>NC_067195.1:82408568-88036068 GCF_000699445.3 Schistosoma haematobium | reverse complement strand
AGCAGCAGCAGCAGCAGCAGCAGCAGCAGCAGCAGCAGCAGCAGCAGCAGCAGCAGCAGCAGCAGCAGCAGCAGCAGCAGCAGCAGCAGCAGCAGCAGCAGCAGCAGCAGCAGCAGCAGCAGCAGCAGCAGCAGCAGCAGCAGCAGCAGCAGCAGCAGCAGCAGCAGCAGCAGCAGCAGCAGCAGCAGCAGCAGCAGCAGCAGCAGCAGCAGCAGCAGCAGCAGCAGCAGCAGCAGCAGCAGCAGCAGCAGCAGCAGCAGCAGCAGCAGCAGCAGCAGCAGCAGCAGCAGCAGCAGCAGCAGCAGCAGCAGCAGCAGCAGCAGCAGCAGCAGCAGCAGCAGCAGCAGCAGCAGCAGCAGCAGCAGCAGCAGCAGCAGCAGCAGCAGCAGCAGCAGCAGCAGCAGCAGCAGCAGCAGCAGCAGCAGCAGCAGCAGCAGCAGCAGCAGCAGCAGCAGCAGCAGCAGCAGCAGCAGCAGCAGCAGCAGCAGCAGCAGCAGCAGCAGCAGCAGCAGCAGCAGCAGCAGCAGCAGCAGCAGCAGCAGCAGCAGCAGCAGCAGCAGCAGCAGCAGCAGCAGCAGCAGCAGCAGCAGCAGCAGCAGCAGCAGCAGCAGCAGCAGCAGCAGCAGCAGCAGCAGCAGCAGCAGCAGCAGCAGCAGCAGCAGCAGCAGCAGCAGCAGCAGCAGCAGCAGCAGCAGCAGCAGCAGCAGCAGCAGCAGCAGCAGCAGCAGCAGCAGCAGCAGCAGCAGCAGCAGCAGCAGCAGCAGCAGCAGCAGCAGCAGCAGCAGCAGCAGCAGCAGCAGCAGCAGCAGCAGCAGCAGCAGCAGCAGCAGCAGCAGCAGCAGCAGCAGCAGCAGCAGCAGCAGCAGCAGCAGCAGCAGCAGCAGCAGCAGCAGCAGCAGCAGCAGCAGCAGCAGCAGCAGCAGCAGCAGAGCAGCAGCAGCAGCAGCAGCAGCAGCAGCAGCAGCAGCAGCAGCAGCAGCAGCAGCAGCAGCAGCAGCAGCAGCAGCAGCAGCAGCAGCAGCAGCAGCAGCAGCAGCAGCAGCAGCAGCAGCAGCAGCAGCAGCAGCAGCAGCAGCAGCAGCAGCAGCAGCAGCAGCAGCAGCAGCAGCAGCAGCAGCAGCAGCAGCAGCAGCAGCAGCAGCAGCAGCAGCAGCAGCAGCAGCAGCAGCAGCAGCAGCAGCAGCAGCAGCAGCAGCAGCAGCAGCAGCAGCAGCAGCAGCAGCAGCAGCAGCAGCAGCAGCAGCAGCAGCAGCAGCAGCAGCAGCAGCAGCAGCAGCAGCAGCAGCAGCAGCAGCAGCAGCAGCAGCAGCAGCAGCAGCAGCAGCAGCAGCAGCAGCAGCAGCAGCAGCAGCAGCAGCAGCAGCAGCAGCAGCAGCAGCAGCAGCAGCAGCAGCAGCAGCAGCAGCAGCAGCAGCAGCAGCAGCAGCAGCAGCAGCAGCAGCAGCAGCAGCAGCAGCAGCAGCAGCAGCAGCAGCAGCAGCAGCAGCAGCAGCAGCAGCAGCAGCAGCAGCAGCAGCAGCAGCAGCAGCAGCAGCAGCAGCAGCAGCAGCAGCAGCAGCAGCAGCAGCAGCAGCAGCAGCAGCAGCAGCAGCAGCAGCAGCAGCAGCAGCAGCAGCAGCAGCAGCAGCAGCAGCAGCAGCAGCAGCAGCAGCAGCAGCAGCAGCAGCAGCAGCAGCAGCAGCAGCAGCAGCAGCAGCAGCAGCAGCAGCAGCAGCAGCAGCAGCAGCAGCAGCAGCAGCAGCAGCAGCAGCAGCAGCAGCAGCAGCAGCAGCAGCAGCAGCAGCAGCAGCAGCAGCAGCAGCAGCAGCAGCAGCAGCAGCAGCAGCAGCAGCAGCAGCAGCAGCAGCAGCAGCAGCAGCAGCAGCAGCAGCAGCAGCAGCAGCAGCAGCAGCAGCAGCAGCAGCAGCAGCAGCAGCAGCAGCAGCAGCAGCAGCAGCAGCAGCAGCAGCAGCAGCAGCAGCAGCAGCAGCAGCAGCAGCAGCAGCAGCAGCAGCAGCAGCAGCAGCAGCAGCAGCAGCAGCAGCAGCAGCAGCAGCAGCAGCAGCAGCAGCAGCAGCAGCAGCAGCAGCAGCAGCAGCAGCAGCAGCAGCAGCAGCAGCAGCAGCAGCAGCAGCAGCAGCAGCAGCAGCAGCAGCAGCAGCAGCAGCAGCAGCAGCAGCAGCAGCAGCAGCAGCAGCAGCAGCAGCAGCAGCAGCAGCAGCAGCAGCAGCAGCAGCAGCAGCAGCAGCAGCAGCAGCAGCAGCAGCAGCAGCAGCAGCAGCAGCAGCAGCAGCAGCAGCAGCAGCAGCAGCAGCAGCAGCAGCAGCAGCAGCAGCAGCAGCAGCAGCAGCAGCAGCAGCAGCAGCAGCAGCAGCAGCAGCAGCAGCAGCAGCAGCAGCAGCAGCAGCAGCAGCAGCAGCAGCAGCAGCAGCAGCAGCAGCAGCAGCAGCAGCAGCAGCAGCAGCAGCAGCAGCAGCAGCAGCAGCAAAGCAGCAGCAGCAGCAGCAGCAGCAGCAGCAGCAGCAGCAGCAGCAGCAGCAGCAGCAGCAGCAGCAGCAGCAGCAGCAGCAGCAGCAGCAGCAGCAGCAGCAGCAGCAGCAGCAGCAGCAGCAGCAGCAGCAGCAGCAGCAGCAGCAGCAGCAGCAGCAGCAGCAGCAGCAGCAGCAGCAGCAGCAGCAGCAGCAGCAGCAGCAGCAGCAGCAGCAGCAGCAGCAGCAGCAGCAGCAGCAGCAGCAGCAGCAGCAGCAGCAGCAGCAGCAGCAGCAGCAGCAGCAGCAGCAGCAGCAGCAGCAGCAGCAGCAGCAGCAGCAGCAGCAGCAGCAGCAGCAGCAGCAGCAGCAGCAGCAGCAGCAGCAGCAGCAGCAGCAGCAGCAGCAGCAGCAGCAGCAGCAGCAGCAGCAGCAGCAGCAGCAGCAGCAGCAGCAGCAGCAGCAGCAGCAGCAGCAGCAGCAGCAGCAGCAGCAGCAGCAGCAGGCAGAGCAGCAGCAGCAGCAGCAGCAGCAGCAGCAGCAGCAGCAGCAGCAGCAGCAGCAGCAGCAGCAGCAGCAGCAGCAGCAGCAGCAGCAGCAGCAGCAGCAGCAGCAGCAGCAGCAGCAGCAGCAGCAGCAGCAGCAGCAGCAGCAGCAGCAGCAGCAGCAGCAGCAGCAGCAGCAGCAGCAGCAGCAGCAGCAGCAGCAGCAGCAGCAGCAGCAGCAGCAGCAGCAGCAGCAGCAGCAGCAGCAGCAGCAGCAGCAGCAGCAGCAGCAGCAGCAGCAGCAGCAGCAGCAGCAGCAGCAGCAGCAGCAGCAGCAGCAGCAGCAGCAGCAGCAGCAGCAGCAGCAGCAGCAGCAGCAGCAGCAGCAGCAGCAGCAGCAGCAGCAGCAGCAGCAGCAGCAGCAGCAGCAGCAGCAGCAGCAGCAGCAGCAGCAGCAGCAGCAGCAGCAGCAGCAGCAGCAGCAGCAGCAGCAGCAGCAGCAGCAGCAGCAGCAGCAGCAGCAGCAGCAGCAGCAGCAGCAGCAGCAGCAGCAGCAGCAGCAGCAGCAGCAGCAGCAGCAGCAGCAGCAGCAGCAGCAGCAGCAGCAGCAGCAGCAGCAGCAGCAGCAGGCAGCAGCAGCAGCAGCAGCAGCAGCAGCAGCAGCAGCAGCAGCAGCAGCAGCAGCAGCAGCAGCAGCAGCAGCAGCAGCAGCAGCAGCAGCAGCAGCAGCAGCAGCAGCAGCAGCAGCAGCAGCAGCAGCAGCAGCAGCAGCAGCAGCAGCAGCAGCAGCAGCAGCAGCAGCAGCAGCAGCAGCAGCAGCAGCAGCAGCAGCAGCAGCAGCAGCAGCAGCAGCAGCAGCAGCAGCAGCAGCAGCAGCAGCAGCAGCAGCAGCAGCAGCAGCAGCAGCAGCAGCAGCAGCAGCAGCAGCAGCAGCAGCAGCAGCAGCAGCAGCAGCAGCAGCAGCAGCAGCAGCAGCAGCAGCAGCAGCAGCAGCAGCAGCAGCAGCAGCAGCAGCAGCAGCAGCAGCAGCAGCAGCAGCAGCAGCAGCAGCAGCAGCAGCAGCAGCAGCAGCAGCAGCAGCAGCAGCAGCAGCAGCAGCAGCAGCAGCAGCAGCAGCAGCAGCAGCAGCAGCAGCAGCAGCAGCAGCAGCAGCAGCAGCAGCAGCAGCAGCAGCAGCAGCAGCAGCAGCAGCAGCAGCAGCAGCAGCAGCAGCAGCAGCAGCAGCAGCAGCAGCAGCAGCAGCAGCAGCAGCAGCAGCAGCAGCAGCAGCAGCAGCAGCAGCAGCAGCAGCAGCAGCAGCAGCAGCAGCAGCAGCAGCAGCAGCAGCAGCAGCAGCAGCAGCAGCAGCAGCAGCAGCAGCAGCAGCAGCAGCAGCAGCAGCAGCAGCAGCAGCAGCAGCAGCAGCAGCAGCAGCAGCAGCAGCAGCAGCAGCAGCAGCAGCAGCAGCAGCAGCAGCAGCAGCAGCAGCAGCAGCAGCAGCAGCAGCAGCAGCAGCAGCAGCAGCAGCAGCAGCAGCAGCAGCAGCAGCAGCAGCAGCAGCAGCAGCAGCAGCAGCAGCAGCAGCAGCAGCAGCAGCAGCAGCAGCAGCAGCAGCAGCAGCAGCAGCAGCAGCAGCAGCAGCAGCAGCAGCAGCAGCAGCAGCAGCAGCAGCAGCAGCAGCAGCAGCAGCAGCAGCAGCAGCAGCAGCAGCAGCAGCAGCAGCAGCAGCAGCAGCAGCAGCAGCAGCAGCAGCAGCAGCAGCAGCAGCAGCAGCAGCAGCAGCAGCAGCAGCAGCAGCAGCAGCAGCAGCAGCAGCAGCAGCAGCAGCAGCAGCAGCAGCAGCAGCAGCAGCAGCAGCAGCAGCAGCAGCAGCAGCAGCAGCAGCAGCAGCAGCAGCAGCAGCAGCAGCAGCAGCAGCAGCAGCAGCAGCAGCAGCAGCAGCAGCAGCAGCAGCAGCAGCAGCAGCAGCAGCAGCAGCAGCAGCAGCAGCAGCAGCAGCAGCAGCAGCAGCAGCAGCAGCAGCAGCAGCAGCAGCAGCAGCAGCAGCAGCAGCAGCAGCAGCAGCAGCAGCAGCAGCAGCAGCAGCAGCAGCAGCAGCAGCAGCAGCAGCAGCAGCAGCAGCAGCAGCAGCAGCAGCAGCAGCAGCAGCAGCAGCAGCAGCAGCAGCAGCAGCAGCAGCAGCAGCAGCAGCAGCAGCAGCAGCAGCAGCAGCAGCAGCAGCAGCAGCAGCAGCAGCAGCAGCAGCAGCAGCAGCAGCAGCAGCAGCAGCAGCAGCAGCAGCAGCAGCAGCAGCAGCAGCAGCAGCAGCAGCAGCAGCAGCAGCAGCAGCAGCAGCAGCAGCAGCAGCAGCAGCAGCAGCAGCAGCAGCAGCAGCAGCAGCAGCAGCAGCAGCAGCAGCAGCAGCAGCAGCAGCAGCAGCAGCAGCAGCAGCAGCAGCAGCAGCAGCAGCAGCAGCAGCAGCAGCAGCAGCAGCAGCAGCAGCAGCAGCAGCAGCAGCAGCAGCAGCAGCAGCAGCAGCAGCAGCAGCAGCAGCAGCAGCAGCAGCAGCAGCAGCAGCAGCAGCAGCAGCAGCAGCAGCAGCAGCAGCAGCAGCAGCAGCAGCAGCAGCAGCAGCAGCAGCAGCAGCAGCAGCAGCAGCAGCAGCAGCAGCAGCAGCAGCAGCAGCAGCAGCAGCAGCAGCAGCAGCAGCAGCAGCAGCAGCAGCAGCAGCAGCAGCAGCAGCAGCAGCAGCAGCAGCAGCAGCAGCAGCAGCAGCAGCAGCAGCAGCAGCAGCAGCAGCAGCAGCAGCAGCAGCAGCAGCAGCAGCAGCAGCAGCAGCAGCAGCAGCAGCAGCAGCAGCAGCAGCAGCAGCAGCAGCAGCAGCAGCAGCAGCAGCAGCAGCAGCAGCAGCAGCAGCAGCAGCAGCAGCAGCAGCAGCAGCAGCAGCAGCAGCAGCAGCAGCAGCAGCAGCAGCAGCAGCAGCAGCAGGCAGCAGCAGCAGCAGCAGCAGCAGCAGCAGCAGCAGCAGCAGCAGCAGCAGCAGCAGCAGCAGCAGCAGCAGCAGCAGCAGCAGCAGCAGCAGCAGCAGCAGCAGCAGCAGCAGCAGCAGCAGCAGCAGCAGCAGCAGCAGCAGCAGCAGCAGCAGCAGCAGCAGCAGCAGCAGCAGCAGCAGCAGCAGCAGCAGCAGCAGCAGCAGCAGCAGCAGCAGCAGCAGCAGCAGCAGCAGCAGCAGCAGCAGCAGCAGCAGCAGCAGCAGCAGCAGCAGCAGCAGCAGCAGCAGCAGCAGCAGCAGCAGCAGCAGCAGCAGCAGCAGCAGCAGCAGCAGCAGCAGCAGCAGCAGCAGCAGCAGCAGCAGCAGCAGCAGCAGCAGCAGCAGCAGCAGCAGCAGCAGCAGCAAAGCAGCAGCAGCAGCAGCAGCAGCAGCAGCAGCAGCAGCAGCAGCAGCAGCAGCAGCAGCAGCAGCAGCAGCAGCAGCAGCAAGCAGCAGCAGCAGCAGCAGCAGCAGCAGCAGCAGCAGCAGCAGCAGCAGCAGCAGCAGCAGCAGCAGCAGCAGCAGCAGCAGCAGCAGCAGCAGCAGCAGCAGCAGCAGCAGCAGCAGCAGCAGCAGCAGCAGCAGCAGCAGCAGCAGTAGTAGTAGCAGTAGCAGCAGTAGCAGCAGCAGCAGCAGCAGCAGCAGCAGCAGCAGCAGCAGCAGCAGCAGCAGCAGCCAGCTAAATTTATACATGATTAAGATTCATTTATAAAACAAGTAATTGACAGAATTGAACATTATGGACCATTCAATATCTCCATCAACATCAAATGAACATAGTTGCTTTTCTATATCACGTTTATTTACTCAGTCAGTCAGCTACAAGGTAGGACCAGGCACAGATATGCATTGGTTCAAGTTACCAAACCTCATTAGTACAACAAAATGAACACCGAATTCATAACAGTAGTTACTCTAATTGTAGTACTATATACCGGAAAGATCGCATATAAAGATATAGAACAGGAAGAAATAATTAGTTGGTAGAAAGAAAGATATAAAGCAGTTTTAATCTCATAGTTTAAGGGAGGACAGAGAGTGTATACACCGACGCCATTGTGATCGATTCTGAGCCATATCACCCAGGGTCTCCAACCATTGTTTACGATAGTCACGCGGACCCCAACCAAATAGTCTACATCTACCAACGTGGTCAAGACTATAAGTTAGTAGCTTCAATGACTGATGCCACGTCTTGGTTTGGCCGCCCCTAACTTTCTTCTAACCATCCCCAACACTAGATGTTTATTTAGTGACGGATCTATTTGAATATCCAGTGTTTCAGTTAGGAAGAAATCATAGAGGCTTCAAGATAATTGGAAAAAGTAATACTAAGATCCCAATTGTGGCTGATACATTCACTTGGTGGTCGACTCTGCCCATTACGACGACAAAATCGAGCTATAGTTATTGAAGTACAGGCTACTTTAGGCTCTACATTACAAGACAAGTCAGTTGGAGAACAGTGTAGACTAAAAGCAGTAAACTAAAGTTTGAGTGCTAAGTTGTATTACGATGTGAAGGAAGAAAGGTGTTTCCAAAAAACCAGGATAAACAGCTATGCTGCATCCCCTCCCAAAAAAGAAATGAGTCGGAAAACTTCGCTTCTAAAGAAAAACAGCACACCTTACTCCACGGATTTCGGTCGTTGATAGTAAGGTTTTATAAGTATGGAGCGAATATATCAACAGCCACTCGCAAATAAGTTGTGAGTAATTGGGCTTAAGTAGTTTTTTTAACCCTGAGCTATAGGGTTATGCTCTCAGGTTGCTAAGATTACTATCATTCCACTTTCTTTATTAATCTTAAGAATAAGTATCTTTCCACGACGCGGACAACCGGGAAGTGACAACCATCTACAAACCGATAATAAAACTTGGCATCATCTCTAACTGACTGATGGGTAAGTATTATAAGATACTTTTAGTAGGTAATTAGACTATCATATGAAAATTAGAGATTACGTTCCCCATCAATTCAATTCAATTCAACTAGGTTACATGACAAAGTGTAAAAATTAGTCATCTAAAGTCAGTGTAAGTATATGTAGCCTAATGAAGAATAGTAGCATAAGGCTCAATGTATTCTACGATTATCAATTATAAAGGTTACATATTCAAACAACTGGTCATATATTTCGATTTGACCAACCGTCCGGATAATGTGTGTGTGTGTGTGTGGTTGAAATATGAATATATATACACTTGTACATTATTATGATTAATAGTCTAGTAAAGGAATACATAAACGGAAAAGTAGTCAGTAATTTCCTATTATTCTTAAGCACTCATTGAATTTTTATCGATTAGGTTCGGGCTAGAACGAAATCAGAAAGTAAAGCTATCAGTCACATCACCAAGATCACCTAATTTTCCAAGCGCTTTTCCATTATAAAAATGTAATATCACTAGTGAACTTACCAACTACCTCAGCAGCAGCAGCAGCAGCGCGTCGACCACTTGGACGTTGTACAAGTGTATCCAGTGATTTCGGTTGACATAAACTAGCCAATCGTTGAACTAGCGTAAATAAATTTGTGGAAACTAAAAGAGATGAAGATTGTGGCGGTAAAAGGTTCCTTAAAGTGTTTCCACTAACTTTAGCATTATTATTATTATTATTGCTTCTGGAATTAGATGAGTTCATCGTGGTATTGTCATTATCTGAAGTAGAACGTCTGGAAAAGCGTCTAGATGTCCAAAATTGTCGACTTAATGGATTTAAACTACTGCTTCCACTGCTACTAACTCCGCAATCAGTAGTTTTCGAAGTAACTTTTGAATTTTTCTTATTATTACCCGTTTCATTATTATAATTATCATTTTCATTATCTTGGACAATTAAACTATATTTTATTCGTTTCACTATAGAGTTAATTAATTTTGAAGCAAGTTCATAGTTTTCACTGAATGCTAGAAGTTTTGCACTCGGTGGATTATTATCAATATCCATATCAACTGATAATGATGATGATGACGGTGATGTTGATGGAGAAGAAGTAGAAGGACAAGAATAATTTACACTTGTATCTGATGAGATAATATTTCCAAAATTCCAAAATGTATAATCTTCTAATGTTGAGTTTACAGTAGTTGACTGAGTTAAGGAAAAAAAGAAATAAAAGTCAGTTTACTTATTTTCTTTTAGAAAAAAACATACAAAATGTACATGACTACTTAGAACTATTCTATTATTTGTCAAATATTTAACTTTATATCTAAAGCTTACGCGTGAACGTCCGAAAACAATCATGCTATTTTGATGAGTTTCTTAAAAATATACACTATGGAATGTTATGGAACTTTAGCTGTCATTATGTCATAGTGGATATACACTTGAAATTGTGCAAATCACTAAGATGTATTATTTTATCAGATACCTATCAACCTCTTTATTTACATCTAAACCAAGATACAGATATACTGGAAATCATGAATACAGGTAAAAGCACAAAAATTTTACCTTACTGTACCTATCACATCTACAATCTAACGAAAAGATAGTAAAAGCTGATCTAATATTTAAAAAAATTTATATTGTTAAACCAGTTGTGAATTCACAGTTGTACAAATTATTATTTTCAGAATGGGTTTTGTGGAGATTTTTAGAAATTTCACAGGTTGAAATCATGAGTCAATTGAAGCTAGACCACCATGGAAAACCTGGAAGCACTGGACGGCCGTTTCGTCCTAGTATGGGACTCCTCAGCAGTGGATTGGTTGAAGTTAGACATTAACAACGCTGGATGCCGGTTCGGTGGTCTAGTGGTTAAGTTCGCGTGCGCGAAACATGTAGGTGCTGGGTTCGAATACCGCGGGGTGCGGGATAGCGGATGCGCACGGCTGAGGAGTCCCATACTAGGAAGAAACGGCCGTTCAGTGCTTCCAGGTTTTCCATGGTGGTCTAGCTTCAATTGACTCATGATTTCAATATGTGAAATTATTATTTATTTATTTCATGAACGTATGTGTGTAATTATACATTGATTTTTGTGACATGAGTAAAGTAAAAGTAACGTATTGGAATATTTAATGGCAAGAATTCCAAATTGTACTAAACATATAATACTGAACAAAACCATTATTATTATGACTAGTAGTCAAAAATAATTGGTTTAATCACCATTTAGTAGAGACTTTCCAGAGAGCTTAAAGTAAACAAAAGATTATGTTATATCCTGATTGGATACTTGCTGAGTTCGGCTTGTTTCCAGGAGCTTTTAAAATATAAAAGTCACACATAAACCTGTAAATATGCTTGGTTTCCCAATCCTAAACTAAACTTGGAATTGAGGCTGCTTTTTACAGAATCCACCGGAAGTTTTCCTTTAAGGTTCAAATGTAGGAGAGTTCCGGTGGCGAGTTGGATGGAAAAAGTTAGTACCATGGGTTCAATAACCTAGCATCCCAGAAGCATCAATAAATGCATAAAACAGTATTGAGTTGATATTGTTGAAATGAACATTATAAGTGTCATCAAAGACCATTTTTCTACCACAGAGAACATTACGCTGATAGAAAATAAAAACAAAACAGATTCTCCAAGACAAACTTTGGAATTTACAAAGTAATTAGTGCATTTATGATGAAACATACCGCATTTTGTAAACGATCAGCAATTGATGTAGATGGGAATAATGGACCCAAAATAAAATCATTTATATCTGACGACATATCTAACCAACGTGAAAGATTACGTAGCCAAGAACTTAATGGTTGAAAATTATTATTATTATCAGCAGTAATAGTAGAAGTATTAGTGTTGGTAACAGAAACGACAGACCGGGATCGATTTAAATGTTCATCATTCGAAGATAATAATCTTGATTTTAACCATTCAATAGGAAGATCTAAATAAATTGGACCTAACATTGGTAAATCCAATGTAGATATACATTTACATAATGGACAACGAAATTCAAATACCACCATTGATGAATTACGACTGCTAAGAAAAGAGAGAAAAATAAAAAGGAATATAATCGAAATATACGACAATCAAATGAGTAATATACATCCACCTGAAGCTTATCCAGGGTTACTATAGGTCCTAAGCCCCTATAAAGGAGTGTGTTTGAGCATGGGGTTATCATTATCCCGCATAAATAAGCTCCTCACAAAAAGGCTTCCGAGGGAAATCAATCTAATAAAATATTCACAGGTGGTTCTTATCATGCACTTTGATATCACGAACAAGTATGCGAAGACAGTAGGAGAGATTAGAATACCATTGACTTATGAAATATCTAATTAGGAATAGGATCCTGGAAGAGACATCCTATTTATGCCCCCAAATGCTCTGGTAAGGCCGAGAGTGAGCAGAGTCAGCTCTCCCTATTGAAATGCTTCCATATGGCCACGCGAATATAGCCTCTGTCAGGGAAGTCCTACTCAATTCCTTCCAGCGGCATTACTGTTGTTTACGAAACTGAGAGGATGAAAAGCCAATGTACGGTGCTCAGCTGGGTTGGTGAACACGGAGAGTTCACCTAGGGGAGTTGGGAAACCCTGATTCCAAACCAATGGTGCACATGGGCTCCAGTATCCTGCGGGAACAAATGGCGTATGAACCAATTGTTGATGACTAGGTACCATGGGACTGAATCTCCCAAAGTTGCTCCACTGCATTGTGAATCAGACCTTTAGATCAAAGGCTCTGGGTGTGGCCCCCCTAAGAAAACCACCTGCTTCGGCTTGGGCAACCAGGTGGTATCACAGCCCTCACATAAATCAAATGCGATTTGTGTGGCGTATATGTATCTGATGCCCCCTTGTGCTAAAATGTACGTATTCAAATAAATTAATAAATTAGGAAATTTGTATTTATTAATCCTTAACAGGTTAATTGACATCTAACCACATTATACCTACTGTTGCATTCAATATATATATATAGCTATTACGATGGGTAAGAATAAACAACTCATTTAAAGGGATGTCTGTCAGTGAATCGACCGTGTGAACAGGTGGGCTATCCATCAGTCAGGTACATCAAATTGTTACATATCATCTATACATCAGTACTCTATTTGTCAACTCTATTAAAACCATCATTTTGAAACGTAAAGTGCAATTTTAAAGGAGAACTGGAATAGTCAGTTGAAAAAGTATAAAAACAACAGCAGGAATTATTGAGAAAAACGATGCCAGTCGTTATTTGGAGCAAAAAATAAATATAATTTTGCTATTCAAACATTGGGAAATGAATACAGTCAGAAAATACCGGTATCTAGAGTTTATCTCTAGGAATTAAAAATTACAACAAAGATAAATAATTAAAAAGGGAGGTGGCTAATAGTTGAATTCAATACTTACGTTCCGTCCTATTTAGTACACATCAACTGGCGAGAGTGAATTGAATCCCAATGTTAATACTTACTGTGGCACTTGAACACAGTATGTTTAGTCTAAAATGTTTAACTTGTTATCCACTGAATTACTGAGTTCAAGTAGTCACCAATTTGTATAAGAGGAATGAATAATATTATTTATTTTTAGATGTTTGGATCATCTCGCGTTATTGACTTTTAGAACTGAACTGTGATCAGTTTCCCTGGACATGCATGTGTTTTGAACGGAATGCCTTGATATTTGTTATAACTTCATAAAATGATTACATATTGGATTTCCAGTTGGAGTTTACGGTGACAACTACTTACGGAACGACAAAGCTTATTCTAAAACGAACATATTTTATGACTGACAAAAAGGAATGACAACTGATATGCTAATATGAAATAGAGATGATGAGTCTTTTAAGATTGTTTTATATTTAAACAGAAGTCAAAAAATTGAAATAGAACAACTCAACTGATATAAAAACGGACAATCACATTGAGAAAATGAGAATAGTAAAAATAACAACAGCAAAAATCATTGAGAGGATATGGATTGAAAATTTTATCGAAATTATCCTTTAAATGACAAAAAAAAAATAAATAACTTGAGCTCTCTTTAATGACATTACCATTCAAAATTGCTTCACATGTACAATATAGGGACTATCTAAACTAAAGTATTTATTGCTTTATCCTAAAATAGCAGCGTATTTATTTAAAAAATGGAGAAAATCCTTATGAACTTTAATTATTTATTTTTTGAGGAAATAGTATCACCACCTCCTATCTACCTTTAGCTCCCCAAATGCCCTGGTATGGCCGAGAGTGGGGTGGGCTCACCCTCCCTCTCGAAACACTCTCACACGGCCATGCGTACACAGTCTCTGCCAGGGAAGTCCTACTCATTGCCTTCTCGTAGCGGGTGTGTTGTTTACGAAATTGAGAGGATGAAAAGCGAATGTCCGGCGCTTAAACCGGATCCCAAACCAAATCAATGGTGCACATGGGCTTCAGTATCCTGTGGGAACATATGGCGTATGAACCAATCGTTGGTCACCGGCTACCATGGGACTGCATCTCCTCACGATGCTCCACTGCCTTGTGGGTTAGACCTTTAGGTCAAAGGCTCGAGGTAAGGCCCCCTAAGAAAACCACCTGCTTCGGTCTGGGCACCCAGGTAGTAATTTAGCCCGCACACAAAAGCATGATAAACTGTCTACTTATGAAAAATATTCCTCTCGCTCCAAATAACAATCAAGTGACTCGCATTATTAATATTACTATTATTATTTACTACGTCATTATTCACCCTCTTTTATTTTTACTCTGTTTATACTTATTTTTTCGACTTATACAGCAGCTCGTCTTTGGTGGAAATTCGACTCTCTAAATGTTCTCGAGTCACTATCCGGTTGAAAATTGCATGTTATCACTGAATATGAGTACTGAAGCAGTTTTTCTGAAACCACGTGCACCATTCAAACTGGCTGCCTTCAACGTTCGCACACTTATGCAGGTCGGACAACAGATAGGGCTGGTTATGTCTTTGGAAAGTCTTAATATTGATGTTTGCTGTCTATCCGAGACCCGTATTCAAGACTCTGATGAAGTACTACAAATTCGCTCTTTATCTGTCGCTTCGAAAAGCTTGTTTTATGTGCGCTTATCCGGGGACCCTGTGGCATCTTCGTCTGGTCTTGCTGGCGTTGGTGTCGCACTAAGCGCTAGAGCTGAGACAGCACTAATCGATTGGATCCCCATTAACAGTCGGTTATGTGCTGTTAGATTAGAAAGTTCCATGAAAGTGAGAAGAAATTGGCGTGAGAAACGACGTCTTTTCGTCAACTCCGCCTATGCCCCGACAGATTGCAGCCCGGATGCAATCAAGGATGAGTTTCACCACCAGTGCCACCTGGCGTCCTCCCTCTGCATCTCAAGCCTGGACTCAGATTGATCACATCGCGATCAGCTACCGCTGGCGTGGTTGTGTACAAGATTGCCGCTCCTTTTGGAGTACCTATCTGGACTCTGACCATGCCTTGGTCTGTGCTAATCTCGCCTTACTTTTCAGTGGCCAACGAAGTGACCTCCACCAACGGATTGATGTTAGCAAGCTGGTTGCAACTTTTGTTGCAGCAAGAAGTCTGGTGTAAGCGAAACAATCTACGAGGATGACGAAACGCCAATCACTAACATCCATCGACGTCTTGGACGATGCGCTTGGACATGTTCCATGAATGTCGTCCCAGAGAATTCCAAGTCGTGCATTTTTTGCCGACTGTGGGAATGGTTGGAAAAAGCGGAGAGGTGGTCAGTATATGACATGGTGTCGTGGCATGAAAGAAAGCTGCAAATGACTGGCCTCTGTTGGTCACAACCAATGTGGCTCAAAATCAGATTATGTAAACCCAATTACGTAAAAAAATGAATTAAGCAGTTGATAAAAAAATGTTGACGAATATGATCTATATAAAAAAACACTTACCGATTTAGATGATCCACTCGACCTTTTATCTGTCTTGCATATTTTGTTTTACATGCAGCATGCATGGGATGTGAACAAAAAGTGAAAAATGATCCTTCCTCTGAAATTGGATCACGACTAGAAACTAAAGGTCGCGGATGCCAAGGATCTAATATAAATGAATGATTGATATCTTGATCTGATGATAGACCATAACTATCAAGTAATTGATCAATTAAGCCAGGACCAAGAGCATCTACAATAATTATGATTAATATTAATATTAAAAAAATCTAACTCATTGCACAATTATAATAAAGAGAACATTACACTTAAACAATATCAAATATCAAACCATTTTATACACTGATTGCATTATTTACTTGTATTGACACGAAGTGTGGGTGAGTAATTGTTCAGATAAAATGGCGTAGATTTGTTGTATCTCCTTATTATGGATAAACTGTACGCACTATCCTTTACAAATATACTAACGTCACAACAGTACAAAGACGGATTACATTGATATAAATTGCTTCGACGAACAATCAGAATTATTATCGACAAATAATATTGATCTAAACAATCCTACAGATCATAGAACAAAATTTACATACTTTTATTTGTGAAATCAATTGACATAGAAGTATCCTTTCGTAGCTCTAGACATCGTATACCAGATAATAATTCAGGAATAATTCGAAGCCCCATTCTTGAAGAACCGGCACATTTAGCCGCAGCTGTTGTCGATACTGATGCCAGAAAAGGAATAAGCTATAAACGAAAATAGAAGAGAGGCATGAATAATTAGAAATAAATGTAAAATGATATTGAAATAATAGTGATATTCAACGAACAGTATCATACTGTCCGGGTGATCAAACAGAAACAGGTGGATTTCTTAGACAAACACACCCGAAAACTTTGACCTACAGATTTAAACCACAAGGCAGTGAAACAACGTTAGGAAACGCAATCTCATGGTAGCCGGTCACCAACAACTGGTTCGTACGCCCTCAGGATCCTGGAGCCAATATGTACCAATGGTTTGAAATCAGGGTTTCCCAACTCCCCTAGGTGGATCCTCCATATCAACTAACCCGGTTAAATCGCCATACATTCGCTTTTTATCCTCTCAATTTCGTAAACAGCCGTAATGTCGCAGTGAGTAGGACTTCCTTAGCAGTAAATGTATACACGTAGCCATGTGAGAGCATTTGGAAACGGAGAGCTGACCCTCTTTATACTCGTCCATACCCGAGAATTTGAGGGCTTTGTGGTCTGGTTATCAATGTACATTATCAAGTGAGTTTCGAATGAAGAATATAGAATTATGAACGCTTGTTATCATCGACTTCTCGTCACAACACTGATTAGAAGCGGTTTGTAAACCGATAGGGGTTAAACTTTTCCAGTAATGTATCACAATCAATTAGCTATTCATCAAGGGTGCTTTGTACTGCTAGTTAAACAGAAGAACGTTGGTCCGATTATCATAATGAAGATATGGTCAATAAATGGACCAATAGATTGTCGGTGGTTCCTATTATTCATAGGCCAGAGTTCACAATACAAACCATTTGATAACACGTTAGATAATGACAATCAACAACATAAACACAAAGATACACCCAAATTTAATAAAAATAGCTGTAATAAATTATTAATAACCTGATTGTCATCATTATGAATTTTGTTAGCAGGAAATAGTTTATCATAATGCACTGGATGGTTACCAACAACTGTTGAGGATTCGGAACCAATCATTTCATTTTCAACACATAAACGCTCAACGACAGACATTGTGACAGGACCTTCTAACCACCCGATACCACGTGAAGATAGTACAGAAGATCGGCAAACATGCGCAGCCATAACCATTCGATTCGATGCATGTTCTGTTACTTCTTCCTATTAGAAAAATGATAACAGCATCGAAATAATGGTGATAATATGAAATGAATCTATGCTGCAGACTATCATAATAATTGACTATTAATAGTGAGTTTAAGGAGATTGTTAAAATTTAAAATGATGGGCGCCAAAACAGTATTTAAAGGACGAAACGTTTGTTGCTATATCCGAAACTCCTAGGTCAACCCTTCGAGGGGTTGGGAATGACCACTGCTAAGAAGACTCATACAAAGATGAAAAGGATATCTAATGTCTTTTGTTTTTTAAAGGTTATTTAACTAAAGATTAAGTCCAGTAATATGAGTGACACGGTAGTGAACGGGAACTCAGGTGAGAAGATCAATTTATTATTTAATGCAAAATCACACAGTGGTTCAGTTAAATGTGTAAATCATATATTAAGTATAATATTCACACATCTTCCGTCGATTGTCTTATACAAATTTCATCGCTCATTCATTCCCGTCGTCTTCTGCTGCCAGGTATTTCACTTATGATTGATATTACAAACTAGTTATATCTGTCAACATAAATAGCATACACTACAATATTACCAGTAAGCTGTTCATATCGAAATATGTCAAGATACTAAACCGTAATAAGTTGTAGTTGAAAGTTGAACACTTCAGTCAATGAGGCTATTGTTTCCTTCATCTTTAATTTAATAGAAATGAAAATTCGTCATGAAGAAACCATAACAGATTGTTTTAAAATTGGAAACTTTCAGTAAACAAATGGAAAAATTATTAATAACCATGAAGAAGGCAATCAATTGATTTGTTATTCAAATGACGCTCTAGTGTTTAATACAAAAACGTGAAATAACTCTTTTAACTAATGAAATACAAATTTACAGTATCTTTAATATATGGATGAACTTAAACAAGAAATTGAAAAGAAGATTAATCAGTATCGTAACAGTTACTAAGTAGAGTTTTGATCTCACATATTGATTATTGCTAATGTAGAATATTGAGTATTATTTTCAATTTTCATCTCTCTATGACAGAAATATTATTCACTCATTTCATGTGTTGGTATTTTCGATGAGGAGAAAATAATTAATGTGGATGTTTTGTATTGAAAAACAAGGAGTTCCTCTATGACGAGGAGTTTTTTCAAAAGAATTCAAAATATCCTTTTTTAAGTGAATAGTTTGAAGAAGAAAGACAATACATGAGCTTCAGAACAAAATTCATTCAAGTCGCCACTAGAAACCACATAAGAAACATTTTCATATTGCTAGTCAGTCAGTCAGCTACAACATACGACCAGGGACATATTTGCATTGGTTCAAGTTGCCATAACTCATTAGCACAACAAGATGAACACCGAATTCATAGAAGTAGTTACTTCAATGGTAGTAATATATAAAAGAAAGACTGCATATTCACATATAATACAGAGAGAAAGAATGAGGTATAAAGCAATTATTATCTCACGATTCTGAACCATGTCACCCAGAGTCTATAGTTTAACTTCAAAAATTAACAATGACTACGTTTTTCCGAAGAAAACAATAGGAAATTTACTCAATAGAGAGGTAGGACAAGAAAACTATGTAATCGAATTATACATATATAATAACATACCAAGCATAAATTACAAGTTACTAATTCATTATTTTGTAGACTTGAACTATCCATTCCTCGTGAAACTGATGAATCTGATATAATGAAAGCAGCACCACCTAAAGATCTTGTTGGACCAAGTGCACATTGTTGTACTACAGTTGAAATGATTGATTCAGGTTGTGTTATTGATGACTGATTAACAGTATCGTTCATCACTTCAAGAGAATCAATATCCATTAATTCAGCCTTTAAAAAAAACATATGTATTAGTATAATAAAACAAACAATGAATTGTACAGTGGTGTTTCAAGATAGTCAACTTTGATACAATTACAAATATAATTTCAAGTATTTAGTTTTATATGACAACTAAGAAATAGTATTATTATGCAATATAAAACAAATGATAAATTGGTTGCTTCAATGAAATTTGTACATTCAACTACAGATGACACATATGACCATACTGAGTATAATCCGTAATGTTGATAAAATTTGTTAAGTGGTCATTGAACAAAACTATGATTCAACATCACAATGAATTTGCTTTTCTTATTACATAAGAATGTAAACAATAGGGGACTGAGATGACTTACACCTAACTAACAATCGTGTTAAATTTCCTACTAACATAAGTAAGTGGTACATACATACATTATTGATGTCAACCAAGGGAATACAGTAAATTAGGGTAGTGATAAAATGCAATATTTCTATTACTCTTAACACTTTCACTATTGTATTTTTATTATTTGAGTTTATATTAGCTAAACAGAATATAATCCCTAAAAATTGTGCTTGATTTAACATTGCTAAATAAAATATCAAGCAATATATAACTTCTTTAAATTCCTTAAAGAGTAACTATAACCTACGGAATTAACATCAAGTTAAGACGCAGGCAGAAACATTGAGATGTTCATTGGAATTCAATCGATCTATAGTGTCATTAATCCACTGTGTAATCATCGAACAATATTGTATTTTCACAAAGTTCTAGATGTCTTAGGATCAAAAATTATGTAAAATGGAAGGTACACATCATTTCAGGATACCAAAACATACTTCATTTGTAGTTGCCTCATTCTGTGATAAGGAATCCATAAAATTTCTTTGCATATTTGACATACGTGCCATAATTCGTGCACGTCGAGCTCGCGCTTTTTCTGCACGATCTTGTTTGACTAGTGCACTTGACAACTGATAAGATGAAGGTTCCTATAATAGTAAGCAGGGTGACATAGTTGATTTATTTTATTTCAAAAAAATAGAGATACTTTAGTATAATTTAAAAAAATGTAATAAATAAACATCATAAAAAATATAATCCATTTATAGTAAACCGAAAATTCCCATTGACATATCTAGTAAAAGGATAAATAGACGGAAGGAATACTTTTAAATTAGTTTTTCATCATAGCTCTACAATTGTATATATATCGATAGATAGATATGATGTGTCCTTGGTATACTTGGCTAGGACTCTAGAATCTCGTAACATTGATGTATGCTGTGTCACCGAAATACATATACAGGATCCTTGTGTAGTCGTCATTAACTTGACGTCACCTCGCCAAAACGGAGATACATCCTCCGTGTATCTGGCGACACGATGGTCAGTTCTCGTGGACTGGCAGGTGAAGGCATAACACTAAGTATGAGGGCAGAACAAGCACTACTAGAATGGATTCCCGTTAACAATCATTTATGTGTTGTTTGTGTGAACGGCTCTGTAAGAACTCAGAAGGATAAGGACACATGTCGTTACCTTTTCGTCGTTTTTGCCTATGATCCCATTGACTGCAAATCGGATGAAATGAAAGATGACTTTTACAGAAAGATTTCTGAACTTCTTCAAAAAGCTAAACACTGAGACATAATACTCGTAGCAAGTGACTTTAACACCCAAATAGGTAGCTTATACTAAACAGAAAGACATTTAGGTGGGTACCTTAGTATGCCGGCTCAGCAAACAGATAAAGGTGATCGTTTGCTTATTTTATTTTCAACAGGCACTAATTTCAGGCATAAGGAGAGACATCGTCTAACATGGTTAGCCTGTGCAACAAACCAAAGATGAACTCAAATAGATCATGAAATTACAAGGAAATAATTCGTAACATTTTTATGAACAAATTACCTTCTTTACTTCACCAAATTCAGACGAAGGATTATGAACAAACTGTTGTTCACCTGTCATACTTTGTACAACTTTATTCCAATAATCCAAAGTCCATCTAAAATAATAAAGATGAAAAAAAATACATAAATCATGACTAGTAAATCCTATATTCAGATACGAATGGATATGTTAGGTGATTAAGGGTAATCCATAAGATTTTCAGGAATAAAGTTTTGTTCTCGTTGTCATTCACTAAAAAAAAAGAAAATTTTGTAATTATCAAGTACATGATACTTCGCAGGCAATTCGAAAGTGTCACGGTTAATGTACCAAGCTCTAGATAAACCCAAATTTAGTTGCCACATAGTAACTAATTAATGTAATTTTCATTCTTTGAATAGCTAGAGACACTGGAAATACTTATATGAACTATACAGAATTTAACCTAAACATTTTAGGCGTTTAAACACCGATCATTAAAATATCAGGTTATCAAATCAAAAAAGAATTCAGTATTCGGATATAAATAAACACTAGAACAACTCAACAAATATCAGGAGAAAAAGCCAAGGGAAGGCTAAGGTAAAAAAAATTATTTACTGACCTAATCAAATCTGAATGATCATCGTGATATGTAGAATTCAATATGCGTACCAATCGAGAAGTTATACAATTACTGGAATGATAAAAAAAGATATGACTAAATACAAAAAAATTAATAATATTTGTCCCCCAATTACCATAAACTACAAGGGTTTAAAACTGTTAAATGAGCTTAAATGGCACATTATTATATATGCTAGATTGGACATCAATAAGATAGCTGAATGATTGCCAGAAGAAGAAAAAACGCGAACACTATAAGTTTGATACAGCTAGGCAAATTGATGACATGAAAAAATAATTATTATACTCTAGTGTACTGGAAGAAACATATCTTTAATGTCTTAATGGACTGAAATCATTACATATAGCATAAACTACATTGCGTTCAAACGCGTTGCTGTGGTAGAATATGAAGAGATTATCATCTCTCATTGATCAAAAACATTTCTGAGGTGTTATATGGGTAGCATCTTTAAAAAAAAAACAGGGATAAAAGTGAACTTCCTGTGTAGAAACCGCGTTAATTGGTAGGGAAGAGGAGAAAATTCCACAGCTAAGAACCTTATTATAATTCCAAACTAATGGTGTATATGGGATCCAAGGAATGACATAAGAATTTACTTCGTTCACCTGGGATCATGGAAAATTATTTCCAGACTAAGATTCTTTGAATTGTAGATTACACATTTAGATATTCAAATGACTGACAAATAAATTCCCATACAAACAACTTTCCTTTAGAAAGTCTATTCGTTATTATATCATACATGTATAATGACAATCAGACTGAAAATTTCAAAACACAAGTGGTAAATAAATTAACCTAATCAAGTCTACATGACTGTAAATACGTGTTGAACTTAATCCACACATACTATATGAAATAAAGATGTTGCTAAGAGGATGCTCGCAATCTTTTTTGTATAGTTAAGTGCTTAAAATCCAATTAGGACACTCGGTTGTAACTACAAGCTATGATACATATTTAGTAAAAAAAAAATGACCGTATTGTTACCAATTACCTTATTTTTAAAAAAAAACACTAATAACAATAAACATACTTGTTTAAAAGTGTGAACAAAACAGATTTATCGATTGTGGTTGACTGTAACCAATGCCCGGAACGTGCAAGCTCTTTTAATTCAGAATCAGATTCACTATGTTCTGGGACACGGGTAACGGCTATCAAAAACGGATATGAACCAGTTTTACTAAGAAATAGATGAAATACAAAAGAGAAAATGTAAATATGGCAAACTTTTTATGTGATTCAGTTATAAATAAAGTGAGTAGTGTTATTACAGGTTTTTGAGTTATTGAATTTGGAAAACATATAAAACAAAACACTACAAATCCAAACCTTAAATCTTAAGAAAATTAAATCTTTAAACGTTAAATTCAGTAATTCTATGAAAAAAAGGAATCCAAGATTCCTAGTGTTCTATTTGGACTGAAGAGAGGTTCGAACTTGAAATTAAACAGTTATCATCCTTGCACATCATTCACAAGCGGAATGAATGAGGTGAGATACAAATGTGTCTTCTACAAAATATACGAGAAAATACTACTTAATATTATCGAGATAATTAAAAAGTAACTTAATTTGTACATACAAAAAAATTTAACAACAGTATTTAAAAATTGTCAGCAGGATAGATTTCTGACTGTTGTATAATCTGATTGAATTGGATACACTGATTGACCGATATTCAATCAATCAGCGCTAGTGGACGTGCCGAGATCCTGTAGTATTCTTATATAAACTGTGGTGTTTTTATAAATGTAATTTTATTATTTGGATTATTGGAATACGTATATTGTTCACTTTCGATTCTTGTTCATATCAAGGAAAATTTGAGTGAAATATAGTCTAAAAAATATTAGTGTTATATCTTTGAAAAGGATAAACTCTTGTTTGGTATTGGGTTCCATGTGATCAGGCCGTTTTTATGGAAAAAGTACTATCCGGTAAGATTAATTTGTCCCATCCCTGTAGAAATGCGCAATAACCAATGAACAATGACAGAGAACTTGATGTGATAGATTCCCTTCGTGCCAATATAACCTTAATCGTCTATAACATAATAACTGCAAGCCCAATCACAACTTAATCGTAATCTTTTAACAAGTTTCAACACCTAAAAATCAGAAAAACCGAACAAACTTACCGCCCACTTAATTCATCTTCATACAGTGCAACAGTAATCAAATGTAGTAACAAATCTAGTAGACTATGTGACCACCATGAGGCTGATGTTCCATGAGAATAGGCAATATCTAATAATGTTTTAATTAAACGTACAAATGTAACACATTGAATAATATGTAATGGACCAGGATAAACAGATGGTGTAAATTTGTGTAAAGGACGAGGAGCCGGTGGTGGTATTGGAAGATTTTTTAAATCGATATTATTTTGTTCTTGAATCCATTTCTTTAAACATTTAGAAACATTTGCTTCAGCCTATTAAAGAAGAAAAACAAGCTGTTGAAATGTTCACAAAGTTGTACTGGTTAAACTGTTAAGCACAATTTTACTCAACCCAATAATAAAAGTGACTAAAAACACAGACACATACAGTTTTTAGTAATATGCAATATCCTAATTGATAACAAATGGAACTCAAAACAACTTTCAAAAAATATCGAAGTCACAATCTTCAATACGAACGTCAACACAGTCCTAAATTAAGCAATTCAAAGTGTTTTCAAGAATTAATCTACGAGAATGCAAAGACACAGTTGACTTTAACAGTTTTAAAACTATTCTCGCTGGAACTTCGGAGATATGACCATTTGTTTTTTGATAACTAATGTACATTTTCATTCATTGAGCTGGAATACTAAACAGTCAAAGGACACTAAGCAGAACGTTTGAAACGAATATGACATTGAAGACACATATACACATAATCATAGCTCAGAGAGCCGAGAAACGATGAAATTGAAGAAGAAGATAAAAATACTTTTATTGGTTAGAATACAGGCTGAAAACTTAGTGTATCAGACTTTATGCAGAAACCCAGAATGGATTTGAAAAGTTTATTAATATTCCTTCCAAAAATCGATGCTAAAGTTAAATACACATCAATAATAATAATATTTTTATTCAATACTATGTCTTGGCACAATATGGAATTCTTAGAAGTTACAATTGGCTACAAAATTCATGAGAAAATTCATATATCTTAGTTGTTTGGATCTTCCCATAAACATTTAGGACTTCAACTTATTAGTCTGTTTTGAAGGATCGCCTCTGCTTAAAAGATTTATCATTGAAACCAAATGAATGGTAAACAATCAATCAGTGGAAAAATAACTTTTCAAGGTATTTTTACATTTCTATGATCTACTAAACTCGTTGTACAACATCCCAATCACAATTATTTGCTTGATTTCAATAATTTATAGAGTCGGAAATTAAGAAAACTGTGTTAAATGTAATATTGTTATCTAATCATTTGAAAATAGATCGATCGAATGTGTCTTCAGTTTACTTATTATTTTTATAGACTTAAAACTACAATACAGAATATTGAACAGTCATTTATTTACTTATTTATTTGAACATATATATATTGGTACAAGAGGGCACCAACTATATATGCGCCACACTTTTTTGTGAGGGCTGTAATACTGCCCGGGTGCCCACACCGAAGCAGGTGGTTTTCTCAGGAGGCCCCACACCCCAAGCATTTGACCTAAAGGTCTAACCCACAAGGCAGTGGAGCATCGCGAGGAGATGCAGTCCCATGGTCTTGAGTGCTGTTAGAGGTATGAGGGCGGTTATCACTTCCCGGTTGCAAACTCGTCCCATCAGATTCCGAACATGACGAAGAGCGACAACAAATCAGATCTAGGTTAAGAAAAAGTCTAAGAAACGACCGTGAGCAGTGGTGGGCAATGAAAGCAAAAGAGATGGAAAAGGCGGCGACTATAGGGAACACAAGACAGCTTTACAGACTAATAAAAGAAACTGAGATTAATAAGTCAAGTGTAAGTGAGATTATATCGGAAAAAGACGATACTCTCATCTGCTCCCAGTCCAGACGTTTAGAACGATGGGCGGAACATTTCAGAGCACAGTTCAACTGGCCTTTAGCTACTCTACAACTACCCTCCATTCCCAGACAGTGTGAACTGAAGTAGGTCCCCCAACTCTATCAGAAGTTCAAAAGGCTATAGTTAATCTGAAGCGAGGAAGGGCAGCTGGTCCAGATGGACTGGCTCCAGAGGTCTTTAAGGATGGTGGTCCAATTTTAGCGATTAGGTTGACTAATATTTTAGCTAAGATCTGGGAATTAGACGTTATCCCACCTAACTGGTCACAATCACTTATCGTCCCAATATATAAGAAAGGGTCAAAATCATCCTGTGACAACCACAGAGGGATTAGTTTAACTAATATAATATCTAAAATACTAGCTTCGATAATTATCAGACGCCTAACTAAGACTCGTGAATTGCAAACACGAGAAAACCAAGCTGGCTTTAGACCTGGTCGTGGTTGCATCGACCACATATTCACCATACGTCAGATTCTAGAACACAGGCATACTTATCGGCGTCCGACAATGGTGGTCTTTCTCGACTTAAAAGCAGCATTTGACTCGGTAGACCGCGAGATTCTGTGGCAGTGTCTGTCATTGAAAGGCGTACCCCAGAAGTACATAAACCTTGTGAAGGCTCTTTACTCGAACACTACTAGTCGAGTCAGAGCTTATGGCGAACTGTCATCTACTTTTGCAACCTCAAGTGGTGTCCGTCAAGGCTGTCCACTTTCCCCATTTTTGTTTAACTTCATCATAGATCTACTGAAGGAAATAACTTTCTCGTCGACTGAGTTCTCGGGTATTGATCTCCATCCAGGAGGTCCACTTATCGACTTAGAATACGCAGATGACATAGTCCTGTTTGGTGAAGACGCTGACAAAATGCAGTCTTCTGGTAGCACTGAGCAACAATGCCGGAATGTTTGGAATGCGCTTCTCTCTCTCTAATGCAAGTTGTTGCTTCAGGACTGGTCTGCGTCAACACCTGAACTAAGGATAGAGAGTGAAGTAGTCGAACGCGTTGGCAACTTCACTTATCTTGGAAGTCTCATCAGCCCTAATGGGTTGGTATCGGACGAAATCTCAGCACGGATTCGAAAAGCTCGATTGGCTTTTGCCAACTTACGTCACCTTTGGCGAAGGCGAGATATCCGTCTATCAATAAAAGGACGAGTATACTGCGTAACAGTCCGTTCTGTTTTACTTTACGGCAGCTAAACATGGCCATTAAGAGTAGAAGACACTCGTAAGCTATTAGTATTTGACCACAGATGCCTTAGAAATATTGCTGGCGTCTGCTGGGATCACCGGGTAAGTAATAGTGAGGTTAGACACAGAGTATTAGGGAATGATGGTAAATCAGTTGATGAGGTTATGAATCTTCATCGACTGAGATGGTTGGGCCACGTGTTACGTATCCCTGAACACCGACTACCACGACGTGCAATGCTATCTGGTATTGGAAATGGTTGGAAGAAAGTTAGGGGCGGCCAAACCAAAACGTGGCATCAGTGCTTGAAGACACTAACTTCTAGTCTGAACCATGTTGGTAGATGCAGACTACTTGGTTGGGGTCCGCGTGACTTTCGTACCCAATGGTTGGAGACTCTTCGTGAAATGGCTCAGAATCGATCACAATGGCGTCGGTGTATACACTCTCTGTCTTCCCATAAACTAAGAGATTAAAATCACATCATATCTTTCTTTCTACGAACCAATTCTTTCTTCTTGTACTATATCTCTATATGCAATCTTTCTCTTATATATTACCACCTTTGACCCAACCACTGCTATGAATCCGGTGTTCATCTTGTTGTGCTGATGCGGTATGACAACCTGGAACGATGCACATATGTGCCTGGTCCTACGTTGTAGCTGACTGACTGACTGCAGTCCCATGGTAGCCGGTGACCAACAATTGGTTCATACGCCATTTGCTCCCTCAGGATACTGGAGCCCATGTGCACCATTGGTTTGGGATCCGGTTAAAGCGCTGGACATTCGCTTTTCGCCCTTTCATTTTCCTAAACAACACCCTCGCCACGAGAAGGCAGTGAGTAGGACGTCCCTGGCAGAGACTATATACGCGTGGCATTTCGAGAGTGAGGGCGGGACCACCCCACTCTCGGCCATACCAGGGCATTTAGGGGCTAAATATTTTACAGTAATATTTGAATTGATGTTTATTAAAACTATATTGTACAAACATATTAAGATATATGATAGTACACTTACAGCTGTTTGTTCCGGATGTCTATATCCCCAATAAAATCGATTAAATCGATATGCCATATATTCTGGTCGTATACTGAACACTGTACGGTTATTCACCGATGATTGTACGGCTAGTTTACGTAATATTTTAGGTAATGCGTTTTCTATAGCACGTTTATTAGCACTTCTTGATATTGAAGCTGGTAAAACTGGTGGTCTGGAGCCCAAATCTATAGAACATGTTGTTGACGATTGTTGTATTTCTTCTGTGCTCATTTCATGGTCTGATTGATCTGATTGATGATGTGTTGAATCCGATTGTTCCGTTGGAATTCTTAACAATAAACTATTTGCATTTTGATATGGAAGAACGGATAATAATTCACTATAACTTAAAGGTTTCAGGCATAATGTATGTATCACATCATTAATTAGGCTCGGATAGTAAATTTCCGATTCAGTATCAATCAGGATATCATCCAAACAACTCAACAGTTTATTATTAGAATCGTTCATCATGTAGTAGTCTTTGGTAAAATAACCCATTGAAGGACATGAACGATTAGAAACACATGCCAATATTACGCGTAACAACATTTCCACTGCATGTACACGACCAAGACCAGGTTCTTTAGATGAGACATCGCTGGATTGTTGTTTTGTCCAGGTATTTTTATTTTTGAAAATAGAAGTTGGATAATAACAAAAAAAACAATGATTTTGAAAGTTCAGCATTTATCAACTGCTTACTTATAAGTAGTTTATAATTCTATTGTACGACACCTCAAACAAGGATTTTGTTTCAATTATTTTTGCAACTAAAAAAACAGTTCTCTGTCTAGTAGTTTCATTGAAACACAATCTTTATATTACTGTTAGTCTTAAGGTAATGGACATCAAAATAGTAACATAACCTGATGTAATATGAGATAGTAGGGGAAAACATTTTAACTGTCGGAGAATTTCAGTAAAACAAGTGCTTGAGACTGTAGTATACCGGTATGTAGTACTATTAATATCCAATCATTGAATAAGAACGTAAATACATGTGATCGACCTGATGATTTATCCTTCTATAACTCATATGAATGTAGAAGTGTCAGAATGAAATCGTGCTAATTATTATTAATACGGTAAAGTGATTGTTTGATTATAAATGCATTCGTGTAAATATAGTGAGGGTGAGAAATAAACATAATCAGAAGGGGTTTTGTGGAGATTCGAGAAATTTCAATAGTTGAAATCATGAGTCTCGCAGGAGGGCGGGATCGTGGAAGCTCACTGCTGAGGAGTCCCATACTAGGACGAAACGGCCGTCCAGTGCTTCCAGGTTTTCCATGGTGGTCTAGCTTCAATTGACTGATGATTTCAACTATTGAAATAAACAAAAACCAAATAAATCTCCTGTTGATAATAAGACCAATAACGTTCAGGGAAACAATTCGAGATGTAAACGAATTTTATAATGACGAACAAGGTTTGTTTATCTAACTAAATACAAGCAAGAAAAATACATCTGATGATTTCAACTGATGTATATTATTCTACAATAGTTTTGAATAAATTGTGTAAGATAATCAATTCAGATACGTTGATTCTAGAAAGAACTTAAGAACTAGTAGGATTCAATCATATAAGAAGGAATAAATAAGACAACCACTTTCATAATTGGTATTGCATAGTTATCATTCAATGTTATATGAATTGTTTAGAATTTGGAAATTCGGACAACAGAATTAAAAGTCAATAATGTAAAGATTAAACTTTAGGCGCCAATATTCAAAAATTAAAATGGATTCTTGGAGAAGTAAGCGTTGATAGTTTTGTTTGCCAAAACAATAAAAACAGCTTTGCAATTATAAAAACTACAGAGCTTAAAGACGATAAGCTTAACCTACCAAAAACAACAACAAAATTCTCCACAATAATTGAGAATATAATTGTCCATTCAGTTTTCCCATACTATGTCCTTATATGCAATCTTTCTTTTATATATGACCGCCAATGAATTAACTACTTCTATGAATCCGGTGTTCATCTTGTTATGCTAATGAGGTATGGCAACTTAGACCGATGCACATATGTGCCTGGTCCTACGTTGTAGCTGACTGACTATTGAGTTTGATTAAAATATCTTCAAATTGAACACGTTTAATTGATTGATTTAATTAAAACAACTTGAACTCACGTCTTTAAATAATTACCCAAATGAAATTTGTGTATTAAACGAACAATAAATTCATCCGGTGGTAGAACACAACTAGCAATTTGTAATAATTGTAGATCACGATCAACTAATTCAACACGTATTGATGGACTGAATAGATTCGTCATCTATACAAATACAGAATTAAAAAAATACAGTAGTAGCTAGTCATATTGTACGTACAGACAGGCACAAAAGTGAATTAGCTCAAGTTGTCTAACTACTTCACGATTAGATAAAATTAACACGATGTATAGAAAAGAAGTCAAAATAATACCAGTAGCAGTGAAAACATGAGAGATCAAACATTAAGAACATGGTTCGAGAAGAAAAAATTAGGAGATATGTATAAAGAGTGACTGGAATAGATAAAAGTGATGCGTCTGCACCATCAAGAATGAAACTCATCCATAATATTTAACGTTTTAAATCCTTGATCAGGGTGAGCTGGCAGACTCCTACAAGGTACCATGCATACACTAACATGGGTCGTATACACTCATAGTGAAAATAAAGGGAAAAAGGTAAGAATAACTAATACAGTTTCTTTATGATCGAGTCATGGCTAAGTGGATATCAAAATGTTAAATGTCAAGATGAAATCACCATTGATTAGATCAAGATTTAATTCTATAAAAATTCAGAATACAGATCAATGAAACATCAAGGCCGATGGAAACCAACAGTATTATTAATATCTAGAAGTATTCTGTGCGTCTAAGCATGAAGATGACACAATTTACGTAAATGTAGTAAAGAAAAATTAAAGGGTATATGACTTCATCGCTTATAAAAGATCAGAATCATTTAAAAATTAAAATTTTGGTTGCCTGACCGCTCTTTCTTTAGAAAAGCATTCTAACACGAGAAATCTAGGAAATGTATTATTGTTACTGAAAGTAGAACTTCGTAACATAACAACAATGGATGATTATGTTGAGTTTGAGGTAGTTAACTACAAACTGTAACGGAACGCAGCGGTGCAATAATACAACTAGACTGACGTTAGAAGTTTAGACCATTAGATGTCGATTCAGTAACCTATGAGTTAAGCGATTGTCATGAGATTCGAAAGTCCTAGATTTTTTTACCAATTCACTATGAATTTCGACCAGGGTGACAGGTGCGACCTTCGTTTAGAGTAACCTTTTTTGGTCGACATTCCTTACACCAACTGGCTATTTCCCAGTCACCGATCAACTGTGAAAATATCTCAGTCCAACAGTAAGTCAGTCGCAGCCCAGATATCTCAGCGATGATGTCTCTGACTTTGATGCTGGGTGACACAGGATCGAATCCGTCAGGAAGCATCAGTTTCCCTAAGATTTCAGGTACACCTTGCTAACGAGCGTCGAATAGCACGAGACCCAGTTCAAGGATTCCCTATCAATTACCTCCAACTACCACCTTATACACAAGTCCGAACATGAGACTAATCAGCTGAAAGCTAACTCCCTCTCCTTTCCAAAGCTCGTACATTCAATACATAAAATGATTAACACATAACAAAATAAATACAACAATAAAGTCACACTTACAGATTGTTGAACAGCGAATCCATTACGAACCCACATTTTAGCATTGCATTGAGCACAAAATGCAAATATTTGCAACGGTCTTTCAATCAATAGATTTACAAATCCCTTATTAGAAATAAATAAATAAATAATAATTAGTCAGAAAATAAAAACGATGTTCAAGTTGATAATAAAGTGATTCATGTACAAAGCATATAACTTATCAATTACTACAGAAAAGGTGTACGAAATAATTGAACCATGTTATGGTAGATCAATGAAGAACACAAAATCCACGTGTAAAATAATCAGGAAAATTTACGAGTAGGAAGAGAACATAGATGAACAATATGAAGATAGTTATAGAAGTCTTTAACTATTCAATCTGTAGTATCTAGTTGAATGTGGCCACAACGAATCAAATTCACACACCCTAATTATTTTGTCGAGAGTGTATACATGTTTTTTTCTAACTGACAAAAAATCACTCGAAAGTTTCTTTTTTCGTAATCCTTCTCATTCATCGAAAGTTAAATATGTTAGTAAACTAAGTGTGAAGTGGTAATAAACGCATGAATACCATAGAATTAGCTAGTCACATAAAACATGTGACTTAACGGGAGTGTGTATCAACTAGAGTTAGTGGGATATGAGCTACAATTAGTAAGACAGATAAAACTATGATTGTTATCTATCCATAGAAACTAAAAACAGTAAAGTTAAACAAACCCTTAATGAACGAGGAATGAATAGATAGACTACATCTAATCTCAAGACCTTGATTGTTCAACAACAAACGCAACCATATTTAAATTTGATAGTTTCGCACAACCGCAAGTGAGTACATTTTATCGTTGAAATACGAGTGGTCTATACGTTAAATTAGCGTTAGTTTCAATACTTTGAACGTGTAAAATAAGTATTTCAGCTTCTTACTCCACCTAATCCAAAAGATTGATTGTCATAATAGAATTTGTCGAGGAAAATCAATTATTGGATTAAGCGAACAGCATTGAAAGCTAATTAAGTTCATACTTCGTTTGAAGTCACAGAAAAAAAGATCACCACATTTAAATACTAGCAACATAATTAGAAAAAATTCTTTAGGCTCGTATATCCTGGGACCACCGAGTAAGTAATGCAGTTGTTAGGAAACGGGTACTAGGTAAGGATAACGAATCGATTGATGAAGTAGTAAAACTTCATCAGTTGAGATGACTTGGACATGTGTTACGTATGCCCAACCACCGACTGCCTCGACGTGCGATGTTCAGTGGTATAGGAGTAGGTTGGAAGAAAGCTAGGGGCGGCCAAACCAAAACATGGCACAAGTCCATGAAGTCACTGACAAGTGAACTGAGTCATGTTGGTAGGTGTAGACTACTTGGTTGGGATCCACGAGATGATAGCAACCGATGGTTAGAGACCTTGAATGACATGGCTCAAAATTGGTTGCAATGGCGCAGGTGCATCCACTCTTTATGTTCTCCCAATTTCTAATCTTCTGAATTCTTCATGTCCCTTTCTTTTTTCTATTTACAAATTTATTTCACTGGGTCATAATTCTTGAATAACATCTTCAAACCCTAATGCTTCTGATTACTGTTTATACTTTGACTGCCTCTACCACTACGTGATTTGAATTGACAATTGTATCTCAGTGCTAATGTGGTATGACAACTGGAACTGAGGTACGTACGTACGAAGTTCTACGTTGCTGCTGACTGACTGATTGAAAGATGAAGGACACCGCTCCCAGTGTACATCCTCAGTGGGCGAATACAATGAGTGATAAAAACATCAATTAGAAGATATGTTCACAACTACTCCTTCAAATTCTGGATCAATAAAGAACGAATATCATGGTCATGAAATATTATATAAACAATAAAAACAAGCTTCTACCTGATCTAATAAACCCAAGCTTTCAAAATTCAATCCCATTTCTAATCCATGTCCATACAAACTTGCCAATAATCGGGGAATCGGTTGTAATAAACTTAAACGATACACTGATACATCATACACATACACTTCCGTTGTGACACCAAGTGAATGGAAATTTAATTTATTCGACATGACATTGTTATTAGCTTGATTAGATTCATCATTGTTATCAAGTTTAAGATCTATTGTTAACGGTTTAATACGAAAACGACGATCCATTATACCAATACGTGTTTCAAAGACCTATATACAATAAGAACCATAAAAAAATAAACAACCAACAATATGAAACCACATGAAACATTCTGTAAACAAAATTCAAAAGAATAACGTGACATACAACAAAATTATTGAATATTAAGAATATTTTCATTTCAAAATAATATAATTTTAAGTTTTTCTTTTTACCAAACATCATTCAATTACGAGTAGTAGAAGTACATTAAATAATCAAGTGTGTATCACAGGCCATAATCTATATATAATATACCGTTGTGGGCCAGGGTAATTTTACATTGGTTTTCAGGAGAACCAGACATCATCCATACTTTCATGTGACAACCCAAACAATACAGCTCAATCCCGTTTAACAGGAGAGCCATACACCACCCAGGCTTAAAATTTGTAGCCTAAATAGTACGGCTCAATCCCATTTCCAAGAGAACCAGACACCATCCATGGTTAAACTTTATAACCCGAGCAGTACAACTCAATCCTGCTTCACAGGAGAACCAGACATCATATAGGCTTTAACGCTACAATCTAAAAAAAAAACTCAATCCTGTGGCGCAACCACTCAGGTACCAAGCACCCTGGTGAACCAGGGTCACAATCTAACCGCATGTTAATGATTTGATTTCTTTATTTCAAAACAACACAACCCATAAAATAAAACTAGACAAACATATTCTAATACAATACTGGTTAGCAGTCATCATGTTCATAGGTTTGGGTCTATGTGATTGCACTTAAAACTGGAGTTTTAAGCAACAGACAAAAGAGCTGTCAAACTTTCGTGTAATTTTACGTTCTTATTACATATAGGATGCTTCAAAGGTTTAAAATATTAAAGCTGACTATTTTCGCGATCAAAACCAATTCTAATAGTTGAAATCATGAGTCAATGTAAGCTAGACCACCACTAAAAATCTGAAAGCACAGGACGACAGTTTCGTCCTAGTATGGGAATCCCCAGCAATACACATCCACGATCCCGCATGCGGGACTCGAACCCAGGACCTTCGGTCTCGCGCGCGAATGCTTAACCTCTAGATCACTGAGCCAGCATCCAACGGTGGTCTAGCTTACATAGATTCATGAATAAAACTACTAAAATCACTACAAACTCCACAAACCTCCATTCTAATAAAAACCAATTCATTGAAAAAAATGAGTTAAATATTTCGGTAATTTGTAAGTAAGTAAATACTAACATCAATGATTTCTTTTCGTTTTCACAACATTTGTGTTCAGACTTTAAAGTTAATGAAAATGGCAATGTCGCAATGGTCTATGTAAGATCCTTAACTTATTCAATTAATCATGTAAGAGATAAAAATGTTTATTAACTAACAAATTGATAGTCGTATGATTTCGTCATAGATATTTACATTTAATACATGAAAGACACACACACACACACAAAATGCTGATTTCATTAAATTTCCGAAGGAATGTTTATCAAAAGGAATGAAAGTATTGTGTAATTTTGATTTCACACCACATGACATTCAATATATAAATGGTGTTATGATAATTTTTCTTATCAAAAAACAATTAAATTTAATCTCTAAATGAAAAAAAAGTAAACTGGATTAAGCTACATGTTATTTCACAACAAACCTTATTTTCTAGTTCATTTGTCATGCCCATTTTTTCATATGTGTAATTTGAGATGGTGGAGAAGGTCAACAAGAACCAATCAACATCGAGGTGCACAGAACAAACTGTGAAACACATATGGAGAAATTCGAACACTTCACTTCTATCTGAAGTTTGTGCTGATGATGTCGTTCAGAAGAACGATGAAAGCTCCACGACCAAACCATCCAGCTCAGAGAACAAAACACCACCAAAATATGTGTAATTTATTATATTCACTGGTTTTTATGATTCAATGACCTTTTATTATTTCTTTAGTTGATGTGTTGAAATAATTTGTTCCTTTCGAATTTCTATGACTGACCTAGACAGTCACAAAATCTCGTCGCAATCATACAGATTTTTTTTGTGTACTAATTGTACATAGAATAAATTCTTCTAATAGAATATTTTAATTTAGGCAGCTTATCACCTCGTGTTGAAATTTCCAAGTCAAACAGGATCTCTTATGTTTAGTGAATTTCCTAATAGGAAGTGTCATAATTGAGGGTTACTTACTTATTTACCCCTGTTACTTCTCATGAAGGAGCATAGGCCGCCTACCAGGACTCTCCATCTAACCCTTTCCTGTGCAATCCTTTCCAGCTCTTTCCAGTTGTTATTCATTCTTTTCATATCTGCTTCCATTTCCGACGTAATGTATTCTTTGGCCTTCCACTTTTTGCTTCCCTTCAGGATTCCAAGTTAGTGTTTGCCTCGTGATACCGTTTCATGATATCCCACAAAGTATATCCTATCCACTTCCATCGTCGTTTCCCAATTTCCTGTTCAGATGGAAGCTAGTTTATTCTCTCCTACATTAGGCTGTGGCTGATGGTATCCGGCCAATGGATGTTGAGTATCTTGCGTGGACAACTATTTATGAATACTTTTACCTTCTTGATGACGGTTTTAATAGTTCTCCATATTTCAGCTTCGTACAGTAGAACTGTGTTGACGTTCGTATTGAAGATTCTCACTTTGATATTATTTGATAGTTGTTTCGATTTCCATATGTTCTTCAATTTTAGAAACGCAGCCCTTGCTTTGCCAATCCTCGCCTTCACGTCTGCATCTGATCCTCTTTGTTCATCGTTGATGCTAACCAGGTACGAGGACGATTTCACCTCTTCCAAAGTTCCTTCATCAATTGTGGTTGTGTTGGTGTTCGCCGTGCTTTATTTAAGGACCTTGATTTTCCCCTTGTGTATGTTGAGGCTTACTGATACAGAGATTGCTGCTACACGAGTTGTCCTCATCTGCATTTGTTCGTGTGTATGGGACAGGAGGGCTAGGTCATCTGCGAAGTCCAAATCGTCTAATCGGCTTTGAGTTGTCCATTGTATGCCGTGTTTTCCCTCAGATGTTGAGGTCTTCATAATCCAGTCGACCACCAGAAGAAACAAGAAGGGGGAGAGCAAACAGCCTTGTCTGTATCCGGCTCTTACTTGGAATGCGTCTGTCAGCTGTCGTCCATGCACAACTGCACTGTAGTCCGTCGTACGAGGTCCAGATAATGTTAACAATCTTCTCAGGAACTCCACAGTGTCGAAGACGTTCTCATAATGTTCTTCTGTCTACACCGTCAAACACCTCATAATCAATGAAATTGATGTATAGGTTGCTAATGCATTATTTCAATCATCTTTATATTTATATTCATATAATAACCCATTTTATGAAACTTGAGACAGATTCCAACCGTTCATAAAGTATTCGCAACCGCTAAGAAGACATCAGTTTGAGTAAATTTGCCGTATTCGTGTTCTGACTTACAACGCCATGTTTTAGTTAATCTAATCACCCCCAAATATATTTTACAGCCACCGGCATGTTTTGAACATTTCATGGGTTATCACTGAAATTGCAAGACCGAATACTACATAAGTGCTTTACATTTGTATTAAATCAAACTCAAATAACTAAATTTGTTCTCCTATAAGCTATTTTCTTGGATGTCAGAAAGCAAAATAAAAAACTTACCTGGCGAACTTCACGTAATACCACATTGTAAAGTTCATAATCTGAACTCGCCACTTGGACAGTTAGGCCAAGTAGACTAACTAATAAACTCATGATATAAAATCCACTAGCCCATTCTAATTCTTCTTCAACATGATTTTGTGTTTCACGTTGCATACCATTCATATCCTGCAGATGGATATAAAAAAAAGTGAATAAGTAGTGTATATATGTAAACGTAAATACATGGGCAGTTAAACTGTCTTAATACTGAATATGCAACAGAGTATCTCATCTTAAAGAGAGTAATTTAGTGATGTTATTACGCTTTTTGAGTTACCTTCATTGTTGTTCTGGACAGAAACATTAGTACCTCCCCAAATATGAATAAAAGAATTAAAATATATATATTTTCAGGGGAAAGTAATCAACTGAAATGAATATTGTTCATAACCATTTCATCAATATAGCGTCACTCAAGATTGTTTATGGAACCAGGGAAATTATTTATTATACATAAGGAATTGGCATAATTATATCTGTGTTACAAAAAAACATCAATATATTAGTTTCATGTTTATATCTCACTCCCGCTTCAGTAGCTTAGACATCCTGGTGGCATTACTAACCTTCATGTGTAAAGTTTGTCTGCAACCTGAATATCTTTTATAAACCCTTGAATAGAATCACAAAGATTGTTCCAAGTTGGAGAATTGGCGATCGGAGTCACTGACGTGAACTCCAGTAATTTTTCTTGATCATTTATACGCAAACTGTAAAATGTACACCAAAGAGAAATGAACCACGACTGTGGACGAAATAGTCTAGCTTGCATATTGTGATGAACCGATCGGAACATACTGGAAGGAATAATCGTTCCTCAAGATCCTACCATGACAGCCAGGTCCGTTGGAGAACGGTAGGACAAAAAGCGGAAGACTGAAGGTCCGACGAAGTCGTACTGCAGAATGTACAGAGGTGTGATGACCTAAGAACACATGTATGCTTACTGGCGTCCGACAATGATATTTTCCCTTGACTTAAAAGTAGCATTTGACTCTGTAGACCGGGAGATTCTGTGGTGGTGTCTATCATTGAAAACTCCGCCTGTAGCTCTTCTAGAGTTACTGCCGGTCCCAAGCCCGGGTAAAGGAGGAGGGTTGGGCATGGGGTTAGCGTCCCCATCCCGTAGAAAACTAACTCGCTAAAAAACGCTTACCAGAAAAAATAATTCAAACCATTTTAACTCTGCCCTGAGAGTTAGAAGGTCTTCATTTAGAAGAATTATGACGCTTCATGGTGAAAGCCGAATTCCTTCGGAAGCCACGAGGCCGATGCCCCTTCTAACAACCAGAGCAAAAATTTTTATAGGTACATGGAACGTTAGAACAATGTGGGAAACCGGGAAGACCAGCCAAATAGCAACGGAAATGAGGAGATACAACTTGGCAGTACTGGGAATCAGCGAAACCCACTGGACCCAAGCTGGACAGAAAAGGCTAGCTACGGGAGAGATGCTGCTATACTCCGGTCACGAAGAGGAAAATGCTCCACACACACAGGGAGTTGCTCTAATGCTGTCCAAAGTAGCACGAAATGCACTTGTAGGATGGGAATCCCACGGATCCAGAATCATCAAAGCATCATTCAAAACAAAGAAGGAGGGGATCTTAATGAATATTATCCAATGTTATGCACCCACCAATGATAGCAACGACGACATTAAAGATCAATTCTACGAGCGGCTGCAGTCAATCATAGAGAAATGCTCAAGAAAGGACCTCACCATTCTGATGGGAGATCTAAATGCCAAGGTCGGAATAGACAACACTGGATATGAAGATATTATGGGACAACATGGACTGGGACAGAGAAACGAAAATGGAGAAAGATTTGCAAATCTATGTGCATTCTGCAAATCGGTCATAGGAGGCACAATATTTCCACACAAACGTATACACAAGGCTACATGGATCTCACCGGACCACACTACAGAGAACCAGATAGATCATATTTGCATCAATAAAAAATTCCGAAGGACAATGGAAGATGTGAGAACCAGGAGAGGAGCTGACGTAGCTTCAGATCACCACCTAGTTGTAGCCAATTTAAAACTGAAGCTAAAAAAGAACTGGACAAGTGGACAAACAGCAATACAAAGGTTCAATACAGCCTTCCTTCGAGATACTGACAAACTCAATGAATTCAAGATAGCTCTCAACAACAGATTCCAAGCCTTTCAAGATCTACTGAAGGAAGAAGAAACTACCATGGAGGACAACTGGAAAGGCATCAAAGAAACATTGACTTCAACGTGTCAAGAGGTTCTGGGCCTAAAGAAACACCATCATAAGGAATGGATCTCTATAGAAACACTGGACAAGATCAAAGAAAGGAAGAACAAGAAGACAGCAATTAACAACAGTCAAACACGAGCAGAGAAAGTCCAAGCACAAGCTGAATACATAGAAGCAAACAAACAAGTGAAGAGGAGCATTAGAGCCGACAGGAAGAAATACGTGGAAGAATTAGCAACGACGGCAGAAAAAGCTGCTAGAGAAGGAAATATGAAACAGCTTCACGATACAACGAAGAAACTATCAGGGAAATACAGTAAACCAGAGAGGCCGGTCAAAGACAAAGAAGGCAAGCCAATCACTGAAATTCAACAACAGCGAAACAGATGGGTAGAATACTTCGAGGAACTCCTGAATAGGCCGGCTCCAATGAATCCACCGAACATCGAAGCAGCACACACAGATCTTCCTATAGATGTCAACCCACCAACGACGGAAGAAATTAGAATGGCCGTCAGACAAATCAAGAACGGGAAAGCAGCAGGACTCGACAACATACCAGCTGAAGCACTGAAATCAGACGTCGAAGTAACCACAAGCATGCTTTACCCTCTATTCAAAAAGATTTGGGAGGAGGAACAAGTGCCAATGGACTGGAAAGAAGGACACCTCATCAAGATTCCAAAGAAAGGAGATCTGAGCAAATGTGAAAACTACAGAGGCATTACACTACTGTCAATACCAGGGAAAGTCTTCAACAGGGTGTTGCTGAACCGGATGAAGGATGCAGTAGATGCCCAACTTCGAGATCAACAAGCTGGATTCCGAAAGGATCGGTCGTGCACAGACCAAATTGCAACACTACGGATCATCGTCGAACAATCAGTTGAGTGGAACTCGTCACTATACATCAACTTCATTGATTATGAAAAGGCATTCGACAGTGTAGATAGGAGGACATTATGGAAACTTCTTCGACACTACGGAGTTCCTGAGAAGATTGTCAATATTATCCGGAACTCATACGACGGACTACAGTGCAAAGTAGTGCATGGAGGACAGCTGACAGATGCATTCCAAGTAAGAGCCGGATACAGACAAGGCTGTTTACTCTCTCCCTTCCTCTTTCTTCTGGTGGTCGACTGGATTATGAAGACCTCGACATCTGAAGGAAAACACGGAATACAATGGACAGCTCAGAACCAATTAGACGATCTGGACTTCGCAGATGACCTAGCCCTCCTATCACGTACACGTGAACAGATTCAGATAAAGACAGCCAATATAGCAGCAGTCTCTGCATCAGTAGGCCTCAGCATACACAAAGGGAAAACCAAGGTCCTCAAATTCAAAGCGGAGAACAGCAATCCAATCACCCTTGATGGCGAAACTCTGGAAGATGTAGAATCCTTCACATATCTGGGAAGCATCGTCGATAGACATGGAGGTTCAGATGCAGACGTAAAGGCGAGGATCGGCAAAGCAAGGGCCGCATTCCTACAATTGAAGAACATATGGAACTCAAAACAACTTTCAACCAATATCAAAGTGAGAATCTTCAATACGAACGTCAAGGCAATTCTACTGTATGGAGCTGAAACTTCGAGAACTACAACAACCACAATCAAGAAAGTACAAGTATTTATAAATAGCTGTCTACGCAAGATACTCAACATCCATTGGCCGGATACCATCAGCAATAGCCTTCTGTGGGAGAGAACAAACCAACTTCCAGCTGAAGAGGAAATTAGGAAAAGACGATGGAAATGGATAGGACATACATTACGCAAATCGTCAAACTGCATCACGAGGCAAGCTCTAACTTGGAATCCTGAAGGGAAGCGGAAAAGAGGAAGGCCAAAGAACACATTACGTCGGATAATAGAAGCAGATATGAAAAGGATGAATTACAACTGGAAGGAGCTGGAAAGGATTGCCCAGGACAGGGTTGGATGGAGAATGCTGGTGAGCGACCTATGCTCCTTCACGAGGAGTAACAGGTGTAAGTAAGTAAGTAAGTCTATCATTGAAAGGCGAAATATCCGTCAATCAATGCAAATATGTGTCCGGTCCTACGCTGTAGATGATTGAATCGAAGTTAAATGAACTGTATTTGAATTTCTCTTCAAATTTAGATTGTTTTTCGATAGTTTACAACTATATTTTTTGGGACTTAATTGTCTATAGGTTCAACGTATGACATTGTTTAAAAACCTCCAGCACAGTTCTGTTCTTCTACTTCGAAAAAAGCATTATAACTATCGTTTCCTTCTCATGCTAAAGATTTGAGTGAAAACTATTAGACTGAGACAAATGTATTCGAACATGTAATAACGTATGCACTGAAAAATCTTAAAGTAAATCATCCAAAGGAAATACCATTTGAAATTCAGTATAACAATAGATGCTACAAGAAAATGAAATTTGGTTGTCTGTCAAGTATATAAAAACTTATCACAGTAACTGTTTATCGGTCGCGGTCCCTTTATCACATTTTTAAGAGAGAGAAATTAGAGTAGTGGAGTTTATGTACGGAATTATCACAGAGAATTACTCAATTGTATAGTATTGGTAAACATGAATTGCCAGGATGATATACATTGGTAAAGGAAATTATGAAAAAAGAAAATAACATTCATAATAATAATCCTCAGAAAGAAAAATTTTTACAAATTATTTTATTTTGATGGAGTCTTGTTCTCTGAGCTGAATGGTTTGGTTGTAGAGCTTTTATCTGTCGTCTGGACGACATCATCAACACAAGCTTCAGGTAGAAATGAAGTGTTCGAATTTCTCCATATGTGTTTCACAGCTTGTTCTGTACACCTCGACGTTGATTGGTTCTTATCGACCTTAAACCTGTCATTTTAACTTATCACTAAAAGTATATTTGTAGCACACAACGTAAATTGAAACAAAATAAATTCTATGGTAGAATAAACAACTAACCAGTAAAATCATGCCCATGTGATATATGAATGTATGAATATAATAACTGCGATATATTTCTTACTAAGGAGAAAATAGCTGATAAAAATAATGACAAGTTAACTTACTTGTATAAAACTAAGCAATGATAAAAATTGTCTTATATAATCAAGATAAGCAGATCTTGCAGCTTCCGTCCACCAAGTAATTGAACAATTGCCATCATTATCTATAACAATAGGTCGAACATTAGTTAAGCTTGCCAGAATATAGTCCACATCACGTATAACATGAAATAATCGTTCGAATGGATGAAATAATGAACGAGCAAGTGTATTACCAGCTTGCCATGATAAAATACGCGGTTCTGGAAGGACACAATTTATTGGATTCATATTAGTTGATGATATTGTAAGATTGTTCATATGAGATCCAGCTGATGAACCCCATTCGAATGGATTCAAACGTCTAAGTAGGTCAAGAACAGCACTAACCCATGATACATTTGTGTCAGCATTGAAATTAGATATAGCTAATTCTTCTTGTATATCGGCAGGTATATTTTGATTATTTGTTTGTGAATAAAAATCAGGTAAAACAATTGAATTAACTTGAAATGCATTAGTTAATCGAGAAATTAATCGTGTCAAAATATTGTTCTGCTCTAAAAGTTGACGTGCCTGTAATACAAATAATAATAATAATAATAATAATAATAATAATAATAATAATAATAATAATAATAGTACTGCATTACATATTCATTAGGTATGATATCTTTTTCTAAATTAAAAAAGAACGTAATACACAGTCCTTTATGCTATGTTATGGACAATATAGAAAACCCGTATAATTAATTGTATACCAAGCAGTATGGACAAAACGTTAATTGTAAAAGTTTTTTATTTCCAAGACAGAACTGTGATTAATATCACTTGGTAGATAATGAAATAATGACAATACATAGTGCTTTCATCATCATCATAACAAACTGACTTGAGTAATATGTCATTTGATATAACAAGTCACCCTGTTTAACAACTTAAAGCGTCATGGATGTGATAGTCAACATGATTTTAACGACTTCATGCATTGTTACCATGATATGAAGATGCGTAATTAATAAAATTAATTCATTAAAGTACAGAGACATATTACAACTGATATTTTCCTGATGATAATATCTCACAGTTAATATTGATTCATTGTAGTGTCGGTTACTATGTAAAGCCCATATAACTTATTCTAGCTTCTGGACAGATCAATTTATCCATTCTTCTTGAACCACGTTTTGACCTTGCTAATTATTATTCACCTATCAACCCTGACTGCTTTTATATGAGCGTACGTGTGTACACTTCTTATCCCATTCATTGCATGTCTGTAACCTATTTCTGTGTGACTGAATATTGAATAACGCTTGATTAAATGAAGTTGGTTCACACGCCTTCTCCACTGCGTGTATTTTCTCTTCGCTCATTCTTCTTTGCTTTTATCGCTACGTCTATCTGATTATCTGTTCCTATTAACGATTGTACAAAATATAAGTATTCGAAAATCCATTCTCGTATTTAAGTTATTTTAATTCCCTTATTCATTAACGCGAGTTAAGTCGATGATAGGCGACATATAGATCCCGATAGCAATCATTCAACAGCGATCAACATATGATCTAACTGTAATCAGATAAAAAACCACAGAAGTGGTTAGCCCGTCGACAACATGCAGTCTAATTGACGTCAACATGGAGCACCCCACATCATTTTTGGGCACCAATATGAACAATATGAATGCAAACTGAAACTTGGTCATAGATAAAAACTATGAAGTATATCATCGACAAGATAACAAAATGTATTACAACTAGAAAAATAAAACAACACCATTATCACAAACTGAATGTAGGAACTTCAATTAATTGATGTACAAGATAATACAATAATCGAGATTTGTAGTTCAGAGAGAGAATTTCGGAAGTACTATGTCCTCTGATTTGGATAATTTAACTGTTAAGCGTTTATTATCTTTCCACATAAAATCAGCAGCCATTAGTTTCAAAAGAATTAAGCTTATTTATTTATCTGAACACATAAATATTGGTACAAAGAGGAGCCAAATACATATGCTCCACACAAGTAACCTGATTTGTGTGTGGGTCGTGATAATACCCGGGTGCCCAGACCGAAGCAGGTGGTTTTCTTAGGGGACCACACCCGGAGCCTTCGACCTAAAGGCCTGATACACAAGGAAGTGGGGCAACATCAGGAGATGCAGTAACATAGTAGCCAGTGACGAATAATTGGCTCATACGCCAATTGTTCCCCCAGGGTCCTGAAACCTATGTGCACCATTGGTTTGGAATCGCGGTTTTCTAACTTCCCCTAGGTCAACTCTCCGTGTCCACCAAAGTGCGGGACACTCCTTTTTCGTCCTCTCAATTTTGTAAACAACAGTAATGCCGCGAGAAGGCAATGAATAGGACTTCTGTGTCAGTGGCTGTATATGCGTGGCCATGTGAGAGCGTTTCGAGAGGGAGAGCTGACTCTCTCCACCCTCAACCGTTCCAAAACATTTGGGGGCAAAGCGGTGTGCGTCAGCTACTAGAATTTCTCCATACCTGACTAACAGCATATATATATATATAAAGTTAAAAACTAAACCCTTTTTAAAATGTAAATTCATGAAGTGATATGTAACTTACCAAACTGATAACAGTGTAAAATTGACAACTTAGACCACATAAACTGTCTCCAACTAAATGATCATCATAAATATGATTTTGAATTAACGATGAATAGGACTATGGATACATAGATGATCAATGGACATATAGTTGTTTCATGTAGGAAATCCATAGATGAAATGGGGTTTTTTTTAATAGAAATCAAAAATCAACACAAAATATCAATCATATGATTAGAAGATAAAAATTAATAGTTTCCATTTAACTATGATCATTTATAGTGAACATGATCTAGTTACAATGGAAATAAAACATAATTGTCAAATAAGAATAATATTTTAGATTTCTGTTTTATAAAATTGGCTTACAAACAATAGCTCGACTGCTACTCTAATTAGTTTGATTTAGATGACCGACCCTAGAGTGTATGATTAACCTTGAATATACAGATTAAATCAAAATACTTCACATGATAAATGAGGTGCATTATTATTACATTGTAAGATTCAACTGTTAATCGAGGATAATTATTAACACTGTAACTCGGCCTGGAGCCCCTATACGGCTACTGCCAATTTTAATCTCGAATAAAGGAGGAGGGTTGGGCATGGGGTTAGTGACCACCCCTCCCCGTAGAAAACTAACTCGCTAAAAAAACGTTAACCAGAAATATTAACATTTTTTCCCAGTTAATGACAAACAGATAAATGAATAACTAGACAAATTGATTTATCAGTTGTTACATTTTCTCTTCTAGTATACACTCATAACTAGCGGACCTAATGATAGTGACTAGTCATAATGAAAGCAAAGAGGATAAAGAGGGCAATGACGATAAATAACACTAGACAACTGTTTAAACTCATCAAAGTGATTGCGGTTGAAAATTCAGCTATTTGCGGAAACAAAATGGAAAAGACATAATCTTTATCTACTATTCAGTTGTTTAATACTTAATAAAATCTTGAACGAGAGATAGACTTTAAGCTTTCAATTGACAGATACATTGAAGTAATTAAAACTAATTGTAAGAGAATAAGCACAGATTATGATGGACTAACTCGATAGATCTTCAGGAAAAATGGTCGTGATCACAAACCATTCCAATCTATAAAAAGGACAGTAAACCTATCATGATAATCAGAACGATTAGTTTGGCTTATTGTTTTTAAAATACTAGTATTCATAATTGCTCTACATTTAACTTAAGCTCTGGAAAAGCGAACACGAGAAAATTGAGCCTGTCTTAAACTTGGTAATAGATGTATTCGCTCGATTCTTATGTTTACGCTAGAATATTCCTTAGTTCTTTATGCTTTCAGTCTGTTAAATCTTAGTGATTATCTATTCTTCATAAGAGCTCTTCAGATTTTATCTAATTCTTGCTTAACAGTAACAATTTTTCACATTTTTACGATACGTTTTTTTCCTGGTTACAAGGGATTCAATATTGAAAGTTAAGGAATTGTCTGATCCACAAGGCAGTGGACCAACGTCAGGAGATGCAGTAACATGGTAGCCGGTGACCAATAATTGGTTCATACGCCATATGTTCCCTCAGGATCCTAGAACCCATGTGCACCATTGGTTTGCGATCAAGATTTTCAAACTCCCCTAGGTGGATCCTCCATATGTACGAATTTATCCAATTTCAAATCATAATCATCAACAGTAAATGTACTAATCAAAAAAAATTTTTTGAAATATTAATAATCTATTGATCATTCGTAGCCAAACCAGTACTCACATAATAAAATAGACACAAGATCTGTTACCCATCAGAATAATATTTCACAAACTAGGAAAACAACATATAGGTGTGTACATATTCAGTCAGTCAGTTACAACGTAGGACCAGGCACAGATATGCATCCGTCCAAGTTGCCACACCTCATAAGCACAACAAAATGAACACCAAATTCATAGTAGTTATTCCAATGGTAGTAATATATAAAAGATTGCATATAAGGATATAGTACAGGAAGAAAGAAAGATATGAAACGATTTTAATCTCGTAGTTTGAGAGAAGACAGAGAGTGTATATACCTAGGCCATTGTAATCGATTATGGGTCATGTCACCCAACCATCTGTTACGATAGTTACGCAGATCCTTACCAACATTGGCTAAGAATAGAAGTTAGTGACTTCAAGCAAATTAGAATTTAAAGAATAAATAAAGTCATGAACTTTTGAAGAGATATATATTCCATTGAAAATTCAGCTGACAACAATGTATCTATTAAAATCACCGCTTCAGATTATAATAAACAATCATATATTATATACAATTGAAATTGTATATTAGTCTATAACAAGAATTACATGTCAACAATGCAATGTAAATAAACAATTTTTCTCTTTCCAGTTAATGATAACAAAAAAATTTGTTTATACATTTGACATTGAATATCATCAACTAGATAGGTCTTTCATTTTTAATGGGCAAATATTGATCATAAACAAGAAATATATAGTTGAACTTATTGTGAGAAAAAAACTTGAATTATTGTATACCTACAGTTCTCCTATTGCTAAGCATTCATTCGGTATATACACTTATGTTCTTGAAGATATAACATTCTTCATAAGAAAAAAGAAGACGCTCTATTCATTGGTTTATTAAGCCATAGAGTAACAACCATTTTCATTAAAATGAAGTTTAAATCACATAATCTTTGATTATTATTAAATACTCAAGTACCAGTTATAGATTCGTGTACATTGACTTTAAGAAATATTCTGAGTATGAAGACTGATGATACTACTAGGCTGACTGAACCGAAATAAGTAAAGAGGAATTGAAACCTGAAACCAATTTGTTGCAAAGTTAAACGCGTTGACCACTTAGACGTTACTCCACTAATGATAACAGGATGGATTGCATACATAGCATGAAGCACAATTCGCACATCAAACTAGACAATAGTGCATGCACTGTTTTATATCTTTGTAGATCAGGTGTACCAAATTTTACATGGACACCATTTTATTTATTTTTCATTTGAACACAAACATTGGTACAAGGAGATACGAAATATATACGCGCCACATAAATCATTCGATTTGTATGAGGGCTGGAATACTAACTGGGTGCCCGGACAGAAACAGGTGGTTTTTCTTAAGGGGCCACACTCAGAGCCTTTGACCTAGAGGTCTAAGCCACAAGACAGTGAAAAAATGTTAGATGCGGTATCATGGTAGCCGGTTACCGACAACAGGTTCACACGCCATTTGTTTCCTTAGGATCCTGGACCTCACGTGCACCGTTGGTTTGGAATCAGGGTTTCCGAGCTCTCTTTGGTAAGTTCTCTGTATCCACCAACCCGGTTAAAGCGCCGGACATTCGCTTTTTGTCCTCTTAATTTCTTAAACAACACTCCCGCTGCGAGACACCATTAGAAAATCTTACGGGTCATGTACCCTGAACCTTGGACTTATCAACAAGGCGTACCTGCAATCTTGATGGGAATAATATTACCAGTAGTAAAAACATCTAATTTTTAGTTGACAAATACCAGGTCTCAGACCCAATTCAACTAATTCTTTCTAATCACTCAAATGTTATTAACAGTAAGATTAAATATGCTGCTAAAACATCGACTATATATTATCCTGTACTTAATTACCAAGTTACAACTTTCCTATTCAACCCAAAATTATGAGAATATCCTTTAATATTAAACATATTCACTGCAGTAATTGAATTCATAATTAAACAGGATGATAAATAAATAGGTGATTTTTAAGAAATCTGCCAATACATCTCTGTTGAAATATGTTGTTGCAATTAACGAATTTAGGTCAGAAGACAATTTCATATAACGTGAGGTTAGTTAAATACAGTGAATTATTCTTTTTGTCTTATTCTGAACACGAAATACTTTTCAGTAATTGATAGATACCTTATTTAATGTTGATTAGTTTAAATAGACGTCGATGACAATCATGAATATATATATATAGGAGAGAGAAACACGAATAAAATCTCTTACTCTGGTAAATTTAATTGCAAATACACATCGATAAAAATTATCTTTCAGGAGTACACTCATAATAAGACGTAACATTTCTTGTCGAACAGCTGAACAAGTGAGAAAAAATATAGATATAAGAAGAACAAATAACAAGATAATTAGGGTAAGAATTAATTGGGTTAAACAACAAGTAATGTAATACATTTATATATCGATCAATGAATGTGTAGCAACTGTATACACTGTTAAAATAGGAGCACGTGGTTTCAGAAAAACTGCTTCAGTATTCGTATTTGGTGGTAGCATACAATTTTCAATTAGACAGTGACCCGAGAACGTTTAGATAGATAGAACCGAGTTTCCAGCATAGGCGAGCTGCTGTATAAGTCGTTTCCCCCATTATTACTATTATTATTATTATTATTATTACATTACCTTACACTAATCTGTTCGTTATTGTTCTTTTTTTCTCTTCGAATTCTCATTGTTTTGTGTGGCGCATATATATTTGGTGCCCTCTTGTACCAATATTTATGTGTTCAAATAAATAAATAAATAAAAATAGAATAGGAAATGTAATAAATATACTACTACCATGCAGATAGAATAAACTAGATTGTAAGAATATTTGAACACTAGTCTTGCAATTTCGGTCCTAATATGAGTGGTTAGGAAGGAAATTATGAGTAAGTCATTTCATTATTCTATGAAATCTTTGATTCCTGGACTTAGCCATGTCAGTAGATGAAGACTTCATGGTTAAGACCCATGCAACACTCGTAATTAACAGTTGGAGACCAAGAATGGCATGAAGAGAAACTGGTTGCAGTGGTATAGTTCCATTAGTTCTATTTCTCTAATGGGCACTTCTAACTCATTGAACTCAAGTAGTTCCAACTGTTGTTGATAATACTTTTACAACCATGCTTCTTCTTGCTATGAGGTATGGCATATCGCACTGATGGACAGTTTTGGCCGAATCCTATATTGTCTTTGGGTGACTGAAAGACCTTCAGAATACAGTACAGGTTATTTAAGCTTTTTAAGTTCCCAAAAAAATATGCCTGAATATTAAGGCTCGGGCCTTCTGTATAAACAATCGGGTGATGTCAATAACTGTTACACCATAAGAAGTGGCTTGGAATTGAGAGTAAAATGTGTATGCTTATGTAGTTCTCCAACAATTGAACAACGACAAAACCATGCATCGAAAACCATTCCATATCCCAACCAAAACAAGTAAGTATTACTTACATCTCCATGTTAAACTATGACGTTCCAATATATGACTTAAAAATGAATCTTGTTCAACAATTTCCCCGGGGAGTAATATTGGCAATATATCATTTGATTGACTTGATTCACTAACATCGATACCATTTTTATCAGCTGGTAGATGACCCAAGATAGCATGACAAATAATCGGTCGTAAACTAGGTACTTGATCACAGAAACGACGTAACCAACGAATAAATAATGTGAAAAATACTTCCATTGAATAAACATCCGTATGTTGAGCTGCACAATTTATTGGACGTGTAGATAAACTTGTAGATGTACGCTGGAAAAAACAAGTGGAATACAACAGCGTGATCCGTGTTAAAACATATTATGATTCAATAAAATAGATGAAAGTTGATATGAAGTTGTTCTAGGGAATAGTATATGAAATAATTAAAAAGTGGAAGTACGAGACAATCTTATAAAAACTTTGTCATTTAAAATATTGAACATTAAATAATTATAATTCTTAAATTTTATGAAAAGATGGTCTGGTGGTTAGTGTATTATAACATTTTGATCGGTAGATTCAAGTCCTAGTTTACTTACATCGGTTTAGGTAAACGGGTACTATCAATAAACTTCATGTACGACAAGACCCGACCGCAACTGCTATCGTGGACTTGAATATTGTGGTGATACAATTGAGCTATACTGAATACAACACATTTGTTAAGACCTTACCAAGGCAGACGGGTTGTTTGAGAGGTGATAAGATTAAAGATAGAAAGTCCAATGTCCGAGGACAAGGTGGTGTTATCAAGTGTACGGTGGTGTGATGGCAAGTAAACCACCATCTGCAGAAATGATGCCTTACTCAACCAAAGGAGAGTGCTGGTAAATGTCAGACACAAACGTTAGCACACCTTGTCTTGACATACGGATTGCCATCGCCTGAAGTAAGGTATGAAAAGTACGAAACCAACGCATTAGAAACTCACAGAAAGGTTTTGTACGACCGGTCTCATAGACTTGTCCACTGAGCTCGGTGATCATATGGTTGACAATATAAAACTCTTCATCAGTGTATATTTTCGGCACATAAAATCGAACATTCAAGATCATGCTTTGCGGTAAGCATGATACACGTAAAACAGTTTCGGAGTCCAACAGTTTACACTTTAACTGCAGCCAACCAGTCACTTGAACCTATCATGAAAATTGGAAGTTATACTGAAGACTGATCAATAACTATACTGATGTGTCTTCAAAATAACTTCCAACTAAAATCTTTCATGTTAGTAATTTAAACCCATTTTGTAATTATGATTTTTAACTATCACAGGTTGTAAATAGCTAACGAGAACTAAGCGAAATTTAGATGGTGGTTGGAGATAGTCAACAGGGGTTTCCTGCACTAATAAGGACTAGACAAGCATGACATTGATCACCACCCAGTGATCAATCAATTGTGACTAAGCGAAATAAAATGAGTTCATGCTATTCTTCTAAAATCGTTGGTTCTCGCTCACTTCAGGATTATACAGGGAATTATATGCATGATACATCCATTATGAGGAATAATATTTATAGAAGGTGGTTAGTGTCGAAGAGCAGAACGAACGAATCTAGTAAATCCATAGAAAGATTCACAAAGAAAACGAGATTAATTAATTCGCAAGTGGGAAGAGATACAAACAATCAGCATAAAACATATATATTATGTATAACAAATGTCATCAGTAAATTAATGAAGTTAAAAATAGCCCCATTACGATTACTTACCATCAGAATTGATGCCAAATTAGATGCTTGTGAAGCGGTGAGGTTTGTTTGAAGAACTGCACGGCCATCACAATTAACAAGCACCGCATAATGTGTACCCTGCTGAGTTGTACAATCCAGCACACGTCTTAACGTTTTGATAACCTAGAATTTGTTTGATGCAAAAAACAACAGTGAGTGTTAGGCCGTGTAATAAAATTTAGCGTTGCTGAATAAAGTATTTTTGTTTAGAAAGAAAAAATACTTTAAAAATTACCTGCTCGTAATTGTGATATTCATTGTTGTAAAGTAAAACTAAAAATGATCGAGAAGCTGCGGTTCGCTCAGAAGCTGTACGCATAGGTCGTGGAGGAAATAATCTAGGATGATACTTTCTAGCTCGTTCTAACTGAGCTAAACATCTGGCCTCTACATCCACAGCAGAACGACGTTTAGGAGCAGTTCTTGGCCAGGCGTCCTGCCCTAGCTTTGCAGCATCTTCACTAGGTGAGACAAGTGGGATATGCGATAAAGGAGGTGGCCAATTATCCCATGAGTTCTCATTATCCATCTTATAATCAACCACACCGTCATCTGTCGACCATAAATCAACAGTCATCTGTTTTTCATCACCGTTTTCACTTAATGGACATTTTTCCTGATGCAGTCGACTACTCAAGGGTTCAGTTGATAGACGAGGTGTGCCCTGAAAAGGGATATTGAAAAATTCACTGAGATAAATATGGTGTGAATTATTGTAAAAACAATATACGATGAACAGTTGCAAAAGTGAATTATAAATAACAAACAACAAAGTCACATCAAACCAATTTTATATGGATTGCGAATATGTGAACAATTAGAACATAATTTACACTATAAGTGTTGTCTGCGAAAGACAAATAAGCATCACTCACCTCAAATCCAAACCACGGTAGATAGAATGTGTGAACTCGTATCTTACTGATTAAAAGCTGCTTGTTTAGATTAATCTGACTCACTTGATTACTGTATGAAAGATCAAATGGATAGCTTGTTATAATTCTAACATATTCGAACAATCAACGATCTTGTGTAAGCACAAACAACTTTGAGCACAGACCTCTTGGTTAGACCTGATTAATGGCCAAATTTTTCGATCGTCGAGGCTGGGTAGTATTTCTCAAACACTGGTTGCAGTAGCACAGTTATATAAAATTCTTTATTTGCCTCAAAACTTTCTAATTAAATTCTTTAATCTCAATAGTTCTGTTTCAATCGTTATTCTTATATTGATATTACTTTCACTGTGATGATGTGAGGTATGTTAGAACTGACTGACACCAGACTCTATGTTAACTATGGCTGACTGATTATCTGTGAATGATGTCACAAGTTAAATCATAACTTTCAGTTACATATTGTAAACTGACACTAAAATGACAAAAACTGTAAGCCAGAACAAATATGTAGACCATTGTTTTCCTTTAGGATAAGAAATAAAAGTCTTAGAAAATGTGTCGCTTGAAAATGATGTCATAAAAAGTAACTATGTATTTGGTAATCATTAAATATTACGTAATCTTACTTGAATTAAATCAGTAAGACAAAGAATCGCACTCTTTATTAAAGGTTTTAATAATTTCCCTGTACGCATAACAATATCACTTGGAAGACCATTAATTCGTCGACGGAGATTTTCAAGTTCAGCTCGTAACTTTACATCTGTATTTTCAGTATCAGTAAGTTTGGATAAGTTGTTCTCTTCAGCTCCTTCACATTTTGATGTGTTTTTGTGAAGTTTACACCAAGCATCTGAACGCCAAGCTTCAGGATCTCCGCAATCACAATAGCCAACACCAATGGATGTGCTTATCTAAAAATGTAATATAATAAGTAGCTAAGAAAATGAAAATTGCTATATATTCGGTTTAGTCTAATCTGATTACGATATCAGTCACGGTAACCCAACGATTTTTACTCAGAATTATAACATATTAGCAGTAGATAGCAAAGACAAAACACCACTAACCTCGTGATCATAATATGAGATTACTAAACAAAGATAAGCATTGATTATGATACTATACTTGACCCGGGGATGCGTAAATGAACATTGAATGCATTCACTTGACGCCACAAAAATGACAGGTTGCGTCTTTTGTGAAACCTCCTACTTTAAAGCAATGGGTTTTTACAGACTTCTTAAAACCCTTTGAGGCAACCCAGTCTAATCCGCTGAATCGAAAGTCTGAGTAAGGGACATGAAACCTAGTGTTCGGAGCGTGCTTTCGAGTTAGAAGCTGTTGCTGCTTTTATCAGCTGGCAGAAGCTATTTCACTTCATCCAAGCCACTGGCAGCAAGAAGCCTAGAGTTAGTGAAACAACCTGCGAATTTGGTGGAGTGCCAATAAGTGACATTCAAAGACACTGAATGATGGGCAGTTCTCCGAGTAGCATTTCAGCTGGCCTGTTTTTGTACCAATATTAAACACTCTGTCCTGCAGTTGATGGACCGTGACGACAGATTCTCCAAATGAGGCGGAGGTCCACAAGGATATCAAATCCTTGAAACAGTACATGTCACCAAGACTGGGTGTCTTACTCCTGGTTTTTTTAAGCATGATGGCGAACTTCTGGTTAGGCAATTGACTGGATTTTCTGGGAACACTCAAAAAAAGTGCCCCTGTATCACCTATACGACAACTATCGCGTGATTAGTTCACTTCTGATTGCGTCTAAATTAGTGGTTTATCATACTTCGTAGATTGTTCGAAAACTGAAGAAAGTTGACACGCAAGGAACAGACTGGTTTTCGTTCTGGTCGATTATGTATTGATTTTATCTTCACCCTCCGCCAAATTTTAGAACACCACCATGCTCAAGGTAGGCCAATAATCGTTGTGTTTCTTGATAATAGGGTCGCCTTCGATTTGTTAAATAGGACTGTGCCATCGATAACATTCTCAGAACAGAAACCACTGGCGACCCTGCCGTAATATTGTCTTGCATTGTGCAGAACTGTGAGAGGAATTTCGTTAACTGAAACAATTCTGTATTGCCTTCGCCGCATTGTTAGTCCATTATCTCACCTATAATACATTATTTTTATCAACCATTCTATTTATTTATGTCTACTTCTTACTCTTCAAATACACATCTTTTTCTTACCACTATGTCATCCATAATTTTTATGGAGCACTTCATTTTTGGGTGCCATGTTTTACCAGACTTTTGTGTGCTTTTCGTGACGTGAATCAGAATAGTACCCAACGGTGCAGATCTATTCACTTTTCATATCCCTCTATACCTTGAATTCCAATATCCCTTCATAAATACATCCCCACGGTATGGTCCTTCTTTTATCAATGCCACCATATTATTTCGATCTTTGTTGCCACTTTATCTCGTTGTGCCTATTTAATATGGCAAACTGGAAAAACTCACGGCATAAGATAAACAAGGTGAAAAAAAATTTGGTAGCCCGTTCAAGTGTTTGAGAACCTACTTTTTAATTGTTCAAATACTGAGATTAAACTACCTGTATTATATATGCTTAAATTGAATGATCACGAATGGTAACTATCCATACTCAAGAGTTAGTATAGAAAGGTTTTAAATTATTGAAATGCCAAACAATATAAAACTTAAACAGGAACACCGCAATTCTTGGAGTATTTTACTTCTAATCTATCATCGGAAAAAATGAGAGGCAAGTATATTGGAGTTTACAAACCTTACATATGATGAATGGAAAAATTAGCTGTAGCATCAAAATCAACAGAAAACTTTAATAACTGAATATGAATGCCCGACACTAACTGCTGAGAACATTTGTAAAATATGCTTTAGACAATTGCAATTTGCCTGCATAATGAAGAGATATTTGTTGTAATGTTGGACTATTGGTTATGAAGATTCTTTGCTGTAATAAATTTTCTAGTATTGAATAAAGCTATTATAATCGTCATTATTATTAGCTTTTTAGTGAAAAAATACCACACACATTTTAAATATCATCTAAAACGAATCTGTACGTAGAATAGAAGAATACATTGAACACCAGATATTAGTTCATTTTAAGCTATTCAACTAGCTAATCATTGTTGATAGCATAATCTAGCTGAATGTAATTATTAGCCAAAAAGTATATTTTCCCATCATCTATGACTCAGTTAAACGTACATCCTTTTTTGCATCTGACTGTGATAATTGTGAAATTAAGGTATAAATGCAAGTTTAATATCACGGTAGAATCCGTAATAAACCAAACAACTGTTTGAAAGATTAACATTTAATATTTGGCTTCATACGCATAACAAAAAACGATCAGGAAGATTAAATGGAATTGATAAGCTTAATCTCTAAAAGGACATTAGTACATACTGTCACTTAAAATATTAAATGTCAGAGACTTTCGGACACAAGTTTGTAATCAACAAACTGTGTATTTTATTCAATGTCCGAAAATCAAAAAGCTTTTATAATTGATGAGATCCATGAGCAAAAATATGTCTACGACATTGAGGACATTTATGCTGGTTCAAAATTTGGAAATTGCATTACCCAGTGCCGCTGTCTGAGCTCCAATATAGTTTTAAATATGTATAACAGGAAGACGACTTCTACTATGTAAGATTAGAACCAACCAATAAGAGGAACTTCATTAGAACGTAAGCTCATCTCAACTAAAAATTTCTTCCAAATGTCTAAATGAGAATTTTCACTGTATTGGGAAAATAACTTGCTATGAAGATTTGTGACATGATATTCGATATTTTTGCTACGTTCTTTTCAAACCAATGCCTCAATTACAAAAGGGTAATTTCAGATCAAACATCAAAGTGTCTTGATATTATACGTAAATGTAATCGGCGACGATATCGCTGATCCAACGACTTCATAATGGTAAAAATGAAAAATACTTTTAAATCCTCCTGTTGTCGAATGGACCAACAAAACCCAAACATAAGGGTACTTTAACAATCGTATAAATATAGTCATTTAAAGTATTAAATATCTTATGCGATAATGTATCCTACAAGTTATAAAAAACTAAAATTTGTAGCTTGTCTGATTAAACTTTAATTGCAGCTGACTACTGTTGTCATGGTTTTCAACCAGAACAATCTCGCTTACACTCCCTTTAAGTGTACGAAAACCACTGGATACAGTATCCTTTATAAAAATTTAACACCAACTAGTCGAACAAGTAGAGTTTGAATATCACGAGCCAGCTACTTCAGTTAGAGCACTCGAGTGATACCATTAATCTTTATGCAAACAGTGTAGTTCATGGTTTAATATATAGATCATTTATATTCACCTCTGTTATACAAACATCATAATAATGAAACGCTTGGAATATTCAAAAATACCAAAAAGAGATACTACCAATAACCTACTTTATAATTGTGTTTAATGTGAGCACTGTTGAAGAAACAGCTCCTGCATAACACACAGGTTGAGTCAATTGCACAATCCCTAGAATTTGAACAAAAATGAACAGTTTCTAGACAAAATTATTGTTGCATAAAAGTGAGTGCCGCAACACACAAAAATACGATGGGTAACAAAAATGTCGTTTGAATGGAACAATGGATAAAACTTGAAATTATCATGAAGAAGCAAAAGACTATGAGTCATAGTTGAGAAAAAGACTAAAAATCAAAAAAGTAGTTAATGAGTGGAACCTAAACATTGCTTGATATTCTTAGCAATCAAATCCTACCATAATATCGGTACTCTAAGCCCATAAAATACACAAAATTCACTAGGAAACAGTAACTGTCCAAAATGACGTTACTAATAGTTGGAATAGCTGTGAACTTCATCCAACTGCTAAAGGACTTTACAGGCGAAGACCAAGTCAAGCTATGAGAACTAAACCATGGGTTCGAGTGAACGAGTCTCACAAACTCTATAGAAATTCATCATCGCAAGGCAGTACTGTTTAATTATTTGATGGCATTTAATGACACAGCCAAATAAAAACACAAACATTTTGGTCTGATGGAAAGATTTGGTTAAGCCACTTACGCAACAACATGGGTAAATTAACCTATCGACAGATCACAGCACAGTGTACAGAAAAAAAATTGCTTTAACTAGTAGCAGTTAAAATGTCAACACAAATCACATAAAAAGAATTTGGAACAGCAGTGGTTAGGAATCAAATAACAGGCCTCTAAGGTGTATGTTACCAAGCACAGTTTCTCAAAATATATGTCCATTACTAGCATGTTAAATTTTCCAAAAGCTTTGAAATCAGAGCCCAGCAACCCCATATAGCTTAGTCAGAAAATCGACTTATAAATTATTAGATAACTTCTATATCCTTGATACGACATGTATGACCCAACATAGGTATATGTATATTAAGTTATTCCTTGCCAACTGTCTATTTGAAATTTTCAATACGTGGACCAACCATCTCAGTTGATGAAGATTCACAACCTCACCAACTGATCTACCATCATTCCCTGATACTCTGCGTCTAATCTCACTATTACTTATCCGGTGATCCCAGCAAATGCGAACAATATTTCTAAGACATCTTTGGTCAAATACTAGTAGCTTACGAATATCTTTTACTCTAACAGGCTAGAGGCGTAAACTATGATCAGAGACAATAAACGATATCAATAACCATAGTACGTTCTTCAAAATCAAGTACATGAACTCCATTGAAGTATTAAAATTCTTCGGAATTTGCTAACATTTACTAGTTTAATTAAGTTCAGTATCAAATTTCGAGGATATAAATTCGCGTAAAACGTCGATATTACACTATATTAAGTAGCAAGCTCTTTTATCGCAAACGCAACAACAGATGCAGAAGACGAACAGTGTAGCAGCAGTAGGTTTCAATATACACAAAGGGAAAAGCAAGATCCTCCGATGCAACACAGCGTGCACCAATCCAATCACACTTGACGGGGAAGATTTGCAAGACGTAAAAACCTTTACATATTTGAGCAGCATCATTGATAAACACGGCAAATCTGATGCGGATGTGAAGGCGCGGATCGGAAAAGCAAAAGCAGTATATTTACAACTGAAGAACATCTGGAACTCAAAACAACTGTCAACCAACACCAAGGTCAGAATTTTCAATACAAATGTCAAGACAGTTCTACCGTTGTATGGGGCGGAAACCTGGAGAACTGGGAAAGCCATCATCCAGAAGATACAGGTGTTTATTAACAGTTGTCTATGCAAAATACTTCGGATCCGTTGGCCGGACACTATTAGCAACAACCAACTGTGGGAAAGAACAAACCACATCCCAGCGGAGGAAGAAGCGTTGGAAGTGGATAGGACACACATTAAGGAAAGCACCCAACTGCGTCACAAGACAAGCCCTCACATGGAATCCTCAAGGCCAAAGGAAAAGAGGAAGACCAAAGAACACATTACGCCGGGAAATGGAGATAGACATGAGAAAAATGAACAAGAATTGGATGGAATTAGAAAAGAAGACCCAGGACAGAGTGGGTCGGAGAATGCTGGCCGGCGGCTTATGCTCCATTGGGAGTAACAGGCGTAAGTAAGTAAGTAGCAAGCTGGTCACAGACCAGCAAAATCGCCCTACCAGACTTTCATACAATAACCTCAGAATTGAATAATAGCGTGAACCGCTACCAAACTCTGCGTGCAATGCTGTCTGGAGTAGGAATAGATTAGAAGAAAACTAGAAGCTCATGAACCAACAAAAGGTACCAGTACAAGAGGCAAGTGCTTATTTATCTGAGCCACGTCGCTAGGTCTAAACTACAAGACTGGAATCCGTGTGGTAACCACGGAATTTGGGTTATATACGTTAGAAATGGTCACGGTGGTACAGATTTATTCACTTTAAATTTCGAATTTCAGTATTCCCTCATCCAAAACCTTATTCTCAATGTCTCATCAATCATACTATCATTAGTAATACGATTATTTCCACTCCTTTGCTATTTATTGTGTTAATTTTATTTTTTTTGTGCTGGTAAAGTATGGAAACTTGGGTTACTCTACATTTCTGTTAGGCTCGACGTTAATTATAACTATGTGACCAAAATATCCCACTGCTTTATATTCAAAAAGCATCACTAAATATTCGATACCTGACGTGCAACATTTTCAACAGATAACAATGAAAGGTTAGCTGACAATTGTAAAGATGGGTTCAAAACAGACCTAGTACTCTGGAATTTTTACCTTACGATTACCCCAATATTTGAAATTGATTCATGTGAACTTCGTCCTGGGACTACATTAGCGCTACTAAATGACTGCCAAACCACTGGCGATATTTTTGGTATGTACATGAATCAACCGGGAATCCAGAGGCTAGAAAGAAGCTATCATTGGCATGGATTTTAAAACCTGTCAACAATATGGTACATGTGCTTGTCACTTAGTCTAACTACTACGATTGTTAGAATACTGTATGAGATCAGTTGTGTTAGTTAGGGACTATCTTGCTATTACCTTAGCTTGCTGCTTTTCAGGTAAGATAGGACCCTACACCAGTGCGAGTTGTAAGACAGTATGTATGCAATCGACATTTTTATTCTTACTACAGAAGACTAAACGACGAGAAGCGAACAATAATGTCAGCCATAAGAAACAGAATAGTATCAAGACATCTTTATGTAGAAACAATCCCAAGTCTTAGCCACGATTGTTGCGATTGCTCATCAATGTTAAATCCTGACTAGTATACTAACTAACTACGGTATATATGCCAATGAGAACTTATTACCATCGTCCGGGACTTCAGAGTTGCATTACACACCCTACCAGTTCACACAGACAAGGTTGTAAAAAGCTCTGCTTTACTACCTGCAACAATAGGTTGGTTCATTGGCTTGAAATATTCGACCACATATACCCTGTTCACTCGGAGCTACAGATTGCAAGTAAGCTTCAAGTTGATCGGCACATTCACCCGCATCCTGAGTTTTGATGAATTCCCTCCCAGCAATGAATAATTCAAAACTACGAAACAATGTCCGTTCTAAGGCAGCGTATTCTGATTTGCTTGACTCGAAGTCACTCTCACCAAATGGTTCGGTTGATATATTTTCCGAAGGTTTGAAAACTTGAGGAGTACATACTTCAAGAGCCTGTGTTCTAACTTCATCGAACAACAGACGCTCAAAACTTGCATCATCTGAAGACAGTAGAGTTTCTGTAAATTGCTGAAAATATCATGATTAAGACACAATTATTTGGAATTCTGCTAACCATTTAGAATCCGCCGTAACCACTATCCTTATAATTTGCGCTACCTAAAGACTCAATTCAGGTGCACATTTGTGTAGTAAAATGGTCCAAATGGTTGTGAACGGAATAGAAAAAGCTTCCGCTTAACAGGCTTCCGTGTCTAGTAGCAGGGGATCACCTAAACCTCCAGGCAGGAACCTAGATATGCTAAAAATAAAAGAGGAAAAGGAAAGAAGGCATATAGCCTATGTTATTCCTTTTCTAGTTTCCTTCTGTGAGTGTCCAGTCTTCTCTTGAAAGAGTCAATTGAAGGCGCGGACACCACTGCTTCGGGCAGCAGGTTCCAAGTATTGATGAAGAGGTGTAAAAACCTGTATGCCACAGGTATTTTGTTCGTTCCTGGCTTTTCTAATGGCCTGCTATGTCCTCTGAGATGTCCCGATCTAGCGGGAAGAAAAAGAGAGAGTAAGCTAGGTCGGAAATCATTTCTCAGTATTCTGTACATCAAAATTAGATCCCCCTTAATCTGCGATAGGACAGAGTAAAGAGGTCCAGCTTTTCAAACCGCTCTTTGTATGGTAACCCTCGGAGTCCTGGGATTGCACAGGTAGCTTCCCTCTAGGATATCCGAGTCACCTTTTAACCAGGAGCTTGCAGCCTGGACGCAGTTCTCAAGCTTGTTTCTCACCAAGGATATGTATACTGTGGTGAATATGGTGGTATCTAACTGAGTGAATGTCCTTTTTAAAGCCCAGAGGGTCCTAAACCCTTAGCTGCGACCTCCCGGCAATGGGCCGTCGTCTTAAGATCATTACTCACTGTCACCCCTAGATCCTTATGAGACCGGTCTTCGGGTAATGGCACTTCTCCTGTGTTGTACTTATTAATCTTTGAATCCCCAGAGTGCATATAGACACACCTTCCCGCGTTGACAGGCATCAGCCACTCTTTAGACCAGTTTATCATATTATTTAAGTCTACCTGAAGAACACATGGAGTGCTTGGAGTTTATTCTTACTTTCCGTCTACGACCTACTAATGAATCCTTATGTCATTTTAAAAGAGGTCCGGCAATACCAAGATTTTCTAACTCAAATAGCAGTCTACTTGTTGGCACCTAGATAAAAGCCTTACTGAAGTCTATGTAGACAACATACACTAAGTTTCTGTTGTCTAGCGCCTTTAACCAAAACTTCCTTGCCCTAAAGAGGTTTGTTGCGCAAGACAGACCTTTTCTAAAACCATGTTGTTCTATGATTAGCAAGTTATTGGTTTCCAGTTTTTCTTTATCGACCACTGACTTGAGCTCCACCATTTTATTTAGAAGGCTGCGAGCATTTGTGTAGCATACCTTTAAGTCTGTGGAGAACTTTCCCTTGCCACCCAGAGTGGCTTGGGGATCGTTTTGCTCCGAACTTTTACAATTCACCGTTTTGGCGACGCTCATTTATTTACACTTTTGCAGCATGTCTCTTAATACGATCAGCTAGGCTGAGATCCTCACGGATATATATTCCGGATCTAATCAGTTTACATGAGTTACCTAGAATCAGGTTATTTCCTCCAACCGTAGGAAATGTAACCTTCAAAAGGCAGTTTTTCTGGTGACTTTCAAAACCCACCTTTTGTCCTACTTAATAAAGCTTACAATTACTAACTCCTGTAATTGCATCTGGGAGTAGTTTGCTTACTAAGGACTTAACATGACTGAGATCGTGTGCAAATCCAGCCTTTGGTTCCTTATCGGAAGATTCTCTTAACTTATGAAAAATGACTGATCTCTCAGAGAGATCTGTCTTGACACGCAGTGGAGATTTTGTTTCTGATACCGTCTCTCACAATCACTTGCTAACCAGCTGCATTTTGCCTACAGCTTTTTTCTGCTCATTTCTTTTTCTCCGTACTGAAGTCCATTTACCATCACTCAGGACAGCCACACCGAGATTATTTGGAATGGTGACAATTTTATCTGGGTCTTCGTTTTCCACCAGAAGTGTATGATTACCAATCTTAATATCAAGCGGCACCTCATTCCTCGTTAATGTTAACGGAGATTTCACTTTCCCGTCAATCACAGTCGGGTGTTTAGCGGGTCCGGTAGCAGCACACACTACACTGACATTCTTCACCGTCAGTGCTCGTGCTATCAGCGCAACCGCCATCGGTTTTCTTACAGGCCAAAGCCAATAGGCTCATAGCCTCCTGAATTAGTAACTTCTTATTTGTACAGCAAAACATACAAAGCCAATGCGAGTTAGGCTTCGAGCATATTTTGTATGCCGTAGGACTTGGACGTGTACATATCTTATGGAACGACTTTTTACATTCATCACACTGCATTCCTTCCTCAACGGGGAACAAACAGTTTGGTTTTCCACATTTATAAATCTTACTAACCATTGTAATTTGATTAAAAAGGTTTAAAACACAATATGATCACAACATGAACACGAGTGTCAGACAATAAGTAAAAAAAGGCACCAGAGAACAAAGTTAGGCAAAAATTTCAAACATTAACCAAAGTACTTTTAGTTAAAGTAGACCAAGAATGCTTTTTGGTGCAACAAGTACACAAAGCAAGGATAACTGCGACAAGTACAAAAATCACTTCCCAGTTCGAAGTCCCAAGCAGTGGCCAAATGTTTTAATGGAGCTTCGTAATTTCAGTTCTGAATAGACCGGACACCATATGTTTGAGGTGATCCTCAAAAGATCTAATTTTTTCGAACGTGTCGGAAAATAGAGTTTCAACCATTTTCTAGGTGATGGGGTTTCATGTGTCCAAATTCAGTTTTGGTTGTCAGAACCATTAAACGGCTTGCAGCAAGAGGTCTATAAATGGGTAGTAAGAGAGCATCCCTAGTATTGGGGAAGTATGATTTTTATTATATTCTTCCTAGAAACTGTAGGGCAAAGCAATTTATGTCAATAAAAGTGCAGTAACACTTAGAGTATTCTCCGTTAATACTTCCTTAATAACCAAATTGACGTGTACATGTATAAGGATGTAAAATAGACGAATAAAGGTAGATAAACTGGCGTTTATACGTTTTGTTCACATGCAATTTTCACTTAATGAATTTTTTAAAATCTCTTTTTTTGAAAAAATATATATATATACACGTTCATATGAACATGTCGGGGATTTATTCACTGTTACAGATCTTTGTACTTTGGCGCATCTCATCTCATGCATATTTTATCATTGAAACTTATCAGTAGCATATCAACGTACGGTGAATAAGTACAATACGGTACACCCGAATTGTATCACTCTGATCCACCTGTACAGTACTGGCTGTGTTGGTAGCTTGTAGATGATTTGGGTATGGTTTATTTTTTAACCTGAGTACCGTTCGAGATACTTCTTTGAATTCTTTCCAAGAATGCGATATCCTTAAAGTAGATGTAAGAAATGGTCTGTTTCCTCTTAAACGTATTTGTAGATAAACAGTGAAAATCGTTTTAAACAATTCAGGCTACATAGTGCTCTGGTAACAAACTCTGAGAGTGAGCATACTTTATTAACTCCAGAATTCCGTTAGAAGGTGACACTCAGAGTATCACAAAGAACTATACTCAATTCCTTTTTAGTGGTCAGGATATGTAATCTCTCAGGAAGTAAAAAGTGGGTAAAGTATCAATGATGTTCGCCATTGGTATTCTGGATATGTTGGTGTTGGATGAGGTGTTTCGTGGTCAGCTCTTGTATGGTGGGTTTGTCTTCTAAGGATGAAAATATATCATTTAGGGCTAGCATATCCTTAATATCTGCATATGGTCTATTTTTGAGGTCTAAAGTATTTGACAAGTCATTAGTGCACTATTTGAGACGGAGTACTCCAAAGATTGAACCTTACAGCACACTATGTGTCATCGGAAGCTTATCTGATAGCGTAGTACAAAGTGTGAGGGCTAGTGATTTCCTGTCTACCTAATCAAAGGGCCACATAATGAAATGCTAAATTATACCCATAAAGTTCTGTTCTGAAGCAGAATGAGTTGGTCGCTCCTAAAGAGTGCTTCGTACAAATTTCGGAGATCAGTACTCACCAGTGGTACTACTTCACTGGATTAGCTCAGGTTTTTCAATACCCACAAGGTAGAAAATCGTATCCTGATTTAGTTACGGAGAAATTCGTTAGAAACGCTCCCCACGATCACTGCTCTAGAATGCAGAGAAACCGGTGGTTAGGTGGACTCCTCCAACTTGTCACCTATTATCTACTGGCATGTCTATCCCTATTTTCAAACAGGTGTGTGTTAATTCTTCACCAAGTAACACTTGAAGAGAGTAACAAGAAGGAAGTAACAAACTACTTTGAAAACAGACTTATTAGTTTGATGTCTCAAAAATAACATTATGTTACCCATAACACAGAGATTACTCTACTCTGTTTCTCTCCTCACTTGATCCTGCTCTCAAAAACTAACATAACCTAGTTTCATTCAACTCAGAAAGCACTTTGCAAGTACAACAACCAGATCATGACCGACCATTCATCCTATTCTGAGGACTCACAGAGCACTTATCACTACATTTTGGTTAACTGTTGAGATTAATCGCTCAGTAATCATGACAGCAAATGTCTCCCAAAGTTCACACACGGCAGTTGAAACTGTGATTCTGTTACAGACCTCAGGCTGGTCACAAGCTCATTTCGACGTCATTTGGCATTGCAAGGGCTCGTTAAAAATCACTTACGAAACCACCGGACTTTTAGAAACACGACTGACGATCATGACCCGTATATACATGCCGGTCACAGTCTGTTTCTAGCCAGCTTGTATCACATTATTAGCGAAGTTCTGTAGCCATGCTGAGCATCTCTCATCTAATATGACCCATATATATGCACGACTCACTATAACCTATTCAACCAACTCTTCCCGGATTGTAAAAACCGAGTATTTGTAGTTAGTTTATCATATACGATAGTCGTGCAAACTATTCTTGATACACGTTGGCTGGTGATTGCGTCTGTTGAACGCGGCATGAGTAAACATAATATACGCAAACTAAATTAACACAAAAATACTCTAGATATCGGTCAATACAAAGATAAATCAGCTAAAAATTTAAGAGATTTAGTGTTAAATCGCAAATGGGAAATACGTACAACTCCAACATTTAGCGCCTTACGCTCGGCCTTGTACGCAGCAAGGCGAACGACTAATCCACAGAATACAAACTGGACATCGGTATTGCTCAGTGAGTTGCAAGTATGCTAACAACCACTTTATATCAGCCCAGTTTATCTTGGAAGACTCTTAAGATACCAGTTTAGCTTGTTGTTAAGAGTGGGAAAAGTCATCGTTGACCAAATAATTATAAAGAGTAGTCAATAATTCTAAATAAGATAAGTATATTCCAAGATAACGTGTATAATATAATATTTCCACAAGAGCAGGTACACGCAATTTTTACAGGCATGATATACAAATTATAGCATTTGCTGTTTCACAGTATGCATGTTAAATGAATATATTCTATAAAAGTGAATATTAGAACAACACATATAAGCGAACAATTGTTCTCAATTAGATCATCATCAGGCTTTACTCTATATACATGAATATTTATACGAAAAGTGAATATCACTTGATTCCTTCAGATATACTGAGTAGTCAAAAGAATAAACTTCTACAACAGGTAACGTCCAACATATTACTTTTTGCCGATGAACTTGTAACGTGTCGCCGAGTTGAGGTTGACTATGAACACCGCTACCAAGAAACACGTGCCAAGTTAATCAGAAGGCGAAGGTAGAACGTAACCAAATAAATCCATAAAATCCCCGAGAAGCCAAATATTAGAAGGCAGTTAATGGACCAAATCGAGATATATTTGCTGACGATCTCGTGGCATCGAAAGGATACCGAGATCGTGCCAGGATACAAGCTTGGTTACAGAACGTAACCGAATTCGCGCGAAGTCACAATCAAAAAAGTGAGTATGGAAGCACAATATATTTGTCATTAGCACAGTCAAACAAAAGCACGTTAAAACAAACACTGGTACAGTTGGTCATAATAATAATTGTTTTTATTAAACCAGTCGTGTTCTCGTGATAAATGTGAGTCACTACAGGAGCCACCCGCTAGAAAGGGTTTACGCTTTCGATAAATAGCAGTTTAAATCGTGGGACTGATCGGCTGACGAGCGATTGTAGGACGGAAGAATTGGCGAACAGGAAAGCGATCGTTGATCGTTGAGTTGCCAACGAAGGTCGTTTTCGGAGAACGGTACCAGGAGCGATGTGCTGTATTTATTGCTTGAGTTGGCATGCCACACGAGAGTGGTTTGTATCCAGAACCTGAAGATTGCGTTCGTAGGGGTCCGGACCAGAAACGTTGCAGACGTAGGACGAAACCACGTTGAGCCGAGGAACCAGTAGCGACCATAACGACAAAGTTCGAGACCAAGTGTATGCCAAGCATTCGAAACCAATATATCGACTGAGTACGTTGACAAGAGCGTCGGTGATCAGGCCAGCTTTCGCCAAAGTTGACTGAAGTCGACGGAACCAAACGGAGATGGTCGAGGGCGTGGGCTCAGGAAACAAAAAGAAAATCAAAAAAGAGAAGAGTGTAGCATGCGTGTAGTATAGGAATAACCCTACACCGTACCGGTTGTTCACTGTGCGACTATTCGTGGAAACGTACGGGTAACCGTACTCGGCGATCGGAACGTGAGACGGTAGTCTCGTTCGTATTTCGTGAGCCCGCAATCTCATCCGAGGTCAGAGGCGGCGTGGTCTGCTGATCTGAACGTGAGACTGTCCTTTCGTCCGTAGACGATGCAGATGACGCGTGCTGTTGACCGGGACGTGAGAATGAGGTCTCAGATGCATCTAGCGTGGGATCTGAAGAAGATTTAAGGATCCCGCTAGGTTTAATAGGTCTAGCATTGAGTCTCAGGGTATCAGATAGGGCACTGTCATCGACGTGTGCTGGTTTGAGACGATCAATGCTGACGATCTCGACGCGGCCGTGTCGATCAACCGTGAAGGTCTTTTCGTGACGAGCGATCACGTGAAAAGGGCCTTCGTAAGGTTGTTGCCAAGGTTTGCGTACCGAATCTACTCGTATGAAAACATGTGAACAGGTAGATAACTCTCGAGGGAGAGCGACCTGTCGATGCTGTATTCGAGTCGACACCGGAGACAGCGTTCGCATAAATGCAGACAGTCGATGGACGTAGTCTGATTTTCCGAAATTAGGTCTGCTCCGTGGTGTGAAGAATTCTCCGGGCAGACGCAATGTCGTGCCGTATACCAGTTCAGCGGCGGAACATTGTATATCTGCCTTCAAGCTCGTTCGAATACCTAAGAGGACGAGCGATAAGGTTTCGTACCAGTTGTCGTTCTCGTGTGCTCGTAGAGCACTTTTAAGTTGGCAATGAAACCGTTCAACTTAACCATTTGATGCTGGGAGGTAGACGTTAATGCGTATGCGAATGCATTCCGTACCAAGCAGTCGGGTCAGCGAGGAGAATAGTTAATAGGGGAAAATTTCTCGAATAAAGCGTGGAATTTGTCGTCACGCGAATAAAAAGTGCCAAGGATTCGGTACACATAAATGGGAGTCTATTATATTAATACTATTCTCGTCGCTATCCGTCATGTCGTGTATATTAAATATTAAAAGATAATATGAAAATATACGACAGACGTGGATAGATAAACTATAGACTCACCGCATTGGCTTCTTTGGAAGATTTGACCAGAGGTTGAGGCGTGTTCCAAAATACGGCTCACCAGTTGTAGCGTGGCGTCGAGTTGAGGTTGACTATGAACACCGCTACCAAGAAACACGTGCCAAGTTAATCAGAAGGCGAAGGTAGAACGTAACCAAATAAATCCATTAATTCCCCGAGAAGCCAAATATTAGAAGGCAGTTAATGGACCAAATCGAGATATATTTGCTGACGATCTCGTGGCATCGAAAGGATACCGAGATCGTGCCAGGATACAAGCTTGGTTACAGAACGTAACCGAATTCGCGCGAAGTCACAATCAAAAAAGTGAGTATGGAAGCACAATATATTTGTCATTAGCACAGTCAAACAAAAGCACGTTAAAACAAACACTGGTACAGTTGGTCATAATAATAATTGTTTTTATTAAACCAGTCGTGTTCTCGTGATAAATGTGAGCCACTACAACCTGAAACTTTGAAGAGAGAAACACAACCGAGAAACTAGTTTAATAGTTCAGGACTCCACTCCAAATTTTGGCAGATGACAATAGACTTGTAGAATTATTGTCTGCTATGGTACCAGTACTGCTCTAATAATAGACCTAATCCTAAAATTATAGACTTGTCATGATATAACTGCCTGATCTATAAGATCCTACGTGGAAGTCACATCATCGTCTACACCAACTCATTGCATCACAACAATTACCAATACATGATGGAGAACAAGCTTAGGCTAGAGATAGGACAATATATTTAATATGGTTAAAAGATATAAGATAACAGGGACCACGCCTGCATTGCCGAGCCATGCCATTCGATCAACTCCAACTCATTCAATTCCTTATTCGCGCCTTCTCCATCGTTAGGTATTTCTCTGCGTTAAATATTGAATATCTATTTTCCGAGTGATTTCGTATTCAGCTTTGAGGATTGTGTAGTTATGGTTTAATGCCACTACACTACTCTCCCACCAGAATCAACGTGGTGTTGGTTCGATACCAAATTGGATGGGGTCGTCGCGCGCCGGAGGTTACCAAGATTAGTAAGAATCCTCCGGGTATCAATAAGCTGAAAGATAAATCAAAAAGAAGGCGGCAGCATCTGGTCGGGAAATACATGTCATAATTCTAAAATATCTGCCTTCATGCTTAACACACTTAAAATGAAAATTTGAGTGAAGATTATTTGGGCTATAAAAAATGGGATTACAATAATAATAATAATAAAACGATGCATGTTAATAGCCGTTGGTTAATAACTTAACGTATAGGTAGTATTTTGTGTTTAGAAATATTAAAGTGATGAATATTGTAGAAATGTTAATATTGGTATTAGTTTTGGTTTAAATTATGAAATCAAATAACGATTATGCCGGTAAGTTGTCCATATGAGTTGAATTCTAATTGCATCTGTATTAGTAGGCTAACTGAAGGAACAAAAGTATTACCGTGGAGAAGAATTCCAACTAGTGTTCCAGTTAGTTTGATACGGTTTATTTAGTTACGGGGAGATTTTCTCAACCTCATTTTTACTTGACTGTGGTAGAATTTAGTAATACTAATAATACACATGAATGGTTATCAAAATAAAATTTAAATACATGAGTGATAATTATATGAGTTTTGGACAGATAGCTAGAAAAAAATCGTTAAACATGAGTGTATTCGTAAGAGACATGCTCTAGACTCAATGTTCTGATCTGCGGCAGACTATTTATTTATATTTATACTTGCCGGCTGATTGGGCATACAAGTTAGTTGCAAGTATGCAGTTTATCATAAGGCGGAATACGATTTAATTGAGATATAGTGGTTATAAGTTATTAAAATCAGTTAGGCCTGTGTCATATTACTAGGTGATGTGGTGCTGCAGGATGTATTCGGCTAAATAAGCTTTTACAAGATGACTAACAGTGAGTGATGCTTATGTGATTATCAGGAAGAACACAAGTTGTAACCAAGGGGAGTACACTCCCATCTCATGTCTATGATAATGGCTTGAACCTTAGTCAGTGTTGGGGTAAATTCGACATTGATGTTTTCAGATTGCAGGAGATTTGCTCGACTGCTTATACTGATTATTTGCATGCATGATTGTGTCGCTAAACCATTAATAAGACTGACAAGGTTTCGAGATATTTACTGAATGAGCAACTGATAGAGAAACATACTGTAATCACCTGTAATGGATGAAGATACCAAGAAAACAACATCATTTAATGGTAATTATAAGTCAATTTGTTGACCGATTTCGTTAATAGTTTCATTAATTTTATCAGTCATATTACGTGATTGTCAAGTCATGACAATGCTTTATGACGATATCCTGAAACTATTATGTTTAACTAGTCATAGTGTTGAATGAGGATTAGTCAGTATAAAAATAGGTATTGTTGCTTTGCTTTAGGTGATTCGAAGTTATCAGAAATTCGTAACGTTAAAGAATCCCAGTAGCCTAATTTAATTATAAATTTCAATTCAGAAATATTCGTTTAGTGTTAATTCTAGTAGGCTACGGAGTTTTGATTTTAAACGTTTGTTTAGCCAACAGCTACCTGAGGATTTAGTTATTTTACTAGTGCAGTTGATAGTACCTAAATTTTTAATCTTATTATCTAAACTATGTTCGCATTTTAGGCTGCTAATATGATAAACCAATTCATAAACCCAAATACGACTAGCAACAACGAGTATGATGGGTTTACTGATAAATATTAAAGACGATTCAGATGATTTCTAAATTTAGAAGACATGAAGATATAGTGTAACGCGTGTATGGGTCAGGTTAACATGCAGGTTCTTGACGTATATGACAATTTAAAAATAATGAACATGACCAGGAAAAGTAATTTTAAAGTCAAGACTGCTTATGAAACTTCAAGCAGGAATGTAACGCGTTATAAACTTTCCATGAGAAATTCCTGCATTTAGCCAAAAGACAATTACAAACATATGGCACAAGCAACTGGAAAACATATACATGTTAAGTACAAAAAAATCGTCCAGTAAATTAAACTCGCCTGGATTATTTTTGAAAATTATATTATTCAGTGGATGAAATATATAACGCCATTCGTGAGGAGTAGTAGTGATCCAAAAGTATCCAGAATAAAACATGCAGTATGGCAATTAATTCCAGGGTGCTTGATGCTGTTGAGATTTTTGTCACTCGCTCGGATCAGAACAATTGAATGAATCCAGATAATTATGTAGTTGTTATTGAACGAGCCATCTAAAATTATTATTATTATTATTCAAGATTATATTTTGGTACAATATAGAGTTCTCAGCACAGGGTATTTCAACAAGTTACTTACTGAACAACGAACAAAAAGGCAGTAGCAAATACAAAAAGAAATTAAAAAAGGTTTTTTTAAAAAAATAAATTAAAAATTTAAAAAAAAACTGTACAAACTTTTTAAAATTAAAGACATGTTAAGAATGTAAGTTATTGACTAGGTTAATTCTAACAACCTGTTCGTCACAGAGTATATTTGCTAGGTAAGGTATTATAGAACTTTTATACTTTTGCTTGCGTGCATAGATTTTAATGTAATTACGTCTCGTTCTACCAGAAGATATACAAGGAGAAAGATAAGAGTGAAGGGGATGGTTAGTATCTGATAAAATGACACCTGCCAGGAGTTTGCATGATTTTAAATGTCTATCCACAACCATATTAATTATGACCTCGAAAGATTCACCACACATCTTGCTAACTGCCTTCAACACTCTACGCAATACAGCAAAGTCTTTTCTCAAAAGCCCGGGAAAGAATAGTGGAGAACAGTAAAGAATAATAGGTAATATGCAAGAATTGAAAAATTGTAAGAGTAAATGATGAGTAATTCCAAGAGCATGCAATCTCTTTAAGTAGTAGGTCAGACGGAAAACCTTCTTCGGTAACGATAAAACGTGGGAAGACCAAGAGAGATCAGAGGAAAAGGTGACATCAAGATAATTGACCTTCTACACTGAGTTTATCAAAGAGTCTTCGATAGTACAAGCACTATGGGATCTCAAAATAGTGTTTATATTCCGGTTATGTCTCATGCTAAAGTTAACATCTTGACATTTAGACGGATTAAGTATGAGACCATTACCAACAGACCAACAATCAATGCGAGACAAAAACTCATTCATTTCTATGGGATGTAAAGAGGAAGATATAGGCATACATACAGTGAGATCATCCGCATACTTCACAAAAGTGTTTTCTGTGGAAGATGGCAGGTCATGCAGAAAAAAAGAGAATAGAAGAGGCGAAAGAACAGCTCCTTGTGGTACACCTTCATGAGACAGTAGAGACTCTGAACTCTTTCCTCCAAACACAGTGTACTGTTCCCTTCCAGAGAGGTAGGAACATAGCTAGTTGGTTATTCAGCTGTCAGTGTTGACGCTGATTAACTTGTTAATTAAACGTTGTCTTGGTATAGAGTCAAAAGCTGAAGTATAGTCCAGAAAAGCACATCGAACATACCTCTTACCCTTTTCTAAGTTGAACACTATGTTGTGATGCAGAACTGCAACAGCATCTAAAGTGCTTCTTTTGCGCCTGTATGCAAACTGGTATGGGTCGGTATGCTCTTTTATCGCAGGCTGAAGTGAAAGTATTAATAATTTTTCCATGGTTTTGAGGAAGGGTGAAGTTATTGCAATAAGTCTAAATTTTACATTCTTATCACCAAATGCTTTCTTGGGTACAGGAATTATCTTCATCTTTCTCCACATTTTCGGTATGAGATTAGATGAGAAGGATCTGTTGAATATAGTTGTGAACGGATGACACAGAACGTCAGCACATTTTTTAAAAGGATGTTTGGGATACCATCAGGTCCCAAACATCGAGATGAATTAAGCGACTGGAGACATCCTCGTACATCAGTTTCAGTGAAAGTAGGAACACAGATATTTTTTTAAACCCGTTGATAGAGGGAGCATCACATCAGATGACCGACGTACAAAAGACTTATTTAAGTCACAAACATTCAGCTGGTTATCGCTTCTAAACTTTCTGTCACCTGTAAGTTCTTTAAAGAATTTCCATATACTTGGAGAGTTTTTGCAAGATAAGAGCTTTTGAGTAAACATTCAGTTGAGACGTCTAATCTCTAGGTTTATCAGACCATTTAGTTTACGAACTTCATTAGAGTTCTCCTTGTATATGCTTTCTTTCATCCTTCGTAGTCGTTTTAGTTGTGAAGATGTAAGTCGATCAAAACTTACAAAAATGGTTTCAGTGGGACAACAAATATCAGAACAGAATTTAAGGTAACAAGTGATAACATCAGTAGTGTTTTCGAGTGAGTCATCTGTAAATAATTCCCAGTTAGTCGTATGAAACATGTTTTTCAGATTTCGGATATTTTCTTCTGAGTAATTCCCATATTTCACTTTCTTGGTTTGATGTAAGAGTGTACTCTTCCCATGCTTTCCATATACTTTAGGTAGAACACGAATTATACAGTGATCTTAGCCAGACAATGGAGCACGTTTACGAGTCGCATATATACCCACATTATTAATGAAGACGAAGTCTAGATGAGCATCCAGACGGGTAGGAAAATCCACTACATTTTGGTGACCTAGTGACGTAAGGAAGCTACAGTCACATGAAGTTAACTCACCACATACAACTGAAAGTGAATCACTGAAGGCAGTAACAGCGAACTCAGTGAATTCATCAGCAAAAACAGATAGTGCAGATGATGTGCAATCTGGAGTCACGTAGATATTGGTAACATAAACATATTTGTACTTATTCACATGTTTTGGACGACATCTGAGAGTTAGACAGTCGATAAAGCCATTTGAAAACTTAAAACACACAAACGAAAATCGATACCAGTTTATGTTTACAAACGTAGCTACACCGCCACCACACCTCTTCTTATTGTTCGGTCGATCCTGACGATAGATTTTAAAATCACGTAGTGATACAAGGCAGTCATCCTATAAATCACTCAACCAAGATTCTTGAATTGTGATGACACCACAGTTACGATACATATTTTGACTAAGTAGTAATTGCAGATAGTCCACTTTATTGATTAGTGGTCGGCAGTTAGAATTTAGTAGCTCGGGAATTGACATACGATTAATGTTCGTTCTCTTAACGCATATTGCCAACCACCACGATGCCATTTATAGTACTTTTTCGTAACTTTTGCAGCGAAAGGTCGTAGGCTTTTCATAAAAGCGCTTGAATAGGTTATGCGATTAATGGACATAATTATAAATTAAAACAAATGAAAAACATAACTTGTTGAAATAATCAGATGGCTTATGATTGCAGAAAACTTATACCTGAAACTCACCGTATGTTTTTGCAGTAGTGTCATCCTTGTTGTTTGGCAATGGAACTCGAAAATATGAAATTAGGCAGGCAGTGGTCGGAAGAAAAGATATTACAGGATAGTGCATAGTTTAAAACAGAATGAGATGTTAAGTGAGGAAACACTGAGAATTAGATCCATATAACTATTTATTCCTTGATTGCATTGTTAGTCAATGTATATTTAGGTTGTTTACAGGTCATATTTGCTAGAGCTTGATGCTTAAACAAGTCTATGCCGCTGAAGCATGTAAATGCTATTAAAGCTTGTTGACGAACCATCAAAGCTAATTAGTTTATATAGACGACCAGTTTTAATTATCGATTGAGCTAGTATGTCATGAGAACTAATCAATATAACATTGCGACAATACATGTGAGCATTAATCAGAGGACTATCAGAATACTGGGTTAACATAAATATAAAATCGATCGAGAAAGTTAAAAGTGAAAATAAGGATTAATAATAAGAGGTTGTGTTTCTTTAGTCGGGATTACCAATGTAGAATTATGGTCTGCTATGATATTAGTACTGCTCTAATAATAGACCTAATCCTAAAATTATAGACTTGTCATGATATAACTGCCTGATCTATAAGATCCTACGTGGAAGTCACATCATCGTCTACACCAACTCATTGCATCACAACAATTACCAATACATGATGGAGAACAAGCTTAGGCTAGAGATAGGACAATATATTTAATATGGTTAAAAGATATAAGATAACAGGGACCACGCCTGCATTGCCGAGCCATGCCATTCGATCAACTCCAACTCATTCAATTCCTTATTCGCGCCTTCTCCATCGTTAGGTATTTCTCTGCGTTAAATATTGAATATCTATTTTCCGAGTGATTTCGTATTCAGCTTTGAGGATTGTGTAGTTATGGTCCAACGCCACTACAGACTTACCTTTAACACTTCAAAGTGTAAAGTAGCCCATCTGAGACATGTAGAAGACTGCAGTTACAACTTAGGAAACTCTTCACTAGAAGTATCCAAAGTCGAAAAATATTTAGGAGCGCTGTCATCCCACAATTTGAAGTCTTGCGGAAACGTAATATTTCCGCCCTCACTCCTAAAGGATTAGGACACTCTAGTGCGTATCCAACGGCGAGTCACGAAATCAGTTCGGCGATTCATATTCAAACCTCATGGAGAGAGCCTCCAATCACTAAAGCTTTACTCATTAGAGGTGACCTTCTAATGGCATACAGTATCCTAAACACATCTGGACATCTCCGTAGACATCTATTTTAGTTTAGCTCCAACATGAACCTAGGGTAAACACCCAGAAAATAGAGACACAACACAACAGAACGGACTGTAGACACAACTTCTACTCCTTAAGAGTTAAAGAATATTCGAATTTACTGCCGGCTGAGCTAGTCCAAGCGACTTTCCAGGAGGCCTTTAAAAGGAAACCTGACGTATTCTTAAGGACTAAAGATAATATCTTATTATGACGTACCAGTTTCCTTTTCCTTGATGATGTCACAGGTATTCAGTGTTTGACAACGCTTCTACCAGTAACACCTTCTGATGTATTTCGTTCCCACCCAGAGAAATCAAAAGACAGAGTCGAGGAGATCGGAAGAGTATATTTGGCGATGACCAATATATCGGAATTCTCTGATCTAATCTGGCTAGCGATTGCGGTTGATGTTGAGCACGGCGTTACCACACGTGATCTAGTGCGGATGCCTGACCGAGCGCCTTCAGCTAGATGAGTAAACTAAAACATATGGTCAGCATCCAATGTCGAAAACTTAGTGCCATTTATTTTGGGGATTTATTTATCGCTACAGATCACTCCCCCTCTAGTGGGGCAGTGACGACCCTAAGGCGTGGCCAGCCAGAAGTTTAAACCCAACGAGTTTGTCGTTGGTAAACACTCTTCTGATAGCTTACTAAATTTAGCAGCATCTGGTCGTCTTTCCTTACTATATGGGACCGAGGTACAACATAGTAAAAAAAGAAAGAGTTACAACGAAATTTCCGACTCCTCGTAAACTGCATCGTTCTTTTCCAGTCGTCCTGGAAAAGAAAAAAGAAAGTGTAAGTGCATGTCGAAATACACTTGTATGTGCGTAAAAACACAATGTCGCCGAAAAAATGGAAAGTATACTCAAGCACACGTAATAGTGTTTAAAAAAATGTTTTTTATGTTTTTTTTTTTTAAATATAAATATAAATATATAGGCATAATAAAATGGTCTTTTTTTAAAAAATAATCTTATATATCGTTAAAAAGAAAGATCGAGATAATATAAAATGTCGAGTAGTGCCTTAAGTGCAGTAGTCGTTTAAATGTTCTGGAAATCTTACTCTTCTTCCAGAACGCGTCGTTTTAGGTATATTTTCAGATACATTCGCAGTATCATCGCTAGTGTTGGTTGTCGGTTGAGGAATTATGAGTGTAGGAGTCGCGTTGTGCGATTGTACCAAAGGAAAGTAGACGTGAATGGGATTTCCTTCTAAATACGCTGCTTTTAAGCGATCGATGCTGATGCTATCGTTTGTTCCGTTCTTGTCGACTATACAGTACTTAGATTCACGTTGAAGAACTTTGAAGGGTCCTTCGTATGCTGATTCGAATGGTCGTCGATGCGAGTCTCGACGAACGAAAACGTGTGTGCTATATCGTAAGTCAGGTTGAACGAAAACATCAGTTGATTGAGGTCGAGTGGAAGCATATTTAACTGAACGCATTGCGTTTGTAAGCCTGTTCGTGTAGGAGGTTAGATCCATGTTCATTGAAGAGGATGAAGGATCCACGAATTCTCCTGGAAGTCGAAGTGTCGTTCCATAAACGAGTTGAGCCGCAGTGTATCCAATGTCAGCTTTCACTGCATTGCGGATACCTAGTAAGACAAGTGGAAGAGCGTCGGTCCACTGTGAAACGTTTGCAGCTGATAGTGAAGCTTTTAGTTGTCGGTGAAAACTTTCTACCAACCCGTTTGCTTGTGGATGGTAGGCGGTCGTTCGGAAGCGAATGATTTCTAAAAGTGTGGTCAGACGACGGAAAAGATCAGATTCAAACTGACGTCCGCGATCTGTGGTGATGGTTGAAGGGCAACCGAAGTTTGCTACCCATCGTTCGACGAAGGTGCGGGCCACTGTTTCAGCAGTGATGTCCTTGATAGGTACTGCTTCTGGCCATCGAGTGAAACGGTCTACGCAGGTTAAGAGGTAAGAGTATCCATTTGAATCTGGTAAAGGTCCTACCAAATCCAGGTGAACATGGTCGAAACGAGCATCGGGAGTTTTAAGCGAGCCTAAGGGACATTTATTGTGTCTGATAACCTTAGATTTTTGGCAGCTTACACAGGAGCGTGCCCACTCCCTCACGTCTTTATTCATTCCAGGCCAGCAAAACCGTTCTGCTATAAGCTTGATGGTTGCACGAACACCTGGATGAGAAAGGTTGTGCAATGTGTTGAAGACATTGCGTTGATAATGTTTCGGCACGATTGGGCGATCCCTACCTGTAGATGTGTCACACAGTAAGGTTTCCTTACCTGTACCCATCTGTTTGATGCGTAGTTTAAGTGTTGTGGACGATAACTCGTGCTGAAGATCAGTGTCTTCTTTTTGAAGCTCGGCGAGTTTATGAAGACCGATTCCTTGGAAACTGTTCAAGGAAGTTATACGAGATAAAGCGTCTGCAACTACATTGTTTGCTCCAGAGATGTGTTGAATGTCTGAAGTAAACTGCGAAATGTAGTCCAGTTGTCGAGACTCACGGGGAGAGTACTTGTCAGAAGGAGAGCTTAACGAGAAAGTGAGTGCTTTATGGTCAGTGAAAAGAGTGAATTCACGGCCTTCGATATAGTGTTGGAAATGCCGTACAGCACAATACATAGCTAGGAGTTCCCTACCGAATGTGCTGTACCTCGATTCAGTGTCTAGCAACCTTCTAGAGAAAAATGCCAAGGGTTGCCAGGAGTTGTTAACCCATTGTTGTAAGACTCCTCCAATTGCCGAGTCGGATGCGTCTACAGCGATGCTAATGGGTGCTCGGGTGTCCTGATGTGCGAGCATTGTTGCTTTAGCAATCAGTTCCTTAACTGTGGAGAATGCTTTCCGTGCGGTGTCGTCCAAATTAATGGATTTCGCATTTCCACGAAGTTGGTCGGTCAGAGGTTTCATAAGTAATGCGCATTTGGGTATGAAACGTCTATAGAAACTTACCAGGCCGTTGAACGTGCGTAATTGCTTGACGGTGGTCGGTTCTGGGTAATCCAGAATGGTCGCCAATTTGATTCTAAGGGGTCGGATACCTTGAGCATCGATAGTGTGTCTCAGAAAGTCTAATGAGTCGGTCCCAATTTGACATTTCTGAACGTTTACAGTAATGCCATGTTTTTGTAGTCGTTCGAAAACAAGATCCAGATGCTTGAGATGTGTTTCTCTGTTCGGACTTGCGATTAGACAGTCGTCAACATATGCGTGTACGAAGTTGAGACCTCGAAAAACGTCGTCTATGAATCTTTGGCATGTTTGAGCAGCATTTCTTAGACCGAAAGGCATTCGCAAAAATTCATAGAGTCCGAAGGGAGTTATGATAGCTGTTTTCGGTATGTCGTCAGTAGCCATAGGGATTTGGTTATACGTTTTAACCAAGTCGATTTTCGAAAAGACAGTTGTACCTTTCAAGGTAGCTGTCAAATCGTGAATGTGAGGCAACGAGTAACGATCGGGAATGGTTTTTGCATTCAATCGCCGATAGTCGCCAGTTGGACGCCAATCGTTGCTGTCCTTTTTAGGGACCATGTGCAACGGGGATGCATATGGGCTACTTGACGGTCGTATGATTCCTAAGTCTATCATGTGATCGAATTCGTTTTTCGCTAACCTTAGCTTTTCAGGAGCTAGTCGTCGTGCTTTAGAGAATACAGGTGGTCCTGTAGTCGTGATGTGATGTGTAACATTGCTGGTTACACACGGTAGTTTCGGTTGAGTTTGTTGTATCCCAGGATACTTATCGAGTAGTGGTTGATAGAGTGGGTCTATCATATGTTTAACTGTGACTGGGGATACTCTACAACCAGTAAAAGAAGTTACGCAAACGGACAAATTAGTGTTTCCGTCTGCTAGCCTCCGTTTGCGAGTGTCGATGATCAGATTGTGGTGTTGTAGAAGGTCCATACCAATGATTGGCATAGAAACATCTGCAACAACGAAAATCCAGTGAATGGGTTTGCGTAAACCCACGTTAAGGTAAACGTACATTTTGCCATACGTAGCGATCGGTTTTCCGTTTGCCGCCTGTAAGTTTAGGGTCGATTCGTGAAGTTGGTCGTTAGGATTCGCTTGGAGAACGCTAACTTCTGCGCCAGTATCGACGAGGTAGCGAACTCTCGTTGTCGCATCTGTGACGTATAACAGACGGCTATGTTCGCCGGCTACGGTTGCCGTTAACGCGTGCCGGCTTGGAAGTTTCCCGAATTGTTTTTCGAATCAGTCGGTTTCGTGTTGGGAAAATTGCAGGGTTTTCTGCAATTTCTGGAAGACTTTCCATACTGGTTATGATACCAGCACCAGTCGGGGTTATCCGTCTCTCGTGGTCTAGAGACAGATCGCTTACGAGAAATGCTTCTACGTGGTGTGCGCGATCTCTTGCTGTCGGTACGAAGACTAAGATAATGCGTGAGTGTATGACATGACTTGGTTATGTCGTTCTGAGTCGTCTAGGCTTTTCTTTGACTGAAAATACCTCGGTAGTAGACGATTTCGTCATTCCTAAAATACGGTCCGCAGATGCAGCCAGTTCGTCTAAGGCGTTGTTCTGGAACGAGACCAGAACTGCTTGCACCTGTTGGGGAAGTTTTGACAAGAAGAGTTGTTTGAATAGACCTTCGTCGAAAGTTCTTGGGCCTACAACCTCTCTCATCCGTTGCAACATGTCCGTCGCAGAACCGTGTTGCAGGTCGATGTTATTGAAGAGTTGATCTAACCTTTGTTGATCGGTTAGGTCTCCTCGTTTGAGAATCGAGCGTTTCAAGATTTCGTAAGGATCGGAAACATCACTAGTAAACATACTAGGTGTCACGTACCTGTTGAATTCGCGCGGTAGTGCCTTGACTACTGCGAGGAATTGTGCACGTGTGTCGATCACGCCGTGCTCGGAGAAGTCGGCTTCTGCGTAGCAAAACCAGGCTTCGATGTTGTCGGGCCAGAAAGGCATCAGTTGAAACGAAGGTGGGGACAAAGTCTTAAGCTTGAGTACTTTAGGTGTCTGTTCAGTCATGATGAAGTATGAAGTACGATAATGAACGAGGGGAAAATATATATATATCCAAGAAAAAACACGAAAAAATAATCACAATGTTTAAAAAAATAAAAACAATAAGGCAATGATATATAAAAATCCCAAAAAGGAACAGACTCACAGTTGCAATTAGGCGTACCAGATCACGTCGGTCTCACCAATGATGATGTCACAGGTATTCAGTGTTTGACAACGCTTCTACCAGTAACACCTTCTAATGTATTTCGTTCCCACCCAGAGAAATCAAAAGACAGAGTCGAGGAGATCGGAAGAGTATATTTGGCGATGACCAATATATCGGAATTCTCTGATCTAATCTGGCTAGCGATTGCGGTTGATGTTGAGCACAGCGTTACCACACGTGATCTGGTGCGGATGCCTGACCGAGCGCCTTCAGCTAGATGAGTAAACTAAAACATATGGTCAGCATCCAATGTCGAAAACTTAGTGCCATTTATTTTGGGGATTTATTTACCGCTACATCCTCTATTATCGTTGATATACCTAGGTTCCTGTCCGGAGATATTAGTGATTCACTGCTACTAGACACTTAAACCCGTTAAGCGAAAGCTTCTTTTATACCGACCTCAAACAGTTGAGAAAACCTTACAAACTCTCAAGGACTAAAGAAAGTATCGCACTATGATTGATGCTTTTTCTTTTTATCGTTAAACGTGCATGGATTTTTATCTGATGGATTTGATTATCTGCTTTTATTACATACGGAAGTCGTTTAAACGAACCCTTCTTCTATCTCGTCTTGAACCATTTGATCAATACACTTTTCTGCGGACTTTTAGTCAGTTTGATCAGTTTTCGTGATATGAAGGGAGCAGTTGATTCTGAGTATTCGATTATAAAATCCAAGTGTGTTTTCCTTGGAGAACATGGAGGTGATTATCATAAGAATAATTTAAATTAGTAGCTGGAAAAACATCAATCATACTACGTTTCATGCACGATACATTCGATCCAGCTTATCATGTTTGTTGAGCTTATTACATGCGTTTGTAATGTTGCAGGCTACAATAGGCATTGACTTTGTTTCAAAAACTCTTTGTTTCAACGAAAAATCAGTAAGAAGGTGTGTTATTTTCTATCTGACTTTCATTTCCCAGATACGTTTGCAGTTGTGGGATACAGCTGGTCAGGAAAGGTATCTCAAAAAGTTTAAATTTAATACCACATAAAGGTTTAGCAGCCTCATTCCTAGCTATATAAAGGATTCATCTGTAGCAATCGTCGTCTATGACGTCACAAGTAAGTGACTTTTGATGAAATCAAATAAATCTGATAGCTTTATTGTGTAGCTGCATCTTCAATAGAAATATACCCACAGAGAGAATTAAATGCTTTCAAATTACAGTTACGTGCTTGGAGCGCTAGACGTCTATTGATGCCTTGTTCTTATGATTGCATATATTGGAATGAGATAGCTCGTTTTATCTATCATTCCTTATTTCAGATACAATTATGAAGCTTTTAAGTAAAAGTAAAAAGTAGTGCCTTAAGCGGTTTTGTTGTTGCTCAAGGTTAATTCTAGATTGGAGGTCTAGAGTTTGAAACTATAACTTTTGTTCATGCCTTGTAATTTTTGTTCAAAGTATCACTGTTCTGGTAATGTCTCAGAAATGGCTTCAAGAAGCCGAATTCAATTCAAAAGTAGTTTTTGATGTGTATTACTTTTAGCCTGTCATGCAAATCTGGATACTTATGCTGTTGATTGTATCATCTAGTTCAAAATTTGTTCATTTTACCATTATTTCAACTGTTGCCAGTGAAGTCGTAGTTATCACTGCACAAAATTATTCGAACCAAACGTTCATCTGCTGCTATACTGGCAAGTAATTCTTTCACCCTTATGTTGGACGGCCTATTACTTTATTGGAGTTAGAAGGCAAAAAATTGAAACTGCATGACGTTTTGGTTTTGTGCCGTTAATCAGACTGTCTTTCTTCCATAATGTCCTAAAATTTATGGCTTCTGTTACTGTTATCCTATCGATTTGAAAATAAATTGTTAAAACTCCAACTTTACGGTGACGATCAACAGAATCCTATCTCGAGCCAAATTCAGAAAACGCTTTCTATTTCGGCTTGAGAAATAATTCAGTGACATATGGTTTTTCATACAGATATCTTTCTTTCTTGTTAAGTTCGGTCATATACAATAAGTACCAAAACATGTACAAAAATTTCGTTTAATAATAAATTTGTTCACGTCTCAGAAATTAATGCTAATTTAATTATTACCGTTTGTCCTGGTGTGTAAGGTCGTGAATCATTTGTCAGAGCTGATAAATGGATCGCAGAAATTCGCACTGAACGTCCATCAAAAACATTGGTTTTTCTCGTCGGCAACAAAGTTGATTTAGAAGACAAACGGTAAGTTATGACCCAAATGTTTGTAAATTGTGTTCGATCGAACTTATTACCATCCTACATTACAACTTTGCCGGAAAAATATCATAAAACATTTGTGGGTTATTAATAATGCTAAACGAGAGACATTTTGCGGTTTATATATTTAGTTATAATTTGTTTTATTGAAGGCAGTCTTGTCTCCCGAACCTACTTTTCACCATTGAATAAGAAGTAATCGCAAACAGTTGTGTCATTAGCTAGAATTAGTCTATACTCCTCACCCACTTGACTATAATAAACGTAGGATCTAGTACGAAAGCACGCGAATACAATTTGCAAAAGCTGGCAATGGCAGAGAAAAAGATTTTCAGAGTTATTTTAGAAATAAAGCTAGTAAAGGTAAAGGGTACAAAGTTTTATTTGAAAATTTTGGTTTAATACCCAGGTGTGGATTAAGAATACATACTAGTAACTTCACTGAAACCAACACGAAAAAATGTTACCTGAGTTCTGAAATCAAAGATTATGGGTTTTTCAGAGGCTCTAGCTTATAAGTCTTCAGGAAGAAAACAAACAAAATCCTTTAATGTTTATATAACTTGACTCCCTTGCTTTTAACTTCCATTTAAATAACTCAGTTTTCAACCACAATTACACGTCATGGAAATTGCTGGCTGTTGATATGCAACACACGCTTTAGCCATCTACACATACAGCATCCCGAATGGAGTAAATTTTTACCAAAAGAAAGTCTGAATTCACTATCAATTTATATAATAGGATGAAAACCCAATAGCTGATTTTTTCCGCTTCAGTGCGCTTGTGGTTAGATTATATTATTGTTATCTATCTCCCTGTCGATACGGTTGAGTTTAACTGATCACTGCTTAAATAATGTCTACGAAATAAGATCCGAATTACACATACCTATACTTACACAAATAGTAAACACATATGTCCGGAGATTCTGACCATTAATGTAATATGATCCAGTTTCTTACAGTTTCAATGATATTTCTGTTAATATTGGTTTTCCAGATTTTTAAATGTAGTCAACATGAATTATATATACATATATACTCGAAAATTTTGATGGCTCAAAGATAAATTAAATAGATTGGTCTTGCAACTCTGACACACACCATACCAAAAGTGGTACACAATATTTCACACTCATTGACTGTTAATGTAAGACAATCTATTATGTCGTTAAATTGGGTGTTTTATTCCTGGGTGTAGAGTTTAAATTTTATGAAAGAGTATCAACTGTTATACGAATTACCAGTTCTTTGTTTTGATCTCGTTAATGGTTATCCTAAATTTTACAAAACCTCACATTTTATATATATCGGGACGTTTATTTATAATTTACTTTGAACCACTCTCAAATGAATAGTTCGGGAAGTCGGATAGAAATACTTGCCTTTATGAGGATAATAATGACATAAATTTAAGTGTCTTTATGTATTTATCAGTCAGTCAGTCAGTCAGTAACAACGTAGAACTTCGTACGTACGTACATCAGTTCGAGTTGCCACACCACATTAGCACAGAGATGCAGTTGTCGATTCAAATCCCGTAGTGGTAGAGGTAGCAAGAGTATAAGCAGTAATAGGGAAGATTAGGGTTTGAAGATGTTATTTAAAGAGTACAATTCAGTGAAATAAATTTGGAAAGAGGAAAAAAGGGACATGAAAAATGCCATGTTTTGGTTTGGCCGCCTCTAGCTTTCTTCCAATCTACTCCTATACCACTGAACATACCACGTCGAGGTAGTCGGTCGTTGGGCATACGTAACACGTGTCCCAGCCATCTCAACTGATGAAGTTTCACTACTTCATTAATTGTTTGCCATCCTTACCTAGTACCCGTTTCCTAACAACTGCGTTACTTACTCGATAGTCCCAGGATATACGAGCAATGTTTCGAAGACACCTATGACCGAATACTAGTAACCTACGAATATCCTCTACTCGTACCGACCATGTTTCACTGCCATAAAGTAGGACGGGACGAACTGCTGCGCAGTAAACACTTCCTTTGGTTGATAGACGGATATCTCGCCTACGCCATAAATGACGCAAGTTGGTAAAAGCTAGTCGAGCCTTCTGTCTCCGTGCTGAGATTTCGTCACACACTAAACCACAAGGGCTGATGAGACTTCCAAGATAAGTGAAGCGGTCGACACACTCAACTACTTCACTCCCTATCATTGTTTTGGGTGTCGATGTAACCCAATCCTGAAGCAACATTTTGCATTTCGAGGGGGAGAATCGCATCCCGAACATGCTTGCATTGTTGCTTAGAGTGGTCAGAAGACTCTGCATTTTGTCAGCGTCTTCGCCAAATAAAACCATGTCATCAGCATATTCTAAGTCAACAAGTGAATCTCCTGGTAGAAGTTCAACCCCTGTAAATTTAGATGAGGAGAGTGTTATCTCTAAAAGTACGTCAATGACAAAGTTGAACAAGAATGGGGAGAGTGGACAGCCCTGACGAACACCACTTGAGGTAATCAATTCTGATGACAGTTCGCCATAAGCTCTCACTCTACCAGTTGTATTCGAGTAGAGAGCCTTTATAAGGTTAATGTACTTCTTTGGTACTCCTTTCAGTGACAAACACTGCCATAGAACCTCACGATCTACAGAGTCGAATGACGCCTAAGGTCGAGAAATACTACCATTGTGGGGCGTCTGAATGTGTGCCTGTGTTCTAGAACCTGACGTAGTGTCAATATCTGATCTATACAACCACGTCCAGGTCGAAAACCGGCCTGGTTTTCTCTAGTCTGCTCTTCTTATGTATTTATGACGCTAAGCTACGTTAATTTGAATCAAAATTGTTTTAATGTTCCATTGAGTAACTAAGATCGATTTCATGAGATATTTCTTGACGAAATTTGTCAGGAATATTTGGTAATATTTGTAATTCCCAACGACTTTTTCACTTTGAGTCATACACTTAATATATCCTTTTCATGTAAAATAACTTTTTTACACGTTGTTATTCTATATAAATTGCTCTGGTATAAGGCATCATGCTTCATTATCAAGAAGGACATGAATAAATGTTTATTTAATTGATAAATGTTTAGAATCTGAATATTTGATTTATCCCATCTCTTCCATTGAAACTATCAGATTAAAATGATATCATTCAGAATTGTTACAGATGAGTTCTAATACAAGTCAAGTCACCTACCTATAAAGCTTCAATGAGATAAATATCACGATCCGACAATGATAATGATATATTGATTAGGCCGCAATTTTATAAAAAATATGACTCATTGTAAACGTTTGCAATTTAAGCTTAAACTAGCAACGTTTAATGAAGCTCAGTAAGGAAGGTGGAGACAAGTCTCTATAGTGAGATTTTATTAACTACTGTGCTAATCAAATGATGTATCTATTTGTTTATCAGATGATAAAGTATATCGGCAACAAATTATACAAATGATTCTCAAATTAAGTAAATAATATCCCGAGTTAGTGTACAGTACATATAATAATAATAAGGATGATAATAATAATAACAATACTAATTCCTGAGGTGCTCATCAACTCTAGGATTCAGGTGCGCTCAACTGCCGCGTTCAAAATAGGACGAAATTGGTGTTATGGATTCCACTATTAACCACCACCCATCTCTGACTACTATTACAATTAATATTTTGCGGATGCGAAACGTATTAAAATTCCTCTAGTGTACCGAACCCATTATTTTTTGTTAAGATTTATATTTTGTCGACATATATCGCGAACACATAACTCTAGAAACTTCCTCCTTCTTTACCAGTAAATCATCATACTTTAAATAAACCGTAAAATTGTTAAACCTCCTTATGTATTTAAAAGCCACCAGCTTTTTGAATGGAATCAGGGTGAGTCTTAAGATAACAAAATTAAAACATTAATTATAAGATCTAAAAGTAACTTCATACTCACGTGGTAAATAATTGATCCAGATAAAATTCTGTACGTGTGTGACTTTATATCTGAAACATAACACCTATTTTATGGAATTATATAAAGTTTCATACCTACTTGGCTTTCCATTATATCAATATAATGTGAAGTGTAATTCTTATTAGTATTAGAACCACTGAACATCAGTCTAACAGATAGCTGTTTCGTTGCAGTTTGTAACTACTAATCAGTAATCAGCGAAGTCTCCACACAGAGAATTAAATCCTAGAGTTTCAGGACTTGAAGTGCGCGTAAAACGTTTAAGCTTTAAGGTTCAGACTTAACAGTTTACATCATCAACTCATGTCATATTGTGATATAACCTTAGCCTGACTTAACATTCTTGATATTAGAAAAGACCAAAAATGATAATGAATTTTATATTGTCTGTGTTCGATGACAATGAGCAACACATTTTTTTCAATTATTATCCGAATTCAGCAATTTAACTAGCATGCACCAGGCGATGTTCAAATGTACTTAATCGTTTCCTTGCTCTTGATTATCTAAAGAATCGTTTTAATGACAACCTTAGAGAAAAGTTTCATACTTCTACAAACTAAGGTAGTGACTAAGTAATAGTGTTTTTATGACTGAATTACTGTTTATTCATTCAGTATGACATAAATTGTTTAAAGTATGGCATTAATTTTAATCAAACTAAACAGCCTCACTTTGTATCGGCTCAATCAGTAGAAATAATATTGTTGACAATGACAGTACAAATCAAACATAGAAAATATAAATCGAAAACAAGTAATGAAAATGAGAAACAAGGATTACGTGATAATATTAAAATTTAAGCATAATAAACCAGAGAATTAATTACTCTGTGGCGCTCTACCCATATCACCTGAGATCTTTAAACATTAATCATGATCAGCTTAAAGACCTAAGTCACTTGATCCGCACCTTTTGACACTACTCGTTTCAGAAGTTATTGACTTTATAGTTGTAAAGGTATCTTGGTTTGGTCACGCTTATTTATTAGGTAGCTGTCATTGCAACTCTGGACAGAATGTGGTTTAAGGTGTGTAAATCATATCAACGGACTCACTGAAGATTCGAGGCCATATCAACCATCTCTAACTAAAAGTATGCTCCTCTTTTCAATATTGCTCAGGTGAATATTTCATCATGCTTGGGATGTACTGTTGATCAAGTTCTAACAGGCTATGCATGTCTTGTATGCTCGCTTCAGGTGTAAGAGAAAATAAAACAGACTGGTGTCCAAAATCCCTACATTCGTATAGTCAGAAGAATATATTTTTTGAATTACACATTGAAAAATTTATGAACATCAAAATTATCTTCCTTTGTTCACGCTGAGACTGTGTGAGCTACTCATCTCACAGGACTGATGTGACTTTCAGGATGAGTGAAGTGGTCAAGATGATAAGTTACTTCACTTCAAACTCTTAGACTAAAATCTGAACCATCCAGTTCAGAGAACTAAACTCCATCAAAATATGTATTGGTATGTGCCAGATCCATGGAAAGTTAAACAATGACAAAATCATATCTGAAATACAGAATTTTACTTGCATAAATTTGGTTCTTTTTTTTACAGAGTTGTAACGACTGAAGAAGCAGCTAAGAAAGCCGAAAAAGAAAATTTATTCTTTGTTGAAACTAGTGCCAAAACAGATTTCCAAATAAAGAAGGTAAATGGTTGATTGAGTGCTTAATATCATTATATTTCGACTAATTTTACTGGTTGAAATATTTTGTCAAATATGTAAATTATTAATTAACTATTTTAAAGTATAAGACATAGTAAATCACAATCTGTTACTGTGCTTATGTAAACTATAGAAAATTTAGTTTGACGCGGTTCAATTGAAGATTCTGCTTAATTATAATAACAACTATGCCTTTTGATAAAGGAATGCTAGTAGAACCACGTAGTCTTCTATTCATCTGATATTTTTTTTTAAATCTTATATCCATACTATTAATTCTTTCAAAAGCTTATACTTTAGTGGTAGTTATGCTAAATATATATTTTCATATTTCATAACTTCAAATGATTTCATTGGAATCGATTATCACATGAACATAAAACGAAAAAAAAACAATTTTCTTGTTTACTATTTTCGTTAATACGTTCACCGACTTACTAATAGATTCAGTAATAATATTTTTGATGTGTTGTAGTAATTTAATTCAATAATAATATTATAATAATTTTAATAGTTAAGATCATAAGTCAGTTGAAGCTAGACCACTATAGAAAACCTGAAAGCACTAGATGGTCGTTTTGTTTTAGTATGAGACTCCTCAGCAGTGAGTATTCACGATCCCGTCTCGCGAAATTCGAACTCAGGACCTTTCAAACCTATGAGACAATAAAAGTTATTATAATATGTACATAAACCCCTTTTGATAATAATATTACATTTTCATTATTGTTTATATGTAATTTCACCCTCTAATCAATCTTTTATTTTAGTTATTTGATGAAGTTGTAGTAGAAGTCGTTAAAAGTATAAATAATTCAAAAGAAAATGAACGTATCCTTTTTCTTGTATACTTAATGTAACACTCTCTGTTAATTATACATATCTACATTTGCGCAAACAATGAAATCGAAAGAAATAACAATAAACAGTTGAGTAATGTAAATAAAAAAGCCTATTGAAAGTTAAAATATAATAATTATAACCATAATAATTAATATAAAGTATATATTGATACTTTGTATATTCAACAAAATCCCTTCTGTAAACATTCTTGCTACAATATTGTGTCTAGGCTGATTCGATTGGACTTTTCTATATTATTTTAATAGTTGAGATCATGAGTCAATTGAAGCTAGATCATCATGGAAAACCTGGAAGCACTGGACAGCCGTTTCGTCCTATTGTAGGACTCCTCAGCGGTGTACACCCACGATCCCGTCTCGCGGACGAACGTTTAACCTCTAGACCACTGAGCTGGCCGATATCCAACGGTGGTAATGTCTAACTTTAACCAGTGCAATAAATTGAGCGACACATCCACCTTTTTTTTCAGTGAGTTACTATCTCACAACAGACCTGGTTGAACTCCACTGGTCATTGCTTCTCACTAGAATTCCGGGAAATACCTCTTGAAGCCATTCACTAGTGAGCATAGGTTGATTATGGATATCATAGTAATTTTAATGGATGAGATCATGAGTCAATTGTAACTGATAGGTTCTGGGTTCGAATCTCTCAGGGCGGGATCGTGAATGCGTACTGATGAGGAGTCTCATAGTAGAACGAAATGGCCATCCAGTGCTTCCAGGTTTCCCACGATGGTCTAGCTTCAACTGACTCATGATCTCATCTACTAAAATTACTATAATATCCGCGAAACCCCTTCTGATTTAATTTTGTGTCGTTTTGTTGATCATTTAGCTAAATGATTGTAATGTTTTGAAAACAGAAGTATGTAAGTAGTGCAGTACAATAATCGAATTCATTTATAATGAGCTAGCAGCTTTCAGTTACATGTTACAATACGGAAATCTTGAGATAACATTCAGTTCACTAAAGTTAATTAGGTTAATCTGCATTTTGACACTAAAACAAAACTATTGAAAGTTTAGTATATTCAAAACAATAAATCAATACTCGATAGATTTTTTTATTATTCACTTGATATGGGGTTGTTAGTTGCATAGTTAGTTAAGTAATCAGTCAATATGAAATAAAAAAAACCTTCCACTATTAATTTAATTTATCGCTTTGAGATGAAAATAATCAAAAACTTAGTGAGACAGATTTATTTATGGAACTGATTAAATGATCTATATTCACTTGGATTATTAGATGGTAACCTTTTCATTGTGTAAAACGGTTAAATTTTATAAATGTCATCTTTATGTTTTACCCTTATCAAATATCAGGTTTTACCAAAAGGACATATCTATAGAAGCATCTAGTGTTTAAGTAGATGAACATGCCATAATGTTCAAGTCATCAAAGTGACATTTTGAACTAATTTAAAAAATCGGCTGAACTGTTCAGTACATTACTTCTCACTAGAACTCCAGCAAATACGTCTTGAAGCCAGTCACTAGTGAGCATATGTTCATTAGTATCAGAAGGGGTTTAGTGGATATTATAGCAACTTCAATAGTTGAGATCATGAGTCAATTAAAGAGGTATTTCCTGTAGTTCTAGTGAGAAGCAATAACAAGTGGAGTTCAACCTGGTCTGTTGTGAGATAGTAACTCACTGAGAACAATGGTGGATGTGTCGCTCAATTTATTGTACTGGTTAAAGTTAGACATTAACACCGTTGGATACCGGCCAGCTCAGTGGTCTAGAGGTTAAACGTTCGCCCGTGAGACCGATAGGTTCTGGGCTCGAGTCTCGCGAAACGGGATCGTGGGTGTACACCGCTGAGGAGTCCTACAATAGGACGAAACGGCTGTCCAGTGCTTCCAGGTTTTCCATGATGATCTAGCTTCAATTGACTCATGATCTCAACTATTAAAATTACAAAATTAAATATTTAAAATAGATCTCATAAATCACATTATCTACATTCTAATCTTAATTATATTACACAAATAAACTATGAGATAAAAAATAATAATAAATTTGTCATTGATCTTAAGTCGAATTGATAGAAATCATCAACAACAATGTTGTTGTGTAATCTAAAAGATACTTCTCAATGATGTATGTTAACTGTTTTCTCTTCTTTTTTGTTGTTGTTGTTGTTGTCGCTGTTTGTCTCTATGTAAACTGATTATTATTATCATCATTGGAATGTGCTTGTTCATAAGTGCTTATTTATATAAACATAAATACTAAAGTAAATTTATCAATGAACAAATTACATATTGTTTCTGGTGTATATTTTTATGAAGATGATGCATAATAATAAAATAGTTTATTGATCTCAATTAAATATGATTGTTTTTATTCATGGTTATTTTATGTTTTACACTTCTTTTAAATAAATATATAGTTTAATGATAGATAAACTAACGAGTTCATTCAACTAAGAGTGAAATCACACACACACACACACAGTTTGACTGATTGTACGATAGTAATTTAAGAATGATAAATTTATATAAGTAGTTGGTAAAGGTTTCTTATCAGTTAGTTAATTCTGACAGCCTATTGATATTAGCTAGTGATGAAACTGTGTAAAGCATAGGGAAATACAGGAAAGTTATGTCATTATAATTTATTGTAGTCTAGTAGTAATGCATACAGATAATCCGATATGAGACCGAACTTAACACTTCAATTTTCAAATTCATTGATAAATATGATCAGTTTCAATATGTTTGTCATATATTATCATTGACATTCAATACCATTGATAAATTATTCTCTCAAACCATGCAAGACTGATTGTGCAGGTCATTTTTACTATTAATAAATGAAATATTACATTTGTGAAATTATATTTTATTATAATGAATTATTCATTTTTGTTTTCCCGAAATCTATGGTGACTTTACTTTCAAAGTGATAAGTAATCCTAACTTTGATTAAGATACACTAGATTGGACAATTCTTCTTTCATTGATTGAAATCATGAGTCAATTGAAGCTAGACCACCATGGAAAACCTGGAAGCACAGGACGGCCGTTTCGTTCTAGTATGGGACTCCTCAGCAGTGCGCATCCACGATCCCGTACCCCGCGAAACGGCCGTCCAGTGCTTCCAAGTTTTCCATGATAGTCTAGCTTCAACTGACTCATGATTTCAACCAGTGGAAATTTCTAAAATCTCCACAAAACCCCTTCTGATAATTCTTCTTTCAGTTTATTAACCTTAGTTTATCCATACACAAAAAAAAACAATAAATGTTTCGATAACGGTTTATTGATAGGGATTAAAAAATAACTGGTTTAAGAAGATAGCATTTGTGTATCGTTATATTTATATGATCTTGAAGGCTAGAAAAAGATCCCTAATAATAAAATTGCATCGCACCAATAGGAAAAACATCTTTAACCTTAGTTAAACTAAAGAACAAATGTGTTAGACAAATTTGGCGTCATAAAATATCTTCCAAGTCGAACATAACAAGTAATCAGTTTTCTGGGTAATTAATATCACCATTATTATCATTATTATGTTTGTTTTAATTAAACATCATAACTATTTGGGCTATTTTCATACCTTAACCATACTGTATATATGTGAATATATAAATTTTCAATTCTTGTATAAAATCAACATCATTTCACTTATTTACATATCTACTATCAAATGTTATATTTTTCTTTAAAAAATAAAAACCCATTCATATAGCAGATCCAAATGGTAATGTTGAATTGGATAAAGAGAATGGATATTGGAAATGTTGGTGCTTTTAAAGAAATAAACAATCACCATAGATACATATATAATTCAACTTAACAAATACTTTTTTTTGTTATTTTTCAAAAAAAACAAACAAACATAATCATGAATTGTATGAGCTATTTCACATAGTGTAAATAAATGATCAATGAATGATATTCAGTTGGGTAGGTGTATAACTGTATTGAATATTTGTTTGTTTGTTTTTCTATACTTTTAATGATATACACACTTACAATATATAAATGGATATACATATAGGACATGGAATCTATGATACGAAATGAAAATATTAAACTGCTTAAATCTTTCCTTATTCATTTCTCATTCATTCAAGTCTACATTTGTCATTCATTCTTAGATTTATACAAGAAAAAAAAAGAAGAACTATTGTATTTGTTGATGTGATTTGGATATTACTTACTTACTTACTTACGCCTGTTACTCCTCGTGAAGGAGCATAGGTCGCTCACCAGCATTCTCCATCCAACTCTGTCCTGGGCGATCTTTTCTAGCTCCTTCCAGTTGTAATTCATCCTTTCCATATCTGTTTCTATTATCCGACGCAATGTGTTCTTTGGCCTTCCTCTTTTTCGCTTCCCTTCAGGATTCCAAGTTAGGGCTTGCCTCGTGATGCAGTTTGACGATTTGCGTAATGTATGTCCTATCCATTTCCATCGTCTTTTCCTAATTTCTTCTTCAGCTGGAAGTTGGTTTGTTCTCTCCCACAGAAGGCTATTGCTGATGGTATCCGGCCAATGGATGTTGAGTATCTTGCGTAGACAGCTATTTATAAATACTTGTACTTTCTTGATTGTGGTTGTTGTAGTTCTCCAAGTTTCAGCTCCATACAGTAGAACTGCCTTGACGTTCGTATTGAAGATTCTCACTTTGATATTGGTTGAAAGTTGTTTTGAGTTCCATATGTTCTTCAATTGTAGGAATGCGACCCTTGCTTTGCCGATCCTCGCCTTTACGTCTGCATCTGAACCTCCTTGTTCATCGATGATGCTTCCTAGGTATGTGAAGGACTCTACATCTTCCAGAGTTTCGTCATCAAGAGTGATTGGATTGCTGTTCTTGATCTGGATATAATAATAGAAAACATTTGAAAGGATATATACATATATATAAACATTTCTATTGTGATTTGTTTAATAGACACTAAAAAGTAACAATATCACTATACAAATAATCCAAAAATTATATCATAAATGCCCTGGTAGGACTGAGAGTGGGGAGAATCAACTCTCTTTCTCGATACGCTCTCATATAACCACGTGCATACAACCACTACTAGGGGAAAAACTACTCATTGCCTTTTCGTCGCTGAGGTGTTGTTTACGAAATGAAGTGGATGAAAAGTGAATGGCCGACGCTTTAACCCGGTTGATGGATATGGAGGATCCACCTAGGGGAGTTGGAAAACCCTGATTCCGAACCAATGGTGCATATGAGCTCCAGGACCCTAAGAAAATAAATGACGTATGAATCTATTGTTGGTCACCGGCTACCATGAGACTCAGTTCCTAACCTTGTTCCACTGCGTTATGGATTAGATCCTTAGGTAAAAAGCCCAAGGATTAACTCCCTAAGAAAACCACTTGCTTCTGTTTTGGCACCCAACAAGTAGTATTCCAGCCCTTACATAAATAGAATGATTTATGTGGCGCATATCTATTTGGTGCCTTCTTGTAATAATGTTTATGTGTTTAAATAAATAAATAAATAATAAACAATTAACTTATCAAGTGATTCGTTGCTTTCACCTAGCAATTGTATACAAATTCTTAAGTTTGCTTCATTTTAACCTCTTAAGAACATATTTATACATTACAATATGAACATTATTCCATTCAAAAAATAATAAATTGCTTGAAAAGCAAAATAGGAAACTAGATTTATAGTGTAAAAATGTTTGAAGGAGTTTTATTAAATAAGAAAGATTAGTTCAGCGAAGAGTTCTCCCCTTATCGGTGAATTCATTTTCAAAGCTGTACAATCGCAAATATACATGCTTATATTAACAGGATGATAATAATACTGATAATAAACTTCTGTTATACATGGTGACAATGAGGTTAAATAAATAAAGGAATTTAAAAAAGTTTTAAAACAAGGAAAGTTTAATAATCGTTTGGTTGTTAATGGCTTAAGTATTATTCATAAAAAAAGATAGATAGGGAAATTATCATTGGGAAAGGATGGTTCAGCATGATAAGATAAAATGTTGAAATTGAAATTAAATGTAATCAGAATGATTGTGGAAACAAAATAAACCAGTTGTGGGACAGAGGATTTGCGGGGAAGATGGAAGGTGAAGCAGATGGCTGTAAAGGAACAAGAATATGAAAAAGAGAGGAAAATTTTAATACATTAAGACCATGGTAGAAGAAGAAGTTGTACCAGTCTCTTTCGCACAGACAATTCCGGTTTTTCCAGATGTATGGCTAATGCTTCAGCAATGCAAAGAAGATACAGTCTAATTGTCTTTGGAAGATTTCTACTTACCTTGTAGATGACTTTGAACGCAGAGTCTGTCTTGGTTGAGTGACCTGTGTTCACATGATGTTCGATTACAGAAATTTTTATTGAGCCGTTGCCTCCTCTTTTTAGCCAGGCCGGACAATGTTCTTGAATTCTTTTAGATAAAATACGCATCGAACGACCTATATACCTAGCTCCACAAGAGCAGGTAAATTGGTAAATGCACATTGAGTTGGTCAGATGCGATAATTTATTTTTCAGATTATTGGTGAACAGTGATCGGCTGGAGAATAATATTCGCAATGTTGCTGCGAAGAATGTTCTTTTTAAAGAATCCGAAATTCTCCTCTTTAAGATATATGCGGCTCTGTCACCTTTGAAATCGATGTTCATGTATAAAATTTTCTTTTATACTGTAATTATTTGTGTTTTTGGCGTTTTTGGCCTCATATTCTTATCAATCAATATCTAAGGATACCCATTTTTTGATAAGTATCTCCTTTCAGAGGCCCAATTGTTCATCTACAACTTCGGGGCTACAGATTCTTCGTATTCTTGTAGCCGGTGTTATTAATAAGTTTCTTTTTCGGCTGATGAGAACCCAGCTGTGGAAACTTGATAGTTTTATTACACAAAAGTTACATCTCGAAAATGAAAACACTATTAATACTTCATCTGCCTCCATTTGTTGAACACATAATCATGGTTAAGTATGTTTGCTGTATTGTAAGCGATCGATAAATACTATAATACCATCATCTTTTAATTCACAGAGCCTATAAAAAGTTTGTAGGTTAGTTACTGATCATCAATTTCTAATAGACTCAATAGTTAGGTTTCAGTTAGCTTAACTACAAAAGTAAACAAGGATTAATATAATTCAATGGATCATTGCAATACAGGAACTACTAGAATTACTTGAGAACTATTTAACAACGCCCACATATAACCTTTAAAAGCCAGACTATGGCAATAACCAGTTTTATAAATAATGTTAAATTTAATGATTTCATGATTTTTCTTTAATCTTTTCGCTTGTCTAAGTTTACTGATGGTATCATAGATAGTAGTATTATATTGTTTCATATTCTCTTAATAACTAAAATCAACTTTCCGACACTACTATTCATGTTTTTAACACCAAGATTGTAAACAATACTAACCTTTTCATCAACTAGGCTTCAGATAAACAAATATAATTGTGATTCACTTTCTACACTTACACATCATATAAGATTGTTTGGTTTATATACAAAGATATATATCTAATCAATTGAAAAAATACTTATTTGTATAGGGTAGTGTAGTGTCAGTTATTATGCTAAGCCCATATACCTTATTCTAGCTTTCGGACATCCCATTCTATTCATTCTACTTGAGTCATATTTTGACCTTGTCAATTATTCGCTTATCAATCTTGACTGTTTTTATATGAGCGTAGTATATGTGTGTACACATCATATCCCATTAATCACTGCATGTTTGTAGCTTTATTTTGTCTGACTATAAATATTGAGTAACTATTGTCTAAATTGGAGTTGGCTTCCCAGCCATCTTTCCTGCGTGTCATTTTGCTCTGCTCTGTTTCATTCGCTTCAAATACAAAATATATGTATTCTCAAGTCAATTCTCGTTATTCGACTTATTTAATTCCGTTATTGACTAACGCGATTTAAGTCGACGATTATATACGAGAATAGGCGGTAACAAACATTCGTACAATCTAAATAGGAGTCAGATCCACGGGGCCACCATAGTAGTACTTTTGCTAATTTGTATCAATGTAATACATTTCTGTTGATAGACTCAAATAAAAGTACCTTTAGACCTTCTATATGATAAAATAAATGAAAAGTACATTAGTTCTTCATTCATTTTTTTTTGTTGATATTTTCAAAGTGGTCTATTCAAAATGGTGACTTATTGAATTTATATCATAGAAATATCCAAGGAATATAGAAGTATTTAAAGTTGAATTCATTAAATTCATATTTAAGAGAATAACACTAAAGCGAAAGTGAAAATTTCCACTTTAATATTTTGTATTAATAAAGATGGAATGAATCGAGTGAAGAAATTCCTGTTCAATTAGTTCTTCATCATTAACTCTACACTAATACATATCTATGTCTATATGATTTACAATAGTGAAATAAAGTCAAGTAGTTGCTATGTTGCATAATATAGACAATTCGTCAAGTTCCTCATTGTATAACAGAACATCATCGGTCGTGGTTGAGTAAACAACAGATAAGAGTGATTAAGAGTTCTATTCTCGGTCAATTAGTGGACACAGTTCATTAAGTTGAACTGAATAAAGTTTTTAAGGTTATCCATTGTATTCCATCAAATTTGCCACATGGTTTACGAGTTTGTCTTTTGCACATTGCTGAAGTCATGTTTAAAAACCTAACCTCTGCATCCAAAAGAAGTTTGTACAACCACTCTCGCTATGTTAGCCATCGGTATATGGTAGTTTGTAGCAGAACTTTGGTAAACTATTGTCGTATATCTTCCATATTCTTTGTGTTTTATATATTCGCAACATTCGTCTCTTGATTCTTACATAACGACTATACTACTGACCATTCATCAAAATATTTTGTTAGTTCCTTCTTCTCTTTTTTACATATTATTCAACGTAGCAAATGTTTGATTTTCCCATGATTACTTTGATTATGAATAATCCTCTTTCTTTCAATTTATGATCGAAATGTCATTACGTAATTATTATGTAACGTATCCACTCGATGAGTATTAATTCATTATTGTAAATCATATGGATATATATAGATATGTAATAGTGTAGGGTTAATAATGAGGGACTAAATGAACAGGAATTTCTTCGATCGATTCGTTCCTTCTTTAAAGCTAAAGTATTTAATTCATTTAACCACTGCATTCAAAATATATTTTACTATGATAAAATGTACATTACAAAGTTTTATTTATTTCATTTTTCTTGTTTGTTTAAATGGACTTATTTGTTGAATCTAACATTCAATTCTTATTGAATCGACAAATTGAATTATAAAGAGATAATCGATACAATAGTTATATAAAATTTTTTTTAAAAAAAAACTAATTTATCCAGGGACTAGAGATATTTTCGTTGTAGAATTCAAGAAGAACCTTCATTTAGATCTAAATGAACGAAATAAACCTAATGAGATATGAAGGAATTATCATACTGAGTAATACTTAACCAATCATAATTCTTTATCTATCTTCAAGAGCACAACACTAACATCATTATTAGTTTCTTTATTATGAAGAATGTATTATGCACTTATTTAATTTGCTTCAAGGTTATTGTGTTTAGCACTAGAATTGTCGTTTGCGACTGTATAGATTTAAATAAATGAATTCGCCGTAATGAGAACTCTTTGCTAGACCAATTTCACTTATTTTACATTCAAGATTTGTCAGGGTAAATAAATACCATAAAAAGAAAAGTTGAGTCTTTCATTTTATAATTTAAATGTTTAAGATAATATTCCAAATTTTAGTTTTATTCAAACATTCAGTTAAGAAATAAAAGGCCACCAGTAAGATTGACAGTCCATTCATTTGTCACAACAGGGTCATTGTACTGAATATTGAATAGTCTGAGATTGTTTTTATCCTGGACATTCAGTTTTATAATTAACCATTAGCTCAAAGTTGTACTATTCTGATCGGATATTTTGAACATAAACAGTAGTACTTATAAGCAAAGATGGACTGGTCAACTGCATTCCTAAATAACAATAGGAAGATACAAGTAAAACAACACCTAGTGAATTTAAACTTCACCTCATTGCACAAGCAGGTGGCTACCAAGAATCGGTAGTTAAGTGAATAACGCGATGGTGTTTGAAGCGAACGGTACTGGGTTCGAGTCATGGATTGAACATCAACTCTAGAATGCAGGTATATTCAGCTGACGAATCCCAAGTAGGACGAAACGCGGGTCCTGGATTCCACTGCTAGCCACTATCCATCTTTGCCTAAGAACCTTATGACTTAAGGCTATATAGAGGCGATCCGCATAGGACGCACATATGGCAACAAGAAACTGACCAATTGCAGTCCTAAATAACAATGGGAATATACAAGTAAAACAACACCAAGGGAGTAGTACTTATATTTCATATATATTCATATATTTAACCAGTTGACCGCATCTTTCGACATTCTAAAAATCAAAGCATCAGTCCCTTAAATAACACTATCAATTTTGGCCCCTCATCCATTCCACTAATTTTACTATTCAGTGTTGCCGTTACCGCAACATTTGTTTTCCTGTTTACTGACAGTCATTAATAAACCCTGTTCACAGCCTTATGGAACTTCATAATAAAGCTTAAAAACATTTAGTCATTTACGATAACATTATTTAAACAATTATTTAGTTACGCATGTTCTAATTAATTGTTATACACCTTTATTACAATCAAGTTTGAGTAGTATGTCTTACACAAATGCATACATTCAGTTAAGGAACACTGCCCCAGAAGTGTTGGATTAGAAGACATTGTTGTACTTTAAGAATTATAATAGTGCGTTTTTTAAGTGGAGTTTGTCATCACACCACAAGAAGTCAGGCTTATATGTACTATCTCAAATGTTCTTTTAAATACTATGTTTTTTGTTACTCTGGAATGTATAAAAATATTTGCATATTTAAAAGAATGTTATACTAAATAATAAAAAATGTACGAAGTAAGGCCCAGATTAGTATGTAGAAGAAGATATCGAGTAGAATGAGATGTATGACTGAAACTTACATCAAGCTGTTGTAAGAAATCAGGTATTGTCAAATGGATATGTATTCAATTGGAGATGGAAATAAGTAGTCTTTCGGTCAAAGGTAAACAGTGTTAAAACTTGGGATCATAAAATGTCAGAATAAGTAAAAGTTGAATACATTCATTCAGCGTCAGTACAATTTCAAATTGAAATTGATACTTAACAGAGTTTGAGATGATGGAGAAGATTTGTAGCTCACGTGGATGATTTTAATGGAGCTTGTCTTAATGATGTAGTTCAGAAGAACACTGAAAACTCCACGACCAAACCATTGAGCTCAGAGGACAAAACTCCATCAAAATCATATATCTAATATAGTTCAGCTAAAATTAAGAGCAAATCAAAAAAAGAATATTTCATTGCTCAAGTTTTACTCGTAACTATTGCATTTGTATTTTCTCTAATCTATAGTTTCTTACCGATTACTTTGTTATTACTATTTTGATATATGGTGTATTAACTTGAATTGATACACAACTGAATGTCTTGCAATAATTTCTTCTATTCTTTTGACATGTATTAATAATAATACCGTCATTTAATCTATTTACAGAATTTATATTTTCTCTGTCAATAATGACAAATTTACACAATTTCTTTTTGTTTCTTGATGTTTATCTTTCTTCTAAAAACAAAAAAAAGAAGATCACTGATTATCATTGCACAATGTATTGAACAATTTGTTTATGTTTTTCAACAAACAATTAATATATTTCACTGATAGAAGTCATGAGTCAATTGAAGCTAGACCACCATGAAAAACCTGGAAGAACTAGACGGCTGTTTCGTCCTAGTATGGGACTCCTCAGCAGTGAGCACACACGATCCTTCATCTCTCGAAATTCGAACCCACGACCTATCGGCATCGCGCCAGGCGCTCAACCAACTAGACCACTGAGCCGGCATCCAACGGTGTTAATATCTAACTTCAACCGATTCGCCAAGTTGCGCCACCTTACAACATTGTCTTCAGTTGGTTGATATCTCACAGCAGACCTGGCGTACTGATGAGTAGTGCCATACTAGGACGAAACGGCCGTCCAATGCTACTAGGTTTTTAATCGTGGTCTAGATTAAATTCACTCCTGATTCTAATCAGTGAAATTTCTAAAATTTCAGACTGACCGAATAAAAAACTGTCACTTTGGCTTTAAATATGCACACTTTGTAGACAAAAATGGTGCATGTTCCAAATGTCACTGCTGCTGCTCATCAACCAACTTTGTTCATGCTAATTTCATTTATATCTGATTCCAATGAATAATAATTATAATAATAACAATATCATCCCGTTAACTAAGTATTTAAAGCAGGCTTAATCTTCCAGTAGAATTATCAATTCACTCGAGATGATTATTCAAAAGCCTGAACAACACCACCAGTTATAGACATCGTTTATTATTAAACATCAGCTAAAAATAATCCACACGACACAAGGGGAAATCACCAACAACTGAGTATGCGTGTTAAAAATCCATGTATATATTATGAGTGTTAATCGGATATGGACCAATTATTGATTACCTGTGACTTACAACCAATGGGAGAATAGATTACAGATTGATTGATGTGCAGACACGCACACAATCAGACTCACACAGAAGTTTACATAGTGGATTAAGTGTCTAAATTACAATGAGTAGACAAGTAATACCATAGTTCAATGGGCTTACTAAAACTATACACAATACAATACGCAGTCCACACAGCCACACACGCATATGCATAGGCACATTCACATCCACATGCACTATCAACATCGAATCAGATCACACAGTCACAACACCTGATCGAAACCATCTCATTCTCACTCACTCACTCACTCACTCATCGTCTCACTTAATCACTCATCAACATACATCACAGTAGTACCATACTGTGAGACCATGTTGTCTGTGAATGGGACTAGGTAAGGCACTGTCACTGGTCGGTGTTGTGCATTGCACCAAGTGTTCAAGAGACACGGAACGCTGTGAGAATATGTACAGTGTCACCTGATGGTTATGGTGTGACTCGAGTGATTGTCAACAGTTTTGATGTGGTTGCGACTCGATCCAGCGCCCATTAACACTGCAGTACAGATCCAACTCCTTACACCACTCAACCACACGAAAAATGAAGGGATATGCGCAAAACTTATTTATCAGTTTATAATGACACTCCATACGTAACAAGTAACTTCTCTACCAAACTGAGATAATAGTACAACTTCCATTGTAAAAGTTGTCATTTCTGTCGGGTTCAATACCTATAGTGTTTGAACATCATCCACGCTAATAACGTAAAAATAACTACTCAGTAAGCTAAGCCGCTGTCTCACCTTTTTTACACCTTAAATTCTGGTATAGCAGGGATTTCGTGCACCATTATAAGGATATACGTAACATAAAGTTCAACCAACCCAGTAGATGAAGTTCGGAAACCCTATTACAATTGTATGCTTAACTTTGAAACTACTTCACTAGTTCCAACATGCGCGGGTAGTGATTTCACGATCATTTTGACCAGATTCTTGTAATGCAAACATAGTTTACCTTCCAAGAAAACACCCTACACTAGTAATGCAGTACAGATCGAAACACTGAACAGTACACTTGTTATTTACACTCTTATTTTTTCCACTGACGCTACTCACGCTGGTGGTTATGGTGTAACTCGTATGGTGAGTCAAGATCCTACTTAAAAACAACGTCAGACACTTATTCATTAACGTCGTCCGGCAGCAATCACTTTGTCTAACTAAATTTCTTGCTCTCACTTATAATTCTCCTCCCAACAACAAAAAGCAAAACAAATTTCTAAGCGTGCAAACCACAGTTCACACTTTACAACATTAAATACAGGTTAAGCTACAGAGATGGCACCCATGCAATACATTTACATAAAAGGTCCAGTGATACGAAATGCACAAAAACTAATTCATCACTATCAACATTTTTTTTCACTTTAACCTCCCTTTATCCCACTCGTATCCACCTTTGTCCTACATCTATTTACACTCTTATTTTTTCCACTAACCCTGCTCACGCTGATTTATCACCCGTCGTCTCTAGTTAAAGGATTCGAGGTCGCAGAATGTTATCCGCGATTACTTGTTGATACACTCGAAACTGCATGATGTAGCTTTTAACGCCCGAATACTGAACCAAATTCAACAACAGATTTCCTTAGCTATAACCTTAGAATATCGCACCGTCTTTGTATACTTCGTCACCGAAACGCGCATAGAGGATCTGAGTGGTTTCCCTTATTTGAACTCACCATATCAAGATAAAGAAGCATCTGGATTCATACTTTGAGTTTCTAGAAGCCGTTGTGCTGCTCCACATTGTCTTGCTGTTGTAGGCATAGCATTAAGTCCTTGGGCAGAACTAGCTCTCTTAGACTGGATCACAGTAGACAGTCGTCTGTGCGCTGTCCAACTAAACGGGACAGTAAGGACTCGGAAAGATAGGGACACTCGTCGTTGCCTCTTCGTCATCTCTGCCTATTCTCCCACTAACTGCAGCTCAGATCATGTAAAAGATGAGTTTTGCGGAAAGATTTCTGGCCTATTCCAAAACGTTAGGCGCTGTGATGTAGTAATAGTGGCTCATGACTTTAATGCTCAATTAGCTGAACTAAGCGAAATGGAGAGACACCTGGGTGGATCTGATGGTGTTATGGCACAGAGAACAGATAATCACATGTGATATTTGATTGGCCGGAAAATATAATAAACTGAAAAAGAAAAAAAAAGAAGTGAATTCCAGTTTATAATGACACTCCATACGTAACAAGTAACTTCTCTACCAAACTGAGATAATAGTACAACTTCCATTGTAAAAGTTGTCATTTCTGTCAGGTTCAATACCTATAGTGTTTGAACATCATCCACGCTAATAACGTAAAAATAACTACTCAGTAAGCTAAGCCGCTGTCTCACCTTTTTTACACCTTAAATTCTGGTATAGCAGGGATTTCGTGCACCATTATAAGGATATACGTAACATAAAGTTCAACCAACCCAGTAGATGAAGTTCGGAAACCCTATTACAATTGTATGCTTAACTTTGAAACTACTTCACTGGTTCCAACATGCGCGGGTAGTGATTTCACGATCATTTTGACCAGATTCTTGTAATGCAAACATAGTTTACCTTCCAAGAAAACACCCTACACTAGTAATGCAGTACAGATCGAAACACTGAACAGTACACTTGTTATTTACACTCTTATTTTTTCCACTGACGCTACTCACGCTGGTGGTTATGGTGTAACTCGTATGGTGAGTCAAGATCCTACTTAAAAACAACGTCAGACACTTATTCATTAACGTCGTCCGGCAGCAATCACTTTGTCTAACTAAATTTCTTGCTCTCACTTGTAATTCTCCTCCCAACAACAAAAAGCAAAACAAATTTCTAAGCGTGCAAACCACAGTTCACACTTTACAACATTAAATACAGGTTAAGCTACAGAGATGGCACCCATGCAATACATTTACATAAAAGGTCCAGTGATACGAAATGCACAAAAACTAATTCATCACTATCAACATTTTTTTTCACTTTAACCTCCCTTTATCCCACTCGTATCCACCTTTGTCCTACATCTATTTACACTCTTATTTTTTTCCACTAACCCTGCTCACGCTGATTTATCACCCGTCGTCTCTAGTTAAAGGATTCGAGGTCGCAGAATGTTATCCGCGATTACTTGTTGATACACTCGAAACTGCATGATGTAGCTTTTAACGCCCGAATACTGAACCAAATTCAACAACAGATTTCCTTAGCTATAACCTTAGAATATCGCACCGTCTTTGTATACTTCGTCACCGAAACGCGCATAGAGGATCTGAGTGGTTTCCCTTATTTGAACTCACCATATCAAGATAAAGAAGCATCTGGATTCATACTTTGAGTTTCTAGAAGCCGTTGTGCTGCTCCACATTGTCTTGCTGTTGTAGGCATAGCATTAAGTCCTTGGGCAGAACTAGCTCTCTTAGACTGGATCACAGTAGACAGTCGTCTGTGCGCTGTCCAACTAAACGGAACAGTAAGGACTCGGAAAGATAGGGACACTCGTCGTTGCCTCTTCGTCATCTCTGCCTATTCTCCCACTAACTGCAGCTCAGATCATGTAAAAGATGAGTTTTGCGGAAAGATTTCTGGCCTATTCCAAAACGTTAGGCGCTGTGATGTAGTAATAGTGGCTCATGACTTTAATGCTCAATTAGCTGAACTAAGCGAAATGGAGAGACACCTGGGTGGATCTGATGGTGTTATGGCACAGAGAACAGATAATCACATGTGATATTTGATTGGCCGGAAAATATAATAAACTGAAAAAGAAAAAAAGAAGTGAATTCCAGTTTATAATGACACTCCATACGTAACAAGTAACTTCTCTACCAAACTGAGATAATAGTACAACTTCCATTGTAAAAGTTGTCATTTCTGTCAGGTTCAATACCTATAGTGTTTGAACATCATCCACGCTAATAACGTAAAAATAACTACTCAGTAAGCTAAGCCGCTGTCTCACCTTTTTTACACCTTAAATTCTGGTATAGCAGGGATTTCGTGCACCATTATAAGGATATACGTAACATAAAGTTCAACCAACCCAGTAGATGAAGTTCGGAAACCCTATTACAATTGTATGCTTAACTTTGAAACTACTTCACTAGTTCCAACATGCGCGGGTAGTGATTTCACGATCATTTTGACCAGATTCTTGTAATGCAAACATAGTTTACCTTCCAAGAAAACACCCTACACTAGTAATGCAGTACAGATCGAAACACTGAACAGTACACTTGTTATTTACACTCTTATTTTTTCCACTGACCCTACTCACGCTGGTGGTTATGGTGTAACTCGTATGGTGAGTCAAGATCCTACTTAAAAACAACGTCAGACACTTATTCATTAACGTCGTCCGGCAGCAATCACTTTGTCTAACTAAATTTCTTGCTCTCACTTATAATTCTCCTCCCAACAACAAAAAGCAAAACAAATTTCTAAGCGTGCAAACCACAGTTCACACTTTACAACATTAAATACAGGTTAAGCTACAGAGATGGCACCCATGCAATACATTTACATAAATGGTTCAGTGAATTATCAATTAACATTATACGAAGAAATAATAACAACAGCAATAACAATAAGCTCAGCATTGAAATATACAATATGAGGAGTTAACGAATAACAACAGAAAATAAATATTTGAGACTGACCGAATAACAAAACTGTCACTTTGGCTTTAAATATGCACACTTTGTAGACAAAAATGGTGCATGTTCCAAATGTCACTGCTGCTGCTCATCAACCAACTTTGTTCATGCTAATTTCATTTATATCTGATTCCAATGAATAATAATTATAATAATAACAATATCATCCCGTTAACTAAGTATTTAAAGCAGGCTTAATCTTCCAGTAGAATTATCAATTCACTCGAGATGATTATTCAAAAGCCTGAACAACACCACCAGTTATAGATATCGTTTATTATTAAACATCAGCTAAAAATAATCCACATGACACAAGGGCAAATCACCAACAACTGAGTATGCGTGTTAAAAATCCATGTATATATTGATGAGTGTTAATCGGATATGGACCAATTATTGATTACCTGTGACTTACAACCACTAGGTGTTACGTACCTTTTGAATTCGAGCGATATTGCCTTGAATTTGTCTGTTCAGTCATGTAAACAAAATATGAAGTAAAATGGTTCAAATGGTTGTGGACGGAATAGAAGAAGCTTTCGCTTAACAGGCTTCCGTGTCTAGTAGCAGGGGATCACCAAATCCTCCAGGCAAGAACCTAGGTATGTTAACAATAAAAGAGGAAAAGAAATTGGTAAATCATAGTGTGATGCTGTTCTTGGTCCTTAAGAATAGGTCAAGTTGCCTCTTGAAGGACTCCTGAGAAGTCGCTTGGACTAGCTCGGCCGGCAGCGAATTCCAGCTTTTGACAACTCTTAAGGAGTAGAAGTTGTGTCTACATTCCGTCTTGCTATGTTGTGTTTCCAGTTTCTGGGTGTTACCCCTTAGGTTATTATTCGAACTAAGCTTAAGTAGGTGTTTAAGAGGATGTCCAGAAGTGTTAAGAATACTATAAGCCATTAATAAATCACCTCTAGGACGCCTATACTCTAATGGGTAAAGGTCTAGTGAACGGAGGCGTTCTTCGTAAGGCTTAGATTTGAGTCCTCGAACTGATTTCGTGGCTCGCTGTTGGATACGCTCCAAAGTGACCTTGTCCTTTTGGAGTGAGGGAGGAAATACTATGTTTCCGTACTCTAAATAGGGACGGATGAAACTATTGAAGATTCTATTAAAAGTTCTTCCGTCAAACTGTCTAAAAATGCGCTTCAACGTTACCAGTGCAAGGTTTGCTCGGAAGGCATTTTTGTCACAGTTAGCGTGTAACGGTAAATAAATCCCCAAAATAAATATCTCTCTAAGTTTCCGACATTGGATGCTGACCATATGTTTTAGTTTACTCATCTAGCTGAAGGCGCTCGGTCAGGCATCCGCACCAGATCACGTGTGGTAACGCCGTGCTCAACATCAACCGCAATCGCTAGCCAGATTAGATCAGAGAATTCCGATATATTGGTCATCGCCAAATATACTCTTCCGATCTCCTCGACTCTGTCTTTTGATTTCTCTGGGTGGGAACGAAATACATTAGAAGGTGTTACTGGTAGAAGCGTTGTCAAACACTGAATACCTGTGACATCATCATTGGTGAGACCGTCGTGATCTGGTACGCCTAATTGCAACTGTGAGTCTGTTCCTTTTCGGGATTTTTATATATCATTGCTTTATTTTTTATTTTTTTTAAACATTGTGATTTTTTTCGTATTTTTTCTTGGATATAAATATATTTTCCCCTCGTTCATTATCGTACTTCATACTTCATCATGACTGAACAGACACCTAAAGTACTCAAGCTTAAGACTTTGTCCCCACCTTCGTTTCAACTGATGCCTTTCTGGCCCGACAACATCGAAGCCTGGTTTTGCTACGCAGAAGCCGACTTCTCCGAGCACGGCGCGATCGACACACGTGCACAATTCCTCGCAGTAGTCAAGGCACTACCGCGCGAATTCAACAGGTACGTAACACCTAGTATGTTTACTAGTGATGTTTCCGAACCTTACGAAATCTTGAAACGCTCGATTCTTAAACGAGATCTAACCGATCAACAAAGGTTAGATCAACTCTTCAATAACATTGACTTGCAACACGGTTCTGCGACGGACATGTTGCAACGGATGAGAGAGGTTATAGGCCTAAGAACTTTCGACGAAGGTCTATTCAAACAACTCTTCTTGTCAAAACTTCCCCAACAGGTGCAAGCAGTTCTGGTCTCGTTCCAGAACAACGCCTTAGACGAACTGGCTGCATCTGCGGACCGTATTTTAGGAATGACGAAATCGTCTACTACCGAGGTATTTTCAGTCAAAGAAAAGCCTAGACGACTCAGAATGACATAACCAAGTCATGTCATACACTCACGCATTATCTTAGTCTTCGTACCGACAGCAAGAGATCGCGCACACCACGTAGAAGCATTTCTCGTAAGCGATCTGTCTCTAGACCACGAGAGACGGATAACCCCGACTGGTGCTGGTATCATAACCAGTATGGAAAGTCTTCCAGAAATTGCAGAAAACCCTGCAATTTTCCCAACACGAAACCGACTGATTCGAAAAACAATTCGGGAAACTTCCAAGCCGGCACGCGTTAACGGCAACCGTAGCCGGCGAACATAGCCGTCTGTTATACGTCACAGATGTGACAACGAGAGTTCGCTACCTCGTCGATACTGGCGCAGAAGTTAGCGTTCTCCCAGCAAATCCTAACGACCGACTTCACGAATCGACCCTAAACTTACAGGTGGCAAACGGAAAACCGATCGCTACGTATGGCAAAAGGTGCGTTTACCTTAACGTGGGTTTACGCAAACCCATTCACTGGATTTTCGTTGTTGCAGATGTTTCTATGCCAATCATTGGTATGGACCTTCTACAACACCACAATCTGATCATCGACACTCGCAAACGGAGGCTAGCAGACGGAAACACTAATTTGTCCGTTTGCGTAACTTCTTTTACTGGTTGTAGAGTATCCCCAGTCACAGTTAAACATATGATAGACCCACTCTATCAACCACTACTCGATAAGTATCCTGGGATACAACAAACTCAACCGAAACTACCGTGTGTAACCAGCAATGTTACACATCACATCACGACTACAGGACCACCTGTATTCTCTAAAGCACGACGACTAGCTCCTGAAAAGCTAAGGTTAGCGAAAAACGAATTCGATCACATGATAGACTTAGGAATCATACGACCGTCAAGTAGCCCATATGCATCCCCGTTGCACATGGTCCCTAAAAAGGACAGCAACGATTGGCGTCCAACTGGCGACTATCGGCGATTGAATGCAAAAACCATTCCCGATCGTTACTCGTTGCCTCACATTCACGATTTGACAGCTACCTTGAAAGGTACAACTGTCTTTTCGAAAATCGACTTGGTTAAAACGTATAACCAAATCCCTATGGCTACTGACGACATACCGAAAACAGCTATCATAACTCCCTTCGGACTCTATGAATTTTTGCGAATGCCTTTCGGTCTAAGAAATGCTGCTCAGACATTCCAAAGATTCATAGACGATGTTTTTCGAGGTCTCAACTTCGTACATGCGTATGTTGACGACTGTCTAATCTCAAGTCCGGACAGAGAAACACATCTCAATACCCATGAGAGTATAGGCGTCCTAGAGGTGATTTATTAATGGCTTATAGTATTCTTAACACTTCTGGACATCCTCTTAAACACCTACTTAAGCTTAGTTCGAATAATAACCTAAGGGGTAACACCCAGAAACTGGAAACACAACATAGCAAGACGGAATGTAGACACAACTTCTACTCCTTAAGAGTTGTCAAAAGCTGGAATTCGCTGCCAGCCGAGCTAGTCCAAGCGACTTCTCAGGAGTCCTTCAAGAGGCAACTTGACCTATTCTTAAGGACCAAGAACAGCATCACACTATGATTTACCAATTTCTTTTCCTCTTTTATTGTTAACATACCTAGGTTCTTGCCTGGAGGGTTTGGTGATCCCCTGCTACTAGACACGGAAGCCTGTTAAGCGAAAGCTTCTTCTATTCCGTCCACAACCATTTGAATAATAATATTAATATTTTCTCAAATAACAGTTTGTTACCTGAGGCATTCCACTTTACAGGGAAGATCGAATTGATTCAAATGATACAATGTCCATTGTAGTAAATTACATAGCTGGGTTGATAATTTATAAGATAGGAATGTAGAATCGTTTTAATCAGTGTGTGGCTTTGTCAACAGTGTTGCTCGGATGCAAACAGCTTGCTAACCGAGGCCATCTCACTGGTTGATGCTGCAAAGAAGTGTTTTAGCAAGCATAGTCGGAACGCGTCAAACAGCACTCGATCTGTCGACACGCAAATCAACGTGAAGGAAACTAAGGTTAGTCCGGTGATAGATGACTCACGCCCGTCAAAGAAGGAAAAGCAGTCTCCAAAGAGGCCTACCTTAAACAAAAGCTCAAGAAAAGTAGGGTCTTCTGTTCCCCGTCTCTCAGATGGGATCCAACAGGAAACACCTAGAAGCCGCAATCGCAAGGCTCGATCGGTTTCGAACGGTAAACATAACACGACCTCTCAGGTCGTCGACAACACCCCCCAAGATCCAACACTAGGTTTGACGCAACTGTTATTGCTTCTACCAGCACCGTTGACGAATGGGTAAAGGTTGTAAGAAAGAAAAGTACTGATATAAAAGAGAAACCTGCCCCCGTAAAAGTAGTTGAAAAATCGAAAGCTGATCATAGCGACAGATCAGCTATTTTTCATAGAATCAAGGAGAGCGAGAGCTCTGAACCTAAAGCTCGTTTTGAGCATGACATTGTACTGATTAGGCAGCTGCTTAATCAACTCATGCCTCAAAATATGACCGGGGTCACCTTGCTAAAGGTGTACAGACTAGGGAGTGTACCGGACTCGAAACCAAATCATTCCAGACTGCTCAAAGTAGTATTCGGCTCTTCGAACGAAGGTGACCTAATTTTACAAAATGGACACAAATTAAAGGGTTCAGGAGTCTTTATCCGAAAGGACCTACCGTTGGCAGACCGTGTTAAAAGACGGGAAGCCGAGAAAGAACTACAACATAGGTTAGACGCTGGCGAAAAGGACCTGAAAATTGTAAATTTTCGGGTCGTAAGACTTCGACAGAGAATGATGCCGAAGCCGCTCTGGGTGAAGCACGAAGGCACTTAAACAGGCTTCGGATCTGTTACACCAATGCACGAAGCTTACTTAATAAGCGATCGGAACTAGGTGTGCAGATTGACTCTATAAAGCCAGATATAATCGCAGTAACAGAAACCTGGCTGACACAGGCTATAGATAGTATAGAACTTGATTTCGAGGGCTTTACGTTAGTAAGGGCCGACAGAACACAAAAGCGCAAAGGAGGGGGAGTAGCTCTATTCATTAGGAATGCTATCCCATTTACCATTATCGATAGTGTATCCCATGAGAGTGGGACGTGTGAATTAGTTAGTCTTCGCTTAAAATGCAAGGGACAAGAGCTGCTGATTGGTTTGGTCTATCGCAGTCCAAGCTGTGAGGCAAATGAGATCCTGTTAAACAGTCTCAATACTTGGTCCCAAAGTGGTCGATGTCTAATCCTAGGGGACTTTAATGCACCTACGGTTGACTGGGAGAATCTGCGAACTAAATCTTCGGAGAATTCTTTCGAGCAGGAACTAGTTGATGCGGTTATCACATGTGCTCTAGTGCAACATGTGAAAGAAGCGACAAGGTACGATCCGGACACTGAATCATCCTTATTAGATCTTATACTGATTCACTATGAGGATGATGTTGCGAACCTCCATCATATGCCACCCTTAGGTAAAAGTGACCACGCAGTTTTAACTTTCGACTTCCATATAACTGCCAGTCATGAGGACGCGTCAGTCCAGTCCAGACCCAACGTCTGGAAAGCAAACATACCAGACATCATGCACTCAGCATCGTTAATAGATTGGACAATAGACCCAGAGTCCTCCATTGAAACGGCCTGGGATGCATTTCGAAAATCATACTTAAAAGTTACCACACCTCACATCCCTTGGACTATACCAAAGGGGCCGAAAAACTCACCACCATGGTTCAGTAGGGAGGTCCGTATCCTTCTCCGTAAGAAAAGGAAAACGTGGGATAGATTTAGGTTACTGGGGACTGATGAGTCAAAATCTCAGTATCGAAAGGCTCGGAACACTTGTGCCTCGACCTTCCGTAAGTCTAGAAAATTGTACGAAGAAAAACTTGTTAAGGAATCCGTAGAATGTCCTAAACGCTTGTATTCCTATATAAACCAAAGGACAAGGAGAAAAGGAAATATTCCTGCTGTATGGGGAGACAGTACTGCTTCATCATCAGTGGAGGACGACTTTGGTAAGGCTCAAGCGTTCTCAAACTGCTTTAGCGACGTGTATACCATAGAAGCGCCCTTCTCGTTAGCGTATACAGATCCCCCCATACATACACTGGATAGCGTGACCATTAAAGAACTCGATGTCTTTGGTCTGCTAAATAAGCTTGACATAGGTAAATCCACGGGGCCCGATGAATTACATCCTAGGCTACTGAAAGAATTATCTAACTTCGTTGCAAGCCCTTTAAGTACATGCTTTAACCTATCCGTTACGCAGGGTCGCTTACCGAAAGATTGGAAAAACGCCATAGTAAGTCCTGTCTTCAAAACAGGCACGAAACACAAACCTGAGAACTACCGCCCCGTTAGTCTAACTAGTGTGGTTGTTAAAATCTTAGAAAGGATTATTCGGAAGGACCTGTTTAAGTATCTCGATAAAAACCGGATCCTCCCGGAGAAGCAGCACGGTTTCAGAATAGGTTATTCTTGTCTCACTAACTTATTAGTGGCTCGTGAAAGCTGGTGCGCTCTTAAGGACCAAAAGCTACCTGTAGACGTCGCCTTCATTGATTTCAGTAAAGCTTTTGACAAAGTTCCGCACAGCCGGCTGTTATATAAGTTAAGAAAAGTCGGGATTGGAGGCAATTTATTGATGTGGATAAAAGACTTCTTAGTTGGGCGGCAACAAAGAGTTCGGGTGAACTCAAAGTTATCTAGCTGGGAAACTGTGCTTAGTGGAGTGCCCCAGGGTACAGTTTTGGGGCCAGTGCTATTCCTCTTGTATGTAAATGACCTTCCTTGTCTTCTATCATCATCGGTCTTGCTATATGCTGACGATGTCAAGATATGGAGAACGATACGATGTAAGAGTGATAGCTTAGAACTTCAAAATGACCTGAAGAGATTATCTGAATGGTCTGAAGCCTGGCAGTTGCCGATAAATACTTCCAAGTGTGTTGTGATGCATATCGGTCATCAAGGCACAGATACATACACGATGAATAACACTGAGCTACCTGTCGTCCAGACATATAATGACTTAGGAGTTATCGTTAGTCAAGACTTAAAGACTACTGCACACTGCCGTGCAATAGCCGCCAAAGGTTTTAGAACCTTATGGTCAATACGTAGAGCTTTTAGTCATGTCGACGCTGAAACGTTTTTGACTTTGTATACAGTGTTCGTTCGTCCTAAACTTGAGTACTGCATACAAGCGGCTAGCCTCTGCTTAAAAAAAGACAGTGAGCTTCTGGAAAAGGTTCAGAGAACGGCGACTAAGCTGATTCCCGCAATAGCGAAGCTTACGTATGAAGTCCGACTGGCCAAGCTGAACCTTTTCCCGTTGTCATATCGCAGAACTAGAGGCGACTTGATGACAGTCTACAAATTGCTTAGTGATAAATTTGCATCTAATATGCCCTCATTTTTCTTGTCTTCCAAAACAGAGAATTTACGAGGACACTCCAAAAAAGTTCATAAGCCGAGAACAAATTACTTGTCAGCTGACTATCGACTTTCCCATCGAATCATCAACGAGTGGAATTCACTACCTCAGCACGTGGTTGAGGCTCCATCCGTCGACTCTTTCAAAAGAAAGTTGGATCAACTGAGAGACCACCATTGCCAGGACTAACATAGGCCATCGAGCCTCCTGTCCTTCCCAAACTGAAACTGAAACAGTTGGCGCGCTTCATGAAGGTTGTGTTGCAAATGTGCGACTGATGGTCAAGAATAGGCCCACTGAAGGTGGGAGCTTCTAAACGTCGCAACCTTATGTCCCCTTGGAATGTCTAAGGCTTTGAAGATGGTGCAGGATGAAGTTACCCATTCCATTTCTCAAGGGGGCTGAAAGAGGGAGCAAGTAAAAGAATGGACGAGAGGCAGAGTAGCCAATATTCATGAAGGAATGTTTAAGGTATGATTACTCAGTCTAATTTTCTTTTATTAAGGTGTTTGATAAAATAGAGCATTTTAAGAGGAAAAAGAAAATAAGTGTTAACAAGGTGTGAGTGGACATACAACTAACAAAAGGAGGAGATTCGGAAAGCAGCTCAGAGGGCGAGACTCTAATTTAGCGACGAGCCAATCAGAAGCGTTTGGGCAATTTCAAGGTCATGGAGCCAAGTTCAACACGCGATGCTAACATACAGTCGGTTCACAGCGGATTTTAGAGAGGAGGTGATTAATGAGAGGTTAAAACAGATGGGACGGCGAAACTCTAATTTAGGGACGCGACAATGAGAAGCGTTTGAGCAATTTCAATTATTAGCCAATCAGAAGACAGTATAAAGTAAAAATATATTACAAGAAAGTAATGAAGTACAGTGGATATTCTTTTTTTATATGATTTAAAAACTTGTTGAGGTTTGATAAAGGTTCAGAAGTTCTGAATTCACAATGCATATTGTATAGAAACTCGTCCATAGGATTAGGCTTTTGGTTTAAGGTTAGGGTTTAGGGTAAGATTAATGTTTAGGTTAAGGTTAGGGTAGGGTAGGTTAATATTAGGGTTAGGTTGCTAAAATGCCATCCGTTTACATCGGATTTTAGAGAAGAGGTGTTTATTGACAGGCTACAACCCCACTCTAACCATAACCCTAAACCCTAACCTCTAAAATCTGTTGTAAACTGATCGCACGTTAGCACCCTAACCCTAGGCTACAACCCTGACCACTAACCCTATGGACGAGTTACTACACAATATGCATTATGAATCCAAAGCCTCTGGACCTTTATCAAACCTTAACAAGTTTTTAAATCATGCTAAAGAAGAATATCCACTGTAATTCATTACCTACTTACAATATATTCTCATTTTATACTAACTGTCTTCTGATTGGCTAATAATTGTCAAGGTCATTTAAGATTCGTTCAAAGGTCGTCGCTAAATTAGAGTCTCGCTGCTGAGAGTATGGGAATATATGTGGTTATAAAATAAAAGATAGTGCTGGAAACAGTATTGTGATACACAATTGACTATCCTTTTATTATCGACGCTATTAGAGGCAGGATTCTCCGATACAACACAGAATGCATCAATCCAATCACAATTGACGGAGAAGATTTGGAAGATGTAAAAACCTTTACGTATTTGGGCAGCATCGTTGGTGAACAGGGTGGATCTGATGAAGATGTGAAGACGCGGATCGGCAAAGCAAGAGCAGCATATTTACAACTGAGGAACATCTGGAACTCAAAGCAACTGTCAACCGACACCAAGGTCAGGATTTTCAATACAAATGTCAAGACAGTTCTACTGTATGGGGCAGAAACCTGGAGAACTACGAAAGCCATCATCCAGAAAATACAGGTGTTTATTAACAGTTGTCTACGCAAAATACTTCAGATCCATTGGCCGGACACTATTAGCAACAACGTACTGTGGGAGAGAACAAACCAGATCCCAGCAGAGGAAGAAATCAGGAAGAAGCGTTGGAAGTGGATAGGACACACATTGAGGAAAGCACCCAACTGCGTCATGAGACAAGCTCTCACATGGAATCCTCAAGGCCAAAGGAGAAGAGGAAGAACAAAGAACACTTTACGCCGAGAAATGGAGATAGACATGAGAAAAATGAACAAGAATTGGATGGAACTAAAAAAGAAGGCCCAGGACAGAGTGGGTTGGAGAATGCTGGTCAGCGGCCTATGCTCCATTGGGAGTAACAGGCGTAAGTAAGTAAGTATTAGAGGCCCATTCGTTTTTTTTGTATTATTTTTTTCAAGTATTATAGGGTTTTGAGCAGGCTTCGTATCTTAGTGAATTGTCTAATTTGCTTGTAGTAGGATTTCTGGGTAGGAAGTGAAACCAATTCGACGTTCGTAACACGACTTAAGGAGGTATTTTGCGTGATAAATCAGCTTCAATACCATAAGTTCGTGACATCCCACTAAACCATAAGGAGCCGTAATTAAACAAATTGTTCTGCCCTACAGACATGGGTGGATTGAATTTATCTCCCCACCATCATGTTTGCTGGTCACTAACGACACCCTCCCTCCTTTTGTGATGTTAGGCTCTCTTACGTTTGTGGTAAGTATGAATACTGCTTTAATCAAAGCCCATGGTTGGAATACACTGTCTCTACTAGGTCCATGTTACAAGCAAATCAGATAGTTGAAAAGTCTGTTTTATGGGTTAAATGTCCACACAGTATATCACACTGCTATGAAAATAACTAATGGTTTAAAGAAGTAAGGACTAATAGCAAATCAAAAGATATGAGAGGGTATAAAATTGTAGAAAAAAAAAGATTTCGGGGTAAGACAGATAAAACATTGAGAAACTCACAAGACTTTGTAGCCAAATTCTGAGCTTTGTATGATCGGCCTTAGTAGATCAGCATCCATAAGATTGAGCTATCTGTCTACTTGCAGTAGAAAAAAAGGCATGACTTTTAGGAAGAATAATGTACATTTAACCTGTAGAGATTTGGGAACTGAAAACTAGGGTTAGGAGCATAAGGTCATGATTAATAAACAATGAATAATAGGGAAGGATAAGCCATATATTCTGTGATTTGGTTATATCCATATTAGTAACTGTCGAACTTGTTATAATCTTGTTCTTTCTAGATACTAGGCGGTCCGTAATAAAGTGCCTCATTGGTGGGCTGGAGTTCAAGGAAATGTTGAAGCTCTTTGGAGTCTAGAAATAGGGTTTTTAGCTTTTTGAATCTAGTAAACGTATCACAGTTGCGGATAGGCATTGGCAGCCTGGTTCACAATAAACTATACCGTACTGTAAAAAACTTACAACGCATGTTTTTGGTGTTTTACGGTAAGTAGTGTATATGCGTTGTTTCTTAGCTTATAGGCTGGGTCGTGGGTCATAGTCGGGCGGGAGGTTGGAAAGGAGAGCCTATATATCGCTTTGTAGAGAAATATTAAATTGTTCTTTAGCCTACGGTTCCATAAAGGTTCTAAAGATAGATGCTTACATCTATCTGTGTAATCAAGATTCGAGTTACATCCTAGTAGTTGACGTGTGAAACGTCTTTGAACATCTACTCTTATCTTGTCTGTGGTATTCATATTAGAGAAGGCAAAAGAGCAGTATTCAAGGGTGGGTCGTACACATATTTTGTAGAGAGTAAGTTTACCCTCTGTTGTGAAAAAGTTTTTCATTATAAAACCAATTAGCCGTCTAGATTTAGAAATAATAGAGGAGGCATATTCTTCAAAGTTCAGGCTTCCTGTGGAGTTAATTCCTAAATCGTGTACTGATTCGAGTGTTTGGACTCTACTTTTATTTAAGTGAAGTTGCGGTTTATAGGGATGCTTTCCAAAGTGCATGATCCCGCACTTGTTAAGGTTAAATGGTCATTGACATTTTTCACTCCAGATAGTTAAGTTATTGAGGTCCTTTTGGATCTGGGATACACTTTCGCTTAGTGTCTCAGGCTTATAGCTGTATACTATTTTGAGATCATCAGCATATAAGTATGGTTTCTCAAATTCTATGTTGTTACATATATCGTTTATATACATAAGAAACAAAAGTGGGTCTAATACGCTTCCCTGGATGACTCCACTGGTGATTGGTCTAGGTGACGAGAGACAGTCATTGTACTTTACCATCTGTTTACGTTCTGTTAAGAACGAAGCAAACCATGAGTACAGTGGGTTGTGTATTCCGAAGGACTTTAGTTTGAGGAGTAGCCTTTTGTGTGGGACCTTATCAAAGGCTTTCTTAAAGTCTAGGAATAGGACTGATACAAGGAGTCCGCCGTCTCTTTTCAGAGTTATATCATTCAGGTAGTCTACTAGGCATGTGTCGCATTATCTGGACCTAAGAAATCCATGCTGGGAGGTCGAGATAAGTTTATTAGTTAGTAGATGTTGGACAACAGCCGCCTTAACTACTTTTTCCATCATTCTGGATACCACTGAAGTTATGTTTATAGGTCGGTAATTTTCAACGTTTGCTTCAGGTCCTGTTTTAATTTTTGGAATGATATGTGTAGTTTTCCAGACAGTAGGGTAACACGCTGAAGAGAGTGATAGCGCGAATAGTTTGAGAAGCAAAACACACATGTCATCACCTCCACGTTTTAGCATGCTAGATGGAAAACCATCTGGTCCATCAGTGTAGGAGTGTTTCAATGTACTGATTGACTTAGAGATATTTTGTACATTGAATTCTACATTAGTAATTTCACAGGGAGGTACTGGGATTGGTTCTGAATCATTAAATGGTTTTTCGTTAGTTAGTGAGGAACAAAAGTGTTCACTAAATAATTGTGTGACAAGTTTGGGATCTTCGTATACTTGTTTGCCTTTAATGAATATACTCCCTCTCGATTTAGAGCGTTTAAGTTTATTTTGGAGTAGTGTGGTGAGTGCAGAGGAGTTATTATTAAGTTCAACTGCACGTTTTTCCTGTGTGATTGCTTTTTGTTTACTTATTTCCTCTGTTCGGACAAGTATTTCTGTCATCGTTATTAAAGAAGAAAAGTCATTTAATTTGTGGAATCGAGTACAATGTCTTTGAAGATGTCTTCTTGTACTGACCGGTATATAGAGATCTTTGGAGAACATAGGTTTACAGTATTCTAAAGGTGCGATGTTGTTGATGATACTTTTGATGTTGTGATAAAATATATTGGTTAATGTGTCGGTATTGTTTGGGGTAAAGAAAGTTCTCCAATCAGTGCTTCTTAGGTAATTGTGGAAGTTATTCCAATCAACCTTGCTATAGTTTCTACGAAGTGTTACGGTTTTACTTCTATCGGTTGTGGTTTTTACATTAAGGCTGCATATGACAATGTTATGATCACTACCTGGGAACTTTTTTCCAATATACAAAGTATTTGGGATGAGGCCACTGGTAAAGACTAAGTCTAAGATGTTCGGATGTCTGGTAGGACTATTGACATACTGAGTTCATTGACCAAGCTCTAGACATTCAATAAATGATTCATAACGTCTCGGCGCTTTGACTGGCAGCCAAGAAATTTCGGGCATATTGAAGTCACCACAAATGAGCTTGCCTGTGAATGAGAGGGATGATGCTAGTGTGAATACCTCCGATAATACTGCTATTTCATCTATTGATACGTTAGGTTGACGATAAACACAGCTGAGCAGTAAGGTAACGGAATTCGACGGCTTTAATACAGTCCACACCGAATCCTTCAGTTTGTTTAGTTCAGGCATATCACATAGTAGTGAGTTTAGGCTAGAGTGAGCGTAAATAAGGCATCCTCCGCCTCGTCCATTCAATCTATCGCTTCTATATAGAAAATAATTATCAAGAGATATACTTCGGTCGGAAATATTACTGTTAGTCCATGCTTCAGATATCATAATAAGTGATGGTTGATATATGGATACAAACAGGGCGAAATCCGTCTTTTTGTTCCAGATTGATCGAACGTTGATAAGACATATATTAAGCAAGTGGCCTACTAAGTTAAAATGGGTGAGGGTATCCCGGATAAAGTCGTAACCCTCGCGGGTGTGAGATGAGTTTGATGTGAGGGATTGGATGTTCTTCATTAGCTCGGTATTTTGATAGCTAGACTTATTGGGAGATGTATCAAATGAGCTGGTGAAGTTGATTGGGGAGTTTACCCAGGACGAAAGGGTGGGAGTAATCTCTGATGGAAACTGTACGAAGGAAACAAATTTATGGTTTGCATGTGGTTTGAAATAACCTGGGCTATATGCTTCAACAGAGGTGTCACTAGGGGTCTTATTCCAAAAAAATCTTGTACAGGCCTACTGTGAAGTGTATGGTTATTTACAAAACAGTCTTGATTGTTAGACTCGTAGCCCCAGTTATGGCTATTTAGGTTAGCGTGAGAGGGGTCTGTTACGCGTAGCTGGGAGGAGTTGCGACTGTTGTTATACATGGGAGCCGTTGTTATGTGATGGGTCGGTACTAAAGGGCGTGAGAAGTTTTCTTTCTGAGAGTAATTACAGTTGCGATCCTGGAGAATGTAGGTAGGGTGTGGAGTGAGAAACCTATTATTGCCATTCTTATTTATGGTTTTAGGCTTCAGGGGGTGACTTGGGTGGCCAGTTCTCTGGTAGTTTTCGTTAGTCTGCGTGTAAGAAGGCTTGCTACGCTGAAGCCCACCACCCATTTTGCAACTTAGAGGCGTTGAAGGCAAGTTATACGATAGCAGCGGGGAGAACCTGTTCATTGTTCTTGGGATACCCACAGAGCAGTCAGGTTCAATCTTACGTGTTTCCCTATTCGGTATCATGAGTTTTGTCTTCCCACCCTTTATTTTCAGAGCTCAAATCTTTCGTTGTCTCTGTGAGATGAACTTAGGTTCATTCAAGTCTACTTGTGGAATATCTTTAGGAGGACAAATTTTCAATTGTATAGGTTTAGTTGGATGTGTGTTGTTACACGTCTCACATTTTGGTACATTACTGAACGAACAGCTGGGATTAGTCATGTCGTTATGGTTTTTGATGTCATTTTGGGTCCGTATCTTATCCAAAGGTTTCTGATCTGTAGACTCATCTAGATCAACAGAGTGATCAGCCGTATGTGGAGTGGTGTCATGCTTATTGTTCGTGTGTTTTAAACTATTTGCTATGTTGCAAACTGTCTCTGGCTGATTATTAACTGTAACACTCCCATTCAATTCTATCGCTTCACGTCTTCTTACACGACGTTGACAGGGCGTAAGGTCTGGAGTGACTTTTAAATTCTTGTATGGAATTAGTGAGCTAATATTTTTGCTCAAATCAATAAACTGCTTAGCATCGTTACAACAGCCAAACATAAACAAAAGGGGGCAAGTCGATCTGTCTGACTTTTTTCTAAGGCGGATGACTTTGCAGTTAACGTTCGGCATACCGCATGCTCTAAGGCAAATATCCCTTAACTTAGATGGGTGTGTGCGGTCGGGGAGGTTATACACAACTGCATTTAAGGAGGAAACCGCTCTCTTCGTCACTTCCTCAGCCAAAAACTCCAAAATACACTCAGCTTTAGTGAGTTGCTCAAGATTTCTGTCTGTGTTAAGGCCCCATATATGAATGAGGGGTACTAATTGCTCAAGTTTGCCGATAATTTCAGATAGAGAGTTTTGTAGCTGTCGGATGTCATTACTATATCTATCAGTATTTTGATGTGTATGAGGTGGACCATTGGACTCTTTAGTTTTTGAAAATTTAGATTTAGGCCTTGGTAGCACATACTGTCTAGTAGACTGTGCTGACTTTTCGATGCACGTAGGTATAATGTCTTGTATGTCAACCAGTCTTACCGTTGGCATATTGCACGTAGAGATAGAGGGGCTGCGACATGGAGAATCTGGTGATGATAGAGACATTTGTGTACAGTACACATATTTTTCAGTAGTTAAAGGTTCGACATTGTCAAGCACTGAGTCGTCAGTTGTAGGGGTAACAGATTTGGACCTTTTATTTGGCTTAGAAGTTGGTGAAATTTCTCTTTTACTGGAGTTATTGGACATGATATGAAAACAAGTGAGCACAGTGCTCGTCAAATTAAATATAATGTCTGAGTATTAGTTGTTATTAGGTATAAACCTGGTTAATACTAGGATTAGAGACTATGAGTATATAATAAATTTCAGATCTATTTACAACTTAAGTCCGCAATAGGTAAAATACGAGCTGGTAATTGTCAGTCGAATGAAAATAAGTTTTTCCTTATTTTTCGGGGTAAGATGTATCGATGTACAGGACGGGATGATAATCAAAGTATAATACACCCTACAAAAGACGAAGAATTCCTAAACCACGTGAAAAATTGCTACCACTTTCAAAGTTCGCGGACAGTAGACGGAAACACTAATTTGTCCGTTTGCGTAACTTCCTTCTCTGGTTGCAGATTATCCCCAGTCACAATTAAGCATATGATAGACCCACTCTATGAACCACTACTCGATAAGTATCCTGGGATACAACAAACTCAACCGAAACTACCGTGTGTAACCAGCAATGTTACACATCACATCACGACTACAGGACCACCTGTATTCTCTAAAGCACGACGACTAGCTCCTGAAAAGCTAAGGTTAGCGAAAAACGAATTCGATCACATGATAGACTTAGGAATCATACGACCGTCAAGTAGCCCATATGCATCCCCGTTGCACATGGTCCCTAAAAAGGACAGCAACGATTGGCGTCCCACTGGTGACTATCGGCGATTGAATGCAAAAACCATTCCCGATCGTTACTCGTTGCCTCACATTCACGATTTGACAGCTACCTTGAAAGGTACAACTGTCTTTTCGAAAATCGACTTGGTTAAAACGTATAACCAAATCCCTATGGCTACTGACGACATACCGAAAACAGCTATCATAACTCCCTTCGGACTCTATGAATTTTTGCGAATGCCTTTCGGTCTAAGAAATGCTGCTCAGACATTCCAAAGATTCATAGACGATGTTTTTCGAGGTCTCAACTTCGTACACGCGTATGTTGATGTCTGTCTAATCGCAAGTCCGGACAGAGAAACACATCTCAAGCATCTGGATCTTGTTTTCGAACGACTACAAAAACATGGGATTACTGTAAACGTTCAGAAATGCCAAATTGGGACCGACTCATTAGACTTTCTGAGACACACTAGAGATGCTCAAGGTATCCGACCCCTTAGAACCAAAGTGGCGGCCATTCTGGATTACCCAGAACCGACCACCGTCAAGCAATTACGCACGTTTAACGGCCTGGTAAGTTTCTATAGACGTTTCATACCGAAATGCGCATTACTCATGAAACCGCTAAACGACCAACTTCGTGGAAATACGAAATCCATCAATTTGGACGACATCGCACAAAAAGCATTCTCCACAATTAAGGAACTAATCGCTAAAGCAACAATGCTCCCACACCAGGACACCCGAGCACCCATTAGCATCGCAGTAGACGCATCGGACTCAGAAATCGGCGGCGTCTTACAACCATGTGTTAACAACTCCTGGCAACCCTTGGCATTTTTCTCTAGAAGGTTGCTAGACACCGAATCGAGGTACAGCACATTCGGTAGGGAACTCCTAGCTATGTATTGTGCTGTACGGCATTTCCAACACTATATCGAAGGCCGTGAATTCACTCTTTTCACTGACCATAAACCACTCACCTTCTCTCTAAGCCCTCCTTCAGACAAGTACTTTCCTCGTGAGTCTCGACAACTGGACTACATTTCGTAGTTTACTTCGGATATTCAACACATCTCTGGAGCAAACAATGTAGTTGCAGACGCCTTATCTCGCACAACTTCCTTGAACAGTTTCCAAGGAATCGACCTTCTTAAACTCGCCGAGCTTCAAAAAGAAGACACTGATCTTCAGCACGAGTTATCGTCCACAACCCTTAAACTACGCATCAAACAAATGAGAACAGGTAAGGAAACCTTACTGTGTGACACATCTACAGGTAGGGATCGCCCAATCGTGCCGAAACATTATCAACGCAATGTCTTCAACACATTGCACAAACTTTCTCATCCAGGTGTTCGTGCAACCATCAAGCTTATAGCAGAACGGTTTTGCTGGCCTGGCATGAATAAAGACGTGAGGGAGTGGGCACACTCCTGTGTAAGCTGCCAAAAATCTAAGGTTATCAGACACAATAAATGTCCCTTAGGCTCGTTTAAAACTCCCGATGCTCGTTTCGACCATGTTCACCTGGATTTGGTAGGACCTTTACCAGATTCAAATGGATACTCTTACCTCTTAACCTGCGTAGACCGTTTCACTCGATGGCCAGAAGCAGCACCTATCAAGGACATCACTGCTGAAACAGTGGCCCGCACCTTCGTCGAACGATGGGTAGCAAACTTCGGCTGCCCTTCAACCATCACTACAGATCGCGGACGTCAGTTTGAATCTGATCTTTTCCGTCGTCTGACCACACATTTAGGAACCACTCGCTTCCGAACGACCCCCTACCATCCACAAGCAAACGGGTTGGTAGAAAGTTTTCACCGACAACTAAAAGCTTCACTATCAACTGCAAACGTTTCACAGTGGACGGACGCTCTTCCACTTGTCTTACTAGGTATCCGCAATGCAGTGAAAGCTGACATTGGATACACTGCGGCTCAACTCGTTTATGGAACGACACTTCGACTTCTTGGACAATTTGCGGATAATTCATCTTCTTCGATGAACGCGGATCTAACCTCCTACACGAACAGGCTTACAAACGCAATGCGTTCAGTTAAACCTGCTTCCACTCGACCTCAATCAACTGATGTTTTCGTTCAACCTGACTTACGATATAGCACACACGTTTTCGTTCGTCGAGACTCGCATCGACGACCATTCGAATCAGCATACGAAGGACCCTTCAAAGTTCTTCAACGTGAATCTAAGTACTGTATAGTCGATAAGAACGAAACAAACGATAGCATCAGCATCGATCGCTTAAAAGCAGCGTATTTAGAAGGAAATCCTATCTACGTGGATTTTCCTTCGGTGCAATCGCACAACACGACTCCTACACTCATAATTCCTCAACCGACAACCAACACTAGCGATGATACTGCGAATGTATCTGAAAATATACCTAAAACGACGCGTTCTGGAAGAAGAGTAAGATTTCCAGAACATTTAAACGACTACTGCACTTAAGGCACTACTCGACATTTTATATTATCTCGATCTATCTTTTAACGATATATAATATTTAAAAAAAAACAATTTTAACATGCTTATATGTTTACATTTTTATTTTAAAGAAAACAAAAATACATTTTTCTTTTAACGCTATTACGTGTGCTTGAGTTTATTTTCCATTTTTTCGCCGACATTGTGTTTTTACGCACATACGAGTGTATTTCGACATGCACTTACACTTTCTTTTTCCTTTCCAGGACGGCTGGAAAAGCACGATGCAGTTTATGAGGAGTCGAAATTTTCGTTGTAACTTTTTCTTTATTTACTATGTTGTACCTCGGTCACATATAGTGAGGAAAGGCGACCAGACGCTGCTACACTTAGTAAGCTATCAGAAGAGTGTTTACCAACGACAAACTCGTTGGGTTTAAACTTCTGGCTGGCCACGTCTTGGGGTCGTCACTGCCCCACTAGGGGGGGGGAGTGATCTGTAGCGATAAATAAATCCCCAAAATAAATAGCATTAAGTTTTCGACATTGGATGCTGACCATATGTTTTAGTGGACTCATCTAGCTGAAGGCGCTCGGTCATGCATCCGCACCAGATCACGTGTGGTAACGCTGTGCTCAACATCAACCGCAATCGCTAGCCAGATTAGATCAGAGAATTCCGATATATTGGTCATCGCCAAATATACTCTTCCGATCTCCTCGACTCTGTCTTGATTTCTTTCGGTGGGTACAAATTATATTAGAAGGTTTATACGAATATTCGTCAAGATTAGAACGAATAGTTTGACAGTAATTGAGCGCCGAGTATAGAGAAGTCATTATATGTGAAAATTATATTTGAAATATTCTCAACGTTTCGTCTGGCTAACTTGTCTGAACATCTTCAGGGTAATAATCAAAATCAAAATTATCAACGACATATATAGCTTTTAACAATCAGGATTATACTGTGTTAAACCAATCATATTTCGATGTTGATTTTTTGTAAAATAGGATCAAATGAGTCAGTTAACTACAAATCATGTGAAGAATTCAACTACATAGAAATAATTAACTGAGTAACAAACCGTATGTGTGTGAGTGAGCAGGTATGTATGTATGTGTAAGAGATTGATATGAAGGAATAAATAAATAAAAAAAGTTCAAGTTCAAGGTGGAAAAATTTTTGGATAATGAAACATCGATGTACATTGTATTGTTTCAAAAACTCAATGAATTCATTCCAAAAATAATAACGATGCATGTGATATTAAAAACAGGTTTAAACAAGAGATAGGTTCAAAATTTACTTGTTGTTGGTAAAAGCGCTGTCAAACACTGAATACATGTGTCATCTTTAGTAACATACTGTGAGACCATGTTGTCTGTGAATGGGACTAGGTAAGGCACTGTCACTGGTCGGTGTTGTGCATTGCACCAAGTGTTCAAGAGACACGGAACGCTGTGAGAATATGTACAGTGTCACCTGATGGTTATGGTGTGACTCGAGTGATTGTCAACAGTTTTGATGTGGTTGCGACTTGATCCAGCGCCCATTAACACTGCAGTACAGATCCAACTCCTTACACCACTCAACCGCAAAAAAATTAATAGGATATGCGCAAAACTTATTTATCAGTTTATAATGACACTCCATACGTAACAAGTAACTTCTCTACCAAACTGAGATAATAGTACAACTTCCATTGTAAAAGTTGTCATTTCTGTCAGGTTCAATACCTATAGTGTTTGAACATCATCCACGCTAATAACGTAAAAATAACTACTCAGTAAGCTAAGCCGCTGTCTCACCTTTTTTACACCTTAAATTCTGGTATAGCAGGGATTTCGTGCACCATTATAAGGATATACGTAACATAAAGTTCAACCAACCCAGTAGATGAAGTTCGGAAACCCTATTACAATTGTATGCTTAACTTTGAAACTACTTCACTGGTTCCAACATGCGCGGGTAGTGATTTCACGATCATTTTGACCAGATTCTTGTAATGCAAACATAGTTTACCTTCCAAGAAAACACCCTACACTAGTAATGCAGTACAGATCGAAACACTGAACAGTACACTTGTTATTTACACTCTTATTTTTTCCACTGACCCTACTCATGCTGGTGGTTATGGTGTGACTCGAGTTACTGTCAACAGCTATCAATTGGGTTGGACTCGTATGATGAGTTAGCATCCTACTTAAAAACGCCGTCAGGCACTCTACGTCTACGAGCTCTATCAGTGACTTTAATTGGTCCCATAGTATTGCAATAACAAGGGAATTAGATATGATGAACATGAAGGAGGGAGAGTACGTCACTCGCACCACGTTAGTTATTTGTGATGGCTACCAAGTTTGTCGAGACACTTTAGCTAAACAAAAAACAAAGTCAGTATTTATGTGTCTCAGCCAAGTCCCTGTGTCCGTATATCGTAGCTTGTGTTTATGACAATAGTTTTGTTCTTTTTAATTACACGATGCGTTATTTTATGGACGTTTTTGAAAACAAACGTACGGGATGCGGCATATTCAAATGCGGTACGTTACGTGTAATTGTCGATAAATTTTTCCAAATTACACGACGTAAGGGGGGAAAATCAACATTTCCCTTAAATAACTAACGTGAAGGCGAAATGTTTTTAAATTACGTGCTTCTTTCAAACAGGTCTCAGAATTAATATGAACTTTGATCTAAATTTGAACGAATTGTTTCACTTTATTTGGGCGCCGAGTTAGTGTGAGTCATTGAAGAGGAAGAATGTATTTGTAAGATCGCGGCAAAAGAATTTGAAGTAAATCCAACGTTTCGTTCGGCAGACTGGTCCAAGCTTTTTCAAGGAATATATATATAGAGGTACATGGTTCTCTGGTTTACTGTATACTGAATAAGTCATCCAACCAACGTGAACAATGTTTAAAGTAGGTATTTACATTAATGTGTAAGAGACATGCGGTATGAAACGAAAAGTGTTAAGATAACAGATTGCGTGTATACATAAGTGATGTGAGGAAAAATTTCATTCAACTATATATTGTCCTCGGTCTGTGTATATTAGGAAAAACATATTATTTTATATATGAAATCAATCAAAAATGTCACAGCACGCATTAAATGAAGATAAGTAAACAAGATAAAAGACTGAATTCAAAGAGGAATGTATTTGTAATTGAAAGTTTGTGTTATTTTAATGTTCGAGTCGATTGTTTAACATATTCAGATAAGCTAACTGATTTGAAACCTTTGGATGTATTATCTATTGATTAGTTGATATGATATAGACAGGTCAAATGGAATAAGGAGTCCAGGTTTACCTATTAATTATTAGTTGCCGTGGGACAGCTAGTTGTATTCCATCTCTCCTATTAATACTGTTTGAATTAGCCCATATGTGTAGGGCTTCGGCTGTTAGTCGTTCTTTGTAAGAATTAAAGCCTTTTTGAATGATTCTCAAGATTTCCCAAAGTTGTAATTCGTCGCGACAACTTGTCGTTGAAGATCCATCATATTTTCATGCATCATTACGATGGCACCACTTTCGTTACTTGAAGGATAAACGTTATCGGATATAGTGTGGCTGAACTGAATTCAGATCTAAAAATGTCTTGATTTGACCGCTTCTGCAAAATCTTGCGAAACGTCGAGATGACGCACCAATTGTTTTACGACTGTTTGACCTTCAAGTGCTAAGCCACCTACATCAGTGGGCGACACCCCTTAAGCGTTGCCTCTGATTAATCACTTAGTTGGCTGTCGAATTTACGAATTGGAGTTGAGTTTGTTCCCAGTGATTTCAAGGTGGGTGTGGAGATACTTCTGTTTGACTTTTGCATTACCTCCAAGACACATGGGTAAAGGGGAAAATTTAGTTAATCTCCCATAGTATCTACAGAACTAAAGTGGTCATCCACTGTCGTCTGAAAGATTCAGCAGATCTTACCCTCATAGCTTCGGTTAGGAAGTCCAACAACTGATCAGAACCGCAAAAATGTTTGCACGGACTTCATTCAGCTCGTTAACGAGCTGGTGTTCCATTTTGAGTAGATGCCCTTTTAAATAGGATTTATGACAAACGTATAAGTGGTCTCTTTGGATGGAGAGAACTATAGGCAACGTGATATATCGTGATCATATCCCCCGTAATCCTTCTATACTTCAATGACTGTAAATTAAATGCCGAGGCCCAGACGAACTGGGTAGAGTTTATTCTTAGTCCGAGCACCTTCAGTCACCACTTTTTGGACGCGTTCCAAAAGGCCAATATCTTTATTGAGGTGACACGTGGGTAGTACTACTATTTTCCACCATTAACGTTTATTGGTGTTGGAGGGGAGTGTTTGGTAGTCATGTATGCTGTGTATGACTACTTGGAGAATCAAGATATCAACTAGATCGAGTACTTCCAGATCTTAAGACTATCTGCATATGGCACAGTTTTAGTCTGTTTAAGCTATGTGGTACTCTGCTTACTATGGGAAACCATTTCGTAATCACGATTGTAATAAACTACTTAATGGTTTTGTGGTTGTGTCAGGAACAACAGGACGTAAGAAAGACGCTGCAAGGAAACCTCTTAGGGGCCTACTTAATGATAGTCAAGCTAAGAGTATATTTCAGGAACAACTAGGAAAACAGTTAGGCAGCCATATAGGTGATGCCCATCCCGAGGCAGCATGGAATGATATCCGAAAAGCTGTGGAAGCAGCAGTGATATCTGCTAGTACGGTAACCCGTAAGGTTAGGGAGCAACACTGGATCTCAGCAGCATCTATCTCACTGATAGATGCTTGGAAACTCATTCCACCTGGCTCTGAACATAATGAGGAGCGGAGTCAGCTTAAGCGCAAGCTGACAAGAAGTCTACGCAATGATCGCGAACAGTGGTGGGTAGCGAAAGCAAGAGAAATGGAAAAGGCAGCGGCAATAGGTAATAGCAGACAATTGTTCAGACTCGTTAAGGAAACCGGTTTTAGGAAACCGACTGTTAGCGAAACACTCTCAGAGAAAGATGGACATATTATTCATTCTCAATCCAGGATATTGGATCGATGGGCAGAACACTTCAGGGATCAGTTCAACTGGCCTTCAGCCACACTTCGGTTTCCCACGATCTCCAGTCAACCTGAATGGCAAGTTAGTGTAGGTCCTTCGACTCTTTACGAAGTTGAAAAAGCCATAGGAAATCTGAAACGAGGGAGAGCAGCAGGCCCTGACAAGTTTACTGAGATTTTTAAGGATGGTGGTCCAGTATTAGCAATGAGATTAACCGAGGTCTTAGGTAGAATTTGGGAACTGGACGTAATCCCATCTGACTGGCCTCAATCACCGATTGTGCCAGTCTATAAGAAAGGACAGAAGTCCTCTTGTGACAATCACAGAGGAATCCGCTTGACTAATATAGTGTCTAAAATATTAACTTCAATAATACTTCAACGCCTAACCAAAGCTCGTGAAGAGCAGATTAGAGAAAACCAGGCCGGTTTTCGACCTGGACGTGGTTGTATAGATCAGATATTGACACTACGTCAGGTTCTAGAACACAGGCACACATTCAGACGCCTCACAATGGTAGTATTTCTCGATCTTAAGGCGGCATTCGACTCTGTTGATCGTGAGGTTCTATGGCAGTGTTCGTCACTGAAAGGAGTACCAACGAAGTACATTAAGCTTGTAGAGGCTCTCTACTCGAACACAACTGGTAGAGTGAGAGCTTATGGCGAACTGTCATCAGAATTGATTACCTCAAGTGGTGTTCGTCAGGGCTGTCCACTCTCTCCATTCTTGTTCAACTTTGTCATTGACGTAACACCCTCCTCATCTAAATTTACAGGGGTTGAACTTCTACCGGGAGGTTCGCTTGTTGACTTAGAATATGCTGATGACATAGTTTTATTTGGTGAAGACGCTGACAAAATGCAGAGTCTTCTGACCACTCTAAGCAACAATGCAAGCATGTTCGGGATGCGATTCTCTCCCTCGAAATGCGAAATGTTGCTTCAGGATTGGGTTACATCGACACCCGAACTAGTGATAGGGAGTGAAGTAGTTGAGTGTGTCGACTGCTTCACTTATCTTGGAAGTCTCATCAGCCCTTGCGGTCTGGTGTGTGACGAAATCTCAGCACGGAGACAGAAGGCTCGACTAGCTTTTACCAACTTGCGTCATTTATGGCGTAGGCGAGATATCCGTCTATCAACCAAAGGACGTGTTTACTGCGCAGCAATCAGTCAGTCAGTAACAACGTAGAACTTCGTACGTACGTTCATCAGTTCGATTTGCCACGCCACATTAGCGCAGAGATGCAGTTGTCGATTCAAATCCCGTAGTGGTAGAGGTAGCAAGAGTATAAGCAGTAGTCGGGAAGATTAGGGTTTGGAGATGTTATTTAAAGAGTGTAATACAGTGAAATGAATTTGGAAAGAGGAAAAAAGGGACATGAAGAATTCAGAAGATTAGAATTTGGGAGAACACAGAGAGTGTATGCACCTGCGCCATTGCAAACAATTTTGAGCCATGTCATTCAGGGTCTCTAACCATCGGTTGCTGTCATCTCGCGGTCCCCAACCAGCTAGTCTACACCTACCAACATGACTCACTCTGTGCACTTGTCAGTGACTTCATGGATTTGTGCCATGTTTTGGTCTGGCCACCCCTAGCTTTCTTCCAACCTACTCCTATACCATTGAACATCGCTAGTCGAGGCAGTCGGTCGTTGGGCATACGTAACACGTGTCCCAGCCATCTCAACTGAAGAAGTTTCACTACGTCATCAACTGATTTGCCATCCTTATCTAGTACCCGTTTCCTAACAACTGCATCACTTACTCCATGGTCCCACGATATACGAGCAATATTTCGAAGACACCCATGATCGAATACTAGTAGCCTACGAATATCCTCTACTCTTACCGGCCATGTTTCACTGCCATAAAGTAGGACGGGACGAACTGCTGCGCAGTAAACACGTCCTTTGGTTGATAGACGGATATCTCGCCTACGCCATAAATGACGCAAGTTGGTAAAAGCTAATCGAGCCTTCTGTCTCCGTGCTGAGATTTCGTCACACACCAGACCGCAAGGGCTGATGAGACTTCCAAGATAAGTGAAGCAGTCGACACACTCAACTACTTCACTCCCTATCACTAGTTCGGGTGTCGATGTAACCCAATCCTGAAGCAACATTTCGCATTTCGAGGGAGAGAATCGCATCCCGAACATGCTTGCATTGTTGCTTAGAGTGGTCAGAAGACTCTGCATTTTGTCAGCGTCTTCACCAAATAAAACTATGTCATCAGCATATTCTAAGTCAACAAGCGAACCTCCCGGTAGAAGTTCAACCCCTGTAAATTTAGATGAGGAGGGTGTTACGTCAATGACAAAGTTGAACAAGAATGGAGAGAGTGGACAGCCCTGACGAACACCACTTGAGGTAATCAATTCTGATGACAGTTCGCCATAAGCTCTCACTCTACCAGTTGTGTTCGAGTAGAGAGCCTCTACAAGCTTAATGTACTTCGTTGGTACTCCTTTCAGTGACGAACACTGCCATAGAACCTCACGATCAACAGAGACGAATGCCGCCTTAAGATCGAGAAATACTACCATTGTGGGGCGTCTGAATGTGTGTCTGTGTTCTAGAACCTGACGTAGTGTGAATATCTGGTCTATACAACCACGTCCAGGTCGAAAACCAGCCTGATTTTCTCTAGTCTGCTCTTCACGAGCTTTAGTTAGGCGTCGAAGTATTATTGAAGTTAATATTTTAGACACTATATTAGTCAAGCGGATTCCTCTGTGATTGTCACAAGAGGACTTCTGTCCTTTCTTATAGACTGGCACAATCAGTGATTGAGGCCAGTCAGATGGGATTACGTCCAGTTCCCAAATTCTACCTAAGACCTCGGTTAATCTCATTGCTAATACTGGACCACCATCCTTAAAAATCTCAGTAAACTTGTCAGGGCCTGCTGCTCTCCCTCGTTTCAGATTTCCTATGGCTTTTTCAACTTCGTAAAGAGTCGAAGGACCTACACTAACTTGCCATTCAGGTTGACTGGAGATCGTGGGAAACCGAAGTGTGGCTGAAGGCCAGTTGAACTGATCCCTGAAGTGTTCTGCCCATCGATCCAATATCCTGGATTGAGAATGAATAATATGTCCATCTTTCTCTGAGAGTGTTTCGCTAACAGTCGGTTTCCTAAAACCGGTTTCCTTAACGAGTCTGAACAATTGTCTGCTATTACCTATTGCCGCTGCCTTTTCCATTTCTCTTGCTTTCGCTACCCACCACTGTTCGCGATCATTGCGTAGACTTCTTGTCAGCTTGCGCTTAAGCTGACTCCGCTCCTCATTATGTTCAGAGCCAGGTGGAATGAGTTTCCGAGCATCTATCAGTGAGATAGATGCTGCTGAGATCCAGTGTTGCTCCCTAACCTTACGGGTTACCGTACTAGCAGATATCACTGCTGCTTCCACAGCTTTTCGGATATCATTCCATGCTGCCTCGGGATGGGCATCACCTATATGGCTGCCTAACTGTTTTCCTAGTTGTTCCTGAAATATACTCTTAGCTTGACTATCATTAAGTAGGCCCCTAAGAGGTTTCCTTGCAGCGTCTTTCCTACGTCCAGTAAGACGCAAGCAAATACGCGCTCGCACTATAGCATGATCTGAATCTAGGCATGTGCTCCAGAATGAGCGACAGTCTTCTATCAAGCCCCTCCATCGGTGGCTGATAGCGATGTGATCTATTTGGGTCCAATGTTGGGACGAATTAGGGGGTCGCCATGTCAAAAGATATTTTTTCTTATGCTTAAAGTTACTATTTGCAAGGAACAGGCGGTTATCTGAGCATAGCTGCAACAGACGGTCGCCATTATCTGTTCTTTGAGCCACGACACCATAAGATCCACCTGGGTGTCTTTCCCTATCGCTTAGTTTACCTACTTGAGCATTAAAGTCACCGGCCACTATTACTACATCCGAGCGCTTAGCTTTTCGGAGAAGGTCCGAAAGCTTTCTGTAAAACTCATCTTTTACATCATCTGAGCTGCAGTCAGTGGGAGAATAGGCAGAGACGACGAAGAGGCAACGACGAGTGTCCCTATGTTTCCGAGTCCTTATTGTTCCGTTTGGTCGGACAGCGCACAAACGACTGTCCACTGGGATCCACTCTAAGAGAGCTAGTTCTGCCCTAGGACTCAATGCTATACCTACGCCGGCGAGGCCACGGGAAGCAGAATCAGGGCTTCTAGATACACAAAGCGTAAATCGAGTCGGTTCTTTATTTTGGCATGGTGAGGTCAAATGAATGACGCTACTTGGATCCTGTATGCGCGTTTCGGAGACGCAGCACACATCGATGGCGCGAGATTCTAAAGTCCTAGCTAAGGAAGCCTGCTGTCCTATTTGGCACAGTGTTCGTACGTTAAAAGCTCCTACGTGTAGTTTAGAGCGTGGTTTCAGGGGACCAGGAATAGCGTTCCACGTACTCGAATCGTTTGCCCTAGCGGTGCGAGGTGATAAAGAGACGTGAGGAGGGTTAGTCGGGGAGATAAGAGAGGTATTAGGAGGTGTAGGAAGGATTTGAATGTGACCAACTTGGTCTCGTGTGTTGTTACGGGTATGAGGGCTGATGCCACTTCCCGGCTGCCCACACCGTCAAAGGGTATTTCTTGAGGAACCTGAAAAGGAAATTGGATTAGTGTTGGTCTTAACGACCTGGGAGCGTGACCGCAGAGCCCAAGGGACAACTGCTTGAGGCCGGTCGCGCACGGCCTTTTTGTGGAAGGTTTTTGACGTGTTAGCTCCGTTTTTCAAAGGGCCTTACCGCCGGAGACGGAAATCCGTGAGGTAAGGTGAGGTGTGACATTTTTAGGGTCGACCTTTTCTAACCCCACCCCTCCTTGTGGGAAGGCAGCATCGCTGTCATGCTGGTTGTCCGAGGGAAACACCTTACTGCTGTCACACCCCTCCACAGTCAGCAGTACGACTTCGCCCTCAGACCTTGAGTTGCTGCTTTTAGTCTTACCGTTCACCAATCGACCTGCCTGGCATGGTAGAACCTACAGGAACATATGTTCCAGCCAATATAGCTCGGTTGGGTCATCACGATAGGCAAGCCCGACCACCGCGTCAAGGTAGAAGCTTCGGTCGAGCACTGCGCAGCAGTTCGTCCCGTCCTACTTTATGGCAGTGAAACATGGCCGGTAAGAGTAGAGGATATTCGTAGGTTACTAGTATTCGATCATGGGTGTCTTCGAAATATTGCTCGTATATCGTGGGACCATGGAGTAAGTGATGCAGTTGTTAGGAAACGGGTACTAGATAAGGATGGCAAATCAGTTGATGACGTAGTGAAACTTCTTCAGTTGAGATGGCTGGGACACGTGTTACGTATGCCCAACGACCGACTGCCTCGACTAGCGATGTTCAATGGTATAGGAGTAGGTTGGAAGAAAGCTAGGGGTGGCCAGACCAAAACATGGCACAAATCCATGAAGTCACTGACAAGTGCACAGAGTGAGTCATGTTGGTAGGTGTAGACTAGCTGGTTGGGGACCGCGAGATGACAGCAACCGATGGTTAGAGACCCTGAATGACATGGCTCAAAATTGTTTGCAATGGCGCAGGTGCATACACTCTCTGTGTTCTCCCAAATTCTAATCTTCTGAATTCTTCATGTCCCTTTTTTCCTCTTTCCAAATTCATTTCACTGTATTACACTCTTTAAATAACATCTCCAAACCCTAATCTTCCCGACTACTGCTTATACTCTTGCTACCTCTACCACTATGGAATTTGAATCGACAACTGCATCTCTGTGCTAATGTGGTGTGGCAACTCGAACTGATGAACGTACGTACGAAGTTCTACTTTGTTACTGACTGACTGACTGACCCACCAACTGCAGCTCAGATGAAATGAAAGATGAATTTTACAGATAGCTATCTGAACTTCTTCGGAAAGCTAAACGTTCAGACATAGTACTCGTAGCAGGCGACTTTAATGCCCAGGTAGGTAGTTTAAACCAAACAGAAAGGCATTTTGGTGGGTATTTTAGTGTTCCGGCTCAGCGAACAGATAATGGTGATCGTCTGCTGCAACTGTGCTCAGACAATCGTTTATTTTTAGCAGACAAATTTTAAGCATAGGGACAGACATCGTCTAACATGGCGACCCCCTACACCAAACCAACGATGGACTCAAATAGACCATATTGCCATCAGTCGTCGTTGGAGAGGGTCGGTAGAAGATTGTCGCTCATTCTGGAGTACCTGCTTAAACTCCGACCATGCCCTAATACGGGCACGCATCTGCTTGCGCCTCACTGGACGCGAAAAAGCCACATTAAAAAGACCCATTAGAACTGAATTTAGTAACGAGAAAACCAAAAATAGGTTCCAAGAACAACTGAGTTCACACTTAGGTAGTTCTGAAAACGAGGTTGACCCAGATGTTGCTTGGAAAGCTATACAAACAGCTGTGGAAACAGCAATGAAATCTATTAGTGATTTAAACCACAGAGTTACAAAGAACCAGTGGATTTCTTCAAAGTCTATCACACTGATGGATTCTCGCAAACTCGTCCCATCAGGTTCCGAACATGATGAAGAGCGACAACAAATCAGATCTAGGTTAAGAAATCGTCTAAGAAACGACCGTGAGCAGTGGTGGGCAACGAAAGCAAACGAGATGGAAAAGGCGGCGACTATAGGGAACACAAGACAGCTCTACAGACTAATAAAGGAAACTGGAATTAATAAGTCAGGTGTAAGTCAGACTATTTCGGAAAAAGACGACACTCTCATCTGCTCTCAGTCCAGACGTTTAGAACGATGGGCGGAACATTTCAGAGATCAGTTCAGCTGGCCTTCAGCTACTCTACAACTACCCTCCATTCCCAGACAGTGTGAATTGAAGTAGGTCCCCCAACTCTATCAGAAGTTCAAAAGGCTATAGCTCATCTGAAACGATGAAAGGCAGCTGGTCCAGATAGATTGGCTCTAGAGGTCTTTAAGGATGGTGGTCCAATTTTAGCGATTGGGTCGATTAATATCTTAGCTAAGATCTGGGAGTTAGACGTTATTCCATCTGACTGGTCACAATCACTTATCGTCTCAATATATATATATTTCAACCTATGAAATATAAGAGAGGGTTAAAATCATCCTGTGACACCATAGAGGGATTAGCTTAACTAATATAGTATCTAAAATACTAGCCTCGATAATTATCAGACGCCTAACTAAGACTCGTGAATTGCAAACACGAGAGAATCAGCCTAGCTTTGAGACCTGTTTGTGGCTGCATCGACCACATATTCACCATTCGTCAGGTTCTAGAACACAGGCATACTTATCGGCGTCCGACAATGGTGGTCTTTCTTGACTTAAAGGCAGCATTTGATTCGGTAGACCGCGAGATTCTGTGGCAGTGTCTGTCATTGAAAGGCGTACCCCAGAAGTACATAAACCTTGTGAGGGCTCTTTACTCGAACACTACCAGTCGAGTGAGAGCTTCTGGCGAACTGTCATCTGCTTTTGCAACCTCAAGTGGTGTCCGTCAAGGCTGACCACTTTCTCCATTTTTGTTTAACTTCATCATAGACTTATTGATGGAAATAACATCCTTGAGCATTGATCTCCTTCTGGGAGGTCCACTTATCGACTTAGAATACGCAGATGACATAGTCCTGTTTGGTGAAGACGCTGATAAAATGTAGAGTCTTTTGGTAGCTCTAAGCAACAATGCCAGAATGTTTGGAATGCGCTTCTCTTCCTCGAAATGCAAGCTGCTGCTTCAGGACTGGCCTGCGTCAACACCTGAACTAAGGATATTGAGTGAAGTAGTCGAACGCGTTGACAACTTCACTTATCTTGGAAGTCTGATCAGCCCTAATGGGTTGGTGTCTGACGAAATCTTAGCACGGATTCGAAAAGCTCGTTTGGCTTTTGCCAACTTACGTCACCTATGGCGAAGGCGAGATATCCGTCTATCAATAAAAGGACGAATATACTGCGTGGCAGTTCGTTCTGTTTTAATTTAAGGTAGCGAAACGTGGCCATTAAGAGTAGAAGACACTCGTAGGCTACTAGTATTTGACCACAGATGCCTTAGAAATATTGTTCGCATCTGCTGGGATCACCGGGTAAGTAATAGTGAGGTTCGACGCAGGGTATCAATCCAATTTATCAACCAATCAGGAAAATCGTGCATAAATATAGGAACAAAAATCAAATCAATGAGAGACACAACCAAAACAGAGAAGTAAACAATGACAAATTTAAGGTCAATAAGAACCAGTCAACATCGAGGTGCACAGAACAAGCTGTGAAACACATATGGAGAAGTTTGAACACTTCTATCTGAAGTTTGTGCTGATGATGTCGTTCAGAAGAACGATGAAAGCTCCACGACCAAACCATCCAACTCAGAGAACAAAACTCCACCAAAATCACCTACCTGAGCTACAAATCTTCTCCACCATCTCAAGATGCATATATGTGCCCGGTCCTACGTTGTGACTGACTGACTGTAGTGTCTTTTGCTCGGCAGTTTACAGTCACAGCAAAAAAATCAAAGGGGACTAGACATAAAACTTTGACAGAATTTCCTGCCGAAAAAGCGTATATATTACATAGAAAGAGCTATAAAGAGAACAGGTTTTCAATATTGGTTTTAAAAGGGATTACAGCAAGAAACAACTTCCCACGTCAACACGAAATGACAACAGATATCTTTCGTAAAATCAAAAATCTAGAAGGTCGACACTCCCCATTACATTAACTGTTCAGATTGTCCAGTCAGATCAATCCGCTGTTCCTGCACAATAGACGTCTACTATGTTCGTTTATAATGCATTGTAGTTAGGTGCCGTGTTGTGACTTTTACCATGTCATTGGGTAATCTTAAACTACAATCAATCAAATAGATTCACCGCTTCTATCCGGTCAAATGTATGTCTATAGTTGCCGACGCCTCGTTTGAGGGCTTGTAAGGTTCTTCGTAAGTCACCTTACTAGCTTGACCTATCATATTACGTCACGACGCACGAAAGCTTGCCTGTCACTTCATAGGACTAGTTAAGCTATGGCAGGTGTAATAATACGAATAGCTCCCTGAAGCGTTTTGATGTCTGTGACTATAATCGCTTCCAGATTATTCAAAACTATAAGTAGACATTCAAGTCTTGAAAATGAGCTTTAATTTCCTTATAAAATCAAGGGGGTGTACAATTTGTGATATGTATGAATTGCCTTTTACAGTTAGACATCAATAGTACTTACAAGAAGATCATTGGCTTTACTTAAAAGTACTAGGAATACCAAGTGTTTGGTTCATTTCAAGGTCAAAAGCATGCGACTACATATGTATTGTCAGTCAGCTACAACGTAGGACCAGGCACATGTATACATCGGTGCAAGTTGCCATAACTCATTAACACAACAAGATAAACACCGGATTCATAAAAGTAGTTCATTCAGTGCTGGTAATATATAAAAAAAAGATTGCATATAATGACATAATACAGAAAGAAAGAATTAGTTCGTAGAAAGAAAGATGTGAAGCGATTTTAATCTCTTAGTTTAAGGGAAGACAGAGAGTGTATACACCGACGCCATTGTGATCGATTCTGAGCCATGTCACATGTGTATTGATAAACTAAAGTTAATGTTTCAACTTATTAACCGATGTATGCAATAATTTCAAATATTGTCTTTTGTTTTTACAGTTTTCTACACTTGATTTTTTGAACTCAAATAGAATAAAATGTCTAATCATCCTGTTTGGGTACGTATAGTACCTTTCATTGGATCAATGATAATTTCAGCCTATTATTTAACATATATGCGTTACTGTATTCATGAAAAAAAGCGATTGACAGCACAATTACCTAATTTAAATGAAGATTATATTCTTGAATTTCATAAAGAAGTTACTGAATCCTTTAAAAAAACTAGATGGGAGAATAAAAGAGTAAATAGACCATGGGGAGAATGATTTAAATGAGACAAAAATTAGAATGTATGAAACAAATAAATAGGAAACTAATTTTCTCTATCGTTGATAATGTACATAAGTATCTGTGTGTATAGAACAATTATCTTAGTGATAGTAATTTGTAAATAAAAGTACAAATTAAAAAAAAAACATTTAAATATAAAAACAACAAAAAGGAATTTTCTCATTTAATTTATTTCATAAGTTAACAATTTAATTGTTTTCTTTTGACAAGCTAAACGAATGGATTGTATAATTTTTGATGATAATTCTAAATAAGATGAAGAATTTTTTAAAGATTCTAATCTTGAAAGAAAAGATTCCACACTAGTTTCTGTAATACGTTCAATTCCTTTTAAACTTATATCGGATGTATTATTGGATAGAGTGACCTAATAATAAATAAATAATTATATAAGAAATAAACATAATATGTATCATCATTATATTATAATGAAAATAAAATCTAATTTTTTAAAGTTAAATTGTTGTCAGGGAACCTATTTTATAGTTAGAAGGATTTAGATTTCAACCATTAAGTTACAAGTTCAAACTCTGTTTCATACACTTCAATTTGAACAGTATTACTGATCTCCATCATAAATTAAAGAGTAGATCAAATTAGTGTACACAAATAGGTATTTGCTTACAAAGTTGTATCATGAACAAACTGTTGTCTATGATAATCGTAATTCATTTGTGTTCACTCGTTTGTGGTTACATGGCAAATATTGCAGTAGTTTTCGCCACACCCTATGAACAACTTTCAACACTCCACAATCCTCGCACGAATGAAATCTTATATTGGAGAGGATAGACGAAGGAATGCTTTTGAATTGACCTAATGTCTTTTATCTGACAGTCTATAAAAATCCAAATGTTCATTTCATAATCATATTTTATAATTGACCTAAAATATATACAGTTAATAATCATACTGATAATTTTCAAGATACTGTAGAACTCAATGTAGTGTTTTCTTAAGTTTAAGTATAACATATGACATCTACAACAACCTCAAATAACAAGTGGAGAATTTTCCTTGACACTTAAGATACAATCTGAGATTAAGAGGTATTGACAAAGTTTAAACCAAAATAAACAAATGAGGCCCACTGATCTCATCTCTTCCTGTTTAAGGACAGGAAGTAGTATTTCTTTATTTACAAAGATCTAGAGAGAAAATATGCTATATATATGTCAGTCAGTCAGTAACAACGTAGAACTTCGTACGTACGTTCATCAGTTCAAGTTGCAATACCACATTAGCACACAGATACAATTGTCGATTCAAATTCCATAGTGGTAGAGGTAGTAGAAGTATAAGCAGTAATCGGGAAGATTAGCGTTTGGAGATGTTATTTAAAGAGTATAATCCAGTGAAATAAATTTGGAAAGAGGAAAAAAGGGACATGAAGAATTCAGAAGATTAGAATTTGGGAGAACACAAAGAGTGGATGCACCTGCGCCATTGCAAACGATTTTGACCCATGTCATTCAGGGTCTCTAACCATCGGTTGCTATCATCTCGCGGTCCCCAACCAGCTAGTCTACACCTACCAACATGACTCACTCTGTGCACTTGTCAGTGACTTCATGGATTTGTGCCATGTTTTGGTCTGGCCACCCCTAGCTTTCTTCCAACCTACTCCTACATCAGGAAACACCGCACGTCGGGGCAGTCGGTCGTTGGGCATACGTAACACGTGTCCCAGCCATCTCAACTGAAGAAGTTTCACTACGTCATCAACTGATTTGCCATCCTTACCTAGTACCCGTTTCCTAACAATTGTGTTACTTACTGGATGGTCCCATGATATACGAGCAATGTTTCGAAGACACCTATGGTCGAATACTAGTAACCTACGAATATCCTCTACTCTTACCGGCCATGTTTCACTGCCATAAAGTAGGACGGGACGAACTGCTGCGCAGTAAACACTTCCTTTGGTTGATAGACGGATATCTCGCCTACGCCATAAATGACGCAAGTTGGTAAAAGCTAGTCGAGCCTTCTGTCTCCGTGCTGAGATTTCGTCACACACCAGACCGCAAGGGCTGATGAGACTTCCAAGATAAGTGAAGCGGTCGACACACTCAACTACTTCACTCCCTATCACTAGTTCGGGTGTCGATGTAACCCAATCCTGAAGCAACATTTTGCATTTCGAGGGAGAGAATCGCATTCAGAAAAAATGTTTTTAACAGGAGCCACTGTTTATACTTAGAAATAGCAAGGTTATCAAATCAATAAGACGAAGTTAATGAGCGAATAACGTGCTTAGTTTATTCAGAGATATGCTTGAAGAAATATACACTGATCAGTTCAGGCGACGACTGACTTATCGTTCAATGGTCAGTCATCAACTTTTTTGTCCAACTAGTCCGATGAGTTGAATCCGATCTGCGAGATTTTCAATTTGGGGACTAATTTGGCTTTCATTCGATAATGAACAAGAAATATGAACCGTTTTGCTGTTGTTTACTTATTTGCTTGAGATTTGGGCCTGACTTCATTTTAGCGCTTAACCCCTCATGATGTTATACGAGTATCATGAGTGTTAGTTACTATCCGCGTTCGTAAAGACAGGCAATAATACTGGTGATCCAGTAACTTCTTTCTAGCACAGATTTCACCAGACAAAGAATCGATTGATACTATAAGTAGACACGACAAATCGCGAAGAGAAATCCTGTAAACTTGCTATTGTCGAAGCACAGTTTGGTGATTTATTACTTATAATATATCATAACTAAGACAAAATAACACGGTGATATTAATGTTCTCTTCATACTATTTAGAGGATATTTTGTTTTTTTGTTGTATTTATCACGGATATGTCACACAATCAGATAATATCCAAAATCAATTTCGATAAGTATCCCAGATACTAGATTTACTAACAGTGAATGTGTAGTGTAAACAGAAGTAAGATATAACACCACTTAATTAACTATACATACATATTACTGAAATTCTACTTTATTGAGTACACAAAACTATACTTGCTTTATACATTAAACTATCACATTTCATGAGCTTCAGTAAAATTAACTTACATCGCTTAAAGCAACTGTTAACTCTTTACATAGCTGTTTCAATAAATTTTCTTCATTGGTTAGTAATTCCCTCGTTGTATTAATTTGATTTTTTGTCCGATTTTCAGCATTTACAAGATTTTCCACATGCTTACTTAGTAGAGCGGTTTCTTCTTCAAGTTGTGATACCTGGAAAAAGTATATGACAATAGTAGTGTAACTCATTTACTAAGTTTAATGTTCCATTGATTTATTCAAATCTCGTCACAATAAGGCACCAAAAAGGAATGCGTCACATAAACGAAGTGGTGATATTGTGAAGAAATAGAGGAAACTACGGAGGGTCCAAATATAGGAGTTGAAAGATTCTGATTCTAAACCAGTGGTCTATACGTGTTCCCTAATCCAAAAGGGAAGACATGGCGTACCAACCTATTCTGGTCTTCGGTTACCATGGGGCTGAATTTTGTAGTAGTTCTTTGTGTCAAAAGCTCTGAAGCGATCCCATAAGGAAACTGCTTGGTTCAGTCTAGGCAATATTTCATACCATATACATGATTATGATGAAATTTCCCCATTTGTCAAGTAGGGGTTTCGCATTTAGCCTTAAACTACAGTACTTGTGTGAGAGCTAGTAACCTCACCTTTCTGCACAAACTGATGAAGGTGAGGTGAGTTGGCACACTAATTGGTTGAATACTGAGTTATTTAACTAATAAGCCACTTTCTCATAAAAAGTATACATGACCATTAGTACTGTGGTGTACGAGCGAATTATATATAACTTTAATACAGAGAGCTTGACGAATATTCTTCCAGTGGTTCCTAAACTAAAGGACGATTAATGTATACTGTGATGTTGTGGACAGAATTGTATTGGGTTCACATTATTTGTATGTGTGTATTTTGGACTTTCGCAGGCGTTGTTGGCGAATTCTCAAATCAGCGATTATAGACGTTGAGATCCAATGAAAGAGGTGGTAACACCTACATAAACAGCCAATTAAGCCAGAAGAAATCAGGGGTGCGGTTAATTTACGCATATTAAGACTTTCACAATGCGTCACCCTCATTTTTGTCATTATAATTTCCTATTAGCTTGTACAATATAAACAATAGATTTTTTGTTAGATATATTGCATCGTACATTGAATCCAGATGCTAATTACCAAATATTTAAACAATAAACAATACTAATCCCATAAAAATATACACAATAATCTTCTCAGAAGAACAGTCAGTGAAGAAATGGTCTTTCGGTTTGCAAATGTGTAAAGCACGTTCTTTGTAGTCAATCAAGTGCGATTTTTGCAATGACAGCGGTTAAGACCTTCAACTGCTGAGTCGTAGGTTCAAACTAACTTAGAGCCAGTTAGCATCACTATAAACGTGTCGCTCAAAAACGAGTACCTAGGCTTGTAATCGGTAAGTAAATTTGCTCCCAGCACTAGTTAAAACGTTTTAAAGATTTTCGTCTTATTATTTTTTATATCTTATGCACTTCTGATAAACTATTTCTATGTTAAAGACTGATTTAGTGATTGAAGCGGTCGACCACTAAGTCACCCATCTTAATATAGAATATATATTAACTTCTATCATAATAGATATATCAAGACAATCCGCACAAAATTCACATATTCTAACCAAGACTGGTAAAATTCCAGTAAAAAAAATCAACGACGGGATAATTCAAAACATTTAACAGTGGATTCATGTTTAAGATGTTTGTGCTTCTCCTAATTAGCTGTTACGAAAAGCAATGGTTATACATTGAAATGTAACTAACGTGTTTCTTCAATTGACGCAAGATAACTTCACGAAGTCTGTTGTATTCCAGAAATTCATGAGTAAATATTGAAATTTTGCAATCTGCTTCTATGTCATTGTTTTTAGTATGTGATATTTGTTTTACTGGTCGTTTACATCCAGCTTTGGGTCCGTTAGCATTGACCGTTTCATTGGAAGCTAACCATTTCTTGTAATTATCAGTAGTTTTGTATTCAGCAAACAATTTTTTGTATGACTCACGATCTTCGGCAGCTTGGTCAGTATATACTTGTTTCTCTTCAGCAGATAGAGCAGCCCATTCAGTAGCAATAATACGATTTCTATCTGAAAATGACTGTGAAGCAATATATTCTGATTCTTGTCTGCGCTTTTTCATGAACAACATAAATGCTGAAAGAGGTCGCCTTGGAGCATTTTTGTCGTACGGAGCTTTCTTCATAACAGTAGTCTAAAAATCGAATACACAGTAAAAGATTTTCAGTAGAACGAATAAATTTCGAGATATTTGAGACTTGAAAATTTCTTCTTTATTGTCTGGGACTTACTAAATAATTGGTTGTCTGGGCCACGTGAGGAACTGTAGGGGTTATTAATTCTAATTTATGTAGAGGAGCAGCATAATTACCAGAAGACATCACGATGCACTCTTTACTTATTTATACAAAGAAATTGGTATGAAGAGGTACCAAATATATATATATATATATATATATATATATATATATATATATATATATATATATATGCGCAACGCAATAAAAATGCGGTTATGAAGAGATAAAGAATGGAGGGTTAGTATAATAAAAAAGAACAAAGATGGATAGAAATTAGTGTATGAGAGTGGAACAACAATAATCACCAAAATACTAATAATGGGAGAAGTTCAGTTAAGAAAAATACAATCAGAAAGGATTCTTTCAGTTAAAGCTCCTCTCGCTCGTACAAAGAAGATTACAGCAAGATTGCCACTGGCTTCCATTTCGAACCATATCTAATAATGTCCCAAGCAGGTGTTGCGTCATCTCTATGAGACCAACCAGGGATTAGTGAACGAACAACGGGAGCCACCAAAGTCCATGCTTCAAGATAGTGACACTAATTGAAATATCGCCGAGTTGTTGCATAGGTGACGTAAATCCATTCTTGCAAAGTCGCAAGAAACATTACTGACCATCTCCGTGGAACCATGCAATCGAAGCCAATGTCCATCATTATCTCTTGGTGGGTCGATAACTAGCCTTTAACCTAGCTCGGTTTGATATTTAGTTTCAACGGAAGCTGCAACCAATTTGCTGACATCGATCTGTTTAAAGCGATGAATTTGTTGGCTACTAAAACGCGACATAAGATTAGTGCAAGCAAGGACATGATCAAAGTTCAGATAATTACTCCGAAAAGAGAGCCCTTTTTTTACACAACCATGCCAGCGGTAGCTGATCGCAATGTGTTTATTTTGAGTTGAAGCTTGAGATGCAGAGAGAGAGAGTACCAGGAAAAACATCGGCGATACCTGTACCGATAGTTAATGTTAGCCGGAAACGGGTTGTAGTCTGCGCAAAGTTGCAGTGGACAGTCCCCGTTATCTAACCTATGACCAAAAATTCCCATCAGCCACATAAACGACTCTCGTCTGAGCATTCAAGTCTCCGGCTAGTACTGCAATATCTATCGAACGCACTTTTTGTAGAACAGTTAACTGGTGGCAAAAGAGCTTGATCTCATTCGGACTGTAATCAATTAGAGCTTAGGTAGAGATGACAGCAGGATATCCTTCATCACACCGATTTCTTCTCAATTTGATGGAGCTTTCTAGTCTGAAATTACATAGTCGACTGTTAGTGGGGATCCAGTTGATTAGTGCTGCCTCAGTTCCATCGCTTAGTGTGACACTAACGCCAGCAAAATCAGACTGAGATGCACATTTGGTTTCAGAAAGACTGGTTCATAATTCGTATTTATTGGTAGCATTTAATTTTCGACCAGTCAGTGACTTGAGATCGCTTAGAGAGGACAGGGTTTCAACCGTAGGTGAGCTACTGTATAAGTTGAAAAGTGATACACGGAAAATGAGGATAAAGGGGAATACATAATTGGCGTAGTATAAAAGAAATGGAAGCGAATTTTATAGAATGATTGGTCTGAATGAGCGTTGAAGTAAAAGTAATTTTCCCAGTAGTAATTATCACTGGTTTGCGTGGGCTAGGATACTACCCGAGTGCCCCAACCGAAGTGGGTGGCTTCTAGAGGGGCCACGTCCCGACCCTTTGTCCTTAAGGTGTAACCCGCAAAGCAGTGGAGCAACGTTAGGAGATACTGTCCTATGGTAGCCGGTGACCAACAATAGGTTCATACGCCATTCATTCCCTTATGATCCTGTAGCCCATGTGGAACATTGGTTTGGAATCTGGGTTTTCCTGCTCCCTTAGATGGATCCTTCATATCCATCAACCCGGTTAAAGCTCCGGATATTTGCTCTTCGTCCCCTCAATTTCGTAAACGACAACCCCACCGCAAGAGTGACGTTTATGGAAGTGTCTATATACATGCGGCCATATGAAAGAATTTTCAGAGAGAGTGAAAGAGAGCGAACTCTTTCTACGCTCGGCTGTTTCAGAACATGGTAACATCTAAACATAATTAGTAAGATGGACATGACAATTGTATGCATCAAGTTCATCAACCTTTTGACCTATGTTTTGGTTCGCAATTGGTGTCACCATCTTGAAACACCGACTCCGGTGGCTTGGACATGTTCTACGAACGTCGTCCCAGAGAATTCCACGCCGTGCATTATTTGCCGACATGCCTGCTTCGGTTTGGGCACCCGGGCAGTATCATAGCCCTCACACATATCGAATGGGATTTGTGTGGCGCATATGTATTTGGTGCCTCCTTGTACCAGTGTCTATGTGTTAAAATAAATAAATAAATAGTATATGACATGGTGTCGTGGTATGAAAGAAAGCTGCAAAGGGCTGGCCTGTGTCGGTCCTTCACGACTCCCTGGTTGGGGTCCGAGAGATGGTACAACACAGTGGCTAGAGACGTTATCAGATATGGCTCAGAATAGAAGCCAGTGGCGATCATGCTGTAACATTCTTTTACTTTCTTCATAAAACGTGGTTGTATCCTCCTTAACTGAAAGATTTCTTCTGATTGTACCCTTTTGTTCCCCTACTATTACTATTATTATTACACTACCTTACGCCAATCTCTTCGTTATTGTTTTTTTAAATATTTTTTTACATCCCCCACTTTTTTCTTTTTTTTCTTAAATTCTCATTGTTTTGTGTGGCGCATATATATTTGGCGCACTCCTGTACCAATATATATGTGTTCAAATAAATAAATAAATAATGATTCGCTATGGTAGCCTTATTAAAAAAATGTAGAAAGTTTTTAATACACTGACACACAAGGTCACATGTTACTTGTAGTCTGTTTATATTAGTGCATCGAACTATTAAGATGGTAACTGATTTGGAGATCAGGATAGTAACACATACATACATTCACAGTTTATACAAAACCCAGTTCTCAAAAATCCTGTGATTATATAATTTTCCTAGCTCGATTTGTAATTTCTATGTAACATAATCACATATATAAGCGAACAATATTGTTTTCGATTAGATCCGAATCAGGCTTTACTCTAATATACAGTAATGCATTTCTATGCATATAGAAAATTATTAAGCCAATCAGGGAAGTTTATGATTCAATGGTGATAACAGTGGAACAGATTACATAAATAAGTGAAAAGTATAAATTGATAGTGTGATGAAAGGTGTACTAGTTGCGATAAGCAATAATAAAGGCTTGAATCAATGTTACATAATAGGAAATGGGTTAATAATTAGAAAAATATAGACACTGAAATAACATTCATAAAAGTTTTGAAATTATGTAATAAGTGTCTACGGTCCAATTATCTGAACACTTTGTTATTCTTATCACAACTGGTACACCTTTCATCACACTACCAATTTGTACTTTTCACTTATTATGTTTATTTATGTAGTCTATTCCATTGTTATCATTGACTCATAAACTACCTTAATTGGTTTAATAACTTCATATATGCATATAAATACATTACTGTATATTAGAGTAAAGCCTGATGAGGATCTAATCGAAAACAATATTGTTCTAAATCACAATATGGGAATTTTTCAAATATAATAATAACCATATAAACGTCAGGCAGATTGTAATAATGCAACTCGTCTAGTTTGAGAGGTATCATATAAGCATTTGACGACTGTTGACTACCCATATAGTCAAATAACTGAAAGAGATTTTAAGTAAGTGTATAGGAATCTGAAAAACTTATTTCGTGGACGAGATTTGGAAGAGGATTAAAGAGTTAACGAGTAGTTAGCAAAATGATCATACGTATAGGTTAAGCGTATGATAAAACTCCCCATCTAAGATATTTGATACTAGGTATTTTTGAATATACAAAAAGTACTAGAGGCAGTTGGCAAGAAAGTTCGGTAATTAAAAAGCAATGATCATGTGAACATATACTAGGGACGGTGAGTTAAGAGGCATTATTTTGGTTTTTAGTTCTTAGTGCATATTTCGATGAATTAACGCCCGCTTATACGGATATGGGCAAGTGATAATAAACTGAGTGTTGACTTCAATCTAAGCTTGAGGAAGAACCTGGTTTATTCAGATGTTCATATCACAGCAAGTCTGAAGGCCATCAACCTTCTATACATTCTAGATGCGAACAACTAGAAAGCATAACAATAACTTTCTACTTGTTCTAAGTTTCCCATTAAATCATGCACAACGAGATGTTTAAGCACAAAAAGACAGAGTGTGATATATACGGGAAATGTGAAGAAATTCTATATAAGGTTAATATGAACCACAAAGGTTGAGTGAAATTTGCGTTAACTGTAGTACATTCACAGAACACTAATATTCGTTTTTTCTTCATCCTCGTTTCCATCTCCGATTCTGGAATCCTATTCTTCCACCGTTTTGCTTCTATCTTGATTTCTTTGTAGATAACGACCTATAGAACATTAGGTTTTCTTTATACAATTAGATGTCCATTTGTCAATTGACTTCGCACAGTATATGCTATTACATATGATTTTCTTATATCCCAATTCGGAAGTTTTTATCGCTTATTCCGTTATTTAAGCATTAGTTTCAGGCAATGCAATTTTATCGGTAGACATGTGTTATAATCTCCTTCTTACAGTTATGACCCAGCTATTGCTATTGCTTAGTATTCTTGGACACCAAATCACTCGACAAGACCGCAAATCAGAACACGGTCGAACAGAAAGGAGATCATATTCCAAATAACAAGGTTAGATGGAAGTAAGATGCAAGTAAGAAGCACAATAGAGAAAACGTTAGTATATTTATGGTTTTTACATGAGAAGATTCTAGAGTATTCTCCGATTATCGACTAGTGCTGATTGGACAAGAATTAGCCAATCAGCGTGCACCAAAGCAATCGTGCATTGAGCATGCTTTAATCCAGTCTATGCCCCGCTAACAACATGTGATACAACCAATGTAATTACACTGGTAATTCGCAAGAACTAACTAAGCCCCTCCAAAGAAAACTGAAACGCGTCCGAAACCTTCAACTAACAAATTTTTATTTCGATTATTATGTCATCTCCATCTCACGCTCGTGTTATTCCTAATTGCTATGGATTTTTCTGGGTGGCAAGAGAAAGCTCTCCACAGACTTAAAGGTATGCTACACAAATGCTCGCAGCCTACTAAATCAAATGGCGGAGCTGAAGTCAGTGGTGGATAAAGAAAAATTGAACGTTATTGCTGTCTCGGAAACTTGGTTTGCGTCAGAAGTATTAGATAGTGAAATCCAGTTGACTGGTTTCATAACCAGTAGGGCTGATAGATTAAACCAAAGGGGAGGCGGAGTTATTCTGTACACGAAAAGTACCCTAACCATAAGATTAGCTGAGACAGTAGCACATGTTTCAGGGATATGTGAACTGGTGAGATGTAAGTTGAAATGCTGACGGCAAGATATTGAAGTAGTTGTAGTATATCGCAGTCGACAATGTGTAGCAGATGATTTTATCCTAAGTAAACTTAAGTCCTGGTGTAACAACGGTAAAAGCCTTGTAGTAGGCGACTTTAATGCACCATATATAAACTGGGTTAACTTAGAAGTAGGGTCGTCGATATCGTCGTTCGACAGCAAACTGTTAGAAACCTCTATTGGATTAACATTATTCCAACACATTAGAGATCCCACAAGGTACGACTTAAGAAACTCTTTTTCTTTTTAAGATTTAGTCTTCACACACGGTGATGACGTTGGTCAGACGGCTTTTCTCCCACCACTTGGGAGAAGTGACCATGCAGTCATTTTATTCAAATTCATGGCTGAGATTGCCTGTCAAACAGTTGCGCCGGCCCGTCCTAGCATATGGAAGGCAGATATGCAGGCAATTAACACCGCAGCGTCGGCTGAGAACTGGGAAATTGACTCAAAGGCATCAGTACAAGAGGCATGGACTCTATTCAGACAGTTATACAATCGGGTAACTCAACCATACATACCCTGGACTGTCCCAAAGAAAAAGAAGCACGGACATCCCTGGATAGGGCGGGATATTCGACGTTTACTAAGACAAAAGAAGAACAGCTGGGATGTTGCCATCCGCCTTGGTACAGCAGGTACGATGGAACGCTACAGATCAATAAGAAACGAGTGTATAACAAACATTCGGGAAGCTCAAAGAAAATATGAAATGCAGCTGGCACAATCTGCACTCAAGCAGCCCAAGAGAATATTCTCCTACATAAACTACAGAACAAGGATGCATCATTGGATTCCCAACCTAATTAAAGTAGGAAGTGAATCTGAAATGATAGAGGAAGATCAGGAAAAAGCAGAGGCTATGGCTGACTATTTTGGGGCAGTTTTCACTCAGGAACCTCCTCTAGAGAAAGAACCAGACCCGAATACAGAGTCGACAAACCAGCTACTCACCGTGTACTTCGACCAAAACGATGAGCTTAAGGCTCTTAGCACCCTAAACATGGAGAAGTCAACAGGTCCAGATGAACTACACCCCAAAATCTTGAGACATATTACCCAATATATCACGGCCCCATTGACTGTGATATTCAATATGTCACTTGACCAAGGTGTGTTACCTATGGACTGGGAGGACGCAATCGTCACTCCCATACATAAAACAGGTCCACGACAAGTTCCATCGAATTACAGACTCGTAAGCCTCACCAGTGTTGTAATTAAAATACTGGAAAAAATAATCAAACGGACCATAACGACATTTATGGAAACCAATAACTTGCTGAACATGGCACAACATGGTTTTAGAAAGGGTCTATCCTGTACAACGAACATCCTTATAGTAAGGGAGTTCTGGATTAATGCGCTAGACAACGCAAATTCAGTGGATGCTGTCTAGATAGACTTCAGTAAGGATTTTGGCAAGGGGCCAACCAATAGACTGCTATTGAAGTCGGGAAACCTTGGTATTGCCGGACCTCTTTTAAAATGGATTAAGGATTTCCTAGTAGGTCGTAGACAAAAAGCAAGAATAAATTTCAAGTGCTCCATCTAAAGACCAGTACATAGTGGAGTACCTCAAGGTTCCGTTCTAGGTCCTTTACTTTTTATACTGTGTGTAAATGATCTCCCAAGTACAACACAGTCACCAATGTTATTATACGCTGACGATGTAAAAATTTGGCGAGTGATAACTGGAGACGCAGACGCACGCGCTCTTTAGGCAGACTAATAAGATAAACTGGTCTAAAGAGTGACTGATGCCTACCAACGCGGAAAAATGTGTCTACACGCAGCTTAGGGATACGAAGGTTAATAGGTACAACATGGGAGAAGTGCCATTACCCGTAGTCCGGTCACATAAGGATCTAGAGGTGGCAGTGAGACATGATCTTAAGACGACGGCCCATTGCCGGGAGGTCGCAGCTAAGGGGTTTCGAACCCTCTGGGATTTAAAACGGACATCCACTAAGTTAGATACTAAAATGTTCACCACATTATACACATCCTTGGTGAGAACTAAGCTTGAGAACAGCGTTTAGGCTGCAAGCCCCTGTTTGAAAAGTGACTCGGATATCCTAGATAAAGTACAGAGGGCAGCTACCCGTGCAATTTCAGAACTCCGGGGTGTTACGGGAGAACTGGAAACATTTGGCTGATTAAAACGTTTTTACTGTACATCAATAATTTTACTGTTTTTGAATGTATTTATTTTACTTAACCTTTGAACTTGTTTGTTTATATCATTCCTTTCGGACATTCTGATTTCGTTTTGTCATTGGTTTGGTTTTTGGGACCTTTTCTCCGGGAACCTACAAAACTGGAAGTTTGTTTTGTAATTGTTGTATTTATTGTTGTTAGAACGATATTTGAGTCGACTATTTGTAAATCGCGGATAAACTTTGGTACATAAATTGGAACTTGGTTCTATCGTTAATTTGGGTTCGTGAATTGCAAATAGATCGACATACTGTACTTCAATAAAGCGAACGAGCAAAAACTTGGACGTGACAGAGGTTTACCATACAAAGAGCGGCTTGAAAAGCTGGATCTCTTTACTCTGTCCAATCGCAGACTAAGGGGAGATCTATTTTTGATGTACAGAATACTGAGAAATTATTTTGGACCTCACTTCACCTCTCTTTTACTTCCCACTAGATCGGGACATCTCAGAGGACATAGCAGGCTAGTAGAAAAGCCAAGAACGAATAAAATACCCGCGGCATACAGGTTTTCACACCGAGTCATCAGTACTTGGAAGCTGCTGCCTGTAACAGTGGTGTCCATACCTTCAATTGACTCTTTCAAGAGAAGACTGGACACTCACAGAAGCATACTAGAAAAGGAATAACATATGCCGTAAACCTTCTGTCCTTACTACACACATCGGAAATTCATTTCATGTGTTTACTGAGTCGTCGACTCACATATTCCCATGTTCTTTTCGCCGCTGAATAACCTCGCTTACTACTCTCAATATCCCTCGAACACACAAGGTACATTCCGACTAGACGCAAACCTACCTAAGGCATAAAACCACAAAACCAGCCTTCAAAAGTTACGTCCAATTTATATAGGGCGGAATGCTTGTTCAAATCTCAAACAAGGTTAGTTGTCAGATTGGCTTTAGTAATCCTTGCAACTTATTTTTCAGTGAAAATACGACCTTCCATAAGGATTATTACCTTACGGAGTTGAAACCACCTGTCCAAGTATGAAATTTCAACCAGGGACCACTCGTAGAGAAGAACGTATTTCTACTCTGAGTTTATTAGATCGCGATTTGTTTATCCTCCCTCTATGACCTCGGCGATGACTTGAATTAGAAGAATTTTTCACTCAACGGGATCCCGAATCCAGTAACAGTAGATCACAGATGCCCTCAGGTTAAAACATAAGTTTATTTTAAAAAACAAAGTGAAGCATTAGTAGATTATGATGAGATACCGTTCCTACTCCTTACGAATATATCTTCTGAAAGACTCCTCAAAAATTTCTTGGATTACTTCAGCCGGTAGTGAGTTCCAGTATTTGACAATACTGACATGTATATTCAGTGACTTTTTTATGACAAAAAGATCAGGACCAAATTTTCTTTATTTATTCGGGCCACCTTGTGTGCAACCACATTTATCCATTGTTTCTCTGTATCATTTGCAAAACGAATATATTAGTTTGGCTCTTTTCATACATTCGCTACCTGTGTTATCCAAATAAGAGGGTATCTCTGTCATTTGTTTTTCAACTTTATTGGCCACACCCTGTAACTAAAGGTTATAATAATGTTATAACATTCTTCTGGGCCATTCTACACTGTGTTGCAGTTTTGGCTCTTATCACCATTGAATAATGCTATCCGATTTAACTTTCTCGTCATGCCGTCGGTGGCACTACGTGCAGAGGGACTTTCGTTAATCAAGTGAATTCAGTAGTGATTGTTATCTCAGAAGGATCCAATAAACCAATAAATGGTGATTAAAGGCGAAATAGGGGAAAACAACGGACGTGACAGTGTAAATCAAGGGGAAAAGTCGATATTCCTCTCTAAAATGGAGTATTCTATGCAAATGTATGTAAAGTACCTCGTTTGATTATGTCGCTTACTGCACGTACATTTTGACTAATTCCTCGAAAATAACTCCTTGTTGGATAACATAGGTGAAACATTATCAAATTAAAACACTGGAAATTTCATTAGATGTATATATCAAAACTCTGTTGATGATTCGACGCAAGCGTCCGGATATGCTTGGTGGAGATCACAAATAGCTTACGATATATAATCAAGTAGCGTGCTCTCTGCTTTGCGTTTATGATTTTCAGTTAACCTTTTTGTCTTATGAGATTAATTTAGTAAGAGTCAATGAAAGCGTTCGTAAAGTAGGGTAACGGTGAACTTGCCAAACATACTTGGTTGTCATAGATCGATAAATAACCGAAGGTCGAATAAAATGTGGACGACTCTCACGAAGAAACAGTAGCGGAGCATAAAGCCCCAAAAGAAATAGTTTTGTAAGTCTTCAAAGTCTGGTGCTAACCTTAATAATGTTAATGGGCACATTTAGCTGAAGATGCACGGTCACAAACTCTCACCAGATCACCAGTGGGTACACCATACTACTCATCACTTGCAACCGTTAGCTAGCTTTGATCAGACACTTTCCGACATATCGCTAGACTTCCAAATATATTTTCGAACCTCTTCACTTCTGACAAATGATTTAATTAGGTTAGCATACTTCGATCATATAGGTGTTACATGTGGAGGCATTGTCGAACTTCGAATACCTGTGGCACCTTTAGTGGTGAGACTGACATGATCTTGTACATCAAGCAATAAACTGTGGGTCTTTTCCTCGTTGGAACATTATGTGTTATTTCTCAATTTTCATTTTCATATATTGTGATATTGTTTATATATTTTCGAATATTTTCTCGTTCCTTGCTATACTTTAAATTCATCACGACCGAACAAACTTCTAAATTACTTAAGTTCATGACTCCTACGCTACCCTCATTTCAGCTAATGCTATTCCGGCCCTGTAGTGGAGAAGCCTCGCTCTACTGCGCAGAAGCTGACCTCCTTGAGTGCGGCGTCACAAAACTTTGCACACAATTCATCGCAGTAGTGAATGCATTACTACGCGGTCTCAACATATAAGTCACATCTAATTTGTTTACCAGTGATGCGTCTGAACTTTATGAAACCTTTAGAAAAGGCTATGCTTAAACGTGGAGACCTAAACGACTGACAAGGGTGAGACCAACTCTTCCATAGCATAGAGCTGTAACATGACTGAGAAACAGAATCGTTGATACTAATACTTGAAGTCAGTGGTCAAAAGACCTTTCACAAGTGTCTATTTAGAAAGCTTTCAAAATGTCCCCATCGGCTGCAGACAGTCCTTATCTCATTTCAAAAAGACGCTTCGGACGAACTGGTTGAATTTGCTTGTCGGTTTCTGGAGATCGCCAGAATTCTTAGCGTCGAGATTCGTTATATCAAAGAAAAGTGTTAAGTCGGCTTTCCGAGAAATTCAACGGAGCCTACAGAGGCCTTAAAGGAGCCGAAGAGTCCTAGCGAATCAGAGCATGACGGAGCTTTCTAGAATGCCAACGTGGCGTGCTTCTATTGGTCAGTAGCATAATATGTCTTTTAACGGATTGGCCAAAATATGATGTCGATTTAACAAATGTTAGCATCTATAAATACCCGTGTTTTTCTGTACAAAAATGAACCTTTGGAATAAAGTGTTTTCGCTTATTTTGCTCCTTTTTCTCTTGAGTTCTGGTCGCTGTGTAATTCTAGCTTGCGGGTTACCAGAATAGCTTGAGAACCGAATAAAGCATTCAAACTGCCAAGGCTTATCAAAAAGCCTCGAACAACACAGAATGACGTCAAATACGTCTGTCACAATCTGACGCGTCATCTTTTTACCCGCCAAACGCTCCCAGACTACTCGGGAAAGCTCATCACGACGATTTTTCGATAGATCACAAGAAGCAGATACTCCTTATGGTTGCTGGTACCACAATAAAATATACTGATTCCTCTCGAAACTACACGAAACCCTGACGTCTTCCGGGCTTCACACTGACCGACACGGAAAACCCTTCAGGAAGGTTCACAACCAGCACGCGTAATAGCAACCACAGCCGGTGAAAACGGCCGTCTGTTGTACATCACTGATGTGATGACGAAAGTTCCTCAACCCGTCGACACTAGTGCAAGTTCTAACGACTGGCTGCACGAAACAGTTTTCAACTTACCGGTGGAAAATGTAAAACCAATTGTTTCATATGGTAAGGGGTATGGGTTCACACAAACCCATTCCCTGGGTTTTGGTTGATGCAGATATTTCTGTACAAATCATTGGTATAAACCTGATACAACACTATAACCTACTCACTAGCACGCGTAGTCGAAAGTTAGTAAACGGAAATATCAATTTATCTGTTTGTGTAACTTTTTCCGGTTTTAGGTTGTTCGCAGTCACTTTTAAGCACATAATGGACTCACAGACGGATTTCTGACAAACATAGCGAACTATACTGAACACTATCAATAATGTTACACAACACATCACGACTACAGGACCACATGTGTTCTCAAAAGCGTGCCGACTAGCTCCTGAAAAGCTAGGTTTGGCCAAAGATGACCACATGAATTAATCAGTCATCGGACAGCCGATATGGATCTCGCTTGCCCATGGTCCCCAAAAGGATACAGCAACGACTAGCATCTCAATCGTTACAGTTAGTAACCGAATGCGGAAACCACTCCTGACCGAAAGCTACCTTAAACAGCACAGCTGTTTTTTCTCAGAAATCGATTTGGTCAAAGCATATAACAGAATTCGCATGGCTATTGACGATATTTCTAACGCCACTATCATCACCTCATCGAACTGTTTGAATTTTTATTCATACTTTTCGGCTTAGGAAATACTGAACAAACTTTCCAGGAATTCATCGACGACAATTTTTGAAGTCTAAACTAAGTACATATATATGCAGATGACTGCTTGATCGCAAGCCTGGAGAGAGCATCTTAATTTCAGCAACTGAGTCTTGTTTTCGAACGATTCCAAAAGCGTGGCATCACAGTAAATATTCGGAAATGTCAAATCGCCACCAATTCTTTAGCTTTACTCGGACACAATTTAGATGATCAAGGCATCCCCTCTCTGAAAAGTAAAGTGGCGGCCATTTTGGTTTATCCAGAATTGACCACAGTCAAGCAACTAAGCACATTCAAAGATCTGGTAAGTTTGTAGTGGCATTGTACCATAACCATACAATCCCAAAAGCTGAACATAAGACTGCGCGGAAAATAGATATTCAATATTTAACGCGGGAAAATGCCTAACGACGGAGAAGGCAGGAACAAGGAATTTAAGTAATTGGAGTTGATCGAAGAGCATGGCTCGGCCACGCAGGCGTGGTTCCTCTGAATGTTACCTTTTATCTTCTATTCATATTAAATATATTGTTCCTTCTCTAGCCTAACCTTGTTCGACATCATGTATTGGTAATTGATACAATACAGCGAGTTGGTGTAGTCGATGGTGTGACTTCCACGTAAGATTGTAGCGGTAAATATATCCCCAAAATAAATAGCACTAAGTTTTCGACATTGGATGCTGACCATATGTTTTAGTGGACTTATCTAGCTGAAGGCGCTCGGTCAGGCATCCTCACCAGATCACGTGTGGTAACGCCGTGCTCAACATCAACCGCAATCGCTAGCCAGATTAGATCAGAGAATTCCGATATATTGGTCGTCGCCAAATATACTCTTCCGATCTCCTCGACTCTGTCTTTTGATTTCTCTGGGTGGGAACGAAATACATTAGAAGGTGTTACTGGTAGAAGCGTTGTCAAACACTGAATACCTGTGACATCATCATTGGTGAGACCGTCGTGATCTGGTACGCCTAATTGCAACTGTGAGTCTGTTCCTTTTCGGGATTTTTATATATCATTGCTTTATTTTTTATTTTTTTTAAACATTGTGATTTTTTTCGTATTTTTTCTTGGATATAAATATATTTTCCCCTCGTTCATTATCGTACTTCATACTTCATCATGACTGAACAGACACCTAAAGTACTCAAGCTTAAGACTTTGTCCCCACCTTCGTTTCAACTGATGCCTTTCTGGCCCGACAACATCGAAGCCTGGTTTTGCTACGCAGAAGCCTACTTCTCCGAGCACGGCGCGATCGACACACGTGCACAATTCCTCGCAGTAGTCAAGGCACTACCGCGCGAATTCAACAGGTACGTGACACCTAGTATGTTTACTAGTGATGTTTCCGATCCTTACGAAATCTTAAAACGTTCGATTCTTAAACGAGGAGACCTAACCGATCGACAAAGGTTAGATCAACTCTTCAATAACATCGACCTGCAACACGGTTCTGCGACAGACATGTTGCAACGGATGAGAGAGGTTATAGGCCCAAGAACTTTCGACGAAGGTCTATTCAAACAACTCTTCTTGTCAAAACTTCCCCAACAGGTGCAAGCAGTTCTGGTCTCGTTCCAGAACAACGCCTTAGACGAGCTGGCTGCATCTGCCGACCGTATTCTAGAAATTACGAAACCTTCTACTACCGAGGTATTTTCAGTCAAAGAAAAACCTCAAACGACTCAAAATGATATAACCGACTTATGTCACACACTCACGCGTTATCTTAGTCTTCGTACCGACCGTAAGATATCGCGCACACCACGTAGAAGCATTTCTCGTAAGCGATCTGTCTCTAGACCACGAGAGACAGATAACCCCGACTGGTGCTGGTATCATAACCAGTATGGAAAGTCTTCCAGAAATTGCAGAAAACCCTGCAATTTTCCCAACACGAAACCGACTGATTCGAAAAGCAATTCGGGAAACTTCCAAGCCGGCACGCGTTAACGGCAACCGTAGCCGGCAAACATAGCCGTCTGTTATACGTCACAGATGTGACAACGAGAGTTCGCTACCTCGTCGATACTGGCGCAGAAGTTAGCGTTCTCCCAGCGAATCCCAACGATCGGCTTCAAGAATCGGCTCTAAACTTACAGGCGGCAAACGGAAAACCGATCGCTACGTATGGCAAAAGGTGCGTTTACCTTAACGTGGGTTTACGCAAACCCATTCACTGGATCTTCGTTGTTGCAGATGTTTCTATGCCAATCATTGGTATGGACCTTCTACAACACCATAATCTGATCATCGACACGCGCAAACGGAGGCTAGTAGACGGAAACACTAATTTATCCGTTTGCGTAACTTCCTTCTCTGGTTGCAGATTATCCCCAGTCACAATTAAGCATATGATAGACCCACTCTATGAACCACTACTCGATAAGTATCCTGGGATACAACAAACTCAACCGAAACTACCGTGTGTAACCAGCAATGTTACACATCACATCACGACTACAGGACCACCTGTATTCTCTAAAGCACGACGACTAGCTCCTGAAAAGCTAAGGTTAGCGAAAAACGAATTCGATCACATGATAGACTTAGGAATCATACGACCGTCAAGTAGCCCATATGCATCCCCGTTGCACATGGTCCCTAAAACGGACAGCAACGATTGGCGTCCAACTGGCGACTATCGGCGATTGAATGCAAAAACCATTCCCGATCGTTACCCGTTGCCTCACATTCACGATTTGACAGCTACCTTGAAAGGTACAACTGTCTTTTCGAAAATCGACTTGGTTAAAACGTATAACCAAATCCCTATGGCTACTGACGACATACCGAAAACAGCTATCATAACTCCCTTCGGACTCTATGAATTTTTGCGAATGCCTTTCGGTCTAAGAAATGCTGCTCAGACATTCCAAAGATTCATAGACGATGTTTTTCGAGGTCTCAACTTCGTACACGCGTATGTTGATGTCTGTCTAATCGCAAGTCCGGACAGAGAAACACATCTCAAGCATCTGGATCTTGTTTTCGAACGACTACAAAAACATGGGATTACTGTAAACGTTCAGAAATGCCAAATTGGGACCGACTCATTAGACTTTCTGAGACACACTACCAATGCTCAAGGTATCCGACCCCTTAGAACCAAAGTGGCGGCCATTCTGGATTACCCAGAACCGACCACCGTCAAGCAATTACGCACGTTTAACGGCCTGGTAAGTTTCTATAGACGTTTCATACCGAAATGCGCATTACTTATGAAGCCTCTTACCGATCAACTTCGTAGAAATGCGAAATCCATCAATTTGGACGACATCGCACAAAAAGCATTCTCCACAATTAAGGAACTAATCGCTAAAGCAGCATTGATTGCACAACACGACACCCGAGCACCCATTAGCATCGCAGTAGACGCATCCGACTCAGCAATCGGAGGAGAATTAAAAAAATGGGTTAACAACTAATATCAACCATTAGCATTTTTCTCTTGACGGTTGCAAGAAACTGAATCGAGGTACAGCACATTCGGTAGGGAAATCCTAGATATGTATTGTGCTGTGCGGCATTTCCAACACTATATCGAAGGCCGTGAATTCACTCTTTTCACGGACCATAAACCGCTCACTTTCTCGTTAAGCTCTCCTTCAGACAAGTACTCTCCCCGTGAGTCTCGACAACTGGACTACATTTCGTAGTTTACTTCGGATATTCAACACATCTCTGGAGCAAACAATGTAGTTGCAGACGCCTTATCTCGCATAACTTCCTTGAACAGTTTCCAAGGAATCGGTCTTCATAAACTCGCCGAGCTTCAAAAAGAAGACACTGATCTTCAGCACGAGTTATCGTCCACAACCCTTAAACTACGCATCAAACAAATGAGAACAGGTAAGGAAACCTTACTGTGTGACACATCTACAGGTAGGGATCGCCCAATCGTTCCGAAACATTATCAACGCAATGTCTTCAACACATTGCACAAACTTTCTCATCCAGGTGTTCGTGCAACCATCAAGCTTATAGCAGAACGGTTTTGCTGGCCTGGCATGAATAAAGACGTGAGGGAGTGGGCACACTCCTGTGTAAGCTGCCAAAAATCTAAGGTTATCAGACACAATAAATGTCCCTTAGGCTCGTTTAAAACTCCCGATGCTCGTTTCGACCATGTTCACCTGGATTTGGTAGGACCTCTACCAGATTCAAATGGATACTCTTACCTCTTAACCTGCGTAGATCGTTTCACTCGATGGCCAGAAGCAGCACCTATCAAGGACATCACTGCTGAAACAGTGGCCCGCACCTTCGTCGAACGATGGGTAGCAAACTTCGGCTGCCCTTCAACCATCACTACAGATCGCGGACGTCAGTTTGAATCTGATCTTTTCCGTCGTCTGACCACACTTTTAGCAATCATTCGCTTCCGAACGACCCCCTACCATCCACAAGCAAACGGGTTGGTAGAAAGTTTTCACCGACAACTAAAAGCTTCACTATCAGCTGCAAACGTTTCACAGTGGACCGACGCTCTTCCACTTGTCTTACTAGGTATCCGCAATGCAGTGAAAGCTGACATTGGATACACTGCGGCTCAACTCGTTTATGGAACGACACTTCGACTTCCAGGAGGATTCGTGGATCCTTCATCCTCCTCAATGAACATGGATCTAACCTCCTACACGAACAGGCTTACAAACGCAATGCGTTCAGTTAAACCTGCTTCCACTCGACCTCAATCAACTGATGTTTTCGTTCAACCTGACTTACGATATAGCACACACGTTTTCGTTCGTCGAGACTCGCATCGACGACCATTCGAATCAGCATACGAAGGACCCTTCAAAGTTCTTCAACGTGAATCTAAGTACTGTATAGTCGACAAGAACGGAACAAACGATAGCATCAGCATCGATCGCTTAAAAGCAGCGTATTTAGAAGGAAATCCTATTCACGTCGATTTCCCTTCGGTACAATCGCACAACACGACTCCTACACTCATAATTCCTCAACCGACAACCAACACTAGCGATGATACTGCGAATGTATCTGAAAATAAACCTAAAACGACGCGTTCTGGAAGAAGAGTAAGATTTCCAGAACATTTAAACGACTACTGCACGTAAGGCACTACTCGACATTTTATATTATCTCAATCTTTCTTTTTAACGATATAAAATTTTTTTTAAAAAGATCTTATATACTAGGTAGTTGTATCATGAAAAATCTACAATTTTGGGATTAGATATATTATTAGAGCAGTACTAATATCATAGTAGACCATAATTCTACAAGTTTTTGTCACCGATTTATAATGAATTGTGCGTTTTTCACGGGACCTTCCGCAGACCAATTTTGTAGGAGTGAGAAGTTCATCATTTTGGACGATAACGAGAGAATACCACGCTCTACAGTTGAGGAAATGATCGCGAACGCGACCATTCTCACATACCAAATAGTATCGCATCAGACGCATCCGAACAGGTAATTGAAGTTCCACAACATTGGATAAAGATCAGCCGACAACCTTCAGCATTCTTCTCGAGACGGTTGCAAGACATCAAATCGAGGTACAACGCTTTTTGGAGGGAACTCCTAGCTATGTATTGTGCTGTACGGCATTTCCAACACTATATCGAAGGCCGTGAATTCACTCTTTTCACGGACCATAAACCGCTCACTTTCTCGTTAAGCTCTCCTTCAGACAAGTACTCTCCCCGTGAGTCTCGACAACTGGACTACATTTCGTAGTTTACTTCGGATATTCAACACATCTCTGGAGCAAACAATGTAGTTGCAGACGCCTTATCTCGCATAACTTCCTTGAACAGTTTCCAAGGAATCGGTCTTCATAAACTCGCCGAGCTTCAAAAAGAAGACACTGATCTTCAGCACGAGTTATCGTCCACAACCCTTAAACTACGCATCAAACAAATGAGAACAGGTAAGGAAACCTTACTGTGTGACACATCTACAGGTAGGGATCGCCCAATCGTTCCGAAACATTATCAACGCAATGTCTTCAACACATTGCACAAACTTTCTCATCCAGGTGTTCGTGCAACCATCAAGCTTATAGCAGAACGGTTTTGCTGGCCTGGCATGAATAAAGACGTGAGGGAGTGGGCACACTCCTGTGTAAGCTGCCAAAAATCTAAGGTTATCAGACACAATAAATGTCCCTTAGGCTCGTTTAAAACTCCCGATGCTCGTTTCGACCATGTTCACCTGGATTTGGTAGGACCTCTACCAGATTCAAATGGATACTCTTACCTCTTAACCTGCGTAGATCGTTTCACTCGATGGCCAGAAGCAGCACCTATCAAGGACATCACTGCTGAAACAGTGGCCCGCACCTTCGTCGAACGATGGGTAGCAAACTTCGGCTGCCCTTCAACCATCACTACAGATCGCGGACGTCAGTTTGAATCTGATCTTTTCCGTCGTCTGACCACACTTTTAGCAATCATTCGCTTCCGAACGACCCCTACCATCCACAAGCAAACGGGTTGGTAGAAAGTTTTCACCGACAACTAAAAGCTTCACTATCAGCTGCAAACGTTTCACAGTGGACCGACGCTCTTCCACTTGTCTTACTAGGTATCCGCAATGCAGTGAAAGCTGACATTGGATACACTGCGGCTCAACTCGTTTATGGAACGACACTTCGACTTCCAGGAGGATTCGTGGATCCTTCATCCTCCTCAATGAACATGGATCTAACCTCCTACACGAACAGGCTTACAAACGCAATGCGTTCAGTTAAACCTGCTTCCACTCGACCTCAATCAACTGATGTTTTCGTTCAACCTGACTTACGATATAGCACACACGTTTTCGTTCGTCGAGACTCGCATCGACGACCATTCGAATCAGCATACGAAGGACCCTTCAAAGTTCTTCAACGTGAATCTAAGTACTGTATAGTCGACAAGAACGGAACAAACGATAGCATCAGCATCGATCGCTTAAAAGCAGCGTATTTAGAAGGAAATCCTATTCACGTCGATTTCCCTTCGGTACAATCGCACAACACGACTCCTACACTCATAATTCCTCAACCGACAACCAACACTAGCGATGATACTGCGAATGTATCTGAAAATATACCTAAAACGACGCGTTCTGGAAGAAGAGTAAGATTTCCAGAACATTTAAACGACTACTGCACGTAAGGCACTACTCGACATTTTATATTATCTCAATCTTTCTTTTTAACGATATAAAATTTTTTTTAAAAAGATCTTATATACTAGGTAGTTGTATCATGAAAAATCTACAATTTTGGGATTAGATATATTATTAGAGCAGTACTAATATCATAGTAGACCATAATTCTACAAGTTTTTGTCACCGATTTATAATGAATTGTGCGTTTTTCACGGGACCTTCCGCAGACCAATTTTGTAGGAGTGAGAAGTTCATCATTTTGGACGATAACGAGAGAATACCACGCTCTACAGTTGAGGAAATGATCGCGAACGCGACCATTCTCACATACCAAATAGTATCGCATCAGACGCATCCGAACAGGTAATTGAAGTTCCACAACATTGGATAAAGATCAGCCGACAACCTTCAGCATTCTTCTCGAGACGGTTGCAAGACATCGAATCGAGGTACAACGCTTTTTTAGGGAAGTCCTTGTCGTGTATTTTGCAGTATGGCACTTTTAACACTAGTGAAGGCGGAGAATTCACTCTTTTCGCCGATTATATACGTCTTACCTTCTGCTTAAGCTCATCTTCAAACTTGTACTCACCTCGAGAGTATTGACAACTGGACTATATTTCGTAGTTCACTTCAGATAGAAAACCCATTTCTGGAGCAGACAATATAGTTGCGGAGGCTTTATCCCGTAGAACTTCGAAAGATTTCCGAGGAATTGTCCTTATTAAAATCGCCCAGCTTCAAAAGGAAGACAATGATCTTCAGCAGGAGTTATATACAGCAAGCTTAAAACTACGTATTAAACAGATGGGAGCAGGTAAAGGAACCTTACTATGCGGCACATCCACAGATACGGATCGCCCAATCCAGCCGAAACATTATCGACACAACGTCCTAAATATGTTGTGCAAACTTTCTCATCCAAGTGTTCGTATAACCATCAAGCTCATAGCAGAGCGACTTTGTTGGCCTGGTATGAATAAAGACATGAGGGAATGGGCACGTTCCTGTGTAGGCTGAAAGAAATTTAAAGTGATTAATCACAAAAAATGTATCTAGGGCTCATTCAAAACACCCAACGCTCGTTTCGACCATGTTCATCTGGATTTGGTGGGATCCTTACTAGATTTAAGTGGATACTTGATGACCAGAAGTAATACCCATCAAGGCCATTACCGCTGAAACAGTAACCAGCACTTTAGTCGCACGATGGGTGGCAAAGTATGGCTGACCTTCAAATGTCACTATAGACCGTGTAAGTCAGTTCGAATCTGAACTTTTCCGTTGTCCGACAGCTCTAATATGAATCACGTTATTCTAAGCTATCGCCCTTACTTTGTATCGCTCCCCATATCTCGACATTGTCAGTATATAGAAAGACCGATGGTGGTGATAGACGAAGAAAGTCATTTACAATCAAGAGGAATAGAACTGGCCCTCAAAATGTACCCTGAGGCACTCCACTAAGCACAGCTCCCCGACTTGCAGTTCAGACGTACTCTTTGCTGGCGCCCAACTAGGAAGTCTTTTATTCACATCAATAGGTTGCCTCCAACCCCGACATTTCTTAAATTATATAACGGCCGGTTGTGCGGGACTTCGTCAATAGTTTTTCTGGAGTCAACTTAGGCTACGTCCACAGGTAAGTTTTGATCTTTATGAGCGCACCAGCTTTCACGAGCCACTAATAAGTTAGTAAGACAGGAATAATCTATTCTAAAAGCATGCCGCTTCTCCGAAAGGATCCGGTTTTCATCAAAATACTTAGGCAGCTCCTTGCGAATAATCTTTTCTAAAATTTTAAAATACACAATAGTTAGGCTAACGGGTCATTAATTCTCAGGTTCGTGTTTCGTACCTGTTTTGAAGACAGGAATTACTATGACGTTCTTCCAGTCATTTAGTAAACAACCCTGGGCTTTGAATTCGAAATTCGTAATCAATGGGCAATCAAATACAAAGGAATCATAAGTTCCTACAAGAACCACATGTTTTGATATATTTTATACTCCACCAATTTGAGGCAACAACTTGAGTACTGGAACCAAGCATGCCTCATTAAGGATGTGGACACTTTCAAGCATGTTTATCGTGTGGGAACCAACTCAGTGTGTTATTCTGATCTCCAGAATCAATCATTTCCGAAGCTACAGCAAGAGGACTTGAGAACTGAATAAACTAAAAATGGTAATATGTTCTCATCAAGTGGTGGATGAGTGGAACGCTATGCACAAACAAGTGGAATCAGCTTTAGCAATAAACATTTTCAAGGGGAATATAGATCACTGAAAAACAAGCTTCAGTGGTTGTCACTGGTTCAGCGTCCTGATATCCTTATTACTGAGGACTCAAAGTGTTGCTGGGTAACTACTTATTTTTCAAAATGTCAAGGTCATAGACTTTATGGTCGAGCGCACAAGGTTCACAAAAAATTGTTTGGGTTACTAGTTGTTAAACCCTGAACACCAAATTTATTCGACGTATTTCATCCTGAAGTCTCTATGTTGTAAGCTCATGAAATTATTTCAGTAATTTTTATAAACCCTGGCAATATATTACACAGAGATTTACAATTTGTCCGTACTAATTTACTTTGAATGCCATCGGCAAATTTGTTCCTTTACATGTAATATATATACAAGAAGTTTAGGACTATAGTTCTGAACTTCATTTATAAGTGGCATTTATAAATACACATTAATGCGCATTAATGTGTATACAAAATGTGTATATATCCTTATAAGCTGGAGACTGTTAATTGAAACGCTTTGTTTTGTGTTCGGTTTCAAACTCCGCATCAAATGGAAAAAACTTTTTTACGTATGTACATATGTACATATAAGCGAGGCAGAAAAGCACTGTCACAAGGTACTTAAAACGAGTCAAACCACTTTCATATACACTGAACTATTTAATTTGGGTGAATGGAAACACTGTTTGCTCTGTTGAGAGCGCTTCGAACGTTTACTGTTTTAGGTACCTAGATAGTTACACCCCAAGCATCCAATCAAGGGAAAAAAGGCTAACAAAGGGGAAATAAAGGGGAAGAAAGCGTAAATAAGGGGGAAATGTCGCTTTTCCGCCTCCACGTCAGTAATTTAGTGGAAATGTCGGTTTTTCCACCTTACGTCTTGTATTTGGGGGAAATTTGTTGACAATTATATGTAACGTACGGTGTTTGAAAACCTTGATGTACATCAAGGTTTACACGTCGCAACGCATTATGTTGTATGAAAAAGTATTTTTCTAAGAGTATACAGACGATTTCACTTCTGTTTCTGTTCTGTTCGACATATATTCAAGCTAAGATTAATAAAAACCAAGTTTGTAAAATTTAATGCTCTACAAACATTCATCAGCCATGAGATGATTTTTGTCAAATGGTTCAAATGGTTCAAATGGTTGTGGACGGAATAGAAGAAGCTTTCGCTTAACAGGCTTCCGTGTCTAGTAGCAGGGGATCACCAAATCCTCCAGGCAGGAACCTAGGTATGTTAACAATAAAAGAGGAAAAGAGATTGGTAAATCATAATGTGATGCTGTTCTTGGTCCTTAAGAATAGGTCAAGTTGCCTCTTGAAGGACTCCTGAGAAGTCGCTTGGACTAGCTCGGCTGGCAGCGAATTCCAGCTTTTGACAACTCTTAAGGAGTAGAAGTTGTGTCTACATTCCGTCTTGCTATGTTGTGTTTCCAGTTTCTGGGTGTTACCCCTTAGGTTGTTATTCGAACTAAGCTTAAGTAGGTGTTTGAGAGGATGTCCAGAAGTGTTAAGAATACTATAAGCCATTAATAAATCACCTCTAAGACGCCTATATTCTAATGGGTAAAGTTAAGTGAATGGAGGCGCTCTTCATGAGGTTTAGATTTGAGTCCTCGAACTGATTTCGTGGCTCGCCGCTGGATACGCTCCAAAGTGACCTTGTCCTTTTGGAGTGAGGGGGGGAGTATTATGTTTCCGTACTCTAAATGGGGACGGATGAAACTATTGAAGATTGTGTGGAAAGTTCTTCCGTCAAACTGTCTAAAAATGCGCTTCAACGTTACCAGTGCAAGGTTTGCTCGGAAGGCATTTTTGTCACAGTTGGCGTAAGACTTCAAATCATGGGGCACCAGGACTCCTAAATCTTTTTCGACTTGGGATACTACTAGAGAGGAGTTTCCTAAGTTGTAACTGTAGTTTGCAACATGTCGCAGATGGACTACTTTACACTTTGAAGTGTTAAAGGTAAGTCCGTTATCGTCTGCCCAACTTTGAAGTCGAGTCAGATCCTCGTGAAGTGCCTGTGTATCGTCTTGGTTGCGTATCTCTCTCCAAAGTTTCACGTCGTCGGCAAAAAGTAATAAATCTGACGTTACCTGTTGAGGAAGATCATTTATGTAGATCAAGAAGAGAAGAGGCCCTAGTACTGAGCCCTGGGGGACCCCACTAGGACATTCCATAGCCTGAGATAAAGTGAAATTAACCCTAACCTTAAAGTGTCGATTTTTTAGGTATGAAGTAAGGTAATCGATTAGGGGTGGTTTGATACCTAGTCGTTTGAGCTTGTTGATAAGACACAAGTGGTTAACCTTATCAAAAGCTTTTGAGAAATCAAGGTAAATGACATCAACCTTTCCCTTGCAATCGAGGATGCTTGTCCATCTGTCCACCGCAGTCAGCAGGTTGGTTATACAAGAGTAACCCTTCCTGAAACCATGCTGTTGGGGTGAGAAGAAATTTAAGGACAGTAGATAGTCATTTAAACCGTCGCATATCAGGGACTCCATGAGTTTTGAAGGTAATGACAGAAGAGCCACCGGCCGATAACTTGAAGGTTCATTGCGTCGACCACCTTTGAAAATTGGTGTGATGTGAGCCAACTTCCAATTTTCCGGTAATTTGCCTCGGCTAAGCGAGTGAGAAAACATCACGCTAAGCGGCGTTGACAAGATTGAGGCTGCCTCTCTCAGTATGGCAGGATGAACCGTATCCGGGCCAGGAGAAGTGTCTAATCTTAAGTGCTGCAATTTCCGGAACACCAAGTCAGCGCTTAGGTCTACTTCGGAAAGTCCTGTGGAATTGCAGATGAAACTGTCGTCAGTAAAGTTGATGTCAGCCGGTTGAAACGTTTGAGAGTAATGTGCCGCCAGAAGGTTAGCGGCGTCGCCATCGTTGTTGGTCGGGCCGTTAAGCTACCTTTCCATAACTGAAACAAGCTTTATCCCAGAAGATCCTGTTAGTGTTCTAATATAACAATAATCTTCGCGATGATCACCTAAATGCACAGATTAGTTTCTGTTTCATTTTGGAAAGGACAGGAGGCTTGATGGCCTGTGTTAGTCTTTGCAATGGTGTTGTAAAATTTAATTTGTGATTTCTTTTAGACTGGAATATGCAACTTTTAGAGTCAGTCGGGAATTTACGACCTCCTCGAAGACTCAAATCAACATGTCGTCCAGCGAAAAAACTCAAAACTATTGCATATCAAGGTCTACCACCACCTTCTATAAGACTACGTTTAGATGAGGCTATTGAAAATGCAAGACGTAATCATCAGTCCAATGTATTTCCTAGTCAGGATCCAAGTATTTTAAATAAAACATGGAGAAAATCAACAACATCAATAACTTCAAATGATGTTGATAACGGTAACTCAAACATTTCAGAATCACCTCAGATGTCTCAGTAAGCCTTATATGTGTATAAATCCCGTTTTTGTGTGATTGTATACATATTTTGATTCTTGTCATTAGCTACTAAGGAGACTGAGTCTAATGGTACTTAAAAAGAACTGTCAACAAATAAATTGATGCCCCTAACTCTATTATTGTGGTCATTAGATGACTTACCAGACTAAAAAATCAGTTGATTAACCCATTGAAGTAATTTAGAAACATTACTACTTATTAAAGGAATATGTGTTGTGTTTTTGATCGTTTCTGGGATTTACCATGTGAATCCATCTTCATTCCAGTCAGCATTAGTTGGTGGGATAAGAATCACATCTGTCATTTATAAAACATGCACCATAACTACGATGATCATAGATTTTGTTCATAAGTGCATGAGTAGTGGAATGAAAGAAGCGGCATGTAAGTGTCAGGAATAAAATGTACGATACGATAATTTATTATGTTGTTAGCTAATGTGGTTGAATCTATCAACGCTACTAACCGTTTACATCCATCTAGTTATTGATAAATTTGTATCAACTACTGCCCATCTAAATATATTTAAATATTCATATTGACTAGATGAGTAAATCATATATCAGTGGATGTATTTGGATACAACTTTTGAATCAGTAGTTAGGTCCGTTACTGATTTATTTGTGATGTATAGTAAATCTCTATCTGCAGTCTTATCATCGTCCTTCTGGCCCTATCAGTCTTTGTTTCGTTATGCAGTAACAAGTAATCCGCTGTCTCCTCAGTTGTATCAAATGGCCATACCGTTATTTTATGAAGATACAATATTGATTACTTGTTTGAATGTTTTAGGAGATTTCAGTAATTCACTAGATGTTCATATTCCGTTCTAATACTTATTTTAAATTTTAACCTTCACAAATCACTTGACCACAAAAAATAAACGAATGTGAATATGTGTTAGTGCTTTTGTTTGATACTAACTTCCTGAATTTAATGTTAAAAATACAATTTGTGGATTAAAACATGCCGCGAGTGAGGTGGATGCTCACCAGTAATATCGACACGTGAATGTAACGTACTAATATTGCTAGATTTTGGCCAATGATTCTCTGTTTTAACTAAAACATTATCATAAAAAACAAAGCCTTAATGTCCTGGGTTTAATCAGACACTGAAACCTAGGCTATAAATCTTAAAACCTTAGGACTGGAAACATGAATAATTTTCGGGACCCAGTAATCCTTGGTGATTTTTGTTTACTGACTCTATCTTGTCCTAAAATTTATATTTTTAAATTTGTATTATCTAAGTAATCAAAACTTAGGCAAATTAAACTTCATATTAAAAGAATGTTTAGATGCCACAAAACTGAGGGAGAGCACTAAGTCACTTAAATAGCGTGTACAATTACAATCAATACCTAAATTCACACGCTATATTGGTTTCCGTCTAGGACATTTCGGTCTGTCGGACATAATTAACAGGAATTTCTTTACAAGCATGAGTTAGCCCAAGTACTCAAACCACGTCAGTCAGACGAGATGAATATAACGAAAAGGAAATTGAATATTTTAGTAGTAGTGATAATAAGAAAGACCAACTAATAAGAACATGATTAGGAAAAGTTGACTGGATAGATGTGTTTGTAGGAATAACAAAACTTAAGAATCATAAGATAAAAAGAGAATGAGTCTGGGCCAGTTTGAATAATTCTGATTCTTGTCGCCCAATGTCTAGCGGTTATTATTAGTATCTCAACTAGGTAGTCTGGATATGCGTATGTGCGTCAGTTCAGTTGTTAACGACTTCATGTACTGATGCTACACTTTGATTTGGCCATTTCTAGCCTTCCTAAAGCCAACTTCCGCACCATCAGATACCATTCGTCACGACAAACGTTGGGTGAGCGTGCGTCATACGTATCCTAACCAACCTTTGCCTATTACTTCATACATGAATATAACATTGTTTACTTGGTCATTTCATGATACACGAGCAATGTTTCAAAGACACTTGCCATCAAAAGAATTCAATGTACATATACTTTCCACTTTTAGATTACATGCTTCACTTCGAACCACATTATACATCCAGGTTTGTAGGGATAATATTCTCCAATAGTCGTTACTTGATGCGGTATGATAGTCAATTAATTTATAAATATCCACAAGATGACTTCATGATTACTTTAGTTCTTCAAACGAATCAATAATCACTAGTTTGCTTCAGGTAAACTCTGGAACTGGAACTATTGTACGTCACCTTAAACAGTTAATTCAAGTCGAAACTGAGAGATTTAAAATTGATTATAATGATCAACTATTTGTTTTGTGTTACAGAATACTACGTCCTAATTTAACAAAACCAACTATAATTCATAAACCTGGTATATCTTTACGAGGTGAAGAAAGCTTAGAAAATTATGTACGCGGATGCGGTAGTCAGTGGTTTAAACAAATTAGCAAAGAAGAATCTTTCATAGAATGTCAAAAAGATGTACACATCCGTTGTCCACGGGGAGAGGTTTGCTTATTTTACAATTTAATTGAAAATAAACCCATATTAGTGTTTACTATCTTAACATGTTACCATGTACTGGAACAGCCGAGCGTAGAAAGAGTTCGCTCTCTTTCACTCTCTCTGAAAATTCTTTCATATGGCCGCATGTATATAGACACTTCCAAAAACGTCACTCTTGCGGTGGGGTTGTCGTTTACAAAGCATCTAATAGACTTCTCAGCAATAGACTTCAGTTTATCTAATTAGTTAGTGATCGACTTGACTTTGCCAACTGTAAATCAAATTTTTTTTAAGGATCAAACATAATTTCACCAATGTAGCTAAGCATGTGTTAATCTTATACAGTTAACATTTGGATTTAACTTATTATTTGAGAACAAACACTTTGTTCTTATTCCATATTCATTGATTTCTTACTGTATGTACTTGTCTACTACTTCTGTTTGTGTTCCCTGAACATACTACGAAAAAACTTGATAATACATATTTTACAATATTGAGCGATCATCATGCATTGATATCAGGGATATATACATATTTCAACTGTTGAGATCATGAGTCGACTGAAGCTAGACCACCATGGAAAACCTGGAAGCACTGGACGGCCGTTTGGTCCTATTGTGGGACTGCTCAGCAGTGCGCATCCACGACTCTGCTTCGCGGGATGCGAACGCAGGACCTACTGGCTTCGCGCGCGAGCACTTAACCACTGAGCCGACCGCCATCCAACAGTGTTAATATCTAACTTCAACTAATCCACGAAATTGAGCGACATATACACCATTGTCTTCAGTGAGTTACTATCTCACAACAGACCTGTTTGAACTCCACTAGTCACTATTTCTCACTAGAACGCCAGGATATACATCTGGAAGCCAGTCACCAGTGAGCATATGTTGATTATTATCAGAAGGGGGTTTTGTGGAGATTTTAGTAATATATATATATATATATATATACCCTCTTCACCGAGTTAAAGTACATTGTTTGTGTTTCTCTATTAAAACCTTAGGTACACTTTTAATGGTTAGCAACTAGCAAATACAATCATTACGATTAGTATAAAGGGTTTGTTTAAATTGTTCAATTTCATTATGAAGTAGTGGATGATGATTAAATGATATTACAAATTGAATGAATTTAGAAATGTGAACCATTAAAAGTTAATTCATTAATCTGAGCATATTCAACGAAGGCTGACAATCCTTAGTACAATCTCTTAAGAAGATATAGATGAGCGTTATTAAGGTGTCTAATACAATAAAGACACAACTGATAATCATTCTGTAGTTTAGATAAAGTTAAACGATTATGTAAAATACAGACTGAGCAATCACCATGGACTTCACATAGATTTTGATTAGTTACATCATTCTTACAAGTGCATTGTTGACTGTTGTAAGAGTAAATTGGAAGAACGCTAGAGATGACTACATGATTGCCGTAAGCAAAAGTTGGAGATATTGGGTGACATGGGTTAGAATCATTTGCAATGGCGCATATGGATTTACATTTTATCTTATATCTTGAGTTTTAATCTTCACTTACACTTTTTATTCCATCAAAATATTCTTTATTCTCCAATCATTTTGTCTATTCCTAATCGTTTCTATGACAGCTGATATAATTACTAGTTGTGCTAATCAACCATTTCTCTTGATAATTTCATCTTAGTGTTATGGATGCTGAGTAAAAATATACCAATAATTATCGTGTTAAGTCTATGGTGGCCTTGGACCTTAAATGTACATTTCCTATTGGTCGATGTTTGTTTCACTTGTTAAATATTGTGTAAATGTTGTTTTCTATTTTTATGGTACGATGTGGTTTGTTTGGTTAGTATATAAATAGAGTATGTCTGAAATACAACGATTCATAACTCAGAGGCTGTGACTTGTGTTCTTGACTCAACTGGCTGGGCTAGACAGGGAAGCGGGACCAATCAGGGCACTAGGTCGTCCACTACGTGTTTACGTGTCCACTGTAACCGATCGGTATAAACGCTGCTTATCAAAACCTGCAGTCACACCCGTTACAACACTTAGTATCCTGATAAGAGGTGGTAAATCGAACCAATACACGTATATATCAGATATTACATTGATAATAACTGACTGCTTGGTTAACTGAGTACATGGTTTAACTTATAAATAGCTAAATGTTCAATACATTTACTTATTTAAATGCATATTTATTGATATCACTGATTTAAGGCGTTAGGTAATTTACATAAAGGACGAAACGGTATTGGTGTTAGTATTCTACTTGATTCTAAACAAAATAATACACCAATCATGGAATCACATAATCCAATACGTTCTCTTCCATCAAATGAAGCTTATACAAATTGGCAACGTGATAGAATTAAAGAAGCTGGTTTAATGGAACAAATTCTAAATCAAGGATGGTCATGGTATGTTGATTTATAATTGATATTTTTAATATACCTTTTATAGTTCTCTCTTATTACAATTCAGTTATTCTTATTGCTTATTTAGTTTTGGGAATTAATTCACTCGACAAGTCCTCAAATCACAGAACATTGTTGAACAGGAAAGAAATTATAATCCAAATAACAAGGGTAGATGGAAGTAAGAAGCACAATAAGAAAAACCTTAGTATATTTATAGTTTATACATGGGAAGATGCTCGAGTTTTCTCCAAGTATCGACTAGCGCTGATTGGCTAATTCTTATCCAATCAGCGTGCACCAATGCAGTCGTGTATGGGACATGCTTTAATCCAATCTATGTACCGCGAACAACACCTTAATTCTATACTGTATTACAGGTTTTAAAAGTTAATTATTTGGGGATATTTGAACGGTATATCGGTTATTTGACTATTAAGAAATATCAATGGTTGAGATCATGAGTCAACTGAAGTTAGACCACCATGGTGTTGAGTCGGCTTTCGGAGAACTTCAACGGAGCCTCCAGAGGCCCAAAAGGAGCCGAAGAGTCCTAGCCAATCAGAGCATGATGGAGCATTCTAGAATTCCAACGTGGCGTGCTACTGTCGGTCAGTAGCATAATATGTCGCTAACGGATTGGCCAAAGTATGATGTTGATTTAACAAATGTTAAAATCTATAAATACCCATGTTTTCTGTACAAAAACGAACCCTGGAGTAAAGTGTCTCTCTCATACTTTGCGTCTTCTTTCTGGTGTTCAGGTCGCTGTATAGTTCTAGCGTTCGGGTTATCAGAATAGCTTAGGAACGAATATAGCGTCCAATCGACAAGACCTAACACATGGAAAATCTGGAAGCACTGGACGGCCTTTTCGTCCTGTTGTGGGACTCCTCGGTAGTGCGCATCCACGACCTTGCCTCGCGAGATTTGAACCCAGGACCCATCGGTCTCGCGTGCCAGAGCTTAACCATTAGACCACTGAGGCGGTTGGTATCCAACGGCGTTAATGTCTAACTTCAACCAAGAAATAGACTACACTTTATATTGATCTCATCTTTGTCGAAGACTGTACAGTAATGTTCATATCCACGACCTTAGGGGTGATGAGCTCATAAAGTTTAGGATTCAATTATATATTGAGTTTTCATCCAGTGGTTCATATGTTCAACTTCAATCAATCTGTAACATTGTGAAATCAATTTAAAGTTACTAAGCGTCAATGAATCATTTACTTTTCTTCAATTATATGTTGGGGGAGGATATTTAAAAAAAAATTCACCAAATCAGTGAAAAGTAATTTTGCATTGTAAATATATTAATTATTGAGTATGATCAATAACTTATTACACGAATTGATCGCCCTTTCCTTGTGGGGCTCTTTATTTAAATGTCACTTAGATCGGACGATGTTGACGATGGGCTCATCACTTTTGTGACCCTATATCTGACTCCAATTGGGTTGTATGCTGATTGTCATCGAAATACTCATGTCGACTATCCTCGTATATAATCACCGACTTAAATCGCATCGGCGAATAACGCAACTAAACAAATCAAATACGAGAATGAATCTCGAACACATTTATTTCATACAGTGATTGATCTGAACAGGTAATCAGGGGGAAGAAACGAAGAAAGCGAAGTGAAGAAAGTGAAACGAAATAACTCATAGTGGAGAAGGCGTGTGAGCCAACTACCATCTAATCAATATTCATAGCCAGATAAGAATAGATTACAGACATGTGATGAATAGGATAATAAATGTACACGTATACACTCATTAAAAAAACAGTCAGTGTTGACAAGTGAATAATTAACAAGGTCGAAATATGACTCCAGATGAATGAATAAATTGGCTTGTCCAGAAGCTTGAATAAGCTGTGTAGACTTAACATAGTAACCAACACTACATTTTCTTTTGTTAATGAATTGCAAAACAATGTTTTTTGCTTGCTAAGTGCTAATTGTTGTTTCAAGTTTTGTTCCCTTGATTGTGTCATGAGGTCCGCGCCAGTCCCTGTACAACAATCCAAATATTCAGAGGAAAAAAATGAAGGTTGTATGTAAACTTCTTTCGTCGAATGATGAACATTAATATACAATAATCTTGTGTGTATGAAAGTTACAGAAACGAATCATCTCTGAGCTATGATCTTGGATTGTCAAAGTAAAAAGAATGATCCGAGACTTTCATAAATTACTTTTTAACTGATTTATAATAATAATAATAATAGAATTGTATAAATAATAGTTACATTGGTATGTTCATCATTTCTTTGTTATTCATTTTAGTAAAAGTGGTCTTACAAAAAAGTCAAATGAAATACAAACTTTTCACAAACCGTCTAATTATTTCAATGATGACAATGATACAGCTGATCATTCAGGTGCACAAATGGCGGAGATTTTAGGTGAGAAACTTCCTTCTGCTTTGCTACTAAAAGATGTCAATATGAAAATTGCTCCCCGAAGCATTCCGCAATCAGCAGCAGCAAATGCTGCACGTGAAGGAGTTGGAATGGCTGAACGATTCGGTTTAATTCAGCCTAAACAGTCTTATCTTGGAGCGGATATGGATAAGATTGCAGAGGCAATATCAGAAGCTACATTTTCTCTAGATATGCAACAGTGTGGAAATGGGCCCCGTACTAAGTTTGAAGTATGTATTTAACAAAGTGTTTTACAACTATGCATATTTATTATGTAAATACTTTGAAACATCTCACATGAAACCTACATCTATCTTGTTTATTGTCTTAATTTACTGTTAAACTGGTGAGTGCTTCGGATTACGTATTTGGTTGATACAATCGTTACCTTCAGTTTGAATATATGCCTTGTTGACGGTTACCAGATACCAGCGAGTTCGTCTTTAAGGATATCTATCTATTTTTTTCATTCATTTATCATTTGGCTTAAGCTTTTTGGGAACAGTTTGTTTGATTGATGGATAGAAACTTATATATTTATTTACGATTAGCTGTATGGTAGAGTATCCGTTATTGTCGCATTGATTCAAATATCTCATATCCTAACAAAGAATGATCATTTTCAATCCTAAATATTAACAACAATGAAGCCTTACAAGTAATAATGATAAAGCATTACAAAAAGTTGATTGAGTTTTCTTTTTACTCTGACCTATTTGTTAAGGGAGTTGAATATGCTAAAAGAAATCGTGGAACACTCAATAATAGTAACTTGCACTCGATGAATCCTGAATTAATACCAAAGCAAACTCCACGAATACGACCGGAAGCTCAAGAAATATATGAGTCGAATGACGGTCAAATGTGTAAATTGCTGCTGACAAAGTGAGTGTTTTGATAATTAATTTATTTTCGATTTGTGATGCATAGCTTTAACAAACTCTTTGAGGGTGTTAAAAAACACACATTTTCTACGTAATCTGAATGTATTACCCTCGTTATTATTCATCAGGTCTCTAACTGAAAACTCCTTAAATTATATACACTAAAATGACTGTGTGGTGAACAAGAACAAGTGGGGACAATCGAATGTATTGGAACACGAAATTACAGAATATCTCACTAAAATTTGAGAAGCATACAGTAAATAGTTAATTTGCAAACTTTTGCAAATATCAGTCCATCGTCTCAGATTTCATTGTTTATACATTTTCAGTGGATGTCTATAATTTCAAGGGAATAAGTGTTTCGTATATCATTTAAACTTACGTCGCTTATTGTCAAATTCAATGACGTTCGTACTGTATTGGATGAGTTACAAATAACCTTTAGCAGACCTGTGGTATTCATAATGATTGGTCAACAATATCATATTTTTTTAATTGAAATCATGAACTGATTGATGTTAGACCACCATATAAAACCTGGAAGCACTGTACGGCTGTTTTGTCTTATTGTGGGACTCTTCAGCAGTGCGCATCCACGATCCCGCCTCGCGGGATTCAAACTCAGGGCCTTCAGTCTCGTGTACGAACGTTTCGCAATTTTGCGGATTGGTTGAGGTTAGACAATAACATCGTTGGATGCCGACTCAGGGTTCTAGAGGTGAAGCGTTCGCACGTAAGACTGAAGGCATTGGGTTTGAATCCCGTGAGCGAGATCATGGATGCGCACTGCTGAATAGTCCCACAGGTTTTCAATAGTGATTTAATATCAGTCGGTTCATGATCTCAATCAATACCTTAATCTCCACAACCCCGTATACTGATAATATCATGTTTATTTATTCTCTAATGTTGAATTCTTTGAATTCCTTAATAATCATTTATTTGACTAAATACAGCTTGTCAACTAAAAAATAACGTAAATAATCAATTTTATTACTTTTACATTTCAATAAGATTTTTCAACATGTTTTCTCTTATACAAAATTAGTGATAAATTAAAACAAAAATTATTATGGAATCCAAAATTTTATCCGAATACTAATGATATCATTAGAAGATCACGTGGTGGAGCAGCTAAAGATTGTTTAAATCCATATAAAACAAAATGGTGCAGTAAAATACGAATGACGCGGACAGCTTCAATTAGAAGGAAACAAATAAATAATTAAAACAATATTATTATTTAAAGTGTTTATGAATATCGATGTACAATTATCCATTAGAAACTGATGTTATATACTTGTATTTTCGATAATATCATTTCTTACTATAAACTGATCTCTGTTAGATAGTTATTTGCTTCTTCATAATGCCTATCCATTGGTCTGTATGAGATGAAGTCCAGATTCTAGTGTTTCACCTATCACGATACTATCAGATGACTAGATTTGTATTCAAATTGCCAAATTAAGTCAATCCGGACGGTCAAAACGTCAAGTCATGGGATTTCGTGCATATGTTGCATATTGTCGAGGATTTTGGGATATCGTTATTTAACAGCTATATCAGATCTATCGAAGCGCCCAAGTCACCCGATTGAGATACGCGCAAAACCGAAGTTTCCAAAACAACGATTTGTCTACAATAGCGGTTCTTTATTGAATAATAAACAAAATTTAGTTACAAACCTCAACTTGTGAGGTGTCTGGGGCGTTTAAACGCGTCCTTCAAGTATGAAAATAAAAAGGCTTCCTGTAACAGTAACATAAAGAATAATTATAACATACAAAGGACAGCTGATAGCCGTGTCTAAATTTGATAACAGTTTACGAACAACCGGAACCCGAACCAAGAACAAACAATATGGAAACTGTTGCGTCTAAACAAATGCACAAAACTGTGGATAACGGCTACAGCGATTAAGATACAGTAATTATAATGATAAGTACAATAAACGTTATAAGTATATGTGAACCTTTCAGAATATTACAGTACAACTTGCGTCGTTGGGAATACAACTGCTTGCTGAATGTAAATAAATAGTATAAGACAATATACAGAAGAGTAGAAAGGGAACAATGTAGGACAAACTTAACAATTTTTTGATGTTTATAATTGTTACGTACTCACTTACTCCAACAAATTGTGTTTACTATATGGTCAACATGTTGGACATTTCTTAGCTCCTCTGTGCTGAGTATTTTAGTTATATGCGCTCAAAGTAATATTCAATCGTTGAAATATAGCAGCTGAGGGATGTGCTAAGAATTTTCGACGGTGATAGATAGACTTTAAAACTTTGTGATCTATAAAACTGGTGAAACGCAATCCACTGATCTACTTTCTGTGAGGACGGCACACATTTTCCTGCTTCAGACGTCCACTAACACCCACAAGAGATGCATTAGTAATAAATATACTATGTATATTATTAGTGTGAAATCGAACAACAGTGTAGGGTCAGTGAAATGTCACTGAGACCTAGCCAAATCATCCGGCAGTTGGGTCGCTGATTGTCGACGAGTTCATCGATTTACGTCAAGGTTAAGGACAACTAACGCGCATCAGTCAATCGTACACCATGGGTGGGTGAAGCAGTCCTAAAACAAGGATGGATACAAGCTCTCCCATGCTACGTCCAACACTGTTTGGATGCACAAGATCCTGAAACCTCATTATCTCATTTAGCGCGTATAGCCGATAGAATAATGGAAAGAGGTCCTCCAACTGGATCAGGCACAATAAATCACACACAAAAAGTAGAATCAGCAAAAGACCCCGTCACAGAAGGACTCATTGCGAGTGTTAAGAGTCTCACTGAGGCTGTCACCAGAATGCAAATGGGTCATAGAAACAGGAGCAGGTCACCACAACGACCACGATCCAAGTCACAAAACAGGTCACAAATGTCCGGACAATCTGGGCAGTTTTGTTGGTACAACTGGAAGTTTGGTGTCAACTCAACCAAGTGCATGCAACTATGCGCCTGGCCTAAGCACAATTCTAAGACAGCGGGAAACGAGTAACCCCTCCCCAGGTCGCGACGACTGAGGAGGGGCGCCTAAACAGTCGCTTGTTTTATGTTAGAGACAGAAATTCTGGCTTGAATTTCTTGGTGGATACTGGCGCTGCTCTTAGCATCATCCCTCAAAATAAAACTGAGATTAGTCGAGAAACATCATCAATTACACTTCAAGCCGCAAATAAAACTAAAATTGCGACATTTGGGCAGAAAAATTTAACCCTAGATTTGGGGTTCAGGAGGCCATTCCCTTGGGTTTTCACGGTAGCTGACTTAGATCTGGCAATACTGGGGATGGACTTTCTAGAGAGATACGAATTTCTAGTTGACACCAAGAAACGGCGATTAACACTAAAAGAAACTTCGTATTACACAAAAGGCAAAGAAAGTCACATCAGCTCTCTTAACTTGATTCAAACTCCCCCAGTAACAACAGCGAAATTCCAAGATATACTCGCAGAATTTCCAAACTTAACTAAACCAAACCCACAGCCTTCTAAAGACAAACTAAAAGTAAGTCACACTATCAAAACCGAAGGTGCACCGGTTTTTGCAAAACCCAGGAGACTAGCACCAGATAAGCTCAAAATCGCTAGGGCCGAGTTTGATTATATGCTACAACTGGGTATTATCCGTCCCTCTGATAGTCAATGGGCATCCCCTTTGCATATGGTCCCAAAGAAGAATGAAGGTGACTGGCGATCGTGCGGGGATTACAGAGCCCTCAACCGTCAAACCGTACCAGATAGGTACCCAATACCTCATATCCAAGATTTCACAAACGGTTTACAGGGTATGAACATATTCACTAAAATTGACTTAGTCAGGGCATATCACAATATCCCAGTGGCTGATGAAGATATTCTCAAGACAGCTATTACAACACCCTTTGGCTTATTCGAGTTTGTACGCATGCCATTCGGCCTGAGAAATGCGGCACAGACATTTCAAAGATTCATAGACAACCTACTTCGAGATATGCCATTTGCGCAGGGGTATATAGACGACTTGTTAATTGCCAGCCCAGATTTGCAATCACACAAACAGCATGTACAAACAGTGTTGAAAAGACTGGATGGACATGGAATAAACATACATCAAAGTAAGTGTGTTTTCGGTGTTCAAACATTAGAATTTCTCGGTCACACAATAAGCCCAGAAGGGATTAAACCGATCAAAAAAGAAGTAAACACCATCAAACAATACCCCATACCTAGTTCTCTAACACAACTGAGGAGTTTTCAAGGTCTAATTAACTTTTATCGCATATTCATACCAGGTTGTGCACAATTAATGCAACCTTTGACAGATTCACTTAAAGGAAAACCAAAAGAATTCAAACTGTCTTCTGACGCCATCGAAGCTATTAAACAGCTTAAAGATAAACTGGCTCAAGCAACTACGTTGATATATCCGAATTCTCTTTCCCCACTTGCTTTGATGGTGGATGCTTCAGATAAAGCAGTAGGCGGTGCCCTTAACCGACTGGTTAAAAACGCCTGGAAACCAATTGCTTTCTTCTCAAAAAGACTCGCTCCAGCAGAGACAAGGTATTCTACCTTCGGGCGAGAACTTCTTGCAATCTACCTAACCATTAAACACTTCCGACACATGTGAGAAGGCAGGGAATTTATAGTCTTTACGGATCACAAACCACTAACGAATGTACTAAAAGCGAGAGCTGATAAATACTCACCTCGAGAAGTCCGACACCTTGACTATATGTCACAGTTCACAAGCGATATCCGACATGTCAGAGGTCAGGACAATCAGGCGGCAGATGCTTTATCTAGGCTAGAAATGAACGTGCTACAGCAATCCACAGTAAACTTCGAGATGTTGAGAAACGAACAAGAGCAGGATCTAGAATTACAAAACCTGCTTAAAACAAACAATTCAAGTCTTAATTTAAAACAGTTCCCATCACCTGTCGATGGTATTCTAATCTACTGTGACACGACCAACGCAATGCCGCGACCTTTCGTTCCCAAAAGTATGCGAAAGTTGATATATAATAACTTTCATTCTTTGTCTCATCCTGGCGCAAAAGCTTCAACAAAACTAATCAATGCCAGATATATATGGCCGAATTTACAGAAGGGTGTACACAAATGGGTTAGAGAGTGTTCAGCATGCCAACAATCAAAGATTAATCGTCACACAAATTCACCCATAGGTGTTTTCTCGCAACCAGATGCACGTTTTGCCCATGTGCATATCGACTTGGTAGGTCCTTTACCTCGTTCAAACGGTTTTAATTATCTTTTTACATGCATAGATCGATTTACCAGATTCCCTATAGCCATCCCGATAGCTGACATCACAGCGGAAACAGTAGCCAAGGTTTTCATGCAGAACTGGGTAACCATTTTTGGTACACCCATAACAATAACGACTGATAGAGGAGAGCAATTCGAATCTGAACTATTTAATAACTTGGCTAAACTTCTAGGCTCCAATAGGATACGCTGCACTGCATATCATCCTCAGGCTAATGGGATGGTAGAACGTTTTCACCGTCAGCTAAAAACCGCCCTTATATCTCACTCAAACCCCAATCAGTGGACAGAATTCCTACCATTAGTTATGTTGGGAATACGAACATCTGTCAAAACTGACGCACAGTGTTCAGCTGCGGAACTGGTTTTCGGAACAACTCTGAGACTACACGGTGAATTTGTTAACCCTAATACTAACAGTCAAAAACTTAATTTAGAAAATTATGTCGATCAACTACGGGACCACATGTCTAAACTTAAGCCGATTAATACTCGTGAACAATCGCGCGCCGTATATATACCTAAAGACCTAAGCAATTGCACGCACGTCTGGATAAGATGTGACAAAATAAAAGCACCACTTAGCCCTCCATTTGAAGGTCCTTTCAAAGTCGTCTCAAGAAAATCTAAATATTTCGTGATAGAAAAACATGGAAACATCGACACAGTAAGTATTGATAGGCTAAAGCCGGCTTATCTAGATCATGAACCACCATACGTGTTGTTAGATCATTTAACTGACAAATCCATTACGGAATCGAAATGTAAAAACGATAAATCTTTACAAATGACTAAAACGGTTCGCTGGGCACATCCGATTAGCCAATCAAGGATGTTGACAGTTTCGGCTGCAGGATAAAATCTAACCACGTAGCTAATCAGACCCTGGATCTACTTAAAAATAATTTTTCTCCTCATTCCGCCTCACCTACAACTCCCTAGAACTTTTGCCTTTGATATATAAGTGTTATGTTAAATATTTTTTTTTAATACTGGACACATAAGCTAGGTATTCCGAAACGATGGCTGCGGATTTTAATCAAACTCATACTACTAACACTGGCAAATACAACGAATTCAAAAAGCAACCCAGGCGAGTTTTATAATTTCTTTTTCTGGTTAATTAACTATGTTGGCTGTACTTCTTACATATCTATATACATTTTTCACGTAGACTGGCTATACATATATACCATATGAACTAATTCTAAAAGTTTTCGGTCGAAGATGTGTTTAGTAGCTTGATACGCTTAATACTACTATTAATAAGTGGTTTTCTAGACAAAACATTTTGGATTAAACCATGGCCAAGTACTTATTAAAGTTCTCATCATTTTTTTCATGTTTAGGAAACTTATGTAATGACTTAACCAGTTTTCCTGCAGCATGCTTTTTAGTGTGATCATATAACCCATCTTTATTGGCAATATTCAAATTTTTTTTAATTTCTGACATTTAAGAATCAATAACCGTGAAGATATGGTACAGTGCGTTACTGTAAGGTTACTATGTTAGCCGCATTGATTCCACATACCTAATTTTAAACACAACTTATAAGGGAACTGTTTAGTAATCACAACACTGAACTGATATGAATATCGCAGCTATGCTAACGTTAAACCAATTATTATTAATGGTCCATACAAAATCCTGGAACTTAACACTAGCGTTATAAAAAAGACATGTTATGTCAATAACTTATATATATATATACCTTTTTTTTCTCGTTGGTTTAATTATAAAGTAAAATGGAAATCTACCACACTTGTAGTTTTTTCAGCGAGACTCTAATTTAGGGACGAGCCAATCAGAAGAGTTTGAGCAATTTCAAGGTCACGGAGCCAAGTTCAACACGCGCTGCTAACATACAATCGGTTCACAGCAGATTTTAGAGAGTAGGTGATTAATGAGAGGTTACAACAGATAGGAAGGCGAGACTCTAATTTAGGGACGAGCCAATCGGAAGCGTTTGAGCAATTTCAATTATTAGTCAATCAGAAGACAGCATAAAGTAAAAATATATTAAAAGAAAGTAATAAGTTACAATGGATATTCTTCTTTAACATGATTTAAAAACTCCTATGTTAGCATCCTAACCCTAACCCTCACGTAACTCTAACCCTAACCTTAACCCTCAACTAACCCTAACCCTTAACCCTAAACCCTCACCTAACCCTAAACCCTAACCTTGAACCCTCACCTAACCCTAAAACTTAAACCTAACCTTAACCCTAAACCCTCACCTAACCCCAACCCTAACTAACCCTAAACCCTCAACTAACTCTAAACTCTAACCTTAACCCTAAACCCTCACCTAACCCTAAACCTTAACCCTCAACTAACCCTAACCCTAACCTTACACGTAAACCTAACTCTAACCCAATAGACGAGTTTCTATTCCATATGCATTGTGAATTCAGAACCTCTGAACCTTAATCAAACCTAAACAAGTTTTTAAATCATGTAAAAGAAGAATATCCATTGTAATTCAGTTTCAGTTTCAGTTTGGGAAGGACAGGAGGCTCGATGGCCTATGTTAGTCCTGGCAATGGTGGTCTCTCAGTTGATCCAACTTTCTTTTGAAAGAGTCGACGGATGGAGCCTCAACCACGTGCTGAGGTAGTGAATTCCACTCGTTGATGATTCGATGGGAAAGTCGATAGTCAGCTGACAAGTAATTTGTTCTCGGCTTATGAACTTTTTTGGAGTGTCCTCGTAAATTCTCTGTTTTGGAAGACAAGAAAAATGAGGGCATGTTAGGTGCAAATTTATCACTAAGCAATTTGTAGACTGTAATCAAGTCCCCTCTAGTTCTGCGATATGACAACGGGAAAAGGTTCAGCTTGGCCAGTCGAGATTCATACGGAAGCTTCGCTATTGCGGGAACCAGCTTAGTCGCCGTTCTTTGAACCTTTTCCAGAAGCTCACTATCTTTTTTAAAGCAGGGGCTAGCCGCCTGTATGCAGTACTCAAGTTTAGGACGCACGAACACTGTATACAAAGTCAAAAACGTCTTAGTGTCGACATAACTAAAAGCCCTACGTATTGACCATAACGTTCTAAAACTTTTGGCGGCTATTGCACGGCAGTGTGCAGTAGTCTTTAAGTCTTGACTAACGATAACTCCTAAGTCATTATATGTCTGGACGACAGGTAGCTCAGTGTTATTCATCGTATATGTATCTGTGCCTTGATGACCGATATGCATCACAACACACTTGGAAGTATTTATCGGCAACTGCCATGTTTGAGACCATTCAGATAACTTCTTCAGGTCATTTTGAAGTTCTAAGCTATCACTCTTACATCGTATCGTTCTCCATATCTTGACATCGTCAGCATATAGCAAGACCGATGATGATAGGAGACAAGGAAGGTCATTTACATATAAGAGGGATAGCACTGGCCCCAAAACTGTACCCTGGGGCACTCCACTAAGCACAGTTTCCCAGCTAGATAACTTTGAGTTCACCCTTACTCTTTGTTGACGCCCAACTAAGAAGTCTTTTATCCACATCAATAAATTACCTCCAATCCCGATATGTCTTAACTTATATAACAGCCGGTTGTGCGGAACTTTATCAAAAGCTTTACTGAAATCAATGAAGGCGACGTCTACAGGTAGCTTTTGGTCCTTAAGAGCACACCAGCTTTCACGAGCCACTAATAAGTTAGTGAGACAAGAATAACCTATTCTGAAGCCATGCTGCTTCTCCGAGAGGATCCGGTTTTTATCGAGATACTTAAACAGCTCCTTCCGAATAATCTTTTCTAAGATTTTAACAACCACACTAGTTAGGCTAACGGGGCGGTAGTTCTCAGGTTTGTGTTTCGTGCCTGTTTTGAAGACAGGACTTACTATGGCGTTTTTCCAATCTTTCGGTAAGCGACCCTGCGTAACGGATAGGTTAAAGCATGTACTTAAAGGGTTCGCAACGAAGTTAGATAATTCCTTCAGTAGCCTAGGATGTAATTCATCGGGCCCCGTGGATTTACCTATGTCAAGCTTATTTAGCAGACCAAAGACATCGAGTTCTTTAATGGTCACGCTATCCAGTGTATGTATGGGGGGATCTGTATACGCTGACGAGAAGGGTGCTTCTATGGTATACACGTTGCTAAAGTAGTTCGAGAACGCTTGAGCCTTACCAAAGTCGTCCTCCACTAATGATGAAGCAGTACTGTCTCCCCATAGAGCAGGAATATTTCCTTTTCTCCTTGTCCTTTGGTTTATATAGGAATACAAGCGTTTAGGACATTCTATGGATTCCTTAACAAGTTTTTCTTCGTACAATTTTCTAGACTTACGGAGGGTCGAGGCACAAGTGTTCCGAGCCTTTCGATACTGAGATTTTGACTCATCAGTCCCCAGTAACCTAAATCTATCCCACGTTTTCCTTTTCTTACGGAGAAGGATACGGACCTCCCTACTGAACCATGGTCGTGAGTTTTTCGGCCCCTTTGGTATAGTCCAAGGGATGTGAGGTGTGGTAACTTTTAAGTATGATTTTCGAAATGCGTCCCAGGCCGTTTCAATGGAGGACTCTGGGTCTATTGTCCAATCTATTAACGATGCTGAGTGCATGATGTCTGGTATGTTTGCTTTCCAGACGTTGGGTCTGGACTGGACTGACGCGTCCTCATGACTGGCAGTTATATGGAAGTCGAAAGTTAAAACTGCGTGGTCACTTTTACCTAAGGGTGGCATATGGTGGAGGTTCGCAACATCATCCTCATAGTGAGTCAGTATAAGATCTAATAAGGATGATTCAGTGTCCGGGTCGTACCTAGTCGCTTCTTTCACATGTTGCACTAGGGCACATGTGATAACCGCATCAACTAGTTCCTGCTCGAAGGAATTTTCTGACGATTCAGTTCGCAGATTTTCCCAGTCTACCATAGGTGCATTAAAGTCCCCTAGGATTAGACATCGACCACTTTGGGACCAAGTATTGAGACTGCTTAACAGGATCTCATTTGCCTCACAGCTTGGACTGCGATAGACCAAACCAATCAGCAGCTCTTGTCCCTTGCATTTTAAGCGAAGACTAACTAATTCACACGTCCCACTCTCATGGGATACACTATCGATAATGGTAAATGGGATAGCATTCCTAATGAATAGAGCTACTCCCCTCCTTTGCGCTTTTGTGTTCTGTCGGCCCTTACTAACGTAAAGCCCTCGAAATCAAGTTCTATACTATCTATAGCCTGTGTCAGCCAGGTTTCTGTTACTGCGATTATATCTGGCTTTATAGAGTCAATCTGCACACCTAGTTCCGATCGCTTATTAAGTAAGCTTCGTGCATTGGTGTAACAGATCCGAAGCCTGTTTAAGTGCCTTCGTGCTTCACCCAGAGCGGCTTCGGCATCATTCTCTGTCGAAGTCTTACGACCCGAAAATTTACAATTTTCAGGTCCTTTTCGCCAGCGTCTAACCTATGTTGTAGTTCTTTCTCGGCTTCCCGTCTTTTAACACGGTCTGCCAACGGTAGGTCCTTTCGGATAAAGACTCCTGTACCCTTTAATTTGTGTCCATTTTGTAAAATTAGGTCACGTTCGTTTGAAGAGCCGAATACTACTTTGAGCAGTCTGGAATGATTTGGTTTCGAGTCCGTTAGACTCCCTAGTCTATACACCTTTAGCAAGGTGACCCCAGTCATATTTTGAGGCATGAGTTGATTAAGCAGCTGCCTAATCAGTACAATGTCATGCTCAAAACGAGCTTTAGGTTCAGAGCTATCGCTCTCCTTAATTCTATGAAAATAGCTGACCTGTCGCTATGATCAGTTTTCGATTTTTCAACCACTTTTACGGGGGCAGGTTTCCCTTTATATCAATACTTTTCTTTCTTACAACCTTTACCCATTCGTCAACGCTGCTGGTAGAAGCAATAGCAGTTGCGTCAAACCTAGTGTTGGGTTTTGGGGGGTTGTCGACGACCTGAGGGGTCGTGTTATGTTTACCATTTGAAACCGATCGAGCCTTGCGATTGCGGCTCCTAGGTGTTTCCTGTTGGATCCCATCTGGGAGACGGGGAACAGAAGACCCTACTTTTCTTGAGCTTTTTTTTAAGGCAGGCCCCTTTGAAGACTGCTTTTCCTTCTTTGACGGGCGTGAGTCATCTATCACCGGACTCACCTTAGTTTCCTTCACATTGATTTGCGTGTCAACAGATCGAGTGCTGTTTGACGCGTTCCGACTATGCTTTTTGAAACACTTCTTTGCAGCATCAACCGGTGAGATGGCCTCGGTTAACAAGCCGTTTGCATCCGAGCAACACTGTTGACAAAGCCACACACAACCCTTCTTACTGAACCGTTTGAAAGCAGCAGGCGTTAAGTTCGTGCAAACTTCGTGGTACCAGCCTTTGCACTCGTCGCACTGCATGCCGCTTTCAACAGGATAACGACAACCCGGACGTTGGCAACTGCTTTTTTTACACTGTCCGGTCATTTAGGAGGGGTTTTTTCAATATGCGATGATACCCAGAAACAAAAAAATTATCAATGACCAAAAAAAGTGAAGAGCTGTAGATTGCTAAACCAAAGGTACTAACAGATACAGTTGAAAAAGAGGTACTAAAGAGTACCAACGACAAAAACAGTAAAAACGATACTTTAGTCGAATACTTTAACTGAAATAAATTCAATTAAAGTGAAAAACAGTAGTCTTGATACGTAGTAAACGATCAAAACAATGAAATTTACTCAGCGAGGAAAAATACCACTGTCCTTTTTAAATAGCGCGCGTGATTCATTACTTTCATATAATATATTTTCACTTTGTACTAACTTTCTTCTGATTGGCTAATAATTGTCAAGGTCACTTAAGATTCGTTCAAAGGTCGTCCTTAAATTAGAGTCTCGCCGTTTTTTCTATAGTATTATTATTAATACAAACAAAGAACTTGTACTGTTCCAATATGGCACTTTGACATATCAATCTGTCCTCCTGTTATCTTTCTCTCATATCTGAGCAACATATGGCCAACAAACATCGTATTGAAGGGGGTTTTGGTGAACGGAAACGCTAGCCCCACACGCACTCGAACCTCTGCCCTCCTGGATGCCAGACCGTGTGCCTAGCCATTAGACCACATCAAACCACGGGGGAATGACTGCAATCTTTCCTTTTACCGATTAATCATATATAATACTAATGAGTAATAGGACTTACACATTTCTAAGGTGCAGACAAATTCGTTACTTGGATGAATCGACGAAATATTGCTTCAATATATCATACATATTTAGATCAGACCAGAAAAGAGTATTTGACACAATTGTACTTAATCTTCATAATCTACACAATTTTTTCCCTCCTTAACCGTATATTCTTTTCCGTTTTGTGGAGTACAATTATGCACTCTTGGTTACGTACCTGGTTATAAAAGGCGGTCGTCATAGGCCCAAGGTCAAATTCAAATGGTTCAAATGGTTGTGGACGGAGTAGAAGAAGCTTTCGCTTAACAGGCTTCCGTGTCTAGTAGCAGGGGATCACCAAATCCTCCAGGCAGGAACCTAGGTATGTTAACAATAAAAGAGGAAAAGAGATTGGTAAATCATAATGTGATGCTGTTCTTAGTCCTTAAGAATAGGTCAAGTTGCCTCTTGAAGGACTCCTGAGAAGTCGCTTGGACTAGCTCGGCTGGCAGCGAATTCCAGCTTTTGACAACTCTTAAGGAGTAGAAGTTGTGTCTACATTCCGTCTTGCTATGTTGTGTTTCCAGTTTCTGGGTGTTACCCCTTAGGTTATTATTCGAACTAAGCTTAGGTAGGTGTTTGAGAGGATGTCCAGAAGTGTTAAGAATACTATAAGCCATTAATAAATCACCTCTAAGACGCCTATATTCTAATGGGTAAAGTTAAGTGAATGGAGGCGCTCTTCATGAGGTTTAGATTTGAGTCCTCGAACTGATTTCGTGGCTCGCCGCTGGATACGCTCCAAAGTGACCTTGTCCTTTTGGAGTGAGGGGGGGAGTATCATGTTTCCGTACTCTAAATGGGGACGGATGAAACTATTGAAGATTGTGTGGAAAGTTCTTCCGTCAAACTGTCTAAAAATGCGCTTCAACGTTACCAGTGCAAGGTTTGCTCGGAAGGCATTTTTGTCACAGTTGGCGTAAGACTTCAAATCATGGGGCACCAGGACTCCTAAATCTTTTTCGACTTGGGATACTACTAGAGAGGAGTTTCCTAAGTTGTAACTGTAGTTTGCAACATGTCGCAGATGGACTACTTTACACTTTGAAGTGTTAAAGGTAAGTCCGTTATCGTCTGCCCAACTTTGAAGTCGAGTCAGATCCTCGTGAAGTGCCTGTGTATCGTCTTGGTTGCGTATCTCTCTCCAAAGTTTCACGTCGTCGGCAAAAAGTAATAAATCTGACGTTACCTGTTGAGGAAGATCATTTATGTAGATCAAGAAGAGAAGAGGCCCTAGTACTGAGCCCTGAGGGACCCCACTAGGACATTCCATAGCCTGAGATAAAGTGAAATTAACCCTAACCTTAAAGTGTCGATTTTTTAGGTATGAAGTAAGCCAATCGATTAGGGGTGGTTTGATACCTAGTCGTTTGAGCTTGTTGATAAGACACAAGTGGTTAACCTTATCAAAAGCTTTTGAGAAATCAAGGTAAATGACATCAACCTTTCCCTTGCAATCGAGGATGCTTGTCCATCTGTCCACCGCAGTCAGCAGGTTGGTTATACAAGAGTAACCCTTCCTGAAACCATGCTGTTGGGGTGAGAAGAAATTTAAGGACAGTAGATAGTCATTTAAACCGTCGCATATCAGGGACTCCATGAGTTTTGAAGGTAATGACAGAAGAGCCACCGGCCGATAACTTGAAGGTTGATTGCGTCGACCACCTTTGAAAATTGGTGTGATGTGAGCCAACTTCCAATTTTCCGGTAATTTGCCTCGGCTAAGCGAGTGAGAAAACATCACGCTAAGCGGCGTTGACAAGATTGAGGCTGCCTCTCTCAGTATGGCAGGATGAACCGTATCCGGGCCAGGAGAAGTGTCTAATCTTAAGTGCTGCAATTTCCGGAACACCAAGTCAGCGCTTAGGTCCACTTCAGAAAGTCCTGTGGAATTGCAGATGAAACTGTCGTCAGTAAAGTTGATGTCAGCCGGTTGAAACGTTTGAGAGTAATGTGCCGCCAGAAGGTTAGTGGCGTCGCCATCGTTGTTGGTCGGGCCGTTAAGACCTACCAGTTGAGAAACTCCTGTTCTGGCTTGACGAAGAGAGGCTGCATAACGGAATAAGCTTCTAGGGTTAGAGGCAAATTTGTCCATAAGCTTTGTCTGGTACTGAAGCCTGTCTTCTCTTATAGCCTTCGTGCGTATGTTCCTGATATGTTTATATTGCCTATACGCTCCATCGTTATTAGTTCGTTTGTATTCCGCCCAGCAGTGCCTTTTGCGGCTTAGCAGGCGAAGGGTACGGTTCTTGATTACTGTAGGTGGCTTGCAGCTTTTGGGAACCGTTTGAGGAACTGAATGGTCTGTAGCACATAAGAGCGTGTGCAGTAAGAAGTCCCAATGACCATCCACATCGAGTTGAGGGTGAACATCCCAAACCACCTGTTGTAGGTAGTCATGTAGAGCTGGGACATTCAGCCGTTTAAAATTCCAACGCAAATTATTGTTGGGATACCTTAGCTTAGTTTCGATGACAAAACTGAAGGCTATGACGGCATGATCGCTCTTTCCCAGAGGAGCCAGGATTGAGAGGTTGTCGACTAGGAATTCTTCGTTAGTGAATACACAGTCTAAGCGCGATGGTGTCTGACTGTTTCTCCAACGAGTTGCCGACCTCACATTTTCATATAAGCCCAAGTCATCGATGAGGTTGTAGAACCGAGCTTCAATTGAGTTGTCGCCTCCAGTGTACGTGTGTTCCGCGAAGTTGACTCTAGGGAGATTAAAGTCCCCTAGAATCAGGATGTGTGTGAAACCGAGACGGATAGAGCGGGATAGTCCTTCCAGCATACGACTATCGTACTCGATGTCGGCAGTTGGCTTCCTGTAAATGATTCCGACTAGACACCTCGAAGTACTAGACAATCTTACAGAGCACCATATGGATTCCTCAAGATTGTTAAACTCGAGGTTGTGAACTTGGTGCACCTCCAAGCAAGAGCTTATGTATATGGCTACTCCGCCCCCAATTCCTGTTTTTCTGTCGTTGCGGAACAAAGTCATCCCAGGTAATGCTAACTCTTGGTCCGAGAACTGAGAAGATATCCAGGTTTCAGATATTCCTATCAGATGGGCCTTATTAGCGTTGCTAAGTTCACGTAGTTCATCCAGTTTGTTTGGTAGACTCGCGGCGTTCATATATAAGCAGTTTATGCTTTCAATTTGGAACGCGTGAGCTTCGTCCTGTTTTTCTGTATGAGCCTTATGTGAATAGACAGGTAGCCCACCTATATGAGGTTTGCCGAGGTGGTAGGCCCTGTCCTTTACGTTTTTTTTATCGTTTAGACAGTCCACAAGTGGAATGGTCAACTCCAACTTGCCTTTGTTCTTGGTCCTAGCTTCGTATGGCCTATCCGGGTGCATGTGGATTCCAGGTGGCAATCGACGTCTATTAGCACGAAATGCTTCCAGAACTGCAGCCGCCATGTGAGAAGATGGGAAGGTTATCTTCATTAGACGGGGTCTGGGGTCACCGTCCTTCTTGGCTAGTCTCGTCACATGCTGAGTCAGTATGTGTTTGGGCCTCAAAGACTGTTTGATGAATTTCCGTTCCCTGATGTCAGAATGTGATTGAGTAGGGTCTGCATTTTCCGGTATACCTTGAACAATTATGTTTCTACCGCGGAAACACTTCTCGCGAGATTCTTTAGGGATGTTTCGTATGATATTGCGCTCAGAGTACGGTATGTCGGGCAATATTCTTACGTTACCATCTGATTTCAGCAAGTGACTTGCTAGCAAGACGTCCTCTACGTCGGTAGCATTCTTAAATGTTACTCGGAGAAGCCTCGGGTGATTTAGATGCTTAGAATCCTTTCCTCGAGTGAGCCGGGTGACCGTTAAAGGCTCTATTCTAGGAAGTTCAAGCTTCTTGTTCAATTCACCCCAGAGCATCCTGTCGTTTTTGTCCTGCAGACTGAGAGGAAGGTCAGGATTGTCAACGAGGTTCATGATAATGAGAGAATCGTCACGAACTGTTGTTAATTTACCAGGTTTCACGATGGGTTCAGGTTTAATAACTTGTTGTTTGGAGGTCAGTGTGCGTTTTTGAATCTTGGGCTCTTTATTGACCGGACGAACAGTCTTGGGGGTAGACTGTGCGACCAAATCACCAGTTATTTTCCGTGCAGCAACACTTGGGTTGCTCGGCTTAGGCGGTGATGCCTGGTTCTTTTGGGCTCTCTTAACGTGGGTCGAATCACCTACAGGGTTTTTGGGAACCACTGTTGTGTCCAGGGACCCTGAGCTGGGAGACCCGAGTTTGCTTAGGGAGTCTAGTACTGTCGACGTAATGATGGTGCTGAGCCTCAACACGTCGTCATTAGTGTTGATGGATGCTCCATCGATGGTATGCCTGTCGTCATCCCTATTTTTGAGTCCGTCACACGCTCTTGTTTGTCGACCGGATTTTTTACTAGTGTTATCCAAGTTAACTGACAACTTGTTCCGAAGACCTGTCAGCAGGACAATGATGTTACTCAGCAAGACAGCTGCGTCCGTGCTGCACGTGACACATACCCACTTTTGGTCTGACTTGCTGAGTTTGTTGTAAGAAGTTGCTGTCAGATCTGTGCATGTTTCGTGGAACCAACCTTTGCAGTTGTCGCACTGCATGCCAGTTTTGACAGCAAAACGGCATCCCGGACGTTTGCATGAGTTTTTCATGACTGTGTTGAAGCAAACTATGTTATAGATGCTTGCAAGAGCCTAAGCCTTTTAAAAAAAAACCACTAAAAAGCACACTGAAAACGGACAAATATGGACAAAACGAGTGATATAAACTGAAACTAGTCTATACGTGAAAAACAAAAAAAACCGAATAGTAAGCTGAGGCAAAACCACAGGTAACTATTTAATATAGTGAGACTCAAAAAAAAGTAATCTACCGAACGTATAGCTCAGGATAGATTCTTTAGAACTGAAATGGTACTTTTGTTGCGTAAGAACACAGCAAAAGTTTGATAAATGCAAATCACGTTAGGACTAAACTTCCCGTTCGAAAATCGCGCGTTATGACAATCCATACATTTGATCGGGTTTGACAATGAGTTCAACTTCTAGTAAGTTTACACTTTTACATATATGCATTATAAAAAATTATTTTTTTTGTTTTCATACCTTTTCGTACACAAGATATCTACACTATGTCTATTTCCTTCCAGAATACTAGTCCGTTCTGGAGGCCAATCACTTACATGGAACAGAACAATTATCAATTATATTTATGTATTTCCATTTTGTATCTTATTATTTTTATGCAGGCAGTGGAGCAGTTCTTCAGGTGTGATTGGTTTTCACCGTTACCTTTGAAGTAGATTCTTCTTTACTTTTTACTCGAGGACGACTCAAGAGGCAGGTGAGTAAACACCTGATAGCCGGTCTGAGCATGGAAAAATCGTACCTCACCAACATGGTGTTGGGTAGCCCGCTCGCGGCACTTCCTCAGATATTCTTATTCCACATTCTCACACTCTTTCTCTTGAAAGCACGCAGCAAACCGTCGGCGATAGTTGTAGAAGAAATCACATGCTACAAAATAAGATGACAAGCTAGTAAAGAAGAGACATCCATGGACTATTGTTGACAGCGTCAGTCGTCACTGATTGTAAGTCAAACAGTGAGCGAGTTGATAATTTTTCCTTGGGATGAGAAATAGAACTAAGGTGTTTTCGATAGTTAGGTTAATCGAACCGACGTTCCTACGGAAGTCGATTCTAGGGGGAAGCTAATGTAACAGCTTAGATTGATTGGTTAAGAGTTGACCCCAAACAACCAAGCATATGCCAAAACAGTATTGTTCAAGTATTCATTCACTTCCTTGTTTTGTATAAGCGTTATATTCCCTATTATCTTATATTGAATGTTGAGAGCCTTTGTTTGTCTGAACAGATAATCCCACGCTCCACTGTGACTGCGCTAAGATCGAAATAAAGACCTATTCACTACTTGTCTGGTTTCTTCTGTCAATAGCACGAGGGTTACCTTGAGGCACGAAAGACTCATCTAGCTGAAGGCGCTCGGTCATGCATCCGCACCAGATCACGTGTGGTAATGCCGTGCTCAACATCTACCGCAATCGCTAGCCAGATTAGATCAGAGAATTCCGATATATTGGTCATCGCCAAATATACTCTTCCGATCTCCTCGACTCTGTCTTTTGATTTCTCTGGGTGGGAGCGTAATATATTAGAAGGTGTTACTGGTAGAAGCGTTGTCAAACACTGAATACCTGTGACATCATCAGGTTTTTATTTTGTCTCGTTGGTGGTACATAGTGGAGAGCGAGGATACTTGTTCAAACACACAAAGTTTTTCAACATTCGATATAGGCTAATGGAAAATAAAAGTTTTATACAAAATAAGAAAGTGAATGAGTGACTGGGCTATGTTGTTTTGGTATACACTTAGTTGTTTAAGGTCAACTCTTAACTAATCAATCTAAGTTGTTGCATATTTCCAGTCTATCTTTAGAGCAGGATGAATTATTCACTATTCCTCATGATATATTTACTTACTTTACTTACGCCTGTTACTCCTAATGTAGCATAGGCCGCCAACCACTATTCTCCAACCCACTCAGTCATCGGATAGGCAAAAAAAGGAAAAAAATTAGATGACAAAAGATATAGTCATTAGTATTCTTAACACATCACCCTCTATATACACACCCTCCTAATAAACCGCTTTCCTTGTACAAGCCTTGACTTCGATTCCTTCATGTGAGCCTACTCTTACTTGTTAAACGACACAACTCATTGTTCTTTATTACTACATTCTCTAATATGGAGCCTCTGACATCATTTCACTCTAACAAGAGATAATATGAATTTATTCTAATTTATTATACCTCTGTCCGTTCTACTACACAATGTTAAGCAACGTTTGGTGTTCATATCCAAGTGCCTTGCTGCCCTTCTGTTTCTCTTTTTTTTCTTCAGAATCTTGCTCTAGGGCACAACTATGGAACTTCTGACGTCTGGAAGAAACTTGACGTACGCGTCTCCTCAATATCACGGTTTACAGAAAGCGTTCCACGAGTATGCTTTATAACAATGATAAACTTAATAAGTTGAGAAGCATTTTGTGAACCAACAAATGTTGTAATTTATAGATCATGCCTGTAAAAATGGCGTGTATCTGCACATGCAGAAATATATATTATTGTTATTATAGGCCTTTTTTCTAGCTCCATCCAATTCTTGTTCATTTTTCTCATATCCATTTCCATTTCCCGGCGTAATGTGTCCCTTGGTCTTCCTCTTTTCTTTTGGCCTTAAGGATTCCATGTGAGTGCTTGTCTTGTGACGCAGTTTGGTGCTTTCCTCAATGGGTGTCCCAAACATCTCGAGCGCTTCTTTCCGATTTCTTTCTCTACTGGGATCTGGTTTGTTCTCTTCCACAGTAGGTTGCTGCTAATAGTGTCCGGTCAACGGATCCGAATTATTTTGCATAGACAACTGTTAATAAGCACCTGTATCTTCTGAATCATGTCTTTTGTAGTTCTCCAGGTTTCCGCCTTATACAGTAGAACTGTCTTCACATTTGTACTGAAAATTTGACAATATAGTGCCACCTATGACCATTTTATTGAAGGCACATTGGTTTGCAAGTCTCATCATTTTCGTTCCTTTCTCTCAACCCATGTCGTCCCATGATGTCTTCATATCCGGCGTTGTTCATTCCAACCTTGGCATGTAAATCTCCCATCAGAATGGTCAGGTCCTTTGTTGGGCACTTCTCGATGGTTGACTGCAGCCTATCGTAGAATTGATCTTTAGCGTCTTCGTTGTAGTCGTTGATAGGCGCATTCCCATTCTATAAGTGCATTTTGTGCTTGTTTGGATAGCATCAATACAACTCCTCGTGTATGTGGGACATTTTCTTCTTCATGGCCGGAGTATAACAGAAGCTCCCCTGAAGCTAGTCATTGATGTTCAACTTGCGTCCAATGTGTTTCACTGATCCCAAGCACCTTCAGGTTGTATCTCCTCATTTCTGCAGCAATTAGGAAGACTCTCCCGGTCTTCCACATTGTACGAGCATTCCATGTACATAAATAAATGGTTGCTCTGGTTATCAGAACGAGCATCAGCCTCGTGACTTCCGAAGGAACTCGGGATTCATCGTGAGGCATCATAACTCTTCTAAATGAAGACCTTCTGACTCCAAGGGCAGAGTTTAAAAGGTTTGAACAATGTTGATTAAACACAATTCCAGGACAAGGTGAGTCTGTTCCGATGTCGGTTGTTAATTGTAATACTAATGAGTATATTCTAGATCATGTGGAGTCTACATCCTATACACAGTCTGAGAGACATACAACGAACCCAAGAAGAAGACGTACAGTAGTTTAAAGAAATTTAGATTCCAATTTAAGCTTTGACGGATGTGATGTTTGTACGAGCTAATGATCATTTGGTACTTGATTCCTGTTAATTTTGAATTATAAATACAATATGTTAGTTAATGCTCACTCAAATTGCACTGTTTCGGGAATTCCTTGTTAATACTATATTTTGAACACTTCTCGCAATGAGTACATTCCTCCTGCCTGTTTTCAAGACTTGTACAATGGTAGAATTCATCCATCCCAATTTTTTATTCTTAGTGTCCATCAGATTAAAATGTCTGATATTATTGCCCCATGACACTTGTGAGAGTAGTGTTTTATTGCAGAGCCTGAAGAAGCAAGTTTGATGTAAGGCATAATTATGATCAAATTGTCACCAATGCTGCTGGTAAATTCTTTGTATTTCCATTTACTTCCAGGTGGTAAACAATCCTAGTTTAATTATTTGGAATCTAGAGGAGTCGAAAGATAATCACCCTGCTAGAAGACACGCACATGATCTGCAGTTAGTGGAACCCGTGGTAAGAAGTGTACTACCTGAAGAGGTTACAGGGGTACATACCACGAAAGTAATACGACTCCAAAAATGGGTGGGAGGCGAGACCCAGCCAAGAAGGATCTTGAAGCTGGTTCTCGGGAATTTTGAAGAGATATATTATTGAAAGACACACAAAAAACCCGTGATTCAAATAATCGTATCCGACCAGAATGGCCGCTTGAGGATCGAATTAAGTGGAAGAATGCTCTTACGGAGTTGAGGACTCGCAAGTTAAATGGCGAAAATAACCTTACCATTAAGGGTTTTCAGGTAATCAGGTCTTGGATGCCAATGCTTCCGAGGCCTGTATGGGTAGAACGAATGATTGCCAAAACACCTAAAGTGTGTGCCACACGAACGTCCGTAGTCTTAGAAATAAAACGTCCGAACTAAGTCTGATGGTGGATGAATTAAGTCCCAATATACGCGTTGTTACAGAAACTTGGTTTACAGTAGATGTAGAATGTTCTCCCATCATCACAGGCTACATCCGTATTAGGAGTGATAGATTTTTAAGTCGCAAGTGGGAAGCATAATGTTATACGTTAGGGATCACTTTCGTATACAATCAACAATATCAGAGGCTCATATCAGTGGTACATGTGAGGTAGCATGTTGTAAGATTAAATCTGGAAATGGGTTAGTGACTATAGGGGGAATATACCGTAGTCCGTTTCGTCTTGCTGACGACTTTATCTTAAGACACATCTGCTCTTGGAGTATGGCAGAATGTTGTCTCATCATTGGGGACTTCAACGCACCGCATATCAACTGGATAGAGCTTACAGCTCCAGGTGGTTTCGATAGCGACCTTTTATTTACCGTTATTCAGTGTGCACTTGTACAATGTATCACAAGCCGACACATATTGATTTCAACCATGATCCGTCACTGCTGACGCGGATGTATCGATCAAAGACGAACGGAATAAGTTTAAGGCTACATTCGAGTCCGTAACGTCGCCGTTCATCCCATGGTCAGCACGTAAGCTATCACCATGCCCTCCATGGATCAATAAGGAAACCCGTAAGCTGTCAAAGCGTAGGAAGCACTTCTGGGACTAATTCTAGCATTATTTAAGCGTGAGTACCGAAAATTCCGGAATATTTGTAAGAAAACCATAGCTAGATCCTGTACTACTTACGAACGACGGTTGGTATATGATAGCCGTACTTGTCCGAAACGACTGTTTTCGTATGTTAGACGGCGAATGAAACGTAGTGATGGTATTCCCCCGTTACTGTTGCACGAAAATTTAGATTTACTAGCTGAATCGGATCGAGCAAAAACTGAGACTTTTTCAGACTATTTTAGCGACGTCTTCTCTACGTTTATTGTAACAAATACTTGTCCCACTCACACTGAGATACCAACCATTGAATCTGTACAGTTGACTGAGGAAACTGTCCTTCCGTTGATAACTAACCTCAAACCTGGTAAGACACCGGGCGCTGACGGGTTACATCCACGGTTGCTGTCATCTCTTGCGGACATTATTTCAAAACCGCTTGCGACACTCTTCAACATGTCCCTTTCACTCGCCCAACTCCCTAGAGATTGGAAGGACGCTATAGTTAGTCCTATATTTAGGATGGTCAGAGGCAAATGGTATCTAACTACCGGCCTGTCAGTCCAACTAGCATTGTCGTTGAGTTGAAAAGATAGTTCGGGTTAGGCTGCTAAGCTACATAGATTCACACAATCTGCTGGCTCCCGAGGAAAATGGATTTTGTAACAGGCATTCTTGCTTGACTAACTTATTGCGAGAGAGGATTGTACAACAGCCCTAGATGACGGTCTGTCTGTCGATATGATATTCATAGATGCTAGCAAAACATTTGACAAGGTTTCGCACTTAGGACTTATGCAAAAGCTCACGAGCTTCCGAATAATAGGTACTGTACAGGAGTGATTAGGAAACTTCTTGTGTGATCGCAGACAGAGAGTAAGGGTCAATGGGACGCTATCTAATTGGAAGCCGGTCAAAAGTGGTCAAAAGTGGCCCTCTACTCTTCCTTCTCTACATTGACGAGTTGCCGCTGTTACTTAGGTCGTCGACATTATTGTTTGCGATGACGTAAAAATCTGGAGAACAATAAAAAGTGCGGCTGATCATCTGGATCTTCAAGCTGACTTAGACGATTTAGTTAGATGGGCTCGAGAGTGTGGCTTAGAAATCAATGCTAGGAAGAGTGTACTAATACACATCGGTCACGGTAATAGTCACCGTTACACTATTGAGGGTAAACCTCTTCCTTGCGTTCAAGAACATAAAGACTTAGGAGTAGTATTAAGTCATGATTTAAAAACAACTACGCATTGCAAAGCCGCCGCTGTCAAAGGTTTTCGTGCGTTATGGTCACTTCGCCGAGCGTTCAAATCTTTTGACGAGGAAACGTTTCGAATTTTATATCCCACCTATGTAGGACCACATTTAGAGTACTGTATCCAAGCAGCTAGCCCGTGTCTGGTAAAGGATACTAACTCACTTGAGCGTGTCCAGCGTGTGGGAACGAAAGTAGTGAAGGGTCTTTCTAGACTCTCTTACGATGAGCGTTTAAAACGCCTAAATCTTTTCCCCTTGTCGTATCGTAGGACACGAGGTGACCTTATACTGGCATTTCGTATCTTTAATTACGATTTATGTGGGAATATGTCTTATCTGTTTCCTCCTTCCAGCACTAATAATCTCTGTGGTCATAGCAAGAAGGTTCATAAACCGCGATCTAATAAACTTAAAGTGGGGTCCCGTTTTTCTTATCAAGTAGTCAGTCGTTGGAATGCCTTACCCGAGCAAGTGGTATCAGCCTCATCAGTGAATATTTTCAAGGAGAAGCTGGATCTTCACTGGAAGGCAATCTGTCAGGATTAATACAGGTTCACCAACCTACTATCCTTATTACTGAAAACTGAATGCAGCTTTGTAGTTTCTCAATTATTATAACAGTCCCAACGTAGTTAACCAACTCGATGTGGACGGTCATTGGGACTTCTTACTGCACACGCTCTTATGTGCTACAAACCATTCGGTTCCTCAAACGGTTCCCAAAAGCTGCAAGCCACCTACAATAACCAAGAACCGTACCCTTCACCTGCTAAGCCGCAAAAGGCACTGTTGGGCGGAATACAAACGAATTGACAGCGACGGAGCGAACAGGCAATATAAACATATCAGGAACATACGCACGAAGGCTATAAGAGAAGATAGGCTTCAGTACCAGACAAAGCTTATGGACAAATTTGCCTCTAACCCTAGAAGCTTATTCCGTTATGCAGCCTCTCTTCGTCAAGCCAGAACAGGAGTTTCTCAACTGGTAGGTCTTAACGGCCCGACCAACAACGATGGCGACGCCACTAACCTTCTGGCGGCACATTACTCCCAGACATTTCAACCGGCTGACATTAACTTTACTGATGACAGTTTCGTTTGCAATTCCACAGGACTTTCTGAAGTGGACCTAAGCGCTAACTTGGTGTTCCGGAAACTGCAGCATTCAAGATTTGACACTTCTCCGGGCCCGGATATGGTTGATTCTGCCATACTGAGGGAAGCAGCCTCAATCCTGGCAACGCCGCTTAGCGTGATGTTCTCACACTCGCTAAGTCGAGGAACACTACCGGCAAATTGGAGGCTGGCTCACATCACACCAATTTTCAAAGGAGGTCGACGCAGCGAACTTTCAAGTTACCGACCGGTGGCTTTTCTCTCCATACCCTCAAAAATCATGGAGTCCCTGATATGCGATGGTATAAACGACTATCTACTGTCCTTAAATTTCTTCTCACCCCAACAGCATGGTTTCAGTAAGGGTTACTCTTGTATCACCAACCTGCTGACTGCGGTGGACAGATGGACAAGCATCCTTGATCACAAGAGGAAGGTTGATATCATCTACCTAGATTTCTCAAAAGCTTTTGATAAGGTTAACCATATATGTCTTATCAATAAGCTCAGACGATTGGGTATCAAACCACCCCTAATCGATTGGCTTACTTCATACCTAAAAAATCGACACTTTAAGGTTAGGGTTAATTTCACTTTATCTCAGGCTATGGAATGTCCTAGTGGGGTCCCCCAGGGCTCAGTACTAGGACCTCTTCTCTTCTTGATCTACATAAATGATCTTCCTCAACAGGTAACGTCAGATTTATTACTTTTTGCCGACGACGTGAAACTTTGGAGAGAGATACGCAACCAAGACGATACACAGGCACTTCACGAGGATCTGACTCGACTTCAAAGTTGGGCAGACGATAACGGACTTACCTTTAACACTTCAAAGTGTAAAGTAGTCCATCTGCGACATGTTGCAAACTACAGTTACAACTTAGGAAACTCCTCTCTAGTAGTATCCCAAGTCGAAAAAGATTTAGGAGTCCTGGTGCCCCATGATTTGAAGTCTTACGCCAACTGTGACAAAAATGCCTTCCGAGCAAACCTTGCACTGGTAACGTTGAAGCGCATTTTTAGACAGTTTGACGGAAGAACTTTCCATGCAATCTTCAATAGTTTCATCCGTCCCCATTTAGAGTGCGGAAACATAGTATTTCCTCCCTCATTCCAAAAGGACAAGGTCACTTTGGAGCGTATCCAACGGCGAGCCACGAAATCAGTTCGAGGACTCAAATCTAAACCTCATGAAGAGCGCCTCCATTCACTTAACTTTACCCATTAGAGTATAGACGTCTTAGAGGTGATTTATTAATGGCTTATAGTATTCTTAACACTTCTGGACATCCTCTCAAACACCTACCTAAGCTTAGTTCGAATAATAACCCAAGGGGTAACACCCAGAAACTGGAGACACAATATAGCAAAACGGAATGCACACATAACTTCTACTCCTTAAGAGTTGTCAAAAGCTGGAATTCGCTGCCAGCCGAGCTAGTCCAAGCGACTTCTCAGGAGTCCTTCAAGAGGCAACTTGACCTATTCTTAAGGACTAAGAACAGCATCACATTATGATTTACCAATCTCTTTTCCTCTTTTATTGTTAACATACCTAGGTTCCTGCCTGGAGGATTTGGTGATCCCCTGCTACTAGACACGGAAGCCTGTTAAGCGAAAGCTTCTTCTATTCCGTCCACAACCATTTCAGTTTCAGTTTCAGTTTCAGTTTGGGAAGGACAGGAGGCTCGATGGCCTATGTTAGTTCTGGCAATGGTGGTCTCTCAGTTGATCCAACTTTCTTTTGAAAGAGTCGACGGATGGAGCCTCAACCACGTGCTGAGGTAGTGAATTCCACTCGTTGATGATTCGATGGGAAAGTCGATAGTCAGCTGACAAGTAATTTGTTCTCGGCTTATGAACTTTTTTGGAGTGTCCTCGTAAATTCTCTGTTTTGGAAGACAAGAAAAATGAGGGCATGTTAGGTGCAAATTTATCACTAAGCAATTTGTAGACTGTAATCAAGTCGCCTCTAGTTCTGCGATATGACAACGGGAAAAGGTTCAGCTTGGCCAGTCGGACTTCATACGTAAGCTTCGCTATTCCGGGAATCAGCTTAGTCGCCGTTCTCTGAACCTTTTCCAGAAGCTCACTGTCTTTTTTAAAGCAGGGGCTAGCCGCCTGTATGCAGTACTCAAGTTTAGGACGCACGAACACTGTATACAAAGTCAAAAACGTCTTAGTGTCGACATAACTAAAAGCCCTACGTATTGACCATAACGTTCTAAAACTTTTGGCGGCTATTGCACGGCAGTGTGCAGTAGTCTTTAAGTCTTGACTAACGATAACTCCTAAGTCATTATATGTCTGGACGACAGGTAGCTCAGTGTTATTCATCGTATATGTATCTGTGCCTTGATGACCGATATGCATCACAACACACTTGGAAGTATTTATCGGCAACTGCCATGTTTGAGACCATTCAGATAACTTCTTCAGGTCATTTTGAAGTTCTAAGCTATCACTCTTACATCGTATCGTTCTCCATATCTTGACATCGTCAGCATATAGCAAGACCGATGATGATAGGAGACAAGGAAGGTCATTTACATATAAGAGGAATAGCACTGGCCCCAAAACTGTACCCTGGGGCACTCCACTAAGCACAGTTTCCCAGCTAGATAACTTTGAGTTCACCCTTACTCTTTGTTGACGCCCAACTAAGAAGTCTTTTATCCACATCAATAAATTACCTCCAATCCCGATATGTCTTAACTTATATAACAGCCGGTTGTGCGGAACTTTATCAAAAGCTTTACTGAAATCAATGAAGGCGACGTCTACAGGTAGCTTTTGGTCCTTAAGAGCACACCAGCTTTCACGAGCCACTAATAAGTTAGTGAGACAAGAATAACCTATTCTGAAGCCATGCTGCTTCTCCGAGAGGATCCGGTTTTTATCGAGATACTTAAACAGCTCCTTCCGAATAATCTTTTCTAAGATTTTAACAACCACACTAGTTAGGCTAACGGGGCGGTAGTTCTCAGGTTTGTGTTTCGTGCCTGTTTTGAAGACAGGACTTACTATGGCGTTTTTCCAATCTTTCGGTAAGCGACCCTGCGTAACGGATAGGTTAAAGCATGTACTTAAAGGGTTCGCAACGAAGTTAGATAATTCCTTCAGTAGCCTAGGATGTAATTCATCGGGCCCCGTGGATTTACCTATGTCAAGCTTATTTAGCAGACCAAAGACATCGAGTTCTTTAATGGTCACGCTATCCAGTGTATGTATGGGGGATCTGTATACGCTGACGAGAAGGGTGCTTCTATGGTATACACGTTGCTAAAGTAGTTCGAGAACGCTTGAGCCTTACCAAAGTCGTCCTCCACTAATGATGAAGCAGTACTGTCTCCCCATAGAGCAGGAATATTTCCTTTTCTCCTTGTCCTTTGGTTTATATAGGAATACAAGCGTTTAGGACATTCTATGGATTCCTTAACAAGTTTTTCTTCGTACAATTTTCTAGACTTACGGAGGGTCGAGGCACAAGTATTCCGAGCCTTTCGATACTGAGATTTTGACTCATCAGTCCCCAGTAACCTAAATCTATCCCACGTTTTCCTTTTCTTACGGAGAAGGATACGGACCTCCCTACTGAACCATGGTGGTGAGTTTTTCGGCCCCTTTGGTATAGTCCAAGGGATGTGAGGTGTGGTAACTTTTAAGTATGATTTTCGAAATGCATCCCAGGCCGTTTCAATGGAGGACTCTGGGTCTATTGTCCAATCTATTAACGATGCTGAGTGCATGATGTCTGGTATGTTTGCTTTCCAGACGTTGGGTCTGGACTGGACTGACGCGTCCTCATGACTGGCAGTTATATGGAAGTCGAAAGTTAAAACTGCGTGGTCACTTTTACCTAAGGGTGGCATATGGTGGAGGTTCGCAACATCATCCTCATAGTGAGTCAGTATAAGATCTAATAAGGATGATTCAGTGTCCGGATCGTACCTAGTCGCTTCTTTCACATGTTGCACTAGGGCACATGTGATAACCGCATCAACTAGTTCCTGCTCGAAGGAATTTTCTGACGATTCAGTTCGCAGATTTTCCCAGTCTACCATAGGTGCATTGAAGTCCCCTAGGATTAGACATCGACCACTTTGGGACCAAGTATTGAGACTGCTTAACAGGATCTCATTTGCCTCACAGCTTGGACTGCGATAGACCAAACCAATCAGCAGCTCTTGTCCCTTGCATTTTAAGCGAAGACTAACTAATTCACACGTCCCACTCTCATGGGATACACTATCGATAATGGTAAATGGGATAGCATTCCTAATGAATAGAGCTACTCCCCCTCCTTTGCGCTTTTGTGTTCTGTCGGCCCTTACTAACGTAAAGCCCTCGAAATCAAGTTCTATACTATCTATAGCCTGTGTCAGCCAGGTTTCTGTTACTGCGATTATATCTGGCTTTATAGAGTCAATCTGCACACCTAGTTCCGATCGCTTATTAAGTAAGCTTCGTGCATTGGTGTAACAGATCCGAAGCCTGTTTAAGTGCCTTCGTGCTTCACCCAGAGCGGCTTCGGCATCATTCTCTGTCGAAGTCTTACGACCCGAAAATTTACAATTTTCAGGTCCTTTTCGCCAGCGTCTAACCTATGTTGTAGTTCTTTCTCGGCTTCCCGTCTTTTAACACGGTCTGCCAACGGTAGGTCCTTTCGGATAAAGACTCCTGTACCCTTTAATTTGTGTCCATTTTGTAAAATTAGGTCACGTTCGTTTGAAGAGCCGAATACTACTTTGAGCAGTCTGGAATGATTTGGTTTCGAGTCCGTTAGACTCCTAGTCTATACACCTTTAGCAAGGTGACCCCAGTCATATTTTGAGGCATGAGTTGATTAAGCAGCTGCCTAATCAGTACAATGTCATGCTCAAAACGAGCTTTAGGTTCAGAGCTATCGCTCTCCTTAATTCTATGAAAAATAGCTGATCTGTCGCTATGATCAGTTTTCGATTTTTCAACCACTTTTACGGGGGCAGGTTTCCCTTTTATATCAATACTTTTCTTTCTTACAACCTTCACCCATTCGTCAACGCTGCTGGTAGAAGCAATAGCAGTTGCGTCAAACCTAGTGTTGGGTTTTGGGGGGTTGTCGACGACCTGAGGGGTCGTGTTATGTTTACCATTTGAAACCGATCGAGCCTTGCGATTGCGGCTCCTAGGTGTTTCCTGTTGGATCCCATCTGGGAGACGGGGAACAGAAGACCCTACTTTTCTTGAGCTTTTTTTTAAGGCAGGCCCCTTTGAAGACTGCTTTTCCTTCTTTGACGGACGTGAGTCATCTATCACCGGACTCACCTTAGTTTCCTTCACATTGATTTGCGTGTCAACAGATCGAGTGCTGTTTGACGCGTTCCGACTATGCTTTTTGAAACACTTCTTTGCAGCATCAACCGGTGAGATGGCCTCGGTTAACAAGCCGTTTGCATCCGAGCAACACTGTTGACAAAGCCACACACAACCCTTCTTACTGAACCGTTTGAAAGCAGCAGGCGTTAAGTTCGTGCAAACTTCGTGGTACCAGCCTTTGCACTCGTCGCACTGCATGCCGCTTTCAACAGGATAACGACAACCCGGACGTTGGCAACTGCTTTTTTTACACTGTCCGGTCATTTAGGAGGGGTTTTTTCAATATGCGATGATACCCAGAAACAAAAAAATTATCAATGACCAAAAAAAGTGAAGAGCTGTAGATTGCTAAACCAAAGGTACTAACAGATACAGTTGAAAAAGAGGTACTAAAGAGTACCAACGACAAAAACAGTAAAAACGATACTTTAGTCGAATACTTTAACTGAAATAAATTCAATTAAAGTGAAAAACAGTAGTCTTGATACGTAATAAACGATCAAAACAATGAAATTTACTCAGCGAGGAAAAATACCACTGTCTTTTTTAAATAGCGCGCGTGAGAACCATTTAAACCATTTGAAACGTAATACGTTTTTGTAATTGAACGACTTCTCTAACTTTTGGCGACACTGATTTTCCCTGAAAAGACCATTCTGTGACAAGGAATCTATTGAAATAGTCCGGTTGGCATTGTATATTGAATGGAGATGAGCATGACGAGCTTTCAAAATCGGCGTAACTGGAGATGAAGGTTGTATCGTGTTTTTACTACAAAACAGTCTGCTTTTATTTTTTGCCAGTCTATCCCCAAAACTAGTCATCCTTCAAATATTGAAAATTGCTTTCATAATTCGATGTTGGTTTGTTTTTGTTCTCTGAATACTCATTTTATACGGTCACTATTATAAGACTTCTAATATTATATTCGTTGCTTTTTAAATTCACTTGTTCTACATCGAATTTTGACATTGAAGTACACACTGTAGTTCGACAGGGCTCTCTATTATCCCATTAGGGAATTTTCAGAACAACAACTTGCGTCTGGATGCAGATTTGTGAATGGTATAAATATACTAAATTAACTACTTTAAATGAAATAATAGCTAACAAGGAATTAATTTTAAAGCAAAAGTTGCCAGTGAAAATTTATGGGATCTCGGTGAATGGTTGTTTCAGAGCAATTCATTACTATTCAGCCTTTAGTAATAAATGTGATAGGTTGATCAATTCTTGGCGGCCAAACCAAAACATGGCACAAGTCCATGAAGTCACTAACAAGTGGACTGAGTCATGTTGGTAGGTGTAGACTACCTGGTTGGGGACCGCGAGATGATAGCAACCGATGGTTAGAGACCCTGAATGACATGGCTCGAAATTGTTTGCAATGGCGCAGGTGCATCCAGTCTTTGTGTTCTCTCAGATTCTAATCTTCTGAATTCTTCATGTCCCTTTTTTCCTCTTTCCAAATTTATTTCACTGTATTATACTCTTTAAATAACATCTCCAAACCCTAATTTTCCCGATTACTGCTTATACTCTTATTACCTCTACCACTACGGGATTTGAATCGACAACTGCATCTCTGTGCTATTGTGGTGTGGCAACTCGAACTGATGTACGTACGTACGAAGTTCTACGTTGTTACTGACTGACGTTAATTCTTGCAAATTGTTCTTCAATAAAGGACCAGCTTCTTCTTGATAATGTTAAATGGTGGCGTTGATAGCAGTTGTTTGTGTAGGGCGTCCCAGTCATTGACTACTCAATGAGAAATACGGGACCCCACACCGAGTTTATTAGTTCGCAGTTTTGAACCTTGTTTCTCTGGCTTCGAAGGTTATCGGTGCTACGGGCAGCAAAAAGATAAGATACATATCAGCTTTAAAATGTTGGACGATTCATTAAGGTGAAATAAAAAGGTTAATTATACATATTGAAGGTCAAGCTTGTGCTGTGAGGTTGGGTTTTATCCCTGTTTTTTTGTTAAGAATTAACATCAGCTACTACTCAACAAAACTCTGACACTTGTTTATAAACTTTGAGAGGTTAAGTATGTAATTTGTGGTCGTGACAGATTGGGAAAATATTATCGTACTGCACAATCGCCTCAGACTCTGGATTTAATAATGAGACTATAATTTACGGACTACCTTTATTTATTTATTTATTTAAACACAAATATTGGTACAGGAGGGCACCAAATATATATGCGCCACACAAAACAATGAGAATTTGCAGAGAAGGAAGAAAAGGCAAGGAGCGTAAAAAAAACGATAACGAACAGATTAGTGTAAGGTAGTGTAATAATAATGGGGGAAACAGAAACGTACACTCAGAAGAGATCTTTCAGTTAAGGTAGAAGCAACCACTTATGAAGAAAGTAAAAGGTTACAGCAGAATAGCCACTGGCTTCTATTCTGAGCCATATCTGATAACGTCTCTACTCGAGAACGTTTAGATAGAACCGAATTTCCACCATAGACGAGCTGCTGTATAAGTCGAAAAATAAGGATAGACAGAGTAAGAATAAAAGAGAGTGAATAAATGACGTAGTAAATAATAACAATAGTAATAATAATAATGTGAATCGTTTGATTAATAGTTGAAGCAAGAAAAGTATTTTCCATAATTATCGACAGTTCCTCATATTTGTGTGCGGGCTGTGATACTGCTCGGATGCCCAGACCGAAGCAGGTGGTTATCTTAGGGGGCCACACCCCGAGCCTTCGACCTGAAGGTCTGATTCACAAGGCAGTGGAGCATCGTAAGGAGATGCAGTCCCATGGTAGCCAGTGACCAACGATTGGTTCATACGCTCTTTGTTCCCGCAGGATACTGGAGCCCATGTGCACCATTGGTTTGGAATCCAGTTAAAGCGCCGGACATTCGCTTTTCGCCCTTTCATTTTCGTAAACAACACCCCCGCCACGAGAAGGCGGGGTGACGCTAAAGTGACTGAGAAAATTTACTCTAACGGGTGTCAGGAGAGGGTTATAAATTAGCACGCGGAACCAGGATTGGCATTGAGATCTGGAATTTAGGGTTTTTATCGCAAACTGACGTAAGCTATAATGCCAGAATGCTATTTAACCATATATAAATTGGTGAATTTCGCGACGAAATCCCAAACTTGCTGTCTTTAATCTTATTGGTTCATCCATAAATTATAGTCTCGTCCATTTAATCCTATCAAATACTTTAACACAATCTGTATCATGAGCAGGAATTTCTTGTTGTTTTGGCTTGAGCACACTGTCATACTTACCATTTAGTTAAATAGTAGATTCTTAAAAATCAATTTCATAGATTGTAAAATTCAAACATTGGCATCTATTCACTTATTTCATAATTACACATAAGCCATCTTTCATTGCGTTTCCAATTTCATACGACATCCTATGGAATGTTATCTTTCTTCTAATGTTCCTACTCTAGCCCAGTGGTATAATGCACTTTATTACGTTAAGAAAATTCTTAAGCAAAAATTACGAAAATCATATACGTTCCCTACAAAAGTTGACATTTTTAATGTGCCTGTTAACTTTGTTACTCAAGACAGACTTTCTCTGAATAATTAGAATTTACAAAAGCTCTAATTTTAAATTTTCACTGACTCTAGTGTCATATGATGTACGTTCCACTATGCGTTAAGTTTTATTGTGAGAGGACTTGAAAAAAAGTGTTTCAGTCACCATATGTCAGTCGGGTCTTTGTAATGGCTCTATCTGACCACAACGACAACGAAGTTGCTACCGTATGAAGGCAATCAATTATCAAAACCTTGATGCTCCGTCAGTGAAATAATCTAATTTTCGATCAGCTTGCTGAGTAATCACAAGGTAAAGTTCAGTTTTTACCATGCAGTAAATGAAAAGCCTTATCACTAGTATTAACTGAAACGGGCAACAAGCAAAATAAATTGAGGTGGTGGGGAGTATTTGTAACTCAGGTGGGTGAATTTGGTGGTTTTGTTCTTTGAGCTGGATGGCTTGGTCTTGGAGCTTTCATCGTTTCTCTGAACAACAACATCAGCACGAACTTCAGGTAGACGTTTGTGCTGATGATGTTATTCAGAAGAACGATGAAATCTCCACAACCAAACCATCCAGATCAGAGAACAAAACTCCACCAAGAAAATAAGCTGTAGAAGTTATATTTAGTCATGATATAAAAACTTAGTTTAAAAAATTTTTGTTGGGCTAATTATGTTCTTTCTAATATCTACGCATTTTTTAGGATGTCAAGCCTTATCCAGTTGATCCATCTTATTCTGACCCACCAGTTGTTGAAACAGACTATTCAACATGGGGAATAGTCAAAGCTGTTCAGTATGGAATTACAAAACGAGTCATTGAGTTGGTGGAACCATCAGATCCACAACTAGCGGGTTATGATGTCAACCAACTGGATGATGAGGATGTCTCGCTGCTACACTGGGCCGCCATAAACAACCGTTTAGCGATTGCTCGTTATCTTCTATCGAAAGGTGCAATAATAGATAGACCAGGTGGTCATCTTGCTGCAACCCCACTTCACTGGGCTATTAGGCAATCACACTTAAGTATGGTACACTTCCTTATGCAAAGGGGCGCTGATCCAACGTTTATGGATAATACTGGTCTAGGATGTTTTCATGTTGCAATACAAATGGGAAATGTCCCAATTATCGTTTATTTGCTTTCTCATGGGGTCAATGTTGATACGTAAGTACATAAGCACGCATATTCATGATTACCAGATTATATTTTTTTGTAATATACAATTACCGCAGACTCGTACCAGTTATTTCAGCATAATATTATTAACCTCGTCGTTTACGTATTTGGTATGAGGACTTCAGCTAACGTACATTTGTGTAAGGCTTTAGGCTGACGGGTTTGTTTCATTTCCGGCTTTCAAATACAAAGTTTTATGCGTGTCTAATGATTAATATATATTTGATTAATTTCTATGATAATTTTATTTGTGTCTCAATTGATACAAATAAACTCGCATGTCCGTATTTCAGCAATTTGACTATCAGTCTTTGATCCAGCATTATCTAGATTTTAAATGTATATAGTATCTTCATGACACTATACATATGGCTTAAAACCTAGTGCTTGTATAGGCTTTGTGTATGGTTGCCAGAAGTTACATGGAAATTACTAGGGTTGTCGGTTTGCATAATAACAATCTTAATAAAGGTAACCCTTTGTGTGAGGGATGAAATTTGGTTATCAGGGTCACTATAACTGTGACAGTATCTTATCTGTAGTTTAATAATTGAAATTCATACCCTTAACTAGAACAACAAACCCACGATCTGGGTTTACTAGACATCATTATAATGTTCACAACACTTTCTTTGGAATTCTATGGCTTCTCCATTATGTCATTGTAACAGTAGCCATAACTCTACTAAAACAATAAACTCAGGGTCTTCTAAAAGATTTCAGTTAGTGACTGAAAATATTGGGTACATCTGATCAAAAATGGTATAACTAACTACTTAGTGTTCAGTCACTTAAAATGTCCTGTTTTTTGAGGTTTTTATTTCAATCATCTGCAATTTTCTTGACTGTGGTAATAATTATGACTTTCCTTTTCAACATTTTAGTCGAGATGGTAATGGGCTCACTCCATTAATGATAGCTTGTATGCATGTACGATCAGTTGATATTTTTCGTTTGTTAATCTCATATGGTGCAAATTTGCGATTAACTGATTCACATGGCAACACTGCAGCACATTATTCTGTTCAGTTCGCTAATTTCCAAGCTGTCGTACAATTAGATAAGGGTGATATTGACTGGAATGCATTGAATGATGAAAACAAAACACCGTATGAGGTAACTTTCTTTTCATTAGTATATACAAATTGCTTTTAATCCTCCAATTTCAATAATCGGTGTTGGACTCGATGAAAAAGCGTGGAAGCTTGAAACAATAACTTTGTAGCCATGATTGTACAGTTCTGTTTAGAAAGAGCAGCATAAAACAAATGTTAGAATTTTATGCATTCAACATCTTTAATTAAACTTCATTGTTAAGTAGCATAATGTACATCAAGCTCAGTTCATAAAGTTATCCTGTCTACACAAAATTAAATGCTTCAATTTGAATTCGAAGCAACAAACCTTTGACCTGTTAGTTGAATAGTTGGTCAACCTAGATTAGTAAAGCTTGACTACTTTATTCATAAAGCAGTTTCATTCGATTTAGTTGATAATTATACTTAGGTGTCTTAGAAATGTCTGGGGATTTTTACATTGTACCGACTTCCACACTTAACGTTCCAATTCAAATGCTCTGAAGGCTAACAGAGAATCCAAAATGTTTCTGTTCAGTAGAGTCGATCACTTTTAAAAATTGGAGAGATTGAATGGATGTATGCGAATAAACTGATGTGGAACTTTCCACCCCGATCGAAGCTGCTACCTTGACGCGGTGGTCGGGCTTGCCTATCGTGATGACCCAACCGAGCTATATTGGCTGGAACATATGTTCCTGCAGGTTCTACCATGCCAGGCAGGTCGATTGGTGAACGGTAAGACTAAAAGCAGCAACTCAAGGTCTGAGGGCGAAGTCGTACTGCTGACTGCAGAGGGGTGTGACAGCAGTAAGGTGTTTCCCTCGGACATCCAGCATGACAGCGATGCTGCCTTCCCACAAGGAGGGGTGGGGTTAGAAAAGGTCGACCCTAAAAATGTCACACCTCACCTTACCTCACGGATTTCCGTCTCGGGCGGTAAGGCCCTTTGAAAAACGGAGCTAACACGTCAAAAACCTTCCACAAAAAGGCCGTGCGCGACCGGCCTCAAGCAGTTGTCCCTTGGGCTCTGCGGTCACGCTCCCAGGTCGTCAAGACCAACACTAATCCAATTTCCTTTTCAGGTTCCTCAAGAAATACCCTTTGACGGTGTGGGCAGCCGGGAAGTGACATCAGCCCTCGTACCCGTGACAGCACAAGAGACCAAGTTGGTCACATTCAAATCTTTCCTACACCTTTTAATACCTCTCTTATCTCCCCGACTAACCCTCCCCACGTCTCTTTATCACCTCGCACCGCTAGGGCAAACGATTCGAGTACGTGGAACGCCATTCCTGGTCTCCTGAAACCACGCTCTAAACTACACGTAGGAGCTTTTAACGTCCGAACACTTTGCCAAATAGGACAGCAGGCTTCCTTAGCTAAAACTTTAGAATCTCGCGCCATCGATGTGTGCTGCGTCTCCGAAACGCGCATACAGGATCCGAGTAGCATCATTCATTTGACCTCATTATGCCAAAATAAAGAACCAACTCGATTTACGCTTCGTGTATCTGGAAGCCCTGATTCTGCTTCCCGTGGCCTCGCTGGCGTAGGTATAGCATTGAGTCCTAGGGCAGAACTAGCTCTCTTAGAGTGGATCCCAGTGGACAGTCGTTTGTGCGCTGTCCGACTGAACGGAACAGTAAGGATCCGAAAAGATAGGGACACTCGTCGTTGCCTCTTCGTCGTCTCTGCCTATTCTCCCACTGACTGCAGCTCAGATGATGTAAAAGATGAGTTTTACAGAAAGCTTTCGGACCTTCTCCGAAAAGCTAAGCGCTCGGATGTAGTAATAGTGGCCGGTGACTTTAATGCTCAAGTAGGTAAACTAAGTGATAGGGAAAGACACCCAGGTGGATCTTATGGTGTCGTGGCTCAAAGAACAGATAATGGCGACCGTCTGTTGCAGCTATGCTCAGATAACCGCCTGTTCCTTGCAAATAGTAACTTTAAGCATAAGGAAAAATATCTTTTAACATGGCGACCCCTAATTCGTCCCAACGTTGGACCCAAATAGATCACATCGCTATCAGCCACCGATGGAGGGGCTCGATAGAAGACTGTCGCTCATTCTGGAGCACATGCCTAGATTCAGATCATGCTCTAGTGCGAGCGCGTATTTGCTTGCGTCTTACTGGACGTAGGAAAGACGCTGCAAGGAAACCTCTTAGGGGCCTACTTACTGATAGTCAAGCTAAGAGTATATTTCAGGAACAACTAGGAAAACAGTTAGCCAGCCATGTATGTGATGCCCATCCCGATGCAGCATGGAATGATATCCGAAAAGCTGTGGAAACAGCAGTGATATCTGCTAGTACGGTAACCCGTAAGGTTAGGGAGCAACACTGGATTTCAGCAGCATCTATCTCACTGATAGATGCTCGGAAACTCATTCCACCTAGCTCTGAACATAGTGAAGAGCGGAGTCAGCTTAAGCGCAAGCTGACAAGAAGTCTACGCAATGATCGCGAACAGTGGTGGGTAGCGAAAGCAAGAGAGATGGAAAAGGCAGCGGCAATAGGTAATAGCAGACAATTGTTCAGACTTGTTAAGGAAACCGGAATTAGGAACCCGACCGTTAGCGAAACAATCTCAGAGAAAGATGGACATATTATTCATTCTCAATCCAGGAGATTGGATCGATCGATAGGCAAAACACTTTAGGGATCAGTTCAACTGGCCTTCAGCCACACTTCGGTTTCCCACGATCTCTAGTCAACCTGAATGGCAAGTTAGTGTAGGTCCTTCGACTCTTTACGAAGTTGAAAAAGCCATAGGAAATCTGAAACGAGGGAGAGCAGCAGGCCCTGACAAGTTTGCTCCTGAGATTTTTAAGGATGGTGGTCCAGTATTAGCAATGAGATTAACCGAGGTCTTAGGTAGAATTTGGGGAACTGGACGTAATCCCATCTGACTGGTCTCAATCACTGATTGTGCCAGTCTATAAGAAAGGACAAAAGTCCTCTTGTGACAATCACAGAGGAATCAGTTTGACTAATATAGTGTCTAAAATATTAACTTCAATAATACTTCGACGCCTAACTAAAGCTCGTGAAGAGCAGACTAGAGAAAATCAGGCTGGTTTTCGACCTGGACGTGGTTGTATAGACCAGATATTCACACTACGTCAGGTTCTAGAACACAGACACACATTCAGACGCCCCACAATGGTAGTATTTCTCGATCTTAAGGCGGCATTCGTCTCTGTTGATCGTGAGGTTCTATGGCAGTGTTCGTCACTGAAAGGAGTACCAACGAAGTACATTAAGCTTGTAGAGGCTCTCTACTCGAACACAACTGGTAGAGTGAGAGCTTATGGCGAACTGTCATCAGAATTGATTACCTCAAGTGGTGTTCGTCAGGGCTGTCCACTCTCCCCATTCTTGTTCAACTTTGTGGTCGACGTACTTTTAGAGATAACACTCTCCTCATCTAAATTTACAGGGGTTGAACTTCTACCGGGAGGTTCACTTGTTGACTTAGAATATGCAGATGACATAGTTTTATTTGGTGAAGACGCTGACAAAATGCAGAGTCTTCTGACCACTCTAAGCAACAATGCAAGCATGTTCGGGATGCGATTCTCTTCCTCGAAATGCAAAATGTTGCTTCAGGATTGGGTTACATCGACACCCGAACTAGTGATAGGGAGTGAAGTAATTGAGTGTGTCGACCGCTTCACTTATCTTGGAAGTCTCATCAGCCCTTGTGGTCTGGTGTGTGACGAAATCTCAGCACGGATACAGAAGGCTCGACTAGCCTTTGCCAACTTGCGTCATTTATGGCGTAGGCGAGATATCCGTCTATCAACCAAAGGACGTGTTTACTGCGCAGCAGTTCGTTCCGTCCTACTTTATGGTAGTGAAACATGGCCGGTAAGAGTAGAGGATATCCGTAGGCTACTAGTATTTGATCATAGGTGTCTTCGAAACATTGCTCGTATATCATGGGACCATCAAGTAAGTAACACAGTTGTTAGGAAACGGGTACTAGGTAAGGATGGAAAATCAATTGATGAAGTAGTGAAACTTCATCAGTTGAGATGGCTGGGACACGTGTTACGTATGCCCAACGACCGACTGCCTCGACGTGCTATGTTCAGTGGTATAGGATTAGGTTGGAAGAAAGCTAGGGGCGGCCAAACCAAAACATGGCACAAGTCCATGAAGTCACTGACAAGTGGACTGAGTCATGTTGGTAGGTGTAGACTAGCTGGTTGGGGACCGCGAGATGATAGCAACCGATGGTTAGAGACCCTGAATGACATGGCTCAAAATCGTTTGCAATGGCGCAGGTGCATCCACTCTCTGTGTTCTCCCAAATTTTGATCTCCTTATTCCTCGTCTCTTTTTTTTCTCCTCTCAAATTTATTTCACTGTATTATACTCTTTAAATAACATCTCCAAACCCTAATTTTCCCGATTACTGCTTATACTCTTATTACCTCTACCACTACGGGATTTGAATCGACAACTGCATCTCTGTGCTATTGTGGTGTGGCAACTTGAACTGATGTACGTACGTACGAAGTTCTACGTTGTTACTGACTGACTGACTGGAACTTTCCAGTTTGAAATATTTCGTAGATCATATTGTTAAAATTTAAAATAGGGTCAGTCTTTCTAATTAAACAGTGGTCATTTAATTAGACTACTGAGTTAGAATAACCAACTTTTGTTCAGACAATAGTTTTGTTATTGTTAACGTTTGAAATTCTTAGCTGATTTCATCTTAATAGACTAAATGGTTCATTGTAAAAGTTCCCATACTTTTCAGTGTTACGCTTGCTATGACTTAAACGAATCAATATCCAGAGTTGCTTAAGTAATAACATAGATTATCTTAAGTTTTGGTGTGACGTATTGAGTTCTCTAGTACATGTCACTTTTACTAATCAGTCTCACAATTAACTCACAGAAAACTGCTTTATGAGTACGATTAAGCATATAAAATGAGAAAAATAGGTGTATGTAGCTTGCTAAGTTTATGCGATTCATGTACTCAGATTTTCGACCGTTCATTGTGTGCTAACGGTGGCAATACAATCCAACTTCTGAGGCAGAGTCTAAAGCTTCGACCAAGTGACAGATTAAAATCGAATGTGATAAGTACTAATCCACCGCTTAACACACTTTGTTAATAAGGGATAATACAGTAAGCAGAAATCTGTCCGAGGATTCCTACCAGTATCTGCAATGATCCATTTAATCTAAACACCTCATTAGTGTTTAATACTAAATGAATGTTATAATTTTCAAGTTATTTTATGGGGAAACTCAACATTGTGTTAATTGTCCTAGTGTTATGAAATTTGTGTAACTTATGTTCATTTCTATTTGCAAATATGGTGAACTTGTTACTGTCTTATACTATCAACTTTCATACCTCTGTCTATAAATATTTTCAAGGTTCGTGTAGTTCCATGGTTAACAGATCGTGTCAAACAAATGGCAAATGTACAGAGTATAATGAATTCGTCGCACCGTTTCTCGCGTTTAGGCTTATCAATGCTACATTATTCACCTGTATGGCGTCAACGAATAACAATTATGCTTCCACCATTAATTCTTATTACTTGCGGTCTACTTATAAATTGGGATATACCATCTACATTATATCATTTAAATTTTGCCGATCAATCGTCAAAGATTTCATCATGGATAATATATTCCACCAAATTTCTTTTATTACTGTTATTATCATTTACAGCACGTTTTATTATTGATCGATTCTCAGATCATAAGTCACAGGTGAGTTATGAAGACGAGATCAGGGGATGAGGATAACGTGAACATTTTGATTCATTATTACACCTTTCAATAGTCCTGTATATTTATGGGTGTTTTTATGTTATCCCTATAAAAATATTTCCACATGGATTGGTGGTGGTGCTGGGTCTGATGTTTGTGCTGGTTCGGGCTCGTTAACAAAGCTTATCTACAGTACTAAGAGAATTACGTCTCCCCCGCCACATGAGATTTCTACCTACATTATTCAGCTTCAAGCTGTAATTTAGAGTGAGACAGTCAGACACTAATGGTTAACTTTAGTACATAGGTTTGTGCACGTATTAATTTGTGTTATTATTACACCTGTTATATGAAAGGTTATTCGTGAATACACTGTAGCTCACATCAGTGTTGAGTCAGTCAGTCAGTCAGCTACAACGTAGGACCAAGCACATATATGTAACGGTCTAAGTTGCCATACCTCATTAGCACAGCAAAATGAACACCGGGTTCATACTTACTTACTTTACTTACACCTGTTACTCCTCGTGAAGGAGCATAGGTCGCTCACCAGCATTCTCCATCCAACCCTGTCCTGGGCAATCCTTTCCAGCTCCTTCCAGTTGTAATTCATCCTTTTCATATCTGCTTCTATTATCCGACGTAATGTGTTCTTTGGCCTTCCTCTTTTCCGCTTCCCTTCAGGATTCCAAGTTAGAGCTTGCCTCGTGATGCAGTTTGACGATTTGCGTAATGTATGTCCTATCCATTTCCATCGTCTTTTCCTAATTTCCTCTTCAGCTGGAAGTTGGTTTGTTCTCTCCCACACAAGGCTATTGCTGATGGTATCCGGCCAATGGATGTTGAGTATCTTGCGTAGACAGATATTTATAAATACTTGTACTTTCTTGATTGTGGTTGTTGTAGTTCTCCAAGTTTCAGCTCCATACAGTAGAATTGCCTTGACGTTCGTATTGAAGATTCTCACTTTGATATTGGTTGAAAGTTGTTTTGAGTTCCATATGTTCTTCAATTGTAGGAATGCGGCCCTTGCTTTGCCAATCCTCGCCTTTACGTCTGCATCTGAACCTCCATGTCTATCGACGATGCTTCCCAGATATGTGAAGGATTCTACATCTTCCAGAGTTTCGCCATCAAGAGTGATTGGATTACTGTTCTCCGCTTTGAATTTGAGGACCTTGGTTTTCCCTTTGTGTATACTGAGGCCTACTGATGCAGAGACTGCTGCTACATTGGCTGTCTTCATCTGCATCTGTTCGTGTGTACGTGATAGGAGGGCTAGGTCATCTGCGAAGTCCAGATCGTCTAATTGGTTCTGAGCTGTCCATTGTATTCCGTGTTTTCCTTCAGATGTCGAGGTCTTCATAATCCAGTCGACCACCAGAAGAAAGAGGAAGGGAGAGAGTAAACAGCCTTGTCTGTATCCGGCTCTTACTTGGAATGCATCTGTCAGCTGTCCTCCATGCACTACTTTGCACTGTAGTCCGTCGTATGAGTTCCGGATAATACTGACAATCTTCTCAGGAACTCCGTAGTGTCGAAGAAGTTTCCATAATGTCCTCCTATCTACACTGTCGAATGCCTTTTCATAATCAATGAAGTTGATGTATAGTGACGAGTTCCACTCAACTGATTGTTCGACGATGATCCGTAGTGTTGCAATTTGGTCTGTGCACGACCGATCCTTTCGGAATCCAGCTTGTTGATCTCGAAGTTGGGCATCTACTGCATCCTTCATCCGGTTCAGCAACACCCTGTTGAAGACTTTCCCTGGTATTGACAGTAGTGTAATGCCTCTGTAGTTTTCACATTTGCTCAGATCTCCTTTCTTTGGAATCTTGATGAGGTGTCCTTCTTTCCAGTCCATTGGCACTTGTTCCTCCTCCCAAATCTTTTTGAATAGAGGGTAAAGCATGCTTGTGGTTACTTCGACGTCTGATTTCAGTGCTTCAGCTGGTATGTTGTCGAGTCCTGCTGCTTTCCCGTTCTTGATTTGTCTGACGGCCATTCTAATTTCTTCCGTCGTTGGTGGGTTGACATCTATAGGAAGATCTGTGTGTGCTGCTTCGATGTTCGGTGGATTCATTGGAGCCGGCCTATTCAGGAGTTCCTCGAAGTATTCTACCCATCTGTTTCGCTGTTGTTGAATTTCAGTGATTGGCTTGTCTTCTTTGTCTTTGACCGGCCTCTCTGGTTTACTGTATTTCCCTGATAGTTTCTTCGTTGTATCGTAGAGCTGTTTCATATTTCCTTCTCTAGCAGCTTTTTCTGCCGTCGTTGCTAATTCTTCCACGTATTTCTTCCTGTCGGCTCTAATGCTCCTCTTCACTTGTTTGTTTGCTTCTATGTATTCAGCTTGTGCTTGGACTTTCTCTGCTCGTGTTCGGCTGTTGTTAATTGCTGTCTTCTTGTTCTTCCTTTCTTTGATCTTGTCCAGTGTTTCTATAGAGATCCATTCCTTATGATGGTGTTTCTTTAGGCCCAGAACCTCTTGACACGTTGAAGTCAATGTTTCTTTGATGCCTTTCCAGTTGTCCTCCATGGTAGTTTCTTCTTCCTTCAGTAGATCTTGAAAGGCTTGGAATCTGTTGTTGAGAGCTATCTTGAATTCATTGAGTTTGTCAGTATCTCGAAGGAAGGCTGTATTGAACCTTTGTATTGCTGTTTGTCCACTTGTCCAGTTCTTTTTTAGCTTCAGTTTTAAATTGGCTACAACTAGGTGGTGATCTGAAGCTACGTCAGCTCCTCTCCTGGTTCTCACATCTTCCATTGTCCTTCGGAATTTTTATTGATGCAAATATGATCTATCTGGTTCTCTGTAGTGTGGTCCGGTGAGATCCATGTAGCCTTGTGTATACGTTTGTGTGGAAATATTGTGCCTCCTATGACCGATTTGCTGAATGCACATAGATTTGCAAATCTTTCTCCATTTTCGTTCCTCTCTCCCAGTCCATGTCGTCCCATAATATCTTCATATCCAGTGTTGTCTATTCCGACCTTGGCATTTAGATCTCCCATCAGAATGGTGAGGTCCTTTCTTGAGCATTTCTCTATGATTGACTGCAGCCGCTCGTAGAATTGATCTTTAATGTCGTCGTTGCTATCATTGGTGGGTGCATAACATTGGATAATATTCATTAAGATCCCCTCCTTCTTTGTTTTGAATGATGCTTTGATGATTCTGGATCCGTGGGATTCCCATCCTACAAGTGCATTTCGTGCTACTTTGGACAGCATTAGAGCAACTCCCTGTGTGTGTGGAGCATTTTCCTCTTCGTGACCGGAGTATAGCAGCATCTCTCCCGTAGCTAGCCTTTTCTGTCCAGCTTGAGTCCAGTGGGTTTCGCTGATTCCCAGTACTGCCAAGTTGTATCTCCTCATTTCCGTTGCTATTTGGCTGGTCTTCCCGGTTTCCCACATTGTTCTAACGTTCCATGTACCTATAAAAATTTTTGCTCTGGTTGTTAGAAGGGGCATCGGCCTCGTGGCTTCCGAAGGAATTCGGCTTTCACCATGAAGCGTCATAATTCTTCTAAATGAAGACCTTCTAACTCTCAGGGCAGAGTTAAAATGGTTTGAATTATTTTTCTGGTAAGCATTTTTTTAGCGAGTTAGTTTTCTACGGGATGGGGACGCTAACCCCATGCCCAACCCTCCTCCTTTACCCGGGCTTGGGACCGGCAGTAACTCTAGAAGAGCTACAGGCGGAGTTACCGGGTTCATAGAAGTAGTTAATTCAATGACGGTAATATATAAAAGAAAGATTGCATATAAGGATATAGTACAGGAGGAAAGAATTAGTACGCAGAAAGATATGAAGCGGTTTTAATCTCATAGTTTAAAGGAAGACAGTGTACACACCGACGCCATTGTGATCGATTCTGAGCCATGTCACCAAGAGTTTCCAACCATTGATTACGATGAGTATATATATATATATATATATATATATATATATATATATATATATATATATTGCCGAACGAGTCGTTGAATCCAGTCTCTGAGACTTTACAAATAAATTCTTCCACCTTGGCGATTAAGTCATAATTTGAAAATATTTTTTTGGTGCAAACTTAATACACGCAATGCTTAGAAAATGAAGTTTATGTGATGTGATACTAGATTAGGTCCCGTGAAATCTTTTCCTATATCCAGTGTATTAAACTTTATAAGGTGTTTTGTTTTGATTACTGAACTTACTTCTTGATAAACACACCATAAGAGTTAAATTTTGAATTAACAACAGAGGTAGCTAGAGATGAACGAAAAGATTTTGACAGTCTAATCTCCAAAGCTATCCATCACCATCATTGGTACCACCCGATCGTAAAAAAACGGTAATATGCTGGCTAAGGCACCTGTTTTTCATTCATCGTTATTTTCAAGTTCTAATCGCCCCTACTTTGTTTTAAGAAACATAATCGTATAATCAACCATCACACCGAATATGTTTGACTTGAGCCGAGTGTATGAACGTACACTTGGCAGATCGGTTACATTATGATTTATGTCCTAGGTACTTTATTTTATTTATTTATTTATTTTAACACATAGATATTGGTATAAGGAGGCACCAAATAGATATGCACCACACAAATCTCATTTGATATGTGCGAGGGCTGTGATACTCCTCGGGTGCCCAAACTGAAGCAGTTGGTTTTCCTAGGAAACCACACCCGGAGCCTTCGACCTGAAGGTCTGATCCACAAGGCAGTGGAGCATCGTGGGGAGATGTAGTCCCATGGTAGCCGGTGACCAGTAATTGGTTCATACGCCATTTGTTCCTTCAGGATCTTGGAGACCATGTGGAACATTGGTTTGAAATCTGGGTTTTCCAACTCCTCTAGGTGGACTCTCCGTGTCCACCAACCCGGTAAAAGCGCTGGACATTCGCTTTACGTCATCTCAATTTCGTGAACAACAGTAATGCCGCGAGAAGGTAGTGAGTAGGACTTCCCTGTCAGAGGCTATATACGCGTGGCAATGTGAGAGCATTTGGAGAGGGAGAGTTGACTCTCCCCACTCTCGGCCGTACAAAGGCATTTGAGGGCTTGACTTTCATTCAATAGTTTATAGGTTCGCCTATCGCTTTATCTACGCTGCTATGACCAACTGGATCGTATCACTAGCTCTAGCACACAAAACAATGTCACACAAGGTTGAGTTTACGAGTTTTGACTACGTAAATGATTCAAAATTCATTTTGTCAATGTTTTCTTGAATGTCTAAAATTAATTCTTTGTTACATATGTATTAACTGTTTCTGTATAATAAGGCATTTGTATATATATATTTCATAGTATGTGTTTATTTTCATTTCCTTTTTATTGGATAAGGCTGTAATGCTGTTCAGTTTAGCAACAAGTACAAAATTGTTATTAACTACAACATATTTATTTCACATCACATTACGTACACCGAATCATTGGGTGTTGCATCTCTGGTTTCTATTCTTTATTACTATGCTGTGGACAACATTTATTCTATGCTGTACAAAAAATCCTGGCTACGTAGATGAAATTATTAAAAAAGAATGTCAACAAGATACTATTGCTCAATTACTTGATGAAGTGTTGAATAATACAAATGATTTAACATTAGCAAATAACAATCAAGAAGAATCTTCGTCATCAACATTATCAATCAATCCATTACAACGTTTCTGTACAACTTGTTTTATACGTAAACCGTTAAGATCAAAGCATTGTTCAACATGTGATCGATGTGTAGCACGATTCGATCATCATTGTCCATGGATATATAATTGTGTTGGAATGAAGAATCATTTTTATTTTATTATATATTTATTATCGACCAGTGTTTCATGCAACCTATTTATGTTGGGTACTATTGTTTATTGGCAAAATGAATTCAGTTGTCTACCGAATACACCACTAACATCCGGGAAAACTGGTATGTTTATTCATAAAATTTTTATGTGTACATATGCCTAACATCGATTCATGATGTCCTCCGAAATAAGAAAGCTAGGGCCTGTCGAACCATTCATGACATTAATCTGTGAAGTCATTTACTAGTAGTCTGAGCCTTGTGGATAGGTACAAACTACCTGATTGAAGTTCATGCGATCATCATGTTCAGTTATTAGAGGTGTACCAAAGAAGTACATAAACTTTGTACAGGCTCTCTACTCAAACAACACTGGGCATATCAGTGCTTACGGCGAACTGTAATCGGAATTGATAAGTGGTGTTCTTCAACTGTCGGCTTTTTTCATTTTTATGTAAATTTGTTTTATACATTCTTTCATTGGTAATTGTCTTACCGTCTGACTTTCCACAGGTTGATCTTTTATCAGGAGATTCACTTACTGAATTAGAATATGCAGAGGACATAGTTTTGTTTGATAGAGATGTTGGTAAAAATACACAGTCTTTTGAAAAACTTTAGCAACAATGTGAGCATGTTTGGGATGAGTTTCACTCCCTGCGAATGCAAAATGTTGCTTCAGCACTGATATGCATCACTACCAGGATTAATGATAGAAATTACAGTAGTCGTGCGTATCGATCACCCCTAGCATTCGACCATAGGTGTCTTCGAAGCGTTTCTCGTATATTTTGGGATCATCAAGTTAGCAGTTCTGAAGTTAACTGCACAGTAATAGGTAAGCATAACAAATCGCTAGACGAGTTAGTGGTTCAGAATCGTTCCCAATGGTGCAGGTGCATTTTCTCTCTTTATCTTCTCTTAGATCTTGAATTTCATATTTATTTTATAATTCCTATTTCTCAAGTTTATTCTCTCTTCTCTAATCATATTTTTGATGTTCAATCTTCTTTACCATCACTGATACTACTACTTATACTATTTTGGCTTGTTTTTAAACCGCATATTCATTGCTGGTTGAATTTCAAGCGTTTAGTTGGTTTACTTCAATACTAGAGCTCAGTTTATAAATGGGAGATCCAACACTATTTCTGTTGTTTGTTTAGAAATTCCCTCCATTATTAATAATGTTGCCGTATGTTGGATCTTTTGTGTGTGTGTGTGTGTGTATGGTTGTCGCTGAATATAGTAATTTTACCTTAAATAAAAACGGTTAACCATAAGTATTTTATATTTAATCTATGTAATTACTAATACTTTACTATAACTGAGATCATCATATGGCTATGATTCTTATTACGTTTAGTAATACAAAAAGTATAAAAGACATTGGGTGAAATACTGAGATTCATTTTGACTCAAATACAAACTGACAAGGATATCACACTACAACACAATACAACAGAATGTAATGTATGCAAAATAAGGTTAAATTTACGAAATTAATCACTTTATATTAGTGTGTTGGTCTATAATAAACAGAATGCAATCCAACTAATGATGATCAACTTAAAGCATTACGCAATATGTTCAATGTAAACTTTTTTAAAGATTGTAGTATTAAGTTGCATTCGATTTAAAGTTTCTCAAGTTACCTTACTTTTGACAGTTTTTACATGTATGTCTAAATGGTGATATGCAACTACGTGGTCCGTTGTTTGGCCACCTCAGATATAGTTTCTAAACATAGTGAGTACTAACCCTCTGTGGGTTTTTTTTCAATGTTTGTGCTATGGCGCGTACATCTCCGAATATATTACAAAAAATTTGAAACTAAACTTGCAGAAGGTTTTCCACAATGCAGTTCCTCGTTATTTGCTCGAATGTGGATTTGATGTTGTTGTTTCGAAGTCTTTTAAAATAATCGGTAAACAGAGAAATTCAAATTTATTGTGTTTTGATATAACTTGCAGTAAAAAGATTTAGTGTGGCGTATATGTATCTGGTGGCTCCTTGTACCAATATTTGTGTTCAAATAAATAAATAATATATATATAAGTTATCAATCTTCTTCCCCGATGACCCCGTTTTCATGAGACTATTACGTAAGATTTCTAATATCTTGGTTCTTAATTCTGAGCTTTATTTAACTATTCCATATTTCTAAATATTATTTCTTAATGTCACATAATATGTTTTTGACTCCGATAAACCTGTTTCCATACTGTTCTAGAATATTCGCATGTTTAACCTATAAATAAGCAAACGTCTAAATAATATTAGTTCTATCATAATATTGTCCGTTAGTATTATTTTATCTCCACGTAATTAACTTCATATATTCCAGAAGTTTCCAATGTGAGGTATGCGCACTTGTTTCGTCTTCGTCTTTAATATTGGGATTATAGATTGTAAGCAGCTGAGGAGAAACCACGAAATGAATTCATGTTATTCTGCTAAGATATTTGTTCTTTCTTTCTTTAAGTATAATAATATAATATTGAAATTCAAGACTTTGGAGATGTATGAATTAAGCCATGTCAACTAGTGTTTCCAACCATTGATCACAATTAACTTTCATATCCAAACTAATTGGTCTGTGATTCTTCTCATGACTTAGTAGTCCTTCAGTAAATGATCTCATTGATTGATGCCTTGTCATAGTTTTCCTCCTATCTATAACTTCCCCATTGTTTATGAACCTCTACCACTACGGGATTTGAATTGTCAACTACATCTCTATGCTAATGTGGTATGACAACTCGAGCTGATGTACGCACGTACGAAGTTCTACGTTGTTACTAACTCCCGACCGTTGTTGCTACCTTGACGTGGTGGTCGGGCTTGCCTATCGTGGTGAAGCAACCGAGCTATATTGGCTGGAACAACCGTTCCTCAAGGTCCTACCATGTCAGACAGGTCGGTTGAAGAGCGGTAAGACTAAAAGCAACAAACCCAAGGTCCGAAGGCGAAGTCGTACTGCTGACTGTACAGAGGTGTGACAGCAGTAAGGTGTTTCCTTCAGACAACCAGCATGACAGCGATGCTGCCTTCCCACAAGGAGGGGTGGGGTTAGAAAAGGTCGACCTTAAAAATGCACACCTTACCTTACCTCACGGATTTCCGTCTCCGGCGGTAAGGCCCTTTGAAGAACGGAGCTAACACGTCACAAACCTCTCACGAAAAGGCCGTGCGCGACCGGCCTCAAGCAGTTGTCCCTTGGGCACTGCGGTCACGCTCTCAGGTCACTGAGACCGCCTCTAATCCAATTTCCTTTTCAGGTACCTCCAGAAGAACCCTTCCACGGTGTGGGCAACCGGGAAGTGATAACCGCCCTCATACCTCTAACAGCACTCGAGACCACTGTATTCATAATCAACCTTCCTCTTCAATTCCTATTATTCCTCGTACATCGACTTTCAACCCTAAACTTCCTCCTTCGGCTTCCTCCTCAAGTGTCACCATAGCCAACGATTCTAGTGCTCAAAACACTGTCCCAGGTCTACTGAAACCTCGCTCCAAACTACACATTGGAGCCTTCAACGTACGCACCCTATGTCAAATCGGTCAGCAGGCTTCCTTGGCTAAAACCCTAGAGTCTCTTTCCATTGATGTATGCTGTGTCTTCGAAACACACATACAGGATTCCAGTGTGGTCATTCACTTGACCTCACCTCGGCAAAACGGAGAGCCAACGAGATACACCCTACGTGTATCTGGTGACCCGATGGCCAGTTCTCGTGGACTGGCAGGTGTAGGCATAGCACTAAGCATGAGGGCGGAACAAGCACTGCTAGAGTGGATCCCCGTCAACAGTCGTCTATGTGCTGTTCGGCTAAACGGCTCCGTAAGAACTCGGAAGGATAGGGACACACGTCGTTGCCTTTTCGTCGTTTCTGCCTACGCTCCCACTGACTGCAGCTCAGATGAAGTGAAAGATGAATTTTACAGAAAGCTATCTGAACTTCTTCAGAAAGCTAAACGCTCAGACATAGTACTCGTAGCAGGCGACTTTAATGCCCAGGTAGGTAGTTTAAACCAAACAGAAAGGCATTTAGGTGGATATTTTAGCATTCCGGCACAGCGAACAGATAATGGTGACCGTCTGCTGCAACTGTGCTCAGACAATCGCTTATTTTTAGCAAACACAAATTTTAAGCATAAGGAGAGATATCGTCTAACATGGCGACCCCCTACACCAAACCAACGATGGACTCAAATAGACCATATTGCCATCAGTCATCGTTGGAGAGGGTCGATAGAAGATTGTCGCTCATTCTGGAGTACCTGCTTGGACTCCGACCACGCCCTAATACGGGCACGCATCTGCTTGCGTTTCTCTGGACGCAAAAAAGCCACATTAAAAAGACCCATTAGAACTGAGTTGAGTAACGGGAAAACCAAAAATAGGTTCCAAGAACAACTAAGTTCACACTTAGGTAGTTCTGAAGACGAGGCTGACCCAGATGTTGCTTGGAAAGACATACAAGCAGCTGTGGAAGCAGCAGTGACATCTATTAGCGACTTAAACCACAAGGTTACAAAGAACCAGTGGATTTCTTCAAAGTCTATCACACTGATGGATTCTCGCGAACTCGTCCCATCAGGTTCCGAACATGATGAAGAGCGACAACAAATCAGATCTAGGTTAAGAAAGCGTCTAAGGAACGACCGTGAGCAGTGGTGGGCAATGAAAGCAAAAGAGATGGAAAAGGCGGCGACTATAGGGAACACAAGACAGCTTTACAGACTAATAAAGGAAACTGGAATTAATAATTCAAGTGTAAGTGAGATTATATCGGAAAAAGGCGATACTCTCATCTGCTCCCAGTCCAGACGTTTAGAACGATGGGCGGAACATTTCAGAGAACAGTTCAGCTGGCCTTCAGCTACTCTACAACTACCCTCCATTCCCAGACAGTGTGAATTGAAGTAGGTCCCCCAACTCTATCAGAAGTTCAAAAGGCTATAGCTCATCTGAAACGAGGAAGGGCAGCTGGTCCAGATAGATTGGCTCTAGAGGTCTTTGAGGATGGTGGTCCAATTTTAGCGACTAGGTTGACTAATATTTTAGCTAAAATCTGGGAGTTAGACGTTATCCCATCTAACTGGTCACAATCACTTATCGTCCCAATATATAAGAAAGGGTCAAAATCATCCTGTGACAACCACAGAGGGATTAGTTTAACTAATATAATATCTAAAATACTAGCCTCGATAATTATCAGACGCCTAACTAAGACTCGTGAACTGCAAACACGAGAGAATCAAGCTGGCTTTAGACCTGGTCGTGGCTGCATCGACCACATATTCATCATTCGTCAGATTCTAGAACACAGGCATACTTATCGGCTTCCGACAATGGTGGTCTTTCTCGACTTAAAAGCAGCATTTGACTCGGTAGACCGCGAGATTCTGTGGCAGTGTCTGTCATTAAAAGGCGTACCTCAGAAGTACATAAACCTTGTGAAGGCTCTTTACTCGAACACTACTAGTCGAGTCAGAGCTTATGGCGAACTGTCATCTACTTTTGCAACCTCAAGTGGTGTCCGTCAAGGCTGTCCACTTTCTCCATTTTTGTTTAACTTCATCATAGATCTACTGATGGAAATAACTTTCTCGTCGACTGAGTTCTCGGGTATTGATCTCCTACCAGGAGGTCCACTTATCGACTTAGAGTACGCAGATGACATAATCCTGTTTGGTGAAGACGCTGACAAAATGCAGAGTCTTCTGGTAGCACTGAGCAACAATGCCAGGATGTTTGGAATGCGCTTCTCTCCCTCTAAATGCAAGTTGTTGCTTCAGGATTGGTCTGCGTTAACACCTGAACTAAGGATAGGGAGTGAAGTAGTCGAACGCGTTGACAACTTCACTTATCTTGGAAGTCTGATCAGCCCTAATGGGTTGGTGTCTGACGAAATCTTAGCACGGATTCGAAAAGCTCGTTTGGCTTTTGCCAACTTACGTCACCTATGGTGAAGGCGAGATATCCGTCTATCAATAAAAGGACGAGTATACTGCGCGGCAGTTCGTTCTGTTCTACTTTACGGCAGCGAAACATGGCCATTAAGAGTAGAAGACACTCGTAAGCTATTAGTATTTGACCACAGATGCCTTAGAAATATTGCTGGCGTCTGCTGGGATCACCGGGTAAGTAATAGTGAGGTTAGACACAGAGTATTAGGGAATGATGGTAAATCAGTTGATGAGGTTATGAATCTTCATCGACTGAGATGGTTAGGCCACGTGTTACGTATGCCTGAACACCGATTACCACGACGTGCAATGCTATCCGGTATTGGAGATGGTTGGAAGAAAGTTAGGGGCTGCCAAATCAGTGCTTGAAGTCACTAACTTGTAGTCTGAGCCATGTTGGTAGATGCAGACTACTTGGTTGGGGTCCGCGTGACTATCGTAACCAATGGTTGGAGACTATTGGTGACATGGCTCAGAATCGATCACAATGGCGTCGGTGTATACACTCCCTGTCTTCCCTTAAACTAAGAGATTAAAATCGCTTCATATCTTTCTTTCTACGAACCAATCCTTTCTTCTTGTATTATATCTCTATATGCAATCTTTCTCTTATATATTACCACCTTTGACATAACCACTGCTATGAATCCGGTGTTCATCTTGTTGTGCTGATGCGGTATGGCAACCTGGACCGATGCACATATGTGCCTGGTCCTACGTTGTAGCTGACTGACTGACTGTTACTAACTGACTGACTGATATATATGTGTTTATTGAACTTCATGATTTTTGTTATAAAGAGTAGTTGATTAATAATACTATACTTTGTCGAATAGATATATTTTGATAGGCTATTATAATATCTTCACAGATTGAAATCATGAGTCAGTTGAAGCTAGACCACCATTGAAAACCTGGAAGCAGTGGACGGCCGTTTCGTCCTAGTATGGGACTCCTCAGCAGTGCGCATCCACGATCCCGCACCACGCGGGGTTCGAACCCAGGACCTACTGGCTTCGCGCGCGAGTGGTGGCGCAATTTCGTGGATTGGTTGAAGTTAGACATTAACACCGTTGGATGCCGGCTCAGTGGTCTAATGGTTAAGTGCTCGCGCGCGAAGCCAGTAGGTCCTGGGTTCGAGCCCCGCGTGGTGCGGGATCGTGGATGCGCACTGCTGAGGAGTCACATGCTAGGACGAAACGGCCGTCCAGTGCTTACAGGTTTTCAATGGTGGTCTAGCTTCAACTGACTCATGATTTCAATCTGTGAAAATTTCTAAAAATCTCCACAAACCCCTCCTGATATTATAATATCTATATAATATTTTACAAATATACTTTTATTTATTTTATATATAAATGATAGATATATTTACAATCATTTGGTCATATCTATTATGCAATCCATGGATTACATTCTGTTTTATAAATGCTGCTTTTTATTCATTTTGGACAACATTATTATTTGGTTCACAATTTTATCAAATGGTATGGTTAAATGCAACAACAAATGAACGTATCAATATGGATAGATATGTTGAATTTAATACCAATAATAACAATCATATTAATAATAATGATAATAATAATAATATGTCTTTATCTAATGAAAAGTTTCATAATTCTACAAATTACAATCGTCCATATGATCATGGTATATGGCGTAATCTACTTGATTTAATTGGTTTACCTGGTTTTATTATCAATTCAAATAAATCTGTTGATTGGCGGCAAATCTATCAAATTGAACAATTAAATAATCAATATCCAATATATACTACTGCTACTACTACTAATAATAATAATGATGTAGATAAGAAATTATTAGATTGGTCAATATAGTTTTCATTAAAATTTACTATCACTATTGTATATAGTATACAAAAAAGGGGTTTTATTTTTTCTGCTTCTTTTTTATCATTTACTGCTCAATTACAATTTGTTTACATTTGAACATAATGTGGTGAATTAGTAATTATTGTCAACATCATTAATCAATATTGAATGTTACCGTGAATTACTTAATGACTTATGCCTGTTACTTTCAATGGAGTATAGGTCACTACCGACTAGCATTCTCTAATCCATTTTGTTCTAGGATTTCTTTTCTAATTCTATTCAATTATTATTCATTCTTCTCATGTTTGTTTCTATTTCTTGGTGTAATGTGTTCTCTGGTCTTCCTCTTCTCCTTTATTTAGCCTTGAGGAATCCAAGTGATGAAGGATTACCTTGTGATGTAGTTCGGTGCTAATGCTAATGATACCGTTGAATTTTGTTAAAAAAACACACAATTTTTTTCTCTTTTAGAATATATATGGTACATTTAATTTGCTTTTAGTTTACAGTTTATTGGTTTTAACTTTGTTTTTTGTTATTGTTGTTGTTGTTGCTGCTGCTGCTGCTGCTGCTGCGTGAATTCTCATGAATTGGTTGTATTTATTCATTAAATAGATCAGTATCAGAATTATTCATTGCTGTAAAAGTGATAGTTTTTTCTCAGCATAATTATACATTGAATCATTTTATTGCATTCAATATAATCTTAGTTTATTGTTGTTGGACTTATGATGGTAATACGGTGGTGTGTGTGCTAATTATATCGACATGAGTAGGATATAACGATAGTCAGGACTTAGAAGATCGAGAAAGACAGAACGTGAACAGAAAGCAATTGGTATAAAAATGCAGGAATAATGAAATCTGATAAGACAGACTGATATTTACAAAAGGGAACATTCAAGTTTGAGACAATTGATTGATATATTGCATATGAAGTATTTATTGTATGATTCTTAGATTTGACTAAGGATGTTCTAGTAATCTTGTGTTCAAATACATTCGATTGTCCTTCACTTGTGTTCACTTTCACTACACTACGATTGAATTATATCTTCTCTTCACATTTTTTTCACTATTCTTTAACTGCTAATTGAGCATTTTGTGTGTGTATATATCTACCTACTTACCTGTGTGTTCTCCCAAATTTTGATCTCCTTATTCCTCCTTGTCTCTTTTTTTTTCTCTTCCTAAATTTATTTCACTGTATTATACTCTTTAAGTAACATCTCCAAACACTAATCTTCCCGGTTACTGCTTATACTCTTATTACCTCTACCACTATGGGATTTGGATCGACCACTGCATCTCTATGCTAATGTGGTGTGGCAACTCGAACTGATGTACGTACGTACAAAGTTCTACGTTGTTACTGACTGACTGACTTACCTATCTATCTATCTACCTATTCATCGTCTAATTGTACTTCCAGTTTTGTTGATCTTATACTTGATCAATTAATCAGGTTATATTTTTATTTATTTAGATAGATTCTATTTTTTTCCCCTGTTTATTCAAAGCATTTTTGTTTGTTTGTTTTGTTTTCCGATAGTTATGTATCATTTCATATGTGTCTCAAACCGATTGTAATACTTTATTCTGTTTCATTGGTTTTGTTTTGACCTCTGGTTACCAGGTATACATATACCTGTGTTACTGTTTATCATTTCTGTATGAAGAATTAACTACAATAATAAACTATATTTTCGGTTGATTGTAGTTTTTTTATTATTGAGATAAAAATAAATAAACCGTTTCATGTTGTGATTCATTTCTTATATGTAAGTATGCATAGAGAGAGAGAGAGAGAGAGAGAGAGATCATGTATGTAATATACTTTATGTTTGAATGTTAGTTTTTTTACTTTTCTTTCTTAGAATAAGATTTACTTTGAGATGGTGGAGAATATTTGTAGCTCAGGTGGATGATTTTGGTGGAGTTTTGTTCTCTGAGCTGGATGCTTTGGTCGTGGAGCTTTCATCGTTCTTCTGAACAACATCATCAGCACAAACTTCAGATCGAAGTGAAGGGTTCGAATTTTTCCATATGTGTTTCACAGCTTGTTCTGTGCACCTCGATGTTGATTGGTTCTTAAGGATCTTAAATTTATCATTGTTTACTTCTTTGTTTTGGTTGTCTCCCATTGGTTTGAGTTTTGTTCCTATATTTATGCATGATTTTCCTGATTGGTTGATAAATTGGATTGATTTCAATATGTTTGTTGATTGCTGATTGACCTGAGTGCCAAGCTTCTAAAAATTCTCTGGTGTTTTTAGAATTTCCTCTGTCTAAGATTTCTACATTTTCCCAATCGAATGAGTGTCCGTAGTTATCCACGTGTATTGACATAAGTGAAGAGATATCATGGCGTTTGACTGCTAATTGATGTCCATGTAGGCGTAGGTGGAGGGGGCGTCCGCTTTGTCCGATGTAGTGTTTGTCGCAGTTGGTACAATTTATTTTGTAGATGATGTTTGATTTGTTTTCCTTTTTGGTTTGCATAGGATTGATTGTAGTGATTTTGTTGGTTTGTGTGCCACACCTATCCCGAAGGTTTTCAGCAAACCAAACCATCCAACTCAGAGAACAAAACTCCACCAAGATTTACTTTATTTAGTAATATTACTCACTCTGTTATCTCATTTTGACCAATTTTTTGTTTTAATATTATTAAACTTCATAAACTCAGGCAAGTACAGAATTAGAATGAAATGCGCGTCCTGGATTCCATGGCTAACCATTATCTATATATTTGCTTATAATGCTTGTAAATTAAGGCAATATGCAAAAGATGCACATATGCCAATAAAAGACTAATCGGTGAGACTATAATTAATGGATGACCTTTGAGTGACGGTGAAGTGACCCTGAGAGTGAACAACTACTAATTAAGACGAAATGAAGGTTATAAAGCAGTTAGAATTCTCATTTACGATTGATGGTTAGGATTAAAAATTAGATTTAGGGTTTATATCACGAACTGACATCAGCTATAATGCCAAAACACTGTTTAGCCAAATGTATGGATGAATTCCGCGCCCAAATTGGTGACTCGTTATCTTACATCTGATTGGTTCGTCCATAAATTACAGTCTCGCCGTTTTTAGTTTTTAGTTGTAATAATTAAGTGTTGAATAAATCTATGGAAATCTTTAATCATAGCTTTGTACGTGTGTAATATCATTCAGTTTACAAAGATTAAGCTATAATTCTTTCTTATTGACTATTGATTTTCCCAGTATCTTGTTAAGAATTGTTATGTGATAAATACTAAAGAATGATATTTACCAATATTTTCTGAGGTTGTGGGATCCATCGTCATCTGACAGAAATAGCGAATTGGCTGTTAGTTGTAATTTGTCCAGAGCTTATAGTCTTTAGTAGTTTTGTCAAGCTTTGTTGATCATAGTTGTATGTCCACTTTTTAAACTACTGTGTTATATACGGGACTCTAAAATGATCATTCTTTTTATTTAACTTCTCACTGATCGACTTTATGTGGAGAATCGAGCTACTAAGTTCTTTTAAATAGACATACGCCTATTACCCCTCATAGAGGAGAATAGACCACTCACCGGCATTCTCCATCCAACTCTGGCCTGGGCATTTCTTTCCAGTTGCTATTCATCTATTTGATGTCTCCTTCCAACTCCTGACACAGTGTGTTCTTTGGCCTTCCTATTTTTCGTTTCCTTTCAGGATTTCAAGTTAGTGCTTGCTTCGTAATGCAGTTTGACGATTTCCTCAATGTATGTTCTATCCACTTCCAATGTCTTTTCCTAATTTCTTCCTCAGCTTTAACCTGGTTTGTTCTCTCCCATATTAGGCTGTTGTTGATGGTATCCAGCCAACGGATATTGAGTATCTTGCGTAGACAACGTTTAATAAATACTTGTACATTTTTAATGATGGTCGTGGTGGTTCTCCAAGTGTCCGCTGTATACAGTAGGACCATTTTGACGTTCGTGATGAAGATTCTCACTTTCATGTTGGATTTCAGACCGTTGTTTTGAGTTCCATATGTTCTTCAGTTGTATGAATGCTGTCGTTACTTTGTCAATCCTTGCCTTTACGTCTGCATCTGATCCTTCTTGTTCATCGATGTTGCTTCCCAGGTATGTGAAGGATTATACATCTTCCAGAGTTTCGCAATCAAGTGTGATTTGATTGCTGTTCTCCGTGTTGTATGTAAGGACCTTGGTTTTCCACTTGTGTATGTCGAGCCCTACTTATGCAGAGATTTCTGCTACACTAGTTGTTTTCATCTGCAATTGTTGGTGTGTAGGCGATGGAAGAGCTAGGTTATCTGTGAAGTTCAAGTAATCTAGCCACATGCAAACTGTCCATTGTATTTCGTGCTTCCCTTGAGATATGGAGCTCTTCGTAATACATTCAACCACCAGAAGAAAGGGAAAGGGGGAGGGTAAGCACTTGATCCTTACGGAACCCAGCTTGTTGATCTCGAAGTTGGACGTCTACTGCATCTTTCATCCGGTTCAGCAAAACTCTGTTAAAGACTTTACCTGGTATTGACATTAGTATGATGCCTCTGTAGTTTTCACATTTGCCCAGATCTTCTTTCTTTGGAATCTTGATGAAGTGTCTTTCTTTCCAGTCCATCGGCACTTGTTCCTCCACCCAAATATTCTTGAATAGAAGGTGAAGTATGTTTGTAGTTACTTCGATGTCTGACTTCAGTGCTTCAGTTGGTATATTGTCGGGTCCTGTTGCTTTCCCGTTCTTGATTTGTCTGATCGCTATTCTGATTTCTTCGGTCGTTGGTGGAGTGACATCGATAGGAAGGTCTGTGTGTACTGCTTCGGTGTCCAGTGGATTCATTGGAGCTGGTCTATTCAACGGTCCCACGAGGTATTCTACCCATCTGCTCCTCTGTTCTTGAATCTCAGTGATTGGCTTGCATCGTTTTCCTTAACCAGTCTCTCTGGTTCACTATATTTCCCTACCAGTTTTTTCGTCATGTCATATAGTTCTTTTATATTTCCTCTTGCAGATTTTTCCGCTGTCTTCGCTAGCTCTTCCACGTATTTATTCTTGCCGGTTCTAATGCTCTTTTTTACTTATTTGTTTGCTTGTGTATTGAAGTTGTGCCTTGACCTTTTCTGCTCGTATTTGGCTTTTGTTACTTACTCTTTTTGCTCTTCCTTTCTTGAATCTTTACTAGGGTTTCGATAGAGATCAGTTCATTGTTATAATGCTTCTTGACGCCCAGCACTTCCTGACACGTTCAAGTTAATGCATCTCTGATCCCTTTCCAGTTGCCTTCCATCGTAATTTCTTCTTCGAGTATATCTTGTAAGGTTTGGAATGTGTTGTTGAGAGTTATCTTGAATTGGTTGAGTTTGTCAGTATGTGGAAGGAAGGTTGTATTGAGCATTTGTAATACTGTTTCCTCAGTTGTCTACCACATCTTTAGCTTAAATTTCGTCTTGAAAACCACCAGGTGGTGATCTAAAGGTATGTCAACTTCTCTCCGGGTTCTTACGTCTTCCATCGTCCTTCTGGACTTTTTATATATAGAAATATGATCGATCTGTTATTTAGTAGTGTGATCCGGTGAAACCCATATAGTTTTGTGTTGGATATATTGTGCCTCCTATAACCAATTTGTTGAATGCACATAAGTTTGCAAATCTCTCGCTATTCTCGTATTTTTCTCCTAGTCCATGTCATCCCATGATATCTTCATATCCGTTGTTGTCCATTCGGACTTCGGCGTTTATTTCTCCCTTTGGGATGGTCAGGTCTTTTGCTCAACACTTCGCTATAATTGATTTGAACCTCTCGCATAACTGCTCATTATTGTCATCGTTGCTATCATCGGTGGGTGCATAACATTGTACAACTTCTATCGTGATTCCATTCTTTGTTTTGAGGGATGCTTTGGTGGTCCTGGATCCATGAGATTCCGATCCTATAAGTGCATTTCGTACTTCTTTAGGCAGAATCAGAGCAACTTCCTGAATGTGCGGAGCATTTTCTTCGTGTACGAAGTACAGCAGCATCTCCCGTACCTAACCTTTACTGTCCAGCGTGAATGCGATGAGTTTCGCTGATTCCGAGCACCGTCAAGTTGTATCTGCTCATTTACGTTGGTATTTGACTGGTCCTCCTGGTCTCCCACATTATCCAGACGTTCCATGTACCTATAAAGGTTGTTGCCCTGGTTGTTATAAGGGGCACAGGCCTCGTGACTTCCGAGGCATCTCGGCTTTCATCATGAGGCGCCATAAGTCTTTCTTCAACTTGTAATGCGAAGTTTTGATGATTTTAATTGTGTATTCTGGTTTGGATTTTTTTTTTTAGCAAGATTGTCTTGTACGGGATGAGGTTGCTGACCCCACGCCTAATGCTCCTCCTTTATGGGGGCTTGTTATCATCATTAGCCCTAGAAGAGCTACAGGCTGAGGTTTTAAATAAAGATACTAGTAAAAAACTCAATGCTTTTTTTAGAAACATTCAATAACACTGTAAAAGTGTCCAAAATTTGTTTCGTCTGTAACCTCAAGCTGCCTAATAAGTTAATTTTTAGAACAACAATTAAAGACATTATTTCATCAAATAATTTGAATCCATTGGAATGCTTTTACTGTCAACACCGGAAAACCGTAGGACTACTTCGTGTATGCGGTATCAGAGTGCTTTTTCTAACCTCTCCCATTGCCAACAGGTAACTGCTTCAGGTCCTGGTTATCCAGGAAAAACACCTTACTGTTATTACGGTTGCAGTACGACTTCAGCTTCGCACATTTGATTAGCTAATTTTGATTTCACTGCTCTCCAACCTATATGCCTGAGATAACAGCCTCAATGAATTAGTGTTCCACTCGCTGAAGCTCGATTAAGTTGTCAAGATATATAGCTACGGTCAGAAGTATACGTATCTGTAGACAGTTCCCTATCTTCCCAACAGAATGTATGAGAGACAGATCAATCGCATGAAATAATCTTAGTTCCTAAACCTTAAATGTCAATCCAACTATCGACAATAATAACTTGATTAAAAACGAAACTTAGTGAGCTGACAGTTGTTGTTTTTTCTCTCTAACCTCATAAGATCACAAATATGAATCGCTCTGCACTAAACTAAATTTAAATAACCATGAAATATCGTAACTCATTCTAAAAACTTCCTTATTGAATAGTGAATCCTATTCACATTCTGTTGGGATGTGAACTGTCACATTTTGAAATTGTTCAGTCAGTGGGGGTTATTATAATTGTCAGGTTTATGGTTTATTTCTTGAAAAGGATTATTTTCTTAGTGTTTCACACATCAGGATTAGATACATTTGTAAATGGAGGATTTAAGATGAGAAGTTTAGCATGTTTTGAAATTTCCCGTCTCGCCACCACTAATTATAATCAATATAAGATAAAAGGCCATGAAATAGTCAGCTTATATTCAACTTCCTAAGTATATGAACATTAGGAAATTATCGAAGTTTAGTGAGGATGATGAAGTCATTCATTTACCATTTATAGATTCGTATACTCGTCTTTGAGTCATACTTTGGACATGTATGAGTTGATGATACTATTCGTCTGCGGAAGACTAAGTAGGTGGATTGGGACTGAAACTTTATTTTAACACTTAGATATTGGTACAAGGAGGTACCAAACAGATATGCGTCACATAAATCATTCGATTTTTGTGAGGGCTTTGATACTGCCCGGGTGCCCAGACCGAAGCACGTGGTTATCTTAGGGGGGCACACCCCGAGCCTTTGACCTAAAGGTCTGACCCACAAGGCAGTGGAGCATCGTGAGGAGTTGCAGTCCCATGGTAGCCGGTGACCAACGATTGGTTCATACGCCATTTGTTCCCTTAGGATACTGGAGCCCATGTGGAGCATTGGTTTGGAATCCGGTTAAAGCGCCGGACATTCGCTTTTCGTCCTCTCAATTTTGTAAACAACATTAATGCCACGAAAAGGCAGTGATTATGACTGGTGTAAACTGATGTATTCTACTAATATCACATTAAGGATGATTAATAACATTGTGAAGGGGTTAAAACTTTCAACTGATCATAACTCAAGTTCTAATCCATCCTTTTAGACTGTTTTGGTTCATATAACGATGAAGCATCACTAAACTATCATATAAAAAAGAATATGACCCAAAATTCGATTACTGAAAGTTTTCTTCATATAGTCCATTATATGGTAGTCAACTCAATCACTTAATATGCTTTGATTATTCTGAAAATCTTGTGTGTACAAACTTTTTCTAAAAATCTTATTACATTTTAGGTTTTATGCTAATTCATTAACAACAATTTGACACACACACACAGTGAATTATTTCAATCTTCATTCGTATCCACTATGTTACACGATAGTGGTGGTAAACGTGAATTTCGATGGGAATCGGGTTATGAAAAAACATGGTACGTTAATTTTTTAACGTTAATTTTAAACTGGTCTTTATTGGTTTTGCTCTTAAAGAATTTGTTGCCTTCAATAGACTAGAAGTATATTTATTATTCAATATTTTGATTGAGACCATGAATCGATTGATGTTAGACCACCATTGAAAACCTTGAAGCACTTGACGACCTTTTCGTCCTATTGTGGGACTCCTCAATAGTGCGCATCTTCCAGGGTCTTCAATCTTGTTCGCAAACGCTCAACCTCTAGGCCATTCAATATTATATTTTTGATACAATATAGAATTCTCAATACAAAGTATTTCAGCAAGTTTTCGTTTCTTATTTCTTAATCGATATTGACGATAAATATTGAGTGATCACCATTTAGATATTAGCACTTCAGAAATTGACATCTGAATAATATTCATTCTTTTCAATGCATATTTCTAACCATCATGATGTCTCCGATTGTAAGTTTTTTTTTCCACTTGTACAGCGAAGAAAGGTCAGAAACTTTTCACAAATGCACTTGAATAGGTTATGCATTTAATTGACAAGGTAACAGATAAATTGTTGAAATATCTAGATAGATAACAGGAACAGGTAGCCCAGATATTTAAACAGGTCGCCTGAGTATATCATTAATCATTGATAATATACAATTAACCATTTAAAAAAATGGTTCGACTTCATTAATGATCATTATGTGACTTTAATGTTTGTAGCCGATTGACTTACTATTAGATAACCTTTACATATGGATGAAAGATAAGAGTCAAGAAATATTCTTCATAAAATCAGTTCTTCCTTTTCTCATTAAATCTGAACACTAATTGCTGTATATATGTTTACTACTAATAATAATGATCATATAGAACAAAAAAAGGTGAATGATTGATTCAATTAAGATTTGTATGTTCGGTAATCAATATTATCAATGAAATCTTAAAACGGCATGAATTAGATCACTGTAATGACAATCAATAATAATACAATATTTGTTAAAATAATAGTCATTTACTCAGTAGAGTGACTTTGTTACTGTTCTCAGTAAATTATTGATTTTTTTCTTTCAATGAATATATTATTAGTATTGGAAGGGGTTTTGTGGAGATTTTAGTAATTTCAATAGTTGAGATCATGAGTCAATTGAAGCTAGACCACCACCATGAAAAACCTGAAAGCACTGGATGGCCATTTCTTCCTAGTATGGGGCTCCTCAGCAGTGCGCATCTATGATCCCGCCCCGAGAGATTCGAACCCAGGATCTGTCAGTCTCGCGTGCGAACGCTTAACTTCTAGTCAAACTGGGAAATAATTTCGCATTTATAACTATAGCCCCCGAACGCCCTGGTACGGCCGAGAGTGGGGTGAGTCCGCTCTCCCTCTCGAAATACTCTCACACGGCCGCGCGTATACAGCCTCTGCCAGGGAAGTCCTACTCATTGCCTTCTCGTGGCGGGGGTGTTGTTTACGAAAATGAGAGGACGAAAAGCGAATGTCCGGCGCTTTAACCGGATTCCAAACCAATGCTCCACATGGGCTCCAGTATCCTAAGGGAACAAATGGCGTATGAACCAATCGTTGGTCACCGGCTACCATGGGACTACATCTCCCCACGATGCTCCACTGCCTTGTGGGTCAGACCTTTAGGTCAAAGGCTCGGGGAGTGGCCCCCTAAGATAACCACGTGCTTCGGTTTGGGCACCCGGGTAGTATCACAGCCCACACACAAACGATGAACTCTATGTCTATGGCAACCACTTTTCTCGCTCCGAAAAACAATCAGTCGATTCAAATAATTATCATTACTATTATTGTCATTATTAATACTATTATTATTACTATTATTGTCATTATTATTATTATTATTATTATTATTATTATTATTATTATTATTATTATTATTATTATTATTCACCCTCTTTTATACTTATACAGCGGCTCGTCTTTGGTGGAAATCCGACTGTATCTAAACGTTCTCGAGTCACTGTCCGGTTGAAAATTGTATGTTACCATCGAATATGAGTACTGAAGCAGTTTTTCTGAAACCACGTGCGCCATTCAAACTGGCTGCCTTCAACGTTCTCACACTTATGCAGGTTGGTCAACAGATAGGGCTGGCTATGTCTTTGGAAAGTCTTAATATTGATGTTTGTTGTCTATCCGAGACCCGTATTCAAGACTCTGGTGAAGTACTACAAATTCGCTCTACATCTGTCACTTCAAAAAGCTTGTTTTACGTGCGCTTATCCGGGGACCCTGTGGCATCTTCGTCTGGTCTTGCTGGCGTTGGTGTCGCACTAAGCGCTAGAGCTGAGGCAGCACTAGTCGATTGGATCCCCATTAACAGTCGGTTATGTGCTGTCATATCAGAGAGTCCCATCAAAGTGAGAAGAAATCGGCGTGAGAAACGATGTCTTTTCGTCATCTCCGCCTATGCTCCGACAGATTGCAGCCCGGATGCAATCAAAGATGAGTTTTACCACCAGTTATTTGTTCTTCTCCAGAAAGTGCGTTCGACAGATATTGTAGTACTAGCCGGAGACTTGAATGCTCAGGTCGGGCGTCTAGGCACAGAAGAGAGTCGTTTAGGTGGCCGATGGGGACTCGTTGGTCGCAGGTCAGATAACGGGGACCGTCTACTGCAACTGTGCACAGACCACAACCTGTTTCTGGCTAGCACTAACTTTCGGCACAGTCATCGCCGATGTGCCACCTGGCGTCCTCCCTCTGCATCCCAAGCCTGGACTCAGATTGATCACATCGCGATCAGCTACCGCTGGCGTGGTTGTGTACAAGACTGCCGCTCCTTTTGGAGTACCTATCTGGACTCTGACCATGCCTTGGTCTGCGCCAATCTTGCCTTACTTTTCAGTGGACAACGAAGTGACCACCACCAACGAATTGATATTAGCAAGCTGGTTGCAACTTCTGTTGCAAATGAGTATCGAACCGAGCTAGCCTCTAGGCTAGCTACCACTCCACCGAAAAGTATAGATGAGCATTGGTTGCAATTGCATGACGCCATGAAAATGGCGGGTACAGTCAGTTGTGGGTTTGCGAAACGTCCCGCTTTTAAGCACTGGGTTTCTTCTGGTTCCTTACAACTCATTGAAGCCCGTCGGTCTACTCCGGGTGACCGTGAGTTTGACCATAAACGAAGGATGTTACGTACTGAAATTGGGCAAAGCTTGGGTAAGGACCGAGAAGCCTGGTGGTCGAAACGTGCTAATGAGCTGGAAGCAGCAGCTGCATCTGGTAACTACCGGAAGCTCTTCCAGCTCATCCGAGCCACTGGCAGCAAGAAGTCTGGTGTGAGTGAAACAATCTGCGAGGATGATGGGATGCCAATCACTAACATCCATCGACGTCTTGCACGGTGGGCAGAATTTTTCGAAGGGCAATTCAACTGGCCTGCTGCTCCGGCAACATCGGTCAGACTGTCCTGCCCTCCATGGCCGGTGACGACTGATCCACCAAATGAGGAGGAAGTCCGCAAGGAACTCCAACTCTTGAAGCGTTACAAATCACCTGGCCCAGATGACTTACCTCTGGCTCTTTTTAAAGATGGTGGTGACTTTTTGACTAAGGAATTGACGACGTTGTTTACAAAGGTTTGGGAACTAGAGAGTGTGCCAACGTCATGGAATGAGTCGATAGTTGTCCCTATCTTTAAAAAGGGTTCACGTCGTTCCTGTAACAACTACCGAGGGATAAGTCTACTTCCGATTGCGTCCAAGCTATTGGCTTCCGTCATACTTCGTAGGTTGTTCAAAATCCCAGAAAGATTGACTCGCGAGGAGCAGGCTGGGTTTCGTTCCGGTCGAGGATGTATTGATCATATCTTCACCCTCCGCCAAATGTTAGAACATCGCCATACTTATCAAAGGCCAACAATCATAGTGTTTCTTGACATCAGGGCTGGCTTCGATTCGTTGGACAGGACTGTTCTCTGGGATTGTCTATTGAAGAAGGGTGTGCCTGAGAAGTTTATTAACATCCTAAAAGCCCTATATAAAAACACCTCAGGCAGAGTGAGGGCATACAACCACCTCTCTCCATTGTTCCATTCGAGTAGTGGGGTTAGGCAGGGTTGCCCAATCTCACCATTCCTCTTCAACTTTGCCATCGACGACATTCTGGAAACAGCTCTGATGAATGTAAGTAATGGTGGTGTGGATCTGTTGCCTGGAGAAAGACTTCTCGACCTTGAGTATGCGGACGATATTGTCTTACTGTGCGATAATGCCCAAGGCATGCAATCCGCACTTAATCAGTTGGCAATCAGTGTCCGTAGGTATGGTATGTGCTTTGCACCTTCGAAGTGCAAAGTACTCCTACAAGACTGGCAGGATTCCAATCCTGTACTCACCCTGGATGGTGAGCAGATAGACGTAGTTGAGAAGTTCGTGTATCTGGGTAGCTGCATAAGTGCTGGTGGGGGTGTGAGTGATGAGATCAATGCACGTATAGTGAAAGCCAGAGCGGCTTATGCCAATCTGGGCCATCTTTGGCGCCTTCGTGATGTTAGTCTGGCTGTAAAAGGTCGGATCTACAACGCGTCGGTGAGAGCAGTTTTGCTCTATGATTGTGAAACCTGGCCTCGCCGAGTTGAGGACGTTAGACGACTCTCTGTGTTCGATCATCGCTGTCTCCGAAGGATTGCTGACATTCAGTGGCAACACCATGTCAGTAATGCAGAGGTTCGGCATCGTGTGTTCGGGCACAGAGATGATAATTCAATTGGTGTTACCATCTTGAAACACCGACTTCGGTGGCTTGGACATGTTCTCCGAATGTCGTCCCAGAGAATTCCACGTCGTGCATTATTTGCCGACTCTGGGACTGGTTGGAAGAAGCGGAGAGGTGGTCAGTGCATGACATGGTGTCGTGGCATGGAAGAAAGCTGCAAAGGACTGGCTTGTGTTGGTCCTTCACGACTCCCTGGTTGGGGTCTGAGAGATGGTGCTACACAGTGGCTAGAGACGTTATCAGATATGGCTCAGAATAGAAGCCAGTGGCGATCCTGCTGTAACCTTCTTTTACTTTCTTCATAAAAAGTGGTTGTGTCTCCCTTACCTGAAAGATTTCTTCCGATTGTACCTTTGCGTTCCCTGATTACTAGCACATTACCTTACACCAATCTCTTCGTTATTGTTCTCTCTTTTTTTTGTTGCGCTCCTTAGTTTTTTTTTCTTTCTTTGTATTCTTCTCGAATTTTCATTGTTTTGTGTGGCGCATATATATTGGCGCTCTCTTGTACCAATATTCATGTGTCCAAATAAATAAATTTATAACTATAAAACCATGATAACAAGTTATTGAAAATGATAGGACGAAACGGCTGCTCAGTACTTCTAGGTTTTCCATGGTGGTCAAGCTTCAATTGACTCATAATCTCAACTATTGAAATATATTATTGTTGTTTATTATTGAGTATGTTTTGCGATTATACAGAATCGAGAATCGATTCTTCGAAAAGGGAACTCCTCGTGGAGTCAATCTTATTTGTCATTTATACGTCAGTAGGTATATTCTTCGGTGGTGTTCTAGATAATAACATTACAAATTGTGAAAGTGTTTATAAAAATTGTTATGACCTTGAAGTTGAGGGTTCAAAACTTTTATCCACCCCGTCGCCAATTGTTATGACCTTGGATGTCTTGTTTTGCTACCACGCGACCTATCGACCAATCCGGATACGAATTATACGAATCTTCGCACTAGGCCAACCAATGACGTTTAACCGGTGTGGGCAGTTTAGTGTCCTTATTGGTCCTATGTCCTACGAGCCCTTCCACTTGAGTCCAGAACAAGATACCAGCTTCCGAATCAGAGCAGATCAGACCAGATCGTTTATTTCAGGCATACTTGGTTTATATATCAATCACACAGACCGCAACGTACCATAAATAGGAAATAATATTTGTACACAAATAAGCCAAAAAGTGGCTGTGAATGTGGGAGGCATTAGTTAATAAACTGAACATAACTTAAGAACCGTAAATCGTACAATAATAAATTATAGGCCAAAATAAAGCTTGTCATAAGAGGGATATAAATATACATAGTGTAATTGTTGAGTAGTTATACAATAAGAATATTAGTCCATGAATAGTCCTCGGAAGTTACCTGTAACTTAATCTCCACTCGGATATAACACCCCCCCTTTTTTTTTTTTGAAAATTCCAACTTTAGATTCTGATTAAAAAAAAGAATTATATGTGACTTTAAATTCCTCGACATTCTCCTCCTCCTCGAAATAATGTTGGGTCCTTATGGCTCCAAATTACAACTAGTAGGACTTTATTTAAACCATGTTTCTTGTATTGACTGGAGAATCCACTAAAAATGACTAGATGATGATGAACGACCTTTGATCTGAGTTCATTATTTTCAAATTCATTATGAATCTCGTTAGCAGATAACGAGTCATTAAGAAAGTCAACGTCTAACAGAATTAAATTAGATTTTTGGCCATCATTCGACTCAGCTGACATATTTCCCTCATTGTTATAAGAAGTTTCATCAAAATCATATGCATTATTCTGAGAATCAATATCTGGCACACTGTCATTAGAAATGGGATAAGTTGACTCAATATAAAATTCTGTCTTCCGATGATTTTGAGTAACATCTGGTACAATTTGGTTCATCGTGTTGCTCCAGTTATTTTCTGAATACGAGTCACCATAGCTTTCTCGACTAATAGCACGTGGACCACAATTTTGTTCGAGCTGACGTTTATTTTCGCAGCTAGACAGTACCAGTAGTGTTTCATTTGATTCTGGACTCTGGGCATCATCTACAGGATCTGGCTCCTGATCATCTGGTATTGTCACAACTTCATGTGCATTTAGCACAATATTTTCTTGCTCTGAGCTGGACACGTTACCAATATTACGTTTCCCTTCTGGTATAGAGGGATTTGAATCCTGCACAGGATATGCTTCTGAAATGTCCATTACTGCACCATTATCTGCATGATATATAGATTTCTTATTTTCTGCTTGAATGCAAAGTCTGCCCAAAACTGTTATAAATAGCTCTTGTTGCAAGGCAAACATCTTCTGCTGGTGCTGTAATATTAACCGCAACTGTTCGAAAGAAATCGACATTTTTTTTTTGCCAATAATATTAGCTCCAAAAATCACCGGCAATTATACAGCTAATTTATTTCCAAAATCTGAGTCACCACTTGTATTATTATTATTTCTTTGTTGCCAAAATCCCCGTCGCCAATTGTTATGACCTTGAAGTTGAGGGTTCAAAACTTTTATCCACCCCGTCGCCAATTGTTATGTCCTTGGATGTCTGACTTTTCGATCACACGACTTATCTACCAATCCGAATACGACTTATACGAATCTTCGCACTAGGCCAACCAATGACGTTTAACCGGTGTGGGCAGTTTAGTGTCCTTATTGGTCCTATGTCCTACGAGCCCTTCCACTTGAGTCCAGAATAAGATACCAGCTTCCGAACCAGAGCAGATCGTTTATTTCAGGCATACTTGGTTTATATATCAATCACACAGACCGCAACGTACCATAAATAGGAAATAATATTTGTACACAAATAAGCCAAAAAGTGGCTGTGAATGTGGGAGGCATTAGTTAATAAACTGAACATAACTTAAGAACCGTAAATCGTACAATAATAAATTATAGGCCAAAATAAAGCTTGTCATAAGAGGGATATAAATATACATAGTGTAATTGTTGAGTAGTTATACAATAAGAATATTAGTCCATGAATAGTCCTCGGAAGTTACCTGTAACTTAATCTCCACTCGGATATAACAAAAATGATAATTAAAAATTAAAATAGTAATTAAAAGGTGTATGGAGTAATTTTAATGTTCCGTCAAGGGTGGGTAGAATCAGCTCTCTCTCTCTCTCTCTCTTTCTCTCTCTCTCTCTCTAAATGATCTCGCATAGCAACTTCCAGTGAAGTTCTACTCACTGCCTTCTCGTGGTGAGAGTGTTGTTTACGAAATTGAGAGGATGAAAAGCGAATGTCTACCTAAAGGTTTGAAAAATCCTGATTCCAAACTAATGGTGAACATAGCGTATGAACGTATTGTTGGTCACCGGCTACTATGGGACTGTATCTTCTAACGTTGCTTCACTACCTTGTGAATCAAACTTTTTCGTCGAAGGTTCTGGTTGTAGCACCCTAAGGGAAATACCTGCTTCAGTCTGGGCATCCGGGCAGTATCACAGCCCACACACAGATCAAGTGACTTGTATGGCACATATGTATTCGGTGCCCCTTTGTACCAATATTTATGTGTTCGAATAAATAAAAACAAGGTATTAATAAATGAATGAACGATTTTGAACATGTAGCTATAGAATCAACGGATTTGTTAATATCTGTTGAAAAAGTTGATCAAATTTTCAGTGAAAAATTAAATGTCTTTGTTTATGTTAACCTAATGTCCTTTGTTAATGAGGTATACGAGTATAATAGCTCGTAATTAACTTATATAACCAGATTGAATGGTTTTGGATATTCAGTATTGAAGTGATGATAATAATCAACAATTTATTTAGTACTAATGTGTGTTTGATTGCACCTTTGTTCTTGGAGTTGAATTCTCGGTCGTGATGTTGTAGATGTGCACTATTGAAGAGTCTCATAATGGGACGAAACGGTCGTTTAGTATTTCTAGGTTCAAGTTCCCTGCTTTTCATAGAAGCAGATTGATAAAACGATGTTTTATAAACATATTGAATTAGTAGGCAAGTTTATTGTTGTATATGTGTATACAGTCCATGAATTTATCGTATACTAATATCAATTGGTAGATCTTTAATATTGTTAAGTTTTGGTAAAAACGACTGTTTATTAGGGTTTCTGGTTAACCTACAATACTTGCGAATAAAAGAACGATTGATCTATTCTAAAACGAATAGTTTTATTGCGAAATCGATACCAGCAGCTGACACACCACACTTTAACAATTAGTTGTCAATACAGGAAGAAGACAAAGTGTAAGAAGAACAAGTTGGAATGGTACAACTCATTATGTATGTTAATTAAAGAATGATTTTTAAGCCTAAAGAAAATCAGCGAACTAAGAGTAGTGGGATTCAGCTAAAAAAGTGTAAAGTTCGTGCAAATAATTGAATTAGATAGTAATATACGGTTACCGTTACTAGTAAAATTTTTGTACTATCCCATGACCGCTTTAGCATATAGACAAGAACTATAATTAGCTTTACTGTGTTATTTTAGAAATCAAAATAATGGACAGAATTGATTCTACTTAGCTTTTAATTTTTGATTTTTAAATCGTTCAACAATTCATTAAATCAGAAGATAATTGTCTGTATCTACGATCTTGTATTCTTTAATCTATTTGTCTTGAACCATGCATACTAGTTATTATCTATCAATAAGTTGTTGGTTTTCGCTTGTAAAGTAGTCCAATCTACTAAGTAACAGTATTATTATTATTATTATTACTAATATTATTAAAAGGAGTGCTATTCGTGAAGATGAGTCAGGACGTTTGGTGACAACACTGGAACAGTTAATACACGATGCACATACACAAATAAGAAAAAAACGCAGACGTATTGGTGTTGGATCTACTGGATTTGTACGATTAGGAATGGTTAGTTTTTTTTCTCTCTCTCTCTATCTATGTGTGTGTGTATAAAATTAAGAAACTATTATTAAAGAGTGATTGAGTTCGCTGAAACCAAGAAATTTCTCATATAGTACACTAACATAATCATATATTCATTGAAATAGATACATTCGAAGAAGTTTACTCTTCCTATTAATCCATTCCTTTATCTGTACATAGTTTCAAACACAACCATTCAAAGTTTGTATTACTACTGATCAATTGTGCACAATATTTTGGATATCATTTACAGATATTGAAGTGAATAATGTGTTACGTATGCTCAACCACCGACTACCCCGACGAGCCACGTTTTATGGTGTAGGAGAAGGTTGGAAGAAAGCTAGGGGCGGCCAGACCAAAACATGGCACAAATGCATGAAGTCACTGACAAGTGAACTGAGACATGTTGGTAGATGTAAAGTATCTGGTCGGGATCCGCGAGACGATAGCAATCGATGATTAGAGACCTTGAATGATACGGATCAAAATCGTTTGCAATGGCCCAGGTGCATCCACTCTTTGTGTTCTCCCAAATTCTAATCTTCTGAATTCTTCTTGTCCCTTATTTTCTTTCCAAGTTTATTTCACTGAATTATACTCTTTGAATAACATCTTCAAACCCTAATGTTTTCGATTACTGCTTATACTCTTACTACCTCTACCACTACGGGATTTGAATCGATAATTGTATCTGTGTGCTAATATGGTATGGCAACTCGAACTGATGTACGTACGTACGAAGTTCTTCGTTGCTACTGACTGACTGACTCAAAAATTAACCATGGAGGTTGTTTTTTCTTCCTGATACAAGACTCTAATATGTCCATATATTATCTTTATTGAATCGTATCACAGAATTCAAACGTTAATCCTCAAATTGATTTTGTTTAGTTATTCTCGCTACAAAGCATTATAATTGCACACAGAACAAAAGAGATGGTTCATTTCAGTTCTCGTAAACGGACCATTGACTTTAAACTTACGGAATTAATCTGATAATAATAATATTTTCGAAGCAGATGTTTTCTGCGACAACCTGGAATATCAACTAAATAGTTGAAACAATCAACTCTCAATAAACACATGGTACGCATTTCGAGTTCAATGTCCTATATAGTATAACCAACCCTGTTACTCGCTTCATAACTTGACATTGAAATCTTGAGCCTCTATTCGATTAATGAGTTGTATTGTCAAAAAGCAATAGTAACCATAAAGTATTTAGAATAAGAAATCCATGTGTTAATAAAATGCCAACCAATGAATTGTATATTTTAACTAAATACTGGTTGGTTAAAAACGTAATGACATGACTGTAGTAGAAGCGAACCTTTATGTATTGATGAAGTTGTCACTAAATAGTAGGCTTCAGACAGGATAACAAAATAAAGTATACCTTCTAAATTGTTCTACTATTAACTACTCATATGTAGTATCAGTTTATTCAATTTTTTTACATTTGAATTCTTTTCGTTTTTATTTCTAGATGAGGCATTTATTTCTCATTATTGATCTATCACAAGCAATGAATGAACAAGATTTGAAACCGAATCGTTTAATATGTACTGTAAAGGTGAGTGACCATATTTTCAATGCCTAGTTTGAGGGAAAAAAAAACTAAACGATGAAAAACCAATGGAGGGGGGGAGTTCAAATATGTTTGAAGTGAAACTGTTGTTACCGACGGAATTAGATAAACGTTGTGCTATATTTTGAACTGATTAAATATGAGATTATACCATTAAATGTTAACTCAATAGTTCTAATGATCAGGTGTTTTAGATGAGACTTGAAGCTCCTGGCGTAAGGACTACTTGGGAACCTCATGCTAGGATGTAACAATGGTCCAGTGCTACTTGGTTTTTAATTGTACTCAAGATGAGATTAGTTTGGGATGAATACTACTTACAAAACACAAATAACTTTAGGATAATTTTTTAACGCGAATTTGCACTGCACAACTATTTCATACGGGTTTCTATCTGTTTACAACAATGCTCATGTATTTTATGATAACCTTCCTAAGCCAAATCCAGTTAGTCGATGATCAGCTATGTACACGTATACCTTTTTATTCTACAGTAGAACAAGGTAGATCATCACATAGCTGAGTATATTGTTGACGTCATCTATTGAATGTTCACCCAGTCAATAAGGAAATGAAAATGTTTTGATTGTATTTAGGAAATACCTTTGCACACAATTACTTTATACATGTAGATGTCTATTGTCATGAACCTAACTTGCATGTATCCTTACTAATAAGAGGTTATTATCATAGAGTCCCCTTATTATTAATTCAGCTTATGTCTAATAAACAAATGACTCTCTTTTGAACCGATGACATGATGGATTTGAATGATGATCAAGTATCCTGATTCCTATTGGCCCACTCTGCTCTTTCTATCTGTACTGGCCAGTAAGAAAACGAACACACCGAATAAATTCACCTTCTGTTATTGTATTGTCATTTTAACTCAACAATTTCACAGCGTTATTTATGTGTTGGTATGAAGAAACATATTTGGGATTCATGAGATCAGCACTTAAGACAGGAGAGCAGTTGTTCTGGTTAGTTCTTCTAGACCGCCTATCTAATAACAACGACCAAAGATACGATAGATGTGAGATCATAGGTAAGAGTAACACTAAATGACTATTGGTTCTGAATGCGATTTCCCTCACTTGATTTCCTGATAGCCAGAATACAGAACTGCTTAGCAAGCAGACAACGTTTGATTATATAGGTCGAATTTACAAATCACTTATACAATAATCTAAAGTAAAATCCTAACCACGTCACAACTGAAAGAAGATTGAATGATAGGTCCTTAATGAGTTAACAATAACTTAGGAAAGGTAAAACACAACAGACGAAAGATTACAACTAGGGTAATACAAAATACAACAGATTAAGTATTTAGTAATTATACAATAAAAATATAAACTATAACTAAGTAGGACTGTTCCGAAAGCTCAACTTAACTTAATATTTACCCTGATATAACAGTTATACACATCGATTACATGACCACAACTATTCACAAATAAGAAATTACAATTTACACATGAGTAAGTATATATAAGACTGAATAATAAGCATATAATTGATTAACAGTAACACAAGCGGTTTTGTGGAGAATGTAATAATTTCAATAGTTGAATTCATGAGTCGATTAGAGCTAGACCACCATGGAAAACCTGGTCAGACTCTTCAGTAGTGCGCATTCACGACCCCGTCTCGCGGGATTCGAACCCAGGACTTATCAGTCTCGCGCGCGATGGGCCAACTATATGGAAAACAATATGTTTAAAAAATTATATTTCAAATGATATCGGTGACTGATGTGATGTCATCCATCGATCTTGTCTAAACTTCAGGTTATTAATCGAAATCATAATTATCGAAGAATATACAACGTCTGATAAAGAAATGTATGCTAACGCTCTACTTGGCACCCTTCTAGGTTTGCTAACGGTCCCAAGCTAAGACAAACGAGCAGAGGTGGACGTCGGGTTAACAACTTCATCCTGTAAAAAAGAACCTTGCCAAAAAATACTCAAAATAGCTACACAATAAGTATGTAGATATTAGTTCTCTTTAGTATACTTTTAAAAGTACCATCTCCCAGATTTAACTAATTGTTCACATCATTAACTATTACTCTCTTAATCATACCTGTTAACCATATCAAATTGGAAATTGATTACTTAATAAATCAACTACAATTTAAGTAGATCATACCTGTTGTTGAGCAGAATTGTACAATGTTTCGAAATTGTCTAATTACTTTATTCGAATGAATTTTTATTGATATCTTTCCTTCAAAAAATTATTTCTATGTAACTTGATTTCATTGTAGATCTTTTGTTTTGTTTGTTTTCTTTTTGTTGTTGTTGTTATGGGGAATTCATCTAGGCTGCTTGTACATTTGTTCGAGAGTATTTCGATCAAAATCCTATCAGTCAATTAGGTATTATTGTTACTTCAGATCGAAGAGCTGAACGATTAACAGAATTATCAGGTTAGAGAAAGAAAGTAAAAAAAACACAATTATGTTTTGTCTCTACTTTTTATTGTTATTGATTTCATTTAATATGAAAGAAGAGGAAAAGTGTTTTTCACTTTGATTGTTAACTCTAAAAAAAATCGGGATATAATAACTGTGATGATTGATTTAGCCCACACTTCCCTTGTATATTTTAATTCGTTAATATTCAACAATTAATTATACCAGAAAAGGGAAATTGTAGTAATTTTAATAGTTAAATTCATGAGTTGATTAAAGTTGAACTATTATGGAAAACCTGGAAGTACTGAACGGCTGTGTACTGGATTGTGAATGAGCATTGCTGAAGAGTCTCATAGTAGGACGAAACGGCCGTCCAGTGTTTTCAAGTTTTCCATAGTGATGGTCTAGCTTTAATCTACTCATGATTACAACTATTAAAATGAATTATACTTCTAAAATATTTTCTTTTTCAATTTCGTTCAAAATTCTTTTCTTGTTTGAATCGAAGTGGTTTGTAAAGTGTGTTTGTATATTTTAGCATATTCAACTACTACCAAATACCATTGTAGTGAATGAAAACTCAGCTAGGGGAGACTAATTTATTATTTAATGCCAAATTACTTAGTGTCCTTGTAAAATATTAAAACGATACATTGAATACATCATTTACAAATCTTCCATCATTTGTCTCTTACCGAATTCATCACTCCTTCATTTCTGTTGTTACTACAATTACTCCTTGTTTACGTTCTTGTTATCTTCAGTTCGATATTCTCAATCCTCTGTTACTATGCATTCCACTTCCGATTGTTGTTGTATACTACCTAAATCTGTCAACATAAGTTATATACACCACACCATAACATGTGACGCTGGTTAGTGTAGGATTAGTTTGAAAAAACGTCTGTGAAAAATATCAAGTCAAGAAAATATGATATCAATTCATGAAGGAATTGACTATATGATTGGATGTAAACGGAAGATATACACTAACCTTGGTCTAGGGTCACATAATGATCGTGATCAATGATTGGAGAGAATATATGACATGATTCAGAATCGACTGTATTAGTGCAGTTATCGCCTTACCTTTGATGTTCACTTTAAATATTATTTCAGTTAGTTTATTCTACGGATTCACTTGTATTTTTTCATCGTATATTTTGTCCTTTTTTATATTTATTTTGATCATCGTGAAGCGTTCATGTGCTGTAACGGTTTCGGCCGATCTCCAGCTGTACATTAATTACAACTTACTGATGTTTTGCTTAAGTGATGACCCACTTTATTTTTGAAACAAGATGATAGTATTATTATTAACCCTGGTAATCTTGGGTACTGTTGAGGGTATGAGGGTGACTGTCACTTAATGTTGTCCACATCATGGAAGGATATTTATTCTTAAGGGATCTGAAATAGAAACTGAATTACTGGTTACCGTGACGATCTGGTAAGGTGACTACAAAGCCTAGGGTATAAATACTTGTGCCCGTTCATATATTGCTATTTTTATGGGAAGTTTTTGATGTGTTAGCTCCATTGTATTCTAACCATTTTTGTTGCATACTCATTCAGTTTTGATATTTGTTGAATATGATATTTGTAAAAGTCGTAATTATTTAGATTTATTCATCACTAATTGCTACAAAGTAAATTTGGACATAAAACAAAGGGAGTTTAGCGATCATAAGTTAGGTTTTGTTTTCCTAATTGTTGGGGGGGGAGGCAGCGGTCTTAATTACCAATTTCGGGAACAGTGCAGAAAAGAAATTACTTCAATTTTCGATTATCCTTGGGTTCAGTATTGTGTTGACATTTTTATATTGAGTGGCAAATGTTGAATTTATAAAAATTTCTAACTGCTTTAAGCGTTAATCCTATTGTGTTTTTTGAATTCTATCATTTTGTGTGTAGGTAATCCTAGACCACATCTTTCCGCTTTGCAGTCACTTTACACACGTACTTGTATTGGTGAACCTAGTTTACAAAATGCTTTATTATTAGCTGAATCCAGATTAAAGTAAGTTGTTAATAAATGTAATGTAACTCTTATCTCTGACATCTAGCATTTAAACAACTGACTTAGAAGTTACTCAAACATATTTGCACTATCACGTAACCTGGTAGAGATTAAGAAAATGTGAAGTATTGAATCCTAATATCGGTGACTGGGTGGAAAAGAACAGAGCTCTATGATTTCTCATTGTTCCTTGTCCTATGAACAAGTTAGTGGTTAATGAGACTCAATGGCTTAGTATATGATGCATTAGTACTTCAATAGAACAGTATTGTGTTTAAGTAGCAATGGTAATATCAAAAGTAATGTTGTGGGTAAATCCAACGGACGTGTCTTAAATAGAACAAAACTTTCAATGTTGACCACCATGTAAATATGTTTGACACATAACAAAAATTCATTATCGATCCATCCGCTTATGACACATTTGTCCTAACGAAAGCTAATTTGATATCCAGTTTTGAACATCAATAAAGGTGTACCAAAAACGCTTAGGAGTATTTCATTTTAATAAGATAACAGCTGTATTCAATCTATGCTGTTGTAGAACACATACAGACAGACATACTTTACATTCGCCTGTCATTCCTACTTCCCATATACATTATTGTTATAACTTGTGGCCTGAGTGCGCTGTTAATATATAACGTAATGATACCTCCAGTTAGGGAGCAGTGGCTTATCGTTCGGATCAATGACGAGTAAAACCCGTACGAGCAGCCTAGAGTCCTGATTGGTCGTGCTCTACGCCTTGCCCAGCCGATTAAGTCCAGAACACCAACCCAAGCCTCTGCGATATGAATAATCGTATTTCAAACATACTGAGTTTATATACCAATCAAGCAGACCACAACGTACCATAAAATAGAAAATAACATTTGTAAAAAATTTGGCCAAATGTGGCTGTGAATGTGGGAGGCAGTGACTAATAGACAGGGCATAATTCAAGAATGGTAAAACGTATAATAATGGTTCAGAGGTCTAAATAAAGCTTATAATAAGAGGAATGTGAATATGAATAGTTTAGTTATTTAACAATTATACAGTAAAAAATATACGTATAGTATTGGTCCATAAAAGGACCCCAAAGTTACCATTCATTATGCTTATCAGGACCTGACAATTATCTTATTAATTCTCACTACATTACAAATAAATTTTGTCTATAACTGTCAACAACTATTGAATTTGGTTTATATAGAGTAAATAAAATGTGGCTAGCAGTGGAATCGAATACCTTTGTTTTGTTCCTATTGGGATTCGTTGGTTGGATGTACCTCCATGCTAGAGTTGATATCCACTTTGAAATTCGAACCCAATACCTTTCGCTCCAAACACCAAAGTCATTATCCACTTCTTTACTGAATCCAGACAGCTGCTCACTTGTTCAAAGGATAAATCGAGCTGACAAATTCGAAATATGATGAAATGCTTTTTCTGGATTTCACTGCTAACCACATTCCATCTACATTACATGAACTGGCGAAATAACGGTTCTATCATGGCAATCCACACTGATGAATACACTTTTGGCAACTAAGACTGATCACCATGATAATCCGAACTATTATTAGTTCTTAAACTTCTCGGTTATTGTCACTAGTCAGGTTACTTCGAATGTATTAATTATATTTTGATCTTATAAAACTTATGATTGAGTCACTGATTACTGTTAAAATTGAATTTTGTCAATGATTGTAACTAGAAAGTGTTATATTGTTTAAATTTCAGTCCATGTGTTTGTGTTTTTTGCTTTCCGTTTTTTTTTTGTTCGTGTTGTTGTTGTCCTGATGTAAGTACTTTTCAGTCTTTTTACTCAGTTAATTATAAGTCGGTCTCCTAAATTAGATAGAATAAATGATAAATATCACAAGTAGTTATATGACCAAATTTATGCACACTGTATGTATTCTATTACTAGTTGAAGATAAGACTTGAATTTTATTTTTCTTCATATGGGTGTCAATCATTGACTTACTCAATAAACAATTTTATTCTCTTTACTCTCATTGCACATCAGTACCGCATCGGTGTTTTTCTATCCATTCTCCATTCAATAGTCTTAGTATAATAATACCAAACACAGAAGAATGGTATATTTTTATTCAGAAAGTAGAAATGGGCGTCAGATTCTCGAAATTAATTTCTGTGCCTACTTTCTCCTTCTATAGTTGCCTTGTTTTCAGTCAGCTAATCAGCTACAACGTAGGACCAGGTACATATGTGCATCGGTCCAAGTTGCCTTACCTCATTAGCACAACAACATGGACACAGGATTCATATAAGTAGTTAATTCAATGTTGATAATATATAAAAGAAAGATTGCATATAAGGATATAGTACAGGAGGAAAGAATTAGTACGCAGAAAGATATGAAGCGGTTTTAATCTCTTAGTTTAAGGGTGAACAAAGAGTGTATACACCTACGCCATTGTGATCGATTCTGGGCCATGTCACTGAGAGTCTCCATCCATTAGTTACGAGTCACATGGACTCCAACCAACTAGTCTGCATCTACCAACATGACTAAGACTAGAGGTTAGTGACTTTATGGACTGATGCCATGTTTTGGCTTGGCCACCCCTAACTTTCTTCCATCCATTTCCAACATTAGTTAGCATTGCCCGTCGTGATAGTTGGTGGTTGTACATGCGTAATACGTGGCCCAACCATCTCAGTCTTTGGTGATTCACAACTTCATCGACTGATTTACCATCATTCCTTAATACCCTTCTTCTAACCTTACTATTACTTAACCGGTGATCCGAGCAGATGCGAGCAATATTTCTAAGACATATGTGGTCAAATACTAGTAGCTTACGAGTGTCTTTTACTCTTGGTGGCCACGTTTTGCAACATACACCACACTACTTCTAGTACCTACACCGTGATAAATATGTTTGGTTAGCACTCATTATAAGACTGATTAAGAACAGCTTATCAACTTCAATTCATTGCTCAAAAGTTAAATAGGCTTATGAAAATTATTTGCAATTATAAATGTTCAACACAAAATTCATATTTATGTTTCATTCATTCCATTCTGTAATTGTATCGTTCGTTTTGTACAATTGAATCAATATTTTATGTGGTGATTGTATTTTAGATAAAATATGATATAACATATTTATCCTTTGATGAAGGGGATAAGAGCATAAATTAAATTTGATATAGGCTAAAATAACGAAAACTATCCATTTTTTTCTCGGATCATTTCTTTTTTTCGTACATTTATCATGTTACAAAATTAGCCCATCATATCATGCGAAAAAGAGAGAGAGAGAGAGGGGGAGAATGAAAGAAACAGTATTTATGGTAGGGATGGGAACTATGTTTTCTTCTGTTTTTTTAATTTTATCTCATTCATTGGTACTTAGATATAAAAGTGCTTAACACACACACACACACACACACACACACACACGCAAAAAAAGAATTTCCCGATCAAGAATTGTAATATCATTTAAGTAGAGAGAGTTGGAGTGGTGGTAGTTGGAAATGTCGGTTGATAAAAATTTTGGTTTGGAATCGGAAGACAAGCATAGCAATAGAAAACGTCTAAACGAAACAATGTTAATGCAAGAAAGAATGAATAAAAAAAGTTTAAAATTTATAGTCGAAATGAAGATGGAGTGAATTTATCTAGACCATTACATCTTGCTCTAAGTCATATTATCCAATAAATCCAACTACTGGTTTCAATAATCATTAGAGCCTCAACCAGATAGCTTACATCTGCTAACGTGTTTCAGTTCTATGGTAATTGATTACATGGGTTGAATAGGTTGATTATGAATACAGTGGTCTTGAGTGCAGTTAGAGGTGGAAGGGTTCACCTGGAGGTACCTGAAAAGGAAATTGGATTAGAGGTGGTCTTAGTAACCTGTGAGTGTGACCGCAGTACCCAAGGGACAAATACTTGAGGTCGGTCACACATGACCTTTTTGTGGGTAATTTTCGTGTTACCTCCGTATTTGTTGAGACTTTACTGCCGGAGACGGATATCCGTGAGATATGGCAAGGTGTGCATTTTTAGGGTCGACCTTTGCTAAACCCACCCCTCCTTGTGGGAAGGCAGGACTGCTGTTATGCTGGTTGTATGGCGGAAACACCTTGCTGCCGTCGCACCTCTGTACATTGAGCTGTACGACTTCGTCCTCAGACCTTGGGTTTGCTACTTTTCGTCTTGCCGTTCTTCAACCGACCTGTCTGGCATGGTAGGATCTTGGGGAACGGTTGTTCCAGCCGGTATAGCTCGATTGGTTCATCGCGATAGGCAAGACCGATCACCACTTCAAGGTAGCAACAACGGTCGGAGATTTCATGAACTGAGACCACGTCCTTGCTTGTACGTACATAGTTTGTCTCCAGCTTACGTTCATCCCAACAAACTGCTCATCAAAATAGACCATAGTTGAGATTGCTCAATACATGCATCAGCAACCTCAATCGGTGAAGATTCACCATCTCATCAACCGACTTTCAATTTTTACCTAGTACTCTGTATTTAACCTTAGCACTGTTAACTCGGTGATCTGAACATACTCGGATAAATGCTCTGAAGGCAAAATACTGACAACCTACGAATACCTGATTTTATGGTCACCAATTAGAGTGGAACGAACTTCTCTGCAGTAAAAAACAAATTAGCGAATTTAAACTATGTCTTGGTTTTGTCGAACACAAATCCAAGGTATGTGAAGTTGTCGTGAGAATATTCAGCTTTCAACAACTGGGTTCTGGTTCTGAACTTCTACCCATTTGTTTTGGTTTAAGGAACTAAGTAGTAACGTTTTCCGTCAAGTCCTATGTGTGATTTCAAAATTGTCTTATAAACCTGTGCGTGACAAATGAGTAACATTATTCGTTCTCGGAACTGAACAGTTTAGTTTCGAAACTTCTACTATAGTTCTTGATGAGTAAAGCCATCAAGTAAAGCCAAGCGTTTTAAATTATTTCACAAATACTGTTATAATGACTTTATCAAGAACTGGTTGTCGACTCTTGTTCTGTTTTAATCGTGTCTCCTTTTGATTATTTTGTTCAGTCAGCCTTTGAATACTTATTGATAGATTAGATCTATATCGCCATGGTTATTAATTTTGAATTTTACTGAATACAATGCGTCTAGAAATTCTCTGATATCCTTCGAAATCTGAATTTAAAATATTGTTGTTCATAGTTGTTTGCTTGCATTGATATAAGTGATGGTAATGTCGTGCTCCTTGACTGCTTAAAATAGGCTTTCAGAATGTTGTTCATAACTGTAATAACTTTCTTAAAACGCCAACGCAGAAGTACCGCCATTTGTTGTTTCATTTTAGTTCACTGGCAGTCAACTTTAAACTAACTGGCTATCAACTAAAATGTAACATACATCTGTTTCATCCCCCAATTCATTTGTTTAGTATAGATTAATGTAGTTGACTTCATGTTACTCGATAAATAAGAAGACTAATAATACTACACAGACTTTGTGACTTAGTGACTGAAAGTCGATTGCCTTAATCACTAAGCCACCTCTTCATTCTTCATTTGAAACATTTAAATTCTTCACTTTTCCAAATGATGTTATCCCATAGTTTAAAAAAATGAATTTATTTATCTATCTATTATGTTAATAACAGATATACAATTCATCATAATGAAATTGTAGTATTAATGGCTAGTTTAACTACATGTGATCCAAGTGATATTCATCAAACTATTAAAAGTTTATCATCAAATAGAATACGTTGTTCTGTTATATCATTAGCTGTGGAAGTATTTGTTTATCGTGCACTTGCTCAATTTACACAAGGTAAGTTATAATTTTGTTTTGAAATTATACTAAACAAGTTATTTATCTTTATATTATGTTGACTTATGAATGTATTTGGAACTAACCTGGCAAAGCTTATAAAACTTCTTTTTATATGAATATATTCATTATAATGATGGATAGTGGTTAGCAGTGGAATCCAGGACGCGCGTTTCTTCCCAGATAGATAAGTGGATAACGCGATGGCGTTTGAAGCGAACGGTACTGGTTTCGAGTCCCGGAGTAAATATCAACTCTGGAATGCAGGTACGTCCAGATGACGAGTCCCAAATAGGACGAAACGCGCGTCCTGTATTCCACTGTTAGCCACTATCCATCTTTGCTTAAAAAGCTTGTGACTCAATGCTATATCGAGGCAATCCGCACAGGATGCACATATACCAACAAGAAACTGATCAATTACAGTCCTAAACAACAATGGGAAGATACATGTAAAACAACACTAAGTGAATTTATATTCATGATAGATTTCATTTTTGACTCTCTTTTTCATCTAAAAGGAGGGGAACAGACAAAAATTATGAATGAACAACGGTGTGTATGTATTCTTATCCTTGAGAGGTTGTACTGTTTCATTTAATCTTATAATTTATAGGCAACCGCTTCTGGAGTTGATACTCTTTACCAATGACTGCGAGACAATAAAATAAAGCGATAAAAGAGTACTTGACAATATGGTGAACATAACAAACTTAAGCGTTATTGAGAGCAGTACTGTTAAAAACAGTATTGATAATCTTTCTTTTTTATCTCCAAGCCTAAAGACAGAATTCGAAAGACAACTGCTGGGATGGGCTGTTCACATTTTTACTATTAGCTTTATACATTTTCCAAGCATTACAAATTCTTCCATAGATCTGTTAGATAGGGATGGCTGTGGTATTTTTTAGGATACAATGTTTCCAGTGTTTCATTCGATCAGCTTAGGTTATTATTGTAATCAGTCACTATCAGTGGTTACATTAATCTGGGACATCTAGCATAATATAGCTCCACTCTAGTCCTGTCACCAAGCATTGTTAGAGGTATAGGGGTTATTATCACTTTCCTTTTGCTCACATTATGGGTATACACTTCTTTAGGGACTTGTAGATGAAACTGGGTTAATCTCTTGACGATCTGAGAGCCTGACCGCAGCTTCCAAGGTAAAACTGTCTGAGGCTGGTCCGATGGTATTTTTGTGGGAAGTTTTTGTTTTAATGGTTCCGTACTTCAAAAGGCCTTACAGCTACCGATGGAAATCTGTAGGGTAATAAAAGGTGTGCTATTTTTAGTCCGAATGATTCGAATACCTTTCTTCCATTACGAGAAAGCACTCTCGGCGTAGGTGCTGGTTGTTTGAAGGGAACACTTTGCTGCCGTTAAAACATAGTACAGCCAGCAGTACGACTTTGTCATCGGACCTTTAGTTATTGCTTTAAGCTCATTAACTGGTATAGTAGAATCTAAACAAAAAGGGTTCAGTGAGACTATAATTTACAGAGACCTTTGAGCGACGCTAGACTGACCTTGAGAGTGTCCACCTAATAATTAGGACCAAATGAGGGTTGTAAACCTATGTGAAGAATGAGAATAATGATTTACGGTTGATGATTAAGGTTAAGAATTAGATTTTGAGTTTACATCACGAACTGACATAATCTATAATGCCAAAACTCTATTTATCTGAACAAATGAGTGAATTTCGCGCAAAAATCCTAGACCTGTTATCTTATACCTAATTGTTTCGTCCATAAATTATAGTCTCACTAAGTTTTGTAGTCAATATAGCTCGTTTTGGTCATCAATATATGCAAACCCAACCACTACATCAATATAACAGCTTAGATTGAATCCTCAGCAGTTACTGATGGGAAGCATTTGTTTAAAGTTTATTTACATGGACTAGTATAACTTAGAAGTTACTAATAATACACAAGCAAATGTAACACAGCTTGATAGGTTAAAGAACTAATTATGGGAAAAGATAAGTAATAAGAAATGTAAAGTTTATCGGGGAGTTTTTATTGTTGAAGAGGCAAATAAATGAAAATCTGAACATAAGAGGAATATATACATGTACACCGTTTTAACATAAAACCTTGTCAAATTCATTAATAAATGCCTTATTTTGACCTTTGTAAATTAACATAATTATGGACGTACAGCCTGTACAGCCTGAGGATGAAGTTATTTAAAACAATTGTTCGTTCAAATATTCTTCATTTTTGAATATCCTATGGGGATTTTCAAACTGATGAGAGAAATACTTAAAAAAAGCAAGGTCGGAGAGTATAGTCTGAAATATAAAACAACCTATGAATTTGAGGACATTCAACACACTACTACCAACTTTGCCAACCATTGGTGCAGACCGTCAAGTGTAGATTTGTATACACAGCTTTGAGAAGTACTTTCGGAACGGGACATGGACAACAATATCTACCAAGACACTCCATTTATGATTGTGATGTGTTGTAAATAAGCAGTTAACAACTTTTACTCGTGAATCAAAACCTCATAGAAAAGTCTTTCTTTCAAATCATCCTGAAGCGTCATGTTTACCTATTAATTTTCAGTCCTACAGTTATGGCAGTCTATTATTATTATTATTATTATTATTATTATTATTATTATTATTATTATTATAGTTTGTCTAAATTCTTTCTGTTAATTTTTGTCTTTCAATATGGTTTACACCAGGAACATTTCATGTTATTATGGATGAATTACACTTGAAAAATGTTTTGAAAGATTTAGTGCCACCTCCAGTGGCTGCTGTAAGTTTTGTAATTGCATATATGTATTTATCCAAGGGTCTACATTTGTTGAATCTTTATTTATCTGTCGAATTTTTAGCCATTATTTTTATGACGGAACAATTGATCTATTCATACCATTAGGGTAACTGAAGTAGGCGATCGGGACTGATAACCTAACGTCGATTGATGGTAATTATAAACCACTGGTCGACCAACTGAATATATTCCAATGCAATAAAAACAGAGAAGATAGAAATCAGACTTACATATTAGAAAGTTTGTCTCAGCCTGAATAACTTAGTGATAATGCCTCGAATATACCTTAGTTTTAATACATGACGGCCAACCAGTCCACCCAATAATTCAGGTAATTCTTTTTGGTGAGTACCAACTAACATGTAAGTTAGATTAACGATTTCCTCCTCCTGACTGTTTCCAAGCACCTAACATTAAAAACAGTGTACGTGCTGTCGAGTTATTTAAGTTTAGTGGTTACGTTACGATTTGGTGGATATAACTCAATCAACATTAAGGTCAAGGCATACTGACATATTATATGCTTCCTACTTGTGCAACATAGACATTATAACGTTGAACTAATGGTTATTTTGAAGGTTTCGCAATTTCCGGTTGTTGATATTCAATGTTAAATCTTTTATAAGTCTCTGTTAACATATGTGCATCCTGAGGTATTTGCTTAGATATCTCCATTTAGTCACAAGCTGTAATACAATTGAATTGTAACCAGTAGTAGAATCCGGGACTCGTATTTCATAATATTTTTGGTACTTGTCATTTGGATATTCATAAACTCCTGTATTTGTATTCACATTAAGATCCCAACACAGTACCTATCGTTTCGAACGTTAACGCGTTACTTGCCATTTCTCTTATGTATTCAGGGTGCATGGACTTATCTACATGAGTTTGTATTTTACTGTTGTTAATATTAAAGAATGCAAAACAAAGATTGTTTAATTATTATGTTGAAATAGTTTGTATCTATATTGTATACATTGAGTCCAACTTATTCAGGTTATAAAAAGGTAAATATTCACCATGGTAATGACGTGTGTTTGTGTATGTATGAGGTCACTGTATACAAAAGTTCAACTTTTCTAATCTTTTAATCTCAATCGATTTATGGAGTGTAAAAGACGTAAAATCTAATAAGAACACAACCATGATGTTTAACAGTATAGTACACTACGTATAATCTATGCGATTATATGAGTTTACATTGTGACATTATTGAAAGCCAACTTGTTTATGAGTCTCTTAATAACTGTTAATCAGTCAGTCACAACATAGAACCTGTACGTATGTTGGTCGGTTCGAGTTGTCATACCCCGTTAACAAAGAGATATAAAACTGTCAGATCAAATCCCAGAGTAGCAGAGGTAGTAACAGTATCAGTGGTAATAGGAAAGATTAGGCATCAAAGATACGACTCTAAGCGAAAATATAAGTTAACGAAATAAAAACAAAAAAAACTTATGAGGAACTGGGCTTACGCAACATATATCCCAACCACCTCAGATGATAACTCCAGCTGTAGCTCTTTTGGAGTTACTGCCAGTCCAAGGCCCGGGTAATATTGGAGGGTTGGACATGGGGTCGATCACCTGTAGAAAAAAATCTTGCTGAAAAATGCCAACCAGACTAAACAAATAAGTTTGTAGGTATCATTACCAAGGTTTGACTTGATAATTTCGAATAAATTAAGCATTGGGCAGATTGTTGTAAATAAATAAGTACCTCAGATGACGAAGATTTATTACCTCATCAATTGATTTCAGTACTCTATTCCTAACCTAGACATTGCTTACTCCGTGGTCCCTAAATACACGAGCGATGCTCCGAAGACACCTATGATCGAATACTAGTAACTTACGAATATCCTCAACTTTTAATGGCCATGTTTCACATCCTCGAAGTAGAATGAATAGAACTGCTATGTAGTAAACTTCCCCTTTGGTTGGCGGAGGATATTTTGCCTACACAAGTGGCCCAAGTTGGCGAAAGCCAATCAAGCGCAGTAAAAAATCAACTCCTGGGAAGTCAGACGATAAAAGTTTGATCTGTAAAACCATATCTATGACAAATTTAAATAATAGTGAAGAAAGCGGACAACCTTAACGAACACCACTTCAAGTAATCAATTCAGATGACAGCTCGCCATAAGCTCTGACTCGACCAGAAGTTTTCGAGTAGATATTCTGTACAAGCTTAATGTACTTCTTTGGTATGCCTTTCAATGACAGGACTTACATCAGTTCTCCATTCAGCTGACTTGGAGATAGTGGGTAACTGAAGTGTGGCTGAAGGTCAGTGTTTGGGATGCAGAGGAATATACCAATCATTATCATGTTAAGTCTAATGATGTCCTTGGACTTTAAGTGGACACTTCCTATTGATCGATATTTGTTCACTTGTTAAATATTGTACAAAATGTTGTTTTCTATTTTATGGTACGATGTGGTATGTTTGATTGGTATACAAACAGAGCATGTTTGAAATATAACGATTCCTATCTCAGAGGTTGTGACTTGTGTTCTGGACTGAACTGGCTGGGCTAGACAGGGAGGCGGGACCAATCAGGACACTAGGTCGTTCGTACGTGTTTTACGTGTCACTGATTCGATCTATAGTACACTGCTCTCTAATCTTTTGAGTCAAGGACGCAACAATTGGCACGGGGTATAAATCGACCCAACTTCAAGTCACAACAGTCAGTTGAACTGTTTCCTAAAATGTTCTGCCAATCGTTCCAAACTCCTTTATTCACAGTGAATAATGGTCCCATTTTTACTGAGATAGTGTCACTAACAGCAATATTTTTAATACCCATTTCCTTGATAAATCTATAAAGTTCTCTACTGTTACCTATATCAGTTGCCTTTTCCATCTGTTCTTCTTTTGCTGCCCACTAATGCTCACGATCACTACGTAGTCTTTTAATCAACCTACGCTTAAGCTGTCTCCGCTCCTCTGTGTCTTCTAAGCTAGACAGGATGAGTTTCCGAGCATCTATCCACCGAGGATTTCATGTGAGGACTTGCCTTGTGACACAGTTGGGTGCTTTCCTCAATGTGTGTCGTATCCACTTCCAGCGCTTCTTCCTGATTTCCTCCTCCGCTGGAATTTGGTTTGTTCTCTCCCACAGTACGTTGTTGCTAATAGTGTCCGGCCAACGGATCTGAAGTATTTTGCGTAGACAACTGTTAATAAACACCTGTATTTTCTGGATGATGGATTTCGTAATTCTGTAGGTTTCCGCCCCATATTTTCAAAAAAATTCTTCATTTCATTGTTTTAACAATATTGTGTAACTCTTTTTAACGATTTAATATGTTACTCAATCGAACTATTCATAAACTAGTTATATATATAATGAAATATTCACTGGTGTTTATCTGTTGTAATTATTATAACTGGTTTTGTTTGTTTATTTTTATTTACTTTAAAAGATTGAAACTGAAGCTAATCTAATTCGAATGGGTTAGTTTTATTATTTGATTATTATGATTATTTTTTGTATGTTTTATAACAATATATCACCTTATAATTGATGAATGATGAATGAACATGACAATGCAATATTTAATGTACAGATTCATTGAACAATATTGACTGGTTAAGTCTGTTGAATTCATCCAATACTTACTTACGCCTGTTACTCCTCGTGAAGGAGCATAGGCCGCTCACCAGCATTCTCCATCCAACCCTGTTCTGGGCAATCCTTTCCAGCTTCTTCCAGCTGTTATTCATCCTTTTCATATCTGCTTCTATTTCCCGACGTAATGTGTTCTTTGGCCTTCCTCTTGTCCGCTTCCCTTCAGGACTCCAGGTTAGGGCTTGCCTCGTGATGCAGTTTGACGATTTGCGTAATGTATGTCCTATCCATTTCCATCATCTTTTCCTAATTTCTTCTTCAGCTGGAAGTTGGTTTGTTCTCTCCCAGAAAAGGTTGTTACTGATGATATCTGGCCAATGGATGTTGAGTTTACGTTAGTTCATGTTGTATGCTACTTTAAAAGTGTTATAACTTGTGGCCTGTGTGCCCTGTTAATGTATAAAGTTATGATACCGCCAATTAGACAACAATGAATTATCGACCGAACCAATGACGCATAAAACAAGTACGAGCAGTCTAGAGTACTTATCGATCCTGCTTCCTGTCTCGCCCAGCCAGTTGAGTCCAGAACACCTTTTATTGTCATCACAGAAATCTTGTTTGTAGGAAGTAATTTACATCAAAGTATTTTTATGTACAACCCTGCCTAGAGCCTTTCTGGGGTTACTGTCAGTGCCAAGCCCGGGTAAAAGTGGAGGGTTGGGCATGAAGTTAGTGTTAACTAGGAAATGTAATTCGAACCATTTAAAATCTACTCTGGGAGTTAGAAGGTCTTCATTTAGAAGAGTTATGACGTCTTATGATGAAAGTCGAGTTCCTTCGGAAGTCACGAGGCTGATACCCTTTCTGACAACCAGAGTAATCAATAATTTAGGTACATGGAATGCTTGTACAATGTGGGAGACCGGAAGAGTCCTCCAAATTACTGCAGAAATGAAGAGATACTTTTATGTAAAAATGGTTTCTATGTATGTATACCTAATTAGATAAAACAATTATATCATAGTTATGTTGATGATATAACTCATCATTATTCTGAACAAGTATCACGTATTTTGTATAAGGTTTTGAGTTAAAATCTTTAATATTAATAAATGGGTTAATGGTTAACAGTGCCATTACATCCACCATACTTCGCCTCATGAATTTAAAGGAGTGAGGTAGATTTTAAAAAAAAATGTATTATGTCCAATTCATTAATCAAGTGTGTATCCATTCATAGCAGCAGTAATTTTTTTTGCAGATCTATACTGTGGTGTTATAAATCAACTGAAAAGTTAAATTTCATAGATCTTAGTATTTATCATCAAAGACTATGTGTATAATATATTCCTTCCGCCGTAGAGATTCAAATACTAAAAGACTCTGAGATGGTGAAGATTTGTAGCTCAGGTGGATGATTTTGATGGAGTTTTGTTCTCTGAGCTGGGTGGTTCGGTCGTGGAGCTTTCATCGTTTTGCTGAACGACATCATCAGCACAGACTTCGGATAGACTTCTGTGTATCTATCCGAAGCTTGTGCTGATGATATCGTTCAGAAGGACGATGAAAACTCCACGACCAAACCATCCAGCTCAGAGAACGAAACTCCATCAAAAACTAAAAGACTCTACATTTCATCAGCATCTTCATCAATCAGAACTATGTCATTTAGGTATTCTAAATTCATACGTTGATTGAGCTTATATTTAATCTTGTATATATCTTACTTACTTACGCCCGTTACTCCTAATGGAGCATAGGCCGCAGACCAGCATTCTCCAACCCACTCTGTTCTGGGCCTTCTTTTCTAGTTCCATCCAACTCTTGTTCATTTTTCTCATGTCTATTTCCATTTCCCGGCGTAATGTGTTCTTTGGTCTCCCTCTTTTCCTTTGGCCTTGAGGATTCCATGTGAGGGCTTGTCTTGTGACGCAGTTGGGTGCTTTCCTCAATGTGTGTCGTATCCACTTCCAGCGCTTCTTCCTAATTTCTTCCTCCGCTGGAATCTGGTTTGTTCTCTCCCATAGTACGTTGTTGCTAATAGTGTCCGGCCAACGGATCTGAAGTATTTTGTGTAGACAACTGTTAATAAACACCTGTATTTTCTGGATGATGGATTTCGTAGTTCTCTAGGTTTCCACCCCATACAGTAGAACTGTCTTGACATTTGTATTGAAAATCCGGACCTTGGTGTTGGTTGACAGTTGCTTTGAATTCCAGATGTTCCTCAGTTGTAAATATGCTTCTCTTGCTTTGCTGATCCGCGCCTTCACATCTTCATCAGACCCACCCTGTTCATCAATGATGCTGCCCAGATATGTAAAGGTTTTTACATCTTCCAAATCTTCTCCGTCAATTTTGATTGGATTGGTGCTTGCTTTTCCCTTTGTGTATATTGAGACCTACTGCTGCTGAGGCTGCTGCCACACTGTTTGTCTTCTCCTGCATTTGTTGTTGCGTTTGGGATAGAAGGGCCAGATCATCTGCGAAGTCTAGATCGTCCAACTGCATCCTAGATGTCCATTGTATCCCGTGCTTCCCTTCAGATGTTGACGTCTTCATGATCCAGTCGATCACCAGGAGAAAGATAAAGGGTGAGAGTAAGCAACCTTGTCTAACACCGGTCTTCACCTCGAACGAGTTTGTCAACTGTCCTCCATGCACAATTTTGCACTTTAATCCATCATAGGAATTCCGTATGATATTGACTATCTTCTGAGTCACGCCGTAGTGTCGAAGAAGTTTCCATAGTGTTTTTCTGTCCACGCCATCAAATGCCTTTTCGTAGTCAATGAAGTTGATGTAGAGTGATGAATTCCATTCAATTAATTGTTGTCCGGTCTCGCTGCTTTGCCACTCTTGATTTGTCTGATGGACATGCTTATCTCTTCAAATGTTGGTGGGCGAACATCGGTTGGGAGGTCCGTGGGTGCTGCTTCTATGTTGGGTGGGTTCAGTGGGGCTGGTCGGTTCGAGAGTTCTTTGAAGTGTTCTACCCACCTGTTTTGTTGCTCTTCAATGTTGGTGATTACTCGCCTTCCTTGCTTTTCACTGGTCGTTCTGGTTGCTAAATCTTCCACATATTTACGTTTGTCGGTTCTGATGCTCCTTTTCACTTGTTTGTTTACTTCTGTGTATTCAGCTTGTGCCTTGGCTTTTTCTGCTCTTGTTCGACTGGTATTGATTGCTGCCTTCTTGTTCCTCCTTTCTTGACTCTTATCCAGTGTATCAACAGTGATCCATTCCTTTTGATGGTGCTTCTTGTGGCCCAGGACCTCATGACATGTTGAAGTGATTGCCTCTTTGATCCCCTTCCTGTTTCTCTCCAGAGTAGTTCCTTCTCCATTGAGTAGATCAAGAAAGGCCTGGAACTTATTGCTGAGGACTATCTTGAATTTGTTGAGTTTTTTAGTATCCTGAAGAAATGCTGTATTGAACTTTTTTGATGTTGTCCGCCCCATTGTCCAGTGCTTCTTGAGTTTCAATTTCATCTTGGCGACCAGCAAGTGATGATCTGATGCTATATCAGCTCCTCTCTTGGTTCTCACGTCTTCCATCGTCCTCCTGAACGTTTTGTTGATGCAGATATGGTCGATTTGGTTTTGTGTGTAGTGATCCGGTGAAGTCCACGTGGTTTTGTGTACTCGTTTATGTGGGAATATGGTGCAGCCTATGACCAGTTTATTGAAGGCACATAGATTTGCAAATCTCTCACAATTTTCGTTCCTTTCTCCCAGTCCGTGTCGTCCCATGATGTCTTCATACCCAGTGTTGTCCGTTCCAACCTTGGCATTGAAATCTCCCATCAGAATAGTCAGGTCCTTTGTTGGGCACTTCTCGATGATTGACTGTAGCCTATCGTAGAATTGATCTTTAGCGTCTTCATTGTAGTAGTTGGTAGGCACATAGCATTGGATGATGTTCATAGAAATGCCCTCATTCTTTGTTTTGAAGGAGGCTTTGATGATCTTTGGTCCATGAGATTCCCATCCTATAAGTGCATAATATGCTTGTTTGGACAGCATCAACGCAACTCCTTGTGTATGTGGTGCATTTTCATCTTCATAGCCGGAGTATAACAGGAGCTCTCCTGTAGTTAGTCGTTGTTGTCCAACTTGTGTCCAATGTGTTTCACTGATCCCAAGTAACTCTAGGTTGTATCTTCTCATTTCTGCAGCAATTTGGAAGGCTCTCCCGGTCTCCCACATTGTACGAACGTTCCATGTACCTAAATAAATGGTTGCTCTGGTTGTCAGAACGAGCATCGGCCTCGTAACTTCCGAAGGAATTCGGCTTTCATCATGAGGCGTCATAATTCTTCTAAATGAAGACCTTCTGAGTCCCTGGGCAGAGTTAAAATGGTTTGAATAGTTTTTTCTAGTTAGCGTTTTTTTAGCGAGTTAGTTTTCTACGGGATGGGGACGCTAACCTCATGCTCAACCCTCCTTCTTTACTCGGGCTTGGGACCGGCAGTAGCCCCCGGAGGGACTCCAGGTGGAGTTTTGTATATATGTATATTAATAGTTTAATAATCCAGCAATTTTGATAATGAAAAAATAATACACATTCATTCTGTATTATACTTTGTTTTGTTTATTATTAATTTAGGCTTCCCACATTCTGAAACTTTTGATCTTGATCGTTTCGCTGTTAAACGTTGTATGTGGTAAGTGTTAACCGATATTAATTGTTTTCTATTAATTTATTAGATGATTTATGATTCACAATGAAATTCGATTGATCAGCTGACTGAATTGTAATTTTTCTCATACGTACTATCATCATCTCATACGTTTGAAAATGAACTTAGTTGTAGATTCATTAAACTATTCTCAATCTCTGAATGATACCTTATAATGTTGTGTATTAGTGTGACTTGTAGTTTGAACCTAAGATGTTTCTCATTTTTAATGAACATCTGAATCATACGTTTTATTAATGAGTTCAACTATGAGCGAAATATCTATGATGAATTTCTCTGCTAGCTACTTTTCCAAAGTATAATACCCCTATAACAGACTCAGTGGTCTAGTGGTTAAGTGTTCGCGCGCGAGACTGAAGGCTCTGGGTTTGAATCCGGCGAGCGGGATCATGGATGTGCACTGGTGAGCAGTCCCACAATAAAATGAAACGACCGTCCAGTGCTTCCAGGTTTTCAATGATAGTGTAACATTAATCGGTTTATGATCTTAATCAAAAACTTAATAATCGATTGTTTGAACCTTAGTATAATATACAGTAAACAATCTACAACAATTATCACCATATATCATTTATTTATTTAAACACATAGATATTGGTGCAAGAAGGCACCAAATACATATGCAACACACAAATCTTATTAGATTTATGTGAGGGCTGTGATACTGCCCGGGTGCCTAAACAGAAGCAGGTGGTTTACTTACGGGGCCACACCTGGAGCCTTCGACCTGAAGGTCTGATCCACAAGGTAGTGGAGAATCGTAAGGAGATGCAGTCCTATGGTAACCAGTGACCAACGATTGGCTCATACACCATTTGTTCACTCAGGATACTGGAGCCCATATGGAGCATTGGTTTTGAATCAGGGTTTTCCAACTCCCCTAGGTGGACTCTCCATGTCCACCAACCCCGTCAAAGTGTTGGACATTCGCTTTCCGTCTTCTCAATTTCGTAAACAACAGTAATACCGCGAGAAGGCAGTGAGTAGGACTTCCTTGTCAGTGGTTGTATGCACGTGGTCTTGTGAGAGCATTTGGAGTGGGGGAGCTGACTCTTCCCACTCTCGGCCATACCGGGTCATTTGGGGACAGATCTGACATCCAATCCTTTTTGAGTTTTCGCTTAAGTTTTACATTGTTGTATGATGATGATAGATTGTAAGGTATTTTAAATAACTTAAAAATAGGGAAAATATTTAAATATCTAGACAGTATAATAGGTACAGTATTATAAACTCTGAAATCAAAAAGATAGCTCTTCATTCATTATCCTTATTGTTTATGATGATTTCTTAAAGTAACTACAAATTTATGATACGATAGTTTTCTTCGTATTAATCAAATGATTAAATAATGAAATACTTTTTTCTCTTTTAGTCATTTATCAAATAAATCAACAAATGATAAAACTGATACTACAACTAATCCACATTATGCATGTCCAAGATGTCATGCTGCATATTGTGAATTACCAGTTGAATGTAATGTTTGTGGATTAACATTAGTGGCTGCACCTCATCTTGCTCGTGCTTATCATCATTTATTTCCATTAGATTTATTTGAACCAGTAAATGGTTATGATAGTTTTAGTGAAACATCATTAGATAATCAAGAAAAATCAAAAGAAACTATTGATTCAACAGATTGTACTACTGATCATCAACCACGTGTTTGCTTTGGTTGTAATGTAATGATACCGTTGAAAATTCCTGTGAGTTATGAATGAATTAACTGTATTGGTTAATATGTAGTTTGTTCAATAAATATATCATGAACCGAGCGATTGCACTTAATGACTATGAACTAAACGTTTATCCCATTGAGTCAGTCTGACCTTGATAGCATATGTTTTCCCAGTTGTTATTAATCGATGAGTGTAGTTTCTTCCTAAGTTCTCATGATATCCAGTGAATAAGCGAAAATATGTTTGTACATGCAACAATGGTTGCTCACAAGCTTTTGGTTTACAATTCTATCAAAATGCTAGCCTAGAATTCGTAATCTGAAAGTGAAACCTGACGAGGCAAATGAAAAGTTTGACTTTTAACAACTTCTATGAACGTTTGGAATAATGCATACTAATACATGACAAGTGTATTACTACAAATTTAGAATATTTTGATGTACCCTGAATGTTGTAAAGCTAGTGGTTGGTATTAATGGACAGATTACATATTTCTCCTGTTAATAAATAATACGTACGGTTTAGCCATACAAAGTAAGTTGTCCTTGAACGATTCTGTTGGTTCGGAAATCTGGCAAAAGCACAATTATGTATGTGTAATCTTGTTCGCAAAGTGGATAAAGCATTACGTGCTACCATAAAAACATGGCATGGTTTAGACACTTCTTCGACGCATCTAATATTACACAAACAAATATTGTCTTTCTTATACTATAGTTTAAGTTAGTGAAAGTTTTCTTGGTTTCATTTCATTGATCGAATTACTGTATTAAGTGTGTAACGAACTCGAAAACCACATGACTATTTATGCACAATGTAACTAACTATAGGCTTCATTCTTTGTAGCTGTTTGTGTTCATTATCAAGGAATCCGAAACTAGAGTGAAACAGGCGGTTGGTGCTTTCTTCAGTTGACGTACATTTACGTAGCTACATTGGTTCTAGCTATCACAATATATCAGCAAAGTGAGATGGAATCAGCAAGATAAATCTAAAATTATCATTAGCAGTATAGAAAAACAGGCGTAGATAATATGGATGGAGAAGAAAAATAAATTCACTGAATCAAAAGTATTAATTGTTTTAAGACATGTATGAATAAATCTGTTCCATTGCCATTGGTTTTGAGCCATATCACCCACTGTCTTCATTTATTAGTTACCAAGTTATCTACACCTACCAGCACGGCTCATTCTAACTGTCAGCAATTTCATGGACTGATATCACGTCTTGTATCCTCCACCCCTGACTTTTTCCCAGAGTACTGCTACACCAGCACACATCTTGTTGTCTAGGTAGATGGTGGCTGGTCATACGTGATACATGTGAATAACAACTACAGTGGATAAAGATTCAGTCTCTAGTACCTTGTATCTAACCCCGAAATTGCTTATTTAGTGGTTCCAACATCATCACTATAGAAATAAAAAATAAATTTATACAGACGACAATACTAGCTGTATATGTGAATTCACATGATCGAACCTTTCACTTAACTTAGTGATATAATCATTTACAAAATAACACTTAACATGAATAAAAGGTTTTTTAAAACGTTAAGTGATTGTAGGCTTGCAATTTGGTGTGTAAGTACACTCACTAACTAATGAGTATTGAGACACTTATATTTGAAGGATTAACTCCGAAGGCACTATTGTAACTGGGTGGTCGATTGTGTTTTATTCACATCGCCTCTGTTGGACACGGATGGCCAACTGCCATTGTTGGTGAGTCGTCGCTGTTATGTGCGTATTGAATCTATTAAGTTTGCAGTCTTAATGCTTATACATTAAAAATACGGGAACATCACAATTCCTGAATTCTACTGCTTATACTGTGAAACGACAACCTATACAATTTTCACTATGTATAGTGACAATACGAAAGATTGATACAATCATGATCTGTTGACTCCTCTAAAACCTCTCAAAACAATTCCCAAAATCAAATACTCATTAGACCAAAATACAATCCTTCATAATATAATTTTTACGCACAGTTATATCATATAGGTGGAAACACATGAAATCACTTTAATAAAACATACACAGTAAATACAATTCACTTGAATTGATACAGGGGACCTAATCGTCATGCTGTCACCCTGACCAAAATTCATAATTAATTGATACAAAAGTATTAACCTAAGTAATGTCAGAAAGGTTTTTGTGGATATTATAGTGATTTCAATAGTTGAGATCATGAGTCAATTGAAGCTAGACCACCACTATGGAAAGCATGGGAGCACTGGACGGCCGTTTCGTCCTAATGTGGGACACCTCAGCAATGCGTATCCACGGTCCCGCCTTGCGTGCGAGCGCTTAACCTCAAGACCACTGAGCCGGCATCCAATGGTGTTAATGTCTAACTTCAACTAATCCACAAAATTGAGCGACACATTTACCATTGTCATCAGTTAGTTACTATCTCACAACTGACCCGGTTGAACTCCACTGGTCACTGCTTCTCACTAGAACTCCAGGAAATACCTCTTGAAAGCAGTCACTAGTGAGCATGTGTTGATTCATATCGTAAGTGTTTTCGTGGATATTATAATAATTTCAATGGTTGAGATCATAAGTCTGATAAGCCCTGTGTTCGAACCTTGCGAGGTGGGATTGTGGATGCGCACCGCTGAGTAGTCCCACAACAGAACGAAACGACCATCCACTGCCTCTAGGTTTTACATGGTGGTGGTCTAGCTTCAATTAACTCATGATCTCAACCATAAAGACTAAATAATGTCATCTCACCAATGTTATCTCACCATATCAGACATATAACTATCAGGCTCAATCATTACTTGCGTGATCAAGTTTTTTTTGTTTATTTCCTGATCAAATGAAATCATTTGTCTTTATTTGTTTATTTGCTTTTGTCTTAGGGATATCAATGTCCTAAATGTAAATTTATATTCTGTCATTCATGTGATGCTGTTCTACATGATTCCATTCATTCATGTCCTGGGTGTTTAACTTTATTATGATTGATGAAACATACTATTGGTGAATTGAGATAATTTTATAGAATAATTGAACAGGAAAACTGTTCAGTCAAATGGCATTTTTCTTTTATGAATAAAATAGAAATCCTTTATGAGAATTGTTGTTCTCTCTCTTTTTTTTTTAGAGCGTTCCCCTTTTTAACTGTAAAATAAATGTTCCATTTTCTAATAACCAGTTTCTTTGATTTATGTGTTTATTGTGGTGATTACATTTAATGAAACTTTACATATTTGTTAGAAGCTAAGATAGATAAGGTTTGTTGTGACGTATAGTGTCTGAAATTTGATACTGATACTCGGTATGTTATGAACTAATCTCCCGCCCCCGAATGACTACTTGAGTGAGAACACTAGAGTGAACAAGAAAGTGTATTGGACTACCGAATAAAATGCACAATTACTCATCCATGTATATATACCAATCTATCCTTAGGAATTTGACCCATTTTGACCCCTAATGAAGTGTACATGACCTTTATGTCACTTCTGATTGGTACTTTATACCAGTGGCTAGCAGTGGACGCGAGTTTCATCCTATTTGGGACTCGTCAGTTGGATGTACCTGCATATATTTTGCAAAGAGTGTTTTTCTCATGTAGTGTTTATAAAAGTCTTCGATATCGATTGGCCAATCGATAATCCGTTCTACTGTACTGTGGTCCATGTTGAGAAAACAGTATAGCCTTATAATTTCTAAAGTTTCAGATTATGATGTATCTGTTAATGAGTAATACATAAACATAATTTGGAGCGTGTATCTCGACTACGCAAACAGCAACAATCGAGGCTCGAAACCGTTTAGATGAGTCATCGGCAGAAGAATTTATCAGTGAAATGGGGTAGCCATCAGGAAAAATGCTGTGAGTATTAGAATATTAAATATCTCTATGTTGTAAATTAGAATATAATATTTCATCAAATAACAGGCTTTACTGTAGAATACAATAATATTTATTCATTTGTATGAAGAATATCAAAATTAAACTAATCAATGTTAATAATGGAATAGATTGCATAATCAAATATAATAAGTACAAATTGGTAGTATTAAGATGCCTGATATGCTGATAGTGATACTAAGAGTTTGAATAGATGTTTCAACATTAGTAGATCAAAACTTGAAAGAATGAACAAAGTGATTCATTAAAAGTATGTGATAAATGATGTGCGAAGGAAAAAGACCAATCGGATGATATGGAAAATTCGTGACATTAACTATTTAGTCTCGTTAGGCAAAAGAAACCAAAGCAAGTTGTTGCGTCAACACCTGAATTAAGGATAGGGAGTGAAGTAGTCGAACGCGTTGACAACTTCACTTATCTTGGAAGTCTGATAAGTCCTAATGAGTTGGCGTCTCACGAAATCTCAGCACGGATTCGTAAAGCTCGTTTGGCTTTTGCCAACTTACGTCACCTATGGTGAAGGCGAGATATCCGTCTATCAATAAAAGGACGAGTATACTGCGTAACAGTCCGTTCTGTTTTACTTTACGGCAGCGAAACATGGCCATTAAGAGTAGAAGACACTCGTAAGCTATTAGTATTTGACCACAGATGCCTTAGAAATATTGCTGGCGTCTGCTGGGATCACCGGGTAAGTAATAGTGAGGTTAGACACAGAGTATTAGGGAATGATGGTAAATCAGTTGATGAGGTTATGAATCTTCATCGACTGAGATGGTTGGGCCACGTGTTACGTATGCCTGAACACCGATTACCACGTCGTGCATTGCTAACGGGTGTTAGGAATGGTTGGAAGAGAATTAGGGGCGGCCAAACCAAAACGTGGCATCAGTGCTTGAAGACACTAACTTCTAGTCTGAGCCATGTTGGTAGATGCAGACTACTTGGTTGGGGTCCACGTGACTATCGTAACCAATGGTTGGAGACTCTTGGTGACATGGTTCAGAATCGATCACAATGGCGTAGGTGTATACACTCTTTGTCTTCTCTTAAACCATGAGATTAAAACTGCTTTATATCTTTCTCTCTACAAAGTAATTCTTCCTCCCTTATATTCAATTTTTCTTTTATATATTACCATCATTGAATTAACTACTATGAATTCGGTGTTCATCTTGTTGTGCTAATGAGGTATGGCAATTTGGACCGATGCTTATATGTGCCTGTTCCTACATTGTAGCTGACTAACTGGAAAGAAACCAAAAAGATATTATAAGGTACTTCTTCACACAGAGACTAGAGTTATTGTCTCAGTTTATTGACTTCTGCCTCCCACGTTCACAGTCACGTTTTGGCTTTATTGTGTACAAATGTTATTTCCTATTTTATGGTGCGTTGTGGTTTGTTTGTTTGATATATAAACCAAGTATGTCTAAAATAAATAATTCGATTCGCATATCGGAAGCTGGTATTGGTTTTCTGGACTCAAGTGGACGGGCTAGGCAGACATAGGACCAAATAAAACGCTAGGCTGCTCATACCGGTCGGACGTCATTGGTTTGGCACAGTGCGAAGATTGTATAAGTCGTACTGGTCCACTGGATTTCGTTCTCCATTGGTCTTGTTTTGTTATTTCTCCTGCTTTGACTAGCTTGTTTAAAATCTTTGAAATTTGGTTGTCTAATTTTTTGACGGGATTTGTGTCCATCAGTTTGTATGTGCTCTTATCTTCGAGTAGTTCTTCGGCTTTGTTGATGTATTCTTCTTTGTCCATGATAACTGTGGTGCGTCCTTTGTCCGCTGGTATTATGACAATATCCTTTCTATTTCTGAGTTCTTTCAAGGCCTTTTGTTCTTGTGGAGTCAGTTGGTTGTTTTCTTTCACCAGTTGAGTTATCGGTACTATAGTTTGCCTTATTTCCTGTTCTATTTCTTCACTGATCCCGGATGTTTTGAGTGATGACTCTAGTGCTGCGAAGAATTCCAGTTTTGAGGCGTCGCTTGTATTGTAGTTTAGTCCCTTTTGGAGCAGGTGTTCTTCCGTATTTGTTAGTGGTTGTTTTGACAGATTGATCATGCAGTTGTTTGTGTTTTCTTCCATGGGTGGTTTTGATATATTGATTAGTTTTTTCTTTAAGGTGTTTCTTCTTTGTCCTCTGTGTCGTTTGTGCTGATGATGTCGTTCAGAAGAATGATGGAAGCTCCACGATCAAACCATCCAGCTCAGAGAACAAAACTCCACCAAAATTGTATAAGTCGTATTTTGATTAGTGGATAAATCACGTGATAAAAACCGGACATAAAGTCACAACAATAAAGATTACTGTTCTATGTCTGTTTCTATAAATTAATCGTCTTAAGATTAGTTGACCAGTTAGTAATTGGTAAATTCTATCCTGTTCTGATTGAATAATAAAAAACAAACCATCATGTTTAACCAACTATTTTGATTAGAATACCGTGGAATATCCTTAAGGCTAATCAATACTATTGCATTTCTCCGCAATTCGAACTTGCCTTTTTTTTTCTATCATCTATATAAACCATATTGAAAGATGATTATTTTTTTCTCTACTTGATTCTATTCATCATTGATTAAAAAGAATTTACATTTTAGTGGTTAAACCTTTATCACCATGTACTGGTCAATTTAAGTTAGTTAGTCACCTATTTCTAATGATGATGATGTTCATCTTGAATGAATTGGTTGTTTATCATACAGTATCAAAAAGGTTTCTTGTTTAAACTTGGTTTTATGGTCTATCTATTTTGTTGCCAAGAAAACTGCTGTAGTACAACGCTTATTTAGATTCTATAGTTTTCTATAAACATTTAAACTTTATTAAATAAAATTGTGACTAAGTTGTATAGTCAGAATAATAACAAATATATTATGAAAGAAAACAAATTCAGTTTAATAGTCAGTCTTTTCTCAATCTATATACGGATGTATTTTGGCAAAATATATATCTCTGGGCGTGGTCCACTCCTCCCTCAAGAAAGCCACCTGCTTTGATCTGGATACCCGTGCAGTATCACAACCTACATGCAATTCAAGTGACGTGTGTGGACCATATGTATTCGGTGCCCCTTTGTACTAATATTTATGTCAGTCAGCAACAATCTAGAACTTTGTGCGTAAGTACATACATCAGATCGAGTTGCCATACCATATTAGCTCACAGATACAATTATCGATTCAAATTCCTTAGTGGTAGTAAGAGTATAAGCAGTAATCGAAAACATTAGGGTTTGAAGATGTTATTCAAACAGTATAATTCAGTGAAATAAATTTGGAAAGAGAAAAAAGAAAGGGACATGAAGAATTCAGAAGATTAGAATTTGGGAGAACACAAAGAGTGGATGCACCTGGGCCATTGAAAACAATTTTGAGCCATGTCATTCAAGGTCTCTAACCATCGATTGCTATCGTCTCGCGGATCCCGACCAGATACTTTACATCTACCAACATGTCTCAGTTCACTTGTCAGTGACTTCATGCATTTGTGCTATGTTTTGGTCTGGCCGCCCCTAGCTTTTTCCAACCTTCTCCTACACCATAAAACGTGGCTCGTCGGGGTAGTCGGTGGTTGAGCATACGTAACACGTGTCCCAGACAACTCAACTGACCAAGTTTCACTACTTCACCAATTAACTCACCATCCTTACCTAATACCTGTTTTCTCAACAATTACACTACTTACTCGATGGTACCAGGAAGATTCACCTATGATCGAATAATAATGACCTAAGAAAGTTATTCATTCATATTCTTAAGTCATTTCTATTCTCATTGAATATTCGTTATAGTTTGTTATTCAAACTTATTTATTCTTATTTACATTCTGTTGTTCATGAAATTTTACTCGTTTTCATAATTATTGATTTTTATTTAAACTCTTCTATATACTTGACCAAATTTCCAACGTTTCAACAATCCTCTATTGAATAACTCATTAAGAAAAACAACATATTTTATTAATGATGATAGTAATTCGGGTGATAATAATAATAGATCAAAGCATTATGGGAATACTAAGAAGAAAATGAATAGTTGAATAGTTTAACTGATTAAATGGTTAAATTGTGATAAATAACAACTATGAAACTCATTACAATAACATTGTTAAAGAAGATATGAAAACGTATTAATATGGAATAATGAAGGTGTTAATTGGTAAGGCCTAAAATTGAACAACATATGGAACTCAGAACAACTTTCAACCAACCAACTCTGGAAGAGGTGGATTCTTTCACGTACCTTGACAGCATCATCGATGAGCAAGGAGGATCGGATGTATACACAAAGGCAAAGATTGGGGAGCAAGCGCCACATTTCTACAATTGAAGAACATATGGAACTCAAAACAACTATCTGTCAACCAATATCAAAGTCACAATCTTCAATATGAACGTCAAGACAGTTAGTTCTACTGTACGGAACTGAAACTTGGAGAACTACTACAATCATCATCAAAATGGTACAAGTATTTTTAAATAGCTGTCTACGAAAGATACTCAACATCCATTGGCCGGATACGATCAACAACAACCTTTTGTGGGAGAGAGCAAACCAGGTTCCAGTTGGAGAAAGTTAAGTAAAGACGATTGAAATGGATAGGACACATATTACAGAAATCACCAGACTGCATCCCGAGGCAAGCCCTAACTTGGAATCCTGAAGGGAAGTGGAAAACGGGAAGGCCAAAGAACACATTATGTCGGGATTCAGATATGAAAAGGATGAATAACAAATAGAAAGAGCTTAGGAGGATTGCTAAGAACAGGGCTGGATGGAATATGCTTGTGGGAGACCTTTGCACCTCCATGAGGAGTAACAGGTGTACGTAAGTAGTTGGTAAGGATTTGAATTATCCCGTTATTAATAATCAGAACTGAGTTTTTGTTGATAAATGTGCATTGTAAGTGAATTGCCTCGATATATTCATTCCTTACAAGTTTTAGTATATAATTGATGTATATGTCAATAAAATGAAAAATACACGTTTTGTTCTATTTGAGATTCATCATTTGAGTGCATGCACATGCATTCCAATCTTGATATATCATCTTGAGACTAGAAAAATAGTGCTATTTTAAGCTAAACTAATAATAATTCACTTATAATAACAATGAATTATTAACTTTCAATGCTAACTATTAACAGTGAAATGACTCTAATACTTAGCAACAAACAACATATCTTTTGAATAATTTTGTATCTGCCTGTACAATAGTAGCTAAACAAACAAATTCTTGACATTTGTATTATGGTGTGGGTAACTTATATCCACACAAGTAGTATATAACGGTGGTCAGGCATAGAATGTATTTCAGTAGAAAGTCGATGAAGAAAGAACGGAAACGGAACGCAATTAGTATGAAAACGCATGAACAATGAACTGATATTTGTAGAGGAACAGTGGAGTTCGATACGATGGATTGATATTTTGCAAATTAACGATTTACTACATAGTTCAGAGATTTTACTGAGATGCTCTGTAATTTCATCTCAAATGCACTCGATTGTCTCCACTCGTATTCTGTTCACTACAGTATTGTTAAACCGTCAATATAGTGTAAAGTTGAGTTTGAATGACCAATTAAGTTATATTGTCTTCTTAGTTTTCAATCAAAATATATATTGTATTTCAATCTATTCAATAATCTATTTACTGTGAAGGATTAAAATCTATTGATTGTTAGATTCTTTCGCATACATTCACAGATTCTATCATATTAGTGTTGGGGATGTTAGATCTCCACAATTCACTGAATAAATACCTTATTTTTATCAATTTATTTTTGAAAATTTGAATTTCTTGTTTTCGCACCAAAAGCGCTCATTTTCACCTTCATGTCATATTTCCCACTTGGAAGGATCTTAAATGCTATTGGTTGGTTGTATCTTTTAGTATGCTAATTTTTAACGCTTCCCAAGGACAATTTCTTGATGTATATGTATACGTTTGATTTGTGCCTGTTGTGATTGCTCGTGCTTCTGGCTGCTTGAAGAATATATTTCCCCATTTCGAACTTGGACTGCTCTCTCTAGTTAGCAGGGCTGAGATGCATCAAAATAGCTAACTTATCTATCAATGAGTCACAGAGTCTTTGTTCTATTCTCAGACTAGATGAACTCGTTATCGCTTCAAACATAACAGTAGGAACTTTCCACTCTACAAATATAAATGTTATTACGGGTATAGAATGATAAATAAATAGAAGAATAAGTAATAAGACAAGGTATCTTGTTAAATATGAAATCACCAGAAATGTTTATTTGTGTATTCTGTACACTGAGGTTAACAACAATGAACTGGAAAGTTCATATATATTCTACTTCGAAAACATGTAGAATCTCTTGAATATAATTTGTTATTGAAAATAGTATTCTAATCAAATTGATCTTATACAATTAACTTAAGATGTGTGGTAAATTGAATGTCAACTAAGTGGTTAAGAGATTTGAATGTCCTGTGACTTATCGCTGGTGAAGTCATATAACGTGCATACTATTACTGTAGAATCATTAGGTGTGCAATGCTCTTTTATTTTCAATGGTATCCTATCTGATATCAGTCATTGATGAATACCATCTAGCACTTTATATAATCGCCAAGAAATCATATCATTTTAATATCTAAAAATGTTTATCTTTTGTGTCAAATATCATATGCGTGTCTCAGTACAAGAACTTGAATTTTTGCTATACCGTGTACAACTTGAGCACTCGAACGTTTGAACATCGCAAGTCGCAAGTTAGAAGATCAAATATGGGTTGAAGAAAATCTTATTCCAACCTGTCAAATATGATGCAAAATACTCCGGTATTTATAGTATTTATTAAAAAGCAATTCATCATTACAGTCATCCACCAATCCGTATGCAGTGGTTTTCAGAATTTTTCCAATTAAGGAGCTACATATCGAGATTCTGAAATGTTCTTTCAAACGATTTTTTGGAGGAAATGTCTTCAGATCTTTCAGAGCTTCCTTGAGTTCACCGGGAGCCGTTTCTACACAAGGTATGTAAGTTGTTTTTGATGGAGTTTTGTTCTCTGAACTAGATGGTTTGATCGTAAAGCTTTCATCGTTCTTCTGAACGACATCATCAGCAAAAACTTCAAAATGAAAGCTTCACGACTAAACTATCCAATTCAAAGAACAAAACTCCATCAAAATCATCCAAGTCAGCTACAAATCTTCTCCAACATTTCAAAATCATACAAGAATTTCTTTGTTAATCAGTTCTTCTACCTTTTGACAGCGTTGTATTATCAATTTAGAAATTTTCTTTAATGAAAAAATCATTACACAGTTAGACTATAGTTTGTTCTTATCATCCCTCTAATCATTAAATGTTAATTAAAGTATCATCAACTACAAATTTTTTTTATACAACTTCATTTATTGAATTGCACTTTATAATCTTTTTTTTATAGAAAAATATTTTACTGTATTTTAACCATACAAAAAACCCCGGCAGAAAACTAATCTATTAATTTAGTTATTATAAAAGCTGTTACCATGGCAACAATACCATCAATAAAAGACATGTAAAAACAACTTAAGAAAAATGTCACCAATTACAATAGTCACACTAAGATTATCACTTCTATGATTATTATTATTATTACTAAAGGTAATCATCATTAAAATCACAATTACTGTGTGGTTATTTCCTTAATAAGTTAGTGAAATGTTTAAAGCCTACAATTTCAATAAGTGGTTACTACTGGCAACAACGATGTTGTTAAAGTAAAGCGCAAAATTCATTTATTAATTCTCTTTAGTTTTTAATAATAAATGATTTAAAACTGAAATAATGATGATGAGGTATGATGTGAAACACAATGAATTCAGTTTTTGTGGTTGTTGTAATTTCTTGAATTAAAATAAATGAACAGGTCGTGGATGAGCACTGCTGAAGTCAGTCAGTCAGCTACAACGTTGGACCAGGCACATATATGCATCGTTCCAGGTTTCTATACCTCATTAGCACAGCAAGATGAACACCGGATTCATACGAGTGGTTAGGTCAAAGGTGGTAATATATAGGAGAAAGATTGCATATAAGGATATAGTACAGGAAGAAAGAATTAGTTCGTAGAAAGAAAGGTATGAAGTGATTTTAATCTCTTAGTTTAAGGGAAGACAGGGAGTGTATGCACTGACGCCACTGTGATCGATTCTGAGCCATATCACCAAGAGTCTCCAACCATTGGTTACGATAGTCACGTGGACCCCAACCAAGTAGTCTGCATCTACCAACATGGCTCAGACTAGAAGTTAGTGTCTTCAAGCACTGATGCCACGTTTTGGTTTGGCCGCCCCTAATTCTCTTCCAACCATTCCTAACACCCGTTAGCAATGCACGACGTGGTAATCGGTGTTCAGGCATACGTAACACGTGGCCCAACCATCTCAGTCGATGAAGATTCATAACCTCATCAACTGATTTACCATCATTCCCTAATACTCTGTGTCTAACCTCACTATTACTTACCCGGTGATCCCAGCAGACGCCAGCAATATTTCTAAGGCATCTGTGGTCAAATACTAATAGCTTACGAGTGTCTTCTACTCTTAATGGCCATGTTTCGCTGCCGTAAAGTAAAACAGAACGGACTGTTACGCAGTATACTCGTCTTTTTATTGATAGACGGATATCTCGCCTACGACATAGGTGACGTAAGTTGGCAAAAGCCAAACGAGCTTTACGAATCCGTGCTAAGATTTCGTCAGACACCAACCCATTAGGGCTGATCAGACTTCCAAGATAAGTGAAGTTGTCAACGCGTTCGACTACTTCACTCCCTGTATTTAGTTCAGATGTTGACGCAGGCCAGTCCTGAAGCAACAACTTGCATTTAGAGGGAGAGAAGCGCATTCCAAACATTCTGGCATTGTTGCTCAGTGCTACCAGAAGACTCTGCATTTTGTCAGCGTCTTCACCAAACAGGACTATGTCATCTGCATATTCTAAGTCGATAAGTGGACCTCCTGGTAGGGGATCAATACCCGAGAATTCAGTAGACGAGAATGTTATTTCCATCAGTAGATCTATGATGAAGTTAAACAGAAATGGAGAAAGTGGACAGCCTTGACGGACACCACTTGAGGTTGCAAAGGCAGATGACAGTTCGCCATAAACTCTGACTCGACTAGTAGTGTTCGAGTAAAGAGCCTTCACAAGGTTTATGTACTTCTGAGGTACGCCTTTCAATGACAGACACTGCCACAGAGTCTCGCGGTCTACAGAGTCAAATGCTGCTTTTAAGTCAAGAAAGACCACCATCGTCGGAAGCCGATAAGTATGCCTGTGTTCTAGAACCTGACGAATGATGAATATGTGGTCGATGCAGCCACGACCAGGTCTGAAGCCAGCTTGGTTCTCTCGTGTTTGCAGTTCACGAGTCTTAGTTAGGCGTCTGATAATTATCATGGCTAGTATTTTAGATATTATATTAGTTAAACTAATCCCTCTGTGGTTGACACAGGATGTTTTTGACCCTTTCTTATATATTGGGACGATAATTGATTGTGACCAGTCAGATGGGATAACGTCTAACTCCCAGATATTAGCTAAAATATTAGTCAACCTAATCGCTAAAATTGGACCACCATCCTTAAAGACCTCTGGAGCCAGTCCATCTGGACCAGCTGCCCTTCCTCGTTTCAGATTAACTATGGCTTTTTGAACTTCAGCGAGAGTTGGGGGACCTACTTCAATGTTCCATTTACACTGTCTGGGAATGGAGGGTAGTTGTAGAGTAGCTGAAGGCCAGCTGAACTGATCTCTGAAATGTTCCGCCCATCGTTCTAAACGTCTGGACTGGGAGCAGATGAGAGTATCGTCTTTTTCCGATATAATCTCACTTACACTTGACTTATTAATTCCAGTTTCCTTTATTAGTCTGTAAAGCTGTCTTGTGTTCCCTATAGTCGCCGCCTTTTCCATCTCTTTTGCTTTCATTGCCCACCACTGCTCACGGTCGTTCCTTAGACGCTTTCTTAACCTAGATCTGATTTGTTGTCGCTCTTCATCATGTTCGGAACCTGATGGGACGAGTTCGCGAGAATCCATCAGTGTGATAGACTTTGAAGAAATCCACTGGTTCTTTGTAACCTTGTGGTTTAAGTCGCTAATAGATGTCACTGCTGCTTCCACAGCTGCTTGTATGTCTTTCCAAGCAACATCTGGGTCAGCCTCGTCTTCAGAACTACCTAAGTGTGAACTTAGTTGTTCTTGGAACCTATTTTTGGTTTTCCCGTTACTCAACTCAGTTCTAATGGGTCTTTTTAATGTGGCTTTTTTGCGTCCAGAGAAACGCAAGCAGATGCGTGCCCGTATTAGGGCGTGGTCGGAGTACAAGCAGGTACTCCAGAATGAGCGACAATCTTCTATCGACCCTCTCCGACGACGACTGATGGCAATATGGTTTATTTGAGTCCATCGTTGGTTTGGTGTAGGGGGTCGCCATGTTAGACGATGTCTGTCCTTATGCTTAAAGTTTGTGTTTGCTAAAAATAAGCGATTGTCTGAGCACAGTTGCAGCAGACGACCACCATTATCTGTTCGCTGAGCCGGTATACTAAAATACCCACCTAAATGCCTTTCTGTTTGGTTTAAACTACCTATCTGGGCATTAAAATCACCTGCTACGAGTACTATGTCTGAACGTTTAGCTTTCTGAAGAAGTCCAGATAGCTTTCTGTAAAATTCATGTTTCATTTCATCTGAGCTGCAGTTGGTGGGAGCGTAGGCAGAAAAAACAAAAAGGCAACGACGTGTCTCGGAGACACAGCATACATCAATGGTAAGAGATTCTAGGGTTTTAGCCAAGGAAGCCTGCTGACCGATTTGACATAGGGTGCGTACATTGAAGGCTCCAATGTGTAGTGTGGAGCAAGGTTCCAGTAGACCTCGGAGTGTTTTGAGCACTAGAATCGTTGGTTATGGTGACATTTGAGGGGGAAGCCGAAAAAGGAAGTTTAGAGGTGAAAGTCGATGTAGGAGGAATAATAGGAATTGAAGAGGGAGGTTGATTATGAATACAGTGGTCTTGAGTGCTGTTAGAGGTATGAGGGCGGTTATCACTTCCCGGTCGCCCACACCGTGGAAGGGTTGTTCTGGAGGTACCTGAAAAGGAAATTGGGTTAGAGGTGGTCTTGGTTACCTGAGAGCGTGGCCGCAGTGCCCAAGGGACAACTGCTTGAGGTCGGTCACCCACGACCTTTTTCTGAATAATTTTTGTGTTACCTCCGTACTTGTTGAGACCTTACTGCCGGAGACGGATATCCGTGGGATAAGGCGAGGTGTGTGATTTTAGGGTCGACCTTTTCTAACCCCTCCCCTCCTTGTGGGAAGGCAGCATCGCTATCATGCTGGTTGTCTGAAGGAAACACCTTACTGCTGTCACACCTCTGTACAGTCAGCAGTACGACTTCGCCTTCGGACCTTGGGTTTGTTGCTTTTAGTCTTACCGCTTATCAACCGACCTTTCTGATATGGTAGGACCTTGAGGAACGGTTGTTCCAGTCAGTATAGCTCGGTTGCTTCATCACGATAGGCAAGCCCGACCACCACGTCAAGGTAGCAACAACGGTCGGGGCACTGCTGAAGAGTCTCATACTAAGATGAGACGGCTATCAAATGGTCTAGCTAGCTTGAATCGACTCATGAATTCAATCATTAAATGAACTATTTGTTAAAGTTCGAGTTGTTGAAAGAAAATCGTGGCCATTTCATACATATAAATAGATACAATAATATATGTACGGTTTATCATCTTGCGTCAGGTTCAACTGTTTAATGTCCAAACCACTTTAATAAATTTCAGATTTATGTAAGTGTTAAACAAAAGATGCTACGTTTTATCCTTCATTAATTCAATCGACATTTATAGATGTATTTCAGTCATATGGAACGTAGAACGTGATACATATGTACGTCCATTGAAGCGCTAACATATCAGCACAGTAAGCTGAAATGTTCAATTCAAATGCCAGAGTAGTAGGATTAAAAAGAGACAACAGGGTATAAAGTTACTTCGGTATTCAGGGACTAAAAGACGACAAAAAACGAATGCACTCTCTTCATTTCTGATCATTTCGAACCATATCGCACAGTCTCTAACCATCGGCTATGATAATAGTCGAGTAGCGACCAGGAGATCCACACCTACCCGCGTGACCCAATCTAACAACCAGTGATTTTAAGTACTAATGTTTGATTTGGCTCCCAATAGCTTTCTTCTAGCGTACTTCTTACCCATACAACGTAGACTGTTAAGGTAATCGGGTACGCGTAACACATGTCTCGACGATCTCAGTTGATGAAAACCTACCACCTCATCAACCGATTTCCTCTTTACTTGGCACTCTGTTTTTTAACCTCAACATCACTCACTGATTGGCGCCAAAATACACGAATAATGATCGGAATAAGCCTATGATTCAATTCTACAAATATTCTCTATTCATAATGTATTAGAAAATTATCCTATTTCTGAATAAACAAGTACACGTTCATGCGACCAGCAGGTTGTTCAAATTACAGTAGACGGAACAAAGTTAGAATCATGCTGTACAGGACAGATACTGTAAAAGTAGGGAAACTTTGGTAAACGTTTACCGAGTCAATATTTATAATTCTGTTGTGCAGTTACTGAATTATTACATTTATATATTCCGTTTATTGTTATTATTTATTATTATGAGTCTTAATATTAACTTGTTACCAAGTTATGACAGACAACTTGCTCTATTCACAGTTGTTTTTGGATTGTATATGTATAGTGATGTATTTTTTGTTTTATAGTGCGACTGTAGTTCAATACGCTAGTACATAAACCTATTTATCCTTGAAAGAGGATGGCTTCTCTTCAGACTGAAGGTAAGAAGTAGAGAAAAGCTTAGGGATGGTAGGTCAGTAGGAGCTCAGCTTGGGTCAGCCCAAGGTTAATTGTGTACGTCAAAATGAATAATTCATCAAGTTTAGGACGCTAGTTTATGAACGGAATAGTAGACAAAATTATATTCGGGATTCCGATTGGTGAATTTAAAACGTGATATCGATTAGCAGTCTTAAGTCATAACTTTGAGGTTATCCGCAATCTTCACTGTGTCGTACCCAACAATTTTTGTTCATTTAGTGGATAACTACTGCTGCATACTAGTGTCATCTTTATCAAATTCTTCAATTCAAGTCCCAACTTTCAAGATACACGTGGTTTTCATTCTGAGTTACATTGACTTGGTTAGAGTGGTCTACTATATTGGAATCTTTGATAAAAAATTGCTCTTCAATGTATTATATTTATCAATCGAATGAATGGACTGAGATATACCATTAAATTGATCGAGCATTATTTTGGCACTGATTTTATATATTAATGTAGAGTTATGACGAAGAAATAACTGAGAAGAAACATTTCCTAGCTTAATTTGTAAGTTTAGTATTCTTTTTCATACCACTCCACCTGAATGCCAAGAAAGCATACCTTACAAAACAAACCAAACAATTATTATTCACATATACACAAAATAGAATATGATGAATTTATTAATAGTGAATAATTTGAAAGATCAAGGGAATAAATACCCTTTTTCTTGTTTTCTTTTATTATCATATGAAGACGATCATGCATCGAATCAGGTGAATATTCATCAATCAAAGTGGTCGACATATGTGTAATCTACGTCCATCTTGGACCTACTAACACATGCAATGTGAGTAGACAAAGACTGTTTGATTGAGATGAGCACAAATAGCGATCGAAGGTATTCAATGATAGAATCAGTTTCAATAAAGCAGATGTATTCATGTTCTACTTCTTTTTAAAAGTGTAGCTTAAATATTCATTGTTTTCTGAACTTTTCAAAGAAAAAGCTTGAACCTGATTGCCAGACGAAACGTTGGATTTACTTCAAATTCATTCGCTCAGATTTTACAAATACAACATTCATAATCTTCAATGTCTCACATCAATTCTGTTATATCCCGATGAGAATAATGAACGCTAACTATTGGAATCTATTTCTGGTCTAAAACTATACGTATATTTTTAGTCGTATAATTGTTATGTAACTAAACTATGCATATTCGTATTCCTCTTATTACGAGTTTTATTTTGACCTATGAACTATTATTATACGATTCACCATTCTTGAGTTATGACCTGTTTATCAATTATTACCTCCCACATTCACAGCCACATTCGCTTAAATCTTGTACAAATGTTGTTTCCTATTTTATGATACGATGTGGTCTGTTTAGCTGGTGTATATAAATTCAGTATGTTTGAAATACATGATTCATATTGCAGAGGCTGAGATTGGTGCTTTGGAGTTAACTGGCTGGATTAGGTAAGAAGCAGAGCCGATAAGTACTCTAGACTGCTCGCACGGTTTTCATGCGTCATTGGTCCGATCGATAATTCACTGTTCTCTAATTGGCGGTATCATTAACAGGGCACACAGTCTACAAGATATAACAAACTCGGCTCCCAAATACTCGGAAACTATTCGATCAAATTTAGACGAAAGTTCTTATTTATTATTCTATATCTCCTAATGTTCAATCTCTATTATTAGCTAAGTATCTTGTAGATATACTAAAACATTTTAATATATCATATCAGTAGTGCAAAACAAAATGTGTGAAAAATATGGTGCAAATAAGAATAAAAAATCTTAATAATCAATTAAAGAACTGAAGTAAACAATGAAACAAGTTAATAATAAGATAGATATACATTATAAACATCATGTATAACAATAACAATAATTTCGATGGTTAAGATCATGAGTCAGTTGAAGTTAGGCCACCATGGGAAACCTTGGAGCACTGGACGGCCGTTCCGTCCTATTGTGGGACTCCTCAGCAGTGCACATCCACGACTTCGCCCCCGCGAGATTCAAACCCAGGACCTACTGGTTTCGTGCGCGAGCACTTAACCACTAGACCACTGAGCCGGTATCCAATGGTGTTAATGTCTAATTTCAACTAATCCATTGAAATTACTATAATATCTACAAAACCCATCTGATATTAATAACAATAATGATAAATAATGTGTGGGCGTGGATGATAATGATTGGTTGTCTGCTTAGTCAGAAAGGTGTCAGATGAGTTATGTATTCTCATATTCTTCTTCTTATTAATCACTCACTCATTATTGATTGTTCATTGTTGTTGGATTGTGTCGGGTTTTTGGTGTGGAAATATATTTACATTGTGGTCAGGCTAATCACATGTTCTTGATCATCTGACTTGTGTTGACGCCCTGTAGAATAGACATTGGGTGAAGTGAGAATCTAGTGTAGATATTCGTCTAGGGTAAATTAACTTTCCATAAATGTAAACGTAGAAACCCAACCGTTATAACATTAGATGAAGTAAAACCAAATGTTATAACAACATTTATTGATATACTTACTTGGTGATTTACTTAAAAAAATTGTGTATCATGACTAAAACTACCAGCCATTAATAAAATTTTATAATTTGATATTTGTTTATCATAATGTAATTCAATATATAAACGATGTGAACCTAATCGACTAGTTAATTGATTTGGATAAGGTAATTCAGTATAGAATAAATATAATTCATAATTTGGACGTCTTAGATCAACTGGACGATTTGGTGGTAACCATGTTTGTGGAATACTGGTAAATTGAAATATTCCTTCACCTGTTGAATTTAATTCATTCTATAAACAATTCAGTACAGGAGAAAGTGAAAAAAAAAGCAACAGAAGATGAAAATTATCTGATGATTTTAATTATTTTTATTTAAACATATAAACATACGTACAAGAAGGCACCAAATACATATGCGCCACATAAATCATTCAATTTGTGTGAGGGCTGGGATACTCCCCAGGTGCCTAAACCGAAGCAGGTGGTTTCCTTAGGAAGCCACACCCTGAGCTTTTGACCTAAAGGTTTAATCCATAAAGGAGTGGGGCAACGTCAGGAGATGCAGTCTCATGGTAGCCAGTGACCAATAATTGGTTCATACTCCATTTGTTCCTTCAGAATATTGGAGTCCATGTAAACCATTGGGTTGGAATCATGGCTCTCCAACTACCTTAGGTGGACTCTCCATGTCCACCAAACTGATTAAAGCGCCGGACATTCGCTTTTCGTCCTCTCAATTTCACAAACAACAGTAATGCTACGAGAAGGTAGTGAGTAGGATTTCTCTAGTAATGATTGTATGCGCGTGGTCATGTGAGAGCATTTGGAGAGAGAGAGTTGACTCTCCCCACTCTCGGTCGCAGCAGAGCATTTGAGGGCAATTTTAAAAGTGCCCACAGCACTGGGCCTCGCCGAGACGATTTTAAATAGGTCCTAATAAATGAACTAACTGGGACAATAGGTTTTGGGTTAAAAGATTATACTGAGATAATAGTCATAACAGTGATTTGTTGTTGGATGACCCGATAATCTTCGAAAGAAGTCTCAAAAAATTCTAAAAAAAAAACAATTAAACCATGAATTATTAGAATTCTTTACTACAACACGTAGTATTAACAGCAAGTTGTTTATATATTCAAATGTGAGATTGAAATTTCACAGCACTATAAATCCCAAGGTTTAACGAAGGTTACTCCATTTCCTATCATTATCCTTGTAGGTTATGACAGTTAAACGTGTATCTATCACATTTACATTCCATAACACTTGAGACCTAAGAAATAGTGCGTTTTCAGCATTAAGATCGCTCTTCATTTGCTTGATGATAAACAATCATAATAAATAATAACCTAATGACTTAGTCGTTAATCCACTCAATTTCCAATCAATCGGTTCTATGTTGTAACTCCATTCCGCGTACTTCGGTTTAGTCAGTCAGGTTTTATTACTAGTTCTGATACATGACAAGAAGTCAAGTGCATTATTTTTGTAATCAAATCATTGATGGAATAATGCCCAGTGACCGATATAAAATTACATGTCTATAAAGAAATTTGATGCATTATCCGTGGAATTCAACAGTTTTGAGTTGGAACCCATATAAGGTAACGGGATCAATACCACTTCAAGAGTGTGACAGCTGTTAAGTATTTGGTTGAGATCATGAATCAATTGATGTTAGACCACCGTTGGAAACCTGGAAGCACTGGACGGCCGTTTCGTCCTAGTATGGGACTCCTCAGCAGTGCGCATCCACGATCCCGCACCCCGCAGGATTCGGACCCAGGACCTACTGGCTTCGCGCCTGAGCACTTAACCATTAGACCACTGAGCCGGCATCCAATGATGTTAGTGTCTAACATCAACCAATTCACGAAATTGCGCGACCAACTTCCATTGTACTGAGGCAGATACCTGTCTCTACCCGACACGGATTAGCTCCACTGGTCACGACTTCTCACTAGAACTCCGAGAATTCCCTCACGAAGCTAGTCACTAGTGAGCACATGTTAATTATCAGTATGGGGTTGTGGTGATTGTTAAGTTTTTGGTTGAGATCATGAATCAATTGGATGCCGGCTCAGTGGTCTAATGGTTAAGTGCTCAGGCGCGAAGCCGGTAGGTCCTGGGTTCGAATCCCGCGGGGTGTGGGGTCGTGGGTGCGCACTGCTGAGGAGTCCCATACTAGGACGAAACGGCCGTCCAGTGCTTCCAGGTTTCCAACGGTGGTCTAACATCAATTGATTCATGATCTCAACCAAAAACTCAACAATCTTCACAACCCCCATGCTGTTAAGTATTACCTGATTTTCCTGTTGATGTCACTTCATGATAAACGCCTATTTTCAAATCGAACTAATCTTTGCTAACTGTCTAATCTGACACTAATTAAGTGAAATTGTGATCAAATTTGTGTTATGTTCTACGACATCCGACTTAGATACACATAGTTCCTACATATTTCCCTAACCTAGTGAGAAGATTGTGAAATGACTAAAATGCTGTAATTGGCAAACCGAATCAATTGTACGAAAATCATAGGTAAAAATAGGATTATCCTTCTAAACCAGACAACGGCATAGAGACTGGGAGCGTAATTTGCATACTTCAATAACCTGTTTTATCCATAACCTCCTCTCACATACTGTTTGGTCTTCAGACAACATGTAATGTACCTAAACCCTCTTTTCCCCCCCCCTGAAAATTATGCCCTCTTTTTAGGATTCAGTGTTATGAGTTAGTTATGAGAGAGTATTAGATTTCAACTAAAACCAAATGCCATTAAAAACTGAAATCATGTTGTAAACAGGCTTTGTCTCCATCTACAGCATACAACAGAAGAGTTCAATATAAGGTTGATTCACCGTAGTAAGTCAAATGTGTATATTCTCTAATGTAAAATTATATTAATGATTTAATATAATTGATAATCATAACTTACAGGGATACTTTTATCAAATAACATTTTCAATAATTTTAAAATCATATCACGTTCAGTTTCTTTCACATTCCCATTAGTAACAGTTGTACTGGTAGTAGTCGTCGTATTGGACAAATTAATCCAACCGCCTAAACTAGGTGACCATGCATTCAATTGACCGGTTATATTTTCCAATAGATTAACATGATTGGATAATTTACATAGACAATTTAAAAATACATCCGAATCTAACATATAAGTATAATCTGTATAAAAGTACAAAAGGAAATGTATACTCAGTTAATATAATAATTATTATAATTATTACATAGAATTACTTTGACACATTAAAAGACTAACTTTCATTAGCATACAGTAACGATTTATAAGTCATTGAAAAGTTAGAAACTTCATACTAAGTTTATGCAGAGCAATCACTGGTTTCTGACTCTGAGTTATTAGTTGTTAGGATCTATTGTACCATTCGTTTTTTTTAATGATATTGTAGTGAACAAGAACACCAGTGGGGACAATCGAATATATTTGAAATGAAATTATAGAGCATCTCAGTAAAATCTCTGAACTATGTAGTAAATCGTTAATTTGCAAAATATCAATCCATCGTATCGAACTCCACTGTTCCTCTACAAATATCAGTTCATTGTTCATGCGTTTTTATACTAATTGCGTTCCGTTTCCGTTCTTTCCTCATCGACTTTCTACTGAAATACATTCTATGCCTGACCACCGTTATATACTACTTATATGGATACAAGTAACCCAAAACCACAGTATCATTACAAGATATTACTAATATTATGCGTTTTGGATTGTACGATAATACCAGAAAGGTCATACGTTTCTTGCGGATTGATCGTAAGGTCAGTTATAGAACCAATGCAAATAGTTAATTAACACTTTATGATCAGAATTACGATGATATTTACTTGTCTTTGGAATTTTAACTTTATTAAATCTTCAATAAAGATATTCTCAGTAAATACTTACGTTGTAATTCGCTTAATGGTGATCATGGGAATTTCACCTAAACCAACTACCACTAACATCATAGTGATTAATAAATAGAAATAAATATATAGATTTTTGATTATGTTTAGGGTAGTTCACGTTACAGCTATACAATAAGGTTAGTGTAGTAACACATTTTAATTACGCATTTTCAGATCAAGGGAACAGAACAGACAATATTTTTATAGTTATATATAATTTGGGTCACATGTTACGTATGTCTGAACACTGATTACCACGACGCGCAATCCTGACTAGTGTTGGAGATGGTTGGAAGAAAGTTAGGGACGGTCAAACCAAAACGTGTTATCATACTATAAAGTCAATAACTTCTACTCTGAGATATGTTAGCAGATGCATATTACTTGGTTGGAGTCCGCGTGACCATCGCAACCAATGGTTAGAGACTCTGAGTGACATGGCTCAAAATCGATCACAATGAAATAGGTGTATACACTCTTTGTCTTCCTTTAAACTGTGAAATTAAAATTACTTCATACCATAATTTTTGTGGACTAATTCTTTCCCTCTATCCTTATATGTAATCTTACGTTTTTAATATATTACTACCATAGAAGTATCTGATTCAATGAATTTGGTTATTATTTTGATATGCTAATGGTGTGTGGAAACTTGAACCGATGCATATATGTGCTTGATCCTACGTTGTAGCTGACTCTACGAATAACTAGTTAACGTACCCTATAGGGAGCGTGAATACATATGAAGACTTAATAGATGTATTATCAAAATGGTTTCATTTGTTTCAATCCTGCACAGAGAGAGATACCACGTTTACGACTATGAGCTAATAAGAAGCTTGAGTGCAATGGAACTCTTACCGATTGCCTTCATTCATTTGACAATTGAGTTTCATGTAGCTCAGTTCATGTATGTACTATCGAACTTAAAGCAAAATGTCTTTTATGTTTAGACCGTCAATATTAAAATACGACCTTTCTAATCAAGTAAATTAACTATTAACTAATCGATCTACATTATCACCGATTATATTACTTTTTGAATAAACATTATTGTATCTCTATACCTCAATACATACGCTCATTTTCGTGGATTGATTGAAGTTAAATAGTAACATCGTTGGATGCCGGCTCAGTGGTCTAGAATTTAAGTGTCCGAGCGTGAGACTGATAGGTCCTGGGTTCGAATCTCGCGGGGCGGGATCGTGGGTGCGAACTGCTGAATAGCCCGTCCAGTGCCTCAGGTTTTCCATGGTGCTCTAACTCCAATTGACTCATGAATTCAATTATTCAATTGCTACAATCTCAACAAAACCCCTCTCTGATTATACGCTCATTTATCTATTTGAATTTGTTTCCCAGTCTCACATAAGCATAATGTGATTGGGAATTTTTCAAAATGACAAGAGCTTATTCATACATTACATAATACTGAGAAAATTTTCTGAAATAAAATAAGAAATATTCATTTATTTTAAATCCGTAATAATTCTAAGCAAAGATGGATAGTGGCTAGCAGTGGAATCCAGGGTGCGCGTTTCGCCCTATTTCGGGCTCGTCAATTGAGTGTACCCGAATCTCAGAGTTGATGTTTACCCTGGAACTCGAACCCAGTACCGTTCGCTTCAAACATCCACTGCTAACCACTATCCATCTTTGCTTATAATAATACTTGTGAATGAAGGCAATACACACACAGTATGCACATATCCCAATAAAAGATTAATCAATTACAGTCGTAAATATCAATGGGAAGATTCAATTAAAACTTACCACAAAGAATAACATTATAAATTAATTCATTGAAACATGTGAATTGAATTGAAAATTCAGAAATAATTTCTAAGATATCACAAAATGTTGACAATGGAAACTAAAATATGTAATAATTAATAAGGTAGAAAAAGAAACACACACACACACAATGTGCTTGTTAAATATTGTCAAGAGAAATTTTTTTTAAAAACAAAAAGAAATACAAATACATGTGACGACGGATCACGGGTGAACTCGAGGGAGTTCAGAAAGAGCCTAAGATATTCCATCCAATCACCTTTCGGAAGAATATTCTAGAATCCCTACGTGTTAATAACCCTTTGTATGGGGATTGGAGGACTTTAATGATGATTTCGTTCTTACTAAGAACTACAAATACCTGACAATTTTGTACTATAATCGACACTGTTTGCATTAATATTCCTTTTATTAGTCTTCTGTCTTCTTATTGCGACTTGGAAGGATTTTGGTGTTCTAGTGCTCAGTTATACGCGGTATATCAAGAAAACAACCTTCAAGATATAACAATACATAATAATTTTGTGGAGTAACAGGCGTATACGAATAATTGAATAGAATTCGTTATAGATTGATCTTAGTTGTGACATTATTGAACATCAAAGTAATGGTTTTAGCAATTATGTGTTCACTGTGAGATATGAATGCTTTGAGTTCAATTCTCATTAAGTTTACGAATGTGGATTGACTGAAATTTTATATATGAATCACTGGATACCAAAGCACTGATCTGAATATAACGTGTTTGTGTAGATGTCTAAAGATTTCCTTCCTTGGTGGTCAAATAGTTAAGTGAAGTTACATCTGTTACACTTCGCGGAGCAGAGATCATCGACAAAGAATATCTAAACAACTCTTGTCTAAGTTGCACTGCCTAGTCGTCGCCAAGGGTTGTTTATTCTTTTAATGTCTGCTTCTAATTCCCGGTACGATGTGTTCTTGGGTCTTTCTCTTTTTCCTTTTGCCTTCAGGATTTCAAGTTAGGGTTTGCCTCGTGATACAGTTTGGTGATTTCTGCAATAGATCTCCCAACCATCTCCAGCATTTTGGTTGGTTGGTTTGTTCTCAGCTGCAGTCGGTTGTTGCTGATGGTGTCTGCCCAATATTATATATACTATAATGATAATTTATATAATTATCTTTTGAGAAATAAGAGCTCTCATGTAAGTTACATTGCGTCTGTTGTGGTGTCGTGGTTAGTCAGTAAGGAACTGGTGAATAAGGCGTGTTGGCTATCGAACATAACAAATACTTTATCCAAATTAGTGTACTTTAATAAGACTATCAGGGAAGCACGGGATACAGTAGATATCTAGGATGCAGTTGGACGATCTAGACTTCACAGATGATCTGGCTCTTCTATCCCAAACGCAACAACAAATCCAGGAGAAGACAAACAGTGTGGCAGCAGCCTCAGCAGCAGTAGGTCTCAATATACAGAAACAGAAAAGCAAGATTCTCCGATGCAACACAGCATGCACCAATCCAATCAAAATTGACGGAGACGATTTGGAAGATGTAAAAACCTTTACATATCTGGGCAGCATCATTGATGAACAGGGTGGATCTGATGCAGATGTGAAGGCGCGGATCGGCAAAGCAAGAGAAGCATATTTACAACTGAGGAACATCTGGAACCCAAAGCAACTGACAACCAACACCAAGGTCCGGATTTTCAATACAAATGTCAAGACTGTTCTACTGTATGGGGCGGAAACCTAGAGAACTACGAAATCCATCATCCAGAAAATACAAGTGTTTATTAACAGTTGTCTACGCAAAATACTTCAGATCCGTTGGCCGGACACTATTAGCAACAACGTACTGTGGGAGAGAACAAACCAGATTCCAGCGGAGGAAGAAATTAGGAAGAAGCGCTGGAAGTGGATACGACACACATTGAGGAAAGCACCCAACTGCGTCACAAGACAAGCCCTCACATGGAATCCTCAAGGCCAAAGGAAAAGAGGGAGACCAAAGAACACATTACGCCGGGAAATGGAAATAGACATGAGAAAAATGAACAAGAGTTGGATGGAACTAGAAAAGAAGGCCCAGAACAGAGTGGGTTGGAGAATGCTGGTCTGCGGCCTATGCTCCATTAGGAGTAACGGGCGTAAATAAGTAAGTAAGTAAGTAATAAGACTATCAGAACAGCTGAATCCAAAACTGGGAACATATATAAAACTTAGTTACTTATAGCGAGAAAAATGTTATTCGTAGAATAGATAAACAAATAACTTACAGATTTTGTGATTTTTGATACTACGTCCACATTCGCCGGTTTAGAAGAATGAATTTTTAATAGATCATAGATTTCCTGATCAAGCTTTTTGAGCATAGACGAATACCATTTAGATAGTCGACAATGAGGGACTAAATAAATCAGATGTGATAAAGGAAATAACACATATTACAATAGAACGACAGAGAAACAGTTAATAAATCACAAACATCAAAAAAATCATATTCTTCCAGGACTTTATATCCCAACAATGTTCACAAAAAATACCAGTCAACCTGATAACATTCGGATTTCATCGGTAACACAGTAATTTTAAGTAAATAAGTCGGTATCCAGTGGTTTATACTTTAAACTGCACACAAGTTGTGCAATAGAGTACTCGCTATGTCATACATGATCATTGTTAGTGCTGGTTTACTACTTCGCACATAAAACGAGATAAGTTGCCTTCTAAGTGAACGAATACCATTGAGCATTCGACCTAAAAGCCTAATCTACCAGGTAGTGAAGCAGTGTAAGCAGATATGATTCAAAGACTAAAGTCGATCTGCATGCCACTCATTCCGTCAGTATCATGGCATTTATGCTCCTTAATGGTTTAAATCGGATAGTTGAGTCAAATATTCCTGGATTATTTATTTGGTGTGTTATATTATTCATGTTTAAATTATAATCATAGGATTATTCTCCGTTAAAAATAGTTTATTTAAAGAGGTCTTATAACACGAAAGTTTGTGAGAATATCACTTTATATTTCAACCATTTCTCTGAAAACATGTCTCCCATACATAACATTTGCATCTAAACATGCATTATATTCACAAGATTTAGTTTATTGCATTGTTGATAACTTGACATCCTTGCAACGACTTTTCCCATCTATTTAAATGACTTTTCAAATCAAGAGGAAGGCACAGTGTGGATGTATTTGGGTCGTAAAAGACACAACAGTTCACTATCTTAACTCATAATATGATCTAATTTCATTTAGGAATATGTTCGTTGATTATTGTTATACAATAAACATGAATTTATAACTGTAGAGCCTGATGGTTCAGTCAGTGGTAACAAACGATCGCTCGAATATTCCTTAATTCTGAACAGAAACAAGATGTGGACCACGGTAGTAGGGTAAGGAATTCTCATTGGTATACACATGTGCCTAAGAGCACTAAAAGGTAGGAATAATTAATTTCCTTAAAAATGAAGGATTAACAAATTTAAGACAAAAGGTGTAAAGCTAAGTAATAACAACGACTTAACATCGTATGTATGCTGAATAAGGAATATGGTAGCTTGCAAATATGTTATGCAGACAATTTGACTTTATTTTTTCCTCAGTTAGGGACGGCCAAACCAAAACGTGGTATCACACCATAAAGTCACTAACTTCTACTCTGAGACGTGTTGGCAGATGCAGACCACTTGGTTGGGGTCCGCGTCATTATCGTAACAAATATTTGGAGACTCTGCGTGACATAGCTTAGAATCGATCACAATGACGTAAGTGTATACACTCTGTCTGGCCTTCAACTGTGAGATTAAAATCACTTCATACCTTCCTTTCTGAAAACTAATTCTTTCTCCCTATCCTTATGCGTAATCTTATTTTTTAGTAAATTACTACCATTGAAGTATTCGATTCAATGAATTTAGTTATCACTTTGTGGCAACTTGAACTGATGCATATATGTGCCTGGTTCTACGTTAGAGCTGAATATTTTTTCTTCCTCGCTTATCCTACTTTAGTAAGTTATGATACACTACTTATTATTGCTTAGTAGTTTGAATTATATACAACTACTTAAGTGACCCGAGTTCTACGACAGTGTTTTTGTCGCAATGAATAAATTATCCCATTCATTTGTACTCTCCCTTCCATATTTCAGTCCTCTGTTGTACCTTGTAATAAAAATTTTATTCCTATTATCGTGTAGTCTGCCTTAGGTAAACTAAATTTTGAAATTTACTTGAAAATAGAGCTAAATTGACTTCTATTAATCGATAATTATTCCACTTAATACAACCTCGTGTTATGTGACTGATTAATAGTAATTGTTGTAAACTTAATACTCATTCAATGAATTCAATGATATATTGTTTAGTTGACTCGTGTTTCATGGTGTAATTGACCTCCAGATATCTCACTATTTCCAGTATTTATCACTATAGTAACGTACATGCAGAGAAGTTTAGTTGGTAAGTCTGACTCAATAGACAGGTTAAAATCCTACAAGTAATTTCATAAACTTAATTCTAAATCCCACTGTGTTCTGGTTTTTTCTCCAATAGGACATAAACTTAAATGATAATTGATATGAAGTGCCAATTAGAAGTAGCTTAATAAGAAAATCAATTGATGGCAATCAGAAGTGACATAAAGTACAAGTGCATTTCATCGGCTAAAAAATGGACCAATTTTTATAAGGGATAGATTTATATATATATATATATATATATATATATATATATATATATATATTTGTGCATTTTTTTCGGTAGCCCAATATACTTTCTCGCTCAAGTAGTCATTTGGGGTTTAGCTTTCAGACACTGACCGTCACAACAATAATTCGTTGATTCCGTTTACAAGCAGCAACTGGGATAAGCCCAACAGTAACATTCAGACGATTATAGAAAAGCTCATTGCCAGCACATATTGATCAATTATATCACAAAAAGGAAGTACAATAAGACGCAAGTATTGGTGACCTCTTTTAGTGTTTTTATAAAGGATGACAAAATCAACACCGAAAATTCGATTCTTCGACCACATCTAATAACGACCTTAAATAACTAAGGTGTATATTCTCTGGGAACTGAATATTTATGGGATCGGAATTGTAATGCAGATGAAATATACCAGATACAACAAACATATTATTGTTCAAAATGATAAGATGTTACACAAATAATAAATACATGTAGGCAAATACTATTACCATGCAAACGACAGGAACAGACACATTACAGACAGCTGATTATAAAATCATTGTTTTTATTTACAGATTCTCTGGAAAATAATACACCACTAAAAATGCATGATAATAGTTAAACTACTAGTTACTGGTATTAATCAAAAGTCACTTATGATATAATTACTATTCTACTGAAGTTTCTCATCTGTGTTCAAGCATTCAGACTATCAATAGCTAACAATGGGATCGTTGTTTCATATGGTCGAATGGGTTGTCTGTCTGCAGTTAACAGGAGTAGTAACACTGAAAAAAACAGGTTGAGAACAGCTTCTAAACCAGGAAACTCAATGAAATATTAGTCTGTTTAATTAATCATGAGAACGAATTAGGGAACTATTAAGTGAAGACAATGAAATTGTAGTTTCCAACAAAGAAATGTCACATATTACACATAATACCGAATTTTCCCCATAAGTTATAATAGAATGTTATAAAGTGAATAAATAATTGTAAGATCATTATCTCCATATTATCCAATCAACTTACTTAAAGAATGGAATGTAAGCATACATTCTAGTATGATATGCGGTAGAAGTGAATGTAAATGATCAATTAAAGACCTTGATTTAAGCCAATCAAGTATACTTTCTGCTTCCGATAATGCATCATTTCTAGCTAGTAAATATGTATTCATAAAATGATAGAGAAATAAAAAAGAGATTAGTAATTATTGTTGTAACAGTCGTCGGTGCTTGATAAACAGATAAACAAAACACTATAGTTGTATACACTGGAAGTAACATGTATAGGATCATGAAGTTGTTAAGTATGAAATTGCCTAATTTAATTGAGACTACAAACGTTCCGTAATTCATAAATCGACTAAATTATTTACTGGCATAAGAAACATATATAATGTACTTCGGTAACCAAGTCCAGATTCCGTTATCCAGATTCGAACTATGTTGTGTACAGGTTACTCGGCTAACCGAAAACCGAAGTAGATAGAGTGGGATGTGGAACTCATAAATTACTGATTGAAACCCAAGTTCATCAACCACGCCTCTTTTATCCCAAATTCTTAACAAGGTGAATTATAATAATACTGTGATGTGTCCTGTAATTTAATCATGTCAAACGATAGGATACCAAGTGAAATATGATTGCTATTCATAAGAACCATATATCATACTCAGGTACGGAATATCAGAAGAAAAAGGCTTCTGAGATGGTGGAGATGATTCGTAGCTCAGGTGGATGATTTTGATGGAGTTTTGTTCTCTGAGCTGGATGTTTTGGTCGTGGAGCTTTCATCGTTCTTCTGAACGATATCATCAGCACAAACTTCAGATAGATAGACAGAAGTCTATCTGGAGTTTGTGCTAATGATGTCGTTCAGAAGAACGATGAAAGCTCCACCACCAAAACATCCGGCTCAGAGAACAAAATCCCATCAAAAAACGCTTCTCTATAACTTCGAAGAAATAATCTGAAAGGGAAATACCACACTTCACACGTATTTCTGAGCAGCGTAAAATAACAGTGAAGTGACCAAATAGTTTGTTCTGGTTGGTTTAACAACAGGATAGATCGTTCCGACTAATTAGTAGAAAGATTACAAATTTGAAACAAAAGTGTTTACTTCATAGACTAAGTAATGAGGAGACCCAGAAAATCCCTTGAAAAACGGGCCCTAAAAACCCTGAGAGACATCTAATCAGCAATCAATAAAAGTTTCTAAGATACATTTAGAAAGTGAAAAGTCACGTGACACATTCCTGATTGGAAGATTACCAAACCTGCTACTATGTTTAGAAAGGTTGCAAAACTTTACAGAAGCCCAAGGCCCTCCGAAATGCTATAAATACCCTAGATTTCTGTACATAAACTAACATTGCATTGAAGCGTTCTTTCGCGTCTTTTCTCTCGTGTTCAGGTTGCCTTGTAAAATTGGCCTGAGGGTTACTAGAAGAGCTTAGGAAACCGATCCAAGCGTTCAAATAGATTTGCCACTAATGACCTAAACCATTGATTTCTACTGAAGTCACCTAATTATCAGCGCCCTTATTCAAAAATAGATTGTATTTTTATTCAAATTTACAAATCAAATCGAGAGCATCAACCACACAATTATTCATTTAATTTTTAATACATAACTTACAGCAAGCATCTAACCAATTAGTTTTCGGATGAACCGACTTAACGTCATCATGAGATGATGGCAAAGTTTCATCATAAACGTCAAAATATGCATCACCATCGTCATCATAATTACTTTGGACTTTTAATATTTGATGTTGATGACCTTCTCTAGCTGTGATTTAAAAATAAAAATAAAAGATCATGTTTTTTTCTTCAATACATCAAAAATAGTTAATCAATAATAATTTTAACACAACCGATTGTACGCATAAAATTATAAATTAACTGATGAGGTTGTTAATCTCAGTTTGTTCGGAGGTATCTTTCACATGCCTTGATATGGAATACTTTAGCAATGCGAGGTTGATGAGAAAATTGAAGAAATTATCGGTTTCCAAACTAAGACAATGCATCGGTAAATGAATTTACAAACCGTTAACCTGAGTCACGTCAGTAGCAAAACCTTTCCAGTTTTGAATCCCTGGGATTATAGTAATGTATGGTTGGAAGCGTCATTTAACAGCTCCAAATAGTTCCCAATGATGTAGAGGAGCTTGTCTTTTTAAACCGAGTTTTAATCCATCCCTTTTCCTCTGCAATTTCATCGGTCTATCTCGTCTACTACATCCAATTTTTTTCGCTGCTTAGAAGTGTAATTGCTTTGACTGACACATATTTTTGTCAGGTATCATACTGTCACTGAATGAATGACCAAGTTCAGAAGTTTCTGGCTGACTATTGACAACGACCTAACATCAAAACATAGCACACGCTACGTAAAGTTACTTATACTGGCGGCCATGGAATTTGGTCAACACTACAGGATACTAGATAAATAGTGATATTGATCACTACTCAGTGATCAATAAATTGATTGACTGACCTATGTAGTAGAGAATAATAGTGTATAAAGAGTCATATTGTTCATTATACTACTTATTTTGTACATAACAAGCACATTGACATTTATATGAAGCAGAAAACAACAATTAACTAAACAGAAAATACCCAAAATAATATACCCTTCAAAATGCACCCATTAAATCGATGTAAAATACAATCCAAATTGTAGTAACAATCAATAGGCCAATCTTTAAATTTTAATCCATTAATTGATTGGATTGAATTGTGATTCCATGCATTTAACGATGGTTTATTTTCATCAACTGATACTTCTTCTACTGTTATCTCATTACTGTTGAATACTTCTTCGTATAATATTTGTGATGGTAAACATATTAGACGATCATAACGTAGTTGTAACTCAATGTAAAATTCATTAAAAATCGAATTGATCAATAATAAACAATCACTGAATTCATAATGTTTATAAACAAGAAGATTAGCAATGATCACAGCTAAACGATGTATTAACGAAGTAGGATTTGGTAAGCCAAAAATAGAAGCAAATTTCTGTCTCTTAAATTCAAGAGAAATAAATAAGGTAAATATTAAAATTTTAACGTATAATTATAATCAAATGTATCTGTCGTGTCACCTTATTCTTTATTGTTTTGAAAAAAAAAAAATAATTCACCGTGAATCCTTAATTAACATATGCTTAGCTCAAGTACTCTGTTATCTGAGCTACACATTCTTGAGTTCATTATTTATTTATTTAAACACATAAACATTGGTACAAATAGATATGAGCCACATAAATCATTCGATTTGTGTGAGGACTGGGATACTGCCTGGGTGCCCAAACCGAACCAGGTGGTTTCCTAAGAAGACTACAACCAAAGCCTTTGACCTAAAGGTCTAATCCATAAGGCAGTGGGGCTACGTTAGAAGAAGCAGTCCCATGGTAGCCGGTGACCAACGGTCGGTTCATATGCAATTTGTTCCTTCAGGACACTGGAGCCCGTGTGCACCATTGGTTTGGAATCAGGGTTTTCTAACTCCCCAAGGTGGATCCTTCGTATCCAAGTTCATCAATTAAACACCATCTATTTACAGAAATATTTACTAAATGACTTTTATTCTGTGTATCTTATCCACTATATGAAATACAAGAAAGTATGATTTGATTAAACTCCCTAAGATATCTGACAACAAAGTTAACTTTCTTGTATGTGCATTAAAGAATATATATCCATATTTGTAGCGATATTAGCTTTTCAAAAGTAGAAGGAAGATTATTTCTAGTAAGGTTGATTAATTTAAACATTTATCAAAAGATAAAGAATCAATTAAGAAAATCCTACTTTATAAACAATCTCCTGTCTTCAAGTGGGTAGGTGATGTAATAAATACTTGGTTCAGTTTTGTCGCAAAGTTGTTCAAAAAAATAGACGTAGGGTATTAGGGAATGATGGTAAATCAATTGATGAGGTTGTGAATTTTCATCGACTGAGATGGTTGGGCTACGTGTTACGTATGCCTGAACACCGTTTACCACAACGCGTAATGCTGACTAGTGTTAGGGGATGGTTAAAAGAAAGTTAAGGGTGGCCAAACGAAAACTTGGCATTAGTCCATGAAGTCACTAACTCCTAGTCTGAGCCATGTTGGTGGATGCAGACTAATTGGTTGAAGTCCGTGTGACGATCGTAATCAATGGATGGAGACTGTGTGACATGGCTTAGAATCGATCACAATGGCGTAGGTGTATACACTCTCTGTCTTCCCTTAAACTAAGAGATTAAAATCACTTCATATCTTTCTTTCTACGAATTAATTCTTTCTTCGTGTACTATTCCTTATATGCAATCTTTCTTCTATATATTACCACCAATGACTTAACTACTTCTATGAACCCGGTATTCATCTTTTTGTGCTGATAATATGTGGCAGCTTGGACCGATGCATATATGTGCCTGATCCTACATTGTACCTGACTGACTAACTGACAAATTTTGACAGACTTAAATTATTCAGTTTCAAGCATCAAATCAATTAAAGATTATACTTCCATTACAGCGCTTTAGAAAAAAAATCTTATTGGCCAAATCTACTGTATTAATTATTCCCCCTAGAAAATTGAAGGGTCATTTACATAATACTAACTTACCTCTGAAGAATTCATAATCTGTTGACGTTTCCATATTAACAATTCATGTATTGATAAATCACCAAAAGATGATGTTAGTTCATTATGAAGAACTTTATTACAAACACCTTCAGCGTCAGCATCAGGAAAAAGAAACTTTTTTCAAGCAAAACACGATAAAAGAAAAAAAATCGTAAAAATCCATGATATTATTGAATGAAAAAAATACCACGTGAAATATAATACGAAAATAACTTCATACCTAAAATATGACCGATAAATGCAGAGGACGCACTACTATAGGAAGGCCCCCAAATACCGTGGTACGGTTGAGAGTGGAGAAAGTCCGCTCACCCTCTCAAAATGCCCTCACATGACCACGCGTATATAGCCTCTGACAGGGTGGTCCTACTCACTGCCTTCTCGCGGCATTACTGTTGTTTACGAAATTGAGAGGACGTAAAGCGAATTTCCGGCGCTTTGACTGGGTTGGTGGACATAGAGAGTCCACCTAAGGGAGTTGGATATCCTGATTCAAAACCAATGCTCCACATGGGCTCCAGTATCCTGAAGGAACAAATGACGTATGAACCAATTATTAGTCACTGGCTACCATGGGACTCCATCTCCTTACGATGCTCCACTGCCTTGTGGATCAGACCTTTAGGTCAAAGGCTCGGGGTGTGGCCTCCTGAAAAACCACCTGCTTCAGTTTGGGCACCCGGGCAGTATCACAACCCTCACATATATCGAATGAGATCTGTGTGGCGCATATCTATTTGGTGCCTCCTTCTTCCAATGTTTCTGTGTCTAAATAAATATAATAAATGAATAAATAATTTACCAACAAGTATAGATTTTGAGTAGATGGACACATACAAAGAACAGTAGTTAATGAGTGTATAATCATATCAAAACAAACTTATAATCAATGATATTACCTAAGAACAACAAATTTATTTTGATAGTTAAGCATACTGTAACTAAGCGCTTCATCTTTATACGCACTTAACATTCTCTATCTCTTTACATTCTCATTGTTATTGTGTAGCGCATATGTATTTGGTTCCTCTTTGTACCAATATCTATGTGTTCAAATAAAATAAAATAAAATAATCACCTCTCCAAATTGTTAAGTTTGAAGAACTAATTTAAAAAAATGTTTTCAATAACAAAAAAATACACGGATATTCTATCACTACTACTTACTAGTAGAAACTGAATGACTGAATCACTTGACAAAACGGAACCTAAACAATAATAATATTGAATAGAATAACAATAATTAAGAACATAAAACATATGAGATTATTGATTTGAAACATCAAAACTTCATAACGAAAATAGTAGAAATCGATTAAAAGAAAAATATATGTATTCAACGAACATCTGTTTATAGTTAACTTCGATATAGATTTTATGAACATCTAGTGGGAAACTAAACGGAACTCTTCGAGTTCAATTTGATATATTAACTTATAGATCACTTGTGTACAAGTAAAGATTATGCTATAGCAAAACAAAGTTTGACTAAATTCAATGTATCACTGTTACAATTGGAATCACAACGAAAAAAAATTCTTACTTTCTCCTGAATTTTCAGCATTTTCGAAGTTAAAAAGTAATTGGGGGAGGGGGTAAAGTAGGAATACAGTTAGCAGTTTGACTTTATCGCATCCTTGATTGTATAGTCGACTAAATATATAACAATTGTGATGATAGATGACAATTCATCGATATGACAATCGAGCAATGAAATAGCCATATCAATATAGTTCAGTTGTACACTGTATATAAAACGTCAGTCAGTCAGCTACAACGTAGGACCAGACACATATGTACAAAATGTAAACATAATTTTTAGGAAAAATTAAGACGAGCAACCAGATGGATCATTATTATTCTCTTCCTGATGTTATTATGAAAGGATTCTAAACTATTTTCTTCGCGAATAGGATGTGACTGGTTTGCTGGGCAAGAATTAAGCCTGATTGTCACGTTATTTGTAACTGAGTGGCCGACAATAGCTCATATTCTCAAAACATCCTGTTTTTTTTTAAAAAAGTAACATATAATCTATGTTCAATTTCGCGCTTATTTTTCTACATAATTTGCTTGCGAAACTTATCCAACACTCATTCGACTAGCTGGTTGTTTTGTCGTCTGATAATCAGTCTATTTAATAACAATAACTCGATCTAGTGAACAGTAGTTATCAGCTGGTCGCATTGCTTGGCAATGTATCAAGCATCTATCGAACAGAGTTCTTTTAGGTTTTTGATTGTGATCATGAACCGATTGATGTTAGACCACCACAATTGAAAACCTAGAAGCACTGGACGGCCGTTTCGTCCTATTGTGGGACTCCTCAGCAGTGCGCATCCACGATCCTGCTCGCAGGATTCGAACCCAGGGTTTTTGGTCTCGCGTGCGAACGCTTAACCAACTGGACCACTGAGCCGGCATCCAATGGTGATAGTTTCTAACTGATAAAAACACATTATTCATTACGATTCATTTAAAACATCGTCTAGATAGAAAAATATATTTGAGTACTTGCTTTTTGTACAATGATAATCGTGTGTGGGTATGGGGCCAATACAGTTTATTAGTATCTTTGTCTCCCACTTACCCTCCACTTCTAATCTAGTTGACCTTTCATTTTTATATATAAATGTTCTTAACAAATATATAATGTGTGGTCAGATTATTCGAAATGTATTACGCTAAACTATTCATCATATAGTTCTGATAATCTTCGTCCTTTTATTACACAATTCAATACAACATACTAATTAAAGATCAATCTGAATGTCAGAATATTTTCTTCGAAATTCTTTAGTAGTTCAAGTAAATATCTGGATATCAGACAATGAAAGTTATGCAGTTAAACCGTCCAATCAAAGTGTATGTATTCCAAGATCAATTCAAGCGTCGTACATTTTTATTGAGGTTATAAGTAAACCATTTGAAAAGTTTATATCAGTAGTTCTGTTATTATTATTATTATTATTATTATTATTATTATTATTATTATTATTATTATTTGAACACATAGATATTGGTACGAGGTACCAAATAGATATGCGCCACACAGATCTCATTCGATATATGTGAGGGTTGTGATACTGCCCGGGTGCCCAAACTGAAGCAGGTGGTTTTTCAGGAGGCCACACCCCGAGCCTTTGACCTAAAGATCTGATCCACAAGGCAGTGGAGCGTCGTAAGGAGATGGAGTCCCATGGTAGCCAGTGACCAATAATTGGTTCATACGTCATTTGTTCCTTCAGGATACTGGAGCCCATGTGGAGCATTGGTTTTGAATCAGGATATCCAACTCCCTTAGGTGGACTCTCTATGTCCACCAACCCAGTCAAAGCGCCGGAAATTCGCTTTACGTCCTCTCAATTTCGTAAACAACAGTAATGCTACGAGAAGTTGGTGAGTAGGACTTCCCTGAGAGTAATTGTATGCACGTGGCCAGGCGATAGCATTTGGAGAGGGTGAGCGAACTCTCCACACTCTCGGCCGTACCATGGCATTTAGGGGCAGTTCTCTGTATATATTTAGGTAATTTATAGTTTAAACACAAAATGAATACAATATTAGAAAACAAGAAAAATTATTGTAATATAAACATTATGCTTACTAGGATTGTCTGATGAGATATCAGTCGTTTGAATAGGTTGTTCATATTCAGAACAACATTTGAACAACCTCTGAATTCGTACACCTAAAACAATAGTGTAACAACAAAAGTGTACATTAACCACATATATAATAAACCAGCTTTCACAAAACATGACTAAATGTTGTCACACTATGTAGTAAAATAGAAGTTTATATTTGAGTTTAAGGCTAGTAGTAGTCAGATCAAGGAATTAGCATCAATCAGATAAAATTATTGACTATGAGTGAGAACAGAGTCCGGAAATATAAACATTCGTGGTTGGGGTATTTGTGAGTGAATTATAATACATTACTGAAGAATTTGGTTAACACGGTTCGTAATCAATTTACATTGCTATGGATGCATTCTTTTTCTTACCTTCCTGTTGTGGATGCGGAGGAATAGACCAATAATTATCATGTTAAGTCCAATGGTGTCCTTGGACTTTAAACGGACATTTCCTATTGGTCGATGTCTGTTCACTTGTTGAATATTGTACAAAATGTTGTTTTCTATTTTATGGTACGATGTGGTATGCTTGATTGGTATATAAACAAAGTATGTTTGAAATATAATGATTCATATCTCCGAGGCTGTGACTTGTGTTCTGGACTCAACTAACTGGGCTAGACAGGGAAGTGGGACCAATCGAGACTCTAGGCCGCCCGTACGTGTCACTGTAATCGATCGATAAGTACGCTGCTCTCTAATTTTCCAGTCAAGGATACAACAACTAGCACAGGGTAAAGATCGACCGCAACTTAAAGTCATAACACTTCCATTGGATTTTAAGTACTAATATTATCTTATATTTTGCATTGTTTGATTTCGTCTATACCTTTTAAACGTATTTCTTTTAGTTTATCACCACCATTGCTGCTATTCGATTCTGTGTCACACTGTTTTATATGAGTCCTGAGAGTACGTACTACGATCAGGCTTCTTTGATATCAATGAGGTGAGGTTCAGACCCACAAACTACTTGTTGAAAAATGACTAATGTAAATACAAAGCTACTGAATCCATCTACTGAACAACAGCGCCTAGTAGTTTCTGGTAAAACTAAAACGGCTTCGAAGGTTAAGTTGTGAAAGGATAACACGGAGAGAGTGGGATAAAGAGCGATACGTCACTTCAATCACAGTCTTCTATCAACTTCACTCGGACATTGGTATTGCAATGAACGAGAATACAAGTGGGGACAACTGAATATAAATGAACACAAAATTACAGAACATCTTAGTAAAATCTGAGAACCATACAGTAAATACTTTATTTGCAAAATGTCAGTCAATCGTCTCAGAATTCATTGTTCCTTCATTTCTACAGCAATCATTCTCTGTTCACGTTCTCTTTTCTTTGATCTTCTTAACCCTCTGGCTTCAGGTATTTCGCTTCCGATTGGTGACTCATACTACTTATATCTATCGACATCAGTAGCACACACCACAGTATCACTTCATTAATGACATGTGAGGTGGAAGTAAGTTATGATTAGTCAGCAGGTGAAGACAGAGATATTCGGTTACATTAACTATAAAGGGAAATCTTATATTAAAAGTTGATCCCAATTTCGTTCCAATTTTACTCCACTTTTTGTTGATTCGTGTTGTTATTTATCTAAACATATAAACAATGGTACAAGGAAGCACCAAATAGATATTCGCCACATAAATCATTCGATTTGTGTGAAGACTGTGATACTGCCCGGACGTCTAAACTGAAGCAGATGGTTTTCTTAGGGAGCCACACCCAGAGCCTTCGACCTAAAAGTCTGATCCACACGGTTCATACGCCAATTGTTTCCTTGGGATCCTGGAGCCCATATGTACCAATGTTCTGGAATCAGGGTTCTCCAACTCCCCAAGGTGAATCCTCTATATCCACCAACCCTGTTAAAGCACCGGACATTTGCTTTTCGTTCCCTCAATTTCGTAAACAACACACCTGCTCGCAAGAAGGCAGTGAGTAGGACTTACGTGACAGTGGCCGTATATGCGAGCATTTCGAGATGGAGAGCAGACTCTCCCTATCCTCGATCATACCAGGGTATATGAGGGCTGTGTTGTGTTAATGAACTCTAGTCTGTATCTGATTCTTCATCGTTGGTTAAATAAATGGAGCGAGTATATCATATGACCAAGTACCGTAATTTGTTGAGTCTATTGATCTAGCACCTACTCTAATGAACGAGTATTTAGCCCTACTGAACTAATTATCCTATATTTAGTATCCAGGGTAGGATTATATCAAATGTAGTATCGATGTATTTTACTATTTTTCCAGCATAACAGTCGGTCAGTCATACACAGCGTGAGAGGTCATTTTAAGAATGAACTCGTTCGTAAAAAGTATCTTCAAACCCATCGCCGTTGTTACAAATCGACTATCTAACTAGAACACGTCAATAGTAGTAGAAACTAGGATTCGGGTTTATTACTCAATTGTTACCATTCAATTGCTTCAAAATATTAAATCAGATTTTACCTATGTCATCTAGTAAGTTAATAGCTCAATTAAGTAAGAAATTTTATTTTACACAAATACGAAATGAAAGCATACTCATTTTATCGGCGAATGGATTACTTGCACATAATTGTAATTGACAAATTGGTGCACCTTCCGGCTTTAATGATCTACAAAGTAACAATAGAAACAAATGAAAGACAAGTTAGGTAGGACAATGACTTGAGAAAACAGACATAGAAATAACATTCATTAAAACCAAGTAATTTTTAAAAAATTTTGATGATTTTTATTTCAATGTTTATTTTTCATAAAAACTCGACAATGGTAGTTGTTTACTGATTAGACCGATGGTTTATACATATACAAAATACAACTTACTTCCATGACGGTTTCTCAGTGATTGCATGGCTAGGTACTAACGGCCAAGTAGTAGCTAAATTAAACGATCTATTTAACGAGAGAGAAAAAGATAATGGTAAAATGTTACATGTATAAAAAACAGTAACCTTATAATTAGTATTGAACTTACAAATCGCGGCGGGGGTGTTGTTTACGAAATTGAGAGGACGAAAAGCAAATGTTCGGTGCCCTAACAGGGTTGGTGGATATGGAGGATACACTTAGGGGAGTTGGAAAACCTTGACTTCAAAACAATAGTACACGTGGGTTCCATGATCCTAAAGAAACAATTGGCGTATGAACCTATTGTAGGTCACCGGCTACAATGGGATTGCATCTGTTAACGTTGCTCCAATGCCTTAAGGATTAGACCCCTAAGTTAAAGGCTCTGAGTGTGGCCCCTAAGGAAACCACCTGCTTCAGTTTGGACATTCGAAAGTATCACAGTCCACATACAAATCAAGTGGCTTATGCGGAGCATATATATTCGGTGCTCCTTTGTACCAATGTTTATATGTTTAAATAAATAAATTCATATCTTATAAAGTCCACTGTTGAGTAGTATTCTCAACCCCTGTTTAGACGAAATCGAAAACGGTGTAGTATGATAGGAGTTAATAAAGCTTTCGAAAGACAAGTGTTGTCATTTCGCCGCAAACTACCTTAAAGAGTTTATTGAGACTATTTAAGAGAATGACCTAATCAACGTATTTAAACACTACTTCTTATAACTATCTGAAATAGAATTCTATGAATATTAGTTATTTTTAGACGTTTCGTGAATTTCTAAGATACTGACATTTTCTAGTAGGTTAAACCCCTTGCCTTTAATCCCGTGTGGCGTAGGTGAGATATCCGTCTGCTAACAAAAGGACTAGTAAAATGAACACTAGTTCACTTCGTTCTACCTTATGGGTGTGAAACATGACCTTTAAAAATAGAGGATATTCGTTGGTAACTAGTATTTGATTATAAGTATCTTTAAACCATTGTTCATGTATTTTAGAACCTCCAATTTAGAGATTTTGAGGTTAGACGCAGAATACAAGGTAAATATGGCAAATCGATTGACGAAGTGGAGAACCTTCATCGACTGAGATGGTTGGGACAAATCTTACACATGCACATCCACCAACTATGTACGATGATGGTTGATGTAGGATTAAACTGGAAGAAAGCCAAAAAGAAGCGAACCAAGACATGGCATCAGTTGGTGAAAACACTGACTGTTAAACAAAGCCATGTAGGTAGGTGGGTAGTACACATTAATTCGGTACTTGTAGATTAATTTGAAAAGGATCACTATTATTTAAATCACAGGACTGATGATGTCGACTAAAATGACAGTGAAAGCTACAAAATGAAATCATCCAGCTTAGAGAGTACAACACAATCAACATTACAATGTACTTAATAAGTCGAGGATTGGGAGGAAATAAGTTAATGATCTGAAATAGAAACCTGACTCGTGAGAATCCATTTGAGCATTTAAATAAGCGAACAGAGATATAGTGAACAAATTTACTACAAACTCACAGATTCAATGAAGATCTTTGTAATAAGTCAAATGAGAACATTAACGAGTTAGTATTCTGATACTCCACTGTATTTTCAATAATAAAAGCAAAACAAAACCGAGAAAGTATGTTTTAGTTATGACGACGACAACAACACTTAACATAAGAATTAAATTAAAATAATAACAATAACTGGACTAAATCACTGATTTGATTTGGTTTATGGATATCGGCTATTCAAGAAACTAGTCATTCAGTTCGACCTTGCGAAGAACAGTGGGTTTATACTGCCGTGGAATTAAATAACAGGACTACACCGTCATTTGGTGGTTGCAACAAATATTTATTAGTGGTCAGTACAGAAGTAAACTGGAATAAGGCTAAGAGTGACTGTATTAGAACGTAGTAACAACTATGAAATTTGTAAACAAGGAATTTACATCAAATGAACACATTGTATTTTCCTTGATATTAATATCACCTAAATGTACCTTTGAAAAAAAACCATTGATATATCATGTGATTACATATCTGTAAACAATTTTCAATCACGTGTACCTGTAAAACTTCTTAAAGATTTACTATTAGTATGTACTGACAAAGTTTAGTTCACTTTTGAAGGTGAATACTTTCGTCAGACTGATGGAGTTGCTATGGGTAGTCCGCTAGGATCATTATTAGCAGATGTGTTCATAGCACATGTTGAAAATCTGACTCATGGCCTAATCGAAAACATGTCACTTTATAAGAGATATGTGGACGATATCTTAGTTGTTTGTGAAAGGAAAGAGGATATGTACTGTTTATTGAATAAATTTAACACTCTCCAAAACTATATCAGTCTTTCATGTGAAGAGGAGAAGAACGATCAGCTCCCCTTCCTAGATATACTTCTGAGTGGACGAGAAGATGGCTCAGTCAAGCGATCCATTTTTACAAAACTAACGTGGACAGGTCAACACCTTAGTTATTATAGTTATTGCCCTGTGCAATACAAACGTGGTTTGATAAGGTGTCTTTTCAACAGACTCGACCGTATTTGTACCAATGACGCCATTGATGATGATGCTAAGTTGCTAAATAAAACGTTAATAGAAAATGGCTATCCTCTGAAATTCATAAATAGATGGAAAGTCCATGGTACAGCGAGACCTACTGTAGCTTCGGTAGAGAAAAAGCCTGTCTACATCACCTTACCATTCAGAGGTGATTCAAATAGCCTTTTACTGAAACAACGACTTAAATCAGTCATCAATAAAACTTATTGCGCAGCAAAGGTCATCATCAAAGAAAGAACAAGGTGCATGCTTCATTCAAAACCTAAAGTACATGGAAACGATTGCGTCACATCCCACTGTATTTATCAATTTAAATGTGTGTTTGGTCACACATACATAGGGAGGAGTAATCGTGATCTCAACATTAGGGTGAGTGAACATGTACCCAAATGGCTTCAGAAACAAATACAATCAAGTGACCCAATAAGAGCAGAGGATAAACATCCATCATCCTCTATTGCTAAACATATAATTGAAACAGGTCACAAGATTGATCTAAATTCAGCTTTTGTAGTGCTGTATAAAAGTGTAAAAGGGCGTATACTAAGGTTCATTGAAGCCTTAGCAATACGAAAATTCAAAGCCCCTTTGCGTGTTCAAAAACAGTTTGTTCTTACCTTAAACCTACCCTGGTAATAGTGACTTATTACCCAGAGTGATTAGGTTTCGCTTTGTGTTCACATTATTATTATTATTACTCTTATCATTATCCTTATCTCCTCTTACCCCGTTTCCTGTCTAGTTGACCTTTTATTTTTCATATATAAATGCTCTTAACAAGTATATGTGTGATCAGATTGTTCGAAATGTATTGCGCTAATATATCACATAGTTCTGATAATCTTCTTCTTCTAATATCATTATCGAAACTATGAAATTGCTATGTCGGAAAACGAAGCCTCAGGATGTACAGTTCTTGATTAAGGTCCGTACATTAGTTTTAATTTACGACCAAGGGGGATATCAATGTAAATTTCTAAGATTTCTGAAAATAAAACAAATAAATAATATAAGTAAATATAAGCACAGGCTCTGAGTTGATTATAACTAGACAGACTTTTTAATAAGTAATAAGTATACATATGTCACATTTAAAACTTACCTCGTAATGACGACCATGATGGTAGATGATATATGAATCTGGCTGAAATATCTAATTTTGGAACAGGATAATTCACACTCCAAGGATAACCCTGTACAATAAAAAAAGGCATCGAAAAATCAGTTCGGTAAAACTAACACGTTTTAATGTACATTTATAAAAATATCTGAGTCGTTTTAATTCAGGCTTTCGACGAAACCTCGCCTGAATCGCAAAAATAAAAAATGTTCTAACTAAATAGTGTGCATAATGTCCGTATCCATCAACCAGGTTAAAGCGCCGGAGTTTCACTTTTCATCCTCTCAATTTCTTAAACAACACCATCGCCACGAGAAGGCAGTGAGTAGGACTTCCCTGGGAGTGATTACATGCATGTGGCCATGTGAGAGCATTTCGAGAGGGGAAGTTGACTCTTGCCACTTAGCCGTACCAGGGCATTTGGGGGCAGGTTAATTCAAATCCATACTAGCTTTTCAATGACCAGGTCATAAAAAGAAATACTACCTAGAAATTAACAAAATGCTTTTTAACAAAAGCACTTAAATCATTTCAATGATACTTACCAATTTAGTAAGGAATATTTCTTTTAGCCCACTAAGATGTGTACAATTAGCTAATATTTCACTTTCAATACGGCAACAAGTAAAATCAATATTTAATGAACCAATCCGATTAGAAGTTGATAATGATGATGATACTGTATTAATATTATTGTGAAGATAATTCGTATAATCACTTGATGTAAGACAAGATGATGCAGCCAAACCAAAATATGTAGGTCCATAATGTTCCACCAAAACTGGTACAGGACTATACTAATGCAAATAACAATATTAATAGTGAAAGAAGTTAAATTCAAAGAGAAATATTAAATAATAATGTCTTTCAAAGATATACTTTGTTATACAACTCATTTCAGCTAGAAGGGAAAACACTGGAAAAAAAAGAAACCAGGAGAGCGTCGGATAAACGCTTTTATCTTAGTTTATGAGACTTCTAAATAGTATTTATTCATCAACCACATTCCCTTAAAGATCCAGCATAAATTCTTCAAAATTTCAAGGCGAGTAACACTATTAGCTAAGATTTGAAATTTTAGTGCACCTATTTTGAATTTCCATCAATTCATGATATTGATTTGTGACGACAATTCGTTTTTTTTAAACTAATATCCAACAAATTGCACAAGCAGGTGGCTATCGAAACTTAGTAGCTAAGTGGATAATTGGATGGTGCTTAAAGCGGACGGTACTGGGTTCGAGTCCCGGAGTGAACATCAATTCTGGAATGCAGGTATATCCAGCTTACGAGTCCCAAAAAGGAAGGAACCTGCGTCCTAGATAACACTGTTAGCCACTATCCATGTCAGTCAGTCAGCTACAACGTAGGACCAGGCACATATATGCATCGGTCCAAGTTGCCATACCTCATTAACACAACAAGATGAACACCAAATTCATAGAAGTAGTTAATTCAATGTTGATAATATATAAAAGAAAGATTGCAATAAGGATATAGTACAGGAAGAAAGAATTAGTTGGTAGAAAGAAAGATATGAAGTGATTTTAATCTCTTAGTTTAAGGGAAGACAGAGAGTGTATACACCTACGCCATTGTGATCGATTCTAAGCCATGTCACACAGTCTCCATCCATTGGTTACGATCGTCACACGGACCCCAACCAAGTAGTCTGCATCTACCAACATGGCTCAGACTACAAGTTAGTGTCTTCAAGCACTGATGCCACGTTTTGGTTTGGCCGCCCCTAACTTTCTTCCAACCATCTCCAATACCGGATAGCATTGCACGTCGTGGTAGTCGGTGTTCAGGCATACGTAACACGTGGCCCAACCATCTCAGTCGATGAAGATTCATAACCTCATCAATTGATTTACCATCATTCCCTAATACCCTGCGTCTAACCTCACTATTACTTACCCGGTGATCCCAGCAGATGCGAACAATATTTCTAAGGCATCTGTGGTCAAATACTAGTAGCCTACGAGTGTCTTCTACTCTTAATGGCCACGTTTCGCTACCTTAAATTAAAACAGAACGGACTGCCACGCAGTATATTCGTCCTTTTATTGATAGACGGATATCTTGCCTTCGCCATAGGTGACGTAAGTTGGCAAAAGCCAAACGAGCTTTTCGAATCCGTGCTAAGATTTCGTCAGACACCAACCCATTAGGGCTGATCAGACTTCCAAGATAAGTGAAGTTGTCAACGCGTTCGACTACTTCACTCCCTGTATTTAGTTCAGGTGTTGACGCAGGCCAGTCCTGAAGCAGCAGCTTGCATTTAGAGGGAGATAAACGCATTCCAAACATTCTGGCATTGTTGCTCAGTGCTACCAGAAGACTCTGCATTTTGTCAGCGTCTTCACCAAACAGGACTGTATCATCTGCGTATTCTAAGTCGATAAGTGGACATCCTGGTAGGAGATCAATACTCGAGAATTCAGTAGACGAGAATGTTATTTCTATCAATAGATCTAGTGTTGGGGACGATAGATCCCCAAACTCATATTTTAAATTTTATCTTACCGATCATCTTATCGATTGAATGTTAGATATTTTTATTGGGATCAATTGATGAACTATCGATTAAATGCGCAAATAGGTCAGTTGGTGAACTATCGATTAAATGCGCAAATAGGTCAATTAATGAACTCATTGATTAATGTTTAAAAATTTTCTATGACAATATCGATTGTAAATAATTGTATAAATACGCTTGACTTGTATGCTTGATCTGATCTGCCTGCCTGACTTGGTATCTGCTGTTGCTTGTAGAATACACTTTCTACGCCTTACCAAGACTTCTTGATCGAGTTAGCTGAGTCGAAGACAACGGACCAGAATAGTCTATTGAGTCTCTGAATCCTGAGCCTTCGTTCCGTTCCGAATAAGTCGAATCAGTAGTATCCTCAAGGTTAACGAACCTAACAATTTGGCGACGGTGGTTTTGGAAACATGGATCCTTCTAAACTTGAATTATTACTCGAGCAGCAGATGAAACTTATTCAGATGTTAGCAGATGCAAAGCTTACGTCTAATACTCAACCAAGCAGTTCTGATCCTACTACTACTGCACCATCAGTTGATGGTATCGCTAACAGTATCTCCGAGTTTCATTACGGTCCAGAATCCAATGTCACGTTTGATATGTGGTTTCGACGTTACGAAGACTTATTCAAGTTCGACTTTGCTAATCAGGATGATGCTTGGAAGGTCCGCTTGCTGCTTCGAAAGTTGGGTCCTAATGAACTAGACAGGCATTGCAAACTAATTCTGCCTCTAAACCCACGCGATCGCTCATTCTCGGACACTGTCCAGTCATTGAGCCAACAATTCAGAGACAACTCCTCACTATTCAATGCGCGTTATCGATGTCTGAAGCTCACTATGAACGAAGATGCTGATTTTCTCACACATGTGGGTATCGTTAACCGAGAATGTGAACGCTTCCGGTTGAAGTCGCTTACAGAAGACCAATTTAAAGCACTCATTCTCATCTGCAGCCTTCAATCATAGAAGTTCAGTGACATTAGAACACGTTTGCTAAGTCGATTGGACCAAGATCCAAAACTAACCCTTAATGATATTGCAAACGAATATCAACGCCTAATCAATCTACAGCGTGACACTACGATGGTCCAGCGTGGTGGTTCAGATCGTACCGAAGTTCATGTAGTCCAACAACCACGCAACTCGCATAAATCTGCCTCAGCGACATCGAGTTCAGGTCAACAGACAAAAACAAATCCTCCTGCTCCATGCTGGCACTGCGGTGCATGGCATTTTGTTCGATACTGTCCATATAAGCAACATCGGTGCAGGAAATGTAATGCGGTGGGTCATAAAGATGGGTTTTGTCGAAAAAAGAAGCCGAGCAGCTCCAGAGGTACCAGAAAACCTACTAGATCCAACACGAATTCGTTGAGTCTAATAGCAAGCTGTGAGAACTCAACCCCAGTTGAGAGGAAATTTATTACCCTTAATATTAATGGGCACACGTTTAGATTGCAAATAGACACTGCATCTGATGTAACAATTCTCTCACGAAAATATTGGATCAGAATGGGAAGACCACGCATGGTTCCAACAACACAAAAACCTCGAACTGCATGCAGTAATTACCTACGTTTGTTGGGACAACTAGATTGTAAAGTGGCTTTTCACGATTCGACGTTTACCGGTGTATGTTACATCACACCAGCTGATCTTAATCTACTTGGACTAGACTGGTATGACCGGCTACATTTAGCTGACGTTCCTTTAAGCACCGTATGCCATCTGGTGAAACAACCTCATCAACCTGAAGCATATTCGAAAAAACTAATGACGGAATTTTCAACCATTTTCCAACCTGTATTGGGTCAGTGCACTGCTATGAAAGCAACACTTCGGTTGAAACCTGGAGCTAAACCTGTCTTTCGTCCAAAGAGACCAGTGCCGTACGCAGCATTATCGAAAGTTGACGAAGAACTTAACCGCCTTCAACTACAGGGAGTTATTACACCTGTTTCTTATTCTGCCTGGGCAGCACCCATTGTAGTTATTAAGAAGGCTAATGGCACAATCCGAATATGCGCAGATTTTTCCACAGGTCTTAACGCAGCTCTCGAACAGCATCACTACCCACTGCCAGTCCCTGCAGATTCGTTCACGATGTTAAATGGTGGGAAGTTCTTTGCAAAGCTGGACCTCGCTGATGCTTATCTACAAGTGGAAGTGGCTGAAGATTCGAAAGAGTTACTTACCATAAATACTCATCGTGGCTTGTTTCAGTACAATCGCCTACCATTTGGTGTTAAAACAGCTCCATCAATTTTTCAGCAACTAATGGATACCATTCTATCGGGTATCCCGAGGGTCGCAACTTATCTCGATGATATCTTAATTGTTGCCACATCGTTAGAACAGCTTAGAGAACGCACGAAAGCTGTACTACAACGCATCAGCGATAACGGATTCCGATTACGCCCAGAAAAATGCCAGTTTTTCTTGAAGTCAGTTAAATACTTGGGATTCATCTTTGATGCCGCAGGTCGCAGACCAGATCCTGAAAACATCCGAGCTATGAAACAGATGCCAACTCCCACTAATATCTCTGAGCTACGATCATTCCTGGGACTAATTAGCTACTATTCAGCTTTTGTTCCGTCGATGCATGACATACGCGCCCCGCTAAATCATCTTCTGAATAAGAATACCAGCTGGAATTGGACAAAAGAATGTGAAGCTGCATTTTGCAAGCTGAAAACCATCATTAGCTCTGAACTATTATTGACGCACTACGATCCGTCCATGCCTATCATTGTCGCTGCAGACGCTTCAACTTTTGGACTCGGTGCTGTCATTTCACATCAGTTCCCAGACGCAACAGAGAAAGCTATTATGCACGCATCTCGCACGTTAACTTCAGCAGAAAGAAAGTACAGTCAAATAGAAAAAGAGGCTCTGGCTCTTGTGTTTGCAGTACGCCGTTTCCACAAATTCTTGTACGGTCGAAGATTTACTCTTCTCACTGATCACAAGCCTCTTCTCACAATTTTCGGTTCGAAATCTGGTGTTCCAGCCCATTCTGCAAACCGTCTCCAACGATGGGCTTTGATACTTCTGGGTTATGATTTTGACATTCAGTATCGGCGCACTCAACAGTTTGGTCAGGCTGACGCCTTGTCACGACTTATCAGCGAACACCATACGGCCGGCGAAGATACAGTTATTGCCTCCCTAATGACAGAGGACTACGCACAGTGTTACCTGACAACTGCTATTCGTGCTTTGCCAGTCTCAGCAGCTGAAATACAATCTGCATCCAAGAACGACTCCATCATAAAGAGAGCGATGAAATACGTCACTAATGGCTGGTCGCCGAATGGACTCGATGGTGACTTGAAACAGCTTTACCACCGTCGGGACTCATTATGCGTCGTAAACGAATGCTTGATGTTTGGAGATAGAGTAGTGGTGCCAGAGTCCTTAAGATCAGAGGTGCTAAAGCAATTCCACACTGGTCATCCTGGTATAAAACGAATGAAATCCATCGCCAGAAGCTATGCTTATTGGCCCCTCATGGACCAACATATCGTGGATTTAGTAAGCAAGTGCACACAATGTCAGCAAGCAGCTAAGTGTAACGCGAAAATACTACCAGTCCCATGGCCACAGCCTGAGTATCCCTGGTCCAGGATACATGTCGATTTCGCAGGCCCAATTAATGGAATCACCTATCTAGTCGTTGTTGACGCCTTTTCGAAATGGCCAGAAATCGTTCCCGTCATGCCCCCAACGACAACCCAAACGATGCAACTGTTGACAGAGATGTTCTCTCGCAATGGGTTACCGGATATAATCGTTTCCGACAACGGTTCGCAATTCACCTCAAGCCAATTTCAAGAATTTTGCAAACGCCTATCGATCAAGCATTTCCGCTCTCCACCTTACCACCCACAGTCAAATGGACAAGCAGAAAGATTTGTGGATACATTCAAGAGAGCTCTAATGAAGTCGAAAGGGGAGGGGACGCCAGTAGAAACACTGCAGAATTTCTTGTTTGTTTACCGAACAACACCTAGTGATATGCTACCACAGCAGAAGTCCCCGGCAGAGATCCTGATGGGAAGGAAATTGAGGACGATCCACAGTCTCATGTGCCCAAGAACCACACCACCACCATCTCAGACCAAATCTCAGAAGCTTCCAGCGTACGAGGTTGGATGCCCTGTGTTCGCTCGAGACTACACAGCAAATCATGGTCCTTGGATCGAAGCACGTGTGGTTGGAAGACTAGGCCAAGTTATGTACAAGGTAAAGGTGGGAAGAGACACATGGACTAGACACCGAAATCAACTACGTAAGCGGATAGCCCCAGACCACCCATCAACAGGAGTAAATCTTCCCCTCGATATCTTGCTTGATACTTTCAACTTACCGGCAACTCTACCACAAGAAAAACCTCAACAACAAGCTGAAACACGTCCCAGACGATGGCCTATAAGAGAACGGCGAGCTACAGTCAAGATGCAGGTTGACCCCAGGAAAGCCCGCTATTAAAAAGGGGAGGAGTGTTGGGGACGATAGATCCCCAAACTCATATTTTAAATTTTATCTTACCGATCATCTTATCGATTGAATGTTAGATATTTTTATTGGGATCAATTGATGAACTATCGATTAAATGCGCAAATAGGTCAGTTGGTGAACTATCGATTAAATGCGCAAATAGGTTAATTAATGAACTCATTGATTAATGTTTAAAAATTTTCTATGACAATATCGATTGTAAATAATTGTATAAATACGCTTGACTTGTATGCTTGATCTGATCTGCCTGCCTGACTTGGTATCTGCTGTTGCTTGTAGAATACACTTTCTACGCCTTACCAAGACTTCTTGATCGAGTTAGCTGAGTCGAAGACAACGGACCAGAATAGTCTATTGAGTCTCTGAATCCTGAGCCTTCGTTCCGTTCCGAATAAGTCGAATCAGTAGTATCCTCAAGGTTAACGAACCTAACATCTATGATGAAGTTAAACAAAAATGGAGAAAGTGGACAGCCTTGACGGACACCACTTGAGGTTGCAAAAGTAGATGACAGTTCGCCATAAGCCCTGACTCGGTTAGTAGTGTTCGAGTAAAGAGCCGCCACAAAGTTTATGTACTTCTGGGGTACGCCTTTCAATGATAGACACTGCCACAGAATCTCGCGGTCTACAGAGTCAAATGCTGCTTTTAAGCCGAGAAAGACCACCATTGTCGGACGCCGATAAGTATGCCTGTGTTTTAGAATCTGACGAATGGTGAATATGTGGTCGATGCAGCCACGACCAGGTCTAAAGCCAGCTTGGTTCTCTCGTGTTTGCAGTTCATGCAGTCCATGACTGAATTAACTCAATTTAGTTCCATATCAACACGTTATTTCCCTTGAACTCAATTGGTTTCACTATACAAAACTAAATGCTTATTAAACTTGTTAGAAATAGATTAATATTCTTTGAATGTCATCTTCCGTTGTATTTATTATTTTGCATTCACTTATGGCAGAATATAGATATAAAAAACTATAGAGATAAATTTCTATTAGATTTTTAAAGCATGTTCGTAGTAGTCTGTCTGAAAGATAATAAAGTATTCGTAATTGTAATTGTCAGGCATTTAATAGGCAGTCAATCAGTCAGCTACAACGTAGGACCAGGCACATATGTGCATCGGTTCAAGTTGCCATACCTCATTAGCACAACAAGATGTCCAGGTAGTGGACAATTTTGGACATCCCTAAGATGTTAGCAAACAATAAATGCTTATTTTGATCTATTGTATATCGTCTTATCATTAAACACTTCAGCTTTGACATGTGTGTACAGGAACGAAAATGTGATAAACCACTCTTTGTCATAGTAAATATAATTTTAATCAGAAACAACTGAAGTATAATATTATGAATTTATTTATTTCGTGGACTCTCTTCATAGATATAAACAACCTAAAAACAATATTAATCAACATAAAGCAAACAAATCATTAAAAATCCCTCATCAACTACACTGTTTCCAGCGACCAGGTAGTAATAATTAGCTCTCACACTTGAAATGTAGCTCAAAACCAATTACACGAGTCTGTACCTGGTAATTTATCATAATAGGGAACAATATATGTTGATGCAAGAATCCTTCACACTTAACTTTTTCTCGTAAATATCAATAAATGTAGGAATTGTAAAACGTTTGCTGTAGACATAATGTATGCTAAACGATTATAGAGTATTTCTTATTTTGAATGTATAATTGTCAACAGAAAAGACAGGTTTAACCTCTTTTTGATGGAGTTTTGTTCTCTGAGCTGGATGGTTTGTTTGTGGAGCTTTCATCGTTCTTATGAACGACATCATCAGTACAAATTTCAGATAGAAGTGAAGTGTTCGAATTTATCCATATGCGTTTCACAGCTTGTTCTGTTCTTGTTGACCTTAACCTCCCCCCCTAGAAATAAATCTTTGAAAAATATTCCACTAAAGAAAAGGATCTGACCAGATACTTCAATCATTAGTAATTTTATTGAGTTAATTGAATTCAGATGAATTCATGTGTTGATTCTGAAATTATTTCATAATAGAAGAGAAAAGATTTTAACAAGAAATACAATTTATACTCATTAAACTCACCATCGTGTTGCATAAACAGCCATTTCAACTGAACTAAGCAATAAACTAAGTCGTGTTCCACCTTTAATCACACCATCATCAGGTTTTAAAATGAATGCATGAGATAAACCAAACCTAAATGTTATTAAACATGAAAAGATGAGAAACAACAAGAGAAAAGAGATATGTTCTATTGATAGGAATTGATAGTTTATGTTAAGCAAGAATAATTTATCAATACAAACAATTGTATGAAGTTTTATATTCTATGCTTCGAATATAATAAAAACATATATCAACAATCATCAATTAGTATTAAGAACTTATGAAAGAAACTTCTGCTTATTAAGCAGAAGTTAACCCTGATATTATTTCACTAGAAATGGACTAATGTTGAAATGATTCAATGGAGAGTTAGTTATACATTGCTTCTTTAACACTGTTGACAAAGTTTCACCCTTGAAAAGAACCACTTAGACTACTGTTTAATGACAATTCGCAGATGTTTTCGCTAATCTTATCAAATGAAACGGTGTAGATTGTACCTCTCTTCATGATAGTATGAGTTATCATTGGACAATCAAACCTTAAAAGTGATTCTGATTTCTCACACTAATTTAAAACACCCTTTCGACTCTAGTAGGCAGGTGCATTTCTTTATGGTCAATTTGGCGTTGCTTAAAGGTCACTCAAATGTCATATAACAGCAAATTAATAGTTATTATCAGTTGACATCAACTAAAAAAAATCATTCAAAATCAAAGAGAACGAGACAGACGCTTCTTCTCAGGTTAAACCTCCCTTATCTTCACACACCTTCAACATGTAGAGAATTAAACACAATACTCACCAGAATAATGGAATAATAAATCGTCCACTGAAATCAGGTATGGGAGTAATAACACGAACACAGTTTCTCGAAACTAGAATAATCTAAATGAAGATATTATACACCTACTACTTTCGGATGTGATTGTATGGGTCGAATTCTTAGTTTGTTCAGATTCAATGCAAGATTTATAGTAACTTAAATTGAAGATTCTCTCACCAAATTTTAAGTTTCCACAAAATTGGACACGTTCACAAACTGAAGACTAAAAATAAATGATCTATCGCATTAGAAACAAATATAATAATAACGATATTATTACAACAAAATGTTAAAATTTCAGCGCGAAGCACCAATGGATAAGATTGTAGACTTTCATGGATGAAACAGGGAAGGATAGTCGAAACCAACAGTAACCAACGTCTTAAGTTGATGGAAGTGAAAACTAGTTGAGTGATGGCTAGTTATGGACATTATTTATTTGACGTGTTTTAGTTGAGATTTGTAATTCACCGTTTATTTACATTCAGGACTGAAATTGACCAGTCGGTGTCACTAAACGGGTTGTCTCAAAACAGTTGTCACAAGCTTAAGTGCATTTGGTGTGTGACTGTGAATAGAATACAGGAATTGCGTTTCACTGCATTTAGAAGTCGTCAGCTGAACGTATCTGGTTACCAGTGTTGATGTTTATAAGGGTCGCCGAACTCAGTTTGTTTCGCCTCAAACCCCAAGAAATCGACCAACGAATAACACCAAAACAACTGTGATTTAAGTTTATTACTCACACTCATCCAGCATCATAGGTCTTCTTTACTATAGAGGAAAGAGCGATTTAGTATTATGTAAAACGTTTCGGTTACTCGCCTCTCTTTATAATTGGAAAAACCTGAATTGTTTTGATATTTTTAATATCGATTTCGTGATTATTAAATATAGCGGATACTGCTATCACTGATTTAACTTCTAGCTTTTCTAATTCTATGGAATTATTAGGTACTTTTGTGGAGCTAACTTTTTTCTTGGCTCGAGTCGAGATCTCACAGGAAGACTCTCCAGTGTAGAACGCATCACAATCGAAACAACCTAATCCTCTAGACAAAATTTCGTGTAGGAGTGGACGAGATCTTATATTTTATTCTAACTAAAGCGTTTCTTAGTGTCAGTTATCCTACAGATAGCTTCAATTTTGTATGTTTGCAATATCCGCCGTACCTTGGCGGTAAGGTAAAACTACAGTACCAATCCGTTTCATTGAATTTGTTGTTTACAAAAGGAAGGTTTTGTTTTAATGTTTTTAATAATATTAAGAAAATTATTAAATTGTAGGGTGTTTATTGTACTGTCTTTTTCTTTAAGCTTATCTTCTGAAGTAATGATCTTGGTTGCTCTTCTAAAGACTTAGGACTATGGAAATTTTCCACTGAATGGATGTACTGAGTTAAAATCAATCTACCGATCTGAATGTGTCAGTTTTCGGTATATAGTTAGATTAAGACGTCTATTAGAATTTCTTCTAACTAAACGGTCTAAGAATGGTAGTCTGCTATGTTCATCTTCCCTTTCGAAAGTGAATTCGATGTTTTCGAAGAACGTGTTTATCTGTTTGGTAAAATTTCTAAAATATTTTTAATATCTCAGCCAGATGAGTGATATGAAGGTACTGAGAAAAATAAATAACCAGTTTAGAATAGAATTCTAACAGGTTTAGTCATAGATAATTTGTTTCTCAGAATGTGACATCCTCATATATTTTGGCGGGAAAAAAGCGTGCACTTAGACATACCAAGTAAATATTTTGATGACAATCACGGTTTCTGATATTTATACTCATACCTTTACAATGTATCATTAGAGAAAAAGAAAAGAAAGCCACACTCATTTTAATGTCAGCTCTGATAAACTGCAGTAATGGATATCAACAACAGGGGAATACAACACTTTATCAAAATCTTTATACTTGTTGAATAAGTATCTATTCTGTTAAAATGACTAATCAGTAGGCCGACAAAAACGGTCGTTTCCAAAAAAACAACGTGTGCGAATTTACCAGAAATTGAAATTTAGCATAAAGTGTTTAAGACAGCAAAAATGAACACTAAATGAGATAAAAGCGACTATTTGTTCAATTTAACACATTACATCAAAGCAGGTTTCTGTCTTTAGACTATATGTTTTATGAGAGCTAGTGATACTCCTATCCAGTCAATGGCACGAGATTCTAAATTCCTAGCTAATTATGTTGTTTGTCCAATTTGACTTAACATCCGAACATTGAAAGCTCCCAAACATAGTTTGGAGCGCGATCTCAGGAGACCTGTAGTAACATTTCGTGAACTTAATGCATTATAATTGGTAGTGGGTAGGGATAAAGCTTAAGCAATGTAAATAGGGTTGGTGGCGAGAATAGAAGTAATGTTAGTTATTGACAAAGAAATTTGTCAACAGTTAGTGGGTAATCATCAGAGTAGAGCCAGGTACATATATATGCTGGCCCTATTCGTTAGAACAGAGACAAACTAACAAGATGAATATTAACAGAGAGGAATAATGTAGTGACAATGAAAAGTAAAGACAGTGGAGAGATGTGTGAAGAAATACTTCAATTCAAGATTGAGAGGAAGACAGAGAATGAATGTATCTACGCCATTGTGAATAACTCTAAAATATGTCATCCTAAGTCTCTAAGCACTTGATTGCGGTTATCACACGGAACCTAACTAAGTAATCTGCATCTACCAACATAGCTCAGACCAACAACCAATGATTTCATGAGCTGATGACAGATCTTAGTTCAGTCGCCCTTAGTTTTCTTTCAACTTACTTCCACACCAGCAAACACAACCTATCGAGGTAAGCGGTGATTAGACATACGTACCATTTGCTCTAAACACCTCAGTTGATGATGATTTATAACCTTATCAATCGATTGTCCAACATTGCTAACTCTATTCCCAACTTTAATATTGCTCGCACGGTAGTTCCACAATACCCATGGTAGCCCATGAGGGCCTTTTACTTTTAGAGATTATATTTTACATCCGCGAAGTCATACAAAGCGGACTGCTGCCCAGCATATACCCCTTTGGTTGAGAGATGGATGTATCATCTGTGTCACAAGTGATGCAAAATGAAAAACGTTAACTGAGCTTTGTCAATTCATAGCGAGATTTTGTCAAACACCAACCCATGAGGACTGATGAGAATCGCAAGACAAGTTAGGTTGTCAACACACCTAACTACTTCACACACTACAATAAATACGGGCAATGGCACAGACCATCAACGAAGTGACATTTTATATTTAGAGGGAGAGAAGCATTCCAAACATGGTAACATTGTTGCTAAAGGTGATAGAAACAATGCATTTTTTCAGCATCTTTATCAAATAGGACTACATAGTCTGCTTTCGTTTGGGTGCCCGGGCAGTATCACAGCCCTCACACAAATCAGTGATAACTGCTACCGGCCTCATTATTATTATGTGGTGCATATGTATTTGGTACCTCCTTGTACCAATATTTGTGTTTAAATAAATAAATAACGTAATCTACAGACTCGATAGGTTATCCTCCTAGTAGATGAACTCCTGGAAATTTAAGTGAATTATTATTTCTAAGGGAAGATTTATGACAAAATCAGTAAAAGTGGGAAGTAGTCAAGCGTGAAGAACACTACTTGAGGCTGACAATTCGTTATAAGCTCTGACTCGACCAAGTACCTGAGCAGAACCTTTAAGAAGTTTACGTACTTCTTTGCTGAAGCTTACAATGACAGATATTGTCACAGAACCTCCCAGTCAACAGAGTCAAGTGATACCCTAAGGTCAATGAATACAGCTATAGCCAGACGTTAGTAAGTATCCCTATATTCTAAAACCAAACTAAAAGTGAATACTTGATCAACATATCGTGAACAAGGTAACCTTGAGTGCTGTTATTTGTGTGGGCAGTCGTCATTACTTGACTTCCCAAACCGTGGGAGGATACTTATTGAGAGACCTAAATACGAAAATGTATTATTAGAGGTTTTGGCTACCTGGAAGCGTGACCGCACAGCCCAGAGACTGTTACACACGGTCTTTTTGTGAGTAGTCCTTGATGTCGCAGCTCTGTACTCTGAAAACTACACCTTTTGAGGCGGTGTTATTTTTAGGGTTGACCATTTTGGACCTCCTCCCTTTTGTTACAGGAAGGAAGTAGATGCTGATTCTCTGTGGGAACAGCCTAATGTCGTCACACAGTGCAGTCAGAAGTACAACCCCGCCATTGGAAATTCCAGTCTTAATGCCCTCCGACCGACATACCTGAGAGGGTAAAACTCAAAGAAACAGGTTTTCCAGTCAACATAGGCGTAATAAGTCACTGCGATATCTAAGCCCAACCATCTGACAAGATAGAAAAGTTTAGGCTACAACTACCCAGCCGGTAAAGGTGAAATGGAATTCGTAGCTCCGAAATCAGCAACTGGAAATCAAATGCTTTTTAGAAGCACTAGAGGAAAATAATTATCACAAATGGGGATATACGAAGGTTATCCCAAACATGATTAGTTTTTGAGTGTATGTGTTTTTTAAAAGATTTACTACATGTTGAATTAATTAGTACTTAAGAATTCCGAACTTTATGTGGGACAAAAATGTATAAATTATGCTGCTGCTTACATTCTTTTTCGTTTCTACAGATAAGGCTTTCATAATAATTCAACAAAGTGTAAATTACTGTGAATTAAATCGTTATTTAGTGGCTAGTTTACAACATCCCGACGGCTCAATTTTTTTCATTTTATTTATATCCTCTACACCGATTACACCCAGACAAACAGGAATGACGTGGGATATGTGAGATAACAGTAAATTATTCAGTAATGCAACATAATAATGAAAATAATGGTGCGGGAAAAGCAAACGATATGATAATTGCGGAAATATCTAAAAAGCTTGATCAGTGAAACTTACGACTTCAGTATCCTGTTTTATCATCCAACTTGTTAAACAATTTTCAAGTTCTTGTGTAAAACTGAAATGTGAGGAATGGGTGATAAGATAATGACGGTGGAATGTATAAGTTATTCATCCAATAGAATGATGGTAAATTATTGGCAACTAAAGTACTTAGTTTTTAATTAACAGATCCGAACCTCCGGTCATCTACTTAGTTTCAGACAAAAAAACATTACTAGACCATTCACAAAATGCAAATTAAAATCAATCATAGGGACAAACAAGTTACCCACCACTACTTACTCTTAATGGTCGTTGACAAATGGATTGTGCAAATAATGGGTCACAAATAGGAGTGAATAATGGTTTGTTGAGCTAACAGAGAGACTACTTGGGGCACTTAATTGCTAGTCTGACTGTTTGAGGTATTGTTTTTAGACAGATCACAGGCTTCATTTACATGCTTCAGTCTCATTGACAGTAACACTATCACACTAATAATAAATGTCGAAATTGAGTGACACGCTTGTAATGAATCCACTGAACTACTTGGGTAACTGAATCACAACTTAACAAACTTACTTTCTGACTGACACTTTGAATCTGAAACCAGTAAGACTTTCAATGTTATTTTATGCTACTCAAGGGATGCTTTAAACATCTGGGATTACCTATTTTGGAAACTCCCGTTACCTTTACTTTGATAAGTAAAATGAAGAAACCAATTTACAAATAGCGAATTTGAGTTGTAACTCACACTTCCCAGTCAGTCACAGCTGTATAATCCTCAAAACTTTCTTCGTTCCTCTCCTGCAAGAGAAAAACAGTGCTAGTATGAAATGCATTTTTATGATTTTAACACCATACCATCCAAATTTTTGCAGAACTTACCTCAAATGTCAATTTACTCAGTACACCATGCATATTTGCACTAGGTCACCCTGAGCCCAAATCTGGAGACAAAATAGTGAACTGGACATCCATAAGCAACACACTATCTACTAGTACTGCTTCAACGGAAATTTCCGTGGTTATAAGTCAAAGATCAGACTTTAAATTTCGATAACTAAAAACAGCAGAATATTGGTTAGTATCCGCGTCGGACTGTAGAAAAGAGCTCTCAGAAACGAAGAGGTTTAAATTTCATTTGGATCCATCAAGAACCTGAAATGACGAAAACGTTATTAATAAAAGGGATGATAAAAGAAAAACACCTTTAGTGCTACTAAAACTAATGTAAATATCCAACCTCTTCAAAAACGCAACTTAACAATGACAATCGTAAATGAATCCCTCTGAATTTATTCTCTAGATATTAATATTCTTTATGATTAATAATCATGCAGCAAAAACATGTTGACTGCCTCTAACTAAAACACGAACATCTGGTGGCCCCTAGGTTTCACTCATCATTCAAAAGGGTGGATAACCGCATTCTTTGTCAGAGACTGAATTCTGTGGGTATTTAATGAGACCCTTAGATAATCTAAACAGTGGATTACAAGCTTTCAAAATTTCTACTCAAGTCAGATTGGTTTTCAGTGAAAAGCGGAGCTATAAGGCTCAATCCTTGAGCCACCGCTCCTTTGATCGTGTATTATTGACCTATCTAACACTCTATACTCTCAAACGCTGCTATACCCTGGTGATTTTAAGACTTGGAATGAGATACTGGGTACCGCTGATAACCTGAGTTGTCAAGACTTGCGTATGACATACGACTCCGCAACTTTGTAGCGGTCTGTGTCCACTCTGAAAGTACTTTTGGTGCTGAGAGGACGTGCACAGCACCGTTCTTACCCGAAGCTATTAAGAAGAAAAAGAGCGACCAGACAATTGTGGTCCCACACAACGCAACCACCTAGAAATGAAAACAATCGGTAACGGCCAGTAATAGTGCGATTCCAAGTCAACTCGACAACCACAATTAACAGTACACGAGACTTTGAATAGACTAGCAGCTATATATATATATATATATATATATATATATATATCCTCAGTGCTTGAGGTATTTTAGTTACCTGTAACTAGGGATAACGTTTTATGTAGTGGGACGGCTGCTGTTTAATGCACGTCAGTCAGGCTGTGAGCAAGCTATGTCTGACTTTTACCACTAAATGTAACATTTAGCTTTCGGTAGGATTGTGTCTAGCTTAGAAGTTTATACAAATATACATATGTGATGTGCTGGGGAATTGTGAAAATTAGTAGTATCATCTGGAAGGGATAAAATAGTTAAAAATGACACAAGCGTACAATTAACAAGACCCAATCGGCAAAACCAAACGGTAACGTACAGTTTTGAATGAGTTGAACCCTAGCTCCAATCTTCAAATGGTTCAAATGGTTTTGGACGGAATAGAAGAAGCTTTCGCTTAACATGCTTCCGTGTCTAGTAGCAAGGGATCACTAAATCCTCCAGGCAGGAACCTAGGTATGTCGACAATAAAACAGGAAAAGATATTAGTAAGTCATAGTGTGATACTACCCTTAGTCCTTAGGAATAGATCAAGTTGCCTCTTGAAGGATTCCTGGGAAGTCGCTTGGACTAGCTCGGCCGGCAGCGAATTCCAGCTTTTGACAACTCTTAAGGAGTAGAAGTTGTGTCTACATTCCGTCTTGCTATGTTTTGTCTCCAATTTCTGGGTGTTACCTCTTAGTTTAGTGTTGGAACTAAGCTTAAGTAGGTGTTTGAGAGGATGTCCAGAAGTGTTAAGGATAATATAAGCCATCAGAAGGTCACCTCTAAGACTTCTGTACTCTAATGGGTAAAGGTTAAGTGAATGGAGGCGCTCTTCGTAAGGTTTAAATTTGAGTCCTCGAACTGATTTCGTGACTCGCCGTTGGATACGCTCCAAAGTGACCTTGTCCTTTTGGAGTGAGGGAGGAAATACTATGTTTCCGTACTCTAAATGGGGACGGATAAAACTATTGAAGATTGTATGGAAAGTTCTTCCGTCAAACTGGCCAAAAATGCGCTTCAATGTTACCAGTGCAAGGTTTGCTCGGAAGGCATTTTTGTCACAGTTAGCGTAAGACCTTAAATCATGGGCACCAAGACTCCTAAATCTTTTTCGACTTGGGATACTATTAGAGAGGAGTTTCTTAAGTTATAACTGTAGTCTGCGACATGTCGCAGATGGACTATTTTACACTTTGAAGTGTTAAAGGTAAGTCCGTTATCGTCTGCCCAACTTTGAAGTCGAGTCAGATCCTCCTGAAGTGCCTGTAAATCGTCTTGGTTGCGTATCTCTCTCCAAAGTTTCACGTCGTCGGCAAAAAGTAATAAGTATGACGTTACCTGTTGAGGAAGATCATTTATGCAGATCAAGAAGAGAAGAGGCCCTAGTACTGAGCCCTGGGGGACCCCACTAGGACATTCCATAGCCTGAGATAAAGTGAAATTAACCCTGACCGTCAAATGTCGATTTTTTAGATATGGCATGAGCCAATCGATTAGAGGTGGTTTGATACCTAGTCATTTGAGCTTATTGATAAGACATGTATGGCTGACCCTATCAAAAGCTTTTGAGAAATCTAGGTAGATGATATCAATCTTCCTCTTGTGATCAAGGATGCTTGTCCATTTGTCTACCGCAGTCAGCAGGTTGGTAATACAAGAGTAACCCTCCCTGAAACCATGCTGTTGGGGTGAGGAGAAATTTAAGGACATTAAATAGTCATTTATACCATCGCATATCAGGGACTCCATGATTTTTGAGGGTATGGAGAGAAGAGCCACCGGTCGGTAACTTGAAGGTTCGCTGAGTCGACCTCCTTTGAAAATTGGTGTGATGTGAGCCAGCTTCCAATTTTCCGGTAATATGCCTCGACTTAGCGAGTGTGAGAACATCACGCTAAGTGGCGTTGCCAGGATTGAGGCTGCTTCCCTCAGTATGGCGGAATGGAAGTCCCGATGACCGTCCACATCGAGCTGACGGTGAATATCCCAAACCACCTGTTGTAGATAGCTGTGTAGAGCTGGCACATTCAACCGTTTAAAATTCTAACGAAAGTTATTGGTGGGGTATCTTAGATTAGTTTTGCTGACAAAACTGAAGGCTATGACGGCATGATCGCTTTTTCCCTGGGGAGTCAAGATTGAGCTGTCAACTAGAAATTCTTCAGTAATAAGGATAGTAGGTTGGTGAACCTGTATTAATTCTGACACATTGCTTTCCAGTGAAGGTCCAGCTTCTCCTTGAAAGTATTCAGTGATGGAGCTAGTACCGCTTGTTCGGGTAAGGCATTCCAACGATTGACTACTCGATGAGAAAAACGGGACCCCACTTTAAGTTTATTAGATCGTGCTTTATGAACCTTCTTGCTATGAACTCGGAGATTATTAGTGCTGGAGGGAGCAAAATGATAAGACATATTCACACCCAAATCATAATTAAAGATACGAAATGCCAGTATAAGGTCACCCCGTGCCCTACGATACGACAAGGGGAAAAGATTTAGGCGTTTTAAACGCTCATCGTAAGAGAGTCTAGAAAGACCCTTCACTACTTTCGTTCCCACACGCTGGACACGCTCAAGGGAGTTAGTATCCTTTACCAGACACGGGCTAGCTGCTTGGATACAGTACTCTAAATGTGGTCTAACATAAGTGGAATATAAAATTCGAAACGTTTCCTCGTCAAAAGATTTGAACGCTCGGCGAAGTGACCATAACGCACGAAAACCTTTGACAGCGGCGGCTTTGCAATGCGTAGTTGTTTTTAAATCATGACTTAATATTACTCCTAAGTCTTTATGTTCTTGAACGCAAGGAAGAGGTTTACCCTCAATAGTGTAACGGTGACTATTACCGTGACCGATGTGTATTAGTACACTCTTCCTAGCATTGATTTCTAAGCCACACTCTCGAGCCCATCTAACTAAATCGTCTAAGTCAGCTTGAAGATCCAGATGATCAGCCGCACTTTTTATTGTTCTCCAGATTTTTACGTCATCGCAAACAATAATGTCGACGACCTAAGTAACAGCGGTAACTCATTAACGTAGAGAAGGAAGAGCAGAGGGCCTAAGATGGTGCCTTGAGGTACACCACTTTTGACCGGCTTCCAATCGGATAGTCATAATAGTTCAAATCGTTTAAGTGGTTCTGGACGGAATAGAAGAAGCTTTCGCTTAACGGGTTCCATATTCAGTAGAAGTGGGTCACCAATGACTCTGAATATTAACCTAGGTATATTTAACAACCAAAGAGGAAAATATCTGTAAATTATACTAAGATACTGTCATTAGTCCTTAAGAATATTTCAAGTTTCCTCTTAAAAGACTCCTGGGAAGTCACTTAAACTAGATCTTTCCACAGCGAATTCCAGTATTTGACTACTTTTAAGGAGTATGAGGTATGTCTACAATCCCTTTTGTGGTATAGTCTCCCGTTTCTGGGTTTTACTCCTAAGGTTTGTGTTGGAACCAAGCTTAAATAGGTATGTAAGGGGGGTGCTCAGAAGAGTTTAGGGACTGTAGGTCGTTAGAAGGTCACCTCTGAGATGTTTATATTCTGATGGGTAAAGATTCAGTGATTAGATACACTCTTCACAAAAATTGAATTTGAAGCCCCGAAATGATTTCGTGGCTCACCATTGGATATTTTCTAATGTATCCTCATCCTCCTGGAGTGGAGTAAGGAACACCATATTTTCATTCTCTCAATAGGGTCGAATAAAACTGTTGAAAATTAAACAGAAAGTTCTTTCGTCAAACTGATCAGAAATCGGCTTCAACGTTACCAGTGTAAGGTTTGCTCGGAAGGCATTTTTGTCTCAGTTAGCGTAAGACTTCAGATCATAGGGTACCAGCACCCCTAAATATTTTCAACTTGGAGCACCACTAGAGGGCACTTACATAAGTTGTATTCGTAATATGCAACATATCTCTAATGGCCTATTTTACACTTCGAAGTGTTAAAAGTAAGTCCGTTGTTAGCCGCGCAACTTTGAAGTTAAGTCAGATACTACTGTAGTACTAGCTCATCTTCTTGGCTGCAAACGTCTCAGAGTTTCATATCATCAGCGAAAAGTATTAGCTCAGAAGATACCTTCTGAGAAAGTCGTTTATATGAATCAAGGCAAGAGGTCCTTGTACTGAACTCTAGGGGACCTCACTAAGACATCCTGTAGCCTGAGAAAGTGTGAAGTTTGCCCTGACCTTAAAAACTCTACTATTTAAATGCACAGTAAGTTAGTCGAGTAACAGTGGCTTGTTACCTATTCGTTTGAGCGTATTGATGAGACGTATATTGCTGACTCTATCAAGAGGTTTCGAGAAGTCAAAGTATATTATATCAACCCCCTTGCGATCAAGCATGGTTATCCACCTGTCCACTATGGTCAATAGGTTGGTTATACGAGAATGAACCTTCCGGAAACTGTGCTGTTAAGATGAAACGTTCTTGAACAATAAGTAGTCACGTAGATCGTCGCATATGATGAACTCAATAACTTTTGACGATGTTGAGAGAATTACTGCAGGCCAGCAGATTTAAGGTTCTCTGCATTGATTTCCGTTCAAGATTGTGCTAATTTGGACAAGCTGCCAATTTTATTTCCCGTACTTTGATTCAGTGAATGTGAGAACGTCACGCTAGGTGGTTTTCTCACGATTGAATCCACTTCCTTCAGTGCAGCATAAAGAACCATATCTGGGCCAGGAAAAGTGTCCTTGTTTAGACTCTGCAGTTTCTGATACACCAAGTCAGCGCTCAGATTAACTTCTTAGAGTTCTGTTGAGTTACGGAGATAACCTGCTCATTGATATTTTTTCCGCTAAAGAACGTCTCACAAGATTCTTCCGGGACCCCCCTGATGAGATTGTGTCCAGAAAATGGTATATCAGGCAGTATTCTTACGTCCTCTTTTGATTTCTGGAAGTGACTGGCCTGAAGAACATCCTTCACATCGGTAGTTTTGGCGGACGCTACTTGAAGGAGCTTTGGATGATTTGGGTGCATGAAATCGTTTCTCTGAGTAAGCCGTGTAACCATCAGTGGCTCGTTTAAGATAAATAAAAATAGGTCAACTAGACTGGAAATGGGGTAAGAGGAGACAAGGATAATAATAAGAGTAATAATAATAATGTGAAAACAATTTGAAACTCAATCATTCTGGATAATAAGTCGGTATTATATTTTTATATATAAATGTTCTTAACAATTATATGTGTGATCAGATTGTTCGGAATGTATTGCGCTAATATGTTACATAGTTCAGATAATCTTCTTCTTTGTATTACATTATCGAAATTCATCAAAGGGACTAATTGCTTTAAATTCCTTAAAAGAAGACACGTTTAAGATCATTATGAGTGATGATGTCACAGGTATTCAGTGTTTGACAACGCTTCTACCAGTAACACCTTCTAATGTATTTCGTTCCCACCAAGAGAAATCAAAAGACAGAGTCGAGGAGACCGGAAGAGTATATTTGGCGATGACCAATATATCGGAATTCTCTGATCTAATCTGGCTAGCGATTGCGGTTGATGTTGAGCACGGCGTTACCACACGTGATCTGGTGCGGATGCCTGACCGAGCGCCTTCAGCTAGATGAGTCCACTAAAATATATGGTCAGCATCCAATGTCGAAAACTTACAGAGCTATTTATTTTGGGGATTTATTTACCGCTACAGATCACTCCCCCCCTAGTGGGGCAGTGACGACCCTATGACGTGGCCAGCCAGAAGTTTAAACCCAACGAGTTTGTCGTTGGTAAACACTCTTCTGATAGCTTACTAAATTTAGCAGCGTCTGGTCGTCTTTCCTTACTATATGGGACCGAGGTACAACATAGTAAAAAAAAAAGAAAGAGTTACAACGAAAATTTCGACTCCTCGTAAACTGCATCGTTCTTTTCCAGTCGTCCTGGAAAAGAAAAAAGAAAGTGTAAGTGCATGTCGAAATACACTCGTATGTGCGTAAAAACACAATGTCGGCGAAAAAAATGGAAAATATACTCAACCACACGTAATAGCGTTAAAAAAATGTTTTTTATGTTTTGTTTTTTTTTAATAAAAATATAAATATATAGGCATAATAAAATTGTCTTTTTTTTAAAAAAATTATATATCGTTAAAAAGAAAGATCGGGATAATATAAAATGTCGAGTAGTGCCTTACGTGCAGTAGTCGTTTAAATGTTCTGGAAATCTTACTCTTCTTCCAGAACGCGTCGTTTTAGGTATATTTTCAGATACATTCGCAGTATCATCGCTAGTGTTGGTTGTCGGTTGAGGAATTATGAGTGTAGGAGTCGTGTTGTGCGATTGTACCGAAGGAAAATCCACGTAGATAGGATTTCCTTCTAAATACGCTGCTTTTAAGCGATCGATGCTGATGCTATCGTTGGTTCCGTTCTTATCGACTATATAGTACTTAGATTCACGTTGAAGAACTTTGAAGGGTCCTTCGTATGCTGATTCGAATGGTCGTCGATGCGAGTCTCGACGAACGAAAACGTGTGTACTATATCGTAAGTCAGGTTGAACGAAAACATCAGTTGATTGAGGTCGAGTGAAAGCAGGTTTAACTGAACGCATTGCGTTTGTAAGCCTGTTCGTGTAGGAGGTTAGATCCATGTTCATTGAGGAGGATGAAGGATCCACGAATCCTCCTGGAAGTCGAAGTGTCGTTCCATAAACGAGTTGAGCCGCAGTGTATCCAATGTCAGCTTTCACTGCATTGCGGATACCTAGTAAGACGAGTGGAAGAGCGTCGGTCCACTGTGAAACGTTTGCAGCTGATAGTGAAGCTTTTAGTTGTCGGTGAAAACTTTCTACCAACCCGTTTGCTTGTGGATGGTAGGGGGTCGTTCGGAAGCGAATGATTCCTAAAAGTGTGGTCAGACGACGGAAAAGATCAGATTCAAACTGACATCCGCGGTCTGTGGTGATGGTTGAAGGGCAGCCGAAGTTTGCTACCCATCGTTCGACGAAGGTGCGGGCCACTGTTTCAGCAGTGATGTCCTTGATAGGTACTGCTTCTGGCCATCGAGTGAAACGGTCTACGCAGGTTAAGAGGTAAGAGTATCCATTTGAATCTGGTAGAGGTCCTACCAAATCCAGGTGAACATGGTCGAAACGAGCATCGGGAGTTTTAAACGAGCCGAAGGGACATTTATTGTGTCTGATAACCTTAGATTTTTGGCAGCTTACACAGGAGTGTGCCCACTCCCTCACGTCTTTATTCATGCCAGGCCAGCAAAACCGTTCTGCTATAAGCTTGATGGTTGCACGAACACCTGGATGAGAAAGTTTGTGAAATGTGTTGAAGACATTGCGTTGATAATGTTTCGGAACGATTGGGCGATCCCTACCTGTAGATGTGTCACACAGTAAGGTTTCCTTACCTGTTCTCATTTGTTTGATGCGTAGTTTAAGGGTTGTGGACGATAACTCGTGCTGAAGATCAGTGTCTTCTTTTTGAAGCTCGGCGAGTTTATGAAGACCGATTCCTTGGAAACTGTTCAAGGAAGTTATGCGAGATAAGGCGTCTGCAACTACATTGTTTGCTCCAGAGATGTGTTGAATATCCGAAGTAAACTACGAAATGTAGTCCAGTTGTCGAGACTCACGGGGAGAGTACTTGTCAGAAGGAGAGCTTAACGAGAAAGTGAGCGGTTTATGGTCCGTGAAAAGAGTGAATTCACGGCCTTCGATATAGTGTTGGAAATACCGTACAGCACAATACATATCTAGGAGTTCCCTACCGAATGTGCTGTACCTCGATTCGGTGTCTAGCAACCTTCTAGAGAAAAATGCCAAGGGTTGCCAGGAGTTGTTAACCCATTGTTGTAAGACTCCTCCGATTGCTGAGTCGGATGCGTCTACTGCGATGCTAATGGGTGCTCGGGTGTCCTGATGTGCGAGCATTGTTGCTTTAGCAATCAGTTCCTTAACTGTGGAAAATGCTTTTCGTGCGGTGTCGTCCAAATTAATGGATTTCGCATTTCCACGAAGTTCGTCGGTCAGAGGTTTCATAAGTAATGCGCATTTGGGTATGAAACGTCTATAGAAACTTACCAGGCCGTTGAACGTGCGTAATTGCTTGACGGTAGTCGGTTCTGGGTAATCCAGAATGGCCGCCACTTTGGTTCTAAGGGGTCGGATACCTTGAGCATCGATAGTGTGTCCCAGAAAGTCTAATGCGTCGGTTCCAATTTGGCATTTCTGAACGTTTACAGTAATCCCATGTTTTTGTAATCGTTCGAAAACAAGATCCAGATGCTTGAGATGTGTTTCTCTGTCCGGACTTGCGATTAGACAGTCGTCAACATACGCATTTACGAAATTGAGACCTCGAAAAACGTCGTCTATGAATCTTTGGAATGTTTGAGCAGCATTTCTTAGACCGAAAGGCATTCGCAAAAATTCATAGAGTCCGAAGGGAGTTATGATAGCTGTTTTCGGTATGTCGTCAGTAGCCATAGGGATTTGGTTATACGCTTTAACCAAGTCGATTTTCGAAAAGACAGTTATACCTTTCAAGGTAGCTGTCAAATCGTGAATGTGAGGCAACGGGTAACGATCGGGAATGGTTTTCGCGTTCAATCGCCGATAGTCGCCAGTTGGACGCCAATCGTTGCTGTCCTTTTTAGGGACCATGTGCAACGGAGATGCATATGGGCTACTTGACGGTCGTATGATCCCTAAGTCTATCATGTGGTCGAATTCGTTTTTCGCTAACCTTAGCTTTTCAGGAGCTAGTCGTCGTGCTTTAGAGAATACAGGTGGTCCTGTAGTCGTGATGTGATGTGTAACATTGCTGGTTACACACGGTAATCTCGATTGCGTTTGTTGTATCCCAGGATACTTATCGAGAAGTGGTTGATAGAGTGGGTCTATCATATGTTTAATTGTGACTGGAGATAATTTGCAACCAGTAAAAGAAGTTACGCAAACGGACAAATTAGTGTTTCCGTCTACTAGCCTCCGTTTGCGCGTGTCGATGATCAGATTGTGGTGTTGTAGAAGGTCCATACCAATGATTGGCATAGAAACATCTGCAACAACGAAGATCCAGTGAATGAGTTTGCGTAAACCCACGTTAAGGTAAACGTACCTTTTGCCATACGTAGCGATCGGTTTTCCGTTTGCCGCCTGTAAGTTTAGAGCCGATTCTTGAAGCCGATCGTTGGGATTCGCTGGGAGAACGCTAACTTCTGCGCCAGTGTCGACGAGGTAGCGAACTCTCGTTGTCACATCTGTGACGAATAACAGACGGCTTTGTTCGCCGGCTACGGTTGCCGTTAACGCGTGCCGGCTTGGAAGTTTCCCGAATTGTTTTTCGAATCAGTCGGTTTCGTGTTGGGAAAATTGCAGGGTTTTCTGCAATTTCTGGAAAACTTTCCATACTGGTTATGATACCAGCACCAGTCGGGGTTATCTGTCTCTCGTGGTCTAGAGACAGATCGCTTACGAGAAATGCTTCTACGTGGTGTGCGCGATCTCTTACGGTCGGTACGAAGACTAAGATAACGCGTCAGTGTGTGACATAGGTCGTTTATACCATTCTGAGTCGTTTGAGGTTTATCTTTGACTGAAAATACCTCGGTAGTAGGTTTCGTAATTTCTAAAATGCGGTCGGCAGATGCAGCTAGTTCGTCTAAGGCGTTGTTCAGGTCGATGTTATTGAAGAGTTGATCTAACCTTTGTCGATCGGTTAGATCTCCTCGTTTAAGAATCGAGCGTTTTAAGATTTCGTAAGGATCGGAAACATCACTAGTAAACATACTAGGTGTTACGTACCTGTTGAATTCGCGCGGTAGTGCCTTGACTACTGCGAGGAATTGTGCACGTGTGTCGATCACGCCGTGCTCGTGGAAGTCGGCTTCTGCGTAGCAAAACCAGGCTTCGATGTTGTCGGGCCAGAAAGGCATCAGTTGAAACGAAGGTGGGGACAAAGTCTTAAGCTTGAGTACTTTAGGTGTCTGTTCAGTCATGATGAAGTATGAAGTACGATAATGAACGAGGGGAAAATATATATATATCCAAGAAAAATTACAAAAAAAATCACAATATTTAAAAAAGTGAAAACAATAAGGCAATGATATATAAAAATCCCAAAAAGGAACAGACTCACAGTTGCAATTAGGTGTGCCAGATCACGTCGGTTTCACCAATGATGATGTCACAGGTATTCAGTGTTTGACAACGCTTCTACCAGTAACACCTTCTAATATATTTCGTTCCCACCAAGAGAAATCAAAAGACAGAGTCGAGGAGACCGGAAGAGTATATTTGGCGATGACCAATATATCGGAATTCTCTGATCTAATCTGGCTAGCGATTGCGGTTGATGTTGAGCACGGCGTTACCACACGTGATCTGGTGCGGATGCCTGACCGAGCGCCTTCAGCTAGATGAGTCCACTAAAACATATGGTCAGCATCCAATGTCGAAAACTTACAGAGCTATTTATTTTGGGGATTTATTTACCGCTACATGAGTCTCCTGTTCAACTCTTCCCAGAACCATCATTTCTGTCACGCAGACTGAGATGAAGTTCAGAGTTGTCTTTACGGCCCATAATTATGAGAAAATCACCTCGGACTGTGATCGTTTTCACAAGTTTTCGGGCACGTTGATGTTGGAGACCTTTTTGTCTGGCATTTAGGATGCGCTTCGGGTCCATGTGTGGCTTGCCGACTAGTTCGGCAATCTTAGGCTTGGACTGCGCGGCCATTTTACCAGCTGATTCCACTACAGGTCCTGGGCTGTTCAGATTTTTTGAAGGTGACACTCGATCCTTCTCAACTATATTGACATGAGTCCTATCGCCTACATACATTTCGGGGACCACAGTTGCACTTGGTGAGCCAGTGCTAGAGAACACAAATTTTCTGAGAGAGTCTAACACTGTCAGTGCTTGGAAGGCGCTAAGTTTCAGCATACCCTCACTAGTGTTGATACGTGTTCCATCTATACAAATGTTTTAGAAGACTCATGTGGACTTCAATGCTCATTGTTTATTTATCCGTTACGCGACTGCTTTTTTCTTGTTTTCTGACATTTTTTAGTAAACTTGTCAGAAGAATGGTGATGTTGCCCAGCAAATCCTCAGTATTCATGTTTCTTGTGCCACATACTTACCTGCTATCTGACTTAATCAATCTGTTGTAAGCAGTTACTGTAAGATCTGTGTATACTTCGTGGAACCAACGTTTGCATTCGTCATAATACATAACACAGGTGGCTGCAGAACGGCATCCTGGTTGCCCACTTCAGCTCTTCATGTCTACGTTGGAATGTGAGTTGTACAATAGATTCTAGCAAAAGTCGACTATAACACAAAAAAACAACGAGTAGAACGGATAGAACAGGTAGTACAAAAGGTTAGAGTATGCTAAAACTAGCCTTAACATGGAAAACTGTAAAGGCCTAATAGTAAGCTGAGGCGAATCCACAGCTAATTATTAACTGGGGTAAACCTGAAAAAGTCAACCACCCGAAAGTTAAGCGCAGTACATGTCCTTTGGATCGAAAATGGTACTGCTATATCTAGAGCTTATATTCTTGATATGTCGCGTATAACGTGAGCACTTGAATGCTAAAACACTTCGAAGTCAAAAATGAAAAGATAGAAAACAAGTGAAAGAAATGTTTTTCCAGACAGTGTTAAATTATAGTATAAAACTATCAGGTATTTATAATTTTTAGTAAGAACGAAATCATCATTATAGCTATCCACTCCTCACACAGGGGGTTATAACCATTGTCCAATAGGGAAGCGACACGTAGAGATTCTAGAATATTGCTCCAAAAAGTGACTGCATGGAAAATCTCCGGGTCTTTCTGAGCTTCTTACAGCTTCCTCGAGTTCGCCCATGGACCGTCCTCACACCTCTCTGTTGTGTAAGACTTTTTCCTCGGATCCACCTGAAACTTGGTTAACGTATGTCTTTTGCAGTCCATCACTCTCGAAGACTGTACGACCTTGCCTTGCGTCTTTTATTTTCTCCACATTCGCGCTTCTGATGACTTTTTTGAAGATTATTTCACAGGCAATTGAAAAGAGAGTCGGCTTTATGGGACCAATGTTCTGCCGCGCCTTTGAATTTGACTTATGTGTCCTATACACGTTCCTACATTTCTCCTGACTAGGTGCAGTACATTTCCGATCTGACATTCTATGACACCTGATTCCCACTTCCTATTACCTTGATAAGATTTGACAAGTACCTTTCCATCCACCTAGAAGCTACAAGTGACAGTACGATACTTATTCATGGGTTTACTTGTCTTTCTGGTTGGCAACATACTGTTAAAGACTGTCTGGATTTTCCTTCCGAACACACATTCGGCTGATGGCTTTCCTTTTGGTACTGCCGGATTGGTGGTAACTGTGTAAGACATTAGGACCTTATCGATCGCTTGTTTTGGGATACCCTCGGCGAGACTCTAATTTAAGGACGAGCCAATCAGAAGCGTTTGAGCAATTTTAAGGTCACGGAGCCAAGTTCAACACGCGATGCTAACATACGATCGGTTCACAGCGGATTTTAGAGAGTAGGTGATTAATGGGAGCTTACAACAAATGGGACGGCGAGACTCTAATTTAGGGACGAGTCCCTAAATTAGAGTCTCGCCCCCTAACCTTACCCGTAAACATAACCCTAACCCTATGGACGAGTTTCTATGCCATATGCATTATGAATTCAGAACCTCTGAACCTTTATCAAACCTTAACAAGTTTTTAAATCATGTAAAAGGAGAATATCCACTGTAATTCATTACTTTCATATAATATATTTCCACTTTATACTAACGTTCTTCTGATTGGCTAATAATTGTCAAGGTCATTTAAGATTCGTTCAAAGGTTGTCCTTAAATTAGAGTCTCGCCGGTTAGGGTTTAGGGTTAGGGTTAGGTGAGGGTTTAGTGTTAGGGTTATGGTTATGTGAGGGTTAGGGTTAGGGTTAGTTGAGGGTTAAGGTTTAGGGTTAGGGTTAGGTGAGGGTTTAGTGTTAGGGTTATGGTTAGGGTTAGGATGCTAACATACGAGTTTTTAAATCATGTCAAAGAGGAATATCCACTGTAATTTATTACTTTATTTTAATATATTTTACTTTATGCTGTCTTCTGATTGACTAATAATTGAAATTGCTCAAACGCTTCTGATTGACTCGTCCCTAAATTAGAGTCTCGCCGTCCCATTTGTTGTAAGCTCCCATTAATCACCTACTCTCTAAAATCCGCTGTGAACCGATCGTATGTTAGCATCGCGTGTTGAACTTGGCTCCGTGACCTTAAAATTGCTCAAACGCTTCTGATTGGCTCGTCCTTAAATTAGAGTCTCGCCGATTGTAGATGCGATATGCTATTTTCGCTATTTTCGGTTTAAAAACAGGTGACATAAACTGAGTGCCGTTGTCAGTCACCAAGGTCTGGACACAGAAGATGATTGAGAAATCTAAATCACATTAAGACTAAACTTCATTTGCGTAGATGGAAGATAACATAAAACATGAAAATATAAAAAATAGTAAGTAGGTTGTGACATCTTCACCAAATAAAAAAATAATTCGAAAGGACTTTTAACGTATAACCGTTGTACCTTCTTAAACATATCCGCTTGATACTTGAAACAAGAACCCACTGACTGAACGTCATGTTTCCTATTCGACGGCCTCCTGGTAATTGTTGAAATTTCTGATTTTTAAATCAATAACCATGATTACATCCAGGATATTCATAATGTGTTCGTGTAATTTGTCACATGAACTACATTATTGGACTTCGCTTTTGCTGTAATTTACTCCTTATGGTCACCGATCCGTTCATTCGACTAAAATATTCCAATTTACTTGTGATCACATTGTGTGACCTTAACTTTTGTGAGTCTCCATATTCAAGCTTTATACACAGAAAAACAAAACCGTATGCTCCCCTACTTTGCACAGATAATTCACTCAGTAACTCTACAATCGATCCCAAAATTTTCTGGTTGCAAGCTAAGATCAAATACACCAGAATATTCATATTTTTCGTAACAACCTAATCTCTCACAACAAGGTGATCCATTAAGCCTCAAAGGTCTACTCTAATACCGTGTTATTTTCATGCCAAAATATCTCTCCTTTAACTCAAAGTATAATAACATTGAGGAAGATCGTTTACGTTGATTAAGACAGTAATAGTTAAATTCATTGGGCGATGTTTAATGATCACAATTCATCGTCGGCTTCAAGGACCGAGCCAATTATTACATTCTTCTAGTTCATCAGCATTTTTTGACCGATCCAGAGACATATTAAATAGAACTGTCGATTGTTTGCCAGTTATATTAATCACAGATCCTACCACTGGAATATATATTCTATTTGAGATGTTGAAGTCGTTGATAAACTCCAGTCTTAGTAAATTCACTACGTATCGTTGAAACACTATTGCCAGAACTTGTAGCTGGTCTTTTACCATTGTCGGGGGAAAATATTTTACTGAAGCATTCGGATAAGCGTCAAACAAAATCACAACGAATTTACCTTTGACAGAAGTGGCGGAACTCCGCCACTTTTATAAGTTCGTAACTTGATGAACAAAAACAATTTCTTGAGACTATTCAGATCATCTCGAAACAGTGATCATCATTAAGATAGGTGTGACGATCTACCATAGTAATCGTTTTTATGTCATTCGTAGACAAGGATTTATCAAAAGAATGGACGTACGCAAGCACATTATTTTTAATGGTTGTTCGAATGTTCCAGTTGTTGATGTTAATGATTGTAATTGATAAATCTTTATTGGGATATGTGTTTCATGTGCTGATCGTCTTTATATTAAGTCACATGCATCTTAAGTAGTGATGGATTCTGGCTAACAGTGGTATTCAAGATGCTTCTGTATTCATATTTGAAATTCGACATCTTGATGTACCTGCACCTCGGCGTATATGTTTACACCAGGAATAAGACACAGAAAATTTCATGTCGGACTCCCCAATGCATTATTTAATTAGAGGTTAGTTCTGTTAGTGAATACGATCCATCTTTGCTTCAGTTAAGGGCTTTTGGATTTTCGGATTTTCACATTTCTTTAAGAACCAAATTTTATAACGTACATTTCATCAAAGATTTGATCTTACAATAATCCATCAGCGAAAATACCTTCATGGCATGGTTTAGAGACTGTCCTTTGCTTACTAAAGCTCAACATCTCGAGCCTGGCCTGAAATTAATATATAATTGTGATACAAGTTAGAGGTAGACTTTCATGTTTGTCAACTTACACTGTAACTCATCATGTGGATACAGTTCAAAGAGAGAACGACATGGCAACCACATAATCACGTTGTTGAAACCTGTACAATGTGGCTAGGTGAAGGACTGAAAGAATCCACCAAACGTTTATTATTGTCTCATTCTGCGGATACGAAATACAGAATCAACGAGATCCTAGAAACCAACATCATATTAGACGTTCCAGTGGATCATCCAGTGTTTTATATTCCCGCTTTATTAGCACAGCTGGGGAATCAATACGAGGATGTTTTGACCAATCATATACATACAAAAGTACCCTATTTTGTCCTTTTCCTTCCCATAACCTTAGCCAACAACCAGCTTATAACAATCATCAATTTTGTCTACGTTCCTATGGAAATATTTGTGAATATTGTCTCTATATGTTCACTTACCATTTCATTCTACTTTAGTCTCAATAATTTAATTGCCTATCTCAGTTTGAATATTATTCGTAAGTTTCAATGATGGTTTACTCACTGTGTTATTACATTATCCTTCACACATACACGTCTTGAATAGATTTAAAGTTAGCACGAATATTCATGGCTTGAATTCATTTTTGTCTGTAACAGATTTATGGTCGAAAGATCCCAAACCCAGTCAAACCAGAAGTCAGGAATGAGTGATTTTGAAGGTGCATTTAGAAGATATTCGGCATCTCGAGAAGCATGTGATTTAAGCTGGCTAGCTGTTGCTAGTGATGCCTAGCATGGCGTACCCACTCATGACCTGGTGTGTACGCGTGACCAAACCTCTTCAGCTAGAAGGTTATCAGTAAAACTAGTGAGGTAAGCATTAGTCTCGATGACTTACAGAACTATTAATTTTGGTGAGTTGTTTGCCGCTGCATATTATTTATTTACGTTGAATACTTGCTACAACTATGATCAATAACTTTATCCTCAACTTCGTATACGTATATTATAATCCTACCAACCACAATTATTCAAACGATCAGAATAAATATATTGATCTTTTAATTGTAAGGCTTGGTAAGAAGTTATGGAAGATGTGCATCTGTTCAACTTGTTTCCACAGAGAGTGACGGTGGAAAAGGTGAATCAATAAAAAATTTAATGATAGGGGTTTTCATTCAGCATCCAGCATCAAGTCTCAAACGATTCATCTTGATCACATTAACGTGGTCTAGTATTTACGTTAGTGATGGTAACGTCCCGTTCATGATGAATGTTTCAGCCACTCTCTGTACAGATTAGCAATCTATCAATCATCTTCCACTTCACTTGATCAAATATGTTAACTTGTCTTAAATAGCACTGCTAGAATTTCCGAAGAATAATATCGATGCGAGAATTGGCAAAGCAAAGACAGTATTCCTACAATTGAAGAACGTATGGAATTCAAGACAACTGTCAACAAATATCAAAGTTACAATTTTCAATACGAACGTCAAGACAGTTAGCTCTACTGTATGGAGCTAAAAATTCGAGAACTACCACAACTATCATCAAAAACGTACAAGCATTTATAAACAATTGTCCACAGAAGATACTCAATATCCATTGACCGGATAAAATTGATAACAACCCACTATGATAGAGAACTAACCAGCTTCAGATTAAAGAGAAAATAATGAATAGGTGTTGAAAGTGGATAGTGCATACATCACGGGAATCACCAAGCTGCATCACGAAGCAAGCTATAACTTGGAATCCTGAACAACAACGAAAGAGTGCAAGACTAATAAACGCACTGCTTTGATAATTAAAAACAGAAATGAAAAGAATGAATAGCACCTGGAAACAATTACCCAGAATAGAGTTGAATGGAGAATGCTGATGAGTGGCTTATGCTCCTCCATGAGGTGTAACAGGTGTAAGTAAGTATCAAAGTCAATCATACCAGTCCGTCAGTAACAATGTAGAAATTCGTACTTACGTACATCAGTTCGAATTGCCATATCACATTAGCACAGAGATGCAGTTGTCGATTCAAATCCCATAGTGGTAGAGGTAGTAAAAGCATAAGCAATAATAGGAAAGATTAGGGTTTAAAGATGTTATTTAAGGAGTATAATTCAGTGAAATAAATTTGGAAAGAGAAAAAAGAAAGGGACATGAAGAATTCAGAAGATTAGAATTTGGGAGAACACAGAGAGTGGATGCACCTGGGCCATTGCAAACAATTTTGAGCCATGTCATTCAGGGTCTCTAACCATCGGTCGCTATCATCTCGCGGTCCCCAACCAGGTAGTCTACACCTACCAACATGACTCACTCTGTGCACTTGTCAGTGACTTCATGGACTTGTGCCATGTTTTGGTTTGGCCGCCCCTAGCTTTCTTCCAACCTTCTCCTACACCATAAAACATCGCACGTCGAGGCAGTCGGTCGTTGGGCATATGTAACACGTGTCCCAGCCATCTCAACTGATGAAGTTTCACTACGTCATCAATTGATTTGCCATTTTTACCTAGTACCCGTTTCCTAACAACTGAATTACTTACTCGATGGTCCCAAAATATACTAAACTATATTTTATGAATAACTATCTAATTTATCAATGAAAATGATCTATTAAAATATTATGAGAATACCATTTTCTCAAAGGAAATAAAATTTTTTTGATTTTATGAAATGACATAAAATGATCAGTACATGATTGTTTTCAGTTGTACATGGTTACATAATTCATTTAACAAAAAATTTGATGACATTCATAAAAAAGAAAAAAACAAAAACAAAGTTGATCATGATCTATTCACCTAATCATAGTTGTATTCCATATAGAAAATTATATCTAATTTAAACAAAGTTACCACCATTTCATTTGTTGTTGTTGGTGTTGTTTTGGTTTCTATGGTAACTATGAGCATTGCATTGCTTTAAACAAAATTGCCATTGGATTGATCTGAATTAGGATTTAATATTGTATCATTATCTAATGTTATATTCATATAATCATATTGTTTCCCTTTATTATTATTATTATTATGCTCATTCTGTTTTAATTGTTTCTCTCTATTTATATATGCTTTATGATAATCAATAAACATATGCCACCATTGATTTAATATTTCCCCAGTGATTATATCACCAATATTATCACGTAACATATGTATTAAAAAATAACCATCATTTTTAATAAATTTTTTAATAAATTGATGTATACGTATATCATTTAATTGTATATTACAACCATCACAATCAAATGAATGATTAAAATATTTATCTAATAATTGTGATTGTATAGATACTACTAAATAATGTTGTATATAAGTAGTTTGACAATTTTTGATAATAAAACGTATTACCCAATTAATGATACTAATAATTGTAATCATTGTTACAAATAATATCCATAACCATAAAAATATATAAATTTTTTCATTGAACATATTTACTGGTAATGCACAAATTGCTGTAAATAAATTATTTTTAGTACCAAGATGACGTACTTGTATTGGACAATATGTTTGCCTTGGGAAAAATTCACTTTCAATCCATTCATGTTTTGATTTTAAAGTTAATATTAATTGATTACCAAAATGATACAAGTTACCATGGTAACCTAATAATGTTTTGATAATATATAATTGTCCAATTAAATTCATTAAATATAATAATTTAATGATAATATATATGATTGATATATAATTACCAATATGTTTACCAATAATAAATAAACTACTTATTGAGTAGTTTGAATATTTTTGTTGAATTTTTGACCATTTTGTTAATGGATGATTATGATTATTATAATGTTGACAACTTAAACGAAATAATTGATATGCAGCTGATTCAACAAATTTTTGACGTTTTATATAATCATCTGCTGTATTTGCTTTATATGCCATATCTAATATAGATTCTAAATTTTCACCTAATAAATGTGTTGCTAATGATTGCCATATAATATGTGGTATAAAAAATAACATGGCTTGTATTGATAAACAGAATGGAACCCATTGATAGAAGGCTTTATTTAAAAAAAAGAGAAGAAAATAATAAAGAAAGAAATGAGACACTATATAGTATGAGGAAAGAATTTCAATGATGTATATGTTTAAAATAGATTCAATACTTAACTTCGCCTGGAGTCCCTCCGGGTGCTACTGCCAGTCCCGAACCCGGATAAAGGAGGAGGGTTGGGCATGGGGTTGGCGACCCCATCCCGTAGAAAACTTACTCGCTAAAAAAAAGCTAACCAGAAAGAATTATTCAAACCATTTAAATTCTGCCCTGGGAGTCAGAAGGTCTTCATTCATTCATTCACTCATTAGGTGCAATACTTAGTTACAGTAGTAAAAGTGTGGGACATCTGAACAGTGTTCATCCACGATCCCACTTTGCGAGATTTAAACCTAGGACCTGTCAGTGTCATACGCGAGCGCTTAACCTCAAGACCATTTAGCTGACCGGCATCCAACGTTGTTAATGTCTAACTTCAACTAATCCACGAAATTGAGCGACATATCCATCATTGTCATTAGTGAGTTACTATGTCGGGATCATGGTCGCGCGCTGCTGGAGAGTTCCACAATGAGTCAAAACGGCCGTCCAGTGCTTCAAGGTTTTTCATGGTGGTGGTCTAGCTTCAATTGACTCATGATCTCAATCATTTTAAATGTATTAATTAGGTTTAATAGTGATATTATGCGGTAAGATCGTTCATAAACACTTAAGAATGAATATGAATGTCAGGTAATCATTATTTCAAAAGTTTTAGTGAATAATTTTTGATATGTACGTGTTAAATCTTTGGTAAACAGGGAATTTCATTGGAATTTTGTATATTTTCTACTGAGAACTATTCATAGTAATCAAATGTATGACACTGAATAAAGTGAATATTATCGGTATTATTCATTATTAAATTGATATACATATATGTTTTGTCAATCAATATCAAAGTCACAATCGTCAACACGAATGTCAAGATAGTTAGTTCTACTGTACAGAGCTGAAAAGTTGAGAACTACTACATCAATCTTCAAGAAAGCACAAGTATTTATGAACAATTGTCTACACAAGATACTCACTGTCCGTTGTTGGCTGGATACTACCATCAACAGCCTACTCTATAAGAGAGAATAAACTGGCTTCCAGTTAAAAAGGAAATAAGAAATAGATGATGAAATTAAATATGACATATATTTCGGCAATCATCATACTGAATCACAAAGCAAGTGTTAACTCTGAATCTTGAATGGAAGCGGAATAGATTAAAGCTAATGAATACACTGTATTGGGAATTAGAAATCGACACGAATAGGATGAATGGTGATTAGAAACAACTGGGAAGAATTGTCCAGGACAGAATTGGATATAGAATGATGGTAAACGGTCTACGCTCCTCCATGAAGAGTAACAAGCGTAAGTCAGTATACATATATATTAACTAACTTCAATAAAGGAATCAGTGTTATATGAATATATATCTATAATGATCACTTACACATATCAGCTTTATCACGTAATTGATCCCAATCTTCATCTGTTAATGGCATTTGATCATTTTCACGTATTGCTATTGTACCACGTACCCAACATACAGATTCAGCAAATTCATTAAATTTATTATCTGGTGATGTTGGTAATGTACATGAAATTGGTCTAAGAAAATATACATTAGCCATTGTTACACCAGATAACATTAATATTATAACACAACTAATAAAATGATTTAATCTATCAGCTAAATCTTCTAAATGTGTATAGGCAGTCGTTTTTGCACCAGTTAAACGATCTATAAAACCAAGACCAAATTCTAAAACCATTTTTTCTTCAAATGATACTTTTCTTTTTTTCTTTTTTCTTTTTGGTTTGAATAGGGAGAATCCTTGAAAAGAAAGAAAACAAGAAAGAAAAGAATAACGAATGTCTTAGTCTTGAATATCTATCTATCTATCTATCTATCTATCTATCTATATGTTAACTAACAATTACCAATTACATTTGATGGAGACCCCGCGAGGCGAACTCGTGGATATGCACTGCTGAAGAGTCCCACAATAAGACGAAACAGCCGTTCAGTGCTTCCATGTTTTCCATAGTAGTCTAGCTTTAATTGACTCATAATCTCAACAATTGAAAATATTTAAAATAAATTATAGAAAAATTAAAGTCAAGCACAAATCACTCACCAACACTCTTCATCCAACTTTGTCTTGTAAAAACATTTACAGTTGTTTCTAATGGCTTACAATGTCTGATTCACTTTCCCGGTGTAGTATATGCTTTAGTCTTCTACTTTTCTGTCGCCTTTCAAGATTTCAAGTTATCATTTGTTTCGTAATGAAGTTTGATGATTTCCGTAATGTATGTCCTATTCACCTCTTTCCTATTTTTCTTTTCAAATGGAATATGGTTTGTTATTTGCCACAGTAGGCTGTTGCGGATAGCATTCAGTCAATGAACATTCAATATCCTGTGTAGACAGCTATTTATAAATACTTGTACCTTGTTGATGATGGTTGTAGTAGTTCTCTAAGTTTCAGATCCGTACAGTAGAACTGTCTTGACGTTTGTATTAAAGATCCCCGTAAAAGCATGTGCAGACAGTGACTTATCCAGCTCAAAAACAGACGCCCTGTTAAATGTTCATAGAATTGTCGCAATAACCGCGTATCAAACAGAAAACAAATCGAGCAGTACACTGAATGCGGCTGCTCCAAATGGATCTCATCATTCTGCGACAGAGGTTTCTGACGAACCTAATTATCGAGATTCTCTTTTACCAGGAAATAAGTCACATGCATCAAATAATGATCAGAAACTTAATACAATTTTGATAGGTGCTGATTACCTTTATGATCCATTATTTACAAATGAGGCTCCCAATAAAATTGATAACAGTATCTCAGAATATTCGAACTCTGATGACTTCGAATTAAATGGCGTTTATCCTAACTATCTGGTCAATTTTACTGGATTCTCTGTTCAATATGTTTTAAATATGGTCAAATTAATTGTAACTTGGGTATATGAGGATCCAACATTATTTCGCGGTGGAGGATGGACTCGGAAAATTTAAAATCCGGATATCAACTCCGGATCTTCAAAAAATGGGTGTGTTATATCCCGTCAAGAATAATGAATAGTAATTTTGGGGTCCATCTGAGGACCAATCAGGACTCTAGACTGCTCGCATGTGTTTACGCGTCCTTGGTTCGATCGATACGTCACTGCCCTCTAATAGGCGATCACAAGTTATAACACTTTATTATATACATAGATATTGAATGTGAATATTTTTTAGTTTCTAGAATTCCATCTCTAGAATATGACCAGAATATTTGCCAACTGATCAAACGAACAGCCGAAAAATGCTCATGTTTTGTTGAGGATATATTTCTAATATTTTACCTCTCCACCTGCAAGAGAAACACCTCTTTATTATTATTATACTCAACGAACTATTCAATGTTCAGTCAGTAAACACTAAGTCGGTAACAAGCTTTTACTCCAATGACTAGACAACTGTTAATAAACATTTGTATCTTCTGGATGATGGCTTTCGTAGTTTTCCAGGTTTCCGCCCCATACAGTAGAACTGTTTTGACATTTGTATTGAAAATCCTGACCTTGGTGTTGGCTTGTGGACAGTCGCTTTGAGTTCCAGATGTTCCTCAGTTGTAAATGTGCTGCTCTTGCTTTGCCGATCCGCCCCTTCACATCTGCATCAGATCCACCCTGTTCATCAATGATGCTGCCCAGATATGTAAAGGTTTTTACATCTTCCAAAGCCTCCCCGTCAATTGTGATTGGATTGGTGTATGCTGTGTTGTATCGGAGAATCCTGCTTTTCTCTTTGTGTATATTGAGACCTACTGCTGCTGGGGCTGCTGCTACACTGGACGTCTCCTCCCGCATTTGTTGTTCCGTTTGGGATAGAAGGGCCAGATCATCTGCGAAGTCTAGGTCGTCCAGCTGCATCCTAGATATCCATTGTATCCCACGTTTCCCTTCAGATGTTGACGTCTTCATGATCCAGTCGATCACCAGGGGAAAGAGAAAGGGTGAAAGTAAGCAACCATGCGTGACATCGGTCTTTATTTCGAACGACTTTGTCAACTGTCCTCCACGAACAATTTCGCAGTTAAATCCATCATATGAATTCCGTATGATGTTGACTATCTTCTGAGGCACGCCGTAGTATCGAAGAAGTTTCCATAGTGTTGTCCTGTCCATGCTATCAAATGCCTTTTCGTAGTCAATGTACTTGATGAAGAGTGAAGAATTTCACTCAATTTATTGTTCCACAATGATCCGTAGAGTTGCGATTCGGTCTGTAGACGATCTATCCTTACGGAATCCTGCCTGTTGGTCTCGAAGTTGGGCGTCTACGCAGTCCTTCATCCTGTTTAACAATACCCTGTTGAAGACTTTTCCCGGTATTGAGAGAAGAGTGATGCCCCTGTAGTTATCACACTTGCTGAGATCGCCTTTCTTCGGTATTTTGATCAGAAGTCCTTCTTTCCAGTCTGTTGGTACTTGTTCCTCATCCCAAATCTTATTGAAGAGAATGTGAAGTATCCTTGCAGTTGCCGCTGCGTCTGCTTTCAGTGCCTCTGCGGGAATGTTGTCTGGTCCTGCTGCTTTGCCACTCTTGATTTGTCTGATGGCCATGCTGATTTCTTCAATTGTTGGTGGGCCAACATTGATTGGGAGGTCCGTGGGTGCTGCTTCGATGTTGGGTGGGTTCAGTGGAGCTGGTCGATTCAAGAGTTCTTTGAAGTGTTCTACCCACCTGTTTCGTTGCTCTTCAATGTTGGTGATTACCTCGCCCTCCTTGCTTCTCACTGGTCGTTCTGGTTTGCGGCGATTTCCAGAGAGTTTCGTTGTCGTGTCATACAGTTGTCTCATGTTTCCTCCTCTTGCAGCCTTTTTCGCCGTCGTTGCTAAATCTTCCACATATTTACGTTTGTCAGTTCTGATGCTCCTTTTCACTTGTTTGTTAACTTCTGTGTATTCAGCTTGTGCCTTGGCTTTTTCTGCTCTTGTTCGGTTGGTATTGATTGCTGCCTTCTTGTTCCTCTTTTCTTGAATCTTATCCAGTGTATCGACAGTGATCCATTCCTTTTGATGGTGTTTCTCGTGGCCCAGGACCTCATGACATGTTGAAGTGATTGCCCCTTTGATCCCCTTCCAGTTGCTCTCCATAGTAGTTCCTTCTCCATTGAGTAGATCATGAAAGGCCTGGAACTTGTTGCTTAGGACTATCTTGAATTTGTTGAGTTTGTTAGTGTCCTGAAGAAAGGCCGTATTGAACTTTTGTGATATTGTCCGCCCCATTGTCCAGTACTTATTGAGTTTCAATTTCATCTTGGCGACCAGCAAGTGATGATCTGATGCTATATCAGCTCCTCTCTTGGTTCTCACGTCTTCCATCGTCCTCCTGAACGTTTTGTTGATGCAGATATGGTCGATTTGGTTTTGCGTGGTGTGACCCGATGAAGTCCATGTGGTTTTGTGTATGCGTTTATGTGGAAATATGGTGCCGCCTATGACCAGTTTATTGAAGGCACATAGATTTGCAAACCTCTCACCATTTTCGTTTATTGAGGACATTAGCCTCAACATATTGGTGACCCACCTTTAGAACGCGTACCATTTTCCTACAAAGTCTGCTGCATTCTCCTCAAGCGTATCATAAAGGACTTCATATTGGAATTATTATTATAATTAATAACAATCCATTGACAGTCATAATAAATCCATCCATAACATTGTTCCTTTGGAATTATTACTGTATATTCTCATTTATATACCCAAAGTGACAATTTTTCTTTTCTGTGAGTCTTATATATTTTTTGTTGTTATTTTTGATTTCTTCATATTTTATATTTCAAACCTCAGTTTTTTATTATTATTGCTCCTTCGTACCATGTCAGTTGATAGTTCGCTAAGCCTATCATCTAAATCTATTTCCATGGGTGCCATTTCTGTACTTTTACCTATTTTTAATCCACGAAAGGCTGAACTCGGGTTTTCTCGCTTAGAAAGCTTTTTTGTTGCAAACAAAATCACAAATCAGAGTACGAAATTTAGTTACGCAAACTCACTGCTGGCGGATGTCGTCATTGAACAAGTGCCTGATATCATTTTTAAGCCGGATCCTGACTCACCATTCGATTGTCTAAAAAGAGAGGTCATTCGAGTCACATCTCTCACCGACCAACTAACAATTGATCAACTTTTAGCCAACGTGGAGCTAGGTGACAATACACCATCACAGTTAAATCGCCACATGACAAACTTATTAAGAAATCGTACAGTAGACAAACGTCTACTATATCAATTGTGGCTCAGACGTCTCCCTCAAAACATTCAACAGATACTTGCAATTGGAGACGAAGACGTCGATTTTGATAGGCTAGCAGACATAGCCGACAGAATTTACGAACGGTCTAAGACTCACCCTGTATCTCAAATCCAATCAGGCTCAACTGACGAGATCGCCGAGTTACGATGATCAGTTGATACCCTTACCAAACAGATAGCTCAGATCCAATTATTGAATGCCTTCCACAGTAAGCGTAGAGGAACATCCACAAGCCCTAGACGACGTAGTCCAAGCACTACTAGACACAACATTTGTTGGTACCATAGAACATATGGCAAACAAGCTAGAAAATGTACTCCGCCTTGTAACTTTGCAAGCACACAGAAAAAGGGACGTCAAGACCGCCGGTTAATGACGACTGCACTCACTGACCACAACTCTCAAGACAGTCGTCTATTATATGTTACAGACAAAAGAACCGACACACAGTTTTTAGTCGACACTGGGGCAGAGGTTAGTGTAGTGCCACCTACTGCACTCGAGAAAAACACACCTGACCCCAAACTAAAACTACAAGCAGCAAACAGGTCTGACATCAAGACGTACGGCAAAAGGCGGTTACAATTAAATTTCGGTCCTAAATCTAATTTTTCATGGAGTTTCATCATAGCGGACGTCCTCGTTCCTATAATCGGCATTGATTTTCTGTAATTCCACAAAATACTGGTAGACGTCAGAAATAGGAAACTTGTCTTTGCCGAACAGAGTAAGGAAATTAGAGGAATTATATCAAATGAGACTTCCATACATTTATTAGTTAAACCTCATCACGAGGACGACAAATACGTCAATTTACTTAATCAGTTTCCAGACTTATTACAACCGAGTTTCAAACACGACAAACCGACGCATACCGTCGTACACCACATAAAGACAGAGGGTCCACCAGTGTTCGCACATCCAAGACGCCTTGATCCCTCTCGTCTGGCTATCGCAAAGAACGAATTCAACAAAATGATTGAGTTGGGCATCATACGCCCCTCCGATAGTCCGTGGGCATCACCGCTCCATATGGTACCTAAGAAAAACTCTTCCGAAGTTAGACCGTGCGGTGACTATAGAGCTCTCAACAGCCGGACCATACCAGATAGATACCCTCTCCCACATTTGCATGACTTCACTCATAGCCTATCTGACGTGTCGATTTTTTCAAAGATTGATCTCGTCCGTGCTTACCATCACATTCCAATTCATCCGGACGATGTTCCCAAAACAGCCATTACTACCCCCTTTGGACTATAAGAATTCGTCCGCATGCCCTTCGGATTAAGGAATGCTGCACAAAGTTTCCAGCGTTTTATTGACCAAGTGGTACGGGGCTTACCGTCTGTGTATGCTTACATAGATGACCTACTTATAGCAAGCAAAGATGAAAATGAACATCTAACTCATCTGAAAATGCTTTTTGAGAAGCTAAACGAGTATGGGTTAGCAGTCAATCCTGACAAATGTGAGTTCGGAAAACAATCCCTCACCTTTTTAGGTCACGTACTTGATAATCAAGGCATTAAACCAGTTCCTGAGGAAACACAAAGCCATCAAAAATTATCCTTTGCCTGATTCATTCAAGAAACTACGACGTTTCCTTGGGATGATCAACTTTTACAGACGTTTTATCCCTAAATGTGCAGACTTAGCAAAACCACTAACTGATTTATTAAGGGGACGAGCTAAATCATTAGCAATGACACCGCAAGCAATTCAAGCATTTGATCAGTTGAAAAGCGCTTTAAGCACAGAGGTATTACTCGCACGACGAAAGGTTGATGCGCCTTTAGCAATAATGACCGACGCTTCTAATGTAGCAGTAGGTGCTGTACTTCAGCAACGTGTCAATGAACAATGGCAACCCCTTGCATTTTTCTCAAAAAAGCTAAACGCAACGCAAACGAAATATAGCACATTCGGTAGAGAACTGTTGGCTATCTACTTACCCATCAAACACTTTCGCTACATGTTAGAAGGCAATTCTTTCACGATATATACTGATCACAAACCTCTAAGTCCTTGATGCACAATCATGATAAATACAGTCCGCGCGAAATTCGTCAACTAGAATTCATTTCACAATTTACAGCTGATATACGCTATATTAAAGGCAATGCAAATGAGGCAGCAGATGCACTATCGAGATTAAATATCAATACCTTCTCGATCCCTGATATAGACTATCAAGAAATGGCAAAGCATCAAAAGCTCGATACGGAGCTACAAAAACTTTTGCAGTCTAAGGAAACGAAATTATTATTCCAAAACATCCCCATAAACAACAAGGACACCTTAACTTGTGATACCTCAACAGGTAAAACTCGCCCTTTTGTACCTTACGGTATGAGACGAAATATTTTTGAGAAATTACACAATATATCTCATCCAGGTATAAAAGCCACTTTAAAGCTTGTCACAGATAGATTTGTATGGCCAAAAATAAACAAAGACGTACGAAAATGGTCACGGGAATGTATCCAATGCCAAAAGTCAAAAATACATAGGCACATCATATCTCCTACAGGAATTTTTACCGCCGCTAGCGCTAGGTTCGACCATATTCATATCGACATTGTTGGACCGTTACCGATTTCTAATGGTTACACGCATATATTAACATGTATAGATAGATTTACGAGATGGCCCATAGCTGTTCCGTTAAAAGACACATCAGCATCAACAGTGGCGAAGAAGCTGGTGAAACACTGGATTACAAACTTCGGTCTCCCTACAACAATTACGACTGACCGTGGAACGCAATTCGAAAGCAAACTATTTCAGCAACTTACAGATACTTTCGGTATAAAGAGAATTAGAACCACTGCTTATCATCCGTCTGCTAATGGAATGATAGAAAGGTTCCATAGACAGTTAAAAGCCTCTTTGATGGCCGCACGAGGGGATTACAAATGGGATGTCAAGCTTCCTTTGATACTATTAGGCATTCGCTCAACCATCAAACAAGACCTCGGTTGTTGTGCTGCTGAGTTGGTTTATGGAACAACGTTACGTTTACCTGGTGAATTTTTTGACCGTGCAACAGATATTCCAGCAGATATAACCAACTACGTACAACAATTAAAACAGCAGATGGAATCCATTAGGTCCGTTAAACCACGAACCCAAAAAGATGAAATCATTCGTACCCAATGAACTAGACAAATGCTCACATGTATTCGTCAGAAATGATAGAGTACGACAGCCGTTACAGACTCCTTACGACGGCCCTTTTAAAATCATCCGAAAGGATACTAAAACGGTTACAATGGAGAGAGCAGGTAAACATGATACTGTTAGCATCGACATAGTAAAACCAGCGTTTCTAGAGAACACTGAAAAACACACAACTGTAAAACCGTCTAAACCTGCAGCAGAGCAAGCACCATTCAAACTATCTGTAACAAACAATACTTCACATCAAAATTCAGCAGCAGCACAAACTACAACAAGATCAGGAAGAAGAGTACATTGGCCAGATAGGTATGTAGCAACCACTATATTTATCTAGACCAAATCCTGAGACTACTCTTATAACACATAAAGATCCTACTTTATTTTGATTACTATTTTTTTTATTTATTGGCCCCACGGATCATCATTATGCTTACATTTTAACTTTATATAATTCATTAATGTTAAATATACACTTGTATATACATGATATGAAACGTTTCAACACACAAGCTGTTATTACAATTTAACACTTACTCATCATATTGAGTTGTACTTTTATTTTAAAAACAGTTCCGTTCTTTATCTCTTTGTCGAACATAGATGTTAATCCAATTTTTTTTTGGTACATAAAAACATCAATGTTCTGGATGGGAGCTTATGTGGCAAGCCCATTTCACTACTGTATCATTTATCTAGTCATTGTAACTCAGACTCAATTCACTATGTTAATTTCGGTGTGTATGATCGAAAGTATGTCTGTACATTAACTCTTAAGCTATTTTCCTATTGGTTTCAATGTGCAGATAATCGATAATCTATTCACACCCGATTAACTCTCAAATATATATGGATTTTTAACAGACTCACACACTCTCTCTCTCTCCCTGCTTCATCGTGTGCTTGCTCACCGAACGCTTGTGGATTATTATTATTCATTATCAATAAACTATCTCTATAACTGGTGTTCAGGCTTTTTAATAATCTCGAGTATATCCGTAATTCTACTAGGAGATTAAGCCTACCTTAAATACTCAGTTTACGGGATATTATTTATTGGAGCCAGATATTGAGGACATTAGCCTCAACACGTTCCTTTCTCCCAGTCCGTGTCGTCCCATGATGTCTTCATATCCAGTGTTGTCCGTTCCAACCTTGCCATTGAAATCTCCCATCAGAATGGTCAGGTCCTTTGTTGGGCACTTCTCGACAATTGACTGCAGCCTATCGTAGAATTTATGTTTAGCGTCTTCATTGTAGTAGTTGGTAGGCGCATAGCATTGGATGATGTTCATTGAAATGCCCTCTTCCTTTGTTCTGAAGGAGGATTTGAAGGTCCTTAGTCCATGAGATTCCCATCCTATAAGCGCATTTTGCGCTAGTTTGGATAGCATCAATGCAACTCCTTGTGTATGTGGGGCATTTTCTTCTTCATGGTTGGAGTATAACAGGAGCTCTCCTGAAGCTAGTCGTTGTTGTCCAACTTGCGTCCAATGTGCTTCACTGATCCCAAGCACCTCTAGGTTGTATCTCCTCATTTCTGCAGAAATTTGGAAGGCTTTCCCGATGTCCCACATTGTACGAACATTCCATGTACCTAAATTAATGGTTGCTCTGGTTGTCAGAAGGGGCATCGGCCTCGTAACTTCCGAAGGAATTCGGCTTTCATCATGCGGCGTCATAGTTCTTCCAAATGAAGACCTTTTGACTGCCAGGGTAGAGTTTAAAAGGTTTGAATAATTTTTTCTGGTTGGCGTTTTTTTAGCGAGTTAGTTTTCTACGGGATGGGGTCGCTAACCCCATGTCCAACCCTTCTCTTTAAGCCGGGCTTGAGACCAGCAGTAGCCCAAGAGGGGCTCCAGGCAGAGGAGAAGAAGACTAAAGAACACATTACGTCGAGAAACGGAAACAGATATGAAATGAATGAATAACAATTGGATAGAACTAGAACGGATAGCCCAGGACAGAGTGGGTTGGAGAATGCTAGTCGACGGCCTATACCTCCTTGAGAGTAACAAATGTAAGGAAAAATTTGTAGATAATACCATTCTAATAGTAGTCACTTGAAAATAAAGTAAAAATGTACTTAAAGTGTGCACCATAAAATGACAAATGAAACTACACATTATATAATAAAACTATTTAATGTCAGCCAATAAAATATGACATTTTCCCATAGTTTCTTCATATTTCTTTATCAGACTATAAAATGTAAGAAGAAATAAATGTGACTATTGTATAGATACAATATTGATAGAATAAACTAAGAAAGGAAGGAATGATTTCTAGGGAATGTTAATTATATCAGACTAGGTGTTCTAGTCAATTTTGATTTCTTCAAACAAGAAAAGAATGAATAATGTGACTTTATATTGATCAACAAATATTTCTGAAAATAAATGATTACAGTCTACACAGTTATGTCATTATCAGAAGGGGAAGTTTTGTGGAGATTTTAGTAATTTACTAGTTGAATTCATCAGTCAATTAAAGGTAGATCACCATGATAAACCTGAAAGTACTGGATAGCTGTTTCATCCTAGTACGAAACTCATCAGCAATGCACATCGATGATTTCGATCGCGGGGTTCGAACCCAAGACTGAAGAAAAGGGAATAGAAAATGATTGGTATGGAAACAAAGTCTGAGCCGATTGATTGACATTGTGCAAATGAAGTAGTTACTGTATGGTTCTCAGATTTTACTAAGATATCCTGTAATTTTGTATTCGGACACATTCGATTGTCTTTACTTTTGTTCTTCACTACAAAAGACTGCTCGATAAAATTAAAGACCAGTCTCATCTCCAAACAGACACTTAGAAAGTGGGCATAGAAAGATAAGTGATCAAAGAAATTTCGACAAAACCTAGTATTGATGTTACTTTTACAAAGCAAATAATAATAATACATTAACACCATTGGGTGCCGGCCCAGTAGTTTAGTAGGTTAAGCGTTTGCGCGCGAGACTCTAGGTCCTGTGTTCGAATCCCGCGAGCGGTATCGTGTGTTCGCACTGCTGAAGAATCCCATACTAGGACGAAATGGCCATCTAGTGCTTCCAGGTTTTCTATGGTAGTCTAACATCAATCGGTTCATGATCTCAATCAAAATGTTATAATACAATTAAATCTATTCCTTTTTGCACAATCATTCTTGTATGGATTTTACTGTTTTTGTTATCTTGTAATTTTGACAAATCAAATTACAAACTGTATTTGGCTGCATTTGACAATTTAAATGAAGAAATTTCGAACATTCTGTTTCATTATTCTGTTTATCATACATTGATATGGATAGTAAAGTACTTGGAAACTCTTAGGTGAGACTATAATTTATAAACGAACCAATTAGGTATAAGATAAGAGGTCTCAGATTTTGGCTCAAAGTTTATCCACTCATTTAGTAAAATACTTTTGTGACATTATAGCTGATGTCAGTTCGTGACGAAAACCCTAAATCCAATTCTTGACATTGACCATCAACTGTAAATCATCATTCTAATTCCACACATTAATTTATAAGCCCTATTTCATCCTAGTTATTAAATGAACACTCTTAAGGTGACTTTAGCGTTACTCGAATGTTGTAGATAAATTATAGTCTTACCAAATGTTATATTGGATAGAGAAATCTGATGTAAATTTCAGTTGTAATCAAAATGAATTTAAACAGACAATTGGTTTAGAAGTAGCAATACAGTTTAATCTGAGTGTTATAACAACGCCGCCATGATTCATTTCGTTTATAGTTAAATTTTGTTAAGCTCTTTTATTAACTCCATGTACCTAAATAAATGGTTGCTGTGGTTGTCAGAATGAGCGTCGGTCTCGTATTTTCCGAAGGAACTCGGCTTTCATCATGAGGCGTCATAGTTCTTCGAAATGAAAACCTTCTGACTCCCAGGGTAGAGTTTAAAAGGTTTGAATAATTTTTTCTGTTTAGCGTTTTTTTTAGCGATTTAGTCTTCCACGGGATGGGGTCGCTAACCCCATGCCCAACCCTCCTCCTTTATCCGGGCTTGGGGCCGGCAATAGCCCCCGGGGGGCTCCAGGCAGAGTAACAGGAGTAAGTAAGTAAGTAAGTAAGTCTTTTATCAACTCATTTAATAAACAATGTTATTCGAATGGTAACAATTCATCTATTTCCTTGTACTATTTATGATCACTATCTTGTCTGTATAAACGTGTATTCTTGACCAAATGAGACAGACTACTCATATTATCTTTCCCTAGCTAGAATGTTCATAGCTTCATTATCATGCTCTTCCCCATGTATATATGTACTCGAATCCTATTGTTAACCTTTGCCTTGCCTAGATGAGCCATATTCGATTTGACTATAAGTTCACCACTTTATTCTCTATTACACAAACATTAGCCTCTCTGCTTTAAATTCGCTCGATGTACTTATAACTTTGTTGTCTGTACTATCGGCTAATAAATGGTAGTCACCGCTTCTTATTGCCTTCTGATTTCAAACATCGTTGAGATTTATATAATAACAGTTATCAAGGTGATTGATGATAAACGAACCTTAGCCACTACAGTTTATGTTCACAGAATTCTGTATCGTTTGTTGGGATACTATTGTTGTATGCATAAAATACACACATATCATTGCAATAGCCTGGAAACTATTTAAGAAATATTCATTGAAGAATCACCTAAAAACTGAAATTGAATATATACGATAGTGAATTTATTTTTATCGTTAAAAATAAATATCCCAATTAATAATAAACCCATCTTACATCTTCCTTAGCAACTTAATTAGTATCTGAGTCCGTTTTTCAGTTGCATCTTTTTGAACGGTTTCTTTGGAGAATTTGACAGGATCAGATCATATCGAAGATAGTTCGTTGACATTATAAAGTATGTCAAGGTATAACATTCATTCTTTAATTTAACTAAGGTAGATTTTTCTATATATTGTGGGCCTTGTGCCCCTTATAATATATGACGTAATGATACCGCCATTTGGAGAACAGCGAATTCTCAACCGGACCAATGGCGCATTAAACCGAGTATGAGCAGTCTAGAATCCTTATCGATACTTCTTTTCGCCCAACACTGCCCGTTAAGTCCGGAACATCAATCTCAGCCTCCATGATATGAATCATTTATTTCAAACGTACTGATTTTATATACACCAGCTAAACAGACCATGTAGAACCAATAAAGTAGGAAAAACATTTGTACAAGACTTAGCCAAATGTGACTGTGAGCGTGGAAGAGTGTAATTAATAGACTGGGCATAACTCGAGGACGGTAAATCGTATCATAACAGTCTATAAGTCAAGTGGAAGCTTGTAATAAGAGGAGTACAGATATACAGTGTCTAGCTACTAAATAATTATACATTAAGACTATACGTATGATATTTGTCCATAAATAGATCCCAATAGTTACTATCCACTATTCTCGTTGGGATATAACAGATTTATTATGTACAATGAACGTTGATTAGAAATTCAATGTGATATTCTAATGTTGATAATGATCGCCACACAATAAACTTAACTTACTTAGACTTTTCAAATAAAGTGAATTCCATACACACTATCATCTGAACATTGACAAAATGTAAGTAAGATTTGAATAGTTAAAAATACACGAATAGATATATATTACTGATACAGTTCAAGTGTTAAGTAGTATCTTTAAACTCAGTATTTATCCTAAAGTTTATATTTCCAATTATTAATTGATCATGTTTTTCACACTACTTAATAAATATTTCCTCCTTCATATAATAGTTTCTGATTAACTACTAATTATCTCTGGTTAGTAATAAATGAGAAATAATTTCCTAATTAAATGCCCTAACTACATAAGGTTACCCTATTTTCAATTATGATTAAACGAAAAAGAGAAAAATGTATTCCACGCTCGAGCACTAAAAACCTCTAGACTGCTGAGACGGCATTCAACAATATTAATGTCAAGAGGTATTTCCTGGAGTTTTAGTGAGAATCAGTGAACAACAGAGTTCAACCGTGTCTGTTGTGAGATAGTAACTCACTGATGACAGTGGTGGATGTGTCGTTCAATTTCGTGGATTAGTTGAAGTTAGACATTAACACCGTCGGATACCGGTCAACTCGGTAGTCTAGAGGTTGAGTTTTCGTGAGCAAGACTGAAAGATCCTGGGTTCGAATCTCACAAGGTGGAATCGTGGATGAACACTGATGAAGAGTCCCACAATAGGACGGATCGACCGTTTAGTACTTCCAGGTTTTCTATGATGGCGGTCTAGCTTCAATTGACTCATGATCTCAACTATTGAAATCATTATAATATCCACAAAAACCTTTTCTGATATTAAAAAGCATTCCATTATAAGAAATACAATCATTTCAGTTATAACAATAGTTATATAATAACAATATGATATGAATACAAACTTACTTGTTATTAAAATGAATAGGAAATGAACACTTCGTATACTAAATTCTTGTTGCAAATACGTTGAAATAGTAAAATAATCCAACTCTGCTTTGTTTTCCTCTCTAATAACACACACACATATATATATCGTCGTCTAAATTATACTGACATGAGGTTGGTAAGAGGATTTTTTGTTTTGTTTTGAAAAAAAAACAATCGTTGCACAATATCTTTTTTTTCAAATATTTAACATTGAAATTTCATAATGAACCAATCAGAAATCGCCTAATTATTATTTTATTTTTTTGGTTTTTTTTCAAATTTTTAACCAATCATTGATCGATTGAATTGGTGTGACCTAAAAGTAATTTTAAATGTTGATTTTATATAAACAAATGAAATGAACACACACACACACACACACGAAAACCCGCCATATAATGTCAATATTTAAACAAAAATAAGAATAATTAATAGTATCTAATGTACTGGTTCATTTTTTGTTTTGTTTTTGGAAAAGTTCATGGTGTAATTCATGTTTAATGAAATAGATGTTCATGGTTATATAAAAATAAAGAATAATTCAGTAGTACAGCAATTTGTACAATCAATATGAAGTATATGGTTAAAATATCCAAAATGTTTTTTTGTAGAATATTTGATTGAAATAGATACTTTTATTGAATATTTGGAACTATTGAATGGTTGTTTTATCCACGATTCTGCTCGCCAAATTCGAACTCTGGAGCTATTGGTCTTACGAGAGAACGCTTAAATTTTAAAGCATTAAGCAAGCATTCAACGGTGTTAATATCTAACTTTAATTAATCTATGATATTGTGACACCGTTCATTATTGTCTTCATTGAGTTACTATCTCACAACAGACTTGGTTGATCTCCGCTGGTCACGGCTTCTCACTAGAAGTGCAGGAAATACCACTTGAAGTCAGTCACTAGTGAACATATGATGATTATAATCACAGAAGGCGTTTTATGGATATTATGGTAACTTAATAGTTGAATTCATAAGTCAATTGAAGCTAGAACACCATGAAAAACCTGGAAACATTGGACAGCTACTTCGTCCTACCGTGAGACTCCTCAGAAGTGAGTATTCACGATCCACAGTACTTTTTACATATGCCAGAAATAATTATAGTTCCACAGGCTGTTCAAAATTCTTAGTTATTTACAAAATTTATGCTTTAAAAAATATATATAGGATAAAAATAGTGATATCATCGCTTCTAGTTTCAATTCTTAGCTTATTGAACATTGTACAACTTTGTAAATCACATACCAGAAGTATCTAACTGTTATGTCCCGATAAGTATAATGAATGGTAACTTTTGGGATCCATTCATGGACCAATTCTATGCGTATATTTTTATCATATAATTGTTAAATAAATAAACTATTCATATTCGTGTCCCTCTTATTATAAGCTTTATGCTGACTTATGAACTATTATTATACAATTTACCATTCTTGAATTATGCCCAGTCTATCAATTACTACCTCCCTTATTCACAGCCTTATTTGGCTAATTCTTGTACTGGTTTTGTTTCTTATTTTATGGTACCATGTGGTCTGTTTGGCATATATGTAAACCCAGTACGTTTGAAATATAATGATTCATATTGCAGAGACTGAGATTGATGTTTTGGACTTAACTGGCTGGGTTAGGCACGAAGCAGGGCCAATAAGGACTCTAGACTGTTCTTACTTGTTCTATGCCTCGTTGGTCTGGTAGATAATTCACGGCTCTCTAATTGGCGGTATCATTACGTATACATTAGCAGGGCACTCAGGCTGCACTAACACTCTGTTGGTTGTAACTACCCTTTCATTAAGTTGTTTATTGATATCGCTCCTCTCCTATTAACCGAGAATCACTTCTAGGTAGTGAAGTTAACTGAAGTGTTAAAATTAATCTTCTATGAATATTTAATCTAGTTGCTTTATTAGCTAATTCATCTGATTTATAAATAAAACAAATTTATGAAAATAGTTTCATCTGGCGACCTGCTTGAACATCTTGGCTACCTTTCCCTGTCATTTAAATATTTCAACAAGTTATCTAGTTTTGGTTATGTTACTCAGTTACGCCAGTAACCCTTCGTCGATGAGTAAAAGCCATTCAACAGCATTTTGCATCCAACTCTTTCCTGAACAATCCTTTCCAGTTCCTATTCATTCTTTTCATGTCTCATTCCAATTCTCGACTCAGTGTGTTCATTGGACTTCCTCTCTTTTTTTCATATCCCTTTAAAATTCCAAGTTAGCGCTTGACTCGTGATACAGTTTAATGATTTCCATAATATATATCCTATCCATTTCCATCTTCTTTTCTTAATTTCCTCCTCAACTGAAACCTAGTTTGCTCTCTCTCTCTCTCTCTCTCTCTCTCTCTCTCTCTCTCATAGTAAGTTGTTGTTGACAGTATCCGGCCAAACAATATTCAATATCTTACATAGGTCTATATTTACAGGAAAAAGATGGTAATGATAGAAAATTTTACAGTTTGACCGAATTTACCATTGTCAACATTCGTAGAATAACCAACAAAACCAAAAAAATAAGCACAATATTACAAGTCTGCTGATTATTCAGGTGGATAAAATTACATATTTTACACATGATTTACGTATTATATATACGTATTCTATGTCAAATATGAAATAGCTATGATTAACTTATTTCTAACTTCATTGAAAGTAAAATTCTTTTCTTGACATTCTTGTGTTAACCGCCTTATCATTTTGTTAATATACAAAATTAACGATTAGTAACCAAGAGATTACCGTTTTTTTTTGTTGTTTTTTTCATTTCCAGTAGGGTGTTTTGTTTTTCTTCTTTCAGTTAATTACATAACTAACTACATTCAAATTGAAATCAGTTCTATTCAAATCATATGACTAAATAAATCATTGTTCATTTTCAAAATTGCTTTATATTCCGATCAGTTAGTTACTAATGCCAGTATGACACGAATGATTTCTGTGTACATTCCAGTAAGTTGAATAAAAAAAAATTCATCTAACAGGCACATGATAGCATATCATAGCACATCATTACGTAACATCTACAGGCACATGTAACAGGTTGTTTGTTCAAATATCTACATAGATGTAATGTGATCGGTTACTGTTTATACAAATACAATGTTTATGTAATAACTATAATGAAAAATAAAGAGAAAATTATCTGGGTTTTTTCTATACTGTAAAGTCACCTAGTCACCTAGATACTAACTTCAGTTAGATCGTTTCTGCTTGTTATCGAAATATACAAGCCACCAACCTTCGGGTCTAATCACGACTCAAATCGTGTTAGTGAATAATTGAATTCAATAAGTCAATTACGAGAACTGATTTTTGAATACTAATTGATCTGGACAGACAATTAGAAGAATGAAGCGAAGCAAAACGAAATAATACACAATGGAGAAGGCATGTAAGCCTACTTCAATTAACTGAGCGTAAATCGACATTCATATTCAGATAGGATCAATAAGTGAATAATTAACAAGGTCACAATGTGACTCAAGAAGAACGAGTAGATTAAGCTTGCTCGGAAGCTAGAATAAGCTATAAGGGTTTAACATCATAATAACCAACAATACAGGATTAATAAACTAGAAAAGTATATTAAGAATTATTAATTAAGTGCCAACCACTATCAAAGTCTCAATCTTTAGTACGAACATCAAGACAATTCTACTGTACGGAGCTGAAACTTGGAGAACTACTACAATCATCATTAAAAAGGTACAAGTATTTATAAATAGTTGTCTACGCAAGATACTCAACATCCATTGGCCGGATACCATCAACAACAGTCTACTGTGGGAGAGAACAAACCAGCTTACAGCTGAAGGGGAAATTAGGGAAAGACGATGGAAATAGATAGGACACACTTCGAGGAAATCATTAAACTGCATCAAAAATCAAGCAGTAATTTGGAATCCTGATAGGAAACAAAAAATTGGAAGGCCAAAGAACACATTGTGTCGGGAATTGAAGGCAGACATCAAATAGATGAATAACAACTGGAAGGGATTGCCCAAGATAGGGGTTGGATGGAGTGGGCGGCCTACGCTCCTCCACGAGGAGTAACAGGTGTAAGTAAGTAAGAAATAAAATGACATTTCATTTATTTGTTTTACTACAGGTCTTATTAATTTCTGATAGATGGAAATAAATGAGAACATCTATTAATAAAGTGTAATCATTTAACTACTTACTTACTTACTGACTGACTTACGCCTGTTACCCTTCATGAAGGAACATAGACCGCTCACCAGCACTATCCATCCAACCCTGTCCTGGACAATCCTTTCCAGTTCTTTCTAGTGTTCTTTTTAGAGAACAACTGAATGTCATTCGTTTTTCTATTAAGAAAAATACAATTCAGATAATCTGATTAAAAAGGTTAATACCTTCTGGGACAAGTTTTACTTAAAACTGGCTGGCATAAAATAAGTATGATTGAGACATTTGAAATTCAAATTATGCAACATCTCATCACAATCAGTCATAATGGGCGAGTAAAGCTCATCTTCTTGAACCCTATCACTTAATGATTTGGTAAAATCGGAAATCAATACATTAAGTACCTCATTTTTAAAATATTCATCAATTGTCTCAGACTTTGTTATCCTTTCGTTTCCATGCCAATCACTCTTTGTTCTTGTTCTCTTTTCTTCGATTTTCTCAACCTTCTACTACCAGACATTCCACTTTCGATTGGTCATACATATTATTTATATCTGTCGATATCAGTAGCACACATCACAATGAAATTGAGAAAAAAGTATTACCTACCTTATGTTTGGAACTTGTAAGTTAAATGCACCTATGTCTCAGTTTAGACTAAAACTCGAACCGAGTAACTGCAGCTTCAAATACTAGTGGTTTCCTAATGTGGTCTAACATCAATCGATTCGTGATCCCAATCAAAAACTTAATAATCTCCACAACCCCTATACTAGTAATTAGCATGTGCTCACTAGTGACTAGCTTCGTGAGGGAATTCTCGGAGTTCTAGTGAGAAGCCGTGACCAGTGGAGCTAATCCATGTCGGGTAGAGACAGATATCTACCTCAGTGCAATGGAAGATGGTTGCGCGATTTAGTGGGTTGGTTGATGTTAGACACTATCACCATTGGATGCCGGCTCAGTGGTTCAGTAGGTAAGGCGTTCGCGCGCGAGAGTGAAGGCCCTGGGCTCGATTCTCGCGAGCGGGATCGTGGATGTTCACTGTTGAGGAGTCCCACGATAAGACGAAACGGCCGTTCAGTGTCTTCAGGTTTCCAAAAATGATCTGACATCAATCGATTCATGATCTCAATCAAAAACTTAATAATCTCCACAACCCCTATACTAGTTCTTTAAAGATTGATCAATAGCAGTTTTTAAACTTTTCAAAGTAGAATGCTGATAAACATGTTCAATGTTTAGAATCCATTGAAGTTCAAAATAAATGGGGAATGTTTACAATTGTAACATTGTTTACGGTATATATAATGGTAATGTATAACCCGAAATAGTTCTCATTTCATTTCTTACGTGAACGTTGTTTTCCCAAAGGTAATAATCAATATTATGAGTATACATTATTTCCTTTCAGCGACTAATACTCGAGTTTTTTTCAACAGTACTAACTAATGAACTGACCTTAAAACTATATCCAATATTGAATAAGGATAAGAAGAAAACAGAATGTATGTAAAGTTATTTATAAGGTAAATGAAATGTATCGAACAATAGAATCCAGGATAATGTTTCGTCCAATGTTGAACTTATCAGCGCAACATATCTGCATCTTGAAGTTAATGCCTAGTCATAATTCTAACCCATTGCTTTCTATTTCAAATATTTAACATGTTTTCCATATAATTAATGAGTCCAGTTAGTTATTCATTTGTGTATATAAATTCATTTACTTGTTTAGTCAGATAAAAGTTTAAACTAAAGCGACAGTCATGGTAGTGAAGGTAGTTGTACAGATTATTACTGAAAACATACAATGGATTTAGTAAGATAGATATCAATAGCCACAGTTGTATATACAGTGAACGTATAAGTCAGTCATAATGTAGTTTACTAAATAGTATACGTGTTAAGTCGGCCTCCAGAGGTCCTAAAGGAGCCGAAGAGTTTCCATCCAATCAGAACTTGATGGAGATACCTAGTATATCAACGTGGCATGCTACTATTTGACAATAGTGAAATATGGCTTGTTGCAGATTGGCCGACTTATAATGTTGATTTAAAAAATGCTTATATCTATGAATACTCGAGATTTTCTGTACATTTCGATTCTTACAAAATAAAAACTTTTCCGAATTTTCTTCTGTCTTCTGATTTGCGACGGTGAAGTTCCAGCCTTCGAGTGTCATAGTCGTAAACTGTATTCTGCGTTAATCAAGTAGCAAAATTAACGTCCTTAATAATATCATCAAAATCTAATCAACACTTCATTTGCTATTGTGTTACTTAAATATTCCCATTGAGGTATAAGACTGAAATTGATCAGTCTCTTATTGGCATGTGTGCATACTGTGCGTATTGTCTCGATATTGCCTTAATTCACAGGCATTACAGGCAAAGATGGATAATGACCAGCAGTGGAATCCAGTTCGATGAGCGTTTCGCCCTATTTGGGACTCGTCAGATAGATGTACTTGCATCTCAGAGTTGATGTTCAAATAGAAACAAACTCGCGTCCTGGATTTCACTGCTAGCCACTATCCAATTAATCAACACTGTTTACAAACATCCAGCATAAGTTGAGTACTAACCGAATAATAATAATGAGGAAATAAGTGAATCAAATAGTAAGAATATGGTCAGTAGGTTGCGCAACCATAAATTTGTAACGCATACATTTTTGACGTTTGATATATATGTGGTACCAATCATTTTTCTATTCATTTGGTAGATGAACATTGTCTGTAAGTTCTAAATATTCACAGAGGAATTCATTTTAATTTCTAACTTTTACCTTATTTGAATAGTTGAGATTAAGAGTTAATTGACGCTAGACCACTATGGAAAACCTGGAAGCATCTAATTTATTTGAGATGACCTACAGTGACGTATTCATAGAAGATATATACAGATAGTTTTATATGATTTTAATGAAATCCTCAATGAAAATCATTTTTATGTACGCAATAATCACCTATGAAATGAACAAGAAGATGTTCGAAATGACTAATTATTATGCTTTCATTAAACAGTTAAAATGAATAATTATTCTTACAAGAGTGTAGCATAGAAACAAGTTATGAATTTTTACTCACTTGTTAGACAATCAGAAAAACAATATTTTCTAATGAATAGTTTGTGGAAAATAAACATTCATTTGGTCAGCTACAACGTAGGACCAGGCACATTTATGCATCAATTCAAGTTTCCATACCTCATCAGCACAACAAAATGAACACCAAATTCATAGAAGTAGTTAATTCAATGGTAGTAATATATAAAAGATTGTATATAAGGTTATAGTACAGGAAGAAAGAATTAGTACGTAGAAAGAAAGATATGAAGCGATTTTAATCTCTTAGTTTAAAGGAAGACATAGAGTGTATACACCGACGCCATTGTGATCGATTCTGAGCCATGTCACTAACAGTCTCCAACCATTGGTTAAGATAGTCACGCGGATCCCAACCAAGTAGTCTGCATCTCCCAACATGGTTCAGACTAGAAGTTAGTGACTTTATGGACTGATGCCACGTTTTGATTTGGCCACCCCTTACTTTCTACCAACCATGTCCAACACTAGTCAGTATTGCACGTCGTGGTAATCGTTGTCCACGTATACGTGACAAAAACATAAACATTAATATTTAAAAATATTTAAGTGATTTTACACAATTCATGAATCTATCAATGCGATCTACAGATTGTTCTATCTGTAAGTTTAAAGAATGGCGACATATAAATTTATCCGTAAGGATGTGAATTATCTATTTTCTCGGATTTTTATAAGGATGTAAATTGATTTTCAGGAGTTTTCACACTGTTTTTGATTAGAGTTAGGTTTATTGGTTCAAAAGTTTACAGTTCAAGTTGAAGTTTAAAACTAATTATTACCATGTGCTCATAAGTGTCCAGCTTCGTGAGGGAATTCTTTCAGTTCTAGTGAGAAGCCATGACCAGTGAAGTTAATCCGTGTCGGGTAGAGACAGGTCACGCAATTTCATGGATTGGTTGAGGTTATACATTAACACCGTTAGATGGCGGTCGGCTCAGTGGTCTAGAGATCAAACGTTCACACGCGAGACCGAAGGCCCTGGATTCGAATCCCGCGAACAAGATCATGGATACGCACTGCTGAGGAGTCCCACAATAAAACGAAACGGCTTTCCAGCGCTTTCAGATTTTTAATGGTTGTCTAACATCAATCGATTCATGATCTTAGTATAAAAGTATTGATTTAGATTTAAAGTTCCGGTTGGGATTACGAGATAGGATTGAGATTAAGGGACATGGATGATTGCTTTATTATATGCATTCCTCATGTTCATAATTCGATATCCAATGTCTATGATATTATTTCTACTGGTCCTACTACATGATAGAAGAAAGAAAAGTCATTCATTAGTGAATTTAGCGCAAAAGCCCATGATAAAGTTTTCTCAGTTTCATTGACTCATCTCCATACCATACTCTTACCATAACGACTTATATAGAATATATGAATTACAATTGTCCATTTCGTGAATATAAAGCATACAAACAAAAGACTAATACATTTCAAAATATCAGAAGGGGTTTTGTGGATATTTTAGAAATTTCACTGATTAAAATCATGAGCCGATTGAAGCTAGACCACCATGGGAAACCTGGATGCCGGCTCAGTGGCCTAGTTGGTTAAGCGCCTGGCGCGAGACTTATAGGTCCTGGGTTCGAATCTCGCGGGGTGCAGGGTCGCGGATGCGCACTGCCGAGGAGTCTCATACTAGGATGAAACGGCCATACAGTGATTCCAGGTTTCCCATGATGGTCTAGCTTCAATTGACTCATGATTTCAATCAGTGACATGTCAAAATAACCTAGGAAAATACAAATCCTATTAGGTCTATGAACAAATTAATCAATAACCTGTTACTTTAGGGATTGTTACGTAACTTACATTTGACTTTTGAAACTAACTTATTACCTAAATATTCATAATTATCTCATTAAGATACGGTATCATATGATGTAATAATTCAATATAGTGTAACAAAAATATCATAACTGTAAAGGAAATAATGTACTTTTTCACAAAATAAACAAATACATAAAGAGGAATATTACCATGTTTACATAAGTACGATAATGTTGATAAGTACAAAAGGTTAAATCAATAATGGAATTGTAATGAAATCATTCTATCAAAGTGTATTTGATGTGATTAGCTGGGAAATATATTACAATGAGAGACTGATGCAGATATGAAGGCAAAGAATTAAGAAAGCAAGGGAAGCATTCATACAACTGACGAACATATAGAAATAAAGTCAACTGTCCTTAAGTCAACATCAAAGTCACAATCTTCAATACAAATGTCAAGATAGTTAGTTCTACTGTACGGAGCTGAAACGTAGAGAACCACCATAAACATTATCAAAATAGTACAAGTGACTATGAACAATTGTTTACGCAAGATACTGAATGTTCGTTGATCAGATACCATCAGTAATAGTCTACTGTGAGAGAGGACAAACCAGCTTCCATCTGAGGAGGAAATTAGGAAAAGATGATAAAAATGCATAGGACACACATTACAGAAATCATCAAACTGAATCTCGAGCTAAGCCCTAACTTGGAATCATGAAGAAAGTGGAAAAGGGAAAAGCCAAAGAACACATTATGTTGGGAAATAAAATCAGATATGAAAAGAATGTATAACAACTGGAAAGAAACGGAAAGGATTGTCCAAGACAGGGGTTGGATGAAGTGTGCTGGTGGGTGGCTTATGCTCCTCCACGAGGAGTAACAGGTGTAAGTAAGGAAGAGATTTGTTGAGCTTATTTTGATTTGAAGTCGGATAATTTTATTTAGGAATTAATATTATTTGAAAAATCATTGAGAAATAAAAACCACTGAACAACTGTTTGGAATTTCGCTGTTAGTGGTCACAAAGCCACTAGCAATAGAATGTATGACTTTCAGATCTGCTAGTAAAGGAAGTTGAAAAGACGACTGAATTTGTGTCGTACTTCATTGAATGAGTTTCATCAAAATATGCTTAAAGGTCCTAGGTACAATTTCTGGTAGAGTTATAGGTACCAACTTCTGGTGTCCTATCCTAAGATAAAACAGTATTTCAATAGTTCTCTGATTTTAATGTTTATTTAAATTAATTCAATCCAAAACGAATACCTTTATTTCTTGTAGTAATCTCTTATTCCTTAAGATAACAGTATCAAATACAAGGCTTCTTACCTTGAACTTAATCATATTCATTCAGTTATTTTATGATCACTAATAACTTGCTTATATATATTAATGAGGTCATCAATTAAACCAGCTGAGAATTCTGAACAGAATGATAGAATTTTAAGCAAAGATGAATAATGACTAGCAGTGGAATCTAGTTTGACACGCGTTTTGTCCTGGTTAGGACTCGTCAGCTAGATGTACCTGCATCTGAGTTGATGTTCACTCCGGGACTCGGACCTGGTACCTTTCACTTCAAACGCCATCACGTTCTCCATTTAGATACTGAGTCCTGTTAGCCAACTGCTTGTGCAATGGGGTGAAGTTTAAATTCACTTGGTGTTGTTTTACTTGTATCATCCCATTGTTATTTAGGACTACAATCGATCAGTCTGTTACTGACATATGTGCATCCTGTGCGGATTGCCTCGAAATAGCACTAAGTCACAAGCTTTCTAAATAAAGATAGATAGTGGTTAGCAGTGGAATCCACTACTACTAGAAAGTGATTTATTTCAATCTCAAGGTTTTTATAAAATAAAAGTACATATTTATGATAAGAAATCATGTCGTTCCATCCTTCATAAAATAGAATATGATAAAAGAATGTAACACATCATCATCAATTGGTAAACATGAAATCTGTAAAGAACAGATTTACATCGTTTTTTAAGCGAAAGTTGTTATATCCCGATAAGCATAATGAATGGTAACTGTTGGGACCTATTTATGGAGCAATACTAGAAGTACATTTATGTCGTATAATTGTTAAGTAACTAAACTATTCATATTCGTATTCCTCTTATTATCAGCTTCATTTTGACCTATAGACTATTATTGTACGATTTACCACTCTTGAGTTATGCCTGATCCATCAATTACTATCATCCACATTCACAGACACTTTTGGTTAAATCTTGTACAAATGTTGTTTCCTATTTTATGGTACGATGTGGTCTGTTTGGTTGGTATATAAACTCAGTATGCTTGAAATAAATGATTCATATCGTGGAGGCTGAGATTGATGTTCTGGACTTAACAGGCAGTGTTAGGCGAGAAGAAGTACAGATAAGGAGTTTAGACTGCTCGTACAAGTTTACGCGTCAGTGATCCGGTCAATAAATCACTGTTCTCCAACTACCGGTATCATTACATCATGTATTGACAGGGGCACAAGGTCTACAAGTTATAACAAAAATAATACAAAAAACATTATGATAAGGTCAGTATTCATTTCATAATTTAATATTGTTAAGTTACAATGACAATAATTGAACTAATAGATACGTTTGAATTGATTTCTATGCATCTTGTTATAACTTGTGACCTGAGTGCCGTGTAACGTAACGTAACGATACCGCCAATTAGGGAGCAGTGACTTATAGGTTGGATCAGTGACACGGAAAACCCGTACGAGCAGTCTAGAGTCTAGATTGGTCCTGCTTTCCGCCTAGCCCAGCCAATTAAGTCCAGAACACCAACCCGAGCCTCTACTATAGGAATCATTATATTTCAAACATACCGGGTTTATATACACCAGCTTAACAGACCACATCGTATTATAAAATAGGAAACGACATTTGTACAAGAATTAGTCGGATGTGGCTGTGAATGAGGGAGGTAGTAATTGATAGACTGAGCATAATTTAAGAATGCTAAATCGTATAACAATAGTTCAAAGGTCAAAATGAAGCTCATAATAAGAGAGACGTGAATATGAGCAGTTTAGTTGCATAACAATTATACGAAAAAAGTATACACATAGAATCTGTCCATGAATGGATCCAAAAAGTTGCCAATTCATTATGCTTAACAGGACCTAACACATTTTAAATGGAGTTTTTGCTTTTGTCTATATGAGGTAACATGAAAGTTTACGATAAAAGAAAAACATTTTACAGAACATTTATTTGTTCATTTAGAAAATTTCCATAGCCCCCAAATGCCGGGGGGTGGGAAGAGTCCGCTCTCCCTATCGAAATGCTCTCACATGGCCAAGCGTACATAAACTCTGCCAGGGAAGTCCTACTCACTGTCTTCTCGTGGCGGGGGTGTTGTTTACGAAAATGAGAGGACGAAAAGCGAATATCCGGCGCTTTAACCGGATTCCAAACCAATGCTCCGCATGCGGGAACAAATGGTGTATGAACCAATCGTTGGTCACCGGCTAACATGGGACTGCATCTCCTTATGTTGGTCCACTGCCTTGTGGATCAGACCTTCAGGTCGAAGGCTCTGGGAGTGGTCCCCTAAGAAAACCATCTGCCTCGGTTTGAGCACCCGAGCAGTATCACAGCCCTCACATATATCGAATGAGATTTGTGTGGTGCATATGTATTTGGTGCCTCGTTGTACCAATATCTATGCGTTAATATAGATTAATGAAAAAAACAAATTTTTCATCAACAGATTGATTAAAGTAAACAATCATTACTCGAGGACATATAAGATCAGTGTAAATTGATCAATATTGAACTAAATCAATAATTAAATCGAATAAAAAATGTCCTTCAATATTTTGTTATTTATTTTACATGTAGTTGGTACTTTTAAAAAAAGTCACTATTATTATTCCCTGTTGTTATTCATCAAAAATTATATCCAATACAAAGAATGGAAATAGTAGATAAGAAATCCTGAATCTAGGTTTAGTGCTATTTGTCACTAATCGATAAGCTGTGTCTGTGATGATGAGAGGACTGATGATCCATGTAGGATACAACTCTATATCAACCAACTCTATAACCAGAAACGTTATCATGAAGTTATTTGGACTATGATTATGCAATGAACTTGATTGTAATAGCGAGTTTTTGGTGAGATTACATTTTTTTAAGTGTTGGATGATCTAGTTACGCATGCTTCATTCATTGTTTTGAACTAAGCCATTTTTCATCTACTTCACACAGTGCATTCATATTAATAAGCTTGTCCTAGTGAGTTTGTTCCATGTTGAATTTCTCCGTAAGTCGTTTTCACCTTCGTTTACACTTACATTTATGTTGAATATTTTGTTAGATTGACCTCTGGTCATGTGACTTAATGTTTATATTTTACTGAAAATCATTCTTTATTTCACAGAGGAAAAATACCTGTAAAATCGCCGAGAGAGTAGAAATCTACAATTCTGACAAAGTTATTATTATTTATTATTTAAATACATAAATATTGGTACAAGGAGGTACCAAATAGATATGCACCACATAAATCATTTGATTTATGTAAGAGCTGGAATACTTACAGAGCATCCAAACCGAAGCAGGTGGTTTTCTTAGCGGGAAACACCCGCAGCCTTTGACCTAGAAGTCTAATCCATATGGCAGTGAAGTATCGTAAGGAGATGCAGTCACATGGTAACCAGTGACCGACGATTGGTTCATACGCCATTTGTTCCTTCAGGATCCTGGAGACCATGTGCATGATTGGTTTGGAATAAGGGTTTTCCAACTCACTTGAGTGGATCCTCCATATCCGCAAACGCGGTTAAAGCTCCAGACATTCGCTTTTCATCCTCTCAATTTCGTAAACAACAGTAATGCCACGAGAAGTCAGTGAGTAAGATTTTTCTGGCAATGGCTGTATACGCGTGACCATATGAGAGCAGTTAAAGAGGGAGAGTTGTCTCTTTCCACCCTCAATCTTATCAGGGCATTCAGCAGTATTCTAACAATATGAAATGTCACATTTATTCCATTTGTGCAAATCAATTAAAAAAATCGCCGTTTCTTTTTTTAAAAAATACATACAATTACAAATGAGGAAAGTATTCAATAAACAAACATCTTCCTTTGTTTTCACATTAGTCAATAACCCAATGTATATTGAATAACAGTCCTTAGTTATTTATGTATATTTCTATTGTGTTCATTCATAAAAGAAAAGCTGACGAGTCCCAAATAAGACGAAACGCGCTTCCTGGATTCCACTGCTAGCCACTATCCATCATTGCTTACAAAAAAGTAAATTTATATTTTTCATTAAAGACAATTTCAAACAAGCTCACAATAATAATTGATTAACCAATTCTATTCAATATTGGTTTGTTATGAGATTTATTTTCTCAAAACTATAACCTGTGTAGTTAAACAAGTTGAAATCAAGGTAATAGGTTACCTTTTGATAGAGTTTTGGTTCTCTAAGCTAAATAGTTTGATCATGGAGGTTTCATCGTTCTTCTGAATAACATCATTAGCAATAGGTTACTGTATATTATTTAATGGATTAATATTAAAATAATTCAAACTTCTTGATAAAGTATTAGAGATTGAATAGTATGGTGGAAACTATATGATAACACATTTGATGTCGAAGCCCTGGAAGTTGTGGAATCTTTCATGTATCTTGTCAACAGCATCATCGACGAAAGAGAAGGATCGGATGCAGACGTAAAGGTGAGAATTGGAAAAGCAAAGACAGTATTCCCACAACTGACGACCATATGGAACTCAAAACAATAGTCAGCCAACATCAAAGTCAGAATCTTCAATACGAATGTCAAGATAGTTATACTGTACGGAGCTGAAACGTGAAGAACTATCATAACTATCATCAAAAAGGTACAAGTGTTCATGTGTAATTTTCTATGAAAGATGCTCAATATCCATTGGCGGGATACCATTAGCAACAGCCTTCTGTGGGAGAGAACAGACCAGCTTCCAGCTGAAGAGGAAATTAGGAAAAGATGATGTAAATGGATAGGACACATGTTGAGGAAATCACCAAACTGAATCATGAGGCAAGCCCTAACTTGGAATCCTGAATGGAAGCGGAAAACAGGAAGGCGAAAGAACACATTACATTGGGAAATAGAAGCAGATATGAAAAGAATGGATAACAACTTGAAAGGATTGCCCAAGACAGAGTTGGATGTAGAATGCTGTTGGGCGACCTAAGCTCATTGACGAGATGTAACAGGTGTTAGTAAGTATGTGATAATTGGGAACTATGGATGTTAAAGTTTCATGACATAAATCAAAAATCCATCATGATGGTGTAGATGTAATCATCTTAGATCTTTCTCTAAACATTAAGGTGTATTATTACAAACTTAGTTTTTCATTATGATTGATATTTAGATAATGTAATTAGAAGATGAAGTTTGTTTGGAACTGTGTATTATGTTGATGACCTTTGTTCTGTGATCTGAATGGTTTGGTCATTGAGCTTTCATTGTTCTACTGAACAACATCATCAGCACAAACTTCAGGTAGAAGTGTAATTTTCGAATTTCTCCATATATGACTCCCAGTTTGTCCTGTAGACCTCAATTTTATTTGTTTGTTGTCGTTGAACTTTTACCTGACATGATTTACTTCTTCATTTTGATAGGAGAACAATGTAAGCTCCACGACAAAATCAACCAGCTGAAAGAACTAAATTCAACCAAGATCATCCACCTGTATTACAAATCTTCTCCATCATCTCAACTTTGATTCTTACAACAATTAAGCAAAACAAACTATTTGATGATTGAAATTGAAATGAAAGTTAGTTTATGAGTTAAATGTTACAACTGTTTGAAGATAGATGAGATGATGTTTAGCCAAGTTGATGATGATAAATATTCAAATTTCTATATGAAATAAACATAATTCAGGGTTACCTAATTGAAATATCCGGATATTAATGAACAAGATGATTTGGGTATAGAGTTTCTTTGATCAGTATTGTACTTATTGTTTGCTTGTAATATGTGTACTGACAATAACTATGATATCGAAGTATGAAAAAATACACCATCACTGATTAACATTAACTAAAGATTATTTTAAAACATAAAAGCATTGAAAAATTATAATATAGTTTCGGACTACTCCGCCTGTAGGTCTTCTAGAGCTATTGCCGGTCTCAAGCCGACACACAGAATGAGGGTTGTGTATAGTGTCAGCAACGTTATCCTGTAGAAAACAATCTTGCTAAAGAAACGCTAATCAAAATAAACAGTCTAAACAATTTAAAGTCTTCTCTTGGAGTTCAAATGTCTTCATTCAAAAAGAATTATGACGCCTCATGATGAAAGCGAAGATTCTTCGGGAGTCATGAGATCGATGCTCCTTCTAACAAATAGAGCAAGAATTTTTATAGGTACAAATCAAAATATCTACATGGAATGTTTGCAGAATGTGGGAGATCGGGAGGACCAACCAAAATAGCTATGGAAATGAGGAGATACAACTTGACAGTACTGGGAATCAGCAAAACCCATTGGTCCCAAACTGGACAGAGAAGGGAAGATTCAGGAGAGATGCTACTGTATTCCATTGAAGAGGAAGAAAATGCCTCACACGTTTAGAGAGTGTCACTGATGCTGTGTAAAGAATTACGAACTGTACTTATAGGATATGGATCTCATGGATCCAGGATCATCAAAGCATCCTTCAAAAGAGGAAGGGAATAACGATGAATATTATCCAATGTTGTGCGCCAACCAATGATAGAAATGATGACGATAAACATCAGTTCTACTCGAGACTTCAATCAATCATTACTGTTGATGATAAAAATAAAAATTACTAATGTAGTTTCCTTACAATTTTAAACTATTCTTAAACACATTAGGTGATTTGACATTTGAATTGATTTGATTTCTTCTGAATAACACTTCAGATGTTTACCTATTTCAGCAAGAGTAAAGAAAGTGAAATGTTTATCATCATTCATCTACACTTTTGCAATCATTTTGATACATGTTCACTTGTTCCCTTCATCATGATATAACCAATACTTCTACATTCACATGAAAATTGATTAACATAATGGGAGATATCACAATAATTTGAAGTCCTTAGGAACTTTTATAGATCATTCATTGTTTCAAAACCAGATTATTCAATTCACCTCTGAATGATGAAACAATGTAGATACCAGAAGCATAGGATGTCTTTACATACTCCATCCTATTCATTAGTATATGAGTTAACATCCTTTTGTCAATAACATTTCATTTATTGTCCACAAAAATTATTACACAAACAAGTTGACCAGTAATAGTTCTAAAATATAACTTTATCTTCTAGTTATACAGTGGTATGTGCTACTTATTCTGATAGATATAAGTAGGATGTAACATCAATCGGAAGTGGAATGCCTATTATCAGAATATTAAAAAGATTGAATTGAAGAGAATAGGAAGGGAAAGAGAAAGCAATTGTAATAGAAACAAAATTGATAGAATCATGAATCATGTAAAAGAACATTGAAGGAAGTTATGCAAATCATGTACTTAATGTATAACAAACTGTGTTCCTATACCTGATTTGTCATTCATTAAGGTACTAATTAAGTTTATCATGTAGATTCAATGTTTCAAGTAATTAATACTCATTAGTACAGATTGAATTTTGATGGAGTTTTGTTCTCTGATTTGAATGGTTTTGTCGTGGAGCTTTCATCGTTCTTCTGAACGACATCATCAGCACAAACTTCAGATAGAAGTGAAATGTTCGAAATTTCCCCATATGCGTTTCACAGCTTGTTCTGTACATCTCGATGTTGATTGGTTCTTATTGACCTTAAATTTGTCATTGTTTACAAATCTTCTCCACAGATTGAATTTCGTTGGTTTACTGTGTCAATTTGTTGATATGAAATGTGTCAATTTGGACTAATACTATGTTGTACACAAGTTGTATAAATGATTGATAGCAAGATAACACGTCCCATGTTTATTACAATTCAATAAATATATCACTCATTAAGTAGGTCGACTTCAATTGTTTAACTATTATACCATAGTTATCATTTTACTTGACTTTCCATTCATATAAATTGAAGTAGTCCCACAGTAGAACGAAACGGCTATTCAGTGCTTTCAAGTTTTCTATGATGATCTAGCAGCTTCAAATGATGCATGATCTCAACTATTAAAATTGAATTACGTAAATTTTATAAACCAAAGATTAATGAATAAACGAAGGAATGTTAATTCATTGCTTGATGTTCAATGGAATTCCGTCGAACAGAAATCGTACTAGTGAATATTGATACCAACAACAATAATAATAAACGAAAGAATCATAATCTCTTTCATTTGATTGGTTATTTGTTTAGATATTTTCAAGAGTAAAACATTTTACTTCATGGTTGATACTGTAGTATATACTACTCATGTCTCTCGACATAAGTAGTATGTTACACCAATAGGAAATGACGGCAAAAAAAGCTAAGAAAAAAGAGAGAATAGAAAAGAAAATAGAAATGAGTAGTAAACTGTAAGAATCATACAGTCAGTCAGCCACAACGTAGGACCAGGCACATTTATGCATCGGTCCAAGTTGCCATACCTCATTCGCACAACAACATGAACACCGGATTCATAGAAGTAGTTAATTCAATAGTGGTAATATATAAAAGAAAGATTGCAATAAGGATATATTACAGGAAGGAAGAATTAGTTCGTAGAAAGAAAGATATGAAGCGATTTTAATCTCTTAGTTTAAGGGAAGACATAGAGTGTATACACCGACGCCATTGTGATCGATTCTGAGCCATGTCACTAACAGTCTCCAACCATTGGTTAAGATAGTCACGCGGATCCAAACCAAGTAGTCTGCATCTACCAACATGGTTCAGACTAGAAGTTAGTGACTTTATGGACTGATGCCACGTTTTGATTTGGCCACCCCTTACTTTCTTCCAACCATCTCCAACACCAGTTAGCATTGCAAATGAAGTATTCAGCTTATGATGCTTATATTTTAATTAGATATTCAGTAATTTTGTATGAAACAATAAATTGGTGTTCCCCGCTAAAATATTGGTTCACAACAATACCAGCTAAAAAAAGCCACTGAATGAAAATGTGAAAGTAATGAGCAGTTATTTCATTGTCATTTGATATTTGTCAGCTATGTTCACTCTGTAAACGACCTGGAATCGAACTGAGTGCCTTTAGGTTTTGTAATGATTGAGTTATTTATCCATTACACAACTACTTATGTCTATTAATTTCGATATTTTATTAGTACTTATGTTACTGAATGTTATTCTACATTCTATATGTATTTACAATATTTTTATTTAGTCTTTTGAGGCTACTTACATCATTGATGATGTTTATTTTCTTTTACATTTTGACCGACTTGTTAGTAGATGACATGAATTTAATGAAATAAAATGAACTCCTTGTTATTCTACTAAAAACTTTATTCTTACTCTTTACAGGTAAATGAGGAAAACAATGTCTATGAAACTTATATTAAGCATTAAGAATACTATTGAAGTTTAGTAAAGACTTTTAGTATCCGAATGTGTCCTGAGTTCGAATCCGGCGAGGCAGAGCCTTGGTTGCGAACTACTGAGAGATCACAAAATAGGATGAAACGGTCTTTCAGTGCTTCCAACTTCTTCATGGTGGTCTGGCTTCAGTTGTTTCGTGATCTCAACTATTAAAATTTTTGATTGTGAAAATGGGTTATTCTTGAAATTGAATAGAATTGTGTAATTAGGAACGATATGGAAAAGAAATAGATCGGCTAAAGGTTCAAGCAACAATAATAATAACAACGTAGTCTGTAGAATAAAATGATTACTTACTTACTTACTTACGCCTGTTACTCCTCGTCGAGGAGCACAAGCCGCCCACCAGAACACTCCATCCAACTCTGTTCTAGGCAGTCCTGTCCAGTCCTTTCCAGTTGTTATTCATCCTTTTCATATCTGATTCTATTTCTCAACATAGTGTTTTCTTTGGCCTTCCTCTTTTCCGCTTCCCTTCAGGATTTCGATTTGGGGCTTGCTTCGTGATTCAGTTTGATGATTTATGTAATGTGTATCCTAACCATTTCAATCATCTTTTCCTAATTTCCTTCCCAGATGGAAGCTGATTTGTTCGAATAAAATGAATGCATCATTCTATTTCACAGATTCTCATCAGCTACATACAACCTGAAACTATAATGATTAGTCTGATTATTGACAAATGTTTGACATAATTTAGTTTGTGAACTTTAAGTAAATATTCAAAAGGTAACCAAAATCATAATAATAAGGAATAATAGGGATACAAAGTGTATGAATAAACATGGTTAAGATTAAGGTTGGACTTGATTGTTTCAAATCATATTGATCAATGAGTAAGGAATTAATGATGAATAGTTGAATTTATGAGTTAATTGATTAGTTGAAGTTAGATATTAACACCATTGGATGCCAGCTCAGTGATCTAGAGGTTAAATGTTCGCTCCCGAGACAACAGGTCCCGGGTTCGAGTCCCATGCGCAGGGTCGTGGATGCGCACTTCTGGGGATTCTCACACTAGAACGAAACAGACATCCACTGCATTCAGGTTTCCAATGATGGATTAGCTTAAATAGACTCATAAATTCAACTATTGGATATTATTTTTATTATATCCTAATCTGAAGAAGTGGCCTGCATTAAGTCATGAAACGTCGGGAATAAAATTCATTTACCCATTAGAATATAACAAAAATATATTTATCATAATCAATATATAATTAAGAGGTTATCTAAGAGTAATGAGTTTAATAAGCAATTGGGTAATCGCTCAACATGATTAAATAAATAAATTTGTGGAAATCAATCAGATTATGTAAGAGATGAATATCAGAAGGAGAAAGAACAGTAGAATAATAAAAGGTTAGGGACAAGGTTGAAAAGAAAAATTTTTAAAATTAACAAAGGTTACTAGAGAAATATCAAGTCGTCATGGTAGGGAAAAGTTAATCAAACTTTCCCTGTATATACACAGATCATGTCAGAAATGTCTGTTAACGATCGCCTTTGCAAAACGGAGTGAAATTGATGCTTTGTATCTGTTGGTTGTTTTGAATGCATCACTTATATTCAGTTGATGTCCTCTATATACATGTTTGTCAATCGCACTTGCAAAGATTTTATTACCTTTTAGCCATAGTTTCATAGGAATATGTTCATCAAATTTTGTAGAGCCTCTACTCTATGTCCTTTCTACTTACCCGCTACCGCAGGTACATGTATATTCACAAATGCAATTGAAGGTGGCATCGGAAGAATTTTGATCTATTCACAATTGATTGATCACTGTGTGGTGATCAATGTCATGTGTGTCAACTCATTCTTAGTGCAGATCGAATGCTATCGATCATGTTGCAATATGGCCACTAATCTAGGTAACTCGACATTGCGTGCACTATGCTGAGATAGAATGGTGGTTGGAGGCAGTCAACAGGTCCACCCAGTGATCAATCAATTCTGAATACATCTCAGTCCTACAGGAGATCATTCATGGCCAGGATAGCTCAGTGATAATGTCTCTGACTCTGAAGCTGAGTGACACGGGATAGAATCCGTCAGAGAGAACCAGTTCCCTTAAGATTTCAGGTACACCTTGCTAACGAGTGCCAAATAGCACGAAATCCGGGTCCAGGGTTTCCTGTTGACTACCCCAAACCACCATTCTATCTCAGTATTGATCTATCTTTGAATGGTATGATGAGCACTTAGTGTTGAATCGTGAAACCGGTTGAACGGTAGGGAATATTCTTTTAAGTGCTTCCTTCACTCTTCCATAGATTCTTCCTGAAATCTCATCCCCGTTGATTACTTCTTTCATATTCCATTGTAAATCATGTGTCGGAAGTGATTAAGTAACTGAGAAGCATGGTCCACATCACCACAGATAGTAAACGCATCATCATATCTAGATGTTATGGTGTTATGTTCTAGATTTCGTGTTTTAGTTTCGTTTGTTCTAAGTTAGCTATGAAGATATCGGCCAAGATAGATCCTATTGGTGATCCCATGACCACTCCATAGATTTGTTTGTATGGTTGGTAGTTGGATTGGGAAAAAAACCGTTTATGCAAAGGAAGTAATTCAAATTAGTCGCAAATTATATGAATACTTTCTTCTAATGGTATATTCGTAAATAATGAAGGCATATCAAAAGATACTATGAAAGTATCAGACATATTCAACTGATTCATTTCTTTGGAAAGCTGAACTGTGTCTTTTAAAACATTAGTCGCCGTTTTTTACGAATTAGTTCTAATAATTTGGCTAACTACATAGCCAACTAATGATATGGTGAGTTCACTGTAGACATTATCACCATAGTTATTATCTGGTATTTTTGCGAGTGTACATCTTGAAGAATAAAATTGCCTAAAAAAAAGAATTTATCATTGAATCAATCACTCTTGTCTCATAACTGAATGGGTATTGTGATTGAACCGAAGATGTTCAATCCAGTAGGTAACTTTCAAATCGTGAGCAATAAAAAGAACACCAGTCGAAGAAAGTTCCATCATTTTTCTCTCAAGCCAGATGCAGCTTAAATCCCTATCCCCCCTACTTCATCCAGTCAGCTAAACAGCATTATTAACCCTCACAGTGTAGTTAAAAGGTGATTGCTTGAACTGGTATTTAATAAATGAATTACATCATACTTGCTATGCACGATTATTAAGTGATGCTAAACCATAATTACGTTAGCTGCTTAAGATATTGTCAACTACTTTCGGCCAATGTACCGAAAATTAATGTGTTTGTAGGTATCAGTGCTAAGGTTTGACTTGATAGTTTTAAATAGATTGAGCATTGGGTAGAAGGTCAAACATGTGATGGCATTTGAAGAGAATGGCACTGTGTTCTCGTTTCAGAGTGAACATCAGCTCTAAGATGCAAGTACATCCAGATGATGAGTTTCGATTAAGACGAAATGAGCATCCTGAATTCCACTGCTAGCCACTATCCATCTTTGCTTCAAACAATGAAGTGTGTAGTTGAACGTTCCACATGAAGTAGTCAAAAAAGGAATGCTTGGATCAAACATTTTCTCAATCAATTATTAATCTATTCATATTTGATAGTTGAAAAATCTATTAATATTATCTGGGATTCGTAGCCTTTTGAAAGCAGATACATCAGTTCCCTAATCAAGAGTCACATTTGAAAAATCCCAGCATACAACATTATCACACCTTAGGGAAAAAACGCGCTATTATAGCTAGATAACTCTTCATGTATGATTCTAGTGTTCGCTCAGTTCATTATTCATGCTCTTCTGAATCTAGTAAATATGAATTCAGCATTTCTTACTTATTTACACCTGTTACTCCCAATAGAGCATAAACCGTCAACCAGCATTCTCTAACCCACTCTGTCCTGGGTCTTCCTTTCCAGTTCTATACAATTGTTGTTCATTCTTCTCATGTCTGCCTCCATTTCTTGGAGTAATGTGTTTTTTGGTCTTCCTCTTTTCCTTTAGCCAGGAGGATTCCATGTGACGGCTTGCCTTGTGATGAATTTGGATGTTTTCCTCAATATGTGTCCTATGCCACTTCCAGCACTTCTTTCTGATTTCTTCCTCCACTGGAATCTGGTTTGTTCTCTTCCACAATAGGTTGTTGCTGATAGTGTCCAGCCAACGGATCCGAAGTATTTTGCGTAGACAACTGTTAATAAACACAGTATTCCTATTGATGTTCATATATTTATTTATCTATATAGTTCTAATTCTAATGCGATTTAATCAATTTATCACATTCAACACTTTAAATGATGATATTTCTATAGTCAACTGGGAAATAAGAGATTATTTGTCTTAAATTACTAGTAAATTCATTTTAATTAGTTCAAGAGAATTTATTCTTCCTATTCATTTCCTCTCTCGCTCTCTCTTTATCCCTTTGTCTCTTAGTCTGTAGACTAATGATAATTTCATCTTCAAATCACATGATGATAAACAAAGACTAAATGTTTGAGGGATAAATAACTTTTTATATAATACTACATACATATATTACAATTGGTCAATAGACTAATAAAAGACAAACATCTTGTCACTTTCAAATGTCCTTGATATGATGTTTTAAAAGGTTTATTTATTGATTCATAATGTAATAAAACCTGAAGAAATAAAGAAAGGAAGAGAGGTAGTAGTAGTAGTAGTAGTAGTAGTAGTAGTAGTAGTAGTAGTAGTAGTAGTAGTAGTAGTAGTAGTAGTAGTAGTAGTAGTAGTAGTAGTAGTAGTAGTAGTAGTAGTAGTAGTAGTAGTAGTAGTAGTAGTAGTAGTAGTAGTAGTAGTAGTAGTAGTAGTAGTAGTAGTAGTAGTAGTAGTAGTAGTAGTAGTAGTAGTAGTAGTAGTAGTAGTAGTAGTAGTAGTAGTAGTAGTAGTAGTAGTAGTAGTAGTAGTAGTAGTAGTAGTAGTAGTAGTAGTAGTAGTAGTAGTAGTAGTAGTAGTAGTAGCAGTAGTAGCAGCAGTAGAGTAGCAGCAGTAGTAGCAGCAGCAGTAGTAGTAGTAGTAGTAGTAGCAGTAGTAGGTAGTAGTAGTAGTAGTAGTAGTAGTAGTAGTAGTAGTAGTAGTAGCAGTAGTAGTAGTAGTAGTAGTAGTAGTAGTAGTAGTAGTAGTAGTAGTAGTAGTAGTAGTAGTAGTAGTAGTAGTAGTAGTAGTAGTAGTAGTAGTAGTAGTAGTAGTAGTAGTAGTAGTAGTAGTAGCAGTAGTAGTAGTAGTAGCAGTAGTAGTAGTAGTAGTAGTAGTAGTAGTAGTAGCAGTAGTAGTAGTAGTAGTAGTAGTAGTAGTAGTAGTAGTAGTAGTAGTAGTAGTAGTAGTAGTAGTAGTAGTAGTAGTAGTAGTAGTAGTAGTAGTAGTAGTAGTAGTAGTAGTAGTAGTAGTAGTAGTAGTAGTAGTAGTAGTAGTAGTAGTAGTAGTAGTAGTAGTAGTAGTAGTAGTAGTAGTAGTAGTAGTAGTAGTAGTAGTAGTAGTAGTAGTAGTAGTAGTAGTAGTAGTAGTAGTAGTAGTAGTAGTAGTAGTAGTAGTAGTAGTAGTAGTAGTAGTAGTAGTAGTAGTAGTAGTAGTAGTAGTAGTAGTAGTAGTAGTGGTAGTGACAGTATTACTGTGTAATTTTGTCATGAAAATCTAATGTTAGAAATCGCCCTTATTATAAAAGCATTACATTATCAATAATGTATGCGTTTTTATGATCTATAACGAAGCATCCGTGAATCATAATTCATCCCAAAGTGGAATAGTATTCTATTTGTTTTGTATGCGATCGTTTTAAGTTACTTTACAATTTAATTCTTGTCTTTCCTTACTTTTCATATTCTGTTAGAATCAATGATTTTTCTCCTTTTGTAATGAACACTTGTAATAAAAATTCAATTGGTATTGTTGTTTACTTGATACTTCCCATTGATGTTTCGGACTACAATAGATCAGTCACTTATTGGAATATATGCATACTGTGCGGACTGCCTCGTTCTTGCCACTAAGTCACAAGCATTATAAGTAAAGATGGATGTTGACTAGTAGGAGGAGGAAACGCTCGTCCTGGATTCCAGTGCTAACCACTATTCATCTTTGCTTATCATACTTGTAATTTAAGCTTATTATAATCTTGTCATAGTAGTCAAGTAGGATATTTAACTATTCAGCACAAATCAACAAAATATCTTCTACTCTTAATTTGCGCAACTAGATAATGTGTAAGTAATTTCCGTCACCAGCTAACAACTCTGACAATTATTTAAGTCACAGTGCACATCAATAATCGTAGGCTGAGTTGAACCCAAAGACTTTACATGACATAAGACGAATAATTCTTTCAAGGTATTGAATTAGAACTCAGCAATCTTGATTTCAACTTTCGTTAATTTTACGATTTACCCTTGAGGTGTTTACTACTGACCTCGACAGATATAAGTAGTATGTATCATCAATCGAAAATGAAATGTCTGGTGACGAAAGGTTAATCAGACCGAGGAAAACAGAACGAGAACAGAGAATGATTAATGTGAAAATGAAGGAACAATAAAGTCAATTGATTGACATTTCGCAATTGAAGTATTTACCGTATAGTTCTCAGATGTTCTGTAATTTTGTGTTCATTTACATTCAGCCGTCCCCATTTGCGTGTTATCATTCACTACATCCTGATGATCATCTAATATAATCAATGAATCAGTATCTTATTCCCAAATTAACCAATCGGACAAATGTCAAACTTAGTCACATGTCAGTATATCGTTATTATTATGTTATATAATACAGCTTACATTTTATAGATATGTTTCATAAACTGGGAAATCCGTAGAATCTATGATACATTGAACAGATATCTTCTTGTAAGTTGATAAGCTTCAACAGGTCACAGCTCCATCACTTTACAGAGGTTTATTTACAATATTGATGTCACAGGCTTAAATGATCTCTTAACATGCTATTTTATTATTTTAATCAATGAATATAATCATGAGTCAATTGAAGCTAGACCACCATGGAAAACTTGGAAGCACTGGACGGTCGCTTTTTCGTAGTATGAGAATACCTCAGCAGTGCGTATTTGCGATCCTATACTTATATTCATTCTGTTAACCTTACTATTAGTCGCTCAATTGATTCGATGATTCATTGATTTCACTATGTATATATATGTACATTTTGATCGTGTTTGTCGACTCGCTCATTCGACTCCCGCGCTGACTCGCTTGCCTGATTGCTTTAAGGCTCTACTCTTTCATGCTTGTTTAAGGTACCTGTAATTTTTGCTATATGTGTGTGATGTAAGAATAAACTTAGTCAAAACTTTGTATTCTTCTTCTGATGAATACACAGTTGGGTCGTTATCTAGTGACGGTAATCAGGATGAACTAGATACGAAGTCTAAAGATTCTATTGAATACCGACCATCCCAACGATTTATTCATGAATCAATCAACGAACTAAAATCAATTTTCTTTTAAAAATAATCAAAATGATATGAAAAAGTACAATGATAACAATGTGTTGCTATCCATACCATTTCAATGCATTAAACTATCAATAGTTGGCAATAATAAATGTACATCATTTACAAAATCGATAAATTAACTCATTTAAATAATAAATATATTATCAGATTATTGATTTATAATTTTTGCTTGTTCCCTACTTATTTACTTACGTCGATTACCCCTTTTAGATGAGAATAGGCCACTCAACAGCACTCTCTATCCAACTGTGTCCTGGACAATCCTTTTCAGTTGCTATTCATTCTTTTCATGTCTACTTCTAATTCCCGACGTAAAGTGTTCTCTGGTCGTCCTCTTTTCTGCTTCCCTTCAGGATTTCAACATAACACTTGATGATTTCCGTAATTCATGTTCTATCCACTTCCAACGTTTTTTTTTAATTTACTCCTCAGCTAGAATTTGGTTTGTTCTCTCCCACAGTAGGTTGTTGCTGGTTGTATCCAGTCAACGAACATTCATTATCTTGCGTAGACAGTTGTTCATAGACAGTCGTAATATTTTGATGATGGTTATCGTAGTCCTCTACATTTGAGCTCAGTACAGTAAAACTGTCCTGACGTTCGTATTGAAGATGGTGATTTTGGTGTTGGCTTGCAGACAGTTGTTTTAAGTTCCATATGTTTTTTTTATTTTAACACGTAGATATTGGTACAAGGAGGCACCAAATACATATGCATCACACAAATCTCATTTGATATGTGTGGGGGCTGTGATACTGCCTGGTGGTGTTCTTAGCGGGCCACACGTGGAGCCTTCGACCTGAAGGTCTGATCCATAAGGCGATGAATCATCGTAAGTAGATGCAGTAATATGGTAGCCGGTGACCAACAATAGGTTCATACATCATTTGTTCCTTCAGCATCCTGGATCCCATGTGCATCACTGGTTTGGAATGAGGGTTTTCCAACACCCCTAGATGGAGTCTCCATGTCCGTCAACCCGATTAAAGCGTCAGACATTCTCCTTTCGTCTTCTCAATTTCGTAAACAACACCCCCTTCGCGAGAAGGCAATGAGTAGCACTTCCCTGGAAGAGGCTACATACACTTTATTCAATATAGAATTCTCAGTACAAAGTATTTCAATGAGTTTTATATTCCTTACTTCTTGATCGATCTTGACGATAACATATTGATTGATCGCCAGTTAGAAGTTAGTAGATTAATCAGTCGACATCTAAATCATGTAAATTCTTTCTGTTGCGGATTTGTAGCAACTATGATATGTCTGATTGAGATCTTTTTTTAACTTGTACAACGAAAAGTTAGCGATGTTAGATCCTTAGAATTCACTTAGTAACTACCTTATTTTAGTAATTTTATTCTTGGAAATTCGGATTTCTTGTTTTCGCGCCAAAAGTGCTTATTTTTACTTATATGTCATATTTCCCACTTGGAAGGAACTTAAACGCCATTGGTTGGTTGTATCTTTTAGTATGTTATTTTGTAATATATATATATGCGTTTGAATTGTGCTCATTGTTGCTGTTCGTGCTTCTGGCTACGTGTGGAATATATTTCCCTCTTCTGAATTTGAACTTCTCTCTCTAGTCAGCGAGGCTGTGACGCGTCGGAATAGCTATATTTTTGGTCTTTGGTCACAGAATCTTCGTTCCATTCTTAGATTAGATGAACTCGTAATCTCTTTAAACAAATCAGAAACGCACCTGAATAGGTTATGTGATTAATAGCCAATAATGATGTATTAACACAAACAAAACTAGATAACTTGTTGAAATATCTAGCTAGCAGGGTAAGGTAGCCCAGATGTTCAATCAAGCCGCCAATATTATTATTTACGCATTTATATTTCAATTCTTCCTCTTATGATATTCATATCTACATAATTCCATGTCAAAATTATGACCGTAGGACTTTTTCATTATTTTATTTGAATGTGAAATTATAAACAAAATTGTTGTACCTACATGATAATTTAATCGTTTGAGACATACCAGAGATTTTTAAAAATAAGCTAAGCACTAGCTATTTAAAAACTCTCTCTGTGAACAATTCAAAATTAGTAGTGTTTTAGAAAGCAGAGTGAATAAAGAAACTAAAGGGGAAAATGAGAAAGACCTGTAATAACATGTGGAGAAACGAACCTAGAAAATTGAGATCATGAACCGATCGATGCTAAACTACGATTGAAAACCTGTAAGCACTGGACGGCCGTTTCGCCCTATTGTCGGACTACTCAGCAGTGCACATCCATGATCACACTCGCGGGATCCGAACCCAGGACCTTCAGTCTAGCGCGAAATCGCTTAGCCTACTGGACAACTGAGCCGGCACCTATGGTTTTAATGTCTAATCTCAACCAATCCACCACCAATCGGTTCATGATCTCAATTAAAAACTTAATAGTCTCTACAAACCCAATACTGAACCTAGAAAATATGAATTTTAACACTGCAAAAGGAGTCTCACTCTAGGACGAAACAGCCATCTAGTGCTTAAAGGTTTCCCATGGTGGTCTAGCTTCAATTGACCCATGAATCTAACTATTAAATCACTACAGTCTCCGCAAAACCCCCTCTGATTTTAACAAATGAGATAAAAAGTCGTTAAACTTTGTAGATATGCTTTAACTACTTATTATAGCCAAGTAGTACGTTTTAATATACATTAAAAACGATGGTAGAATTGTCAGATTTTGATTGTCATCATGTTTTATCTTCATTTAATGATTCCGTAATATAGATAGTTAAACTTTACAAATGTATTTATCTATATGCTTCCCAGCATTACTATTAATCCGCATTCCAGTTAGTATGTTCTTATATGCCACATGCAAACACTGTAAATATTTTAAAGTAAGTACCATTATACATTACGTGTACATGGATACAGTTATCGCTTTGTTTTCTCTTGTTAAAAAAACTTGTACCGAGAACTCTATGTTGTAACAAATATATGATATTGAATAAGGACATTGATAATAATGAAGAAAAAGTTTTTACAATACTTAATATCACAAATTACTATCGACTGGGAGGTGAATAAGAATCGAAGACAGCTGAACAGTTCTTCCGTAATTATTCACATCTCCTCAACAGTAAGCACTTACAATCCCAAAAAGAATGGAGTTATGATGAACCATAATGTGACTGATTACCTGAAATAGACAATTGGTATAGTGAGGATGAGAAATTTTTCAAGTAAGATGACATAGACATTTTCTAATTCATAGATACATGAATTACTTGCTTACTTACGCCTGTTACCTCCCAGTGGAGCATAGGCTGCCGACCAGCATTCTCCAACTCACATTTTCCTGGACCTTCCTATCCAGTTATATCCAATTGTTGTTCATTCTTCTCGTGTCTTTCTCCATTTTCATGTGAGGGCTTGCCTTGTGACACAGTTCGGTGCCTTCCTCAATGTGTGTCCTATCCACTTCCAGTATTTCTTCCTGATTTCTTCCTCCACTGGAGTCTGGGTTATTCTCTTCCACAGTGGGTTTTTGCTGATAGTGTCTGACTAACTGATCCGAATTATTTTGTATATACAACTGTTATTAATCACTTGTATCTTCTGCATGATTACTTTCGTAGTTCTCCAAGTTTCCGCTCCATACAGTAGAACTCAGCCTAGAACCCCTCTGGGTCTATTGCCGTTCCCAAGCCCGGATGAAAGAGGAGGGCTGGGCATAGAGTAATCGACCCCATCCGGTAGAAAACTAACTCACTAAAAAACGCTAACCAGAAAAATGAATTTATGACACCCCGCTGAAATAAATAGATTTCCCCATGAGTATTTTGTTTTCGTTTCGATTGTAATACTCTTAATAAACTAGAAAAAAGTAGTTGATATTTCCAAATTCAATGAATAAGCCAGATGAATGTGAACATGTAATAAGCGAAGTAAATGTATTTCAAATGAAATACTGAAAGAGAATTATTCAAATTCTATCTTTACATACTTTATAAAAACTGCCCCCCCTCCCCGACTTTGTTCTTGTTCACTACCGTATCATTACGATGGTAACCAAAATTTCGAACTTTTTAGTAAATAAAAGAGTTCATAATCACTAATTGAAACTTTACATTTCTAAAATTCACATATTTTTATCCACAAGCTTTAAAATAATAGTAATCATAATTTATCAAGGAAATTCTCATAGATTTAAACTTGGAATGAATATTCATATAAAACTGGCGCCTGAAAAAAAACTCGTCGGAATTACGTTGTACACATTGAGAAATTCTAATTGTTAAGAGAGAAAAATATCGAAACTTTGATGTTGTTTTTTTTTAATGTCACGAATAGACTGTCTTAAAATTCTCCTGGTGAATTATTTATTTATTTAAACACATAAGCATTGGTACAAGGGCGCACCGAATACATATGTGCCACACAAGTCACTTGATTTTTGTGTGGGCTGTTATACTTCCCGAGTGCCCAGACCTAAGCAGGTGGTTTTCTTAGGGGGTCACACCCGGGTCCGTAAACCTAAAGGTCTGATCCATAAGGCAATGAAGCAACTTTGGGAGATGCAGTTCCATGATAGCTGGTGACCAACGATTGGTTCATACGCCATTTGTTCCCTCAGTATCCTGGAGCCCATATTCACCATTGATTTGGAATCAGGGTTTTCCAAATCCCCTAGACGGATTCTCCGGATCTACCAACCTGATTAATGCGTCAAATATTCTCTTTTCGTTCTCTCAATTTTGTAAACAACAGTAATGCCAAGAGTATGTAGAGATTAGTACTTCCCTGTTAATGGTTGTATTCGTATGGTCATGTGAGAGTATTTCGAGAGGGAAAGTTGACTCTTTTCGTTCTCTGACGTATCAGAGCATTTGGTGAATTCTTTGAACTAATTGTTTTAATCGTAAAGTATTTATTTTCACTGGGTTCTTTACTAATCAAAACTCTGACTTCGTGAATGTTCTTCATGTCTCTGATCAGTATATAGTTGATGTCTGTTTCAATATATCTGTTGACTGTTAAAAACTTCAATATTTTTCTAATCCTATTCATTTCTACAATTATCCACATCCACTTGAAATAAACGGAAGTACTTTTTAGGGTTTGACAGCTAATTCATACAATACAACAATAATGTAACTAAACTTCTTGAGCTACAACTTTTTTCCTATCTTAAACTTCTGTTGTCACGATTTGAGAAACAAAAATGTCCTGTATGCTTGTGTGAAATTCATAAAATGCTTTGATGAAATAAATAACAATTGTAAGCAAGGATGAATAGTAACTAGCAATGGAATCCAGAACGTGCTTTTCATCCTATTTCGGACTCGTCAGCTAGATGTATCTGCACCTCAGAGTTGTTCACTCTGGATTCCACTACTAGCCACTATCCATCTTTGTTTATAATGCTTGTGACCTCAAGAAATATCGGGGCAATACGCACAGTATGCACATATGCTATTAAGAGGCTGATCAATTGTAGTCCTAAACATCAATGGGAAGACTCAAACAACCAAAACAAAATGAATTTAAATAATGAATGGTTTACTACTGAATTAAGAAAAAGCTTTTTCTCCGGATAATTGTTGGGAATCATCAGGAAACTATGGATCTAGGATTCTTGCACATCTGTGTAGCAGATACATTAAAGTCCTTTACTTAAACTTCAGTTCATTTCTTTGATAAAGTTTAATTTCCAGAAAAAAACTAATCCGAAATTCATTTGTACATAGTAGATTCGATTCACATATTATTTGATTATTATGGTTTGAATCACGAACCAACCTTATTTAGACCACTATTAAAAATCTGAAATTACTGAAAACCGTTTATTCTTAATACGGAATATCCCTGTGGTTCAAATCCAAAACCTTACAGCATGAACTCCGATCCAGTGGGTTCAAACTCGCGCGACTAACCTAGGTCACTGAGTTAAAAAAACAATGGTAATAACGATGTGGTTTTGTTGCAGATACCGAGAAACTTAAGTACTGTTAGCACTAATCTTTTTAACTGAAAATTATGTGGTACTTTATCACAGTTGATCTATGATCATTTTAGCTGGGATTCTGGGTAGTTTAACCACAAAGCATTCATTGTCCTCCTAGATAACCTCATCAGCAATAAGTCCAGACGGAAGTGACTGATTCCGATTTTACCGCATATGACTGACAGCCTGTTCTGTCTATCATAATGATTAGGAGCCAAAAGTGTGGGGAACGAAACTCTACCTAAATCATCCGTCTGAGCTACAAATCCCAACCATACCAGATCTACAATCATGCTTAGTTTAAACGAAATAAGTGAATAAATTGAACATTTTACCGAGTATAAAGTATACCACTAATGAGGTACGAACCCACCGTAAGTTTAACCAGAATCCCAAGATACTGTTGTGCAAATCGTTTCTACCACAAAGCTATACAATGCTCTTCGGTTTGAGGTAGTTTGGTTATAAGCAGTTGGTGTTGAAAACCATCCACTAACCGATTTGCATTTTTCTGTCAAACAAAATTACAATTTCATTTCTCATCTGCAACACAACTGGCACTACAAGCAAAGGTGGATGGTAGCTTGAAGTGTAATCCAGGATGGGTGTTTTTTCCGATCTGGGACTCGTCAACTGAATGTGCCTGCATCCCAGAGTTGAAGCTCAGTCCATGACTCGAACCCAGTGCAGTTCGCTCCAAACTTCATCACATCGATACAAAATATTAGGTGATTCAATGCACTCTACCAAATTTCCTACATGATATGTCTTTCACAGCTGAAGCCATTTGTACAATCGCTTTCTTTGACTCCCTTATCAAAATAGAGGAAACAAGAGATTTACTAGTGACACTTTTTTCATTACTCCCAAAGTTTCAGAATTTCTCTTACTTTTTCTGCCTATATTTCATCTCAGGGAAGGCACGGAATACAATGAACAGCTTGTATGGAACTAGACAATTTGGACTTCGCAGATGACCTGGCCCTTCTATCCCATACACATGAACAAATGCAGATGAAGACAACTAGTGTAGCAGCAGCCTCTGCATCAGTTGGCCTCAACATAACGGAAAAAAGCAACATCCACAAATGCAGCACAGAGAGTACTAACCCAATCACGAAATTACGAAATATACTCAATATCCATTGGCCGGATACCATCAGCAACAGCCAACTGTGGGTATCACGAGGCAAGCACTAACTTGGAATCCCGAGAGCAAATGGAGAAGAGTAAGGCTGAAGAACACACTACATCGAGAATCGGAAGTAGACATGAAAAGGATGAATAGGAGCTGGAAAGGATTTTCCAGGACACAGTTGGATGGAGAGTGCCGGTGGACAACCTATGATACTCGACGAGGGATAACAGGCATAAGTAAGTTCCTGGACAACTACTTGATTCCTCTCCACACCCTTATGTATCTGTTATTGATATTCGACTTCTTATAAAGATTTGGAAAGTTCTTTAACAAGACAATATGTAATTTGTTAATCATATAACTAAATGTTTCAACTTATTTACTATGGTGGTTATTCTGTCCCCTTTATCTTTGTTTTACCTTATTAAAAATCTGTAATCATTTTCGTAAACACGATGAAATCTAAAATATTGTTATCGTCGAAACCACCGCTTCCACGAATCCTTCAGATACGCACTAACAAAAGACAATATTGATAAATTACGTCTTCTGTAGCATGTATGCAGCGTCAAATCCATCAGTTCAATATCAATCACAAGATTCAGACAATCTATATAAAGAAATCTAACAAACTGTTCATATGTGCGCAACTAAATCTTCTGTCACATAGAGTAGGTTAACGCTTATACCTTTCGGAACCATACTTTGAAAGTAAATTAGCTTCTTTTTTTCTTGAATATAATTTCATTAGTTGAGATGATGAGTCAACTGAAGCTAGACCACCATGGAAAACCTAGAAGCACTGTAAGGCCATTTCGTCCTATCGTGGGACTCTTCAGTAGTGTGCATTCACGATCTTGCCATGCGAGATTCGAACTCAGGTCATATCAGTCTCGCGCTCGAACGCTTAACCTCTAGACCACTGAGCCGGCCGGCATCCAATGGTTTTAATGTCTAACTTCAACTAATTCACAAAATTGAGCGACACATCTACCATTGTCTTCAATGAGTTACTATCTAACAACAAATCTGGTTGAACTCCACTGGTCACTACTTCTCATTATAAAATAATAAATTATAGCTATTCAACAAAACAACAGAAGTGTTTAACCAGAATGTAATTCCTTTTTGTTTCTTAAAAAATAAAAAAATAAAAAGAAAGACCAAATCACAGGAAAAGTTGGGACATTAGAATAAAAGTAATACATATTATCTTTAATAATCATAAAGGACAATCGGTACATGGTTTCAATTAAAAAATCATATATAGAAACAGAAGTATAATTTTTTTTTTTAAAAATATGAAAATATGAAGGGTTCGATTGCACAATCATTTGTACTTGTTGTTGTTCTTTAAAGGAGAGAGAGGGGGGATAATTGCACAAACACTGACCTATACATACACACACACACACGAACATACAGAGAGACAAATAAACTTGAGTTAAGATGTTCATACATTTCGCCACTAATATTATTTCGTCTGCCGTTTCCAAATTAGACATATATATATATATGCTTAACAGATCCATCTATTCATAATTCAATTTAATAATTAACCAATATTCTATATAACCTAATGTATAACCGGCTAGAATATCAATGAAATGATGACGATGCATTGCATAACGTGAATAACATATAATTAAATTCCAAAATAATAATAATATTAACCATAATGTAGATGTAGACAACCAAAGATGAGAAATTAAAAAGAATAACATTGTTGATCGGCTAGCATGACCTAAATTTAAAGAAGAAAATAAGAGGAGAAACATAAGGCAAACAAAAATGATTAACATAAATTAAGTGTGTATCTTTTTTATTTGGAGTTGTCAGACAAAGTTGTTTATTTAAACACAATTATTGGTATAAGGAGGCACCGAATACATATACGTCACACAAGTCACTTGATTTGTGTGTGGGCTGTAATACTGCCTGGGTGCCTAGACCGAAGCAGGTAGTTTTATTAGGAGGTTATGCACGTAGCCTTTGACCTACAGGTCTGATCCATAAGGCAGTGGAGCAAGTCAAGAGATGCAGTTCCATGGTAGCTGGTGACCAATAATTGGTTCATACGCCATTTGTTCCTTCAGGATACTGGAGTCCATGTGCACCAATGGTTTGGAATCAGGGTTCCCAACTCCTCCAGATGGATCCTCTGTGTCCACCGACCCGGTTAAAGTGCCGGACATTCTCTTTTCGTCTTCTCAATTTCGTAAACAATATTAATGCGGTGAGAAGTCAGTGAGTCGAATTTCTCCGGCAGTAGCTGTATACACTTGGCCTTGTAGGAGTATTTTGAGAGAGAGACCCAACTCTCCCCACTCTCAACCGTACCAGGGTATTTGGGGGCTGTCATACAAATTATTCACTATATAAACATATATTGGCTGGAGAAACATTGGATATTAGAGAGAAATATGTGGTTGTTTCAGTTGAGATTGAAACACCTCATTTGTAGGGTATCATACTCACCGAGATATTATGAAGTACATTGCTGTAAAGGGTAGACTACAGACGAATAACTGTCAAGTACATTATGATCATTCAGCACACATCAGTTCATGGTGAAAATCACGTGACGATAATAACAATAATATAAATTTTTGACATAAAGGTGTTATGATCTATTTCTAACTACTCAAGTTGAAACATTAACTCAATAATAAATTGTAATTACTCCTCAAACAAACTTTCGCTATGCCCTCATAGTCACTCATACTCCACGTCTCCAAATATGTAAAAGACAAAAGATAGCTAAATGTTTATTCGAGCTCCAATAGATGATGATACATTAAAAAAAATCCGAGGCATTTATACTAATTTTAATGTTCTTGCTTCCAAATGCCCTGGTACGGTCGAGGGCAGAGAGTTTTAACTCTCCAGCTCTTTAACCGGGTCGCTAGACACGGAGGGTCCACCTAAGAGAGTTGAAAAACTCCGATTCAAAACCAATGGTGCATATGGCCTCCAGTATCCTGAAGGAACAAATGGCGTTTGAACCAATTATTGGTCACCGGCTACCATGGGACTGCATCTCTTGACTTGCTCCACTGCTTTATGGGTTAGATCTTTATGTCGAAGGCTCCAGGTGTGACCTCCTAAGAGAACCACCTGCTTAGGTCTGGGCACTCAGGAAGTATAACAGCCCACACACAAATCAAGTGACTCGTGTGACGCATATGTATCCAGTGCCTCCTTGTACCAATATTTGTGTTCAAATATATAAATAAATAAATAAAATCTTCGACTATTCAAGCCACTAGTTTTATAACACTTAATTCAATAATATGCGTGTATCGTTTAGAAATTTAAAGAGGAGAACCTGGTACCACAATAAATGAAACAACTCTCTATTTTCTTTTCATTCTTGTTTAAACACTTAGTTGACATTTTAATCAAACTTAACACTCATAATTTATTTACATAACGTAATTGTTGATTCTGTTGTTCTTCTGTTTGAAAAAACTACGAGTAAAAAAATGGATAGTGGCTGACAGTGGAATCCAGGACGTGTGTTTCGTCCTATTTAGGACTCGTCAACTGGATGTACCTACAATTCTAAACATCAGTCGGAAGATTCAAGTGAATTAATTTGTATAGTCTGGACTGATAGGTCCTGGGTTCGAATCTTGCAAGGCGGGATCGTGGATGCACACTGTTGAATAACATCTTCAAACCCTAATGTTTCCGACTGCTGCTTATACTTTTCTACCTCTCCCACTATAGGATTTGAATCGACAATTGTATTTGTGTGCTAATGTGGTATGGCAACTCGAACTGATGTACGTACGTACAAAGTTCTACGTTGTTGACTGACTAACTAATGATATATTACTTGAGTTTACAAGCCGAATCAACTGGGTCAGGATTCAAACACAAGATTGAATCGATTAGAAACCAAGTGTTGCAAGAATTAAAACTGTCACTTAGTCCATGTGTAGAACTCAAGGTGTCGAGCTCAAAATAAAATAAGATGAATTTCATTCATATTCTGGTTATAGACAAAAATAAATTCGATTACATCCTTCTTTCAATAAAATAAAGATAAGATTGAGGGAAAGCATAGAGAAGAATATGATTTAACTTCATAAAAACATACATACATACCAGAAGGGAATGACCAAGCATCAATACTAACAGTGAATAACATATCTGAATCATTATTTTCTCTAGGTCTTTGACGTCGAAATATAAATTTAATTAAACCGACCATTATTGCATCGAATAATAAAGCAATAAGTAAGCAGAATGGTTTTGTAATATTTCTGTTGACTACAATGTTAGACTGTTGTTCAATAGAAGGATTTTTCCAATTCCATATTGTTTCCAAAGATGAATAGGACTTAATGCCATGTGCATTACCAACTAACAATGTAATAAGCCAAATTAAAACAAAACCTATCCATAGAACACCATGACCTGTCCATTCCAAGAATAAGTTTAATTGCCTAATCCATTTTGATGCTGCCATATAGAAATATGTGACTTTGCAAGCACCTATACAAAATAAAATTGGAATAGTTTATTGTAATAGAATGACGAGGTGAATGTATTATCATCAATAATACGAAATAGGGGGGGGGCGATGACCAACCAACCGAAAACCTACCTACCCAAGTCTTTGCGATTAAGTGGACTATGGTCCTTTTACATTTATTGGTTCTTCATAGTCCGCCTGTGACATGATTTATTCCTTCTGCTGAGCGAGGTCCTATACGGATACATGTGGATTACAGGTGATATCTGGTATGTCTATGTGGGACGCTTCGAGTGGCAGCTATCATTTGTGATGAAGAGAAGGTAACCTTCATCAACCTAGGTCTAGTAGGCCTGCCCTTCTAGACCAGTCGGATGATTTTTTGTAACAGAATCACAGGGCGAAAGAACATCTTAACGTTTGTAAATAAACTGAACTACGTATACAGTACGTCCGGCAGTATTTAGACTTCGCCCTCAGATTCGAGCAGACAGTTTGCTCCCAAAACATCCTCCACTTCACCAGTACTGGCAAATGTGACATGGAACTTTAGTTCCTTTAAATCCAAAGTTCAAGGATGGATTTAGACAAAAATTAACTAGGCAGCTAATTGATCGTAGAGAAACAGGTCAACCTGATGAAGCTTTTAATAATGTCTAAACAGCTGTATATACGGCAGTGACACCTACTAACAACTTAAATCAAAATGTTAGAAAAGATCAGTGGATTTGGGTGATACCCACCGGATTGATAGGTAATCGAAGAACCATCCGGTAAGTTTGAAGAACAACGAGAACTCAAAGGTGAAATAGAAAGTTTTCTCAATGATCGTGAGCAGTGGTCGGCAGCGAAAACATATTAGATGGAAAAGTTAGTGCAGATGGGTAACACTAGACAACTATTCCAACTCATTAAACAAAACAGGCAGTAAAAAACAGTGTTTAGAGCTTTAAAAAAGATGGGACTATTATTTACCTTCCATTCAGAAGATTTCCAAGATAACTGAAATTGTTACTACACTCAACTACTTCACTTTCTATCATTAGTTCAGGAGTTGAAACAGATCAGTCCTGAAGCAACATACTACATTTAGATGCAGAGACATCCCAAACATGTTAACATTGCTTCTCAAGGCGGTCAGAAAACTCTATTTTTTAAACATCACCAAATAAACAATACTAATGAGATCAGAGTGGAGTTCTGATATTTTAAGGGAGTGGTCAATGACTAGAATGCCCTGCACAAACAAGTGATATCAGCCCCATCAGTGGAAATTTTTAAGAAGATGAACCTTCACTGGAAAACAAGCTGCAAATATTAATAGAGTTCCACGAGTGTAATATACTTATTACTTAATCTGAATAAACACTAAGCGACTACGATTTATTTACAAACCAATCACATATGAGATGAAAAGTCTAAGATTTTGGTGCAGAATTCATCTTTTCGACTAAAAAGTGTGTAGGTATTTTAGCTGATGTCTGTTCGTGATGAAAACCCTAATTGTATTTCCCGAGCCCAACTATCAACTGTAAATCATAATTCGGATTCCTGCTATTGCTATATAACCCTTATTTAGTCCAAGTTAGTAAGTGGACATCCTCAAAGTCACTTTAGTGCCGCTCTACGGTCGTCCATAAATTATAGTCGGGCCGGATAAACTCAGTACTTTACCTTGAGATACAAAAGGTGGCTATAATTCAAGGTTGAATTTCAATAAACAAGGACAGAAGGTCTAAGGTCTTTGTTATACATTTTCTAGTATGCTTCTATGAGTGTCCAGTCTTCTCTTGAATGATTCAATTGAAAGTACGGACACCACCGCTCCGGTTAACAGGTTCCAAGTAATAATGACTCGGTGTGAAAACCTGTATACCATAGGTCTTTTGTTGGTTCTTGACTTTTCTAATCGCCTGCTATGTCCTCTGAGGTGTCCCGATCTAGTGGAGAGAAAAAAAGAATATGTTAGGTCCAAAATCGCTTCTTATTATTCCATGTATCAAATTTCGTTCCTCTGTACTCAGTCTTCAGTAGCACGGATAGCTGTTTTACCGACCTATATTATTCCTTGCAGATTGTAACACTGTGGAGGTTCAATTTCGTTTTGAATATATAAACAAAATGTTTCAGTAATTCACTACCTGGCGCGAAAATCAGAACTCTAGAAATAAACTATTAACTCTCGGTTTTTAAACTTTTCCTAATTTCCCTTTCAGATGATCAGTCTTAGATGGAAGGGAGATATAAGATATGTCAATACTAAGGTCATCTTTCAGTATATGGTTAACCAATATCAGATCGCCTCGTAACATGCAGTAAGATAAGTTGGGGTGTTGGAATCTGACTTTATAAGATAGACCAGAGAAACCTTTTACTATTTTGGTCCCTAGGTCATCATATAATATTATTCTATCTGATATAATTTGTGTGAATCTTCAACTTCATCTGAAAGAGTAGAACAAACAACTTTGCCTCACTTAGTAAGTCATTTACGTAAATTGAAAAAACTGAATAAGACCGAGAATTGCATGATAAGAAACTCCATTCTCTACTGATTCGTATGCTGACAGAGCCATATTTATCAGTATCCGTTGTCTCCTATCAACTCCACCTGTAGCTCTCCAATAGTTACTACCGATCCAAAGCCCGGATATGGGAGGACAGTTGGACATAGGGTCGGTAACCCCATCCAGTAGAAAACAACCTTGCTAAAAACGCCAAACAGATCAAACAAATTAAACAATTTAAACTCTGCTCAGGGAGTTGAAGGAAAAATTACGACACCTCGTGATGAAAGCCGAAATGTCACGAGGCTGATGCCCTTTCTAACGACCAGAGCAACAGTTTTTATAAGTACATAGGATTTTTAGACAATTTGGGAGACTGGGAGGACCAACTAAGACAGCTACGGGAATGAGGAGATACAAATTGACAGTACTCGGAATCAGCGAAACCCACTGAACCGAAGCTGGATAGAAAAGCCTAGGTGTGGAAGAGATGCTGCAATACTCCAGCGAGCGAAGTAAAACTTCTCAGAATATACAGGCTGCGTTGATGCTATCCAAAGACGCACTAAATGCACTTATAGGACGGGAATCTCACGGATCCAGGATCATCAAAGCAAAGAAGAAGGGGATAACGAAGAATGTTATTCACTATTATGCACCCAAAAAAGATAAAAAATACGACATTAAATGTCAGTTCTACTCGAGGCTGCAACCAATCATATAGAAATGCCCAATGAAGAATCTCAACATCCTTGTGGAAGCACTAAACGCCAAAATCGGAATGGACAACACAGGATGTGAATATATCATGAGACAACATGAACTGGGAAAGAGAAACGAAAATGGGAAGAGATTTGCAAATCTATACACATTCAACAAATTGGTTATAGGCGGTACAATATTTCCACACAAACGCGTACACAATGCTATATAGGTTTATTAAGTCACACCACACAGAACCAAATCGATCATATTTGCATCACCGAAAATCTCAGGTCAATGGAAGACGTGAAACTAAGAGAGGAACTGACATAGCTTCAGATCACCACCTGATTGTGGTCAAGATGAAACCGAGACTGAAGAAACACTGGACGACTGGGGAAACAGTGGTACAAAGTCTCAACACAGCCTTCCTTCGAAATACTAACGAACTCGACGAATTCAAGATAGCTCTCATTATCAGGTTCCAAGCCTTAAGGGAATTACTGAATGAAGAAGAAACTGCTGTGAAGGGTGAATGGAAAGGGATGAAGGGAGCACTAACTCCAACATATTCGGAGGTCCTGGGATGTGACAAGCATCATCATGGAGAATGGATCTCTATCCGAATCCTGGACAAGATCCAAGAAAGGAAGAAAAAGAGGACAGCAATTAACAATAGCCTAACAAGAACAGAGAAAGTCAAGGCACAAGAAGAAAACATTGAAGCAAACAAGCTAATCAAGAAGAGTACTAGAGACGAAAAGCAGAACAACGTGGAACAGCTAGCAACGACAGCGGAAAAGCTGCAACAGAAGGAAACATTAAACAACTGAATGGCATGACGATGAAAGTGGTGGGGAAATATTTTAAACCAGATAGACTGGTCAAGGACAAAGGAGACAAGCCAATCACTGAAATTAAAGAACAGAGTAACTAATTGGTAGAACACTTCGGGGAACTCTTGAGTAGACCAGCTCCATCGAATTCACTAGACATCGAAGTAGCACCTACAAATCTACCCACAGATGTCACTCCACGAACGATCAAAGAAGTCGGGATGGTCATTTGACAAATCAAGAGTGGGAAAGCAGTAGGATCTGACAACATACCAGTTGGAGCACTGAAGTCGGTCTAGGATGCAACTGCAAACATGATCTCCGCGCTATTTAGGAAGATCTTGGAGGAAGAATAAATGCATTGAGATTTAGATGGTGGTTGGAGGTAGTCAACAGGAAACTCTGGACCCGGGTTTCGTGCTACTTGGCACTCGTCAGCAAGGTGTACCTGTAATCTTGAGGGAACTGGTGCTCCCTGGCGGATTCGATCTCGTGTCACCCAGCTTCACAGTCAGAATAAATGCCGATGGACTGGAAAGAAGGACACCTCATCAAGACATCAAAGGAAGGAAGTCCGAGGAAATGCGAGGCATACATAGGTATCACATAATTATCAGCACCAGGAAATGTTCTCAACTGAGTGTTGCTGAACTAGATGAATGATTCAGTAGGCGTCAAACTTCAAAGTCAACGTGATGGATTCCGTGCCGTGACAAATCCTCTCAAAAACATCTATGTATACACGGCATATTATTGCCGTAAAGTGACACATTTAGTGCGTATATGATCACATACGTACATTTATATATAAATATATTCAATCTCCATACTTTCAATCATTTACATCTGCCAGCAAAATGGGTAGCAGCATAATGTTAATTCACTGTTTCCACTGACGAAGTGATTGCTTGTGAGTGTTCATATGGAATGAGAACTTAAAACTGAAGCGTTCAGAACTGGCTTAGTCCGGTATGAATCAAGAAATACCAAGTACTGAAAAGTTCTTAACTGATGAGAGATCCTATTGACATTTTCGATAGCTTTCGCAGCCGGAGCAATAATAACGCATTTATGATAAAACGATATAAATCAGTTGAATGTGTTCCATGATAATGCGTTTGCTGGAACTATTTGTGTTTCATTTGGTCATAATGATAAAACTAGCTAAAGTATTTTTAGGACAAAAGAGCAAGATAATTTGTGTGAACTTACAACAGGAACAAGGTAATTAATGTGACGTGTTGACAAACGTCAGAGGAAACAGTTTGTGACGTGGAGGAAAGAAGAAAAATGGGTTGTTGAACTTCTTGCCTCAGATAACCAGTCAGTATTCCCGTTAGAGGTAAGAAGTTTGCGGATATGTGCGAAACTGTCCAGATTTCTCATGTGAAGTATTCTAATGAGGCTATGATGATGTCTTTTCAGTAAAAATTTCAGAGGGTGCAGACTGAAAGTACAAAGTGAACATACATCTCACTGATATATCATGAACTGAGAAGTTTGGAAATTTGATTGATTTATATCAAGCCTATTCATTAAGCAAAGTGTCGATTTTTATGCAATTTCTCTTTATGAAGGCCTTAGCACACGTCCTTCTCCGATTTATCTCCTCTTGTACAGAAATTATTTCCCTACTTCACACAGTCTGAACTGCAACCATCTTCTAACAGGCATTTTCCTATACAGTTCAAGATGTATTGTTTTCTTGCATGAAACTACCAGTTCACTAGATTAGCTAGTAATAGTTAGTAATAACTCTGAACGTATATTCTCAAGCCGCATTGTTGTGGGTGTAATGGGACGTATGCTTTGAAAATCCTTCCAAATTGTTCTACTTTTATTTTATTTTTAATATTCTATTAGATTTTTATATAACCTTTTGTTCAGGATTCGTTTAAACATACTTTAACATTTCTCAATCTCCTTTGATAGAGCTCTATTATTCAAGTCCATTGTTGTATAGTCTTGGGTAATAGACATTGACTTCTTTAACTGAACTCGAGATTACGTTGCAGTAGGTGGTTCGTAGGGATCTTTTACTGTCTACTGGAAACGGTTGTGATTTTATTAGATTTTTAAGGTAAATATCTGATATAATTTTGTAGGGAATATTCTTGATTCTCAGTACACAACTTATTACCAGGTAAGCCTTTGACTGCTTAGTGTGAGTGATACCATTGAGGGCTGCATAGAATACGCACAAACGTTTTCATAGATAATTGTTGAATACGGGTGCAAGAAAAATTAGGAATAAAATGAGAATAGTAACGGAAAGCACTAACTAGTGAATGTAGTTCTGTAAGATTTTTCGGAGACTGTGCATTCGTCAGTGAAGCTGCTTGCCTCATATCTGGTTTAAGACAGTTACTGTCAACTAGGTATCCAAGACATTCAAAATTAGATGCACAAAATGAATAGTTATTTGGATTCACCGCAATATTCTCCATCAAAACGATACAATAAAGCAATAAGTCTGATCATGAACTACTTTGTCTGAACCATCGATAGTAAAATCATCTTGATAAACCTCAACACCTTATTAATCACTTCCTGAAATATGGCTGGAGAACAACTCAGAGCTAACGAAAAGAAGTTGTATTTGAATAAGCCAAAAGGAGTTTTAATTGTTGTCAAATCAGATAAGAACTGATCCGAGATTTGAAGACAAGCATTATTTAAGTCAACTTTTGAGAATACCTTAGAACCATGAAGTTGAATAAGACTATCTTTAGATTTTACCGTTGTGAATGTTGGCATCAACAAACGATGATTCAGTGTTGACTGACAGTCACCACATATTCCAGTGAACTTGCTATCATACTCAATGGCGTAAAAATAGGACTACCTTGATGATGTCACAGGTATTCAGTGTTTGACAACGCTTCTACCAGTAACACCTTCTAATATATTTCGTTCCCACCAAGAGAAATCAAAAGACAGAGTCGAGGAGACCGGAAGAGTATATTTGGCGATGACCAATATATCGGAATTCTCTGATCTAATCTGGCTAGCGATTGCGGTTGATGTTGAGCACGGCGTTACCACACGTGATCTGGTGCGGATGCCTGACCGAGCGCCTTCAGCTAGATGAGTCCACTAAAATATATGGTCAGCATCCAATGTCGAAAACTTACAGAGCTATTTATTTTGGGGATTTATTTACCGCTACAGATCACTCCCCCCCTAGTGGGGCAGTGACGACCCTATGACGTGGCCAGCCAGAAGTTTAAACCCAACGAGTTTGTCGTTGGTAAACACTCTTCTGATAGCTTACTAAATTTAGCAGCGTCTGGTCGTCTTTCCTTACTATATGGGACGGAGGTTCAACATAGTAAAAAAAGAAAATGTACAATGAAAATTTCGGATCCTCATAAACGTCATCGTTCTTTTCCAGCCGTCCTGGAAAAGAAAAAAGAAAATGTAAGTGCATGTCGAAATACACTCGTATGTGCGTAAAAACACAATGTCGGCGGAAAAAAATGGAAAATAAACTCATGAACACGCAATAGCGTTAAAAAAATAATAATTTTTTATGTTTTTTTAATAGAAATAAAAATATATAAGCATATTGAAATTGTTTTTTTTTTAAAAAAATAATATAAAATGTCGAGTAGTGCCTTACGTGCAATAGTCGTTTAAATGTTCTGAAAATCTCACCCTTCTTCCAGAATGCGTCGTTTTAAGTTTATTTTCGGATACTGTCGAAGTATCTTCGTGTGTGTTGGTTGTCGGATGAGGTATTATAAGTGTCGGAGTCGTGTCGTTCGATTGTACCGAAGGAAAATCCACGTAGATAGGATTTCCTAAATACGCTGCTTTTAAGCGATCGATGCTGATGCTATCGTTGGTTCCGTTCTTATCGACTATATAGTACTTAGATTCACGTTGAAGAACTTTGAAGGGTCCTTCGTATGCTGATTCGAATGGTCGTCGATGCGAGTCTCGACGAACGAAAACGTGTGTACTATATCGTAAGTCAGGTTGAACGAAAACATCAGTTGATTGAGGTCGAGTGAAAGCAGGTTTAACTGAACGCATTGCGTTTGTAAGCCTGTTCGTGTAGGAGGTTAGATCCATGTTCATTGAGGAGGATGAAGGATCCACGAATTCTCCTGGAAGTCGAAGTGTCGATCCATAAACAAGTTGAGACGCAGTGTATCCAATGTCAGCTTTCACTGCATTGCGGATACCTAGTAAGACGAGTGGAAGAGCGTCGGTCCACTGTGAAACGTTTTCTGCTGATAGCGAAGCTTTCAGTTGTCGGTGAAAACGTTCTACCAACCCGTTTGCTTGTGGATGGTAGGGGGTCGTTCGGAAGCGAATGATTCCTAAAAGTGTGGTCAGACGACGGAAAAGATCAGATTCAAACTGACATCCGCGGTCTGTGGTGATGGTTGAAGGGCAACCGAAGTTTGCTACCCATCGTTCGACGAAGGTGCGGGCCACTGTTTCAGCAGTGATGTCCTTGATAGGTACTGCTTCTGGCCATCGAGTGAAACGGTCTACGCAGGTTAAGAGGTAAGAGTATCCATTTGAATCTGGTAAAGGTCCTACCGAACCCAGGTGAACATGGTCGAAACGAGCATCGGGAGTTTTAAACGAGCCGAAGGGACATTTATTGTGTCTGATAACCTTAGATTTTTGGCAGCTTACACAGGAGCGTGCCCACTCCCTCACGTCTTTATTCATTCCAGGCCAGCAAAACCGTTCTGCTATAAGCTTGATGGTTGCACGAACACCTGGATGCGAAAGTTTGTGCAATGTGTTGAAGACATTGCGTTGATAATGTTTCGGAACGATTGGGCGATCCCTACCTGTAGATGTGTCACAAAGTAGAGTTTCCTTACCTGTTCCCATCTGTTTGATGCGTAGTTTAAGTGTTGTGGACGATAACTCGTGCTGAAGATCAGTGTCTTCTTTTTGAAGCTCGGCGAGTTTAAGAAGGTCGATTCCTTGGAAACTGTTCAAGGAAGTTATACGAGATAAAGCGTCTGCAACTACATTGTTTGCTCCAGAGATGTGTTGAATGTCTGAAGTAAACTGCGAAATGTAGTCCAGTTGTCGAGACTCACGGGGAGAGTACTTGTCAGAAGGAGAGCTTAACGAGAAAGTGAGCGGTTTATGGTCCGTGAAAAGAGTGAATTCACGGCCTTCGATATAGTGTTGGAAATACCGTACAGCACAATACATAGCTAGGAGTTCCCTACCGAATGTGCTGTACCTCGATTCGGTGTCTAGCAACCTTCTAGAGAAAAATGCCAAGGGTTGCCAGGAGTTGTTAACCCATTGTTGTAAGACTCCTCCGATTGCTGAGTCGGATGCGTCTACTGCGATGCTAATGGGTGCTCGGGTGTCCTGATGTGCGAGCATTGTTGCTTTAGCGATCAGTTCCTTAACTGTGAAGAATGCTTTTCGTGCGGTGTCGTCCAAATTAATGGATTTCGCATTTCCACGAAGTTGGTCGGTCAGAGGTTTCATAAGTAATGCGCATTCGGGTATGAAACGTCTATAGAAACTTACGAGGCCGTTGATCGTGCGTAATTGCTTGACGGTGGTCGGTTCTGGGTAATCCAGAATGGCCGCCACTTTGGTTCTAAGGGGTCGGATACCTTGAGCATTGGTAGTGTGTCTCAGAAAGTCTAATGCGTCGGTTCCAAATTGGCATTTCTGAACGTTTACAGTAATGCCACGTTTTTGTAATCGTTCGAAAACAAGATCCAGATGCTTGAGATGTGTTTCTCTGTCCGGACTTGCGATTAGACAGTCGTCAACATACGCATGTACGAAGTTGAGACCTCGAAAAACATCGTCTATGAATCTTTGGAATGTCTGAGCAGCATTCCTTAGACCGAAAGGCATTCGCAAAAATTCATAGAGTCCGAAGGGAGTTATGATAGCTGTTTTCGGTATGTCGTCAGTAGCCATAGGGATTTGGTTATACGCTTTAACCAAGTCGATTTTCGAAAAGACAGTTGTACCTTTCAAGGTAGCTGTCAAATCGTGAATGTGAGGCAACGGGTAACGATCGGGAATGGTTTTCGCGTTCAATCGCCGATAGTCGCCAGTTGGACGCCAATCGTTGCTGTCCTTTTTAGGGACCATGTGCAACGGAGATGCATATGGGCTACTTGACGGTCGTATGATCCCTAAGTCTATCATGTGGTCGAATTCGTTTTTCGCTAACCTTAGCTTTTCAGGAGCTAGTCGTCGTGCTTTAGAGAATACAGGTGGTCCTGTAGTCGTGATGTGATGTGTAACATTGCTGGTTACACACGGTAATCTCGATTGCGTTTGTTGTATCCCAGGATACTTATCGAGAAGTGGTTGATAGAGTGGGTCTATCATATGTTTAACTGTGACTGGGGATACTCTACAACCAGTAAAAGAAGTTACGCAAACGGACAAATTAGTGTTCCCGTCTACTAGCCTCCGTTTGCGCGTATCGATGATCAGATTGTGGTGTTGTAGAAGGTCCATACCAATGATTGGCATAGAAACATCTGCAACAACGAAGATCCAGTGAATGAGTTTGCGTAAACCCACGTTAAGGTAAACGTACCTTTTGCCATACGTAGCGATCGGTTTTCCGTTTGCCGCCTGTAAGTTTAGAGTCGATTCGTGAAGTCGGTCGTTAGGATTCGCTGGGAGAACGCTAACTTCTGCGCCAGTGTCGACGAGGTAGCGAACTCTCGTTGTCACATCTGTGACGAATAACAGACGGCTTTGTTCGCCGGCTACGGTTGCCGTTAACGCGTGCCGGCTTGGAAGTTTCCCGAACTGTTTTTCGAATCAGTCGGTTTCGTGTTGGGAAAATTGCAGGGCTTTCTGCAATTTCTGGAAAACTTTCCATACTGGTTATGATACCAGCACCAGTCGGGGTTATCTGTCTCTCGTGGTCTAGAGACGGATCGCTTACGAGAAATGCTTCTACGTGGTGTGCGCGATCTCTTACGGTCGGTACGAAGACTAAGATAACGCGTGAGTGTGTGACATAAGTCGGTTATATCATTCTGAGTCGTGTGAGGCTTTTCTTTGACTGAAAATACCTCGGTAGTAGGTTTCGTAATTTCTAGAATGCGGTCGGCAGATGCAGCCAGCTCGTCTAAGCCGTTGTTCTGGAACGAGACCAGAACTGCTTGCACCTGTTGGGGAAGTTTTGACAAGAAGAGTTGTTTGAATAGACCTTCGTCGAAAGTTCTTGGGCCTATTACCTCTCTCATCCGTTGCAACATGTCTGTCGCAGAACCGTGTTGCAGGTCGATGTTATTGAAGAGTTGATCTAACCTTTGTCGATCGGTTAGATCTCCTCGTTTAAGAATCGAGCGTTTTAAGATTTCGTAAGGATCGGAAACATCACTAGTAAACATACTAGGTGTTACGTACCTGTTGAATTCGCGCGGTAGTGCCTTGACTACTGCGAGGAATTGTGCACGTGTGTCGATCACGCCGTGCTCGTGGAAGTCGGCTTCTGCGTAGCAGAACCAGGCTTCGATGTTGTCGGGCCAGAAAGGCATCAGTTGAAACGAAGGTGGGGACAAAGTCTTAAGCTTGAGTACTTTAAGTGTCTGTTCAGTCATGATGAAGTATGAAGTACGATAATGAACGAGGGGAAAATATATATATATCCAAGAAGAATTACAAAAAAAATCACAATATTTAAAAAAGTGAAAACAATAAGGCAATGATATATAAAAATCCCAAAAAGGAACAGACTCACAGTTGCAATTAGGTGTGCCAGATCACGTCGGTTTCACCAATGATGATGTCACAGGTATTCAGTGTTTGACAACGCTTCTACCAGTAACACCTTCTAATATATTTCGTTCCCACCAAGAGAAATCAAAAGACAGAGTCGAGGAGACCGGAAGAGTATATTTGGCGATGACCAATATATCGGAATTCTCTGATCTAATCTGGCTAGCGATTGCGGTTGATGTTGAGCACGGCGTTACCACACGTGATCTGGTGCGGATGCCTGACCGAGCGCCTTCAGCTAGATGAGTCCACTAAAACATATGGTCAGCATCCAATGTCGAAAACTTACAGAGCTATTTATTTTAGGGATTTATTTACCGCTACAACCTCATGTGAAGAATGGAATGGTTCACTTATACGTTTAGCACACAAATCGTTCGCTGTCTAATGTAGTGCTTCTCAAAGATTATAAGGAAATATTTGTCTTCTAATAAGGACTGGATCATCCTGTATTTGAAGTTTTATATGCTAGGCTATCACCCCTCCGCTGTACTTAACACAAGCAGCTAACAAAGCTTAAAGTAAATATGAAGATTAGAAGTACTTGAACTAATGTACTAACTAAAAATTCCCGAAATAGTACAATTTAGAGCAAGTAGAACCAGATGAGAACAAATGAACGTGTTATATTTGGAATTCGTAATCAGAGTACAATCAAGTACATAGGAATCATCAGTTAATACAAATACCAAATTATGTTAAGGTGTTCACCAGTTTTTATTTATATGAACGCGGAAATATTGGTACAATGTGGCACCAAATATATATGCGCCACACAAAACAGTGAGAATGGGGAGAGAAAAAAAGGTAAGGAACGCAAAGAAAAAAAGAAGAGGAACAATAACGACCAGATCAGTGTAAGGAAGTGTAATAATGATTAATAATAATGATAATGATAATAATAATAATAATAATAATAATAATAATAATAGGGGAGGCGGGGAGGTACAACCAGAAAGAATCCTTTCAGTTAAAGAAGTTACGGCCACTTTTTATGAAGAAAGTAAAAGAAGATTACAGCAGGATCACCACTGGCTTCTATTCTGAGACATATCTGATAACGTCTCTAGCCACTGTGTAGCGCCATCTCTCGAACCCAACCAGGGAGTCGTGAAGGACCGACAGAAGCTAGCCCTTTGTAGCTTTCTTTCATACCACGACACCATGTCATACACTGACCACCTCTCCGCTTCTTCCAACCAGTCCCAGAGTCGGCAAATAATGCACGACATGAAATTCTCTGGGACGACATTCTTAGAACATGTCCAAGCCGCCGAATTCGGTGTTTCAAGATGGTGACACCGACTGAATTATCGTCTCTGTGCCCGAACACACGATGCCGAACCTCTGCATTACTAACATGATGTTGCCCCAAATGTCCTGGTATGACCGAGAGTGGGGTGGGCCCGCCCTTCCTCTAGAAGTGCTCTCGCACGGCCACGCGTATACAGCCCCTGCCAGGGAAGTCCTACTCACTGCCTCCTCGTGGACGGGGTGTTGTTTACGAAATTGAGAGTATGAAAAACGAATGTCCGGCGCTTCACTCGAGTTGGTGAACATGGAGAGTCCACCTAGGGGAGTCTGAAAACCCCGATTCCAAACCGATGGTGCACATGGGCTCTAGTATCCTGAGGAGACAAATGGCGTATGAACCAATTATTCGTCACCGGCTACCATGGGACTGCAACTCCACTGCCTTGTGAATCAGACTTTTATGTCAAAGGCTCGTGACGTGGCCCCCTAAGGAAACCACGTGCTCCGATCTGGGCACCCGGGTAGTATCACAGCCCACACACATACAGAATAAAATGACGATACCTACGGAAAATACTATACTTGCTTCGATTAAATATTAACCGGTAGAATAACTGCAACCCTTGTACCTTCCAGTAGATAGACTGGTGAGTTCCCAACATATTTCCTAATATATTAGAAATAACGCCTAGATTCTTATATCATATAGTCACAACTGCAATGTATTGTTACTAGATAAAGTAACCAGTCAAGTCCACAACATGAGTTGCTTTAAGATTACGAAACTGGTAGAAAAGCCTAAAACTTTAGCCTGAAGTTCATTGTTAGCGAAGTAATAGATATTATTAAGACATGTAACATTGAATTCAACAGTACAAGTTCAAGAAGTACAAATTGCATTTATGATGAGTATCTTGATATTCAAGTTGAAAATCACATATGGGCTAAATCATTGTTAAACACTACTAACAATATCTGCTAAGAGTTTAATGCAGTTCATAAAAAAGAAATATGAAATACCTAAGAGATTTCTGATTGCAATTCCATAATGACAAAATGATATCTACTTATTTAAAACATGAAGTTTGATTGAATCCAAAGAATTTTGTAAACAAAAGTGTACAAATTTCCTATGGAAAACTATAAAGTATTTTACGAAGTTTTCTATAATCTACACAAAACATCACGTTACAGTTATATAAGAAAAATGTATTATAATGTACAAGTGTTAAGCACAAAGTATTTGTTGTTGGTGGGGGGTGGGGGTGTTGTTGTTAAATATAAATAAATAATTCTTAAGTAACTGTGTACATGATTATCAGTTGTATAATAGATTGAAATTTATGAAAACTATCAACGAGCTAATACAGGTGTAATATCTTCTGATATTATAGGCATCTCTGGAGATTCTATTGAAGTTTCTATCTTCTTTAAAAATAATTGAGGATTAAGATCTCTTCCACGAAAACGACGAAATAATTCAGCTGGTGGAATTGCACTTCCATAAGTCAAGTATGTATCTCGAAAGCGTTTAAAGACTTCTGATACCTAAAGAAAAAAATTTTTTAAAGCAAAGAATAAGATCAAAGAGTTATTACATTAAAATTTAGATTAACTTATTTGCCAGGTCTTTGGGTAAGAGCAACACTTTAAATATGAGGGTTGAAACCCGAACTTCAAACGCCTTAACCATACAGCCACTGTTCTACTCACAAAGATGCTACAGTCAAGTCACTGGGAGGGAGAAAGAGAGAATCAAGTAGAAAAGTAGTTACGGTCGTCATAATTTAAAAAAATTGAAATTCTCTTTGACGAGCAAGCACTAGATTTCACTATTGTTAAAAACAAATGTCTGATTCTAAACACTGAATGAATTCTATCGATTAAACTGCAGTTATAATCAATAGGTTACGTGACTGAACACATAACAGTTGGAAGCAATCTGAAAGATTTGAATTTTGATCCATACACACATTAAGAGTTAAATTATATAGAGTTAGTGACTATTGAGTAATAAATCATTTATAAGTTTTATTAGTACTCAGTTGATGTGATAATGATCATAATTTGGATGTATATCCAGTTTTTCGACACTACCAAGTGCCTGAGAAGATGGTCAATATTAAACGGAATTCCCATGATGGATTATACTGCAAAATCGTGCACAGAAAACAGCTAACAAACTTTTTCAAAGTAAAGACCGGCTTCAGGCAAGGTTGCTTACTCACAAATGATTGATCACTGGGTAGTGATCAATGTCATGCTTGTCTAGTCCTTATTAGTGCAGATCGAATGCTATCGATCATGTTGCAATGCGGCCACCAGTCTAGGTGACTCGACACTGCGGGCACTATGTATTGATACTGGTGTCCACATTACAACATGATCGATAGCATTCGATCTGCACTAATAAGGACTAGACAAGCATGACATTGATCACCACCCAGTGATCAATCAATCGTGATTACATCTCAGTCCTACAGGAGGTTAGTCACGGCTCGGATAGCTCAGTGGTAACGTCTCTGACTGTGAAGCTGGGTGACACGGGATCGAATCCGCCAGGGAGCACCAGTTCCCTCAAGATTGCAGGTACACCTTGCTGACGAGTGCCAAGTAGCACGAAACCCGGGTCCAGAGTTTCCTGTTGACTACCTCCAACCACCATCTTAATCTCAAGGTTGCTTACTCGCACCCTTTTTCCTGGATTATGAAGACGTCAACATCTGGGGGGAAGCAGCTGGACGACCTGGCTCTTCTATCGCATACACAACAACAAATGCAAGAGAAGACGACCAGGGCAGCAGCAGCCTCAACAGCAGTAGGTCTCAATATACACAAAGGGAAAAGCAAGATTCTCCGATACAACACAGCATGCACCAATCCAATCACACTTCACAGAGAAGCTTTAGAAGATGTAAAAACCTTCACATATCTGGACAGCATCATTGATGAACATGGTAGATCTGATGCAGATATGAAGGTACCAGTGTACCAGTTCGAGTATTCAATCTAGCGGTATCATCAACTTCGTCATCCAGATAAGCTTTATTATTATATCACTGTATTATTGTAATATACCGCAGACAGAAAAAAGAAAGCCACAAAAATGAAAATTCTCACCTTTTCTGAATCTGTTTTATCTGATGATAACCAACCAGCTTCATCTAATGAAAGTAGGATATCTTCGAGTAGAACTTTACGCCATATTTGATGATACATTAAACCAGATTCAGAATTTGGTCCAAATATATTTGTGTAAGAGCATGGCAATGTATCCTCTGGATGCAATGGATAAGGCATATGTAATTTCCATAGATTTTTTTGTATTGTTGACCATTTAGTTTCTGAATATTTCTTTGACCACATGGCTAAATCAAATCGAGATTGATATAATTCTTGTAGCAAATACAATGATTTAATAGACCTAGAAGGTGTTTTTAATCCGATAGCAGCTAAATGTCATAATAAAAGAAATATATACAATGAATGAATGTATAACACAATATAATTTAGAAATAGAAAAAATTTGAAACATTGTGACATTTTCTGTATAAATCAGTAGTCCCCAAATCATGTTTCAGGAGATTTTTCTCTCTTGAATATTACTTCAAGAATTCTTGTTATTTTGACATTGATCACTAAATAGTGATCAATGCTATGTATGCTAAGTCTTTATTATTGCTGATTGATAGGGGCCGGGGGAGCCCAGTATTTTAAAGTCTGTGATTGTAAGGTTGGATAACATGAGATCAAATTTGTCAGAAAGCACTAGTCCCGTCAAGATTACACATACATCTTGCTGACAAATGCTAAACAGAGCGGAAACCAAGCCCAATGGTTTTTGGACCCTCACCAAACACCGCATTACATCTCGAAGTTCCATAATCAACAGGTGACATTATCGAGTTGTTTCTACTGGTCATAGAATCTCACTGGAGCTCTGAGAATTACCTTTCGAAATCAGTTGCTGGTTAAGATATGATAACGATTAGTAGTGGAGGTTTTCGGAGACTGTTGAATTGTATTGTTTACATCACACGCGATATCGTGAATCGATTGAATTTAGAAATACGAACCGCTGGAAGCTAGCTCAGTAATCTAAACGTTAAACCCTGCCTCATCATTTAATTTCAGGTTTGATCCCCAGTAGGGTCGCAGGTGTGCACTTCTGAGTCTTATACTAAGACAAAGAAGCTATACAGTGTTTATTAGTTTTCAGTGGTTATTTAACTAAGATCAATCTATGATGTAATCGATGTAATTCAACAATCGCCACAAACCCCATGTACTAAACACTTTTACCTTTAACAAATAGAAATTTTCATACAATGATAGGATAGCAGAATATATGCATCATATAAACCGGAATGGTAAGACTGTGAAGTAGATGAGAAAAAGTTTAATTTCTAATCAATAAATAAATAAATAGCTCAGTTGGAAAAACAATAAAAACAGATTTAGTTCAGTTAGGAAAGGTGAATCCTACCGTTAATGAAGGAATGTAATCGGGAAAACTATGATAGATTCACCACTGACTTTGATATATAGTGAGATATATGGGATAACGACTCAAGTATGATTTTTAAGATTCCAAATGGTGAGTTATAATGGACTGAAACATTTCAATTGTACACCACTGTTTTTTATTTAACAGTTATGCCATAACACAGACTTACTTGCCAATCCTAAATACCTTAAACACTAAATAAAAGTGCGTCCGTAAAATTGGTATTGTTAAAATCTTGCATAAGAAAGCCTAAAACCTCGATATCTTGATCCTGATTAACTCAGCGTTGGGACATTGTTTTACTAAATAACCAGTCCGAATGTCAATGTCTACCAATGGTTATTCTGTATAAAACCAACGTATGTAATAACTCAATCACCGGTTGATAAGTATTCCTTTTATGTTGACACTAACTGTGCCCCTAATAAAATTATGTATACTTGGCCAATGTAGCAATATTAGCACAACAAAAAGGAGGACCTACTGTAGTGAAGGAACATTCAGGTAAGAAAGACCAATTCATTCTTTAATACAAAATTATAAAGCGCTTTCACGAAATATGAAAGCCATATATTAAATACATAATTTGCACATCTTCCATTAGTTGTCCCTTACATGCTTCATAGTTCGTTCAATTCTGTTGTTATTACAGATACGTTTTGTTTCCATTTCTATCCTCTTCAATTTAATCTTCTCAACCTTCTGCTGGCATCCATTTCACTGTCGATTAAAACTATATACTACTTACATCTGTCAACATAAGTAGTATACAACTTACTACCTTTAGATTTTTTAAACATATCTCAAAAGGCTTCCATCAAGAAAAATAGGCAGGTTTAACAGAGTGATTTTCAGAAAACACTCAGACACAAAATATTAGACTGATACTTTGAAGTTTATCAAAATGATCACTAAACATTCAAATTTGTAGCTTTCTGAAGTATGCTGAGGTTATTATTATCAAGTGTTAGAAATCTGTAAGATGTGTATTCACAAAAAGGAAACTATTATCGATTTTTCTTTGATTTACAGCAAAAATTCTATGATACAACACGATAAAATTACGTAACCTTTTCTATTTTATTTTATTTTTTTATGTCATTTTTTAACTACCTTCTATTTCAATAATTTTTATTCCTCACAAACTAAGCTTTATTCATTATGTTTTAATCTTACTCATTCATGTTGTTTGTTGATTATATAATCTACCTTATATATATATAGTCTAGCTTCAACTAACTTATGATCTCAACTATTAAGATTATATAATCGTTTATATCTCGACAATGGATTATCACTACTCCAGAATGGTCGTCTAGATGCGATGTGTATGTACAATCTGTTTTATTTAGTTTTTTTAGATTTATTGTTATACTCCTATTGTACTTAATCGGAACACAGATAGAGGAAAACCAGATGAGTTTGAATACAAAATTACAGTTATTCGGTAAAATGTGAATATCATACGTTAAATACTTTATTTGCATAATATCCATCAATTACCTTAGACTTTGTTATTTCTTTCATTTCTATACTAATCACTCTATGTTTTTGTTCTCTTCTATTAGACCTTCTCAACATTCTGCTGCCAGGCATTCCACTCTCGAATGGTGTTACATACTACTTATATCCGTCTACATAAGTGGCACACACCACACTATGACACATTGGCGCTTCAATCGGGTTGGTGGACACAAAGAGTACACCTAGGGGAGTTGGAAAATCCTCATCCCAAACCAATGGTGTACATGGGTTCCAAGATGCAAAGGAAACAAGTGGTGTATAAACCAATTATAGATCTCCTGATGTTGCTCCACTGCCTTATGGATTAGACCTTTAGATCAAAGGCTGCAAGAGTGATCCTTAAGATAACCACCTGCTTCAGTCTGGTCACCCGGGCAGTATCATAGCCTACACACAAATCAAGTGACTTGTGTGGCGCATATGTATGTGGTGCCCAGACAAAAATAAATAAAGCTCTAATTGATAGTATAATAAGTTAATATTGTGTATAATACTAATTAGCTGAAAGAATTCTAAATAAATTGATCAGTTGAAATTCTATTCAATGAAATGTTTAAGAAATGATCAGTGATTTAAGTAAAATGAACATAATCAGATCTAACTAACATTGTCAAAATCAAGTGTTAAATGCTAATTAACGTGGTACAAATCCATGAAGTCATAGACAAGTGGACTGAGCCATATTGGTAGATGTGGACTATCTGGTTGGGATCCGCGAGACGATAGCAACCGTTGGTTAGAGACCTTGAATGACATGGCTCAAATCGTTTGCAATGGCACAGGTGCATTCACTCCTTTTGTTCTGCCTAATTCTAATCTCCTGAATTCTTCATGTCCCCTTTTTTCTCTGGATCATAATCCTTGAATAACATCTTCAAACCCTAATGTTTCCCATTACTGCTTATACTTTTACTACCTCTACCACTACGGGTTTTGAATCGACAACTTTATTTATTTATTATTTATTTGAACACAAATATTAGTACAAGAGAGCGCCAATGTATATGCGCCACACAAAACGATGAGAATTCGAAGAGAAATAGAAAAAAAAAAGAGAACAATAACGAAGAGATTGGTGTAAGGTAGTGTGGTAGTAATGAGGGAACGCAAAGGTACAATCGGAAGAAATCTTTCAGGTAAGGGAGACACAACCACTTTTTATGAAGAAAGTAAAAGAAGATTATAGCAAGATCGCCACTGGCTTCTATTCTCAGCCATATCTGATAACGTCTCTAGCCACTGTGTTGCACCATCTCTTAGACCCCAACCAGGGAGTCGTGAAGGACCGACAGAAGCCAGTCCTTTGCAGCTTTCTTTCATACCACGACACCATGTCATACACTGACCACCTCTCCGCTTCTTCCAAACAGTCACAGAGTCGGAATTCTCTGGGACGACATTCGTAAAACGTGTCCAAGCCACCGAAGTCGGTGTTTCAAGATGGTGACATCAATCGAATTATCATCTCTGTGCCCGAACACACGATGCCGAACCTCTGCATTACTGACATGGTGTTGCCACTGAATGTCAGCAATCCTTCGGAGACAGTGATGATCGAACACAGAGAGTCGTCTAACATCCTCAACTCGGAGAGACCAGGTTTCACAAGCATAGAGCAAAACTGCTCTCACCGACGCGCTGTAGATCCGACCTTTTACAGCCAGACTAACATCACGAAGGCGCCAAAGGTGGCCCAGATTGGCATAAGCCGCTCTGGCTTTCACTATTCGTGCATTGATCTCATCACTCACACCCCCACCAGCACTTATGCAGCTACCCAGATACACGAACTTCTCGACTACGTCTATCTGCTCACCATCCAGGGTGAGTACGTAATTGACGTAATCGACAACTGCATCTCTGTGCTAATGTGGTATGGCAACCCGAACTGATGTACGTACGTACGAAGTTCTACGTTGTTACTGACTGAATGAATGAAGTAACAGGATATTAACAGTATAATATATGAGTTATGAATATATAAATCTGTGTGAAAAAATTTTAATCATAACAAAACTCTAACTTACATGGTTGAAAATAGGATTTTTGTTTATTTGGTAAATATTTTTTTAATGACGGTATAGCATAATTATATCCTATATTATAACATAAATCTGGCATAACATAACGTGTATCCAATGCTATATAATGAGGGAATCCATATAATTCATGATGCGGTACACGACATGATACATATTGAAGACATGCTCCAAACATAGACATAAATGATAATAAAACCTTTAAAAAAAAGTCAAATATATATATTTATGTATACATATTTACTGACTTTGAAATTGATAGAACAAGAGAATAGAAATATTTTCTGATGCCAAGCTATACTACCATTATACATTAATGCAATCGGCAACTGAGATTATATTTTCACTAGATTGAATACTCGATCGATACACTACAGACAGACTGATGTTTGATTATACCAGATACACGATCCCCAATCAAATATAGAGAATCAGAGTACAAGCTAGATAGTATACTCTATTCAAGCGGTCGGCATTCAATGAGTCCAGAGTAGAAATTGATTTATAGATTTATTTATTTGAACACATAAATATTGGCACAAAGGGGCACCGAATACACACAAGTCACTTGTGATACTGCCCGGGTGCCCAGACTGAAGCAGGTAGTTTCCTTAGGGAACTACACCCAGAGCCTCCCACCTAAGTGTCTGATCCACAAGGCAGTGGAGCAACGTCAGGAGATGCAGTCATATGGTAGTCGGTGACCAATAGTTGATTCAAACGCCACTTGTTCCCTTGGCATTCTGGAGCCCATGTGCACTATTGGTTTCTAAGTACGGTTTTCCAACTCTCCTACGTGTACTCTCCGCGTCCACCAACCCGATTGAAGCGCCGGACATCCGCTTTTCGTTCTCTCAATTTCGTAAAGAACAGTAATGCTGAGAGAAGGTAGTGAGAAGAATTTCTCTAACAGTGGCTGTATACGCATGGCCATATGAGAGCATTTCGAGAAGGAGAGCTGACTTTTCCCACCTTCGACGATACCAGGGCATTTGGGGGCTAGAAGTTCATAATAGGAAATGACATACTTAATAGTCATTAAGTGTTTGACAGTTCAGTTTCAGTCGCCAATCACATCCTTATTTTCTCAAGCATAAATGTTTTTTTTTTAAGTGACATAAATTTATCAAGTATACATCTAACTTATTTAATGAACATGGAAGCGCTACACAAAGGTGAACATAATTTTACACATATATGTTTCATAACTATAACTGATCCCTATATTTTAAAAGTATACAAATCAACACTATCTAATTAATTACTAACAAGTTGATGGAAAAATGAATCCTTCAATCTTAAAACTTATATTGAGTAATAGGAAATGACTAAGTGAAGTCTAGCATATTTAGACTGCCAACCAATCAGACTGAAATTTTCTTATTTTAGATTTATACTACTACATGATCTGAATAGTCTGATTGAACAATTTGATCTTTTGATATTCTTATAACATAGTATTAGATAGGAATCCTACATTTAACCAATTTGTCTACGACTAATACAATCTATGTGTAGCTATTGTATCAATTTCACTTGTTCACGTGACTATAGTAACTAATAGTTGGAGACTTTGGGTGACATGGTTCAGAATCGATCACAATAGCGTCGGTGTATACACTGTCTATCTTCCCTTAAACTATGAGATTAAAAGTGCTTTATATCTTTCTTTCTGTACTATATCCTTACATAAAATCTTTCCTTTATATATTACACTATTGAGTTAACTGCTTCTATGAATCCGATGTTCATCTTGTTGTGCTAGTGAGGTATGGCAACTTGGACCGATGAATATATGTGCCTGATCCTACGTTGTAACTGACTGACTGACAATTTCACTCGATTAAATAGTTGAGAATAGAAGAGAATAGGCAACTACATAATAAAATTTAGGATTACGTGAATAGAGTTGTAAAGTTTTAGAATTTGCTACATGTTATATATAAACTTACATTGAAAGAAATTCCATTTGTTTCAGTAGATTGATTTAAACTACCTAGAATGTAAGCTATAGGATAATGAGAAGATTCAGAATGTACATGAATGTCAATCTTTGGTAAATTATTTCGTGCAAAGACAGGAACAAATATATTACCACCAACAGGAACTGAACGATTGCTTCTGAAAATTTTGAAATGAGTAAAATGATTTAAATAAATTAGAAATAATAATAATAAACACAATTGAAACAAAAATTCTTTGTTTGTTTTTTCTTTGTAACTTGTTTACCAAGCACAGTTCTATTTACTCAGATTTTTGAAATACCATTTATATATGATTGTTTCTGACACCATAACTCAGCGCACTAAACTGAACCAGATGATGTGCTTTGAATAAAAAATCTACTGGTAGAAAACCAAGTGTTTTAACTTTTAATCTGCCGCTCTAAAAACAGAGATGATGAAAGTAGTCACACACGGTTTTTCTGCTAGTGGTTTTTGTTGTAATACCTATGTACTATTAAAACCATATCACCCCGAACTGGAAATTCGTAGAGCGAGGTGATTTGCATTAAAAATTTTCTAGCCATTCCTTCTATACCAAGACACTAACTGGACAACCTGATAATCCAAAAGAAATAGTTTAATCCCCTAAACCTCAGTACAGTTGACACTACGACTTTGCCTTCGGACAAAACATTTGATGGTTTGAGCTCTATGGCTAACCAAACAATCCGTTTTGTATGGTAGAAACAAGCGATTCAAACAACACAGCTTATTTGGTGTATCACAGTAGACAAGTCTGATCAATAAACTAAAGTAGCGGCTAATATTACTTAACATTTAACTTATTTCTTAGTACCTACACACTATGGAAAAGAGTAAACACATACCATAAATAAAACAATAATACTAGTTAACTTTAAAAAGTGCACCCACCTAGCGAAAGGATCAATAATTATTTCACCAAGTAGTGTACCACTTGTTAAGTCTTCCACATGATAAACCAATTTTTCAACAACATAACATTCATTTTCTTCTACAGATGATCTTGGTATTTGAGATGATAACTTAAAGTGAAATACATTTGCTAACTCACAAAATACTGTGTGAAGATAATTTACTAGTGAACCATCTGGTGGAGTAATTATATGCTCTAAACGTGCATAATTAAAAGCGTAATTATATTGTTCCAAAGCATATCCAACGTCCCAAGGTTCCAAAGTTTTGCCTAAATGAATAAATTTTATTAAATTATATCAGTGAAAAAAGATATAAGATTAATATTTCATTAGAAATAATAATACATAATAAACTGTAGTCGATACTTCATGTTGCTTTCTGAATAATAACAGTTATCAGGGCGATTGATATACGAAACCTAGAGAATTATTACCTTGAGGATAATCCACTACAGAAGTACTTGCGCCATTACAAGCGACTCTGAGCTATATCATTCAAAGTCTCTAACCATTAGTTAGGATAATCACACGGACCCAAACCAGGTAATCTATACCTGTTAATATGGCCAATAGTGGAAATAAAAAAAAGGGATACAAGATTTGACTTGAAAAAATGTGGATTAGTAGAATGATCAAAATTGATAAGGCAATTTAGAAAACTTTAATTTATTTATGTATTTATTTGAACACACAGATATTGGTACAAAGGGTCACCGAATACATATGTGCCACGCAAGTCACTTGATTTGTGTGTGGGCTGTGATACTGCCCGGGTGCCCAGATCGAAGCAGGATTTAGAAACTTAGGATCTAAGGAAATAGAAAGTGCATGCACCTTTCCCATTGCAAAGTCTTCAGAGTCACGTCACCTATATCATTCAAACACTAATTGTCAGTCAGTCAGTCAGCTACAACGTAGGATCAGGCACATTTATGCATCGATCCAAGTTCCCATACCTCATTAACACAACAAGATGGACACCAGATTCATAAAAGTAGCTAATTCAATAGTGGTAATATATAAAAGAAAGATTGCAATAAAGATATAGTACAGGAAGAAAGAATTAGTTCGTAGAAAGAAAGATATGAAGCAATTTTAATCTCTTAGTTTAAGGGAAGACAGAGAGTGCATACACCGACGCCATTGTGATCGATTCTGAGTCATGTCACCAAGAGTCTCCAACCATTGGTTACAAAAGTCACACGGACCCCAACCAAGTAGTCTGCATCTACCAACATGGCTCAGACTAGAAGTTAGTGACTTCAAGCACTGATGCCACGTTTTGGTTTGGCCGCCCCTAACTTTCTTCCAAACACCCCGAACGCCGGTTAGCATTGCACGTCGTGGTAATCGGTGTTCGGGCATACGTAACACGTGGCCCAACCATCTCAGTCGACGAAGATTCACAACCTCATCGACTGATTTACCATCCTTCCCTAATACCCTGCGTCTAACCTCACTATTACTTACCCGGTGATCCCAGCAGACGCCAGCAACATTAATTGTGATAATCATGCGGACCAAAAATGATAGTCTGTGCTTACCCACATGTCCCACACATCAGTACTCATGGACTGATGCAATGTCTTGGTCTGGTCGCCCCTCATTTTTAGCTTATTCCCTACACCCGGGCGGCCTGCTTGAATATCTGGGCTACCTGTTCGTGCCATCTAGATATTTCAATAGGTAATCTGTTTCCTTGTTTGTTTTGACACATCATTATGTCAATTAAATGCATAACTTCAGGTGCGTTTATGAAAAGTTTACGACCTTTCGCTGTACAAGTTACAAAGACCTACAATCGGAGACATCGTGATGACTGGCAATGTGCATTGAAAAGGATGAATATTATTCAGATGTCGACTTCTGAAATGCTAATATTCAACTGGCGACCACTTAATATTTATCGTCAATATAGATCAAGAAATAAGAAACGGAAGCTCAGTGAAATACTTTGTCCTGAGAATTCTATATTGTGCCAAAAATATAATATTGAACAAAGCTAATAATAATAATAATAATAATAATAATAATAATAATAATAATAATAATAATAATAATAGCAATAATAATACCATCTGGTTGGTGGTACCATCGTACTTAGTTACTTAATTACACCTGTTACTCCTCGTGGAGCATAGATGTCAGCCAGGATTCTTCAACCAACTCCGTCCTGGGTTCTTCTATCCAGTTGTTTCTAGCTATTATTCATTATTTTGATATCTGCTTCCGATTGCCGACGCAATGTGCTCTTTGGTCTTCCTCTTTTCTTTTCCTTTGAGGATTCCAGGTTAGGGCCTACATTGTCATGCAGTTTGGTGATTTCTGTAATATACGTCCTATCCACCTCAAGTGTCTTCCTAACTCCCCCTCCATCTGAAAGCTTACTTGTTCTCTGTCACAGTAGGCTGTTGCTGATGGTATCTAGCCGACGGACATTGGGTATATTACGTAGACAATTGTTTACAAATACCTAAATATTTTTGATGATTCTAATAGCTCTCCAAATTTTAGCTCCGTACAATAGAACTGTCTAGACATTTGTATAGAAAATCCTGACTTTGGTGTTGACTGACAGTTGTGTTGAGTTCCATATGTTCTTCAATCGTAAGAATGAATGATAAAGTAAAGGCAAAAAGATTTGCACACAAGTCCAATTAAATGGATCGATTTGCAGAAGTACTATATTTTATTTAGCCTTTGATAATGCGTTTCCTCTCTATTTTTCAAAATAACATCACTCCTAATCAATTAATGTAATAGTGGCAATGCGGTTAGCTAGAAAAATTAATAGCTGTATGTTTAAGTAATATTGAGCTTGAGTGATCATCCTTATTTATGCTTTGACACCAATTTAAGCTCAACTCCAAGCTAGTAGTGCTAAAAATAATGGTAATTAAATTTCATATGAAAAATCCTTACCAGATATATCTAGATTTACATTAGCCCATTCTTTTAGTAGCTTAAAGTCACGCTCTCCAACTTGTGTTAAAATAGATCTGGAAGGTTCTAGGACATTAGCGATAAGTTCATCAGGAGACGAAGGCGAGTGTGAATAAGGAGAACTCCAAACAACGGACAACCAGTCTTTACAACCAAGATATTTTGCCAGAGTTCTTCGTAAATGACGAATATCCTGTATACGCTGATCATTAGACGCACATAAACCGGTAGTTGGGCCAAAATAACGACCACTTGCACGTCGTACCCAGTATTCCCATACGGTTTTACGTACCTAATAAAGTATATAGGCTCAAATAATTATTTATTATTTATTTAAACACATAAATATTGGTACAAGAGGGCACCAAATATATATGCGCTACACAAAACAATGAGAATTTGAAGAGAAGGAAAAAAAGAAAAAAGAGTAAGGAACGTAAAAAAAGAACAATAACGTACAGATTAATGTAAGGTAGTGTAATAATAATAATAATGGGGGAAGCGAAAAGGTACAATCAGAAGTATTCTTTCAGTTAAGGAAGAAGCAACCACTTTTTATGAAGAAAGTAAAAGGTTACAGCAGGATCGCCACTGGCTTCTATTCTGAGACATATCTGATAACGTCTCTAGCCACTGTGTCGCACCGTCTCTAGGACCCCAGCCAGGGAGTCGTGAACGACCGACAGAAGCTAGCCCTTTGCAGCTTTCTTTCATACCACGACACCATGTCATACACTGACCACCTCTCCGCTTTTTCCAACCAGTTCCAGAGTCGGCAAATAATGCACGACGTGGAAGATAACCACCTGCTTCAGTCTGGACACCCGGGCAGTATCGTAGCCTAAACACAAATCAAGTGACTTGTGTGGCACATATGTATTCGATGCCCCTTTGTACCAATATTTGTGCTCAAATAAAATAAATAAATAAGTACGACAGAGCTCTCAGAAATTCGACATATAAATAAAGTGAAAACATTTGGAAAAGTGGGAGGCAAAATTGTACACCCTGCAAACAAATGAAGAGAGATATTATTTTTTCAAACAGTTCACCTAACAATACAGAGAACAAGACCTCCTCGTAGTTAGGGACGATCAACTCCCCTCTAAGAATAATGTAATAAGCAAGATCACAACATGCTCCTACTATGATGCATATCTGATAACGCCTCAAGGTGACACTGAGTCGCACCATCCCTAGGAACTCAACTGAAGAATCGTAATGAACTTGCAGGTGCTAGTTATACACTGTTATCTTTCATAACAGTTTTAGTTTCTTCACACAAGCATGATGGATAATTCTGAAGGTTTCAGGTTACCATTTATGTTTTTAAATCTGCCGTTTTTTATATGCTACAACCTTCATTTAAAAATATATAGACAAAAGTTTTTAGATACTGAACTCACTTCGCTAGTACTACAGTGTTTTAGGAATTCACTGACTACATCGTTTGAAATTAAGCTAACATGCATCCCAGCTATATGTCCTCCATCTTCTTTACCACCTAAGACTGCTGGTAGCCAGTAAGGAGCTGATGGAGCCAGGTCTGACTCAGCGACACTGACATCCGTGGCACCTGTGAGGATTTCTAAAGATGACGGTATTGTTACACGACCAGTGTATTTTGACCTATAATACTTAGGCAATGAGACTACAGCACAAGATGCAACCATTGCTTGAAATTTAGCTTCTTCTTTCTCTACAGTAGCATAACTATCATGTATCACTTCCAAAGATTTGCGGGCGTTTGGTGGAGTAATATGTGGAGAGGCTGTAGTTTTGCTAGTTTCTTGAATAATATCATTCAATTCAGAAAATGAAATGATTTTTCCAGACTTGTTACTGGCAAGCAATAGCCCAGTACCCACTGACCAACAATCATATATCCATACGTTCAATAAGCCTGAAATTGTGAAACAAATAAGGTATCGAAAAAAAGATTGTCTCACGACATAAAATGACTACTGTGTGTTACTCTATAGTTTTCAGCACTTAATTGATGGATGAATCAACATTTAAAAAATAGTTTCCACAAATGTATATTTAGGCTAAAACAAATGTGATTGATTTGACCTTTAATATACGCACCGTTCATTGAATTTATAGTTGTTTTTTATTGGACAGACGCACTTCCCCCTCAAATCCCCTGGTAAAATCAAAAATGGAGAGAATCAGCTCTCTTCGAAGTGCTCTCACACGGTCGTGTTAGTAGCCACTACCAGGAAAGTCTAACTCATTGCCTTCCCATGGAGACGGTTGTTATTTATAGAAGCCAGAGGTTGAAAAGTGAACGCCCGGCACTCAGACCAAGTTGATAGATATGAAGAATTCATCTAGAAGGGTTGGAAGACCCTGATTCCAAAATAATTATGTACAAGTGCTCCAGAATCCTGATGGATCAAGTGGGATATAAATCTATTTCTGGTCACTCCGATGTTCTTCTATTGTCTTGTGGATTGGACCCGTCAATCAAAGACTCAGGAAGTGGACCTTTAAGAAGAAATCTACTTCAGTTTGGGTGGCCAGGCAGCACCCCATTCCTCTCACAGATAGAAGAATGACCCGCAAATAAATTGATCTGTTTGTTCCGTTTAATTGCTAAATCAAAAGATGATTAGTAACCATTTAGTTCAAGTGTTTTTGTTTTACTTCACTTGACTTCTATTCCGCTTCCTTTCTATTCTGTTTACTTTTATTTCCCAACTGACACAGGAGCTCGTCTATGGTAAAAGCTCGGTTCTGTCTACAGGACTCCAAGTCACTAAATTGTCGAAAATTTGAACTTTACCACAAATGCGGGTTCTGAATCAGCTTTTTACACTGAATTAATTTGATGTTGGTCAGTTTATAATACTGGGCCATGATATAAAAGATGTCCAGGACTGCTATATGTCGGTCCATTAAGATCCCCTGCTTGGGGTTCTGAAGATGGTACAGCTCAATGGTTTGAGGAGTCATCAGACATGGCTCAGAATAGAATAGTCGTCCTACTATAGTCCCCTCCTACATTCTTTATGAAAGTGAGAAAAACTGGATTATCTTAAAGAATTCTCAACTGAACTGCTTCTACCAACACATGCAGAATTAGAGGAATAATGAAGTATATAAGTGATAACGCAAAGATGCGCAAATAATGTATTTAATGTATGATTTTCATGTTTCGCTAAGCAACTGTGTAATTTTGCATGCAACAATAAACTGGTTTCCTCCACCTGAGCTCTCTTTCACTACAAAACTACCAGTCAACTTAACAAAAGAATTAGTGAGCATCTCCATGCTTGGTTAGAAAAGGCCCGGACACAGACAATACGGAGCTCTTTCTCGAGACACCTGGTTGGCAATTGTAATATGGTAGATAAAACCAAATCATTTCGAGTGACCTATCGTATACTCTTGTTATTTTCCGTCTCCTACATTTAGCAGGAAGTGGACCTGGCAGCTGAACATACAACTCTAGTTTGTTTTCGGAAGAAATTCGTGATACCCGTCCCCTTCCTTGGCCGGATATGACTTAGCAAACAACTCTTCACTATCTAATTATTTACGTAAATTTAACAATGTACTGTGATCATTATTGTAAAACCTACTTATCTAAATCCGATCTACTTCCTACGTTAAACTACTGACTAGGATTTTCATTATTTTATTATTCTTGTCACTACTAGTACACTTCTCTCCTTACTATCAGTTTGCACATTTTACTTATTATGTGTAGTTACACAATCTATCTCAATGTGATCATTGACTCTCAAATCGCCTTGTTTGTTTATACTACCTATGTAAATATTCACGTGGACTAAAATAATACGTGATGATGACCTAATTGAAGAGAAAATTGTTCGCTTATATCAGCTGTTTTAATCTCAAATGTAACTTACAATTTTACATATAATGTACTAGATTCAATATAATATGAGTGCTGAGGGTTTAAGAACCTAGTCCCAGACACATATGCACAAAGGGTTTGACACAAATGTATATCGATCGAAAAAAGCGGAACCTTGTTTAGCTTCTTTTGACGGCTACGGAATGTACGCCACATGTAATGCTTGTAGTAGGATTTGAGAGATTGCATGATGAGAATCATATTAAGTGGTCTAAACGCCTATTTTAACCAGTAAACATCTCCAAGCCACCCGTAGTTACCTTTCTCATACTCATCCAACTTTGAGGAAGATCGCCTGAGTGTTAAAAGAGCTTCGCATATGGTTGAATCGCGATGAAAATATTCACGCCTAGCCGCCTTGAATTTTTGATACAGACGCGATACTACTAAACTCCAAATGTGATCATTCTTCAGGGTTGTTAAGCAACTTAGATTACGAAACGCTTGTTCCACTGGAAAAGATGCTTGTTCAAGCGAAGATATGATAGTAGTGTCATTTTTTGAAAGCTCTCCTTTCTGGATATTATCTGACAACTTCGATATTGACACCTGATAGTTCATTATAAGTCTGGAAACGCCACCGAAAACCTTATCGGGTTTCAGGTCATCTAAACTATTATTGTGACATGCAATTTATAAAAAAACTTACTTCGAGATGTTCAGCGGTTCCAGAATGATTTTTGACACGTAAGATTCACTAGGTATTTCTGGGATAAGGTAGTACGATGGTCCGTGTTCACTTTTATATCTTCCATCAGGACTATAACTCCTTAAACTAAGACCACCTCGCTTGGGTAGAAACCGCAAGGTCAACAATCGAAGCATCGTTTAAAGCGCCTTCAAAAATTCAAACGTCAATCCACACAAATGGTTCAAATGGTTGTGGACGGAACAGAAGAAGTTTTCGCTTATCATGATTCAGTGTCTAGTAGCAGGGGATCACCATTACCTTCAGGCAAGAACCTAGGTATATCAACTATGATATATTAGAAAAAAAAGAAACTAGAAAAGGAATAACATAGGCCGTAGGCCTTCTGTCCTTACTACACAAATCTGAATCTGAATCATCATAATAAGATGTTATCCTTAGTCCTTAAGAATAGGTCAAGTTTCCTCATAAAGAACTCCTGGGAAGTCCCTTGGACTAGCTCGGCCGGCAGCGAATTCCAGCATTTGACAACTCTTAAGGAGTAGAAGTTGTGTCTACAGTCCGGTCTGTTATGTTGTGTCCCCAGTTTTTGGGTGTTACCTCTTAGTTTAGTGTTGGAACTAAGCTTAAGTAGGTGTTCGAGAGGATGTCCAGAAGTGCTAAGGATACTGTAAGTCATAACACCACCTCTAAGACACTCTAGTGGATAAAGGTTCAGTAATTGGAGGTGCTCTTCATAAGGCTTTTATTTGAGTCCCCGAACTGGTTGCGTGGCTCGCGGTTGGATACGTTCTAGAGTGTCCTTATCCTTTTGGAGTAAGAGAGGAAATACTATGTTTCCGTACTATAAATAGAGACGAATAAAACTGCCGAAGATTATGTGGAAAGTTCTTCCGCCAAACTGGCCAAAAATGCGCTTCAATGTTACCAGTGCAAGGTTTGCTCGAAAGGCATTTCTATCACAGTTAGCGTAAGACTTTAAATCTTAAATCTTTTTCGACTAGGGTGCTACTAGTGAGGAGTTTCCTAAGTTGTAACTATGGTCTACGACATGTCGCAGATGGACTACTTTACACTTTGAAGTGTTAAAGGTAAGTCCGTTATCGTCTGCCCAACTTTGAAGTCGAGTCAGATCCTCCTGAAGTGCCTGCACATCGTCTTGGTCGCGTATCTCTCTCCAAAGTTTCACGCCATAGGCAAAATGTAATAAGTCTGACAATACCTGTTGTGGAAAATCATTTACATAAATCAAGAAGAGAAGAGGTTCTACTACCGAGCCCTGTGAGACCATATTAGGATATTCCATAGCCTGAGAAAAAGTGAAGTTAACCCTGACCGTCAAATGTCGATTTTTTAGATATGGCATGAGCCAATCAATTAGAAGTGCTCTGGTACCCAATCATTTGGGCTTATTGATAAGACATATATGGTTGACCCTATCAAAAGCTTTTGAGAAATCAAGGTAAATGATATCAACCTTCCACTTGCGATCAAGGATGCTTGTTCATCTGTCCACCTGTCAGCAGGTTGGTTATACAAGAGTGACCCCTCCTGAAACCATGCTGTTGGGGTGAGAAGAAATTTAAGGACAGTAAATAGTCATTTATGCCATCGCACATGAGGGACTCCATGATTTTTGAAGGTATAGAGAGAATAGCCACCGGTCGGTAACTTGAAGGTTCGCTGCGTCGACCTCCTTTGAAAATTGGTGTGATGTGAGCTAGTCTCCAAATTTCCGGTAGTTTGCCTTGGCTCAGCGAGTATGTGAGCATCACGCTAAACGGTGTTGAAATGATCGAAGCTGCTTCTCTCAGTATAGCAGAATGAACCATATCTGGACCAAAAGAAGTATCTTTTCTTAGGTGCTGCAGTTTCCGGAACACCAAGTCAGCGCTCAGGTTCACTACGGAAAATCCTTTGAAGTTGCAGATGAAGCTGTCATCAGTATAGTTGATGTGGGACGGTTGAAATTTCCGAGAGTATTGTTCAGTCAAAAGGTTAGCGGCATCACCGTCGTTATTGGTCGGGTCATTAGGACCTAGCAGTTGAGAAAATCCAGTTTTGGCTTGACGAAGAGAGGCTGCATAACGGAATAAGCTTTTCGGATTGGAAACAAATTTATCCATAAGCTTCATCTAGTACTGGAGCCTATCTTCTCTTATAACCTTCGTGCATACGTTCCTTATATGTTTGTACTGCCTGTACGCTCCATTGTTGTCAGTTCGTTTGTATCTTGCCCGACAGTGCCTTTTGCGGCTTAGCAGGCGAATAGTGCAGTTGTTGATGATTGTAGGTTGCTTGTAGCTTTTGAGGACCATTTGAGGAATCGAATGCTTTGTAGCACATGAGAGCGTGTGCAGTGAGAAGTCCCAATGACCGTCCACATCGAGTTGAGGGTGAACATCCCAATCCACCTGTTGTAAATAGTCGTGTAGAGCTGACACATTCAACCGTTTGAAATTCCGGTGCAAGTTGTTGGTGAGATATCTTAGCTCAGTTTTGCTGACGAAAGCTATGAAGGCGTGATCGCTCTTTCCCAGGGGAGCCAGGATTGAGAGGTTGTCAACTAGAAATTCTTCGTTTGTAAACACTCGTTCTAAGCGCGACGGTATCTGACTGTTTCTCCAACGAGTTGCCGACTTCTCATTTTCGTAAATCCCAAATCCTCGATGGGTTGAAGAACCGAGCTTCAGTTGAGTTTTCACCTCCATTATACGTATGTTCCGCGAAATTAACTCTAGGGAGATTGAAGTCCCCTAGAATCAAGATATGAGTGAAACCGAGACGCGTAGAGCGGGATAGTTCTTCCAGCATACCACTGTCCTACTCGATGTCAGCAGTGGGCTTCCTATAGATGACCCGACTAGGCACCTCGAAGTAGTAGACAATCTTACAGAGCACCATATGGATTCTGAGATGGTGGAGAAGATTTGTAGCTCAGGTGGATGATTCTACCTGAAGTTTGTGCTGATGATGTCGTTCAGAATAACGATGAAAGCTCCACGACGAAACCATCCAGCTCAGAGAACAAAACTCCACCAAAACCATATGGATTCCTCAAGATTGTTAAACTCGTGGTTATGAACTTGGTGCACCTCCAGGCAAGATCGTATTCATACGGCTACTCCACCCTCAATTCTTGTTTTTCTGTCGCTAGCTCCTGGTTCGTAAACTGAGAAGATATCCAAGTTTCAGATATTCCTATCAGATGAGCCTTATTGGCGTTGCTAAGTTCACGTAACTCACTCATTTTGTTTGGTAGACTCGCGGCGTTCATGTATAAGCAGTTTATGCTTTGAACTTGAAACACGTGGGCTTCTTCCTGTTTGTCCGTGTGAGCCTTACATGAACGGACAGGTAGCCTACCTATATGAGGTTTGCCGAGTTGGTTACACATTTTTTTATGATCAAGACAGTCCACAAATGGAATGGTCAGCTCCAACTTGTGCTTGATCCTGGCGTCATGTGGCCTATCCGGGTGCATATGGATCCCAGTTGGCAACCGACGTCTGTTGGCACGAAATGCTTCCGGAGTTGCAGCCGCCATAGGAAAGTTATCTTCATTAGCCGGGGTCTAGAATCATCGTCCTTCTTCGCTAGTCTCATCACATGTTAAGTCAGTATGTTTTCGAGCCTCAAGAACTGCTTGATGAATTACTATTCCCTAATATTATAGTTTGCTTGATTAGAGTCCATGTTGTCGGTACACCTTGCACAACTATATTTCTTCCGCGGAAAAACTCGTGAGATTCTTGAGGAGTGTTTCGGATGAGATTGCGCTCAGAATACGGTATGTCGAGCAGTATTCTGACATTTTCATCGAATTTCAGTATATGACTAGCTAGCAGGACATCCTCAACGTCGGTCGCATTCTTAAGTGTTACACGAAGTAGCCTCGGGTGGTTTCGATGCTTAGATTCCTTTCTCTGAGTGAGCCGTGTGACCGTCAAAGGCTCTATTCTAGGAAGTTCAAGCTTCGTGTTCAACTCACCCCAGAGCATCCTGTCATTTTTGTCCTGCAAACTGAGAGAAAGGTGAGGGTTGTCTTTGAGGTTCACGATTATGAGAGTCATCACGAACCGTTATTGTTTTCCCAGGTTTACCGGTGCGTTCAGGTTTAGCAACTTGTTGTTTGGGGGTCGAAGCACGTTTCTGAATCCCAAGCTCTTTGATGACCGGACGGACATTCTTGGGGGTAGATTGTGCGATCAAATTATCAGCTGATTTCCGTACAACGCTTGGGATGTTCAGCTTAGGCAGTGCCACCTGGTCCTTTCTAGGTCTGTTAACGTGGGTCCAATCACCTCCAGAGTTTTCGGGAACCACCGTTTCATTCAAGGAGCCTGGGCTAGGAGGCCCGAGTTTTTTGAGGGAATCTATTACTGTCGACGTTATGATGGTGAAAAGTTTCAGCATGTCATCACTAATGCTAATGTATGCCCCATCGATAGTAGACCTTTCGACATCCCTATTCTTGTTTTTGTTGCTCGTCCTTCTTTGTCTACCCTTTTTATGACTGTCTTTTTCCGAGTTTGCTGACATCTTATTCCTCAGACTTATCAATAGGATAATTATGTTACTCAGCAAAACTACAGCATCCGTGTTGCACGTACTACATACCCACTTATGATCCGACTTACTAAGTCTGTTGTAAGCAGTTACTGTGAGATCTGTGCATGCCTCATGGAACCAACCTTTGCAGTTGCCGCACTGTATGCCAGATGTAACAGTGAAACGGCATCCAGGTCGTTTGTATGAATTTTTCATGACTATATTGACGTAAACTATATTATAGATGCTAGTAAAAGCCTAAAACCGTTAAAATTACACTAAAAACGGGCAAAAACGAATAAAAACGGATGACATTGCAGTGACCTACTTTTATTAACAGAACGAGATTGGTGTAAGGGAAACAATTATTATTATAACCAATTATACCAGGGATTGTACTGTAGTTCTTTGTTTAACTGTACTAAGGTCATACATTCTTCCGTTGCTTGTGACTTTGCACGAATTCGATTACGCTCAGTAACCACACTTGTACTCCTTTGGCACGATCTCGGTATTCTTTCGATACCACGAGATCGCCAACAAACACATCTCGACTACAGCCATCAACTGCCTTCTGATATTTGGCCTACGGGGGATCTTATCGGTTAACTGGCACGTAGTCTTCCTGTAGTGGTGATCATAGTCAACCGCGACTCGACGCCACACTACAAGATGAAATGAACTAGCCTCTACGTGAAAAACCAAAAAGACCGAATGATAAGCTGATGCAAAACCACAGTTAACCATTAAATTGGGTGAAACTCGAAAAAAGTAAGCTACTGAACGTATAGCTCGGAACAGTTTCTTCAGATCAGAAATGGTACTTTTGTTGCATAAGCAAAAGTTTGAGAAATGCAAATCACGTTAGGACTAAACTTCCCGTTCGAAAAGATAGGTAGATATAAATCCAGGTTCGGACTTGTATACTGAAGTTAATGGGTGGACGGCCTGTATTGTGAGGTTTTTAGTAAGCTCCTATAAGCTCATAGTTTTTCCACAAATAAGTAAACTGAAATTGTGGACACCATTTCATCGTGTAGTAATAGTTTCAAATGTTTTCAGAGGAATTTAGTTCTCTGAGTTGAATAATTTCATCGTGGAGCTCTCATCGTTCTTCAGAACGACATCATCAGCACAAACGGCATGTGCTGGGACTGAGCTTGTTAAAGGAATGCCCAGAAGTATAATGTGCTGTAAGTCATTAGGTAATCTCTGATACGCCTATACTTCAATGGGTGGAGGTGTAGTGGCATTGGACAATAGCCACACAATCCACAAAGCTGTGAACACGAGACTACTCAGAAAATAGATATTCAATATTTAACGCGGAGAAATACCTAACAATGGAGAAGGCGCGAACAATGAATTGAATGAACTGGGTTTGATCGGATGGCATGGCTCGGCCATGCAGGAGTGTTTTCTGCTGAATGTTACCTTATATCTTCTATTCATATTAAATATATTGTTCTTTCTCTAGCCTAACCTTGTTCCACATCATGTATTGGTAATTGATACGATACAGTGAGTTGGTATAGTCGATGGTGTGACTTCCACGTAAGATCTTATAGATTAGGCAGTTATATCATGACAAATCTACAAATTTAGGATTAGGTCTATTATTAGAGCAGTACTAATATCATAGTAAACCATAGTTCTACAGAGGTTCAGTGATCAAAGGTGCTCTTCATATAGCTTGAATTTGAGTCCTCGGACTGATTTTGTGGTTCACAGTTGGATACGTTCGAGTGTATCCCTGTCCTTTTGGAGTGAATGAGGAAATACTATGTTTTCGTACACTAAATGAAGTCCAATAAAACTGTTGAAGTTAAGGCAGAACGTTCTACCGTCGAACTGGCCGAAAACACACTTCAACGTTATCAGTGCAAGATTTGACCGAAATGCATTTTTGTCGCGGTTGGAGTAAGACGTTAAATCATGGGGTAACACCCCTAGACATTTTTCAACTTGGGACACCACTAGAGGGGAGTTACCTAAGTTGTATTCGTAATATGCCACAAATGAACTACTTTACACCTTGAGGTGTCAAAGTCCGTCGTCATCTGCCCAACTATGACGTTAAGTCAGACCCCCCTGTAGTGCCACGTTGTCATATTGGTTGTAAACGTCTCCCTAGCGTTTCACATAATCGGCGAAATGTAATAAACCAGACGACAACTTCTGAGAAAACTATCAATATAAATCAAGGAAATAAAGGGTCCATATACTGAACACTGGGGGACCCCACTAGGACATCCTGCAGCCAGAGAAAAAGTGACGTTAAAGGGTCGATTGTTCAGACATGAAATAAGCCAATCAGTTGACGATGGCTTGATGCCTATTTTCTAGCTTACTGATAAGGCACCCACGAGTGGCCCCATTAAAACCTTTTGAGAAGTCAAGTTATATCATATCAACCTCCCTCTTTGAGATCAAGGGTGATTGTCCATCCGTCGATGGCGATCAGCAGCTTGATTATACAATAATGATCTCTTCTGAAACTATGCCGTTGGGGTAGAAAGAGGCGTATGGCTAGTAAGTAGGCACGTAGACCGCTGCACGTCACATACTCCTTAGTTTTTGAGGCTATTGAGAAGATTGCCAGGGAAACTTCGGTAGCTGATGACTCGGTATGAAAATTTGTGTGCTCAGGGCATTTCTTCGTTTTTAGCTTTTGAACTTCCCTGCCATTTACTTCTAGTCGTCTTGACATAGTTGGAAGAGAAAGAAATAATATATGAGGCGCAAAATTATCTCTAACCATTCTAAACAAACCTCACGATTTGTAATACGAAGGTGAGTTTCTCAGTGTTTCGAGATATAAGGTTTCCGTCGCGTCTATCATACCGCACCTAGTTACTAACGTACTCCTGTTAATCTTCATGGAGGGGCATAATTCACCAACGAGCCTCCCCCAATCAACTCTGTCTTGGTCCCTCCTTTCCATTTGCTATTCATCCTTTTCATGTCTGTATCCAATTCCTGACTCTGTGTGTTCTTTGTTATTTCTCTTTTCTCTCCCCCTGAGGATACCAAGGTAAGGATTACCTCGTGATGTAGTTTATTTCCTCAATATGTGTTGCATCCACCTTCAGAATCTTTTCTTGGTTTTTTATTCAGTTGGAAGTTGATTTGTTATCTCCCACAGCAGGTTTTCGCTGGTGGTATAAGGCCAACAGGCATTGAGTATCTTGAGTAAACAACTGTTCATAAATACTTGTATCGTTTTGATGATGGTTTTAGTAGTTCTTGAAGTTTCGGCTCCGTACAGTAGAACTGTCTTGACTTTCGTACTGAAAATTGTGACTTTGGTGTTGGTTGACAGTTGTTTTAAGCTTCATATGTTCTTCAACTGTAGGAGTGCTGCCCTTACTTTGCCAATCCTCGTCTTTACGTCTGCATCAGATTCTCCTTGTTCATCGATATTGCTACTGAGCAAGTACTTGAAAGATTCTACCTCTTTCAGAGCTTCACCACCAAGTATGATTGGGTTGGTGTTCTCCGTGTTGTATTCCAGAGTCTTGCTTTTTCCGTTGTTTATGTTGAGGCTTACTTATGCAGAGGTTTCTGAGGCTACACTAGTTGTCTGCACCTGTATTTGTTCGTGTGTATGTGATAGAAGAGCCAGGTCGTCTGAGATATCCAAATCTTCTAAGTGATTGCGAACTGTCCATTATATTACATGCTTTCCCTCAGATAACGAGGTACTCATAATCCAGCTGACCACCAGAAGAGAGCGGGTGAGAGTATGCAGCCTTGTCTGATTGCGGTTCTTATTTGAAATGCATCTGTCAGCTGTCCTCTACGCATAACTTTGTACTGTAGTCCATTGTATGAATTTAGTGTAATGTTGACGAATTTCTCAGGTACACAATAGTGTCTAAGAAGTTTCCACAATGTCGAATGCTTTCTCATAGTCAATGAGGTTGATGTATAGTGACGAGTTACATTCCATCGATTGTTCAACATTGGGCATCCTGATTTCTTCGATCGTTGGTAGAGTGTCGTCTTTAGGAACGTGTGTGTGTTGCTTCGATGTCCGGTGGATTCAATGGAGCAGGTTTACTCAAGAGTTCCCTGAAGTCTTTCACCCGTTTGTTCTTCTGTTTTTGAATCTCAGCGATTGTCTTGCTTTTTTTGTCTTTGACCGATCTCTTTGGTTTACTATATCTCCCTGCTAGTTTCTTCGTTGTATCGTAAAGCTATTTCATATTCCCTTTCGTTGCAGCTTTTCTGACGTCGTTGCAAGCTCTTCAAAGTATTTTTGCTTATTGGTCCTAATGATCTCCCTTACTTGCTTGTTCGCTTCTGTGTATTCAGTTTGTACCTTGACTTTCTCTGTACTTGTTCGACTGTTGTTAATTGCCGTCTTCTTGTTCTGCCTTTCTTGAATCTTGGTAAGGGTTTTGGTAGAGTTCCGCCCATTATGATGATGCTTCTTGAGTCCTAGAGCCTCCTGGCACGTCAAATTACTGCATTTTTGATCCATACCCCGTTTCCCTTCATAGTAGATTTTCCTTCTTTGACTGGGTCATGTAAGGCTCACCATACCGTAAGCCAGAATTAAACTCATATGTAACGCTTTTAGTGATATTTGGTTTCGTGAAATATTTTGTCACACGTTTTTTCCCTCATCTTTCGCTAGTCGCAGTTCTAAGTCGATAAATGTATATATCTAAATACTATTTTTCTATCTTTTTCCCAAAGATTGATTTTTTAACCTTGTTGGGTTTGTTTACGGTATGTGTTGCTAGTTAGTTTTACTGTTTTGGTGCATTTTTATAGTTGCCCTAGAAATATTATTGTTCTTTTGTTTTTCATGACTAGCTTTTTGAGACTTTTTCATATTTTATTCCTACCATTCCAAACAAAATATTCGTTAAATCATCCACGTGACCAAACATTGTTTCCTCTCTGTTGAGGATGGCATACCGTATGGCAATTATTAAAAGTTAGTTCCATATGGTCTGTGCCAGTCTATCACCGACCACGTACAAACGTTGTTACAAACCAGTTTGCCCTTGGTTATTTGAAGAATACTACCTAGGTAAAGCGAGTCCCCTAGACGAAGCTGTTAAACATCCCACTCTGACGATAAATTTGCCTAGTGTCGATGCCCGCTCAGAGGCCCAGACCTTGGATGGGGAGGAAACTAGAAGTACAATCGCTAGGGCTGCCAGCTTCCCTTTTATTCCGTTGTCAACACCCTAGAAGAGAAGAGAACTGCAATCAAAACTTTTGTTACCTGTAACCGTAGAGAGTCTATCACCGTAATAACAAACAACTTACCACCCATCCTAGGTGCGCTTGCTTTGAACACTGCCGATGATGGGAGTGCTACAGTACAACATTCAGAGAGCCGATCTCTCAACCCAGGTAGTGCAAACGAATGAACTGGTCCGAAAAAGAAAGCAAAAAGGACAAGTGAAGGGACGCTTCTGGCAGAAGTGGAATCGAACAATAAAAACATAGCTGAAGACCGTCAACATGACCCTAATTATCCCATCACAAATGACTAAACTCCACTGGTCGTGAACACAGTCTGTTTTGTTCCTCACCCTTCCCTTTTTCTCTCCTTTTTCCAGGACCTTCGTGGCATACCGTGGAAAACGTGTGGAACAGATAATTTCGTCCTGTATTGTCACTAATAGCTTCGAAATTTATCTGGGATCAGTATCAAGAAGAAATTAGGGAGAAAAGTTTGAAGCAGATAGGATATACATTGCGAAAACCACCAAATTGCATCACCAGGCAAGCCTTAACTTGGAATCCTGGAATGAAGCGGAAAAAAGAAGGCTAAAATGAATATTACTTCGGAAAATAGAAGCAGACATGAAAAGGATGAATAAGAACTGGAAAGGATTGTCCAGAACAGGGTTGGATGGAGATTGTTGGTGAGTAGCCTATGCTATTCCACGAGGATTAACACGCGTAATTAATTACCATCAAGAAGCACGAAAAAATACGTTAAATTTGCCGTTTTTGATCGAGTTATTATGTGTTCGCCTCATTACACCTTGTTATAAACAGCTCTGGACTTTATTCATTCATTTTTAACCATCAATTACCTGTCACAACACAAACCACAAGTTGTGACAACTCTTATGTTGAGCATTCGAGTCTTACTAATATTAGTAATGTAGTGCATGAAAAATTAACCTCTGTTTGTGTGACAAATGTATCTTATAACACAACAACCTAATTGAGTAACTTGTTGAAGTAAATTTAATAGCATTTGTAACAATTTGATTTTGCTTGTCAATTGGCATTCCTCATACAACATAATGTTATTTGAGAATATAACATTATTATCTAAGAAGTCAAATCCTTTCTAATTTACTTATTTGGAATCTAGAGAAGTCGAAAGATAATAACACCGAATTTCTGAGGTTTCAAATAGAATTTAAACATAAATTCGTCAAATCTACACTTGGGGCTATTAATTGAATGGTGGGGGGTAATAAGCTTAGGTCATTGTGTTTCATCTAGACCCAACGTAAATTGTTCATATCAAAGCAAATTCTAGGGAGAATTAGTGACACCAAAACAGATAGATATAAAAACAGCGTTACATCTACAGAGTTAGACTAATGAAATAATAAAAAATTGTATTTGATCCATAAGTATCCACACGAATCAAATATAAACAAACATTATAGGTCATTGATGATGTCAGTAAGAGATGAACTGGGACAAAGCTGATTAAAGAAATTTTTTATTCTTCGTCATTATAAGCAGGTCGAAATTTAGAAGGATTTGTCCTGACTACATTCCAAACTAGTACATGATACACTTGAGAAACAAAATGGTTCAGTTGGAGGCGAAGGGAAAGTGGAGGGACTTACTGTTACGTCCAAGTTTTTTCTCCTTCCCGTTATTGAAGTACGGTATATCGAACTATTTGCAGTTTATGAACCAAAATTAACAGGAGAATCAAACTCCGATATAGGTACCAAAGTTTATTCGCAATTTACAAATAGTTGACCCAAATGTCGTTCTAACAACAATGATTATAACAGTTACAAAACAAACCTTCAATTTTGTAGGTTCCCGGAGCAAAAACTCCCAAATACCAAACCAAAGACAAAGAGAAACCGAAATGTTGAAAATAATGATATAAACAAACAAGTTCAGAAGCTGAGTAAAACAAATACATCCAAATACACAGTGAAATTAATGACATTTAATGTAAATGTTTTAATCAGCCAAATGTCTTCAGATCTCCCGTGACACCCCCAACCAAAAGAACCTTGGTTCTTTTCTCGGAAAAATAAATAGGCAGCAAGAATCCAAGTATATACATCACAAGCAGTCGACAACAAACATTCAATATACCAACAATCTCATGATCCCTAAGACTTACACCAGTACGCTTAGGGATCCCAGAAGCTACCTACCATCTACAGCTCCATGAAGACACATTTTTCAAATATCTCTCACTAGGATTCCTTTTCTTGTCCTCAGTTGTACCTGTCTTACTAATCTACCCTTACTTGGTACAACTCTCTGTACTAGAACTAAGGGCCACTTGTTTTTCTCGGAGAAGGCAGAAAATATAATTACTAAGTCACCATTCTTTATGTTCCTCTCTAGTTGGGTCCACTTGTATCTACGTTGCAACGGTGAAACATATTCCTTAAACCAACGTCTCCAAAATACTTGTGCCCAGTAATTCGCTTGCTTCTACCCCTTAGAATACCTGTCATTAGATATAGTATTAGTGAATTTTGCAACGTTCTCTCTCGATAATAACAGCTTTGCTGGTGTTACTGCATCAAAAGCATTTGAATCGTCCGTAACGGGAATCAAAAGTCGACTGTTAATTATACGCTCAGCCTCTATCATGAAAGTTTCAAGGCATTCATCTGTTAAAGATTGTTCCTTTACAGGAGCACCCAATACCCTACGTACAGAGTGAATCATGCGCTTCTGTACTCCTCCCTAATGACTAGCAGCCGGAGGATTGAAATGCCAGTCAATCCCTTTTCTTAACAAATCAGAGTGTATACGCTCCTGTACCCAACCCTGAAGACACTTTGTCCTGGGAGTTAAAAGTTCTTCATTTAGAAGAACTATGACGCTTCATGGTGAAAGCCGAGTTCCTTCGGAAGCCACGAGGCCGATGCCTCTTCTAACAACCAGAGCAAAAGTTTTTATAGGTACATAGAACGTCCGAACAATGTGGGAGACCGAGAAGACCAGTCAAATAGCAACGGAAATGAGGAGATACAAATTGGCAGTACTGGGAATCAGCGAAACCCATTGGACCCAAGCTGGACAACAAAGACTAAATACGGGAGAGATGCTGCTCTACTCCGGTCATGAAGAGGGAAATGCTCCACACATTCAGGGAGTCGCTCTAATGCTGTCCAAAGTAGCACGAAATGCACTTGTAGGATGGGAATCTCACGGATCCAGAATCATCAAAGCATCATTCAAGACAAAGAAGGAGGGGATCTTAATGAATATTATCCAATGTTATGCACCCACCAATGATAGCAACGACGAAATTAAAGATCAGTTCTACGAGCGGCTGCAGTCAATCATAGAGAAATGCCCAATAAACGACCTCACCATTCTAATGGGAGATCTAAATGCCAAAGTCGGAATAGACAACACCGGATATGAAGATATCATTGGACGACATGGATTGACTGGGAGAGAGAAACGAAAATGGAGAAAGATTTGCAAATCTGTATGTATTCAACAAATTGGTCATACGCGGCACAATATTTCCACACAAGCGTATGCGCAAAGCTACATGGATCTCACTGGACCACACTACAGAGAACCAGATAGATCATATTTGCATCAATAAAAAATTCCGAAAGACAATGGAAGATGTGAGAACCAGGAGAGGTGCTGACGTAGCTTCAGATCACCACCTAGTTGTAGCCAATTTAAAACTGAAGCTAAAGAAGAACTGGACAAGTGGACAAACAGCAATACAAAGGTTCAATACAGCCTTCCTTCGAGATACTGACAGACTCAATGAATTCAAGATAGCTCTCAACAACAGGTTCCGAGCCTTAGAAGATCTACTGAAAGAATAAGAAACTACTATGGAGGACAACTGGAAAGGCATCAAGGAAGCATTAACTTCAACGTGTCAAGAGGTTCTGGGACTCAGGAAGCATCATCATAAGGAATGAATCTCTATAGAAACACTGGACAGGGTCAAAGAAATGAGTAACAAGAAGGCAGCAATTAACAACAGCCGAACACGAGCAGAGAAAGTCCAAGCACAAGCTGAATACACAGAAGCAAACAAGCAAGTGAAAAGCAGCATAAGAGCCGACAGGAAGAAATACGTGGAAGAACTAGCAAAGACGGCGGAAAAAGCTGCTAGAGAAGGAAATATGAAACAGCTTTACGATACAACGAAGAAACTAGCAGGGAAATACAATAAACCAGAGAGACCGGTCAAAGACAAAGAAGGCAAGCCAATCACTGAAATTCAACAACAGCGGAACAGATGGGCAGAATACTTCGAGGAACTCCTGAATAGGTCGGCTCCAATGAATCCACCGGACATCGAAGCAGTACACACAGATCTTCCCATAGACGTCAACCACCAACGAAGGAAGAAACCAGAATGGCCGTCAGACAAATCAAGAACGGGAAAGCAGCGGGATCTGACAACATACCAGCTGAAGCACTGAAGTCAGACATCGAAGTAACTACAAACATGCTTTACCTTCTATTCGAAAAGATTTGGGAGGAGGAACAAGTGCCGATGGACTGGAAAGAAGGACACCTCATCAAGATTCCAAAGAAAGGAGATCTGAGCAAATGTGAAAACTACAGAGGCATTACACTACTATCAACATCAGGGAAAGTCTTTAACAGAGTTTTGCTGAACCGGATGAAGGATGCAGTAGACGCCCAACTTAGGGATCAACAAGCTGGATTCCGTAAGGATCGGTCGTGCACGGACCGAATTGCGACACTACGGATCATCGTCGAACAATCAGTTGAGTGGAACTCGTCACTGTACATCAACTTCATTGATTATGAAAAGGCATTCGACAGTGTAGATAGGAGGACATTATGGAAACTTCTTCGACACTACGAAGTTCCTGAGAAGATTGTCAATATTATCCGGAACTCATACGACGGACTACAATGCAAAGTTGTGCATGGAGAACAGCTGACAGATGCATTCCAAGTAAGGACTGGAGTTAGACAAGGCTGTCTACTCTCTCCCTTCCTCTTTCTTCTGGTGGTCGACTGGATTATGAAGACCTCGACATCTGAGGGAAAACACGGAATACAATGGACAGCTCAGAACCAATTAGACGATCTGGACTTCGCAGATGACCTAGCCCTCCTATCACGTACACACGAACAGATGCAGATGAAGACAGCCAGTGTAGTAGCAGTCTCTGCATCAGTGGGCCTCAACATACACAAAGGGAAAACCAAGGTCCTCAGATTCAAGGCGGAGAACAGCAATCCAATCACTCATGATGGCGAAACTCTGGAAGATGTAGAATCCTTCATATACCTGTGAAGCATCAACATCGATGAACAAGGAGGCTCAGATGCAGACGTAAAGGCAAGGATCGGCAAAGCAAGGGTCGAATTCCTACAGTTGAAGAACATATGGAACTCAAAACAACTTTCAACCAATATCAAAGTGAGAATCTTCAATACCAACGTCAAGGCAGTTCTGTATGGAGCTGAAACTTGGAGAACTACAACAACCACAATCAAGAAGGTGCAAGTATTTATAAATAGCTGTCTACGCAAGATACTCAACATCCATTAGCCTGATACCATCAGCAACAGCCTTTTGTGAGAGAGAACAAATCAGCTTGCAGCTGAAGAGGAAATTAGGAAAATACGATGGAAATGGATAGGACATACACTACGCAAATCGTCAAACTGCATCACGAGACAAGCCCTAACTTGAGATCCTGAAGGAAGGCGGAAAAGAGGAAGGGCAGAGAACACATTACGTCGGGAAATAAAAGCAGATATGGAAAGAATGAATAACAAATGGAAGGAGCTGGAAAGGATTGCCCAGGACAGGGTTGGATGGCGAATGCTGGTGATCTGTCTATGCTCCCTCACGAGGAGTAACAGGCGTAAGCAAGTAAGTATTAACCACAAATTGAATCGCATGAACCACTGCTTGGTAGTGTTGCCAAGTAAATCCAATATAAACATCCGATCTTTTGTAAATATAAATGAATTAGTAACCGTCTTCCCTTAAGTTTCATTACGAGGCCCATCAACACTAACACTGCATTGCCGTTTATTGAGCGAATTTTCCAAACATATTTCTTCGTTTAGTTCCACTGTTACAGAAACCTTTGATTCAAGTGAACCATGTTTACCAATATGGTCTGCATCCTCTGAATCATAACTATATAATCTTTATAGATCCGGTGAAACATCTTGAGAATGACAACGGTGTACTGGATTTACGGACCTATAAGACTCGTTGGGACCCAAAACCATTCAACGGAGGGGTGTACGTACACCAAACGGATGTTTCCGGCCTCTTAGACGTTGTCCCAGAACCCAATGTGGGTCTGGAGTGTCACATCCAATCAACACTCCTACCAGATTACTTCGCAACGTCGGAAGGGTGATGTCATTCAAATGCTTCAACGATCCTAGTTGTTCCTAGGTTAAAGGTTTTACATAATCGACCGGAAACGTCTTGGTCGTATAACCCTTGTTTATCTTCACAGAACCCTGTTCATCTAATGAAAATATCTCTACATTTACTTCCAGACATTCACAAGTAGTAGTTCCATCCACGGTCGTCACTTTCATTGAAGTCTCCTTACCTTTGAGACTCAACTGATTAATTGACTCCCCACATTCAAGAGAAGTATCTGAACCACTATCTAAAAAGGCGTATGTTTCCAAAGTTCCCTTCGACCACACATTCTGGCCGGAATGATACCCAAACATACCTTCGACGAGTTCCAATCCTTAACCAAGTTCACTACATGGTTATTAATACCATCAATATTTAGCAATGAATTATGCCGAATCTTGCAATTATCAACGTCACACTTAATGTCGGAGTTGTATGACTTGGTTATGTGACCCTTCCTTATACACACGTAACATAGACCACGCCTTATCACTTCCTATCTCCTTTCTGTAACATTCATTTTCTATAACTTCGTACGATCTGTCTCTTTGTTATCACCAGAGCAAATTTCGCAACTTAGAGCCTTGAATGAATTACTTGGTTCCCGCTTAACTACATTAAAGCGTGATCTCTTATCAAATTGACTTTCATAATTACTTTTACGGAACTTTGAGTTACAATGTACTAACAAAAATTGATGATAAGGGCGATGACTTTAATCCACTCATATTTGTGAGTTTGTACAATTTGTTTGCTTCAGGTTCTTTATGAGTGGGGACGTGAAAGTATATCTGTGATGCTCAAGTCGTACTAAATTCGCTATTCCGGCCCATGTTTCCAAGTTTATGTTGAGTTCGCTATTCTACAAAATGACCTATAGCACGCAAGCTCAGACTTCTACATTATGACCTAGTGACTGACATCAGATAAAAAAGAGAGTTACAGAAAACAGATTATAAATGATATAGTTGTTATTGTTTCTGAACACTACTCTCATTTGATGCATTTTCTCTCCCAATAAACAGCTTTCTTCAATCTTAATTCGACTTGCCTTCCATTATTTAAATATACCCCACCTTGTCAAATAACACAACTCATTGTTCTTCATTACTGTATTCTTTTATCTGGTGGCTCCAACACATTTCGCTGCGACATCAGGAACTAGTGCGAGTTTTATCTAATAATTCATCATGCATTTACCTGTAAATGGTGTATGTTTGTTCTAGTATAAATATAGATCATTTAATTAACTGGTTATGAGAGCAAATTAAATGATTGCCTGTTATACAAACAAGCAATTTTTGTTTTCCTGATGTAAAATTCAAAATTCAGGAAATTCTGGTTTGTCTGTCCCGTTAGCTTTTACCAGTGTTTGGGTCTTAGCCGCACTATCTTCGGGGCTGAGGTTATAAGTACTGAGATTTATACTCAGCATGTAACACAAAGAGTAAGTTAACAATGGTCAATGCTGGAGGAAAGAAAGGGACTGGCAAAGCTAGGTCATGCAGGCGCAGTCACTATAACCTCTTGCTCATTGCATCAAACACATCGCTCTCTTTCCTAGTCAACTGAGTTCATCAGAAATACTGGACGTCATATCCCTGATCGTCATGATACGACGAGCGAGTGTAGAGAATACTGTGACTTCCACGTAAGATCTTATAGAATGGGTAGTCATATCATGACAACCCTATAATTTTGAGATTAGGTCTACCATTAAGGTAATGGTAATACCAAACAAGACCCAACTACTAAGCTGAAAACACCTGAAAGATATTTTTCTAGAGGATACAAACATCTAATAAAAACCCTGTTGTCACAGTGTAAGAAATGGTTCTGTCAATTGAGAGATAATATTGTATCTAAAAATGGTGAAAGGTAAAATCACTTTTCTCCAAAGGTGGGCAAGCGGTGGCAAAACAAAAACTGTAAAAGAAAGTCAGAAAATGTACAATTAATCACCGATTACCATCTATAGCTATATTAGTCCAATATGGCAACTGCAAAAAGACAATTGTAGGTTAAACGAAGATGAAACACCTGTCTTCCTACTACCAAATTGTACTTCTACCTATTATGGGCGGCGACGTATTCTGTTTCATTGTGACTATCGACCTAAATTGCCTTGATCGGTTTAACATTTTCGTATAAATACTCTTGTATATTAAAGTAAAGCCTGATGATGATCTAATTGAAAACAATTGTTCGCTTACATGTGTTGTTCTAATTTTCACAATGGGAATCTTTAATATCCTTTTGTAACTTGTACAACGAAACGTTTTACACTTTTTATAAACGCACCTGAATAGGCTATGTATTTAATTTATATAATGATGTGTCAAAATAAAAAAGGAAACAGATTACTTATTGAATTATCTAGATGACACGAACAGGTAGCTTGGATATTCAAGCAGGCTGCCAGATCCCCTTCACTGGTTATTTACAATGAAACGTCTATAATGTAGCACGAAATTCCCTCGATAATTTTCACCTGACTTAATTGTGCCGCTCATGGTTCTTTGTAAACATTTTTACAGCGGCCGTCTGTACCCATAAATTTGAATAAGCTGACTATGCTTTACCTGTAAGGGAAGGAATGCGGTATGACGATATGAGTTTGTTAGAGACCTAGTGCATGTATGAAATCTTTAAAGTCTTGAACATTTATGATCTAGTAAGAAAGTTGATGTTAGCCACACTGGTTACTCAAGTACGTACAGCAGTCAATGTGCTGAAGTTTTGAGTGTAGATACAGAGCTACAGTTAATTGTAAGTCGGCTGCTTCCTAAGGTTTTAAAGCTCTTTGTACTATTCGTAAGTCACCTTGTCATTCAGATGAAAAAACCTCTAGGGTATTATGTCGACGTCTGTAAGGCAGCATTTGAAATATGCAATCTCACTGACCTACTATACGAAGAAAGACTGAGACGCATCGGCCTATGTCCGTCATCATACCTCACATTGGGAGATGATTTAGTACTAGCCCATAGTATACGGAATGATGATTTTGCCAATAGTATCTTTTAGCTTTCCCTCCCATTTAGGACTGATAATCAACGAGGTATTTTAGGAAATTAAAAAAACCAAGATCAAGCCGTTTACGTCTGGAGTTTCATTTGTTGTACCGAGTAGTGACTTATCGAAACTTTCTACTTAAACATGCAATATCAGCACTGTCTGTTTTTACATTCAAAGGATTATCCGAACTTCTCAGCATTGTTAAGTGAGAGAACTAATACGATTCGCTTAACCTGCTATCTATACCAGCTGGCTGGAGACTACCGATGTCATTACAATGCAAAATATATGGACCTTGTAGTCTGGATTCGTGTCTACAAATTAAACATTGAAGCAATGCTTTCAACACGGCAACGCTGCAACTAACCAGCGTTATTCTCAATCATCTAGCATTGTAAGAATGTACTAAGTCAAATGAACGTTTAAAGCATTCTAAAAATTTTCAAACGAAATTCATTGACTTCTCGTTAATACATTTTTTTCTAAGATACAAGCAGCCACCAGCAGATCGTAAACTCACAAGAATGAGCTAGCGGAGTCTACAACTGAGAGGATGAAATCATGAATAATCAATTGTTCAACTCAGTATATAACCTATATATCATATTTCCTGTTTCCTATAACCAGTGATGAATGGACTTCATGTGCCGTAGATTGATTCTGATCTATGAAGAAACGTGGTCAAAATATAACAGTACTCGAGGCAGATAAAATACCAAGATGACTATATATACTATCAACGGAAGTGACTATAAACGAGTGAGAAGACGGTAAAAAATGTCAACATCCAAAACAAAGTTGAGCATTGAATAGAAAACAGTAATAACAGTTATGTAACAAATGGCGCCTGGAAGTTCATTCTAGAGTTACCACCATAAATAGAGAACACTCGACTGGAAAATATGTGTTCCGCACAGTTAATAGAGACAACGTGAAGTGAAATATAAAACTAATAGAATCGTCCGAAAATAATCCAGACTAGTACTGTCACATAGTATAGAGTGGTCTTAAAAGGTAATACAACATCATTGTAATATGGAACAACAGACCGATGTCATTAAGGCGGAAACAGGGATGACGTAGGCAGTATTTACTTAAACATCCGGCTGCAACGTGACTCAATCAACCAATTAATATTTTCTATTCACAGTTGATATCAATTAACGATGGGCTCAGATCCCCACAACCTGGTTTTGTCCCTTCTTTGTGTGGTTTGTGCTACTAATATTGACAGATATAAGTAGTATGCAACGTCAAACAGAAGTAAAATGTGTGGCGGCATAAGGTTAAGGGAAGAGAACGAGAACAGAGAATATTTGGTGTGAAAACGAAAGAACAATGACGATTGAGACAATTGACTGATATTTTGCAAATGAAGAATTTACTGTATGGTTCTCAGATTTTAATAAAATGTTCTGTAATTTTGTGTTCAAATACACTCAATTGTCCCTCTTGTGTTCATGTTTATTACGTTAGTAAGCTTTTAAGAGTGTCTAGTCTTTTCTAGAATATGTCATTTAGAGGTGTGGAGACCACATTATTGAGTAACAGGTCCCGTGAGTTGACGACTCAGTGTGTAAACTGATATGCCTTGAGGATCTTGTTTCTCAGTGGATTTCGCACTCGCCTCATATACTCATATATCGTGTGATCTGGTAAGAAAAGAAAACGAGGATATTGCAGTTTCAATATCATTTCTTAATATCCTAAACATATAAAGATGACACAGGTATTTGGAGTTAGACAACATCTTTACCCATAACACCTATATAATCAAAGTAAACCAACCCAGTCAAATTAAAAGTTAGAAATGAAGGAGTTCGATGTTATATTTGGAAAGCTATGGATATGTCGAGAAGCCTTCGATCTAAGCTGGCTAGCAGTTCAAGATATGAGTATCACGACACACTCACTCGTGATCTGATGCAGATGCGTGACAGAGCGCCTTCAGCTAGATGTTTCCACTGAAGCTAATGTGGTCAGCATCGATGTCGAAGATATACAGAACTTAATTTTTGGGGATTTATTTACTGTTACACATAAAAAACCGACCACTGCTTGTCTTGAGGTAGGAAAGAGGAAGTAGGCTTAACTTCTCAAGCAGCTCCATGTTATTTAATATGAACTTGATTGCACATATTAGGTTTAGAGGGGGAAAAAGATATTGTCTTTCATTTATGTTTATGAAAATTATTGAATTTACTTGTCAACATAGCTCTCACAGACATGATATAGTCTCTGAAACAGTGAAATAGCCGACGTCATTCGTAGATGATACTGAACCTAGTTATAAGAAGTTTTTAGTAGTAAAGAATAAAAGAATCAAGAAACATATTGATTTGAAATTAAGGAAAGAAACAATGGCCAGCCAACCTTTATGGTCAGTGGTGAACAAACATTGAAGCCGCAGCCAGAATAAATCTAGCGTGATCAGAATCAAAACAAACTAATTCATTAACTTTCGCGTTCAAACACAAAAATAATTCATAAACGAGTTCGAAAATCACATAAACGATAGATGACTCCATATTTCATATTGCGCGGCACAGTAAGACTGAATAATAAACATTGACTTTTTCCTTCTAAAAAAATAGATGTTGGTTTACTGATATACTATAGACTTCTTTGATTTCAATAGCCTTTGAGTCTTGCCTTGTGTTTAAATTATTAATCAATCGCAGACGGTCTTGTTACGGGTTATCGTGCTTTTTTGGTTCAAGGTTGTGAACTCATATCCTAGAGAATGGTAGGTTCATGTGTTTCCTTTGCATAACGTCTACACCAGGCCGACCAGTTAACAGAGGAACAGATTGCTGAGTTTAAAGAAGCATTTTCCTTGTTTGATAAAGATGGTGATGGTACAATCACCACTAAAGAATTAGGTACAGTCATGCGCTCTTTGGGGCAGAACCCTACAGAAGCTGAACTGCAAGATATGATCAATGAAGTAGATGCTGATGGTAAGGCCACATTAGTTGAGTCACAAGCAAATTAAGGTAATGGTACAATTGACTTCCCTGAGTTCTTAACAATGATGGCCAGAAAGATGAAGGATACAGACAGTGAAGAAGAGATTCGAGAGGCATTCCGCGTTTTTGACAAAGATGGAAATGGATTCATATCTGCTGCTGAACTCCGGTTAGTTTGCAACTCTTAAAACTTCATTAGTGGGAGCATGGTATTTTTTAAAATATGAAAATCTAAAGACGAATTTCGTTAGACAAAAAAATCTACATTTTTCTGATATCTTTGTACACTGCTAAATTAAACTCGTTTTAATCTACCCTACCTCCTTGAAAATTCTTGATTGTCTAGAACAGAACAACCGTTATATAAGCTTCCTCCCGTATACTAAGCATGCTCTTCATGGTACTGATTTGTCAATTATGGGTTCCTAGGTGAGACTGCAGTTTATAGATAGTCTTTGAGTAATGCTAGAATGACCTTAAGATATCCACCTTGCTACGGTTAAGTATGGGACTTATACTAGTGTGAGGGATTAGGACTGGGATTTGAAGTTAGACATTAGGGTTAGGAATTCGATTTTATATTTTCATCACGAAGTGACATCACCTGTAATACTAAAATGGTATTTAGCAAAGTAGATAAATGAGTCCCTCGTCAAAATCTGAGATCTGTAATCTGACCAGTTCATAATTGTCACCATTAACACAAAATAAGCCTCCAGAACATAATGAGTTCGTTGTATCTCATCACTTTCTCATCTACACACAAGCTGTGTCTAATTATTCCAACTAAAAACAACCTCAAATTTAACCCATTGCGCTCAAGTTATGTGTAGTGTTGAAGAAGCTAACATTCTAGGGGTGGGGTCATTCTTTTAACTGCTTAGTGTAGTGAACCTAGAATGTTTGGGCGATTGTATTGCTCTGACCATACTTTCGGAAGTTAAGTGAGAAATTGGATTTGAAGTCAACTCACTCATATTAACTTGTTTGCAGCTAAAGAGAGTGCAAAGAAATTAATGAGTTTATCATATTTTCCGAATATTGTCGTTGGTTTATTTAAGTCAGTAGGGTTTCACAGCTTTTATTTTCGTTTATAGTCATCACTGTCAACTTGGACCAAGAATCATAAATTCATACGGGGTAAAGTTGTGCTAAAGTCTGTCTAATTATGCCAGTGAAGTCCTTATTTGTCTATTCCAGTTTGGACGCTTGACTTAGTCGAGCATTATAATATGATAGTGTTCCATGTTGTGTTCTGCTACTTCGTGTCGAGTAGGGGAAGCCATTGGGAAGCGGGGTCGGTGTTACAGTCAAGTTTGTGTGGTTATTCAGTTAATCTTTCTTCCAAGCTATTTAAAGTAGTATTCCTTCTGTTTTTATTGCTAACCATGCAAACATATTGACTTTGTAGCTACATGCGTCATATAATAAGTTGACACTAGCTGACATGTTTTTATGTTTTTACAATGGCAAGAGTGTCTAGGTAAGGTTATAACAACGTATCGGTAAGTCACTATATCCCTCTAAAACCAAACTGTTTGGTTGTGAATTATAGTTCCCAATTACATTAGCAAGCGTAAAATCAATGGCCTGTTGTTCTCGACATATCTTGTTCTAGTCATTATCGCGATGGTGTTGCTGGAGGCGATTACAGTCGTTTGCGGTACAAAATAAAAGTTTATCATTTCTACCTTCCAGGGAGAAAATAAGGGTCTTTGTTACAAATCTTATGACAAGATTGGCTATGATGAAATACTTTGAGTAATTATTTGAAATGTAGTTGTAATCCGTCAAGCTGAGTTACTTTGGTTTTTTTCCACCTACCACTGTCAGTACAAATCTATTTATCAATTCCTCAGTATTATATCCTCTAATAAACTATTAGGCTCTTGTTTCTATGTGATTACCTGTAGACCTGTTGTTTAGCTGCTATTTTTTGAACATCGACAGCATCGTGGTGGTGTGGTGTACCAGATGAAATTATCCACGAGCGGATAGTTTCAACTTCTTGTTCCTTTCGTTGACTGTATTCAAGGCAGAATGGCCCAACATTACTTAGAGTTTTACACAGCAACTAGTCTTCAAAGCCATTTCACAAAAGGTCTCGTGACATTTTTCAGTTAGAAATAGCTAAATAGAATAGAACCGAAATCCTAAGCTGCAGCACAGCATCTACACGGTGACAATTTCAGTTCATACAGTCCTTTTAAGGATGTCGATATTACTTACCGGTTACCCATAGCATGAAATATTTCCGAAGGTGCCTGGAAAGGAAAACAGATTGTATAGTTTTCGTTATCTAAGCATAGCCACAGGGCCTCCGAAATACTTGGTGCTGATCACGCGGCATTTTCGCAAAGGTCAACATTGTCTAACCCCTTGTAAAAGGCCAACATTATATATATATATATATATATATATATATATATATATATATATATATATATATATATATATATATATATATATAATTAGAACATGGCGTCGGTCCAATGTGCAATACTAACCGGTGTTGGAGATGGTTGGAAGAAAGTTAGGGGTGGCCAAAACAAACTAACTTCTAGTCTGATCCATGTTGGGAGATGCAGACTACTTAGTTGGGGTCCGCGTGACTGTCGTAACCAATGATTAGAGACTCTTGGTGACATGGCTGAGAATCCATCACAATGGCATCGGTGTGTACGCACTCTGTCTTCCCTTAAACTAAGAGATTAAAATCGCTTCATATCTTTCTTTCTACGAACTAATTCTTTCTTCCTGTACTATATCTTTATTGCAATCTTTCTTTTATATATTACCACTATTGAATTAACTACTTTTATGAATCCGGTGTTCATCTTGTGTTAATGAGGTATGGCAACTTGGACCGATGCATAAATGTGCCTGATCCTACGTTGTAACTGACTGACTGACTGAATTAGAACATATGTTGTAAGATAAAACTTTATTCTCAAGATTTGAACGAACCAGAAGTATGAATACATTTTAACCCCGTTACCGGCCATCATCCGCGTTACCACACAATGTTGACTGGGTCATGTAAAACGACGCGGCGAATGAGGTTTTGCTGTAGGCAAGTCAGTATGTGATACTTGTTAAGAATTACAAGGGTTTCACATATGACCCAGTTTGAACAGAGACATATAGTCAGTCTAAATGGAATTTTTTCCAACAGGCGTCTGTAGATAATCAGGTGAACATATTTCTGGATTAAATCAATGAGTATTGGATTTTAAGTGACTAAATGGCCACCTAACATGAACAGTGTGACGTTATGTCCATCAACCAATGACCACGCAAATAACACAATCGACTGAACTTTTACTCAGTGATATAGATGACAATTGTTCAAAAGTAAGTAGTCATATGACGACAAGTTTTGGTAGTTTCAGAAATTCTGTCCAAAATTCCTTTGTAATGAGATTAATCCTGGTTTATTGTTTGCTCTGTACATATATTTTGTTGCTGGAACATACCTACGGTTCCAAACCGATAGAATGGCGTTGTAAATTTTATGTGATAGTCTTATCCTTTGCTACTTCACAAACTAGACAATCCTCGTATGTTGTTTGGTCACGGACTTCATGCTCCCTTTAATGTCTAGTTAGTCCTCTCTGGGTTTTTTGCAAGCAATTATTTTGTGCCCAGTAAGGCTAATAACTGTTTGGAGTCTGGGTTTGTTCCCGACCGAAGCTGCTACCTTGACGCGGTGGTCGGGCTTGCCTATCGTGATGACCCAACCGAGCTATATTGGCTGGAACATATGTTCCTGTAGGTTCTACCATGCCAGGGAGGTCGATTGGTGAACGGTAAGACTAAAAGCAGCAACTCAAGGTCTGAGGGCGAAGTCGTACTGCTGACTGTAGAGAGGTGTGACAGCAGTAAAGTGTTTCCCTTGGACAACCAGCATGACAGCGATGCTGCCTTCCCACAAGGAGGGGTGGGGTTAGAAAAGGTCGACCCTAAAAATGTCACACCTCACCTTACCTCACGGATTTCCGTCTCCGGCGGTAAGGCCCTTTGAAGAACGGAGCTAACACGTCAAAAACCTTCCACAAAAAGGCCGTGCGCGACCGGCCCCAAGCAGTTGTCTCTTGGGCTCTGTAGTCACGCTCCCAGGTCGTCAAGACCAACACTAATCCAATTTCCTTTTCAGGTTCCTCAAGAAATACCCTTTGACGGTGTGGGCAGCCGGGAAGTGACATCAGCCCTCATACCCGTAACAGCACACGAGACCAAGTTGGTCACATTCAAATCCTTCCTACACCTCCTAATACCTCTCTTATCTCCATGACTAACCCTCCTCACGTCTCTTTATCACCTCGCACCGCTAGGGCAAACGATTCGAGTACGCGAAACGTTATTCCTGGTCTCCTGAAACCACGCTCTAAACTACATGTAGGAGCTTTTAACGTACGAACACTGTGCCAAATAGGACAACAGGCTCCCTTAACTAGGACTTAAGAATCGCGCGCCATCGATGTGTGCTGTGTCTCCGAAACGCGCATACAGGATCCGCGTAGCGTCGTTCATTTGACATCACCATGCGAAAATAAAGAACCAACACGGCTCACACTTCGTGTATCTGGAAGCTATGATGCTGCTTCTCGTGGCCTCGCCGGCGTAGGCATAGCATTGAGTCTTAGGGAAGAACTAGCTCTCTTAGACTGGATCTCAGTAGACAGTCGTTTGTGAACTGTCCGACTAAACGGGACAGTAGGGACTCGGAAAGATGGGGACACTCGTCGTTGCCTCTTCTTCGTCTCTGCCTATTCTCTCACTGACTGCAGCTTAGATGATGTAAAAGATGAGTTTTACAGAAAGCTTTCCGACCTTCTCCGAAAAGCTAGGCGCCCTGATGTAGTAATAGTGGCCGGTGACTTTAATGCTCAAGTAGGTAAACTAAGCGATAGGGAAAGACACCTAGGTGGATCTTATGGTGTCGTGGCTCAAAGAACAGATAATGGCGACCGTCTGTTGCAGCTATGCTCAGATAACCGCCTGTTCCTTGCAAATACTAACTTTAAGCACAAGGAAAAACATCTTTTAACATGGCGACCCCTAATTCGTCCCAACGTTGGACCCAAATAGATCACATCGCTATCAGCCACCGATGGAGGGGCTCGATAGAAGACTGTCGCTCATTCTGGAGCACATGCTTAGATTCAGATCATGCTCTAGTGCGAGCGCGTATTTGCTTGCGTCTTACTGGACGTAGGAAAGACGCTGCAAGGAAACCTCTTAGGGGCCTACTTAATGATAGTCAAGCTAAGAGTATATTTCAGGAACAACTAGGAAAACAGTTAGGCAGCCATGTATGTGATGCTCACCCTGATGCAGCATGGAATGATATCCGAAAAGCTGTGGAAAGAGCAGTGATATCTGCTAGTAAGGTAAACCAGAAGGTTAGGGAGCAACACTGGATCTCAGCAGCATCTATCTCACTGATAGATGCTCGGAAACTCATTCCGCCTAGCTCTGAACATAGTGAAGAGCGGAGTCAGCTTAAGCGCAAGCTGACAAGAAGTCTACGCAATGATCGCGAACAGTGGTGGGTAGCGAAAGCAAGAGAGATGGAAAAGGCAGCGGCAATAGGTAATAGCAGACTTGTTAAGGAAACCGGAATTAGGAACCCGACCGTTAGCGAAACAATCTCAGAGAAAGATGGACATATTATTCATTCTCAATCGAGGAGATTGGATCGATGGGCAGAACACTTTAGGGATCAGTTCAACTGGCCTTCAGCCACACTTCGGTTTCCCACGATCTCTAGTCAACCTGAATGGCAAGTTAATGTAAGTCCTCCGTCCCTTTACGAAGTTGAAAAAGCCATAGGAAATCTGAAACGAGGGAGAGCAGCAGGCCCTGACAAGTTTACTCCTGAGATTTTTAAGGATGGTGGTCCAGTATTAGCAATGAGATTAACCGAGGTCTTAGGTAGAATTTGGGAACTGGACGTAATCCCATCTGACTGGTCTCAATCACTGATTGTGCCAGTCTATAAGAAAGGACAAAAGTCCTCTTGTGACAATCACAGAGGAATCAGTTTGACTAATATAGTGTCTAAAATATTAGCTTCAATAATACTTCGACGCCTAACTAAAGCTCGTGAAGAGCAGACTAGAGAAAATCAGGCTGGTTTTCGACCTGGGCGTGGTTGTATAGATCAGATATTCACACTACGTCAGGTTCTAGAACACAGGCACACATTCAGACGCCCCACAATGGTAGTATTTCTCGACCTTAAGGCGGCATTCGACTCTGTTGATCGTGAGGTTCTATGGCAGTGTTTGTCACTGAAAGGAGTACCAAAGAAGTACATTAACCTTATAAAGGCTCTCTACTCGAATACAACTGGTAGAGTGAGAGCTTATGGCGAACTGTCATCAGAATTGATTACCTCAAGTGGTGTTCGTCAGGGCTGTCCACTCTCTCCATTCTTGTTCAACTTTGTCATTGACGTAACACCCTCCTCATCTAAATTTACAGGGGTTGAACTTCTACCGGGAGGTTCGCTTGTTGACTTAGAATATGCTGATGACATAGTTTTATTTGGTGAAGACGCTGACAAAATGCAGAGTCTTCTGACCACTCTAAGCAGCAATGCAAGCATGTTCGGGATGCGATTCTCTCCCTCGAAATGCAAAATGTTGCTTCAGGATTGGGTTACATCGACACCCGAACTAGTGATAGGGAGTGAAGTAATTGAGCGTGTCTATCGCTTCACTTATCTTGGAAGTCTCATCAGCCCTTGTGGTCTGGTGTGTGACGAAATCTCAGCACGGATACAGAAGGCTCGACTAGCTTTTGCCAACTTGCGTCATTTATGGCGTAGGCGAGATATCCGTCTATCAACCAAAGGACGTGTTTACTGCGCAGCAGTTCGTCCCGTCCTACTTTATGACAGTGAAACATGGTCGGTACGAGTAGAGGATATTCGTAGGTTACTAGTATTTGATCATAGGTGTCTTCGAAACATAGCTCGTATATCATGGGACCATCGAGTAAGTAATGCAGTTGTTAGGAAACGGGTACTAGATAAGGATGGCAAATCAATTGATGAAGTAGTGAAACTTCATCAGTTGAGATGGCTGGGACACGTGTTACGTATGCCCAACGACCGACTGCCTCGACTAGCGATGTTCAATGGTATAGGAGTAGGTTGGAAGAAAGCTAGGGGTGGCCAGACCAAAACATGGCACAAATCCATGAAGTCACTGACAAGTGGACTAAGCCATGTTGGTAGGTGTAGACTAGCTGGTTGGGGACCACGAGATGATAGCAGCCGATGGTTAGAGACCCTGAATGACATGGCTCAAAATCGTTTGCAATGGCGCAGGTGCATCCACTCTTTGTGTTCTCCCAAATTCTACTCTTCTGAATTCTTCATGTCCCTTTATTTGTTCTCCTTCGAGATTTATTTCATTGGATTATGCTATTTGAATAACATCTTTAAACCCTAATCTTCCCGATTACTGCTTATACTCTTACCGCCTCTATCACTACGGGATTTGAATCGACAACTGCATCTCTGTACTAATGTGGTATGGCAACTCGAACTGATGTACGTACGTACGAAGTTCTACGTTGTTACTGACTGACTGACTGTGGGTTTGTTGTGATCAATGGTTAAAGATGTTGAGTTCATGATTTAAAATTAGTCTCAATGGTACATATACATTAGCTCTTTGTTTTTGGTTAGATCATGAGTTTCAAAGTTTCTCTGTACCTTTTATTCCACCGATTAATTCCCTCCAATTATGTTCTGTATGTCTATCTCTGACGCCACGACTTTTATATTCATTTCGTCCTAATGTTTTTCACTCAGTGACACTTCCCAGTCCTAAAGCAATCTAAGTGTCGTGGGTAATCTTCGGCACTGTGATATTACAATGATTGTAAAGCACGGTGTACGGCTACTCAGTGTACCCAATTTTGTACTACACTGACATTGAATCAGAACAACTAAGAATTTCCTTGACGCGAAAACCACTTTTTAGCGTTACATTCGACAGCTTAATAGTGTCAGTTAGGATTTATTGGCTATTTTATGTACAGCAAAATCACTTTGAAATGGGTATCCTTGATATACTATATATCATATCTCGTAGGCTACACCATCAATCACTGTTCACCGCTGTTCAGATAAGTCGGGCAAAATAAATGACCAGTCTAATAACTCATTGTAAACTAAGTGATAGTTTTGCTGGGTTGATGCCTGTAGGTCCAAATCCCTTGCGTAAAGTTCCATAGTTAACTCTACTATCATCAAAGGCATCTCATGATCAAGGCTATATGTGATCCTTCAGTTGTTACAACAAGTTACTAAGTTAATCAGCTCTCTTGATAGGTACTTCATCTGGCTTCCTAAATATCATTTATATTTGCCTGTTTGTTTTTCCGTGATATCATGCTATTTCGTCTTACACGTCGTTTGGCGTCCATAACGTAACAAGTTTGTATTGAAATAATCCACTCAGGAGAACATTTACACAAAATTTACTTTCCTTGTTTGATTATGATAGTTCTATACTGTTATCCTATGTTCTTTGGAGTTTTATTTGGTACCGTATTGTTGATTAAAGAATTCTCAGCTTTAATATATAATGGTACAAATTCCAGTTTAATATGTTTAACTTGTTAATACTTGAAATCTACATAAGGGAACACTTCTCAATAGTGATTAGCTACTATGCATCTTTATCCCTATACTGATTTGATCAGTTTTCTTTCTGTGATATCTTTTCTCACTTCGTAATACACTTGAGGCATCGATTTCAATTCGACTATCTTTTACTTCTCTAATGAACACGCGAGCAGACAAACATACCAACCTCGCCGTAATGATTTTGCTCGAATTTGACAGTAATTATCTGTTAAGTTTTTAGCGGGAACTCTTGAGTACATTAGGTGATTAACAAAATATTTGAAAGGTTTAAGAACAGGTGACCTAAAGAGTTTTGGGGTTAGTTTCCACTACACCCCAACTATTCTCATTCCGTGGCGTAAACCACATCTATGTGTATTTATTATATGCAACAATAACTAAACAGATCCTGGAAAAAGGCAAAGTATTACGGAATAAAACTCTGCATCCCGAAGAGAATATCAAGTCTCTATACTTAAACAAAAAATTTTTACTGTTTTAAATAGTTTTCCGAAAACTTTTATATGTAGAATATCTACTGAAAATGCTAACCCTATTGTGTGCCCTTATGTATTTTCCACAGACATGTAATGACCAACTTGGGCGAAAAGTTAACTGATGATGAGGTCGATGAAATGATACGCGAAGCTGATATAGATGGTGATGGTCAAGTAAATTATGAAGGTAAATTCAGTATAACTTGTCTTTTTTTAAGTTAGTGGTCGGATTCTTGTAGATTTAGTTGTTTTTACGTCTTAATGTAGTTATTTGGTATTGTTAGTAGTTTGTTTATGTTTCACGTATTTCATAGTTGTTTATTTATGTTGTGCATCATATATATATATATATATATATATATATATATATATATATATATATATATATATATATATATATATATATATATATATATATATATATATATATACATATCTACATATATTTGTTGTTAAAATTTTGCAATTTCATTGTTGTCTTTTTTACTCTATACATCTGCGGTGCGTTTTCATGTTCACCTCATCCGACTTATCTGACGGTATTCGCATGTGATGCCTTTGTCCTATCTGCTATCATCCCAAAATTTATCTACTTCTGTGAACTACATCAACAGAATTCGTGAAAATGATGACAGCGAAATGAGAATACTAAAATAATACATCAAAACTAAACATTCTCATCACACTTTCAGCTGAATGCTCATTTTGAGCAAAAGAATGTCTGTAAAGCAATTTTGTGATTGGCGTGTTGAGTCGCCCATTGTATACGCATGTTTTGTTTACGAACTACGTAACTGATTATACTGTTTGAGTTTTTAATGCTCTGGGCTATTTTTTGTCTGTTTTTCCCCCAGAAAATTCAAAATGTATGCCCCCACTTAAAACAACAATAAAGCCCTTACTGCTCACTTTTTGCATATATATATAAGCCTTATTTCTTTAGGCTTTCTATGTGATGTTGAATTAATCTATGTTAAGATTTTTCCGTAGACAGTAATTATTGTTTGTGCTATACGTTTTCACGATTCTTTCGTTCGCTTGGGATATTACATAGGTCTTTAAAGTTTCTAAATCAACCATCTAAAAAATTTTGTGTCGAATATAGAAATTTTGATTCGTATTTTTCATTTTCCGATAAAGCTAGAGTAGTAATTATTGTAGTTTAAAAAGGTAGTAGAATGAAAGTCTTTTGTGTTATGTACCACATCGTTTCACAGGAAGATTTAAGGGTCTTTCGATGATTCAAGTTGAGCGTTAACGGTTTATTCTTGTAGTGACAGTAATTCACACTACCTAGGTCGGCTTAACTTTAGTATGCAATGCTATTTTTACCTATTTAAGTACAAATTAATTTGAGAAATCCCTTCCTGTCACACTATTATCTCATCCTTCGTTTTTTTTTACAAATGATAATGCATGCATATGTCGTATTTGTTTATTTTTCCGAGTATAATTCGTTGATTGGTTTACCTATTTTGTTTGGGAAAAATGTAGTACGTGGTAGTTTTGTGGTAGATGTCAACTTTGGGGATATTCTCTGTTATAATTGCCTATTCCTATTTTCAGAATTTGTTACAATGATGACGACAAAGTAACCCGAACTAGTTTATACAAAACATTATCATTCCTGGTATCTCCACTAGAAGAAGTGAATTACCGTCGCCAAAAAACTTCGTACACGTTAAGACACTTGTTGACAGTGACTTGTAGGAAAGCCTGATTTATATATATAAATATATACATATGTATACGCATGTCATCTTGTCATTTTCACACGTTTCCTTGATTAACTTTACCCCTCCACACACATACGTTTCCTCGCTTTACCATCTCACGAGGTAATTGTTCACGTTCATTCTTTACGTCTTACATTATTACGATTTATTCTTTTAAACATCTTTAGTTATTTTACTCATCAGATGTTTGTGGTGAGAATGGTTTTCCTTTTTTCCTCTTAAATTTTACTTTCCCTTGCTCTTTGCATTCCAATGATTGAGTTTGTTACTGTGCCATGACGTTATTGGTGTATATGCATATTTCTTTGTTTTTCTATCCCCTAAAAGAAACTGTACTATTTTCCTCTTAATATAATGTCTGATTATTGCATTAATGAAAAAAGAATGAATAACATTTTAACTGTTGAAATGTGCACTATAATCCTTCCTGAAATAAGTCCATTAATGAAATCAGTTTGCTCACTTATATCTTTCTTCTCTAAAATCCTAATATTTGTTTCACCATTAAAAGGTTTTTTAAATTGGTTTATCCATTCCTGGGAGCTAAGTAGTAATTTTATTAGTGAATGAAACTTAAAGCAGTTAACAAATAATTTTGTCAAAGCTTTTCCAAATAGTTCATTTCAATTGTCACATCTCATCAGGTAGGTCTCATTATCAGGCTAAAAATGTTGTCACGTTAATGCTTTGCTGAATGAAAACCCATTAATTCAGTAGATAATAATCGCTAAACAGTCAGTTGAATAGATGTTATTCGAAGCTATTGTGTTGTTAAATGGGACTATGTCTACTTAGCGCGATTCATGCGAATTATTTTCATTGAATCAGGTTTATATGTTCCTCTTTAAAATATAACTGGTAGTTACAATGCTTTAATTCTGTTTCAAGCGGTCACCACTACCACAGCTTCACATGTAGGATCACGTGTCCCAATTGATAAGTATTACATAAAATCACATCTCGATCTAAATTTGGTTTACGATTTTAGAGTAATCAGTAACTGTTGATGAGTTTTTGATTGTTAACATAGGGTTTTATTTGTTTGTTCCATAAATTTCTACTGTGGACAGTTTCTGTCCAATATTTAGTAACATGACTATTTCTAGTCAGTTTTAGCATGGTTGTTTGGTATTGCATGTTCACTTTGCTTCGTGGACCTTGTTTTACATCATTGCCAGTTGTAACAGTTTTTCCGTTTGTTTTTTAATATATACGCAAAGTGTCAAAAGCTTATTTTAACCAGAGTAATTTCTGTATAAGAAAATTGAAAGATATCCACTTATTGAATTTATCATGAAGGTAACAATGATTTAACGACTAAGTTGCTTTATATCAGGAAATAATCACATAAAGGTTCAAATCGCTATGCATTACTTTGTAAATGACTTGAGGGGACCTCGATGAAATCTAGTCATGTAATTTAATGTGAACAGGGATTTCGATTTACTCGCTTTTGAGGTACTCGTGCTTCTGTCTTCGAATATTGTTCGCTGAAAGTCAAAGTGTTTTTTTCTTAAATAATAAATTAAGCTTTTTAAACCGAAATTGTCTAATATTTTTTATGCGTACTCAAAGGCACTATTTTTGTGCAATGAATATACTTAATAACCAATCGTCGATCTATTCATTTTTATGTATTGTACTGTATAACGTCAATACAATGCATTGCATTACTTAGACTTCTTCGTTAAAACTACAAATCTCATGTTTCTATTAACCTTTTTAATGATGTGGTGTTAAGGTAATCTGTCAGCATAAGGATTTCCACTTCATCTCATTTTTGAAAACTTAAACTTGTTCATCATAGCGATATGGGATAGTTAATCGCGTCTAATATTCCATCGGTTCCAAAAATTAGATTTCTTAGGATTTAAAGTGTTTAGTTTAGTGTAAATATATTAAGGTATGTGATCCAAAAGTGTTGACAGTCCGTTAGATCACTATGTTGTAATTAGTTTGTGCCTATTTTAACAACTTCCTAGGTCAATCGGTTGCTGCCGTATTGAGATTTTGTTGCTGTTTTAGTGATTCATTAAGATCCCATTCCGTTGATTTCATTTTGATATGGGCACCAGAAAATTAGATTTAGGTCCCAAATGAGTCACGGAGTAAATCAATTGAATATTTAGTACGATGTATTTTAATATAGTAATTGTCCACTTGTCTGTACTATAGGTGTAGTTCGTTTCCTATGATTATATTTTATCAGATCGCTTGGTCTGTTTCGAGAAGAAAACTACCATTAACACAGTAGTTACTTTTTTGACGCTATAGTTCCGTGTTGTGTTATCATGCGTAATTAATATTTAACCGTTTATAAGGTACATAAATCTCTGTGATGTGGATCGCGATGTATCTTGTTTAAATTGTAAATTACAAAAAGCTATTGCTAGCTAGAGTGGTACGTGAGTTCTACAGCATTAAGAACTTGCTAACGAGTATCTTTCACCAAACAATCACCTTTTGGTTTTGTTCAACATTTGAATAAAAATTATACGTTTCCCTCTTCTATTCATCACTTACCAGTGGCTAAGAGATTACCAATGCTTTATTGACGGAGTTTGTGTACTTAAGGTGCTTTTTTGTTCTAGCGGCGATAAACATCTCTAAGTTTGGCGGGAGGTATGTATTTCAGACGTAAAGATTACTGCTCTCAACAACGTTGACGGTCGAAATTAATTCAAATAACACCTTAGACAGCATCATTAGTGATAGTGGATTAAGAATTAACTTTACTAATATCTGTATTCACATATGTTGTAAAATATGCTACGGATAAATTAGGGCTTCAAATGAATACATACTGTTCAAAGTTGCTATGCTTCGGACCAGCGTTATTAAAAGAGATAATGCCAATCTCATCACTGGCAAGAAATTAAAAGGTATATGTAGAAGTTTGTAAGAACGCTACGCTTTCGTGCCCTCCGATCCAAAGTAGTCATAGTCAATTATAGTAACTAGGCGAGCTGTAAGGATCGTATGCATCGATTTGTCAATCACTTTGTGGAACAGTGTTAGTTGCGTTAAAATAATATACTAGCTAACCTTGCACAGTAAGATGACCTACCGGGCACGCGTATTTTTTATTGTGATCACATCTGCGTACTAGAGTTCACAGCTTTACCACCTAAATTAACAGACTACTTTTGCCAGTGATATAGATTTATTGGGTCTAAATGACATGAATATAGCGAAAACGGTGAAAGATTATAACATAGCTTGAGTTCACGTGCTGAGACTACTCGTAGCAGTTTTCCTCAATTAACCAAATAATTTAACTACTTGACTAGTGTATCGCAATGACAACAGTCGATGTACATTATAACAACAATCTTAGTTTCTCAAGATTCCACTGTAACATTATTGATGGTTTGAGTTAGCGTTCTGGCGAGGAACCTCGAGGTAATTGCAGCGTTTTGCTAATGGGTAAATGAAAAGCAGGAAACGTCCAAATATTTCCATTTTTCTTCCCTGGGACAATACACATCATATTACTATGAGAATTCGTGTATCAAGAAACCTGTAAAGTAGTTAATATCACTCGTGGTTAGAGAAAAGATTTCTTATCATTACAGTACCACTCATGTGATTTCGAATAAATAAATCTCATTATATGATATCATCTGATTTATTAATTTCGAATTAAGTTTTAAAAAGCTAACAGTTGCACTACATTTAAAACAAATGTGAAATGTACGAAATGGTTTAGATAAGAAAAATAAATTACTAAAGGAAGATGGATTGACTTATTGAGAGAAAAGAACAGAACTGTTAAAACACTAAATACTTGTTTGGTCGTTGTGAAAAATTCATTGTTAGTATTATTCCTAACTGAAATTATGTAGAATTCGCGTTTACCCTAAGAGCTACGTAATGGGTCTATTGAGCTGGTATTCTGTTTTCTACCAATAAACAATATTTACCAAACTAACCATTATTTTTGTCCAGTCGTACTTTCTTTGTCTTCAGTTATGATGGTTGGTCCTGTATTAGCGTTTTCAGGATCCCCATTGTGAAACAGATTATCGCGAATAAATTATCGGGTTTGTTAAAAGGAAAGTTATCGCATACTATACTCTTGTCCGGTTGAACGCGTAGATATGAGCTTTAACTAAGGGCAGATCAAAGGTGATGTTGGTTAGGCTTTTCTGAATAATATAAGCGTATATATGAATTTTAGTTTTACAAGACAATAGTTACCGCTTGTCAGTCAGGAACACCCACTCAGGTAAACTCGAATTTAAGTGGTTTTTTTCACATTGTACATCGAAGATGGGAGTAAAATGTTTAGTTTTTTGCTATCATGCAGCTGTAATAATCAACGACGTTCTAGAATACAGTGGATTCGAAAAATTTCCAAGTTCAGTCATCATACTTCTGGGCTATTGATTTCCTCGATATTCCAGGTCGCTTGGTGAAATGATTGAGACCGCAATAGATTGGATTTTATATCTAAGTTTGGGGCCCCCAAATGCCCTGATGCGGCTAAGGGCGGGGAGAGTGCGCTCTCACATAGCCACGCGTATACAGCCACTGCCAGAGAAGTCCTACTCATTGATGTTTTTCACAAAATTAAGAGGAAGGAAAACAGATTCCCGCCACTTTAACCAGGTCGGTGGATATAAGGGATCCACCTAGGTGAGTTGGAAAACCCTGATTCCAAACCAATTGGTGTACATAGGCTCCATGATTTTAAGAGAACAAATTGTGTATGGACCTACTGTTTCGTGACAGACTGCCATGGGACTGCGTCTCCTTACGTTGCTCCACTGCCTTGCGGATTTGACCTCTAGATCAAAAAGAAAACCACCTGTTTCGGTTTGGGCTCTCGGGCCCTCACACAAACCAATGATAACTACTACTGACCTCATTGTTATTGTGTGGCGCATATGTATTTGATGCCCCTCTGTACCATGTCTATGTGTTCAAATACATAAATTCGGGCTTTTTGGGAGTGGGTGGACTAGGATATTATCCAGTCGGTCGCACATTCAATATATGAGTTAGCTACCTTTTTAACCCAGTAGTAATCATTAGTCCCTACACGTAGTGTGCTTTAGGGTTGTATATATCTGTAATGTGAATGATTTATATTGAAAATAAACAAATAATGCGTTCAGTTACTTAAAACTCAACAAAACGGTAAAATACCAGTCAAATAAACACAATTATTCAACATAAAAGTGTTTATAACTTCGATAAATAATCGCTGGTTAAGATGTAAACAGTTGTTGGTTATTCGTGTAGAGATGGATGATAAAAAGTGTAAATCATACGAGACAATTCACCATACTTGATAAATCGTTTTATTACATACAGATTATAATGGGGATTGATTACAAGGTGCTTATTTAAGGGTGTACTATATCGTTCTTAAGAACGTATACATAATCTCATTGAAAAAAGACGTGATTTGTTTGTTAATCTAGTGATCAAGACAAGAATATGATATCATACTATATAGAGATAATAGAATTTAGCACTAAAGAAAACAGGCATCCGAGGTTATCAATTTCACGTTGAATGTAAAAGTAGAAATGATTGGTTTACTGATAATTATCAGGAGAATCTAGTGCTGTCTCAGTTTGTGAAGCGTAATGACTTTAAGACTCACGCCAATACGATTAATCAATGAAAATATTTATTAGCTGGATGTATTTGTATCCCAATACCCTTAAATCAACAGTGGTAAACTGCATAATATATGTTTAGTCTGAACTTTGCCTTTGGACTTACTTATGCCTGTTACTCCTAATGGAGCATAGGCTGCCAACCAGCATTCTCTAACCCAGTCTGTCCTGAGCCTTCCTTTCCAGTTCTATCAAATTTTTGTTCATTTTTCTTATGCCTGTCTCCATTTCTCAACGTAATGTGTTCTTTGGTCTTTCTCTTATCCTTTGGCCTTAAGGATTCCATTTAGGGGCTTGCCTTATGGAGCAGTTGAGTGCTTTCCTCAATGTGTGTCCTATCCACATCAACACTCCTTGATTTCCTCCTCCGCTTGGAGCATAGCGTAAAAATAGTTAAAGCTATACAAACGTTAATTAATAGCTGAAAGATGAATGATAATCGAGGCTAGTTACCAATCTAATTAATTTATTTGAATATAGATTAGTTAAAATTAGAAATTAGCACCGTTGGATGCCGGCTCAGTGGTTTAGTGGTTAAGCCCTCGCGCGCGAGACTAGGTTCGAGTCTTGCGAGGGGCAGGATCGTGGACGCACACTGCTGAGGAGTCCCATACTAGGACGAAACGACCATCCAGCACTCTCAGGTTCTCCATGATGGTCTGGCTTCAACTGACTCATGATTTCAACTATTGAAATTACTAAAATCTCCACAAAATCCCTCCTGAGAATATAGATTTAATAGAAACTTTGTATAGTCATCCTAAGACTCATTATTTCAGTGTTTGATATGATGATCTAAGAAGTATGACATTTTTAAAAATGATTAACAGATCACTATTGTGTTTTTACAAGATCCAACTTATCAGTCTTAAACAGAATGAATAGTACGATGTCTAATTATTATTCAAGAAAGATCATATTTACTTTACTCCATATTTATTGAAATAACCTACGATCAAGTGTGAATTAATTGTTTCATTCACATTCAACAAATGGATAATAAAATGAAATACAATTTGGCGATCAGTCACTTAACTATTGTTCATATTTTTATAGAATAGATGGATTATATTTAATACTTACTTACTTACTTACTTACGCCTGTTACTCCTAATGGAGCATAGGCCACTGACCAGCATTCTGCAACCCACTCTGTCCTGGGCCTTCTTTTGTAGTTCCATCCAATTCTTGTTCATTTTTCTTATGTCTATTTCCATTTCCCAGTGTAATGTGTTCTTTGGTCTTCCTCTTTTCCTTTGGCCTTGAGGATTCCATGTGAGGGCTTGTCTTGTGGAGCAGTTGGGTGCTTTCCTCAATGTCTGTCCTATCCACATATTTAATAATAGGATTCAAGAAATGGAACCTATCAGCTGAATGTACATGTATCCTCCTATAGTTGATGTATGACATTCAAATTCGAAATCAATACTTCTACCTTCTGAAGCTAACACATCCGCTGAGCTATTGAGTTCATATAACCAATAACTTTTTCAATAGTAAAATTCAAATTCTTAACAATAAACATTAAAACGATACATAACTGTTATATCCTGGTGAAGACTAAATTATAGGTAACCTCTGCGAACTATTAATAGACTATTATATATATATATATATAACTACTGAGTAACTAGATTGTGTATTACTATACTCCTCTTATTACAAGCTTTATTTTGACCCATATACTATTATCATACGACTTACCGTTCTTGAGTATATGCTCAGTCTGTCAATTACAGTCTCCCACATTCACAGCCACTTTTCGGCTTGATTTTGTATAAATGTTATTTCTTATTTTATGGTGTAATATGGTCTGTTTGGCTTGTATATCAACTAAGTTTGTTTGAAATACATGATTCGCATAGTACAATCTGGTATGGATGTTCTGAACTCAACTGGGCAGATCTAGTCAATAAAAGGATCAATAAAGAGGCTACATTTCTTATACCGGTCAATACAGATTATATTATCAATATAAAGTATTCTTGTATAATTACAATTGGTTTGATACAAAATCCAAATATTAAATCTAACAATTAAGTCTTAACTGATGAAAGTGTGAGTGATCTAAGCTTGTCATTTTATTCACTTAGCTAAAAGTTTTATCATTTTAAATCATTCGGCAACTTGTATCAATACATCGGTTACATGACCAATAATCACTTGAGCATATTGTATCATTTTGTATTATCTACTGAGCAACAGTATTTTTCTTTATAAGTAAAGATGGATAGTGGAATCTAGGACGCACGTTTCGTCCTATTTTGGGACTCGTCAGCTGGATGTATCTGCATCTTAGAGTTGATGTTCACTCTGTGACTCAAACCCAGTACCATTCGCTTCAAATGTCATCGCGTTATCTACTTAGCTACTGGGTCGTGGTAGTCACTTGCTTGTGCAATGGGGTGAAGTTTAAATTCACTTGGTGTTATTTACTTGAATCTTTCCATTGATGTTTAGACTGCAATTGATCAGTCTCTTATTGGCATATATGCATACTGTGCATATTGTCTCGGTATAGCAGGTACATTCAGCTGACGAGTCCCAAATAGGACGAAACACACGTACTGGATTCCACTGCTAACCACTATCCGTCTTTGTTTATACTCTTTATTCGTTTATTTTTCCTCACCCTCTCCTACTGTTTTCTTTTCTTTTCCCTCAAATATACGTTTCACAGTCCAATTATGAATTTTATTTCATGGTCTATATTTTTTCTAATTATTAACCCATTTCCCATTATGTAACATCGATTCAAGCATTTATTATTGCTTATCACAACTAGTAAACTTGTCATCACACTATCAATTTTGTACTGTTCAATTCTTTAATTATGTAATCTATCCCACTGTTATCATCATTGACTCATAAACTGCCTTGATTGGTTTAATAATTTCGTATATGCATATAACTACATTACTGTATATTAGAGTAAAGCCTGATGATGATCTAATCGAAAACATTATTGTTCGCTTATATCTATGTTATTCTAAATTCTATTCTTAACATCATTATAATCTTTCTTCATTATTATACTGTTATAACTTGTGGCCTTATGCTCTGTTAATGTATAACGTTATGATACCGCCAATTAGACAACAGTGAATTATCGACCGCACCAATGATTCATAAAACAAGTATATGCGGTCTAGAGACCTTAATGATCCTGTTTCCAACCTAGCCCTGCCTGTTAACAACAGAACACAAATCACAGCCTCTGTGATATGAATCATGTACTGGGTTTATATATATAAACTAAACAGATCACATCGTACCAAAAAGTAGAAAAAAACATATGTACATGATCTAGCCAAATGTGACTGTGAATAAGGGAGAGAGTAATTGATAGACTGAATATAACTCAAGGATGGTAAATTGTATAATGATAGTTCATAGGTCAAAATAAAGCTCATAATAAGAGTAATATGAATATACATAGTTTAGTTACATAACAATTATACGAGAAAAATATACGTATAGTATTAATCCGGAAATAGATTCCGACAGTTACCGCCATTCATTATTCTCATCGGGATATAACATATACAATGATGATAGAATGGAAATCAACTCTATTAATAAAATTCTTGTTTACTTATTTGTTTATTAGACAAGTGAAATAAAATTTAAAAGTAAGTAGAGTACCGATTACAACTAACTTAGGGTAAATAATAGTGAGGTTAGACGCAAGGTATTAGAGAATGATGGTAAATCAGTTGATGAGGTTATGAATCTTCATCGACTGAGATGGTTGAGTCACGTGTTGCGTATGCCTGAACACAGATTACCTCGACGCACAATGCTAACGGTGTTGGGGATGGTTTGAAGAAACTTAGGGGCGGCCGAACCGAAACGTGGCATCAGTCACTGAAGTCACTAACTTCTAGTCTGAGCCATGTTGGTAGATGCAGACTACTCGATTGGGGTCCGCGTGACGATCGTAACCAATGGTATTAGTAGACAATTGAAGTCATACAACATATTAGATCCAATCTATTTGTATTATTGATCCATACAATACAGATGCCCATTCATTTAATAATAACAAATAGTAACAATAAATACTTTGAAAATGTACATTCTCTCATTCATTATGTAAGTTTATGTTTGTAAATGGTAATTTATAACACCAACAACAAAACATGTCCCATCATGAATTAATCATTCAAATTTAATTGGAAAAAATACCATACAACTGGACATTTAACTATCGAATTGATGTCCCTAAAACTCAATAAATCCAGTCATCATTAGAAATAAATAAACCCTTGTTTATGTATATGAAATGATAAATGCTGTAATTGAATTATATTTACGAATACATTACATAATAGAGATAGGATTATGTGACTGGGAATTAGAAATGTATACTTTCGATAATGTAATAAGAAGACGAAGATTATCAAGCACCAATCGAATCACAATTGACGGAGAAGATTTGGAGGATGTAAAAAAACCTTTACATATTTGGGCAACATCATTGATGAACATGGTGGATCTGATGCAGATATGAAGGCGCGGATCGGAAAAGCAAGAGCAACATATCTACATTATCGAAATTTATCAAAGGGACTAATTGTTTTAGAAATGTATACGATATCAAGCATATCTGGGTATTTTTCCATTTCGTTAATAGATGAATGAGACATGTCATCTTGGAATTTTTACTGAAGATTTCATTTTAAACTTTAACTTTCATCTGATTTATGATGCAGTCCTAGTGGTTTGTTCACATAACACATTACGTATATAGCTTTAGATGATTGCAGTGAAATCCTCAATCAAAATCATTCTCTTATATGGTTGGGAACTGCTGAGGAGTCCCATACTAGGACGAAACGACAGTCCAGTGCTTTCAACTTTTCCATAGTGGTTTAACTTTAATTGACTCATGAATTTAACTATTAAATCATTGAACATTGAAAAAAAATAGTATGGTTAATATCAAACTAAATAAAATTCGTTAGACTGCAAATAAATCTATCTAACAATTGAGTAATAGTACAGACTGAGTTATTTATCCCTATCTCAAAATAAAATACTATTAAGACTGATATCTCAACAATGTGTATCCTGATAATTGTTTGTTGTCAAGATCATAGGTTCGAGTCCACATCAAGTTGTCAATGAGTTAAACTAGAAAGAAACAAATATCGAAACTGATAGGTCCTGGCTTTGAATCCCTCTAAGTGTGTGTGTGTGTGTGTGGGGGTGATGAATGTGCACTGTTGAGGAGCACCATCTTAGAACCAAATGACTATCTAATGTTTCCAGGTTTTTCATAATGGTCTAGCTTCAATTGACTTATAGTCTCAATTATTGAAATTACTTCAATCTCCATAAACAAACCCCTTCTGATACTAAATATCAAACAATTTTCACACATATTCATAATGAAATATCATTGAATACCAATGAAATTGATAAATAATCTTAGAAATAACTAAATACATGCAACTATTATCATTAATAATAATAAAGTTATAATTTATTTCTGTTTATCATAGATAGAAGAATTATGGACATTCTCATTATTAACTTTCATCTATTGAATAGTTATTCAATTGTTTAATGTTAATCTAACCAATAGGTAGGTATACTGTTGAGTGTATTCATACATTGATCTGCTTTGTTTCTTGGAACAACTAATACACTAACATTTATTATTATTGTGTGTGTGTGTTTGAATATTCTCATTGATATTTTGGAATTGTAATTGGTCAGATAGACTCTTATTAGGATATATATGTATGCATCCAAGTGAGGATTACTTTAAGTCATAAGTATTATAAACAAAGATAAATGATGGTTAGTAGTGAAATTCAGGATGCGCATTTCGTCCTATTTTAAGATATACATACATCCTAGAGTTGATATTCACTTAAGGACTGGAACTCAGAAAGCCTGTAGTAATCAAAGGTATTTTGTGACAGAAGTAGTGACAACTATTACTTTAGAGTTTTTATTAGTTTTCTAAACTTAGTTTAGTAGATATATTGACGTGTATAAACGTTTCTTTCTAAATCTTTCTTGTGTCGGTAAACAGTCTTTATTTATAAATTCATCGATAAAAAGTTTGTGAAAACTATCATTGTCGTCAGCAGCCTCCGCAGAAGTAGATCTTAATATACACAAAGGGAAAAGCAAGATTCTCCGATACAACACAGCATGCAACAATCCAATCACACTTCACAGAGAAGCTTTAGAGGATGTAGAAACCTTTACATATCTGGGCAGCATCATTGATGAACATGGTGAATCTGATGCAGATGTGAAGGCGCGGATAGGAAAAGCAAGAGAAGCATGTTCACAACTGTAGAATATCTGGAACTCAAACCAATAGTCAACAAACACCAAGGTCAGAATTTTCAATACAAATGTTAAGAGAGTTCTACTGTATGGGGCGGAAACCTGGAGAACTACGAAAGCCATCATCCAGAAGATACAAGCGTTTATTAACAGTTGTCTACACAAAATACTTCGGATACGTTGGCCAGACACTATCAGCAACAACGTACTGTGGGAGAGAACAAACTAGGTCCCAGTGGAGGAAGAAGTCAGGAAGAAGTGCTGGAAGTGAATAGGACACATATTGAGGAAAGCACCCAACTGCATCACAAGATATGCCCCCATCCCTTGGAATTCTCAAGGCCAAAGGATAGGAGGAAGACCAAAGAACACATTTTGCCGAGAAATATTATCAGACATGAGAAGAATGAATAGGACAGACTGGATTGGAGAATGTTGGTCGGTGGCCTATACTCCATTGGAATTAACAGAAGTAAGTATGTAAATCATTGTCGTCATATCAATACGAGGATATAATGCGCAAAAATCGCAACTCTCATTAACATTCCTACTTTATCAATTCACTTGTCATTCAAATAAACTATTAAATGAAATATTTTCTTTGTAACTATTCTATCAATAGACTAAAATGAAATAAAGAAACTGATTGATTGGATGTATGATATGAAATTTTTATATAAAATAATGATGAACACTTGATATATTCAACATTTGAATGGTTATAACAAGATGACAAATAAAAAGGGATTTTTTTACCCGACAAATATATATTTCTATGTAGAGATAGATTTGAAATAGCCGCAACTCATTTTAGTCCTAACTTGGAATCCTGAAGGGAAGCGAAAAAAAGGAATTATAGCAAACCACATAGTACATGTAATGTTGAGCTTAGTTCAGTTGTCTAGAGGTTAAGTATTCGTGTGCAAGACCGAAAACCCTAGTTTCGAATCTTATGAGTTGGGATTGTGGATGCGCACTTCTGAGGAGTCCTACAATAGGAAGAAATGGCCATCTAGTGCTGCCAGGTTTTCCATTGGTAGTCTAACATCAATCGATTCATGATGTCAATCAATCTCCTCAACCATATACTACTACTAATTATTCTTATGAATATAAAGTTAAATCATGTTAAAAGTGTTTAAGTTATTCAATACACAATATTCTAATCTACTTAGATCATTATGATTCTTGTTTATTCAATTCAATATGATGATTATTCAAAGGAGTAGTTGTTGTTGTTTTCCATTATGTTATTTTATTCAGTATAACATTGATTGATTTGAATGTAATATTCTTAGATTAAATTAATATGAACTAACCTCAATATAATATGTACTATGTGGTTTGTTATAATTCTGAGTATTGTTCATTTAATAGTTGGATTTCATGAGTCAATTGAAGCTAGATTACTATGGAATGGTTGGAAGCACTGGGCGGTAGTTTCGTCCTAGTACGGGACTCCTGCTTAGTAGTACGCATCCACAATCCCAACTCATAAGATTCGAAACTAGGGTTTTCGGTCTTGCACACGAATACTTAACCTCTAGACAACTGAACTAAGCTCAACATTACATGTACTATGTGGTTTGCTATAATTCTCAGTATTTTTCATTTATATGATTTCATCCTGTTCATTAATAATCAAAAACGAATGTTCATTCAGGATTATCATACCAGTCTTGTAGTTCTTACTTCGTTTCATGGGAATTTCAGTGATTCGTTGTTTTATTTTTCAAGTACAAGTAATAAGCGATGCGGATATAATGGCAATTATAAATAACATACAAACCAATTATATTCGCAAAAATCTTGATCCTAAACTGTAAATCCCTATACCCTAATTACTCGACCGTTGTTTCTACCATGACGTGATGGTCGGTCTTGCGTGTCGTGATGAACCAATCGAACTATACCGGCTGGAACAATCGTTCCTCAAGTCATCCAACAGTGTTAATGTCTCACCTCAACCAATTCACGAAATTGTCCAACAATCTACCATTGTACTGAGGTACATACCTCACTCTACCCGACACGGATTAGCTCCATTAGTCACAATAGAACGAAACGGCCGTCTAATACTTCCTGGTTTTCAATGGTGAACTAACATTAGTCGGTTCATGATCTCAATAAAAAAGACTATTATCAGTGATTTCAAAATTTGGCGCGAAAAATTAACTATACAATAATTTTGATAATAATCATGCAACTTTCTTCTTATAATTCATTAGAAGAGAAAAAGCATACGCAATAATACTGATGGTTTACAGTTAAATATTGTAAAAAGAAAGCTTTGATCAAAATAATTGATGCGCCTTGCGCGACACTGATAGGCCCTGGGTTCGAATCCCGCGAGGCGGGGTCGTGGATGCGCACTGCTGAGGAGTCCCACAATAGGGTGGAACAGCCGTCTAGTGCTTCCAAGTTTTCCATGGTGGTCTAGCTTCAATTGACTCATGATCTCAACTGTTGAAATAACTTAAACTTTGATAAGCGTTGAATTAACTAGTCTTCAAGTTAATAAATCAGATATTTGATTGGTCAAAAAATGAGAAAACGATCTCAATCGAATTTGAACTTCTTTAAGGGTCGATTTCAACTGAGGAACGATTAAAGAGCTAAGAAGTATTATACAGCTGTTTAAAAACTTTTCTTTTTAATAGTTGAATTCATGAATCAATTAAAACTAGACCAACATGAAAAACGTGGAAGCACTGGACAGTTATTTCATTCTAGTATAGTACTCTTCAGCAGTGCGCATTCACGATCCTATTCGTGGCATCCAAACGTAGGACCTATGGGTTTTGAGCGCGAATGCTTAAATCTCTACACTATTGAGCCAGCATCCAACGTTTTGTTTTGTAATAAGGCACTCTCACTTCTTAGATTTCATGCCATGAATGCTTTACATTTAGTTTATTGACTCAGAATCCACTCTATTTACAATTGTTAACTTCAATCCAATTTATGAGTTAATTTTACGAAACAAACCACAATATTTGATATACTTATATGTTACTTATTCCCCATTGGAATTAAATAATTTCCTGTTTTAAAAGAGATTTCAATTACAATCAGAAAACATAAATTATCATTTCATACATACATAAATGTATATTCCTTAGGAAACAAGTACAAATGATGCTAATCTTTTAGGGTTTCCCCGCGTGGGTTCGAACCCTATCCCCGTCGCCAATTTGTTGTGTTATTTATCGCATAATGTATTCGCCAATCGAAATACCACTTATTCACTCTTGTACTGTGTTATACCAATGATATTCGACCAGTATAAGCAGCCTGGTAGTCATTATTGGTCCTTTACTCACCTAACCCGTTCAGTTGAGTCCAGAACACCAATAACAGCTTCCACTATGCAAATCATTTATTTCAAACATACTTGGTTTATAAACAAGCCAAACAGACCACATCGTACCATAACATGGGAAATAACATTTATACAAGATCAAGCCAAAAAGCGGCTGTGAACGTGGGAGGCAGTAGTCAATAAACTGAACATAACTTAAGAACAGTAAATCGTATCATAATAGTCTATAGGTCAAAACGAAGCTTATAATAAGAGGAATATCAATATACACAAATTAATTACTGAATAGTTATACCATAAGAATGTATAGCTAATATTAGTCCATTAATAGGTCTCAAAAGTTACCCATAACCTAATCTTTACTAAGATATGATAATTATCATTAAAAAGTCGAAACAACATTACAAAATAACTGAATAGATCAAGTAAACAAGTTTATGAAAGAGAAACAATTCGACAAGAAGAAAAAAAAAGAACCAAATTGATCTTATTGTGCTAATATGTAAACTGTAGTCATCTGAACTATTGTTTAAATGTTTCAGTTTCACTTGACTATTTAAATTATAGTTTAAATGACAAATCAAAGTTTTAATAGAATCATTAAGTTGAATATCATTGAATAGAAATTGGAAATGGGAAAAAAAACTAAACATATCCAGAAAACAATTGGATGATATTATGTAAGGAGATCACTGTAACAATGTTGTATCTCATGTGTACAATCATAATTATTGATGATAGAAAACTTCTTTAGTCATATGGTAGATATTGAAAACAAACAAAACAAAAAAGGAATTCCACTATTAACTATTAAGAACGGGCTTGTCAACAACTTGAAGTATCATCATCATCCTTGTCAATAACGTGCTGTGGGCAATTCAGCCCCCGAATGCTCTGGTAGGGCCAAGAGTGGGAAGAGTCATCTCTCTCTCTCTCTAAAAGTGCTCTCATACGGCCACGTGCATACAGCCCATGTCAGCGAAGTCCTACTGACTGACTTCTCGCACCATTACTGTTGTTTATGAAAGTAAGAGGACGGAAACCGAATGTCCGGCGCTTTAATCAGGTTGGTGGACATGGAGTACACCTAGAGGAGTTGGAAAATCCTCACTCCAAACCAATCCTACACATGGGCTCCAGTAGCCTGAAGGAACAAATGGCGTATGAACCAATCGTTGGTCACCGGCTACCATGGGACTGCGTCTCCTGACTTGCTCCACTGCCTTATGAATCAGACCTTTAGGTCGAAGGCTCTGGATGTGGCCCTCTAAGAAAACCACCTGCTTCGGTTTGAGCACCCGGACAGTGTCCCAGCCTTCACACAAATCGAATGACAAAGTTTGGCGCATATCTATTTGATGCCTCCTTGTACATGATTAATTGATCATTTAATTAGGTATTATAAACAATGTAGTATCTTACTTACACCTATTAGCCTTCATGGAGGAGCAGTGTAGAATTGGATTATATATAAATGAATTCGTTCACATTTATCTAATAATTGCATGAAATGTATAAACAGTTTAAAACTAAGACTGAGATACGTCTATATATATATATATATATATCAACCGATACTGAGTTATATTTATCTTTCTATTTATATAAAGGTTATCAAGACACAAATACACACAGATTCTATTGAATTAGATAGTTTAATGCATAGTAATTAAATTGATGAAAATCTACATACATACAAAGAGACAGAGGTACAAAGAATAATCAAATTCAATGAAACTATTCAATTGGAAATGAAATAACACAAAGACAAAGACAATAATATCACATTATAATCAAAGAAGAGTTTTTTTTGTGTGTGGATATGATATTAATTTAATAATTGGATTCATGAGTTCATTGAAACTAGATCCCTATGGAAAACTTGGAAGCATTGGATGCGTACTACTTCTGAAGAGTCCCATACTTAGACGAAATGGATGTCCAATACTTTCAGATTTTCCATAGCGATCTAGTTTCTATTGACTTATGAATTCAATTATTAAATCTTACATGAATTGTCGTATATTTCATTGGTTTTGACTGGGAAAAAAATGAGTTATTCTTCTCTATTACTCATTGAATAGAATTACATATATCCAAATCACATGAACATGTTCAAACAGAAGTTCATTGTAGAGATCAAGATTAAATACACACACATATACACATACTATTTTCAATGTTATACATTCTGTCTATACAATTAGTAACATATAAGTAGTACATAAGTAGTACATATACATACATTAGAATAGTCAAATTAATACAACATTTTATAAGGTTGAGAAAAAAAAGTCATTGAGAATTAGAATTCAAAACGTATTGTAGGACCTTGAATACAATCATCATCATCATCATCATCATCATTGTTATCATGAGAATGATCATTATTAGGCTTGATATGATCAGATTCATAAGCGACCATCAAATCAGTATGACCATCCATCGGTGAATAATGCAAAAGATTGATAAAACTACAATTGATCAAAATCAATGAAAAAAAAATTATGGAAAGAGGGTGAAAGATGATAAAAATAGGAAAGATAGTAAGTGTGAATATGCATGGAAATCTTGACAATTATATAGTGTTTTTTTATAGAACAATCGTCTTGTGGCTATCAATAGAATCTAGGATATGAGTTTCGTTTTGTTCAAAGGCTAATCACAGCTGGATATACATACACCTTAGGTTTGAAGTTGGGATTCAGTGTTTATTGGGCATATGTGCTTTGAAATATATAGATCCGGAATATAGGTATCAACTCAATGATCTGTCTAAAAAGATATAACCCTCTTAATGCAAAAAAGTAGTTTCATGGGATTGTGATCCCTGAAAACGTTGTAGATGAGTGCTTGTGAGAAGTTTTACTAGAATAGGAAAAACTAGTTGTCCTGTAGGTTCTATTCATTATAGATTGATTTGAGCTGAAGTATCATTTAGAAATAGGACATGGTGGAAAGTTGTTTCGTCCTAGTTTGAAACTAGTCGCTAGTACACACCCAATAGCTTGCCAGTGATTGAACCCAGAACCTTCAGATCTCGTCATGAATCCTTGATCATTAAAACAACTGTGTCAAGTTGTTTTTCAATAATTCTCTAACCAGTATCATCAATTCATGATAAGAAATTCTTCAAATTAAAGTAATCCTCAAATAAATATTTTAATCAAAGTACAAAGGAAACTTAGGTACTCATCACAGTTATAAGTAAAAGTATATCGTGAACAAAAGTTGCTTAGTTGCATGAAACCATTAGAAAGCGCCTGAACATATTTGATGTGAACGATGAGGAGTTGTCCTAGAAGTAGATATCGTGTTGATCGACATTCATCAACAAGGAGGATATGTAGCCTTGAAGGAACTAAAATCACAAATGGAATTCGAATACTTATCTCTATGTACTATAGTTAGAGAGGTTGTCACTCATGTATTTGCAATGCCATTTCCATTTTATTGAACACTTGTATTCTACTGTGGTTAACGATCACTTTTACCATTGACAGGGTGGATAAATCGAGACAATTTAAGCACTTGATGATAAGTGGCTCAGTTCACCTGAAACTGAACTCACCGGTTGTAAGGATGAAATAATTTATCCTTTCAATGTATTGAATTATGTCGGTTAAATAATCAATTATTCAGTTACTTGAACGGAAGTGTTAAGTTAATATACTTAACCTTAAACAAATGAAATTGTTATCTGATGATCTGAATAATCTACATACCAATAATCAGTGCTCTTATCACTAAACCTTTACAATCATATATTACGATTAACCTGAGTGTCCTAACTTAGCATTATACACCCGAAGGATACAAATTATGGACTGATGCCACGTCGCAATCTACCCCTAATCTAGTCCCACTCAAACACATTCCTGTCTCAACTACTATTTTACACCAAGGCAGTCAGTAGTTTAACACATGTCATACACATTCTTCTCAAGATATTAGTTATATGCATATATTATGTAAACCCCAGTTGTAAGCTTACTTTCAAGTGGTTCCAAATACTGAACACGCACGCTTCGTGTTGTAAAGAAACAATTTGAATCCAGTCACCACCAATTTTATTTTCAAAAGTCAATTATTCATTCACAACCTATGGTGATCATGTTTAATATTCAATACTTATTACGTGTGACTTATCAAGTACTCTTGTCAATTAGAAAATAATAATTTACATGAGACGTGTTACGTATGACTGAACACCGACTACCACGACGCACAATGCTCACTAGTGTTGGAGACGGCTGGAAGAAAGTTAGGGGCATCAGTGCTTGAAGTCATTAACTTCTGGTCTGATCCATGTTGGTCGATGCAGACTACCTGGTTGGGGTCCGCATGACTGTCATAACCAATGGTTGGAGACTCTGTGTGACATGGCTCAAAATCCATCACAATGGCGTAGGTGCATACATTCTGTATCCTCCCTTAAACTATGAGATTAAAATTGCTTTACATCTTTCTTTCTACGAATTAATTTTTTCTTCCTGTACTATATCCTTATATGCAATCTTTCCTTTATATATTACCACCATTGAATAAACTACTTTTATGAATTCGGTGTTCATCTTGTTGTGCTAATGTGGTGAGGTATGGCAACTTGTACCGATGCATATATATGCCCGATCCTATGTTGTAGCTAACTGACTGACTGTAAATTTAAAAGTAAACAGGGCAAAAAAATCAGAAGAAGTACTTCATTTTTAACTTACATTTCATTTAAACGTGATTTATGCATTGGAAAATGACGCATATACACCATTCGATTGCCTTGAGTAATTAAACTCACCACAAGATTCCATTCATTCTTTCAATGATTTCCCGAATTCATAGGATTAATGAGAGAAAAAAAAGTAAAAAAAAAAGAGCAAAATAAATGAAAATAAAAGTACAAGAGAAGAGAAGAGAAGAGAAAAGGAAATAGAGAAAACACCTTTTATAGATTTTCTCTTTAGAAAATATTGATCTCTATGTATAATTAAAAAAAAACCCAACTGACATATTAATGAATTATGAAAAGAGATTAAAAATATGATGCCAATAGTAGACAAAAATTAAAGGGATGAAAACGAGCGAGTGAGTGGGTGGATGTGAGCAATTGTGTGTGTGTGTGTGTGTGTGTGTGTAGGTGTATGTATGTGAGTATGTATGTATGAGGTAACAAAACAATGACCAAATAAAACTTTTCAGTATTTTCATATAAGTGAACAATCATTTAACATAAACATGATAGATGTTAGTTAAGTGGTTAGAATTAGTTGGTAGGAAACTTCGATTAATCTACATCTTTGAATAGTTAACGGCTTGTCAACAAGGAGTACCTAACAGTCCTTTAGGAAACTGATACTATTTGTGAAATTGGAACTTGCATTATCATCACAACTTCCCTAGTTTGAGACATCATCACTGAAATATTTATATGACGACTAATATCCTATAGAATTGGGATACTTACAGTTGACTGGTCAATAAGAAGTGACCAATATCATAACAATATTCACGTTTAGCTGATATTGAATTCTCATAGATAATAATCATAATAATAAAATAGAAAAAAAGAGATCTAGTCTAGTTATCATCATTAATCTTTCTTTATTGATTAAAAAATCTTAAAAATTAGATGAAACAATTATCCAATACTTCATTGATTTTACTGAACGATTTATTAATTCATGCCATTTCACTTTGAACACTTACCATCAACTTTTAGTCAAATGTTAAAGCTCAATATAAGTTTACCAGTGACTAATTTCAAGGGATGATTCCTAAAAATTTCAGTGAAGTTCAACAACATTGGATGACGCTCGTCCGATATTGTCAATAAGTTGGAATCAGAATTGTAAAAGATTAGATGGTGACGTGGAGAACTGAAGGTCCTAGGTTTGATCTCTGTTAGAATTGTAAATGAGCATTATGGAGAAGTCTTGTATTATCTAGCTAGAATCATTTTGTAATGTAAGCTTCAAAGTGATTAGAATACAATGTCATCAATAATAACAGATAAACACAAACATACACACACATGCAGAGAATACTCAGTGAATAAAATCGATCAGAAAGAAAAAGAAGAATAAAAATATACTTCAATAGTTGAGATCATGAGTCACCATGGAAAACCTGGAAGTACTGGACAGCAGTTTCGTACTATTGTGGTACTTCTCAGAAATGTGCATTCACGATCCTGCCTCGTGAGATTCGAACTCAGGACTTATCGGTGTCGCGCGCGAACGCTTAATCTCTAGACGATTGAGCTGGCATTCAACGGTGTTAATGTCTAACTTCAACTAATCCACGAAATTGGGCAACACATCCACTATTGTCTTCAGTGAGTTTCTACCTCATAAGAGACCCGATTGAACTCCACTGCTCACTGCTTTTCAGTAGAACACCGGGATATACCTCATGAAGCCAGTCAATAATCAGCATATGTTGATTAATATCAGAAGGGGTTTTTGTAGACTATTATAGCACTGCTGAGGAGTGCCACAATGAAACGCAACGGCCGTTCAGTGCTTCCAGGTTTTCTATAGTGATCTAACATCAACTGACTCATGATCTCAACTACTGAAATAACTATAATATCCACAAAAACCACTTCTGATACAAACATATATTGGCTGAAAAACTGTAAAAAAAGAACACAAATATATATGTTATGTAATAAGGATTGAATGTGAAAGGGAAAAAACAAGACAGACCATATTATCTTCATAAATCTTTTCTATTGAACAGTAATCACATTGGTTACAGACAATCATATAACCATGTATATATCGATTTTTACCCATTTTAAAAGATCACATTCAAACAAACAACAACAATACAAAAACAGATTACAACATATAGGTCATTTCAGGAAACAAACTACCATATATATACATTGAACAATTGATAGATCTATTGTTGCCAATTTTAAAAGAGGTTACATTTTAAACTTTCTCCCTCCCTCCCTTTCTCTCTCTCTCTCTCTCTCTCTCCTACTGTCCCTCTTTAGAGTAAATATTTCTCCCTTTATTTTCTATACCGAATTTTATGAGTTATAATAGAATTGAGAGTTCTTCAATGATATGTTTGTATTAGAAAGCCAAATAATATAGTGTTTAATAGTTGTCAATGGTAACAATGACTAAACACTAATGTCGACAACAACAACAAAAGTGATATCACATGTATTAAGAGTTATTTGTTTTAAATTTCAATTGTGTATGTATCTACATATCTATGTAAGGATTCAGATAAATCTTTAATTGAATAATACCAATATCAATACAATAATATAGATAAGTTAACAATAATGTAAATGAATTATGAAAGGATAATACAAAAGCAGATGGCTATCAGGACTCAGTAGCTAAGTGGATAATGCGATGGCATTTGGAGCGAACGGTACTGGGTTCAAGTGCCGGAGTGGACATCAACTATGAGATGCGGGTACATCCAGCTGAAGAGTACTAAATAAGACGAAATGCGCGTCCTAGATTCCATTGCTAGCCACTATCCACATTTGCTTACAAAAGTATTTGTTGTAAATACTAAGTGTTAATTTTTGTTGTTGTTGTTGTTGGATGGAATCATAATTAGAAATGATGATCTTTACTAAGAACAAGATTGTTTAATTCAATCACTTAGTTATATACAACATAGAGTCTCAAATATATATGTATTTCAGATCAGATTACCATAATTCATACATCAATTATATGATTTAGGACGCCAGTCGATATGATGTGCTAAATTTACCAAATAGAATTTCGTATATTATTCAGTCTACAAACTAGACTTGAACAATTATACACTCTAACCGGCATGGTTAACTTTGAGCCAACGCAGGCTATATTTCTATGGGCCTATTATTTGTAAACTTTGTCTCAATCTTCTGCCTTGAATCTAAAGACAAGTCACAAGTCAGGTTCTACTATATTGATTCAAAACACAAATGGGTCTGTATGCCTCCAAATGCTCTGGTATGGCCGACGATAGGGAGAGTCAGATCTCCCTCTCGAAATACTCTCATATAGCCACGCGTATACAGCGAATGTCAGGGAAGTCCTACCCACTGCCTTCTGACGGCAAGGTGAATGTCCGGCACTTTAACCGGGTTTGTGGATATAGAGGATATGAGTTGGAAAACCCTGATTCCAAACCAATGGTGCACATAGGCTCCAGTATCCTGAGGGAAAAATGGCGTATGAACCAATTATTGGTCACCGACTACCATGAAACTGCATCTCCTGACGTTGATCCACTGTCTTGTGGATCAAATCTTTAGGTCAAAGGCTCCGAGTGTGGCTCCCTAAGAAAACCAACTGCTTCAGTCTGGGCACCCGGGTAGTATCACAGCTCACATACAAATCAAGTGACTTGTATGGCACATGTGTATTCGGTGCCTCTTTGTACCAATATTTATGTGTTCAAATAAATAAATGATTATAAATGGATATATGTATGCAAGCATACTGAACTATAACACTCCATAAACTAAAAATTCACAACTATAAACAAATAAGCCAAAAGTGGCTATGAATAGGGCAAACTGTAAATAATTGATTGGCGGTATAATAGTAGTTGATCATTTGAAAGAAAGCTTATGATAAACGGAGTAAATGTATATGATAATCCAGTAACTTATCAATTCTATGAATAAGAATATATGTATTCTATAAAGTGATTTCGGAAGCGACCAATTCTTCAGTCATCATTGTGATACATCAATCAACATAAGGACATTAAATTATTAAGATGAATATCAAAGTAAACGGAATAACACGGAAACCCATTAAGTTCCTTTATTGTCGAAGGGTATAGAAAATTTGATTCAAGAACAATCAATAAATCAGTAGAATCAAAGACAGAAAAAAAACCAGAAACACAAGATCTAACAGAAGACAAAAAGTGAATGAATCACCACTACTATAACTAACTCTGATCCATATCACCCAACGTCACCAACCACTAATTGCGTTTATTGAACGGACTCCTCTCAAGTAGTCTTCATCTACCATCGTAATTTAGAACAAGTCAATGACTCCATGGACTGATGATATGTCTTCGTTCTGTTGCACATAGCTTTCTTCTAACTTAATACTACTTCAGGCGATATCGTATGTTGCAGAAAGTGAGCAGTTGAGCATAAGTAATACATGTCTCAACCACTTTAGTCGATGAAGTTCCATTATTTAGCCATCCAATTCCTGTTATTCGCCTAATACCATTTATCTAACCTCAATATTATTCCCTTGATGATTCCAACATACGTGATTGATATTTGGAAGATATTTAATATTAAATACTAGTAACCTACAAATATCTATTATTCTTAAAGGTCACATTTTACAGTTGTACTGTAAGACAACTGCCCAGCTTCTTGTTTTTTGTTGTTGAAAACAATATATGCATGAGGTCTCCTATGTCCTCTTTGATTACCGATTCACTGCTCAAATGATTACTAATGAGATAAATTCGGTAAAAATCATCAGTGCACATAGTTCCAGCAAAACATTTATGGACCCTATAAAGCTTGAAATCACAGGGTATAACACTAAAGGAAGTCGAATTTTGGAGATTTACAGGAATGTTTTGAACAGTAGAAACGGAATATTTTAGGAGATAAGATGAATGTACCTCGAAATTTTGTAAAACAAAATCTATATGACCACAGTTCGTGTAGTTACCGGAAATTCTACGTACTGGTCACATGTTTTGAATTATTAACAAAATAGAATAGAACATATTGATGAGAAGTATACTTTTCCTTAGATTGGTATATAAAAATTCTGATCAATGTAGTAATCTTTGATCACACACATACACACACAATAAACTGCAACAAACAAGCCCCCGAATGCCTTGGTACGGCCGAGAGTGGGGAGAGTTCACTCTCCCTCTCCAAATGCTCTCACACGGTCACGCGTATATAGCTTCTGCCAGGGAAGTCCTACTCATTGCCTTCTCGTGGCAGCGGTATTGTTTACGAAATTGAGAGGACGAAAAGCGAATGTCCGATGCTTTAACCGGGTTAGTGGATATGGAGAGTCCACCTAGGGGAGTTGGAAAACCCTCATTCCAAACCAATCCTACACATAGGCTCCAGTAGCCTGAAGGAACAAATGGCGTATGAACCAATCGTTGGTCACCGGCTACCATGGGACTGCGTCTCCTGACTTGCTCCACTGCCTTATGAATCAGACCTTTGGGTCGAAGGCTCTGGGTGTGACCCCTAAGGAAACCACCTGGTTCGGTCTGGGCACCCGGGCAGTATCACAGCCCTCACACATATCAAATGAGATTTGTGTGGCGCATATGTATTTGGTGCCTCCTTGTACCAATATCTATGTGTTAAAATAAAATAAAATAATAACAAACAAACTCTAGATCTTGGTATTAAACGTGATTAACTTGCCTGATTGAAAAGATGAGTTTGTCGGAAGGCCCGACCGTAGCTGCTACTTTTACGTGATCGTCGGGTTTACCTATCATGGTAACTCAACCGGGTTATATTGGTTGGAACACATGTTCTTTTAAGTCCTACTACACCAGGCAGGTCGGTTGGAGAACGGTACGTCTAAAAGCAACAACTTAAGGCCCGAGGGCGAAGTTATACTACTGACTGTAGAGAAGTATGTTTCTGATGTGATGACCTCCATAATCGACTAACCAAGACTCAAATGGATCACATTGCCATTAGCCATTGTTGGAAGGGCTCAATAGAACACTATCGCTCATTCTGGAGCACATATTTAGACTCGGATCATTTTCCAGTTCGAGAACAAATTTGTCGGCATGTTAAAGAGCGCAAAAAAGCCACAGCAAGGAAACCCTTTAGAATCCAATTGAATGATGAAAAAATTTGTGGTATATATTTCGGGAACGACTAGAGGAGCTAATCAACCGTGAAAATGATACCCACTCCGAGGTAGGTTGGTATTGATATCCAAAATCTGTGGAAATAGCAGTGATATCTACTAATAACTTATCGATAGCGTATTTGGGGACTACAGAGTAAGCAATACCTGAGTCACTGACAATTAGATTTAGTCATCTTAATAGGTATAGACCATCTGGTTGAGATCCACGTCATTGTCGTAACCAATTGCTAGAAATTTTGAATGATTTAGTTTTAAATTGTTTGAAATAGTATATATGTATCCATTCTTTGTCGTCCCCCGAATCCTGATATTCAAAATTCCTCATAGCTTTTCTTGTTTTTATTTCGCTAATTTATACTTTCTTTTCGAGCCGTATGTTCGATACCTAATCTTTCCTGTTACCACTGATGCTGTTACTATCACAACTATTCCGGGATTTGGTTTGACAACTTCATCTCGGTGTGCTAATGGGACATGGAAAATTGAACCAATATACATACGTAGAGGTTCCACATCGTAACTAACCGATTTGTCAGAAGGATTCATGGAGAGTACATAAACAGCTTTTGTCTATAAAACGGCTATGGTCAGGACGACTTGCAACCTTATAAGAAAATTATGTTCAGAAGATAAAATGGGTAAGGAGTGAACGCCATTTGAATGATAATAGTTACCAGCAAAAATTTGTAACTAAGTATAGGAAGATTAAAGCGAATGAAATGGAGCAGCCCATGATTGAAAAAAACCATGTCATCCTAAGATTTGTCTTTGGGTGTGATGAATTAACTGGAAAGAATGATTTAAAATCATATTGCCTATGTGTCACTACTACTGCTTCTACTTTTCTGGGATCTATCTTCTTGATTTTATCCGTTGGTACTGATTTATGAAATGTGGCAACTTGAACCGATGCACGTATGTGCCACGTTCTACTTTGTTTATAACTGACTGACTGATTGACAAAATTATCTACTTTAAAACGATAGATAAGTTTAAGCAACTTGTATGGCATATGGAGTATGAGAATTCAGTGGTTAAGAACATCACCTTAGTTTATGAAATCACTAATCTTGGATCAAAGACTTAAAAGAGACCGTAAGCTTTAATGATGTTTTCTGTAGGGTAAGAGGGAGTATTCATTTTGCAATGTGGTAACTTTAACCAATGTATATATGTACCAGGGGGTTCTATGTTATATAAATACATATATAATGGCGAAATAAGAATAAAACCTTAGGTCGTACACATCTTCTAACTAGTTGCCTTCTATCATCACAAAGTTGAAAAATAAAAAAATAACGGATATTGATAAAAAAGAGAAGCTATCCATTTTATTTTATACATACAAAGGACTGTTGCAATGTCTCCTTCTCTCTCTGGATCGTTATCTTTCACCTTTATGTCTTATAATATCAAGGCACACCTTAGTAACAGTTAGATAAACAAATTATTTATATTGATGCCTTCTATCCTGCTATCACTCACAATGATATATGTATATACTTTCATTAATATTCACTTTAAATATGATATCAAGAAGAAATGGATGTTAGGTTTACCTACTACTACTACTACTACTACACTGAGAACATCTGTTTCAATGTTAGCGCACATTCATAGCCGCTATTCATTTATTACGATGAGGAGTGTTTTGCATAGATGCAGAAAGACAGCAGAAGCTTTACACCTAAATTATCAAGTTCAATATTCAACATAATTTAAACAAACAACCAACTATCAAAGCTCAGTCAGTCAGCTACAACATAGGATCGGGCATATATATGCATCGGTACAAGTTGCCATACCTCACCACATTAGCACAACAAGATGAACACCGAATTCATAAAAGTAGTTAATTCAATGGTGGTAATATAAAAAAAAAAGACTGCATATAAGGATATGGTACAGGAAGAAAGAATTAGTTCGTAGAAAGAAAGATGTAAAGCAATTTTAATCTCAGTTTAAGGGAGGATACAGAATGTATACACCTACGCCATTGTGATGGATTCTGAGCCATGTCACACAGAGTCTCCAACCATTGGTTACGAGAGTCACGCGGACTCCAACCAAGTAGTCTATATCTACCAACATGACTAAGACAAGAAATCATTTTTTTATTCCAAGAATTGAATATTTTGGATTTGATCTCTTGTGTGCACTGCTGAGGAATTCCAAACTAAGACGAATGAACCTTCCAGTGCTCCATTTGAGTTTGCAGCCAATTTTTACATGATAGTTTTGTTGGGGTGATCCGGCAAATCTTTCGCAAAAGACAAGCAAGGATCAGGAAACACTAAGAAGCGTTTCCTCCAATCAGCGTTCACTTGAAGTTCTATCCAAAAATATCAGGGAAGTGAAACATCACATGCAGAGGTTCTGATTGGTTGATTGCTACACTGCTACTATGTTTAGTAGCATTCCAGAATCTTCTAGCAACTCAAGGACATTTAAAATATAAAAACCCTGTATTTTCTTTATTGAAAAGAAACTTGGAGTAAAGTACTTCTCGCATACTTTGAGTCTTCTCTCTCGTTGTTCAGGTCGCTGTATAGTTCTAGCTTGGGGGTTACAGAATAGCTTAAGAGACGAACATAGCGTTCAATCAGTGATCAATCAGTTGTAAATGTCTTATTCCTAAAGAATATCAGTTGTCAGTTGAATAGAGTTTAAGAATGTAAAGCTGAGTTATGCGGTTAGTGAAAATTATAAAAAATATCAGTTGTCTCAAGATTGCAGATACTCCTTGCTGAAGAGTATCAACTAGCACGAAATTTAGGTTCATACTTTCCTGTAGACTGACTTTAACCAAAGAGTGATAAAAAGGTTCTGTTGAACTATTCGTGCATAAAATTAAAACTATAATAATAGATAACTTTCAGTGATACATTGATTACAAACGAGTTGTTTATAATAGATGTGATCATCTTCTACAGTTGTATTGAGTATGTGTATGCGTCACGATCAGTATCATTCATTATCATTGCCAACCTCAAGTTGTCATCTAACAACAGCAACAACAACAACATTATCATCATCATCATAGTCACGGGAAAAATGCTTTCATCACAAGAGAATAAGGAAGTCAAGTGCCCACCAACATTCAAAATCAAATCATAAGGATACATTTAAATGAGAATAAGCAGTATTAACTTATAAAAAAAGATTGATTGCAAACAGGATTACTTTCTATGAAATTAATTTATGAATGGAAGAAGATATGAGAACCCAAAAAAAGCTTTTTTTTCAAACTGTATCATCATTACTATTGCCAGTTGTTACCAGGACGACAAATTACGCATATGTATATATATAATACGTAAAAAAAGAGCATATTAGATATGAAAACAAAACACAATTAGCGTATACATATATATACACACACACATCATTCATCTGTAACCACAACAACTAAAAAAATAGTCTAGAATTCAATGAACAAATGAGTAAATAAATAACTAAACATTGTTTGACCTTAATCCACATATAATTTTTTTTGTTTTGTTTATGGTATAATTGGATTATGGTTAACAGTGGAATAAAAGATGTTTCGTCCAATCTGAGACTCATCAACTGAACGTATCTGCATCTAGGTTTTTATATAAAATACTGAAATAATGAAGTGATATTGGAAGCAACAGGTATTGGGTCTATGTAAAATATCAACATAATGAGACGTTAGTACATTCAACTGATGAGTCCCATTGAAATATAAGAATTAAACTTGAATAACTAGACAATAAATGAACAGAGAATACAACTCATTGGCAAGAATAATCATTCTTGGCAGTATGTTTTATATTCCTTTTCTGCTACTAGATGAGGACACATTCGTTCTTAGAAGAGATAAGCTTGAAATAGGATTAGTATTGATAATATTATTGATCGAAGAGTGTAACCAAGTCCAACGGACGACTGGTTGAAACCGGTCACTAAAGTTATTTTCCAAAAAGGTTACATTTGTATTTCTAGCTTGCATTCTTTTTCCAAACTCATAATGAAAAGTAGGTTTCAGTATATATTGGGAAGAAAATTTTTTAATCCCACCTCATTCTATAAGCGGGCAAAGTTACTGGAAATGTTAGTTATTAATTGGAAGTGTCTTATCCATGGCTCAAAATCGTTTTCAATGGCGCAGGTGCATCCATTCTTTGTGTTTCCTCAAATTATAATCTTCCAAGTTCTTCATAACTTTTTTTAAAATTTCACTGGTTTATATTTTTCTCTTGAATCGTATCTTTGACGCCTAATCTTTTCAATCACCACTCATACTGTTACTACCTTTACAATTCTGAGACTTGCCTTAACAATTTCATATGTCCGTGCTAATGGGGTATGGCAACATAAACCGATATACACATGTGCCAGGTTTTAGGCTTTGTTTGACTGACTGACTGACTATATCCGGCTGACGAGTTTCAAGTAGGCGCGTGTCCTGGGTTGTTTTGCTAGCCACCATCCATCTCTGCTTATAATGACTAGCTGACTATTCCGTCCAATTTAATTCGATTAGATAATTACGATAAGAAAATCTAAATATCACATCGGGGTTCAACACTATATCTAGAACAATATAACTATGGACCATCGAAAGTATAGGCACTCACCTTAATCTGATCAATAAAATCGGTTAATCGATATTTATCAACTTGTTTACATGGTCGAATAGTCCAACGATCCCATAGACTGAAATATTTTCCATTTGGTAAACGTGTTTGTCGACACAGTCCAGGCTCACTGAACAAAAGAACCGGTAATGCTAAGTTAAGAAAACTATTTCTAGATTTTAATTGAACTAAACGTTGTTCACAATTATTTATTGTTGTCGTAGTCGCCGCCAATGTATTTATTTCCTTTTCAGATGTAAACGAACCAACATGATCATCATCATATTGATTATTGTTAATTACATATTTAAGTAATTCTAAGCAGACTAAACCTGCAACAGTAGCAGTTGTTGTCGCTATAGCTGGTACTATTCGTCCAGCGATACGTTTAACAACATGGCGAGCTGTAATCGGTAGACTGTACATTGTAGCACGTAAATTCTATAACAAGTATATACAAAAAAAGAAATGAAAGATTACTGAAACATTTGACCGGAAAAAGGGGAGCGCAAACGTTTATGTGACGAAGAAACTAGTAGTAAGCAACTGAAGTAAATTTCTAATTGAATGAATGCTTCAACACTTTCAAAGCGTTCATCCATAGACTAATAACATCTACAACTTATTACTACTATTGTGTATATGGAGGAATAAATGAAAATGGAAGTGTTTTGAAAGAAAACATTGTTGCTTAGAGATATTTGAAGGGAAACTCGGGTTTCGTATTATTCGGTACTCGTCAACAAGGTGTACTTGTAATCTTCAGGGGACTGATACTTCTCGGCAGATTTGGTCAGAAATGTTACCACTGAGCTATTGATACAAAGGAGCACCAAAAAATATATACGCCGCACAAATCATTGGATGTGTATGCATTGAGATACCATTCGGGTGACAAATCAGAACAAGTGGTTTCATTACGCGTTCACATTCTGAGCGCTTGACTTACAGGTCTAATCCACGAGACAGTGCAGCAACGTTAGGAGATGCAGTCCTATGGTAGCCAGTGACCAACATTAAGTCCATACTCCAGTTTTCTCCCAGGATCCTGGAGCACAAATACACCATTGGTTTGGAATAAACGTTTCCCAACTCCTCTACATGGATCCGCCATACTCGCTTACCCGGTTTAAGCGCTGAACATTCGCTTCTCTTCCTCTCTATTTCGTAAACAATACCCCCACCACGAGAAAGCAATAAGTAAAACTTTTCGCTTCAAATCATTTCAGATGTACACAAACACTGGAACAGTATTTTCTCATCTAAAGTACCTATGAAAGGCACTTAAACACGTATGGTCACCAATTTCTAGTTTCTATTGCCATATTGTCTTAGAGTTTAAGCTTGTTTAGTGTTAAGTCATATCGACTATGATGGGTAAGTGCTGCATTCCAGACCTCAATATTTACATACACCTCTCACCTTGCATACAACAACTACTACAAACTGAATGTTATGGTCGAATTAACAATACTTTAATATTATCAGGATGGGTTTTGTGGAGATTTTTAGAAATTTCACAAGTTGAAATCATGAGCCCATTGAAGCTAGACCACCATGGAAAACCTGGAAGCACTGGACGGCCGTTTCGTCCTAGTATGGGACTCCTCAGCAGTGTTTACCAATAGAATAGACTATGTAAAATTTATTTTAAGTGTTATTTTCGTCATAGGTATGCATATTTTATACATGTATGTATACGAACATCTTCATTTAATCATTCTATTACATTGAGATGACTCACTTTGTCATTTTCATCACATGGACATGTATCGGTCATGTGAAAAATCATTTTCTGCTTTCTAAGTGTTTTCATTCACTCGTTTCTATACCGGTCATACATGTTTGTCAAATGACTGCGTGAATTAAAATATACACCTTTTGTTGTCTGTCAACGCTTGTATAACAAGATTTAGAGAAATAGTTAAAGTAGATGACAGCGTGTACAAACTTATTTCTTTGTTTAAAAGAGTTAATCACATGGTGATTTGTGTATTACGTGAAATGATAATAAATGGATGATTCAACATACGACTGGTTGAAGTTAGACATTAATAACGTTAGATGCCAACCGGCTCAGTGGTCTAGCGGTTAAGCGCTCCCGCGTGAGACTGATAGGTTTTGGGTTGGAATCTTGCGGTGCGGGATCGTGGGTGTGTACTGCTGAGGAATCCCATACTAGGGTGGGACAGGCCGTCCTGTGCTTCCAGGTTTTCAATGGTGGTCTAGCTTCAATTGACTCATCAGTTCAATTATTAACATGCATCAATTAATTAACTTCAGTTTGGACATCTGTTACGTTCTAGTTTGAGATTTCTTCAGCAATACAATCGATCCCATCACATTCAGGCATCGTGACGATTGAATTGCACATTTAGACTATTCAAGTCATTATTCTCAAATGGTCAAAAGATTTCCAACTTCAGTAAATTTGTAATATCGTTATTCATTGTAATCGGTCCATCTTAACTATTCTATCATACTTGTGTCAATGAATGAAGAGTGATACAAAATAGAGGAGATAAGTACAGAGATTCAACAACATATGTAGAAATTAGTAGAATAGTCTAGAATTTGGAAATTGTCAACATATACCTCCAAGGGATTATGATATTTCACACTAGCTAATAAAGCATAATTAAGTAAAAAGTGAATAATGTTGAGTTATCCATTGTCCAGTATAAATCAAGACATAAAAAAACACTACACATTGCTGTGCAATAACTGCTAAAGGCTTTAAAATTGTTTCGTCACTATGTAGAGCATTTAGAAACCTAAGTGTTGACACATACATAACAATGTATATAGTAGTATGTGTTCACGTAAAACTCGGGTACTGAATATAATCAGCTAATTACTGTTTAAAAATAACAGTATAGTGTTAAAAAGGGTTCAAAGAACAACAACTAAGTTAGGTATTCGAATCATATGACGAAAGAATGACTAAATGGAACCTACTCTCCTTATCACACAAAACTAGAAGGGACTTGATCACATACTTCGAGTTACTGAATTATTAGGTTTACATGACATATTTTCAATTGTCCTTCAGAATAGATAACATAAAAAATGTTCACAAGTCTAGGACTAATTACTTATCAGCCGAATACCGATTTTCTTATTGAATTTCCAATAAATGGAACTTTTTATTTAAGTAAGTGTTTACAACTTCTTTTGTATAGACATTCAAAAGGAGGTTGGATTAATTGAGGAATAGCCATAGCTATAACTAACAAAGGTCATCCAGACTTATGTCCTTAAAATAAAACTGAATGTTTTAGTTAGATCTTCTATAGAATATAAGGCACAATGCCTAATTCAATGTCATCACTATCTGAATTACATCTTTATTATTGAACTTCTGTAATTCTTTCTCTTCTTTCTTCTTCTTCTTCATCATCATCATTAACACCAGTATACCTTCATGATTTCAATTGTTAAAATAAACGAAACTCAAGCGTGAATGAATGAATGAAAGAACAAATGAATATAAAAACAAAATATGGACGGAATAGTTGACAACACCAAAAAAAAAAGAAGAAAGAAGTATAATCAATAATGCTTATAACGAATAGCATTCACTTATTTTCTATCCATGTAGCAGAAGAAAAAAAACGATAACTAAACAACAACAATAACAAAAATAACAATGCTAATAGTTTATCTACTCGTCACTACGACTACCACTAATACTACTACTGATACTACCACTACTATTACTCTCCTAAGTAAGTTTATCACTATAGGCCTGGTAATTTCGGTTAGGTCATAATTTGATTGATGAAATAAACTAATGCATATATAGATATGTATATACATAGATAAACACTGAGTTGCTAGCTGTGTTCAATTGTGTGTGTGTGTATCTATATATGTTTATCTGCACACACACACACATTAATAAATAAATAAACATATGAATGAAAAACATTTGTATGTGTATAGAGGCGCGCAAGTGCGTCATTCTATTATGTACGACAGGCATGTCTGTCTGTCTATCTATCATATATTGAATATGTCTATCTATCCATCCATATTACTATGGAGAGTTGATTTGATAAAAAGGAAAGTTAACATTTACTTTATTCTTTTTTTTCTTTCTCTCTAAAATTATAATTTGTGTAAAATTTATTCCCATCGGTTTCATGAGTGACTTTTTTCCTCTCTCTCTCTCTCTCTCTCTCTCAATATTACAAAGATAATAACAATAATAATAGAAAATGACAATTCACAATGTTATATACTAATTTTCAGTATAGGGTTGTAAAGATTATTGAATTCTAGTGAGAAATCATGATCAGTGAAGTTTCAACAGTGTTTGTTGTGAGATAGTAGCTCACTGATGATAATGGTGAACGATCGCGTAATATTGTAAATTAACGGAAATTAGACATTAACATTCAGTCAGTCAGTCAGCTACAACGTAAGACCAGGCACATATATGTATCGGTACAAGTTGCCATACCTCACCACATCAGCACAACAAGATGAACAAGAAATTCATAGAAATAGTTAATTCAATAGTAGTAATATATAAAAGAAAGATTGCATATAAGGATGTAGTACAGGAAGAAAGAATTAGTTCATAGAAAGATGTAAAGCAATTTTAATCTCTTAGTTTAAGGGAAGACAGACAGTGTATACACCGACGCCATTGTGGTCGATTCTGAGCCATGTCACACAGAGTCTCAAACCATTGGTTACGATAGTCACGCGGACCACAACTAAGTAGTCTGCATCTACCAACATGGCTCAGACTAGAAGTTAGTGACTTTATGGACTGATGCCACGTTTTAATTCGGCATCACCTAACTTTCTTCCAACCATCCCGAACGCCGGTTAGCATTGCACGTCGTGGTAATCGGTGTTCGGGCATACGTAACACGTGGCCCAACCATCTCAGTCGACGAAGATTCACAACCTCATCGACTGATTTACCATCATTCCCTAATACCCTGCGTCTAACTTCACTATTACTTACCCGGTGATCCCAGCAGATGCCAGCAATATTTCTAAGGCATCTGTGGTTAAATACTAGTAGCTTAAGAGTGTCTTCTATTCTTAATGGCAATGTTTCGCTGTCGTAAATTAGAACAGAACGGACTGTCGCGCAGTATACTCGTCCTTTTATTGATAGGCATTAACATTGTTGGATGCCAATTCAGTGTGCAAGACCGAAGAACCCAGGTTTGAATCTCGTGAGACGCGATCGTGGATGCGCACTGCTAAAGAGTCCCATACTCGAACGAAATAACAGTTCAATGCTTCTAGGTTTACAATGGTGGTGGTGATCCGTTTATGATATCAATCTAAATACTAATTTAATATGATAATAGAGGATAAATGAAAACACTTTTTTTTATAGATTAAGAAGTTTTAGTGAAAATAATGACTAGTGGTATTTGAACCATGTTGAGTGTAAGGCGATTAGCGTGCAATGGATGGTAATTGAACTATTAAATACAAAACTCAATGATCTAAATGTAGCGTGCTTGCCACCAGACCTGTAGGTCCTATATTTGATCTATAATGAAGTGGGTATTCACTGATGAAGAGTTCCATACTGACGATAATAAATTAATTTATCAAACACAGGTTTTCTGTACTCAGTTTAGATCTATACTGTTTATGTAAGGGTTGATTATAATTCAAGATTACTTAAGAACAAGAAAAATCATAGTAATTTAAAAGTCCTTATAAGTGAAGACACACAGTTACCGATAAAATTCCAATAGTTAGAGTAACATGGAAGGTTGTGAAAATTACTGAACATTTCAATTTTTCATAATCGGTTAGACATTAGTTCAATAATCGTTAAAAAGCCAATTCTCACTCAACAATGGGAATCCATAACCCCAACCCACGAATGAAACCCATAACCTTTAGAAATCTCAGCGACTGCTTATAATTTAGGTCAGTAGATTATCAATAATGGTTTGAAGTTGTTAACTTCAGTCGATTCGTAATATTGAGAGTATGGTTAGTGAGACTTATTTTTTCATTCCCAGTAGAGTTGAACTGCTAGCTAAGGAGTTCTGTAGTATGAAAAAAAAGAATCCTTCCAAGTTTTTCGCTAATTGTCTAATCAGACTTAGTGGGTGATATAAAATGATGAAGGGAAGCGTAAAAGACGGAGGCCAAAGAACACATTACGTCGGGAAATAGAAGCAGATATGAAAAGGATAAATAACAACTGGGAGGAGCTGGAAATGATTGCCCAGGACAGGGTTGGATGGAGAATGCTGGTGAGCGGCCTATGCTCCTTCACGAGGAGTAGCAGGCGTAAGTAAGTAAGCAAGTATAAAATGATGATAAGATTATTTAGTGAATTGGTTAGTAATATTAAGTTTTTTATATTGAAGTAATCAATGATACATAAATATACATAGTTGCAATTGTATCAGTTGTATTGTATAGTAATATTCACCATCTGTCTAGTTTCTGGTTATTTGTAACTATACAATTGAATTATATACTATGTAAACAATTCAGTTTGTTAATATGATTATACTACACAACATACTATAACATAACAAACTAAGTCGGAATTATTTCAAATCAAAATGATTATACAGATAGTGTGTGTGTGTGTTATAAAGAAATTAGTTAGTACAGATGATTAGTGGAGATTGTAGAATTTTTTTGCAATATAAATCATGAACTGATCTTAGCTAGATTATGATTGAAAACCCGAAAGCACTAGATGACTATTTCATTCTAGTATGAAACTCCTCAGTAATGCACATTCATAACACCTAAGACCTACGGTATCACACGCGAACGATTAACCTATAGATCAGGGTTACGCAAGATCTTTTATTGATTGAAGTTAGATATTAGGATTATTGGATGTCGGCTTAGTGATCAACAGGTTAGGCGTTCATACATGGAGGTCAGGTCGTTGATGTGCACCTACTAACGAGTCTCATACTGGGATGAAAAAGGAGTCTAAGGTTAGTTTGTGATTTAAACTGTAAAAATTATAGAGATATGTCAAATTATTGTATCTATGTAAATATAAGATTTAAGAGTAATATAGATAAAAGGAAACGAAAATCAATTCATACAAATCATTAATTGTTGTTTTAAGCTATTCATAAAAAGTCTAACTCTCCTACTTGATGTCTTTCATATGTCTACAATTAACAACTAGATAATGATAAGTGTGATAGAACATGAATGTGCATTTCAATTCATTTTACATCATTCTACAATATCATATCAAATTAATATTAATGATTCAGATGAAAGATAACAATAGCGTCTGAAATGAACATTTCAATCTATTTGACAATAGCCATCTAGATGATGAATCTATATCTCAGAATTGATAGCCACGTTCTAACTTGAAACTGAAATGAGTCGCTTCACACGATAGAGAACTATGCATTACACCATTTGGTTACAATAACCAATACCGAATTTCCAAAACTTGTTTAAAATACTGAGTTCTGGGTTAAAGTAACATCAATATTAAGAAAGTAAGAGGAGAAAAAGTGAACAACTGGCGCCTAAACTAAATTGGGGGATATGGAGAGTCCACTTAAGGGAGTTAAAAAATCATAATTTCAGACAAGTGACATACATGTACTCCAGGATCCTGAGGGAACGAATGATGTATGAACCTATTTTAGTCGCTGGCTATCATGGGAACAGATTTCCTGATGTTGCTTCACTGTCTTATGGATTAGACCTCTAGGTTAAACGATCGAGGAATGGCTCTGTTGTAACGTGTGACTTGCAGGTTTTGATAAGCAGCGTTTATATCGATCGATCACAGTAACACGGAAAACACGTATGGACGACCTAGTGCCCTGACTGGTCCTGCTTCGCTGTCTATCTTCAGCCAGTTGAGTCTAGAACATAAGTCACAGCCTCTGAGTTATGAATCGTTGTATTTCAGACATACTCTATTTATATACTAACCAAACAAACCACATCGCACCATAAAGTAGAAAACAACATTTACACAATATGTAACGCATGAATTAAATAATAGCCAATAGGGGATGTATATTTAAAGTCCAAGGCCACCATAGACTTAACATGACAATGATTGGCACATTATTCTGCATCCATAACAGGCTCTCCAAGAAACCAGCGCACATATAAATAGGATGTGTGAAGCATATTATTTTAAATGCTCAGTTACACTAGAGATATAAAAAACTGATAATGTATCAGAAAAGCTTACTTATGTACTGGTGCCCATATCAAATAGATATGGGATGAAACCTTCATTCTTTAATTAGCCGAAAAAAACCCTATATTGTTTAAATAATCTGATAATACAGTTTGTGACTAGAATGATCTTCATGTAAATTAGTAAGTAATGTAGGTATCCACCACGGCGATATCAGTGCATTGAAGATCGCATGTATACCTTGCTGACGATTGTCAAATAAAATAAAAGCTAGGTTCAGGGTTTCTTGTCGACTATCTCCAATTGCTACTTTACATCTCAACACAGTGCACTTGATGTTGATTCATTCAAACTAGCAGTCATATTGCAATTTCATCTATATATTTCGATCAGCATCAAGAAGTACTAGACAAACATTGATATAAATCACTGCTCAGTGATTTATTTAATTAGTCTCCTGATGATTGACTGGATTATGAAGACGTCAACATCTGGGGTTAAGCATGGGATACAGTGGACAGATAGGATGCAGCTGGACGATCTAGACTTCGCAGATGATCTGGCCCTTCTATCCCAAACGCAACAACAAATGCAGAAGAAAACGACCAGTGTAGCAACAGCCACAGCACCAGTAGGTCTCAATATACACAAAGGGAAAAGCAAGATTTTCCGATACAACACAGCATGCAACAATCCAATCACATTTCACAGAGCTTTGAAGGATGTAAACACATTTACATATCTGGGCAGCATCATTGATGAACATGGTGGATCTGATGCAGATGTGATGGCACGGATTGACAAAACAAGAGCAGCATATTTACAACTGTAGAGTATCTGGGACTCAAACCAATAGTCAACAAACACCAAGGTCAGAATTTTCAATACAAATGTCAAGAGAGTTCTACTGTATGGGGCGGAAACCTGGAGAACTACGAAAGCCATCATCCAAAAGATACAGGTGTTTATTAACAGTTGTCTACACAAAATACTTCGGATACGTTGGCCAGACACTATCAGCAACAACCTACTGTGGGAGAGAACAAACTAGATCCCAGTGAAGGAAGAAATCAGGAAGAAGCGCTGGAAGTGGATAGGACACACATTGAGGAAAGGACCCAACTGCATCACAAGATATGCCCCCATCGCTTGGATTTCTCAAGGCCAAAGGATAAGAGGAAGACCAAAGAACACATTACTTCGAGAAATGGAGATAGACATAAGAAGTATGAACAAAAATTGGATAGAACTAGAAAGGAATGCCCAGGACAGACTGGGTTGGAGATTGCTAGTCGGTGGCCTATTCTCTATTGGAAGCAACAGACGTAAGTAAGTAAGTAAATAAGTCAATGAAGAATGACATTATTTAAAGAATCAGTGAAAAGCAGATGAGGCACTGGGAATTCATGTTTCATCTTCACTTAAAAACTTGTCTCATTATTCAATAAACACATGATTTCACAGAGAATTGAACGAAAAACTGGGTTTTTTTTCTTTCAGATTCATCATTATTGCTACTTCCCAGTTTCAATTGTTGACAAATTTATTTTCTTTTTTCAACAAAAAGAAAAGAAAAGAGAAAAAAGAAACACTTACTGCAGCTGACATGACAAAATCAACATGTGCCAAATTATCGTCATCTTTCTCAAACGTTACTGATTGACATGAAGAAATCACTGTGAAAGATAAAATATGCATAGACAGATATAGTCAGTTACAATTACAATAAGATAAATATAAGTAGTAGTAGTATTGAGGATATTAAATTAGTGTGAAAATCAGTAACAGAGTGCAATGCAGTTGTATTTCACTGTTTGTCTTCTTCTTCTCCTTCTTATGTCTTCTTTTTTTAATCATTCGATTCTATTCTTGTAAACTGTATTTCTCATTTTAAAGTTTTCATTACATTACTATTACTATACAGATCAGAATTTTGACTGAATATAACTAGTAACTTGACATGATAGTCGAGATGATTCAGCTGAGTTCTAACTGGCTTGTTCATCATTTACGTCTTCTATATAAGAAAGATTAATTGAAGAAGAGCCGTAAAACTAAAAAAAGAGCAAATGTGCGGTTTAAGGGTGCAATTGTAATGCGGAATATGTCGGATTGTGATAGTAGTAAACTGTTCCTTTCAGACAACCAGTAACTCCAAGGTCGATGCCTTTCCATAGTTGAAAGAGGTATCAGAAAAGATCAACCTGAAAAATAATACACATTACACCTTGTCCAACGGATCTTTGGTCCCGGTTGTAATAATCGAAAAGTATAGTGCAAGTATATCAAAAGTAATTAACAAAAAGGCCTATTTTCAACTTCGCTTAGTTTTTAAGCTACACAGTGTTCTATTAGAACTTTAAAACATTCAATAAAAATTAAATTGATCAATGAACAGAACACGTTTAGACATGGTTGCTATTTGGAAACAATCATCGTCTATGTCTACATAAACACCAACTAGCTACTAAATGCCAAAATATGGTACCACTTCTATTAATTTATGTGAACAACAATGGACATGAGTTCAAGTAGAAAAGGTCAAAATATTGAACAGAGCAAGCATAAAGAAAGTCAGAGAATTTATCAAAACTTAGCACTCTAACACCTCTAACATAGAAGACCTGAGCAAAAACTATTTTCCATCATTTGAAAGTATTGCGTAGATTCGATCACAATCTATCTCGACGCGCGATATTGGCTGAAGTAGTAGTATGTTGGTAGAGAGTAATAGGTTGGTCGAACCAAGACACTACATTATTCCATAAAAGCGTTGATTGTTGGACTAAACCATGTTGGTGAGTGCAAACTACTTAGTTGGGATCCACACAGTGACTGGAGATGTTAGATGATATGTAGGTGTCATTACCAAGGTTTGATTTGATAATTTCGAATAAATTGAGCATTGGGTTGATAGTTATAAATAAAAATAATATATTTGTAATATCCCAATGAGTAGAAAATTGGATTTTCTGACGTTTCGTGACTTAGTGTAAGTCACTTCTTCAGAGAATAAATAACCAAATTAAAATTAATCCAAGTTTAAATAGTACAATGGAACAATGCAAGAATAATATTTGATCAATCAAAAATAGGCCTGAACAAGCTGGTGTTATGTCATTAATAACCGGATCAAATTATCCAAGTGTAAATGCAATTGGTACAATCACAGAATATTTAATAAACGATGTTTACAAGACAACATTATCCCTAAATCTCTTGTTATAAAACCTCCAGAACGGTCCTGGAGATCTATCCAGACTTCGCAACACGCGTCTCGAATATTCGTACGAGAACGCATTCACAAATGCACACATTTACTAGAAAAATATCGTGAACGAATCAAAAACTTTGATGATTTACTGAAGCTTTTAACCCCGACCGAATTACAAACCACGATATCCAACCTGTTTATAGAAAGAGAACGTCACTATTTAAATTCATCGGAACACCGACAAATTGAAAAATTCGAAAACATCAAAGAAAAGGAGAAAGATAAGAAAACATCAATAATAAAATACAATTCGAATGATCTAAGAAGAACTGTTCATAATCTCTCTAACAGAAACTTAAGCAGTCACGAAATCACTCTACTAGAGAAGGGATTACATTTCAATTTACACAGAAAACCATTTAGCACTGTTGAAATTGCTCCAATTATAGAACCAATGATCGCACAACTACCGGAAAAAGAGTCGCATTTACTACGTCAAAAGACATCCCATATTCTGACTAAACAAAAACACATTACACCAAACATTTCAAAAGAAGAATTGAAGGCTCTGCATTCACTTAAAAAAGACAAAACGATTATTATCACAAAAGCCGACAAAGGCAACACAACAGTAATCATGAATAAAACAGATTATATTAATAAAGCTCTTGAACATCTCTCAACAGGACCTTATGAAAAGATCAATCTAAAAACTTCTCTAACGATTAAGAATAAAGTCAAATTAGAAACACATCAACTTCTGAACGAGCTAAAACCAATCATTGGGGTCTCGCTTTGGTTTGCGTTGCATCCCAAATCATGTAATGTCTCACGGTTTTATGGCTTACCAAAAATTCATAAACCAGATATTCCTCTAAGACCGATAGTAGACTTCACAAACACCCCAACATATGCATTATCAAAATATTTAAGCAATATATTAAAACCACTACAACTCAACTTACATAATATAATTAAAGACACATATGACTTTAAATCCAAATTATCCGGATTAATCATCGAGAAGAATGAAATCATGGTAAGCTTTGATGTCGTTTCTTTATACACAAGTGTTCCCATTGATAAATGCTTAGAATTCATTAGTGGTTTACTTGAGAACGACAATACTCTTCCTGACAGATGTCCATTGAGCATCAGTCTAATCATGAAATCCTTAAAACTTTGTTTAAATTCAACGCTATTTACTTTTAACGGTATGTTATTCAAACAAACTAACGGTGTAGCGATGGGATCCCCCGTGTCCCCGATTGTAGCCAACCTTTTTATGGCACACATAGAATCAAATATCTTCGCCCAAAACATTATACCACGAATTTGGCTTAGGTATATAGATGATACATTTGTTGTGATAAAAAAGACTCATCTAAGATCTTTTTCAAAACGAATTAATACACTTTCATCTTACATCAAATTCACGAATAAAAATGAACATGGTGAGCTACCATTCTTAGATTGTTTAGTGAAAAGAAATCTAAATGGAATTCTAAATCTATCCATCTACCGAAAACCTACACACTAATCGTTATATTGACTTCCATTCAGCACATCCTTTCAGTGCAAAGATCTCGCTAGCCTTAAATCTTTTTAGAAGAGCTAAAAAGATCATCACATCAGAGGAAGACAAACAAAAAGAACAAATGAATATAATTAGCATCTTACAATTTAATAATTTTCCTATGAAGATTATTAGAAGCATATTAAAACAAAACAGTTTATTACATTATAATAATGATTCGAATGAAATGTCATGGATTGGTACTATAGTTCTACCACACCGTCATGGTACAACAGAAGAAATCCAAAGAATCTTAAAACGTCACAGAATCAAAGTGTATTACAAAACAACGGACAAACTACGTAATACTTTAGTTCGCCTGAAAGAAAAAATCCCTTTCATGTCCACACAGAACTGCGTCTACAAATTAGGTTGTATTGATTGTGATGCCTATTATATTGGAGAGTCATCCGGCGAAATCGTGACTAGAGCCAAAGAACATATTAGGTACACAAAGAAACCTCCTAACAATCCTGTAGAATTGAACCAACTTCAAATTAAATCGGCAATAGCAGTTCATGCCATTTTCAACAACCACCAAATCGATTTTAAAAATATCAAAATATTGCAAAAAGGCTTTTCCAACTACAAAGAAAGGAGGATAGCTGAGGCGTTCCATATAATGCTTAATCCTACTTCTCTCAATAGAAAGGAAGGTCTTACTATACATCCTACTTGGACTATCTATCCTAGCCATTCAGTCTGATCGTATTTACAATTTCACACTATCATATTACAAATTTAAACTCTATCCTGTCTTACCATAAAGGTCACACAAGTTTTCATTCTTAAACAATGCACATGTACATACACACACAAATTTACATACATATCACTTATGAATCACCTTGACAGAAATGACATGACATCAACTTGTTCAGACCTGTTTTTTGATTGATCTAATATTATTCTAGCATTGTTCCATTGTACTATTTAAACTTGGATTAATTTTAATTTGGTTATTTATTCTCTGAAGAAGTGACTTACACTAAGTCACGAAACGTCAGAAAATCCAATTTTCTACTCATTGGGATATTACAAATATATTATTGTTAGATGATATGGTTCAGAATTTGTCACAATGACTCAGATCTTTTAACTTTCTATTCTTCCCTGAATCTTGAGTTTCAAAATAATCTTATTCTTTTCATTTCACGAACTCATTAATTTTTTCTGAAATCATATTGCCTATACTCATTAATGACATTGTAACACCGGATAATACAGTAGACATCTAGCAACGTATAGTAGACTGTATACGAGTAGAAAAAATACAGATGTTTCTATAAAATATAAAATATCTTTATAGTATATTTGGGTCGCGGCAGGTAAGTTCAACCTATGTAAGACTCGTTAGTTGGATGTACCTGCACATTCGAAGTCTTGATTTTCTAACTCAGTACCTTACGGTAACGTGTTATCTACTGAAATACTGAGTGCAGGTATGCCAATAAAGGTTGATCAAAAACCGAGTCCTGAATATCAACAACAGGATAATTCAGACCTTTATAATAATAATAATTATTATTATTCATATTTTCAATTTCATTATCAGTTAATTAAACATGAAATAGTCAGAACTTTGTGCACTGCTTATGATTATTCCAAGTGCTGGTGGGCGGCCCGTGCTCCTCCACGAGAAGTAACAGGCGTAAGTAAACTCCTTAGTAAGTAAAGTAAATTTCTGATAACAAGATGTTCAATAAAACAAGCAAAAGATAGTCAATACTTACTACATGTCACATACTCAACTATGTATACCAATACCACAATAAAAAAAATTAGATTAAAAAGATGGAAAACTCAGGATTTACACAACTTTCAATAGACTGCCTTGTTTCTGATCTTTCTCTTATCTACTACTAGTTCCTAAGATGGCTATGAAAACAACCATGAATATCCCTAGACTACCCCCCCCCACAGCAGACCACACATCCAAGTAAGTCTATAGAATTTGACCAACAATAAGAACTGGAAAAATACGAAACTGGTTGCTATTTATCAGTTTGTCAACGTAAACACCTAAATACAATGAGAGATCAGGTCAGTATTAACGTTTCAGACAGTAACGTTGTATGATGTGGGTTCGAGGGCTACAGTGAACATTAGTTTCACCTATATTGCAGATACACCTTGTGGACGAGTGAATTCGGTCGATATTGCCATTTTTAGACAATAATGTAATAGGTGTCCGAAGTGTTAAGTACTTGGTTTGAGTGTCAGGGTGGATATCAAAACAAACTTATTACCTAAAACAATCGGAGAACAAGATACAATAATGTTATTAGTGTTCACCAAATCAGTAAAATCGAAAAAAACCCATATCAGGGACGAATTGAACTTAGCGTGATAAAAAGAAGACAATATTGACTCATTTACCAGACCTAAATTTATGTACACGATTTTGAGCCGCATACAATACTCAAATCTTTACAGGACACTGAAGACTAAATAGTTTGATATTTGATTAAGAGATATCCGGAACCTAGTTTAATCTGTCACAGACTAGCATTAAATAAGTTTGATTATTAGTGCCACTATGAATGTGAGAGACATCCATAATAAAACGAAACCTACAAGCAAAGTAAGTTCAATTGAATAAATGAAAAGTTGTATGAATACAGTATAGTAAGAAGAAATTCAAATAGTTCATTTATCAGTATGAGTACGTATGCTGGTGAGAGATCCTATTGAAATTATTATTTCCAAGGCATTATCATCAACCACTATCAAAGTCACAATCAGTTCCATTATACAGATCTAAAACTTCGAGAACTATCACAACCATCATCAAGAAGATACAAGTATTTATAAATAGTTGTCTACGCAAGATACTCAACATCCATTGGCCGGATACCATCAACAACAGCCTTCTCTGAGACAGAATAAACCAGCTTTCAGATCAAGAGGAAATTAATAAAAGACGACGGAAATGGATAAGACATACATTACACAAATCATCAAACTGCATCACGAGGCAAGCACTAACTGGGAATCCTGAAGGGAAGCGGAAAAAAGGAAGGCCAAAGAACACATTACGTTGGGAAATAGAAGCAGATATGAAAATGATGAATAACAATTGGAAAGAGCTGGAAAGGATTGCCTAGGACAGGTTTGGACGGAGAATGCTGATGAGCTGTCTATGCTCCTGCACGAGGAGTGACAGGCACCAAAAGAAGAAGGCATTATCATAACATAGTAACTAGGTTTTAGTGTATAATTCTTTTTCATAATTGAAGAGATATATATGTATAAATGTCTGTATAAGTGAGTAGAAAAGAAAGAAAAAAAGGATATTATCCAAATGTGTCTGATAGATACAATAATGAAGTTCATATGATTGGTTTAACAAGTTTATATTATTCTATAGACAGGCTTAAATAATTAATCTTTATGTATGTACAACAATGTATATGCATCGAACTCATCTAATGTTTACATGATTACATTAGCAACAACTTGTCTAACATCGTATTTAATCTTATCCATACCCAATACAAACAACAAGTCCTTATCATACATATGGATGTATCAATTTCTAAAATAGGTGTGTATAGATAAATGATGAGATGATGAAATGTTGAAATAGAGACTAATGAAATTAAAATAAAAGACACTTATATAGGTACTCATATATATATAAGCATGTGTATATACATACAGGTTATACATACACTTGAATAATGACTGGAAAAAAGTCAACCTTATATTTTGATACTACAAATAGGATTTACTTGATAGATTGGAGTAAACACCTATCTAATTGATGTCTGATATATTCTGTTTATTTCAATAGTTGAGATCATGAGTCAATTAAAGGCACACCACAGTGGAAAACCTGGAAGCACTAGATGACCGTCTCATCCTAGTATAGAACTCCTCAACAGTGCGAATCCACGATCCCGCCTCACGAGATTCAAACCCATTAACTACCAGTCTCGCGCACGAATGCTTAACTTCTAGACCACTGAGTCGGCATCCAACGTTGTTAATGTCTAGCTTCGACCTATACACGAAATCGAGCAACACATCCACTTATGAGGAGTCCCACAATAAGACGAAACGGTCATCCAGTGCTTCCAGGTTTTCCATCGTGGTCTAGCTTCAATTGACTCATGATCTTAACTATTGAAATTACTGTAATATCCACAAAAACCCCTTCTGATATTCTAGTTGATTGATTTTTCCAGTAGTTAATATATTAAGGATTACAAATGATCGATCCCTATCGGGATATACGTATCGTGATGAGTGGATGCTTCAATATTGTCATTTGGTTAGAAGTTATCATTGTATCTGAATTGTAGCTAGCAGTGTGATACAGCAAGCACGTTTTATCTCTTTTAAAGCAGGAAAATTCTAACTCATACAAAAAAAACTTCAAATCTATTGAACAAGTTATTGGATTTCTGGACTCAGTAACTTATTAGGTGATGCATTTGAAGAGATTTGTATAGGGTTTGAGTTTCAGCATAAAAATTGAACACCGAAATAAAGATGCATCTAGCTGACGGGTAGCAAACAGTTTAAAACACGTGTACTGGATTCCAATTTTAGCTATGACCCAGTTTTCCTAATACTTATGTCTAAATGAAAATATCAAAGCTAGCCGTTCATGATGCATGTATAATTGATCAGCCGTTAACACCAACAGGATGATACAAACCTTCGGGAATAAGCATCACACTCGTTGGACAAATTACTGGTGATCAGAATGACAACGTAGCCTTTCCTTTTACCTCAACGGTTATATTTAGATCTATAATAATGCTAACTTTAATGGCTTCATATGTCATTGAATATTTCATAACTACTGTCGTTCAGCTTGTATGAAAGTTAGTTATACTTACCTGTCTTTTAGAATTGAGAATGACAAAGACAATTTTAACTCCATAATACACGAATACACGACCACACCACCAGGGGGCCGAATATAGAACCTTGGATATTACAAACTGATGAAAGTTAAGTATGTAAATCATTGAATCAATGCCCAGTAGTCTAGAGGTTAGGAGTTCGCGTGTGGAACAAACAGTCGTGGGTTCGACCTCTGATGATGTATATAAGCATCTGAGGTCATATATTGTTTTTCCAGTCATGTAAATAACGCAATAAAATCTTCCTGCTTTAAATTTGTCACAATTAATCAACTGGATGTTTTGACTACTAACTACACTCACGAGTGCCTATAAAAAACGTATTATCACAGAGAGATGGGATACGTGTGTGTGAGTTGGTACTTACTTACGCCTGTTACTCCCAATAGAGCATAGGCCGCCGACCAGCATTCTTCAACCCACTCTGTCCTGGGCATTCCTTTCTAGTTCTATCCAATTTTTGTTCATACTTCTTATGTCTATCTCCATTTCTCGAAGTAATGTGTTCTTTGGTCTTCCTCTTATCCTTTGGCTTTGAGAAATCCAAGCGATGGGGGCATATCTTGTGATGCAGTTGGGTCCTTTCCTCAATGTGTGTCCTATCCACTTCCAGCGCTTCTTCCTGATTTCTTCCTCCGCCGAAATCTGGTTTGTTCTCTCCCACAGTAGGTGTCTGGCCAACGTATCCGAAGTATTTTGTGTAGACAACTGTTAATAAACACCTGTATCTTCTGGATGATGGCTTTCGTAGTTCTCCAGGTTTCCGCCCCATACAGTAGAACTCTCTTGACATTTGTATTGAAAATTCTGACCTTGGTGTTTGTTGACTATTGGTTTGAGTCCCAGATACTCTACAGTTGTAAACATGTTGCTCTTGCTTTGTCGATCCGTGCCATCACATCTGCATCAGATCCACCATGTTCATCAATGATGCTGCCCAACTGTGAGTTGGCAATGCATACGTTTTTCGATGCTCGATGCGTATGCGGTAACAAGTACTTTTGGGCATTTTTCCATTCCGTTAATAGGTAAATGAGACATGTCATTTTGGAATTTTCACTGAGGATTTCATTTTAAACTCTAACTTTCATCTGATTCACTCTTTTATTTTTATCCGGTAGGTTGGGATGCCGTTCTAGTGGTTTGTTTACATAAGACATGTGTAGATAGCTTTAGACGATTGCAGTGGAATCTTCAATGAAAAGCATCTTTTTACATACAACACGGACTTATTGAATGAATGGAAAGATGCTAAATGTTGCAGTTTTATTGAACAGTGAAATAGAAGAATGCTTAACCTAGACTTATTACAACCTGTCACAAAGTTAAATATAGATTGTAACGTTTGAGTGAAACTACAAAAATCAATATGATTATTATTACAGTAGTCAATAGATTTTCCATAGGGTTTGTCTATTGGGTAGAAGAAAAACTGGAATTTATATATTGAATTTACATAATGCGATGATCAAACAATTTTTCTTGATGAAAATGGATTTTCCTAGAATATTCCATAATTTTTACTTAGAGATTTTTTTGTATTTCACTTTAATCAAATACATTGTACTGAATAAATCGATGTTTTAGACATCAGTACCGTTGGATGCCGGCTGGCTCAGTGGTCTAGTGGTTAAGCGATCGCGCGCGAAACTGATAGGTAATGGGTTCGGATCTCGTGAGGCAGGATTGTGGATCACGTTGCTGAGGTGTCTTATACTAGGAAGAAATGACTGTCCAGTGCTTCCAGGTTTTCTATGGTCGTTTAGCTTCAATTGACTCATGAATTCAATTAATAAATTACTATAATATCCACAAAACCCATCTTTGATTACAAATCGTTTTTGTATGTTTCTAATATGTGTATTTATAATAAATATGGGCAAGTGTCGTCAGTCAGACAACAGGACTGATATCTATGTAGTAGGTATATCACAACAAACTGTATGATGTCGGATTGATTCTCACCTTCCATCTCAGTGTAAATCAATTGGTTTGGATTGAATAGACTGGAGATTCGTAATATGTGTTCTTGTTCATTATCCATTCAAGTCTTAATTTTTGTCCATGGTATCCACGTTAATTCATATTCTTTTTGATGTATACTCATACGATTGACACCAATAAGCTCAACCTTCAAAATGATTCAGATGAGTTAGCAGTAAGCTTATGGAGTCCAGGTAAATCACATTGTGTCTGAAGGCCACAGGTAGTTGAGAGACGTAACTGTAGAAAGATTATTATGAACAAGCGAATCATTCATCCGTACAAGGTTATCTCTACTTACACATTTTTGTTGAGCTCGCTTCGATAGCGTACATTATACGTGTATGAGTTGCATGTACACCTTTTTTACTCTGTAGCCTAAAGCCCCTTACTCATTCTTAGTTTTCTCATTTTTTTTATAACTGAGGGTTGAGGGTGTCAAGTTTTTTAAAAAGTACGTGATTATGACTGTTGTCCAGCCTGCGTTCAATAAGTTTCACTGATTCCAAGCACCTCCAGATTGTATCTTTTCATTTCTGCCGTAATTCGGAAGATTCTCCAGAGCATTCCATGTACCTAAATTAATGGTTGCTCTGGTTGTAAGAAGGGACATCAGCCTCGTCAACTCCGAAAGAACTCGGCTTTTACCATGAGGCGTCATAACTCTTTTAAATGAAGACCTTCTAACTCCCAGGACAGAGTTTAAATGATTTGAATTATTTTTTCTGCTTAGCGTTTTTTTAGTGAGTTATTTTTCTACGGGATGGGGTCGATAACTTCATGTCCAACCCTCCTTCTTTATCCGAGTTTGGTACCGGCAGTAGCCTTAGAGGGGCTCCAGGAGGATAGGACACATAATGAGGAAAGCACCGAGCTGCGTCACAAGGCAAGCACACACTTGCAATCCTCAAGGTTATAAGAAAGGAGGAAGACCAAAGAACATATTATGCCTAGAAATGGAGACAGATACGAGAAGAATGAACAACAATTGAATAGAACTATAAATGAAGACCCAGGGTAGAGTGGGTTGGAGAATGCTGATGGGCGGCCTATACTCCATTGGGAGTAACAGGCGTAAGTAAGTAAGTAATGTGACTATAACTTTATCGGACATTTAGGTAGTATGATAATCTGTTATTTACAAGATGAATTTCAATAAGCGTATTCATTAATCCAAATCGGTTACAAAAAAATTAGACTTGTGTCAGGCTACTACAAGTCCTGTAGGGAAAAATCAAGACTTACGAATGACTATGAAACGACTTTGTTTATGAAAACAAAGTACTTGTCAAATAGATTTATATTGTTATGATTACAGGGAGAATATCTTCAAATATTTTGATGAGAACCATATTTAAGATTTGTTTGTCCTTTTATCAAATTGATCACATATCAGTAGTATTCTGTATATATTAAATAATGAATGAATTGAATGTTCACAAGTATCAAGAAATCACAGTGTGATTGATCACTAAAAACTCCTTGATATTCAATCCTATCAGGTAGATATACCTCAATTCCATTGATAAGCGCTAACAAGAACAACTGGATACCTAAATGATTAAGGGTTAGTATACACCTCAAAATATCTACTCTATTTATGCCTGAATACAGAAGAATAAAATCTATAATTAATGGGAATTGACAATTGGGATCAAAATACTTTCTATCCACCCATAAGCAATATACACAAACTAATATGTACACACACACACACACACACACACACACACACACACGAAAGGCCATCTTTATCACCCATAAGTAATTTAATTATTATATACTTGGCTGAATTTACTATACTAAAGTTATTATAAGTGGATATAAAGATTAAGTTAATTAATGGGTATATATGTTCCATTGACCTGAATAATAAGGTAATATTGTGTATTCTCTTTTGTAATACACATATTTAGTCAGTTGTTAATTGTATTATGAACAATGAATGTTGTTTAAATCGTAAGCCAATTCGAAAGATACCGCTTTATTCAATTCTAATAGTTACCACCTTTGATAGACATGAATTAATGCGTGCATGAATACACGTATCAGTTCGGTTATGTATTACAGCTACTTTATCAATAATAACTTACTCAAAATTGTTATTAGGATGATAGAATGTATGAGAGAGACAGGAAGTAAAGTCTACTATGAATCGTTTATACAGTAGTTACTTCTGGTGTGTACGTGTGTGTGTGTAATAAAAATATCTACAATCATTTCCTAATTCCGTTTCATAAAAAGATGAACTGGTAATAATAATTAATCACGTTTTGTTAATCAATCACTGGGAATGAGGGTATGCTGCTGCTGCTGCTGCTGCTGCTGCTGCTGCTGCTGCTGCTGCTGCTGCTGCTGCTGCTGCTGCTGCTGCTGCTGCTGCTGCTGCTGCTGCTGCTGCTGCTGCTGCTGCTGCTGCTGCTGCTGCTGCTGCTGCTGCTGCTGCTGCTGCTGCTGCTGCTGCTGCTGCTGCTGCTGCTGCTGCTGCTGCTGCTGCTGCTGCTGCTGCTGCTGCTGCTGCTGCTGCTGCTGCTGCTGCTGCTGCTGCTGCTGCTGCTGCTGCTGCTGCTGCTGCTGCTGCTGCTGCTGCTGCTGCTGCTGCTGCTGCTGCTGCTGCTGCTGCTGCTGCTGCTGCTGCTGCTGCTGCTGCTGCTGCTGCTGCTGCTGCTGCTGCTGCTGCTGCTGCTGCTGCTGCTGCTGCTGCTGCTGCTGCTGCTGCTGCTGCTGCTGCTGCTGCTGCTGCTGCTGCTGCTGCTGCTGCTGCTGCTGCTGCTGCTGCTGCTGCTGCTGCTGCTGCTGCTGCTGCTGCTGCTGCTGCTGCTGCTGCTGCTGCTGCTGCTGCTGCTGCTGCTGCTGCTGCTGCTGCTGCTGCTGCTGCTGCTGCTGCTGCTGCTGCTGCTGCTGCTGCTGCTGCTGCTGCTGCTGCTGCTGCTGCTGCTGCTGCTGCTGCTGCTGCTGCTGCTGCTGCTGCTGCTGCTGCTGCTGCTGCTGCTGCTGCTGCTGCTGCTGCTGCTGCTGCTGCTGCTGCTGCTGCTGCTGCTGCTGCTGCTGCTGCTGCTGCTGCTGCTGCTGCTGCTGCTGCTGCTGCTGCTGCTGCTGCTGCTGCTGCTGCTGCTGCTGCTGCTGCTGCTGCTGCTGCTGCTGCTGCTGCTGCTGCTGCTGCTGCTGCTGCTGCTGCTGCTGCTGCTGCTGCTGCTGCTGCTGCTGCTGCTGCTGCTGCTGCTGCTGCTGCTGCTGCTGCTGCTGCTGCTGCTGCTGCTGCTGCTGCTGCTGCTGCTGCTGCTGCTGCTGCTGCTGCTGCTGCTGCTGCTGCTGCTGCTGCTGCTGCTGCTGCTGCTGCTGCTGCTGCTGCTGCTGCTGCTGCTGCTGCTGCTGCTGCTGCTGCTGCTGCTGCTGCTGCTGCTGCTGCTGCTGCTGCTGCTGCTGCTGCTGCTGCTGCTGCTGCTGCTGCTGCTGCTGCTGCTGCTGCTGCTGCTGCTGCTGCTGCTGCTGCTGCTGCTGCTGCTGCTGCTGCTGCTGCTGCTGCTGCTGCTGCTGCTGCTGCTGCTGCTGCTGCTGCTGCTGCTGCTGCTGCTGCTGCTGCTGCTGCTGCTGCTGCTGCTGCTGCTGCTGCTGCTGCTGCTGCTGCTGCTGCTGCTGCTGCTGCTGCTGCTGCTGCTGCTGCTGCTGCTGCTGCTGCTGCTGCTGCTGCTGCTGCTGCTGCTGCTGCTGCTGCTGCTGCTGCTGCTGCTGCTGCTGCTGCTGCTGCTGCTGCTGCTGCTGCTGCTGCTGCTGCTGCTGCTGCTGCTGCTGCTGCTGCTGCTGCTGCTGCTGCTGCTGCTGCTGCTGCTGCTGCTGCTGCTGCTGCTGCTGCTGCTGCTGCTGCTGCTGCTGCTGCTGCTGCTGCTGCTGCTGCTGCTGCTGCTGCTGCTGCTGCTGCTGCTGCTGCTGCTGCTGCTGCTGCTGCTGCTGCTGCTGCTGCTGCTGCTGCTGCTGCTGCTGCTGCTGCTGCTGCTGCTGCTGCTGCTGCTGCTGCTGCTGCTGCTGCTGCTGCTGCTGCTGCTGCTGCTGCTGCTGCTGCTGCTGCTGCTGCTGCTGCTGCTGCTGCTGCTGCTGCTGCTGCTGCTGCTGCTGCTGCTGCTGCTGCTGCTGCTGCTGCTGCTGCTGCTGCTGCTGCTGCTGCTGCTGCTGCTGCTGCTGCTGCTGCTGCTGCTGCTGCTGCTGCTGCTGCTGCTGCTGCTGCTGCTGCTGCTGCTGCTGCTGCTGCTGCTGCTGCTGCTGCTGCTGCTGCTGCTGCTGCTGCTGCTGCTGCTGCTGCTGCTGCTGCTGCTGCTGCTGCTGCTGCTGCTGCTGCTGCTGCTGCTGCTGCTGCTGCTGCTGCTGCTGCTGCTGCTGCTGCTGCTGCTGCTGCTGCTGCTGCTGCTGCTGCTGCTGCTGCTGCTGCTGCTGCTGCTGCTGCTGCTGCTGCTGCTGCTGCTGCTGCTGCTGCTGCTGCTGCTGCTGCTGCTGCTGCTGCTGCTGCTGCTGCTGCTGCTGCTGCTGCTGCTGCTGCTGCTGCTGCTGCTGCTGCTGCTGCTGCTGCTGCTGCTGCTGCTGCTGCTGCTGCTGCTGCTGCTGCTGCTGCTGCTGCTGCTGCTGCTGCTGCTGCTGCTGCTGCTGCTGCTGCTGCTGCTGCTGCTGCTGCTGCTGCTGCTGCTGCTGCTGCTGCTGCTGCTGCTGCTGCTGCTGCTGCTGCTGCTGCTGCTGCTGCTGCTGCTGCTGCTGCTGCTGCTGCTGCTGCTGCTGCTGCTGCTGCTGCTGCTGCTGCTGCTGCTGCTGCTGCTGCTGCTGCTGCTGCTGCTGCTGCTGCTGCTGCTGCTGCTGCTGCTGCTGCTGCTGCTGCTGCTGCTGCTGCTGCTGCTGCTGCTGCTGCTGCTGCTGCTGCTGCTGCTGCTGCTGCTGCTGCTGCTGCTGCTGCTGCTGCTGCTGCTGCTGCTGCTGCTGCTGCTGCTGCTGCTGCTGCTGCTGCTGCTGCTGCTGCTGCTGCTGCTGCTGCTGCTGCTGCTGCTGCTGCTGCTGCTGCTGCTGCTGCTGCTGCTGCTGCTGCTGCTGCTGCTGCTGCTGCTGCTGCTGCTGCTGCTGCTGCTGCTGCTGCTGCTGCTGCTGCTGCTGCTGCTGCTGCTGCTGCTGCTGCTGCTGCTGCTGCTGCTGCTGCTGCTGCTGCTGCTGCTGCTGCTGCTGCTGCTGCTGCTGCTGCTGCTGCTGCTGCTGCTGCTGCTGCTGCTGCTGCTGCTGCTGCTGCTGCTGCTGCTGCTGCTGCTGCTGCTGCTGCTGCTGCTGCTGCTGCTGCTGCTGCTGCTGCTGCTGCTGCTGCTGCTGCTGCTGCTGCTGCTGCTGCTGCTGCTGCTGCTGCTGCTGCTGCTGCTGCTGCTGCTGCTGCTGCTGCTGCTGCTGCTGCTGCTGCTGCTGCTGCTGCTGCTGCTGCTGCTGCTGCTGCTGCTGCTGCTGCTGCTGCTGCTGCTGCTGCTGCTGCTGCTGCTGCTGCTGCTGCTGCTGCTGCTGCTGCTGCTGCTGCTGCTGCTGCTGCTGCTGCTGCTGCTGCTGCTGCTGCTGCTGCTGCTGCTGCTGCTGCTGCTGCTGCTGCTGCTGCTGCTGCTGCTGCTGCTGCTGCTGCTGCTGCTGCTGCTGCTGCTGCTGCTGCTGCTGCTGCTGCTGCTGCTGCTGCTGCTGCTGCTGCTGCTGCTGCTGCTGCTGCTGCTGCTGCTGCTTTGCTGCTGCTGCTGCTGCTGCTGCTGCTGCTGCTGCTGCTGCTGCTGCTGCTGCTGCTGCTGCTGCTGCTGCTGCTGCTGCTGCTGCTGCTGCTGCTGCTGCTGCTGCTGCTGCTGCTGCTGCTGCTGCTGCTGCTGCTGCTGCTGCTGCTGCTGCTGCTGCTGCTGCTGCTGCTGCTGCTGCTGCTGCTGCTGCTGCTGCTGCTGCTGCTGCTGCTGCTGCTGCTGCTGCTGCTGCTGCTGCTGCTGCTGCTGCTGCTGCTGCTGCTGCTGCTGCTGCTGCTGCTGCTGCTGCTGCTGCTGCTGCTGCTGCTGCTGCTGCTGCTGCTGCTGCTGCTGCTGCTGCTGCTGCTGCTGCTGCTGCTGCTGCTGCTGCTGCTGCTGCTGCTGCTGCTGCTGCTGCTGCTGCTGCTGCTGCTGCTGCTGCTGCTGCTGCTGCTGCTGCTGCTGCTGCTGCTGCTGCTGCTGCTGCTGCTGCTGCTGCTGCTGCTGCTGCTGCTGCTGCTGCTGCTGCTGCTGCTGCTGCTGCTGCTGCTGCTGCTGCTGCTGCTGCTGCTGCTGCTGCTGCTGCTGCTGCTGCTGCTGCTGCTGCTGCTGCTGCTGCTGCTGCTGCTGCTGCTGCTGCTGCTGCTGCTGCTGCTGCTGCTGCTGCTGCTGCTGCTGCTGCTGCTGCTGCTGCTGCTGCTTGCTGCTGCTCTTGCTGCTGCTGCTGCTGCTGCTGCTGCTGCTGCTGCTGCTGCTGCTGCTGCTGCTGCTGCTGCTGCTGCTGCTGCTGCTGCTGCTGCTGCTGCTGCTGCTGCTGCTGCTGCTGCTGCTGCTGCTGCTGCTGCTGCTGCTGCTGCTGCTGCTGCTGCTGCTGCTGCTGCTGCTGCTGCTGCTGCTGCTGCTGCTGCTGCTGCTGCTGCTGCTGCTGCTGCTGCTGCTGCTGCTGCTGCTGCTGCTGCTGCTGCTGCTGCTGCTGCTGCTGCTGCTGCTGCTGCTGCTGCTGCTGCTGCTGCTGCTGCTGCTGCTGCTGCTGCTGCTGCTGCTGCTGCTGCTGCTGCTGCTGCTGCTGCTGCTGCTGCTGCTGCTGCTGCTGCTGCTGCTGCTGCTGCTGCTGCTTGCTGCTGCTGCTGCTGCTGCTGCTGCTGCTGCTGCTGCTGCTGCTGCTGCTGCTGCTGCTGCTGCTGCTGCCTTGCTGCTGCTGCTGCTGCTGCTGCTGCTGCTGCTGCTGCTGCTGCTGCTGCTGCTGCTGCTGCTGCTGCTGCTGCTGCTGCTGCTGCTGCTGCTGCTGCTGCTGCTGCACTGCTGCTGCTGCTGCTGCTGCTGCTGCTGCTGCTGCTGCTGCTGCTGCTGCTGCTGCTGCTGCTGCTGCTGCTGCTGCTGCTGCTGCTGCTGCTGCTGCTGCTGCTGCTGCTGCTGCTGCTGCTGCTGCTGCTGCTGCTGCTGCTGCTGCTGCTGCTGCTGCTGCTGCTGCTGCTGCTGCTGCTGCTGCTGCTGCTGCTGCTGCTGCTGCTGCTGCTGCTGCTGCTGCTGCTGCTGCTGCTGCTGCTGCTGCTGCTGCTGCTGCTGCTGCTGCTGCTGCTGCTGCTGCTGCTGCTGCTGCTGCTGCTGCTGCTGCTGCTGCTGCTGCTGCTGCTGCTGCTGCTGCTGCTGCTGCTGCTGCTGCTGCTGCTGCTGCTGCTGCTGCTGCTGCTGCTGCTGCTGCTGCTGCTGCTGCTGCTGCTGCTGCTGCTGCTGCTGCTGCTGCTGCTGCTGCTGCTGCTGCTGCTGCTGCTGCTGCTGCTGCTGCTGCTGCTGCTGCTGCTGCTGCTGCTGCTGCTGCTGCTGCTGCTGCTGCTGCTGCTGCTGCTGCTGCTGCTGCTGCTGCTGCTGCTGCTGCTGCTGCTGCTGCTGCTGCTGCTGCTGCTGCTGCTGCTGCTGCTGCTGCTGCTGCTGCTGCTGCTGCTGCTGCTGCTGCTGCTGCTGCTGCTGCTGCTGCTGCTGCTGCTGCTGCTGCTGCTGCTGCTGCTGCTGCTGCTGCTGCTGCTGCTGCTGCTGCTGCTGCTGCTGCTGCTGCTGCTGCTGCTGCTGCTGCTGCTGCTGCTGCTGCTGCTGCTGCTGCTGCTGCTGCTGCTGCTGCTGCTGCTGCTGCTGCTGCTGCTGCTGCTGCTGCTGCTGCTGCTGCTGCTGCTGCTGCTGCTGCTGCTGCTGCTGCTGCTGCTGCTGCTGCTGCTGCTGCTGCTGCTGCTGCTGCTGCTGCTGCTGCTGCTGCTGCTGCTGCTGCTGCTGCTGCTGCTGCTGCTGCTGCTGCTGCTGCTGCTGCTGCTGCTGCTGCTGCTGCTGCTCTGCTGCTGCTGCTGCTGCTGCTGCTGCTGCTGCTGCTGCTGCTGCTGCTGCTGCTGCTGCTGCTGCTGCTGCTGCTGCTGCTGCTGCTGCTGCTGCTGCTGCTGCTGCTGCTGCTGCTGCTGCTGCTGCTGCTGCTGCTGCTGCTGCTGCTGCTGCTGCTGCTGCTGCTGCTGCTGCTGCTGCTGCTGCTGCTGCTGCTGCTGCTGCTGCTGCTGCTGCTGCTGCTGCTGCTGCTGCTGCTGCTGCTGCTGCTGCTGCTGCTGCTGCTGCTGCTGCTGCTGCTGCTGCTGCTGCTGCTGCTGCTGCTGCTGCTGCTGCTGCTGCTGCTGCTGCTGCTGCTGCTGCTGCTGCTGCTGCTGCTGCTGCTGCTGCTGCTGCTGCTGCTGCTGCTGCTGCTGCTGCTGCTGCTGCTGCTGCTGCTGCTGCTGCTGCTGCTGCTGCTGCTGCTGCTGCTGCTGCTGCTGCTGCTGCTGCTGCTGCTGCTGCTGCTGCTGCTGCTGCTGCTGCTGCTGCTGCTGCTGCTGCTGCTGCTGCTGCTGCTGCTGCTGCTGCTGCTGCTGCTGCTGCTGCTGCTGCTGCTGCTGCTGCTGCTGCTGCTGCTGCTGCTGCTGCTGCTGCTGCTGCTGCTGCTGCTGCTGCTGCTGCTGCTGCTGCTGCTGCTGCTGCTGCTGCTGCTGCTGCTGCTGCTGCTGCTGCTGCTGCTGCTGCTGCTGCTGCTGCTGCTGCTGCTGCTGCTGCTGCTGCTGCTGCTGCTGCTGCTGCTGCTGCTGCTGCTGCTGCTGCTGCTGCTGCTGCTGCTGCTGCTGCTGCTGCTGCTGCTGCTGCTGCTGCTGCTGCTGCTGCTGCTGCTGCTGCTGCTGCTGCTGCTGCTGCTGCTGCTGCTGCTGCTGCTGCTGCTGCTGCTGCTGCTGCTGCTGCTGCTGCTGCTGCTGCTGCTGCTGCTGCTGCTGCTGCTGCTGCTGCTGCTGCTGCTGCTGCTGCTGCTGCTGCTGCTGCTGCTGCTGCTGCTGCTGCTGCTGCTGCTGCTGCTGCTGCTGCTGCTGCTGCTGCTGCTGCTGCTGCTGCTGCTGCTGCTGCTGCTGCTGCTGCTGCTGCTGCTGCTGCTGCTGCTGCTGCTGCTGCTGCTGCTGCTGCTGCTGCTGCTGCTGCTGCTGCTGCTGCTGCTGCTGCTGCTGCTGCTGCTGCTGCTGCTGCTGCTGCTGCTGCTGCTGCTGCTGCTGCTGCTGCTGCTGCTGCTGCTGCTGCTGCTGCTGCTGCTGCTGCTGCTGCTGCTGCTGCTGCTGCTGCTGCTGCTGCTGCTGCTGCTGCTGCTGCTGCTGCTGCTGCTGCTGCTGCTGCTGCTGCTGCTGCTGCTGCTGCTGCTGCTGCTGCTGCTGCTGCTGCTGCTGCTGCTGCTGCTGCTGCTGCTGCTGCTGCTGCTGCTGCTGCTGCTGCTGCTGCTGCTGCTGCTGCTGCTGCTGCTGCTGCTGCTGCTGCTGCTGCTGCTGCTGCTGCTGCTGCTGCTGCTGCTGCTGCTGCTGCTGCTGCTGCTGCTGCTGCTGCTGCTGCTGCTGCTGCTGCTGCTGCTGCTGCTGCTGCTGCTGCTGCTGCTGCTGCTGCTGCTGCTGCTGCTGCTGCTGCTGCTGCTGCTGCTGCTGCTGCTGCTGCTGCTGCTGCTGCTGCTGCTGCTGCTGCTGCTGCTGCTGCTGCTGCTGCTGCTGCTGCTGCTGCTGCTGCTGCTGCTGCTGCTGCTGCTGCTGCTGCTGCTGCTGCTGCTGCTGCTGCTGCTGCTGCTGCTGCTGCTGCTGCTGCTGCTGCTGCTGCTGCTGCTGCTGCTGCTGCTGCTGCTGCTGCTGCTGCTGCTGCTGCTGCTGCTGCTGCTGCTGCTGCTGCTGCTGCTGCTGCTGCTGCTGCTGCTGCTGCTGCTGCTGCTGCTGCTGCTGCTGCTGCTGCTGCTGCTGCTGCTGCTGCTGCTGCTGCTGCTGCTGCTGCTGCTGCTGCTGCTGCTGCTGCTGCTGCTGCTGCTGCTGCTGCTGCTGCTGCTGCTGCTGCTGCTGCTGCTGCTGCTGCTGCTGCTGCTGCTGCTGCTGCTGCTGCTGCTGCTGCTGCTGCTGCTGCTGCTGCTGCTGCTGCTGCTGCTGCTGCTGCTGCTGCTGCTGCTGCTGCTGCTGCTGCTGCTGCTGCTGCTGCTGCTGCTGCTGCTACTACTACTACTACTACTACTACTACTACTACTACTACTACTACTATTAATAATAATAATAATAATAATAATAATAATAAATATGAATGACAAAATTATGGTGCCAATCATTTTTCTCACCTACATAGTTCGTATGCTTTTCTTAGGATAAAGTTCACCAACGCTGTATTATGCTTATTATTTTATGATGCGGGTATTTCATCTTTTACAACAATATATTCACAATGAAAAGATTGTTAATCACTCAGTCTATGATTGTTCAGAAAAATTCTTCTTACTTTTAATAGTTGAATTTATAAGTCGATTGGAGCTAGACTACCATGGAAAACCTGAAAGCACTGGATGGCCGTTTCGACCTAGTATGGGACTCCTCAACAATGCGCATCCATGATCCCGCCTTACGAGATTCGAACCGAGGACCTATCAGTCTCGCGCCAGGCGCTCAACCAACTAGACCACTGAGCCGGTATCCAATAATGTTAATGTCTAACCTCAACCAATCCATGAAATTACGCGACCATCTTCCATTGTATTGAGGTAGACACCTGTTTCCACCCGACACGGATTAGCTCCACTGGTCACGGCTTCTCACCAGAACTCTAAGAAGGTGTTTTGTACCTATTTATACGGCTCAATCCAATAGACAGTGGCACGTCTCAATCATAGTGGTTTTACGCCTTTAAGTAATATACCGACTATACTGAGAGCGCCATAAACGTGTTACACCACATACGATTAATACTTCGAAGATGATAATGACTCAACATTAGAGACCAGTAAATGTCTAGAAAGTTCAGAAGCTATGGCTCACAGACATATAAATTTTTTGCACACATGTCGTTTTCACCATACACCAAATTACATCATAGGCTGATAAAATACTGTTAGATTAAGTAAAATAGTTAACACTCTCGACTGTTTCCTAGTTCCTATAATCAATTTAGATACTGACAAAGACAAGTCTTGAAGATACATTTAGTATTTAGGTAGAGAGAAACACATTCTAAACATTATCTTATTGTCACTTAAAACGATTGAAAAACTAAAAAAATTCAGTCATTTCCATTCACCATGATATTGTAAGGTGGACTAAAAAGACAGTCTCTAGGTAGGAGAATAAACCTTAAAAAGTTAGATTACGAAATAGTTGATTCTAGAAGGGATATCAATAACAAAATCAAGTATGAATGGAATATACATTTTAAAAAAGTCGTCTAAGGTTTTCAATCATGAATTATAACTAAAATGTAAACACACTAATCACAAAGAAATTCTTAACTCCACTCTATCTTAACACGTTTCAATGATTTAATAGAAGTGATTTACAGATATTAGTTTTATAAATTGGTAATAAACCAATACTTGAATTTATAAGTCCATGTAAGTTAGACCACCATTGAAAACCTGAAAGCATTGGATGGCCGTTTCGTCCTAGTATGGGACGTTAAGATGAATTTCCTGGAGTTCAAGTGAGAAGGCTTGACAAGTCGAGTCCAATCTGTGTCTGATATGAGACAGAAATCTAACTCAGACAATGGATGAATGATTCCGCAACCATTCATAGATCGACTGAAATTAGATATTAACACCGTCGAATGCCCATTCAATGGTCAAGAGAATAAGCGTTCACGCACGAGACCGAAGGTCCCGGGTTCGAGTCCCGCGTGCAATATCGTGGATGTGCACTGTTGAAGAGTTCAATGCTAGAACAAATGGTCGTTCAGTACTTCCAGGTTTTTATTGATGGCCTAACTTATATCGACTCATGAATTCAACTATTAAAATCATTACAATCTCCACAAACTTCCATTCTAATAATAACTAAACAACAAATAAATAAATAAGAAGGGGTTTTGTGGAGATTTTAGTCATTCTAATAGTTGAAATCATGAGTCAATTGAAACTAGACAACCATAGAAAACCTGGAAGCACTGTATGATCGTTTCGTCCTAGTATGGGACTCCTCAGCAGTGTGCATCTATGATCCCACCCTTCGAGTGATTCGAATCCAGGATCTATCAGAAACTAATTTGAATGTAAAGAATTTTTAAACAAAAGTAAACATACTGAATATGAACAGAAAGTCAGTCATCTATAATGATCGAATATGTACAAGTACATAGGAAAATTTTACAAAACACAATACAAATTGTATCTTTGATGTTTCATTAACTTCTTTTTAATTATAAACAGTAATAGTTACATTTTTTTCACCAGGTCATCTGGAAAAATGGTTTAAACATGCCAATTGTCTGTATATATATCCATATGTGTGTATGTATATACATGTGTAATATGTATTTACACCCCTTTTTTATGATACAATATCTTCTCGTGTTTTAACTAAGAAATCAAATTTGTTTCACACACACACACACACACAAAAATAGAACAAACACTACTCTTGTTAATAATTTGTTTGAAAAGAAATTTGTATTTCACAATTTGTTTACCACAAACAGGATAAATAAGAAAAGCAAATAAGTTTTCTTATAGGAATTAATGAATATCAATTATTCGGCATAGATACTAATTGATGAACATGAATTATTGAAATTTAGGAGAATTTTGACCAAATTTTATATATAATATACATGGTAACATCTGTATAATTATAAGTCTTAATGATTAATGATGGATAGTGATTAGCAGTGGAATCCAGGATGCGCGTTTCATCCTATTTGGGACTCATCAGCTAGATATTTTATTTATTTATTTATTTTAACACACAGATATTGGTACAAGGAGGCACCAAATACATATGCGCCACACAAATCTCATTCGATATGTGTGAGGGCTGTGATACTGCCCGGGTGCCCGAACCAAACCAGGTGGTTTTTGGGGGTCACACCCAGAGCCTTCGACCTGAAGGTCTGATCCACAAGGCAGTGGACCAACATAAGGAGATGCAGTTCCATGTTAGCCGGTGACCAACAATTGGTTCATACAACATTTGTTCCTTCAGCATCCTGGAGCCGATGTGGAGCATTGGGTTGGGATGAGGGTTTTCCAACTCTCCTAGGTCGATTCTCCATATCCACCAACCCGGTTAAAGCATCGGACATTCGCTTTTCGTCCTATCAATTTCGTAAACAAGTAATGCCATGAGAAGGTAGTGAGTAGGACTTCCTGGCAGAAGCTATATACGCGTGGTCATGTGAGAGCGTTTGGAGAGGGAGAGCGAACTCTCCCCACTCTCGGCCGTACTAGGGCATTTTGGGACTATCAGCTGGATGTACCTGCATCCCAGAGTTGATGAGGCAATCCGTACAGGATACACATATTGCCAACATGAAACTGATAAATTGCAGTCCTAAATAACAATGGGAAGATACAAGTAAAACAACACCAAGTGACCTTAATGATTAAGACGCAACTTATATAGAAAGAGTGCATACACACGCTATTGAATACATACCTTAAGCATAAAGGGAATTCATGTTGATTAGATTCTGAACATTATGGATCAATCATTACACAATATCGAATAGCTTAACCAAATGATTTCACTTTAAAACTGGAGATTCAGAGAATTTAATCATTATAGACGAATTAGTGATACTACTCGAATGCTTAAACTGAATTAGGTCGGGCCGGAGTTGTAAATTGCAAACTCATAGTGTTGAAAATCAAATAGCTTATAACTAGTGGGACACCGCTTCACACTCATGAACACAAAAACAGTTTAAAGTAATTTATCGTCAATAACAAGCGTTTAAATTTCTCGATTGTTGATATTCAAGATTAAATTTGGCTATTTTTTGGCACATGTACTTATTCATTCAACTCCGCCTGGAGCCCCTCTGGGGATATTGTCGACCCCAAGCCAGGACAAAAGAGGAGGGTTGGGCATAAAGTTAGCGACCACATCGCGTAGAAGAATAACACGCTAAGCGGGAAAAATGATTCAAACCATTTATACTCTGTCCTGGCAGTTAGAACGTCTTCATTTAGAAGAGTTATGACGCCTCATGGTGAAAGCCGAATTCTTTCGGAAGTCACGAGGCTGATGCCCGTTCTGACAACCAGAGCAATAATTAATTTAGGTACATGGTATGCTCGTACAATGTGGGAGATCGGGAGAGTCTTCCAAATTGCTACAGAAATGAAGAGATACAAGCCGAGGACAGAGTGGGTTGGAGAATGCTGGTCGATGGCCTATGCTCCATTAGGAGTAACAGGCGTAGGTAAGTACTTATTTATTCAATGAAAGACTCAATACGGCCTATAGCTATAAACAAATTATATTTTGAATATTAGCCAACGATAGAATCTTAGACGAGCGTTTCTTCCTATTCAGGAGATATCAGCTGGATTTACGTGGATCAACATTAATATTCACACCGAGATATCTGGATACTGAGATACAAGTACATTCAAATATCAGTCAGTAAGGACGTAGAACTTTGTAAGTACGTACATCAGTTCGAATTGCCACACCACCTTAGCACAGAGATGCAGTTGTCGATTCAAATCCCGTAGTAGTAGAGGCGTTCAGAGTATAAGCAGTCATCGGAAACATTAGGGTTTGAAGATGTTATTCAAATAGCATAATCCAATGAAATAAATTTCGACGGAGAACAAATAAAGGGACATGAAGAATTCAGAAGAGTAGAATTTGGGAGAACACAAAGAGTGGATGCACCTGCGCCATTCCAAACGATTTTGAGCCATGTCATTAAGGCTCTCTAACCATCGGTTGCTATCACCTCGCGGTCCCCAACCAGATAGTCTATACCTACCAACATGACGAACTCTGTCCACTTGTCAGTGACTTCATGGATTTGTGCCATGTTTTGGTCTGGCCTCCTCTAGCTTTCTTCCAATTTACTCCTATACAACAAAACATCGCTCGTCGGGGCAGTTGGTTGTTGGGCATACGTAACACATGTACCAGCCATCTCAACGGATGAAGTTTCATTACTTCATCAATGGATTTGCCATCCTTATCTAGTACCCGTTTCCTAACAACTGCATTACTTACTCGATGGTCCCAGGATATACGAGCAATGTTTCGAAGACACCTATGATCAAATACTAGTAACCTACGTATATCCTCTACTCGTACGACCATGTTTCACTTCCATAAAGTAGGATGGAACAAACTGCTGCACAGTAGACCCGTCCTTTGGTTGGTAGACGGATATCTCGTCTACTCCATAAATGACGCAAGTTGGCAAAAGCTAGTCGAGCCTTCTGTATCCGTGCTGAGATTTCGTCACACACCAGACCACAAGGGCTGATGAGACTTCCAAGATGAGTGAAGCGGTCGACACGCTCAACTACTTCAATCCCTATACAACTACACTCAAATGAAAAGTCGTAAATAAGCTGAAAAGTACCATTGTCGATCCCACTGCTGTCTATAATGGAAAATACATTTTATATATTACCACCACTGAATTAACTACTTCTATGAATTTGGATTTAATGAGGTATGGCAACTTGGACCGATGTATCTATGTGCCTGATCCTACGTTGTAGCTGATTGAATTTTAAGAAATTGTTTTAAAACAGATAGAACAAATTAGGACATACCTTTAAATTTCTCTGGTTTACTTAAACTCTCCAAAATATTTGTACACATTTTTAAAAATGATTCATTTAGACAAATTTCTTTTATTGGCAAATCCTTATCATCATTATTGAGAGAAGGATTATTGAAAATAATTTTTTCATTGATGTAATAGTAGGATCATTATCTTTAGGCAATGACAATTTTGATGGTGAAGTAGATGTGGTCGTTTGCTGAGGCTTCATTTCATTCTCATCAATTACAATGTGTTTATTAGACGGAGTAAACATTGGTGGAATATAGTTTATAAATACTTCATGAAGATAATTAACTAGTTCAGTCGATCCATAATTTAAGCGAGTGAAGGAATCCGATGAAGAAGTTGAAGAGGAGAAACAGGATTGTGGTACTTGGATCGACAATTGAGCAGCTAAAAGACGTGCATAACTGATGACGAATATTTGATGTCTGAAAGCAAAAAAAGCTAAAGTGATTAGATAAAACTAAAGAATCAAATGCAATTTCGAAAAGTACTCTCCCACTGAGTCAGTGGTGTAATGTGTGTGTGTGTGTGTGTGACAGAATACGTACCCGCTGGAGCGACAAAAAAATCGAAATCTTGACCATTTACTAAACACATATATTTGGAAGCGTCAGTAGGTAAGTCATTTATAAACAATGTAACAGAAATACAAATCACTACAAAACGCCCCACTTTATATCAGCACAGCGACAGAGATGAAATTAAAAAGATGACAAGTAAAGAATTCAAAGTAATTACACAAATAATACTAAAAACAAAACATACGGTTCTAAAAATAAAGTCAGTGAGTAAAACGTACAGAATAATACCGAGCTAAAGGTTTGGAAGATGAATAATAATGGGTGGATTCGTGCAAGTAACATCGACTTTGTCCACAGTCACCTTATATCTTTCGTCATAGATAAGGTCATATTAGATATCTCAAGAAAGAAGTTTGGACCTACCAACACATTATATGTCAATAAGCACTAACTGCATAAAACAATAACATCTCTCAATCTGTTCAACTTATTCTCCCACCCTCTATGCTAATCAGAATTTCGTATCTGTAAAGACAGTGGTTAAATATGCATATCACATTTCTCTACCACCTTAGCCGATGAAGGTTAGTAACCTGATTAAACGGTTTTCTATTTGTGCATAGTATACTACGCTTAGCATCTGGGTAATAGAATTAAACTGATATCCTGATACAATATGGTGGGCCCGAATTAATCAACACCAGGTTTTTATACCATACATTCAAAATGATAATTTCTCTAACACTGGAGAATAATACCTATTCCAATAAATGAACCGTTTAACACAGAAATTACGTCTGGTTGATTAATTCAAGGTGTTCAAAGTGTTTCAATTCACCTTCAACTTAACCGACTGAGTCTACATAGTTTGATCTATCCGGCTATTATTCAACAAGAATTTATTTTGATGAAATATACAGTTGACCAAACCCCACGTCCGAAGGTGAAGCCGTACTGCTCACTGTACAGAGGTGTGACAGCAGTAAGGTGTTTCCTTCAGACAACCAACATAATAGGGATGCTGCCTTCCCACAAGGAGGAGTCGGGTTAGAAAAGGTCAACCCTAAAAATGAAAATCTCACCTTATCCCATGGATTTCCATCTCCGTCGGTAAGGTTCCGATAAGTACGGAGCTAACACGAAAATTACACACAAAATGGTCGTGTGTGATCGGCCTCAAGCAGTTATCTCTTGGGCACTGCGGTCACGCTATCAGGTCATTAAGATCACTCCTAACTCAATTTCTTTTTCAGGTACCTCCATAAGAACCCTTCCACGGTGTGGGCAACCGGGAAGTGATAACGGCCGTTATACCTCTAACAGCACTCAAGATACAGTTGAAACAATAATCGTAACTAGTCGGGTTGGTGAAGTTTGATTCTGATTTATGTGCAATATAATCGTTTCAGTGTTTATTACTTTTCACTTATTTTCATTATCTTGTCGGATTGATTTAAGAAATTGTAATAGTAATTAATAGAACGATTCTTTTACTCGTAAGTAGTCGATAAACCAGGGAGAAATTGGTTTACATACCAGTTAATGAGCTAAAAAATATGTTAAGATAACGAGATTTTATAAAGATTATTTTAATGTTATCAATGTAGTAGGATTGGCAGTAAAAGTATCAGTGGTAGTAGGAAACATAAGGGCTGGAGAATATGATTCGAGAAGTAGGAATGAATCCGTAAAATAAAAAAGTATAAAATAACTTTAAAGCTCAAGATTTGAAGGGGAAGACAAAGAGTGAATGCCTGTGTTATCAACATCTATGGTTACCGTATGGATTCCGACTAAATAGACTGCACTCACCAACTGGCTTAGGTCAACAGTCAGTGATTTCATGAACTGATCCCATGTTTTGAATTTTTCGTCCTTAGTTATCTTCCAAACTACTGTTTCCCGAAATAACGCTAAGCTTCGATGTAAGCGGTTATCGGGTTTACATGATATATATCCTAATAAACTCAGTCGATAGAGATACACAGCCTTATCAATCGATTTGCCATATTTTTCTATTACCTTGGATCTAAGTTCAGCATTTATTTAAACATATGAAAATTGATACAGGGAGGCACTAAATACATAAGCATCATACTTCATCATTCGATTTGTGTGAGGGATGGAATACTTCTCGGACGCCCAAGCTGAAGCATTTGGTTTTCTTTTCGACCTAGAGGTCAAATCCGCAACGTTAAGAGATGCAGTAGTAGATCATCAACAATAGGTTCATACACCTTATGTTCCCTCAAGATTCTGGAGCCAATATACAACATTGGTTTGAAATCAGGGTTTTTCAACTCCCTAGGTGGGTCCTCCATATCCACTAACCCACTTAAAGCACTAACACATTCATTTTTCGTCATTTCAATTTCGTGAACAACATCCCCGACGCGAGAAGGCACTGAGTAGAATTTCCCTGACAGTGGCTATATACACATGGCTATGTAAGAGCGGAGAGATCGAACTCTCCCCACTCTCGACCGTATCAGAGCCTTTGAGGTCATGATGATTTCACGATATGTAAGAAATACCTAGAACACATCTATGACCAAATATTAGTAAGCTATTTTTATCTTTACTTATCACGTTTCATACCCATAAAACATAAACTATGAATGTCAATATGAAAGAATAAACAGTTGTCGATAAGAAGTTCTATTTAGAAAGTAATTTATTCATTGTTCATATATACAAATGTTTAAAGACTTTACAACTATATTATATTAACTATGGGAATATAAGAAATATAATGATGATTTCACTGAAAGAATAACTGGTTAAAATAAAATTGATGGATATTCATTCAATAGGTAGGTTAGACAGAGATATAAAGATCTATACAAAATGATATTAGGGAGCTTCACTATTATTATTATTATCATTATTAATACATCAATCATTAATATAATCGAAAATCGATCGACTCAACTATATTGATAAGGATAGTAACGATTCTTCTCAAACAAACACGCATACATATATGCATACATACAAAGACTAACGCCTATATATCCATATTTATATAATCACAGAACTAGATGATTGATGAATATACTAATAATATATTGTTTAGCTAGTAACGATGTATTCATTCATGTAAGCACATAATTACGCAATGTTTATTGTATAAAGATTATTCTAAAAGAAATCAATGTTTACAGTTATCATGAAATCTCATTTGATTTGTGAGTGAGCTTCCCGTGTGCCCAAACCGAAGTAGAGGGTTTTCTTATGGGGAACAAACCCGGAGCCTTCGACCTAAAGGTCTGATCCACAATGCAGTGCAGTAATGTAAGGAAATGAGGTCCCATAGTAGCCAATGACCAATAATTGGTTCATATACCATTTTTCCCTTAGCATCCTGGAGTCCATGTGTACCGATGGTTTGGAATCGATATTTTCTAACTCCTCCAAGTGGATCCTCCATGCCCACCAACCAGGTTAAAGCACCGGACATTCGCATTTCGTCCTCTCAATTTTGTAAACAACAACCTCGCCACGAGAAGGCAATGAGTAGGACTTCACTGACAATGACTATATACGCTTTCACATGGCCACGCATATACAGCCACTTCTAGGGAATTCCTACTCAACGCCTACTCGTGGCGGAGATGTTATTTACGAAGGTGAGAGGACGAAAAGCGAATGGTCTGGCGCTTTAACCGGGTTGGTTGATATCCAGGATTCACCTAGGGAAGTTGGAAAACCCTCATTCTAAACCAATGCTCCATATGGGCTCCAGGATCCTGAGGAAACAAATAGTGTATGAACCTTTTGTTCGTCACCGGCTACTATGTGACTGAATCGCTTAACGTTGCCTCACTGCCTTGTGGATCAGACCTGTAGGTGAAGGGTTCAGGGTTCCAAGGCAATATTCTTTCAGCTTTCACACAAGTATGACGCATATGTATTTGATGCTTCCCTGTATCAATGTTTCTATGTTTAAACTAAACGATTAATCAATGAACATAATTATTTTAACCAGAATATTTAACACTAATTAGATGTTTATAGTTAAGATGATTTTAATTCACCTAAATCGTGAGATAATAATAGCGTGATGTTGATCATTTTGCTTTAAATACACAACGATTACATTTCATTGATTATAAATTTGATACCAAACAAAAATGAATTGAGTGAAATCTATTCTAATGACTTCATCATCATAGGTGTTTGGTTGTTTTACAATAGAAAATGAAATAATAGTTATTAGTGATGATAAAATAGTAGTGGTAGTGTGAATGTACAATACTATCGTAATTAGTATATCTGCTTATACTATTTATATCATTCAAATAGTTCAGAATGAGAATGAGAATAATCAGTAATAAATTTAAACCACTGATCTTCGACTTAGTAGCCTAATGGTTAGGCACTAACCATGAGATTCGAAGATCCTAAGTTTGTTGTACGGTGAGTTCCTGAATAAACTTACTTACTTACTTACGCCTGTTACTCCTCGTGAAGGAGCATAGACAGATCACCAGCAGTCTCTATCCAACCCTGTCCTAGGCAATCCTTTCCAACTCCTTTCAGTTGTTATTTATCCTTTTCATATCTGCTTCTATTATCCGACGTAATGTGTTCTTTGGCTTTCCTCTTTTCTGCTTCCTTTCAGGATTCCAAGTTAGGGCTTGTCTCAAGATGCAGTTTGATGATTTGCGTAATGTATGTCCTATCAATTTCCATCGTCTTTTCCTAACTTTTTCTTCAGTTGGAAGCTGATTCGTTCTCTCCCACAAAAGGCTGTTGCTGATGGTATCCGGCCAATGGATGTTGAGTATCTTGCGAAGACAGCTATTTATGAATACTTGTACCTTCTTGATGGTGGTTGTTGTAGTTCTCCAAGTTTCAGCTCCATACAGTAGAACTGCCTTGACGTTGGTATTGAACATTCTCACTTTGATATTGGTTGAAAGTTGTTTTGAGTTCCATATGTTCTTCAACTGTAGGAATTCGACCCTTGCTTTGTCAATCCTTGCCTTTACGTCTGCATCTGAGCCTCCTTGTTCATCGATGTTGATGCTTCACAGGTATGTGTGAAGGATTCTACATCTTCCAGAGTTTCGCCATCAAGAGTGATTGGGTTGTTGTTCTCCGCTTTGAATTTGAGAACTTTGGTTTTCCCTTTGTGTATGCTGAGGCCTACTGATGCAGAGACTGCTGCTACACTGGCTGTCTTTATCTGCATTTATTCATATGTATGCGATAAGAGGGCTAGGTGATCTGCGATAGGTGGGCTAGGTGATCTGCGAAGTCCAAATCGTCTAATTGATTCTGAGCTGTCCATTGTATTCCGTGTTTTCCCTCAGATGTCGAGGTCTTCATAATCCAGTCGACCACCAGAAGAAAGAGGAAGGGAGAGAGTAGACAGCCTTGTCTAACTCCAGTCCTTACTTGGAATGCATCTGTCAGTTGTCCTCCATGCACGACCTTGCACTGTAGTCCATTGTATGAGTTCCTGATAATATTGACAATCTTCTGAGAAACTTCGTAGTGTCGAAGAAGTTTCCATAATGTCCTCCTATCTACACTGTCGAATGCCTTTTCATAATCAACGAAGTTGATGTATAGTGACGAGTTCCACTCAACTGATTGTTCGACGATGATCCGTAGTGTCGCAATTCGGTCCGTGCACGACCGATCCTTACGGAATCCAGCTTGTTGATCCCTAAGTTGGGCGTCTACTGCATCTTTCACCCGGTTCAGCAAAACTCTGTTAAAGACTTTCCCTGCTATTGACAGTAGTGAAATGCCTCTGTAGTTTTCACATTTGCTCAGGTCTCCTTTCTTTGGAATCTTGATGAGGTGCCCTTCTTTCCAGTTCATTGGCACTTGTTCCTCCTCCCAAATCTTTTTGAATAGAAGGTAAAGCATGTTTGTAGTTACTTCGATGTCTGACTACAGTGCTTCGGCTGGTGTGTTGTCGAGTCCCGCTGCTTTCCCGTTCTTGATTTGTCTGACGGCCATTCTGGTTTCTTCCTTCGTTGGTGGGTTGACGTCTATGGGAAGATCTGTGTGTGCTGCTTCGATGTCCGGTGGATTCATTGGAGCCGGCCTATTCAGGAGTTCCTCAAAGTATTCTGCCCATCTATTCCGCTATTGTTGAATTTCAGTGATTGGCTTGCCTTCTTTGTCTTTGACCGGCCTCTCTGGTTTACTGTATTTCCCTGCTAGTTTCTTCGTTGTATCGTGAAGCTGTTTCATATTTCCTTCTCTAGCAGCTTTTTCCGCCGTCGTTACTAGTTCTTCCACGTATTTCTTCTTGTCGGCTCTAATGTTTTTCTTCACTTGCTTGTTCGCTTCTATGTACTCAGCTTGTGCTTGGACTTTCTCTGCTCGTGTTTGACTGTTGTTAATTGCTATCTTCTTGTTATTCATTTCTTTGACACTGTCCAGTGTTTCTGTAGAGATCCATCCCTTATGATGATGCTTCTTGAGTCCCAGAACCTCTTGACACGTTGAAGTTAATGCTTCCTTGATGCCTTTCCAGTTGTCCTCCATAGTAGTTTCTTCTTCTTTCAGTAGATCTTGTAAGGCTTGGAACCTGTTGTTGAGAGCTATCTTGAATTCATTGAGTTTGTCAGTATCTCGAAGGAAGGCTGTATTGAACCTTTGTATTGCTGTTTGTCCAGTTGTCCAGTTCTTCTTTAGCTTCAGTTTTAAATTGGCTACAACTAGGTGGTGATCTGAAGCTACGTCAGCACCTCTCCTGGTTCTCACATCTTCCATTGTCTTTTGGAATTTTTGTTGATGCAAATATGATCTATCTGGTTCTCTGTAGTGTGGTCCGATGAGATCCATGTAGCCTTGTGTATACGCTTGTGTGGAAATATTGTGCCTCCTATGACCAATTTGTTGAATGCACACAGATTTGCAAATCTTTCTCCATTTTTGTCTCTCTCTCCCAGTCAATCCATGTTGTCCCATAATATCTTCATATCCGATGTTGTCTATTCCGACTTTGGCATTTAGATCTCCCATTAGAATGGTGAGGTCGTTTATTGGGCATTTCTCTATGATTGACTGCAGCCGCTCGTAGAACTGATCTTTAATTTCGTCGTTGCTATCATTGGTGGGTGCATAACATTGGATAATATTCATTAAGATCCCCTCCTTCTTTGTCTTGAATGATGCTTTGATGATTCTGGATCCGTGAGATTCCCATCCTACAAGTGCATTTCGTGCTACTTTGGACAGCATTAGAGCGACTCCCTGAATGTGTGGAGCATTTCCCTCTTCATGACCGGAGTAGAGCAGCATCTCTCCCGTATTTAGTCTTTGTTGTCCAGCTTGGGTCCAATGGGTTTCGCTGATTCCCAGTACTGCCAATTTGTATCTCCTCATTTCCGTTGCTATTTGACTGGTCTTCTCGGTCTCCCACATTGTTCGGACGTTCCATGTACCTATAAAAAGTTTTGCTCTGGTTGTTAGAAGAGGCATCGGCCTCGTGGCTTCCGAAGGAACTCGGCTTTCACCACGAAGCGTCATAGTTCTTTTAAATGAAGACCTTCTAACTCCCAGGGCAGAGTTAAAATGGTTTGAATTATTTTTCTGGTAAGCGTTATTTAGCGAATTAGTTTTCTACGGGATGGGGTCGCTAACTCCATGCCCAACCCTCCTCCTTTACCCGGGATTGGGACCGGCAGTAACTCTAGAAGAGCTACAGGCGGAGTTTCTTGAATGAACACTGATGATGAATTCCACAATAGATCAGGACAGTTTTTTATTCCTTTCTGATTTTTAATAATTATCTAATGTCGGTTTCAGCTCTAAACTATAAAATAACACAACGTGATTGTCTGATGTCGTCCTGGGTAATTCCAAACTAAACAATCTTTACAAACCAATTAACTTCAAATCGGGCTATTAGGAATCTTAATGTCCTCGAGAGAATTCTTCCATTCAGTTAATTAAGTTTTTGAACGATCCTATCAAGTTAAATACCTTTATGAAAAAATCACTAAAGTGGAAGCATATCTTATCGCTCTAGGCAACATCCTTAAAAACAATACAACGTATGTATGTGGAAATTTGCTGGAATTGTTAGAAACTAAAGTCTATTCATGATCTCCTGGTCAGTATAAATGACCTGCTTTTCTGACTGTAGTTGTGAAGTACATTAATTCACATTCAATAGATCAGTCATGAATCACATGAAAACCAGCTACATTTCAGTGTTAAAAACACGAAGTTCATCAAAGGGATCTATTTTCAACGAATTTATTATCAAGTTGTACAATCGTATATAAATGAAGGCAATAGTTCCATGAGGAAATATGAATAAAGAATAACCAAGATGATGTAATAGAAGGATTACAATGCTAGATTATGTGACACGAATAATAACAATAAACTTAATAAGTTAGTAACCAATTATCATCACATGAATGTAGTAAGATGATTAAAATGTTTATGTTACAATAACTGGTGGGAATTTAAGGTAATAGAGGTAGGTACGAACTTAAGTGAAGTGATATCATGAACAATTATGAATAAAATAACGAGTGTATGAGACATAAGTAAAAGGAGAAATGCAACGGTAATAATAATAATGATTAAGGTCAGGGTAACGATAACGATAGGACGTAATTCCTTTGTACGCATAGTTCTGGCTTGAGCTCATCGATGGTAAGAGTTTCGGTTATTTTGATGGGGTTTTGTTCTCTGAGCTGGATGGTTTAGTCGTGGAGCTTCCATCGTTCTTCTGAACGACATCATCAGCAAAAACTTCTGAGCTACAAATCTTCTTCACCAGCTTCGGTTATTTTTAAGAGTTGAATACGAAGAAATCTGGGTAGATTTGGACGAATCGTATATATAACCTTAAAATCAAACTGTGGATCGGTAGAATGATTACAGTCGATTAGATGTTCGAGTATGGAACTCGTAACTGCTTTGCTCTCACCATTGTAGAGTTATGCGTACAAAGGAATTACGTCCTATCGTTATCGTTACCCTGACCTTAATCATTATTATTATTACCGTTGCATTTCTCCTTTTACTTATGTCTCATACACTCGTTATTTTATTCATAATTGTTCATGATATCACTTCACTTAAGTTCGTACCTACCTCTATTACCTTAAATTCCCACCAGTTATTGTAACATAAACATTTTAATCATCTTACTACATTCATGTGATGATAATTGGTTACTAACTTATTAAGTTTATTGTTATTATTCGTGTCACATAATCTAGCATTGTAATCCTTCTATTACATCATCTTGGTTATTCTTTATTCATATTTCCTCATGGAACTATTGCCTTCATTTATATACGATTGTACAACTTGATAATAAATTCGTTGAAAATAGATCCCTTTGATGAACTTCGTGTTTTTAAAAGGATTATCATTATTTTCATTGAAAACACTAAGAAGTCTTTAGTATTCTGATTAATTTCTCAGTGGTCAGTCAGTCAGCTATAATGTAGGACCAGGCATATATATATATATGGCATCGGTTCAAGTTGCCATACGTCATTCGCACAACTACATGAACACCGAATTGATAGGAGTAGTTAATTCAATGGTGATAATATATAAAAGAAAGATTGCATATAAGGATATAGTACTAGGACCAAGTAACATTAGAAAAATCATATAACAAGGACTGAACATTTGAATATACGTAAGGAATCACAGTGCAACTTTGTAAGATATTTTCATAGAGATGTATCAGTTTTATTTCAAGTGATGTAATTTGTAAACACCTAATTTTATTTTGCTTCAAATATTTTTTTAGAAAGATGTTGCCAGGGTGATAAAATGAACTGACATTTATTCCATTATCGTTTTACATCTATATTTTGATCTCAAATTGATAGCATATACTGAATGGTGATTAGTGGCGGAATCCAATATGTACGATTCATCATAATTTATAGACGTTAGTCGTGTATACTCACTTTACAGTATTGATATTTACATAGATATATGAACATAGTATCCATTGTTTCAAATGTAGCGATTAGATTATCAAACCATAGTAATTGCCGTTAGATATTAATAGTAGTAACAATGATAAGTTATTTCACACACTCACAAGTGACCTACATGACCTAGTAGAATAATCAGTTTAGTCTTAAATATTTGTTTTTGTTTCTAAGTCATTTAGTGATTGCAAATTAACATAACTGAACTTAAATCAAGATGGAAAACAAGCAAGTTACAATGAAATTTTTTGGGATTTTCTGCCAGCTGTGATTGGCTGGAAGGGAATTACCAAAAACAAGTCAAAGTATTTCCACATTGAATGTATCAGTCACTTTTTCCCAACAACATGACCACTACATTTTGAATAGTGTTTAACAGTGGACTAAGCAATGCATAGTTTATCAAGTGGTTTTATGATATTTTAACTCCACCTGGAGCCCCTCTGAGGCTACTGCCGGTCCCAAGCCCGGATAAAGGAGAAGGGTTGGACATGGGGTTAGCGACCCCATCCCGCAGAAAACTAACTCGCTAAAAGACACTAACCAGAAAGAAAGTAAGTAAATTTATGATATTTTAAGCAATGGATACTTAGTTCAAATTTCGGTGAGAAAATCAACAAATAGAAATTGATCATATTATGTTGACTGTCTCAAATAAGACAAAATATTTATACTCTATAGTCATCTTGGAGACTACAAAAATAACGAAGCAACCAATCGAGAAGTTCATGATGCTTAATACACAGATGGATAGTTTCAGTCGAGAATGTACGGAGATATACTTGCTTACCTAACACATAGCTAATAACAGTTCGTTTAGATAGGTATGAACTATTCTACTGTTGAGATTTTTGACTGTATTTTGATCGGTCTTTGTTGGCTCAAATGCATACTGTGATAATTGCCATTTTGTCACGAATTTTACAGAAGAGATAGAATATGGTAAGAAATGGGATCCAGGACGCTTGTTTCAATTTTCTATGTTGGTGCTCACACTTGAACTTGTTAGTGGCTTTCTGAAATCCGTCTCTCAGTGGATAACATATTGGATGTTTAAGAATGGAACTGAAATATCGAGCTCAGAGAACACAATACGTACATCTTCATATTTAACTACAAATATTCTCCATAATCTTAGACAAAAACTTACTGGATTCTAACTTCAATATGAACAACCAAATCAAGATCTAAACACATCCAACTGACAGATTGCAATCTAGCTATTTTTATAATAATTTCAATAGTTGAGATCATGATTCGGTTGAAGCTACACAACCATGGAAAACTTGGGAGCACTGGACGGCCGTTTTGTCTTATTATGAGACTCCTCAGCAGTGTGCACCCACGATTCCATCACGCGAGATTTGAACTCAGGACTTCTCAGTCTCGCGTACAAATGCTTAACCTCTAGGCCACTGAGCCGGTCGGTATCCAACGATGTTAATGTCTAACTTCAACTTATCAATGAAATTGAGCGATACATCCGCCATCATCTCCAGTGAGTCACTATCTCACAACAGACCCGGTTGAACTTCACTGGTCACTGCTATCCACTAGAACTCCAGGAAATACCTAGTGGTTAAACGCTGGCGTGCGAGACTGATAGGTCCTGACTTCGAATTTCAAGAGGTAGGATCGTGGATGAGCACTACTGAAGAGTCCTACAGTAAGACGAAACGATCATCAAATACTTTCAGATTTCTTATGCTTGTCTATCTTTAATTGACTCATGATCTCAACTATTGAAATTATTATAATATCCACCATAAAAACTCTTTCTGATATTTTATAAGAGTTCTTTTGTTTCTCTTTCAATATATGACAAATAAAAAAAAGAAAAAAAAAACAAACAAAACAAGATACATTCCATTCCATCGACCTACAGTATTCTATTACCAATGACCTTGAACAGATGATTATCATGAGAATCGAAATCAAATGATTATTGAAGTTGAAAAAAAAATAGAGAAAATACGCGTGAAAATAATCATCAATTATTTTCAATGACCTTAAAGAATAGATTCTATCTATATCTATATGTGCATATATGGCCTACTCCCCCTCTTTCTCTCTCTCTCTCTGAGAAACGGAACAAAAATTGGCTTGGTTTCAAGAATTTTGTTTGTTTGTGTTTTTTGGAAATGAGAGAAAAATTATTTTACACTTCATCTTTTTTAAAAAAAAAATTTAAAATAAACAAATAAACAAACAAACCTTAACAATAAATAAATATGCATTAAGGTCATTCATTGAATATAGATGTAAATAATAATGGCAGACAGTAGAAAATAAAAAAACGAGAAGAAATAAGATAAACGAGAGGATCAGGGAAAGACAGTGTATATGTCAACCACTTAATCAAGGTATATCAATCAATAAGTTAGTCAGTCAGTCAGTGACAACTGAAAAGATTTTCTACTGACTATCTTTAATTTGCTAACGTACTATTTGTTGTCTTTGCTTTTTCTCTGTTGACGCTTAGGCGGAGGATTTGTTCTTCGATTGAACTAACAGGCTTATTAATAATTGAGTTCTATGTTCTTTTCACTGTTTGATGGGTTGTAAAATACGTTTTCTTAAAAATAGATTCAATTTCGAATTCATCAGTTCTTCTTCATTTCGACTCAATGTTTTTATCCTGCCATAAATACTCTACTAGAAAGTATTTTTCGTTTATCGAATAATTGATGGTTTAATTAACCATCTGTTTAGTTTTGTCTTAAAGACGTTTTTATTAAGAATGAGTTTCGAATGTTTGCGGATATGTTTTCATTTTGATAAAATCACCGTCTCATGAAGTTTTTATTCACACTGAATCTTTACCTTTCGGTTGTTTCAAGAATATAGACATATCCCAATACCTGTTTGTAACCGTTTCGCTGAGATGGAAATATGATTCAACTCTGTCTATTAAATACCTTTGTAGCAGGATTTGTAACTAAGGTATCTTTCAAAAACACGTATACCTTTTAAAGGATTTCTACTCTATCATGATAGTCATATTAAGCCTTATGAATAACTGGCATCTGGATTGACAATCACAAATGCAGTTCATAAGGTTTTCTCATTCGTCCCACTCCACTTTTATTTAGCTTCGTTGTAGGCATTCTATTGGAGATAATGCTTTGTTCGTTCGATTTCCAGACAATAAGCTACTAAGAGATCGTTTATCTATGATCTGATCTCCAAACTTTTAGTTGTCCGTCGTTTATCTAATCGATTACAAGTACGTACGTTCATCAGTTCGAGTTGTCACACAACATTAGCACAGAGATGCAGTTGTCGATTCGAATCCCACAGTGGAAGGTAGTAAGAGTATAAGCAGTAGTCGGAAAGATTAGGGTTTGAGGATGTTATTCAAGGAGTATAATTTAGTGAAATAAATTTGGAATGAGAAAAAAGAAAGAGACATGAAGAATTCGGGAGATTAGAATTTGGGAGAACATAATCAAGCTATATTGGTTAGAAAAATTGTTGTTGTTTTTTTGTCATATGTGACAGGTTGGATAAGACAGTAGCGAAGGTAAAAGTAGGTAATCTAAGATCTAATGATGAAGTTGTACTGTTGACTATAGTGAGAATTGATGAGAATGAGATATTTCATTCAGCCAACTAGCATCTCCAGTCAAACACAGTTCTCAGAACAGAAAGTATGAGTTAGAAGAAAAGTCATTGCTAAAAAGTAGAACACTTCACATTGCCCTATAAAGCTATTATATGAAATATGTTGACAAGGAGAAGTTGTCCCCTGAGATATGCCGTTACAGTTTCAGATCGTCAAGACTATATCTAACTCACTTTCTTTCCTCGGACGTTGTAATTTTAATGACCACGTAGATAAGTTAGGCCAATTTAAGTTAACTGACATTTAGGTGGACCTTTCCTTATGGTAGATTGAGGAAAAAATAACGTCAACCGACTACTGAAACTGTCAGACAACTGTTTATTTTAGAAAGAACAAAATCTACGTTTCCGGAGAGATTTAGTGACTCTCGAAATCGACTCGACGATGGATAAAAATACACCATATCGCCACAAGTCATCGTTGGAAAGGCTCGATAGACGACTGTTAATCTCTTGGCACGTGTTTGCCTGTGTTTTACAGGACTCAGAAAAGACACAAAAGGAAGTCCGTTTAGAGTTCAACTCAATGATGAGGACGATCAGCGTATATTTAACGAGCAAATAAAAAGCACTTGGTCAGTTACGAGAATGCTGTCTACTTTGATATAGCTCGGCATGATATCCATAAAGCTATGAAAACAACATTTATGTTTATCAGCGATTTTGACAAGAAGGTTAAAAAATATAATTGGGCCTCGGTAGAGTCTACTAACATCAGTAGATAATCGAAATTTCATCCTATCAGACTCCAAAGCACAATGAGGAGTGAAGATAGCGTGCAACATGTCAAATACTTACTTCTTTCATTATAGATTGTAAATAACACATGAAGTGGTGAGTCTACGCCTCAATTTACTTTTTTTAAAGGTACATTTTCAAACAAACCACTTTATTAACTGTCTGCTGAATAGAAGCCTAACTACTAAAGTAGGGATAGAAAAAATTAGATAACGACTTTTATAAATGAATTCCCTACATTATTGTATCATAACTCCTCGTTAACTCTAGTAAATTCGCCAATAAAGTTTTTTTTGGTTGAGGACTCCGTCGGCTGAATACCATCAGCGACAGCCTACTGTGGGAGGGAACAAACCAACTTCCGACTGAAGAGGAAATTAGGAAATAACGATGGAAGTGGATAGCACATAAATTATGGAAATCACCAAACTGCATCACGAAGTAAGAGCTAACTCGGAATCCTGAATGGAAATGGGAAAGAGGAAGACCAAACAACATACTACGTCTAGAATTCGAAGCAGACATGAAAAGAATGAATAGCGACTAAAAAAGATCGCCCAGGACAGAGTTCGATGGAAATGCTAGTGGGCGACTTATGCCACTCCACGAAGGGTAAAAGGTGTAAGTAAGGAAGGTGACGATGAATTATATCTAAAACTATTTACGATTACAAGATGGAATACTGTGGGACAGATAAACTTATACGAAGATCAACGAGATTCTGTTAGCAATAGTTCTATAAGATTATGATTCAAAAACTGATAATAAGAGTTAAAAGATGAATAAACCTTTTAGAATAAACGTACTTTCATAGGTTTCACTACTTACATTGGATGCATATAAACTATTTGTTCATTGGCTGAAAAGTGGTTTTAAAAACAAAAGTTCACTTTTGCATTGATTGTTTGAATTTTTTCGGTGTTGTAATTGATCAGACTGTTATTGGCATATGTGCGTGCATCCTGTGAAGATTGCCTCGATATAACCTTAAGTGATAATCATTGTAAGCAAAGATGGATAAGAGCTAGAAGTGGAATCCAGGACTTGTATTTCGTCCGATTCTAGAACTCTTCAGCTAGATGTACTTGCATCCCAGATTCGATGTTCACTCCAAGACTCAAACACAGTACCGTTCACTTTAAACGCTACCACTTTGTCCACTTAGCTACTGATTTAATTGCAGTCCTAAATATCAATCGGAAGATTCAGACAACCAATACAAAAATAAATTAAACTTCCTTTCATTACAAAAGTTAGTGGCTATCTGAACTCAGTAGCTAAGTAGATAGCTTGATGGAGTTTAGAGTGAACGGTACTGAGTTCGAGTACCAGACTGAACATCAACTCTAAGATGTAGATACATGCAAATGATAAGTCGAAAATAGAACTAAACACACGTCTTGGATCCAACTGCTAGCCGCCACCAACCATTATCATCACAGGTATACTGTTGGCTTAACTTAAAAGAATAGTTACACTAAAAAAACAACCTTTTTAACCTTGTATATCGATTCATTTCTATATCGTAAATGATACTGAATAATCTTCTAATACAATGTGTTATTGTGTCATTGTTAACTATTTAGTTACTTCATCCTATTGGAGGTTACAATATTTCAATTATTCATAGCTTTATCTTATTTTATTTTTTCCCAACTAGCAAATTTATTCTTCTTTATAAACCTTTTCTTTTCTTTTCTCTTTTTTTTTGTCGTAGGAAAAAAGTTCATGCCGCGATTTCTTTCCCTTCACAATTATAATAAAGCAAAACTAATTAAGAATTCAAAAACCAAAAAAAATAATAATCGTTATATACCTCTCTCTATATACGCAACAACAACAACAACAAAAATCTAAATCCAATTGGATACAAGTCAAATACTTTTCAATTAAGTTAATATTAAAGATGATAATAATAATAATAATAATAATAATAATAATAATTGGATAATCAAAATGCTTAAGGCCAAGGTAACAATAACGATAAGACGTACTTCTTTTGTACGTATAGTTCTGGTTTAAGCTCCTGGATGGTAAGAGCTTCGGCTATTTTTAAAAGTTGGATGCGAAAAATCTGGGTAGATTTGAACGAATGATATAAACAACCTATACTTGAACACCTAATTGACTGTAACCATTCCACAGATCCAAAAAATGAATTTAAGATTGTTTATATGATTCGTTCAAATCTACCCAGATTTCTTCGCATCCAACTTTTAAAAATAGCCGAAGCTCTTACCATCCAGGAGCTTAAACCAGAACTATACGTACAAAAGAAGTACGTCTTATCGTTATTGTTACCTTGGCCTTAAGCATTTTGATCATCCAATTATTATTAATATTAAAGAGTCTAATCATTTTTGACTCAGTTACAAAAGTATGAAGAAAATTTGAGAAAAAGAAAAACAAAAAGTTAAACTGTGTTATTCATTGATCTAATAAACTATGATGGGTATTCATATATTTGGTTTCTAGGGTCAGATTAAGAATCAACCAAAGTGAATGACAGTTTTTCTTGCATTTGTTTCGATGGTATGCACGCAGTTCGAAATTTTTTTAGAAAAAAAATGGCCAGTACTAGAAAACCTTTTATCAGCTGCTGTTTAGGAAAGTGTTATCATCATTGAAAGGCATTTAAAATGAAGTTCCAGTTTGTCTATAAGTTCAGCTTGTGGATGAGGTAAGTAATCAAGTGACATTTGCATGTTAATTAAAGAGATGATAATATAAATTGAAAAATGTCAACTTACCAGGAACTATCTGTACCAACTACTAGGACGAAACACATGTTATGGATTCCACTGCTAGCCACTATCCATCTTTGTTTATACCAACACTATTTTACAGTTTGGGGTGGAATTGGATCATGTTACTAGAGCTTAGATAACAAAGTATGCAGCTTCAATCATATTACACATAGTTGAACACATGATGAGTTTTTATTTTACATGTGGCCCCTCTGGGGCTACTGTCGGTCCCAAGTCCGGATAAGGGGGGGGGAAGGTTAGGCATGGGGTTATAGACCTCATCCCGTAGAAAAAAACGCTAACCAGAAAAAAGCAAGTAAATTTATGATATTTTAAGCAATGGTAAACACCCGACTGCGTCACAAGGCAAGCATTCACTTGGAATCCTCAAGGTCAAATGACAAGAAGACCAAAGAACACATAACGTCGAGAAATGGAGACAGACATGAAAAGAATGAACAACAATTGGATACAACTAGAAAGGAATGCCCAGAACAGAGTGGGTTGGTGAATGCTGGTCGGCGGCCTATGCTCCTTTGGGAGTAACAGGCGTAAGTAAGTTAGGTAGGCTAAGAATTTGATCATTAACTTTAACACGTGTGGTGTTATAAAATGGTACTAACTGAAATGTACAAAATAATTAATGCTTGTTAGTCGAATGTTACACTAGTTATCATTTCAGTTATCTTTGTAAAGTAAAAGAAAAAAAACAACAGTATAGTTACATAAATCAGTAGGCAAAACTTACAATGGATCTGTTATGGAAAATTCAATCGATTTAGGTGGACGTTTAGGAAATTGCCAAAATGGTGCTAAATAATGATAGAAAAACAAATTCGGAAAGATCTTTACTTGGAAACGAAAAAAAAAAACAAAAAAAATTAACAAATAATGAAAGTATAATAAGTAGTTTAAATCCCATTATTATACAATTCAGGTCAATTTCCATATAGGGCCACAATAGAATATAGATTTCTAGTAAATTTAATGTCATTACATGGTTGAAGAGAATCGACAGATAGAACGATCAGATCATCATTGCAGTTACTTCAGTATTGTGTTTGCATTCTGTATATTGCAATTATCTAATCGAGGTCTTAAGTTCAGAGATAGCATATATAGAACTACTCACAAAAAGCTTTGTGTGAATGAGTTTCAGTGGTGATTGCTTTCAGTTCTGTGGTGAAGTTCTTCAATTAACAAAATCATCTTTAATTTAGTTTGCTTTTTTTTTTTACTTATAGTGTGAAGAACTGAGAATTGATAAACGTTTTCATACCATTAAGAGCACCTAACACTGACTAGTCGAGTTTAGGTTTGTCTTCTGTTGGTTGATACTTATCCGTGAGAAATATTTGAAATTTTAGGAGAACTGATGCTGACATTGAAGACATTACCACTAGGTTATATAGATCATAACACAGTTACCAGTCAGTGAATATTCAACAATTTTGTAATGCTAAGCCTTGAAAATCATCATCCTCCAATCACATTTTTCTTGATATACCTCTTATGATACTGACAATTGATTTTCAACTTCCGTAATAATTTACAGTATATTTGAATTATGAGCTATGAGAACAATCTAGGATGTGCACTTTGATCAATTTGAGACTATTCAGTCGGATTACAAAAATGTCCCAGTGTTGATATTCACAATCAGATTCGAACCCAAGTATGCAGCACTTTAAATACTAGCATTAGTAGTAGAAAACGTTAGGCTAATTCAATATGATTTGAGAAAAGATGAATTTTTAGAATAGAAGGAAACGTAAGAAAAGATTATTTGAAAGTTCAAATAGGGAGTGAATACATCTACACCACTGTAACTGATTATAGGTCAGGTCATACAGTATCTTGAACTAATGATTATAACATTGGAAGTTTCATCAATCTTGATGAGTCGGTTACTGAAAAATTTTCTGTACGGTCAGCCAGCTTACGTCAATGTGTCATAAACGAACTATCTGTCCGCCAAACAAACGGTGGTTCTTCTGTTAAGCAGTTTTCTCCATTCTAATCTATGAGTGTTAAATGTAGTGCTCAGAAATATAGGATACTTGTAAGTTACTAGTATTTCATCACAGACTCCTTTCGAAGTATTTCTTATGTATGTTGAGACTATCTCATTAGCAACCCTAAGGTTATACATAAAGTACAAGGTGACAATAGCAAATCTATTGGTCGGGTAATAAATCTTCATCGACTGATGTGAATGGGACACATATTATATACCCCCATGCACCACACAACTTCGACATCCGATGATGAGTGCTGTGGGAATAGGTTGGGACTTGATAGTCTAAACCTAACAACACTGCCCAATGAATTTACGGATTTACTCTATATTTCGATTTGCCTATCCCTGGAATTCCTTAAACCTTCTCCTACATCAAGAAACATTGTACATTGAGATCAATGATAGTTAGAAGCACATAAATTCTGCCTCAACCATCTCAGATGATGAAAACCAACTTTAAATCAGATCATCATCAAAAATGCAATAGAATTTTGAATGATCTCAAAAGATAGATAAATAGATAGAGACTGAGATAAGAATGAATGCCAGAGGGTAAAAGAGATAGTGTATCTATGTGATAGAACTATATATATATAAATATATGAAATTGTCATATTTAATAATGTGAATAAAATATAGAATTAGAAACTAAGTAAGAACATTACACTCTACCAATAACAATGGGAATAACAAAAAATTTTTTTTCCCAGATTGAAGCATAAATTGGTCAACCATGGAACTTCAAAGGTCAGTTGAAATTTTTCTTATTATAATTAGATCATCATCATCTTCATCATTATGAATGTTTATGTATAGATATGTATAATATGATTAATTGAATTCATTCTCATCTCTCCTTCTCTTCTTTAAGTAACTAGCAATGCATACAATATGACAGACACGCATGCTTACAGAGAAAGAGGGGGAAAGAAAGAGAGAGAGAGAGAGAGAGAGGGAAAGCGAGAAGAGACTAAAGGCAACAAGAATCAGGAGAGATAAAATTCAATTATATCTATTTGCCTAGAATGAACCTTCTATTTTTAAGGGAAATTAATTAAATGTAGAATGAGATGAATGAAGAACAATCAGAAGAAAAAAAAAGAAAACTTGACAATTATTGAATATTTACATATTTCAATTCAAGATATATTAAAATAAAAATATTTCCTATGGTGATTTCTTCGAATGGGTAGTAACAATGAAACAACAATTAGGTATTAGGGTAATTTATTTAAACAACTATTGGAAATTAGGAAGTACTAGATAGTTGTTTGGAGTACTGAAAGGAAGCGGAAAATAGTAAGGCCAAAGAACACATTACGTCGAGGAATAGAAGCAGAAGAATGAATAACAACAGCAAAGCGCTGGAAAGTTTTACCCAGGACATGGTTGGATAGAGAGTGCTGGTGGGCGGCCTATACTCCTCCACGAGGACTAACAGGTATAAGTAAATAAGTAAGTAATTAGTAAGACAGCTGTTTAGTCTTTTCCTATAGAGTGACCCTATAGCATTAGGATTGAGAAATGTAGATCATTGAATGATAGTTATTTACTTTGAAAGTTAAGCGCAATATATTAGAGAGTTCAGGGTATGATGACCAGTAGGCTATTTCCTTGTTTCTTTAATGATTGTTTAAGTAAAGTCAATCTGTGCTAGTGGTTCAACTGACGGTTAGAGACCTTGAATGAAATGGCTCAAAATCGTTTGAAATGGCGCAGGTGCATCTACTCTTTGTGTTTTCCCAAATTCTAATCTCCCGAATTCTTCATGTCTCTTTCTTTTTTCTCATTCCAAATTTATTTCACTAAATTATACTCCTTGAATAACATCCTCAAACCCTAATCTTTCCGACTACTGCTTATACTCTTACTACCTTCCACTGTGGGATTCGAATCGACAACTGCATCTCTGTGCTAATGTTGTGTGACAACTCGAACTGATGAACGTACGTACTTGTAATCGATTAGATAAACGACGGACAACTAAAAGTTTGGAGATCAGATCATAGATAAACGATCTCTTAGTAGCTTATTGTCTGGAAATCGAACGAACAAAGCATTATCTCCAATAGAATGCCTACAACGAAGCTAAATAAAAGTGGAGTGGGACGAATGAGAAAACCTTATGAACTGCATTTGTGATTGTCAATCCAGATGCCAGTTATTCATAAGGCTTAATATGACTATCATGATAGAGTAGAAATCCTTTAAAAGGTATACGTGTTTTTTGAAAGATACCTTAGTTACAAATCCTGCTACAAAGGTATTTAATAGACAGAGTTGAATCATATTTCCATCTCAGCGAAACGGTTACAAACAGGTATTGGGATATGTCTATATTCTTGAAACAACCGAAAGGTAAAGATTCAGTGTGAATAAAAACTTCATGAGACGGTGATTTTATCAAAATGAAAACATATCCGCAAACATTCGAAACTCATTCTTAATAAAAACGTCTTTAAGACAAAACTAAACAGATGGTTAATTAAACCATCAATTATTCGATAAACGAAAAATACTTTCTAGTAGAGTATTTATGGCAGGATAAAAAACATTGAGTCGAAATGAAGAAGAACTGATGAATTCGAAATTGAATCTATTTTTAAGAAAACGTATTTTACAACCCATCAAACAGTGAAAAGAACATAGAACTCAATTATTAATAAGCCTGTTAGTTCAATCGAAGAACAAATCCTCCGCCTAAGCGTCAACAGAGAAAAAGCAAAGACAACAAATAGTACGTTAGCAAATTAAAGATAGTCAGTAGAAAATCTTTCTTGGTCTATATTTCGTGCTAGTTGGTGCTCGTAAGCAAGGCGACCAGCAATCTTGAAGGGATTGATGCTCCTTGTTAAATATGAACTTAAAAATCGTAAATAAAATATATTCGAAGTATCTCAATCCCACAGGAGTTCAGCTACGGCATGAATAGCTTTAAGGCTGAGTGATCTACGTTCGTATCAATACCCTCAACATCTTGCTGACGAGTACCAACTAGCAAGAAACTAAAGTCAAAAAGAGTTTTCTCCTGTACACCTTTAACCACTTAACATCTCACCGTAGTGTACACGATATCAAGTCACTGAAACTAGTTGTTAACCTCTCAAGTTGATCGTTAAAGTTGGATCATCAATTGAGAAGAAACTACAAAAAAACATGACTTTGGTTACCACAATAGTATTCAGAAGAGAAAGAACACTGAAGAAAATCTTATGAGGTTAAAATCATATTAAAACTTACCTCCATTTGATAATTTTGTATCGATGGGGAAAGAGTGTAACAATTGACGAGCCTTAACAAGAAAAAAAACAAAACAAAAAGAAGTGAGGAATGAACAAACAAAAAAGATTGGCTTAAATCATTACAAGTGATTATGTAAGATTAGTTTTCATTCAATTTACTAATGACAGGAAACGATTGAAATGTGATAGTTAGATATTAATCTCGTTGAATGATTTCCACAGTAAGCCATTTTCAAAACAAAAACAAAAACACTTAAATCCTATCATGTTTCTTTTTTTTCCATTGAAATGGTTTATAATCATGTGCAGATATTTGTGTTTCTAACATCTTTCATATATAAATCAGAAAATGAATAAAAAGAACTTTGTTTTCTAATCGATTGAGTTGTTTATCGAACAGTGGTTCAAGTCAGTGTATACTCTAAACACGCTCTCAAATGCCCTGGTAAGGCCGAAGGTGAGGAGAGTCAGCTCTCCCACTCCAAATGCTCTCATATGGCCACGTACATAAAAACCACTTTCATAGAAGTTTTGCTTACTGATTTCTCGCGGCATGACTGTTGTTTACGAAATTGAGAGGACGAAAAGTGAATGTTCAGCGCTCTAACCTGGGAGTTGGAAAACCCGAATTCCTAACTAAATGGTGTATGAACCGATTGTTGGTCACCGGCTACCATGGGATTGCATCTCCCTACGTTGCTCCATTGCATTATGGATCAGACTTTCAGGTCAAATGTTCCGGGTGTGGTCCCCTAAGAAAACACCTGCTTCGGTTTGGGCACCTGGGCAGTATCTAAGCCCTCACACAATTAGAATGAATAATATATGTGTCGCATATCTATTTACTGCCTTCTTGTAGCAATGTTTGTATATCTAGATAAATACTTCAAGTACGAACTACAAATATAATGTATAATGATCAGTAGAGATAAATTTGTATACTGCTCCAAAGTGTTTACAACATTAGTGAAGAATTACTTTTTACCAGCACAGAGTAAAAATGATAATGTTAATAGTATCAAACCCTTAATTCTGTCTGTTTGGACTGTAGATAACAGGTAAATAGACTCTATCCGTAAGTCTTAGTCTTAAGCAAACTTCATTCATCTCTATGGTTATACAGTATATTTATATCACAGTTGATGTTAGTTTGCGTCAGAGCTTATGTCAATTCTTGATGGAAACTCTAAATCTAAACGCTTAATCTTGATCCTAACTAAGAACAATATGGGGACTCTTAAAAATCTGTTTCGGACCTTTCAAATGTTCGAGAATGTTGATAATCTATATCCATTAAGATGAATTTGTGACTGGTTATTTTCGAGTTACAGTAACAGTAACCTGTATAAAATATTAGTTCAAATAATACTCATGTACTATCTATTTACGCTTTGTAATATTATAGTTTTCTTTTCCAGAAATTATCCATTTATATAAGCTGTTTTCTGATTGACTAGAAACTAGCTGGAAATTCGTCGTGATTCTTTTGAAATCTTTCCTTTAGTATAGTTTTATTGCAGTTTATTTAAGGAGGAACCTATGTGAATACCTCAGTTATAGCTCAGTAAGATATCAGTGTAAATGGACAAATTATATAGAAATTCAAATGCCGACTGAACAGCTAAACGGTAATGTAACACAAAATGATCAGTTTCAATCCCCTCAGTCAGTCAATCAGCTACAACGTAGGACCATGCACATATATGCATCGGTCCAAGTTGCCATACCTCATTCGCACAACAACATGAACACCAAATTCATAGAAGTAGTATACTCAGTCCAGAAGATACAAGTGTTTATTAACAGTTGTCTATGCAAAATACTTCGGATACGTTGGCCAGACACTACTAGCAACGATCTACTGTGAGAGAGGACAAACCAGATCCCAGCGGAGGAAGAAATCAGGAAGAAGCGCTGGAAGTGGATAGGAAATACCTTGAGGAAAGCACCCAACTGCGTCACAAGACAAGGCCTCACATGGAATCCTGAAGGCCAGAGGAGAAGAGGAAGACGAAAGAACACATTACGCCGGGAAATGGAAATAGACATGAAGAAAATGAACAAGAATTGGATGGAACTAGAAAAGAAGGCCCAGGACAGAGTGGGTTGGAGAATGCTGATCGGCGGCCCATGCTCCATTAAGAGTAACAGGCGAAAGCAAGTAAGTAAGTATACTCAGTAGTGGTAATATATAAAAGAAAGATTGCATATAATGATATAGTACAGGAAGAAAGAATTAGTTGGTAGAAAGAAAGATATGAAGCGATTTTAATCTCTTAGTTTAAGGGAAGACAGAGAGTGTATACACCGACGCCATTGTGATCGATTTTGAGCCATGTCACCAAGAGTCTACAACCGTTGGTTACGATAGTCACGTGGACCCCAACTAAGTAGTCTGCATCTACCAACGTGGCTCAGACTAGAAGTTAGTGACTTCAAGCATTGATGCTACGTTTTGGTTTGGCCACCCCTAACTTTCCTCCAACTATCCCCTACACCGGTTAGCATTGCCTGTTGTGGTAATCGGTGGTGGGGCGTGTGTAATACGTAGTCCGACCATCTCAGTCGATGAAAATTCACAACCTCATCAACTGATTTACCATCGTTCTCTAATATCCTGCGTCCAACCTCACTATTACTTACCCAGTGGTCCCAGCAGATGTGAGCAACGTTTCTAAGGCATCTGTGATCAAATAGAACTTTATGTAAAACTTATAAATATACTAAGGTTTTACTTATTGCGGTTCCTGTTTCCATCCACCATTGTTATTTGGAATATAGTCATATTCCTATTCAATTGTGTTCTGATTTGAGGACTTTTCGAGTGAATCCTAAGCAATAAGAGTAGTTAGATCGTACTAAGAGAAATCGTAACAGCTTTCAATGTAAGAAACAAACAAAAATTTTTGAAAGACAAATATCATTCTTACTTTATGATTAAAGTAATGTTGAAATTTATCACGGGCTAAATATAAACATTGATTCCATGTAGATGGACGTGAGCATAAAAATCGTCCAATATTGGGATTTAATTGATCTTGTAATAAATTTATCCTTTCAATCCAGTTTTTCATTAAAATTTTATCATTAGAATACATCTTTGATGTAACAATTACATTACTATTATTATTACTACTATTATCATTATCAGTAGTAGTAGTAGTGGTAGTACAATTGGTAGCAATATCATTGCATAGATGCATTAAAAATGTTAAATCTGATATTAATTGATGCGTTTGTTGTTTCGATGTTTGTTCACCATGGTAACTGTCCACATATTCACATTGTTCTAAATTCCAAGCTTGTAGAAATGTTTGTAATTTCATGGGTTTCAATGTGAATTGACTAGCAAACTAAATTGGTATTTGTTTACATAATGAAGAGAAAATACAAAAGAAAAATAAACGAATAGAAAAATTAAAACACACCAAATGAAAAAATCAAAATAAACAAATGGAACTTTTTGAGAGTAGATATTTCTGATGACATTTGTGATTGTGGAAAAAATTGTACACTAGTGCTAAATAACGTGTGTAAACTGTTGTTACTACCTGGTTGTTAGGTGTTCTTTCGAAGGCTTAATGAGGAGGTTGGATAAAGCATAATCTTGATGGTCAAGGAGAGCGATCACAAAACTCAAGAAATAATTGTTTAAAGCGGATCACACAGTCTTTTCTCGAATAGTTCTTGATATGTGCTTATGATTTAGTTAGCTTCAAAATGAATAGCCTAAGTTTTGAATGTCAGTTAATGACTAATGGAGTTGTAGGAGGTAAGATAAGGTTCATCAGTGACATAAAACAATGTTTGCATGACATCATAAACTAAGTGAAGTTGAAAATTCAGCTAATTCAATAGTGACGAAGCAGGCCAGACGATTGTGATGACAATTAATCTTGAAAACCAAATAAACAATTGCCCTCAAATGCCCTGGTACGGCCGAGAGTCGGGAGAGTCTGCTCTCCCTCTCCAAATGCTCTCACATGACCACGCGTATATAGCCTCTGTCAGGGAAGTTCTACTCACTGACTTCTCGTGACATTACTGTTGTTTACAAAACTGAAAGGATGAAAGTTCAATGTCTGGCGCTTTAATCTGGTTGGTGGATATGGAGGATCCACCTAGGGGAGTTGGAAAACCCTCATTCCAAACCAATGTTCCACATGGGCTCCAGTATCCTGAGGGAACAAATGGCGTATGAACCAATTGTTGGTCACCGGCTACCATGGGACTGCATCTCCTTACGATGCTCCACTGCCCTGTAGGTCTGACCTTCAGGTCGAAGGTTCCGGATGTGGCCCTCTAAGAAAACTACCTGCTTCGGATTGGGAACCCGGGCAGTATCACAGCCCCCACACATATCAAATGAGATCTGTGTGGCGCATTGTATTTGGTGCCTCCTTGTAACAATATCTATGTGTTAAAATAAATATATAAAATAAACAATTGAAACTATGGTAAAATACGGTAAATTTAGGAACATTAATTATTTTTACACCTATATGACCTTTAATTATTATAACAAAAACATTAATTATTTACTGGAAAAGTGTACTGTCATCACAAGAAATGGATAGGAAGTTACAAAGCTACATTAATTTAAGGACTTAATGAAACGTTATTGACATAAAATAATGATTGTTTTTATGAGATTTCAGTGAAAAAGTAATACGAGTTATAAATTCTATTAGGTAAATAAAATATATTACTTATAAGTAATTGAGAATTTTAATCATGAGTTGATTTAAGCGATACCACCATTGAAAACTTGGAAGCATTACACGCCCGTTTAGTCTTAGTATGAGGCTCCTCAGTAGCGTGAATCCACGATTTCGTACGCAGGACTTGAACTTAGGACCTTTGGCCGTTCAGTGCTTCCAGATTTGCAATGGTGATTTAGTTAAGATCGGCTCATGAATTCAACTATTAAAATTACTACAATCTGCACAATTCCCGATTCTGGTAATTCGAAATTTATCATTAAAATGGAAGAAACAGAGTAGAGTTAGAAAAGTAAGTATTAACAATGTTGCATGATTGTTGGTCATTGTATGCAATAACAACTATCTTACTACAAACACTGTTGAACGTGTTCGGTTATGGCTTCTCCATAGGACATCAACATTTTTGTAGAAGTCAATATAATCATTTAATTAGCTAACATAGATATCAAAATGCCATTGAATTATCCTAGTTCACATAATTCACGATGAATGAGATGTTATTAACTTACAGGGTCCAAAATCTAATAACTCATATGATGTAGACACTAAGGAATTCGTGACATGAAACAATAATCAGTTAATATTATTAGTAAGGGAATATGTCACCTTTGACTTGGTTGAATATACTACAGATTATGATATCACAATAGAAAGTTGCGAAACCCTATCTTGAAGAAACTTTATCCATAAATAGTTTATGCTGTACAACTATATTTTTTCAAAATCAAATAAATTTTTACAAGCATCAGTTAAAACTTTATTTCAGAATGGGATTTGTGGAGAATGTAGTAAGTTTAATAGTTGAATTTATGAGTCGATGTAAGTTAGACCATCATTGAAAACCTGGAAGCACTGAACGGCCATCTCATTGTAGTACGTGACTTTTCAACAGTACAATCCGTGTCAGGTAGAGACAGGTATCGAACCCAGACAATGGATGAATGAACCATTCATGGATCGATTGAAGTTAGACATTAACATCGTGGGATACCGGCTCAGTGGTTCAAAGGTTAAGCATTCGTGCACGAAACCGAAGGCCCTGGGTTCGATTCCCGAGTACCGGGTCACGGATGCGCATTGCTGGGAAATCTCATACAAGGACGAAACAGTCTTCAGGTTCTTCCATGTTTCCCATGGTGATCTAGTTTACATTGACACATATATTCAACTAATAAAAACTTTATTTAACACAAAAGTTATATTTTTGGAGAACAAATCAACTACACTAGAAAAATGTTTGGTAATTTTCACTTCAATTCATTCCTATTCAATAGTTAAATTTTTACTTTTTACTTATTCATTAGACAAAAAGACAATAGGTCTGTAAAATTGTTTTGGCAAATATTTATTCGATTCATCAGACAATTCTTTACATAAACATTATTTCTCATATGGGTATCCACCTACCCTACTTATCCTTAAATAGGATAGACAATAGCAATCAGTCAGGAACGAGTACATTTTTAGTCAATACGAGACAATAATGTGAATAGGATAAACAATGAGAGAGAGAGAGAGAGAGAGCAAGAGAGAGTGTGTGTAAGGGAGAGAGAGAGAGAGAAGGAGGGGAAAAAACGAAAACATCAGAATTTGATGCAGATCGATCTAAAATAAACACAATGAACAGTGAAACATTCAACAATAACAACAACAAAAAACTTTACGAATTAAAATAATCTCACTTGATGCAATCTGATATACATGAGATTAGAAATTAAAATAGACAGATACTTGGTACATTTGATCTTTAACTATTAAAATGTAGGTTCGAACCCCCTTTTATTGTTAAATCTGCTTCCGTACGGGCATAAGGGAAGTGATATCAAACCCTAAACAAAAAAGTATGACATCAAGTCGGCTGTAAATGATTAACTACTTGGTAATTGAGTAAAAAAATTATTTGTAAATGATGATAGGAGATTGAATGTCCAAATTTCTTTTAGGACATACATTTCAATAATGTTGTATGGATTACACGAGATCATTTCAATATCTATGTGTTATACTTGTGAACGCCAATTAGAGAACAGTGAATTGTCAACCGGACCAAGGATGCGTGAAACCCGTACGAACAGTCTAGGGTCCTTAATGGTCCTGCTTTCTGCCTAGCCCTGCCTGTCAACTTGAGAACACCAATGTCAGCCTCTGCGTATGAATCATTATATTTCAAACATACTGGGTTTATATATCAACCAAGCAGACCAAATCGTACCATAAAATAGGAAACAACATTTGTACAAGAATTAGCCAAATAAGGCTGTGGATGAGGGAGGTAGTAATTAATAAACGGCATAATTCAAGAATGGCAAATCGTATAGTAATAGTTCATAGGTCAAAATAAAGCTTATGATAAGAGGGACATGAATATGAATAGTTTAATTACGTAACAATTATACGATAAAAGTACACACATAGAATTGGTCCATGAAAGGATCCCAAAAGTTACCATTCATTGTGCTTATCAGAACCTAACACTATATTACTATTATCCGTGAAAATGGTTAACATCAGGAACTGATTCCAGCTAATATAGCCATTGTGAACTAGGAAACATTGGTTATAAGTGTCTTGTACAGACATAGGACTCCTTTGTAGAACAAATCCTACGGCTCTACTTGTTATATCCCGATGACAAAAACGAGTGGTAACTTTTGGGATCCATTATGGACCAATACTATACGTATATTTTTATCGTATAGTTGTTAAGTAACTAAACTATTCATAATCGTGTTCCTCTTGTCATAAGCTTTATTCTGACCTATGAACTGCTATTATACGATTTACCATTCTGGAGTTATGCCCTGTCTATCGATTACTACCTTCCACATTCATAGCCACTTTTGGCTAATTCTTGTACAAATGTTGTTTTCTATTTTGTGGTCTCTTTGGTTTGTATATAAACCCAGTATGTTTGAAATAAATGATTCATATCGCAGAGGCTGAGATTGGACCATTAAGGACTCTAGACTGTTTGTACGGGTTTTACGCGTCTTTGGTCCGGTCGATAATTGACTGTTCTCTAATTGGCGGTATCATTATATCATATATTAATAGGACACAGGGCATAAGTTATAATACTATCAAACCTCAGTGCCAGAACTCATTGGACTAATCGCAAAAGCGTTATCTTTAGATGATCTAGTTAACATTCAATGAACTACAAGAACCAAAATCAGTAAATTCACGGTATCGCACGATTATCGCTAGCGCAAACACCGACAAAACCAGAAAATACATGTATAGCATGAACAACTAATTATGTATGAAAGCTATGAAATCGCCGATTGACTATGTATGAGAATGTGGACATTTTGTTTACTATGATGAACATCACAACATAAATAAATTTAATGATTAAACTCACTTTTTCACGTGCCCATTCAATACAATGAATTGGTAAGGTTGGAAATGATTTCAATGTACAATATGGTATTGTATTCACTTGACTATCAATATTTCCATTACCATCTACATCATTGTTATTATGAACATCATCATCCATTTGACTATTATATGATTCAGTAATATCAGGTAAAATTACTTGAACATGACCTTTAGTGCCTAAAGTACCAGATTCAATCAATGGTAAATGTAGTGTTACACAACGTGAATCTAAATAACGACGTGTTGGTACACAATCTAAAGCAGCTAGTACAATACCATGTTTATATGAAGAAGTATTGAGTATTGAAGGAGATGTTATCGCTTGTTTGTAATTACTGCACTTTGTTGCTTGTAATAAAAATTCATCAGTGAAAATAGTCTTTTCAGTATTTGGCCAAACTGGAAATTGGGGAAAAACGAACAAACAAACAAACGAAAAATTGGCAGAAATGAAAAGAATAAAACTGTGGATAGATTCGATTAAATTACTTTCTATCATAGGAGACTATGAGGATAGTTGAAGTTCAACGTTTCACATAACGAACTTACTTTGGTGCGAGTATCATTGAAAACTAGGAAGTGATATAGAGCTATCTAATCCTAGTACAGGATTCCTCAGCAATGAATGTTGATAACTCCATCAATAATTGAACCCAGAGTTTTAAGGCTCCACATCAAGGAGTTAACGTTCGGACATGGAATTCAAATGAAAAGCCACGATGTATAGAGTTCGGTCACGAGACAACTAACACCAGTCGCAAACGATAATAGACCGGCAAGATTTCAAATTGAAATTAGAAATGAAAACCGCTGGATGTCAAATCGGTAGTCTAGAATTTAGGTGGTCACTGAGATGTCTGAAGATCATGGGTTCAACTCTAGGCAGGATAGGGGATAAGGACTGGTAAGGTATTCTAAACTAGGGTGAAACAACCCTTCGGTAATTCCTGGTTCCCAATGGTTCTCTAAACAAGTTCATTGTGTAATGTCAAATTATAAACTCAATGAATGTTTCTAATTTTAAATGAAAATAATTTGACTGTATTGTATTAATCAATGGATGTGTAACGGTTAAGAAATCTATGAATAGCTTTGTAATTCTTCAACATTGATACTGAACACTGGATACACTCCTAGCTGAAGGCCCCGCGTTAAGCATCCGCACTACATCACACTGAGATACCTCGTGTTGTGCGTTTCCTATAATAAATATTCAGCTTAGATTTCATACACTAAGATACATTGACCTATAATTCAAAATGTACTTTGATATCCTGTTATTTTCGACATTTTGCTTTACTGGCTTTTAGATCATTGAGTAAGGAAAGATTTCGGAAAGTAGCATTGCCGGATTTCGCATGTCTGCTATCGTCTTCAGATGTACCTGGAATAGACTTAGACAAATGATGATATCATACTTGCTGCAGGGAGATAATACTGTCCCATCCTTCAGTATTACCTCTTAATAAAATCTGTCGTTTTACAGAATGTTGATAATAAAATTTTCTTACAACTAAACTCAATATGATGTTAATAATGAATTTTGGAAAGCGAAAAGGCGTATAAATTGTTTCATCAGTTTAATCTGGCTTCAGAGCTTTAATCAACATTATAAGAGTTGATCATATGGAAAATAACTTTTTGTTTGCTCAGTTAGTCATACACAACATAGAACCTGAAACATGTGTACATCAGTTCAAGTTGCCACACCATATGAGCTCAGCGAAATGAAATCGTCAGAGCAAATCTCAGAATTCCAGAGGTAGTAACACTAATGGTGATAATAGAAAAAATCAGGCGTCAAAGCGGCGATTGGAGTAGGAATTATGGTTTAGTGGAGTAAAATCGTTTATGAGTTTATTTTTGAAGTTTAGACCGTACTAAAGAAAGACATAGAGTGAACGCACCTATGCTATTGCGATATATTCTGAGCCCTGTTACCCAAAATCTCCAACCACTAGTTACAATCATGCCGACACTGATAATGTAGTCTGCACTTACCTATATGGCTCAGTCCAACAACCGATGTCTTGATAGTGTGGTGTGAGATTTTAGTTTTCTTGCAACCTATTCGCGCATTAGTCATCATCGAGTGTCGAGTTGTGTAGTGGATTGAAACACACACATAAGGTAAGCTTTTGAAGCTCATTTTAGCATGTCATCTACAGTTTTTGACTGTCATCTTATAACTAATAATCTGGCATTCTTATTTGAATGATTAAATATCTTTAACCGTCAATAGCATTTGTTCAGATGAATTTTATCAGTTTTATATATAACTAGAGGACAATAAAAATGATCGCTTAATACTAATCAATATAATCATCGACTAGATCATAGTGTCGATTAATTTTATTGATCAAGTTGTAATTTAGTGATTAATCGAAAGCGACTCGGTATCTCTTGTACTACATTTTGATGTCAGACAAATGGATGGGATCCGTAAGCACTAACGGATCTAAGTTTTCTGTTAATTCAGACTCATCATAGCAAAGTGCATTTGAAATCTTGAAGGAAATTAATATTGGAAAGAATTTAGTTACTCAAGGTGCGAGTGTTGTTTATGAAATTGAGAGAACGAAAAGTGAATGTTCAGCACTTTAACCGGGTTAGTGGATACAGAGAGTTCACCTAGGGGAGTTGGAAAACCCTCATTCCAAACCAATGTTCCACATGGTCTCCAGGATCCTGAAGGAACAAATGGTGTATGAACCTATTGTTGGTCACCAGCTACTACGGGACTGCATCTCCTGATATTGCTCCACTGCCTTGTGGATCAAACTCTTAGGTCAAAGGCTCCGTATGTGCCCTTCTAAGAAAACCACCTGCTCCGGTCTGGGCACCCGGGCAATATCAAAGCTCACACACAAATCAAGTGACTTGTGTGGCGTATATGTATTCGGTGCCCCTTTGTACCAATATTTATGTGTTCGAATAAATAAAATAAATAAATAAACTATTCAAAGAGGAACTAGTTTAACACATTTATTCGACAACAGATTAAACAAATAATTGAGTGGTAAAGCCTTCGGCTGCAACAATATGTGATACAAGCAACGACTCTGTAACATAATTCAATTCCTTTATGGTTGTAGTAAACCTTCGTCAGCAAGTATCTTCCTCGCAATATCTCTAACTCACTGAGTTTGAACATTAGAAACATCTATCCACAGAGTATGTTTGACCTGTAGCTTACGTAAATGATGAGTTTAACCGTTGTTGCTACCTTGACGTGGTGGTCGGGATTGCTTATCGTGATGAAGCAACCGAGCTATACTGGCTGGAACAACCGTTCCTCAAGGTCCTACCATGTCAGACAGGTCGGTTGAAGAGCGGTAAGACTAAAAGCGAAAAACCCAAGGTCCGAAGGCGAAGTCGTACTACTGACTGTACAGAGGTGTGACAGCAGTAAGGTGTTTCATTCAGATAACCAGCATAACAGTGATGCTGCCTTCCCACAAGGAGGGGTGGGGTTAGGAAATGTCGACCTCAAAAATGCACACCTCGCCTTATCCCACGGATATCCGTCTCCAGCGGTAAGGTCTCAACAAGCATGGAGCTAACACAAAAATTACCCATAAAAAGGACGTGTGTTACTGACCTCAAGCAGTTGTCCCTTGGGTACTGTGATCACACTCTCAGGTCACCAAGACCACCTCTCATCCAGTTTCCTTTTCATGTATCTCCAGAAGAACCCTTCCACGGTGTGGGCAGCCGGAAAGTGATAACCGCCCTCACACCTCTAACAACACTCAAGACGACCAATTGTTTGAACAGTAAAATATTTTTTTAAAAAATACTAAATTTCGCTCACATTTATCACACATCGCTCTCACTGATATATTTGGATTAATTCTTTTAGCAGTATCACATGCAATTTGACTTTTTGACAAACCAATATGACATGATTGAAAAAGAAATTGTCGATTTAAATTTGACTTCTCAATATGATCAGGATCAGTGACAATAATATTTGGGCACCTATTATTAATGATTGATTCACTTAATACAGATTTTATTGATTGTCTTTGAGATGTAGAAACTTGATGTGATATAATTGACTTGACAATTGTTTCAGAATTATTAGTGAGTTGATCATTAGGATAAGGTGAATTGCCGTGTTCTTGTTGACTGTCTACCGCTGAATGTGACAACGTTTGATGATAATCCCTATCATCAACATTCGCATGAGACATCAATGAAGTATCGAGTGTTGTATTATATGTAAATTGATTGTTGTTTTCTTGTTGTTCATATTGATGACGACGATAACAATATTGATGTTGATTAGAATCAGTCACGTTGTTCGCTGAATGTAAATCATCATCATTAGATCCAGCAGTGGCTACACCTAATAATGCTAAATTCTTTAATAATTCACAACCAATCGCACCACAACCAACCTGTAAAATAATAACAATGAAGGAGAAAGTCAAACGCGAAGTGAAGTTTGATCAATAAAAGTAGCACACAAATGGCTTCCTAATAAGTAATGACCAATCTTATGTTTTTTTTTTCTAGTAATTCAGTGTTGATCAGATTCTATTTACTAAGTTACATTGTGTTCACTAATCAAAATGACTTGATATCATGTATCAAGTTGACGGTTGGAAGTGTCAGCAAAATATCTCAGATTTCGAAGCTGGATGATGAAAGTGAGACATACGAGTGTAGCATTAGTTCCTTCAAGATTACAGGTATACCTTGGTGACGAAGTGAATAGTGATAATTCAAACACTATGACTACTATCAATTCTATGAGTATAATAGATGAGCATTCCTGACGGATAGAAAAAGACAGTCGTCTATATTTCCATCAATAGCTGAATACCATCTGTTGACTTCTTCAAACTTTATGATTCTACTATCATAGTTGTATATAAAAACGGGATTTGATTCCCTGATAATGAACTGTTAAGTCGATGAGTTATTAATTTTGCTTTTAGAGATCTATTCCTCAGTGATTAGTTCTATGAAGGGAAGGTGACAGGTAAACGTCAGTCAGTCAGTCAGTCAGTAACAACGTAGAACTTCGTACGTACGTACATCAGCTCGAGTTGCTATACCACATTAGCACAGAGATGCAGTTGTCGACTCAAATTCCGTAGTGGTAGAGGTAGTAAGAGTATAAGTGGTAATCGGAAACAGTTAAAGGAGATAAAGTCATATTCAGTAATACCTATCTAATCCGAATCCATCAAATGTCATCAAAATAAAATAGCCCATTGATATACCCCACAAATTAACAGTTCAATTGTATAATAAATTGATTAAATTATAAAACGATTTTAAACATTAAAACAATATAACATACCATAAAAACACTTAAATTATGAATTTTTTGAAGATTTGACACACCGATACATTGAATTAAAGCGGCATAACGAGTTGACAAATAACTGTTACATAAAAGAGATTATGTAATAAGCGGTATGTATAAATATAGAATCATAATAATAATAATATATGAAGTAAAAGATTACAGAATAGACGACAGTTAGCAAGGATGATCAAGATGAATTTCAAACAGAAAATATAGTTATTTTAAACATTTGTACAAGAAGGCGCCAAATAGGCAATGTGACACATAAGTCATTCATTTGAATTGTGTGAGGGGTGGGATACTGATCGGGTGCCCAAACCGAAACAGATAGTTTTCTTAGGAGGCCACACCAGGAGCCGTCGATCTAAAGTTCTGATCCATAAGGCGATAGAGCAATGTCACGAGATGCTGTCCCACGGCAGCCGGTGTCCAATAATTGGTTCATACACCATTTGTTCCTTCAGGATACTGGAGCCCATGTGGAGCATTGGTTTGGAATGAGGGTTTTCCAACTCCCTTAGATGGATCCTCCATATGCACCACCCCGGTTAGAGCGCCGGACATTCGGTTTTCGTCCTCTCAATTTCTTAAACAACAGTAATATCACGAGAAGGCAGTGAGTAGGACTTCCCTGGCAATGGCTGTATACGCGTGGCCATGTGAGAGCATTTCGCGATGAAGAGCTAACTCTCCCTACTCTCGGCCGTACCAATGTATTTGGGTGCTTTATTTTATTTAAAGCAAAAAAATATTATAAGTAACAAAGGAATACTAGTTAATTAACTGTGTATACCTTATTACTGATTTGTTAATCAAGATTTATGGTGATTATTAGAAAAGTCTTCAATAAGGTGTATTTATGTTTTTTGCTAATCTTATAAAACAAAAACAAGCTCATAGGTTGTTGATAATTTTGATAGATACTCTATAAATTCATAGAATAACAAGGATTGTTTTAACTATAAATATCCTTCACCAGTATTTCTCATCGAACTAGGATGTTGGACCCATCCATGGAATCAATGAATGCTGAACTAAACAACTTAGATAGATACAGACTATCTGGTTGAGGTAAATGTGTTAATGGTGAAGCCGTATGTGATCAACTTGTAACAGCTGTTTCGTGAGACTTGACGACACGTTCACAGTTCATCAAGACTACATCTAACCCAATTCCTTCTTCAAATTCCTTAAGAAAAAGTATTCTTCTACAGGATGGGCAACTGGGGAACTGTCTTCATACTCCTAGCAGGACTTGAAATTGGAATACGTTATGGAACAATTAATTTCATTTGGACCGTCTATTAATCAATGTTAGGCTTCATAGAGAGAGAGAATGGAATGAAGATATTAACTTATGAATATTTATATATATTTTTAATAGTTGAGATCATGAATCAATCGAAGCTAGAACACCATGGAAAACCTAGAAGCACTGGACGACCGTTTCGTCCTACTGTAGGACTCTTTAACAGTGAGCATCCACGATCCCACCTCGCGAGGTCCGAACCCAGGTCTAGAGGCTAAGCACTCGCGTGCGAGACTGATAAGTCCTGAGTTCGAATCTCGCTATGCGGGATCGTGGATGCGCAGTGCTGAGGAGTTCCATAATACGATGAAACGACCATCTAATGCTTCCAGGCTTTCCATGATGGTCTAGCTTCAATTGAATCATGATCTCAACTATTAAAATTACTATAATATCCACAAAACGCCTTCTGACATTTATATATTCATTTTATCGTAAATTATTAACATTAAGAATGATTATACTAGGAATTAGCAGATTAAATACCTTGCATGATCTATGAGAGGTTTGAAGGATTTTGAAAAGAGGGTGATAGTTACACATTATCGTTTGGTTCAAAAATTAAGATACAATGAATTGTTCACATAATTTCCCTTCTCTGAATGAATGTCCAGTTAATAATGATTAGTGATGAAAATCAACTTTTACGTATAATTTCGGTATATTTTGATCATAGTAAACTGCAACAATGATTGTAGGCGGCCTATGCAACTTGTGGCGGCCACCAAATACCGTGGTACGGCCGAGAGTAGGGACAGTACACTCTCCATCTCGAAATGCTCCCACACGGCCACACGTATATAGCCTCTGCCAGGAAGTCATACTAATTGCCTTCACGTGGAGGGGTGTTGTTTACGAACTTGAGAGGACGAAAACCGAATGTCCGGCGATTCAATAGGGTTGACGGATATAGAGAGTCCACCCAGATGAGCTGGGAAACCCTCATTAGAAAACAATGCTCCACATGGGCTCCAGTATCCTGAAGGAACAAGTGGCGTATGAACCAATCTTTGGTCAACGGCTACCATATGATTGCATCTCCTGACGTTGCTCCACTCCCTTGTGGATCAGAAGTTCAGGTCGAAGGCTCGGGGTGTGGCTCCCTAAGAAACGTACCTACTTCGGCTTGGTCAACCGATCAGTATCACAGTACACACATACAACCAATGAAATTTGTGAGGAGCATATTTATTTAGTGCATCCTTGTACAAATACCTATGCGCTAAAATAAAAAATATAAAAAATATTATCCGTAAACATCGTATACAGTTCGTATTGACAACCGTCACTAGATAATACCCCAACGGTATATTAATCAGAAGGCGAATACGAAGTGTTGATTACGTTTATTATGGGACCACACACAGATATCCACATTTACAGGTGCGTTAAACAAGCATGAAAGAGTTGTGCCGAAAGGCAAAGAGGCAAGCGAGTGAGTCAGCGAATACGAGTACGAGTAAGCGAGTACAATTAAGAGAGAGAGATAGAGCAATGAACATGAATAACATGGACATATAATATACATAGTGAAATGAGTGAATGAATGAATCATCGAATCAATTTAGCGGTTAGTAGTAAGACTAGCAGCGTGAATAAATGCTTAAGCAGTAAGCAAATGCTCAAGCATACATGTTCATTCATTCGCAACAGTAATAAAAACACAATGGTATAGATAAGTTGCTATTGTACGAATGACTCTATCTGTTAAATAAGTTAACAAAACGGTTTAACCGAATTAAATGTGAACAAACTCAATTACACGTGAGTTGCTATAATAGTTCCCCACCCCCAGCAAACAAAGATACAAAACAGTGTCTGTGTTTGTGAAAAAAATGTCAAATTTAACAGAAAGGTAAATATTCGGAATTTACGAAATTAAGATGTATGATAAAACTATTGTGTAAGTTATTACAAATACATGTAAGTTTGAGTTCGTATATGTCCGTGAGGCCAAATAAGATAATAATGGAAGATCGAAAGAATACATAAAGTATGTCGAATATAAAAATAGATAAGTTAAAGAATTTCGATGTGTACATAGAAAACAAAGATGAAAGAAATTTACATCCGAAGAGGTGAAAGAAATTATTAACTCAAAATCGTAGCTATGTATCGTTGCGGCCATCTCACTCTTCAACCATATCTTGTCGTTACTGGATTCTCTTTGTTTGTCTTTGTCGATGTCGTTGATGATTGGAACTCACATTTCGGTGATTCGACGGTTTTCGAAGTATCTCTATGTACTGGCTGATCGTCGGTTTCGATGAAAGCTGGTTTGATTCGGTCGATGCTAATTACATCCATTTTTCCAGCTTTGTCTACCGTAATAGTCTTCTCGTTTCTTTTAATCACTTTGAATGGACCATTGTAGTCCGGTTGTAAGGGACGCTGCACATTATCCCTTCTGATAAACACATGGGTACTGTCGCTCAGTTGTTTTGGTATGTACACACAGTGTTGATGTTGCCTCGGGAGTGTTATCCTTAGATTACTCATATGCTGCTTTAGACGTTGTACATAGTTGGCTATATCAGTTGGAACGCTTTTACCTGAGGTGAAAAACTCTCCTGGTAGACGTAAAGTGGTTCCATAAACCAATTCTGCTGGGCAGCATCCTATATCTTGTTTGATTGTTGATCTTAAACTCAACATGACTAATGGGAGCTTGCTGGCCCAATCATTACTGCTAGTGACAACTGTAAGAGAGGCTTTGAGTTGTCGATGTAATCTCTCTACCATACCATTCGACATCGGATGGTAGGATGTTGTGTGAATTCGCTTGATTCCGAGGAGCTCTGTGAGTTGTTGGAAGAGGCGGCCCTCAAATTGAACTCCTCTATCGGTTGTAATATTAGTAGGCACGCCATAATAGGAAATCCAACGCTCTACTAGGGTTTTGCTATAGTTTCGGCTGCAATGTCTTTTATGGGCACTGCTACAGGCCATCGCGTGAATCTTTCAATGCAAGCGAAAATGTAACCAAAGCCATTCGAAATCGGCAGCGGTCCCATAATATCGATATGTATGTGCTCGAATCTGCTATCAGGGTGACGGAAATGACCTACTGTGGAACCGCTGTGGCGATGTATCTTAACTTTCTGGCATTTTATACACCCTTGCGTCCAGTTACGAATATCCCGGTTCATACTTGGCCATAAGAAACGCTCGCTGACTAGTTTGATGGTAGCCTTTGTTCCAGGATGCGAAATATTGTGCATAGCTTCGAAAATGTTTCGTCTTAGTGGCTTTGGAATAAATGGTCGTGGTTGGCCCGTAGAAATATCGCACATGATGCTTACTTTTTCCAATGGGGTTTCTTCCAGTACTAAAGAGGTTGTATTGGGAGACTTTAGTCTCTTTAACTCGACATCGATATTTTGCAATGCTGTTAATTTGTGATAATCGATTTCGGATTGGATGAGAGCGTTTACCATCGTTCTGGATAACGCGTCTGCCACTTCGTTATTATTGCCTTTGATATACTGTATGTTAGACGTAAATTGCGAAATAAATTCTAATTGTCGAATTTCCCTCGGTGAGTAGTTATCCTGTTTGGCGTTTAATGCTTTTGTGAGGGGTTTATGATCTGTACATACTGTGAAAATGGTACCCCCAATCATATGTCGGAAATTTTTTATTGCTAAGTAAATTTCTAATAGTTCTCTTCCAAACGTACTATATCTCATTTGAGTAGGATTTAATCTCTTAGAGAAGAATGAAAGTGGTTCCCATGTACCGTTTACTAACTTCTGCAATACGGCTCCTACTGCTATGCTCGATGCGTCCATCATGACGGCTAGTGGTGCTTCGTTCTTTCGTCGTACTAACATCGTCTTCTCGTCTAGCGCTCGCGTAGCGTTCTCAAAAGCCTGTATAGCATCCGACAGAAGTTTCTGCTATTCGTAATTATCCGTTGTCCGATTCACAAAGAAAATAACGACAATTCTCTGGACTAACTATTATAGACGACTTATTCCAAACTGTGCAATAATATTACAACCTTTGACGGACGCTTTGCCAGGACATACCCGAACATTCTGTCTTTCAACGGATGCTTATCAGGCTTTTGAGAACGCTACGCGAGCGCTAGACGAGAAGACGATGTTAGTACGACGAAAGAACGAAGCACCACTAGCCGTCATGATGGACGCATCGAGCATAGCAGTAGGAGCCGTATTGCAGAAGTTAGTAAACGGTACATGGGAACCACTTTCATTCTTCTCTAAGAGATTAAATCCTACTCAAATGAGATATAGTACGTTTGAAGAGAACTATTAGAAATTTACTTAGCAATAAAAAATTTCCGACATATGATTGGGGGTACCATTTTCACAGTATGTACAGATCATAAACCCTCACAAAAGCATTAAACGCCAAACAGGATAACTACTCACCGAGGGAAATTCGACAATTAGAATTTATTTCGCAATTTACGTCTAACATACAGTATATCAAAGGCAATAATAACGAAGTGGCAGACGCGTTATCCAGAACGATGGTAAACGCTCTCATCCAATCCGAAATCGATTATCACAAATTAACAGCATTGCAAAATATCGATGTCGAGTTAAAGAGACTAAAGTCTCCCAATACAACCTCTTTAGTACTGGAAGAAACCCCATTGGAAAAAGTAAGCATCATGTGCGATATTTCTACGGGCCAACCACGACCATTTATTCCAAAGCCACTAAGACGAAACATTTTCGAAGCTATGCACAATATTTCGCATCCTGGAACAAAGGCTACCATCAAACTAGTCAGCGAGCGTTTCTTATGGCCAAGTATGAACCGGGATATTCGTAACTGGACGCAAGGGTGTATAAAATGCCAGAAAGTTAAGATACATCGCCACAGCGGTTCCACAGTAGGTCATTTCCGTCACCCTGATAGCAGATTCGAGCACATACATATCGATATTATGGGACCGCTGCCGATTTCGAATGGCTTTGGTTACATTTTCGCTTGCATTGAAAGATTCACGCGATGGCCTGTAGCAGTGCCCATAAAAGACATTGCAGCCGAAACTATAGCAAAACCCTAGTAGAGCGTTGGATTTCCTATTATGGCGTGCCTACTAATATTACAACCGATAGAGGAGTTCAATTTGAGGGCCGCCTCTTCCAACAACTCACAGAGCTCCTCGGAATCAAGCGAATTCACACAACATCCTACCATCCGATGTCGAATGGTATGGTAGAGAGATTACATCGACAACTCAAAGCCTCTCTTACAGTTGTCACTAGCAGTAATGATTGGGCCAGCAAGCTCCCATTAGTCATGTTGAGTTTAAGATCAACAATCAAACAAGATATAGGATGCTGCCCAGCAGAATTGGTTTATGGAACCACTTTACGTCTACCAGGAGAGTTTTTCACCTCAGGTAAAAGCGTTCCAACTGATATAGCCAACTATGTACAACGTCTAAAGCAGCATATGAGTAATCTAAGGATAACACTCCCGAGGCAACATCAACACTGTGTGTACATACCAAAACAACTGAGCGACAGTACCCATGTGTTTATCAGAAGGGATAATGTGCAGCGTCCCTTACAACCGGACTACAATGGTCCATTCAAAGTGATTAAAAGAAACGAGAAGACTATTACGGTAGACAAAGCTGGAAAATGGATGTAATTAGCATCGACCGAATCAAACCAGCTTTCATCGAAACCGACGATCAGCCAGTACATAGAGATACTTCGAAAACCGTCGAATCACCGAAATGTGAGTTCCAATCATCAACGACATCGACAAAGACAAACAAAGAGAATCCAGTAACGACAAGATATGGTTGAAGAGTGAGATGGCCGCAACGATACATAGCTACGATTTTGAGTTAATAATTTCTTTCACCTCTTCGGATGTAAATTTCTTTCATCTTTGTTTTCTATGTACACATCGAAATTCTTTAACTTATCTATTTTTATATTCGACATACTTTATGTATTCTTTCGATCTTCCATTATTATCTTATTTGGCCTCACGGACATATACGAACTCAAACTTACATGTATTTGTAATAACTTACACAATAGTTTTATCATACATCTTAATTTCGTAAATTCCGAATATTTACCTTTCTGTTAAATTTGACATTTTTTTCACAAACACAGACACTGTTTTGTATCTTTGTTTGCTGGGGTGGGGAACTATTATAGCAACTCACGTGTAATTGAGTTTGTTCACATTTAATTCGGTTAAACCGTTTTGTTAACTTATTTAACAGATAGAGTCATTCGTACAATAGCAACTTATCTATACCATTGTGTTTTTATTACTGTTGCGAATGAATGAACATGTATGCTTGAGCATTTGCTTACTGCTTAAGCATTTATTCACGCTGCTAGTCTTACTACTAACCGCTAAATTGATTCGATGATTCATTCATTCACTCATTTCACTATGTATATTATATGTCCATGTTATTCATGTTCATTGCTCTATCTCTCTCTCTTAATTGTACTCGCTTACTCGTACTCGTATTCGCTGACTCACTCGCTTGCCTCTTTGCCTTTCGGCACAACTCTTTCATGCTTGTTTAACGCACCTGTAAATGTGGATATCTGTGTGTGGTCCCATAATAAACGTAATCAACACTTCGTATTCGCCTTCTGATTAATATACCGTTGGGGTATTATCTAGTGACGGTTGTCAATACGAACTGTATACGAAGTTTAGGGATTATATTGAATAATGACCGCCACATGGTCATTAACTAATTATTAATGAATATTAGCGAAATCAAAAACGAGAAAGAAGTGTATCACTAACTTGGGAAATTCATTTGATTGCGTATTGACTTCAAGTGGTACAATCGATGCACAATGGATGTACAGCTAAATCATGATGAAGTTAAAGAAATAATTAAAAAAATATTTTACTTCCTAGAGTCTACTGTTGATGAATCAGTCCACTGGGAAAGCATACAATTGTATTCAAAAGATTCTGTTTATGCTTTTCGACATCCAGTTCCTGTTATTCTTTCAAGACATTTATTACCGTACCACCAAACGCTGTGGCGAGAAAATAAACTGATCAATTCATAGTAAAAGCAGGAGAAGCTAAAGTTAATTATTGTTAGCCACTGAAGGTGATGCCACGGTACTAGTGTTTCTAAATCCTAGGGTTTACATCACTCATCATCGCGATTCCTTCGGCAAACTCTGGCCTATCTGACCTGGTGGTGTCTAAGAACCCTGTATATCTATCATGGTATCGAAACGATTGCTCACAATCCCGGCCCAATGGTTTACAGGTTTACCATTCACGTGCGAGGGCGAATATCTTTGTTTTGGTTCCCGCATAATAGGGTTGTGAATTTGCACTGCTAGAGAGTACAAAGATAGGATGAAACCGCTGTTCACTGATTTCAGGTTTTCGATAGCGGTCTAATTTTGATTGGTTCGTGATTTCAATGAAATCATATGCTACTTGTTGGCATATTGGAAATATATTATTATCCTACTATTATGAACAATCCACTCAATGCATAGTTTACGTGAAATTATCAAGACAACACATCGCCACGGATACAATTCTGGATTAAATTTTTTGTAGCAAAGTCTGTATACTGCAGATGAGGGATTTATTTATTTTGTGGTGTGCGCTATTGATGTCAACAGATATAAGTAGTATGTATCATCAACAAAAAGTGAAATATCTGACGGCAGAAGGTTAAAAAGATCGAAGGAAAGAGAACGAGAACGGAGAATGATTGGTGTGGAAACGAAAGAGACGATTGATTGACAGTTTGTGAATGAAGTATTTACTGTATGGTTATCAGATTTTACTAAGAGATTCTGTAACTTCGTATTGAAGTACATTCGGTTGTCCCCACTTGTGTTCTCGTTCGCTAAAATTTAGCTGCTACATATTTATGTATTTGGTTTCAAATTATACAGTAAATTTGAAGGCTGATGATACTTACCAGTTGGATAGACAGAAATAGGTGAGATGGGATTCAAACTTGTAAATTGTAATAGCGGAAAGTTGGATGTCTTGACCCCAATTAACCGTCACTGAACTAGTGAAAATGTATTCACTCTGTCTCTTTCTCTATTTTTTTTTATTTATTTCAATATCATTTCATAAGTATCATACTCTTATTTCGTTTTGATGGAGTTTTGTTCTCTGAGCTGGATGGTTTGCTCGTGGAGCTTTCATCGTTCTTCTGAACAACCTTAAGGCCAACAAGGACCAATCAACATCGAGGTCTACAGGACAAGCTGTGAACCACATGTGGAGAAATTCGAACACTTCACTTCTACCTGACGTTTGTGCTGATGAACGATGAAAGCTCCACGTTCAAACCATCCAGCTCAGAGAACAAAATTCCATCATAATCATCCACCTTAGCTACAAATCTTCTCCACCATCTCCTATTTCATATCTTCTATTTAAAGTATAATCTCTATTGTTAGCTTGTCTCAATATTATTGATACTAGTATTTCGATTCTTTTGCTTTGCATCTCTACAATCTCATCTTGTGTTCATTTGGCAACTTAAACTGCCGCGTATTCATGTGCCATATCTTAACGCTGGTTATAGGACTAGTTGAAATTAGTGTAGAATTATCAATTACTGTTAACATATAGTACTTACTAAACTATATGGTATTGTTTAACTACTCATTAAGTTCAACTATACACTTATAATATAGTTCATTTTCACGGGTCCTAATAAAACTTACCCATTGATTAATTGGTGTAAATGTAAATGTAATCGCTTTCATAGCTTCTTGTGCAGCTATTCCACCAAAAACAGCACTTAATGGTGCTAATTGTCCTTGACTAGCAAAGGTTAAACGTTTTACCAACGATTCATTAATTTTAATTGGCTACAATGAAACAAAAAGAAAGAAAGAATTAAGTTATTATCAAAAAATTAACTGTGGACTTGAATATACACGTTTATTACTATTAACCATTTGTCAGCTGGATACATTTATATCCCAGTGTTGATGTCTACTCCGAGACTTGAACTCAGTACTTCTCGCTTTAAATAGTAATGATATAAGTATTAGACCCGTTGAACAAGTTAGTAGCTATCCGGACGCAATAAATCAGTGGATAATGTGTCAATCACTTGGAGCCAAAGGTATTGGGGTTGGAGTCACTGTGTAAACTTCAGGTTCGTCCAGTTAACGTATTTCCATGTTTTGAAATTTCATTACTTATCCAGTATTCAATACTAATGTATTTACAATTGTACAAACAGTGTTTCAATTGGTCACTCAATCACTCATTCAAACTTATTCGTTCATTCATTCCCACAAATGCCCTGGTACTGTCGAGGGTGGGGAGATTCAGCTCACCCTCTCCAAATGCTCTCACATGGCCAGGCGTATACACCCATTGCCAGGGAGGTCCTACTCACTGACTTTTCGTGACATTACTGTTACTTAAGAAATTGAGAGGACGAAAACCGAATGTCCGGCGCTCTAACCGGGGTGGTGCATATGGAGGATCCATCTGAGGGAGTTGGAAAACCCTCATTCCAAACCAATGCTCCACATGGGCTCCAGTATCCTGAAGGAACAAATGGTGTATGAACCAATTATTGGACACCGGTTGCCACGGGACAGCACCTCGTGACATTGCTCAATCGCCCTGTGGATCAGACCTTCAGATTAAATATTCTAGGTGTGGTCCCCTAATAAAACTATCTGTTTCGGTTTGGGCACCCGATCAGTATCCTAGCCTTCACATAATCCGAATCCATGATTTATGTGTCACATATTTATCTGGTGCTTCCTGGTACGAATGTTTATGTGTTTAAATAAATGAATACTCGAAGTACAAGACAGAGTTGAGAGAATACGACTTTTCGAGTTTTGAACGAACTACAAATATCATGTACAATCATTAGTAGAAATGCATTCGTATACTGCTCCAGAATCTTTACAATAATAATGAAGAATTATTTTTTACCACCACAGAGTAAAAATGAATTCACTTGGTATTGTTTACTAGAATCTTCTCATTGATGTTTAGGACTACAATTGATCAGTCTCTTATTGGCATATGTGCATACTGTGCGTATTGCCTTAATTCATAAGCTAAGTGGACAACGCGATGACGTTCGAAACAAACGGTACTGGGTTCGAGTCCCAGAGTGAATATCTATTCTGGAATTCAGATACATCCAGCTGACGAGTCCCAAATAAGGCGAAAAATGCGTCCTGGCTTCGGGTGTAGTCCCCTATGAAAACCACCCGGGAAATATCAAAGCCTACTCACAAATCAGGTGACCTGTATGGTACATATCTATTTGGTGCCCCCTTTGTACCAATATTTAGGTGTTCAAATAAATAAATCACCCCCCCCCTAATTTACCTATTTATTCATTCATAATTAATAACTTAAACATGTATTTATTAATAATCATTTGATATTGATTACTTACATTTCCCATTTGTAGCTTATGTAATGTGAACAATTGATCACGAAATAAATTCCAATCATTTTCATCCCTTCGGGGTTTTTTTATAGTAAAATATAATAGATAAGATGAATTGTACATTATCATGTTTCAATAAAATAATGAAATTGATAATTACTAAAAGGGGAACTTTTCTAAAATTGTTTTTTTTTTCTATTTCAACATAGATACTAATTATTGATTACAACACGAGTTGAATGACAGATATTTAATGAATTTAAACCAAGGTCTAAGGTTCCCCCTATTGACTAACTCTCCAACCACCATCTCATCTCAACACAATGTATGCAATGTCGACTCACCTAGACTGGTAGCTACATTGAAACTTGGTCGATAGGATTAGATTTTCACTAAAAAGGACTTGAAATACATGACATTGATCACCACCCGGCGATCAATCAATTGTAACACAGATATTCACTATTGAATAGACCAAGAATATACCACAGTGCTATTGTAGTGTATGCTACTTATGTTAACAGATATAAGTAGTATGTAGTAACAACCAGAAGCGAAATGACGGACAGTAGATGATTGAAATGAAGAGAACAAGAATAAAATTGGAGGGCAATCCAAATAACAACAAAATTAAAAGAATGACAGAGTGAGTAGAGGATAACGAACAGTAGATGTATTTAATGTATGATTTTGAATTCAACAATAAATTGCTTCACAATACTATTACTAACAGAAATGAATGACCAAGGAATACTAATAGATTTTATCAATAAGAGGTAAGTAACCGAAGTCATATTTAGACGATGATTATATTTAGTGTATGGGTAGTGACGGAAATTAAGACGCATGTTTTGTCCCATTTGAGAATCAGTAAAACGGATGCACATGAATTCTAGTGTTGATGCTCACATTGAGACTTCAAACGCCAATGTGTTATCGAATGCAAACATTATCACTGTGATACAAGTACATTCAACTGAATGGATGTAAATAGGACAAAATGCGTATTCTGAATATCACCATAAACGACATACTAAATATAACATAGGTTTAATTAAATACTCAATAGAAGTAACACACATAAGATAGGAAATAATCAATTACAGTCCTAAATGTCAACAACGGGAAATTACAAACCCTTACTAATAAGATGATTGGATCCACTTGAAATTAAGATGGTCAGTAGTATGTATAATTGAGAAGAATAAATTTAGCAGAAATGAACAGATTATCATGCTCGTACAATGTAAGAGAGCGAGAGTTTTCCGAATTGCTGCGGGAATAAAGAGAAGCACCCAACTGCGTCACAAGGCAAGCCCTCACATGGAATCCTCAAGGCCAAAAGAGAAGAGGAATACCAAAGAACACATTACGTCGAGAAATGGAGGCACACATGAGAAGAATGAACAACAATTGAATAGAACTAGAAAGGACGGCCCAAGACCGAGTGGATTTGAGAATGCTGGTCGGCAGCCTATACTCCACTGAGAGTAGCAGGCGTAGGTAAGTAATTAAGTAAATATACCTCATTGGTTCAAACTAAAATTAATCAGATATTGAACCAACTCTTTCTTATTTCGACAAACCTTAAACGATTCATTCAATTATAGAAAATATAGAAATAATCTAAGAAGGATCTAGTTCATATTAACAAAAGTTCAGTAGTAAACGATTTTATTCGGTATAAAACATACAGGCATAAAGACCATATGATGAATAATTTCAGAAATTCATTTGTTTAATTGATTATAGTGCGAAAGTATACGACATCTTTTAAGATACAACTGACAATGTGTGCTCACAATAAGACTTGGAGGTCCACGCGTATTCGTTTTTTGAGTAAGTTTGTGAGTGTATAATGCTATGGAATCTATAACCAGGAAAAAATACACAAAGTTCTAACTGATTTTTAATAGTTCTTTAAGTATTGTCACAGTTTAAGGTGTAAATTACTTTTAAAATCAATCTATCTTGTTTGATCATTAATATGTGCCTTTTTCACTATACAAATGCCAAGACAAATTTATGGATCACATGATGATGGCGGTGATGACCCCATACAAATTTAAGTACTCTGTTTTGAGCTGCACTTTAAGAGTGACGGCTAGTGATACTACCCAATTGTCCAGATCGAAGTACCGCGAGGAGGATATGAACCTGAAACTTAGTGGTTGAAAGTTGAACGCTTTAACCACTAATCCAACGCTCACGAAGTTAGGTCTATGCATTGAAGAGTGACAATGGAACGTGTTGCACATACTGAACCATACACTCCCTCAGTGATCTATATTTATATTTGTCAAATACTTACATGTTTAATATAATTGATCGCACTGTTATACTGACATGTATATGCGGTATATAATGTAATCATATCTCATTGTATTGGATTTCACTCTTCTACAGCCATTGTGAGTTTGTCTTATTAAGTCAATAAATATGTACTCGATCATTCAAAAATGGTGTCTTTTCATTCTAATTCATTCTATTTAGCTAGGTTATCAGCTATTTATCATTTGATGAGCAATTCTAAGAACAAAACTACAGTTTTTTATTTGGACATTGGAATAATAACCATTTCGTTACCGAATCATAAATAATGAAGTAACAATGAATTCTCTCGTATAATATTGAAGAGCTATTGAGGTAAGTCTACGTAAGATACTGAATATCTGTTGTTGGCCGGATACCATCAACAACAGCCTACTGTGGGAGAGAACAAATTAAATTCGGGCTGAGGAGGAAATTAGGAGAACACAATGGAAGTGGATAAGACACATATTGAGGAAATCATCAAACTGAATCACGAGGCAAGCTTTAACTTGGAATCCTGAAGGGAAACGAAAAAGAGGAAGGCCAAAGAACACACTGAGTCAGGAATTGGAAACAGACATGAAAAGGATGCATGGCAACTGGAAACTACTGGAAAGGATTGCCCAGGACAGATTTGGATGGAGAATGTTGCTGAACGGTCTATGCTCCTCCATGAGGGGTAACGGGAGTAAATAAGTAAGTAATTGGGGTAAGTGAAAGAAAGATGGACGATTTCGCATTAAGTGGGACATCGATTTGAATTTGATATCCATGACTAAAATTAAGTCCAATGCATAAAGACGAATAACTGTTTAAGGTTTGAAACATGAGTAATGAAATACATGTCTAAGTATTCAGGTCATTAATTACCTTTTATTACAATGGATAAATATACTACTCAGATGTTTAAATAAAAATAGATGAAGTATAGTTTGAACTAAAGAGCCACAATTCTCATTTAGGATGTTTACGACAAAACAACTATCCAACAAACCAGATACAAACACTTACAGGCATAGGTTGAGCTGAAAAGAAAAAAAAACAAAGGAGTCCAACATACCATGGTTTGGGATAACGGCCAGTTTCTACATTGAACCTCATTAATGTTAGGTATGTTAAATGTAACAAGTTACCTTCCTAGTTGAGGCAAAAACAACCAAAGGAAACAATAGGAATAAGATTTAATTAGAAAAAGATATTGAACATGAAACAGAACGCTATCATTATCATGAAGGTTACTTAATTGAGTCGAATTGTTCAAAGCCACTAACAGAACGACACGAATAATTAAGGTTAAGTAGTTTTTTGACAAAAGAATCAGTTTTTTCTCTGAATCACTACTTGCTATGTACAGGTTTGTGTATTCGGTTTTCAGTTACGCTATTTCTGTGTGAGAGCTAGTGAAACCACTTGGTTAGTGAAGCCGAATCAGCTGGAACAAGGTTAAAACAAGCAGTCAACTAGCTGAAAGCCGTATGTTTTAATTCTGTGACCAGTAAACAATACAAAATGAACAATCTAAGCTAATAGAATAAATTTTAACGTACATTATCATCGAACGGGCAGTCAATAGGTAGGTAATCATTCAACACACACTGTTAACTAGTTTCTTTATACTACCTCATTAACGCTTCGTCAACTGAAGAAAGGTTTAAATACTTCACTAACTCTCGTGATCTGGAGATGATGGAAAAGCTTATACAAAACACTACACTCAAAATATTTTAATAACTTGACTGTCTCCTCTTCTTGACTTTATATGTGTTGATACGTTTTTTGAAATTGGATAAATTTCGGTAAGACGACTGATTACTAATTGACCCGAGTGACAAGCCTCTGAAAATTTATTGGTCTTCTTTAGATTATCTTTGTCTAAGATTTCGAAATTTCCCCAAACGAACTTGTGTCCACAATTGTCTACGTACATTGATGTAAATAAAGATATATCATAGTTTTTGATACGTAATTGGTGTTCATACAGACAAAGTTGGAGAAGTCGGTCAATCCTGATGGATGAGAAAGATATTCCAGAAGTTACAACTAGATTATTGAGACAATTTGGAAAAGGTGTAATCCATAAGCCAGTAAAATCGCTTTGATCAATCTTGTGCAAATCAAAAGATAACATGACAAAAAAAGGAAAGCTGAACAACATCTATAAAATAAGCTGACCCAACTACAACACCAACTACCAATGAAACACTACGAGGTGCCTTCATTTACATCAATGTACGTAGACATGAGTTTGTTTGGGGAAATTTCGCGGCTTGAAACTAAAAAATTTATAGACACCCGATATGTATATGTATCACTCCTTATAGTAAAATTGACTAGACTGCACCATAGCAGCTAGTTTTTCGAGTGCAGTGTAAACAGGGTACACTCGAGAGGCGGCAAGTTGTGTTCAATGTCCAAGACTTACCAGGACTAGGAAACCACCGGAGTTAAGGGTAGCCTCCCTTAGACAGAGGTAATCTAAAGAAGACCAACGAATTTTCAGAAGCTTGACACTCGGATCAATTAGCAATCAATGATCACATCTAAATCTATCCAACTTACCAACCAATTATAAAAATTACAAACCATCTTAACTTCGAGATGGAAGATAATCAAAATACCCAGAGAGTAACGAGAAAACTTTTAACAAAAACTAATCAAATTTAATGTTGAAAAAAACGAGCTATTTGTTAATAAAGGAATAAATCCTCACAGCACACTTCGATCTGAAGTTTGTACTGATGATATTGTCTAGAATGACAATGAAAGTTTCATAATCCAACCATCCAGTTCAAAGAACGTATCTCCATTAAAATCATCTTCTTGAACTGTTAATATTCGCCACTATCTCAACTCATGTGTTTTTTTCACATTTTGAATGTTAATATCACTTCATAATTCGATTACCTCAATTTCATTGAGCTTTTCAAATTATACTTACATAATAAACTTACTATAATATCCACAAAAACCCCTTGTGATACTAATCAACATATGCTCACTAGTGACTGGCTTCAACAGGTATTTTCTGGAGTTCTAGTGAGAAGCAGTGACCACTGAAGCGCAACAGCGTCTGTTGTGAGATAGTAGCACACTGGAAACAATAGTGGATGTGTCGCTCAATTTCGTAGATTAGTTGCAGTTAGATATTAACACCACTGAATACCGGCTCAGTGGTCTAGAGGTTAAGCATTTGCGCGCGAGTCTGATAGGTCCTGGGTTCAAATCTCGAGAGGTGGAGTCGTGGATGCGCACTGACGAGGAGCCCCACAATAGGACGAAACGGCCGTCCAGTGCTCCTAGGTTTTCCATGGTTGTCTAGCTTCAATTGAATCATGATCTCAACTATTGAAATATACTTTATATGTTTACTATTTTTAGTTCGACTCTTTTCCCACTAACCATGTTAGTTTCATTTTTTGATGTGCTGAAGTATAAAAGTTTTCATTGATAATCTTTTATGTCAGATACAACATTGTTTACAACTGATTAGTTAATTGAGAACAACTAGTTTAACTGGTATTGTAGTGAAGAGAACACGGGTGAGGACAATCGAATGTATTTAACACAACATTACACCACTTGTTAATAAAATCTAACAATCGTAAAGTAAATGCTTAATTTGTAAAATGTCCATCGATTGTCTCAAAATGACTCAGACTTCATTGTTCTTGCATTTTCATACAAATTGCATTCTGTTACCATTCTTTACTGTTCGATCCCCTTGTCTCTATGCTGCCAGACCTTCTGTTCACCACTAACATCATATACTACTTATGTCAATATAAGTAGCACATACCATAGGATTACTATACACAGACTAAATAATGCACTCTAGTTAGTCAATCAGACATAATCAACATAGAACCTGGAATAAATGTTCATTGGATCAGGTTGTTGCACCCTACAACATCAGTAGAGTGAGATGGAATTTAATACAATAATGAATAATATTTAGTGAGTGAGTGAGTGAGAGAGAGAGGAAGTAGGAAATAACTTCAGCCATTTTTTTCACTAACCTCAGGTTCACTGAAATCCACACACATTAATTTAGGAGATTTAAGTTGTTCGAGCATAGTTTCCTAAACAAAAGTGTTAAAAAAGATTAGCCAAACTGAAATAACTAAATAAAATGGTAAATGGTAAACAGACAATTAATTTCAATGATTAAGATCATGAGTCAGTTGAAGCTAGACCACCATGGAAAACCTGGAAGCACTGGACGGCCGTTTCGTCCTACTGTGGGACTCCTCAGCAGTGCGCATCCACGACGTCGCCCCCTGCGAGATTCGAACCCAGGACCATTCAAATTAGTTTCTGATAGGTCCTGGGTTCGAATCACTCGAGGGGCGGGATCATGGATGTGCACTGCCGAGGAGTCCCACAATAGGACGAAACGGCCGTCCAGTGCTTCCAGGTTTTCCATGGTGGTCTAGCTTCAACTTACTCATGATCTTAATCATTGAAATTACTATAATATCCACGAAACCCATCTGATAGACAATTAATTGTTTAACAGTTGTAGCATTGAAGTCTTAGTTATTTGTCTGAAGGTTTGAAACCTGACCTGGGCTCGTATACTGCCTGGGTACCCAAGCCGAAACAGGTAGTTCTCTTAGGAGGTCACACCCTGAGCCCTTGACCTACAGGTCTAATGCACAAAATAGTGGAGCAATGTTAGGTGAGGTCCTATAGTAACCTGTGACCAACAATAGGTTCATACGCCACTTATTCTCTCTCTGGAGCCCATGAACACCATTGGTTTGGAATCATGGTTTTCAAAATTCTCTGGGTGGGGTTTCCGTACCCATAAGCACTATTTAAGCGCTGAATATTTATTTGTCTTGCTCTCAACTTCGTAAACAACACCCCCGCCGCAAGAAAGCAGTGGTTGTATGCACGTGGCCATGTGAGAGCATTTCGAGTGAGAGAGTTGCCTCTCCCCACTCTCGGTCGTACCAGAGTATTTCGGGGCCGTAGCTCATGTTTAAAGGAAGTTCGTATGACACTTGCTCATCCAAGATCCTGGAGCTCTCGTGAAACACTGGTTTGGAATTAGTTTATAAACTCGCCAAAACGAATCGTTTATACCAATAAGTTGTGTCAAATATTCACTTTTGTCAATTTACCTGTGCAGAAGTACCCTAATCACGTGATAACAATCATTAAAATATCTACAGGAAAAGGTAAAAACATACAACCACAACAGGGCCTTTCGAGTGAAATGATGAACTTTCCGATGCACTATAACAATAGGTTTCATGAATCAGATGATAGGGGATAAAAATGTAAAATGTTCTTGCAAAAATTAAGTTTAATTATCTTATTTAGCCTTTTTATATCTGACATGATGGGAAGAAAAGTCAATCGACAAGACATATCAGTGGCGACGAGGATTTTGGAAAAAAAGAAAGCAATAACAATTTGGCGATGGAAATATTGAAAAAACGAAAACCACAACAATCACTGATCGAGCCAATTTACAAGTTCCAGTTTCCAATATAACTGTCTGGTTCCAGTTATAACTCACTTGTCAGTTTAACGTACCCCTAATCCCCTTTCCTCAGTTATAAACACACTTCTGCTTTTATTTATCAAGTCGCTGTTGCAACAAACGACGCGGTTACTGGTGTAAGAACATGACAATTTCAGTCGTAGAAGTGTTCATTAAATGTGTTCATTAAATCTTAATTACTGATCATAAGTGGATTGAAGGAACACATGCTCGAACAATCAAATCCGGGATCGCATTCAAAAATTATAGACATATTTAACGATGTAACTGATACATCTCCTGATGTAATAAGGAATGTCCAGGGGTGACAAAAGGATTCATTAACCTCTGTGTATACCGACACGCTACAATACACACCTATAATGAAGGTGCTAATAGTGGTAAAACAGTTCAGATCAATAAAGTCACATTATTAGTAACGTGGGTACATGAAGATCCGACATTGTTTCGTGGGGGAGGATAAAGTCAAGATCTAAATTTTAAGTCTTCCAAAAAAAAGAAGGGTGATATGATGGCAAGAAAAGTCAAGATTAGATTGATTTACTTAATATGAGTCTTGTTCAACATTCAACATCCGTTTTCATTCAATGTGATGATCATTCAGTGTAGTACTTGTTTTCTTTTCTCGTATGATATTTTATTCTGCATAATATACGATATTCTTGTATTCCATTGACATGAACTATTCTCAGTAAGTGATTTGTTATAACTGAATATGTGATTTCATCCTAATTATTAGTCAAACTGTGTATAAAATCAATATATAAATGAGTGTATTTTCGACTAGGGTTGTCGTCGTCGTGTTTTTGGGGTTAATAAATCATCACTTATACCAGTTTGTGTTCTTATTTCCATGTCGTGGCAATTGCAGAGGTCCCTTGTTTCGAGTATGAGTGATAAGCGTTTCCGACACAACAATCATCGACAACTAGATATAACAAGTAGCATTCAAACAACAAGACATATCAATATCAGTACTGAGATTAATTAGGATTCACTTTGTGGTTATTTATAGTTTAAATGAATATATGAAGTGATAGTATATTCACAGGCGTAACTCATATCATAATTGGATAATTTAATGAGTTTAAAATTTCGACATTTTTAAACAATGAGATAGATTGAAATTCCAGTAGAAATATCATTCCAAAGACAAAGTTATCCAACCAAGAACTTTTATAAATAAAGAATAAACTCCACTGATCACTGCTTCTCACTAGGACGAAACAGTCGTTCAGTGTTTCCAGGTTTTTATTGGTGACCTAGCATACATTGACTAATGAATTCAACTATAAAATTACTAAAATCTCCAAAAAGCCCCCTTCTGAAAGAATAAACTATCAAATTTTATTATTGTAATATCATCATTTAATAAGTAGTATGATTTTTCAACACTAAAAATAGATAAAGCTACGATAAATTAACTTACAAAAGTGTATACTTGTGGCTTTTTAACTTGAAGCACAATACCACCATCTGAATAAGGAAACTGGATGTCTTTTATAGACGTTTTGATAATCAACTCTGAAGGCGACTTTACTATAATGAAGAGAAAGGAAAACAGGAAAGGGATTAAAAGTAATGATCTAGGATAGATAACAGTTTAAGAACATATGGTATATAACATAACATAACAAAACGTCATGTGATTGATTAGCTTCCTCTATTAATACATGGAACTAGAATCATCAGAATGCCAAACAATATATACTTTATTAGTATTCGACGACAAAATGTAACGAAAAATCTTAGAATACTACATACCTCGGATAGGAAATTCTCTTTCATTGAGCACTGGTAAATTGTTAAGTTCAGTGAATCGAATTACATCATTATTTTCTAAATGATGACGACGATCACCAAGAACTGTGATCAATAATTCCTCATCGTTTATCTAAATAAAAAGAATATAATGAACATTTGTCTATGTTTACTTGAGTGAATTTGGGAGATCAGTTCAAGGTCAGTCAGTCAGCTACAACGTAGAACAAGGCACATATATGCATCGGTACAAGTTGCCATACCTCACCACATCAGCACAACAAGATGATCAACAAATTCATAGAAGTAGTTTATTCAGTAGTGGTAATATATAAGAGAAAGATTGCACATAAGGATATAGTACAGGAAGAAAGAATTAGTTGGTAGAAAAAAAGATATGAAGCGATTTTAATCTCTTAGTTTAAGGGAAGACAGAGAGTGTATACACCGACGCCATTGTGATCGATTTTGAGCCATGTCACCAAGAGTCTACAACCGTTGGTTACGATAGTCACGTGGACCCCAACTAAGTAGTCTGCATCTACCAACGTGGCTCAGACTGGAAGTTAGTGACTTTAAGGACTGATGCCACGTTTTGGTTTGGCCACCCCTAACTTTCTTTCAACTACCCCCTACACCGTTAGCATTGCGCGTCGTGGTAATCGGTGTTCAGGCATACGTAACACGTGACCCAACCATCTCAGTCGATGAAGATCCACAACCTCATCAACTGATTTACCATCATTTCCCAATACCCCGCGTCTAACTTCACTATTACTTACTCGGTGATCCCAGCAGATGTGTAGTGTCAGTCATTATTTTAAGCCCATATACCTTGTTCTAGTTTTTGGACAAACCAATCTAGTCATTCTACTTGAGTCATATTTTGACCTTGTCAATTATTCGCTTGTCAGTCTTGACTATTTTTATATGAGCGTATATGTGTGTGCCCTTCTTATTCCATTAACCACATGTCTGTAGCTTTATTTTGTCTGACTATAAATATTGAGTAATGCCCGGCTTGAAATGGAGTTGGCTTCCCAGCCATCTTCCCTGCGTGTCATTTTGCTTTGCTCTGTTTCATTCGCCTCATATACAAAATATATGTATTCACAAAGCAATTCTCGTTATTCGACTTATTTAATTCCGTTATTGACTAACGCGACTCAAGTCGACGATGATATACGAGAATAGGCGATAAAAAACATTCATACGCTCTAAATAGGAGTCAGATTCACGGGCCACTAAAGATGCGAGCAATATTACTATGGTTTTGTGGTTCAATGTGAAGAGGGTGCGAATCGCGGATGACATCAGATAGGAAACCAGTGAGAAACAAGGAACACCGGGAGGCTATTTCATCCTAATTCTGAGCTGTTAAAAATTGTGAACTATTGATTCTTGAAAAAATCGAGTCCAGAGCCTTCAAGTTGTGTGACAAGTTCGTCAGCTTTATATTTAGAATTTACCGTACAAAATGACGCTCATTCTTTTTCGTTTTAGTTCGTTCATTTATGTTACTAACTTTGGTATTAAGTAGTTAAGAATAAAAATAAAAATATGCATTTGCAAGATATTAGTAAGCTTAAGATATTTAAATCTTCACTGTCTTCGTGCTCGTTTCTGTACATGTTACTCAATAGGACTGATTTCGATGAAAAAATTATACCACCTTACTATGACCTTCATTAATTTCAATAACGTTGGTATGTCGTTCGAACGTGTAACTATTAAACTATTGGGCGGATATTCAACAGAACTGGAATTGAATGAAATAAGAAGACTAGTCAGTTAATTAAGCACATTTCCATAGTAAGTAAACGAACGACTTTTTAGGCTTCTTCACTATTTCTAATTAGGTTTCAACAAGTAAGGTGTAAAGGAATATTTTTATTATGCTTTACGTTCATGGGTAAGTCACAGAAAAATTTCTGAGCATGAATCATTGTCAATGCTTGAAATACGAAAAAAAGGAACATATTACTGAGAATGAGTAATTTATAGCCCAAATAATATATAAATGCTTGGAATAATACATAGTTGTGCTAACGTCTACTATTTTATTGTTACATAATTACCTTTTCAATTTTTCCAATAAAAAATTCTCTACATGGTTCGTCATCTTGTGTTAAAACAGTAAAATCAGAGCCAAAATCACAAAATAAATTTCCAAATGTACCATATATATCTGTATAGATAAACTGAGAAGGAAAATAAAACAAAATTGAAGGTAACTAGAAGTAGCTTTTAAGTTGAAATTCATCGTAAACAATTCGGATTCAGATTATAACGGTGAAAAACTTACCCTCTGATACAATGAAATAAACTAACTGACAATGATAAGTATATGACAATCAGCGAGCGTCGTCAGTCTGATAAGATCAAATCCGTCTGGCAAACTCTGGTTACAATCTGTTGACCTAGATGCTACAACTGGATCATTATTTTCGAATAGATTTGGAGAACCTATTGCCTCTCAATTATGACCTTTTCAACTACGCTGAAAAGCATGGGTGCGATGTCAACATACCATTTAGGTTATTGATACGTAAAAGGTAATTAGAGTAGCTAGAGGTCATTTGAACTGTTCCTCAAAGCGATCCTCTCACTATTTACGTTACCTCGTCTAGAAATTAATTAATACTTGATCTTCATCAACGAGTTTATTGTTACCTATCATTGTCCCTATTTCCGTCTCCGAGTTCACCTGCAAGAGGTGTGTTAGTTTCAGCTTCTTTGGATCTAGTAAGGAACAGATGATTGTATATGCATAAGATTAACCCAAGTTTTGTTACGGGTTCACAGGCGATCAAAACTTACTGAATGACTACACCTTGACCTCGGAAGGATGTTTCTTCGAGGAACATGAATGAAAGACTATTAGCATTGAAAGCTATGTCAACCTAGAAGGGTGACCACAGTATACTGAAGGGCAATAGCTTGTGCCTTATCATCACGATATAACACTCTTTGTAGACGGCGCTAAAATGCAATGACAAACAATAAAGCCATTGGTAACTACGGAATAAACATTTAATTTTTTTTAAAATAAGGAATAACAGTTAACTCACTTTAATATCATATGCTCTACAGAACAGATCCAACAATGTAGCTTTTTGAAGTGAACATTGCGTGAGTATCAAACACTAGGAAAGAAATTGGTGAAACTAATTATTTCGGTAGCAAATTTACAGTTAATTTAAATCATATACACAAGGGATAAGATTCTTCTTTTATTCGAAACACATAATTATTGGTACGGACAGGCACCAAAATATTACATACAAATAACAAACTGACACCAGCTAGAGTAGCATTGAAAACTAGGCATAAATTAACTATTCTGCCCGAATTTGGAACTTCTTAAATTCTGCCTCAATGATTTAAACGATACAACGCTTTCTAAGGTGACTGATGGAGTACAAATTAGTCTTGACGACAGTAATGTGTATGCAATACCATCATAAAATAGAATAGCGCTAAGAAAGGCTTTTTCGTGACCAATTTTAGTTTTTATATAGGAAAAATAAAATAAAAAATCTTACATCGACTTTCGTAGACGATCCTTCGTCGACTAATGGCTTTAGGATATTCTTATTAGCAGGTTCAGAAAGAGGGCAACGAATATCCGTGACAGCTCCCGTTTCTAAAGTAATACGAACATAGGGATTTAAAGCCGTTAGACGATCAAGACTTGCTTCGGCTCTGAACGTTTGAAGAAGATAAACAGAAATAAAAGAAAGTAACACTGTTAACCGAAGCAGATTTCGAATCTGCAACCAAATCAAATATTTAAGCTAATGAGACAAATAAAGGGAAAAACATTTATAATTACTAGTTTTTAATTCACCAGGTGCAGATTCGTGTATTTGACTGCGAAGCACACTCTATGTTTGGGAGATTCATGATACTATCTGGTCGCCTAAACCAAAATAAATGGAGCGAGGGTTGAACCCGCGACTTAGTGGCCGAACCGAATGCCTTGGAAATCGAGCCACTGTCCCATTCAGTGTTATTAATGACAAACTATATGAAGCATTAAACTTAAAGCCAAAAGTACTAGTTTATTTGGATGATTTAGCTGGCGTGTCGTTCACTTTGGATTGGAAATATTAAAAATTGGAGGTTAAGACTTTATTTGCCACATCTCTTTTTCTGGTTTTATGTTTAACTGAACAAATAATTGACATTTCTTTACGTTTTGCCTTCATTTTGTGATTTGAACCCAGAGTTTGATCATACACTTGGCTTAACATTTAATATTGATTCCGAAGATAGGTTGACTGATATATGAATACAAAAACATTATTCTCGCTCAACCTCGTAAAAACTGTGTACCTCACGCAAAAAATTGGGAACTGGTTCTTTTATATCTTTTAAGAAAATAACTGTCAGGTGATTTATTTTATCAGAGATGTATGAATGACAGTCAGGCCTCTCACAAATTTTTATAAGCGAAATTTGTTATGAGTATGTGGCTTCTGGAATGTCGTTCAATAATGTTATCTTGTAGACCCATATACGAACTAATACACAACAAACGTAAGTTATTTCAATCGCCATCGAAAGTATTAGGTAAGAAGGTTTAAGAGTATCCTGTGTTGGTGGACTCAAGTGTCATGAGTTTAACCGTGAATTTTCAATAATAAATAAAACTAAGAAAAATTAAAACAATGAGTCAAAATTTTACCTAGTTTTCGAACCTTTAACACTATATTCATCCACGTAAAATTGAGTCCCTAAATCCTGTTTGGAACATAAAGATCGGTCCTGAATTATGAGTTCGCCAACTCCAGCCAGAACTAAATTTTTCGCTATTTGCGAAGCAATTACTAATAAAATAATATACCTATTTCTATTCCAACACCTCCCAAGCCATGTAAAAATACTTTAGATTTACACATTCTTTTCATTGCGTTTTCCCCCAGAACACATCTTTGACGGCTGCAAAATAAATATGATTTTGCAGGAGATCAAACCTGTATAAAGAGTCATCGATATCATAAGACATGTTATGCAACGCACACACAAAATCAGCCGCCAAGGTCAGTAGGACGTATGGTTCTAATGGTTATGTGAAGAATAAAGCTTTCGTTTACCTTCCTTCCGTATGTAGTAAAAGGATCCTTTTAAGTACAGAACTGGGTTGATTGGTTGATGAACACATAAATATTCCTTACTAATTCATTCATTGGATGTTCACCCTCAACTCGATGTGGATGGTCATTGGGACTTCTTACTGCACACGCTCTTATGTGCTACAGACCATTCAGTTCCTCAAACGGTTCCAAAAAGCTCCAAGCCACCTACAGTAATCAAGAACCGTACCCTTCGCCTGCTAAGCCGCAAAAGGCACTGTTGGGCAGAATACAAACGAACTGATAACGACGGAGCGTATAGGCAATATAAACATATAAGGAACATATGCACGAAGGCTATAAGAGAAGACAGGCTTCAGTACCAAACAAAGCTTATGGACAAATTCGCCTCTAACCCTAGAAGCCTATTCCGTTATGCAGCCTCTCTTCGTCAAGCCAAAACAGGAGTTTCTCAACTGCTAGGTCTTAACGGCCCGACCAACAACGATGGCGACGCCGCTGACCTTCTGGCGGCACATTACTCTCAAACATTTCAACCGGCTGACATCAACTTTATTGACGACAGTTTCATCTGCAGTTCCACAGGACTTTCTGAAGTGGACCTAAGCGCTGACTTGGTGTTCCGGAAATTGCAGCACTTAAGATTAGATACTTCTCCTGGCCCGGATACGGATCATCCTGCCATACTGAGGGAGGCAGCCTCAATCCTGGCAACGCCGCTTAGCGTGATGTTTTCACACTCGCTTAGCCGAGGCAAATTACCGGAAAATTGGAAGTTGGCTCACATCACACCAATTTTCAAAGGAGGTCGACGCAATGAACCTTCAAGTTATCGGCCGGTGGCTCTTCTGTCATTACCTTCAAAACTCATGGAGTCCCTGATATGCGACGGTTTAAATGACTATCTACTGTCCTTAAATTTCTTCTCACCCCAACAGCATGGTTTCAGGAAGGGTTACTCTTGTATAACCAACCTGCTGACTGCGGTTGACAGATGGACAAGCATCCTCGATTGCAAGGGAAAGGTTGATGTCATTTACCTTGATTTCTCAAAAGCTTTTGATAAGGTTAACCACTTGTGTCCTATCAACAAGCTCAAACGACTAGGTATCAAACCACCCCTAATCGATTGGCTTACTTCATACCTAAAAAATCAACACTTTAAGGTTAGGGTTAATTTCACTTTATCTCAGGCTATGGAGTGTCATAGTGGGGTCCCCCAGGGCTCAGTACTAGGGCCTCTTCTCTTCTTGATCTACATAAATGATCTTCCTCAACAGGTAACGTCAGATTTATTACTTTTTGCCGACGACGTGAAACTTTGGAGAGAGATACGCAACCAAGACGATACACAGGCACTTCACGAGGATCTGACTCGACTTCAAAGTTGGGCAGACGATAACGGACTTACCTTTAACACTTCGAAGTGTAAAATAGTCCATCTGCGACATGTCGCAGACTACAGTTATGACTTAAGAAACTCCTCTCTAGTAGTATCTCAAGTCGAAAAAGATTTAGGAGTCTTGGTGCCCATGATTTGAAGTCTTACGCTAACTGTGACAAAAATGCCTTCCGAGCAAACCTTGCACTGGTAACGTTGAAGCGCATTTTTGGCCAGTTTGACGGACGAACTTTCCATACAATCTTCAATAGTTTCATCCGTCGCCATTTAGAGTACGGAAACATAGTACTCCCCCCTCACTCCAAAAGGACAAGGTCACTTTGGAGCGTATCCAACGGCGAGCCACGAAATCAGTTCGAGGACTCAAATCTAAGCCTTACGAAGAACGCCTCCGTTCACTAGACCTTTACCCATTAGAATATAGGCGTCTTCGAGGTGATTTATTAATGGTTTATAGTATTCTTAACACTTCTGGACATATTCTTAAACACCTACTTAAGCTTAGTTCGAATAATAACGTAAGGGGTAACACCCAGAAACTGGAAACACAACATAGCAAGACGGAATGTAGACACAACTTCTACTCCTTAAGAGTTGTCAAAAGCTGGAATTCGCTGCCGGCCGAGCTAGTCCAAGCGATTTCTCAGGAGTCCTTCAAGAGGCAACTTGACCTATTCTTAAGGACCAAGGACAGCATCACACTATGATTTACCAATTTCTTTTCCTCTTTTATTGTTAACATACCTAGGTTCCTGCCTGGAGGATTTGGTGATCCCCTGCTACTAGACACGGAAGCCTGTTAAGCGAAAGCTTCTTCTATTCCGTCCACAACCATTTGAACCATTTGGACCTTACGAAAAATAGGGTGAATTTATCCGTAACGCAACCATGTAAAGTTAATGTATCGCACAGAGTCATCTGCGCGTTCAAGCAACCATAGATTTTGTCATTTCATAATGTATTTTTAATCAGATAACTAGATTATGTTGTTAATTTTGCTGTTGCTGTCATACATTATAAGATAGCGATAAGTATGCTTGTTGTTTATTTCTAGACTGTACATCTATCACTGACCATATTTCATGATCACTGTAATAAAAAAATTGCCCAAGCAAGAACATCGATAGCAAGATAGCTAAGCGTCTGAGCTTTTAGTTACCCGCAAAACAGCAGTAATCAGTCGTAGAAGATGAGTGATCTGCGTCTCAATTAAATGTAGCTGACTGTTGACAAATGTTAAGAATCTTTTCGACAACTGGGACTTTTATTTTATCAGACACTAACTCTGCTTGTATGTCTTCCTGTTAAACTAGGGAATACTTAAATGGGAGCAAAATAATAAAAGCATTGCAATACGGTTCTAAGCACATGTTATGCTTTGCACAAGTAATAGTAGCTGACCTTATCTAATATTCATGAACTCAAGGTAAATCACAACTGCATAAATTCTTAGCTAAAAAACATGTAATTTGGTTATTTATCTATTCCACATTTCTGACTAAAGTCATCACTATTTTTTCACTTAGAATGCAACAGGAGTGAGCCTTCACAGACCCTAGAAACTGTTTCGCCCTTGGAACTATGGTCCTATGGAACTGTTTACGGGAGACCCAACGAACGGCAGATTATAAAAAGGATGCTGGACGTCCATTTTAGTCTCACAACCACTTCCAGTATTTTTTTGACTTTTTTTACTCTTTCGTTTGAGAAAAAATAACAAAAACTGCAGATTAACATTACCAATACAACTTTCAAACGGGAACTTGGTTTACACATTTGTTTGATATTCGAAGAAAGCCGACCGCCATTGCTTACAAAGATGGCGGATATAATAATTCCCGCCCCATTCTGATTGGTTGCTAAGCTGAAGGGCACATTTACGAAATTGATTTGCGTTTAATTGCAGCCGAAAAATAGCTTACTTTCCAAGCATTCGTGCTTGAGTAACTTACTTTTTGCGAGAGAAGATTGAAAAGCAGCCCTAGATAACGGTCTGTCTGTCAATGTGACATTCATAGATTTCGGCAAAGCATTTGACAAGATTTCACACTTATATCTTATGCACGAACTCTCGACCTTCAGAATAATAGGTGATGTACATAAATGGATACGAAACTTCTTATGTGATCGCAGACAGAGAGTGAGGGTCAGTGGAACGCTATCCGACTGGAAGCCAGTCAAAAGTAGTGTACCCCAAATCTTTATCTTAGGCTCTCTTTTTTTCCTTTTCCACGTTAATGCGTTACCACTGTTGCTAAAATAGTCAACATTGTTGTTTCAGGATGGTGTAAAAATCTGGAGAACAATAAGAAGTGAGGCCATATATTTTGATCTCTTAGCTGATTTAGATTGTAGTGACCTAGTTTTATGAACAGAACGCAATTGGTATAATGGAAACAATTATTATTACAACCAACTTTACCAGTGATTGTTTTACTGTACTCGTTTGTTTAAGTGTACCCAAAACATACATTCTTCCGTTGACTTTGAACTTGCATGCACACGCGTAAGCTCAGTAGTTCCGTTTGTAAACTTTGATCTCGGTATTATTTCGATACCACGAGATCACCGACAAATATATCTTATTACAACCGTCAACTGCCTTCTGGTTTTGGTATACGAAGGGATGAAACCTAATATCCGGCACGTAATCTCCTGTAGTGGTGATCATAGTCAATCGACGCCTACTGCAAGTTATATGGGCTCGAGGTTGGGGCTTAAAATTTAATTCTAGAAAGACTGTGCTCATGCTCACAGGACTCGGTAATAGGTATCATTAAACTATTGATAGAAAACTTCCTCGCGTTGAAGAACATAGAGTTTGGAGTAACAATAAGTTATAACTTGAAAACAACCACGCATCGCAACGCAGCTGCTGTCAAAGGTCTTGCAAACCAATGTGCCTTCAACAAACTAGTCATAGGCGGAACTATATTACCACATGGACTTCACCGGATCACACTACAAAGAACCAAATCGACCATATCTGCATCAACGAAAAGTTCAGGAGGACGATGGAAGACGTGAGAACCAAGAGATGAGCTGATATAGCATCAGATCACTACTTGCTCATCGCCAAGATGAAATTGAAACTCAGGGAACATTGGACAACGGGGCTGACATTGCAAAATTTTAATACGGCCTTTCTTTGACATACTGACAAACACAACGAATTCAAGAAAGGGATCATGGAAGCAATCGCCTCAACATGTCATGAGGTTCTGGGCCACAATAAGCACCACCACAAGGAATGGATCACTGTTGATACACTGGATAAGATTCAAGAAAGGAGGAACAAGAAGGCAGCAATTGGTATCAGCCTAAAAAAAGCAGGGAAAACAAAGGCACAAGCTGAATACACAGAAGCGAACAAGCAAGTAGAGAGCAGCAGAGTGTCGAAAAACGTAAATATGTGGAAGGTCCAGGAATGACGGCGGAAAAGGCCGCAATCGAAGGAAACATGAGACAGTTGTTCGATACAACAAAGAAACTCGCTGGAAATTACCAGAACGACCAGTGGAAAGGCAAGTAATCACCAACACTAGAGAACAACGAAACAGGTGAGCGGAGCACTTTAAGGGACTCTTGGATCGGCCAGTTCCACTGAGCCCACCCAACATATAAGCAACACCTACAGACACCTCAATCGACGTTGGCCCACCAACAATTAAAGAGATCAGCATATCTCGTCCTTTACACACACTATGCAGGTAGGATCGACCAACTATCCAATATACAATTGTCGTGTGAGTTATACCTATGACAGTCATTTCTCTCTTGGATAGCTCAGTTGTCACCTCTCGGATTGCGGTCTAGGGTCACAACGTTAGAAATCACTCGTCATTTTTAAACCACTGATATTATTGACAAGTGGTTTCAAAGACAAAAGTTCTAGTTAGTTATTTTCAGTATCTCAATTACACAACTATGGTGTTTGAATGAACTAATAATTCCTCTATACTTATTGAATGCTTGATTTCGAATTCCGAATACAGTACACTTGTCAGTGCTTATCTGGTACTTCTTGATTCGATTACGTTATTTCTGGGATTCTAAGTTCAGACTGTAATTCAAACACTCCTAATCATCATAATAACTTGTACATTACTCCAACTCAATGCTTGAGGGCACTTAGCCATGTTGGTAGATACATATAATGTGGTTGGGGGTCCGCACGATATAAATAGTAGTTGGACACGTTGATTAACATGACTTAATGATTGTTATCTTGTTGCGATATGTTGTGACAACTTAAACCAATTAACAAATGTGCTACGTCCTCTGTCGCATATGACTGACAAACTAATTAGGCAGATAGGTAACTCAAATTCTCACTTTTAAAAACTTCCAATTGAGACACAAGGAAGTCATATGAAAGACAAGTATGTCCATCACTGTGGAAGAACTATAAAAAAATATGGTATAGATAAATAGACCTTGTGTTAGGAGGGATACGTTACGTTGCAATGTTAAACTCACCAACTCTTCCATCGATATTGCGTCATTTTTATGATTATCGAATGCTAATTATTAAGCTTAGATATGACGGATCAAGAAGTCGATTAATACCATAGATTAAATAGCATGATGTCAGTCATCCCCCCCCACCGAAGTTGTTCCCAACCTGAATAAACAAATCATAACATTTCTAATTGTGATTTAACTCTATCACCAAGTACAGATTCGCGTACTTCCCTATAAGTCATATTTACATGTGTTTGCGGGGGGATTGTGATACTACCCGACTGCCCAAACAGACGCAAATGGTTCAGGACCTAAACATTTTTGACCTAAAAGTGCCAACTAGTGACGCAAGTTCGCACCCTTTACATAACATCATATTCATAAGTTTTGGAAATAAACATGGTTGATGAATACCAGTCAGTAGACACTCCATTTTTAAAGGTTCTGTTCAACTTACTACACTAACCATCTAACAATACGAAATTTACAAAAATGTAAAGCAGAGCAGATCTCATGTCTCACAAAACATATCTAAAACGTTCAAGTTTAAAAAGGTTACTATAACACATTAAAAACAAATTCAATTAAATCACTAGTATACAAAATGAAATAATAGCAAGATATTACTGTTAATTTATTTTGGTTTATTGGTAGTATGATGAAATAACTAATAAAATGCTAAATATGATTAGATAAAGAGTGTAGAGAGAGATAATGTGAACAAAAACAATAAAAATCATAGGAATGAAAACAAAATGTAAATAGATATTACTTGAGATTTCTAATCAATTGTAAGTAGTAGTAGTAGTAGTACTAGTAGTAGTAATTACTGAAATAGAGAATACGAATTGAAGTAATAGAGGACAGATAGGGAAAGTTTATAAACAATATGTAGGAATGAATTGGTACAAAGCAAAATCATGAATAGATGGAATGATTAGGCAGAATAATCGACAAAACAATAGCTTACAATAACAATTAATATAATCATTAATTTTAGATGGGAAAAAAAAGTACACAAGAACATATTTATGTTGAAAGAATCATAGAATAATTGAATAATAAACACGGGATCGAACATAGAAATGCACAAATGAATTCTTACCATTATGTTCATCATTCTTTATACAATTGTATACCTATCACTATATTGAATGATGAACATACAAATATACGTTTACACATGTGTAGTAAGCAAATTTAAGGGTGGTTTGTAGACTGAAGATCTTTATTAGATGAGAAAAAAAAAGATAAGCATTTGAATTGATTGGAAACTATGCATAGTTGGTTATTATGCCAAATTTTGTATTTGTATATGGGTCTATATATATATATATATGATTGAATTTCTCGCAGTGTTGAATAAACAAAACAGTTATAATCATTCATTTAAACAAACAGTAGTACAGAAGTTGATTTGTTGAAGTGAAGATAAGAGGCTGATGAATTTGAAAAATACAAACAAAGAAAATTGTCTGTTTAACATCTTGTTTCATATAAACCACTTTTACCAATATAGCGAACCCATTTCACTACATCATGATCTGAATAATTCAATTTAGATTCGAATACCTTTAAGAAACGAACTTTAAATCCAGACGGTGCAAATGGTACCTAATATCATTATAATTACCATCAACATTGAAAATAGTATGTTGTTTTTTTAGGGAGGGGGGGAGAGGAGAGCATGAAAGTATATATAATTAATGAGGATCAATCGTTTCCAAAATTAATAATAATTTATAAAAAATCAATAAAGTCAACAAGTAAATAATTGTACTCACTTATTTTTCTGTTGCTATTTGACATTATACAATCAGTTTGACTTGTAGCAAATAGTTGTTATCACACACCTTTGGGTAAATAAATCATTCTATTTATCCTATATCACATCTATATATGTGAGACTTTGCCAATTATTCATGTGTAACATTAAGTATGCCCCCAAAATGACGTGCTACGGCCGAGAGTGGGGAGAGTCAGTCCTCCCTCTCGAAATGTTCTTACATGACCATGCGTATACAGCCACTGACAGAGAATTCCTAATCACTGCCTTTTCGTAGCATTACTGTTGTTTACAAAATTGAAAGGATGAAAGTCGAATGTCCGGCGCTTTAACCCGGTTGGTGGATATGGAGGATCCACCTAAGGGAGTTGGAAAATTCTCATTCCAAACCAATGGTGTACATGAGCTCCAGGATCCTAAGGAAATAAATGGCGTATGAACCTATTGTTGGTCACTGGTTACCATGGGACCGCATCTCCTAACGTTGCTCCACTACCTCGTTGGTCAGACCTATAGGTCAAAGGCTCCGGGTGTGGTCTCCTGAGAAAACTATCTACTTCGGTTTTGGCACCCGGGTAGTATCACAGCCCTCACACAATTCGAATGAATGAGTTATGTGGCACATATCTATTTGGTGCCTTCTTGTACTAATGTTTGTGTTTAAAGAATAATAATGGTTTATACATGAGAGTATACTTGAACATGCACACAGCATCACAACCCAAGTCAGGCACAAAAATCAGTAAAAGGATCACCCTACCGTACATACAAGGAATATCAGAAACTGCAACGAGACTGCTGAAAACCTTCGGGATAGGTGTGGCACACAAACCAACAAAATCACTACAATCAATCTTATGCAAACCAAAAGATGAAATAACAAAGGAGAACAAATCAAACATTATCTACAAAATAAACTGTACCAACTGCGACAAACACTACATCGGACAAAGCGGACGTCCCCTCCACCTACGCCTACATGAACATCAATTAGCAGTCAAACGCCATGATATTTCTTCACTTATTTCAATACACGTGGATAACTACGGACACTCATTCGATTGGAAAAATGTAGAAATCTTAGACAGAGGAAACTCCAAAAACACCAGAGAATTTCTAGAAGCCTGGCACTCAGGTCAATCAGCAATCAACAAACATATTGAAATCAATCCAATTTATCAACCAATCAGGAAAACCATGCATAAATATGGGAACAAAAATCAAACCAATGGGAGACACAACCAAAACAAAGAAGTAAACAATGATAAATTTAAGGTCAACAAGAACCAATCAACATCGAGGTGCACAGAACAAGCTGTGAAACACATATGGAGAAATTCAAACACTTCACTTCTATCTGAAGTTTGTGCTGATGATGTCGTTCAGAAGAACGATGAAAGCTCCACGACCAAACCATCCAGCTCAGAGAACAAAACTCCATCAAAACTTGAACATGTGTTTGTATACTTTACTTATTTGCATCTCTTTGGTGGTTAGAAAAATTGAGTTACTTATTACTCACTGAGTTCGTTATTTCTGCCACTCCAGTTCACGTAAATTTCTCATCTCTTATCATTCGTCTGTATGAATCAATGTCTGACATACATATTTTTTAAATACTTTCATATTCGAATTCTGATATGCATGTTGTTATTAACGGGATGAGCCGACAGAATATATACGAAGTAAATAAGATATACATTTCATTAACATTAATATAATTCCATAATTACGAACTCAGATTGCGGGGTCTAGAGACTTACAGACGAGTAGAACGTTTTTAATCGCTTAACCCTAGATAATCGTAATACATACATGGATGATGATTACGATGATAATGATCCCAAATTTATTAGATATGATTTATTCATTTGCCAAGGTACAGGTTTAAATACTCATCTTTGAGTCACACTTTAGTTATATAGGGCCTAGTGATATTATCCCACTAAGTGAATTCGATGGGGTAACGACGGGGAGAGCTGCCAAGTTAATTTATTTATTAGTTTGAACACATAAATATTGGTACAAAGAGGCGCCACACAAGTCACTTGGTTTGTGTGTGGGTTATGATAGTGCCCGGGTGCCCAAACCGAAGCAGGTGGTATTCTTAGGAAGCCACGCCCAGAGCTTTTGACCTAAAGGTTTGATCGACAAGGCAGTGGGGCAACATAAGGAGATGCAGCCCCATGGTAATCGGTGACCAATAATTGATTCATACGCCATTTGTTCCCTCGTAACTCTGGAGCCTATGCACACCATTGGTTCGGAATCGGGGTTTTCCAATTCCCCTAGGTGGATCCTCCGTGCCCGAAACTCCAATCTACTGACTGAAAACCGAATGTTTAAACAACTAAGTCACTATTCCACATCATCATTTATTAAGCCTATCTACTAATGCTATGTTTTTTTAGTTTCCAACGATTGTTGTCGATCACTCATAATCGGCGTAGAGCTTTGGGACCAATGTGTTTTAGTCCAATTTCCTACACTGTACCGGCACGACAACGTAAGATCTGCGGGACAACAACAGACATTATAACCAAAGGCAGATGGCGGCTAGTAGTGGAATTCAGGATGCACGTTCCATCCTATTTGGGAATCATCAGCTGGATGTAACTGAATAACAAGAGTCAAACTAATCGTAGTAGCAATTATGAATAAGCAAAGCTAAACATTGAGAATATGGCTACAGAAGACTGAGTGAAAAAATATATGGAGATACTGGATCTCGAGGAAGACAAATAAACAGTGAATGCATCGATGATACTGTGGCTGACTCTAAACAATGTCACTTCTTGTTGTGATAATAAGTACTGAACGATCAGATCTATACGAAACGGCGCTTAAAAAAGTTACTATACATAAGGATTATAATAATAGTAACATGAAAAATGATAAACGAACCTCGAAATTCATAGAAATCGGTGGACGCATCCAACGTTTTTGTTTATCTGAAGCTTGTAACAATTCAATTTCCGCAGATAATTGACAATCTTTCATACCAGATATTCGTCTAATCCTAAAAAAATATAAACATATAGTAGAAGTTATAACTCGTTACTACTACTCCTTGCCCATCCTACTAGGGACATGACATTTAAATGAGTTTGCCAAAGAAATTCATTCAAAGTTCGATCATTATCGACAATGACTAATCGTATGAAACCTCAAGTTATCCAAATGAGGTAACTGCAACTAATCATTAAATTTACATGCAACATTTCCCTTTTTATCAAGTTATGCCAGGATTATTTATATGTTGAATCTAATGAAATTACTTGATATGAACATCACAGATATTTTTCAAACAGAATACGCGAGATGGGAGAATAAAGAAATATCAATAATATCCAAGACAGAAATTAAAGAACATAAAGAATGAAAGCAAGTAATTGTAGTGTGGATTTATTACTTGGAGAAAGGCTTTTCGATTCTGTGTGCGCAGAAGATAGTCTTACTGTGTGACGTGGTCACACCACATAATCTTCACTTAATCAGTTGACAATCAATATCCGTAGTTCTGGCATGTGCCTCGCACTCGCAGGACCTTGATCCTGTACTCACTCTGGGTAGTCAACAGTTAGAAGTAGTAGAGAATTTCGTGTCAATCGGTAGCTGAGTAATTGCTGGCTGTTGAGTTAGGGATGAGATCAACTCACGTATAGTCAAAACCAGAGGGGCTTATACCAATCTGGACTATTTTCAGTGCCTTCGTAATGTTAGTCAGGCTGTAAAAGGTCGGATCTACAATGCATCCGCAAGAGCAGTCTTGCTCTATGCTTTCAAAACCTAGTCTCTCTGAGTTGAGAATTTTAAGGAGCTTTCTGAGTTTGATCCTTGTTTTTGAAGGATTGCTTCCATCCAGTTGCAACACCATGTTAGTAACATAGAGGTTCCGAAATACGTGTTCGGGTAGGTTAACGACAATTCAGTTGGTGTTACTATCTTACAACACCAGCTTTGGGTGCTTCAACATGTTATATCAATATCTTCTCAGATACTTCCAAATGGACGATTAGACTGGTTAGAAAAAGTAAAGAAATGATCAATTCATCGCATAGCAATGAGGGATGGAATAATGCTGTATAGGACAGTCGTCTATCGGTTCATCACAATTCCCTGGTCCGGGCCCTCAAAGACAGAGCAACTCAAAAGTTTGAAACGTTATCAGACATCAATCAGAATAGAAGTCAATGACGACCCTATCATAATTTTCGCTTACATTTTTCATAATAGTGAGAGGAACTCCTTTAACTGAAACGATTCTTTCTAGTCGTATCTTTGTATACCAAACTCCATTTCTCACTAAATTATACTGTCGTTAATTTATTTTCACTCATTTAATTACCTTTTTTACCATATTCACTCTACTTCCTTTATCTCTTCACAATTTCATTCACTTATTCATGTGGCGCGTATTTATTCTGACACCGATTTAATGAAGTGGTGAAACTTCATCAGTTGAGATGGCTGGGACATGTGGTACGTATGCCCAACGACCGACTACCTCGACGTGCGATGTTCAGTGGGGTAGGAGTAGGTTGGAAGAAAGCTAGGGGTGGCCAGACCAAAACATGGCACAAATCTATAAAGTCACTGACAAGTGGACTGAGCCATGTTGGTAGGTGTAGACTACCTGGTTGGGGACCACGAGATGATAGCAGCCGATGGCTAGAGACCCTGAATGACATGGCTCAAAATCGTTTGCAGTGGCGCAAGTGCATCCACTTTCTGTGCTCTCCCAAATTCTAATCTTCTAAATTCTTCATGTCCCTTATTTTCTTTCCAAATTTATTTCACTGTATTATACTCCTTCAATAACATCTTCAAACCCTAATTTGAATCGACAACTGCATCTCTGTGCTAATGTGGTATGGCAACTCGAACTGATGTACGTACGTACGAAGTTCTACGTTATTACTGACTGACATGCTAATATATATGTGTTCAAATAAATAAATCTAAATAATCATTTCACCGAATGTCAACCAATATCTTCAACTGTTAATTACGGCTACTGAGCAGTCCCTAACTAAAGAGTTTGGACATATTGCAACAACAATGAACAACATCATGTATTCGGGCTTTAAGATATATCTTTGATGTGATGTTAATTGATGATAACCTACTTTCTTTAAAACAAAAAAACAAACATTCAATGTGACTTATTCACTAAATACAAGTTTATGTACTCAACGTTGAGCTCCACTATTTGAGTGAGGACCAGCAGTGTTATTGCTTGAGAGTTTAAATTAAAAAATCTATTAAATATTTGGTCTATAGTATTTTTATACTACTCTTATATAAGCCTTCATTCCATTAGTTAGCTGTTGATAGATATACTTTCTATTATATGTTTTAAATTATCGTAAATTAATTATAGACTTATAACTCAGTTGTATATCACATGTAACCCAGTTATGTATACATTATAATTTCTTATTCGCAGTGCATTGTGATTATGTAACTGATGTATGCAAGCCTATCAGTTTCTAAGTCATGATGACAACACAATAATAAAAGGTGAATCGTCTGGTTTTGTTCTGATTGGTCACTGGAGATAAACATTTATTTTACTTATTTATTTGAACACAAATATTGGTAAAAAGAAGCCCCGAATAAATATATGCCACACAAGTCACCTGATTTGTGTGTGGGGTATGGTACTGCTGGGTGGTCAAACCAAAGCAGATAGTTTTGTTGGGGACCACGCCCGGAGCCTTTGACATCAAGATCTGATCCACAAGGTAGTGAAGCAACGTTAGGAGATGCAGTCCCATGGTATCCGGTGACCAATAATTGGTTCATACGTCATTTGTTCCCTTAGGATTTTAGAGCCCATGCTCACCATTGGTTCGGAATCGAGGTTTTCCAATTCCCCTAGGTGGATCTTCCATATCCACCGAACCGGTTAAAGAGCCGGACATTCGCCTTTCATCCTCTCAATTTCGTAAAAACCGGTAATGCGACGAGAAGGCAGTGATTAGGAATTCCCTGTCAGTGACTGTATACGCATGGTCATGTAAGAGCATTTCGAGAGGGGGAGGACTGACACTCCCTACTCTCGGTCGTAACCAGAGCATTTGGGGGGCAAAGATAAACAGAATAACACGGATCGACCAATAAGCAAAAGAATCCCGATCATTTGTCTTATTGTTTAAATAGGTCATTAGTCTAATTGATATAAAGAGAATTAGCGATAAACAACTTTTATAATCAAGTTCTTTTAAATATGACTATATAAACAAACATAAAATTCATAACAATAAATAATATTACTACTGAATCAAGTATTAAAACATTCAACAACAACAACAACAACAACAACAACAACAACAATAACAAAGAATAAATAAACTCACTTCCAAATAATAGCATTTTCAGCTGCTTTATATTTTGCTCTACCTTTCATACATACAACTTGTACACCACTTGTATTCATTGGAGTCGGTATATGAACTTCAATTTTTTGTGCAAATAAATTAGGACGAAAATTAGCTTTTAAAATTACTTTAACATCCATTTTAGTTTTACCAAGTTCACGAACTAATGGTATGACACGAAATGGTAAACTGATCTCCTAAAATAATGTTAGATTATTATTTTTGAGTAGTAAAGCAACAAAACAAACAAACAAACAAACAATAGATTCTTATTTATCATTATTTACTCTGGAAGTAAACAAAAAGAAACACCTACATCTCAATATATGTAGGTCTGTACAATAAAATTTATGAACTGATTTTTATATCATGTTATCTTATCCTTTTTTAAGAATACTCCTCATTTTGATAGAGTTTTGTTCTTTGAGCTGGATGATTTTGGTTGCGAAGCTTTCATTGTTCTTCTGAACGACATCATCATCAGCAGCCCAAACTCCAGACCTCAAATGACCTGGTACGGCCGAGAGTGGGAAGAGTACGCTCTCCCTCTCGAAATGCTCTCACATGGCCAAGCATATATAACCTCTGCCAGGGAAGTCCTACTCACTAACTTCTCGTGGCGGGGGTGTTGTTCACAAAATTGAGAGGACGAAAAGCGAAAGTCCGGCTCTTTAAACGGGTTGGTGGACACGGTGAGTCTACCTAGGAGAGTTGGAAAACCCTCATTCCAAACCAATGCTCCACATGGGCTCCAGTATCCTGAAGGAACAAATGAAGTATGAACCAATCGTTCGTCACCGGCTACCATGAGATTACATCTCCTAACGTTGTTCCACTGCCTTATGAATCAGACCTTCAGGTCGAGAGCTCCGGGTGTGGCTCCCTAAGAAAACCACCTGCTTCGGTTTTGGCGCAAATTTAATGAGATTTTTGTGATGCATATGTATCTGATGCCCCCTTGCACCAATATCTATGTGTTCAAATAAATAATAATAATAAATAGCACAAACTCCAAGTAGAAGTGAAGTGTTCGAGCCATACATAGAGAAGTTTGAATACTTCACTTCTACTTGAAGTTTGTGTTGATGATGTCGTTCAGAAGAACAATGAAAGCTTCACGACCAAACCATCCAGCTTAGATAACAAAACTCGATCAACATCATTCATCTGAGCTACAAATCTTCTCCACAATCACAATACTCCTCATCTTTTTAATCGTACACTTGTTCCATAATCATTTTTATTGCTTAAAACATTTCTGAAAATTATCATCAATTAGACTCTTGAAGTTGCATTTACGTTTTATGTTTTATTATCTATCTATTTGAACACTTCAATATTAGCATAAATCGATATCAGAATAAATAAGCGCTAAATGAATAAGTCAATGAAATTGTGAAGAGATAAAAGAAGTAGAGTGAATATGGTAAAAAAAAGGTAATTAAATGAGTGAAAATAACTTGACGACAGTAGAATGTACTGAGAAATGAAGTTTGGTATACAAAGATACAACTAGAAAGAATCGTTTCAGTTAAAGGAGTTCCTCTCACTTATATGAGGAATGTAGGAGAAAATTATAGTAGATGTAGGTCCAAAAATAATCGTCCTGATAAGTCTTTTAAGTGAACACTCCGATAGGTTTCCTAAGCTCTTCTGATAACTCCAAGGTTAGTTTTATGTAAAGAAAATAGAGGGTATTTATAGTATTTCAGATAGTCATGGGCTTCCGAAGGTTTCTAGAAGCATACGACAAGAACCAGAGAATTGTGATGGACCGACAGATGACAGTCTTATACCGTTTTCATACCACGACACCATTTATTCATCTACGTATTTGTATATAAGACTTTAGAATAAAAGTAAATCCCAGGGCTACAAACCACCAGGCTCAGATGCCCTACCTCCAGCCCGTTTTAAAAATGATGGCGAACTTCTGGTTGAGGAAATGACTGAGTTGTTTACAAAGGTGTGGGAGCTAGAGAGTGTACCAACGTCATGGAATGAGTCGATAGTCTTCCCTATCTTTAAAAAGGATTCACGTCGTTTCTGTAACAACTATCGGGGGATAAATACACTTCAAATTGCGTCCAAGCTATTAGATTCCGTAATACTTCCTAGGTTGTTCAAAACCCGAGAAAGATTGACTAACTAAGAACAGGCTGATTCTCGTCCTAGTCTAGGATGTATCAATCATATATTCATCCTCTGACAAATTTTAGAACACTGTCATGCTTATTACAGGACAACAATCGTAGTGTTTCTTGAAATTAGGGCCGCCTTCCACTTGTTAGATAAAATTGTTCTCTGGGATTGTCTATTGAAGAAGGGTGTGCCTGAGAAGTTTATTAACATCCTAAAGGCCCTATACACAAACACCTCAGGTAGAGTGAGGGCATACAACCACCTCTCTCCATTGTTCCATTCGAGCAGTGGGGTTAGACAGGGTTGCCCAATCTCATCATTCCTCTTCAACTTTGCCATCGATGACATTCTGGAAACAGCTCTGATGGATGTAAGTAATGGCGGTGTAGATCTGCTGCCTGGAGAAAGACTTCTCGACCTTGAGTATGCGGATGATCTTGTCTTACTGTGCGATAATGCTCAAGGCATGCAATCCGCACTTAATCAGTTGGCAATCAATGTTTGTAGGTACGGTATGTGCTTTGCACCTTCGAAGTGCAAATTACTTTCACAATACTGGCAGGAACTTAATCCTGCGCTCATTCTGGGTAGACAACAGTTAGAATTAGTAGACAATTTCGAATATATGGGTAGCTGAGTAATTGATGGTGATTAAGTGAGAGATGAGATCAACTCACGTATAGTCAAAACCAGAGAGGTTTATGCCAATGTGGACCATCGTCGGCGTCTTCATGATGTTAGTCTACTTGCAAAAGGTCGAATCCACAACGCGTCGGTGAGAGAAGTTTTGCTCTATGTTTGTGAAACCTGGTCTCTCCGAGTTGAAGATGTTAGACTACTCTGTATTTGATTATCTCAGAACGATTGCTGACATCTAGTGGCAACAATATGTTAGTAATGCAGAGAGGTGGTCAGTGTATGACATGGTGTCGTGGTTATGAAAACATCACAGCAGTTGGTTAGAATGCTAGAGAACGGAGATGAAAAGTGTTAAGACTGTAAGATAGTATAATCCGAACACTGATTGAATTACAAACGATTTATTTAACCATTATTTGACTTATTTGAATCGTTTTATTAAATGTTTATTTTTTTTATCGAAAGTTCAGTCTATTCGCGTTTCCAATATCGTTCTCATTTGAAGTACACGAACTCAGTACTAATTTATTGCTGAATGAAACCGAAGTGATGTACCAGTTTGAAATAGGTAATCTTAATTTCATGTAACTTGATCTCTTGATAAATTTGAATAAAGCAAGGACAACAAAACAAATGCTTCCTTTTATTTATGGGCTTCTCATTAGCTGAAAACACCTCTAAAGTTACAAAGAGTAATGTGATTAGGAACAAGGATTTAACATTACTTAGCGAATTTGAACTGGCTGTTTGAAATGGAGGCAAGAGACACGTTAATAAACATGACTAATGATTATTAACGTGTTGAAGGACACCTACAAAATTACAACTAGTTATATGAAATAAGTGGGGGATAACTAACAAAAGCTTCTGTCAGGTTTCTGAACATGTTCCAGGGAACCTGTTTGAAAGATAGTAAGGTTTACATATAAACAATCAGTAGGGTCTTAATAAGTGGTGAACAGAGCGTCGATATTTCTAAACGTAACTTATATGCACAGAAGGAAAATGTGATAAGTTTCTCTTTGTCACGATAAATATAACCAAATAATTCTATGATACATAATCTTGACTTTATAAAATCATTTGATATTGACTTCACCTATGATGATTGATTACAATAGTCACTTATTCTATTGTGGTTATGTAATCCTGTTATTATTATAATGGTTAGTAGCTTCACCTCACTTTATATGAATAGTTGTGTTTTTGTGGATTTTCTTCAACACAAAAATACACAACACTGATAACTACGTTGATTCCCATTCACTGTGTCTTCTTCTACTGATTAGGATTTTCACCTCCATTTCAAACGTCCATTTCGAATTCGCTAAATAAAGTATTTTAAATCCTTGTTTCTAATTAGATTACTCTTCGTAACTTTAGTCAGCCAGTCAGTCAGTAACAACGTAGAACTTCGTACGTACGTACATCAGTTCGAGTTGCCACACCACATTAGCACACAGATGTAGTGGTCGATTCAAATCCCGTAGTGGTAGAGGTATTTGCAGCTGATGAGAAACCTAGAAATAAGACAAAGAATTCATTTTATTCTGCGAATGTTGATTTCTATGCACATAGAAACCAACCATGCATAGAAACCAACTTGTATCCAAAAGTGTATTACGAATGTTGATTTACTTCATTTATTCAGATGGTTTTAAGTTAAGATAATTCAAAGTGAGAATAAACTAGGTAAATAAGCTCTGTAAATAAAACATTATCATATTAAGCACTGAACATTATGCTTAACAATAGGATGTTAACGATGTAGCAACTTTATCTGATTCAAGAACTTGAATTTCAACCAGCAGGTTGTAGGTTCGCAATCCATAACATTTAATTCGGTATTTCAAACTGACTAATAATATAATTACATTTCATATTTAAGGTGTCGCTCAGACCAGAATACGTAAACGCACATACGATAAATGATTTACATCATATTAATTAGTTACCTTAGTAGTTCTATAACGCATCAACTCGAATTCACCGTCTGGTGGAATAAAAGAGATTGTATGTTCAGTTTCGAATCGACCCAGTTTAACACATTGATGAAATTGACAGTCATCTATTGCAATACCTCCACTACTGAAATGAATTAGAGAGAACACAGTAGATAAATAGAAAAATCAAAGTGAATTCGATTATGAGGAATAAATTAATGGTCCCTTTTTTCTCTTTCCAAATTTATTTCACTGGATTATACTCCTTGAATAACATCTTCAAACCCTAATGTTTCCGATTACTGCTTATACTTTTACTAACTCTACTACTATGGGATTCGAATCGACAACTGCATCTCTGTGATAATGTGGTGTGGCAACTCGAACTGATGTACGTACGTACGTACGAAGTTCTACGTTGTTACTGACTGACTGACTGACTGAGCGATAACCAATGGGTCATGTTATGTGTGTTCACAAATCAGAACGGGGGTTTAAAGGTTATTTTTTATACGACAATTTTACTGGCAATAATTGCAATCGTACAAATTGTAAGAAGTGATGAAAAATACAAACAGTAACAAAACTAATTAAAAAGACAACCTACTTTAGCTATCTCCACACGGACACAAATGTAACCCTTGAAATTGATACGAACACCAGGTCTACTGTTGCTCATTCACTAGCTATTCTGAGAAACATATCAGCTTATCATATAATAGACAATTATAACGTCTCTGATTATAATAATAAGTGACATAGATTCAACTTAGGCAGAGAACACTAGTTTGCCAAAGACTTTGAGTACGCCTTATTGATAAATGCCAGTTAGGATCAAGCTTGAATTCATGGCTTTTTAGTGATTACCTCCAAAGCCCTAAACATTATATACTATATATATAGAGAGAGAGTTAAATCGGTTACTGCGATCCTGACACGTTTGTTGTTCAATTAGCTTTATTTTGCATAATCAGAGTTTTTGCCTAATGTTATTGTTTGTTTAGTTGCTAACCATGAGTAGAGCTCCATTTTTTTCATGAGCTATTAAGAAATGAATGATAAATGTATGTTTGATATTATTAACATTTAAAAGTTTAAAGTGTAAATTTTAAATTAAACGAATAGTAAAAGCGATTTACCTGTCTTCTGTACCAGCTGTAGATCGTTGTTTATTTTCCAAACTGACTTTGTCATTAAAACCAAATTTACATTCTGGCATACCACTTAAATAAGACTTCATGATCACTCGACCTGCCACATGTGCAGATAAAACTTGTCCTGATAAAAAATTTTATGATGAAAAGCTTTTACCATTTTAGTTAACCTATCACATTGTGCAAATCAACGAATAAAATATATTCTTAATAAATGAGGATTAACTATATTTTGAATCGCTCCCAAATGCCCTGGTACGGCCGAGAGCAGGGTGGGTTCGCCCTCCCTCTCGAAATACTCTCACACGGCCACGCGTATACAGCCTCTACCAGGGAAGTCCTACTTACTGCCTTCTCGTGGCGGGGGTGTTGTTTACGAAAGTGAAAGGACGAAAATCGAATGTCCGGCGCTTTAACCGGATTCAAAACCAATGGTGCACATGGGCTCCAGTATCCTGCGGGAACAAACGGTGTATGAACCAATTGTTGGTCACCGGCTACCATGGGACTGCATCTCCTCACGATGCTCCACTGCCTTGTGGGTTAGACCATTAGGTCAAAGGCTCGGGGTGTCGTCCCCTAAGATAACCACCTGCTTCGGTTTGGGCACCCGGGCAGTATCACAGCCCACACACAATTAATGAACTGAACTGTCTATGATCACGGAAACTAATTCTCTTGCTTCGACGAACATTCAAATGATTCAATTATTATTATTGCTGCTATTATTATTATTATTATTATTATTATTATTCACCCTTCTTTATTCCCACTCTGTTTATACTTATTTTTTTCGACTTATACAGAAGCTCGTCTATGGTGTAAATTCGACTGTATCTAAACGTTCTCGAGTCACTGCCCGGTTGAAAATTGTATGTTACCACCGAATACGAGGACTGAAGCAGTTTTTCTGAAACCACGTGCACCATTCAAACTGGCTGCCTTCAACGTTCGCACATTTATGCAGGTCGGACAACAGATAGGGCTGGCTATGTCTTTGGAAAGTCTTAATATTGATGTTTGTTGTCTATCCGAGACCCGTATTCAAGACTCTGGTGAAGTACTACAAATTCGATCTCCATCTGTCGCTTCGAAAAGCTTGTTTTACGTGCACTTATCCGGGGACCCTGTGGCATCTTCGTCTGGTCTTGCTGGCGTTGGTGTCGCACTAAGCGCTAGAGCTGAGGCAGCACTAATCGATTGGATCCCCATTAACAGTCGGTTATGTGCTGTCATATCAGAGAGTCCCATCAAAGTGAGAAGAAATCGGCGTGAGAAACGATGTCTTTTCGTCATCTCCGCCTATGCTCCGACAGATTGCAGCCCGGATGCAATCGAGGATGAGTTTCACCACCAGTTATCTGTTCTTCTCCAGAAAGTGCGTTCGACAGATATTGTAGTACTAGCCGGAGACTTGAATGCTCAGGTCTGGCGTCTAGGCACAGAAGAGAGTCGTTTAGGTGGTCGATGGGGACTTGTTGGTCACAGGTCAGATAACGGGGACCGTCTACTCCAACTGTACACAGACCACAACCTGTTTCTGGCTAGCACTAACTTTCGGCACAGTCATCGCCGATGTGCCACCTAGCATCCTCCCTCTGCATCCCAAGCCTGGACTCAGATTGATCACATCGCGATCAGCTACCGCTGGCGTGGTTGTGTACAAGACTGACACTCCTTTTGGAGTACCTATCTGGACTCTGACCATGCCTTGGTCTGCGCCAATCTTGCCTTACTTTTCAGTGGCCAACGAAGTGACCACCACCAAAAGATTGATGTTAGCAAGCTGGTTGCAACTTCTGTTGCAAGTAAGTATCGAACCGAGCTAGCCTCTAGGCTAGCTACCACTCCACCGAAAAGTATAGATGAGCATTGGTTGCAATTGCATGACGCCATGAAAATGGCGGGTACAGTCAGTTGTGGGTTTGCGAAACATCCCGCTTATAAGCACTGGGTTTCTTCAGGTTCCTTACAACTCATTGAAGCCCGTCGGTCTACTCCGGGTGACCGTGAGTTTGACCACAAACGAAGGTTGTTACGTAGTGAAATTGGGCAAAGCTTGGGTAAGGACCGAGAAGCCTGGTGGTCGGAGCGTGCTAATGAGCTGGAAGCAGCAGCTGCATCTGGTAATTAGCGGAAGCTCTTCCAACTCATCCGAGCCACTGGCAGCAAGAAGTCTGGTGTGCGTGAAACAATCTACGAGCATGACGGGATGCCAATCACTAACATCCATCGACGTCTTGGACGATGGGCAGAATTTTTCGAAGGGCAGTTTAACTGGCCTGCTGCTCCGGCAACATCGGTCAGACTGTTCTGCCCTCCATGGTCGGTGACGACTGATCCACCAAATGAGGCGGAAGTCCGCAAGGAACTCCAACTCTTGAAGCGTTACAAATCATCTGGCCCAGATGACTTACCTCCGGCTCTTTTTAAAGATGGTGGTGACTTTCTGACTAAGGAATTGACGACGTTGTTTACAAAGGTGTGGGAGCTAGAGAGTGTACCAACGTCATGGAATGAGTCGATAGTCTTCCCTATCTTTAAAAAGGATTCACGTCGTTTCTGTAACAACTATCGGGGGATAAATACACTTCAAATTGCGTCCAAGCTATTAGATTCCGTAATACTTCCTAGGTTGTTCAAAACCCGAGAAAGATTGACTAACTAAGAACAGGCTGATTCTCGTCCTAGTCTAGGATGTATCAATCATATATTCATCCTCTGACAAATTTTAGAACACTGTCATGCTTATTACAGGACAACAATCGTAGTGTTTCTTGAAATTAGGGCCGCCTTCCACTTGTTAGATAAAATTGTTCTCTGGGATTGTCTATTGAAGAAGGGTGTGCCTGAGAAGTTTATTAACATCCTAAAGGCCCTATACACAAACACCTCAGGTAGAGTGAGGGCATACAACCACCTCTCTCCATTGTTCCATTCGAGCAGTGGGGTTAGACAGGGTTGCCCAATCTCATCATTCCTCTTCAACTTTGCCATCGATGACATTCTGGAAACAGCTCTGATGGGTGTAGGTAATGGCGGTGTAGATCTGCTGCCTGGAGAAAGACTTCTCGACCTTGAGTATGCGGATGATCTTGTCTTACTGTGCGATAATGCTCAAGGCATGCAATCCGCACTTAATCAGTTGGTAATTAATATCCGTAGCTATGGCACGTACTTTTCACCTTCGAAGTGCAAATTACTTTCACAATACTGGCAGGATTCTAATCCTGTACTCACCCTGGATGGTGAGCAGATAGACGTAGTTGAGAAGTTCGTGTATCTAGGTAGCTGCGTAAGTGCTGGTGGGGGTGTGAGTGATGAGATCAATGCACGAATAGTGAAAGCCAGAGCGGCTTATGCCAATCTGGGCCACTTTTGGCGCCTTCGTGATGTTAGTCTGGCTGTAAAAGGTCGGATCTACAACGCGTCGGTGAGAGCAGTTTTGCTCTATGCTTGTGAAACCTGGTCTCTCCGAGTTGAGGACGTTAGACGACTCTCTGTGTTCGATGATCGCTGTCTCCGAAGGATTGCTGACATTCAGTGGCAACACCATGTTAGTAATGCAGAGGCTCGGCATCGTGTGTTCGGGCACAGAGATGATAATTCAATTGGTGTCACCATCTTGAAACACCGACTTCGGTGGCTTGGACATGTTCTCCGAATGTCGTCCCAGAGAATTCCGACTCTGTGACTGGTTGGAAGAAGCGGAGAGGTGGTCAGTGTATGACATGGTGTCGTGGTATGAAAGAAAGCTGCAAAGGACTGGCTTCTGTCGGTCCTTCACGACTCCCTAGTTGGGGTCTAAGAGATGGTGCTACACAGTGGCTAGAGACGTTATCAGATATGGCTGAGAATAGAAGCCAGTGGCGATCCTGCTGTAACCTTCTTTTACTTTCTTCATAAAAAGTGGTTGTGTCTTCCTTAACTGAAAGATTTCTTCTGATTGTACCTTTCCGTTCCCTCATTATTACTATTATTATTATTACACTACCTTACACCAATCTCTTCGTTATTGTTTTTTATTATTTTTTTACGTTCCTCACTTTTTTTTCTCCTTAGATTCTCATTGTTTTGTGTGGCGCATATATATTCGGCGCACTCCTGTACTAATATATATGTGTTCAAATAAATATTTTGAATCGAATGCAAAAAAATACGTTGAAAAATTGATGTTACTTGAGACGGTTAAATGACATCATTACGAGACATACACTTAGGTGAAATACATATCAACCACTAGCAATGATCAAACAACTGAGCCCCAATGCTACCTTCAAGTGCAACTGCACAACGGAACAACCGTTAGATAATATGTTGTACATTTTAATAACTATGTGGAGATCTGTGTAACGATTTAGAATTCACGTTCATTATGACTTGATAACCAACAAAATTGACCGAACGTAGGTTTAAGACTGTGATTCAATGAATAACCCAGTTAGTTATACCACTCAATCTTCACCATATTAAATCAAAACACAGGAATAAATCACACAGATGCAAATTAATTGTCTTTTCACAATCACCAGAAGAAAAAAGAAAGATCAAATAAAAATTTAGATTCTTAGCCCAATAAGAAATAAATACACGAATTATCAGTCCTAGTAGATTTTAAAACTGTCCGATGTTAAAACCATGAAGTTTCACACAAAACATGATATAAAACATGAACAGGATCAAAATACTTAAAAACGAAAAGAACTATATACGTTTTCGTTGTTCAAACTGATACACTTGTGCATCGTGGTAATAATCCGCTATTCCGACTGTGAAAACTACTATCCTCTTCTTTACCATGCTCCATTAACTACGGTAAAGTTTGGTGGGAGCTTTCAGATGTTAACCCAGTATGATCAATCAAGACACATTGTTTGTCGATTATATAACAGTTAAAAAGTGATAAGAATGTTTACACTGAGTGTTTGTCATTAACAAAATTGAGAGGATGAAAAGTGAATGTCTGGCGCTTTAACCGGGCTGGTGGACACGGAGACTCCACTTAGGGGAGTTGGAAAACCCTCACTCCAAACCAATGCTCCACATGGGCTCCAGTATCCTGAAGGAACAAATGAAGTATGAACCTATTGTTGGTCACCGGTTACCATGGGACTACGTCTCCTAACGTTGTTCCACTGCCTTATGAACCAGACCTTTAGGTAGAGAGCTCCAGGTGTGGCTCCCTAAGGAAACCACCTGATTCGGTTTGGTCACCCGGGCAGTATTCCATCCGTCACACAATTCGGATGAATTATTTATGTGGCGCATATTTATTTGATGCCTCCTTGTATATGTTTATGTGTCTAAAATACAATAAATACTACGTTTTGACTGATTGAAGTTGCAATTCGAAGTTTCACACACTTGAAAAAAAACAAAATGCAGAAGAGGACTCAAACATAACTGCCGTGGATATCCTTTTCAAGTTACATCTGGTAATAAAACTTAGTTTGTAAAACATATGTGATTCGATTCGGGCACTTCATATATGGACATACAAATAAACTGTAAACTGTGAAATCGAACTTTCAATAGCTGGCATTTAATAACCCTAATTTCCCCACATAATACACAGTAAGAAGCAACAAAAAAGCCCGGCACAAGTATATGTTGATCTGAGTTATCCAACGCGTCTGTGAGATCACTTCCTTTGTTCTTGTGAAACAAGTGTTAACAATCAGAATATTCGTAGTCTGTTGGGACGGAAAGATGTTAAACCTATCAGATTTCAGAGTCACTATTTGCAAGCTTTTACGAAATAAACGGTAGGCTGAGAAAAAACCAATGTAGGTTACGGTTTTCCTGTTATCAACATATTTCTTAGAATATAGCACAAATTGAACAGGGAAGAAATATGGTGTTTAAATTACCTTGTGGTGACATAAGAAGATTGACCGACTCCATGATATCCAGAAACAGTTCATTCCTTCTGTATTTTATACCTTCACGGCGCCATCCAATCTGACCAGTAACTTGATTTGTTATTTGAGCAGTCTCCTCTTTAGTGGCTGTGCGTGTCCCAGCCTGAGTAATGAGGGATTTCAAAATTCCTGTATCTGTATTCTGTCCATATCCATAATCAATCACCTCTGTAACAAAAATCAGGTAAAAAGTTAGCTTACCATCGAGAATTTCGTATATCAAAACGAAGTTATTTTTTATGTTTTCCTCCGTAACTCTACCGAAGTAATCCTTCATTAGGTTCAGAAGAGCATGCAGCAGCTGAAAGACCATAGCAGCATTAACATTTCGACGAGCAACAGCACATATCCAAATGTTTGCTCTTTTGACGTGAAAGAAACTTGTCCTTGCTACGATGCTTATGGGCGAGCGAACCTGTTGTCGCGCATGAATTACATTGACTCGAAAAGCGTCTGCGGCATTTCTTGAGACATCGTCGCGAAATATTCTTGATATCAAAACTTCTCCTTTGTGGTTATAGATAAAAACTCCACCTATCATTTTTGTAACGCCTTAAGAGACTCAAGCGCCTTAAGCGTTCAAAAAACAATGCCAGATAGTCCTCTCTGAATTATTTTAAGGAATTATTTAAATGATCATGTACATAATGAAAGATGCTTTCATTAAACGAGCTTAAGTGTCTAGCAGTATTGAATCACTTGTATATCTAGGCACGGACCTAGACATATAAAAAAGTAAAAATGGAAAACAACTGGTTGATATGTCTGAGATATCATGCCGAGTCCTTAATAACATATCAATTTACCTCCTGTGGAACGAGGAAGTTTCGCAAACCACTTCAGTTACTAAACTTGACTATTCGTTAAAAGAGCAGACAGTATGGTTGCAAACAAAACTCATATAACACGCCTAAGTCCGATGGCATACAAAAGATGCTCGAAGCCTAAATCGCATTTACTTTGTATGTTCTGCTGTACGGATAAAAAGGTACTAATTCAGGAGGCTATGGGCCTATTGGCTTTGGCCTGCAAGAAAAACGATGACACATGCGCTGACAACACCGGCACTGACAGTGACGATTATGTCAGTGTAGTACCTGCTGTTACGCGACGCCTCAAACAACCGACTCTGACCGACGCAAAAGTGAGGTCGTCGTTAACAAGGGGAGTAATACCACCTGGTACTGACATTGATAACAATGCACCTTTAGTGGGAACCGACGAACTGGATAAAATCATCACCGTTCCAAATAGTCCCAATGTCCTGAGGGATGAAAAATGGACTACGGTACTTGGGAAACGGAACGAAAGGAAAAAAGCTGTAGGCAGTACATATGTAGTTAGTAACTCACTGATGGACTCTCACTGTGAGTCACATACTGCACTACCAGAATCTGATGGTAAGAGTAAAGCCCATCCTGGAGTGACTGAGAAGAAAAATCAAATAACAGCTAAAACTAATGACTGTTTACTTGATAAGTCCTTGGTGGACTCTCAGACCAATCCGCCAAAGCTCCAAAGTAAAGCTTCGTCTAACACTGTTGTGAGTCACTCACAGGACTGTGTTACAATAAAAGCTAATCGTAAGATACCAGTAGTTAAAATACAGGATCTAACGTCACGGTCGAAAGCTGTGAACACAGTTTCAAAAGAAGCTAAACCCCTTCCTAGTTTAATTATTTGGAATCTAGAGGAGTCGAAAGACAATGACCCTGCTAAGAGACATGCACATGACCTGCAGTTAGTGGAGTCTGTGGTAAGGGATGTACTACCTGAAGAGGTTTCAGGGGTACATATTACAAAAGTAATACGACTTAGTAAGTGGGTTGGAGGCGAGACCCAACCAAGAAGAATCCTGAAGCTGGTTCTCGGGAGTTTTGAAGAAAGAGACATATTATTGAAAAGCGCACTAAAAACTCGTGCCTCAAATATCCGTATTCGACCAGATTGGCCGCTTGAGGATCGAATCAAGTGGAAGAATGCTCTTACGGAGTTGAGGACTCGCAAGTTAAATGGCGAAAATAACCTTACCATTAAGGGTTTTCGAGTAGTCAGGTCTTGGAAGCCAATGCTTCCGAGGCCTGTGTGTGTAGAACGAATGATTTCCAAAACATCTTAAGCGTGTGCTACACGAACGCTCGTAGTCTTAGAAATAAAACGTCCGAGCTAAGTCTGATGGTGGAAGAATTATGTCCCGATATAATCGTTGTTACAGAAACTTGGTTAACAATAGATATAGACTGTTCTCCGTTCATTGCAGGCTATATGTGTATTAGAAGTGATAGAGTTTCAAGTAGCAAAGGGGGAGGTATAATATTATACATTAGGGATCACTTTCGTATACAATCAACAATATCGGAGGCTCATGTCAGTGGCACATGGGAGGTTGCATGTTGTAAGATTAAATCTAGAAATGGGTTAGTGACTATAGGGGGAATATACTGTAGTCCGTTTCGTCTTGCTGACGACTTTATCCCAGGACACATCTGTTCTTGGAGTATGGCAGAATGTTGTCTCATCATTGGGGACTTCAACGCACCCCATATCAACTGGATAGAGCTTACAGCTCCAGGTAGTGGTTTCGATAGCGACCTTTTATCTACCGTTATTCAGTGTGCACTTGTACAATTTATCACAAAACAGACACATATTGATTTGCAACATGATCCGTCACTGCTGGATTTCGCCCTCACCCACCACTGTGAGGATGTCTTTGATATTCGGCACCTTCCCCCACTAGTGAACAGTGATCACGTTGTAATTCACTTGAAGTTTAGGACACATGATATACAATTCGTATCTGCTCCACCCCGTCCCAATATCTGGCGAGCTAATATTCCGGAAACCAGAGACTGTGCTAGCTCGACTGATTGGTCGGTCGACGCGCATGAATTGATCGAAGATGAATGGAATAAGTTTAAGGCTACATTCGAGTCCGTAACGTCGCCGTTTATCCCATGGTCAGCACGTAAGCTATCACATTGCCCTCCATGGATTAATAAGGAAACCCGGAAGCTGTTAAAGCGTAGGAAACATTTCTGGGACTTATTCTTGTTGACAGGTCACGAACCATTTAAGCGTGAGTACCGAAAATTCCGTAGTATCTGTAAGAAAACCATGGCCAAATCCCGTACCACTTACGAACGACAGTTGGTATATGATAGCCGTACTTGTCCGAGACGATTGTTTTCGTATGTCAAACGGCGGACGAAACGTAGTGATGGTATTCCCCCGTTACTGTTACACGAAAATTCAGAATTACTAGCTGAATCAGATCGAGCAAAAACTGAGACTTTTTCAAACTATTTTAGCGACGTCTTCTCTACGTTTATTGTAACAAATACTTGTCCCACGCACTCCGAAATACCAACCATGAAATCTGTACAGGTGACTGAGGAAACTGTCCTTCCGTTGATAACTAACCTCAAACCTGGTATGACACCGGGCCCTGACGGGTTACATCCACGGTTGCTGTCATCTCTTGCGGACATTATTTCAAAACCGCTTGCGACACTCTTTAACATGTCCCTTTCATTCGCTCAACTCCCTAGAGATTGGAAGGACACTATAGTTAGTCCTATATTTAAGGACGGTCAGAGACAGATAGTATCTAACTACCGGCCTGTCAGTCTAACTAGCATAGTCGTTAATTTACTTGAAAAGATAATTTGCGTTAGGTTGCTAAGCCACATAGATTTACACAATCTGTTAGCTCCTGAGCAACACGGATTTCGTAACAAGCGTTCATGCTTGACTAACTTGCTTATTGCGAGGGAGGATTGGACAGCAGCTCTAGATAACGGTCTGTCTGTCGATGTGATATTCATAGATGTTAGCAAAGCATTTGACAAGGTTTCACACTTAGGACTTATGCAAAAGCTCACGAGCTTCGGAATAATAGGTACTGTACATGAGTGGATAGGAAATTTCTTATGTGACCGCAGACAGAGAGTGAGGGTCAACGGAACGCTATCCGATTGGAAGCCGGTCAAACGTGGTGTACCCCAAGACACCATCTTAGGCCCTCTGCTCTTCCTTCTCTACGTTAATGAGTTACCGCTGTTACTTAGGTCGTCGACATTATTGTTTGCGATGACGTAAAAATCTGGAGAACAATAAAATGTGCGGCTGATCATGTGGATCTTCAAGCTGACTTAGACGATTTAGTTAGATGGGCTCGAGGTTGAGACTTAGAAATCAATGCTAGGAAGAGTGTGCTAATGCACATCGGTCACGGTAATAGTTACCGTCACACTATTGAGGGTAAACCTCTTCCTTGCGTTCAAGAACATAAAGACTTAGGAATAGTATTAAGCCATGATTTAAAAACAACTACGCATTGCAAAGCAGCCGCTGTCAAAGGTTTTCGTGCATTATGGTCGCTTCGCCGAGCGTTCAAATCTTTTGACGAGGAAACGTTTCGAATTTTATATTCCACTTATGTTAGACCACATTTAGAGTACTGTATCCAAGCAGCTAGCCCGTGTCTGGTAAAGGATACTAACTCCCTTGAGCGTGTCCAGCGTGTGAGAACGAAATTAGTGAAGGGTCTTCCTAGACTCTCTTACGATGAGCGTTTAAAACACTTAAATCTTTTCCTCTTGTCGTATCGTAGGACACGAGGTGACATTGTACTGGCATTTTGTATCTTTAATTATGATTTGGGTGTTAATATGTCTTATCTTTTTTGCTCCCTCCAGCACTAATAATCTCCGAGTTCATAGCATGAATGTTCATAAACCGCGATCTAATAAACTTAAAGTGGGGTCCCGTTTTTCTCATCGAGTTGTCAATCATTGGAACGCCTTACCCGAACAAGTGGTATCAGCCCCATCAGTGAATACTTTCAAGGAGAAGCTGGACCTTCACTGGGAAGCAGTGTGTCAGGATTAATACAGGTTCATCAACCTACTATCCTTATTACTGAAGACTGAAGACTGAACATTCTTGGCCGCAACCCACAGGCTGCTAACTTGACGAATCGATCGATTTAATCTACAACTGCGGTAAAAGCATCGGGATATGAGTTCAGAGTTATTCACCTTATTTTATACAGGTACCATATCTCATATTTCTTTCACTGAATTATGAACAGGTTTTTTAAACAATCGGTCAGGACCAAGTCATTCTGTAGATAATACAGGCAACCTAATGGGTCTTTTCTCATTTCTCAAAACAAAAATATAATGATAGTATGATGAACAAAGGGTTGGTGTACACGCAAATTGCAAATACGTCTTTGAAGTTATGGTTGTAGACTGAAATTTAGTAAGTGTTCTGTGGAATCCATAGAGGGTTTGTGATTTTGTTTTTAGTTACTGTGGCGTTTGAATGAATTAATGATTCCATTGTACTTGTTGAATGCTTGATTTTTAATTCCAAGTACAGTACATTTGTTCGTACTTATCTAGTACTTCTTGATCCAATTGCGTTATTTCTGGGATTCTTAGTTCGTACTATAATTCAAATACTCCTAATCATCATAGTTATCTATAAGCCACATATATCCTAAACAGTATAGATTCATTGTGTGAATATTTCATCGATCATTGAAGTTTAGTATCAAGGACTGGCTTGGTATTTTGTGTCTGGATACATTCCAAAATATTTTCATCTCCCTAAGTCAAAGAAGGGGCTATTTATCTGAACTAAATATACCTTTAACTCCAAGGTAAAAATGTAACTGAAGGTTGGATCTCCACTTCGAACTCTTCATCAGCAGTTCCCAGTTGTTTGACACGAATAAATCATCTATCGGAAGTGATGGGGTCATGCTTCAAGCATCTTCCTCTCAAATCTCAAATTTTCTCATTAGTTCTATTCTTAGACTTCAAGAAAACGTTTGATGTGGTCCTGTAACAGCCTAGGTTGGTTGGTTAAGAGTTGACCCCGAACAACCAAGCACATGTCAAAACAGTATCCTTCAAGTATCGAATCCGCCAGGGAGCACCAGTTCCCTCAAGATTACAGGTACACCTTGCTGACGAGTGCCAAGTAGCACGAAACCCGGGTCAAGGGTTTCCTGTTGACTACCTCCAACCACCATCTAAAACGCTGAGTTTGTCAGTCGACACACTAAAGTCCGACAAACAGGAATCCATCGGGAACATGCACTTTGTCTTGTCCGATTGGCGTTATTCCAATGACACAGATGACTAGTCACACTGCAAGGCATTGCGTAGTACTTGTACTCAGAAAAAGAAATGGGACAGAATAACTCATCGACCTCTTCCAGCGATGTCTATGGAATGTGACCGTAAAGAAAAGGGATGACATGAATTACGTCGCATATTCCCAATCAGGATCTGTTTTTACATGAAAAATGGAGTGCCACAAGGCTCATTTATGCGACAATTTCTTTTCTTATTATTCATTAATGACCTGTCTAACTATCTCAACTCTTAAAATCTTCTGTTTACGGGTAGTCTTGAGGTGTAGAGCTATGTAGCTGACTCAGCTGATACACTAACTTTGTACTTAATTAGGATTCAAGGCCGGGCCACAAAAAACCTTCTTCTCAACAACAATGAATACAGAAAGTTAATGATAAACAGAAGTGATACTCCACCCACCTCGTACTTCTTAAGAGATTCTAGTATCAAATTTCTCATCACCGAAAAGGGCTTGGTTGTCAGTCTGCGTGATAATTTGGTTATCTGCTACTATTGTCAATCTGCAACCAATAAATCATACCAGCTGAGTTTTTTTTCTGGAGCTCTTGGTATTCCGACTTTGGATTCATTTAAAGGTTTTTCACAGTTTACTTGAAACGTCGTCTCGTAAAACCTTGATAATACGTCCCCTTACCTTGAGAAGGACATTGTTCATCTGAAAAATGTCCAAGGAAGTTCAGTTAAAAAGGTACTTGAGTCAAAAATATAATCCTACTTGGCTCATTCGGAAGCTATGAAATTGTGGTCAGCGAAGTAACGTTTAGGGGGGATATGATTATAAAGTACCACAACGTTCATAGTCTATCCATCCGAATTAACTAATAACGTGTTCAATTAATAAGTCACATTTATGAGGACGTCTAGTGAATATAGGGACACGAAAACCTCACACAAAAGAAGGGAAATATTTTCGTGATAAGTTTGGGAACTTACTATCGGAAGTTAGTGAGATGAGCTTCTCCGATAAGTCCTTCGAAAGAAGGCCCTAAAGATGTCATGGGTATTCGGAGTTTTACAACGCCTTTATACACAACAACTATCAATGTGTCGAGAGACGTTTGATATAAGCTGGCTAACATTTGCAACGGATACGTAACACAGCGCACTCACTGGCGATCGGCTGTGGATGTGTGACCTAACACCTTCAGTCAGGGTGCTTTCAGTAAAACTAATGAGATCATCATCAAAGTCGAAGACTTGCATAGCTGTTTAGTTTGAGGATTTATTTACCTTAACAACTCAATGATTACTTTTGTTTCGTAGGTATTTTGAAGATTACGAAAAGTTACTTCTAGATCACCCGTATTATCGACTAAATTGTAATGCCCATCACATTCTAGAGAGGATATAGCAATAATTTTACCTCTCCGTAAACAACAGAACACTACAACTACCCAAGCGCAAATCACTAGGATCAAACTAATCAATAATTCTGTCTAGAGATACTAAATGTTAATCCTAACGTGATTTGCATATTTCAAACTTTTGCTGTACCCTCACTCAACAAAAGTACCAATTTTGATTCAAAGAATCTGTCCTGAGCTTAACGTTCGGTATATTGCTTTTCCTTTCCGGTTTTACCCAAGTTAATAGTTAACTATGGTTTCGCTTCAGATTACTATTCGGTTTTTCAATTTCTCACGTCAAGTCTAGTTTTAGTGTATCCCAACCTTCTGTACCACCCGTTTTATCAATTTTATCCGTTTTGTGAATGCTGTTTTTTGTCTCACAGTCGTAGAGTTTTGCTAAGATCTACTGATCAATTCACATCACCATATTCATGAAGCATTTATGCAAGCAACCCGCATACTGTTTTGCTGTTACATCTGGCATTTAGTGTGTATTCTGAGCGAAAACCCATCCGAAATATTCCTGAGAAATCTAGCAAGACGTTTTTTAATGGAAGGAATATCATTGCATAGGATGTACCAGAAAAAAGGACCCTGATCACACAAATTCGAGAATGGAAATTCATCAAGTAATCTTTGAAGCTAAAATACATATTCGCTCAACATGTGGTGAGACTAACCAAGAAGAACGGGGATTCTAGACCCCGATAGATGAGGATAAACTTTCCATCCTCCATATAGTGGCTTCAAATCTCGAGGCGTTTCGTGCCAACAAACACCGGTTGCCATATGGAATACATATGCATTGGGATAGGCTACATGATTCAAGGATCAAGCAAACAAGCAAATTTGGGTTGACTGTTCCACATGTGAACTTTTAAGACAATGAAAAAAGCATAGAAGGGATAGGAGATAGCAACTGGGAAAACCCTGTGTAGGTAGGTTACCTATCTATTCACATAATGCTCATACAGATAAACAGAACGGGGAACCTCCTGCGTTCCAAATTGAAAGCATAAAATGTTTATATACGAACGCCGCGAGTTTATCGAATAAAATGGATGATCTGCACGAACGCATCAACGCTAACAATACTCGTGTGATAGGAATATCTGAAATTTGAATATCTTCTCAATTTATGGACCAGGAGCTGGCAATACCGGCATGTCTTTGTTTCGCAAAGACAGAAATACAGGAATAAGGGGCAAAGTAGCATAGCACCTGCCGTCTTGTCTAGAGGTACATCAAGTGCACAATCAAGAGTTTATCAGTCTTGATGAACCCGTATGGTGTTCAGTGAGGTTGTCTACCACCAGAAGATGTCTAGTTGGAGTCATCTATAGGAAGCCCGCTTCCCATATCGAGCACGACAATTGTAGGTTAGAGGGATTATCCCGCTCTACTAGTATCAGATTCACTCATATCCTGATTCTAGGAGACTTCAACCTTCCTGAAGTCAATTTCGCGGAACATACGTATACTGGTGGTGGAGAATCTACCGAAGCTCGTTTCCTAAACCTCATTGAGGGTTTGGAATTATTCAAAAATGTGAAGTTAACAACCCGTTGGAGAAATAGTCAGGCGCCTCTGCTCCTAGACTAAGTATTTAAAAACGAAGAATTCCTAATTGGTTATCTCTCATTCCTTGCTCTTATGGCGAAAAGAAATCATGTCGTCATAGCCCCCAGGGTTCATTACTAGGACCTCTTCTTTCTTGATTTACATAAACGATATTCTGCCACAAGTGTCGTTCGATTTATTATTTTTCGCTGATGATGCAAAACTCTGGAGAGAAGTACGTAACCACGATGTTAAACAGGCACTTCAGCAGGATCTGACTCGACTTCAAATTTGAGCAGATGACAACGGATTTAAGTTTAACACTTCAAAGTATAAAGCGGTCCATCTGACACATGTTGCATACCTAAGGGGTAACCCAGAAACTACAGACAACATAGCGGTACAGACTGTAGACATAATTCTTACTCCTTAAGAGTAGTTAAGTGCTGAAATTCGCTGCCGGATAAGTCAGTTTAAGCGACTTCCAAGTTATCTTTTGAGAGAAAACTTGACATATTCTTTGGGACTAAGGACAGTATCTTACTCTGGTTTACAAACTTTTCTTTTTCTTCTTTCATCGTTAACATACCTAGGTTTATGCCTGGAAGCGTCGGTGATCCACTGCTACCAGATAGGGAAGCCCGTTTAGCTAAGATCAATTCCATTACGTCCTGAATCATTTGAAGTTTTGAGGTTTGTAACAGTGGAGTGCCCCAAGGTTCAGTCCTAGGTCCTTTACTTTTTATAATGTACGTTAATGATCTTACAAGTATAGCACAGTCTCTAATGTTATTATACGCTGACGATGTAAAAATTTGGCGAGTAATTACTGGAGACAAAGATGCATTTACTCTTTAGGCAGACTTAAATAATATGATAAACTGGTTTAAAGAGTGGCTGATGCCTATCAACGCGGAAAAGTGTGTCTACATGCACTTGGGGGATTCAAAGGTTAATAAGTACAACATAGGGGATGTGTCATTACCCGTAGTTCGGTCTCATAAGGATCTAGGGGTAACAGTGAGTAATGATCTTAAGACGACGTCCCATTGCCGGGAGGTCGCAGCCAAGGGGTTTTGAACCCTCTGTGCTTTAAAAAGGACATTCACTAAGTTAGATACTACCATGTTCACCACAGTATACACATCCTTAGTGAGAACTAAGTTAGAGAACTGTGTTCAGGCTGCAAGCCGCTGTTTAAAAGGTGACTCAGATATACTAGAAAAGGTACAGAGGGCAGCTACGCGTACAATTCCGGAACTCCGGGGTTTATCACATAAAGAGCGGCTTGAAAAACTGAACCTCTTTACTCTGTCCTATCGCAGACTAAGGGGAGATCTAATATTGATGTACAGAATACTAAGAAATGATTTCGGACTTAACTTATTCTCCCTCTTTTTTCCCACTAGATCGGGACACCTCAGAGGACATAGCAGGCGAGTAGACAAGCCAAGAACGAACAAAATTCCCGTGGCATACAGGTTTTCACACCTAGTCATCAATACTTGGAACTTGCTGCCTGAAGCAGTAGTGTCCGCACTTTCAATTGACTCTTTGAAGAGAAGACTGGACACTCACAGAAGTATACTAGAAAAGGAATAAAATAGGCCGTAGGCCTTCTGTCCTTACTACACAAATCTGAATATGAAAGGCGGAATTTCTGACACTGGCGTTACGTAATGGTTTCAACTGATGGTAAAGCAACAATCTTAAACTATGTCAGGAATTGCTTTGCATCTGGAGATGATTCGGGATTTTGCGAAAAATTACTTAAAAAAGTTAAAGATGTCACAGATGAAGAAATTGAAAATATTTTAAGTGGACAGTAGTAAGTTCTAGTATTCTTTCCTGTTTTTAATGATATATTTGTGTAAGTTTTAATGAAGTTGTAAACACGGACTCCGATGATTTTTACAGGCACTCCCCAGAATGTGCCTTTGTACCTTGTGAAGGTTTGTCTAGTTCTCACCCTCTTATTTCAATCTTCAGATCCGTTAAGCGCGTTTTACTCCTCCATTAATAACTTTGAGAATTCTCAGCAGTCATCCCTTTCACTTAAAAGGAATGCATCTAATATTCGACAGCTTTCCGGTAAGTTATCTCTATCGTTATCAGATTTCCTAGTCTTCATTCTAGTCTAAACAGACGGATAATTTTGTTATTCTCCTGATACAGGATTACCTCTTCGTTAGGGAGGACTTTTCGTCTCAAACTGCGTTTGGCTTAACTTTATTCTGAAAATACATTTGTCCAGTCGTCTTGTTGAGAACTTGGTTTATTAGCGTATAAACCGTTACCCATAATAACTCCATCTTCTACACCTGTTCTCTGCAATCGCGTCAATTTAAAGGGCTCGTTTTATTGATGGTTGTCTAACTCACCACGGCCAAAGTGATCATTGTAGCTTATAAGTTCGACTGTCAGCTGAATGTTAGGTATATTGCCTACAGTTTAAGTTGAGTGAGTAGAATGTCATCTCTATGCATCAGTAATCTTAAAATGTACGGATCCCAACTTTTCATTAAAATATTCTACATTATTTCCACTAACACAAATGGGTTGTGATAGATTTTACTGTTACTAACTTTCACGATAAAAAGTCTTAAGAGGGTAGCTATTCTTATTTCAGCTCTTAGTGGTGAATAAATCATTCTAATAAACAGACTTTTACCGCCACTATTGTTGTGGCTACTGTTTAGCTGAGGAAGTGGACGCGTATTTCCCATCAAAACCGATAGTCCGCACAAACAAACCAGATACAACAATAAAATCAGAAAAATCTGGGTTGACTTTGGCACTAGAACAAGCTAAGCTGAGTGGACATTTAAAAAGAAATAAACTATTCTCTGATTTTGCTATCTACGATGCTCGGTCAACACTTGGTACAAATCAGCATGTTCCAGATGGCCGCTTTCCCAGTGCAAACGTAGATCCTTCTCTGCGCCAGTTCAATGTTTGGCTCTGGAGGCTTAATGGCTTCCCGCGCACGTCAATTAAAGTGCAGCCTCGAGTGGGTACTACAGTGCAACAGTTTATGGGGCTTACTTTATGGCAGTATTTTAATGAGTTTTCAACATCTGACAATGATTTGACACTTGTGCCAACTCAGTTAGATGATTTAGATGAGTAAGTTTTAAGCATTGCTATTGGAGTCTAGCTACATGCATGACTTTTTTAAAATCTTGATTATGTGTCGTGTTTATCCTATTTAATTTCATGTAAATTTTTGAAACACTAGTTAGTTTTTATTTGCAGGATAGTGATTAGCTGACGAACAATCCTATCGCACGTAGGGATAATCTGTGAGATCACAAGCAGACTACTAAGGCCAACGACAGTAAGAGCAGACAACGAAATCTTTACAAACACTATTTGTAACAAAGTAGACAGCAACAAAAAGTCTGTTCAAATATTTTTCGTTCATAAGATAAATTGTAGCAACTATGAGGAATTTCATCTAGTGAAACTTGAGGTCTCTCGATCTGTATGTACGTGAATATCAGCAAGCTGTTAAACACAGCGACTTACATTCACTCCTATCAATACATATAGACAACTACGGGGATAATTCTTATTTAGAAGGGTCACAAAATTGTACAGAGGAGACAATAAAGCTCCGAGTTTTAAGAGGTATGTCACTCAGGTCACTCAGCAGCCGGTATACACATTAAAGTAGGTCCAACCGACGAAAATAAGAAATACAAAATCAAGGAAGAAGACAACCGACATAAATGTGCAAACAATATGAACATAGTTACTAACAGCAAGTAGTGAAATCCCATATCGGGAGAACAAGTGACTAGTCATCTGCGAAGGTTGTTTGGTAGCTGACTTCCTGTTGTGACGCATGTGCTGATGAACTCTACGAAGGCTTCATAATTATATCATCTGTCTTAGAGAAAACAACGCATTTGAAATAAATACTGATATTGAACTATGTTTCAAGTCACTTTAAGTTCATGGAAACTAGTAATGCCGTTGTTCGACTGCTCAAACCGAAGTAGGTGGATTGAGATTGGGATATACAAATCAGTGATTGAAAGCTTTAATTACTAAACCCGATGCTTGGTTATCGCTTATTTGCTACATCTACTACTGTGGAATTCTCTATGACAACTTCATGTCACTATGTTAATGGATTATAGCAACTTAAACAGATATCTGCGTATGCCAGGTTCTACATTTCTTATGATTAACTGACCTCGTATTTTATTTATTGATTTAGATCATTTTTAAACCGGCTGGCTTTACACATGTTTGATACACTGGATGATGAATGTGACGATAGTGAAGATGTAGATTCAGAATTTCCACCGCTTGAATTGAATGATCCAATTCATAAATATGAATTTAAGTCATTTGCCCTGGTTGAACGAGTGGAAACACCATTGGCAGAGGCATCAAAGAAAGAAATTTCGCATGTGTTAGTCACAATGTAAGTGTGTGGATTTCTGTGTGTATGACTACAATTTTCTGTCATATGTATATAATGGGGGCTGATAATTTTTGCTGAGTACTTTTGTTAAAATGATCTACAGAATATTGATCGATGGATGTTACTCATCATATTATTTAGTACGAACTCTAAACTAAGCTATAATCTATAGTATTAATATTGTAATCAAAATATTTGGATATTACTATTCATTGTGGTGATTGATATAATGATTCAAATCTCCTGTCGGACTAACCAGAAATTTGGTTCCAGTTAATGGAATATTTAATCCTCAAGATTTTTCACATGCTTAGAAATGTTATGAGACTGTAGGGGTATCGCTATGAAATTATAAACACCGCACAAAATGAATAAACAGTGAAGGTAAAGGTTGTATAATTTGAAAAAAATGAACAAAAACAGTGTTTTGCGAAATATATGGGTCAGTTTTTAAAATACAACTGAGATAGGTTTCATTGAAGTAGGAAATTTCATCTAACTCTTATGGGGAATTTATTAGAATACTACTGCAGCATCCTCATTGGCTTTTATCCTAAATCATGTTTGATAATGTCCCGAGTTGCATGGCTTGTAAGGATACAACTAAAGCACTGTGATGGACCAACAAACCCAAACCCTATCCGGCTTTCTTTCATTCTCCAGCGTCATATCCAAATTGATGACTATGTACACCCCTCTCCCGAGACACCGAATTTAATTTTTCACTGGTTATAGTATCTTGAAAAGTTGTTTAGTACTGACTAAAACATGATATTTTTACATTCCGAGTCTCTTCGTTTAAATTTTGCCTCAGTCGTAGTAGTTATATTTAGAAAGACCAATGATAACCAATCAGTCGGTCAGCTACAACGTAGGACCAGGCACATACATGTATCAGTCCAAGTTGCCACTCCTCATTAGCACAACAAGATGAACACTAAATTCATAGAAGTAGTTACTTCAATGGTGGTAATATATAAAAGAAAGATTGCATATAAGGATATAATACAGGAAGAAAAAATTAGTTCGTAGAAATAAAGGTTTAAAGTAATCTCATAGTTGAAGGGAGGACAGAGAGTGTGTACACCAACACCTTTTTGATCGATTCTGAGCCATTTCACCCACAGTCTCCAACGTGGACCCTAACCAATTAGTCTGCATCTACCATCGTGGCTAAGACTAGAAGTTAGTGACTTCAAGAACTGATGCCACATTTTGGTTTGTCCACACCTAAATTTCTCCCAACCATCTCCAACATTGGTCAGCATTGCGCGTCGTGGTAAGCGGTATTCAGGCATGCGTAACACGTGGCCCAACCATCTCAGTCGATGAATATTTACAACCTCATCAACTGATTTACCATCATTCCCTAATACCCTGTGTCTAACCTCACTATTACTTACCCGAATGATAACCAATATTTACATATAATTGTAGCTGACGTTTTCTGTAGAATTAGTTTAGATATAAATACTTTTTTCTTTGACTAAAACATCATAATTTTGTTAATCGAATTCTCAACAATTCCCTTAAATACAAATATAGACATATGGCTCAAGGTATGAGTGTACTCCGATTCCCATCGGATACGTGTCTAAGTACAGTGTTAGAACGTGCTGTATATCGTCGTCGTCTACGCCAGCATGGTGGTTATGCTTATCGATTGGAACTTTGGCCACGGAACACAGACCAACAGAACAACAATACAAAAAGCAATAATTTTCTATTGAATAAAAATTCGCAGTTAGATATGAATAAACCATTGAGTTATTTTATTGCTGCTGGTTTGCCCTTACACTTTCTTCTTGTTCGTGAAAGCAGTAAGTGTCGAATATTTGGATAATGTCAATCTTACTGCTTGGTATTTTTTGAACATAATACTTCACTCGGTCAGTCCTAAAACAGAACACAAGTCATAAGCAAACGGCATTATACTCCAAAAATTCCAACAACAAAAGTAATTTAGTAAAAAAACGTTAAAGTTTATACAAATTTTACTTATAAATCCTCCCTTAACTTCTCATTCCATTTAGTTCTGACTGGTTGGAAAGTGAGTGAATCAGCGCACTGGACTTGACCTTGACTTGGACATGGAATAGTCAAGACCATATCCTGCTAACGATTTCCGCTTGTCTTTATTAGTAAGAATGGAGTGCTGAATAGGCCTATATTGATCCCCATAGTTTATAGCATTATAAGAATATCCCAATGTTAAGCTTAGAGTGTCATTAAGTGCTAATACCATATGTTTTGACACAGGATTTTAGTAGTGCACACAAAGGCGTGAAAAATTCGACGTTAGTTTTATTAAGGTTCCTGAAAATGCTCCTTCAAATAATCAGTCGGTTCAAGTTGTCAAATCTTACATCAGTACATCAAGAGAGGAAATTAACCAGAGTATGAAACAAAATGAAAAATAACCGTTATTAACTGTCAGTGAGAGTTATAATTCAAAAATAAGACCGACGAACGAGTTCATTCGGACCTCTGGGACTTGTTTTGGGTTAAATGACACATACGGTTTTCAACCATAGATTGGTTAAAGTCGCAGAGTTGTAAACTGTTACCGGCCACATCCAACATCTAGTAACTTTATGAACTACTGTTCCTATAACTTTGGTTGTCTTAAGCTTTTTTCTAACATACTCGTATGGTATTCATCATTACGCGTCCAGTAGAGATTATGGCTAGGCTTGTGTAACTCAGACATTTAGCACAATCATTTTTTCAGTTCAAACTGACCACATTCTCAATATCAGTGCATGTGATATTCGTTGTTTCTCTAAACGAGATCAAGAGCAGTTCCAGTAGAAACTTTCAAAAGTATTTTAACGTAAAAACATCAAAGGTTTCAAATGGTCAAAAAAGGATCTAATTTTAGAGAAAGCAAGTTAGGTTGTCACTCATTTTTGTTAGTTCTTACGTTATTTTATAAATAGCCGACTAGTTTGTGAGTTATTAGTTCAAATTAAATTGTAAATAGTAGAGTCCAGGTTATTGGCTTTTAATTCCTTGTCTACTCAACTGTCATATTGTTATGGCTTTAGGTTGCTGTCGATTTCTACCCTGTGCTAATTGTTGTGTCCTTGACTGGAAAATTAGAGAGCAGCGTACTTATCGATCGATTACAGTGACACGTAAACACGAACGGACGGCCTAGAGTCTCGATTGGTCTCGCTTCCCTGTCTAGCCCAGTTAGTTGAGTCCAGAACACAAGTCACAACCTCAGATATGAATCATTATATTTCAAACATACTTTGTTTACATACCAATCAAGCATACCACATCGTACCATAAAAATAGAAAACAACATTCTGTACAATATTCAACAAGTGAACAGATATCGACCAATAGGAAATGTCCATTTAAGGTCCAAGGACACCATTGGACTTAACATGATAATTATTGGTCTATTCCTCCGCATCCACAACACATATAAACTCAACTCCACCAACTCAACTGAACTTTAAATTATCTTGAAGCATGATGATGTGTTAAAATACAAATTGCTTTCATCTTTTTCATGCAAATGTAGCCTTTTTCATCATTTGCCTGATTATTGTAAAATCCAGAACTGATGATTAATAGTTCAATCTCATAATGTTGTAGCTAATGGGGATTAGTAGTTCCAAGCTCAAGTATCCTGTATGTCTATTATTCAAATCCCATCCAGTATATCGCCAATATTCTTCTACCTAGAATTATCATTCACGTAACAACGCACACATTTTTTTCCTCGTATTTGTTTGTTTGTTTTAATTTAGGTCGGTGTGATACAGCTCTTTCAGATCAAAACGATGATATTGAAGCAACAAAGTCATCAGAATCAATGTTAGCGTTAGATACAACATTAGAACCAGTTCATACAGCTTTACATTTAAGACAATATCAGGTGACTTATTTAAAAGGTCTTTTTCCACCTGAAGTTCAGTTAAGTATGTTATTTTTTCCTTAATCGTTAAATTGCTGTGATTTTTCGTGATTTTATTGTTGGTTAATTGTACTTGGCATACAAAATAGTAATGGCAATAGCTATGTATAGCTGTTACCATGATTCTATAGTTGAGCTTATCTATTGTGGTGATATGTCAAGGTGTATTGGCTCTAACAGTTTCCCCCTTATATTCTTCTATACCACCCAAATCATTTTTTAAAGTGATATAACCAAAGATATGAAGTTTCGGCTTCAATGAATAAGTCATACTGATAAATGTACTGGAGTGTAATAACAGTAATTAGTTTTCTATTGGTGACCAGCATCTCGAGTGGTACTATCTCCCGACAGATAAAAGGAGTGGGGTTAGAAAAGCTACATATTAAGAAGAATAAAATGCCTCATCGTTGTCTCATCGATTTATATTGTCGATGTTACGGTTTATAAAGCACATGACCTTATATTATCAAGTTGAAAAACACTTAATTACAGAAGACTATCTATGACTGAAATCAATTAGTCATTATATAAACTATGTGGTCACCCTTATGGACCGGTGCTAATTTAGTCTTTTTCAGGTTTGTCAGTAAGAGAGTTGACTAACAGTTGGTGTATCTATCACCTGAACTAATCGTGACAATAGCAGTCGATTTCGTCTGTCACGAATAGTTGGGACTTAGGGCATAATATATTAATCTTCTCTGGTTTATACAGTTGATTTAGTCATAAATATACTATTTTCAATTAATCAGCCCATCATAAACAGTACTGACCCTAGCAGCATACATGTGCATCAATCCTAGTACCCACAAAACACCTTAATAGCGAGACTAAATTCATATGATCCATAGCAAACAGTTCAAAATAATAGTAGTGTTGAATATCGTTGACGATTCTAAAAATAGAAAATATGTCTCGAAAAGAAAAAAGAGTCTGTGGACGAAAAACTATGGAATAGAATTTTGGAAAAACCAACACAAAAGATAAAAAAAAATAAATACTTCCACTCAGTAGTGCGGCTGATTCTGAGCATTTCATTTAACATGCCCAGCTACTGATCAGAATTATTGCACAAAGTCCATTCAAAAAGTTTGATTCACCATTCCAACAGTCATTGATTTCATAAACTGACCCCAAATTTTGATTTGGATGCTTTTAGTTTTCTTCTAATGCAATTGTACACGAGCTAGGATTTACAGTTGATTGATCACTGGGTGGTGATCAATGTCATGTGTATCAGGTCCTTCCTATCGATCAATTTGCGATGTGGCCACCAATGTAGGTGAGTCGACATTGCGTGCAGTATGTTGAGATAAGATGGTGATTGGGGTTAGTTCACAGGAAATACCAGATGTAGGTTTCATGCTATTAGGCACTCGTCAGCGAGGTTTACCTGTTACAACTTAGGTTTACATATCCATTTAGGCTTCCACACAACATGCAAGATTAATTCCTCAAACACATCACCAGATACACTAGCAATTCTTATTACATCCGTAAACAAATTATTCTAGCTTTTGGATGTATAATAAATCAGATAGCATTTAACTATTAGGTTATTTTTACCTTCTTACAATACCGTTTCTCCTAAATAATTCTGACCTTTTACAGATTTGCTTTTCTCATTCGTTTCCATGTTAATTATATTCATATATGTTATTGTGTGCTTTGTTTATGCGTATATCTGCATTGCATTCTCTATTCTATGTACGTGTGAATTATGTACGAGTCCATTAAAAGACTCTCCATACTTCATTTGCTTATTGACTCTCTTGGTTTGTCTGGTCATACGAATGCCTGAAGTATATGTACCCGTAGCATTCGTATCCCGACTTGTATTCTGAACCTGTTATGTTGACAGGATGTATGCGAATTCAGTAGAAATTTATAATTTACTATCATCATTGTTCATCATCAATGGAGTCAGATTGCGCTACTTTTGCTCAACTTTGGATGTAGAATAAGTGACTGCCTCGTAAGTTTAGGCCAACAGCAGGAGCCCTCATCGGTCACCGGTAGGTTTGTTCTGTCATAGCTAGTCGAATGGAAACGTGGCTGACACTGCATAGCTCGGTTCTCAAACATTTAATGATACCAGCATGTCTCGGTGTTCCTACGTCTACTGTTCTATCTGTTTTTCACGTTTCTATGTACGTTGTGATAATATTGGTGTGTGTGTGCACACCTCTGAAGTTTGTCACGTTTAAGCGTAAAGTGTAAAATCGTTTTCGAAATAGTCTACTTTATCTGTCGTTTGTGTTTTTTGATGGTACTATTCGAATTAGCTTGTGTGTGTGCAATCTCAGTTAATCTATCGATTCCAACCTCTGATTAACCGAACAATGTTATTTTATCATTTTCATTTGAGGCGGTTACCATGGTATGCATACATCTATCATTAACACTCCTATACTTTCATATTCAGTTAGATTTGTTTTGTTAACTAAACATTGAGGTAAGCGCCTAGCCTTTATGTCACTAAGTTAGCGTCCAATGATTTACATGTTCAACTTCAATTAATTAACGATCTTGTACAACCATCTCCATTTACCATTAGTGGGCAATCGCTTCACATCTGACATGGTTGAACTCAACTAGATACGATCTCTCACTTACAGCTTCAGTAATTGTCTATCGTAATTAGTCAATGACGAGCGCATTATTATTAGCGAAGTAGAGCATTTATAGACTTATTTACTTACACCTGTTACTCCTCGTTGGGAAGTATAGGCCGTCCACCAGCACTCTCAATCCAACCCTGTCCTGGGCAATCCTTTCTAGCTCTTTCCAGTTGCTATTCATCCATTTTTACGTCTGCTTCCAACTATCAATATATTGTGTTCTTTGGTGTTTCTCTTTTTTATTCCCTTTCAGCGTCCCAAGTTAGTGCTTGCCTCGTGATGAAATTTGATCATTTCCTTAATGTATGTCCTATCCACCAACTCCATCACCTATTCCTAATTTCCTCTTCAGTTGGAAGCTGGTTTGTTCGCTCCCACAGAAAGCTATTGCTGATGGTATCCGGCCAATGGATGTTTAGTATCTTACGTGGACAACTATTTATAAATACTTGTACTTTCTTGATGATGGTTCTAGTAGTTCTCCAAGTTTCAGCTCCATACAGTAGAACTAACTGTCTCGACGTTCGTATTGAAGATTGTGACTTTGATATTAGTTGACAGACAGTTGTTTTGAGTTGCATATATTGTTCAATTTTAGGAATGCTATTCTTGCTTTGCCAATCCTCACCTTTACGTCTACATCAGATTCTCCTTGTTCATCGATGATGATGCTTCCCAGGTATGTGAAGTATTCCACATCTTCCAGAGTTTCGCGTTTACTAAGATTGCTGAATTTTATTGTTTACTTCACAAATCGACCATAATTCATTAGGTAGTCACCATTATACAAAACTATTCAATGTTTACTGGTCTACAATGATTATTTAACTAACAGCTATGTAATTTATCATCGTAACTCTACAGATGTGAAGGCGCGGATCGGCAAAGCAAGAGCAGCTTATTTACAATTGAAGAATATCTAGAACTCAAAGCAACTGTCAACGAACACCAAATTCAGAATTTTCAATACAAATGACAAGACAGTTCTACTGTATGGGGTGGAAACTTGAAGAACTACGAAAGCCATCATCCAGAAGATACAAATGTTTATTAACAGTTGTCTACGCAAAATACTTCACATCCGTTTACCAGACACTATCAGCAACAACCCAACTGTGGGAGAGAACAAATCAGATGTCATCGGAGGAAGAAATCAGGAAGAAGCGCTGGAAGTGGATAGGACACACATTGAGGAAAGCACCGAACTACGTCACAAAGCAAGCCCTCATTACTTAGAATCCTCAACTCGAAAGGCGAAGAGGAAGACCAAAGAACACGTTACGCTGAGAAATAGAGACAGACATAAGAAGGATAAACAAAAATTCGACAGAATTGAAAAGGAAGGTCCAGGACAGAATAAATTGGAGAATGTTTGTCGTCGGCCTATACTCCATTGAGAGTAACAAGCTTAATTATGTAATGTATTATAAATGATCATCATAACTCCTACAACTTATCTATCATCACATTTTTCTCTTTATTTCTAGACATTTCATCAAATGAATTAAAAATTGAACAAAAACGTCCAAAATTATTTTCTAAATTAATGAAATCAATTATTATACAAATTAATACAATTGCTGATTGTGAATTAATCACTAATGGATATTTAACTTATGGTATAATGGATAAATCATCTATTACAACCCATAATCATCATCATCATCATCATCATAATATTGATGAATCAAATCCAAAATTTTCTGGTAATTTATGCACAGATTATGTAATAGGAGGAAATCATAAAACATCAAATAATAATAAACATTCTATAACAACTGAACAATCATCCAAATCATTTTTATCACATAAAACACAATTTAGAATTGTTTATATTGTAAGTGGGAATCAATTCGATTTCATTGTATTATGATTATCATTGAAATCATGAGTCAGTTGAAACTAGACCAAATGCCCTGGTACGGCCGAGAGTGAGGAGAGTCCGCTCTCCCTCTCGAAATGCTCTCACACGGCCACGCGTATATAGCTTCTGCCAGGGAAGTTCTACTCACTGCCTTCTCGTGGCGGGGGTGTTGTTCACGAAAATGAGAGGACGAAAAGCGAATGTCTGGCGCTTTAACCGGATTCCAAACCAATGGTGCACATGGGCTCCAGTATCCTGCGGGAACAAGTGGCGTATGAACCAATCGTTGGTCACCGGCTACCATGGGACTGCATCTCCTAACGTTGTTCCACTGCCTTATGAATCAGACCTTCAGGTCGAAGGCTCGGGGTGTGGACCCCTAAGAAAACCACCTGTTTTGGTTTGGGCACCCGGGCAGTATTACAGCCCTCACACATATCGAATGAGATTTGTGTGGCGTATATGTATTTGGTGCCTCCTTGTACCAATATCAATGTGTTAAAATAAATAAATAAAATAAGACCACTATGGAAAACCTGGAAGTAGTGGATGACTGTTTCGTCCTAGTATGGGACTCTTCAGCAGTGCGCATCCACGATCCCGCCCCCAGCGAGGTTTGAACCCAGGACCTATTAGTCTCGCGCGCATTCGCTTAACCATTAGACCAATGAGCTGGCATCTAATGGTGTTAATGTCTAACCTCAATTAATCCACGAAATTGCACCACCGTACACTATTGTCTTCAGTGAGTTGATATCTCAGAATAGACCTGATTGAACTCCACTGGTAATAGCTTCTCATTAGAAATTCAGGAGCTTCCTCTTGAAGTCAGTCACTAGTGAGCAGTTGATTATTATCAGAAGGCGTTTTGTGGAGATTTTAGTAATTTCAATACTTGAGATCATGAGCCAATTAAAGCTTGACCACAATGGAAAACATGGAATCACTGAACTGCCGTTTCATCCTGATATGGGGCTCTTGAACAATGCTCCCGTTGGATCATGGACGCACACTGCTGAAGAGTACTATAGTAGGATGAAACAGTCGTCCAGTGCTTTTAGACTTTCCATGATGATCTAGCTTACATCGATTCATGAATTCAACTATAAAATATTTCTTAATTAAAATATTCTAAATAATTAATCCCTTCGATAAATCTGATTAATTCAATGAGAAGTTAAAATTTATCCGAAGAACTAATATGATAATATTAGCAGTATATATTTTGAACAATATGAAATCTGTTGTGTTAATACACCACATGGTTCTCATGAACTACATCTTCTCATTGTATGATCCATATGAAGAGTAGATGATAACTTTATGAGAAAATTCACGTTTTGTAATCGACTTTTTTATGTCCTTGATCTATTTATCCACTAGTTTGTGTTTAATACACAAGAAAGGTAAGAGTTGTCTCCATCTAGTGTATGGCCTTGACATGATATGTTACTCAGTGCAACCTTGAGATTTGCAACGGTTGAGTTCGATTCATGGTTGAACGACCTCGAGAGGACAAAGATGAAAACTATCCTGATAAGTTGGCAATTGAAAAGAGAGAGGGAGAAATAATGTTATATCTTTTGGAATTGTGCCCCTATCAATATATGATGCAATGATACCACCAATTACAGAACAGCAAATTATCGATCGGACCAATAACGCATAAAACCCGTTCTGGCAGTCTAAAGTTCTTATTGGTACTTCTTCCTGCCTAGCTCTGCCTGTTGAGTCCAGAACACCAATCTCATCCTCTGCTATGTGAATCATATATTTCAAACATACTAGGTTTATATACAAACCAAACAGACCATATCGGATCACAAAATAGAAAACACCATTTGTACATCTAGCCAAATGTGGCTGTGAATGTGTGAGACTGTTTATTTATATTTATTTATTTGAATACATAAATATTGGTAAAAGGAGACACCACACAAGTCACTTGATTTATGTGTGGGCCGTGATACTGCCTGGGTGCCCAGACCGAAGCAGGTGATTTACTTAGGAGGCCCGGAGCCTCCAACCCATAGGTATGATCCATAAGGTAGTGGAGCAACGTCAGGAGATGCAGTCACCTCTATGAGATATTTTGGAGTTGTATTGTAGTTTTGGATCCATTGTTAATTAGGAATTATAGTTTCTACTAGATATTTGTGGACTGTCGTCGACCTATATTTATTTTTCTCCTTCCAGCCTTGAGACTGAAAGCTTCTTCCATACTTCCAACCTTTTGTTTTCCATCCAAGGTTTAGAAGTAGAAAATTTCTAGATATTACGAAGCGGTTAGAAAGTCTGATGTCACCGTGTTATATCAAGTCCTTGAGCTTCTCTGGGGCTACTGGAGGTCCCAAGCCCGGATGAAGAAGGAGGGTTGGGCATGGGGTTATCTATCCCATCGCGTAGAAAACTAACTCGCTAAAAAAACACTAACCAGAAAAAATTATTCAAACCATTTAAGCTCTGTCCTGGGAGTTCGGTCTTCATTTAGAAGAGTTATGACGCTTCATGGTGAAAGCCGAGTTCCTTCGAAAGTCACGAGGCTGACGCCCCTACTGATAACGAGAGCAACCATTAATTTAGGCACATGGAATGCTCGTACAATGTGGGAGACGACCAGGCGAGTTTTCCAAATCGCTACAGAAGTGAAGAGATACAACCTGGAGGTGCTTGGAATATTAAGTCCTTGGCTTATTTTTGTATGTCAACAGTAGTTTTAATTTTTTTTACTAATTAGTCTCCTAACCACTAATTCAATTGGTTACCAACTGATTAGTATAATGATCTATTCTCTTTTGTTTTCCATCTTTCATCTATTTTTGTTTATGAATCCTATAGCCTAATTTCGATTTACATTCCGATTGGATAACTTCACAATTGACCACTTCTATTGGTATTGGTGGAGGTGGACGACCAACTGCTACTAATGGCCAACAACAACAACCTCATATTCTTCTGCCAGCATCTTCTACATCAACTATTGTACCTTGTTTTGGACAAGATTTACCTGAGGTCACAAATACTAACATGTTCAGTAGTACTGATGCCAATTGTAATACTAATATTGCTATGAATATAAATACAACTACCTCGAGTATATCAACTACTAATATTACTACTTCTACTTCTACTACTGTTATCACTAACAGTAATAATAATAATAATAATAATAATAATAATAATAATAGTTTATTTCAACAATTATGCTTTGAAACACAATGGTCACGAGCTAGAGCTATATGTGATCAATTGAATATTATTTTAGAAGTATGTCAAAGTCAATCACGTCAGTTGTATATGAAACAAAGATCCATTCATAATTGAAGTACATTTATATATACAGACCGTCACCTTGTAAATTAACTTGGATTATTTTATATATATATGTACTCATTATTTCAATTGTATATCAAATTACTTTTCACATGTAACTTCTTGTATGTATGAATGTGTATGCTTGTTTGTTCTCTGTGTGTGTGTGTGCCCATGATGTCTGAATGAAAAGTGATTACACTCGATGATTGTATAATTTCTAACTTTATTTTCATATAAATCTTAACGCTAACAACCATTCTGCCTTCTTCTCGTTCTTCTTCCTAGATTGGGTTGATTAAATAATTTTTATCGTAGCATTGCAACTCATCGTCTATTCATGAAACTAAAATGTTCTTATTTAAATCCTGAACTGATCTAAGTTAGACCATCAGTTAGTCATCATTGGAAACCCGATGTTATATTTGAAGAGATTATGATATCAGCTAAACCAGTTAACGGAACAAAAGTCAACAAGACAACAACATGCTAAGTTAAGCTGTTTCATTACGATTCAGCCTCGCTAACTAGACGTAAAAGACAAAGAATAAAAAGTATATATATTCCACAAGCAGTTGGGAGCACGGACGAACAAGCACACAACTCATTCGTATATTTAAAATACAAAAATGTCCTTAGAAATGTCACAAGAGGAAACGGACCTATGACATTTAAGATCCTTTCAGGTGGGAAATACAAATCGAAGGTAAAATAAAAGCTTTTGGCGCGAAAGTGAGAAGTTCAAATTCTCTTAACAAAATTACGAAAATATGACGTTTGCCAAGTGATTTCTCTGAATCTAGCATTTCCGACACCTGAAAGCACTGAACTCTTGGTATCCATTGGTGTTAGTATGTTCCCTTAATCCATACATGATTTTGGGCAATTATCTTCTAGAGCCTACGTCTTCGCACTTGAAGCCGAAGGTCCTGGGTTCGATTTACGCATGCGAAGTCATGAATGTATATTGTTGAAGAGTCTTATATTAGAATGAAACAGTATTTCAGTGCTTTTGGGTTTTCAGTGGTGGTCTACCTTAGATAGGTTCAGGATTTTGGTAAAATTCAACCATCTTCACAATCATATACTCACAATTGACATTCTCCTAACGCACTCAATTTTATCACTTAATCAATAAATGGTAAATATAGTACTATACAGTTTTTTCTAGCTGTAATTTCATTCCAATTTTCAGTGGTTTTTTTTTTTGTGATTCATAGTACTACAAACTCTAAGGTTGCTTCTGTTCATTTGAATTTCGACTTCTTAAAGTTTATTGGGTAGAAGGACTTATTCATTACAAATGTAAGTTGATCTAGAATACTGATATTTAACCTATAAAAGTTTCCAGATTGTGAAATTTGTACTGTGTATATAAAGAATAGAATATAGTCAATGTTATATGCTTTGATGTTGTTCATCCAGGGTATTATCAGATTGCGTAATCTTTTATTCCCATATAATAAGATCATGGATTATAGTGAAAATGACCAGTCGGTAAACTCATCTGGGGTCAAAGTCTCTAAATCCCAACAACTATTGTTCGATTTTAAGTGTTTTTTAAGCTAACAATTAGCATGTTTATCTTGTAGATAAAATTCAATATTTTCTTGAGGTGATAAGTAACCCAGTTCGTGCCACTACACAAATGTCAACAAAGTCTCTAATACGTTAAGTTCACCTATAACATTCAAACATCTCATCATTGATTCAAGTCGAAATATTTCATAGAAGACATTCAGGACATCATTGAAGTATTTTCTGAATAAGGAAATACACCGGAATTATACATCCTAAAAAGTGTACCTATATTCACAAAAACCAGTCGTTTTTGAAGATATCAGATAAAAATTTATACTACTGAAAAACTTTGTAAGTACTACATAACCAAGCAGAAATTTATTTGAACACATTGGTACAAGGGGGCACCAAATACATACGCGACACACAAATCTCACTTGATTTGTGTGAGGGCTGTGATACCACCTGGGTGCCCAAACCGAAGCAGGCGGTTTTCTCAGGCAGCCACACTCGGAGCTTTCAACATAAAGGTCTGATCCACAAGGCAGTGGAGTATCGTAAGGAGATGCAGTCCCATGGTAGCCAGTGACTAACAATAGGTTCATACGCCATTTGTTCCTTCAGGATACTGGAGTCTATGTGCACCATTTGCTTGGTATCAAGGTTTTCCAACTCCCCTAGACGGATTCTCCAGATCCACCAACCTGATTAAAGCGTCACCCCGACCGTTGTTGCTTCCTTGACGTGGTGGTCGGGCTTGTCTGTAGTGATGAAGCAACCGAGCTATACTGGCTGGAACAACCGTTCCTCAAGGTCCTACCATGTCAAACACGTCGGTTGAAGAGCGGTAAGACTAAAAGCAAAAAAAACCCAAGGTCCGAAGGTGAAGTCGTACTACTGACTGTACAGAGGTGTGACAGCAGTAAGGTATTTCCTTCAGATAACCAACATGACAGTGATGCTGCCTTCCCACAAGGAGGGGTGGGGTTAGGAAAGGTCGACCTCAAAAATGCACACCTCGCCCTATCCCACGGATATCCGTCTCCAGCGGTAAGGTCTCAACAAGCATGGAGCTAACACAAAAGTTACCCATAAAAAGGCCGTGTGTGACCGGCCTCAAGCAGTTGTCCCTTGGGTACTGTGATCACACTCTCAGGTCACCAAGACCACCTCTCATCCAGTTTCCTTTTCAGGTACCTTCAGAAGAAGAACCCTTCCACGGTGTGGGCAACCGGGTAGTGATAACCGCTTTCATACCTCTAACAGCACTCAAGACTGATTAAAGCGTTGGATATTCTCTTTTCGTCTTCTCAATTTCGTAAACAACAGTAACACCACGAGAAGGCAGTGAGTAGGACTTTTCTGGCAGTGGCTCTATACGCGTGGCTATCTGAGAGCATTTAGAGAGGTATATATTAACGAAATCGTTCATGATGTCCTCTTTTGATAGTTTTATCAAAACTAAACAAAGCGACTGTTATCCTAGTTGATTTTCGTTTTCCCAGTTTTGTAAAAATCAATAATCAATCAAACTGGATTTTTGAAATCAATATCAATCCATAGAACATTTTATACTTATCAGGATAGAAAGACAAGAGAGTTCATTTCAAACGCATGTAAGTATACGGTCGATATTATTTATATATGAAAGAATGAAAGACAAATTTCTACATTCTCCTCTAGTAAATATAATGATCATTCCATGTGTGATATTATCCTCGATCGATTGATTATTTTTCTGAATCGATGATTGAATCTTTAATCGATATTGTTTTTTTTTATGTCTATTTTCTAAGTAATTAGTATCACTAGTGTTTTAATTTAGTCTGGAGAATCAAGTTTAGTCTAGAACAATCCTTCATATAATCTTATCAGAATGAATTTAAATCTAAATTTTGATGATGTGCAAAATAGATATCTTCAAATTTTCAAGTTTATAAATCATTGAATTTCAACATCATATCTATCAATGATCTATTGTGTTCACTTCAGCACACATTGATGATGATTCTGTGTTTTGATCATAGTTGGTTGATACATGATTGTGAAATTTATAGAATAAAAGAAAACATCATTCTAACTTTTAATAATGATTCTGAATGTCATATTACTGTGTGTGATGGTAATTTTCAGTCGTTACATATCTTGAGTAAACTGAACGGTAATCGTCAGATAACTTAACATTTATGTTTCATTCTAGTTGGAAACTCATCAGCAATGTGTTCTTGGAATGTTGAGGGGATTCATCATGACTATGGGATTCCAACAGCTTAATGCACAATTTCACAATACGAGACCATTATGATTAAACTATTTGAGACAGATATTTTCCAACCTCGTCCATTTGTTAGAAGAAAGTTGGATCAATACAGACGGTGGTTATTTCAGGACAACACCATTCTGGAGCTATACTTTGGTATATTTGGGAGTAAAACTTATCCCTCAGGTCACAAGTTTACTGCTTTCAATCATAATGTTCTTCAGCCCAACACGTTAGGACATAAAGCGACGAGTATTCCCGCCATTATAGCTTGATTGTGTCATTACGACAGACAATAAGCTATAGTCTGAGTCATGTTGACAAATATAGAATACCTAGTTAGGATTCACATGATAACCTCTACCAGTGGTTGAAGACGGTAAGTAATACCTAGAATTGGTCATAATGGCGCAAATTCTTGATCTTATTATATATCTTAAGTTATTGTTCCATTTAAGAAAAGGTGGGGTTTATTACTATTAAGTCTACTATTAACATCGATATCAGTATTATCATCATACAGTATTGTTTATTAAACATCTGAGTTACAAGACTTTTACTAGTTAATCAAATGATACTACTTTTAATTGTGTAATTTGTCAGATCAACCATTTAAAGAATTAAAGTGAATAAACTCTCTCTGTTAGTAGATAAACTTCTTGTCAAGAATAATACATAAAGTAAATGATCATAGTATAGTTTATCTATATAGAGCATAAGGTAACTGATAAGTCATTGAAAAGTGTGGTTCTACAAGGGTGAGAGGAAAGCAGTTAAAAGTTCCATACTCGAACATCTAATCGACTGTAATCATTCTACAGATCCACAGTTTGATTTTAAGGTTGTATATACGATTCGTCCAAATCTACCCAGATTTCTTCGTATTCAACTCTTAAAAATAACCGAAGCTGGTAAAGAAGATTTGTAGCTCAGAAGATTTTGCTGATGATGTCGTTCAGAAGAACGATGGATGCTCCACGACCAAACCATCCAGCTCAGAGAACAAAACCCCATCAAAATAACCGAAACTCTTACCATCGATGAGCTCAAGCCAGAACTATGCGTACAAAGGAATTACGTCCTATCGTTACCGTTACCCTGACCTTAATCATTATTATTATTATTACCGTTGCATTTCTCCTTTTACTTATGTCTCATACACTCGTTATTTTATTCATAATTGTTCATGATATCACTTCACTTAAGTTCGTACCTACCTCTATTACCTTAAATTCCCACCAGTTATTGTAACATAAACATTTTAATCATCTTACTACATTCATGTGATGATAATTGGTTACTAACTTATTAAGTTTATTGTTATTATTCGTGTCACATAATCTAGCATTGTAATCCTTCTATTACATCATCTTGGTTATTCTTTATTCATATTTCCTCATGGAACTATTGCCTTCATTTATATACCATTGTACAACTTGATAATAAATTCGTTGAAAATAGATCCCTTCACTGAACTTCGTGTTTTTAACATTGAATTGATGCATGTTGTGTTGAATCGGGTAATCTTGCTTTTCCGTTTGTGTATGCTGAGACCTACTGTTGCTATACAGATCATCTACTCCTGCTTTTGTTGTTGCGTGTGCGATAGAAGGGCCAGATCATCTGCGAAGTCCAGATCTTTCAGTTGCGTCATATGTGTCCACTGTATCCCATACTTCCCCCTTAGATGTTGACGTCTTCATAATTCGGTCGATCACCAGGAGAAAGCGAAAGGATGAAAGTAAGCAACTTTACCTGACACCGATCTTTACTTCGAACGAGTTTGTCAATTGTTCTCGATGCACGATTTTACAGCCTAATTCATCATAGGAATTCCGTATAATATTGACTATTTTCTCAGACACACTGTAGTGTCGAATAATCTTCCATTGTATTGTCCTGTCTACGCTATCAACTGCTTCATAGCTTTATATCTAGTCATTTCTTAATCTTTTTCACTTTTAGATTACTCTTTAAATTAATTTACTGAATGTTGGAACATCAAAATCAAACATGATAGATCGTAACAAAAAAATACAACGTCCATTACTACTACTACGACCGCGGCGACGACGACTACTACTACTACGACTGCGACTAGGACTACCACGATGACTACGAATACTACTACGACTACTACGGCTACGACTACTACTACTACTATAGTTTCTATTTTAGTTCATTATGTAAACTTACTTTATATTGAACTAATTTTTGCAATTCCTTCTTTTCTTTTTCGCTAATCACATTAAGAATAATGCAAATAATAGTAAACAATAAAGAGATAAAGATTAAAAGAAGAAACATCGTTCTATTAGATGAAGAATATTTTTTTCTCTCGGTCTTTCTCTTTTAGAATATTTATCTCTTATGTGTTTTGTATTTTGACTAAATGTGTGAAAAAACTTCTTTATCCATATCTATTCTCTTTTCTTTTTTCTTTCCCTTTCTTTTTTCTTTCTTTTTCTCTTTTCTTTCTATTTCTTTCTTTTTATTGATTTTTTTCTTCTCTACTTAAATTTGATTTCAACTTTTATTCATGAAATATTTTTTTCTTCATATTAATTGAAGAAGAACAAAACCCCGATTGAATCGAATCGATCATTTTTGTTTTCCATTAATTACATAATACAAATTGAAAAGAAACAAAACACATTCATTATAGACAAATGGTATTATTAATTAAGCATAAATAGGACATGATTACCAAACGAGATCATATTAATCCATTGATTGATTGATTAATTGATTGATTCAATTTGGTTATCTTCGTTCGTTCGTTCGTTCGTTCGTTCGTTCGTTCGTTCGTTCGTTCGTTCGTTCGTTCGTTCGTTCGTTCGTTCGTTCGTTCGTTCCTTCCTTCCTTCCTTCCTTCCTTCCTTCCTTGGTTATTTCTCTCTTTCTTCCCTTCTTTCTCTCTTTTTATATACTTCAGGTTATATTCGTTTCTTTTCTAATCGATTTCATAAGTGAATATTTTACAAAATCTAACTTTATATTAATCTTAAACAAGAGAATTATACCAATTGCAAATGTGATTTTATGGTATAGAAATGTAGAAGTAAGAAATTTTCAAAGGAATATTTAGTTAGTCGTCCCAGGATTCAATTGTACTATTCAAATTGTAGCGTTGAAGTGTTATAACTTGTAGCCTGTATGCCTTGTTAATGTATAATGTAATGATACCGTCAATTAGAGTACAGTGAATTACCAATCGGACCAAGGACGCATAAAATCCGTTAGAGCAGTCTAGAGTGCTTATTATTATTATTATTATTATTATTATTATTATTATTATTATTAATGGCTTTATTCAGTATTATCTTTTTGGTACAAGATAGAATTCTCAGCACGGGTTAGTTCAACAAGTTACTTACGCAACAACAAAAAAAACGGTAACGGATACAAAAAAGGAGAAATGTTTTTTTAAAAAAAGAAAAAAGAAAAAAACCCCGAAAAACTATACAACCTTTAGAATTAAGGACATGTTAAGAATGCAAGTTATTGACTAGGTTGGGTCTAACAACCTGTTCGTCACAGAGTATGTTTTCTAGCTAAGGATTTTAATGTAATTACGTCTCGTTCTACCACAAAATATACAAGGAGAAAGATAACAGTGAAGGGGATGGCTAGTATCTGATAAAATAACACTTGCCAGGAGTTTGTATGATTTTAAATGTCTATCCACAACCATATTAATTATGATCTCGAAAGATTCACCACATATCTTGCTAACTGCCTTCAGCACTCTTCGCAATACAGCAAAGTCTTTTCTCAAAAGCCCGGGAAAGAATAACGGAGAACAGTAAAGAATAATAGGTAATATGCAAGAATTGACAGCCAGTTGAGTCCAGAACACCAATCTCAGCCTCCAAAATATAAATCGTGTATTTCAAATATACTGGGTTTATATACAAACCAAAAAGACCACATCGTACCATAAAATAGGAAACAATATTTGTACAAGATTTAACCAAAAAAGCCTGTGAATGTGGGAGGTAGTAATTGATAGACTTGAGTATAACTCAAGAATGGTAAATCGTATAATAATAGTTCATAGGTTAAAATAAAGCTCATAATAAGAGGGACACGAATATTATTATTATTATTAAATTATTATTATTAATGGTTTTATTCAATATTATATTTTTGGTACAATATAGAATTCTCAGCACTTAGTTACTTAACAATTATACGATAAAAGTATACGTATAGTATTGGTCCATAAATGGATCCCCAAAGTTACCATTCGTTATTCTGATCGGGATATAACATGAAGTTTATATGGTGTCTGGTTTTCCTGTGAAACGGCATTGAGCTTTACTCCTCAGGTTATAAATTTTAAGCCTGGGTAGTCTCTGACTCTCCTGTTGAACGGGATTGAGCTGTACTGTTTTGGTTGTCACATGAAAGCTTGGATAGTGTCTGGTTCTCCTGTAAACCAATGTAAAAATACCTTTGGCCCACAAAGATATATATATATATATGAGATTAAACCATCTTCTAGTTAAAATTATAAACCTAACATAATATATAGATTGTTCAGTCATTTGGACTAATGACTAGATTCCAATTTGATCGATAGAATTCGATTATCACTAAAGAACGAAAAAAACAAACATGAAATTAATTACTGCTTAATGAGAGATAGATTGTAAATATCTTAGTCTTATAAGAGGTCAGTCGTCACTTGAATTACTCAGTTATAAATTTTAACAATGTGAGACTGAATGATGCTGGTTCAAATACCACAAAGAGTATTGATTTTCTGAAGATTGTTGACAGGATTTAACTAGCATGAAACTTATGTAGAAAGTTTCAAGTCAATCACCTCTGAATACCTAATTATCAATGATACTAAACAATACATCAAGATGTGGTTATCTTATATGAGATCATTTAAGTGTAAACCTTGAAATAGTGGTTTAATCAAGTTTTACATCTTACGATACTGAACATTCTGAATAATTTAAACTTTCTGCTACAATATGCAGATATTTAACCAGGGAACTCATCTGTACACTGAAATAGTTTATCTGATATTCTGTTGATCTGGTACTTTAACTGTGTTTGGCTATTATTATTATGATTATTTTGTTATATCCCGATAACCATAATGAATGGTAACTTTGGGGATCCATTTATGGACCAATACTATGCGTATATTTTTATCGTATCATTGCTAAATAACTACACTATTCATATTCGTATTCCTCTTATTATAAGCTTCATTTTGACTTATGAAGTATTATTATACGATTTACCATTCTTGAGTTATGCCCAGTCTATAAATTACTACCTCCCACATTCACAGCCACATTCGGTTAAATCTTGTACAAATGTTGTTTCCTATTTTATTGGTAGGTTGTGATCTGTTTGATTGGTACCGATAAGGACTCTAGATTGCTCGTACGTGTTTTATGCGCCATTGGTCCGGTATCATTACATTATACATTAACAAGGCATACAGGTTACAAGTTATAAAATATTCATAGGAGCAGTACCAAATACGAGTTTCGTCATAAGAGAGATTCACTAAACCAGTCTACGTTTTCACTCGTAGACTCGATATCTAAGTCACTGTTGTAGACCAAAATTAAAAGGCAATCTGATTTGAAACAGTTGCTTGTATTAATAGATTATAGGTTACTAAATTAAGTTTAAAAACTTGTATTCACCGTATCCGTATTTAATATGAATAAGCAGCACCAAAATGCCCGTCGATAATTAAACACATGAGCTGTTTAGTCCAACCACACAACTGATAGTTTCACTGAATTTTATTCCGATACGTAGTAAACAGTTCATTTGGTTGATGAAGAGCGAGAGAGATGTTCCTTTGCTGACCAAAGACGAGTGTGAAAAGTAACATTCTCAAAAGATGAGTTATCGAAATATGGTGTATGCTTTACGTTGTATCTTTGGAAAATTTAGTCCAGTAAAATTATTGGGATAAACATCAAGAGTATTTACCTGATTGCATTCATCCATTGTAGTGGTCTTGAGTGCTGTTAGAGGTATGAGGGCGGTTATCACTACCCGGTTGCCCACACCGTGGAAGGGTTCTTCTTCTGAAGGTACCTGAAAAGGAAACTGGATGAGAGGTGGTCTTGGTGACCTGAGAGTGTGATCACAGTACCCAAGGGACAACTGCTTGAGGCCGGTCACACACGGCCTTTTTATGGGTAACTTTTGTGTTAGCTCCATGCTTGTTGAGACTGTAGCGGTAAATAAATCCCCAAAATAAATAGCACTAAGTTTTCGACATTGGATGCTGACCATATGTTTTAGTGGACTCATCTAGCTGAAGGCGCTCGGTCAGGCATCCGCACCAGATCACGTGTGGTAACGCCGTGCTCAACATCAACCGCAATCGCCAGCCAGATTAGATCAGAGAATTCCGATATGTTGGTCATCGCCAAATATACTCTTCCGATCTCCTCGACTCTGTCTTTTGATTTCTCTGGGTGGGAACGAAATACATTAGAAGGTGTTACTGGTAGAAGCGTTGTCAAACACTGAATACCTGTGACATCATCATTGGTGAGCCCGACGTGATCTGGTACACCTAATTGCAACTGTGAGTCTGTTCCTTTTTGGGATTTTTATATATCATTGCCTTATTTTTTATTTTTTTTAAACATTGTGATTTTTTTTCGTGTTTTTTCTTGGATATATATATATTTTCCCCTCGTTCATTATCGTACTTCATACTTCATCATGACTGAACAGACACCTAAAGTACTCAAGCTTAAGACTTTGTCCCCGCCTTCGTTTCAACTGATGCCTTTCTGGCCCGACAACGTCGAAGCCTGGTTTTGCTACGCAGAAGCCGACTTCTCCGAGCACGGCGTGATCGACACACGTGCACAATTCCTCGCAGTAGTCAAGGCACTACCGCGCGAATTCAACAGGTACGTAACACCTAGTATGTTTACTAGTGATGTTTCCGACCCTTACGAAATCTTAAAACGCTCGATTCTCAAACGAGGAGACCTAACCGATCGACAAAAGTTAGATCAACTCTTCAATAACATCGACCTGCAACACGGTTCTGCGACAAACATGTTGCAACGGATGAGAGAGGTTATAGGCCTAAGAACTTTCGACGAAGGTCTATTCAAACAACTCTTCTTGTCAAAACTTCCCCAACAGGTGCAAGCAGTTCTGGTCTCGTTCCAGAACAACGCCTTAGACGAGCTGGCTGCATCTGCCGACCGTATTCTAGAAATTACGAAACCTTCTACTACCGAGGTATTTTCAGTCAAAGAAAAACCTCAAACGACTCAAAATGATATAACCGACTTATGTCACACACTCACGCGTTATCTTAGTCTTCGTACCGACCGTAAGAGATCGCGCACACCACGTAGAAGCATTTCTCGTAAGCGATCTGTCTCTAGACCACGAGAGACAGATAACCCCGACTGGTGCTGGTATCATAACCAGTATGGAAAGTCTTCCAGAAATTGCAGAAAACCCTGCAATTTTCCCAACACGAAACCGACTGATTCGAAAAGCAATTCGTGAAACTTCCAAGCCGGCACGCGTTAACGGCAACCGTAGCCGGCAAACAAAGCCGTCTGTTATTCGTCACAGATGTGACAACGAGAGTTCGCTACCTCGTCGACACTGGCGCAGAAGTTAGCGCTCTCCCAGCAAATCCTAACGACCGACTACACGAATCGACCCTAAACTTACAGGCGGCAAACGGAAAACCGATCGCTACGTATGGCAAAATGTACGTTTACCTTAACGTGGGTTTACGCAAACCCATTCACTGGATCTTCGTTGTTGCAGATGTTTCTATGCCAATCATTGGTATGGATCTTCTACAACACCATAATCTGATCATCGACACGCGCAACCGGAGGCTAGTAGACGGAAACACTAATTTGTCCGTTTGCGTAACTTCCTTCTCTGGTTGCAGATTATCCCCAGTCACAGTTAAGCATATGATCGACCCACTTTATCAGCCACTTCTCGATAAGTATCCTGGGATACAACAAACTCAACCGAGATTACCGTGTGTAACCAGCAATGTTACACATCACATCACGACTACAGGACCACCTGTATTCTCTAAAGCACGACGACTAGCTCCTGAAAAGCTAAGGTTAGCGAAAAACGAATTCGACCATATGATAGACTTAGGAATCGTACGACCGTCAAGTAGCCTTTATGCATCTCCGTTGCACATGGTCCCTAAAAAGGACAGCAACGATTGGCGTCCAACTGGTGACTATCGGCGACTGAACGCGAAAACCATTTCCGATCGTTACCCGTTGCCTCACATTCACGATTTGACAGCTACCTTGAAAGGTACAACTGTCTTTTCGAAAATCGACTTGGTTAAAGCGCATAACCAAATCCCTATGGCTACTGACGACATACCGAAAACAGCTATCATAACTCCATTCGGACTCTATGAATTTTTGCGAATGCCTTTCGGTCTAAGAAATGCTGCTCAAACATTCCAAAGATTCATAGACGACGTTTTTCGAGGTCTCAACTTCGTACACGCGTATGTTGACGACTGTCTAATCGCAAGTCCGGACAGAGAAACACATCTCAAGCATCTGGATCTTGTTTTCGAACGATTACAAAAACATGGCATTACTGTAAACGTTCAGAAATGCCAATTCGGAACCGACTCGTTAGACTTTCTGGGACACACTATCGATGCTCAAGGTATCCGACCCCTTAGAACCAAAGTGGCGGCCATTCTGGATTACCCAGAACCGACCACCGTCAAGCAATTACGCACGTTTAACGGCCTCGTAAGTTTCTATAGACGTTTCATACCGAAATGCGCATTACTTATGAAACCTCTGACCGACCAACTTCGTGGAAATGCGAAATCCATCAATTTGGACGACACCGCACGACATGCACTTACATTTTCTTTTTTCTTTTCCAGGACGGCTGGAAAAGAACGATGACGTTTATGAGGATCCGAAATTTTCATTGTACATTTTCTTTTTTTACTATGTTGTACCTCCGTCCCATATAGTAAGGAAAGACGACCAGACGCTGCTAAATTTAGTAAGCTATCAGAAGAGTGTTTACCAACGACAAACTCGTTGGGTTTAAACTTCTGGCTGGCCACGTCTTAGGGTCGTCACTGCCCCACTAGGGGGAGTGATCTGTAGCGGTAAATAAATCCCCAAAATAAATAGCACTAAGTTTTCGACATTGGATGCTGACCATATGTTTTAGTGGACTCATCTAGCTGAAGGCGCTCGGTCAGGCATCCGCACCAGATCACGTGTGGTAACGCCGTGCTCAACATCAACCGCAATCGCTAGCCAGATTAGATCAGAGAATTCCGATATGTTGGTCATCGCCAAATATACTCTTCCGATCTCCTCGACTCTGTCTTTTGATTTCTCTTGGTGGGAACGAAATACATTAGAAGGTGTTACTGGTAGAAGCGTTGTCAAACACTGAATACCTGTGACATCATCAAGACCTTACCGCTGGAGACGGATATCCGTGGGATAGGGCGAGGTGTGCATTTTTGAGGTCGACCTTTCCTAACCCTACCCCTCCTTGTGAGAAGGCAGCATCACTGTCATGTTGGTTATCTGAAGGAAATACCTTACTGCTGTCACACCTCTGTACAGTCAGTAGTACGACTTCGCCTTCGGACCTTGGGTTTTTTTGCTTTTAGTCTTACCGCTCTTCAACCGACGTGTTTGACATGGTAGGACCTTGAGGAACGGTTGTTCCAACTAGTATAGCTCGATTGGTTCATCACGATAGGCAATCCCGACTACCACGTCAATGAAGCAACAACGTTTGAGATCCACTGGAACAAAAATATGTTATTTAGAAACATTTAAAGCTGGTAGTCTGATAGTATGAAACACCCGAAGAGAGAACATATCGATAGTAAATCTCTTCAACTTAATTACATGTTGTAAATGAATAAGAGGATTTTGAGACGTAAAGTAGACTGTCCTACATACCTGGGAGAATCTTACGATCAGTTGGGTAATTTTTCCTTCTTATTTTAAACTCCTCATATATATACTCTTTCAATTGGTCTCTTGACTAATTTCGAAATCTTCAATCACACAAAGATCAATGTGTAGAAATCGTCCGGATCATAGTTTTGAATTTTTCAAGTAGGGAATCACTGAATTATTTGTCATAGTGTTCATAACTTAAATGCCACAGTTTCATATTAACTAGATATCTGCAATCTGCAATGTTCCAACTGCTTAACTAATTAATTACAATGTGAAGACTAGTTTAGATTCAATTCAATCAAAGTCAATTTAACATCAAAAGATGTAAAGTATGTATAAGATTTTCAAGATTCTCAAGATAATGGATCTATCTACTTTGTGTCATTTATTCCTTCAGCGTATCAATGGTAGGTTTATCTAATAAGATGAACGAAATGTTTCACAATCAATGATACATTCAGATGTTGCTTAGTAATTAAAACATTTACAGTTGACTAATCACTGGGTGGTGATCAATGTCATGTGTATCAGGTCCTTCCTATCGATCAATTTGCGATGTGGCCACCAATGTAGGTGAGTCGACATTGCGTGCAGTATGTTGAGATAAGATGGTGATTGGGGTTAGTTCACAGGAAATACCAGATGTAGGTTTCATGCTATTAGGCACTCGTCAGCGAGGTTTACCTGTTACAACTTAGGTTTACATATCCATTTAGGCTTCCACACAACATGCAAGATTAATTCCTCAAACACATCACCAGATACACTAGCAATTCTTATTACATCCGTAAACAAATTATTCTAGCTTTTGGATGTATAATAAATCAGATAGCATTTAACTATTAGGTTATTTTTACCTTCTTACAATACCGTTTCTCCTAAATAATTCTGACCTTTTACAGATTTGCTTTTCTCATTCGTTTCCATGTTAATTATATTCATATATGTTATTGTGTGCTTTGTTTATGCGTATATCTGCATTGCATTCTCTATTCTATGTACGTGTGAATTATGTACGAGTCCATTAAAAGACTCTCCATACTTCATTTGCTTATTGACTCTCTTGGTTTGTCTGGTCATACGAATGCCTGAAGTATATGTACCCGTAGCATTCGTATCCCGACTTGTATTCTGAACCTGTTATGTTGACAGGATGTATGCGAATTCAGTAGAAATTTATAATTTACTATCATCATTGTTCATCATCAATGGAGTCAGTTAAAAATCACAGAGTGATGATCCCGACGTGATTCATCTGGTGCCGCATGTTCTTATCTCAGTTGTATTCACAGTCCTTAATACAAAGGTGAAGTCAGGGTGTTTTTTCACATTATCATCCAAGGATAAGATACTTCTGTGTTTATTAAAGATTGCGCTGCTTTTGCTCAACCTTGGATGTAGAATAAGTGACTGCCTCGTAAGTTTAGGCCAACAGTAGGAGCCTTCATCGGTCACCGGTAGGTTTGTTCTGTCATAGCTAGTCGAATGGAAACGTGGCTGACACTGCATAGCTCGGTTCTCAAACATTTAATGATACCAGCATATCTCAGTGTTCCTACGTCTACTGTTCTATCTATTTTTCACGTTTCTATGTACATTGTGATGACGTTGGTGCGTCTGTGTGCACACCTCTGAAGTTTGTCACGTTTAAGCGTAAAGTGTAAAATCTGTTTTCGAAATAGTCTACTCTATCTGTCGTTTGTGTTTTTTGATGGTACTATTCGAATTAGCTTGTGTGTGTTCATATATGTGATCTGCAATCTCAGTTAATCTATCGATTCCAACCTCTGATTGACCGAACAATGTTATTTTATCATTTTCATTTGAGGCGGTTACCATGGTATGCATACTTCTATCACTAATACTCCTATACTTTCATATTCAGTTAGATTGTTTTGGTCACTAATCTAGTTGATTCGACATTACTTTACACAATTTTGGAATAAGATAGTAGTTGGAGGTTGTAGACCCACACTAAGATGGACCTAACACACATGATATTAATCATTACCCTGTGATTAATCAATTATAAATACATCTCATTCCTACATGAGTTCATTCGCGGACTGGATAGTCCAGTGAAAATGTATCCAACTAGGAACAAATCCTCTAAGATTCCAGGTATACCTTGTTGACAAATGCCAGATACCATAAAACCTAGATTAGAAGATTGAATAAAATGATCATTAAACCAATCATAAATGGAAATGTTCAAATAGTTTGTTTGTTTGTTTGTTTGTTTCACAATTTGAAATATGAAGTTAATTGAGATTTCATTGTGAATATACAAAAAATAAATAACAACTTCTTGTGACATTTTAATCATTTTACTAATCATGTTGATAATCACATGATCTTAAATGGATAGATTTTGTTTTGTTTCCAGGCATTTACGGTTACAATACATAAATGATATAAATGAAGCATAAATTATAAACAATAAAAACAGGAAGAAAAATCAAAGAACTAAGGGGTTATTACGAATATTGTATCTGCCAGGTTACTGAACTTGTATATGTTTACCTGTGGTTTTGTACTTTGTATTTTTGGGAAGAAGATACACATTAAACTACAAATTCAGATAAAGTAAGCTTGAAATACACTCTTTCAGTAAGTGAAAAATTCAATTCAATTTAATCTTCAGTATAGGATTGTGGCAGGCAATCACATCATCAGTAGGCCTTAACATACGCAACGGAAAATAGCAAGGTCCTCAAATACAACACAGAGAACAGCAATCCAATCACACTTGATGGAGAAACTCTGGAAGATGTGGAATCCTTCATGAACCTAGGAAACATCATCATCATCGATGAACAAGGAGAATCTGATGTAGATGTAAAGGTGAGAATTGGCAAACCAAGAATAGCATTCCTACAATTGAACAATATATGCAACTCAAAACAACTGTCTGTCAACTAATATCAAAGTCACAATCTTCAATACGAACGTCGAGACAGTTAGTTCTACTGTATGGAGCTGAAACTTGGAGAACTACTAGAACCATCATAAATAAGGTACAAGTATTTATAAATAGTTGTCTACGTAAGATACTAAACATCCATTGGCCGGATACCATCAGCAATAGCTTTCTGTGGGAGCGAACAAACCAGCTTCCAACTGAAGAAGAAATTAAGAAAAGACGATGGAAATAGATAGGAAATACATTACGCGAATCATCAAACTGCATCACGAGGCAAGCTCTAACTTCGAATCTTGAAGGGAAGCGGAAAGGTGTAAGGCCAAAGAACACATTACGTCGGGAGATATACGCAGATATGAAAAGGATGAATAACAACTGGAAGGAGTTGGAAAAGATTGCCCAGGACAAAGTTGGATAGAGTATGTTGGTGAGCGGTATATGTTCCTCCATAAGGGGTAACAGAAGTAAATAAGTAAATAATTATGAACCAAATCCTTAGGTTAGGTATTATCTATAGCAACTATTTCATAAATCAATTAAAAATGAATTTTCTAGGACATCTGTATTCAATAGTGAAATATTTTTGAAAACTGTGGAATTTCCAAGTTGAAAAATGTTAGAAATATATGAATGATAAATATCCTGTTCCTATCTCTCCCTCTCTCTCCCCCTCTCCCTCTCTATCTCTCCTCCACCCTCTCTTCACATATATATGTACATAATAAGAAAATAAATAAATTTTTCATATTACAATGATACTAAACAATGTACACTATCCACATTTTCCTTGAAATAATGGAATGTAGTTATCATCTATCATATGATAATAACAAAAATTGCTAAAATAATATCGGCTTTCAATCAATGATTATTTCACTTGGTATTGTTTAGCTTGTATCTTCCCATTGAGGTTTAAGACTTCAATTGATCAGTCTTTTATTAGCATATATGTATACTGTGCATATTGTTATTTGTATAACAAACTGGTCAATTGCAGTCTCAAACCTCAATGAGAAGATACAAGCCAAACAATACCAAGTGAATTTAAACTTCACCCCATTGTACAAGCAAGTGGCTATCAGGACTCAGTAGCTGAGTGAATAATGCAATGGTATTTGAAGCGGATGGCACTGGGTTCGAGTCCTAGAGAGGACACCAACTCTGAGATGCAGGTACATCTAGTTGACGAGTCTCAAATAGGAGGAAACGCGCGTCCTGGACTCCACTGCTAGTCACTATCCATCATTTATTATTTGTTACCAACGTTTTCTTTTTGTTTTTAAAGATAAAAATTGTCAAATGACCTTTATAAAAGTACAATTATAAATAAATTTTCACTTATGTATCTATTTCGGTATTTTTTTTCTAAATCAACATTTCTTTTCATATCAGAAGGGGTTTTATGGAGATTTTAATAATCTCAATAGTTGAAATTATGAGTCAATTGAAGCTGAAAAGTCTCACAATAGGACGAAACGGCCGTTCAGTGCTTTCAGGTTTTCCATAGTAGTCTAAACTCAAAAGTCAAGCCAGATCACCATTGAAAATATGAAAGCGCTGGACAATGGTTTCGTCCCAGTATGAAAATTCTCAGCAGTGCATATCCACGGTCCCACACGTGAAACTAAAATCTAGGACCTTCGGACTCACACGCGAATGCTTAAACTCTAGATCACTGAACCAGTATTCAACGATGTTAATGTCTAACTTCAACGAATCCATGATATTGCGCGATCGACCACTATTGTCTTCAGTGAGTAACTACCTCAGAACAGACACGGTTTGATTCGAATGGTGACATCTACTTACTAGAATTCCATTAAACACATTAAAGCCAGTCACTAGTGAGCACATTATTATTATTATTATTATCATCAGAATGAAGGTTCGTGGAGATTGTACTAATTTAGTAGTTGATTTAATTTAGATTACCCTAGAAGACCTAGAAGCACTGGACAACCGTTTCGTCTTAGTATGAGACTCTTCAGAAATGACATCGAGCTAATTGTTCCTTAAAATATAAATTTATGGTATATGAAGAAGAGATGAAATTCATAGGAAAAATAGATTATAATTTTGATAATGAATGAAATAAATATTGAATCTTTATTTATGTGAGGATACTATGGAATAGCAAATGATTCCTGTGTTTTCTATAATGAGCGTACATTGAAGCTCTAACTTCGTTTTTTTCTCATTTGTTTAGAGAAACAAAATGTTAGGAGTGTTAAGGCTGGTCAAGAGACCGATAAAATTATTATTTGGAATAATTAATTCGATTGACAGAACATTGAATTAGAGAAATACGTTAATAGTCATTTGGAAAACTGGAATAATGCGCTTAATTAGCGATAATAGACCTTTGTTATAAACAAATAAGTCCTAGTTTTTTTGGATTGTTAAAACTTTCATCACCCACAAAAAAACATCAAATACTTGCTTACTTACGCTTGTTACTCTTCGCGAAGGAGCATAAGCCGCTCACCAGAACTCTCCATCCAACCCTGTCCTGGGCTATCATTTACAGTTGTTATTCTCCCTTTTCATATCTTCATATATCTCCCGACGTAATGTGTTCTTTGGCCTTACACCTTTCCGCTTCCCTTCAAGATTCGAAGTTAGAGCTTCCCTCGTGATGCAGCTTGATGATTTCCTTAATGTATGTCCTATCCATTTTCATCGTCTTTTCCTAATTTCCTCTTCAGCTGGAAGCTGATTTGTTCACTCTCATAAGAGGTTGCTGCTCATGGTTTTCGACCAACAGATATCGACACTTAGGTGACGACAAATATCAATCATAGGTTATGATTATTATTACATTTCTTTAAAACAATCCAATGTTAATATTAAATGTCAATAATTGATTAGCTTTATTACGATATTGATTCTTATCATTTAGTTAGTTTAGCAACTTAAAGGAATGTACATTTGTACTAGGGGTCTATGTTGATTATAATTGATCAACTAATGATCAGGCAATTAAAATCGATAATATTGAGGTATGATTGTGATTTACTGTGATGTAAGCTGAAATCGATCAATACAAGTCATGAAATTTAGTTTAAGTAGTTAAGAGATATCGTGTTCTGTTAAAAATTGTGCCCAGTGTCCTAATAATGCATAACGTAATGATACCGTCAATTAGAGAACTGTGAATTATCGACCACATCAATGATTCATAAAACACGTACGAGCAATCTAAAGTCCTTATCGATCATTCTACCTCTTTAGCCCTACTTGTTAAGTCCAAAACACCAATCTCATCATCCACGATATGAATCATGTATTTCAAACAAACTGGGTTTATATACAAACCAACCAAACCACATCACATCACAAAATGAGAAATAACATTTGTACAAGATTTATCCAAATGTGACTGTGAATGTGGGAGATAGTAATCGATAGACAGGGCATAATTCAACAATGATAAATTGTATCATAATGGTTTATAAGTCAAATGGAAGCTTGTAATGAGAGGAATACGGATATACATAATCTAGCTACTGAATAGTTATACATCAAGAATATACGCATAATATTTGTTCATAAATAGTTTACAAAGTTACGATTCATAATTCTCGAGGAGATATAACAGTGAATTTACATGAGGAATTTTATTCGATTAAGATCATGAATGGATCAGTGATAGACTACTAGTGACTAGCTTCAAGATGGATTTCCTGGAGTTCTAGTCAGAATCCATGACCATAGCAGTTACTCAATGAAGATAATATTAAAGTGTTGCGCATTATCGTGAATTGCTTGAAATTACACCTTAATACCGTTGGATTTCAGCTCAGTAGTCTAGAGCTTAACCGATCGAGTGCGAGACCTAAGATCCTGGATTAAAATCCCTAATGAGGAGTCATGGATACTCACTAATAAATAGTTCCATATTAGGGTGAAACGACCGTCCAGTGCTTACAGATATTATTCAAAATATTTCTAGGCATCTACTCTATTACTCCAATAATTATTTCAGATTGTTCTTGTATACATGATTGCCATTTATAACATTCCCGATAGATAGATAGATATGCGGAGAAACAGATAGACAGTCTTCTAATTTGTCTACATTTTCTGATTTATACACGGTGACAACATAGAAAAGTAACATGAATTGTTAACTAAGTTGAACTCTGTCAGTTCATGTCTTCATTATGAAAAAAAAGAGAGAAAAACAATAAAAGAAAAAAGACAACAATGTGATAATCAATATTATTTTGTCTTTCTAATTTAATCATTACTCTACCAGTATATGATAAATACTACCTCTATTATTCTTTACAATAAGAAAACAAGGTACCACCCCCTCAACCCTCAGATCATCTGTTAATGAAACATTAAACTTCGTTTCTGATATAATAATTGATTTCATACATATTGTAAGGCCAGTGAAATGTCACTAAGCTTTAGCCAAATCATTCTGCAGTTGGGTCACTGAATATCGAACCTATCATTGATCCCTGTCAAAGTCAAGAACGACTAACGCGCATCAGTTAATCGTACTCCATGAACTGGCCCATACGGTGATGGTCTTACTTTCGCGTGTATCTACTTTAAATAATGTGTTTCTGTAATAATGTCATTTGTGTTGTACAGTCTTCAAAGCATCTATAGTATCTTGATACGTCGATGGGGCAATCCACAAAAGGTGCTGACCACGAGGTGTGACTTCGATGTTAGCTGGATCGTCACACCATTCCCGTCTAATTTCAATAGGTCCCCAATCATTCGACATAGATCATCTACGCTGGTGATCTACAATATTATTTGTGTATGTATGAGTGATCGATTGAAACTTGGGTTTAGGTTTTCCTGTTGACTAACTCCAATCACCATCTTATCACAATATAGTGCACGTAATGTCGAGTTACCTAGACTAGTGGCCAAATTAAAATTTGGTGAATAGGATTCGATCTGTACTAAGAAGAACATGACATACATAAAATTGATTACCACCCAGTGATCAATCAATTGTGAATACTGCAAAAATATATCTAATAAACTTTTAAGAGAACTACTTGAGGGTTAGTACTGATATCATTCGTCTTCGTAGTTCAAACATTTGAGGTCAGAAGGAAGTTTGATATTTTAACTCCTACGTGTAGGCTTTTCAACTCCACTTAAATGGTATTTAATATTGTTGGACGTGAAAAACTTCAACCTTTGATTTAGATACACTAAGGACTTGTAAGACTATAATGTATTCCCAATTGTTGACTGTATTTTCAACTGTATCATCGAATCCTATCTTTTTAGGACTGATACAATCATAAGTTATGGTATATTTTAAGAGCCAGCGTTATTTATTGTTGCAAAATTACCAGGTTACAAAATAGAATACATTACTATTACATTTGGAGAGACTACAATTTATGGACGAATCAATCAGATATAAGATAACAGGTCACGGATTTGGGCGCAACATCTACTTATCAATTTGGCTAAATAGAGTTTTGACATTATTGCCGATGTCAGTTTGTGATGAAAACCCTAAATCTAATTCCTGACATTAACCATTAACTGTAAATCATTATTCTAATTCCTAACATTGGTTTATAAACCTCGTTTGGTCTTAGTTACTAGATGGATACTCTCAAGGTCACTTTGGCGTGCCTTAAAGGTCGTCCATAAATTATAGTCTCATCATCACAGATAGACAGTAACTTCATTATGTTTTTTTCTTTTCACTTGATTGTATTTAACATTTGCTTATGATGTAAATAATAATCAATTTTAATAGATTTCGAATGAGCTGCAAAAATTATGCCTATTCAATACCTATTCAATATTTTATTTCGTCAGGTTCTCATCAACTGCTTATTTTACTTACTTACGCCTGTAATTCTCAATGGAACATAGGCTGCCGACCAGGATTCTCCAACCCACTCTGTCCTAGGCCTTCTTTTCTTGTTCTATCCAATTGTTGTTCATAATTTTCATGTCTATCTTCATTTCTCAGCGTAATGTGTTCTTCGGTCTGCTGCTTACAAACTATAATATCCCTTTTATGTTACCACTAACTGTATGTAAAAATTCACATGTATCTGTCAAATCAGTTACAATTGTAAAATCAAAAGGAGAACTTACGTCCAATTCCAAAAAGTCTTAGGTTAAATAGATTAAAAGCATTCATCAGTGTCAGTTCCTTAACTGGAAACTGTGTATCTTTCTAATCAATGTGCCATAAACTGGTTTTTGATTGAATGTGAAAATTTTCATTTTTAAATTTGAATTGATGAAAAATAATCTGAATTCATTTTATTTCGTTAGGTTCTCATATGCTACTTACTTACCTACAAAATTACTTACACCTGTTACTCCTCATCGAGGAGTATAGGCCACTCATCAGCATTCGCTATCCAACCTTGTCCTGGGTAATCCTTTCCAGTTGTTATTCATCCTTTTCAAATCTGCTTCCATTTCCCGATGTAATATGTTCTTTGGTCTTCCACCTTTCCGCTTCTCATAGGATTTCAAGTTACGGTTTGCCTCGTGATGCAGTTTGATGATCTTTGTAATGTATGTTCTATCTATTTCCATCGTCTTTTCTTATTTTCCTCTTCATGTGCTACTTACAACCTACTTAATAGTTAAAATCAACGTTATTACATATATTGACATATTTATAAATACAAAGGTGATTCGAGATGAATATATGTGTGCTATGATGTAGTGAAGATTCCGAATAAATATGATAAGTGTTCTAAGTGAACGGCAGATTCGATTTACCTAACCTCTTCTATTAACTCCCTGGCTAAATCTACACAACAACTTGAATACGAGAGAAAAGATGAGAAATATGGAAGAAATGCTTTACTCCAATGGTTCAGTTATGTACAGAAAATCTAAGGTAATTATATCATTTTAGATAACATTGGACTTCCGGAATATTCTGGGACGATAGTAAACATAGTAGCAGTCTAGGTAATCATCTAATCAGAAAAGCAATATGTAACTTTTCACTTTCTAGATGTTTCTGGCTATGCTTTTATTGAATGGTGATTAGATAAGATGCTTCTCAACGTTTTCAGAGCTTTCTTTTTTGGCTGGTTTAAGGACTTTTTGGATCTCCTCAACAAAATAAATAAAGTTTCAAACGGAAAATTCCAGAACATCAAACAGTTGATTAGAAATTGTAGAGTTAAAAACATTCGATGATTATGCAATGAAGTAACTGAACACAGATCTATCTATCTATCTATCTATCTATCTATCTATCTATCTATCTATCTATCTATCTATCTATCTATCTATCTATCTATCTATCTATCTATCTATCTATCTATCTATCTATCTATCTATCTATCTATCTATCTATCTATCTATCTATCTATCTATCTATCTATCTATCTATCTATTCTTCAATCAAAGGAAAAATCCATGCATTTTCCGAAGCTTCTTCTTAGTTTATCCTTTATATATTGTTTTCTTACGATTATTATGGTAAGCACAATTTAATGATGTTTTCTATGGTTTATAAAACAAGTATAAACAAATTATACTTAAACTTCCTTTAAGAAAAAATAATGGTACACATTATGAGAATGTACTAAACAATTGATTGAGTTAATGAACAAAAATGAAATCAGTTTTGTTGCTAAGTGAGTAATTCATTAATTGTTTACATTCATACATGTGATATTCAATTAATGTTTGTTTTATTTGTTTAATCAACATGTAAACATATTAGTATACTTGGTTAAACAACTAATTAAGAAGTATCAATCTCATTGAAATCATCTATATATGTATCAGTTGAAATGGCACTTTTTAATCAATCGTACTAATAGTTAGTGTATAAATGAATATAACTGTAATAATTTAATTGTGGAATTGATGAGTCGATTAAAGCTAGACCAACATGAAAAACCTGGAAACATTGAATGGTCTACTCGTCTTATTGTGGAACTCCTCAGCAGTGCACATTCACGATCCCACCTCTCGAGATCCGAACACAGGATATATCGGTCTGGCACGTGATCGCTTAACCTCGAGATCACTCATTCGGATGGCATCCAATGGTGTTAATATTTAACTTCAAACTAATCTACGAAATTCAGTGGCACATTCATCATTGTCATCAGTAAATTACTATCTCACAGGAAACCCGATTGAACTCCACTTTTCACTGCTTCTCACTAGAACTTCAGGAAATACCTCTTGGCGACCGTCAATAGTGAGCATATGATTATTATACTCAGAGAGGGGTTTCTGTGGATATTATGGTACTTTATCTGTTAAATTCATAAGTCAGTGCTCTAGTGATTAAGCACTCAGGAGCGAGACTAATAGTTCTTGGGTTCGGATATCGCGAGGCCGGATTGTGGATGCTGAGTAGTCCCACAGTAGTATGAAACGGCCTTTCAGTGCTTCCAGGTTATCCATGGTGGTCTAACTTCAATTCACTCATGATCTCAACTGTTAAAAATATCATTTCTTATAACATTTCTGATAAGAATGGAGATAAAGAGAAAAGGCGATTCGATAGCTTATGCATTTCACATGTCAAACTTGAATTGGTACAATTCAATTGAAATAATAAGACTGATACAAGTTACATAATCAAAACTAAACGTTTTTTATTTATATGTGTAATTATCAAGACATTTGATAGATAGTGAATAGAATATGAACATTGCAAAAGGTATCACTTTTACTTTGCTTTTCAGAAACTATTACCATCATACACTTAACAAGTAGGGCTAATGAGGTAGAATGATCGATAAGGACTGTAGATTGCTCGTACGTGTTTTATGCATCATTGATCTGGTCGATAATTCACTGTTCTCTAACTGACGGTATCATTACGTTATGCATTATTAGGACACTGGGCACAAGCTTACTATTCCTAGACAATGTCATGACCTTGTTTTACAAATTTCTTTCTATAGGCCTATATATATATCCTGATTTATTTACCAATATTAGGGATTGATTAGAAATTCTGAAAAGTTGCTAGGAAATAAATGAAATATGTAAACATCTATCCATCTATAATATTTAATATGACACCCTAGTTGAAGTACTAAAGATTGGACATCTTAATGCATTGAAATGTTTTTTTAAAAAACGCCTTAGTGTAAAATTCAGTGACAAAGGTGAAATAGTTTCTCTTTTACATTATGCATAGAAAGTGAGATAATCCGTTTTAATCGAGAGAAATCTATATTACATGCTTGCGCCTGTTACTTCCAGTGAAGCATATACTGCCGACCAGCATTCTCCGAACCACTCTAACCTCGACCTTCCTTTCTAGAACTATCTGACTGTTGTTCATCCTCCTCATTTCTGCTAACATTTCTCAGCTAAATGTGTTCTTTGTTCTTCCACTTCTCTTTTATTTAGCCTTGGGGATTCCAAATGAGGGCTTGCCTTGTGATACATTTGGTTGCTTTCCTCAATGTGTGCTTACCAATTCCAACACTTCTTCCTGATTTCTTCCACCATTGGTATCTAGTTTGTTCTCTCCCATAATAGGTTGGTGCTGATATCGTCTGGCCACCGGATCCGAAGTATTTTGCGTAGACCACTGTTAATAAGCACTTGTAATGTTTTGGATGATGGCTTTCATTGTTCTCCAGGTTTCTGCCCTATACAGTAAAACTGTCTTGACATTTGTATTGAAAATTCTGACCTTGGTGTTGGTTGACAGTTGCTTTGAGTTCCAGATGTTCTTCGATGGTAGATATGCTGCTCTTGCTTTGTCGATCCGCGCCTTCATATCTGCATCAGATCCACCGTGTTCATCAATGATGCTGCCCAGATATGTAAAGGTTTTTGCATCTTCCAAATCTTCTCCGTCAAGTGTGATTGAATTGATGCATGTTGTGTTGTATCGGATAATCTTGCTTTTCCGTCTGTGTATATTGAGACCTACTGGTGCTGAGGTTGCTGCTACACTGGTCGTCTTCTGCATTTGTTGTCGCGTGTGCGACAGAAGAGCCGGATGATCTGCGAAGTCTAGATCGTCCACCTGCATCCTAGATGTCCACTGTATCCCGTGCTTTCGCCCAGATGTTGGCGTCTTCATTATTCAGTCATTTAGATGAAATCTATCTTGGTTTTGTTTTAAATCGATTTGTATCTTTTATTGAATACTATTCTTCATTAATTGACTACATGATTTATGTCTGATCTATCGAATCATAGGGAACTCATACTAATTTGTAGGACACATTATTTCAGAGATTTAGTGAACTCAAATTTTCAGTTCATTTAGAATAACTGCTAAAATATAGAAGTTAAAATTATGCATTTGTGATGAATGAAAGATAAGATTTTTCACAATTGATCGATCACCGGGTTTTGATCAATGTTATATGTGTCAAGTACTTCTTAGTGCAGATCGAATGCTATCAACCAAGTCACAATGTGGCCACCAGTCTAGGTAACTCGACAATGCGTGCGCTATGTTGAGATTAGATGGTGATTGGAGGTAGTCAAACCCTGGACCCAAGTTTCGTGCTATTTGGCACTCGTTATTATTCACATCTTTACTTGTTGTTCACTCTTTCCAGTTTATTTCTATCTCACTCATTCATTATACATTCCTGTTCTCTAAACTATATTTGTCAAATGGATAACACGATGGCGTTCGGAGTGAACGATATTTAGTTCGAGTCCTGTAATAAACATCAACTCTGAAATACAGGTACATCCAGCTGACGATTCCCAAATAGAATGAAACACGCGTCCTGAATTTCACTGTTGGACACTATACATATTTGCTTATAATGCTTATTACTTAAGGCAATATCAAGGCAATACTCACAGTATTCAGATATACCATTAACAGACTGTACAATTACAGTCTTAAACGTCAATGAGAAGATTCAAATAAACAATAATAGTTTTCAATAACTTCTTCATCAGGCTCTACAGTTATAAGTCCATAATTATAATATTTTACAAAGGTATCTGTTAATGCATTTGACAATGTTATATTGTTAAAACATGGTAAATGTTTGCATCTTTTACGACATAGATACAATTCGAAATTGTGTTATTTACAAATTAGAAGGGTCATTTAATAAAGGTCAATCTGTGAAATTTCTAAAATCTCCACAAACCCCTTCTGATAAAGGTCAGAATAATTTGGAGTGACAATCAGTAGAATAGTAAGTAATATAGCGGAAATGAAAATGCAAAAAAAAACTTGTGTGAATAAAATGCATAGTAGGAGAATGTCATCTTGTCAGTTGGGATAATAATAATAATATTGTTGTGTGAATATAATATGTTGTAAGGGGATATGTTGTCAAGGTAATTACGATAAACGAATTGGGAATGATGGATGTAAAGATTAAGATTACTTACGTTAAGTACAACTGTTACTCCTCATGAAAGAGCATAGGCCGCTCACCAGCACTCTCCATCCAACCCTGTCCTGGGCAATCCTTTCCAACTCCTTCCAGTTGTTATTCATCCTTTTCATAACTGATTCGATTTCCCGACGTAATGTGTTCTTTGGCATTCCACTTTTCCGCTTCCCTTCAGGATTCCAAGTTGGGGCTTGCCTCGTGATGCAGTTTCATGATTCGCGTAATGCATTTCCTATCTATTTCCATTGTCTTTTCCTAATTTCCTCTTCAGTTGGAAGCTGTTTTATTCTCTCCCACAGAAGGCTGTTACTGATGGTATCCGAGTAATTGATGCTGAGTATCTTACGCAGACAACAATTTATAAATACTTGTACCTTATTTATGATGGTTGTGGTAGCTCTCCAAGTTTCAGCTCCATACAGTAGAACTAACTGTCTCGACGTTCGTATTGAAGATTGTGACTTTGATATTAGTTGACAGACAGTTGTTTTGAGTTGCATATATTGTTCAATTGTAGGAATGCTATTCTTGGTTTGCCAATTCTCACCTTTACATCTACATCAGATTCTCCTTGTTCATCGATGATGATGATGTTTCCTAGGTTCATGAAGGATTCCACATCTTCCAGAGTTTCTCCATCAAGTATGATTGGATTGCTGTTCTCTGTGTTGTATTTGAGGACCTTGGTATTTCCCTTGTGTATTTTTAGGCCTACTGATGCAGAGACTGCTGCTACACTGACTGTCTCTATCTGCACTTGTTCATGTGTATGGGATAGGAGGGCTAGGTCATCTGCGAAGTCCAATACAACAGAAGTCCAAATTGTCTAATTGGTTCTGAGCAGGTCCATCTTATGCCGTGTTTTCCCTCAGATGTCAAGGTCTTCGTAGTCCAGTCGACCACAAAGATTAAGATAGAGGTAATTAGAAAAACAGAAGGGGTTAAGAGGTTTTTAATATTCAGTTTAGGTATCCGGGCCAGGGTAAACATAGAGGCTGGATATACCTTTTTTGGATACATAAGTTTGGTTTTCTGGAGTTGATCTTGATGGCTTCGGCTATGTAGAACAATCGTAATCTAGCTCTTTAAGGTAGATATTTTAGAACTTGATATAAAACAGAGAAAGTTTCCTCTATTTTGATATGATGTTCACTATCTACTAACTGAGAAAGAATAATGATGTTAATCGATTTAGTAACTCCTTTTCTCAACCATCCTAGTACATCTTCATGAATATGTAAGGATAAATCCCTCTGGGTAAGGTTTATGTAACTAACTGTAGAGCCTGATGATAAAGTGATTGAAAACAATTGTTCGCTTAAATATTTTTTTTATTATTTTTGAATATTCTATGAGAATTTTTCAACTGCTAAACAATTATATCAAGTAAATTTAGTATTTCTAGGGTAAGCATAACTACACATAACTAAATATCATTTAAATAAAAATTATAACATAGTCTAATACTGTTTAATACTAAAATAAATCAATATGGATACTATTTATTGACATATTAAAGTAGATGTGAGAATGAATTATGGGTCTGGATAGAAACAATTTTAAATTAAAAATATCTATGACATTCCTAATTTTAAACAAACAAACAAACAAACAAAACAAACAAAACAAAACAAAACAAGTGATATACACAATCCACTCAGCAACTAAAATTTTTTCTAATTATTGATTTTCTCTATTTAAATGAAGAAATTTCAATAGAATATATCATTGATATTGTTATTGTAATTTTGTACTATCTATTGACTATTCTATTTATATTATAAGGGTTTTTGTAGATATTATAGTACTTTCAATGGTTGTGATCATGAGTCACCACGGAAAACCTGAAAACATTGATATTAATCAATATATGTTCACTAGTAACTGGCTTCAATAGGTATTTCTTGGAGTTCTAATGAGAAGCAGTGAAAAGTTAAGTTCAATCAGGTCTCTTGTGAGATAGTAATTTACTGATAACAATGATGAATGTGCCACTGAATTTCGTAGATTAGTTTGAAGTTAAATATTAACACCATTGGATGCCATCCGAATGAGTGATCTCGAGGTTAAGCGATCACGTGCCAGACCGATATATCCTGTGTTCGGATCTCGAGAGATGGGATTGTGAATGTGCACTGCTGAGGAGTTCCACAATAAGACGAGTAGACCATTCAATGTTTCCAGGTTTTCCATGTTGATCTAGCTTCAATTGACTCATGAGCTCATTTATTAAGATTGGATGTGTTTCATGTTAACTTTTAAAAACGGCTTTTTCTATGTTGATTTATTCACAGATAAAGAATAATGTGTCTATATGTATCAATGTCAAGGTTTGAATAGATAGTTCCCAATACATTGAGCATCGAATAGAATGTTAACATTCTTTGTTATATCCCACTCAATGTAGAGGATAAATTGTATTTCTGATGTTTCGTGACTTAATATAAGCTACTTCTTCAGAGTGAATTCATAATCGAAATTGAATGAATGTACTTTGAAATAGTACAAAGGAAAATAATTCAGCATATTTTCTTTGTACTATTAAAACTTGTGTTAATTTGATATCGGTTATTTATTTATTCTGAAGAAGTGCCCTACATTAGGTCACGAAACATCAGAAATATAAATTTTTCTACTTATTGGGATATAACAACAAAAGTGTTTATATTTATACGTGAGTTTGTGTCTAAACAGGATTAATTAACTAAATTGATTTAAAAGTACATTCATGATGAACTAATAATTATTATTTATGAACACCTTGACCGTTAATACAAGATAGTCAAAGGATAGAACAATTCACCAGTAGAAAATTGATTCAGTCAGTCAGCAAAAATTTAGAACTTTATATATACCTTCATCAGTTCGAATTGTTATACCACATTAGCACAGAAATGCAGTTGTCGATTCAAATCCCATTGTGGTAGAGGTAGTAAAAGTATAAGCAGTAATCGGAAACATTAGGGTTTGAAGATGCTATTCAAAAAACATAATCCAATGAAATGAATTTGGAACGAGAACAAGTAAAGGGACATGAAGAATTCAGAAGATTAGAATTTGGGAGAACACAAAGAATGGATGCACCTGCGCCATTGTAAACGATTTTGAGCCATGTCATTCAGGGTCTCTAACCATCGGTTGCTATCATCTCCCCGATCCTAACCAGATAGTCTACACTTACGATAATGGCTCAGCCAACTTGTCAGTGACTTCATGGATTTGTGTCATGTTTTTGTATGGCCAACCCTAGCTTTCTTCCAACCAACTCCTACGCCATTGAACATTGCATGTCATGGCAGTCGGTGGTTGAGCATACGTAACACATGTCCCAGTCATCTCAATTGATGAATTTACATTACTTCATAAATTGATTTTATTAGTTCTGTATCAAATAACAATTATACATAATACTGAATAACTTGCATTAATTTAATAGTTGAATTCATGGGTCACTTAAAGCTAAACCACAATGGAAAACCTAGAAGCACTAGATGACCGTTTCGTCCTAGTATGGGACTCCTCAGTGTGCGTTCATGAACGAAACGATCGTCCAATGTTTCTAGATTTTCCATGGTGGTCTAGCTCCAATTGATTGATAAATTTAACTACTAAATTACTATAATATCCACAAAACCTCTCTTTGATAGTAACTTACAATAAGCTTAAGATAATTTACTTGTCATGTACAGTTTTCTTTTTAATGGTTGAGTTTATGAGTCAATTTAAGCTAGACCACCGTGGAAAACCTGGGAAAACTGGATGACTGTTTTGTCCCAGTGTGGGACTCCTCAGCAGTGCGCATCCATAATCCTGCTAGCAGGATTCGAACCCAGGACCTTCGGTCTCGACTAGCTACTGAGAAGTCGTTTTCTAGAATCATGTTTTTCCATTTTTTTAGCACACAATAGCATCATACTGCCGTCCCAAGTCAACATCTGACCATCACAAAGTTTTCATACTTTCGATTTCTTGAAATCAATTTTGAGCAGAAAACGGCTAAAACCAAAGAAAATTTACAAATTAAAATGGATTTTGTTATTCCATTACAAATTTGTATGCTATTCAACAAGGCTTCCTATAATCTCGAGGAAACCAACACTTTCTGTGACCAATCACAGGCAGCTTCACAGTTCATGACGTTGCTATGGAGTTATTCAGGTAGTGACAAATTGTTTGTAAAACTGAGAGATCTTACAATTGGTTTATCATTGAGCAGTGATCAATTTTATGCTTGTCTAGTCCTTAGTGCTGATTGAATTCTATCAATCAAATTACAATAATATTAAATATTAAAGTGATATTTGTGAGACAATTTGATCAAGGTATTGATATTCAAGATGGTATTTGATAAGTCTCTGTTGATAGACGGTAATCTTATTAGAATGGTATGCATATAGATGAACATTTTCGATTTCTTTTTCGTCATATTACCATGAAGGTGCTAAAAGGTTTGAATTATTTTTACAAACCTGGAGAACTACGAAAGCCATCATCCAAAAGATACAAGTGTTTATCAACAGTTGTCTACGCAAAATACTTCGGATCCGTTGGTCAGACAATATCAGCAACAACCTACTGTGGGAGAGAAATAACCAGATCTCAGCGATAGGATTAATCAGGAAGAAGCGCTGGAAGTGGATAGGACACACATTGAGGAGAGCATCCAACTGTGTCACAAGGCAAGCCCTCACATGGAATCCTCGAGGCTAAATAAAAGAGAAGTTGATGACCAAAAAACAAGTTTTGCTGAGAAATGTTAGCAGACATGAGAAGAATAAACAAAAATTAGATAGAACTAGAAAGGAAGGTCGAGGTTAGAGTGGTTTGGAGAATGCTGGTCGGCGGCATATGTTGCAATGGGAGTAACAGGCGTAAGTAAGTAAGTATTGGAGGTACTGAATTGTTATTCACCTAATATAATAGTTTTTATTTATTATGTGTATATATTTTCATTAACTTGTTTCTACATAGTCTGTCAATTTGAGTTTGGCATTACGGTTAGTGTAATCGTCTATTCAATCAATGAATATATTCGGTAATGAGTATGAATTCGTGTTTGTTTTAACATTATCACTAAGATATAAGTTCGCCAAAAGAACGAATTTTATTAAGGATTGAATATGACTTCTTGCTTTCATTGTAGGTCAACTACTAATTTATAAACATCCAGTTCGAATCCATAAACATAACAGAACACATTGAAACATGATTATAAGAATTGGACATTGAATGTATAAAATTATAAATACAACCTATTTAATTTTTAATCTTTTACTACAATGAATGTGGTCTATAGATCGAAACTACTTATATTTAACACTTCATCTATCAATCAATGCTCATAAAAATTTGGTTTTAGTTCCTATTAAGGTATGTAGTTTGATTGGTCTATTAAATAGACTTCCCTTTTTTTCTAAAAAAAGACTAATCAACTGAGTATGCTTGTAGTGAAGAAGAAAACAAATACGAGAAAATCGAATGTATTTGAATACAGAAATTCAGAACATCTTAGTAGGATTTGAGAACCATACAGTAAATACTTCATTTGTAAAATGTCTGTCAATCATCTTAGACTTTATTGTTCCTTTGTTTCCATAGCGATCATTCACTGTTCTATTTCACTTTTTTTCGAACTTCTTAATGTTGAGTTACGATTGATGCTACATACTACTTATATTTATCGACATCAGTAGCGCACACCACAGACTGAACAGGTTGTTGAAATTAAAAGAAAAACACTTACTAGACAAATAGTACATAACTATTCAATATCAACTGAACATTTCAAGTTACATAAGATGATTATATGTGGGGCGAGGAATGTGTTAATGTTTCAAGACAAATATGTTTTAAATCAAATAGTTTCTTCATATGATATATCTAATGGTTAAGCGTTCGTGCATGAGACTGATAGGTGCTGGGTTCGAATGTTGCGAGACGGGATCGTGGATACTCATTGCTGAGGAGTCCTACGGTAGGATGAAACGGCCATCCAGTGCTTACAGGTTTTCCATGGTGGTCTAGCTTCAATTGACTCATGATCTCAACCATTGAGAATCACTTATCGGTAGGAAAAATTGTTTACACATCTAGTAGTTACATATTACAGTAATGTTTATTGCATTATTATATTTGCGGTATAAATCATATATGGAATCATTTATTCTATACTTAATAATAATGATAAAACAATGTAATATCATCTGACTAATTAATCAAAAGAAAACTGATGATGATATGCTATTCTGATCAATGAAATTTACATTACCTTAGTCTAAATGAATGAATGATTGAATGAATGGAGTTTATGTAATGAAAGTTGAGATCATGAGTCAATTGAAACTAGACCACTATGGGAAACCTGGAAGCACTGGATGGTCGTTTCGTCCAAAAATTGGATAATAAACATGTTTTTAGTAATGAATAGTTTACAAATAATCTGGAAGTTTCTCAAAATGGACCCATATTCTACCGAACTAACCGATGAGGGAATGATATTATAGCTCATTGAATTTGATAGTTGGTGATTTCTTTGAATAATAACCTGGTTAAGGTTCAATATTTAGAGCATTCAATTTTAATTTAATGATTGAATAGCATAGTTCTTAACAAAAGATTTAAAGATTTCGGGTTCGATATCATATATAGGACTTATGGCTACAAATTGATCAAACGTTTCAGAAGGAATAAAAACAGTTGATGTTTATATGGTAAATATTATCATACAACAGTTAGCACATATTATCTAATGCTAGAAAACTGATATAGAAGGTCCTAGTTTCGATTCTTAAGTGTGGGATCTTGAATGAACACTACTAAGGAGTGCAATAATCGGACGAAATAGCCATCCAGTGGTTCTAAGTTTTAAATAATGGTCTAACATTGATCGATTGATGATTTCAATCAGAAACTAGAAACTCTTTAGAAATTATAACTTGTGGAAATCAATATTTGAGAGATTAGATATTCTAGATTAAATTGAGTTTATTCAGTCAAATTGAAGTAATCAGAGAGGGAGTTGAAGGACACTTAATATAATATTTAGTATATAAAGCTGATATTTTTTTCTAGCTAATCCACAAATAGGTTATAAAAATGATCAGTTTCTAGCTAGAGAAAAAATTATAGATTTGAAAAATATGCACTTCTTGGATTGTTTGAAGCTACACATTAACACCATTGGATACTGGCCGACTCAGTGGTCTAGTGTTTAAGCGTTCGCGTGCGAGGTCGTTAGGTCCTGGGTTTGAATCTCTCGAGGTGGGATCGTGGATTCGCATCGTTGAGGGGTTCGACAATAGAATGAGTTGACCGTTCAGTGCCCCCAGGTTTTCTGTATAGGTCTAACTTCAATTGACTTATGATCTCAACCACTGAAAAATCTGTGTATAAAGTTCCGACAAAATTTATGAATTTCTAAGTTTACTTTAAGGTTCATATGATTTAAATAAGAAGAAATAATGGTAAACGTATTCATCTACGGGTATCCTTATCCTGAAGAAAAGTTTCAACCGTACTTACATTACTCCTTAACTATATCGTTAAATCTATTTAGTTGAATTTTCTTAGTATAATTACATAAATTGGTTTTATGAAAAGGAATGGATTGCTTGTGAATATGTTACTACTACATATAAGGAATAATCAACATAAGTAATTGAACTATGCAACATAACACGATTTCGATACTTTATGAGGTCAATACATTCAATATATCAATGTTAATTGTCCTTTTATTTACATTAACGATCGTCAACCCATGTTATATTTGGTTCTAGTTCTTGTATAGATGAAACGTTTACTGTGCAATCAATGAGATTATTATTATTACTATCTGTACAGTATAATATTTATCATGATTAATATATCATGAATGAATTTCAATTGTTTCAATCACTTTGCTTTTATTATTCTATAAATGAACAAAACAGTATTATTATCATAAAATGATGGTCGAAAGTAGACAACATGTAACCCTAGAACCGGGTTTTGTATTATTTGACACTCATCAGCAAGGTGTACCTATAATCTTAAGGGAAAAAATACTCCCTGACGGATTCGATCTTATGTCACCTAACTTCACAGTTAGAGACTTGAGTTAGTCAAAAGACCTGAAACACATGATATTGATCACCAATCAATGATCAATCAATTGTGAGTATTATTGTTATTACACTTTATAATTCGAATTATAAAGACCGTACCATAATCATCATCATCATTTTCAACGCCTGTTACACCAAAAATAATCGAAAAACAACAACAAATAACTCATTCATCAATGGAAGATTTCTTAATACTTTTCTTTTCACTTTTACAAGAATTAAAATTCACAAAGAGACAAAAAGCGAGACAGAGCGAGCAAGGAAGCTAGCGAAAGAGAGAGAAAGAGAGAGGGAAATAAAAGGAATGACATTAACAATCACTACAACGTTATAACAACATTAGTAACAATAACGTTAGAAATTAGAACATTCACAATAAAAGCAATATTTTTTTAACAGAGAGAACACTCAGTGATAAAATGTAAGGAGATCAACTAAGTATGTATGTATGTATGTATGTATGTGTATGGGAGAGAGAGAGAGAGTGTGAGAGTGGGGGCGGCGAAGGGACAAATAAAACAATATGTCATCATGTATTCAATAATGTTCAGCATATTGATGAAAAAAAATGGATAACATATAGAATATTGATTATTATTTTCAGTGTTTCAGTTTATTTAGTTTACATTTATCATTTTAATTATGATCAATTTTGAAAATAAAGAGAAAATGAAAACGAGTCAACATCAGCATAAAGAAAAAAACAAACAAAAACACCCCCCCCAAAAAAAACCAAAAACAAAAAAAAACATTAGCATGTTTTTAACCATAATTCACACTTACTTTTAGTTTCACCAGATAATTGATTATTGATTATTTGTTCTTGTGAATTATTTGTAGTAATAGAGATATTATCAGCATATTCTATTGAAATTGATGGAGTATTATTAATATTTCTATTGTATATTACATTATTATTATTGTTACTATGTAAAATGGTATTTTCATTAGATCTTGTTGATATCATTGTTAATTGTTCATCAAAATTAGATAAACATGGTAGACTAAGTGAGTTGGTTAAAGTTGAACTGATATTATTATTATGAGTAATAGATGAAAATGTACTGTAGTGTAGACTTAAACTTTTATGAAATGGACAAAAATTTTTAGATGAATTAGTTGAAAATATATCAAGTATATCCCATAGTCTTGGTATAGTTATACTACTATTATCACAATAATAATAATAATTATTATTATTAGTAGTAGTAGTAGTACCGTCCATATTTACATTCATACTAGATAAACTAAAGAATCGTTTTAAATGAAAATCGTCAAACTGTTGTTGTAAATCTATATAAATGGTATTACATATTGGACAAATTCGGTTATGCTTTTTATTATTATTTAGATATAGATTTAATTTAGAAATTTCATGATCTGATAAATCATCATCTATATCTTCACTTACATAAGATAGACTAGGTACATGTACAATTAATGATGCTGTGGATGCATTGAATACATGTCGTTCTGGTAATTTAATATGAGATAGTGATTTAGAATCCCCATTATTATTGTTATTATTATTATTACTACTATTACCTGTTTTCGAGAATTTATCCCAATGTTCAAAATCTGTAAATGGATAATTTAAACGTTTTTCATTATTACAATGTGTAGTCGTTTTATAATCTGATTTTATTAATGATTTACGATGGGATACTAATGCAGTTGAATATTTATCTAATTCAAAATCTTTCATTATTGACATTGATTTACATAGAACTTCTAATTAAACAAAATATATCCAATATTACATTGAAATTGAACATTTATACATATACAATAAAGATATAGATCATTTATACAAGAAAGAAATAGAAATTAATTCATTTCTTCTATGGATAATAATCAAATCATGTATGAATTGAATGAATCTGTGTTTTTCTTCGGATGATACCGCACAATTTATATTTACCGGTAAATGTTTGTTTAAAAAAACCAACAATCGATATCTGATTGGTTAAATCATTCGATCAATTCTTAAGTCAATTTCTTCGACCAATCAAATACTTTTATCCATTTTACATAAAACTGAATTCTGATTGGTTGAATTATATTTTGACCATGAATGATTTATAGTTTGTTTTATAAAAATATTGTTAGATTGGAAATGAAAATTAGCGCCTAAATAACTTTTTTATTTATAGAGATTATTAGATTGAAGATCTAAGTGTTTATGATTCAGTTTAAGAATTCAAGAAGATACTTAGTCAAAAACTTTCTTTTACTTTTGATTGATTAATTGATTGATCGGAGTATGAAAATCTTGACATTTGACGAGAAGCATAGAATACAATGGAGAGCTCGGAATCAATTAGAAGATTTAGATTTCACAGATGACCTAGATCTTTTATCTTATACGCACGAACCAATGCGAATAAAGACAACTTGTTTAGTAGCAGTCTCTAAATCGGTAGGCCTTAACATACACAAAGGAAATAACAAGATCCTCAAATGCAGTACGGAGAACACTAATCCAATCACATTTGATGGGGAAACTCTGAAAGATGTGAGACAGCATTCCTACAATTGAACAACATATGCAATTCAAAACAACTGTCTGTCAACTAATATCAAAGTCACAATCTTCAATACGAACGTCAAGACAGTTCTATTGTATGAAGCTGATACGAGGAGTACTACTATAACCATCATCAAAAATGTACAAGTATTTATAAATAGTTGTCTACGCAAGATATTCAATGCCCGTCTACCGGGAACCATTAACTACAGTCTACTGTGGAGAGAAAAGACCAGCTTCCAACTGAAGAGGAAATTAGGAAAAGACGATGGAAATGGATAGGACATACATTATGGAAATCACCAAATTGCATCACGAAGCAAGCTTTAACTTGGAATCTTGAAGGTAAGTGGAAAAGTGGAAGGCCAAACAATACATTACGTCGAAAAAAGGATGAATAACAATTGGAAGGAGCTGGAGAGGATTGGGTTGAGAATGCTAGTGGGTGGCCTATGCTCCTTTTAAGGGGTATCAGGCGTAAGTAAGTAAGCAACGGCTATTAGATTTAAGTTGCATATCTTATTATTTTCTTACTTCAAACTAGATTTATAATGTCTCCAAAAACTTGTCCATAAAAATAGCATTTAAGTAATCTTACAACTTTTTGTGTCTATTTGAATGAAATTACGTATTCAGATTGTGTATGATACTTTTCCCTATGTTAAGCTACGAAATTCCCTTATGAGTAGTGTCCTTATTGTATCTATGACCACTTTACGTTGACAGTATATATTACTGTTATGTAGATGAAGAGCCTTTCCGAGATTTTAGTCGAACTTCCATGTTTTTTCGAAGTTATTTTCTTCAACCATTACTACTTTATTAGAAACTTATAACTAACTTATTGATTTGGATATTGTAGTTTAAGACCCTAGATTTACAGATTAAGGAGAAATTCTCTCGAATATTTCGTTAATTATGTGAGGATTGTAGTGGTTTGTCAATTGAGATCAATCTATCTATAATGAAAACTCTAACGGTTTATGATTATGTAGATCACTTTCTCGCTCCACCATGATAATAATCTAGCTGTAAATGATCGAATATAAAATGCCTCGATGAGAGGAATTGTTATTTATACTAATGAAACCTGATCATTTCTTTCTTTGAATGTTAATTAATTTGTTATGTTTGGGTATCTTCAGATGTTATTGAACATGGTTGAGAATTGAATTCAATGAGGATGATATGTTATGTATATCAAACTTCAATTGCTTTTACTTCTCAATGGAAATAATCACTGACTAACTCTAAAAACTTTCGCAGTGTTTTCTTTTTACAAAAGGGAGATCAGAGGTGAGTTATCTTATACTCATATGATTGTCTTTTAGAATGGAATTAACTAACAAATTGTCATAAACATTATAAATCTGAAGAAACTATGATCATTTCCCTATTCTTAGTACTTGTCTTTTGATCAGTTCTGATGTTAACAGCCTAAAGTATTAGTGTTTAATTAAGTTAAAGGAATAAAGTTTCAGAACTTTAATCTTGTCGTCTTAGAGATCGACTGTGGAGAAGTACATCAGACAAACGATTCAAATGTACGCCATCTATGATTTGATTTCGTTTCTTTTGACATAAGTACGTGAATACTGGTTTATGGATAGTAGAATGGATACTGGCTGGTAAAAAGTATTTAGAAAATAGATTGTAGTTTCTGAGTTTCTGTTTTGTTATTGTTACTTACCAGAAACTTATAAGTATATGAATCCCTAAGGTATGTTAAATACGAATATTTTCACCTATGATCTTCAACTCCTGAACTATAAGTGATGTGTTCGACAAAGCGCTTATTTATATGAGCAAGTAAAGTTTATAAATTCGTCTCATAAATTTAATTTTACATCATGTTTGAACACGGTATTGAATCACTTCTTATAAACGAAGAATTTCCATAGCTGGGTCCCACTAATTAGAAATAGGAACTTAGTTCACGCCTTATCCTCAAGGATCAAGCGAATATATTTTACTGACACAATAAATGAGGAACTACTATAATTTCGTCAGATTCTCATTAGGAATGGTGGCGAGACTCTAATTTATGGACGACCTTTGAACGAATCCTAAGTGACCGTGGGAAATATTGGCCAATCAGTAGACAGTCAGTATAGAGTAAAAATATGTTATACAGAACCGAGGAAATAAAGTGGATACACTTCTTATACGTGGTTCAAAAACTTGCCAAGGTTAGAAAGAGGTTCAGAGGTTCTAAAATCGTAATGTATACAGTAGAGGGAATCATCCATACGACTACAGAATGGTCGGCCTCTGGAGTCGTGATAAAGTCTCAAAAACTCTTTCAGCCTCGAACACATAGTTCAATATTGTTTATCTGCACTCCGGTTGTTAATTGCACAAAATGCTACTTGTGGATAACGACACGATGCACATAACCAAGCCTATGTAGCAGTCTGTACGCTCTCCAAACATCCATATATATTGTAGTACCTGGCTGCAGCCAGTGTTACTGGTGCTTTTATAATCCAGTTCGCGATAATTTTCGTAATTTGCCTTAGTTAGGAATTATATATGCCAGAAATTTATTTGGCCAAATGGATGAAAGGCTTTCGCGTTAAAATCGGTGATCTATTATCCTATACCTGATTGATTCGTCCACAAATTATAGTCTCGCCGTTTTATTTGTTATAGCCGCTCAATTATCACGTTTTGTACAAAATTCCTTGTGAACCGACCGTACGTTAACCTAAAGCACTGAAGTTGGAGCAGTAACCTTGAAAGCTCTAGAACGCCTCTGATTGGCTCGTCCATAAATTAGAGTCTTGCTGGAATGGTTATCCATCTAGATTCGTTGATAGTAACTTAACACCTAGACATCATCCAGAAAGTGCACTGATAGTACAAAAGAAAACTCTTTTTATGAATATGAACTTTAAAAGAAACTGTGGCTGCTGAACTCTTGAATAAACGGATTTCAAAATCATTGAAAGAAATATACCCTATAAACTGGCCAAACATAATCTTTGATAATTTTCTTTCAGATACTAATAATCGTTTAAAGTTCTTAGTGTGAACTGTGTAATAGTAGTTAAACTAAGAAACATTTAACTGTTTACAATTGAATCATTATTATAAAGTAATCAATATCGGCTACCTTATTCTTTAGGTCTTATCGAATCTTATCAAACAAATTGTAATGTGGTAGGAAACTTTAGGAAACTCAATTTCACATATACTATGTTGACATGTTAAATGAATGAGAGTAGTCTCAATTTTTCAGGAGATAAGCCGTATTCCAAATAGTTCACTGTTGAAGTCCTAAATTATAAATCTAAATTTGAATACAAGTTCGAATCCCATATGAGAGAATCATTCGTTAGTGATGTCTTATTTTGATCAAGTTATATCACAAATTGACTAAATTCTTATGTCATTCAGTGTTTAAATATTATTCTATTTATTAAACAACTTTAAGATTTTATTTTGATGAAGTTTTATTCACAGTTCTATCTGAAGTTTGTGCTGATGATGTCATTCAGGAGAACAATGAAAGCTCCACGATCAAAACATTCAACTCAGAGAACGAAACTCCATCAAAATCATTCACTTGAGCTACAAATCTTCTCCACTATCTTAAGATTTTATGATCAACGTAGTATGACATTATGAGTGTATCCACCTATCAGAAACCTCGTACTAGGATCGATCCAACTGCTCAGTATATTCTGGATTTTTTTGGTTTACGATAAAAAACAGCCTTCAAACAGTTAAAAATCTCTGCAAAATGCTTAAGCTAGTGAAATCAAGGGAATCCATATATACAGAATAGGTAATTTAATACAAATCAAGGACACAGTATCATGAATCGAAGTGCATTATGATCATATCACACATTCCGCGTGATTATTCCAAGTCACAATCCCTTTCTATTCCCTTCAACTCGACCTTCTTAGCTTTTAGTTGCCAGGCTTTCCATTTCTGATTGGTGTTACATACTACTTATTTCGATAAACATAAGTAGTATACACAACAAGTGTTCATATATGTGTATTTATATGGATGTATTGAATCAAATCGAATGATATGATTCATATTGAAAATTGGTTATTACTGACGAAATAATTTTACTTAGTTATTTTATTGAAACACATAAACATTTGTACAAGGAGGCATCAATCAGATATGATTTTTGTGAGGGCTAGAGTACTGCTTGGTCACCAAAACCGAAGCAGGTAGATTTCTTGGGAAGCCACACCACGAGCCTTTGACCTAGAGGTGTAATTCACAAGGCAGTGGAACAATGTCAGGAGATGCAGTCGCATGGCAACCAGTGAACAACATTAGGTCCATACTCCATATGTTCGCCTAAGATGTTGGAGACTATGTACAACATTGGTTCGGAATAAAGGTTTCTCAACCCACCTAGGTGGATCCTCTGATGTACCCACAGGACCGGTTAAAGAGCTGGTAGTTTGCTTTTCGTCTTTTCAACTTCATAAGTTGCACCTCCACCGCGCATATGTATATAGTGGTTAAAAACTAACAGAGAACAGATTTTGTGCTTTAACCTGAACATCCATAGCAATGTTCACACGTGATCTCTTATTGGATCAACTTTGAAATGTTCAGTCAAACATTGATAATATGAGAAAATTGTTTCTTCATCATTGATCTATAATGTTTATCATATGAAAAACAGTGTGTTTTGTTAAATGTTTTCAAATGAAACAATTGCCAATACACTATCCTAAAGATGATATAATAGTGTAATGATGCTTATATACTGACATTGACATGTATTTAGTCTAATATATTTGCATTCATTTTTTATGAATGAACATAAATGCGGGTGGTAGGTCAATGAACATTAACCATTATATTGTTTCTGCTTAAGTTTCTCAGTAATGAACCTTGGTTAGCTAATGTCATGTTCAATAAACAGAAAATCTGAACAATTTGATGAATGTTATAATCAGAAAAGAAATGGATCGAGAGTTGGAATCTTTTTCTTTTATTTGTAGCTACACATCAACAATCACAGACTCGTTCGAAGTAAAGACTGGTGTCAGGCAAGGTTGCTTACTTTCATCCTTTCGCTTTCTCCTGGTTGTCGACCGCATTATGAAGACGTCAACATCTAAGGGGGAAGTATGGGATACAGTGAACACATATGACGCAACCGGAAGATCTAGACTTCGCAGTTGATCTGGCTCTTTGGTCGCACATGCGACAACAAGTGCAGGAGAAGACGACCAGTGTAGCAACAGTAGGTCTCAGCATACACAAACGGAAAAGCAAGATTCTCCGATTCAATACATCATGCATCAATTCAATCACACTTGACGGAGAAGATTTGGAAGATGTACAAACCTTTACATATCTGGGCAGCATCATTGATGAACACGGTGGATCTGATGCAGATGTGAATGCGCGGATCGACAAAGCATGAGAAGCATATTTACAATTGAAGAACATCTGGAACTCAAAGCAACTGTCAACCAACACCAAGGTCAGAATTTTCAATACAAATGTCAAGACAGTTTTACTGTATAGGGCAGAAACCTGGAGAACAATGAAAGCCATCATCCAAAACATTACAAGTGCTTATTAACAGTGGTCTGCACAAATAAAATTGGATGCATTGGCCAGACGATATCAGCAACACCCTATTGTAGGAGAAAACAGACCAGATCCCAGAGGATGAAGAAATCAAGAAGAAACGCTAGAAGTGGATAGAACACACATTGAGGAAAGCACAAGGTCAGCCCTCACTTGGAATCTTCAATGCTAAAGGAGAAGTGGAAGACCAAAGAACACATTTTGCCGAGAAATGTTAGCAGATATGAGAATAATGAACAATAATTGGATAGAACTTTGGAAGGAAGGTCCAGGACAAAGTCGTTTGGAGAGTGCTTCATGATCTTAACTTAGTGTTTTGAGAGTCATACTTACTTACTTACTTACTTACTTACGCCTGTTACTTCGTGATCTCGAACTGAGGACCTATCAGTCTTGTTCACAAGGGAGAGAATGGTGTTTATGTTGGTCATTTTCGTAGATTCGTTGAAGTTAGACATTTGGCCGATTCAGTGATCTAGTGGTTAAGCACTCGTTCATGAAATGGATAAGCCCCCAGTTTGTATCTGATGAAATATGATCATAGATGTACACTGCTAAGAACAATCCAATACTTTCAAATTTTCTATGATGATCTAGTTTCAATGAACTCATCAATTAATTTAATTACTGATCTCTTCATTTTTTTAATTTTTTTTTAAAAAAAATTGGTGTGATTGTGTTCATATTGTTACTATAAACAAATAATAAAAGTGAAACCAAGCAACTCATAAAACAATTTTTCCCTCTTTTGTTTCTTTGTGAAAAAGAAAAAATAATACTTGTATACCTTCTACATATTTGTTTTGATATTTTAGATGAATGAAATGAAAGACCATTAATTCTTGAATGTTGTATTCACTCTAAATGTGTATGTGTCTGTGTGTGTGTTTGTGGGGGGAATGTTTGAAAACAATTGTGTATTATATGTTATTGAGTAATTTGTGTATGTATGTATGTGTGTCTGTAGTATGTGCGTGTGTGTTTGTTTATTTTTTTATTTTTTGCATGATCACCGATTCTTATATTATACAAAAAAGTTTAAATAGAAGAGATAGATGGATAAAAAATAGCAAAGGATCTATATATTTATATGAAATAATCAAATAGTAATATTGAATGGAGAGAGTGTTGGTGGGCGGCCCCTATGTTCCTCCATGAGGGGTAACAAATATAAGTAAATAAGTGATGTTGTCAACAAAAAAAAATTTTTCCAAAAAAATCGATAACAGATAATTGACAACAATGAAGGAGTTGTTGAAACATCTTTTTCCACCCTTTTTTTTTCAAGGTATCTATTACTGTACAATAAAATGAATTTATGTTACCAAGTTAATAGAATAAAAGGGAAAAAAAAACAGGAGAAGATTATCAATCAATTAAAAAAAACAATTTACAATGATATAGTATAAACAATTGAACCATTTATAATTTAATTGTAATTTGATCTTCACTACTATCAGATCGTTCAATATTTAATAATGATTGATGAACTGATTGACGTTGTAAATTAGTTGAAAGTAAATATCGATTAGTATTATTATTATTATTGGTATTATTATTATTATTGATTATTTCATGGGAATCCGATTTAACTCTACAAATCACTATTGATGGTTGATTAAGATGAACTTTCATTTCACTTTTTGATGATGATGTTGTAGATGATAATGATAATGTTGAATGACTAGATTTTCTATCAAATATGAAAGGTTGATAATCCTCATTATTATTATGATGATGATTATTGATTGATGAAGATATAAATCTGGATGATTGATGTTTAGGAATAACATCAATGATTTTATGTAAATCTATATTAGATGATCTTAATTTGTATTGTTGATCATTTAGATCAGATGATAATCTAGATTCAATTTGTTGATTCATTAAATAATATTTTTGTCCATTTTGATTACTAGGTAAAAAGAATTTTTTTACTACATCCCTTTTTAATGGTGACATTGAAATAGATTTTGAATGAGTTGATTTAAGATCAAGTTTATTGATTGATGAATGTAATTGATCATGATCTGATTTATTAGATGAGAATAAATTTCTTACACTAGTTGAATGAATCATTTTAGTGGAATCATGTTGAATTGTTGTATAATTACATGATCTAGAACTGGAACGTTGATGATTAGATATAATAGTTGGTGAAGTGATTGATCTAATACGTTTATCTATAATACACATAGAATCTGTTTGATTATTATTATTGATCTGATTACAATTTATATTTTCAAATAAAGAAGATTGGGAAGGGAAGAACACATTGCGTTTATTTCCTTCAATAGTATTATTTTTACTAGAATCAATATTGTTAGTAGTAGTAGGAATAGTATCTACAAAATAACCATTATTACATCCGTATGATTGATTATGTAACTCTGAAGTATTATCTGAATTACATATAGAATCTGGTGACATAAAAATAGTAGATAAATCATCTCGTTGATGTTTTATTAATGGTTGAGCAACTAGAACTTCAGGTTCCATCAGTTTACGATAATTTTCCTACAAGTTATAGAAATATAGAAAAAATGTCATGCTGAATATTGGATATAAATTGTTCATATTGTGCATAAAGATATACATTGTAAGGTTGATTTTCTAGTGCATACTACTTATGTCAATAGATATCAGTAGTATGAGACACTAAACAGATATAAAAAGAAAACTTGGTAGCAGAACGTTTGGAAGATCAAATTAAATAGAATGAGAATGTAAACAGAAATTAATAACCATGAAGGAACGATGAAGTTTGAAACAACTGATGGAAGATTTGTCAACGAAATATTTAGTGTATGGTTGTTACATAGTATGAAACAACTTGGTAATTATGCATTGAATAATAAGTTGGTTCCCTCTCATTTCAATGTTGGTTCACTTTGGTTTTACATTCGTTAACTAAAATACTTTTGCTCACATAGTTGGTTTAATATTATGCAAATCAATAATTATCAGTATGATGTTTGAGTAGATTGTTGAATGTTGTTGAGATCATGATGCAGTTTAAGATAGACAAGTAATGAAAACCTATAAGCACTGAACTACTTGATGGATTTTCCATTTAGTGAACAAGCACAACCTCATTTATTATTATTATTATTATCTTATAACCGATTATTATTAGTTTTAGTGAGATATTCTCAATCATAAATTTTGGTTTGCAAATCTAGTATCAATATCCTTCTGAAAATTTGTGTACCACCTTTCTAATTACACTAATGTAACATAAGTTGGATGAATATTTTTATTCAAAAAAGAAAGACTAATACTAAAGAATTTGCATATATCTCGACGCGAATATTAAATGGTAACTGTTTGGATCTATTTCTGGACTAATATGATACATGTATTCTTATTGTATATTTGTTAGTTAGTTGAACTATTCATATTCGTATTCCTCTTATTATAAGCTTCATTTTGACCTATAGACTATTATTGTACGATTTACCATTCTTGAGTCATGCCCTGTCTATCGATTAATATCTCCCACATTCACAGCCACATTTGACTAAATCTTCTACAAATGTTGTTTCCTATTTTATGCTACAATATGGTCTGTTTGATTGGTGTATATTAATCCAGTATGTTTGAAATAAATGATTCATATCGTAAAGGCGGAGATTGATGTTCTGGACTTAAAAAGCAGGGCTAGGTGGGAAGAAATACTGTTAAAGACTCTAGACTGTTCCTACAGGTTTTATGCATGATTGATCCGGTCGATAACTCACTGTTCTCCAATTGGCGGTATCATTAGGTTAACAGGGCATAAAGCCCACAAGTGATAACAGTATTTGAAGGCAATCATGTTACACACTAAAAGTAATGATTTGAGTTTTATTATACATCCATTGATGTCATTCAAGTATGTCATGTATTGTGAATGATTTTCTTCTTTATATTAATGAACATCATAGTTGATCACTTGGATGACCTACCAAACATTCTTCATATTAAATCTATGCATAACTTTGGATAAATTCATCTTTGGTATTTTAATATAGGCATTTATTATAATCTATGAAATACTTTTACGACAGATGATAATCTATTTTCAGCCAAATTCATTCGAACAGATTCTAGTCAATGTCAGTGTTACATGTGTTAAGGTTTCATGGAGCATTAGTCCTTTCAAGACCGTAAACATATCTCATTGCCGAGTGCTTCTATGCATCCAGTATTCACGTTGTTGTGCTAATGAGATATGGCAACTTGGATCGATGGAAATATGTGCCTGATCCTACGTTGTAGCTGACTTACTAAGTTTACAGATTTATTGATTAACAACGTAACACTCTTCACGCTAATAAAAAATTGAACTGACTATACACATTGTCATTATTTACATCTGGTTAATTAAAGAGCCATGTTTGTTTAACTCATTAATGTTAATAGGATCTTATCAATTCATTCATTCTGTGGTTGCTACTCTGAATGATTCGACATCTCATAAACTATGTTGAGATACATAGTGATTGAAGGCAGTAGGTGGTAAATATTACTGAATGTAAGTTAAATACTGGTTGAAACTTGTTATTAGGGCGCACTTGTAATCTTGAGGAAATCGATGCTTTTTATCGGATTGGAGCTTAGGTCGTTCAAAATTTACAGCCTGAGATGTTACCAAAGAGCTGTTGGAGCAAGAATTGACTTCTTACAGAATTAAAATATTTGTAATTAATTAATAGTAGAGTAATGACCAATGTTATGTTTGTTTAGTCTAAATACATTAAATCCACTTTACATTTTTAACTCCACCTGTAGCTCTTCTAGAGTTACTGCCGGTCTCAAGCTCGGGTAAAGGAGAAGGGTTGGGCATGGAGTTACTGACATCATCCCGTAGAAAACTAACTCTCTAATCAAAAAACGCTAATCAGAAAAAATAATCCAAGTAACTTTTCATCTTTAAATATCAGCGTGTAATGAAAAAAACTGTTGTGTCAGTTTATAGTGTCGATTAGACTTAATTACCTTTGCTGATTCAATTTGTGCAATCCATTCATCACATTTAGATCCAGCAGAAAATATATATAGATTAGCAATATTATGAAAATCATCTAGAATTGCGCAACCAAAAACACCTATAAGAAATTAAACATAGACGTATAATTAGAGAAGGAAGGAGAACAATGAAAATTGGATTACTATTTCTAAACGGTAGTGAAGTTTTAAAGAACTCTCAGTAATTGATATCGACTGAAAAGATTATCTCAATTAGTGTAATTATAAAAAGTATGTATATAATATGTATTACCTATCAGTCATTAATGTGAGTATTTTGCATGAACCTAAGCAAGTCACTACTTAGCGTTATAAAAGTTAGGTATACTGTAATTCAAATCTACTACGAAATGTTTTATTTTTACTTGGCTATTCGGTTTACTTATTTAGCGCACTAATTGCACGACATGCGTTCTAAAATTGAGTCACTTGCTGGCTCTTTATCAAAGCATGATGATTTGAAATATTCACTAGTTTGAGCATCATAAATGATCTCTGTGATGTTTATGCATAACAATTCACATATCTATTTATCACATTGAAACCATGAGTCAGTTGAAGCTAGACCACCATTGGAAACCTGGAAGCACTGGACGGCCGTTCCGTCCTAGTATGGGACTCCTCAGCGGTGCGCACCCAAGACCCCGCACCCCGCGGGATTCAAACCCAGGACCTACTGGTTCCTTGCGCGAGCATTTAACCATTAGACCACAGAACCGGCATCCAACGGTGTTAATGTCTAACTTCAACCAATCCACGAAATTGCGCCACCTTATATCATTGTTTTCAGTAAGCTGATATCTCACAACAGACCCGGTTGAACTCCATTGGTAACGGCTTCCCACTAGAACTCCAGGAGTATCTTTTGAAGTCAGTCACTAGTGATTTCAATCTGTGAAATTTCTAAAAGCTCCACAAACCCCTTCTGATAATATCTATTTACGTTTTTATTTTAATGTTTTAGTTCGTTTTCTCACTTACAACTGGAGCCCGAAGACCGCACAATTTAAGGTTTTCCCTTTATTAGTGCTTATGTTTTTATTTGGAATAATACCATCTGTTTACGTTCTCTGTCCTTATTCACTTCCCTTCAATATTTTTGTATATTGTTTTATACTACTAACTAATATTTAGTAAATATTTTTTGATTGAGATCATGAACCGATTGATGTTAGACCACCATTGAAAACCTGGAAGCACTGGATAGCCGTTTCATCCAGGCTTTTCCATGGTGGTCTAATATCAATCGGTTCATGATCTCAATCAAAAACTTAACAATCTCCACAACCCCTAAACTGATTCAGTAAATAGTATGTGATATACAAACATCGGCAGTTTCTTTCTTCTTCCATTCCTTTTTTTTTCTTAATTATCACTTATAACTAGTGTGAACAAAGAAATCATGAGTCAATTGAAGTTAGATCACGATGGAAAACCTGGAATCACTAGACAGCCGTTGAGTCCTATTGTGAGACTCCTCAATAGTGAGCAACCACGATACCACCTCGCGAGATTTGAACGCAGGACCTATCAGCTTCGCGCGCGAATGCTTAACCACTAGGTTTTTTATGGTAGTCTAGTTTCAATTGACTCATGATCTCAACCACTGAAAGTATTACAATATCCACAAAAACCCTTCTGATATGAATTTCTCTAATTGTTTGTGCGTTATGGTCTGGTTAGTCATCTATTTATTTATGTATTTTTTTACACTAATCTGAAATCGGAAACCAGATCGGAATTGGAAATATAATCGTGTAATGTTCCAGTCGACTTATCTTCTCTTTCACTCATGTGCTTGTCAGTCAATCAGGTGATAGAATAGTTTTCGTCTCTATACCCTAAAGCAGTTGGTCTCACTTCGAACTCAAGCATACTAGCCTCAAAGTTAAACCAGTTAACTTATCGCGTCAAGGTCTTAATCTAGATTCAGACAAGTTATCCTCTGCACAAAAAAGGGGAGACAAATCAAGGACGGTACAATAACCAAATCAGTTTCAAATATACATTTAAATCCCGCGAGGCGGAATTGTGGATGCACACTGCTGAAGAGTTCCACAATAGAACAAAATGGTTGTTTAGTGCTTCCAAGTTTTTCATTGTGGTCTAGCTTCAAGCGATTCATGATCTCAACTATTGAAATTACTATAACATCCACGAAAACCCCTTCTAATATACATGGAATAAATAAAAACAAAGTAAAATATTCAACTGACCAGTTTCACGACCACGCTGAATAATCAACTTATCTAATCGTATAGGACTTTTTAATAATTTCCAATAATCATTACCATCTTTCTTATGTTGCTTAGTAATTAAAAATAAATCAGTCAGAATATGGCAAACAGTTTCCACCGACTAGAAATTAAACAAAAAAAAAGAAATAGAGAGAAAAAGAGAGAGAAGAAAACTACAAGCTATGAATATGCTTTATGAAAAGAGCAAAAACAAAGATTCTAACAGAATAGTATGAATTCATTCTATTTCGTTTAGTTCTCATCAGCTGCTTACAACTTGGGATATTTAAACATCATGATTACATAATGGGTTTAAATTACTTACATGAAAGAGTTTGGTTGGAAGTTATATTTAAGACACATTAGTATAGTATAGTAAGGGTGTAAATAAATGGAATAGACTGAATAGTGTAAATATATACCTTATGCGATGAAAGAACATTCTAAAACATTGATTGTGACCCTGAAGGATTGCAAAGTAACGACCTGATGTTCTATATCAAGGAGATGTTTGGTAATTGCACTATTTAGAGTTTTTCTTTCTGTTATTCTGAAGCTTTTTGGAACATGTTCAAAAAATCTGAGATATGCCCTCATTTCTGTTCGACCAATGTAGCTGCTTTGGCAGGTGCACATAAATTGATAAATACATCTGGTGGTAACATGAAAGGGATGCTTGTCAACCTCGGATTGAGTTATTGAACATGTTGTATAATATAGAGAATTAAGAGTTTGGCCGCCGGATAAGTTCTGGATAGCGCAGTATTCAGTCTCGTGTTGATTATGTGTGTGACATCATCACCTTTGAAGTTAAGATTTATAGATAGTGGTTTCTTATTGACCGTAATTACTCCCATCTTGTTTTCTTCGGGCTTTTTATATTTGTCGTAAAACCTTTGTGAGTAAAAGTTGTCTCTTAGGTTTTTCCCACGTTCATCAACTCTTGATTGAATTTGTCGGTGGTATATATCTTTTCTACCCTATAAAATTGTGTTTTAACCAATACCATCTTGTAGATGATTGGGAAAAAACTAATGACATTCAGATGAATGCCATTTCAAGTACTTTTTCGATAAACCGAACGTTGAACTGTCCCATCTCTCATACGTTTTATGGCAACATCAACAAAGTGGAATATGCCATTCTGTTCGTGTTCCATAGTATATATGCATAGTGTATATTCATCTATACATATGTTTATTCATACTGATGAGTTAATTCATTGTATCAACGTGTGAGATCTTGAATGAAGTGATGCTTTCTGTTGGATTCACAGTCCAATCATTCATTTTCACAATTTAAGACTTTACTGTTAAGCTATTGAGACCGTAGTTAACTTTTTGTAGATCTGAGATATTTGCAATAGATTGATCACAAAGTATTGAACATTGTCAATCCATTGAAACTATCTCAATTCTACAAAAGGTCATTCTCGATCTGAATATTTCATTTTGTAAAATCTCAGGCTGTAAAAGAAAGTGATAAGAACTTTAAATCCGATAGGGAACATTGGTTCTTTCGACAATACAGATAAACTTTGATGACTGTTGTCAGCTAGCAGGAAACCCAAGTCAAGTAGAATTTCTTGTTAATTAACTAAACTTTTTTATTTGTTTATTTTATTCAAACACATAAACACTGATAGAAGGAGGCACCAAATAGATATGTTTGAGGACTGGGATACTGCCCGGGTGCCCGAACCGAAACAGATGGATTTTTAGGGGTCCACTCCTCGAGCCTTTGACCTTAAGGTCGAATCCACAAGGCAGTTGAACAAAGTAAGGAGATTCAGTCTCACGGTAGACGGTGACCAACGATTGGTTCATACTCCATTTGTTTCGTCAGTATCATGAAGCCTATGTGGAGCATTGGTTTGGAATCAGAGTTTTCCAACTCCCTTAGGTGGACTCTTCGTATCCACCATTCCGGTCAAAGTGCCGGATATTCGTTTTTCGTCCTCTCAATTTCGTAAACAATAGTAATGCCGCAAAAAGGCAGTGAGTAGGACTTCTCTGGAAATGGTTGTATGCACATGGTCATGTGAGAGCATTTGGAGAGGGAAAGCTAACTCCAGGCACTCTCGGCCGTACCAGGGCATTTGGGGGAAACAAAAACTACGTAAAATTAAAACATATACACGCAATATCAAGTTATTGCATTTTTGGTTTTGTGTGACCGTTTAACAGGCTCTCACTCGAATTATCAGCTATATTAAAAGGCTACCATATATCGCTGTGGAATGGTTACCCTCCGCTCTGTATTGCAAACGAATGTCAACCTTCTGTTCTTTAGAAAATTGTTCTCATCACATTACTATGAGGCTATAGGTTCCATGTGATTTGTGGATTCATGGTTGTGTGTACTATTGCAAATATTCAAAATAGAATAAAACACTTAAATGGTTAGTATTAAAAAGTAATCTTTTAGAAGAATGTAAGAACCTACTGAACTGAAATGAAGTCATTTATAGGATAGACTAAGAGGAGAATCAGTTCAACTTATTGACCAACTGTAAATGTATATACTAGCCTTTGAGATATTTGTTTAAAAAGTAATAATAGCAGTAGACTGTTTAAACTAAAATAATTGAAACTGGCTTTGAATCATTCGTTCCACTAGTTCCAAAGTTGAATGATTACACATTTAAGTCATTGCTAAATAACGGTAATTGTGAGATTTTGTGGGTGCATAAAAACTGCATGTCATTCCTAGTTGAATTATCTGTAGAAGCCTTTAATGCCTTCACAAGACGAACAAGGACTATAAAACTAATAAAACAAGGTAAGAATATTTAATAAATTTAAAGATTATTTTAATTAACTACTTACACGATTCGGTGGTTCTTTAAATCGTAAATTTCCTCCATATAATACAGTACGTTGAATAGTTCGCCTACAATAAATATCTGACCAATCATATGCAAAAGAATCTGATAATTCTGTATCAATAGAAAGTGATTTTTGTAATCCATTACCTTCAGAGATACGTGATAACAATACCGGAAATGAATTGGATTCATTCATTTGATTAGTTAAACTATAAATTCTTGAACGTTGTTTCAAATGTATCGGTGATGTATTATCTGTTGATACTGTTGATGATGTAGACAATGTTTGATTACAATCACCAATACCGGAATCACTACGATTACAACTAGTTGTTGTATGATTTGATATAGTTCGAAGATCTGATATTGAATTATTAGAAGTGAATAATGATGAACCACTTAAACGTCGATTACGTAAAAATGCTAATGATTTTGTACATGAAGGTATAGTTTGATGTATGGTATTATAATCATTAAATATAATCACTGGAGTTGGTAATTTGATTGGACTAAGGATTGAAAATTTAAATCTGTTTTGTTTTATTCATCATAAAAGAAAAGAAAAAAGAAAAATAATCACTAGGGTTAGATACTACTTTAAAATGACATAAGTTTTACATTTTATATATGGATTGTGTATTATTTGAAAGGAAAATAAAACACACTTTGTGGAGATAGGTGCTGACTGGAAGACTCTTTCTGGATGGATCAAACTCTGACCGAGAGGATTTAGTCAATGATTATATCGAGGTTTGTTAAGATTTTTGAGTTTCATAGTTTATAAGACGAACTCACAAAAGTTAGAAAACCTTTAAAGACAATAAATCAGTTGTTCTAGTGTGAGACTATACATAAATGAGGATCCACGACCATAATCGGATCTTTAAATCGCATAGTGAGGGGACAAGCTTTAGACCTCTGAATCGTTAGCTAGAGGTTTATAGTTTTAACTTCAATTAATTCGTAAGATTAAACAACCATCATTCGATGTCATTGTTAGGTAGCCGCTCTACACCCCATATAATCGAATCATACTATTCATGGTTTCTCAATTCTGTAATTCCTGAGTTTTAATGGTTGTCCAACTCATTGCAGTCCATGTTTCAAGCTAAGAATTTAATCAACAATTATAGTTACACAAAAAAATACAGGTTTCTAATCTGTGATCAAATTAGATGTAGTCAGATAGATTTCATAAGATTTTGATGACTAATTGGTTGATTGTTTTTCATGGATATACGTGTACCTAAATTTATAGGCAAAGATGGATAGTGGCTAGCAGTGGAATCCAGGACGCATGTCCCGTCCTGCCTCACAAGGCAAGCCCTCACATGGAATCCTCAAGGTCAAAGGAGAAGAGGAAGACCAAAGAATACATTACGCCGAGAAATGTTAGCAGACATGAGAAGAATGAACAATAACTGGATAGAACTAGAAAGGACGGCCGAGTACAGAGTGGGTTGGGGAATGCTGGTCGACAGCCTACGCTCCTCTTACCGCTTCTCGAAAATGTTCTACGTCTGTTCCACGAATAGGAAACAGAAAAGCGAAAAATATGAAAACGGTCTTTCCTCCTAGGGTTAATTCAAATAATTCAAATAAGGATAGTTGTATGTTTGTGTATGACTCTGATACTCTAGAAGTGCCAGGATACATGCTAAAATTAGTAACAAAGTTGGTGATTATGGAACAGGGATATGACACGTAATCAAACATTACATATAACTCTCTAGTGATTTTATATTGAATCTTGACTGGAAGAAGAACTATCAGTCTTTTCTTAGCTTTTAGAGACTTTTCTGAAGAACTTTTTGAGGGCTCTCAGTGTCATCACAGTAGAAACCAAGATATATGTTTTGTCTTGTTTGTTAAGATTTACACTAAGACTTGAATTCATTGCTTTTCACATCAAATGACTAAAACATTATCCACCTAGCAACTGGGTTCAGATAAACATTGGATATGAATTTCGTTTAACCTATTTCTTATTTTAAATGTGATTATGAATTCAGTAAGAATTACCAAAATCATACATTAGTAAAGTGGTGAGACTATGTGCAATTTGTTAAACTGATGTACATACATAATGTGATATCCGCTAATATATAAAATGTATTCTATCTCTAACGTTTGTCCCACCCAAATGTGAGTAATCATATTTATCTATAGGCTTGTATGATTCAGTATTACAGTCAATGAGGTTGTATTTAAATTATTTTAGCCGCCTAAATTAAATGATTATACTTATCACTAAGTATTCACCAATGATTCCATTGTCTAACCGTTAACGCTGATCATTTATCATCGATCAAATAACGATGAGGTCATCAGGTTACATAACCTGAATTTCTGTGATGTTAATTTAATAGCCTATATCCATCACTTCCAAAATTAGTTTCGGTGTAGATCTAGACCTAGATACAAGCTAAACTATGGTTTAGAAGGCTTTTTGAAAAACTGGTAAACTCAACAATAAATTATAGATTTTTATGGAATAGATAAATTTTGGCTAGGAGTAAAACTCAGTGTGTCCATTCCTTCTGATTTGGGATTTCTTAGTGTTGATTACTTCCTTAGTCTAAAACTAGGACTCAGCTACTTACGGTTCTACAAGAACAGCAGATAGTGATTAAACGCCACAGTATAGATTATCTTGGATCAATGCATGTACATAACTATTGAAATCATTTCGTTCGGGAAAACAAAATATCAGACAGAGGAAATACAAAGAAAGTTAGAGAGTTTTTAAAAGCATGGCACCCTGATAAAGCATCAACCAATAAATATTTAGGGATTGACCTAATCTACCAACTAATAGGGAAAGGGATCAATAACTCGACGATTTGAGATCAGCTTAGAAATTAAATCAATCAAAGTAAACATAAAAACAACGGCCACATACCTATGGAAAACAACCAACCAAATGCAAGGTCAAAAATGTAAACTACTAGTCGATTGTGAAGAAATCTTAATAACTCACTTCTTACGGATATGTGTGCTGATGATTTTATTGAAAAAGACAATGAAAGCTTTACGAATAAAGTATCTAGCTCAGTGACCAAAATAACCTCAAAATCATCATCTTGAGTTACAAATATTTTTCACTATTTTGTTTCAAGTACCCGATATCTTATTCACTGATCTCTTGAATTCAGATGATCACTGCCTTGTGTAATGATTGCAAGGGATGCTCATTAAAATAGTGGGGAAGATTTGTAGCTCAGGTGGATGATTTAGATGGATTTTTGTTATTTGAGCTGGATGGTTTGATCGTGAAGCTTTCATCGTTCTTCTGAACAACACTATCAGCACAAACGTCAGATAGAAGTCTACTCTGAATAGTTAAATGTTAACTTGAATATTTCTTGGCTTTTGTAAATTTTCCGGCTGATAATTATAGACTTGGAAGTAAATGTTCTGTTGCATTTCTACTTACTTTGTTTAAGATTTGATGGCAATAGTGGGTTGATAGGACCATAGTAGCCGGTTATCAAGTTGATACAGTCAATCTTCAGTCGTGTAACAAGCTACAACAGCTTCATTTTTACTATTTAGCCAGTGAAGAAAGCATAAAAATCAACCAAGCCACCATCTGTTGCCGCATTTTCAAGTTTCAATCACGCTTACTTTGAAGTCATAAAATACATTCAATACAATATCTAATTATTCAAAGCAATCAGTATGATCATGTACAGTAAAGCGAAATATTCACAAAATTTCATGATTTCATTGAAATTCGCTGATTTTCACAACCTCTTATTGAAAATCAACATGTGATTGCTATTGGCTGGCAGTTACACATGGAAAACAATGGAAGATAGTTGCACGATGTCGTGGATTGATTAAGGTTAGACATTAACACCATTGAATGCTTGCTTAGTAGTCTAGAGATTAAGCGTCCTCAGGCGAGACCAAAAGTTTTGAGTTTGGTTCACACTCTCAGAGTCATGTTTGTACACTGTTAGGAAGTTCTATAAAAGTACGAAACGACTGTTCAGTACTTTTTACTTATCAATGTTGGTTCAACATTCCTCGGTTTATCATTTCAATGAAATTCAGTTATCTTCACGACCCCTTACAGACAATAATAAACATTATAATACTATACTCTTACCTTGTATAATCACTAATCAACTGTGTATAATCATCAATACTATTGTCTAAAAAATCACAACATATTAATTTTGATGCCAACATTTCTAAACTTTCCCATGTTTTCGTTTCAGTCATCATTTGTTGATTAATTTCCTCAATGAAATCACTGATAGACTTGTACTGTATATTTTGAAAGAAAAAAACAAAAGGTTAATGGAAATGAATAAAGCTGGAAGTAGATAGTAATAATATAATTAGTAATAATTACCAGTATAACAAGAAGGTAAACTTGATATGAAAAAGCGAATCTGTGAACAAGATCATATTTATTCGAGCCTTTAGTTGCTATATGATCACTGATCTAAATGATTCATGATCAAGTATACCGCGGTGAATTGTTAGGTGATGAATCGAGGTAATTGACAATATATCCTGTTTGATTTAGGTTTTATGTTGGTTGAAATTCACCAGTATCTTCAATCTTGAGAGAGAACTAAAGCATCCTACAGTTTGATAGATAGTATTTGGATGAACACCAAGGACTAATCAAAGATTATTTCGATTAACAATCAGCTATCAATCCATATTAAATATCTCAGTCTTACAGGAGTTTGGTACTGATCGAAATGGTGCAGTGGTGACGTTTCTGACGGTGAATTTGGATAACACGAGTTTTAGTCTTATAGGAAACTTTACTCATTCAAGAATGAGGATGTTTTGTTGACGAATATGAACTTGCATGATTGCTAAGTCAAATATCGTTTTCTGCTGACTATCTCTTAAAATCTGGCAAAACAAACAAGCGATTCAATAAACAGTTTCGGTATCCTTTTCAAACACTCGTAATAATATAGAATATAATTTGATGCTTAAAAACTGATGTAAAAGTCAAACAACATCTAAACCTCTTCTTAGTACTTTTTCATTAGTAGTCTATTGAAGAATAGGGGATGGAAACGTTGAGATTAATGATTACATATATAGTATTAAAGTAAAGTGTATATATGAATGTTGAATATCAAGAGAATGATCCAAACTGAATTTCTAAAATCTGAGTTTTCAGATTGTTTAGAAGGATTTATTTGATCGGGCTTCTCGGGTTGCTTCTCGAGTTGGCAGTTGATTGATAACCTTTTCAAAGATAAATTGTAGCTTTAAGTCATTGGGATACGTATGTAACAGCATGTTCTCAATTGTAAGTCAGATTTATAATTGAGCTAATGGTTTCACTCTTTCTAATCCCGTCTTCAGTTATTAACTTACGTAGATGTCAAAAAGAGAATGTAGACCAGTCAACAGTTGAATTTTGAATTTTCCATCAATTCTAGTCAGGTCAAAGAACACATTACATTGGGAAATAGAATCAGATATGAAAAGAATGAGCGACAACTGGAAAAAGCTGGAAAGGATTGCCCAGGACAGGGTTGGATAGAGAATCCTAGTTGGCAGCCTATGCTCCTCCACAAGGAGTAACAGGTGTAAGTAAGTAAGTAAGTATCTTCACCAAAATGATCAGCCTAAATGTAGTATACATTCCATGCAATTATGTTTCCTTTATGAATCTGAATAAGGCCAAAACAACAATTAAAGCAGAATAGTATAATTTCATTTTATTTTGTGATTTCTGTCCAGCTGCTTACAATCATTGATGTATATGAAAATGTAATTATTAAGCTAAGATATAATGTAGAACAATTGATAGTGATCACGGAGAGGCATGAGGTCATTTGAAGATGGAATTAAAAAAAAGGGAGGATGAGGTAATAATGGAATGAACTCCGGAAATAGGTAAGATAGATTGTGTGATCATTATAGAAGTTGTGAAGACCTTACAAATGCATCAAATTACTTGAAACTAGTCATAGAAGATTAAGAACAATGGGATAATAATTTTCTAGAATTAGAAATTGAAAGATTACATAATAATTATACAAAATTTGAAGAGTTTACTGACAAAAATAATAATTTCAAATGATATTGCTGTGTGTGCTACTTATATGGACATAAGTAGTATATGATGTTAGTCGTTGGCAGAAGGTCTGGAAGCAGAGAGACAAGATGAGTCATTTCGTGGCAATTGATGCACATTTTTCAAATTAAGCATTTACTTTATGATTGTTAGATTTTATTAACAAGTCCTGTAATTTTGAGTTGAATACATTCGATTGTCCCCACCCGTGTTCTGTTCACTGCAATAGTAGTCAAAGCTGTAAATTTTCGAGTTAAGTTGGTTACTGTCCCTTTCTAGATACATAAGTCGGGTTTTAGTTACTTTGTTGTTACTGAGTCGGCAAACCGAAGAGGAGCCGAGTCTTTTGTCGATTAGCAATTCTAAAGGATTGTAGAATATTAGTGGTATGCCTAGTGTCAATTGAATACCGAGAGCCGTTGTGCCTCTCAGCATTAAATTCTTTGGTGGATGCTCAAAAATTCGAACCTGAACTCTTCTCCCTATTTTTTCGATGTATGTAAAGTGATAAATACATTTGGAGGTAGTGAGAAAAGGGAACTTGTCAATTTTGTTTGCAGGAGTGAGCAGTTCGTTTCGTATAACGTCGTCGGTTATTTTGCTAGATAAAGATTTTTTATCTCGGCATTTATCCTGTGGCTAATCGTTTCAGTAATTTCATCTCATTTGAAGTGCAGATAAAAAAAAACACAGGTTTTTTTATCTGTTTCGTTTTGAACATGTAGATTGGGTTTGGCATACCTCTCGACCGATTTTGATGGGTATGCATTTTCACGTAGACAGGTTGTAATAACGACAAGTTCCTCTTCCAGGCTTTCTTTTGAGCAAACTTTATGAACTCACCAAAAAAGTAAATACATTCCCCTTTTTATAACTTATTGAATAGAAGCTGTTGTGGTTTAGATAAATTCGATTCCATGTATTTTTTCAGTGAATGTGTCTTTATAGTGTGGCATTTGAAGTTTGTTTGATCCCAAAATCTAAGGAATGGGATTTACTTTCTATTTCATGTTCCTACAACATTCTCTTTTTTACTTGAATGATGACTGATAAAGTTGAATTGGAAGAAAGTTAGGAATGTGCTATGTTTGAAGCGATGATGAGTTCACCTAGTCTGAGAATGGAACAAAGACTCTGTGACCAAAAACCAACAAGCTAGTTATTCTGATGCGTCCCAGCCCAGCTAACTACAGAAAAAAGGTCATGTTCGAAACGGGGAAATATATTCCGCAAGCAGCCAGAAGCACGAACAATCCCGACAGACACAAATCAAACGCATATATATACAGCATAAAATTGTCACTGGGAAGCGTTACAAAATAGCATAGTAAAAGATACAACCGACCAATAGAATTTAAGATTGTTCCAATTGGGAAATACCATATGAAGGTGAAAATGAGCGCTTTTGGCGCGAATACAAAAAATTCAAAATTTTAAGACAAAATGACAAAAATAAGATATTTAACAAGTGAGTTCTGATGATCTACCATCCCCAACAGAATGAATGAATTATTACATGACATCAATCCATTAAACCATTCACTGTTTGGTTGATCTTTGTCAGGAGATGAAGTCTTCTCAGAAACGGTTTACATGATAATCACATCATCAACATTTGAAGATGGTGATCTAAAGTAATCAAAACAATCACATTAGTGTATATACGTTGATTCTCTTTCCTCTCATAAAATCTTAAGTTTCAATATTATTTTATCTATTTATTCATTTGAGTTGTAGTCTGTATGTTCGATCTAGTTCATAATCATTGAACATTTACTCTAGATCTACCGTTCTTTTGAGTGAATGATAGAATCAGTCAAGTTTAATAGGCTTCTCTAGAGGAGATGTTACAATAGATCATTGAAAAATTGATCTTATTGTATTGTAGTAAGTAATATAGAGAAATTTCGAACAAATATCTTTAAAGTGATGTAATACAATAGAAATTATTTCTACATAACACCGTTAGAATGAATATAGCTTGAAGTGAATACACATGTGTACACTTACCATTTCATTGACTTCTTGTTCTTCAGTAGAATTACAACAATTTTTCCGTATTGATTCCATTAATAAACGATATTGAGTTAGTCGTGTAGTTGGTTTTGTTAGTTGATCCCATAATGGTTCACGATGATCATGACCTTGTTGATCAGCCCACTTAAAGTAAATCAATAAATAATTATAATTATAATTATTGAATAAATGAAACAATATATTGGATGGCATACCTGAAGTGTAATAATTCTTTGGAAATAATAAGTAATTAATGTATAGGTCTAATTAAAAAGTCCTCAATTTATAGGATTAGATGAAAATGACCCACAATTTATTTTCTTATACCATAAGAAACTCAATTGAATTGTATAGGTTTTATATGATGGAATGGATTCTCAACTCAATTAGATGCTATTTGATGTGTTGGGTTCTCTAAGTTGAATGATTTAATTGTTGAGCTTTCATTATCATTTAGGAAGACGAGATGTCAGAAAGAAAATAGTTGGTTCATATTATAAAAAAGTCATCATGTTGATATGTGGTTGTGAAAGAAATACATGACTGGTCAGTGAGCATGGACAAACAGGGACTTAGCCTATTGACTATTAAATATGTAATCTTTTTTCTTCTCATTGATTTTCACTTCGGACTAGCTGAGTGTGATAGCTTGCAACTGTTTTGAATAAAGTATTATCTAGTGTTAACCTGGTTCCCTATTCTGGGTTGTCAATCCTAGATCTGGTATAACGTGAATAGTCATATTATTATGGTATACTTGAGAGTGAGAAAAATATTTTAAACATTCATGTTTGATACGTGATTAATACTTTGGAAGAATCTATGATCAAAAACCTGTAGCCCACACATGTATTTTACTTTTATAGACCTTGATTCACTGCCATAGAGTAATATATGGTGAAATTTCATGCTGTGTATATACCCTTTGTTTACTAGATGAACATCTTGCCTACGCCATGAGTTAACCAAGTTGGTATAAGTCAAGTGAACTTTGTAAATCTATAATTTCATCAGAAACTAACCAACCAGGATTGATAGGACTTCCAAGTTAAGTGGATTGGCCAATTCATTCCACTACTACACTTCCTATAATCAGCCTGGGCGAAGATAAAGATCACATCTAAAACAATATTATACATTTAAAAGAACAGAAACACATCCTAAATATGATTGTATTGTAAATCAAAGTGTTTGGGAGATTGTATGTTATAGTTTGATTTCCACCAAACAAGGTAAAGTCATTTGTATGTTAAGTTAGAAAGTCGGTATCAATCAATGTAACCGAAAATACAGTTGTGTTATTGTTGAGATTGACTATTTATAATCACTGTTTTTCAAACTACTCAAATATAAAACGTTTTATTATTGACAAATATCTTTAACTCATGATGAAAACAACGATTATATCAATATCCTTTAAGGTTAACACATTATTTATCAGAAATAAGTAACCGGTAATGAGATTAAAAGTTTACTATGGTCAACATATAACAGACAGATTAACTGCTTGAAAAATCGATTGCAAGAAGTATTCTTTAATGTTTAAATATTAGATAGCACCTAGCGGTTACATCTAACTGCCGATCTCAAGCCTGGATAAAAGAGAAGGGTTGGGCATAGGGTTAACGACCCCATCATATAGAAAACTTACTCGCTGAAAAGAAGCTAACCAGAAAAAATAATTCAAAACGTTAGCGGTTACATTTAAGATGTTTATTTTTTTAATAATGATTAGAATTCATTAGTGTTGAATATACTTGAACCCCTAGTGGTAATGTTTATACACAACGCTTCATACATCATTGTATCATCTATTCATTTATTTACTAGATTTCATTACTGACCGTTGTAGAAAACGTTTATCAACCTGTAGATGTGGAACATATTAAAGCTTCATTTTTAGAAGCCCAATGTATTGATTGTCAAAATTTAAGAAATTCAAACATTTGTAATGATTGCCATACATACAATTACAATATACTTTTAAGAATATTACTATGAAGCTGTCTTTTTCGTGCACAGAAAGTTTGTAAATTCGTCCTCAACTAGATACTATTTTGATACGTTTTATGTACTATTAGTTACAAACTGAAATCATTCACGGTTCCATCGACGATCAGTAGACACAGAACAGCTGTTTCGTCCTAGTATGTGACTCTACGGAGATTCACACCTGAAACTCGATCCGCGACCATAATTAAGATTTTCAGATCCTATACTAGGAGGAATTAACTGTTGAGTGCCCCTTTCTTTTCAATGGTACCCTAACTGAATTCAATCTGTAGCAAATATTACCTAAACATTACACAGCCTTCAAAGGAATTCTTCATATAAATGACTTCGATAAATCGAATACGACGAATATTAGGACAAAAACGAATAGCATCATTTTTATTAGATTTACCTCAAGAAATATACAAAAGTTTGTGCTTTGTCTAACAGCTTCTTGTGTATATGATCGACAACGAGATAGATTCACATAGTATTGTTTGTAAACACTGAGTAAATCAGGAATCTAGAATGAAGGACAGATTTGTACAATGAATTTTATGCATAACATGTTGATGTTTTTTAAAAAGGAATAAATAAGAAAATAAACACTAATACACCTTATACTCTGAATAGGTTTAAATTCTTGCATTTTCCAGAACCTAAGAATTGGGTCTACTATTAGAAAGTAGAATGTGCGTTTCATTTGAGCTGAATGTACCAATATATCGGTGTTAATATTCACACTGAGACTCAAACCCAGTGCCTGTCACTTCAGTTGTAATATGTGCTACTTTTACGTACAGATATAAGTAGTATGTATCAGGAGTCGAAAATAAAATCCTTACAGACAGAAGAGGAAAATGAGGAGAAGAGAAAAAACAAAAACTGTCGGAGTAACAAAAAGAATGAAAGAATGAGGACTGTGTAAGAGATAATTCAAGGATGTCGTCAAAATGTTGTATTCAGTGTATTGTTTTCATATTTCATCAATGCACTGTAATTCAGTAAATTTATTTGCGTACCCAAGTCTTCATGTGTTACGCAGTCACCAACGTATTATCCACGAAGTTGATAAGTACGTTTTGTCATAAAATTGTTTAGTGTGTCTAATGTTTATAATATTATTGGTAAGGATACCTGCTATCTGACACGCATTGTATAGGATCTACATATGCCAATCAAGACTGCATGAATTTCAACTTTGAATATCAACAACGGGATATTACATAGGATTACTTATTGTCTCTTTATTCATACGTAATAATTAATAATATGTGACTTTTTATCAGTGTTTTCCTGATTTTCTTACAAGATATATTATAATCTGTCAACCGCTGAACTACTCGTTTCAATCCATTTACAAATAGTCTGTAGGTTATAGTATTATTGCATAATACGACCATTTTATTGCTATAATATTCGTATTGTGAAACATCATAGAAGTGTAAGACGATGGTGACAAACTAATTGAAAAGAAGTTATTATTCTCTGATTTCGATCTAACCTGAGGTTTTAGACGCTCGTTGCTGATAAGTCGTATACCATGAAGAAACAGATGTTCATCATCTTTTAGCCTATGCAATGATCGCGAACAGTAGTGCGTAATGAAAACAAGAGAGATGGAAAAGTCAGCGGAAATAGGCAACAGAAGATAGCTGTTCAAACTTATCAAGGAACCCGGTATTAGGAACCCAACTGTTAGCAAAACTATCTCTGAAAAATATGGACATATTATTCATTCTCAATCTAGGACATTGGATCAATGAGCAGAACACTTTAGGGATCACTTCAACTGGCCGATGCTTAGAGACTTTGAATGACATGGCTCAAAATCGTTTGCAATGGCGCAGGTGCATCCACTCTTTGCGTTCTCCCAAAATTCTAATCTTCTGAATCATTTATGTCCCTTCTTTCCTCTTTCCAAATTTATTTCACTGGATTATAGTCCTTGAATAACATCTTCAAACCCTAATGTTTCCGATTACTGCTTATACTTTTACTACCTCTACCACAATGGGATTTGAATCGACAACTGCATTTCTGTGCTAATGTGATATGGCAACTCGAACTGATGTACGTACGTACGAGGTTCTACGTTGTTGATGACTGACTGACTGACTGACCATGCTAATAACCATTAATTCTGGCTTCAGAATATGAAAAAATGAAGTAAACTATGAAATTAGATTAAGTAAACATCCTCATCATCATTATACCATCATTAATAACCATTAATCATTTCATTCATTTATAACATTCACATTCTAAAGAATGATATGTATCCTTGAAATAACAATAAAAATCATGATCAAATAATCAAATTGGTTTTCTGATTGTTTTCGGCATCAGTTCATCAGTATATTTACATATTTTGTTTATGTAATTGAGTATTCCTTTGTGCTTTTGATGTGTATAGGTTTGTGTATATGTTTGTGCCTGTATTAAATTACTGAAATTCTCGATCTTTTTTGCTTCTTTTTATGGTTAAACACGGACACACAAACATATCGATGGTGAAAGCTAAAATGCATAAGTGTGTTACAATGTAAAAGTTAGTGTACTTTAATTATTTTGTTGTCACCACCATCACCACCACTACCATTAACATGTGCACATGAATGAGGGAATATCTATACCAGTGATGGTATGTAAAACATGAAAACAGTTGATTATAATAATACAATAGTAATTCAATGCTAATTAACAGGAAACTAACTCCACATAGTTTATTCCTGGCATTTAGATGCCATCATTATACGTTACATTTACAGCGTAACTCAAATTCAATTACAAGACAGAGTATCTGGTAGATGTAGTTAGTACCAAAAAAGTCATCAGTAAAAGTATTTTCTAAATAACAATAAAGCTAATCACCGAAGTACAGTGGAACATATCAGAAATAAGATATAGTTACATCCAGATAACTAGTTATTAACAAATAAACAGTGATAAAATGGATGGAGTCAGTAGTGAGCCTATTAAACGTAGGATTGTTCATTAATTAACAGATGCCTGAACTATTGTATTTTTATATTCGCCTATTTCTAAGCTTTCGCTTAATCTATAAGTCGTTACCATGCATTTAATTAATATGGATTTCAACAGTTGAGATAATGAGTCAATTGAAGCTAGACCACCATGGAAAACCTGGAAGCACTGCCCGGCTATTTCGTCCTATTGTGGGGCTCCTCAGCAGTGCGTATCCATGATCCTACCTGGCAAGATTCAAACCGAGGGTCTTCAGTCTCGCGCACGAACGCTTAACCTCTAGACCACTAAGCCAGCCTGCATCCAACAGTGTTAATGCTTAACCTCAATCAATCCACGAAATGAAGGATTTATTTGTTTGTTCTTTTACTTCACTTACGTGTGTTATTGCACTTTTAAAGATGATCGGTGTAAATGCATCTCCATTACGACGAATTTCTTTCAATGGTCCAATTAAATAGTGTAACCAAAGTTTAATATTAGCTTTGAATATTTCTTCAATATTACCAAAAATCCATCCAATATCTAAGTTCTCAAATAAATATTCACGTATTTCCAAAAATGGAGATAAATAATACTAAAATGAGAAATGTGAAGAAAAAACTAGATGATTAAAAAGAGAAGACACTACTGTTACAGTGATTATAAACATTAATTTATAGTTGAAACTACAAACTGAAAACTAGGAAGCACTGGATAGTTGTTGAATCATATTATAAGACTGATCAGAAGTGCATCTACGATATCGATGAAGATCGAATCTAGACCATTCACATTTGTCGATGAGCGTTCAACCTTTAAATCATTAAACTAGGATCTATCAGTTTATATTTCTAATTCCAGTCAATACGTGATAATGTTCAAATACGTGTACTATAAAATTTAACAATCTTCACAAACAGCTTACACGTATGTTAATTCGTGTAGTTATACAAAGATGTTTAAGTGTGACAAAGTGAATCTTAATAGAGATTAGTTTTATAATTCAATCGATAGCACTTACAAAATGTAATATCATGGTTTCTAGTTCAGTTGCATGTCGAAGCCGAAGTTTAATTTATCATTACCATGTATTGCATTCTGACTATTAATACATAACAAAGAGAATTAATATCATCAGTATCTTATATTATCACTGAGTCACGGAATATTAGAAGACAAAACCTGGGCGAGTGACTGCTGAGAATTAATAGTAAGGAAAAGGATCACTCTTTATATACTATTTTAGTCAACCTTAAAATATGATGTAAAGTAATTGAACGATATGGTTCGGCAACAGAATAGATTATCTAATAAGATTATTCCGATCAAGGAACAGAATGAATCAAAATATGGAAGAGATGAATTTCTTACTCACTGACTAATGACCTAAAATATTGATTTCTAATCCACACACATTCTATCAATAGTTGTCAAACGTGATCAGGAGAAATCTTTATTTGATTTAGGCTAATTGTTCTTTACACGTTGTCAACTACAATTATCTACAGTCTTCAGGAGACTGGTTCTTTTCATGGAATTTAAAGTCGTGCAGTAATGAATGTGATATTTAAATTTATTTGGTGTTGTTTTACTTGTATCTTCCTATTTTAGTTTAGGACTGCAGTTGATCAGACTATTGTACAATAGGACGAAACAAACGTCCTGGATTCCACTGCTAGCCACTATTCATCTTTGCTTAGAATGTGATATTTGTCTAATATTTAGTATTGATCAATGTAGATATGTAGTTACTATCATAAGTTATTCACATAGTGCTTTAAAACAGGTTCCTGTGACGTACATCTGCCAAATGATTTTTTTTTCAAACTATCGTAAAACTGTCTCAATAACTTAAATATTTTCATCATAGTTAAATATCCTACTGTTCACAGTGGAATATTAACATTGCAAATTGGTAACTCTTTAAATGATGTATTATGTTTCTATTCAACTGTTAAATAGTATTGGTGTAAGTAAGTATCAACAATATCATCAGAAAATTTTGCTTCATATGCAAAGTATATACTCCCGAAATTACTAACTACCTGTCAGTCTCTTGAATTGAAGAACGTCTATAACTGATATCGTTTGTAGTGAAAGAAATAATCCTAATTTCAGTTGAATGATTTACTCTTGAAGTCATTTACACATAGCCTAAAGTTACAAAGGTTTCCCAGTGTAACTAGAAACACAGTTGTTACACACTAAAACATTCCAAAAATATCAGTATAGGGTTGTGGAGATTACTAAGTTTTTTATTGAGATCATCAACCGATTGATGTTAGACCACCATTGAAAACCTTGAAGCACTAGAGGGCCTTCAATCTCGCGCGTGAGACAGGGCGGATTCGTGAGTGCGCGTCCCACAATAGGACGAATCGGCTTTCCAGTACTTCCAGGTTTTAAATGGTGGTCAAACATCAGTTAGCTCATGATCTCAATCAAAATTCCAAAAATAATTAACAAAAAAGAATATAAGTTTGACTTCAGTTTGTAAAGGGTATCGCGATGAAAAGATTTCAGGCCTAAATAGTTTGATACGAAAGGAAATTTAAGTAGAACTGTCATAAAGTTGTTTCCTCTATTACGTAACTTTATTGATGTTCACACAAACATTTGATCTTGATGTGATCTCATTTTATTATTCAGATTGCAATGTGGCTATTAGTCTAAGTAGCTTGACAACTAAAATTTACTGTGATGTTAATCAGTTGGAAGTGGTCAAGTTGAAACTGTGGATTAAAGTTTCAAACTAGTTGGCAAGCGTCAGTGATGTGTGTTAGAAATTTCGGTTTGGCAATCTCAAACTGAATGTCGCCTAACTTGGTTTAGGCAGCTGATTAGGATCACTTATCTCCGTACATGTAAAATGTAGCTCAAAGTTGGGTACACAGATCTATAATTACCAAATGCATTACATTATCATTATTTATTAACCATTCCGTGAGTGAGAATTTGACTTTATCAATAGAATCCAATTATCCTTGAGAGTGAAAAAATATAATTCTAGCCAGCACTCAGTAATCGAATAATTGTAAATATCTTAATTCTTTTAGGAGGTCAGTCATAGTTCGAAAAGCTCATTGGTGAAGTCTAATACCGTGAATCTAACTGGTGTTATTTGAATGGCACAAGGAACATAAGTTCCTTGAGAGTTATACTGGTACATATTGGTTGCTATGTTTAAGTACAAAAACTACTGATCATTTTCATAGGAATCACATGGTAAATTCGCTATCATTCAAGCACTATTAATTTTCAACAGTTGAGATCATGAGTCAATTGAAGCTAGACCACCATGGAAAACCTGGAAGCACTGGGCGGCCGTTTCGTCCTATTGTGGGACTCCTCAGCAGCGCGCATCCACGACCACGCCCCACGGGATTCGAACCCAGCGCCTGGCGCGAAACTGATAGGTCCTGGGTTTTAATCTCGCGAGGCGTGGTCGTGGATGCGCACTGCTGAGGAGCCCCACAATAGGGCGAAACGGCCGTCCAGTGCTTCCAGGTTTTCCATGGTGGTCTAGCTTCAGTTGACTCATGATCTCAACTGTTGAAATTACTACAATCTACACAAAACCCCTTCTGATACTATTAATTTTATTAAAATAATGATTACGGCCGACGACTCCCAAATAGGACGAAACGCGCGTCGTGGATTCCACTGCTAGCCAATATCCATCTTTCGCTTATATTACAACAATTAAGCTTACAATTATTATTAAGTATACTTTTCAAAGAATGAGTAGACGTTTTATGTGTTAAACAGACTAACACACAAACACTAATAGATACAACAACATTGTTCATATGCACAACTCACATCTATAATAGTACGTAAATACTTTAGATAGTTCGCTTCAGTGTAAATAAATTCCCAAATAGCTGATTGTTTTTTCTGCTGTTGTTTTGTCATTTTCTATAAAGAATAAGAAAACACAAAGAGTAGTAAAAGACATTATTCAAGAAGGAAGATGTGTAGCAGTAGAATGTGAGGAAAACATAGCGAACTCATTACAAGAAATTAATAGACGAATCAATACTGAACTGATGCTTATTTGTAACTTTTCAACAGGTTTGACGACATGTATAAATTCTTGGATTTCAACAGTTACTTACCAAATCTAAGATTTATGTCACGGACTGAATTTAGTTAGACAGAAAAGGAGAAAGCACAGAACAACCGTCTCGTTCTAGAATGATAATCTTCATTAGCATCTATCTATAATCTCACTGTGAATAGGAGACAAAACATCTAGGTATCGTAATGAGCGCCTAAAGGTCAGTGATTTACATTTCTAATCTAAATACATGTTCAGTAGTACGCTATAATGATTAAATTCAACAATCTCTGTGCTTAGTGCTTAACCATTATTTACCACAAGATAATTTGTGAGTTAGTCACAGGATTGGTTTGATGAATTAACCAAATCAAGATGTAACATTACTCTATGAAGTTTGTAACTGTTTAGTTGAATCATTTGAAGAGATGCAGAATTCTTTACAACATATTCAAGGACTGTTCACCTTAAAGAGAATGACTCAAAATCCTTTCGATAAGTGACAGAAATCCTATAAAAATACATCAGCCATCTGCTTTATAAAAAATATTTAAAAGAGCAAGAACAAAGATTCTAGCTGAATAGTATGAATTCATTCTATTTCGTTTAGTTCTCATCAGCTGCTTACAACCTGTGATATTTAAAAACTTTAATTACATAATAGGTTTAAATTACTTACATGAAAGAGTTTGGTTGGAAGTTATATTTAAGACACATTAGTATAGTAAAGCAAGGGTGTAAATAAATGGAATAGACTGAATAGTGTAAATATATACCTTATGCGATGAAAGAACATTCTAAAACATTGATTGTGACCTTGAAGGATTGCAAAGTAACGACCTGATGTTCTATATCAAGGAGATGTTTGGTAATTGCACTATTTAGAGTTTTTCTTTCTGTTATTCTGAAGCTTTTTGGAACATGTTCAAAAAATCTGAGATATGCCCTCATTTCTGTTCGACCAATGTAGCTGCTTTGGCAGGTGCACATAAATTGATAAATACATCTGGTGGTAACATGAAAGGGATGCTTGTCAACCTCGGATTGAGTTATTGAACATGTTGTATAATATAGAGAATTAAGAGTTTGGCCGCCGGATAAGTTCTGGATATCGCAGTATTCAGTCTCGTGTTGATTATGTGTGTGACATCATCACCTTTGAAGTTAAGATTTATAGATAGTGGTTTCTTATTGACCGTAATTACTCCCATCTTGTTTTCTTCGGGCTTTTTATATTTGTCGTAAAACCTTTGTGAGTAAAAGTTGTCTCTTAGGGTTTTTCCCACGTTCATCAACTCTTGATTGAATTTGTCGGTGGTATATATCTTTTCTACCCTATAAAATTGTGTTTTAACCAATACCATCTTGTAGATGATTGGGAAAAAACTAATGACATTCAGTTGAATGCCATTTCAAGTACTTTTTCGATAAACCGAACGTTGAACTGTCCCATCTCCCATACGTTTAATGGCAATATATATAATCACTTGAATGGAGAATGCTGGTGAGTGGCCCATGCTCCTCTACGAGGGATAACACATGTAACTAAGTAACTGGGTAAGTACTTAGCAAGTCAGAAAGCTACTAGTAATTCCGGAGATAATTTTCTCTGTGAAATGTTTGTAAGCAAGATAGAGTCCTGACTAGTGCATGCTCAAATCACGCTTAAATAGGAATACTTCAGTTAGTTAATTTTCAACTAGTCATTGCTGATGAATGACTCGAGTATATACTAGAATATTCTGGCAAATTCCATACAAACTCTAATGTTCTATTGCTATGCCTTGGTCGTGGCTGTTTGGATTATTGGAACATGCATATTTTCTTCCCTTTCAATTATTATTCAAGAAAAAGTTTGTAATTAGGGTGGACTAGATCCTGTGAAAGAACACAAAAGGTCACATCATTATTGAAGGATTCGAAGAAAAAAACTTTAACCTCACCCATCTATATCACCGATTCTCTGAAGAGAAAGAAGTAAAAAAACGAACCTCACTTACTGAAGATGATTTAACAATTTGTTCCCATGACTCTTCAATAAAAAATAGACTAGCTAAATCTTGACTATCAAATTGTTGACTATTCGGCATATTTTGATGTTGACTATCTTCAAAACGTGAATAAGAATTCGATTTTTGTCGAATTGCTTCTTCTGAATTCGGGCTTGTAGTTAATGGTATAGATGTAGTTGAATTCCTGTCTGATATTTTCTGTCGCCCTGATAGTAAATTTACCAGCACATTTGGGTTCAATTCACTTAGACATTCATTTATCAATTGGTCAGACAATGAATATGAGTTCAAACTGTTACTTTTCTTGTAAAATTCAAACCAATTTTTCAGTGCATCAGAGGTTGTATCCTATAAAAAAGCGAAACGCAAATTGGATATATCAGTATACGGTTGTAGAGACTGTTGACTTTCATCGAGATCACGGACCGATAAATGTTAGACAACCATTGGGAATCTAAAAGTACTGAAATGCCACGATCCCTCACGTGAGACTAGAATTTAGACCTGGAGTTAGATATTAACAGTGTCAGGTGCTGGATTAGTAGTCTGGAGGTTAAGCGTTCGTGCACGAGACAGAAGGTTCTGGGCTTCAGTCCCGTGAGTAGGATTGTATACGTACACTACTGAAGAATCCCGTACTAGTAAATATCAAGGATAGAGTTAGTTGACAGTTGAAATTACGTAATACATGTCTCAATTACCTTAGTCGATGAAGATTTGCCAACCCATCAACCCATTTGATATCTTTACCTAACCTTCTATGTTTAACCTCAGTATTTTTTGCCCACTGATTCCAGCATACATAAGCAATGTTTCGAAGGAATCTATTATCAAATACTAAATAATGAAACCTGTAAGATAAGTGATGTGGATGACACCTTCAACCATCTCACTACTTATCAAGAGTTTAGATGTTGAAGCAGTCCAGTCTTGAAGCAAAATGTCTAGCTTTTATTGCTTAGTGATACACTGTATCAGTCATACATAGGCTAAGTGATAAGCGCATGCTATTTTCGAAGATTTGACCTCATTTTCCAAAAAGGAAACATAGGTCATTGGTTAAAAATATGGCTTAATTTTTTGAAGGAAGAAGATATTTATTGATGAATGAGTGTACATATATTCTCAATTCGGTTTAATCAATAAAGCATCCTTCTAACTCTCAACGTCTTCACTCAAGTAGTTGGTTTGCACTTGCTCATAAAAAGCTTTTATGTCAGTATCAGGCTAGGTTGCCACTTATAGAATTCTGTCTATCACGAATGTCAATAAATCATACTGGTTAGTGCCAAGTAGAATTTAACCTAGTTGTATGAATCTTCGTAGATCCGCTATAGTCACTCAACCTTGGTAGGGATTCATCTAAATTTGTGGTCATGTCGTAACAAGATTGATAGGATTTTAAAAGGAATCAGAGAGAGGCAGTGTGATTTATGATTATTTCTTGCATAGACAGATGGACTACACTGGAATTAATAATGTCCTTAGTTAAGTATATAGGATAGAAAGGTGAAATTAGATCATATAGCCAACCTTGAGCAATCAAAAGATGACCTCTGGATTTAAAGCAGAATCAAGAATTACGGTTAAAAATTAAAATCAAGCATTAGGGTTAGGAATCAAGATAAGAAATTAGATTCAAGGTTTTCATTATTAACTGATATTGTCTATATTGCAAAAATGCACAGTAACCGTAGGGATGGATAAATTTCAAACCCAAATTCAAGAGACGCGATTAGTTCGTCACTATACTTTGGTTGCAACGATAGAAACACTGATATATTGATGATGTTGAATTGTTGTTTATACTTGGTCTTTATTTATTTAATTAATTCCTTCTTCGTGTTTATATTGACTTTTCATCCTTAATTCTGTTGTAAAATGTGATTAAGTACAATTTACCTACCGAGTAATACGATACATAAAAATCTGGGTAATACTCATTGGGTGACAAAAGAAATCCCCACGTGAATTACCAATAAATAATTAAAACATGTAGATATTTATTAGAGTTAGTGAAAGTTTTACAATCTAGTATTTGGCAAATAAATTCTTGTATTTACCTAATGATACGTAAACTAATACCAAATGCGTTGTTACGGCCGAGAGTGGGTGGAGTCAGCTTTCCCTCTCCAAATGCTCTCACATGGCCAATGCGCATAAAACCACTTCCAGAGAAGTCCTACTCACTGCCTCCTCGCTGCATTACTATTGTCTACGAAACTGAGCGGATGAAAAGCGAATGTCCGGCACTTTAACTAGGTTGGTGAACACGTAGAGTCCATCTAGGGGAGTTGGAAAACCCTCATTCCAAACCAATGCTCCACATAGGCTACAGGATCTTGAAGTAACAAATGGCGTATGAACCAATTATTGGTCACTGGCTGTCATAGGACTGCATCTCCTTGCGATGCTTCACTGCCTTGTGGATTAGACATTTAGGTCAAAAGCTCCGGGTGTGGCCTTGCTTCGGTTTGGGCACTCGGACAGTATTCCAGCCCTCACACAAATCGAATGATTTATGTGACGCATATCTATTTAGTGCCTCTTTGTACCAATGTTTATGTGTTTAATAAATAATTTTTTTTAATGCTAATACCAACATACTGAATGTTGAAATTAAATAAATTTGAATATATAACACTGTCAATGGAGATAAACTAAGAAAAACAAACAACATTCAAATACAGTGAACTATGGACTAATCAACCAGCCTAAATACCATAATAGCTCATCGGTTGACGTCTTTTTAGCGGGTTAGTTTCTTACGGGGTAGGGTCGCTATACCCATGCCCAACCCTCCCTCTTTATCCGGACTTGGGACCGGCGGTAGCCCCGGGTGGGCTCCAAGCGGAGTATAATAGCTCACTAGGATTACCAAACTAGCTGGTGTATACATTAGAAGAAAAGAAAAAAGATTCTAAATGCTCACTATTTTTGTTATACAAGCAACTTAGTATATTATCGTGTGATTCGTTTGAAGTACGTCATTCATTTATCACGTTGATTATATACAATATAAAATCAATCAATGAAATCACTCATTATTGATATGTATCATTGAATGAAAACTGTATTTTATAATTTGTCAGAATCATCATCTAAATATGTGTTATGAAGTTGTACTTGATAAGTATGAGAGTAAATTCAAGAAAGGTATTTCTGTTATTGAATAAAAGTTATACAACTTTATTGAAATGTTTACATTTAGTCTAATTTTACTAATTAATCAATAAATAGTACTTGATATTATTTTATCACCGTTGATTATTATCTTGTCAATTAAGTTATAGTATGTTCAATAAGCTAAGTAACTCAATATTATTGTGATTTGTTTTTCTTTTGGTATTTAGTAAATGAAATGAATCAATAGGAAACTTTAGAATTAAACTTCATAATATTTGGAATTTATTATTAAGATACACTTAGAAATTTATATCTGGGTAGCTGTATAAGTGCTGGTGTTGGCGTGAGTGATGAGATTAATTCAGGTTTAGTGAAATCCAGAATGACTTATGCAAATCTAAGCCATCTTTGGCGCCTTCATGATGTTGGTCTGGTTGTAAATGATCGGATCTACAACGCGTCGGTGAGAGCAGTTTGGCTCTATGCTTGTGGAACCCGGCCTCTCCGAGTTCAGGATGTTAGACGACTCTCTGTGTTCGATCATCGTTGTCTCCGAAGGATTACTGATATCCAGTGGCAACACCATATCAGTAATGCAGAGGTTCGGCATCGTGTGTTCGGGCACAGCGACGACAATGCAACTGGTGTCGCCATCTTGAAACATCGACGTCGGTGGCTTGGACATGTTCTATGAATGTCGTCTCAGAGAATTCCACGTTGTGCAATGTTTGCCGACTCTGGGACTGGTTGAAGAAAGCGGAGAGGTGGTCAGTGTATGACATGGTGTCGTGATATGAAAGAAAGCTGTACACGACTGGCTTCTGTCAGTCCCTCACAACTCGCTGGTTGAGGTCCTAGAGATGGTGTAACACAGTGTCTAAAGACGTTATCAAATATAGCTCATAATAAAAACCAATGGCGATCCTGCCGTGACTGTAGTTTACTTTCTTCATAAAAAATGACTTAGCTTCTTTAACTGGAAGAATTCTTTTTGGTTGTACCTCAGCTAACTGAACTACTTCTCCCATTATTATTATTACGGTTATTATTATTTCACTATCATATACTAATTTCTGTTCTTTATTATTGCCTTTTTTCTTATACACACCTTACATTCTTTATCTCTTCACATTCTCATTATTATTGTGTGGCGCATATGTATCTGGCGGCCCTTGGTGCCAATATTCATGTGTTCAAATAAGTAAAAAAAATAGAAACTTGAAGATCATGGATCAATGACTGATCTGTATAAATGTTTCAGTTTCTCAGGCGATCAACCGATTTCACTTGTAAGATCCCTAACCATGATACTAGGTGGTATCAATTAAAACGTTTTAACAAATATCCAGTTAAAAAACCAGTTTCCGGTGTATTCTACTAAGAAATTGGGACTTATGAAGTTCATATATGTAAAGAGTCAAACAGCTATCACCAATGGTATCCAATAAACGTAGAATTTGAAATTGTACTATTGTTTATCGACCTAATTGTTCTAATGGTTGACGAAACCTGAAGGTCTCAGGTTTGATTGCTATTGGAGATGTGATTGCTGACTACTAATGAGTCTCATAATAATACTGTACAGCTAATTAGTGCTCTCTGGTTCTAAATGGTATCTTAAATAAGAATACCGAGAAGTAGTGGTAACGATGATAATAATAATAATAAGAGTAGTATAACAAAACGCTTTACATAAAATATCTATATTTTGGCTGGTAACTATTAATACAAAGGTTTCTCTTATTTAACCTTCCATCCATCCTACTACTTAACATGAATTATACTTCTTAACAAATTGTTCTCTCATTAAAACAATCAGTTGAAATTATTCAGTTATTATTTGAATAGTTTTTTTCTGATTAGCGTTTTTTTAGCTAGTTAGTTTTCTACGAGATGGGGTCACTAACCGCATGCCCAACCCTCCTCTTTTATCCGGGCTTGGGACCGGCAGTAGCCTCCGGAGGGACTCCAGAAAGTGTTATACTTCTGTTAAATAATAATTTCGTTTCATAATTAAGGATCAAATATTATCATCTGATATTCTTCTGATTTGATGAAAAAGTTAATACTTGGATGGGGGTAATTATTGTATTTCTTATCGATTTATATTGACAAATTAATTCTGATCATTATGATTGTATTAATCTGATCGATTGTTATCATATATGCTTAAAATTTATTGATTGGTAAAGTTTCCAATCCCTATTTCACTCCTTTTTACTTACTTACTCACTTACGCCTGTTACTCCTCGTGAAAGAGCATAGGCTGCTCACCAGAATTCTCCATCCAACCCTGTCTTGGGCAATCCTTTCCAGCTGCTTCTAGTTGTTATTCATCTTTCTCATACCTGCTTCTATTATCCGACGTAATGTGTTCTTAGGCCTTCCTCTTTTCCGCTTCCCTTCAGGATTCCAAGTTAGGGCTTGCCTCGTGATGCAGTTTGACGATTTGCGTAATGTATGTCCTATCCATTTCCATCGTCTTTTCCTAATTTCTTCTTCAGCTGGAAGTTGGTTTGTTCTCTCCCACAGAAGGCTATTGCTGATGGTATCCGGCCAATGGATGTTGAGTATCTTGCGTAGACAGCTATTTATAAATACTTGTACCTTCTTGATGATGGTTGTTGTAGTTCTCCAAGTTTCAGCTCTGTACAATAGAACTGTTATGACGTTCGTATTGAAGATTGTGACTTCGATATTGGTTGACAGACTGTTGTTTTGAGTTGCATATGTTCTTCAATTGTATGAATGCTGTCCTTGGTTTGCCAGTGCTCTCCTTTACGTCTGCATCTGATCCTCCTTGTTCATCGATGATGATGCTTCACAGGTATGTGAAGGATTCTACATCTTCCAGAGTTTCGCCATCAAGAGTGATTGGATTGCTGTTTTCCACTTTGAATTTGAGAACCTTGGTTTTCCCTTTGTGTATGCTGAGGCCTACTGATGCAGAGACTGCTGCCACACTGACTGTCTTTGTCTGCATCTGTTCGTGTGTATGCGATAGGAGGGCTAGGTCATCATTTCACTCTTTCTAGAAAGTCTTATATTATTTTTATAATGAAAACAAATCTATTGAGGTATACTAAATGATAATTGTAGTATGTTAGACTAATGCATATTTCTTCATGATATAATGACCCTTTTTCAATTATCTAAAAGTTTGATTTATATAATGGAACATCCATAGATACAAAAAATATACACAATAAATAAAAAAAACTATGAATAAAGTAGTCAGATACAATTTTATATTAAAACTTACAAATAAAGGAACTGATCTTCTTTCTAATTTTCTTGTATTAGTCAGATGAATACCAGTGGAAGTGATTTTGTTCTTATAGATTTCTGTAAATTAGAAATAATAAAAGAAAAATAATGAATCTAACAATGTCCCCTCCTTACTAATTATAGAAGAAAGGATATATTTCATAGTGATTCTTAAATTGTTTATAAACTGAAAGTTTAAGAAAAACGTTGATAAGCCAATTAGTACGAAATGGTCAAAGATATTTACAATTGATTGATCACTAACCAGTATAATGTCGTATGTACTACACTTAGTTGTTAGATAGTAAGATTCAATAGACAAATAACCCTAGACTTATATTTTTATGTTAATTTTCACTTGTCAGCAAGGTGAACGTGTACATTCTTGAAAGAATTGACTCGACCTACTAGTTTGTTTAGTCACAAAAATGGTCAGTATGTAAATACATTTATTATATCTGTAAGTTTTGGTATTTAATTCAGTAAAACTGATAGTCATAATTGAGATGGTGTAGAAGATTTGTAGCTCAGGTGGATGAAGCTTGTTCTGATGATGTTGTTCAGAAGAGCGATGAAAGCTCTACGACCAAACCATCCAGCTCAAAGGACAACTTATTTAGGCTACACTATTAAATCTGAATAAATCTCAGTCAATTTTAACAATGTAACAATAATGTTGGTTAATGATAAAATTTTAAGTCTTTGATGAAAGTTAACGAGTACAATTAAAGAAAGAAGGAAGAATGAAAATCTTGTAGTGATTCTTTTTGCTATGTTTGAAGCCATGACGAGCTCATCTAGTCTGAGAACGGAACAAAAACTCTGTGACCAAAAACCAATAAGCTAGTTATTCTGATGCGTCCCAGCCCAGTTAACTACAGAAAGAAGTTCATGTTCGAAACGGGGAAATATATTCCGCAAGCAGCCAGAAGCACGAACAATCCCGACAGACACAAATCAAACGCATATATATACAGCATAAAATTGTCACTGGGAAGCGTTACAAAATAGCATAGTAAAAGATACAACCGACCAATAGAATTTAAGATCGTTCCAATTGGGAAATACCATATGAAGGTGAAAATGAGCGCTTTTGGCGCGAATACAAGAAATTCAAATTTTCAAAAATAAAATGATAAAAATAAGATATTCAACAAGTGAGTTCTGATGATCTAACATTCCCAACACTTTTCGATGAAATACAAGCCAGTAATTTGAACAGTAAGTATAATCTTAACACAACACATGAGTGTACTATTATCACAATATGGATTATATTTAACATTTACTTGTTTAAATTAATCTAATTACTTACAAAAGAGTTTTAAGTAGTTTTATTCAAATTTTATTGAGAGTGCTTATGAAATTGTCTAATATTCACTCTTTTTGTTGTTGTTGAATTGGCTAAAGACTTCAGCACTATTTAAACACTATCATAAACACATTGATACTCAATAAATGTAACCATAATATTAATGAGTTTATTAATAGGTATCTTTCTACCATAAGAAATTTAAGATCACAATTACATTTTCTCTCCAAATGGTTCAGTTAGTAAAAGTAAACTAAATTAATTTAACTAAGAAATTTATAAAATTGTATTTTTATCATGGTTTAAAATTAGTAGAACAGTATAGATAGAGATGGATGGTGATTAGCACTGGAATTCAGGATTCACGTTTCGCCTCACTTGGGATTCATCAGCTAAAAAGACATACATCCGGAGCCAATACCGTTTTTTTTTATCAAATATCATTACATTATCTACCTAGCTTTTAATTTCAGATAACCACTAGTTGATGCAATGGGGTGAGTTTTAATTTAGATATATTTGTTGTATTAAGCTTCCGACTGATGTTAAGGACTGCAATGGATTAGTTTCTTATGGAAATATGTGCATCCTGTGCTGATTGCTTTGATATTGCCTAAAGTCAAAAGCAATATAACCAGAGATAAATGTATATATGCCAGTAAGACACTGATCAATCGCAGTCCTAAACATCAATGAGAACATCCAAACAACCAATACAAAAATGAATCAGTAGAAGGATAATTAGAATTCAAGAATCGCTGGATAGTGCTGTTAACAGATACGTCGTCCAATTCAAACAAACATACTTACTATAGGCTTATCCAACCAGTTATGTGAATGGAAAGACTGAGGAACGATTAAGATATAATTGAAGAAGCCCAATATAAAGGTACACAAATCATTCGTATACATACGATTGTTATTCTGATACAAACAAGAGCATATAGTTTGAGGCTTTAAACTGCTTCATAATTGACCTCCTCCAGTAGTGTGTTTCATTCATAATTTCTTATCCACCGCTTAAACCTAAGGTTGTATGTGAACAGAAACATTCAATTCACCTAAACTCATCAAGTCTATCAAGTGATTTTAATTCCAAATAATCCACAAACTCACAACCGTAAAGTTGAAATTGACTATTCCATAGTGTAAATTTTATCTAATTCATGGGATTGTACAAGATCATTACTGACTTGTGTTATGTTGTCAACACGGTCAAGACATAGAGGTCACATATTTTTACTAGAACAGTGTAGAATCCAAAATTTACGATAAAAACAACTATTCAGTATATTTTATTATTTACCGATTTTCCTCTTGGTGAAAATCATAAACTAGTTTTTATTTTAATCGTTCAGATCATGAGTTAATAGAAACTAGACCACCATGGAAAACCTGGAAGCACTGGATGTTCGTTTCGTCCAGTGGTCTAATGGTCAAGCGCTCGCTTGCGAGACTGATAGGCGCTGGGTTCTAATTTCGTGAGGCGGGATCGTGGATGCACACCGCCGAGGAGCCCTACAATGGGACGAAACAGCAGTCCAGTGCTTTCAGGTTTCCAGTGGTGATCTAACGTCAATGGGTTCATGATCCTAACCAAAAAGTTATTATTTGTCTAAACAATGTAACACATGAATCGTTTAATTTAATGAATAAGATTTACAATACGGAAATAGAAATAATGATAAATTTTGAAACGTGAATGCTTTGTTACTATTATTGTGTTTAGTACTTCTTAAACCTTTCTTTTGGTAATTCCATCTTTACATTTAAAGGTTTGTTGTATATCGTCACGATTGTAACTATTTGAAACCAGGACTGAATGTTCTTTTTCTTTATCATGAACTTAAACACTGAATTAAAATTAGTCAAGTGTATTTGAATTATTCAATAGTATGACCGGCGGTAACTCAAGGAGAGCTACAGGAATCTTCCTCGACACTATGGTGTACCTCAGAAAATCGTCAATATCATATGAAATTTATACGACGGACTACACTGCAAAGTCGTGAGTGGGGGACAGCTGATGGACGCATTCCAAGTGGGGACCGGAGTCAGACAAGGCTACTTACTCTCCTCATTCTTTTTGTTTTGGTGGTTGATTGGATTATGAAGACCTTCATATCTGACGGGAAGCACGGAATAAAATGGACAGCTTGAATGCAACTAGACGATCTTAACTTAACTGATTACCTAGACCTCTATTCCATACACACCAACAAGTACAGACGATAACAGTCAATGTAGTAGACGCCCAGTAGACCTTAACATACATAAGGGAGAAACCAAAATCCTCAAATACAACACAGAGAACACCAACCTGATCAAATTTGATGGAGAACCTTTAGGAGAGGTGAAAACTTTCACGTATTTGGTTAGCAACATCGTCGATGAACAAGGAGGATCTGATGCAGATGTAAAGGCGACGATAGGCAAAGCAAGGGAAGCATTCCTGCCATTGAACAACACATAAAACTCAAAACAACTGTCTGCAAACCAACATCAATGTCATAATCTTCAATACAAACGTCGAGACAGTTTTATTGTACAGAATGGAAACTTGAAGAACTACCACAATCATCATTAAAAATGTACAAATACTTATAAAAAATTGTCTACGCAAGATAATCAGTGTCAGTTGTCGACCGGATACCACCATCAAGAGCCTACTGTAAGGAAAGTAAGCACGGTAAATATATTGTACAACTACACTATTAAGTAGAAACAGATTAGTTATTGTAAAAATTGTTTAATTACTAGGCATCTAATAAGAGAATAGTAAACTTTTAATATAAAACCGAAATTGTAACCATTGTTATGTAAGAATAAATATTTGAGTAATCAATTCTGAAAAACGTTAATAAAAGATTATTACTGTGAAATCATACTATTCAACTTAATAGACAGTTATATGAAAGTCTATGTGGAGGATTAAAGTATTTAGAATGGTTGTATACATTTATTTGGTTTACTAAGTTGAATGATGATAGATTTAATGTCATAGATTAGAGTAGAATAGAGTAGAGTATACAAGCCTGTAGTTGAACAATGAGTACGAGTCTCAGAGTGAAGATCAACACTGAGATGCAGGCACATCCAGCTGACGAAACACGTCCCCTGGATTCCATCGCTAGCCATTATCCATCTTTACTTGACATAAAGATGTTTAAGTTTTGAGGAGAACACCTCATTATGTAATCAATGTATTATTAGCATGATTGATACATGTTCATTTTCACTGGTTAGTTAATAGTTTGTTTTTTACAGGTTACAGTTTGTTACATTAAAACTTGAAATTTACCGATTATTATCAGTTAGAAAGATACTGTCATTAACCTTATTATTATTATTCTCAAATTGATCACAATTTGTAGAATACAATCTCTTCAAAATAAAATTGTACACGTATTAAGTAGAAATAAACAATCAATCTTTTATGATAATCATTTCTAAGTATATTGATACCTCATATCATACCATATGTCATGAATCAAACTGTCGCTCAATAATAGAAAGGTTTTCTTTACTTCAGATTTTGATTCATATTAAATTGGAATATGAATTGTTCTACTGGACAATCTATGACAGTCATCTATGTTTTTATTCCAAGAAACACAACGATAAAGCGAAGCACTGCTCCTATGTAAGATTGTGATTGAAAGTAATTGACAGAAAACTAGTTTGTTTTATTGTTACTTGACACACATCGACATGGTGTTAGCATTGTTTAGCAAAGCTCTTTTCTATGAGATGAGATTGCTAACCCCATGTTCAACTGTCCTCTCTAATCGAGCTTGGAGCTAGCAGTACCACGAACAGGCTCAACATGTAGTTGTCGAGGTGGTCTACCTATAATTTTTATGGGACTGATGCTCCCTAGTTGATCCTATCTCGTGTCACCCCAACTCCAAAACATTAGCCATTCGGACCATGACTGATCACTGAGTAGTAATCAGTGTTATGTATGTCAAGTCTTTAGCGTTGATCGAAATTCATCGATCAAGTCTATGTGACTTAACATTACATATACTATGTCGAAATGTAAGGCGACGGTTGGAAGTAATAGACAGGAGGCTGTGGTGTTTGAAACTACTACTTCTACACTAACACAGAGGCTTTCTAAAAAAGATGGTCAATTATATTATACATTGTAATGAGTTAAGCATATAAATGATTATTTTTAATGAGCAAGAATAAAAGTGATAATTAACTTGTAAGAATAATACACCTAATGGTAATTAGGTGTTGTCCAAACTTTAGTTCTAATCGAATTCTATCAACCGAGTTGTAATTAATGTAAGCGCCTTAACTTAAAAGAAGATAGTGAAATTGGGAATTTTAGTAGTGTTAAATCCATTGAATAGAGTTTTGATTTGGGTGAACTTAATTATCATTTCTGAACATCATCAACAACGTGAAAAATAAAAACAACAGACAAATAAAGACCCTCTGTCATGTACTTCTTATAAGTTCATACGTGGTAAGGTTTTAGAAATTCTTTGGCACATGTATCTGCATTCACTAATTTCAGTAATGTAATGTCTTTTAGCTATTAAGGGCGGCCTGCTTGAGCATCTGGGCTACCTGTTCCTGTCATCTATATATTTCAACAAGTTATCTATTTTTGTTTGTTTTAATATATCATTATGTTTATTAGTCGCATAACCTATTCTGCTGCGTTTCTGAAAAGTGTACAACCTTTCGTTTTCAAAGTTACAAAAAACTCAATAAGAGACAATGTGGTTGCTGGCAATATACAACAAAAAGAATGCACATTATTCAGATGTTCATTTACTGAACTGCTATCATCTAACTGGCGATCACTCGATATTTATCGCCAGGACCGACCAAGAAGAAAGAAACGGAAACTTGTTGAAATACTTTATGCTGAGAATTCTATATTGTACCAAAAATATAATACTGAATAAAGCTGATAATAATAATAATAATGTTAATGGATGTGTAGAAATAGTAGATATCCATTATGAAGACGTTTGTTGATTTATTTGTCACATATAGGTTGAATGGGCCGTCTTTAGCCTGGATATAATAGAATGAAAACTGGTTAGTAAATCACTTAATTATAACAGATTTATCCATTCACAGTAGTTCATGAGATTTAAGTTTTTCAAATTGTAGGCGCATATGCAAAGACTTTTCGAGAAATGCTAATACTAAACTTGTAAAGAGCAATCCTTACTTACTTACGCCTGTTACTCATAATGGAGCATAGGTCGCCGACCAGCACTCTCCAACCCACTCTGTGCTGGTCCTTCTTTTCTAATCCCATCCAATTCTCGTTCATTTTTCTCACGTCTATCTCCATTTCCCGGCGTAATGTGTTCTTTAATCTTCCTCTCCCCCTTTGGCCTTGAGGATTCCATGTGATGAGGGCTTACCTTGTGACGTAGTTCGATGCTTTCCTCAATGTGTGTCCTATTCACTTACAACGCTTCTTCCTGATTTCTTCCTCCACTGGAATCTGGTTTGTTCTTTCCCACAGTAGGTTGTTGCTAATAGTTCCCGGCCAACGGATCGGAAGTATTTTGCGTAGACAACTGTTAATAAACACCTGTATCTTCTGGATGATGGCTTTCGTAGTTCTCCAGGTTTCCGCCCCATACAGTAAAACTGTCTTGACATTTGTATTAAAAATCCTGACCTTGGTATTGGATGACAGTTGCTTTGAGTTCCAGATGTTGTTCAGTTGTAGATATGCTGTTCTTGCTTTTCCGATCCGCGCCTTCACATCTGCATCAGATCCACCCTGTTCATCAATGATGCTGTCCAAATACGTAAAGGTTTTTACACCTTCCAGATCTTCTCTGTCAATTGTGAGTGGATTGGTGCATTCTGTGTTGTATCGGAGAATCTTGCTTTTCCCTTTGTGTATATTGAAACCTACTGCTGCTGAGGCTGCCGCTACTCTGGTCGTTTTCCCTTGCATTTGTTGTTGCGATTGCGATAGGAGGGACAGATCATCTGCGAAGTCTAGATCGCCCAGCTGCATCCTAGATGTCCACTGTATCCCGCGTTTTCCTTCAGATGTTGACGTCTTCATGATCCAGTCGATCAACAGGAGAAAGAGAAAGGGTGAGAGTAAGCAACCTTGCCTGACACCGGTCTTTACCTCGAACGAGTATGTCAATTGTCCTCCATGCACAATTTTGCAGTTGAATCCAAGATTCTCCAATAAAACACATCATGCAACAATCAAATCACAATTGACGGAGAAGATTTGGAAGATGAAAATACCTTCACATATCTAGGCAACATCATCGATGAACACGATGGATCTGATGCAAATGTGAAGGTGCGGATCGACAATGCAAGAGCAGCACATCTACAACTGTATAATATCTGGAACTCTAAACAGTTGTGAACCAACACCAAAGTCACAAGTTTCAATACAAATGTCGAGACAGTTCTACTGTATGAGGTAGAAACTTGTAAAAATCTACAAAAATAAATTTGGATCCATTGGTCTGACACTATTAGCAACAAACTACTGTGGGAGAGAAAAAACCAGATTCCAGCTGAGGAAGAAATCAGGAAGAAGCGCTGGAAGTGGATAGGACACACATTGAGGAAAGCATCGAACTACATCACAAGGTAAGCCCTCATCACATGGAACCCTCAAGGCCAAAGGAAGGGAGGAAGACCAAAGAACATATTTTGGCGAGAATTGTTAGCAGATATGAGAAGAATGAACAACAATTAAATAGAACTAGAATGGAAGGCTCAGGTTAGAGTGGGTTTGTGAGTGCTGGTTGATGACCAATGCTCTATTGGTATTAACAGGCGTAAGTAAGTAAGTGAGTATGGGCTTGTAAAGATTATGAATCTTGAATGTGCATTATTAAAGAGTTCCATACTAGAACAAAACAGACATCTAGTGCTTCCAAGTTTTTAATAGTTGTCTAAAATCGATCGATTTATGATCTCAATCAGAAAATATCAATAAATAAATCAATTAACTACTAATTATAACAATAAAAGAAATATAAATCAATAATTCATCTTACCAAGTATAGCTTTACGTATTTTACGATCTCTTTTTTTAAAACATAATTTTTGATTATATGAATCTTTGTTAATATTATCAAGAAATGGTTTAAAATCTTTCGGTATTGTATGATAAATGAATTCATGATTTTGATCTAAAATTGATTTTTCCTCTTCCTCCTTCTCTTCTTCTTCTTCTTCTTCTTCTTGTCCTGCTGTTATATCATTGAATTCACTTCGTGATAATGAACAAAATATATGACCTAAACTCATTGATATGATGATGATGATGATGATGAATATTGGTTAATTCTTTTTAGATGAATTAACAATGATTATGACATGGAGATAAATGTGTAATCCTATTTAATAATAAGTAGTATCACTTGGATACAAATTATTATTATTATTATTATTTTTTGCTTATTATTCATAAAATGACTGAATAAAGCCAATCGAAAATGTCAAATCAACCTTTTTTTTAATAAATTAACTTAGATACTAATTAATTAAACAACAACAAAAAAAGAAGTATATCGTTGATTTGACCTTGATGGTGTTAAAATTTGATTGGATAATAGAATAGATTCTATTTTACACGCCTACACTTTCTGAATACACAGTAACTATGTCTAGTTAGTTAGTATATGTCACTAATTGTTAATGAGTAAAGTGTCATCATGAGAACAACAACAACAACAACAATAACAACAACAACATAGAGATAAATAAATTTGACAGAAAACAGAATGGGACTAAATATAAAAAAATGTATCCATTTTCTTTGCTATTTGTGAAGAAACATGACTAAAACAAAACTATTACGTAATAAACTATAATTATCTATGGGTACTTGAATATACAATAAAATTGATTCGATGAATTAGAGTTGAATTATAGTTAGATTTCAACTAAACCAAGTTATATATACAACAAGAAATTGTAGGATGATGAAGAAGATTTGTAGTTCAGTTGGATGATTTTAATGTTTGTCTTTTAAAGCTGTTACATTGAAAGATATCATCAGTTCGTCGCTGTTGATTTAAATGTTCTTAATCCGATCCAGGAATTGTAAAGGGAATTTGATGGAGTGGTTGGATGAATTCATTAAATCGTTCAATATTCGTGAAATTTCTCTTGACACATTTTATGTTGGGATTCCGGTGAGTGCTACAATTGAACGTAGAGGGATGTTTTGTTTGTGTATTTTTGGCTTACCGTAGAATCAAGGGAGTACTGATATATTGATGTTGCTTTAATATTTGTCCTGCTTTGAAAACTTTGCTTAAAGTCTTTTAGATTCGGTTATCATCAAAATCGACGACAAGATATGCAAATTTCAAAGATTATGTCATAATGATCAAAAGATTTATGTCAGTCGTAGTCGGTATAGAACCCGACACAGTTATGAATTGTAGAAAAAAACAACAGATGACTTTATACATAGTGAAATACGATTATTTTATAGTTAAGCAACTGGAACACATATTGTATGTTAAAGAATTTCAGTTGTGGCGGTAAACTATTGAGTAAAATCAGTGAAAACTTTAGGAACTATGACAGAAAAGTCACTGCTCAATAGATTAATTGAATCTTTGTTAATCTGAACAAATTTAAAATCTAATTTCGAAATTCGAAGAGGATGAAATATACAATTCATTTTAATAATTGGATTCATGAACTGATAAATGTTCGACTACCATTTAAAATCTGGAGGCAGTGGACGGTGGTTTAGTTGTACTATGGGACCCTCGGCAATCTACATGCACGACTCGTGATCGAAGGTCCTGGATTCAGTATTAATATCTGATTAAAATTTCAATGTTTATTATTTAATACACTGATAGAACAGAGTACGTTCATACGATAATAAAATGTGGATAGAATGTATGAAATAGAGAATTTATTGTTTACCATAATTCAGGTACCTTATCCGTTAAACAATAGCAAAAGTAATCAGAAGACAAATACTAATTTTTGAAGAAAATCACGACAATTTTACATAAATATCTTTAACCCACTTAAATTTCAATGTAAAAATAGCTAAATGATTTATTTTGAATAATATCAGAAGACGTTTTATGGATATTATAGCAATTTTAATTATTGACTGTATGAGTCAGTTGAAGCTAGACCACCATGGAAAACCTGGGAGCTCTGGACGGTCGTTTCATCCAACTGTTGGACTCCTCAGCAGTGCTCACCTACGACCCCCCCCCTTGCGAGATTTGAACCCAGGCCCTACCACTCTCGCACGCGAGCGCTTAAACACTAGACCAGTGAGTCGTTATCTAAAGGTGTTAATGTCTAACTTCAACTAATCCACGAAATTGAGCGATTAGTTTAACAACTGAACAAGTAATCTAATAGTCGGAGATCAGGATTTATCGTCTAATATACCCGGAATTTCTAGGGAGGGTGTATTAATCCATGTGATGTCATTGGAAATTGGTTTGTAATATGTCTAATATTCAGTCCTATCGTATTACAAATTAACAGGATAATTCAAACCATATAAGAATATTGATAAACCAGATCAACATTATTTGGTAATGGATAAAAATAATGATTTCTAATTAAACCAGTGGGAATCGTTTTTATCTCGGTCAGACCATGAAGCCTCATGTTACAGTAAATTAGAATAGATTGAAGACCTCACCAGCATTTCATGACAATTTCGAAGTAACTCTTGATTTTTTATTTATGCAAGTAATTCACCATTTTTCTGGAACTATCTGGGAAGTTACTGTTGAAACCAAACTGAAAGAACTGTTTGCAGACTTTTTACAGGTTATGAAAACTTCCCAAGGGAATCCACGAAAGTGAAACATTGGTATTTGAAGATTGTTATCGAGAAGTACTACATAATTTATTCATACGAGTATTTACTCATAGGAAAGGTGTAGGTGTGATTTTGAGTATGATCCTGTTAAAATGTATCCCAACATCATTGAATGTTACAGTCCGTGAACTTGCCACTAAATCATACAAGTAGTGATTAGCCTCGTGTCGAACTGAAGTGTTCACAGTAGTCAACGCTTGTTAATATTCAACCTAATAATACTGATGTTCACATCAGGGCTCAAACCTTGTAATTTTCGCCTCAAATCTCAAAGTATTACTTATTCAGAAAACGAAAAGCACTGAGTTCAAATTTCAGGGTGAACATCACTTCTTGGATCCAAATACATTCAGCTGATAAATCCCAGAAAAAAAAACGAAATCCACGACATGGATTTCATTGTTAACTAAATTCCATCTATTCTATGTAAACCTGTGAAATAATAGATGTATCAAGGGAATTCTTATAGGATACACAAATATCAACCAAGACTGATCAATACGTAATCGAATTGTCAACAATAGAATAGTCCAAACCATTACAAGTTGAATAACATTTAATCATTGTATTGAAATCCTTTTTTATGCACATTTCAGAATATTGTCTATTCTGTATTGATACGTAACATGAAATATTGATTTTAACTTTTTATCTAATCAATATTATTCACAATAAGATTGAATACAAACAAAGATTGAAAATCAATAATATTGATAATTTCGTTAATCAATAAACTGTTATCTAAAACTCACTTTTAATCAATAATGTTTTTGATGATAATTGTAATGTAGGAGTTTCCCATGGAATAAATTCTTTATTAACCAAATCAATACATTGTATTGGAATAGTTAAATCAGATAAATGTGGTCGTACAACATCTCTTTAAAAGAAAGATATAGAAATATATATATATATATATATTAAATGAGAAAGTATACATACTATTCTAAATTCACGTTCAGTAACTACTGTTGCTGAAAGGCTTATGCTCTTCATGAGGGATAGCGGGTGTAAGTAAATAGTGCTGTTAGAGGTTGCCCACACTGTGCAAGGGTTCTTCTTGAGGTACTTGAAAGGGAAATTCGGTCAAGGGTGACCTAAGAGCGTGACCGCAGTGGTTGAGGTCGGTCACACACGACATTTTTGTGAGTAATTTTCGTGTTGGCTCCGTACTTGTTAGGACCTAGTCTGTGGCAGTGAAAAATGGCCTGTAAGAGTAGAGGATATTCGTAGGTTCCTAGTATTCGATCATGGGCGTCTTCGAAGCATTGATCGTGTATCCTGGGACCACCGGGTAAGTAATGCAGTTGTTATGAAACGGATACTAGGTAAGGATGGTAAATCAATTGATGAAGTGCTGAAACTTTATCAGTTGAGATGGCTGGGACACGAGTTACGAATGCCCAACCATTGACTGCTCCGACGCGAAATATTTTATGGTGTGGGAAGAGGTTAGAAGAACGCTAGAGGCGGTCAGACCAAAAAGTGGCACAAATCCATGAATTCACTGAAAAGCAGGCTGAGCCATGTTGGGAGGTGTAGACTACCTGGTCGGGACCCGCGTGACGATAGCGACCGATGGTTAGAGACTTTGAATGACATGGTTGAAAGTCGTTTGCAATGGCGCAGGTGCATACACTCTTTGTGTTCTCCCGAATTCTTCATGCCCCCCTCTTTTTTCTCTTTCCAAACTTATTTCACTGGATTATACTCTTTGAATAACATCTTCAAACCCTAATATTTCCGATTACTGCTTATACTTTTATTACCTCTACCAATATGGCATTTGAATCGAGAATTACATCTCTGTGATATTTTGTTATAGCAACTCGAAATGATGTACGAACGTAAGAAGTTCTACGTTGTGATTGACTGACTATCGTCTAAGACGGATATACGTGGGATAAGCTAAGCTGCGTATTTTTAGGATCGACCTTTCCTAACCCCACCCTTACTTGTGGGAAGACAGCATCGCTGTTATGCTGGTTATCTGAAGGTAGCACCTTACTGCCATCACACCTCTGTACAGCCAGCAGTACGACTTCGCCCTTGGGCCTCGGGTTTGCTGCTTTTAGTCTTACCGTTGTTTAACCGAACTGTGATCAATCAATTGTGATGTTTTAATATATTCGACTTTAAATCAACTGATTTCACTGTTTGAACTTCCTTCTTCCTATTTCAGCTGTTATGCAATATTTATAGATCACACACGATGTATAAACGTTAGATAAATTAGATTTTTACTTCTAGGATTATTTAATATATACATATGAATTTCAAATTAATTCATGGATGAATGTTGGGTTAATGTTCAGAGATATTGATCACGACTTAATATATAATATAAATAAATTGACTTTTGGATTTACTAGCCAATCAATGCTAACTCATGAATCGATCGGTGTTAGACATTAACACTGTTGGATACCGGTTCAGTGGTCTAGAGGTTAAGCGTTCGCGCTCCAGACCAAAGGTAATGGGTTTGAGTCCCACGCGTAAGTTTGTGGACATGCACTTATGAAGGGTCCCATATTAGTAAGAAACAGCCATCCAGCGGTTTCAGGTTTTCAGTGATGGTTTAGTGTAGATTGTCTAATGAATTCAACTGTTAGTATACTAAAATCCCACAAATCCCAAAATTGATAACCAAATTGATTGATCTAATTACATTCACCATTTATGATAGTCTAACATTTCAACTTTGAATTAACCAATTCTATGAAGAAAGAAATATTTCAATAGTTGAAATCATGATTCAATTGAATCTAGACTACCGTGAAAAACCTGGAAGCACTGGACGGCCGATTCGTCCTAGTATAAGATTCCTAAAACAGTGCGAATCCACGATCCCGCCCCTCCCGGGAGATTCAAACCCAGGATCTATCAGTTTCGTTGGATGCTGATTCAGTGGTCCGACGGTTAAGCACTCGCATGCGAGTGTTTATAAGTTCTAAAATTGATATTTGAATGAAAAACTATGTCACTCACTCTAATTTATCCGAAGGTAATGGATGTAACTTTATTTCAATACCATTCCAGAAGCGTATTGTAAACATTTTTGTAGGAAGTGACACGTTCTCAATATGTTTAAACTGTTTGATTGTGCAAATATGTGTTTTATAATTGGGAAAAAAATAAACAAAAACACATTTAGATAAAAAAAAGTTATGTAAATGCGATAATAATAATCATTCATAATACGATGACTCGTTTACAATCATGTCACTGAAGCTATAAAACACTTAGGTATGGTGCAGTGAATGCTTAATTATTTATTTACTTATGCCTGTTACTACCAATGGAGCATAGGCTCCAGACAAGCATTCTCAAACACACTCTAACCTGGGCATTCCTATCCAGTTCTATTTAATTGTTCTTCATTATTCTCATGTCTGTCTCCATTTATCGGCCTAATCTATTTTCTGGTCTTCCTATTCCCCTTTCCAGTTCACGATTCCATGTGATGGGGACTTGCCTTGTGACACAGTTGTGTGCTTTCCTCAATGTGTATCCCATCCACTTCCAACGCTTCCTTCTCATTTCTTCCTCCACTACAATCTGGTTTGTTCTCTCCCATAGTAGGTTGTTGCTGACATTGTCTGGTCAATGGATCCAAATCTATTTTTATAGACAACTGTTAATCAACACTTGTATCTGATGGATAACTGTTTTCGTAGTTCTCCAACTTTCCACCTCATACAGTAGAACTGTCTTGACATTTGTATTGAAACTTGTGACTTTGGTGTTGGTTGACAATTGTTTTTAGTTCTAAATGTTATTCAATTGTAGATATGCTGCTTTTGTTTTGTCGATCCACACCTTCACATTTGCATCAGATCCATCGTGTTCATCGATGATGTTGCCTAGATATGTGAAGGTGTTTACATCTTCCGAATCTTCTTCTCTGTCAATTGTGATTGAATTGTTGCATAATGTGTTAAATTGGAGAATCTTGCTTTTCCCTTTGTGTTTATTGAAACTTACTGCTGTAGTTGCCACTTCTTAATTACTTCCTGATTTCAAACATCATTGAGATTCATATATCAACAATTATCATAGTGATTAATGATTAACAAAGCTAAACTATTACATGGTGAGGTGGATTTGTAGCTCAAATGGATGATTTTGATGGAGTTTTGTTCTGTGAGCTGGATGGTGTGGTCGTGAATCTTTCATCGTTCTTCAGAACGACATCATCAGCACAAACTTCAGGTAGAAGTTAATTGTTCGAATTTCTCCAAAAATCAAACCAATGGGAGACACAACCAAGACAATGAAGTAAACAATGATAAATTTAAGGTCAATAAGAACCAATCAACATCAAAATGCACAGAACAAGCTGTGGAACACATATGGAGAAATTCAAACACTTCACTTCTACTTGAAGTTTGTGCTAATGATGTCGTTCAGAAGAACGATGAAAGCTCCACGACCAAACCATCCAGCTCAGAGAACAAAACTTCACCTAAACTATTACATATGATAAAAAAATTCATAACTTATAAATTAAAAGATAAAATATAAAAACTGATTTTATTGATTAAATATGACCCTGAAAAATTTTTTTCGTTTTTTTTTAACAAAAAAAGTTCTAGAATTTCTTTCAATGAGATCCATTTTTATGATTCATCCATATTCAATGATCAATATTGAAATGATAATGAAATGATTTTGTCTTTTTTTTAAAAAAAATTGATTTAAAAATTCAAATATCTTATTTTTTTATTGATTTTTTTTGAAAAAAATAAAAAAAACTTTTTGAAGAATATTTGAAATTTCATAGAAAATCAATAATTGGAAAAATACAAAAAAAAATAATTATAAATTGAGAATAATATATGTCTATATTAGTTTAATTTAGGTCATGTATATATCTCCATCATTAAGATATTTCTGTAAGGTTTTGAGATGTTAGCTTTAAGCTAAAAACTAATTGAAATGAGTCAATTTGACGAAATAAGAGAATGGAGATTTGTGGATGTGGCAGTAATTGAATGGATGAATCAATGAAATGTAGACTATCATGGAAAATCTGGAATCATTGAATGTTCGATGATCACATGTGGAATCGTTGATACATACTGATGAGAAGGTTCATACTATAACGAAACGATCATACAGTGTTTCCAGGATTTTAATGGTGGTCTCTCTTGAATTGACTTATGATCTTAATTATTAAAATAAAGTTTTTATATCGATAATCTTCTTTTTTTCTTTTTTTTGGTTGTTAGAGTTTTCAACTCATGTTCATGTGTCATTTAAGTTGCATTTCTTTGGTTGATTTTTGTTATAACAGTTGGTTTTCCAACGTTCACACGTATGGAAAGTTAATTTACCTTAGGCGAATATCTACACTAGATTCCCTCCCAGTTTCTACTGTACAGGACGTAAACACAACTCAGATGATCAAGAACAACCACAACGTAAATATATTTCCACACCAAAAACTCGACACCATCCAACAACAATGAACAATCAATAATAAGTGAAGGAGTAATAATAATAAGGATAGGAAAATATATAACTCATCTGACACCTTTCCGACTATCTACATGTCTGACTAAGCAGACAACTAATCACTATCATCCACACCCACACATCAATTTTTGTAAATTTTAATAGTTGAATTCATGAGTCGATCGAAGATAGACTACCATTAAAATCCTGGAAGCACTGGACTCCTGAACAGTATGCATTCACGACCCCACATGTGGGACTCGGACCAAGGACTCTCGAACGTTCAGTGATTCCAGATTTTCCATGATCGACTCATGAATTTAATTACTGCAATATCCACAAATCTCCACTCTGATATTTCCTAAAATTGAATAATTTCAGTTAGTTTAAGCTTAGTTTAAGCTAACATCTCAAAACCTTGCAGAAATATCTTAGTTTTGGAGATGGCAATACAAAAATATAATTGCCATTTACTTACAACTAGATTATGAATGCTTGCACTAGATTCAATCAATATTACTTGAATAGAATATGAGTACCAAAAGGTATATTTTTGTTTCAAGAGAATAATGAACTGTGACGGTTCTCTTCTATAAAGTTTGAAGAAACTCATTTTTGGGGGAAGGGGTTGAAATGATAAGATATGGATATCTAGCATATAATCATGTCAATGAAATACAATTGAGTAATGTTTCAGATAAAAATCGTACAGCCTTCATTCAGTTAAATATGATATATCAGATTGTTGGTGAGTCCTAGAATCCTTCCAGCTAAATTATTTAGAGACCCAGAAAATGCCAGGATACGTTTTAATTAACCAGGATTCGATAGAAGCGTATCAGAACTGTCTAGAAGAAGGACGAAACAAGTGTTAAGTCTTTGACATGATAATTAGGTATACAATTGCTGTATTTAGTACATTCACAGCAAGTTATAGAAAACCAAAGTTACTTGCAACTCTATAAATACTCCCGATTTTATGGACATAAACTAACCTTGAAATAAAGCTCTTACTCACACTTCACGCATTTTCTCTATTGTTTGAGTTAACGTACAGACGTAGCTTAGGGTTATAGCAAGCAGCTACGAAGACAGTAATAAGCGTTCTAGTAGCACAATGATAACAGATAGAACCAAACAAACTATCCGTAGTCACACCTACACAAATGTAGGAGAGCTAATGTCAGAGAATTACCACACATATGTCACTATCATTTAATCATGCAACTTACATATACATATGATTTGGACAAACAAAACTTTACACTTAATCGAATTATTAGTCCTCGCATTATGAACTAAATTGAATTACAAAATATAACCAAGTAATTCATCAACATGATATTTAGCCGAAGATGATTAACTCGCAAATAAAACTAGTAGGTATGTTTTTGACATCTCACAATGAGACATTTTATATAACTCAGCTAGCGAACTTTACCCAGTCATATTGTATACATTTCCAAATTTCGGATGTAGCATTCTGGTTAGCGTTTTTTTAGAGTAAGTTTTCTACTGGATGAAGTCGCTAACTTCATGCCCAACCCTCATCATTTATCCGGACTTTGGACCCGCAAAAAAACACAGAGGGGCTCCGGACGGAGTACCATCAGCCTCAACATCAGTAGGTCTCAACATACACAAAGGGAAAAGCAAGATTCTCCAATAAAACACATCATGCAACAATTCAATCACAATTGACAGAGAAGAAGATTCGGAAGATGTAAACACCTTCACATATCTAGGCAACATCATCGATGAACACGGTGGATCTGATGCAAATGTGAAGGTGTGGATCGACAAAACAAAAGCAGCATATCTACAATTGAATAACATTTAGAACTAAAAACAATTGTCAACCAACACCAAAGTCACAAGTTTCAATACAAATGTCAAGACAGTTCTACTGTATGAGGTGGAAACTTGGAGAACTACGAAAACAGTTATCCATCAGATACAAGTGTTGATTAACAGTTGTCTATAAAAATAGATTTGGATCCATTGACCAGACAATGTCAGCAACAACCTACTATGGGAGAGAACAAACCAGATTGTAGTGGAGGAAGAAATGAGAAGGAAGCGTTGGAAGTGGATGGGATACACATTGAGGAAAGCACACAACTGTGTCACAAGGCGAGTCCCCATCACATGGAATCGTGAACTGGAAAGGGGAATAGGAAGACCAGAAAATAGATTAGGCCGATAAATGGAGACAGACATGAGAATAATGAAGAACAATTAAATAGAACTGGATAGGAATGCCCAGGTTAGAGTGTGTTTGAGAATGCTTGTCTGGAGCCTATGCTCCATTGGTAGTAACAGGACTAAGTAATTAAGTAAGTAAGTAACTACAGTTCATAAGTGGATAATACAGATTTGAAGTAGATAGGTCAATATTTGTGAGCAAGTGAATGCAGAGACAAATTTTTAGTCTTAGTTATGTTGGTAGATGCGGACTATTTGGTTGTGGCCCGCGTGACTATCGTAATCAATGGTTGGAGACTCTTGGTGTTATGGCTCAGAATCGATCACAATGGCGTTGGTGTATACACTGTCTGTCTTCCTTTAAACTATGAAATTAAAATCGCTTTATATTTTTTTTACGAACTAATTCTTTCTTCCTGTACTATATCCTTATCTGCCATCTTTCTTTTATATATTACCACCATTGAATTAACCACTACTATGAATTTGATGCTCTTGTTGTTATGCTAATGCAGTATGGCAACTTAGACCGATGCATATATGTACCGGGTCCTACGTTGTTGCTTACTGACTGACTGACTTACAGTCAAACCGAATAAGTTGTAGCTAGGCACTACAACTAGGAAAGGTTGCGAATAGGATTCGAGTACATAATATATATGAGAAAGAGAATGATTCAACGAGTGATATTTAAGCTATCAACATTTTAGCTAAAGAGAGATATATGTGCGTAGGCTGTTATATATGATCAAGCGTACATGTTTATATAGAAAAGATATTGATCATAATCGTAAAAAGAAATATGCGAATTGTTACTGTGCCAATAACATTGTCTGTTAAGTAAATTAATTATAAGGATTTAACAAAAACCATAATTGAAATTGATTGTAAAAGAGTTGCTTTAGTTTAGCATAATCACTTTATTCCGAGATTTGATCAACTCTACAATTTAGATTTTATTCAGGTTGAGTGATTCAGAGTTCGAATAGAATACTGTCAGGATCTAGAGTTTAGCAATATTGAAAATATATTTATCCATCAATGATTTCAACTGAATATTTAACTAGATCACCATTAAATCAAGTTGATATATAAGTATCATTGCCAAAGTTGGATTTGATAGTATCAAATAAGTTGAGCATTGGTTAGAAATGTAATAATAAATATACCATTTCTGTTATATTCTAATGAATAGAAACATTGTATTACTTATATTTCATGACATAATGTAGATATGTAAAAAAGAAAGGAAGATTTCGTGTGTTTATTTTCTGGTATAAAGCTCTCAGTGAGACTGTGATAGCAAAAATAATTGTCTACCTCAACCTAGTTTTCAATAGTTTTCTTTTAATTGATACTTATCAACGATGGAATAAGTCTTTAATCGACTGAATGAGTAATAGCTTATCATCAGCTGCTGTCCATTTAACATCTAATGGTTAAATGATGGGTGAAATACAAAGGTTCAATACAGCCTTCCTTCGAGGTACTAACAGACTCAATGAATTCAAGATAGCTCTCGACAGTAGGTTCCAAGCCTTACAAGATCTACTGAAAGAAGAAGAAACTACTATGGAGGACAAATGGAAAGGCATCAAAGAAGCAATAACTTCAAAGTGTCAAAAGATTCTGGGCCTAAAGAAACACCATCATGAGGAGTGGATCTCTATAGAAACTCTAGACAAGATCAAAGAAAGAAACAACAAGAAGGCAGCAATTAACAACAGCCGAACACGAGCAGAGAAGGTCCAGGCACAAGGTGAATACATAGAAGCAAACAAGCAAGTGAAGAGGAGCAAGAAGAAATACGTGGAAGAACTAGAAACGACGGCGGAAAAAGCTGCTAGAGAAGGAAATATGAAACAGCTTTACGATATAACGAAGGAACTATCAGGGAAATACAGTAAACCAGAGACACCGGTCAAAGACAAAGAAGGCAAGCCAATCATTGAAATTCAACAACAGCGGAACAGATGGGTAGAATACTTCGAGGAACTCCTGAATAGGCCGGCTCCAATGAATCCACCGGACATCGAAGCAGCACACACAGATCTTCCCATAGACGTCAACCCACCAACGACGGAAGAAATCAGAATGGCCGTCAGACAAATCAAGAACGGGAATGTAGCGAGACCTGACAACATACCAGCTGTGGAACTGAAGTCAGAAATCGAAGTAACTACAAACATGCTTTACCTTCTATTCAAAAAGATTTGGGAGGAGGAACAAGTGCCGATGGACTAGAAAGAAGGGCACCTCGTCAAGATTCCAAAGAAAGGAGATCTGAGCAAATGTGAAAACTACAGAGGCATTACACTACTGCCAACACCAGGGAAGGTCTTCAACAGAGTTTTGCTGAATCGGGTAAAAGATGCAGTAAACGCCCAACTTCGAGATCAACAAGCCGGATTCCGTAAGGATCAATCGTGCACAGACCGAATTGCAACACTACGGATCATCGTCGAACAATCAGTTGAGTGGAACTCATCACTATACATCAACTTCATTGATTATGAAAAGGCATTCGACAGTGTAGATAGGAGGACATTATGGAAACTTCTTCGACACTACGGAGTTCCTGAGAAGATTGTCAATATTATCCGGAACTCATACGACGGACTACAGTGCAAGGTCGTGCATGGAGGACAGCTGACAGATGCATTCCAAGTAACGACCGGAATCAGACAAGGCTGTCTAATCTCTCCATTCCTCTTTCTTCTGGTGATCGACTGGATTATAAAGACCTCAACATCTGAAGGAAAACACGGAATACAATGGACAGCTCAGAACCAATTAGACGATTTGGACTTCGCAGATCACCTAGCCCACCTATCACCTATCACACACGAACAAATGCAAATAAAGACAACCAGTGTAGCTGCAGTCTCTGCATCAGTAGGCTTCAACATACACAACGAGAAAACCATGGTCCTCAAATACAACACGGAGAACAGCAATTCATTCACATTTGATAGCGAAACTCTGGAAGATGTAGAATCGTTCACATACCTGTGAAGCATCATCATCGATGAACAATGAGGATCAGATGCAGACGTAAAGGAGGGGACTGGCAAAGCGAGGACAGCATTCATACAATTGAAGAACATATGGAATTCAAAACAACTTTCAACCAATATGAAAGTGAGAATCTTCAATACCAACGTCAAGGTAGTTCTACTGTACGGAGCTGAAACTTCGAGAACTACAACAACCACAATCAAGAAAGTACAAGTATTTATAAATAGCTGTCTACGCAAGATACTCAACATCCATTGGCCGGATACCATCAGCAATAGCCTTCTGTGGGAGAGAACAAACCAACTTCCAGCTGAAGAAGAAATTAGGAAAAGACGATGGAAATGGATAGGACATACATTACGCAAATCGTCAAACTGCATCACGAGGCAAGCCCTAACTTGGAATTCTGAAGGGAAGCGGAAAAGAGGAAGGCCAAAGAACACATTGCGTCGAATAATAGAAGCAGATATGAAAAGGATGAATAACAACTGGAAGGAGCTGGAAAGGATTGCCCAAGACAGGGTTGGATGGAGAATTCTGGTGAGCTGTCTATGCTCTTTCACGAGGAGTAACAGGCGTAAGTAAGTAAAGTAAAGTAAATAAGTAAGAAAAATTATAAATAAGATATATCATTAAAGGAAGTCAATCAGACATATAGCCAATGTTTTAGCCTACATGTTTTTGTCTAAATCATCGACTTAAATTGCATTAGTGAATAACGGAATTAAATAAGTTAAATACAGTCAGGGAAACGAAGCGAAGGAAGCTAATAGAAGAGAGAGAGAAGTGAAATGACACGCAGTGGAGAAGGCGTGTGAACCAACCCGATGTATTCAAGCGTTAATTGATATTTATTGCCGAACAAAAGTAGGTTACAGACATATGATGAATAGGATAAGAAGTTTATCACATATGATCATATAAAACAGTCAAGGTTGATAAGTAAATAATTAATAAGGTCAAAACGTGGCTCAAGTTAAATGAATAATTTGATACTGTTGTCTGATTAGCAGAGTCGTCCAAAATCAGCGTTGCCCTGATTTCTAACTTTTAAACCTAATGATAATCCTTGAACACATTGATATGAAATGTTTCTGTGACAACGGTCCACAGTGAAACCATAAGGAGCTCAGAAAGAGCTGAGGATATTCCATCCAATCACCTTTTGGAAGAAAACTTCAGAATCTCTACGTGTAGCTTCCCTATTGGATAAATGGTAATAACACAACAGTCAGCGACGACTAGATATAACAAGTAGCGTTCAATCGGCAATCTAATTTTTGTTTATACTCATTGAACTCTACTCCATTACAGCATCCATATATGAGTGTTTTTCCTAGCGATTCAACGTCTTAAGAATACTTCATTGATATAATCCTCTTTAAAATTTTACATTATATGGTCCATGTCCTGGTTCTTGATCGAGATCATGAACCGATTGATCTTAGACCATCATTGGAAACCTGAAAGCACTGGACGGCCGTTTAGTTCTACTGTGGGGCTCCTCAGTAGTGCGCATCTTGGTTCACTGGTCTGATTAGTAAGGCATTTGACATTCAAAATAAACTTGAATAAATTAGTAGTATCATTTATATATTCACACTATTATCATTATTATTATCGATTTACTATATAAAAAGAGAACAATTCATCAATTATTTACATCTTTGTATTTATGTAATTTAGTATCTTCTTGAAAGTTCTAATTCTTTGATTAAATTTTAGTCAAAGTTATTCAGATTATTTGGACTTTAACAGAACTAATCAATATATCTTTAATTCTGAGATTTAAGTCAAAAGTTATACATTTTTAGCTGTAGAAATTAGTCGTGACCATCTCCTCTTCTGAATATGGTTATAACCTTTTATAGATGGTAGCTAGCAGTGGAATCCATGACGCGCGTTTCGTCCTATTTTGGACTCATCAGCTGGATGTACTTACATCATAGAGTTGATGTTCACTCTGGGTCTCAAATCCCGTACCATTCACTTTAAATGCCTTCGAGTTATCCACTTACATACTGAGTACGGATAGCCACTTGATTTTTCTATGGGATGAAGTTTAAATTCACTTGGTTTTGTTTGTTTGAATCTTCCCAATGTTTTTTAGGACTGCGTTCTGGATTCTACTGCTAGCCAACATCCATCTTTTTTTATAATGCTCCTGACTTAAGGCGATATCGAGGTAGTCCGCACAGGATGCATATATACCAACAAGAGACTGATTAATTGCAATCCCAAACAACAATGCGAAGATTCAAGCAAACAATATCAAGTGAATTTGATATATTTATATTATGAAGGTTTGTAGAGATAGTAATTTTAATAGTTGAATTCATGAGTCGATCTCAACAAGGACACCACTGAAAACTTGAAAGAACTAGATGGCCATTTCATCTTAGTGACTAGCACGAAGATGGATTCTCTGAAGTTCTAGTGAGACGTTGTGACCAATGGGGAGTCCCATACCAGAACGAAATGGTCTTCCAAGGCTTCCAGATTTTCCATGGTGGTCTAACTTTAATTGATTCATGATCTGAACCCTTAAAAATACATAATATATGTTAAATAAAAACTATTCTAATCAATTAATTCATCAACAATGGAATTTCTAAGGTTTTTTCAACCTTCTAGATTTATCTTAATATGAAGAAAAAAACAGGAAAAAAAAAGATATATTACATGATTTTTTTCTAAAACTCGAGTTCGAATCCTCATTCTCTGTTGTTGTTGTTGTTGTTACTGCTGTCAATGAATAATTTTTTAGGAATTTTTTGTAAAAAGAAAAAAAAGTGAATAATGATTGAATTTTTATCGATTAATTGATTTTTTAAGATAATTCATTATTGATTAACTGATCGATTGATTGATGTTTTAATGTGCATAGATAGAGTTACATATAAACATGTATAGATATTATAAGCAAAGATGGATAGTGGCTAGCAGTGGAATCCAGTTTGACGCGCGTTTCGTCCTGTTTGGGACTCGTCAGCAGGATGTACCTGTATCTCAGAGTCGACGTTCACTCTGGGACTCGAACTCAGTACCGTTCGCTTCAAACGCGAACTGTATTATCCACTCAGCTACTGAGTCCTGATAGCTACTTGCTTGTGCAATGGGGTGAAGTTTAATTCACTTGGTATTTTCTTATTGTTTAAGAGAAAAAGAATAATATTGAAATTGACTTTTTAAGGATGTAATAAGTAGATTAAAGTTGAAAACAAAAGACTGAAAATATAAAAAGAAAAAAAAAGAATAATCCGTATATTGTCAAAATTATTGATTAAAAGAGAACGTTTGTTAGTGTTTTCCTTAGAGATTATTGTCAACATATAAAAACTATCAGATGGGTTTTGTGGAGATTGTAGTAATTTCAATGGTTAAGATCATGAGTCAATTGAAGCCAGACCACTATGGAAAACCTGGAAGCACTGGACGGCCGTTTCGTCCTATTGTGGGACTCCTCGGCAGTGCGCATCCACGACCTCGCCCCTGCGAGATTCGAACCCAGGACCTACTGGTTTCGCGCGCGAGCACTTAACCACTAGACCACTGAGCCGGCATCCAACAGTGTTAATGTCTAACTTCAACTGATCCACGAAATAGCTTCAACTGACTCATGATCTTAACTATTGAAATTACTATAATATCCACAAAACCATCTGATATTAAAAAAATAACTATTCAAAATTGATATCGACCAAAATGATCAATATGCTCATATGAATTGAAAGTTATGAAAATCTTTCTTATTCATCAGAGCTACAGTTGCTTCACAAAAATTTTAATAAAAAAACAATAATCAATAACTTAGGACCTTAGGAACACTACATAAACATGACTATGATTAAATCATTAGGAATGAGCTCACATTTTGAACAGTATCTGATTTCCTTTTCCATTCTTCCAGTAGTAAATTACGCGCAAGTTTTTTATCATTCCATGATTTACTGTGTTGTTGTTTTTGTTTTTGTTGTTGTTGGCGTTGTTGTTGTTGTCGTTGTTTATTCAATTGTTCACATTGTCGTTGTGATGAGAATGCTGGCGGTGGTAATTTTATAAGATTCTCTGATAATTGTCTATCATATAATTGATTAAAATTTGTATTCTGAATAAAAAATTCATTACCATTATCATTATTATTATCATCATCATTATACGATGAATTTAATAATTTAGCATTTTTAGTTTGTATATCATTGAAATAACGAGTTCTTTGTTTTAATCTTAAAGCTAATGAATACCAATTCAATGTAGGATTTATATGTTTTACTCTATTGAATGATGATGATGATGGTGACGGTGATGGTGATGATGTTGAAGATGATCTATTGAAATAACATGATAATTGATTTTTATTACGTTGATTAATTTTATGCATATAATATGAATGATCAGATGATGATGATAATGATGATGGTAATAATAATAATGATGATCTATTCAATGATTTTCGTCGTAATTTCACATTGATTTTATTGATTTCTTTTAATTGATCATAATGACTATCCTTCTTAGCAATATTAGTAGTATTAATATCGTTTGAAGATAATATAGAAGATGATGTTAAAGTTTCCTGACTTGTAGTTGATAATAAAAGAGATGGTTGAGATTTTGATATAATCAATGATGATTGCATTATACAATATTACATAATCATAATACTTGTTTGAATTCAATAAATTCAATCACTATCAAATGATGATGATCATAATGGATGATAAATAGTGATAGAAGTATACGTGAATATTCTTTCTGAGATTATTGATTATTGATCACTATTAGATTTGATTTAATCCAATATAGACTGTAAACAGCTCCAGGAATATGTCTGATCTACTTATGATGTAATAATAATAATCATCCAAAATTAACATATTATGTAATGATCATCATGATTATTAATACACATTCATGAATAAAACATTTTTGTTACTAAGTCTATTTTGATTATGAATAAATGAATAAATAAAATGTGTATTTATTGGATAAAATTAATTTTAATGATTCTAATTTGTAGTTCTATTCTCATTGTTTTACTCATTTCTTAGTGATATCATATGATCCAATAATAATTAGGTATATGTACACTACTACTACTACTACCACTCCTACTCTTACTATTACTACTACTACTACTACTACTACTAATAATAATAATAATAATAATAATAATAATAATAATAGTGATAATAAACAGATACCTCCTCTCTTTATACTTAACACAGATATATATGTGTGTGTGTGGTTTGTGTACATGCTGTCAATGTGATTAAATATGGCATTATTGTTGATGAGGTTGATGATGAACTGCTGTTCAATATCAATATTTAATGGAACATTGAAATTGTAACTCGTTTTTTTTTCTTCATAAAACAAACTTTTTTTTCTGGTCATGTGTGAAATAAAATATGAAATTTATCGATGTTAGATTATTATTATTATTACTAACAACTTGCTTACGCTTGTTACTCCTCAAAAAGGAGTATAGGTCACCCACTAGCACTTGTCATTCAACCCTATCCTGAGCAATCCTTTCCAGTTGTTATTCATCCTTCTCATATCTGCTTCTATTTCCCGACGTAATGCGTTCTTCGGTCTTTCTGTTTTCCGCTTCCCTTCAGGATCCCATGTTAGGACTTGCCTTATGATTCAGTTTGGTGATTTCCATAATGTATGTCTTATCCACCAACTCCATCACATATTCCTAATTTCCTCTTCAGTTGGAAGCTGGTTTGTTCTCTCCCACAAATTATTATTACTATTATTATTGTCAACTGATGAATGAATGAATGAATGAATGAATGAATGAATGAATGAATGAATGAATGAAGGAAAGAACTAGTGTTAATTAAAGCTACATTAAACTATTGGCTAACTTTATACTCATCAAACATGATAACATGTAAGATAAAAAATGATAAGAGAGTGAAGTTAAATAGCTATTTCATCTTAAGATATTACAAAATCCTTATTAGTTTATGTTCATGATCGATTAGGTATCAATAGTTGAATACATTACTTTGTTTTTTTTTGTAGCCGTTGAATCTTACTTTGATCCATTATTATTCCATGGAAATGGAAACTTATTGATTAGTTATTGCCTAAATTTTGGTTCATAAATTTTAGAAAAAAACAGATCACGCCTTAACTACGATATAGAAAACCTTGGTTTTTATCTTTTTTTTTTAATACTTTTTATTATAAGAAAAACAAAATTAGTTGTCATCTACCATGTGACTTATTCTATTTAACTTTACATTTCATCTCAAGTTAAGTAACACGTATGATCATTGTGATTCATATCCAATTAGTTGAGATGAATAGTATTGAGTTAGAATTCTATTTAGAACACTTTTTTTTTCATTCTGTTTAATACTGTTTGAACAATGTGTATTATCAATGTCATGACAACAATTGTAATGATCAGTTATACAAGTCTTATCTATATTAGATTATATACGATGATTAAGAAATACGTTTGCCAATTTAGCTATATTGATTTATAAGACTAAAGTAATGAAGCATTTATACTGGTATCCGAACTCATACGACGGATTACAGTACAAGGTCATGCATGAAGGACAGCTGACAGATGCATTCCAAGTAACGACCGGAATCAGACAAGGCTGTCTAATCTCTCCATTCCTCTTTCTTCTGGTGATCGACTGGATTATGAAAACCTCAACATCTGACGGAAAACACGGAATACAATGAACTGCTCACAACCATTTAGACGATTTGGACTTCGCAGATCACCTAGCCCACCTATCACCTATCACACACGAACAAATGCAAATAAAGACAACCAGTGTAGCTGCAGTCTCTGCATCAGTAGGCTTCAACATACACAACGAGAAAACCATGGTCCTCAAATACAACACGGAGAACAGCAATTCATTCACATTTGATAGCGAAACTCTGGAAGATGTAGAATCGTTCACATACCTGTGAAGCATCATCATCGATGAACAATGAGGATCAGATGCAGACGTAAAGGAGGGGACTGGCAAAGCGAGGACAGCATTCATACAATTGAAGAACATAAGCAACTCAAAACAACTGTCTGTCAACCAATATCGAAGTCACAATCTTCAATACGAACGTCAACACAGTCAGTTCTACTGTACGGAGCTGAAACTTCGAGAACTATTACAATCATCATCAAGAGAGTACACGTATTTGTAAATAGCTGTCTTCGCAAGATACTCAACATCCATTGACCGGATACCATCAGCAACAGCCTTCTATGGGAGAGAACGAACCAGATTCCAATTGAAGAGGAAATTAGGAATATGTGATGGAGTTGGTGGATAAAACATACATTATGGAAATCACCAGACTGAATCATGAGGCAAGCACTAACATGGAATCTTGAAGGGAAGCAGAAAAGAGAAAGATTAAAGAACACACTACGTCGGGAAATAAAAGCAGATATGAAAAGAATGAATAACAGCTGGAAAGAACTGGAAAGTATTGTCCAGGACAGTGTTGGATTGAGAATGCTTATGAGTGTCCTATGCTCCTTTTTGAGGGGTAACAGGCGTAAGTAAGTAAGTCTTTTACCATCCAGCCCTGCCTGTTGAGTTCAGAACATCAATCTGAGCCTCTGCGATATGAATCATATATTTCAAATACACCTGGTATATATACAAGCTAAACAGACCACATCATATCATAAAATAGAAAATAACTTGTTTACAAGATCAAGCCAAAAAGTGGCATTGATTGTGAGAAACTGTTATTAATTAATTGAGAATAACTTGGGAATAGTAAATCATATAACAGTAACCAGTAGATCAAATTGCGAATACAGTCCGTAGGTGAACTCGAGGAAGCTCTAAGAAGCTCAGAAAGAGCTGAAGATATTTTATCCAATCATCTTTTGGAATAATATTCCAGATTCACTACGTGTAGCTTCCCTATTGAACAAATGCTGATAACACCATGTATGCGGGTTACAGGACTATAATGATAATTTCGTTTTTACCCAAAACTACAAATACCCGACAGTTTTGTATCATAATTGACACTGTTTAGAATATCATTCCTTATGCTTGTCTTTTATCTTTTCATTTGTGACTTTGGAGTGTTCTAGAGTTCGAGTGGTGAAGTCATAAGCGGTATATTAAGAATCTAAGCTCTAGATATAACATAAATAAAAGCTTATAATGAACGAAATATGAATAAACATATAATATAGTTACTTAATAGTCCTACAATATGAATATTCATATAATATTAGTCCATACGTAATTCCTAACGGTTACTATTAATTTATTCTTCTCCGGATACAACAACAAGATCTTCAACTGAAATAATTTATTGATGTAAAAGTTTGTTATAACTGTTCAAATGATTTGATGAAATGGTGGTCTGCTTGAACATCTTGGCTACCTGATCCTGTCGTCTAGATATTTCAACTAGTTATCTATTTTTGTTTATTTTAATACATCAATATGGCTATTAATCGCATAACGTATTCAGATGCGTTTCTGAAAAGTGTACAACCTTTCGTTGTACAACTTACAAAAGAGCCCATTCAGAAATAGTGGCTGAAAAATAGGACTCACGTTTAGTTCTATATTTTTTACTTGCCAGCTGGTTGGATCTGAGTCTCAAAATTGGCATCTATTATAAAACTTGTATACAGGATCTATTGCATTAAACTCTTATATGTTATCTACTAAACAATCAGTACCATGTATAGCCAACTGTTTTGAAAAGATCATGTCGAAAGGTGCAATGTTGCAAGTTGACTAAAGTTAAAAATGTTAACTGATGAAAGTCAATACAGTACTATAAAGGTTAATTGAGCTCTATGAGACCTAAGAGGCTCTAGATTTTATCACTAACGAAGTTTTGAATATAAACTGTTGCAGTGTTATGTACTAAATTGAAGCAGCTGTTCAATGCATCATTGTTGTTAACAATTATCTCATTACAATGGGTTAGTAACGAAAATTACGAAATTCAAAAGTACTTTATCACAGCTCTCTGTAACCTAATGACCACTAAGAGCCTAGAAGGCACAGAATTTTTTCAAGACAAGAAAATGATTGTATTTTCTTTTGAGATCAGTCAAAGTATCAGTGTAGTGATTTTCATGTTGATCTTATTTGTTCGTATCCTCTAGCCGAAGAATACGTTATCATAATCATCCGATTTGGTAACCTAGAAACGTAATGTGTCTTGAATATTTTTTTAAAGCGTATATCCATATTCCTGACTTCAAGCAGACCAACGTGGTTTGATTCATAGCCATCTGGTTATCATTGTTTTACTGTAATCTCAAGCCGAGAGAATAACAAATCTAATAGGAAAGCTACAATATTGTTTGAAACTAAATAGCTTAAATTCTTTAAATAATGTTTTGAACTCAACACAGTTCATACGATGTCCAGTCATTGAGACTAGTGGCCACACAGTTCTATAGAATTCAATCAGCAGCCAATTACTAGAATAAAATAACATCAGTCACTACTCACTGATCAATCAATTATATGCTTTGGTTTAGGGGCGACCTGCTTAAATATCTGGGCTACCTATTTCTGCCATCTAATCATTTCAACAAGTTATCTGTTTTTTTCATTTTTTTAACCTCTCATTATGTCCATTAATCGCATAACATATACAGGCGCGTTTATGAAACGCCTACGACCATTCGCTGCATAAGTTACAAGAAAGTACTATAAAAGACATTGTAGCGGTCGGCGATATGCATTAAAGAGAATGAACATTAATCATATGTCTATTCCCGAGCTGCTAAATTCTAACTGCCGATCACTAATCAACAAAGTGGACTATCTTCAATCCCTACTAAGTCAAAATATGTATCGTAATTGTGGTGTCATCACAATTCAAGAATCTTGGTTAAATGATCTACAGGACGACTGCCTAGTATCACTAAGTTATTTCAAAATTTATCGCCAGGATCGATCAAACAATAAAAAGAGGTGTGGTGGTGGTGTAGCTACGTTTGTAAACGTGAACTGGTGTCGATCTTTGTCTGCGTGTTTCAAGTTTTCAAATTACTTTATCAACTGTCTAACTCTAAGATGTCGTCCAAAACATCTGAATAAATACAAATATGTTTATGTTAACAATATCTACGTGACTCCAGACTGCACATCATCTGAGCTATCTATTTTCGCTGATGGACCAGGGTTTCACGGTTTCCTGTCGACTACCTCCAACCACCATCTAATCTCAATATATAGTGCCCACAGTGTCGAGTCACCTAGACTGGTGGCCACATTGCAACATGATCGATAGCATTCGATCTGCACTAATAAGGACTAGACACGCATGACATTGATCGCCACTGAGTGATCAATCAAATGTGATCACATCTCAGTCCTACAGGAGGTCGGTCGCGGCTCGGATAGGTCAGTGGTAACGTCTCTGACTGCCCATTGAATCTTCTCATTGAGGTTTAAGACTGCAATTGATCAGTCTGTTATTGGCATATATGCATACTGTGCGTATTGCCTCGATATTGTTTTAATTCACAAGCTTGATAAACAAAGATGGATAGTGGCTAGCAGTGGAATCCAGAACGCGTGTTTTGTTTCGACTGCTGTCTTAAACCTGAATGGGAAGATGCAAGTAAATTAATATCAAGTAAATTTAAATTCACCCCACTGCACAAGCAAGTGGCTATCAGGAATCAGTAGCTAAGTGGATAATACAATTCGCGTTTGAAGCTAATGATACTGGATTCGAGTCTCAGAATGAACATCAACTCTGAGATGCAGAGGTACATCCAGCTGACGGCTCACAAATATGACGAAACGCGCGTCAAACTGGATTCCACTGCTAGCCACTAACCATCTTTGCTTATATTGTTTATTTTTATATCAGAAAAACTATATTCAAAGTAGACTAATTAGAATAAGAAATAGAATTTTTGTAAATAAACCAGTTTGAGCCAGTCCACATTTCATATGACATCCATTATTTCTATTTTAATTTTGTTTCTAACTTAAAAGTTTTAATGAGTCAATTTTAAAAAACAGATACAAATAGTATCAATATGGCTACTATAGAACCCTCATCAATATTATTTTATACCATTGATTCCTTTTAAGAGTATGAATAAAGCCAAAATAATCATTGAATTAGATTCAACTTTATGATATGATTTCTATTAGATAACTATATTTACTTACTTACGCCTGTTACCCCTCAAAAAGGAGCATAGGACACTCATAAGCATTCTCAATCCAACACTGTCCTGGACAATACTTTCCAGTTCTTTCCAGCTGTTATCCATCCTTTTCATATCTGCTTTTATTTCCCGACGTAGTGTGTTCTTTAATCTTTCTCTTTTCTGCTTCCCTTCAAGATTCCATGTTAGTGCTTGCCTCATGATTCAGTCTGGTGATTTCCATAATGTATGTTTTATCCACCAACTCCATCACATATTCCTAATTTCCTCTTCAATTGGAATCTGGTTCGTTCTCTCCCATAGAAGGCTGTTGCTGATGGTATCCGGTCAATGGATGTTGAGTATCTTGCGAAGACAGCTATTTACAAATACGTGTACTCTCTTGATGATGATTGTAATAGTTCTCGAAGTTTCAGCTCCGTACAGTAGAACTGACTGTGTTGACGTTCGTATTGAAGATTGTGACTTCGATATTGGTTGACAGACAGTTGTTTTGAGTTGCTTATGTTCTTCAATTGTATGAATGCTGTCCTCGCTTTGCCAGTCCCCTCCTTTACGTCTGCATCTGATCCTCATTGTTCATCGATGATGATGCTTCACAGGTATGTGAACGATTCTACATCTTCCAGAGTTTCGCTATCAAATGTGAATGAATTGCTGTTCTCCGTGTTGTATTTGAGGACCATGGTTTTCTCGTTGTGTATGTTGAAGCCTACTGATGCAGAGACTGCAGCTACACTGGTTGTCTTTATTTGCATTTGTTCGTGTGTGATAGGTGATAGGTGGGCTAGGTGATCTGCGAAGTCCAAATCGTCTAATTGGTTCTGAGCTGTCCATTGTATTCCGTGTTTTCCGTCAGATGTTGAGGTTTTCATAATCCAGTCGATCACCAGAAGAAAGAGGAATGGAGAGAGCAGACAGCCTTATATGTAAATGATCGTGTATGGAATCATTTGAAGGTGAGATTGAAAAACATAGAAAGAATGAGACATTAATAACTTGCAGTTCGAATACTGATGGGATGTGTTATGTCATAATTATAGACGATTTAAAGAGTTTATGTTTAATTTCAAAGCTATTACGCTGTTCAGAGTTATTACAGATATCAAACTTAAATCCAATGGAAAGTATTCCAAAATGTGAATATATACTCTTCTCTCTGCTCTATCAATTTATCTTCTTTGGGACGTGCATATAAAACGATCGATGTAGTTGAAGGTACTCCAAAAGCAATCGTCTGAAATAAATCTTAACAGCTAATTTATCTTTAGTTATTATTCCATATATTCTGACTTGTCATATTTAATAGTTATAAATGCGCTAACGTTTTAAAAAGACATTGACTGAATAATGAAGTCTGGTGAAGAAGTTTTCATGATAAGATCGTATAGCCGAGCTCACGTACTACGGGCGACTGTTATCCTTATTCGAAGCTACTAATAATGTTCCTCATCAATAATATGTTCTTTTATTGTATTGCGGATAAATCCAAATATGCAGGTATATCCAGCCATTCTCAAGGGTTAAGCCTGGAGTCATCAACTCTATCCCGTAGAAAACAACTTTGCTGACAAATCGCTAATCAGAGAAAAAATCATTTGAACCATTTAAACTCTGTCCTCCAAGTTGAACGATCTTTATTTACAACAACTATTACGCCTCATGGAGAAAGCTGAGACTTTTCGAAAATTACGATCCCAATGTCCCTTCTAACAACCAGAGCTATAATTAACGCGGGTACATGGAATGTCTGGACAATGTACGAAACCGGAACGACTAGTCAAATAGTTGAGGAAATAAGGAAACACAACTTGGTGGTGTTCAGAATAAGTGAAACCCATTGGACCTAGGCTGGGAAGAAGAGATTAGCATAGGGAAAGAGCTATTGTACTCTGGTCGTGAAGAAGAGAATGCTTCACACAAAAAAGAACTTGCATTGACGATATCTCAGAAAGCACAACGAGGATCTGTAGAACAAGAATCTCATGGAAATCACAATGAATGTTATCCTGTGTTATACACCCACCAATGATGGCAACGACGACGATAAAGATAAGTTTTGCGAGAGGCTGCAATCGGTTATAGTGAAGTGCTCAGGGGAGGGACTGACCATCCTGATGGAGGACCTATACATCAAAGTTGGAATGGAGGACAACGGATATGAAGACACCAAGGTAAGACGTGGACTGAATGGGAGTAAGAAATGGAAATGGTAAGAAATTTGCAAATTTATGTGCACTCAACAAAATTTTTATGAGTGGCATTATATTCCCCAACGAATGCATAAACAAAACTACATGGATTTCACTGGATTACAGTACGGAGAACCAGGTCGATCAGATTTCCATCAATAAAATAATCAGAAGGTCAATGGAAGACGTGAGAATCAGGAGAAGAAATGACAAAGCTTCAGATTCTCATCTGGTCTTGATCGTGTACAGACCAAATGGCAGCACTACGGATTTTCATTGAACAATCAATTGAATGTAATTCGTCGCTATACATCAACTTCCTTGATTATTATAAAGCATTTGACTGTGTGCATAGGAGAACATTATGGAAACTTAGACACTATGGTGTACCTGAGGAAATAGTCAATATCATATGGAATTATTACGATGGACTACATTGCAAAGTAATTCATAGAGGACAGCTGGCACATACATTCGAAGTCAGGACCGGGTTCAGACAAGTCTACATATTCCGCGTCTTCCACATTCTTCTGGTGGTTTACTGCACCATGAATACCTCAAAATCTGAATAGAGGAATGGAATACAACAGACAACTTCCATGCAACTACAAGATTTGAACTTCACAGATGACCTGACTTTTCTGTCCGATACACACGAACAAATGTAAATGAAGAAAACTAGTGTTGCAGCAACCTCTGCATCAGTAGACCTCAACATACACAAAGGAAAAAACAAGACCCTCAAATACAACATGGAAAACACCAATCTAATCACACTAGATCGAGAAACTCTAGAGGAGCTGGAAACGTTCACGTATTTGGGGAGCAGCATCATCAATGAACATGGGGGATCGGATGCACGCGTAAAGGCAAGGGTTGTCAAAGTAAGGATCTCAGTCCTATAGTTAAACAACCAATATCAAAGTCATGATCTTCAACATGAACGTCAAACTGGTTAGTTCTACTGTAAGGAACTGTAACTTGGAGAACTACTACAACCATCATCAAAAATGTACAAGTATTTATAAACAATTGTCTATACAAGATAATCAATATCCTTTGTTGACCGGATACCACCAGCAACAGCCTTCTGTGGGAGAGAACAAACCAGCTTACAGGTGAAGAGGAAAGTAGGAGAAGACGTTGGAAGTGGATAGGACATACATTGGGGAAATCATCAAATTGAATATTTTGTGATTGTATACTTATTCTAAATTGTTATTTTATCTAGTTGGTCATTCCGATAATCGTAAATTGGAAAGCTACTTACTAGTCGTCTTAAGTAGTATAACGTTTCAAATAAAATTTGTCAGGAGACGATTATGAATATCAATTATGTAGTAAACACTTTTCTTAAAAATGACATGTAGGGATACACAAGGTCAGGCTGAGAAGAGACACAAAATCGTTATATTTAAAATACTGACTCGTTGTTCACAAGTGAAAACTAGGATTTATGTATGTGTTGAGTGGAACTCCAGCCTTTTAAAGCATGGGATAGATACTCAAGATTTATAAATAAGAGTTGAGATCTGAGTTTTGATTCACTGATGTCCATACATGTAAAAGTGATTCTTTACATATGATAGATCTTTTAAAAATATGAACATTCCCGATGTATGTTCAGATCGTGAAAGCTAACCTGTCTGAGACGAGTAAAATTCAATTAGTGTTATGTTCCTTAGGGTTATAGTCAGATCACAGATCACTTAGTTACATCTGAAGATCATGAATAGTTTCCTTGAAGTCAAAATAATGTGGGGCAGTTTGAAAATCAAACTGTGATCTTGTCAATATTAAATTTTCTGAATGTTATGAACATTCAGAGTACAGTGCTGATATCTGGTAAATATATACGGCGATAGATTACAGAAAAATCAGTCGTGTCGAGTGTATGGAAATGACCATAGGTAATCTTCTAAGGTTTAAAAGACAGCAGATGAAGTTTGGTTCCAAACACCATTAACGAGGATTTCAATATAAACTAACGTTTGGTAGGCAATAATGGATAGTCGATACTAGGCCCTATTCGACATAGGTTTCGTGACATCTAGCATTCGAATGGAAGGGACACCTTTAATACTGAGGGAATCAATGCTTCCTATGTGGTGCAAGCCTGCGTCACTCAGTTTCATAGTCTGAGATGTTACCCTTGCACAAATCTGATAGCGAGTGATATCCTGTAGAGGGATAAAATATTTCGAATGATCACTGAGTAGTAACAAATGTAGTTTGTCTATCCAAGGGTTTCCTGTTGACTACTTTCAACCAACTAACATCGCAACATAGTGCATGCGATGTTCAATCAATGAAATTCACCGTCACATTGCAAGGTCACAGATAGAATTCAACTATTACTACGGAGTCAGATAAACATGATATTGATCATTACTTGGTGATCAATAAATTGTTAAGTGCTATGTCCTTAAAATAATCTTAAATTATCTGAAGGGGTTAGTAATTTTAATAGTTAAGATTATGAGCCAATTAAAGCTAGACCACCATGGAAAACCTGGAAGTACTGTACGGCCCTTTCGTCCCATTGTTGAACTCTTCATATGTGCGCATTCACGATAACGCCTCACGAGATTCAAACACAAGACCTATCAGTCTTGCGAGCTTAACCATCAGACCACTGAGCCGGCATTCAATTGTGTTAATGTCAAACTTCAATTAATCCATGAAATCGAGCGATACATCCATCATTGCCTTCACTGAGTTACTATTTCACAACAGACCTGGTTGAACTCCACTGATCAATGCTTCTCATTAGAACTCCAAGAACCCAGTCACTACTAAGCATATGTTGATTAATATCAGAAGGGGCGTTTTTGGATATTATAGTGATTTCAATAGTTTAGTTCATGAGTCAATTGAAGCTAGGTCCTGGGTTCGAATCTCGAGGGGGGGACCGTGGATGCGCACTGCTAAGGGATCCCAGTCAGTCAGTAACAACGTAGAACTTCGTACGTACGTACATCAGTTTGAGTTGCCACACCACATTAGCACAGAGATGCAGTTGTCGATTCAAATCCCGTAGTGGTAGAGGTAATAAGAGTATAAGCAGTAATCGGGAAGATTAGTGTTTGGAGATGTTACTTAAAGAGTATAATACAGTGAAATAAATTTGAGAGGAGAAAAAAAGAGACAAGGAGGAATAAGGAGATCAAAATTTGGGAGAACACAGAGAGTGGATGCACCTGCGCTATTGCAAACGATTTTGAGCCATGGCATTCACGGTCTCTAACCATCGGTTGCTATCATTTCGTGGTCCCCAACCACGTAGTCTATACCTACCAATATGACTCAGTCCACTTGTCAGTGACTTCATGGACTTGTGCCATGTTTTGGTCTGGCCGCCCCTAGCTTTCTTCCAACCTACTCCTATACCACTGAACATAGCACGTCGAGGCAGTCGGTCGTTGGGCATACGTAACACGTGTCCAAGCCATCTCAACTGATGAAGTTTCACTACTTCATCAATTGATTTGCCATCCTTACCTAGTACCCGTTTCCTAACAACTGCATTACTTACTCGATGGTCCCACGATATACGAGCAATGTTTCGAAGACACCTATGATCAAATACTAGTAACCTACGAATATCCTCTACTCTTACCGGCCATGTTTCACTGCCATAAAGAAGGACGGAACGAACTGCTGCGCAGTAAACCCGTCCTTTAGTTGATAGACGGATATCTCGCCTACGCCATAAATGACGCAAGTTAGCAAAAGCTAGTCGAGCCTTCTGTATACGTGCTGAGATTTCGTCACACACCAGACCACAAGGGCTGATGAGACTTTTGAGATAAGTGAAGCGATCGACACGCTCAATTACTTCACTCTCTATCACTAGTTCGGGTGTCGATGTAACCCAATCCTGAAGTAACATTTTGCATTTCGAGGGAGAGAATCGCATCCCGACGGGATCCCACAGTAGAACAAAACCGCCGTCCAGTGCTTCCAGGTTTTCCATAGTGGTCTAGCTTTAATTGACTTATCATCTCAACTACTGAAATTATCTCAGATTTGATAGTCTTAGACTACTACTTCTACATGAAGATGCAAGGAGAACTGAATGAGATAAAGAGTTTTCAGGTTTATTTCTACACAACATCACTTATCTATACTTTCTAGTCAAAAAAAATTGATTAAATCAATGATTAAAACAAAAAAAAAGTGAATACGTTAGATAAATAAATAGGTATTTATTGCATCACAGTGTGTATGCTGCATAAATATACACGAAAAGAGGAATAGAATAACCCCCATTGTAAACAAAATTATATCACGTAAAATATTGGTTTTAAAGTGTAGATTTAAAAGAAGAAAAAAAGAAAAAAAAGAAAGAAAGAAAGAGATTAGACAGATGAATCGATTATTTAATAATCAACTCTTCACATCTTTTTATCGTTTCTTTTCTTTTTCTTTGTTACATATAATAGATAGAAACCAACAATTACCATGCATACAAAGATAATTGATTAAGGATCAATGAATGATGATTAAAAAATATACAACACAATATGAAATGTTGAATATAAATGAAATAAGCTCATAATAGAGAAATGAGCTTGTTACTTTTAAAATATGAAACTGAAAAGGATTAATATCCACAGGATAAAGAATGCTGATAGGAGGTTTATACTCCCCTCCCATAATAGATAACAGATGTAAATAGTATCCAAGTAAATAGTTACCATTCTAAATAGTACAATATGTGATCCTTTTAAATAGTAAAAAAAAATTCTTTTTTAAAACAGACCTTTATTCAACAGGATGTTTGTTTGTTTTTTTTTCTACTGTTTTTCTTCACTTGAACAATCCATCTCAACAACAACAACAAAAAAAGGAGAGAAGAAATAAGAAAACAAACAAACAAAACAGAGACAAACAAAAAAAACTTGATCAAATTTGGGTTTTTTTTCTTTTGTTTTTTTTACTGTCACATTATCAATTCACAATTATGCATCAGAATATGACAAAATAAAAATTAAAAAAATTTTTTCTTCTTTTTCAGAAAAAAAAGAAAACAAGCAAAATTATTTACAAAAAGTTACCAAGGAAACTGGTTTTTTCTAATATAAAATGAAAGAAAAAAAATTTAGAAGATAATAAAATGTAAAAATCAAGTACAAGGGTACATGTAATACAAATTATTGATCTGGATGTTCATCATTGGTTTTGAAATGAGTAAAACACACACACACACACGCAGAGAGAGAGAGAGAAACGCACAGACGCGTGCGCATTGATGACTATTTGTTATTCTTTATGGTTTCCTCATTCAATGATGTAATACAGATAAATATCTATGATGATTAATGATTATATATTATGAAAGAAATTAAAAAGAACTTTGATTAGTTCCATCATCATTTGACATTGATGGTAATACAGAAGAAAGATAATGTCCAATATTAATTGGATCTTCAAATTGATTTGAATCAACAATTCCACCTGTTTGTCGAATATCTATTACTGTACTTTGACGTTGAACATTACCTGATGGACATGCACCAGCTGCTGTTACAACAAATCTATGCTTTAAAAGATTTTCTAAAGAAGGTCGATCACTAGCTGGACGTCGAAGACATGAATCAACTAAATCGATAAAATCATCAGAGAAGCAAAATTTTGGTAAACAAGGTGGTGGCTGATCTACAATATAGGATAAAAGTTCAAATATTGCCATTGGACCGGAACTTGGACTGTTGACAGCTATAGTTGAAAAAAATAAAACAAAATGATTAAGACGCTAGACATACACACCGATATATCATTATTAGTGAAGGTTTAAATTATTCCATTATTGAAATTCAAGAATGCAGTTCAATTGGCTTGTATCTGCCTAATGTTAAAGCGACAAGCATTGGGTTCAAATCCCAACGCGGTAAACATCAACAGTGAGGTCTAGCTACATCCAGCTGATGAGTTTCAAATAGGACGAAACCGGAGTTATACCTATAAATATTGCTGACTTCGTTGTCCACTTTTAGACAGTTTTTGAGAACGAGGGAGTGTTGTATAACTGTTTCACCGTAGTATGAGACTCCTCATGAATGTGGATGTACTAAGCTCATCAGAGATTGATTCAAGTATTCAACAATTTTCGAATTCAATCGAAACGCGATATTAACCTATTATCATCCAATGACATCAGTGATATATCGCTTCTTCATCACGTAGTCAAAATCCACCAGTTTCAATACCTTTCATTTGATCATCAAAAATAGATAAACTAATTTGTAACAAAACAGGTTATCTCTATAGATTTTTCCATATCCATAGCTCATTTGACTTTGGCTTAAATTTTGAGTGACATGAAAACTCACTGTTAATTTGTCAATTAACTTATTACACGAAGCTAATTTATTTAATGTCGTCAGAATAAAATGAAAACATCTAAGAAAGTGAACTATAAATCACGAGCGAAATTCAATCAGTGTTATTTAGTTGCTGATTTTACTAACACTTCTATTAATGTTAAAAGTTTGGCATGTATGTTTATGAATCGGTTGCATAGTATAACCCTGGTAATCTACCAACATCGGTTTTGCCAACCTCTTGGAACTATTAACTCTCTCTCTCTCTCTCTCTCTCTCTCCTTTCAAAAAGGTATAACCCATGAGTTAATACATGTATACGATAAATAAGTTATGCTATAATTGTCAGTCCCAGGTAACCTAAGAGTTGATACAAATATACATTGACTGAAGTTGCTACATGAAATCGGTACAATGAGATGAAATTATCAATATGAATACCGATTTAGTAGTAGCACTAGTCTTTAAAAAAAAACAATAGGGTACAAGGAATATTATTCGAAAAGAAATGGTGAATTCACAAAATAACAAGTTTCAAGTACTTTCGAAACTTTCGATCTAGGGACACATAAAGAGTAAGCAAATTTAGACTATGATGACTGTTTCTCAGCTATGTTACTCAAATTTCGAATAAATTGAGCATTGGGTTGATTGTTATAAATAAAAATAATATATTTAATTTAATTTGGTTATTTATTCTCTGAAGAAGTGACTTACACTAAGCCACGAAACGTCAGAAAAATCCAATTTTCTACTCATTGGGATATTACAAATATATTATTTTTATTTATATGCTACTCAAAGTTACAATAATCACGCGGACCCAAACCAGGTAGTCTGCACCTATCTACATCGTTCAGTTCGATTGTCAATAACTTCGGGAATTGATGCTACTCTTTAATTTGACCGTCCGTAGCTTTCCTCCAATATACTGCTACGTCAGACAGTATTTCACGTTGAGGTAGGTGGATGAGTATATGTTGATATTGATTAACATCACTGATTGACTATACACCTTTGCTAAGCACTCTAAGCTTAACCTTAACACTATTCGAGTGGTCGCTCCATGATAACGCAACAATGCATCGAAGACGTTTATCATCTAAAAGCTTCTAATCTAATAAAGTATGTTTCACACCCATAGAGTAATACAGAGCAGACTACTGAGAGGTATACTCGCCGCATAGCTTGCAGATTAAAAACTCGCCAACGCTATAAGCAACGTAAGTTGGCGAAATCCACGGGAAGTATTTAAATCCATGTTGAAATTTTGTCAGGGACCAAATCATCAGAGTTAAAGTGGCCTATTTATATCACGAACCAATCTAAATCAGACAACTATCAAAATCCAGGGATTACTAAGCAACCATCTCGACCTGGTGGGCGACTCCTCAGAAGGGCGCATCCAAGAACCCACTCTTGAAGCTAAGAATATTTTAGAACGAAGTCGTCGCTAATGGTGTCCAAATATGTAAGATGTGGGGAAAGCACTCACTGAAGACAGTGGAAGATGGCTGTACAACATCGCGAACTAATCGAAGCTAAAATTACACACTATTGGATGCCAGCTCAGTGGTGCAGAGATTAAGCGATCATGGATGAAACTGAATGTCCTGGGCTCGATTCCCGCTCGTGTGGTTGTGGATGAGCACTGTTGAGAGGTCTCGCATTCGGACGGGACAGTTGTCTAGTGCTTTAAGGTGTTCAGTGGGTGTTTAATTTGGATTGGTTCATGATCTCAATAAAATTCAACAATCTAAACAACATCGATGAGTGAACTGGCTAATGTATTCAACTGTTTCACTCGCTACCAATAGTTTAAGCATAATGCAGGTTCCTTTCAGTATTCAAATTACTGATCAAAGTTGAATTTATAAATCTGTGCTTGAGAAATTGAGTTACAGCCTATACATTGCTACATTGGTCTAACAAAATAATTTCAAAATAAATAAGTAATTTCTTACCAGGAAGTGGCTTCCCTTCTTTAGCTGCTTCTAAATGTTGTTCCAAGTTTACATCTCGATGTGAACTGAAAGCACTTAAATAAACGTTTTCATCTTCAATCGCTGGAATCGGGTATCGACCAGTTGCCAGTTCAACTAATGACAAACCCAAACTCCATACATCACTTAATGTATTGTATTGTTCACCTGTTAAACGTTCCGGTGCCATGTAACTTCTTGTGCCAACAAATGAATTAGCCAAAGAATCGATCAGTTGACCACTTACACCGAAATCGCATAATTTCACATCACCTGTACGATTTACAAGGATGTTGGATGGTTTGACGTCTCTGAAAAAGTCGTCAGCAAATTAACGTGGTACGAAAATGACTCAATTCGATTTTAAACTACTTGACAAAATTATTAAGTAGTAAAACGAGTCATTATTAGAATAAAAATGGACGGTGGAAGAAGTTAGGCAATGAATTTCAACTACACTGAATATGTAAATATGAGAAATGAAGTTTAGAAGTGATAATCAAACGAAATTGGAGTGTGAAATGTTAGGAAGTAAATATCTAGGGGAAAATATAGGATAAATGAAACTGCTCGACTGTGACAGAATTCGAGCCATGTTACACAATGTAGCCAATCATGGATTCTAGCAATCGTGTGGTTCGTTATCAGGATGTCTAGATTTCCTAACGTAGCCGTTTCCTCAAATAAATCATCTATGCGATCAAGCAGTGAACGTCGTGGTTGGTTGTGGTCAAATACAGTTTTTTTGGAAACATTTCCTTTAATGCAAAGAAATATCAACAGTTAGTTGTTAATTAATTGTTCATTGTTTTTTGATAGCACCATTTCTGAAATAGATCAACAATTTGACACCAGTGCTTTGGCATTCCGGGATCAATTATCGTATAGATGAACGAAATGCGATTACTGTAACACAAACTTGAAAAGTTTTGCATGGAATTCGAGTGCCAAGGAAGTCACTTTTGGTTAGCGGACCTAATGTTGCATGATGAAGAGGGTAACTTTATACTCACAAGAAACCAACAAAGGCATTGGTTGATCCAGACAGGAGGGTGGTAGGGATGAAAGTCAGAAGCCGTTAGACTGTGTAACAACTCATTTGTCAAATCGACTAGCCCTGAAAAGCGATGACGATCAGAAATCAAACCGATATCCGGCTTTTGATCCGATACTGTATAATATCAAGCTGAAGTTGAACTAGGCATAGAGTAACAAAAACAAGTAGGATATTCACTTTTGATAGCAGGGGATTTCAAACACAAGCCATATAGATACACCTTAGCATTGACAGCAAATACTGAAGGAATAATGCTTCACTATAGAAATAACAAAATCTTTTGATTTACTACTAACAAAAATGTACAAAACTGTATCGTAGAATGGAATTAATCTACAGAGAGCACGGTTTCTTCCACGTTATCATTATCGAATATTTACTAATTGGAAAAGGGATTTCATTAATCGATAGTTTCAGTCTAGATACTTGAATCCCTTTATTAAAACTACTTCTTTTTCTTAAAAAAAATCAAGTCAAATATTCCAGTTCACTTCCTCTCTCGCTATCTAAATGAACAGTGTTGTTTTCTTTTAACTAGAGCTGAAAAACTGTCATATTTATAGATGCTTATTTCTAGAAAGAAATCTTCAATTTAAGGAAAAAAACAATGAAAGGATGAAGTTATTGCCCGAAAATGCCCTGGTACGGACGAGGGTGGGGAGAGTCAGCTCTCCGTCTCGAAATACTCTCACATGGCCACTTGCACACAATCACTACCACGGGAGTTCTAATCACTACCACCTTGTGGCGGAGGTGTCGTTTACGAAATTGAGAGGACGAAAAACGAAAGTTCAGCACTTTAACTGGGTTGGTGAACACGGAGAGTTCACCTAGGGGAGTTGGAAGATCCTGATTCGAAATTAATGCTCCACATGAGCTACAGGATCCTGAAGGAACCAATTGTTGGTCATCCGCTACAATGGGACTGCATCTTCTAATGTTGCTCCACCGCCCTATGGATCAGACCTTTATTTCGAAGGTTCCGGGTGTGGCCTCCTAAGAAAACTACCTGCTTCGATCTGGGTACCCAGGCAGTATCACAGCCCACACACAAATCAAGTGACTTTTGTGGTGCATATGTATTCGGTGCCCCTTTCTATCAATATTTATGTGTTCAAATAAATAAACTGAAGAGGTAATCAAAACATGATCAATATAAAAAAGGAACAACAAAATATTTAGTAGCACAGTATTATAATAAATGATTATGCTTGTTTTGTTTTATTGAACAATGTTTTTAAACTTTAAAAAAATTTTGTGTTTTTCAATGTTTTGTTTATTAATGTAAACTATTTCCAAAAAGGAAACTCTATACTCAAATGAAATGAAACAGGGAACTACTACTACTACTACTACCACTACTACTACTACTACTACTACTACTACTACTACTACTACTACTACTACTACTACTACTACTACTACTACTACTACTACTACTACTACTAAGCAACCACACAAGAACATAATAACAAGAATATTTTGTTACATGTTAACTTGTAGATTAGAAGCACTTTGTTAGTGATTTCATTAATAGTATTTCCATTAAGATTGGTAACGACAACAACTCAAAATGTGTGTGTATGTGTAATAGAATAGAGGCTTCAGCAGTACATTTCTAAATTCCACTTATTTTAAGCTTCTAGTGGACCTATTAAGTAATGTGATATATTTTATTGTTGTTTAATTAATACTACTAAGTAAATATAGCAAATTGATTGATGAAGTAGTAAATATTCATCAATTGAAGTGGTTCCTGTGTTACGTATGCCTCACCACCGCCTACTTCGCTTGGGATATTGCCTGGATGTAGGAATAGGCAGCAAGAAAGCTAGAGGCGGTCAAACCCAGATATGAGATCAGTCCATTAAGTTACTGACAACTAGACTGAGCCACGTTAATAGATGGTTTGAATTATTTTTTTTCTGTTTAGCGTTTTTTATCGAGTTAGGATAGGAAACACACTGAGGAAAGCACCGAATCTCGTCACAAGACAAGCCCTCACATGGAATCCTCAAGGCCAAAGGAGAAGAGGAAGATCAAAGAACACATTACGCCGAGAAATGGAGATAGACATGAGAACAATGAACAACAATCGGATAGAACTAGAAAGGAACACCCAAAACAGAGTGGATAGGAGAATGCTGGTCGGCGGCCTATGCTCCATTGGGAGTAACAGGCGTAAGTAAAAAGTAAGTAAATGTTAATACATGTGGACTCCTTGGTTCTCGTAACCAACGGTTAGAGACTCTATATGAAATAGCTCAAAATCGTTTGCAATAGCGCAAGTGTGTTTCCCCTTTGTTTTCCTTCTGAATCTGAATCCTGAAATCTTCTTGCACTTCTTCGTTTTTAAGTGCCTAAATTCTTCTAATACTATTAATAGTATTAATGATATTGGTACTGCTCATACTTTTCCGTGATTTGTCTTGAAACAGTTTTATCGCTTTGTGCTATTGTGGCATGGTAACTTGAATCGATGCACATGTGTTAAGTTGTACGCTGCGTATGACTGATTGACTGACCGAATTATGGCTAATTAATTAAATACTGTTTGCTCTATTTTCTGGCACTGATTGCACGATTGTATAGGAAGTGTTATTTGACATTTGGGGTGCATTGAGGTCTGGTAATCTATGTATATAGAGAGCTAATGAGCGTTTGAGTTACATGCTAGGTAATTGAAATATAGAGTTCTCTACCGGGGTCAGGGCCGAGGCATAGAGAAAGGTGTGGATACGGGTGGACCAATAGAAGAGAAGCTCAAAGATAACTGTGTCTATCAGAACGTATCACTGTTTAAGGATATGGACGAAATAACAGAAGTGAGGTAGCAAAAATTATGATCGGGAATCTGGATTGGTGAATTTATCTAACGATATTGATTAAGGTCAGAGACACAATAAAAGGAGTAAATTGTCATTAGGCAACAGAATAGAATGCATAGGTAGAATGGCGGATGAATACTGTCAAGCAACTAACACAGTGGGAGTAATGTTCAGTTATATAGACAGGTGGTCATATTCCAACTTAATCGATATGGTGATCAAAACGGTTGAGGAAAATACTCATAAGTGAGGTACGGATGGGTGACTAATTAATGACATGACGGTGGTTTATGAAAGTTGTATAGGACTGACAGCTATCGGTTCATCATAACTTCCTTGGTTGAAGGATCCTAGAGGAGGTGTAACTCAACGAGTTGAGATGTTATTATACATGACTTGAAACAGAAACCAATGGCAATTCTACCATAGTTTTCTTTTACATTTTTCATAAAAGTGAGAGAAACTCCCTTAAGTGAAAAAAATTCTTGATAAGTGTATTGTTTTAAAACTGAATTGTCATTCCTACTAATAATCTATTTTCATTTACTCATTTCTATCCATTTATTGATTTAATTATAATTTCTTGCCTTCCTTTGTCTCTTCTTAATCGCCAAACCAATCTTTATTATTTTATATCCCAATGGATATACATTCCCTATACTTAAAAATTTGAAGAACCCTTCGACAGTAAAGGAACTTAATGGGTTTCCGCATCTTTACAATCTCATTATCTTATATGCGTTGCGTAAATTGATTTTGGTGTCTGTTGGGGTGCTCCAGAAAACTCGCAAAAGACAAGAAAGGCTCAGGAAGCATTAAGAAGCATTTTATCCAATCAGCGTTCAGTTGAAGTTTAGCCAGAAACATCTAGAAAGTGAAAAGTCACATGTAGAGTTTCCGATTGGATGATTACCATACTGCTACTATGTTTAGTAGCATCCCAGAATTTTCGAGAAACCCAAGGACATCTGAAATACTATAAAAACCCTATATTTTCTGTACCAAAACGAACTTTCGGAGTAAAGTAATTCTCGCATATTTTGCGCCTTTTCTCATGTGTTAAGGTCGATGCATAGTTCTAGCTTGGGGATTACGAGAATAGCTTAGGAATTAAATATAGTGTTCAATTAGCAAGATTTATCAGTGTCAATTTATACTAATACATACGTGATTTAAATAAATAAATAGATTGACACAAACCAATTAACACTAAGAATTAGACAAAAACAATATTGGCTAGTACACAGTAAATCAATCAGTATAGATGATTGCATGATTTTTGTTCCAAGATTAAGTAGTAGAAGTGAGAAATCTCGTTGATTTTTCCTTGACTAAACCACAAATGTGATTGGTTCTCTTGGAGTTAGTCTCTGTAAACTAATGACTTTTTCATGATTAACGATAGCCCATCAAACCCTTGTATCTTAACCTCCCACTTATTCTGTGATAACGGTCACATGAATGAATTCGGTCAATCAGCGATCAACATAGAATCTGGTACAAATTTACATCAGTTCAAGTTAACACATCAAATCAGCAAAGTGAAATGAAACCAACAGGATTAGTACTGAAATAGTAGAAATGGTAATAGTAACATGATAGTATGAAAGGCATAATTTCAGTTGGATAGAATTACAGAATAGAAAAGTGCGATGTAGCACTAAAAATCTAAATGTATAAGGATATAAATAATCAACCGTTTATCTACCTCACAAGTACGAATGATTTTGATTCATATCACCCAACATCTGTAACTTGTAAGCAATTATCATACCAGTTCTTTATAATTCCATCTTAATGGAGGTATTAACTCCGCCTGGAGTCCGTTTGAGGCTACTGTCGATCCAAAGCCCAGATAAAGGAGGAGGGTTGGGCATGAGGATTGTCGACCCCATCCTGTAGAAAACTAACTCGTTAAAAAAAACGCTAACCAGGAAAAATAATTCAAACCATTTAAAGTCTGCCCTGGGAGTTAAAAGGACTTCATTTAGAAGAGGAGTTATGATACCTTACGATGAAAGCCGAGTTCATTCGGAATTCACGAGGCCGATGACCATTCTAACAACCAGAGCAACAATTTTTATAGGTACATGGAACGTCCGGACAATGTGGGAGATCGGGAAGACCAGTAATGGAGATATTAACAGAGGAAGAAAATAGACCAGAACATAATAAAGTTGTTTTAATTGTATACATATCAATCGGTCAGTCGAAACCAACATAGAATTTGGCACATATATGCATTGGTTCAAATCGCCATACAATACATTAGCAAAGATAGATACAATTATTAAGAGTAGTAGAGTTACTAACAGTATCATTGGTAATGGAAAAGATCACACTTAAACAAGATGGATCAAGTGTAATAACATTCAGCTAACCAAAATGAAGTAGGTGATAGCTATTCAGGATTGGCAGTTAATAGTCGAGATCGCTACAATTGATTAACTATAAAATCATTATTTCATCAACTACAATGAATAAGGATAACAAAAAAGGACATTATGCAAATCACAATTCGTTACAACTAAGGTGTTATGTATTGAATATGATAGTGGACAAAACATTCTATATGTAAAATGACTTTTTACTTTTGACGAAAAAGATGGATTGTCAGAACTATGTGATATATTAGCGGAATACATTACGAACAATCTGATCACACATATACTTGTTAAGAACATTTATATATATATAAAGAGATAAATGGTCAACTAGACTGGAAATAGGGTAAGAAGAGACAAGGATACAGATTCATGCAATCGGCTTTAAGTTATACTTATTATGTGAGAGCTAGTGGTAACACCCAGTTGTCGAAACAGAAATTGGTGGAAACTGATGAAAACTTTATTAGTGTCACATCTGACTGACTACATTTAAAACTACAACTTCTTATTCGGACTATTAGTTAGCTACTTTTAGTCTTAACGTCCTCCAATTGACCCGTCAAATATGATGGAATCTGAAGGAACAAATGTTTGAGCTAACATAGCTCTATTGGATCATCAGGATATGCAACACCGACCACTATATCAAAGTAACAGTTATAGAAATCAGGTGATTATAACCATTGATTGGAGAAGAAATAATCATATTAAGGGCTATCTAAGCAAAACATTGTCATGTTTTAAGAGGAGAGGAACATTCATTGTTGTTTGTTCTGATGAAGTTGTCTAGCATAATAATCTTGAAATGTTATTTAGTACAAATGGTTTTGTATGGTTGGAAATGGATATGTTTTTAACTTCATCTCAAAACGTACACGATGCTGATCGTATAAATGAATGTAGATTAACAAGTAAAAAATAAGATATGCCCAACACTTACATCGATACGCGTACAAAATCATTAACTCATAGATTGCTTAAGAAAACGCAAAAACTTCGAATATAATGATGCTAGAAAAATTTCTAGGAGCGTGGTATTTAAATCAACCTGAGATCAATAAATAAACCAACGTATACTGAATCTATCAACCCAAGCACAAAAAATCAATCGGTCAAATAACCAGAGGTCAACTAAACAAAACAATCGACGAGTGTACGAACTAGCCTTATGAAGAAAACAAGTGACAAACAAGGTCATAAGATTCGATCAGTTTGACATATATGTAGAAAAATTTCAAAAGGTATGGTTCTATTTGAATTAGGCACTAATGATATTGTTTGTAATGATAATGAGAACTTCGCAGTTAGACAGTTCACCTTAGAGAATATAGTATCAATAAATGGAACTACTTGAGCCAAAAATCTTCTTTATCATGATACTGACATATTTATAGCCTCTTTCAGAGGACTTGCAACAAACACTGCCTTAAATTAGCTTACATACTTTCTCCTGAAAGTATAGAAAATGTGAAAACGAATTTTTGGCTCTTGAAACTAACCACAAGCTAACGATGGTCTAGTCAGAAGTAACAGAAAACTGACCAAAATACAAATGAATAAATAAGATTTAGCTTCAGAAGAAGCAAAAAGTATATAAAGTTTAGTTTCCAGCTTCAAAGTGATGAATTAATAGTAACTCAAGAACACTTTTTAATCAATGAGCCACAGTGTCGAATCCCAAGTCGCCTTCGTCACTTTTAATAACAAGGTATAATCACTACTACATATTACACTCAAAATTAAAAAAAATTAAGGAAAGATAACAACAACAAGATGTTACTTACCTGTGTATAATATGTAATACTTCGCGTAAATAAACTAGACCACGTATTACAGAATATAATATTTTAGCAACAATTGGTTCAGGTAAACGACCAGCATGTAATAGAACAATGTCTAAACTTCCACCATCCATATATTCCATACATAAACTAATATCACCATCAGCAAAAAATGCACCATAATAACCAACAATGTAAGGTGAATTACAATCATGTAATACCTGAAAATAAATAATCAATGGAAAAGAAAATACATGAACATAAAAAGGTGAGGTGAATCAATAGCTCTATGGCAATATCTCAAATAGTGAAGCTAGAAGTAATATAGGTTCAAATCATCAAGATTGTAGGTAAGTGGCATATAGTACTATTTCACATCTACACGATCTATATTAACTTAAGTATGGTCTATACATGTGTGTATACTTGAACATGTGTTTGTATACTTACTTATTTGCATCTCTTTCATGTTTAGAAAAACTGAGTTACTTATTTCTACCACTCCATGCATGTTGTTATTAACGGGATGCGCCGACAGAACATATACAAAGTAAATAGAATATACATTTCATTAACATAAATATAATTCCATCATTATGGAGTCAGACATAGTGTACTAAAGGTATACTCTGTTGGCAAGTACCCTATTAGCATCATGAAACCTAAGTCAAACAAGATATCCTAGAAGCAACCTCTAACCATTTTAAAAACCGAATTACTGTATAAATATTTATCTAATTCTTCATTGTAAGACCACTACTGATAGGATTAGTAGGAAAAAGAACTTTAAATTTGTTTATGTCTAACCTCAAGTGTTCGGTAACTAAAACAAAGATTAGTATAAAGTGGAAATTATGAGATATTGTATACCATAGGAGTTGTACAATCCATTTATTTAGTAGTTAGACAATACACAAAAAAACGAACATATTGTGCTATTCGAATTATCACACTTAGTGAGGGATTATTTACACAGTCTTGACAGACATTATATTTGTGAAAAGGGTGACAGTGTTAGTAATCAGAAGGGGGAACTAAATTAAATAAAGTAGAGTTCCAGTCTGTGACGTACTACTGACTGAATGCTATCAACTTCAACTAAACTACAATATGGAAATGAAAACAAATAAACATTTCATCTAAACACAAAGAAACGATAATTAGGAGAAAAAGAGTCAGTCAGCTACAACGTAGGACTAGGCATATATATGCATCGGTCCAAGTCGCCACACCTCATTAGCACAACAACATGAACATCATATTCATAGAAGCAGTTACTTCATTGGTAGTGATATATAAAAGAAAGATAGTGTATAAGGATATAATAAAGGAAGAAAGAATTAGTTCGTAGAAAGAAAGATATGAAGCAATTTTAATATCATAGTTTAAGCGAAGACAAAGAGTTTATACACCTACACTGCTGTGATCGATTCTGAACCATGTCACCAAGAGTCTCCAATCATTGATTACGATAGTCACGTGGACTCCAACCAAGTAGTCTGCATCTCCCAACATGGCTCAGACTAGAAGTTAGGGACTTCAAGCACTGATGCCACGTTTTGGTTTGGCCACCCCTAACATTCTTACAACCATCCCCAACACCAGTTAGCATTGCGCGTCGTGGTAATCGGTGTTCAGGCATACGTAACACGTGGCCCAACCATCTCAATCGATGAAGATTTACAACCTCATCAACTGATTTACCATCATTCCCTAATACAATGCGCCTAACCTCACTATTACTTACCCGGTGGTCCCATTAGATGCGAGCAATATTTCTAAGACATCTGTGATCAAATATTAGTAACTTATGAGTATCTCCTACGCTTAATAGCCACGTTTCGCACCCGTAAAGTAAAACAGAACGAACTACCGCATAGTATACTCGTCCTTTTATTGATAAACGGATATCTCGCCTTCGCCATAGGTGACGTAAGTTGGCAAAATCTAAACGAGCTTTTCGAATCCGTGCTGAGATTTCGCCAGACACTAACCCATTAGGGCTGATCAGACTTCCAAGATAAGTGAAGTTGTCGAACGCGTCGACAACTTCATTCCCTATCCTTAGTTCAGGTGTTGAAGCAGACCAGTCTTGAAGCAACAACTTGCATTTGGAGGGGAAGAAACTCATTTCAAACATCCTGACATTGTTGCTCATTGCTACCAAAAGAGTCTACATTTTATCAGCATCTTCACCAAACAGGACTATGTTATTTGTGTATTTTAAGTCGATAAGTGAACCTTCCTGGTAGTAGATCAATTCTTGAATATTCAGATGACAAAAAAGGTTATTTCTAGTCATAAGTCTATAATGAAATTGAATAGAGAATAAAAAATATAAAATTCATTCATATTATTATTAGTTAATACAATAACTTACTTGTAATTCACGTATAATTTGTGTTTTAACAATTGGTTTAATTTCTAAATGAATATTTTTCTTAGCCATAATCAAACCAGTTGTTGTATGACGTACACGACTAACTACACCACCATTACCTTTACCTAATTCATTTAATTTTTCAAAATCTTCCGGATGTAATTCACCAATTTTTTGTTTATCTGCTACAAATGCACTTAATCGACGTCGTTGATTATCATCTAAATCTTGTATTGCTAATTGTTTTAAACTAATTATAAAAAGAAATGAAAAGAAATTGAAGTTGAAAGTTAGTACTTATTTTGAATGAAGTTTAAAAGTTTAGCTATACATTGAATTATCGTCTCTGTGCCCGAACACTTGATGCCGAACCTCTGCATTACTAACATGGTGTTGCCACTGGATGTCAGCAATCCTTCGAAGACAACGATGAACGAACACAGAGTCGTCTAACGTACTCAACTCGGAGAGGCCAGGTTTCACAAGCATAGAGCAAAACTGCTCTCACCGACGCGTTGTAGATCCGACCATTTACAGCCAAACTAACATCACGAAGGCGCCAAAGATAGCCCAGATTGGCATAAGCCGCTCTGGCGTTTACTATACGTGCATTGATCTCATCACTCACGCCACCACCAGCACTTATACAGCTACCCAGATACACGAACTTCTCGACTACTTCTATCTGCTCACCATCCAGGGTGAGTACAGGATTAGAATCCTGCCAGTCTTGTAGAAGTACTTTGCACTTCGAAGGTGCAAAGCACATACCGTACCTACGAACATTGATTGCCAACTGATTAAGTGCGGATTGCATGGCTTGGGCATTATCGCACAGTAAGGCAATATCGTCCGCATACTCAAGGTCGAGAAGTCTTTCTCCAGGCAACAGATCCACACCGCCATTACTTACATCCATCAGAGCTGTTTTCAGAATGTTGTCGATGGCAAAGTTGAAGAGGAATGGTGTTTGTATATCGGGCCTTTAAGATGTTGATAAACTTCTCAGGCACACCCTTCTTCAATAGACAATCCCAGAGAACAGTCCTATCCAACGAATCGAAGGCAGCCCTGATGTCAAGAAACACTACGATTTTTGGCCTTTGAAAAGTATGACGGTGTTCTAACATTTGGCGGAGGGTGAAGATATGGTCAATACATCCTCGACCAGAACGAAACCCAGCCTGCTCCTCGCGAGTCAATCTTTCTCGGGTTTTGAACAACCTACGAAGTATGACAGAAGCCAATAGCTTGGACGCAATCGGAAGTAGACTTATCCCCCGATAGTTGTTACAGGAACGACGTGAACCCTTTTTAAAGACAGGGACAAATATCGACTCATTCCATGACGTTGGTACACTCTCTAGTTCCCAGACCTTTGTAAACAACGTTGTCAGTTTCTTAGCAAGAAAGTCACCACCACCTTGAAAAAGAGCCGGAGGTAGGTCATCTGGGCCAGGTGACTTGTAACGCTTCAAGAGTTGGAGTTCCTTGCGGACTTCCGCCTCATTTGGTGGATCAGTCGTCACCGGCCATGGAGGGCAGGACAGCCTGACCGATGTTGCCGGAGCAGCAGGCCAGTTAAACTGCCCTTCGAAAAATTCTGCCCATCGTCTAAGACGTCGATGGATGTTAGTGATTGGCATCCCGTCATGCTCGTAGATTGTTTCACGCACACCAGACTTCTTGCTGCCAGTGGCTCGGATGAGTTGGAAGAGCTTCCGCTAATTACCAGATGCAGCTGCTGCTTCCAGCTCATTAGCACGTTTCGACCACCAGGCTTCTCGGTCCTTACCCAAGCTTTGCCCAATTTCCTTACGTAACATCCTTCGTTTATGGTCAAACTCACGGTCACCCGGAGTAGACCGACGGGCTTCAATGAGTTGTAAGGAACCTGAAGAAACCCAGTGCTTAAAAGCGGGATGTTTCGCAAACCCACAACTGACTGTACCCGCCATTTTCATGGCGTCATGCAATTGCAACCAATGCTCATCTATACTTTTCGGTGGAGTGGTAGCTAGCCTAGAGGCTAGCTCGGTTCGATACTTACTTGCAACAGAAGTTGCAACCAGCTTGCTAACATCAATTCGTTGGTGGCGGTCACTTCGTTGGCCACTGAAAAGTAAGGCAAGATTGGCGCAGACCAAGGCATGGTCAGAGTCCAGATAGGTACTCCAAAAGGAGTGTCAGTCTTGTACACAACCACGCCAGCGGTAGCTGATCGCGATGTGATCAATCTGAGTCCAGGCTTGAGACGCAGACGGAGGACGCCAGGTGACACATGGGTGATGACTGTGCCGAAAGTTAGTGCTAGCCAGAAATAGGTTGTGGTCTGTGCACAGTTGCAGTAGACGGTCCCCGTTATCTGACCTGCGACCAACAAGTCCCCATCGGCCACCTAAACGACTCTCTTCTGTGCCTAGACGCCCGACCTGAGCATTCAAGTCTCCGGCTAGTACTACAATATCTGTAAATCGAAGCGAGAATAGAATTTTTAATAAATATCGTCATTTTCATTTTATTTGTGTGTGAACCGTGATACTGAACGGGTGCCCAAACCGAAGCGGGTGGTTTTCTTAGGGAGCCACACGCCGAGCCTTTGACCTAAAAGTCTGATCCACAAGGCAGTGGGATCCGGTTAAAGCGCCAGACATTCGCTTTTCGTCCTCTCATTTTCGTAGACAACACACCCCCCTCACGAGAAGGTAGTGAGTAGGACGTCCCTGGCAGAGACTGTATACGCGTGGCTGTGTGAGAGCATTTCGAGAGGGAGGGCGGGCCCATCCCACTCTCGGCCATACCAGGGCATTTGGGGGCAGGCTAACAATTGTGGTGGTCCTTGATATTATGGTCAAATTCGACTCGTAGAATAGGAATTCTCTTGTGTTGTCTGTTGAAGAAGGCTGTACATGGGAAGTTTATTAACATTTTGAAGGCCTTACATACAAACACCTCAGGCAGGATGACGACATAAAACCACTTCTCTCTTCATTGTTTCATTCAAGTAGTGGAGTAAGGCAGGGTTGCATAATTTCACCATTCCTCTTCAACTTCGCTATCGATGACGTTCTGGAAACAGCTCTGATCGATGTAGGTAGTGGTGGTAGTGTGGACCTGCTATCCAGAGAAAGGCCTTGTGCACTCGAGGATTATCTTACAGAGAAGAAGGGAAGTCATAGCCTTGTAGTTCATAGAAGACTACGAATAATATCATGTGATAAGACCTATCATAGATTTGCTAGTGCCAGTTACAAACATTCGATCTGCACCAAGCAACGGATCTATTAATTCAGGTGTTTAGATGTGTAATGAATAAACGACTATAAATCCATTTCGATAGAGCTCTTACAACTCATCTAGAAGTACTTGTCTTTCGACGATGCACTGAAAGCTATGTGGTATTATGGTGTATTATTACTAAATAAGTACACAACAGAATACAAAAAGACGTGCAAATAAAACTATTTAACACAAGTATATATACATAGAACCTACACTTCAGCAACATCAACAGGTCCTGTGCTGATCCTATTTGAATAACGATGTTCATTGTTTCGATCGCCTCTCGAGCCAAATAGATTATCGTTTGACGGCGTATGGGTTTTCTTTGGAGACAAACGAAGATCTGTGAGTGGTGGTGGGATTCTACGATGCACAGAATGTGGATGTGAATGATGAGCACTTGGTCGATAGATACTAGTTTGTTGAGATGTTTTCACAGGCTGAGATGAATTCGTTAGATTATTATTATCATCTAATTTATCTGATAATGATGTAGCTTTTGAAGTTCCATTCCTTTGTAATGATTCTTGTAAACTATCTGAAGATTTATTCAACTCGGCATTTGTGACAGGTTCTTCAGATTTTTTATCTGTTGTAGAACAATTATCTGATGATTGGATAGCAGAACTCGGAAGTGTAAGATTCAACCGATTACGTCTACTTCCACTTCCAGATGTTGACATTTAATTGAATCCAAATAGTGTACTGTAAAAGGATGGGGAAAATTTTTAAAAATTCTTGGAATAGGTATCAATTGATAAAATTTAGTTTAAAAATGTCATATAGACGCATGTCGATTCAATTAGTCAAATCATTTGAACAAACAATAGTAACATCGCTTTTCATTGCCTTTTATTAGCATCTACTATATACATTTGCAAACATCAGTAATGAGTTCATAAATGTCCAATGAAATATTGTTGCTTTTGTAAATATTAACCTCTTTAAATTAGTTAAGTAAAATAATTTCTTTATTACTTACATGTCACTATCAAATAATTCTACCAAAACCTTAGATTACCAGTTTTAACTTTTTTTTACTATACTTCTGCTAAAAAATAGATTACTCCACATAAAACGAAAGAATACAAACTTTACACATATATGCATTAGTTTAAATTATTATACTTCATAAGTGTAGACGTAGTAAGATACTGAAACGATTAAAAATATAGAATAACAAATTAATAAAGGAAGAGTTGGCTTTCCCTCTCCAAATGCTCTCGCATCGCCACGTGCATACAACCACTTCCAGAGAAGTCCCACTCAATGACTTCTCGTGACATTACTATTGTTTAAGAAATTGAGAGGACGAAAAGCGAAAGTCCGGCACGTAAACTGGGTTGGTGAACACGGAGATTTCACCTAGGGGAGTTGGAAAACCTTGATTCAAAACCAATGGTGCACATAGGCTACAGGATCCTGAAGGAAAAAATGGCATATGAACCAATCATTGGTCATTGGTTACCATGGGACTGCATCTCCTGATGTTGCTCCACTGCCTTTTGGATCAGACATTTAGGTCGAAGGTTCTGGATGTGGCCCCCTAAGAAAACTACCTGCTTCGGTTTGGGCACCAGGGCAGTAACATAGACCACACACAAATCAAGTGAATTGTGTGGCGCATATGTATTCGGTGCTTCTTCGTGCCAATATTTGTGTTCAAATAAATAAGTAAATAAATAAAAACCATTGCGATGCATTTCTAACAACTAATTACTAACAATAATTGATGCAATTATCCATCAGCAACTGGTTTGTCTTATTTATGTATGTTTAACATCATCACAATTTACTCAAGGAATTCATTAGGTACAATTTTAGCAAAAGCTAAATGAAACCACTGTGTCTGTGTTTTCTATACTTCTTTTCAGAAAAATGAGGCGTCGAACAAGTTTAGTCAGTTTGATTTCTATGGTTGACATTTCTGATGATCACACCTTGGCGAAAACAGTTCAAGCAGTGGTACAATGGATCAATAAGTGTTTGTTCCGAATATTATCAGCAACCTCATCTGGAGTATATTGAATCGGAGGAAGGATATCCTCTCCACTAAAAATCATTATCATGTCTGCGTATCGACTGGAATGCTACCGGAGAGCCCCTCCTGGCCTTTGACCTAGAGTTTTAATCCACAAGATAGCAGAACAATAACAGGAGATTCAAAATGGGTTTGAATACCATGTTTCTTCAGGATCCTGCGGTCTATATGCTTTATTTATTTGAATAAAGGTTTACTAACAATCCTAGCTAAATCCTCCCTATTCATTCACAAATCAAATTTACAGATATCCGTTTTTCGTCCTTTTACCTTTGCAAAAACACCGCCACGTGAATGACATTATCTTTAGTATTGTGACAGGTATAAGGATGGTTTCGACTTCTTGAGTGCCCAAACTGTGGAAGGATACTTTATGAGGTACTTGAAAAGGAGACTATGTGTTGTCTTGACGACCTGAGGGCATAAGTACAATATTCAAAGGATAGCTGCTTAGGGCCGTTTACACGTGACCTACTTTTGAGTTCTTGACGTTAATTCTTAAATTTTAGGGCCTTACTCCGGTGACAGGAGGTGGTGTTCTATTTTTAGAGTCCACCTTTTCTGAGAAAGATGAATCCGTAAGCTGCTGCTTCAAGGCCGAAAAGATCAATTGGTGTTCCAAGATCACACGGTAGGTGAGAGAAACAAAAGTGGTTTGGATCAGGTAATCTACAACTACCAACATGGTTTACACCAACAATCCATGACTTCGTGAGCAAGTGCCGTGTCTTGGTTTGAAAGTTGTCATCTTTCCTCCAACTGAGGTAGTTTCGGTAATGTTGATTAATGTGTATGAATTGTACACCTCTGGAGATCAAGAATGAAGAATATTTAGATATAAAAAGTAAAACTATCGATAATAACAGATTTTTACAGCGTACTTTACTTGGCTATTAGTGAAGAAAGTAAGGTTCTATTTTCCCACTATCATATGACTATGGTGAGCTTACAAATCTTTTCGACTTTATTCTCGTAGTTTTAACTGAAAACGATCAATATCCGTATTTATTAATTCGGGTCGTGACTTGTTAGAAACTATATACTATTTACGTAAAAACATGCTATATGTGACAGATATAAATGTCGCTGCCATAAAATATCTATGCTTTAAAGACAGTTGAGCTTTAAAACCGAGTTTTTTTTCTACTCAGTAATAAGAATACGAAGTTATCAGCATACAATATTTCAACAAGCTTCCAAGTGCTTTTTTATACGTTACAAGTAGACATGCATATATAACATTATAGAACATTCAATTAAATCTTTGTAAAGAATTAAGAATCTACACAACATATTCAAGAATATATCAGCTCTTACAATTTGTTTATCATATAATAGATGTGCTAGGTACACTTATATAGAGCTTTTGCACTTTCACCTGTACCCAAGAATTCTAGTGTATCGGCATCTTGTTTCACCGGAAGATATCCAGAAAAATGTGAATCATCTTGATGGTTGGTATATGATAAGACTTTTTAGTTGTTTCAGTCACTCAAACGCAAAACAGAACCTAGTACATATGTACATCAGTTCAAGTTGGCGTACACCATAGCGAATCCCAGAGCATTAGGGGTAGTAATAATATAAATCGCAATACAATAGCTTAGGGGTTGAAGATAAGATTCACGACCACACAAATTAATGAAACGAAAAACCTTATGAGGGATTTAGAAGCTTAGGATCTAGGGGAAGACAGAGACTGGATGAACCTGCGTCATTGAGAACAATTTTGAGCCATTTCACAGAAAGTCTCTCTTAGTTGTATGCAGGATTTCAAACGTTTATCCACAATCATACTCACAACGATATCAAAAGATTCATTGCCCACCCTACTAACTGTTTTTAGCATTCTCTGGAAGACATTAAAATCTTTCCACAAAAGCACGGGTAAGGATAATAGGAGGCAGTAAAGGATAATAAGTATTACACAAGAATTTACAAAGCGTTAAAGTACAAGCCGAGTAAAGCAAAAAGTAGACACACTCTTCATATGATAAGTTAACTTTTAATTAAAAGAAAACATTTTTTGATATTACCAAAATATAAGAAGACCAAGAGACCAAGAATCAAATCAATGGGAGATAAAATAAAACGGAGAAATTTAATGACAGGCTAAAGGTCAATAATAACCAATCAAGATCGAGGCCTACAGAAAAAGCTGGGAGTCATATTTGGAGAAATTCGAACACTTCACAGGTACTTGAAGTTTGTGCTGATGATGTTGTTCACAAGAACGGTGAAAGTTCCACGACCAAACTATCCAGCTCAAAGATTGCAATAAGGATATAGTACAGGAAGAAAGAATTAGTTAAGAAAGAAAGATATGAAGCGATTTTAATCTCTTAGGTTAAGAAAAGACGGAGAGTGTATACACCGACGCCATTGTGATCGATTCTGAACCATGTCACCAAGAGTCTCCAACCATTGATTACGATAGTCACGCAGACCCCAACCAAGTAGTCTGCATCTACCAACATGGCTCAGACTAGAAGTTAGGGACTTCAAGCACTGATGCCACGTTTTGGTTTGGCCACCCCTAACATTCTTACAACCATCCCCAACACCAGTTAGCATTGCACGTCGTGGTAATCGGTGTTCAGGCATACGTAACACGTGGCCCAACCATCTCAATCGATGAAGATTTACAACCTCATCAACTGATTTACCATCATTCCCTAATACAATGCGCCTAACCTCACTATTACTTACCCGGTGATCCCATTAGATGCGAGCAATATTTCTAAGACATCTGTGATCAAATATTAGTAACTTATGAGTATCTCCTACGCTTAATAGCCACGTTTCGCACCCGTAAAGTAAAACAGAACGAACTACCGCATAGTATACTCGTCCTTTTATTGATAAACGGATATCTCGCCTTCGCCATAGGTGACGTAAGTTGGCAAAAACCAAACGAGCTTTTCGAATCCGTGCTGAGATTTCGTCAGACACTAACCCATTAGGGCTGATCAGACTTCCAAGATAAGTGAAGTTGTCGAACGCGTCGACAACTTCATTCCTTATCCTTAGTTCAGGTGTTGACGCAGACCAGTCCTGAAGCAATAACTTGCATTTAGAGGGAGAGAAGCGCATTCCAAACATTCTGGCATTTTCGCTCAGTGCTACCAAAAGACTCTGCATTCTATCAGCGTCTTCACCAAACAGGACTATGTCATCTGCGTATTCTAAGTCGATAAGTGGACCTCCTGGTAGGAGATCAATACCCGAGAATTCAGTCGACGAGAATGTTATTTCCATCGACAGGTCTATGATGAAGTTAAACAAAAATGAAGAAAGTGGACAGCCTTGACGAACACCACTTGAGGTTGCAAAAGCAGATGACAGTTCACCATAAGCTCTGACTCGATTGGTAGTGTTCGAGTAAAGAGCCTTCACAAGGTTTATGTACTTCTGGGGTACGCCTTTCAATGACAGACGCTGCCACAGAATCTCGCGGTCTACAGAGTCAAATGCTGCTTTCAAGTCAAGAAAGACCACCATTGTCGGACGCCGATAAGTGTGCCTGTGTTCTAGAACCTGAAGAATGGTGAATATGTGGTCGATGCAGCCACGACCAGGTCTCAAAGCCAAGCTGATACTCTCGTGTTTGAAGTTCACGAGTCTTAGTTAGGCGTCTGATAATTATCGAGGCTAGTATTTTAGATATTATATTAGTTAAACTAATCCCTCTATGGGTGTCACAGGGTGATTTTGACCCTCTCTTATATACTGGGACGATGAAAACTCTATATCACATTCTTAACCTTAATCATCAACTGTAAATCATAATTCTAATTCCTCACTGATTTATAACCCCCATTTAGTCCTAGTTATTGGGTGGACGCCCAAGGTCACTCCGGCGTCACTCAGAAGGCGTTAGTAAATTACAGTCTTTTGATTTTCTGGATTATTATATGACCTGGTCCTCGAAATTTAAGTTTTCCTCCTAGTAATATGTTCTTCCTCCTAAATCTTTTTAGTTGTGCGTAAAAGTCGGCGACATCCTGCATAAATGTTACAAAAACAGTTAAAAACATTGTTGGTGTTCTACAGTAAGACATCAGTAAATAAATCCGAGTTTGGTGTCCAAAATATGTTATTTGTATCTTTAGAATATTAAAGATTCCCATTGTGAAAATTAGAACAACACATATAAGCGAACAATTGTTTTCAATTAGATCGTCATCAGGCTTTACTCTAATATACATGAATATTTATACGAAAATTTTTAAACCAATCAAGGCAAAATGAGTCAATAATCACAATGAAATAGAATAAGTCACTACACATAATAGGTAAAAGTACAAGTTGATAGTACGAAAACAGGTGAACAGATAGTGGTAAGAATAATAAACTACAATAACAAAGCTCTTATCAATAGTTAATCGTTGGAAATAGAAGGTCAAATAAACATGGGTAAATAGACTAGGAATAGTAATCACAAAACATTAAAAATCATTACGTAATAAGATGTGTGTAAATAATTAGATAGTGAAGAATACAAAGAGGTGGATAATGACAAACAAATAATGGATGTGGAAATAAGGTTAACAATAACACAGATAGAATAAAATAAATAAATAATGATAATAATAAAATTTAAAATAAAAAATAAAATAAAAATTGTTAGTTAAGTTATAACTGGCCATGGAAGGGATAGGGGAGTCACGTATTTCTTCTGTACACATAGATTGGGGTTATATGTACGAATTCCAATGGCTTCAGCTATATATAGGAGACGGGAACGGACTCCGTCGGGAAATGATGGAGGTATACGATAGATAACTCGAAATGATTTCAATTTATCTACTGCATGACCGCTATCAATAAGATGTGCTAGTATAGAACTGCGAATAGTTTTTCTCTGACCCTTTATGTACCAAGTTGGTAGATGTCCACTCATTCGTTGGTTAAGTTGCCTGGTAGTACGCCCTATATAGCTATCTCCACAGGAGCAGCTGAATTTGTAAATGCACATGGAAGAGGCCAACTCAGGTAACTTATCCTTTGTATCTTTGATAATAGCATTTCAGCTATAAACATCTAACATTCATTCGTCATTCTAGCGTAAATGAGGCAAACATTGACTTTTTATCGAGCAAGAGTATGATTTTTGAAGCAACTGGGATGGATGTAACTCAGTATACTGAAATAAAATCGGTGAGACTATAATTTATGGACGACCTTTGAGAGACGCTAAGTTTGGAAGTGTATATAATCCGTCTAGTACCAACAAAATGTGAGCCATTAACAACAGTAAGCTTTTAAAGTTACGCAGTGAGCAAAAATACAGCTTCAGTTTTTGAACAATGAAGTTGTACAGTAGCTATGTTGATGACAGGTCTGTGTTTGTTATTAAAACCTAAGGGAAACATTTCGTATAGACAACACTGAGATACCGGAAGACTGGATTACATCGAACGTGAAATGACAACTCAGAAAGATTGCGGTAAGAACTTACATTTAGTACAAATCCAATGAAACACTAACCCACAAGCAACCAGTTACACTGAACGACCTTGAGGCGAATGTAGCGCCTAAACGTTCCAAATGGATCTGGATGGATTAGAAGAAGGTTCAAATAATGGGCTTCCATATCTAGTAGCAGTGAATCACCGATACTGACAGGTAGAAATATAGACATATTTAGCGATGAAAGCAAAAAAATGTTGGTAAGTTGTTGCGAGATTTCGTCCTTAGTCCTTAAGTATATGTCAAGTTTTCTCATAAATGACTTCCAGAAAGTCGCTTGAAATAACTCAGCCGGTAGTAACTCTCGACATTCGGATACTCTCGCGGACCTCCGTTCTGCATTGTTCTGTCTTCTATTTCTAGGTATTACTCCCAAGTTTTGCGTTGGAACTGAGCTAACGTATGTATTTAAAGGGATACCCTGAAGTTTTACTGATACTGTGAGTCATTAGGGCATCTCTGAAACGCCTTTACTCTAATAGATAAAGGTTGAATGATTTCAGGCGCTCTCCATAAGGCTTGAATGTGAGTAACCGAACTCATTTCGAGACTCGTGGTTGGATACGTTCCAGTAAACCATATTTCCATACCCTAAATGAGGTTGAGGAAAATTTAAAGGTCATATAGATAGTTCTACCATCGAACTGGCGAAAAATGCTTTTAAAAGTTACCAGTGCAAGGTTCACAAGGAAGGCACTTTTGTCTCAGATAGCCTACGTTTTCAGACCATAGAGTACCAATGTTCCCGGATTTTAATCAACCTGAGATGCCTCAAGCGATGTGTTGCCTGAGTTTTATTCGTACTGCACACCATGTCTCAGATAGAGTACATTACACTTTGAGGTTTTGAAAGAAAGCCTTTTATTATCGGTTCAACTTTTTAGTCGAGTCGGACCATTCTGAATCGCAGGGGTTCCCACTAGGATTTTCTGTAGCCTGAGAAGTGGAAGTTAGGTTCACCCCAATAAGTCGACTATTTTGAGATGGCGGGGATGATTCGTAGCTCAGATGGATGAAGAGATGGGAGACACACTTCACTTCAACCTGCAGTTTGTACAGATGTCTTTCAGAAGGACGATGAAAGCTCGATGACCAAACGATCCATCTCAGAGAGCAAAACTCCATCAAAGTCGGTTATTTAGATACGACTTAAACCAGCCTATAAATGAGAACTTGTTAATTATTGGTGAAACATTTATAAATGATCCTATTAAATGCGTCAGCCTTCTCCTTGTGATCGTCGATGCTTGTCCATCTGTCCACAACATTCAACTGGTTGGTTACATAAGAGTAACCTTGTCCGAAACCGTGCTGTTGGATTGAAGAGAAGTTTATTGACAGTAAGTAATCATGCAGACCATCGCACTTCAGGGACTTCATAACTCTTGAGGTTGTGGAGAGAAGTGCTATTGGTCGGCAGATTGAAGGTTCACTGGATTGACCTCCTTTGAAAATTGGTTCAATGTGCACGAGCTTCCGATTTCTTGAGACTGTGATTAGGCTTAGCGAATACAATATTAAGCGGCTCGGCAAAGATTGAAGCAGTTTCTTACAGTATAGCTGATACTTGGAGTCAGCCATCAGATCTACTTCTGAGAATCCTGTTGAGTTGCAGTTGTAACTCTCGTGAGGAACCACGAGGATCCTGGGTTTCATTCCCGCTCACGGGACTTTGGATACGTACTGCTGAGCAGCCCCATGCTGGGACGAAATGGTCGTTATATCCTTCCCGATTCTCAATGGCGGTTCGATACTGATCAGTTTATTATCTCATTTAAGATACTAATCCGTTTTAAATGGGTTTCTAATAGCATATTACCGTGTAGAAAACACCTTTAAGATGCCACGGGTATTCAGAGTTCGGCAACTCTTTAACCAATAAAACCTTCTACTATGAATTGTACGCACTTAGTGAAATTGAAATTCAGAAGCGAGGAGTTCCGAAGATATATATGATAGGCTAGTAATAAAAATTGAATCGACTGATCTAGACTGGCTAGCGATTGCAGGAGATGTTGAGCATGACCATCCCATTCGTGATCTGGTGCGGATGCATGACTGAGCGCCTTCAGTTAGGCAAATTCAATAAAACTAATGCGGTCAGCATCCAATGTCGAAGACATACAGAGCTATTTATTTAGGGTATTTATTTACCGCTACAATCTTTTGGGATAACAAATTATTATGTTTTGAATTATTTGAATTATAGCACGAACTAAGAGTAACAGAAATAACGCAATTGAATTAAGAAGTGAGACACAAGCACAAACGAATGTATTGTATTTGGAATTCGAAATCGAGCATTCAACAAGTACAAAGGTATCATTAGTTCATTCAAACACCACATCTGCCACAGCTTAAATAGGAGTAAAAGTGTTTTTAATCGGTTTTACGTCTTCTCCTTTATCCTGAGTCTGTCCGACATTGTGTTGGATAGAAACTTTGTAGTATCTAGAATGTGCTGATTAGTATTGGAATTAACAAACAAAACCGGGACAGACTCACTTGGAATTGTATTCAATCAGCATATCGGTTTTGTACTGAAATCATTATTATCTAGAATTTGAACACTATCCTCCCCCACGAAATAATGTTGGATCTTTATATCCCCAAGTTATGAATAATATGGCTTCGTTTAAAACATATTTCTCACATTGATTGGAGTATACATTGGAAGTGAATTTGTGATAAGGATTAACAGCAATTGATGTGAAATAATCTGAATTGTAATCAGAATGGAACTCATTTAATACTCGTGCTTCTCATTGAACACGTTTCCCACAAGAAACAAATGAATTATGGGGACAAATAATGTTTGGTATGACATCAAGACTTGACTCTTCTGGAATAGTTTCCTCGAATTCATTAAGAATGTCATTGCAGATTAAAGGATCATTAGAAAAATCAGCATCTATCAAAAATACATCAGGTTTTCGATCATAATTTTGTTCACTCAACATATTTTCTTCAGATTTGTAAGAAATTTCATCAGAAATATATGAATCATTAGGAAAAGCCATATTTGGTACGATAACATGAGAAATCTGATAAATCGATTGGTTAGAAACTGTTGTTTTGCAAGAATTCTGAATTTCATTTAACTTTGAGCTACTTTGTGACTCTACAATGTCTATTGCAATCGTTGATAAAGATAAATCATCATTATAAATACTCGACTCAGTAGAATCAGAATTACTAGTCTTAATATTAGTTGCAATAAGATGAACATTAGTATTACAGACTGACTATGTCTAATATCACCACATTTAAGGCACTTAGAAATTTACATGAATTAAAAGAGTGGGACTTGCCACAGGACAAACACTGACTAAACTTGTGCCCATCTTCGCGAAATGCATTGCAACTCCTCAATGAATTGTCTGCATAATCTTGAGTATGAACTGGGTTGGGATGACGTAATGTAGTGGAATTTTTTATATCCTCGTGAATCATTTTACGAAATCTTCCTCATTTACCACATTCGAAATTTTTATACTGAACATAGTCTAGCAGCAGTTCATTGAGAGCTGTATAAGGAAGCAAAATGGGCTTTTCCGACATAGTCAGAGTTCTTAATAAGCTGTATGCTTCTTTTCCAATGAATGTGAGGAAGTGTGCCACAATATTAACATCCTCATCATCTTCCTTGGTCATAGCCCAGATTTCGAACCTTTCAAAGTAATCTTCAAAAGCTTCCGAAGTTGAATGAATATCTAACTTTTCCATTACAGGCTCCATCGCGACGCCAGTATTATGTACTGAATTATTTGAATTATAGCACGAACTAAGAGTAACAGAAATAACGCAATTGAATTAAGAAGTGAGACACAAGCACAAACGAATGTATTGTATTTGGAATTCGAAATCGAGCATTCACCAAGTACAAAGGTATCGTTAGTTCATTCAAACACCACACAAATTCTACTTCACAACTCAGAGGACGCCACTGACTCATATCTGATTATTTTTGTCCAAGTTAAATGAAAAACCAAAAGGTCATTGCCACGGAAATATTATCATACAAAAACGAAAGATTTACGGGTTGCCTTCGTGAGGTTCAGCCAAAGGTGAAGAAATGTGTGTGTAGCGGTAAACAAATCCCCAAAATAAATAGCACTAAGTTTTCGACATTGGATGCTGACCATATGTTTTAGTGGACTCATCTAGCTGAAGGCGCTCGGTCAGGCATCCGCACCAGATCACGTGTGGTAACGCCGTGCTCAACATCAACCGCAATCGCTAGCCAGATTAGATCAGAGAATTCCGGTATATTGGTCATCGCCAAATATACTCTTCCGGTCTCCTCGACTCTGTCTTTTGATTTCTCTTGGTGGGAACGAAATATATTAGAAGGTGTTACTGGTAGAAGCGTTGTCAAACACTGAATACCTGTGACATCATCATTGGTGAGCCCGACGTGATCTGGTACACCTAATTGCAACTGTGAGTCTGTTCCTTTTTGGGATTTTTATATATCATTGCCTTATTTTTTATTTTTTTTTAAACATTGTGATTTTTTTTCGTGTTTTTTCTTGGATATATATATATATATATTTTCCCCTCGTTCATTATCGTACTTCATACTTCATCATGACTGAACAGACACCTAAAGTACTCAAGCTTAAGACTTTGTCCCCACCTTCGATTCAACTGATGCCTTTCTGGCCCGACAACATCGAAGCCTGGTTTTGCTACGCAGAAGCCGACTTCTCCGAGCACGGTGTGATCGACACACGTGCACAATTCCTCGCAGTAGTCAAGGCACTACCGCGCGAATTCAACAGGTACGTAACACCTAGTATGTTTACTAGTGATGTTTCCGATCCTTACGAAATCTTAAAACGCTCGATTCTTAAACGAGGAGATCTAACCGATCGACAAAGGTTAGATCAACTCTTCAATAACATCGACCTGCAACACGGTTCTGCGACGGACATGTTGCAACGGATGAGAGAGGTAATAGGCCCAAGAACTTTCGACGAAGGTCTATTCAAACAACTCTTCTTGTCAAAACTTCCCCAACAGGTGCAAGCAGTTCTGGTCTCGTTCCAGAACAACGCCTTGGACGAACTAGCTGTATCTGCCGACCGCATTCTAGAAATTACGAAACCTTCTACTACCGAGGTATTTTCAGTCAAAGAAAAGCCTCACACGACTCAGAATGATATAACCGACTTATGTCACACACTCACGCGTTATCTTAGTCTTCGTACCGACCGTAAGAGATCGCGCACACCACGTAGAAGCATTTCTCGTAAGCGATCTGTCTCTAGACCACGAGAGACAGATAACCCCGACTGGTGCTGGTATCATAACCAGTATGGAAAGCTTTCCAGAAATTGCAGAAAACCCTGCAATTTTCCCAACACGAAACCGACTGATTCGAAAAACATTTCGGGAAACTTCCAGGCCGGCACGCGTTAACGGCAACCGTAGCCGGCGAACAAAGCCGTCTGTTATTCGTCACAGATGTGACAACGAGAGTTCGCTACCTCGTCGACACTGGCGCAGAAGTTAGCGTTCTCCCAGCAAATCCTAACGACCGGCTTCACGAATCGACCCTAAACTTACAGGCGGCAAACGGAAAACCGATCGCTACATATGGCAAAAGGTACGTTTACCTTAACGTGGGTTTACGCAAACCCATACACTGGATTTTCGTTGTTGCAGATGTTTCTATACCAATCATTTGTATGGACCTTCTACAACACCACAATCTGATCATCGATACGCGCAAACGGAGGCTAGTAGACGGAAACACTAATTTGTCCGTTTGCGTAACTTCTTTTACTGGTTGTAGAGTATCCCCAGTCACAGTTAAACATATGATAGACCCACTCTATCAACCACTACTCGATAAGTACCCTGGGATACAACAAACTCAACCGAAACTACCGTGTGTAACCAGCAACGTTACACATCACATCACGACTACAGGACCACCTGTATTCTCTAAAGCACGACGACTAGCTCCTGAAAAGCTAAGGTTAGCGAAAAACGAATTCGATCACATGATGGACTTAGGAATCATACGACCGTCAAGTAGCCCATATGCATCTCCGTTGCACATGGTCCCTAAAAAGGACAGCAACGATTGGCGTCCAACTGGTGACTATCGGCGATTGAACGCGAAAACCATTCCCGATCGTTACCCGTTGCCTCACATTCACGATTTGACAGCTACCTTGAAAGGTACAACTGTCTTTTCGAAAATCGACTTGGTTAAAGCGTATAACCAAATCCCTATGGCTACTGACGACATACCGAAAACAGCTATCATAACTCCTTTCGGACTCTATGAATTTTTGCGAATGCCTTTCGGTCTAAGGAATGCTGCTCAAACATTCCAAAGATTCATAGACGACGTTTTTCGAGGTCTCAACTTCGTACACGCGTATGTTGATGACTGTCTAATCGCAAGTCCGGACAGAGAAACACATCTCAAGCATCTGGATCTTGTTTTCGAACGACTTCAAAAACATGGCATTACTGTAAACGTTCAGAAATGCCAATTCGGAACCGACTCGTTAGACTTTCTGGGACACACTATCGATGCTCAAGGCATTCAACCTCTTAGGACCAAAGTGGCGGCCATTCTGGATTACCCAGAACCGACCACCGTCAAGCAATTACGCACGTTCAACGGCCTCGTAAGTTTCTATAGACGTTTCATACCCAAATGCGCATTACTTATGAAACCTCTGACCGACCAACTTCGTGGAAATGCGAAATCCATTAATTTGGACGACACCGCACGAAAAGCATTCTCCACAGTTAAGGAACTGATTGCTAAAGCAACAATGCTCGCACATCAGGACACCCGAGCACCCATTAGCATCGCAGTAGACGCATCCGACTCAGCAATCGGAGGAGTCTTACAACAATGGGTTAACAACTCCTGGCAACCCTTGGCATTTTTCTCTAGAAGATTGCTAGACACCGAATCGAGGTACAGCACATTCGGTAGGGAACTCCTAGCTATGTATTGTGCTGTACGGCATTTCCAACACTACATCGAAGGTCGTGAATTCACTCTTTTCACGGACCATAAACCGCTCACTTTCTCGTTAAGCTCTCCTTCTGACAAGTACTCTCCCCGTGAGTCTCGACAACTGGACTACATTTCGCAGTTTACTTCAGACATTCAACACATCTCTGGAGCAAACAATGTAGTTGCAGACGCTTTATCTCGCATAACTTCCTTGAACAGTTTCCAAGGAATCGACCTTCTTAAACTCGCCGAGCTTCAAAAAGAAGACACTGATCTTCAGCACGAGTTATCGTCCACAACACTTAAACTACGCATCAAACAGATGGGAACAGGTAAGGAAACTCTACTTTGTGACACATCTACAGGTAGGGATCGCCCAATCGTGCCGAAACATTATCGACTCAATGTCTTCAACACATTGCACAAACTTTCGCATCCAGGTGTTCGTGCAACCATCAAGCTTATAGCAGAACGGTTTTGCTGGCCTGGAATGAATAAAGACGTGAGGGAGTGGGCACGCTCCTGTGTAAGCTGCCAAAAATCTAAGGTTATCAGACACAATAAATGTCCCTTAGGCTCGTTTAAAACTCCCGATGCTCGTTTCGACCATGTTCATTTGGATTTGGTAGGACCTTTACCAGATTCAAATGGATACTCTTATCTCTTAACCTGCGTTGACCGTTTCACTCGATGGCCAGAAGCAGTACCTATTAAGGACATCACTGCTGAAACAGTGGCCCGCACCTTCGTCGAACGATGGGTAGCAAACTTTGGCTGCCCTTCTACCATCACCACAGACCGCGGACGTCAGTTTGAATCTGATCTTTTCCGTCGTCTGACCACACTTTTAGGAATCACTCGCTTCCGAACGACCGCCTACCATCCACAAGCAAACGGGTTGGTAGAACGTTTTCACCGACAACTGAAAGCTTCGCTATCAGCAGCAAACGTTTCACAGTGGACCGACGCTCTTCCACTCGTCTTACTAGGTATCCGCAATGCAGTGAAAGCTGACATTGGATACACTGCGGCTCAACTCGTTTATGGAACGACACTTCGACTTCCAGGAGAATTCGTGGATCCTTCATCCTCTTCAATGAACATGGATCTAACCTCCTACACGAACAGGCTTACAAACGCAATGCGTTCAGTTAAACCTGCTTTCACTCGACCTCAATCAACTGATGTTTTCGTTCAACCTGACTTACGATATAGTACACATGTTTTCGTTCGTCGAGACTCGCATCGACGACCATTCGAATCAGCATACGAAGGACCCTTCAAAGTTCTTCAACGTGAATCTAAGTACTATATAGTCGATAAGAACGGAACCAACGATAGCATCAGCATCGATCGCTTAAAAGCAGCGTATTTAGAAGGAAATCCTATCTACGTGGATTTTCCTTCGGTACAATCGAACGACACGACTCCGACACTTATAATACCTCATCCGACAACCAACACACACGAAGATACTTCGACAGTATCCGAAAATAAACTTAAAACGACGCGTTCTGGAAGAAGGGTGAGATTTCCAGAACATTTAAACGACTATTGCACGTAAGGCACTTCTCGAAATTTTATATTTTTTTTTTTAAAAAAAAAACAATTTTAATATGCTCATATATTTTTATTTCTATTTAAAAAAACAAAACAAAAGAAACAATTTTTTTAATGCTATTACGTGTTCATGAGTTTATTTTCCATTTTTTTCCGCCGACATTGTGTTTTTACGCACATACGAGTGTATTTCGACATGCACTTACATTTTCTTTTTTCTTTTCCAGGACGGCTGGAAAAGAACGATGACGTTTATGAGGATCCGAAATTTTCATTGTACATTTTCTTTTTTTACTATGTTGTACCTCCGTCCCATATAGTAAGGAAAGACGACCAGACGCTGCTAAATTTAGTAAGCTATCAGAAGAGTGTTTACCAACGACAAACTCGTTGGGTTTAAACTTCTGGCTGGCCACGTCTTAGGGTCGTCACTGCCCCACTAGGGGGGGAGTGATCTGTAGCGGTAAATAAATCCCCAAAATAAATAGCACTAAGTTTTCGACATTGGATGCTGACCATATGTTTTAGTGGACTCACCTAGCTGAAGGCGCTCGGTCAGGCATCCGCACCAGATCACGTGTGGTAACGCCGTGCTCAACATCAACCGCAATCGCTAGCCAGATTAGATCAGAGAATTCCGGTATATTGGTCATCGCCAAATATACTCTTCCGGTCTCCTCGACTCTGTCTTTTGATTTCTCTTGGTGGGAACGAAATATATTAGAAGGTGTTACTGGTAGAAGCGTTGTCAAACACTGAATACCTGTGACATCATCATGTGTAACGTTAGGCATGTGTAATTCGTCTTTCGATAGAGAACCGAACACGAGACAATTCTCTTACAATCCAACGAAAGATCTGCCAAGAATACAGCTTATTCTTGAGCAATTTCCATTAAGTAACGATAAAGAATAAAGTTGGGGAGGTGTTCAACAAGATATACACACAAAATATCTATCTATGTTCATTAACCAATTACGGTTTACTAAGATTGGATATGGGTATATGAAATACAAATATGAAAATCTTATTCAGGGTAACTTGACTGTAAACTTGATAACTTAACAATTCTCATCTCATGTAGAGCATACTGAAATTAAAGATAATGTTTTTCGCTATTTAGATTAGACTTAGGTATTATTTTACATACACTGGTGTGGTTTTCATTTTCATCAAATGGATAAAGTGTCAAACGAAATAACCATCTGGCTTTTAAATATATTGAGTCATAATTTTGCACTTAGACTAGTGACCAAATTGTAACTTGATCGATTGGATTTACCCAGCACTAAAGGACTAGACAAACATGGCATTAGTCATTACGCAGTAACCGATCAATGTAGACATCTCAGTAGTGATGGCCCAAACTGAGGAGCCAGTTTCAAATCCGAAACGTAGCATTAGTTCGGCACGGACTGGCGGGTAAGCCACGGATTTTCGCGCACACGTTACATATTGTCGTGGATTTTTTGTGTCGTTATTTAACAGCTATTAACAGGCTTTTTTGCATGACACATCAATTTCTGTATTGCTAGTGCTTGTAACATAGTTTTTATTCCAATTTATTGGCAGTTTGACGTATTTCTTGCTCACCACGTAAGTAAATCTGAAGTTAGCTTAATATAGTTATTTGTAACAATACAAACTCAAGCAAGTAAAGTTCACCGTGTTACTAGTCAAAAAATACATCACAGATTGAGTTTTCATGAAAATGAACCGTAAAATCTTTTACATATGGTTCACCTCCTTGATTGCGGTGACGGTGAACATGGATGTCGGTAGTTGTTTATAAAATGTAAGTAGAAGCAATTAAGCGTTAACCTAATTGTGAATATTATATAACTTGTTTGTATTTAGCCATAAACAGTTATATCCATTAGAGGTACCATTGTTTTGTACTGAAGTGACATAATTATGTAACGTATCTGAGAAAAATTATGTGAGTGACAATTGACGTTTATAGTGTTGTCCAGCGGCTTTGTGAACGTCTGCAGTAATAGTGTATAACACCACATCAAGTAGGAACAAAATCTTCATGAGTAAAACGATCGGTGTTTCTTTTGAGCATGGTGACACAACCATGTTTTTTAGTTAATACTGATTTGTGACGTGTTTGTTATAGGGTTCACAAATGAGTTATTATAAACTCTTCACTCCGTCTCGGTAATACAGTTGTTGTGTTACTTAGGAAGTTATGAATGAATGTCACTACTTGTAAATAAAAGACTTATAGGCACAGTCTGTTACTTGCTATTTGAATAACTTATTGAATATGATACTGAGAACAAAGTTTAATTGTTTGTCTCAAAACGGATTTGTTGTTTTTCAGAATAGTATGAAGCTTATGGAATTTAGGATTACGGAAGATCGTGTGGAAAACCGGTTTACAAGTTTACGATAACTGTTTTATATTGCCCACTGCTATGTTCACTCATCTAATGAATTATTTAAATATAAATATAACAACCATAAGCAGTGTTTTACATTATAAATCCTGTAAGTTTGTATAATTATGGTCTAAATAAAGCCAAAACAAATATTGACGCAGAATCATGTGACTGCATTACATTTCGTGGTTTCTCACAAGTTGCATACAACTGAATATGCATTATAATTTAAGATTGAGGGAAGAAATAGTATGAAAGATAATAGAAAGCAAAGAATTGGAATGACCTAGGTTATCAATAATAACTATACATATGTATATGCTTGAACAGGTCAAAGGTCATTTGATGTTAGACTTAAGGGAACATAAAGGATGGGTGGTGTAATAGTCGAGTGAAGCTCAGAAGCATACAAGATAAATTGTGTGATAATTCTAGATGTAATGAATAAATCAGTGAATTAAGAACTAATAAGATAAGTGAAGACAATCTGAAGAGTTAACATAATTTAGCAAAGAAGTGTGAGTGGAAGGGTGGTCTAAGGATTACGTAATCCACCTTATCAGGGAACTAGCTGCATGAAATTGTCTAGTCCCATACTAATACTAACTTGATAATGGACGTAATCTGACAACGAAAAATATGTAAGGCGGTTGTTTAATCTGTAAGGTTTTACGTGGAAGTCGCATTGTTGTTTTATTTGACTCGTTGATTCATCACAATGAACAACGATATAACGCTAAATTCTAACGACAGTTCGTAACTAATACAGTAGTACAAATTCTTAATTTTCACACACAATTATTCGTTAAAGCGATTGGTAAACCTCCCCATGAAAGTATGAAGAAGAAAATAAAAAAATGAGAAAAAGTTTATTGATTTTTCATGACTACTAAAGTGGAAAGATAAGTTTACAAGTTGTATAAATAGTGGTATAAAATAAAGCCACAAAGAACTGTTAATCGTAAACCTGCTGTCTAGCTGTTTATAATTCTTAAGTAAAAATTGTAGACTTTTCTCTCCACCTGATTCGCGAAGAGTTCACCATATTTCTCAACAATTTGTTGTTTGCACATTCTTTGGAGCCGTTGAAGTTGTATATATTCTTTACTCCGTCTCCGTAATGAAATTCCTGTGTTGTTTTGTAAGTTGTACCTATTGTCTAATTTCCATCTGCAGCAACACCTAAGAAGTTGATGAGCTATGCAGTTTATATTTTATAATTTAAATAGCTTACCTGTTAGATTTCGTCTTTTAACATATGCCAGCAGGAGATGGCGGCACGGATATCGACACATATTAAACGTGCTACAATTACATTGACAAATACTTACATCCACTTCGTAATGTCCGCTGTCAACCATAAACAACCACTCGCCGCTTTCATATTCTAAGTTAACAAAACGCATTTTTTTAAGTTCGCATAACACCTTGGATCTTGCAAATGGAGTCAACATGTTAAGTAAGGGGATAAGACGCTGTGGAGCATCATAATTGTATGTTCTTCCACTGATTATTTGGTCTTCAATGCTTTTTCTAGAGAATGTCATTGAACTCCACTTAAAAGCCTTGTACATGCATTTGTGCAAGCTGTCGCTTTTGCGTACATATCTTTTTATCTGCCTATTTAATGACTCAACACGATTATTCGTGTTGTTACCCAAAGTTAATACACTGCCGTAAAAGGCACGCGCCCACATTGTTTTACGTGGCATCCAGAAACGTGATAGGTACAGTTCGACCTCGACCCCAATTGTCTGTCACCACTAATTGGAATAATGAATATCTATATAGTAGAACAAAACGAAAATCATACTCACTTTTTATTATTAGTTTTATAAGTAGAATCAATACACACGACTTCGGGATACTGATTGTACAGCCGTATCTGATCATAACTGCTGAAGCATATCGCCGTAATACATCCATTTTCTGCATGCTCTCTAACTTCACCGTTTTGTCGCATGATCTGCAATACCTGCTTCCGAGTCCAACCTGAAATATATTTATATACACTTACCAGTGGAGAGTTCAGTTTTCATATTTTTGACATCAGCAGCGGTCACCTGCTTACCTGTTCTTTCCTTAATACTTTCGATAACTTCGTCCGTCGACTGACAGTGCAATATAACTGGTTTCAAGTTTTCTTTTTCTTCTGATGACAATCGTCTACTCAACGGATCACAAACCATCCACGAACTTGTACACGGATGGTTGTGAGACATGTTGTAAGATTTTATAACGTATTGTTGACCCTCCAATCTTACGCGAAACATCGATTGGCAATTTAAAAATTTAGACCTTAAATGTAACACATTAGTTAGAGTCCTCACGGTTTTTTATTCACATTCAGACCTTCTGATTTACGTTTACGACCAAACGTGCAACGAAACACTACAAACAAGTATTTATATCTCACATCCTTCAACAATCTACTTTCTGCGTGAACATAGTGTGTATGGGTCATCTGAGAAAACATAGATTTATCCTATCATACTTTATGGAAATCCTTTAGCGCATTATCTAATTCAATCCAGCTTCCGAATCTCTTGTTCAGCATAATACGTTGGAACGCGTCGCTTACGTCCACTGAAATTTCACTTGAGCATGAAGCACCAGAGACAACATACAATAGTTATTAAAAAAGGTTATTCCTTGAAAAAAATTAACTGAAGGAAGAACATCAAATATTTAGGACTTACCCTTCAGTTGACATTTCGTCTTAACTCACAAAAACTATGCGCATCTATAAACTTTTACGTTATTTTATCTTTCTTACGTTGTTTTCTGGACCTTATCAACAAATTATATATAGCTGTTGACTTTCACTACGGCACTTAGGACCACAGATCAAGTTTCGAAGGAACAACAGAGCTAAAGTGTGCACTACAAAACAGAAAATACTCAGTTAATGCTTTTAGCAGTTATTTAGTGTTTATTATGCATCAAAAGATGACTTATATATGGAAACATTTAATACTCATAGGACCCCACACACACGGCAATTGAAATACGGAATGCCCGCTTCCAGTTAGCGCGTTCAAGGTCGTTGAAACGAAACGGCGGACAGGTTTGAAAGGGATTACCGTTTTTACCTTGCCCATTAGTTCTCATAAGACTATAAGTCCAACTCTCTGACAAGTTCCGACTAGCAAGAAGCATAATTCAAAGATTTCCTGTCGAATTCCTGAAAGAATATTGTCAGTTAAATCTCACATATATACAGGCTTATCGAAAAATTGAATCAGTCGAAATACTGAATAAATATTGAAAAATTATATATACATAGGATAGGACAAACCAGCTTCCATCTGAAGAGAAAATTAGGAAAAGACGCTGAAATTGTACAGGACACGCACTACGGAAATCAAACGGCATCACGAGGGAAGCCAACACTTCGAATCTTGAAGGGAAACGGAAAAGAGGAAAATCAACGAACACGTTGGGAATCCGAGTCATTTTATTTATTTATTTATTCGGACACGTAGATATTGGTACAAGGGGGCACCAAATACATATGCGCCACACAAATCTCAGTTGATTTTTGTGAAAACTGTGATACCGAACGGGTGCCCAAACCAAAGCACGTGGTCTTATTAGGAGGACACATCCAGAACCTTCGACCTACAGGTCTGCTCCACAAGGCAGTGGAGCATCGTAAGGAGATGCAGTCTCATGGTAGCCAGTGACCAACGATTGGTTCATACGCATGTAGCGTGGTGTCGAGTCGCGGTTGACTATGAACACCGCTACCAAGAAACACGTGCCAAGTAAATCAGAAGGCGAAGGTTGAACATAACCAAATAAATCCATAAAATCCCCGAGAAGCCAAATATCAGAAGGCAATTAATGGACCAAATCGAGATATATTCGCTGGCGATCTCGTGGTATCGAAAGGATACCGAGATCGTGCCAGGATACAAGCTTGGTTACAGAACGTAACCGAATTCGCGCGAAGTCACAATCAAAGTGTAAGAATAAGAATGGAAGCACAATATAGCTGTCATTAGCACAGTCAAACAAAAGCACATTAAAACAAGCACTGGAACAGTTGGTTATAATAATAATTGTTTTTATTAAACCAGTCGTGTTCTCGTGATAAATGTGAGTCACTACACGCCATTTGGCCTCTTAGGATACTGGAGCCCATGTGCACCATTGGTTTTGAATCAGGGTGATCCAACTCCCCTAGGTAAAATCTCAGTGTTCACCAGCCCAGTTAAAGCATTAGACATTCGCTTTTCGTCCTCTCAATTTCTTAAACAACAATGATCGGAGTCAGACATTACCAGGATGACTAGCAACTGCATAAGACTGCTCACGACAGGGTTAGATGGAGAGTGCTGGTAGGCGGCCAATGCTCCTCCATGAGGGGTTAAATGCGTAAATACATATATAATGCTTATTGAAAAGGATGAAACTAGCTTACCAGTTAACTGTAATTCATAACCACCTGAAATATTAATCTACCATTATAATTTTCTAAATAGATTTTAATCACTAAGAAAACATCACACCTCCTCGTAACTAATTCATACCGAAATAAAGTTAATAAGTGAGTAATATTATCAACAACAAAAAATTACCTTCTATATCATAACAGTAGGGTATATAATTAAATAGAACTGGGATAATAATGGAGCAACTATATTATTTAAGTAAAGTGACTATTTTAAGAAATGATCTTTGACTGCTTCTATTGTTTTGAATGTTATTAGGCCAATATATAAAATTCCCCAAGAACATATTTTAGGAAATATTGTGACTGATGATTGTAGCTCGAAAATAATACTTAAATACATACATAGAAATATTTTTCACATAATGATAAGATGTAAAGAACGATGGATAAATAGTATATAAATATATGTAAGATATTGGTTGGAGGTAGTCAACGGGAAACCATGCATCTAGGTTTCATGCTACTTGGCACTCGTCAACAAGATGTACCTGTAATCTTAAGGGAACTGATGCTATCTGACAGATTCCATCCCATGTCACCCAGTTTTACAGTCACAGACGTTATCCACTGGGCTATCTGGGCCATAACTGACTTACTGTTGGACTAAGATAATCACTAGGTGGTGATCAATCAATTGTAAGAAGTATATATATAGGCACATTCATTTTAAATCAAACGTTTTACAAGAACAACTAATTTAAAAGATAATAATCATTACATGGAATTAGAAATGTGTTAGTTTTAAGCAACAACAAATAAAAACTATACACCCAATTATTCATCATAAATCCTTTATGTTCACTTATTAAAACAAGCAAATAACAAATGACAATGAGAATAAATCTATACACACTTTTTTTGTTATTTTTCTAGCCAATAGTATATGTATGTACATGTAATTGACTAGTTAAGGATAATGTTAATGTCACTACTACTACTACTATTACTACTAATAGTAGTAGTACTATTACTATTACTACTACAAATGATTGTTATTCTGATATTACTGAGGTAGGTAAGCAAACCACATATATAAAAACATGATGATGATGAATACACTTCCCGTTTTTCTCAGCACATATATATACTGATGCATGTAGTGTATATACACCACAGTATAATAGATGGAATTTAAAGAATGCATCACTGATTAGGTATATTTAGGCCTTTATAGTATTCTATGACGTATACACTTTATTATATTCAATCGAACTTACAAAGAGAGAGAGAAAAGGTTAACAAGAATTCTAGGAAAGAAAATCAAATGAACAAGTAAAGGTGAACAGAAAACGAGAGAGAGAGAGGGAAAAGCACAACAACAATAACAACAAAAAGACAGAAAATGTATGAATATATGATTCAATAAATTTGCAATTTATAAATAAATAATGAAAGTACATCAGTTTACATACCACATAGATGTAGATAGATAGATAGATAGATAGTCATTCAAATGATTGTAGCAACAAAAAAGAAAAACTTGATTAGTAATATCTTTTTATTGTATAGATCATTTCTAACTTTTATCTACTATAAATATTAATAAAACATTACAATCTGAAGAGGAGATAAAAATGTATATATCAGTCTATCGTTTAAATCATAGACTGATCTTATTTAAACAATCAGCAATATAGATTCATGAGATTACTGGTGATCAAACTCATGATCTTTAGGTATCATAGGTCATGGATGTATACTGATAAGAAGTCCTATACTAGTTGTCAACGGTTTACTGACCAAAACTCAATTCATGATACAAACTAGAAATGTTTGAATTATTATACGAACTAGAAATCCCAAAAATAACCAAACAGAAGTAGATGAGCACAAATGAATATATTCGAATTTAAAATCAGGCAGAGATCAAATACAAAAGAAACATTAGTTCATGTAAACACCACAGAAGCTTAATCATTTACCTAAATCTCTGATGCGAAACAAAACATTTGACTGTACAAATATTTAAACCAAATCCAATCAAAATGTTGTCACGTAATTTTCAAAATACACGACATGATTTTATTTAAGACAATGAAAATGATTGTGGAAAGTTTTGAAACACCAACACAATCAAAGTTGATCGAGAAGCTATGGAATAGATTGAATCTTTCACTTATCTGTACAGCATTATTGATGAACAAGAAGGATCTGATGCATGCGTAAAAGAGAGGATTGGCGAAGTAAGGACATCATTTCTACAGTTGAAGAATATATGGAACTCAAAAAACTGTCAACCAATTTCAAAGTGAGAATCTTCAATACGAACGTCAACACAATTCTACTGTACACAGCTGAAACGGGCAGAACTACTACAACTATCATCAAATGAATACAAGTATTTCTAAACAATTGATTTTACAAGATACTCAACATCCATTGGCCGGATACCATCAGCAACAGCCTTCTGTGGGAGAGAACAAACCAGCTTCCATTTGAGGAGGAAATTAAGAAAAGACGATGGAATTGGATAGGACATCCATTGAGGAAATCACCAAACTGAATCACGAAGCAAGCCCTAACTTGGAATCCTGAAGGGAAACGGAAAAGTGGAAGGCCGAAGAACACACTACGTCAGGAAACGGAAGTACATATGAAAAGGATAAATAGCGCTGGTGAGCGGCCTATGCTCTCCCACGACGTAGGGTAACAGGCCTAAATAAATAAGTAATTATTTTGTTGAATAATTGCATAGTTAAGAGGCAAACTTGAGTAACCCTTAAAGTGATCACGTGATTTCGGACACACTTTTCGTTCAGTGATCAACGAGCTAATCCGTGTCCGGTAGAGACAAGTATCTACCTCGGAACAATGGGAGATGGTCGTTCAATTCCGTGGATTCGTTGAATTTAGAAATTAACACCGTTGCATACCGACTCAGTGGTCTAGAGATTAAGTGTTCGCACTCAAGACTGAAGGTCCTGGATTCGAATCCCGTGAGCGGGATCGTGAATGCGCGTTGCTAAGGAGTCCCACAATTGGGCGAGACATTCGTCCAGTGCTTGCAGTTTCTCCAAGGTGGTCTAATATTAATCGGTTCATGATTTGAATAATAAATGATGAATTACCAATGGGTATAACATTGTTGGTGATATACCAGTACGGACTAGTTAAATTGTAATAACTCTTAAGCAAATAATATTTCCAGGATACATTAAATCATAAGCATATTTATTCTGTACAGATATCTTAACCAGGTATGATCTCTGAAACTGTTCTTAAACATCAACCCTCACTAAGCAGGCATAATCTGGAGGTAGATAAAAATCTTTTTCCTGAAAATATTGGGTTTGCAAAAGACCACTGTAGTATATCGATACTGAAGATTTTATATAAAACTGATTTCTCAATTTACAGGCAGAGAATTCTTTAAGACTACAATAGACTTATTATGTAAAACATATTTACATTATTGTTTTCCTTTCCATAAACTGTTGTAACGTGTGGATTGTACGGTTAGATGCGCAGCGTATTTATCGATCGCTTCAGTGACACGTAAAACACGTACGAACGACCTAGAGTCTCGATTAGTCCCGCTTCCCTGTCTAGCCCAGCCAGTTTAGTCCAGAACGCAAGTCACGGCCTCTGAGGTATGAATCGTTATATTCCAAACATACTCTGCTTATATACCAACCAAAGAGACCACATCGTACCATATAAATGGAAAACAACATTTACACAATATTTAACAAGTGAAATAAATACCGACCAATAGAGAGTGTACATTTAACGTCCAAGGACACCATTAGACTTGATATGATAATTATTGGTACATTCCTCTGCATACCTAACAAAACTATTCACTTAAAAAGCTGTTACTTGAATAGATAAAGACTGGTGAAAAATTCATCAAGTTTGTCATCAGTTCATCTTTTAAAATATACTATTACTAATCTAAAATGTTGAATTACACTTCAGCTACTTCAACCCCCCAAAAAAATAATACCAGACAAAGGTGATTAAGTAGATAAATTCAATCATGATTAAGGTATAATTCTAAACGATATCTATTATTCATTCCAGATTCGGTAGACAACTACCCCTACTATTAATAGTTTTGACATTAAACGTATGATCTCAAATAGGATACAAAAATACGTACTCAGTTACGTGATAGAAAATTCTAGATCACAATCTGATGAATATGAACTCAATAATACGAATATGAAAAATTGTTTTCACAATGATTTATTTATTTTAACACATAGATATCGGTACAAGGGGGCACCAAATACAAATGCGCCACACAAATCTCATTTGATTTGTGTGTGGGCTGTGATACTGATTGAGTGCCCAAACTGAAGCACGTGGTTTTCTTAGGGGGCCACATCCAGAACCTTCGACCTAAAGGTCTGATCCACAAGACAGTGGAGCAAAATCAGGAGATGCATTCTCATTGTAGCCAGTGACCAACGATTAGTTTATACGCCATTTGTCTCTTCAGGATCCTGTAGCCTATGTGCACCATTGGTTTTGAATCAGGGTTTTTCAACTCCCCTAGGTGAACTCTCCGTGTTCACCAACCCAGTTAACGTGCCGAACTTTCACTTTTCGTCCTCTCAATTTCGTAAACAACACTAATGCCACGAGAAGTCATTGAGTAGAATTTCTGTGGAAGTGGTTGTAGCACGTGGCGATGCGCGAGTATTTAGAGAGGGAGAGCGGACTCTTCTCACTCTCGGCCGTACCAGGGTATTCGGGGGCTTTAGCAATGAACAAAAACTTTTAAAATCATTGAAAAATTGAGAATCAATTATCATAGATAATGTACATTAAACATATATACACACATAGTAAATTGTATGTATGCCCATTTACTTAGCATAACAAAGTGTAAAACGATCATAAAAATTTTCTGAAGCTATTCCATTTATTCATTTATTGAGTTGTTTTAAACGAACTATCTACATCGAGTCCAAGAAAAACAAGACAGACTAAAGTTACTAGGGAGCATTTCTTTATAGGATATCAGTGAATCCATGAACGGTAACAGGTTGTATACATTTTAGCTTTTTTTAAAAAGAAATCTTTAACAACAGATATGTAACGGTAATTAATTAACCAATAAAAGTCTGAAAGTTACCTTAATATATATCCAATTTCGACAAGTGTCATTGTAAATAAAGTAACACTAATACACATGTTGTTTTATAGGACCTAGTGATCCATATACATTGATCATCCATATTACTCTAGATTTTGATTATCACTGCTACTTTATACCTGCTTTATATTCAGTCTACTTAAATTGTATTCTCAATATGTAGTCTTTCTCACTATCATCGCCATGGCGATTATTTTCACTTTTTTACTACTAAATATGCGAAAGTAAATGATCACAAATGTAACCACAATTACAAATAAAATACTCACATATTGCAATGCTAGTTTCAAGACCATAATATTACATTTAAGCACATTGTAAGGTGGTGGTTGAAAGTAGTTGACAGGAAAACCTAGATCTAGGTTTCGTGTTATTTGACACTAGTTAGCAAGGTGTATCTATAATTTTAATGGACCTAAATGTCCTTGGTGGATTCGATTCCGTGTCATACACCTTTATAGTCAGAGAATTTTGGTCACTACTCACTGATCAAACAATTGCAAATGTGATACTGTTTCAGCAGAATATGAAACATGTTAGACAAAAAAGAATCGAATATAACCAGTCACTTATATAGAATTTACACAAGCTCAATTACACGTAATTATGCAGTTTTATTAACCCTATAGGATGGTTACTAGATACTCAATCATTAATAAATTGTTCTCAATGTATAAGCTGGCTAAACTGATTGAAAACACAATATTCCATCAAAAAAATTTATCGATACCGTTGAAGATCAGTTACCAAGTACAGATATAGTGTATTTAATTAAGCAGGAGTTAATAACACATCACTGAATTTTTTTTTAATCAAATTAAATTATACAAGATCTACCTTCTATGATGTAGTTATGTGTGCTTTATTTGCTAAAATTTTATAAAATAGATGAACTGTGTCAAGAAGTAGAGTATACGATGTATACTTTATCATAATTGTGACCCATCGACTGAATACACCTATGTCCCACTGAGACTCGAACTCAATACCTCTTTCACTTCAAATATCAACAATTTATCATCTAACGAATCTTAATAGTTATTATTATTATTATTTTGTTCAACGGGATTATTTAAAGCTTTATTAATAAATGATAGATCAACAGAAAGATTAATTATGATTAACTGTAATTAATCTATAAAACAACAGTCATAATAATAAATAATCTTGTACAACACTGGTATAGTATAATATAATAACTAGAATCATACCCCCCCCTCACTCAGAAAAAAAATTATAGAAATTAACAGAAAACAAATTGATTCATAATATGACAACAACAATAATAGTAATAATAATAATAAAACTAAATACACCGACAGAAGTGGGAGGGGATAGTAACAATAAAAATTTAAGAACATGTAAATAACAGTTTATTGCACTTAACCATAGAAACAGGAACAGAGAATGAGAAACAAACAAACAAAGATAAATAAATGCAATGAAAATATAAAGAAATAAACAAATAAAAAAGGCTGAGATAAATGCATTCAATTTGAAAGGGAAAAAACACACAGTATAAGCGTACAGTATATACTTCTGTAAATATATATATATATATACTTACTTGTCTATTGTTATTATTCATATTACGTAATCTAGTACTATAATCTTTTGATTGCATCATTATGGTTATTTCTTGTTTATAAGCTGTTACAGAACTAGTACTTTAACATGGAAAAAAAGATTCATTGAAAAGAGATCTAATCACTAAGCTTGATGTTTACTAATAAATGCATATTGATTTGATTAGTTCAATAGTGAACTCATATTGTTTATATTTGAATCATAATTATTAGAACTAATAAAAATAAGAGAGAAAATAAACAACGAAAAGAATATGAAAGACAAAAACAAACAAAATAAATAAACAGATGAATACCAAAAGAAACAATCAATAATTGAATGAAAGAAAAGAGAAATTGAACACTATTTAAGACGAGTAAATAATAACAACAACGATAACAATGAAACAAGATTTGTTTGCAGGTTAAAATACATGAAACAACAAAACTAAATTAAATGTTACATAATTTATTTATTTTACAATTACACAATTATCATCATCATCATCATCATCATCATCATCAGAAGCATCACCATCAGTTGTTTATTTGTTTGTATAACAGTGTAACAATTCAAAATGAATAAGAACAATAATAATAATAATAAAAAGTTGAATGATTCACTACTCAACTACGTCACAAGACAAGCCTTCACACATGAAATCCTCAAGGCTGAATAGGGAGAAGAGGAAGACCAGAGAACATATTTTGGCGAAGAATGAAAGGAGGGTCCAGGACAGAGTGCGTTAAAGAATGCTCGTTGGCAGCCTATGTTCCATTGAGGGTAATAGGCATAAATAGGTAAGATTCATTGTGAAATTAATTAAAATTATATTTTCATAATAATACACCAATAACACTTAGATGAATTACATACATAACTAATGAGGTAAGGAGATTTGATTACATCATTGAAATAATTAATTTACAAATAATTAATTCATTAATAAGAAATAAGAAAATTGAATGAAAAGGAAAAGTGTAATAACTTTCTTATTATTCTTCTTCTTATTATTATTATTCATAATAATAATATTGTTTACGTAATAGATTTGGTGATACAATACTATCAATTGTAGAACTTTGATTTACATTTGAATGATTGAAAATTGGACTTCCTAATGATGAATTAAACAATATTCTTTTATTACTATTAGTAGTATTACTATTATTATTACTATATGGGTTTACACGAATAGGAGGTGCAAAACGTACCTGAAGAGATGGTTTCTGTGGAACAGTTAATAAACTAGGCCTAATATTCATTAATGAACGATTTGGATTATAAATATTTGATGTAAATGTTTGATTATTATGATTAAATAATCCACTAGTATGATTTTTTCCAATTGTATAATTTGAAGGTGATGGTAGATGTGATTCAATAAATTGGGTAGTTATTGGAATTAGATGAGATTTTTTGTTAAAATTATGACCACTAATAGGTGGTGAAAGTGTAATTGAATTAAGATTCGCTGAATGACAAGGTGTAAAAGAAGTTGAACTATTGACATGAACACTAGGGATGTTAATATTACTATTATTATTATTAATGGAATTGAAAGATGATGTAGCTTGAAGAGGGGATGATAATCGTACATCTGACAGAACAATATTACATGAATTGACTGTGCAAACTGGACTATTTGAACAAGTATGCATAGAAGTGGATGATATAGAATTGGAATCTTTAAATACAACAGATGAATTTGAAGAATTCTTTATTTCACTAGGCGATGTATATCGTGGTGAACAACACATTTCAGGAATGATGAACACTTTAGACGATTGATTATGTATACTGTTACTACTATTATTATTAGTTGTATCTTTCTGATCTGATATGGAATGTTTAAAACTATAATGATGTTTTGTAGGGGATAAACTTTCAGATAATGTTGAATCTGGTTCTAAACTTGACGCTCCAGACGACTGAGAATGAGAAGAATTCGAATTTGAAACACCTTCATAACTACCGCTATAATCTGCGTCTTGATTATCTGACATTTTATTTTCATATGAAGATGAAGCGGTAGGTTTTGGCTGTGAAAATAAAATATAAATTATGCACATAATTAGTTTTCGTTCTGCCTAAGTTTATTGAACAATTGACAGAATAAAGAATACAGTAGAACTAGGCATTAAAATTATTTCAACAAGCCGAAAAGGTTCTGAATGGAACAACTGTAAGGGCATACGACAGGCTAGGTACCGGGGCGATTAAAAACCTCGATAAAAGAAAAGGGTTAAGCCTGGAGTCATCAACTCTATCCCGTAGAAAACAACTTTGCTGACAAATCGCTAATCAGAAAAAAAATCATTTGAACCATTGAAACTCTGTCCTCCAAGTTGAACGATCTTCATTTACAACAACTATTACGCCTCATGGAGAAAGCTGAGATTTTTCGAAAATTACGATCCCGATGCCCCTTCTAACAACCAGAGCTATAATTAACGCGGGTACATGGAATGTCTGGACAATGTACGAAACCGGAACGACTAGTCAAATAGTTGAGAAAATAAGGAGACACAACTTAGTGGTGTTCAGAATAAGTGAAACCCATTGGACCTAGGCTGGGCAGAAGAGATTAGCATAGGGAAAGAGCTATTGTACTCTGGTCATGAAGAAGAGAATGCTTCACACAAAAAAGAAGTTGCACTGACGATGTCTCAAGAAGCACAACGAGCACTTATACAACAGTAATCTCATGGATCTAGAATCTTCAAAGCATTCCGCGAAATAAAGGAGGGAATAATAATGAATGTTATCCTGTGTTATACACCCACCAATGATAGCAACGACGACGATAAAGATAAGTTTTACGAGAGGCTGCAATCGATCATAGTGAAGTGCTCAGGGGAGGGACTGACCATCCTGATGGGGGACCTATACACCAAAGTTGGAATGGATGACATTAGATATGAAGATATCATGCGATAACATGAATTGGTAGAAAGGAAATAAAATGGTGAGAGAAATACACTAGTATTTGACCATAGTTGTCTTCGAAACATCGCTCGTATATCCTGGAACCATCGAGTAACAGATGCAGATTTTAGGAAACAGGTACTAAGGATGGCAAATAAAATGATGAAGTTTAGATGTCTGGGACACGTATTACGTATGCCCAACCACCGACTGCTTCGACGTGCGATGTTTTACGGTGTAGGAGTAGGTTGGAAGAAAGCTAGGGGCGGCCAGACCAAAACATGGCACAAATGCATGAAGTCACTGACAAGTGGACTGAGTCATGTTGGTAGGTGTAGACTGCCTGGTTGGGGACCGCAAGATGATAACAACCGATGGCTAGAGACCCTGAATGACATGGCTCAAAATCGTTTGCAGTGGCGCAAGTGCATCCACTTTTTGTGCTCTCGCAAATTCTAATCTTCTGAATTCTTCATGTCCCTTTACTTGTTCTCTTTCCAAATTTATTTCACTGTATTATACTCTTTGAATAACATCTTCAAACCTTAATGTTTCCGATCACTGCTTATACTCTTACTACCTCTACCACTACGGGATTTGAATTGACAACTGCATCTCTGTGCTAATGTGGTATGGCAACTCGAACTGATGTACGTACGTACGAAGTTCTACGTTGTTACTGACTGACTGACTGACTAATGTGTATTCAACAAAAATTGGTTACAGTCGGCACAGTATTCCTCCACAAACACATACATATGGATCACGCTAAATCACACTACAAAGAACCAGGTCGATCAGATTCCCATCAATAAAATACTCAGAAAGTCAATGTAAGACGTAAGAACAAAGAAATGAGATGATATAGCTTCAGATCACGATCTGGTTGTGGTCATACAGACCAAATAGTGATACTGCAGATCATGATTAAACAATTAATTGAATGGAATTCGTTACTATACATCAACTTTCTTGACTATGATAAAGCATTTAACAGTGTGGATAAGAGAATCTTATGGAATCTTCTTAGACATTATGGTGTACCTGAGAAAACAGTGAATGTCATACTGAATTTATACGATGGACTACACTGCAAAGTCGTGCATGGAAGACAGCTGACAGAGTCATTCCAAGTTAAGACCGGTGTCAGACAAGGCTTAGTAATCCATCACTTTATCTTTTTTCTGGTGATTGTGAAGACCTTCAGATCTTAGGGGAAGCACGGAATATAATGGACAGCTTTGATGCAACTAGAAGATTTGAACTTCATAAATGAACTAGCTTCGCTAACCCATACACAGCAACAAATGCAGGTGATTACAGCTAATATAACAGTAGTAGGCCTCAACATACACAACGGAAAAAGATCCTTATATATATATATATAAGATTAATTCATTAAACTTACTTTCTTATTAGATGGTTGGTTAGTAATTATTGATTTGTTGTGTACATTTGTGTTTTTATTGTTATTATATTTCTTTTTTGCTAATGTATTAGAACGGTTTGTCAATGAGGATTGTTTTACACGTTTATTAGTTGACTCATCATCAATCATGGTGAGTTCTTGTTGTTGTACTACAGTTGAATTAGCAGATGTTTTTTTGTTTATTCTACTAGGAAGTGCACATTTAGGTTTGGTTAAAAAAGATTTTTCTTTAAACTGTTGATGTTGAGCATGATGATTAGTTGAAATAGAACTTACAGAAGCACATGTGGTTGCTGATGTTGTTGTCATGATGGCCGTCGATGTTATAGATGTTAACGTGACTATTGTTGAGGTATTATTATCATTATTCGTTATCATAACATCAACATCCGTTTGATTTTCATCTTTATTATGATGACCATTTGTTTCATTTATAGTTAGAGTACGATCTATAATACATAATGGATAACAATGAGTTAACTGACAAGTGGTAGTCACTACTACTGTACAACCATTGACACATTGAAATTCATTATTCGGTGATAAATGTTTTAATAACATTTGACTATCATCTAATATTTCAGATTTTTCTGTCATAAAATTAAGACCTGTCGGTCGAGTGTTCTTATGTTTGGTATTTGTAATATTGGCTGGTGGTTGAATTGAATCCCTTGACACTGAATTACCATGTTTCAATGATACATTAGCAACTGTGGACAGTAGAACGAAGTATACGAATTCAACAATAATATATATCATCGATGAAATATATAAATAAATGATAATGGATTTGCGAATCGATACTACAGACCATGACTGTTGCCTTAATATGAAGGTCAGATTCATCTTCCGTGATGGTCCAACCGAACTATATTTGCTGGAATACTTGTGATCCTACTAAAGACAACAACTTAAGGTTCGAGAGGGAAGTCCTACCACGATGTGACAGGAGTAAGGTGTTTCTTACAACCGACTAGTATCTGCAGTGCCACCGTCCTTTCACAACAGAATAGGTTCACCAAGGTCATTATTAAAAATAGCATATCTTACCTTGCCCTGTGGATTTCTGAGGCTGAGGGTAAAGTGATATAAGTAAGGAGCTAAAACATTAAGAACTAGTAATAAAAACTTCATGTGTGACTGGTCTCAATCAATTGCCGCTTGAGCACTGCCGTCAAACTACATGATCGTTACGACCATTTCCAACCCAGATTCACCTTCGCGTTTCTAAGTACTGACCCATTTACCAGGTAGAGATTAGCGTAGCTCGAGTAGTCACACTCTAAGTGTGAGTGCCGACATTACTTCCCGACTGACTGGACCGAAGTAGGTGGAGCATGGTTTGAACCTGTAAGTTAGTAGATGAAAGTTGAGCTAATGCCGTTTTTCAGGTACCTGAATAAAAAGTATCCTTCCATGGTGTGAGCGACTCAGAAGTAACAACTGCCCATATATCTCTAAAAGAGCTCGATTAGATCCTTTTTTAATAAGTTAAACGTTTAAAACGATTCTCTCGTCAGATACTTGGATAATTTATTTTCTTGAAGTACGATAACAGTTAAAACTCTCTTTTAAATACAAGTGTAGCTCGATTAGTGCCTAGTATAAAAATAAACAACTATTTAGTAGGACAAGTATGATTTATTTATTTATTTATTTATTTGAACACATGAATATTGGTACAAGAGAGCGCCAATATATATGCGCCACACAGGACAAGTATGAAAACATCGGAAAGTTAGAATTGACGTGTCTTTAACGAGCGATTAGGATTAACATTATATTCTTTTGTAAACTGATGCGATACTAAAAATATGATAGGGGAACGAATATGCCAAAGATATTACAATAGGAAAATGAGTCAACCACAAGTGGCGTATCGCTCACTGATTATGGAAACATCAGTAAATTAATTGAGTTATGAGTATGAATTTAGACTATTACCATACATTAAACATAAGAACTTATCCCTATAAAATATACCCAATTTATACTGAAGCACTTGTCCAATCTCCATTTCTAACATTCAAAACATCCCTGGAACTTTATAGAAATCAAGTCCAATATTGAGCTTGTAGAAACTATGATTCAGCACTAATGACAATTTCAGGAAAAACTAAAGTTTGTGTGAACTTTTTCTAGTAGGTGCATCATCTATTTGATTAGGTGTCATCTACAATAGAACGATTTTTGCAAATTATAACTACTTTAGTGAAATCATGTGCAAAGGATGGATGTTGTCAACAGTCATTATCATCTGGATAATGAACCCGAGATTAGAATGAACAAAAGACTATACATAGAATGTTTTCAATAATACTAAAGATTAACAATCATCCAAAACTAACAGTTGTAGTAGTATTTAGTTTACAAATTTATTCAACAACCAAAAAATGTTACATTTTGTACTTGTATTTCTTTCTACATTGGTTTCATCACATGTCTAGTAAACTCTATAAATTCATAATCTCGATTATTTGAACTTTAGAAAAATAATTGTAAACCATACTAAAACTGTAATAGCCTTAGAGACACAACAATTAATTGAAATAATCGAAGGTGCTGGACGACGTTAGATAGGAATAACACTCTATATCCAGCATTGACTAAACTTAACAATGATATAGGGGCATTATACTTACTATGAAATTTAAGGGTTCCTAGGGTTGATCATCATCGATGAACATTCGCTAAGAAGCGATAAGCTACAATAGAACAATAGGTGTGTACATGATTGAGTCATGATTTTAACAGTTCTAAAGCTGACGTTATCTACTGACTGAAGATCGAAGTTAAATTATATACTTCCGTGATATGGAAGAAAAGTGTACAGCACTGACAGCTGTCAGTCCATCACGGGTCTCAAGTTGAGATCCTACAGATGTGCAGCCCAGTGGGTTAAGTTACCTAATATGACTCAGAATAAAAGCCAGTAGTAATCCGAATGTAATTTTCTTACAACTAATCAGACAATATCAAACGTCAGTGAGAAATGAACTGAAAATAAGTTGTTGCGGACTTCGTTACATGTTAGAACAACTAGTTATTAACACGAAATAGACTATTTGAGGCCTTTTTGGAAGAGTTAAAAAAACCTTCCTAGAATCAATATAGTCAAGTTCTTAATTTATTGTAAGTAGGGAATATGGAGATTGTTGAATTTCATTGAAATCACAAACCGATCAAAATTAGACCACCACTGAAGATTTGGAAGCACTGAATGGTCGTTTCAGAACTCCTCAACAGTCGTAACTACGACCCTGCAGGGGAAATGAAGACCAGGACCATCTGTCTCGCTAATAAGCACTTAACCTCTAGACCGCTGAGTACGTGTCCAACGGTGTTAATGTTTAGATTTTATCAGTGTTCTGACGGTCAAGCGTTGGCGCACAACTGAAGGTTCTGGGCTCGACTCCCGCATGCGAGATCGTGGATGGGCACTGCTAAGAAGTTCCATACTACGGTGAAACGGCCGACAGTACTTCCAGGTTTTCAATGTTGGTCTAACTTAAATCAGTTCACGAACTCAATTTATTACTTGTTTTTGTTATCATATTTGTAGATGATCAAAACTTAACGAATTATATAATTAACTCACTTTTATTTTCGTCAGTTATCTTAATAGTAGGATTAGATATCGGTTTATTAGAAGTAAAAATTGAAGTGGACACTGGAGGTGGCAATCGGGGCGGTGGGGAACAACACTGTGGTGGTACATTGGAATGTGGTAATAAGTGAGATTCATTATCAAATGAAGGAGGAAATTGTGCCACTGTTGCTCGCATTGTAAAACGACGTCGACGATAATTAGGTGAAAAGCATGGACTATTTGGAATTATCATAGAGACATTAGGTGTAGAAAATACATCATCTTTTGCTAATGTATTCACGTATGCATGTTCTTTGGAATGTGGTAATGCGAATGTTTCATGCAATGGACATCGTATACAATTACATTCCATAATCGGAAATGTTGTACAAGAATTTCTCGGTTGTGATGCACGATCTAAAGAAACGGTACGTGGATCCATAGATCCCACTAAATGAGGATGTAGAGAACGCTTAGTGGAATTCAACATAGGTATACGTTGCTAAAACAATAATAGAATTAAGAGAATATATGTATACATCTTTTAAAGATCAAAAGTAAATGAACTTTGAAGAATTAATTCGTATTAATTATATCATAAAAGTGAAAGTTTATGGAGGGTGTTAATTAATTTCTTTACACATGATACGATGACTGGATAACCTACTAGAAATTAAGGATTATTGAATAGTTGTTTGATATTCGCTTGAAACTACTCCGGAGTGACTAGATTTGGAAATCCATTACAATTGAATGGTATACAGATAAAGCGATAAATTACAAGCTTCCAGTAGTGATGATCGTGTGACAATCAGTCGTAAAAATATTAAGATGTAATTAATCTCAAAACTGGGTCATCCTCACCTTTTCTATAACCACTTATACTGTTATTACCTTTACTACTCTGGGATTTCCCATGATAATTTCATTTCCCTGTAATAATAGTGTATGGCAACTTAAATTGATGTACATATTTACACGCCACTCACTGCCTTCTCGTGGCGGAAGTGTTGTTTACGAAATTGAGAGGACGAAAAGCGAATGTCCGGCGCTCTAACCGGATTTCAAACCAATCGTGCACATGGACTCCAGTATCCTGAGGGAACAAATGGCCTATGAACCAAATGTTGGTCACCGGCTGCAATGGGACTGCATCTCCTCACGATGCTCCACTGCCTTGTGGATCAGACCTTCAGGTCGAAGGCTCGGGGAGTGGCCCCTAAGAAAACCACCTGCTTCGGTCTGAGCACCCGAGCAGTATCACAGCCCTCACACATATCGAATGAGATTTGTATGGCGCATATGTATTTTGTGCCTCCTTGTACCGATATCTATGTGTTAAAATAAATAAATAAAATAATTTACCAGGTTCTACGTTGTGACTGACAGATCATAAACCAAATCTGTGTGTATATGTATATTGCATACATACCTCAATTTTTTCCGATTGTATTGTCTGCTTTACACATGGACCATAGAAACGTGTAGACATGATATTAGGTTGTGTCACTCGTCTAGTTATATTTTGTGCTGTACATGGATGAGTCCTACAACTTGACATATTTGTCGGCATTACAGGCAAACTTCCAGGATTTGCTGGCATATTGTGGAAGTGATGTGTAGAACATTGATGATCGTTGTTTAATCCAAATGGCGATGATGATGACGAGGAAGAATTTGGGGGTATTTTGAAGCGCTGAAAATCACCACCGCCAACGTCGCAGACAGGAGCAGATATTGGTGAATAAATTTGCAACTGATAGTCTAATTCACACTGACGTTGATGAGACAAAATCATCGACTCGACCAGATGACTTAATTGTTGTACGTGCCATTCAAGCTGACGAGGGGATTGAAAGAGAAGAGCAAAGGTCAGAATTCTTATTTAGATATTTAGAAAGAAAAAGAGTAAAGAAATATTGTTTTCAATAGTTGATCAGTCTATTGCGCAAGACTGAAGTGATTAGCATTCATTTCAAGAAAGCGAACTTCTAATGTTCCAAAGAAATTTATACAAGCATGAACATTACAGTCTAATATATACTTCCATTTACTATCTTATACGATAGACTGAAGCAAATTATAAATGACCTGTTATTTCTTATCTCTTCTAATGCAACCAGTCATTTTGCATAATTAAGGTCTTTGCGTTAACCACGATCAGCGATCAATGTTAGTTGACATGACGCAGAATAAGTATCAATTACATAATTTATATTCACGATACAGAAGGGGTCATTATTTATTGTCATCAGTGTTCCATCACTCATTATATGGTTGAGCACCCACCGATCACGGTTTCTCATCAGAACCTCAGAGACTAACTTTTGAAGGTAGACATTAGTGAGTAGTTTAGTCATTATACGCATTGTGATCCGATCTTTAACCCAGTGTGATTCATTTTTGTATCTGTTCACAAAAATCATCGAGATGAAAAGCGTAATATTATGAATTAAAAATCTACTTGGAAACGATGCGATAAGTGTGTACCGCTGGAACTTCTTGTTTGAGTAAATTTTCAGTGTGATAAGTTCATGGCAATTTAGTTTAGATGTAAGCTGAAAATTTCGATTTTTTAAATTCACCTATTTTGACATAAATTACAAAGGGTTTCATTTTTGTTCCAATTCAGTTAAAATCGATTGAAACAATTGTCATATTTTCGAAATATATTGACAACTATAAAACTGAAAATAATTTACTTCTATTTTAATTGAGATCATGAACCGACTACCATTGAAAACCAGGAAACAGTTGACGGCCGTTTCGTCTTAATATGAAACTCCTTAGCAATGTGCATCCACAATCCCGCACACCGGACCTTTTATATCTCACGAGCATTTCACCTCTAGACCATTGAGCCGGGATCCAACGGTTCTATACTAGGACGAAACGGAAGTCCAGTGCTTTCAGGTGCTGAATGATCGATTCATGATACCAATTGAAAATCCACAATCTCCATAACCCTATATTGATAATTAATTTTATTTGTCAGTAATTCAAAACTTCAATGAATTCGCCAACAACAAGAAAAAAATAATTGAAAATCCGACTTTACCAATCAATTAATAATAAATAAGGAGCAAAACTTTAAACAAGATAATATTACTATGAAAAACATGATATGATGATAATGATCTCTGCCTGCCTACCTCATCTACATATTGAAGTCTAACATTGATATCTATAAGGCGTTGTTTTAATTGTTGATTTTCCTTAAGTAGACTGGTAAAATCCATCTGGTTAGTATTTTGATGAATGGATTCCGATTTCATAGAAGAAGGAAATAATTCAGGCTCTGTAAATTGTCCAATGACAGGACCATTGCCTAATGGTAATTCTGATTGATAATTGCTCATGATTAAAGGTTGATGCTGATTATTATTTCGATTGTATGCATTGTATTCATATGCCAAAGAGCAAATATGAGATGTGGTCGTTGTCAGAACAAAAGCAGTTGCTGTACAACATGATACTGGTAAATGATTGCTTGTGGCAGATGTTACTGGGAAACGAGGCAACATATACAAACCACGATAACACCAGCGGATTGGAAATCCAAGCGCTTGTGAAGAAACAGATGTTAATGGTGGTATAACTATCAAGAAAAATAAACAGTATATTGATTATTTAAAATAAGGTTTAGTGTTGTTTTCAATTGAATAGAACAGTTGAACAAATCTCTTCTAAATATTCAGAATCAATTTATAGAAACGAATATTGATGATTTCCTAAAACATTTCAGTTATTAGCGTTTTTACACTTTAAATAATTTTAAGACTGGTGCTAGTAGTATTGCACATTTTGATCAACATTAGTTCGAAACAACAGAAATAATTAACAGGAATAACAACTAATACCGTAATGAATGAGAAGTTAGATGGAGACAAACAAAGGAATTGTAGTACGAAATTACAGAGTTATTTAGTAAATTGTGAAAACCATACGTTCAGTACTTCATTTACAAAATGTCCATTAATTGTCTCAAACTTAGTTTTTCCTTGATTTCCAAAACAATTACTCTCTGTCCCCGTTCTCTTCGATTTGATTTTCCTAATCTTCTGTTGTTAGGCGTTCCATATACTACTTATGTAGCATACATCACAATACTACTACTCTAAGCATAATGATACGCAGTAGAAGTGGATTAGTATCAATTAATAACAGATTTCTAGACCCTAGAAATGTTTTCTTTTACTTAGATTTTTCTCAGTAATAATATCTAATAGCATCACTGAAACATCAGTTTCCGTTGAGTATACACTTCACTGTTGGAAGTGTATAGAACACACATTGAGTAAATCATCAAACTGACTCATGAGGCAATTGTTAACTTAGAATCCTGAAAGGAAACAAAAAAAGGAAAGTCAAAGAATACACTACGTCGGGAATTGGAAGCAGATATAAAAAGAATGAATAGCAACTGGAAACGATTGCCCAAGACAGGGTTGGATGGAGAATGCTAGTGAGTGACCTATGCTCCTTCTCCACGATGTGAGGTAACAGGCGTAAGTAAGTAACACACTTCATTAAAACACAAACACAATGGTACAATTTGAAAATAAAACGATAAAAATGCCATGAAATGACAATGATGGTGAAAAATTAATGACAAACAAATAAACAACAAATCACTTACAATCATTTTTCATAATTCTTGAAAATTCTTCTTTATTTTGTGGACATATTGCACGTTTTGATATGGGACCACCTGGATAAGGCATAGATAATGATTCTGGTGGATAATTATTTTGTTTCATATAAAATAGATTATTTGGATTTTCAAATACTGGCCATACCGGTGATTTAGGCAAAACAATAGGATTAGGTACAAAACGTTTAGCATCATATTGACTATTAACAGGGAATAATTTGTCTTGATGAAAATGATTATGTAATAAATGCGGTGGATGATGAGGTAATTGTGAATATGGATATAAATGATAATTTGATGGTACCCAAGGATTATTCATGAAAAATGAGGATTCATCAGTTGGTTGAAGATGATCGGGAATTTTATAAGGTGGTGGAGGAGGCGGTAAAGGTGGTTGAATTATATCTTGCGAATTTATATTACCTGTTTCTTGAATTATCTGGTTAGCTAAATGAAAAAAATATAAACAAAACTCAGTAGATTGAAAAATAATTGTAAACACCAGATTACCAATAAAGATGAATAGGTTAAATGTGAGACAATCTCATAACATGTAATTGTCATGATTTAAAGATTCACGTTTATCTTGCAAACTATGAAGCTACTTTAAGACGGATGTTAGATATTAACTGGAGCGTCATACAATTCGAAACTGAATGCAATAAACCATTTTTTAAAAAAGAAAAAAAAATCTATTTCCTAACATTTCTTAACGTAAAAACCAAACAATTCAGAAGATGAAATATTGTTATGAGTTAAGATTTTATGGATGAATTTTCGATTCATTAAAATGACTGAATAAAATATCCATTAAAGGATAATGTGAAGTGGACAACCACTGACAAGATCGAATTATCAACGTATGCTCTCAATTCATCTGATATCAGAAGTTAAAATAACTATTCAATGGAATAGGTTTTTCTTTCGTCTAACAAAATAACATGTTTACATACAACATTTTGAACATAAAAGTAAAAAGGATTGGAAGTCATTTAACAAATAAACGATTGATAGATATACGCCATTCACTCTGCAAAAGAATTAACGTTAATTATTGTTCTGTTATACCATGATTCAAAATAATCATTACTTGAATAATCTCAAATTTAGTACATCACATAGATGACATCATTATTAAGAAGTTGCAACCAAATAGATATGTCCAAAAAGATACAATTGTACATCTCTCACTAACTTGATAACTTCAATTATTTCTTATTCAGTAACATTTATTTCTGAATTTCTATTCAATTCTGAGATCAATATTCATTCTCTAGAAATGCCCTGCTACGGCCGAGAGTGGAGAGTCAGCTTTCTCTCTCCAAATGCTCTCATATGACCACGTGCATACAACCACTACTAGGGAAGTACTACTCACTGCCTTCTCGTGGCATTACTGTTTTTTAATAAATTGATAGGACGAAAAGCGAATGTCCGGAGCTTTAACCGGGTCGGTGGACACAGAGAGTTTACCTAGAGGAGTTGGAAAACCCTCATTCCAAACCAATGCTTCACATAGGCTCCGGGATCCTGAAGGAACAAATGGTGTATAAACCACTCGTTGGTCACTGACTACCATGGGACTGCATCCACTTACTTTGCTCCACTGCCTTGTAGCGTAAGCCTTTATTTCGAAGGCTCCAGATGTGGCTCCCTAAGAAAACCACGTGTTTCGGTTTGGGCACCCGGGTAGTATCCTAGCCTTCACACAAATCGAATGATTTATGTGTCGCATGTATATTCGGTGCCTCTTTGTCAGTCAGTCAGTCAGCTACAACGTGCCTCTTTGTACCAATGTTTATGTGTTTAAATAAATAAATAACTGTAGAAATGTATTTCAATGTAGTTTAAAATTTTCCTACTAGAATCTGTCTATTAAGTAACATATATTCTATTTAACTATCTGAAATAATGACTTGATAAACTCCATTATTGTCGATATAAAAGTGATGACTGAAGTTGTGATGAAGTAATTTAATATTGTAAAGAAATTTCTTAGAAACCTAATCGAAATAATCAGTTCCATGTAGTATCTTGATGTCAGCTGTGAGCTTTCTTTAATGAAAATCAGGAAAATTATTCAGAACACTAATTACAAAACTAACATCTGTTGTTCAAAAAATAGATTAACGTGAATCGACAACCTGGTAGCCAACAGTTTGTGATGCATGAAATAACAGGTGATAAGTTTATGATTTAGCAAGTCAGTCAGTTATGTTCAATGTATGATCTGAGGTATACGCATCTCGGTTCGAGTTGACATACTTCTAATCAGCACAGTGAGAGATGAGGAGAGAACAGAGTCGAGTTCAAGTACACTTTTAATGATGGATTACGAACAAGGAACGCTAAGGTGCATTTGGAGCAAATTACCATGAAAATGCCGTGTGATAATGTAAATCATTTAAGTGGTATGAATTTATGGACTTATCTTTATGCATGAGGGCTACTGATACTTTACAAGGTTCATCTTTATTACATAAAAAACTGTAATTTTAGTTTACTTACAATAATCAGGACAATCTTCCTCGAAATCACATGGTTCCTGTGACGAATGTGATAAAACTAATTGGGGTGTTACTTTTTGTCCAGAGTTTGTGTAATTAAAAGGCAAGTGTTTATCTTCATTTGACTGATGATGATGACAATGTTCATTATCTTGTTGCTGTTGTCGACGTCTTTCCTGTTCTTCATGTACTGCAAACAATTCTTGAGATTCATTTACATAAGAATGTGATGAACGATGTATCATCATTATTTTCATTGAATTATTACTATCGTTATTATTAAAGTGGTTGCCAGTTTTATCATTCTCACCTGGAAGGGTTCTATCATGATCACTGTCCATGTTATCGTCTACATCAACATCATCATCATTATCACCACAACCACCGCCACCACCACCAACGTCATCATCATGCCCATCACTACGAGTGTTTGATTCAATTTCTTCGTCATTCGGTGGTGTTTGATGCACAGCGTGATCATTATCACCATCATCATCGTTCGCACCAACACCATCATCTGCATCACCGGAACTAGAGGCATTTGTTGAAAACTCACAACTTTTCTCATATATTTTATTTTGATCATTGGATTCAAGATCACATCGACCCTTAAAAAAAAGAATTTATTCTTATCTACAAGAATACATAGATTTACATTTGAAAGTAGTCACATACACACATATTATCAAGAAATATACAAAACATTGATACAAATATTATCAACATTTTAACATCTCTTATAAGCTTCAATGAGGATGTTTACATTTTCTTAGATGAAACAACATGGTAGCTATCGATTGACTTCATAAATCGAAATTCTGATCAATTTGTTTAATGATAATACACACTGTGACTTATTTGCAAATGTAATGTTTGTGTATGGATACAGATATGAGCTATGCTGTTTGTATGAAGGTTAGTGATACACATCAGGAGCTGAAACTGGAGTAATAGGAGTGGGATTCGAGCTTAAAATCTAGTGGTTGAAAGTTGAACATATTAACCGCCAAGTCATAGCTCTGCTTGTTAAATTTCAATCAGGACGAGATTGGAATAATTGGTAGCCGATGTAGTAATATATTTATCACTCACCATAGTCTGTACAACTTGACAACCATATCGATTGATTTATTATGTGTAGAACTGTGCTGAATGCATGGAGGACCAGAACGTCCCGCAGCACTACAGTATTACACACAGTGAGTTTGTGCTGTAGATCATACTCTTGAGAATACACATAGCAAGTCAAGACTGATAGAAATTATTAAATAAGGAGGTCTACATGATCAGCCGTCTTTCGATTCTTAAATGAAGTTTGATTACTGACTACTAAAGTACCATTTTGTATTCAACAGTTCCTAAATTTACCAAACATTGTTAGATCTTTACTAGATATGTTGACAATTTCGAGCCTACCCAGTCTTTCGCCCAATAGGACTACATTATCTATGTATCTATCGATCAGGCCGTATCCAGGTGAAAAGTCAGTGCCAGAAAAACCGGTTATAAGCAGCACTACTTCCACAAGTGTGTCTTCAATAAGACTGAGGTAGAATCATGCCAGTAGATATAAAAAGTGAATGTTATTTCCAAACATTACTTGGTAACAAACTTGTTTACAAAACCTTATGTGACTTCGAGAACATGAATAGCGTGTCTTTAGCAGTAAAATATATGCATTCAAAAGGTTGTTTACTGTCAGACGACGCCCAGAAACTTATCGATCAATATGGTAAAGAGTTATTAAGGTCAATGAAAATAACCAGTATATCTTGAAAACTGATGAAGAGTGAATCGCTGGTGATCACACTTTCATCGCATCTGAGACGCTCTGCAATTTGAATGAGTTGGTGTTCTTGAACTTCAGTTAAGTGCGGAAGAAGTATCAACCGTAAGAATTCACAGACTGTGTTACTCAAACTGGATACTATGGTGGTTATTATAAAAGGATTTTTCATTCTTTTTACGAATGAGATCACCAAATATCAAGACCAGTTCACTGCTATTTATTTGGACACTCCCCTACTCATGGTGGCGTTCGCATTGGTTTATGTAATGACTGTGACAGTTTTTATTACTTACTTAAAAACACAGAGTATCTGATCTTATTGTTTTACTTGGTTTTTCAACTTTGGTGAAAATGTAGAAAATCATCATCTCGGAAATTTGTTGACATTACTGTTGACTGTGATGTAACGTTGAGTCAGTTGGATTTTATTATTTGTCATTTCTTAGTGCTCGTATTTATTGATAAAGTCCACATATGCAGATCGATCCACTTTTCAACTAATCAGCGCTGGTGGCTGAAGATTCATATACAATTTCTATATAAATTTTAAAATTTTTTAACCACTGTATCTACTGGTTTTTCGGAATATTCGAATATATTTCCATTCTCTAATAATTCTTGCTCGAATTGAGGAGTGGTTCATTGTATCCAATGATTACTACACAATTGAATTATAGCAAATAAATACTTCAATAGTTGAAATCATGAGTCAATCGAAGCTAGATTACCATGGAAAACTTGGAAGCAATGGACGGCCGTCTCGTCCTAATATGGGACTCCTCAGCAGTGCGCATCCGTGACCCCGCCCCCCGCGGGATTCGAACCCAGGAACTGTCAGTCTTGCGCGAGCGCTAGGATGAAACGGCCATCCAGTGCTTCTATTGACTCACGATGTCAACTATTGAAATTACTAAAATCTCCATAAACCCCTTCTGAAAATAACAAAAAGACAACATAACAACACTTACTCGATTAAAAATCCCTGGTGAATCAATACTGGATTCCATTTCATCTTGTGTAGCTGATGAACATGTGTTTGAGGATGATCGACGAGGTAACATGTTGTCATTTTTCCTCTGAATAGATGTCATTGTACGCCAACATTGGCTATCAGGAGATGGTTGAAAATTAGGTGATTGATTTTTATTAGACTGAACAATCGGTGTTTCTGATTTACTAGGCCAATTGATTGATTCACGCCATTCACAATTGATTGATTGTACATTGGTAGAAGATGATGGAGAATTCTAATAAAGTTATACAAAAGACGAGAACACTAAGTCATGTAAATTGTAGAATAAAAGTAATTTATTAGTAGTAAATCGAATTCCATGTTGCCTTGTGACCACAATAGGTTAGTATATATGACATAGGTTGTTTCAAGAAATCGCAATACATATGTACTAGTGGTCTAAAGTTTTTTCTTAAAAAAAAACCTCGAAAGACTGCTTTCACTCACTTGCTTATATGGGGACACTTATCAGATTGAACTTCTTAAGAAAAGGGTTATTAACGTGTCACTGAATAAGAAAAATGTAAGAGAAAGCAACTTTCCTGACCTTGTGTGTATTAGAGCATTTGGTGTGAAGGGATTTTTAGTCCCTAATTGACTCCGAGAATCTGTGTTATAAATAAAATAATGATCGTTAGTAAATATTTAGACACTATAATGTATTCAAATGTTTCGAATATTTGGAGTTCGTATTGCATCGAAAAAGCTGAGGGAAATTTACTACCAGGTTAGATTTTATTATTAGTTACCTGGATAAGAACATACGATTCGATTGCTAATTACTAATGTTATAACATTAATTCACTATGGATATTTAATTCGGGACCTTTAGATTTTGTTTTTATGTATAATTTTTTAAACTGAAGTGGTTTTTAGGATGAAACTATTGTTCAAACGTTGCCAAAAATATATGACTCATATATTTGAAAATAATGATGGATAAAACCTGTAGGGTACTTGAATTCTGAGCGTTAGGTTTTAGTGATCTGAAGATTAAACTTTTGACGTGAGGCTTAAAAAGGATGAGTTCGATCCCTGGTCCAGTCTTACTCGACAATATCATCATCGAAGTCCAAGATCAGATCAGAGGTGAAAACAATCAAAACAAAAATATGCAAACAACTGTAACACATATATGGACAACATCTATGAACAAGCTACTAGTCCATTGTGTAGAGATTCAGATGATTCATTTCTTATTGAATTGTGTGCTGATGATGTCAAGAAAATTTCGCGAGAATATCATCTAGCCCAGACAATAAAACACATTAAAAAAGATTAGTGCTTCGTAGTTACCTTTGATGCTATTCGCTAGGTGGTATCACTGCGCATCACGAATTACCTTCAAACTAAAGCTCTTGTCTTGATTTACAATCATAATAAATGGAGTCAAGAGAGTAAACAGTATCAAGCGTATTCTTATGTGATTGGTTATTTTAGCTATTAATGTGATGTCTTATAATTATTCTGTTGGTTGATGTTTATAGAAACTTTTCTAATGTTGCTTTAATAGTATCAGTCAGTCAGTAACAACGTAGAACTTCATACGCACGTACATCAGTTCAAGTCGCCATATCACATTAGCACACAGATACAATTGTCCATTCAAATCCCATAGTGGTAGAGGTAGTAGAAGTATAAGCAGTAATCGGAAACATTAGGGTTTGAAGATGTTATTTAAAGAGTATAAAACAGTGAAATAAATTTGGAAAGAGAACAAGTAAAGGGACATGAAGAATTCAGAAGATTAGAATTTGGGAGAACACAAAGAGTGCATGCACCTACGCCACTGCAAACGATTTTGAGCCATGTCATTCACGGTCTCTAACCATCAGTTGCTATCATCTCGTGGATCCAAACCAGGTAGTCTACACCTACCAACGTGGCTCAGTCCACTTGTCAGTGACTTCATGCATTTGTGCCATGTTTTGGTCTGGCCGCCCCTAGCTTTCTTACAACCTACTCCTACACCATAAAACATCACAAGTCGGGGCATCCGGTGGTTGGGCATACGTAACCCATGTTCCAGCCATCTCAACTGATGAAGTTTCACCACTTCATCAATTGATTTTCCATCCTTACGTAGTACCCGTTTCCTAACAATTGCATTACTTACTCGATGATTCTAGGATATACGAGCGATGTTTCGAAGACACCTACGGTCGAATACTAGTAACCTAAGAATATCCTCTACTATTACCGGCCATATTTCACTGCCATAAAGTAGGACGGAACGAACTGCTGCGCAGTAAACACTTCCTCTGGTTGATACACGGATATCTGACCTATGCCATAAATGACACAAGTTGGCAAAAGCTAGTCGAGCTTGGTAGAAGTTCAACCCCTGGAAATTTAGATGAGGAAAGTGTTATCTCTAATAGTACGTCAATGAAAAAGTTAAACAAGAATGGAGAGAGTGAACAGCCCTGACGAACACCACTTGAGGTAATCGATTCTTACTCGGGCAGTTGTGTTCGAGTAAAGAGCTTGTATAAGGTTAATGTACTTCTTTGGTACTCCTTTCAGTGACAAACACTGCCACAGAACCTCACGATCAACAGAGTAGAATGCTGCCTTAAGGTCGAGAAATACTACTATTGTGGGACATCTGAATGCAAATTTTTTTTCAAAGAAAACTAAATTGTATGTAGTACAAGAGGTACTTTAGCTAATGGATAATATAAAATAAAGTTATTTATTAATTACCCAAGAACTAGTCTCATGATTCTTTTTTGAAAATTTACTAGAATTGGTCAAACCAAATTCAATTCCTTGTCTTTTTGTTTCAGGTAATAAAACTTGCGGATTTGGAGAACTTAAAAGGCCAGAACTTCGATCATTTTCTGATGATGTATAACTTTGATCACTTCCTTTTCGTTGGATTGAACTCGGTGGACTATTTGTTGAACTAACTACTGAAGTAGCAAAACCTGGCGCCAATAAACGTGATAATAGTGGTGTACTTCTAGGATCAGCATGACATAAACTATCCACTTTATTTTTACTCATTCCAATAGTTTTTGACGATTTTTCATGATTGTTAACAGAAGTCGCTGTTGTTGTTGTTGTTGTAACAGCAGTAACAGTCGTCGTAAAATTATTATTATCATTACATAAATTAAACGGTCGAACAGGACGATCAACAAGTGGAAATTGTTTTTCACTGTTTACATTATTGCTGCAAGATGTAATGATCTGAGGTTTTTTCAGGATTTGACATTCTGAAGATCCATCTGACAAAAAAACGAACAAAGTATGTGTTAGTGTTTAAAGTTTTTAACTATTGAAAGAAGTTAATTTACCAGATGGTGAAAAATTCGTAATTGAGATCTGTACCCATAATTTTAATCTGTAACTGAAGTTATAATTAAGCGATCAAGAAACTAAGACTAAATTTTAAACTAATATGAAAATATTACTCAAAGTATAAAGTACCAAGTGTAATATACATTGAAAAAATAGTCCACCTAATCTACTATTTCATTGTTTAGGTTGACATTAAGTGACCGGCAAATATGATTCCTTACCACCCATTTTTAAAAAAATTGTGGGATGTGAATGAAAAATGTATGTATGGTTGATTGGTTTACTTGTTTTGCAAATGTGTACTGAAGTGAAAATGAATAAAAATTTTGTCACCTTTAATAATGTTGTAATTGGTCGTCAACTGTTCATCTTTTCAATGTGATTTAGTTGAAATCGAAATAGCATCAAGTGCTTTGATTGAATGTCAGGATTTACATTTTCACATTTGAAATTTAATGATAATGAATAATTCTTTTTGTGTAATCTGAGTCTTGAAAAGAATGTAGACGTTTCAGAAAAAAAAATACACCAACTGAAATCCTACTGTTAGTGAATGTGTATTGGGAAAAATTTTTGCTTTCCGATCAAGTGATTTCATGTCAACCTTTAATTAAAGTCGTTAGTTATCTTGCCACGAATACTGATGTGTAACACATAAAAAGCAAGTTTTTGGGAAAACAGAACTGAAAACCGGTTTGAATATTTGATAATAGTGATTACTGAATGAGGTCGGTAGTCAAATGTTGAATACCCAATGAAAAAACAAATTATCACCAAAGTATGTGCATAAGTTTTTTTGGAACACAAATGGTCTGTTAATCGGAGAAACAAATCAATATATCAATAATTCATCATGATAAATTACTAATTGCAATATGTATAATTCAGGTGAAGCAACCATAGACCATCATTTGATGAAGTAATAATTTTTCCTAAATAGGTACTTAATATTTTATGAAGGTTCATTTTTTAAATATTCATTCTTAATAAGAATTAGAAAAAGGTTAGATTTCAATGAGGTTAATTTTAAAAGTCTATTGAAACGATTTATTGTTTTCACTTGTAAATTATTTGTACTTCTGTATTATAAAATTAACTTATTTGTCATAATAAAAAGTAGTGCGTATAATCGGTCATGTTTGAATATTGTTAACCGCCGTAATATGGAACCTGAACTATATCTAGACATTATGAATGTAATCAATTGTGACAAGCATTTGAAATATTAGTTTCATGAAGTGTAAATGAACAAGCCTACGTCGTCCGACTGACTCAACAAATATCTATCGACATTAAACGTATCAATATGAATAAGGTCTACTGCATCAATAAACCTTTATAATGGTGATTATTAGTTTTGCATTTTAAATTTTGCTATAACACTATTCCACTTATTGTGACTGAACACTTTACTGCAAATCATCTAGACCTTTATTTACTGACCTTTTGAAATTGCAAATATGACAATTTGTATATATATACGTCGTAACAGATGCAAATGTGTACCAATGTTAACATTGGTACATTGTTACATTAATCCCATGTCTTATTTTTGGCCTTTCTAAAATATTGAAATTATGGACTTGTAACTGTTTAGTGTGATGATGAGGTTATTTTAAAACTATTGTTCGCTAAAGTAATTTTTGTTTTCGGATATTTTATGATAATTGTTAAGTGCTACAATGTGATTCTACGAAGTCGGAGGTCAAAAGGAAGTAATTCCTAAATTATGTGATAATTTTAGAGATTTATGGAATTTAATAATGATAAGATCGGTTATGTAATAGTAATTATATGAATTCTGAAATTAATATGATCTAGGAGTATCAGATGTTCGAAATCTGTGAATAAACATTTCATTTAAAGGGTAACCTTTGACCTGTTCTGGTATATATATATATATATACTATTATTATTATTCACTTGTTTACACTCATTGACCTGAAATATTCACACAATCTCAATGTAATTTAATCGTTGACTCCTCCCCATATCTGTAAATTTACAATCTATAAGCATACTCTTGCATAGTATGCATTAGATACGGAAAACTTGTCTAAGTTATCTTAACCTATATATCTAATGAACGTTGGAAACCAGTTTACAAACAAATGAGCAACAATGGCTTTGCGATGAATATTCTATAAGGCATCACTAAATTCGTTAGACATTAATGAAAAGAAATTTAGAAGACATTATGGAAATCAAATTGTGGGTGGCCCTGAAAAGGGCCAGGAAGGTTTGCCTGTGAGAACACTTTGTACGGCAGATTACACACATGTTGATCATTAAGACGTTTACCATAAGAATGGTAAGCGAAATTCTTAATGAGGAAGGAAGCCGTATCAGATATGAGCAGTGGCTTCACAGTTTCAAACTCAGCATCCGTTAACCTTCCTGGTAAGCAATTTGCGGATTTATAATGTACACTATAGGTGATTACGGGAAATTGAAAGCTCACATAACATCCTTGGGTGGGCTTTGCGAATACGAATTGGATGACGAGAACTGTCTATCGTATTTCTTCTTCATGACTGCTGAGCAATTGAATTTGGCCGGTCACTTTTGTGACGTAATTGGTTTTGACGGGACGTACAAAACGAATAACGAGAACGTTCATTTATATCAAGTCGTTGCCCTGGATATGCATTTTAAGGCAATACCCATCTGCATTGCCTTTTTAAGTCGCGAAACGTCAACATTCATTTCTGGATTCCTGCGTTTTTTCCAACAGTGTACCAACAGTCGACAGCTGGTAGGCATTGTGACCGATGATTCACCTGCAGTAGCTGCTGCTATCACGCAGGTGTATCCGAATGCCCACCATATTCTGTGTCGCGTACACCTTGTTCGGAATGTGATAAAGAGGGTAAGTGTACAGTTTATTAACATTAACTCATTAACCGTAAATTTAGAGGGTGCGATCAGAAATTGTACAACTGTTCTTTCGCCTCATGTTCACTCGAACGGTTGAAAGGTAAATCAAAATCTGCATAACATGATTTTGTAGTTTTAACTACGTACTTTCGTTAATCGAAATGTCGGACGGAACGTTTGGCAGATACGTCAGAGACCACTTTTTACCACGGAAACACAATTGGTCCACTGCTTTTCGACCGCCATCAACCCTGTTTGAACTAAACAATACGAACTTCGTGGAGACGAGTCACCGAGTGTTGAAGATGTATCACTTTAATCGGAAAACACCGGTGCTCAGATCCATTTTCAGTGTGCTGCTTCGCACTGGATATTGGATAGAAGCAAGATTACAGAAATATTCAACGGATTGTCGGAGGAAAGCCGACATTAGTGAGGAGCCGGAAGTACGTCGACTTCAGGAACGACTGACACCAGCTGCCTGTCAACTACTGAAGCGACACCTTCGCATTCCTATGACGCAGTCTGTATTGTCGGAAGATTTATTCACGGCTACGGACGTCACGGGAACGTACTATGTACACATAGATACTAGCCGGTGCTCGTGTCCATTCTTCATTGAAAACGGATTACCATGCCGTCACATATTGGTTTACTGCACACACAGTAATACTGATGTGAACGTACAGTCAATTTGTGACAGGTGGTTACACTGTGATGGTTATCTGACTCATATTGCAGTTGAGAATTATTTCCCAATGCAATTGAGTCAGATGAGCATGAAGAATGCAATGATAGCGTTAGTCAGGCGAATGTCTGAGGAACAATGCAATTCACTTCATGGCTTCATAATTCACGGTAGATGGCCAACAACGCCGTTGAACTTGCATGGAGAACAGCATTCATACACCCATTCAACAACCTCGACTAACGTCGCACTGCCCTTTATGCAACGAGGAACTGTTGATCTGGATGAAACGCTCAGTAACGATGAGGAGGAAGTAATTTCTATTAACTCCGAAGAGTTAACTGAACGGGACATCCAAAATGAAGAAGAGGATGACGAGAACCGACTATGCGACATCTGTAATCTTGCGCAGCCGCCGTGTGAAACTGGTGATGCGGTTGGTTGGGTTTTCTGTAGATGTGAAGCAATGTTTCATACCTTCTGTGCCTACGACCCATCACCGAACGTACGAGCAGTGCAATGTCCTATGTGTGGCGCCATTACAAACTAAAACGGGAACGAGTAAAGGCCCTTTTCAGGGCCACCCACAATTTGATTTCCATAATGTCTTCTTAATGCCTTTCCATCTCTCGGACCCCAAACAGGGAGTCGTGAAGGACCAACACAAACCAGTCCTTTGCAGCTTTCTCTCATGCCACGACACCATGTCATATACTGTCAGTCAGTCAGTCAGCTACAACGTAGGTCATATACTGACCACCTCTCCGCTTCTTCCAACCACTCCCAGAGTCGGCAAATAATGCACAACGTGGAATTCTCTGGGACGGCATTCGTAGAACATGTCCAAGCCACCGAAGTCGGTGTTTCAAGATGGTGACACCGATTGAATTATCATCTCTGTGCCCGAATACACGATGCCGAACCTGTGGATTACTAACATGGTGTTGCCACTGGATGTCAGCAATCCTTCGAAGACAACGATGAACGAACACAAAGTCGTCTAACGTACTCAACTCGGAGAGGCCAGGTTTCACAAGCATAGAGCAAAACTGCTCTCACCGACGCGTTGTAAATCCGACCATTTACAGCCAAACTAACATCACGAAGGCGCCAAAGATAGCCCAGATTGGCATAAGCCGCTCTGGCGTTTACTATACGTGCATTGATCTCATCACTCACGCCACCACCAGCACTTATACAGCTACCCAGATACACGAACTTCTCGACTACTTCTATCTGCTCACCATCCAGGGTGAGTACAGGATTAGAATCCTGCCAGTCTTGTAGAAGTACTTTGCACTTCGAAGGTGCAAAGCACATACCGTACCTACGAACATTGATTGCCAACTGATTAAGTGCGGATTGCATGGCTTGGGCATTATCGCACAGTAAGGCAATATCGTCCGCATACTCAAGGTCGAGAAGTCTTTCTCCAGGCAACAGATCCACACCGCCATTACTTACATCCATCAGAGCTGTTTTCAGAATGTTGTCGATGGCAAAGTTGAAGAGGAATGGTGTTTGTATATCGGGCCTTTAAGATGTTAATAAACTTCTCAGGCACACCCTTCTTCAATAGACAATCCCAGAGAACAGTCCTATCCAACGAATCGAAGGCAGCCCTGATGTCAAGAAACACTACGATTTTTGGCCTTTGAAAAGTATGACGGTGTTCTAACATTTGGCGGAGGGTGAAGATATGGTCAATACATCCTCGACCAGAACGAAACCCAGCCTGCTCCTCGCGAGTCAATCTTTCTCGGGTTTTGAACAACCTACGAAGTATGACAGAAGCCAATAGCTTGGACGCAATCGGAAGTAGACTTATCCCCCGATAGTTGTTACAGGAACAACGTGAACTCTTTTTAAAGATAGGGACAACTATCGACTCATTCCATGACGTTTGAAACTACTTTTCTTGCTTCAACTAACAATCAAATGAGTCAATTTCAAAGGAGCTGAGAAATAGTTTAAGGAACACTTACTTACAAAAAGTTTTAAATAACACTGGTTTATTACAATCGACAAAGAAAATAGCATATGAAAATCTCACAACAACAAAAACACAACAGTGAAAAAGGGTATAGTAAAATAGTAGCAATGAATATTACAAGAAATATGCAATCTTTCTTTTGTACATTATATAAAAAGACACAACATAAACCATTTAACGGATAGCAGAAACTCACTTGAAAGAGAAACACTGTAATGGTAAGGATTTAACGAAATCAAGCATAAATGTGCCACAACAAAACATAAAATAGAAAATACTTCACAGTAAGTCTTGTAAAAATGCATAGAGGCTGGAAATCTAGTAGGCGGCTGAATTGCAACAAATAACGAATCTTGAAATCGATCACAGTGGGGTAGATAGGTTTATTCTTTCTATATTCTCTTACATTCCAAATTTTAACAAAATTTCAAACCATACTTTTATGTTTGGCCTTCTCTATTACTACTAATACTATTATTATGAGACCCGGTATAACATTTTATCACACTTAACTCACTATGCATACATGATGTGGCGAATTGGGCTGATGTACATTTGCGCTAAATCACATGTTAGTTATCACTGATTGAAGTTACTAGCACTAATAATGTATCAAGTAAAATATAAACTATAATTTCACTTTTTGTTTATCCTATCCAACGCAGAAAATCACTGAGGTATATGATGGAAAAAGGTTAGGATGCTGTGGTTTTGAAGAAAATTAAGCAGAAAACTATATTATAGAAAATCCAGTAGATTGCATGTAGTTTTGGTTATAAACTGACACCAATTAAAGAACAATTGAATATTATAGTGAAATAAAGACCGGTGTTAGTACGATCCGAAATGTTACGACTGCTTATCATTGAATTTCTTCAGGACTTGTATTACTAAAGACGGGTTCTAACTAGCAGCTAACTCGCGTTTTGTATCAAAGGATCGTAAAGCTGCGGACCTCAATCCAAGTCAGTTTAGAAGGTCCGTTAATATAACCAAAAACTGATAAATGCTATTTTTTAACGTGCTCCAGCTTATATAATTCTATTACAGAGACGTGTACTTTTGCCGTGATATGTCCAAAGGCATGGAAAGAGTTTGCAAAAGGAATTTCAGTGTTGGGTTATTTGTTATTAAATAAACCGTTTAACATGACAAACAAGAAGCTAGTTAACAAGCATGATACTTGTGTAAACAGCATCCTATCAAATACCTAAAACTATGAAACACAAATTACATTGTGTTGCGACTTCAACTAATAGCCTGGTGATCGAATTGAATAGCTTACACTGTAGTGTTTAGTCAGTACTGACAATTCGACAAAATAACAATAGTTAGTTGAAGGTGGGGTACTAATAAACGCATTTTAATCTTGTAGATAACAGTAGGGATTTCGAACAATTCAAAAGTAAAATCCTATCATAGTGGTAGAATTTGGGGATCTCAGAGTACACAATAGTCCCGGATGTCATACTTTGTTAATACATGAACTTCTCTCCAGATTTCCTACCATTAGGAAATATTGTAGTAATCTTATAAATGAATACAGACTTACACGTGACGGGTTGTAAAAGATCGTCTGAGCCAATCTCACGTTTTAAATGAATTCCCCTGGGTCTTAGAGAAGAAGTCCTTGGTGGAGATTTTGGCGTTTGCTCGGCAGGAGTACCGGTTACCATATATCCGGTTCGTGGGGAGAATCCGTCATGTTTTAATGGATACCGAGGTGGAGGTGGAGGAGGTGGTGGTAAGTTGCTCGATTCTACAGAATGTGTATGTTTCCTTGAATTCATATTATGAGATGAGTGTCTTGAAGATTCATTCCCAAAGAGTGGACGAGTGTGACTAGATGATTTACTGCCCTCATTAGACTGCATAGTAAATGAGCTTCATGTGGCTTTTAGACGGATCCATGTACTTAGCAGGCATTGAAAATCTGCAAATGAAAGAGCAGGTTACGTAACGACGTTATAGATAAACAGACTATGTCTGATACCGACCCTTAAGTCATATAATTGGGAAAACAAAGTTTCAACCTAATTCAGTGAAACTGTTTAACACATCTGACATAAGAGATTAAGACAAAAATAGCACTTGAAAAGATTTCGGGAAGGTGAGAAACTGTACAAGTAACAGAACATGTATCTAAGCTGTTATTAGAATGCAGAACAATCAATCGCGACATTTACCTTGATTTCTCAAAAGCTTTTGATAAGGTTAACCACTTGTGTCTTATCAACAAGCTCAAACGACTAGGTATCAAACCACCTCTAATCGATTGGCTTACTTCATACCTGAAAAATCGACATTTTAAGGTCAGGGTTAATTTCACATTATGTCAGGCTATGGAATGTCCAAGTGGGTTCCCCAGGGCTCAGTACTAGGACCTCTTCTCTTCTTGATCTACATAAATGATCATCCACAACAGGTAACGTCAGACTTATTACTTTTTGCCGACGACGTGAAACTTTGGAGAGAGATACGAAGCCAGGACGATATACAGGCACTTCACGAGGATCTGACTCGACTTCAAAGTTGGGCAGACGATAACGGACTTACCTTTAACACTTCAAAGTGTAAAGTAGTCCATCTGCGACATGTTGCAAACTACAGTTACAACTTAGGAAACTCCTTTACAGTAGTATCCCAAGTCGAAAAAGATTTAGGAGTCCTGGTGCCCCATGATTTAAAGTCTTACGCTAACTGTGACAAAAACGCCTTCCGAGCAAACCTTGCACTGGTAACGTTGAAGCGCATTTTTGGACAGTTTGACGGACGAACTTTCCATACAATCTTCAATAGTTTCATCTGTCCCCATTTAGAGTACGGAAACATAGTACCCCCCTCCCTCACTCCAAAAGGACAAGGTCACTTTGGAGCGTATCCAACGTTGAGCCATGAAATCAGTTCGAGGACTCAAATCTAAACCTTACGAAGAACGCCTCCATTCACTAGACCTTTACCCATTAGAGTATAGGCGTCTTCGAGGTGATTTATTAATGGTTTATAGTATTCTTAACACTTCTGGACATCCTCTTAAACACCTACTTAAGCTTAGTTCGAATAATAACCTAAGGGGTAACACCCAGAAACTGGAAACACAACATAGCAAGACGGAATGTAGACACAACTTCTACTCCTTAAGAGTTGTCAAAAGCTGGAATTCGCTGCCAGCCGAGCTAGTCCAAGCGACTTCTCAGGAGTCCTTCAAGAGGCAATTTGACCTATTCTTAAGGACCAAGAACAGCATCACATTATGATTTACCAATCTCTTTTCCTCTTTTATTGTTAACATACCTAGGTTGCTGCCTGGAGGATTTGGTGATCCCCTGCTACCAGACACGGAAGCCTGTTAAGCGAAAGCTTCTTCTATTCCGTCCACAACCATTTGAACCATTTGACATTATAAGTTGTTAACATATCTTATGTATGTAGAGGAGGGTTATTGTGTACTACGACCAACTTTTGCTCATCTTATCAAATATAAACAGGATGGAATTATTGGAGAAAACGTCTGAGCAGTTAACCATAGATTAGTTTGCGTTCACCTAAGAATTTTGAGTGATATAAGTAACATAGCTAAAAAATATCTAAATCTCGGAAAAAGGAAGTATGGATACCATACCATGGTATAATATCTGGGTTTTTAAACCTAGATTATTTAAAGCTTAGGACTGAATATAATGTAAATCACCAGCGTAGATGATCTATGTCGAATGGTTGGGCGCCTAGTGACTTACGGCTTACTGACATTCCATTGACCCTAAAATAACCTATCTTATTTAACTGGGAACTCAGGGAAATCCATTTCACTCATATGTAAAAAGATATTGACAAACACTACCAATTTCTAAGATCTTCGTTATCATACATAGATATATATCTCATTATTACCTGGGAACCATTATCTGTAGACGGACTTATTGTAAAAAAAAGAGGAAATTGACAGTCTCTGCGTGCAAATGAATTCTTGAGAGTGAAGCCAAAATCTTCTCGACTATAATGTAGATAAAAACTCTATCATCCTAAGCGACCCAGAAAGGTAGACAAACACCAAACGGCGTAGCGCACAATAACGAAAACCGCCTTTTCGAAGTCTGAAGCTGGTTTCAAAGGTTTCGAAAGAGATCAAAAGTTTTGATTATAGGAGCTTTCAATCACTGGCATCCCAAACAAATCATCAGAGTCGGAAATCAGAACAAAGTGGGGCTAGTATGAGGTATTTTGCTGACCTCTTAAAGATATTCAGATTCAGATCTGTTCAAATGGTTCAAATGGTTGTAGACGGAATATAAGAAGCTTTCGCTTAACAGGCTTCCGTGTCTAGTAGAAGGGGATCACCAAATCCTCCAGGCAGGAACCTAGGTATGTTAACAATAAAAGAGGAAAGGAAATTAGGGACAGAAGGCCTACGGCCTATGTTATTCCACTTCTAGTAAGCTTCTATAGGTGTCTAGTTTTCTCGTCAATGGGTCAATTGAAGGTGCGGACACAACTGCTTCGGGTGACAGGTTCCAAGAATTGATGACTCGTTGTGAAAACCTGTCTGCCACGAGTATTTTATTCGTTCTTGGTTGTTTCAGTTTCAGTTTCAGTTTGGGAAGGACAGGAGGCTCGATGGCCTATGTTAGTCCTGGCAATGGTGGTCTCTCAGTTGATCCAACTTCCTTTTGAAAGAGTCGACGGACGGAGCCTCAACCACGTGCTGAGGTAGTGAATTCCGCTCGTTGATGATTCGATGGGAAAGTCGATAGTTAGCTGACAAGTAATTTGTTCTCGGCTTATGAACTTTTTTGGAGTGTCCTCACCTGTTATGTTCTCTGAGGTGTCCCGATCTAGTGGCAAGGAGAAGCTGCTTTGTATGGTAAACCCTGAAGTTCTGGAATTGCACGGGTAGCTGCCCTCTGTACTTTTCCCAGGATATCCGACTCACCTGGTAAACAGGGTTGCAACCTGTAAGCAGTTCTGAAGCTTAGTTCTCACTAAGATTGTGTATACTGTAGTGAACATGGTCATATCTGACTTGGTGAATGTGTAACAACTTAGGTCGATTACTTATGAGTTGGCCACAAACAAATAATTATATATCAAAATAATAAAGCTCAAGTGTTCATTCACTTCCTTACTTCGTATAAGCATTATATTTCCTATTATCTTATATTGAACGTTGAGAAGCTTTGTGTGTTTGAATAGATCATCTCCAGCTCCACTGTGACTGTACCACGAACTAAATAAAGACCTATCCACCACTAGCCTGATTTCTTTTATCAACAGAAGGGGGGTTACATACCGGCACGAAAAATGTTCACCTTAAAGCCCGTAGGGTTCTAAGCCCATTAGCTGCAACTTCCCATCAGTGTGTGGTGGTCTCACTGTCATCCCAAGATCCTTGTGAGACCAGACCACGGGTACCTACTCACCACTGTATCTTCAAAGTGCATGTAGACGCACTTTCCCATGTTGATAAGCATCCACCTTTTAGACCGGCTAAACACAATATTTAAGTGCCTGAAATTCGAATGTATCTGCATCTTCTGATAATTTTTGCCAGATCATCAGCGTATAGCAGCATTGGGATCTCAGCTATGCCTGAGAGTTCACCTGAATACAGTATAAAAACTAAAGGACCTGGGACAGAACTCTACGGTACTCTGCTAAGTACTGGTTTCCAGGTGGAGCATTTGAAATTCATACTTACTTTATTTCTAGGACCTACCAGGGAACCCATTAGCAATTTTAAGAGAGGTCCGGCAATGCCAAGATTGTACAACTTCAAGAGCGACCTGTAGTGGCTTTGCTCCGTTAAGCAATCACCTTTGTAACAGTTAGTATATAAATCCCGCGGCACATCGAGCCCATTGAAGCAGAGAGGCGAATATGTGTGTGAGAGCGAATACAGAGGCAAATTTATGGTCAAATCGCATAAAAGCACAGCAAGACAAAGCGAAAACTAATAACAGGATTCGCGTAAATATATACATGGGAAGAGAACGAATCATCCAGCGATATTTAATTGGTCAACATTTGAGCTGGAGTCTGTCATGTGATCAAGCACACACGTTTTGCAGATATGATAGCAATCATAATAGTGCAAAGAAACACGCGAATTGTTACTGTTCGAATAGCATCGTCTGTCAAGTTAGTTATTAAAAGGGCTTAACCGAAACCACCCATAATCTGAATGGATTGTAGGATAGTTTCTATAGTTTTATTCGTTTGCACCTTATCAAATGCTTTGCCGAAGTCTATGTAGACAACGCCAACTAATTTTCCTTTGTCCATAGTCTTTTGTTCATTGCTACCCTGCTATAAGGAGATATGTTGTTCAGAATAAACCTTTTATGAAACTACGCTGTTTTCCGTTTAACAAGTTACTAGTTTCCACGAATTTCATCATGATCTGTCTGACTATTCTTTCCATTATTTTAACTACAACACTGGTGAGGCTAACAGATCTGTAGTTTGAAGGAAGTTGTCTTGACCCTGTTTTATGTATTGGAGCGACAGTAGGTAAGTAACTCACCTTGATCAAGTGACATACTGAATATCACAGTCAGTGGGATTGCAATATATTGTGCAGTTAGTCTCGAGATTCCGGGATGTAGTTCACCCGGTCCTGTTGACTTTCCCATGTCTTAGGTATTAAGTACACCATCTCGACTGAATCAATGATGAGCTTTTACTTGAGGATTCCAGATGAGTCGCTAAGACAATATATAGAAGACTGAAGATTCAACTGCCTATAAACATTATATATAGCGGATGCATTTCATTACACCATTCTGCAATTACAGTTTTCAATGTTCTCCATACACACTTTGTGTTTGGACAGAAGATAAATAAGCAATTGTTAAGGTAAATAAATCCACAAAATAAGTATCTTTGTAAGTCTTCGAAGCTTAAACCAACCACACTAGATTAAGTGGACGAACTCCACCTGGAGTCTCTTAGCCAAGCATCCGCATAAAATCATAATTGGATATGCTATGCAACGAGAATATTGGGAGATTTGAAATTTATGTGCATTCAAGAAACCCGTTATAGGCGGCATAATATTCCTACACAAACACATGCACAAAGCTACACGGTTCTAATCGGACCACACTAATCAGAACGAGATCGGTCATATTTGCGTCATCAAAAAATTTAGTAGGTCGATAGAAGACGTGAGAACCAGGAGAGATGACATAGCTGTAAATCACCACCACCTAATTGCGTCCAGGATGAAACTGAAGCTAACGATATGTTAGACAACTGTGAAAAAAGCCGTACAATAGTTCAATACAGCCTTCTCTCCAGATACTGACAAACGCAATCAATTCAAGATAGTTCTCAACAAGAGGCTCCATGTCTTATAGAGCCTCTTCGAAGAAGAAACAACTTCTCTGGTGTGTGATGTGTGACAGACAGCTATGAACAATGGCTAACGTTACCGTTAGTACATGCCGGTAGTTTCCTGAATGGCTTGTGGCAGACTGCTTGAGGTTGAGGAAGCTGCAAGGTTCCTTGCAATTTTCAGATGACTAACGGGTGTGAGCAGAGAGTTTTGGAGCGTCTGCAGTCGTGGTGAGCGTTAAAACAAGATTGCGATTATTAGAGATATCTGTAATATCATTGTATGTTAACTGAGCCTTTTCTTGAACGAGACAAACCTTGATACTGTGATTCTGGCAATATCCAGTATTAGATAGAGATGCAGCTATTTCTTTGGTGTTTGTTTTGGAGAGGAACGAGAACCGCTTATACCTGATGAGGAAGCTTGTATGTTAAAAGTTGTCTAAAATAACCGTGGTTGTAAGTCTGCTGACCAAATGCCTCTCAATGAAATACAAAAAATGATCAGTTGGTACAAATACCAAACCAACGTAAAAATAATTAAGCCCGATAAACGAATTGGTCAGACATCATTGAAACTTCAGTGCCCAAATACGTCCATCAGTCTGGTAGGTATGATGCGATTTGGTTGGGAGAATTTGTTAAGAGAGCTAGTGACTGGACAACACTGATGGTGCGATGTGTACTACCGATCTTGACAGATGTAAGTAGTATGTTTCATCAGTCAAAAGTGAAGCGCTTGGCGATAGAAAGTTAAGAAATTCAGAGAAAATAGAATGAGAACAAAAAATGATTGGTGTGGAAACGAATGCACAATGAAGTCTGAGACGATTGATTGACATTTTCATGAGGGACAGTCGAGTTCGAAGCGATTGATTAACATTTTGCAAATGAAATATTTACTGTTTGATTGTCGTATTTTTCTAAGATGTTCAGTAATTTTGTGTTTAAATAGATTCAATTGTCCCTGCTTGTGTTCACGTTCATTACATTCGGTTTCGCTGCCAAACAGGATGAGGGGAGTGTGGTATTCTGAGGACGCCGTCGCGGAAGTGCAGCTAAGATGCTACTTGGGAAGGACTGGTACGGGGAGGTGACATCGAGTGAAGTGTTCTAGCGAGTAGAAGTGAATGTAGTAGGTGCCCTATGAAGGAAAGTGAACGGTAGGGTGTGAGAGGACAACCTTCACACGAATTGCCACCCTCTAAATAAATAATGTAAATACGTATTTCACATGAAAAGTTTTCAATCACATTTTGTTCACATAAAATGTACTTTATCCAAAATATTAATTACATACTTCCTCACGCCTGTTAATACAAATGGAGAATAGGCCACAGAACAACATTCTACAACCCACTCTGTACTCCGCATTCCATTATAGTTCTATCCAATTCTTGTTCATTCTTCTAATATATGTCTCCATTTCTCAGTGTAATGTGTTCTTCGGTCTTACTCTCCTCAATTATCTTGCCTTGAGGATTCCATGAGAGGGCTTGCCTTGTGACACAGTACATTCGGTGCATTCCTCAATGTGTCCTATCACCTTTCAGCACTTCTTCACGACTTATTATTGCTCAGCTTGAATCTCATTTGTTCTCTCCCACAACAGGTTGTTGCTGATGGTGTCTGGCCAACGGATCTGAAGTATTTTGTGTAGACAACTGTTGATAAACACTTGTATCTTCTCTCTTGACATCTGTATTGAAAATTATGAACTCGGTGTTAGTTGGCAAACAGTTGTTTTGAGTTCCAGATATTCTCCGATTGTGGATATTCTGCTCTTACTTTTCCGATCCCAGTCTTCATATCTGCATCAACTCCACCGTGTTCATCAATGATGCAACTCAGATATACAAAGGTTTTTACATCTCTTAAAGCCCCTGCGACAAGTGTGATTCGATTGATGCATGTTGTGTTGTATCGGAGAATCTTGCTTTTCCCTTTGTGTATATTGAAACGTAGTGCTGCTGAAGCTGCTGCTACACTAGTCGTCTTCTCTTGTATTTGTTGTTGTGTTTGCGATAGAAGAGCCAAATCATTTGAGAAATGAAGATCGTCCGGCTGAGTCCTAGCTATCCACTGTATCCCATACTTTTCCCTCCAGATGTTGACGTCTCCATGATCAAGTTAATCATCAAGAGAAAGAGTGAGAGTAAGCAATGCTGCTTGACACCGCTCTTTACTTCGAACGAATCTGTCAATTTTTCTATATGCGCGATTTTGCAGTTTAATCCATCACATGAATTCTGTATGACTTTGACTATTTTCTGAGGCACACCGTGGTATCCAAGACGCCTCCATATTATTGTCCTGTTCACGCTACCAAATGCTTCTTCGTAGTCAATGGAGTTAATGTAGAGTGACGAATTCCACTCAGTTGATTGTTCCACAATGATCCGTAATGTCGAGAGTTGGTCTGTACACGATCGATCCTTACGGAAACTAGCTTATTGGTCTCGAAGTGGGACGTCTACGGAGTCCTTCACTCTGTTTAATAATACCCTGCTGAAGACTTTTCCTGGTATTGAGAGACGAGTGATGCATCTGTAGTTCTCACACTCGCTGAGATCGCCCTTCTTCAGTATCTTGAAGAGGTTTCCTTCCTTACAGTCTGTTGATACTACTTGTTCTTCTTCCCAAATCTCGCTGAACAGAATGTGGAGTATCTTTGCAGTTACCGCTACGTCTGCCTAAATGGTTTGAAACATTTTTTCTTGTTAGGTTTTTTTACCGAGCTAATTTTCCACGAGAAATGGTCGTTAACCCCATGCCCAACTGTTCTCCTTTATTCTGGCTTGAGACCAGCAATAGCCCAAGAAAGGCTACAGGTTTGGGGAAATTTTGTGGAAGTCCCACAGGTCTGGGGAAATTTTGGGGGTTTTGTGCCATTTCCTCAAAGTTCACTATAGCGGCTTTCCCAAACTGGGTCGAATTTCCCCAAAAATTGGGAGCTCGGGATAATGTGGATCTTTGTTGGACTGTCAAAATATCTGTCTTTTACATACAGAGAACAATGAAAACTTCATGACTAAATCATCCAACTTAGAGAAGAAAACTCTGTCAACGTTATTCATCTAAGATACGGATCTTTTTCATCATCTTAAATCATATTGTTAATTGTATGATAGAGAAAAAGGTGAAATGAAAAGATTTTAATCCTAATGAATATTAGTCGTCGACTGGTAATCTTAATGTTAACTTTACTAGGTATTCACTGATTATCGAATTTGAGAACTATGAAAATAATGTTTAGGTTTTTGAAGGAAAGCTTTTGGATATGATTTGTAGTTGTCAAGAAAGATGCAAACTTACATCGTACTTCATCATGTAACAGTTCAACTAACTGGTTAATGAAGCCTATTATTATACGAATGAGTGACATATATTTGAAATGAATATGAAGTTAATAATCTCTTAAGATGTTCTTGACGATTATCAGAAATTTGAAAACCATCTCCTAGAGTTTTATTACTAATTGCCTGAAATCATTCACTGAGTTATGCATTTATATAGTACTTACTCATACCTGTTACCTCACGTCGTAGAGAAACATAGGCCGCCCACCAGTATTTTCCATCCATCCTTGTCTTGTGCAATCCTTTTGAGCTCTTTCCAGTTGTTATTCATCCTTTCCATATCTGCTTCTATTTCCTGACGTAATGTGTTCTTCGAACTTCCTCTTTCCCGCTTTCCTTCACGATTCCAAGTTAGCGATTATCTCGTGATTCAATTTGATGATTTCCTATATGTATGTCGTATCTACATCTAAAGCTTTTCCCTAATTACCTCTTCAAGTGGAAGCTGGTTTGTTTACTCCAAAAATAGACTGTTGCTGATGGTATCTGTCAAACGGACATTGAGTATCTTGCTTAGACAACCGTTTATAAATACTTGTACTTGATGATGGTTGTGGTAGTTCTCGAAGATTCATCTCCATTCAGTAGGACTGTCTCGACGTTCTTATTGGAGATTGTGACTTTCATATCAGTTAATTGTTGTTTTAAATTCTATATGTTATTTCACTGTAGGAATGCTGTCCTTACTTTAACAATCCTTGCCTTTACATCTGCATCAGACCCTCTATTGTTCATCGATAATGTTGCTACCCGCATACATGAAAGATTCCATCTCTTCCAAAGTTTATTCATTCTACTGTAGTGTGACGTCGTGTTGCGGTTGATTATGATCACCATTACAGGAAGACTACGTGCCAGTTAACCGATAAGTTCCCACGTAGGCCAAATATCAGGAGTCAGTTTATGACTGTAGTCGAAATGTATTTGTTGGCGATCTCGTAGCATCAAAAAAATACCGAAATCATGCCAGGTTACAAGTGTGGTTACTGAGCGTAATCGAATTCGTACATAGTCACAATCAACGGAAGAATTTATGTTTTTAGTACAGTTAAACAAACAAGTACAGTAAAACAATCCCTGGTACAACTGGTTATAATAATAATTGTCTTTATTATACCAATCGCGTTCTCTTGATAAAAGTAGGTCACTACACTACTATACATAAAACAAGTTTATAGACAAAGCTTGTTTGTTTGTTTCTTTGAAATTTACATAAAATTTACACCTTTATCAAATCATAACATACTACTTACTATTTCAGTAGAGTACACACGTATGCGAGAGAGAGAGAGAGAAAGAGAAAATAAGTTATATCATTATAATTTGATGAAAGATGAATTGAAATGATCATTTCATAAATTTATTGATGTGTTACAAATTTATTCATTCAATCAATTCAAATCTATCACTGATCAAATGAATGATTTAATTGAACTTGAAATGAATTCCCATTTTACATTTGTGTCATTGAATCATCATACATTGTGTTCTATGTAAATCTGAAAAAAAACTGTACGGTAAAACAACATTACTTTTGTTTTTTTTGAATGAGAAAATATCTGATCATTTGTATGAGTAGTCTCTGGAAAATAAACTTCCATAGTGTGTGTGTTTTCGTCAATATCTGTGGGTGGGTGGAAGCATGGGATACAGTGGATAGCTAGGACTCAGCCGGACGATCTTCATTTCTCAAATGATTTGGCTCTTCTATCGCAAACACAACAACAAATACAAGAGAAGACGACTAGTGTAGCAGCAGCTTCAGCAGCACTACGTTTCAATATACACAAAGGGAAAAGCAAGATTCTCCGATACAACACAACATGCATCAATCGAATCACACTTGTCGCAGGGGCTTTAAGAGATGTAAAAACCTTTGTATATCTGAGTTGCATCATTGATGAACACGGTGGAGTTGATGCAGATATGAAGACTGGGATCGGAAAAGTAAGAGCAGAATATCCACAATCGGAGAATATCTGGAACTCAAAACAACTGTTTGCCAACTAACACCGAGTTCATAATTTTCAATACAGATGTCAAGAGAGAAGATACAAGTGTTTATCAACAGTTGTCTACACAAAATACTTCAGATCCGTTGGCCAGACACCATCAGCAACAACCTGTTGTGGGAGAGAACAAATGAGATTCAAGCTGAGCAATAATAAGTCGTGAAGAGGTGCTGAAAGGTGATAGGACACATTGAGGAATGCACCGAATGTACTGTGTCACAAGGCAAGCCCTCTCATGGAATCCTCAAGGCAAGATAATTGAGGAGAGTAAGACCGAAGAACACATTACACTGAGAAATGGAGACATATATTAGAAGAATGAACAAGAATTGGATAGAACTATAATGGAATGCGGAGTACAGAGTGGGTTGTAGAATATTGTTCTGTGGCCTATTCTCCATTTGTATTAACAGGCGTAAGTATGCAAGTATGTGTTCATGTCTTTTCTCAATATTCGTTTTCAGTAGTCATAGAGAATTTATACCCGTTAATAATCAATTCAAAGTTTTGTCTCTTGAGTCGATTAAAGGCAGACCACAATGGAACACCATGAAGCACTGAATGCCGTTTCTTCCTAGTATTGAACTCCTCAGTAATGCTCATCTACGATCACACTCGCGGAATTTGAATACAGTATCTTCAATCTGATTGAAGTTAAACATTAGCATCATTGGATACCGACTCAGCGGTATAAACGTTAAGCGTTCTCGCGCGAGATCGAAAGTCCTGAGTTCGTGGATATGCATCGCTGAGGGGTCCCATACTAAGAAGAAACGGCCATCTAGTGCTTCCAGGTTTTCCATGATCGTCTAACGTCGATCCATCCATGATATCAATCCAAGCTTCGACTTCACTGATTCTCTTCTTTGACCAAAGTAGGAAGTCCCTTATCCACACAAATATGTTTCCTCAGATCTCGATCCCACTTAGCTTATATAGTATCTGGTCGTGGGAACTTTATCAAAAGTATTACCGAGGTCAATGTAGGCTACATCTTTGGTTAACTTTTGATCTTTAAGAGCCCATCAACTTTCATGTGCTACTAATATGTTTGTGAGACATGAACAACCTCACCTAAAGTCGTACGTTTTTCAGAAAGAATCCGGTATTCGTATATATACTTAAACAAATCCTTCCGAATAATTCTTTGAAACTTCAACAAGTACGCTCGTTAGGCTTACGGGTTGACAGTTCTCAGATTTGTTTCTCGCACCTGTTTTGGAATTACGACATACTAGGCGTCGTTTTGGTCTTTTGGTAGTCGATCTTAGGTTACAAATAGATTAAAACATATGCTTATGGGATTTACGACAAAATGTGCTAATTCCTTTAGTAACCTAGGTTGCATTTCATCGGATCCCATGGGTTTGCTCATATCAAGCTTATTTAGTAGACCAAATACATAGTTTCTTTAATAATTATAATGTCCAGATTATGAGCGGGGTACTTTTCGAAACCTAATTTGATTCTGTTTCTACTCTATTTGGCTACTTAGTCTGTAGCGTGGCGTCGAGTCGGGATTACCTATGAACACCGCTACCAAGAAACACGTGCCAAGTAAGTCAGAAGGAGAAGGTTGAACATAACCAAATAAATCCATAAAATCCCCGAGAAGCCAAATATCAGAAGGCAATTAATGGACCAAATCGAGATATATTCGCTGGCGATCTCGTGGTATCGAAAGGATACCGAGATCGTGCCAGGATACAAGCTTGGTTACAGAACGTAACCGAATTCGCGCGAAGTCACAATCAAAGTGTAAGAATAAGAATGGAAGCACAATATAGCTGTCATTAGCACAGTCAAACAAAAGCACATTAAAACAAGCACTGGAACAGTTGGTTATAATAATAATTGTTTTTATTAAACCAGTCGTGTTCTCGTGATAAATGTGAGTCACTACAAGTCTATACACCTTTAGCAAGGTGAATCTAGAGATATCTTTAGGCATTAGCTGGTTTATTAGATCTTTTATCAGCCTAATGTCATTCTCGAAACGAGATCTGTGTTCTGAGCTCTCACTCTCCTTGGCTCGATGAGAGATAGCTGACCTGTCACTATGATCAGTCTTCGATTTTCCAACTATTATCTGCGGGACTGGCTTCTCTTCAACAACATTAGGTCGTTTCTTACTCTTTATTTGTACTCATTCATCATTAGAGTAGTAAACACAGTCACTTTACATGCATTGTTAGATCGTGGATGATTTTCGATGACTTGGGTAGTCAGGCTGTTGTTTCTCTTGCTAGAAACAGACCTAGCCTTATGATTAGGTTTTCTAGGAGTTTCCTATCTGATAATATTTGGAGGAAGAGGGACAGAAGAAACTTCCTTTCTTGAGCTTTAAATTCTAAAAGACTCAATTTCTTACAGATGGAATTAAGAAACAGGTGGTTAGGTGAAAATAGTTATAGAAGATTTAGAGCGGCTTGGTGGTAAATGAATAGAATTAGAAATTGGAAGGTTAGGTAATAAGTAAACAAGATTTGGAGAGTCTAAATAAGCTTAGAGAATTGGATGAAGGAAGAAACCGATAAGTGAAAGGATTAGTTCAGTGTACATACAATAAGAATTCCTTATTGCTACTGGTTCGGTAAACCAGAGAGACGCTGTGTTTTATTTATTTGCTGATAGTTTGAAGGACTGGGGAATGTCAGTGATATGTTCAGTATTGACCGAATGCTTAACTATTACATTATTCAGACTGGTTATGCCTCTCAGTCTCAAATTCTATTTTAGGACTTCATTGCTCCCTCACTGAACCTTTTATATTTTGAACTCCATTTTCAGATGACCTTACACTCGTAAACTATTTACGTTCTTACTTACTTACGCCTGTTACCACAAGTCGTGGAGGAGCATAGGCCACTCTTCAGCATCCTCCATCTAACTCTGTCCTCGAAAATCCTTTCCAGTTGTTATTCATCTTTTTCATGTTTGCTTCAAATTTTTGGTGCAGTGTGTTCTTTGGCCTTTCTCTTTACCGTTTCCCTTCATGATTCCAAGTTGGCCTCGTGATTCAGTTTGATGATTTCCGTAATTTTACTGCTAGTATCGGGTCAACAATGGACATCAGGTATCTTGTATAGGCAATGGTTTATAAATACTTACACAATTTTGTTGGCCGTTATGTGAGTTCTCCAAGTTTCATCTCCATCAATAGGACTGTGTTAACGTTCTCATTGAAAATTATGACTTTGATATTGGTTGAAAGTTGTTTTGAATTTCATATGTTCTTTAACCGTAGGAATGCTGTCTTTACTTTGCCAATCCTCACCTTTACGTCTGTATTCATTCCTCCACATCCATTAATGATGATGTTGTTGAACAGGTACGTCAAACTTTCCAACTGTCCCACAGTTACTCCATCAAGTGTGATTGGATTGCTGTTCTCCGTGTTGTATTTGATCACCATGGTTTTCCCCCTTGTGTATGTTGAGGCCCCTTGATGCAGAGGCATCTGCTAAACTGATTGTCTTGACTTAAATTTGTTGATGTGTATAAGATAGACGGATCAGGTTATCTGAGAAGTCTAAATCATCTAGTTGGACGCGAGCTGTCCATTTTATTCAGTGCTTTCCATCAGATGTCAAGGTCTTCATAACTGAGTCAACCATTAGAAGAGATAGAGTGGGGGAGAGTATGTAGCCTTGTCTGACTCTGTCCCTCACTTGGAATGTATATATCAGCAGTCCTCTATGCACCACTCTGCGGTGTTGTCCGTCGTATGAATTCTCTATGATGTTGACGATTTTCTTATCTACTCATTCCATAGTGTCGAAGAAGTTTCCATAATGTTCTCCTATCCACACTGTCAAACGCTTCCTCATAATCAAGGAATTTGATATATAGTAAAGTAGAAACATAATTGCATGTTATCTGTTTGAATTAGTTTTACACTTTTCTGAATGAAGTTCACACTAACTTCTTAGCCTCTTGGTTTCGATGAATATTGACTAACTCAATTTCATCATTGTACTGTGATTATACTTCGATATCCATTTCTAATTTGAATTATTATTTCGTTCATTTGAGATTATAACAGTTCACATGATGCCCACTTTTTCGTTTATCATTACATTCTAACTTAATAATAGATAGACACCAGTTTGTGGGCTAATCACTAAAATAAATGTTGTTCAACAAAAAAAACTGATTTCCCAGTAAATATTAAAACAATTAAATAAATTCCATCTAGTCATTCAGAAAACTTGGAAACACCGGATGGTCGTTTCCTCCTAGTATGGGACTCCTCAGCAGTGCACATCCACGATCCTACACTCAGGGCACGGACGCAAGACCTTCGTTCTTGCGCATAAAAGCCCAACCATAATGGTGGTATAACATTGATCAGCCCATGATCTCAATTAAAAACTCAACAATCTACACAATCCTCTACTAATCATTAAGAAAAGTTAAGGTAGACTCAGTTAAAAAGGCTTTTTGAAAAAGATTTATCACTGATTGTTGATCTGTGTTATACGTTTCTAGTCCTATAGTACTGAACAGTTACTTACTTACTTACTTACACCTGTTACTCCTCGTGAAGGAGCATAGGTCGCTCACCAGCATTCTCCATCCAACCCTGTCCTGGGCAATCCTTTCCAACTCCTTCCAGTTGTAATTCATCCTTTTCATATCTGCTTCAATTATCCGACGTAATGTGTTCTTTGGCCTTCCTCTTTTTCGCTTCCCTTCAGGATTCCAAGTTAGCGCTTGCCTCGTGATGCAGCTTGACGATTTGCGTAATGTATGTCCTATCCATTTCCATCGTCTTTTCCTAATTTCTTCTTCAGCTGGTAGTTGGTTTGTTCTCTCCCACAGAAGGCTATTGCTGATGGTATCCGGCCAATGGATGTTGAGTATCTTGCGTAGACAGCTATTTATAAATACTTGTACTTTCTTGATTGTGGTTGTTGTAGTTCTCGAAGTTTCAGCTCCATACAGTAGAACTGCCTTGACGTTCGTATTGAAGATTCTTACTTTGATATTGGTTGAAAGTTGTCTTGAGTTCCATATGTTCTTCAATTGTAGGAATGCGACCCTTGCTTTGCCAATCCTCGCCTTTACGTCTGCATCTGAACCTCCATGTCTATCGACGATGCTTCCCAGGTATGTGAAGGATTCTACATCTTCCAGAGTTTCGCCATCAAGGGTGATTGGATTGCTGTTCTCCGCTTTGAATTTGAGGACCTTGGTTTTCCCTTTGTGTATGCTGAGGCCTACTGATGCAGAGACTCCTGCTACATTGGCTGTCTTTATCTGAATCTGTTCACGTGTACGTGATAGGAGGGCTAGGTCATCTGCGAAGTCCAGATCGTCTAATTGGTTCTGAGCTGTCCATTGTATTCCGTGTTTTCCTTCAGATGTCGAGGTCTTCATAATCCAGTCGACCACCAGAAGAAAGAGGAATGGAGAGAGTAAACAGCCTTGTCTGACTCCGGTCCTTACTTGGAATGCATCTGTCAGCTGTCCTCCATGCACTACTTTGCACTGTAGTCCGTCGTATGAGTTCCGGATAATATTGACAATCTTCTCAGGAACTCCGTAGTGTCGAAGAAGTTTCCATAATGTCCTCCTATCTACACTGTCGAATGCCTTTTCATAATCAATGAAGTTGATGTATAGTGATGAGTTCCACTCAACTGATTGTTCGACGATGATCCGTAGTGTTGCAATTTGGTCTGTGCACGACCGATCCTTTCGGAATCCAGCTTGTTGATCTCGAAGTTGGGCATCTACTGCATCCTTCATCCGGTTCAGCAACACCCTGTTGAAGACTTTCCCTGGTATTGACAGTAGTGTAATGCCTCTGTAGTTTTCACATTTGCTCAGATCTCCTTTCTTTGGAATCTTGATGAGGTGTCCTTCTTTCCAGTCCATTGGCACTTGTTCCTCCTCCCAAATCTTTTTGAATAGAGGGTAAAGCATGCTTGTGGTTACTTCGACGTCTGATTTCAGTGCTTCAGCTGGTATGTTGTCGGGTCCTGCTGCTTTCCCGTTCTTGATTTGTCTGACGGCCATTCTAATTTCTTCCGTCGTTGGTGGGTTGACATCTATAGGAAGATCTGTGTGTGCTGCTTCGATGTTCGGTGGATTCATTGGAGCCGGCCTATTCAGGAGTTCCTCGAAGTATTCTACCCATCTGTTTCGCTGTTGTTGAATTTCAGTGATTGGCTTGCCTTCTTTGTCTTTGACCGGCCTCTCTGGTTTACTGTATTTCCCTGACAGTTTCTTCGTTGTATCGTAGAGCTGTTTCATATTTCCTTCTCTAGCAGCTTTTTCTGCCGTCGTTGCTAATTCTTCCACGTATTTCTTCCTGTCGGCTCTAATGCTCCTCTTCACTTGCTTGTTTGCTTCTATGTATTCAGCTTGTGCTTGGACTTTCTCTGCTCGTGTTCGGCTGTTGTTAATTGCTGTCTTCTTGTTCTTCCTTTCTTTGATCTTGTCCAGTGTTTCTATAGAGATCCATTCCTTATGATGGTGTTTCTTTAGGCCCAGAACCTCTTGACACGTTGAAGTCAATGTTTCTTTGATGCCTTTCCAGTTGTCCTCCATGGTAGTTTCTTCTTCCTTCAGTAGATCTTGAAAGGCTTGGAATCTGTTGTTGAGAGCTATCTTGAATTCATTGAGTTTGTCAGTATCTCGAAGGAAGGCTGTATTGAACCTTTGTATTGCTGTTTGTCCACTTGTCCAGTTCTTTTTTAGCTTCAGTTTTAAATTGGCTACAACTAGGTGGTGGTCCGGTGAGATCCATGTAGCCTTGTGTATACGTTTGTGTGGAAATATTGTGCCTCCTATGACTAATTTGTTGAATGCACACAAATTTGCAAATCTTTCTCCATTTTCGTTCCTCTCTCCCAGTCCATGTCGTCCCATAATATCTTCATATCCAGTGTTGTCTATTCCGACCTTGGCATTTAGATCTCCCATCAGAATGGTGAGGTCCTTTCTTGAGCATTTCTCTATGATTGACTGCAGCCGCTCGTAGAATTGATCTTTAATGTCGTCGTTGCTATCATTGGTGGGTGCATAACATTGGATAATATTCATTAAGATCCCCTCCTTCTTTGTTTTGAATGATGCTTTGATGATTCTGGATCCGTGGGATTCCCATCCTACAAGTGCATTTCGTGCTACTTTGGACAGCATTAGAGCAACTCCCTGTGTGTGTGGAGCATTTTCCTCTTCGTGACCGGAGTATAGCAGCATCTCTCCCGTAGCTAGCCTTTTCTGTCCAACTTGGGTCCAGTGGGTTTCGCTGATTCCCAGTACTGCCAAGTTGTATCTCCTCATTTCCGTTGCTATTTGGCTGGTCTTCCCGGTTTCCCACATTGTTCTAACGTTCCATGTACCTATAAAAATTTTTGCTCTGGTTGTTAGAAGGGGCATCGGCCTCGTGGCTTCCGAAGGAATTCGGCTTTCACCATGAAGCGTCATAATTCTTCTAAATGAAGACCTTCTAACTCCCAGGGCAGAGTTAAAATGGTTTGAATTATTTTTTCTGGTAAGCGTTTTTTTAGCGAGTTAGTTTTCTACGGGATGGGGACGCTAACCCCATGCCCAACCCTCCTCCTTTACCCGGGCTTGGGACCGGCAGTAACTCTAGAAGAGCTACAGGCGTTGACTAAGTTAACTGAAGAATGCCGATTAGCACGAAGACTGAGTCCAGAGTTTCTGGTCTGCTACTTTCAGCCATCCATCATCAAAACATCATGGATATGATATAGAGTTACGGTACATGCTACTGATCTTAACAGATGTAAGTAGTATGTATCATCAAGCGAAAGTGAAATGCCTGGTGATAAAAGACTAAAAGAATCAAATAAAATAGAACGAGAACATTTTAAAAATGAAGTATCTACTGTGTGGTTTACTGATTTTACCAAGATATTCTGTAATTTCACGTTCAAATACATTCGCTTGTTCCCACTTGTGTTTTCGTTTACTACAGAGTCACTTAGACTAGCGTCCATATTGAAACATCATGAAACTAGACAAATACGACATCCGTCACTACTCAATGATGAAGAGGTGATAAAAATCTCTTTTCTACACGAAGAATGGCTTAATGATAATGTCTAAAACTGCGAAACTGGTTGTTCCGGGTTCATATCCAATGGTAAGCATCGGGTTTTTTTTTCAAGAGATCAAACACACCTTACTAATGAGTATCAACTAATATAAGATCTCTATGAAGTTTAGTCTCCTAGAAGCTATTTTCAACCTTCAAACCTTCCATAGAAACATTTTTCTTCAAAGAAATCGTTCAATAAAGTTATAAAATATATTATTTATACCTGATTAGCATAAGTAGAATAATCTGTGGTAGGTTAGAAAGATGCTATGTTATCAATAAACGGATTAAATATATGAAATATCGATTAGAAGTCTACGAAAAATAAAAGTAATCTAGATGAAATGTATAGAGTAGAACTCTTCACATCATGAATATAAAAATGCTTAATCAGAAACAAACAAGTATTAATATAGTTCAGGTTCATAATAGATGAACGATTGAATAAATTCTTTTAGGGAATAATGATATACAAATGGAACCATTGAATTGATAACACTTCTAATATATACTGATTACCAATTGTTACGTTCTTGATGTGTCTACCCACTTCTAGTGCTCACGATAACTTGGCTAATCTAGAGATTAACACCTTGACACGGTAGGCTCACCGGATTCACCTTAAGGCTAGTACGCGTGAGTTCGAAGTAGGGTACAGAGAAGAAAACCATCCTATCATCTGATTGACTGACAAGCACATGAGTGAGAGAGAAGACTAGTCAACTGGAACACTACTTGATTTATTCTCAATTCTGATCTGGTTACCGATTTCCAGATCAGTGTAGAGAGAGATACATGAATAAATAGATGACTAAGTCGAACACAACGTACAATAATTAGGAAAATACAATTATGTCCAAAACTGGAGATTAACATAGGAAATAGAGTACAAAATAATACGTTTAAATTATAATAGCTTTAGAACAAAGAGGGCTATGGCACTGAATCATACATTAAGCGAAAGCTTATGGTTTGTAGAATAGACTAGGGGCATAAATAAATATTACTGTTTTACAAGCTTTGAATGAAATGAACTAACGTTCCCCCTCCAACAATGGCTTCCATAGTTTGTCAAGGCTTCTTGTTTCTCTATTCACATCACCAGTCAATACTCTTTTGTTCATCAGTTTATCTAACTTTGTAGATAATAGTAAATGATTATTCTATTAAGGTATATAATCAGAGTTCCATAGAAGTGTTTGTGCATAAAACTGCTAATTGTCTTAGATTCATTCTCTACTTGATAACTAGATGTATTTTATTAGTTAGAAATCTAATATAATCACAAAATGGTACATTGAGATAAAATTCATTAGAATAGATGAATGTACATAAGAATCCAAAAGAATTGTCATTTTATTTATTATTAGGAATCTTGTGGTTTCATGTTCACTTCAAGAAGTATTTCTCAAAGTTCTAGTGAGAAGCCATCACCAGTAGAGTTCAACCAGATCTGTTGTGAGATAGTAACTCACTGAAAACAATGATGGATGGTGGAGTAATATCGTGGATTGATTGGATTTAGACATTAACACCGGCTCAGTGGTCTCGAGGTTAAGCGTTCGCGTCAGAGATCGATAGGTCCTTGGTTCGAATCCTACATGTGGGATCGTGAATGCGCATTTCTAAGGAGCCTTGCAATTGGACGAAACGGTGGTCTAGTGGTTTCACATTTTCAATTATAGTTTAACTTTAATCGACTTATGAATTCAACTATTTTATTTATTCACAGTTAATAAATTATTCAAAGTAACGAGTGAGACATTTCATAACTACCAATACAACAGACAATATGAAATTGTATAATAATTTAGTATATTCTCATCAATTTTATAGATAATGAGATAGATAGATAGAAAGACAAGAAATTGAAAGTATTTTGTCAACATGATTGATGTTAATTGGTTTCGTACTTTTGAACTATCCCTAGAGACAGAGAGCGAGCAAGCGAGCGGGAGGAAGAGGGAGCGAGCGAGCGAGCGTGCGTGCGTGAGCGAGGGAAAGAAGGAGAGGGAGAAAGTGAACGAAAAATAATAAATAATAAACATTCAATAGATATGGAAAATAATTTTATTAAATTAAGTAAACAGTAGTAATTACCACTTTTTTTCTAGTTTGAACTTAAAACTTGTGTTGTATATGACCGTTGATTGTAGTTTAAATGAATGTAAAGAAATATATTAGTTAAGTGTTATACACTTGAATTGTCAATACTACTTATATAATGAATTGTTTTTCTTTTCTTTTCTTTTCTTTTTTTCTTCTTCAGATTGAATAATGTTCAGATTACCGTGATTGTATGATGAATTTTTATTTTTTAAGCTGGATAGTTTGGTTGTAGAGATTTCATCGTTCTTCTAAACCTCATCATCATCAGCATAAACTTCAGGTAGAAGTGAAGAGTTCGGATTTCTCCATATATGGTTCACAGCTTGTCCTGTAGACCTCGATATTGATTAATTCTTATTGATCTTGTTGATAGTTCATTTCTACATGAAGTTTGTGTTGATGATAATGTCGTTCAAAAGGATGATGAAAGCTCCATAATCAAACTATTTATCTAAGAGAACAAAACTCTATCAAAACTATCCACTTGAACTACAAATCTTCTCCACCATCTCAACATCACATAGTAGTATGACCAATATGTTTATCAACGGGGTTTTGGTGGAGTTTTATTTTCTGAACTGGATGGTTTGAGAGTGAAGTTTTCACGACTACCTGAATTACAAATGTTCTTTACCAATAGGGTGTTTTATATAATATCGGACTAATTGTAGAGTTGAAATGCTCATACACTAACTAACAATCTAATTTTAGCTTTTATTATGCTATTTATTTCAAATCCTACGGATATGATCTGTAACATTAAGGTTACTGAAGAAACATAAATAAAGGACAGCTTGTCTATTAAAATGTACTGTTTCCCCAGTGACCCTTATGTTTGTAGTCACATACCATATTGATCGATAACAATTCGATCCACATTAAAAAAATAACTGAACCCACATTACTTTGCCATATAGTATATAATCACTGAGGGATAATTCTGCATGATTCTCAACGGATATTCAACAGTTCAATGTTTTAAATAACCGGACCTTGATGAATATTATACTATCGATTAGAATAATGTTCTTTTAAACTTTTTAAACATCTTTAATATTTTCTTATGTTTATGAAAAGATAAAATGGATGGTTTATAATTGAATAAAAAGGTATAAGCTTAGGTTTAGTGTGTCTACTGTTTAATTGAATACAGTTTCCTTCAGTATAAACACTTGTAGAAGAGCAAAGATCAAAAGGTTGAAAGTTAAAAGAGGGCGATTTAAAACGATCTAATTAATAAGAATGATTCGTCTAAGAATAAACATTAAATGAGGAAAATGAACAATGATTAGTAGTTTGCTATAAAATGATTGATCACAAAAAATGTAAATATATTGAACTGAATTAGAACTATAGAACAACGATAAAGTGTACATGAGCGTGACCAAAGGTCCGAGGTTCGATTCCGTCAAGCGAGATCTTGAATGTGCACTACTGAGGAGTTTTATACTAGGATGAAACGTTCGTCTAATGCTTCTATGTTTCTTTTGGCGATTTAGCTTATATCAACTGATGAACTCAACTATTAAATTACTATACTCTCTACAAAACCTTCTTTCTTAGAAACAGAACATTTTATTTGGAATAAGTTATCTGAATGAAGTTCAAAAACGACATAAAACATACTTAAAGGCAATGAACTACATCACCCTTTATGTATTTTATACCTCATTGGAATGAAACTAAAAACAAAATGTGAAAAGAAACAAGGACGTTGATAGATTGATATTTAAAGATTAGACCTTTAATAATGCGTAAGTGAAAACCACAGTAAAAAGACCCATTGGAACTTAATTGAGTAACAAGAAGCAGGTTCCAGAAACAACTGAGGTCACAATTAGGTAGTTCTGAAAACCAGGCTGACCCAGATGTTGCTTGGAAAGCTATACAAACAGCTGTGGAAACAGCAGAGACATATATCATTGATTCAAACCACAGGGTTACAAAGAACCAATGGATTTCCTCAAGGTCTATTGCACTGATGGATTCTCGTAAACTCATCCCATCAGGCTCTGAACACGATGAAGAGCAACAACAAATCAGATCTAGGTTAAGCAAAATTCTAATGAACAACCGTGAGCAGTGGTGGGCAATGAAAGCAAAAGAGATGGAAAAGGCGGCAGCTTTAGGGAACACAAGACAGCTCTACAGACTAATAAAATAAACTGGAATTAATAAGTCAAGTGTAAGTCAGACTATTTCGGATGGATTGACTCCAGAAGTCTTTAAGGATGGTGGTCGAATTTTAGCGATTAGGTTGACTAATATTTTAGCTAAGATCTGGGAGTTAGACGTTATTCCATCTGACTGGTCACAATCACTTATCGTCCCAATATATAAGAAAGGGTCAAAATCACCCTGTGACAACCATAGAGGGATTAGTTTAACTAATATAATATCTAAAATATTAGCCTCGATAATTATCGGACGCCTAACTAAGACTCGTGAACTGCAAACACGAGAGTATCAGCTTGGCTTTGAGACCTGGTCGTGGCTGCATCGACCACATATTCACCATTCGTCAGGTTCTAGAACACAGGCACACTTATCGGCGTCCGACAATGGTGGTCTTTCTTGACTTGAAAGCAGCATTTGACTCTGTAGACCGCGAGATTCTGTGGCAGCGTCTGTCATTGAAAGGCGTACCCCAGAAGTACATAAACCTTGTGAAGGCTCTTTACTCGAACACTACCAATCGAGTCAGAGCTTATGGTGAACTGTCATCTGCTTTTGCAACCTCAAGTGGTGTTCGTCAAGGCTGTCCACTTTCTTCATTTTTGTTTAACTTCATCATAGACCTGTCGATGGAAATAACATTCTCGTCGACTGAATTCTCGGGTATTGATCTCCTACCAGAAGGTCCACTTATCGACTTAGAATACGCAGATGATATAGACCTGTTTGGTGAAGACGCTGATAAAATGTAGACTCTTTTGGTAGCAATGAGCGAAAATGCCAGAATGTTTGGAATGCGCTTCTCTCCCTCTAAATGCAAGTTGTTGCTTCAGGACTGGTCTGCGTCAACACCTGAACTAAGGATAAGGAATGAAGTCGTCGACGCGTTCGACAACTTCACTTATCTTGGAAGTCTGATCAGCCCTAATGGGTTAGTGTCTGACGAAATCTCAGCACGGATTCGAAAAGCTCGTTTGGTTTTTGCCAACTTACGTCACCTATGGCGAAGGCGAGATATCCGTTTATCAATAAAAGGACGAGTATACCGCGCGGCAGTCCGTTCTGTTTTAATTTACGGGTGCGAAACATGGCCATTAAGAGTAGAAGACACTCGTAAGCTACTAGTATTTGACCACAGATGCTTCAGAAATATTGCTGGCGTCTGCTGGGACCACCGGGTAAGTAATAGTGAGGTTCAACGCAGGGTATTAGGGAATGATGGTAAATCAGTTGATGAGGTTGTAAATCTTCATCGACTGAGATGGCTGGGTCACGTGTTACGTATGCCCGAACACCGATTACCACGACGTGCAATGCTAACTGGTGTTGGGGATGGTTGTAAGAAAGTTAGGGGTGGCCAAACCAAAACGTGGCATCAGTGCTTGAAGTCCCTAACTTCTAGTCTGAGCCATGTTGGTAGATGCAGACTACTTGGTTGGGGTCCGCGTGACTATCGTAATCAATGGTTGGAGACTCTTGGTGACATGGTTCAGAATCGATCACAGCAGTGTAGGTGTATAGACTCTTTGTCTTCGCTTAAACTATGAGATTAAAATTGCTTTATATCTTTCTTTCTACGAACTAATTCTTTCTTCCTGTACTATATCCTTATTGCAATCTTTCTTTTATATATTACCACCTCTGAATTAACTACTTTTATGAATCTGGTGTCCATCTTGTTGTGTTAATGAGGTATGGCAACTTGGTCCGATGCATAAATGTGCCTGATCCTACGTTGTAGCTGACTGACTGACTGAATAAGTAAGTGACTTACGATAAGAAGCTGTGAGAAATTACGTAACATCACACGACAAAGTAGAGGTCACTCTGTCATAAAAAAACTGAGATCATCATGAGACAGCATTTTCAGAGTCAAGCTAAGGCAGATACAAAAATGTAATTAGCATAATAAGAGATAAAACAGCTTTAAACAACAGAAAATAATACATCAAATAGTGACTAGGGCATCATCTATTAACTTGATAGTTGAATTCTTGAGCCAATTTAAGCTAGATCACCATGAAACACTTGGAAGTACTAGGCGGCCGAATCAATAGTGCGCATCTATGACTTCGCTCGCGGGATTCAAACCTGGAATCCAGGATCTGTTGGTCTCGTGTGTGAACGCTTAACGTCTAGATCACTGAGCCGGTATCCGATGTTAATGTTTAACTTCAACCAATCTATGGATTTGTTGTATACAATATCGGCTTTAGAAAGGAGGATACAGTGTATATAAAATAAGCATTAGAACACCTTAAAAATTCCAAAATTCATTTAATACACTACTTCTACCGTTTTCATTAAAAGATAATTAAGTAGTAGCAACTTTACTTACGTAATAGTTGACCAGATGTGAAACAATGTACTAGAGAAATGACAATTGAAACTTCAGTTAACTCAAAGAGGCCATCCATTGAAATGAAATTGTAAACATTAACCTAATCAAAGATGGATAGTGGCTAGCAATGAAATCCAGAACGCACGTTTCGTCCTATTTGGGACTCGTCACCTGGATATACCTGAATCCCATAGTTGATGTTTACTCCGGAATGAAACGCGCATCTGCTAGCCACCATCTATCTTTGTTTATATTGCTTGTGATTTAAGACAATATGGAGACAATCAGCATAGGATGTACATATACCAACAAGAGACGGATCAATTGCAGTCCTAAACAACAATGGGAAAAATTACAAGTTAACAATATCAGATAAATTAATCTAATCAATTTGTACTACAATCGCTGATATTGTTTAGAATTAGGATTAAAGTTATTTATTCGAGACTTATTTAGAAATTGAAAACTATGCAGTAAGTGTTGGCATTGATCAATGGATAATAGCTCTTCACACTCATCAGTATATACACTAGGTTTCACTGATTATAGTTAACTAACAATAATATTAGTCATTAGTTTTGTTTGCTTACAGTTGATTTCAGATACTTAAGATTAATTTAATGGTTTAAGCTGAGTTCAAAATTGATAGTAAACTGCTTATACTGTTTGATCACTAGTGATAAGATTCTATCGATCAAGATACTTTCTGACCACTAGTCTAGGTGACGTAACATTTCGAACATTAATTTAATGGTCATGTCATAGACTGTAACAATGGATGTTCCTAGTTCAAGTCTCTTAGGTAGTATTAGTTCTTTGAAGATTTGAGATTTAGTGACCCGGGATCTGAATCGAAATATACATGTCGTTAATCATTGACTTAAATTACCTTAATAAATAACGGAATTGAATAAGTCAAATACGTGAATAGATTTTTTAACACGTATCTTTTGTACAATCGTTGATCGGAAAGCGAAACAAAACAAAATGACACGTAGTGGGGAAGGTGAGTGAGCCAATTTCATTCAGCCAAGCGTGAAACGTTGTTTATAGTCGAACAAAAATAAGTTACAGACACATAATAAATAAGGTACGTAATTAGCATACATATGATCATATAAAAAACAGTCACGATTAATAAGCGAATAAGTGACAGTTGCAAAAAAGAATGTGGCTTTGAGAAGAATGAATAGATTGACCTATCCACGGTCTAGAATAACCTATGTAGGCTTAACACAGTACCAGCTTCTAAAAAGATTGACAACGGTGTTTGAAGCGAACGGTACTGAGTTCGAGTCCCAGAGTAGACATCAACTCTGAGATGCATATAAATTCGGCTGACGTGTCCCAAACTGGACGAAACGCGTGTCCTGGATTCCACTGCTAGCCACTATCCATCTTTGCAAATTAATCACACTGGTTAGAAGAAATTATGTCATTTCGTTTTACGATGTTAAATAAAAAAGACCTTGTTTACTGGTATGATTCATGAATGAGTGTGAAACAATTCTTAAATTATTAAGTTGGTTTTATATGAAATTCAAATATAGAATTTTCATTCCAAACTGAAACCAACTGAAGAACAACTGTAAACCTGAACAGTTACTCTACGATGACGTTGAAGAAGAAGTGTACAATGCCGAGAATTAATTGATATTAAAAATGCAAAAAAATTAGATTTACAATCAGCCAGTTATTCGTTAAATGCCTAGGACCTGTCAGAGATTTGTACCAGTTTAAGTTATCAACGCTCATATTGACAGAAGGAGAAAAAAACTGACTAGATAAGAAACCGAAATGCAAATCTAAACATGTAGAATACATTTATCGGCTTCGTGGATTGATTTTGTGTCTGGGCCTGTCCACCAACCTATTCTAGTTCTTTTCAATATTACACACACGAGTAGTCTATGGTTAGACAAGCATTAAATGCACTGTACTAACCACAATACTTTAAGATTTGATAGTTACTGACTTGTCTGATAGATGTTATCAACTGATAAGTCTCAATCTAGAAAGAAACACCTGTTCAGTGACCATGGGATTCCATTACTTTGTAGTGGATAACACTGTGTTGAGCCCTCATAACTCATTCTAGTTTCTGTACAAACCACTCTATCCATTCTCCTCAAACTACATTTTGACCTTGTTAATTATTTTCTTACCAACACCTTGACTGTCCTTATGTAAGCGTGCCTGTGTGCTTTGTTTATCCTACTCATCACATGTCTGTAACTTTTGTGTGACTATAAATATCAATTACAGCTTGGTTACATCGAGTTGGTTAACTGACCTTCCCACCGAATGTCATTTAGTTTCTCTTCTCTCTCTCTCTCTCTGTGCTCTTCTCTTTCTTTGCTCCGCCTCCTTGATTGTTTGACCAGATCAATGACTGTACATAATATACGTATTCTTGCATTTGACTTATTTAAGCTGATAATTATATACGAGGATTGATGATATATCTAGTTCGATAACAATCATTCATCCAATATAATTAGTGTTAGATTCAGAGCCACAAAAACTTATATTCTTAATGGTAGTCTAGTGAACGAGAACACAAACGGGAACAACAAGAGGTATCCGAACACAAAATGACAGAACATCTTAATTAAATCTGTGAACCATACAATAAGTACTTCATTTGTAAAATGTCAATCAATCATCTCAGACTTCATTGTTCATTCGTTTCCAAATCAATCATACTTTGCTCTCGTTCTCTTTTCTTTGATCTTCTTAACCTTCAACCGTCAATCATTTCACTTTCGATTGATGATACATACTACTTATATCTATCGACATCCATAGCATAAACCACATTCATTCAAACATGTTCAAAACCGTCACATTATTACCCTATCAACAAGTTCAAACTATTCATGACATAATTCACTTGATATTGTTTTACTTGAATCTTCCCATTGATGTTTTAGGACTGAAATTGATCAGTCTCTTATTGGCATATGTGCATACTGTGCGTATGCTTCGATATTGCCTTAATTTACAAGCATTATAAGCAAAGATGGGTAGTGGCTAGCAGTGGAATCCAGGACGCGCGTTTCGTCCTGTTTTGGACTCGTCACCTGGATGTACCTGCATCTCAGAGTTGATGTTTACTCTGGGACTCGAACTCAGTACCGTACTGATCAACTGTAGTCCTAAACATTAGTGGGGAGATTTAAGTAAACAATACCAAGTGAATCAAAACTTCACCTCATCGCATAAACAAGTGGCTATTAGGACGCGATGGCGTTTGAAGCGAACGGTACTGAGTTCGAGTCCCAGAGTGAACATCAACTCTGAGATAGAGGTACATCCAGCTGACGAGTCCCAAAATGGGATGAGACGTGCGTCCTAGATCCCACTACTAGCCACTATCCATCGTTGCTTATATTCATGACATATCTTTAAAAAAATTGATCAATATTTCCTTGTTGTTACTATCCGTATAGTTATGATAATAGAAGAAAGAAGAACAGAACTCAATTCAATGAATGATTCAAACAATTTTTCAACTACAGTAACTATGATTAATGATTATTTACAACATAATTTGAATCAATTTAACTTTATTTTAACCGAAATATTTTACTCTTAATGTTTAGGTCAATATGAATCAGAGTAGTTTACTACCCACTTTTTGTTGTTGTTGGCATATTGTCTGACCAATACAGTGTAATTAGTTACACCCGATTTTCAAAACTATGGTTACAGAGTATGCGTGCGTGCGTGCGTGCATGTGTGTGTGTTTGTATATACATTCATGAATGTGTGTGTATAGATATATGTGGGTGTGTGTGTATGTCATTTAGTGTTTATTGAATTTCCGGGTGTTTTTCCATATAGGTCAACAATCAGAAAATGTTACTAATGAGGGAAATTATATTCGATTTATCAACTTGATTGATTTTTCAGATTATTCAAATCAATAATTACTACTACATAATCATGGATACTGTATAAAAAAAATGTAGAATTCTCGTATACGTTTCATAGGCTTCATATGCCCTATATGACATTCTTTACTTGTAACTGGATTCCACTGTTAGTCATCATCCATCTTCGTTGAAATCTGTAGAAGTTTTAATTCATTGAGATACACAAAAACGTAACTTAAGATTTGATTTCGTGGAGAAGATTTGTAGCTCAAGTGAATGATTTTGATGAAATTTTGTTCTTTGAGCTGGATAGTTTGCTTTGTGGAGTTTTCATTGTTCTTCTGAACGACGACATCATCAGTAGCAGCATAAAACTTCACTTTAAAGGTTTGAACAAAGCATGTGACTATTTCAAAATGTAATTGATTGAAAACTTCAACTATTAAATGGATTAAATACTGTACAAGTTTATAAAGATGTTAGGTAAACTCTAACTATTCCAATATACTTACCAATTTAAATGTATCTGTGTATGTGAATAGGAATGTAGGACAATATAAACACGATATAAACTTTAAAATGACTGAAAATGACAAAAAGCAAATAAGATTCCAGATTTTGAACTAACGAATGATCACAGAATTGTAATCAGCTTAACCCTGAATGTTAATCAGGGAGGTGCCCCCAAATGCCCTGGCACGACCGAAGGTAGGGAGAGCTCACTCTACCTCTCAAAATGCTATTACATGACCACGTGCATAAAACCACTTACAGGGAAATCATAATCACTGCCTTCTTGCCGTATTACTGTTGGTTACGAAATTGAAAGGAAAAAAGCGAATGTCAGGTGCTTTAGTCGGTATGGTGGATACGGAGGACTTATCTAGGGGAATTGGTAAACCCCGATCCCAAATCAATGGTACACATAGGCTCCAGGATCTTGAAGGAACAAATGGCGTATGAACTTATGATCAAAATAGTTTAAAACCATTATGTTTTAATTTGGTGTTCAACGTTCATGATCAATTTTTAGGACGTGTTCTGTATTCAGATGCACTGGATATAGGCTACAAAAAAAACAACATGAAACTTGGGAAACAATATGAATAATTCAATGATTAATTCTTTTCGTAACTCATTTAATCTATTAACTGATGTTTATTTATTTATTTAAACACATAGACATTGATACAAGATGGCAGCAAATAAATATGCGTGATATAAATCATTCGATCTGTGTGAGGGCTGGGATGCTGAACGAGTGCTCAAACCTAAGCACGTGGTTTTATTAAGGGCCCACACTCGGAGCCTTCGACCTAGAGATTTAATCCACAAGGTAGTAGAGTAACGTAAGGAGATGCAGTCTCATGGTAGTTGGTGACCAACTATTGGTTCATACGCCATTTGTTCCTTCAGGATCCTGTGGCCCATGTAAACCATTGGTTTGGAATGAGGGTTTTCCAACTCCCCTAGGTGAACTCTCTGTTTCCACCAATCCGGTCAATGTGCTGAACATTCACTTTTTGTCTTCTCAATTTCGTAAACAACATGGTCGCCACGAGAAGACAGTGGTTGTATGTACATACTCAAGTACTTGGAACCATCCATTTAACCTTATGATTTTTTAATTAACAGGTTGAGAATATGTGTATCTGGGATGAACACTATTAAGAGATTTCATGGATAAGAAAATAGGAAAACAAATGATTATAGTCATGCTATTTCAATTTTCAGTGATTGAATTCAATCAAATTAAACGACTTAAATGTAATTAGTTTATTGATTGGAAATCAATTTGATCTATTTACAATCCAACTATCTTGATACAATCACTGTGATGATTCTTAATTTTAGGGCCTATTCCATTATTGATTGAATCAATTGACAATAATAGAGACTATTATTAGTGAAACTTAAAAAAAAAAAAGAAATCCAACCCTATTTTCACCTCTCTCTCTCTTTCAAATGATTACTAATGACTTATGTATAGGAACAAAAGGATGGAAAGTATGTATAAGGAGAGAAATAGAATACAATTTAGTTTAATACTTAACCAAATAGTATTGTTTGGTAGTACTTATCGCTCTATCTCTAAGCATCGATTGGGCGTTACCTTGTAAAAGTTGTCAAAAAAATTGTCTCATTAAAATTTTCTGCCAGTTGTCCTCATAGATCTTAAGTTTTTTTAAAAATGGTAATAGGAATAATCCCACTCACTCACTTACTCACTCACTCACTCACTCAATCAATCAATCAATCAATCAATCAATCAATCAATCAATCACTAGCTGATCAGTATTCTTGTTAATCTAAGTAGGTTAATTCATATATTAACACTGTTATCAATCGTTATTAACCATTTTATTCATTACAATAAGTGTGGTAGTATTATAATAGAGATCATATTCTTATTTGATGTCTAATTATATAGTGATTTAGTCAAATGTGAAAATCCTACATGAAATATATTATCAGTTTAGGGGTTGTGGAGATTGCTAAGTTTTTGATTGAGATCATGAACTGATTGATGTTAGACTACCATTGAAAACCTGGAAGGACTGGACGGCAACTTCGTGGGTTGTTTGAGGTCAAAAATTATTGCCATTGGATTCCGGCCCACTGGTCTAGTAGGTTGAGTGTTCGCACGCGAGACTGAAGGCCCTGGGTTCGAATCCCGTGGGCGGGGTCATGGATGCGAACTGGTGAGGAGTCCCACAATAGGGCGAAACGGCCGTCCACTACTCCGAGGTTTTCAATGGTGGTCTGACATAAATCGGTTCGTGATCTCAATGAAATATATTATTTGTATATTTTTCATGATTCTTTCAATTCCATTTTTAGTGGCTCAAGATCTGACTTTATTTTGGATCGTATAATGATTGCTATCGAATTATCAAAATATACATATTTTCATTACTCTCGTATATAACTATCTAATTAACTCGCGTTAATGACTGGCTTCAAGAGGTATTTCCTGGATTTCTAGTGAAAAGTCATCACCAGTGAAGTTCAACCAGGTCTGTTGTTAGATAGAAACTCACTAAAGATAATTGTGGATGGTGGCGCAATGTAGTGGACTACTTGAAGTTAGACATTAACATCGTTGGGTGCTGGCTCAGTGGTCTAGTTGTTAAGAGTTCGCGCGCGAGATCGAAAGTCCTTGGTTTGAATCTCACATGTGGGATAGTGGATATGCACTGCTGAGTCATACCGTACAAGAACGAAAAGACCATCTAGTGCTTCCAGGTTTTCAATGGTGGTTTAGCTTCAATCAGTTCATCAATTCAGCTACAGAATTATATAAGTCAAATACGAGAATGAAGTTTTGAATACGTTTATTTTGTACAATCGTTGATCCAGGCAGACAATCAAAGGAACGAAGCAAAGGAAACGAAGAGAAGAGAACGATGCGAAGTGATGCGCGGTGGAGAAGGCATGTTAACCAAATCAATTTAGCTAAAAGTGAATCGACATTTATAGCTGAACAGAGATCAATTACAGATATGTAATGAGCAAGATAACAAGTGCACACACATACACTCACATAAAAGAATTGAAAGTTGATAAGTGAATAATTAACAGGATCAATATGAAAATAAACATTTCTGTTTTTCTTCTCTTGTCTCTTTATTACAATCTTCATTCATTAAACATTCCAGTAGTCATAGTAGTCGTAGTTGTTGTCGCAGTCGTAGTAGTAGTAGTAGTAGTAGTAGTAGTAGTAGTAGTAGTAGTAGTAGTAGTAGTAGTAGTAGTAGTAGTAGTAGTAGTAGTAGTAGTAGTAGTAGTAGTATTAGTAGTAGTAGTAGTAGTAGTAGTAGTAGTAGTAGTAGTAGTATTAGTAGTATTAGTAGTGTATGAATTAAATAAAACAGGGGGTGGAGAAAAAGGTAGAATATAAAAATAAAATATAAAATAAACCCTTAACAAATAGATTAAGTGCTTTCCCTTCCATTGTATATACCATATCCCAGTATTTACTTTGTCTGATAAATGTATATTCATTTACGACCAGATTACTAAAAATAGATTATTATTATTCTAAAAATGAATGAATGCATAATTGATTTGGATGAGATACATTCGATGTTGTTCTCTTCTCTTTTTTTTGTTCCCCCTCTTTTTTTATACTAAAAGCATTTCATCAATCGTTTTGATTATTTCTGACAGTAATTGGATCAGGTTGTAGAGTCAACATAGAAGTTATTAATATTATCATTATTATTAATACTATTACTATGGATACTACAGTATGAGTATAATTAACTCATAAAGTTTTCCAGTGTAAAATAACAAAAAAAATGCACGTGACTGTTTGAAATACCAATCAGTTGATTAGTTTGTATACAAATCAGTGATGGCAACACAATTATAGTGAGATATTTATTCGATAAAGGTAATAATCAACACTTAAATGAATTAGAAATTACGGTGAGATTAGAAGTTATGGATGATCTTTCAATGACACTAAAGTGATCTTGAGAGTGTTCATCTAGTAACTAAGACTAAATAAGGATGATAAACTTGTGTAAGGAATTAGAATTATGATTTGCAGTTTTCATCACTAAAATGACATCAGCTATAATGCCGAAACTCTATTTTATCAAATGGATGAGTGAATTTCGCGTGAAAATCCGAGATCTGTTATCTTATTCCTGATGAGTTCGTCCATAGATTATAGTCTCACCGAAATTACAAAAGTATTTTTCACTGTCCTATTGAACGATATTCCTTTCAAAAAAATCTCAAATAAAAAGATGATGGGTAGCGACTAGCAGTGGAATCCAGGACGCGCGTTTCGTCCTATTTGGGACTCGTCAGCTGGATGTACCTGCACTTCCGTGTTGGTGTTCACTCTGGGACTCGAACTCAGTACCATTCGCTTCAAACGCCATCGCGCATCCTGGATTCCACTGCTATCCACTATCCATCATTGCTTGCAAATAGCTTGTGGATTAAGGTAATATCGAGGCATACGCACTGTATGCACATATACCAATAACACACTGATCAATTGCAGTCTTAAACCTCAATGAGAAGATACAAACCAAACAATTCGAAGTGAATTAGAAAGAAGATGGTTGGATAGATGTAGATGTCTTGAAATGTTTTCCATGATAACACGTATTGATTCACGTTTCTTGTTTTAGATCAAGTATGAATGGATCTATTGTATGATGACTCTAGAAATCATAGTTAACTTTTAGGACTATTTATTTTTAACGTTGATGAAAGTATCATCTAGATTCAAATGTAATGTCTAAAACTGTAGTTTGCAATGAGTTTTATCATGGACAATATAATTTAATGGTTCTATATCTGACTCCATTTAGATCGTATAAATGATAGTTATCGAATGATTACTGTCAAAATATACATTCGTGCTGTCCTCGTATATAATCATCCTCTTAAATCGCTTTAGTGTATAACGGGATCGAATAAGTCGAATAAGAGAATAAAGTTTTGAATATGTATATTTCATACAATTGTTGATCCGGACGAAAGATCGGAGTAAAGAAGTGAAGAGAGTGAAGCAAAACGACGCACAGTGAAGAGGGTGTGTGAGCCAACTCGATTTACCTTAGCGTTAATCGATATTTATAGCCGAACAACAAATAAGTTACAGGCATGCGATGAATAGAATAAGAAGTGCACACATATACGCTCATCTGAAAACGGTGGAGGTTGATAAGCGAATAATTAACAAGGTCAAAATGTAGCTTCAGAAGAATGGACAAATTGGTTTGTCTGGATGCCAGAATAAATTATATGGGCTTAACATAGCAACTGATACTACAATAACATTATGATTAGTAGAGAATTTAATAACCGTTTACGATTTACCTGGGTGATTTTTTTTACTGTGGTTGTGCTATATCTAGAGCTTAGATTCTTAAGATACCGTGTATAACTTGAGCACTCGAACGCTAGAGCTGTCCCAAGTCGCAATTAAAAAGACAGAAGAGAAGTGAAAGGAATGTTATTTCAAACAGTGTCAAGTATGCCACAAATTGTCATGTATTTATAGCTATTAGTAAAATCGAAATCATCATTATAATCATACAATCTGCATATAGGGTTTTTTTTAGCATTTGTCCGATAGGGAAGCTCCACATAGGGATTCTGGAATATTCTTCCAAAAGATGATTGGGTGGAATATCTTCGACTCTTTCTAAGCTTCTTAGAACTTCCTCGAGCTCACTTATAGGCCGTCCTTACAGGTTATAAATCAATAAATAATTTAATAACGAATTAGCTAAAAATGGATGACTTGAATTGTACTACATAGAATACGAGTTGAATATATTTTTCACAGACAAATTAGGATAATTAAAAAGATCATAATCTTTTTATTCATTTGGCAAATGTAACTTCGAAAATCAGAGCAAAAAAAGGGTAGGGATAACCAACCAAAATAAACATCCAGACAATGACAGGACAACAGTCAATTACAGATCAAGGTTGACATAATAAACTGTTAGTTGTATATAGAGAAGTTCGTGTATTACACTTTTATATAAAGTTTGTTCTTATGCTATCTAGTAGGACAATGTATGTTACGGAAGTAAACCACTTAGATCAGTCAGACAGTCAGTCAGTTACAACGTAGGACCAGGCACATACATGCATCGGTTCAAGTTGCCACACCTCATTAGCACAGCAAGATGATCACCGGATTCATAGAATCAGTTAACTGAATGGTGTAATATATAGAGGAAAGATTTTATGTAAGGACTTTGTACACCGAGAGGTTCTGTGACAGTGTCTTTCGTTGGAAGGTGTACCTCAGAAGTATATAAACCTTGTGAAGACTCTTTACTTGAACACCACTAGTCGAGTGAGAGATTATGGTGAACTGTCATTTGCTTTTGCAACCTCATATGGTGTCCGTCAAAGCTGTTTACTTCCTCCAATTTTGTTTAAATTCATCATAGACATACTGATGGAAATAACGCTCTCATCGACTGAATTTTCGGGCATTGATCTCCTTCCAGGAGGTCTACTTATCGACTTAGAACACACAGATGTTATAGTCCTGTTTGTTGAAGACGCTGATAAAATGCAGAGTCTTTTGATAGCACTGAGCTATGAATCTTCTTTACCATGTTGAAATTAATAAGTACTGATATTGATCAGTGGTGAATGTTATGTTAATCTAGGCTTTGATACTCAATGAATTCTATCGAACAAGTTGTATCGTGACAATTAGTTTAAGTGACTTAGCATCATAAGAATGATATTTTTGATGAGAACAACAACAAAGATTTGAGCAGAATAACATTAGTTTATTTTATTTCGTGAATTGGTTGGAGTTAGACATTAACACCGTTGGATGCCAGCTCAGTGGTCTAGAGATTAAGCGTTCTTACGCGACACCGATAGATACTTGTTTTGAATCTCACGTGTGGAATCGTAGATGCGCACTTCTGCAGAGTCCCACAATAGGACGAAACGTTCATCCAGGTTTTCCATGGTAATCTAGCTTCAATTGACTGGTGAATTCAACCATTAAGATTACTACAATCTTCAGAAATCCCTATTCTGATAATAATCATCATGTGCTCACTAGTGACTGCCTTCAAGATGTATTTCCTGGACGTCTAGTGAGAAGCCATCACCAATGGATTTCAACCAGGTCTGTTGTAAGATAGTAAATCACTGAAGACAATGATGGATGTGTCGTTCAATTACATGAATTAGTTGAAGGTGACATTAACACCATTGGTCTAGAAGTTAGGCGTTCACGCTCTAGACAGATAGGTCCTGGGTTCGAATCTCGTGAGGTGGAATCGCGGATGCGCACTTCTAAGATGGAATCCCATACTAGAATGAAACAACCATCGAAGGCTTCCAGATTTTCCATAGTAGTTTTAATGTTGATCAAATTTGAAGTTCATTCACATTATTCTTATATTAAAATGATTTATTTTCAGATATTTTGAATAGTAATATATTACTTTAAATAGACAAATATCTATTTCAATAGTTGAAATCATGAGTCAATTGAAGCTAGACCACCATGGAAAACCTGTAAGCACTGGGTGGCCATTTCGTTCTAGTATGGGACACCTCATCAGTGCGTATCCACGATCCTGCCCCCTGCGAGATTCGAACCCAAGACCTTAACCATTAGACTACTGAACTGTCATCCAATGCTTCCAGGTTTTCCATGGTAATCTAGCTTCAATTAACTCATGATTTCGACTATTGAAATTATCTATTTGCCCAAAAAATTTACATTTACTCTTCTATATTGAGATATATTTAATTAGTTAATAGTTTCCTAGTTGAACAATTATTTATTATAACAGCTGATGATAAATAGATAGATAGATAGATAGACAAACAGACGGATAGATAGATAGACATATGAAATAATTTGTCATACTTGTCAATATGATCATTTAAAACAAATAAATCAATATAGGCGGGAAATTATTGAAATTAAACGGAAGAAAAAGATATAAATAGACTGAAAATATATAAGTTCAGTAATAATGAAAAAGGATAATTTTGTTAATTTTGAAGGTTCAATTTGAAAGTGAAATCATGTTGATTCTAAAAGTTGTTTCCTTCTAATATAGAAAAAACTACCAACAACATGTACATCTACGATTTGTAACATCTTTCAAGGAATCTAAGTATTACTTAGGTAACATCGATTAGGTTCGATAAAGAGCTCTGAAAGACAAAACTAAACTACTCTAATAATAGTTATAATTGATAGTAAAGAATATAGGTTGCTGATATGAACAAAGAAACAAGAAACTTTGACAAACTATGGAAGCCATTGTTGGAGGGGGAACGTTAGTTCATTTCATTCAAAGCTTGTAAAACAGTAATATTTATTTATGCCCCTAGTCTATTCTACAAACCATAAGCTTTCGCTTAATGTATGATTCAGTGCCATAGCCCTCTTTGTTTTAAAGCTATTATAATTTAAACGTATTATTTTGTACTCTATTTCCTATGTTAATCTCCAGTTTTGGACATAATTGTATTTTCCTAATTATTGTACGTTGTGTTCGACTTAGTCATCTATTTATTCATGTATCTCTCTCTACACTGATCTGGAAATCGGTAACCAGATCAGAATTGAGAATAAATCAAGTAGTGTTCCAGTTGACTAGTCTTCTCTCTCACTCATGTGCTTGTCAGTCAATCAGATGATAGGATGGTTTTCTTCTCTGTACCCTACTTCGAACTCACGCGTACTAGCCTTAAGGTGAATCCGGTGAGCCTACCGTGTCAAGGTGTTAATCTCTAGATTAGCCAAGTTATCGTGAGCACTAGAAGTGTGTAGACTTATCAAGGACGTTACAGTTGCATAATAACACGAAGTGACTAGCTATGAAAATATAAGTTAAAGAATTTCAACTTAGTAGTCAAAAGATAACTCGCTTGCCAAAGATAAATGATAGTTAGCAGTGGAATTCAGGACGCGCGTTTCGTCCTATTTGTGACTCGTTTGTTGGATGTACCTACATCTCAGTGTTCAATTGAGGTGAATAAGGCTGTTAGATCGAAGGATATCATCAGACTGTCGTTGTTTATTTGAATGTTCCTAATGTGATCAAGGAATTGTTTGGGGGATTTGATGAAGTGGTTGGATCAAACCACTAAATTTTTCAATATTCGTGAAATTTCTCTTGACAAATTTTATGTTGTGTTTATGGGGAGTGCTACAATTGGACGTAGTGAGATGTTTGGTTTGTGTATTTCCGGCTTACCATAGAGTCGAGGGAGCACTGGTCCATCGGATCTCATTCTTCAGTGATCTTGTTTTGTTACTTCTCCTGCTTTGACGAGCTTGTTCAAAGTCTTTGAGATTTGGTTGTCTAACTTTTTGACTCGATTTATGTCCATCGGTTTGTATATGCTTTTATCTCCTGGTAGGTCGTCGGCTTTCTTGATTCGCTCTTCTTTGTCCATGATCACTATGGTAAGTCCTTTGCCCGCCGAAAACATGACAATATCCTTACTACTTCTGAGTCTCGTTAAACCTTTTTGTTCTTGTCAAGTCAGTTGGTTGTTGTTCATCATCCGTCGAGTTAACGACAATATAGTTTGTCTTATTTCTTGGTTTGAGTGATGACTCTAGTGCTGAGAAGAATTCCAGTTTTGAGGCGTCATTTGTTCTTCTATGTTTGTTAGTGGTTGCTTTGACAAGTTGACCACGCAGTTGTTTGTATTTTCTTCTATGGGTACTTTTGAGATCTTGGTAAATTTCTCCTTTGTTCTCTGTGTCGTTTGCATGATATTTCGACGGCTTTTGTTAAGATTTTCAAATGTTCTGACGTAAGTATCCTTTGTAGCTTCATCTATTGATCCTCTGTGACGTGTTGGTATTTGAGGATCCTGTAATATCTATCAGTTATCATTAGATGCACCATTTTTCTTCCACTTTGCACAGCACATCCCGTTGTGCAGATGATTGGAGATCTGTATCTTACACTTATTGGTAGAACATGCTGACGAAGACTCTCGTGGAGAAAATACAGTTGTTCTCGAGTAGAAGTCTATCTTTTAGCGAAATTCTCCCATTTTTGAACAAGGAAACTTGTATTACACTCATATGAGCGTATGTGTCCCACCCACGTCCATCGCCTATTCCTAAATACCTAGCTAGTTTATACTCTCCCACAGTAGGTTGTTGCTGATATTTAGTATCTTGAGTAGACAACTATTTATAAATACTTGTATCTTCTTGATGATGGTTGTAGTAGTTCTCGAAGTTTTATCTCCATCCAGTAGAACTGTCTTGACATTTATATTGATATTGGTTGACAGTAGTTTTGAATCCTAGATCAGTAAGAATGCTATTATCGCTTTACCAATACTTGCTTTTACATCTTCATCAGATCCTTTTTGTTCATCAATCTTTCTGCTGATTAGGTACATGAGCAATTTCACCTCTCCCATCGTTTCTTCATTAAGTATGACTGATTTGGTAAATTACTAATATAATGCGTACTACCACGGAGTCCCATACTAGGACGAAATAGCCGTTCAGTGCTTCCACGTTTTCCATGATGGTCTAGCTTCAATTGACTCATGATTTCAACTAGTGAAATTCAATAATTGTCAAATTACATCATCCATTCACTAAACATTACAAATATGAAATCTTATATTTTAACCGCTTATTTTAAAAATAGATCACTGAGAACTTTAAATTGTTGATCATCATCTGAATAAATCGATAATCAGTTTTTTTTTCTTCACCGTTTTTGTTTTTGTTTCTGCTCAGTTACTGTCATTTTTGTTTGGTCAAATCCAATTTTTTTCTCAGCCCCCCTCCCTAATCATCAATAATCAACAAGTTAGACTTTTAAATTATTCTAAACTCGGTTTATCTATTCCAGTATTATAAATCTCTTATTTATTTTTAAGAGAGAAACAAAAGAGGAAAAGAAATTCAACCATAGAATTATTTTATTCAGATACACATAACAGAAAACAATATCTCATCTGAATGAATATATTGAGATTAGATGGTGGTTGGAGGTAGTCGACAGGAAACCCTGGACCTGGGTTTCGTGCTACTTGACACTCGTCAGCAAGGTGTACCCGTATTCTTGAGGGAACTGGTGCTCCTTGACGGATTCGATCCCGTGTCAACCAGCTTCACAGTCAAAGACGTTACCACTGAGCTATCCGGTCCGCGACCGAACTCCTGTAAGGCTGAGATGCAATCACCATTGTTTGACCACTGGGTGGTGATATATATATATATTTAGATATCTACTGAATAGCTGAATTTATGAATCATTTAAAGCTAGAACATCATGGAAATCTTGGAAGCACTGGATGGTTGTCTTGCAGTAGTGTTCATCCACGATCCTGACCCACAGGGTTCGAACTCAGGAAAAGCGGCTTATACAATATATTTAAATTGTTAATACGAATATTTTATAAGGATGGTAATATATTTATTAAATGTATACGTGGGAATATCTAATTCATTTGCAAAATAGCCAATAAATTGACGATTAATAATCACATTTATACTACTTGTTTACTTACTATAGGCCGCCCATCAGCACTCTCAGTCCAACCCTATCCTCGACAAGCCTTTCCAATTCTTTTATTTATGATTCATCATTTTCATATCTGATTCTATTTCCTCATGTAATGTGTTCTTCGAACTTCCTGTTCTCCGTTTACATTCAAGATTCCAAGTAAGAGATTCCCTATTGATGTAGTTTGATGATTTACCCAATGTACGTTCTATTCACTTCCAACATCTTTTCCTAATTTCTTTTTCAACTGGACGTTTGCTTGTTCTCTCTCTCACAGTACACTGTTACTGATGGTATCCGGCCAATGGATATTGAGTATCATGCGTAGTAGTTCTCCATGTTTCAGCTCCTGCACAGTAGGATTGTCTTGACGTTCGTGTTGATATCATTATATTAGCACATAAAAATGTTTCAAAGATATTAAAAACTATATTAGAATGAAATATGATAAGTTGTCGAGTACGTACTGGGGTGATCCATAAAATTCCTCGGAAAAAGCCAAAAAATGCTCTGAAAACTCTAAGAAACATATTATCCAATCAACATTCAGTAGAAAGTTTGCCAGAAACATCTAAAAGGAGAAAAGTCACATGTCGCGTATCTGATTGGATGATTATCTATACTGCTACTATGTTTAGTAGCCTTCCATAAATTCCCGGAAGTTCAAAGCCATCTAAAATACTATAAATACTCCAGATTTTCTGTACATAAACGAACTTTGGAGTGAAGCGTTTGTTTCAAATTTCGCAGCTTCTTTCTCGTGTTCAAGTCGCTGCGTAGGTTTAGCTTTTGCAGTTAGTAGCACGAGCTTAGGAACCGAATCTAGCGTTCAATTAGAAGACTTATCATTATGATAATGTATTCTGTACTTTAGAGCTATACTGATGTTCTGATAAGCTAGTCCAAGTTATGGTAACCACCTATAATTGGTACTACGTGTATACCCATCGAAACTGGATACGAAAATGGTAATGACAGCAATATTGAAGAAATATCCTAGTGCTTAATCAAAACTCGTAATAATCTAGGAATTGTTCTGACCTTAAGACCTTAAGACTCTCTGTTGTTCGATAACAGCTGAAGAGTTTAGAACGGAATGGTTTTTTCTAAAACAAACCTTCAATAAGTTGGATACAAATGTTTATCAAAGCTTATTTAACCATAGTGAAGTACAGTTGGGAAAACTATACACACACACACACACCAAGATCGTGCCTAAATGACTTTCCAGATTCTCAGGTTCTCTTACTATACCCTTAGATGCTTGAGAAAATGATCCTCTTCATATAAAGAATTGATTTAATTACGATGTACAGGGTATTAGGAATGATTTTATACCTAATATATCCTCTCTTTTGTTTTCAAATAGGTCAGGGCAACACATACAAAGAAGGCGGATTACATGAAATCAGTTAAATTGATATTATGGAATAAGAATTGAACTCTAACAATAATCAGTAGGAACCAGGAATATGAACTGTTCAATTTCATCATATGATCTCCGTCAATCTTAGTCATATTAGAATCTAGTACCAGTTTATGTCAACTAACATCTCTCAAGTTCACATTAGCACTATGATAAATAGATGAATGGAAATAATAAGAAATTTAATGAAAATTTGAACATGAGAACTGTATTTCAAAAGAAATAAATAGGAGGAAAGGATAAAAGCTCTGAAATCATTCTACAGTTGAAATAACCTCAAGTCGGAAAGTCTAAATCTACCAACATTTCTCAGAAATATACTTAACAACTTCATGGATGGTTTTCATAAGACGATAAGATCATTAATAGGTTTCTTTTAGTGACAAATGTACGACGAGGAAGACGGTGATAACTTTTGGTGGAGTTTTGTTCTCTGAGCTGGATGGTTTGGTCGTAGAGCTTTCATCGTTCTTCAGAACGACATCATCAGCACAAACTTCAGATAGAAGTGAAGTGTTCGAATTTCTCCATATGCGTTTCACAGTTTGTTCTGTACATCTCGACGTTGATTGGTTTTTATGATGATAACACTTGTATAACCAATGTATGCCAATCACCTGCTCAGTCGAAATCTGGAAATTCAGCTAAATATTGATCAAAAACATCTTCTTTGAAGATTAATTATCAACTAAGAATTTTCAATCGTCAAAAACTATGAAGTATATGACATCTACTTAATCCTATTATCGAACTATTTAGGATTATAGATCTATAAATTGATTAGGTATCGAATTCACGACCTTCAAACGTTGAACAAAAGCGTTTTGTTTTTAGATCACTATGGAACTCAAAGCAACTGTCAATCAATGTCAAAGTCAGAATCTTCAATACGAACATTGACACAGTCTTACTGTGCAGGAGCTGAAACGTGGAGAACTACTACGCATGATACTCAATATCCATTGGCCGGATACCATCAGTAACAGTGTACTGTGAGAGAGAGAACAAGCAAACGTCCAGTTGAAAAAGAAATTAGGAAAAGATGTTGGAAGTGAATAGAACGTGCATTGGGTAAATCATCAAACTACATCAATAGGGAATCTCTTACTTGGAATCTTGAATGTAAACGGAGAACAGGAAGTTCGAAGAACACATTACATGAGGAAATAGAATCAGATATGAAAATGATGAATAACAAATGGAAAGAACTGGAAACAATTGTCCAGGAGAAATTTGAATGAAGAATGTTAGTTAGAAACCTATACATCTCCACGAGGTGTGGTAACATCCGTACATAAGTAATTAAGTCAGTAAGTGAGTAGTTTATCATCTTATACTTTACATGTATGAAGTTAAATCAATCTTAATAGTTCCTAGTATTCACTGGTTGTTCTACTGTATGTTCTACTGTATGGAGCTGAAACTTGGAGAACTACAACAACCACAATCAAGAAAGTACAAGTATTTATAAATAGCTGTCTACGCAAGATACTCAACATCCATTGGCCGGATACCATCAGCAATAGCCTTCTGTGGGAGAGAACAAACCAACTTCCAGCTGAAGAAGAAATTAGGAAAAGACGATGGAAATGGATAGGACATACATTACGCAAATCGTCAAACTGCATCACGAGGCAAGCCCTAACTTGGAATCCTGAAAGGAAGCGAAAAAGAGTAAGGCGAGAGAACACATTACGTCGTGAAATGGAATCAGATATGAACAGGATGAATAACAACTGGACGGAACTAGAAAGGATTGCCCAGGACAGGGTTGGATGGAGAATGCTGGTGAGCGACCTATGCTCCTTCACGAGGAGTAACAGGCGTAAGTAAGTAAGTAAGTAAGCAAGTACTGGTTGTCTAATTCTCAGTTAGTTGAATAGCTAAATAAATTTAGACTAATAATTATTATCAATTCGTGACGAAGCACAATGTTAATTATCTTTTCCTCTCTCACTCTCTTTCTCTCTCACTTTTATTTACAAAATAGAAAAAAACGAAAGAGAAATACAATTCCTGACTAATCATTAATTATAAAATAATGTTGTACATTTTAGGGCATTCTATTATGGTATATATATATATATATATATATATGAGTAGTATGTACAGACCAATACGCATCCATAAATAGACGAAAGTATATTGGTTCACTTACATGTTTATACATGTGTGTATCTGAATGTATATGCTTGTGTATATGTATGTGTATGTGTATGTGTATATGTTGTTTATGAGCATAGATCTTTTTTTTCCTATCTATCTATCTATGTATTATTATTCATATATATATAAGTGTATGATTGTTGTCATGGATGCATAAATCCACAATTCATTCTTTATATATACTTCCCTTTTATTTTTATACTCTTCACTTTCATACCCTATAGACACATGCTTTTACTCATTATAATATACTACCAATAATGATTATCATTTTATGCAATATGTATATACATATATATAGATATATAGGACATTTATCATTTAACTACTACTAACTACTAACTACTAACTGTATAGAATGGGTGGATAAATGTTGAATTGAGTATTTGAAATCTAGGGAAAAATAAAAATAATTGGTCAATTTTTAAATAATAATAATCATAGTGACAATTATCACACTGATGGTAACAATAATGATAATAATAATAATAAGGGTAATAAGGATAATCATAAAACTGTATGGAATTCATGCTTAGTATCATCATCAACCAACACTATCATCATCATCATCATCATCATCATCATCATCATCATCATCATCATCGTCACTATCACCATCAACAGAATTGAATAAAGACAACAACAACAACACCGACAAAAAAGAATCCCACAAGGAATATTCATTCATCGTATTTCTTCATTGATTCATATCTATAATAATGATGAATAGTTAATAACAATGTTGTTGGATTTATATCACTGTATATAAAAAAAAGAAACCGGAGAGAGAGAGAGAGAGAGGGGGAAACATTTTAAAAATTAAACACTATGGAATTTATTTTATCATGTGGATATTGAACCAAAGATTACGTAATCATCATCATCATCACCCTAAAAAGAATGACACATAAACTAGCGACATATTTAAAAGAAAAGAAAATTAATTCTTTTTCTTTTTCTCGTTCTTCTTCTTCTTCTTCTTTTTGTTTATATTCAAGTTATTGTTCTAGAATATTCTACTTCTATAAAGTTCTTTGAATGATTAAAATATGATTAATCATATTCGTATTAGTATTGATATCAGTTTGAATGATCCATCATATACAATTCAGAGAATCTAATGGATTATATTTAATTAGTTTTGTAATTATCTTATCATAACAACTACAGTATAACTATTCATTAGACTATTCAATGAAAGAGTATTCTATGGAATAAATTCAACAGGATTAATATGGAAATTGAACTATGGAATTATTATTATTATTACTACTACCCCTACTACTACCCCTACTACTACCCCTATTACTACTACTACTACTACCACTGCTATGATGATGATGATAATGATGATAAAGATGATGGTCATGTATAATAGAGGAAATATGATCTTTAATTTCAATTTATTATTTTAATAATAATCATAATCATCATAATAATGAGTGGATCTAGACGAGGTCTTGTAGCACCACAGAATACATTTTTGGATAAAATAATCCGAAGATGTAATGGCCAATGTAAGTTTTATATTATATATGTAAAGTTTGTAATTTGCATAATGTGTATTATTATTATCATTATTATTCGAAGTAAAGATGGATAGTGGCTAGCAGTGGAATCCACGACGCGCGTTTCGTCCTAGTTAGGACTCATCAGCTTAATATACCTGTATATCAGAATTAATATTCACTCTGGAACTCAAACCCAGTACTATTTACTTCAAACACTATCGTATTATCTATTTTGCTTAGACTACTTGTAAATTAAGGCAATAGCAAGACAATTCTGACAATATACACATATGCCAATAAAAGACTGATCAATTGTAGCCCTAAACATCAATGGAAATATTCAAGTAAACAATATCAAGTGAATTTAAACTTCAAGTCATTGCATAAACAAGTGGCTATCAGGAATAAGTAGCTTAATGGATAACACGACGACATTTCAAGGGAATGTTACTGAGTTCGAGCCTTAGAGTCAATATTAACTCTGAATTACAGGTAAGTTCAACTGAAAAGTCCCAAATAGAACGAAACGTCTATTCTGAATTACACTACTAGCCACGTTCCATTTTTGCTTATACTGCTTTAGAATTAAGGCAATATTTAAAAAGGTACTACAACATCATATGCATATTGTGATAATTTGTCTTAGACCTTCTGATCCTATTGAAATAATTATAGATTAAAGCATTCTTTAGAAATCAAATCGAAGTTAAAAGTATACCATTGGTAACTAACCGAATAATCTGATTGTTTAGACGCTTATCATGAGACATGTAGGTTCAAGATTCTATCCCTAATATCATTATGGGTACATATTGCTAGGGAAACTTGTACTAGGACGAAACAACTGTCCAATGTATTGTTTGTATTACAATGGTAACTCAACTGAACCCAGTCGGTAACGAAAAAAAACCTACAAAAATCTCTTCATTAATTTCCAATAATTAATATGTTAAGTTTAATCAGTAGAATGTAGTGTGGTATTGAATCATGCGATCAATAGAAATCATAATAATTCATATGATTTTGTATTCAACACAGGAACTGTACATACGTTTAGCTTCTTTTGTTACCCTAACCAGTTTTATATGAATCTAAATCAATAGCCATTCTTATTCTATGGGGTTCTAATACTGCCTAATGGACAAATCTACTTTCTAATATAAACTCAATGGCGAGACTATAATTTATGGACGACCTTTGAACGACTCTAGACTGACTTTGAGGGTGTATACCTAATAACTAGGATCGAATGATGGTTATAAACCAGTGTGAGGAATTGGAATGATGATTCACAGTTGATCGTTAAAGTTAGAAATTAGATTCAGGGTTTTTGTCACTAAACTGACATCAGCTATAATGCCAAGACTGTATTTACCAAAATGGATGAGTGAATTTCACGCCTAAAATCTGAGACCTGTTATCTTATACCTGATTTGTTCGTCCATAAATTATAGTCTCACCAACTCAGCTAACATTTTCTTCTCACATATAACAAAGTGTGGACATACAGTGTTCTAACTGTAGTTTGTGCTGATGACGTCGTTCAGAAGAACGATAAAAGCTCTACGACCAAACCATTTAGCTCATTGAACAAAACTTCATCAAAAAGTGTCCAGTATTCTATGACATTGAATGCTATACAGACAAGATTTAGTTAAGGTTTCTTTTGTTCAATTCTCATCGAGTTTGTATTGTTTGATTGATTACTAGTTTGTTATCAAATCTAACTTCTCAATGAACAATTTCAAGAATAGATCTTGCTGAATAATTCTTCATCGATCTTTCATGAAAACATTCAAATTCATTGGTCCATTAGATTAATATCTGATGATTAGAAGCTTGAATTTAACTCATTTTCTCTTCTTACTTACTTACATCTGTTACCACACCTTGTGGAGGAGCGTAGGACGCCCATCAACACTCTCCGTTTAACCCAGTCCTGGGCAATCCTTTCCAGTTCTTTCCAGTTGTTATTCATCTTTTTCATATCCGCTAACCAGAAATAATAATTCAAAATTATCTCTTCAGTTTACACTAATTATTATTTACATATATCTCTTACTCATTCCCATAACCATAGATATTCACTATACTTGGCAAATTGTTTCATTACACACACACATACACACACATTATAATGTTACCCTGTAATAGGAATTGATCAAAAGGTACTTATTTGAGGGGGGTGTACTATATCGTTCTTAAGAACGTATACATAATCTCATTGAAAAAAGACGTGATTTGTTTGTTAATCTAGTGATCAAGACAAGAATATGATATCATATTATATAGAGATGAAAGAGTTTAGCACTAACAAAATAAGCATCCGAGGTTAACAATTTCACGTTGAATGTAAAAGTAGGAATGATTGGTTTACGGATAGTTATCAGGAGAATTCAGTGTTGTCTCAGTTTGTGAAGCGTAATGACTCTAAGACTCACGCCAATATGATTAATCAATGATAATATTTATTAGCTGGATTTGTTTGCATCCCAGCACTCTTAAATCAGTAGTGGTAAATTATATAATGTGTGTAGTCTGAATGTTGTCTTTGAAGCATTACTATGTAGCGTGGAGTCGAGTTGAGATTAACTATGAACACCGCTACCAAGAAACACGTGCCAAATAAATCAGAAGGCGTAAGTTGAACGTAACCAAAGAAACCCATAAAATCTCCGAGAAGCCAAATACCAGAAGGCAATTAATGGACCAAGTCGATGTTTATTTGCTGGCGATCTCGTGGCATCGAAAGGATACCGAGATCGTGCCAGGATACAAGCTTGGTTACAGAACGTAACCGAAATCGCGCGAAGTCACAATCAAAGTGTAAGTATAAGAATGGAAGCACAAAATAGCTGTCATTAGCACAGTCAAACAAAAGCACATTAAAAGTCACTGGTACAGTTGGTTATAATAATAATTGTTTTTATTAAACCAGTCGTGTTCTCGTGATAAATGTGAGTCACTACAGGAGCCTCCCGCTAGAAAGGGTTTACACTTTCAATAAATAGCGGTTTAAATCGTGGGACTGATCGGCTGACGAGCGATTGTAGGACGGAAGAATTGGCGAACAGGAAAGCGATCGTTGATCGTCGAGTTGCCAACGAAGGTCGTTTTCGGAGAACGATACCAGGAGCGATGTGCTGTATGTATTGCTTGAGTTGGCATGCTACACCAGAGTGGTTTGTATCCAGAATCTGAAGAGGGCGTTTGTAGGGGTTCGGACCAGAAACGCTGCAGACGTAGGACGAAACCACGTTGAGCCAAAAGACCAGAAGCGACCGTAACGACCATGTTCGAGACCAAGCGTATGCCAAGCATTCGAAACCAAAATATCGACTGAGTGCGTTGACAAGAGCATGGATGGCCAGTCCAGCTTTCGCCAAAGTTGAGTGAAGTCGACGGAACCAAACGGAGATGGTCGAAGGCGTGGGCTCGAATTGGCTTCTTTGGAAGATTTGACCAGAAGCTGAGGCGTGTTCCAAAATACGGGTCACCAATTGGTGAGCCCGTATTCCTATAACCATAGATATATGTGAGCGCTGAGATACTTCCAGGGTGCCCAAACCGAAGCAGGTGGTTTTGTTAGGGGCCATCTAAAGGTCTAATCCACAAGACAATGGAGTAACGCAAGGAGATTCAATTCCACGGTAACTGATTGGCTTATACGCCATTTGTTCCCTCAGAATCCTGGAGCCTATGTGGATCATTGGTTTGAAATCAGGGTTTTTCAACTTCCCCACCAACCCGGTTAAAGCGCCAGACATTCGCTTTTCGTCCTCTTAGTTTTTTAAGAAACACCTCCGCCACGAGAAGTCAGTAAGTAGGACATAATGAAGTATGTATTTTTCTCCTTGTAAAAGCAGTGATACGAAATCAGTAGATTCTTGTTTTCATTACATTTTCAATATTTAATCCTCTGCATTTTTCGAATTATTCGGTAACTGTTGTATAAATACATGGAATTTACCTAGATTTGATTCTCAGTATTGTTTCCGATTGTATTCGATCATAGGAGTTTTCGAAACATTGCTCGTATACTCTGGGACCACCGAGTAATTAATGCAGTTGTTAGGAAACTGGTACTAGGTAAGGATGGCAAATAAAATGATGAAGTTGAGATGTCTGGGACACGTGTTACGTATGCCCAACCACCGACTGCTTCGACGTGCGATGTTTTATGGTGTAGGAGTAGGTTGTAAGAAAGCTATGGGCGGCCAGACCAAAACGTGGAACAAGTCAATGAAGTCACAGACAAGTGGACTGAACCATGTTTGTAGGTGTAGACTACCTGGTTTGGATCCGCGAGATGATAGCAACTGATGGTTAGAGACCGTGAATGACATGGCTCAAAATCGTTTGCAATGGCACAGGTATATCCACTCTTTGTGTTCTCTCAAATTCTAATCTTCTGAATTCTTCATATCCCTTTCTTTTTACTCTTTCCAAATTTATTTCACTGTTTTATACTCTTTAAATAACATCTTCAAATCCTAATGTTTCCGATTACTGCTTATAGTCTTATTACCTCTACCACTATGGAATTTGAATCGACAATTGTACCTGTGTGCTAATGTGGTATTGCAACTTGAACTGATGTATGTACTTACGAAGTTCTACGTTGTTGCTAACTGACTGACTGACTGATTGTTTAGATTGTGTGCTGCTGATTAATCTTGAAATACAATGACTAATTATTAAAAAATCAGTACGTGTTCTTTTATAAATAAAAGACCATCAATTATCCATACTATCCATATTATCTCATATTTTCCCACCAATTTTAGTGTATACTACTTATATCTGTCGATATAAGTAGGTAGTATAAGGTTAGGAAGATCAGATTGAAGAGAACTGGAACAGAGAATAATTGTAATAGCAATGAAGAAACGATGAACTTTAAGACGAGTGATGGAGTATGTAATGTATGGTTTAAACATTTTATCAACAACAACAAAAACTCTCTGTAACTTTGTATGAAACAGTATTTCATGTTTCTCTAATTTAGTTCTCGTTCAATACACTATGATCAATGTTTTCATGGTATACAATTTCATTACAGCACTGATGTTCATATGAAGTAGTTTACTTTCAAATGCAGTTTTATTTACTATCCAAATTGTTTAATAAACTTGTAAGCGTGTGAAATATGCTTAAAATTTATTCAGTTATGAAACAATATGGTTGACTTGATTCATCTTATAAAATTATTCTCAAAAGGGGGTTTTATAGAGATTATAATAAATTAATAGTTGAATTCATGAGTCAATTAAAGCTAGACCATCATGGAAAGCCTGAGAGCAATAGACGACTGTTTCGTTCTAGTATGAGACTCCTCAGTAGTGCTTATCCACGACCCCGACCTGCGAGATTCCAAACCAGAACTTTCGAACTCGAACGCGAACTCTTGACCTCTAGATCACTGGACCGACATCCAACGGTGTTAATGTCTAACTTCGACCAATCCACGAAATTGAGCCACTATCCACTATCGTCTTCAGTGAGTTAATATCTCACAACAGACCGGATTAAACTCCACTAATCACAGTTCCTTACTAGAATTTCGGGAAGTACATCTTGAAGCCAGTTACTAGTGAGCATGTGATCATCATTATCATAAGGTGGTTTTGTAGGGATTATAGTAATTTAATAGTTGAATTCATGAGTCAATTAAAACTAGATCATCATGGAAAACCTGGAAGTACTAGACAGTGGTTTCGTTATAGCATAGGACTCCTCAGCAGCGCTGATCCATGGCCGTTCAGGACTCCCAGGTTTGCCATGATGATCTAGCTTTAATTGACTTATGAATTTAACTATTAAATTATATAATTATGTTTTATTATCATTGAATAGTTAATACTTTGTTCACCTTCTTACAATCATAATTACAGTTGAACATGTTAACTTATTATTTTCATCGTTCTTCGCTACTTGTTAAATAAATCATTTCAATTCTATTACTGTACACATAAATTATGTAAGGAATACACACATGCACACACACACATACACTCAAATGGAAACAAGTATAAACAAAGTATCACTGACAATTGAATAGTTCAAATGATTTATGGCGGTTTTACTGAATTTAAAATAAATATGAAGTGTTGTTATGATCATTTTATGCATTATTGATGTTATGATATTGTTACAGATAGCTGAGAAAGTCATGTACCCACGATATGTTATTTATTCATTAAGTCATATAGATGATTCGAATACTATTCATTATAAGCAAAAATGGATGATGGTGACTAGCTGTGGAATGCAGTTTGACGCTTGTTTCATCTTATTTAGAACTCTTCAGTTGCATGTACCTGACTACTAGAGTGAACAACAACTCTGAGATTGAGGAACATCCAAGTGATGAGTCTTAATTAGGATGAAACGTGATTTAAACGGGATTCCACTAGTAGCTACTATTCATCTTTGTTTAAATGAAAGTAATCATTCACTGAATTTTGTCGTTTGTATATCAGTTAAATAACAGGTAATCCATTTAATTGTTGAGAAATCGTATCAAACAGCTGAGTTAATAATTCGAGAATTCTTCAAGTAATTCTATCACCAAATATAGCAATTGTTGATAGAATGTTTAATGAGTAAAATGACGTGAGAGTTCACGTCCAGGAATTGTAATTAAACTTAACAGAAGTGTCGGAAGGTTAAACTGTTTTTATTATCAAGGGAGTTAAAAGTTAACCGCTGAATACTTTTTAACATAGTCTTTTAGGTTTACTCAATTACTTACTTTTGATTTGTTACCACACGTCGTGTAGGAGCACAGACCGTCCATCAGCACTCTCCAGCCAACCCTATCCTAAGCATTTCTTTCCAGCTCTTTCCAGTTTTTACTCATCTTTTTCATATCTGCTTCTATTTTCCAACGTAATGTGTTCTATGGTCCTCTTCTTTTCCGCTTCCCTTCAAGATTCCAAGTTAGGGCTTACCTCGTGATGCAGTTTGGTGATTTCCACGATGTATATCTTATCCACTCTCAATATACTCTCCTAATTTTCTCTTTAAATGGAAGCTAGTTTGTTGTCTTCCATAGAAAGCTGTTGCTGATGATATCCCACCAATGGATAATGAGTATCTTGCATAGACAACTATTTATAAATACTTGTCCCTTCTTGATGATGACTGTAGTAGTTCAGCCAGTTTCAGCTCCGTACAGTAGGACTGTTTTGACGTTCGTATTGAAGATTCTGACTTTGATATCGGTTGATAGTTGTTTTGAATCCCATATGTTCTCCAATCGTAGGAATGTGGCCTATACTTTGCTAATCCTCGCCTTTACGTTTGCATCCAGCCTGTTGATCTCGAAGTTGGGCGTCTACTAAGTCTTTCATCCGGTTCAGCAAAACTCTGTTAAAGACTTTCCCTGCTATTGACAGTAGTGTAATGGCTCTGTAGTTTTCACATTTGTTCAGATCTCCTTTCTTTGGAATCTTGATGAGGTGTCCTTCTTTCCAGTCCATCGGCACTTTTTCCTCATCTCCAACCTTTTTGAATAGAGAGTAAGGCATGTTTGTATTTACTTCGATGTCTGACTTCACTGCTTCAGCTGGTATATTGTCGGGTCCTGCTGCTTTCTCGCTCTTGATTTGTCTGATGGCCATTCTGATTTCCTCCGTCGTTGGTGGGTTGACATCCATAGGAAGATCTGAGTGTGCTGCTTCAATGTCCGGTGGATTCATTGGAGCCGGCCTATTCAAGAGTTCCTCAGAGTACTCTACCCACCTGCTCCTCTGTTGCTGAATTTCAGTTATTGGTTTGTCTTCATTGTCTTTGACCGGTCTTTCTGGTTTACTATATTTCTCTGCTAGTTTCTTCGTTGTATCGTAAAGCTGTTTCATATTTCCTTCTCTTGCAGCTTCTTCCGCCGTCGTTGCTAGTTCTTCCACGTATTTCTTCTTGTCGGCACTTACTTGTTTGCTTCTATAAACTCAGATTGTTCTTGAAGTTTCTCTGCTCGTGTTCGGCTGTTGTTAATTGCTGTCTTCTTGTTCTTCCTTCCTTTGATCCTGTCCAGTGTTTCTATAGAGATCCATTCCTTATGATGATGCAACTCCATATAGTCGAGGTGTCTTGATGTTCGTATTAAAGATTGTGACTTTGATATTGGTTGACAGAGGTCCGTTGAACTATTGAACTACAATAGGCAGTTTTCTTCTTGAAGGATTAAGTTCTCATGAACATACCCTGTAAAAACAAGTAAAAAAGCGAACCTCAATGAATTCATCATATTTTTACAAATATCACCATAGTAAAACTATAATTTATGGACGAACCAATCAAATATAAGATCATAGGCTTCGGATTATGGAGCGAAATTCACTCATCCATTTGACTAAATAGAGTTTTTGACATTATAGCTAATGTCAGGTTGGTGATAAAAACCCCTAAATCTAATTTCTAAACTTAATTATCAACTGCAAATCATAATTCTAATTCCTCACACTAAATTTATCACCCACATTTGATACCGGTTATTAGATGGACACTCTAATAGTTACTTCAGAGTTGCTCAAAGATCATCCATAAATTATAGTCTTATCATTTTGTATCTTCTTTCTCTTTTAAAGGATAATAATTAAATTAACACCAAGTGAATTGTTAATCTTTAAAAAAGTTTTCTATCATAATTTAATATTCATTTGACCCTTTCTTTTCATGTGTAAATTCTTAAGAGATTTCTCCGGAAGTTTAATAATCATCATTGAAGTATTTAATCATATGTTGATTCTTTCATAATTGCGAAGGTAAGTATGTGAGTGAATGTGTGTTTCATGTCAAAAAGAAAAGCAAAACCATCTAGTGTAGTAAGCAATACAAGCCAAGAAGAATGATAATGAGATAGTGGGGAAGATTTGTAGATCAGGTGGATGATTTTGGTGGATTATTGTTCTCTGAGCTGGATGATTTGTTCGTGGCGCTTCAACATGAAGTTTGTGCTGATGATGTCATTCAGAGGAATGATGAAAGCTCTACGACCAAACCATTCACTTTAGAGAACAAAACTCCACCAAAAATGAATGTTAGTTACTAGTAGTGGAATCCAGGATGTAGGTTTCATTCAATTTGAGACTTGTCAATTAGATGTTCCTGAATCTCAGAGTTGATATTCACTCTGGGACTCAAGTAAACAATACCAAAATGAATTGAAACTTCACCTCATTGCACAAGCAAGTAGCTATTAGGACTCACTGGCTAGATGAATGACACGATGTCGTTTGAAGCGAACGGTACCGAGTTCGAGTTCCGGAGTGAACATCAAATTTCGGATGCGGGTACGTTTAGCTGACAAGTTCCAGTTAGGATGAAATGCGCGTTCAGAATTCCACTGTTAGCTGCCATCACTCATCTTTGCTTATAATTTTTGTGAATTATAGCAATATCGAGATAATACTCTCAATATGCAGATATTCCAATAAGAGACTGATCAATCACAGTCTTAAACATCAATGGGAAGATTTAAACAAAACAGTAATAAACTATTTGAATGCTATTTACTAACTGAACTAAAAAGAATTTCATCTATGTGTTATAGTTAATTATAACAGTCATTTCCAGATAATGTCGATGATAAGTCTCTGATTAGATCCTGAAGGAAAGTAAATCTATTTTAAAACTTCATGAGGGTAAAACGTGTTATGATCACACAGATATTTACATGTTAGTTAGACATTAACATCATTGGATGCCAGCTGACTCAGTGGTTCGCGCATTAGACTGATGGGTCCTGAGTTCGAATCTCGCAAGACGGGATCGTGGATGCGCATTGCTAAGGAGGAATCCTGTACTAAGAAGAAACGGCCATCCAGTGCTTCCAGGTTTTCCATGATGTTCTAGCTTCAATTGACTCATGATCTCAAATATTGACATAATGGAGTACTTAATAAATTGATTAAATTTAAGAAAAAAATAATGGCGACTCAAAAAGAAAATGTATTTTTTTGTGATGAATTTTTGTTCTTTGAACTGGATGGTTTGGTCGTGGAAGTATCATCTCGTTCTTCTGAACGACATCATCATCATCAGCAGCAGCAGCAGCACAAACATCAATTATAAATGAAGTGTTCGAATTTCTCCATACATGGTTCACAGGTTGTCCTATACACTTTGATGTTGATAAGATCTTGTTAACAATTCACTTTTACATGGAGTGTGTGCTGATAATGATGTCGTTTAGAAAAACGAACAAACCATTCAGCTCATATAACAAAACTCCACCAAAATCATTCACCTGAATTACTAATCTTTTCCATCACAACAAAATGCACAGCACGATTTATACTTCCAGTTTATGGAACTTCAGGAATTTTAAAAAAATTCAAAAATGGTTTTCCTTTTTTCACAAATTTGCAAAAAAAATTTTTTCTTGTTTATTGTCATGATGATGCTTGAATAAATGAAGAGAAAAAAATAGTAACTAAGGTCAACAGTGGTTATTACGTAATAATATTGATTCTTTTGAAAACAATGAAAATAACAGAAATTACAGTGAGACTATAATTTATGCGCGAACCAATTAGATATAAGATAACAGGTCTCGGATTTTTGTGTGAAATTCACATATACATTTAGGTAAATAAAGTTTTGACATTATAGCTGATGTCACTTCTTGATGGAAACTCGAAATCTAATTCATAACCTTAACCACCAACTGTAAATCATAATTCTAATTCCTCACACTGGTTTATAACCTTCATTTGGTCCTGGTTACTAGGTGGACACTTTCAAGGTCAGTTTAGCGTCCCTCAAAGATCGTCCATAAATTATAGTCCATTATTATCCTTTAGTATGTAGTGTCAGTTACTATATTAACTCAATTTATTTTATTCTATTTTCTGGATAGGCCAATATATCTATTTTTCTTGAGTTACATTTTGACTTTGTTAATTATTCGTTTATCAACCTTGATTACTTTTACATGAGCATATCTGTGCGCCCTTCTTATCCTATTCATCACATGCCTGTAACTTATTTGTTGTTCGGCTATAAATATCGATTAGCACTAAGATAAATCGAGTTGGCCCACACGCCCCCTTCACTGCGGGTCGTTTCGCTTCACTCTCTTCACTTCTTTACTATGATCGTCCGTCCGAATCAACAATTGTATGAAATATACATATTCAAAACTTCATTCTCTTATTCGACTTATTCGATCCCGTTATACACTAAAGCGATTTAAGTCGATGATTATATATCCGATCCAACTGGAGTTAGATATTGGGTTATTAAAAGTAAACAGTTTTATTAGTTGATTTATCGATTATTAGTTTTTTTATTTAGTGGCCCTATATCTGACTCTAATAGAATGGTATGCTGAATGTCATTGAAATATACGTTAGATCAATCCTCGTATGTAATCATCGTGCCTAACTGGCGTTAAGGAATAAAGGAATTAAAACCAGTCCAATATAAGAATGAATTTTGGCTACACATATATATAGTACAATCACTGATCTGGACAGGAAATGAGATGGATGAAGCAAAGAGAAGAGAACGAAGCGAAAGCACACGAATTGGAGAAGGCATGTAAGCCAACTCGATTTAATCAAGCGTTAATCAATATTTATAATCATACAAAAGTAAGTTAAAGACAAGTGAGGAGTGGGATAAGTAGTGTACACATATATGTTCATATTTATAAAAAAACACAGTCAAAGTTGATAAATGGATAATTAACAAGGTCAAAAGGTGACTCAAGACGAATGGATAGATTAGTTTGTTTAGAAGCTAGAATAAGCTGGGGGGGGGACTCCAGATGATCCTCAAACTAGATTTTATACTAGTTTACACATAACAATATGGTGTATTAGTTATTAACAGGATTTTAATTGACTTCATCGAATGTCATCTTTTAGAAGATTATCAACATGACATTTTGACTACGACTGAATCCCCATAAGATTGAGATATTCATAATGACTGATCAGTAAGTAGCGTTTGATTTCTTACTTCTTTTTTTTTTTTGTAGTTTGTGATGGTAATTGATAGACAGTAAGATAGATTCAATACATTATGGTGTATGCTTATTTAACAGTTAGCACTTCAGTAAATAAAATTACCTCTGCGAACATTAAATCTATTGAATACCAATTAACTTCATTATCAGTTAATTACTAATGAAAACTATCATTATAAGGTTGTAGATATTGTTGAGTTTTAATTATGATCATTAAATGATCAATGTTACACCACCATTGGAAATCAAGAATCACTGGACTGATGTTTCATCTTAGTATGAGACTCCTTAGCAGTGCGCACCTACGAACCCCCACGGAGCGTACAGACTCAAGACCTTCGGTCTTGTCCGTGAATGCTTGACCTATAGACCACTGAGTCAGCATTCAAACGGTGTTAATGTTTAACTTCATCCAATCCACGATATTGCGCGTGATCTAACATTGATCGGTTCATGACATCAATTAAATTACAACAATCTTCACAAACTTATACTGATAATTATCATTTATTCACTAGCGAATAACTTCGAAAAGTAACTCACAGAGTTCTAATGAAAAGCCGTAACCAGTCGAGTGCAACCATGTCGGTTGTGAATTGATTACTCACCAAAAACAATGGAATATAGTCGTACGATATCGTAGATTTGTTGAATTTAGACATAACCACTATTAGTACAAATGTCAAGACACTTCTACTGTATAGAGCGGAAACTTGGAAAACCACGAAAGCTATCATCCAGGAAATAAAATTGTTTATTATCAGTTGCTATGCAAAATACTTCAGAGCCGTTGACCAGGCACTATCAGCAACAACCTACTATGGGAGAGAACAAACCAGATTGCAGTGGAAGAAGAAATCAGGAAGAAGTGCTAGAAGTGGATAGGACACACATTGAGGAAAGCACCCAACTGCGTCACAAGGCAAGCCTCCACTTGCAATCCTCAAGGCTAAACAAAGGGGAATAGGAAGACCATAGAACACATCACGCCGAAAAATGGAGATAGACATGAGAAGAATGAACAACAATTGAATAGAATTAGAAAGGAAGACCCAAAACATAGTGGGTTGGAGAATGCTGGTTGGTAGCCTATGCTCCATTAGGAGTAACAGGTGTAAGCAAGCAAGTAAGTAAGTAACCATCAGCATGCCTGCTCAATAGTCTAGAGGTTGAGAATCGAGGGTCCTAAGTTCGAATGTCATATTTATGGTCTTAAATGTATATTACTGAATAGTTTACTGAAACAACAATTTGCCCGTTTATTCTTTTTTGTTTAATTAAAATCTATTACTAATAGTTTGTTTTTATATTATTCAACAGTAAAACTTTTGTTTACTTCAATATGACTGTTTACATTGATAACTGAAATAAACACTTTGTTGTTTAAAGATTTTACTGTCCATATTTTTAATTTTTTTGTTCTCTTCTGATTTCGTTTGTTTGTTTTTTTGTTGATGAATGTTGCTTAGTATTCCCATGAGAGTGTAGAAACATAAAGAGAACTTTCTATAAAACAATCTATAGATATTTGTATAGATAACATTCAGAAGAGAATTAATACTGAAGACCCTGAGTTCGAATCCTGCGAGCAGGATCGTAGATGCGCACTGCTGAGGAGTCGCATGATAAGACGAAACGGCCGTCCAGTGCTTCCAGGTTTTCAATGGTGGTCTAGCTTCAACTGACTCATGATTTCAATCTGTGAAAATTTCTAAAAATCTCCACAAACCCCTTCTGATAATAATCGTCTGCTCACTAGTGACTGACTTCAAGAGATACTCCTGGAGTTCTAGTGGGAAGCCGTTACCAGTGGAGTACAACCAGGTCTGTTGTGAGATATCAGCTCACTGAAGACAATGGTATATGGTGGCGCAACTTCGTGGATTGGTTGAAGTTAGACATTAACACTGTTGGATGCCGGCTCAGTGGTCTAATGGTTAAGTGCTCGCGCGCGAAGCCAGTAGGTCCTGGGTTCGAGCCCCGCGTGGTGCGAGACCCTGGGTGCGCACTGCCGGGGAGTCTCGTACTAGGACGGAACGGCCGTCCAGTGCCTCCACATTTCCATATTGTTTATTATCATAATGATCTGATTATGAATTTGTATAAATAATGTAAACCCTAACATCTTGATAAAACTTAAATAGACCAATACTCATTAGTCAGTAAAAGTATATCAATCCTACAAGAGATCACTGGCTCTTCGAGTAACTCAGTAGTAACATTATAGAATATGAAACTGAATGACGTGTGTCTAAGTAGGATGAATAATAATCAACTTCATTAGGATTACAAGTAAACCATATTAATGTTAGCGTAAGTATTCCACTTGTTGATCGTTGACATCAAATATCTCACATTAGTTAAATTGTGTTATAGATTTAAATCAATAAAACTAATGATCAGAACTAAACGATTAGATTCATATGATGTTAGCTCCTTTTTAATGATCGATTACAGCCAACGATCATATTCCCTGTTCATATTTACGTACATAGTTTTCTTCACAGACAAAGACAACAAACAGCCTATCCTTCATTAGTGGCTAAAACTGCACACAGATTTAAACACAATTAAGTGATTCAAAATGCTTTTGTTTACTTAATAGTTGAATTCATGAATCAATTTAAGCTAGAGTACCATGGAAAACCTGGACGACCGTTTCGTCCCATTATAAGACTCTTCAGAAGTACTCATCTCAAGAAAATAATTCCAAGATAAAATATAAATTAAATAAGTTTTCAAGTGTGAATTGTGGACTTTTTCTTAGGAGATTACTCCCCGAGCCTTTAACTTAGAGGCCTAATCAATAAGCAACATTTAGAGATGCAGTCCTATGGTAGCCGATGAACGACAATAGATTCACACGCTATTTGTCCCTTCAGAATCCTGAAGCTCATTGGTTTAGAATTAGGTTTTTCCAACCCATCTAGGTGGATCCTTTATCATCCGGACATTCGCTTTTTATCCTCTCAACTTCATAAACAACATCTCTGCCTCGAACAGGCATTGAGTAAGACTACTCTGACAGTGGCTGTATAAGTGTTGCCATATGAGAGCATTTGTAGATGGAGAACTGACTCATCCCATTCTCAATCGTATCAGAGCATTCGATGTCATCGAGATTTAGATGGTGGTTGGAGGTAGTCAACAGGAAACCCTGGACCCGGGTTTCGTGCTACTTGGCACTCGTCAACAAGGTGTGTCTGTAATCTTGAGGGAACCGGTGCTCCCTGGCGGATTCGATCTCGTGTCACCTTGCTGACGAGTGCCAAGTAGCACGAAACCCGGGTCTAGGGTGTCCTGTTGACTACCTCCAACCATCATCTAAATCTCAATGCATAGTGCCCGCAGTGTCGAGTCACCTAGACTGGTGGCCACATTGCAACATGATCGATAGTATTTGATCTGCACTAATAAGGACTAGACAAGCATGACATTGATCACCATCCAGTGATCAATCAATTGTGATTCGGTGTCATCATTCATGAATACTTATTCTCTACTTATTTAGTTGTTTAATAATTAACCATTCACTTATTGATTCCGTTAATATCCTCTTACTTCATCAACCGTATACAAATCACATAGAAATACAAACTTGAATGTAAATTCTTTATTTAAAAAAGAACAAACAAACAACAGAATTCATGGATTCATTAGTGGTATTTTGCCATTACATTGATCATGTTGCTTATTAATTGCATTGCTTTAACGAATAAATGACAGTCCAATTTCAATTCTACACGGAATCAAAAAAAGAAAAGAAAAGAAAAGAAAAACGAAGAAAGAAAAGAAGAGACAAAAAGTAAACTACCTAAAAAGGATTGTTTCAAGAAAGTTATGAGTTGAATAGGGTAAAAAGAAAAAAAAGAAAACAAAAACTCTCTTTTATCAGTGAAGTAGTTGTCACGAATATTTCTCAATTATTCATTCATTGTAAAGAGTGAAATTTTCTTCTTCTTCTTCTTCTTCTTCTTCTTTTGCTTTTATTTTCATTGTTATATGATCGCTTAGTTAGAAACGAAACAATCTCTATAGGCCTTTACTGATATATACATATATATATGCATAGATATAGATAGATGGATGTATTGAAAAGAAATCAATTGTTGTGTATGAAGTCAATATTCAATGGACAATTATCTCGTAACTAATGTAATGCATGTATCTATGCAAACCTATATATATATATATAATCCTCGTTAATACCCTAGTAAGGAAAATATATACAGTTTCAAAAGATAATGGGCGTATTTTTAAACATATGAACGTCTTTTTGTTTCATTCATTCTGTGTAAATCAATAATAATATATAGATTTGTGAATTGCCAATAGATCAACTTACTTACTTACATACTTATACCTGTTACTCCTAATGCAGCATAGGCTACCAACCAGCATTCTCCAACCCACTATGTTTTGGGTCTTCCTTTCTAATTCTATTCAATTGTTGTTCATTCTTCTCATGTCTATCTCCATTTTTCGGCGTGATGTGTTCTATGGTCTTCCTATTCCCCTTTGTTTAGCCTTGAGGATTGCAAGTGGAGGCTTGCCTTGTGACGCAGTTGGGTGCTTTCCTCAATGTGTGTCCTATCCACTTCTAGCACTTCTTCCTGATTTCTTCTTCCACTGCAATCTGGTTTGTTTTCTTCCACAATAGGTTGTTGCTGATATTGTCTGACAAACGGATCTGAAGTATTTTGCATAGACAACTGTTAATAAACTCTTGTATATTCTGGATGATGGCTTTCTTAGTTCTCTGAGTTTCCGCCCCATACAGTAGAACTGTCTTGACATTTGTATTGAAAATCCTGACCTTGGTGTTGGTTGACAGTTGTTTTGAGTTACAGATGTCGTTCAATTGCAAATATACTGCTCTTGATTTACTGATATTCAAATAACATTGTCTATTAATTAAGTTAATAAAATGGCTCAACTGAAATTAACCATCATCGAAATTGATTATACGATAGTTGCTATAATCTGATTACTCTTAATGACTAGATAAACGCGACTCATCTCATTTCTCTATGATCAATTCATTTATACTGAGGTTATAGTCTGCAATAAACTACCCATATACACATTCACTTGGTATTGTTTACTTAAATCTTCCAATTGATATTTAGAACTGAAATTGATTAGTCTCTTATTGATTTATGTACATACTGTGCGTAATGACTCGATATTGACTTAATTCACAAGCATTTTATAAACAAAGATGAATGATCGTCACTAACAGTGGAATCTATTTTGACGCACGTTTCGTCCTATTGCGAGACTCGTCAGCTGGATGTACCTGCATCTGAGAGTTGATGTTTACTCCTGGACTCGAACCCACACATATATATATATATATAAATAACTTTCCCTACACAATAATCTTGTCAAATTCTCTTCGTTTATTCTCCTGATTGAATTCAATGTAATTTTATGACTCTTTTCGTTTGTCTCTTTGCTTTTTTCCTTCTTCTTCTTCTTGTTATTAAGGAACGTGTTTACAACGAAAGTATAAACAAGTTTTTTTTCGTTGGTTTGTTTTATTTGTTGACAATATAAAAGATAAATAATTAATTAGTTACATAATAATAATAATAGTGGTAGTAGTAATAGAAGTAGTAATGATTGCTACCATGACATGAACAATCTCAACAACAAAAACAACAGCAACAACAACGACAACAATAGAGAATTAGATAAACACCATGAAATGAATAATTTAATGAGCTTCAATAATCTAAATGACATTTCATTGTACAGCTGGCAGGGAAAACCTTTTTTCATCTCTCTCTCTCTTTATATATATGTAATAGAACTCTAGTAGTGCTGCATCGTTGACACTAATACTACTGAGATTATTATTAGTAGTAGTCGTATTAATAGTCACAGTATGTATAATAGGACTAGTAGTGATATATCATTGATACTACTTACATTATCCTTATCAGTAGTATTATTAGTAGTAATCATAATAATTAGAGAAAAAAAGTGACATGATTAAATGAACCATCTAATTCTTTTTTTTGTTGTTTAACTAAAGAAAAAAAATTCAAATTCTATTTATATAGAATAGATGTTCACATGTTCATTGATGCATAGAAACAAACATAATCAAATAGCGTGTTTCAATGAACAATGAAAACACAACTCATACTAATATTGATATTGTTTGAATGAATGACTAATTTATGAAATAAGTAGAGATTGATTTACTTTATTTTTGATACACCACCCCACCCCACTCCACCCCATCCCATCCTAACCCCACCTTACCTCTTTTTAGATTTTGTCTATTTCAACCCCCTCTCTCACTCTCTCTCTATGTTTTGTCTAATGTAAAACATTTTTTCTCCACTTATATTAACTGTTATAGGAATAATAAATGATAACGTCAATAGATGATTACCATTTTTGTTTTTCTAATATAAAAAAAAAAGTTTTGATGTTTATCTAGTGCATAGAGTTACGTTTTCTTTCATAATTTTTTTATTATTTATTTTTGGTTTTCAACATTGTAATTATTGTAGATAAATATTAGTTAACTTGGTAACACAATTTCTACGCATTCATACTAACACATACATACACACACAAACAAACAAGCAGACACATACACCCACGCACATATCGATGGATGCATAAACGTGTATAGTAACTCTAAAATGGATGACGTGAAAAATTACAATTTTTTTTCTTTTCATAATTCAACGATATAAGTATGAAAAGTACGTTTCATTTGATAGGAATACTGCGTATGAATGATTGATTTATGTTACATATATATACTGTACAGTTACATCTGATAATATACTTACTTATTTACTTACTTACGCCTGTTACCACACGTCGTAGAGGGGCAATAGGCCACTTTCCAGTACACTCCATCCAAATCTGTCTTGAGCAATCGTCTCCAGCTCTTTCCAGTTGTTATTCATCCTTTTTATATCTGCTTCTATTTCCCAACGTAATTTGTTCTTTGGAATTTCTTTTTTCCTCTAAGGTGCTAACCGGAAAAATCTAATAATTTACTAATATCAATCTAGGGATGTGCAGATTCTTGAGTTTCAATGAATATCATGAATGGATGAATGTTAGACTACCATTGAAAACTTGGAAGCATTGGACGGTAGTATGAGACTCCTACTTAATAGTGTGTATCCATGATTTCGCATACCATCCAGTGTTTCCAAGTTTTTTATTGATGGCCTAACATTTATTCATTCATGATATCAATTGGAATTGTCAATTGGAATAGTCAAATTGTTATCAGTCATAGCAAAAGGACAAAATTGTATTCTGTCATTAATGAAACTACACTTGTTTATAAACTGATCGATTTATAGAAAGTTAAACCTCATAACTAAGTTAAGTTTATAGAAGTGGTCATCAATGTTGATTAAATGTTGAATAATAACATTTATACATCCTGTATTTTATTGAAAATGATCAAATGAATAGATCTATACAGATCAATATTAATGATTGCATAAGGACTTGAACACAGTAATCATAGCAACAAACATTAGAGAGTTGTCTGTTGATGTACTGAGTTCTAGTAGTAGTCGAGTTTTCCCTTTCCTTGATATTAATGACAGAATTTGCCAAATCTCTCTAGATATATGAACAACTTAAATGTATACCTTGGAATCGTTTAGATTTACTAATGAATGGGATGTTTTTACATGTGTACACATGAAGAAGATAAGAACATAACTCTTTGTTTTACTGAAAACCAAAACTAATACAGATCAATTATGTAATAAATAAGAAGTGATAATCGGAATATATAAAGAAAAGAGTAATTACTTAATACTAAAACAATAAGAGATTGTTACATCATAATAAAGATTGAGATGGTTTACAGATTACCATGATTACATATATTTGAAACTTCTTTTACAAAAACTAGTAAAGAGGATTCAAAGTTAATGTTTTACTATCAAGGAATATGGTTTTCAACTCTATGAGTTTATCGGAACATTTAACGCTTAATGATTTGGAATAGTGTTAGGTACATCTCTCAGTGATCTTGATACTAACGTTTGATTACATTCTATGTGTATATGATTGTTCACATGTACATAAGTGTTGGGATATTCAGGAAAATATCCCAAAAATTATTCTGTTAAGTCTAACGCTATTCTTGGATTTGAGATGGTGTCATTTTCTTATTGATCAATATTTATTTCACGTATCGTTTTCCTACTGGTCAATATTGTACAATGTTATTTTCTACTTTATGGTACGATGTGGTCTGCTTGAATGGTATATAAAAAGAGTATGTTTGAAATATAACTATTCATATCTCTGAGGTTGAGACTTGCGTTCTGGACTCAACTGACTGGGCTAGACAGGGAAGCGGGACCAATCAGAACCCTAGGCGTCTTTGGCCCGATCGATAAATTCGTTCGCTACCCTCTAATCAGTAGCCCTTTTTCACGTTATAACAATAAGTAAATAAGGAATGGAATAGGATATGATTTAATCATCTTTACCAATCTAATGAAACATCTATCAAAACAAAATAATGTTCGCATTCTAGATTGTTTTCACATTGATTGATTTCAATCTCCAATTTAAAATGATCCCATTTGATTATTCTTTTAAGACCCCTTTAAGTTAGTTAGTGATCAACTAATATCACAAATTGACTAAAGTTTAAAAAAATCAATCGTGATATTTTATAGTTTATAGATTCCAATAATTCCTCTGATTGCCTCCAAATGCCCTGGTACGACCGAGAGTGGAGAGAGTCAGCTCTCTCTCTCTCTCTCTCTCTCGAAACGCCCTCACATGGCCACGTGCATACAACCACTGCCAAGGAAGTCTTAATCACTGCCTCCTTGTGGCATTACTGTTGTTTACGAAATTGAGAGGACGAAAAGAGAATGTCCGGCGCTTTAATCGGGTTGGTTGACACAGAGAGTTCACCTAGGGTAGTTGGAAAACCCATTGGCTCCAGTATCCTGAAGGAACAAATAGCGCATGAACCAATCGTTGGTCACCGGCTACCATGAGACTGCATCTCCTGACATTGCTCCACTGCCTCGTGGATCAGACCTTTAAGTGAAAGGTCCGTGGTGTGGTCCCCTAAGAAAACCATTTGCTTCGGTTTAGGCACCTAAGCAGTATCACAGCCCTCATACAATTCGAATGAATGATTTATGTGGCGCATATCTATTTGGTGTCTCCTTGTATCAATGTTTATGTGTTTAAATAAATTATTATTATTAAGATTTAAATATTTCTATGGATAGAAGATATAACTAAGTGTTTTTACTATTAATGAAACTATGAGTAGTATAAAAGGTATCAGAAACCGAAGCATTAAAATTTGCTATTAAATTACACTGTAGTGAACTAGAACACTAGTGCGAACAAACTAATGTATTTGAATAGAAATTTACAGAACATGATAGTAAAATACAGTGAATACTTCATTTACAAAATGTCAATCAATCGTCTCAGACTTCATTGTTCCTTCATTTCGACACTAATCATTCTCTGTTCTCGTTCTCTTCTCTTCGATCTTCTTAATCTTCTACCTCCAGGCATTTCACTTTCTATTAATGATACATACTACTTATATCTGTTGACATCATTAGCACACACCACAACACCAATATTGACAAACATGATCCTTATTAACAATTAAGTTAAACATGAGATCGACTTATTGCTGAGTAGTTGTCATTTACAGGTTTGTCTAGTTCTGATGACTACCACTAACTATTTAGCACTATAATGTACCATATGTTCTGAAAGATTCACACTTCTAATTATGACCATATGATTGTCAGGAAAAGGGATGGTATAAATTTGTTCTATTCATCCTGATGTCACCTAAGCTACTAATCATGAAGTCTCCACATTCGTCACTAGATTTTTTTTCCATACAACATGGAATACACCATTAAATATCCTTCATTATGGCTGAATTGTTATGAGAAACATACGTAATTAAATGAATGGTCATAAGTATTTGCTATTTACTAAGACAATTTCAAAGTCATACTATATTAAAATCAGAAGGGGTTTTGCGGAACTTGTAGTAATTTTAATAGTTGAGATCATGAATCATTTGAAGCTAGACCACCATGGAAAACTTAGAAGCATTAGGAGGGTTCGAATCTTGAAAGGCTTCATCGTGGATGTGCACTGCTGAGGAGTCCCACAACAGGATGAAACGGTCGTCCAGTGCTTTCAGGCTTTCCATGATGGTCTAGCTTTAGTTGACTCATGATTTCATACTACATTCTTTAGCTATTTATCCATCTGAATGAGTTCACAATAAAAAATCAAGTGAAGCATTCATAGATCAATGACTGTTATTTGCATGCCAGTAAGATATGTAACAGTCGTTGATGTATTCGAAAGAAACTTACAGGAGCTGGTAGTATGTCAAGCCCATATAGGTTATTCTAGACTCTGGACTGATCAATCTATTCATTCTTGTCAAGCCATATTTTTATCCTGCCATTTATTCGCTTATTAATCCCGATTGCTTTTATGTAAGCGTATGTGTGTACATTATTATTTTACTCATTACATGTTTGTAACTTACTTTTATATGACTATAGATATTTATTAACTTTTGGTTAAATCAAGTTGGTTCACATGCCTTCTCCAGTCAGTCAGCCAGTCAGTTACAACGTAGAGCCAGGTACATATATGCATCGGTCTACGTTGTCATACCTCATTAACACAACTAGATGAACACTGAATTCATAGAAGTAGTTAATCCAATGGTAATAATATATAAAAGAAAGACTGCATATAAGGACATAGTTCAGGAAGAAAGAATTAGTTCGTGGAAACAAAGATATGAAGCGATTTTAATCTCATAGTTCAAGAGAAGATAGAGAGTGTATAAACCGACGCCATTGTGATCGATTCTGAGTCACGTCACCCATAGTCTCCAGCCATTGCTTACGATAATCACAATGCCTTCTCCACCGCGCGTCATTTCGTTATACTCTCTTCTTTCCGCTTCCTTTGATCGCCTGCCTAGATCAACAATTGTACAAAATAAACGTATTTCAAACTTCATTCGCCATATAAGTTTATTCAAGAGTAGTTTATATAAGTCCCATATTTTACATAATTCTGTTGACATGTTAAAACATCTCAATAGTTGTTAATGTGATCTTTTATAAGGATAGGCCACCTACCACCATTCTTCATCCAATTTTGTCCTTGTCAATACTTTCCAGTTGTTATTCATCCTTCTTAATGTCTGCTTTAATTTTCCGACGTAATGTGTTCTTTGGCCTTCTGTCTTTCCGCTTCCCTTCACGATTCCAAGTTAGGGCTCGCCTCGTGATGCAGTTTGACGATGTATGTATGTATTTATATCCTATTCAATTCCATCGTCTTTTCCTAATTTCCTCTTCAACTGAAAGCTGAGTTGTTCTTTCCCACAGTAGGCTGTTGCTGATGGTATCCCGCCAATAGATGTTGAGTATCTTGCATAGACAACTATTTATAAATACTTGTATCTTCTTGATGATGGTTGTCGTAGTTCTCCACATTTCAGCTCCATACAATAGAACTGTTTTGATATTCACAATGAAGATTTTTTTTCTAAGATTTCAACAGGGACACATGGTTCATTTCTATTATGATCAAGTTTATTTTATTAAAATACACATGTGATAATTAAATTAATTAATAAAAAAAACAAGAGGTAATTACACTTAGTCTATTGTCATTTTTTTGTTTTTTTACCTTGGCAACAGTGGAAAAAAGAAAGGCACTTGGAGATATACAACTGATATTTCATAATACTGTACCGATAACTTAGGGAATACATTAACGATAGACATAGATACACACACACATACACACACACACGCACACACGCACCCAAACATTACAGTGTTTTGTTTGGAAAAGTGTTTAGTTTTATTTTAAAAAAATTAAAAAAAATTTATTATTTTTTTTATTCAGAAAAGAAACTGATTTCAGAACATGATAAATATTATCTGTTCATAGTTGTCTAGAGAATTATTTGATTCCAATAAAAGATGCCGCTCTTTGTTGTTTTACTGATATCAGAATTGGGAAAAAAATGAATTAATGAATAATTGTGAATAAGACAGAAATTTAAACCATTAAAATGTATGTATAATTTACTAGTGATAATAATACATATACTTAATTAGGCCTGTTACTCATCGTCGAGGTGCATAGGTCACTCATTAGCATTCTCTATTCAACCCTGTCCTAGGTAATCCTTTCTAGGTCTATCCAGTTGTTATTCATCCTTTTCATATGCGCTTCTCTTTCCCGACGTAGTGTGTTTTTCGGTCTTCCTCTTTTCCGCTTCCCTTCAGGATTCCGAGTCAGGACTTGCCTGTGATGCAGTTTGATGATTTCCCCAATGTATGTCCTATCTATTTCCATCATGTTTTCCTAATTTCCTCTTCATCTGGAAGGTGGTTTGTTCTCTCACACAGAAGGCTGTTTGTTGCTGATGGTATATTGCTAATGAATATTTAGTATCTTGTAAAAACAATTGTTTAGAAATACTTTTATTCATTTGGTGATAGTTGTAGTAGTTCTGCCCGTTTCAGCTTCGTACAGTAGAACTGACTGTCTTGATGTTCGTATTGATGATTGTGACTTTGATATTGGTTGACAGACAGTTGTTTTGAGTTCCATATGTTGTTCAATTGTAGGAATTCAGCCCTTGCTTTGCCAATCCTTGTTTTAACGTCTGCATCTTATCCTCCTTGTTCATCGATGATGTTTCCCAGGTATGTGAACGCTAACCAGAAAAAAATAATACAACAATACATATATAATCTTCATAAATCTCCCTAGTAATAATAATCATGTGCACATTAGAAACTAGTTTCAAGGTATAACACCTGTAGCTCTAGTGAATAGCTGTGACCAGTAGAATTCTAGTCGTATGGAGTATGAGAAAGTTATGCACTATATAGCAGCTCATGTTCAATTGAGCTTGTTCATATTTAATTTGGTGGTTAAGCCCGTTTTGTTAACTTGTCTAACGGATAGAGTCATTCGTACAATAATAACTTATCGTATATCATTGTACCGGTGAGATTATAATTTACAGACGACCTTTGAGCGACTCCGAAGTGACCCTGAGGGTGGACACCTGCTGATTAGGACTAAATGAGGATTGTAAAGCAGTTCAAATTCTCATTTACACTTGATAGTTAGGGTTAGGAATTAGATTTAGGGTTTTCATCACGAACTGACATCAGTTATAACGCCGAAACTCTATTTAGTCAAATGTACGGATGAACTTCGCGCCAAAATTCGTGACTAGTTATCGCATACCTGATTGGTTCGTCCTTAAATTATAGTCTCGCCCATTCTGCTAGCTTTACTATTAGTCGCTTAATTGATTCGATGATTCATTCACTGTCCTATGTATATATATATATATGTACATTTTAGTCCTGTTCATCGACCATCTCATTCGACTCTCACTCACTTGCCCACTTGTTTTTAGGCACTACTCTTTCATGCTTGATTAACGTACCCGTAATTTTTGTTATCTGTGCGCGGTGCAATAATAAATGTAATCAACACTTCGTATTCACCTTCTGATTAATACACCGTTGGGGCATTGTCCAGTGACGAATATCAGGACGAACAGTATACAAAGTTTAATATCGATCACCACGTTAAGTGTTTGCATGCGAGATCGAAAGTCCTGTGTTCTATTATCAGGTCCGTTTATGCGGATGGCTATGACTGAGGAGTCCCACTCTAGGATGAAACGGCTGTTCGATACTTTCAGGTTTTAAATGGTGGTCTAGCTAAGATCTATTCGTGTTTTAAACAATATATATATACTTCTGTCAGTGTTAAAGAGTCGTCATAGATTGGTCGTCGAACAATCTAGTTCTATTTCACTCATTTTCTTATTATAACTATCTTCCATCAACAATCTACCTTAGACCTAAATTAACAGGCTACAGTATATACTTAGTATCATTTGGATGATAAGGCTATTTTCTTATGTACGTAATCCCCGTTTTAGTCTCTATATAAATGATCATTCTGTTGCTTAGCCATCCTCATCCCCTCTCACTATTCTACACATAATTTTGATTCGACGATTTACACCATTTTCGAAAATGATTGTTTTGAAGAATTCAGATTTCTTGACATTGAATTAATAATTATTTCAAGCATAATAAAATAAATTTAACCCTTAAGACAAAATTACGGTGTTAATTAGCTGGTTCAAATATTATAACTATTTCATTATGTATAAAGTATGTTTCAATAGCCTTCGACATCTATTGTATAACACATATTTACTATAATATAGCTTGTTGTTGTTAAAACTTAAAGGAGGGTGTTTAGTCTTCAGCTTTTTGTAGTAAGTTTGAGAGGTCAAGCGATCTATTAATACCTGCAATATATATAATTATGAAGATCAGAACATACTTTGAATATATATAAACATATAGTGCTGTTATTGATTGTTATGGTAGACAAGTCCAGTAATTCACTACTTCGTAAGAGAAACAAAACGCCAGACGCAAACTTCTGTGACTTTAGGCCTGCTATTTATCACGCAATTCATTCGTCAATCAAAATACAATTTATCCACTCTTGTACTGTACTAAACCAATGACCTTCGACTGTTCTGATCAGCGTAGGGTCCTATTGCTCCTCTGATCGCCTAGCCCGTTCAGCTGAGTCCAGAATACCAGTACTAGCTTCCACTATGCGAATCGAATTGAATCATTTATTTCAGACATAATGGGTTTATATATCAATCAAACAGATCGCAACGCACCATAAAATAAGAAATAACATTTGTACACAATGAAGCCAAAAAGTGGCTGTGAACGTGAGAGGCAGTATTTAATAAACTGAACATAACTTAAGAACAGTAAATCGTACAATAATAAATTATAGGTCAAACCAAAGCTTATAATAAGAGGAATATAGATATACATAATCTAATTACTGAATAGTTATACCATAAGAATATATAAATAATATTAGTCCATTAATAGGTCTCAGACGTTACTCGTAATGTAATCTTCACTAGGATAGAACATGAACAGATTGATATCACCTCGCTACCTGCGGTATGATAAAGGGAATAGATATAGGCCTTTCAGTCAACTTTCATGCGGTATGTTAGAGTGATTTTACACCATTTTATTCACTTTCAATTAACGCTTTCTGGACAGGAAGTATATATTTAGACTAATGAATTACTTTGATTATCGTAAAGGACTTCATCATGGCATAACTACTCGGATAAATATCTTGAATATCTGCTCATAGGTGACGAAGTTTGATAAGAATTCTCGACATCCTTATAAGCAACTGAGATTTGAGAACAAAAGGACAGATGTGTAGAACACTTCGAGAAACTCTTGAATGGGCCAGCCCCATCGAATCCACCGGACATCGAAGCACCACACCAACAAGGCTCAGACCAGAAGTTAGTGACCTGAAGGACTGATGACACGTTTTGGTTTGTCCGCCCCCAACTTTCTTCCAACCATCTCCAACACCGGTTAGCATTGAGCGTCGTGTAATAATTTTTCATCATAAGAAATGTTATACATAGAGTTTAGATTCTTAATATGCTGCGTATAACTTGAGCACTCGAACGCTAGAACACTCCCAAATCGTAAAGAGGAAGACAGAAGACAAGTGAAAGGAATGTTATTTCAAAAGAGGCTCAATTATGGTACAAAACTCAGGTATTTATAGTTTTTATTAAAGACGAAATCATCATTATAATCTTCCAATCCGCATACAAGGGGTTATTAGCATTTGTCCAATAGGAAATCCCCACATAGGGATTCTGGAATATTCTTCCAAAACATGATTGGATGGAATATCTTCAGCCATTTCTGAGCTTTTTAGAGTATCCTAAAATTTATCCACGAACCGTCCTCATAGGAAAAAATATTTCACAAAACTAAAATAATAGTCTAAGGTTGTGATTATCTCGTCTTATTCTAATGAAATGAAAAGATATCAAAGTTTGCATAGAATTATGTAACTCTGTTGTTGTTGTTGTAATAATGACATTTATGATTGATGAATTGGGATTTAAAAATAGTCAGTAGAAAAAAAGTAAAGGGAGTTATGAAATTGAATTATTGATTGATTGTTGTTAGGGCAATTTATGAAATCAAAGAAGATTGAAGTTGAAAATAAAGGTGAACTTATTGATATATCTTAACGAGAATTAGTAATAATGGTAACTATTCAGTCTCATATGATATATATTATTTTTATTTTATCATTGTTATGTAATTAAACTATCTGAATATTAGTATCAAAAGGGGTTTTGTGGAGATTTTAGTGATTCTAATAGTTGAGATCATGAGTCAATTGAAGCTAGACTACCATGGAAAACCTGGAACCACTGGACGGTGGATGTGTCGCTTAATTTTTTGCATTAGTTGAAGTTAGACATTAACACACTTGGATGCCGGCTCAATGGTGTAGTGCTTAAGTGCTCTTTTGCGAGACCAGTAGGTCTCGGATTCGAATCTCGCGTGGCGGGGTCGTGGATGCGCGCTGCTGAGGATTCCTATACTAGAATGAAACGTCAATCCAGTGCTTCCAGGTTTTCCGTGTTGGTCTGGCTTCAATTGACTCGTGATCTCAACTATCTGTATATTCATTATAAGCATCCATTTGATCTATAGACTATTATGATACGATTTACCGTTCTTGAGTTATACCCAGTCTATTATTTACAGTCTCCCACATTCACAGTCATTTTTTGGCTTGGTCTAGTACAAATGTAATTTTCTACTTTATGGTGTGATGTGGTCCGTTTGGTTTGTATATAAACCAAGTATGTTTAAAATACATGATTCATATCTTGGAACCTGTTATTGGTGTTCTCGCCTCTAGCAAGCAGTGCTAGTTAGGAATCAAGGACCGATAAGCGCTCTAGACTGCTCGTACGGGTTTTATGCGTCATTGGTCCGGTCGATAAATTACCGTTCTCTAGTAGGCAGTATCATAATCAGTCATTCTAATAATGACATAACTTACTCATTTCGTTCTGTAATATGATCATTTTGATGTTAAGTGGTTAAAAGTGATCAGAAAAATAGTCTGAACCTAGCTTTTATTCTTATCTCTAGTCATCAGCGGGTAGTATCAGTGATCTCGAAAGGACTGATACTTTCTATTGAATTGATTTTTATCATATTATCCAAGTTGATAATTGTAGTGAACTGATTAGACCATATAACCAATGTTTGCTGTATAAGTGTATGACATAATCCTTTTAACAAGTCTTTCCTTTGACATATTCAAAGTATTCACTTAGTATTGATAAGTGAAGTTTAATCTGTGCATGAATTGGCACAGGTCACGTAAATGTTTTGTTGATGTTATGAACGGGGAATTAAGAAGCCCAGACAATTACGAAAGCTATTTTCTTGGGACGTTATTGCATTTCATTCAAAACCTGTAAAACACTTATATTTATTTTGGTCCCTATCTTATTCTACATAACACGAGCTTTCGTAATTGTCTGGGCTTCTTAATTCCCCGTTCATAACAGTTGATAAGCGTAAAACTGGTTTAAACCTAACTCAGTATCTTCTTACTAACTATGTCGACTTGATGAATATCAAATACATCTTAATAACTAATTGTATGGTATAGAAGAGTAACCCAACATGGCGGCAGAATGCACGAAACACAGTGACACAATATCACCTAACACCATGAAATGTAATCAGTTCAAAAGTTTCTTGTATTGATTAGTATTCAGGAGAACCTCAGAAAAATAGCGTCAAATTGAATCATGAATCATGAACTAAATTTACGATTAACAAACTACAGTATATATTCAAACACACACACACATACATGTACAAATAGTTGCCATGATAAACATTGCTAGACGACATACATAGGAAACAGTAGAGAGAGAGAGAGAGAGAGAGTAAAACCATAATAGCAAATCTATATCTCATACAAGTCATTTGACAAATAGAAGATTTCAATGGTTGAGATCATGAATCAATTGAAGCTAGACTACCATGGAAAGCCTGGAAGCACTGGACGACATATACTCACTAGTTATTGCCTTCAAGAGGTATTTCCTAGAGTTCTAATGAGAAGCCGTCACCACTGGAGTTCAACTAGGTCTGTTGTGAGTTAGTAACTCAGTGATGACAATGGTGGATGTGTTGCTCACGCGCGAAACCAACATGTCCTTGGTTCGAGTCTCATGAGGCAGAATCGTGGTTGCGCACTACTGAGGAGTTCCAAAGCAGCAAGAAATGGCCATCCAGTACTTCTAGTCTTTCCGCGATGGTCTAGCTTTAGTTCAACTATTAAATAAATGAAGACAGATTATCACTTACTTCTATGTCGAAATGACTGGATCAGATAAAAAAAAATAAAAAATAAAAAAAGAGAAATGAGTAAACTTCAACATGACGTCATAAAACACAGTCTAAATCATTACCATAGTAAACAAATAGTATCACAATATTCTCCATAAAAATAAAACATCATGCAATAGCTCTTGGTTAAATTAAACTAATTTAAATGTGATAAAATAAAGTGTGTGTGTGTGTGCGTGTGTGCGTGATTCCTCTTTTGTAAACATGATGTTTTGATTTCATTTTCTAACTAATCTTATTGGAATAGGGGGTGGAGTAGGGGAAAGAAACAGATTGTTTCAATTCAATTCACATGAGAAAATATAAGTAAAGTACACAAGTTGAACATAACACACACGCACACACACACAGTTATTCATCCGCCTATTTATATAGATATATATAGTTTATAACCAAAGAAGTTTTGAGATAAAATTAATCCGTTTTCTTTTTTTTTTCAATTTATTTCCCCTTAAAAAAAAGAGAAAAAAAAGAAAAAGAAAACTCTTATCCAATTCCTTTTGTTGTTGTTATTGTTGTTTTGCTTCTCATTAAAATGACCCCACGTCACGAACATTAATTTTTGTTCATATTTATTAATCTATTGATTGATTTTCTATAAATGAATTAAGAGTGATGGGGGGGGGGAAATTGAATATTAATCAATTTTAAATTTAACCCTTATTCATATAGTGATGATGTATCCATGTCCATGTTTATGTGCGTTCGTGTGTGTGTATCTATGTGTGTATCTATGTGTGTGTGTGTGTGTGTGGAGACTTGATGAATTCTTATCTGTTTCAAATATCAGGAGAAGAATTATGATCATAATTAATCCTTCATTATTATTATTATTATTCATAAGGATCTTGTTCACAAGTTAAACTTTTAATGATTTTATAAATGAATTAATTAATTATTGATTGATTGATTGTTTTAAATAATTGAGGAGGTAAATTAAAATTTAACGATATATGTGAAGGTCATATTTTTCTCTCTTTTTTTTTTCTTTTTTCTTTTTCATAATAAACCGTTTCATTTTCATTTTTATTACATGTAACTACATGTAATAGTTATTATTATTATTATTATTATTCATGGTGTCATTCAATATTATAGTCTTAGTACAATCTAGACTTCTCAACACGAAGTATTTCAAGAAGTTTCTTAGGCGAGACTATAATTTATGGACAAACCAATTAGGTATAAGATAACAGGTTTGAAATTGTTGACGTGAAATTCATTTATCCATTTGGTTACATAGAATCTTGGCATTGTCGCTGATATCAGTTCATGATAAAAAAACCAACCCAAAATCTAATTCTTACCCTTAATTATCAATTGTAAATCATAATCCTTATGCTTCAAACTGCTTTATAATCTTCATTTAACCCTAATAAGTAGGTAGATATTTTCAAGGTGTCTTTAGCGTCGCTTAAAAATCGTTCATAAATTATAGTTTCACCGTTTCCTATTTTTTTTAATTTCTTGACCAATCCCGACGGTAAATGGTGAGTGATCACCAGTTAGATGTGAGGAGTTCAGAAGTCGACATCTGAATAATGTACATCCTTTTCAGTGCATATTGCCAGCAACCACAATGTCTCTGATCGGGCCATCTGCATGTGAAATAAGGTATATAATAGCCAACAGTGGAGTCCAGGACGTTCGTTTCGTCCTATTATACAAGAGGCTGATCAACTACAGTCCTAAACAACAATAGAAAGATACAAGTAAAACTTACTTACTTACACCTGTTACTCCTCGTGAAGGAGCATAGGCTGCTCACTAGTATTCTCCAACTAACACTGTCCAGGGCAACCCTTTCCAGCTCCTTCCAGTTGCTATTCATCATTTTCATATATACTTCTATTTCCCGATTTAATATGTTGTTTGGCCTTCCACTTTTCCGCTTCCCTTCACGATTCCGAGTTATGGCTTGTCACGTGATGTAGTTTGACGATTTGCGTAATGTATGTCCTATCCATTTCCATAATCTTTTCTCAATTTCCTCTTCAGCTGGAAGTTGGTTTGTTCTCTCCCATAGAAGGCTGTTGCTGATGGTATCCCGCCAAAGGATGTTGAGTATCTTGCGTAGACATTTATTTATAAATACCTGTACTTTCTTGATGATGGTTGTGGTAGTTCTCGAAGTATCAACTCCATACAGTAGAACTGCCTTGACGTTCGAATTGAAAATTTTGACTTAGATATTGGTTGAAAGTTGTTTTGAGTTTTATATGTTGTTCAATTGTATTAATGCAGCCCTTGCTTTGTCGATCCTCGCCTATACGTCCGTATCTGAACCTCATTGTTCATCAATGATGCTCCGCCTGTAGCTTTTCTAGAGTTACTGCCGGTCCCAAGCCTGGGTAAAGGAGAAGAGTAATGACATGGGGTTAGTGACCTCATCCCGTAAAAAAACTAACTCGGTAATCAAAAAATATATTTCAAACCACTTAAACTCTACCCTCGAAGTTAGAAGGTCTTTATTTGGAAGAACTATTACGCCTCATAGTGAAAGCCAAGTTCCTTCGGAAGTCACATGACCGATTCCCCTTCTAACAATAACATCAACAATTTTTATAAGTACATGAAATATCTGCACATGTAAAACAACATCAAGTAAATACTAATCAGTATAGTTTCCATTGAAATTATCACTAGTTAACTTTATGATAGATTGTAAGCATTTGAACAAAGATTGCATGAGTGAATCCAGTCTGGAACGAAGATAGACAATAATTAATTAGTTGACGACAACAACAACAACAAAATTGTAAGCAAGAACAAAAATTTTCTTCACAATGTTTATTCAACTACTAATTAGATTAGTAATAATTGAAAGTAGAAATTCCACTGTGATGTAACTGATAAAACATAATTCTGACTGACCTCATACTTACTTACTTAATTACTTACCTACTTACACCTGTTACTCTTCGTGAAGGAGTATAGGCCGCTTACTAGCATTCTCCATCCAACCCCGTCCTGGGCAATCCTTTCCAGTTGTTATTCATCCTTTTCATAACTGATTCTATTTACCGACAATTTCTAGGATAGAGAGAAAAATGAATGAAGGAGAAGTTAATTTCTTTCTGTTACAATTGAGAGTAAGATGTCATAGATGATGACACGTTGTAATAGAAAGTAACTGGAACCAATGGTGTTTTAATAGATGATCTTTTTCATGGATTTTCTGAAGACTTCTCAATGCTATTTCGATTTTAATTATGTTTATTCATTGAGATATATAATGAAATGGTAGAGAAGATTTGCAGTTGAGGTGTATGAGTTTGATAGTTTTGTCCTCTGAACCGGATGGTTTAGTCGTGGAGCTTTCATCGTTCTTCTGAATGACATCATCAGCACCATCTCACTTCAATTTCATCCTGTTTAGTATTCATCAGTAAATTGTATCTATCATCATGATGTAAATGTTGATCATTGTAGGATTCAAACTTCTGACAATCTCCGAAATGTGACTATTACTATATCTGATTCGTGACTGGAATATAGCAACTATCCTACAAGAAATTTCGATTATGGTTAACATTTTGTTTAAGTCCTTTTATTAACTTACGTAACAGACAATGTTATTTGAACAGTAACAGTGCTCATATCTCTTTGTACTGTTATGATCACTAGGGTATGTGACAGACTCTAGCTTAAATGTTGATCACTTAAATATCACTTGATGAATCATTCTCTTCCTCGTGTATTATTAGTTCTTGCTTTACCTTGCTGCGCCTTTATGCAATTCGACCATAAATTTGCCTACATAATTACTCCTATATACTTACTTTCTCACCTCTTCGCTCTAAATAGTCTCGATCTGCTTATAGTCTTATGATCTGTGTTATCCACTAATAAACTGTAGTTGCCTCTTCTGTTTACCTTCTAATTTCAAACACCTTGGTATCTATATACTAACGGTTACAAAGGTGATTGATTAACGAAGCAAAGCTTCTGCAGATACTCGAGTACACTAAGTTTATTCAATCTACAAAATGAAAAGTTTATTTCTAAACCATATTGTCTACTTTTCAAAAGACATTTTGTAACAAACGCTTGTTGAGTACAATTTGGAGTGATACACGGGTCTATGGTTTGTGATTATGTAGTACCTGACATTTTTTGGATAAAACTGATTATTATAAGACTGCCTTACTTTCGCCCAGTAGACATAAAGCTTACCATGCAATTAGATTCTATAAAATAAAAGGTTTTGATGACAAACTATCAGTACTTAGATAACATGTACTAACCTGATGACATAACTACAACTAATCTACGAAATTAAACGACACATCCACCATTGTCTTCATTGAGTTACTATCTCACAACAGACCTGGATGAACTCCACTGGCTACGCTTTCTCACTAGAATTCCAGGAAATACCTCCTGAAGTCAGTCACTAGTGAGCATATGTTGACCAATATCAGAAGGAGCTTTGTGGAGATTGTTATAATTTCAATAGTTGAGATCATGAGTCAATTGAAACTAGACCACCATGGAAAACCTGTAAGCACTGGATGACCATTTCGCCTTATTATGGGACTCCTCAGCTGGGCGTATCCACTACTGTTCATAAAAACTTAGTTGACATGGAAGAAGAAAAACACCAAAACAAGAAAAATAGCACTAGAAACAACGATTGTTACACTTATTTGTTAACATTGAACATATTTCACCGAAAAACTTTTATTAGCCTCTTGAAATAGAGAAAAACAATGAATAAAGACTATCATTACTGTCATTGACTTTTATTTTCTTGTTAATTCCCCAATGAATTATTCTTTTCCATGTTGTTTTTTTTCGTTTTCATGGAATAAGAGTTAAAAGCGGGTAACTGCTTAACTGATAATCATCAGAGGTTGGGAGAGTTGGTTGGGTGGGCTGGTCAGAAACAATCAGGTGTATTTTAGACTGACAGATTAGACCAATTAACTGAGACTACTAGTTGAAACATTCTTTTTCTTTTTTTATCTTTACTTTCCCAAAAAAAAACAAGAACCAAGTTTACTTCATTTCAATGTTAGACAAATAAAAGATCTAAACAAATTGATAGTTTCCATTATCACTATGCACAATATCACATTTATCTCTGGGAGAAATTTTCAAAAAAAAGAGAAAGAAAAAAGAAAAAAAAGAAAAAGAAAACTTAAGATCCATATTTGTATAAAACGATTGAATTCAAGTATCCATTTGGTAACTGATCAGATGAATAGAATTAGTATAGCAACAAAAGGCAAAATTGTAAATGATGCATTATACTGAAGTGTTTCTACAAGGATTAATGAAAGAGGGAGAAGGTTTCATTCCACTTAAAACTCATAAAGTAGTATAGATTATTTGTAATGACAAATTGAAGGTTACACTTTATTGAGTGAATTCGATCTTCATTAGGGATTATATAATAAACTCAGTGGTCACAACTCAGGTATTGGTATTCTCATCTCAGTGTTGATATTCTTTTCAGAGTTTGGTCCCAGTATTCGTTATCCATTGAGCTATTTAGTTCACATAGTCACTCATTTATGGATATTTATTTATTTATTTTCATATTTTTGCTCTGTTCACTGGGCCTTATCTTAAAAAACTTCATATACATTTAATAGTACTTGAAAACAATGGAAACGATTAAATGCACTTGGTGTTGTTTTACTTATATCTTCCTGTTGATGTTTCAAATTGCAATTGATCAGTCTCTTATTGATATATGTGCATCCTATGCTGATTGTCTCGATATTTTCTTAAGTCACAAGCATTATAAGTAAGGAGGGATAGTGGCTAGCAGTGGAATTAAAAAAGCCTGTGTTTCATTCCGTTTGTGATTCGTCAGTTGAATATAACTGTATCCCAGAACTGAACTGTTTTTCACTCTGGGAGTTGAACCCTGTACCGTTCGCTTCAAATGATTTCGCATTATCCACTTAGCTACTGAGTCGTGATAGCCACTTACCTGTGTTGTATCGAGGCAATCCGCACAAGATTCACAATTGCTGTCCTATAACAACAATGGGAAGATACAAGCAAACAATATCATATGAAGCATAATTATATTGCTTAAATATGTTATTTAAGTCTGGCAACATCCAACTTCAGATATGTTGATTAATCAACTTAAGATAAAGATCTTTCATGGATCTTCATTTCACTATTTATTCCTTTCTGTTATCTTTTCTTCTTGTTATCATTTCAATTTTTGTTTTCTTTCTTTTTTCTATTAAAAAGAATCCCCCTTGAATCAATGTGTTATATCTAAGCAATGTAAACACTTATCAGTAAACTATAGAAATAAAAAACCCAACAAAAAACTAATTTCAATGGCTGAGATCATGATCCAATTGAAGCTGGATGAACATGGAAAACGTAGAAGAATAGAACGGTCGTCTCGTTCTATTTCGAGACTCCTCAGCAGTGCATATCCACGACCCTGCCACGCGAGATTCGAACTCAGGACCTATCAGTTTCACGTGCGAGCACTTAACCACTAAACCACTGAGCTGGCCGGCATCCACCGGTATTAATTTCTAACTTCAACTAATCCACGAAATTGAGCGACACATCCACCATTGCCTTCAGTGAGTTACTATCTCATAAACAGACCCGGTTGAACTCCACTGGCGACAACTTTGCACTAGAACTCCAGAGAATACCTCATGAAGCCAGTCACCAGTGAGCCTATGTTGATTAATATCAGTGGGGTCCTGGGTTTGAATATCGCGAGGCGGGATCCTAAATGTCCAATGCTGAGGAGTCTCACAATAGGGCAAAACAGACGTCTAGTGCTTCCAGGTTTTCCATAGTGGTCTAGCTTCAATTGACCAATGATCTTAACCATTAAAAGTACTATATTATCTACAAACACCCTTCTGATATGAAAAAACTAATTGTAAACATATTTCACAAGGGTTATTATTCTTATTATTAACATAAATGACAGATTCAGGTATAGGTAGTAAGGACGGAAGGCCTAGGGACTATGTTATTCATTTCCTAATATGCATCTTTGAGTGTCTAGTCTTCTCTTGAATGAGTCAGTTGAAGGTGCGGACACCGTTTTTTCGGATAACGGGTTACAATAATTGATGACTCCGTGTGAAAACCTGTATGTCAGCAGTATTTTTTCTCGTTTTTGGCTTTTCTACTCTCCTGCTATGTTCTCTGAGATGTCCAGATCTAGCGGGAAGAAAAAGAGAGGATATATTAGTTTCGAAACCTATTTTTCGGTATACGTTAAAATCAGATTACCTCTTAGTTTATGGTAGGACAGAGTAAAGGGAGGCAGCCTTTCAAGTCTCCCTTTGTATGGTAAACCCCGGTGTTTTCGAATTGCACGTGTAGCTGCCCTCTGTACTTTTTTCCAGGATATCTGATTCACCTTTTAAAAGTGGGCTTGCAGCCTGAACGCAGTTTTTCAAGCTTAGTTCTCACTAAGATTGTCTATACTATAGTAAACAAAAATCATACAAGCGCGTTGCAACAGAATAGAAATCTGTTAAAAGAGATAAGCATAGTTAGATTCTAAATAGTATCTAGTGCTAAAATCTCAAACGACAATATGACACTTTTTATGACTCTTCATCTGTGCATTTTGTAGTTTTGATGATATCTATGTCGGTCCAAATCATAGAGGGTAGCGTTAGTTCTCTCGGTACTTTAGTTACTCCTCGTTGACAACTTTCCAGCTATCAAGAAACCTTATCAGTCAACATATCTGCTGTATTACCTCGAATCACGAAAAACTTGCAAACATTTAATGATAATTTCAGTATATTGTTAATGAACAAAACAGAGAATTTCATTTCTTCTTTGATCATTAACTGGTTTTCCCATGTTTTCCCTAAATAATGTCAACAGGTAAATGTTTCATTCTAAGGATATAGTATGTTACCTGTATGTTGGCTTAAAATCTATGTAGAGAAAACAAAATTGATCGACTAACAGTTGTTTTCATTGAACTAAATTGAATAAGAATCTCAACTAAATTTCTATTGTCTTTATGTATAACTTGGGCCTTCTGACGCACATCTGTCTTCATCAGCTAGTCGTCTTAATGGAGTTCCAATATAATCATTAGTTGAAATGTATGCTACTTGTTATATATGATCGTCGCTCACTGTTGCGTCAGAAGACGCTTATCACTTATACTCAAAAAGATGGACGTCTGCGATTACCACGATGCGAAAATAAGAACACAAAAGACTGGTATAAGTGACTGATAGTAGTTCTCGGAAGCCGACTCAACACATTTAGAGTAAATTGACAGGATTTTTGATTGAGACCATTGATTGATCAATCATAGACCATTATTGAAAACCTCGAACTAATAGACGGTCGTTTCGTTCTAAACTTACGCATTCACAATACCGCACGTATGACTCGAAACCAGGAGCTTCAGTCTTGTACACAAAAGCTTAACCTCAAGACCACTGAGCGGACATCAATTGGTGTTAATGTCTATAAAATTATGCAAAAAAACAACCACCCAATATTTTCAGGTTTTCCTTTGGTTTTTCTTCATTTTACGTAACATTGATCAAAACAATCCGTTGAATTTAGTTTTAATTTTTTTGTAGAAACAAAAAAATCTTAATTTATCTAATTTCTTTAATTTTTTTTTTGGTATTTATCTAAAAAATTTAAAAAAAAAAAACAAACAACAACTGATAACCGCAATTCAATGTTCAATTAATAAATGAAAATTAAATTACTTAGTTACTTACTTATTGTTGTTGTCCCCCCTTTGGATGAGCATGAGCCACCGCCCACTCCACTCCACACACACACACACACCCACATTATTCCTATTAAATGACTTAGTTACTTAGTTTCATCAAAGAAAATTAAAAAAAAAATTAATTAAATAAAAATAATTATTGAATAATGCGGTATTCATTATTAATTATCTAAAGGGTAATTGTTGTTTCAAAGGTGTTTAATTATCAATGGAAGTTATTTAATTAATAAATAATTTAATAATTGAATTCATGAGTGAATTCAAGCTAGATCAATGTTGGAAAACCTGGAAGCACTAGAAAGATGTTTCATCCTAGTATGGGACATCTCCTTAGCAGTGCATATCCGTGATACCGTCCCGCGTGATTCGAACCGAGGACCTGTTATCAGTCTCGCATGTGAACGCTTAAATAATTGTGTAATTGTGTAAACAAAAAAATGTATCTACCATAATTAGATGAATAAATTTTCTTTGAAACATTAAGCAAACTCATTCACTATTCAATGATAACCAATTTAACTAGGAGATTATGAGGTAAAGAGTTTAATTGTACTCGGTGGGATAAAAATTGGGCTTCATGGAAAGTTGACAACCAGTTTTGTGGTGTATGCTAATGATGTCAACAGATATAAGTAGTATTTATCATCAATAGAAAGCGAAATACCTGAAGGTAGAAGGTTGAGAAGATTAGACATAAGAGAACGAGCACAGAGAATGATTAGTATGGAAATAGAGGAATAAATAAATCTGAGACAATTGATTGACATTTAGCATTCACTGTATGGTTCTCAGATTTTACTATGTGATTCTGTAATTTGTGTTTGGATATATTTGATTGTCCCCAACCGTGTTCTTGTTCACTACAACTACAGTATGAGACCTATTTCAAATAGTAATTCACTTTAATTTGTCTTAGAAGTGTAACTTTATAACAACGATTAGATGATTTATAGGATAAAATAAATTCATCAGTCTATTAAAAGACTTACCATTACTTACAACAAGTTTAGAAACAATTGTATAATGTATTCCATGAACTTGTAATAGAAATGGAGAGACTATAGGTTATGGACGACTTTGTAGCGACGCTAAAGTGATCTTGAGAGTGTCCACCTAATGACCAGGACCAAATGAGGGATATAAACCAGTGTGAGGAATTGGAATTATGATTTATAGTTGATGGTTAGGGTTAGGAATTAGATTTAGAGTTTTCATCACCAACCTGACATCAGTTATAATGCCAAAACTCTATTTATTCAAATAGATCAGCGAGTTTCGTTCCAAAATCCGAGACATGTTTTCTTATATGTGATTGGTTCGTCTATAAATTATAGCCTCGCCACAGAAATTTAAAACACGGCAGATAATCAGAAGTATAAGACATATGAACGACTATACAGAGATGATTTTTCAGGCATTTTAACCTAAATCACTTAACATGATCTAGACAACAAAGGCTTTTTAACGGGAGGGAAACAGAACATCATCTACAAAGTAAATTGTGTTAACTTCAAAAAACACAACATCGGACAATGCAGATGTCCTCTTCATCTATGCCAGTATCAACATCAATTTACGGTTAAACGGCATGACACATAACCTCACTTATATCAATGCATGTGCACAACTGAGGACACATATTCAACTGGAAAAAATGTGGAAATCTTGGATAGAGTCAATTTCAAAAGCACTAGAGAATTCTTAGAAGCTCCTTGTTCATCGATGATACTTCCCAGGTATGTGAAGGATTCTCCATCCTCCAAAGTTTCGCCATGAAGAGCGATTGGATTGCTGTTCTCCGTGTTGTATTTGAGGACCATGGTTTTCCCCTTGTGTATGTTGAGGCCTACTGATGCAGAGACTGCTGCTACACTGGCTGTCTTTATCTGCATTTGTTCGTGTGTATGCGATGGGAGGGCCAGGCCAGCTATGAAGTCCAAATCGCCTAATTGATTCTGAGCTGTCCATTGTATTCCGTGTTTTCCTTCAGATGTCGAGGTTCTCATAATCCAGTCGGCCACCAGGAGAAAAAGGAAGGGAGAGAGTAAACAGCCTTGTCTGGCTCCGATCCTTACTTGGAATGCATCTGTCAGCTGTCCTCCATGCACGACCTTGCACTGTAGTCCGTCGTATGAGTTCCGGATAATGTTGACAATCTTCTCAGGAACTCCATAGTGTCGAAGAAGTTTCCATAACGTCCTCTTATCCACACGGTTAAATGCCTTTTCATAATCAATGAAGTTGATGTATAGTGATGAGTTCCACTCAACTGATTGTTCGACGATGATCCGTAGTGTTGCAATTTGGTCTGTGCACGACCGATCCTTACGGAATCCAGCTTGTTGATCTCGAAGTTGGGCGTCTACTGCATCTCTCATCCGGCTCAGCAAAACTCTGTCAAAGACTTTCCCTGCTATTGACAATAGTGTAATGCTTCTGTGATTTTCACATTTGCTCAGATCTTTCTTTGGAATATTGGTGAGGTGTCCTTCTTTCCAGTCCATCGGCACTTGTTCCTCCTCCCAAATCTTCTTGAATAGAATGTGAAGCATGTTTGTAGTTACTTCGATGTCTGACTTCACTGCTTCAGCTGGTATATTGTCGGGTCCTGCTACTTCCCCGTTCTTGATTTGTCTGATGACCATTCTGACTTCTTCCTTCATTGGTAGATCGACATCTATATGAAGATCTGTGTGTGCTGCTTCGATGTTTGTTGCAAATCTTTCCCCATTTTCGTTTCTCTCACCCAGTCCATGTCGTCCCACGATATCTTCATATCCGGTATTGTCTATTCCGACTTCGGCGTTCGGATCTCCATCAGAATGGTGAGGTCCTTTCTTGGGCACTTCTCTATGATTGATTGCAGCCTCTCATTGGTGGGTACACAACATTGGATAATATTCATTGTGATCCCCTCCTCCTTTATTTTGAATGATGCTTTGGTGATTCTGGATCCGTGAGATTCCCATCCTACAAGTGCATTTCGTGCTACTTTGGACAGCATTAGAGCGACTCCCGGAGTGTGTGGAGCATTTTTCTCTTCGTGGCCGGAGTATAGCAGCATCTCTCCCGTATTTAGTCTTTGTTGTCCAGCTTGGGTCCGATGGGTTTCGCTGATTCCCAGTACTGCCAATTCGTATCTCCTCATTTTCGTAGCTAATTGACCGGTCTTCCCGGTCTCCCACATTATCCGGACGTTCCGTGTACCTATAAAAATTTTTGCTCTGGTTGTAAGACAGGGCATCGGCCTCGTGCTTCCAAAGGAACTCGGCTTTCACCATGAAGTGTCATAGTTCTTCTGAATGAAGACCTTCTAACTCCCAGGGCAGAGTTTAAATGGTTTGAATAATTTTTTCTGGTTAGCGTTTTTTCAGCGAGTTAGTATTCTACTGGATGGGGTCGCTAACCCCATGCCCAACCCTCCTCTTTTAATTGGGCTTGGGACCGGCAGTAACTGTAGAAGAGCTACAGGCGGGGTTAAATTCAACAATAAGCAATCAATATCGAGGTCTACAGGACAATCTGTGAACTTTTTACTCCTACTTAAAGTTTGTGCTGATGATCATGTCGTTCAGAAGAATGATGAAAACTCCATGACCAAACCATCCAAGTCAGGGAAGAAAACTCCATCAAAATGATTTAAGGTTCAACTGTTCAGTAGAAGTTAGAAGTATTAAAAACTATTTCCTAATTGTCATTTCGACGTTTTAAAAGTATTGTGAACGAGGTATTACTGTAAAATTTGAAGCTGAAAATCATTATAATTTCCACTATGAAATAATAAGAATATTGAGGTTGATAATAATTTAGACTTTGTTCATCATATAGAAACACCTCACTCATTTGACATGATCGTCAATAACGATATAATGCCTAACTTAATCTCTTAAATCTTACAACGCAAGTAAGGACAGTCAGTCAGTCATCTTCAACTTAGGACCAGGCACATAGATGCATCGATCTAAGTTGCCATTACCTCATTAGCACCAGGTGAACACCAACTTAGGACACGTAGACAATAGACGAACACAGAGTTGATTTAATAATATAACTCAAAATCCAGTGGGTGATTGAGCTACTTTTTATATTATTGTATCCGATTTGAATAATATTTAGATTTGTATAAGTTAAACTAACTGGTGTAATGAGCGAGAACACCAGTGGGGACAATCGAATGTATTTGAATACAAAATTATACAATCGCTTCGTAAAATCTGAGAACCATACAGTATATACTTCATTTGCAAAGTGCCAATCAATCGTCTTAGATGTGATTGTTCTTTCGTTTCCACACCAATCATCCCCTGTTCTCGTTTTCTTCTCTTAGATCTTCTTAACCTTCTGTCACCAGGTATATCACTTTCGATTGGTGATACATACTACTTATATCTGTCGACATAAGTAGTACACACCACAGTAGTAATTAACATTGACTCATTCATAGTTTACAGTATAAATACAACTTCATATGATCATAAATTTAACGTCTATAACGAATAGATGAAACTAATTTGTGAGATTACTTCTTTTTAAGGTGGACATATATGTTGTAGAAAAGCCATACTCCGAAACATTATTTACAAAATGTTGATTAATCGACTCAAACTTTATTGTTCCTACATTTTCATATCAATTGCTTTCTGTTACCGTTCTTCTCTTCTTCATTTTCTTAAACTTCTACTGTTAGATATTCTATTTCTGACTGGCATTATATATACTACTTATGTCGAAATAAGTAGTACACACTCAATGATATCTTCCAATTAGATCTACTATAAAAACATGCCATACAACAAGTGTTTCTGATAGAAACAATTCTATAAACTAGTGTATGTTAGAAAACTGGTTACTTAAGCGTTTTTTTCTTCATCGCTAACAGTTTTTTTGAAGATGGGTTTTTGGCGAGACTATAATTTATGGATGAACCAATCACGTATAAGATAATGGGTCTCAGATTTTGGCGTGAAATTCATCCATTCATTGAGTAGAATACCATTTTGACATTATAGTTGATGTTAGTTCGTGGTGGGAACCCTAAATCTAATTCCTAACCTTAACCATCATTTGTAAATCATAACTCCAATTCCTCACAATAGTTTATAACCTTCATTCGATCTTAGTTACTAGGTGGACACTTTCAAGGTCAGTTTAGTGTCGCCCAAAAGTTGTCCATAAATTATAGTCTCACTGAATATATATCCCAAGGAATTGATCATTATTCTAAAGCTTTCCTTTAAGATATCAATTTTGACAGTCTAACCATTACCATCACCTTTATGATTAATGTTTTCATTATTCTAGTTAAAGTTGCTCTTATTATTGGCATGGTATAAGATCAATATTCATTTAAAATACAAAAACGAAAGATAATCCACTTGTTCTTAATATGACATAGATTTATATTACCGTTCCTTTTTTTCTCCTGACAACAACAACAACAACAAATACACACATCAAGTTTCTAAGCTAAAACAAAAAAAGAATATGAACCGTTACTAATGGTAACCAAATGCTAACGATTTGAATGGAATAGTATCTTCCTCTTCTTCTACTACTACTACTACTACTACTACTACTACTACCATTACTCCTTCTTTAACTACATCTTGTTCAACTGTAGGTAACTATGTAAACAGACGTTTTTTTTCTTGATATTACTATAAGTAGTGACGAAGCAAAAATATAAAAAAAAGGAACTGCCAAAAAAAAATTAAGAAGAAGAAGAAGAAGGAGAAGAAGAAAAAGAAGAAGAGAATGAACGTTATGAGAATTCAATTTCAAAAAAATCTAAAAAAAGTATTTCATTTTAGTTCAATGAAGACATTTCTAAGCTACACTAATTGATGACTTTCATAGTAATTAATGTTTAAGGAAATCACCGTTCACGAAATATGTTGGATCGTTATTGTTTTGGTGTGCTTAACTTGAACTAGTTTAGTATATGTATTACAGTGTACACTATTGTGTCATCATTTAAAACAATGGTAACCGATAGTTAGTTAGCTACAACGTAGGATCAGGCACACAGATACATCGATCCAAGTTTCCATACCTTATTAGCACAACAACATGAACACTGAATTCATAGAAGTAGTTACTTCAATCGTGGTAATATATAAAAGAAAGATTGCATATAAGGATATAATACAGGAAGAAAAAATCGGTTCGTAGAAAGAAAGATATAAAGTAATTCTCATGTCATGGTTTAACGCAAGACAGAGAGTGTGTACACCCACACCATTGTGATCGATTCTGAGCCATGTCACACAAGGTCTCAAACCACTGGTTACGATAATCACGCGAACCCCAAACAAGTAGTCTGTTTCTGCCAAAATGGCTAAGAGTAGAAGTTAGTGACTTCAAGCACTAATGCAGATACATCCAGCTGACGATTCTCAAATAAAACGAAACGCACATCATGGATTCCACTGCTAGACACTATCCATCTTTCCTTAGAATGCTTGTGAATCAAGACAATTCTGAGACAACGCTTGTTGGATACACATATGCCAATAATTGACTGGTCAATTGCAGGCCTAAATGGATGTTGAGTATCTTACGCAGACAACTATTTTCAAATACTTATACCGTCTTGATGATTCTTTTAGAAGTTCTCCAAGTTTCAACTTCGTACAGTAGAACTGTCTTGACGTTCATGCGCAGTGGAGAAGGCATGTGAGCCAACCCGATTTCATCAAGCGTTAATTGATATTTGTGGCCGAACAGACATGTGATGAATAGAATAAGAAGTACATGAACATACGCTACTATAAAGACAGTCAAGGTTGATAAGTGAATAATTAATAAGGTCAAAACGTGACTCAAGAAGAATGAATGGATTGGCCTGACCGGGAGCTAGAATAAGCTATTTCGGCTCGACCAAGGAGCAGACACTACAAACTCTCCACCAAAGACATCGATCTTGCCTACGAGTTACCTATTAACCTTGAATGCTTATATACTAGTTTATGTGTGTTAATTACTCACCATATTCATGACGTGTCCTCAACTGATTTGTTGTTCGGCCATAAATATCGATTAAAGCATGATTAAATCGAGTTGGCTCACTCGTTTTCTCCACTGCGTAGCATTTCGTTCTACATTGCTCTCTCTTAATCGCTTCATTCCTCTAATCGTTTGTCTGGATCAACTTCTGTATAAAATATGCGTATTCAAAATCTATCACATTATTTGACTGATTTAATTCTGTTATTCACTGGACTCGATTTAAGTCGATGATTATATATTGGGGTAGCCAGGATTTCTATTTCAATAACAATCATCAGACAATCTAATTAGAGTCAGATACTGGGCCATTGTCAAGAACTAAGAATAGTTGAACAGATGTTTCATCAGAACTATTGGCTCTTCATGAACAGTTCGCCTAATGAACTCGTAGACAAGATTGATGTCTTTGGAGGAGAGTATGTAATGGCTGGTCTTATGTTGAGCCCACATAGCTCATTCTAACTGCTGGACAAACCAATTTATCCATTCTTCTGAAGTCATATTTTTAACCTGTCATTTATTCACTTATCGACTTTCAATGTTTTTATGTAAACGTATGTATGTGCATTTCTTATCTTACTCATCACATGTCGGTAACTCATTACTCTTCGACTATAAATATCGATGAACGCCTGATGAAATCAAGTTGGCGCATCATTTCGCTTCTCTCTCTCTCTCTCTTCACTTCCCTTTGTTCGCTTCGTTTCTCCGATCATTTGTCTGAATCAATGTTGATTTTGTTTTCCATTTAAATTCATTTTTTTTAAGTTTATCAACTAGCAACTAAGGTGTAACTGCAATAAACCAATATGACCTTGAATGACCGTAAAATAATCTCTTAAAGCTTTACCCCCCTCCTAGCCACCTCCCATTATTGATTAATCAAAATGCAAGTTATATAAAACTAGATACATTAAAAACGATTAAGTTTACCCATTCAGTTATTATGTATGAGGAGGGGTGATCCTAAAAGAGTCCACTTGATTTTACTATTCATTGTAAAAAATATATTGAATAGGTAGTTGAAGTATTGGATATGTTATGTAATTTAACTTTCATTGTGTAATTGGATAACAACTATGGTTTATTAATTTTGAGAAGTGAAGATATATTTGCACTCAGATTAATGTATCAACTAGCTATGAAAATCCCAATAAGTTCCCTAAAAACATTAAACATTTATTGATTTTGTTACTTCAGTAGTGCGCACCCACGCTCCCGCTCGCGGAATTCGAACTCAGGACCTTCGGTTTTGGGTGCAAACGCTGAACCCTTGGACCACTGAGCCGGCATCTAACGGTGTTAATGTCTAACTAACACAAGATCAAAATCCCTGGGTTCGAATCCCGTGAACGGGATCGCGGATGTGCACTTCTGGGGAATCCCACAATAGGATGAAACGGTCGTCCAGTGCTTTTGGGTTTTTAACGGTGATCTAACATCAATCGGCTCATGATCTCGATCAAAAACTTAATAGTCTCCACAACCCCACTCGGATGTTCATTATATTGATTGCAAAATATTTTGACTGATAAAAACCCTGATTATTGATTAAAAATGTGACTTCAAAATCATACTGTCATCTAAAGAATTATTCTTTACCATATTTTTGATTGAGATCATGAACATATTGATGTTAGACGACCTGGAAACACTGAACAGTCATTTCGTCCTATTGTAGGACTCTTCAGGAGTGCATATCCACGATCTCTATACTGATATTAGTCAATATATTCTGACTTTTTGTTTTGTATGATGAATAATTATTGATGAGAAGAAATTGTAAAATAGAATGAAACTATGCTTAACTCAATATACCTTGGAGGACCTTCGTTTAAGTAGATATATATATATTTATATAGGCATGTATGTGTGTATTTGTGTATGTCTGTTCCAAGGACATCTATGAAACTTATTGATATATATGAATATAACCCTACTTTTATGGTTTACTTTCATGTATCGTTATATATTACTTTTTTAATATACTACTAAATTGATGATGATGATGATGATGATTTATGCAAATTCACTGATCATTCAAACACATAATACAAACCATAAGGAATCCATTATGGGCATAGAGATTTCATGTTTCATGTTTTATAAAGTTGAATTCAAATCATGTGGAAATGATAGTTGCTGTTGAGAGAATGTTTGTTTGTTTGTTTGTTTCTAAAACTCATTTTGTTTATTAGTTTAACTTCTTTTTAGTTTATGTTATCATGTTTGAACTATATTGTTTTGTATGTATGTATGTGTGTGTTTGTGTTTGTGTTAGCTAGTATTGATATTATCACAGGGTTAAAAATAGAAGGGTCTTATTCTAAACAATGATCTACTAGTTGCATGACAAATTCTCCAAAGATTATATTATAAACAAAGATGGATGTTGGTTAGCAGTGGAATTATGAATGCGTGTTTCAAACGGTTTGTGATTCGTCAGTTGAATGTACCTGTATCTCAGAGTTTATGTTCAATTTGAAACTTGAACTCTATATCGAAACGCCACCGCATTATCCATTTAGCTACTGAGTCATGATAATCACTTGCTTATGCAATGGGGTGAAGTGTAAATTCATGTTGTAATGTTTGTTTGAATCTCCTCATTGTTGTTTAGGACTGCAATCGATCAGTCTCTTTTTGGCATATGTGCATCCTGTGTAGATCACTCCAGTATTAACCTAATCCACAAGTGTCAGGACTCAGTAGCTAAGTGGATAATGTGATATCGTTTGAAGTGAACAGTACTGGGTTCGAGTCCCATATTGAATATCAACTGTCAGATGCAGGCATATCCAGTTGACGACTCCTATATAGGATGAAACACTTGTCCTGAATTCCACTACTAGCCACTATTAATCTTTGCTTAGAATGCTTATGACTTAAGACAATATCAAGCCAATCTACACAAGATGCATATATGCCAATATCAGACTGAACAATTGCAATCATAAATATCGATGCGAAGATTCAAATAAACAATACCAAGTGAATATAAACAGAATGTTATGTAAAAATTCTCATGATCAATGTATTAGCTTTTACGGTCAACATTACTGTAAATGTTTAATGACTTATGTAAGATTATACTTTGACGTTCATGTATCACATTCATTCATTGAAAATTTAAAGTATACAGTAGAAAGAAGAACGCTGAACACCTGAAGGTCTCACTGTTTTCATTTTCAAAGAACACATAACTGTATTCTGTTTCTACACAAGTGTTCTCATTCAAATCTATAGTGATTTTCGTTGCTTAGTCTTAAATGTAGTTTATATATATATATACACCTACTAGCCAGGTTGTGAGTGCGCACTGATGAGGAGTACCGTACTGGTAGGAAACGGCCATCCATTGCTCTCATATGTTCCATGATGGTCTAGCTTAAGCCGGCTGATGAATTCGACCGTTAAAGTTTTAAGAAGGTTATAATTCAAAGGAATGATAAATAAGTGACATAAATATATAACATTATATTTTTGCATGATTCGTACATGCTTCATTATATCAAAATAGAGACCTCATGAATGTAAATCTTAAACATAAGGACCATTTAATAGTTATTGCATTCTGATCTGCGAAACTTGACTACCATGTAATCAGTAGCCTGATAAGTAAGATACTTTTACATGAAAATTGTTTAATTAGTATCAGAAGGGGGTTTTGTGGAGATTTTATTGATTTAATAATTGAACTCATGAGTCAGTTAAAGCTAGAGCACCATGGAAAACCTAGAAGCACTGGACGACCATCCTGTCCTAGTATGAGACTCTTGAGAATTGCATATCCATGACACCGCTTGCGAAATTCGAATTCAGAAACTTAGGTTTCGCGCACAAACCCTTAATAATTAGACCACTGAGCCGGCATACAAATCAATAGTTGAGACTTTAGTTGATAACGGAGCTAATCTTTCTTGGTACAATTAAAATGAAGATATACACGGTGTTAAAAATTATTGTCTTCACACTAATGATAATAATAATAATAATAATAATAATAATAATAATAATAATAATAATAATAATGATGATGATGATGATGATGATGATGATGATGATGATGATGATGATGATGATGATGATGATGATGATGATGATGATGATGATGATGATGATGATGATGATGATGATGATGATGATGATGATGATGATGATGATGATGATGATGATGATGATGATGATGATGATGATGATGATGATGATGATGATGATGATGATGATGATGATGATGATGATGATGATGATGATGATACAATATGAACCCGTAGAAATGAAACTAAAGGCTAAATTATCTAACAATCATCATCTATGAACATCATTGAATCATTTTAGATCAGATTAATAGTAACTGTGATTATCTGAAGTGTTTCTTTTCTTTTCTTTGTTAATGATAGAGGTAGAAAATAAAAAGTAAAACACAATTTGTTCCGTTTAGCTCAACTTTTTTTATTAAGATTTAATCATAGAAATTAAAATAATATTCATCTACGAATGATATAAGTGATTTATACAATGAATGAAGGGGCCTATTAACATAGAGATAGAGAGCGAGGGAGAGGGAGAGAGGGAGAGAGAGAGATTGTCATTTTTTAGGACAGGAAATCTACGGAGTCACATTTCCTGCATTTATATATACATCTATAAGGTAAAATTAAATAAGTGTTTCCTGTAGAGATATTGTTGTGTTGTTTCTAAGGAGTAAACAAAGGTATATATATATATATATATATATATATATATATATATATATATATATTAGATGTTTACACCTTATAAGTGAAGAAATGATCTAAGTGATTTTTTATCAAAGTGAATGATTTCATATAGTTGATATTAAACTATATATGTGTATATACACTAGACTTCAAACATTAATATCAGAACGGGTTTTGTCAATATCACAGTGATATAGTAACTCACTGAAGGTAATGGTGGATGTATCATCCAATTTCGTGGATTAGTTGAAGTTAGAAATTAACACCGGTGGATGCTGGCTCAGTGGTCTAGAATTTAAGCGCTAGCGCGCTGAGTTCGAATCTCGCGTGGCAGGATCGTGGATGTACACTGCTGTGGAGTCCCGAAATGGAACGAGACGACCGTTCAGTGCTTCCGCGTTTTCCATGGTGGTCTAACTTCAATTGACTCATGATCTCAAATATTAACTTTGAAACATTAAGTTTGTTTATGATTGAAAAGCCTACTGTTTTGTGATCCGAGATCTGACTCAAATTAGATTGTATGAATGAATGTTGTCAAAATATATATCATGACTATTCACGTATATAATCATTAACTTAACTTGTGTTAGTGAATATAACGGAATTAAATAAGTTCAATACGAGATAGGATGTTTTGAATACGTATATTTCGTACAGTCATTGATCTGGACAGACAATCAGAGGAACGAAACAAAATGACGTGAAGTGGAGAAAGCGACTGAGCTAACTAAGTTTAATCATGCGTTAAGTGATTTTTATAACGGAACAAGAACACGTTACAGACATATGATGAATAGGATAAGCAACGTGCACACATACGTTTACATAAAAACAGTCAAGGATGATAATTAACTAAGTAAAAATATACTTTGAGGAGAATGAATAGATTTTCTTGTTCAGAAGCTAGAAGACTTTATATAGGCTTAACATAGTAACCTACACTATATGTTTCATTAAAAAGAAATCACAACAACAGATGACATATTGTCAACTAGTAACTAATGAAATAATGTTATCTACATCTAATGTTTTATCTATTAGTGACTGACATCATGTTTGATTGTTTATTAACCAGGTGTAACTAAGCAGAGAGTGTGACAATTACAAATGTGAAACGATTCATGGAACAAATAACACAAATATTGTAGATGTTCAAAACATCTGTACAGTATTCCATAATGTTTCTGAAACATTTACGTAAGCTAACATTACTAGGCAGTGACCAATTACATGTATTTCAAGTGTTTCTTAGTATTGATAAATTTGCATAATATTATGTGTAGTGTACTCAATGCTGAATCACTTAGACTATAGATCACACTACAGTTTAATCAATCGGATTCGAACACAATTAATAGGGAGTTGGAATAAATGACATCGGTCACTATTCAATTCTTGATCGATTGTAAGTACGTGAAGGATTCCACATCTTCCAGAGTTTTGCCACGAAGTGTGTTTGGGCTAGTGTTCTCCGTGTTGTATTTGAGGATCTTAGTTTTCCTCCTTGTGTATGTTGAGGCCTACCGATGCAGAGACTGCTGTTACACTGGTTGTCTCCGTCTGCATTTGTTCGTGTGTATGCGATAGAATGGCTAGGTCATCTGTAAAGTCCAAGTCGTTTAACTGGTTCTGAGTTGTCCATTCTATTACGCTTTTTCCCTCAGATGTTGAGGTCTTCGTTTCGTTTGGTACGAACATCTAATATAATTTACTATTAAAGTAATTAGTATTCATACTTATTTTATATTAAGAATGAAGACCTAATGATGTTGAACTTTTGAACTTGTAAAAGAAAAGAAAAAAAGACAAATATGAATTGACTCAAAAGACAAAATGTAAATTAATTCTATCACAATTTATTTATCTAAATTAACACCTTTACTATTAACATCTGACAATCATCTGTTCGAGCCCTCTTGGGGGTTATGTAAGTATCTTGTTTCCATAACAATAATAAAGATTGCACTTCAATAAAAATGAATATGATCAACAAATTATGATCAGCGCTCTTTTTCAATGTTGTTAAATCTTTATCAAATGGTATTTCCTGGAGTTCTAGTGAAAAGTCGTGACCAATGGAATTAAACCTTGTCTGTTGTGATGCAATTACTCAATGAAGACATTAGTAGTCGGTGCCACAATTTCATGGATTAGTTGAAGTTAGATATTAACACTGTTAAATGCTAACTCATTGGTCTAGAAGTTAATCGTTCGCGCTCGAGATCCTGAGTACAAATCCGGCGAGCGAGGTCATGGACGAAAAGGCTGTTTAGTATTTTCAGATTTTCCATGGTTGTCTGACTCTAATCAACTATGTCTTGGTTGAAATTAGTTAACAATATCATTTCAAGATGGCTGATGATTAAGTACTACGTAAATATAGATCGATGTAGTTATTCGGTTCACAGTGTACAAAATATGGATCCATTGTTTTATACTTTAATATAATACAGTTGCTTAATTTGCATAATTAAAGACAACAAATTTTTCCTAGAATTTGTAAAACTTTTGCGTAAATGTTTCTTAGGCTTATTTCGTATGTTTTCAATGCAAATTACGTATCTTCATTGTTTGTTTTTGTATTGTTTGTATCCACATGTTTATATATGTGTATTTGGGTTGGTTGGTGGATGGTTGGGTGGGTGGTTGGTTGGTTGATGAAGCATAACTACTTATTAACTAATAAAAACCCTTATTTATTCACTTATTCACACACTCATATAAACAAGAGGCTATATGCTCCATTGGATCTAACTAAAGAGAATAGTTTACAGAAGGTGTACAATATTACTTGTAAACTAATCGATATTTGTTTAAGGAGCAGTATTAATAATAATTAGCTCAATCGTTATTACAAAGGACTAAGTAGATAAATAGATAACGCAATCGAGTTGGAAGAGAATGGTACTGAGTTCGAGTCTTGAAGTGAATATCACCTCTGAGATGCAGGTACATCTAACTGACGAGTCCAAAATAGGATAAAACGCTTGTCAAACTGGATTCCATTGATAGTCACTATCCATCATCTTGTTTTCACTTCGTCACACTACTACTATTCACAATACTATTAATATCAGTTACTTTAGTGGTACTTTTAAGTCAGTATTACAATAAGAAAAACGACATTGCCGGATGTGTTTTTTTTAAAAAATTAATTTAACGTACTGACCTAATTTAGTTATTCCAGATTAAATTACAATGGGCAAATGGCATATCCCAGATGATCTACAAGAAAAACGTTACAATTTAATGGTTGAATTAATGAGTCAATTGAAGCTTAACCACTATGGAAAAAATAGAAGCACTAGACTGCCATTTCGTCCTAGTATATGACTTATCAATAGTGTACATCTACGATCCCGTACGCGGGGTTCGGGCGCGATTGCTTAACCTCAAGATCACTAAGCCAGCATCTAACGGTTTTAATTTCTAACTTCAACTAATCCACGAAATTGAGTGACACATGCACCATTGTCTTCAGTGAGTTACTATTTCATAAACAGACCCAGTTGAACTCCAGTGGTCATTGCTTCTCACTAGATGTCCAGGAAACACCTCTTGAAGCCATATAATGATTAGTATCAGAAAGGTCCTGGATTCGAATATCACGAGATGGACTCGTGGATGCGCACTACTAAACAGTCCCACGATAGAATGAAATTGCCATCCAATGCTTCCAGTTATTCCATGATAATCTAGCTTCAATTAACTCATGAACTCAACCATTACAATCACTATAATATATTCACCCACCCCCCACTTTTGATACAAAAATTATTATTCCAGCATAGTTCCTTCTTATTTATCCAATTTGATTCATTTAAATTAATGAAGTTATTTTGACCAGAGTGAGAATAAGAGAGAGAGAACAAACAATAACAACAACAACAACAAAAGAAAGAAAAAAGAAAATTCCGTCAATCCTATTCATAATTATTATTCAAATATTAATTAAATCGATGTCCATCTATCCATCTATCTATCCAACTAACTAACTATATACATGCATAGTACATTATCTTTTAATTAAATCCAATAAAGACAATCCCCTTTTTGAGGAATAAATTAAAATGAGAAATTCATCAGAAAAAGAAAAGAAGAAAAAGAAGAAAAAGAGTGAGAAAAAGAAGTAAAAAGTAAAATGATAATAATAACAATAATAATCAAAATGATAAGAAGAAGAAGAAGAAGAAGAAGAATCACAACAAATGAATTGTAATTAATAAAAACAATGAACAATCAATTGAAGTTTGAACAAATCGAAAAATAATTTTACAGAAAAAAATGAAGAAGCAAAGAAAGAAAAAGAAGAAGAAGAAGAAGAAGAAAAAGAAACAACTTTTTGATCATTTGAAAATTAGAAAACAAAGTTTTATTTTCTTTTAAAATTGAAGAGAAAAAATAATTATTATCGATATTTACTTCCTTCCTTCCTTCCTTCCTTCCTTCCTTCCTTACTTACTTACTTACTTACTTACTTACTTACTTACTTACGCTTGTTACCACACGTCTTCGAGGAGCATAGACTGCCCATCAGGACTTTCTATCCAACCCTATCCTGGGCAATGCTTTCCAATTGTTTCCAGATGTTTTTCATCCTTTTCATATTTGATTCTATTTCCCGATGTAATGTGTTCTATGGCCTTCCATTTTTCCTCTTCCCTTCACGAATCCAGGTTAGAGATTTACGTAACATATTTTCTATCCATTTCCATCGTCTTTTCTTAATTTCCTCTTCAACTGGAAGCTGGTTTGTTCTGTCCTACAGTAGTCTGTTACTGATGGTATCCTGCCAACAGCGGACATTCGGTATTTCGCGCAGACAACTATTTATAAATACTTGCAAATACTTCCAAATCGTCTAATTGGTTCTGAGCTAACCTTTGTATTCCCTCAGATGTCGAAGTCTTCAGAATCCAGTCAACCATTAGAAGAAAGAGAAAGGGATAGAGTAGACAAATGTTATTACAACCGACTACGAATGATATAACTAATAAAGCTGAGTTCTTTTTCTATTTCTTAAATCTAAAATTAAGAAATGCCATCTAGAATAACATGTATTTTAACACCTTTAAATAAGAACAATTAAGAATTGTATTCTAGATATTCTTTTATTCACATAGATAATAAGAGATAAAACAAGAACAAAAGATGGAGAAGGTAGATGTTCCTATCCATCTATTTACTTGTTCAGTTGGTTATTTCTTTCGTTCCATTTAATACATCTTTCGTTTCGTAGCATTCACCTACATTATCAAATAATTACGTATTTGGCTTTTAATATTTAATATTGTTCTGACAGTTGATTTGACGATTTGATCTAGATTATGAGATGGTGGAGAAAATTTGTAGCTCAGGTGGATCATTTTGATGGAGTTTTGTCCTCTGAGCTGGATGGTATGGTAGTGGAGCTTACATCGTTCTTCTGAACGACATCATCCACTACCAAACCATCCTGATCACAGAACAAAACTCCATCAAAATTGATCTAAATTAGACCATCTTTGATAACCTAATAGTAGTGAACGATTGTTTTGTCTTAGTTTGGGACTTTTCACCAGAGCCTATCTACGATCCTGTATATGGGACTAGAAACCAAGTCATTCAGCTTCACAAGAAAACGCTCAAATTTTAGACCACTGAGCCGGTATCCAACGGTGAAAATGTTTAACTTTAATCGATCTATGATCTTGCACAACCCTTCATTCATTGTCTGAAGTAGGCAACTGTTTTACACCTTACACAATATCCCATACTAATACGAACTTACCATCTAGTGCTTCCAGGCTTTCAACGATGATCTACTCTAGATCGACTGATGAATCTAACCATGAAAATACTACAATCTCTATGAAGTGAATAGAACATATAGATTTCATTTACATCATTATCATTTGTTTAGTATAAAGTTTTATGTAAAGCAACAAAAAAAGGCTTATTAAATTACAAGAAAACTAAAGTGAAAACACCTAGTCTATAGCTACCCAGAAAAATCTGTTTGACATAGAATAATCATAAAACATAATTATAATTACGTAATACAACTTACGTAAATAATCTGATAGTAGGAGAACATAAACGGAAGAAAACGTGAGAAAAGATAAAATAGGAAAAAGAAAGGTACAGGAAATGAGGAAATAAATCGATGAAAATCTTTTGTTTAGTTATATTCAAGTTAAAACTTGAATTATTTTATCATGTTTGTCACTACTGTTATATAAGCTACTTATGTCAACCGATATAAGTAGTATGTAACATTGAACAGAAGTGGAATGTCCGGTAGTACAAAATTGAGTATTGTAGCGTGGCGTCAAGTCGAGGTTAAGTATGATCACCACTACAAGAAGGTTGCATACCAGATATCAGAAGGCGATTGGACGTTGTAGCGACATATATTTGTTAGCGATCTCGCGGTATCGAAAGAATATCGAGATCGTACCAAAGGAGTACAAGCGGAATCACTGGGCAAACGTAAGGGCGTGCAAGGTCACAATCAACGGAAGAATGAATGTCTTTAGTACAGTTAAACAAACAAGTACAGTAAAAAATCCCTGCTACAATTAGCTATAATAATAATTGTTTCCATTACACCAATCGCGTTCTCTTGATAAAACTAGGTTACTATAGAATATTGAATCAAAGAGAACTGATTGTATTAGTAATGAAGGAATAAATGAAGTTTGAGACAGTTGATGGAGGATTTGTAAATGAAGTAGTTAATGTAAAGCTTTCACATTTTATGAGAAAACAATAAATTGATTGTTCCAACCTGTTTTCTAGTACCAATTTATACTTTTAACTTGAGAGTTGTTCGGGGAACATTGAGTCATATATATGATCAGAAAGGGGTTTTTGTGGATATTATAATAATTTCAGTAGATGAGATCATGAGTCAATTGAAGCTAGACCACTATGGAAAACCTGGATGCACTGAATGGCCGTTTCATCCTCAGCAGTGTGCATCCACGATCTGATCTCACAAGATTTGAACCTAGAACCAATCAATCTCGTGTGCGTGAGCTTAACCTGTATACTACTGAACCGGCATCCAACAAAGTTAATCTCTAACCACAACTAATCCACAAAATTGAGTGACACATCCATCATTTTCTTCAGTGAGTTACTATTTCACGAGATCATAAATGCACACTACTGAGGAGTTCCACAATAGAACGAAATAGCCATCCAGTACTATCAGATTTTCTATGATGGTCTCATGAATTCAATTATTAAAATTCATGTATGTATTAGCTTGATTGATTTAGTATATTCATGTATCCATGTAAATATTCATATACATTAAATTGGGGACCAAATTTGAACTTGTTTTAATCATTCAATAGTTTCATGTAATTTATTAAAAGAAAAAACTCAAGTCATTGATCACTTGGATAAACACATACACACACACACTCATCATAACCCTTATGAATAATTAACCACTTTATATGTCTTCAATAATAAGCATAGAAATTCTATCTCCAAGGGACTATCAGACAAAAACAAGATACTCTAGGAATCATTTCTTTTCTCCACCATCTCAATACAGGTATACATATATGATCTAATATATATATACTAATGAATTAATTATTCTAAGAACAAGTTACATTCATCATGTAACATTTTCAAATAGGTATCCATTCAGAACTGTTATGTGTAATCGGTAGAATAGACTTTACTAGGTAACTCATTTCATCTCAATAGTCTATCTGTCTGTCTGTCCATCCATCTGTCTGTCTATCTACAAACTGTCTGTCTGTCTATCTATTTATCTATTTGTCTGATAATTCTATTAATTATTTAATAGTCTGATGGAAAGTTGTACTTATAAGGATTGTTTTAAGCCACTGCGTAGTACTAGCCTATCCATAATAATAATAATCATAATCATAATCATAATATAATTAAACATGTACTATTGAACATTGTAAAACCATAATTTAATAGTTGAATTCATGAGTCAATTAAAGCTAGACTAACATTGAAAATCTGGAAACACTGAATGGCCAAATTGTTCTAGTATGAGATTCCTCAGTAGTTCATATCCAAGATCTCACCTCGTGAGATTCGAACCTAGGATCTATTGGTCTGGCACACGAGCACTTAACCACTAGACCACTGAATTGGCATCCAACGCCGTTAAAGTTTAAACATACGAGTTAGATTAGAGATTTAATTGAATAGTTGGATAATATTAGAGAAATATGTAGTAATCCATGGTAATAATGTAAATAAATTTGTTTTGTTTTTGTTGATTTTTTGAGCCTGGATTATCTTAATGAAGAAGTCTACACAGATTTACTGGATGAAATGTTGGAATTCACTTGGTATTCTTGTTTACTTGGATCTTCCTATTGGGGTTTAGGATTGTAATTGATCAGTCTGTTATTGACATATGTGCATACTGTGTGTATTGTTTCAATATTGTCTTAATTCACAAGCATTATAAAGAAAGATGGTTAGTGGCTAACAATGAAATCCAGGACGCACGTTTCGTCCTATTTGCGACACGTCAATTGGATGTACGTGGATCTCGGAGTTGATATTCACTCTTGCAATCGAACCCAGTACTGTTCACTTCAAACGCCATCGCTTTATCTACTTAGCTACTGATTCCTGATGGCAACTTGCTTGTGCAATGGGTGAATTTTAAATTCACTTGATATTGTTTGCTTGTATCTTCCCATTGTTGCTTAGCACTATAATTGGTCAGTTTCTTATTGGTATATATACATCTTGTGCGTATCGCTTCGATATTGCCTTAGTTCACAAGCATTCTGAGCAAAGATGCATAGTGTCTAGCAGTGGAATACAAGATGTACGTTTCATCCGAAATAGGACGCGCTTCTTGGATTCTACTGCTAGCCACTATCCATAATTTCCGCATAATATAAACTATATTGTTTGTTTAGAAACTTTGTCATTTTGTTAATTTCTTAACTTTCAAGTATAAAACTTATATGTAAAGTGATGAAGATTTGTAGCTAAAGTGGATGATCTTGATGGAGTTTTGTTCTCTAAACTGACACTTCCTATAGATATACATTTGTACGAGAAATTTATTGTTATAATTTTTGGGCCTTATACTCCTATTAATCGATAACGTAATGATACCGGTAATTAGTGAAACAGTGATTTGTCGACTGGACAAATAGCGCGTAAACCTGTACGAGCAGTCTAGAGTGCTTATCGGTCTTTGCTTTCCGCCTAGCACAGACTCTTAGAGGCAACAACACCAATCTCAGCCTTCACCATATGAATCACATATTTCAAACATACTGACTTTATATACCGACTAACCAAACCACATCACACCATAAAATACTTACTTACTTACTTACGCCTGTTACTCCTCGTGAAGGAGCATAGGCCGCTCACCAGCATTCTCCATCCAACCCTGTCCTGGGCGATCCTTTCTAGCTCCTTCCAGTTCCTATTCATCCTTTTCATATCTGCTTCTATTATCCGAGTTTATATACCAACTAACCAAACCACATCACACCATAAAATACGAAACATCATTTGTACAAGATATACACAAATGTGACTGTGAATGTGGGAGACAGTAATTGACAGACTGGGCACAACTCAAGAATGATAAATCATATCATCATATTCTATCGGTCAAATGGAATTTTATAATGAGAGGAATATGAATATGCAGATAGTTTAGTTCCATAAGAGTTACACAATAAGAATATATGTATCGTATTTAGTTGATAAATCGATCCCAACAGTTACCACTATACATTATCCTCATTGGGATATATCATTTATAAAGGATGAACTAACTTGACATATAAAGATAATTAAACCTTGTTGTATTTGTTTAATTGAAATATTTAATTTATTAAACTAAATATAAAATGACCCATTTGAACTTATTCATAATAAAGTTTGATGTCAAGTTATCTAATTATTATCAACATAATGTATCTATTGTATGAACTCTATTGTAATTATCTCTTGAGAAGGACATTATATTATACATCAATCATTATGACAGTTTTATTTAGAATTTCAGTGATCTTTAGTTTTGTTAGAAATATGAAGGCGGTTATACTTTCCCGGTTGTCCACACCATGGAAAAGTTCTTCTACAGATATCTGAAAAGCGAATTGAGTTAGGAGTGGTCTTAGTGACCTTAGAGCATCACAATTGATTGATCACTGGGTGGTGATCAATGTCATTCTTGTCTAGTCCTTATTAGTGCAGATCGAATGCTATCGATCATGTTGCAATGTGGCCACCAGTGTAGGTGACTCAACACTGCGGGCACTACTATCTACCATCTAAGACCTTAGAGCATGCCTGCAGTGTCAAAGGGACAACTGCTTGAGGTCAATTAAACACGACATTTCTGTGAGTAATTTCCGTGTTAGTTCCATACTTGTTCAGACATTACCACCACAGATGGATATCTGTGAGATAAGGTGATGTGTGCATTTTCAGAGTTGATGTTTTCTAATCCTACCTTTCCTTTGCGGGAGGGCAGCATTGCTGTTATGCTAGTTGTGTGAAGGAAACATCCTACTCCCATCATACCTCGGATGTTGGGTTTTCTGCATTTAGTCTTACCGCTCTTCAACTGACCTGTCTGGCACGGTAGGATCTTAAGGAACGATTGTTTCGACTGGTATAGCTCGATTGGTTCATTAAAGTAGGCAAGCCCGACCACTAGCGGTTGCGACACAACCCAGTGCATCATATTTCACTAGTGAGAGGAAATTTCCGTAGTTCTAGTATTAAACTGTAGCATTTGTATACTGAAGACAATAGAAGATGATCGGGCAATATCATGCATTGGTTGAAGTTAGACATTAACACCGTCGAATGTTGGCTTAGTGGTCTAGAGGTTAACGGTTTGTGCGCAATACTGAATATTCTGGGTCCGAGTATCGGGTGTGGGGTCGTGAGTGTGCACATACTAGAAAGGAACAGCTATCCACTCTTCGCAAGTTTTCAATGATTGTTCAACATTGATCAATTCATGATTTCAATGAAGTTTTCTAAAGTTTAAATAGTAAGGGAGAATTGGTTTAGTCAATCAAATTTAGAGCGAGATATTAACTCCGCTATCATTTTAAATGATGATCGTATTTCATGACACATTACCTGAAATATAACATTATATACCCTAGAGTTTCAGCTCACTATTTAAGTACTGCTTTAATCACTAAATTATCCATATTCGATTTGTTTTTCACAGAATGAATGTACAGTACCAATAACACGACGCATTATCATTATAAGATTGTAGAGATTATTGAATTTCATTCAAACCATAAATCGATCAATATAGGACAATCATTGAAAACTCCAAAAGACAGGATAGCTATTTCTTTCTAGTATGAGTTTACTCAGTAATGCGCAATCACAAACTCACACGCGATACTCGGACCCAAAATATTCGGTATTGAGCATGAACAGTTAACCAATATCCATCGGTGTTATTATCTAACTTCAACCAATCCACAATATTTTCCGACTATCTTCTATTGTCTTCGATGGGTAACTGTTTCACGCTTGACACAGTTAATCTCAAGATTTCCGTTGAATAATATAGTCGAAAATGTATATTGTATAAATGACTTAAACTAAATGAAATAGCTTTCCATTTCCTCTTGATTTATGAGGCTTTTCTAGACTATTACAATACATTTTAATACAAAACATCTAGTTCGAGACCCTTATGTTATAGCTGTATACACACAAATACTACCCTAATTATATCATTCTTTTTATTACTGGAACAATAAGTTGATACGTAAGTTATGGCAGTGGGTCTATTTATCCCCTTCATATTTGCCAAATCTTGTTACTTGACTGGAATACCGTAATATTATAACATTATAGTTTGTGCTGATGATGTTGTTCAGAAGAACGATGAAAGCTCCACGACCAAAGCATCCATCAACATTATAACATTGAATTTTCCTTTTCCATAAATTTGACATTGTAGCCTCCTTTTAAAGAAGATACTAAGTTAAAAAGCTGTATCCTATGACTTAGAACGATCTCATAGTCTTAATGAACTACTTAACTTATATTATTATCACTTTAATAAATTCAGTTGTCTTCCATAAATGAAAAGTATTGTAAAAACCCTCAACGTACTATAGCATTAAAGAGTAACAATGTGCACTAGTTTAATATGACTTGCGTAGAAAAGATATGACATCTAACATTCCAAAACATGCCTGACGTTGTAGTTGAGGTCTCCTGTCAACAGTGAATAACAAAGACAACTCTCTGCTTATAAGATTGACAACTATTGTTCATTTACTTACTTACGCCTGTTAATCTCAGTGGAGCATAGGCCGCCGAACAGCATTCTCCAACCCACTCTGTCCCCGGCCTTACTTTCTAGTTCTATCCAACTGTTGTTCGTTCTTTTCATATCTGTCTCCATTTCTCGGCGTAAAATGTTTTTGGTTATTCCACTTCTTCTATGACCTTGAGGATTGCAAGTGAGGGCTTGACTTGTGACACAGTTCGGTGCTTTCCTCAATGTATGTCGAATGCCACTTCCAGCACTTCTTCTTGATTTCCTCCTCCACTGAGATCTGGTTTGTTCTCACCCACAGTAGGTTGTTGCTGATAGTGTCTGACAACTGTTAATAAACACTTGTATCTTCCGGATGATGGCTTTCGTACTTCTCCAAGTTTTCGCCCCATACATATTAGAGCTGTCATGACATTTGTATTGAAAATTCTGACCTTGGTGTTGGTCAAAACTTTGCTTAATAATACTGTACTCTAAACTGTTATTTATCTTTATGTATTTTGGTTGAGTATTATCCTTCGAATTACTATCATTACTATTACGTAATCGTTCTTCTTCTTGTTTGTTTGCTTTTCCTTCTACAGTTTACAGTTTTGTATTGGCAAATGCACGTATTGTTGATTATCCAATTGTTTATTGTAATGAAGGTTTCTCTCGATTAACTGGTTATAGTCGTGTAGAAATTATGCAAAAAAGTGGAAGTTGTGCATTTTTCTATGGTGAACAAACAACAAAAGATATGCGTGAACGTTTATTAAAAGCATTAGATACTCAAACACCGGATCAAATTGAAATGTTATTTTATAAAAAAAATCGTAAGTATTTATTATACTATTGAAATGATATGGATCCATAATACTGATATATATAGCACGATTGCCACTTGCTTCTATTCTGAGCCATATCTGATAACGTTTCTAGCCATTGTGTTACACCATCTCTAGGATTCCAACCAGAGAGTCGTGAAAGATCGACAGCGTCGGCAAATAATGTACAATGTGGAATCCTCTGGGACGACATTCGTAGAACATGTCCCACACACCGAAGTCAATGTTTCAAAATAGTGCCCTAAAACACGATGCTGAACCTGTGCATTACTAACATGGTGTTGTCATTGGAAGTCAACAGTCCTTCGGAGACAACAATGATTAAACACATAGATTCGTCTAACATCCTCAACTAGCAGAGACCAGGTTTCACAAGCATAAAGCTCTCACCGACGCGTTGGATATATATATATATATATATATATATATATATATATATATATATATATATATAGTGTGTTTTGATAATTCTTTGATTTTTGTGTTAATATTAGTTCAGTTGGAGGTTAAGTACTCTCTATTGTATTGTTTCCTAGATGTCAACATTTGTGTACCATACATAGTATTTTTCCATTTAATGATTGAATGCTATATATTATGTGTATGATTTTCAATGAAGATTATATCTCAGAATCTTGATACCACTCTTGATCTTTTTATCCAGATCTACAGCAACGTGTTCACAGAAGATATATATATATATATAGATAGCTTTAGATAATTGAAGTTCCCATCGAAATTTACACCCTTATAGGGAATACTAACACCTAAGATGAACAAGAAGATCTTCATAAACGTTAGATGTTACACATTTTATTGAACATCAAATGTGAATGGTATTCCTCACCTACTCTCCACGATACCTGATGACATTAAGTTCAGTCCTTGGATAAAGACTGTCTGACAGTTCCATACGACAACGAATCATCTATGTAGTGTTATCCATCTATCAATGACCTACTAACTAAAATCAGTTTGAGATTTAAAACACTGTGATTTTACAAATATAGAGTATAGTTTCATTGACAACGAATGGGTTATTTAATGATCTAAGTGCTAATTAAAAGTAGTAAGGTGAAGGTATTATGTAATTAAAGTGTATGATTGTTCTAATACATAAATATGAAGCAAATGAAGAATACATAAAGGTAGCCTGTACAATAGGAAGTATAAACAACTCTTCGTAGTTTTTGCTCTTAGTCTATTCGATTAACCATGTAGAAGATTTCTAAAGATCAATCTTACAAAGGTAGTTCATAATTAGAAGTAATAAAGTGATCCAGAACATAATTGTTCTAGTTGTTTTATAGTCTTAACTTGATATCGTGAACACAATTATACTAGTCCAGAAAAACAGTTTAAACGCTTTATGTAATGTTTCACTAAATTAAGTAAAATAACAGATTCGGATAGCAGTGGCTCAAGGTATGGTCTTGTTATAACTTGTGGCTTTATGCCCTATTAATATATAACGAAATGATACGGGCAATTAGAGAACGGGACCAATGACTCATAAACCTGTACGAGCAGTCTAGAGTGTTTATCAGTCCTTCTTCCCGTCTAACCCAGCCTCTTAGAGGCAACAACACCAATCTCAGCCTCCATCATATGAATCATATATTTCAAACATACTGACTTTATATACCAACTAACCAAACCACATCACACCATAAAATGCGAAATAACATTTGTACAAGATATAGACAAATGTGACTGTGAATGTGGGAGACAGTAATTGACAGACTGGGTATAACTCAAAAATGGTAAATCATATCATCATATTCTATGGGTCAAATGGGAGTTCATAATAAGAGGATTATGAATATGAAGATAGTTTAGTTCCATAAGAGTTACATAATAAGAATATATGTATCGTATTTAGTTGATAAATCGATCCCAACAGTTACCACCATTTATTATTCTCGCCTGGATGTAACAGGGTTTTTCCCTCAAGCTAGAAAAGAATACCCAGAATAAGGTAGAAAAGAATTTTCTCCTTACCATAGTCTTCATAAAACTACACTCCTTAAATACGGTGTTCACAAAAAGTCTTTTCTAATGCTACAGGGAGTCTTGAAAACTACATTCCTGATTATAAGTTTCTATCTAAATACCTGAGAGTACGTCTGTTAACGATGAGTGACGCAGTTAGGTGCTCTCCTCAATGTATGTCCTTTAACTTCCAGCGCTTCTTCTTGATTTCTTCCTCCGCTGGGGTCTGGTTTGTTCTCTCCCACATTAGGTTGTTGTTGATAGTGTTTAGCCAACGGATGTGAAGTATTTTGTATAGACAACTGTTAATAAACACTTGTATGTTTTGGATGATGACTTCCGTAGTTGTCCAAGTTTCCAATCCATACAGTAGAAATGTCCTGACATTTGTATTGAAAATTCTGACCTTGGTGTTGGTTGACAGTTGTTTTGAGTTCTAGATGTTATTCAACCGTATATATGCTGCTCTTGCTTTGCATCAGATCCACCGTGTTCATCAACGATGTTGCCTATTGTCGGTATGAAATTCACAATAATTATATTGTCATGAATTAAACAAATTTCCCTTATTTCTACATTTTAGGTTTACCATTTTGGTTACTTGTATGTGTTGCACCAGTTCGTAATGAATGTGAAGAAGTAGTACTATTTCTATTGGCCTTCAGAGATATCACAGCGTTGAAAACACCATTTGATGATGAAGATACTGTTAAAGGTAAAATGTCATGATTTCTGTTTGTTTGCTTGTTTTTAGAAAAATAAAGCTGGAATCACCAATTATTTACTTTTATGTACTGAAATGTGTAATAGATGTAACTGTATACATGACTCGTGTTTTACTTTAAAAAACCTTCTTATGGAGTTCGATTTCCCCTCTTTCACATTAACGGAGCTGAAACTTGGAGGACGACTACAACAATCATCAAGACGGTACAAATATTTATAAATAGTTGTCTACCAAAGATTCTCAACATCCATTGGCTAGATACCATCAGCAACAGCCCACTGTGAGAGAGAACAAACCAGCTTCCAGTTGAAGAGGAAACTAGGCAAAGACGATGGAAGTGGATAAGACATACATTATGGAAATAATCAAACTACATCACTAGGCAATCTCTAACTTGGAATCGTGAATGGAAACGGAAGAGAGGAAGCCCAAAGAACACATTACATCTGGAAAAAGAAGTAGATATGAAAAGGATGAATAACAACTGGAAAGAACTGGAAAGATCATCTCAAGAGTTCAACTTACTTACTTACGCCTGTCAGCCCTAATGGAGCATAGGCTGCCAACCAGAATTCTCTAACCCACTCTGTCCTGGGTCTTTTTTTCTAGTTCCATCCAATTTGTGTTCATTTTTCTCATGTCTGTCTCCATTTCTCGACGTAATGCGTTCTTTGATCCTCCTCTTTTCCTTTGACTCTGAGGATTGTAAGTGAGGGCTTGCCTTGTGACGCAGTTCGGTACTTTCCTCAGTGTGTGTCCTACTCACTCCCAGCGCTTCTTCCCGATCTCTTCCTCCGCTGGGATCTTGCTTCCAGTTAGAGAAACGATTTGTTCAAACTTAAGAAATATGATTGAGTAGTTATTTCACAGTATTTAGACGCCGAGTTAATATGAGACATTAAAGAGGAAGAATGTATTAGTAAAATCTCAGCCTAGATTGTCAGATGAAACGTTTGATTTACTTCAACTTCATTTGTTAAACTTAAGATTTAGGAGAATATGTAGAACATATGTGAAACATAAAGTCATTCATCATAGCCTATGATCACTTCATGAATTTCAAATGGGATGATTACATCTTACAACATAACTCATAGCATAGATTGATTTACTTCCTTTAAGATGTGGAAACATGCTTGTAATATATATTTTGATCTATCAAAAGTCTGTCCTTTTTTTAGAAAAGTACCCTATCCTTTACCTCAATGTGATTCATTTGGTAAATTCGCAATATACCTAAGCAATCCTATTTCCCTCAAAATAATGAATTACTGTACCTTGTCAGTACATTCCCTCTACACATTTCATCTAAATTAATAAGCATTTGTAATGTATTGTCTTAAATCACAAGCATTATGATCAAAGATGGATAGTCAGTCAGAAGGAATAATAGGAATTGAAGAGGGAAGTTGAATATGAATACAGTGGTCTTGAGTGCTGTTAGAGGTATGAGAGCGGTTATTAGTTCCCGGTTGCCCACACCGTGAAAAAGTTCTTCTACAGGGATCTGAAAAGCAAATTGAGTTAGGGGTGGTCTTAGTGACCTTAGAGCATGCCTGCAGTGCCCAAGGGAAAACTGCTTGATGTCAATCAAACACGACATTCCTGTGAGTAATTTCCGTGTTAGTTCCATACTTGTTCAGACATTACCACCACAGACAGATATCCGTGGGATAAGGTGAGGTGTGCATTTTCAGAGTTGACGTTTTCTAATCCTATCTTTCCTTTGCGGGAGGGCAGCATTGCTGTTATGCTAGTTGTGTGAAGGAAACACCCTACTCCCATCACACCTCGGATGTCTTACCGCTCTTCAACCGACCTGTCTGGCACGGTAGGATCTTAAGGAACGTTTGTTCCAACTGGTATAGCTAGATTGTTTCATTGCGACATGTAAAACCGACCACCATGTCAAGGTATCAACAACGGTCGGGAATAAACGATGGATAGTGACTAACAGCGAAACCCAGTACGCGTGTTTCGTCTTATTTGCGGCTCGTCAGCTGGATTTACTAACATGTGCCGATGTAAAATTATTATTCTGATTTTTGTTAATCCTCATCAAATTACGCACTGAGTTCAACTACGGCGATTTCATATTGTTTAACACTCATTATTACAGTATGATTATGTTCAGATCTAATTTTCTTTGTGAGGTTTTTATCACGTAATATCATAATGAGAAATATCACCATATCAAACCAGGTAGTAATTAAATTTAATTAGTGATAGACTAATATTATCTACCATTTAATATAATCATTATTTCATGCATTCAAGTAGAAAATCAAACAAATACAATTGCATAGAAACTAACTAGTTACCCAATTGACTGATCACAGGTTGGTGATTATTTTCATGTGTGTCAGGTCTTCCTGAATGCAAATCGAATCCTATCAATCAAGTTGCAATGTGGCCAACAATCTAGGTGATTCGACATTGAATGCATTATGTTGAGATATGATGATGGTTGGAGGTAGTCAACAGGAAACTTTAGACCTAGGTTTCGTGCCACTTGGCACTCGTCAGCAAGGTTTAACTGTAATCTTAAGGGGACTGATGCTCCTTGACGGATTCCATCCCATGTCACCCAGCTTCACAGCCAGAAAAGTTATCACTGGGCTATCCGTGCCGCGAATGACCTTCTGTAAGACTGAGGTGTATTCGCAATTGATTGATCACTTGGTGGCCCGAGTAGCTCAGTGGTAACGTCTCTGATTGTGAAGATGGGTAAAACGGGATCGATCTGTCAAGGAACATCAGCCCCCTCAAGATCACAGGTACACCTTGCTGATGAGTGCCAAATAGCACGAAACTTAAATCCAGGGTTTCCTGCTGACTACCTTCAACTAGCTACCATTTGGTCACTATTCAAACATAAAGTTTTCATGAGTATTAACTAAACTTAATGTTGCATATCGACTAATCACTGGTTAGCAACAAAAATATCATGCTTATTCTAGCAGTGATTGAGTTCTATCGGTCAGCTTTTAGTGTTGTCAACGGTTTAAGTGACGCAAGATAGCGTGTTCATATTAGTTCTGCAGCTATTTGGAAGACTCTTCCGGTCCCTCACATTGTACGAGCGTTCCATGTACCTAAATTAATGGTTGCTCTGATTGTCAGAAGGGGCACCAACCTCGTGACATCTGAAGGAACTCGGCTTTCATCATGGAGCATCATAACTCTTCTAAATGAAGATCTTCTAACTCCCAGGGCACAATTTAAATGATTTGAATTATTTTTTCTGGTTATGGTTTTTTAGCGAGTTATTTTTTTTGCATGATGAAGGTCACTAACCCTGTGCTCAACCCTCCTCCTTTATTCGAGCTTGTAACCAGCATTAGTCCCAGAGGGGCTTCAGGCGGAGTTATTGTAATGATATAACTGATGGGGTCCATAAATCGAGAACAAGAAGTGATGGTCATAGATTATTTAAAAAAAACTGTATTAGGAAATTTCGACATCTGAGGGAAAGTACGGAATACAATGCACAGAAAGGAATCAGTTGGAAGATTCGAACCTCACAGATGACCTAGATCTCTTATCCCATACACACGAACAAATACAAATGAAGACAAATAATGTAGCAGCAGCCTCTGTATCAGTAGGCTTCAACATACATAAAGGAAAAAGCAACATCTTCAAGTACAACATGGTGAACATTAATTCACTCACACTTGATGGAGAAACTCAGGAATAGATGGAATATTTCACACACATGCGTAGCATTACCATCAATGAACGATGAGATGTAAAGGTAAGGAGTGGCAAATTAAGAACAACATCCCTACAATTGAACAACATATGGAACTCAAAACAACAGTCTGTCAACCAATATAAAAGTCACAATATTCAATATGAACGTCAACACAGTTCTACTGTATGGAGCTGAACTTCGAGAACTACTACATCTATCGTCAAATAGATACAAGTATTTATAAACAGTTGCCTACGTAAGATACTGAATGTCCAATGTTGGCCGGATATCATCAGCAACAGCTTACTGTGTGAGAGAACAAACCAAATTGCAAATGAAGAGGAAATTAAGAAAAGACATTGGAAGTGGATAGGATACATATTACGGAAATCATCAAACTGCATTATTAGGCAATCGGTAACTCGGGATCCTGAAGGGAAACAAAAAAAGAGAGAGACCAAAGTGTACACTGTCGAGAATTGGAAGCAGATATGAAAAGGATGAACAGCAACTGGAAATAACTAGAAAGAATTGTCCAGGACAGAATTAAATGAAGAATGATAATGAGTGGCCTATATTCCTCCATGATGTTAGGTAACAGGCATAAGTTAGTAAGTATTAAGAAATGTAAACTTCATGAATTTCTTATAAATGGTAACACACATATGCACACACACACACACCTCTAAGTGTGAACTTAGGTATATTCTCCTATCGGGTCTTATACTAGAACCTTATAGCCAGCCAGCCATCCAGTACTCCTTAATTTCTTTAATAAATATCTCATCACAATTCATTCCTATTCAAATGAAACAATCTCATAGCAACATTAAGGAATAAATCGTGTGAAAAATAGAAAAAAACAACAATTTTTTTTTCTCCCGACCTACACTATTTCAGTTTATGGAATGACAAACAGAAAAAAACATTCAATTAATAAAAGTAACTAGAAATTTCATTTCAATATCATCCCGCCCCCCTCCACCCGTCGCCGCCTCTTCTCTTAATTTTACTGAAACAAAAACAAACCATAATGATCTAGTTTAAACTTGATGAAAATGAACTTTAAAAGGTAAATCAACTGAGAATTGTCAAGGAAAATGGGTGTGTGTGTGTGTGTATGTATATATAAACAAAATACAAGTTTTGTTATGACCTTTATGAAAAAAAGAAATTCCAGGAGAAGAAGAAGAAGAAGAGGAAAAAAAGGGACGAAATAATTGTAAATAATTAATAACTTGATATACAAATATCAGTATAACTGATAATTAATACATCCGGTTGAATGACAGCTCATGTATATTGAGAAAGCTCGTTTGGCTTTTGCCAACTTACGTCACCTACGACGAAGGTGAGATATCCGTCTGTCAATTAAGAAACGAGTATACTGTGCATTAGTTCATTCTGTTTTACTTTACGGATGCAAAGTGTGGTCATTAAGAGTTGAAGTTACTCGTAAGCTACTAGTATTTGATCACATATGTCTTAGAAATATTGCTCGCATCTACTAGGATCACCGGGTAAGTAATAGTGAGGTTAGGCGCAGGGTATTAGGGAATGATGGTAAATCAGTTGATGAGGTTGTAAATCTTCATCGATTGAGATGGTTGGGCCACGTGTTACGTATGCCTGAACACCGATTACCACGACGCGCAATGCTAACTGGTGTTGGGGATGGTTGTAAGAAAGTTAGGGATGGCCAAACCAAAACGTGGCATCAGTCCTTGAAGTCACTAACTTGTAGTCATGTTAGTAGATGCAGACTACCTGGTTGGTGTCCGCTGGACTATCGTAATCAATGGTTGGAGACTCTTGGTGACATGGTTCAGAATCGATCACAGCAGTGTAGGTGTATAGACTCTTTGTCTTCGCTTAAACTATGAGATTAATATTGCTTTATATCTTTCTTTCTACGAACTAATTCTTTCTTCCTTTATTATATCCTTATACACTATCTTTCTTTTATATATTACTATCATTGAATTAAGTACTTATATGAATTCAGTGTTCATGTTGTTGGGCTAATGAGGTATGACAACTTGAATCGATGCCATATATCTGTGCCTGATCCTACGTTGTAGCTGACTGACTGACATATATATGACAAATTAATAATTAAACTGATTTACTTAAGTTGGCTATTTAATTGCACCCTAAATATGCTTTTTTTTAAAGTCTAAAAATTCAGTACACTGTTATTTGTAAATTAGTTCGTGTGAATTGTTCGATAGTAATTCCAACACAAGAATGAAACATCTATTCATCCGGCATTTAACAGTTTCTTGCTTGATATTAGTCTAAATAGAAAATTTTCCAAAATACCCATTAAAACTGATGTAGGTAGTTGATCTCTAAAATCATATCATGTTCTGAGCGATAGTTAACCTATATTGAATAAATAATCTTTAATCAGAGAGGGATTGTGTGGATACATTATAGTGATTTAATAGTTGAATTCATAAGTCCCATGAAGCTATACCACCATGGAAATTCTGATGAAAGTACTTGACGGCCATTTCGTTCTAGTATAGGACTCCTCAGCAATGCGCATCCACGATCCCACTCGGCGAGATTCAAACCCATGAACTATCGGTCTCGGCACGAAAGCTTAACCTACAGATCACTAAACCGGAGATATTCAAACAAACAAATGAATAAAAACAAGCTGTTAGCTTAAAAGTAACCGTGAATAAGTGAGACTGATACGTTATTATAAAGCCTAGTTTATTACTTTTTTGGTGGAGTTTTGTTCTCTGAGCTGGATGGTTTGGTCGTGGAGCTTTCATCGTTCTTCTGAACGACATCATCAGCACAAACTTCAGATAGAAGTGAAGTGTTTGAATTTCTCCATATGTGTCTCAAAGCTTGTTCTGTGCACCTCGACGTTGATTGGTTCTTACTGACCTTAAATTTGTCGTTGTTTACTTCTTTGTTTTGGTTGTGTCTCCCATTGTTTTGATTTTTGTTCTTATGTTTGTGCATGATTTTTCTGATTGGTTGATAAATTGGATTGATTTCAATATGCTTGTTGATTGCTGATTGACCTGAGTGTCAGGCTTCTAAAAATTCTCTGGTGTTTTTGGAGTTTCCTCTGTCTAAGATTTCCACATTTTTCCAGTCGAATGAGTGTCCGCAGTTGTCCACGTGTATTGAGATAAATGAAGAGATATCATGGCGTTTGACTGCTAATTGATGTTCATGTAGGCGAAGGTGAAGGGGGCGTCCACTTTGTCCGATGTAGTGTTTTTCGTAGTTGGCACAATTTATCTTGTAGATGATGTTTGATTTGTTTTCCTTTGTTATTTCATCTTTTGGTTTGCATAGGATTGATTGTAGTGATTTTGTCGGTTTGTGTGCCACACCTATTCCGAAGGTTTTCAGCAGTCTCGTCGCGGTTTCTGATATTCCTTGTATATATGGTGGGGTGATCCTTTTGTTGATTTTTGTGCTTGACTTGAGTTCTAATGCTGCGTGCGGTTGGTATTTTTTGATGAAGTTGATGGGGTAGCCGTTCTTCTGAAATACATCTTTTAGGTATTTCTCTTCATTTCTTCGTGCTGCCAGTGTGCTGCAGTGTGTCCTCGCCCTCTTGAACAAATTGTGTACGCAGTTGATTTTGTGAGCTCTGGGGTTGTTGCTATTGTAGTTGAGAATTTGATAAATTGTGCCAACTGCGAAAAACACTACATCGGACAAAGTGGACGCCCCCTTCACCTTCGCCTACATGAACATCAATTAGCAGTCAAACGCCATGATATCTCTTCATTTATCTCAATACACGTGGACAACTGCGGACACTCATTCGACTGGAAAAATGTGGAAATCTTAGACAGAGGAAACTCCAAAAACACCAGAGAATTTTTAGAAGCCTGACACTCAGGTCAATCAGCAATCAACAAGCATATTGAAATCAATCCAATTTATCAACCAATCAGAAAAATCATGCACAAACATAAGAACAAAAATCAAAACAATGGGAGACACAACCAAAACAAAGAAGTAAACAACGACAAATTTAAGGTCAGTAAGAACCAATCAACGTCGAGGTGCACAGAACAAGCTTTGAGACACATATGGAGAAATTCAAACACTTCACTTCTATCTGAAGTTTGTGCTGATGATGTCGTTCAGAAGAACGATGAAAGCTCCACGACCAAACCATCCAGCTCAGAGAACAAAACTCCACCAAAATCATCCACCTGAGCTACAAACCTTCTCCACCATCTCTAGTTTATTACTTCCTAGCAACTGTTATCCAAGAGAATCAATCAAGTAATTTTGTGTCTCAGTTTCAGCAAAGTCATTTCAAATACCCGTCAACTTTTAATCCACTCGTCTGTTTTTCAATGAATTAACGGGATCACTATTCGGTCTAGCAGTCAAGTGATCGATAAATTGTGATTAACAATTCAGTCACATCCCCAATAAAAAGTTCCAGACATCCATCTGAAACTTACATACTATCATTAGTGAATACTTGAAACCCGCAAAATTTTGGTGATAAGGCTTAGTGGAGTCTAATTCAGTGTGTATATAGTATTATTAATCAATTGAATCTAGTTAAGATACCATTGAGAAACAAGGATGAGTAGTGTACAGTGTATAACATTCTAATTTAATACAACTTTTCAGTTCCCCCTAACCTTTAACCAGTCAGTTAGCAACAACTTAGAACTGTGTACTTGAGTGGACAACCTTGACGAGCACTACTTGGGGTAATCGTTTCTGATGATATTTCATCATAATTTCTCACTCAGCCAATCGGTTCGATTAGAAAGCCAATATAAAGTTAATGTGTTTGTTTGGTTCTCCCTAACCTTTAATTTTACTATAAATGAGATTAATCCATTACGAGTACAAATCTAACAGTTCTCCTCAGCAGTACGCATACACGATCCCGTAAACATGACTCAAACCCAGGATACTCGGCTTTGCGCTAGAACGCTCAAATTCTACATCCCTGGTCTGGCATCTACCGGTGTTAATGTCTAACTTCAACCAATTGACGAAACTGCGCCACCGTCCACCATTGTCTTCAGTGAATTATTATCTCACAGCAAACACGGTTAAACTCCACTGGAAACAGCCTCTCACCAGAACTTCAGGAAATACAATGGTGTACGGTGGCGCAATATTGTGGATTGATTGAAATTATACATTAACACCGTTGGATGCAGACTCAGTGGTCTAAAGGTTAAGCGTTCGTGCGCGAGACCGATAGGTACTGAATTCGTATCCCGCGGGCGAGATCATGGATGCTCACTGCTATGGAGTCCCAAACTAGGACGATTTGGCCATCCAGTGCTTCCAGGTTTTCCATGATGGTCCAGCTTTGATGGACTCATGAATTCAACTAGTAAATTAAGAGAATGAATATACCGCTTCTGAGAGCATTTGTACATCTGTACAGCTCCAATGAATGATATAATCGATAACACTTTCCTTTGTAGAAATAACTTTTAATCATTCATAATTTTCAATCATTTTCAAATAAGTATTTTATTCTCAAAATCTTTTTTTTTCCTTATTTCACTTAGGTTTAAGTAAATTTGCTCGATTAGCACGTTCAGTTACACGAAATCGTTCAGTTCTGCAACAATTATCTACATCACAAACATCAGCACAAAATTCTGCATTAACTGTATATCGTAGTAATCGACTAACAGTATGTAGTGGTGGCGGTGGTGGTGGTGGTGGTGCTGATAGTACTAGTGGTGCAATTAATGATGATACAGAAGTATCAAATCAAATGGAACAATATAATTCACCAAGTTTATCAAATTTTCAAAATTTAAACACGAGTTCAAGTTCACGATTTCATGATTCATCAAAATCCGATCCAGAAAAAGCGGTAATGGTAAGTGAACAATAAATAATAATAACAATTATAAGCCTTATTCATTATTCGATCATTGGTACAATATAGAGTTGTCAACACGAAGTATTTCAATAAGTTTCTCATTTCTTATTTCTTGATCTATCCTGATGATAACATATTGAATGATCACAAGTTGGATATTAGCATTTCAGAAGTCGACATCTGAACAATGTACTTTTTTCCGCTGCATATTATCAGCAACCACGATGTCTCTGATAAGGCACTTTTGTAACGTGTACAGTGAATAGGTCGCAAACTTTTCATAAACGTACTTGAGTAGGTTGTACAGTTAATTGAAATAACGACTGTTACCACACGTCGTGGAGGAGCATAGGCCGCCCATCATCACTCTCCATCCAACCTTGTCCTGGGCAATCCTTTCCACATCTATCCAGTTGTTATTCATTCTTTTCGTATCTGCTTCTATTTCCTTACCAGTTGTTTCCAGTAGCTATTGATTCTCTTCATGTCTACTTCCGATTTTTGACGCACTGCGTTGTTCGACCACTCACTTTTTCGTTTCCCTTCACGATTCCAGACAGTAAATGCTTGCCTCATGATTTAGTTTGATGATCTCCGTAATGTATGTTCTATCTACATCTAACGTCTTTTCCTAATTTCCATTTCAACTAGAAATTGTTTTTTCTGTCACTTAGTAAGCTGTTGCTGATGATATCCGGCCAACAATGGACATTCAGTATCTTACGTAGACAACTGTTTATAAATACTTGTATCTATTTGACGATGGATGTAGTAGTTCCCAAAGTTTCAGTTCCGTACAGTAGAAATGACTGTGTTGACGTTCATATTGAATATTGTGACTTTTATATTGGTTGACAGACTGTTATTTTGAGTTCTATGTATTGTGCAACCATAGGAATGCTTTTCTTACTTTATCAATCTTCACTTTTATTTCTGCATCAGATCCTCCTTGTTCATCGATGATGCTGCTGACCAGGTACGTGAAAGATTTAAGCTCTTCTAGAGTTTCTCCATCAAGTTTGATTAATTTGATGTTCTTCATGGCGTATTTCAGGATCTTTCTTCCACTCTTGTATATGCTGAGGCCCAGTGATACAGAGACTGCTATCACGCTAGTTTTCTTCCTATGCATTTGTTCGTGTGTACGGGACAGGAGATCTAGGCCAACTAACTAAATAGTTCAATTGTTAAGCATTCCCTTAAAAACTTGAAGGTTACATGTTTGATCGCAGGAAGGATCTTGAATGCACACTATGTGCAGTCAAAAGGTTTAAGGCATCTGTTTTCTGCTCCATTGTTTTGATTTTTCAAAGTTTTAATCAGAATTTATGAGTTGAAGTGTTTGGAATTGAGACAATCAATGATGGAGTGTATTGCAAACTAGCTGAAGTAGGGAAATCTTAATTATTGGATCCTAATACATTAAGTTTAACATATCACACCCTTAAAGAAATGTATGTACCATAGTTTCCATCTGGTTAGATGTTTGAGGATATTTAGTAGGAAACCCTCCAACTATTTTTCGTTTTAGTTGATATCAATCATCGAGACGTATCTTAAATATTGTGAGAATTGTTGCTCTCTGTACGATTTGAACCAATGTCGCCCAGCTTTTAAGTCTGATATTTTACCATATATCTCCTGTAAGATTGCAATATTTACAACTGATTGATAACTGAGTACTGACCAATGTCATATCAATTAAAAGCTTTATTGATGATGTCTCAGAATGTAGAGCCAGATGAATCGGGTTAAAATCTCATAGGCACCAGAAGTAACATCAATATTCAACCCACACTTTCAGAACTTTTGTCAACCGGCAAAAAATAGGGCTTCTTGCTGATCACATCTCAATATTGTGTAAGCGATATTGAGTCACTTATACTAATGACCATAATGCAACTTGGTAGATATAAACCGTGTAGCAGTAAGGACAACTAGACAAATATTACGTTGTGATTACTTAGTTATCAATCAGTTGTCAATATCTCATTCAACTAACTGTTTTAATCTAGTATATATTCTACCAAATCCCACTTCGTTTTCTAAAACAGTCCTCTAGCTAATGTACGAATGTGATGAAAATTTAATTCATACAACAGTGGTATTCAGGACGCGCGTTTCTTTCTATTTGAGATTCGTCAGCCGAATGTACATGTATCTTAGAGTTGGTGTTCATTCTGGGACTTGAACCCAATACTATTCGCTTCATCAGCTACTGAGTCCTGATAGCTGCTTCGTTGTGCAATGTGGTGAAGGTTAAATTCACTTGGTATTGTTTACTTGATTCTACTAATTGATGTTTGGGACTGCGATTGATCAATCTGTTATTGGCGTATATGCATACTGTGCGTATTGCCTTGAACCTTGATTCGATTGTTCTTTTCAGCAACCCATTTTTTCCTCTATACACAGTAAAATAACTTTAAAGTACATATAATACCAGAAATATAATTTAGAAATTTTGTTTGAAAAACAATAGTTGAATTCATGGATCGATTAAAGATAGACCACTACGGAAAACCTGAAAGTACTGGACGGCCATTCCGTCTTAGTATGGGACTCCTCTTTGATGCTTATCCACAATCCCACTCGCAAGATTCGAAACCAGGACCTTCCGTCTCACGTGCGAGTATGTAATCTCTAGATCGCTGTTGAGAAGTCCCATACTAGGACAAAACGGCCGTTCAGTACTTTCAGGTTTTCCATAATAGTTTAGCTTTAATCGACTCATGAATTACTTACGCCTGTTACTCCCAATGGAGCATAGGCCGCTGACCAGCATTCCCCAACACATTCTGTCCTGGGCCTTCTTTTCTAGTTCCATCCAATTCTTGTTCATTTTTCTCATGTCTATCTCTATTTCTCGGCGTAATGTGTTCTTTGGTCTTCCTCTCCTCCTTTGGCCTTAAGGATTCCATGTGAGGGCTTGTCTTGCGACGCAGTTGGGTGCTTTCCTCAATATGTGTCCTATCCACTTCCAGCACTTCTTCCTGATTTCTTCCTTCGCTAAGATCTTGTTTGTTCTCTCCCACAATAGGTTGTTGCTAATAGTGTCCGGCCAACGGATTCGAAGTATTTTGCGTAGGCAATTGTAAATAAACACCTGTATTTTCTGGATGATGACTTTCGTGGTAATCCAGGTTTCTGCCCCATACAGTAGAACTGTGTTGACATTTGTATTGAAAATTCTGACCTTGGTGTTGGTTGACAGTTGCTTTGAGTTCCAGATGTTCTTCATTTGTAAATATGCTGCTCTTGCCTTTCCGACCCGCACCTTCACATCTGCATCAGATCCACCCTGTTCATCAATGATGCTGCCCAAATACGTAAAGGTTTTTACATCTTCCAAATCTTCTCCGTCAATTGTGATTGGATTGGTGCATTTTGTGTTGTATCGGATAATCTTGCTTTTCCCTTTGTGAATATTGAGACCTACTGCTGCTGAGGCTGCTGAATTCAACTATTAAATTACTACAATCTTCACAAAATCTCCTTTTCGATAAAGTTATGATTGTTATACATTTCAGGAAAACATGTTATTTTACAAATGAACATACTTTAATATGTGTCAATAATACTTAACTAAGCATAATATAAGTACATTATGATGCAATGTTAATAGATATAATGCCATTTAAGGAACTTCCGGGTAAATATAACTTTGAATGAATACTTACTCTTGTCGTCATGGTAACGTAATTAAGGATTTTATTTATTTAACTACCATTTTTCTTTACATCACATGCAGATACTCACTACTCTCTTAACACTTTCATGTTTACTCACTAAATATAATAAACAAGAGGAAACATTTATGATTATATTTTACCAGGTTAATTGTGTCCTTCAATAGTTTTTTCATCAAAATGGTGGATTGGGGGCGGGGAGAACTTGAACTTTTCCAGTGAATTGAACATTGAATTGTTGTATTGTAATTAGAAAAAAATGGGAAAATGTTCAGCTAACTGGTTTGACTATAAAAATATAGTGATTAGTGGTGGTGGTGGTGATAATGGTCGTGGTGGGGAAGATTTGTAGCTCAGATGGATGATTTTAATGGAATTTTGTTCTCTAAGTTGCATGCTTTAGTCATGGAGCTTTCATCGTTCTTCTGAACGACATCATCATTAGTACAAACTTCAGGTAGAAGTGTAATGTTCGAAGCTCTCTATATATATGGTTCACAGCTTGTCATGACAGGTTCAAGGTCAACAAGAACCAATCAACATCGGAGTTTGCAGGACAAACTGTGAGCCGTATGTAAAGGAATTCGAACACTTCACTTCTACCTGAAGTTTGTATTGATGATATTGTCGTTCGGCACAACCATACCATCTAGCTGAAAGAACAAAACTCGATCAAAATAATGATTAGTACATTCAATACTGTTCTTTATTGAGATAAATTATGAACATAATTTTTGAACAACATTGTCCTTAAGTGTATCAGAATATAGTTATTATGTGTATATTTCATTAATGATAAAGACTTCAGTTTGATTTTGTAACGTTTGTTTATTTATATCTTTAAAAAAATGTTCGTACTTATCAGTCACATATACTTCAATGAGGTAAACTTCCATCCATTCATTAACTGGAACACTTTTGTTTTAAAATATGATATTTTGTGGTGGAGTGGTGTTATTAACATGTTAACTAGCGACCAACTATAATGTATTTAAAAGATGGTGGTTGGAGGTAGTCAACAGGAAAACCTGGACTTAAGTTTCGTGTTAAGTGGTGGTAGGGATCCAATCTATAAGGGAGTATCAGTTCCCTCATAATTACAGGTACACCTTGCTGACGAGTGCAAGTAGCACGAAACCTAGGTCTAACGTTTCCTGTTGACTACCTCCAACCATCATCTTATCTCAACATAATGCACTCAATGTCGAGTCACCTAGATTGTTGGCCACATTGCAATTTGATTGATAGGATTTGATCTGCACTCAGAAAGTGCTGACATACTTGACATTGATCACCACTTAGCGATTATTCATTTGTAAGTGTACCTTAAATTCTGTTACACAGCCAAACCTAATTCATATAATTTATTGAATAGTGGGTAGTAGTGGAATCTGTTCCATGCATTTGATTATCTTGTTTGTGACATATTAACTATTGAAAAGCAAGAAGTAATGGATAGTTTATTAGCGGCCCCTTATCTGACTCCAGTTAGATCGTACATGTCGTCAATCCTTGTATAGATACTATCGACTTAACTTGCGTTGGGGAGTAATCGAATTAAATAAGTCAAATACAAGAATGAATTCCGAATACATATATTTTGTTCACTTATTGATTTGGACAGACAATCACAGGAACGTAGCGAATAGAAGAGAGTAGAGAGAAATGATGCACGTTGGAGAAGGTGTGTGAGCCAACTCGATTTCATCAAGCGTTAATTAACATTTATAGTTACAGACTTGGGATGAATGGGATAAGAATGGTACACATATACGTTTACATAATAACAGTCAAGGCTGATAAGCGAACAGTTAACAAGGACATAACGTGACTCTAGAAGAATAGATAAATTGGCCTGTTCAGAAGCTAGAATAAGCTATATGGACTTAACATAGTAACTAACACTACAAATTATTCACATTAGGATGTTACTCATCAACAGCGCTCAGTAATAACCGCACAAAGGAGTAAACACGGAATTTTTCAATTTCACTTTGAGCGGTTAATCTTTAAACAACAAATCTAATTTTTACCAGATTACATACTTAACTTCTATCAGTCCTATTAGCGATATTACACATTTACCTCACTATCAGTCTATGTAATAATCTGTAACAATTTGGAAAACTCACTCGGTTTCCCATATTGTACGCGTATTCCAAGTATCTAAATTAATGGTTGATCTAGTTGTCAGAAGGGGCATCAGTGTCGTGACTTTCGAAGGAAGTCGGCTTTCATCATGAGGCATCATGGCTCTTCTAAATAAAGATCTTTTTAAACTCTCAGGGCACAATTTATATGATTTGAATTATTTTTTTCTGGTTACGGTTTTTTAGCAAGTTATTTTTCTACGTGATGGGGTCACTCATCCCATGCCCAACCTCCTTCCTTTATCTAGATTTGTGACCGACAGTAGCCTTAGAAGGTGGGTTCCCGGTGGATTTATGTATTATTCTACTATTTTCTCCATAAATGATTCATTTTAAATTATGCAATAATTTTACAAAACTTAATCTCCCCTTTCTCTTTTCTTCTTCTTCAATATTGTGTTCCCCTCCTCCTCCTCCCCCTCTCCCAATTATAGTCAACTTCATCATGGTTGGATTTAGTTCCACAATATAAACAAGAAGCACCAAAAACTCCACCACATATTATATTACATTATGTGGCATTTAAAACAACATGGGATTGGTTAATATTATTTTTAACTGGTTATACAGCAGTAATGGTACCATTTAATGCAGCATTTAAAAGTAAAACAATGGATGATGTTAGTTTATTAGTTGTCGACAGTATTGTTGATGTAATATTTTTTATAGACATTGTATTAAATTTTCATACAACATTTGTTGGACCAAATGGTGAAGTTATATCAGATGCTACTATTATACGAATTAATTATTTAAAAGGATGGTTTATTGTAGATGTATTATCATGTTTACCATATGATGTATTTAATGCATTTCAACCGGAGGCAACACAAGTAAGTTGATTGAAATCAATGTATATATATATATATATATATATATATCAATATGTGTGTATCTTTATTGATTGATCGATATGTGCCATATGAGTCACTTGATTTGTGTGTAGGATGTGATACCAATTGGGAACCCAAACCGAAGCTGGTGGTTTTCTTAGAGGGCCAAATTCCGAACCTTTGACCTAAAAGTCTCATCCATAAGGCAGTGGAGTAACATAAGGAGATACAGTCCTATGATAGCCGGTCACCAACGATTGGTTTATATGCAATGTTTTCCCTAAGGATCCTGAAGCCCATGTGTATCACTGGTTTGGAATCAGGGTATTCCAACTCCACGAAGTGAATTCTCCCTGTCCATCAAGTCGGTTAAGTCGTCGGACACTCACTTTTCGTCCTCTCAATTTTTTAAACAACAGTAATTCTACGAGAAGGTAGTGAGTAGGAGTTCCCTGATAATGGTTGTATGAACGTGGCCATGCGAAAGCGATTGGAGAGATAGTTCTGACTGTCCCTGTCCTTACTACAATCATAAATTGTTCAACACATTTTAGATTAATATAAAGAAAATACCTTTGTTATGTAATAATTATATCAGTTGTAATATTATAAGTATTATAGTAATAATCACTGTATTGAATTGATTCATTCTATTAACTTTCTTCTTGTTACTATAATGCATTAAATACAATATGAAAACTATTGCACCATTTGTAAAATATGTTCTTGTTTCTTCATTATAAAGGATATCGGTTGTTATGAGCAAATTTTATCGTTTAATAATAGTCATTATCTAATGCATAAACTCTCTCTTAACCAACCACCCACCTACTCATCCATACATACATACATGATGTTTGGTCTAACACAGCAACATGATATGCTTCATAGTTGAAAAGAAACTTAGTCTTAGAAAATAGTAACTAAGGTATTTATAAAATAGACAGAGATGAAGGAAGTAATAATGATTATCTATAACATTAAGAAGAATCATATATAATCTGAAGATACATCTTTAGGACTGCACTCCATTAAGCAAGATTATTGTGATCCTACTGATCGATTCTAGATTGAAAAACATCACAGTATAAAATGGCCACCATTTTTTTTTCTTACATTTTCTGATTTAGAGTCAAATCTGCACAAACCTCTTCTGATAATAATCATCTGCTCACTAGTGACTGACTTAAAGAGATACTCCTGGAGTTCTAGTGGGAAGCCGTTACCAGTGGAGTTCAACCAGGTCTGTTGTGAGATATCAGCTCACTGAAGACAATGGACATTAGCACCGTTGGACGCCGGCTCAGTGGTCTAATGGTTAAGTGCTCGCGCGCGAAGCCAGTAGGTCCTGCGTCTGAATCCCGCGGGGTGCGGGGTCGTGGATGCGCACTGCTGAGGAGTCCCATATTGAGACGGGACGGCCGTCCAGTGTCTCCAGGTTTTCCATGGTGGTCTAGCTTCAACTGACTCATGATTTCAATCTGTGAAAATTTCTAAAATCTCCACAAACCTCTTCTGAAAATAACTTTATCTCAGAAAAACTGAAATGTGTAAGCTTAGAGCTAGATTGTTTGAATAAATGCATTATCCATTCAAATGTTAGTAACTAAATTAGGTTTCACTACTATGTCAAAGATTCTCTAAATTAACATATTTTACCTTAGCTTTTATTAAACCTAGATAGGTCTTTGCTACCACATTATCACTAGCATGCAGTAAGCTATCCAAATACACACACCCACACACACATATATATATCGCAACCATTTCTATCCGACCAGTAACATGAGTGTGTATTTGTGAAGCATATTAAAAAGTACACCTCATATTTAACTTTAGTTAGTTCTAATAACATAAATCACTATGATTTTCATATATACCTAAATTAATGGTTGATCTGGTTGTCAGAAGGGACATCAATGTCTTGATTTCCGAAAAAAACTTGGTTCTCACCAATGAGGCGTCATAACTCTTCTTAATAAAGATCATCTTGTAGGATGGCGTACAGTCGCGGTTGAATATGATCACCACTACATGAATGTTGCGTACCAAATATCAGAAGGCGATTAAACGTTGTAGCGAGATATATTTGTTGACGATCTCGTAATATCAAAAAAATACCAAAATCGTGCCAGGTTACAAGTGTGGTTACTGAGCGTAATCGAATTCGTGCAAGGTCACAATCAACGGAAGAATGAATGTGTTTTGGTACAGTTAAACAAACGAGCACAGTAAAAGATTCATTGATACAATTGGTTATAATAATAATTGTCTCCATTACACTAATCGCGTTCTCTTGATAAAAGTAGGTCAATACAATCTAACTCTCAATGCACAATTTAAATGATTTGAATTATTTTCTTCTGGTTATCGTTTTTTTAGCGAGTTATTTTTCTACGGAATGGGGTCACTAACTCCATACTCCGAGCTTGGAACCGGCAGTAGCCTCAGAGGGTGGTTTCCTGGTAGAATTATGAATTTACTTTCAACATGTTTTCCCTTCACAACAACGATTTCTTTTTCTTTTATTTCTTTATTCATTGAAATATACAGAGTACAATTAGTTCCTTATTTGGTGCATTAAAAGTTGTACGTTTATTACGTATTGGTCGTGTTACACGTAAATTAGATCAATATTTGGAATATATGGCAGCTAGTTTATTATTAATGATATCTGGTTTTGTTTTATTGGCTCATTGGTTAGCATGTGTATGGTATAGTGTTGGTCAAACTGATTTAAAAAATGGTATTTATTATGGTTGGATACCAAGATTATTAAATGATATTGACCAAGGTAAAACTACTCCAACTAATTGGACTAGTGGTGTAAGTTATTTATTTATTATTAATCATGAATTGTTTATTTAATACACTGAAACATTGGACGACTGTTTCGTCCTACTATGGGACTCCTCCCTAACAGTGCGCATTCATGATCTCGCCTCGTGAGATTTGAACCTAAGACTTATCAGTCTCGTGGATGCGCACTGTTAAGGAGTCCCACAATTGGATGAAATGGCCGTCCAGTCCTTTCAGGTTTTTCATGGTGGTCTAAGTTCAATTGAATCATGATCTCAACTATTAAAATTAATATAATCTCCAAGAAAACCCCTTCTGTACATATGAATAGTTTAAATGTCGGCGAAATAACAAAGTATACCACAATCTTATATTCTCTAAAGAACCATTGGATAACAGTTGGTTTTCTTCTTCTACACAAATGGGACGTTAATTTACCATAGACGAATATCTACACTAGATTCTCACTTCCTCCCAGTGTCTATTCTACAGGACTTCAATACAACTCAGATCAAGAACAGATGATTAGCATGACTATAATGTAAATATATTTCCACACTAAAAATCGACAACAATCCAATAACAATCAATGATTATCATTCCCGTTCACATATCAATCTCTTTCACAAAATATTTTACCAACGAGTACCTTGAACTGAACAAGTTTCACGTTGAATATAAAACTACCAATCTGTTGAATGTTCCATATTCCCTACTTTTATTAGCTAATAAATAGTTATTTCAGTTTGAATTGAGTTAATCTCAATTGACATTAGTTTATAATACACAGTATTCTTCAGTGATATAAACGTTTCATATCCGCTAACTAAAAGGGGGAAGTTCAACTTCAGAAGAGGGGATGTATTCCATAACCAGCCAAAAGCACGAACAACAACAACAAGCAAAACCCAACCATAGTGGAGAAGATTTGTAGCTCAGGTAGAAGTTTGTGCTGATGATGTCATTCAGAAGAACGATGAAAGCTCCACGACCAAACCATCCAGCTCAGAGAACAAAAACTCCATCAAAAGCTCAACCATTTATATACAGTATAAAAATGTCTTTAAGAAATATTACAAAATAAATATATTAAAAGAGACAACGAACCAATCATATTTAAAATTCTCTTAAGCGGGAAATGTGGCATGAAAGTGAAAATGGGTGCTTTTGGCGTCAAAACAAGAAATTTAAATTTTCAAAATAAAATTACAAAAATAAGGTATTTACCAAGTGAGTTCTGAAGTTCTAACAAATTGACAAACATAGATGCTTGAATGAAAATCTCATTGACTTGAATGGAAACATAAGAATTCTGAGTATAACTGAAGTGTTTCTTTAAAAAGTATAGGGAAATTTACTGAGAAAATCACTGTAAAAAAAACAATAAATGAACAACTTTTAACAGCCTTATGAATTCCGAGGGGGTGGTTGACATCCCAAGACTTCGACCTAAAGGTCTGATTCACAAGATAATGGAACAACGTAAGAAGATCTAATCCCATGTGTAGCCGGTCACTAATAATTGGTTTATACGCCATTTGTTCCTTCAGGATCCTAGAGCTGATGTACATTAATGGTTTGGAATCAGGGTTTCCCAAATCCTTTACATGGATCCTCTATATCCACCAAACCGGTTAAAGTGTTAGACATTCACTTTTTGTTCTCTCAATTTCGTAAACAATAGTAATTCCACGAGAAGTTCATGAGTAGAACTTCCCTTGCATTGGCTTTATAAGCATAGCTATATGAGAACATTTTGAGAAGGAGAACGGATCTATCCTACCGTCAGTCATATCAGAGCATTTAGTAAATTATCTAATCATAGTCACTATCTTACAAATTCTTTAAAATACATTTAACTCCAGTTTCTTTACTTGTTACCAAACAACGGTGATAATTAACTGATATATATTATCTTTTTTCCCCCCCCCCTAAAGACAAAACTCTATTTGATCTAATCATGTACACACACACGCACACACACACACACCCCTATTGCTAAAATTTGTTTATTCATAAATTATTAATTATATTGTTTTAACCTTAAACAACAAGAGAACAAAATTGAACTCCTTTTTCGGCATATCTCATGACTAATAATGCTCAATGTTCTATATGTCTTATATGAATAGATGGGAATTATCTAAATTGAATTAGATATTGACTTGTATTACTTTATATTGGCTTGTATTGGCTTAATGACCTTAATTCTAATAAATATTAATAAAATATGTCAACTACAATTTGTACCAAGAATATACCATAGAATTGAAGGTCTCTTATTCATCAATTAATCATGTCTAAATAAGACAAATGTCTTCTTCTTCTTCTTCTTCTTCTTCTCGGTCTTCTCCTTGTTCTTATTCTTCTTTGTTTGAATAAGTTTTGTAGTTTACATCAAGTAATTGGTTTGATTAGAGAATTACAAAACAAAACAAACAAACAACAAGCTATTTTATCTTAATATAAAACGATTTAGAAGTGGATATATATATAGATACGATCATCTGTGTAGGATTAAACTTGGAAAATATTGAGATAAATCTTAGGAAAAGCGGCGTGACTCTAATTTATGGACGACCTTTGAACGACTCTTAAGTGGCCTTTAGGAATATTAGCCAATCAGCAAACAGTCAATATAGAATAAAAATATGTTATACAAAATAAAGTGGATACACTTCTTATACGTGATTCAAAAACTTGTCAACGTTAGAAACAGGTTAAGAGGTTCTAAAATCGTAATGACTACAGTAGTGGGAATCATCCATACGCCTACAGAATAGTTGACCTTTGTAGCCATGATAAAGTCTCAAAAACTCTTTCAGCTTCGAACATATAGCTTCAATATTGTTTGAGTGTACTCCGGTTGTTGAGTGCACAAAATGCTACTTGTGGATAACGACACAATGCACATAACCAAGACTATGTAGGAGTCTGTACGCTCTCCAAACATCCGTATATATTGTAGTGCCTGGCTGCAGCCAGTGTTACTGGTGCTTTTATTATCCAGTTCGCAATAATTGTCATACTTTCCTTAGTTAGGAATTATATATGGGGTTTTCATCACGAACTGACACCAGCTATAATGCCAGAAATTTATGTAGCCAAATGGATGAAAGGCTTTCGCGTTAAAACCCGAAATCTATTATCTTGTACCTGATTGATTCGTCCACAAATTATATTCTCGCCGTTTGATTTGTTATAGCCGGTCAATTATCACATTTTGTACAAAATTGCCTGTGAACCGATCGTACGTTAGCATTAAGCACTGAAGTTGGCGCCGTAACCTTGAAATCTCTAATACACTTCTGATTGGTTCGTCCATAAATTACAGTCTCGCCGGAAAAGCATTTAAGTTATTGATTGAGAACATAAACCGATTGATGTTAGACCACTATTGAAAACCTGGAATTCTCGAAGTTCTAGTAAGAAGCTATGATCAACGGAGCTAATCCGTTTCACGTAAAGACAGATATCTATCTTAATACGATGGAAGATGATAGCGCAATTTCATGGGTTAATTGAGGTTATACATTAAAATTGTTGGATGCCGACTCAGTGATCTAGAAGTTAAGCGTCCGTGCGGGAGACTGAAAGCCCTGTGTTTGAATCCTGTGAATAGGATCGTGGATGAGCACTGATGACGAGTCCTACAATAGGATGAAACGGCCATCCAGTGCTTCTAGGTTTTCACTAGTGATCTAGCATCAGTCAGTTCATGATCTCAATTAATAACTTCATAATCTTCACAACCTTGTACGTAATCAATCAGAATGATTAATTCAATGAAGACTTTCTGTTTTCGGCGAATACATTTTTAAAACTGTACAGCTTTGAAAATGATCTTTACGAAATGTTAAATTCCAATAACAGGATGAGTGAACGAATAGAATCGATAACATTTTATGCATGACGTTTAATAAAAAAAGTTCAGATCGGATAAATATGGTTTCTTTGAAGAATTTTCCAGTAGTATTTAGGATATTTGCATATGTTAACTCAATCCTGAAGAAAGATAACCTTCGCATTCACTTCTACACGTTTGATAGAATAACACAGAAACTGATTAAGTTCCTTAACTGTGTAACTTTGAAAATGAATTCACCGAAAAGGGAACTCTTCGAAATGATGGAGAAGATTTCTAGCTCAGGTGGATGATTTTGATAGAGTTTTATTCTTTGAGGTGTTCTATTCTTGATTGAAATTATGAACTGATTGATGTTAGACCACCGTTGGAAACCTGGAAGCACTGGATGGACGTTTCGTCCTATTGTGGGACTCCTTAGTAGTGGGCGTCCACGATCCCGCTTGTGTGATTCTATTGTTTGAACACGATTAAGCCATCCAGCTCCGAGAGCAAAACTCCATCAAAGAGAACTCTTCACTGAACTAATCTTTCTTATTTAATGTCTTAATGGGTATATACTGTTTATTTAATTAATCAACATGGATAAACTATCTATCCTTATAAGATATCTTATTATTATTATTGTGATTATTTAGAATCCACCACTTCCACGTACAATGACTTATGTAACATCATTATACTTTACATTATCATTAATTACAAGTATTGGTTTTGGTAATGTATCAGCGACAACATTTGGTGAAAAATTAGTTGCAGCGGTTTTTATGCTTATTGGAGGTAAGTTTTAAATTTATAAAATGATGAAAAATCTATAGTCTATTTAATAGTTAAATTGATGATTCGATGTAACCTAAACTATCATTGAAAACCTGGAAGCACTAGACGGACGTCTCGTCCTAGTATGGGGCTCCTCAGAAGTGTACATCCATGACCCCATGCAGTCTTGCATGCGAACGCTTAGCCTCTAGACCATTGGGTCGATATTCAACAGTGTTAATGTCTAACTTCAACCAATTCACAAAACTGTGCCACCATCCACCATTGTCTTCAATGAGTTACTATCTCATAACAGACAAGGTTGAACTTGTAGTGTCGGTTATTATGATAAGCCCATATGCGTTACTCTAGCTTATTCATTCTAAGTGAGCCATATTTTGACCTTATTAATTGTTCGCTTATCAGTCTTTACTGTCTTTATATGATCGCATATGTGTGTGCCCTTATTATCCCATTCATCACATATCTGTAACTTATTTTTATCTGACATTAAATATTGATTAACGCTGTGTCAAATGGGAGTTGGCTTACTCGCCATCTCGACTGCGCGTCGTTTCGCTTCTCTCTATTCCAATCGCTTGTTATTTGACTTATTTAATTTCATAATTGACTAACGCGATTTAAATCGATGATTACATACGAGGATAGACGGTAACAAACATTCATATGACCGAATCGGAGTCAGATCCTGGGCCACTAAAGTGGAGAGCCCGTCAACAAAAATCATCCGATCTAAATGACAAAATAAAGGGCCACACTAAAAACTCCACTAGTCACGGTTTCTTACTAGAACTCCAGAAAAATACTTTCTTGAAATCAGTCAGTAGTGAGCACATGATGATTATTATCAGATTGGTGGTTTGTGGAGATTGTAGTAATCTTAATGGTTGAATTCATGAGTCGATTAAAGCTAGACCACTATGAAAAAACCTGTTAGTACTAGATGACCGTCTCGCCCTAGAATGGGACTCCTCATCAGTGTACATCCACGAACCTTCATCCGGGATTCGAACCAAATACCTTCGGTCTCATGCGCACTAACGCTTAACTTCTAGCCCACAGAATCGGCATCTATTTAAGCTCGTTTATTGATAGTTAATTTATTGAAGAATATTTAGCTAATTCAGTATAACTTCAAACAGATTTGAGACATTTTAGTAGTATCTTATGGTTCATATAATTTGTATGAATATTATGATAGACATTCTCTGAATCTCAATAGTTTATATTACCGATAGTCTTTAGTTAGACAATCAGGAAGCATCAGAAAACAATGGACAAATGTTTTTTCTTAGTATGGGATATCATAGTTAGACATATCTATAGTCTGACTAGAAGTTCTTTTGCTTTTTAACCTTTTCATTGTATTAGATAACATCGGTGGTTTACAGATCCGAACGTATATTTCAGTAATATCTATTTCGTGATATCCTAACGGGTGGAGATTTGCATTTCTAAAGCTTTATGTCTTAATATCAGTCACTTATTGGGTTAGTGATATCTCCCGACAAGAATAATAAATGGTGGTAACTGTTGGGATCGATTTATGAACCAAATACGATATATATATTCTTATTGTGTAACTCCTATGAAACTAAACTATCTGCATATTCATGTTCCTCTTATTATGAGCATCCATTTGACTCATATAATATGATGATATAATTTACCATTCTTGAGTTGTGCCCAGTTTATTGATTACAGTCTCCTACATTCACAGTCACTTTTGGCTTGATTTTGTACAAATGTCATTTGATGTGGTTTGGTTAGCTGGTATATAAACCCAGTATATTTGAAATACATGATTCATATCGCGAAGGCTGAGATTGGTGTTCTGGCCTCTAATAACCAAGGCTAGGCAGGACTCAAGGACTGATAAGGACTTTATATTGGCTCGTACGGGTTTTCATAAGGCATTGGTCCAATTGATAAATCACTATTTCACTAATCAACAATATCATTATGTCATATATTGACTGAGTCACAAAACCCACAAATTCTAACAATTCAGTAATCATTTCTTGTTTATAGCGAGACTCTAATTTGTGGACGACCTTTGAACGGACCTTCAGTGACCTTGAGAAATATTAGCCATTCAGCAAACAGTCAGTATAGAGTAAAATTATACTATACAAAACCAAGGAAATAAAGTGGATACACTTCTTATAAGTGTAATTCGTCCACCAATTATACTCTCGCCGTTTGATTTGTTATAGCCGGTCAATTATCACATTTTGTACAAAATTGCCTGTGAACCGATCGTACGTTAGCATTAAGCACTGAAGTTGGCGCCGTAACCTTGAAATCTCTAATACGCTTCTGATTGGTTCGTCCATATATTAGAGTCTGGCCCTTGTTTATTACTCGTCATCAAATTCTATTTAACAATTATGTCAATGTTGTGATATTTTACATTGATCAACTTACAGAGAAACTCTGAATTCTTATTTACTTCATTCTACCTGACTTTTCTTTTTCTTTTTTTTGTTTCTTTATTAATAAACAAGCATTTGGTTATGCTACCATATTTGGTAATGTGACAACAATATTTCAAGGAATGTATGCAACACGTTCTAGATATCATGATATGATGGCATCTGTGAAAGATTTCATTAAAACACATAGTGTACCAAAAGATTTAGCTGAACGTGTTATTGATTATGTTACATCAACATGGGCTATTACTAAAGGAATTGATACAGCTAAAGTAAGAATATTATTTACATTTTGTCTTGTAACTAATCTCTGAGTTCTTTATTTACAAGTTGTTAGATTAAAAATATAAGAACTAGGAACTATTAGTTAAGTAGAGGTGGATAGTGGCTGACAGTGGAATCCAGGACGCGCATTTCGTCGTATTATGGACTCTTCTGCTGGATGCACCTACATCCCAGAGTTGATGTTCAATCCAGGACTCGAATCCAGTATCGTTCTCTTCAAACGCCATCGAGTTATCCACTTAGCTACTAAGTCCTGATAGCCACCTGCCACCTGACGAGTCCCAAATAGGAAACGCGCGTCCTGGATTCCACTGCCAGCCACTATCCATCTTTGGTTAAAAATCTTGTGACTTAAGGCAATATCGAGGCAATCCGCACTGGATGCACATATGCCAATACGAGACTGACCAGTTGCAGTCCTAACTAACAATGGGAAGATATAAGTAAAACAACACCAAGTGAATTTGAACTATTAGTTAGTTGTAATGGAGTTTTGTTTTTTGAGTTAGATGGTTTGGTTGTGGAGCTTTCATTGCTCTTCTGAACGACATCATCAGTACAAACTTCAAGTAGAAGTGAAGTTTTTGATTGAGATCATGAACCAATTGATGTTAGATCACCATTGAAAACCCGGAAACACTTGGCAACTGTTTCGTCCTATTGTGCGACTCCTCAGAAGTGCGCATCCACGAATCACTCGCAGGATTCGAACCCAGGGCTTAGAGTCTCGCACGCGAACACTTAACCTCTAGACCACTGAGCTGGCCGTCATCCAACGGTGTTAATCTCGAACCTTAACCAATCCACGAAATCGCGTGACCATCTTTAATTGTATTGACGTAGATACCTGTCTCTACCCGAAGTGTTTGAATTTCTTCACATATGGCTCACAGATTGTCCTGTAGACTTGGATGTCGATTAGTTCTTGTTGACCTTAAACCTGTCATGACAAGCTGTGAACCATAGTATAGAGAGATTCGAACACCATCTCACTATTAGTTAGTTGTTTTGCCTTAGTATTAATCAGCATTTGCAAACTGTATGATTAAAATCAGGAACAAAACTTTAACTACTTTTCTTTCAGTATCATTGAATTAAGCTGAAATAAGTTCTTGTAATATATGTAGAAAGTAGACTTTAACTATGGTCAATTTGTTAATTCTACACGGTACATTCATCATGAGAATTTTTATCTTATGTGACCACAGACAGAGAGTGAGGGTCAGTGGAACGCTATCCGAATGGAAGCCAATCAAAAGTGGTTTACCCCAAGGCACCATCTTAGGCTCTCTACTTTTACTTCTCTAAGTTAATGAATTGCCGCTATTGCTTAAGTCGTCGACATCATTGTTTGAGGATGATGTCAATATCTAGAGAACAATAAGAAGTGAGGCTGATCATTTTGATTTCCAAGCTCATTTGGATGAATTAGTTAGATGGACTTGAGGTTGGGGCTTACAAATTAATTCTAGGAAGAGTGTGCTGATGCACAACGGACACGGTAATAGTTACCATTATACTATTGATGGAACATTTCTTCCACGCGTTCAAGAACATAAAGACTTAGGAGTAATAATAAATCATGACTTGAAAACAACTACGCATTGCAACGCAGCTGCTGTCAAATGTTTACGTGCCTTATGGTCACTTCGCCGAGCGTTCAAATCTTTTGACGAGGAAATGTTTCGAATTTTATATCCCACCTATGTAAGAGCACATTAAGAGTACTGTATCCAAGCAGCTATCCCATGTCTGATAAAGGATACTAACTCACTTGAGCGTATTCAACATGTGGGGACGAAATTAGTGAAGGGTCTTTCTAAACTCTTTTACGATGCGCGCTTAAAACGCCTAGACCTTTTCCCCTTTTCGTATCGTAGGATGCGAAGTGACCTTATACTGGCATTTCGTATCTTTAATTATGATTTGAGTGTTAATGTGTCTTATCGTTCTGATCCCTCTAGCACTGATAATCTCCGAGACCATAGGAAGAAGGTTTACAAACGGCGATCTAATAAATTTAGGGTGGGGTCCTGTTTTACTCATCAAGTGTTCAATGATTGGAATGCCTTGCCCAAACAAGTGGTATCAGACCTATCAGTGAATATTTCCGAGGAGAAGCTGGACCGTCATTGGAAGGCAATCTGTTAGGATTAACATAGGTTCACCAACCTACTATCATTACTACTGAAGACTGATTAGTTAAGCTAGTATTGAATAAGAAAATTCAGAATAATCTACCAGTAATGAGCATATTCATATGTACATGTTAGATCTATCGAAGCGTCTAGGTCAGCCAATTGAGATACGCGCGAAACCGAAGTTTCAAAACAACTATTTGTCTACAATAGCGGTTCTTTATTGAATAATACACTAAATTTAGTTACAAACCTCAACTTTTGAGGTGTCTGGGGCATTTAAACGCGTCCTTCAAGTATGAACGTAAAAACGCTACCTGTAACAGTAACATAAAGAATAATTATAACATAAGATAGTACAAAAGACAGCTGGTAGCTGTGTCTATATTTGATAACAGTTTATGAACAACCGAAACCCGAACCAAGAGCAAAACAATGAGGAAACTGTTGAGTTTAAACGAATGCACGAAACTGTGGATAACCGCTGTAATGATTAAGGTACAGTAATTAAAATGGTAAATACAATGATAAGCACAATAAACGTAATAAATATATGTGAACATTTTAGAAAATTACACCAAAACTTGTGTTACAACATAGGTTTAAAAATTGTTGGGAACACGACTGCTTACTGAATGTAAATAAGTAGTACAAAACAATATGCAAAAGAAAGGAAAGGGAGCTAGTGGAACAATGTAAGACAAACTTAACAGTACATGTTAGTCAAACTTCCTCTATGAAGATAACTACATAGAACTTAGTCAAGTTTTCACATCTTTGTGTGTTATAGTTTCCCAGTAATCACATGTGCATGCACAGTACTAAAGGAGAGGAATGATGTTATGTCAACTAGATATCGGCTAAGTTTCAATGTTAATATTCACTATGTCAATTTACCTATCATCTATTCGTCTAAATTGTTATACATTATCCATCAAACTCAGTGTAGCAGCAGCCTCAGTAGCAGTAGGTCTCAACATACACAAAGGGAAAAGCAAGATTATCCGATACAACACAACATGAAATGATCGAATCACACTGGACACAGAAGCTTTGGAAGATGTAAAAACATTCACATATCTGGGCAGCATCATTGATGAACAGGGTGGATCTGATACAGATGTGAAGGTGCGGGTCGGAAAGGCAAGAGCAGCATATTTACAAATGAAGAACATCTGGAACTCAAAGCAACTGTCAACCAACACCAAGGTCAGAATTTTCAATACAAATGTCAACACAGTTCTACTGTATGGGGCAGAAACCTGGATTACCACGAAAGTCATCATCCAGAAAATACAGGTGTTTATTTACAATTGTCTACTCAAAATACTTCGAATCCGTTGGCCGGACACTATTAGCAACAACCTATTGTGGGAGAGAACAAACAAGATCTTAGCGAAGGAAGAAATCAGGAAGAAGTGCTGGAAGTGGATAGGACACATATTGAGGAAAGCACCCAACTGCGTCGCAAGACAAGCCCTCACATGGAATCGTCAAGGCCAAAGGAGGAGAGGAAGACCAAAGAACACATTACGCCGAGAAATAGAGATAGACATGAGAAAAATGAACAACAATTGGATAGAACTGGAAAGGAAGGCCCAGGACAGAATGTGTTGGAGAATGCTGGTGGGCAGTCTATGCTCCATTGGGAGTAACAGGTGTAAGTAAGTAAGTAATTCATCAAACTACTGATTATCTACTACACTAAAGAAATGTATGTTGTTTTTGCCTTTTGTTTTTTCTTCCATTAGGTATTAAACTATTGTCCAAAAGATATGAAAGCTGATTTATGTATACATTTAAATCGTATGGTATTTAATGAACATCCAGCATTTCGTTTAGCTAGTGATGGTTGTTTAAGAGCATTAGCTGTAAATTTTAATACAATACATACAGCACCAGGAGATTTAATATTTCATCAAGGTGAAAGTATTGATCAATTATGTTTTGTTGTTTCTGGTTCATTAGAAGTTATTCAAGATGATGAAATAGTTGCATTTTTAGGTAAGTTGTGTAAATTAGGATAATAATAATAATAATAGATTTCAATAGTTGACATCATGAGTCAATTGAAGCCAGACCACCATTGGATAACCCGAAAACACTGGACGGCCGTTTCCTCCTAATGTGAGACTCCACCTTGGCAGTGTGCACCCACGATCCCGCCTCACGTGATTCGAACCCAGGAACTATCGATCTCGCGCACGAGCGCTTACACTCTGGACCATTGAATCGGCATCCATTGGTGTCAATGTCTAACTTTAACTATTCCACGAAATTGAGCGACACATCTATTATCCTCAACAGTGCGCATCCACGATGCATACATGAGACTGACAGGTACTGGGTTCGGATCACGTGAGGCAGGATTGTGAATGCGCACTGCTGAGGAGTCCCGTACTAGAACGAAACGTTCATCTAGTATTTTCAGGTTTTCCATGATGCTCTAGCTTCAAATGACTCATGATCTCAACTATTGAAATTACTATAATATTTACAAAGACTCGTAAGCTTGAAATGAAACGAGAGACGTTTCTTAACAATACCGATAGTATATTTTCCTATCATTCGATTCGTGTTTAAAACATGACAGTATACAGAATATCATGCTAGCCTATGAGAAAAGGAATTTGGGTTCACTTAAACCAATAGGTTTGAAGAAAAAGCAACAGAACAGAATATTTGCAGTTCTTTCACATTTCTATCTACCATAATACAAATGTGATGAATTAAGGTTTTTATTTGAGAGCATTCAGTCTATTCACACTATAGATTAAACTTATGACTGAAATATTATTACTAAATAGGTGATGAACAAAATTTATAAATCTATGTAGAAAACAGTTAGCATCTAAACATCATCATCTATTCCATCTAAATGGTCATTGTTGATATCATGGTACTAAACAGAATAAAGTGGAGCAATACAAATGTATCAGGAGTGATAGGTTCCTCTCTATCTCATAAATCATCACTCACCAACATAAGAAGTAGTAATCAAGTTATACATACTTGCGTGTTAGAAAATGTGTCTAAACGGTTTGAAATTCTCTTGGATTTCATGTATTAAATAAACAGATGTAGTATGTAGTTACATTCTATTATAACCAAACAAAAGATTGAGGCACATCCATCTTTCGGTTTCTTAAACATTTAGGCATTAGGAATCGAGGCCTACATTTTCTTCTATTCAAATATAACTCGTTCCACCTTTAACTTACTCAGATAATCCTTCATTCCTTCCCACTGACAAAAATGGTGTCGAAATCTTTTGACGTTATACCGTATATGTTTAGCAAAGTAAATAAATCAAGCAGGTCATACATGTAAACCAGCATGAATTATGTATTACTCAGACAGACTTAATCTTCTTATTACGTTCCCTACAAATGTAATAGCCGTGAGTTGTTTGATGTATTTTTAGAATCGGAAATATTTTAGCAAATAACGTTGAGCTACTTGTAAGTAGTTAAACTTTAAAAAGAGAAAAACTGTGCAATTCATTTTAATATCCAATATTATTCTTGTAAATAGAGTAAACGATTGGTGATATAACCTTATTATCATTTCAGTTTTTCTCCAACTATACTTCCAGTAACGTGTACTTATGATCTTCACTTTTTGGTGAGACTATAATTTAGGGACGAACCAATCAGATATAAGATAACAGATATATTGGATTTTGACGCGAACTTCATTCATCCATCTGGCCAAATAAAGTTTTGGCATTTTAGCTAATGTTAGTTCGTGATGAAAAACAGTGAATCTAATTCTTACTCTAATATCAACTGTGAATTATAATCAATATCCTTCAAACTGCCTTATAACCCTCATTTAGCTTTAGTAAGTAGGTAGACACTCTCAAAGTCAGTTAAGCGTCGCTCAACGGTCGTCCATAAAATATAGTCTCATCTAAATTTTCACTATTAACTTACTCGATTATCATCTTCTAGATATTGTTTAGTATGAGAAAATTTGTTCAGCTACCACTGATGTTATCTCTCTCATTCTCAGCATATCTGAAATTCAACAGTGATAATTTCCCATGAACTATGTTTCAAATTGTCTTTAACTTCAATCATTCGTGAATAATCGCTGATAATTAGGATGTAATGTTTATTAAAGAAATAAGTTGGAAACCATCATTCACAACAAACTAATAAAGAATATCGAGTGATCTTAAGATCCTAGATTTCATTAGTTAGAGGGTCTTAGATGATTATTGATGAAGAATCATATATAAGGAGATACCAGCTATCTAGCACTCCTTGGCTTTTTAAGTATTCAGTAGTTAAAGTCAATTCCTTAGGTTTGAACAATCTTTATCAACATCTCATACTAAGAATCCTTCAAGTGTAAACTACTGGATCTTCTTGTATTTCTATTAGAATTAATGTAAACTATTTTATAAATAATACTTATGTTATTAACTTGTCAATTGAATGCTACATGTTATATCTGGTCGTCGCTGATTGTTATGTCAGAAACGCCTATCACTTATAGTCGAAACGAAGAACCGCAGCAATTCCTACGACGCAAAAGTAAGAACATAAAAATTGGTATAAGTGGAGATTTATCAACCCCAAAACACGACGACGATGATGACCTTAAATGAACAAGACATATCAACGTACTTTTTTTCTGGTTAGCGTATTTTTTTAGCGAGTTAGTTTCCTACAGGATCGGGTCACTAATCCCATACCCAACCTTCCTACTTTATCCGAGCTTGTGACCGACAGTAGCCCCAGGGGAACTCCAGACGGAGTTATTTTATAAATAATTCATTGTTTCAATATAGTTAATGCTATTATTTATTCATAATATGATTAGTATAGTTATATGAATAATGATTATCTTCTCATTGTTATTCTCTGTTCAACTAATCATTTGAATAATAAGGACGTGGCGATGTATTCGGTGAACCATTTTGGAAAGATCCAAATAGTATGAGTCATTCAGCAGCAACAGTTCGTGCTTTAACTTATTGTGATTTACATTGTATTAAAAAAGATTGTCTATTACAAGTATTAAAATTTTATTCTGCATTTGCAAATAGTTTCGCTCGAAATTTAGTATTAACATACGATTTAAAAACACGTGTAAGTAATGAATAACTATCATTGTATTATGTTATTTTTTTTGTTTATTTATAAGCATGGGTACAACGAAGCACCAAATAAATACTATCTGGGTGCTCAAGCCGGAGTAGGTGGCTTTCTTACGGGGGGGGAACATCCTGAGCCTTCGATGTAAAGGTCTGATTTATAGGGCAGTGGAACAACGTTAGGAGATGCAATCATATGGTAGCCGGTGACCAAAGATTTGTTCCTTTAGGATACTGGAGCTCATGTACACCATTGGTTTGAAATCAGGGTATTCCAACTCCCCTAGGTAAACGCTGTGTATCCACCAACCCGGTTACAGCGCCGGACATTCAATTTTTGTCCTCTCGATTTTGTAAACAACAGTAATACCACGAGAAGGTAATAAATAGGACTTCCCTGTCAGTGGCTGTATACTCGTGGCTATATGAGAGCATTTAGAGAGAGAGAGCTGATTCTCCTCACTTTCGATTGTACCAGGACATATACTGAACCCTTTGGATAATCTTAAATAATCTAACATTTCTATTTCAAGAATTTTCTATGGATAATGAAAGCAATTTAGGTTTAAATTTTGTTACACACTATTATCCTGTTTAATAGTTTGAAACATTTGTCGGTTAACCTGAGGTTTACACTGGTTAGCCATTTGCCATTATGGTGTATGGTCATTATTTTGAAAAGGAATGACTTACTCCTCACTATATGTAGTACTAGAGATATAAGCTCAAATTAGTCATTCATTTCTAATCCATATACAATTGTTTAGTTCTTGATACAAATAGAATACTGTCAGTTATGTTCGCAATATGATCACTAAGTTAAGTTGTTCAACATCATGTTATTTGGCAAAGGATCCTGAATGACTTAGATTTCGTGTTACCTGCCAGTTATCAGTAAGAACTATCAACTTCAACGCTTACATATAATTCGAACCTGAGTCAACCAGTCCCACAATTTGAGACATTACTATTAAACTACTTAGGTAGCGATTCAAATACATGATAACTCGGATATTTATACTACTTTATCATTCATTAACTAATATCGTCGTGTTTTTCTAGTTCCTTAAGAAACTCTCCACCTAGATTTCGTGCTACTTGGCACTCGTCAGCAGGGTTTGCCTGTATTATTCCTGAGGGGACCGATGCTCCCTGACGGATTCGATCCCGTGTCACATAGCTTCGCATTCAGAAAGGTTACCACTGAGCTATCCGGACCGATTTCTAGTTCCTTGGTATTTATTATTTCATTAAGTTGACCAATTTACTAAATGATAAGTTTATTTCATGCTCTTGCTCTTTATTTTTATTTGTTTCTTTTAGCTTATATTTCGTAAATTAGCAGATGTTCGACGAGAATATGAATTAGCTGAACATCGTAAAACTGATAATGCATTATCTAGTTTACGTGCTGATCATCCAGTTCGTCGAATGATACATAAATTTCGTCGTATAGGTACACATAATCAATCAACTAATGATTCACCAATAGGTAGTAATAGTGGTCCAGGTTTACAAGATAATGATATGATACGTATTACACGTAAATCTATTACATTAGGTGATTATGATGATTATAGTAAAGATTTTGAATTTAATGAAGATCATGAAGATCGACTACGAATTCAAGGCAAATTAGATAGTCCAAGTACATCTACTATGAATAGTACTAACAATAATAATAATAATAATAATAGTAATCCTGTCAGTGTATTAGATGAAATCGCATCACGATGGGGTAAACGTATAGAACTAAAAAACAATAATAATAAAATATCGATTTCAGATTCAATTCAACAAACAATCCCTTCTCATAAAGAGTCCCCTAGTAACACAATCGCTAATAATAATAGTAATATCAATGATAATCAATATTCACGTTCAGTTCTACAATCGAAATGGGGTAATTTATTAAAAACATCCATAATACCTGAAGAACAACTACAACAACAACAATCTAAATCAGTGATTTCGAATCCAAATAAAATCAATAATAATAATAATAATAATAATAATAATAATAATAATAATGATAATCATCATATTCAATCGATTATTAATAATCAATCAAAATTAATGAATGATCATTTTGAAAATTTACAATTAATCAATAAATCAATATTAGATTATTTAATGAATATACAAAATGAATTTAAACAAGAAATGAATCACTTAATAAAACGTATCAATGATATTGATAATCGAATTGGTCAAATTGTTTATAATATAGAATATAAACAATATGATAATAATGATAATGAATTAAAACAATCTTGGGAAGATCATCATCCTCACCACCAACACCACCATCCATATCATCTTCATCAACAAGAAGAAGAACAACAACAACAATGTAGAGAACATCACCACCACCAGCACCACCACCACCAACTTTATCCTCATCAACAAGAAGAAGAACGACAACAACAAGTACATCATCAGAAACATGGTAAATATAATAGTAATAATAATATAAGTAAACTGATTAGAACCGTATTTACATCATCACCATTAACATCATCTGATTTATCTACCTCATTTAAATCAAATCGTACTTCCAGTTTAACTATATCAAATAAAATACATCCATTAGCTAATTCAATTGATTCTAAGTTAAATCAACCAACACCAATAGCAACAACAACAACAGCAACAACAACGAAAACAAAAAGAAGAATCAGAGGAACAAGAACAAGAAGTACCACTTTAACAAATCCTCAACAAATCAATAATCAAACTATAAAATTAAATAATTTATCATTCAATAAAAAATTTGATAAATATAATATACCAAGACAATGTATATCACAATATTATAAACAATATTCAGTGGATAATGATAGTCAATTAGAATCTATTTCAACAGAAAGTGATACATCATTAATGAATGTACAACAACAACAGCATCAACATCAACATCAATCATCATCATCATCATCAACAACAACATCATCATCATCCAAAATTATTTTAGCTAAACCAATACAAACTACTTATTTTTCTACTCATTTAATGAATACTATCACTACTACAACAACAATGACAACAACAACACTGACAACGACATGTTTAATGAATCAAACTAATCAATCTTTAATAAATTATAATTATTCTTTATCACCATTCCTATCTAATAGAAATGATGATTTATATTGTCAATCAATATTAAATAATTTTAATGAAACACAATGGATTAATCGTAATCCATTTATTTATTCGATTGGAAATAGGACACAATCAATGATTGTAACGGATAGTTTAAGTAATCAATTACCAAGGAATGTATTGTATAGTACTACTACAACAACTACTACTACTACTCCTACTACTAGTAGTAGTAGTACTACTACTACTATTGGATCATCAATGATGATAACTGATACAAATACCTATGTGCCTAATTCTTCTTATATAATGTCTATGACTACTAGTAACACTACTACTACTAATAATAATAATAATCGATTATCTATTATTAATCGATGGAATCCACAATCAGATATATTGAATACACGTATATTTATTCCAGAATTATCATCTATAATGACTACTGCTATAACAACAACTACAACGACAACCACAACCACCATCACCATCACCACCACCACAACAACAACAACATCAATACCTTATCCACTTCCAACAACATCACAATATATTCATTCATCATTTAATCAAAGATCTCATATTATTCATACTAATCAATTGAATAAATCTAGGGATTTCAATGTAACTAAACAATAGAGATCAAGATATGTATACTTTATTTTATATCCATAATGTTTTCTTCTTTATTTTATTTTTCTTTTTGTTTTTTTCCTTTTTTTCCCCTTTTTCTCTCCTTTTTTTTAAAAAAAATTCTTTTTCAATTTTTATTTTAATCCATAAATTAATTCATTAAAACATAAATTATTTTATCCCCTTATTAACTAATTAAAAAAAAAACCATGGAACTGATACAAATTGGACATGAATATATTTTTTTGAAAATCAAACTATGAATTATCATTGAATTTAGGTGTACAAAGCTCATGTAGACATATACGAACACACACACACACAAACACACATACATACATACATACATACATACGTACAACACCACCACCACCACCACCAATAATAATCTGATACCATGGTGAAATGAAACATTGAAGATTTTTTTTCGTTGTTTTTTTTTAGGTTTATCCTTAAATAACTATGTAACTAATTGTTTGTTACTAAGAGAAAAGGTAAAAAAAATACACATTTGAGTTGTATATATTATCTAATGAAAGTTTATTTTACATTTTAAAGAAAAAAAAAGAAACAAAACAGAATCACAACTGAGAATAATTTTCTTTCATATTTATTTATTTGTTTATGGGTTTTTTTTTAATTTATCAATTAAATGGTTATCCATTTGGAAACATCTTAGTCAATTAGTTAGTTACAACGTAGGATCAGGCACATATATATGGCATCGATTCAAGTTGCCATAATTCATTAGCCCAACAACATGAACACTGAATTCATAGTAGTTAATTCAATGGTGGTAATATATATAAGAAAGATCGCACATAAGGACATACTACAGGAAGAAAGAATTAGTTCGTAGAAAGAAAAATATAAAACAATTTTAATCTTATAGTTTAAGAGAGGAGGCCATTGTGATCGATACTGAGTCATGTCACACACGGTCCCCAACCACTGATTACGACAGTCATACGGACCCCAATCAAATGGTCTGCATCTACCAATAGGGCTCAGACTAAAAGTTAGTGACTTCCTTAAATGATGCCACATTTTGATTGAGCCACTCCTAACTTTCTTACAACCATCCTCAACACCAGTTAGCATTGCGCGTCTTGGTAATCGGAGTTCACGTATATATGACACATGGCCCAAACATCTCAATCGATGAAGGTTTACAACCTCATCAACTGATTTACCATCATTCCCTAATACCCTGTGCATCTAACCTCACTATTACTTACGCGGTGATCACAGTAGATGCGAGCAATATTTCTAAGACATATGTGATCAAATAATAGTAACTTACGAGTATCCTCTATTCTTAATGCTCATGTTATGCAACCGTAAACTAGAACAGAATGAACTGCTGTGCATTATTCTCATCCTTTAATTGATAGACAGATGTTTTGCCTTCACCATATGTAACGTAAGTTGGCAAAAGCCAGGTCTATTAAGGTAACACCACATGAACACACTTCAAACAGAATTTAACTATGAGAATTTCTCTACTAATGACTAGTAGCTTGTTTTGCCAACGTTGAAGTGTACTGCTTATTATTGACACTTGTCCTGTTATTATCTACGTATTTACTATAAATCTCTTCTCATTTGATTTGTTTGTTGATTTTATAGTTGTATTGAAATGTAAAGACTAATATTTTTATTGGATTAATTCCAGTAAATTAAGTCAAGAATCAATTAATTTATGAAACAATGAACCACGTCTATTATGAAATGATGATTAAAAAATAGTCGCTACCGAATGTTGACTAAAGTAAAGAGTTGGTAAGATTGATAGTTGCTTGATCACTAGTTGGTGATCAATGTCATATGTGTTAGGTCGTTTTTAATGTAGATCGAATCCTATAGACCAAGTTGCAATGTGTAGACTAGTCTAGGTGACTCGACATTGCATGCACTATAGTGAGATAAAATGGTGGTTGGAAGTAGTCAACAGGTAAGATAGATTTCAGTTTAATTATTAGCGATTTAACTTTGAATGAAAAATCTGAACGACTGAGCTACTGTTTTGCAATTGAGTCAAACATAATGTTTTAAGTCATATATTATAGATTCTTACTTAATTACTTACGCCTGTTACTCCCAATCGAACATAGGATGCCGATCAGATCTGACTTTGTTGTCTTGATGAGGTATCCTTCCTTACAATTCTTTTTTTAGTCTGTCTGTTGCATTTGTTCTTCCTCCCAAATCTTCCTGAATAGAACGTAGAGCACCTTTTCAGTTGCCTCTATGTATGACTTCAGCTGGTTTATTGCCAGGTGCTACTGCTTACCCACTCTTGATTTGTCTGATGACCATCCTGATTTTTTTATCATTGATGGAGTGAGATCTATAGTATGGTCTGTGTGTATTGCTTCGATTTCCGGTGGATTCAATGAATCATTCATATTCAGTAGTTCCTCAAATTGCTCTACCCATCTTTTCCTGTGTTCTTGAATCTCATTAATCGGCTTCCCTTCTTTGTTCTTGACCGGTCTCTCTAGTTTACTCTACCAGTTTCTTCATTACATCATATAGTTGTCTGATATTTCACCATGTTGCAGCTTTTTCCGCTGTCGTTGCTAGCTCTTTCACGTATTTCTACTTGTCAACTCTAATGCTCTTCGTCACTTGGATGTTTGCTTCTATGTACTCAGCTTGTGTCTTGAGTTTCTCTGTTCTTGTTCGGTTGTTGTTAACTGCTATCTTCTTGTTCTTTCTTTCTTGAATCTTATCTAGGGTTCCCAAAGAGATTCGTTACTTCTGTTGATGCTTTTTGAGTTCAAGAACCTCCTGACATGTTGAAGTTAATGCTTCTCCGATCCCTTTCCAGTTGTCCTTCGTAGTGGTTTCATCTTCTTCCAATAGATCCTGTAAGGCTTGGAACCTGTTGTTGAGAGCTATCTTTAATTCGTTGAGTTTGTCAATATCTCGAAGGAAGGCTTTATCGAGCCTTCGTAATGTCGTTTCCCAGTTGTTCAGTGCTTCTTTAGCTTCAACTTCATCTTGGCAACCACCAGGTGGTGATTCGAAGCGATGTCAGCTCTCTCTGAATTTTTTACTGATGTAAATATGATCTATCTGGTTCGCCATACTGTGGTCCGATGAGACCCATGTAGATTTATGTATGCATTCGTGCGGAGATATTATGCGACCTATAATCATTTTGTTGAATGCACATAGATCTGCAAATCTGTCAACATTCTCGTTCCTTTCTCCCAGTCAGTCCATCTCTTCCCATGATGTCTTCATACCCGGTGTTGTGAATTCCGACTTTGGCGTTTAGGTCTCCCATCAGGATGGTCAAGTCCTTTCCTGAACACTACGCTCTGATCGACTGAAACCTTTCATAAAATTGATCTTTACCGTCGTCGTTGCATTCACTGGTGGGTGCATAACATTGGATAATATTCATTGTGATTCCCTTCTTTTTTTTAAATGATGCTTTGATGATCATCGGTCCACGAGATTCCTATCCAATAACTGCTTTACGTGGCTCTTTGGACAGCATAAGAGCAACTCCCTGAGTGCGCAGGGCACTTTCTTCTCAATGACCTGAGTACAGAAGCATTTCTCTCTAATCTATCTTCTGTCCAGATTGAGTTCAATGGATTTCACTTATTCCGAGCACCACCAAGTTGTCTCTCCTCATTTCCGTAGCTATTTGGTTGTTCCTCCCAGTCTACAACATGGTCCGGAAATTCGATGAAGTTATATTAACTGTTGCTCTAGTTGTCAAAGGCGGCATCAGTCTCATGACTTCCGGAGAATCTCGGCTTTCAACAAGAGGCGTGATAAATTTTCCTTCTACTCTGAGGGCACGGTTTAAGTAGTTCAATTTGTTTATTCTGATTAGCGTTGTCTTTAGAAAGATTGTTTTCTATGAGATGGGTTTGCCGACCCGATGCCCAACCCTTCCGTTATATGTAGGCTTGAAACGGGAAGTAGCCCCAGGAGATCTATAGGCGGAGTACGTGTTGAGTTGAATTAATACATATCAGTGGATAGTCTATGATAAAAAGTGTAAGATATGGGGATAATGTGTATCGTCATCAGTTATTATCAGTCTTTATCAATACAGTAAGAAAGAATCTTGACAGGGTGAAACTTGAAATAGGGTAACTAATAATGATATTAACTACAATTGAAGACTAAACACAAAGAGGAATGAGATTTACGAATGAAAAAGGTAGAAACCAGGAAGATAAAGAATAAGTGTAGATGCAATCAGCTTCCAGTCGTTTTTTTTCTAATTTTTTCCCAACTATGTTGTCCTACAGTTCTGATCATGTACTTTGAATTGTTTGAAACAGTTTAGTTCAGCAGTTAGTGTATTTCTATGGACTATTGATTTACCTAAATTTAGAAATCAATTAGCTTCTCGTCAACCTACTACAGTATCCAGTAGTAACTAAATTCTCAGTTATTTGTATGAAATGTTTTCAATTTTTTAACACTTATTCCGTGATCGAAATAGAAATCAAAATTTTAGATCACTATCTAATCAGTGGATTAGATACTTTTCCATATTTGATTTTGATTCTTATTATTAAATGGTCGGAAGAATCTAATTCGACAACTGATTCTGTTGTAGGACCAATCAATAAAAACTATTCAGTCAGTAAAGTATAACGCCCTAATCGTAGCAGAGCATATATTTTGTCGATCAGTGAAAATATGTTTCGGTAATCTTATTAAAATTTACTTAGTCATATAATTCAGTTGTTTTCATTTCAATACCTGAGAATGGTGGTTAGCAGTGGAATCCAGGATGCACATTCCGTTTCATATGGAACTCTTCAGTTGAATATACGTGCATCTCTGAGTTGATGTTCACTCCGAGACTTGAACCCAGTAATGTTCGCTTCAAACGCCATCGAGTTATCCACTTAGCTACTGACTCCACATAACCACTAGCTTGTGAAATGAGATCAAATTTAATTCATTGTGTATTGTTTGTTTGAATCTCCCTATTAGTGTTTAGGACTGCAATTGATTAGTCTCTTATTGGCATATGTGCATCCTGTGAGGACTGCCTCGATATTGCCTTGTCAGCGACGATGGATACAATGGAAATTTCTAGCTTTTTTTTTCAAGTTAGATGTATCGACTACAGCAGGAATTGGAACTACTAAAAGAAAAACCAGGATAATTGAATGGTATTATAATTGATGGTCAATGTGAAATTACATTAATATCTGTTGCTTATAATCCATTCTACTTTTGTAGTCGTGAACACAGAAAACTGAGTAATCAGAATATCAGTAGTACGACTGATAAAGTGGACGCTCTCTCTCTACCTATGCATACCTTGAACATAGATTACCAGTGATGCAGTATTATACGTCATCAATAATATCAAAACATGTATAAAACCACGAACATGAATGAATTCGGATGGGAAAACGTCGAAATTCTAAAAATGTTAGAGAACTTCCACATGTATAGCATTCAGATCAATTGGCCATCAACAGACATCGACATCAATCCAATGTATCAATCCACGTGAAAGACATAGACTAACTACACGATCAGAAGTCAGTCAAAAAAACACATTCAATAGAAATGCAAGAATAAATGAAGACTAAATTACCCATAAAGATAATCAATCATGAACCACACCATTTAAAGCTTGTGGAAAAACTGAAAAATTCACAACCACATAATACAGGAGCAGATAATATTGTCCAGAAGGACAACTGATAAATCTTCACCATTAAACCAAATAGATTAAAGAACATACCAATAAAAGCAACCAGCTAAATTGCAGATTTCTGATATCAGTCATGATAAATCTGTTTGTTAATTAACTTCTATATTTATTCTAAGTATATTGAATTCATATATTCATATAATTATCAACATTAGTGAATACTAAACACATAAGTAGTGGCAGTTTTAAATCAGATCCAATCACTGCAATCAGAATTATTAATAATGATAATAATAATAATAATAACCAAAAACATAATCATCAAGATCTTTTGAGAGAAAAAATCAATAATTATTCACTGTTACAGAGAGAAAGAGAGTGAAAAGTAGATATTGGCGTTGAAAATCGAGATAGACAAAAATATACTACTGAAATGTAAATAAGCAGATAAACATAAAACTATTGCTTTTACAAAATTATATAATATAGAATGATCTCACACAAGAGATATGTATAGTATGCATGTAATCTCATGCCTGCCTTTCTCCATGTATGTTCACAGGAGGATAATTAACAAGTGCAGTAACATACACATAAAGAACTATTCAAAACAGAGAGAAACTAAAACGTTGATCATCAGGCCAAGATAATAATATTTATGTACGTGAACAGTTGAGTGTTATGTAAATCAAATGAACACAGAAAGGAAAATTGAACGAGAACAACAAAATCACTAATGAAAATGAAATATTTAAGGAAAATAAGAAATGATTTTGTTTATATAATTGGAATTGTTGCGAATATTTTTTTTGTGGGTGTGTATAAAAAAACAGAGACTGGGGGAAGCATAGAGATAGATATATAAATCGATTAATGTAATCATTCCAAAAAGCGTATACTCATCTTTTGTTCAATATCCACATTATCAAATGCCTATTTCAGAGCATTAATAAAATAAGAATAAAAAAGAAGTGTATAACTTTTCAGAAATTAAAATTATATTACTGAAATCTTCAAGGAGAATTACCAATGATTATGGTTCAGTATGTTAAAAACTATGTCAAATAATTCGTTACAAGATACTCAAACTCCTTGATCGTATTCTTTTGTACAATCGTACAAATAGTGTAATATATTTCCTTATGTTGTACAGGTTTTAACTGGCTTAATATGGATGGTTAATTTCATATCGTTCGGCTTATAGTCCATGACAGTAGTAATTAATCAAGAAATTCGAATGGAACACCATTACAAAAGTTTGTATGCTATACTCCTGTTTTTACGCCCTCAAATGCCCTGGTAAGGCCGACAGTGAGGATAGTCAGCTCTCTCTCTCTTGAAATCCTCTTACATGGTCACGTGCATACAACCACTGACAGGGAAGTACTAATCACTGTCTTCTTGCGGAGGGTGTGTTTTCCTACGAAATTGAGAGGACGAAAAGCGAATGTCCGGCGCTTTAACTAGGTTGGTGGACACGGAGAGTTCATCTAGGGGAGTTGAAAAACCATGCTTTCGAAACAACTATGCACATGGGCTCCAGTATCCTGCGGGAACAAATGGCGTATGAACCAATTGTTGGTCACCGACTACCATGGGACTGCATCTCCTCACGATGCTCCACTGCCTTGTGGATCAGACCTTTAGGTCAAAGGCTCGGGGTGTGGCTCCCTAAGAAAACCACCTGCTTCGGTTTGGGCACCCGGGCAGTATCACAGCCCACACACACAAATATGGTGTGGCGCATATATATTTGGTGCCCTCTTGTACCGATATTTATGTGTTGAAATAAATAAAATAAATACCTAAACTGGTGTCGGTGGAGTGGGGCTCGGATCTCAATCAGTCGATCACAACGGTGCACCTGGTATGTATTAAGATCAGTTTAAGTTGCCATACCCTATTAGCACAAAGAGATGGGGATTGTCAACCCAAATACTAGAACAGAAGATGTAGTAGGAACTCGAATCTGAGACTTGGAGGTTAAAAGTCGAACGTCTTAACCGCTACACCACCTCTTTACATATTCATTACATCAGATGAAATCCTAACTACCACCAAGAAATCAGTGAGTAATATATATGTCTAGATTAATGAATATCAGAAACATTTCCTCAAATTCGAAAACCAGACACAGGCCTTATATAGTTAGGGCTTTGTGATATACTCATAATTACGTGAGTACTGGTGACGGTACTATTGACCGGTTACGCAAACCGAATTTTAAGAATAAGGATTTGGATATAAAAATAATGGATGAGAATATAATTTATGGACAACCTTTGAGCAACGTTAAAGTGACCTCGAGAGTGTCTACCTAATTACTAAGGTTAAATGAGGGTTAGAAATCAGTGTCAGTCAGTCAGTAACAGTGAGGAATTCGAATTATGATTTACAGTTGATGGTTAAGGTTAGGAATTAGATTTAGGGCTTTCATCACAAACTGACATCAGCTATAATGCCAAGACTCTATTTAGCCAAATAGATGAATGAACTTTGCGCCAAAATCCGAGATTTGTTATCTTATACGTGATAGGTTCGTTCATAAATTATAGTCGCCAAATAATGATAAAAATTCGAATGATATATTCATTGATAAAACTACATCCACAGGAGCATATATATAAGAAATAAAACATACTTGTACAAATTCCGCATACGATATATAGCAATCACCATCAAGATCCGCTTCAGCCATTGTTCGTTCACCGATATTATTGATCTGAAATTGATTGATTTCTCATGAAATTAACATATATGGTTATACATCTTAAATTATATAAATAACCGATACTATCTTAACTAATCATAGGAGTTACATCATTGTTATTTTTGTCAACAGATTCAGCATTATATTCACTTGATGATGTTTACTTGTATCTTCCCAGTGTTATATTTAGGACGGCACTTGATCAGTTTCTTGTTGGCGATGTGCGGACTGCCTCAATATTGCCTGAAGTCACAAGCTTTATAAGCAAAGATGGATAGTGGCTAGCAGTGGAATCCAGGACGCGTGTTTCGTCCTATTTGGGACTCGTCAGCTGGATATACCTGCATCTGAGAGTTGATGTTCACTCTGGGACTCGAACCCAGATGGATAGTGGCTAGCACTATCAATCTTTGCTTACAGAGCTTGTGACTTCAGGCTATATCGAGGCAATCCGTACAGGATGCACATATGCCAACATGCGACTGATCAATTGCAGTCCTAAATGACAATGGGAAGATACAAGTAAAACAACACCAAATAAATTTAAAAACTTCACCCCATTGCACAGGCAGGGGGCTATCAGGACTCAGTAGCTAAGTGGATAACGCGATGGTATTTGAAGCAAATAGTAATGAATTCGAGTCTCAGAGTGAACATCAACTCTGAGATACAGGTACATCCAACTGACAAGTCCCAAATTGGACAAAACGTATATCCTGGATACCACTGATAGCCACTATCGATCTTTGTTTATCAATCCAACATTATTTTACAAGTGTAAATAACAAAACTTTCTCTATATGAAGTCTTTACCTGAACAGATCACATTATCATATTCTATGATAATACAATATACCACTTTTATTTCAAATGTGATATTTATTTTTGATAGAACATTCTTTATATGAAATTTAATATGAATTTTATGGTTAGGGTAATACACAGCATGTGTTTTATATTAGTTATAATGTAAAAATCTGGGGTTTTTGTTTCTGTATGTGTGTGTGTGTGTGTGTATTTTCTGTGAATACTCATGAAATACAAGTAAAATCTACACATAAACATGAGCGTGTTTTTTTTGGGGGGGGGGTTCAAGTGTTTGTTATACATTTTTTTCCTTTTGAGCAGGTGAAGTAGATTTTTATTTATCTGTCATTAGTTTTATTTATTTGAACACATAAATATTGGTTGGGGTCCGCGTGACTTTCGTAACCGATGGTTGGAGACTCTTGGTGACATGGCTCAGAATCGATCACAATGGCGTAGGTGTACACACTCCCTGTCTTCCCTTAAACTAAGAGATTAAAATCGCTTCATATCTTCCTTTCTACGTACTAATTCTTTCTTCCTGTACTGTATCCTTATATGCAATCTTTCTCTTATATATTACCACATTTGACCTAACCACTCCCATGAATCCGGTGTTCATCTTGCTGTGCTGAGGTATGGCAACCTGGACCGATGCATATATGTACCTGGTCCTACGTTGTAGCTGACTGACTGACTGACTGGTACAAAGAGAGCAACGAATACATATGCACCATACAAGTCAATTGATTTGTGTATGGGATGTGATACTGCCCGGTTGCTTAAACCGAAAAAAGTGATTTTCTTAGGGGTCATATCCAGAACCTTCGAAATAAAGGTCTGATCCACAAGACATTGAAGCAATGTCAGGAGATGCAGTCACATGGTAGCCAGTACTCTAGTGTGTTTAATAACAACAAATTACTAATGTTTTTTGCAGAGGTTTGTATTTTCCCATTGTTAATATTCCTAACTAATATTCGACTAGTCTCTATTGGCACATATGTACCCAAGTAGGATCTCAAGATGTTGCATGTATTTATAGGTTTTATCGCAATTTTCGTATTTCAGCTACCATAGGAACCCAGATCGTGTGTTTCGCTTTGTTTGAATGTTATTATATGGACGTATCTGAACTTCAATGTTGATTTTCGCACTAATACTCACACTGTTGTGATTGCTAGATCCTCAGAAATCGCTTGACAAACGTTTTATTTTTGTCATTTTATTATGGAAATGTGAATTTTTCATTTTCGCGACAAAGATGCTCATTTTTACTTTCAGTTTGTATTTCCCACGCGGGAGGGCCTTAAATGCGATAGATCTATTTTCTCTTTCAGTACGCTATTTTGTGACGTGTTTCAAGGACATTACGCATGAGTTGTATAACTGTTTGTCCGCGCTTCCCGCCGCTTGTAGAATATTTATTTCCCCGACTGAATCTGGTCTTCTCTATCTCGTTAGCGGGGGTGGGGCGTAATAGAATAGCTTAGATTGTCCTGTTGTTGTGTTGCTGATTTTCGTTCCGTTCGTCAGTTCCAGGTGATATCGTAATCTCTTCAAACGTAGCATGAACCAAGTACTCCTTGCTTCAAATGGCAACGTGTTGTCTACTCATTAAGCTACGAAATTCAGAAAGCCATTCGTTCACTCAACAGGACCATAATCTAACAGAGACTGGTAACATTAAGTCCTGAATATAAAGAACAATAAAATGTAAACCCCTACAAGTAATAATAATAGTAAGTATCACACTCTTTAACTAATTTTTAAATACAGTGATCTTGAGTGCTGTTAGAGGTATGAGGGCAGTTATCACTTCCCGGTTACCCACACCATGGAAGGGATTTTTTGGACGTACCTAAAAAGGAAATTTGGCTAAAGGTAGCGTGACCACGGTGCCCAAAGGACAATTGCTTGAAGTCGGTCACATACGACCTTTTTATGGGTAATTTTTGTGTTAGCTCCGTACTTGTTGAGACCTTACCAGCGGAGACGGATATCCATGGGATAAGGCGAGGTGTGCATTTTTAGGGTCAACATTTTCTAACCCCACCCCTCCTTGTGGGAAGGCAGCATCACTGTCATGCTGGTTATCTGAAGGAAACACCTTACTCTCGTCACACCTCTGTACAGTCAGCTGTACGACTTCGCCTTCGGACCCTGGGTTTGTTGTTTTTAGTCTTACCGCTCTTCAACCGACCTGTCTGACATGGTAGGATCTTGAGGAACGGTTGTTCCAGCCAGTATAGCTCGGTTGCTTCATCACAATAGGCAAGCCCGACTACCACCACGTCAAGGTCGCAACAACGGTAGCAACGGTAGTAACAACAAAAATAAACATAAAATTACACAAACCTGTTCAACAGTAATATTAGCACCGACCATCATTTGTAACATTCCCAATAATTCATTTCTTGATATTTTACCATCCATATCTAAATCATACATACCGAATAGAAAGCGTAATTTTGCATCACGATTATTAAATTGAGTAGATTGTTGTGGTCGAACTTTACGAAATCTTGCTAGTTTACGTACAAATTGACGAAAATTTAATTCACCTTGACTATACATGTATAGATTTTTATTTTAACAAAGTAAACAAACAAACAAAAAAGTTCAATTTTTTACAACAACAAAAACAAAAACAAGCACAAAATAGAGAAAAATTAATAACAAAATAAAAACAAAACATAAATATGTTCAATATTCAATTTGTCATTATACAAGTTCATTATTGTTCATACTGTACATATTTAATCATGAATGATAATGGTATTTAAAAATTTAAATCAGATATCCATGTATATCAATATACGTTATGGTTTCACCGGAATGAAACATATATACAATTATTCTATGTATCAATCGTGTAAAGAAGCTTCATTTGCATAGAAACTTTAATTATTAAAGTTGAAAAAAATCAGAACTACTGATCGAAAAATAAACCCCTGTAAAATAATATCGAGAAATGAAATAATCAAGTTTTCTTTATTTATTTATTTAAATAGTTATGACTTTGATTATGTGTCATGGTACGGTCGAGGGTGGAGAGAGACAGTTCTCTCTCTACCTCTCTCTCGAAATGCTCTTATATGGCCACGTGTATACAATCACTAACAGAGAAGTCCTACTCAATGCCTTTTCACGGCATTACTGTTCTTTAGAAAATTGAGAGGAAGAAAAGCGAATGTTCGGTGTTTTAACCGGGTTGGTGGACACTGAGAGTCCATGTGGGGGAGTTGGAAAACTCTGATTCCAAACCAATGGTACACATGGTCAGTTACTGGCTATCATAGGACTGCATCTCCTTATGTTGCTCCTCTGCCTTATGGATCAAAACTTTAGGTCGAAGGCTTGGATTGTGGCCTCCTAAGAAAACTACCTGCTTCGGTTTGGGCACCAGAGCAGTATTATAGCCCACATACAAATCAATTGACTTGTGTGGTGCATATGTATTCGGTGCTCCCTTTGTACCAATATTTTTGTTCAGATAAATAAATAAATAGTGATTCTAATCATGTCAATTTATTGTGGGAAGTGAAATCAAGTTGATCAGTTATATCATTAGGACCATAAATCGACTTTGATAACGATAATCATGTTGACAGTCGTAGGAACTAACCCAGACCATTCATTAAAGTAGTTGATACAAGTCATCGAAAGAACCAAATTCACTTAACTACAGTATAAACACCGAGTTATTTTAGGTACTTAGATATGAACCATACTCTAGGTAAGGAGGTCAATGATACTACCACATTGCCAAAACCGAAGTGAGTGGACAGGAGTTCGAATCTAGGGACTGAGTGACTGAAAGTCGAACGCCTCATTTATTAAGCCACCGCTCCTCATTGAGAGAATACGATGAACCAGAAAACTACTAGACACAAGGAGGAACTGACAATCCGATTAGACATAACAAAGAACTCTTCAACAGGATGCATAAATGGTCTCCCTAAGAAACTCCATATATCATGGTGTTAGGATGAAGCAAAACACGAGATCATGCTTTCATTCATCATAATATTTATTCAGCACATGGGTCAGTCAATCAGTCAGTAACAACGTAGAACTTCGTACGTACGTACATCAGTTCGAGTTGCCACACCACATTTGCACAGAGATGCAGTTGTCGACTCGAATCCCGTAGTGGTAGAGGTAGTAAGAGTATAAACAGTAATCGGAAACATTAGGGCTTGAAGATGTTATTCAAGGAGTATAATACAGTGAAATAAATTTGGAAAGAGAAGAGACAAGGAAGATTCCGAAGATTAGCATTTGGGAGAACACAAATAGTGGATGCACCTGCGCCATTGCAAACGATTTTGAGCCTTGTCATTCAGGGTTTCTAACCATCAGCTGCTATCATCTCGTGGTCCCCAACCTGGTAGTCTACACCTACCAACATGACTCAGTCCACTTGTCAGTGACTTCATGGATTTGTACCATGTTTTGGTCTGGCCGCCCCTAGCTTTCTTAAAACCTACTCCTACACCATAAAACATCGCACGTCGGGGCAGTCGGTGGTCGGGCATACGTAACACATGTCCTAGCCATCTCAAATGATGAAGTTTCACCACTTCATCAATTGATTTACCATCCTTACCTACTAACTGTTTCCTAACAATTGCATTACTTACTCGATGATTCCACGATTTACGAGCAGTATTTCGAAGACACCTATGATCGAGTACTAGTAACCTATGAATATCCTCTACTCTTACCAACCATGTTTCACTGCTATAAAGTAGGACAGAACGAACTGCTGCGCAGTAAACAGGTCGTTTTGTTCATAGACGGATATCTCGCCTACGCCATAAATGACGCAAGTTGGCAAAAGCTAGTCGAACCTTCTGTAGCCATGCTGAAATTTCATCGCACACCAGACCACAAGGGCTGATGAGACTTCCAAGATAAGTGAAGCGATCGACACGCTCAACTACTTCAATCCCTATCATTAGTTCGGGTGTCGGTGCAACCCAATCCTGAAGCAACATTTTGCATTTCGAGGGGGAGAATCGCATCCCGAACATGCTAGCATTGTTGCTAGAGTGGTCAGAAGACTGCATTTTGTCAGCATCGTCACCAAATAGAACTATGTCATCAGCATATTCTAAGTCAACAAGTGAATCTCCTGGTAGAAGTTCAACCCCTGGAAATTTCGATGAGGAAAATGTCATCTCTAAGTGCACGTCAACTACAAAGTTAAACAAGAATGGAGAGAGTGGACAGCCTGACGAACACCACTTGAGGTAATCAATTCTCACTCGACCAGCTGTGTTCGAGTAAAGAGCCTGTATAAAGTTGGTGTACTTCTTTGGTACTCCTTTCAGTGACAAACACTGCCATAGAACCTTACGATCAACAGAGTCGAGTGCCGCCTTAAGGTCGAGAAATACTACGATTATGGGGCGTTTGAATGTGTGTCTGTGTTCTAGGACCTGACTTAGTGTGAATTTCGGGTCTATACAACCACGTCCAGGTCGAAAACCAGCCTGATTTTCTCTAGTCTGTTCTTTACGAGCTTTGGTTAGACATCGAAGTATTATTGAAGCTAATATTTTAGACTATGTTAGTTAAACTGATTCCTCTGACTGTCACAAGAGGACTTTTGTCCTTTCTTATAGACTGGCACAATCAGTGATTGAGACCAGTCAGATGGGAGTACGTCCAGTTCCCAAATTCTACCTAAGACCTCGGTTAATCTCATTGCTAATACTGGACCACCATCCTTAAAAATCTCAGGAGTAAACCTGTCAGGGCCTGCTGCTCTCCCTCGTTTCAGATTTCCTATAGCATTTTCAACTTCGTAAAGAGACGGAGGACCTACATTAACTTGCCATTCAGGTTGACTGGAGATCATGGGAAAACGAAGTGTGGCTGAAGGCCAGTTGAACTGATCCCTAAAGTGTTCTGCCCATCGATCCAATCTCCTGGATTGAGAATGTATAATATGTCCATCTTTCCCTGAGATTGTTTCGCCAACAGTCAGTTTCCTAATACCGGTTTCCTTAACGAGTCTGAACAATTGTCTGCTATTACCTATTGCCGCTGCCTTTTCCATCTCTCTTGCTTTCGCTACCCACCACTGTTCGCGATCATTGCGTAGACTTCTTGTCAGCTTGCGCTTAAGCTGACTCCGCTCTTCATTATGTTCAGAGTCAGATGGAATGAGTTTCCGAGCATCTAACAGTGCGATAGATGCTGCTGAGATCCAGTGTTTCTCCCTAACCTTCTGGTTTACCTTACTAGCAGATATCACTGCTGTTTCCACAGCTTTTCGGATATCATTCCATTCTACCTCGGGGTGGGCATCACTTACATGGCTGCCTAACTGTTTTCCTAGTTGTTCCTGAAATATACTCTTAGCTTGACTATCATTAAACATGACCCTAAGAGGTTTCCTTGCATCATCTTTCCTACGTCCAGTAAGACGCAGACAAATACGCGCTCGCACTAGAGCATGATCTGAATCTAAGCATGTGCTCCAGAATGAGCGACAGTCTTCTATCGAGCCCCTCCATCGGTGGCTGATAGCGATGTGATCTATTTGGGTCCAACGTTGTGACGAATTAGGGGGTCGCCATGTTAAAAGATGTTTTCCTTATGCTTAAAGTTGGTATTTGCAGGAAACAGGCGGTTATCTGAGCATAGCTGCAACAGACGGTCGGCATTATCTTTTCTTTGAGCCACGACACCATAAGATCCACCTAGGTGTCTTTCCCTTTCGCTTAGTTTACCTACTTGAGCATTAAAGTCACCGGCCACTTTTGCTACATCAGAGCACCTAGCTTTTCGGAGAAGGTCGGAAAACTTTCTGTAAAATCTGTTTTTTACATCATCTGAGCTTCAGTCAGTGGGAGAGTAAGCAGAGACAACGAAGAGGCATGGGAGGTTCACTTTTTATTAATACAGTGAAAAATCCATTCTGTATCCCGACTATATATATGTTACGTATGGTATTTCTTGACGATTGTTCATATGCCAGTGAAATATGTACATAAAAAAATGTATTTAGTTAATAAATCGTAGTCATGTATTGAGAGAGTGAATAAAATATCTATCTGCCAGTAATTCTGCCTTCTTTTTAAGTTTTGCAAGTTTCAGCTTACTCACTTGTTTCAGTTTTTCATTTTCACTTAAACCACTGAGTTGGAGAAACATAATGGTCTCCAACTTTCTCCAATAAGCTCATGATATAAAGGTTTAACTCTCCGTATGATTGAACTTAACTGTACAAGGCTGACCATTATAATTTCGAGTAAGAAGATTTCCCCCATTAGTATTCAACATCATACCCAAGGAGTTGACTCTTATGATCGTACTATTCCATTCAGTATTTACGTTCCATCAGCTGGATGCATCCGCTTATCTCCACGTTGTGGTTTAAATTGAGAATAAAACTCAGTAGTTATTTGTTAAAACACATGCTAACTTAGTGGTCTATGAAATCCATAAGTTAATATAAATTAATCAAATCCACTTCTGGTTTATCAGCAATAGGGAAACTAAAACCTTAACACATAATGACTTATCGTTTCACACTTATTTTCAAAAATAACTTATGTTCTACTAAGTTTATTTGCTACTGTTATCAATTTCATTCTTTTGGTTACTTTATGTTGACAAACAGTGCAAGTATAAATTCGAAGACTTGAGTAACACATATTTAAACCACGTTAAAGTCAATCAATATGTTCAGGCCTCTTGATTGACTTACCATTCTTACTTACTATCTTGTGAATAACCTCATCATTAGTCACAATGTGATTACATCAACATGTGCGGATGATGTATTGAGAAAAATCCTACGGATTAAGTGTTTGCAACCCGATTCAAGTCTTTCAATGGGTAAAAGTGGGTATATTAAATACACCATAGTTGGTACAGACATGTCAAAATTTGAAAATTACCAACCCATCAAAAATTCAAGTGGTTAGTTGATCCATTCGACAAATTCACCCCATACACAATGAGAGACCTGGAAATGACACAGATTCATAGTGATAGAAATACAACTATTAATTCGTATAAATATGTTTATAGATAATAAGCATTAAAAGATGTGTTAGTTTACCTATCTTTAAAAAATTCATTCACGATTCGATCGCCAAGTGGATTAATGGCTAATTCTGGAATTAATAGAAAATCATGACGCCTGAAATATCATAAAAAACAGGGTAAGTGAACGAAATAAATGCAGAGAAGTGCGTTCAGAGCAACTTTTTTTCACGTACATTAAAATATTTAATGCCCAAATTAAATGTAAGTAACTAACCAACCAACCAACCGTAGCTGTAACCATTACGTGGTACTCACAACTGCATAACATGATAGCCTAATCGAGGCACATTGGCTGAGACTTGTAAGATCCTACCAAGTCAAGTATATCGACTGTAGAGAAGCTAAATCAATGTCCGAAAACTAAGTTGCACAGCCAACTGTACTAGATTGTGACGGCAGTACGGGATTTCCAGCAAACAAACAGTCTTTCAAGCGGCGCTTTTTTACCACAACAGACAAAAGGTCACTAACTTCTAGCCTGAACCATGTTAGTAGATGCAGACTACTTGGTTGAGGTCCGTGTGACTATCGTAACCAATGGTTGGAGACTCCGAGTGACATCATGAGGCTAACATAAATAATACTCGAAAAAAGGTCGTATATAACAGGACTTAAGCAGTTATCTGTCGAAATTTGCGACTGCGCTCACAGGCGGCCAAAAACATGACTACCCCAGTATCCTTTTCAGATCCATCAAGAAGTATTCTTTTATGTTGTAGGAACCATAAGCTGAGAGCTCCCTTTATACCTTTAACAGTACTTAAGATCACCTCTTCATCACATGTTAACTTAAAAACCAATAAACATGTATTCATATCAACCGGGGTTGCTTTGAGTTAAGAAGAATGGCAATACGGTCAATGGATGGGAACTTATAAGGTTGCTTTTTGGTCCCTAAAACCAAGCATTTTTTTAAACCTTGAACAATCTGTTAGTCGTCTATAGATTTAACATACATTTTGTCTTATTTGTTCACGATTAAATGTTCTATTAAAAACCAACAATTTTCACAACCCGCTTTTTCAGTGGCTAAAAACTAGCTTTACATTCCATCATTTTACGAGTCATTTGAAACTGTCTATGGGCTTAAGTTTCACCCATTCGCCATTAAGCAACCGCCTAGAAGCCGTATGTTTTTACCTGAGTTGTTGCAACATCAATGTGACAAATTCTCGGTAGTCGACATACACTTCGTAATAATATACTGTTAACCCCAAACGACAAGTATTAATAGTATAGCATGAACTTCTGAATTAACCAAACACTTGTTTCAAACAAACAACTCTGTGTAATTAACAACAAGTCTTCATAACGGTTTAGTGCCAATTTAGATTAAATGAAACCGCATAGCTCCTCCTCAGGTCTAATAAAAGGGTTTACTTTCCCCGAAACTCTTCCTTTCGTGAAATTCAGACTGAATTTTTTTGAGACTCTATCTTACGTCTGCACTTTCATGAAGGCGCTTACCTTTTGACTAAACAAATATATACTAGCAAACTCACTTATATTCGCCTAAATATTTAGGTGTAAAGTTGGTTATTATGTTGAAATCTGAACGAAATCCTCGTTAGGCAGGGACATTATCTTAAGAAACAAAGACGTTTTCCAAACTAAGTGAAATATAAGTTAACTGGGAGCATTTTAGTCACATTTTATTACTAAAAACAACTTCAAACTAATGGTAAGTCAAACTAACCTCAAGTACCCGGCGTTCGTCTTGTCCAAAGCCAAATATCTATTGTACAATCGATAAATTTGTTTTGGAGAAACTTATGGAAAGGGTTGAGAGATGTATATCAAACCTACATCCAGTTTCTTGTGCAATTTCCTCAACCTCGGACTGATCAAGTGTATTCGAAGTATTCGCCCCCATTGACCTTCCGCCAAGGTCGCTCAAAGGTCTTCATTCAAAAGAACCAGTCTTCTGTGATGAGGATTGTAAGTCGCTAGACCTGTGTTAATCTTTGCAGCTTGTTTTCCGGAGAATTTTCATTTTCTTCTGGAAAGTATCCACTGACGGGACCAATAACAGTTATTCACGTAAGATGTTCCAGTCGTTAAATTATATTACCAGTGAGATGTCACTGGGCCCTATCCAAGTCATCCGGCAGTTGGATCACTGAATATCAAACAGATCACAGATTCTCATCAAGATTTAGGAAAGCCAGCGCGCGTCAGTTAATTGCACTCAGTGGACTAGCCCATGCCATGGTGGTCGTACTCTGTTCCTTGTACCTAATCTTACTAGCATATTTTCGTGATAAAGTTGTTTCCGTTGTGCAGTCACCAAGGTCACCATGGCACCCGCATGTAACGAAACGCCAACCGCCGTTGGGTGACAACCTTGAGGTGTAACTTCGATGTTAGCTGGTTGGTCGAGCCATTATTGTTTAGCTCGTGTTGTGTCTTACTTTGATTACGAGAACACGATTGATTTAATAAAAACAACTATTATTATCATGATCAATTGTACCTGTGCTTGTTTTAATGTACTTTTGTTTAACTGTGCTAATGACAGCCATACCACTACTCCATTACTCTCCATTACTTTTTCCGCGGGATGTAACCTCGTACGTTCGTACTCTTGCCCGCTCATTCCACTTGTCCTTCTTTTGGCACGATCTCGGTATTCGTTCGATACCACGAGATCGCCAACGAAATAAATCTGGTTACGTTCAATCTTTGCCTTCTGATTTGTTTGGTACGCGTCTTCTTGTAGTGGTGTTCATAGTCAATCTCGACCCCACGCTACACTCGATTACAAACCTAACCTTTCGACACAGATCATTTACGAAAGATGGGTGTAAGACTTCGTGGAACTCTTGAGTAGACCAGCACCATTGCATCCATCAAACATCGAAGCAGAACACATACAATCTCTTATAGATGTCACTTTTGTTGTGTGTGCTACTGAGGTCAATAGACGTTAGTAGTATGTATCATCAATAGAGTGTGACAAGCCCTGCTGCAGAAGGTTAAGAATATCAAAGAAAAGAGAATGAGAACAGAAAATGATTTCTGTCAAAGTAAAGGAACAGTCAAGCTTGAGACAATCGATTGACATTTTGCAAAGGATGTATTTATTGTATGGTTCTCTGATTTTACTAAGACGTTCTGTAATTTTATGTTCAAATATATTCGGTTATCCTCTCATATGCTCTCTTTCACTACAACTCCACAAACGATTTAATAGATCAGAACGGTCATCATACAAATCGGCAGTGGGGAGGCAGTAGGACATGGTGCAAAACCAACTGGAGCAACGAAGTCAGTCATGGAAGTATCTGCAAACATACATCACATTCTATTCAGGAAGATTTTTTCACTGATGAAAAGTCGGTTGAATGGAACTCACCACTATACATCAACTTCCTTCATTATAAGAAAGCATTTAAATGTATGTATAATAAGATATTATGTAAACTTTTTCGACTCTGTGGAGTACCTGAGAAGATCAACATTATTCGGAACTCATATGAGGGAATGCACTGTAAAGTCATATATGGAAGACAGCTGACAGTCGTATTCAAATTGAGGAGAGAAGTCAAGGAAAGCTGCCTACTCTACCCCTGTCTTTTTATTCTGGTGAACGACTGCACAATGAAGACCTCCATGCCTGAGTAGAAGTACGGAATACAATGGACAGCTTTCATGCAACTAGACGATTTGGGCTTCACAACTGACCTGGCTATTCTATCCCATACACACGAACAAAGGCAGATGAAAACAAAAAAATTAGTAGAAGCCTCTGTATCATTAACACTCAACATACACAAGGGAAAAAGCAACATCATTAAGTACAACACAAAATACTAATTTAATCACACTTAATGGAGAAACTCTGAAAAGAGTGGAATCTCTCATGTACCTGTCTTGGCAGGATCATTGATGAACAGGGAGAATCAGATGCAGACGTAAATATGAGGATCGGTAAAACAAGTAAAGCATTTATACAGTCGAACAACATATGGAACTAAAAACAACTGTCAGTTAATCAATATCAAAGCCACAATCATCAATACGAACGTCGAAGCAGTTCTACTGTACGGAGCTGAAACTTCATGAACTACCACAATCATCATCAAAATGGTACAAGTATTTTTAAACAATTGTCTACTCAAGAAGTCCAATTTCCGTTGGTCGGATACCATTAGCATCAGTATACTGTGGGAGAGAACGAACCAGCTTTCAGTAGAAAATGAAATTAGAATAAGGCGTTGGAAGTGGATAGGATATACATTTCGGAAATACTCAAAATGCATCACTAAGCAAGCGCTAACTTGAAATCCTGTAGGAAAACGTAAAAACAAGAGACCAAAGTGTGCACTATGTCGAGAATTGGAAGCAGATATGAAAAGGTCGAACAGCAACTTGAAACAACTGGAAGGGATTTTCTAGGACAGGGTTGGATGGAGAATAGTGGTGGACAGCATATGCTCCTCCACGAGGGGTAACACACGTGAGTAACAAAATGTAAGTAAGTGTGACCAGACATTGTGACCTGTCGTTAAGGGTTTGATATTTATTGCTAATATTCATCAACAACGAACACTAGACCAACTTAAAAATTGAGATTGCCAATCCAATTTACATAAAACTTTAAAATACTATTAACAATAACAAAAAGCGATGACACTGTCCTCGCTGTCTTTCTTTCTAAGCACTAAGAATATATATGGATTACATTCACTTAAATCTTAGCATCGAGAAATTAATATAAGTAGTTGCGATTCATCAGTTTCATCGACAGATGAACGTTTTTATTTATAAAGCTATTTAAGAGCTTATTATTCTCAACCATCGACATCATTAAACGAGTTTGATGAGTCATTGATATCTGCAGTCAGTTAGTAAAGGCTGTCTTGGGAAATAAATTAGGGACGTCTGTAAATAATTCATTTCGAGAGCCCCTCTAATAGCCAGGAAAAATGAACAATTCCGAGCAACGGGGTCTCCAAAATCTTACAAAGTTATCAAGCCAGGCATTTCACAATACTGGGTTCTGGTATCATGTTCTTATGTGCAAGTTTTAGTACGTTCTAAGGGTTAAAGACACATAAAGCTGAACTCTATTACCTGCAGTGTCAGGGCGGCCATTAAAGGCATTTTGTTAGTCAAGGTTTACGAAAATCTATTATACTTGATGGATTATCATATATTAACACTCTGATTTTAGGGATTTTCGGCTGTAAGGCTCTTTTACTACTATGTATACAGTGAATAAGAGACGGAAAAATTTCGATTACTGTATGATTAGTGTGGCTTCTATTGATAAAGGTGTCACTTAACAGTGAGCCAGTTGTTGTATCCGAAGATTACGTTATGACTAACTTTCGGGAACTATTTGTAGACTGTTATTATATATGTATTCTTATTGCATAACTGGTAAGTAACTGGATCATACACATTTATAAGCTTTTAATTGACTATTGACTATTATTATACGATTTACTACCTTTAATTTATTCCCAAGCTGTCAGTTACAGTCTCTTACACTCATAGTCACTTTTTATGGTATTATGCGGCCTGATTTGCTTGTCTATAAACTACGTATGTCTGAAATATATTATTCGTACAGTAGAGAGTGTTCGTATTACAGACTCAACTGATAGAGCTAGGCGAGAAGGACCAATAAGGATTCAGAATTGACGCAACACTGTTAGTACTGGTTGAAGTGTCATTGGCTTAGCATAAAAAAGTGGTCATATAAATCGGTATTATGATTCGCGGTTTTGTCACATGATAACTGACAGGGGCAAAATACATAACGCTAGTTTTTTATTAAATTGGCTTCCCTTAGTTTTCGAATTGATTAATTTTGGTTCCTATGTTTAAGTTGCCTCACTATTCCTTAGTTATGGAATTTTATAGCCGGATAAGTTAACAGACACGGTAGGGTAGAAATCAAAGTCGTTTAGACCACATCCATTCCATACATTCACGGCGATCACAGTGCCATATCGTACATATTATTCTATGCTATATGCCGTGTTTCATATCATTGTGATTCTGAAGAAACGAAACATGTCTTGTCATTTAGTGTTTCACAAGTATTTCAGGTGATTTGACATATGCTATCCAAAAAGCTTTTCGGAACTAAATTACAACCATATTTAGTGAAAGCAAATCTTACCCTAACTGGTCTGTTCTCTAAAAATTATGCTAAAGGGACATATCAGTTTATAGATCGCCAGCGTACATGATCTATGTCGAATGATTGGGGGCCTATTAGAGTTAGACGGGAATGGTGTGACGATCTAGCTAACGTCGAAGTTACACCTTATGTGGATTGCCCCATCCACGTATCAAGGTACTGTAGATGCTTTGAAGACTGTACAGCACAAAGGACGTTATTACAGAAATATATATTTAAAGTAGATACAAGTGAAAGTAAGACCACCGCCACATGTGCCTGTTGATTGCTAACGATTAACCAATGCGCGATGGTGGCCTTTAAGCTTGACAGAGATCGATGATCGGTTTAATATTCAGCGACCCAGCTGCCGGATGATTTGACTAAGGCTTAGTGACATTTCACTGACCTTACAAGTTTTTTGAACATTCAGCCATAGACGGAGTTTGAATTAGTTATAAACTTCATCACTGTAGCATTGAGAAAACCTTTTTGGATTTCTGCCTAAATGTAAATCTAAAATTTTCATATTCACTAATTGATGAAGTAAAATTACCTAGATCAGCTCAAGACATACTTGTAGTGTCAGTTATTATGCCAAGCCCATATACCTTATTCGAGCTTTCGGACATCCCATTTTATTCATTCTACTCGAGCCATACTTTGACCTTGTTATTTATTCGCTTATCAATCTAGACTGTTTTTATATGAGCGTATATGTGTGTGCCCTTCTTATCCTATTAATCACATGTCTGTAGCTTTATTTTGTCTGACTATAAATATTGAGTAACGCTTGACTAAAAGGGAGTTGGCTTCCCAGCCATCTTCCATACGTGTCATTTTGCTCTACTCTTTTATTCGCTTCATATTCGAAATATATGTATTCTCAAGTCAATTCTCGTTATTCGACTTATATAATTTCGTTATTGGATGACGCGATTTAAGTCGACGATGATATACGAGAAAATGGCGATAACAAACATCCATACAATTATTCGTACAATCTAAACAGGAATCAGATTCACGGGCCATTAAATACTCTATTAGTCAATGATGGCCTAAGAAAAAAGGTACCAAAATCTCCCTAAACTTTGGAGGTGATTTGGTTTATGAATTACGGTAATCTAAATTGTTGACTGAATAATAAAATTTTTCTGAAAATTATCCATTCAATCTAAATATTGAGGGCTATGGGTTTAACGTGTGAGAACAATGTTACAACTTATTAAAATACTACTCATAATGTATAGATAGCGAATAAAAGTTTACTAAAATCATTGATAACTCTTACTTCATTTTCAATAGTCAATTGAACATAGGACCTTCGGTCTCACGTGCGAACGCCCAAACTTAATGGTGATCTAATATTAATCAATTCATGATCTCAATTAAAAACTCAACAATCTCTACAATCGTACATTGATCATTCAGAAAAGTTAAGGTAGAATCAGTAAGAAAGGTTTCTACAAATGATTAATCACTGACTGTTGAGCTGTGTTATACTTTTCTGGTCCTATAATACTGAAGAGTTGGCGTTGACCAAGTTAACTGAAGAGTGACGATTGATACGGAAATCGAGTCCAGAGTCTCTGATCTGTTAATTTCGTTTATCCGTCAAAAAACATCATGGACAACATATAGAGTTGTGGTGTGCGCTACTGATGTTGACAGATATAAGAAGTATGTATCATCAACCGAAAGTGAAATGCCTGGGAACAGAAGGTTAAGAAGATTGAAGAAAATAGAAAGAGAACAGAGAGTGATTGCGGAGAAAATGAAAGAACAGTCAAGTTTGAGACAATTGATTGATATTTTACAAATTAATTATTTACTGTACGGTTGACAAATGTTACTAATATGTTCTGTAACTGTGCATGCAAATACATTCGATTGTTCCCACTTGTGTCGTCATTCAATATTTTGTCCCTGTTTCTTTTTTTATATAAACCCAGACAAAATAATGATGATACAAAAATAGATCTCCAAGAATTACTATGCACACATTTATTAAAGTATAACAACAGAGAACATGACAAGAAACAAAACAAGAACATCAACGAATGAGAAAACGATTTGTTCTGATAAGGATACCAAAAAAAAATTAATATCAAATAAACACAACAAAAACTGTAGTTCAAATGCCTATACACATAAGTGTTTACCAGAGCTAAACAGAAGAATATAGAGACTTGAATACAAATATACAAATGAAGTAAGAAATAAGAGTGAAATGCATTTAAAATGCTTCTAATGAATAAGACAATATTGTTTTTATTTTATAAAAAAAAAAAGAAGATAAAGGGTATTAAAAAAAAAAAGGGATTCATGATCAGTTTGGGCCTAGTTACTAACTTTTTTGATATAAAAAATCCATACAAATACATGCACACACACGCGCACACATACACGCACACAAACAAACACATTTAAGTAAATGATTCTCATTTACTGTTAGTTAGTAACATGTATAAACAGAGGGGTTCTACACTTTCTTATTTCCTATGATCTTGATCATCTTTAATTCGTTTCTTTTTTTTTGTTTTTTTTTTTGTTTTTTCTTCATTCATTATGTAAGAAATGCGATAAAGTTACAAAACAAAACAACAAAAATGTCAAACATAGACAAAAATATTTGAGCAATAAAAGGTTGTTATTTTTTCTTTTATAAAAAAAAAGATTATTCAATACAGGTAAACATAAACCCTCTTCAAGTATGAAAACATCAATCAAGAGATATGAACTCAATAGAAAAGCAATATGGATAATGATCATAATAATAAAGGTGTAAGAAAGCACTCAATTATATGCATATGCATATGTATATGGATACAGGAGAAATGTAAAACAGTGTTAGAATAGCTTTATTGTTAATATATTAAATGCAAACAAATTATTGTTTGTTTGTTTGTTTGTTTGTTTCTTATCCATTAATATCTCTGATTTGGATAAGATGAGCAAATGTGAACATGGAATGAATGAATGAATGAGAGAAAGAAAGAAAGAAAGAAAGAAAGAAGAAAGCATTATCTCTATATGGAATAGAAAATGACTTCAATGAAATAAGATATATCATAGGTACCTTAGTTATGTAATCTATCTAACCATTATGTTTGGTTACTAACTTATAATCATTCACTTATATTATTTTTTTTCATTTTATAGATATAGAAAACAATTGAATAAAATCAAACAGATGAAATTAGATGTTACTACATACATTCTAAAAAAAAAAGAAATTTATCAAAATAAGCGAGAGAAGGAGAGACAGAGAGGGAGGGAAGAGCTAAAAAATATTAATTTTTATTTATTTATTTATTAAAAGCATTGACAATTAAGAAAGACTGTTAATCTGAAAAACAAAAAATACCCATCTCCACCTTCATCCTCTATCCTCCATCCTCACCCTCACCTCTTCAACAAATCGAGTTAATTTTTAAATATACTAATTCTTTCCAGTTGTTGTTTTTTTCGCCATAGTTACAATAGTCTCCAATATATATATTAAGTTGTATACAATATTTATACGAACAGGCAAATGCATTCAACGGTAATAACTGTTTTTCTCGGTAAACAAAAACAATGATGAAACTTACGTTAAATACTACTTATGGTGTTTTAAATAAATAAGAATAGCAAAAAGAAAATAAAAGGTAGACGAGAGTGGTCAATGAAAGTGAAGATAGAAATGAAGTAATAGAAAGAGAGTAAATAGATAAACACATATGCATGCATATGTGTATGCACGAACACACACACACACGCACACACTCACATACACATACACATACACAAACAGTATTACAAATTATAAAATGAATATAGTGGAATTTTCTGGTTAACAAGGATAGTTTTGGCATGTTTTCTTTTCTGCTTCAAATGCCTTCATTTTATGTTTTGTGCCGTATATTTAATTATTTTTTTGACAGCCTATCTCTTGCTCTCACTCTCTCTCAATTGCGTGCTCACACGCGCGATTTGTCATAAATGTCTTGATAATTCTCGGTTGAGAAGACTGAGAATTCGATAAATGCGTCGACTTTTTGTCTGAAAATGAAGTATACAATGGTATATAACTGAAATAATTGTTAAGAAAATAATGAAACAATAATGATTTGTAAAGGATTTTCCCGACATAACTATGTTGAATTGATAAGAAAATGGGTAATGAACTATATACATCCTACAATAACAATGAAACAATATGCAAATGATTTTGATAGAGTTTTGTTCTCTGAACTAGATGGTTTGATCGTGGAGCTTTCATCGTTCTTCTGAACGACATCATTAGCTGAAATTTCAGGTGGAAGTGGTATTCAATTTTCTCCATATATGGCTCATAGTTTGTCCTGTAAACCTCGATGTTGATTGGTTCTTGTTGACTTTAAACCTGTCATGACAAGTTGTGAGCCATGTATGGAGAAATTTGAACATTTCACTTCTACCTGAAGTTTGTGCTGATGATGACACTGTCCAGAAGAACGATGAAAGCTCTACGACTAAACCATCCGGTTCAGAGAACAAAACTCCATCGAAATCATCTGCTTAAGCTATAAATCTTCTCTATCATCTCGAATTGTGTAGAGGAAATTATACAAAATGCTTATTCCTATTCATTCATGTCATCAGCTAAAACATAGTTTTTATGAGTAATCCTTTATTTTCCTACCATATCAGATAAACTGTTACTTAGTTCATTCCGTAATTGCCTTACTGTTATTGTTGAAACTATAAAGGTTAATAACTTCATTGTCATTCCTCTCAGATGATAATTTCATAAACCATCAGGATTTCGTATACGAAAAGAGACTGTCGGGACTATAAGAGATCATTTATGAAATTATTTATGATTTAATAAAGAATTCAGGTGTTTGTGATTCTTCACTGGAATGTGAATGATTCCCTGTAAGATAATAAGAACAGACTATAAAGCTTCAATAATCTATAACCTACCCAAATAATTTATATTCATTAGGCTTTTGAGGGACAGAGTATAGCAACAAATATAACTACTACCATAATGTCACCTTGACTTCCTATAATGCTAATTTCATTTCTTTTACTATGTTGATGTAATGTATGCCATGTTCTTTATTATTTATGGCTGACCAATGGACTATAAAAGTGAGCATCATGTATATACTAAAGATTAGAATAGGTTACCCAGAAAATGATATATTTTACAAGTAGACTAGTTCAATTTTGTTGGATGAGTTTAGCTGAGATAATGATAATCTTTAATGATATTTATCAAGCACTGACCTCAGTCAATGGAGAGCCTCTTTCATTCAAGTATGAAACTTCTTCATAATATATACCTATCAACATGTAAGAGATTAAACTTCGAAACTTTGATGAACCCATAAACATTCAAATCATTTGGTCAGTAACCATTTGTACAATTTCAGTCACAGTCAGTTTGTGAAATAACGGAAAAATCATTGATTATCATCAATGATAACTCGTTGGCCCCTGACAATTGATTTTAATTATAGAACAAAGGTCTAATCGTAACGAGTACGACCTGGCATAATAATTCTGTTCCAATTATTAATGACATGGAAACAATTATTATAAACATATGATATTAAATATAGTTACATTGGAAACGTACTTTTATCACATACTCCTGTTCATCACATGAACCATTATCGATTTCTATTGTAAATAACCAATAATTCATATTAGTCATAGCAATAAATAAACATGTTGTATATGATTATCTAAATGTACATACTTTACAATTCATTTGTACATGAACTAATGATTGTATATTATGAATTAGCTTAAGTCTATAATGTGAGGTTAACAGCTAAAGCTTAGATTCCTCAATAGTTACTCTCATAGATGTTGTCTTAAACGTGTAGTGATTATGAATATTAACATGACAAACTGGTTGAAAATGGATTCAAAACACGTATTAATGTATAGGTTAGATAGAATTTATAATTGATTGATCACTAGGTAATGATCAATTTCATGGATGTAATGTTCATTTTAGTGCAAATAGAATTCTATCGATTAGGTTATAACGTAATCACCAGCCTGACCGTTGCTGCTACTTTAATGTGATAATCGGTCTTGCCTATCCTGATGAAGCAACCGAGCTATACTGGCTGGAACCACCGTTCCTCAAAGTCCTAACATGCCAAACAGGTTGATTGAAGAGCGATAAGACTAAAAGCAACAAACCCAAAGTCCGAAGGCGAAGTCGTACTGCTGACTGTACAAAAGTGTGACGAGAGTAAGGTGTTTCCTTCAGACAACCAGCATGACAACGATGCTGCCTTCCCACAAGGAGGGGTGAGGTTAGAAAAAGTCGACCGTAACAACGCACACCTTGCCTTATCACACGGACTCCCGTCTCCGGTGGTAAGGTCACAAAAAGTACGGAGCTAACAAGAGACTTACTCACAAAACGGTCGTGTGTGACCGAGCTCACTAAGTTGTTCCTTGGGCATATCGGTCACGCTCACAAGTCACTAAGAACACCCCCTAACCTCATTTCCTTTTCAGATACCTGGGAAGTGATAACCACCCTCATACCTCTGACAACACTCATGATCACTGTATTCATAATTGATCTCTTCGAAGTTTAAGTGACTCGACGACGCATGTACTATTTTGATGTGTAAAGTGGTAGTTGGAGATAGTCGATAGAAAACCATGAACCTAGGTTTCATGCTATTTGGCAATTGTCAACAATGTTAATAAGGGAACTGATGCTTCCTGATGGATTCGATCGTATTTTACCCAGCTTGACGGTCAGAGACGTTATTGTTGAGCTATCCAGGCCGAGAACCAAATCCAGCAGAGAGTGTTAGTTATCTCAATATTACAGATACACATTGCAGATGAGTGCTTAGTGAAACAGAATGCTATTAACTGAATGTCACATTCAGTATGATTTACAGAATATTAGGTGATACCATCGATCAATTCCTCGAAGTCTTTCATGGTAACTACCAACAAATATTTAAATTTCAGTATTTTATAATTGACTGAATGGTGTGAATCATAGATATATAACAAATTCAACCATGACACTGGTTATCATGAGTTCGAAACCCAAATGAAACATTATTTGTCTTAAAATACCGGACACACCTTATTGATGAGTACCAAGAAGTGTGGAACCTAGGTCCGCAGCTTTTGTTCGGTCGCACCAACCATGACAATCGTCTATCATAATAGGCCATAAACTCTACAGTATTGACGTACTAAATGTTGCTTTCAAACTTAAATCCTGTATTAGTTTCAAATATTTTTTACTAATTCTTAGATACTTTACTCTTAAGTTTAGCGCTGCTTACCTTTAACTTGTCGTTTAATTGCATATTTTGAACTTATTATCTTAGAGCTCATTTGTTCAGTCGAGTGTTTGAACAGGTTTTGTGGATTTCGTTCAATGGTACGTGAATTGGTCGAATTATTAATCAAACGTTTTTGTTTCAATTTCTCCAACCGATCCCAACTAGACAAGTCAATTAATTCATCATTAGACGTCGACGGTGATAAAATATCGGACTTTTGATTATTCACATCACTTATACTACTATTATTATTGTTAGTAGTGCCAATGGCAATAGAATCTGTAGTTACAGATGGAGATATATGTTGCGATGGAGTGGATGCCTCATTTCGAGCCAAGTAAAGTTGTAATTCGTTGAAATGATCTTCTTCAGATGTGATCGATGGTAGTGGAGAATAAAGACTACCAAAACCAGACGAATTGGGGCTGATATCAGAAATGCTGAGTTTTGATGTGGATTGTGAAACCGATTGACTTGTCTGATGATCCCATTCAAATAAACTATCAGCACTAACAGTAGTTTTGTGCAAATTCTTCTCTGCGAATTCCAGTTCTGCAATACGTTGACGTTGTTGGTAACGACGCGCATCACGTATAGGACTGGCACAACTGACAACTTCGAATTCAGTGCTACTTATTTCTTTACTGGAAAAAATAGGATAGGAAATGACTAATAAATTATCCCACCGGTCCGCAAAGTGAAGTGCTAAATTTAACATCAAAACAACTGTACAAAGAATCTTGATAAACGAACGAATACTTGTAAATGTAAACAAGTTATGGAAAACCTGATGTTTATATTGATGAATAACTGAATAATAATCAATGTAATATCTGTTTAGTCTTTTAGTTATGATTTAATACTGTTGATCAAGTTGCAGTCAGACGGCTAGTTTAACTGATCCAGCACTAAATGTATTATATTGGTTTGTTAGTTCGATGAAGGTATTCAACAACAAACTGTGCTTGATCTGAGTTTTGGACTACCAGTGTAGGTGCACTTGCAATCTTGAGGGGAGTAATGTACAGTGTTATATTCGTACCTTTGTCATTCAACTTCACAGTTCAAAGCGTTACTGCTGAGTTATTCCAGCTCCCTAAATTTAGCTAGAAAATCAAAAATTCTACAAATGTATTGATCCAATTGAGCAATTTTTATAAAATAATTGGAAACCGACATGAACTGATGAGACATAAAACGAAAACAAGAAGGTCCTTATCTCCAAAAGCTGATATCTCACGAAACCATGAAATAACAGAAAGCAAATCTTGATCTATGATCTATACATTTACATTAGGATAAATGAGACATTATAGTGATTACGTTTCTATAATATAAAGATTATAATCAGAATAAAGATTAAGCGTTCGCGCGAGGAACCAAAGATCTTCGGTCCAAGTCCCGTGTATGGGATGCAAACTGTTGACAAGTCCCATACTAGAACAAAACATCCATCCACTGCCTTTAGGTTTTCAATGATGGTCTAGCTAAGATCAATACAGAAGTTCAATTGTTAAAATATTAGGATTGGTAACTTGTTCATTTGTGTTGAGAAACAATAGGTCTCAACATACACAAAGGGGAAAGCAAGATTTTCCGATACAACACAACATGCAACAATCAAATCACACTTGATGGAGAAGATTTGGAAGATGTAAAAACCTTTACATATTTGGGCAGCATCATTGATGAACACTGTGGATCTGATGAGGACGTGAAGGCGCGGATTGGCAAAGCAAGAAAAGCATATTTATAAATGGAAAACATCTGGAACTAAAAACAACTGTCTGTCAACCAATACCAAAGTCAGAATTTTCAATACCAATGTCAAAACAGTTCTACTGTGTATGGGATGGAAACCTGGAAAACTACGTAAGCCATCATCTAGAAGATATAAGTGTTTATTAACAGTTGTCTACACAAAATACTTTGGATACATTGACCAGACACTATCAGCAACAACCTACTATGGGAGAGAACAAACCAGATTCCAGTGGAGGAAGAAATCAGGAAGAAGTACTGGAAGTGGATAGGACACACATTGAGGAGAGCACCGAACTGCTTCACAAGGCAAGCCCTCACATGGAATCCGCAAGGCTAAACAAAAGAGGAGAGGAAGACGAAAGAACACATTTTACCGAGAAATGTCAGCAGATATGTGAATAATGAACAACAGTTGTATAGAACTAGAAAGTAAGGCCTGGGACAGAGTGTGTTGGAGAATGCTGGTTGGCGGCCTATGCTCCATTAGGAGTAACAGGCGTAGGTAATTAAGTAAGTAAGTTGAAAAGCAAATAAGCTCCCTAAAACGATTATATTCTAATAGGCTTTATCACTAGTTGATGTAAAATATTATCCATTTATAAAAACTGTTATTTTATTGACTGTAAAGTGGTTTTAAACTGATAAGGTCATTTGAATATTGCTATTATATTATTCTTATGATATGAACACTCCAAAAACACAAATACATTTACTTAACAACCGATAATATAACAGTTTTTATTAAAATAGAATTACATAATTATCAAACTATCCAGGAATGATTGAGATTATGAATCGATTTATGTTAGACCACCATTCGAAACATGAAGGCACTGAAACGTCGTTTCGTCCTATTTAGAAATTCCTCAGCAGCGCCCATACACGATCCCGCTCTCAGGATTCGAACCCAGGGTCTTCGGTCTCGCACGCCAACGCTTAACCTCTAAACCGCTTAGCCGGCCGGCATTCAACTGCGTTAATGTCTAATCTCAACCAATCCACAAAATTGTACGACTATCTTCCATTGTATTGAGATGAATAACTGTCTCTACGCGACACGGTTTAGCTCCACTGGTCACAGTTTCTCACAAGAACTCTGAGAATTCCTTCAAATAGCTAGTCACTAGTGAGCACATGATAATTATCAGTATAGGGTCGTGGAGATTATTATGTTTTTAATTGAGATCATGAACCCATTGATGCTAGACAACCATTGAGCACTTTTGAAAAGTCTCACAATAGGACAAAACGATCATCCAGTGCTTCCAGGTTTTCAATGGTTGTCTAACATCAATTTCAATCAAAAACTTAATAATCTCCAAAACCTCATACTGATATATATATGGATAATAAAGATTCATTAATAACTTACTCATTTTCATCAATTAATGTAACTGTAATATGTACATCTTTTTTCCATGTACTTGGACATTTAGAATTGAGAAAAGGAAATACTAAATGATAAATATCACAGAAATTATTAAAATCTATATCCATTACTAAATAACCATCATTCATTAGTTTATATGTAACATTATTATCATTTTGTACAGCTTGTATAAAACATAATTGTTCTTGTTTTGATAATATATTTGGAATTTGCATTGGATCATTATAACTACAATAAACAAATTGGAGGAAGGGGAGAAGAATATAATAAGATGAATAACAAAGATTGAAATAAATAAGTAAACAAAGTTATCTTTGTTACCAAATTCACTTGGTTTTGCTTTATTTGTATCTTTCCATTGTTATTTAGGACTGCAATTGATCAGTCTCATGTTGGCATATGTGCATCCTGTGAGGGTGGCCTCGATATAGTCTTAAGTCACAAGCTTCTTAAGCAAAGATGGATAGTGGCTAGCAGTGGAATCCTATTTCAGACTCATCAGCTGGATGTACCTACATCCCGGAGTATAAGCAGTACTCGGAAACATTACGGTTTGAAGATGTTATCGATAACTGCATCTCTGTGCTAATGTGGTGTGGCAACTCGAACTAATGTACGTACGTACAAAGTTCTACGTTGTTACTGATTGACTGACTGACTGATACATTGTTATTATTTGAGGGATTATCACTGAACTGTTGAGGCTATTAATTATCTTCACTAAAAATAATTTTGTTTAAAATATTGACTGATCACTTATTTGTCAGTAATGTCATTTTCTTCAAACTTTCAATGTTGATAGAACTCAATCGATCACAAATCAAAGTGTCTCAACTTCTTAAACATTATCTTTGTGCTAGGTAGTTTAACATGATCAAACTGTTCGTTAGACATCAATCAACCAAATAATTCATAATAAATCCACTTAGTATTGTTTGCTTATATTTTCCCATTGATGTTTAGGACTACAATTGTTCAGTCTCTTATTGGAATGTACGCATCCTATGCGAACTACCTCGATATTGCCTACAGTCATAAACTTTGTAAGTAAAGATGGCTAACAATGAAATCTATGACTCACGTTTCGTTCTATTAGAGACTCGTTAGTTGAATTGATAACATGATATTGTTTGAATCAAATAGTACTGTGTTTGAATCTTGGAATGAAAATCAACTCTCAAATACAGATACATTCAGCTGATCTGTATCAAAAAGAATTAAAAATGGATCATAGATTCCACTGCTGATCACCATTCATCTTTGTTTAATAATCTCTTCAAATCATTAAAATTTCGCATTAAAATCATTGAAACACTTTTAATTCATGTTTAATATTGAAACCCGACTGCTGTTGCTACTTTGACGTGGTGGTCAGGCTTGCCTATCCTGATGAAGCAACCGAGCTATACTGGCTGGAACCACCGTTCCTCAAAGTTCTATCATGTCAGACAGATCGGTTGAAGAGCGGTAAGACTAAATGCAGCAAACCCAAAGTCAGAAGGCGAAGTCGTACTGCTGACTGTACAAAAGTGTGACGAGAGTAAGGTGTTTCCTTCAGACAACTAGCATAATAGCGATACTGTCTTCCCACAAAGGTAGGGTGAGGTTAGAAAAAGTCGACCGTAACAACGCACACCTTGCCTTATCACACGGACTCCCGTCTCCGGTGGTAAGGTCACAAAAAGTACGGAGCTAACAAGAGACTTACTCACAAAACGGTCGTGTGTGACCGAGCTCACTAAGTTGTTCCTTGGGCATATCGGTCACGCTCACAAGTCACTAAGAACACTCCTTAACCTCATTTCCTTTTCAGGTACCTGAAGAAAAATCTTTCCACGGTGTGGGAAACCGGGAAACGATAACCACCCTCATTCCTTTCACAGCACTCAGGACTTAATACTGAAATCAATGTAGAATATTTGTGATCAAAAATATAAAAACAAAAAGAGCTGTGCTTGTAATTTTTCAATCAACCAATTAATCAATATATATATATATATATATATATGTATATATATACATAGAAATATAAAATAATTTACCCAATAGCCGGTGTACATATTCCACCAAATATTGTAAATGGTTTAAATCTTAATTTAAATTTATGATTTTTCATTAAATCAATATCTTCTTCATTATAATGATTATCATTATCACCATGGTAATTAATTATTGTTGTTGATATATTATTTTTTAATGTATAATAATGAAATTGTATTCGTGTATCAATGACACGTCCACGAATAACAAATAATTTTTGTATACCAGTTTTAGTGATGATTGTCTAAATAAGGAAAAAAAAATTAGATTATGTTCCTTTTTTAGTTTTGTGTTTTGGTTTAGAACACATAAATTAAAAACAAAATTTTTTGAAAGAAAAGCAACGACGACAATAACAGCAACAACAACAACGACTATGACGACAACAACAACCATGACAACAACAACAACAAGAAAGATATTTGAAAGAGAGAGAGAAAGCGATACATTTGTTAAAACAATAGATGGCAACAATTTGAAAAAAGATCAATGTGATATTTAATAAATTTTAAATTTAAATGAGTGATTTATTGATTTTTATGGTAAAAATTAAAAAATAATAATTTATGAGTTTAATTAAATAATATATATATATATATATATATATATATATATGGAATATATCGAGTCTTGTGAGGCGGGAACGTGGATATCAACTGTTGAGGAGTGCTACAGTAGGACGAAACGGCCATTCAGTACTTCCAAATTTTTCATAATGGTTCACATTCAATTGACTCATGATTTTAACTATTAAAATTACTATAATATTCATAAAAACTCCTTCTCATATTAATCAACATATGCTCAGTAATGACTGGCTTCAAGAGACACTCCTGGAGTTCTAGTGATAAGCAATGACCGGTGGAGTTCAATCGGGTCTATTGTAATAAAGTAACTCAATGAAAACATTGGTGGATGTGTCTATCAATTTCGTGATTTGGTTGAAGTTAGACATTAACACTATTGAATGCCAGCTCAGTGGTCTAGTGGTTAAGTGTTCGAGCGCGAGACCTGAGCTCGAATCTCGCAAGTCGGGGTCGTGAGTGCCAACTGTTGAGGAATTCCACAATAGGACGAAATGCTCATCTAGTGATTCCAAGTTTTCTATGATGATTTAGCTTTAATTGACTTATGATCTCAATTATTGAAATTAATGTATCAACTATGTTTTTTTCGTTTTTAAAAGTAATATTAATAAATGTTAATGATAGATCTCTCAAAGAAAATAATGAATTGTGTGGACTGTTGGGATCTATTTATGGACTGATATTATACATATTATTTTTTTATTGTATAATTGTTATTGCAACTAAACTATCTGCATATTCATGTTCCTCTTATTATAAGCTTCCATTTGATGTATAGACTATTATGATACGATTTGCCGTTCTTGAGTTATACCCTGTTTATCAATTACTATCTCCCTTATTCACAGACACATTTGGCTAGATCTTGTGCAAATGTTGTTTCCTATTTTATGGTACGATGTGGTCTATTTGGTTTGTATATAAACTCAGTATGTTTGAAATACATGATTTTATATCGTGGAGGCTGAGATTGGTGTTCTGGTCTCAACAGGCAGGGTTAGGCAGGAAGAAGGATCAATAAAGACTTTAGAATGTTCACACGCCTTATTGCTCCAGTCGATAATTCAGTGTTCTTTAATTGTTGGCATCATTATGTTATATATTAATACGGACACAAGGCCCACAAGTTATAATTGAAAGTATGTTTAACTATATCATTTAATAACATTATTAAATCTATCCTTTGAATTAGATCATTTCAATTCAGTTTTTTTCTGTTTCTATTTCTATATCTTAAGACAAGTTTAACAATGTAGAATCTGAGTACATTTTTATATCCTGTATATTTGATTCACTGAATAGATTGTAGTCTGTTAACTTGGTTAACAGGAGAAATTGAAATAGCATTAATTGTGATTATTCACCGTAGTTGCTTACAATTGAACTTGAATAACGTGATGACCTAATCAGGGTATATTGGTTGGAATTTTCATTTGTTTAGGTTTGAAATGGATTTATTATTTTGGTAGAACACTATTACTATTTGCTATTGATTGCTTTGATTATCATACTAATGTACATTTTGTGTGCTTTTTTTTCTAGCTTACTTTACTCACTCTGATCCGAACACTCCCTTAACAAGTAAAGTACTTTCAGGCTAGACATGAACTACTACATATTAGATGGATCTACCATAGACTGAAATTAAAAGGTACTACCATATAAAGTAGTTTGACCGGAGGACAGTAAAGCTAAATAAAGTAAAATTAAGATCTGAGGTATAAGTCACAGTGCTGGTTGTACTGCGGTGTGATGGAAGTAATGTATTAGTCTCAGATAGGCAACACCCATAGCTGTAGTACTTTATCACAGTGGAAGGACGGGGGCTAGAAGCGGTTGATTCACCACACCTTACATCGTGGATTTTCGGACATTTATAATGTGGCCTTACAAGTTCAGAGATAACCTAATGAAAACAATTTATAGAAAGACCGTGTGTAACCTGCTTCCTCATAAATATGTGTAAACAACTTGATTCAAGTCAAAAGTATTGATTATTGAATACTGACTTAGTAATTCTGTAGTTACTCATGTTATTTTGGTTCGGCATAGTGTGGGTAGGAATTAAGAGTTTAAATATAAAGTTTAAATAGATATTCAATAGTTTAGGCGCGGTTGTTTTAACCAATATCAGTTTTAGTTGACTTAATACTTAAAATAATAAATCTACCATTTGAATACCTGACAATCACTAGTAATCATTTCTTAGTTTCACAGAAGGTTTCTATATTTTAGCCTCAAACAGAAGGCAAAATGTGGGAAATATGAAAAGAATCATTAGTTTCAAAGTTATTCTAGGTACAGAGAATAGAAATATTTTCAGCTTTATTAATGACCTTGATATCTTCATAGCATCTGGAAATGTGTCAACATTAGTGACAGCTTTGGTGGTTACCTAATCATAATATGACACATAACCAGTCGTTTTGTCGAAATGTGTGAAGCGTTTTTGTTGAACATCCAATAGACCAGATATTTGAGCGTATTATCAACTCCTAATCTCTGTAAGGGCTAACGCTTTCTTGTTGTTAGTGTTAAAGACTGTAAATGATCAGTCTCTATCGGTCTATGGACATTCCACGCTGAGTTCTTTGATCTTTCTATTTAGTCACAAGTTTTTATAAAATTCGGATAGTGGTTAGCACGAATTTTGTTCTATTTGGAACCTATCAGTTTGACGTACATGCTTATCAAATAAAATCTATTCCGTTTGTTCAAGCTAGTAGCTATTAAGATCATTTAGCTCAATAGTTAACGAATTTTAGTTTAAGGTGAAAATTACTTCATCAACATAGAGATTCAGGAATATATAGCTTTTAAATCACAAGGAAAAATGAATAGAATACCCTAGATTCAACGCCAGATACTATTTAAATTTATTGGTTAAAGTTAGACATTAACACTGTTGGGTGAAGGAGAAGATTTGTAGCTCAGGTGGATGATTTTGATGGAGTTTCGCTCTCTAAACTGGATGAGCTAGAAAGCTTCACAACCAGACTATTCAGCTCAGAGAACAAAACTCCATCAAAAACTGCCGGATGTCAGCTGGATCAGTGGTTTAGAGGTTAAGCGTACATGCACAAGGTTGATATGTCCTGGATTCGAATCTCACGAAGCGTGATCGTGGATAAGCACTGCTGGAAAGTTCCATATTAGGATCAAACAGCTTTCCAGTGCTTCCAAGATTTCCATGGTGGTCTAGCTTCAATTGACTCAGGAATTCAACTGTTAAATTATTTAAAAAAAAACGATTGTTAATATAAAGATTAATCATAAACTGTGTTATTGAAGTGATTTGCTTACACAACTTACTTTAGCTACTCTACCATATTTTGAAATATCTTGATTGGTATTATCTTGATTGAGTAAAAATTTTAATTCCAACTTTCTAAAGTGAAAAGAAAAGAAAAAAAGAAAAACGCCCATAGAGAATGAAGAAAAGAAAATCCTGATTAATTGAGCCCAAAAAAATAATTTACGTAAAGATTTGAACCGACCAACAGGGTTTACATTCTTTTTAGTGAATTCTATATGTATAGAATGTTTTATTGAAGGCGTGGATCTGCAAAGCAAGAAAAGCATATTTATAAATGGAAAACATCTGGAACTAAAAACAACTGTCTGTCAACCAATACCAAAGTCAGAATTTTCAATACCAATGTCAAAACAGTTCTACTGTGTATGGGATGGAAACCTGGAAAACTACGTAAGCCATCATCTAGAAGATATAAGTGTTTATTAACAGTTGTCTACACAAAATACTTTGGATACATTGACCAGACACTATCAGCAACAACCTACTATGGGAGAGAACAAACCAGATTCCAGTGGAGGAAGAAATCAGGAAGAAGTACTGGAAGTGGATAGGACACACATTGAGGAGAGCACCGAACTGCTTCACAAGGCAAGCCCTCACATGGAATCCGCAAGGCTAAACAAAAGAGGAGAGGAAGACGAAAGAACACATTTTACCGAGAAATGTCAGCAGATATGTGAATAATGAACAACAGTTGTATAGAACTAGAAAGTAAGGCCTGGGACAGAGTGTGTTGGAGAATGCTGGTTGGCGGTCTATGCTGCACTGGGAGTAACAGGCTTAAGTAAGTAAGTTACTATAAATAGAGTAAGTTGAATCGAAGGTTCGTAGATTTAGGTTTTATAGGCAATTTAAATAGAAAGAATCAAAAATCTAAAACGTTTAATATTTTTCTTTACCACTCCATAATGGTGAAATGAAAATTCACTCTATAATTTAAAACATTTGAATAACTATCCAATAGTATTTTACAGGTCTTCATTTTGCTGGGTATAAGATGAAGGTCACTAATTTTTTAAAAATTCTTTCTGAAAAACCGTCAAGTCCATTTTTCTATTGTGATAGGCTCACTGAAGATAATGATGAACGGTGGCACAATTTCGTGGATTGATTGAGTTTAGACATTAACGCATTTGGATCCCGGATTGCTCAGCGGTCTAGAGGTTAAGCGTTCGTGCACAAAACCGAAAGCCTTGGGTTCGAATCCCACTAGCAGGATCGTGGATGTACACTACTGAGGAGTCTCATAGTAGGACGAAACGGCAGTCCAGCACTTCCAAGTTTTCAATGGCGGTCTAGCTTTAATTAACTCATGGACTCAACTATTAAATTACTAATAATAACTACAAAAATCCCCTTCTGATAACAATTTTATATTGTAGTTATAGTATAGAACGTTTCGATGGTACTTCGCTTTGTGAAAGAAAGATCGAAAAATAGTAGGAATGGATTGACATAATTAGAACGCGTATATTGTTTACATCAAAACCATCGATCATAAGAAAGGTAATTGAACTCGTTCAACATTCGAATATGCTTATGTTTTAAATAACTAGTCAAATATACAAGACTGTTAATAGTTGATTGATAATGACATTTATAAATTGGTTACACACAGAATGATCTAATGATTATGTAATGATGAGTTCAACTTATATATAGTTTGTTCAAAATTTAATTATATAATCAGTGTTTAATCAATCTATTAAAGACTCAATATATTATGATATTCAGTAGTTGCATATAATAAATAGGTAGGCCCAAACCTATAATTCCTATTATTTTACACTCGTTAACAACTTTAGTTATATAATATACCCTTGTGGGCCAGGGTAATTTTACATTGGTTTTCAGGAGAACCAGTCACCATCCGGACTTTCACGTGACAACCTAAATAGTACAGCTCAACCCCGTTTAACAGGAGAGGCAGACACCATCCAGGCTTAAATTTTATAAACCGAGCAGTACAGCTCAATCCCGCTTCGCAGGAGAACCAGACACCGTATAGGCTACAATCTGAGTAGTACAGCTCAATCATGTGGCGCAACCACACAGGTACCAAGCACACTGGTGGACCACGTTAGCAACTTATATCTGAAGTTTTACTTGGAACTGATCTTTCATGTGAGATTTTAAATCAGAGTCACATAGTGTAATATGGTTAATGTTGTAATAATAATCAAAACCACTTGAAACTAATCTCTTACACCTTTATACTTATATCGATCAGTTTAATCCGTATTCAGTATGTGTTAAAGTTTGATATTGACAATGTTACTAACATCATGGTGAACAGTAACACGTTTTAGGGTCATTTATACGCTTGACCTTGAATAACTTACAGTTTTAATCAGTTAACATATTTCTTTTTTAATCAATGATAACCATTTTTACATTCTTATCTCTCAATTAATGTGATAATGATCATTAATAAGTGATAATGATAATGCTTATAATGTTTGTGAATTAAGGCTATATCGACGTGATACACAGAGTATGTATGTATGCTAATAAGAGACTGATCAATTGTAGTCCTTAACATCAATGGGAATATTCAAGTAAACAATACCAATTGAATTTAAACTTCACCCTATTGCACAAGCAAGTGACCATCAGGACTCAGTCCTTACGCCTGTTGCTTCTCGTGAAGGAGCATAGGCCGCTCATCACCATTCTCAATCCAACCCTGTCATGGGCAATCCTTTCCTGATCTTTCAACTTGTTATTCATCCTTTTCATATCTGATTCTATTTCCCAACGTAATGTGTTATTTGGTCTTTCACTTTTCCGCTTCCCTTCAGGATTCCAAGTTAGTGCTTGCCTCATGATGCAGTTTGATGTTTTGTGTAATGTATATCCTATCTATTTTCATCGTCTTTTACTAAGTTCCTCTTCATCTGGAAGATCAATACTCAGTAGATAAGTGAATAATGTGATGTCGTTTGAAGCGAATGGTACTGAGTTCGATTCCCAGAGTAAATATCAACTCTGAGATTCAGATAGATCCGACTGACAAGTCCCAAATAGGACAAAATGCGCGTCCTGGATTCCACTGCTAGTCACTATCCACCACTGCTTAAAAAGTTTGTAGATTAAGGCATTATCGAGGCAATCCACACAGTATTTACGTATGTATGTAAGTGACTGATTATTATCAGTCCTAAACATCCATCGGAGGATTCAAGTAAACAATACCAAGTGAATTTAATGATAATTGTAGTTATCAATGATAGACTATAATTCAGATAGACAAATGAATTGTAGAAATTTTATTTCATTTTCAGAAAAATTTGAGTGAAGTGACGTTTTCTAAGCTGAATAGTTTAATTATAAACTTGCACAATCTATGTCATCTAGAAAGACAGTGACATTTTTACGAATGAACTATTCAGATTAAAGTACACAACATCAGTAAAATCATCTTCCTGACGTATACATCATTTTGACCATCTCGAGTATTATACAGATTTACATTTATCAAAGTACTATTAAAAACTGAACTAGGTATTTAAAAGTTGGTTCAATTTACTTCAGTATTTCTCATTATTGAGTACAAATGATGTTATATAATGTAGGTTAAATCAAAAAACTTCATGTACAATCTTATCAAACAAACCAACGGATAATATATTTACTACATATAGATATATTAGATTCAATAACCTGAATATTTAAACAGTTGAGATCATGAGTCAGTTGAAACTAGAGCATCATGGGAAATATGGAAGCATTGGATGGATGCATCGTCCTAATATGGGACTCATCAGTAACACACATCCACGATCCCGCCACACGAGATACGAACTCAGGGCATATCAGTATCGCGCGCGAGAGATTAAACACTAGACCTTTGAACCGGTCGGCATCCAACGGTGTAAATGTCTAAATTCAACTAATCCACGAAATTGAACGACGCATATACCATTGTCTTCAATGAGTTACTATCACACAACAAACCCAGTTGAACTCCACTGGTCATTTCTTCTCACTAGGAGTCCATGGAATACGTCTTGAAGGGAGTCACTATTGAGAATATGTTGATCAATATCAGAAGGGTTTTTGTAGATATCATAGTAATTTCAATGGTTGAGATCATAAGTCAATTGAACCTAGACCAACATGGAAAACCTGGAAGCACTGGAGTTCTAGTGAGAAGCAGTGACCAGTGAAGTTCAACCGCGTCAGTTGTGAGGTAGTAACTCACTGATGACAATGGTGGATGTAACGCTCAATTTCGTTGATTAGTTGAAGTTAGACATTAACACCGTTGGATACCGACCAGTTCAGTGGTCTAGTGGTTAATCACTCGTGCGCGAGACTGATATGTCCTGAGTTCGTATCTCGTGTGGCGGGATCGTGGATGCGCACTTTGGAGGAGTCCTACAATGGGACGAAACGGCCATCTAGTGCTTCCATGTTTTCCATGGTGGTCTAGCTTCAATTGGCTCATGATCTCAACTTTTTAAATTGCTACAATCTCCACAAAACCCCTTCTGATACTAACCTGAATATCATTAATTATTAGTAGCCACTTAAATATTGATAACTTCTCATATAGTAGCTTGCTTCATATTCATCTGATAGAATCTATCTAATTAATGTATACATTCTATCAACTTCATATGATTAATTCAGTGGAATTATAGTCATATTTTAAACTGCACTTTCCTTAATCAAACAAGTCAACCTCCAGCTGAGGTGGAAATCATGAAAAGACGTTGGAAATGAATAGGATATACATTACACAAAACATCAAACTGCATCATGAGGCAAGCACTAACTTGGAATCCTGAAGGGAAGCGGAAAAGTGAAAGACCAAATAACACATTACGTTGGGAAATAGAATCAGATAGGAAAAGGATGAATAACAAGTTGAAAGATCAGGAAAGGATTGCCCATGACAGGGTTGGATTGAGAATGGTGATGAGCGGCCTATGCTCCTTTTTGAGGAGTAACAGGCGTAAGTAAGCAAGTAAGTATCCATTCATTACAACATAGATTGTCGTTTACTCCAAATAAGGGTTAATACATAGTGATCATTTTCTCATCAAACCCTTACTACTAACTTCCTATCGGTTTTATATATCATTAGATTACTCCTACACTTAAACCATACAATAGAGAAATGATAAGAATTAAGCATAGAAGCTTTACCTAAAGGTTTATTTATGTAAATAATCATTCAATCAGAGTTTAACACATAATCTGTTAATTTTCTAGAAAGTTTCGTAGGAAATTCTATTCGAATAATATAGTTACAGTTTTCTTCTGACTTTTGAATAACTTATTGAAGAATTCCGCTGAAATTTAACACATATTGAACTACGAATTGATGTTCTCATACTGTGGTGCGTGCTACTTATATCGATGTAAGTAGTATATGACGTGAGTTAAAAACGCAATGTCTCGCAGCAGAAAATGAGGAAAGGTCAAGAAAGGAAGAGTGACAACACAATGTAATTTGTAAGAAAACAGATGAACAATGAAATGTGAGACAATGGATTGATGTTTGCAACAGGAACAGTCCAGGTCGATATGATGAAATGATATTTTGCAAATTAACGATATGATTTTTTTATTTTACCAAGTAACTCTGTAATCTTGTGCTAATTCCAAGTCGCTTGTCCTCACCTGTGTTCTCCTTCACTACAATACTTTCATAGTCAGAAAAACTTCAACAGTTCTCCACATGATGTAAGACAATAGGTATCATTATGTTATCACTGATCTACATGTATGGATTCACAGAACTTAGCAATGAAGTTAAACGATAGAAATATTCATGATTTAAAATTTGAGACTAAACTGAAAGCCCCCTACCCCCTACTTACTTTTTATAATTTATAGTTATAAGTCACATCGTATTGGGAAAATTAAATCAAATTCGCAACCATAAAGAAACTTTCAATAAAGATCTGACTTATAAGATGGTGGAGAAGATTTGTTGCTCAGCTGGTCAACATCAAAGTCTACAAAACAAACTCTGAACCATACATAGAGAAGTTCAAACACTTCACTTCTACCTGAAGCTTGTACTGATGATATCGTTCAGAAGAACAATCAAAATCCCACAACTAAACCGTTCAGCTCACAGAATAAAACTTTATCAAGATCTGAATAGATCACTATAACTCAAACACACAAAGATGAGGATAAAGAAATCAAGACAGAGTGAGTGAGTGAGTGAGTGAGTGAGTAAGTGAGTGAGTGAGTGAGTGAATGAATGAATGGAAGAGGATAAGATTAATAGTATTTCATAGTGGAATATTAAAGTATTATACAATTTGTAATAAACTGAAATTAAACTTAATCTACCATTTATTACCCCCTCCCTCAACCCCCTCCCCATAAAAAATCAATATTTTTAATGATCTATTTATTCACAATAGAATAATCAATACGCATAATCTAGATATTTTGGTTAACATTTTATTGATCATTAAAATGTAATTTGGATCAATAAAATCACTACTAATAATAGTAATAACAATAATAATACTTATTATTATTGATTGTTATTGATTATTATTATTATTGATTATTATAACAATATTGATAATAAGTATGTGAATCATATTATATGTAAACAATTTTGAATTATTTACGCTTACTGATTATGTATATATGAGTAAAGTCAATTATCCATAAAGTCATTTACCCATAATTAAACTATGCACATACAATAAACACTTAAATATATACAACTTTTAATGACTTAATGATGATATATTATGAAAATAGATATAAAATATACCCTTGTGGGTCAGGGTAATTTTATATTAGTTTCCAGGAGAACCAAACACTATCCAGGCCTAGAATTTATAACCCGAGCAGTATAGCTCAATCCCATTTCATAGGAGAATCAGACATCATATTAGGTAGGCTTTAACGTTATCATCTGAATAATACAGCTGAATCCTGTGGCACAACCACACAGATATCAAACACCCTGGTGAACCATTCGCATATACATTCATATACACATTCATGTTACGTGTATAGTTATTCGGATCAATGATCGAGTGAATCAATTATATACAGCATGAACAGACTAAAGTTGAGTTATTCCGTTTGCCGAACCATCGAAAATATCTATAATAACTCACGTGCAATTGAGTTTGTTCACATTTAATTCGGTTAAACCGTTTTGTTAACTTATTTAACAGATAGAGTCATTCGTACAATAGCAACTTATCTATACCATTGTGTCTTTATTACTGTTGCGAATGAATGAACATGTATGCTTGAGCATTTGCTTACTGCTTAAGCATTTATTCACACTGCTAGTCTTACTACTAACCGCTAAATTGATTCGATGATTCATTCATTCACTTCACTATGTATATATATGTCCATGTTATTCATCTTCGCTGCTCTATCTCGCCTAATTGTACTCGCTTACTCGTACTTATATTCGCTGTCTCACTGGCTCGCTCACTTGCCTGCTTACCTTTCAGCACAACTCTTTCATGCTTGTTTAACGCACCTGTAAATGTGGATATCTGTGTATGGTCCCATAATAAACGTAATTAACACTTCATATTCGCCTTCTGATTAATATACTGTTGGGGTGTTATCTAGTGACGGTTATCAAGATGAATTGTATACGAAGTTTAAGGATTATATGGAATACCAAGCACTACATATCAATGGTGAACCTCCAATCTCATATAAGATTATCAGTTCTACAATAGCAATATTATGAAAATGTTACATACCCTTTTGATAACCTTGAATTGATTTGTTTACCTTCTTGTATTTTGTTTACATTATTATTATTATTATTATTATTATTATTATTATTATTATTGATTTTATCATTCATTTGAAGTGTAGAACATTCAGAATGAATATTTTCATAGGGACAATTTGTTCTACAATTATTAATTTGACAATTATGTTGTAACACTGAATTCTCTATAGAACTAGGTAATTCTTCATATCTTTTTAATAATGAATTCATTCGATGTATATCATTGAAATGATTATATGAAATAGATTGATTTGAATCTATCCTATTATGATTGTTATTTAATGTGGATGATAGAAATGAAGAGGATTTTGAATAGTGTGATACAGTTGAAATAGTATTATCTTTATTTTTATTCATAGAAGATACATTATTTTCCCCATGATAAATATCGAATAATAATTCTTTAATATCATGAAATGTTTGTCGTTTACCTAAATTAGAAGTTGAATTGACTGGGGTCTAAAAATAAAGTATAAATGAATAAATAATATTTGGTCATATGTGACCAGTTTAAATGATTGATTAAAGTAGTATGTAAATAAGAAATAGGGAGAGATATGTTTCTTGATGATGATTGAAAAACGATGTTACTGTAGGTGAATAAAACTCCCTAATATACACCATTAACATATACAGCTTTGAATTTAAGCCATTAGACCATGTAGTTAGCATACATAGGTCATTGTAGAGAACATTGCAACTTGGTCGATAGCATTCGATCTATACTAAGAAGGCCTTGACATACATGACATTAGACACCACCCCAGTGATTAATCAATTGTGAATACATTTCAGTCATACAGGAGGTTGGTCGTACCCCGGATAGCCCAGTGATAACGTCTCTCACTGTGAAGCTAGGTAACATGGGATCGAACCCGTCAGGGAGCAGCAGTTCCCTCATTATTACAGGTACACCTTGCTGACGAGTGCCAAGTAGCACGAAACCCGGGTCAAGGGTTTCCTGTTGACTACCTCTAAATACCATCTAACAGTATGATATTCTCCAACATATTTAGTTTATTATGTCGAAGGAATAGCTCATCTTATTATAATCATCACGGCACTATTGAATTCTATTAGATAAGTTTCTTATAACTATCATTCGTATACTAACAAACTACAAGAAAACATTTCAACGCACATAACCTAATGAAGGCATTCTATCGGCCTAATTAACAGGCATTACATAATTCATACAATACAATGACTTGATATAAGATGGTGGTTGAATGTAGTCAATAGCAAACTCTGGACCCGAGTTTCGTGCTACTTGACACTTGTCAGCAAGACGTACCTGTACCTATTAAACTGTTTGTTTGTTTTTTTCATCTAAAATGTTTAGGTCTATTCATACAAAGGAGTTGAAGATCGATTTTCTTGGCTAATGATAATTTATTATATGACCTGTCCTCATTTTTACTATCTTCTGGAATAAAGGATTCAAGAGGACACTCCAACAAAGTTTATAAGCTCACGACCAATCACCCGTTTATCGAATACTTATTTTCCCATCAAATCAGTAACTAGTGGAACTCTTTATATATAGTTTAGGCTCCATCTGTCAATACATTTAACAACAAAAATAAACGTCGAATCAACTGAAAGACCATCATATCCAGGAATACCACAGATTATCCAGCTTCCTATTCTTCTCAAACTAAAACTGAAATTAACATTATTTATTGAATTTTCCCAATCAAAATCATGCTTTGATTGAATTCTGTCCACAATAAATTAGTTGAAAGATGCAGGTACTCAATAGTATAAAAAGAAAGTATTTTAATATAAATTGTAACTAACTAATTATAGTAATTTAATAGTTGAATTCATTAGTCAAATAAAGCTAGACCACCGTGATAAACCTGGAAGCACTGGATGGCCGTTTTGTCCTACTGTAGGTCTCCTCATCAGTGCGAATCTACGATCCCGCTTCGCGATATTCGAACCCAGGACCTGTCGGTTTCGCGCGCGAACGCTTAACCTCTAGACAACCGAGTCGACCGTCATTTAACGGTGTTAGTGTGTAACATTAACCAATCCACAGAAGTGAACCACCGTCTACAATTTTTATCAGTGAGTCACTATGTCACAACAGACCCGGTTGAACTCCACTGGTCACGGCTTCTCACTAGAACTCCAGGAGTGTCTCTTGAAGTCAGTCACTAGTCAGCAGATGATTATTATCAGAAAGGGTTTTGTGGAGATTTTAGTAATTTCAATAGTTCAAATCATGAGTCAATTGAAGCTGGATCACCTGGAAGCACTGGACGGTCATTTCGTCTTATTGTATGACTCCTCAGCAGTGCGCATCTACGATCCCACCTCCCGCGAAATTCGAACCCGAGACCTATCAGTGGTTAACTTTTTGTCATTTGAAATGATATTCATTAAGATAAAAGATGAAAAATACATATCACTTTATATCATTAGTCAATATTTTAATCTAATAATCAACTTACTTGTAATTCAGATGAAAAATACTGATCATTACCAATTTTTTTCATTATTGACATTGTTACATCATTAATATTTGTATTGAATGTTGAATTTATACAACTATTTCCATGTAAATGTTGATTCTGTTGATAATTAGATAGATGAGAATTGAAATAATGAATATCATTGTATTGTTGTTGTTGTTGTTGATGCTGATGATGTATAGTATGATTTGACTGGTATTGTGGTGGTTGTTGTTGTTGGGGGTGGTGGTGCTGTTGTCGAGATTGTTTATTTATCTCTTGACATTGTTCTCCCCCTTCTAACAAATTATTATTATTCTGATGATGATGATGATTATGTAATTCACTTGGAGACAAATCATAATCTAAAAAGTTAGAAATGCATGGTGTTTGTAATTCGAATTCTGTTTGTAAATGATTTTGTGCCATAAATGAATTTGTTTTATTCATAATTTCTAAATAATTTGTGCGTATAATTTGATAAATAGATCGATCAATAAAAATAAACAAGAAAGTGAGTACTTGCAAAATGAATAGTTTCTCTTCTTTTTTTTTGTTTTCCCGCCCTCACACCCGGTAAATGCAAATGTATATTTATATGTTGTTACGTATCTTCTATATGAATAAAATCTGTTTCAATGTAGTACTAGTAGTAGTAGTAGTAGTAGTGGTAGTAGTAGTAGTAGTAGTAATAATAATAATGATGATAATATTCTAATAGAAAGACACTAAGAAAATGCAGTTGGCTTTTATACATAAAAAAATTAATTGAATCACAATTGGGAATTACTTCTTGAACTAAAGAGATTCATCTAAAGTACAAATAGAAGAAAAAAACAACAACAAAGTAAATAGGTAAGTGATAAAACTACTTTCTTTCAGACTAATAACAACAGCAATGTTATTTATTTTATGAGATAATCCATCTTTTCTTTCAGATTTCATTACAGATTGATATGAGATATGTGATTACTCTATTTACTTACTTACGCCTGTTATTCTCAGTGGAGCATAAGCCCCTGACCGGCATTCTCCAGCCCATTCTGTCCTAGGTCTTACTTTCTATTTCTATTCAATCGTCATTCATTCTTCTTATGTTTGTCTCCATTTCTTGAAGTAATGTGTTCTTTGGTCTTCCTCATCTCTTCTATTTAGCCTTGAGGATAACATGTGGGGGCTTGCCTTGTGACGCAGTTGAGTGCTTTCTTCAATGTGTGTCCTATCCACTTCCAGTAATTCTTCCTGATTTCTTCTTCCACTGGAATCTGGTTTGTTCTCTCCCATAGTAGGTTGTTGCTGATAGTGTCTGGCCAACGGATCCGAAGTATTTTGCGTAGACAACTAACTCGCTAAAAAACGCCAATCTGATTACTAGTGCTTACGAAACAGTACTTAATAGATTATTGTTTTAGTATGGTTTATTACTAATCAGTGATATCCACACCTTGATTTGACACGGAATTGAACAATAAAGTGTATATTCAAACAGTCAGTGTACTGATGTAGATAAAAAAATATTTACAATTGATTGATCACTGGGTGGCGTTCAATGCCTTATGTGTCAGATCCTTCTTAGTGTAAATCGAATGCTATCGACCAAGTTGCAATATGGCCACTAGTCTAAGTGATTCGACATTGCGTGTACTATGTTGAGATAAGATGGTGTTTGGAGGTAATCAACAGGAAACCTTGTTGATTATTAGAATTATACCATAAGGATATATAGATAATACTAATCCATTAATAGATCTCAGACGTTAATCGTAATTTAATCTTCACTAGGATATAACAATATCAAATTATCAATGTCTCAAAAATACAATCCCAACATTTAAATACAGAGTCATATACACAAATGTAGATTACACATTCTATGTGTAAGATTTTAACTAACCAAATCTTTTAACGAATGATGTTCAACATGGAATTTTTTTCTATAGTAAGACAATACAAATAAACTCCTCCTGGAGTCCCTCCGGGGGCTAATGCCGGTCCCAAACCCGGATAAAGGAGGAGGTTTAGGCATGCGGTTAGCGACCCCATCCCGTAGAAGACTAACTCGCTAAAAAAAACGCTAACCAGAAAAAAATTGTTCAAACCTTTTAAACTCTTCCCTGGAAGTCAGAAGGTCTTCATGATGAATGCCGAGTTCCTTCGGAAGTCATGAGGCCGATGCCCCTTCTGACAACCAGAGCAACCATTTATTTAGGTACATGGAAAGCCCAGGACAGAGTGGGTTGGAGAATGCTGGTCGGCGGCCTATGCTTCATTAGACGTAAGTACAATACAAATAAGTTGTAATCAGATTTATAAGTGATCATTATGATCCTTATTACAGTCAATAATAATTATCGACTATTAATGCATTATTTAACATAATGAAATATTATTATTTCATAATCATGTTTTTAAAAATTAGTTTCCATGTAAACGTTCTTATTTATCAAAACTAGACAATAATTAACTAATCTATATAATTTAATAACTCCGCCTGTAGCTCCTCTAGAGTTACTGCCGGTCTCAAGCCCGGGTAAAGGAGGAGGGTTGGGCATGGGGTTAGCGTCCCCATCCCGTAGAAAACTAACTCGCTAAAAAAACGCTTACCAGAAAAAATAATTCAAACCATTTTAACTCTGCCCTGAGAGTTAGAAGGTCTTCATTTAGAAGAATTATGACGCTTCATGGTGAAAGCCGAATTCCTTCGGAAGCCACGAGGCCGATGCCCTTTCTAACAACCAGAGCAAAAATTTTTATAGGTACATGGAACGTTAGAACAATGTGGGAAACCGGGAAGACCAGCCAAATAGCAACGGAAATGAGGAGATACAACTTGGCAGTACTGGGAATCAGCGAAACCCATTGGACCCAAGCTGGACAACAAAGACTAAATACGGGAGAGATGCTGCTACACTCTGGCCACGAAGAGGAAAATGCTTCACGCACTCAGGGAGTTGCTCTAATACTGTCCGAAGTAGCACGAGATGCACTTGTAGGATGGGAATCTTACGGATACAGAATCTTCAAAGCATCGTTCAAAACAAAGAAGGAGGGGATCACAGTGAATATTATCCAATGTTATGCACCCACCAATGATAGCAACGACGACATTAAAGATCAATTCTACGAGCGGCTGCAGTCAATCATAGAGAAATGCCCAATAAACGACCTCACCATTCTAATGGGAGATCTAAATGCCAAAGTCGGAATAGACAACATCGGATATGAAGATATTATGGGACAACATGGATTGACTGGGAGAGAGAGACAAAAATGGAGAAAGATTTGCAAATCTGTGTGCATTCAACAAATTAGTCATAGGAGGCACAATATTTCCACACAAACGTATACACAAGGCTACATGGATCTCACCGGACCACACTACAGAGAACCAGATAGACCATATTTGCATCAAAAAAAAATTCCGAAGGACAATGGAAGATGTGAGAACCAGGAGAGGAGCTGACGTAGCTTCAGATCACCACCTAGTTGTAGCCAATTTAAAACTGAAGCTAAAAAAGAACTGGACAAGTGGACAAACAGCAATACAAAGGTTCAATACAGCCTTCCTTCGAGATACTGACAAACTCAATGAATTCAAGATAGCTCTCAACAACAGATTCCAAGCCTTTCAAGATCTACTGAAGGAAGAAGAAACTACCATGGAGGACAACTGGAAAGGCATCAAAGAAACATTGACTTCAACGTGTCAAGAGGTTCTGGGCCTAAAGAAACACCATCATAAGGAATGGATCTCTATAGAAACACTGGACAAGATCAAAGAAAGGAAGAACAAGAAGACAGCAATTAACAACAGCCGAACACGAGCAGAGAAAGTCCAAGCACAAGCTGAATACATAGAAGCAAACAAGCAAGTGAAGAGGAGCATTAGAGCCGACAGGAAGAAATACGTGAAAGAATTAGCAACGACGGCAGAAAAAGCTGCTAGAGAAGGAGATATGAAACAGCTCTACGATACAACGAAGAAACTAGCAGGGAAATACAGTAAACCAGAGAGGCCGGTCAAAGACAAAGAAGGCAAGCCAATCACTGAAATTCAACAACAGCGAAACAGATGGGTAGAATACTTCGAGGAACTCCTGAATAGGCCGGCTCCAATGAATCCACCGAACATCGAAGCAGCACACACAGATCTTCCTATAGATGTCAACCCACCAACGACGGAAGAAATTAGAATGGCCGTCAGACAAATCAAGAACGGGAAAGCAGCAGGACCCGACAACATACCAGCTGAAGCACTGAAATCAGACGTCGAAGTAACCACAAGCATGCTTTACCCTCTATTCAAAAAGATTTGGGAGGAGGAACAAGTGCCAATGGACTGGAAAGAAGGACACCTCATCAAGATTCCAAAGAAAGGAGATCTGAGCAAATGTGAAAACTACAGAGGCATTACACTACTGTCAATACCAGGGAAAGTCTTCAACAGGGTGTTGCTGAACCGGATGAAGGATGCAGTAGATGCCCAACTTCGAGATCAACAAGCTGGATTCCGAAAGGATCGGTCGTGCACAGACCAAATTGCAACACTACGGATCATCGTCGAACAATCAGTTGAGTGGAACTCGTCACTATACATCAACTTCATTGATTATGAAAAGGCATTCGACAGTGTAGATAGGAGGACATTATGGAAACTTCTTCGACACTACGGAGTTCCTGAGAAGATTGTCAATATTATCCGGAACTCATACGACGGACTACAGTGCAAAGTAGTGCATGGAGGACAGCTGACAGATGCATTCCAAGTAAGGACCGGAGTCAGACAAGGCTGTTTACTCTCTCCCTTCCTCTTTCTTCTGGTGGTCGACTGGATTATGAAGACCTCGACATCTGAAGGAAAACACGGAATACAATGGACAGCTCAGAACCAATTAGACGATCTGGACTTCGCAGATGACCTAGCCCTCCTATCACGTACACGTGAACAGATTCAGATAAAGACAGCCAATGTAGCAGGAGTCTCTGCATCAGTAGGCCTCAGCATACACAAAGGGAAAACCAAGGTCCTCAAATTCAAAGCGGAGAACAGCAATCCAATCACCCTTGATGGCGAAACTCTGGAAGATGTAGAATCCTTCACATATCTGGGAAGCATCGTCGATAGACATGGAGGTTCAGATGCAGACGTAAAGGCGAGGATTGGCAAAGCAAGGGTCGCATTCCTACAATTGAAGAACATATGGAACTCAAGACAACTTTCAACCAATATCAGTCAGAATCTTCAATACGAATGTCAAGGCAGTTCTACTGTACGGAGCTGAAACTTGGAGAACTACTACAACCACCATCAAGAAGGTACAAGTATTTATAAATAGTTGTCTATGCAAGATACTCAACATCCATTAGCCGGATACCATCAGCAACAGCCTTTTGTGGAAGAGAACAAATCAGCTTCCAGTTGAAGAGGAAATTAGGAAAAGACGATGGAAATGGATAGGACATTCATGTGCGAAATCATCAAACATCATCATGAGGCAAGCACTAACTCGGAATCCTGAAGGGAAGCGGAAAGCAGGAAGGCCAAAGAACACATTACGTCGGATAATAGAAGCAGATATGAAAAGGATGAATTACAACTGGAAGGAGCTGGAAAGGATTGCCCAGGACAGGGTTGGATGGAGAATGCTGGTGAGCGACCTATGCTCCTTCACGAGGAGTAACAGGTGTAAGTAAGTAAAGTAAGTAAGTAATATAATTTAATAGTTGAACTCATGAGTTAATTAAAACTAGACTATCATGAAAAATCTGGAAGCACTAGATAATCATTTCATCTTAGTATGAGACTGTTCAACAGTGCATATACATGATCCCTCTCTCGAGATCGTGACCTAGGACCTATCGGTATCATACACTAATACTTGACCTCTAGGCCACTATATTATCCATAAAATTCCTTTCTGATAATAATCTATATAAATTATTTTTTACTCAAATCATGAATTAATCTAAATTTGACAAATATTGAACACCTAGAGCAACTAACCGGCTCAGCTAATCAACAGTGAACATTCAACATGTTGCATTCTGGATTTCAATGAAATTCGACTATCTACATAAACCTCATACTTACAAATCATTATTTGCAGATTTATCTTCTAGAGTTCAAAACAGGTTTGTCTAAGTGAAACCACAATGTCCGTACGATATTAGTGTTTTTTTAAGCGAGTTAGTTTTCTACGGGATGGAGTTGCTAACCCTATACCCAACCTTCCTTCTTTATCTGGACTTGGGATCGGTAGTAGCCCTAGAGGGGCACCAGGCGGATTCTTTTTCTAGTTAGCACGATATTATCATACTTTTATTCAAAAGTAAAAATTAAATAGGAAACGATAAACTTATTTGTATTAATCAATTCAATTTGTCTATTATCAAATCAGAACAAATAGTATTATCTTCATCACTATTATTCTTTATCTCTCAATTATTCATTGTAAACTAACTCATTGTAATCAAGTTAATGATTGTCAATAAATATACTTAATCATTATTGATTTGATAAGAGATATATACCTGAAAAATCTCATGAAGTGCCAATACGTTGTTGTCAATGTACTAAGAGAGAACTATCAAATAAGTTGAATGGTTTTAAAAAGAATACCTATCACTTTGATTGGTATCATTTTGGGAACGACTCAGTTACATATAGCCACGAATAATATGGCTAACGCATTTCAAAATTCAACGTGAATACGGTAACATTCAACCATTAAGATAAAATTCTATAGTTCACGACTACAATGTAGATAGATACTAATTGAATCTATGTGCAACTAACTCATTTACAATATGATTGACTTTATATTTTCTATTTGAGGAAGTTCGAGACAGCTGGTTACTGATGAGTACACATGATTATTGCTCATGCAAATTTATGAAAATTGGAAGTGTTCAGACCGTTTGATTTCCACTTAGTGGTCTAAATATATCGATGTTCCATGAATCAAGGCCAAAGGAAAAGAGGAAAATTAAAGAACACATTACGCTGAGAAATGGAGACAGATATGAGAGAAATGAACAGAAATTGGATAGAACTGGAAAGGAAGGCCCAGGATAGAGTGGGTTGTAGAATGCTGGTCAGCGGTCTATGCTCTATTGGGAGTAACAGGCATAAGTAATTAAGTCCACGAATCCTAGTCTCTGAATCTCAGCCTAATATTGACCTATGAACACGTATTACTTAATAGCTTCAAGCTGGATTAAAAGAGTCAAGTGGTACTTCATGGTTTCTAAAAAATTCTCTAATTGATTTCAATCAATCACTAAGACTATCTTTAAGATACATTTGAGTTCTATCTTCACTATATCCATTCGTTTCATTTCGTTGTTGGATAATATAATAGACATTTTTTTCTTAATGCAAATTTCAAACTCACTTACTACTCATGCACTCATATAATATCTAATTCTATGCTTCAAATCAATTTCCCACCTTTAGTTTTTCAATTCAACCGGACTCGAGATTGGTCCATTCGACAGTCATCACTTATTAATCACACTGAGTAGTCAAAATAATGCGATGAAACAGTTCAGTGTGAAGAGATCTTGCACAGAGTAGTTTAATTTATGGGTTTTACTCGTTACAAATTGATTTTATTTAAAGCACTTTAGCTCTTCTAGAGTTACCATCGGTCTCAAGCCCCGGTAAAGGAGGAGGGTTAAGCATGGAGTTGGCTTAAATCGCATATGTAGATACAGATGTCCCTATTAGAGCTTCTATGATTAACATAATCAATGAATCGATACTTTCAGAGTAAAATGACTTACAATCTATCTCGAGTATATTGACCTATCGGTCTTTATATTAAATACGACATTGAAATGAATAAATTAACACTAACAACCTCTAATGATATAGAATTGAACAAAATGGTTTAGTAATATTGGTGGGTTAATAAGCACTATCAGTATAAACTGGACTCTAATCAATATATTTAGTTCAACATATAAGACTAGCATTCATTTAATAACTTAGTCATTTATACATTCAGTCAACATCATATTTACTAACATATACTGTAGTTATAGTGTATATATCCTGAAACAATGATCTTGAATAAGACCCTATTTATAAATACCATCCAGTACTTAATCAATAAGTTCGTTATTGGATTTATTTGCCAAAACCTCCTCTTTTACCAGGGATTGGGACCAGCAGTAACTCTAGAAGAGCTACAGGCTTCAACTAGTGTCAAAGTCACAATCTTCAATAAGAACGTCAAGATAGTTCTACTGTACAGACCTGAAACTTGGAGAACTACTACAACCATCATCAAAATGGTACAAGTATTTATAAATAGTTGTCTGCGCACGATACTCAACATCGATTGCACGGGCATCATCAGAAACAGTCTACTGTGGGAGAGGATAAACCGGCTTCCAGCTGACGATGAGATTAGGAATAGACAATGGAAGTGGATAGGATATACATGTGGGCAATCATTTAATGGCATCACTAGGCAATCGCTAAATTGGAATCCTGAGGGGAATCGGAAAAAAGGAATGCCGAAGAACATAGTACGCTGGTAAATAGAAGCAGGTATGAAAAGGGTGAATAGCAACTGCAAAGAACTGGAAAGGATCTCCCAGGAAAGTGTTGGTGGGCGGCTTATGCTCCTCCATGAGAGGTAAGAGGCGTAAGTACGTAAGTAAGTGAGTAAGTCTTTCTTGATAATTGTTGTACTCGTCGTAAAAAAAGAGAAGTTAGGTATTAGACGTTGATTTAAATTGCTCACTTTCATACTAGATTAGACATCCTTACCATAAGGGATTTATGTAGGGTTTTTTTTATTTCATAGTTAACAGTATGAACTTATCTTAGTTAATCAACTAGAGAAAATAAGAAAGTATTACAAACTTAAAATATCACCACAGAACCTCAATGGTAATTAACCATGTGCTCACTAGTGACTATCTTCAAGAAGTAATTCTAGGGATTTAGTGAGAAGCAATGACCACTAGAGTTCAACATTGTCGAGTGTAAGGCAGTTACACATCAATTATATTGGAAGATAGTTATAGGGTACTACGAAATGACTGAAGTTAACCATATATATTCTTAGTTGAGATTATTGAAGATCGTGAAAATCAGATATAAATAGATTTGAATTTCAATCTTAACAATGGTATGATTCTGGCAAACTACTACCATAGTGAAGCGAGTAAAAGGTGGTCTTGTTCAGTTACTATATTAACCAAATTCAGGGCGTTTTGAGTATCATGAGTAACGGTGCCAGAACACATCGGATACGTTTCTCTCCACTGAGATAAAAAAGTGTCATTTCTTCACTGGTCTGTGTTAAGATCTTATTTGAGTGCGTTGATCACGTCAAAAACCCTGGCTGATGAAATCGTAGCACGGATAGAAATAGCTCATTGAAATTTTTAGTAGTTCCTCCATGTGTGACATAGGTGGCATATAAGTCACCCTGCAAAATTGTCAGTATACTGTGTACCAAATGACGCTGTATTGCTTTTTGGCTGTTAAAGTGAATGACATGATATGTTGAAAATATTCACTCATAGATGTCATCTGAGCACTGCATATAAGTGATCGAATCACGGTGTTTGTATCTCTACGGTTTGGTATAGGGTTCCAGGAAGAGTTGTGAAATAGGCTGGTGAGCCCGTGAATTTTCATTACGTAAGATGTCTGAGATATATATTCTATCAAACCGAATCCTCCTGTGACGCGTACTATCGGTTAGTATAAAGGTACTTTGAAAAAGAAAAAACAACAATTGTTGTTTTAGCTTTATTCAAAATCGATAATTCCAGGAAGAAACAACTCGTTTTAGTTTGACCATGTGCATTCTTATTCAAACTTGTTCCTAAACTAGTAAACAAAGCTGATGCAAGTAGATGGTAGTTTCTTACTTAATTTCTTACTTACGCCTGTTACCCCTCATGGAGTATCATAGGTCGCTTACCAGTATATGTGGTTGTTAACCTTACATAATATATGTCTCAATCATCTTGGTCAATGAAGATTCACCATCTTATCAATCGATTTGTTACCTCTACTCATTACTCTGTGTCTAACTTCAGGATTTCTCTCTTATCGGTCCCAACGTACTATAGTATATAAGAATGTACAATAATGAAGGGATGTGTACCAAGACAAAATAACTGTTCAGTACACCTTAACAACTAATGACTCGTCAATCGATATCAGTCTATGATAGAAAGTTATCTTCATTTTGAACTAATCTTAACAATATATACAAATGAATAATTCAGTTATCAATGAAAGAACTTCTGTTCTAATGCAATCTTCTCAAAAAACAAATTTTTCTGACCTGCAACTCATAGGTCAATGTATCTACTCTATAATTATTATTTTTTCTCTTCTTCGTGTTACACACATTATTCGTATGATATCAAACCTTGATAAAAACTATGAACGGAGTTTCAATGAACAACTTCACGATTCAAAAAGTGTTTTAACACAATTAGGGTATATTATTATTATGATTAATGGCTCTGAGAGCGACGGTCCCAGATCTGTACCTGTGTAACTTCTTCACGCCACCGGTAGCTTGGGTGCTTTTGCGTGCAGCCTCAGTGGCCAGCTGCTTTCGAGGTGCTTTACCTCTGGTTGAGTTACTAGCAGTCTTCTTGCTTCGTGCCATTCCGACATATCGAGAGACAATCTTTATTATCATAATATTACTTACTCCTAAAGAATTCTATACTATAGTGACGCTTTTCTCTTATTTTTAATGATACTATAAGTAATGTGAATCAGTGCAGAAAAAATTGGACTCTGTTTATTTATTTGAACACATAGATATTGGTACAAGGGGGAACGAGATACATATGCGCCACACAAATCTCATTTGATATGTGTGAGGGCTGTGATACTGCACGGGTGCCCAAACCGAAGCAGGTGGTTTTTTAAGGGGCCACACCCGGAGCCTTCGACCTGAAGGTCTGATCCACAAGGCAGTGGAGCATCGTAAGGAGATGCAGTCCCATGGTAGCCGGTGACCAACGATTGGTTCGTACGCCATTTGTTCACTCAGGATACTGGAGCCCATGTGCACCATTGGTTTGGAATCAGAGTTTTCCAACTCATCTAGGTGTACTCTCCGTGTCCACCGACCCGGTTGCAGCGCCAGACGTTTGCTTTTCGTCCTCTCAATTTCGTAGACAACAGTGATGCCACGAGAAGGCAGTGAGTAAGACTTCCGTGGTAGAGGCTATATACGCGTGTCTATATGAGACCATTTCGAGAAGGTGAACGGATTCTCCCCAATCTCGGCAGTACCAGGGCATTTGGAGCCTCTATTCAAACCATTTGATCATAGCAACGAAAACCACACTTATATAACTCTTAAATAAATACACAGATAGAAAAAGGAGATACTTACCTTCTCTTTTTCTTTTTTGAAATTTCCTCCCCGTAATTAGAACAATTTCCAGTTGACTTTATCACGACTCTTGTTATTGGTTATGTAGATAAAGAGAAGAATTTAATGAGAGAATGATAAAATATTGACTACACTCTTTATAGAGTTGAGTTTAGTTTTGTTTATTTTTGGTTGGTAACAATGTTGTTTTAGTCACTTGAATTTTCTCTCTCTCTCTCTCTCTCTCTGTTTATAAAAATGAATATCGTAATACTCTATAATGATTGAATGATTATAGTGAGTAATGAATAAAGTAAATAACAATAAGAGAACATTTTATTTATTCGTTGATTATTTAGTTCATTTCAGTTTGTGCTCTTGTAATTTCTTAGTTGGTGTTGTTGCTGTGGTTGTGGTTGTTCTATTAATTATTTTTTCAAGAAAAATAATAATATTCACTATTGTTTTATCGATTGAGTAATTCCAATAAAATGTTTATAGTATTATTAGTAGTATTATTAATATTGCTGAGAGAATACATCCCTTTATTTGTGTGTATATCCAAATCTATATAATTGCACAATATCTAGTGTGTGTGTGTGTGTGTTTGTATGCACATGGTGTTCACGTGTGATTGCTAAAGGTAAGATTTTAACACAACCTTGTGTATTTGTGTGTTGGGGGTGGGTGGGTGTATGTATGTACATAGGAGCCTATTAGTCACCAACCAACATTTACTCCGTCTGTCTGTCTATCTATCTATCTACTCAATTTTTAAAATTAAATATTAGACATGTAATACTATACGTATATATATATATGTATGATCCTGGTTAATCATTAATATAATAATAGTTTCTCTGTGCAAATTATTTATACCCTTTTAGTTAATGTCTCTCAATAAATTTATTACTATGATTAGTTGATACAACAATATTGACAATCAGTAGAATAAAGTTTATTGTGTTTATTGTGTAAATGATCAAATAAATAGTGTTACACCCCTGTGTTTAAGTGTATATGTAATATTTTGTTTGTGTACAATGTAATACAAGCATATTGATAGGTCATTATCATTAAAATGGTTATTTTATGTTATGTGCTTTTAAAATGAGGATAAACTCTACGTTGTCAAGTTATCTAAGTATATAGTAGTCAGAAATTATGGTTATTAATATCAGAAGGGTTTGTGTAAATATCATAGTAATTTCAATAGTTGAAATCATAAGTCAATTGTAAGTAAAGCATCATGGGAAATATGGAAGCATTGGATGGATGTATCGTCCTAATATGGGACTCATCAATAGTATGCATCCACGATCCCGTCACACGAGATTCGAACTCAGGACATATCAGTATCGTGCGAGAGCGATTAACCACTAAACCACTGAGTCGGTCGGTATCCAACAGTGTTAATGTTTAAATTCAACTAATCTACGAAATTGAGTGATACATATACCATTGTCTTCAATGAGTTACTATCTCACAACAGACCCGGTTGAACTCTACTGGCAACAGCTTCTCACTAGAACTCCAGGAAATACCTCTTGAAGCCAGTCACTAGTGAGATAAGTTTTCAAGAAGATTTCCAATGCTGTTGAAGATCGACACTTTCTGATTGATTGAGATCATGAACCGATTGATGTCAGACCACCTTTGGAAACCTGGAAGCACTGGACGACCGTTTTGTCCTATTGTGGAACTCATCAACAGTGTGCATTTTTTATATTTTTGTTTATTTAATCACTCAATTACAGATAATTTGGAACGATTTCTATTACAGAATTAACTCTAGGCAATATTGTAATTTTTTCTCATCATGACTAAATGTGCTATACTTGAATCGTTCGTATCATGATAGAGTGGTATTTTTGTCGTAGTAAACTTTACATTTTTTGATATAAGCCAATATAAATAACAGAACGAAACATTCTCTCTATCATGGTTTGCGATAACGTAAGTTAATAATTTCCGATAAATTTTGGTTGGTTACCATATGTAATGCCAAAATTATGAACAAGAGTTTATCCCCATCCTAGTTATACTGAGAATAATGCCGATATCCATGTCATATGTTATTTGCAACCTCATTACATTTTAATCAATGTTGAGGTTTATATTCTCATCTAAATTAAGGTTTACTACACATAGCTTGTCAAGTATAGTCAACAAAACGGAAACTAAGGCTAAGCAGAAGTTTATGTGATGACTGATTCACCAATTGACAGTAAATACAATGACATGACAGGAATAGCGCGTTCGCGCCCGAGACCGGAGACCCTGGGTTCGAATCCCGCGAGCGGGATCGTGGATGCGCACTGCTAAGGAGTCCCATAATAGGACGAGACGGCCGTCCAGTGCTTCCAGGTTTCCAAAGGTGGTCTGACACCAATCGGTTCATGACCTCAATCAATCAGAAAGTGTCGGTCTTCAACAGCATTGGAAATCTTCTTGAAAACTTATCATTGAGCATTAAAATCGTCAAATTATAGAATTTATGACAGAATAGTGATCAAATCATATCTTAGAATTGGTTTTTCATTATTAAAGCACATTATTTTCTTTAAAATCACTTATCCATTCAAGAGATTAGGATAAATATTTCGATGCTTGATTCATTCATAAATACCCCCCCTTACAGTTTTAACATTATTCATGTAGAGATTAACTAAAACGGTAATACTAAGACAACGATTTGATAATCTATGACATGATTTCATTATGTGTTCACTGTGAACACAATGAATAAGAAAAAATGTACTAATTGGTGATTATTTCGGATAAAATCTATCTTAGAAGGAAAAGCGGTTTCATGTAATTTTTTTTGTCTTACCAGTCAATTTCCTTTAATTAACCATTCATCCGGCAAATGTTAGTCGAATTTCGTTTTCAGTCGGTCAGTCATCCAGTACGTAGAACCAGGAACATATATGCATCGGTTCAAGTTGCCATACCTCATTAGCACAACAAGACAAACACTGAATTCATAGAAGTAGTTACTTCAATGGTGGTAATATATAAAAGAAAGATTGCAATAAGGATATAGTACAGGAAGAAAGAATTAGTTCGTAAAAGGAAATAGATGAAGCGATTTTAATCTCATAGTTTAAGGAAAGACAGAGAGTGTATACACTGACGATATTAGGATCGATTCTGAGTGATGTCACCAAGAGTCTCCAACCATTTGTTAAGATATTCACACGGACCCCAACCGTGTAGTCTGCATCTACCAACATGGCTCAGACTAGAAGTTAGTGACTTCAATGACTGATGTCACATTTTGATTTAACCGCCAGTAACTTTCTTTCAGGCGTCTCCACTACCGGTTAGCATTGCATGTCGTGGTAACCGGTGTTCAGGCATACGTAACACGTGGCCCAAACATCTCAATCGATGAAGTTTCACAACCTTATCAACTGATTCACCATCATTTCCTAATACATTGAATCTAGCCTCACTATTACCTACCCGATGATCCCATCAGATGCGAGGAATATTTCTAAGATATCTGTGATCAAATATTAGTAACTTACGAATATCTTCTATTCTTAATGGACACGTTTCGCAGCCGTAAAGTAGAACAGAACGAACTGTTGCACATTATATTCGTTTTTCAATAATACACTGAATAATTCTTCAATAAAGTATCGCTTTAATGAATAAACATGTTTGCCTAAACAGGTATATTATTCTATTTCTTACTAATTTAATATAATGATGATCAATACTCATGTATTTTGATATTTATAATCACAAACAAGTTTTTTTCTGTCACTCGTTTACCTCTAATATCATCATCATTATTACGTAATAGTATCCATGTGACATTTTTGCTCATATGCATGATCTTTATAACTTTGATTGTATAAACCACTAAGATCAAAGGCAAAACGTACATTTAAGTTCATTATTTACACTCTGTAATACATGATCACTATAGATTGCATCATTAATGATAACAACAATCAAGAATTTGTTCGATTAGTATCTAATCAGCTACCTTAAGTTTTATTATAGTGAAACTTATGTAATAAACCAATTAGATGATTGGTAGTGATTTGGAAGATGTAAAAACCTTTACGTATCTGGGCAGCATCATTGATGAACAGGGTGGATCTGATGCAGATGTGAAGGCGCGGATCGGCAAAGCAAGAGCAGCATATTTACAACTGAATAACATCTGGAACTCAAAGCAACTGTCAACCAACACCAAGGTCAGGATTTTCAATACAAATGTCAAGACAGTTCTACTGTATGGGGCAGAAACCTGGAGAACTACGAAATCCATCATCCAGAAAATACAGGTGTTTATTAACAATTGTCTACGCAAAATACTTCAGATCCACTGGCCGGACACTATTAGCAACAACCTACTGTGGGAGAGAACAACCAAATCCCAGCGGAGGAAGAAATCAGGAAGAAGCGCTGGAAGTCGATAGGACACACATTGAGGAAAGCACCCAAATGCGTCACAAGACAAGCCCTCACATGGAATCCTGAAGGTCAAAGGAAAAGAGGAAGACCACAGAACACATTACGCCGAGAAATGGAGACAGACATGAGAAAAATGAACAAGAATTGGATGGAACTAGAAAAGAAGGCCCATGACAGAATGGGTTGGAGAATGCTGGTCAACGGCCTATGCTCCATTGGGAGTAACAGGCGTAAGTAAGTAAGTAAGTGATTAGTAAGAAACCCTGAACCTAGTTTTTGTACTATTTGAAACTCCTCAACTAAGCACACCTCCATTCTTTGAGGTTCAATGATTACTCAGTTGCTAGTATCTCGGTCTTACAGGAGGTTATTTTCAGGGTGAATGACTCAGTTGTAGGATCCCAGACTGTCATGCTGTGAGTGGATTGAGTTCGTATCCCAAAGGAAATATCAGTTTCCTCAGGATTGCAGATACACCTTGCTGACGAATGTTAAATGGTATGAAGCCTATGTGAAGCAAAATACAATTACCTGTAGTATCTTCAACCTTCTTTTTACAACTGAAATATTGTATTTTTGTAATTGATCTGAAAGTGTGTTTTTTCAGGGGGGGGGAGAGTGGAAAGATTGTTAGAGAACTATTATAAATTATTTTTCTATTAAAATAACTTAGGAATTAAATGTTTCCACGAACAATAATGTTAGTCACTTAGTGACTGAATCAGTGTAAGTGGGTTGATAGGTGTCGGCTGATAAGAAAGTATAACAAATTAGAATAAAACAACAGTCTAATTCGTTTTTCATTTTCAGTAATTCATCAGCTGATGCCTATTAATTTTAAAAAGTTACCTTCAGGAAATTGATTACTTATAATAGGCTTCTCGATTGGATGTCAATTATGAATAAATTGCAATCCTCTGCATGTATTATTATAAGAGGATCAATGACATTGTTTGTTGTCCTTCTCTCAGTTGTAGATGAGAGTAGGATTGAGGGAATACTATAACTTGAAACCGTCTTTAAAGGGTATAGTTAAGACTTTATTTGATAGTACAGTGTTTCAGTGTTCGTATCAGACATCACCTTTCCAATCAACTTATATTGTTTGGTTATAATTTTATCTGTCTAAGATTCTTTGATATGTTTAGATGTTGGAACTGTAGAGGTAATTCACAAGGAACCCTACTTGATATGAGTTTCACTCCAGTTAGTAATTATCCACAAAGTATATCTAAAATCCAAAGGTGCCTGGGGGTGGGTGGAAATTGTAATAACTTAATAGTTGAATTCATGATTCAATTAAAGCTAGACCACCATGGAAAAACTGGAGGTACAGGACAGCGTTTTCAAGCAAGGTTGTCTTCTATGGGGTAGGGTTGCTGATCCCATGTCCAACCCTACTCCTTTACCCGAACTTAGGACCGACAATAACCCTAGAATAGTTACTGGAGGAGTTACTTATAAATCTTATATCAGTAATATTCAGATGTTAAAATTATCACCGTAGACATAGTCGGTTGTATCAGTGTATGTGATTAATTTTTGATTAAAATATTACATTCGTCAATAAAGAATTTCTGAAAGTTTGAAATCTCTATCAACTAACAATTCATCGCAATAATTATGTTCATAGAACTCAGTGTTAACCACAACTGACTGATTGATACTTCTAAACAGCGTTCAATCACACATTACTTACATACTTACGCCTGTTACTCTTCAAAAAGGAGCATAGGCCGCCAATAAACACTCACCATCCAACACTGTCCTGGGCCATCCTTTCCAGTTCTTTCCACTTGTTAATCATCCTTTTCATATCTGATTCTATTTCCCGACGTTATGTGTTATTTGGCCTTCCTGCTTTCCGCTTCCCTTCAGGATTCCGAGTTAGTGCTTGCCTCATGATACAGTTTGGTGATTTCTCACATGTATGTCCTATTCTTTTCCATCGTTTTCTCTTAATTTCCTCATCAACTGGAAGCTGATTTGTTCTCTCCCACACATATGAACAAAAGAACTTGAATTTTGAAAAAAATTGATTGTATTATCTAGAAAAAAAGGATCTCACAATTTCAGAAATTCAGAACTTACAGAAGTCATTTAATTGTTTCAACTAATGGATTATTTCTAGAAATGGAATACAGGAAGTTAGTATCATTCTGTCAAAGACTAGTATGGAAATCGAGCATAACTCACATGAGTTATCGAGTGAGACATTAAGTTTAGATACTTATTAGTTTGACATCTGAGGGAAAGCACGGAATACAATGGATAGCGTCGATGCAACCAGACGATTCGGATATTATAGATGATATGTCTCTCCTATCCCATACACAGTAACAAATCCAGGTCAAGATCAGTTACAGTCTTAAACATCAATGGGAAAATTCAAACAACCAATACAAAATGAACTTAAAACTTTATCACATTGCACAAGCAAATGGCTATCAGTATTTAGTAGCTAAATGGATAATGTGATGACATTTGAAGCGAACGGTACTGAGTTATGGTTCAAGAGTGAATATCAACTCTCAGATGTAGGTATATCCAGCTGACGTGTCCCAAATAGGATGAAACGCGCGTCAAACTAGATTTCGCTGCTATCCACTATCCATGTTTACTTAAATCTGATATCCATTTTTTCCGTTTTATTTAATACCATATAAATAAGTTACGATAATTGAGTTCATCCCCAAATTTATTATCACCAAATAATCGTACCATATGTAAACAGAATAAACAGACATTATCAATATCATTCTCTCTTCTATTTATTGATGAATTAGTTGTTTAGTAAACTTGCTTCAATTCATCAATCTATAAAGCATTCTTCTACTCTTGTAATATAAATAGTTGTACATTGTAAACCATTAAGTGAATGAGTGAGTTAATGTTTAGATAGTGGAATGTGACAGTAGATTTGACCTTTATGTAAATTGTTTAGGTATTCATTTACATACATATATGAATGAATGATATTAAGTTATATAGTATTGTATGATATTTTAAATAATAATAATAATAATAACTAGAATAATAACAAATAACATATCATACTAGTTAGTGTAATTTACTACTCAAAATGAAATGAGTAGTGTTATCTGCAAAACGACAAATAATCATTATCATTATAGGGGTTGTGGAGATAGTTAAGTTTTGATTGAGATCATGAATCGATTGATGTTAGACCACTATTGAAAACCTGGAAGCACTGGATGGCCGTTTCGTCCTATTATGGGACTCCTCAGTAGTGAGCATTCGCGATCCCGCTCCCAGCGAAATTCGAGCCTAGGACCTATCAGTCTCGCGTGCGAGCGCTTAACCATTAGACCACTAGGTTTTTCATGATGATCTAGCTTCAGTTGAATCATGATTTCAACTATTGAACTTTCTAAAAAAATTTCCACAAAGCCCCTTTTGATAATAATCATTTGCTCACTAGTGACTCACATTAAGAGGCATTTCCTGGAGTTCTAGTGAGAAGCGATGACCAGTGAAGTTCAACCGGGTCTGTTGTGAGATAGTAACTCATTGAAGACAATGGTATATGCGCCACTCAATTTCGTAGATTAGTTGAATTTAAACATTAACACTGTTGGATACCGACCGACTCAGTGGTTTAGTGGTTAATCGCTCTCGCACGATACTGATATGTCCTGAGTTCGAATCTCGTGTGACGGGATCGTGGATGCATACTATTGATGAGTCCCATATTAGGACGATACCTCCATCCAATGCTTCCATATTTCCTATGATGCCCTAGTTTCAATCGACTCATTATTTATACTATTGAAATGTATAAATATTAAAATCTACCAATGACCTGTTCTACATGTATTGACAAGTATATTGTTGATTAACAACGTAGATGATCTATGTCGAAATGATTGAATGCATACTCGAGTTAAACGAGAATAGTGTGACCAACAGCTAATTTTGAAGTCACACCTCATGATCAGCATCTAACGTAGATTACCCCTTCGACGTATCAAAGTAATATGGATACTTTGAAGATTGTATAACACAAAGGACGTTACTACGGTAATATATTAGTAAGAATGAGTACAGAGAAGATATCGAGACCACCACCGCATGTGCCAGTCTATGGTATACGATCAACTGATGCGCGTTCGTTGTCCTTAATCTTGACAGTGACCCAACTGCTGGATGATTTGGTTAGGGCTCAGTGACATTTCACTGCCCCTACAATATAAAAAGAACAGAGGGAATGGCTTCTATAAAGTTTTATTAACATGCTATAATATAGCAGTTCATGTGCATTTGAGTTTGTTCACACTGAATTTGGTTAAGCCCTTTTGTTAACTTATTTAACGAATAGAGTCATCCGTACAATAACAACTTATCTATACCATTGTACCTTTATTATTGTTCCACTTGTATGAATATGTATACTTCAGCATTGTTTACTGCCTACTCATCTATTCATCCTGCTAGCGCTATTGCTAGTCGCTTAATTGAATCAAAGATTCATTCATTTTCCTATGTATACATAGATGTACATTTTAATACAGTTCATTGACTAGCTCATTCGATTCTCACTCATTTGCTCGCTTGTTTTTCAGCACTACTCTTTCATGCTTACTTAACGTACCTGTAATTTTGGTCATCTGTACGTGATGCAATAATAAACGTAATCAACACTTCGTATTCGCTTTCTGATTAATACACCGTTGGGGCGTTATCTAGTGATGTTATCAGAACGAACTATATACGAAGTTTAAGGATTATTTTGAATATCGACCGCCACAATATTCTTATAAAACTATAATTAAGATAAACCTAATGAACATAATTTAGATATTGTCAACAAACACTACTTTACCGAGCTATGTAGAGGTTTGAATAATTTAGAATCTTTGGCCTGAATTATAGGTCTTTTAACTGTTAAATTAATCAACAATTACTCAGCCTACTTATCTTATTGGGGACTTTGTTCTGATGTTCAATCGTTAATGAATACTTGCTTACTTACTTACTTACTCCTGTTACTCCTCGTGAAAGAGCATAGGTCACCCACCACCACTCTCCATCCAACACTGTCCTGGGCCATCCTTTCCAGTTCTTTCCACTTGTTAATCATCCTTTTCATATCTGATTCCATTTCCCGACGTTGTTATTTGGCCTTCCTGCTTTCCGCTTCCCTTCAGGATTCCGAGTTAGTGCTTGCCTCATGATGATGTTTGATGATTTCGCACATGTATGTCCTATCCATTTCCATCGTCTTTTCCTAATTTCCTCTTCAACTGGAAGCTGATTTGTTCTCTTCCACAGAAGGCTATTGCTGATGGTATCCGGCCAATGGATGTTGAGTATCTTGCGTAGACAGCTATTTATAAATACTTGTACTTTCTTGATTGTGGTTGTTGTAGTTCTCCAAGTTTCAGCTCCATACAGTAGAATTGCCTTGACGTTCGTATTGAAGATTCTCACTTTGATATTGGTTGAAAGTTGTTTTGAGTTCCATATGTTCTTCAATTGTAGGAATGCGGCCCTTGCTTTGCCAATCCTCGCCTTTACGTCTGCATCTGAACCTCCATGTCTATCGACGATGCTTCCCAGATATGTGAAGGATTCTACATCTTCCAGAGTTTCGCCATCAAGGGTGATTGGATTGCTGTTCTCCGCTTTGAATTTGAGGACCTTGGTTTTCCCTTTGTGTATGCTGAGGCCTACTGATGCAGAGACTCCTGCTACATTGGCTGTCTTTATCTGAATCTGTTCACGTGTACGTGATAGGAGGGCTAGGTCATCTGCGAAGTCCAGATCGTCTAATTGGTTCTGAGCTGTCCATTGTATTCCGTGTTTTCCTTCAGATGTCGAGGTCTTCATAATCCAGTCGACCACCAGAAGAAAGAGGAAGGGAGAGAGTAAACAGCCTTGTCTGACTCCGGTCCTTACTTGGAATGCATCTGTCAGCTGTCCTCCATGCACTACTTTGCACTGTAGTCCGTCGTATGAGTTCCGGATAATATTGACAATCTTCTCAGGAACTCCGTAGTGTCGAAGAAGTTTCCATAATGTCCTCCTATCTACACTGTCGAATGCCTTTTCATAATCAATGAAGTTGATGTATAGTGACGAGTTCCACTCAACTGATTGTTCGACGATGATCCGTAGTGTTGCAATTTGGTCTGTGCACGACCGATCCTTTCGGAATCCAGCTTGTTGATCTCGAAGTTGGGCATCTACTGCATCCTTCATCCGGTTCAGCAACACCCTGTTGAAGACTTTCCCTGGTATTGACAGTAGTGTAATGCCTCTGTAGTTTTCACATTTGCTCAGATCTCCTTTCTTTGGAATCTTGATGAGGTGTCCTTCTTTCCAGTCCATTGGCACTTGTCCCTCCTCCCAAATCTTTTTGAATAGAGGGTAAAGCATGCTTGTGGTTACTTCGACGTCTGATTTCAGTGCTTCAGCTGGTATGTTGTCGGGTCCTTCTGCTTTCCCGTTCTTGATTTGTCTGACGGCCATTCTAATTTCTTCCGTCGTTGGTGGGTTGACATCTATAGGAAGATCTGTGTGTGCTGCTTCGATGTTCGGTGGATTCATTGGAGCCGGCCTATTCAGGAGTTCCTCGAAGTATTCTACCCATCTGTTTCGCTGTTGTTGAATTTCAGTGATTGGCTTGCCTTCTTTGTCTTTGACCGGCCTCTCTGGTTTACTGTATTTCCCTGCTAGTTTCTTCGTTGTATCGTAGAGCTGTTTCATATCTCCTTCTCTAGCAGCTTTTTCTGCCGTCGTTGCTAATTCTTTCACGTATTTCTTCCTGTCGGCTCTAATGCTCCTCTTCACTTGCTTGTTTGCTTCTATGTATTCAGCTTGTGCTTGGACTTTCTCTGCTCGTGTTCGGCTGTTGTTAATTGCTGTCTTCTTGTTCTTCCTTTCTTTGATCTTGTCCAGTGTTTCTATAGAGATCCATTCCTTATGATGGTGTTTCTTTAGGCCCAGAACCTCTTGACACGTTGAAGTCAATGTTTCTTTGATGCCTTTCCAGTTGTCCTCCATGGTAGTTTCTTCTTCCTTCAGTAGATCTTGAAAGGCTTGGAATCTGTTGTTGAGAGCTATCTTGAATTCATTGAGTTTGTCAGTATCTCGAAGGAAGGCTGTATTGAACCTTTGTATTGCTGTTTGTCCACTTGTCCAGTTCTTTTTTAGCTTCAGTTTTAAATTGGCTACAACTAGGTGGTGATCTGAAGCTACGTCAGCTCCTCTCCTGGTTCTCACATCTTCCATTGTCCTTCGGAATTTTTTTTTGATGCAAATATGGTCTATCTGGTTCTCTGTAGTGTGGTCCGGTGAGATCCATGTAGCCTTGTGTATACGTTTGTGTGGAAATATTGTGCCTTCTATGACTAATTTTTTGAATGCACACAGATTTGCAAATCTTTCTCCATTTTTGTCTCTCTCTCCCAGTCAATCCATGTTGTCCCATAATATCTTCATATCCGATGTTGTCTATTCCGACTTTGGCATTTAGATCTCCCATTAGAATGGTGAGGTCGTTTATTGGGCATTTCTCTATGATTGACTGCAGCCGCTCGTAGAATTGATCTTTAATGTCGTCGTTGCTATCATTGGTGGGTGCATAACATTGGATAATATTCACTGTGATCCCCTCCTTCTTTGTTTTGAACGATGCTTTGAAGATTCTGTATCCGTAAGATTCCCATCCTACAAGTGCATCTCGTGCTACTTCGGACGGTATTAGAGCAACTTCCTGAGTGCGTGAAGCATTTTCCTCTTCGTGGCCAGAGTGTAGCAGCATCTCTCCCGTATTTAGTCTTTGTTGTCCAGCTTGGGTCCAATGGGTTTCGCTGATTCCTAGTACTGTCAAGTTGTATCTCCTCATTTCCGTTGCCATTTGACTGGTCTTCCCGGTTTCCCACATTGTTCGGACGTTCCATGTACCTATAAAAATTTTTGCTCTGGTTGTTAGAAAGGGCATCGGCCTCGTGGCTTCCGAAGGAACTCGGCTTTCAACATGAAGCGTCATAGTTCTTCTAAATGAAGACCTCCTAACTCCCAGGGCAGAGTTTAAACGTTCTGAATTATTTTCTGTGGTTAGCGCTTTTTAGCGAGTTAGTTTTCTACGGGATGGGGTCACTAACCTCATGCCCAACCCTCCTCTTATAATCGGGCTTGGGACCGGCAGTAACTCTAGAAGAGCTGCAGGCGGAGTTCGTTAGTGAATACAATAGTCATAAGTCATGTGACATCACTCTAGTTATCCCAGTAACCATTAACAACTTTCAAACAGATATCCATATAAATGTTTTGTGGTTCTTTACTGGAAAACGACTTTTTGAGTTTTGTTGTCTTCCGAATTACAGTGAATTGATTAGTTTGTTTCTTGTGATTAATTTTGATCTGTTTAATTATAGTGTATCTGGACCTCTGATAGTTCTTACATCATTATCTTTTACTGATAACGCCTTAAATTCTAGAGCTGAAATACTCACCATAAAAGAATATAGGTAAAGAACAAACGTAGATTGAAATTTCTCAGACTGGCGTTTGTAAATCTGATTAATAATAACAACCATTTTTGAATGTCGTTCTATATTACTAAATACTAGAAATAAGTAGTTTAATTTAGCATCCTTAAAAACTTGCAACTTATTCCAAATGGTATGAATCAGTTGCAAGAAAACGATTGCCCCATTCATTTAGATACTTTAATTTCAGTACTTTCACTAATTCTCCTCTATTTCGGAATATGGAATTTTCTCAGCTCCTTACAATACCTCTCAAGAGCTGCCTTTTTTGAAATTTATGTTAAATAATGTCTAATTTAATTTTATTAATTATTAATATTCTCCCTTAAAATAACAGTGGGTTATTTCCCACTTAAACTACGGTGATTTTGTTGCATTCGAAATTTACGTTTCATTGAACTAACTTTCCTTTGGACAGTGTATTTGATACCTAAACAATTGATGATTGGGGGAAATCTACATTTTGATGGAGCTTTACGTTATTTGGGACCATTTTCTCGAGGAACATAAAGCTTTACATGCTATTTAAAATTACATCACTCAAATTCACGAGTGAGGTTACATTACTGAGCTACTTTTACTATAACTGATTTCTTGTAGAACTGAGACATTTGCAGTTGATTGATATTTGAGTATTAATAAATTTCGTTTCTATCTAGACATTAATGCTGATTGAGATCATGAACCGACTGGTGTTAGACAACCCTTGGAAACCTGGAAGCACTGGACGGCCGCTTCGTCCTAGCATGGGGCACCTCAGCAGTGCGCATCCACGATCCCGCTCGCGGGATTCGAACCCAGGGCCTTCGATCCCGCGCGCGAACGCTTAACCAACTGGACCACTGAGCCGGCATCCAATGGTGATAGTGTCTAACATCAACCAATCTATAAATCAAATTGTGATATGGTCATGAGTCTGAGTTAAATGACATCATGTGAATAGTGTTTACTGCTAGATAGTTGAAGATAGTAGATAGGGAACCTTTGGTATAAGTTTCATGCAATCTAGTACTCATCACCAAGCCGTACTTACAATACTAAAGAAAATGATGCTCACTGGTAAGGTTTCAGACTGTAAAACTGAGTAACATGGTTTCGAATTTCTCAAGTGTTGTTAATTCTGTAAGGATTTCAGATATGTTTTACTAATGAGGGTCAGGTTTCATAGAATCTTTGTCCAGAGTTTTCTGACAACAAAATCCAACAACCTGATAAGTTCTTTTCTAACAGGACAACAACTGTCAATCATTTCAACATTGCTTGTTAACTTAGTTTTCAATGTGAGTTTTGTAAATGAAATATTTCCACCTGTTTCGGTTTGAGAACCTGGACAGTATCCCAGCCCTCACACAGATCAATGACAAATGCTACTGGCTTCATTGTTATTGTGTGGCGCACATGTATTTGGTGCCGCCTTGTACCAATATATATGTATTCAAATAAATAAATAATCTATCCATTAAGGGAGTTGTTTATGAGTGCCGTTAAGGTGCTCCATACCAAGGAATAAATTACTTCCTAATTTCTAATAGCTGTTTGACCAAGGTCAATCGGTAATATAAACTGAAAAATCCAATAACATGTTGGGGCGCTTCATACGAGTCTTGATTATATTTAACAGTAAAATGTAAAGACAGTTGAGCCAAAAGAATTACTCACAAGTAGTATAAGTAGATAACTTTGAATAAATGTGATATCCAAGAGCTTTTATCGAAAATCCTCTGTCACATCCTAGCATCCCTTATTGATTGTAAAGAGAGATATCTATACATTATAGGAAAGTCCTACTTAGTCCTGTAGGGCCAGTGAAATTTCACTGAGCCCTAACCAAATCATCCAGCAGTTGGGTCACTCAATATCGAACAGATCATCGATCCCTGTCAAGGTCAAGGACACCAACGCGCATCAGTTGATCGTATGTCATGGACTGGTGCATTCAGTGGTGGTTTCGATATCTTCTCTGTACTCATTCTTACTAATACATTTCCGTAGTAACGTCCTTTGTGTTATATGGTCTTCAAAGTATCCATATTACTTTGATAAGTCTAAGGGGTAATCCAAGTTAGATGCTCACCGAGGGGTGTGGGTTGTAAGTTAGCTGTTGATCACATTATTCTCGTCTAACTCGAGTAAGTCCCTAATCATTTCGATATAGATCATCAACGCTGGTGATTTACAGTCTTTTCTAGTAGTGAAAGTGTTCCAAAGATACCTAAACGTGTAACACTTAACGAATTACTAGTTTCGGACTGGATCATTTTAAAATTTTGATTCTTAAAGAGTGATTTATAATAGGCTCATTCAAGTGATAGATCAACATACATATTATAAAAGTCATTTGCAATGTTTGAATGAATCTTATTCATTAACCTTTCCTATTTGATACATGTGTTTGATGCACATTCCATATGTTCATCCAACGATAAACAAAAGTATTATAAGCAGAAACGAATAATGTATAGCAGTGGAATTCTGAATGCAAGTTTTGTCTAATTTGAAGTTCCTCACTTGGATATGCATGCATCCCAGAGTTGATGTTTACTGCATGACTCTCATCTTTATAGTTCGTTTCAATCGCCATCGCGTTAAACATTTAGGTACTGAGTTCAGATAGCCAATAGCTTGTACAATGAAGTTAAATGTAATTCATTTTGTATTTCTTGTTTGAATGTTTCCATTGACTTCAATCGATCAGTCTCTTATTAACATATATGTATCTTATGCGAATGGCATCGATATTGGAAAAATCGGAGTAATCACAGTTAGTGTAAGATAAATTATAAACCTTAACCGATAGACTCATAAAATCACATACCTTCCTCATAGAACTACTTCGAAAAATTCGATTTAATGTCTCCAATTTAAAATTAATGAACATCTGACAGTTTTCAAACCCTTCATAGTTTCTTTTGAGTTTAAAGTAGTATTATGACAATTATCATTTCAATATTCATTAACATTGATTACAATTGATCTCATTGACTAACTAAACATATTGGGTACTATTCTTCTCATTACGTCATCAGTAACATTTTCATTGCCATCGTTATCCTGAACTATCATATCAACAAAGGTCAATCATTGAGACAGACAGGTTGTTTCATTCAATAAATACCTACGAATCTCTCTTCATCTCACATGGTTTCTCACACCTTCTTAACAGTGCAATCAATCTAATTGAGTGAATGAATTTATTTTTATTTTTTGGGGGTGGGGTGGGGAGTGGAGAGGAGAAACCACTATACTATCATACTTGCTATTAGTACTTCTCTCATTATTCTTCTCTGATCATCTCATCACTAAGTCATGTGACTTTTATATTTGTAAACAATCAATTGACTCATTTTGAATGAAAGTAATTAGAAATTAGTATCGAATCAAATATGTTTCATCATTAACTTTATTTGTCTTCCGATTGACTGTTTTTGCCATTGTTTTCCATACATTCATCACTTTATAGTTGAACTGATGAGTCACTTGAAGCTAGATCAACATGGTAAACCTGAAAGCACTGGACGGCCGTCTCGTTCTATTATGGGATTCCTCAGCAGTGCGCATCCACAATCCCGCCTTGCGAGATTCGAATTTAGGACCTATCAGTCTCTCACGCGAGCACTTAACCACTAGACCACTGAGTCGGATGGTGACGCAACTTCAACTATAAGATTAGTATAATCTTTACAAAACCCCTTCTGATAACAGTCATCATTGTTTAATCCCATTTACTACAAATTAATATCAATGTGCTATCTCAGTTGACTATTACATTTCGAATAAGGTTACCAGTGTCTTTTGAAAGAAACGTATTCACATCAGTGTATAATACCTTCGATAGCTGTTTAAATTCATATAATTAACTGAATTCACTGAAGTTAAGCATTAACACCGTTGAATGTCCACTCAGTAGTCTATGGATTATGTGTTCACATACATGACCGAATCTCATGGATTCAAATCCTGCATGCGGAATCATGGATGTGTGTTTTTGAGGAGTCCTAGACAGAGAGGAAACAATCATCCAGTGCTTTTAGATTTCTAATACTGGTCTAACATTGATCTATTCATAATTTCAATCAATATATTTATCCGTTCATATTATAATCAAAGAAGTAACATAGACTAGCTAATAAACATTCAAGAGAAAGGTTAAATCAGTTCATGATGTAATCATATACTATAATTTAATCTTAATTGATTGAAATGAGAATTCTATTTTCATTTGGATTAATATTCATTCATTAAACATATCTGCAAACCTGAAATACTTAAAGAATTTCTTCAAACGTTGTAAAGAATATGGATTATCATCAGTTAATTAGTCAATTCTGTTGAATCATCTTTAATTGAAAGTCTTAAATGAATAAGGTTCAATTTTTGTAGTGGTGACTGGTGGATGGGACAACAATCATGAATCCATATTATCAGTATAAGGGTCGTGGAGATTGTTATGTTTTGATTGAGATCATGAACCGATTGATGTTAGACCACCATTAAAAACCTGGAAGCGTTCACGTGCGAGACTGAAGGCCCCGGTTTCGAATTCCGCATATAGGATCGTAGATGTGCACTACTGAGGAATCCCGTATTAGGACGAAACGGTCATCCAGTACTTCCAGGTTTTCAATGATGGTCCAACACCGATCGACTCATGATCTTAATCAAAATAACAATGATCGGAAGTAGTGAATCAATCAATGTTGTAATTGTGAATATATCAGTAAATTTATCATTTCAAATAAACATAGGTAAACGAATTGAATGACGAAGGGAAGTTCAATTCGTATATTATACAACATTCATTTCCAGAAATTATAAAATTTCCAGTGGTATTGAAGTGAATGAGAACACAAGTGGGAACAATCGAATGTATCTGAATGCAAAATTACAGAACATCTTAATAAAATCTGAGAATTATACCGTGAATACTTCATTTACAAAATGTCAATCAATTGTCTTAGACTTGCCTGTTCCTTCTTTTCCACACTAATCATTCTCTATTCTCGTTCTCTTTTCTTCGGTCTTCTTAACCTTCTGCCTTCAGGCCTTTCACTTTCAAGTGTCGATACATACTACTTATGTCTGTCGACATCAGTAGTACATACAATAGGATACTTTATAAAGTTGATCAAGAAAATGTTTAACTTGGTCATACTACAAAATATTGTTCATTAAAATAGGCAATGATGAACAGTAATGTATGAGAATCAGTTTTACTGTACGGTATACAAATACTATTTGTAAGGTTTTATATGTAATCCTGTTGTTGATAATACAGAAATCAATTATGATTATTCTCTATTCACAGATGTACACAATCATCGGATCTCTGTAACCTTACCCTGTAATGACAAGTTTTATCATCTTCTTGAATTGTCAGTAACAGTGGAATACAGACAATATATTTTATCCTATCTGGTACTTAACAGTTAGATGTAACTATATCTCAGTATTCATTCTCACATCAACATTCCTTGTAACACTTTTGATACTAATGAATCATTTATTATATAACGGAGTTCAGATGGACACTAACTTCTGAAAGGTGTACGAATTTATCATCATACGTTGTAATACCCACTATTAATATTCATGATTACAATTGACTTTATTGTTATCCACAATCTAGAAAAAAAAAGTATTACACTTTCTATGAAGAATATCAATATACGTATAGAAAATCGTCATTTGAGAAGATATATACTCCTCGTAAAGGAGCATAGGCCACCCACCAGTACTCTCTATCGAACCCTGTCCTATGTAATCTTTTCCAGCTCTTTCCAGTTGTTATTCATCCTTTTCATATCTGATTCTATCTCCCAACGTAATGTGTTCTTTATTTACAAATAGACTAAAGTCCAAATTATGAAATAACATAAACTAAAAGGAATCTTTGTCTATTTTGTTTTACTGTAATTTAATTTAATATAAATCATTAGACTAATTAAATATTAAATATTTAGTTCATAGGTTAATCATTCAAAGTGTACAAATAACCTTGAGAAAAAAGAGAATAAAGGTCATGTGACTAACGGAACCTTATCGAGTTCAAAAATCACTCTCACTCCATCACGAACATACGTATGCATATACACAACACATACATACATACACACACACACATACATACATACATACATACATACATACATACATAGATGTACTTCATTCGATACAGACACTTATTACAAATACACATGACTTAATTCATAATATAGTTCAGCATTACTGATTGAACAATCGGTACGAAGTTCGTAGTGGTGCCAAAGGGTTCACTTATTATTAGTATTATTTTATTAGTATCAGAAGGGAAGTACTCAATGGCTGCTTCGTCCTATTGTGGGACTCCTCAGCTGTGCGCATCCACGATCCCGCATGCGGGATTCGAACAAAGGGCCTCTGGTCTAGCGCGTAAATGCCGAACGTCTAGACCACTGAGCCGGTATCCAATGGTTTTAATGTCTAACCTCAACCAATCCACGAAATTGCGCCACCGTCCATCATTGTCTTCAGTGAGTTGATATCTCACAACAGACCTGGTAGGGCTTCACTGGTCACAGCTTCTCACTAGAACTCCAGGAAATACCTCTTGAAACCAGTCACTAGTAAACACATGCTGAAGGAGTCTTATACTAAGACGAAACAGCCGTCCAATACTTCCAGGTTTTTCATGGTGATCTACTTTTAATTGATTCATGAATTCAATTATATAATTAAATTAAAGTTCAGATGGGTTTTTGTGGAGATTGTAGTAATTTCAATGGTTAAGATCATGATTCAGTTGAAGCTAGACCACCATGGAAAACCTGGAAGCACTGGACGGCCGTTTCGTCCTATCGTGGGACTCCTGAGCAGTGCGCACCCACGACCCCACCCCCTGCGAGATTCGAAACCAGGACCTACTGTTTTAGCGCCCGAGCACTTAACTACTAGACCACTGAGCCAGCATCCAACGGTGTTAATGTCTAACTTCAACTAATCCACGAAATTGAGCGACACATTCACCATTGTCTTCAGTGAGTTACTATCTCACAACAGACCTGGTTGAACTCCACTGGTCACTACTTCTTCCCCTTTCTGAAAATGATAATTTTAATTTTTAATATCATATTCTTTACATATTCAAATAGAGAATTTATATTGACTTTGAAGTTGTAAATATATTTCTCAATTGTTTTGACGAGTTTTACGTTTTCACACCTAATTGAATACTCATTAAACAAGTACTCATATAATCATTCATTCATATACACATACACATACATATACATATGCACACAGATACATAGCATAGTTATAGTGTAGGGAGTTATAAATTTCTATACAAAAAGGGTTCATTGACATAAATTGTAATAAACAAATTTGACTTATTGACAATTCATTGATAACAACTCATTCATCATTAAGATATTCAAGTTATCATTTATTGATTTAGGTAAATTTATTAAATAGAGTAAACATTCTTCAATTGTATATTGAATTGATATAATAATAAATTGGATTAATCAATCCATTACATGGAAATCATTAGATTAATTAAGAATAGTAATCATAATATTTGATTCATAATTAAGTGTACTCATACACATGATGATGATGATGATGATGATGATGGTGGTGGTGGTGATGATGATGATGACAACTCTAGGTTCAGTTGCTGTCCTCATGTAATGGGAATCAATTTTGTCATGAAATAATTAAAACACGTACATGTTAAATAAATAAATAATATCATAGATTGAAATCATAAGTCAATTGAAGCTAGACCACTATGGAAAACCTGAAAGCACTGGACGGTCGTTTCGTCCTAGTATGGGAATCCTTAGCAGTGCGCATCCACGATCCCGTCCCTCGCGAGATTCGAACCCAGGACCTATCACTCCATAAACCCTTTCTGGAAATAAATAATATAACAGAATGAGGGGTGGTTTTGTGAATATTGTAATGATTTTAATAGTTGAATTCATGAATCAATTCAAGTTAGACCACCATTGAAAATCTGGAATTAGTGGATAACTGTTTCGTGTTACAATGAGACTCTTCACAAGTGTGCACTCATGAGTCTTGCACGTGGGACTCGTGGATGGACTGAGATTAGACATTAGTACTGTTGGATACGGGCTCAATGGTTTAAAGGTTAAGCGTTTGCACACGAGATCAAAGACCCTGGGTTCGAGTTTCGCATACGAGATTGTGGATGCGTATACTTAAGGAGTTCCATACCGAAACAAAATGGTCGTCCAGTGCTTCCAGATTTTAATTGGTGTTATAGCTGTAATTGACTCATGAATTTAACTATTAAAAATAAATAATAACTTTATTTGGAATGAAAATATACCAAAAACCCATTGATTTCCATTGTACTAAATTATTATTTCCACGATGATTATTTCAAATGATCATGGAGTTTATTTCTAGGTAAAATTTACTTGTCATCAAGGATTACTATTACCTAGGACATAGTTAAATATTAGAGAGTATTGGATAGGTGTTTCGTCTTAATAATGATAATCTTCATCAGTGTTCAATGATAATCACGTTCAGAACATCTAGTTCTGGCGAAAAAAACTATTCATTTTTCGACCACAGAATATAAATGCTTCGGTCTATCTTTCCAATTAATTTATAACATAGAGTGAAGCCACCCACTTCAATTAGTGGGTAAATGTCTTAAATTCTTCATCCTTAATCTCCATCAATCATATTTTGTCAGAATTTAAGGAACTCATTTGTAGCCAAGACTAAGTGGGTCTATAATTACTTTACTTTACTTACTTACGAGTGTTACTCCCAATGGAGCATAGGCCGCTGACCAGCATTCTCCAACCCATTCTGTCATGGGCCTTCTTTTCTAGTTCCATCCAATTCTTGTACATTTTTCTCATGTCTGTCTCCATTTCTCGGCGTAATGTGTTCTGTGGTCTTCCTCTCCTCCTTTGACCTTCAGGATTCCATGTGAGGGCTTGTCTTGTGACGCATTTGGGTGCTTTCCTCAATGTGTGTCCTATCGACTTCCAGCGCTTCTTCCTGATTTCTTCCTCCGCTGGGATTTGGTTGTTCTCTCCCACAGTAGGTTGTTGCTGATAGTGTCCGGCCAGTGGATCTGAAGTATTTTGCGTAGACAATTGTTAATAAACACCTGTATTTTCTGGATGATGGATTTCGTAGTTCTCCAGGTTTCTGCCCCATACAGTAGAACTGTCTTGACATTTGTATTGAAAATCCTGACCTTGGTGTTGGTTGACAGTTGCTTTGAGTTCCAGATGTTATTCAGTTGTAAATATGCTGCTCTTGCTTTGCCGATCCGCGCCTTCACATCTGCATCAGATCCACCCTGTTCATCAATGATGCTGTCTATAATTAGTAACTACTTATTAGTTTATCAAGATCAATTGAAATAGGTATTTGTTATGGATTATCAACAACTTAGAAATCAATGAATATTAGACATTATGGATCCACTAAACAAAATGCGATTGAACTCTGATCAAGTAATGTGAACTGTACAGTATAAACTACTGATATCTAACAATCCTATATTTTTCGAATTCAATAAATTTAGCATAGTTTCATCAATGAGTTATTACCTTATTCTAAATGTAATTCACTACATAAAATACATCTTCCTTAAAAAGATATCAAAAGAAATCCATCTAAACAATAGTTCAAAATGATCAAACGGTTATATTATCTATTTCATCGATTTTGATGGAGTTTTGTACTCTGAACTTGATGGTTTGATCATGAAGTTTTCATCATTCTTCTGAACGACATCATTATCAACACACATTTCAGGTAGATGTGAAATGTTCAAATTTCTCCACATATAGTTCACAATTTGTCCTGTAGAACTCAATGTTGATGAATGATATTATAAAGCTTTAATAACACTATTGTAAAGGCACTTTCAACATAAGATCACAATGTTTGAACTATCATTAACCTTAGTCTAATAACAAAACAGTTCATCTTTGTTAGAGGACTAGACTTGTTATTATCATATTAGTAGTAGTAATTAGTTAATTTTTTTCTGGTTAGCGTTTTTTTAAGCGAGTTAGTTTTCTACGGGATGAGATCGCTAACCCCATACCCAACCCTCCTTCTTTATCCGGGCTTGGGGCCGGCAATAGCCCCCAGAGGGACCCTAGGCGTCACAAGACAAGCTCTCACATGGAATCCTCAAGGCGAAAGGAAAAGAGGAAGACCAAAGAACACATTACGCCGGGAAATGGAGACAGACATGAGAAAAATGAACAAGAATTGGATGGGACTAGAAAAGAAGGCCCAGGACAGAGTGGGTTGGAGTATGCTGGTTGGCGGCCTATGCTCCTATTTGAAGAGTAACAGGCTTAAGGATGTAAGTAAGTAATTAGTTTATGATAATGAATTATAGTTTTTGCTATACTGTAAATTAAATGTCATCTTCAACCTTTTGTGTGTGTGTCGGATACTAACTCACTGATTAAACTTTATTGTGTTCAATACAAAACTGATATTCATTTAGTTCAATTCTCGTATCTGTGCGTGATTGTTCCTTGTTTAAAGTTATCAGTTAATAACCAAATAACTGTTTTGATATTCATTCATTTTAAAATGATTTGTTAACTGTTATCATTACCTTTAAACTATTTTATATCATATCATTAAGCTTGTAGTGGCATTGGGCCCTAACCACACAATCCTCAATGTTGAACATCTACTTTCCCAAGTGTATCATGTTCAGCATTGAGGATTGTGTGGTTAAGGCCCAATGCCACTACAAGCTTATTGAAGTACTGGAGTTTTCAACTTATCTCGATTAAAAAGAAATAGATCACAGAAACATTTAGACAAATTTTGTCATAATTATTCAATCACTGTATTACTGACTTGCTTACTTACTCCTGTTAATCTTCGTGAAGGAGCATAGGCGGTCTACTAGCACTCACTATCTAACCCTATCCTGAACAGTCCTTTCCAGTTGATATTTATCTTTTTCATGTCTGCTTCCAATTTTCGAAACATGTGGAATCTTTCACGTACCTGTGAAGCATCTTCGATGAACAAGGAGGATCGGATGTAAGACATAAAGGTGAGGATTGGTAAAGCAAGGGCTGCATTCCCACAACTGAACAACATATGGAACTCAAAACAACTGTCTGTCATCTAATATCAAAGTCATAATCTTCGATACAAACGTCGAAACAGTCCTACCGAACGGAGTTGAAACTTCGGGAATTACCACAATCATCACCAAACGAGTACAAGTATTCATAAACAATTGTCTTCACAAGATACTCAATGTCCGTTGTTGACCGAATACTGTGGGAGAGGACAGACCAGGTTCCAGTTGAGGAAGAAATTAGGAAAAGATGTTGGAAGTGGATAGGATCTACATTACGGAAATCACCAAACTGCATCACGAGGCAATCGCTAACTTGAAATCCTGAAGGAAAGCGGAAAAGAGGAAGGCCAAAGAACACACTGCATTGAGAGTTGGAGTCAGACATGAAAAGGATTGTAGCGATAAATAAATCCCCAAGATGAATAGCTTTGTAAGTCTTCAACATCAGATGCTGACCTTATTAGTTTTAATGGACTAACCTAGTTGATGGCGCTCGGTCATGCATCCGCACCAGATCACGAGTGGGAACTCCGTGTTCAACAACCCCTGCAATCGCTAACCAGATTAGATCAGACGATCCTCGATATATTGATAGCCTATCAAATATATCTTCGAACCTCCTCGTTTCTGTCTTTTAATTTCACTTGGTGGGTACGCTTCATATTAGGTGTTACTGGTTAAAGTGTTGTCAAACTCCGAATACCTGTGGCATCTTCAGGATGAATATCAACTAGAAAGGATTGCCCAGGATAGAGTTGGATGGCGAATGCTGGTGGGCGGCCTATGCTGCTTTACGAGGGGTAACAGGCGCAAGTTAACAAGTAAGTTCTGATTCTTGGTGTAGTGTGTTCTTTGATCTTTCACTTTCCGTTTCCCCTCACGATTCTAATTTAGCACTTGCTTCATGATACAGTTTGATTTCCACTAACTCGATCATTCTTTCCTAATTCCCTCTTCAACTGGAAGCTGGTTTACTCTCTCTCTCTCTCTCTCACACACACACAGTAGGCTGTTGCTTATGGCAATCACTCTATGGATTATCAATTTGAATTGTATCCTATTTATCTTGATTTAGATCGTTTTTATCTTGTCTATATATTTAACATAATTTCTAGTAAAGATTAAACGTAAGCTCAGTGATAAAGTCTCAATCTATGACACTAGACGATGAGAGATTGAATCTCACAAGGAAGTATCATCTTTCACAAGATAACAAGTGCACAGGAGTTCTAGTCAATTAGATTAGTGGCCACATTGAAACTTAATTAACAGAGTTCTATCGTTACTAAGGAACTAAACATAAATAACACAAGGTACCTTTTAAGGTACAGACAATTACGAAATAGTTCCAATTCGGGGTTTGTATCAATCAGTCAGTTTATAAATAGTTAATTAGATTTAGCCTCTCCCCTATGTTGAATATTAGACTCAATAACTAAATAAAGAATGTTATGATGATGTAACGGAATGGTGAATAGATATGTTTATCTCATTTACTAAATAATTAAGATCCAACTGAAATTTCCACACCTTGCATCAACAGAATTACAGAGGAAATTATCTAGTTTGGATGGAGTTTTGTTCTATGAGTTGGATGGTTTGATCGTGGAACTTTCAGAAGAATAATTAAAGCTACACATATACAAATGTTGAAACAGTTCTACTGTACGGGGATAAACATGGAGAACTACCAAAACCATCATTCAGAAGATACAAGTGTTTATTAACAGTTGTCTACACAAAATACTTCCAATCCGTCGGCCAGACACTATCAGCAACAACATACTGTGGGAGAGAACAAACCAGAAACCAGTGGAGGAAGAAATCAGGAAGAAGCGCTGGAAGTCGATAGGACACACATTGAGGAAAGCAACGAACTGCGTCACAAGGCGATCCCTCACATGTTATCCTCAAGGCCAAAGGAGAAGAGGAAGACTACAGAACACATTACACCGAGAAATGAAGCCAAACATGAGAATAATGAATAACAGTTGGATAGAACTCTAAAGGAAGGCCCATGACAGAGTGTGTTAGAGAATGTTGGTTGGCGGCCTATGCTCCATTGGGAGTAACAGACGTAAGTAAGTAAGTGACACATACACCAAACTAAAATCGACTTTTGATGAATAGCACCTTTAATTAAAATTTATTTCTTCTGTATTCATTGATTAATAATGTATAAAATTCAATCTTTACAATGACTGTTAGCAATAATTTATTTTATTTATTTATTTAAACGCATAAACATTGGTACAATGAGGCACCAAATAGATTAGCACCACATAAACCATTCGATTTGTATGAAGGCTGGGATACTGCCCGGGTACCCAGACCGAAGCAGGTGGCTTTCCTAGGGGGTCACACCCGAAGCATTCGACTTAAAGATCTGATCCATAAGGCAGTGGAGGAACGTAAGAGAATGCACTCTCACGGTAGCCGGTGACCAGTAATTGGTTCATATGCCATTTGTTTCCTCAGCATCCGGAAGCTCATGTGCACCATTGGTTTGGAATCACGGTTTTCCAACTCCCCTGGTTGAACCCTCCGTGTTCACCAATCCGATTAAAGCACCGGACATTTGCTTTTCGTCCTCTGAATTTTGTAAACAACAGTAATGTGACGAGAAGGCAATGAGCAGGAATTCCCTGGTAGTGGTTGTACGCACGTGGCCATGTGAGAGTATTTGGTGTGGGAGAGCTGACTCTCCCAACCCTCGGCCGTACCAGGGCATTTGGGTTAGCAATAAGACTATGAGCAAAACGATGATTGATGTTAGAATTTACAGCCTGTTTGTCATATTTAAATTCGAGAAAGCTTAATTGTCATAATAAAATTACATTCTCCGAATACAATTACTCATTCATTAGTATTTAATTGTTTATTTTTCTAGACAATAATACGAACTAGTGAAGCTTCATCCAACTTAACTTTAATGAAGCCATTTATTAGAACTAAATACATTTTACAATTGAGTGATCGCCACCCAGTCCTACAGGAGGTCGGTCGCGGCTCGGATAACTCAGTGGTAACGTCTCTGACTGTGAAGCTGGGTGACACGAAGTCGAATCCGCCAGGGAGCACCAGTTCCCTCAAGATTACAGGTACACCTTGCTGATGAGTGTCAAGTAGCACGAAACCCGGGTCCAGGGTTTCCTGTAGACTACCTCCAACCACCATCTAATCTCACCAAATGCATTTTCATTATCATTTTAAAGTTCGATTCCGTTTTTAGAAACAAACATTTAACTTTGCACCTACATACATACATACACACACACACGCATACGTATACATAGTCAACTTAACTAGTCGTATATATCACGTTTTCTCACTTATTTCAATGTCCAATGGTATAATGTATACTTGTAAAATATGTTTATTTATTCATTCTACTATAGTAAATGATACTTAAATCACGTCAGTGATATGTTCATCTTCTGTTGGTTTTCTTTTTTTTTTTTAACAATTATAAACAAATGAACTAACAGAATACGGATGGAAGGGGGTGTGGGGTGATTGTGGAGATTATAGTAATGTTAATAGTTGAATTCATGAGTCGATTAAAGCTAGACCATCATGGAAATATCTGGAAATATTGGACAGTTGAATAGTAAGTTCCATTATTAGAATGAAACAGTCATTCAATACTTTCAAGTTTTCTATAATAATCTAGCTATAATCAACTTATTAAAATTCAATGATTAAATGAATTAACCTTTGACAGAATGTCAACTGTGAATACTCTAATGTGTAACAATTATCAATCGAATATACGATGTGCTTTTTTTTCTCTTCTTTTTTTTGTGCTGTGTGTGTTGAACAGACAAAAATGAAATGTGCTCAAAAAGACATTTTTAAGTTACTGATTGATTGATTGATTGATAATCGATTATTCAAGCTCATTTAATTATCATTTCAGAGATGTCTTTCACACACACACACACTCTCTCTCTCTCTCTCTTTATGTGTACGTATGTAGGGGTTAACAATTGGAAGTGAATGTTGAATTCGGCTAACCATAATTCACATGAAATAAAGACACTAATCAATCATCGACTGTTTACTTAATCTATCTATCTATCTGATCATCGATATCTTCAAAGTAGTATTTATCTATGATGGGATAATAGTGTGAGTATTGTTGCGGTTTGATATGTGTAGGAACTATGCACGGATGTTGATTTAGTTAATGATAGTTGTGAAGTTGTATAAACTGAAATGATGTAGGTGTGAGTTATGCATACATGTACACCATGTCAACCGACAAGTTTGGTTAGATAGTATATAGGTCATTAATAAGAGTGAATGAACTGAGACATTACATTAGTTTGTAGTGTGGTGTCGAGTCGCGGTTGACTATGATCACCACTACAGGACGACTACGTGCCAGTTAACCGATAAGATCCCCCGTAAGCCAAATATCAGAAGGCAATTAATGGCTTTAGTCGAGATGTATTTGTTGGAGAGCTCGTGGTATCGAAAGAATACCGAGATCGTGCCAAAGGAGTACAAGTGTGGTTACTGAACGTAACCGAATTCGTGCAAGGTCACAGCCAACGGAAGGAAGAATGGAAGAATAATGGATGTCTTTAGTACAGTTAAACGAACAAACACAGTAAAACAATCACTGGTACAATTGGTTATAATAATAATTGTTTCCATTTAACCAATCGCGTTCTCTTGATAAAAGTAGGTCACTAGAAGTTCACGAAGTAAACAACTTCTGGATTAATCCAGGATTAGAGATCGAATGCAGGAGTCCTGGGTTTAGAACTAAGCACTTAATCATTAGAACACACTAGTTGTCATTATTAATGGAAAATTTTCATGCTGGATTTGCGTAGAACTGGATACCAACCCAGTGATCTGGTGATTATGTACTTATTGCTAGAACTGAATGTTTTAGTTTCGATTACTAAGAAGGCCGTGATTGTACATTGTTAAACAGTCTAATGATTTTCAATGATATTCCAAATAAGACCAATCTGTAATAGAAAACATAATTTCATGAATGAATTAACCTTATCGTCACAGTCCTAAAATGTATATAACTGGCCGGTGATCTTACTTACTTACTGATTAGCTTCATTTCTTTGTTTGTTGGTAAAGTTGTTTTCTACAGGATGTTGACCGCACACCCAATCCTCCTTATTCATCAGGGCATAGGACCAACAGTAGATCTAGAAGAGCTACAGGCGGAGTTTGACCGATGATCAGATTACAGATAATCTGTTTTTTTGACCAATATGTACAGAGTTCAAGTAAAAAACACAAGTTTTATAATATATCATCTTCAGTTTCTAAGTAATTTATCACATACATTGTGCATGATATTATCACATTATAATTAGCTAGATAGTTGATTTATATACATAATCGATTGAGTTCGGTTTATACTAAGACGAAGACAATATAGTTAGAAGGTTCTATCATTCTTTTTTAACCTATTGTTTTTATTCAGTAACAACAAGCATTGAATAATTGTTTCATTCTAGTATATGACTCTTCAGTAATGAGTACCTATAACTTATCAATAGACCATAATCGAAGATTGTTGAGTATCATTGAAATCACAAAACTGATCCAAGTTAGATCAATATTGAAAAACTGTTAGCAATTGATGGCTGTTTCGTCCTAATATGATAAACAATAATGACTGTACTTATTTGACATGGCAAAAACAGTCAATCGGAAGACAAATAAAGTTAATGATGAAACATATTCGGTTCGATACTAATTTCTAATTACTTTCATTCAAAATGAGTCAATTGATTGTTTACAAATATAAAAGTCACATGACTTAGTGATGAGATGATCAGAGAAGAATAATGAGAGAAGTACTAATAGCAAGTATGATAGTATAGTGGTTTCTCCTCTCCACTCCCCACCCCACCCCCAAAAAATAAAAATAAATTCATTCACTCAATTAGATTGATTGCACTGTTAAGAAGGTGTGAGAAACCATGTGAGATGAAGAGAGATTCGTAGGTATTTATTGAATGAAACAACCTGTCTGTCTCAATGATTGACCTTTGTTGATATGATAGTTCAGGATAACGATGGCAATGAAAATGTTACTGATGACGTAATGAGAAGAATAGTACCCAATATGTTTAGTTAGTCAATGAGATCAATTGTAATCAATGTTAATGAATATTGAAATGATAATTGTCATAATACTACTTTAAACTCAAAAGAAACTATGAAGGGTTTGAAAACTGTTAACTCACTGAAATAAGAGTAGATTTGTGAGTACATAATAATGAATTAATTGTATCGGTTTGTTAAGAATAATTACGAATGTTTGTCCATATGGTATTACTATTACATAAGCATTGACGTAACATGAGTTGATAAGAGAATAAGGAAATATTTAGTATGTATATATGTGGTCGAAATGATGTAGAATATGAATAGCTCAATTGAGTGTTTAGGGTGATGTTGGATTGTTTTAGTTTGATCATGAAGACATTCAATTGATTAATTTGGGATGACGGAATTTGCAAGATAGGAGTGCATTGTATGTAGATTAACACATAACTTGATGAATTGCAGTTAGAATGAAATTGTGTAACGCTAAAAGAATAAATAAATAATTACAATTTATTAATGATAATATTACAATATGGGATATTTCAATAGTTGAGATAGTGAGTCAATTGAACCTAGATCATAATGGGAAACCTGGAAGCACTGGATGGCCATTTCGTCCTATTGTTGGACTCCTCATCAGTGTCCATTTACGACAATGTGGATTAGTTAAAGTTAGACATTAACACCGTTGGGTGCTAGCTCAGTGGTCTAGTGGTTAAGCGCTCACGTGTGATACTGATAAGTCAGGGGTGCGAATCCCGAGAGGCGAGGTCTTGGATGCGCACTACTGAGGAGTCCCACAATAGGACGAAGCGGCCATCCAGTGCTTCCAGGTTTTACATGGTGGTCTAGCTTCCTTTGACTCATGATCTAAACTACTGAAATTACTTCAATCTCCACAAAACCCCTTCTGATATATGGGATAGTTTGTCTACACAAACTTTATGTCTATATTGATTTCATGAAATAATTCAGACAGTGACATTGGCTGATAAACTATTTGTTAGTTTAAATGCATGAATTCGAAGTAATCAATATGAACTTCTTCTTATTGTCGGGTTCATACTTGATTTTCTTTAGTAATAAAAGTTCCAGCTAATTTTACTCAATTGGTAAGGCATAAAGATTAGAACTCAGTATAACTGAACATTTAACCAGGATGCTGGGGGAACAAATGGCGTATGAACCAATCACTGATCACCTGCTACCGTGAGACTGCATCTCCTTAAATTGCTCTACTGCCTTATGGATTAGACCTTTAGGTAGAAGACTGCGGGTGTGGCCCCCTAAGAAAACCACATCCTTCGGTCAAGGTACCCAGGCAGTATCACAGCCCATACACAAATCAAGTGACTTGCGTGGCGCATACGTATTCGGCGCTTCCTTTGTACCAATATTTTTATGTTCAAATAAATAAAACTTCTTGATTCATGCCACTTTAAGTTTGATCTTGATGGAGTTTTGTTCTCTGAGCTGGATGGTCTAGTCATGGAGCTTTCATCGATTTTCTGAACGATATCATCAGAACAAACTTCAGGTAGAAATGTGATCTACCATGCCCCGAAACTATTATCCGAGTGAAAATCAAAAATTTATTTATTTATTTATTTGAACACATAAATATTGGTACAAGAGAGCGCCAATATATATGCGCCACACAAAACAATGAGAATTCGAAGAGAAAAAAAGAGAATAATAACGACGAGATTGATGTAAGGTAGTGTAGTAATAATGAGGGAACGGAAAGGTACAATCAGAAGAAATCTTTCAGGTAAGGGAGACACAACTACTTTTTATGAAGAAAGTAAAAGAAGATTACAGCAGGATTGTCACTGGCTTCTATTCTGAGCCATATCTGATAACGTCTCTAGCCACTGTGTTGCACCATCTCTCGGACCCCAACCAGGGAGTTGTGAAGGACCAACATAAGCCACCCCTTTGTAGCTTTCTTTCATACCACGACACCATGCCATACATTGACCACCTCTCCGCTTCTTCCAACCAGTCACAGTGTCGGCAAATAATGCACGACTTGAAATTCTCTGGGACGACATTCTGAGAACATGTCCAAGCCACCGAAGTCGGTGTTTCAAGATGGTGACACCAATTGAATTATCATCTCTGTGCCCGAACACACTATACCGAACCTCTGCATTACTGACATGATGTTGCCACTGGATGTCAGCAATCCTTCGGAGACAACGATGATCAAGCACAGAGAGTCGTCTAACATCCTCAACTCGGAGAGGCCAGGTTTCACAAGCATAGAGCAAAACTGCTCTCACTGACGCGTTGTACATTCGACCTTTTACAGCCAGACTGACATCACGAAGGCGCCAAAGATGACCCAGATTGGCACAAGCCGCTCTGGCTTTCACTATACGTGCATTGATCTCATCACTCACACCCCTACCAGCACTTATGCAGATACCCAGATACACGAACTTCTCGACTGCTTCTATCTGCTCACCATCCAGGGTGAGTACAGTATTACGATCCTGCCAGTCTTGTAGAAGTACTTTGCACTTCGAAGGTGCAAAGCACATACCCATACTTACGGATACTGATTGCCAACCGATTAAGTGTGGATTGCATGCCTTGAGCATTATCACACTGTAAGACAATATCATCCGCATACTCAAGGTCGAGAAGTCTTTCTCCAGGCAACAGATCCACACCACTATTACTTACATCCATCAGAGCTGTTTCCAGAATGTCATCGATGGCAAAGTTGAAGAGGAATGGTGAGATTGGGCAACCCTGTCTAACCCCACTGTTCGAATGAAATAATGCAGAGATGGTTGTATGCCCTCACTCTACCCGAGGTGTTTGTATATAGGGCCGTTAAAATGTTAATAAACTTCCAGGCACACCCTTCTTCAATAGACAATCCCAGAGAACAGTCCTGTCCAACGAACCGAAGGCAGCCCTGATGTCAGGAAACACTACGATTGTTGGCCTTTGATAAGTATGGCGGTGTTCTAACATTTGGCGGAGGGTGAAGATATGATCAATACATCCTCGACCAGAACGAAACCCAGCCTGCTCCTCGCGAGTCAATCTTTCTCGGGTTTTGAACAATCTTCGAAGTATGACGGAAGCCAATAGCTTGAACGCAATCAGAAGTAGACCTATCCCCCGATAGTTGTTACAGGAACGACGTGAACCCTTTTTAAAGACAGGGACACCTATCGACTCATTCCATGACGTTGGTACACTCTCCAGTTCCCAGACCTTTGTAAACAACGTCTTCAGTTCCTTAGTCAGAAAGTCACCACCACCTTGAAAAAGAGCCGGAGGTAAGTCATCTGGACCCGGTGATTTGTAACGCTTCAAGAGTTGGAGTTCCTTGCGGACTTCCGCCTCATTTGGTGGATCAGTCGTCACCGGTCATGGAGGGCAGGATAATCTGACCGGTGTTGCCGGAGCAGCAGGCCAGTTGAACTGCCTTTCGAAAAATTCTGCCCATCGTCCAAGACGTCGATGGATGTTAGTGATTGGCATCCCATCATCCTCGCAGATTGTTTCGCTCACACCAGACTTCTTGCTGCCAGTGGCTCGGATGAGTTGGAAGAGATTCCGGTAGTTACCAGATGCAGCACGCTCCGACCACCAGACTTCTCGGTCCTTACCCAAGCTTTTCTCAATTTCGTTACGTAACAGTCGTCCTTTGTGGTCAAACTCACGAGTACCCGGAGTAGACTGAGTGGCTTCAATGAGTTGTAAGGAACCAGATGAAACCCAGTGCTTATAAGCGAGACGTTTCGCAAAGCCGCAAGTGGCTTTACTCGCCATTTTCATGGCGTCGTGAAGTTGCTACCAATAATACTCATCCATACTTTTCGGTGGTATGGTAGCTAGCCTAGAAGCTAGCTCGGTTCGATACTTACTTGCAACAGAAGTTGCAACCAACTTGCTGACATCAATCCTTTGGTGGCGGTCACTTCGTTGTCCACTGAAAAGTAAGGTAAGATTGGCGCAGACCAAGGCATGGTCAGAGTCCAGATAGTTACTCAAAAAGGAGCGGCAGTCTTGTACACAACCACGCCAGCGGTAGCTGATCGCGATGTGACCAATCTGAGTCCAGACTTGGGATGCAGAGGGAGGACGCCAGGTGGCACATCGGGGATGACTGTGCCGAAAGTTAGTGCTAGCCAGAAACAGGTTGTGGTCTGTGCATAGTTGCAGTAAACGGTCCCCTTTATCTGACCTGCGACAAACGTGTCCCCATCGACCACCTAAACGACTCTCTTCTGTGCCTAGATGCCCAACCTGGGCATTCAAGTCTCCGGCTAGTACTACAATATCTGTCGAACGCACTTTCTGGAGAAGAACTGATAACTGGTGGTAAAACTCATCCTTGATTGCATCCGGGCTGCAATCTGTCGGGGCATAGGCGGAGATGACGAAAAGACATCGTTTCTCACATCGATTTCTTCTCACTTTGATGGAATTTTCTAATCTAACAGCACATAACCGACTGTTAATGGGGATCCAATCGACTAGTGCTGCCTCAGCTCTAGCGCTTAGTGCGACACCAACGCCAGCAAGACCAGACGAAGATGCCACAGGGTCCCCGGATAAGCGCACGTAAAACAAGCTTTTCGAAGCGACAGATGGAGATCGAATTTGTAGTACTTCGCCAGAGTCTTGAATACGGGTCTCGGATAGACAACAAACATCAATATTAAGACTTTCCAAAGACATGGCCAGCCCTATCTGTTGTCCGACCTGCATAAGTGTGCGAAAGTTGAAGGCAGCCGGTTTGAATGGTGCACGTGGTTTCAGAAAAACTGCTTCAGTTCTCGTATTCGGTGGTAACATACAATTTTCAACCGGACAGTGACTCGAGAACGTTTAGATACAGTCGAATTTCCACCAAAGACGAGCCGCTGTATAAGTACAAAAGAGGGTGAATAATGTGGTAAATAATAATAACAATAATTTGATTGTTAGTTGAAGTAGGTAAAGTAGTTTCCATAATTATAGGCAGTTCATCATATTTGTGTGTGGGCTGTGATACTGCCCGGGTGCCCAGACCGAGGCAAAGATATTTTTACATTATTATTTAGCAAGGTTATGTATTCTTATTGAATAGAATTGGGATTGTCCAATAGATGATCACGATTATGTCTCAATGCTTCGATCAATGTCTGAAAATTCCGACCCGTTTTAAATCAATAGTCAGTGATCCAATAGATTATTACCATACCTTAGTCTGGTTCTTCTAAGCCTCCAACTATCTTCATGTTTGTGACAATCAGTATACGATAATAGGAATTTTTATTTCTAAGCGTGTATAATAAGTGACTATCTTAGTGATATAAGGTAATTTATGAGAATTTACAGTATTTCATCTTCATAAGAGTGTTGGGAAAAATTTACTCGGAGTTACGAAGTCATTCGTCCTACTGTTTACAAATTACACTAAACAAAATTAGTTATATGATAGGACTACAAGAGGATCTAAACTCTCTAAGTGGACAAATCAAGTGTTGCTAGAAATAAGTTCTTGGAAGAGTACAGTATTTGAAATAGGTTGTGACAATTCGCACCTGTGTACAATAAGTGGATTGTTTTACTTCGGTTAGTGGTTATAATTTTGGATTCGTTGTTGGCGACGATTTCATAGTTGCTGATAGCAATAAGATGGTTGCCAAAACGTATCCAGTTACTGGGGGTGAAGATACCCGCATGTGGAATACTAGATTCAAGCAGTGAGTCCTTGATTCCAATAAAAAACAAGGACACTTGAAATGTTTCAACACCGTGGGAACAAAATGATGGAAGGTCTTACTAACCTATAGTATAAAAATAGGCGAAATAGATCGAGGTGTCTCAGTCCATCTCCATAGATTACATGATACAATATTGACATTAATATATTTCGTCCTTCTAAGACTGATAATCAAAGACGCCATTCTCAGAGATCCCAAATATCAAGATCAAATTCTTTGTGTATGGAGTTTCGTTTTTTAGTCAAATCACAGGTTACCGGAAGCACTCGAAATCAGAAACTCCCGTTAACATATTCAAAGTAAGATCGGATATCTATAGGACCAGATGGTCAGAATTAACAGAAGTCACGTGACGTTCTATCCTTACAATTGAGAACATCTCATATCACAAGTCTATAAACCGACTTACTATCTCTAAATAGTGCCGCCTGAAAACTTTATCCATAGTTATATGACCGTGGTACGATCAGTGGTCCAAAGGAGTCTATATAGTATATTGTACTTCGCTAAGTGCTCATTGCGTGTACTTGGTGAGTCGTCGATTCATTTTTTTTGTTCTTCTCTTTTCTAGCTCTCCTCACTCAAGCTACTCTTCATGCTACCCTAGAAGTACCTGACTAAACGCAAACCATTACACGAGTCGACGGTTTTAAACATAGATATCAAAACCATTACGACTAATTTAATACAATGTTCCAGCTTGCTTGTACGATACTCCTAAAAAGGAAGCAATCTTGTGCAAAACTTTTATGTTATCCGACGTCTACTTATAGACCCATAATACTACGACCCCTTAGTCATGAACTAGATCCCATCCCATTGTAATAGCAAACTGTGTTGCAGAATAAGTCAGCTCGCCGAGAACACTGCTTTAGTCTGATAGTACATAAGAGTTTAGACGATTTCTTCGAGGTGTTCACGTCTTGTTTATGCTTTACGGCGGGAAACGTTATAACTATATGTATTCGTAACACAACAAACTGCCAGTATAGCTTACTTATACGATAGCATTACATTATCCCTGAAATTGATACATCAGCTAGCGGCAACTTATTGAATAAAATACTTGACTTTCAACTAACGAATAACGAGTCTCAATTTCCTTAGTTAGCTTAGCTTGAGCGGCCTAATAGCAATAGAACTTACATAAAATAATAGCTATAAGCTGACAAGAATATATGCCACATAGCCGACTTAATAAATAAACATTCCGTATCATTTCCACCAACGACGGTTACGGTGCGCTTACTTGCTAAGAATATTTTGAGACATATTCCGAAACTTTTATGGCCATGAGCGCTATGAAGGAAACTAAAACTCAAGAGTTAAACATGGGCAAGTTTCACGATGTCTGATTATAAACTGGACCAATCCAAGTGCACGTGACTTCACTCGAATACACTTTTTAGATCATGGTGATAATGTGGTTTTATTTCATCCTAACAAACACTCAGAGGTGGATGACTGTCTGAAATTCAGTGAGAAATAACATTGCCAAGTGTGAAAATAAAGCCTGACAAGTGGAAAATCCAGTGATATCGTTAAACAGTAGATGGCTAGGATTTTTGTGATCTTTTACGGAGACCTAGATTAGTTGCAATGGGTGAAAAATATGGACACGATTGATATATAGCGACCTAGAATTTAGTGCGTAGACAGGTTTATCCACCTCCGGGTGACCAACATGATATATTTTTCATGATTTTTGAGTAGCTGCTCACTGATGCTAAAAGTAAGAACTTCTCAGACTACAAACTACCGCACTGTGGAGCACAGCCTGGCAGTTATGTAGTTTGAACTTCAGATACTAAGTCGCTGGTTCGAACGCCACTCCACTTAGGTTTGGACAATCGGATATTATCATTATAATAATTGGCTTTATTTACTAGCGCTGGCACATTATATGACTCATACACAAGCACCTGATGAACGAGTTATTTTGCAATAAATATACGAGCCCGCATGAAGACTAAGTAGAAAATATTAACCTACCAACTACCTTTAAACCTTCAAATAAAAAGAGCGTAGACAGGTAACTGAAAATGACGATTGGCTGACCGTACTTATTAACAAACCAAGTCCAACGTGTGAGGTAAGAAACTTTTTATGAAAGACGCTTTTGATAAGAAATGAATATCAGTCACTACATTAACGACTGGACATTCCAAGAACAACAGACGTTAATCCCAGATAGGAAATACATATATAATAACTTCATATACTCACTTTGAAAGACTTTACACCAGGACTTATTGGCAGAGAATGGGACAATCAACTTGCAGAGTAAGAAAGAAAAGGAAAGTCATCACTAGATAGTATAAACTACATGATCTAAATATTGGTGCTTAGAAGTGAACCTCAGTATAGTGTCATAATGATTATGACGACTGCAGATTGTCCTAGAGAACGTTTCTTATTAGAACCTACCGAAAAAAGATATTAGCGCTTCCGAGGAACGATACCATAAGTGTATGCAATATTACATGAACCTAGTTTAACGCTAGTATATAGTATAATTGCATACAGCAATGATCTCTCACAAACTAAATCAGAAAGTTGCAAATACTGTATGAATAAAGAATACGCCCCCCTAATACTCAACATATACTTATTTTCCTATGCTGGTAATCTACTGATGGTTTTCACTATGATTTGACACGATTATGCAAATAAGACTGGTCAGGTATAATCACTTGCTAAAAAAATACTTCTAAGGATATACGAATATAACGAACGATATAAATCGTAATACCACACGTGAACTCACAATACAACTAAGCAAAGAGAACATATCAATTATATAACATTAAACCTAGTCAATTGAGCAAATAACGGTCCAAAAGTAACTAAAAAGATTAAGAAATAGACTAGATAGACTGTACCGAAATGCAAAATATTCATACAGATGGGTAGAATTAGAAGTCGAATATTTGGTCAGTTTAATGTGAAGTCATCTTTAAAAATCGCTATCAAAAAGAATAAATAGAAAGCTCTGTGTAATTTACATACAGAAATAGCAAATAAACATTCACCCACAATTTCCAGGAAATTCAGTGATTGGAGGATAAGGAACATTAGAGTTTAAGGTCTGATTTGAACATGCAATAGGAGAAAAATCTGATAAAGGACATTCGTTTGAGAAGTCAGTAGAAACATTAGACTGTGGAGTAGTTTGGCAAGAGGCTAAGTAATTGTCATTAAAAACACGAACTTTGTAGTTTGGATCAAATGGTATACCACGTAACAAACAAACTTCCCTTTTTAAAGCTAATATCTGAGTTTGTAGTACCAAGTTGGATTTCTCAAGATAGCTAGCACGTAATGCTATTGTATCTTCACGACGCTTGCGGTTGTCTCTTGAACGTTTAGCTGCCAAGTTGTTTTTCAGCCTACGCTGAATATAGCGATCATCTTTATCTGACGTCTTCATTTTTTCGGAGGACCTGGTTACGGTACTGCAGTCGGAATTGCAGTCTGAAGAGCTTATCTGTGAGTCCTTCGTACTCAATGACACGGGTTTATCATCGATACCAGGTGAACTATTGGTGAAATTAAGTCTAGAGTTTCTCCCTCGACTTCGTCTCTTTGTATTCGGACAAATCGTGTTATCCTGTACGTCAGTTGAGGTAGACGGTGAATCAGCATTTGAAAACGTCTGATGCACGTATGGATGTGGACAAACTCCAGGTGAGTACGTAATGGGAGGCATAGGATTTATGGAACCAGAAGTTGAGTGATGCAAGCCAAAGTTATTTAGTGTAAGAGAGGGGAGTATATGTCTTTGAAGTTCTGTATCATAGTTGTATTCTTTTTTGAAAGCATCAGTGTTTACTGAATTAATTGTTTGTTCGAGAGATGGATATATGCAAGATGAAAATGAAGGATGAATAGTTTGAAAACCTCCAACTTGTGTATTAAGTTGACATGCATCTCGAATTTGAAGATTTGCATGTAGGTCAAGGGACGTACCATCAAACGGCACCTGCATCATATCAGCTGACGGCTGATTCGAAGCACACGAAACCCCGCGCTTAAACTAGTCTTGGCTTTTCAATGCGTATAAACATCACGAAAAAGTTTGAACAGGTTGTTCCAATTTCAGCTTTTTAAGACCGTAAAAACGCATTACTATGTCTTTATTATTACTCATAATAAATCGCTCAACGAAAATTTGGTTTTTTTTGACGATATTCATCGAGTTTCTCGAAGAGAGATAGAACTAGTTTAGTATTTTTAAGATCCAGAACTCATATTTGTGCAAAAGAAATGTAAAGCCAAAGCTTTATGTAAGTTTGGGTTGTTTTGGAATGTTATTTTATCTGAAATAATTTGTAAGAATGTTTAAATCTTGATATTCAGATTCAGATTCAGATTTGTGTAGTAAGGACAGAAGGCCTACGGCCTATGTTATTCCTTTTCTAGTATGCTTCTGTGAGTGTCCAGTCTTTTCTTAAAAGAGTCAATTGAAGGTGCGGATACCACTGCTTCAGGCAGCAGGTTCCAAGTATTGATGACTCGGTGTGAAAACCTGTATGCCACGGCTATTTTGTTCGTTCTTGGCTTTTCTACTCGCCTGCTATGTCCTCTGAGGTGTCCCGATCTAGTGGGAAGGAAGAGAGAGAATAAGTTAGGTCCGAAATCATTTCTCAGTATTCTGTACATCAATATTAGATCTCCCCTTAGTCTGCGATAGGACAGAGTAAAGAGGTTCAGTTTTTCAAGCCGCTCTTTATATGATAAACCCCGGAGTTCCGGAATTGCACGCGTAGCTGCCCTCTGTACCTTTTCTAGTATATCTGAGTCACCTTTTAAACAGGGGCTTGCAGTCTGAACACAGTTCTCTAACTTAGTTCTCACTAAGGATGTGTATAATGTGGTGAACATGGTAGTATCAAGCTTAGTGAATGTTCTTTTTAAAGCACAGAGGGTTTGAAACCCCTTAACTGCGACCTCCCGGCAATGGGCCGTCGTCTTAAGATCATTGCTCACTGTCACCCCTAGGTCCTTATGAGACCGGACTACGGGTAGTGACACATCCCCTATGCTGTACGTATTAACCTTTGAATCCCCCAAGTGCATGTAGACACACTTTTCCGAGTTGATAGGCATTAGCCACTCTTTAGACCAGTTTATCATATTATTTAAGTCCGCCTGAAGAGTAAATACGTCTTTGTCTCCAGTTATTACTCGCCAAATTTTTACATCGTCAGCGTATAATAACATTGGCGACTGTACTATACTTGTAAGATCATTAACGTACATTATAAAAAGTAAAGGACCTGGGACGGAACCTTGGGGTACTCCACTAAGTACTGGTCTCCAGATGGAGCACTTGGAATTTATTCTTACTTTTTGCCTACGACCTACTAGGAAATCCTTAATCCATTTTAAAAGAGGTCCGGCAATACCAAGGTTTGCCAACTTCAATAGCAGTCTATTAGTTGGCACCTTGTCAAAAGCCTTACTGAAGTCTATGTAGACAACATCCACTGAGTTTCCATTGTCTAGCGCATTAATCCAGAGCTCCCTAGCTATAAGGAGGTTCGTTGTACAGTATAGACCCTTTCTAAAACCATGTTGTGCCATGTTCAGCAAGTTATTGGTTTCCATAAATGCTGTTATGGTCCGTTTGATTATCCTTTCCAGTATTTTAATTACAACACTGGTGAGGCTTACGGGTCTGTAATTTGATGGAACTTGTCGTAGACCAGTTTTATGCATGGGAGTGACGATTGCGTCCTTCCAGTCCATAGGTAACACACCTTGGTCAAGTGACGTTTTGAATATCACAGTCAGTGGGCTGCGATATATTGGGCAATATGTCTCAAGATTTTGGGGTGTAGCTCATCTGGTCCTGTTGACTTCTCCATGTTTAGGGTGCTAAGAGCCTTAAGCACATCGTTTTGGTCGAAGTCCACGGTGAGCAGCTGGTTTGTTGACTCTGTAATTGGGTCTGGTTCTTTCTCTAGAGGAGGTTCCTGAGTGAAAACTGCCCCAAAATAGTCAGCCATAACCTCAGCTTTTTCCTGATCTTCCTCTATCATTTCAGATTCACTTCCTACTTTAATTAGGTTGGGAATCCAGTGATGAATCCTTGTTCTGTAGTTTATGTACGAGAATATCCTCTTGGGCTGCTTGAGTGCAGATTGTGCCAGCTGCATTTCATATTTTCTTTGCACTTCCCGAATTTTAGTTATACACTCGTTTCTTATCGATCTGTAGTGTTCCATCGTACCTGCTGTGCCAAGGCGGATGGCAACATCCCAGCATTTCTTCTTTTGTCTTAGTAAGCGTCGAATATCCCGCCCTAACCAGGGATGTCCGTGCTTCTTTTTCTTTGGGATAGTCCAGGGTATGTATGGTTGAGTTACCCGATTGTATAACTGCCTGAATAGAGTCCATGCCTCTTGTACTGATGCCTTTGAGTCAATTTCCCAGTTCTCAGCCGATGCTGCGGAGTTAATTGCCTGCATATCTGCCTTCCATATGTTAGGACGGGCCGGCGCAATTGTTTGACAAGCAATGTCAGCCATGAATTTGAATAAGATGACTGCATGGTCGCTTCTCCCAAGTGGTGGGAGAAAAGCCGTTTGACCAACGTCATCACCGTGTGTGAAGACTAAATCTAAAAGAGAGGAAGAGTTTCTTAAGTCGTATCTTGTGGGATCTCTAATGTGTTGGAATAATGCTAGTCCAATCGAGGTTTCTAACAGTTTGGAGTCGAACGACGATATAGATGACTCTACTTCTAAGTTAACCCAGTTTATATATGGTGCATTAAAGTCGCCTACTACAAGGCTTTTGCCGTTGTTACACCAGGACTTAAGTTTACTGAGGAGAAAATCATCTGCTACACATTCTGGACTGAGATAAACTACAACTACTTCAATACCTTGCCTTCGGCATTTCAACTTACATCTCACCAGTTCACATGTCCCTGAAACATGTGCTACTGTCTCAGCTAATCTTATGGTTAGGGTACTTTTCGTGTACACAATAACCCCGCCTCCCCTTCTGTTTAATCTATCAGCCCTACTGGTTATGAAACCAGTCAATTGGATTTCACTATCTAATACTTCTGACGTTAACCAAGTTTCCGAGACAGCGATAACGTCCGGTTTTTCTTTATCCACCAATGACTTCAGCTCCGCCATTTTATTTAGTAGGCTGCGAGCATTTGTGTAGCACACTTTTAAGTCTGTGGAGAGCTTTCCCTTGCCACCCAGAGTGGCTTGGGGATCGTTTTGCTCCGAACTTTTACAATCTGAAAACCCTTAAGAACGAGGTTTCTCTCACCGTTTCGGCGACGCTCGTTTATTTCCGCTTCTGCAGCTCTTCTCTTAATACGATCAGCTAGGCTGAGGTCCTCACGGACATATATTCCGGACCCAATCAGTTTACGTGAATTACTTAGAACCAGGTTCCTTTCTTCCACCGTGTTGAATGTAACCTTTAGGAGGCGGTTTTTCTGAGGACTTTCGGAATCCGCCTTTTTTCCTATTCTATAAAGCTTACAAATACTAACTCCTGAACCTGTATCTGGGAGTAGTTTACTTAATGATGTCTTAATATGATTGAGATCATGTTCAAATCTTGCCTTTGGTTCAGTGTCTGAAGATTCTCTTATCTTATGAAAAATGACTGATCTCTCAGAGAGATCTGTCTTTTCACGCGGTGAGGATTTTTCTTCTGATAAAGTCCCTTCCGATGTCTTGCTGACCAGCTGCGTTTTGCCTACAGCCTTTTTCTTCTTATTTTTTTTCTTCTTACCGAAGTCCATTTGTCACCACTCAGAACAGCCACACCTGGACTATGTGGAACGGTGACAGTTTTATCCGGATCTTCTATTTCGACTAGAGGTGTATGACTGCCGATGTCAATATCAAGCGACACTTCATTTCTCGTTAATGTCAACGGAGATTTCACGTTCCCGTCAACCGCAGTCAGGTGTTTAATGGGTCCAGTAGCAGCACTTACTACACTGACACATTCTTCATCGTCAGTGATCCTGTTATCAGTGCTTCCGCCATCGTTTTTCTTTCAGGCCAAAGCCAATAGGCACATAGCCTCCTGTATTAGTACCTTTTTATCCGTACAGCAGAACACACAAAGCCAATGTGAGTTAGGCTTCGAGCATCTTTTGTAAGCCGTCGGACTTAGTCGTGTACACATTTTGTGATACCACTTTTTACAGTCGTCACACTGCATTCCCTCCTCAACGGAGAACAAACAATTTGGTTGCCCACATTTGTGAGTCTTACCAACCATTGTAATTCGATTTAAAAGGTTTAAAAACAAAAAATGATAACAATGTGAACACAAGTGTTAGTCAAGGACTAAAATCAGGTACCCAGGACAAAATGTAGCCAAAAATTTCAAACTTTAACCAAAGAACTCTTAGTTAAAGTAGACCAAGAATGCTTTTTAGTGCAATAAGTACCAAAAGCAAGTATAATCACAACAAGTACAAAAATCAAAAATCACTGCCCTTTTTGAAATTGTTATAATCTACTGTGAATAAATCCACAAAATAAATAGCTCTGTAAGACTTCGACATTAGATGCCAACCGCATTAGTTTTAATGGACTCACCTAGCTCAAAGTGCTCGGTCATGCATCGGCACCAGATCGTGAGTTGGAACGCCGTGCTCAACTTCTCCCGCAATCGCTAGCAAGATAAGATCAGTCAGTCCCCGATATATTGATAGCTTATCAAATATATCTTCGAACCTTTTCACTTCTGTCATTTTATTTCAATTGGTGGGTACGATGCATATTAGAAGCTGTTACTAGTTAAAGCGTTGTCAAATCCCAAATACCTGTGGCATCTTCATTGGTGAGCCCAACGTGGTCTGGTACACCATATTGTAAATTGTGAGTCTGTTCCATTTTTGGATTTCATATATCACTGCTTTATTTTAATTTTTAGATATGATATTTTTCCCGTGTTTTTGAATATATATATTTTTCCTCGTCCATTTTTTACCTAATATTTCTCCGTGAGGAACAGACACCTAAGGTACTTAAGATAAAGACTATGACCCCAACTTCGTTTCGGTTAACGTCCTGCTGACCATACAACATCGAAGCCTGGTTCTGCTACGAAGAGGCCGACCTCTACGAGCATGGCGTGACCGACACACGTGCACAATGCCTCGCAGTAGTCAAGGCACTACCGTGCGTAACATCTAGCATGTTTACTAGCCATGTTTCGGCCCCCTACGAAACACTGAAACGATCTATCCTTAAACGCGGAGACCTGTCCGATAAACAAAGGTTAGACCAACTCCTTAATAACATCAACCTGCAACACGGTCCTGCGACAGACATGCTGCAAAGAATGAGAGAAGTTATCGGCCAAACAACCTTCGATGCTGGCCTATTCAAACAACTTTTCTTACCCAAAGTTCCTTAACAGGTGCAAGCTATGCTGGTCTCGTTCCAAAACAACGCCTTAGACGAGCTGGCTGAATCAGCCGACCGCATCCTTTAAACCACGAAATCTTCTGATACCGAAGTTCTTTCAGTCAAAGGAAAACCTCAAACGACACAGAATGACATTACGGGACTATGTCATTCTCTGACACGTTATCTACGATTTCGTAATAACCGTGAACGCTCACACACTCCGCGAAGAAGCACTTCAAGTAGGCGATCTGTCTCTAGACCACGAGAGACGGATAACCAAGACTAGTGCTGATATCATAACCAGATTGGAATGTCCTCCAGAAATTTTAGAAAACCATGCAATTTTCCCAACTCAAAATCCACCAACATGAAAAACAGTTCGGGAAACTCCCAAGCCGGCACGCGTTAACGACAACCGTAGCTGGCGAACGTAACTGATAAAAGGTACGTTTGCCTTAACGTGGGTTTATGCAAACCCATTCACTGGATTTTTGTTGTTGGTATAGATCTGCTACAACACCACAATCTATTCATCGATACGCGCAAACGGAGGCTAGTGGACGGAAACAATAGTTTGTTTCTTTGCGTAACTCCTTTTTCCGGTTGCAAATTATCTCCAGTTACAATAAGGCACACGACAGATCCATTCTATTAACCACTACTCGATAAGTATTCTGGGATACACCAAACGCAGGCAAAATTGCCGTATGTAACCAGCAACGTTACAAAGCACATCATGACTACAGGACCACTTGTATTCTCGAAAGCGCACCGACTGGCTCTCGAAAAGTTGATGTTGGCCAAATTCGAATTCGATCACGTGATAGAGTTCAGAATCATTCTACGGTCAAGCAGCCCATGGGCATCACCGTTGCACACGTTCCTCAAAAAGGACAACAACGATTGGCGTCCAACTGGTGACTATCGGCGACTGAATGCGAAAACCATTACCGATCGTTACTCGTTGCCTTAACACATTCTGTTTTAAACTGTACACTATCGCGTAACATCTTTTCTTTCGACCACTGCCTGCCTAATTTCCCATTTTTGAGTTCCACTGACAAGCAACAAGGTGACACTACTCCAAAAACACGCGGTGTTTAAGCGATAAATTTTCTGCAATCATAAAGTCATTTCAGATGGCTCGTTTATTGACAACTACACAATTATCTGGATTCATTCAATTGTTTTGATTCGAGCGAGTGACAAAAACGTCAACAGCACTAGGTACTCTGGAATTAATTGCCATACTGCGTGTTTTATTCTGGATGCTTTTGGACCATTACTCCTCCTCACGAATGGCGTTATATATGTCGTCTACTGAATAATCTAATCATCGAAAATATTCCAGATGATTGCCGTATGCTTCTCTATCAGTTGCTCATTCAGTAAATTTCTCAAAATCATATCAGTCTAAGTAGAGGTTTAGCGACACAATCATGTATGCAAATCATCAGAATAAGCACTCGAGCAAAGCTCCTACAAACTGGGAACATCAGTATTGAATTTGCCCCAAAACTCACTAAGTTTCAAGCCATTATAATAAACATGAGTTTGGAATCTACTCCCTTGGGTTCAACTTATGTTCTCCCTGATAAGCACATGAGAATCAATCACCGTTAATCATTTTGTAAAGACTTAGTTAGCCAAAGATATCTTGCAGCGCCACATCACCTAGAAATGTGGCACGTAGGCTTAGTTGATTTCAATAACTTATAATCACTATAACTCAATTACATTGTATTCCGCCTCATGTTAAACTGCATACTTGCAACTAACTTGTATGCACCATCAACCGGTAGGTATGAATATAAATAAATAGTCTATGAAAAATTAGAACATTGAGTCTAGACCATGTCTCTTACGAATACACTCGTGTTTAACGAATTGCTCTTAGTTATCTGTCCAAAATTCATATAATTATAACTTTGTACGTATGAGAACATTTTTTGATAGTCATTCATATGTACCAGTAGTATTGTGGTGTGCTACTTATATTAACATAAGGAGTATATGATGCGACTTAAAAACGTAATGTCTGGCAGCAGAAGATGGGGGAAGATCAAGAAAGAAACACAATGCAATTTGTAAAAAAACGCATGAACAATGAAATGTGAGACAATGGATTGATGTTTACGACAGGAACAGTTCGGTTTGATATGATGGATTGATATTTGTTATATCTTGAAAAGTTGATTTTTCTTGATACTACCGTGTATAACAGAGCACTAGAACACCAAACCCTTTCAAGTCGCAGTAAGAAGACAGAAGACTAACTAAAGGGATATTATTCCGAACAGTGTCAATCATAGTACAAAATTGTTAGGTATTTATAATTTTTAGTGAGAACGAAATCACCATTATAGTCTTCCAATCCACATACAGGGGGTTATTAGCATTATCCAATAGGGAAGCTACACATTGGAATTCTAGAATATTCTTCCGAAAGGTGATTGGATGAGACGTCTTCGGCTCCTTCTGAGCCTCTTCAGCTTCCTCGAGTTCACCGGTGGTCCGTCATCACACCTTCCCCCTTTAAAGTCCGTTGTGTAAGATTTTTTATCTATTAAGATTTTTTTCTTGGATCCACCTGAAGCTTGGGTGTCGCATTCCTCTTGCGGTTCATTACTCTCGAGGGTCGTACAGTGTCGTTTGTCTTTTCGATGTTTGCGCTCATGATGGTTCTTCTGAGATGAATCTACGAGCAATTGAAATGTCAACCGGTTTTCTTTGACCACTGTACTATCACTTCTTTGCATTTGTTTTATATGTCTTATGCATTTTCCGACACCTTTCCGGACTAGGTACAGTACATTTCCGATTCGACGTTCTATGACGCCTGGTTCCCACTTCCTATTACCTTGATACGATCTGACAAGTACCTTTTCACCCACCTGGAAGCTACGATTGACCTTACGACCTTCATTCGTGGGTTTATTTGTCTTTCTGGGCGGCAACATACTGTTAAAGACTGTCCGGATTTTCCTTCCGACCATACACTCGGCCGGAGACTTTCCTTCTGGTACTGCCGGATAAGGGGTAACTCTGTAAGACATCAAGAAATTATTAACCACTTGTTCTGGGATACCCTCACCTCCTCTTTTGACCAGAGCTCTTTTTAACGTATCTACGAATCTTTCTGCTTGGCCATTCGACTGAGGATGGTACGGAGGAGATTGTAGGTGCGATATACCATTTTCACTGCAAAAGCGTTTGAAAACAGATGACATAAACTGAGTACTGTTGTCGGTCACTAATATCTCTGGAACCCCGAAACTAGCAAACAATCCTGAAAATCTTCTTACTGTACTCTCCGATGTCATTTTGGGCATGTCATATACTTCTGGCCATTTTGTGAAAGCATCGACAACAACTAAGTAATTTCTACCTTGTATTGGTCCGGCGAAATCAGCATGTATTCTTTGCCAAGGTCCGTCCGGTTTAGGTCATGGTTGTGGTTCAGCTTTCGTTGGATTCTTCGCAGCCTCTAGACAGGACCAACAACTGCGAAATTTTTGCTCTATATCATGGTCCATTGACGGCCAGTATGCATAGCTGCGAGCTAGTGACTTCATTTTACTTATCCCCGGATGCCCGCTGTGGAACTGTTTAATGACTTGGTGTCGAAGATTTCTGGGGATAACGATACGGTGGCCAAACATTATACATGAATCGACAACTGTTAGTGACTCTCGTCGACTAAAATATTGTAAGAGTTCTCTGTGTAGTCTAGATGAAGGCCACTTGTTGAGTATGCAATGGTGAACAATCTTCAATACATTATCCTTCTTGCTGGCCTCTTTAATGGCTTCGAATGTGACCGGGAGTCCGGAAACTGCGTCTGACAATACTTTGTGAACCTCGACCTCGACATCTATGGCGGCTACAAGCACCTCTTCTTCTTGTTTTGCATGCAGACCAATCAATCTTGAGAGGGCATCTGCCTATCCGAAATCCGTTGTTGGTTGATACTTTATCTTGAAATCATAGCCCAGCAGTGTTGTTGCCCATCTCTGTAGCCGGTTTGCTGTATATACAGGGATACCGTTTTTTGATCCAAAAACTGCCAGTAACGGTTTATGGTCTGTAAGTAAAGTGAACTGTCTACCAAACAGCATCTTGTGGAACTTTTTTACCGCAAATATAATGGAGAGAGCTTCTTTTTCTACCTGACTGTAGTTCCTTTCAGTCATAGTTAGTGATCTCGCAGCGTGTGCGATTGCTTCCTCAGACCCGTCAGGTTAAGTGTGTGAAATTACTGCCCCTATTCCATAGTTAGATGCATCTGCTGCGACTATAATTGGAAGATGTGGATCATAGTGTGTCAATAAAAGATTTGATGATAGGAGCTGTTTTAGTTTTAGGAATGCTTCCTGACATTCGTTTGACCATAACCACTTGGTATCTTTTTTCAGTAAGCAATTAAGAGGAGCACAATGACGATGCAAATCTGGATGAAGAACACCATAATGACTAATCATTCACAAGAAAGAACGTAAAGTTGATACATCTGTCGGTGGAGGTATGGACTTAATGGCTTCGACATTTTCAGGATCAGGTTTTCTCCCGTTTTTATCCATTATGAATCCCAGATACCGGACTTGCTCCATGTAAAAATCACATTTTTCAGCACGCAGTCTGAACCCATAATCTGCTATGCGTCTGAGAACCGTATCCACCTTATTCTCTAAATCAGCATAGTCTGTACCCATGATCAATATATCATCGAGATAGGCCGCGGTACCAAGAATGTCTTATAACATAGTGTCTATAACTTGTTGGAAGATTGAAGGAGCGGTCTTTACTCCAAAAGGAAGTCTGTTATATCGGAACAACCCCTTTTGCGTGTTTATTGTCAAGTAATGCTTACACTCATCCGCTACCGGAATCCGTAGATAAGCGTCTGATAGATCTAATTTCGCAAAATACTTACCCCCATTCAGTTTCGCAAATAAATCCTCTGGTACCGGCAATGGGTATTTATGGGCTTCAAGCGCTTCATTTAGTCCCGTCGAATAATCTGCACGTAGCCGGATACTTCCATTTGGCTTTTTGACAATCACTATTGGAGCTGCCCAATCAGAAAAGTTTACTGGCTCTATTATTCCACTTCTTTGCAGACCCTCTAACTCTTGTTCAACAATAGGTAGCGCTGCATAGGGTACCGGGCGTTTTGGTCTGAAGACGGGGGTGACTCCTAGTTTAAGAATCAATAGTGCTTTTACCTTTTTGCATTCCCCCAACTCTTCCGTAAACACCTGACTATGTCTTTCCAATACAACACTCTTCAGATCCTCTTCTACCGGTTTATTGGTTCTCACTGCGCTGCATATGTGGTTAATGGGGTGGTTTGCTAATTGTAGTGTTTCTATCAAGTCTAGACCTAGCAAATCTAATCCTGGATTCTGTGTAAGATATAAAGTTGCATTCGTTTTCGCGTTCCCTTTCGAAACTGTACAACAAACCTCTCCAACAATATTTAGTTTTCCTCCAGAAGCGCTGTGAGCTAACTGGGTTGTTGGAAGCACCTGTGGTTTTCCGATAAGATTCCAAGTTCTTCGACTAATAAGTGTGATGTCCGAAGCGGTGTCGAGCTGCAGGCGGGCAGGCTTTTTATTTATATCCAAGTTTACATACTTTCTTTCGCGGCAAATTCGTGCTCGATTATGTGATACCAATATTTTGTTATTTCGAGCACTAAATCTGTATTTCTTCGAGTAGGGTTTCAAAGAATGTCGTTTATGGGTTCTTCTTCTGCAACAGTTTTCTTTATGTCCTTTTCGATGACATTTGCTACAACAATGTCCATTATATGGGCAGAATCTTTTATAATGCCAGCCCCCACAAGACCAACATGGAGATGAAGGCTGATTATCTGTGTGCGATACCTTTCTTGAGTAAGAATCTTTCTTTCCGCTTACAGCATGAACGTATGGCAACTGGCCATTGTTTTCGACCATGGAAGTGTCAATCTTTAGGTTTGCCAATCTCTGGCACTCTGCGGTTACTTCTTGTAGTGTCATTTTCGGACACTGTTCAATTTTACTCAAAATTCTGGTTTTAATATCGGCATCCACAAGAGATTGGAGGCTGCACACAAATACGAGACACTTAAACTGGTCTTCTGTTATTGCTGATAGTTTGAAGCGCTCACATTCACGGTTTACTAAACCCGCATGCTTCACCCAGTCATCATCACCTGCTTTTGTCATCTTGAGACATTGATAACGAATATTAAACAAGGATGACTGTTCAGCAAAGATTTGCGACAAAATCTCAATCGTTGCATCAAAAGAAAAATCTTTTGGATTCTTCGGAAGGATAAAGTTACTGTAACGTTCATGTTCAACAGTTCCAAGTTTTCGCAAGAGCATTCTGACCTTAGAGGCGTCATCAAGTTTTTTGAGGTCGACCTCGAACAAATCTTCATATTTCTTGAACCAAGTTTCAAAAGTAATGTCAGCTGAACCATCAAAATTAAATTCATGGATAGAATTAACAATCTGGTCAACATGAGATTTGAAGGGATCATCTGTAACTTATTTTTGATCCAGGTTCATTTTCTGAGTTATCATCTCTATCATGCGCAGCTGGGACTGTTCTTGGCGTTCCAGTAAGGCTTCAAATTGTTCAAAGGTAAATGACATATTGGTACAACAACCCGTCGCCAGATGTTATATCTTGAAAAGTTGATTTTTCTTGATACTACCGTGTATAACAGAGCACTAGAACACCAAACCCTTTCAAGTCGCAGTAAGAAGACAGAAGACTGACTAAAGGGATATTATTCCGAACAGTGTCAATCATAGTACAAAATTGTCAGGTATTTATAATTTTTAGTGAGAACGAAATCACCATTATAGTCTTCCAATCCACATACAGGGGGTTATTAGCATTATCCAATAGGGAAGCCACACATTGGAATTCTAGAATATTCTTCCGAAAGGTGATTGGATGAGACGTCTTCGGCTCCTTCTGAGCCTCTTCAGCTTCCTCGAGTTCACCGGTGGTCCGTCATCACAGTATTTTTGCAAATTAACGAATTATTATATGGTTTTTGCATTTTACCATTGGCTCTGTAATTTTGTGTCAAATACAATTCGATTGTTTTCCATTGGTGTTCGTGTTCACTGCAGTATTACTAAATTCTATCACGGTCAAGTAAAAATAAGGTCAAGAAAATCTCCTCGTAACTAGATAAACCGTATCAAACAAACTGGAACACTAGTTGAAATTCTTCTCCACAGTAATACTTTTATTCTTTCAGTTAGCCTACTAATACAAATGCAAGTGGAAATCAACACATATGGACAGGTTACCGGCATGAACGTTAGTTGCTTTCATAAGTTAAACCAATAGCAGTACCAATATTGACATTACTATAATATTCATTGCTTTTTAATATTTCTAAACACAAAATATGTACTACCTATAAGTTAATCTATTCACAAGCATCTTACGGCGACCTATTAAAATATTTCTACACGGAATCACTTTATTCTTATTATCCCATGTTTAGCCCAAATTTTCATTTTAAGCGTGTTAAGCATCAAACCAAACATTTTAAAATTGTTACATGTATTTCTCGACCAGATGCCTCCGCCTTTTTGATTTGTCTTTCAGCTTATCAATACCCGGAGGATTCCTACTATTCTTTGTATCCTCCGGTGCGCGACAATCCCATCCAGTTTGATATCGAATTAACGTCACGTTGATTCTGATGGGAGAGTAGTGTAGTGGCATTGGACCATAACCACACAATCCTCAAAGCTGAACACTAGACTCCTCGGAAAATAGATATTCAATATTTAATGTGGAGAAATACTTATCGATGGGGAAGGCGGGAACAAGGAGTTGAATTAATCGGAGTTGATCGGATGGCATGACTCGGCCATGCATGCGTGGTCCCTTCTGAATGTTACGTTATATCTCTTATTCATATTAAATATATTGTTCTATCTCTAGCCCAAGTTTGTTCTCTATCATGTATTGGTAATTGTTACAATGTAGTGAGTTGGTGTAGACAATGATATGACTTCCACGTAAGATCTTATAGATTAGGCAGTTATATCATGACAAATCTACAATTTTAGGATTAGGTCTATTACTAGAGCATCACTGAAATCATAGTAGGCCATAATTCTACAAGACCTCTATCAGATTCAAATGGATACTCTTAACTTGCGTAGACCGTTTCACTCGATGGCCAGAAGCAGTACCTATCAAGGACATCACTTCTGAAACAGTGGCTCGCGCCTTCGTCGAACGATGGGTAGCAAACTTCGGCTGCCCTTCAACCATCACTACAGACCGCGGACGGCAGTTCGAATCTGAACTTTTCCGTCGTCTGACCTCACTTTTAGGAATCACTCGCTTCCGAACGACCGCCTACCACCCACAAGCAAACGCGTTGTTAGAACGTTTTCATCGACAGCTGAAAACTTCACTATCAGCCGCAAATGTTTCACAGTGGACCGACGCTCTCCCATTCGTCTTACTAGGTATTCGCAATACAGTGAAAGCCGACATTGGATACACTGCGGCTCAACTCGTTTATGGAACGACACTCTGACTTCCAGGAGAATTCGTGGACACTTCATCTTCTTCGTTGAACATGGATCATAACTCCTACACGAGCAGGCTTACAAACGCAATGCGTTCAGTAAAACCTGTTTCCACTCGATCTCAATCAACTGATGTTTTCGTTCAACCTGATTTACGATATAGTACATACGTCTTCCTTCGTCGAGACTCACATGGACGACCTCTCGAATCAGCATACGAAGGGCCCTTCAAAGTTGTTCAGCGCGAACCTAAGCACTATATAGTCTATGAGAACAGAACCGACGATAGCATCAGAATCGACCTCATCAAAGCAGCGTATCTAAATGGAAACCCTATCCATGTCGATTTCGCTTCGGTACAATCTAGAGACATGATTACTACCCTCATGATACGCAATCCCACAGCCAACACGCACGTGGGTACTTCAGCAGTATCTGAAAATAGATTTGAATCAACCCGTTCTGGAAGAAGAGTGAGGTTTCCAGAACATTTAAACAACTATTACACCTAAGACACTTTTGCCCGCTTTGTTTCTTTACGCGCGTACGAGTGTAATTCGATATGCACTTACAAGCGTTTTTGAGACACCCGTATCAAATTATATCAAAACGCAAAGTCCGTGCTCAATTTAGAAGCTTCTAATTTCAGAAATAGGAAAAATTATATCAAAATACGAAATACCGTAAACGGTACAGCCTGTGCTATACAGTCAGAAGTTTCTCCAACGCAAAGTAGCGCGCTAGACAATAAAAGAAACAGTTAATAACAAAGGGTTCGATACCTGAGGATCAATAAAAATATTCCCAACAAGATGGAACCAAATATCTATCTGCAGGTATTCCAGCGATCTTCTCAACCAGACAACAAAAAGGTTAATAGCCACAAACCGAACCACGCCGTGACCTTGAACTTAGTCAAACACGACTTTATTGTCAGTAGTCCGACAACATGCAATAGAAAATTAGGCAACAGAAGATAAGTTTTTGATCAAAATCACATAATAAAAGCTTAGACGAGGAAAGTGGAGAACAAAAGGTGTGATTAAACGAGGTTAAAGTACACGACAAAAAAAGAAAAAACAAGTAACTGACAGTACTGTATGACAAAAACGCTGTGGAGGGATCTTCATCGTTCTCTATTCGTTACAGCAAGTACGATGGAACGCTACAGGTCGGTAAGAAACACGTGTATAAATAAAGTCTGGGAAGCTCGAAGAAAACATGTGATACAGTTGGCGCAATCTGCAATCAAGCAGCCTAAGAGACTATTCTCGTACACAAATTACAGAAGAGAACGTGATTGGTATAATGGAAACAATTATTATAACCAATTGTACCAGTGGTTTTTACCGTACCTGTTTGTTTAACTGTATTAAAACCTCACCTTCTTCCGCTAACTGTGACCTCTCACGCTTTCGTTTACGCTACGTAGTCTCGCTTGTACTGTTTGGCACTATCTCGGTATTATATCGATACCACGAGATTGCCAACAAATATGTTCTATTACGACAGTCAATCGCCTTCTGGCTTTTGGTTTACGAAGCGATCAAACCTAATATCTGGTACGCAATCTTCCTGTAGTGGTGATCACAGCTAGTAGCAACTCGACGCCAACTACAGATGTATCATTGAATTCGCAGCCTAGTTAAAGAAGGGACTGAATCTGGAATGATAGAGGAAGTTCAGGAAAAAGCAAAGGCTATGGCTGACTATTTTGGGGCAGTGTTCACACAGGAACCTCCTCTAAACAAAGAACTAGACCAAAATACAGAGATAACACACCACCTACTCACCGTGGACTTCGATCAAGATTATGTGCTTAAGGCTCTTAGCACCCTAGTCATGGAAATGTCAACAGGACCAGGTGAACTATATCCCAAAATCTTAAGACATACTGAACACTATATCGTAGCTCCACTGGCTGGGATATTCAATATATCGCTTGACCATTGTGTGTCACCCATGGACTGGAAGGATGCAGTCGTCACTTTCATACATAAAACAGGACAAAGACAACTTCCATCGAACTACAGGCCTATCAGCCTCAACAGTGTTGTAGTTAAAATATTCAAAGGATTTTCAACAAGAACATAATGACATTTGTAGAAACCAATAACTGGCTAAACAGCCAACAAAATGATTTCAGAAAGGGTTTACCTTGCACAACGGACCACTTTATGGCAAAGGAATTTTGGATAAAGGCGCTAGACAACGGAAACTCTGTGGATGTTGTCTACATGGACTTCAGTAAGGCATTGGACAAGGTGCCAACTAATAGACTGCTAATGAAGTTGGGAAACCATGGTATTACCGGACCTCTTTTAAAATGGCTTAAGGATTTCCTAGTAGGTCGTAGGCAAAAAGTAAGAATAAATTCCAAGTGCTCCATGTAGAGACTAGTAATTAGTGGAGTACCCCAAGGTTCCGTCCTAGGTGCTTTACTTTTTATACTGTATGCAAGTGGTCTTACAAGTATAGTACAGTCTCCAATGTTATTATACGCTGACGATGTGAAAATCTGGCGAGTATTAACGGGAGACGCAGATGCATGCACCCTTCAGGCAGACTTAAAAAATGTGATAGACTGGTCTAAAGAGTGGCTGATGCTTATTAACACGGCAAAGTATGTCCACATGCACTTGGGGGATACAAAGGTTAATGGGTACAGCATAGGGGAAGTTCCTGTACCCGTAGTCTCACAAGGATCTTGAGGTGACAGTGAGTCATGATTTTAAGACCACGTCCATTGCCGTGCGGCCGCAGCTAAGAGGTTTCGAACCCTCTGGGCTTTAAAACGGACATTCACCAAGTTAGATACTACCATGTTCGCCACAGTATACACAACCTCAATGAGAACTAAGCTTGCGAACTGCGTTCCGGCTGCAAGACCCTGTTTAAAAGGTGACTCGGATATCCTGGAAGAAGTACAGAATGCAGCTGCCCGTGCAATTACAGAACTTCGGGTTTACTATACAAAGATCTGCTTGAAAATATTGTAGCAGTAAATAAATCCCTAAAATAAATAGCTCTGTAAGTTTTCGACATTGGATGCTGACCATATGTTTTAGTGGACTCATCTAGCTGAAGGCGCTCGGTCAGGCATCCACACCAGATCACGTGTGGTAACGCCGTGCTCAACATCAACCGCAATCGCTAGCCAGATTAGATCAGAGAATTCCGATATATTGGTCATCGCCAAATATACTCTTCCGATCTCCTCGACTCTGTCTTTTGATTTCTCTTGGTGGGAACGAAATATATTAGAAGGTGTTACTGGTAGAAGCGTTGTCAAACACTGAATACCTGTGACATCATCAAGCTTAATGGTAAGACACAAGTGGTTAACCTTATCAAAAGCTTTTGAGAAATCAAGGTAAATGATATCAACCTTTCCCTTGCGATCGAGGATGCTTGTCCATCTGTCAACCGCAGTCAGCAGGTTGGTTATACAAGAGTAACCCTTCCTGAAACCATGCTGTTGGGGTGAGAAGAAATTTAAGGACAGTAGATAGTGGTTTAAACCGTCGCATATCAGGGACTCCATGAGTTTTGAAGGTATTGAGAGAAGAGCCGCCGGACGATAACTTGAAGGTTCATTGCGTCGACCTCCTTTGAAAATTTGTGTGATGTGAGCCAACTTCCAATTTACCGGTAATTTGCCTCGGCTTAGCGAGTGTGAAAACATCACGCTAAGCGGCGTTGTCAGGATTGGGGCTGCCTCCCTCAGTATGGCAGGATGAACCGTATCCGGGCCAGGAGAAGTATCTAATCTTAAGTGCTGCAATTTCCGGAACACCAAGTCAGCGCTTAGGTCTACTTCGGAAAGTCCTGTGGAATTGCAGATGAAACTGTCGTCAGTAAAGTTGATGTCAGCCGGTTGAAGTGTTTGAGAGTAATGTGCCGCCAGAAGGTCAGCGGCGTCGCCATCGTTGTTGGTCGGGCCGTTGAGACCTAGCAGTTGGGAAACTCCAGTTTTGGCTTGACGAAGAGAGGCTGCATAGCGGAATAGGCTTCTAGGGTTGGAGGCAAATTTGTCCATCGTTGTTGGTCTGGCTGTTAAGACTCCAGTTTTGGCTTGACGAAGAGAGGCTGCATAACAGAATAAGCTTTTCAGATTGAAGACAAATTTATCCATAAGCTTCATCTGGTATTGGAGTCTACCTTCGTGCATATGTTCCTTATATGTTTATATTGCCTGTACGCGCCGTTGTTGTCAGTTCGTTTGTATTCTGCCCAACAGTGCCTTTTGCGGCTTAGCAGGCGAAGGGTACGGTTCTTGATTACTGTAGGTGGCTTGAAGCTTTTGGGAACCGTTTGAGGAACTGAATGGTTTGTAGCACATAGGAGCGTGTGCAGTAGGAAGTCCCAATGACCGTCCACGTCGAGTTGAGGGTGAACATCCCAAACCACCTGTTGTAGATAGTCATGTAGAGCTGGCACATTCAGCCGTTTAAAATTCCAACGCAAATTATTGTTGGGATACCTCAGCTTAGTTTTGATGACAAAACTGAAGGCTATGACGGCATGATCGCTCTTTCCCAGAGGAGCCAGGATTGAGAGGTTGTCAACTAGGAATTCTTCGTTTGTGAATACACAGTCTAAGCGCGATGGTGCCTGACTGTTTCTCCAACGAGTTACCGACCTCACATTTTCATATAAGCCCAAGTCGTCGATGAGGTTGAAGAACCGAGCTTCAATTGAGTTGTCGCCTCCGGTGTACGTGTGTTCCGCGAAGTTGACTCTAGGGAGATTAAAGTCCCCTAGAATCAGGATGTGTGTGAAACCGAGACGGGTGGAACGGGATAGTCCTTCCAGCATACGACTATCGTACTCGATGTCGGCAGTTGGCTTCCTGTAAATGATTCCGACTAGACACCTCGAAGTACTGGACAATCTTACAGAGCACCATATGGATTCCTCAAGATTGTTAAACTCGAGGTTGTGAACTTGGTGCACCTCCAAGCAAGAGCTTATGTATATGGCTACTCCGCCCCCAATTCCTGTTTTTCTGTCGTTGCGGAACAAAGTCATCCCAGGTAATGCTAACTCTTGGTCCGAGAACTGAGAAGATATCCAGGTTTCAGATATTCCTATCAGATGGGCCTTATTAGCGTTGCTAAGTTCACGTAATTCATCCAGTTTATTTGGTAGACTCGCGGCGTTCATATATAAGCAGTTTATGCTTTCAATTTGGAACGCGTGGGCTTCGTCCTGTTTTTCTGTATGAGCCTTATGTGAATGGACAGGTAGCCCACCTATATGAGGTTTGCCGAGGTGGTAGGCCCTGTCCTTTACACGTTTTTATCATTTAGACAGTCCACGAGTGGAATGGTCAGCTCCAACTTGCTTTTGTGTTTGGTCCTAGCTTCATATGGCCTATCCGGGTGCATGTGGATTCCAGGTGGCAAACGACGTCTGTTGGCACGAAATGCTTCCAGAACTGCAGCCGCCATGTGGGAAGATGGGAAGGTTATCTTCATTAGACGGGGTCTGGGGTCACCGTCCTTCTTGGCTAGTCTAGTCACATGCTGAGTCAGTATGTGTTTGAGCCTCAAGGACTGTTTGATGAATTTCCATTCCCTGATGTCAGAATGTGATTGAGTAGGGTCTGCATTTTCCGGTATACCTTGCACAATTATGTTTCTTCCGCGGAAAAACTGATCGCAAGTTTCTTTGGGGATGTTCCGTATGATATTGCGCTCACAGTATGGTATGTCGGGCAATATTCTTACGTTACCATCGGATTTCAACAAGTGACTTGCTAGCAAGACGTCCTCAACGTCGGCAGCATTCTTAAGTGTTACTCGGAGAAGCCTCGGGTGATTTAGATGCTTAGAATCCTCTCCTCAAGTGAGCCGGGTGACCGTCAAAGGCTCTATTCTAGGAAGTTCGAGCTTCTTGTTCAATTCACTCCAGAGCATCCTGTCGTTTTTGTCCTGCAGACTGAGAGGAAGATCAGGATTGTCAACGAGGTTCATGATAATGAGAGAATCGTCACGAACTGTTGTTACTTTACCAGATTTCACGATGGGTTCAGGTTTAATAACTTGTTGCTTGGAGGTCAGTGGGCGTTTTTGAGTCTTGGGCTCTTTGTTGACCGGACGAACAGTCTTGGGGGTAGACTGTGCGACCAAATCACCAGTTATTTTCCGTACAGCAACACTTGGGTTGCTCGGCTTAGGCAGTGATGCCTGGTTCTTTTGGGCTCCCTTAACGTGGGTCGAATCACCTACAGGGTTTTTGGGAACCACTGTTGTGTTCAGGGACCCTAAGCTGGGAGACCCGAGTTTGCTTAAGGAGTCTAGTACCGTCGACGTAATGATGGTGCTGAGCCTCGACACGTCATCATTAGTGTTGACGGATGCTCCATCGGTGGTATACCTATCGGCATCCCTATTTTTGTGTCCGTCGCACGCTCTTGTTTGTCTACCGGTTTTTTTACTATCGTTATCCCAGTTAACTGACAACTTGTTCCGAAGACCTGTCAGTAGGACAATGATGTTACTCAGCAAGACTACAGCGTCCGTGCTGCACGTGACACACACCCACTTTTGCTCTGACTTGCTGAGTCTGTTGTAAGCAGTTGCTGTCAGATCTGTGCATGCTTCGTGGAACCAACCTTTGCAGTTGTCGCACTGCATGCCAGTTGTAACAGCAAAACGGCATCCCGGACGTTTGCATGAGTTTTTCATGACTGTGTTGAAGCAAACTATGTTATAGATGCTTGCAAAAGCCTAAGACCTTTAAAGAAAACACTGAAAAGCACACTGAAAACGGACAAAAATAGGTAAAAACGAGTGATATAAACTGAAACTAGTCTATACATGAAAAACAAAAAAAACCGAATAGTAAGCTGAGGCAAAACCACAGGTAACAATTAAATATGGTGAAACTCAAAAAAAGTAATCTACTGAACGTATAGGTCAGGATAGATTCTTTAGAACTGAAATGGTACTTTTGTTGCGTAAGAACACAGCAAAAGTTTGATATATGCAAATCACGTTAGGACTAAACTTCCCGTTCGAAACCAAGAAGAGAAGAGGCCCTAGTACTGAGCCCTGGGGGACCCCACTTGGACATTCCATAGCCTGAGATAAAGTGAGATTAACTCTAACCTTAAAGTGTCGATTTTTTAGGTATGAAGTAAGCCAATCGATTAGAGGTGGGCTGATACCTAGTCGTTTGAGCTTATTCGTAAGACACAAGTGGTTAACCTTATCAAAAGCTTTTGAGAAATCAAGGTAAATGATATCAACCTTTCCCTTGCAATCGAGGATGCTTGTCCATCTGTCAACCGCAGTCAGCAGGTTGGTTATACAAGAGTAACCCTTCCTGAAACCATGCTGTTGGGGTGAGAAGAAATTTAAGGACAGTAGATAGTGGTTTAAACCGTCGCATATCAGGGACTCCATGAGTTTTGAAGGTATTGAGAGAAGAGTCACCGGTCGGTAACTTGAAAATTGGTGTGATGTGAGCCAGCTTCCTATCTTCCGGTAATTTGCCTCGGCTTAGCGAGTGTGAGAGCATCACGCTAAGTGGCATTGCCAGGATTGAGGCCGCTTCCCTCAGTATAGCAGAATGGACCATATCCGGGCCAGAAGTGTCTATTCTTATGTGCTACAGTTTCCGGAACACCAGGTCAGCTCTCAGGTTCACTTCAGAGAGTCCTTTGGAGTTGCAGATGAAGCTTTCGTCAGTATAGTTGAAACGTTGAAATGTCCGAGAGTAGTGTTCAGCCAAAAGGTTAGCGGCGTCGCCGTCGTTGTTGGTCTGGCTGTTAAGACTCCAGTTTTGGCTTGACGAAGAGAGGCTGCATAACAGAATAAGCTTTTCAGATTGAAGACAAATTTATCCATAAGCTTCATCTGGTATTGGAGTCTACCTTCGTGCATATGTTCCTTATATGTTTGTATTGCCTGTACGCGCCGTTGTTGTCAGTTCGTTTGTATTCTGCCCAACAGTGCCTTTTGCGGCTTAGCAGGCGAAGAGTGCGGATTTTGATGATTGTGGGTTGCTGATAGCTATGGAGGACCGTTTGAGGAACTGAATGATTTGAAGTACATATGAGCGTGTGCAGTAAGAAGTCCCAATGAGCATCAACATCTAGTTGAAGGTGAACATCCCAATCCCCCTGTTGTAGATAGTCATGTAGAGCTGAAACATTCAACCGTTTGAAATTCAAGCGCAAGTTGTTGTTGGTTTATATTAGCTCAATTTCGGTGACCAAACTGTAAGCTATAACGTCGTGATCGCTTTTTCTCAAGGGAGCCAGGATTGAGAGGTCGTCAATTAAGAATTCTTCGTTTGTAAATACACAGTCTAAGCGCGATGGTGTCTGACTGTTTCTCCAACGAGTTGCTGGCCTCACATTTTCGTATAATCCCAAGTCATCGATGAGGTTGAAGAATCGAGCTTCAGCTGAGTTTTCACCTCCAATATACGTATGTATCTAGACCTCTTTCCTCTATCCTATAGCAGACTAAAGGGAGATCCAATTTTGATGTATAGAATACTAAGAAATCATTTTGGACCTAACATATTCTCTCTTTTCCTTCCCACTAGATCGGAACATCTCAGAGGACATAGCGGGCGAGTAGAAAGGCCAAGAACGAACAAAATACCCGTGGCATACGGGTTTTCACACCAAGTCATAAATACTTGGAACCTGTTACCCAAAGCAGTGGTGTCCGCACCTTCAATTGACTCATTCAAGAGAAGACTGAACACTCACAGAAGCATAATAGAAAAGAAATAACATGGGCCGCAGGCCTGATTACACAAATCTGAATATGAAACTTGTCATATTTTTAAGGACTCAGAACTATATCACGTTATAATTTGCGAGCATTGTTTCTCTTTTATCGTTAAATATACCTAGGTCGTAAACTGGATGCATCGGTGATCCACTACTACTAGATACGAAAAGCCACTAAGAGGAGCTTATACTCTGTCCAGAACCACTTGACTCATTTTCGGCCCGGCAGTTTCGAATGATGACCAAGAAGTCGAGGAATGACCTCCTAAACTTTCTTAAGGCTGTTGGGTAATATATCCCTGTTTTTGTTTATTTTTTTGCCAGCAAAAGCTACGAATCAAGAACTTTTCTTGAGAAGGACAATGAATTCTCATCAGTAGTTAGTGATTTGGTGTCTGAACTGGGCAAATCTCACAACATCTCTTCGAATGTTTATCCACTTACAGGTTACAGGTTCATTTTTGTTATGCAATAAATTTCAGACGAGTATGAATATGCCAACTTCACAAACAGCTTGGAAAAGTTCCTGATATCTTATGGTGAGTTATAATTAATTGTAAATTAGACAGTATGCTCACGAGATTCAGACGAGAACGTTAAAGAATCCAGTGAATTTCTTAAGTCCCATCCATAAAATGTCTCAGTGCCTCAAATTCATTTACGAATATAAGCAACATAAAAGTCAAGTGTTTGGTAAAGTCCACCAATTTAATGTGATTTGGTGATTATTGCTTAGCCTTCACTAAACCACTTAGATTTCAAAGCAGATTATACAGTACTTCAGTAAGAAAGGGCTGGTGGTGGGTTTTTGACATCGCTTCATGAACCTAGAATTTTGATTATGTAACTCGTTTATGAAATACGGTTTTATTTATTCGACTTTGGCTGTCACCAGCATTTTCAAACTCAAGCGGTGTTCCTCGGAGTTGCCCACTGTCTAATCAGTCTTAATGGGTTGGTGTCTGACGAGATCTCAGCACGGATTCAAAAAGCCCGTTTAGCTTTTGCTAACTTACGTCACCTATGGCGAAGGCGAGATATCCGTCTATCAATTAAGGGACGAGTATCCTACGCAGTAGTTCGGTATGTTTTACTTTACGGCTGCGAAACGTTGCTATTAAGGATAGAAGATACTCGTAGACTACCATTATTTGTCCACAGATGTCTTAGAAATATTGCTCGCATCTACTGGGATCACCGGGTAAGTAATAGTGAGGTTAGACTCAAGGTATTAGGGAACGGCGGTAAATCACTTGATGGAGTTGTGAATCCTCGTAGACTGAGATGGTTGGGCCACGTATTACGTATGCCTGAACACCGATTACAACGACGTGCAATGCTGAGTAGGGCTGGGGATGGTTGAAAGAGAGTTAGGGGCGGCCAAACCAAAACGTGGCATCAGTGCTTGAAGTCACTAACTTCTAATCTGAGCCATGTTAGTGATATAGACTACTTGGTTGGGGTCCACGTGACTTCCGTAACCAATAGTTGGAGAGTTTGCGTGACATGACTCAGAATCGATCACAATGGCGTCGGTGTATACACTCTCTGTTTTCCCGTAAACCGTGAGATTAAAATTGCTTTATATCTTTCTTTCTACGAACTAATTCTTTCTCCCCGTATCATATCCTCACATGCAATCTCTTTTATATATTAGTGCCATTGAAGTAACTGCTTCTATGAATTTGGTGTTCATGTTGTTGTGCTAATGAGATATTGCAACTTGGACCGATGCATATATGTTCCTGATCCTACGTTGTGACTAACTGACTAAGATGTTTATTTATTCATAAATTTTCAAATGGATAACCATTTAGTTGATAAATTAAAAAAACCCATAAACAAATAAATAAATAAGAAAGAAAATTATCCTCAGTCGTGATTCTGTTTTGTTTCTTTTTTCTTTAAAATGTAAGATAAACTTTCATTAGATAATATATACAGTTTCAATGTGTGAGTGAGTTTGCCGTTCATCTTGTTATGCAAATGAGGTGTGGCAGCTTGGACTGATGCATGTATATGCCTGGTCATATGTCGTAGTCGAATGACTGACTGCACTTTGATGAGAACATTTATGATATGACTAACAATTATTCGGAATCTCGTAAATCGGTTCTAAACCTAGTGGTTAATTTTTTATGTTTTCACTAATTAGTTATGGAAATAGCAAGTCGAGTGTTCTTTTGTTCATGTGCTTGTATTATTTATGATACGTTGTGTACTGCTACAGAGGCTACTGCTGCACTGGCTGTATTCACCTACATTTGTTGGTGTGTATGAGATAAAAGGTTTAGGTCATCTGCAAAGTCCAAATCGTTTAGTTACATCGAAACTGTCCATTGTATTCCGTGTTCACCCTAAGATATAGTGGTCTTCATAATCTAGTCAACCACCAGAAGAAAGATAAACGACGAGAGTAAGCAGCCTTTTCTGACACCGGTACTCACTTGGAATACATCTGTCAGCTGTCCTCCACCTATGAATTTTCACTGTAGTCCGTCGTATGACTTCCGTATGATGTTGACGATCTTCTCAGGTACACCATAGTGTCGATGAGGGTTCCATAAGTTTCTCCTATCCATATTGTCGAATACTTTCTCATAGTCAAGGAAGTTGATGTATAGTGACGAGTTCCATTCAGTTGATTGTCCAACAATGATCTGTAGTGTCATCTAACACAGTAGGTCAACAAATGTTGAAATGTTGGCACGTAAAGAAAAGAGCCAGCATGAATTTCATGAAATTATGAGACTTGTAGCGTAGGCTTGTTGTCTGTCTGACTATCAGATGGTAAGTCTACTTTCAAGTATTTTACTCTATATCATTTTAAATTTAAAAATTCATTGGTTAGTTTTTCATAAGTTGCTAGTGTTCCCTCGCAGATGTTTTTGACGTATTGCTCACGTATAGTGATACTGTTAAACTGGTTAAAGTCAAATTATATTATTATGCTTCGACACAATAACTGGGAGTTAGATCAACAAATTTTAATTACTTTTCATCTAACTTAGTAATCACGTGCAGGTGTGCGTGTGTGTGAATTACCTGGGAACAGAAACAGGTGGATTAGGCTTCAAACCAGAGACCTTGTAGTTGTTTCTCGAGTCTTTTAACCACTAGGGCATCGCTGACACTAGTTATTGATTATTTTGTGACTTATCGGATATCCCGTTTGACAAGGTGGACTCCTTTCACCAAGTGATCTTTTTGTTTTGTTTTAAAGGTTGCCCATATTCAGTGCTAACAGAAGGACCTATTTCTGACCGCTTTTCTTCTGTTAATAATCGTAGTTTGCTTTTACGTGAGTCTAACCCTTCTATATGTTTTAACTGTGTAATTGCTTCATAGATAAAATCTTAGTTTGTTTAAATTCATGGCAAATTACGTTTAGGATAAGTTATTATTTATTGTTCTGTGTAAAAGTTTAAAATGGCACTCAATTGTTTCCAAAATGAGGTGAAAATGAGTTTTTAACTCAGTAAGTTTCTACTACTCCTACTACTATTCTTACATTTATCCTTATAATTTCGTCGCACTATACTGTGGTATGGGAAGTTGAACTGATGTGCATATGCGTCAGTTTTTATGCTGCTCATTGCTGATGGATTGACTGTTTATACATACAATAAATGCTATTACTCAACCATGATACATAATGCAAGGGGATGTGGTACAACCATTGTCTCGGTTTCACATTTTGTTCTTGTTTTTCTTTCTCAGAATATCTATGTTCAGAGATAATGGCTGTTAGACAATTATCTACAATGAAGTCTGTTGGTAAACAAAGTGACGAACATCATTTCATGGATGTGGACAGTTCGGAGGATAAAGTAGAAATTCTATCCTGTTTGCAGAAAGCGTTTAAAGCTCTTGGCTTAAAAGTGCTTCCTGATGACTCAGCACCTACTGTTATATATTCTTGTCTTCAAAAAGGTGTAAGTGATTACAAACGGTACATAGCTTATACAGATGTTCGTTTCGTTCATGCTTTTTATTTCGGAAGTGTTTTCTAATAAATCCTAATAGTATCGTACATTTATTAATTTGTGTTTGGATAATTTGTGGCAAAATCGAACTATTTACCATTTCATATGACTGGATACTAGTTGCATGAGTAGGATGGTTGGAGACACTTGCAGAACATTACAGTCGTCAAAAGGATGGATAGGAAAGCAACTGGAAAAAATTGAGAGGGATCTCCCAGTACAGAGTTCAATGGAGAATGCTGGTGGGCGGCATATGCTCCTTTGTGAGGGTTAACAGGTGTAAGTAAGTAAGTACGGTCGTCTAACATGTTTTCATTCTTTTCTAGGTGCTTCAAGACAACTTCAGGGAATATTAGTGGTTTTTATCTTTTTAACAATATACTAAGCTGTCTTTATCATCATTACCGTGTGTCCTCGTCCTTTTGCCCTTATCATTCATTTTTATCACAATATACTTACTTACTTACGCCTGTTACTCCCTATGGAGCATAGGCCGTTGACCAGCATTCTCCAACCCATTCTGTCATGGGCCTTCTTTTCTAGTTCCATCCAATTCTTGTTCATTTTTCTCATGTATATCTCCATTTCTCGGCGTAATGTGTTCTGTGGTCTTCCTCTTTTCCTTTGACCTTCAGGATTCCATGTGAGGGCTTGTCTTGTGACGCATTTGGGTGCTTTCCTCAATGAGTGTCCTATCGACTTCCAGCGCTTCTTCCTGATTTCTTCCTCCGCTGGGATCTTGTTTGTTCTCTCCCATAATAGAATGTTGCTAATAGTGTCCGGCCAGTGGATCTGAAGTATTTTGCGTAGACAATTGTTAATAAACACCTGTATTTTCTGGATGATGGATTTCGTAGTTCTCCAGGTTTCTGCCCCATACAGTAGAACCGTGTTGACATTTGTATTGAAAATCCTGACCTTGGTGTTGGTTGACAGTTGCTTTGAGTTCCAGGTGTTATTCAGTTGTAAATATGCTGCTCTTGCTTTGCCGATCCGCGCCTTCACATCTGCATCAGACCCACCATGTTCATCAATGATGCTGCCCAGATATGTTAAGGTTTTTACATCTTCCAAATCTTCTCCGTCAATTGTGATTGGATTGGTTCATTCTGGGTTGTATCGGAGAATCCTGCTTTTCCCTTTGTGTATATTGAGACCTACTGCTGCTGAGGCTGCTGCCACACTGTTCGTCTTCTCCTGCATTTGTTGTTGCGTTTGGGATAGAAGGGCCAGATCATCTGCGAAGTCTAGATCGTCCAACTGCATCCTAGATGTCCATTGTATCCCGCGCTTCCCTTCAGATGTTGACGTCTTCATGATCCAGTCGATCACCAGGAGAAAGAGAAAGGGTGAGAGTAAGCAACCTTGCCTAACACCGGTCTTCACTTCGAACGACTTTGTCAACTGTCCTCCATGCACGATTTTTCAATGTAATCCATCATATGAACTCTGTATGATGTTGACTATCTTCTGAGGCATTCCGTAGTGTCGAAGAAGTTTCCATAGTGTTGTTCTGTCCACGCTATCAAATGCCCTTTCGTAGTCAATGAAGTTGATGTAGAGTGATGAATTCCATTCAATTGATTGTTCCACACTGATCCGTAGAGTTGCGATTTGGTCTGTACACGATCTATCCTTACGGAATCCTGCCTGTTGGTCACGAAGTTGAGCGTCTACGCAGTCCTTCATCCTGTTTAACAATACCCTGTTGAAGACTTTTCCCGGTATTGAGAGAAGAGTGATGCCACTGTAGTTATCACACTTGCTGAGATCGCCTTTCTTCGGTATTTTGATCAGGAGTCCTTCTTTCCAGTCTTTTGGTACTTGTTCCTCATCCCAAATCTTATTGAAGAGAATGTGGAGTATCCTTGCAGTTGCCGCTACGTCTGCTTTCAGTGTCTCTGCTGGAATGTTGTCCGGTCCTGCTGTTTTGCCACTCTTGATTTGCCTGATGGCCATGCTTATCTCTTCAATTGTTGGTGGACCAACATCGAATGGGTGGTCCGTGGGTGCTGTTTCGATGTTGGGTGGGTTCAGTGGGGCTGATCGATTCAAGAGTTCTTTTGAACTATAGTCTACTTCGATATTAGTACTGCTCTGATAATAAACCTGGTCCTGAAATTGTAGAGTTGTTATGATGTAAGTACCTAATCTAAAAGATCTTACGTGGAAGTCACATCATTGTCTACCCTGATTCATTGCAATGTAACAATCACCAATACAAGCTTAGACCAGAGATAGAGCAATATATTTAATATGAATAAAAAGCATAAGATAACATTTAACAAAGTCCACGATTGCTAGGCCAAGCCATGCCATCCGACCAATTCGAATTCATTGGATCCATTCTTCCCGCTTTCTCCCTCGTTGGGCTTTTCTCAGCGGCACATGTTCAATATCTATTTTCCTAGGTGTCTCGTGTTCAGCGTTGACTATTGTGTGGTTAGGGTTCAATGCCACCACATGTTCTACCCACCTGTTTTGCTGTTCCTCAGTGTTGGTGATTACTTTGCCTCTCTTGTTTTTCACTGGTTGTTCTGGTTTACGATAATTTCCAGCGAGCTTCTCTATTGTATCATACAATCATCTCATGTTTCCTTCACTTGCAGACTTTTCCGCCGTCATTGCTAGATCTTCCACATATTTACGTCGGTCGGTTCTGATGCTCTTCTTCACTTGTTTGTTTACTTCTGTGTATTCAGCTTGTGCCTTGGCTTTTTCTGCTCTTGTTCGGTTGGTATTGATTGCTGCCTTCTTGTTCCTCATTTCTTGAATCTTATCCAGTGTGTCAACAGTGATCCGTTCCTTGTGATGGTGCTTCTTGCGATCCATGACCTCATGACATGTTGAAGTGATTGCCTCTTTGATCCCCTTCCAGTTGCTCTCCACAGTAGTTCCTTCTCCATTGAGTAGATCATGAAAGGCCTGGAACTTGTTGCTTAGGACTATCTTGAATTTGTTGAGTTTGTTAGTATCCTGAAGAAAGGCCGTATTGAACTTTTGTGATATTGTCCGCCCCATTGTCCAGTGCTTCTTGAGTTTCAATTTCATCTTGGCGACCAGCAAGTGATGATCTGATGCTATATCAGCTCCTCTCTTGGTTGTCACGTCCTCTATAGTCCTCCTGAACGTTTTGTTGATGCAAATATGGTCGATTTGGTTTTGCGTGGTGTGATCCGGTGAAGTCCATGTGGTTTTGTGTATGCGTTTATGTGGGAATATGGTGCCGCCTATGACCAGTTCATTGAAGGCACATAGATTTGCAAATCTCTCACCGTTTTCGTTCCTTTCTCCCAGTCCGTGTCGTCCCATGATGTCTTCATATCCAGTGTTGTCCGTTCCAACCTTGACATTGAAATCTCCCATCAGAATGGTCAGGTCCTTTGTTGGGCACTTCTCGATGATTGACTGCAGCCTATTGTAGAATCGATCTGTAGCGTCTTCATTGTAATCGTTGGTAGGCGCATAGCGTTGGATGATGTTCATTGAAATACCCTCTATCTTTGTTTTGAAGGAGGCTTTGATGATCCTTGGTCCATGAGATTCCCATCTCATAAGTGCATTTTGTGCTTGTTTGGACAGCATCAATGCAACTCCTTGTGTATGTGGTGCATTTTCTTCTTCATGGCCGGAGTATAACAGGAGCTCTCCTGTAGTTAGTCGTTGTTGTCCAACTTGTGTCCAATGTGTTTCACTGATCCTAAGCACCTCTAGGTTGTATCTCCTCATTTCTGCAGCAATTTGGAAGGCTCTCCCGGTGTCCCACATTGTACGCACATTCCATGTACCTAAATAAATGGTCGCTCTGGTTGTCAGAAGGGGCATCGGCCTCGTAACTTCCGAAGGAATTCGGCTTTCATCATGAGGCGTCATAGTTCTTCTAAATGAAGACCTTCTGACTCCCAGGGCAGAGTTCAAAAGGTTTGAATACTGTTTTCTGGTTAGCGTTTTTTTAGCGAGTTAGTTTTCTACGGGATGGGGACGCTAACCCCATACCCATCCCTCCTCCTTTATCCGGGCTTGGGAGCGGCAGTAGCCCCCGGAGGGACTTCAGGCGGAGTTATCACAATATATTCTAATTTATTCCCTGCCATTGGGTTATTCAAATCTATCATCTTTGCAACACTGTTTCTCTTACAGTCATACCTACATTTTCAAGTGTCGAAACTAAATACCAGATTGAGTTTATTGAAATTTGTCTCAAGATGTGGATATATATTGAAATTTTCAAACAAACATACATATTTAACTGTGACTGTTTATTCCAGCTTTCCTTGCAACCCTGTAAACCTCAAAGTATTCTGTTGCGTTCTATCGCCTCTTAACTATCACGTGATAAAATCACTAACCAGTATCATGTCAAACAGCACTGGTAGGCTGGAGTTAATTCCGATTCCTTGTTGGCCTTCTGTATAGCAGCTTCTCACCTAACCCAGCTCGCTCAGTCCGGAACACAAATATCAACCTCCACTATATGGATCTTATATGTCAGACGTACTTGGTTTATACGCAAGCGGACCAGACCCCATCACACCATAAAATAAAAAATAACAATTATGCAAAATCATGCTGAAATTGGCTGTGTGTGGGAGACAGTAACTGATAAATTGAGAATAACTGGAGAATAGTAAATCGTATAACATTAGCCAATAAGTCAAATGAAAGCTTATGATGAAAGGAATGTAGATATATACATAATCTAGTTACTTAATAATTATCCGGTAAGAATATACGTAACAATAGTCTATAAACAACCCTCAGCAGTTACCATTCATTTATTTTTTGTTCGGTTATAACATATTGGAGTCTAGGGGTTCCATAGATCAACTCGTTTTAGAGTGAAATTGAAGGCTTATTCGCTAAAGCACTCTGCTTTGAACTATTAAGTCTCAGGTTCGAATTGCAATAGCCATTTGGACAACCGAATGATATCGAAAGTTATAGCTTGCAGTCGAATACATAAATATGTCAGTCAGTCATAAGCAACACCAAACTTTGAATCTGCTACACCTCACCAACATAAGGAGATACAATTAACATGATGAATACTGAAGTAGTAGAATATGTACGGGATAAGTCACATTGATTTTTTTATGATTAACGTTTATTAACAACGTTGTTTTCGACGGAATGCGGTTACTAACCCCGTGTCGGTCCCGGTTTTGGACCGAAAGTATCCCTAAAAGGGCTTCAGGAGGAGTTACATTATTTGAGCATATACATAATTCTTCTTATAAAGCAGGAATCTAACTTCTTGATTGGCACAAATGATATCCATGTATTCTGTTTTTCTTTCGAATAACTCTGTCAGGGTACGAAAATAACATCACAGGTTGTTTATTGATATCCTGTCACTTACTGTGGTAGATAGATGAGAACTACGTAGTTGGGGGTGGGTCCTCATGACTATCGTAACAAACAGTTGAAAATGTTTGCTAAGGTGGTTTAAAATCAGTCATACTAACAAAAATGCATTTAGTCTTTTCCCTAAACTACTTATACTTCTCATTTCACAAATCCATTTTTTCTCGAATCATATTATATATGCTCAGTATTTTCTACCAAAACTGATACTGTTACTCCTACTACTACTCTAGCATTTGTTTTAATAATTTCACCTCACTATACTGATAAGATGTGGTCAGTTGATCCGAGTGAGTTTAGTGATAGGTACTACACTGTTTGAGGAGGAAGTCGAAAAAGGAAGTTTAGAGGTGAAAGTCGATGTAGGAGGAGTAATAGGAAGTGAAGACGGAGGTTGATTAGGAATACGGTGGTCTTGAGTGCTGTTAGATGTATGAGGGTGGTTATCACTTCCCGGTTGCCCACACCGTGGAAGGGTTGTTCTGGAGGTACCTGAAAAGGAAATTGGATTAGAGATGGTCTTAGTAACCTGGGAGCGTGACCGCAGTGCCCAAGGGACAACTGCTTGAGGTCGGTAACACACGGCCTTTTTATGGGTAATTTTTGTGTTAGCTCCGTACTTTTTGGGACCTTACCACCGGAGACGGATATCCGTGGGATAAGGCGAGGTGTGCATTTTTAGGGTCGACCTTTTCTAACCCCACCCCTCCTTGTGGGAAGGCAGCATCGCTGTCATGCTGGTTGTCTGAAGGAAACACCTTACTGCTTTCACACCTCTGTACAGTGAGCAGTACAACTTCCCCTTCGGACCTTGGGTTTGTTGCTTTTAGTCTTACCGCTCTTCAATCGACCTGTCTGACATGATAGGACCTTGAGGAACAGTTGTTCCAGCCAGTATAGCTCGGTTTCTTCGTCACGATAGGCAAACCCGACCACCACGTCAAAGTAGCAACAACGGTCGGGGTCCGCGTGACTGTCGTAACCAATGGTTGAAGACCCTTGGTGACATGGCTCAGAATCGATCACAATGGCGTAGGTGTATACGCTCTCTATCTTCCCTTAAACTAAGAGATTAAAATTGCTTCATATCTTTCTTTCTACGAACTAATTCTTTCTTCCTGTACTATATCCTTATTCCAATCTTTCTTTTATATATTACCACCTCTGAATTAACTACTTTTGTGAATCCGGTGTCCATCTTGTTGTGTTAATGAGGTATGGCAACTTGGACCGATGCATAAATGTGCCTGGTCCTACGTTGTAGCTGACTGACTAACTACACTGTTTATGAATGACTGAGTATGGTTGATATATTTGTGGCGTAAATCCGTTAAGATTAATCAATAAGACTGTGTGTTAAGATATAGTTATGGAGAGCTTAGGAGCCTCATACTAAAACAATATAGATGCTCACTGCCTCCATCGCTGTTTTCCACTGGTTATCCAACTGAAGTCAGTTCATGATGTAAAATATCATACGGTTGGAGGTTCTTCCAAAACATACATTTGTTTGCATTACTATTCTTCTATTAGATATCCGATAGTCTTTCAAGATGCCCACCCAATCATATGGGGAAATCAATTATCCCACTGACTGGTATCAGTGATCGCCAATGGTCACAGATAATGCGTATCGCCGCATTGCTACAACAACAATATTCCAGTCGCCAAGCTACTCTTTTAAAACGTTTAGATGTTACTGTACAAAGTTTTAAATGGTCAGATAAAGCGAAAGTGAGTTGATGTCTTAATGTTTTGGTTTAGTTTTTTAAAAATAATTTATTATAATTTATCATAATAATACTAATGTACAAAAATAACTCGTGAAAAACAAAATTCATTTTTAAAAGTGAAAATAACACTTATTAAGTTGAATGTTTTCAGTGAGGTGGATTTCACCGTTTGTGATAGTAACCATTGGAGAATCACTAATGACTCCCATTTTAAGCCTTGCCTGATAAGACCTCATTTTATTGAGTTACACGATCATCAGAACTCAATCTGGAGTGCCTTAATAAAATAACGGATGACAGTATAACGCGTATTCTTTGAAGTATCATCATTTTGAGATGTGATCATAAGCATTGAATTTCAAGTCCGAGTCCCAACTCGTGCTACTGATTGTAATTGAGTAGGTTTGCAGTAAAACATTTGCAGCAAAAAAGTGGCTTCTTCAGGCACACTGCATTATCACAGACAGAAGAAATGGTCATATGATCTCACTCTTGTTATGTGATTTTCGGGTGTTGATAGAAGAGCTTGAGAAACTAGGGTGTTAGCACTCTAAAATGTTATGTTCTTGTGGCCTGTCAGTTATCATTGCCGATTGAGGACACTGACTTACTGACCAAGCCAATAACACATAAACCTGTATAAGCAGCCTAGAGTCCTTTCTTAGTTCTTATTGGTCCACCACGATAGTAGCTTGTCTCATAACCCAGCCGGTTTTGTCCAGAACACCAATATCAGCCTCCGTTATACGAATAATATATTTCAGACATACTGGGTATATATATAAACAAACCAGACCGCATCATACCATAAGTAGAAAACAACAATTATACAAGATAAAGTCAAAAATTGGCTGTGATTGTGACTGTCACTAATAAATTGGAAATATCTTAAGAATGATAAATCGTATAATAATAGTCAATAGGTCCAATAAAAGCTCATAATAGAAGGAATGTGAATATACATATAATATAGTTATTTAATAGATACAAAATAAGAATATATATAACAATAGTTCACAAATAGATCCTAGCGGTTACTATTAACTTATTTTCCGTCCAGATATAACACAAAACCCAAAACACTTACATAAAGTTCATATGTAACCGAGCTCTTTAATTTTGTGGTCATACTTTCAGGTCGATATGATCATCAATGATGATTTAATTCATTTTCAGATTTCTCTAAAAATATTTCACATAGTAAAGATATTTAGGAAATCCAAAACACATATCTCTCCCAAGACAATGCAGACCACATTTTTATTCCTGAAAATTATCTCATGGGACACCAAATAGTGAAGTTGCCATACCATTAACACCCACTGTCAAACAAAATAAGTCGATCTGTTAAAATATATACAACCACAGCTGCCTAGAAAACCTAGTCGTCAACGGAAATCCATTAGTTCGAATCTGTAATTCATCATTGAAGTAATTGAGTGTACTAGCCCTTTCATTTATGTTGGAATTCCCGTTACGCCTAATGAATAATGGATTACTAGTATTTCTGAATATGGCTTACGTGGCTTTTACTAACCTGTATTCAAATGGCGATATCGGTTTCCGTATTTAGAAGATTCAAATCATGCTCTACTTCGAACATGTATTTATTTGCGTCTTATTGGGCGGAGAAAAGCTATAGCAAGAAAACTCCTTCGAGTTCAACCTAATCAATTAGGAAGTTAAGCATATATTCCAGACATAATTAGAGAAGTTGTTCAACCATGAGAGGGATATCCATCTTGAGGCAGCTTGACGTGATATCCAAAAACTGTAGAAACTAGTGATTTCTACAGGTTATTTAAACAAAAGGTTAAAAAAAGTTCGGGGATTTCGGCGGGATCTGTCGGAGTGTGATAGATGCTCAGGAAGCCATCCCGTCTGGCTCCGAACACGATGACGAGTGGAGTCAGCTTGGACGTGAGTTAATCAAGAGCTTACACAATAATCGTGAGTAGTGGTGGTTTGTGAAGGCAGAAGAAATGGAAAAAGCATCAACGATATGTAGCAGCAGACAAATGTTAAGACTTATCAGGGAAACGGGTATTGGAAGTTTGGTTTTTAGTGAGACTATCTCGGATAAAGACGGTAATTTTATTCATTCTCAATCCTGGTAATCGAACCGATGTGCAGAACACTTTAAGGAACAGTTCAATCGGCCTTTAATCACTCAGTTACCCAATATCTCGAAGCTACCTGAACGTCAAACTTATGTAAGTCCTCCTACTCTTAGTGAAGTTAAAAGGCTATAAGTAGTCGAAAGCACGACAGAGTTGCCCCTAAATGTCCTGGTATGGCCGAGAGTGGGGTGGGTCCTCCCTTTCGAAGTGCTCTCACACGGCCACGCGTATACAGCCTTTGCCGGGGAAGTCCTACTCACTGCCTTCTCGTGGCGGGGGTGTTGTTTACGAAAATGAGAGGACGAAAAGCAAATGTCCGGCGCTTTGACCGGATCCCAAACCAATGGTGCACATGGGCTCCAGTATCCTGAGAGAATAAATGGTGTCAGTCAGTCAGTAACAACATAGAACTTCGTACGTACGTATAGCAGTTCGAGTTGCCACACATTAGCACAGAGATGCAGTTGTCGACTCAAATCCCGTAGTGGTAGAGGTAGTAAGAGTATAAGCAGTATTCGGAAACATTAGGGCTTGAAGTATAATACAGTGAAATAAATTTGGAAAGAGGAAAAAGGGACATGAATTCAGAAGATTAGAATTTGGGAGAACATAAAGAGTGGATGCACCTGCGCCATTGCAAACGGTTTTGAGCCATGTCATTCAGGGTCCCTGCTTCGGTTTTGGCACCCGGGCAGTATCACAGCCCACACACACAAATATGGTGTGGCGCATATATATTTGGTGCCCTCTTGTACCGATATTTATGTGTTGAAATAAATAAATGAATAAATACATTCAGGGTCTAACCATCAGTTTCTATCATCTCGCGGACCCCAACCAGGTAGTCTACACCTACCAACATGGCTCAGTCCACTTGTCAGTGATTTCATGGATTTGTGCTATGTTTTGATCTGACCGCCCCTAGCTTTCTTCCATTCTACTCCTATACCACTGAAGACCACATGTCGAGGTAGTCGGTGGTTGGGTATACGTAACACGTGTCCCAGTCATCTCAACTGATGAAGTTTCACTACTTCATCAATTGATTTACCATTCTTACCTAGTACCCGTTTCCTAACAACCACATTAGTTACTCGATGGTTCCAGGATATACGAGCAATGTTTCCAAGGCACTTATGATTGAATGCCGCTTTAAGGTCGAGAAATACTACGATTATGGGGCGTTTGAATGTGTGTCTGTGTTCTAGAACCCGAATTAGTGTGAATATGTGGTCTATACAACCACCTCCAGGTCGAAAACCAGCCTGATTTTCTCTAGTCTGTTCTTCACGAGCTTTGGTTAGGCGTCGAAGTATTATTAAAGCTAACATTTTAGACACTATATTAGTCAAACTGATTCCTCTGTGATTGTCACAAGAGGACTTTTGTCCTTTCTTATAGACTGGCACAATCAGTGATTGAGACTAGTCAGATGGGATTACGTCCAGTTCCCAAATTCTACCTAAGACCTCAGTTAATCTCACTGCTAATACTGAACCACCATCCTTAAAAATCTCAGGAGTAAACCTATCAGGGCCTGCTGCTCTCCCTCGTTTCAGATTTCCTATGGCTTTTTCAACTTCGTAAAGAGACGGAGGACCTAATACCGGTTTCCTTAACAAGTCTGAATAGTTGTCTGCTATTAGCTATTGCCGCTGAATAAATGGCGTGTGAACCAATCGTTGGTCACCGACTACCATGGGACTGCATCTCCTTACGATGCTCCACTGCCTTGTGGGTTAGACTTTCAAGGTCAAAGGCTCGGGGTGTGGTCCCCTAAGAAAGCTACCTGCTTCGGTTTGGGCACCGGTTCAGTATCACGGCCCACGCACAAATATAATGAAAATAATGACATCTACTGAAAACTCTATTCTCGCTCCAATTTACAGTCAAACAGTTCACATTATTATTATTACGTCATTTATTCACTCTCTTTTATTCCCACTTTATATATCCTTATTTTTCGAGTTATACAGTAGCTAGCCTATGGTGGAAGCTCGGTTTTATCGAAACGTTCTCGAGTCACTGCCTGGTTGAAAATTGTATGCTACCACCAAATATCAATACTGAAGCAGTTTTTCTGAAACCACATGCACCATTCAAACTGGCTTCCTTCAACTTTCGCACACTTATGCAGGTCGGACAACAGATAGGGCTGACTATGTCTTTGGAAAGTCTTAATATCGACGTTTGTTGTCTATCCGAGACCCGTATTCAAGACTCTGGTGAAGTACTACAAATTCGCTCAGATTGATCACATCGCGACCAGCTACCGCTGGCGTGGTTGTGTACAAGACTGCCGCTCCTTTTTGAGTAACTATCTGGACTCTGACCATGCCTTGGTCTGCGCCAATCTTACCTTACTGTTCAGTGGACAACGAAGTGACCGCCACCAAAGGATTGATGTCAGCAAGTTGGTTGCAACTTCTGTTGCAAGTAAGTATCGAACCGAGCTAGCTTCTAGGCTAGCTACCATACCACCGAAAAGTATGGATGAGTATTATTGGTAGCAACTTCACGACGCCATGAAAATGGCGAGTAAAGCCACTTGCGGCTTTGCGAAACGTCTCGCTTATAAGCACTGGGTTTCATCTGGTTCCTTACAACTCATTGAAGCCACTCAGTCTACTCCGGGTACTCGTGAGTTTGACCACAAAGGACGACTGTTACGTAACGAAATTGAGAAAAGCTTGGGTAAGGACCGAGAAGTCTGGTGGTCGGAGCGTGCTGCATCTGGTAACTACCGGAATCTCTTCCAACTCATCCGAGCCACTGGCAGCAAGAAGTCTGGTGTGAGCGAAACAATCTGCGAGGATGATGGGATGCCAATCACTAACATCCATCGACGTCTTGGACGATGGGCAGAATTTTTCGAAAGGCAGTTCAACTGGCCTGCTGCTCCGGCAACACCGGTCAGATTATCCTGCCCTCCATGACCGGTGACGACTGATCCACCAAATGAGGCGGAAGTCCGCAAGGAACTCCAACTCTTGAAGCGTTACAAATCACCGGGTCCAGATGACTTACCTCCGGCTCTTTTTCAAGGTGGTGGTGACTTTCTTGCTAAGAAACTGACAACGTTGTTTACAAAGGTCTGGGAACTAGAGAGTGTACCAACGTCATGGAATGAGTCGATATTTGTCCCTGTCTTTAAAAAGGGTTCACGTCGTTCCTGTAACAACTATCGGGGGATAGGTCTACTTCTGATTGCGTTCAAGCTATTGGCTTCCGTCATACTTCGAAGATTGTTCAAAACCCGAGAAAGATTGACTCGCGAGGAGCAGGCTGGGTTTCGTTCTGGTCGAGGATGTATTGATCATATCTTCACCCTCCGCCAAATGTTAGAACACCGCCATACTTATCAAAGGCCAACAATCGTAGTGTTTCCTGACATCAGGGCTGCCTTCGGTTCGTTGGACAGGACTGTTCTCTGGGATTGTCTATTGAAGAAGGGTGTGCCTGGAAGTTTATTAACATTTTAACGGCCCTATATACAAACACCTCGGGTAGAGTGAGGGCATACAACCATCTCTGCATTATTTCATTCGAACAGTGGGGTTAGACAGGGTTGCCCAATCTCACCATTCCTCTTCAACTTTGCCATCGATGACATTCTGGAAACAGCTCTGATGGATGTAAGTAATAGTGGTGTGGATCTGTTGCCTGGAGAAAGACTTCTCGACCTTGAGTATGCGGATGATATTGTCTTACAGTGTGATAATGCTCAAGGCATGCAATCCACACTTAATCGGTTGGCAATCAGTATCCGTAAGTATGGGTATGTGCTTTGCACCTTCGAAGTGCAAAGTACTTCTACAAGACTGGCAGGATCGTAATACTGTACTCACCCTGGATGGTGAGCAGATGGAAGTAGTTGAGAAGTTCGTGTATCTGGGTATCTGCATAAGTGCTGGTGGGGGTGTGAGTGATGAGATCAATGCACGTATAGTGAAAGCCAGAGCGGCTTGTGCCAATCTGGGTCATCTTTGGCGCCTTCGTGATGTCAGTCTGGCTGTAAAAGGTCGAATGTACAACGCGTCAGTGAGAGCAGTTTTGCTCTATGCTTGTGAAACCTGGCCTCTCCGAGTTGAGAATGTTAGACATTTCTGTGTCTGGTTTGGTCGACCAAACCATTCAGCTCAGAGAACAAAACTCCACCAAAATCATCCACCTGAGCTAGAAATCTTCTCCACCATCTCTTAATATCAAAATTAGAATCTGCAATACGAATGTCAAGATAGTTCTACTGTACGGAGCTGAAACTTAGAGAACTACAACCATAATCAAAAAGGTACAAGTATTTATAAACAGTTGTCTACACAAGATACTCGATGATCGATGTTGACCGGATACCTGTCATATCTAGAGCTTAGATTCTTAATATACCGCGTTCGTACCAGTTTCTACATTGTGACTGATGTAAGAGCGAGTATACTGGCCAGTGATCCCCTGCCTATTGTTTGATGGTCAGGAAACAGTCTGTAAATGTAAATAATTTACTGATATCTTCGAAACATTGTTCGTGTATAATAGAACAATCGGATAAGTAGTGCTAAGTGTTAAAGGGAGGGTACTAATATGGGAATGGTAGACCATTAGTGAGGGTATGGAATTTCACAGGCCAAACTGATTAAGATGGCAGTATGTGTCCCATCGGTTGGTGAATTAATTGGCAGTTATAATATCTGAAATCCCAGCCTAGGTTCCATTCGGTAATCGTAGCTTATAATTGGGAACTTTAGTTGAGCTGTGTCAAATTGAACCGATCTGTATTTGTACCAGGTTCTACAGTTTTTATAGCTTGTGTCAGTTACTTCCATATATTTTAAAATACGATTCTCACCAGGATTTTTGTTTAAAGTACTACTTTAATTTCTGTTTTTTTACTCTGAATTTTCGTAATGTTTTTCTTATCTGACAGTGTAGTTTGGATAAAATCACTACTGTATATAATCCAATCCGTGAGAGAATGGGTCTAATTCCATATCCTGGCATTCCTAATGTCTTAGCTGTACGTGACAACATGATATTGCAAATTGAAAAGACAAGTGGTACAAGTGCACGTCGTTATACATCATGTGAATTGAACAAAATTTTAATTGGTAAAGTAAGTGTAGTTTTTGGCAATTAATGACAACAAAATGTAATTTATTTTCTATTGTCATTGCTCACTGGTTTGTATTGTTTCTGGGTTTAATCATCATATCCAATACCTCGCAAAGTACTATAGATCTTTTTCATTTACACTTGTTTAACAGGTACGCGACATTCATAAAGTTCTGAAAGACAACCAATGAGTGCTGACCTGTACATTGGGAGGTTCTCAAGCTATTAAGGGTTCATGCGAGATCGAATTTGTGTGAAACTAATGGATTCGTGATGCATCACGACAGCCCGCCTGGACATTCAAAGATGCTTATCCTGAGGGTTTCTGGTCCCATAATTCGAGCAGTACGCCTTGTGACCTCTATTAACCAGACTTAGCTCCTTGCAACTGGTTTCTCTCCATTTGTTAGATGGTTAAATGCCGACATAGGCGAAGCAAGGTGCGAACGTAGTACCTCTAACGGTTGAAATTCGAGCGTTCTACGCTCACTTTAAGATGATTGTATCTCTTTCAATAATGAAATCTGTCGACCATGGTAATATTTGTCTCTTCTGGTTTCATGTGAATTACTGTGTTAAAAATAACACTCAGCTTGTCATCCTTGGAAAAAAACTTCGAATACACTATTGGAATTACTTTTGAAAATCAGTGTTTCTATAGCTGACACATACAACCGCTAATTCTGATACTTCACTTTACCACAGTTGCTAACGCCTTTTTATTTCAACTGAGAATAGTACTGATCTGTTATATATTTTTTTTGTCTATTTTATGGGTCCCTGATCGAGGTGGTAGAGCATGGGAGTTGGAACCGCCTCCACCTGAAATGCCTGCTTTTAAACAACGTCATCCAGATGGAGGTGGTGTAACACAGAGAGGTGGTCGCGGCGGTGGTGGCGACGGTCGTTATGGCAATCGTGGGGGTGTTCAGGGTGGTACTAGTGGTAAGCGTTCAATTACTCTTCTGTATATGTAGTTTGTTTAAATTCTGCGTATGTATTGACGTAAACCTTTTATTGTCTTTTAATGGAGCATTACTTTTAATTGATTTATTCTATAGGATATTACTGAAATAAAAAACAGTGATAGCAGTATTGCAAGTTTACTCAACAATTTACGGTTTGCAATCTATAGTCTATTCAACTAAATCACCAATCATACATGCTTGTATAAACATGGTAACGTATCAAGTAGTCTTGAATAACTGTTCGACTGCAGCTATTGAACAGTTGAATAAATTAAATACAAATAGACAATTGTTAATCAGTAGTTGAACATGCCGAACATATGACTTTGGATGAAGAGCGTGGTTTCTAGGAGGACATCTAAGTCGAAGTTAAACAAGTGAGGTGACTTCGCAAATAAAACAGTAGGATTCTATTTATTAGGCCTCATGTGTAAACTTCACTCGATCTATTTTGATCCAACTAGTTGGACAGTGTTACAACTAAATCTCACACAAGAATGTTTTAAAACCAAGTACATGAACTCATATTTGGTAAATGTACTACAGGATTAAAGTCTGTTAGTAGATTGCTTCAATTACTAGACAATTATTTGGAGATTAGGGAGCACTAAACTATTGTCTCGTCCCAGTATGAAACTTTGTGTAATCAAACCTAAAATCCTTCAAGCCTTTCGGTGATCACGTTGGTTGTCTAACTTGAACCAATTCCTCATGTAAATTGTTCTCAAATACCAAATTGTTTATTATTATTTATTTATTTATTTGAACACATGAATATTGGTACAAGAGAGCGCCAATATATATGCGCCACACAAAACAATGAGAATTCGAAGAGAAGTAGAAAAATAACTAAGGAGCGCAAAAGAAAAGAGAACAATGACGAAGAGATTGGAGTAAGGTGGTGTGGTAGTAACGACGGAACGAAAAGGTACAATCAGAAGAAATCTTTCAGGTAAAGGAGACACAACCACTTTTTATGAAGAAAGTAAAAGAAGGTTACAGCAGGATCGCCACTGGCTTCTATTCTGAGCCATATCTGATAACGTCTCTAGCCACTGTGTAGCACCATCTCTCAGACCCCAACCAGGGAGTCGTGAAGGACCAACAGAAGCCAGTCCTTTGCAGCTTTCTTTCATACCACGACACCATGTCATACACTGACCACCTCTCCACTTCTTCCAACCAGTCCCAGAGTCGGCAAATAATGCACGACGTGGAATTCTCTGGGACGACATTCGTAGAACATGTCCAAGCCACCGAAGTCGGTGTTTCAAGACGGTGACACCAATTGAATTATCATCTCTGTGCCCGAACACACGATGCCGAACCTCTGCACTGCTGACATGGTGTTGCCACTGAATGTCAGCAATCCTTCGGAGACAGCGATGATCGAACACAGAGAGTCGTCTAACATCCTCAACTCGGAGAGGCCAGGTTTCACAAGCATAGAGCAAAACTGCTCTCACCGACGCGTTGTAGATCCGACCTTTTACAGCCAGACTAACATCACGAAGGCGCCAAAGGTGGCCCAGATTGGCATAAGCCGCTCTGGCTTTCACTATATGTGCATTGATCTCATCACTCACACCCCCACCAGCACTTATGCAGATACCCAGATACACGAACTTCTCAACTACTTCCATCTGCTCACCATCCAGGGTGAGTACAGGATTACGATCCTGCCAGTCTTGTAGAAGTACTTTGCACTTCGAAGGTGCAAAGCACATACCATACCTACGGACACTGATTGCCAACTGATTAAGTACGGATTGCATGCCTTGGGCATTATTGCACAGTAAGACAATATCGTCCGCATACTCAAGGTCGAGAAGTCTTTCTCCAGGCAACAGATCCACACCACTATTACTTACATCCATCAGAGCTGTTTCCAGAATGTCATCGATGGCAAAGTTGAAGAGGAATGGTGAGATTGGGCAACCCTGTCTAACCCCACTGTTCGAATGGAACAATGGAGAGAGGTGGTTGTATGCCCTCACTCTGCCTGAGGTGTTTTTATATAGGGCTTTCAGGATGTTAATAAACTGGACCCTCTATACCAACCAGTTCAAATTCTTTGTATATTTACGTGTACTGTTATACACAAATCATTTGTATGTACCAGTTCTTTGCAAATCACTGTTGTGCTGAACCTCTTTTTGTTTTACATTTCCCCATCATTCTGTTTTTTTAAATGATATTTTTGCTGTCTACAAAATTTCCCGACTTCTATCACCTTTTAACAAATATAATCGAGATCCCTGCACAGTAAATATCATCCATCCTAAGCCTCATAAACATTTGTATTCAATAATTTGTGAACATTTGCATCTTATTATTTTATTTAAACGCATAAACATTGGTACAAGGAGGCACCACAAATAGATAAGCGCCACATAGACCATTCGATTTGTATGAGGGCTGGGATACTTCCCGGGTACGCAGACTGGAGCAGGCGGTTTTCTTAGGAGGCCACACCCGGAGCCTTCAACCTATAGGTCTGATCCACAAGGCAGTGGAGCATCGTAAGGAGATGCAGTCCCATGTTAGCTGGTGACCAACGATTGGTTCATACGCCATTTGTTCACTCAGGATACTGGAGCCCATATGCATCATTGGTTTGGAGTCAGGGTTTTCCAACTCTCCTAGGTGTACTCTCCGTGTCCACCAACCCGGTCAAAGCGCCAGACATTCGCTTTTCGTCCTCTCTACTTCGTAACAAACAGTAATGCCACGAGAAGGCAGTGAGTAGGACTTCCCTCGCAGAGGCTTTATACGCGTGGTCATGTGAGAGCATTTCGAGAGGGAGAGCGGACTCTCCCCACTCTCGGCCGTACCAGGGCATTTGAAGGATCGATGATCATTGCTAAAATAGTTAGGAACAATTAAATCATCGTTTGTTCAAACCACAGCTAATAAATCCTGATTACACACAAACACCTTCAATGCAACTGCATACTCAAAATAAATTACTGACAATTTTTCGTTCTGTTTACTGTACTAAAGAAAGTATGATTATCAGCTGTAAGAATTTGTATTTCTCATTAGTAATCACCAGAAAAGAATTTGAGTAATTCCTGTTAACGTATGAATCCTACAAGCGGGTGCTTCGATGATTCCCGACCGTAGCTGCTACCTTGACGCGGTGATCGGGCTTGCCTATCGTGATGACCGGACCGAACTATATTGGCCGGAACATATGTTCCACCATACCAGGCAGGTCGACTGAAGAACGGTAAGACTAAAAGCAGAAACTCAAGGTCTGAGGGCGAAGTCGTACTGCTGAGTGTAGGGGGGTGTGACGTCATTAAGGTGTTTCCCTCGGGGAATCATTACCACTGCCTTTTCCATCTCTCTTGCTATCGCTACCCACCACTATTCACGATCACTGCGTAGGCTTCTTGTCAGCTTGCGCTTAAGCTGACTCTGATCTTCGTTATGTTCACAGCCAGATGGAATAAGTTTTCGAGCGTCTATCAGTGCGGTAGACGCTGTTGAGATCCAGTTTTGCAAGAAACAGACGGTTATATTATCTGAGCATAGCTGCAACAGACGGTCGCCATTATCTGTTCTTTGAGGCACGACGCTATAAGATCCACCCAGGTGTCTTTCCCTTTCGCTTAGTTTACCTACTTGAGCATTAAAGTAACCAGCAACTATTACTACATCAGAGCGCCTAGCTTTCCGGAGAAGGTCAGAAAGCTTTCTGTAAAACTAATCTTTTACATCATCTGAGCTGCAGTCAGTGGGAGAATTGGCAGAGACGACGAAGAGGCAACGACGAGTGTCCCTATCTTCCCGAATCCTTACTGTTCCGTTTAGTCAAACAGCGCGCAAACGACTGTCTACTGGGATCCACTCTAAGAGGGCTAGTTCTGCCCTAGGACTCAATGCTATACCTACGCCAGCATGTCCACGAGAAGCAGCATCTGGGCTTCCAGATACACGAAGTGTGAATCGAGTTGGTTCTTCGTTTTGACATGGTGGGGTCAAATGAATGATGCTACTCGGATCCTGTATGCGCGTTTCGGAGACGCAGCACACATCGATGGCCCGAGATTCTAAAGTCCTAGCTAAGGAAGCCTATTGTCCTATTTGGCACAGTGTTCGGACGTTATAAGCTCCAACATGAAGTGTAGAGCGTGGTTTCAGGAGACCAGGAGTAGCGTTCCGCGTACTCGAATCGTTTGCCCTAGCAGTGAGAGGTGATAAAAGGACGTGAGAAGGGTTAGTCGGGGAGATAAGAGTAATTAGGCGGTGTAGGAAGAATTTGAATGTGACCGACTTGGTCTCGTGTGTTGTTACGGGTATGAGGGCTGATGTCACTTCCCTGCTGCCCACACCGTGGAATGGTATTTCTTGGGGAACCTGAAAAGGAAATTGGATTAGTGTTGGTCTTGACGACCTGGGAGCGTGACCGCAGAGCCCGAGGGACAACTGCTTGAGGCCGGTCGCGCATGACCTTTTTGTGGGAAGGTTTTTAATGTGTTAGCTCCGTTCTTCAAAGGGCCCCACCGCCAGAGACGGAAATCCGTGAGGTAAGGTGAGGTGTGACATTTTTAGTGTCGACCTTTTCTAACCCCTTCCTTCCTTTTGAGAAGTCAGCATCGTTGCAGATACTGGTTGCCCAAGGGAAACACCTTAATGACGTCACCCCCCCCCTACACTCAGCAGTACAACTTCGCCCTCAGACCTTGAGTTTCTGCTTTTAGTCTTACCGTTCTTCAGTCGACCTGCCTGGTATGGTGGAACATATGTTCCGGCCAATATAGTTCGGTCCGGTCATCACGATAGGCAAGCCCGACCACCGCGTCATTGTAGCAACTCCTCTCCACTTGCTTGTTTATGTGTATTATAGTGGCTTTCTTCTCCATTGTTACACAACTCAAATATTCTATAAATCTGTAGAGATTATTGGGTAAATGTAAGCAATATATCCATTGATGTAAAAGGATCTTTAATCGGAAGTTATAATAAGTAATCCTAGAGAAAAATAAATGTATCGAAACAAAATGAAACCATCAAATCTCAATTGATATCACTGAGTGCTTACATACTTATGTATAGATGGGGATTTAGGTAAATGATTCTGCCTATGACGACAATAAGAGCTTTCTAATCTAACTATGCAATTCGTGGAATATACGACCACTAGAAACAACAAGTAGTTGTATGCACTGAAAAAATCGATAGATTTACTACACATCACCTCATTCGCTGAAAACAAATCCATTAGCAAAATGTATGCTAAACATACATTTGTTAATTACGTCAAATACTCAAGTTGTTGCTTTTACTTCCTTATACACGACAAGGTTATAGTTGTGATGAATCTCGGAATGGTGGAAGATGTACTGTCGGCAGCAACATCAGTAGCAGAGGAGTTGGTGGTGGTAGTTATGCTCAAATGTATGGTCAGGCAACGCCATACACGAGCAATGGAAGAGGTGTACCATTGTGTGATGGTTATGTGACTGATCCGTATCAAATGGCTTCAATCAGCCAACAAATGGGTGGTATGATGTTATTTGAACCTGGCTTATCTGCTGCTTCACAGCAAAATTTTGTCTTTCAAGTAAGGGATTGTACCATTGTTACTATTATCATATTTATCCCTTATCCACAATAATAATTTTATGGTTTCAGACCAAATTAAACGGTGACTTAAGTGTTTGGAAGAAACGGTTGGTTTGTAACCAACAGGTGTAACATTCAAATCCCCAACTTCTATCTACTTTAGTTTGGACAATTGGGTGGTATCATTAGTCTTTATAAACGCAGGTGCTGTTTGACTGAAAAGCCGCATTTTTTGCGTTGCTATCGTTCGATTAAATATATCATATTTTTGTGCGTATAAATGTTGTATATTTTGGTGGAGTTCTCTGAGCTCAGAGAACAAAACTCCACCAGAATCATCCACCTGAGCTACAAATCTCCACCATTTCAATGTTGTATATTCTCTATTCGAAGCGCATGAATTTGGTGTGAGTGTGACAAGTCACAAAATTTAGCTAGCAGACCATGTGACATTTGACTAGGTTGTTGTATATCACTACCATACAGAGCATTACGTGAATCCGTCAGTGGTTTCTAGTGTAATTTTCATAGAAGGACTTTAAAGTTGATTCTGTGTTCTGTTTGTTGATAAGGTGTTTATCAAAAGTTAAATCAAATGACCCTCGACTAACCATTACTTATTAACAGTTGGATAAAATTCAAAGCCAATCCATGATTTCGTTTTGCTTGGTATTCATCGCCAATGTGCATCTGGATTTTCAAAGGAACCAATGCTCTACACGAGATTAGATTCCACATCAATGCAGATAAGGGAAATCCACAAAATAAACATCAACAAAGTGTATGTAATAGGCATTAGTTGTGGTATTGATCACAGTGGAATAAACCAAATGTTGATTCGTGAAGAACCAGTTTGAAGTGCCATAATTATGGAGTATCAATAAAATCCAGGGTGTACAGAAACGAAAACATCAACCCTACTAAGACCACTTTTGAGCTATAGAGTGCAACTATTGTGCTTACCTGAAACAGGATAGCCAGACCTTCTAACACGCTTCAAACCAAACGTTTATGGCTTCGAAAATTAATGCCGTGTTTTTATTTGGCCACTACGCGTCTTTTTCCAACTTGCCCTTGTGTTAATCATCACCTTGAGTTGAACTACAGTTAGCCGCCAGAAGGTCAGCGGCGTCGCCATCGTTGTTGGTCGGGCCGTTGAGACCTAGCAGTTGGGAAACTCCAGTTTTGGCTTGACGAAGAGAGGCTGCATAGCGGAATAGGCTTCTAGGGTTGGAGGCAAATTTGTCCATAAGCTTTGTCTGGTACTGAAGCCTGTCTTCTCTTATAGCCTTCGTGCATATGTTCCTTATATGTTTATATTGCCTATACGCTCCGTCGTTATCAGTTCGTTTGTATTCTGCCCAACAGTGCCTTTTGCGGCTTAGCAGGCGAAGGGTACGGTTCTTGATTACTGTAGGTGGCTTGAAGCTTTTGGGAACCGTTTGAGGAACTGAATGGTTTGTAGCACATAGGAGCGTGTGCAGTAGGAAGTCCCAATGACCGTCCACGTCGAGTTGAGGGTGAACATCCCAGCAGCAGCAGTATTGAATTTGACACTATTTTTACAAAGCCTTAAAAATACATAACTACCTTTCTAAACATGTAACTAGTTTTCTGAGCGTAGCAAACGACAACTACAACTATTGACACCGTTTCGCAGCTACAAAAAGGGCAAACTAAGGTTCATAATCCAATGTCTATTTTATTCATTGTGAGTGAGTCTTTCATTTGGTGCATTTAGCGTTGATGACGGTAAGCTATTGTGCTTAAGCGTCATTCCGCTGGATTTTGTCGTTTGACTATTTTCTGTTGTACATAATATATGAAGACTCATAATGTAAAGCTATTTCTGTCACGGGTTTGATGTAAGTAACAACTGTATATTATATAGATGCACAAAAGGTTTTTTCTAATAAAGCGAAAACACTGAATAATATGTTTGGGATATTTTTACAACACAGCTAACTTTGTAAGTTTTTTTTCATTTGGGGCTGAATTCAAAGCTAAGGGGACTTTAGTAACGACAATATTAAACAACATCAACTTTTGCAACTACTTACTGTAAAAATCAGTGTTCTGGACTTGTCCATCTGCTTGATTTTAAAAAATAGTTATGTCGGTAATCAGTGTTGGTGAGTAATAGGATAAAAAAACGACCGACCACATCAAGGGTTTTGCTTCAATTCGTTTCTCTTCAAATTGAAGTTTGTGCTTCTCTTTTCCCACATGTCCTTTTTTTCCTTCAGTGGTATCTCACTGTGTGGTTTTGCAGTATGCCATTTTGAACAAATGAGAAAAACTACATGAGGACCTATAATATTAGAGCTTAATTGGCAGCAGTTCCATGAACCTGTAATTGCGTTATACCAGTTGCTACAAACGTGTGGTACTAGTTGTTGTAGTTGAATGTTTTCGATTAATGGTGAGTTGAAAAATTCCCCGGATAATATATTTAATCTCCAAACTTTTTCATTTTAGCCTACAAAGGGTCAGGTCGCTGGTGATTTTAATTATGGAAGAGGTCAACCAGGTGGGCGTGGCAGTCGCGGAAGACCTTATTAATAATGATACTATTATTACTTTGTCTTTTGCTGATGGATATCACCATTTACTTTCTTCATCATTATGAATTGTATTTCAGTTGGTTTCAACGTTTCTTTCTTTTCTTTTCTTTTCATAAATGTACAACGTTTTATCTGTCCTTACCGAATAAAAACAAAAACTAACACCTCATGGATAAATAAAAGCTGTTCTCCGTTCCATTGGCGACTATTAGTAGTTGTCCGGTGAAAGTTTACGGATCAATACAGTCTCAGCAATATGTGGTGGCCTATTTTCACTGATAAATCGAATTATCTCTTCTGACTTCTCATTGTCATATGTTGTTTTTTCCTAAGTAGAAAGGTTTTATTGCCTGTGTGTAAAGTGTGACTGGGAATAATGCAAACTTATCACACAATTCGGAAATCGACCAGTGAGGGTCGGGAAGTAGATCAGTGGCTCAATGGTCAAATCCCTTGAAAGTCAATTATTCGATCACACAAGTTAAAACCCCACTGTGCCTCCGGTTTAAGCAACATGCAAGTATCACCAGCCGTTACACAATAGGTCTTTACGAGTATTAGCCTTGTCGTGTGGTACTACTGGTAACAATTAACAATATCTTTCTTTACCTAGACTAGTGTGACTGGACTATCCATTTTATAGACAACCGTACAGTAAACTAGTAATACCTGTGTTTTGTAACTGGATGATGTGGGACTTGCTGCATAAAATAAAACATCCAGAATGAATTTAAACTAGCGATAGGTATTGTTTGCCAAAGTTCCGTTTGCCGACGCGTGTACGCAAAGGAATCCAGCATTACAATCAAGTTTATATTCGATTTGTTTATTCATAAATTGTAATTATGTTTGTTCAGTTGATTACTTGGTACCAGTAATGATATCTTGTCCATAATTTTTGTTTTTCAGTAAATATGCTGCTAAATACTCAATCGGTTTCTGTGGTCTATAAAAAATAACCTTAGTATATTGCTTTTAGGTTACCTTTCTTTACACAGTTGTGTAAGGCCATGAATAAGTACTGGCACGACTAATCTCTCCAAGTAAGTACGTATTGGTAAAGACTGAAGTTTGGTTGACGAGGCTTCCAACCGAATATCAGATTTCACATAGCTTATAGTGCTGCTAAGACTTTGAATGAAATGCTCAATGTGAATCTGCTCGTTCGGCATTTTTATTGAATGGGACGAATCTTTAAATTTTCTATGCTGGTATTATGAATTGTTTTTTGGTTGCCTTTAGTTTCGAACAGTTAGACCAGAGAACCATAAAATTATCTGCAAACAAGCAAAAAAAACAAATATATTTTTCTAAATGAGTAGCTAATTGTGAATCCCTAAAGCTAATTTTGATGGTTGCCCTCAGTATTTCGGTAAGGCTTCCCCCGGTCTAAATGTGTGACTTACGACGTAAAAGCACCACTCACTGTTTGTAGTTATAGTTGCAGAGTGGTTCACAAAATAAAAGTATCCTAACTAACTTGTTTTACATGGAAGCAAGGTGTAGTGGCTAAAAACAGTGGTGCCTATCATCTTTGAAGCTCCTCGTGTGATGAACAACGTTATTTTCACCGTGACCAAAGTTACTAAAATGAGACATCAAATATTGAAGCGCTGGAAATTAACTGGTCCTTCGGTTGAATTCTGTTCAGATCATGTCAACTAAGCAACTCATAAAAACCTGTTTGCCTGAAATGCAAGATATATTTTAGGGAAATTCCTAATCAAGACTCATAGATTTGATGTAAGCATGCAGTAATCTAGAGGAACGTCCCTTCAGGTGTTGTTCCGTCTCCTAATAGAGGCATACTTAGTGCGATTTCCGGCGTTGCTGCCGTCCGTAGAAATGTCAGGATTCAGAGTGACAAATTTCATAACTGCAGTCTTAGTTACCAGGATGTCATATAAAGTCTAGCCTTCCTATCTAGGTCGTGTAACAAGGTTTAACTAGAGACAAAAAACGCTTTGTAATTGGAAAGATATTCAGAATAGGCGGTCGGGAGGTATGTTTGTCTCATCTGATGAATTTAAGTATTGATTTTATTTAGAAGCTGGCAAGTATTCCAATATACAATGTGATCATATTCTGACCTCTCCGAGTTTGACTTATTGATTGAATCTTTCTGAGGTTTTATTTCAATGTGGATCACTAGTAGTCTACAATACCACTTTAAAACATCAGAATCCTGTGTTTGAATATGTAATCCTTCCACAGAAGGACCATTAATACAACTACATTCCTAGTAATGAGTGCTAAAGTTCTTCGGTGGAATTTGCATAAATAGACGACTGTGAACTGATTCTCAACTAATGGAAAAGGCGTTTAGACACGAAGCGATTGGCGGAGAGAACATTAATACGATTGTGTTAACGTTCTCTTTACAATTTTAGCTGATAAATTTTTGACTCGTTCAAACAGCTTTTTGTATGAATTTTTATGGTCTTTAACACGAAATGACATCAGGTATGCTGCTAAAATGTGTTTCACGCCAAAATGTGTCTAGTTGTTTCATAGACTACATATGACAAACCAAACACTCTTGTGCCTTTATAATTTTTGAAAACACTGGAAAATGCAGTTACCGTTGCTCTAATAGAGAGTGAGCGTATCTCGTAATATATCTCTGTTTACTGTGTTAATGAAACAGGATCTTCATTTAACTATAACTAGAGCCCATACATACGGAGGAACTTCTAAATAGTCAAGGCCAGTGTTTGTGCATCGCGCTTGTCACGATGGCAACTGGGACTCGTATCCAATATAGATGATGGTAAACTCTAGTGATTGGTGAGACATTCTATGATGGTTAACTTAAGGACTAGTAAATAAGTGTTATGGCAAGTGTCCCATTTATCATTGAAATATTGCTATTCAGAATTAGCAGACTTAACAAAAGATAGATAATAATGAAAATGTAGACCAGATGAAGTGCTCTTCAAATGGTTGTGGACGGAATAGAAGAAGCTTTCACTTAACAGGCTTCCGTGTCTAGTAGCAGGGGATCACCAAATCCTCCAGGCAGGAAACTAGGTATGTTAACAATAAAAGAGGAAAAGAAATTGGTAAATCATAGTGTGATGCTGACCTTGGTCCTTAAGAATAGGTCAAGTTGCCTCTTGAAGGACTCCTGAGAAGCCGCTTGGACTAGCTCGGCCAGCAGCGAATTCCAGCATTTGACAACTCTTAAGGAGTAGAAGTTGTGTCTACATTCCGTCTTGCTATGTTGTGTTTCCAGTTTCTGGGTGTTACCCCTTAGGTTATTATTCGAACTAAGCTTAAGTAGGTGTTTAAGAGGATGTCCAGAAGTGTTAAGAGTACTATAAACCATTAATAAATCACCTCGAAGACGCCTATACTCTAATGGGTAAAGGTCTAGTGAATGGAGGCGTTCTTCGTAAGGTTTAGATTTGAGTCCTCGAACTGATTTCATGGCTCAACGTTGGATACGCTCCAAAGTGACCTTGTCCTTTTGGAGTGAGGGAGGGGAGTACTATGTTTCCGTACTCTAAATGGGGACAGATGAAACTATTGAAGATTGTATGGAAAGTTCGTCCGTCAAACTGTCCAAAAATGCGCTTCAACGTTACCAGTGCAAGGTTTGCTCGGAAGGCGTTTTTGTCACAGTTAGCGTAAGACTTTAAATCATGGGGCACCAGGACTCCTAAATCTTTTTCGACTCGGGATACTACTGTAAAGGAGTTTCCTAAGTTGTAACTGTAGTTTGCAACATGTCGCAGATGGACTACTTTACACTTTGAAGTGTTAAAGGTAAGTCCGTTATCGTCTGCCCAACTTTGAAGTCGAGTCAGATCCTCGTGAAGTGCCTGTATATCGTCCTGGCTTCGTATCTCTCTCCAAAGTTTCACGTCGTCGGCAAAAAGTAATAAGTCTGACGTTACCTGTTGTGGATGATCATTTATGTAGATCAAGAAGAGAAGAGGTCCTAGTACTGAGCCCTGAGGAACCCACTTGGACATTCCATAGCCTGATATAATGTGAAATTAACCCTGACCTTAAAATGTCGATTTTTCAGGTATGAAGTAAGCCAATCGATTAGAGGTGGTTTGATACCTAGTCGTTTGAGCTTGTAGCGGTAAATAAATCCCTAAAATAAATAGCTCTGTGAGTTTTCGACATTGGATGCTGACCATATGTTTTAGTGGACTCATCTAGCTGAAGGCGCTCGGTCAGGCATCCACACCAGATCACGTGTGGTAACGCCGTGCTCAACATCAACCGCAATCGCTAGCCAGATTAGATCAGAGAATTCCGATATATTGGTCATCGCCAAATATACTCTTCCGATCTCCTCGACTCTGTCTTTTGATTTCTCTTGGTGGGAACGAAATATATTAGAAGGTGTTACTGGTAGAAGCGTTGTCAAACACTGAATACCTGTGACATCAATCATTGGTGAACCCGACGTGATCTGGTACACCTAATTGCAACTGTGAGTCTGTTCCTTTTTGGGATTTTGATATATCATTGCCTTATTTTTTATTTTTTTTTAAACATTGTGATTTTTTTTCGTGTTTTTTCTTGGATATATATATATTTTCCCCTCGTTCATTATCGTACTTCATACTTCATCATGACTGAACAGACACCTAAAGTACTCAAGCTTAAGACTTTGTCCCCACCTTCGTTTCATTTGATGCCTTTCTGGCCCGACAACATCGAAGCCTGGTTTTGCTACGCAGAAGCCGACTTCTCCGAGCACGGCGTGATCGACACACGTGCACAATTCCTCGCAGTAGTCAAGGCACTACCGCGCGAATTCAACAGGTACGTAACACCTAGTATGTTTACTAGTGATGTTTCCGATCCTTACGAAATCTTAAAACGCTCGATTCTTAAAATAGGAGACCTAACCGATCGACAAAGGTTAGATCAACTCTTCAATAACATCGACCTGCAACACGGTTCTGCGACAGACATGTTGCAATGGATGAGAGAGGTTATAGGCCTAAGAACTTTCGACGAAGGTCTATTCAAACAACTCTTCTTGTCAAAACTTCCCCAACAGGTGCAAGCAGTTCTGGTCTCGTTCCAGAACAACGGCTTAGACGAGCTAGCTGCATCTGCCGACCGCATTCTAGAAATTACGAAACCTTCTACTACCGAGGTATTTTCAGTCAAAGAAAAGCCTCACACGACTCAGAATGATATAACCGACTTATGTCACACACTCACGCGTTATCTTAGCCTTCGTACCGACCATAAGAGATCACGCACACCACGTAGAAGCATTTCTCGTAAGCGATCTGTCTCTAGACCACGAGAGACAGATAACCCCGACTGGTGCTGGTATCATAACCAGTATGGAAAGCTTTCCAGAAATTGCAGAAAACCCTGCAATTTTCCCAACACGAAACCGACTGATTCGAAAAACAATTCGGGAAACTTCCAGGCCGGCACGCGTTAACGGCAACCGTAGCCGGCGAACAAAGCCGTCTGTTATTCGTCACAGATGTGACAACGAGAGTTCGCTACCTCGTCGACACTGGCGCAGAAGTTAGCGTTCTCCCAGCGAATCCTAACGACCGGCTTCACGAATCGACCCTAAACTTACAGGCGGCAAACGGAAAACCGATCGCTACGTATGGCAAAAGGTACGTTTACCTTAACGTGGGTTTACGCAAACCCATACACTGGATTTTCGTTGTTGCAGATGTTTCTATACCAATCATTGGTATGGACCTTCTACAACACCACAATCTGATCATCGATACGCGCAAACGGAGGCTAGTAGACGGGAACACTAATTTGTCCGTCTGCGTAACTTCTTTTACTGGTTGTAGAGTATCCCCAGTCACAGTTAAACATATGATAGACCCACTCTATCAACCACTACTCGATAAGTACCCTGGGATACAACAAACTCAACCGAAACTACCGTGTGTAACCAGCAACGTTACACATCACATCACGACTACAGGACCACCTGTATTCTCTAAAGCACGACGACCAGCTCCTGAAAAGCTAAGGTTAGCGAAAAACGAATTCGATCACATGATGGACTTAGGAATCATACGACCGTCAAGTAGCCCATATGCATCTCCGTTGCACATGGTCCCTAAAAAGGACAGCAACGATTGGCGTCCAACTGGTGACTATCGGCGATTGAACGGGAAAACCATTTCCGATCGTTACCCGTTGCCTCACATTCACGATTTGACAGCTACCTTGAAAGGTACAACTGTCTTTTCGAAAATCGACTTGGTTAAAACGTATAACCAAATCCCTATGGCTACTGACGACATACCGAAAACAGCTATCATAACTCCTTTCGGACTCTATGAATTTTTGCGAATGCCTTTCGGTCTAAGGAATGCTGCTCAAACATTCCAAAGATTCATAGACGACGTTTTTCGAGGTCTCAACTTCGTACACGCGTATGTTGATGACTGTCTAATCGCAAGTCCGGACAGAGAAACACATCTCAAGCATCTGGATCTTGTTTTCGAACGACTTCAAAAACATGGGATTACTGTAAACGTTCAGAAATGCCAATTCGGAACCGACTCGTTAGACTTTCTGGGACACACTATCGATGCTCAAGGCATTCGACCTCTTAGGACCAAAGTGGCGGCCATTCTGGATTACCCAGAACCGACCACCGTCAAGCAATTACGCACGTTCAACGGCCTGGTAAGTTTCTATAGACGTTTCATACCCAAATGCGCATTACTTATGAAACCTCTGACCGACCAACTTCGTGGAAATGCGAAATCCATTAATTTGGACGACACCGCACGAAAAGCATTCTCCACAGTTAAGGAACTGATTGCTAAAGCAACAATGCTCGCACATCAGGACACCCGAGCACCCATTAGCATCGCAGTAGGCGCATCCGGCTCGGCAATCGGAGGAGTCTTACAACAATGGGTTAACAACTCCTGGCAACCCTTGGCATTTTCTCTAGAAGGTTGCTAGACACCGAATCGAGGTACAGCACATTCGGTAGGGAACTCCTAGCTATGTATTGTGCTGTACGGCATTTCCAACACTACATCGAAGGTCGTGAATTCACTCTTTTCACGGACCATAAACCGCTCACTTTCTCGTTAAGCTCTCCTTCTGACAAGTACTCTCCCCGTGAGTCTCGACAACTGGACTACATTTCGCAGTTTACTTCAGACATTCAACACATCTCTGGAGCAAACAATGTAGTTGCAGACGCCTTATCTCGCATAACTTCCTTGAACAGTTTCCAAGGAATCGACCTTCTTAAACTCGCCGAGCTTCAAAAAGAAGACAATGATCTTCAGCACGAGTTATCGTCCACAACACTTAAACTACGCATCAAACAGATGGGAACAGGTAAAGAAACCTTACTTTGTGACACATCTACAGGTAGGGATCGCCCAATCGTGCCGAAACATTATCGACGCAATGTCTTCAACACATTGCACAAACTTTCGCATCCAGGTGTTCGTGCAACCATCAAGCTTATAGCAGAACGGTTTTGCTGGCCTGGCATGAATAAAGACGTGAGGGAGTGGGCACGCTCCTGTGTAAGCTGCCAAAAATCTAAGGTTATCAGACACAATTAATGTCCCTTAGGCTCGTTTAAAACTCCCGATGCCCGTTTCGACCATGTCCATCTGGATTTGGTAGGACCTTTACCAGATTCAAATGGATACTCTTATCTCTTAACCTGCGTTGACCGTTTCACTCGATGGCCAGAAGCAGTACCTATCAAGGACATCACTGCTGAAACAGTGGCTCGCACCTTCGTCGAACGATGGGTAGCAAACTTCGGTTGCCCTTCAACCATCACTACAGACCGCGGACGTCAGTTTGAATCTGATCTTTTCCGTCGTCTGACCACACTTTTAGGAATCACTCGCTTCCGAACGACCGCCTACCATCCACAAGCAAACGGGTTGGTAGAACGTTTTCACCGACAACTGAAAGCTTCGCTATCAGCAGCAAACGTTTCACAGTGGACCGACGCTCTTCCACTCGTCTTACTAGGTATCCGCAATGCAGTGAAAGCTGACATTGGATACACTGCGGCTCAACTCGTTTATGGAACGACACTTCGACTTCCAGGAGAATTCGTGGATCCTTCATCCTCTTCAATGAACATGGATCTAACCTCCTACACGAACAGGCTTACAAACGCAATGCGTTCAGTTAAACCTGCTTTCACTCGACCTCAATCAACTGATGTTTTCGTTCAACCTGACTTACGATATAGTACACACGTTTTCGTTCGTCGAGACTCGCATCGACGACCATTCGAATCAGCATACGAAGGACCCTTCAAAGTTCTTCAACGTGAATCTAAGTACTATATAGTCGATAAGAACGGAACCAACGATAGCATCAGCATCGATCGCTTAAAAGCAGCGTATTTAGAAGGAAATCCTATCTACGTGGATTTTCCTTCGGTACAATCGAACGACACGACTCCGACACTTACAATACCTCATCCGACAACCAACACACACGATGATACCTCGACAGTATCCGAAAATAAACTTAAAACGACGCGTTCTGGAAGAAGGGTGAGATTTCCAGAACATTTAAACGACTATTGCACGTAAGGCACTTCTCGACATTTTATATTATTTTAAAAAAAAACAATTTTAATATGCTTATATATTTTTACTTCTATTTAAAAAAACAAAACAAAAAAACAATTTTTTAATGCTATTACGTGTTCATGAGTTTATTTTCCATTTTTTCCGCCGACATTGTGTTTTTACGCACATACGAGTGTATTTCGACATGCACTTACATTTTATTTTTCTTTTCCAGGACGGCTGGAAAAGAACGATGACGTTTATGAGGATCCGAAATTTTCATTGTACATTTTCTTTTTTTACTATGTTGAACCTCCGTCCCATATAGTAAGGAAAGACGACCAGACGCTGCTAAATTTAGTAAGCTATCAGAAGAGTGTTTACCAACGACAAACTCGTTGGGTTTAAACTTCTGGCTGGCCACGTCTTAGGGTCGTCACTGCCCCACTAGGGGGGGGAGTGATCTGTAGCGGTAAATAAATCCCTAAAATAAATAGCTCCGTAAGTTTTCGACATTGGATGCTGACCATATGTTTTAGTGGACTCATCTAGCTGAAGGCGCTCGGTCAGGCATCCACACCAGATCACGTGTGGTAACGCCGTGCTCAACATCAACCGCAATCGCTAGCCAGATTAGATCAGAGAATTCCGATATATTGGTCATCGCCAAATATACTCTTCCGATCTCCTCGACTCTGTCTTTTGATTTCTCTTGGTGGGAACGAAATATATTAGAAGGTGTTACTGGTAGAAGCGTTGTCAAACACTGAATACCTGTGACATCATCAAGCTTAATGGTAAGACACAAGTGGTTAACCTTATCAAAAGCTTTTGAGAAATCAAGGTAAATGATATCAACCTTTCCCTTGCGATCGAGGATGCTTGTCCATCTGTCAACCGCAGTCAGCAGGTTGGTTATGCAAGAGTAACCCTTCCTGAAACCATGCTGTTGGGGTGAGAAGAAATTTAAGGACAGTAGATAGTGGTTTAAACCGTCGCATATCAGGGACTCCATGAGTTTTGAAGGTATTGAGAGAAGAGCCGCCGGACGATAACTTGAAGGTTCATTGCGTCGACCTCCTTTGAAAATTTGTGTGATGTGAGCCAACTTCCAATTTACCGGTAATTTGCCTCGGCTTAGCGAGTGTGAAAACATCACGCTAAGCGGCGTTGTCAGGATTGGGGCTGCCTCCCTCAGTATGGCAGGATGAACCGTATCCGGGCCAGGAGAAGTATCTAATCTTAAGTGCTGCAATTTCCGGAACACCAAGTCAGCGCTTAGGTCTACTTCGGAAAGTCCTGTGGAATTGCAGATGAAACTGTCGTCAGTAAAGTTGATGTCAGCCGGTTGAAGTGTTTGAGAGTAATGTGCCGCCAGAAGGTCAGCGGCGTCGCCATCGTTGTTGGTCGGGCCGTTGAGACCTAGCAGTTGGGAAACTCCAGTTTTGGCTTGACGAAGAGAGGCTGCATAGCGGAATAGGCTTCTAGGGTTGGAGGCAAATTTGTCCATAAGCTTTGTCTGGTACTGAAGCCTGTCTTCTCTTATAGCCTTCGTGCATATGTTCCTTATATGTTTATATTGCCTATACGCTCCGTCGTTATCAGTTCGTTTGTATTCTGCCCAACAGTGCCTTTTGCGGCTTAGCAGGCGAAGGGTACGGTTCTTGATTACTGTAGGTGGCTTGAAGCTTTTGGGAACCGTTTGAGGAACTGAATGGTTTGTAGCACATAGGAGCGTGTGCAGTAGGAAGTCCCAATGACCGTCCACGTCGAGTTGAGGGTGAACATCCCAAACCACCTGTTGTAGATAGTCATGTAGAGCTGGCACATTCAGCCGTTTAAAATTCCAACGCAAATTATTGTTGGGATACCTCAGCTTAGTTTTGATGACAAAACTGAAGGCTATGACGGCATGATCGCTCTTTCCCAGAGGAGCCAGGATTGAGAGGTTGTCAACTAGGAATTCTTCGTTTGTGAATACACAGTCTAAGCGCGATGGTGCCTGACTGTTTCTCCAACGAGTTACCGACCTCACATTTTCATATAAGCCCAAGTCGTCGATGAGGTTGAAGAACCGAGCTTCAATTGAGTTGTCGCCTCCGGTGTACGTGTGTTCCGCGAAGTTGACTCTAGGGAGATTAAAGTCCCCTAGAATCAGGATGTGTGTGAAACCGAGACGGGTGGAACGGGATAGTCCTTCCAGCATACGACTATCGTACTCGATGTCGGCAGTTGGCTTCCTGTAAATGATTCCGACTAGACACCTCGAAGTACTGGACAATCTTACAGAGCACCATATGGATTCCTCAAGATTGTTAAACTCGAGGTTGTGAACTTGGTGCACCTCCAAGCAAGAGCTTATGTATATGGCTACTCCGCCCCCAATTCCTGTTTTTCTGTCGTTGCGGAACAAAGTCATCCCAGGTAATGCTAACTCTTGGTCCGAGAACTGAGAAGATATCCAGGTTTCAGATATTCCTATCAGATGGGCCTTATTAGCGTTGCTAAGTTCACGTAATTCATCCAGTTTATTTGGTAGACTCGCGGCGTTCATATATAAGCAGTTTATGCTTTCAATTTGGAACGCGTGGGCTTCGTCCTGTTTTTCTGTATGAGCCTTATGTGAATGGACAGGTAGCCCACCTATATGAGGTTTGCCGAGGTGGTAGGCCCTGTCCTTTACACGTTTTTTATCATTTAGACAGTCCACGAGTGGAATGGTCAGCTCCAACTTGCTTTTGTGTTTGGTCCTAGCTTCATATGGCCTATCCGGGTGCATGTGGATTCCAGGTGGCAAACGACGTCTGTTGGCACGAAATGCTTCCAGAACTGCAGCCGCCATGTGGGAAGATGGGAAGGTTATCTTCATTAGACGGGGTCTGGGGTCACCGTCCTTCTTGGCTAGTCTAGTCACATGCTGAGTCAGTATGTGTTTGAGCCTCAAGGACTGTTTGATGAATTTCCATTCCCTGATGTCAGAATGTGATTGAGTAGGGTCTGCATTTTCCGGTATACCTTGCACAATTATGTTTCTTCCGCGGAAAAACTGATCGCAAGTTTCTTTGGGGATGTTCCGTATGATATTGCGCTCACAGTATGGTATGTCGGGCAATATTCTTACGTTACCATCGGATTTCAACAAGTGACTTGCTAGCAAGACGTCCTCAACGTCGGCAGCATTCTTAAGTGTTACTCGGAGAAGCCTCGGGTGATTTAGATGCTTAGAATCCTCTCCTCGAGTGAGCCGGGTGACCGTCAAAGGCTCTATTCTAGGAAGTTCGAGCTTCTTGTTCAATTCACTCCAGAGCATCCTGTCGTTTTTGTCCTGCAGACTGAGAGGAAGATCAGGATTGTCAACGAGGTTCATGATAATGAGAGAATCGTCACGAACTGTTGTTACTTTACCAGATTTCACGATGGGTTCAGGTTTAATAACTTGTTGCTTGGAGGTCAGTGGGCGTTTTTGAGTCTTGGGCTCTTTGTTGACCGGACGAACAGTCTTGGGGGTAGACTGTGCGACCAAATCACCAGTTATTTTCCGTACAGCAACACTTGGGTTGCTCGGCTTAGGCAGTGATGCCTGGTTCTTTTGGGCTCCCTTAACGTGGGTCGAATCACCTACAGGGTTTTTGGGAACCACTGTTGTGTTCAGGGACCCTAAGCTGGGAGACCCGAGTTTGCTTAAGGAGTCTAGTACCGTCGACGTAATGATGGTGCTGAGCCTCGACACGTCATCATTAGTGTTGACGGATGCTCCATCGGTGGTATACCTATCGGCATCCCTATTTTTGTGTCCGTCGCACGCTCTTGTTTGTCTACCGGTTTTTTTACTATCGTTATCCCAGTTAACTGACAACTTGTTCCGAAGACCTGTCAGTAGGACAATGATGTTACTCAGCAAGACTACAGCGTCCGTGCTGCACGTGACACACACCCACTTTTGCTCTGACTTGCTGAGTCTGTTGTAAGCAGTTGCTGTCAGATCTGTGCATGCTTCGTGGAACCAACCTTTGCAGTTGTCGCACTGCATGCCAGTTGTAACAGCAAAACGGCATCCCGGACGTTTGCATGAGTTTTTCATGACTGTGTTGAAGCAAACTATGTTATAGATGCTTGCAAAAGCCTAAGACCTTTAAAGAAAACACTGAAAAGCACACTGAAAACGGACAAAAATAGGTAAAAACGAGTGATATAAACTGAAACTAGTCTATACATGAAAAACAAAAAAAACCGAATAGTAAGCTGAGGCAAAACCACAGGTAACAATTAAATATGGTGAAACTCAAAAAAAGTAATCTACTGAACGTATAGGTCAGGATAGATTCTTTAGAACTGAAATGGTACTTTTGTTGCGTAAGAACACAGCAAAAGTTTGATATATGCAAATCACGTTAGGATTAAACTTCCCGTTCGAAAAGCGCGCGTTGTGGCTTGAGAACTTAGAACTTCTCTGGACATTATCAAAGTTGTACATGATCATCCTAGTGAGAGTTACATTTCAGGTCTACATTTCTGAATTTCCAGTCAATACTTTTCGCATTTCTACAAGATGAGTAAGTGAAAACGTCATCGCGGATGATACGTAGGCTTCCCGGTGAGATTTCGTGGATGATTTTTGACCCGCTAAAAATACAGAGCATCGGAATTATTGCTGCCACTTCACGGACAAACGACTCTTTTCACCACGCGAAAGGTAATGGTTTTGTTTTAATAGTGTTTTATCACAGAAATCCTCTTTTCCTTTCAAGTGATGACGGCATGTAACGTAAATTATCTCTCGCAAAATCACACAGACGTTTTCCAAAAAACTGTACTACTGTAAGTTAAACAAAGTGTTTTTGTCGTTTAAACAAGGTGTTAAGTCCGTCTTCACACCATCAGCACCAGTAACTTACGTTGTTTGTGAGTTGTCGATCAAACACTTGAAAAGTCGGAAGCATCTGGTGCCATGCCTTCAACAAAACACCTTAACCTACGAAGACCCATGAACCATTTATAACGTAATAATGTATAACAGAACTGGTCCACCGGGTTTCACAAATCTCTCGACAAAGTAAATCCCTTATTACCTACGCACTTACTACTTACATATTTTGATCCTCCATTGGAAATTTTTGTTGCTGTAGGTGATTCCGATTACGGTATAGATATAATCCATAGGCTCTTTGATGGCAAAGAGAAAGCTATTGTGCATGCTTCCAATACACTGACTTCGGTGTGACGCAAATATAGTCAGATTGAAAAAGATGGACTTGAACTATTTACATAGTTAAAATATTTGACAAAATGCTGCGTGTTAGAAAATTCACCTTATCCACTATTCACAAACCTGTTTTATCGATTATTGGATATGAGAATTGCATACCGGTTTATACTGCAAACCGACTCCAACGGTGAGCTGTTACGTTGTTGCGTTATGGCTTCACAATCAAGTATGAATGGCTCTTGCTGATGCATTATCGCGTCTAATGAACAGCCAAAAACTTGAAAATGACGATACTGTCATCGCCTCTATGTCAGCTGAGGAAGATGTAGGCGGCATGCTGACCAACGTAGTGCGAATCCTTCAAGTGACAACTGCTGGAATTGCTGACCGCATTCACCGTGATCTTGTCCTAAAACAACGAGCAAAATTAATCTGACGTGGTCGGCCCTCATATGTAACAGCTCATCAACTAAAACAGCATTGTGAACGACATCAATCACTATTCATTGTAAATGAATCATGTTTACAGATCTCGTGGCGGTTCGTGATAACCTATGCTCACTCGTCCTGCAACAACCACACAGAGTTCATCCAGTCATAAGAAGGATGAAACCTATTGCTGGAAGCTGTATAGATGTGTCTAATATTGATGAGCACATCGAAAATTTGGTGTGTAAGTGTGCTGCTGTGCCTGAGTGTCCATTTCAATTTTCTCAGAGTTCTGGAGCAACTTCACAATTAAACATTTTCCTTAAACTTATCACTATCAACTAGTAAGCCTGAAAGAATTCTGGATACCCTCACGTGTGCACTAGTGAAGGCGAAATGGTAGGGCAAGATAAAGGAAATTCTCGATGAGTTCCTATTGGTCTACAGAACAACACTAAATCCATCAACACCGAATCAAACGTTCTCAGCGGAAGTTGTAGTTTGCAAAATGTTTGGAACTGTTTTCCATGCAATGCAGCCAAACACTGTGCTGTCGTGCTTGAATACTGCAAACTCTAAAATACCCACAATACTCGCAGCGACAAATCTTCCTCTTTCCCGCGTGAATATGGCTGAGAAATTGGAAATCTTTGTGCACAGGTCAAAACGTCGAAACACTATTCATCTTCCATTATGTATATGGAGTGTATGAATCTGTCAGGAAATTCGTGTTCAGAGTGACAGTATAAATGAGCTGGACTCTCTTAGAAGTAGCTAGAACACAAATAATCCAACAGTAGACACAAATTCCACTCCTTAAGAGTTGACAAATACCGGAATTTGCTTCCGGCTGAGCTAGTCCTAGCGACTTCCCAGGAGTCCTTTTAGTGGCAACTTGACTTATTCTTTAGGATTTACCGACTTCATCCTCTATTACCGGTAATACACCTAGGTTCCTGTCTGGAGGTATTTGTGATTCACTGCTGCTAGACACAGAAGTCAGTTAAGCAAAAAATTCTTGTTTTCAGTCCACAACCATATGAGCCATTTATATAGGATGACATGATGTAAGATAGTTCTATGAATATATGGGAAATATTTAGAAACCATTCGATAAATCTCAATGGACAGTAATCTGATGAACTCAACAATAAAACACTTTCGACACAACGCTGTGTGAAGAGAAGTTTCTGCTAATTACCGATCGACGAATATCAATCCAGTCAATTCACGAATCATGGAGAGGGTTATAATGTACAGTGTCTAAGATTATTTACTAAATCGGAAACATATTGCTAGATCACAAGGTGATTTCTTAACAGGAAGGTCGTGGATGACATTGCACTTTGGGGTCTCTCACCGCATAGCATTGCACCATCCCACGAAATAATACAACATAGTGCAATCATTTATTTTGACATATCTCACACATTTTATAAAGCATCCAATAGTATTTCGTATTAAAATTTGCATCAGACTGAAATCCAAGTTGGCTTATTCACACAGCTCTCTTCATTCAAACATGAAGACAGTGGAGATGTCGATGGGTGAGAACAAGTAGCACAGTTGTCAGCATACACATCACACTAGACAGTCATTCAACACTGACGACTTGTGACACAGATGTGTGAATACACAAAACCTAGTAACAACAAAATGCTATTTCTGTTCTTCAAAGTTAGTTATTAGATCGTCAATCAAGAAAATCAACAACGTGATTCACTCATGTTTATTTCATTTCAATTCAACATCAAAAATACATAAATGTGTTTACTGTAACCAGTTTAATAAAACAGACGAACAAACAGACTTCAGAACTCTTCATGAAACCTGAAAACAAAATGAGAGAAGGATACACGATGATTCAGTACAAGTAAAATGTATACATGACTATGATTAAGTTCAATTGAATTACATTGACAAACTAGTCGAACTGAGTAGCATTCATCTTGTCAAGTGAAATTAGTGTTTGAAAGTTTGAAGTATCACATTTTCACTTATTCGGAAACTGAAAGTGTGTGTTTGTGTGTGTGAGTGTGTGTAATAACAGTTCAGTTCGTCCGTGAACCAATCAAATGCGACGATACGCAAATACTTACGATTCGTAAATTCCTGTTGACTATTAGGAAGATGATAATCGGACGACATATCGTGTCCTTAAAATGGGTCATCAATAGTCATCAATACCTGTGTTTACTTCTACCGGTATTTCGATTATTTCATGTTGGCTTTCATCATGTCCAAATGTGTCGTTGATGTCATTGTTAACATCAGGTAAAACAGCTGAACCTAAATTTAGAGAAAGATAAACGACTGGTCAATTTACAGTGATACTACGAATAGAGATTCACGAGACCCAATAAAACAAGTCAAACTAACAATTGATGTTCCATTCCAAATACTGTAACATTGATACTCATAACTCACTGCCAATATTCAATAAACAGTATTCTCCTATTCTAAGTAGCTGTTCAACCACATTGACTGGATCATTCACAATCAAACCATGTTATTCTCACGTCAAATTAATTACCCATCTTAATTTCACGGAATCGCATTCATCAAGCACAAATGTCACTTACCCGAACAAATCACTTTCTTAACAATAAGAGTCTCATATATTATAATGTATATCAAAGAAATATTCGGAACGTACGTGTATATGCGGGAATGAATGTGACGAGCATTGTGAGGCATAAGATGTTGCACACCGTTGATAAACGCATTTTGTCTGTCAAATGAAGTGAACTTGGAATGGAGTGGATAGTTGATCACATAAGAAACTTCACATGTTTCATCCTTGAATTGCAGAAGGAAGCTACCAAATGTAATTTCCGTGATTTACTTCATGTGAAACTGATAGATCGATTAATTGCAGGAATTAACGTACCGGGTTTGGAAAGAGAGCTGTTAAGAATCCACAACTGTTTCTTTAAATATGCCAGAACTGCATGTATTAACTATGAGGCAGTGATTGAACTTGATATCCAGTCGATGAAGATTTCTAATGCTTTGCTTAGTCGTCATGGTAAAATACGATCTCAGGGTCAATCAAACTTGCGTTCGCCTAACAGGGATTCCTATTCTTGTGTAAATATGAAAGGTGTGTAGTGACCTACTTCTATCACGAGGACGCGACTTGTTTAATGGCAACATTTGTTATTATAACCAATTGTACCAGTGATTCTTGTTTGTTCAACTGTACTGAAAAAATTCTTCCTTCCGTTGATTGTGACATTGCACGAACTTATGTTTGCTCAGTAGTTCCGCTTGTACTCCTTTGGCACAATCTCGGTATTATTTCGATACCACGAGATCTCCGACAAATACATCTCGCTACAACCTTCAATCGCCTTCTGATTTCTGGTTTACTCAAAGGTTTAGCCTGTTCTGGTACGCAATCTTCTTATAGTGGTGATCATAGTCAAATGCGACTCGACGCCACCCTACAGGTGTTTCGACAAGGAAGTACAAAGCAAATAACAAAGGTGAGATGAAGTTTGGTAAATGTTTATCATGTGGAAAGTTTCATTCCCGTAATTCTTGTGCGTTTCGTAATGTTAAACTCTTTAAATGTGGTAAGATAGGACACATTAAGTCAGTATGCAAAGCTACTGTTTATTTTACCCCAAGTATTACTAACTTAGATCCCGGTAATTCAGCTGTTTCTGTACCAAAAGAATGAAGGACTGCATAGACGCTCAACTTCGTGACCAACAGGCAGGATTCCGTAAGGATAGATCGTGTACAGACCAAATCGCAACTCTACGGATCAGTGTGGAACAATCAATTGAATGGAATTCATCACTCTACATCAACTTCATTGACTACGAAAGGGCATTTGATAGCGTGGACAGAATGTTATATCCGAGTGGAGATTAAATTACAGGTAACTCCCGAGGACTATTAATGGACTAATATTCTATAAATATTCTTATTGTATAATTATTCAACAATTACATTACGTATATTTATATTCCTCTTATTGTAAGCTTTATTTTGACCTATAACTTATTATTGTACGATTTACGGTTCTTAAGTTATGTTCAGCTTATTAACTACTGCCTCCCACATTCACAGCCACTTTTTGGGCTTATTTGTGTACAAATATTATTTCCTATTTTATGGTACGTTGCGGTCTGTGTGATTGATATATAAACTAGGTATGCCTGAAATAAACGATCTGCTCTGATTCGGAAGCTGGTATCTTGTTCTGGACTCAAGTGGAAGGGCTCGTAGGACATAGGACCAATAAGGACACTAAACTGCCCACACCGGTTGAACGTCATTGGTTGGCCTAGTGCGAAGATTCGTATAAGTCGTATTCGGATTGGTAGATAAGTCGTGTGATCGAAAAGTCAGACATCCAAGGTCATAACACAGAACAACACTATGGAAACTTCTTCGACACTACGGAATGCCTCAGAAGATAGTCAACATCATACAGAGTTCATATGATGGATTACATTGAAAAATCGTGCATGGAGGACAGTTGACAAAGTCGTTCGAAGTGAAGACCGGTGTTAGGCAAGGTTGCTTACTCTCACCCTTTCTCTTTCTCCTGGTGATCGACTGGATCATGAAGACGTCAACATCTGAAGGGAAGCGCGGGATACAATGGACATCTAGGATGCAGTTGGACGATCTAGACTTCGCAGATGATCTGGCCCTTCTATCCCAAACGCAACAACAAATGCAGGAGAAGACGAACAGTGTGGCAGCAGCCTCAGCAGCAGTAGGTCTCAATATACACAAAGGGAAAAGCAGGATTCTCCGATACAACCCAGAATGAACCAATCCAATCACAATTGACGGAGAAGATTTGGAAGATGTAAAAACCTTAACATATCTGGGCAGCATCATTGATGAACATGGTGGGTCTGCTGCAGATGTGAAGGCGCGGATCGGCAAAGCAAGAGCAGCATATTTACAACTGAATAACACCTGGAACTCAAAGCAACTGTCAACCAACACCAAGGTCAGGATTTTCAATACAAATGTCAACACGGTTCTACTGTATGGGGCAGAAACCTGGAGAACTACGAAATCCATCATCCAGAAAATACAGGTGTTTATTAACAATTGTCTACGCAAAATACTTCAGATCCACTGGCCGGACACTATTAGCAACATTCTATTATGGGAGAGAACAAACAAGATCCCAGCGGAGGAAGAAATCAGGAAGAAGCGCTGGAAGTCGATAGGACACTCATTGAGGAAAGCACCCAAATGCGTCACAAGACAAGCCCTCACATGGAATCCTGAAGGTCAAAGGAAAAGAGGAAGACCACAGAACACATTACGCCGAGAAATGGAGATATACATGAGAAAAATGAACAAGAATTGGATGGAACTAGAAAAGAAGGCTCAGGACAGAATGCATTGGAGAATGCTGGTCGGCGGCCTATGCTCCATTAGGAGTAACAGGCGTAAGTAAGTAAGTAAGTAAGTAAGTAAGTAATTCAGCTGTGTCTAATGATTATTTATCTTTGTCTACCATTTCGAAAGGCAACTCGCATATTCAAAAGCGATTATATACATTGCTTGGTTCATTTCATGACTTTATTGTAGAGAGGCAGTATAGAGTCCATTATTTCATTCTAGAACTTGAAATCTTTAGATCCTAACGTTGTGGCACGACCCAATGAAGTATCAATATTGGGGATTACTGGACACAAACTTCCCATTCGAGGATGTTGTGAATTGCTAATAAGAGATGATAATTCTTCATACATACCTTGTGAATTTTTAGTTAACGAAACAGGACTGTCAATACTGGGCTTAAGGAATTTGAAAAAGCTTAAGGTGGAGTTGTCTTTCCCAGTTTTAAAGAAAATCCTGATGCTTTACTCAAGGATTTGAAGACTATGTGTGCTATGTGCGGTGGAGGTATGAAAATTCCGACTATAAACCCTCAAGTACAGGTTGATCCAGTCTTTCTTAAGAGACGAACAATTCTTATGGCCGTCGAGAAACGGTACATAAGACATTAAACGATTTTTGCACGAAAGGAATAATTGAACCGATTCAGTCTTCAGCATGGGGTACTTCTATCGTTACGCCACTGAAGTCGGACGGCAAGACCCCTAGGATATGTAGTGACTATAGATTAACATTGAACTCCCGTTTGTTGAAGCGAACATGCGCGACGGTGGAGGCTGAAGATATTCTAAGTCGACTTCCTGGTTCTAAAGTGTTTTCGAAAGTTGACCTAAAAGACGCTTATCGTCAAATCCCTTTGAATTAATCTTCATCTATTTTGACGACAATTAACACTCCTTTTGGTCTGTTCGAATACAATTTCCTACCATTTGGTCCAAGTTGCTCTCCAGCCATATTTCAGGAAGTTATGAATAAGGTAGTTAGTGATCTTGAAGGTGTTGAAGTTTATCAAGATGATCTCATTGTTCATGGTTCTGATAACGTAGTTTACGACCAGAGACTTATTGCTTTATTGCGTCGTTTAATTGAGAAGAATATTACAGTGAATCAAAACAAGTTTTCATTTTGTGTATCTAGTTTTGAATGCCTTGAATACCTAGTTAATGATAATCATTTTAGACAAGATATGAAACGACTAGCTTTTGATGGAGTTATGTTCTCTGGGCTGGGTGGTTTGGTTGTGCAGCCTGGTACTCAGGTCAATGAGCTATCAACAAGCACATTGATATCGATCCAATTTATCAACCAATCAGGAAAGGTGCGCACAAATATAGGAACAAAATTCAAATAAATGGGAGACACAACCAAAACAAAGAAGTAAAAAATGACAAATTTAAGTTCAATAAGAGCCAATTAACGTCGAGCTGTACAGAACGAGCTGTGAAGCGCATATGGGGGATTTCGAACACTTCACTTCTATCTGAAGTTTGTGCTCATGATGTCGTCCAGAAGAACGATGAAGGCCCAACGACCAAAACATCCAGTTCAGAGAACAAAACTCCATCCAAATCCTCCACCTGAGCTACAAGTCTTCCCCACCGTCTCAAAACGACTAGCTCCACTGAAAAATGCACCGCCTCCAAAAAACCTTACAGAACTACGTTCATTAGTAGGTGCTCTTCAATACTAGTCCCGTTTTGTTCCTAATTTTTCTTGTTGTGCAAATTGTTTATGTGATACTTTGACATCCAGTCCATTCAAATGGTGTGAGGAACAGGAGTCGTGCTTACGAAGTCTACTAAAGTTTCTTCAAAGTGATGCTGTTCTTAGAACTTACTCCCCTGGTGTACATTCTGTTCTTGTTACTGATGCATCACCTGTAGGAATTGGTGCAGTTTTGGAACAGGAAGGTAGACCAGTTATTTGTGTTTCACGCAAACGTACTGTTACTGAACTAGGTTATTCACAGACTCAGCGATAAGCGTTAGCTGTGTTTTGGGCTGTTAAAAGACTTCACAAATATTTATTCGGAAAGAAATTCACCATTGTTACTGATGATGAAGCTTTAAAGCTTATTTATCATCCTGAAATATCCTTAGCACGTTCCTTAGCTACTATGGTTCAACGATGGAGTATTGCCTTGAGTACATATAACTATACGGTTCTGCACAGGAATGCCAAACAAATTCAACATGTTGACTACATCTCTCGACAATCATTACTAGATAAACCTGTTACTAATTCAAACTGCTAGTTAGTGTAACCTTTACCAGTGAGACGTCCAGATCTCATTAGAAAAACTCGTAGATACTTCGGATATATAATTAATGCTATATGGAAAGGTTGAAATGCTAATCTGACACGTAGATTCCCTGTCTATTTTTCAAGGCGGAATGAGCTATTCACTACTCCTGATGGTATTTTGTGTTTAAATGATCGTGTTGTTATTCCTCCTTCATTGCGTAAATCTGTTCTTGAAGATCCTCATACTGGACATTTGGATGTTGAGAAAATGAAGTCCTTGGCAAGGCTCTCATGTTGGTGGCCAGAGATAAATGCAGATATAGGTCGTACAGCAAACAATGGTGAAAAGTTTTATAAGTTGAAAAGTCAGCATTCAAAGTGAACTTCAAGGCCAGTATCGTCTGGGGCCTGGCAGAGAATTCTTGCAGACCATTGTGGTCCGTTTCTTGGCAAATACTATGCACTTGTAGTTATTGGTTCTTTTTCGAAGTGGCCTGAAGTTTTTTTCACAACGTCACCAGCTTCAGACTTAACAATTCAAGCATTAAGAAAGGCGTTTAGTCGAAGTGTTCCCATGGTGTTAGTGACTGATAATGGCTCTCATTTCGCTGCAGATGCAGTCAATACCTGGTTGAATGGTATAGGGTGCAAGCATCTGTTCACTGCTTCCAGGCACCCTTGTTCTAATAGTGAGGCAGAAAATTTTGTCAGGACATTGAAAACTGCTATTGATTCTATTACTGCTTCAAGATTTAACGAACTGGAGAGGAGAGTATGTACCTTTCTACTGCAATATACAAATGCCAGACATTCTTTGACGAGAGAGACTCCATCAAAGCTACTAAAAGGAGGAATTCTTCGGTGGAATATGAGATGTTTGAAGTCTACAGATGTTACATCTTATCGTGGAAATGGTCTTCGATCATCCACGAGGATTTCAAAATATTCCATAAAAATATCTGCCAGAACTGGACCAAGTGGACTTCCCATTGCTACGTCATCGATTTGACGATATATGGTGTTATTAAACTGGAATTGAACGTCTGTTGCTCACATCAATAGTATTTTTTTGAATTCTCGGGGCTGATAAAGGTAGGAGATCATAATTCTGACAAATTATATCAATAAATTCAAGAAGTGGTATATTGGTGAATAAGGATGTCACATCAAAATATACCATGAACTTATGGGCAACAATCGTACGATTTAGTTTATCAGCAAAGTGAAACGAATCTTTTAACGTATATCTTGTTAATCTCCGACGGACCGGTTCTAGTTTTTCTTCCAAATTAATAATCTTATTGTATCGACTGAACTCTACTCATTTTATTCCTATCAATGTTTACTCATTATATAATCACTTGTTTCTGGCCGTTTTGGATTGTTGTCACAGTCAACATTGTAGAATGTTCTTTTACATAAGGTATACAGTTACAATGTTCAGTCTATTCAATTTATTTACACCATAGTTATACTATACTAATGTGTCTTCAATATAATTTCAAACCTAACCCTCTCATTAAGGTCATTTACACCGATTATGTAATTACGATTTTTCAATATCACAGGTTGTAAGCAGCTGACGCGAACAAACAAAATGAATTCATGCTATTCTGCTAGAACTTTTGTTCTTAATTTTCCCAAAATGATAAAGGGAACTATATGTATGTGTATATAAATACTGACTGCATGATGATCGAATGATCTTCCATTGAAATGAGGAAGAACAATGATTTTAGCAGAATGGAACGAATTCATTTTATTTCGTTTGGTTCTCGTTAGCTGCTTACAACCTGTGGTATTAAAAATCATAATTACATAATGGGTATAGATTATTTACATGAAAGCGTTTAGTTAGAAATTATGTTGAGGGCACATTTGTATAGTATAGCAAGCCTGTAAATAGACTGACTATTGTACTTTATGTAGAAGAACATTCTACAATATCGATTGTGACAACAGTTCAAACGGCCAGAAACAAGTGATTACATAATGAGCAAATAATGATAGAAATGAAACGAGTAAAGCTCAGTCAATAAAATAAGATTACTGATGTGGGAGACAGTCAAAATAAAAATCTCAATGGTGTAATAAACACCAGAAAGAGTTGAACAACGTATTAAGGTTCAACGGAGGAATATTTGTCATCAAGGCAATGAAAGATTAACAACTATCTACTTCTGAACATATAAATCGGGTTTCTGACGCCAGATAGCGACTACTTCAGTAAACCTTACAAGACTGAAGTTTGGCTGCTTACTAATCAACATGAAAGATTGCGAGGTATCCACCCGATGTAAAGTAAATGCTTTAATAACTGAAAATTACTTATTCGTTACACCTTAAGCATATCAGATAGGTGTAAATTGGAAAATAAGAACGAACAGTATTCAGAGATGATCCAACACTTATCTTGTGAAGAGTGATCCCAGATTCATTTTAAAAGAAGTCACAAAGAATGAGGACAGTCAATTTCCGTATTTTAGATGCTTTACTGAAAATGCCTCCAGAAAAATTACATATGTGGGCGTAATCCACATCAAGCTCACTCACTGCATTGATTCACCAAGTTCAGTTCAATGGTAAAATTAGTAGTGAATTAGTTAGATTAGATAATCACGCTAACATATCTCACCTTGATAATATGACCAGAGAAATGTCAGCATCATTCTCTCTTTCAACTGAATGCTAAATAACACCTTTATATTTTGGTATTTCAGCATAATTATTATCAGTGGTCTTATGAGTAGAATTCTCTCTGATTTTGATGGACTCAACTAATTAGTAGTTTGTTGATCACGTTGCAACCAAATGATATGATGTGATCATCTCAGTGTTTCCATCAATTCTCTCACTTGTACTTGATAGATTAACAATAGTTAAAGATAGCAAATTCATATTGGCTATGTGTTGAGGAGATAGTATCTCGATGAGTCGAATTCGAATTCACAAAATTTCTGCGATCGCCTCTCTACATATGCCTATGTGTGATAATGGCAAACGAGATATTTAGCGAGAGCGGTCGACTGTGCTTAGTGAACTGCAACGCTTAATGTTGTAGTAGAGTCGTCGAATACCAATATTCTATTTAGTTCCATCTGAGCAATCCTGTTATTCACGTTGCCCGATAATTTTGTATGCATTGGAGCTGTATGAACGGTGAACGTTATGTGTCTCTTGTGATCTAGTGACAGATGATTATATGGACTACTCCTTTGAAGAGTTTGGAATCGTCTACGGTCATGACGATTGCTAATGTTATATGTCAGACATCGAAGTTGTCGGGCAAGAATGGCATTGGTTGAAATGAGAGTATCGTAAGATTCTTGATCACAAACAGTTTGGGAATCTGTCGATATAAATAGTACATAACACCAGTTGGAAGTGCAGTAGCTGGCAGTGGAAGGTTGTCTAGATCTAAAGAACAAGTAAAGAGAGTGACTGTTGTGGCAATGAAACGCGACGAAGTTCGAGATAAATGATCAAGAAGTTATAAATGAGGGAATGAAAGTTTTGTTTTCACATTTTGCCAAAATATCGTGTAATTGTATGATAAAATAAATTTGGTTGTACTCGCCTGTGTTCTCGTACGATGCAGACTATATGTGGTCTAGTCTCCCGCTTATCATCCATAATACTGTCAGTTTCATAACCTTTTGTGTGCGTTTCTTCAATTCTGCAAAGTTACAGTGACGGCTTCCGTGAACCGAGCTGTTTGTTAATCTGGATGTAATTTTTGCATTCACTGACTGTAAGATCCGTTTTGAATGTTTTGTGTGTGTGTGTGTGTGTGAAAATCCCTCCATGTATATACTTGCACTTTGTTCCTACTGATCCCCTTAGTTGTACGTTGTTAGTTTTTTGATTACATTTGAATTGTTAATATTTGTATTTTATTATAGTTCTTATTTTTTTACGCCTTCACTAAGTTTCTGTGTTTCTTCCCAAACTGCATCTGTGTTGTTTTACTTGATACTTGTTCTTGGAGGCAGCCATATTGAATTGCTCCTCCTTTTGTGTGCGATCTATCCAGTCAGGATAGAATAGCCTTCATTTGTTGTGACTGACTTGATTGATTGAACAATTATTGGTTGAATAGCCGGGTGTTAATATTTGTTTAGAACCGCCATTTACCGGATTACTTGTTTTGATTTTGATGGGCAAGGGCGCGTGTCTAACGTACCTAGAAGGCTATTCAGCAGTCCAAACCGTAGTTTGGATTCTACACTGACGGCTGCCAGATAACAATCAGTTTTATTAGATAACACTTATTACCGGACAAAATCAAAAAAATTTAATACGGCTTATCGTCGGGATACTGACAAGCTCAAGGAACGCAAGACAGTCAACATGTCATGAGGTTCTGGGCGACAAGAATCACCACCACAATGAATGGATCACTGTTGACACACTGGATATGATTCGAGAAAGGAGGAACAAGAAAGCAGCAATCAATACCAGCTGAAAAAGAGCAGAGAAATTCAAGGCACAATCTGAATACACAGAAGTAATTAAGCAGGAGTATCGGAACAGACTGACGTAAATATGTGGAAGATCTAGCAATGACGGCGGAAAAGTCTGCAAGTGAAGGAAACATGAGATGATTGTATGATACAATAGAGAAGCTCGCTGGAAATTATCGTAAACCAGAACAACCAGTGAAAAACAAGAGAGGCAAAGTAATCACCAACACTGAGGAACAGCAAAACAGGTGGGTAGAACATGTGGTGGCATTGAACCCTAACCACACAATAGTCAACGCTGAACACGAGACACCTAGGAAAATAGATATTGAACATGTGCCGCTGAGAAAAGCCCAACGAGGGAGAAAGCGGGAAGAATGGATCCAATGAATTCGAATTGGTCGGATGGCATGGCTTGGCCTAGCAATCGTGGACTTTGTTAAATGTTATCTTATGCTTTTTATTCATATTAAATATATTGCTCTATCTCTGGTCTAAGCTTGTATTGGTGATTGTTACATTGCAATGAATCAGGGTAGACAATGATGTGACTTCCACGTAAGATCTTTTAGATTAGGTACTTACATCATAAAAATTCTACAATTCCAGGATCAGGTTTATTATCAGAGCAGTACTAATCTCGAAGTAGACTATATTTCAACAGACACATCAAGGAACTATTGAATCGATCAGCCCCACTGAACACACCCAACATCGAAGTAGCACCCACGGACATACCAATCAATGTCGGCCCACAAACGATTGAAAAGATCAACATGACCATCAGACAAGTCAAGAGCGGAAAAGCATCAGTAATTCATACGCAAGTCAATCACCACTAAGTGAGTGGTTGTATGAAGGGTCATTGTGTGAAGAGACTACATATTCAAACATGGGACTCTGATATTTTAAAGCTTTTTTGTGAAATACTAGTGATTTTAACTGAACCGGTATCTTGATTCCCAGTCAGTTAATGCAGTCAAACTCCCTAAATCTGTCGGACAAATTACAGCAAGCACATACCAACCTGTTGGCAAACCACCATCACCACGTTGCTATTGTGTAGCGTGTGAAATTATGCCAGTTCAAGGATCACAAATGCCGTCATTGTCATTGGCAATGTAGAAGGATAATGCTCAAAAAGGCCAGTCGAAATCTCATAGCAAAAATGTGAAGCTACATTCACGAAGTAAACCTGGAGTGCACGTCCGCGGCTTTCAAACTTGGATTTCAACTTTAAAGGAAGTGTATGAGCTCAGTTGGATACGTCCCCCGACATCATGCTGACTTTTAAAATACATGTGACGTAAGTAAGAATGTCAACGCTTTCAAGCAACTTAACATTATGCCATCAATGCCTCCGGAGATATACTGAGGCTAACTGGAGGAGTCATGTGCGAGGTGGAATTCAAAGAACACAAATTCGATGACGGTTGTCATCTGGTAAATTGGTATGGTTTAGACATACCAGGCTGAGACATGTAGAGGCAAATAAATACCCAATATCAATAACTCTGTCAGTCTCCGACATTTGATGCTGATCGCAATAATTTTACTGGACTCATCACGGCCAATCATCTGCACCAGATCACGAGTGAATACGCCTTACTTCACTTCCCCCACACCCACTAACTAGCTAGCATCAGTCACGTCTCGATACATCGATATGCTGTCAAATATGTCTCCGAAAAATTTCACTTCTGACTCCTGATTTCACAGAGTTAGCGAATTTCGATTATGAAACGCGATACTGGTTAAGGCGTTGTTAAATTCCGAATACGTGTGGCACCTTCAGTGGTGAGCCAGACGTGATTTAGCTTGCCAATTTGTACACTGCTACTCAGCTGGTTTCCAGGACTTCATATATCATATTTTACTTTGAGTTTTATATACTGTGTTGTTAAATTAGTATTTTTGAATGTTTTCTTTCTCACGTTCATTGCTACAATTTCTGTTCATCATGACCGGACACACTTCCAAACTACTTAAGGTCAAAACTCTTAAACTAAACACAATTCACCTAGTTTCATTCTGGCCCGACAACATCAAAGCCTGGTTCTAATAAGCAGAAGCTGACTTCCACGACCATGGAGTGACTAATTCATGTGCGCGATTCCTCGCAGTAGTGATGGTAATACCGCGCGAGCTCATCAGGTACGTTACACCTAGTATGTTAATTAGTGATGTTTCATAACCTTAAGTAACTCCAAAATGACCTATCCATAAACGCAGAGTTCGAACCGGTTGACAAGGTTCATATCGACTGATGAACAAAATCGTTCTTCGTCATCGCATGGTAACAGACAAATTATTACAAATGCGAGGGTTCATTGGTCAACAAATCTTCGACGATGGCTTATTTAGTCTATTGTTCTCTTATAATCTCCCCCAACAGGTAGTGATTTTCTCATTTCAAAGCATTGTTATAGAAACTGACGGTATCCAGCCTATATTCTCTAAACAAGATGGTGATTCACCACTAGTAAGCTTTCAGATATTCACCATGATACAGTGGCATACCCAAGTAACTGGAAGACAAGTCTCATCATCCCTCAATACTAGACAGTCATTCAACACTGACGACTTGTGACAGAGATGTGTGAATACAGAAAACCTAGTAACATGTGGCAAGCCCATTTGACTATTGTATCATTTATCTAGTCATTGTAACTCAGACTCAATCCACTATGTTAATTTCGGTGTGTATGATCGAAAGTATGTCTGTACGTTAACTCTTAAGCTACCTTCCTATTGGTCTCAATGTTCAGATAATCGATAATCTATTCACACCCGATTAACTCTCAAATATATATGGATTTTTTAACAGACTCACACACTCTCTCTGTTTCATCGTGTGCTTGCTCACCGTACGCTTGTGGATTATTATTATTCATTATCAATAAACTATCTCTATAACTGGTGTTCAGGCTTTTTAATAATCTCGAGTAAATTCGCAATTCTACTAGGAGATTAAGCCTACCTAAAATACTCAGTTACGGGATATTATTATTTGGAGTCAGATATTGAGGACATCATCCTCAACATTTTGGTGAACCGCTTTTAGAACACACACCATTCCTCTACGAATTCTGCTGCATACTCTCCAAGCGTATCTTAAAGAACTTCACATTGGAATTACTATTACAATTATTAACAATTCATTAACAGTTATAATAAATCCATACATAACATTGTTCCTTTGGAATTATTGCTGTATATTCGCATATTTAAACCAAAAGTGACAGTTTTTCTTTTTGGTGAGTCTTATACATATTTCTTGTTGTTATTTTTGATTTCTCTTCATATTGTATATTACAATCCTCGGCTTATTATTACTATTGCTTCGTCGTATCATGGCACTTGATAATTCGCTAAGCCTTTCATCTAAATCTATTTCCGTGGGTGCCATCTCTGTACCTTTACCCATTTTTAATCCACGAAAGGCTGAACTCTGGTTTGCTCGCTTAGAAAGCTTTTTTGTAGCAAACAAAATCGCAAACCAGAGTACGAAATTTAGTTATGCAAATTCACTGCTGCCAGATGACGTCATTGAACAAGTGCCGGATGTCATTTTTAAGCCGGATCCTGACTCACCATTCGATTGTCTAAAAAGAGAGGTCATTCGTGTCACATCTCTCACCGACCAACAGACAATTGATCAACTTTTAGCCAACGTGGAGCTAGGTGACAATACACCGTCACAGTTAAAACGCCACATGACAAACTTATTAGGAAATCGGACAGTAGACAAACGTCTACTATATCAATTGTGGCTCAGACGTCTCCCTCAAAACATTCAACAGATACTAGCAATTGGAGACGAAGACGTTGATTTTGATAGACTAGCAGACATAGCCGACAGAATTTACGAACGGTCCAAGACTCACCTTGTATCTCAAATCCAATCAAGCTCAGCTGACGAGATCGCCGAGTTACGACGATCAGTTGATACCCTTACGAAACAGATAGCTCAGATCCAATTATTGAATGCCTCCCGCAGCAAGCGTAGAGGAACATCCACAAGCCGTAGACGACGTAGTCCAAGCACTACTAGACACAACATTTGTTGGTACCATAGAACATATGGCAAACAAGCTAGAAAATGTACTCCGCCTTGTAACTTTGCAAGCACACAGAAAAAGGAACGTCAAGACCGTAGGTTAATGACGGCTGCACTCACAGACCACAACTTTCAAGACAGTCGTCTATTATATGTTACAGACAAAAGAACCGGCACACAGTTTTTAGTCGACACTGGGGCAGAGGTTAGTGTAGTACCACCTACTGCACTCGAGAAAAACACACCTGACCCCAAACTAAAACTACAAGCTGCAAACAGGTCTGACATCAAGACGTACGGCAAAAGGCGGTTACAATTAAATTTCGGTCCTAAACCTAATATTGAGAACATCATCCACAACAAACAACAAAATGCTACTTCTGTTCTTCAAAGTTAGTTATTAGATCGTCAATCAAGAAAATCAACAACGTAATTCACTCATGTTTATTTCATTTCAATTCAATATCAAAAATACACAAATGTGTTTACTGTAACCAGTTTAATAAAACAGACGAACAAACAGACTTCAGAACTCTTCATGATACCTGAAAACAAAATGAGAGAAGGATACACGATGATTCAGTACAAGTAAAATGTATACATGACTATGATTAAGTTCAATTGAATTACATTGACAAACTAGTCGAACTGAGTAGCATTCATCTTGTCAAGTGAAATTAGTGTTTGAAAGTTTGAAGTATCACATTTTCACTTATTCGGAAACTGAAAGTGTGTGTTTGTGTGTGTGAGTGTGTGTAATAACAGTTCAGTTCGTCCGTGATCCAACCAAATGCGACGATACGCAAATACTTACGATTCGTAAATTCCTGTTGACTATTAGGAAGATGATAATCGGACGACATATCGTGTCCTTAAAATTTGTTGATAGTTAACTGATGACTGTATATTAGTTGGATCAGTTCAACAAAGATTACTTACTGTATTCAGTGAAGTGCCTCACATTCAATGAAGGAAATCGTTAAAAATTTCACCACCATTGTCAGGTTGTTTTCCGTGACCTTCATTTGCATTGATATTAATATTCATAATAATATTATGATCATTTTCATCAACACTATCATTTACTATCGCATACTCCATTTTCTTAACTCCTTGCTTATCGAATTTCTCCTTTTCGTCATGATCATCATCTCCTTTGTTTTCTTCAGTTGTTGATTGGGTGAATCGCTGTTCGCTTTCATCTTGTCCAAATGTGTCGTTGATGTCATTGTTAACATCAGGTAAAACAGCTGAACCTAAATTTAGAGAAAGATAAACGACTGGTCAATTTACAGTGATACTACGAATAGAGATTCACGAGACCCAATAAAACAAGTCAAACTAACAATTGATGTTCCATTCCAAATACTGTAACATTGATACTCATAACTCACTGCCAATATTCAATAAACAGTATTCTCCTATTCTAAGTAGCTGTTCAACCACATTGACTGGATCATTCACAATCAAACCATGTTATTCTCACGTCAAATTAATTACTCAGCCTTATTTGACTGAATCACATTCAACAAGCACAAATGTCACTTACCCGAACAAATCACTTTCTTAACAATAAGAGTCTCACATAATATAATGTATATCAAAGAAATATTTGGAACGTATGTGTATATGCGGGAATGAATGTGACGAGCATTGTGAGGCATAAGATGTTGCACACCGTTGATAAACGCATTTTGTCTGTCAAATGAAGTGAACTTGGAATGGAGTGGATAGTTGATCACATAAGAAACACCTCATGTTTATATACTGATACGGACCTATGAGATCTAATCAAATTTGTGAAATGAATTAATGGATGAACTCATCCGATTGGTGTTCTCTTCGTCTGGTTCACTCAATAATTTGGTAGTAAAAGTGCACATAAACTGGTCATAATGGAATGTGGTTATTCATATATTCTATTGTGCATCAATAACTACAATTACAACATCAACTAGTTCACGATGTGGGCGTAATCTACATCAAGCTCACTCACTGCATTGATTCACCAAGTTCAGTTCAATGGTAAAATTAGTAGTGAATTAGTTAGATTAGATAATCACGCTAACATATCTCACCTTGATAATATGACCAGAGAAATGTCAGCATCATTCTCTCTTTCAACTGAATGCTAAATAACACCTTTATATTTTGGTATTTCAGCATAATTATTATCAGTGGTCTTATGAGTAGAATTCTCTCTGATTTTGATGGACTCAACTAATTAGTAGTTTGTTGATCACGTTGCAACCAAATGATATGATGTGATCATCTCAGTGTTTCCATCAATTCTCTCACTTGTACTTGATAGATTAACAATAGTTAAAGATAGCAAATTCATATTGGCTATGTGTTGAGGAGATAGTATCTCGATGAGTCGAATTCGAATTCACAAAATTTCTGCTATCGCCTCTCTACATATGCTTATGTGTGATAATGGCAAACGAGATATTTAGCTAGAGCAGTCGACTGTGCTTAGTGAACAGCAATGCTTGATGTTATATTAGAGTGGGTGAATACCAGTATTTTATGTTGATTTATCTGAGCGATTGTGTTCTTCAAGTTTTCAGATAATTTTGTGGATGTTGGAGCTGGATGGGAAATAAGGAGCAGTTATCAATTTGTGGTGTGAGGCTCTGTCATGAAGGAGAGCAGTATAGGTCTGACACAATCCGGTCAAACACGATCCTCTTGCTTGCGTCGCAGACCTAGTGTGTTAAATGAAGATCCTGTTTCTATAACACAGTAAACAGAGATATATTACGAGATACGCTCACTCTCTATTAGAGCAACGGTAACTGCATTTTCCAGTGTTTTCAAAAATTCTAAAGACACAAGGGTGTTTGGTTTGTCACACGTAAAGGCTACAACTCCGCCTGGAGCTTCTCTTTGGCCACAGACGGTCCCAAGCCATGAAAAAGGAGGACGGTTGAGCATGGAGTTAGCGACCCCATGCCGTAGAAAACTTACTCGCTAAAAGAACGCTAATCAAGAAAAGTGGTCCGAACCACTTAAACTCTGCCTTGTGAGTTAGAAGGTCTTCATTTTCGGAGAGTTATGACGCCTCATGGTGGAAGCCGAGTTCCTTCGGAATTACGGAGGCTGGTGCCCTTTTCTAAAAACCAGAGCAACCATTAATTTAGGTACATGGAATGCTCGTGCAATGAGGAAGACCGGGAGAGTCTTCCACATTGCTGCAGAAATGAAGAAATACCGCCTGGAGTTGTTTGGAATCAGTGAAACACATTGGACGAAAGTTGAACAACAACGACCAGGTTCATGCGAGCTGCTGTTATACTCCGGCCATGAAGGAGAAATTGCCCCACATGCACAAGGAGTTGCATTGATGCTATCCAAACAAGCATATTACGCACTTATAGGATGGGAATTTCACGGACCCAGGATTATCAAATCCTCCTTCAAAACAAAGAGAGAGGACATTACAATGAACGTCGTCCAGTGCTATGTGCTTATCAATGACTACAATGAAGACGTTAAAGATCAATTCTACAATAGACTGCAGTCAGTCGTCGAGAACTGATCAACAAAAGAACCTGACCGTTCTGTTGGGATATTTTAATGCTAAGGTTGGAATGAAGAACACCGGATATGAAGACATCATGGGACGACACGAACTGGCAGAAAGGAACGAAAGTGGTGGGATTCGCAAACCTATGTGCCTTCAATAAACTGGTCATAGGCGGAACTATATTCACACATGAACGCATTTACAAAACCACATGGACTTCACTGGATCACACCACAGAGAACCAAATAGACCATATCTGCATCAACACGATGTTCAGGAGGACGGTGGACGATGTGAGAACCAAGACAGGAGCCGATATACCATCAAATCATCACTTGCTGGTCGCCAAGATGAAATTTAAACTTAAGAAGCACTGGACAACAGGCCGGACAAAATCACAAAATTTCACTACTGCTTTTCGTCGGGATACTGACAAGCTCAAGGAACGCAAGACAGTCAACATGTCATGAGGTTCTGGGCGACAAGAATCACCACCACAATGAATGGATCACTGTTGACACACTGGATATGATTCAAGAAAGTTGGAACAAGGAGGCAGCAATCAATACTAACCGAACAAGAGCAGAAAAACCAAGGCACAAGCTGAATACACAGAAGTAAACAAGCAAGTGAAGAGGAGCATCAGAACCGACAAACGTAAACATGTGGAAGATCTAGCAATGACGGCGGAAAAGGCCGTAATCAAAGGAAACATGGGATGAGGGATGCCCAATCTCACCATTCCTCTTCAACTTTGCCATCAATGACATTCTGGAAACAGCTCTGATGGATGCAAGTAATGGCGGTGTGCATCTGTTGCCTGAAGAAAGACTTCTCGACCTTGAGTATGCGGATGATATTGTCTTACTGTGCGACAATGCCCAAGCCATGCAATCCGCACTTAATCAGTTGGCAATCAATGTCCATAGGTACGGTATGTGCTTTACACCTTCGAAGTGCAAAACACTTCTACAAGACCCGTAGGATTCTAATCCTGTACTCACCCTGGATGGTGAACAGATAGAAGTAGTCAAGAAGTTCGTGTATCTGGGTAGCTACATAAGTGCTGGTGGTGGCGCGAGTGATGAGATCAATGCACTTACTTGAAGACAAAATTTTGCTGTGAAGAAACAGACAAGCCAGGTTCAAATAACATCATACCACCCATTTTTTGGCTGATTGAAGCCATTTGATACGAATCAGTCACATAACCATCACACAATGGTACACCTCTTCCATCGCTCGTGTATGGCATTGCCTGACCATACATTTGAGCATAACTACCACCACCAACTCCTCTGCTACTGATGTTGCTGCCGACAGTACATCTTCCACCATTCCGAGATCCATCACAACTATAACCTTGTCGTGTATAAGGAAGTAAAAGCAACAACTGGAGTATTTGACGTAATTAACAAATGTATGTTTAGCATACATTTTGCTAATGGATTTGTTTTCAGTGAATGAAGTGATGTAAACTAAATCACTCTTTTTCAGTGTATATACAAGAAAGTAGATTTAAGCAAATGTGAAAACTACAGAGGCATCACACTACGGTCAGTACAAGGGAAAGTTTTCAACAGATTGTTGCTCAACCGGGTGAAAGACGAAGTAGGTGCTCAACTTCGAGGTCATCAGTCTGGATTCCGTAAGGATCGGTCATGCACAGACCAAATTGCGACACTACGGATCAACGTTGAACAATCAGTTGAGTGAAACTCGTCGCGGTACATCAACTTCATTGACTATGAGAAGGCGCCCGACAGTGTGGACAGGAGAACACTAAAGAGTTGCTGAGAAGATTTTCAACATTATCCGCAACTCATACGATGGTCTACAGTGCAAAATCGTGCGAGGAGGATAACTGCATTCCAGGTGACGACTAGAGTCAGACGAGGCTGTCTACTACCCCCTTCCTCTTTCTTCTGGTTGTCGACTGGATTATGAAGACCTGGAAATCTGAGGGAAAACACAGCATACAATGGACAGCTCAGAACGAACTAGATGATTTGGAAATCGCAGATGACTTAATCCTCCTATCCCATACACACGAACAAATACAGATGGAGACAACTAGTGTAGCAGCAGCCTCTACAATTGAAGAACATATGGAACTCAAAACAACTTTCAACCAATGTCAAAGTGAGAATCTTCATTAAGAACGTCAAGGCAGTTCTACTGCACGGAGCTGAAACTTGGAGAACTACTACAACCATTATCTAGAAGGTACAAATATTTATAAATAATTGTCTACGCAAGATACTCAACATCCATTGGCCGGATACCATCAGCAACTGCCTCCTGTGGTTGAGGAGAAACCAGCTTCCAGCTGAAGAGCAAATTAAAAACAGACGATGGAAGTGGATGGGACATACATGTGAGAAATCATCAAACTGCATCACGAGGTAAGCCCTAACTTGGAATCCTGAATAGAAGTGGGAAAGAGGAAGGCCAAATAACACATTACGTCGGGAAATAGAAGCAGACATGAAAAAGGTGAATAACAAGTGGAAAGAGCTGGAAAGGATTGCCCAGGACAGGGTTAGATGAAGAGTGCTGTTGGGTGTGCTATGCTCCTCCACGAGGAATACCAGGCGTAAGTAATGAAGCATACAACTACTTGCTATTTCTAGTGGTCATATATTCCCTGAACTGAATAGTTTGATGGGGAAGCTCTAATTGCCATCATAAAAACAAGCATTAACCTAAATCCCGATCTATACATATGCATATAAACACCTAATAATATCGATTTGGATTTGATGGTTCCTTTTTTCCCTCACACATTTATTTTTTTATTAGGATAATTTATTATTGACTGAATTCTTCTGAGAATTCCATTCACCAAATCAATGAATATATTTCTTACACCTACTCAATAATCTCTACAAATTCACAGAATTTTTGAGTTGCGTTGCAATAGAGGAGAGAGATACGAGAAAATCATCCACTTATTATTTTCTTACAAATAGTATTCTCCTAAAATCGTTTCACATGGAAAGACAAGTTGGTTCGTTTGAGGCATTTTAGATATTAGTTAAGTTTGTAAATAGTATTTGACACTGACCAACAGCATATAAGTTGCAACTGAAAACCAGGAAGTAATGGATACGTGATTCGTCCTAATTTCAGACTGGGAATAAGTGTAACCCACAAGCTGATATCAAGATGCAAACCAAAGGATACAATAACAAACAAGATCATGTTAAAGGTCAATTATAGGACTCATCGAAAAACTGAGGCAAATATTGTGCAGCGAATAGTGGACATCATCACGTTTTAATGTGAATGTATTTAGATTTTATTACACAAAGAGTTTCATACTGGGATGGATATGTGTATAAATGAACAAACCCGTTTCCTCTGTGATACACGGTTACTGGACTGAACGATCAATTTGAAAATCATGAGGCTAAATCAACTCCAAGTGCTGAAGTAGAACATACATTATGGAATTTTTATTGTTCAACCACTGACTAACATCACACGAGATCCAAGCTCGCCATAATTGTGTTAGGCATCGGGTCGTGCTTTGTATTTATGCAATACAATTTTTTAATTTATAGTTGTTATAAAGTAGATTTTTAGAGCGGGTGATGTAAACTATGACCTCGGGAAAAGACGTATGCTGAGTGTGTTCCAGACGTCAGAGGTCACATAGCTGTGCTCTCAGATCAAGATTCTAAAACAAGATTAACAAAGGAGCAGCAAGACACTTGAATATTAACGCTAAACAGTGCTTAACATTTTGTAGTGAAACAGAGAGAGGTATGGAAAATTATTGGATTAAATTCATACTAGCTCTTGTTGCTAGAGTGAAATGTGATGCTAGCCACGCATTTCTAATGTGAAAGTATGAGTTAGCATGTTTTAGGTTATCTTAGTAGAATGGGTAATCCAGAATAAAATTGGAAACACAAGTCTGAATAGTGAGTGTATCACAGACTGATTGACATGTTCTCAGTCATAAAACGTTTGGTACAAGCAAAATGTTCTGCTTCAGAAACATGGGTGGATTGACGTCGTCGGTCTCACCATCAATGCTTACTGGTCAGTACCTCCACACTCCCTCCTTTTGTGATGTTAAGCTCATTTGAGCTTTCTTTGGATATACATCATACACCACACAATGCTCTGTGTTTCACATTCGGCTGGAAAACACTATTTCTATAAGTGCCATTTTACAAGCTTACCAGGCAGTTGCAAATTATGGACTGAGGGAAACTCATCGATGCAATGCTTTAATTGACCATAGTATGAAGTATAGATTGCCAATCGATGTGCAAGCATTAGGAAGGGTATAATGTGGGATAGTTGTTTACCAAAGTAGGCGGAAAAGTATAGGAATTTACGAGTTATAGATGAGGTAACGAGTGGTGAAATGAAATTAGTGGCAAATCAACGTAGTGTACTGGAGAAAAAATCTGATAAAGAATAGACAAGAAGGATCTCACATTAACTTCGTGCTGATGTTATTTTGCTCTACCCCAACTGGTTGATGGGTAACAGGTTCCATATATGCAAGACCACTGGTAGTAGGCAGTCGATTATGAGATCCTCTTGACATTTTAGGGTAGTAGTGAGCGTCTCTTGGCGACCAAAACCAGTTGAGCGGCATTGATGAGTTACCTGTCCACTTCAAGTAAAACAATTAAGGAGGATAAAGTATCTAATACAACTGCAGAGTAGGAAAGTATGGCAAACTGAACTTAGAGTCCAATTTGGTCTATAAATGTAGAGAGTATATGACATGTGAGTGGGACACAGATGTGTTGGATCGTGCTAGATGAGTGTAAACGAGGGCTTGATCACAATGTTTTACAAACGCAGGCGATTCATCTGCCATTTTCGATGCATTTCCGGGGAAAACAATCGATGATGTGAAAAAATTAGCCACAATGAGTAAACCACATGAAGAATGTCTAATGAGAACGAGCTACATATATGGTTACAACACAAAAAGAACACATCGATGTAGTTCGTTGACTAATGTAGGAAAAATTAGGAAAATCTGTGCGGCAAAGCAAATATCCACAAAACAAACAATAAATGAAACGGAGAAGAGATGGGGGGAGGAGCTATTGTATAAACAAAGTTAATAAATAAATATAAAATGAAAATAGTACACGAGAATATCTTAGATCAGGAGATACGGTTTAGTTGAAAATGCTATCAGGAAAATTTCTTGCTGCTGGAGGACCTAACGCTTTTATGAAGGATGTGAGATAAACCACTAGATTTTTATTGTCTTCTTTCTTTAGCCATGTTTGATAGGTTCTCAAGTCACCTGAACACACTAGGTCTGCGACGCAAGCAAGAGGATCGTGTGTCAGACCTATACTGCTCTCCTTCATGACAGAGCCTCACACCACAAATTGATAACTGCTCCTTATTTCCCATCCAGCTCCAACATCCACAAAATTATCTGAAAACTTGAAGAACACAATCGCTCAGATAAATCAACATAAAATACTGGTATTCACCCACTCTAATATAACATCAAACATTGCTGTTCACTAAGCACAGTCGACTGCTCTAGCTAAATATCTCGTTTGCCATTATCACACATAAGCATATGTAGAGAGGCGATAGCAGAAATTTTGTGAATTCGAATTCGACTCATCGAGATACTATCTCCTCAACACATAGCCAATATGAATTTGCTATCTTTAACTATTGTTAATCTATCAAGTACAAGTGAGAGAATTGATGGAAACACTGAGATGATCACATCATATCATTTGGTTGCAACGTGATCAACAAACTACTAATTAGTTGAGTCCATCAAAATCAGAGAGAATTCTACTCATAAGACCACTGATAATAATTATGCTGAAATACCAAAATATAAAGGTGTTATTTAGCATTCAGTTGAAAGAGAGAATGATGCTGACATTTCTCTGGTCATATTATCAAGGTGAGATATGTTAGCGTGATTATCTAATCTAACTAATTCACTACTAATTTTACCATTGAACTGAACTTGGTGAATCAATGCAGTGAGTGAGCTTGATGTAGATTACGCCCACATCGTGAACTAGTTGATGTTGTAATTGTAGTTATTGATGCACAATAGAATATATGAATAACCACATTCCATTATGACCAGTTTATGTGCACTTTTACTACCAAATTATTGAGTGAACCAGACGAAGAGAACACCAATCGGATGAGTTCATCCATTAATTCATTTCACAAATTTGATTAGATCTCATAGGTCCGTATCAGTATATAAACATGAGGTGTTTCTTATGTGATCAACTATCCACTCCATTCCAAGTTCACTTCATTTGACAGACAAAATGCGTTTATCAACGGTGTGCAACATCTTATGCCTCACAATGCTCGTCACATTCATTCCCGCATATACACATACGTTCCAAATATTTCTTTGATATACATTATATTATGTGAGACTCTTATTGTTAAGAAAGTGATTTGTTCGGGTAAGTGACATTTGTGCTTGTTGAATGTGATTCAGTCAAATAAGGCTGAGTAATTAATTTGACGTGAGAATAACATGGTTTGATTGTGAATGATCTAGTCAATGTGGTTGAACAGCTACTTAGAATAGGAGAATACTGTTTATTGAATATTGGCAGTGAGTTATGAGTATCAGTGTTACAGTATTTGGAATGGAACATCAATTGTTAGTTTGACTTGTTTTATTGGGTCTCGTGAATCTCTATTCGTAGTATCACTGTAAATTGACCAGTCGTTTATCTTTCTCTAAATTTAGGTTCAGCTGTTTTACCTGATGTTAACAATGACATCAACGACACATTTGGACAAGATGAAAGCGAACAGCGATTCACCCAATCAACAACTGAAGAAAACAAAGGAGATGATGATCATGACGAAAAGGAGAAATTCGATAAGCAAGGAGTTAAGAAAATGGAGTATGCGATAGTAAATGATAGTGTTGATGAAAATGATCATAATATTATTATGAATATTAATATGAATACAAATGAAGGTCACGGAAAACAACCTGACAATGGTGGTGAAATTTTTAACGATTTCCTTCATTGAATGTGAGGCACTTCACTGAATACAGTAAGTAATCTTTGTTGAACTGATCCAACTAATATACAGTCATCAGTTAACTATCAACAAATTTTAAGGACACGATATGTCGTCCGATTATCATCTTCCTAATAGTCAACAGGAATTTACGAATCGTAAGTATTTGCGTATCGTCGCATTTGGTTGGATCACGGACGAACTGAACTGTTATTACACACACTCACACACACAAACACACACTTTCAGTTTCCGAATAAGTGAAAATGTGATACTTCAAACTTTCAAACACTAATTTCACTTGACAAGATGAATGCTACTCAGTTCGACTAGTTTGTCAATGTAATTCAATTGAACTTAATCATAGTCATGTATACATTTTACTTGTACTGAATCATCGTGTATCCTTCTCTCATTTTGTTTTCAGGTATCATGAAGAGTTCTGAAGACTGTTTGTTCGTCTGTTTTATTAAACTGGTTACAGTAAACACATTTGTGTATTTTTGATATTGAATTGAAATGAAATAAACATGAGTGAATTACGTTGTTGGTTTTCTTGATTGACGATCTAATAACTAACTTTGAAGAACAGAAATAGCATTTTGTTGTTACTAGGTTTTGTGTATTCACACATCTGTGTCACAAGTCGTCAGTGTTGAATGACTGTCTAGTGTGATGTGTATGCTTACAACTGTGCTACTTGTTCTCACCCATCGACATCTCCACTGTCTTCATGTTTGAATGAAGAGAGCTGTGTGAATAAGCCAACTTGGATTTCAGTCTGATGCAAATTTTAATACGAAATACTATTGGATGCTTTATAAAATGTGTGAGATATGTCAAAATAAATGATTGCACTATGTTGTATTATTTCGTGGGATGGTGCAATGCTATGCGGTGAGAGACCTCAAAGTGCAATGTCATCCACGACCTTCCTGTTAAGAAATCACCTTGTGATTTAGCAATATGTTTCCGATTTAGTAAATAATCTTAGACACTGTACATTACAACCCTCTCCGGGAATCATGAAATGACTAGATTGATGTTCGTCGATCGGTAATAATCAGAGTTCTCTCGTTTACCAGTGTTTTATTGCGTGATGCATTTGCACATTTACTGGATGAATGTGTTGTATTTTCGAGACGATCAGGTTGCTGTCCATTGAGCTTTGTGAAATGATTACTAAATGTTTCCCATATATTCGTAGAGCAGTTCTACATTATGCCATCGTGCACAAGAAATGAAATATGTTTTTGTGTTCGAGCTACTTCTAGGATAGTCTAGTTCTCTCTTACTGTCACTCGATAGATTCATACTTTTCATAGACAGATTGGAGGGATGCAGATCGTTTAAGTGTGTTAACGCATGCACAAAGATTTCAGATTTTTGGGCGATATTCTCGTGAGACAGTGGAAGACTTTTCGCCGCGAATGATGATGGTATTTTAGAGGTTATTGTATTGAAGCACGGCAGCACAGTATTTGTTTGTATGGCATGGAAGACTGTTTTATATATTTTATAAATTATAGTTTCTATTGAGAACAATTGATTTGTTGTCGTTCTGTAGACCAATAGGAAATCGTCAAGAATTTCTTTCAACTTCCGTTACCATTTCGTATTCACTAATGCGCATGTGTAGGCATTCAGAAACCTTTCAGGACGACTATTTGGTATTTGATGGTGAGAGGTTTCGGGAACATGCTCAATTGTAAATATGCTCCAGAACTCTCAGAAAACGGAAGTGGACACTCAGGCGTCGCAGCACATTTTCTTCACTCATAATTAATTTTCGATGTGTTTATCAATATTGGACACATTCACATGGTTTCGAGCATGAGCTTTTATTCTTCGAATGACTGCACGAACTGTGTGTGATTTCGGCAAGACGAGTGAGTATAGGTTATAACGAACCACCATGAGATCAGCAAACATGATGTAGTCAGTTGTGATGAACAGCGATCGGTGTCGTTGATAATTCCGTTTTATTTGATTGGATGTTACACATAAGGGTCAACCATGCCGTGTGCATTTCGCTCTTTGTTTCTAAGATAAGATCACGGTGAGTGTTATTAGCCATTCGAGCAGTTGTCACTTGAACAGTTCGCACTACATTGGGCTGCATGCTGCTTACAACTTCTCCAAATGATTTAGAACAAATGGCAGTATTATCGTTTTCAAGTTTGTGGTTGTTCATTAGACGCGATAATGCATCAGCATGACCTAATTCAAAGATGAATGTGTACTCGATAGTCATGCCTTAAGTCGACGGCTCTATATTTCTTCGTTGGACTTGGTTTCCAGTATATAATGCTATAACATTCTCATATTCAATAATTGATAAAACGCGTTTACGTTCAGCGAATAAAGTGACTTTTCTAACATGCAGCATTTTGCCAAACACTTCAACTATGCGGATAGTTCCAATACTTCTTTTTCAACCTGAATATATATGCGTCCCACAGAAATAAATGTTCTGGAAGCAGGCACAATAGCTCTGTATTTGCCATTCGAGAACTTATGGGTCATAACTGCACTGACATCATGATCAGAAGCATCTAAAGCAACAACAACTTCCAATGGGGAATCAAAATGTGTAAGTAGTAAAAGCGAGGATAATGATGAAATTACCTGTTCGAAAGATTTGTGAAGCTCGGTGAACCAGTACTTTTGCACTATACAGGGTGATAAATGTTTCGCCTGTTCTTGGAGCGATGGAGTTCGACCACAATCGTCTTTTGTGAATGATAATGCTTAAATCCGTTCAGCTGAATTATATGGGATAAGTGAAGAAGAACAGAGAGTGATTGTTGTGGCAATGAAAAGCGATGCAGTTTGAGACAATTGATCGACGATTGGCCAATGAAGATTGAACGTATGGTTTACTTATTTTAACAAAACACCGTGTAATTTCGTCTTAAAATATATTTGGTCGTGCACACCTGTGTTCTCGTACACTACAGAGTGAATGTGGTCTTATTTATGTCATATCATCGATATTACTGAGCGTTTCATCTCGTGTTGAGTGCTTTTCTTCAATTCTGTGAATTTTCAGTGACGGCCTCAGCGATGTAAATTAACTGCATTAACTGGGATATGTGACAGAGCATCGGCACATCTGTCCAACTCGCCTTTAATGTGACGAAGGTCTGTCGTGAACTGAGATATATAGTCCAAATGTTTGCACACTCGTGGTGAGTAGCGGTCAGACTTTGTATGCAGAACATACGTTAAGGGCTGATGGTTGGTCAATAAGATGAAATCGCGAACTTCTACCGTGTGCCAGAAATGCCTAATGACACTGTAGGCTGCTAGTGGTTCTCGACCAAAAGTGCTTTATCTCGTCTTCGTGTGAGTGAGGCGTCGTGAGAAAAATTCAAGAGGTCGCCAACTTCCAGAGATGTTCAGTTGCATAACGACTACTATAGCGAATTCCAATGCATTAACCGCTATACTAAGCGTTGCTGATGGGTCAGGATGGTCGAGGAGTGTGACTTGTGTCAGAGCCGTTTGATCTCTGAAAATGCATCATGCGCAGCATCTTTCAATATAGACGTGAACAAAATCGAAGTCTCGTACTGTGCTATCGATAAACCTTTGAAAAGTTTGAGCAGCAATCCGTAATCCAACAGATAGGTCTTAGAAAATGTAGTCATGTCCTTGGGGGATGCCGTGATGCCGTGTATGTGGGGGATGAGTTAGCTGTCAAAACGTTTAACCACGGTTAATGCTCGGTAGTCGCCACATGATCTACAACTAACTTCATCCCGTTTGCTAACCATGTGCAGAGGTGAGGTCCAGGGACTTTGAGCAGGACGAATAATACCAGTAGGTAGTAAATTGTCAAACTCACGTTCAGTGAATTCTAATTTGTCCGGTGCCAGTCGGCGTGGTCTTGCCGTGACTTGGGGTCCGCGGATAACTTGTCCATATGTGTTGATTTCCAATTGCATCTGTTTTAGTCGGCTAACTGAAAGAACAAAAGTATTACCGTGGAGAAGAATTCCAACTAGTGTTCCAGTTGGTTTGATACGGTTTATCTAGTTACGAGGAGATTTTCTCGACCTCAATTTTACTTGACCGTGATAGAATTTAGTAATACTGTAGTGAACACGAACATCAGTGGGGGACAATCGAATGTATTTGACACAAAATTACAGCACTTGTTAATAAAATCGAACAATCATAAAGTAAATGCTTAATTTGAGAAATGTCCACCAATCGTCTCAAAATGACTCAGACTTCATTGTTCTTGCATTGTCATACAAACTGCATCTTGTTTCCATTCTTTACTGTTCGATCCTCTTATCTCTCTACTTCCACACCTTCTGTTTACGACTAATATCATATACTACTTATGTCAATATAAGTAGCACACCACAATACTACTAATAAATATGAATGGTTATCAAAAAGTGTTTTAATATGTGCAAAGTGATAATTATGTGAATTTTGAACAGATAACTAAGAGCGATTCGCTAAACACTAGTGTATTCGTAAGAGACATGGTCTAGACTCAATGTTCAAATTTTCCATAGACTATTTGTTTACATTCATACCTAGCGGTTGATAGTGCATACAAGTTAGTTGCAAGTATGAAGTTTAACATGAGGTGGAATACAATGTAATTGAGTTATAGTGATTATAAGTTTTTCGAAATCCGTTAAGCCTACGTGTCACGTTTCTAGGTGATGTGGTGCTGCAAGATATCTTCGGCTAACTAAGTCTTCACAAGTTGGTTAACAGTGAGTGATGCTCATGTGATTATCAGGGAGGACATAAGTTGAACCCAAGGGAGTATACTCCAAACTCATGTTTATGATAACGGCTTGAACCGTAGTCCGTGTTGAGGTGAATTCGACATTGATGTTTCCAGTTTGTAGGAGATTTGCTCGAGCGCTTATACTGATGATTTGCATGCATGATTGTGTCGCTAAACCTCCAATTCGACTGACATGGTTTTGAGATATTCACTGAATGAGCAACTGATAGAGAAACATACTGCAATCATCTGGAAGCCCATAAATTTACTGTTCGATGAAGAATCGATTAGCTACAGTCTACGTGAATCGACTAACAGTTCATAGTGCTGTAGGAAATCGATACTGAGTATGGCTGTGAGAGCATCGGCAATGATGAACGTCCACAGACACAGTGGTCGGTTGCTCAGGTTGACCATAAGCTGTCGTTTACCATAGGTAGAAATGACTGAGCCATTCACAGCTCGTTGTCGAAGCATCGTAGCTTGAGACATACTGTTACTAATGGGTACGAAAGAAATGTGGGCACCTGTATCTACTGGGTACCTAGCGTTAGTGTGGTAATCGTGCACATAAAATTAATGGCCAAACTGAGGTGGGGTGCCGGCTAGTACGGCTGCATTTACTCGCCAGCTTGGGAGTTTACCGCCTTGTATGAGCAAACGGTTCGACAACGGCGGGCACCGTATCCGAAGGCACGGTGAAACCAGCACTCGCTTCTGAAGCCGCTTTCGATGTGGCTTGGATGATGCCCGCATAAGGCCAACTGCTACGGCTCTACGTGACCGCGACCTGGTTCGTGGGACGTAGAGTTCTGGTATGCTGGAACGGTCTCGGAAATCGAGATGGCTATGTATGCAGCAACCCCCATCAACTTGAAGCAGAAAGCGACTAGCGTCTAGATCTATGTTCGAAATTGATGTTGAGGCAAATATACAGTTGTCTCGAGTGCTAGTCCTTGCTAATATCTTGTCTACTATAAGGGCCATCTGGGTAAGTGGTGTGTCCTCCAGTAGGGCCATAATCGTGAGTTGCAGATGTTCTGGAAGAGATTCGAGTCATAATTCCTTAACGAATGCGGAATCGGCTGTCGTGGGTCTTGCTAGAGATTAGAGGCGCGCGACTTGACGATCGTAGACGTTGGGTACATTGAGATTGAGGACTACATACCGAACAGTGGCAATGTGATCCGCAGGCAGAATTTTCAGAACGTGAGCATATTTCTGCCGCTGGCCCGTAATGCGGCGGATCTCGAACTGAGGCTCCAATGACGCGAACAACACTTCTGGTATTGTTGCCAGGATATTATATATTGAAAGGTATCAATATGATTTGTGTAACAAATGTAGATAAATAAATAATAGTTTCAACGTGTTTGCAGTTGACACTCACCAGATGTAGTTGGTGAAGAATCGCGGCTGAATATGATCATCACTAAAAATTAAATACGTATCAGTTTCAGGAACCTCATCACCTCAACAACACAACACTTTCATCCAGTAAATGTGAAAACGCATCATTCGGTGCTAAGTTGAATATAAACTAATGAAATGTCTTCAGACCACAACAGAAATATATATTTCTCAAACGATGTAATGATGCACCAATTACACTACTTCACATAATTCACATGACATCAGATACAGCCGTATACTCATGAAACTAGAACACCTGCCACATTGTCACGCAATAAAATAATCGGAAGAGAGAGAACTCTGATTATTACCGATCGACGAATATCAATCTAGTAAATTCACGAATCATGGAGAGGGTTATAATGTACAGTGTCTAAAATTATTTACTAAAACGAGAACATATTGCTAGATCACAAGGTGATTTCTTAACAGGAAGGTCGTGGATGACATTGCACTTTGAGGTCTCTCACCGCATAGCATTGCACCATCCCACGAAATAATACAACATAGTGCAATCATTTATTTTGACATATCTCACACATTTTATAAAGCATCCAATAGTATTTCGTATTAAAATTTGCATCAGACTGAAATCCAAGTTGGCTTATTCACACAGCTCTCTTCATTCAAACATGAAGACAGTGGAGATGTCGATGGGTGAGAACAAGTAGCACAGTTGTAAGCATACACATCACACTAGACAGTCATTCAACACTGACGACTTGTGACACAGATGTGTGAATACACAAAACCTAGTAACAACAAAATGCTATTTCTGTTCTTCAAAGTTAGTTATTAGATCGTCAATCAAGAAAACCAACAACGTAATTCACTCATGTTTATTTCATTTCAATTCAATATCAAAAATACACAAATGTGTTTACTGTAACCAGTTTAATAAAACAGACGAACAAACAGTCTTCAGAACTCTTCATGAAACCTGAAAACAAAATGAGAGAAGGATACACGATGATTCAGTACAAGTAAAATGTATACATGACTATGATTAAGTTCAATTGAATTACATTGACAAACTAGTCGAACTGAGTAGCATTCATCTTGTCAAGTGAAATTAGTGTTTGAAAGTTTGAAGTATCACATTTTCACTTATTCGGAAACTGAAAGTGTGTGTTTGTGTGTGTGAGTGTGTGTAATAACAGTTCAGTTCGTCCGTGATCCAACCAAATGCGACGATACGCAAATACTTACGATTCGTAAATTCCTGTTGACTATTAGGAAGATGATAATCGGACGACATATCGTGTCCTTAAAATTTGTTGATAGTTAACTGATGACTGTATATTAGTTGGATCAGTTCAACAAAGATTACTTACTGTATTCAGTGAAGTGCCTCACATTCAATGAAGGAAATCGTTAAAAATTTCACCACCATTGTCAGGTTGTTTTCCGTGACCTTCATTTGTATTCATATTAATATTCATAATAATATTATGATCATTTTCATCAACACTATCATTTACTATCGCATACTCCATTTTCTTAACTCCTTGCTTATCGAATTTCTCCTTTTCGTCATGATCATCATCTCCTTTGTTTTCTTCAGTTGTTGATTGGGTGAATCGCTGTTCGCTTTCATCTTGTCCAAATGTGTCGTTGATGTCATTGTTAACATCAGGTAAAACAGCTGAACCTAAATTTAGAGAAAGATAAACGACTGGTCAATTTACAGTGATACTACGAATAGAGATTCACGAGACCCAATAAAACAAGTCAAACTAACAATTGATGTTCCATTCCAAATACTGTAACACTGATACTCATAACTCACTGCCAATATTCAATAAACAGTATTCTCCTATTCTAAGTAGCTGTTCAACCACATTGACTAGATCATTCACAATCAAACCATGTTATTCTCACGTCAAATTAATTACTCAGCCTTATTTGACTGAATCACATTCAACAAGCACAAATGTCACTTACCCGAACAAATCACTTTCTTAACAATAAGAGTCTCACATAATATAATGTATATCAAAGAAATATTTGGAACGTATGTGTATATGCGGGAATGAATGTGACGAGCATTGTGAGGCATAAGATGTTGCACACCGTTGATAAACGCATTTTGTCTGTCAAATGAAGTGAACTTGGAATGGAGTGGATAGTTGATCACATAAGAAACACCTCATGTTTATATACTGATACGGACCTATGAGATCTAATCAAATTTGTGAAATGAATTAATGGATGAACTCATCCGATTGGTGTTCTCTTCGTCTGGTTCACTCAATAATTTGGTAGTAAAAGTGCACATAAACTGGTCATAATGGAATGTGGTTATTCATATATTCTATTGTGCATCAATAACTACAATTACAACATCAACTAGTTCACGATGTGGGCGTAATCTACATCAAGCTCACTCACTGCATTGATTCACCAAGTTCAGTTCAATGGTAAAATTAGTAGTGAATTAGTTAGATTAGATAATCACGCTAACATATCTCACCTTGATAATATGACCAGAGAAATGTCAGCATCATTCTCTCTTTCAACTGAATGCTAAATAACACCTTTATATTTTGGTATTTCAGCATAATTATTATCAGTGGTCTTATGAGTAGAATTCTCTCTGATTTTGATGGACTCAACTAATTAGTAGTTTGTTGATCACGTTGCAACCAAATGATATGATGTGATCATCTCAGTGTTTCCATCAATTCTCTCACTTGTACTTGATAGATTAACAATAGTTAAAGATAGCAAATTCATATTGGTTATGTGTTGAGGAGATAGTATCTCGATGAGTCGAATTCGAATTCACAAAATTTCTGCGATCGCCTCTCTACATATGCTTATGTGTGATAATGGCAAACGAGATATTTAGCTAGAGCAGTCGACTGTGCTTAGTGAACAGCAATGCTTGATGTTATATTAGAGTGGGTGAATACCAGTATTTTATGTTGATTTATCTGAGCGATTGTGTTCTTCAAGTTTTCAGATAATTTTGTGGATGTTGGAGCTGGATGGGAAATAAGGAGCAGTTATCAATTTGTGGTGTGAGGCTCTGTCATGAAGGAGAGCAGTATAGGTCTGACACAATCCGGTCAAACACGATCCTCTTGCTTGCGTCGCAGACCTATTGTGTTAAATGAAGATCCTGTTTCTATAACACAGTAAACAGAGTTATATTACGAGATACGCTCACTCTCTATTAGAGCAACGGTAACTGCATTTTCTAGTGTTTTCAAAAATTCTACAGACACAAGGGTGTTTGGTTTGTCACACGTAAAGGCTACAACTCCGCCTGGAGCTTCTCTTTGGCCACAGACGTTCCCAAGCCATGAAAAAGGAGGACGGTTGAGCATGGAGTTAGCGACCCCATGCCGTAGAAAACTTACTCGCTAAAAGAACGCTAATCAAGAAAAGTGGTCCGAACCACTTAAACTCTGCCTTGTGAGTTAGAAGGTCTTCATTTTCGGAGAGTTATGACGCCTCATGGTGGAAGCCGAGTTCCTTCGGAATTACGGAGGCTGGTGCCCTTTTCTAAAAACCAGAGCAACCATTAATTTAGGTACATGGAATGCTCGTGCAATGAGGAAGACCGGGAGAGTCTTCCACATTGCTGCAGAAATGAAGAAATACCGCCTGGAGTTGTTTGGAATCAGTGAAACACATTGGACGAAAGTTGAACAACAACGACCAGGTTCATGCGAGCCGCTGTTATACTCCGGCCATGAAGGAGAAATTGCCCCACATGCACAAGGAGTTGCATTGATGCTATCCAAACAAGCATATTACGCACTTATAGGATGGGAATTTCACGGACCCAGGATTATCAAATCCTCCTTCAAAACAAAGAGAGAGGACATTACAATGAACGTCGTCCAGTGCTATGTGCTTATCAATGACTACAATGAAGACGTTAAAGATCAATTCTACAATAGACTGCAGTCAGTCGTCGAGAACTGATCAACAAAAGAACCTGACCGTTCTGTTGGGATATTTTAATGCTAAGGTTGGAATGAAGAACACCGGATATGAAGACATCATGGGACGACACGAACTGGCAGAAAGGAACGAAAGTGGTGGGATTCGCAAACCTATGTGCCTTCAATAAACTGGTCATAGGCGGAACTATATTCACACATGAACGCATTTACAAAACCACATGGACTTCACTGGATCACACCACAGAGAACCAAATAGACCATATCTGCATCAACACGATGTTCAGGAGGACGGTGGACGATGTGAGAACCAAGACAGGAGCCGATATAGCATCAGATCATCACTTGCTGGTCGCCAAGATGAAATTTAAACTTAAGAAGCACTGGACAACAGGCCGGACAAAATCACAAAATTTCACTACTGCTTTTCGTCGGGATACTGACAAGCTCAAGGAACGCAAGACAGTCAACATGTCATGAGGTTCTGGGCGACAAGAATCACCACCACAATGAATGGATCACTGTTGACACACTGGATATGATTCAAGAAAGTTGGAACAAGGAGGCAGCAATCAATACTAACCGAACAAGAGCAGAAAAAACCAAGGCACAAGCTGAATACACAGAAGTAAACAAGCAAGTGAAGAGGAGCATCAGAACCGACAAACGTAAATATGTGGAAGATCTAGCAATGACGGCGGAAAAGGCTGTAATCAAAGGAAACATGGGATGAGGGATGCCCAATCTCACCATTCCTCTTCAACTTTGCCATCAATGACATTCTGGAAACAGCTCTGATGGATGCAAGTAATGGCGGTGTGCATCTGTTGCCTGAAGAAAGACTTCTCGACCTTGAGTATGCGGATGATATTGTCTTACTGTGCGACAATGCCCAAGCCATGCAATCCGCACTTAATCAGTTGGCAATCAATGTCCATAGGTACGGTATGTGCTTTACACCTTCGAAGTGCAAAACACTTCTACAAGACCCGTAGGATTCTAATCCTGTACTCACCCTGGATGGTGAACAGATAGAAGTAGTCAAGAAGTTCGTGTATCTGGGTAGCTACATAAGTGCTGGTGGTGGCGCGAGTGATGAGATCAATGCACTTACTTGAAGACAAAATTTTGCTGTGAAGAAACAGACAAGCCAGGTTCAAATAACATCATACCACCCATTTGTTGGCTGATTGAAGCCATTTGATACGAATCAGTCACATAACCATCACACAATGGTACACCTCTTCCATCGCTCGTGTATGGCATTGCCTGACCATACATTTGAGCATAACTACCACCACCAACTCCTCTGCTACTGATGTTGCTGCCGACAGTACATCTTCCACCATTCCGAGATCCATCACAACTATAACCTTGTCGTGTATAAGGAAGTAAAAGCAACAACTGGAGTATTTGACGTAATTAACAAATGTATGTTTAGCATACATTTTGCTAATGGATTTGTTTTCAGTGAATGAAGTGATGTAAACTAAATCACTCTTTTTCAGTGTATATACAAGAAAGTAGATTTAAGCAAATGTGAAAACTACAGAGGCATCACACTACGGTCAGTACAAGGGAAAGTTTTCAACAGATTGTTGCTCAACCGGGTGAAAGACGAAGTAGGTGCTCAACTTCGAGGTCATCAGTCTGGATTCCGTAAGGATCGGTCATGCACAGACCAAATTGCGACACTACGGATCAACGTTGAACAATCAGTTGAGTGAAACTCGTCGCGGTACATCAACTTCATTGACTATGAGAAGGCGCCCGACAGTGTGGACAGGAGAACACTAAAGAGTTGCTGAGAAGATTTTCAACATTATCCGCAACTCATACGATGGTCTACAGTGCAAAATCGTGCGAGGAGGATAACTGCATTCCAGGTGACGACTAGAGTCAGACGAGGCTGTCTACTACCCCCTTCCTCTTTCTTCTGGTTGTCGACTGGATTATGAAGACCTGGAAATCTGAGGGAAAACACAGCATACAATGGACAGCTCAGAACGAACTAGATGATTTGGAAATCGCAGATGACTTAATCCTCCTATCCCATACACACGAAAAAATACAGATGGAGACAACTAGTGTAGCAGCAGCCTCTACAATTGAAGAACATATGGAACTCAAAACAACTTTCAACCAATGTCAAAGTGAGAATCTTCATTAAGAACGTCAAGGCAGTTCTACTGCACGGAGCTGAAACTTGGAGAACTACTACAACCATTATCTAGAAGGTACAAATATTTATAAATAATTGTCTACGCAAGATACTCAACATCCATTGGCCGGATACCATCAGCAACTGCCTCCTGTGGTTGAGGAGAAACCAGCTTCCAGCTGAAGAGCAAATTAAAAACAGACGATGGAAATGGATGGGACATACATGTGAGAAATCATCAAACTGCATCACGAGGTAAGCCCTAACTTGGAATCCTGAATAGAAGTGGGAAAGAGGAAGGCCAAATAACACATTACGTCGGGAAATAGAAGCAGACATGAAAAAGGTGAATAACAAGTGGAAAGAGCTGGAAAGGATTGCCCAGGACAGGGTTAGATGAAGAGTGCTGTTGGGTGTGCTATGCTCCTCCACGAGGAATACCAGGCGTAAGTAATGAAGCATACAACTACTTGCTATTTCTAGTGGTCATATATTCCCTGAACTGAATAGTTTGATGGGGAAGCTCTAATTGCCATCATAAAAACAAGCATTAACCTAAATCCCGATCTATACATATGCATATAAACACCTAATAATATCGATTTGGATTTGATGGTTCCTTTTTTTCCCTCACACATTTATTTTTTTATTAGGATAATTTATTATTGACTGAATTCTTCTGAGAATTCCATTCACCAAATCAATGAATATATTTCTTACACCTACTCAATAATCTCTACAAATTCACAGAATTTTTGAGTTGCGTTGCAATAGAGGAGAGAAATACGAGAAAATCATCCACTTATTATTTTCTTACAAATAGTATTCTCCTAAAATCGTTTCACATGGAAAGACAAGTTGGTTCGTTTGAGGCATTTTAGATATTAGTTAAGTTTGTAAATAGTATTTGACACTGACCAACAGCATATAAGTTGCAACTGAAAACCAGGAAGTAATGGATACGTGATTCGTCCTAATTTCAGACTGGGAATAAGTGTAACCCACAAGCTGATATCAAGATGCAAACCAAAGGATACAATAACAAACAAGATCATGTTAAAGGTCAATTATAGGACTCATCGAAAAAACTGAGGCAAATATTGTGCAGCGAATAGTGGACATCATCACGTTTTAATGTGAATGTATTTAGATTTTATTACACAAAGAGTTTCATACTGGGATGGATATGTGTATAAATGAACAAACCCGTTTCCTCTGTGATACACGGTTACTGGACTGAACGATCAATTTGAAAATCATGAGGCTAAATCAACTCCAAGTGCTGAAGTAGAACATACATTATGGAATTTTTATTGTTCAACCACTGACTAACATCACACGAGATCCAAGCTCGCCATAATTGTGTTAGGCATCGGGTCGTGCTTTGTATTTATGCAATACAATTTTTTTAATTTATAGTTGTTATAAAGTAGATTTTTAGAGCGGGTGATGTAAACTATGACCTCGGGAAAAGACGTATGCTGAGTGTGTTCCAGACCTCAGAGGTTACATAGCTGTGCTCTCAGATCAAGATTCTAAAACAAGATTAACAAAGGAGCAGCAAGACACTTGAATATTAACGCTAAACAGTGCTTAACATTTTGTAGTGAAACAGAGAGAGGTATGGAAAATTATTGGATTAAATTCATACTAGCTCTTGTTGCTAGAGTGAAATGTGATGCTAGCCACGCATTTCTAATGTGAAAGTATGAGTTAGCATGTTTTAGGTTATCTTAGTAGAATGGGTAATCCAGAATAAAATTGGAAACACAAGTCTGAATAGTGAGTGTATCACAGACTGATTGACATGTTCTCAGTCATAAAACGTTTGGTACAAGCAAAATGTTCTGCTTCAGAAACATGGGTGGATTGACGTCGTCGGTCTCACCATCAATGCTTACTGGTCAGTACCTCCACACTCCCTCCTTTTGTGATGTTAAGCTCATTTGAGCTTTCTTTGGATATACATCATACACCACACAATGCTCTGTGTTTCACATTCGGCTGGAAAACACTATTTCTATAAGTGCCATTTTACAAGCTTACCAGGCAGTTGCAAATTATGGACTGAGGGAAACTCATCGATGCAATGCTTTAATTGACCATAGTATGAAGTATAGATTGCCAATCGATGTGCAAGCATTAGGAAGGGTATAATGTGGGATAGTTGTTTACCAAAGTAGGCGGAAAAGTATAGGAATTTACGAGTTATAGATGAGGTAACGAGTGGTGAAATGAAATTAGTGGCAAATCAACGTAGTGTACTGGAGAAAAAATCTGATAAAGAATAGACAAGAAGGATCTCACATTAACTTCGTGCTGATGTTATTTTGCTCTACCCCAACCGGTTGATGGGTAACAGGTTCCATATATGCAAGACCACTGGTAGTAGGCAGTCGATTATGAGATCCTCTTGACATTTTAGGGTTGATGATGTCACAGGTATTCAGTGTTTGACAACGCTTCTACCAGTAACACCTTCTAATATATTTCGTTCCCACCAAGAGAAATCAAAAGACAGAGTCGAGGAGACCGGAAGAGTATATTTGGCGATGACCAATATATCGGAATTCTCTGATCTAATCTGGCTAGCGATTGCGGTTGATGTTGAGCACGGCGTTACCACACGTGATCTGGTGCAGATGCCTGACCGAGCGCCTTCAGCTAGATGAGTCCACTAAAACATATGGTCAGCATCCAATGTCGAAAACTTAGTGCTATTTATTTTGGGGATTTATTTACCGCTACAGATCACTCCCCCCCTAGTGGGGCAGTGACGACCCTAAGACGTGGCCAGCCAGAAGTTTAAACCCAACGAGTTTGTCGTTGGTAAACACTCTTCTGATAGCTTACTAAATTTAGCAGCGTCTGGTCGTCTTTCCTTACTATATGGGACGGAGGTACAACATAGTAAAAAAAAGAAAATGTACAATGAAAATTTCGGATCCTCATAAACGTCATCGTTCTTTTCCAGCCGTCCTGGAAAAGAAAAAAGAAAATGTAAGTGCATGTCGAAATACACTCGTATGTGCGTAAAAACACAATGTCGGCGGAAAAAATGGAAAATAAACTCATGAACACGTAATAGCATTAAAAAAATTGTTTTTTTTTGTTTTGTTTTTTTTTAAATAGAAATAAAAATATATAAGCATATTAAAATTGTTTTTTTTTAAAAATAATATAAAATGTCGAGAAGTGCCTTACGTGCAATAGTCGTTTAAATGTTCTGGAAATCTCACCCTTCTTCCAGAACGCGTCGTTTTAAGTTTATTTTCGGATACTGTCGAAGTATCATCGTGTGTGTTGGTTGTCGGATGAGGTATTGTAAGTGTTGGAGTCGTGTCGTTCGATTGTACCGAAGGAAAATCGACGTGGATAGGATTTCCTTCTAAATACGCTGCTTTTAAGCGATCGATGCTGATGCTATCGTTTGTTCCGTTCTTATCGACTATATAGTACTTAGATTCACGTTGAAGAACTTTGAAGGGTCCTTCGTATGCTGATTCGAATGGTCGTCGATGCGAGTCTCGACGAATGAAAACGTGTGTACTATATCGTAAGCCAGGTTGAACGAAAACATCAGTTGATTGAGGTCGAGTGAAAGCAGGTTTAACTGAACGCATTGCGTTTGTAAGCCTGTTCGTGTAGGAGGTTAGATCCATGTTCATTGAAGAGGATGAAGGATCCACGAATTCTCCTGGAAGTCGAAGTGTCGTTCCATAAACGAGTTGAGACGCAGTGTATCCAATGTCAGCTTTCACTGCATTGCGGATACCTAGTAAGACGAGTGGAAGAGCGTCGGTCCACTGTGAAACGTTTGCTGCTGATAGCGAAGCTTTCAGTTGTCGGTGAAAACGTTCTACCAACCCGTTTGCTTGTGGATGGTAGGCGGTCGTTCGGAAGCGAGTGATTCCTAAAAGTGTGGTCAGACGACGGAAAAGATCGGATTCAAACTGACGTCTGCGGTCTGTAGTGATGGTTGAAGGGCAACCGAAGTTTGCTACCCATCGTTCGACGAAGGTGCGGGCCACTGTTTCAGCAGTGATGTCCTTAATAGGTACTGCTTCTGGCCATCGAGTGAAACGGTCAACGCAGGTTAAGAGATAAGAGTATCCATTTGAATCTGGTAAAGGTCCTACCAAATCCAGATGGACATGGTCGAAACGGGCATCGGGAGTTTTAAACGAGCCTAAGGGACATTTATTGTGTCTGATAACCTTAGATTTTTGGCAGCTTACACAGGAGCGTGCCCACTCCCTCACGTCTTTATTCATTCCAGGCCAGCAAAACCTTTCTGCTATAAGCTTGATGGTTGCACGAACACCTGGATGCGAAAGTTTGTGCAATGTGTTGAAGACATTGCGTCGATAATGTTTCGGCACGATTGGGCGATCCCTACCTGTAGATGTGTCACAAAGTAAGGTTTCTTTACCTGTTCCCATCTGTTTGATGCGTAGTTTAAGTGTTGTGGACGATAACTCGTGCTGAAGATCACTGTCTTCTTTTGAAGCTCGGCGAGTTTAAGAAGGTCGATTCCTTGGAAACTGTTCAAGGAAGTTATACGAGATAAAGCGTCTGCAACTACATTGTTTGCTCCAGAGATGTGTTGAATATCTGAAGTAAACTGCGAAATGTAGTCCAGTTGTCGAGACTCACGAGGAGAGTACTTGTCAGAAGGAGAGCTTAACGAGAAAGTGAGCGGTTTATGGTCCGTGAAAAGAGTGAATTCACGACCTTCGATGTAGTGTTGGAAATGCCGTACAGCACAATACATAGCTAGGAGTTCCCTACCGAATGTGCTGTACCTCGATTCGGTGTCTAGCAACCTTCTAGAGAAAAATGCCAAGGGTTGCCAGGAGTTGTTAACCCATTGTTGTAAGACTCCTCCGATTGCTGAGTCGGATGCGTCTACTGCGATGCTAATGGGTGCTCGGGTGTCCTGATGTGCGAGCATTGTTGCTTTAGCAATCAGTTCCTTAACTGTGGAGAATGCTTTTCGTGCGGTGTCGTCCAAATTAATGGATTTCGCATTTCCACGAAGTTGGTCGGTCAGAGGTTTCATAAGTAATGCGCATTTGGGTATGAAACGTCTATAGAAACTTACGAGGCCGTTGAACGTGCGTAATTGCTTGACGGTGGTCGGTTCTGGGTAATCCAGAATGGCCGCCACTTTGGTCCTAAGAGGTCGAATGCCTTGAGCATCGATAGTGTGTCCCAGAAAGTCTAACGAGTCGGTTCGGAATTGGCATTTCTGAACGTTTACAGTAATGCCATGTTTTTGAAGTCGTTCGAAAACAAGATCCAGATGCTTGAGATGTGTTTCTCTGTCCGGACTTGCGATTAGACAGTCATCAACATACGCGTGTACGAAGTTGAGACCTCGAAAAAAAAAAAAAAAAGGCAATGATATATAAAAAATCCCAAAAAGGAACAGACTCACAGTTACAATTAGGTGTACCAGATCACGTCGGGCTCACCAATGATGATGTCACAGGTATTCAGTGTTTGACAACGCTTCTACCAGTAACACCTTCTAATATATTTCGTTCCCACCAAGAGAAATCAAAAGACAGAGTCGAGGAGACCGGAAGAGTATATTTGGCGATGACCAATATATCGGAATTCTCTGATCTAATCTGGCTAGCGATTGCGGTTGATGTTGAGCACGGCGTTACCACACGTGATCTGGTGCAGATGCCTGACCGAGCGCCTTCAGCTAGATGAGTCCACTAAAACATATGGTCAGCATCCAATGTCGAAAACTTAGTGCTATTTATTTTGGGGATTTATTTACCGCTACAGGGTAGTAGTGAGCGTCTCTTGGCGACCAAAACCAGTTGAGCGGCATTGATGAGTTACCTGTCCACTTCAAGTAAAACAATTAAGGAGGATAAAGTATCTAATACAACTGCAGAGTAGGAAAGTATGGCAAACTGAACTTAGAGTCCAATTTGGTCTATAAATGTAGAGAGTATATGACATGTGAGTGGGACACAGATGTGTTGGATCGTGCTAGATGAGTGTAAACGAGGGCTTGATCACAATGTTTTACAAACGCAGGCGATTCATCTGCCATTTTCGATGCATTTCCGGGGAAAACAATCGATGATGTGAAAAAATTAGCCACAATGAGTAAACCACATGAAGAATGTCTAATGAGAACGAGCTACATATATGGTTACAACACAAAAAGAACACATCGATGTAGTTCGTTGACTAATGTAGGAAAAATTAGGAAAATCTGTGCGGCAAAGCAAATATCCACAAAACAAACAATAAATGAAACGGAGAAGAGATGGGGGGAGGAGCTATTGTATAAACAAAGTTAATAAATAAATATAAAATGAAAATAGTACACGAGAATATCTTAGATCAGGAGATACGGTTTAGTTGAAAATGCTATCAGGAAAATTTCTTGCTGCTGGAGGACCTAACGCTTTTATGAAGGATGTGAGATAAACCACTAGATTTTTATTGTCTTCTTTCTTTAGCCATGTTTGATAGGTTCTCAAGTCACCTGAACACACTAGGTCTGCGACGCAAGCAAGAGGATCGTGTTTGACCGGATTGTGTCAGACCTATACTGCTCTCCTTCATGACAGAGCCTCACACCACAAATTGATAACTGCTCCTTATTTCCCATCCAGCTCCAACATCCACAAAATTATCTGAAAACTTGAAGAACACAATCGCTCAGATAAATCAACATAAAATACTGGTATTCACCCACTCTAATATAACATCAAGCATTGCTGTTCACTAAGCACAGTCGACTGCTCTAGCTAAATATCTCGTTTGCCATTATCACACATAAGCATATGTAGAGAGGCGATCGCAGAAATTTTGTGAATTCGAATTCGACTCATCGAGATACTATCTCCTCAACACATAGCCAATATGAATTTGCTATCTTTAACTATTGTTAATCTATCAAGTACAAGTGAGAGAATTGATGGAAACACTGAGATGATCACATCATATCATTTGGTTGCAACGTGATCAACAAACTACTAATTAGTTGAGTCCATCAAAATCAGAGAGAATTCTACTCATAAGACCACTGATAATAATTATGCTGAAATACCAAAATATAAAGGTGTTATTTAGCATTCAGTTGAAAGAGAGAATGATGCTGACATTTCTCTGGTCATATTATCAAGGTGAGATATGTTAGCGTGATTATCTAATCTAACTAATTCACTACTAATTTTACCATTGAACTGAACTTGGTGAATCAATGCAGTGAGTGAGCTTGATGTAGATTACGCCCACATCGTGAACTAGTTGATGTTGTAATTGTAGTTATTGATGCACAATAGAATATATGAATAACCACATTCCATTATGACCAGTTTATGTGCACTTTTACTACCAAATTATTGAGTGAACCAGACGAAGAGAACACCAATCGGATGAGTTCATCCATTAATTCATTTCACAAATTTGATTAGATCTCATAGGTCCGTATCAGTATATAAACATGAGGTGTTTCTTATGTGATCAACTATCCACTCCATTCCAAGTTCACTTCATTTGACAGACAAAATGCGTTTATCAACGGTGTGCAACATCTTATGCCTCACAATGCTCGTCACATTCATTCCCGCATATACACATACGTTCCAAATATTTCTTTGATATACATTATATTATGTGAGACTCTTATTGTTAAGAAAGTGATTTGTTCGGGTAAGTGACATTTGTGCTTGTTGAATGTGATTCAGTCAAATAAGGCTGAGTAATTAATTTGACGTGAGAATAACATGGTTTGATTGTGAATGATCTAGTCAATGTGGTTGAACAGCTACTTAGAATAGGAGAATACTGTTTATTGAATATTGGCAGTGAGTTATGAGTATCAGTGTTACAGTATTTGGAATGGAACATCAATTGTTAGTTTGACTTGTTTTATTGGGTCTCGTGAATCTCTATTCGTAGTATCACTGTAAATTGACCAGTCGTTTATCTTTCTCTAAATTTAGGTTCAGCTGTTTTACCTGATGTTAACAATGACATCAACGACACATTTGGACAAGATGAAAGTGAACATGAAATCACCAAAACGCCGTTAGGAATAAACACAAGTGATGATGACAAAAAATTCGTATTGGAGCCGATCTTCGTCGTAAATCAAACGATAGAACATCATGATAATAAAACAGTCAAATTGGATAAGGAAGAATTTAACAGATCTGCGTATAAGATAGAAAATGAAAGTGTTGATAATAATGATAATAACATTATTATTAATATAAATATTAATAAAAGTGGTGGTCATAATGGTGACGAGAAGAATAATCACACCAAATACTATACATATTATCATGGTCCACGTCGACTACGTGATAAAGCTATGGCTTCATAGTATAAAAAGGCACGTAATTGAATGCGGTAAGTCATCTTTGTTGAACTGATCCAACTAATATACAGTCATCAGTTAACTATCAACAAATTTTAAGGACACGATATGTCGTCCGATTATCATCTTCCTAATAGTCAACAGGAATTTACGAATCGTAAGTATTTGCGTATCGTCGCATTTGGTTGGATCACGGACGAACTGAACTGTTATTACACACACTCACACACACAAACACACACTTTCAGTTTCCGAATAAGTGAAAATGTGATACTTCAAACTTTCAAACACTAATTTCACTTGACAAGATGAATGCTACTCAGTTCGACTAGTTTGTCAATGTAATTCAATTGAACTTAATCATAGTCATGTATACATTTTACTTGTACTGAATCATCGTGTATCCTTCTCTCATTTTGTTTTCAGGTATCATGAAGAGTTCTGAAGACTGTTTGTTCGTCTGTTTTATTAAACTGGTTACAGTAAACACATTTGTGTATTTTTGATATTGAATTGAAATGAAATAAACATGAGTGAATTACGTTGTTGATTTTCTTGATTGACGATCTAATAACTAACTTTGAAGAACAGAAATAGCATTTTGTTGTTACTAGGTTTTGTGTATTCACACATCTGTGTCACAAGTCGTCAGTGTTGAATGACTGTCTAGTGTGATGTGTATGCTGACAACTGTGCTACTTGTTCTCACCCATCGACATCTCCACTGTCTTCATGTTTGAATGAAGAGAGCTGTGTGAATAAGCCAACTTGGATTTCAGTCTGATGCAAATTTTAATACGAAATACTATTGGATGCTTTATAAAATGTGTGAGATATGTCAAAATAAATGATTGCACTATGTTGTATTATTTCGTGGGATGGTGCAATGCTATGCGGTGAGAGACCTCAAAGTGCAATGTCATCCACGACCTTCCTGTTAAGAAATCACCTTGTGATCTAGCAATATGTTCTCGTTTTAGTAAATAATTTTAGACACTGTACATTATAACCCTCTCCATGATTCGTGAATTTACTAGATTGATATTCGTCGATCGGTAATAATCAGAGTTCTCTCTTTTCCGATTATTTTATTGCGTGACAATGTGGCAGTTGTTCCAGTTACTTGAGTATACGGCTGTGTCTGATATTATGTGAAATATGTGAAGAAGTATAAGTGGTTGGTCATTACATCGCTTAGGAAATACAAGGCGGATATCGTCAGTTTCTATACCCGTTGCCATCTGAAGACAATTGATTTCTCCATACACACTTTAGCACCGAATGATGCATTTTCACATTTACTGGATGAAAGTGTTGTATTGTCGAGGTGATCAGGTCACTGTCCATTGAGCTTTGTCAAATGGTTACTAAACATTTCTCATATATCCATAGAGCGGTCGTAAATTATGTCATCCCACATTAGAAATGCAATATCTTTTGGTTTGCACCCACGTTTACACAGATAAGATGTTAGGTTATTTGTGTTCGAGCTACTTCTTAGAGACTCGAGTTCAATTCAACTCTCACTCCGAACATATAACATTCCAACAGATTCACACGTACCGATCAACATCGAGGTGAACATAACAAGCAGTGAAACACATGTGGGGTAATTTGAACACTTCACTTGTATCTGAAGTTTGTGCTGATGATGTCGTTCAGAAGAACGATGAAAGCTCCACGACCAAACAATCATGCTCAGTGAACAAAACTCCACCAAAATGTAAGGAGCCTGTTTACCAATGTGGTGTAAACATGTATGAACGATAAGGTTTGTGATTCATAGTTAATGATTCGAGAAAAGGATTAGATTTATAGTTTTCCTCACGAACTAACATCAGTTAAAATGCCAAAACGCTATTTAGCCAAATGAATGAGGGAATTTTGCGCCATATTCCGAGACCTGTTATCGTAAATCTGATTGATTCGTCCATAAATTACAGTCTCACCGAGTAATAGAATATTTGTAATCAGTGTAAAATCTATCCTTTGTTTTCAGTAATATACCAATATGGTGCTAAAATATACAAAAGCAAATTTGTCACAATATCAAGATATTCTGTTTTAATATTGAATGAAATTTAGAGAGAGAGAGAGAGAGAGAGAGAGAGAGGAATGATGAATGGGGTAATAAGCCCGGTACCGTTTCGTATTGAATATTTGATTATTTAAAAGTCAAACAATGTTCATTATTCATACATCTTTTGTGACGATGGAACACAGGTGAACTTGAGGAAGCTGTAGGAGGCTCAGAAGTACTCAAATATATTCTATCCAATCACCTTTTGGAAGAATATTCTAGAGTTCTTATGTGTAGCTTCCTGATTGGACAATGCTAATAACCCCCTGGTGGAATGCAATGATGATTTTGTTCTTACTAAAAACTATAAATACCTGACAATTTTGTACTATAATTGACACTGTCTGGGAATAATATTCCTTTCATTAGTCTCCTTTCTTCTCATTGCTACTTGGAAGGGTTCTGGCGTTCTAGTACTCACGTTATACGCAGTATATCAAGAACAAACTTCTAGATATAACGTCTTTTGGATAAATTAACTTGATAGACTGATATAAATCTTGAATAGTTTTTTAGTAAGAGCCTATGGAGATAAGTTCACAGCTACTTAGTTAAAAATACAAAACACATTGTTATTATTATTATTATTATTACTGTTATCTGTAATTATCTGTTATATAATAGTTACATAATTACATTGTTCATTTTATGATATATGTAGTGAAATATATTGAAGATTTATTTATTTATTTAAACACATAAACATTAGTACAAGAAGGCACCAAACAGATATACATAGGGGCTGCGATACTCCCCGGGTGCCCAAACCGAAGTAGATGGTTTTCTTAGGGGACCACACTCGGACCTCTGACCTGAAGGTCTGATCCATAAGGCAGTGGAGCAATGTTCCTTGGTAGCCGGTCATCAACAATTGGTTCATACGCCATTTGTTCCATCAGGATCCTGAATCCCATGTACACTATTGGTTTGGAATCAGGGTTTTCCAACTCCTCTATTTGGATCCTCCATATCCACCAACTTGGTTAAAGCTCCGTACATTCACTTTTCGTCTTCTCAATTCCGTAAACAACAGTAATTCCTCAAGTAGGCAGTGAGTAGAACTTCTCTGGCAGTGGTTGTATGCACATGGCTAATTGAGAGCATTTCGAGAGGGAGAGCTAACTCTCCTCACTATCAGCAATACCAGGGCGTTTGGAGGTATATGTAATAAAAAGTGAGAACTATTTGATCCGTACATATTATCATTTCAAATGGGCATTTACGCAAATGTATTTCAGTTTCATTTCAATGTTGAGTTTGTTAGCTGAATCACATCAGCTCTACTTGTATTGACTTTAATATGAACAACTATTAGTGTTTCAGAATTGTGAGTTTACTAAGATACTGATAACTGTGTTTTTCTGAACACATAAATTCAAGACGAATGTTTTAGTCACTATTGCTTAGGTCTAGCGCCAGGAAGCTGAATATTTTTATTTGTTAATAGTTTTGAAAGACTGACAAACGTCAGTAGTATAAAGGCAATCAATTAAGTACCATGGTTCTTTCCACATTTTAGGAATATTCCAACTTTTCTTCTTAAATTATTTCTAATACGTACATAAATATGAACTTGATGGCTCTCTATATGACTTCCATGTTTATTTATATTCATCTTATTAGAGGCTTCATTTTGACCCATAGACTACTATGATACAACTTACTATTCTTAAATTATAATCAATCGATTAATTACAGTCTCCCACGTTCACAGCCACTTTATGGTTTGATCTTGTATAGATGTTATTTTCTATTTTATGGTCTGATATGGTCTGTTTGTCTGGTATATAAACCAAGCATGTTTGAACTAAACAATTCGCATAGTAAGAAGCTTTTATCGATGTTCTGGACTCAAGTAGACGAGCCAGAAGTGTAGTGAACAAGAACACTAGTGAGTACGTGTTACAGGACTCATTAATAAAATCGAACAATCATAAATTAAATGCTTAATTTGAAAAATTTCCACCAGCTGTCTCAAAATCACTCAAACTTCATTGTTCTTGCATTTTCATACAAATTGCATTCTGTTACCATTCTTTACTGTTCGAACCTCTTGTCTCTCTGCTTCCAGACCTTCTGTTCACGACTAACATCATATACTACTTATGTCAATATAAGTAGTACACACCACAGAAGAACAAATGACTAATAAGGACGCTAAGCTGATCATACTGTTCGAATGTCATTGCTATAGTACAGTACAAGTGTGAACCAATCGTATTTCGATTGGTGAATTAGTTACATGATAACTAGTCGAACTTAAAGTCACAACAAGTGGTCTAGTGGATAAATTACTTTGCTTATAGACATTATATTGTAATAAGTTCAAAATCTCCACCCCACCCCATCTACTTCAGTCTAAGCAGCCAGTGATTGATAGTGGTCTTACTCACAATCTTTACACACAATAACACCGTACTTCCAACTTAAATATACATAAAAATCTGTACTGATTCGTTAGTTGTTTGTATATGATATATGGAAATAATAAATCAATAAAACAAAGAACAATGCAAATTCATTTATTGTACTATTTTATCATTTCAAACTATTAGTTGTTACATTTTAAAAGATACAATCCTGACTAGTCGGTAATCAGTCTTGCCCAAATATATAAAAACCTATAAAAGTATACAACCAAATAAAGATTTAAATCAAACAAATATCATTCAATTTACAATGGTTGAAATCATGAGTCAATTGAAGCTGAACCATCATGGGAAACTTGGAAGTACTGAATGGTTCAAATCTTGTGAAGCGGGATCGTAGATGCGCACTGTTATGGAGGAGTCCAACAATAGGATGAAACAACCATTCAGTACTTCCAAGTTTTCCATGGTGGTCTAGCTTCAATTGATTCATGATCTCAACTATTGAAACTACTATAATATCCACAAAAACCCCTTTTGATAGTCAACTTTCTTTAAAATAAATGATTACAGCTGTATTATTATAAAATACACCTACAACCTAATTATAACATACGGTAGAAATGCTAAATAGATTCAGTTTGTCCTTTTCTCTGGGTCATATGCATTGATCTTAGTCAGTCAGTGATCTTAAGTGCTGTTAGACGTGTGAGAGTAGTTATCCCTTCCCGGTTGCCCATACGGTGGGAGGGTTCTTCTGAAGGTACCTGAAAAGGAAATTGAGTTGATCTTATTCACCTGAAAGCTTGACCTCTGTTCCCAAGGGACAAATGCTTGAGTTCAGTCATATACAACCTTTTTGTGAGTAATTTGTGTATTCACTCTTTACTTATTGAGACCTTACCGTCGGAGACGGATATCCTTGGGATATGGCGAAGTGTGCAATTTTGAGGTCGACCTTTTCTAACCCAACCACACCCCACCCCTAGTAGGAAGACAGAATCGCTGTTATGCTGGTTGTCTGAAGAAAACACCTTACTGCCGTGACACCTCCGTGCGGTGAGCAGTACGACTTCGCCTTCGGACCTTGCGTTTGCAGATTTTAGTCTTGCCGCTTTTCAGCAGACCTGTCTGGCGCGGTAGAACCTTGAGAAACGATTGTTTCAGCCAGCATAGCTGGATTGGTTCATTTCGATAGGCAAGCTTGATCACCACGTCAAGGTAGCACCGAAGGTTGAGATCTAATTGATAACGTAATTATACATTTATGTTTATTACTATATATTAACCCATATATATAACATGAATTCTGAATGTATATTGTTTTGTTTTTGCTGATTGATATCAAGTAAAGCATTTTGAAAATGAATAAGGAGTGCATGATTATATCTTTCTAGTTTCTGATTCCTCTGAAACATTCCCACATGATACTGACAGACATTGAATCATGGACGTAGTTAGTGAGTTCTTTTTAGTTCAATAAGCTGAACTTTTACCTTTTATAGTACCAAATATCACATAAACCTATACCATCCAACTCTACTGGTAGTTATTATATTACTCATGACTTGATTTAACTTCACTTTTATGGAATACAGAATAGAACGTTGAGACTATAATTTTATGGATGACCTTTGAGAGACGTTAAAAAGACCTTGAGGACGTCAACCAATGCAGTGCGGCTAAATGAGGATAATAACCCATTGTGAGGAATTTAGATTAATATTTATAGTTGATAGTTAGGGTTAAGAATAAGATTTAGGGTTTTTATTACGAATAGACATCATACTGTAACCTACCTCATTTCTTATAATGTCCTTTCCTATAGAAATGTGGATCATTCAGTACTCCTTCATTTTCATAGCCATCTTCATTCTCAACATCCGTTTCATCTCCATCCTCATATTCATAATCACCATCTATCTCACCATCTGAATCTCCATACTGGTCTTCTTCAATTGTATCTGTTTTACATTTAATCAAGTAAGAAAAAATGAACAGTGTTAAGCTGACTTCCGTGAACCTCCTTATTTAGGTTTTGTGGAAGTTAGTACTTGCCAGGAATTAGTTAATACACCCAAGGATGCTCTAACCCATACGTCCTATCTTTACACTCTTAAACTCCTATCAAGGATCTTGTTGAAATATCATGATATGACGGTAGACATTTAACAGAATAATAAATTGTATTATTCAATGACATGAGTATTTAAGTAACATAAAGATATTTAAATCCTATCAATAATATGATAGAGATCTATAAGTTTATGTAGTAGTAAAGCTACCCCTTATTGTCAGAGAGGGGTTTTATGGATATTATAGTAATTTAATAGTTAAATACATGAGTCAATTGAAGATAGACCACGATGGAAAATCTGGAAGCACTGGATGGCCGTTTCGTTCTAGTGTAGGACTCCTCCTTAGCAGTGCTCATCCACGATGCTGCCTTGCGAGATTCGGCTCAGTGGTCTAATGGTCAAGTGCTCGCACACGAGATTGATAGGTTCTGGGTTCGAGCCTCGCAAGACGGGATCGTAGATTCCCATTACCCCTTATTTATCGACAACACTCTCGAACCTTACAGGTTACATCAAATGGACGGATTCTCTACCTAATTTAGTCTCCATATAACCGACTAGTTTCATATGAGCAAATCAATATTAGTTGGAAACTTAGCATTACCCGGAACGTATATAATATGTGATTCATTTGATTTCAGGATATCAAGACACGAATAAGTATACTACGTATCATAGTGCATAAAGCAATGTTATAGAAAAGAACAAACACCGGTTTTAATATCAGTGAGGAGAGCTTTTACATGAATCGAGGCTCTGAACTAAGTTTAGGACTAATGATTGTTGACCCTTATCTAGAATATTAAACAAAACTGACATTATTTTTCGCAGTCAGCAATACTACCTTTTAAGCCTTTGATGTCCTGAATGACATCGACTGATTCACGGTACCATATAATATCTTCGTTATCAATAGTATTAAATGTTTCTATTTGATGAATAATGACTTCATGAAGGATAAAGTAATGAACAATTTTCTTGTAAATTTGAACTGTTTATTAAAATTCTCAACCTTTTATTAAGGTTAAAATTGAAGAATATAAAGAACTCAAAACAACTATCTGCAAGCCAATATGAAAGTCACGATCTTCAATACAAACGTCAAAAGAGTCAGTTCTACTGTACGGAGCTGAAACTCGAAGAACAACTACAACCATCACCTAGAAGGTGTAGGTATTTATAAATAGTTATCTACGCAAGATACTTAACATCCATTGGCTGGATACCATTAGTAATAGCCTATTGTGGGAGAGAACAAACCAGCTTACAGATGAAGAGGAAATTGGGAAAAGACGATGGAAATGGACAGGACATACATTACGGAAATCACCAAACTGCAGCACGAGGCAAGCCCTAACTTGGAATCCTGAAGAGAAACAGAAAATATGATAGCCAAAGAACACAGTGCGTCGAGAATTGGAAGCAAACACGACAAAAATGAATAACAACTGGAAATAACTGGAAAGGATTGTACAGGACAGGATTGGATGGAGAGTGCCGGTGGATGGTATACACTCCTCCACAAGAAGTAACAGGCTTAGGTAAGTAAGTTTATTAAGCCTATAAATTATAGATTGTGCAAAATATCTTTTTAAAAGGAGACACATCTCTAATCGAATGACTATTAGTAGGTATTTCAATATCTGAGTACTAATTGAAGTTTGTTTATTGATATGATTATTTGTAGGTGATTCAGTAGAACATTTGACTGACAATTTAAACAGTATATATTTCAATTCATATGGTATTGTTTGTTTGTATCTGCCCGTTGTTGTTTTCGGACTACAATTGATCAGTCTCTTATTGACATATTTGCATCCCATGCGAATTACCTCGATATTGCCTTTATAGGCAAAGATGGATGGTGGCTAAGAGTGAAATTCGGGACTGGTGTTTCGTCTTATTTGGGACTCATCATCTGGATGTACCTACATCCTAGAGTCCCGGAGTAATCATCAACTGTGTAATGCAATGACATCCAGTTGACAAGTCTTAAATAGGACGAAACACGCATCCTAGATTCCATTGCTACCCTCTATCCATCTTTGATCATAAAATATATACATTTCAGTTATATCATCGGTCTATTTCATGAAGGTGTTCATATAATTTTCATAATAAACTATCATCATCTAGAAGAAATTTGCAAATATTGCCAGTAAGTAAACTGAAAAACTAATGGAAGATGGTTGTACAATTTCGTGGATTGGTTGAAGTCAAACATTAACATCGTTGGATGCCAACTCAGTGATCTAGAGGTCAAACATTCACATGCAAAGCTGTAGGCTCTTGTAACAGGATCATGGATGTACACTACTAAGGAATAGTTTCACAAGAGGACGAAATAGCTCTTCACTTCTTCCAGATTTTCAACAGTAATCTAACATCAATCAATTCATGATCTCGATCAAATCTTCACAACTTTATACCAAGAAAAGCTCATTGTTTCTTAACATCTCTACATACATACATGCATACATGATGATAAAACTTGTTAACTCACATGAATAATTAACATTGATCATCATTGTCATCAATAACAACACCATAGTGATTACCATTAAGGAAATATTCTGTAAACAGTAGTATTTCATATTAAGTAGTTGTTATAAATAATAATGAAAATTCTAAATATAAATATTTGTTTATATCATTTATTGAATCCTTTTATACTCATCATAATCAGACAATATTTATTATGATTATTATCATTACTACTACTATTATTATTATTATTATTGTTATCAGTAGTAGTAGTAGTAGTAGTAGTAGTAGTAGTAGTAGTAGTAGTAGTAGTAGTAGTAGTAGTAGTAGTAGTAGTAGTAGTAGTAGTAGTAGTAGTAGTAGTAGTAGTATGAATAATAAACAAATATTATTGTTGTTTAAATACATTTACACATTTCTTGTTCATTGTCCAACTATAGTTAATTATCGGAACTTAGTTGATCTTCAAAATTATAATCAGGAAATGATTCACATTGTTTTATCCATTGAATAGGAGGTTATATATTCTGGAAGTAGAATAATCATAATCATAATGATTGAATAATTACGAAGAGTAATTATGTTAGTTTTAATTGTTTTAAAATGGTTAAATACCGGATGTGACGTTTCTTTTTTTCTTTTCTTCTTCTTGATTACTTCAATATAGATGGATCTATTGTAAATTGTATAAATGTTAATCTATTTATTTATTTATTCATAGAAATGAAGTTTTTGTGAAGAGTTTGAAAGTACTGGATAGTTGTTTTGTTCTAGTATGAAAGTTCTCTTTAACAGTGTGCATCCAACATCCCACTTCAAAGGATTCGAATCCAGGACTTATTAGTCTCGCGGTTAAAAGTTTAACTTTTAGATTACTGAGCTCCCACCCCTCTAATTCTCTGATACGGCACAGAGTGGAGAGAGTCAGCTCTCTCTCTCTCTCTCTCTCTCTTGAAATGCTCTTACATGGCCAACTGCGTACAACCACTGCCAGGGAAGTTCTACTCACTGACTTCTCGAGAAATTACTGTTGTTTACGAACTTGAGAGGATGAAAAGTGAACGTCCGGAGCTTTAACCAAGTTGGTGGATATGGAGGATCCAAATAGAGGAGTTGGAAAACCTTGATTCAAAACCAATAGTGTACATGGAGTTCAAGATCTTGATGCAACAAATAGCATATGAACCAATTATTGGTCACCGGCTCCCATGGAATTGCATCTCCTGACGTTGCTCCACTGTCTTGTGGATCAGACCTTTATGTCAAAGGTTTTGGGTGTGGCCCCCCCTAAGAAAACCATCTACTTCGGTTTGGGCACACGTTCAGTATCACAGCCCTCACACAGATCGGATGATTTATGTGGTGCATATGTATTTCGTGCCTCCTTGTACCAATGTTTATATGTTTAAATAAATAAGCAAAAATAAATCCAACAGTGTTAATATCTAACTTCAATATAAGAAAACATACAACATAGAACCTATAATACTGCTGAATTTTATTCTATCTTATATGTTTATTTTATCTGATCTAGACCGAATGGTCATTACTGATGACATTGATTATTTGTTGAATTATATCATTCATTAACTGAAGTAGGAAATCTAGAAGATTTTGTATCAAATCAAAGTTCTAAGAAGTTCAAATACTCAATATGAGATCTAATGGTTATGAATTCATTCCTGAAAGTTCATGGTGGCATTCATTTTTTAGGAGTATTGGTACTATGATAAAATAGTTACGGTGAGACAATCATTTATGGACGAATCAATCAGCTGTAAAATAACATGTCTCGGATCTTTGCTTGAAATCTACTCATCCATTTGGCTAAATAGAATTTAGGCATTATAGCTGGTGTTAGTTCGTGATGAAAAACCCTAAATCTAATTCCTAACCTTAACCATCAACTGTAAGTCATAATTCTAATTCCTCACACAGGTTTATAACCCTTATTTAGGTAGACACTCTCAAGGTTACTTTAGCGTCGCTCAAAGGTCGTCCATAAATTATAGTTTCACCATAGTTACATAATGTTACTGAATTTTCATTATTGCTTCAATGCATAATGAATATTACATGGATACTTTCAAAAACTTCTTTTTCGCAATGAAATGTATTACTTTATTTTATTGTTAGTAATATAATTTGAAATAACAAAAAACACATTTATTTGTACGAATGAGTGATTTGAATTTATGATTGAGATCATGAACCGATTGATGTTAGACTACCATTGAAAACCTGGAAACACTGGACGGCCATTTCATCCTATTGTGGGACTCTTCAGCAGTGCAAACCCACGACCTCACCCGCGGGGTTCGAACCCAGGGCCTTCAGTCTCGCGCGGGGACGCTTAACCTACTGGACCACGAGCCGGCATCCAATAGTGTTAGTGTCTAGCCTCAACCAATCCACGAAGTTGCGCAACCATCTTCCATTGTACTGAGGTAGACACCTGTTTCTACCCGACACAGATTAGCTCCACTGGTCACGGCTTCTCACCAGAACTCCGAGAATTTTCTTACAAAGCTAGTCACTAGTGAGCACATGGTAACTATCAGTATAGGGTTGTGGTGGTCTAACACCAAACGGCTCATGATCTTAATCAAAAACTTAACAATCTCCACAACCCCTAAACTGATAATGATTTGAATGTTTTATTATTTCAGTAGTATAATTGAATTGTGAATTTTTCATCATAGTTATCAATAAAATCGTCAAAGATCAATTCAATTAGGTGGAATTATCAATCATATATAATTAGAACAAGAACTGCAATGTTACAAACGTATGTACTGAAGAAATAAACCTTATCAGATCAATTAATAGGTTGTAGTAATAACTAGAGAAAAATGCAGAAGTAATGGTGTGTAGACATTATTTATAGAAGTTGAAACCCGATACAATCTATCATCCATCTCTAACTCTTCACTCCAATAGCTTTCGCCTAGAACAAGCGTCTTTAAAATTGATGTAGAATAGAGAAATCAACCTGACTTTTCTAACTCAATTTGTGAAACATCCTAGAAATAATTGAAAAGATTATGAAATCATTTATGAATCATTCATGCTTCTCGATCAACATTATAACTTCGCACTATTTCTAAGTATAATTGGCAATAATATGAAAGGGGTGCTTATCAATCTTTGACTGAGTTATTGAACATGTTGTTTTATACAGAATTTGAAGTTTGGCCGCCGGATAAGTTCAGGCTAGCGCAGTATTCAGTCTCCTGTTGATTGTGTTTGTAACATCATCACCTTTGAGGTTAAGGTTTATAGATAGTGGTTTTTTATTGACCATAATTACTTTCGTCTTTTCTTCTCTAAGCTTTTTTATATTTTTTAACAAACTTTTGTGAATAAAAGTTGTCTCGTAGGTATTTTTCCACATTCATCAATTCTCCTTCCAGTTTGTCAGTGGTACGTATCCTTTCTGCCCTGTAAAGTAGTGTTTCAACTAATGCCTTCTTGTAACTGATTGGACAAAAATTGTTGAAATTCAGGTAAAGGCCATTCTAAGTAGTTTTTCGATAAACCAAACGTTGAACAATCCCATCTCCACTACATTTCATGGTAACATCAAGAAAGTGGAACATGTCATTCTGTTCGTGTTCTATAGCAAGTTGTATGTTAAGATGAGCATTATTGAAGAGTTTTACCAGGCGGATTGTATGCTGTCTTTTTTGTTACAGACGATAAACGTGTCATCAAAATATCTGGAGTATTCCGTCGTTTCGCTAATCTCCTGTTTAAGCACCGTAATTTCAAGATAACCCATAAAAAATATCTGCCATAATTGAACCAAGTGGACTTCCCATTGCTACGTCATCGATCTGACGATATATGGTGTTATTAAACTGGAAATGAACGTCTGTTATGCACATTAATAGTAGATTTTTCGGATTCTGGGGCTGATAAAAGTAGGAGATCATAATTCTGACAAATTATATCAATAGTTTTTACCAATAGTGGTATATTCGTGAACAAGGATGTTACATTAAAAGAAACCATGAACTTATTGGCAACATTTGTACGATTTAGTCTATCAACAAATTGAATTGAATTTTTTAACGTATATGTTGCTAATCTCCGACGGACCGGTTCTAGTTTTTCTGCTAGCCAGAGTGCATCTTTGTGATACGGTGAATTGATCATTGATAGGATAGGTTTAAGGAGAACGTCGTGTTTGTGAACTTTTGATAAACCATACATATGAGATAGACGTGATACATGTGGTTTTAGATCATTTTACGTAGAATAAGCAATAATTTGCTTCTTAGAAGTTCTCTAAGCATGCCTGTGATTCGTTTTACTGTTGAATCAGTTAAATCTGTTTTTGATTTATCTACCTTGAACCTCAGTCGATCGTCTAGAATTGACTTCAGCTGTATTCATAAGGACGACACCTGAACCTCATTATTTTGTTTGATGTTTCTTAGGGCTGTCAGATGTTCTTTGAATGGAATATTCGACTTTGATGTCGATGATACGAAGTATTGGTAAGCAATATCAACTAACTTTGATTCGGACCATCCGTTCTTTTCCTCATTTATTGGTTGCAAATCTTTTAACTGGTCGAACAGATTTTCGAATTAAGCTTCTGTATCAATCCTGTTAGTATTTGTTTTCCGTATATGAAATTTGAGTCCTAGTGATGAGGCTTCTGTTTCTATATTATTAAGCTTCATATTTGATAAGTTATAGATATTCGCATTATTTCCTTGAAAATATAACAACATTATCAGAAAGGAGATTTTTTGAATAATATATTAATTTAATAGTTAAATTCATAAGTTAATTAAAGCTTGACAACCATGAAAAAAACTGGAAGCACTGGACGGTTGTTTCGTCCTAGTATGGAACTCCTCAGCATTGAGCGTCCACGATCCCGCCCGCAGGATTTAAACCCAAGACCTATCGGTCTCGCGCTTGATCACTGGAGTTTAACCAAGTCTGTTTTGAGATAGTAACTCACTAAAGACAACGGTGGACGGTGGCTCAATTCCTTGGATTGATTTATGTTTGACATTAATATAAATATATAACAATAAAGTAACAACATCTAGAAGCACTATATTGAATAATATATTTTCTCTATTCATCTACTTATATACAAACATAGGATAGTAATGAAGAGACAATGTACCTTATCAGACACAGGTTTCAGAATTCTGGATCGAAGAAATTGAAAGAATCCCAAGGTACTTCTAGACAGATGTCATTGAGAAAATTCTCCGATAGAAAAACACATTAACATAGATTCAATTTACCAATTCATGCTTGAAAGTTATGATGTTAGAGATTGATTGAACAAAAGTTTGCAAGTGTACCTGAAGTTACTAAAATCTGTTAAGAAAACTAGTCATAAAAGAGGTCATCCAAATGGATTGACATAACGCGTGTGAAATAATACGAAATTTCATTTCAACTTAAAGTAGGCGCTCATAATGTTGTATAGAAGGGCAGAAAATACCTTGATGAAACCATTCAGCTCAGACAACTCAATATTACCAGAAAACAATGATGAACATTTGGTGGCTCGTGGATCTGACTCCAAGATCGTATAAATGTTTGCTATCGCTGATTCTCGTATATCATCGTCGACTTAAATCGCGTTATCCAATAACGGAATTAAATAAGTCGAATAACGAGAATTGACTTGAGAATACATATATTTCGTATATGAAACAGAGCAGAGCACAATGACACGTAGGGAGGATGGCTGGGAAGCCAACTCCATTTTAGTCAAGCGTTACTCAATATTTATAGTCAGACAAAATAAAGCTACAGACATGTGATTAATAGGATAAGAAGGGCACACACATATACGCTCATATAAAAACAGTCTAGATTGATAAGCGAATAAATAACAAGGTCAAAGTATGGCTCGAGTAGAATGAATAAAATGGGATGTCCGAAAGCTCGAATAAGGTATATGGGCTTGGCATAATAACTGACACTACAAACACCCCCAAAGTTGATCATAAAACAAGATTGACGGATAGACACTATCAGTATGAATTTTTAAATAAAAATAGTGGACTTCTTCAAGGTGAACTATAACACCAGTGAATAAACCCAGGATGTTCAAGCTTCATGGATGATACCTAGCCTTCACCTGGTGATTCGAGTTGAGGAATTCCCTTTAATCAAGTATTCGAATAAAAATTTACCATAATAATTCATTGTCTTATTATTAGTGATAGATTACCAGGCATACTGCCCCCAAATGCCCTGGTACGGCCGAGAGTGGGGAGAGTTTCCTCTCCCTCTCGAAATGCTCTCACATGGCCACCCGTATATAGCCTCCACCAGAGAAGTCCTACTCACTGACTTTCCACGGCATTACTGTTTGTTACGAAATAGAGAGGACGAAAAGCGAATGTCCGGCTCTGAAACCGGGTTGGTGGACACGGAGAGTCCACCTAGGGGAGTTGGAAAACCCTGATTCCAAACCAATGGTGCACATGGGCTCCAGTATCCTGAGGGAATAAATGGCGTAGGAACCAATCGTTGGTCACCGGCTCCCATGTGACTGCATCTCCTGACGTTGCTTCACTGCCTTATGGATCAGACCTTCAGGTCAAAGGTTTTGGGTGTGGCCCTATGAGGAAACCATCTACTTTGCTCTGGGCACCAGGGCAGTATCACAGCTTTTACACATATCAAATGAGATTTATGTGGCACATATCAATTTGGTGCCTCCTTGTACCAATATATATGTGTTAAAATAAATAAATAAAATAAATTGAAATATAGATCAAAGACACATTGTTAGCGTTACTCTGTGTTCTTGATTAAATAGTAAGGTTTACTTTTGCAAGGAATGAAACCAGAGTTATTTTTGTTCTTGATACGTTAGATATTTCTTCAAATAAGAAAGATTAGTTCAGCAAAGTGTCATATAAAATTCTTATAAAATATATATGCTACTTATATAAGTTTCAGTAGTTAACTTCTAAAGGAACTTTAATATTTATACCATTGTAACTGTTGTTCGTAAAGCTGGGAATTCAATGACAATTATCAGTGGTACTTTATTTATTTATGGGTAACAATGTTGTTTATTTACCAAGAGCCATAAGAAAGGAACAGTCTAGTTAGATGTAGAATGTCTATGATATTTATTAGCAAAAAAAGAATAAATTGCGCCTTATGGAAGGAGGAAGAAAGGAAGGTATGACTTTCCAAAACGTTCTCTATTATTCTAGCTGAGGTATATTATCAACTGTAAAGGTGATTCAGTGAACCGGTAAAGAGTGGACAAGCGAGTAGGTCACTTGATGACAAACAGAAATGACCTGAAGGACAGGTACATATTATTGGTTAAGAAATGGATTGATTTTCCAAGAAGTAAAAGCATGCATATATAAATGAGTATTCATGCATATTTTTCGGCAATCCAATAGACTCTCTTCCATTCTTACATTCTCGCTCAAGTAGTCATTTTAAGAGGAGGGTTAGAGCGTAGCAGGTTGCGTATCAGTATCAGATGTCAGAAATCACGCGTCATAACAAGAAGCTTAAATATCTTAGATTTACTCTTAACTCTATCTTTCTCACACAGTTCATCTCCAAGATTTATCTAATTTCTCTTTAAACGAAATGGTAAGCGATTTGTATTTAACTTTATTAGTGGTGTTCCAAATAGATTAAGAGTCTTTCAGCAAATCCTTCAGATAAAACCTTGAAGTGATATAACCTATTCTCAACTATTGACATATAAGTATCGGCCACTTTTAAAAGTAGTCTTTCATATTTGTGACTGAAGTATACGGAAAGAGCTAGTGGAATGAACTGGCTGTCAAGATGGAATGAAAGTAAAATGGATTTTAAATCTACAAACTATTGATTAAAAGCCTAGAACCATCACTCATTATAATTTATTCAATGCGATCACTGTTTTGAAGGAAGCCAGAATCAATATTATCATGTGCTCAGAAGATGAAAGCAATCGCAATAGACTTAATAGCGCTCCATCGATTTGAATAAATTGTTTATTGTAATGCACTGAATTATGAACTGTTATATTCCAACGGAATACAATAGACAACTTGCATGCAATTGGACTATTTGGACGTTGCAGATGGCCTTGCTCTTCTATTCCATACACACGAACAAATGCAGTTCAAGACAACCAGTGTGACAGAAACCTCTGCATCAATGAGCCTCAACACATACAAGGGCAAAACTAAGATCCTCAAATACAATACGAAGAACACTGACCCAAGCACATCCGATGAGGAAACTCTGTATGACATGGAAATTTTCACGTACCTGGACAACATCATTGACGAACAATGAAGATCCGATGCAGACGTAAAGGCAAGGACTGGCAATGTAAGGGCAGCATTCTTACAGTCGAATAACATATGGAACTCAAAACAACCATCAACCAATATTAAAGTGAGGATATTCAATATGAACATCAGGACAGTTCTACTGTACAGAGCTGAAACTTGGAGAACTACTACAATCATCATCTAAATATAGGTATTTATAAACAATTGTCTACACAAGATACTCAATGTCCGTTGTTGACTGGATACCATCAGCAGTCGCTTATTATTCGACTTAAAATTTCATTTATCTGTTTATCACCATCTCAGTCATTATCATCTTCATATTCTTCATAATAATAGTCCTCATCATCATCTTCATCATGATTATACTTATTACTAAATCCTTTGTGAACTTCATTATCAACAATAACACTTGACGAAAATAAATTCGAAAGAAGACAATTTACTTACGTTCTTACAAATAGATCAAAAAAAGACATTTATAGACTTAAGAAAACATCAGTATGAAGTTGTGGAAATTGTTGAGTTTTTAACTGAGATGATGAATGAATCAATGTTAGACCATCATTGATGACCGTTTCGTCCTAGTAGAAGACTCCTCCTTAGAAGTGTGCACTCGAGATACTACACGTGGGACACGAACTTAGAACCTTCGGAGCTAATCCGTGTTGGGTGGAGACATGTATCTATCTCAGACAGTGGAAGATGTCCGTGTAATTTTGTGGATTGATTGAAATTAAACATTAACACTGTTGGATGCCAGCGTTCGGGCACGAGACCGATAGGTCCTGGGTTCGAGTCCCGAATGCGGAATCGTAGACGCAGGTTTTCAGTGGTGGTCTGACATCCATTAATTCATGATCTCGATCAAAAAGTTAACACTCTCCACAACCCCATACTGATAATATCAATACGTATACTAAAAGCAAGGACAGCGTAAATGTCACTTTGTAGGCATAAGTGTTAAATTTACTGAAATATCCAACCACACGGTCTAAATATGAGTGAAATAGAAGTTCCAAACAATTACTTATTAAGAGAACGATACTATCACTACAAATTACATGTAGTTTAGTGACGAACCTCAACATTTAAGGAATCTATGGTGGTCAACGTGTCTGTACATATGTAAGGGAAAATTCTTCCTTCAATAATTACATGAAGAATAAACAGAACATACAATAGCATCAGTGTTTACTTGAATCTTCCAATTGATGTTTAGGACTGCGACTAATCAGTCTTTTATTGGCATATGTGCATACTGTGCGTATTGCGTTAAGTCATAAACATTATAACTAAAGATAGATGGTGACTAGCAGTAGAATCCAAGACGATCGTTTTGTTCTATTTCGATACTCTTCTGCTGTATGTACCTAAATCTTAGAGCTGATGTTCACTCTGGGACTCAAGTAAACAATACCATATGAATTTAAATCTCAACCCATAGCATCGAGACTCAGTAACTAAATGGATAAGTCGATATCATTTGAAGTGAACAGTACTGGGTTCGAGTCTCAGAGTAAACATCAACTCTGAGATGAAGATACATCTTGCTTGCAAGTTTTAAATAGAATGAAATACGTGTCTTGGATTGCATTGCTAGCCATTATCCATCTTTGCTTATAATGCATATGGCTTAAGGCAATATCGAGGCAATCTGCATAGTATACACATATGCCAATAAAAGACGTATCAGTTACAGTGCTAAATATCAATAGGAATATTCAAGTAAACAATACCGAGTGAATTTAAACTTCACCCCATTGCGTAAACAAGTGAATATCAGGACAAAATAGCTAACTGGATAACGTGAAGACATTTGAAGTGAACAATACTTCGACGCCTAACCAAAGCTCGTGAAGAGTAGATTGGAGAAAGCCAGGCTGGTTTTCGACCTGGACGTGGCTGTATAGACCACATATTCACACTACGCCAGGTTCTAGAACACAGACACACGTTCAGACGCCCCACAATCGTAGTATTTCTCGACCTTAAGGCGGCATTCGACTCTGTCGATCGTAAGGTTCTATGGCAGTGTTTGTCACTGAAAGGAGTACCAAAGAAGTACACTAACCTTGTAAATTCTCTCTACTCGAACGCAACTGAACTGGTCTAGTGAGAGCTTATGGCAAACTGTCATCAGAATTGATTACCTTAAGTGGTGATCGTCAGGGTTGTCAACTCTCTCCATTCTTGTTTAACTTTATCATTGACCTGCTTTTAGAGATAACACTTTCCTCATCTAAATTTGCAGAGGTTGAACTCCTACCAGGAGATTCACTTTCAGACCTAGAATATGCCGATGACATAGTTCTATTTGGTGAAGATGCTGACAAAATACAGAGTCAGGATTGGGTTGCACTGACACCCGAACTAATGATAGGGAGTGAAGTGGTTGAGCGTGTCGACCACTTCACTTATCTTGAAAGTCTCATCAGTTCTTGTGGTCTGGTGTGTGACGAAATCTCAGCATGGCTACAGATGGCTCGACTAGCTTTTGCCAACTCGCGTCATTTATGGCGTAGGCGAGATATCCGTCTGTCAACAAAATTACGTGTTTACTGCGCAGCAGTGAAGCATGGCCGGTAAGAGTGGAGGATATTCGTAGGTTACTAGTATTCGATCATAGGTGTCTTCGAAACATTGCTCGTAAATCCTGGAATCATCGAATAAGTAATGCAATTGTTAGGAAACGGGTACTAGGTAAGGATGGCAAATCAATTGATGAAGTAGTGAAACTTCATCAGTTGAGATGACTGGGACACGTGTTGCGTATGCCCAACGACCGACTACCTCGACGTGCTATGTTCAGTGGTATAGGAGTAGAATGGAAGAAAGCTAGGGGCGGTCAGACCAAAGCATGGCACAAGTCCATGAAGTTACTGACAAGTGGACGGAGTCATGTTGGTAGGTGTAGACTACCTGGTTGGGGACCACGAGATGATAGCAACCGATGGTTACAGACCCTGAATGACATGACTGAAAATCGTTTGCAATGGCGCAGGTGCATCCACTTTTTGTGTTCTCCTAAATTCTAATTTTCTGAATTCTTCATGTCCCTTTTTTTCCAAATTTATTTCACTGGATTATACTCTTTAAATAACATCTACAAGCCCTAATGTTTCCGATTACTGCTTATACTCTTACTACCTCTCCCACTAAGGGATTTGAGTCGACAACTGTATCTCTGTGCTAATGTGGTGTGGCAAGTGGAACTGATGTACGTACGTACGAAGTTCTACGTTGTTACTGACTGACTGATACTGGGTTCGAGTCTCAGGGTAAACACCAACTTTGAGATGCAAATACATATAGCTGACGAATTCCAAATAAAACGATACACATGTCCTGAATTCCATTGCTAGTCACAATCTATCATTTCTTACAATAATATGAGTGAAAAGTGATGATCAACTGAAAAGTGACATTCATAATATCAATAGTAATAAAAAGCTTAAATAAACTGTGAATTACTTGTATTACTATGATGATCAGTATAGGCTTTAAAGAATTCATGATTTTCTTTATAAAATCGATAATATGTAAACATATTTATGTGCATATTCATGTGTATGTGTGTGTGTGTGTGCATGTCTATTATCTGTTATCATCAAAGAAAAAGAAAAAGAAAACAAAATGACTTTCCAATATAATCAATATTAATTACTGTATTCGATTTCATCCTATACAACCTCTATTGAAGTATCATTTGAATGAATGAATGAATTGAAGTAATTGTTTCATTGTTCCCCTTTCCCCCCCCCATCATTGATAACATTCCAATAAAGATGAAGTAAACATACAATAAAGATAATTATGATAAATCATCATCATAATAATATTGTGATAATTATGTCAATGTATGATTTACACATTCTATTACTGATAAACTATAAGTATAATAATAGATCATTCATTTAGATTGTAGTTCACACTTCATTCATGATCATGAACAGATCAAGTTGAATTAGTGTTAACTATGTATATATATATATACAATTCAAATTGTTTACCTTTCCAATTACAAATGAATCATTGACTAGTTATAAATCACACCTAATTATTGTGTTTATTCAATGGTTTACATTTATATATTTGTGTTTTGGCTAATAGATGACATAATTCTATTTTCAATCATCTGAAAGTACTAGGTGAACATTTCATTCAAGGATGTGATTTCTGAATAGTATTCATTCAAGATAATCTCACTTTGGAATTGAACTAAAGACTTAATATTCCACATTACCAATGATTAATCTCATTCAATAATGTCTCAGTAGTTTAGAGACTAAACATTCATATACTATATCGAAGCTCTGAAGTTTGATTATCTGATCTTGGACAGTGAATAAGTATTACTAAGAAGTTACACAATTCAACGAAATGTCCACCCAGTGCATTCTAGTATTCAATCATTGTCTAATTAAGGTAGGTTTATGATTTAAAAACTTTTAAAAAAATAACAAATATCTTTTATACATTAGTCAAAACATGGGTGTAAACAATCTAATCAACACAAATAATTAAATAAAAGTCAAGTTGTTTCATTAATTTACAACTGAAATGTGAACAAGACTATCTAATCTGAATGGTATCTAGTGTGGAAGAATAGATTTGAACTCAGTTGATGTAACTATTATATAATATTTGATTAGTTTTCTAACGTCCCCAACACTCCTCCCCTTTTTAATAGCGTACGTTCCTGGGGTCAACCTGCATCTTGACTGTTACTCGCCGCTATCGGAGAGGCCACCGTCTGGAACGTGTTACACATTGTTGTTGAGGATTTTCTTGTGGTGAAGTTGCCGGTAAGTTGAATGTGTCTAGTAGGATGTCAATGGGAATATTTGCTTCGGTTGACGGACGCTCTTGGGCTAACCGTTTGCGTAACTGATTCCCATGGCGTTGCCACCTGTCTCTGCCTACCTCAACTTCGTACATGACTCGGCCAACTCTTTTGACCACTCGCGCTTCCGTCCATGGACAATAAATTGGTCTGTAGTCACAGGCAAATACAGGACATCCCACTTCGTAAGTGGATTGCTTTTCAAACATTGTCTGTTCCGGAAACTAATGTGATATAACAGCGCCTAGGCCATGCGGTGAAGAGTCTGCCGCTACGATGATCGGCATGGCTGGATCGTAGTGTGTCAACAGCAATTCCGAACTAAAAATGGACTTCAGTTTATAAAACGCAGCGTCACACACTTACTTGCTTACTTACTTACTTACTTACTTACTTACTTACTTACTTACTTACTTACTTACTTACTTACTTACGCCTATTACTCCTCATATAGGAGCATAGGCTACTGACAAGCACGCTCTATCCAACACCGTCCTAAACAATCCTTTCCAGTTGTTTCCGGTTACTATCCATGATTTTCATGTTTGCTTTCAATTCTCGAAGCACCATGTTCTTTTGCATTCATCTCTCCCGTTTCTCCTCAGGATTTCAAGTTAGGGCTTGCCTTGTGATACAGTTTCATGATATGCTACAATGTATATCCTATCCACTTCCATCGTCCTTTCTAATTTCCTCTTCATCTGTAAGCTGGTTTATTCTCTCTCACAGAAGACTATTGCTGGTATCCAACCAATGGCTGTTGAGTATCTTGCGTAGACAACTATTGATAAATACTTTTACCTTTTTGACGATAGTTCCAGTAGTTCTCCAAGTTTGAACTCCGTACAGGAGGACTGTAGCTCTTCTGGAGTTACTATCGTTTCCAAGCCCAGGTAAAGGAGGAGGGTTAGGTATGAGTTTGGCAACCCCATCCCGTAGCAAAAACCTTGCTAAAAAAGGCCAATCAGATTAAGCAGCCAAAAAATTTTCCAACAGACAATTGAATTGACAACTAAGAGCTTATATCACCAACGTCACTCATTTGGTAGTATTCAAATAATGTCATACTGAACATGAATGAACATATTAACTATAGGATGTCATATCAATTTTCTGTAAATGACGTGGTCATCTCAACTGCTTCATGGTCCTTGGTTCGATTACTGATATGCAAATGATTACATACAATTAAAGAGTTTCATAATCGTAGTCTTCAGTGAATGTGTGTTTATGATGGAAGAATCATTTCGACGAAAATAAATCACTGTCTCATCTATCATCAGATTCAAGATATTTGGTTCCATTTTAGATAAACTAGTAAGTATACATTATTATAAAGAGAATTCCTAAATTAGAAAACCAGTATTTATACTCAAATAGTTGAGCAAGTGACAAATTAACAAAGTTCAAATATTTTCAATCTTCATATACTACTTAAATAAATGTTCTTACATAGTTCTATTGTTACATTGTTAGTTCAGTTAACAAAACTATTTATATGATTCCTAATAATACAATTTTCTATTTCAATGGTTGAGATCATGAATCAATTGGAGCTAGATCACCGTGAAGAACCTGGAAGCATTGGACGATCGTTTCGTCCCATTGTGGGACTTCTCAAAAGTGCGCATCCATGATGCCGCCTCACGAGATTCGATCGGTCTCACGCGCAATCGCTTAACCTTTAGACCACTGAGCCAGTCGGTATCCAACGGTGTTAATGTCTAAATTCAACTGATTCACTAAATTCAGCGACATATCAACCAATGTCTTCAATGAGTTGCGACCCTATAGCAGACTAGGTTGAACTGCACTGCTCACTGCTTCTCATTAGAACTCCAGGAAACCCTTTTGAAACCAGTCACTAGTGAACATATGTTGATTCATATCAGAAGGGCTTTTGTGAATATTATAGTAATGTCAATGGTTAAGACAGTCATATATGACAATATATACACTTCACATCTTTGTACACTATTATTACCATTACCATTATTATTGTGAACAACAGATATCATACTGAATGTTGATATCCTATTAAACATGAATAGTGATACTTACATGCACACACACTCACATGTATACACCCACAAATGAATTTACAAAAGTGATGAGTCCATGTTCACACTTATTTGAAACGATTATGAAATAAGGAATAAAATCCACAGTTGTTGTTGTTTTGTTATTATTTGTGAATAAAGTACACAACACTGTTAATTGTAAACAAACAAACAAACAAAAAGCAGTTGATATCACACAACATAGTGTTATATAGATTCGATGAAGACAAGGTGATAATGATGATGATGATGATGATGTCAAGTTAATGAACTCTCTTTAAAAAAAACATATAGCTGTTTAAGATGGGGTTTCGTGGATATTATAATAATTTTAATAATTGAGCTCATGAGTTCCTTGAAGCTAGACTACCATAGAAAACTTGGAAGCACCGGATAGCCGTTTCGTCTTATTGTGGGAGTTCAACCGGTTCTATTGTAAGATAGTAACTCACTGAAGACAATGGTGGATGTATCGCTGAATTTCATGAATCAGTTGAATTTAGACATTAACACCGTTGGATACCGACTGGCTCAGTGGTCTAAAGGTTAAGCGATTGCGCGTGAGACCGATCGAATCTCGTGAGGCGGCATCATGGATGTGCACTTTTGAGAAGTCCCACAATGGGACGAAACGATCGTCCAATGCTTCCAGGTTCTCCATTGACTCATGATCTCAACAATTAAAAATATGGTTATTTGTTTGATTTTGATTTTAATTGTGATGGTAAATAGCAAATGACGCATGATACTTATACTTTTGTTTATTTGATATGAATATGTATAAGAAGCTTCATAATCTAATGTGTTAACAGTGAAGTTTCTAAAAGAATCCTATGATATATGGATAATAATGGAATGATATGAATGATTAGATATTTATCAGTAAAATGTATGGTTTTAAAATAATGGGTGAATATAGATTTGAGAAGTAATATTCTCCTTTATAAACAATTTTACTGTACTGAACGGAACAAGAAGGATCTGATGCAGACGTAAAGGCAAGGACTGGCAATGTAAGGGCAGCATTCTTACAGTCGAATAACATATGGAACTCAAAACAACCATCAACCAATATTAAAGTGAGGATATTCAATATGAACATCAGGACAGTTCTACTGTACAGAGCTGAAACTTGGAGAACTACTACAATCATCATCTAAATATAGGTATTTATAAACAATTGTCTACACAAGATACTCAATGTCCGTTGTTGACCGGATACCATCAGCAATCGCTTACTGTGGGAGAGAACAAATCAACTTCCAGCTGAAGAGGAAATCATGAAATTGTATCACGAGGCAAGTACTAACTTGGAATCGTGAACGGAAAAAGAAAAAAAGAAAATCAAAGAATGCATCATACTAGGAATTCAAAGGTAGACATCTTAAGAGTAAATACCAGTTGTAAACAACTGAAAAGTACAGGCGAGGACAGAGTTCGTTGAATAATCGTGGTTGGTGGCCTATGCTCTACGAGGTGATAGGCATAAATAAGAAATGTAAATATGTATTTATATATATGTTTCATGAAGTGGTCTCAATTTGTGATCAGATTCCCGAAAAAGTTATTTTAGTTGTAAATTCTATCATGTCAGACATATGAGAGAGAAACCATCCAACATAGAATTAAGTAAATTAGTTACATATAATCGTACACTAATGAATAAAGTTTGAACGTTTTCATTAGTAAACTTCAATAATTCTTTGTAAAAGTCTTTAACAACCGAGAAAATACTAAAAATATTTTGTCAGTATGGGTCTGTGGAGAATATTAAGTTTTTGATTGAGGTCATGAATCGATGGATGTTAGACCATCATTGAAAATCTGGAAGCACTGGATGGCTGTTTCAGCTTAGTATGGGACTTCTCAACAGCGCGCACCTAAGACCCCATATTCAGCACTCGAATACAGGACCTTGGTTCTCGCACGCACTGAAGATAACAAAGTTGACTTTTGCACAATTGAATTATTTAGGTAACAGAGTACGTGTGGTCTATTGTGCTTTCTAATCATTTATTCACTGTCCAGATAATTATTGATGAAGTGAATTCAGGAGGAAATGAGTCAACTGAAGATTTCGAGAGTATCAAAGAATATCTTCATCAACAGAAATGAGGATAGGTGAAATGTACTGTCACAAATTGAAAGTATTTCAAAAGGAATAATAATTGATGTAAATGATATTATGTCAATAACTTTTCTACTACCACAGTTTGTGTATAGTTTTTCGCATATTTTCAGTGCAATTCACATACAACAATGATCAGACAAATTTAGTGTTGAATGTGATTTGCTAACTGGCTAACATCCTTAGTTGTAATAATTCAAGAGGTTATTAATAGTTTGAATAACTTCTGATCGTGTAACCAAGTGACATAAAGTCCAATGTCAGTGGATATCGATATCAATTAGGCGTGAAATGTTGGAAATCAGAGAGCGTTGGACAACTGTTTTACTCTATTTAGACAATCTTCAGTAATATTTACCCCCCCCCCAAAAAAAAAAACAATCACACAATCTCGAATCAAAACTTAACGCAGATATCAACAACATCTAAAACCTAAATCATCGGATTCCTACACAGTAGACTAAATTTTTCACACTGACTTGAAAATCCTGAAGTTAGATTTATGTAAAGTCAGATCAATACAGCGTGGTAGATATTTGAACTCTCTTGGCTGTTATTACTTATCCTCTGATTTTTATCGGCTTCAAAATGAGGAATACACACAGACTCTCTAACCTAAATAGGATAAGTTTACATCCTTTTAAAGAGCAGGGATTTGATAGAAGCTGTATTTATTACATATAACCACTAAAACAACTTCATAAATCTCCAGTGCATTTTTAACTAGCTACTGCACTAATATTCATCAACTTCTACCAGAATCGTTATTTATTATGATGTAAGAATAACTTTATTCTACGCAACTCTTAAATAATCTGGGATATTTACAACATAGACCGTGTATCTTACCTATTCAAATTTCATTTCATGCTATCACTCTGTTCAGTTTATAACTACGCTTCGACAGACAGATCAAACCCTAATAAATAATAAACATTTAATATTGTTCATAATTATATTCTATGCATGATAGTTTAAATTAGGATCCGAACTCTGAAGGTTTCCAAAGTCGAATGCAACATATGTAAACATTTGTTTAAATTTGAACAATTGCTTTGACAAAAATTGAGTTTCAAGTAGAAATCCTAAATTCACTTGGTATTGTTTGCTTGGATCTTCCCATTGTGAATTTAAATTTCACCCCATTGCACAAGCAAGTGGTTATCAAGACTCAGCAGCTAGGTGGATAACACGATGGCGTTTGAAGCGGAAGGTGCTGGGTTCGAGTCCCAGAGTGAACATCAATCATGGGATAAAGGTACATCCAGCTGGTGAGTCACAAATAGGACGAAACACGCGTCCTGGATTCTACTGCTAGCCCCCATCCATCTTTGCTTATGAAAATTCTATTTAAAATGAGCTGGAAAAGAGTCTGGAATTTCAGTAATTCCAACATTTCGCCTGGCAAATTGGTTCAAAACCTAAAACAAATTATGTTAAAAATTGGGCTTTTTAAAACCTCATTCATTCTGTAATAATATTTATACTAAGAATTTCCTAAAAGAAGCTAACACCAGTTAACTGGATAGAATATTGAAATTACTTTTATTTCAATCTCCGAGATTATAACGTTTACGCTTAATTTAAAATGCAACTAAAAGGTTAAGCGTTCGTGATCAAGACTGAAAGTTCTGGGTTCGAGTCCCGCCTGCGGGATCGTGAATACACACTGCTGAGGAGTCCTATACTAGGACGAAACGGTCATTCAATGCTTATAGGTTTTCAAATGATGGTTTAGTTTAGATCAATTCATGAATTCAACTGTGATATCTTTACAATCCTTCTATCCTTAAATGATCCTACTACCGTAACCATTCATCTCATACTAATGTTTATTTTAATTCTGAAACATGTTTGCCAATATCTTAGTGCTAAGTTATTTCGATAGTGTAATAAGATGATGAAGATTATCAGAACTATGTGATGATGATATATTAGCGCAATACATTTCGAACAATCTGATCACACTTAATATACTTGTTAAGAATATTTATCTATATAAAGAAGAAATAAATGGTCAACTAGACTAGAAATGGAGGGTAAGCGGTGACAAGGCTACTAAAGAAAGTGATATGAAACCAGTTTGAAACCTCATCACTTCCACATAATAATGATAATAATAATAATAAGCTAATATTGCCAGGGTAAGTTTAAGGTGAGAACAAACTATTTTTGAATACATAAAGAGGGTTAGGGTTAGGGTGTGGATTTTTGTATGGTTAAGGTTTCAGTTATTCATATCACAGTGATAAATTTCATAAATAAACATCATCTTATATTCGCTTTTTCTCTATTCTCTTCTAACCCCCCTCCCCCCCAATATTTTCTTCTTTACCCACTCTCTCTCTCTCTCACACACACACATACCCAAGTTATTATTAATCTCTAAAACAAAATTCATTTCACTTACGCTTTAAATTTATATTGGTTTAAACATCAAAAATAATTGTTATGTAATATATGAGTGCGTGTGCGTGTGTGTGTGTGACCAGTATTCCCTACTCTTTTGATTCATTTAACTTGATTCTCCCAATTAGTTTATCCAAGGGATAAAAGTTAACTTTTTATCATAATTAGAAAGGGAGGGAAAATCAAGTTATGATGTATATACCATTGTATACAACATGTATGTATGTATGTATGTTTGTGTGCATTTGTGTGTAATTACCTGATACATCAAAACCATCATAAAATGAATATAAATAGGGAATTTGTATAGCTTCACTTACCATCTTTTATCAGAGCGAAAACGGGTTTCATACACTTGAAAGTATAAAAAATAAAACTAAAAGAGATATGTCTTATTCATTTAATTTCTCAACGCCAATCTTCTCAAATGAAGCATCTATTCAATTAAATGGTAAGTTGATTTCATATCTTTGAACTAATTCTATATGGATTCAATTGATATTTTGATTGAGATTATGAACCGATTGTTGTTAGACCACCATTGAAAATCTAGAAGCACTAAACGGTTGTCTCGTCCTATTGTGGGACTCCTCAGTATTGGGCATCAACAATTCCGCTCACGGGATTCGAACCCAGGACCTTCGGTTTCGTGGATAAGCGCCTAACCTAGTGATTTATTGCCTAACATCAATCGGTTCATGATCTTAATCAAAAACTTAACAATCTCCACAACCCCTAACACTGTCGATTGATTTTGTTTTTACTGGAATCTTCCCATTGATGTTAAGGGCTACAATTGATCAGTCTGTTATTGGTATGTGTACATACTGTGCGTATTGCCTCGATATAGCCTTAAGTTACAAGCACTATATGTAAAGATGGATAGTGACTAGCATTGGAATCCAGGAAGTGCGTTTTGTCCCATCTGGGACTCGTCAGCTGGATGTACCTGCATCTCAGAGTTGATGTCCACTCTAGGACTCGGATCCAGTACCGTTCGCTTCAAATGCCATCGCGTTATCCACCTAGCTACTGAGTCCTGATATGTATAGAGTAAGAAATTCAGATTAAGATGAAATGACATTTTTATAGTTAATTATTATGTACTAAAGGTTAATAAATTGTTAATCTTCTTTTCTTACTTATGAAATTTAGTAGTTAAGTTTCAACTTCAAATTTTATAGGCCAGAATACGGAGAAAAACATGTACCTATCTTGAAGATACAGATCTTTTATTTGATCGGACTTTTATTTGAATCCATCGATAGAAGGAACTATAAACCAATGTAGATATGAAGAGGAGTTCCTCTTGTTAATAATTTAACTGAAAATTCCTGTAGTTAGCTGATAAGTAATTAGTCATTGATTTATAGAATTTTTCTGGACTTCTGAAAGATAAGTAAAATTTTGAGATAGAAGATGTAAAGTGGAGTATCTTAAATTTGTGTAACTTTTCAGTGGTTATCAGTATGGGGTTGTGGAGATTATGAACCGATTGTTGTTAGACCACCATTGAAAATCTAGAAGCACTGAACGGTTGTCTCGTTCTATTGTGGGACTCCTCAGTATTGGGCATCCCCAATTCCGCTCACGGGATTCGAACCCAGGACCTTCAGTTTCGTGCGCAAGCACTTATATATATATATATATATATATATATATATATATATATATATATATATATATATATATATATATATATATAATATATGTGTACATACAATATGAGTATATTATTCTATCCATCATTCTTTGATATACATTTCTTTTCTTTTGTAGACACTATTACTACACCAGATAACCTTTCTCAGTGTTTATATTTCCACAATAACTTTAATCATTATTCAAACTTTCCCAACTGTTTATTGAATAATTTAAAATTGGACTCATGTACAACGAGTCAAATCTATTGTAATGATAGTGGTTATGAAAGTATTGATAGTTTGAATAGAGTGAATCAGTCTAAACAAAAAATTTCCAAATTAAAATTCTCAATCGATTCTATCTTATCACAATCACCATCAATGTCATCATCACCATCATCGTTGCCATTAATCAATAATTCTAATATGAGTAGTATATTTTTTAAAAATAATGAAAATTCTACACCATTAATTAAAACAAATAGAACAATTGAATGTTTTAATCAATATAATGAACAGAATAATCAATTGAGTATGATTGAAAATCAATATTTTCTTGATAATGAACAATTATACCCAATGGATTTATCCATTTTTAATTGTAAATCATCATTAATGATGAAACAATCAATAAAAAATGTGATAAAAACAACTAATGAACAATATAATTGTCGATATTGTGGAAAATCGTATTCACTGAAATCGTCAATAAGGTAATTCATTTGATTTAGCATATTAAATTTATTATTAGAAAAGGGTTTTTTGTGTGAAGATTTTAGTCATTTAATAATTGAATTCATGAGTTAGTTGAAGTTAGACCACCATGAAGGAACTTGGAAGCACTAGATCGATAGGCACTGGATTCGAATCTCATGGGCCGGGATCATAGATGCTCATTGGTGAGGAGTCCCATATTAAATTTAAAGAAATAGTTTTCATAGGTGAGAAAAGAAAAGAAAGTACTAACTAACAGTAAGTGTTGTCCTAGTTCACAACTATTGAAAATAACAGTACTGAGTTATATTCATATCTAAGTTAACAGAAGTTAATCACTTAATTAAACTACCTTAGAAGGGGTTTCTGTGAATATTATAGTAATTTCAATAATTGAGATCATGAGTCAATTGAAGTTAAACTACTATGGAAAACCTGGAAGCACTGGACGGCCGTTTCGTATTATTGTGGGATTCCTCGGCAGTGCGCATCTACGATCTCGTCTCGCGAGATTTGAATCTGGGTTTTATTCAATATTAAATTTATGGTACAATATACAATTCTCAGCATAAAGTTTTTGATTTCTTGATCGATCCTGACGATAAATATTGAGTAATCACCAATTAGATGTTAGCAATTCAGTAATCGACATGTGAATAATGTAAATTCTTTTCGATGTATATTGCCAGCAATCCTAATGTCTTTGATTGTGCTCTTTCCTAACTTGTACAGCGAAAAGTCGTGAACTTTTCATAAACACAGTTGAATAAGTTGTGCAATTAATTGATATAATAATCTGTTAAATCAAATAGAAAACAAAACAGATAACTTGTTTGAATATCTAGATGGCAAGAATAGGTAGCCAAGATATTTAAGTTAACTGCCTATATATTAATTACTTCCTGAATACACTTACTAATTGTCAACGTTAAACAGTGAATAATTTACAAGCCACTGAAAAAGGTTTGTAGTGCGGCGTCGAGTCGTGGTTGACTATGATCACCACTATAGGAAGACTACGTGCCAGTTAACCGATAAGATCCCCGTAGGCCAAATATCAGAAGGCAGTTGATGACTGTAATCGAGATGTATTTGTTGGCGATCTCGTGCTATCGAAAGAATACCGAGATCGTGCCAAAGGAGTACAAGTGTGGTTACTGAGCATAACCGAATTCGTGCAAGTTCACAATCAACGGAAGAATGTATGTCTTTAGTACAGTTAAACAAACAAGTACAGTAAAACAATCACTGGTACAATTGGTTATAATAATTATTGTTTCCATTAAACCAATCGCGTTCTCTTGATAAAAGTAGGTCGCTACAGGTTTTCTGGAGATTGTAATAATTTGCTAGTTGAATTCATGAGTCCATTAAAGCTAGATCACCATACTAGGACAAAACAGACATTCAATGATTCCAAGTTTTCCATAGTAGTCTACATTTAATTGACTTAATAACTCAACTATTAAATTATAAGCATCTGTTCAATTATTTTATCGAACAAGTAGTATCGTTTGAATATAAAACATAATGAACTTTTATGTATGAACAATCATAAATTTATGCTTTGTTAAGAGACAGTGATAGATTATGATCATTAACCATAGTATATATATATCACTAATCTTTAATGGAAGCTACACTCTAATATGTAACACTTACCCGGCTGAGAATGCTGAATGTAATGCATTTGTTGATCAATGATAAAGTTGAGAATAATCTTGATCGAATCTTATAGTTGCTGATATTGAATATTGAATATACACTAAGAATGTGTTAAGTATTGATTATTAAATTATACAATATCAATGTTTTTCATCTTTTTGTTGTTGTTGTTGTTGTTAACTTTAGATTACATGAAGCAACGCATACATTACCATTTCATTGTCAAGATTGTGGTAAACGTTTTTCACGTCCATGGCTTCGTGATATACATTATAGAACGCATACAGGTGAAAAACCATATGAATGTATTATATGTGGCCGACGTTTTGCTGATCGTTCAAATATGCGCGCACATCAACGTGTTCATAAAGAACGAGAATAATAGTTGGTAATTTGGTTAATGGAGTCTCTACACACTTTTACAATCAAATTTCGAACTAATGAAATCGGCAAATTGGCACACAGTGGAACGCAACCAGACACTTCGTGTTGACGGTTGGTGGTATTTCAATTTTATTAGGATCTTTCAGATTAGGCCGTGATTATGATTACTTTAAGGAAACTGTTAGTTATATGTATTGATAATAATTAATTATGGCACAAACATAGTGACTGGATATGTTTACACTCTATGCTGACAAACTTCGTCTTTTTGTCGGTTAAATAATGACCCAGTCTTTTAAAGGTTAGTAATTTAAACTAAAAAGATAAACAAGTTTTCATCTCCCAAACATGACTAGAAATGGTGAACTAAGCCTAAACTTTAGATTATTAACAGTTTCGTTTCATTTTTAAAGATGAAAATCAAAATGATTGAAAGATATCAGTTTCAGTTTGACTTCAGTATATCTTTGATACATATGAAGCTTTTCTGAAAATATCATGATCGGTGAGACTATAATTTATGGACGAACCAATCAGATATAAGATTACCAGTCTGAGGTTTTGGCGCAAAATTCACCCATCCATTTGGTTAAGTAGCGTTTTGACATCATAACCGATGTCAGTTCGTGATAGAAACCATAAATCTAATTCCTAGCCCTAACTATCAGCTGTAAATCATAATTCTAATTCCTTTCACTGGTTTACAACCCTCATATAGTCCTAGTTATTAGGTGGACGTTTTCAAGGTCACTCTAGCTTCACTCAAAGGTTGTCCATAAATTATAATCCCACCAAAAAATCTCCTGGAATAATTTGGAATGATAAATTTGCTATCACTTCATAGAAAGGTCTTGCAGTTATTCACACTGTACTTCACTGAATATTCAGTTATTTTCCTTAAATATCAGATTGGTGAGAATCTCTTGGGTAAGCGTTTGTCTATACATACCACCCAGATATTGAAGTGTTTTTTTTTTCAGCAGAAAGATTATAAAACTAGAAGCAATACACAAATAGATCATAGATAAGCTAAATAAATTTATGTATTTATAATGTATATGAATGTGTTTCTCTTGAGCTTCATATACCCTCTAGATGAGATAAATACAGATCCAGAATTCATCAGAAATGAACAAAGGATAAAGATTGAGTTCAATATTTATGAATGAGTTGAATTAAACAAAGATCTAACTGTTATCGTCAGTCAGTCAGTCAATCAGTCAGTCAGTCAGTCAGCAACAAAGTAGAACTTCGTACGTACGTACATCAGTTCGAGTTACAGTACAAATGGTATACAAATCCGAGAACGGTCAATGGCCCTATTTAGGGCCCTTTTAAAAATTGATTTACCCAATTGTTTTTGTCTTCCTTTAATTAATCCAAAAGAAAATTTGTTTTCTCTATGGATGGGTATAATAAATAAGTTTGTATGTTTGGTTTCAATTTGTATTAGCTGTAGGTAAATGGTATTATATTTAGCTATATGAATAATATCAAACATGGTTTATTCACAACCAATTCTAAATAGATAATGATAGTACTTCTGATGTAAATTTCACTGATATTAAAGATGTCACAAGTGTTTGAAGTTTGACAATATCTTAACTATTAACATCTTCTATAATCGAAACGTACCAACCCAATGAAAACAGAAGTCTGAAGTGAAGAGATTCGAAGATATATTTGATAGTCTATCGATATATCAAGAGGTGACTGTTCTAAACCGGCTAGCAGTTGTAAGAGAAGTTGAGCACAATGCATCAACTCGTGATCTGGTGCGCCTTTAGTTAAGTGAGTCCATCAAAACAAATGTGATCAGCATCAAATGTCGAAGATTTACAGAGCTAGTGATTTTGAGGATTTATTTACCGCTACAATATGATCAGCCACCTAAGAAGAAATACCGGCGAGACTATAATTTATGGACAAACCAATCAGGTATAAGATAATAGGTCTCGAATTTTCACTCATTCATTTGGCTGAATAAAGTTTTGACATTATAGCTGATGTCAGTTCGTGATGAAACCGCCAAATCTAATTCCTAACCCTAATTATCAACTGTAAATCATAATTCTAATTCCTCACACTAATTTATAACCATCATTTGATACCGGCCATTAGATGAACACTCTCATGGTTACTTCAGCGTTGCTCAACGGTCGTCCATGATTTATAGCCTCAGCGAAATGCCATTTTGCTGGTTAGCGGCCTATGTTCCATTGGAAGTAACAGGAGTAAGTAAGCAAGTATGTAAGAAATGCCATTTTAGATACAAATTAAGATTTTATCTAGTTGTGTAATTATAGTCGAAAATTAAGCAATAACGTAAAATTCATTACAGTCATATTGACTAGTTAAGACCCAATATTACAAACAGTGTAATTATCTGAACTGAATTAATCCATTCTTATTTATTTATTTATTTTAACACATAGATAGCGGTACAAGGAGTCACCAAATATATATGCGCCACACAAATCTCATTCGATATGTGTGAGGGCTGTGATACTGCCTGGGTGCCCAAACCGAAGCAGGTGGTTTTCTTAGTGGGCCACTTCCCGAGCCTTCGACCTGAAGGTCTGATCCACAAGGCAGTGGAGCATCGTAAGGAGATGCAGTCCCATGGAAGCCGGTGACCAGCAATTGGTTCATACGCCATTTGTTCCAGCAGGATACTGGAGCCCATGTGCACCATTGGTTTGGAATTCGGTTAAAGCGCCGGACATTCGCTTTTCGTCCTCTCATTTTCGTAAACAACACTCCCGCCACGAGAAGGCAGTGAGTAGGACTTCCCTGGCAGAGGCTATATACGGGTGGCCATGTGAGAGCATTTGGAGAGGGAGAGCGGACTCTCCCCACTCTCGGCCGTACCAGGGCATTTGGGGGCGATGAAATAGTGGATTCAAAAGTAGATTAACTGACAATTGTATTGATTTAGATAATGCCTAACTCATCGTATTGTATAATATTGTTCGTTATAATATGATACATTCTGATTTCTCCCAAGTTTGAAGACATTAAGTGTATCATGTCACAATATCATACATCAGTTCTGTGGATAGTGTCTAATTGTGATAGAAGTTAACCTCTTGCAAAGAGATTCGTAAAACCTATAGTATCAAAATATTAGGTCCTTGGAGGTAATCAACAGAAAGTTTTCGATACAGACTTTAGAATAGCCGGTACTCATGAATAAGAGGTATGTGAGACCTTGAGGAGACTAAAGTTCTCCATAGAATTCGGACCGATATCATTCAGTATAACACGCAGAGATCATTCCATTAAACTATTAAGACATTCAGTAGGATTGATATGTTCAGATTGACTGATCAATGAACACTAACCAATGTCATCTGTAATATATTATTACTGATCGAATTCTGTTGGTCAAGTATGTCATACTTGAATATTTTATTGTATCAAGAAATAATCGGACTAATCGGATTCCAGAAATTCATGTATTATTGTTCATTAATATTGTTCAACATCACCCAGTGATCAATCAATTGTGAATACATCTCAGTTTAACAACAGGTCAGTCACGGCCAGGATATCCCACTGGTTACATCTCTCACTGTGAAGCTGGGTGACACAGGACCAAATTTGTCAGGGAACATCAATTCCCTGAAGATTACAGGTACAACTTGTTGACGTGTACCAAATAGCACGAAACCCGTGTCCAGAGTTTCCTGTTGACTACCTGCAACCACGATCCTATCTCAACATAGTGCACGCAATGTCGAGTCACCTAGACTAGTGGCCATATTACAACTTGGTCAATAACATTCGATCTGCACTAAGAAGAATCTGACACACATGACATTGATCACCACCCAGTGATTAATCAATTGTGAAGGTAGATCACTACAATATTGGTCGCTTACTTGAGTTGGCTGATAATACAAAGTAATTGTTTCCATGATTTATAGTTGACACAGCTAGTTATATCATTACTAAATTATACTATAATTATTGAAACTACTAACCTTTTAAAGTTCAAAAAGTGCGGCTCTTCTGAAATGGAAACACTCATATGCATATTACTAATAATACTAGTCCCAGATCAAGGAAACAACTTTCGAGCTAGATAGCCACAATGACATTAGCTAATAATGCTCAATGACTCATAACTAAAGCAAGAACAATTAATTTAGTACAATAAAACGAGTATAGGGTTGTGGAAATTGTTAAGTTTTTGGTTGAGATCATGAATCAATAAATGTTAGATCGCCGTTGAAAACCTGGAAGTATTGAACGACCGTTTTGTCCTAAACTGGGACCCTTTAGCAGTGCGCGCGCGAGATCGAAGGTTGTGGGTTCGAATCTCGCAGGTGGAATCATCGGTGCGCACTGATGAGAAGTCCCATACACTGGGATGAAACAACTGTCCAAAATAAAATGAATTTATTGTATTTCGCAGTTCTTTATCAGTTGCTTACAACCTAAACATAATAGGAAAGATAGACAGTGGCTAGCAGTGGAATCCACGACGCGCGTTATGTCCTATTTTGATACTCGTCAGCTGGATATACCTGCATCTCAGAGTTAATATTCACTCTAGGGCTTGAATCCAGTACCGTCCGCTTCAAACCCTATCACGTTATCCATTTAGCTATTGAAAGCTGATAGCCAATTGTTTGTGTAATTAATCTTAAAAAAGAAATCAGTATACATATTTTATGTATCATAATTTCGGAAGAGTTCTCACCAATGCAGATTAATAAAAAGGACAATAAATATGAGAAAATGACTAGAGGTGTTCATATGTTAATCAATGTGAATTTTCATAAGTATATTTATTTATTTATTTAAACGCATAAACATTGGTACAAGGAGACACCGAATACATATGCGTCACACAAGTCACTTGATTTGTGTGTGGGCTGTGATACTACCTGGGAGCCCAGACCGAAGCAGGTAGTTTTATTAGGAGGTCATACCCGTAGCCTTCGACCTACAGGTCTGATCCATAAGGCAGTGGAGCAACATCAGTAGATGTAGTTCCATGGTAGCCGGTGACCAATAATTGGTTCATACACCATTTGTTCCTTCAGGATCCTGGAGCCCATGCACATCATTGGTTTTGAATCGGGGTTTTCCAACTCCCCTAGGTGGACTCTCCGTGTCCACCAACTCGGTTAAAACGCCAGACATTCGCTTTTCGTCCTCTCAATTTTGGAAACGACTGTAATGCCGAGAGAAGGCAGTAAGTAAGACTTCCGTGGCAGTGGTTGCACGTGGCCACTTGAGAGCATTTGGAGAGGGAGAGCTCACTCTCCCCACTCTCGGCCGTACCAAGACATTTGAGGGCTAGTTGAATATAAGAACATTCTAGAATAAACAAGTAAGAACGTAGGAACAGAATTATTTGGAAATAATATATATTTATGTCATAGTTATGTAACTCAAATCAAAATTAAATAACTGAATACAGATCAGATAATAGGTGAGAATTAATAATTATTGTCATGAAAAGAAGAATTAAGTAGGAACTATTTATGAATGAGTTCATTATAGCAATGCGAGATTGACAACTTCATCATTCTGGATACATATATTTTGTTTAAGTTTTTTGATGGCAGTTACTTCGGCAAATCGTAGTAAATTTGATGTTCTCTGTGTATCATTAATCTTGAAGGATTTTGAGACGTCAACACCATGACCAGTGTTAAGCAGATGGTTTGTGACCGTAATGCTGAAAGTGTATCGCCTCTTCGTATAAACTTTTGTTGAATGTTCTCAGTGATGCTGGTATTAACCATCCTTTCTGTACTCTGGCACGTACCAGTAATATGGTAGATGCTATAAATATGTTATATACCAGGAATCGACAAAAACTAAATACATTTTATCAAACACCGCCTGTAACCCTTCTAGAGATAGTGCCGGTTTCAAGACCGGATAAAGTAGGAGGGTTGGGCATAGGGTGAGCAACTTCATCCCGTAGAAAAAACGTTATCCAGAGTAAACAATTTAAACCATGTAAATTTTGCCCTCCGAGTTGACGGAAGAATTATGACGCCTCATGATGAATACCAAGATTATTCGGAAGTCACGAGGTCGGTGCCACTTCTAACAACCAGAGCAACAATTAATATAGGTACATGGAATGGTCGAACAATGTAGGACACCGGGAGGACCAACCAAATAGTTCCGAAAATGAGGAGATACAACTTGACGGCACTCGAAATCAGTGAAGCCCGTTGGACTCAAGCTGGACAGAAAAGGATAGATTAAGAAGAGATGCTTTTGTACTCTGGTTACGAAGAGGGAAATGCTCCACACACTCAAGGAGTTGCTCCGATGCTGTCCATAAAAGCACGTAATGCACTTATATGATGAGAATCTCATGGATTCAGGATAATCAAAGCATTCTTGGAAACAAAAAAAGGAGGGAATCACAATGAATGTTACCCAATGTTATACACCCATCAATGAGAGCAATGATGACAAAAAAGATTAGTTTTACAAGAGACTGTAATCGATCATAGTGAAATGCTCAGAAAGCGACCTGAATAACCTGATGGGAGATCTAAACACCAAAGTCTGAATACACAACAAAGGATATGAAGATATCGTAAGACGACATGGACTGACTAAGAGAAAGGAACGAGAATGGTGTGTGATGTACAAATCTATGTACATTCAACGAAATTATTATAGGTGACACAGTATTCCCGCACAAAACGCGTACACAAAGCTATACGAATCTCGTCGATAAAATAGAAATATTCATAAGAATTGTAGAGTTTTAAGATCATTCTCATCATCATGAATTCACAATCAAAAACCGTTTATAAGATGATATACTAGAGTTAGATGGAGGCTATTAATAGAACTGATGAGGCGTTTCATCGTATTCGGGATTACTTAGCTAAAAGTAATTTCATCCCAGTGCTGATGTTATCACTAAGACTAAAATCCTGTAACTATTACGTCAAACACCAATTCGTTATCATTAAGTCTATAATACTGAAAACTGGAAAACAATAAACCTAATATATATAAGGATTTTGTAGGTTCTTTTCTATCTGAGGTGATGAAAAAACTTGTTTGAATAAAGCCACTTTCTGTGGTTACTTTCAATAATAGATAAATTCACGAGTCCATTAAAGCTAGACCACTATGAAAAACCTGGAAACACTGTACAGCCGTTTCGTCCTAGTATGGAACTCCTCAGCAGTGCGCATCCACAATCATACAGGTGGGATTCGGACCCAGGAACTCCGGTCTCGTATGTGAGTGCCTTAATTGACTTATGAATTCAACTATTAAACCACTACACTCTCCACAAAACCCCCCTTCTGATGAATATTTTTTTGTTTGAAAATTGTACTCTATGTAATTACACTATAACAGTTATTATTTGAATAGTTGGAATCATGAGTCAGTTGAAGCTAGACCACCATGGGACGGCCGTTTCGTCCTAGTATGGAACTCCTCAGTAGTTTGCATCCATGATTCCCGCTCCTCGCGAAATTCGAACCCAGGACCTATCAGTCCATCCAGTACTTCCAGGTTTTCAATGGTAGTCTAGCTTCAACTGACTCATGATTTCAACCATTGTAATTATTATTTACACAGTTTTATTTATCAAAGCAAAGTATTATGAGAATCGATTTTTGTTATTTATAACAAACTGGTTAGTAATGAGAAAAATATCTACGTATCCAAGTTACGGTTAATACAAACAGATTTCCGAAAAGAAAACTTCCACACATTTATCAAACATAAAGAACTCTAATCAGATTATGACACAAATGAGTAATAGTCACATGGGAATGAAAATGTTGAGATCAATGAAAAGTGGATGATATTCATTATGAATGTGGTCTGCATATAACTAGTAAGCACATCATACATATCAATTTAAGCCATACAAGTGGAATGTGTGAAGTCTTCAATACCATTACAGAAACTCATCCGCATCACCATCACCATCACCATCACCATCAGAATCAGTATCCCATGAGAGAATCTCAACACAATTTACACTCAACAAAACACAATTCAATAAATAAGCTGATTATGAATTATTCTATTTTGTAACAAGTTTCTTCTATGTATATAATTAGATCAGATGAATTGTTGACAAATTATCATTGATTTATCCAATGAATAAAGAAATGATTACGCAATCGAATTCTTAATCTCCAACGTTCAAATAATAACAATACTAGACTATTTAAAGAATATGAAAGGGGAGAATAGGAACACAATCAATGAATTCGATTAGTGAATTGGTCACGTGATTTAATTATAGGTTATCAGTTGAAGGCTTAATTCGATCTCGATTGAGTCCAATATATATATTTATTTATTTTAATATATTTGATGAGAATAGATTAAGATGTACATGTGTTTGTGTTTGTGTATGTGTGTGTATATGTGAGTGTGTGTGTATGTATGTGTGTATAGAGTGAGGTTGAGAAGTGTTCAGTTCATTACGAATCAGTTTCCAATTCAGATATAACCAGTGTAAATGGATCATACAATTAACAAGAAGAATTTTCCAATCAAGTCTATCTGAATGTTAATATCAGGTTACATATTGACGAGTTGTCAATATAACAATGAAGCGATTAGTTCGTTGTTATGATAATATCCCTGTTAAACACTATTCGTAATTAAACTCAACTGGTGTTGTTTTATGTGTATATTCCGATTGTTATTTAGGACTGTAATTGTTCAGTTTCATGTTGGCATATGTGCAGAGTAGTGGGTTCGAGTTCCGGAGTGAACATCAACTAACTCTAGGATGCAGGTATATTCAGTTGACGAGTCTCGAATAGGATTAAACGCGCATCTTGGATTTCACTACTAACCACTATCTATCTTTGTTTGATATTCGCAATTGTTTATCTCTACGAACTCTAACAGTCCATTCAATAATTAAAGGTTATTGTTTAAGAATCATTAGAGACAAATTAACAATTTCTAATCATCTTCATATATAAAATCAACCAAATTCTTGTTCAGTCATTGATGAAATCAATAAACTGATTTGACCCATATGAATAAAGTAATTAGGTATAATGGAAAATAGTAAACAAACAAGTTGATGAGAATGTTTATTTAGGAACAATCAATATGATTCAAAAATAACCATCATCTTATTAAATAGAAACTGAATTCTTACAATTTCGTTGATGATTTGTCGTATAGATGGTTTGAATTGTTGAATGTTGAGATTACACGATGATCAGTATTCATTGTTTTTGAAACAGCTAAATACAGTACTATTCAATGTAATAGGAATCTAATTGAATTTGAAAAATAGTTCATGAAATTCCATTACTTCAAATCTTCGAATTGAATTAACTCTAAAGTTGGCTTTACTTTAGACATGTTCTCATTAGAATACTCAAAGTAAACCTAGTATTAACCTTACATCCTAACTACATTAACTTTCACTGGTCATTTAAACAATCTCCACAGTCCTGTACTGATATATGTATAGCAGACTCAGCAATAGTAATTCTCAACATACACAAAGGGAAAAGCAAGATTCTTCGATACAACACAGTATGCAACAATCGAATCACACTGGACACAGAAGCTTCGGAAGATGTAAAAACATTTACATATCTGGGCAACATCATTGATGAACATGGTGGATCTGATGCAGATGTGAAGGCGCGGATCGGCAAAGCAAGAGCAGCATTTTTACAACTGAACATCTGAAACTCAAAACAACTGTCAACCAACACCAAGGTCAGAATTTTCAATACAAATGTCAAGACAGTTCTACTGTATGGGGCAGAAACCTGGAGAACTACGAAATCCATCATCCAGGAGATACAGGTGTTTATTAACAGTTGTCTACACAAAATACTTCAGATCCATTGACCAGACACTATCAGCAATAACCTACTGTGGGAAAGAGCAAACTAAACTGAATTAGACTCTCACGATTGAGAGTATTTGAATCCCAGAACTAACGCAATTTAACCAAGAAAAACTATGTGAGCACGAATGAATGTATTGTATTTATAATTTGAAATCAAGAAGTTATCAGTTACAAAGAAATCAGCAGTTCATAAAAACATCACATAGACCCTTGTCCCGTTATATTAATGAATCATTCTAATGAATCCATTGATTAGATAATGATTAAAAATTTCTTAGTGTTAATTCACTGAACTGCTAAAAGTAATTTTCACCTATAAGCTAACAATTTCATCGGTTATTGAATGATAAACAGAAGTTAAACAATGATTACCTTTTACAAATTTTAAATATTAGATAATTAAACAGATAAGTCAATGATTAAAGTGTGAAAACTATTAGATTGCTCACAATTGATCGGTCACTAATCGGTGATCAACGTCATATGTGCACCATGTTGAGATAAGATGGTGGTCGCAGGTAGTCAACAGGAAACTCTGGACACGGGTTTCGTGCTATTTGGTACTCATTAGCAAGTTGTCCCTGACGGATTTGATCCTGTATCACCCAGCTTCACAGTGAGAGATGTAACCACTGTGATATCCGGGCCGCGAGTGACCTGTTGTTGAACTGAGATGTATTCACAATTGATTGATCACTGGGTAATGACCAATTCCATGTACGCCAAGTCCTTCCTAGTGCAGATCGAATGCTATCAACCAAGTTGCAATGTGGCCACTAGTATAGATGATTTGGAACTATTAGTTTGTGGTTCAACGTCATTATCTATACCGAACAGACTGAAGTTGAAAATGAGTAATATCGAACTCTAGCCGGATGGTTTTGATGGTTAAGTGTTAGCCCAGAGACTATTAATTTCTGTGCTCGATATCTGAAGGAATTGCTGGAGCGTACTTTCAAAGAGTGTCTAATCCTTTTTAGTTTCCCATGGTATCTCGACTGATGTAAATCAAAGGTGAACGTTACTTGGCCATAAAAATCATCCTCAAAAAACCCATTCATTTAAATCAGGATCAGAATTCTAATCACTGTAGTTAGTTAGAATTAAGTTTGCTTTTAAACCTATTGTGATGTATGCTACTTATGTTGACAGATATAAGTAGTACGTAACACAAATCAGAAGTAGAATGACTGGCATCGGAAGACTGAGAAGATTGAATTGAAGAGAACAGTAATGTATTCACTTTTATGTATGAATAAAGTACAATAATTCATGAATTAATAAACAATCATAGAAGTTATACAATCCAGTTCATTTTACCAAGCTTATTGTATTATCATTCAGTTAGTGGTTATTCAGTATTTGAATTGGATAAATTTCTCACTTTAGAATATCAAAAAATTTATGAACTGATTAACAAGCTGATATAAATGATATTTTTCTGTGCAAATGATATAATCAGTATTTGGTATACTTTGAATATCAGTATAGGTTAAAAGAGATTGTCGAGTTTTAATTGATATGATGAATGGATAAATGTTAAGCCACCACCGAAAACCTGGAAGCACTGAACGACCGTTTCGTACTAGTGGGGGACTACTCACTGCTCCGCATCCACGATCCCGCGCGTGGGACTCGAACCCTCACGATTGATTGATCACTGGGTGGTGATCAATGTCATGCTTGTCTAGCCCTTATTAGTGCAGATCGAACGCTATCGATCATGTTGCCATGTGGCCACCAGTCTAGGTGACTCCACACTGAGGGCACTATGTATTGAGATTTACATGGTGGTTGGAGGTAGTCAACAGGAAACCCTGGACCCGGGTTTCCTGTTGACTACCTCCAACCACCATCTAAAGACTCGAACCCTCGAACGCTTAACCTCTGGACTACTGAGCCGCCATCCGACGGTGTTAATGTCTAACTTCAACCAATCTACAATATTAAGCAACCGTCTATCATTGTCTTCAGTGAGTAAATGCCTCTACAACAGAAATGGTTGAACTCTATCGTCCACGGTTTCTCATTAGAACTCCAGGAAACTCATCTTAAGTAATAAGTAATGATGGTTTTGTCTATTTCTCAGTGTTCATTGAATCCTAACAACCAAGTTAAAAGTGATCACTAATCTAAGTGATCAGAAAATTCGTGAATTATATCTGTATGTTTAATGATTAAAGTTAATTCAAGTGAATGCTATAATCCAGGTTTCATGCCACTTAAGAGTCTAGCAGCAAGTGACATCATAACTCTTAACATTAATTATCAGTTTCTAATTGTCTAATGAATTACACAGCGTGTTGAACATTCCGTACATAGATCAAATCGCCGCACCACGGATCATCGTCGAACAACCACTTGAGTGAAACTTGTCACTATATATCAACTTTCGTGACTATGACAATGCATTTAACAGAGTGAATAAGAGAACATTATGAAATCATCTTCAACACTGCGGTGTACCGGACAAAATCATAAACATCAGATGGAATTCACAGGACGGACTACACTGCAAAATCGTGCGTGAAGGACAGCTGACAGATGCATTCTAAATAAGGACCAGAGTCAGACAAGGCTGTCTACTCTCCCCTTCCCTCTTTCGTCTAATGATCAAACGGATTATGAAAACCTCCACATCTGAAGGGAAGCACGTAGTACAATCGATAACTTGCATGCAATTGGATGATTTGGACTTTACAGATGACCTGGCTCTTCTATCCCATACACACGAACAAATGTAGTTCAAGACAACCAGTGTGACAGAAACCTCTGCATCAATGAGCCTCAACACATACAAGGGGAAAACCAAGATCCTCAAATACAATACGAAGAATAGCGACCCAATTACACCTGATCAGGAAACTCTGCAGGATGTTGAAAATTTCACTTATCCGGACAGTATCACTGTTGAACAATGAAGATCCGATGCAGACGGAGCTCGAATTAACTATCAACCGATATCAAAGTTGCAATCTTCAATGCGAACGTTAGAACGGTTCTACTATAGGGAGCTGAAACTTGGAGAACTACTACAACCATCATCAAAGAGGTACAGGTATTTATGAACAATTGTCTTCACAAGATACTCAATGTCCATTGTTGACCGGACATCATCAGCAGCAGCCTAGTGTGTGAGAGAACATACCAACTTCCATCTAAAGAGGAGATTAGGGAAAGATGATGGAGGTGGATAGAACATGCATTGCGGAAATCACTAAACTGCATCACGAGACAAGCCCTAACTTAGAATCTTGAAGAGAAACGGGAAAGATAAACGCCAAAGAACACGGTGAGTCAAGAACTGGAATGAAAAATGAAAAGAATGAATAGCGACTGGAAACCACTGGAAAGGACTTTCCAAGACAGTGCTGGGTGGAGAATGGTTGTGAGCGGTAAGTAAGTAAGTAAGTAAGTAAGTAAGTAAGTAAGTAAGTAAGTAAGTAAGTAAGTAAGTAAGTAAGTAAGTAAGTAAGTAAGTAAGTAAGTAAGTAAGTAAGTAAGTAAGTAAGTAAGTAAGGAAGGAAGGAAGGAAGGAAGCAAGGAAGTAAGGAATCAAGAAGGAAGGAAACAAGTGCTGAACATTCATGACTTGTACCATAATAATTCAAGCAGCTATAATGATATCATAGTCATATCATTATGTGTTACGAACTAATTCTTTATAAACTATATTAACCTTAATTGTATCATCAATCCTACATAAAACAATTCCGAAGGAATTTACAAATACTGTTTTCATTTATAAGAATAACTCAACTGTCTTAAAGGTGTAAAACATACGCAGATTACTCTATATAGTTACTATATAGATTTTAAAACTTATTTAAATAAATACAGAATAAGGAAAACAATAACTTGAGCTAAATTTTTACTCCAATACATAAATCTCTAACAATGATGTAACTGATCACTCCTAAGCAAAAACAAAAATTTCACTGGTTGAAATCATGAGTCATATGTGAAGCTAGACTAGCATGGAAAACCTGGAAGCACTGGATGGACGTTTCGTCCTAATATGGGACTCTTCAGCAGTGATACAATCAACCTGTTACCTTGTTTTATGCTCCAACATATCAGATTATCTTGTTCATATGAGATCGGATTCTATTTCATCTGATACTGTTTTGTTTTGTTGTTAATTCTATTAAAGATCGAATAATAATAATAATAAAGAATACTGATTTCATGCCTCAGTAGATCTAGAAACAGTTACCGTTTAATTATTCTAAGCATGGTTACTATTATTAGGAATAGGATAACTACAAATAATCTTGGAACAAGGATATTCTTATAATAAACAAACCATTTAAACGAAAAAAATAGACCCAGAAAAGAATGAAATCTGACATTATTATTCAGATACAATTGAATTGTAAGATCCTTGTTGTTTGTTTGTTTGGTTGGTTGGTTGTTAATTGTATGATCAGTTTACATTAGATAGATTTAGTCAATAATAGTTAGCTTATATAAATGAACTTGGGAACTAATTAAGAAATATATCTACATATTTGTTCTTTATTTACAATCTTTGTAATGTGGTATCTAGGCGGTTTAAAGTCAATAATTTGTAACTATCACATGGAATGATCAAGTAATTGATCGAATTAAATGTTTCATTATGTTAATCAATATATTACTTTATCATTATATAATGTTGTCAATGATGAGACTTGTAAACGCCCCCCGAATGCCCTGGTGTTGCTGAAAGTGGAGAAAGTCAGCTCTCTATCTCTCTCGCCAAATGCTCCCACATGGTCAGTTGCATACAATCACTGCCATGGAAGTCCTACTCACTGCCTTCTTGTGGTGGGGATGTTTTTTTTTACGAAATTGAGAGGACGAAAAGCAAGTGTCCGGCGTTTTAGCCGGATTGGTGGACACAGAGAGTCCACCCAATGGAGTTGAAAAACCCCGATTCAAAACTAATGGAGCATACGAGATTCGGGATCTTGAGGGAACAAATGGAGTATGAACCTATTATTGATCACCGGCTACCATGAGAAGGTATCTGCTTACGTTGCTCTACCGAGTTGTGAATTAGACCTTTAGGTCAAAGGATCGAGGTGCAGCCTTCTTAGATTTCCACTTGCTTTAGTTTGGGCAAACTCCGCCTGTAGCTCTTATAGGGTTGCCGCCGGTCCCAAGCCCGGGTAAAGGAGGAGGGTTGGGCATGGGGTTAGCGTCCCCATCCCGTAGAAAACTAACTCGCTAAAAAAACGCTTACCAGAAAAAATAATCCAAACCATTTTAACTCTGCCCTGGGAGTTAGAAGGTCTTCATTTACAAGAATTATGACGCTTCATGGTGAAAGCCGAGTTCCTTCGGAAGCCACGAGGCCGATGCCCCTTCTAACAACCAGAGCAAAAATTTTTATAGGTACATGGAACGTTAGAACAATGTGGGAAACCGGGAAGACCAGTCAAATATCAATGGAAATGAGGAGATACAACTTAGCAGTACTGGGAATCAGCGAAACCCACTGGACCCAAGCTGGACAGAAAAGGCTAGCTACGGGAGAGATGCTGCTATACTCCGGTCACGAAGAGGACAATGCTCCACACACTCAGGGAGTCGCTCTTATGCTGTCCAAAGTAGCACGAGATGCACTTGTAGGATGGGAATCCCACGGATCCAGAATCATCAAAGCATCATTCAAAACAAAGAAGGAGGGGATCTTAATGAATATTATCCAATGTTATGCACCCACCAATGATAGCAACGACGACATTAAAGATCAATTCTACGAGCGGCTGCAGTCAGTGATAGAGAAATGCCCAAGAAAGGACCTCACCATTCTAATGGGAGATCTAAGTGCCAAAGTCGGAATAGACAACACTGGATATGAAGATATTATGGGACGACATGGACTGGGAGAAAGAAACGAAAATGGAGAAAGATTTGCAAATTTGTGTGCATTCAACAAATTAGTCATAGGAGGCACAATATTTCCACACAAGCGTATACACAAGGCTACATGGATCTCACTGGACCACACTACATAGAACCAGATAGATCATATTTGCATCAACAAAAAATTCTGAAGGACAATGGAAGATGTGAGAACCAGGAGAGGTGCTGACGTAGCTTCAGATCACCACCAAGTTGTAGCCAATTTAAAACTGAAGCTAAAAAAGAACTGGACAAGTGGACAAACAGCACTACAAAGGTTCAATACAGCCTTCCTTCGAGATACTGTCAAACTCAATGAATTCAAGATAGCTCTCAACAACAGGTTCCAAGCCTTACGAGATCTACTGAAAGAAGAAGAAACTACTATGGAGGACAACTGGAAAGGCATCAAGGAAGCATTAACTTCAACGTGTCAAGAGGTTCTGGGTCTAAAGAAATACCATCATAAGGAATGAATCTCTACAGAAACACTGGACAAGATCAAAGAAAGGAAGAACAAGCAGACAGCAATTAACAACAGCCGAACACGAGCAGAGAAAGTCCAAGCACAAGCTGAATACATAGAAGCAAACAAACAAGTGAAGAGGAGCATTAGAGCCGACAAGAAGAAATACGTGGAAGAACTAGCAACGACGGCAGAAAAAGCTGCTAGAGAAGGAAATATGAAACAGCTTTACGATACAACGAAGAAACTATCAGGGAAATACAGTAAACCAGAGAGGCCGGTCAAAGACAAAGAAGGCAAGTCAATCACCGAAATTCAACAACAGCGTAACAGATGGGTAGAATACTTCGAGGAACTCCTGAATAGGCCGGCTCCAATGAATCCGCCAGACATCGAAGCAACACACATAGATCTTCCTATAGATGTCAATCCACCAACTACGGAAGAAATTAGAATGGCCGTCAGACAAATCAAGAACGGGAAAGCAGCGGGACCCGACAACATACCAGCTGAAGCACTGAAATCAGACATCGAAACAACCACAAGCATGCTTTATCTTCTATTCAAAAAGATTTGGGAGGAGGAACAAGTGCCGATGGACTGGAAAGAAGGACACCTCGTCAAGATTCCAAAGAAAGGAGATCTGAGCAAATGTGAAAACTACAGAGGCATAACACTACTGTCAATACCAGGGAAAGTCTTCAACAGGGTGTTGCTGAACCGGATGAAGGATGCGGTAGACGCCCAACTTCGAGATCAACAAGCTGGATTCCGTAAGGATCGGTCGTGCACAGACCAAATTGCAACACTACGGATCATCGTCGAACAATCAGTTGAGTGGAACTCGTCACTATACATCAACTTCATTGATTATGAAAAGGCATTCGACAGTGTAGATAGGAGGACATTATGGAAACTTCTTCGACACTAAGGAGTTCCTGAGAAGATTGTCAATATTATCCGGAACTCATACGACGGACTACAGTGCAAAGTAGTGCATGGAGGACAGCTGACAGATGCATTCCAAGTAAGGACCGGAGTCAGACAAGGCTGTTTACTCTCTCCCTTCCTCTTTCTTCTGGTGGTCGACTGGATTATGAAGACCTCAACATCTGAAGGAAAACACGGAATACAATGGACAGCTCAGAACCAATTAGACGATTTGGACTTCGCAGATGACCTAGCCCTCCTATCACGTACACACGAACAGATGCAGATGAAGACAGCCAGTGTAGCAGCAGTCTCTGCATCAGTAGGCCTCAGCATACACAAAGGGAAAACTAAGGTCCTCAAATTCAAAGCGGAAAACAGCAATCCAATCACTCTTGATGGCGAAACTCTGGAAGATGTAGAGTCCTTCACATACCTGGGAAGCATCATCGATGAACAAGGAGGATCCGATGCAGACGTAAAGGCGAGGATCGGCAAAGCAAGGGTCGCATTCCTACAATTGAAGAACATATGGAACTCAAAACAACTTTCAACCAATATCAAAGTGAGAATCTTCAATACGAACGTCAAGGCAGTTCTACTGTATGGAGCTGAAACTTGGAGAACTACAACAACCACAATCAAGAAAGTACAAGTATTTATAAATAGCTGTCTTCGCAAGATACTCAACATCGATTGGCCGGATACCATCAGCAACAGCCTTCTGTGGGAGAGAACAAACCAACTTCCAGCTGAAGAAGAAATTAGGAAAAGACGATGGAAATGGATAGGACATACATTACGCAAATCGTCAAACTGCATCACGAAGCAAGCCCTAACTTGGAGTCCTGAAGGGAAGCGAAAAAGAGGAAGGCCAAAGAACACATTGCGTCGGATAATAGAAGCAGATATGAAAAGGATGAATTACAACTGGACGGAGCTAGAAAGGATTGCCCAAGACAGGGTTGGATGGAGAATTCTGGTTAGCGGCCTATGCTCCTTCACGAGGAGTAACAGGCGTAAGTAAGTAAGTAAGTAAGTTAGTTTGGGCACCCGGGTAGTATCCCATCCCCCGCACAAATTGAATGAATGATTTTTACGGCGTATATCTATTTGATGCTTCCTTGTACCAATGTTTATGTGTGTAAATAAATAAATAAATAAATAAATAATGCAGGTACATCCAGCTGACGTGTCTCAAATATGACGAAATGCGTGTCCTGAATTCCGCTGCTAACCACTATCCATTTTTACTTATAATGCTTGTGAATTAAGGCAATACACACAGTATGCACATATGCCAACAAGGGACTGATTAATTACAGTCCTAAGTAACAATGGAAAGATACAAGCAAACAACACCAAGTTAATTTAAAAGGTCAAATGGTTTTAATAATAATAATGATTTATCACAATAATTTACTGATTAACCTTTTAGATGGTGGTTGGAGGTAGTCAACAGGAAACCCTGGACCCGGGTTTCGTGCTACTTGGCGCTCGTCAGCAAGGTGTACCTGTAATCTTGAGGGAACTAGTGCTCCCTGGCGGACTCGATCTCGTGTCACCCAGCTTCACAGTCAGAGACGTTACCACTGAGCTATCCGAGCCGTGACTAACCTCCTGTAGGACTGAGATGTAATCACAATTGATTGATCACTGGGTGGTGATCAATGTCATGCTTGTCTAGTCCTTATTAGTGCAGGTCGAATGCTATCAATCATGTTGCAATGTGGCCACCAGTCTAGGTGACTCGATTAATATTCGGAATCGATTGAAGTTAGAAATGTAAACAATTGTGTGCCAACTCAGTAGTCTAAAGGTTAGGCGTTTATCATGAAACCTGAGAGTCCTGAATTCAATCCCACATATATGGAGATTGTAGATCCACACTACAGAAGAGTCTCATAGTAGGACAAAAAAACTATCTAGTGCTTCCTGATTTTCAGTGGTTGTTTAACAAAGTTTAATTTGTGATGCAAATTATATAATTCAACAACCTTAATAAACGCCTTCCAGTAAGAAAAAATGAATGAGAAGTATGATGAACTGTTTAAAGCATTTATATTTCAATATTGTTGTTTGCAATTATTAGAGGTTAGCATAGTGAAATGTTGTAGTTGCTTAAAGACCTAACTCCCAGGTTAGAGTTTAAATGATTTGAATTATTTCTTCTGGTTAGTGTTATTTTAGAGTGTTAGTTTCCTACGGGATGATGTCGATAACCTCACACCCGACCCTCCTCTCTTATCCGGGCTTGGGACTGACAGTAGCCACAGAGGGACTCCAGGAGAAGTTACTGTACTTACTAAATATCTTTTATTTTAGGTAAAGAGACGAAGTTTGTTTTCTATTTCATGGTTTATATGTAAACACTCATACGAATTTTAAATCTTTAAAGAAGTAACTAACTTTCGGATAATCTCTGCTTTTAAATCATCCATCAACTTATATTAGTCAGAGAATAAATTGAAATGCAATATGAACAGTCATTACAAGCAGAGGATGCCGACCAGAACTCTCAAACCAACTATGTTATGCGCTCTACTTTCCAGTTGTTTCCAGCTGATGTTGATTCTTTTGGTATCAGCCTCCAATTCCGAACACACTAGAAACTAATTTTAAAATACATTTCTTAAGTTAAAAGAAAATAAGATTAAGACAGATGATGTTTAAATATACTTAAGCAATGAAACTAGCATCATCATAATCGCTCGTTAGTAGTTGTTTAATACTACACAGAATTATAAATGATCCTATCCACTGATGTGCATAAATTTTGTCAGAAGAATAGTAAGTGATTTAAAGGTCTATACAAATAATTATGTTTAATTGTAAATTAAACGAAAAGCTAATGGTTCTAATCATTTCAGAAAGTACACAGTTTCTTCAGAACGCTCAATCAAGAAATGAAGAATAACCTTTTTGATGGTGGAGAAGATTTTTAGCTCAAGTGGATCCTTTTGATGATGTTTTGTTCTTTGAGCTGGATGGTTTGATTGTGGAGCTTTCATCCTTATTCTGAATGACATCATCAGTACAAAATTCAGATAGAAGTGAAGTGTTAATAAGGTCAACAAGAACCAATCAACAATGAGGTCTATAAGACAAACTGTGAATCATATATTGAGAAATTCGAACACTTCACTTCTACCTGAAGTTTATGCAGATGATGTCGTTCAGAATCAAGATGAAAACTTCACAACCAAACCATCCAGCTCAGTGAACAAAACTCCATCAAAATAACCTTTATCAGAAGGAGTTGAATTGAGTCAATTGAAGCTAGACCACCATAAATAACCTGAAACCACTGGACGGCCGTTTCATCCTAGTATAGTACTCCTCAGCAGTACGCATCCACAATCTCGCCCCCCGCGAAATTCGAGCCCAGGACCTATTAGTCTTTAATCTTTTGTACACTTTCAATGATAACACCTAAATGAAAATATCTCGGAAAATGTTTTGTGCATAACAACAACTACTACTTATAAGTAGCATGATATGAACTAATTCAATTCAGGGAAATATCTAGAACTGTACATCATTGTATTGTAGATAAAAATAGATTGATTTTTGTATAATTAAGGAAGTGTTAAGTGTCATGTGTTATTGTTAATTTAAAATGAAAATGTAAATTTTATTCTTACTAATACTAATTATTATTATTTCATAGAACTTCATAATTTTGTACTTGTGTACTTATCATATGACGACAAGTGAGATAAATCTCGACATAAGCTTTCACGTAATGTCCTCTGATAAGTGGATGAACTTTATCCCCATGAGGTAACGCAAACGGCAGGATTGAGATTGAGAGAATCACTATTCTGTCATAATATGGATTATAGGGAAAGGTGTATATTGTTATTTTATACATATGTGATGTTGTGAGAAAAAGAGAATTTCTGCTTGATCTCTGTTTGGATTATCTCTAGATAGAACCCCTAGGTCTGGCAGGGGCGGGCCAGGGTATGGACCATAAACTGTGCCGTAATCAGTGTGCAGGGGTCGACACCTTACTTATTTACAGTATGAACATGAAAGAGCGTATCATATATAACGACTTATATTTAAGCTGGTTTGAGCACTTGGTATTCATTTAGTGATTGAAACCTCCAGGCTATGACCTGAGGTGGTTGCATCTTTACCTATATGTATACTATGGAGTGTATGGGTCTTGAGCTATGCCCTCTATATATGTATGTAACTTGTACTTGCAAGCGAAAACATCGACGCCTATGAGTACATCAATGGAATATATGTAGCCCTGATATGTAAATGTACAGCATGTATGGAAGATAGCTGCGCGTTCTCCACCGGTGCATTCATTGATAGCTCATCAGCAATTTTAGTTTAGATACAAGTTTCCGAATATAGTGGGAAAGCGAAACTGTACTAAGGGCAGATTGTATAGTTTCCGTCTACTCCATCCACAACAGACCGTAATGAATCCATCTCCCACATATAAATGTAAGTGAACTGTAGTGAATCTTTGTGCTTGTACGTATAAAACAGACTGTTAACGTTTCCCATTTGTTTCCGTAGTATGGTTGAATCAAAATATCCTATTTAATCCTTAACACTTTACAACCATACATTTCGTTACTAAGGCTCCTTTATTTGAACCTCGATGAACCAATAGACTTTCGTCGCAACCACAGAAAGAACCATCTATGTTATAACCACTCTTCAAGAAAAAAGTCATATAAATCCTTAAATGGAGAAGAAACGTCATGGTCAAACTAACTCAGCGTTAATATTTCCTGACGACAATGTCTCCTGAAAAGTACTCACAATGAGCATTCGGTTCTACTCAAAAGACTAGATACCCTTTGTATGTAATTACCAACTAGCATAAAACTTAGATCAAACAGAACTTCCTACTGATTACCTCAAATCAATCAATTTCAAAGTATAGTTTGTAAGGACAACTGGAAGAATACCTATGTGAATCGACAGTCTATAAGGTGTAGTAATACACAGATCATCCAATCAATACAAGTTGATTTTAATGAATAATGAATGCATGAAGAAACCATTGAAACTCGATTTCATTTCATTAAATGAGTCTTTAATAAGACAAGCATTTATCACACAACATGGATTGTTCTTATTTAAACAATGTGATTAACATATTACTTTTTTATGTAATCATATCTAATTAGTTCATTCAATTAAATTAGATCCACCTGTTGAATTGGTAATTCACTTAGCCAACGTTATATTCACAACCTTCAATTATTATTATTATGAGAATAAATAGAGTTAGAAGGAGTAAAACAAATTTGAATATTAGATGACAAGAAAGGAAGGCCGAAGAAGGCACTACTTCGGGAATTGGAATCAGATATGAAAAGGATAAATAGTAACTGGAAAGACCTTAAAAAGATTGCCCAGGACAGGGTTGGATAGAGAGTGCTGAAGGGAGGCCTACGGTCCTCCATGAGAGATAATAGGTCTAAGTAAGTAAGTGTGCGACAAGGATAGAATAATATTAACTAATTAATCATTCTTCATGAGTTTTGTTCTCTGAGCTGGATGGTTTGATCGTAAAGCTTTCATCGTTCTTCTGAACGATATCATCAGCACAAACTTCAGGTAGAAGCTTAACGACCAAACCATCCAGCACAGAGAACAAAACTCTACCAAAGTCATCCACCTAAGTTACAAATCTTCTCCACCATGTCAATTAATCGTTCGTTTGATAAATATTCGATGAATTTAAAATGAAACCTAAAGATGATGACGAAAATTAGTAGTATGGAAATAACCTTACTTAGGTAATTCTAATTCTTTATTATAGGATCAATTTACACTAGATAAATTTGGCTAATAATGACTGTAATCAGTTTATAAGTGAATTGGAAACAGATTAGTGATGAATATGCTTCTCAACCTCACACACAAAAACAAACACATGTTCATCCTAATCTATTCTCATCAAATATTAGAATGTAATATATATAAGAAATTGTTAATTTGTCTCTAATGATTCTTAAACAATAACCTTTAATTATTGAATGGACTGTTAGAGTTCGTAGAGATAAACAATTGCGAATATCAAACAAAGATAGATAGTGGTTAGTAGTGAAATCCAAGATGCGCGTTTAATCCTATTCGAGACTCGTCAACTGAATATACCTGCATCCTAGAGTTAGTTGATGTTCACTCCGGAACTCGAACCCACTACTCTGCACATATGCCAACATGAAACTGAACAATTACAGTCCTAAATAACAATCGGAATATACACATAAAACAACACCAGTTGAGTTTAATTACGAATAGTGTTTAACAGGGATATTATCATAACAACGAACTAATCGCTTCATTGTTATATTGACAACTCGTCAATATGTAACCTGATATTAACATTCAGATAGACTTGATTGGAAAATTCTTCTTGTTAATTGTATGATCCATTTACACTGGTTATATCTGAATTGGAAACTGATTCGTAATGAACTGAACACTTCTCAACCTCACTCTATACACACATACATACACACACACTCACATATACACACACATACACAAACACAAACACATGTACATCTTAATCTATTCTCATCAAATATATTAAAATAAATAAATATATATATTGGACTCAATCGAGATCGAATTAAGCCTTCAACTGATAATCTATAATTAAATCACGTGACCAATTCACTAATCGAATTCATTGATTGTGTTCCTATTCTCCCCTTTCATATTCTTTAAATAGTCTAGTATTGTTATTATTTGAACGTTGGAGATTAAGAATTCGATTGCGTAATCATTTCTTTATTCATTGGATAAATCAATGATAATTTGTCAACAATTCATCTGATCTAATTATATACATAGAAGAAACTTGTTACAAAATAGAATAATTCATAATCAGCTTATTTATTGAATTGTGTTTTGTTGAGTGTAAATTGTGTTGAGATTCTCTCATGGGATACTGATTCTGATGGTGATGGTGATGGTGATGGTGATGCGGATGAGTTTCTGTAATGGTATTGAAGACTTCACACATTCCACTTGTATGGCTTAAATTGATATGTATGATGTGCTTACTAGTTATATGCAGACCACATTCATAATGAATATCATCCACTTTTCATTGATCTCAACATTTTCATTCCCATGTGACTATTACTCATCAGTACCATGATCTGTTTACTATAGTTCTATGAAGATTTAACTGATATTAGAATGGAATAACAAACACTCATATTCAGAAATTAAGTCTTCGAAGTACATAGATATGAAGTTTAAACATATAATCCGATGAATGACCTGTTCATTACATTTAGGCTTTCTATTAGAAATACTAAGGTACTAAGATTATCTCAGGAAAATATGATGTACGTAAACCAATGTTTGAAATATCACTGTCACCTAGTCGTTTGAGTTAAACGTCAGACTTCTAGTAGAAAAGGTGTTTGATGAACTAATGGTAATCAGTATTAAAGGTTGCGGAGATCGTTGATTGGAAACCTGTAAACAATTGACAGTAATTTTGTTCTAGTGTCAGACTCTTCAGTATTGTGTCTCTACAACCCCACGACTGGGAACAGAATCTAGAATCTATAGTGTTGCGTGTGAATGTCCAACCTCTAGATTACTGAGCCGGGATTCAATATGGTACTAGTCTGAATTCACAATTTTTAGTCTAATTATGGGACTAAATTGCTGTCCAATGACATTAAATACTTTCACTGACACTTGTAAAATGATATCATTCTCCACCATCACGATATCATGAAGTCAATTGACCAACACAGATTAACAAGAAATCAGTTGTGACATAGTATTAAATCTTTTAAGATTCATTAATTAACTTGGGTTATCAATAAACTTTGAAGACAAATGTCGTCTAGATTAAGAATGGTTTACTGCTCATTTTCTTCAAATTACATTAATAAAAATTTAATGAAAACAATCCAATTAACCTTAGATGTTGTATCACTCAACATCATTCGTTTTTAAATATTAAATATACCATGTAAATCATATTAAAAGTCATTATACTACTGAATTGTTTATTCAGTTAAAAATATTTGTGTATGCACATTTCTGAGCAGTCTCATGCTAGGACAAAACGGTCGTCCACTGCTTCCAGATTTTCAGTGGTGATCTAACATCAATAGATTATTGATCGCAATCAAAAACTTAACAATCTCCACAACCTATACTGATAAGTACTATGTGCTTACTAGTGATTAGCTTCGTGAGGGAATTCTCAGTGTTCTAGTGAGAAGCCGTGACCAATGGAGCTAATCCGTATCAGGTAGAAACAGGTATCAATATCAAATAATGGAAGATAGCTGCGCAATTTCGTCGTTTGATTGAAGTTAGACATTATTATTGTTGGATGGTGGTTTACAGATTAAGTGTTCGCGCGCGAGATCGTAGGTCTTGGGTTCGTGTCCCACGAGCGGAGTTATAGGTCCGCACTTCTGAGGAGTCCCATACTAGAACGAAACGTTAGCCTAGTGCTTCCAGGTTTCCAATGTTGGTCTAACATTGATCGATTCATGATCTTAATCAAAAAATATATTTGTGAAAAAATCATACCATTTAAAAAAAAGTAAACATTTCTTTATACATTCATATGTACTTAGGTCCACTTGTGTACACATAATAACTATGTAAACATGTATTTGTCTTTGAACTGAAATTATTCTTTGTTTTATTGTAGCCTATGATTAAACATTGAAAGTGCTTACACGTATTCACTTTCATTTTTCTAGTACAAACATCTTCCTCTCTTAACAGTTATTTAAAGTGATTAAAGGCCTAAGTATACGTTGAAGAATCAACTATAATGTTTACAAATATGATTTATAGCTTTAATTTTTATTGTTGTATATAATTTACATTTGAAGTTTTGTAGGTTAGTGATTGCCTAAAGTCAATACCTAAGTGAATTACGTGTTGGGTTTGAGTTTCTGTATAAACGCCAACTGAAATGTTCCAAATAGAACATAGCTCAAGTCCTAGATACCACTGCTAATCACTATCGAAATTTATTTAGTAATTTATATTCATTAGAGGGGCTTCATGGAGATAGATGAAGGTTATAGGCGATATTAATCATGACCTGAGTTTGGGTAACATTTGAAGCTAAAAAGTACTAGGTAACCAGTTTGATCTAGTATGAGATTCTTCAGCAATATCACCTTTAAAATAAATGAGTCTCTAAAATCATCCAGTCATTTTAGGATGTGGATGTTATGTCCAACATAAACAAAAGTGGAAGCACTAGACGGCCGTTTCGTCCTATTGCGTGACTCTTCTGTAGTGCGCAATCACGAACCTTATCGTAGGATTTGAACCCAAGGCCTTCAGTCTCGCGCGTGAATGCTTAATCTCTAGACCAGTGAGTCGGCATCCAGCTGTGTTAATGTTTAACCTCAACCAATCTGCGAAATTGCACGACTATCTTTCATTGTTTGAGGTAGATACCTGTCTCTATCCGACACGGATTACTTCCACTGGTCACGACTTCTCACTAGAACTCCGAGAATCCACTCACAAAGCTTGTCGCTAGTGAGCACATGGCAATTATCAGTATAGGGTTGTGGAGATTATTAAGTTTTCTAATTCCGCGAACGGGATCGTGGACTCGCACTGCTCAGGAGTCTCACAATAGGACGAAACAACCGTTCAGTGCTTCCAGGTTTTCAATGGTGGTCTAACATCAATCGGTCCATGATCTCAATCAAAAACGTAATAATCTCCACAATCCTACACTGATAAACTAAAGTCTTTGAAAGTAATACCTTTCAGTGATGAAGAAAACCAACCAGCCTAGAGAACAAAACTTCATCAAAATGATCCACTTGAGCTAAAAATCTTCTCCACCATCTCAAGTGAAATTTTATCCTATCTAGAAGTTAAGCAAACTAACACTTATAAGTTGAAGATATCCTGCTTTCCATGTGATCTAGGTTCGATCTTATATATGTTTGGCGTTACTAGCTACTTACAAATCTTTCTGATATACAATAGTCCTCTATTAGTTAACATCAGTTCATAATAAGTGATTAACTCAATTATCGCCATTTTACTATTACATAACAGAACGATAATGTACTAAATGATGGGTTCTATTGTTAAACGACATTAATTACAGGATAAGAATATGTGTGATAGATAGTTAAGTTATTGATTTGTAATACCCTATAATACATGTACACATGTGACTATTAAAGCTTATTACTATAGAAAGAGAAAAGATCGAAACTAAACTACATTTTAATGGACTTCTTCAAGTCATATGAAAAGAAAGTAAAGAAAATTTTCTTTATATGAAATAATTTACTTAAACTGTTCAAAGGTATTTATGGTTATTTTCAATAGTTGTAATTATGAGTCAATTGAAGCTAGATCACCATGGAAAACTTGGATAGCCGTTTCGTCCTATTGTGGGACTCCTCAGCGGTGCGCATTCACAATCTCAAACCCAGGACTTGTCGGTCTCGCGCACGTACGTCTAACGTCTAAACCACTGAGTCGGCATCTAACGGTGTTAATGTATAAATTTAATTAATCCATGAAATTAGGCCATCCTCCACTATTGTATTCAATGATTAACTACCTCTACAACAGACACGATCGAACTCCACTAGTCATTAATTCTGACTAGTGTTTCCAAGTTTTCCATGGTGATCTAGCTTCAATTGACTCATCAACTCAACTATTGAAATTACTATAATATACACAAAACCCCTTCTGATACCAATCAACATATGCCCACTAGTGACGGTCTTCAAGAGGTATTTCCTGGAGTTGTAGTGAGGAGCCGTGACCAGTGGAGTTCAGTCGAGTCTGTTGTTATATAGTAACTCACTGAAAAAAATGGTGGATGTGTAGCTCAATTTCGTGGATCGGTTGAAGTTAGACATTAATAATACCATTGAATGTCGGCTCAGTAGTCTAGTGGTTAGGCGTGCTCGTGAGACTGATAGGCCCTGGGTTCGAATCTCGCGAAGCAGGATCGTAGATTTACACTGCCAAGGAAGGGTCCCACAACAGGACGAAACGGGCGTCCAGTGCTTCTAGGTATTCAATGGTGATCTAGTTTAGATCGATCCAACTATCAAAATACTACAATTTTTACAAACCCCATTCTTATCATATCAACTTATATTGTACTTGATCAATTTCATGTCTTACTATAATAATTAGGCTTTTCTTAAAATGAATTCATGTTATTCTATACAAAACAATTTATTCTTCGTACTTTTTTGATGGTAAATATTGAAAGTCACATGTATACTGATCTGTTGAATTGCCGAAAACTGACTTTTTGTGAAATAATTTCTGTCGAAAATTGACCAATTAAATGTGATTGACTTTAGGTTTAAGTAATTAATTCTTCATTCCTTTTTCACCATAGTTGATAAAACAGTCACATATGTGTGTTAGGCCGTATACTTGCTTGAACTACTCTAGGTGTATGTAGGTAAATGTTTTAGGTGAATAATATGAGGCTGTTACAAACTACATTGAAACACCAAACCACAGAATCGAGTCCCATTTGTCAATCAGTGAACGGATAGTTAAGGAGTATGATTGATTCTTACGTACTAGGTTCCAACTCAGTTGTCTACTATGACTTTGTCTTGGTGATTTATTAGGTGAGGTTTGTAACAGACAGTTTAAACTATTTATGCTGGAACGTAGTGTTTTCAGAGTATGATAATTAACAGAATTGCAGCTCAAGCGAGCACTTAAATATTACTTCATACGATTGGTTCTCTTTACGAATTTGAATGAATCCAAAACAACGGTTTAGGCGAACTCAGTAGTTGGATTGACTTATATGGTACTTTTACTGTTAACGAAAAACCAATATTGGAACCGAAAATGGACAAATTAGTTTTTATCAAAACTGGTTTTGTGAAGATTTTATCCCTTCTGATAATAATCATCTGCTCACTAGTGACTGATTTCAAGAGACACTCCTGGAGTTCTAGTGAGAAGCCGTGACCAGTGGAGTTCAACGAGGTCTGTTGTGAGATATCAGCCCACTGAAGACAATGGTGTACGGTGGCGCAATTTCGTGGATTGATTGAAGTTAGACATTAACACCGTTGGATGCAGGTTCAGTGGTCTATTGGTTAAGCAATCGCGTGTGAAACTTATAGGTCCTGATAAATAAATAATATATTTGTAATATCCCAATGAGTAGAAAATCTAATTTTTCTACTCATTGGGATATTAAAAACATTATTTATTTATAACAATCAAATCAATCCTCAACTTACTCGAAATTATCAAATCAAACCCTGATAGGTCCAGAGTTCGAATCTCGCGGGGGCGGGATCGTGGATGCGTACTGTCCATACTAGGACGAAAAGGCTGTCCAGTACTTCCAGGTTTTCCATGGTGGTCTAGCTTCAATTGAATCATGATTTCAACTACTGAAATTAGTTTTTATAAAAAATTCCGATATCATGATAACTTATTAAGCTAGAGAGACGTCTACTGAATATTGAGCCAGAAGCAAATATTACGAATATCTAGCCTTTTTGCAGACCGAATTCTGCAGTCTAATTGAATCAACAACCTCCAAGATGATCTTTGCAGTCCGAAAGACATATTGGGGTCGCCTTTAAGAATAACATGTTTTAAATCCTATTGGTCCCATCATTTCCATGAAACCTAGGTGTTATATCCTAGTGAAGATTAAATTACGGGTAACTTCTGAGAACTATTAATGGACTAATATTATGTATATCTAAATTCCTCATATTATAAGCTTTATTTTTATCTATAGACTATTATGATATGATTTACTATTCTTAAATCATACTCAGTTTATTTAATTACAGTCTCCCAAGTTCACAGCCACTTTTTGGCTTGGTCTTGTACAAATGTTATTTTCTATTTTAAGGTGTGATGAAGTCTGTTTGGCTGGTATATAAACCAAGAGTGTCTGAAATAAATTATTCGTATAGTGGAAACTGCTATTGATGTTCTGGACTCAATTGGACGGGGTTAGGCGAACAAAGGACCAAAAAGGACGCTGGGATGCTCATATTGATTGATAAGTCATTGGTTTGGCACAGTACTAAGATTGTATAAGTTGTATTTCGATTGACGAATAAATCACATGATATCAAACAGGGCTTAAAGTGACAATACTAGGTAAGTTGAACTTGCAAATGGTGTTATCAATAATCTCTCAGAAAACGGAACTAAATATACAAACATTTAATTTAAAAGACACATGGTCCAATAAAATTCAACAATTTTGATTTCTTTTGAAATTATTTCTACTTGATAACTTAAGTAATCACATACATGTGGTTTCAGTACATCACTGCCAATAGTTTATTATTTATTTGAACACATAAATATTGGTACAAGAGGGCACCAAATAGATATGCTCCACATAAATCTCGTTTGATTGGTACGAGGACTGTAATACTGAACGGGTTCTCAAACCGAAGCAGGTAGTTTTCTTAGGGGGCCCTACCCCGAGCCTTCGACCTAAAGGTCTGATCCACAAGGCAGTGGAGCATAGTGAGGAGATGCAGTCCCATTGTAGCCGGTGACCAACGATTTGTCCATACGCCATTTGTGCCCTCAGGATACTGGAGCCCATATGCACCATTGGTTTGGAATCAGGGTTTCCCAACCCCCTTGATGGACTCTCCGTGTCCACCGACCCGGTTAAAGCGCCAGACATTCGCTCTTTGTCCTCTCAATTCCGTAAACAACACCCCGACCCGAGAAGGCGGTGAGTAGGACTTCCCTGGCAGAGGCTATGTACGCGTGACCATGTGAGAGCATTTTGAAAGGGAGAGGGGACTCTCCTTCCCCCTATCAGCGTAGTAATCGGTGTTCAGGCGTACGCAACACGTGGCACAACCATCTCAGTCGATGAAAACTCACAACCTCATCAACTGATATACCATCATTCCCTAATATCCTGTATGTAACCTTACTATTACTTACCCGATGATCCCAGCAGATGCGAGTAATATTTCTAAGACATCTGTGGTCAAATACTAGTAACTCACGAGTATCTTCTACTCTCAATGGCCACGTTTCACAGCCGTAAAGCAAAACAGAAAGAACTGCTGCGCAGTATACTTGTCCTTTTATTGATAGACGGATATGTCGCCTTCGCCATAAGTGACGTAAGTTAGCAAAAGCCAAACGAGCTTTCTACCCAGTAGTTGAACATAGAATGCTTAAGCTGTAACTTTCCATCTTATAGAAAAGAAATTAAGTAACTAACAAACACTCATTCACAAGTTTCACATGAAAAGAAAACGTTTTTAATAAATGCAGTTTAGCTGGTCTATCAATTTTCTGTTTATTTACGATGCTAACATTATAGTGGACGAAAACACAGGCAGCGACAATCAAATGTATTTGAATACAAATTGACAGAATGTCTTAGTACAATCTGAGAATCATAAATTAGAAAGTCAATGAATCGTCTCAGATTTCATTGTCCCTTCATTTCTACATCAATTATTTACTGTAATCATTCTCTTCTCTTTGATCTTCTTAACCATCTGCCTCCAAACATTTCACTTTCGATTGATGATACATACTACTTATATCTGTCGACATCAGTAGCATACACTACACTACATGAATCCAAAATAATATATTAAGTTTAAATTATTAATTTAGAATTTTGTTAAAGAAAAAGTTTATATTGTCATTAAGTGTGAGAGAGATTCATCAAACCATAGTATTTAATGATGAGTTACTAAAACCAAAAAGAAACATTTGTTTACTGATGAATACCTATGTGAATTTGATTAATTAGTAAACTAATTTTAGAGAAATTCACTTGGTATTGTTTGTTTGAATCTTCCGACTGTTGTTTAGAATTGCAATTGATCAGTCTCCTATTTGCATATGTGCGTACTGATTCAATAATGCCTTAAGCCAGAAGCGTTATAAGCAAAGATGGATGGTGACTAGCAGAGGAATTCAGGACATGCGTTTCGTTCTATTTGGAACTCGTCAGCTGGATGTACCTGCATCTCAAAGTTAATGTTCACCCTAGGACTCGAACTCAGTACTGTTTGCTCCAAACACCATCGCGTCATCTCCTTAGCTACTGAGTCCTGGTTTCGAGTCCCGGAGTGAACATCAACTCTGGGATGCAGGTACATCTAGCTGACGAAGCCTAAAGTAGGACAAAACGTGCGTCTTGGATTCCACATTGCTAACCACCATCCACCTTAGCTTATATTTTTAGAGAAGTTTTATAAAAACCAGTCCTGTTTTTCATTAAATGACTCAAGAAAATAAATATTTGAGTCATAGAAAGGGTGTCAGATTAAAAAAACAACGAAGTGATTGTCAAGTGTAATACGATTTTTAATGCTTGTTCTTTGGTCAATATCATTTCATGATGAAAATAAATTTTAGATTGAACAATCTAAACTATCTTAGTTTTAATTATGGACTCATTACAAACTAACTTCTACACAAAATTCTATGGTTCAGGTGAGAAATTGTGACTGGTGGAAGATATCACATGATAATGGTTGCGTGGTTTTTAATTAACCGGAGTTGGAAATGCCAATCACTGAATCTCAACAAAATGATCTAAAAGTATCATGTTCGAGGAGGTCTATGAGTTCGATCACTGGAACGATCCTGAGCACATATTTCTAGAATGAAATAGCTGTCTAATGTTCTTCGATTTTCAGTACTTTTTCTGTAGATGACGTCAGATAGTAAGAGAAACCAACTTCAAACTAAAAGATTCTCATGAATGGAGGACAACATGGAAGATAGCTGACAGACTCGTTCGAAATAAAGACCGGTGTCAGGTAACGTTGCTTACTCCCACCCTTTCTCTTGCTCTTGGTGATAGACTGGATTATGAAGACGTCAACATCTGAGGGGAAGCACGGGGTACAGTGAACAGCTAGAATGCAGCTGGACGACCTAGACTCCGCAGATGACCTGACTCTTCTATCGCACACGCAATAACAAATCAAGAAGACGACCAGTGTAGCAGCAGCAGCAGGTCTCAACATACACAAAGAGAAAAGCAAGATTCTTCGATACAACACAGTATGCAACAATCGAATCACACTGGACACAGAAGCTTTGGGAGATGTAAAAACATTTATATATCTGGGCAGCATCATTGATGAACACAGTGGATCTGATGCAGATGTGAAGGCGCGGATCGGCAAAGCGAGAGCAGCATTTTTACAACTGAACATCTGAAACTCAAAACAACTGTCAACCAACACCAAGGTTAGAATTTTCAATACAAATGTAAAGACAGTTCTACTGTATGGGGCGGAAACCTGGAGAACTACGAAAGCCATCATCCAGAAGATAAAAGTGTTTATTAACAGTTGTCTACGCAAAATACTTCGGATAAGTTGGCCAGACACTATTAGTAACAACCCATTGTGGGAGAGAACAAACCAGATCCCAGCGGAGGAAGAAGAGCTGGAAGTGGATAGGACACATATTGAGCAAAGCACCGAACTGCGTCACAAGGCAATCACTCACTTAGAATCCTCAAGGCCAAAGGAAAAGAGGAAGACCAACGAACAAATTATGCCGAGAAATGGAGACAGACATGATAAGAATGAACAACAATTGGATTGAACTAGAAAGGAAGACCCACGACAGAATGGGTTGTAGAATGCCGGTCGGCGGCCTATGCTCCACTGAGAGCAAAAGGCACAAGTAAAGTAATACACGGAACTCTGGTAACCTGTTAAAGATTGTTTACACGTAAGTAAAAGTGTAATTAAGTTCATGAAGAGCATAAATTTGGTTTATATCAAAGAATATTGCAAACAGCTTGTAAAAGAGAACACAATAAAAAAAAAGAAGTATTATGCAGTAGACACTAAATTCTAGTATGAATCGTATTTGAAAATATCTCTAGTTATTGAGCATCAGAATATATAGACTTATAATTTAAAGATACCTTGATCTCATTTTACTTTGTACTAAGTATAATTAGTGAGAAAAACACTTGAATTAATCACAAGCATTCTTTACTAATATCTATTAGAGTATAATTGACTATGCTTCCATTTTAGTTCTTATTGGATAATTGAAAATGATTGATATAAGACCCTAATAGAGTAATTCATACTCTCTTGTCATGTTGTTTAAGCTGCTAATGAAAAATTATTACACTTACATTGAATAAATCAATGAAGATATGAAAAGTAATCTCATTAGTCATTCTGAGTTGAAAGATAACCAATGATCAGAACTATATAAAATTATTTCATTAAAAGGAACGAACCAATAAAAGTACATTTGTGATGTAGAACAATGCTAGAGAAATGACTGTGTAGTGTTGAGTATCTTTCTTTAACTACCTTTTTGCTTTGTTAATTATTTGCTTATTAACTTTGATTGTTTTTATAGGAGTGCATGTGTGTGCATTGCTTATCCTACTTGTTTTTGTCCGATTATAAATATTGAGTCACGCTTAATTAAATCGAGTCGGCTCACTCGTCTTTGCTCCGCTTTTTATTGTGATATATGAGTGCTTCATCCAACACAACGCACATTTGGCTTCACATTACCCCCGTCACATAAACAGGGTTAGCCTAGGTAATATACGGAATTAAATGGAATATTTATGTTCATAGCACCCTCGTACGACCGAATTATAATCAGATACCGGGCTACAAAATTACTTTATTCACTAGCTTTTGTACTTTAAACTTTGAATAGGAATGATTCCGTTACATTTACCACGTATTTGAGTTTACATACCAATCTAGGTTTGTTGAAGGTACTTGGTTTACTAAAGCTAAACCAACAAAGTAATGTTGTAGCTAGGTCGGTATAGAGTGACAAATGAAAATGGTATGTTGATTGTGAATCACCAGTGAGTTAGCAGGTTGGAATATGCACCACACATGTCCAATAATCGTAAACGGCAATATCCGGGATATCTGTGACCCCTGACTAAACTCAGAATCAATGAAAAATCATTTGCAACAGACTGCTTCTGACAATTACTTTTAAAATCCTATTATCTTCAGAAACAGAGCATCAACTCCAAAACTAACAATGGAGAGTGATATAGTTAAGCACATCGACCAAGTTATTTGTCTTGAAAGTCTTATAGATCCTGGTGAATTATCGTTTAGCGAAATCTTAGCACAGATTTAGAATACTCAACTGGCTTTAGTGTCTTCAGACCATTGCTCGTATACATTAGGACCACCAAGTGAGTAGTTATAGTCTTAGATGTAGGATATCAGTTAATGACTCCATGTGAGACTATGAATTTGTGAATCCTCATCCACTGAAACGGCTGGTATGTGACATAACCAATCACACCTTACCTCAACATACAATCCTGACTGGCTTAGTACTCTGAAATAAGTACAGTCACCATACTGAAGTTACTGACTGATTTGAGCAGTGTTGGTAAGTTCAAACTATGTGATTGAAGTTCATGCAAAACTCTAGTTAATAGTAGAAGAAATAGGATAAAGTAATTTAAAATAAGTAATAATGATCCAGATACATCCACACTTTTTGTGTGTCCATCATATAGACCTTAAATTTCAACTTTATATCCTATTAAATATTCTTCTTTTCTATAATCATAATCTGTTTTCCCATTATCTCTTTCTATCATTGATAGAACTACTATTTTTATGATTCAACTTTATAATTTGATCTCACTGTATTACTTGTTATAATATAGAATTCTCAATACAAATTATTTCAATAAGTTATACTTTACTTATTTCTTGAACGATCCTGACAATAACATATTGAATAATCATCAGATACTCAACATCCATTGGCCGGATACCATCAGCAACAGCCTACTGTGAGAGAGAACAAACCAACTTCCAGTTGAAGAGGAAATTAGGAAATGACGATGAAAATAGATAAGACATACATTACGCAAATCGTCAAACTGCATCACGAGGCAAGCTCTAACTTGGAATCCTGAAGGGAAGCGGAAAAGAGGAAGGCCAAAGAACACATTACGCCGGATAATAGAAGCAGATATGAAAGGGATGAATAACAACTAGAAGGAGCTAGAAAGGATTGCCCAGGACAGGGTTGGATGGAGAATGCTGATGAGCGGCCTATGCTCATTCACGAGGAGTAACAGGCGTAAGTAAGTAAGTAAGTGGATATTGAGATTTCAAAAGTCAACATTTGAATAATATACACTCTTTTCAATACATATTATCAACCATCATAATGTCTCCGATTGTAAGTTTTTATAACTTTTATAACGAAAGGTTGTAAACTATTCATAAACCCATTTGAATAGATTATGCAATTAATTAACATAATAATATGTGAAAACAAACAAACAAACAAAATATCTAGATACATAGCAGGAACAAGTAGCCTAGATATTCATCAAACAGATCATCCTTTAAAAAATTTTTTTTTATTATTTAAATCATGAATAATGCTGTTTTATAGAGGGGGAGGGGAGAAAAAAGAGGAAGAAAAATTAGAGGGGGGGAAATACTCATTAAAATTTTACGCTCTTATAAACTAGTCTGATAAGTGAAGGAAATTGTCTCTATTCTGTTTATTTATTAATTTTTAAGCTTTTGCAAAACATAACTCATCAAGATGATTAGTTTTAATAATAATAATAATAATAACCATTGAATTACTTGTGGAATAAGATGAAAGAAGACAAGAAAGAAAGAAAAGAAAAGAAAAAAACAAGTACAATTTGAAGAGAAGTGAATATGACGAAATCAATAAAGATAATAATAATGATCAACTAGAAAGAATAACAAAATTGATAATAATCAATGAATGAATCCAAATGACTGATACTACTGATTCATTTGGATTGATAAAAATTGAATGAAACCAAGTAAACATTTTTCTTGTGAAAAACAAACAAACAAACAACCTTTAATCTAAATTAGAAGAGAAAGAATAAGCTTTTAAGAAATCAATTTAGTTCTCAAGTGATTGACTGTATATATGTATCACATACAAACACACACACATACATACACCCATACATTATTCACTTTCATTTAACTAATTAATTAATTAATTATATCTACAATCAATTAAAACATTCAGTAACCGAAACCATAAAAGGCAATTATTAACAGGAACGATAAATATTCAATGGATAGTATGTTTAGATGATCTAGAACAAAACAGAATAGAATAGAATAGAACAAAGCATACACACACACACATCATAAAGATTATTGTGTACACGGTATACAAGTACATCATTTTCTATGCATATATAATTTATTTATAATTATGAAAAGGATGAATAACAATTGGAAGGAGCTGGAAAAGATTGCCCATGACAGGGTTGGATAGAGAATGCTAGTAACTGGCCTATACTCCTTCACGAGGAGTAACAGGCGTAAGTAAGTATGAAACAAATTAGGCAAAATGAAATTACAATTTTATTATCTAATTATATAATGTCAAAAGATGAATAAGAGAATAAATGAGTAGATGAATTGGACTAATGAAAGACATATCGGTCATATTGAAGTAAACTACGCCTGACAAAATATACACGTTTATATATATATATATATATAGAGAGAGAGAGGGAGAGATGGGGAGAGCTGAAATCGATGAACAGCGGTACACAAAAAAGGGAAACAAATCAACAGGTAACGAACAAACAAACAAACAAACAAAAAAGAATTTCAACTAGTAAAAGAAAATAGAAGAACTAATAAAAGTTAGATAACATAGACTCAAGAAATACCATTAATATTGGTAAAAATAATATACTGAATAAACAAAATACACAAATACATGTTTTTGCATTAATAATAGTTTTTAATAAACTAACATTATTCTTATTCTTATTATTTATATTAATAATACCATGGGATAATTTACCAACAATTGAATAGGTTGGACCATGATGCCATTTTACAAGACGATCTACACTTACACTAACTAAATCAAATGAATCTGATTTTAATGGAAGACGAGATATAGGTTTTTTAGATGTTCTAGCTAATACACATGAATCTTCTCGTAAGAAAGTTAAAGCAGTAACAAATATTGGATGAGCATTATTTAATGTATAAATATTGACTAAACAATGATTTGACGGTGATAAACTAAATTAGGATATAAAGTTTAAAAGAAAAAAAAAGAAATACAATTATTAACTTGTCATTTTTATCATTAAAATAAAGAAAATGCAATGGAAAAGATTTATGCAAAATATTATGATCAATCAGCGATTTACATCTTTAATGTTATGTCAAAATGTTTGGAGAGCAAGTTGTTGCTTTAGGACTGGTCTGTGTCAACACCTCAACTAACGATAGGGAGTGAAGTAGTCGAATGCGTCGAAAGCTTCACTTATCTCGGAAGTCTAATCAGCCGTAATCGGTTGATGTCTGACGAAATCTCTGCACGGATTCGAAAAGCTCGTTTGGCTTTTGCCAATTTATGTCACCTATGTCGAAGGCGTGATATCCGTCTATCAATAAAAGGACAAGTATACTACGCAGCAGTTCTTTCTGTTCTACTTTACGGCTGTGAAACGTGACCATTAACAGTAGAGGATACTCGAAAGTTACCAGTAGTTATTTATTTTATTTTAACACATATATTGGTACAAGGGGGCACTAAATACATAAGCGCCACATTATTCTCATTTGATATGTGTGAGGGCTGTGATACTGCTCGCGTGCCCAGACCGAAGCAGGTGATTTACTTAGGCGGCCACACCCGGAGCCTTCGACCTGAAGGTCTGATCCACAAGGCAGTGGAGCATCGTAAGGAGATGCACTTTCATGGTAACCGGTAATCAACAATAGGTTCATACGCCAATTGTTTTCTTAGGATCCTGAAATCCATGTGCTCTATTGGCTTGGAATCAGGGTTTTTAACTTTCCTAAGTGGATCCACCGTACCCACAAATCCGAGTTAAACTACAGGATATTCGCTTTTCGTCCTCTCAATTTCATAAAAAACACCCTTGCCGCGAGAAGGCAGTGATTGTATGCATGTGACCATGTGAGAGGATTTCGAGAGGGAGAGCTGACTTTCCCCACTATCGGCCGTACCAGGGCATTTAGTGGCTCTGCTTTTATAGACTATAACAGTTTTACTTCTCTGCAAAAGAGTAGTTCATATATGAAAAACGAGTACCTTTCATAATAGAAATAAAGATATTCACAAAATTATAATTTATTACTTGTTATATCGGTCTTACAATTAACCTTTTAAGTGGATTATTGAATTCCTAATCAAGATGCCTACATTGAAGATTATCAATGTTAATCCTGATATGGACGATGGATGATAATAACGGAACACCTAGTTATTATATTAAAGAGAGCAAGAATTAATAACATCATTACGTTTCTTAGTTCATTTCGATTGTCTTCTAGATCAGTAATCTTATTCTAATCAAATGAACTTTACTCATTTTATTCTTACTTATTATCAGAGTTTATTCATTAGGTAACTAACCACTTGTTTCTAAACCCTTTAAACTCTTGTTACAATCAATGTTGTAGAATGTTCTTTTACACAAGGTAAATATTAACAATTTTATTCAGTCTATTAAATTTGTTTATATCCTTGCTATAACTATGCTGATATGTAAGTAATTTAAATTCATTTTGTAGTTAGGCTTTTAAATATCACAGGTTATAAGCAGTTGATGAGAACCAAACGAAATAGAATGTTTGTCCTTGTTATCATTATGATGATAAGGGGAACAACTATGTGTATGAAACTTAGTTATTAGACAACATAGAATTAGTATCCATAGAAGATTGTCGTTCTTCTTGAATAGTTAGTTTTATGAACCGATCTTATAGAAGGTGAACTCGAGAAACTAGTAGATCAATGAAATATATTCATGTTGTTATAATACCATCATCTATAACCAATGTAGGAGGAAACCTTATGATATAAACTCGATGAGCATTCCATGAAAAAGGAAAGTGTAGAATCTGTTCACGAAGGAAACATTTTCTCAAGAAAGGGAGGAAAAATAGGTGACACTGCCAGCCATTTGAATGTGCCATCAGTTGTTGTTTGTATAGACTGTGGCAAATTCATCATTAGAATAAAACTTCAGTAAGGAATTACTGATATTATGATAGTTAAGTTTCGTTTTTTTTTTCAAATATTTCAAACAATACTCCAAACAATAAAATTATTGATGGAGTGTTGTTACATCAATTCTAACTGGCCCAATGAAAGATATCAGTCATTAGTATTGTACGGAACTCGCATAAGTTTATTGATTTACATAAACTGTAAATATAACCAACATAATAAAATTTAAGTAGTAAACTTACAAATACACATCAACACGTCCTTCCATAGTGCCCACACCAATTAAGCCTCGTGACCGACTTGGATGAACAGCTAGACAAGCAGGTAAATGTCCCTGAGGAAGAGTAATTTCTGCAAAAGTGTTGAGTTGAATTGGTTGATGCATTTTTATATTATTTGACGATAACGATTCAAAGGTTGCCGCCTCAGAAGGATGCGGTACTGACCATACAACTAAACGACTAAAACTCCGACGATTTGCACACAAAGGCTGAATCGTAGTAACAAGCATAGATTCAACAGTATAAATTTCACTGGTCTTTAAACCTTCAGAGGAAGATAAAGATTGATTCGATGAAATTGGAGATTTGAGAGAATATTTCATAAACTGACAATGTCTGAAGCGATAATTAGAACGATCCGAAGAACGTTCTGATGTCTACAATTTACAAAATGATAAAAAACACTTAGCAGTTTAGTAAAGTAGAAAATAACTACAAAGATGCCTATTAGATTATATAATAATGATAAGATCACTATAACATGTCAATGGTTATAAATGAAAATCGTTCACAAAAATCCTATGCATATATTTACTCAAATTATTTAATTATTCCAATAATTTTAATATTTGAATTCATCAGTCGATCTAAGCTAGACCACCTGGAGGCACTGGACGGCTGTTTTGTCCTAGTATGGAACTCCTTAGTAATGCGCACCCACGACCCCGCACACAAACGCTTAACCTCTAGACTACTGAGTCTATATGGAACGGTGTCAATGCCTAATTTCAATTGATCCATGATCTTGCACAACCCTTCATTTTGGAGTTCTAATGAGAAGCCGTGACCAGTGGAGTCCAATCGGTAACGGGTGGAGACAGTTATCCACTCCAGACAATAGATGAAGGGTTGCTCAAGATCATGAATTGATTGAAGTTAGGCATTATCACCGTTGGATGCCGGCTCAGTGATCACGAGGTTAGGTGTTCACACTCGAGACCGAATACACTGGGTTCGTGTCCCGAGTGAGGGATCGCGGACTCACACTGCTACGGAGTCCCATACTAGGACAAAACAGCCGTCCAGTGCCTACAGGTTTTAAATAGTGGTCTAGCTTAGATCGACTAAGATCAACTACTAAAATTACTACAATTTCCACAAATCTCAATTCTGATAATATTCTAATGATGACTAAACTTACAAAAAACAGTAAAAACAAAATTTGATTGTACAATAGCGTCTGTTGTTTAAATAGTTCACCAAATAATCGTTATATTTTGGAATACTTTGAGGTGATTCTGAATTCTGAATGATTTTAAGATTTCTCTAATACAAAACGAGATTTACGCTAACCAGATAGACCGCAAGATTGACACATAACAACTTCAACAAGAATTTACACGTGAATGAAAGAGAAGAGAGTTAAAAACTGAGAAAAAAGTTTAATATTCAACAAATTGAAATTGTAATAAAACAAGTGTTTGTATAGCTAAAAGGACGATTTTAAGAAATATAAAATTGGCAAAATCAAAGCGATAACGACCATTCAGATGAGAAAAGCGTCCGTGTAGAAGTCTAAACAGAAACAAATTTCAATAGTTGAAATCATGAGTCAATTGAAGCTAGACCACCATGGGAGACCTAGGACCACTGGACGGCCGTTTCGTCCCAGTATGGGACTCCTCAGCAGTGCGCATCCATGATCCTGCCCCCAGCGAGATTCGAACCCAGGACCTGTCAGCCGTGACCAGTGGAGTTCAACCAGGTCTGTTGTGAGATATCAGCCCACTGAAGACAATGGTGTACGGTGGCGCAATTTCGTGAATTGGTTGAAGTTAGACATTAACACCGTTGGATGCCGGTTCAGTGGTCTAACGGTCAAGCGCTCGCGCGCGAGACTGGTAGGTCCTGAGTTCGAATCTCGCAGGGGGCGGGATCGTGGATACGCACTGGTGAGAAGTCCCATACTACGACGAAACAGCCGTTCAGTGCTTCCAGGTTTTCCATGGTGGGCTAGCTTCAATTGACTCATGATTTCAACTATTGAAATTACTAAACTCCACAAAACCCCTTCCGATAAAAAAAAATTTACTGAGGATTTCCTCACACATTAGAAATATCAATTATTTGTAAAATTAGATAATTTGAGGTCATCTTATCAATAATATTACCACAGAAATCGGATATCTATGATTACTGGTTATATGAATGGTACAGTAAAGAGTAAGAAAGCAACATAAAACCACTGTTTTGGCATAATTAATTGTCAAAATGAAGCAACATGTTTATAATTTAGTGATAAGTACGGTCGTTATACATGCATATGCTATGAACTATAAGGTAATCGTATTCTAGAAGTATGGGTTAAGATACTAGAATATGCATTTTTGAGAAATTTGAAATTAGATTATACATTAACGTAGTAATCCTGGAAATACACCTTTATGATGGGATAATACCGGGTTGTTCAACCTGAAGTAGAACTTAATTATAACCTGAAACCTAACGGTTGGTAACCGAGTGCTCTAACCATCAAGTCACTACCACACATCAAAGTAATTGCAAAGTAGAAGGTACCCCCTGGAACTGCATTTCGGATAATTATTACTATGTTCCAGTATAAATTGCTTAAATTATCTGTTACAAACCTCACCTAATAAATCACCAAGACAAAGTCATAGTAGACAACTGGGCTGAAACAATGAATTACCACCTATTACGTAAGAATCAACTATATTCCTTAACTATCCGTTCACTGATTGACAAATGGGACTCGATTCTGTGGTTTGGTGTTTCAATGTAGTTTGTAACAGCCTCATATTGTTCACCTAAAACACTTTACTATATACACCTAGAGTAGTTCAAGCAAGTATACGGCCTAACACACATTTGACTACTAAACATGTCAAGTTTAGTCCTATTATTTATTTTATACTTATTCCCATAATTAACTATTGACTTTTATCCATTTTTGTGTGTTACAATTTGTCGGCTGTATCCATCAACCACTTGTAACATATGAGCACATTCAATAATTTATACTACAATTGATTACTACTTTAATCAATCCATAAAACATAAAGACTGACCGCTATACCGATCCACATCAGACACATTTCATACTTTCTACAATCTCTGTGGTCTATTGAATCAATTTGAAACATATCTATTACCAAAATATTGAGTATCTGACTTTTAATATCAGGCCGTCAAGTTAATCTGACTTGACAACGGGATTACCATAGAAGACATATGAAATTAACCGAGGCCTAAAATAAATAAAGTCAAGTTATGCAATAGGTTCTTATGTCAGTGGCTAATTAATATTGTTACTTAGTTACCTAAGCACAAAATTTTTAATGATCTGACTACAAGTTTGAACTACAGTTCAAATTATATTACATATGATCAATTAAAGTAAAATGAAAAATAAAATAACACAGATTTGTTATCATCACTACTTACTACTTTATTCGATGTAGATACAAGATTCGGTGAAGGTGGCGGTGTAGTTCCATAAGATGACAAAGAACTGCAAGAAGCAATTGCATATGGATATTTTTCCATTGATTGACTGAATAAAATATCATCTTGAATTTTAAATGAATTATCATTGTCTGAATTTGATAGGAAAGTTTTCATTCGAATACCTCTTTCATTACTAGGATTTCTTTTTGAAGTGTTAGTTTTTAATTTGACCAGTTGTTGACGAGAATTCAGTGTTGAATGCATTGATTTAATATCATTTAAAAATAGGAGTGATTTTGATGGGAGATTAACATTAGTACACCATACTCTTAATGTACTCCAATCAGGTCTATCGCATATTGTAGCCAATAGGGGATATGAAGTAGAATCATCCTGTTTAGATGCATATGCATGTGAAAAAGCCATACTGCAAACACCAGTTGACAAGCCACCACTAACATCTGGATATACAATCAGTGACTACAAAGAAAGGAAGACATTAATAATAATAATAATAATAATAATAATAATAATAATAATAAACATTTTTATGATAATAAGTTTATCACTACCACCAGTAACCATATCATTGGTTTAAAATCACGTACTTAATAATAATTTTTATGCTGCAGTAAAGAGATGGCTCAGTGCTTCGGTCACTTATCGTTTAAACAACAGATTATATGGGTTAAAAACCTGCCCCATCCACCTTGGTTTGGAGAATTGGATAATAAAATGAGAAATAAACACTGAGGCTTAAAGCCGAGTGCGTATGCTTGCACCTGACACATTGATTGGTCAATGAGTAGTGGCCAAAGTCGTGTTTGTTTAGTTCTTAGCGCTGGTTAAATTATATCGATTGAATTGCAGTATAGCAGCTGGCGTAAGTGACTCAACATCGTGAGCACTATATTTAGATGTTAAGTGGTACTAAGTAGTCGGCAAAAAAACCCTAGTTTTACTCAGCTAGTTTATACTTATAGGTAATATATAAACCGTGGTATAAATTTTTGATTCCGAAAAAACCTGTTTCTAAGTTACTTTTTTCTAGGAAATTGCTATATTGTTTCCAGATTGTAATTATCTGAGGAGAGTTCATGATAAAATGAATGTTATTCTGCTGCAATCTGTTCTTTATTTACTGGAATTTAAAAATGGAAAGAACTGAAGGAAATTCTTCACTAACTGTCGACAAAAAGTTGTACAACGTTAAATGCTTTCCTCATTTATCGACTTTTCAATATATATATATAGAACAGCAAAAATCAATTGGAATAAGATTAGCAGTGAAATCCGAGACACGCGATTCGTCTTACTTTTGGGACTTGTCAGCTGGATATACCTGCATCCCAAAGTTGATGTTCTATCCGGGACTCGAAACCAGGACTCAGTAGCTAAGGAGATGACGCGATGGTGTCTGAAGCGAACGGTACTGGGTTCGAATCCCGTTGCGAACATTCACTCCGATGCAGGCACATCCCAATGCGCATCCTGGGTTCCATTGCTAGCTATATTCCATCTATTCTAAATTAATGCGTGTACAATTTACAATGGAAAATGTAGAATGAATACACGCTGGATTTTATCAATCACGTCATTTCTGTATGTTTAAAAGAAACAAAATTAATTGAACGAAACATTTGTTAATCGATTATGCTTTGTATTATCGAAAAAATCCTGTTATATTAACTAGAGCTTTAAGAGCAGAAGTGTAAAGAAGCATCAAAATATCAAAACTGTCAGACATACAACAAACCTGATACGGACTATCACCTAGTTGTTTTTCGTCAAGAAAACGTTGTTGAACATGACGATTGATAAGAAAGACAGATCCACTATCAGAACCAATAGCTAACCAAGTACCAGCAGGTCCACCATGTGTTACACATGTAGGCATTCCCGACAAACTTTTCGGTGCAGATCCCGATGGTGATTCAGAGCCAGAATCATCAGCTGAACAAGAAATCTGTTCCATGAGTGTGTATTCACGAACTTTGGTTAATTCCCATTCTAAAGGCACTGGTTCACATACACTATTTTTCTTGTCTTTCTTATCAGAGTCCTGCGTTGAGGTAGACATCTTATTCAACTTAGAATCTTTGTCATCCTTCCAATGCCTTCCTAAACCAGATATTTACAGAATACACCATAGTAATTATTAAGTAAAATGTCTAGATATGAGAATAAAGGAAAGCATGAGTGAATAAAATCAGGTAACATGAACGGGTTCAATACATATGAATGTATTTTTGTGAACATTTTAAACAGGGCCAAGATCCTATAGTAGCTTGTTAAGAACATACAGACTGGACAAAAGTGTATTTTCATTATAAAGACCATATAAAATTTGTAATTCTGTTGTGTTACTTGCTTGGGATTAAGTTGAGTTAAACAAACTTGGCTGGACAACTTATGTCCGATGTTTTATAAAACAGGTATACAAATAAATGCTAATTAAAATCGAGCATAATAATGTGAACTAGTCTAAGATGTCACAACAGTAAATCGACGAATCCCACTCAACTGATTGTTTAACGATGATCCGTAGAGCCGCGATTTGGTCTGTGCACGACCGATCCTTACGAAATCCGGCCTGTTGATCTCATAGCGACGCATAGGTTTTTCGTAATGACAACTCGGAAAAATGTAAAAGCGAAACAGTCATACAGTTACAAACAAAGTAGCATTTGGCACATATTTGCATCAATCTGTTACCGCACCATATCAGAACAGTTTATTTCTTTGAACACATAAACTTTGGGACAAGGGGGCACCAAATACATATGTGCCACACAATAACAATGAAGTTGCGAAGAGAAGAGAATGAAGGGTGAGTACAATAAAAAGAACAATAATGAAAAGGGATTAGTGTATGAGTGGAATAACAGTAATAACAAGAACAATAATAATAATGATAACCGTTGTTGCTACCTTGACGTGGTGGTCGGGCTTGCCTATCGTGATAAAGCAACCGAGCTATACTGACTAGAACAACTGTTTCTCAAGGTCCTACCACGTCAGACAGGTCGGTTGAAGAGCGGTAAGACTAAGAGCAACAAACCCAAGGTCCGAAGGCGAAGTCGTACTGCTCACTGTACAGAGGTGTGACAGCAGTAAGGTGTTTCCTTCAGACAACCAGCATGACAGCGATGCTGCCTTCTCATAAGAAGGGGTGGGGTTAGAAAAGGTCGACCCTAAAAATGCACACCTCGCCTTATCCCACGGATATCCGTCTCTGGCCGTAAGGTCCCAAAAAGTACGGAGCTGACACGAAAATTACCCATAAAAAGGTCGTGTGTGACCGACCTCAAGCAGTTGACCCTTGGGCACTGTGGTCACGCTCTCAGGTTACTAAGACCATCTCTAATCCAATTTCCTTTTCAGGTACCTCCAGAAGAATCCTTCCACGGTGTGGGCAACCGGCAAGTGATAACCGCCCTCATACCCCTAACAGCACTCAAAACCACTGTATTCATAATCAACCTCCATCTTCACTTTCTATTATTCCTCCTACATCGACTTTCACCTCCAAACATCCTTTTTCGGCTTCCTCCTCAAATGTCACCATAGCCAACGATTCTAGTGCTTAAAACCCTGTCCCAGGTCTATTGAAATCTCGCTCCAAACTACACATTGGAGCCTTCAGCGTACGCACCCTATGTCAAATCGGTCAACAGGCTTCCTTGGCTAGAACCCTAGAATCTCGTACCTCAGAAGTACATAAACCTTGTGAAGGTTCTTTACTCGAACACTACTAGTCGAGTCATAGCTTATGGCGAACTGTCATCAGATTTTGCAACCTCACGTGATGTCCAACAAGACTGTCCAATATCTCCATTTTTGTTTAGTTTTATCATTGATTTACTACTGGGAATAACCTCGTCGTCTGAATTTTCGGGCATTTATCTCCTATCAGGAGGTTCACTTATCAACTTAGAATACGCAGATGATATAGTCCTGTTTGGTGAAGACGCCTATAAAATCCAGTCTTTTATTAGCACGCGGCAACAATGGCAGGATGTTTGGGATGCGCTTCTCCCCCCCACTAAATGCAAGTTGTTGCTTCAGGACTGGTCTGCGTCAACACCTGAACTAAGGATAAGGAGTGAAGTAGTCGAACGCGTTGACAACTTCACTTATCTTGGAAGTCTAATCAGCCTTAATCGGTTGATGTCTGACGAAATCTCTGCACGGATTCGAAAAGCTCGCTTGGCTTTTGCCAACTTACGTCACCTATGGCGAAGGCGAGATATCCGTCTATCATTTAAAGAACGAGTATACTGCGCTGCAGTTCGTTCTGTTCTACTTTACGGCTGCGAAACGTGGCCATTGAGAGTAGAAGATACTCGTGAGTTACTAGTATTTGATCACAGATGTCTTAGAAATATTGCTCACATCTGCTGGGATTATGCAGTATTTGTAAGAACTAATGATTCTTTTGTACTTGATTACCCGCTTATTACGAATTCCAAAGAAAATACGTTCATTTAGTTCTACTTGCTGTAAATTGCACTATTTTGGTTCCTAGCTAGTACAATAATCCGACTACTTCTGATCATTATATATAACCAGGTAAGTAATAGTGAGGTTAGATACAGGGTATTAGTGAATAATGGTACATCAGTTGATGAGGTTGCGAATCTATATCGACTCAGGTGGTTGGGCCACGTGTTACATATTCCTGAACACCGATTACCACGATGAGCAATGCTGACTAGTGTTGGGGATGGTTGGAAGAAAGTCAGGGGTGGCCAAACCAAAACGTGGCATCACTCATTGCAGTCACTAACTTCTGGTCTGAGCAATGTTGGTAGATGCAGAATACTTGGTTGGGGTGCATGTGACTATCGTAACCAATGGTTGGAGACTCTTGGTGACATGGCTCAGAATCGATCACAATGATGTCGGTGTATACACTCTTTGTCTTCCCTCAAACTATGAGATTAAAATCGCCTCATTTCTTTCTTCCTACGAACTAATTCTTTCTTCCTGTACTATATCCTTATCTGCAATCTTTCTTTTATATATTACCACCATTGACTTAACTGCTTCTATGAGTCCGGTGTTCATCTTGCTATGCTAATGTGGTATGGCAACTTGAACCGATGCATGTATGTGCCTGGTCCTACGTTGTGGATGACTGATTGACCTAATAACCAGAAAAGAACATGACAAAACGTACCTGATCTGTGACGTAAGTTAGTTTCCTCTAAGACATCTGTAGTAGAATCAGGCTTTTCAACATTTAATAACTTTGGCAGTGAGGTAACAAGATTCACTTTTGATTGTACAATGTACTCTACACACTTCTGACCTTCCAAACTAGCAATAAAACCACCGTCTCCAGGATTGACGACCGTCAAACTCATAACAGCTTCTGTGCCAGTGTCCAAACCACCGGATTTCTAAAACGAAAAAGAGAAATATTGCAGATAAATTACACGGATATAACCGCAAAGCAATCTAAATATTAAAACGTGTCATTGAAATCTCTCCCAGTGAACTAAGAAAAGAAAAGAAAACATTGACACTACAATGATAGGGCCCCCAAATGGTCTGGTATGGCCGAGAGTGGGGGAGTCCGCTCACCCTCTCGAAGTGCTCTCACATGGCCACGCGTAAATAGCCTCTGACAGGGAAGTCCTACTCACTGCCTTCTCGTGGCGGGGGTGTTGTTTACAAAAATGAGAGGACGAAAAGCGAATGTCCGGCACTTTAACCAGGTTGGTGGACATGGAGAGTCCACCTAGGGGAGTTGGAAAACCCTGATTCCAAACCATTGGTGCACATGGGCCCCAGTATCCTGAGGGAACAAATGGCGTATGAACCAATCGTTGGTTTGACTAGACCTAGCTCCTCTCCAGACTACTACTACTAAGTGGCCAAAAGCAGGACGTCCTGACCATAATTCACTACTCAAAGAAATAACATGGATGTATTTTTAGTAGGTTTGTAGGAATAAAAACTGTTTCAGTAGAAGCTGTCTCAATGGTTTAAGCATTTTACAGAGGCAGCGGCTCAGTGATTTGGGCACTCGATTTGGAAACATTAAGTCGGTTTTTCAAAACATGTTCTGCTTACTAGTTTTAAAAGCCAGGTAAAAATATAATGGGCCCCTACATAAAGTTTCCTAAACCCGAATACACAAACATGTAATTGTTAAATCAGCTACGTTAATCGACCAAGTGGAGTACCATAAGGATCAGCACTGGACTCGTTTATCAATCATTTCAATGAAATTCCACGAATCATTGGATCTACAATGCTACACTATGCCAATAATCTTAAGACAAACAATTGATATACCCCCCCCGCCACAATATTGTAATCCATAAGTCTAAGCACTGTTATCAACAAAATCTATTAAAAGTCCACTGTAAAACTTTTAGAGCAAGTGTTAGTGCGGACTATCCAGTCCTTTCAGCAGTGTGAAAAAACTAACCCAGGAAAATAACTTATGTAGGAACTTATGCTAGATAAGTATGTGCTGAGTACGTTTGCTTTCACATACATCATAAATCATGGCACCAAAGTCCCATTTTGTATTACACTGCAAAATCTTTAACGAACCTAAATTGCTTATGGCTGTCAGAAATCGTTATTGAGCCTTTAGATTTGAAATTATGTATTTCGATGTTAGACGTTGTAAGAATTAGTGTATACTAAGCACTCGAAGCCATACAAATGAACCGAGTATACACGAATGATTGCACATTTTTAAGACATTGTCGATGTTCGAAGAGTGGACACCAAAATTAGGGAGAAGATAAAACACCTAGATTCACTATACATGCATGATATATAGTACGTGTTATTAAATTGCTCAACACAAAGATGAGCTATGAAATAAGCTTTCCAATAACTTATTGCATACCAGAAAAATAAAAAAACGATAGGAATATTAATCACGAGGTCCCTGGTTTAGAAACCCTAGTAAATTAGTTGAAATCGGTCTAAAATATGAGACAGTACCTGAACATCAACGGGAGTGCGAGCATCAAGGCCATTTCGATAGAGATTGATAATATCTATCCGATTAGGAACACCCGTTTTTACGGAACCTCCTCCACCCGCTACAACCAAAGAGTTTCGATCCAGAACGTCAACAACATATAATGGATAAGGAAATCCAAGGGCGCTAAAACCAGTCCTTTTATTTTCCATCAAAATGTTGCGCAACTCAATGGTCTTAATTCGGGATCTTCCTTGGAAATATAGGCACAGTAAACCTTGAGATTTTGCAGTCGTGTCACCAAGCGCAAACTACGCGCGGTTTGTTTCAGTTTCAGTTTGGGAAGGACAGGAGGCTCGATGGCCTATGTTAGTCCTGGCAATGGTGGTCTCTCAGTTGATCCAACTTTCTTTTGAAAGAGTCGACGGATGGAGCCTCAACCACGTGCTGAGGTAGTGAATTCCACTCGTTGATGATTCGATGGGAAAGTCGATAGTCAGCTGACAAGTAATTTGTTCTCGGCTTGTGAACTTTCTGGAGTGTCCTCGTAAATTCTCTGTTTTGGAAGACAAGAAAAATGAGGGCACGTTAGGTGCAAATTTATCACTAAGCAATTTGTAGACTGTAATCAAGTCGCCTCTAGTTCTGCGATATGACAACGGGAAAAGGTTCAGCTTGGCCAGTCGAGATTCATACGAAAGCTTCGCTATTCCGGGAATCAGCTTAGTCGCCCGTTCTCTGAACCTTTTCCAGAAGCTCACTCTCTTTTTTTAAGCAGGGGCTAGCCGCATGTATGCAGTACTCAAGTTTAGGACGAACAAACACTGTATACAAAGTCAAAAACGTTTTAGCGTCGACATGACTAAAAGCCTTACGTATTGACCATAAGGTTCTAAAATCTTCGGCGGCTATTGCACGGCAGTGTGCAGTAGTCTCTAAGTCCTGACTAACGATAACTCCTAAGTCATTATATGTCTGGACGACAGGTAGCTCAGAGTTATTCATCGTGCATGTATCTGTACCTTTATGACCGATATGCATCACAACACACTCGGAAGTATTTATCGGCAACTGCCATGTTTGAGACCATTCAGATAATTTCTTCAGGTCATTTTGTAGTTCTAAGTTATCACTCTTACATCGTATCGTTCTCCATATCTTGACATCGTCAGCATATAGCAAGACCGATGATGATAGGAGACAAGGAAGGTCATTTACATACAAGAGGAATAGCACTGACACCAAAACTCCGCCCTGGGGCACTCCACTAAGCACAGTTTCCCAGCTAGATAACTTTGAGTTCACCCTTATTCTTTGTTGACGCCCAACTAAGAAGTCTTTTATCCACATCAATAAATTGCCTCCAATTCCGACATTTCTTAGCTTATATAACAGCCGGTTGTGCGGAACTTTGTCAAAAGCTTTACTGAAATCAATGAAGGCGACGTCTACAGGTAGCTTTTGGTCCTTAAGTGCGCACCAGCTTTCACGAGCCACTAATAAGTTAGTGAGACAAGAATAACCTATTCGGAAACCGTGCCGCTTCTCCGAGAGGATCCGGTTTTTATCGAGATACTTAAACAGCTTCTTCCGAATAATCTTTTCTAAGATTTTAACAACCACACTAGTTAGGCTAACGGGGCGGTAACTCTCAGTTTTGTGTTTCGTACTTGTTTTAAAGACAGGACTTACTATGGCGTTTTTCCAGTCTTTGGGTAAACGACCCTGGATTACGAACAGATTAAAGCATATACTTAAAGGGTTCGCAACGAAGTTAGATAATTCCTTCAGTAGCCTAGGATGTAATTCATCGGGCCCCGTGGATTTACCTATGTCAAGCTTATTTAGCTGACCAAAGACATCGAGTTCTTTAATGGTCACGCTATCCAGTGTATGTATGGGGGGATCTGTATACGCTGATGAGAAGGGCGCTTCTATGGTATATACGTTGTTAAAGTAGTTCGAGAACACTTGAGCCTTACCAAAGTCGTCCTCCACTAATGATGAAGCAGTACTGTCTCCCCATAGAGCAGGAATATTTCCTTTTCTCCTTGTCCTTTGGTTTATATAGGAATACAAGCGTTTAGGACATTCTATGGATTCCTTAACAAGTTTTTCTTCGTACAGTTTTCTAGACTTACGGAGGGTCGAGGCACAAGTGTTCCGAGCCTTTCGATACTGAGATTTTGATTCATCAGTCCCCAGTAACCTAAATCTATCCCACATTTTCCTTTTCTTACGGAGAAGGATACGGACCTCCGTACTGAACCATGGTGGTGAGTTTTTCGGCCCTTTGGTATAGTTCAAGGGATATGAGGTGTGGTAACTTTTAAGTATGAATTTCGAAATGCGTCCCAGGCCGTTTCAATGGAGGACTCTGGGTCTATTGTCCAATCTATTAACGATGCTGAATGCATGATGTCTGGTATGTTTGCTTTCCAGACGTTGGGTCTGGATTGGACTGACGCGTGCTTGTGATTGACAGTTATATGGAAGTCCAAAGTTAAAACTGCGTGATCACTTTTACCTAGGAGTGGCATATAATGGAGGTTTGCAACATCATCCTCATAGTGAGTCAATATAAGATCTAGTAAGGATGATTCAGTGTCCGGGTTGTACCTAGTCGCTTCTTCACATGTTGCACTAAGGCACATGTGATAATCACATCAACTAGTTCCCGTTGAAGGAATTTTCTGACGATTCAATTCGCGGTTTTACCCAGTCTACCATTGGTGCATTAAAGTCCCCTAGGATTAGATATCGACCACTTTGGGACCAAGTATTGAGACTGCTTAACAGGATCCCATTTGTCTCACAGCTTGGACTGCGATAGACCAAACCAATCAGCAGCTCTTGTCCCTTGCATTTTAAGCGAAGACTAACTAATTCACACGTCCCACTCTCATGGGATACACTACCGAAAATGGCAAATGGGATAGCATTCCTAATGAATAGAGCTACTCCCCCTCCTTTGCGCTTTTGTGTTCTGTCGGCCCTTACTAACGTAAAGCCCTCGAAATCAAGTTCTATACTATCTATATCCTGTGTCAGCCAGGTTTCTGTTACTGCGATTATGTCTGGCTTTGTAGAGTCAATCTGTACACCTAGTTCCGATCGCTTATTAAGTAAGCTTCATGCATTGGTGTAACAGATCCGAAGCCTGTTTAGGTGCCTTCGTGCTTCACCCAGAGTGGCTTCGGCATCATTCTCTGTCGAAATCTCACAACCCGAAAATTTACAATTTTCAGGTCCTTTTCGCCAGCGTCTAACCTATGTTGTAGTTCTTTCTCGGCTTCCCGTCTTTTAACACGGTCTGCCAACGGTAGGTCCTTTCGGATAAAGACTCCTGAACCCTTTAATTTGTGTCCATTTTGTAAAATTAGGTGACGTTCGTTCGAAGATTTGAATACTACTTTAAGCAGTCTGGAATGATTTGGTTTCGAGTCCGTTAGACTCCCTAGTCTGTACACCTTTAGCAAGGTGACCCCAGTCATATTTTGAGGCATGAGTTGATTAAACAGCTGCCTAATCAGTACAATGTCATGCTCAAAACGAGCTTTAGGTTCAGAGCTCTCGCTCTCCTTGATTCTATGAAAAATAGCTGATCTGTCGCTATGATCAGCTTTCGATTTCTCAACTACTTTTACGGGGGCAGGGTTCCCTTTTATATCCCTACTTTTCTTCCTTACAACCTTTACCCATTCGTCAACGGTGCTGGTAGAAGCAATAACAGTTGCGTCAAACCTAGTGTTGGATTTCGGGGGGTTGTCGACGACCTGAGAGGTCGGGTTATGTTTACCGTTTGAAACCGATCGAGCCTTGCGATTGCGGCTTTTAGGTGTTTCCTGTTGGATCCCATCTGGGAGACGGGAAACAGACGACCCTACTTTTCTTGAGCTTTTGTTTAAGGCAGGCCACTTTGGGGACTGCTTTTCCTTCTTTGACGGGCGTGAGTCATCTACCACCAGACTAACCTTAGTTTCCTTTACGTTGATTTGCGTGTCGACAGATCGAGTGCTGTTTGACGCGTTCCGACTATGCTTGCTAAAACACTTCTTTGCAGCATCAACCAGTGAGATGGCCTTGGTTAACAAGCTGTTTGCATCCGAGCAGCACTGTTGACAAAGCCACACACAACCCTTCTTACTGAACCGTTTGAAAGCAGCAGGCGTTAAGTTCGTGCAAACCTCGTGGTACCAGCCTTCGCACTCGTCGCACTGCATGCCGCTTTCAACAGGATAGCGACAACCCGGACGTTGATAACTGCTTTTTTTACACTGTCCGGTCATTTAGGAGGGGTTCTTTTTCAAGACGCGATGATACTCAGAAACAAAAATAATAATCAATGACCAAAAGTGAAGAACTGTAGATTGCTAGGACCAAAAGTACTAACAGATACAGTTGAAAAAGAGGTACTCAAGAGTACCAACGACAAAACTAATTGAGAGAACAGTAAAAACGATACTCTAGTCGAATACTTTAACTGAAATAAATTCAATTAAAGTGAAAACAGTAGTCTTGATACATAATAAACGATCAAAACAAACAAATTTACTCAGCGAGGAAAAATACCACTGTCCTTTTTAAATAACGCAAAAACTGAACTGTACGTTGGCATGAATGTTATGCTGCATTCTTCAACCCTCAATTACTCCGAGAAGAAATACAGAAAAGTGTATAAGAAGCTTTTTTAAAAGAACAAAGGTATATACTTAAACCTGGAAGGTAAGATATCGTTCTTTCACACTTCTCGAAACTACGATGAGTTTATTAGCAGTTTAGTCCGAGTCACAAACAGCGACAATTGACTCTTTAAATTATAGCTTTGATGTGTATTTAGCTGACAATTACCTCCCAAAATATGAGCACCTGCCCACTAAATATGCTCAAATAAGCTTCAGAACAATTTGTTTTTGGGATCTACTTTCTAATTGTGGAGCTCTTAGTTGAGAAGTTCCATAAATCCCTTCTTGTTCCTTCTGAATATTCAGAATATTCGGTTTAAGGAACGCATCTCATACGTGTGAGACATTTTTCAACGAGATGTGTTTTTTTCTATAGGGTACCTTGTAGTGGTTGGCGACATGTCAAGCCCACATAGGTTATTCTAACTTCTGGACAGACCAATCTACTCATTCTTCTCCAGCCAAACTAATCGATCAATTTGTCTTCAATCCGAAAGTTTATTCTGTAGTGCAGCCCCACTTAGACGAGCCAAAACCAGGGTTTCTAAGTTGTTAGGCCCTAAAGGCTGATCTTTTGGCAGAACAGTGTTTTTAAGCATTTCAACCAACCTGCTGACTGCGGTGGACAGATGGACAATAATCTTTAGTCACTTAAGGAGAGTTGATATTATTCGCATTTACTTCTCAGAAGTTATTGATAGGGTCAACTACATATGTTTCATCAGGAGTGTTATGTCCGAGTGGAGATTAAATTACAGGTAACTCCCGAGGACTATTAATGGACTAATATTCTATAAATATTCTTATTGTATAATTATTCAACAATTACATTACATATATTTATATTCCTCTTATTATAAGCTTTATTTTGACCTATAACTTATTATTGTACGATTTACGGTTCTTAAGTTATGTTCAGTTTATTAACTACTGCCTCCCACATTCACAGCCACTTTTTGGGCTTATTTGTGTACAAATATTATTTCCTATTTTATGGTACGTTGCGGTCTGTGTGATTGATATATAAACTAAGTATGCCTGAAATAAACGATCTGCTCTGATTCTGGTCTGATCTGCCCTGATTCGGAAGCTGGTATCTTGTTCTGGACTCAAGTGGAAGGGCTCGTAGGACATAGGACCAATAAGGACACTAAACTGCCCACACCGGTTAAACGTCATTGGTTGGCCTAGTGTGAAGATTCGTATAAGTCGTATCCGGATTGGTAGATAAGTCGTGTGATCGAAAAGTCAGACATCCAAGGTCATAACAATTGGCGACGGGGATTTTGGCAAAAACAAAATAATTGGGAGACGCAAGGTCATAACAACTGGCGACGGGGATTTTGGCAACAAAGAAATAATAATAATACAAGTGGTGACTCAGATTTTGGAAATAAATTAGCTGTATAATTGCCGGTGATTTTTGGAGCTAATATTATTGGCAAAAAAAAAAAATGTCGATTTCTTTCGAACAGTTGCGGTTAATATTACAGCACCAGCAGAAGATGTTTGCCTTGCAACAAGAGCTATTTATAACAGTTTTGGGCAGACTTTGCATTCAAGCAGAAAATAAGAAATCTATATATCATGCAGATAATGGTGCAGCAATGGACAATTCAGAAGCATATCCTGTGGAGGATTCACATCCCCTTATACCTGAATCAGAACGTAATATTTGTAACGTATCCGGCTCACAGCAAGAAAATACTGTTCTAAATGCTCATGAAGTTGTGACAATACCAGATGATCAAGAACCAGATCCTGTAGATGAAGCCCAGAGTCCAGAATTGAATGAAACGCTACTGGTTCTGTCTAGCTCTGAAAATAAACTCCAGCTCGAACAAAATTGTGATCCACGTGCTATTAGTCGAGAAAGCTGTGGGGACTCGTATTCAGAAAATAACTGGAGCAACACGATGAACCCAATTGTACCAGATGTTACTCGAAATCACCGGAAGACAGAAATTGATATTGAGTCGACTTATCCGATTTCTAATGACAATGTACCAAATATTGGTTCTCAGAATAATACATATAATTTTAATGAAACTTCTTATAACAATGAAGAAAATATGTCGGCTGTTTCAAATGATGGTCAAAAATCTAATTTAATTTTGTTAGGCGTTGACTTTCTTAATGACTCATTATCTACTAACGAGATTCATAATGAATTTGGAAGTAATGACCTCAAGTCGATGGTCGTTCATCATCATCTAGTCATTTTTAGTGGATTCTCCAGTCAATACAAGAAACATGGTTTAAATAAAGTCCTACTAGTTGTAATTTGGAGCCATAAGGACCCAACATTATTTCGAGGAGGAGGAGAATGTCGAGGAATTTAAAGTCACATATGATTCTTTTTTTTTTAATCAGAATCTAAAGTTGGGTTTTTCAAAAAAAAAAAAGGGGGGAGGTGTTATGTCCGAGTGGAGATTAAATTACAGGTAACTCCCGAGGACTATTAATGGACTAATATTCTATAAATATTCTTATTGTATAATTATTCAACAATTACATTACATATATTTATATTCCTCTTATTATAAGCTTTATTTTGACCTATAACTTATTATTGTACGATTTACGGTTCTTAAGTTATGTTCAGTTTATTAACTACTGCCTCCCACATTCACAGCCACTTTTTGGGCTTATTTGTGTACAAATATTATTTCCTATTTTATGGTACGTTGCGGTCTGTGTGATTGATATATAAACTAAGTATGCCTGAAATAAACGATCTGCTCTGATTCTGGTCTGATCTGCCCTGATTCGGAAGCTGGTATCTTGTTCTGGACTCAAGTGGAAGGGCTCGTAGGACATAGGACCAATAAGGACACTAAACTGCCCACACCGGTTAAACGTCATTGGTTGGCCTAGTGTGAAGATTCGTATAAGTCGTATCCGGATTGGTAGATAAGTCGTGTGATCGAAAAGTCAGACATCCAAGGTCATAACAAGGAGGTTTAAACCATTAGGTGTCAAGAGACTGGCTTACTTCATAACTAAACGATCGAGATTTTAGAGTCAGGGTAATCGTAACATTTCTTTGGGCCACAGAATATCCTAGTAGGGGCCCTTAGGGCTTAGAACTAGGATTTATTCTCTCCTTGATTTATATAAGAGACCCTCCTCAGCAACTGTATTCTGACAGTAATTTTCACTGACGTGTAGCTTACAGCCAAAATGATAAGATGGAACTTCAAGAGGATCTGAGTTGACTTCAAGGTTGGGAAGATAACAACGGACAGAGATATGTTGCAGACTACAACCACAACTTTGATAGCCACCTTTCAGATGCATTCCAAGTTGGAAAGGATCTATAGGTGCTAGTACCCTACTGTCTGAGGTCTTACATCAACTTCAACAAAAATGCCTACCGAGCAAATCTTGCACTGGTAAAGTTGAAGTACATTTTCGGCAGGTCCGATGGAAGAATTTCCTACATAATTTCCAACAGTTTTATATGTCCCCATCTAGAGAACGGAAAGGTAGTGTTTCCTCCCTCACTCCAAAGAATAAGAACACGCTGGAACGTATTCAACGAGCCACGAAACCAGTTCATGGTATCAAATTCAAGTCTTATTAAGAGCACCTTCAATCACTGAACCTTTACGCATTAGAGGAAGGGCGTATTAGGGCTGACCTTTTAATGACGTAGAAAATCCTAAATACTTCTGAACATCCTCTTAAATACCTGCTTAAGCTTAGTCCCAACACAGCATACCCCAACCTACTTTAGGCACACAATTTACTACTCTTGGGCAATCAAAATCCGGAGTTCGCTAACGGCTGGGGTGGTCCAAGTAACTTCTCAGGAGTTCTTCAAGAAAAAACATGTAATATGCTTATGGACTCATGTCAGTATCCCGTTCTAAATCGCGAGCATTTTTTCTCTTTTACCGTCAAAAATACCCAGATCCCAGAATGGGGATATCGGTGATTCACTACTACTGGCTACGGGAGCCCGCTAGGCGAAAGCTTCCTCTATTCCGTTCATAAAAATTAGAGCCATATGAATTCCGTTAAGATGAGGACGAAAGAAAGTGAAGTTTTCAGTCTCCCGTCCTATCCTTTAAAAGACAGTGAGACAGGATGCCACTATGGTGTCCTATCTAAACTTAAATCATACGACCCACTTTATTATGTGCAACGATGTCTCGCAAACCGGAGACAGTTTTCCAAAAGAAATTCAACAACGTTACCAAACATTTAGTGCTCTTTTTCAACCGATTATTGCCCGACAAACACGCAGCCTAGCCTAAGGGGTTGGATTACTGTCGATGTATTTAGTTGCCAAACATTTCAGACCCTCATTACAAGGACGTGAGTTTACCATAATTACCGGTTATCAACCCTCACGTTAATTCTTCACCGTACGATCAGCATTCGCCTCGAAAAGCTAGACAACTAAACGACAACTTCCATTTCTAAACCGACTCCCGGTTCATCAGGGGACACACTAGTATCATAGCATATACCTTATCATGAAGAGAAACCAACACTCTAATATGACAAAAGGATATCAATCTTGAAAACATGGCTAATTAACAAGCATATGACACATACTGGAAAGAATCTTATCTGATATTCAAACATCTGTCATCTGCGATGTCTCTGATGGCAATAATCATCCTTTTATTCCAAAAATATTCCAACACCATGAGTTAACGAATCTCGGTATCCAAACAACTACAATTTTCATCATAGAATGTTTTGTTTACCCATGAATTAATCCTGATGTGAGAAAGTGGCGACCTAAGTATAATTTCAGCCTAGTAAGGTCTGACGTCAACCAAACAGCCAACTAAGCGAATTTCCGATACCTTATAGGCATTTAATACATAAACATTTTGATGTCTTCAGTCCCATTTCAACAATTAACTCTTATGCACGCACGTTTGCTGAAGATGAAAGATTGGGTGTGGCGTACCCAATAAGGAACATATCATCAGATTCAGCAGCCTCAATGTGTCTTGACAGCTGTACATCAAACTATGGAGTACTCCTACCCAGTTAAAGTTAAGGATAGGGATCTAGCATTTGAACTAACATCCAGAGTTATTACTAATTCCAATCTTCGTTCGTTTGGAGTTAACTGTACTATACAAATATCACCGCCCATTATGTCAACTATTAAATGTTCAGTACAGTATAATAACCCATTCAGTTACAAAAATTGGTGTTTTGCTAATGCAAGAACATTATTCTATTTCTTCTGGGAATATCGTATTTTCAAAAAGTACTACTTAACTTCGTTATAGCAGTGTGTTTCCAGTTATGAAAGTGTGCCTCAATTCACAATCAAAACACAATTTCAATCTGTTCAAGTGAAACAATCTGAGAGGGAACAAATCGATATGGCAGCATTTATAATCAGGACAAAGTAAAACAACGTAGAAATAGATAACGAGGATCTTAAAAAGTCAGTAGAAACGACTAAAAAACAAAGGCTACAATAAGAAATAAACTATAACCGTCTTATCTGGAATTAAAGGATCAAAGGAATGCATGTATGGAATCAAGGAGAGTGACTTCATCACAATTGATTGATCACTGGGTGGCGATCAATGTCATGCTTGTCTAGTCCTCATTAGTGCAGATCGAATGCTATCGATCATGTTGCCATGTGGCCACCAGTCTAGGTGACTCGACACTGTGGGCACTATATATTGAGATTAGATGGTGGTTGGAGGTAGTCGACAGGAAACCCTGAATGGCTCAGTGGTAACGTCTGACTGTGAAGCTGGGTGACACGAGATCGAATCCGCCAGGGAGCACCAGTTCCTTCAGGATTACAGGTACACCTTGCTGACGAGTCCCAAGTAGCACGGAACCCGGGTTTCCTGTCGACTACCTCCAACCACCATCTAAGAGTAACTTCATTTCAGAAAGCAAAACAACGAGTTACATCTAGGAGTTTGTACGTGAAGGGATTCCGTCAAACATTCATTCGAAAAGTCCTAAAAGGCTCTTAAAGTTATATCGATACCAGTCTTGTAAGATATTCAGTGAACTGGAATTATCATATCATACTCGATGTTAGATGCGTGCAGCACAAATGCTACAGTTTGTTAGCTGAAGCGGATTTTAAGTGATATTATGCATTTCTATCGCATCTCCCCTAATCCACTCATAATATGTAAAGACGAGCTGAGTAGAGTTTATCTTAGAGGAAGAGTATCATTCCTGCCGCTCTTCGTTAGACATTATCTAAGAGAGCGATATCTCTCCTAAGGTAAGCGGACATCACTCAGAGGTTTTCAGATGAGGAATTAGTCAAACACTGCAAATGGTTCTCCTGTTCGACTGTTTTACACGGAAATCAGATAGCAGGCAGTAGTTTCACAAAACTACTAGGAAATAAAAGTGGTGTACTTGATATCTTCACCAGAACCAAACTTCTTAAGATGACCAAGAGCTAACGCTAAATAAACCCTTCTTTTTCATGTACCAAATATTGAGTCTTACTCCAGGTTTCAAACGATTCAAAATATATAGTCTGGAGAAAACGCCATCACGTTCCCTAAAGATAAGAAGAGTATCTTACTCTTAAAGTCAGTTCAGAGGAACCAAAAAACGATTTAAACTTAGAAATGAAACCCGCTCAGTTAGATGAACCTAAACACGTGACAAGTACAATACAGAAAGAATAGATGGATACAATCATGATCTAACATATCCTATGTAAACTCAACAGTCCCTGTATGTGCCTCGGTTGCAAATTACAGCTAAGGTTAAAGTTGGAGAAGAAGGAACAGCAGGTAGTGGAACACTATACCAGAAACTATAGTAGTGGAACTCTCTACAGAACCTTGTGAAAAGTTCTAACACTCACTTTAGTCTCACAGACAGAGATTACTCGAAGTAATACTCCTCAATGACTCCATGTTAACTAGCATTTTTGTTCTATAGATTCAGTAGTGAATCTCTGTTATGCCTTGTTGAACCCATAACCCGCGTGAAGTCACCATTCAAAATCCTGGCCCTAAATTGCTACCAACACATAATGATATAATTTTCTTGGATTTTATTAATTAACTAATGTAGAATAGTTATCATTCAGTGCATACATACTTCACTTTCTACTTGGTTGTCATATGCATTTAAAAAAAATACTGGTGCTTATAGGCAATTTTCATTTACTGATAATAATTTTATATTCATTTATTTAAACACATAAACATTGGTACAAGGAGGCACCAAACAGATATGCGCCACATATATCATTCATTCGAATTGTGTGAGGGCTGGGATATTGCCCAGGTGCTCAAACCGAAGAAGATGGTTTTCTTAGAGGGCAACACCTCAAACCTTTCATCTAAAGGTCTAATCCACAAGACAGTGGAGCAACATAAGGATGCAGTCACATGGTAGCTCGTGATCAATAACTGGCTCATACGTCATTTGTTTCCGTAGGATCTTGGAGCCCATGTACACCATTGGTTTGGAATTAGGGTTTTCCAACTTTTCTAGGTGGATCCTCCGTATCCACTAACTCGGTTAAAACACCGGACGTTTGCTATTCGTCCTCTCAATTTTGGAAACAACTGTAATGCCGCGAGAAGTTAGTGAGTAGGACTGATAAGAATAAACAAGCAAAAGACTCTCAAAGTGAGTTTACCTAACATAATATAATCATTTCGTACAAAGGTTTACAAAACATTTTTTTCTAAATGATGATTTTCATAAACAGAAAGTTATAATACATGAAATTTATATACAATTAATATATTGAAACATTATGTACACATTGTAGGAATATACAAATAATAATCATCAATAATAATTAAGAATTTATTGGAATCATACGATATTTATATTGTTTAGTACATTCAAATCCTATTGAATATAATTGATTACATTGAAACAAATTCTCAAATACATGATAACCATATTTACCTTGTGTACGATTCATTAAACATTTTAATAAGTTCAAATCTTCTATAAAATCCATTTCTAATGGTATAGATAAATTTTTATCATGTTTTTTATATTGTATTAATATATCATTGATACATTGAATAAATTCATGATAAAATTCAATAGGTATATTATGTAAATGTTTCATAAGTAATGAATTTTCCGCTGTGATTGGTCCATGTCTAACTCGTCTAACTTTTGATAATAAAGTAGCTGTACGTAATTTTGGACCAAGATTAGCAACTAAATCAGTGAAAAACTTCAATGTTTCATGTGTAACTTGAATTTCTATTATTTTGTTTGTTTTTTTTTGAAAAAGAAGAACATGTGGAGGAATTGTGTAAACAAAATACTAATTTAAGTAATGCATTATTGCTATACAGTTTAAGAAGAAAAAAGACCAAGTTAGTCTATGTCCGCCTCCCACCAAATCAAACGACTTCTATGAGCTTACAGAAAGTTTTTTTCTTCAGTTAAGAATATCAACTAATACCAAAATCAGTAAGTCTTTTTGTAAGTAGTAAGTTTATCAGTAACATTTTGAACTTTTCATTACAATACGACAAAACTGCTATGTTGAAATACGTATTCGGTAAAGTTAAACCTATGGAACTGTTCTATATGAAGTTAATGTTTATATTTTTGTTATACAAACATTAAATACTAAAACTATTGTATTTTTGCATACTGAAACTTGTAAGATTTAGTTTGATACATAATTGTTGTATTTTTTTACGTTTTGATGTTATAGTTGTGTCTTTATGGGCCCCTAGAAATCACGTAAAATCTTAGCACTGTGCCAAACCAATGACCTTCGACCGGTATGAGCAGCCTAGCGTCTCATTGGTCTTATGTTCGCTTAACCCGTCCACTTGAATCCAGAACACCAATACCAGCTCTCACTATGCAAAGCATATGCGCACTGCTGAGGAGTCCCACAATAGGACGAAACGGCCGTCCAGTGCTTCCAGGTTTTCAATTGTGAGGGTCTAACATCAATCACTTCATGATCTCAATCAAAAATATTTTAAATATACTGGGTTTATATTAATGAACTAATATTACTTAAATATTCTTATGGTATAAATATTCAGCAACTAGATTATGTATATATTCCCCCTGCCATAAGCTTTATTTTGATTTATATTTTATTATTGTACGATTTACTGTTCTTAAGCTATGTTCAGTTTACTGACTACTGCCTCCCACGTTCACAGCCACTTTTTGGCTTTATTGTGTATGAATGTTATTTCCTATTTTATAATGTGTTGCGGTTTGTTTGGTTGATATATAAACCCAGTATGTCTGAAATAAATGATTCGATTCGCATATTGGAAGCTGGTATTTGTGTTCTGGACTCAAGTGGACGGGTTAGGCGAACATAGGACCAATAAGGACGCTAGGCTGCTCATACCGGTCGAAGATCATTGGTTTGGCACAGTGCTAAGATTTTATAAGTCGTATTTTGAAAGGTGGATAAACCACGTGATAACTAGCCGGACATAAAGTCACAACACTTTGGATCAATGGGCCTCAACACACACAAGGGGAAAACCAAGATCCTGAAATATAATACGAAGAATAGCGACCCAATCACACCTAATCAGGAAACTCTGCAGGATGTTGAAATTTTCACGCACCTGGACAGTATCATCGATGAACAATGAAGACCCGATGCAGACGTAAAGGCGAGGATTGACAATATAAGGGCAGCATTCCTACAGTTGAAAAACATACGGAACTAGAAATAGCCATCAACCAATATCAAAGTCCCATTGTTCAATGCGAACATTAGGACGATTCTACTGTAGGGAGCTGAAAATTGGAGAACTACTACAACCATCATCAAAGAGGCACAGGCATTTATAAACAATTGTCTTCACAAGATACTCAATGTCGATTGTTGACCGGGCACCATCAGCAGTAGCCAACTGTGTGAGAGAATATACCAACTCCCAGCTGAAGAGGAAACTAGGGAAAGATGGTGGAGGTGGATAGAACATGCATTGTGGAAATCACTAAACTGCATCAAGAGATGAGCCCTAACTTGGAATCCTGAAAGGAAACTGAAAAGAGGAATGGCAAAGAATACACTGAGTCAAGAATCGGAAGCAGACATCAAAAGGATAAATAGTAACTGGAAAGAATTGTCTAAAACAGAGTTTGATGGAGAATGCTGATCGGTGGCCTATGCTCCTTCATGAGGGGTGACAGGCGTAGGTAAGTGAGCTGGATACATATGAAATATGAAGTAAGTCACAGGAATCGTATATATTTTAATAGTATAACAGGGATATTGAGAACAAGAGTGAAAGAATGAGCAGAAACGTTTAGGCACTAAACTGGTGGGTACAGACATTTACATAGTACATTTGAATAACTGATTTGAAGCCTAATAATGAAAACAAAATTTAAGATTCTGAAGAAATAGAACATATTTGAGCTAATAGTAATCATAATCAAAAGTGAAAAACCAACTCCTGACATTCCACTGTACCTACCAAATGTTCATAACCAATGAAAGTATACGAAAAAATCTGATTCATTTTAATAATTAAGGAGAACAACATTTTACAAAAACTACAGAATAAATATCTTAGCATTTTGTAAAACCCAAAAACTTCTGCGGATTAAATAAAAATCAACATACCAATTGTAAAAAACGGAGGATCAAAATCCACACAACAAATCGCATTTACATAAGGTGCCATTCGCCTTCTTTCTTCTTCCCACTCATACTTACGATCAGGTAGTGTTTCGGGATTTCGATTTTCATCTGGCATTGAACGTTCCCATGGTGAAAGTAACTGTTCCTCTCCTTCATAATCTTCTACGCCGTGTGTGGGTTTTACCGGACGAAGATCACTGCCAGCTCTACGACCACACAGTGCTAGATATGCGTTTTGTGAATTAGGACGAAGTCCTGCTTGTAATAATCCAGAAGCATTGAATTGAGCTTGTAGTCCAACAAGAACCTGATCTATTTTGCATTTTTGAACATGTCCTGATACAAAAGAAAAACCATTAAATGGTTGAAATCATACACATTCACATTTACGGAACGGGCACTAACAAACTAATATTTAGTTGATTAAGTTGTGAATAAGGTGGGCATGTTGCCATTTAGATTAATGACTTGAAACTCCATAGTTCATATTTATAACTGCGATACAGTGCGATTAACTCTAGTGGCTTTAAGTGTTATAACTGAGCAGAAACTAATACAGCGCAACGTAAGGCAGAAGACTAAGACAACAGAAAATTTATGCACTAAAAATATATCTGAATTCACATTTTGCTGATATTAGTCAACATAGAAATTTGAATTAATTGAACTGGGCAGTCCTAGACGTTTAGATCAATAACAATGTATGAACACAATTTTCAATACCACAGGATTGAAATGTTAGAACTAACAAGTGTAACTAATTTACTGGGTTATGTGATTACTTCTTCCTCACACAACTTACCAGCTGATTTCAATCCGTAATGAGAACCAATTTTATAACAGAAACTAATGGTCAATAAATGTAGGTTACATAAAATGACTAAATATTACCAATTTTGTAATATAACAGTCACCTTTTTTTCTTTTCATAGGCTAAGAACATGTTTCCCGTTTGAAAACAGGAAAACAATATACACCATGGCATGTACGAATAATAGTTGTGAGGTTCTCAAAAGTATAGCGGTTAATTGATATATTGGGAATGAATTCGATTGATTATGTGCTGGACACTGGACTATCCGATAATAGACACTCGATACACAGATCGGCATAAATTAACTCTAGACTGGTCACTCGATGAGTTGATCGATAGAAAGATCACAATACTTAATCATGTGATGCACTCTACTCAATTATCTGACAACCGATTGAAAACCAGATAAAACCACACGATAGTTTACAGACACAAAGTTACGAGCAGTTAGTAAGCGGAACACAAGTGAAATCAGTCTTACATAAACTCATGGCTAATATAGCTAGATATATCAGTCTTCGTTCACTAGGTAGTCATGGCTTACTTTAACCTACGCATCATCAACGCATGCGCTATGTATTACGTTTTAAAATGAAAGTGTTCGCATGATATTATTTAAATTTCGGTTGGATTACTCACAAACTGTTATATATCACCTAGACCGAGTTAATCCTTCTAGGCCATGTAGATAAGAAAACCTTCTGGTTAGTCATACAATGTATACAGAGATCTCAGTCAGTCAGCTACAACGTAGGACCAGGCACATATATGCATCGGTTCAAGTTGCCAGAGATCTAGTCTTGCATACATGTATGTACGTGAATAGATTTTCGGCTTTATGTACTTTTCACCCGAAATTCGATCACAATGCTACTAGATCACCTTTTTTACATACTTTTGAGCTATACTGAAAGAGATTTTGCCGAAAAGGCAGATTTCGCAATCATATTAGTCTAGCTTAATAATAAATGGTAACTGTGTCGAACTGACCCATTAACTCAACAATACACAAACACTATGTAATTTAAAGTGAGTGACCACATTAAGTAAATAATTAAGAAGTGAGACCGCAGGAACAAAGTGTTCAGGATTCAGCGAAACATAAAAACGAAAGTATTTATGCTATTGCGACCTGTCTGAAATAGTCTAACAAAGGTCTATTTTTTAATGGCCAACTCCAGGAAAAACAACCACAGATAGATGAGATTCCGAACAAAATTAAGAATTTATTCTTAAATATCATTTAGGAGTTATCACTCACTCCATGAAGCTCTTAGTAATGTTGTACTATTGGCTGTTCCATCAGTTGATGCACGTCCCATCATGCATGTTAAGTGATAGGTTTTAAGCCAAGAAGATTGTTCGAACTTATCAGCATAATTGTAAATACCATCTTCTCCAATACCATAGACTATTAAATAAACAAACATAAATAAACACAAAACTCACCTTGCACACCAGACATAAAATCACTAAGGGGATCAATAGGATATAACATAACATCTCCTGGAAGAAAACGTTTACCCAATACTTGAATTAGATAAATAAATAAATGAAATACATTACTCAAGTACCAAGATCACTATCAACAATATCAGGTTCTGTAATTATTTTTGGTAGAGTACAGTTGACATCACCGGATGTCTGAATGATCGTTCTGATCGACTGTTTCTCAGCTGGAAGTGAATTAAAAGCTATTAGGAAAGAAAACAATTGATTTTATATAAAGTGACAAACCATCTGCCAAAGAGCATTTCACATTTCTGGTTAATTTTTCAACATTCAACCCAGGTGATTTATAAACGCATAATATTCCGTTCAGTAGATTGAACAGTTGAATACGTCCTGGATTGTACATAACCTTATTCATCTAGAACGAGTGGTTTTTAAATTAAAAGTTAAAACGGTCAAGAAATAATCAGTTTAAGAGTAAACTATACTTAATAACCTCACACAACGAAAAGAAATGCTTAAGTAGCAGTGTTATAAGTTGTTTAAGGTATCCATACTTTTGTTGCTCAAGAGATATGATGAAAATATCTGGTACCTTGGATTTTTTTATCAGAACACAATACTAAAATAGAAACACTATTGATCCACAAAACTATAGAAACTATGACTGGCTCACTTGAGACGACAGAAAGAAATACACTCACACGTAGAAGTATGGATGATGACCAGAACGAAAATGAAGACTTAGTAACAGTCACCAAGCTCAGATACCATAACACAATCAAAAGCATCCATCCGAACTACAAACCTTTCTCATCATTGCAGTGTCCAATCATGTTAGTTTCATCTTTCTGTAGATTTTCCATTATGTTGATGTCATGGGTGAAGTCTGATCCAGTGTTAATACGTACTAACTCAGAGAGCTCATAGAATGCCCTTAGTATGTGGTGAAAATAATCTGATGATTAGGACTAGAAGTTGACAAAATGAAACCCCGAACGCCTGACACTGTAGTGGTTCAGGCTTAACCAGAGGTACATTGTGTACTCCCAAGCTCCCAACTTTGGGGGTTTCCCCAAGTCTGGGGAAATTTTGGGGTTTTTGTGCCATTTCCCCAAAATTTACTATAGCGGCTTCTCCAAAATTTCCCCAAAATGTACCAAATTTTCCCCCAAAATTGGCAGCTTGGGATAGAATGAAGAGATGTGGAAAAGAGGAAAAAAGTGAGCCGACTACTCATTAAGCGTTAACAACGCACTTACATTTATAAAGGAAAGTAATAGACAGCAATAACACAAGCCTTAAATTAAGAAAAACTTGGGATCGTATCTCCTAGTAGGTAACCAACCCTGTTACAAAAAACGGCGCTTCAAGGGTATCGTCCACTGATGGAGGTTGCAAGCACTTGAAGGTCAAGCTGTTGTAAAACGATTGGTGCGTCACTTCGACAGTTTGTAAAGTTTTGCCGGAGCGGCCAAATTAATACATTTTTAGATTTGGATTGAGTTCAGCCACAATGTGTCTGATGACGTCCATCCTTCAAGTAACGAAAACGATGCCGTCGTGATGATGCATGATATCAGTCTCCCCTCGTTGAGTGGAATTCATTACCTTGTAGTGACCTACTTTTACCTAAAGAACGCGATTGATTTAATGGAAACAACCATTATTATAACCAATTGTACCAGTGATTATTTTACCGAGCTCGTTGGTTTAACTGTGCTAAAGACAGCCATATTACTACTCAATTACTCTCCATTACTTTTTCCGCGGATTGTGACCTCGTACGTTCGTACTCTTGCCAGCTGATTCCAATTGTACTCATTTTGGTCCGATCTCGGTATCCGTTCGATACCACGAGATCGCCAACGAAGTAAATCTGGTTACGCTCCATCTTCGCCTTCTGGTGTCTCTGGTATGCGTTTCCTTGTAGTGGTGTTCATAGTCAATCGCGACTCGACCTCACGCTACAACCTCAGCACGTGGTTGAGGCTCCATCCGTCGACCCTTTCAAGAGAAACTTGGATCAACTGAGAGACCACCATTGCCAGGACTAACACAGGCCATCAAGCCTCTTGTCCTTTCCAAACTGCAACTGAATGATTCGACGGGAAAGTCGATAGTCAGCTGACAAGTAATTTGTCTTCGGGTTGTGAACTTTCTGGAGTGTCCTCGCGAATTCTCTGTTTTGGAAGACAAGAAAAATGAGGGTATATCAGGCGCAAATGTGTCACTAAGCAATTTGAAAACTATAATCAAGTCGCCTCTAGTTCTACGATATGACAACAGGAAGAGGTTTAGCTAGGCCAGTCGAGAATCATACGAAAGCTTCACCATTCCGGGAATCAGCTTAGTCGCCGTTCTCTGAACCTTCTCCAAAAGTTCACTGTCCTTTTTTAAGCAGGGGCTAGCCGCCTGTATGCAGTACTCAAGTTTCGGAAGTACGAAGACCGTATACAAAGTCAAAAACGTTTTAGCCCTATGTATGGACGATAAGGTTCTAAAATCTTCGGCGGCTATTGCACGGCAGTGTGCAGTAGTCTTTAAGTCTTGGCTAACGATGACTCCTAAGTCATTATATGTCTGGACGACAGGTAGCTCAGAGTTATTCATCGTGCATGTATCTGTACCTTTATGACCGATATGCATCACAACACACTCGGAAGTATTTATCGGCAACTGCCATGTTTGAGACCATTCAGATAATTTCTTCAGGTCATTTTGTAGTTCTAAGTTATCACTCTTACATCGTATCGTTCTCCATATCTTGACATCGTCAGCATATAGCAAGACCGATGATGATAGGAGACAAGGAAGGTCATTTACATACAAGAGGAATAGCACTGACACCAAAACTCCGCCCTGGGGCACTCCACTAAGCACAGTTTCCCAGCTAGATAACTTTGAGTTCACCCTTACTCTTTGTTGACGCCCAACTAAGAAGTCTTTTATCCACATCAATAAATTGCCTCCAATTCCGACATTTCTTAGCTTATATAACAGCCGGTTGTGCGGAACTTTGTCAAAAGCTTTACTGAAGTCAATGAAGGCGACGTCTACAGGTAGCTTTTGGTCCTTAAGAGCGCACCAGCTTTCACGAGCCACTAATAAGTTAGTGAGACAAGAATAACCTATTCGGAAACCGTGCCGCTTCTCCGAGAGGATCCGGTTTTTATCGAGATACTTAAACAGCTTCTTCCGAATAATCTTTTCTAAGATTTTAACAACCACACTAGTTAGGCTAACGGGGCGGTAACTCTCAGTTTTGTGTTTCGTACTTGTTTTAAAGACAGGACTTACTATGGCGTTTTTCCAGTCTTTGGGTAAACGACCCTGGATTACGAACAGATTAAAGCATATACTTAAAGGGTTCGCTAAAGTAGTTCGAGAACACTTGAGCCTTACCAAAGTCGTCCTCCACTAATGATGAAGCAGTACTGTCTCCCCATAGAGCAGGAATATTTCCTTTTCTCCTTGTCCTTTGGTTTATATAGGAATACAAGCGTTTAGGACATTCTATGGATTCCTTAACAAGTTTTTCTTCGTACAGTTTTCTAGACTTACGGAGGGTCGAGGCACAAGTGTTCCGAGCCTTTCGATACTGAGATTTTGACTCATCAGTCCCCAGTAACCTAAATCTATCCCACATTTTCCTTTTCTTACGGAGAAGGATACGGACCTCCGTACTGAACCATGGTGGTGAGTTTTTCGGCCCTTTGGTATAGTTCAAGGGATATGAGGTGTGGTAACTTTTAAGTATGAATTTCGAAATGCGTCCCAGGCCGTTTCAATGGAGGACTCTGGGTCTATTGTCCAATCTATTAACGATGCTGAAAGCATGATGTCTGGTATGTTTGCTTTCCAGACGTTGGGTCTGGATTGGACTGACGCGTGCTTGTGATTGACAGTTATATGGAAGTCCAAAGTTAAAACTGCGTGATCACTTTTACCTAGGAGTGGCATGTAATGGAGGTTTGCAACATCATCCTCATAGTGAGTCAATATAAGATCTAGTAAGGATGATTCAGTGTCCGGGTTGTACCTAGTCGCTTCTTCACATGTTGCACTAAGGCACATGTGATAATCACATCAACTAGTTCCCGTTGAAGGAATTTTCTGACGATTCAATTCGCGGTTTTACCCAGTCTACCATTGGTGCATTAAAGTCCCCTAGGATTAGATATCGACCACTTTGGGACCAAGTATTGAGACTGCTTAACAGGATCCCATTTGTCTCACAGCTTGGACTGCGATAGACCAAACCAATCAGCAGCTCTTGTCCCTTGCATTTTAAGCGAAGACTAACTAATTCACACGTCCCACTCTCATGGGATACACTACCGAAAATGGCAAATGGGATAGCATTCCTAATGAATAGAGCTACTCCCCCTCCTTTGCGCTTTTGTGTTCTGTCGGCCCTTACTAACGTAAAACCCTCGAAATCAAGTTCTATACTATCTATATCCTGTGTCAGCCAGGTTTCTGTTACTGCGATTATGTCTGGCTTTGTAGAGTCAATCTGTACACCTAGTTCCGATCGCTTATTGAGTAAGCTTCGGGCATTAATGCAACAGATCCGAAGCCTATTTAAGTGACTTCGTTCTTCACCCAGAGTGGTTTAGGCATCATTTTCTGTCGAAGACTTACAACCCGAAAATTTACAATTTTCAGGTCTTTTTCGCTAGCGTCTAACCTAAGTTGTAGTTCTTTTTCCGCTTCCCATCTTTTTACGCGGTCTGCTAACGGTAAGTTCTTACGAATAAAAACTCCTGAACCCTTTAATCTATGTACATTCTGTAAAATTAACTCCTCCTGGAGTCCCTCCGGGGGCTACTGCCGGTCCCAAGCCCGGATAAAGGAGGAGGGTTTGGCATGGGGTTTGTGTCCCAATCCCGTAGAAAACTAACTCGCTAAAAAAACGCTAACCAAAAAAATTATTCGGAGTCGGGTCTTAATTTAGAAGAACTATGACGCCTCATGATGAAAGCCGAATTCCTTCGGAAGTTACGAGGCCGATGCCCCTTCTGACAACCAGAGCAACCATTTATTTAGGTACATGGAATGTTCGTACAATGTGGGACACCGGGAGAGCCTTCCAAATTGCTGCAGAAATGAGGAGATACAACCTAGAGGTGCTTGGGATCAGTGAAACACATTGGAAACAAGTTGGACAACAACGACTAACTTAAGGGGAGCTTCTGTTATACTCCGGCCATGAAGAAGTAAATGCCACACATACACAAGGAGTTGCATTGATGCTGTCCAAACAAGCGCAAAAGGCACTTATAGGATGAGAATCTCATGGACCAAGGATCATCAAAGCCTCCTTCAAAACAAAGAAAGAGGGCATTTCAATGAACATCATCCAATGCTATGTGCCTACCAACGACTACAATGAAGACGCTAAAGATCAATTCTACAATAGGCTGCAGTCAATCATCGAGAAGTGCCCAACAAAGGACCTGACCATTCTGATGAGAGATTTCAATGCCAAGGTTGAAGTGGACAACACTGGATATGAAGACATCATGGGACGACACGAACTGGGAGAAAGGAACGAAAATGGTGAGAGATTTGCAAATCTATGTGCCTTCAATAAACTAGTCATAGGCGGCACCATATTCCCACATAAACGCATTCACAAAACCACATGGACTTCACCGGATCACACTACACAAAACCAAATCGACCATATTTGCATCAACAAAACGTTCAGGAGGACTATAGAGGACGTGAGAACCAAGAGAGAAGCTGATATAGCATTAGACCATCACCTGCTGATCACCAAGATGAAATTGAAACTCAAGAAGCACTGGACAATGGGGCGGACAATATCACAAAAGTTCAATACGGCCTTTCTTCAGGATACTAACAAACTCAACAAATTCAAGATAGTCGTCAGCAATAAGTTCCAAGCCTTTCATGATCTACTCAATGGAGAAGGAACTACTGTGGAGAACAACTGGAAGGGGATCAAAGAGGCAATCACTTCAACATGTCATGAGGTCATGGATCACAAGAAGCACCATCACAAGGAATGGATCACTGTTGATACACTGGATAAGATTCAAGAAATGAGGAACAAGAAGGCAGCAATCAATACCAGCCGAACATGAGCAGAGAAAGACAAGGCAGAAGCTGAAAATGCAGAAGTAAACAAACAAGTGAAGAGAAGCATCAGAACTGACAAACGGAAATATGTGGAAGATTTAGCAACGACGGCGGAAAAGTCTGCAAGAGAAGGAAACATGAGACAACTGCATGACATAACGAAGAAACTCTATAGAAATCGACCAGTGAAAAGCAGGGAAGGCAAGGTAATCACCAACATTGAAGAACAACGAAACGGGTGGGTGGAACACTTCAATAAACTCTTGAATCGACCAGCCCCACTGGACCCACCCAATATCGAAATAGTACACAAGGACCTCCCAATCAATGTTGGCCCACCAACAATTGAAGAAATCATCATGGCCATCAGACAAATCAAGAGTGGCAAAGCAGCAGAACCAGACAACATTCCAACATACCAAAAGACTGGAAAGAATGACTTCTGGTCAAAATACCGAAGAAAGGCGATCTCAGCAAATGTGATAACTACAGGGGCATCACTCTTCTCTCAATACCGGGAAAAGTCTTCAACAGGGTATTGTTAAACAGGATGAAGAACTGCGTAGACGCTCAACTTCGTGACCAACAGGCAGGATTCCGTAAGGATAGATCGTGTACAGACCAAATCGCAACTCTACGGATCATTGTGGAACAATCAATTGAATGGCATTCATCACTCTACATCAACTTCATTGACTACGAAAGGGCATTTGATAGCGTGGACAGAACAACACTATGGAAACTTCTTCGACATTACGGCGTGCCTCAGAAGATAGTCAATATCATACAGAGTTCATATGATGGATTACACTGAAAAATCGTGCATGGAGGACAGTTGACAAAGTCATTCGAAGTGAAGACCGGTGTTAGGCAATATTGCTTACTCTCACCCTTTCTCTTTCTCCTGGTGATCGACTGGATCATGAAGACGTCAACATCTGAAGGGAAGCGCGGGATACAATGGACATCTAGGATGCAGTTGGACGATCTGGACTTCGCAGATGATCTGGCCCTTCTATCCCAAACGCAACAACAAATGCAGGAGAAGACGAACAGTGTGGCAGCAGCCTCAGCAGTACAAGGTCTCAATATACACAAAAGGAAAAACAAGATTCTCAGATACAACACAGCGTGCACCAATCCAGTCACAATTGACGGAGACGATTTGGAAGATGTAAAAACATTTACATATCTGGGCAGCATCATTGATGAACATGGTGGATCTGATGCAGATGTGAAGGCGCGGATCGGCAAAGCAAGAGCAGAATATTTACAACTGAATAACATCTGGAACCCAAAACAACTGTCAACCAACATCAAGGTCAGGATTTTCAATACAAATGTGAAGACAGTTCTACTGTATGGGGCGGAAACCTGGAGAACTACGAAATCCATCATCCAGAAAATACAGATGTTTATTAACAGTTGTCTACGCAAAATACTTCAGATCCGTTGGCCAAACACTATTAGTAACAACCTACTGTGGGCGAGAACAAACCAGATCTCAGCGGAGGAAGAAATCAGGAAGAAGCGCTGGAAGTGGATAGGAAATACCTTGAGGGAAGCACCCAACTACGTCACAAGACAAGCCCTCACATGGAATCCTCAAGGCCAAATGAAAAGAGGTAGACCAAAGAACACATTACGCCGAGAAGTGGAAATGGACATGAGAAAAATGAAGAAGAATTGGATGGAACTAGAAAAGAAGGACCAGGACAGAGTGGGTTGGAGAATGCTGACCGGCGGCCTATGCTCCATTAGGAGTAATAGGCGTAAGTAATTAAGTAAGCGCCAACCAGACTACAGTAAGCCCTGATTTTGAAGATATGATTCATCAGTAAGCTCATATCACTATTTGACAAGACCAAATACAATAACGCCGTTCCTTTGTTGGAGCAATACAAATATTTGTGCCCAAGATGCATATAAATGCGCACGGCCACGTTGATTGAAATAAACCAGAAGCTGAGTCAGGACGTCTAGATTAGCCTGGAGTGCACATACATCCCCTTCCTCTATCTTAGCTCTCCAGATTTCAACATCAGTGTAAAGTAGAATCACAAGCTTAACGAAACGCAGGAAGTCATCCAAACAAAATGCGAAAAGTAAAGGACCAAGAACAGAATCTTGGGGTGCTCCACTAGGTACTGTATTTAATCCCTAGTGTTTATCGGCGATCCAGTGAAAAGTCCTTAACATACTTCAACAGTGTCAGAAGTAGCAAAGAGCAGTGATTACCAGCTAAGGACAACTCAGAAGAGTTAATGGAGTTCTTCGATAGTGCGTTCGTGTCCAGAAGCGCTTTGCTGCCTATAAACACAGAACGTGAATTGAATTCTTCGCCAGTGATTGAAGCAATAACTAGGCATCTATCTGTACGATTGTAAAGGAACTGGAAAAAATAAGTTCTACCTTAGAAGATGAAGGATTGTGTTGAGATTTATGGATATATTAGAAGTGACTGAATGTTATATAGTAGTGGCACTGGTTTCTAACCATATGATCATTAAAGCTGAACATAGAATATCTGAGAAGACTTGCAATAGACTACGAGCACCTGAAGAATATCAAAAAGGTGGATAAAAGAACTCTGAACCAAGGCAGTGCCAGTCAGTCAACCACAAAGTAGGGCCAGGCACATATATGCATCAGTCCAAGTTGCCATACCGCATTAGCACAGCAAGATGAACACCGGGTTCATAGTAGTTAATTCAATGGTGGTAATATGTAAAACAAAGATCGCATATAAGAATATAGTACAGGAAGAAAGAATTAGTACATAGAAAGAAAGAAATGAAGCGATTTTAATCTCATAGTTTGAGGGAAGACAAAGAGTGTATACACCGACGCCATTGTGATCGATTCTGAGACATGTCACCAAGAGTCTCCAACCATTGGTTACGATAGTCACATGCACCCCAACCAAGTAGTCTGAACCTACCAGAAGTTAGTGACTTAAACGACTGATGCCGTGCTTCGGTTTGGCGCGATCACTATATATAACCTCTTCCTCTTTATGTTAAACATATTATTCTATCCCCATCCAATATGTGATCTTCAAAAGTCCTCGGAAGTAACTGCTTATCGCCACGATAGGAAGAGTCAATGCAGACAACGGTGTGACTTCGAACTGAGGTCATATATATTAAATATTCTGTTCCATAAACTTAGATTGAACTCAGGTTGTAACAATGAAAACCATTTAATGATTTTATGCTCATCGAGATACTAAGTTTAAAACAGGGAAATAAGCACATTCGCACTATTCAGTAATAATCAATCTCATTCTAGTGGCTTCCTCTGATAGAGATTTTAGGATACTGATTAATAGTGCAGTTGTATTTACGACCAAATATTATTTATCAATCAACATCCTGCCAACCCCATTGAAAAAAGCCACCAATGTGAGACTGATTATTGTCGAACAGGCCTCCAACGGAACCTTAAGCATAGGCTGCCCCAGAATCAGTGTGAGCTAACTGACTTCAAGAGAGATTTTGAGCTGATGCTGAACAGCCAGTCAATCTGAGTGGTTGTTATGCCCTATAACTTCTATTTTGCTTTATAAATGACCATGATTGATGCGGATTGCAGCAGGTTATAAGCTGTACTCTGAAATACCTGGTGACAGGGCTGATGATAATTACAGCTCTTCAAATAACAAGAGTATATCGTCCCTTCGACTGTGTTCAGGGAATCAGTCTTAATTGGGGAACAGAACAGAAAACATTGGAGGAAACTGCTGAAAGATTAACCATCTGGTTTGACTTTATGATGCATGGCGATGAACGGTTGTATGGATAAACTAGGATAAATCATTTTTCCTTTTTACTCTGTATTTTATACGTAGGCTAATCTAATTGTTCGATGGTGTTACAAGTTGAGTTGAAAGAGTATATTCTGGGAATTTATTTACATAGACAAGTAGTAAGAAAGGCAACAATTCAACGTGACTCAACATTTGTGAGGGTGGCAGATACAAGCAAATATATATTGACACATACATTGACAACACACACATTCTAAAGGTCATATATAAATGAGAAAAGAACCAGAAAGATCAGAATAATTAATCTAGTCAAAATGATAACCGGTATGTGTGGGTTGTTGAGATGGATAGAATATAAGTAACAATTTTTATTACCCAAAAACAGCTTTTCAGTACACAGGTGTTGTGAAGAAACCACTTCGGGTTCCTTCAAAAATGCAATCATACACAAGTCCCAATATATTTTAAATAACATTCGCTGTATTAAACCAGTTATGTGGAACTTAGAGGAATGTTCGGTTGGCTTTGGAGAAAAAAAGGAGAAAAGTGAGGGAAAGAAAAGTAAAATATGTAAACAATTCAACAAGTGCGTTTGTAAAACTGGATAGGAATGAATGACAATGTATGTATTACAAAATGAATCAAAAAATAAGTAAATAAGAAAATAAATCTTTAATGTAATAAGATTCGGTGGCAAAATGATAGTTTGAGCAGCAATAGTTTGGAATGGTGCTACGAAAGTTGTCATTAAGTCCAAAAACTGTTATTATGCATCTTAATGTGACTTGTTAAAATATTTCTATACTAAATTACTTTCCCAATTTACTTGACGTTTAAACAATGTTCACGCAGATTTTCAATTTAAGCGTGTTAAGCATTTCACCAGACATCTCGAAATTATTACATATGTTTACTGGCCAGTCCATGCCGTTTTCTTTTCGATTTATCTTTCAGCTTATCAATACCCGGAGGATTTTTATCTCTCTTTTGACAGCCTCCAGAGCGTGAAAATTCCACTAGACTTGGTATCGAACCAACTTCACTTTGGTTCTAGTGGGAGAGTAGTGTAGTGGTATTCGTTCCTAACTACACGACTCTCTAAAGTGATCACATAATTATTCAGAACATTGGTATTTGGCACGCAATACCTGGAGGAGGTTGGCAATGGAGAATGCAGGAACAATTATTCGGCATGGAGTTATCGTTTTTCCGTAATTCATGCCTTTCCGCATTATGCAGAACCAGATATGTAAATAAATAATGTGATAACAATATACTATAATAATATCATACGACACAGCCCACTCGTGCAACGTCTTTGTGCCATCCTTGGTTACAGCTGAAATACAGCCTTCTTTGGTAACTGACCAGAATGAATAAACCACATTTAGGTCATCGACAAAAAGGGGTGGTTTCCAGTATTGGAAGAATAAACACACGTAAATAATCAGAAGTAGGAAGAGTGATGTGTAGTGGCATTGGACAATAGCCACACAATCCACAAAGCTGTGAACACGAGACTACTCAGAAAATAGATATTCAATATTTAACTCGGGGAAATGCCTAACAATGGAGAAGGCGCGGAGAATGAATTGAATAGACTGGAGTTGATCGAGTGGCATGGCTCGGCCATGCAGGCGTGGTCTCTACTGAATGTTACCTTATATCTTCTATTCATATTAAATATATTGTTCTTTCTCTAGCCTAACCTTGTTCTACATCATGTATTGGTAACTGATACGATACAGTGAGTTGGTGTAGTCGATGGTGTGACTTCCACGTAAGATCTTATAGATTAGGCAGTTATATCATGACAAATCTACAAATTTAGGATTAGGTCTATTATTAGAGCAGTACTAATATCATAGTAGACCATAATTCTACATTGGTGAACCCAACTAAAGAAACGCAACCCATTACTGTTAATCCTTATTTCCACCTTAACCTTCTCAATCGGTTTTTATTTTTGTAAACCCAGTATTCGTATAGTCCTCTGATTAATGGTCACATATATTATCGTAATGTTATATCTATTAGTTCACATAACTTACTAGCTCAATCGATAATAAAAGTTGATCATCTATATCAACTAATTAGCTTTGATGGTTCGTTAGCAAGCTTTAATAGCATTTACCTGCTTCAGCGACATAGACTTGTTTAAACATCAAGCTCTAGCAAATATGACCTGTTAATAGCGTAAATATACATTGACTAACAATGCAATCAAGGACTAAATAGTTATATGGATCTAATTCTCAGTGTTCATACACTTAACACCTCATCCTGTTTTAAACTACGCACTATCCTGTAATATCTTTCCTTCCGACCACTGCCTGCCTAATTTCATATTCTCGAGTTCCATTGCCAAACAACAAGGGTGACACTTCTCCAAAAAAATACGGTGAGTTCCAGCTATAAGTTTTCTGCAATCATAAGTTCATTTTAGATGGCTCATTCAATGGCACACACAATTATCTGGATTCATTCAGTTGTTCTGATCAGAGCGAGTCCCAAAAACCTCAACAGCACCAAGCACCCTGGAAGTGATTACCATACTGCATGTTTTATTCTGGATGCTTTTGGATAATTACTACTCACGAATGGAGTTATATATGTCGTCCACTGAATAATCTAATTTTCAAAAATAATCCAGGCGAGTTCAACTATTTTACTGGATGATTTTTTTGTACTTAACATGTATATGTTTTCCAGTTGCTTTTGCCACATTTGCAAGTGTCCCTAGGCTAAATGCAGTAACTTCTTATGGAATGTTTATAACGCGTTATATTCCTGCCTGAAGTTTCGTAAGCAGTCTTGACTTTAAAATTACTTTCCCTGGTCATGTTCATTATTTTTAAATTTTTATATACGTCAACAACCTGCATGTTAACCTGGCCCGTACATACGTTACACTATATCTTCATATCTTTTGAATTTAGAAATCATCTGAATCGCCTTTAACATTTATCAATAAACCCATCATAGTCGTTGTTGCTAATCGTATTTGGGTTTATGGATTGGTTTATCATATTAGCAGCCTAAAATGCGAACATAGTTTAGATAATAAGATTAAAAAACTAGGTACTATCAACTGCACTAGTAAAATAACTAAATCCCTAGGTGGCTGTTGGCTAAACAAACGTTTAAAATCAAAACTCATTAGCCTACTAGAATTAACACTAAACGAATATTTCTGAATTGAAATTTATAATTAAATTAGGCGTCTCGGGTTCTTTAACGTTATAAGTTTCTGATGATTTCGAATCACCTAAAGCAACAATACCTATTTTTCCACTGACTAATCCTCAATCAACACTATTGTAGCGTGGCGTCGAGTTGAGATTAACTGTGAACACCGCTACCCAGAAACACGTGCCAGATAAATCAGAAGGCGAGGATCGAGTGTAACCAGATTTATTTCGTTGGCGATCTCGTGGTATTGAACGAATACCGAGATCGTGCCAAGAAGTGGTACAAGTGGAAGCAGAAGACAGGAGTACGCGCGAACAGTACCAAAAACCGCGGAACAATGATGGAAGGTAATGGAAGCACAAAATGGCTATAATTAGCACAGTTAAACAAAAGCACATTAAAACAAACACTGGTACAGTTGGTTATAATAATAATAATAATTGTTTTTATTAAACCAGTCGTGTTCTCGTGATAAATGTGAGTCACTACAGGAGCCCCCCGCTAGAAAGGGTTTACACTTTCGATAAATAGCGGTTTGAATCGTGGGACTGATCGGCTGACGAGCGATTGTAGGACGGAAGAATTGGCGAACAGAAAAGCGATCGTTGATCGTCGAGTTGCCAACGAAGGTCGTTTTCGGAGAACGGTACCAGGAGCGATGTGTTGTATTTATTGTTTGAGTTGGCATGCTACACCAGAGTGGTTTGTATCCAGAATCTGAAGATGGCGTTCGTAGGGAATGCGGACCAGAAGCGCTGCAGACGAAGGACGAAACCACGTTGAGCCAAAAGACCAGAAGCGACCATAACGACCAAGTTCGAGACCAAGCGTATGCCAAGCATTCGAAACCAATATATCGACTGAGTGCGTTGACAAGAGCGTGGGTGGCCAATCCAGCTTTCGCCAAAGTTGACTGAAGTCGACGGAACCAAACGGAGATGGTCGAGGCCGAGGGCTCAGGAAACAAAAAGAAAATCAAAAAAAGAGAAGAGTGTAGCATGCAAGTAGCATAGGAGTATTCCTACACCGTATCGGTTGTCGACTGTGCGACTAGTCGAGGAAGCGTACGGGTAAACGTGCTCGGCGACCGGAACGTGAGCCTGCAATCTCATCCGAAGTCAAGGGCGGCGTGGTCTGCTGATCTGGACGTGAGACTGTCGTCTCGTCCGTAGACGGTGCAGATGACGCGTGCTGTTGACTGGGACGTGAGAGTGAGGTCTCAGGTGTATCTAGCGTGGGACCTGAAGATGGTTTGAGGATCCCGCTAGTAGGTTTGCTTGGTCTAGCATTGAATCTCAGGTTATCAGATAGGGTACTGTCATCGACGTGTGCTGGTTTGAGACGATCAATGCTGACGATCTCGACGCGGCCGTGTCGATCAACCTTGAAGGTCTTTTCGTGACGAGCGATCACGCGAAAAGGGCCTTCGTAAGGTTGTTGCAAAGGTTTGCGTACCGAATCTACTCGTATGAAAACATGTGAACAGGTGGATAACTCTCGAGGGAGAGCGACCTGTCGATGTTGTATTCGAGTTGACACCGGAGGCAGCGTTCGCATAAATGCAGACAGTCGATGGACGTAGTCTGATTTAGCGAAATTAGGTCTGCTCCGTGGTGTGAAGAATTCTCCGGGCAGACGCAATGTCGTGCCGTATACAAGTTCAAGGGCGGAACATTGGATATCTGCCTTCAAGCTCGTTCGAATACCTAGTAGAACGAGCGGTAAGGTTTCGCACCAGTCGTCGTTTTCGTGTGCCCGAAGAGCACTTTTAAGTTGACGGTGAAACCTTTCAACTAAACCATTTGAAGCTGGATGGTAGGCGGTAGTGCGTATGCGTTCCGTACCAAGCAGCCGAGTAAGTGAGGAGAATAGTGCGGACTCGAATTGTTGTCCTCGGTCAGTCGTGACAGTCGAGGGACAACCGTATAAAGCTATCCATCGTTCTACGAAGCGGTGAGCAACTGTCTCCGCCGTGATAGACGTGATGGGTATAGCTTCGGGCCATCTGGTGAAGCGGTCGATGCACGTGAGTATGTGATCATACCCGTGCGATGGTGGCAGTGGTCCTACAATGTCTAAGTGAACGTGATCGAAGCGAGCATCAGGCGTAGCGAATGTACCGAGAGGGGCGGCTACGTGCCTGTGCACTTCTGATCGTTGACATTGTAAGTATTGCTTCGCCCACATACGAACATCTTTATTCATGGACGGCCAGACGTATCGTGCAGTGATGAGGCGTAATGTAGCTGCGATACCTGGGTGAGATAATCCATTCAGGGCATCGAATGCGAGACGGCGATAAGCAGAGGGTACGATGGGTCGGGGAAGACCGGTAGAAGTATCACATAGAATGGTGCCAGAAGTCGTGGCTAGAGGTACTTCCTGATACTGAAGGGACGTAGAGTGTGATGCTTTTGTACAACTGGGATCGTTTGCTTGGGCAGCGGCCATAGCGGGAAGATCGAGCACCGGCAGGGTAACTGCATTCATTTGGATTCGTGATAGAGCATCGGCAACACAGTTCGACTTGCCTTGGATGTGACAAAGTTCTGTCGTGAACTGGGAGATATAGTCCAAATGTCTGCACTCTCGTGGTGAGTAGCGGTCAGACTTGGTATGCAAAGCATACGTTAAGGGCTTATGGTCGGTAAATAAAATGAATTGACGTCCTTCTACTGCGTGCCGAAAATGTTTGATGGCGCAGTAGGCTGCTAGCAGCTCGCGACCAAAAGCGCTATATCTCGTCTCCGTGGTAGTAAGGCGTCGTGAGAAAAACTCGAGAGGTTGCCAACTACCGGAGATGTTTTGTTGCATAACTGCTCCTATAACAACATCGGATGCATCAACCGCTATACTAAGCGTGGCTGATGGATCGGGATGGGCGAGAAGAGTGGCTTGCGCAAGAGCCGTTTTGATTTCAGTGAATGCAGTACGTGCAGAATCGTTCATTTCCAATCTGCGTGGGTTGCCGCGTAATAAGTCGGTTAGTGGTCGTAACCGTTCTGCCGCGTGTGGGATGAAACGACGGTAGAAGTTAACCAAACCGAGAAAAGCTTTCAGTCCCTTGAGTGAGGACGGCTCGTTGTACTCCTTTATTGCTTGCACTTTGTCCTCACAAGGAAGAATACCCTCTTGCTTGATAACATGACCCAGAAATATTATTTCTCGTTTACCTAACTCGCATTTGTCTGGGTTAACTACTATTCCATTATCCGAAAGGCGTTGGAATAATAGCGTAAGATGTTGATAATGTTCATCTACGTTTGATGATGCGATTAGCAGGTCATCAATATAGACGTGAACAAAATCGAGGTCTCGTACAATGCTATCGATAAACCTTTGAAAAGTTTGAGCAGCATTCCGTAATCCAAATGGCATTCGTAGGAACTCAAACAAACCGAAAGGAGTCGTGATAGCGGTATTTTCGATATCTTCAAGAGCGACTGGGATCTGATGATATGCTCGTACCAGATCGATCTTAGAAAAGATAGTCGTGCCCTTGAGCGATGCGATGATGTCGTGTATGTGGGGGATGGGGTAGCTATCAAAGCGCGTAACTACGTTTAGAGCTCGGTAGTCGCCGCATGGTCTCTAACTAACCCCATCTTTTTTGCGCACCATGTGTAGAGGAGAGGCCCATGGACTGTGAGAAGGACGAATAATACCAGTAGCTAGTAAATTGTCAAACTCACGCTTAGCAAAAGCTAATTTGTCCGGTGCCAGTCGGCGAGGTCGTGCTGTGACTGGCGGTCCGCGGGTGACTATGTGGTGTACCACACGATTGGTCACCGATGGAAGCTCCTCGAGTGGTTTAGTGATTACGGGGAATTTCTCGAATAAAGCGTGGAATTTATCGTCACGCGAATAAAAAGTGCCCAGGATTCGGTACGCGTTCATGTGGGCTTTACAGCCCATGAATTTGCTGTTCGACGAAGTACCGATTAGCTGCAGCCTACGTGAATCGACAAGCAATTCATAGTGCTGTAGAAAATCGATACCTAGTATGGCTGTGGGAACATCAGCAATGATGAACGTCCACAGATACCGTCGTCGGTTGCCCAGGTTGACCGCGAGTTGTCGTGTACCGTAGGTAGGAATGACTGAGCCATTCGCAGCGCGTAGTCGAAGCACTGTGGTTTGTGACTTGCTGCTACCTCGTGGTACGACAGAAACTTGGGCCCCAGTGTCTACTAGGAACCTAGCGTTCGTGCGGTAATCGTGCACATAGAATAGGCGACCAACCTGGGGTGAAGGGCCGGCGAGTACGGCCGCTTTTACTCGCCGGCGCTGGCGTTTACCGCCTTGTATGAGCATGGTGCTCGACAACGGCGGGCGCCGGACCCGAAGGACCTATGGAACCAGCACCAACTGTCACTCGCTTCCGTAGCCGCCTTTCGGCGTGGCCTGGAAGATCCCTTTTTGGGCGAGTGGTGACGGGTTTGCGAGAACTTGAGCGAGCTCGGGGGACGTAGGGTTGGGGTACGTTACAACGGTCTCGAAAACTAAGACGTGTGTGAATACACCCGGCCCTGTCACCATGAGCTGAGGAATGACCGGCGTCCATGTCTACTTTAGGACGTGCCGTCGAAGCAACTACATAGGTGTCTCTATTACTAGTCCTCGCCAAAATTTTGTCTGCTATGAGGGCTACCTGGTTAAGCGGTGAGTCCTCGAGCAGTGCCGTCACAGTAGGTTGGATATGAGCTGGTAGTGACTCGAGCCATAATTCCTTAACTATCTCCGAGTCAGATGCTGTTGGTCCTGCAAGAGATTGCAGGCGCGTGAGGTGATGGCTTGGTTTAGCATCACCCAAGGGGTGACGTGCTAACAGGGTCCTCAATCGTTCCTCCCTCGATGGGAGGAAATGTCGGAGAATTGCCTCCTTGAGGCGGTCATAAACATCAGGCACGTTAGAATTGAGGACGACCTCACGAACAGCTACTAAATGGTCCCCGGGTAATGATTCGAGAGCGTAGGCGTATTTTTGCCTTTGGCTCGTGATGCGACGAGTCTCGAACTGAGACTCTAAAGCAGCAAACCAGACCTCAGGGTCGTGGGGGATAAATGATACAGGTCGAAAATGAATGGCCTGTACGTCTGAGTCTATAACATTAATAGTATTCTTCTCGCTATCCGTCATGTCGTGTATATTATATATTAAAAATTAATATGAAAATATACGACAGACGTGGATAGATAAATAATAGACTCACCAAATTGGCTTCTTTAGAAGATTTGACCCGGGGTTGAGGCGTGTTCCAAACTTTGGGATCACCAATTGTAGCGTGGCGTCGAGTTGAGATTAACTGTGAACACCGCTACCCAGAAACACGTGCCAGATAAATCAGAAGGCGAGGATCGAGTGTAACCAGATTTATTTCGTTGGCGATCTCGTGGTATTGAACGAATACCGAGATCGTGCCAAGAAGTGGTACAAGTGGAAGCAGAAGACAGGAGTACGCGCGAACAGTACCAAAAACCGCGGAACAATGATGGAAGGTAATGGAAGCACAAAATGGCTATAATTAGCACAGTTAAACAAAAGCACATTAAAACAAACACTGGTACAGTTGGTTATAATAATAATAATAATTGTTTTTATTAAACCAGTCGTGTTCTCGTGATAAATGTGAGTCACTACACTATAACTACTTAAATTTAATAGTTTCAGGATATCGTTATAAAGCATTGTCATAACTTGACAATCACGTAATATGACTGATAAAATTAATGAAACTATTAACATAACCGGTCAGCAAATCGACTTATAATTACCATTAAATGGTGTTGTTTTCTTGGTATCTTCATCCATCACAGATGATTACAGTGTGTTTCTCTATCTGTTGCTCACTCAGTAAATATCTCAAAACCTTGTCAGTCTAATTGATGGTTTAGCGACACAATCATGCATGCAAATAATCAGTATAAGCAGTCAAGCAAATCTCCTGCAAACTGAAAACATCAATGTCGAATTTACCACAACACTGACTAAGGTTCAAACCATTATCATAGACATGAGTTGGGAGTGTACTCCCCCTGGTTACAACTTATGTTCTCCCTGTTAATCACATGAGCATCACTCACTATTAATCATCTTGTAAAAACTTATTTAGCTAAATACATCTTGCAGCACCACATCACTTCGTAATATGATTCATAGGCTTAACTGATTTTAATAACTTACAACCACTATATCTCAATTAAATCGTATTCCGCCTTATAATAAACTGCATACTTGCAACTAACTTGTATGCCCAATCAGCCGGCAAGTATAAATATAAATAAATAGTCTGCCGCAGATCAGAACATTGAGTCTAGAGCATGTCTCTTACGAATACACTCATGTTTAACGATTTGTTCCTAGCTATCTGTCCAAAATTCATATAATTATCACTGATGTATTTAAATTTTATTTTGATAACCATTCATGTGTATTAGTAATATTACTAAATTCTATCACGGTCAAGTAAAAATGAGGTTGAGAAAATCTCCCCGTAACTAAATAAACCGTATCAAACTAACTGGAACACTAGTTGGAATTCTTCTCCACGGTATACTTTTGTTCTTTCAGTTAGCCTACTAATACAGATGCAATTGGAATTCAACTCATATGGACAACTTACCGGCATAATCGTTATTTGATTTCATAATTTAAACCAAAACTAATACCAGTATTAACATTTCTACAATATTCATTATTTTAATATTTCTAAACACAAAATAATTACTGCCTATAAGTTAAGTTATTAACACGCATCGTTTTATTATTATTATTGTAATCCCATTTTTTATAGTTCAAATAATCTTCAACCAAATTTTCATTTTAAGCGTGTTAATCATGAAAGCAGATATTTTAAGATTATTACATGTATTTCCCGACCAGATGCTGCCGCCTTCTTTTTGATTTACCTTCCAGCTTATCATTACCCCGGGGGACTCTTCCTAGTCTTGGTAACCTTCGGCGCACGACAATCCCATCCAGTTCGGTATCGAACCAACATCACGTCGATTCTGGTGGGAGAGTAGTGTAGTGGCATTGGACAATAGCCACACAATCCACAAAGCTGTGAACACGAGACTACTCAGAAAATAGATATTCAATATTTAACTCGGGGAAATGCCTAACAATGGAGAAGGCGCGGAGAATGAATTGAATAGACTGGAGTTGATCGAGTGGCATGGCTCGGCCATGCAGGCGTGGTCTCTGCTGAATGTTACCTTATATCTTCTATTCATATTAAATATATTGTTCTTTCTCTAGCCTAACCTTGTTCTACATCATGTATTGGTAACTGATACGATACAGTGAGTTGGTGTAGTCGATGGTGTGACTTCCACGTAAGATCTTATAGATTAGGCGGTTATATCATGACAAATTTACAATTTTAGGATTAGGTCTATTATTGGAGCAGTACTGATATCATAGTAGACCAAAATTCTACACATGCTTATTTGTCAATATTGTTAGTGCATCGATAGTGGTTCCGTTTTCCGTAATGAAGCACCGCAGGAGATGGTGCTTGAATTGTTTATAAATAATACTGGGGTCATCTACATTGCTGTCATTAATTATGAATAATCTGGTTGTGTTAAGAGAATTTGATTCCATACATGATTGGAAATGCCGATTCATTGACAAGTCTAAGTTTTCACTACATTAAGCTTTATTCTGAATGGTCGAAAATACTTGCTTCGGAGTGAATTATTTCTGCTAATCAAGTTAAGTGAGCTCTGAAGCCGATATACGACATGGTGCTTGTGGTGTTGGTGCTTTAATTTCCATAACTTTCTATCTAATGTCTTAGAAGCATTTTGGCCCATATTGGTATTATAAATAACATGGTGGACAATTGGGGCAGTGCAATCAAGACGATACGTCAGATTGTGGTGCAGTCATCAAGAATCGCAACCTTTATTTGCTAGGCTGCAAAGCGCACCACTGGAAGGAATACAAATGAACTGGTAACAACAGCACATACAGGCGATTCAAACAAATAAGTAACGTATGTAAAAAACACAATAAGAGAAGACAGGCTTCACTACCAGATAAAGCTTATCGATAAATTTGTCTTCAATCTTAAAACCTTATTCTTTCACGCAGCCTCGCTTCAACAAGCCGAAACTAGAGTTTCCTAACTGCCAGGTCTTAGTGGCTCAAACAACAACGACAGTGACAGGACAACACTCGGACATTTCGATGGACTCACATCAACGTCGTAGATGAAAGCCTCATCCTTAACTCCACAAGACTTTCCGAAGTGAACCTAAGCTCTGACTCGGTATACCGGAAACTGCAGCATCTAAAAAAGACACTTCTCCTGGTCCGGCGACAAAAATGCCTTCCGAGCAAATCTTGAGTTGGTAACGTTGAAGCGCATTTTCGGTCAGTTCGATGGAAGAATTTCCCACACAACCTTCAGTAGTTTAAGTTGTCCCCGTCTATGGAAACATAGTGTTCCCTCCCTCATCTGAACAGGATAAGAACACAATGGAACGTATTCAAACGACGAGCCACGAAACCGGTCCAGTGACTGAAATTCAAGTCTCATGAAGAGCAGCTCTAACCACTGGACCTTTACCCGTTAGAGAACGGGCGTCTTAGAGGTGACCTTTCAATGACGTAGATAATCCTAAATACTTCTGACCATCCTCTTAAACACCTACTTAAGCTTAGTGGCAACATAAAGCCTAGGAGTAACACCCCGGAACTGGGAATACAACATACACCAACAGACTGTAGGCTCGCACTTTAGTACTCGAGAGAAGTCAAGTTCCGGAAATCGCTAACGTCTGAGGTAGTCGAAGTGACTTTCCAGGAGTCCTTTTGAAGAAAACTTGATATATTTCTCTATGAACTAAGGACAAAATTTTACCATAACTTACCAAGTTTTTTTCTTCTTCGTCTTTTATCGTTAATTCGCCTTGGTGCTAAACTGAAGGCATCGGTGATTCACCGCTACTAGATGCGGAAGCCCGTTAAGCGAAAGCTTCTAGTCGTCCAGATCCATTTGAAAACGAAGGCGCCTAGTTTCATTTGAAGGTCAACAGTATGCTTCATGTTGTGCGCGCTATACGCGCATTACTGAAGGCCCCTCCAGTTATTTTAAGAAACATATCAACCAATAATGTAAACTAGTATTTTAGTACAACTTTTGTCTAGAATGTCTCGGACCTTTCTAAAATTCGTAATATCGGTATATCTGCTCACATTGATAGTGGGAAGACAACACTTTCCGAAAGAATTCTTTTCTACACCAACAGAATAAACGAGATGCACGAAGTGAGTTCAAACTTTTGGCAAGGTTCTAATTTATGGACGACCTTTGAACAAATCTTAAGTGACCTTGAGAAATATTAGCTAATCAGCAAACAGTCAATATAGAGTAAAAATATGTACAAAACCAAGGAAATAAAGTGGATACACTTCTTTTACGTGGTTCACAAACTTGTCAAAATTAGAAAGACTTAGGCGTTCTAAAACCGTAGTGCATGCGGTAGAGGAAATTATCCATATGGCTACAGAATAGTCGGCCTCTGGATTCAGATTCAGATTTGTGTAGTAAGGACAGAAGGCCTACGGCCTATGTTATTCCTTTTCTAGTATGCTTCTGTGAGTGTCCAGTCTTTTCTTAAAAGAGTCAATTGAAGGTGCAGATACCACTGCTTCAGGCAGCAGGTTCCAAGTATTGATGACTCGGTGTGAAAACCTGTATGCCACGGGTATTTTGTTCGTTCTTGGCTTTTCTACTCGCCTGCTATGTCCTCTGAGGTGTCCCGATCTAGTGGGAAGAAAGAGAGAGAATAAGTTAGGTCCGAAATCATTTCTTAGTATTCTGTACATCAATATTAGATCTCCCCTTAGTCTGCGATAGGACAGAGTAAAGAGGTTCAGTTTTTCAAGCCGCTCTTTATATGATAAACCCCGGAGTTCCGGAATTGCACGCGTAGCTGCCCTCTGTACCTTTTCTAGTATGTCTGAGTCACCTTTTAAACAGGGGCTTGCAGCCTGAACACAGTTCTCTAACTTAGTTCTCACTAAGGATGTGTATAATGTGGTGAACATGGTAGTATCAAGCTTAGTGAATGTCCTTTTTAAAGCCCAGAGGGTTCGAAACCCCTTAACTGCGACCTCCCGGCAATGGGCCGTCGTCTTAAGATCATTGCTCACTGTCACCCCTAGGTCCTTATGAGACCGGACTACGGGTAATGACACATCCCCTATGTTGTACGTATTAACCTTTGAATCCCCCAAGTGCATGTAGACACACTTTTCCGAGTTGATAGGCATTAGCCACTCTTTAGACCAGTTTATCATATTATTTAAGTCGGTCTGAAGAGTAAATACGTCTTTGTCTCCAGTTATAACTCGCCAAATTTTTACATCGTCAGCGTATAATAACATTGGAGACTGTACTATACTTGTAAGATCATTAACGTACATTATAAAAAGTAAAGGACCTAGGACGGAACCTTGGGGTACTCCACTAAGTACTGGTCTCCAGATGGAGCACTTGGAATTTATTCTTACTTTTTGCCTACGACCTACTAGGAAATCCTTAATCCATTTTAAAAGAGGTCCGGCAATACCAAGGTTTGCCAACTTCAATAGCAGTCTATTAGTTGGCACCTTGTCAAAAGCCTTACTGAAGTCTATGTAGACAACATCCACTGAGTTTCCATTGTCTAGCGCATTAATCCAGAGCTCCCTAGCTATAAGGAGGTTCGTTGTACAGGATAGACCCTTTCTAAAACCATGTTGTGCCATGTTCAGCAAGTTATTGGTTTCCATAAATGCTGTTATGGTCCGTTTGATTATCCTTTCCAGTATTTTAATTACAACACTGGTGAGGCTTACGGGTCTGTAATTTGATGGAACTTGTCGTAGACCAGTTTTATGTATGGGAGTGACGATTGCGTCCTTCCAGTCCATAGGTAACACACCTTGGTCAAGTGACGTTTTGAATATCACAGTCAGTGGGCTGCGATATATTGGGCAATATGTCTCAAGATTTTGGGGTGTAGCTCATCTGGTCCTGTTGACTTCTCCATGTTTAGGGTGCTAAGAGCCTTAAGCACATCGTTTTGGTCGAAGTCCACGGTGAGCAGCTGGTTTGTTGACTCTGTAATTGGGTCTGGTTCTTTCTCTAGAGGAGGTTCCTGAGTGAAAACTGCCCCAAAATAGTCAGCCATAACCTCAGCTTTTTCCTGATCTTCCTCTATCATTTCAGATTCACTTCCTACTTTAATTAGGTTGGGAATCCAGTGATGAATCCTTGTTCTGTAGTTTATGTACGAGAATATCCTCTTGGGCTGCTTGAGTGCGGATTCTGCCAGCTGCATTTCATATTTTCTTTGCGCTTCCCGAATTTTAGTTATACACTCGTTTCTTATCGATCTGTAGTGTTCCATGATAAAGTCTCAAAAACTCTTTTAGCCTCGACCACATAGCTTCAATATTGTTTATGTGCAGTCCGGTTGTTGAGTGCACAAAGTACTACTTGTGGATAACGACACGATGCACATAACCAAGCCTATGTAGGAGTTTGTACACCTTCCAAACATCCGTATATTTTGTCGTACCTGGCTGCAGCCAGTGTTACTTGTTCTTTTATTATCCAGTTCGCAATAATTGTCGTAATTTGCCTTAGGAATTATATATGGGGTTTTCATCATGAACTGACATCAGTTATAATGCCAGAAGTTGGAGCCGTAACCTTGAAATCTCTAAAATGCCTCTGGTTGGCTTGTCCATAAATTAGATTCTCGCCCCCTTGAGTATGTACCTACAACGCACAGGCTTCCCGATCTTTTTTAAAGAAATATAGACCTGGGAAACTTGCAACCATGGGATGAGTAAATGAAATCACTTGAACACTGATTTAGTCTTCAGTAATAAGGATAGTAGGTTGGTGAGCCTGTGTCAATCCTAACAGATTACCTTCCAGTGAAGGTCCAGCTCCTTGAAACTATTCACTGATGGGTCTGATATCACTTGCTTGGGTAAGGCGTTCCAGTCATTGACTACTCGAAAAAAACGGGACCCACTTTAAGTTTATTAGATCGCGGTTTGTGAACCTTCTTGCTATGATGTCGGAGATTATTAGTGCTAGAGGGAGCAAAAAGATAAGAAATATTAACACCCAAATCATAATTAAAGATACGAAATGCCAGTGTAAGGTCATCTCGCGTCCTACGATACGACACGGGGAAAAGGCTTAGGCGTTTTAAGCGCTAATCGTAAGGGAGTCTAGAAAGACCCTTCACTAATTTTGTTCCCACACTCTCAAGTAAGTTAGTATCCTTTATCAGACATGGGCTAGCTGCTTGGATACAGTACTCTAAGTGTGGTCTTACATAGGTGGGATATAAAATCTGAAACATCTCGTCAAAGCATTTGAATGCTCGGCAGAGTGACCATAACTCACGATAACGTTTGGCAGCAGCTGCGTTGCAATGCGTAGTTGTTTTGAAGTAATGACTTATTATTACTCCTAAATCTTAATGTTCTTGAACGCGTGGAAGAGATGTACCATCAATAGTATAATGGTAACTATTACCGTGCCCGTTGTGTATGAGCAAACTCTTTCTAGAATCTGTTAGGAAATGCAGTTTGAATAAAAACATACCTAGCGTGGATTGCATTTAGTTGCAAACTACGTTGTCTTTTAATGGAGAATATATTCTAAAGCTTTTGCAATATAACCATTAGGTTCTGTGTTATATTATTTCTAATCTCAAATGAGACTTATTTATAGACGACCTTTGAGTGACGCTGAAAAGATCTCGAGACAGCCCACCTACTTACAAAGATCTAAAGAGGGCTATAAATTAGTATGAGAAATTAGGATTTCGAGTTTGTATTTAGAGTTAGGAGTTAAAGTAAAGTTTTTCATCGCGAACTGATATCAGCTATGGTTTCAAAATGCTATTTAACTATAGGAGTGAACGGAGTGTGTGCTGAAGTCCAAGACGCTATTCTTAATTCTATTAGTTCATCCATAAATTGTAGTCGCCTTTAAAATCAATCTAATGAGTTGTACAATCTTTGGGATCCAATACTGGATATTATAATATTGACATCCTTTATTTTACGGCTGTATACGTCTCCTTACAATGCAAGTATACAGAACAAACACATGATCACAGTACAGCTCTCTAATAGTTGGTAATCTATTACTGTTATGTTCTCCATTAACAGTATGTTGTATTATGAAGTGCGATTAGGTTTGATTTTATTCATTCCCATCCACAACGTACTATATAGTATCCTTATCATTGCTATTATTAGTTTTATCTTGGTCATATAATATTATATTAGCCTATTTTTGAATTACTGGTATGATGAATAAATATCGGTCAATTATAGTTGCATATAAAGTTTACGTATGTTTTGTAAAAATGACGCTTTTGATATAGGTTAGAGGCAAAGATGGAGTTGGTGCTGTAATGGACTCAATGGAGCTAGAGAGACTCCGTGGAATAACAATTCAATCTGCTTCAACCTTTACAATGTGGAAAGATTGCACTATCAATCTCATTGATACACCCGGTCACGTAGATTTCACAGTCGAAGTTGAAAGAGCTCTTCGAGTACTTGATGGTGCAGTTCTAGTATTATGTGCTGTCGGTGGAGTCCAATGTCAAACAATCACAGTGACTAGGCAAATGGATCGTTATAATATACCTCGAATCGCATTTATTAACAAACTTGATCGCCAAGGTGCAGATCATGTTCGAGTTCTTAATCAAATAAGGTGATTCCTAAGACCGAGCTTCATAAATTTGCTAGTTTTATCTAGTTTTTAATTGATTATCACTGTTTCAGCAACTTTTAAACCAATCACATTCTAACTCCACAACTTATTGTCTGGATCGTAGTTGTAGAATCTACCAATATAATGAATTATTATTTACTGGTTTTCCTATCTGTACTAGTTCAGAATAATCAGTTGCACAGAAAATCGAGTGCAATTTAGGCCATATTTGAATAAACGATAGCTTGTGTCAATACAGTTCACCGTCATTGAAATAAATCTTTTTACGAGAGGAAACTTCGTAAACCATTCTTAAATGTTTTAAGTAGGATGTTATTGTAATGGTCCGCGACTAGAATTCTGAACCCAGTTCATATAACTTATTTCGTATATCAAGCTAATTTGAAATTAGTATTTGATTCAGTAAAAGTAGAGCTGATGAATCACTTTTTGGGCATGTAACTTGGACTTTGGAAGTTGGAGGCATGCATAAGCTGCAGGTTTTTGATGATAGATGTCTTCGAAATGTTGCTCGCGTCCCATGGAGCAACCGAGTGTGTAATGCTGAGGTTAAGCTTAGGGTGTTAGTTAAATGTGACAAATTGGGCGAAAATTATAGTCATTGACCACTAGTTTGAGCCATATAGATATGTCTGGATCCCCTAGTTGGGGTCACTGCGATAGTTGCTATCAGTGATTGAAGATGGTAGATGAAATGACTTAGGATTGGTTACAGTGGCCTAGGTTCGTCCACTTTTTATTTTCATCTGAATCTTGAGTTTTAGTATTCCTTCATGCATACCTTTTCATTCAGTTTTCGAACCGTATTATCGATGTTTAGTCTTTCTCATTATCATTACTAATGCATTATTTCGACTTGTTAATTTCCTCTCGTCGTACTAACATAATATGCCAACTCGTGAAATCAAATATTTGTTCCGCGCTCTACACTGATTATGACTGTCACAGTTGACAAAAGATTAGCTGCATCAATAGTTAGCACAAAAGGAAGTATGAACTCATCGTGCCCGAAGGGCTACGTATGCGTTAAATATATTCTTTTTTGAATAAACTATTGAGAATCTTAATGAACCATGCAAAAGTAACTTGACTTTATTGACACAATTCTCTGTCAACAATAACTACACCATAGTTCGTTCATAATCATGATAATAGTGTTATCGTTATGCATCCGATTTATTGAGTTTGTTCGATGATCTTTATATAGAAATTTAGCTGTAGAAATTGTTCACTTCTAATTACAGGGAATTTGCAAATAAATAAACAAAACTAAATATTAAAACACTTGGCAGATGACATAAAATGGTTATTGTATGAAATTATTGACTGCTAGTTCAAGCCTTATCGGTAGGTGCAGACCTCTTGGTTTGGGTCTCTACAATACTCTCAATTTTTGAGTTACATGACTCAATATCGATTGTACTAACCGAATCGCATTCTTTTGTCTTCTCCCAAAGCACTAGTTATGCCATTCCTAGGTTTTCAGTCATTTGTTCCGTTTATTCCGTTAAAACTATTTTTTACGTTCTTATTCGCATTTTAGTCGAAACTAATTTCTATCCTTTGCTTCTCGTTTCATTAATTCCCAATCTTAGTGTACTAACTTAGGGTATGTGTATAAAATAACCTTTGGATGCCATTTAAAGTAAGTTTTTTTTAATGTTTCACGGCCCTTAAGCATGCTTTATATAGAGGCTTAGAGATAAACCCTCTCGGCTTCCAACTGGTAGATCTAAATTTCAAATCTTACTTGATTTGATCTGGGGAGCCAGGTGATATCAATACTATTGGTAGTAATAATATAGTAGTGGTCATATTAGCAGGAGAACATCACTTAGAAATATTGACTAGTGGACGAATAATGTTTAGTCTCAATGTCTACCCAAATCCGATCGAAAATTATTCAAATTCACTAGTTTAATTATCTAAATGCCATTTATATTGTAAATATATATACTCCTTTCCTTCTCATTGACTTTTGTTTAGGTCAAAACTTAACTTCAATTCAGCTTTTATTAATATACCCATATGTCAAGAGCCAAAAAGTACAGGAATAATTGACTTGATTAGTGAGACAGTTGTTTATTTTGATGAACCGTTTGGGTAAGTGTTTGAGTAAAGATTTTTTCTCATCAGTTTTTGTATTCCCCTCTGTTATAATTCTCTCTTAGGGTTATAACCCAGCTATTCCTATTGCTTAGTATTCTCGGACACTGATTCACTCGACAATTCCCCAAATAAGAACACGGTTGTTTAGGAAGTGAGTAAATGCAATAGGGAAAACGTTAGTATATTTATAGTTTTTTCACATGAGATTTCTAGTGTTCACTAAGTATTGGCTAAAGCTGGCTGGATAATAATTAGCCAATCAGCGTGCGCAAAGGCAATGTACATTGAGCATGCTTTAATCCAGTCTAGGTTCCGCTAACACCCTCCTTAGTTTTAATGAATATTTTGTATTCTCTCATTTAGTGCTGTAATTTAGTGGTCAACCTGTCTAACTTTTAACCGTTACTGATACGGACCCCCTCCTCGTTTGCTTTGGGTTTTAACTGGGGAGCAGCGTTACCGGTCGTCATACAAAGTGCGTTGCTCAAATCCGTATGAAATCATTATTTATCAGCCTCAATCGTTTATAAAACTGCGGACTACCAGAACGTGATTCTTAAGGTTAAACGCGTTAACAACTGAAAAACATGAAATAGTGTTGATCTCATTGATATGATGATATATCTTACCATAGTGTAACTCATCAAGTATACGTCCATTCACTCCTGTCCAATCCTATTGTTTGTCTAAGGAGTAGTAATGCTACTCAGCTACTTGAAACAAAGTATATAGAATTGGAACCCGAACCGTTCAGTGGATAACTCACCATCCCATGTTTTCTTGTTTACTAGAATACATTTACTTTCTAGCTGTTGTGTCTTGTTCTATTAAACAAAATATGAAAATTTTTCACCCATTGAACTATTGTGCTACAATTTTTTATTGTTATTGTTGATGAATGAACTAAGGAGTTTTAGTATCCTTGATTTAAAGTTAAATAGTAGTATCAAAGGTAACTACTTCTCATTTTATTTTGTGAAGTAGTTTGGTTCATCGATTTTATTTAATTTTATCGTTAAATATTGATAAGGGTAAGAAATATCATGTTTGTGTACACTCATCCTAACTTGTGATAACTATGATTAATTTATTTAATTTTTGTTGCGTGTTATTCTATGACTCTAAAGTTGTGATTCGTTGAGGTGTAAGCATTTGAATGTGAACTAGTTAGTTACATATCTACATAGGCTTGGTCAAAGAGGAAATGCGACTAACTTTCTAACAGTAAATTTCACTTAAGATCTAAGACAAGAAGAGTGAATACATCCATGCCACTGCGACGGATCTTAAGTCATGTCATCTAAGATCTTCGACCATTGGCCACGATTGTTATACGGATCCCGACTGAATAGTCTGAACCTACCAACGCGGCTCAGACTATCAGTCAATAACTTAATTGTTCGAACCCTTTTATCCCTCTTACAACCTATTCCTACTCCAGTTACTTTCTCGCACAAGGGTAGATTTCAGTTGCTCATCGATAATGTATATCCCAAACACCTCGGTGGATGAGAACTCAGCTTCATCCACTGACTTATTATACATCTTTAGTCTTAGGATTTCTCACTCTGTTGTTCCATGGTACTCAGGCTTCCGTTCAAAAATAATTTGATCTTCTCTTAATATTTTAGTGACAAACCCGGTTTATGATAAGAAAAGACCAATTTGTTTAAATTGGTCGGTAAACTTGACTGAAGAGTATAATAATATCATGTAACTGGAGTACTATCTGTGATTAGTTATGGTTGCTATACAGTTTAACGTGTCACATTAACCTTACATCTTTTGATCTAAAATGTACAATTTATCTTACTGTGATTTTTCCCTAATAGTTTAACTGTAAGACAGGATGCTATCCCATCTTCCATGTTAGCCGAAACTAAAGAACGTCGTGCTGAATTTATCGGTAATTTTGTTTTGTTTTAATGAAATATAGTTTATTTTTATTTAGTCTTATGTTTTCCCTTTCATTATTCACCTTTTTGCTCTGTTAACTTAATGGTTGCGTAACAGCTCAGGACCAATCTGAACGCCGTAAATACATTTACTCTTTGTATTCCCTTAGATATTGAGTTTCAAAATTATTTTACACGTTTTTTTCTATATGACCATATAACTTTGCAACAGTATGTGATTTATTCAAACTTGCTTGGTATGTAAGAATGAAATGTGTTATAATTTCTCTTATTACTACCCAGCTATTCCTATTGCTTAATATTCTGGGACACCAATTCACTCGACAATTACCCAAATCAGAACATAGTTGAACAGGAACGAAGTTATATTCCATACAACATGGGTAGATGTAAGTAAGAAGCACAATAAGAAAAAAAACGTTAATATATTTATAGTTTTTACATGAAAAAAGGGGCATAATACAGGTTGACCATGATAAATGTCGACAATATACTATTCCACTGGGTGAAATCATGAGTCAATTGGAGCTATACCACCATGGAAAACCTGGAAGCACTGGACGGCCGTTTCGTCCTAGTACGGGGCTCCTCAGCAGTGCGCATCCACGATCCCGCCTAGCGAAATTCGAACCCAGGACCTATCAGTCTCGCGCCAGGCGCTTAACCAACTAGAACACTGAACCGGCAATGTTAATGTCTAACTTCAACCAATATACTATTTATGAAATGTTGTTTACGAGAATTCACAATCGAGAAGACTAAGCGAAAATTATCTACCTGAAGTTCAGAGCATAATCATATGTAGCCAGATCTATTAAAGTTTCGTAGTTACTTTCCTAGGTTTTGATAAGCTTCTTTATTGGTATGGTTTATCTTTAGCCAGCCCGTAGTTTATAAAAGAAACTGACACTTTAAAAGCCATCTAGAACGTAGATACTTAGTTGATGACCGGATCACGTTGCAATTCTTATGAGAATGTATCAAATATATTTTCTTAACCATAAGATAAACAAGTTTTGTTGCGCTAATATTTTTCTTCTTGAATTAAGCCATTACTTGTGTATATCATTGTACTGAGATCAAATGTGATAACATAGTGCGTGACACACTTCCTATCGGTTTTTGGTGCAAGTTTTCTATAATTCAGTGGAAAACTTTGCGGTATGCTTTGGATCTTAACTAATTTCATCAAGTTTTTATGGGGTAAAATTACTTAGGTTACGAAAGGCGGCCGCAGCCGGCTCAGTGGTCTAAAGGTTAAGCGTTCGCACGCGAGACTGATATGTTCTGGATTCGAATCTCGCGGGGCGGGATCATGGATGCGCACTGCTGAGGAGTCCCATACTAGGATGAAACGGCCATCCAGTGATTCCAGGTTTTCCATGATTGTCTAGCTTCAGTTGACTCACGAATTCAATTATTAAACGAATCTAATACCTACAAGTCAAAAATCTGGTTACAATTTTACTTGTTTGACGTCTTACTTCGTTAGTTCAATCTTTTATTGAATCGAACTTTTTTCCATGGTTATTATTTTCTAACATTCTTTCTCTTCTTACATTCCAGAATGTTTAGCTAATGCTGATGACGAGATTGGAGAAGCATTTTTAAGTGAAAAGCCATTAACTCAAACTGAATTAAAAGCTGGTTTACATAGAGCTACACTTGCAAGACGATTTGTTCCAGTTTTAGTTGGTTCAGCATTACGTAACCGTGGTGTACAGCTTTTACTCGATGCCATTTTGGATTATTTGCCTAATCCTGGAGAAGTAATCTATCATGCTTTGAATGAAAGTTCTGGGTAGGTTCTTTTCATTGGTTTATCTGTTTCTTAATGAAAATTTGTTAATATTTATTTATCCTAAACACTTATAGTACTGACCTTTGAACGATTTATGGAATTTTCAAAATATTTTGACTGGTTTAAGCTAATGTTGGGATTCTCCAGTTTCTGGGTCTTTCTAGAAGTGTTTGTAGACATTTTCCAGTGAAATTATTTGTTTATATTTAACACAAATGTTAAAGAAAGTTTGCACAAAGAAGGGTTACGTTACTAATCGATGTGATTTGCAAAATCAATGAAAATTTAGAATTACGTATTAGACTTACTCTCATGGGAGGTTTTCGACAATCCAAATGTCGTTAACCACTCGAACTATCGATGTCTTTAGGAAAAAGTACTCATTCATAACACTGGAGGGCTAACTACCGAAGGCTCTATATCAGTCAGTCAGTCAATCAGTACCTACAATGGAAAATTTCGTGTTAATGTTCAGATCCGCAAGAATAGATCACAGGATTCACCTTAAAGTTAACTTTCTTCATTGTTCGATTTGTCCTTTTTTTTCTCACCAGTTGGTAAAACTATACTATATTGACGAACCGATGAGGTTTAAGATAGTGTCTCTTGAATTTTTGCACGAAGTTCGAAATTCGATTATGAATAGCTTGTATCTTATGAATAACTAACTAAATACTTCTAATATTTAGTTACTAGGATGTTTATAATTGATAAATATAGGAGACGATGTACACCATGATTAATACGTTTTCAAGGGTAATTTAACGTTTCTTGATATCTAGAATCAAAGGACTAAAAATATAAGTATTGATTCGTACTGGACTACAAAGTAGTTCTCTGCTTGATTCTTAATTATTACGCCTAACCGCTAACGCTGTATTCCATCCGATTCCAATTTCTAGGTCTAACCGTAAATTCTTAATAAGGCCACGACCTTTTTCGGGTTTTTGTGTGGTAAATTGTTTGTTTTTATCAATCTCATCCTGGTTGGTTAAAAGTTGACTTTATTTTCTTAGGATTATTCAGAAGTCTTTGCGGGTGATCAATATAGCATACGTCTACCCGTTGCTTTATTTCTCAAGATAATATAAAAATATTTGTACTCAACAACTGTGTCAATCTTCTTTTCGTATACCTGATGCATTTATTTATCAGGGATTACATTTCATCTCCTAACTTATTTATTTTAACACATAAACATTAGTACAAGGAGGCACCAAATACATATGCGCCACACAAATCTCATTCGATATGTGTGAGGGCTGTGATACTGCCCGGGTGCCCGAACCGAAGCAGGTGGTTTTCTTAGGGGGCCACTCCCCGAGCCTTTGACCTAAAGGTCTGACCCACAAGGCAGTGGAGCATCGTAAGGAGATGCAGTCCCATGGAAGCCGGTGACCAAAGATTGGTTCATACGCCATTTGTTCCCGCAGGATACTGGAGCCCATGTGCACCATTGGTTCGGGATCCGGTTAAAGCGCCGGACATTCGCTTTTCGTCCTCTCATTTTTGTAAACAACACCCCCGCCACGAGAAGGCAGTGAGTAGGACTTCCCTGGCAGAGGCTATATACGCGTGGCCATATGAGAGCATTTCGAGAAGGAGAGCGGACTCTCCCCACTCTCGGCCGTACCAGGGCATTTGGGGGCTAGTGTTTAAATGATTTTTATTTGAGGATGATTTACATTGACTAGTCAAGCCTTATTAAAGTTTGGTCACACCATGTAATAGTTTGAAATTAGAGACCTCTTTTCTAAATGTTTCTTTTTTTAATTAATAGCTTTTAAAGTTTAACCAGCTAATATCAATTCTGTTATTGAAGTTATGAACTGATCTGAGTTAGACAACTATTAAAATCCTTGGAACACTAAATAGCTATTTCGTTTCTGTAGTAATGTGAAATGTTTATCAACGATTCTGTCATCTGGAATCGAACCGAGGACCTTCGGTCCCACTCGTGAACACTTGACCTCTATATTACTGAGCGGGAATCCACTGGTGTACATACTAATATTATTACCTGTTTTAGATTTATTTAACACTTTCTATATGTGCTTTTATGTTTCAGTGAAACTAGAAAGGTCCCACTGAAACCTGAACGAAGCAGTGATAATCCATTCCTGGGACTGGCTTTCAAACTGGAAGTTAGTAATATTCTCATATTCATTACTTTTAACGTGTTTCGTTTACATATTTTCAGAGTTATTACTGATTCCCAGTTGTCTTACAAATTACATTAGTGACTTTTCCAATAGTTTTAGTTGTTAACTACAAAACGTGTTATACTAGTATAATCCTAACATGATTAAATTTTCGGCAATATTCGTTATAATGATATGCCTTTTATTGTTGTTAGTGCGGTTTCAATTTAATTGGGGATTATAAAGTGAGACAAACTTGAATAATTCCTAAAATAACTACAGCAAATTCTATCCCGTTGTCAAACACTTGGGGAAAGCAGTTATTATCAGTCAGTGGCATATGGAGAAGAATCATAATATTATGAAAATTTTTCGTAATTAATGTATCTATCGGGGTCGTTGACAAGTTTTTTCTTTACCCGTAATTAGAAAAAACAACGACACATGAATTTGTGTATGTAGCTACAAAATATTCGTCTTCTCGAACCTTATAAGGTAGCAAGAGATATTTTTTAATGGTCTGAACATTATTCCCGGTTCGAGTTTACAGTTATAGAATTAAGTTTGAAGGTTTGGGATTAATTTGCTTGTAGTATACAACCGATACACAGAGAATTTCACCTTCGATATGTTTAAAACTATCGTCTTTACTTCTATTGAGAACGTTAGGTCCCCAGAACTCATTTGGAAAAGGTCCAACATTTTGTAATTTTATTCCGAAAATTTGAACTTTGTGTTTTCGCTCCAAGAGACGCTTAGTTGACCTACAGCTTACATTTCCCCCTCGGAAATCCTTGACTGTCATTGGTTGACGGACTTTTTTAGTACACTATTTTGTGGCTCTCCCAAGGATGTTTCTATCATTGTACAAATAAGCTTGCTTTGTGTACTTAGTGACCTCGTATTTCCTGGGTGCTTGTAAAATACATTCTCTACGCCTCATCAAGAATTCTCGATCTAATTGGCAGGGCCGAGGACAACGGATTAGAATAGCCTATCGTGTCACTGTGTCTTTGACCTTTGTTCCGTTCACCGAGTACGGTGAACTCGTATTAGCATTCAAGCATATCAACTTCATGGTAACAAACATTTTTTTTAAAAATCTCTAACGTTCCAAGCACTTAACAAAGTAGTATTTGTACTATTCATTGTACGTAAATTTCACACATAAACTCAAAGGCGTTTATTCGATTATGATTGGCCCACTCATAAATTTTACATTGTTCGGAATTAATTTAATCTGATTGATCGTTTGATCAATCTTACCTTTCTCCTAATCGACTAGTCTCATCTGTTTCCATCTGTACACAGGCCAAATAGTGTAACTGTACTATAGGCCTGAGACAGTAACGGTGTTTAATTGACCTTATGATTTTGAAATCACTTTTCAACCAGTAAGAAAGGAATCTGTAAACTTTCTTTACTAGTTATAAACTTCCTGAGCAGTTTACAAATGTTTTGTAAAATTCTCATCGTATAAAGTAAGAGCTGTTTACTATGGGGGGTGGTCAAATCAAAAGACGACACAAATCCATGAGGTCACTGATAAGTGAAGTGAGCCATGTTGTTAGGTGTAGATTACCTGGTTGGGATCCGCGAGACGATAGAAACCGATGGTTAGAGACCTTGAATGACATGGCTCACTGTTATGACCTTGGATGTCTGACTTTTCGATCACACGATCTATCTACCAATCCGAATACGACTTATACGAATCTTCACACTAGGCCAACCAATGACGTTCAACCGGTGTGGGCAGTTTAGCGTCCTTATTGGTCCTATGTCCTACGAGCCCTTCCACTTGAGTCCAGAACAAGATGCCAGCTTCCGAATCAGAGCAGATCAGAGCAGATCATTTATTTCAGACATACTCGGTTTATATATCAATCAGACAAACCTCAACGTACCATAAAATAGGAAATAATACTTGTACACAAATAAGCCAAAAAGTGGCTGTGAATGTGGGAGGCATTAGTTAATAAACTGAACATAACTTAAGAAGCGTAAATCGTACAATAATAAATTATAGGTCAAAATAAAGCTTATCATAAAAGGAATACAAATATACATAGTGTAATTGTTGAGTAGTTATACAATAAGGATATTATAGAATATTAGTCCATGAATAGTCCTCGGAAATTACCTGTAACTTAATCTTCACCGGATATAACACCTCCCTTTTTTTTGAAGCATTAGAGATAATAATGATCCTTAGGATTTATTTTTATTCGATTGGGCTTTCGTCTGATGCGCTGCGACCTCCTCAGGAGTGTTTCACACGTCTTGTTATTATTCGGATCATTTTTAATTTCATTATTCGACTCAGTTAATATATTTATTGGTATCTTCGACTTTGTAGCATTTTCTGTCTCTCTGGCTGGCTGTATCTGGTTTGCATGTCTCACCCATATCTTTTGTCCAACTTTTACTTCGTAGATAACTTTCCCTTTTTTTCGTATTATTATGCCAAACTTCCAAGTTGGCTTTACTCCCGTGAAATCTCTTGTTATTACCGCTTGTCCCACCTTAAACCTTCTGGGCAATGCACCGTGCCGCTTGTTGAATTGCTGTTCCATTCGTTTGTTCTTTCGGATGTTGGCTCTAAGCTTTGGTTTCATTTGCTCCATAGGTATTCTAATCTTTCTCCCAAAAATTGCTTCTGCCGGGCTTTCTTGATTATTTGTTGTTGGGTTTGGTGTTGCTCGGTATGTTTGTAGAAATCTTTGAATCATCTCGTCTATTTCACCTTCTCCCTCGGCTTTAAGTAGCGCTCTTTTAAATGTATCTACGAACCTCTCGACTAGACCGTTTGACTGTGGATGATATGGGGGTGTCTTTATATGCCTAACAGCGTTGGCGGCGCAGAACTTCGAGAATTCAGCGGAGGTGAACTGTGGTCCATTATCGGATACTAATACATCTGGACACCCAAAACAGCTAAATACTTGTCTCAGTTTTTCAATAGTAGCTTTTGTAGAAAGAGACTTAACGTAGTGGATTTCCGGCCATTTTGAGAAAGCATCAACCATCACTAAGTACTGTTTTCCGTTTATGGGACCGGCGAAATCTACGTGTACTCTTGACCATGGATTTGTTGGTGTCCCCCAACTCTGCATTTCGGTCTTGCGAGGGGCTTTGATAGCTTTTGCACACGCGGAACATCTCTCAACATATTCTTTGATCTGAGCGTCAATATTCGGCCAATATACGTATCCACGTGCAAGTGCCTTCATCCTTGCTACCCCTGGGTGTGCGGCATGCAGTTGTGACATCACCTTACAGCGTAAATTTATGGGTACGATTACTCGATTCCCAAACATCAAGCATCCATCCACAAGTGATAGGGAATTCCGACGGTGGGAATACTGTTCAATATTTTTGTCGTCTATATGGGCAGGCCAACCATGTTCGAGGTAACTAATAATCTGATTCAATTCATCATCTTCTTGAGTATAGCGTCTAATATCTTCAGAGGATAATGGTGTTGCTTTTATGGCAACTTGCAGTATATGGTGAATATCATCTTCCAACGATATCGTTGCGATAATAGAATCTTCACGTTCCTGCTTCTGATTCGCAATTAATCGAGATAAGGCATCAGCTTGTCCAAACTTTTCAGTTGATTTATATAGGATTTGGAAATCATAAGCAAGCAACGTAATAGCCCAGCGTTGTAACCGATTCGCTGTATAAGCAGGAATACCTGACTTTGATCCAAATATAGATATAAGCGGCTTGTGGTCTGTTAAAAGCGTAAATCGACGACCATAAATCATTTTATGAAATTTCTTTACTGCAAAAACTAAAGCTAATCCTTCCTTCTCAATCTGACTATATTTTCGCTCGGCTGAGTTAAGAGTTCGGGATGCATGGGCAATTGGCTTTTCTTTACCATCAGGAAAACGATGACTGATAACGGCTCCAATTCCATAGTTTGAAGCATCGGCGGCTACAATTATTTCAAGCTTTGGATTATAATGAGTCAGCAACAGTTTAGAAGATAAAATCCTTTTTATTTCATCGAAAGAATCTTGGCATTCTTTTGTCCAGTGCCATGTTGTATTAGCCATCAAAAGTTGATTTAATGGTTGTCGCAATTTATACATCTGGGGTACGAACATACTATAATAACCAATCATCCCCAAGAATGAACGAAGGGTTGTAACCTCAGTCGGTCTGGGCATATTTTTGATAGCATTTATATTGTCTGGATCCGGTCGACGACCATCTTTATCAAATATATATCCCAGGTATTTAACAGACTCGAGCAGAAATTCACACTTTTCTTTTTGTAACTGAAACCCAGCTTGTGATATTTTAGTGAGCACCACATCTAACCGACGCATTAATTCCTGCGTGGAAGAGCCAACAACTATAATATCATCCAAATAAACTGCTACACCTTCGATGTTAGACACCATAGTATCCATTATCTGCTGGAAAATTGCTGGAGCTGGCTTAACACCAAACGGTAATCGGTTAAATCGATAAAGCCCACGGTGGGTATTAATGGTTAATAACTCCTTTGAATCTTCGTCAACTTCCACCTGTAAGTAAGCTTCAGACAAATCAAGTTTAGAAAAATAACGTCCACCGTTCAGTTTAATAAATAAATCCTCTGGTAAAGGTAATGGATATGAATGATTTTGTAAAACGTCATTTAATCCTGTTGAAAAATCTGCACAAAGGCGAATAGCTCCGCTCGCTTTCTGAACTACTACAATTGGTGCTGCCCATGCCGAATAATTAACAGGTTGTATGACACCGAGTTTCTCTAGTCGGTCTAATTCTTTGTCGACTTTGTCAATAGCTGCATATGGAACTTGACGCTTTGGACGGAAAACAGGTTTTACATCCTGTCGTAGGTATAATTTTGCCTTCTCAATTGTGCAGCATCCCAATTTATTCTGGAACAAGTTTTTATGTTTCTGCAAAAGATCTTCTATAGTTACGACTTTCTTAGTTACATGAACTGTGGGTGGATCTCTAGGATTACTTGCGCTTTTCATTGTGCATATTTCATTTAATGGTACATCCCATAAATTTAGTTTATCTATCCAGTCTATACCAATAAGGTCTAACTCATGTCTGTTCGTTAAGTAACAATTTCCTGTAAAGTAATTACCTCGGAATTTAACAGAGCATTTTATCATTCCCACAAGTTTCAATATATCTCCGGACGCATTCCGTGCAATGTGCTCTGTTGGTAATACTTTCGGACACCCAATTAAATACCACGTTCGTTTCGAGATTAGTGTGATATCTGACGCCGTGTCCAGTTGCAATCGAATATGAACACCATTAACAATTAATTCCACATATCTTCTTTTATCCGCTACGCTTAGAGCCAGTGTAGAATATACGCTGTTTATATACTTATTTTCGTACTGGTGCGGACGTCTGGTTCGTTTTGATCTTAAACTTTCTCTAGTTCGGCAGACTAATTCTTTGTGGCCAACTTTATTGCATATAGTGCATCTATGATTTCTAAACCGGCAAAATCTTGAGAAATGCCACGCACCACAATACCAACATTTAGTTGCAGGTTTAGGGCTTTTCGAGTGATATTTATGACTTTTGGTACTATTTCGTCTTTGACCTATCTTAACGGCATGAACAGAATTCGATGGGGCAGCACTTTTGGTTCCCAGCATAGCTGTATCTTGTTTTAAATTTATTAATCGTTGACATTCAGTGGTGATAGTTTGTAACGTCATTTCATCATCATGTTCCATACGGGATAACAACTTCATGCGAAAGTCGGCATCAACAGGAGAGTTCAGACCAGAAATGAATAATAAGCATTTAAATTGATCACTGGTTAATACATTTAATTTAAATCGTTCTGCTTGTAAATTTACTCTTCCGGCGTACGTAGTATAATCTTCATCAGCCTCTTTAGTCAGCTGTAGACAGTTATACCGGATACGGAATAAAGACGACTGTTCACAAAACATTTTATTTAGGATGTTAACAGTTTCATCGAAACTAACTTCTCGCGGATGTTTAGGCAGAATATGGTTTTTATACTTTTGATGCTCATTAGGACCAAGTTTTTGTAATAGCAGCCGAACTTTCTTTGCGTCATCTATAGCAGCAAATTCAACTCGGAAAATATCTTCAATTCTGCCAAACCATGCTTCAAAAGTGTGACCGTTGTCTGCATCAAATATAAATTCTGAAACTGGATTAAGGTATGACTCAATACTTTTATGTTCTGGAATCTCTTGTTGGATAGATAGTTTCCCCAAAAGTGTTTCCAAGAGTTTCTGTTGAGAAGCTAACATCTGCTGCTGCTGTTGTTGAAGTTGTTGCTGCTGTTGTTGATATTGTTGCTGCTGTTGTTGTAATAATAACTGCAACTGTTCTAAGGAAATCGACATTTTTTTATTTTGCCAATAATATTAGCTCCAAAAATCACCGGCAATTATAACAGCTAATTTATTTCCAAAATCTGAGTCACCACTTGTATTTTTTTGCCAAAATCCCCGTCGCCAATTGTTATGACCTTGGATGTCTGACTTTTCGATCACACGATCTATCTACCAATCCGAATACGACTTATACGAATCTTCACACTAGGCCAACCAATGACGTTCAACCGGTGTGGGCAGTTTAGCGTCCTTATTGGTCCTATGTCCTACGAGCCCTTCCACTTGAGTCCAGAACAAGATGCCAGCTTCCGAATCAGAGCAGATCAGAGCAGATCATTTATTTCAGACATACTCGGTTTATATATCAATCAGACAAACCTCAACGTACCATAAAATAGGAAATAATACTTGTACACAAATAAGCCAAAAAGTGGCTGTGAATGTGGGAGGCATTAGTTAATAAACTGAACATAACTTAAGAAGCGTAAATCGTACAATAATAAATTATAGGTCAAAATAAAGCTTATCATAAAAGGAATACAAATATACATAGTGTAATTGTTGAGTAGTTATACAATAAGGATATTATAGAATATTAGTCCATGAATAGTCCTCGGAAATTACCTGTAACTTAATCTTCACCGGATATAACACTCACAATCATTTGTAATAGCGCAGGTGACTCCACTCTTTATGTTCTCCCAAATCCTAATCTTCTGAATTCTTTATGTCCCTTTCTTTTTTCTCTTTCCAAATTTATTTCATTGGATTATACTCCTTGAATAACATCTTCAAACCCTAATCTTTGCAATTACTACTTATACTTTTACTACCTCTACAACTATGCGATCTGAAACGACAATTGTATTTCTGTGCTAACGTGGTATGGTAACTGGAAGTGATGTATATACGTAAGAAGTTCTATGTTGTCACTGACTGATTGACTTTTGAATTTTGCACAACAAACCGAAATTCCTATTTGTTGAATTCTAATTGACTCGGTCTTAATAGCATAGTTACATCGATGGCTTTTATCCAATTCATCTATCTTATTGATACTTTCTTGTCAAATTGTAATTCACACAAAGTATATTAACTGGAAATGAATATATCAGAATTAATTTGATTTTTGTAAAAGCTATAGTAAAAATGAGTTAAGGTATTGATTTGAAAAAATTGTTACTATATAGGCTGATATCAACTTGATCTCCTATCATATAAGCACTGAAGTTACATACAGTGTCAATCAGACTAAATGTGAGTTTATCAATTAAAAATAGTTTAGTAAGATTGCTTATTGAATTTGGTTCATTTTTTGTTGTTGTTGATCGGATCATCTTAGTTTTTTTTTTTTTAAAAATTTAGGCTAGTAAATTTGGTCAGTTAACTTATATGCGTATCTATCAAGGTTGTTTACGTCGTGGTGATTCAGTGAGAAATTCTCGTACAGGTCGTCGTATTCGAGTGTCTCGACTTGGTCGATTAAATGTTACAGAATTAGAAGATTTAGAAGCTGTCTATGCAGGAGATATTGCTGCATTTTTCGGTGTTGATTGTGCATCTGGTGATACAATGGTTGATGTAAATATGAAAGAACCATTAGCTATGGTGAGTTTTTCTACTTAACAAAGTCTGAGTAAGTTTATAACGTGATGACGGTGTTTATTTTGCTAGTGGAACATTAACTTGTCTAACATGACGCTATTTTGTAATCACGTATGCAAACTTAACTTATTAATGACATGTTTATGCATTCTTCCATAAGGCATTCACTATATATAGGCCAGTATTAATATTAAATGGGACTCGAACAAATGGAGTTGTTAGTAGTTGAAAAGCAAGTTATTTAACCACTAAACTACCTTTTTAATGACATTTAAATAGGTATGTTTTATTACTAAGTTTCTTATTAGAATCGAGATAAGAAAACCTATCTTCTCTGGTTATATTTCTAAATTAAATTGTGATCTGGATCAAGTTATTTTAAATATTGAATGTTGACTACTTTCCTAATAATGTAACCGATATGCGTCTTCGAATTATCGATTTATAGTTGTTATGATAGTTGAGATTAAAACAACCTAATATTGTTTTTGTAAGTGCCAGTGAAAATGAAGCACGAATATAAGCAAAGTATATTATTAATATCAAGTTTATTTTACTACGCGGTTTCAATAGATGACAATGTACTTATGATAGGCCTTCAAAATAAGAACTTAACACTTTAATAACTACTTGCAGAAAGGCAGTGTGTGTGTGTGTGACGAGGCTTAAGCATTTATCCTTTTGGTCTCAAAGTTACATTTCTAGTTTGATAAAAACCACCAGTAATCCAATTCCCCTTATAGGTCCCTCAAGAAACATTCTTCCACTGTGTGAACAACTTTGAAGTAGCGTCTCTTCACATTCACTTTTAACAAGACATTATTGTTAGCTCACTGCATGATTTTATCGCCGAAATGAAAAATCCGTCAAATTTAAGTTGCTAATGGTGAAGTTGATTTTCATCACACGGAATCGAGCGCAAGACTAAATTCTCATAGTGAACACGATTTAATTCAACATGTGAATCAGAATCCACCGACCCATGTTTTCAGCTCCGACCAATTTGTGATCTAGTTCACTCCTTAACCAATGTAACTGGCAAATTTTCTGTCATCACTTCCAAGTAAATCATCTCAAAGTCACTTATTAGTCAGATAAATAGAGAATGGTGTGTAGTGATGGCTCATCAATGATGTTGGTTTTCAATCACGTTATATTACGGGTAGACTTGGATTCAGAAAATGTGGACAACTAGATATAGCTTATGGATCTATAGATGCATACTGTCAAAAGATCCAAAAGTAGCACAAGACAGTGCTACTAGTCCTTATTTTCTAAATCGTTCTACACCTCATATCACTGTGCGAAAGTACACTATTATGGCTTCTTTATTCCTTCTGAATATATTGATATTGTATTCTATGCACCGAATTGTCTAATTGCAGAGCTTCCATCTGTGTCTATTTACATTGAATAAAGTGGACACCCTCTTCATCTATCCATACATGAACATAGATTAGCAGTAAGGCGAAACGGTATGCATTATTAGCAATATCAGTACACACAGACAACCGAATATTTAAATTGGATTAGGTGAATTTTGAAATTATGAAGCATGGGAGTTCTAAGAACGTGACATAATTTTTAGAAGTCCGTCATCCAAATCATTCGGCAATTTATATGCATCTCGATATAGATCCGATCTGTCAACCCATATGGAAGAGACCAACCAATCAAATGTTCGGAGGTTGACTGAATAAAACATTCAACTGGAACACTAAGATATGATGATAGTAGAACTTATTTAGACAACCAATCATAAACAAGGCTATCAAAGCTAGTTGATGTAACACTCGTAGTGTGGTGCGTGCTACTTATATTGATGTAAGTAGTATATAACGCAAGTTAAGGAACGTAATGTCTGGCAGCAGAAGATGGGGAAAATCAAGAAAGAAAGAGCGAAAACACAGTGGAATTTGTAAGAAATCGCATGAACAATGAAATGTGAGACAATGGATTGATGTTTGCAACGGCAACAGTCCGGTTTGATATGATGGAATGATATTTTGCAAATTAATGATTTACTATATGGTTTTTCTATTTTACCAAGTAACTCTGTAATTTTATGCTAAATACAATTCGGTTGTCCTCACCTGTGTTCTCCTTCACTACAGTAGAATAATTGAAAAGCTCACTTCTGCATGAAGTATAGACTGATGATGCTTCCCAGAATGACAATAAAAGTTCTACAAGCAAAACTATGTAGCTTAGCGAACACAACACAAGAAGCATCCATTTGAGTTCCAAATCATTCTATCATTTCTTTGGAATATTTGATTTTTTCTTTACTATAGGAATCAATGTTCATCCCAGAACCAGTTGTATCAATGTCAGTTAAACCGACAAATAAATCAACTATTGAATCATTTAGTAAGGGTTTAGCACGATTTACACGTGAAGACCCAACGTTTATTCTTTCGCAAGATTCTGATACTGGTGAATCAATAGTGTCTGGTATGGGGGAATTACACTTGGAAATTTATGCTCAACGTTTAGCACGAGAGTATAATGCACCATGTACATTAGGTAAACCTCGTGTTGCATTTCGTGAAACATTAAGTGAACCATTCGAGTAAGTTTGTTTTTGTTGTTTCTAAAATCATAATGTGATAATGATTTGATATTCAGGACATTGTTACATACTTTGATTAGAATTAATTACTTTCCTGTTACTAGACTTTCCCGTGTACATATAAGTGCAGTAGTATTGTGAATAAATTTTCCTATTATGTAATGACCTTCGCATATAATGTACATTCATGGAAGTACATGGTAGAGAAAAAATTGACAAACATAAAGTAATGTGGTTTGGCTGTATGTTGACAGATTACTTCCTTTCGACCCTGGATAAAAACAACTGTTCTCTTCATCTTTCTTTTTCATAGATAGTAGATGTAGTAGGCAAAGATGGCAAGTCAGTTGTTAAGACTGTAAGTCTTCATCGACACATTTATCAAATATATGTGTTGCGTATCAACATATAATGCTGGTTGGAATAGGTCGGTAGGAAGATAACAGAGGTTAAACCCAATGTGTGACATCAGTCCATTCAATCATTGATCAGTGACCTAAAAAGTTTTGGTTGATGCGGTCTTCCTTGTCTGACCTCACAGGGGAGTTGGAAAACCCTGATTCCAAACCAATGCTCCACATGGGCCTCAGGATACTGAAGAAACAAATAGCATATAAACCAATTGTTGGTCATCGGCTACCATGGGATCACATCTCCTTACGTTGCTCCACTGCCTTGTGGATCAGACCTTTGTGCCAAAAGCTCCGGGTGTGGCCCCTAAGAAAACCACCTGCTTCGGTTTGGGCACCCGGATAGTATCACAGCCCACTCACAAATCAAGTGACTTATGTGGCGCATTTGTATTCGGTGCCTCTTTGTATCAATATTTATGTGTTTAGATAAATAAAAAATAAAGAGATTTATTGAGAAATATGAGTAAAGTAGGAAGAAAACATCTGTAGAAACCATAGTAAACAAGAAATCTATTTTCATTTAATTTGAATTCATTTGAAGGTGACAATCTTGTAGTGACCAATAAACATTTACTTTTCGTCTTGTTAGTTTTGTTTGAACAACGCATAATTGTGCTAGACTGTATATTTGAGATGGTGGAGAAGATTTGTAGCTCAGGTGAATGATTTTGATGGAGTTTTGTTCTCTGAGCTGGATGGTTTGGTCATGGAACTTTCATCGTTCTTCTGAACGATATCATCAGCACAAACTTCAGGTAGGTACCACGACCAAACCATCCAGCTCAGAGAACAAAACCCCATCAAGACTGTATATTTATTATGATTGATTGACTTATTTGCTCCAGTCAATGTAAGAAAGAATCTTGCTCAAGAAATTTATCTGGAGACCTTAAAACAAGTATTATCTTAACGAAATGCAATTGCATTGAAATATGTTCACAATGTAGGACACAAAATTAGTATACCAAAAGAGTGACAAATTGTTATATTTAGAGCTTATATTCTTAATATACCGCATATAACTTAAGCAATCGAACGCTTAGGACCTTTCGAGTCGCAAATAAGAAGACTGGAGAAAGTGCTTGTTGGCAAGAATCAAAATGTACAGAAAATCATGGGTATTTATAGATATTACCGTTTGTTACATCAACATTATAATTCAACCAATCCGCAAAGAGGCATGTTATGCCACTGACCATTAGTATTATCTCAAGTTGATTTTCTAGAATGCTCCATTGCGTTCCGATTGGATGGAACTTTTCGGCTCCTCTAGGTTCTCTGGAGGCTCTGTCGTAGCTCTCGGAAGTCGTCCCAGCACAAACCAGTAGGGCGAAATCGTTGTCAGTCATGAAAAACACGAACATCTTGTCTAGGTGAGTAGGGATGGCGATTTTGATGATAAGAAATATAAAAATCAGAATTTGAAAGAATAATTAACAAATTATTGGGCAACAGAAACAAATTTTCTGAGATTTAAACATCCATTAACCTTGATTTAACTATATTTCGCTACTGTTTGGCACTTCCACTATGAATAAAATCTCTGCCTTTTCATCATCGTCCACTATTTGTTCACACTGAGACTGGGTAAAAAAAGCTAGAATATAGTGATCAGATTATTACATATCTTTATGGTATAAAAGCAGTTTATATAAAACCGATATCTGTTAGTCTGCCAGAACTCTATTGTTTGAGTCTTAGAAAGCGATAGTACATTCAGTGTCTTTGAGACATTATCATACCTATGGTATAGAATAGTACCCAATAGTAATTCTACTCATACCTGTTCAATAGTTACTTTTTTTTCCATTTTCTTATTCTTTCTTTCACCTTTATTCTAGATTTGATTATCTTCATAAACGACAATCTGGTGGTGCTGGTCAATATGGTCGAGTAATCGGTATACTTGAACCTTTACCTCCTAATTCTTATACAAAATTGATTTTTTCCGATGAAACAGTTGGTACAAATGTACCTAAAAATTATGTTCCAGCTATTGAAACTGGTTTTCGTAATTCTTGTCAAGTTGGTCAGTTAGCCGGACAAAAAATTACTGGTTTACGATTTCGTTTACAAGATGGAGATAATCATTGTGTAGATAGTAGTGATTGGGCTTTTCAACAAGCAGCTGAAGGTGCTATGAAACAAGGTAAATGTTTTTTTCTTCAATTGAATTAGTTCAATTAATTTACAGAATAAATGTTAAATAAGGTAACGCTAACATTGATTGTAGACATGGCTCAAAATCGTTTGTAATGGAGCAGGTGCATCTACTCTTTGTGTTCTCCCAAATTCTAATCTTCTGAATTCTTCATGTCCCTTTACTTGTTCTCTTTCCAAATTTATTTCACTGGATTATACTCCTTGAATAACATCTTCAAACCCTAATGTTTCCGACTACTGCTTATACTTTTACTACCTCTACTACTGTGGGATTTGAATGGACAATTGTATCTGTGTGCTAATGTGGTATGGCAACTGGAAGTATTGTATATTCTTAAGTTGTTGCTGACTGACTGATTGTAGATATACATTCAATTCATTGTATTTTATTGTTTTCCCTACGAGACTATAATCAGGTACAAGATAACAGATCTTAGATTTTGGCGCCAAATTTACTCATTCATTTGGCTAAATAGAGTTTTGGCATCATAGATGATATCAGTTCGTGATGAAAACCATAAATCTATTTCGTAACCTTAACCATCAACTATAAGTCATAATTCTAATTGCCCACACTGGTTTATAACCGTCATTTGGTCGTGGTTATTAAGTGAACACTCTCAAAGTCAATATATCGTCTCTCAAAGAATTGTATTCTATAATCAGTATCATTCTTTCTTTTATTAAAATTGTGAAGAGAACCAACTGTGTGTGACATGTCAATTTTTCTTAGTTACCAATGATTATTACTTAATTACGATTGTAAGCGTTTAACGCAAATCCTTGAAACAAAAAAAAAGACTCTTCTCTTCGTCTAAATGAGTAACTATTGAATGTTTTCTTTTCTTCTATATCAATATGTATCTATCTAGCTATGGATGAAGGTTCCTGGTTATTATTAGAGCCAATTATGTATGTGGAAGTATCTGCACCAGCAGAATTTCAAGGTGTATTAATTGCCACTGTAACACGACGTAATGGTCTTATTGTCAGTACGGAAGTTAGTGAATCTTATGCTATGGTTAATGCAGAAGTGAGTTCTATATTTTTTTCTTAAAATTCGATATGAATATTTTCAATCAATCATAATCATTAAATTATTTGTTTCCTCTTGTTGTGTTAAACTTCGGAAACTTCTTGTATTTACCATTTGTAATACTCTTCGTACCAGTATACTTTACACGATCTACTGCTATCGAAAGAAAACACAGAATAATGTGAACATCAAATATACTCAGTTAGTCAGCTACAACGTTGAACCAGGCACATATATGCATCGGTCCAAGATGTCATACTTCATTAGCACAACAAGATGAACACCGAATTCAAAGAACTAGTTGCTTCAATGGTAGTAATATATAAAAGAAAAATTGCATATAAGGATATAATACAGGAAGAAAGAATTAGTTGATAGAAAAATATAAAACAATTTTAATATCATGGCATCAAGCATACTACAAAAAGAAGCCCTATTGATTTGTACAAAAGTATAAAACAAAATTACTCAAGGTTTTACTTAACAGTTACATAAAAAAAGCTTCGATTAACTTCTTAAATACTCGTTCACCTTGAATGATTCAACCGAAATCAACATCCGAATTGTTCTCGACCCATTTATGCAAGACAAATCCTTAAGTGTTGTCTATCCCCACAGATGATATAGTCATGTATGGTGAAGACGCTGATAAAATGCAGAGTCTTTTAATAGCACTGTGAAACAATGCCAGGATGTTTGGGATGAGCTTCTTCCCCTCTAAATGCAAGTTGTTGCTTCAGGACTGGCCTGCGTCAACACCTAAATTACGGATAGGGTAGGGAGCGAAGTAGTCGAACGCGTCGACAACTTCACTTATCTTGGAAGTCTAATCAGCCTTAATGGGTTGATGTCTGACGAAATCTCTGCACGCATTTAAGAAGCTTCTTTGGCTTTTTCCCGACCGTTGTTGCTACCTTGACGTGGTGGTCGGGCTTGCCTATCGTGATGAAGCAACCGAGCTATACTGGCTGGAACAACCGTTCCTCAAGGTCCTACCATGTCAAACAGGTCGGTTGAAGAGCGGTAAGACTAAAAGCAACAAACCCAAGGTCCGAAGGCGAAGTCGTACTGCTGACTGTACAGAGGTGTGACAGCAGTAAGGTGTTTCCTTCAGACAACCAGCATGACAGCGATGCTGCCTTCCCACAAGGAGGGGTGGGGTTAGAAAAGGTCGACCCTAAAAATGCGCACCTCACCTTACCTCACGGATTTCCGTCTCCGGCGGTAAGGCCCTTTGAAGAACGGAGCTAACACGTCAAAAACCTCCCACGAAAAGGCCGTGCGCGACCGGCCTCAAGCAGTTGTCCCTTGGGCACTGCGGTCACGCTCTCAGGTCACTGAGACCACTTCTAATCCAATTTCCTTTTCAGGTACCTCCAGAAGAACCCTTCCACGGTGTGGGCAACCGGGAAGTGATAACCGCCCTCATACCTCTAAGAGCACCCAAGACCACTGACTTTTTCCAACTTACGTCACCTATGACGAAGGCGAGATATCCGTCTATCATTTAAAGAACGAGTATACTGCGCTGTAGTTCGTTCTGTTCTACTTTACGGCTGCGAAACGTGAGCATTAAGAGTAGAAGATACTCGTAAGTCACTAGTATTTGACCACAGGTGCCTTAAAAATATTGCTCGCATCTGCTGGGATCACCGGGTAAGTAATAGTGAGGTTAGACGCATGGTATTAGGGAATAATGGTAAATCAATTGGTGAGGTTGTGAATCTTCGTCGACTGAGATTGTTGGGTCACGTGTTGCATATACCTGAACACCGATTACCACGACGTGCAATGCTGACCGGTGTTCGGGATGGTTGTAAGAAAGTTAGGGGTGGCCAAACCAAAACGTGGCATCAGTGCTTGAAGTCACTAACTTCTAGTCTGAGCCATGTTGGTAGATGCAGACTACTTGGTTGGGGTCTATGCGACTATCGTAACCAATAGTTGGAGACTTGGTGACATGGCTCAGAATCGATCACAGTAGGTAGGTGTATACACTCTCTGTCTTCTCTTAAACTATACGATTAAAATTATTTTATATCTTTCTTTCTACAAGCTAATTCCTTCTTTCTGTATTATATCCGTATATAAAATCTTTCCTTTATATATTACACCATTGAATTAACTGCTTCTATAAATCCGATGTTCATCTTGCCGTACTAATGAGGTATTTAAACTTGGACCTGATGCATGTATGTGCCTTGTCCTACATTGTAACTGACTGACTGTCTATCCTCTTATCACCACCATGTAATCACATAGTCCGATAACGATCATTACTATTCTATTATCTATATTATTACTGACTAACAGTAATAATAATAACATATTTGATTTTCGGATGACTCGGATATCACAGATCTGAAAATATCATCATTAAATACATACAACCTGATTTGTATATGTGTATTTAAAAAGAATGTAACATAGAAATCTAATTGTTATGCAATATTTTTAAACAGGTCGTTAAGCTTTTCACACCTAACAATTATTCATCCTCTCCACTGTTTCTAATAGGTACCATTAAATGATATGTTTGGCTTTTCCGGTGAATTACGCAGTATTACTGAGGGTAAAGGTGAATTTACAATGGAGTATCTAAAGTATTGTCCAACTCGACAAGCAACTAGCGATGCATTAATTGAAGAATATGAAGCAGCTGAAGAGGCGAAATTGATTGCTAGCGGTAAAGGTGGAGCAATTACTAGAAGAAAGAAGAAGTAATTGATTATCGACTCTTATTGAAGGGACTAAGACAAGCAAGTTATTCAATTGTTATTTATCATTCTTAAATCAAGTCTACTAAATAAGTCGAAATTTTAATATAGGAAGCTGTTGTTGACGAATATCATGCTAACGATAATCCATAAATGTTGTTACGGGCTTGTCATATAAGTGCTCACTGCTTAATAAGGCTCTCGGATTATAACGAAGTAATTCCCAAATCCTTGCTGATGATATCCAATGATGCTATTCAACTGACATTTGTTTGTGACGACAATTATCTTTGAGTTAGTATTTGTTGAAAGGAAAAGGATGTGAAGTCTCCAGGAAATCGCTTATTGAATCATTATTTTTTTGAAGTTGAATCTATGTTTTTTCCTTTGAAACCGTCAGTCGTGTTTAAAGGTGCTGTTTTTTTATTGGTTCGTGTCTTTTACTGTACTAAGTTCTTGATGTACTTCTGAGTTCATTGTACACGTGCTCATGCACGTATTTCGCTTGCTTAGATCCGTATGCTTTATTCTCTACCAAATAAATCTTCATTGGGAGGTTAGATTGGTCAGAGTTGAAAGAAACAGAGTGTTTTTGCACTTAATAATCAAAACTAAGCCAAAAGTTTATGCCTTTTAGTTCAAGAGAAATCATATCCCAATCTGTTGGGTATGAATAATATCACAGAATATTTTGTTAATAGCACTCAATATGAAAATAAGCAAATTATTCAGGATACGTACCACATAAATACAATGAAATAATATTAGTAACTAGTGTAGACAAATCGTTTACAAGTAAGCAGAGCGAAATAAAACGCTGAGATTATGGTTGGCAAATTTTACTGTATTCAATCTTTAGAAAAGTTTGAAAATCACTTGACCTACTTATATTAGTAAGTAGTTTGGGGTAATATACAAAAAAAGATGGTCATGACATGTGTATTTAAATTCCGCTAGTCTAGGAAGGCAGAGTTGATTGGAAAAATGTATAAACTTAGGAATGGGCCTTTAGAAATTTCTATGCAAATCACTTGAAACTGTTATCAGGTAAATCTAGTGGTTTTTAATTACCCCAAAATGCTCTAGTACGACCGAGGATGACGGAAAGTTCGCTTCCCCTCGCGGAATGCCCTCACATGGCCTACTCACTACCTTCTGGCGGCGGCAGAATTGTTTACGAAATTGAGAGGATAGAAGGTGGATTTACGGTGCTTTAACCGGGTTGATGAGTACAGAATATCCACCTAGGGGAGTTGGGAAACCCTGAATCCACACCAATGATGCACATGGGCTCTAGGATCCCGAGGGAACAAATGGCATATAAACTTATTGTTGAACGCCGGATACCGTGGAACGTCGCCTCCTGTTAATAATTAACAGATAAACACAACATGATGTACACCCTACAGTTAGAATTGAAACTGATTACTGAACGTTATTAAGTAGTATAATACCGTATATACGAGAGTCAGAAAAGAAGAGAATTTACATAGAATGCAAACGGACATGACAGTAATAGTTTGCTTATTATCCTGATTATTATAAACTAATAAGTGACAAACCTCTGTTTTTTCTCTCACCTTATTTTACATATCTTCCCTTCCTTATGAAAGAATTGATTTAAGAAGTCAATGAAGAGGAAGGATTATTCTCTTTCTGATGGTAAATCATTCATACATATGTCTTTCTCAACTGTAAAAAGAACATCATTCATATATACAATGTATATTTTCCGTGTCACCTTGTCCCTGTTGTTTGTAGTTTGTTTTAATAAATTGATTTGATACTAGAAATTATTTCTATTTTGTTCTCAATATTATTTTGGCAACGTTGTGACAAAATCCGACTCACACGTCCGCGTCGTGCCTCCTGAATAGTGGGACAGATGATCTATGAATTAACGTGAGCGGTAACCCGAATGGTAGAGGTCGAGATAATCACCCACTCGACCGATACCCTCAAACGATTACGAACTCCACCAAGAAAAGCAGCACAATGACTCTTGGATGGGAAAACGACAAAAAACTTACTAAAGTGGTGCATGTAATGTACGGGGTTGCTCCTTACGGGGAAAACTCCAACTGGTTGCAGAAACAGCTATTCTAGCCCCGGTAGTTGTGCAGTGCTTCAATGTGGCCTGTTTCTCTCCAGATGGGCCTACTAGGCTTCACCAACCTGTTTGGCTGGAAGGGGGGCAAGGGGGGGGAAAGATTGTGACACTCAGTAAGTATCTGTCCGGATCCTGGTCTACTCACCATTACTGATACACTAATACAAATCGATAACCAAGTCAAGTATACACAGTAATAATTGTTCAGTAATTTTTTCGATGAATATCATCCAGATAATTCATTTCAAATTTTTAACCATAATGAATTAGCTGTAGGTTCGTTCCCGTAATAATAGTCAGTGAGCAAAGCAGATATAAACATTCTTTATTTTTCCAATTTGTTGGGGTTCATATTCACAAATAATTCGAATTAAAAGCTTTTTAGTCACCCTATTTATTCCGTCTAAAAGTTGATTACCTGATTTTGTGGGGAAAAAACTCTGCCCATGTAAAGATGTTATGTAGAATTTTCATGACACAGAATGAAAATAGTCAGGTATATAATAGTGAAGGGAGTTTTTTCATCGTTCCAGAAATTTTAATAATAATCTTAGTGGTTGTTATTCTATGTACTTCATATCAAGATGAACTTGTGTTCTGTATGTTTTTATTTGTTTCCATCCACTTATCCGAAAAGTAGCTCAGTACCAATATCTCTTACTGTGATTATAGGTAACACGAAGTTGAATTGGTCAGGGTCTATTAGTTTCCTCAAGATTTCAGGCACACCTTAACGACTTGTCTCAAATAGCACAAAACTGTTATGTCGGGGAGTCACTTCCTGCTTTTCAACTATGTTGGGTCTTCACTCTTACTGCTTTTACTGGACAATTGGGGGCCACTGCAATTCCGAAGATAAAAAGTGAGAACATGAAAGATCGGAGTAATGAAGATCTATTGACTCCCCAGAATCAAGTCTCAAAACACAATCATTTCTATAGTACTTTTTACTCAATTTATAATGAAACATAAAGGAAGAAATGTGTAGAGTCAACTGCGAAAATGTACACTAATTATAGTTGATGCGAACTGATATAGGAAATATAATTTCCACACTTGTCATATAGAACAAAGTTTATACTGAATTGACAAAAGATAAGATTGACCTAAATAATATCATCTTTCTATCCCGTCATATAAAAGACCTAGGTCCAGGTATTTCTACTAACTAATTTCAACCACCTTACATCTCAACATTATACGTGCAATATCGAGTCATCTAGGCTGGTAACCACATTACAGTGTGATCAATAAAATTCTATCACCACTAAGTAGGACTTGGCATACAGGACGGGATATATGTATCCCTTTGGAAATCACACATTTTCTGACTGATCGACAAAATGGCATCGAATTAATTTACAAATAATCATATCTTTATTTGTAGGACAGGTACACTAATATTCAGTGATGGCAGTACAGAAAGGAAAGAATAAACGTATGCGAAAACTGTTTCATAATCGTGAAAGGTTTAGTTAAAATTATTGTGCGAAATGTCATCACTAATTCTCGCTGTGTGTTTTACTGTCCAGAAATATCTGGAAATTGGGACATTAAGTGTGGTAAATCCGCCTGAGGATTAAAGACTGAACGATTGAATCATGCAGAAAATCCCGAATCCAAACAAGGATAAAAGCTTTGATTGAGATCACGAATCGATTGATGTTAGACCACTATTGAAAATCTGGAAACCGTTATCTACTTCAAACAATGGAAGATGGTTGCACAATTTCGCGGATTGGTTGAAGTTAGACATTAACACCGTTGGATACCGACTCAGTGGTTTAGTGGTTAAGCGTTCGCGCGCGAGATCGAACGTCCTTGGTTCGATGGATACTGCTGAAGAGTCCCATACTAGAATGAAACGGCCATCCAATGCTTCCAGGTTTTCAATGGTGGTCAAACATCAATCGACTCATGATCCTAATAAAAGATTTTATAATTTCCTCATACCTCAAGATAGAATTTGCTTGCAGGACGATACTACTAATAAATGATATCATAAGTAGTACGTCTTACAATCTTCTGTGTGTGAAGTATCTAGGTAGTAACACTCGTCAAAGTATGGTCAAAGAAGAATTGTTTTTGGTAATAGTTACGTAAGAATAATTAACGAGAACGCGAGATTATTCAAGTATCTGTGTTAGATTAAATAATGATTGACAATAAATCAAAATTTAAATTTTTTGATTGAGATCATGAACCGATTGATGTTAGACCATCACAGTTGAAAACCTGGAAGCACTGAACGGCCGTTTCGTCCTATTGTGGGACTCCTCAGCAGTGCCATCCACGACCCCGCGAGCGGGATCCGAACCCAGGGCCTTCGGTCTCGCGCGCGAACGCTTAACCAACTGGACCACTGAGCCGGCATCCGATAGTGATAGTTTATAACATCAACCAATCCACGAAATTGCGCGACCAACTTCCATTGTACTGAGGTAGATACCTGTCTCTACCCGACAAGGATTAGCTCCACTGGTCACCATTGGATGCCGGCTCAGTGGTCCAGTTAGCTAAGCGTTCGCGCGCGAGATCGAAGGCCCTGGGTTCGAATCCCGCTCGCGGGGGCGTGGATGCGCACTGCTGAGGAGTCCTACAATAGGACGAAACGGCCGTCCAGTGCTTCCAGGTTTTCAATTGTGATGGTCTAACATCAATCGGTTCATGATCTCAATCAAAAAACTTAATAATCTCCACAACCCCTATACTAGTAATCAAAATTTAAACTTAAGGTACGATAAGAAAACAGAATTTTCAGTGAACTCACAATAAGTGAAGGTAAACTATTAAGTATGTTGGCAGAATACAGTTAAAGTAAATTAAATGTCACGAATTCATGTAAATACATAGTAATGTAACAACAATGTGGAGGAATTGTGTGACGTTTCAAAAACGGTTGATAATAACATACACCTGTTACTCCCAATGAAGCATAGGCCACCGATCAGCATTCTCCAACCCACTCTGTCCTGAGCCTTCTTTTCTAGCTCCATCCAATTCTTGTACATTTTTCTCATGTCTGTCTCCATTTCTCGGCGTAATTTGTTCTTTGGTCTTCCTCTCCTCCTTTGACCTTAAGGATTCCATGTGAAGGCTTGTCTTGTGACGCATTTGGGTGCTTTCCTCAATGTGTGTCCTATCCACTTCCAGCGCTTCTTCCTGATTTCTTCCTTCGCTGAGATCTGGTTTGTTCTCTCCCATAGTAGGTTGTTACTAATAGTGTTTGGCCAACGGATCTGAAGTATTTTGCGTAGACAACTGTTAATAAACATCTGTAGTTTCTGGATGATAGCTTTGGTAGTTCTCCAGGTTTCCGCCCTATACAGTAGAACTGTCTTGAAATTTGTATTGAAAATCCTGACCTTGGTGTTGTTTGACAGTTTTTTTCGCGTTCCAGATGTTATTCAGTTGTAAATATGCTGCTCTTGCTTTGCCGATTTTGATAATAACATAAGTTACTGTACATTTGTTGACAGTAAAGTCTACTACACAAGAATGAGCCAAATGAGAAACCATTGTTGACGATAAGACAAGAAAGAAGTAATTATCTCGATAATACTAAGTCAAGTTAGGGGAGGTGAAGAAATTTCATCAAATTTAATCCGTACAGGTCACATTCTAACCTTGACTGTTAATCTAAATAAATTAGAATAGTTGCTACAACAGCAGAAAAGATTTATTGAACAGTATGTATAGCTAACCCTTCTGATGACGTTCGATGTTCTGTGCAGCATTTACGCCTGTTACTCTTCGTGGTAGAACATAGGCCGTCTATCAGTATTCTCCATCCAACTCTGCCCTGGGCGATCCTTTCCAGTTGCTATTCATCCTTTTTATATGTGCATTCGATTCTCGGTCAAGTGTGTTCCTTCACCTTCGTCTTTTCCACTTCCCTTCAGGATTCCAAGTTAGGGCTTGTATTGTGATGCAGTTTGATCATTTCTCACATGTATGTCCTAACTGATAATTCTTGTCGATTGAACGCTATATTCGTTTTCCTAAGCTATTCTGGTAGCCCGCAGGCTAGAACTACACAGCGACTTGAACACCAGAGAGGACGCAAGTATGAGAGAAAATACTTTACTCCAAGGTTCATTCTTGTACAGAAACACATTGGTATTTATAGATGTTAACGTTTGTTAAATCAACATCATAATTCAGCCAATCCGTTAGCGATATATTATGCTACTGACCAATAGTAGCACGCCACGTTGGAATTCTAGAATGTCCCATCGTGCTGAGATTGGCTAGGACTCTTCGGCTCCTTTTAGGCCTCTGGAGCCTCCGTTAAAGTTCTCCGAAGGCCGACTCAACACCTCCCTCGAATAAGATTTCTTTCTAGGATCAACTTGTAGTTTGACAACTGGGTTGCGACGGCGTCCCATTATTCTTGTCGTCCTCCTTGTCCAAGGCTTCTTTTCAGTGTTCCTGGGCATTTGTGGCATTGGTGCATCTAAGATTAAATCTAACGGGAAAATCGGCCGATCACTTCGAGTCTGCCTCGTTCTTTCGTCCTTGTGGATTTGATTTGTGTGTCGTATACATGTCCCAAAAGTTCCTTGAACTCTGTACAGAACTCTTCCCAATTTTTGTACAACTTCTCCCAGTTCCCATCGGTTCTTCCCGATGTAGGATTTAATGTAAACTTTGTCACCAACATTGAAGTTCCGGATACTTGGATTGTGACTGGGCTCATCCACTAATTTGGATGGCAACATGGCATTGAAGACAGTTCGAATACGCCTTCCGATTCTGCCCCCTGAATGCCCTGGTACGGCCGAGAGTGGGGAGAGTCCGCTCTCCTTCTCGAAATACTCTCACACGGCCACGCGTATACAGCCTCTACCAGGGAAGTCCTACTCACTGCCTTCTCGTGGCGGGGGTGTTGTTTACGAAAATGAGAGGACGAAAAGCGAATGTCCGGCGCTTTAACCGGATCCCAAACCAATGGTGCACATGGGCTCCAGTATCCTGCGGGAACAAATGGCGTATGAACCAATCGTTGGTCACTGGCTTCCATGGGACTGCATCTCCTTACGATGCTCCACTGCCTTGTGGGTTAGACCTTTAGGTCAAAGGCTCGGGGAGTGGCCTCCTAAGATAACCACCTGCTTCGGTTTGGGCACCCGGGTAGTATCACAGCCCACACACAAATTGATGAACTCTTTATGCCTATGGAAATTACCTTTCTCGCTTTGAAAAACAAACAACTGATTCGGATTATTATCATCACAATTATTGTCATTATTAATACTATTATTATTATTGCTACTATTATTGTCATTATTGTTATTATTATTATTATTATTATTATCCACATTATTCACCCTCTTTTATACTTATACAGCGGCTCGTCTTTGGTGGAAATTCGACTGTATCTAAACGCTCTCGAGTCACTGTCCGGTTGAAAATTGTATGTTACCACCGAATACGAGGACTGAAGCAGTTTTTCTGAAACCACGTGCACCATTCAAACTGGCTACCTTCAACGTTCGCACATTTATGCAGGTCGGACAACAGATAGGGCTGGCTATGTCTTTGGAAAGTCTTAATATTGATGTTTGTTGTCTATCCGAGACCCGTATTCAAGACTCTGGCGAAGTACTACAAATTCGATCTCCATCTGTCGCTTCGAAAAGCTTGTTTTACGTGCGCTTATCCGGGGACCCTGTGGCATCTTCGTCTGGTCTTGCTGGCGTTGGCGTCGCACTAAGCGCTAGAGCTGAGGCAGCACTAGTCGATTGGATCCCCATTAACAGTCGGTTATGTGCTGTTAGATTGGAAAGTTCCATCAAAGTGAGAAGAAATCGGCGTGAGAAACGATGTCTTTTCGTCATCTCCGCCTATGCCCCGACAGATTGCAGCCCGGATGCAATCAAGGATGAGTTTTACCACCAGTTATCTGTTCTTCTCCAGAAAGTGCGTTCGACAGATATTGTAGTACTAGCCGGAGACTTGAATGCTCAGGTCGGGCGTCTAGGCACAGAAGAGAGTCGTTTAGGTGACCGATGGGGACTCGTTGGTCGCAGGTCAGATAACGGGGACCGTCTACTGCAACTTTGCACAGACCACAACCTGTTTCTGGCTAGCACTAACTTTCGGCACAGTCATCGCCGATGTGCCACCTGGCGTCCTCCCTCTGCATCTCAAGCCTGGACTCAGATTGATCACATCGCAATCAGCTACCTCTGGCGTGGTTGTGTACAAGACTGCCGCTCCTTCTGGAGTACCTATCTGGACTCTGACAATGCTTTGGTCTGCGCCAATCTTGCCTTACTTTTCAGTGGACAACGAAGTGATCACCACCAAAAGATTGATGTTAGCAAGCTGGTTGCAACTTCTGTTGCAAGTAAGTATCGAACCGAGCTAGCCTCTAGGCTAGCTACTACTCCACCGAAAAGTATAGATGAGCATTGGTTGCAATTGCATGACGCCATGAAAATGGCGGGAACAGTCAGTTGTGGGTTTGCGAAACGTCCCGCTTTTAAGCACTGGGTTTCTCCAGGTTCCTTACAACTCATTGAAGCCCGTCGGTCTACTCCGGGTGACCGTGAGTTTGACCATAAACGAAGGATGTTACGTAATGAAATTGGGCAAAGCTTGAGTAAGGACCGAGAAGCCTGGTGGTCGATGCGTGCTAATGAGCTGGAAGCAGCAGCTGCATCTGGTAACTACCGGAAGCTCTTCCAGCTCATCCGAGCCACTGGCAGCAAGAAGTCTGGTGTGAGTGAAACAATCTGCGAGGATGACGGGATGCCAATCACTAACATCCATCGACGTCTTGGACGATGGGCAGAATTTTTCGAAGGGCAGTCCAACTGGCCTGCTGCTCCGGCAACATCGGTCAGACTGTCCTGCCCTCCATGGCCGGTGACGACTGATCCACCAAATGAGGAGGAAGTCCGCAAGGAACTCCAACTCTTGAAGCGTTACAAATCACCTGGCCCAGATGACTTACCTCCGGCTCTTTTTAAAGATGGTGGTGACTTTTTGACTAAGGAATTGACGACGTTGTTTACAAAGGTCTTGGAGCTCGAGAGTGTACCAACGTCATGGAATGAGTCGATAGTTGTCCCTATCTTTAAAAAGGGTTCACGTCGTTCCTGTAACAACTATCGGGGGATAAGTCTACTTCCGATTGCGTCCAAGCTATTGGCTTCCGTCATACTTCGTGGGTTGTTCAAAACCCGAGAAAGATTGACTCGCGAGGAGCAGGCTGGGTTTCGTTCTGGTCGAGGATGTATTGATCACATCTTCATCCTCCGCCAAATGTTAGGACACCGCCATACTTATCAAAGGCCAACAATCGTAGTGTTTCTTGACATCAGGGCTGCCTTCGATTCGTTGGACAGGACTGTTCTCTGGGATTGTCTATTGAAGAAGGGTGTGCCTGAGAAGTTTATTAACATCCTGAAAGCCCTATATAAAAACACCTCAGGCAGAGTGAGGGCATACAACCACCTCTCTCCATTGTTCCATTCGAGCAGTGGGGTTAGGCAGGGTTGCCCAATCTCACCATTCCTCTTCAACTTTTCCATCGATGACATTCTGGAAACAGCTCTGATGGATGTAAGTAATAGTGGTGTGGATCTGTTGCCTGGAGAAAGACTTCTCGACCTTGAGTATGCGGACGATATTGTCTTACTGTGCGATAATTCTCAAGGTATGCAATCCGCACTTAATCAGTTGGCAATCAGTGTCCGTAGGTATGGTATGTGCTTTGCACCTTCGAAGTGCAAAGTACTTCTACAAGTCTGGCAGGACCGTAATCCTGTACTCACCCTGGGTAGCTTCATAAGTGCTGGTGGGGGTGTGAGTGATGAGATCAATACACGTATAGTGAAAGCCAGAGCGGCTCATGCCAATCCGGGCCATCTTTGGCGCCTTCATGATGTTAGTCTGGCTGTAAAAGGTCGGATCTACAACGCGTCGGTGATAGCAGTTTCGCCCCATGCTTGTGAAACCTGGTCTCTCCGAGTTGAGGACGTTAGACGACTCTCTGTGTTCGATCATCGCTGTCTCCGAAGGATTGCTGACATTCAGTGGCAACACCATGTCAGTAATGCAGAGGTTCGGCATCGTGTGTTCGGGCACAGAGATGATAGTTCAATTGGTGTCACCATCTTGAAACACCGACTTCGGTGGCTTGGACATGTTCTCCGAATGTCGTCCCAGATAATTCCACGTCGTGCATTATTTGCCGACTCTGGGACTGGTTGGAAGAAGCGGAGAGGTGGTCAGTGCATGACATGGTGTCGTGGTATGAAAGAAAGCTGCAAAGGACTGGCTTGTGTCGGTCCTTCACGACTCCCTGGTTGGGGTCTGAGAGATGGTGCTACACAGTGGCTAGAGACGTTATCAGATATGGCTCAGAATAGAAGCCAGTGGCGATCCTGCTGTAACCTTTTACTTTCTTCATAAAAAGTGGTTGTGTCTCTCTTACCTAAAAGATTTCTTCTGATTGTACCTTTTTGTTCCCTCGTTACTACCACACTACCTTACACCAATCTCTTCGTTACTGTCCTCTTTTTCTTTTGCGCTCCTTAGTTTTTTTTTCTACTTCTCTTCGAATTCTCATTGTTTTGTGTGGCGCATATATATTGGCGCTCTCTTGTACCAATATTCATGTGTTCAAATAAAATAAAATAAAATAAAAAATCCGAACATGGCTTCCGCAGGGGACTTGCCGTCTGGAACATTCGGGTTCGGGGTGGATCTGCAGGGTGTTAAAAATTTTGTGATCACCTGCCAAGTCGTCCCTTCTCCTCCCCCTTTCAGTAATGCTCGTTTAAAGGTGTCCACAAAGCGTTCTGCTTGTCCGTTTGATTGTGGATGATAGGGTGGAGAAAGAAGATGAGTTACTCCGTTTGCTCTACAGAAATGCTTAAGCGATTCTGCGGCGAATTGCGAGCCGTTATCCGTTACTAAGGTCTCTGGTACTCCGAAACAGCTAAATAGGGTAGACAACTTGTGGATTGTTTTTGATGTTGTACAATTTGGCATGGTATATACTTCCGGCCATTTGGTGAATGCATCTACGATAATTAGAAACGTTTTTCCTTGTGTTGGACCGGCAAAATCTGCGGCTTGAATGCATGATGAACAGTTACGGCATTTATTCTCGATATCTTTGTCCATTGACGGCCAATAAGTATAACTACGAGTCAACGATTTCATTTTATTGATTCCAGGATGGCCACTGTGAAACTGCTTGAGAACCTTGTGACTTAATAACTTCGGAATAACAATTCGATCACTGAACATAATACACTAGTCAACAACCATTAGTGAGTCTAGTCGACGAAAATATTGCAAAAGTTCTCCGTTAAGGCGATTGTTTGGCCATTTGCTCGAGAGATAGCATTTAACTGTGCTCAGTATCTTATCACTTTCAGTGATCTTCTTGATAGTTTCAAAGGTTATTGGGAGTCCATTAATTGCGTCATCCAACACACGATGAACTTCTTCCTCGGCTTTTATATTTGCTACAAGAGTCTCCTCTGGGGTTTTTGATTGGGAGCCTATTAATCTTGAAAATGCGTCAGCTTGTCCGAAGGTGGTAGTAGACTGATACTTGATCTTGAAGTCGTAACCCAGAAGTGTGGTTGCCCATCGTTGGAGTCGGTTAGCTGTATGAACAGGAATACCTTTCTTTGACCCAAAAACTGCAAGTAGTGGCTTATGGTCTGTTATTAGGGTAAAATGTCGACCATATATCATCTTATAGAACTTTTTCACTGCAAAGATAATTGATAGGGCTTCTTTCTCAATCTGACTATAGTTCCTTTCGGTCGTTGTCAAAGATCTGGCAGCGTGTGCGATAGCTTTTTCAGACCCATCAGGAAAAATGTGAGAGGTAACTGCGCCCACACTATAGTTAGAAGCATCTGAAGCGACGACTATCGGTAGCGAAGGATCATAATGTGTCAATAAGAGATTGGAAGTCAGAATTTGCTTGATTTTCTCGAAAGACGCTTGGCAGTCTGCAGACCAATTCCATCTTGTATTCTTCTGTAGTGGGTTGTTTAGTGGAGCACGTAGACGATGGAGATCGGGGAGGAAGGTAACATAATGGCTGACCAACCCTAAGAATGATCGTAGGGTAGTAATGTCCCTGGGTCTAGGCTTTGTTTTCACTGCCCCCATCCCCGTCGCCAATTGTTGTAACGTGAAGGACTGCAGACTAGATGCGCAGCGTATATTATCGATCGGATCAATGACACGTAAACACGTATGAACGACCTAGAGTCCCGATTGGCCCTGCTTCGCTGTCTATCCCAGCCAGTTGAGTCCAGAACGCAAGTCACAGCCTCTGAGATATGAATCATTATATTTCAGACATACTCTGTTTATATTACCAACCAAACAAACCACATCGTACCATAAAATAGAAAACAACATTTATACAATATTTAACCAGTGAAACAAATATCGACCAATAGGGAATGGCCATTTAAAGTCCAAGGACACTATTAGACTTAACCCGAAATTATTGGTATATTTTTCCGAATATCCTAACACTAACCACCCACTCCATCGTTTTTACCTAATTTCCTGCTCATCTGGAAGCTGGTTTGTTCTCCGCCACAGTAGGTTGTTGCTGATGATATCGGGCGAATGGGTGTTGAGTATCTTACGTAGACAACTATGTGTAAATACTTGTACTCTTTTGATGATGATTGTGATAGTTCTTGAAGTTTCAGCTCCATATAGTAGAACCGTTTTGATGTTCGTATTGAAGATTCTGACTCTGATATTGGTTGACAGTTGTTTTGAGTTCCATATGTTCTTTAATTGTAGGAATGCTGTCCTTGCTTTTACGTCTGTATCGGATCGTCCTGGTTCATCGATAATGCTACCCAGATATGTGAAAATTTCAACGTTTTCCAGCGTTTCTCCATCAAGTGTGAATGGGTCGATGTTCTCCGTGTTGTATTTGAGGATATTGGTTTTCCCCTTGTGTATGCTGAGGCCTACTGATTCAGAAACTTCTGCCACACTGGTTTTCTTGACCTAAATTTGTTTGTGTGCATTAGATAAAAGAGACAGGTCATTTGTAAAGTCCAAATCGTCTAGATGAATCCAACATGTCCATTTTATTCCGTGCTTCCCCTGAGATATGGAGGTCTTCATAATCTAGTCAACTGATAGAAGAAATAGAAAGGGCGAGAATAAGTAGCCTTGTCTAACTCTGATCTTCACTTGAAATGCACCTGTCAGCTATCCTGCATGCACCACTTTGCTATGTATTCTGTCGTATGAATTCCGTTTGATGTTGATAATTTTCCCAGTTACACCATAGTGTCAAAGAATGTTCTATAATTTTCTCTTATTTACACTGTCAAACGCCTTCTCATAATCAATGAAGTTGATGTATAGTGACATGTCCCATTAAATTAATTGTTCAACAACTGTCTGCTGTGTCACAATTTGGTCTATACACGACTGATCCTTACGGAATTCAATCTATTGATCTGGAAGCTGAATGTCTACTGAATCTTTCATCCGGTTCAGCAACATTCTGTTTTGAAACTTATTCTGATACATAGTATTGCATTACTTACATTAAAGTAATTAGTTAGAATAATTAACTGACTATAATGTTTCATCATCCACTACTGACTGACTGATTACGGCGAGACTATAATTTACGAACGACCTTTGAACGGATTTTCAGTGACGTTGGGAAATATCAGTCAATCAGAAAACAGTTAGTATAAGGGAAAAATATACTATACAAAACCAAGGAATTAAAGTGAATACACTTCTTTTACATAGTTCAAAAACTTGTCAGGGTTAGAAAGAGGTTCAGAGGTTCTAAAATCGTAATGCATGCAGTAGAGGAAATTATCTATATCGCTTCATAGTAGTAAGCTTCTGTAGCCATGATGAGGTCGCAATGAATCTGTCAGCCGTGACCATATAGCTTCGACATTGTTTGTGTGCGCTCCGGTTGTTGGGTCCACAAAATGCCACTTGTGGATAACGACACGATGCATATAACTAAGTCTATGTAGGCATCTGTACGCTCTTCAACCATCCATATATATTGTAGTACCCGGCTGCAGCCGATATTACTGGTGCTTTTATTATCCAGTTCGCAATAATTTTTATAATTTGCCTTACTCTCAATCTGGATCAAGTGAAAAAATCCTATTCTAACAGACTTCTTCTTCCAACACATATCACATCGAAAGACAACATCATCACAGTAGTCTGCACGTGGTCAACAAGTCATTTGATTACCGCAATCACAAATAAAGGAATTTCTTAAAAGTCCCATCTGTTGTAGCCGCTCACTTATCACGCTTTCTCTAAAATTCTCTGTAAACCGATGGTATGTGAGTATCGAGTACTGAAATTAGTGCCGTGACCTTGAAATCCCTTAAATGCTCTGATTGGCTCGTCCATAAATTAGTTTCGCCTCCCATTATTATTATATTCGAATTGTCGTCATCGTGTCATGAGCTTCAAGTGTAAATTAAAGTCGATCAACGAACTAGACACACACTTTTACACATTTAGTTTATTCAATGCCTTGAAATATCTAGAAATAAGACATTATTAATTATAGCCTGTTATTTATGTGTTTTTCCCCTTAAATATAAGTAACCTTAAGCCACAATTTAAGTATGAGGGTTAATTTTATGCATGTTTAATATGGGTGATTATGTTGAAATGGTTTAAGTTTAAGTAATGTTTTACGATATATTATTGTGTATATTGTTGCTATGTTCATAATCTTCTGTTGCCTTAATTATATGTCTTTATTAAACTCACTAACTAATTTGCTGTCTGTAAATGTTATTTATTTCTTCATTTAAACATATAAACATTGGTACAATAAAGTAATAAATATATATGCGCCACAGAAATCAGTCGATATGTATGAAGGCTAGAATACTTCCCAGGTACCTAAACCGAAGCAGGTGGTTTTCTTAGGGGGCCACTCACCGAGCCTTCGACTTAGAGGTCTAATCCATAAGACAGTAGAACGACGTTAGAAGGCGAAATCCAATGGTATCCAGCGTCCAACAACAAGTTCATACACCATTTGTTTCCTTAGGATCCTGAAGCCCATGTACACCATTGAATTGGATTCAGGATTTCCCAACTCCCCTAAGTGAATATTCTGTACCCAGCAACCCGGTTAAAGCACCGGATATTCACTTTTCATCCTCTCCATTTCGTAAACAACTCTTCCACAGCTAGAAGGCAGTGATTAGGACTTCTCTGGAAGTGACTGTATAAGCGTAACCACATGAAAGCATTTCGCAAGGAAAAAAGGAGTCTCCCCACACTCAGTCGTACCAGGGGTTTGGGCGTTAAATCACTACTAACTAATCATGTACCAGTTATTTGGTTATATATTGTTAAAAACCTAATTATATAGACATTATGATTATCTATTTATTGTCTGTTGTGATATTGTAATTAATTTCTATTAATATATATTTTTAAGCTGTGATAATAGGAAATAAATATCGAATGGCTGCTCTTATATTCTGATTGATCAATTTGAGAACAGAAACAATTCAAATGGGCCAATTTGTGTCAGCACAATTAATGAATATATAGTTTACAAAAAGGTTATTATTATTATTATTATTATTATTATTAATGACGTAAAATGAACCCGTCAACAATGAACTTAGTAATTTAGGGGTTCCTACTAAGTCAGCACCAACACCAAGGTCAGGATTTTCAATACAATTGTCAACACAGTTCTACTGTATGGGGCAGAAACCTGCAGAACTACCAAAGCTATCATCCAGAAAATACAGGTGTTTATTAACAGTTGTCTACGCAAAGTACTTCAGACAAACACTATTAGCAACAACCTGCTGTGGGCGAGAACAAACCAGATCTCAGCGGAGGAAGAAATCAGGAAGAAGCGCTGGAAGTGGATAGGACACACATTGAGGAAAGCACCCAACTGCGTCACAAGACAAGCCTTCACATGGAATCCTTAAGGTCAAAGGAGGAGAGGAAGACCAAAGAACAAATTACGCCGAGAAATGGAGACAGACATGAGAAAAATGTACAAGAATTGGATGGAGCTAGAAAAGAAGGCTCAGGACAGAGTGGGTTGGAGAATGCTGATGGGTGGCCTATGCTTCACTGGGAGTAACAGGCGTAAGTAAGTAAAGTAAGTAGGTCATAAGTGATAGAAAACTGAATAATAGATAGATAATTCATTTCAGAAGGGGTTTTGTGTGGAGATTATAGTCATTTTAATAGTTAAGATCATGAATCAATTCAAGTTAGACAATCATCGAATACTTGGAAGTATTGGATGAAGAATATTGTGAAGCGAGATCATGGATGCTCACTCCTGAGGAGTTCCATCATAGGATGTAATAGCCATCTATTACTTCCAGGTTTGTTTGTTTGTTTTAATATTAATTCAATGATTTATTTGTTCATAAAATGATTTCCTAAATTACAGGATCACATAAAATATGAAAAAAGAACTAATTACATCTAAATGAACATACCATTTATTCAATATCAACAGTTTAATGAATTAGGGATATATAGATTGCACTAAAAACAGGAAATTCATTTAAGATATATATATATATATATATATATATATATATATATATATATATATATATATATATATATATATATTCGAAGGGGTTTCTTGTGGATATTATAGTAATTTTAATAGTTGAGATCATGAATCAATTGAAGCTAGACCACCATGGAAAATCTGGAAGCACTGGACGGCCTTTTTGTCTTGTTCTAGTTCTAATGAGAAGCAGTGATCAATGGAGTTCAACCAGGTCTATTGTGAGATAGTAACTCACTAATGACAATGGTGGATGTGTTGCTTAATTTCGTGGATTAGTTAAAGTTAGACATTAACACCATTGGATGCCGACTGGCTTAGTGGTTTAATGATTAAGCGCTCATTCGCGTAACTGATAGGTCATGGGTTTGAATCTTGCGAGGCAATGTCGTGGTTGTGTACAGCTGAGTAGTCAGATAATAGGACGAAACGGCCATTCCGTGCTTCTAGCTTTTCCATGATGATCTAGCTTCAAATGACTCATGATATATATTCATTAATGAAAATTTATTTAAATTAAACTATTACGTCATTTCAAATAGTTTGATAAATTAGAAATTAATTTTCATAAGGCTTTAATGAATACATTCATATGTCAGCTACCGTCGTATGTAATTATCGACTTCATTTGTGTTAGCGAATAACGGAATTATAATAAATGTAATACCATTCATTACCATTCATTAGGCTTATCGGCGATATAACAGGCTTTTAGTAAGTAAATCACATGTGCGAATGAATTCTCTTACATCTATTTCATTTAAACTAAATATGCTGACTTAGTACTTACTTACTTACGCCTGTTACTCCCAGTGAAGCATAGGCCACCCATCAGCATTCTCCAACCCACTCTGTCCTGAGCCTTCTTTTCTAGCTCCATCCAATTCTTGTACATTTTTCTCATGTCTGTCTCCATTTCTCGGCGTAATTTGTTCTTTGGTCTTCCTCTCCTCCTTTGACCTTAAGGATTCCATGTGAAGGCTTGTCTTGTGACGCAGTTGGGTGCTTTCCTCAATGTGTGTCCTATCCACTTCCAGCGCTTCTTCCTGATTTCTTCCTCCGCTGAGATCTGGTTTGTTCTCGCCCACAGCAGGTTGTTGCTAATAGTGTTTGTCTGAAGTACTTTGCGTAGACAACTGTTAATAAACACCTGTATTTTCTGGATGATAGCTTTGGTAGTTCTGCAGGTTTCTGACCCATACAGTAGAACTGTGTTGACAATTGTATTGAAAATCCTGACCTTGGTGTTGGTTGACAGTTGTTTTGAGTTCCAGATGTCATTCAGTTGTAAATATTCTGCTCTTGCTTTGCCGATCCGCGCCTTTACATCTGCATCAGACCCACCATGTTCATCAATGATGCTGCCCAGATATGTTAAGGTTTTTACATCTTCCAAATCTTCTCCCTCAATTGTGATTGGATTGGTGCATTCTGTGTTGTATCGGAGAATCCTGCTTTTCCCTTTGTGTATATTGAGACCTACTACTGCTGAGGCTACTGCCACACTGTTCGTCTTCTCCTGCATTTGTTGTTGCGTTTGGGATAGAAGAGCCAGATCATCTACGAAGTCCAGATCGTCCAGTTGCATCCTAGATGTCCCACTTATGACCTAGTTATATACAAATGATAGTTTCTTATTTATGGTACATAATGATCATGTAGTTAAATTACATAGGCAATGTAAGGTGTATATATATATATATATATATATATATATATATATATATGTTTTCTTTCTTCTATTCAAGTTTGTTCATAGTTCACTTATTCTGACTAGACATTAAGAATAAATGGAGTAATGTGGACTAACAGGGGATTATGATATTTTGGTCACTATCAATGATCCTTTTGTATTATTGGTAAAAAAAATATGAAAGTTTGATTGTTTTCAGTGAACTCCTTATTTTAGTGAATTATGTAATTGATTCAAGTAGACCTTTACATTACACATAGAAAATGGAAGTAATAATAGATTATGTTATTAAAAGAGATAAATGGGCAAGACTCTGATAAATGAATGAATGAACCAATCAGATATAAGAAAAAAAGATTTCGAATGTTTTGGCGCGAAATTCACTCATCTATTTGAATAAATACAACTTTAGTATTATAGGTGATATCAGTTCGTAATGAAAACCCTAAATCTAATTCGTTATCTTAATCAGTAATTTTAAATCATAATTCTAATTCCTCATACAGATTCATCATTCTCAATTTAGATCCTGGTTATAAGGTGAACAATCTGAAGATTAACCGAATGTCGCTCAAAGGACATCGTTCACTACAAAAGTAGTTGATCAACTCATTGATTTTTCTTATTGTATAGGACAAATCAAAATGATTTGAACTTTGAATACTGATTGTCAGAATAACGTAAAACATCACTTGAATCATTATAAACATTTACATTGTAAATTTGTCAAACAATGAATTAGTTTAGATGATTTGATCTTCATAGCATTAAACGAAGTAACCAACAATAATGTCTTATGTGAGAGAATCTTGGGTTAACTAAATACACTATGAGTAATTTGTTTAAGATGTGTCACAACTATTGGTGACAAAGCTTCAATTTGTCACTTGATTGTAACATGATTGATGGATTTTCACTACCTACTGCTATCAGTCTATGATAATGAAAGTTAAAGTATGCAGAATTGTATGAGCTTAGATAACTAAATAACTATTTTGATTCCCAGTCACAATGCTCTCAGTCAGATGTAATAAAATAAGTTAGCGATAGGTGATTCTATCTATCTATCTATCTATCTATCTATCTATCTATCTATCTATCTATCTATCTATCTATCTATCTATCTATCTATCTATCTATCTATCTATCTATCTATCTATCTATCTATCTATCTATCTATCTATCTATCTATCTATCTATCTATCTATCTATCTATCTATCTATCTATCTATCTATCTATCTATCTATCTATCTATCTATCTATCTATCTATCTATCTATCTATCTATCTATCTATCTATCTATCTATCTATCTATCTATCTATCTATCTATCTATCTATCTATCTATCTATCTATCTATCTATCTATCTATCTATCTATCTATCTATCTATCTATCTATCTATCTATCTATCTATCTATCTATCTATCTATCTATCTATCTATCTATCTATCTATCTATCTATCTATCTATCTATCTATCTATCTATCTATCTATCTATCTATCTATCTATCTATCTATCTATCTATCTATCTATCTATCTATCTATCTATCTATCTATCTATCTATCTATCTATCTATCTATCTATCTATCTATCTATCTGTTTGTTTGTTTGTTTGTTTGTTTATCTAGACACATTTACTTCAATGTTGTTTTTGTGATAACATGCATGTACTTTTATTATTTAGTTCATTTATTTACTGTAAACAAATACTTGTGTTTTTCTTTTTCGATTTTCAAGTTGAACATGATGATTTTGACATATAACAAGTTTGTTGTTTGATTTAAAATATTCTACAAACAATAATATTTCGTCACAATCTGATCAATTACATAATGAATAATGAGGAATATTGATAATCAAGATATATACGTGCACAAGCACGTAGTTAAGTGGATAACGTGATAGCGTCTGAAGCGGACGGCACTGAGTTCGAGTCCCAGAGTGAACATCAACTGTGGGATGCAGATACATCCGGCTGGTGAGTCTCAAATAAGACGAAACGTACGTCTTGGATTCTGTTGCTAGCTACTATCCATCTTTGCTTAAACTACTTCATGTAAGTAATTTAAACCCATTATTTAATTATGATGTTTAAATATCACAGGTTGTAAGCAACTGACTAGAACCAAACGAAATAGAATGAATTCGTACTATTCTACCCAAATCTTTAATCTACCCAAGTTCATAAACCATGTAAAAGTTTCACGATAAATTTCGATACATGAATCTGTAATCGCACAGCCGAAGAGTTACTTAAGAATAATAAATCTTTTAGAGATCTGTTGTAAAGCTTTTAGCAATGGTGTCTGATGAAGGAATACGATTCTTTGAATGGAGTTTATTGAAAGAAGTATATGTCTTCTAATATTCATAGAAAAAACGATATCAAATAAATAAAATTAATAAGAGTGTTAAAAAACCCCTTGTATTTTTTCTATTTCATCTTTGAAATTGATGAATGGGTCAAGTTGGCTATTCTGATATTCAATTCATGACTTGCTTAATTTTCTGTCAAGATCGAACATCACCAGCTTATTTATTTATTTATTTATTTACTTACTTACTTACTTACTTAGGCCTCTTACTCCACCTGGAGCCTTCCTTTGGTTACTGCCGGTCGCAAGCCCGGATAAAGAAGGAGAGTTGGGCATCGGGTTAGCGACCCCAACACGTAGAAAAAAACGATAACCAGAACTTTAGCAGCATTATAGATCATCGCATCTCAAACTGTATAATCAGTTAACAGGCATTTTAAAAAAATTAAAGAAGGAACGAATCGAGTGAACAAATTTCTTTTCAATTAGTTCTTCATCATAGCTCTACACTAATGCATATGTATATCTATATGATTTACATTAATGAAATAATACTCATCGAGTAGATACGTAACGCAATAATTATATAATGACATATCAATTATAAACTAACATTGAGTGATTGGAAGAAAGAGGATCATAATAATCAATAATCACGCTAGACCGATAAGTCCTGGGTTCGAATCCCGCAAGGCTGGATCGTAAATGCTCAGCAATGAGAAGTCCCATACTAAGACGAAACGGCTGTTCAGCACTCTTAGGTTTTCCATGGTGGTGTAGCTTTAACCCACTCATGAATTCAACCATTAACTGATCAAAGTAATTATTCGAAGATCAATCAGTTGCTACGTTGCATAATATAGAAAAGAGAAGGAACTAATAGAATATTTTGTTGAATAATCAGTAGTATAGTAGTTATGTAAGAATCAAGAGACGAATGTTGAAAATAAATAAAATACAAAAAGTTGAAGGAATACGAAAATAGTATATCAAAGTTCTGCTTTAAACTCTCCTATACCGATAGTCAAAGTAGAGAGTGGTTGTAGAAAGTTATTTTAGATGCAAAGGTTCCGTTTGTGAACACGGATTGAAATGACTTTAGCTATGTGCACAAGATGTACACGTAAACTATGTGGCAAATTTGATGGAATACGGTGGATAACCTTAAAAGTTTTATTGAAATTCAACTTGATGACTTGTGTTCATTAAGTGAGCGAGAATAGAACTGTTAATCACTCTTATTTATCTTTTACTCAAACACAACGGATGGTGTCCTGTTATACGATGACGAACTTGCTGAGTTGTACGCCCCATATATATATAGTGTTGAGCCATAGTGAAAAACTAATCGGTGAGAGTATAATTTATGGACGGACCAATCACGTATAAGATAACGGGTCTCGGACTTTGGTGCGACGTTCACATTTGGATAAATAGAATTTTGGCATTATAGGTGATGTCAATTCGTAGTGAAAACCCTAAATCTTATTCCTGACCTTAAACGTCAACTGTAAATCACAATTTGAGGTCTTCACACAGGTTTGGTGTTACTTATTAGGTGAATACTGTAAAGGTCAGTCTAGCGTCGCTCAAAGGTGGTTGTCCATACATTATAGTCTCACGGTAACTTCTTCACTCGATTCTGTCCTTCTTTATTTACTAAATGTCTAATTGGGAATTTTTACTATAAAATAAATAAACTATCATTTACCACTATTTACATCAAATAAATAGACTGAAATTAAATTTAATTCCAATTGGTCATTTTTTAACAGTCTACTTAGTAACCAAACAAAATGAAGCAAGTTGACATGACAACAACGTTGAATATAGTTCTAACCAATCAATGAACTCCTTTAATTTAATAATAAGTTTTAAGCACTGTTTCCATTTCATGTAAAAAATTACAAAAATAAACCAATGATTAGTTACTATTCAATAACCAATGAAATCTATTTGTACAATGGGCATTGCATAATAATAATAATAGTAGCAATGGTAGTAGTTAGGCAAACCAAAACATTTCATGAAGACAACAACAATACCCCCCCTCGCCTCATACACACACACACACACACTCACCAATGGCATTCGAAATGATCAATTGAAGAAATCATGAAATGATTAATAATTATTGAATAAATTCATTAATCATTTCATTTATTATTGAATTCAATCCATTATTTTTTTTTTAGAAAAAAAATTGATTATGACTATTGATCTGATCATAAATAATAATCAATTACAATTATGTAATAATTTACATGAAAGAGATCATGTCTCATTTATACAATCGATTATATCAGTGATCCTATTAAGTCTCATATGTTTATTAGGTATTATTGGAAATAGTTTAGTAATTATTGTTTATTGTATTAAACCTAAACATTATACTAATCGTTATATGATGAATCAGCATACAATCATAAATAGTAACCATAGTAATAATAATAATAATAGTAATAATAATAATCCCTTGGATACTAAAATGACAAAAAAATTTGGCACTCATTCAATTTCATTGAAATCATATAAATTACCATTATATAAAAATAAATTAAATCAACATAATTTAATATTATTATTGGCATTTATTGATTTATTCACATGTGTTTTTATATTACCATGGGATATATATCGTGTTGCTAATTATGCCTATGATGAAACTATTCCTATCTTATCTATAAATGATAATAATAATAATAATCTGAATCAGAATAGTTCTTCTGGAAATCGTATTGATATAAATTCTAATAAAGGATTCTATATAAATTATCAATTAAATATTATATTAACATTATTACGTAATATTATATTTGCATGTGAAGGTAGTGTATTAACAGCGATTGCATTTGAACGTTATATGATACTTGTTAAACAAGATCTATGTAAATCATCTCTATGTTGTCATCATTTATTGAATAATAATAATAATAATAATAATAATAATGTCACTTCATTATTTCATAAGACTCCATCGATTCATCATACTAATCATTCGAATGAATTAACAAGATCATCTACAACATTGATGAATATCACTAATCAAAAAGATAAGAATCATCTATTATGTTCATTGAATAGATGTATTACATCCATATTGATTCTAGTGATTATTGGAACATGTTTATTTGAATGTATATTAATTATATTGGAATTAATGAAATGGAATTGTCAATTCACTGAACAATTACGTGAATTAATTAATCAAATTTATATTCTATTAACATTTATCTCATTTATTATTATAACATATTTATATGTAAGAATATTTAGAATAGTTAGAGAGAATGATTTAAGGAAACAACGATGGTTAACTACTATTCATAATAATACAAATTATACATCAATGAAATTATTGAATAAATCAAATTCATTTTTACAATCATCTATCTATAATAATAATGAAATAGAACCAATATTAAAGGTAACAAATGAACATGACACCAAAATACATCATTGTGATACAACACAATCTAGAAGATATGGATTATCATTTAGATTAATGAAACAATTAAGTTGTGATCAAGTGATTACAAAACAACCACAACTACAACAACAAGAACCACCACCAGCACAACAACAACAACAAGAACAATGTTATCATCAACATCAATTAGAGACAAGTATACAATGGAATATATTAAAAAGACGTATTCTATTAAAAACACCATCTATATCAACATTATTTGAACATTCAAAAGCTAAACAAGAATCTAATAAATCTATAATATCAAAACATAATAATCAATCTATTGGAACAACAACAACAACAACAACAACGACAACAACAATATCGTCTTCAATATCTCCATTATCTGTAAATCGTTTATTATCTAAACGTGTAACACGTAGTCATCGTACAGGTTTAATGATATTTATTTCTACTGTAATATTTTATGCTACATTATTTCCTGTTTTATGGGTACATTTTAAATTTTGGTGGAAATATACCATCATTGCTACTCCTACCACCACTATCCCTACCGCCGCCATGACCACTACCACCAACACCACCATCACGAATTACTCTACGAATCAATTACATAATAGAACAAAATTTATTCTTAATAATCAAGAGAATGATGGAAGTTTTATGACAACTGTACATCATGAATTTTATTATGTCAATAATGCTGTGAATTTTTTTATTTATTCATTATTTAATCAAAGTTTTCGTGAAAGATTAAAACGTTTACTTGCGAAATATTGAATATTGAATAAGGATTAAAACAAAATTAATGAAGGATTCTTCTTCTTATTATTATTATTGTGTTTTATATATTGACACATTGAAAAGAAGCAAACAAACGAACAAACAAATCATTCAAGCATTTTTGGTTAGTTCATTTTTCTTCTTCTTCTTCTTCTCTAACATAACTACTCATAAATATGATTATATAAGTAGTTAATTTAGATTGAATAAAAAAAAATGATTGATTGATATTGGATGAATAATATACTGAGATGTTTGTCTGGTTAACGTTGTCTTTCTAATTTTAATAGAGATTTAGTTTTCTATGAGATGTGGTCATTAACCTAATATTCAATTATCCAGATTTGAAATCGACAATAGCTTAAAAAAGGACTTCCAGTGGAGAAGAATTGATACAACAATTGGATAGAATTATGAGGGAAGGTATAGGATAGAAAGGATTGGAAAATATTGATTGATTGCTTATACTCTATTAGGAGTAACAGGCATAAAGAAATGGATGAATGAATGAATGAATAGTGAGAATTTGACTGATATCAAACTAGACTAATGATCCGGGATCAATTTTTTTGGGATCATTAATGCTTGATATGTAATTTTTTAGTTGTGATCATCTGGATTTCTTATTATTTTTAGTAAAATATTAAATATAAGTAAACATTTTACCTGGTCAAAATGTACATGTGAATTAAGAAGTTCATGGCTTGTTAAATTATTAGTGCGATGATTGTAAGTGATTCGACGATAATCAATGTAGTAATAAATAGATGTCTCTTTATAGGTGATATTTTCAACAGGTTAACTTTGACTAAAGTATCATTGTTAACCACAAAGTACTACATAACTCTTTCATCTTGGTAATGGAATAACTCATTAATATTCATCCATAAATACACTTCAATGTAATACCGAAACATTCAAATCTCATAGTAAGCGCCTAAATGTTAGATCACTAGGATGTAATACAATAGCAAATAATTACAGTTTAGATTAATTCATACAGTAGCATGAATGTTATTCAAAATAACTGATGACAACTATTCTTCTCTTGACATTTCTAAACGATTCATTGGAAATTTAAGGACTCTTCTCAAAACAATTTATTATTGATCATGATTATATTATTCATGAATGGATTTCTTTGTGTTAATTTGTGAGATAGTAATTCATTGATGACAATGGTGGATGTCTTGCTTAATTAGTTGAGGTTAGACATCAATATCGTTGGATGCCGATTCAGTGGTCTGGTGGCTAAGTGCTCGCGCGCGAGACTGATAGGTCCTGGGTTCGAATCCCTCGGGGCGGTGTCGTGGATGCGCACTGCTGAGGAGCTTCACAATAGGACGAAACTGCCTTCCAGTGCTTCCAGGTTTTCCATGATGATCTAGCTCTAATTGACTCATGATCTCAACTACTGAAATTACTAGAAATATTTGTTGATGGATTTTAGTTAGAAATCATTATCAGTCGAGTTCAGTCATGTTAACCAAAATTTAATTATCAAAGATGACAACAAATATCAGTTAAAAACATTCTATACCAGATTTTTATTCACTCATTGATTCATAACAAATTCAACTAGAGATATGAAGTAATGAAGTCTCTACTGTTCTTTAGTATCCAGTAGTTTTTCCAATCGTTATCAATTTTTTTTCTAAAAACGCTAACTGTCTTGTTCCACTAAACCGAAGAGTACTTACTTACTTTCGCCTGTTACACTCAATGGATCATAGGCCGACGGCCAGCACTCTCCATCCAACCCTATCCTTGGCAAACCTTTCCAGTTCTATCCAATTGTTGTTCATTCTTCTCATGTCTGTCTTCATTCCTCACAGTAATATATTCTTTGGTTTTCCTCATTTCCTTTGGCGTTATGGATTCTAAGTGAGAGATTGCCTTGTGACACAGTTCGGTGCTTTCCTCAATATGTATCCTATCCACTTCCATCGTTTCTTTCTGATCTATTCCTCCGCTGGGATCTGGTTTGTTCTCAAACCGAAAAGTATCTTCAATTCAACATTCATTTAGCTAAACATTTCTATTTAATCAATTACGATTCACAATGCTATAGATCTGAACAATACTTAAAGAAATATCAGATATTTTTTTAAAAATATCAACACCGTTTGATGATGATTACGTAACTATAAAAGGAGAAAGATTCTAGCTGAATAGTATGAATTCATTTCATTTCGTTTGGTTCTCATCAGTTGCTTACAACTTGGGATATTTAAACATCATAATTACATAATGGGTTTAAATTACTTACATGAAAGAGTTTGGTTAGAAGTGATATTGAAGACACATTAGTATACTATAGTAAGGGGTGTAAACAAACTTAATAGACTGAATATTGTATCTTATTTGAAAGACATTCCCACAACATTGATTGTGACAACAATTCAAACGGTTAGAAACAAGTGATTACATAATGAGTATCATTACCATTATTATTATTATTATTATTATTATTATTATTATTATTATTATTATTATTAGAAGCTTTATTCAACATTATATTTTTGGTACAATATAGAATTCTCAGCATAAAGTATTTCAACAAGTTTCCTTTTCTTATACCTCGATCGATTGTGACGATAAATTTTGAATGATCACCAGTTAGATGTTAGGAGTTCGGTAATCCACATTTGATTAATGTTCATTCGTTTCAATGCATATTGCCAGCCGCCATAATGTCGCTGATTGTACCTTTTTGTATCCCGTATAGTGAAAGGTTGTAAACTTTCCATAAACGCGCCTGAATAGATTGTGAACACAATAGACATAATGATGTGCTGAAACAAACAACAAAACACATAACTTGATGAATTATCTAGATCGGAGAAACAGGTAGCCCAGATATTCAAGCAGGCCGCCGCGTTCTATGATTATCCCATATCCAAATGAATAATCCGAAAAAATGGCCAGGTTAAGGGCAAAGTACATCGTTTGAAGCATGTGAATTTAGGATTGCGATAAGCAAACTACAATAAAATTCTTAATGTTAATGTTAACTTGAATTTGCGTGTATGTTAAGTGAAATTTTTTTCAAGATCCATGATCCGAATAAATATGGATCAAATAGGGTTAGAGAGAGAGAGAAATAATAGTGCAATTACAATTCGATCAAATAAGTAAGACGTAATACGGAAGGATGAATGTGAAGCGAATGAATCATGTATAAGGGAGATTAATGATGTTTAAACAATAAGCTATGCCCTTAACCTGGCTAACATTTGGATTATCAGAATGAGTTTTGTGGAGATTTTTAGGAAATTTCACAAGTTGAAATCATGAGTCAATTGAAGCTAGACCACCATAGAAAACATGGAAGCACTGGACGGCCGTTTCGTCCTAGTATGGGACTCCTCAGCAGTGTGCATCCACAAACCCGCACCCCGCGGGATTCGGACCCAGGACCTACTGGCTTCGCGCGCGAGCTCTTAACCATTAGACCACTGAGCCGGCATCCAACGGTGTAATATTTGGAGTAACAATTTGGATATGTGGTAATTGTAGAACCTGAAGAGAATTTATCGAAAAGAATATTCTTCATTCAATATTAGTCACTGAATATAATGAGGATCTTTAAACGATAATTATGATTATCACAGATTGTAAGTAGTTGATGAGAATTAGACAAAATAAAAATGAATTTATGCTAATCTACTAGAATCTTTATTCTTACTCTTAACGAAATAATAAAAGGGAATTCTATGTATATATGAAATAAATGAATTAGTTGCCTAGACAACATTGATTTGTGTGAATGAATTTTAACAATTTTTCTCTTTATGATCCCTTTTAAAAAAAAAATAAATTAATAGTCAATACTTTGAATCATGACAACTAAATACTATTAGTTTATAGGGGTTTTCAATTTAAAGCAATTAGTCTCTATGATAATGTAATAAAAAGAACTATGTGATAATGTATATTAGCCCAATACATTTTGAACAATCTAATCACACTTAATATACTTGTTAAGAACATTTATCTGTATAAAAAAGAAATAAATGGTCTTTGATTGAGATCATGAACTGATTGATGTTAGACCACTATTGATAATGTGGAAGTACTGGACAGCCGTTTGGTCTTGTTGTGGGACGAATAACCCCTTCTATGACAATTTTAAAAGTTATACTTCTATATATCACTGACTACTATTTGGTTAAAACTAGACATTAACACCATTGAACACCGGCTCAGTAGTCTATATGTTAAGTGTTCATACACGAGACCGGTTCTGGGTTCGAGTTCTGCTATCGATATCATGGGTATGCACTGCTAAGGAACGCCATAATAGTTTAGCGGTTACATTTATTTCTTCATGCTTCATATTATGATTGTCTAAATGCCAATGTAGTCGCCTATTTCTTCAAAGAGTAAACAAAGAGGAAACGTGCAAACAATTAAGATGGTTAACTTAGTATTTTCTAGTATTTAGTATCATTATAAGTTGTAAGTTTTTTTAAAATAAAACGAATCAGTGTATATAGTTGAGAAATAAGGACTTCATAATTTTCTGCAGCTTACTGTAAATATGAAGTGATATTTGGATGAAGATTAACATTATGGACTGGCTAATAACTAAACAAGGTAAAACTGTTTTGTCTCAGTGTAAGACCTTTAAACATGACTCATTTACAATACGGTCAAAGATCAAACTAGAACCTTCTGTCTCGTGGTAAGTACAGTCATCATAGACCTTTCATCCAAATAACTTTTTTACAGCATTTCAACATTATACTTTATATCCAGTTAGAAACAAGGCACTAAGTCAGAAAGTTGTTCACAATTGATGCCATATTCCTAAGACACTACTTGAAAATTAAAAGTAGTTCAGTCCATGCTAAGAATGATATCTATTAACTACACTTCATATTTAAATAACTTGTTATGAATGTTTTACTTTAGAATGGGAGATTGTAGTGATTTTTAATGTTCTTTCCGTCCTACTTTATGGCTGTGAAACATGGCCGGTAAGAGTAGAGGATATTCATATGTTACTAGTATTTGACCATAGGTGTCTTCGGAACTTCGTCAGTTGAGAGGGCTGAGACATGTGTTACGTATGCCTAACCATCGACTGCCTCGGTGTGCAATGTTTTATCGTGTAGTAGTAGGTTGTAAGAAAGCTAGAGGCGGCCAGACCAAAACATGACACAAATCCATGAAGTCACTGACACGTGGACTAAGCCATATTCGTAGATGTAGACTATCTGGTTGGGATCCGCGAGACGATAGCAACTGATGGTTAGAGACCCTGAATGACATGGCTCAAAATCGTTTGCAATGGCGCAGGTGACTCCACTCTTTATGTTCTCCCAAATTCTAATCTTCTGAATTCTTCATGCCCCTTTCTCTTTTTTTACTCTTTCCAAATTTATTTCACTGGATTGTACTCCTTGAATAACATCTTCAAACCCTAATGTTTCCGACTGCTGCTTATACTTTTACTGCCTCTACCACTATGGGATTTAAATAGATAATTATATTTCTGTGCTAAAGTGGTATGGCAACTTGGACTGATATACTTACGTACGAAGTTCCACGTCGTCGACTGACTGACTGAGTGATGTTTAATAGTTGAATTCATAAGTCGATGTAAGTTAGGCTCAGTAGTCTAGAGGTTAAGCGTTCGCTCGCGAGACCGAGGATCCTTAGTTTGAGTCCCTTACGCGAGATCATGAATGTAAACTATTATAAATGTTTTGTTACAACATCAGTGACTTGCAAATAAATATTATTATTATTAATAACAAACTTGATTCATATTCAGTAATTTATTGAACATTTATGTTAAAAACAACAAAATGGTGCATTACCTGATTATAAAGGTTATGTCTGTTATATTTACAATCTAATGTAAGAAATATTCTTGTTATGTCCGCATTGTTTATTAATAATACTTGAAAAAGATAAGGAATTACTGCAGTTCTTAGATGGAGGCTGATCTGTTCATTTCTACAGTAGGCTGATGATGATGGTAATCAATCAACGACGGATATTGAGTATCTTGAGTAGACAATTATCTATAAATATTTGTACCTTTTTGATGGTGTTTGTCATAGTTCTGGAAGTTTTAGATCCCTATATTCAAACTGTCTTGATGTTCGTATAAAAGATTCTGACATTGATGTTGGCTTGTAGTCAGTTGTTTTGAGTTCCATATGTTCTTCAATTGTGGGAATGGTGTATTTGCTTTGTCAATCCTCGCCTTTACGTCTGCATCAGATCCTCTATGTTCATCGATGATGCTTCCCAGGCACGTGATTGTTTCCACCTTTTACAGAGTTTCTCTATCAAGCGTGATTGAGTTGGTTTCACCGTGTTATATTTCAGGGTCTTGGTTTTCCCCTTGTATATGTTGAGGCCTACTACTGCAGAGACTGCTGCTACACTGGCTGTCTTTATCTGAATTCGTTCATGTGTATGAGATAGGAGGGCTAGGTCATCTGCGAAGTTCAAATTGTCTAATTGGTTCTGAGCTTTCTATTGTATTCCTTGTTTTCCCTCAGATGTTGAGGTGTTCGTAATCCAGTTGACCACCAGAAGAAAGAGGAAGGGAGAGAGTAGGCAGCCTTGTCTGACTCCAGTCCTTACTTGAAATGCATCTGTCATCTTTCCTTCATGCGCGACCTTGCACTGTAGTCCGTTGTGTGAATTCCGTATGACGCTGACGATTTTCTCACGTAAACATACATTACACTCAGATAAATCAGTGTTATAACGAATAGAATAACACACTGAAAAACAAAAAAAACGAGTCAAAATTCGATTTCGCTTTTTTATTCCGTCATATCAGTTTTTGTTATTGTCTAGACATCACATGGATAACATTTCAGTCAGTCATTTAAGTCATATTGAAGATAAAATCTCTGAAATATGACCAAGCATATATTCAATGAATAATTCTTCGAATTCATTTTGTACTCAAAAAATACTTCTAAATGTACTTAAGTTGTTATTCTCTACTGTCTGTCTCTAGTTACTTTTCCTTAAATGTAAATGATCATAATTTCTGCAGCAATTTGGAAGACTCTCCCGGTCTTCCACATTGTACGAGCATTCCATGTACGTAAATTAATGGTTGCTCTGGTTGTCAGAAGGGGGATAAGCCTTGTGACTTCTGAAAGAACTCGGCTTTCATCATGAGGAGTCACAACTCTTCTAAATGAAGACCTAACTTCCAGGGTAACATTTATATGGCTTGAATTATTTTTTCTGGTTAGCGTTTTTCTTTAGCGAGTTAGTTTTCTACGGGATAGGGTAGATAACTCCATGCCCAAACCTCCTGCTTTATCCGAACTTGGGAGTGGGAGTAGCCCCAGATTGGCTCCAGGCGGAGTTAGATGATCATAACTACACTGTAATCACTCTAAAAACGTCCATCAATACAGGATTTATACTTTGACAGGATATTGCAGTCCCTCTTATTAAAAATGACTACTATCTCACATAATTATCATTCTTATAATAAATATTCTGTCAAAACAATTTGTAAACATATCTTTCTTAACAGTTATACAATATATCTATATACTCTACATGTAACATTGCTTTTTGTGGAGGAGCATAGGCCATCCATCAGCATTCTCTATCCAACCCTGTCCAGTTCTTTCCTGTTGTTATTCGTCTTTTTCATAACTGCTTCAATGAAGTGTACCTGTAATGTTGATAGAACTGATTGGTTACTGCATGGTGATCAATATCATATATGTCAGGTCATTCTTAGTACAGATCGATCAAGTTGCTATGTGACCACCAGTCTAGGTGACTCAACATTGCGTGTACTATGTTGAGATAAGATGATGATTGAAGTTAATTGACAGGAAACTCTGGACCTACGTTTCCTACTACTTGGCACTCGTCAGGAAGGTGTACCTGTAATCTTGAAGAAACGAATGCTCCCTGACATATTCGACTCCATGTCACCCAGCTTTACAATAATAGACGTTACCATTGAACTATTCGGGCCGCAACTGACCTCCTGTAAGACTGATATATATTTACAATTGATTAGTTACTACGTGGCGATCATTTTCATGTATATCAGGTCATTCTTCATGCAGGTTGAATCTTATCTTTATATTTATGATTTTCATTAAAACCTATATATTTCTGTAATAAATATTCTTGTTGAAAGCTTCCATCAAACGATGCTACATTCTACATTTATCTATTCACTTAATATCTAATCATTAAAAAAACAATCTAGAGTATATGAAACCTTTAAAGATATACATCATTGTATAAACTGAAGTTCAATTGACATTTTCAACTATGGAATGTGAAAGATGAATCATTGAATCCTTTGTGTTTGTTTAGTTGGTTGTTTAGTTAGTTTATATTAGAGATAATGTACAATATTAATCAGAAGTTCCTATAGATTGTTTTCATTCAACAAGTTATATAATAGTGAATAACTACTACTACCACTATTACTACTTTTCTTTCAACATTCTATCATAGATATATATCTGGTTGAATCAAGTATCTAAGACAATAAAGTAACCTTTATTTTGACATTTGATTAATTATTTTCATTTATTAACTGGCATTTCATTCTTAATTGGATACTTTACTTATAAACAACAGTTTTAATTCTCTTTAAAAATCTATACAATGTTCATTTGTAAGCTAAAATGATAGTGGTTAGCAATGGATATCAAGACTTATCTGTCGTCCTATCTTGACACTCATTCAACTAGATATATCTGTATCCTTAGAGTTGATGTTCATTTCAGGATTGTTGTAATAGCATTGGACCCTAACCACACAATCCTCAAAATGGAACACAAAACAACTGGGAAAATAGATATTTAACATTTAACACGAAGAAAAACCCAATGATGGAGAAGATGGGAAGAAATTGAATTCATTGGATGGTATAGCTCAGCTTTGCAGGAGTGGTGTAACTTTTATACATTGTACTATCTCCTTCCTAAATGTGTTCTATATCATATATTGGTGATTTTTAAAATACGATGAGTCAGGGTAGGCAATGATGTGACTTCCACGTAAGATCTTATAGATTAAGCAGTTACATCAAGACAAATCTACAATTTTAGGATTAGGTCTATTATTAGAGCAGTACTAATAACGAAGTAGACCATAAATCTACACTCTAATTCTACCGTTCATTTCAAACACCATACAGTTATCTATTTAGCTACTGAGTTCATGTAGTCACTAGCTTATGTAATGAGATAAAGTTCAATTTATTTTTGTATTGATTACCTGAATCATCTCAATAAGAGTCAATATGAGACTAATCAACTGTAATTCTTAACATCAATCTGAAGATTTAACACAGCTAATACAAAAATGAGTGTTAACTTCTTGAAATTTATCAGAATGGGTTTTGTGGAGATTTTTAGGAAATTTCACAAGTTGAAATCATGAGTCAATTGAAGCTAGACCACCATTGAAAACCTGGAACCACTGGACGGCCGTTTCGTCCTAGTATGGGACTTCTCAACAGTGCACATCCACGACCCCTCACCTCGCAGGATTCGAACCCAGGACCTACTGGCTTCGCGCGCGAGCACTTAACCACTAGACCACTGAGCCGGCATCCAACGGTGTTAATGTCTAACTTCAACCAATCCACGAAGTTGCGCCACCGTACACCATTGTCTTCAGTGAGTTCCTATCTCACAACAGACCTGGTTCAACTCCACTGGTAACGACTTCGCACTGCTGAGGAGTCCCATACTAGGACGAAACGGCCGTCCAGTGCTTCCAGGTTTTCCATGGTGGTCTAGCTTTAATTGACTCATGATTTCAACTTGTGAAATTTCTTGAAATTTGTTCAAATCATATTTGATTATTGATAAACAAACGTCCCATTTGATCATAACAATAATTCCAAACGAACTAAGTATTCAATTCGGTTAGTTCATTACATTTGTTAAATTTGCTGATTCTAGTATGAATAATCTAACATTTGTAAACTGATTTCATCCGAAAAATTATTGACGGTTGCTTAGGGAGTGTTAATTGTGGCCTGTATGCCTTGGTAATGTACAACGTAATCATACCACCAATTAAAGAACAGTGAATTATCGATCAGACCAATGACATATAAAACATATACAAGCAGTCTAGAGTCATTATCAGTCCTTGCTTCCTGCTTAGCCCTGCCCGTCGGTGTCCAGAACACCAATCTCAGCCTCTGCGATATAAATCACTTATTTCAAACATACTGGTTTTATATACAAACCAAACAGACCACATCGTACCATAAAATAGGAAACAACGCCTGTACAAGATTTAGCCAAATATGTTGGTGAATGTGGGAGATAGTAATTGATAGACAGGGCATAATTCAAGAATGGTAAATCGTATAATAATAGTTCAGAGGTAAAAATAAACCTTATAACAAGAGCGACACGAATATGAATAGTTTAATTGCTTAATAATTATACAATTAAAATATACGCATAGTATTGGTCCATAAATGGATCTCCAAAGTTACCATTCATAATTCTCATCGGGATGTAACACTAATCTATTAGAATTTTTATTTGATATCCTACAATTAGCTCATATAAACGAAATCAATATAAAAGTATGTTCTGCATTTAGTTTTGGTGCTGAATCAGTCTATATCTTATCCCTGGAGTTCTAATAAGAATCTATCACCAATAGATTTCATCCATATCCGGAGAAGTAACAGTTAGCCATTGATGACATTAAAAGATGGTTGTGATATATATCACGAATTGATCGAGATCAAAATGTAAACTATTGAATACCAACTCATTGAATATTAGATCCGAAACTCTTCTTTTCGATTGCTGGTAAGTTCGTGAATGTGCACTACCGACTAGTCCTATAATAGAACCAAATAACTATCCAGTGCATCTTCGTTTTCAATTGTTATCTAACTAAGGTAAGTCTATAATGTAAATTACAAGAATTTATGTTTACAGTATGTCCCTGTTTCCCTAGATTCAGTTGTATGTTTCCATGTACGGTAGAGTGGACAAGTGCAACAATAAAAGTGCATTGAATTTGTCACAAACATCAATATTTCTTGTCTTGTTGAACGAGCGATATGATCTATAGTTATAAAAAGAAAGCAATTATTAATGTACCCTTTTAACTAACTTGAAATTACAATGGAAAAATGATTGAATGATTCATTCTGATTTGTCCATCAGCAAAATATTATGTCTAATTAATGTTAACCAGACTGCTTAAGAGTATGAATACAAATTTATCATAATAAAATCTCTATCTCATAAACAAACAGTCTAAAATGGGACTCCTCAGCAATGTATACCCTACATGCAAGACTCAAGACCAGGACCTACAGTCTCGCGCGCAAATGCATAACCTTAAGACTACTATGTCGAAATTCAACGATGTTGATAACCAAATTCAATCGATTCATGACCTTATGCAATCCTTCATTCATCGTCTGAGATAGATAATTGTCTCCATCTGTTATCTCTTTTCTCTTGTCAACCGAAATTCTAATTCAGAAATGTATGGATATATGGTAATGAAAATAAAATATGGTTGGTCATTGAGAATGGATGACTATTAAGTATATGATTTCCTTTTCTCTTATTGATTTCTACTCTTAATTGATTCGTTGTAATTGTACTAAATAAACTATTATTTTGCTATTGATATGATTGTCTATTGTGAGTTATTGTGAATCATGGATCCGGTATAATGTGACTTGTCTCATTCACGTAATAACATCCTATGGTTATATACGTGAGAGTATGAAAAACAAAAGTATTTTAAACTATCCATTATGTTAAAATGTTATTTATGAACCTTTTTTTTATCAATGAAAGACAAAATGGAAAGGAAGTAAACTTTAGGGTAGTGATTAAACACATAGAAGAAAGATAATCTACTACTCATGGCTAGTACTAGATGAAAAGATGATTTTCAAAAATCTATACCTGTAAAAAGATGATTAAATAAGGAATGTAAATATGAATAAATTCCATAGTAATTATCAGTATAGGGTTGTGCAGATTAATGATTGATTGATTTAGATCATGAACCGATTGATGTTAGACCACCATCAAAAACCTGGAATCACTAGATGGACGTTTCATCCCATTGTGGGACTCCTTAGCAGTGCGTATCCACGATCCCGCTCGCGGGATTCGCGCCCAAAGTCTTCGGTCTCGTACGCAAACACTTAACCTCTAGACCACTGAGTCGACATCCCATAGTAACTGTCAACTTTTCAGAAATAAACTATTCATCTAATGATCAGTATGGGGTTGTGAAGATTAATATGTTTTTCATGCAATTGGTTCCCTTTATGAATTTAAATAAAGCAAGAAAAAATATTGGTGCAGAATAGTATGAATTCATATTATTTCGAGGTTTCTCGTCAGCTGGTTACAAACCAAAAAATGTGATAGAAAATTTTTACATTGAGATAGAGTGAAAACAAATGACATAGATGAGTGTAAATAACTGGGTTACAATAATAACTATAAATAAATATATATATGCTAGAACAGGTCAGAGGTCAAAAGGAATTAATTCAGGTTGGGTGGTGTAATAATTTAATTGAATAATCATAAGATAGGTTACGTAATAATAATTAAATAGAATTCGAAAAGTTAAGATAATTTAAGAGGATCAGGTGGTGGAAATATGTGAATAATAATGTGGTTTAAGAATTATGTAATAGGGGAGGAGTACAAATATTTTAAAATAAATAAATAATAAAATAAAAAAAGGGTTACTAGGGTAGTGATAAGTTAATTAAAGTCTCTTTTTGAATGCATGGATTGGTAGGGGTAGAAGTTCAGGATAATCACATATGATCTCTATCGTTTCTTCCAAGGGGATGTTTGTGAAGAGCGATGAGACGTCAAATGAAACCATAAATTTATCGGAAACATTTAGGTTGTCGAGTTTTTGTACAAATTCAAAACTATCTTTTAGACTGTAAGGTGTTAGTTTCTTTCGTATTGGTTCAAGGCACTTTGTCAGCCAGCGGGCGAGTTTATGGAAAGGCGAATTGGCCATGGATAATATTGGTCTAATCGGGATATTGGGCTTGTGAGTTTTGGGTAGGCCGTGTAAGTACGGTTAGAGTCTCAACTCTCATGTTAAGCACTTAATTTTTAAACCATTAAACATTATCCAGTCATTTATATTGCTAACTTTAACTAATTCGTGATATCATGCAACCGTCTCCCAGTGCTATCGGATGCACAATTCTGATACGTCCTGCAATAGAACAAAATACTTGTCCAATAATTCTTGTGTTTCTTTTTTCCATTGATTATCTAACTAAAATCAATCTATGTTTAGAACAATGAAACTTGCCACAAACCATCTCCCTTACGATGAGCGCCTAAAACGCCTAAACCTTTCCCCCTTGTCGTATCTTAGGACGCGAGGTGACCATATACAGGAATTTCGTATCTTTAGTTGTGATTTTGGCGTCCTGAACAATCCTTTCCAGCTCCTTCCAGTTCTTATTCATCCTCTTCATATCTGATCCTACTTTCTAACGTAATGTGTTCTTTCGCCTTCCTCTTTTCCGTTTCCCTTCAGGATTCCAACTAAGGGCTTGCCTCATGATGTAGTTTGATGATTTCTCACATATATGTCCTATCCATCTCCATCGTATTTTCCTAATTTTCTCTTCATGTGGAAGCTGGTTCTTTCTCTCCCACAATAGGCTGTTTATTGCTGGTGGTATCGGGCAAATGAATGTTGAGTATATTGCGTAGAAAATTACTTATATATACTTTTACCTTCTTGATGATGGTTGTAGTAGTTCTCGAAGTTTTAGATTCGTATATTCGAACTGTCTTGATGTTCGCATTAAAGATTCTGATATTGATGTTGGCTTGTAGTCAGTTGTTTTGAGTTCCATATGTTCTTCAATTGTAGGAATGGTGTACTTGCTTTGTCAATCCTCGCCTTTACGTCTGCATCTGAACTTCCCTGGCACGTGAAAGACTCCACATTTTCCAGTGTTTCGTCATCAATTGTGATTGTGTTGGTGTTTTCCCCTTGTATATGTTGAGGCCCACTACTGCAGAGGCTGCTTATACACTGACTGTCTTTGTCTGAATTTGTTCATGTGTATGAGATAGGAGGGCTAGGTCATCTGCGAAGTTCAAATTGTCTAATTGGTTCTGAGCTGTCCATTGTATTCCGTGTTTTCCCTCAGATGTTAAGGTCTTCATAATCCAGTCGACCACCAGAAGAAAGAGGAGGGGAGAGAGTAGGCAGCCTTGTCTGACTCCAGTCCTTACTTGAAATGCATCTGTCATCTTTCCTTCATGCGCGACCTTGCACTGTAGTCCGTCGTACGAGTTCCGGATAATGTTGACAATCTTCTCAGGAACTCCGTAGTGTCGAATAAGTTTCCATAACGTCCTCCTATCTACACTGTCAAATGCCTTTTCATAATCAATGAATTTGATGTACAGTGTTGAGTTGCACTCAATTGATTGTTCAACGATGATCCGTAGTGTCGCAATTTGGTTTGCGAAATTAAAATTCACAAATATTGTCTTAGTTTAGTTAATGTCATTTCTTTTAAATTATGAGTTAATGAGTTCACCTTAGAAAATTAAATGAAAAACTATCGAGTTTAAGTAAAATGATAATCATTTCATAGTTGAATTCATAATTCGATTAAACTTTTTTAATGAGATTCCTTTTTATTGGATGTAGTTACTATCCCTACACCTAACCAACTCCTTTTATCCAGCATTGAGGCTAAGATTAACCTTTTAAAAGAGCTTCAAGAGAAGTTTCCCTCATGTGCATAATTCATTTATTCTGTTACGAACTTTAAAACAAAATGTTTCATTAACATTCTTTCACAATATTAAAATGAGATTTTCAACCAACTGGAAGGAATCATTATAGAATCAATCATTTGTGAAGAGAAAGATTTTAAATGTTGTCTTCTAATTAGTATTTATGACGTTATTCTTCTCTTTCTCCTCCCACTTCTCTTCCTTTTCCTCTTTTTTTTCTTCTGCTCTGCATGATTTCGTCTCTAAATTATAAGTATTCATCAACAATCTGAAAGTACTATGTTAATTATGTCATATCTCCTTGCTCTCCTTCCTCCATATGTTTGTCTTTGCTTTATTAAACTTAATTTCATTAATTAAACTGTATACAAAATTTTCATTTAATTATAACTTTAAACTAATTTACAATGGATAAGAAGCATTAAAATAGAAATAAATCACATTAATTTTGTTATCTAAAAACAAACGAAAATCTTACTATTTTTTTGTTTGTTTAAATCACATTATGTAGTATAGTTCTAATCAGATTATTTTCTTAAAGGGAAAACAACCAAACAAAACAATAAAAGTAGTAACGATAACGATAATAACAGAGACAGTGACAACAACAACTACAGCGAGAAAAATAGCAACAGCAACGACAGCGACAGCAACGACAACTACAGCGAGAAAAATAGCAACGGGAACGACAGCGACAACAACGACAGCTACGACGACAGCAACAACAACTACAGCGAGAAAGATAGCAACGGCAACGACAACGACAGCAACGGCAACGACAGCGACAACAACGACAGCGAGAAAGATAGCAGCAGCAACAACAATGACAGCAACGACAACGACAGCTATGACGACAGCGACAACAACTACAGCGAGAAAGATAGCAACAGCAACGACAGCGACAACGACGATAGCAATAACAACAACAACAACATATTTTTCACAATATGGAAAAATTGAAACTTGAGTAGATTTTAACTGATGTCTGTCTGAGAGTTTTCCTTTTAATAATTTTTTCTATCTTTATCTATAGTTTTATCTATTTTTCTGTATGTTTGTTTTTTATTTATTTATTAAAAAAAGGTATATTATGCAATCATGATTGAATAATTTGATAATTCAAATCTGATAAAGTACAATATTGAAGAATAGCAAATGTTTATATAAATATCAAATTTAATTAAAGAAAACTATATGTACTTCCCTACTTCCTTCCTTCCTTCCTTCCTTCCTTCCTTACTTACTTACTTACTTCACTTTACTTTAATTAGAATGATATCGAATAAGAGGATCAATTGAAAAGATATGAAATTCGTGAAACATTCATATTTGCTTTTAACGAATTCTGTCAGAATCACTGATTTTATATTGATAAAAATAAAATGAAATGCTTTTCATTTGTTTGTATGGTTGTTTTTTTTTCACTATGAAGAAAGAAAAGATGATAAAGCACGCGCGCCGATGCAACCGAGAGAAAGATTTACTGGATTAACAGTATGGGATTGTGGAGATTGTCACGATTTTTGATTGAGATCATGAATTGATCAATGTTAGACAACTATTGTAAACCTAGAAGCAGTGGATGGTTGTTTCGTTCCAGCATGGGACTCTTCAACAGTGCATATCCACGATCTCATACACGTGACTTGAGTCTAGAACCTTCAATCAGTTGGAACTTTGGATTGAGTTGTATAACTAGGAATAATACCGAAGAAATCAAATTTTGTACATAAATACACACAAGAGTATAATAAGATAACGAAACAATTGTTGAAACAGTAATCCTTTTGACGACTAATAGCTTTAATCTTACTAGTAATCACGCCAATAATATAGATACATTATGTGAACAACATATTTGTCATCATTGAAGAGAATGAATTGAGAAATGACTGGAATTTAATCAACAGTAAACAATTCATATTGCAAAAGGAGTCCGAAAAAAATCTCTCATTCTTGGATATGTCTCTTAATAGAACCGATAGGGAGAAACTAGAGATTTAGGTGTATTGGACGATGACCAAAATGAGTGTATACATTAAGTTTTATTTAAAATTTCAATGCATTTTCAATGATAGTCGGTACCATGGTATGTTTTTACAAATATATGTATATGAACAATAGATATGAATACTACATCATGATTACGGACCAACCGGTTGGTCTTTATCATCTTTGTCCTTGGTATCCATGTGTGTTTGACCGAGTTACCAAAAGATTCGAAATAATAGTAAAATCAATGATAGTATGAGGAACTAAACACTGACCGAATGTGGTTGAGAATTAAGAAAGGTAAAGAGAATCGTTATATAGGGCTATTAAAACTTATGATTTAGATAGAAATAAGAAAATGTATATGTTTTATTGTGAATGATTCAAACAGACGATAGATTATTAGAGTCTATTTTAATGATTGAATTCATGAGTTGATGTAAGCTAAACCACCATGGAAAACCTGGAAGCACTGGACGGCCGTTTTGTCCTGTTGTGGGACTCCTCAGCAGTACGCATCCACGATCCTTCTCGCGGGACTCGAACACAGGGCCTCCAGTCTCGCGCGCGAACGCTTAACCTACTGGACCACTGAGCCGGTATCCAATGGTGTTAATATCTAACCTCAACCAATCCATGAAATTGCGCAACCACCTTCCATTGTACTGAGGTAGACATCTGTTTCTACCCGACATGAATTAGCTCCACTGGTCACGGCTTCTCACCAGAACTCCGAGAATTTTCTCACGAAACTAGTCACCAGTGAGCACATGGTAATTATGAGTATAGGGGTTGTGGAGATTGTTAAGTTTTGATTGAGATCAATATCCGATTGATGTTAGATTCTCATCTGCCACTTACAACCTATAGTATTTTGAAATTAACGTTATTACAGATATTGACATATTTATACATACGAAGGTGATGACAAATAAATTTATGTATCATTATATAACGAAGATTTCGAGAGGGTTAATAGGGTCAGAAAAAATATTTTGTTGTGGATACGTAAAGTTTCGGAAGGAAAGTTCTAGTACATTGAATTAGTGATTAGAACTCATAGAGTTAACAGACATTAGATGAATAAGTAATAAAGTAACTGAAAACAGATTATTATCTTGGATTGGTTGAAGTTAGATATTAACGCCATGGGATGCCGGCTCAGTGGTCTACATATTAAGCGTTTGAGCATGAGACCGAGGGTCCTGGGTCTGAATCCCACGAATAGGATCGTAGATACACACTGCTGATTAGTCCCATACTATGACGAGACGGCCATCCAGTGCTTCCAGATTTTCTATGACGGTCTAGCTTTAATTGACCCATCGATTCAATTATTGAAAATAGAATAATGTTAATAAAGAAAAATAAGAATTGAAATCACTCATTTAAGTGTTAAGGAGAAACGATGATGCTGTAATCAAACTTCACAAATAGTTGAAATAATGAATGATGCAATAAAAAGGATGTGATGTTATCAAGATAACAAAAGATATAATGCTGTTTCTTTTTGGACATACAAATCTAGTTTTAGATGTTTGATCACTATCACTTCAGGGAATTTCAACAATCGATATTCTATTGTTTATTAATCAACTTGAAAAACTTCCGTATATTCACTTGATGTCCTGTTTCAATGAGAGGTCTTGAGATAACACTGATGAATACGATTGATCTCAGACTTTTTAAAATATATTCTTTGAATCAGACGTAGGCTCTTCTTTCTATTCTACCATTGTAACTGATTTGACAGATACATGTGAATTTGTATACACAATTGGTGCTAACATAATAGGGATATTATAGTTTGTAAGCAGCTGATAAGAATCTAACGAAATAAAATGAATCCATATTATTCTGCACCAATCTTTGTATTTCATGTGATTCACAGTTAACATAATGGCATATACTAAGATAACAGATATTGCTTAAAGATGAAGGTTAATGCAAATTTGTTACAATTTTTTGGTTTGTGCCCCTATCAATGTATAACGTAACGATACTGCCAATTGGTGAACAGTGAGTTATCGACAAGACCGAAGACACATAAACTCGTATGAGCATACTGGGTTTATATACCAACCAGACAGATCACATCGTATCATAAAATAGGAAACAATATTTGTACAAGATTTAGCTAAATATAACTGTAAATGTGAAGGGTAGTAATTGATAGACTTGGGTATAATTCAAGAATGGTAAATCGTATAATAATAGTCTATAGATCAAATGGAAGCTTATAATAAGAAGAACATGAATATGCAAAGTTGAACTACTTAACAATTGTACAATAAAAAGTATATGTGTCATATTGGTCCATAAATAGATTCCACCAATTATCATCCATGATCCTCGTCGGGATATAATAAAATTAGCTTAAATGCATAAATTAATGTTTTGAAAATATAAGGTTGAACATATTCATATGTTTTCATGCATGAAGGACATACGGCTTAGTGCATGTTGCATATGTTACACATATAAGATGTAAAAAAATGCGTACTATCGGATAACAGGGTAGTTTCTTCTCACCTTCCATGAAATGAATATGAAGCATATATATATATACCAAAAATGATGTCTAAATAATGCCACGTATTACATTTACTGAAGGACTGTAATAAGCTCGTCAAGCGTTTAACTACATTTTCATTAGTTTCAGTCTGTACGATTTAATATCGCCTAAACTGCAGGCCATACAAGTGTCAGTATTTATCATTCTTAAAAATGTAATTGTTACAGTGTAATCGGTTTTTCGTAACCACAGAATTGTTTTGGAACACATAAGAATGATGTGAATTTGGAAAAATACAAAAAGGGAACAAATACAACTGTAATATAAGATCATGGATACGTAATGCTGGCTGAACTGTTATTGAAGTGTGACTCGCTGAATTTACAAAATTGCGAAGACAAAAAGCGAATATCCGGCGCTTTAACAGGGTTCGTGTATATGGAGGATCCACCTAGAGGAGTTGGAAAACCCTGATTCCAAACCAATGGTGTATATAGGCTCCAGTATCATGAAAGAACAATTGATATACGAACCTATTGATGGTCACCGGCCACTATAAGACTGTATCCCCTTACGTTGCTCCACTGCATTGTGGATCAAACCTTTAGGTCGAAGGCCCGATGAGTGATCCCCTAAGAAAACCACATGTTTCGATTTGGGCACACGGGCAGTATCCCAGCCTTCACACAAATCAAGTGACTTGTATGATGCACATGTATTCGATGCCAATTCAAACAAATATTTATGTGTTCCAATAAATAAATAAATTGTCATTGAAAACATAGAAAACGTTAATCGTATGTGAATGACAGTAATTTGTTGATACAATTTGTAATGAATTACAAAATAAAAAATTTATATCAAATTATATTTGGACCTGGGAAGCATCATCGATAAACAAGGAAGTTCAGATGCAGACGTAAAGGCGAGGATTGACAAAGCAAGTACACCATTCCTACAATTGAAGAACATATGGAACTCAAAACAACTGACTACAAGCCAACATCAATATCAGAATCTTTAATGCGAACATCAAGACAGTTCGAATATACGAATCTAAAACTTCGAGAACTACTACAACCATCATCAAGAAGGTAAAAGTATATATAAGTAATTTTCTACGCAATATACTCAACATTCATTTGCCCGATACCACCAGCAATAAACAGCCTATTGTGGGAGAGAAAGAACCAGCTTCCACATGAAGAGAAAATTAGGAAAATACGATGGAGATGGATAGGACATATATGTGAGAAATCATCAAACTACATCATGAGGCAAGCCCTTAGTTGGAATCCTGAAGGGAAACGGAAAAGAGGAAGGCGAAAGAACACATTACGTTAGAAAGTAGGATCAGATATGAAGAGGATGAATAAGAACTGGAAGGAGCTGGAAAGGATTGTTCAGGACATGGTTGGATGGAGAATGATGGTGAGCGGCCTGTGCTCCTTTGTGAGGTGGAACAGGCGTCAGCAAGTAAGTAAGTAAGTAAGTAAGTAAGTAAGTAAGTAAGTAATATTTGGCCCTAGAAAAGGCCTTCTATCGATCTCTTCATTCTAACTCCTTAATCAGTTTTTCTATTTCCACATTCCCTTTATTTCCTCAATAATCACTTCACAATAAAGTTAGATTCTTAGTTAGTCAATGAAATATGAACGTAATAAAATATTGAAATTCATTATCTTTATCTCTTTGATATTCATATAACAACGGAGAAAAGAGAAAAAAAAGGAGAAAGAAAAGAAGTGATATTTATCTCATTCATTTTACATTTAACAGTTACACATGGATAATTGTTCTCATTTAATGACAAGTCAAAAACAATCTGGAATTAACCAATATAATAATAATAATGTAATTAAATCTTTTTTAAAAAAAACACAACAAGAAACTATGTATATGTATATAAAAGGTAATTAATCAATAGTTAGAATGATAGAATATTCCTGTGAATTGTCGACTTTCACTAATTCACGAATTGTATACATCTATAATGAATAACTAACTCCGCCTGGAGTCCCTCCATGAGCTACTGCCGGTCCAAAGCCCGGATAAAGGAGGAGGGTTGGGCATGGGGCTAACGACCCTTAGCCGTAGAAAACTAACTCGTTAAAAAAACGCTAACCAGAAAAAAGCATAATCAATAACTATTCATAACACTAATTATCCTATAAATATATGTATAAACAGAATCAATGTAATAGAAACCTCTAAACAATAGGTCTCAATATACATAAAGTAAAAAGTAACAACCTGAAATACAACACAAAGAACATTAACTCAATCACACTCGATGAAGAAACTCTGGAACAGGTGAAAACTTCTACATATCTACGTGGTTAGTAGCATCATCGATGAATGTGGAAGATCTGATACAAACGTGAAGGTGACGATTGACAAAGTAAAGACTGCATTTCTACACTTGATTATTGTTATATTGCTTGGTTTTACCTCGTCTAATGTTATAACGGTTGATTTTTCAACGTTTACACGTATGGGACGTTAATTTAACTTGGACGAATATCTACACTAGATTCTCACCCCACCTAGTGTTTATTTTACGGGACTTCAACACAACTCAGATAAAGAAAACGTGATTAGCCTGACCACAAAGTAAATATGTTTCCACACCAAAACCCAACACAATCGAACAATCAATAATAAGTGAGTAATAATAATAAAGACAGAGGAATATATAACTCATCTGACATCTGTCAGACTATCTACATGTCTGTCTGAGCAGACAACCAATCATTATCACCTACGCCCCACACATCAATTATTTATTTATTTAAACACATAAACATTGGTAGAAGAAGGCACCAAATAGATATGCGTTACATAAATCATCCGATTTGTGTGAGGGCTGGGGTACTACCCGTTTGCCCAAACCGAAGAAAGTGGTTTTCTTAAAGGGAAACACCCTGAGTCTTTGACCTTAAGGTCTAATCCACAAAGCAGTGGAGCAATATAAAGAGATGCAGTCTCATGGTGGCCGGTGACCAATAATTGGTTCATGTGCCATTTGTGTCCATAGGATCCTAGAGCCCATGTGTACCATTGGTTTGGAATCAGGGTTTCTCAACTCCCTTATATGAATCCGCCGTATCTAGCAACCCGGTTAAAGCGCTGGACATTCTCTTTTTGTCCTCTCAATTTCGTAAACAACACTCCTGCCACGAGAAGGTAGTGAGTGGGACTTCTGTGGATGTGGTTGTATTTACGTGGCAACTTGAGAGCATTTGGGAGCCAACCAGGGCATTCAAGGACGTACAGTTGAACAACATATGGAACTCAAAACAACTGTCAACCAATATGAAAGTCACAATCTTCAATAGGAACTGTATGGAGGTGGAGATTGCAGAACTATCACAACCATCATCAAGAATGCACAAGTACTCATAAACAATTGTAAACTGAAGATACTCATTGTTCGTTGTTGACCGGATACCATCAGCAACAAACAGCCTACTGTGGGAGAAAACAAACAAGCTTCCATCTGAAGAAAATATTAGAAAAAATGATGGAGGTTTATAGGACACACATCGTCGTAACCATCAAACTCCATCACAAAGGAAGCGCCAACTTGGAATCCTAAAGAGAAACAAAAAAGAGGAATGCCAAAGAACACACTGAGTCGGTAACTGGAAGCAGACATTGAAAATAGGAATAGCAACTGCAAATGACTGCGTAGTATATCTCAGTACAGTGTTGAATGGGGAATACTGATGGATGGCCTATACTTCTCCACAAGGCGTAACATGCATCAGTAAATAAGTGTGTTTATGATGGTTTATTCACAACAGAAGGGAAACATTTATTACTGATGATATTCAACTAAAGTTAATAAATGTAAATCATGGTATTATAAATCACTACATACATGTATCATATTAGTTAAGACATTTTATTTTGATTATATATGAAATCATTAGTAAATACAAATTTGGAATTGTGATCTTAGGTAAAATAGCTCTATAAATTAGCAAGAGGCCAACAATAAGAAGCTCTGGATATACGTTTTATTCCATTTAGGATTGATTACTAATTTACATAGAAGTGAGCATTAACCGTGGAGATCTTACTGTCAGAGGAGTTATGACTGCCTTATGCAGGACATAATTCCCCATCTATAAGATTAGAATATTTACAGTGATCTCTAAGTTAGTGATAATTAGTGTCATATTTATCAAACGTTAATAACAATTAACTGCTATTGATAGAGTTGCAGCGTGACTACCACTTTACATAATTCAACATCGTATGATCTACGGTTTGATGTTAAGTCATTAGGAGTATTTCTTTGATGCCTCATTGCTCCTGATAGTTCCCTAGTCGATGTTACTCCCTGATAAAAATTATAAATTTTTCTATAATTTAAAGAAATTCTCCATTTCATTTATTCTCAACAAATATTAAATTAATTTCAGTTTCAGTTTGGAAAGGACAAGAGGCTAGATGGTCTATGTTAGTCCTGTCAGTGGTGGTCTCTCAGGTGATCCAAATTTCTTTTGAAAGCGTCAACAGATGGAGCTTCAATCACTTGTTGAGATAATGAGTTCTATTCGTTGATGATTCGATGAGAAAGTTGATAGTCAGCTGACAAGTAATTTGGTTTGGGATTGTGAACATTTTTACAGTGTCCCAACTGGACAACCTTGAGTTCAGTCGTACTCTTTATTGATGCCCAAATGCCCTGGTATGGCCGAGAGTGGGGTGGGTTCGCCCTCCCTCTCGAAATGCGCTCACACGGCCATGCGTTTACAACTTCTGCCAAGGAAGTCCTACTCACTGCCTTCTCGTGGCGGGAGTGTTGTTTGCGAAATTGAGAGGATGAAAAGCGAATATCCGGCTCTTTAATCGGATTACAAACCAATGGTGCACATGGGCTCCAGTATCCTGCTGGGACAAATGGGGCATGAACTAATTGTTGGTCACCGGCTTCCATGGGACTGCATCTCCTTACGATGCTCCACTGCCTTGTGGGTTAGACCTTTAGGTCAAAGGCTCGGGGAGTGGCCCCCTGAGAAAACCACCTGCTTTGGTTTGGGCACCCGGGCAGTATCACGGCCCTCACATATATCAAATGAGATTTGTGTGGCGCATATGTATCTGGTACCCCCTTGTACCAATATTTATGTGTTGAAATAAATAAATACATTAATAATTTGCCTCTAATCCCGATGTTCCTTAACTTATGTAACAGCTAGCCCTGAAGAACTTTTTCAAAAGCCTTACTTAAATCAATTTAGGCTACATTTATAGGTGAATTTTAGTCATTAACAGAGCACCAAATTTCACGGGCTACTAATAAGTTAGTAAGACATAAATAACCTGTTCTAAAGCCATGCTGCTTTTCAAAAAGAATCCGGTTTTTATCTGCATACTTAAACAACTCCTTCCAAATTGTGTTTTCTTAGGTATAAGTCTTGTACCTGTTTTGAAGACAGCACTTACTGTGGTGTTCTCCTAGTCTTTTTGTAATCGACCTTAGGTTACAGATAGATTAAAACATATGCTTATGGGATTCACTATGTATTATTTTTCTGAATGCACTTAATTTAACTAACATTTTATTATAAGCAAAGATGGATAGTGGTTAGCAGTGAAATCCAGGACACGCGATTTGAGACTCATCAGCTGGATATACCTGCATCTCAGACTTAATGTTTACTCTGGAACTCGAACTCAGTACCGTTCGCTCCAAATATCATCGTGTTATCTACTCAGCTAATGAGTCCTGATAACCACTTGCTTATTCAATGAGATGAAGTTGAAATTCACTTGATATTGTCTATTTGAATCTTCCCATTATTGTTTAGGACTGTAATGGAAAGATTCAAATAAACGATACCAAGTGAAAATTTTAACCGATGTCAAGCAAGGTTGCTTACTCTCACACTTTCTCTTTCTCCTGGTGATCGACTGGATCATGAAGACGTCAACATCTGAGGGGAAGCACGGGATACAATGGACATCTAGGATGCAGTTGGACGATCTAGACTTCGCAGATGATCTAGCCCTTCTATCCCAAACGCAACAACAAATGCAGGAGAAGACAAACAGTGTGGCAGCAGCTTCAGCAGCAGTAGGTCTCAATATACACAAAGGGAAAAACAAGATTCTCAGATACAACACAACACGCACCAATCAAATCACACTGAACACTGAAGCTTTGGAAGATGTAAAAACCTTTACATATTTAGGCAGCATCATTGATGAGCACGGTCGATCTGATGCAGATGTGAAGGCGCGGATCGGCAAAGCAAGAGCAGAATATTTACAACTGAAGAATATCTGCAACTCAAAACAACTCCCTGTCAAACAACACTAAGGTCAGAATTTTCAATACAAATGTCAATACAGTTATATTGTATGAAGCCGAAATTTGGAGACCTATTACAACCATCATCAAATAGGTACAAGTATTTATAAACAATTTTACGCTCAAGATGCTCAATGTCCGTTGTTGAATGGATAGCATCAGGAACAATCTACTGTAGGAGAAAACATACCAGATTCCAGATAAGGAAGAAATTAAGAAGATATACTGGAGGGGGGATAGGACACACGCTGAAGAAATGATCAAACTGCACCACAAATCAGGGTGTTACTTGGAATACTGTAGAGTAGAGGAAATGAAAAAGACCAAAGAACACATTGCACCATGAATTGGAGGCATACATCAAGAGAATGAATAGTGCTTGGAAACAACTTTGTGGTAGATCTCAGGACGGAGTTGGCTAGAGAATCTTAGTCGACAGTTTGTTTTCTCCCATTAGGAGTAACAGGCATATGTAAGTAAGTAACTGATATAATAGTTGAACCTAAAGAGAACTTATTGAAAAGAATGTTCTTCGTTCATATATTAGATCCAAACAATCAATATCAAGTGAGTTTAAACTTCACTCCATTCAACAAGCAAGTTGCTATCAGGACTCAGTAGCTAAGTGTATAATGCGATGGCGTTTGAAGTGAACGGTACTGGGTTCGAGTCCCAAGTGACCATCAAGGTGCAGGTACATCCAACTAATGAGTCTCAAATAGAACAAAATGCGCATCCTGGATTCCACTGCTAACCACTATCCATCTTTGCACATAATGATTGTGAATCAAGGCTATATCGAAGCAATCCGCATAGGATGCACATATGCCAGTAACCGACTGATCAACTGTAGTCCTAAATAACAATGGGAAGATAAAAGTAAAACAACACCAAGTGTATTGATATAGATAGCTTGATAGTGAGTATTTCCTTTTTAATCATTTGAGTATTGAAAACCATCTCCATCATTTCATCAACTCATTTTATACTTTACTAGTAACTACAAATACAATTACGTGTAAATGTGAGGATGTCCTACGAATGACCTTAAGGAAGCTCTAAGAAGCTCAGAAAGAGCCGAAAATATTCCATCTAATCATCTTTCAGAAGAACTTTTCAGAATCTCAATGTTTAGGTCCCTTATTTAACAAAAGCTAAAAACCACTGTCCTATCGAATTTGATCATGATTGGTTATTGTAGACAATTGTTCTCTCATAATCTGTGTATTTATTTCGACTCTGTTCCAGTTTAACATAATTCTTAAGGAACTAGGTCGAAAGTAAAGATAGATAGTGGCTAGCAATGGAATCCAGGACACGCGTTTCGTCCTATTTGGGACTCGTCAGCTAGATGTACCTGAATCTCAGAGTTGATGTGCCCTCTGAGACTCGTACTTAGTACTGTTCGTTTCATTTGCCAACATGAGACTGATCAATTTCAGTCTTAAATAACAATGGAAAGATACGCGTATAACAACACCAAGTGAGTTTAGGTCGAACGTAGTTATGAATGTCTACACTCCTCTTATTATAAGCTTCATTTTGACCCATAGATTATTATTATTATACGATTTACTATTCTTAAATTATACTTCGTTTATTGATTATAGTCTCCCACATTCACAGCCACCTTTTGGCTTGATCTTGTACAAATGTTATTTCTTAATCTATGGTGTAATGTGGTCTGTTTGGCTGGTATATAAACTAAGTATGTTTGAAATAATAGAAACTGTCGTTGGCATTCTAGACTTGACTGAAAGGGTTAGGAGAACAAGGGACCAATAGGGACGCTAGGCCGCACATACCAGTCGATAAGTCATCCGTTTAGCACAGTACTAAGATTGTATAAGTCCCATTTCGATTGACGAATAAATCACGTAATAATAAGCCTGCTTTAAAGACACAACACAAACAAAACTCATCCTCGAATACATGAGACGTGTTATATACTTTTTCTGAAGAACATTGTCTATCGCTTAATCTACAATAGACTACAGTACCATATTGAAAAACATCCTGTTTTTGGTAAACGATTTAGTCGAAAAAAGTTTAATTCATTTCAGATAAATGATGTTGAGGTCAGTTTTGTCCACTGATGCAGTGAATTCAGATTACGGCTATTCTGTTTTCATTCAGAATTTCATCATACCATTTTGTGTATAGTATAATATTATTATCATAATCATGAATGTCAACTTTACTACTACCACCACAACCACCACCACCACAAACACTACTACTACTACTACTACTACTACTACTACTACTACTACTACTACTACTACTACTACTACTACTACTACTACTACTACTACTACTACTACTACTACTACTACTACTACTACTACTACTACTACTACTACTACTACTACTACTACTACTACTACTACTACTACTACTACTACTACTACTACTACTACTACTACTACTACTACTACTACTACTACTACTACTACTACTACTACTACTACTACTACTACTACTACTACTACTACTACTACTACTACTACTACTACTACTACTACTACTACTACTACTACTACTACTACTACTACTACTACTACTACTACTACTACTACTACTACTACTACTACTACTACTACTACTACTACTACTACTACTACTACTACTACTACTACTACTACTACTACTACTACTACTGCTACTACTACTACTACTACTACTACTACTACTACTACTACTACTACTACTACTACTGCTACTACTGCTGCTACTACTACTACTGCTGCTGCTACTGCTGCTGCTGCTACTACTACTACTACTACTACTACTACTACTACTACTACTACTACTACTACTACTACTACTACTACTACTACTACTACTACTACTACTACTACTACTACTACTACTACTACTACTACTACTACTACTACTACTACTACTACTACTACTACTACTACTACTACTACTACTACTACTACTACTACTGCTACTACTACTACTACTACTACTACTACTACTACTACTACTACTACTACTACTACTACTACTACTACTACTACTACTACTACTACTACTACTACTACTACTACTACTACTACTACTACTACTACTACTACTACTACTACTACTACTACTACTACTACTACTACTACTACTACTACTACTACTACTACCATAAACCAACTGAAACCGTAAACCTTTTGCTATAGAAAGTTTACAGTACATCGATCCTATACTTCAGAAAACATTCTTTAATTTTTTATTTACAAACTTTAAACAAATTCAATTGAATAAAGAAATAAACAAACATAGAAACAAGAAAACCTAAGAAAAGAAAAAATGAAAAAAAATGCTAATTAGCATTTAAAATAGCAATGACAACAACGAAAAATAAACAATCATAAAAGAAAACAATGGCGAGACTATAATTTATAGATGAATCAATTAATTAAACGATTAGAGTTCTTGGATTTTGGCTTGAAATTTATTTTTCCATTTGATTAAATGGAGTTTTAACATTATCGATTGATGTTAATTCGTGATGATAAACCCTAGATCTAATTCTTAATCTTAATTCAACTGTAGATCAACTGTAAATCATCATTCTAATGAAATGAACACTCTCAAGGTCAATTTAGCGTCACTCAAACATTCTCCATAAATTCTAGTCACATTACAGAGAGATAATCACAAATAATCTGAAAATACTATCCAAATGTTTCGTCCTTATATTGAACTCTTCGGTGATGTACACTAATATCTTTCTTTGTTTATCATTAAACTTGAAATAAAAGAAACTTCATTTTCTTCATGAATCCTTAATCTCGACATGAATAAGTTGATAATTAGTGGTTATACAAGTCTAACTTTTTAGTTATATTTTGTAACTAACTATATTGTTTTCTTCTTCTATTGTTTTCCATATGAATATCTATCTATTGATCAGCTGATTTTGTTGTTTTTTTTCTTATGTTTCAAATGAGGAATAATTACTAGGTAATTTGATTGTTGTTTTCGTCTATTTTTCCCTATTTATTCTTTCCATGTAGATTCAAATTCTGTTGGGAATCGTTTTATATTATGTTACTATACTTTTATTGATGTTTTGTTTTGCCTCTTTTGGTTACAATCTCATAGTTGGAAATAACACAGTAGGATATGGATTGATGTTATCAATAAGAAATTTATTCAAATCTATGATGAATATAAAAGGGAGTAGAAACAATTTGATTCTTATCAAAATATGATTGACTTGTTATATGTAATTCAATAAAGACGAAAGTATATATATATATGTATGTTGAATGCATAATTCATATATTTGTTATTTGAATGTTCAAACTAATGTTCAAGTTTATAGTTGATCGATTTTCTTTTGATATATGTGCATATTATGCCCCGAAATACTATAGTACAGTTGAGGGTGAGGAAAGTTTGCACTCCCTTTCGAAATGCTCTCACATGGCCATTGTGTATACAGTCAATAATAGAGAAGTCCTACTCACTGTTTTCTTGCGGTGAGGGTGTTTTTTTTATATACGAAATTCTGAGGATGAAAAGCGAATGTCTAGTGTTTCAACCAGGTTAGTATGTGCTACTTATGTTGGCATAAGTAGTATATGATGTTAGTCGTGAACAGAAGGTCTGACAGCAGAGAGACAAGAGGATCAATCAGTAAAGAATAGGAAGAGGATGCAATTTGTATGAAAATGAAAGAACAATGAAGTCTGAGTCATTTTGTGACAATCGATGGACATTTTACAAATTAAGCATTTACTTTATGATTGTTCGATTTTATTAACAAGTGCCGTAACTTTGTGTCAAATACATTCGATTGTCCCCGCCCATGTTCTGTTCACTACAGGTGGATACACCGAGAGCAGTTGGTAGAATCTGATTCCAAACCAACGGTGTAAATGATCTCGAGGATCCTAAGGAAAAATTTGGTGTATGAACCAATAGTTGGTCCCCAGCTATCATGAGACTGTATCTCTTAATGTTGTTGATTAAACCTTTATATCAAAGGCTCCGGGTATGGACCCCTAAGAAAACCACCTGCTTCAGTTTGGACACCCGGACAGTATTACAGTCTACACATAACTCACGTGACTTGTATGGCACATATGAACAAGCATTACAAATATAAAGAGAAAGAATGTATTTGTAAAATCGCAGCGAAAGAATTTGAAGTAAATCCAACGCTTTGCTTGGCAATCTGGTCCAAGCTTTCTCATGGAAATATAATCAAACATTACAATAAATGTACACAGCCATTTCCATACATTTTTAAGTTATTATTGTTATTATCCTTGTCTCCTCTTAACCTTTATTACTAGTCTAGTTGACTTTTTATTTCTTTATATATATAAATGTTCTAAACAAGTGTATTATGTGTGATCAGATTGTTCGAAATGTATTGTGCTAATACATCATTACATAGTTCTTATAATCTTCGTCTTCTTATTGCATAATCGACATTCATTTTAATAAACAGTCTTTTTCCGTCCTCACGAAATTAGTGTACATATTACTTACGCCTGTTACCCGCAATGGAGCATAGGCTGCCAATCAGTATTCTCCAATCCACTCTATCATGGGTCTTTCTTTCTAGCTCTATCCAATTGTTGTACATTCTTCTCATGTCTATCTCCATTTTCCAGCGTAATATCTTCTTTGGTTTTCCACTTCTCATTTGGCCTTCAAGATTCCATGTGAGGGCATGCCGCGTGATGCATTTGGGTGCTTTTCTCAATGTATGTCATATCCACTTCCAGAACTTCTTCCGCCTAGAGCTCCTGTCGGTCCTAAGCCAGGATAAAAGAGGAGGGTTGAGCATTGGGTTAGCAACCCCGATCCTGTAGAAAACTAACTCGTTAAACATGTCTTCATTAACAGAAGATTCTAAATAACTCTAGTTAGTTGGAAATAGTTGTATGCACTATTGAATAATAGTTTAAATAAATAACATATAGGGATAAATATTCAATACCATTTAGACATTATACCATATATATATGTATATAAATTACTAAATTGTAAAGACAAAATAATGCAAATTATGTTAGTGAATTGAGAACTACGTGTTAGTTATAAATAGAAAGAATTTTTGTATTTTTATGTGCATAACTGATATTTGCAAATCTTCCCATCCATTCCTCTCTCTCTCACACTCTCACTCTGCTTTATGTGTATTTATGATATTGAGTTTGTTTGATTGTGTGTGTGTGTGTGAGTGTACTTTTTTTATTTAAGTTGATAAACCAGCAATTTCAAAAATGGCCTCTTTTCTCTGGGTTTTACAACGATTGATTAAACAACTCTTAGTACATATATATTTGACCTGTTTTATTTCATACTGAAGACTACTGAATAGCAGTAGTCTTGTGGTGTATGCTACTTACGTCTATAGATATAAGTAGTATATAACATCAATCAGAAATGGAATACCTAGTAGTATAAGGTTGGGAAGATGGAATCGAAAAAAACCGGAGAGTGTAATTGTTTGTTATATCCCGATAGGAATAATACAGACCAAATCGCAAATCTACGGATCATTGTGGAACAATCAATTGAATGGAATTCATTACTCTACATCGAATTCATTGACCACGAAAAAGCATTTGATATCGTGGACAGAACAACACTATGGAAGCTTCTTCGACACTACGGCGTGCCTCAGAAGATAGTCAATATTATACGGAATTCCTATGATGGATTAAACTGCAAAATTGTGCATGGAGGCCAATTGACAGACTCGTTAGAAGTAAAAACCGGTGTCAGGCAAGGTTGCTTACTCTCACCTTTCCTCTTTCTCCTGGTGATCGACTGGATCATGAAGACGTCAACATCTGAAGGGAAACGCGGGATACAACGGACATCTAGGATGCAGTTGGACGATCTAGACTTCGCAGATGATCTGGGCGTCCTATCGCAATCGCAACACAAATGCAGAAGAAAACAACCAGTGTAGCAGCAGCCTCAGCAGTAGTAGGTCTCAATATACACAAAGGGAAAAGCAAGATTCTCAGATACAACACAGCACGCACCAATCAAATCACAATTGACGGAGGAGATTTGGAAGATGTAAAAACCTTTACATATTTGGGCAGCATCATTGATGAACAGGGTGGATCTGATGCAGATGTGAAGGCGTGGATCAGTAAAGCAAGAGCAGCATATTTACGACTGAGGAACATCTGCAACTCAAAACAACTCTCTGTCAAACAACACCAAGGTCAGAATTTTCAATACAAATGTCAACACAGTTCTACTGTATGGGGCAGAAACCTGGAGAACAACGAAAGCCATCATCCAGAAAATACAGGTGTTTATTAACAGAGTGGGTCGGAGAATGCTGGTCTGCGGACTATGCTCCATTGGGAGTAACAGGCGTAAGTAAGTAAGTAAGTAAGATAGGAATTATGAATGGTAACTTTTGGAATCCATTTATAGACCAATAGTATACGTATATTTTATCATATAATTGTTAAATAACTAAGCTATTCATATTCGTGTTCCTCTTATTGTAAGCTTGATTTTGACCTATGAACTATTATTATACGATTTACCATTCTTAAGTTATGCCTAGTCTATTCATTACAGTCTCTCACACTCACACCCACAGCTAAATCTTGTACAAATGTTGTTTCCTATCTTGTAGTATGATGTGGTCTGTTTAGCTGGTGTATATAAACCCAGTATGTTTGAGATAAATGATTAAGATCGCAGAGGCTGAGAGTGGTGTTCTGGACTTAACTGGTTGGGCTAGGCAGGAAGCAGGACCCATAAGGACTCTAGACTGCTCGTATGAGTTTTATGCGTGATTGGTCCGATCGATAATTCACTGCTATCTACTTGGCGGTATCATCATGCTATACATTAACAGGGCAGACAGGCCACATGTTATAACAGTGAAGGAACGAAGAAGTTTATGTTTGTTCATTTAGATAACAGATTACTTACTGTTTTATAATGTATACCTGGATAACACTTTAAAACAAACTAATCCTAATAAATCCTATTGAAATGGTGAATGTTTATGATTGTTTGCTCTTATTAATAAAAATAGTATTGATGACTGTTTTGACTTGAATTGATATAATTTTTTTTAATTGATAGACTAGTCTAAACAGTATGACATTCAATGAAGAAACTATTCAGTCAGTCAGTCAGCTACAACGTAGGACCAGGCACATTGGTCCAAGTTGTCATACCTCATTAGCACAACAAGATGAACATCAAATTCATAGAAGTAGTTACTTCAATGGTAGTAATATATATATAAAAGTAAGATTGCATATAAGGATATAGTATAGACAGAAAGACTTAGTACGTAGAAGGAAAGTGTATACACTTACACTATTGTGATCGATTATTAGCCATGTCACCTGTTACTAATCAAAGTAGGCTATTATGTAAAAAAAATTTGACGAAAACATTGATTATATCACTAAAATAACAATCATTTTTAACTAAGAAATTAGATAATCATGAAAATATAATAGAAGAAATTTAAATTTGCACCAAATCTTGGTTAGGTAGTGAGAAAATTCTTTATATAGTGAACTAATTTTTTTAATCCATCCAGCTTAGCAGTAATCGTTTATTGATTATTAGATTTCACAGGTTGAAATCATGAGTCAATTGAAGCTAGACCACCATTGAAAACCTGGAAGCACTGGACGGTCGTATCGTCCAGGTATGGGACTCCTCAGCAGTGCGCATCCACGATCCCGCACCACGCGGGGCTCGAACCCAGGACCTACTGGTTAAGTGCTCGCGCGCGAAGCCAGCAGGTCCTGGGTTCGAGCCCCGCGTGGTGCGGATCGTGGATGCGCACTGCTGAGGAGTCCCATACCTGGACGATACGGCCGTCCAGTGCTTCCAGGTTTTCAATGGTGGTCTAGCTTCAATTGACTCATGATTTCAACCTGTGAAATTTCTAAAACTCTCCACAAAACCCATTCCGATAATTATTAGATTTCTTGAATTCTAGGAACTTGAGACTAGAAGATTGAAATCATGAGATATCATGGTCGACATTGAATGACAGTCGTATCAAATCGCTTATATACTGAAGTCGAATAAATGAATCATTGTTTTCAAACTAGTTTTTAGCAGCTATTACTATGTGGTACAGACCGAAGAAGGATTGTCGGTTGTATACCAAATCCCGAATAATTTAGAAGTATGTGTAAGATTCTTTCATCTGTGCATAAAAGACAGTAATATCCACTAATAGAAACCAGACCCTATTCTGAACAATACAGACATATTTAGATAATTTCTCTATCCTGGTTCACACTAAGAACGTACCATTTGCAGTCCAATTAGTATTATAAATTCTTATTCCTAAAATGCTATTATGTTTCTGCAAATCAGAAGAATTTAACTAAACAAAAATAGCTAAACTCATGAGTTATGTATTTCGCTTCTTTGTCGTGGATTAAATTACGTGTCGACCCATGACACAAACAATCATATCACAATTGAGCTAATCAAGCCACAAGTGGTTTCTTATGAGACCAAAATATTTAAAGTGACAGATCAAAAAAGTAGTAAGAAAAGTTTTATTTATTTAAACACATAAACATAGGCACAAGAAGGCATCAAATAGATATGCAACACATAAATCAATCGATTTGTATGAGGGCTAGGATACTGTCCGGGTGCCCAAACCGAAAAAGGTGGTTTTCTTAGGGGGCCATACCTGAAGCCTTTGACCTAAAGGTCTAATCCACAAGTCAGTGGAGCAACGTTAGGAGATGCAGTCACATGGTAGCCGGTGACCAACGATTGAATCACACACCAAGTTTTCTTAGGATCCTGGAGCCTAAGTGCACCATTGGTTTAGAATCAGGGTTTTCCAACTCCCCTAGGTGAACTCTCCATGTCCACCAACCCGGATAAAGCGCTAAACATTCGCTTTTCGTCTACTGAATTTCCTAAACAACACCCCTGGTACGAGAAGGCAGAGAGTACGACTTCCCTGGCATGGGTTATATGCACGTGACCATGTAAGAGTATTTCGAGAGGGAGAGTTGACTCTCTCCACTGTGGGCCGTACCAGGGCTTTTGGGGGCTTAGTGAAGGAGAATTGCATTTTACAGTTGTTTCATCCAAGTTTGGAACTCATTAAGAGAGTTAACACTAAGTTGACTGTGAGTTCAACTCAAACGAAAAATTAACTTGTCAGATATGAAGAAGAAGATAGGGTTCAATGAATGATTATCAAATAGATATCAAGATTATGACATTATCTACATACTTTACAAAAAAAGTCAATGTGACAACTGTTTGTCTAAATGAAATATGAAGTTTGATGAATACCTTAATCCAGTCATATTACATAAAAATTTCTTTTAAGGATAATACTACATCCAAATGGCTAATACAAACTATTGAAAATTCATCAAGTGCACATATCAACAGAACTATTTGTGACATTTGAAAAAAGCAAAGAAACATTGATTCATTTGCTTTTTTTTTTTAGAAACTTCCCATGGTTTATGAAAATCGTTATGGTGTTTTCAAATACTACAATAAATTTCAAGTGATAAACTTTTTCTTTACTATAAATTAGTGTCCTTTTATGAATCCAATTCAAAAATGGAATAAAAACTCGATCATCAGTCAGCTTCAACGTAGGACCAAGCACGTATATACATCGGTCCATGTTGCCACACCTCATTAGCACAAAAAGATGGACACCGGATTCATATAAGTAATATATAGAAGAATGATTACATATAAGGAAGATATAAAGCGATTTTAATCTCTTAGTTTTATTTTATTTTTATTTGAACACATTTATATTGGTACAGGAGTGCGCCAAATATATATGCGCCATACAATTTCAGTTCATTAATTGCGTGTGAGCTGCGATACTGCCCGCGTGCCCAGACCGAAGCAGGTGGTTATCTTAGGGGCCACTCCCCGAGCCTTTGACCTAAAGGTCTAACCCACAAGGCAGTGGAGCATCGTGAAGAGACGCAGTCCCATGGTAGCCGGTGACCAACGATTGGTTCATACGCCATTTGTTCCCGCAGGATACTGGTGCCCATGTGCACCATAGATTTGGAATCCGGTCAAAGCGCCGGACATTCGCTTTTCGTCCTCTCATTTTCGTAAACAACACCCCCGCCACGAGAAGGCAATGAGTAGGACTTCCCTGGCAGAGGCTGTATACGCGCGGCCGTGTGAGAGTATTTCGAGAGGGAGGGCGAACCCACCCTGCTCTCGGCCATACCAGGGCGTCTGGGGGCAGGGAAGATAGAGAGTGTATACGCCGAAGCCATTGTGATCGATTTTGAGTCATGTCACCAAGAGTCTCCAACCATTGGTTACGATAGTCACGTGAACCCTAACTAAGTAGTTTGCATCTACCAACATGACTCAGACTAGAAGTTGATGACTTCAAACACCGATGCTACATTTTAATTTGGCCACCACCACCACCAACAACAACAACAACAAGATTGTAACCAATAATAATATTAATTCAAGTTATTGAATATAATAATGGAAAGATTATCACCACAGATTAAATACATTTCTTTTTTATGAAAAACATTATAATCACTCTCATCAATTGGACTGGTCATAAGCAGAAAAATTTATGTTGGGAAGATATAATTTATTATTACCGGATATGAACAATTAAACTCGATTTATGTAGAAATTATACATTACTGTTATCATTAACTTAAAATTTCTAAGGAAAAAAAAACATTTAAAATTTTTATTTCAATGAAAAGCAACAAAAGGTTTATGTTATATCCCGACGAGAATTATGAATGGTAACTGTTACAATCGATTTCTGAATTAATACTATAGGTATATTTTTATTGTATAATTCTTAATTAAATGACCTATTCATATTTGTATTCCTCTTATTCTAAGCTTTATTATGACCTAAGAACAATTGTTAACTCTGTCTGTGGCTCATATAGTTAATCAAGGTCCCAAGCTTGGGTAAAAGAAGAGGGTTGGGTATGGGGTTAGCGTCCCTATCCCGTAGAAAACTAACTCGCTTAAAAAACGCTTTATAAAAAATAATTCAAACCATTTTAACTCTGCCCTGAAAGCTAAAAGGTCTACATTCAGAAGAATTATGACGCTTCATGGTGAAAGCCGAGTTCTTTCAGAAGTCACGAGGCCGATGACCCTTCTGACAACTAGAGCAACCATTTTTATAGGTACATGGAACGTCCAGACAATGTGGGATACCGGGAAGACCAGTCAAATATTAACGGAAATGAGGAGATACGATTTGGCAGTACTCTGAATCAGCGAAACCCATTGAACCCAAGCTGGATAACTGAGGTTAAATACGGGAGAGATGCTGCTATACTCCGGCCACGAAGAGGGAAATGCTCCGCACACTCAGGAAGCTACTCTAATAGTGTCCAAAGTAGCACGAAATGCACTTGTGGGGTGGGAACCTCACGGATCCAGAATCATCAAAGCACCATTCTGTTATGTCCGAGTGGAGATTAAATTACAGGTAACTCCCGAGGACTATTAATGGACTAATATTCTATAAATATTCTTATTGTATAATTATTCAACAATTACATTACATATATTTATATTCCTCTTATTATAAGCTTCATTTTGACCTATAACTTATTATTGTACGATTTACGGTTCTTAAGTTATGTTCAGTTTATTAACTACTGCCTCCCACATTCACAGCCACTTTTTGGGCTTATTTGTGTACAAATATTATTTCCTATTTTATGGTACGTTGCGGTCTGTGTGATTGATATATAAACTAAGTATGCTTGAAATAAACGATCTGCTCTGATTCTGGTCTGATCTGCTCTGATTCGGAAGCTGGTATCTTGTTCTGGACTCAAGTGGAAGGGCTCGTAGGACATAGGACCAATAAGGACACTAAACTGCCCACACCGGTTAAACGTCATTGGTTGGCCTAGTGTGAAGATTCGTATAAGTCGTATCCGGATTGGTAGATAAGTCGTGTGATCGAAAAGTCAGACATCCAAGGTCATAACAATTGGCGACGGGGATTTTGGCAAAAACAAAATAATTATACGACAAGTGGTGACTCAGATTTTGGAAATAAATTAGCTATTATAATTGCCGGTGATTTTTGGCGTTAATATTATTATTGGCACAAAAAAATGTCGATTTCTTTAGAACAGTTGCAGTTAATATTACAGCTACAGCACCAGCAGATGTTAGCCTTCCAACAACAACAGAACCAGCAGATGTTAGTCTTGCAACAACAACTATTTGAAACAGTTTTGGGCAGACTTTTCATTCAACCAGAAAATAAGGAATCTATTTATGTTGCAGATAATGGTGCAGCAATGGACAATTCAGAAGCATATCCTGTGGAGGATTCACATCCCTTTATACCTGAATCAGAACGTAATATTTGTAACGTATCCGGCTCACAGCAAGAAAATACTGTTCTAAATGCTCATGAAGTTGTGACAATACCAGATGATCAAGAACCAGATCCTGTAGATGAAGCCCAGAGTCCAGAATTGAATGAAACGCTACTGGTTCTGTCTAGCTCTGAAAATAAACTCCAGCTCGAACTAAATTGTGGTCCACGTGCTACTAGTCGAGAAAGCTATGGTGACTCGTATTCAGAAAATAACTGGAGCAACACGATGAACCAAATTGTACCAGATGTTACTCAAAATCACCGGAAGACAGAATTTTATATTGAGTCAACCTATCCCATTTCTAATGACAGTGTGTCAGATATTGATTCTCAGAATAATGCATATGATTTTGATGAAACTTCTTATAACAATGAGGGAAATATGTCAGCTGAGTCGAATGATGGCCAAAAATCTAATTTAATTCTGTTAGACGTTGACTTTCTTAATGACTCGTTATCTGCTAACGAGATTCATAATGAATTTGAAAATAATGAACTCAGATCAAAGGCCGTTCATCATCATCTAGTCATTTTTAGTGGCTTCTCCAGTCAATACGAGGAACATGGTTTAAATAAAGTCCTACTAGTTGTATTTTGGAGCCATAAGGACCCAACATTATTTCGAGGAGGAGGAGAATGTTGAGGAATTTAAAGTCACATATAATTTTTTTTTTTTAATCAGAATCTAAAGTTGGAATTTTCAAAAAAAAAGGGGGAGGTGTTATGTCCGAGTGGAGATTAAATTACAGGTAACTCCCGAGGACTATTAATGGACTAATATTCTATAAATATTCTTATTGTATAATTATTCAACAATTACATTACATATATTTATATTCCTCTTATTATAAGCTTCATTTTGACCTATAACTTATTATTGTACGATTTACGGTTCTTAAGTTATGTTCAGTTTATTAACTACTGCCTCCCACATTCACAGCCACTTTTTGGGCTTATTTGTGTACAAATATTATTTCCTATTTTATGGTACGTTGCGGTCTGTGTGATTGATATATAAACTAAGTATGCTTGAAATAAACGATCTGCTCTGATTCTGGTCTGATCTGCTCTGATTCGGAAGCTGGTATCTTGTTCTGGACTCAAGTGGAAGGGCTCGTAGGACATAGGACCAATAAGGACACTAAACTGCCCACACCGGTTAAACGTCATTGGTTGGCCTAGTGTGAAGATTCGTATAAGTCGTATCCGGATTGGTAGATAAGTCGTGTGATCGAAAAGTCAGACATCCAAGGTCATAACAATTGGCGACGGGGATTTTGGCAAAAACAAAATAATTATACGACAAGTGGTGACTCAGATTTTGGAAATAAATTAGCTATTATAATTGCCGGTGATTTTTGGCGTTAATATTATTATTGGCACAAAAAAATGTCGATTTCTTTAGAACAGTTGCAGTTAATATTACAGCTACAGCACCAGCAGATGTTAGCCTTCCAACAACAACAGAACCAGCAGATGTTAGTCTTGCAACAACAACTATTTGAAACAGTTTTGGGCAGACTTTTCATTCAACCAGAAAATAAGGAATCTATTTATGTTGCAGATAATGGTGCAGCAATGGACAATTCAGAAGCATATCCTGTGGAGGATTCACATCCCTTTATACCTGAATCAGAACGTAATATTTGTAACGTATCCGGCTCACAGCAAGAAAATACTGTTCTAAATGCTCATGAAGTTGTGACAATACCAGATGATCAAGAACCAGATCCTGTAGATGAAGCCCAGAGTCCAGAATTGAATGAAACGCTACTGGTTCTGTCTAGCTCTGAAAATAAACTCCAGCTCGAACTAAATTGTGGTCCACGTGCTACTAGTCGAGAAAGCTATGGTGACTCGTATTCAGAAAATAACTGGAGCAACACGATGAACCAAATTGTACCAGATGTTACTCAAAATCACCGGAAGACAGAATTTTATATTGAGTCAACCTATCCCATTTCTAATGACAGTGTGTCAGATATTGATTCTCAGAATAATGCATATGATTTTGATGAAACTTCTTATAACAATGAGGGAAATATGTCAGCTGAGTCGAATGATGGCCAAAAATCTAATTTAATTCTGTTAGACGTTGACTTTCTTAATGACTCGTTATCTGCTAACGAGATTCATAATGAATTTGAAAATAATGAACTCAGATCAAAGGCCGTTCATCATCATCTAGTCATTTTTAGTGGCTTCTCCAGTCAATACGAGGAACATGGTTTAAATAAAGTCCTACTAGTTGTATTTTGGAGCCATAAGGACCCAACATTATTTCGAGGAGGAGGAGAATGTTGAGGAATTTAAAGTCACATATAATTTTTTTTTTTAATCAGAATCTAAAGTTGGAATTTTCAAAAAAAAGGGGAGGTGTTATGTCCGAGTGGAGATTAAATTACAGGTAACTCCCGAGGACTATTAATGGACTAATATTCTATAAATATTCTTATTGTATAATTATTCAACAATTACATTACATATATTTATATTCCTCTTATTATAAGCTTCATTTTGACCTATAACTTATTATTGTACGATTTACGGTTCTTAAGTTATGTTCAGTTTATTAACTACTGCCTCCCACATTCACAGCCACTTTTTGGGCTTATTTGTGTACAAATATTATTTCCTATTTTATGGTACGTTGCGGTCTGTGTGATTGATATATAAACTAAGTATGCTTGAAATAAACGATCTGCTCTGATTCTGGTCTGATCTGCTCTGATTCGGAAGCTGGTATCTTGTTCTGGACTCAAGTGGAAGGGCTCGTAGGACATAGGACCAATAAGGACACTAAACTGCCCACACCGGTTAAACGTCATTGGTTGGCCTAGTGTGAAGATTCGTATAAGTCGTATCCGGATTGGTAGATAAGTCGTGTGATCGAAAAGTCAGACATCCAAGGTCATAACACATTCAGAACAAAAAACGGAATTAAAATGGATGTTATCCAATGTTATGCACCCAGCAATGATGACGATAACGACATTAAAGATCAGTTCTACGATATGTTTCAATCAATCATAAAGAAGTTCCGAAGAAAGGATCTCACCATTCTGATGGGAGATCTAAATGCCAAAGTCGGAATAGATAACACTGGATATGAAGATATTATGGGACGACATGGACTGGGAGAAAGAAACGAAAATGGAGAAAGATTTGCAAATCTATGTGCATTCAACAAATTGTTAATAGGGGGCACAATATTTCCACACAAACGTATACACAGAGCTACATAGATCTCACCGGACCACACCACAAAGAACCAGATAGATCATATCTGCATCAATAAAAAGTTCCGAATGACAATGGAAGATGTGAGAACCAGAAAAAGAGCTGACATAGCTTCAGATCACCACCTAGTTGTGGCCAATTTAAAACTGAAGCTGAAGAAGAACTGGACAACTGAACAAACAGTAATACAAAGGTTCAATACAGCCTTTCTTCGAGATACAAAAAAATCAACGAATTCAAGATAGCTCTCAACAACAGATTCCAAGCCTTACAGGATCTACTGAAACAAGAAGAAACTACTATGGAGGACAACTAGGAAGGCATCAAAGAAGCATTACCTTCAACGTGTCAAGAGGTTCTGGGTCTAAAGAAACACCATCATAAGGAGTGGATCTCTATAGAAACTCTGAACAAGATCAAAGAAAGGAGGAACAAGTAGACAGCAATTAACAACAGCCGAACACGAGCAGAGAAAGTCCAAGCACAAGCTGAGTACATAGAAGCAAACAAGCAAGTGAAGAAGAGCATTAGAGCTGACAAGAAGAAATACGTGGAAGAACTAGCAACGACGGCGGGAAAAGCTGCAAGAGAAGGAAATATGAAACAACTTTACGATACAACGAAGAAATTAGCAGAGAAATACAGTAAACCAGAGAGGCCGGTCAAAGACAAAGAAGGCAAGCCAATCACTGAAATTCAACAACAGCGAAACAGATGGGTAGAATACTTCGAGGAACTCCTGAATAGGCCGGCTCCAATGAATCACCGGACATAGAAGCAGTACACACATATCTTCCCATAGATGTCAATCCACCAACGACGGGAGAAATCAGAATGACCATTAGACAAATCAAGAGTGGGAAAGCAGCAGGAACTGACAGCATACCAGCTGAAGCACTGAAGTCAGACATAGAAGTGACTACAAACATGCTTCACCTTCTATTCGAAATGATTTGGCAGGAATAACAAGTGCCGATGGACTGGAAAGAAAGACATCTCATCAGGATTCCAAAGAAAGGAGATCTGAGCAAATGTGAAAACTACAGAGGTGTCACACTACTATCAGTACCAGGGAAAGTCTTTAACAAATTGTTTCTGAACCGGATGAAAGATGCAGTAGACGCCCAAATTCGAGATCAAAAAGCTGGATTCCATAAGGATCGGTCGTGCACAGACCAAATTGCGACACTACGGATCATCGTCGAACAATCAGTTGAGTGGAACTTGTCACTATACATCACATCAACTTCAATGATTATGAAAAGGTGTTTGACAGTGTAGATAGGAGAATGTTATGAAAACTTCTTCGACACTGTAGAGTCCCTGAGAAGATTGTCACCATTATCTAGAATCCATACGATGGACTACAGTGTAAAGTCGTGCATGGAGGACAGCTGACAGATGCACTCCAAGTAAGGACCGGAGACAGGCAAGGCTGTCTACCCTCTTCCTTCTGGTGGTCGACTGGATTATGAAGACCTCGACATCTGAGGGAAAACAATGAATACAATAGAAAGCTCAGAACCAATTAGACAATTTGAACTTCGCAGATGACCTAGCCCTCCTATCCCATACACATGAACAAATTCAGATAAAGACAGCCAGTGTAGCAGCAGTCTCTGCATCAGTAGGCCTCAACATACATAAGGGGAAAACCAAGGTCCTCAAATTCAGAACGGAGAACAGCAATCCAATCACTCTTGGTGATGAAACTCCTTCACGTACCTAGGAAGCATCATCGATGAACAAGGGGTATCAGATGCAGAAGTAAAGGCGAAGATTGGCAAAGCAATTACAGCATTCCTACAATTGAACAATATATGGAACTCAAAACAACTGTCAACCAATTTCAAACTTACAATCTTTAATAAGAACGTCAACACAATCAATTCTACTGTACGGAGCTGAAACTTGGAGAACTACAACAACCATCATTAAGAAAGTACAAGTATTTATAATTAGTTTTCTACGCAAGATACTCAACATCCATTTACCCGATACCACCACCATGGAAAACCTGGAAGCACTGGATGGCCGTTTCCATGGTGGTCTAGCTTCAATTGACTCATGATTCCAACCTGTGAAATTTATAAAATCTCCACAAATCCCTTCTGATAAAAATCTAATGCACAAGGTAGTGGAGCAACGTTAGGAGATTGGTTCATACACCATTTGTTCCCTTGGGATACTGGAGCCCATGAACAACCCTAAGTAGATCCTCCATATCCACAAACCCGGTCAAAGCGCTGGACATTGGCTTTTCGTCCTCTCCACAACACCCCCACTGCGAGAAGTCAGTAAATACAGACACGCTTCCATACGAGAGCATCTCGAGAGGGAGAGTTGTCTCTCTCCAATCTTGGCCGTACCAACGCATTGACAATCGACACAATACAATAAGTCCGATCAGAGCATAATCTAAGCACGATTGGTTTCTAGAAGTCGTATTGACACAGAATAATAAACAATAATCAAAATAATTGATTGTCTAACATAATTTTTTTTAATAACAAATGTATTTATATTTATGGATCTAAGAACAAATAAAATGTTTAATATAATGTTACAATTTAATAGTTTACAAGTGAAATGATATTCATTAAAATACACTAATACCTCAATCCCTGAAAGGATATGAATTCATGGCATAAAACAAAAGCGATGAGACTATTTTTCTTTTTTGAATGATGAATACAATTAGAAACAAAAGAGAGAAAAAATTCATTAAAATAAAAATTTTATTATCATGAAAAATGATGTAACGTTTTACAATAAACTGGAAAAAAAAACAGAACAAAATATGAAACAAACAAACAAACAAAAAGAACAACAAAATCAATAAACAAATAATATGGGTTAATACTACAAAGTTTTAAATTCAATGTAAGGGGAACGCAGCGAAAGAAACAGGTACCTAATAAATATGTTGAGAATATATATATATATATGTACTATTAACTAAACAAGACGAGTAGTAAGCAAAATAATAAGGAGAAGAGGAGGAAATAATCAAAACTGAACAAACAAAAAAGTAGAAACCGTTAAATTGAAATGCATAAATCATGTCTTATTTGGTGATACCGTCCATCATTTAAACTAGCCAGCACACATATACTAGTAACAATAGAGAAAAGAAGAATAGAAATTAAAAAATTCATTCAAGGATAATAGGTAAACTGGTTAATTTTACAAAGAAATTAGTAAACAGAACTCAAACAAACGTTCTCTTTGTATTGTTAAAAGTCACTACTATATCAGCTATATCAGTAGTATAAAAATGAATAGTGAAATATTGTGATGGAATAATTTAGTGTTTACATTTTCGACTGTATATTATATATATATATACATACATAATGAAATGAAACCTACCTAGTAAGTTAATACTCACAATCTGTTTATTATTAACGGATGGAAAATCACAGTTTATCAATAACTGTCAGTATTATTATCACTATCAATTTTCCAAACGTTAATATTAACTACCTTTCTTTCTCCTCCTCCTCCTATATAATAATTGGGGTATTATTCCACAATAATATATAATTTGAGAAGAATGAATTATTACTAACTAGTAACAAGAACAAAAAAACAACACATTATAACATGGTAACTAGGAAAAATGAAAAATTTAGGGTAAATAATAATTGATCACATAACAATTGAAGCTTTTTAAAAAGAAATAAAATAACCACAGAATTGATGATGATGATAATAATAATAATAACATTGGTAATAATGATGAAGAATAAATAATTTACACTTATAAATGTAGATATCAGTTCCTATCCTATCATCCAGTTATCTGGAAGCAACAACATCCAAACACATGCACACACACACACACATAAACAACGAGGTAGTCAACCGACATCATTAAATATATTATATACAAGGTGATATACTAAGTCCAGCCAGTCAGACAACAATGACAATAAAACAAGCGATGAAAATAAAATGTGAGTAAATGACAGAGTAATTTTTTTGTTGAAGAAAAAGAAGAAAGAATTCAACGAGATAAAAAGAAGAACACAAATAGTATTTATAATAGTTGCAAAAATCATATTATGATTAACGATACTAATTGAAATGCATATAATGTTGAGACGACAACTGTGGGGGTACAGACACATATACACATTCATAATTGTCAAATATATGAATTTAAAAGAATAAGACTACGATTGTTAACACAGTTGATGATATACAGAAATATGAACAAAGTTGTTGAGTATTGATACGTAGAGATGGACTACAAATTGTATCCTTTCTTTTAAATGAACTGTTACCTTTTTAATTTGTCGAGTCATTGTATGGTACAACAACATATACACACAAAACATATTATTGATAAGAAAAAAAAAGAAAGGAATAGTTTTTGTGGGATACTTCACTCATACTACTACTAGTAGTAGTACGAGTCTTAGTGATATAGTAGGGGTTTTATAGAAAATTTTCGTGAGAAAAAAAAAAGAAGAAAACTAACACCAAGAAGGATGTCATATGTTTAATGATTAACTCTGTCTCTCGCATCGTGTGAATATATGAATTGAAATGTAAAGATAGTTGTTTAGTGGCATAAATCATTTATCACTACCGACGGTAATTCATAGGCATTTGAATAAGACAACAAAACATACATAAATGAAAAGAAATGAGATACAGAATATAGAAAGGGGCATGAGGTTTGGAGATATATATGCACACAGACAGAAGAAAACGGAAGACTTATGGACTTTGGAAAAAAAATTACATCATACAATATGCGAATTTGTTGATTGTAACAATGGACCTGGTTGTTGTAACGATGATGTGGAACATGTAGGCAGCATTGATTGATTCATTGTTAAATTGCTAATACCAGAAGATAGTTGATCTACTGAAACAGTAGGATGATAACGTGTTGAATTCTTGAGTGAATCTTGATTAACAATTTTATATCGACCTGATTTAGGCAGTTCTAGAGAACCTGAAAAAGAAGTATATAAAATATTGATTGTATTTTGTATATTAATTTATTGAGGATGACAACGTCAGTGGGAGGATTAGTCTCAATCAATGAATATAAAGTCAGTGTAATTAATTGAAAATATTACCAAGTAAATAATCAAAATAGAAGCCTAGCAAATACAGGCAGTGTTCCAAGTTACTATAATACAATTATTGTGACAAGAGAGAAAATTAACATGATGAATCAGAAACCAATTGAAGCAATGAAACATTAGTAACAATAAGGAAGACCGAGCACTAAGAATAGGATTCCATAAGACAGAATAGAAAAGTAAGTATAAAAGGAAACTAAGAATTCAAAATTTAGAAAAAGATGTTCAATTGTGCACCACTTATAACTTTCGCGTATATTAAAAAGAATAGTTTCATTCAGAATTAAACTGGAACACCTTCAAATTGAAAGATATTCAAGTGAATAACCTATATCAAAATATATTTTGAATAGACAACTACTAAAGTGATAATTTATTATTTTTTTGAATTACAGATTCAATAGTACTATTTATAAACATTTTGAAAGTAATGCATATAAGGTACACATAAGTATCAGTCAAACTCATTGAATGATGTTTATTAACAATAATGACTCTGAACAGTAATTACGTCCAACGATCGCGCTCGCGAGATTCGAACCCAGGGTTCGGATTTCGCGCGACAGGATTGTGAATACGCACTGTAGAGGAGTCCCACAATAAAACGAAACGGCTATCCAGTGCTTCCACGTCTTCAATCGTGGTCTAACATCAATCAGTTCAAGATCTCAATAAATAACTTAATAATCTCCACAACCCTATATTGATAAATATGTTCAATCTAAAATACTTCAAATAATTAGAAATAATGAAGGTATTAAAATTTTCTCACAATAAATAGGTTAATGATATCATTAGGAATATTTAACAGATAGATGAAAAGATTGTTTATTTCAATTTCGGATCTAATGAAGTTATTTCAAAAGTATGTCTCCTACATCATACTACTACAACTACTACTAATAGTATATTGATAATATATTATGATAAAAAAAATGACAGAGATATATCCATTTAAAGTACACAACAAACCTGTGTCAAATAACACACCACTAGGATAAAGTGTTGCTCCAGGTAATTTAATTTGACCTGTTGTCGTTGTAGAACATCCTCCATTAGGGTCACCAGAACCAAAAGATACATTATTCATAAGATATGCTTGAGATAAACGTCTAGCTTCTAATATCATCGATGTTAGTTCACTTAACCAACGAATACGAGAATCTGGAGACTTTGGCGCTATAATATAACATAAATGTGATTGAGGTGGTGATGCAGCAGCAATTGAAGATTCAAATGGGGAACCTAAATAACGTGTTCGTTCAGAAAGACAAAACCATAACAACTGATCACCAGTAGGACGTGAACCACCGACTCCAACGTCCTCCTAAAATACAAAAGAAAGATGATGATAATGGTAGTAAATGAAAAGTTGGAGAACTCTAATTGTTTATCCAACTAATCTTCACCATAACGCATCTTTAACAATAAACAGTCAATGTGAACTAGTGGATTACGAATGGTTGATTTAAAAATAAGCCGGAAATATTACCGAAAATAATTTTAATGTAGAAATGTTTTAAGTTTAAAAACAATCACATTCCTATTGCAACAGACAGAGAAGAAGCGAGATTTATTAATGAAGCTTGTAAAGTGCAGATAATGTAAAAACATATTGAAACTTTATTGGAGCAATGCCGATAATAAAAACGACTACAAAATATACGCCACCTGTTATATCCGGACGAAGAATAAGTGAATAGTAACCGCTAGGTCTATTTATGGACTGTCATTATATATGTATTCTTATTGTATAACTATTAAGTAACTATATATATAGAACTTAAACTAAAGGGTTAGGTGCAACTTAAATTGGTTATGGGGATCTATTTACATGACATATTCAGGCAAAAATAATCATTAGACAGTAAACATTGATTATGAACGCCAGAAATGGTCGTTTCGTCGTCATCACTCTAGAATTAGCAGTAGAAAATGGTATGATATTTGGCTAACCATAGCATCCAGGAAAGTAGCCCAGTGTAATTTGACAATAGGTGAAAAAGTGTATACCTGGTGTTGGTGAATTGTAGTTCAACCAGACAGTGCCCTTCATATACAATTAATCATATGCTTGAAAAGTTCACTTTCCATCACAAATTATGAAGAACCTTCAAACAACAAGTATCCCAACGCAGCATGACAACTACGTATACACTTACTTTTGTGCCGTACATTACAAAACAAATATTAACTGTATGATGATAATAATTACATGAAAACAATTAAACTTTATAAAAGATAATCAGAGAACTAAATATATATTTCTTTGCTTACTTACCAAAACTGATATCTGACTAATAGGTAATGCATGTCGAAATCGACACTGTAATTTAGGTTTATATTGATCATTATTATCATTCAGTGATTTATTTCCATTCAAGCTACTACTATTTTCAGGTAGCGTAGTGGTGGTGGTTAATTCCATAGCTGCATCGGCGATAATCAAAGCATGATCATATAAGAATAGATGCCTAGTGACAAAGTGTAATTCCACGCCCTCTTCAAGTATATCCAATAAAAGTTCTTCATCTTGACCGAGAAAATGTGAACTACTAGTAGTACTACTAGTACTATTAGTTGATAAATCTGGTGAACCAGCAGTGGAATGAATCATTGGTATAGAGGACTTTGATGGACCGGCAACAAGTTTAGTAGCAACATTAAGTCCACCATGTAAACGTAAATTCCCTATACCAGATAAATTTGCACCACCAGGTAAACCAGTTAATTGTGGAACATCACCTAATTGTGTTTGACCATCACCAGCTACTTCAGCAACTGTAGTCGCCAAACGATGCACAGTTTTAATGAGCTGAAGTATGAAGAAATGGAAATATCATTTACAGTACATAAATTCATCAAACAATAATTTTTCCAGAGGATAAGTCTCGTTATATTATTATTATTATATTACCATCACCAAAGTTTATTTGATACTACTTATATTTTATTGCAGTTTTTTTCTGATAACACTGAATATTCATGTTTTTCTTAAAATACATCAACATTGTTTTCATTGATATTTGGTTATGGTGGTTGTTATATTGATTCATTCCTCTTTTTCATTAGGAATGAATGGGAAGTACTTTTCTAGAACTAGAAACATGCAGTTTTAGAACCGAGTTAAATATTATCATTTGAATAATCTGTATGTGATCGTATCAGCAAGAATGGAATAACATATAGTAATTCTCTTTCTTATCTTTTAACAATTAATCGATTTAATGTTATTAAGATTTAACTATTGATTAAATCAATATTGATTCAATAATAAATGAATGGTGACAATTAACATCAAGATTGTGATAATTATCCATCACTGTCGATGTACAATGTTGGCTGGAGTAGGATTAGATCTAAACGAAATGTGACATTAGTTCAAGAAGGTATTTATTGTTGATTTGAGCTGTGTTCGTAGATAGAATAACTGCGTTGGGATCCATGTGATTATCCTAATTAGCGGAGTTAAATGATATGATGTAAAAATAGTCTCGATAAAATAGAACTATCCATGTTCTATTTTCCCCTAGATTGTGAGCCTCTATGCCAAATCTGTTCCACTATCGCTTATACTACTACGACGTGGATGTGACACGGCAACTTAGACAGACACACAAGTGCTATATTCTATATTATTTAGAGTTGAACCTTCATCAAGTAAACACATAACAGTTAATACGTGAATGATAAGAAAACACTGTACATCAAATTCAAACTTTATAAATTAAAAATAATTTTAAATTGCTATAGAAAATAATCTACTCAACAGTCTAAACGTCTCGAAAATCCATAGTTATATGCGGTGCATTGTAAACTACAAAACACTGGAAAGCCGAAAACATTTCTACTGTGAAACGACCACTTGAGGATGAGATATCGAGTAATGACAATACTATGTAGACAACTTCATTCGATTCTAACAAACATACATACATATGTACATGCAAACACCCTTGTCAGTCAATTTACAATAGTAACGTTGCACAGTATATATATATAAATAATAAAAAAAAAAAAGAGAGAGAGTAAATAGTTGTGAGTGAAGGAAACTCAGAACGATTCAGTGTCTCTTTAAAACAAGTATTCAAAGCAACAACAATAATCACCATTAATGTTCTTACTTTTTCGTGTTCATTTTCAGAATTGTTATTAAAGCTGTTGTTACTGATTTGCGCCAGATCCGATCGACAATGATTGCTAGTTATAGCAACATCATCCAACAGGAAATTATCGCCGGCACAATCAGTTTCACTATTCTCAACCTCCTTCATAGTTTTTGTATCTAGTAATTCAGGTACATTTGGTCGAAGTGGAGGTTGTATTTCATTCATTGGCGGTGGTAACTCTACATCGACACTTTCTTCAGATACATTGTCCAGTAGTAAACCACCTAGTTCAAGTGGTTTTGGCTGTTGTTCATTATTAGTTTGATCATTAGCGGTTGATGTGGGAACGGGATAAGGTGTGTTAAGTACCTGAAAATGATATTGTGAAGAAAGTATAGATAGTGAGATGTGATTCTGATTAGCATGAGAAAAAAATCATGTTTAATAAATATAAAAAAACTATGAGAACTGTGAATCTTCTATTCATAATACTACTCGTAAGTAGCTATGATGTTATTGCACAATTTCTTTCTTTTATGTATATAATTAAATTGATACGATTAATTATTTATTTAATTACACTGAGTTAGTGTTGTTCGCCAAATTGTTTTTGCTAACTCAATTGATTTGACAGTTCCTGATTTCATCATATGTAAAAGTGTATATTTGTCAATTGAGCTTGATTTAAGCTAATATTGGAATCTAATTATACAAAGAGGGTTTTAATATTAATAATGAGGAGGATTATACGCCTTGAATAATGATCGATTAATTTTATCACGTACATGATGGTAGCCAAATTCTATCAATCAAGATGTAAAGTGTTTTGTCCAACATATCCGAAATAGTGTAGATATTAATGAATAGACTTATTGTTAATATCGAAAAGGTTTAAATAAATTTCCATTCTCATGATAAGATTGAATTAAAGAAAGAAAGTGCGATACATTTTGATTATTGAACGGTAAATGATGAACAGGATATTTCCAATTCATCTAATATCATTTTAGTATACATACCTGAGATTGACTAATATCCACTTTCGATCCACGTTTACCAGGAGTTACACCAGTATTGTTAGCTGAGGCACCCGTACTACGACGACCAGTACCGACTCCGGAAGGTAACCATTTTCGAACAGATGTACCTCCACGTCGTACACTTGATGACTGTCGTGAACCTGATGTAGAAGATTTACGACTACAAGGTGCTCCAATAAGACGTGATGGAATAAAACCTTCTCTAGTTGGCGAATTAGTTGATGTAGTTGTATTACGCACAATGATACGAATGAAAGCCCAATCTCCAGTGCCGTTTGGATCATATTTTACAATACTACAATTACTACTATCGTTATCGTTATTTTCAGAAGAAGGTAGAATTGGTTCATCACATCGGTGCAATAATTGGACAATTTGGTGTGCTGACACAGAAATTTCATTATCCTTTTCAGCCTAGAAATAAGAATCATACAATACATCGTTGATTACATCTTAAAAAACATAAACTAAGAAAATTTCACGACTAATCTCAAAGATAACAGTATGACAGTTGTATAACAGAAGCGTTTCAACAAATGAAGTTTGAAAACGAATTTAAAGTGCATATCTGCAGTCATCAGTAAATGTTATCACTAATGTGTTGATGGCTACGTGAAACACATATAAAAATGACAGGCTTCCCAGCCTCATCTAACCAGTTAAAATTAAAGTGCATCAAAAATTGTCAAGCTATTGATCAAATTATAAGTGTCGGTCAGTCAATCAGTCACCTGTTCGTAGGTACATCAGCTCAAGTTGCCAAACCTCATTAGATGAAGTTGTCAGGCCAAGTACCAGGATAGAAGGGGTAATAACAGTATCAGTAAAAAAAAAAGAGAGTTACGATCACACAAATTAAGTTTTCAACGAAAACGTTAGTGATCGACACTAGTTTGAACGTTACGTATAACGAATAAATTTGGCCTAGCTAAAGGTCTTTACCAAACTACTTTCATTCACAAAGTTCGATAGTTGATAAGATGAAACCTAATCCAATCCATGTAGAAACACTAAAAAATGTTTCAACTATAGTCTACACACCCTTAAATCATTAAAAATATGTCTTTCTTACACACATAGAGACTAGAGAATATTTCGATTCTTTACTTAGCATTAAAGTTGTTCCGACATCGAAACACATGAATTTCAAAATATAAGATATTAATTCATCACTTCCTACCGTTCTAACAAAACTTAGAGCAGTTTATCGAAAGAATGGAGGAATGAATGAATTAATCAACAGGAAACTGAAACTTATCAAAGGTAGTTAGAACCAAAGATGAAACCCGTAAATAAATTATATAAGAAACGGAATTGAGATCACAGGTTAAAAAGACAGAATGTCACGTTAGTGTTATTATTCAGACTTACGAAGAAGTTAATTATCAATAAAATTAGTAATTCAAACAACAAGCCAAAACCGTCGAACAACAGAATACTACTGTATCTAATCTATCCTACTTCATTCAAACCAAAAGGTGGCATTAGTGCTTGATGACACTAACTTCTAGTCTGAGACATGTTCGTAGATGCAGACTACTTGGTTAGGGTCAGCGTGACTATCGTAACCAATGGTTGGAAACTCTGGATGACATGGCTCAGAATCGATCACAATGGCTTCGGTGTATACATTCTCTGTCTTCCTTTAAACTATAAGATTAATATCGCTTTATATCTTTCTTTCTACGAATTAATTCTTTCTTCCTGTACTATGTCCTTATATGTAATCATTCTTTTATATATTACTTATATGAATTCGGTGTTCATGTTGTTGTGCTAATGAGGTATGGCACATATGTGCCTGGTCCTACCCTGTAGCTGACTGATTATCCTACTTTCCTTCTTTTTTTTAACAACTGATCTGTTGACACTTGATCCAAATAAGAAAATATTGAATTTCAATACTAGTGGACATTTCTACATATGATTTTATAATACTGGATAAAATAAATATTTATTTGAATGGAGAAAAAAAATTCACCTGATAATTTTCAAGGATATAGAAAGTATCCAAAGTTTCAGTAGAATCATCGAATAAATTTGTTGAATTCGCATTTGGATTTTGATGTTGATATAAACTTTGTACACTGAATACACGTTCACGCATCACTTCACGTAAAGCGCGAACCCAATTCTTAAAAGAAGAAAATATTTAAGACAAAAAAAGTAGTTAAAAATGTCTCTGATGTAAAGAATCTTATATTCACCAAAAACATTTAACAAAAACGCATAAATTAAGATAAGCTCTTCGATCACAGCTCGCATGTCTTCACTTTCGATATGGTTCAGAGCAATTGTTGATAATTACATAGACTTGATCATTTTTAAACCTCTTTAAAAGTATTCCCTTGAAAACTAGATCACTGAACCGATAATTTATACAAAGGAGTATATGCTACACACATTCCAATGACTTTCATCTGTCAATGTTCTATTACCTTAACGAAGCATTGTATGCTTAATACATTAGGACATATGCAGTTAATGCTTTGAGTCTACCTAAGAATAAATAATTGTAATCTTTAAAAAAAAAGCCTCCTTTTTCTCCTAGATGGTTAGTACTTAAGTGGAATATTGCAGAACTAATATACTTGTATGTAATTAAAGCCTATATTACAACAAGTTATATGATTTAATATATATCAAAAAGTCATTTTGTATGTGTACTGAAATTTTATCTAGCAAGTATTGACCGCTCTCATTATTTGATTTCCGAAAATGAATGAAATAGTCAGCATAGCCAATAGTTCATTTTGTATTTTTTTCAAAGTAGGACAACATAAACCTGCACACAATAAATGTTATGCGTCTTCAAATACCAGATTGCATGGATTGTAGCAGTTGTCGTCACGTAATTCAAATATTTAGAAAAATTAAATAATTATTCAAAAAGGAGAATTTATTACACCTACTACTGATATATTGAATGAGTTCGTTTCTAAAACAAACATACTTACTTGTTTCAATTCAAGTGTACCAGCTTTTAATACCATACGATATTCATGAATCGGTGGAATACGACCAGTCCATAGAGCAAATTTACATTGATCCCCTTCAATGTGTTCAGTAATATTACAATCAGCTAATAATAGCCGTGATTTATAAATATACCTTTTGGAAAAAACATACATACATATATACAAATGAACAAAACTGGTGAGTTTGAATATTAAAAAGATAAACTTTATAGATCATCTGAGTTATACGGAAATTGTTCGATTCTTAGTTTACATTATGAGTTGATACTAGCTAGATAATTGTTGAAAATGAACAAGCACTATACAATTGTTTCGTTCCAGTGTGGGATTAATTGGTGAGTACCCACAACCCTACTAGTGAATCTAACCCAAGAACCTTTAGGACTTGGAAAAACATTTAGCTTTTATAACACTAAATGGGTTAACGATTGTTTTTAATTTTAAATTAGCGATATTGAGCGATTACCACTCATTTCCAGTGATGACACCTGTCTTATGCCTGACATAACTGAACTCCAGGAATCACAGCTTCCAGCTAGAAAATAAAAAATCTCCTCAAAAAGTAATTGTAAATCAGAAAAATTATCATTTGTATAGATTGGCGGATAATTATCAATAAAATCTAGTGGACAAAAAAGGTTTGAACCAAACATGTTGATCCAATCGACATATTCACACAAAATGGTTTGACAATGTATCATAAAAAATATGTATATCGATAAAATATAAATCATCAGTTGCCAACTGTGGTCAAAACGTTAGGAGTTCGTCAAGAGATCTGAAGTTCCAGGATTAAATTCTTTGTGAGGTCGTGGATGTGCACTGCTGAAGAGTTCCATAGTATGAACAAACAGCTCTCCTGGTCGTCGATAGTTGTCTAACTAAAATCAATCCGTGATGTAAACCATAAAATTTAATAATCTCTACAAACTCACACGAAAATCAAGAAGAAGTACATTTTGGAGATCATATATATAACAAACTGAACAAGCATTGTTTTAAGGAAAACCCCGAAAGAAAATATTTGTGTACAGCATATCACATCACTTACTTGGATTTATGTTCACCTGGTTGATTAGTCGCTTCTTTGGCTAATATTAAACAATGATCAAAAAGAAACACTCGTCGTTCACGACTTTTCTTAATCAATTGTTTCGGTTCCCAAATAGTGAATTGATCTTGTAAAATTACATCACCTAAAGATGAAAGAGGAACATCTTCTGGAAGATTCTGAAAAAGAGGAAAAGATCAAGCAGAAGAAATGTATAAAAATATTGTTTTAAGAGTAATGTGTACTATTCATCTTTTTTCTCAAATCATTTTATTTACATCTAATATATTTTCACAATTACTGACACTACCACAGATTTGTTATTATTCATGATAATTTAATCTTGGAACATTGATGTGCTATGAAAACTTAGACCGAAGAGATCACTTCAATTAACATATCTACACAATTAATTGTCCGTAATCAATAGATGAGTGTTGGCATGTTACATAATTGAATCCCAATATGAAATCAAACATTCATTGAACGAAAAAAAGAAGGTCGATAAAGAAATATGTTTTGTGCTTCTTTCCTTATACTGATATTTTTTATTAACCGAAAAAATTTTTTATTTTATTTTGATAAAATTGTATCAGATCTACCTGGAGCATACTTAAATGCAATGCATCATTAGCACGTTTCGGTACATTAAGCATAGCTTCTAGTCCTTCACTAATTTCACCAATTCCAGCTGGATCACAACAATCGCGTAATTCACGCAACAACAATTGATATTTAGTAACACGTTGAACCGGTTTAATAAGATAGGATTGTAAAGGTTCAACAAGATTGAAATATAGCTATTGGAAAGAAAAGTAGGAAAATAAGTAAATAAAATTAAGGTGTTGGCACTTTTTTGTATTAGAATAATTTAGAATTCTGCAAATGATTATGAAACAGAAACACTTATAAGTCAACATGATACAAACTGATAACTAAATTAAATTGTTTACTTTGACATAATAATAACAATATATGTTGCGATGTATTTCCGCAGGAGGGAGTGGTAGTTGGTTTTTAATGTGGAGGTATAGGTTACAACCGTGGCTTCAACTACATTGCTTTAGACAGTTAGCTAGTTGGTAGTATCGCCAAACCTTACAAAAATAAAACAGTTGATAGCAGAATACAGAGATTTATAATTGATGAATAAGTTACATTACGATTTAAAAGATTATTGACAGAAAGAGAATTCAGAAATACTTTCATGATTGTTGACGGAACTACAATTAATAGATTCGTATGCCCAAAAAAAACACGAGTACTCCTTGATGATATGCATTAACCAATCATTTATGGCAGTAACTATGATAGGTGGTTTATTTCTGAAAACTTGAGGCTAGTCACAGAAACATTTAGTGATCAGCTTGAAATGTATTAGCACTGTGTTTTTCAGACCTTGCAGTTTGTGCTAGAAATTTAAAGGGCAAGGTGAAATGTGTTATTTTTAAAGATGACTTCTCCTAACTTCCTTTTTTTATATGAGGACAACAAGTGCTTCAGTAAACAAACCTCGATTGAAGCCTAACCACTGGGTCAAAACATCAACTAAACGTGTAAACACAAAACGATAATGAACTAACAACTTAAAAAATTTTACTTGTCGAATTTCATAGCATAACATTGATGGTTGAATTGACACAAAATTGTAGTTTAATTCGAAACTATCACTGAAAAAGTTAAATGCATTTTTACATAGATCAAATAGTTTGATTCTTTAGAAAAACATCGAGTCTACACTTCATTAATTAAGCGGAATATACCCATTGACACATAAAATAAGATCGTAGATGAGGACTGCTGAGGAGTCACACAATAGGATGAAAGATTCGTCCAGTGCTTCCAGGTTTTCCATGGTAGTCTAGCTTCAATCGACTCATGATCTCAACTATTGAAATTAATTAATTGTGTAACAATTCAATTTTAGAGACCTTGATAAGATAATACACAGAATTCCGTTGAATATATAAATCACTTAGAGATCAAACTACTCCAACCACCATCTAATCTCAATACATAGTGCCCGCAGTGTCGAGTCACCTAGACTGGTGGCCACATTGCAACATGATCGATAGCATTCGATCTGCACTAATAAGGACTAGACAAACATGAGATTGATCACCACCCAGTGATCAATCAATTGTGATTACATCTGTGATTTACTTAAGCACCACTACTGGAACATAAAACTCGTAAAGTGATTAACTTCTATTTGGAGAGGTAAGTTTCATGGAAATAGTAAATACAACTAAGTAATAAAAAAAAACTCGTGAACTACCACTCACTTGTAAAGATTGAAAATAACTTTGTCCATGCTCAATAATTAACCTAGTAGATTCAGCATTATTTACACAATACTCAACATATAATTCAGCTAGTCGATCACTGTGCACAACAAAACAATGTCCAACATCTTCCGGTAAGAAATCTCCACTTTCAGTATATTTAGCTAGTTCCGGTTCAAATGTTTGTTTATGAAATTCATATATAAGAGGTATATTACCAAATACAGTATCCACTTGACCAATAAGCCCAGATGGGACCTAAAATAGGTATGAAAAAAGAATGATGAAAGTAGAGAATGAAAGATTTAAGAATATTAGTGAATATTCTTTTGAGAAAAACGTAACCCTGTGGTTTAAATCACTGATAGATGTCACTGCTGTTTGTATAGCAGCAGCCTCAGCAGCAGTAAGTCTCAAAATACACAAAGGAAAAAGCAAGATTCTCAGATACAACACAGAATGCACCAATCCAATCAAAATTGACGGAGAAGATTTGGAAGATGTAAAAACCTTTACATATCTGGGCAGCATCATTGATGAACAGGGTGGATCTGATGCAGATGTGAAAGCGCGGATCGGCAAAGCAAGAGCAGAATATTTACAACCGAATGACATCTGCAACTCAAAACAACCCTCTGTCAACCAACACCAAGGTCAGAATTTTCAATACAAATGTCAAGACAGTTCTACTGTATGGGGCAGAAACCTGGAGAACAACGAAAGCCATCATCCAGAAAATACAGGTGTTTATTAACAGTTGTCTACGCAAAATATTTCGGATCCGTTGGACAAACACTATTAGTAACAACCTACTGTGGGAGAGAACAAACCAGATCCCAGTGGAGGAAGAAATCAGGAAGAATCGCTGGAAGTGGATAGGACACACATTGAGGAAAGCACCCAACTGCGTCACAAGACAAGCCCTCACATGGAATCCTTAAGGTCAAAGGAGGAGAGGAAGACCAAAGAACAAATTACGCCGAGAAATGGAGACAGACATGAGAAAAATGAACAAGAATTGGATGGAGCTAGAAAAGAAGGCCCAGGACAGAGTGGGTTGGAGAATGCTGGTCTGCGGCCTATGCTCCATTGGGAGTAACAGGCGTAAATAAGTAAAGTAAGTAATTTATATTTTATACAAATCAGTCGTACACCAAAGTACAGATTTAAAATGTATAACTAAACCTCGCCTATATTACAAAATAACAGTAGACTATTGAATAATCTTCCATATGGGAATTCACAATGGATGGTGTATTTCATCAAACGGATAAATACCAAAAACTACATTCCACTACTCCCAAAACAAAACAAATTAAGGGTGGTTATTAGCCTAGTACTGCTTTAAATAATTAATAAAAGTTATTCAAACAAAACTTAATAAGGGAGTTTGTTTGTTATTATTATTCGTAGGCACAACTACATTAGAGATTCACAACTTGTCTACTCATAAATAGGTCAAATAATTTGGGGATTAATATCTTTTTATTTGTTAATCTCTAAAAGTGGTTTTAAGAAATTTGTATTGACAAACAATTAATGACTAGCAGTAGATCGACTTCAATCATTACTTAAATAACATTCTGATTCATATACAGAGTCCTCTATGCAAAAGAATTGGGTCATAATTATTGTATGAAAGATAGAGATGTATTAATCGACTGCAGAAATTGAAATAACAACCAACAGTAGGATGTAACTTGATCATTGAATTTTGTGAGTAAAACATTTTACAAGGAAAAAATAAATGATTAAAAACAATAACAAAACAAATTCAATTCAATAATACATACTTGAGCAATTAACATTTTAGGTGGAGATACTAAACCTTTACGATAAGTGTCTATACATTGTTCTAATGATTGTATGTACAGACGTTCAGTTTGAATTAATTCACGTAGAAGGTTTTCACGTCGACGTGCCAATCTACGCTGTTCTTGTGTCGTTCCAGAAGCAGCAGCTGCAGACGACACTAAATAAGATTCATTTGTCATACTTGTACCCGTACTGCCACCAGTACCAGAACTACTCGTACTTGACACAGATGTTCTATAACACAGTAGGAAACAAAGAATATATGTATATAACTCTAGAATTTGACTAGAATATCGAAATATTAAAAAAATGGGAAACATAATTGATGATGAAATTAGGTTAGAAGGAAGTTAAAGACATCCAAACAAAAATATGACGTTAAGTCAAAGAGTTATTGATTATTGAAAGTGGAAGGGAACATACAATTCGGTTATGATAACTGTAGTCTACAATTAGAAGTGTGATAAGATATGCTTTTTAAATTGACTGGTTTGGTGTAATTCTATTTATTCTTTAAAGAAATTCAGCTATAAAAACAATGCATTTCATTAAACTACAAAGTTCTGATTTCGAGGCAAAGATGTGTGAAGTAGGGATTTAATTGAATAAAATGAAAGATGGTTCAAAAAGGTCAATTGTCACCTATACAGCTGGACAACAGCATTATTGCTAATAATGTAATCTATTAGGTTCCTCGAAAATAAAATAAAACTCTATGGTAGCTTTAATCCTGGATTATCACCGGTCAGTAGAAAGTAATCTTACACACACATACACACACACAAATAATAAACCGCTAATAAAGAATATTGTTCGTGAATAAAAATACTTAACTAACCTATCAGGTTCCACTTCAAGTGTTTTAGATCCAGGTTGTACATCAACTTTGGAAGACGGAGAAGTGATACTCTTTTTCAACTCAGAAGATTGATGATCCGATTTTTGGGAATCCTTAAATCCTTTACCACTTACAGTTGAAGAAGTATTCAACTGTGTATCACATAAACGAAGACGTTGTAAAAGTGATTCCATTTGAGTCGCATGACCGGGAGACAAAGGAGAGGAAGAAGCGATCATAGATTCTAAACTTGCACATGCTCTATAAACTTCTTGCATAAGTGAAGGATTAATATTTGAAAGACACATTGAATTAGAAAAGCCGGTTGATTTATTAATAATGGACTCTTGAACATTATGTACACGTTCGAGAAGATCTTCAATTTGACGCTGAAAAAAAACGAAGATATTTGATCCAAAATTAACACAAAATATAACTGAAACTTGACAATTTATATATGAATTATTGATTGAAATCAAGTTGGTAGTAACAGTAATAGTAATACAAAGTAGATAACAAAATCAAAAACATTACCAATATTTCGTGTATTACTACCGATATAATGCTCAATGACATACTATATGCTTTATGAGAATTAAATCAAGATAAGTATATAAAATTCACTAATTCATAACTGTATGTTATAAGCACATATGATTGATTTGCATAATGAGTTTATCGCAGAGTAGAAGCCTATATCTAATGACAGATAATGCAATTTAGACCTAATATGTACAGTAACATTGAAAATGACACCGAGATAAACATCCAACTTCAAGCAACATATTTATATGGAGGTTAATGTATAAAAGCTAATAATCAATAGCTCGTCGAAACATTATTCTAGGGAGAAAAAATTCCAATTTAAGACGTGATAACAATAATAAAATTTATGATGATCTTAGCAAACATGATTAATTCATAGCACAGGATGTGTTAAAAAGTCAGTTTACCTTTAAATTCATAAAATAAGTACAATCATCTAAACGTCTTCGTCGAACAGCCCATGCTTCTAGAACAGCTTTTTCTTTAGCCATTAATTCTGTCATAGCCAATCGAATTTTCTCTTCAACTTCTACACGTCCTGTAGTACTGGTTGGTTGACGATGTAAATATTTACTAAACAAATCAGATGTACGCCTAAAATAATTGAAATATATGAAGAAAAGTGAATGTATCCGAATAAAAGCAATAAAAAATTAATCCATAAATATATAAAACATTTTCTGCATATAATTAATGAAGATAACTCCGCTTGGAGCCCCTCTGAGGCTACTGCCGGTCCCAAGCCCAGATAAAGGAGGACGGTTGGGCATGGGGTTAGCGACCCTATCCCGTAGAAAACTAACTCGTTAAGAAAACGATAACCAAGTAATTAATGAAGATGCAAACAATGAAAGCACTTAATAATAATTAATAAAATTAATATAATAAAACAGTTATATGCGATAATCTCGGCATCCATCTAGAATGGATATATGTCAACAAAGAATGATCAGTGACAATCCCAAACATAAAGCATTAGATTATGTATCAATGAGATTTCTTTAAAAAGAGAATTGATGGATGGTGATCCAAATTTAAGAAAATTTGCTACGGATTCTTTTCTTCCAGACGCACCTAACAAGAATGAAATTTTAGATACAATTGACAGGAAAACCAGTACCTAGGTATCTCCTCAAAATTCGAGCAGCCTAGGGTTACAGACAGAGATATGAGCAATGAGATATTCGTGACTGACTCTCTTGTAGGACTGATTGAGTTAGTAAACAGATTTCCGAGCTTAACTAGTTCTTTAGAGTTGATCGAATTTTATTGACCAATTAAGTAAGTTGTAAACTAGAATCTTACATACATATACCATAGGAGAATAACCCAGCTAAATGATTAATTCTCACAGATACCAGTTTTTCCATACATTCATCACTTACTCAACCTTAATTTTTATTTTTCTTTAAATACAAAATGTTTGCAATTTTTTTCTTCTTTTTCAACTTATTTAAATTCTGCTTGGTTAGTAGTAGTTGTTGAAACGGCGGCTAACCAATATGTTGAGGCTAATGTCCTCAATAAATAATATCCCGTAAACTGAGTATTTAAGGTAGGCCTTAATCTCCTAGTAGAATTACGGATTTACTCGAGATTATTGAGAAGCCTGAACACCAGTTATAGAGATAATTTATTGTTAATGATTAATAAAAATCCACAAGCGTACGGTGAGCAAGCACACGATGAAACAGAGTGAGTGTGTGTGTGTGTGTGTGTTTAAAACCCATATATATTCTTGAGAGTTAATCGGGTGTGGATAAATTATCGATTATCTGCACATTGAAACCAATAGAAGGATAGCTTAAGAGTTAATGTACAGACATGCATTCGATCATACACACCGAAATTAACATAGTGAATTAAGAGTCTGAGTTACAATGAATAGACAAATGATACAGTGGCCAAATGGGCTTGCCACATAGTACATAAACGTTCTTTTCATAATAATCACTTAAGTTTGCACATTCACTAGATAAAACATATTAGTGATTAGACTATGTTTATACATATATTTAAAAAAGAAAGATCTGCTTGTTATGAATGAAAGGGGTTATTGCATTAATATTTTGTTGAAAAAACAATAACAGGATTGATCTGGTATGAAAACGGAGACGAATACTATTAACTCTATATTGTTTATTTTCATTCATAATGTCACTTACCTAGCTAACATACAAGCTTTTAAGAATGCTTCTTTTTGTTCTGCATGTTTTGATGATAATTGAGCTAAATAACTTGTAGGATCACCACTATTTATAGCTTTTTCATTTTGGCACCAATCCTCTTCACGACGATATTCTTTTTCTAGAGACCATAAAACTGATGTCACTTGATCCGATGTTCGATACCTATAAAGTTGTTTTTTTGTTGTTGTTGATGAAATAAATGAATAGAGGGATGTTAACATATTGAAATACTTTTATCATGATGAACAATCATTCGAAAAATAAGTGTAATAACAGTAATAATTGGACATTAAACAAGAAGGAATTGGAATACTGTAAAATATAAAGTATGATTGTAAATCATAATGTAATAATTAGTTGTGTATACAACGAAAAGAAGTCTATTAAAAACAATATGAAAGTGTGATATTAAATGATTGATAGTAGGTAATGAAGGTCCATGAAAATTATAGACGACCAGATCTATAAAAACAAGACAATATTGAACAATATAAAATGAAGAGAGAAAAAAGAGAACAGATTGTTGCCAATTTCTAACATAAAACTACGGATAAAAATGAACTTAACGCAGTCAAAAGAGTATACATTCAATAAATATACAAAATATCTAAAGGTTGAAATATTAAACCATGTATAGAATCATTTAATCCTGTGGGGGTGGGGGAACCAAAATGCTAAAAATGTGAAACGGTCGTTAACATAAAATACAAAATCAGCAAATAAATGTTTTGGTTTATCGTTAATTTAGACTTTAAAACTATCAATCTATCAATAGTATGAACTTGTAATTCATAATCACAAAGTTATTGAAAGTTGTGAAAAATATAAAAACATTTTAGTTTCTAGGCAGTTATTAATTATATATATATATATATATATATATATATATAGTTCACTCAAAGATGGTTTCTCATTATGTTTATCAGTTCTGATAATTTTAAACAATATTTTCTATGAATAAATCTAACTACAATAAGAACAATAAACGTAACAGAATAAGATGAATTCATTTATTTCATAGTTTCATCATATCTGCTTACAACTGAAAAATAATATTGGAAGGGGATTTGTGGAGATTTTAATAAATTTTATAGTTGAGATAATGAATCAAATGAAGTTAGACCATCATGGAAAACCTGGATGCCGGCTCAGTGGTCTAGAGGTTCGAATTTCGCGAGCCAGTATCGTGGATGCGCACTGTTGAGGAGTCTCACAATAGGATGAAACGGCCGTCCTATACTTTCAGGTTTTCCATGGTGATCTAGCTTCAACTAACTCATGATCTCAACTATGAAAAATAGTAGTAGTAATTATTTCCAACTAATTTACATAATTTATCGATCAATATTAATGGATATGAATAGAAAAACGACAAATATGAGAGAATTATAGCTTATTTGAAAGGAAGGAGATTTTCCATGTGGAAAAAAAATCGTAGAAGAAAAAAGTATTTTAAATACATGCAGATAGATTTCTCGGAAATGAAAGTAGACATCAAAGATAACGTCATAACAACCATAAAATTAGACAGACTAACAGATTGCGATGAGTAAAGCTTACAAAAAGAAACGAAGTTATAATGGAGAAAAGAGATTGATACATAATAACGACTCCTGATACTTTATCAAGTTTAACTATAATAATATCAGCATTATCCCACAATTCTTTGAATAATTTGGAATGGTGACAAGTTATAATATGCCTCGTTAATTGTTGTAAATAAGATGTTAAGTTGATGATTCATGACAAATAGAAGTGACAGGAGTAACAAAAGATTTACAATTGTACCCTTTAGAATATACAAGTTTAGTTTCTGACTTTTAATAGCAATAGCCTCGGTAAAACGTAATAAATTCGAATACATTCGAGTATCGATTATTTTGTGAAATATATACTGATGTGTATACAATAATGACAGTAATAAAATGAAAGTAATATGTCACTTAACAGATCATTTTGCTGTCCTTCTGCGATTTGTATCATTTCGCAATATTTCAAAGCACGGTATAATTCAATAATAAACTTATTTTTTATTTTAACACATAGATATTGGTACAAAGAGACACCAAATACATATACGCCACACAAATCTCATTCGATATGTGTGAGGGCTGTGATACTGCCCGGGTGCCCAAACCGAACCAGGTGATTTTCTTAGAAGGCCACACCCTGAGCCTTCGACCTGAAGGTCTGATCCACAAGACAGTGGAGCATCGTAAGGAGATGCAATCCCATGGTAACCGGTGACCAACGATTGGTTCATACACCATTTGTTCCCGCAGGATACTGGAGCCCATATGCACAATTGATTTTGTTTGGAATCCGGTTAAAGCGCCGGACATTCGCTTTTCATCCTCTCATTTTTGTAAACAACACCCCTGCCACGAGAAGGCAGTGAGTAGGACTTCCCTGGCAGAGGCTATATACGCGTGGCCATGTGAAAGCATTTGGAGAGTGAGAGCGGACTCTCCCCACTCTCGGCCATATCAGGGCGTTTAGAATACACCTAACTAGGACATATGAAATAAACAGAAATACAATGAACACACTTACTCTTTAAACGGATACTCAACAAGGATCAACGTCTTTGATGATATAAGATTCACAATGCAAATGAAGTTGAACAACATACTATCATTCCTGGAAGTGCTGATCACCAGCACCAGCAAAGGGAAAGTATAAACTCAAGTATAAAGGAAACCGACTCATACAAATCAAATTCTCAATTACAGTAACAAAACCCAAGAACTCACAAAATAAACTGAGTACAAACTATATTCCCGAGAACGAGAAAATACTGCAGCACACTTGCAGGGCGAAAGGATAAAGAAAAATATCAAAGATCTAGCCTTCTTCTCTATCAATCCATGTGGACGACTGCGTATACAGACAAATATAAAACCAAGAATCAGACCAAAAGGAGATACAATCAAAAGAAGTAGATAATGACAGATTAAAGGTCAACAATAACCAGTCAAGATCGAGGTCGACAGGATAAACTTAGTCATATGTGGAAACGTTCTAATATATCACTTCTACCTAACATTTGTGCAGATGACGTTGTTCAGAAGAACAATAAAAGTTCCACGACCAAATCAGAGAACAAAATTCCAGCTAAAAGGACACATAATATATTTACAGATGTTGATCAGGCGCTACCAATATCGAATGTGGTACAAATGTGTACTAACTTATATTGCCACACTGCATTACCGTGACAACAAAAAGAGTAAATGAGTTGAAATAATCATAGTGCAAGTAATAACAGGAAAGATCAACCATTGAGAACATAACTCGAGAAGAACGAATGAACGAGTATCTATGAATAAATACTGAAACTCAAGATCAATAGAAGGATGCAGAGAGAATATATCTACACTACGGTGACCAATTGTAAATACTTTCATTCAACGTCTGTAACCAATGATCACATGAATCGAGAATAGTGAGTATCTATCTATGAACATTCTTCAGGTCAACAGTCAGTGAATAAATAGATTAATATCACATCTTAATTTAACTATATAGAATTTTCTATCACGACGTGTGTCATTGCATATTGAAGCATGTAACAGTTTGATAATAATTGAACACAAAACTATTAAACTATAAATGTAAATTTATGAGACAAAATGAAATTAGTCAATACTATTTCTATGCAAATATTATTTAGATAAAATAAACTCTTTTTTCTCTTTTCAATTTTGCATGATATTTTCTTATGGCTTTATCCTTTTATATAACATTAAGAATAAGTTAATAAGTAAATCTAATGTAATCATCACCACATACTGTAGTAGTAGTAGTAGTAGTAGTAGTAGTAGTAGTAGTAGTAGTAGTAGTAATAGTAGTAATAGTAGTAATAGTAGTAATAGTAGTAATAGTAGTAGTAGTAGTAGTAGTAGTAGTAGTAGTAGTAGTAGTAGTAGTAGTAGTAGTAGTAGTAGTAGTAGTAATAGTAGTAATAGTAGTAATAGTAGTAATAGTAGTAATAGTAGTAATAGTAGTAATAGTAGTAATAGTAGTAATAGTAGTAATAGTAGTAATAGTAGTAATAGTAGTAATAGTAGTAATAGTAGTAATAGTAGTAATAGTAGTAATAGTAGTAATAGTAGTAATAGTAGTAATAGTAGTAATAGTAGTAATAGTAGTAATAGTAGTAATAGTAGTAATAGTAGTAATAGTAGTAATAGTAGTAATAGTAGTAATAGTAGTAATAGTAGTAATAGTAGTAATAGTAGTAATAGTAGTAATAGTAGTAATAGTAGTAATAGTAGTAATAGTAGTAATAGTAGTAATAGTAGTAATAGTAGTAATAGTAGTAATAGTAGTAATAGTAGTAATAGTAGTAATAGTAGTAATAGTAGTAATAGTAGTAATAGTAGTAATAGTAGTAATAGTAGTAATAGTAGTAATAGTAGTAATAGTAGTAATAGTAGTAATAGTAGTAATAGTAGTAATAGTAGTAATAGTAGTAATAGTAGTAATAGTAGTAATAGTAGTAATAGTAGTAATAGTAGTAATAGTAGTAATAGTAGTAATAGTAGTAATAGTAGTAATAGTAGTAATAGTAGTAATAGTAGTAATAGTAGTAATAGTAGTAATAGTAGTAATAGTAGTAATAGTAGTAATAGTAGTAATAGTAGTAATAGTAGTAATAGTAGTAATAGTAGTAATAGTAGTAATAGTAGTAATAGTAGTAATAGTAGTAATAGTAGTAATAGTAGTAATAGTAGTAATAGTAGTAATAGTAGTAATAGTAGTAATAGTAGTAATAGTAGTAATAGTAGTAATAGTAGTAATAGTAGTAATAGTAGTAATAGTAGTAATAGTAGTAATAGTAGTAATAGTAGTAATAGTAGTAATAGTAGTAATAGTAGTAATAGTAGTAATAGTAGTAATAGTAGTAATAGTAGTAATAGTAGTAATAGTAGTAATAGTAGTAATAGTAGTAATAGTAGTAATAGTAGTAATAGTAGTAATAGTAGTAATAGTAGTAATAGTAGTAATAGTAGTAATAGTAGTAATAGTAGTAATAGTAGTAATAGTAGTAATAGTAGTAATAGTAGTAATAGTAGTAATAGTAGTAATAGTAGTAATAGTAGTAATAGTAGTAATAGTAGTAATAGTAGTAATAGTAGTAATAGTAGTAATAGTAGTAATAGTAGTAATAGTAGTAATAGTAGTAATAGTAGTAATAGTAGTAATAGTAGTAATAGTAGTAATAGTAGTAATAGTAGTAATAGTAGTAATAGTAGTAATAGTAGTAATAGTAGTAATAGTAGTAATAGTAGTAATAGTAGTAATAGTAGTAATAGTAGTAATAGTAGTAATAGTAGTAATAGTAGTAATAGTAGTAATAGTAGTAATAGTAGTAATAGTAGTAATAGTAGTAATAGTAGTAATAGTAGTAATAGTAGTAATAGTAGTAATAGTAGTAATAGTAGTAATAGTAGTAATAGTAGTAATAGTAGTAATAGTAGTAATAGTAGTAATAGTAGTAATAGTAGTAATAGTAGTAATAGTAGTAATAGTAGTAATAGTAGTAATAGTAGTAATAGTAGTAATAGTAGTAATAGTAGTAATAGTAGTAATAGTAGTAATAGTAGTAATAGTAGTAATAGTAGTAATAGTAATAGTAATAGTAGTAATAGTAGTAATAGTAGTAATAGTAGTAATAGTAGTAATAGTAGTAATAGTAGTAATAGTAGTAATAGTAGTAATAGTAGTAATAGTAGTAATAGTAGTAATAGTAGTAATAGTAGTAATAGTAGTAATAGTAGTAATAGTAGTAATAGTAGTAATAGTAGTAATAGTAGTAATAGTAGTAATAGTAGTAATAGTAGTAATAGTAGTAATAGTAGTAATAGTAGTAATAGTAGTAATAGTAGTAATAGTAGTAATAGTAGTAATAGTAGTAATAGTAGTAATAGTAGTAATAGTAGTAATAGTAGTAATAGTAGTAATAGTAGTAATAGTAGTAATAGTAGTAATAGTAGTAATAGTAGTAATAGTAGTAATAGTAGTAATAGTAGTAATAGTAGTAATAGTAGTAATAGTAGTAATAGTAGTAATAGTAGTAATAGTAGTAATAGTAGTAATAGTAGTAATAGTAGTAATAGTAGTAATAGTAGTAATAGTAGTAATAGTAGTAATAGTAGTAATAGTAGTAATAGTAGTAATAGTAGTAATAGTAGTAATAGTAGTAATAGTAGTAATAGTAGTAATAGTAGTAATAGTAGTAATAGTAGTAATAGTAGTAATAGTAGTAATAGTAGTAATAGTAGTAATAGTAGTAATAGTAGTAATAGTAGTAATAGTAGTAATAGTAGTAATAGTAGTAATAGTAGTAATAGTAGTAATAGTAGTAATAGTAGTAATAGTAGTAATAGTAGTAATAGTAGTAATAGTAGTAATAGTAGTAATAGTAGTAATAGTAGTAATAGTAGTAATAGTAGTAATAGTAGTAATAGTAGTAATAGTAGTAATAGTAGTAATAGTAGTAATAGTAGTAATAGTAGTAATAGTAGTAATAGTAGTAATAGTAGTAATAGTAGTAATAGTAGTAATAGTAGTAATAGTAGTAATAGTAGTAATAGTAGTAATAGTAGTAATAGTAGTAATAGTAGTAATAGTAGTAATAGTAGTAATAGTAGTAATAGTAGTAATAGTAGTAATAGTAGTAATAGTAGTAATAGTAGTAATAGTAGTAATAGTAGTAATAGTAGTAATAGTAGTAATAGTAGTAATAGTAGTAATAGTAGTAATAGTAGTAATAGTAGTAATAGTAGTAATAGTAGTAATAGTAGTAATAGTAGTAATAGTAGTAATAGTAGTAATAGTAGTAATAGTAGTAATAGTAGTAATAGTAGTAATAGTAGTAATAGTAGTAATAGTAGTAATAGTAGTAATAGTAGTAATAGTAGTAATAGTAGTAATAGTAGTAATAGTAGTAATAGTAGTAATAGTAGTAATAGTAGTAATAGTAGTAATAGTAGTAATAGTAGTAATAGTAGTAATAGTAGTAATAGTAGTAATAGTAGTAATAGTAGTAATAGTAGTAATAGTAGTAATAGTAGTAATAGTAGTAATAGTAGTAATAGTAGTAATAGTAGTAATAGTAGTAATAGTAGTAATAGTAGTAATAGTAGTAATAGTAGTAATAGTAGTAATAGTAGTAATAGTAGTAATAGTAGTAATAGTAGTAATAGTAGTAATAGTAGTAATAGTAGTAATAGTAGTAATAGTAGTAATAGTAGTAATAGTAGTAATAGTAGTAATAGTAGTAATAGTAGTAATAGTAGTAATAGTAGTAATAGTAGTAATAGTAGTAATAGTAGTAATAGTAGTAATAGTAGTAATAGTAGTAATAGTAGTAATAGTAGTAATAGTAGTAATAGTAGTAATAGTAGTAATAGTAGTAATAGTAGTAATAGTAGTAATAGTAGTAATAGTAGTAATAGTAGTAATAGTAGTAATAGTAGTAATAGTAGTAATAGTAGTAATAGTAGTAATAGTAGTAATAGTAGTAATAGTAGTAATAGTAGTAATAGTAGTAATAGTAGTAATAGTAGTAATAGTAGTAATAGTAGTAATAGTAGTAATAGTAGTAATAGTAGTAATAGTAGTAATAGTAGTAATAGTAGTAATAGTAGTAATAGTAGTAATAGTAGTAATAGTAGTAATAGTAGTAATAGTAGTAATAGTAGTAATAGTAGTAATAGTAGTAATAGTAGTAATAGTAGTAATAGTAGTAATAGTAGTAATAGTAGTAATAGTAGTAATAGTAGTAATAGTAGTAATAGTAGTAATAGTAGTAATAGTAGTAATAGTAGTAATAGTAGTAATAGTAGTAATAGTAGTAATAGTAGTAATAGTAGTAATAGTAGTAATAGTAGTAATAGTAGTAATAGTAGTAATAGTAGTAATAGTAGTAATAGTAGTAATAGTAGTAATAGTAGTAATAGTAGTAATAGTAGTAATAGTAGTAATAGTAGTAATAGTAGTAATAGTAGTAATAGTAGTAATAGTAGTAATAGTAGTAATAGTAGTAATAGTAGTAATAGTAGTAATAGTAGTAATAGTAGTAATAGTAGTAATAGTAGTAATAGTAGTAATAGTAGTAATAGTAGTAATAGTAGTAATAGTAGTAATAGTAGTAATAGTAGTAATAGTAGTAATAGTAGTAATAGTAGTAATAGTAGTAATAGTAGTAATAGTAGTAATAGTAGTAATAGTAGTAATAGTAGTAATAGTAGTAATAGTAGTAATAGTAGTAATAGTAGTAATAGTAGTAATAGTAGTAATAGTAGTAATAGTAGTAATAGTAGTAATAGTAGTAATAGTAGTAATAGTAGTAATAGTAGTAATAGTAGTAATAGTAGTAATAGTAGTAATAGTAGTAATAGTAGTAATAGTAGTAATAGTAGTAATAGTAGTAATAGTAGTAATAGTAGTAATAGTAGTAATAGTAGTAATAGTAGTAATAGTAGTAATAGTAGTAATAGTAGTAATAGTAGTAATAGTAGTAATAGTAGTAATAGTAGTAATAGTAGTAATAGTAGTAATAGTAGTAATAGTAGTAATAGTAGTAATAGTAATAGTAGTAATAGTAGTAATAGTAGTAATAGTAGTAATAGTAGTAATAGTAGTAATAGTAGTAATAGTAGTAATAGTAGTAATAGTAGTAATAGTAGTAATAGTAGTAATAGTAGTAATAGTAGTAATAGTAGTAATAGTAGTAATAGTAGTAATAGTAGTAATAGTAGTAATAGTAGTAATAGTAGTAATAGTAGTTAATAGTAGTAATAGTAGTAATAGTAGTAATAGTAGTAATAGTAGTAATAGTAGTAATAGTAGTAATAGTAGTAATAGTAGTAATAGTAGTAATAGTAGTAATAGTAGTAATAGTAGTAATAGTAGTAATAGTAGTAATAGTAGTAATAGTAGTAATAGTAGTAATAGTAGTAATAGTAGTAATAGTAGTAATAGTAGTAATAGTAGTAATAGTAGTAATAGTAGTAATAGTAGTAATAGTAGTAATAGTAGTAATAGTAGTAATAGTAGTAATAGTAGTAATAGTAGTAATAGTAGTAATAGTAGTAATAGTAGTAATAGTAGTAATAGTAGTAATAGTAGTAATAGTAGTAATAGTAGTAATAGTAGTAATAGTAGTAATAGTAGTAATAGTAGTAATAGTAGTAATAGTAGTAATAGTAGTAATAGTAGTAATAGTAGTAATAGTAGTAATAGTAGTAATAGTAGTAATAGTAGTAATAGTAGTAATAGTAGTAATAGTAGTAATAGTAGTAATAGTAGTAATAGTAGTAATAGTAGTAATAGTAGTAATAGTAGTAATAGTAGTAATAGTAGTAATAGTAGTAATAGTAGTAATAGTAGTAATAGTAGTAATAGTAGTAATAGTAGTAATAGTAGTAATAGTAGTAATAGTAGTAATAGTAGTAATAGTAGTAATAGTAGTAATAGTAGTAATAGTAGTAATAGTAGTAATAGTAGTAATAGTAGTAATAGTAGTAATAGTAGTAATAGTAGTAATAGTAGTAATAGTAGTAATAGTAGTAATAGTAGTAATAGTAGTAATAGTAGTAATAGTAGTAATAGTAGTAATAGTAGTAATAGTAGTAATAGTAGTAATAGTAGTAATAGTAGTAATAGTAGTAATAGTAGTAATAGTAGTAATAGTAGTAATAGTAGTAATAGTAGTAATAGTAGTAATAGTAGTAATAGTAGTAATAGTAGTAATAGTAGTAATAGTAGTAATAGTAGTAATAGTAGTAATAGTAGTAATAGTAGTAATAGTAGTAATAGTAGTAATAGTAGTAATAGTAGTAATAGTAGTAATAGTAGTAATAGTAGTAATAGTAGTAATAGTAGTAATAGTAGTAATAGTAGTAATAGTAGTAATAGTAGTAATAGTAGTAATAGTAGTAATAGTAGTAATAGTAGTAATAGTAGTAATAGTAGTAATAGTAGTAATAGTAGTAATAGTAGTAATAGTAGTAATAGTAGTAATAGTAGTAATAGTAGTAATAGTAGTAATAGTAGTAATAGTAGTAATAGTAGTAATAGTAGTAATAGTAGTAATAGTAGTAATAGTAGTAATAGTAGTAATAGTAGTAATAGTAGTAATAGTAGTAATAGTAGTAATAGTAGTAATAGTAGTAATAGTAGTAATAGTAGTAATAGTAGTAATAGTAGTAATAGTAGTAATAGTAGTAATAGTAGTAATAGTAGTAATAGTAGTAATAGTAGTAATAGTAGTAATAGTAGTAATAGTAGTAATAGTAGTAATAGTAGTAATAGTAGTAATAGTAGTAATAGTAGTAATAGTAGTAATAGTAGTAATAGTAGTAATAGTAGTAATAGTAGTAATAGTAGTAATAGTAGTAATAGTAATAATAGTAGTAATAGTAGTAATAGTAGTAATAGTAGTAATAGTAGTAATAGTAGTAATAGTAGTAATAGTAGTAATAGTAGTAATAGTAGTAATAGTAGTAATAGTAGTAATAGTAGTAATAGTAATAATAGTAGTAATAGTAGTAATAGTAGTAATAGTAGTAATAGTAGTAATAGTAGTAATAGTAGTAATAGTAGTAATAGTAGTAATAGTAGTAATAGTAGTAATATTAGTAATAGTAGTAATAGTAGTAATAGTAGTAATAGTAGTAATAGTAGTAATAGTAGTAATAGTAGTAATAAGTAGTAATAGTAGTAATAGTAGTAATAGTAGTAATAGTAGTAATAGTAGTAATAGTAGTAATAGTAGTAATAGTAGTAATAGTAGTAATAGTAGTAATAGTAGTAATAGTAGTAATAGTAGTAATAGTAGTAATAGTAGTAATAGTAGTAATAGTAGTAATAGTAGTAATAGTAGTAATAGTAGTAATAGTAGTAATAGTAGTAATAGTAGTAATAGTAGTAGTATAGTAATAGTAATAGTAGTAATAGTAGTAATAGTAGTAATAGTAGTAATAGTAGTAATAGTAGTAATAGTAATAGTAGTAATAGTAGTAATAGTAGTAATAGTAGTAATAGTAGTAATAGTAGTAATAGTAGTAATAGTAGTAATAGTAGTAATAGTAGTAATAGTAGTAATAGTAGTAATAGTAGTAATAGTAGTAATAGTAGTAATAGTAGTAATAGTAGTAATAGTAGTAATAGTAGTAATAGTAGTAATAGTAGTAATAGTAGTAATAGTAGTAATAGTAGTAATAGTAGTAATAGTAGTAATAGTAGTAATAGTAGTAATAGTAGTAATAGTAGTAATAGTAGTAATAGTAGTAATAGTAGTAATAGTAGTAATAGTAGTAATAGTAGTAATAGTAGTAATAGTAGTAATAGTAGTAATAGTAGTAATAGTAGTAATAGTAGTAATAGTAGTAATAGTAGTAATAGTAGTAATAGTAGTAATAGTAGTAATAGTAGTAATAGTAGTAATAGTAGTAATAGTAGTAATAGTAGTAATAGTAGTAATAGTAGTAATAGTAGTAATAGTAGTAATAGTAGTAATAGTAGTAATAGTAGTAATAGTAGTAATAGTAGTAATAGTAGTAATAGTAGTAATAGTAGTAATAGTAGTAATAGTAGTAATAGTAGTAATAGTAGTAATAGTAGTAATAGTAGTAATAGTAGTAATAGTAGTAATAGTAGTAATAGTAGTAATAGTAGTAATAGTAGTAATAGTAGTAATAGTAGTAATAGTAGTAATAGTAGTAATAGTAGTAATAGTAGTAATAGTAGTAATAGTAGTAATAGTAGTAATAGTAGTAATAGTATTAATAGTAGTAATAGTAGTAATAGTAGTAATAGTAGTAATAGTAGTAGTAATAGTAGTAATAGTAGTAATAGTAGTAATAGTAGTAATAGTAGTAATAGTAGTAATAGTAGTAATAGTAGTAATAGTAGTAATAGTAGTAATAGTAGTAATAGTAGTAATAGTAGTAATAGTAGTAATAGTAGTAATAGTAGTAATAGTAGTAATAGTAGTAATAGTAGTAATAGTAGTAATAGTAGTAATAGTAGTAATAGTAGTAATAGTAGTAATAGTAGTAATAGTAGTAATAGTAGTAATAGTAGTAATAGTAGTAATAGTAGTAATAGTAGTAATAGTAGTAATAGTAGTAATAGTAGTAATAGTAGTAATAGTAGTAATAGTAGTAATAGTAGTAATAGTAGTAATAGTAGTAATAGTAGTAATAGTAGTAATAGTAGTAATAGTAGTAATAGTAGTAATAGTAGTAATAGTAGTAATAGTAGTAATAGTAGTAATAGTAGTAATAGTAGTAATAGTAGTAATAGTAGTAATAGTAGTAATAGTAGTAATAGTAGTAATAGTAGTAATAGTAGTAATAGTAGTAATAGTAGTAATAGTAGTAATAGTAGTAATAGTAGTAATAGTAGTAATAGTAGTAATAGTAGTAATAGTAGTAATAGTAGTAATAGTAGTAATAGTAGTAATAGTAGTAATAGTAGTAATAGTAGTAATAGTAGTAATAGTAGTAATAGTAGTAATAGTAGTAATAGTAGTAATAGTAGTAATAGTAGTAATAGTAGTAATAGTAGTAATAGTAGTAATAGTAGTAATAGTAGTAATAGTAGTAATAGTAGTAATAGTAGTAATAGTAGTAATAGTAGTAATAGTAGTAATAGTAGTAATAGTAGTAATAGTAGTAATAGTAGTAATAGTAGTAATAGTAGTAATAGTAGTAATAGTAGTAATAGTAGTAATAGTAGTAATAGTAGTAATAGTAGTAATAGTAGTAATAGTAGTAATAGTAGTAATAGTAGTAATAGTAGTAATAGTAGTAATAGTAGTAATAGTAGTAATAGTAGTAATAGTAGTAATAGTAGTAATAGTAGTAATAGTAGTAATAGTAGTAATAGTAGTAATAGTAGTAATAGTAGTAATAGTAGTAATAGTAGTAATAGTAGTAATAGTAGTAATAGTAGTAATAGTAGTAATAGTAGTAATAGTAGTAATAGTAGTAATAGTAGTAATAGTAGTAATAGTAGTAATAGTAGTAATAGTAGTAATAGTAGTAATAGTAGTAATAGTAGTAATAGTAGTAATAGTAGTAATAGTAGTAATAGTAGTAATAGTAGTAATAGTAGTAATAGTAGTAATAGTAGTAATAGTAGTAATAGTAGTAATAGTAGTAATAGTAGTAATAGTAGTAATAGTAGTAATAGTAGTAATAGTAGTAATAGTAGTAATAGTAGTAATAGTAGTAATAGTAGTAATAGTAGTAATAGTAGTAATAGTAGTAATAGTAGTAATAGTAAGTAATAGTAGTAATAGTAGTAATAGTAGTAATAGTAGTAATAGTAGTAATAGTAGTAATAGTAGTAATAGTAGTAATAGTAGTAATAGTAGTAATAGTAGTAATAGTAGTAATAGTAGTAATAGTAGTAATAGTAGTAATAGTAGTAATAGTAGTAATAGTAGTAATAGTAGTAATAGTAGTAATAGTAGTAATAGTAAGTAATAGTAGTAATAGTAGTAATAGTAGTAATAGTAGTAATAGTAGTAATAGTAGTAATAGTAGTAGTAGTAGTAGTAATAGTAGTAGTAGTAATAGTAGTAATAGTAGTAATAGTAGTAATAGTAGTAATAGTAGTAATAGTAGTAATAGTAGTAATAGTAGTAATAAGTAGTAATAGTAGTAATAGTAGTAATATAGCAGCAACAGCAGCAATAGCAGCAACAGCAGCAACAGCAGTAAGCAGCAGCAACAGCAGCAATAGCAGCAATAGCAGCAAACAGCAGCAATAGCAATAGCAGCAACAGCAGCAACAGCAGTAATAGCAGCAACAGCAGCAACAGCAGCAATAGTAGCAATAGCAGCAATAGCAGCAATAGCAGCAATAGCAGCAATAGCAGTAACAGCAGCAACAGCAGCAACAGCAGCAACAGCAGCAACAGCAGCAACAGCAGCAACAGCAGCAACAGCAGCAACAGCAGCAACAGCAGCAACAGCAGCAACAGCAGCAACAGCACAGCAGCAACAGCAGCAATAGCAGCAACAGCAGCAACAGCAGCAACAGCAGCAGCAGCAACAGCAGCAACAGCAGCAACAGCAGCAACAGCAGCAACAGCAGCAACAGCAGCAGCAACAGCAGCAGCAGCAACAGCAGCAGCAGCAAAGCAGCAGCAGCAGCAGCAGCAGCAGCAGCAGCAGCAGCAGCAGCAGCAGCAGCAGCAGCAGCAGCAGCAGCAGCAGCAGCAGCAGCAGCAGCAGCAGCAGCAGCAGCAGCAGCAGCAGCAGCAGCAGCAGCAGCAGCAGCAGCAGCAGCAGCAGCAGCAGCAGCAGCAGCAGCAGCAGCAGCAGCAGCAGCAGCAGCAGCAGCAGCAGCAGCAGCAGCAGCAGCAGCAGCAGCAGCAGCAGCAGCAGCAGCAGCAGCAGCAGCAGCAGCAGCAGCAGCAGCAGCAGCAGCAGCAGCAGCAGCAGCAGCAGCAGCAGCAGCAGCAGCAGCAGCAGCAGCAGCAGCAGCAGCAGCAGCAGCAGCAGCAGCAGCAGCAGCAGCAGCAGCAGCAGCAGCAGCAGCAGCAGCAGCAGCAGCAGCAGCAGCAGCAGCAGCAGCAGCAGCAGCAGCAGCAGCAGCAGCAGCAGCAGCAGCAGCAGCAGCAGCAGCAGCAGCAGCAGCAGCAGCAGCAGCAGCAGCAGCAGCAGCAGCAGCAGCAGCAGCAGCAGCAGCAGCAGCAGCAGCAGCAGCAGCAGCAGCAGCAGCAGCAGCAGCAGCAGCAGCAGCAGCAGCAGCAGCAGCAGCAGCAGCAGCAGCAGCAGCAGCAGCAGCAGCAGCAGCAGCAGCAGCAGCAGCAGCAGCAGCAGCAGCAGCAGCAGCAGCAGCAGCAGCAGCAGCAGCAGCAGCAGCAGCAGCAGCAGCAGCAGCAGCAGCAGCAGCAGCAGCAGCAGCAGCAGCAGCAGCAGCAGCAGCAGCAGCAGCAGCAGCAGCAGCAGCAGCAGCAGCAGCAGCAGCAGCAGCAGCAGCAGCAGCAGCAGCAGCAGCAGCAGCAGCAGCAGCAGCAGCAGCAGCAGCAGCAGCAGCAGCAGCAGCAGCAGCAGCAGCAGCAGCAGCAGCAGCAGCAGCAGCAGCAGCAGCAGCAGCAGCAGCAGCAGCAGCAGCAGCAGCAGCAGCAGCAGCAGCAGCAGCAGCAGCAGCAGCAGCAGCAGCAGCAGCAGCAGCAGCAGCAGCAGCAGCAGCAGCAGCAGCAGCAGCAGCAGCAGCAGCAGCAGCAGCAGCAGCAGCAGCAGCAGCAGCAGCAGCAGCAGCAGCAGCAGCAGCAGCAGCAGCAGCAGCAGCAGCAGCAGCAGCAGCAGCAGCAGCAGCAGCAGCAGCAGCAGCAGCAGCAGCAGCAGCAGCAGCAGCAGCAGCAGCAGCAGCAGCAGCAGCAGCAGCAGCAGCAGCAGCAGCAGCAGCAGCAGCAGCAGCAGCAGCAGCAGCAGCAGCAGCAGCAGCAGCAGCAGCAGCAGCAGCAGCAGCAGCAGCAGCAGCAGCAGCAGCAGCAGCAGCAGCAGCAGCAGCAGCAGCAGCAGCAGCAGCAGCAGCAGCAGCAGCAGCAGCAGCAGCAGCAGCAGCAGCAGCAGCAGCAGCAGCAGCAGCAGCAGCAGCAGCAGCAGCAGCAGCAGCAGCAGCAGCAGCAGCAGCAGCAGCAGCAGCAGCAGCAGCAGCAGCAGCAGCAGCAGCAGCAGCAGCAGCAGCAGCAGCAGCAGCAGCAGCAGCAGCAGCAGCAGCAGCAGCAGCAGCAGCAGCAGCAGCAGCAGCAGCAGCAGCAGCAGCAGCAGCAGCAGCAGCAGCAGCAGCAGCAGCAGCAGCAGCAGCAGCAGCAGCAGCAGCAGCAGCAGCAGCAGCAGCAGCAGCAGCAGCAGCAGCAGCAGCAGCAGCAGCAGCAGCAGCAGCAGCAGCAGCAGCAGCAGCAGCAGCAGCAGCAGCAGCAGCAGCAGCAGCAGCAGCAGCAGCAGCAGCAGCAGCAGCAGCAGCAGCAGCAGCAGCAGCAGCAGCAGCAGCAGCAGCAGCAGCAGCAGCAGCAGCAGCAGCAGCAGCAGCAGCAGCAGCAGCAGCAGCAGCAGCAGCAGCAGCAGCAGCAGCAGCAGCAGCAGCAGCAGCAGCAGCAGCAGCAGCAGCAGCAGCAGCAGCAGCAGCAGCAGCAGCAGCAGCAGCAGCAGCAGCAGCAGCAGCAGCAGCAGCAGCAGCAGCAGCAGCAGCAGCAGCAGCAGCAGCAGCAGCAGCAGCAGCAGCAGCAGCAGCAGCAGCAGCAGCAGCAGCAGCAGCAGCAGCAGCAGCAGCAGCAGCAGCAGCAGCAGCAGCAGCAGCAGCAGCAGCAGCAGCAGCAGCAGCAGCAGCAGCAGCAGCAGCAGCAGCAGCAGCAGCAGCAGCAGCAGCAGCAGCAGCAGCAGCAGCAGCAGCAGCAGCAGCAGCAGCAGCAGCAGCAGCAGCAGCAGCAGCAGCAGCAGCAGCAGCAGCAGCAGCAGCAGCAGCAGCAGCAGCAGCAGCAGCAGCAGCAGCAGCAGCAGCAGCAGCAGCAGCAGCAGCAGCAGCAGCAGCAGCAGCAGCAGCAGCAGCAGCAGCAGCAGCAGCAGCAGCAGCAGCAGCAGCAGCAGCAGCAGCAGCAGCAGCAGCAGCAGCAGCAGCAGTAGCAGTAGTAGTAGTAGTAGTAGTAGTAGTAGTAGTAGTAGTAGCAGCAACTGATATACATTTTACGTGACTAAAATGTATGTAGAATTATATACATAATGGGGCTGAACAAAATTTCTGGTTGACATTTCAAATCAATGGAGTATAACACATATATATATATGTATACACACACATACACAAATAGATGCAGATTGACTGGACGTTTTGTTTGTCATTAATTATTATCGTTAGTTTCTTTTTTTTTCTTTTTCTTTACTCTATTTGATAGAGGAAAAAAGGGAAAATGATGTTGGATATTCATTTCTCCTTTTCTTTTCTTTTTTTACGGACAAAACTTTTTCTATGATTAACTCATGACTAGTTATTGCTAACATTATTAGTGAATGTAGAATATCATGACGCCATCTTCCCCAATTATTTGCACTATATATATATATATATCCAAAATAAAATGGCATTAAAACTAATTACAGGATTATGACACAATTATACTACTATTAGACCAGCAGAGAAACAATACACGGAGATTAAACACCAGTTAAAAACAATAATATTAATATATAAGGGAATGTACAACTCAATTACTCTATCCACGTTCGTGCATAGGACTAAAAATCTAGGAAAAACCTACAATTTAGCTGTATAAAGTTAAGTCTAATAGCTTTGTATAAGTTTCAACGACAATTATTATTTAACACAAACAAGTAAGTGTTGAAAATGTTTGATGTAACAAGTAAAACAAATAGAACAAACTTAATATTAAAACCGCCATTGATAATGAGTTATACATTTGGTTACAATGTCTAACGAAAGTTATGCGCATTGAACACATGTAAATACATTTTTACTGGTTACAAGATAGTTAATTGAATGATGATGACAGATAGATAAACAATTCAAGCAATCAAGTGAGTAGGAGAATTATCTAGCTTACATGGACAACTGATCAATAATAAAACATTTTATAGGTTTCTACTAACTAACCATTGAGAAAATAACTACGATTTGAAGATACCATAGGAACACAGATTATGTAACAAACAAAATACTTTCAGAAAGTTTAAAAGGAATCAATTAGATGTTTAAGCAACCATCCCCCAATATAGTTGTTAGGATTACACAGGGATGACTTTTCTTTAGCTACACAATACAAATTTGAACTTTTTCATAAGTGGATACCCTGCCAAAAACTTGACTCAGTAAAAAATGTTCCTACATTTTTTTCCCTTTCTTTTATGATATCGGTTAAGCTAAGTTCTGATTATTTCATGCAATAGACCAGCACTAATTTCTCATCATCTGTGATATTACACAACAGTTGACGTGTTATTATCTTACATTCCATTAGATACTCTATTATCAAGCTAAAAATAAACCCAACACTACTAAGCGTCGGGATCTGACAAAAACAGAAGAAACTGTGTATTGAGTTTTTATAGAAATCTATTTTTAAAAAAATCAAGTTGATATGCTATTCGTTCTTTGATCATAATAACGTTTAACTACTTCCCTAAGAAAACCCTTTGTATCCACAGATTTAATAGAAGGGCGTTAAACAAATATAGCAAACTGGTTTTATGAAACCATATAGAATATTAATAATAAATATATTCTTTGTTATATCCTAATGAGTATAAAAATTGTGTTTCTGACGTTTCGTAACTTAATGTAAGCCACTTCTTCGGAGTAGATAAATAATTGAATTAAATTAACAGAAGTTTAAATAGTACGATTTAGCAGTATAGTACTATTTAAACTCGTACTAATTTAATTCAGTCATTTATTTACTCTGAGGAAGTGGCTTACATTGATTTACGAAACGTCAGACATACAATTTTTCTACTCTATTTATTATTATTAACTTTCTACCCAATGCTCAATTTATTTGAAACTATCAAGTTCAACATTGGCATTGATACATATAGAATATTTAAAAAAATACTTAGTATCTAAGTACAAATTATCCCATGGAATATGTATATAGTGAAATGAAAATCAACTTTACCAATTAGTTGCAGAAATCAATAATTTATGACGTTCTTCAGCAGCATAAACTAATTTTTGCCATCGATTTGCTACTGTTTCAGCAACAGATTGATAATCTTTTCGTCTTGGATGTTCATTATTTGATGAATTCGCATTTACTGCTGATGTATTATTCAATGTTGTCTGTTGTAAAAAGTAACTTGCACGCGCAGCGCATTGAACCGCTTGAGGATGAGCATCATTTAAAACTGGTTGAAATTTTTCATGATCAGCATAAAGAGTTTCTGCTTCAGTTAGACTAGATGGAATAACAGCAGTCTGATGTAAAATACTTTCACACTGACCTATCCAATGTAACACCTAAAATTTTATTCGCAAAGAAAGTTGTCAGATAAATTATTTGTGCATTATGTATAAGAATGGAATTGTCAGGTTGCAACCGTATTGAGTGATGAAAAAGTGTTTACAGTACCAAGGTTATTCTACTTTTAAAAAACAGAAGCAGTGTGCTATCAGCTTAAACAATTGGACTTCATTTTATTTATTTATTTAAACACACAAACACTGGTACGAAAAGGCACCGAAATATGATATGTGCCACATAATAAATCATTACATTTGTACGTGGGGTAGAAAAGTGTCCGGGTGACCAAACCGAAGCAGTTTGTTCTCTTAGAGAGCCACTCCCTGAACCACTGACCTAGAAATCTAGTGCACGCGGCAGTGGAGCAACGTTACGGGATGAGATCCTAAGGTAACAGGTGACCAACAATGGGTTCATACGATATTTATTTCCTCAGGAACCTGGAATCCATGTGCATCATTAGTTTGGAATCAGGGTATTCTAACTCCCCCTATTAGGATCATCTGTACCATGTGATAGATTGAAGGTCCTGAAACCTATTTAACTTTATATTAGATTTGGCAATAAGCAATTATTACAAATACCAACACACACAAGCACATAAACTGTTTGAGTACAAGAGCTTTTTAGTGCCCTAATAAGTTACTGACACAACAACACTAATCACGATAATAACAACAGGTTCCATTAAAAGAAATACACAAAAACAAATACGAAAAAATCAAACACAGAATAATGTAATTAAGCACTGGAATAGTAGAAAATTTCAAAGTAAATTACATCTTGGAATGTTGAACTTATCCTTTGTTTAAAACTAGTAGGCTATGTAATTAAAGGATACAAGAAAACTAATGAGCTTTTTTTTATTCAATAATACATTCGTGAGGTATGCCTACAAACAGGTTAGTATTGCAGAAAACCAAACAAGAAAATAGCTTTCCATCACCATTATCAGTAAAGAAGTACATATGTTTAACTTTTACTGGAATGTGAAAAAAGTGTAGCACAAGAAAGGTTAAACATGCATAAAATCATAGAGAGAAGATCATCTTTCTTTCTCGTTCTCTAATAACAAATTCAAGAAAGCATGAACGTGAAAGTTTAGGTTTAGCGAAGGCTACAATAAACGATTGTTGGGACAATGTATATTATGTCGGAGATATGATGTTAGTTATAGTGGTAAAAAAAATTTCGGGATCCTTCATAAAATTAATGTCTTATTATTAAATGAATATATATAGTGTGTGCAGTAGACTATTGGTCAAGGGGTTCAAATCTCAGCCACTAATTCGCACGTTCAAACCCTGTTGTTCCACGTACTCCAGTAATATTGTTAGTACAAACATTTAGAGTGTAGTTGATACCATAATAAAGATAACAATATCAGGTTGTATGATCTTCATTTAATGAACACATTTTAATAATTACTTTTTTTTTGAACAAAATTAACTAATTTGTTTATATTAAAGTTATAAAAATAAAGAGCTCATGAACTGTTGTATTAGGTGATATTATGATTATTGCTTAATACATTAATAATAAACAGGAACATTAAATATGAAAATAAATTAAATAGTGTCTGCCAACAACTATCGTAATAACACTATATTTGTTATAAGACCTTTATGTATTATATATATACAATGATGTGATGTAGAACGGTTATCAACTACAGATTCATGTAATTGGCTTGAAGTATGACTTCTTGTAAGGGTGTTTCACCTCCGGCCTGAAACGTGAAGTAGGGTTTACATCTACAATCTACTAGTTTGAACCAGTATTTCAACAACTAGGAAATAATTCAATATGAAATGGTTTGGATGATCCTGTTGTTGATATTCTGGAGAATTCGATCGCTCTTGGTTGGCATATGTACATCTTATGAGGATTGCCTTGATATACCCATTATGACCTAAATCAATATAGAATAGACTGATCGAATTTCGGTCAAAATATCAACAACGGGATAATCCTAACTACTTCAAATCGAATTAGAACTAATAGTCGTTGAACAAGTGAGTGGTTATCTGGACGTTTGAGTCGAACGGTATTTTATTCGAGTCCTGAAGTGAACATCAACTCTGGAGTCCAAGCACATGCAGCTGACGAATCTCAAGTAGGATGGAACGCGCATCCTGGATTCCACTGTTAGCCACACTACATCTATTCTATATTACCTTGTATCATGAGAGCATATCGACGCAAGCCATACATGTACATATCAAAATTGAGACTGATTGAATTTCAGTCAAAATATTGGAAAATAGTTCCGTTAGTTGAGTATGCAAAAGTAAAACAGGTTGTCAAACATTGCGATAATTATTCTTTAATTCTACCTATTCGATACCTAATTGATTATATCAGAAATCTGTCGAATTCCACAATGATATTTATATTACTCCGGATCAAGAAAGAGTAATGACGGATTCACCATATGTGAAAGGATAGATTTTATGATAAAAAGTTTGAAATTCACTTTGTAGTTCAGTCACACAAGTGTTTGAACAAAATATTTAATCATTTTAAACCAATTCCCAAATTAGCCCAAGATTACTAATTACTAGTTAACTAGTATTTTTAACATTTTTAATCCATATAAACTGTTCATAAAAAGACCTACTTAGCTAAGAAGAACAGCTAGGATAGATAAATTGAGGACCTAATTATCAACTGATTGGATAATTACCACATTTAGCTTCAAAGCATAAATCTGTGCATCAATATAAAATGAAACATACTTAACGCAATCCACCAGTCAAAACAAACGGTAGCCAACTCACTTTCCAGTTATACTTATTAGGTGAAGAATAAAGATACTACTAATCCGTTGTTCAAATAGAATTATATGGCACTGAAAGTGTTGGTATGCAACCCAACCTAACTTTTATATTAAACACTAAGTATTCACTACAAATGAGTGCACAATCAGCATACCAAGTAGTCGCAACTACGAAAGATACATGTACAAAAATATAGATACATGGCATTTACAGGTATTGATCATCAAAACTTGTAAATAATTCCTATCATAATTTTGTCACATTATGATATAAATTTAGTAGAAAGTGACAAAGTTAGAGAAATCTGTTAGTCAGTCAGTCATAACGTAAAACCAGCACGTATGTACATCAGTTGAAGTTGTCATACCCCATTAGCATAGAGAGGTGAAATTGTCAGGCCAAATCCCGGAGTAGTAGAGATAGTGACAGAATCAGTTGTAATAAGAAAAATTAGACATCGGAGGCACGATTCGAGAAACATTAAATTAGTGAAATTACAAAAGAACGTTGAGAGATTCTGTTATGGATGCAGAATAATATACCAATCATTATCATGTTAAGTCTAATGATGTCCTTGGACCTTAAATGGACATTCCCTATTGGCCGTTATTTATTACACTTGTTAAATATTGTACAAATGTTGTTTTCTATTTTTATGGTACGATGTGGTCTGTTTGGTTAGTATATAAATAGAGTATGTCTGAAATGCAATGATTCATAACTCGGAGGCTGTGACTTGCGTTCTAGACTCAACTGGCTGGGCTAGACAGGGAAGCGGGACCAATCAGGGCACTAGGTCGTTCACTACGTGTTTTCCGTGTCACTGGATCGATCGATAAAACGCTGCTTATCATAACCTGCAGTCCACCTGTTACAACAGATTCAGCATCTCGGAATTTGTGGGAAGACAAAGAATGGATGCATCTGAGCCATTGCAAACGACTTCAAGCCATGTCATTCAAAGTCTCTAACCTCTGGTTATGATAATCACTCGGACCCCAACCAAAGTAGTCTACACCTATTAACATGGCCCAGTCCAACTGTCAGTAACTTTATGGACTGATACCATGTTTTGGTTTAACCGTCCCTAATTTCTCCTCAGAATACTCCTACACCAGACAACATCGTCCATCGAGGTAGGCGGTGGTTGGGCACACGTAACACATGTTCCAAGAACCTCAGATGATAAAGATTCACCATCTCATTAATTGATTTACCATTCTCATCTAGTACCCTATTGCTAACCCAGTCATTGTTTACTCGATGGTCCCAAAATAAACGAGAAATGCTTCGAAGACACTTATGATCGGATACTGGTAGCCTACGAATATCCCCTATTCTTAATGGCCATGATTCACATCCCTAAAGAAAAACGGAGAGAATCGCTGCACAATAAACTCGTCCTTTGGTTGGGAGACGAATATTTCGACTACACCACAAGTGATGCAAGTTGGCGAAAGCCAACTGAGCCTTCTGAATTTAAGTCGAGGTTTCGTCAGACACCAGACCATCAGTACTGATGAGACTCCCAAGACACGTGAAGCGGTCCTTATGTTCAATTACTTCACTCCCTATCATTAATTCAGGCGTACACGCAAGCCAATCCTGATGTAACAATTTACATTTGGAGGGAGAGAACCGCATCCCAAACATGCTTGCATTGTTGCTTAAAGTGGTCAGAAGACTCTGCATTTCGTTAGCATTTTTACCAAGCAGAACTATGCCGTCTGCATATTCTAAATCAACAAGTGAATCTCCTAGTCGATCAACTGCAAAATAGTCAGACGATAAAAGTGTTATATCTAAGAGTAAGTCTACCATAAAGTTAAGTAAATCTGCGGTCAAGTAATAGTAGAAAACGATAAATGATATTGAAATATGAACTTTCCACGCTGTCCACTGAATATAGATGTATGACGTGCTATTGCTTGCCTACACGATGTATCTTTATAAAATTATGAATAGATCTGTATCTCTACACAAACATACACACATTCACCGAGATAAACAAGCCAGATTCGTAGTTGGAAAAATAAAATAATGAAGAAAACGGCAGGAAAAACATCAACACACACATATATGTTCACTAAAAGTATAATCCAAGCAAAACATTGACAGTAAACAATCAATAGTTAAAAACTTTGGGCAACATGGCTCCAAATCGTCCCCTTGGCTTCTAGTTTTTAAACTAATCCACGTTTTCTTCTCGAATCGTATTTGTTCTAATATCATTAACACTGTTAATGCCTCAACAACTCCGGGATTTACGTTGACAATCTCATATTGCTGTGCTAATGGAATATAGCATCTTGGACCGAGGCATACACGTGTCAGGGATGTAAGTTGCATTTGACTGACATGTATATATATATATATATATATATATATATATATATATATATATCATGTTTAGTTAAAGGGACAACACTAACTAATCAATGACACTGACTAATAAAGTGAGGGGCTGAGACAACTACCACCACCACCACCACCACAAATAAGAATGAATGAGAAATTTTTCGAAAATTTCCTTTCCCTGTTTTATTTTCGCCAAGTATTTTTATTTATCTACTTACCTGTCTGCTTTGTAATTGAAGACGACGCCAGTCTAATTCACCATTCAAGCGTTCATTCAATACATCAACTGATGTCACAACATCAGCAAGTTCAGTCATTAAACGATGAACTCGTTCTACAGCAGTCTCTGCACTATCACCCATACCGGAATCACTAGAGCCTGGACCACCTTTTAAAGGAAATAAATAGAAATAACTAAAAGTTTAATGGGTTTTCTCTTCGCAACTTTTAATCAAATTATTCAAAATATTAAAGTTAATTAGAAAATAAAAACTAAAATATGTAATAATCAGCTCATCAGTGACTAACTTTAAAATGTTCTTGAATTTCTTCTACGAATTCGCTACAGATCGCGAGTTTACAAATGTTGAGAGTGAAACAGTTCTAAGTGAGATTAAATAGTTATTGCACAATATCACAAAATGATTCAAGTTGAAACTGGATTATATGCATTAATTTAATGTCTCTAAGACCTGAAGATTACGACCATTGAATTAACTACTTCTATGGATTTGATGCTCATCTTGTTGTACTAATGAGGTATGACAACTTGGACCAATGCACATATATCCCTGGTCCTACGTTGTAGCTGACTAACTGACTGAAGATTCTGAATTTATTCTAGTACGGATTCCCATAATAGGTTAAAACAACTGTTTAATGCTTCCTAGTTCTCAATGGTACCTCAACTGAAATCAATTAGTGGGAAATGAAAACTTTAAATTCAGTAAATCTCCATAAACAAAATATACTGTGTTCTAAAGATATTGATTTTTCACTAGTGATATTACAGTTACGCAATTTATTTCTGTCGATAGTAATTTTTGTGTTACAATTTAAATTAATCAAGTATTTTTCATCAAAAACAATGATATTCCAGAACAGAGTAAAAAAGAATAGTATAATCTTCAGATATGAAAAAACTAACCTGCAGGAAAATTAACTCCAACTGATTCAAATGCTCTAGCTAGTTCACTACCTTTATTTAGAACTTCTTCAGCTGTTGGTAAAACAGACAGACAAGAACTTAACACCTCTTCAATAGCAGCCATATCCGGTGCTTGCCTAGGATCAGCTAACCAAAAATAACGATTAGTTGTAGAATTGTTATTTTGATGAATGGAATTAACATCGGTGGATTGATTTAAATTAGATAAAGATGGGATATTATGACGTAGGCAATCTAACGCTGAATGAACATCCGCTTCAAATAATCTAAGTTGAAGGCATAAATCTAGGCGTACTTGACGTTCTGTTAACAGTGTAGAAACAGTTGTTCGTTCATTCGAGACCTACATAAGGAAAAAACCGCATATGTACAACTTTGAATTTTAACAGTTTCTCTGTTTTTGCCGATTAAAGAGAATACACTGAGAGCCTAATGAACACGAGAATATTCAAAGTAAGTCGTACCTTAGCATCAACCAGCATACACTTGGATTAAGTGGCAAGAGCAAAGGTCTACAAATATTTCAAGTTAGGTATGGCTTGGATTACAAACCCCAAATGCCCTGGTACGGCCGAGAGTGGGGAGAGTCCGCTCTCACTCTCCAAATGCTTTCACATGGCCACGCGTATATAGCCTCTGCCAGGAAGTCCTACTCACTGCCTTCTCGTGGCAGGGGTGTTGTTTACAAAAATGAGAGGACGAAAAGCGAATGTCCGGCGCTTTAACCGGATTCCAAACAAAATCAATGGTGCATATGGGCTCCAGTATCCTGCGGGAACAAATGGCGTATGAACCAATTGTTGGTTACCGGCTTCCATAAGATTGCATCTCCTTACGATGCTCCACTGTCTTGTGGATCAGACCTTCAGGTCGAAGGCTCGGGGTGTGGCCTTCTAAGAAATCCACCTGGTTCGGTTTGGGCACCCGGGCAGTATCACAGCCCTCACACATATCGAATGAGATTTGTGTGGCGTATATGTATTTGGTGTCTCTTTGTACCAATACCTATGTGTTAAAACAAATAAATAAATACGATAAAAAAAAAATGCAACAACAGAGAAAAATAAGATAAATATAAATTCGCTTAGATTGACTTTTGATCCAAACCATACAACATTAACTTAAAGACAGATAAATAGACTTCAGAGGCAAACAGAATATCGGTGAGAAATTCTACGTTCAAAGTTGTTAAAATAACTCACTTGATTTAAAACAGTACGTAAATGAGCGATTTCTTCAGAGTCTTTCAGTCTAGCTATTAAAGCTTCACCTTCTGCTAAAGCACGATCTACATCCTTTTCCATAGTTGCACGATTACGATGAAAACTTGTCAATTCATCTTCCATACCTTCAATTGAAGCAGGTAAATGTTCACCTGGATTATGTGTTTCACGTGCATTATGAAGCCAAGCTAATGCTTCTTTTGTGTGTGAATAAAAGCCACAACCTAGGTCTAAAGTTTCTCTACGAACTTCAACAGCACGTGTAAAAGCTGAAATACGATGTTGTAGTTCACTTGCATCCTATGGAAAAATAATAAATTGAAAAGAAAAGCCTAATACTAGATGAAAAATATTTAGTCATGAATCGAATAATAACGACAGAAATTTATGTAAAACAAAGTGTACAAGAAATGTAGATGAATACAGACAGAATATATAATGAAGGCAGTTTATGCTTAGTAGCAATGTGTAATACAGGTTTTACCATTCAAACTCCTATAGAAATTAAAAATTTTTGCAAATATCTACTAACCACCCATTTTTTCCTGTATACATTTTAGACTGACGACTGAAACCCCTTCGCTGTCTTTTCTGTTAGTTATGTGAATTTAAGTAGCGTACAAGCAATAGAGTACTCGATTTTTAAACATTAGGTTGCAGGTTTTTGATACCAACTCATCTATTTCGATCTGGACACCTGGGTAGGAAGAATTATTGGTTCTCGCACAAATTACCTGGCTTAAAACCAAGTAAATAAATGTGCATCTAGTTGCGTGAAGAAGTATTCGCATAAATAGAAACATAATTTTAGTCCCAACTTTGGACCAGGAAGAAATTTATGTTCTGAAGGATTAAAATTGATCTCGAAACTCATTACTTATACAAACCAAACAGATGTCCGTTTCTTTCTTATAGTAGATGAGAATATATCTGAGTAAAAATAGAAAATAAATCTGTACTAAGCAATGCTTAACAGTACTGATTTGTTGAAATATCAACCATGAACCATTTCCATTAGAGTACAGTTCTCAGAAGGGTTGAATTAGAAACAATATTATCCGCTTATCTAGCCTGTTCTGATTGATAAAATGAGGTCTTTCTAATTTAAAAAGGTCTCATCAATTACAGAGATAATCTATTACTATGAAGAAACAGTCATTAAGGCTTTTGTGGTTTTTAATAACTTTCAAGTTGATATCAATCTGTGACGAAAACTAATCTCAGCATAGCTTCTTTTTAAACGACTACGATTCATATACAGTTGTATTTAGCTTGAAATAAAAAATTCGCGGTCATAAGATTTGAAGTAACTTGTTAAATGTATAGTTTATAAATGAATGTAACATTAGATCATTCTCTATATTCAAATTATAATATCTTACAAATCAAATAGAAAACTCTATTATTACAAGAATGAATATAAAAATGAATGTTACCACCGGAAATAAATGATTACATCTATACTCTCATATACATGTATATCATACATTAATAACATCTGATCGGTTGCTCAGTATGCTTAGTTCTACAGTGTGACAAGAGATAAAATCAAAAGAATTTGCCTAGATAAATAGTTGACCAGAAAATATCGATCATGAATGAACTGTTTATCCATATCACATATATATACATACACATACAGATACAAGAGTACGGATCACAATCTATTGAATATATATATATATATACAATTTCGTACACACAGTCATGAACCTTATGTTAAAAAAAACAATAGGCAAACAGACAACTTGATCATGACCAATATTCTTTATGTATGTTATTAAAACACATTACGATAAGAACGAGAGAAATGGAACTTTTTATTTGATGATAGAGAAAAGAAAGCAAATGTACAATGAAATACATAAATAAATAGTTCCTTTTAATGTATGATTCTTATGTGGTGATATTTATGAACAGATTTCAATTTTGGATATAAAAAAGAATGATTAGAAATTCAATTAATTTGATTATAAAGAAACATTTATGACTGTATAGATTGATAAGTTTACTGAATCTTTCTTTTTTATTGGGATTGTAGGTATGAAGTAAAATTTAACAAGTACTGGTTCATGTACTCAGATATCAGCTATACATATTAAGCGATACTAATACTTTCCGTGTGTATGTGTGTATATAAGTCAGTCAGTAACAATGTAGAACTTCGTACGTAGGTATGTACGTCAGTTCGAGTTGCCACACCACATTAGCACAGAGATGCAGTTGTCGATTCAAATCCCGTAGTGATAGAGGCGGTAAGAGCAACAATGCAAGCATGTTCGGGATGCGATTCTCTTCCTCGAAATGCAAAATGTTGCTTCAAGATTGGGTTGCATTGACACCCGAACTAATGATAGGGAGTGAAGTAATTGAGCGTGTCGATCGCTTCACTTATCTTGAAAGTCTCATCAGCCCTTGTGGTCTGGTGTGTGACGAAATCTCAGCACGGATACAGAAGGCTCGACTAGCTTTTGCCAACTTGCGTGATTTATGGCGTAGGCGAGATATCCGTCTATCAACCAAAGGACGGCTTTACTGCGCAGCAGTTTGTCCCGTCCTACTTTATGGGAGTGAAACGTGGCCGGTAAGAGTAGAGGATACTCGTAGGTTACTAGTATTTGACCATAGGTGTCTTTGAAACATTGCTCGTATATCCTGGGACCATCGAGTAAGTAACACAGTTGTTAGGAAACGGGTACTAGGTAAGGATGGCAAATCAATTGATGAAGTAGTGAAACTTCATCAGTTGAGATGGCTGGGACATGTGTTACGTATGCCCAACGACCGACTACCTCGACGTGCGATGTTCAGTGGTATAGGAGTAGGTTGGAAGAAAGCTAGGAGCGGCCAGACCAAAACATGGCACAAGTCCATGAAGTCACTGATAAGTGGTCTGAGCCATGTCGTAGGTGTAGACTACGTGGTTGGGGATCGCGAGATGATAGCAACCGATAGTTAGAGACCCTGAATGACATGGCTCGAAATCGTTTTCAATGGTGCAGGTGCATACACTCTTTGTATGCATATATGTGTTTAAACCGAATTCATTGTAACGAGGTTTGTTTGAACTTGCAACTTACTGATTGAAAGTCAAGTGCCTTCTTTAACCACTACTAGACTTTGACCATATGCAGGTGACTGGCTTTCAAATTTACAGAGAGGATGAAACATAAAACTATGAACAACACATAACCTTGCTGTTAAAGTATAGATATTAAAATTTGAACTGACTCAATAGCTCAACGGATAACGTATCAGTTCTGGATTTATATCTCAATGAGAGCACCCATACTGAGAAGCAAGTACATTCAGTTGACGTGTCCCAAACACAAAGAAACGGATGTTCTGAATTCCGTAGCTAAACATTATCTATTCTATAAAGTAGAAAGGCTACAAAAAATTGTTTCATCACACATGTATGCTAAGAGTGTTCTCAAATAGACTGGATGTTAAACCAATGTATATATAAAGCAGGGTAGTCATTTTAATTTAGCTACAATATATTCAAATTTACATATTAAGAAAGTATCACGAGAACAATTTAAGTCTGATAACAAGTCAGTCAGTCAGTAACAAAGTAGAACTTCGTATGTACGTACATCAGTTCCAGTTGCCACACCACATTGACACAGAGATGCAGTTGTCGATTCAAATCCCATAGTGGTAGAGGTAACAAAGTTATGCATACAGACCGTATTCTTTTTCAGTAAGCAGATATAGAATACAATGGAAGCACATTATATAGATAGTGTATCGTAAATGTCTGGAAGGCTTTAAAAAAATTCTTAGATTATAATGAGTGAGAAATTAATGTAGAGTTAGCCCGTTTGGTTATTGATTCAAGCTCATAATCTCCTTTTTGTGAATTATTTCAGTCTATCTTAAACAGTTTGCTACATCTTACTTTATCACTAAAACTATTTAGAATGATTATATGCAATAATTATGAAGAATACCAAAAAAATATTGCTCAATAACGTAACAGCTATCTTAAACACTGATAAAACCAGACAACAAGGTTAATATTAAGATTACTAAGTACATATTGATGTATTCAGCTTTGAGCTACACTTCTGACTAATGATCGCTTCGAACTAACAATGTACAATAGCCAAGACTGATTTTAATTCAATTCCTTTCACCATCAATTTGTCAATTGATCGAAACGGCAGATTTCGTGAAATTTGAACTAGTAGTAATATAATAATGACTAACCTGTAATATTTCCTCTGGATCATCTGCTTGAGCTGCTAATTCATCTGCAGCTGATATCAATTTTTCTGCATTAGTTAGTGTATTAGCAGCAACCTAATTGGATAGAGATTTTGAAAACAGTAATAGAAAAAAAAGGAGATATCATTTACAAAAAACAGGAAAGAAAAAACCCTCCAACTATTGCAATTGAATGAAAGGTTTCTGTTTACACAACTTTTGGGGATGTTAGATCCCCAGAACTCACTTGGTAAATACCTTAATTTTATAATTTTACTTTAAAAATCTGAACTTCTTGTTTTTGCGCCAAAAGCGCTCATTTTTACCTTCATGTCGTATTTCCCACTTAAACGCTTTTGGTTCGTTGTATCTTTTAGTATGCTATTTTGTAACGCTTCCCAAGGACAATTTTATGCTATATATATATATATATATGTTTGATTTGTGCCTGTTATTATTGCTCGTGCCTCTGACTGCTTGTGGAATATATTTCCCCATTTCGAACTTAACCTTTTCTCTTTAGTTAGCGGGGCTGGGACGCATCAGAATAGCTAGCTTATTGATCTTTGGCCACATAGCGATTGTTACGTTCTCAGACTCGGTGAACTCGTAATCGCTTCAAACATATCATAAAGACAGGGGTAAAAACATTCGATAGATGATAAAATAAAGTTCTTGGTCAACATCTACTATTTTAAACTGAAAATATATAGTTAAACTATTTCTGAATCTCAAGATTCCTTGCTGAATATTCGTGAACGAATTATACTCGTCTTTTGATTTTCGTGTAGGATATTGAATGATAGTAATGAATTATGATGGATACGATGGAAAAATGAATTATTTGACTATTTACAGACAACAGAATAGAATATCACAGTAACTTAGTAATAAATAGTCAACATTTCATTTTTGATTGAGAACACGAACCGATTGATGTCAGACCACTATTGAAAACCAGGAAGCATTGGATGGCCGTTTCGTCCTATTGTGGGACTACTCAGCAGTGCGCATCCACGATCCGGTCGCGGGATTCGGACCCACGACCTACGTTTAACCTCTAGAATCCCGCGAGCGCGATCGTGGACACCACTACTGAGGAGTCCCACAATAGGACGAAACGGCCATCCAATGCTTCCAGGTTTTAAATGATGGTCTGACATCAATAGGTTCATAATCTCAGTCAAAAACTTAATAATTTCCACAACCCTATACTGATAACACTTCATTTTATTACTAAATGCTAAAAATTATTTTTCTGTAAGAAAAACAACTATTTATCAAAGTATTTTATTTTCTCTGTTGTCTATGCTGCTTTCATAATCACTAGTAGTAAAAAGTGCTAAATGGATCAACAAAACAAACACCAGAGGAAACGATCAAAATGTTATCAGATTGAAGATAATAAAATACTAGAAATTTTTATGCATTTTTCCCTACAAGGTAAATCCCAATAGTTTATTTTTAAGAAAATAACCAGAAACATAATTCATGTACTTACCAATTGATTTACTGAATGGTAAGTAATCTCTATAGCATATGAGTGGCATAACTGGGAAGAACAATACTTGAGATTCAGGCATTCATTTTATTACCTTATGAGTGTGACCAATAAAATTTGCCTCTTGCAATCACTTATGTTTCTTACTTATTTAATTTGAACACCTAAATATTGGTACAATGGGGCACTGAGTACACATACGCTACACAGGTCACTTGATTTTTGTGTGGGTTATGATACTGCCCGGGTGCCCAGACTGAAGCGGGTGGTTTTCTTAAGTAGCCACACCCCAAACCTTTGGCCTAAAGGTCTAATCCACAAGACAGTGGAGCAACGTAAGGATATGCAGTCCCATAGTAGCCCGTGACCAACAATTGTTTCATACGCCATTTGTTCCTTCAGGATACTGGAGGCCATATGCATCATTGGTTTGGAATCAGGGTTTTCCAACTCCTCTAGGTGGATCATCCGTATACACCGTCCCGGTTAAAGCGCCGAGAATTCGCTGTTAGTGGCTGTATAAGCGTAACCATGTGAGAGCATCCGATAGGGAGAGGGATTTCTCCCTACCCTCGGCCGTACCAGGGAAGTTCAAACGACTCTTAATAATGTTTATATTTGGGTCCAATGTTTTGTGTATATGTATGACATTTTACCAAGGAAAACCTACTTTGCTAGTCAGTTGCATTGGTTCTGACCTAAGTTCGTTCGAGGACTTGCATTAATAATCTAGTCTTGCGAGTAATCACATCGTACTATTGAGCAACATTAACTGATCAGCATTCTGTCGATGTTAGCAACCCAGAAAGTGCTTAGTATCATATCAATAAATTATAAAAATGTGTCGTAATAAGTAATAAAAATGAAAGAAATCATTCTCACTTGTTCAAATTGCATATGTGCACTGTATAACTGTTCTGCTCGTTGAATAGACTTGCCTACAGATGTTTGGCGCTGTAAAAATGGTTCTCCATGTTCGGTTAACCAAGCTAACACTTGACCAACATCTTCTTTAAACATTAATAATGCTAAGCGTGATGTAAGACGACGTCGACGTTCGCCGAAAACACGTTCTAATTGTTTAAACCAAGCCCAAATCTATGTGTAATTTATTGGGAACAATAATCACAATAGATAATTTTATCATATAATAGTTCATTCGTAAGACTAAACAAACATGTCAAAATAATAATATATTCATACTGCAAAAAAAGAAAACCTACTTACGATAAAGTGGCTGAGGATACTGAACAATGAAAAATATTTTCAATATCATGTGGTAAGATAAGAGATAAATAAAATACACCTGACCTACCGAAATAATCCTTCATGAAGCATTACATTATCAACCGCTCTCAAGAAGTCAATGTTTTTATAAATGTAATTTAAAGGCAAATAACAGAAAAATGATATGTAATTCTTTTGAATAACTAAAGAAACATTAACTTAAAACAAACTCTTTAATAAGACTTTAACAGCTTAAGGCGAATGAGTGAAAAACAGTAAGAATGTAACTCAATTGTACTTCAACATAAAACATTTAAATAACTATTGGTGAGGCCAGTTTACGAGACATGATGTAAAGGATCATACAAAATCTTTCAAATGTAAGTGTTTACGAATCATAAACCAGGTGTGCTAATCTACTTCGATGAGTGAATCACGGTTCGAACACATCAACTAAAAAAGGATGAGAGCAGAAATAATCAGAAAAAAAGAATTTATTTGTAACAAACATTACCTTGTGTGGAAAAAAATAAAAATTAGGTTAAAATACATATAAAAATGAACAACTCACCTCGTGAACAAGATCTGTACAATGTTTTCGACCTTGTGAGTAGTCGACAGCAGCTGTTAAAGATGTATGCGATCCAGTAGGAACAGGTGAACTTAAATGATTAGCGAGTGCTCGACCATCAGCACAAACCTCTTCATGAGCAGATTGTGCTTCTTGCCAATATTCCTGTAGTACACCATTTTTTTTACAAAACAAAAGAGAAAAATAATATTGACATTGAACAAGTTTTTAACAAGGAATAAAGCGAAAAATTGGAAAAGTAAGAAACAACACCAATCCATCAGGGCTGATTGCTGAATTTCAGTTTTCTAACAAAATCCCAATTTTACAATACAATGAAAAAAGCACCTACATCATGCCAATTTTAATAGTAACTAAGGTAACGATAAAAGAAACAAACAAGGAAATAAAACAAATTTATTCTTGACAAGAATTTAAAACAATACATAAGTGTTTATAAAACATGATCTAGTAAATGTCTTAAACTTCAGTAGAACTTTTAATTTAAACAGTTTACATATACGATTATATATGCTGATTACTAGCCAATTTACGGACTACATAAAACTAGATGACCAAATATAAATATGTTTACTCTATCTTGAGTCACAATTAATGAGGGAGGTTGATTATGAATACAGTGATCTTGAGTGCTGTTAGGGGTATCAGGGCGGTTGTCAATTCCCGGTTGCCCACACTGTGGAAGGGTTCTTCTGGAGGCACCTGAAAAGGAAATTGGATTAGAGGTGGTCTTAGTGACCTGGGAGCATGACCGCAGTGCCAAAGGGACAACTGCTTGAGGTCGGTCACACACGAGCTTTTTGTGAGTTATGTTCGTGTTAGCTCCGTATTTGCTGAGATCTTACCGCCAGAGACGGATATCCGTGGGATAAGGCGAGGTGTACATTTTTAGGGTCGACCTTTTCTAACACCAGCCTTCCTTGTGGGAAGGCAGCATCGCTGTCATGCTGGTTATCTGAAGGAAACACCCTACTGCTATCATACTTCTGTACAGTCAGCAGTACGACATCGCCTTCGGATCTTCAGTTTGCTGCTTTGGGTCTAACCGCTCTTCAACCGACCTGTTTGGCATGGTAGGACCTTGAGGAACGATAGTTCCAGCCAGTATAGATCGACTGGTTCATCGCGATAGGCAAGCTCGACGACCACTTCAAGGTAGCAACAACGGTCGGGTCACAATTAAAGTGTATGAAATTAGGAAAATATAAGAATAAAGTTGAAACAAGTAATCCGACAACTAAAAACGAATGAATAAATTTATCAATCGAGAGATAAATGATATAAAACGAAAATATTAGGGAACAATATAGATAAACCAGAAAAATTCAAAATAACGACTGGTAGCTAAAAAAACAAGAGTTTATTACAAGTATAGTATGATGAAAAGAAAACAGAGTGAATAAAATAATGTCAAAAGTAGAAACTATAATAAGCTATACGCTAAATGAGATAAATCAAAGACAAGTATGTAAAATACCGAAAAACAATAATATACAGGAAATGCAACTAGAGAAGTTAGGAAAGTCAATACTTTTAGATCACTATTCATTTGAAGTGATATTCCAATTATAAATATTGTTAATTATTATTTATAGAGTAAAAGAAATATTTCGCTAACTTTTGCGAATTTCCGGTATTGTATAACTAAAACAATGATAATGAGGCATTGGAAATTTGCCAAGTTATTACCATTGAAGATAAGCGAACACTCAATACTTCAAAAAAGATTGGACCCAGAATCTTAAGACCCCACAAAAAATGTTTATTACATTGAGAATCTTAATTTAGCAACCAAAAGGTTTAATATTTGGAATTTCAGTACATTAGTGTATTTTCTCAAGCGCTACTAAGTCCCATTTATAATAAATGTCTAAAACTAGATTGTTTAATAAAAATATATGCATGGAAATTCGAGATACCAAGGACTGGATTTTCACTAATCTAAAATGTCTACTAGCGTTGCATTATATATGAATGAAACTATTATCACTGTTCACTTTGATAGAAATATTTTAAAAAACAAACTTACTTGTAATGTGATCAAAGCTTGATTTAATTCATGGACAGATGTACCATTGACTTGACGCATAGCACTTTCCCAGTGTGGACAATTAGCTAAGAATGATTCAGCCCTTGCATGAAAACTGGCTGATAGTTGTAAAACACGAGAACGATCTTCCAGTGCTGCAGTAAACGATTTCCATTCATGTTCCAATTGGTTAGCCTATATGTTTAATGTATAAACAAATTTTAAGTAGTTAAATGTTACTCTTTATAGCAATAGCAGTATTATAGACTGAGTGTAAAATATAAACTCAAGTACATTTGGTTAAAAAATGTATGCATCAATTAAATCAAATAGAAGAAATACCATGAATCTTTTTTATTATTTATGCCGCTATTAGGTCATTAGACAAGTTTATTGTTTACATTGAACTACAATAATTCAAATAGACGGAATGTGATTTAAACCTGCAAGTTTATGATGCGATGTTGGCATGTACATAACGTGAAATCAAACACTAGTACATCCACAGACCAAAATGTATTGTTAATTTACAACAACAACAACAACAACAGAAAATTAAATCTTTCTTTAAGTGTTTACCTTATAAAATTAATTTTATAGATAAAACTTCAATTCGATTATTTAAATGATTGTTCTTTAGTTACTAAGGTAAACATTTGAAAAATACAAATATGTCCCAAAATTTAGTGAGACAACCTGTCCATTAAAAGAGGAGAGTTGATTGATTTTCGTTCAGAATATATCGACTTATTTGAATAAAGAATTAATTTTCTGTTCTGGAAAATGATATAAAAACAGACTATTATATTTTAAATGCTTCATTTTTGATTAACTTGACAGTAGTTTAATCATTTTAGAAAGGTTAACTTCATCAATTGTAAATCAAAGTCTACTATATAAAAGTTTGTAATACTCTTGAACTTTTGAGTTAGTATAATTGTGATCAATAGCGTGGATCCGTGTGATCAGAAGCGTGGAAAAGAGTTAAATAAAAGTTTAATCTTATATATATATATATATATATATATATATATATATATATATATATATATATATATATGTACATTGTTGAACTCACTAAAGAAAAATGGTTTACTTACATTAGAAATCATTTTCTTCCAAACTATTTTTACCTGTCTCTTTATTTGTGATAATTTTCAAGTCATTCACTGTAATGAAAACTATAATACCTAACAGTGTAAATAAGCTAATTACTTCTTTTAACCTTTAATTTAATTAGTAAGTTAATGAGATTATTATAGATTGGAAAATATAAATGTGATTCATATTTCATTTTTATTATAATATAATCAATTGGAAATAATATTGAGATGTACTTTTTTTTTGGTCTTACGTTTAATTTGTTTATCATCCAATCTACGAGTAGTAGCTTATAACTACAAAGTGCCTAGGTATAAATATAAATATGAATAAATATAGGTTAAGATACAAATATTATTTATTTAGTATTAAATGTACTAATGTTAAGTATTCTTTGTACAAAAGGAAATATCAGTCGGCTACAACGTAGGACCAGGCACATATATACATCGGTCCAAGTTGCCATACCTTATTAACACAAGATGGAAAAGTGTGGCAACTGGTTGTTGCAATGTGGAAGTGGAAATATGTAACTTAGTGAAAAGTTACTTTACTTTTCTTATGTAATAAGAAAAAGGATAAATACATACATACAACACACCTGTTTTAAAATTTGTTGACTAGCAAAATGACCAGTATCAGCTAACATGCCAGCAACTCCTGTTAAACGAGCAACTTGTTCTCGGACACTACTACACTTGGAAAGAAATTGTCGGTGTTCAGCGTGTAGATCAGCAGCCTAGTAAAAAAAAGCCGGAAAGTGTATATCAGTCTTAAAGATGATACACAGTAAGAAACCAGTATATTTTTGTTTATAAAAACATATACAAATTCAATCATAAAACTGACTTCTTGATATATGTGTCACAAAAATTTCAAATATCAAGAAAGGCCACTTAATATATGATATTAGGATAGAAAGTGAATCCATATATAAGTACAATCAATATGAAAGCTATTATTCTAATGAAATATAAACAATTTTTATCGGAATTACATGTGATGCAGTTTGACCAATATCTAAATACTCCGTAAGAAACAAATGACGCTGTTGGTCTATCCAATTAGACATTCCTCTAGCATCTTCATCAAATAACCGAAGTTGGTATATTTGTTCTAATCGTGATCTACCAGCTTCCCATTTCTGTTGAAGACGAGTACGAAATTCATAAAGTTGTGAGACGGTATGCCGAACCTGAGGAACCAACTAAATAAAAAGACAGAAAAAAATTTAAGGCTGAAAAGATGACAGAGTTCAAAAACTATACTAAAACAGAATAGCTTATTGAAATTTTGTTTGTACATCCAATTAACTCTAAAACAAAATCAAACAATATGGGAAATAACCTTCAGCATTTTTAGCCAATTTTACCAATCCGAACTTTTAAGTTTATATGCAGTTTACAATTAGGAAATATTCAATTAAAGAACGAGTTAGATTTAAGTTAACACTGCACAGTGGTAAAATGAATGAAGCTTGCTATAAAAACTAAGTCAATCAGTTGAATGAAACAGAGCCTGTACATTGATTAAAATTGCCACAATCCATTAGCACAACGTAAATCTCACAATAGTAGACATAGTAACAGTATTAGTGGTAACAAAGTAGATTAGACACTGAACGTACGACTCAAGAAAATATGGATTAGTAGAATGAAGCTGATTTAGAAACTGATGTAAGGGAAGAAAAAGAGTGAATGCACCAGTGTCATTGCAAACAATCTTCAGCCATTTCACTTAAATGCTCTGACCACTGGTTGCAATAATCAAGCAGTTAGACTAAGGGAGAATGTTTCTGTGGTATAATGGTTAAGACTAGAGTTCCGGGTCGTAAGGTTTGAGAGTTTGTTATAAAAATTGACATTTATTAGAAAGAATTGCTAAATTTCACCAGTATGTAAGTGAAGTACTACTGATTTTAATGGACGATAAGAATGAGTACTTTGCAATTGTCGAACACGTAGAATCGATTATTCTAATTCGGAAACATTTAAATGTATATTCAATGAAATGTTTAATATCAGTGGCAGGGGTCATAAACAGTGATATAAGTTAAAATCATGAATGTACCCAATATATAAGGAGCATATATTAACTATGTTAAATTTACATTTGAAGACCATATTTCATGTCTTAACGTTAAACCTACATTTGTATAGGCGGAGAATATGAATCAGCAAACTGATAATGATTTATTCTGTCAAAAATAGTTTGGTAAGATGTACTTTATAAAAAGTCAAACTGAAAATCTTTTTAAACTGAAAAGGTGATGACATTTGTTTTAAAACCCTGGATTATTTCATGTAAAAGTAAAATCTACAATGTCTTGCAATCATATTTCTGATAATCATTAACGCACGCTCGTTAAGCCTATCAGTTAGCTATTCAATCATAGACAATTTATGGTCTAAAACAAATATGTGTTCACATTTCCTCACGGAATTAGTACTTTTACAAAAACAAATTTTTCATATATATACGATTGTACAGCTTGATAATAAATTCGTTGAAAAGAGATCCCTTCGCATCAAACTTTTAAAAATATATATTGTCTCAAGTTGCCACATTTCATATCAGCGCATAGAAAGGAAATTAACAAAACTAGAATTGAGAGACTGAATAGTAAGGACAAAAATTGAGGACATATTAGATGGAAAATCATAGTTGTAATAATCTTAATGATGGAAAATTAAATAGTTCGAAAATGAAGGAAATTAAAACTTAAGCAGCGTGAATTTGTTAAAAATATGAATATAAAAAGTATAAAATATGAAGACATCTGTGGTCGATTTCGAAAAGCATCATCCTACCTCCAATTACAAATTACAACTGCTGTGTGGACCATGCTATCTATATTCAAAGGTCATACTAAATATTTATAAAGCACTACAGAAGTATTGCAACTGAGAAATAATTTATCTGAGAAATCAGAAGCCTTTTTCTTACCTGTTGGAAATCAGGATTCATAGATACCCATGATGTTGCAAGGAAAGATGCACCACCACCGGATGCAGTAGTAATAGAACATGTTTGAGAACCAGAATTTACAGAGGACGCATTGGCACTAGATTGTGATGCAGTTATACCATAACGTAACCATGATGTTAATCGATCAGCTTCTGCTTCAAGAGCTGGAACCGGAGCTTGAACAATCTATCAAAAGGATGATTTAATAATAAAAGGGAAAAGACTGAGGAACCACGTAACTAACGGAAGCAATAAAAATTAGTGTTCGAAATAGCAGTATGGAGAAAATTGTTAAAGTATGTTAACAAGATTCTCGGAAAAGTCAACGACACTAGTCAATGTTCGCAATAACATGCAGGATAATAACTCACCTTTAGACGTACTGATCTATGCTCTTCTAAAGCACGTTTAGCTTCGTCAACAGATTCTGGATTAGGTTTTCTATCCAAAAAACAATAAAGCTGACCAAACTTTTCTGACATATCATTTGCAAATAAAAAGAATTCCTCGAGACAGCAACGAATTTTGATCCACTCTTCATGATGATATGGAAGACTTCCCTTTAAACATTTAAATAAATTACACAATTACTATAAAACCAATCGCGAGATTAATCACTATCTGAAATACAGTTTTATTTGTTGGATATTTAATTATCCACCTATGAAGTAAATTTTTAATGACCGTTATTGTACATCTCAAAATGATTATCAGATATCACGAACTGATCAACGTCAGAGCGCCACTGAAAACCTGGAAGCATTGGACGGTCGTCTTGTTCCAGCACGGGACTCTCCAGCAGTGCGCATTCAGTCCTACACGCAGAATTTCAACCCAGGACCTTCGCTCTCGCGCGAACGCTCAACCTCTAGACCACTGAGTCAGCATCCGACGGTGTTATGGTCCAACTTTAACAAATCCACGAAACAGCCGTCTAGTGCTTCCAGGTCTTTAATAGTGTTCTTACATTGATCGACTCATGATTTCGATAAAATTCAACAATCTCCACAACCCCGAAATCAAAATGATTGTACTAACAATTTTTTTTCCAAATTAACGATGGGCACTCTGGTTATTACCGACACACGAAGTAGTGTGAAGCAATGCGATTTATCAATGTCAAACTTAAATAGCAATAAGTTATAGAGAAAGATAGCGAATGTGATTATTGTTAAATATACCCAGCAGTTCCATCAAGAAGTATAGTGTAAATTAGCATTGAGACTGAACAATTTAAATGATAGTGTCCTCATTAAACCTATTTCAAACTCGAAAACAATACATTGCTATTAACTCTTACAATCGGTGTAGTTCACTACTTGTTACACGAACGTATACTACATTGATGAGCTAAATTGCTATTACTATCAATAGTGTTAAACAGTGTGAAACAAAACACGATAATGAATAGGAACCCGGTGGAAAAATGTATGCTACTTAATGAAAGGTTAAGTAAAAGTGAAAAATAATAATACTGAATCTTGGGTGACTGTGGAAGTAATTGAGATGTTTCATTATCATACTGCTCCACCATCAGTCATCACTAGTCTGGTAAACATGGGCGATAGTTTGAGTTTTTACATCAAATTAGATATAGTACGATAAATTGTAAGAGACCGAATATAGAAGGGATTGTAACGAGAAGAAATGGAGAGAAAGGAGAGACTGTCAGACACAATTGGAGTCTTATCCCACGGTCCAACCACAATTAGCATGGGGAGGTGAGATCAACCATGAACCCTACTGTTTAGTTTTGATGGGAGCGTGAAAACAGAGTTGCTGTACAGCGACCCTACCAGTGACAATCAATGGATGCCAGATGTCTACTAACCGAATAAAAAGAAAGCAAACCGGAAATACTAAGCACCATTGCTCGTAAATGGTGAAATTAAGGAGAGTATGATGACTAGGTTGAATGTAATTTTAGGTTAATGTTATCTTTTGACTGGTGTGAAACTGCATAAACTAAAGTGTGAATAATGTGGATGAAAATGTTGGCAAACTAAACCTTCAGGTGACTGTTGACTTACAAGTTTTAAGCACCCATGATCTTTCAAGTATCAGCAAGGTCAAATAATGAAAAACAAACTAATAGTACTTAGTCAGTGACGCAACTCGGTAACTGAGCAAAGATTCATATAATTAGGTATAATATCCACTTTTGAAGGCTAATACTACCTGGTTGTCAATAACAAATCAGATGGGGTAGAGAACGTGATGGCCGAAGCCCAAGTGCTTTAACGACAGTATATACTAAGCGATAACAGAAACTATAAGATTCACTGTACCGAACATAAGGAAATGACTAGTAGGAACCCGTTGTGTAGTTGAATACTTCGGCGAGGATAATTTTCCTTTCGACAATATCGGGGAGTGGCAATTTCATGCGGAATTCAAGATTAAAAACATAACAAAAGGTTCAACACAAGTCCATCAAAGTTTGAGGAATAACTATTTATAGATTGATGAAGCCATAATGTTCAAAATAATATAAGAAATATTAGCAAGCACGAATGGGATATGCCGCGTATCATACATGGTTAAAATACCATAATTGTTTTGAAAATGTAAAACTGACCTCCATTTCAGAAGTTAACTGGCTAGGATCAACTTCACGAAACAAAGACTCCACAGACACTAGTTGTATTTCAAAACTGAACTTTCCACTCGCCAGCTGAGCTTTGTGTTTCTCAAGGAACTTATCAGGTTTAATTATAAATGTCAAGGTTACATCTTGACCAAGACATTCTTCTAGTACCTAGATCATAATCAGTTCCGAATACTCAATGAACTTACTTTCAAAATCGGTTTGACACTGTGCCAAGTAGTCCCACTTCGCATATCGATTATCACTACAAACCCCAACCTCTTGACTTTGTCGTCAGGGAGGTAGGTGAGATACCTCACAAGGACATACAAGTCTTCAATAGGGATTTCATTAGCCCGTGAATTGGAAGGAAAACATAATAAGGGTCCGCCTCTTCTCGACCTACCACCAGGTAAAAGTGCGATTTTTTTCTTCAATAAAGGAATTAGATCTACTGCACGAAGACTAGTGCCAGATTTGTGGCTTGAATGAGAGCTGCTGCTAGTACATAAACTACCAGAATTACTGCTAACACCGCTAGTTGATGTGAGTGCATTTACACTTCCACCACAAGTACTCCCGAGATTTTGAGGACTCACAGAAGACCTGTATGCATTTTGATTTAGATGATAGTGATAATGTTCTGTATGCTGTTTATGAGCAACATGTGGCTGAAGCTGAGGTCGGTGGTGATGTATTCGTGAATCCTGAAAATTTGCCATGTTCCCATGATGAATGTTAGGAGTTGCATAATTAGAATTCTTATTGTACGGTGTTATTGACAGTTGTGTCTGATTAGTGGGCTGGGAATTATGAGGGCGCCTAGGATGGACAAACTGATGTGTGTGGTGATGAGAATGGCAACGAATGTGCTTTGACCTGTTTGGACGATAGAACTCAAGAACCTCAGGATCGAGACTGCTGTTAGCATAATCCATCATATAAAATCCACGATACTACTACACACTGACGTTATAATTCATTTTGAGGCAAACAAGATATCATGGTTTTCAGTGTTTGTTGTCAACTTACACTAACTTAATGAAAAAAAAACTATCACCTGCAAACTTATTGAAATAGCCGCGACATAATTAGCTCAAACGCTTTCAAGGTACAATCCACGGAAAGTAAGAAAAGTATGGCTTTTACTTATTTTACCCTGTGAAGTGGATGTTTATATGTGTGATTATATCATTAATCGCCATAGATATCTTTGTGTCTTTATTACGGTTTCAAATAAGGTTCCGGAAGGAATAGAACCACAATAGTTGGGTTACGGTTTAATGTACCACCTAAAGGATGTAAGCTATACTTGTAAAAGCTTTAGCAATTGAACCTTAATTGGATCAGACTTCCAATTATAATCTCTTGAAAAATTCGTGCCTGTTCGTCTCTTGACACGTTGGACTTACCTAAAATTTTAGAGACTTTTACACAAATAATCTTCATTTTATAGTTTTGAGAGTGTTTACTCTGAGTTTTCAACATTCAATTACCTAGCTTGAGTCAGTTTATCGAAGCGCCCATATCAGCTATCTTAATAGAGTACATAACGTTATATGGACAGATGAAAGAAAGAGTATTGACATGTTCAAAAGCGTTCGGCCAAAGAACAAATATAGCACAAATATTCCTGGCCAGAAAGAGAAGAGGAAACCCCACTTGTTTTTCCAGAAAAGGAAGACAGTGAAAACTGCTGAGAACCTACGACGTTCAACTCACCCAAAAGATCATATTGCCACAAGCAAAGTTGGCCTAAATAATAAATCAACTTGATGCTAGCTAAAACGTCTGGAAAACAGATGACTTGACCTAAACATAAGTGGTTCAGTTTTCATGAGGCAGGGGTTATAGCTAACAAACAAAGGCAGTTCGCAATGGGGAATAACTGTTTAGGTTTGTTCAGATACGGACTATCACTCAGTCGAAACCAAAACAAACAGCTGGGTAAATGACGGTTCCAAATTTGATAATAAAGTTAATTGTACATCATTACCCTAAAAATATTAACACCCATTTATTCGACAAATAATTGCTTGATCAGCAGTCAAGTAAAACAAACAAGTGTTTCTATCAATTCAGGAATGTTATTTTATCAATCCTGGATCGATCACACAGGGATTATTCAATAGATAAATCTTAGAAATTTCACAGGTCGAAATCATGAGTCGATTGAAGCTAGACCACCACGGAAAACCTAGAAGCACTGAACAGCCGTTTCAGTGGTAATCCAACAAATAAACAAGTTGTACGAATGGACTGTTTCGTGGCATTTGCCACTTAATGTTGACAAAAATGGATTTATTCACATTGGTCGCTGTCTTAACTTAAATCTGACGGTACACACACATACACTCAAACCTCTCAACACTGTTCGTGACCTGGGTTTAAGATATAGCAACAGTCTGAACTTTACTGAACACATTATATCTCAAGTATCCAAAGCTAGAAACCTGATCGGATTGATAATGATAAACTTCAATAATATCGAATCGAGATTGTTACTATACAGAAAATGTATCTTACCCATTCTTGAATATGGTATTTTAGTTTACAGTAATTGTAGACATAATGATCTGATTAGAATTGAAGGTGTTCAAAGAAAGTTCACCAAAGCTGTTCTGAGATATTCCGATAACAAAGACTATTACCAAAGATGTCAACAACTCGACTTAGAACTTCTTTGGATCAGACGTATCAAATTAAATCATGTCTTTATCTACCGGCTTATTAACGGTATTTCCTACTCATCGGTATCTACCCCTTCATACCTTATGATATCATCCCACAATCTACGCAAAAAGGAGAATATTCTAGCGATTTCAAGAACCCACACAAACTTACATCAGAATTTTTTCCTTATTCGCTACTCAACCATGTGGAACAGACTGCCAATGAACCTCCGTTGCAGTGAAACTACAACCCGGTTCAAAAGTCTCCTTGATGATTTTCTTTCCGAAAGTGGATTATGTCACCTATTGAATATCAATGTATTAAACAATGATTTATGCAAACAAGGTCCGTCATCCATTTAATTGCCTGAAAAGCAAAATAAAAACTTTAAATCTTTTCACGTCTATTTTGTTTTATTTCTCTTTATCTTAATATATGAAGTCTGATTATGTTCGTGTTTATCATTATTACCGTTATTAATATCATTACTAGTTCCCCGACACATTAGATATTCTTTTTATCACTTCTTATCCTTCTAAACATACTTAACTCCAGATTGTCCTTTGAAATCAATTTTGACTTTCATAGCATCAATCTTAATTATTTTTGCACAAATATTTATACTAATATCCGGTTTCACTCTGTATACTATTACATAAATCTAAATGTATTCATCCGAGTGCATCAAAAGATTGTTGTTTTATTTTTCAAATTGTTGATTTCCTTCTGAGGTTGATATTCATTACGCAATTATTATTCTTATCGTGGATGAAACTTTTCACTAAGTGTTCACTTCTTTTCTCTCTTCTTTCCCTTGTAGCGTGGTGTCGAGTTGAGGTTAACTATGAACACCGCTACCAAGAAACGTGTCAAATAAATCAGAAGGCGAGGGTTGAACGTAACCAAATAAATCCATAAAATCCCCGAGAAGCCAAATATCAGAGGGCAGTTAATGGACCAAGTCGAGATATATTTGCTGGCGATCTCGTGGTATCGAAAGGATACCAAGATCGTGCCAGGATACATGCTTGGTTACAGAACGTAACCGAATTCGCGCGAAGTCACAATCAAAGTGTGTGAATAAGAATAGAAGCACAATATGACTGTCATTAGCACAGTCAAACAAAGGCACATTTAAACAAACACTGGTACAGTTGGTTATAATAATAATTGTTTTTATTAAACCAGTCGTGTTCTCGTGATAAATGTGAGTCACTACACCCTCTAAATAAATATTCTTAAGATTACGAAGTTTGTAATTAAAACAATAACTTGTGCTACACTTTAATTAACTTCTCAGACCCGTTTTATCTTCACTATGCATATATGACTCATACATATTGATATTTCATTATCCTTTTCACTTAATTGAGACTTTCATCGCATCACTCTAAACTATAACTGCACAAACATTTATTTTAGCGTCATATCTTACTACAATAATAAGTTGTTTTTTCTTAATTATTTTTTGTTACTAATTTGACGACACAAACATAGTCGTTTGTTCTTGTTTTATGTTCATAAACACGCCAATTAAACTGTTTGCGTATTTCACGTCTCCTTTATTTCTATTCCCTTATTTTCTCCATTTCCTTCCTTAAACTCTATTCAATATTCTTCTCAATTACAAAGACTCGATTTATTATTATTAATATTCTACTATTATTACTCTAATTTTTTTTAATATGGCAAGTATAATGCTAACATTATTGAAAAATGTGTATTATTGCATTTTTTGAAGAAACCCGAAATGGCTTCTCCACAACACTTATGTACCCATAAGATGTTTGTGAATAATAATAATAATAATAATAATAATAATAATAATAATAATAATAATAGTGGTCTTGCATCTATGGGGCCTGTTACCCATCAGTTGGTTAGGACAACACAAAATAACATCAGCACCAAGTTAATGTGAGTTTCTTCCTGTTTATCCTGTATTAACTTTTTACTCTTCTGTACACTATGTTGAATAGCAATTAATATTATTTGCCCACTCGTTAACTTATCTACAACTCATATACTTCTATACTTTTCCGCCTGCTTTAATAAACAACTATCCTACATTATACCCTTTTTAATGCTTATACCCGGATTGGCATACTATACTTTATACTATAGTCAGTTAAAGCACGGCATCGATACCTTGCCCACAGTGCATAACTTGTAAGTGCCTGATAAGTTTGTAAAATGGTACTTACAGAAATAGTGTTTCCCAACAGTTTGTGAAACACAAAGGATTGTGTGAGGTATGAAATATATCCAACAATAAGCTTAAATGAGCCTAACATCACAAAAGAAGGGAGGGTGAAGTTACTGACCAACAAGCATTGATGGTGAGGGCGATGACTTCAATCCAACCATGTTTGTGAGGCAGAAAATTTTGTATGTATCAGGCTATTTATGATTGAGAATAAGTCAATCAAACTGTGATATTGAGGTTATTCTTCTACGCTCACCACTTAGAATCATTTTTCCAAATTTATGCTGGACTAGCAATTCCACTAAGACAACCTATAACATGCTAACTCGGACTTTTAGACTAGGATTGTGTCGCTGGCATCGGATGAACTCAAAAAGAAAAGAAAGAAAAAATTAGAAAACAAAGGATATAGCTATTAGAATTCTTAGACCTTTAGCGTCTATATGCACACCTCCTTCTAATGAACCGCTTTCTTTGTAAAAATCTTGACTTGCTTTCCGTCATGTGAGCTTACATCAACTTGTTAAACATCACAACTCATTGTTATTTATTACTACATTCCCTTATATGGAGGCTATCACTTACTTTCACTCAAACAAGAGATAATATGAATTTAGTCTAATGTCTTATATATCTGTCTGTCTATCTGGCGGCCGCTGTGGAGAACGAAAGACAGCTCTACAGACTAATAAAAGAAACTAGAATTAATAAGTCAAGCGTAAGTGAGATTATTTCGGAAAAATACGATACTCTCATCTGCTCTCAGTCCAGACGTTTAGAACGATGGGAGGAACATTTCAGAGAACAGTTCAGCTGGCCTTCAGCTACTCTACAACTACCCTCCATTCCCAGACAATGTGAATGGAACATTGAAGTAGGTCCCCCAACTCTAGCAGAAGTTCAAAAGGCTATAGTTATTCTGAAGCAAGGAAGGGCAGCTGGTCCAGATGGATTGGCAACAGAGGTCTTTAAGGATGGTGGCCCAATTTTAGCGATTAGGTTGACTAATATTTTAGCTAAAATCTGGGAGTTAGACGTTATCCCATCTAACTGGTCACAATCACTTATCGTCCCAATATATAAGAAAGGGTCAAAATCATCCTGTGACAACCACAGAGGGATTAGTTTAACTAATATAATATCTAAAATACTAGCCTCGATAATTATCAGACGCTTAACTAAGACTCGTGAACTGCAAACACGAGAGAACCAAGCTGGCTTCAGACCTGGTCGTGGCTGCATCGACCACATATTCACCATTCGTCAGGTTCTAGAACACAGGCATACTTATCGACGTCCGACAATGGTGGTCTTTCTTGACTTAAAAGCAGCATTTGACTCGGTAGACCGCGAGATTCTGTGGCAGTGTCTGTCATTGAAAGGCGTACCCCAGAAGTACATAAACCTTGTAAAGGCTCTTTACTCGAACACTACTAGTCGAGTCAGAGCTTATGGCGAACTGTCATCTACTTTTGCAACCTCAAGTGGTGTCCGTCAAGGCTTTCCACTTTCTCCATTTCTGTTTAACTTCATCATAGACCTACTGATGGAAATAACATTCTCATCGACTGAATTCTCGGGTACTGATCTCTTACCAGGAGGTCCACTTATCGACTTAGAATACGCAGATGATATAGTCCTGTTTGGTGAAGACGCCGATAAAGTGCAGAGTCTTCTGGTAGCACTGAGCAACAATGCCAGAATGTTTGGAATGCGCTTCTCTCCCTCTAAATGCAAGTTGTTGCTTCAGGACTGACCTGCGTTAACACCTGAACTAAGGATAGGGAGTGAAGTAATCGAACGCGTAGACAACTTCACTTATCTTGGAAGTCTGATCAGCCCTAATGGGTTGGTGTCTGACGAAATCTCAGCACGGATTCGAAAAGCTCGCTTGGCTTTTGCCAACATACGTCACCTATGGCGAAGGCGAGATATCCGTCTATCAATAAAAGGACGAGTATACTGCGCGGCAGTCCGTTCTGTTTTAATTTACGGCAGCGAAACATGGCCATTAAGAGTAGAAGACATCCGTAAGCTACTAGTATTTGACCACAGATACCTCAGAAATATTGCTCGCATCTAATGGGATCACCGGGTAAGTAATAGGGAGGTTCGACGCAGGGTATTAAGTAATGATGATATATCAGTCGATGAGGTTGTGAATCTTCATCGACTGAGATGGTTTGGCAACGTGTTACGTATGCCTGGACACCGATTACCACGTCGTGCAATGCTAACCGGTGTTCGAGATGGTTGGAAGAAAGTTAGGGGCGGACAAACCAGTGCTTGAAGTCATTGACTTATAGTCTGATCCATGTTGGTAGATGCAGACTACTTGGTTGGGGTCCGTGTGACTATCGTAACCAATGATTAGAGACTCTTGGTGACATGACCAGGTCTGAAGCCAGCTTGGTTCTCTCGTGTTTGCAGTTCACGAGTCTTAGTTAAGCGTCTGATAATTATCGAGGCTAGTATTTTAGATATTATATTAGTTAAACTAATCCCTCTGTGGTTGTCACAGGATGATTTTGACCCTTTCTTATATATTGGGACGATAAGTGATTGTGACCAGTTAGATGGGATAACGTCTAACTCCCAGATTTTAGCTAAAATATTAGTCAACCTAATCGCTAAAATTGGGCCACCATCCTTAAAGACCTCTGTTGCCAATCCATCTGGACCAGCTGCCTTTCCTTGCTTCAGAATAACTATAGCCTTTTGAACTTCTGCTAGAGTTGGGGGACCTACTTCAATGTTCCATTCACATTGTCTGGGAATGGAGGGTAGTTGTAGAGTAGCTGAAGGCCAGCTGAACTGTTCTCTGAAATGTTCCTCCCATCGTTCTAAACGTCTGGACTGAGAGCAGATGAGAGTATCGTATTTTTCCGAAATAATCTCACTTACGCTTGACTTATTAATTCTAGTTTCTTTTATCAGTCTATAAAGCTGTCTTGTGTTCCCTATAGTCGCCGCCTTTTCCATCTCTTTTGCTTTCATTGCCCACCACTGCTCACGGTCGTTTCTTAGACTTTTTCTTAGCCTGGATCTGATTTGTTGTCGCTCTTCATCATGTTCGGAACCTGATAGGACGAGTTTACGAGAGTCCATCAGTGTGATAGACGTTGAAGAAATCCACTAGTTCTTTGTAACTCTGTGGTTTTAGTCACTAATAGATTTCATTGCTGTTTCCACAGCTGTTTGTATATCTTTCCAAGCAGCATCTGGGTCAGCCTCGTTGTCATAACTACCTAAGTGTGACCTCAGTTGTTCCTGGAACCTATTTTTGGTTTTCTCGTTACTCAACTCAGTTCGAATGGGTCTTTTTAATGTGGCTTTTTTGCGTCCAGTGAGGCGCAAGCAGATGCGTGCCCATATTAGGGCATGGTCGGAGTCCAAGCAGGCACTCCAGAATGAGCGACAATCTTCTACCGACCCTCTCCAACGATGACTGATGGCATCATGGTCTATTTGAGTCCATCGTTGGTTTGGTGTAGGGGGTCGCCATGTTAGACGATGTCTCTCCTTATGCTTAAAATTTGTGTTTCTAAAAATAAACGATTGTCTGAGCATAGTTGCAGCAGACGATCACCGTTATCTGTTCGTTGTGCCGGTATACTAAAATACCCACCTAAATGCCTTTCTGTTTGGTTTAAACTACCTATCTGAGCATTAAAGTCACCCCCTATGAGTACTATATCTGAGCGTTTAGCTTTCTGTAAAATTCATCTTTCACATCATCTGAGCTGCAGTCGGTGGGAGCGTAGGCAGAAACGACGAAAAGGCAACGACGTGTGTCTCTATCCTTCCGAGTTCTTACGGAGCCGTTTAGCCGAACAGCACATAGACGACTGTTGACGGGGATCCACTCTAACAGTGCTTGTTCCGCCCTCATGCTTAGTGCTATCCCTACTCCTGCCAGTCCACGAGAGCTGGCCATCGGGTCACCAGATACACGGAGGGTGTATCTCGTTGGCTCTCCGTTTTGCTGAGGTGAGGTCAAGTGAATGACCACACTGGGATCCTGTATGCGTGTTTCGGAGACACAGCACACATCAATAGTACGGGATTCTAGGGTTTTAGCCAAGGAAGCCTGCTGACCGATTTGACATAGGATGTGTACATTGAAGGCTCCAATGTGTAGTGTGGAGCGAGGTTTCAGTAGACCTGGGACAGTGTTTTGAGCACTAGAATCGTTGGCCATGGTGACACTTGGGGGGGAAACCGAAAGAAGAAGTTTAGGGTTTGAAGTCTATGTAGGAGGAATAATAGGAATTGAAGACGGAGGTTGATTAGGAATACAGTGGTCTTGAGTGCTGTTAGATGTATGAGGGCGGTTATCACTTCCCGGTTGCCCACACCGTGGAAGGGTTCTTCTGGAGGTACCTGAAAAGGAAATTGGATTAGAGGTATTCTTAGTGACCTGGGAGCGTGACCGCAGTGCCCAACGGACAACTGCTTGAGGTCGGTCACACACGACCTTTTTATGGGCAATTTTTGTGTTAGCTCCGTACTTTTTGGGACCTTACGGCTGGAGACGGGTATCCGTGGGATAAGGCGAGGTGTGCAGTCTTAGGGCCGACTTTTTCTAACCCCACCCCTTCTTGTGGGAAGGTAGCATCGCCGTCATGCTGGTTGTCTGAAGGAAACACTTTACTGCTGTCACATCTCTGTACAGTCAGCAGTACGACTTCGCCTTCGGACCTTGGGTTTGTTGCTTTTAGTCTTACCGCTCTTCAACCGACCTGTCTGACGTGGTAGGACCTTGAGGAACAGTTGTTCCAGTCAGTATAGCTCGGTTGCTTCATCACGATAGGCAAGCCCGACCACCACTTCAAGGTAGCAACAACGGCCGGGGCTGACTAACTGACTTACAGTAGAATCATGTTTGCGTATTGGTGAGGAGTCCGTTACAGTTACAAGACAGCTGTACAATTACCACTAGTTTTCAAGTTTCAAGCAACTATGGAACTCCTTTACTCATTCAAATGGTAAACAGATAGTAGATTGAATTTCGAGATAAAACCGACAATTGTTAAAATTCCGTGGAAGTCACTTGCATACGCCGGTGTTACATCAAAATTTCGTGGGACTAACTGCTAATTGTTCTTTATAAACATTTCAAACCAAGACAAATAATCTTGATGATGGCGCTTCTTAAAACAAGTAACTTTAGGATTACCAATATCAATCTAAAATTCTATAAGCAATATGTCCTAAGAATATAGATTGAAAACAGTAAGCTCTTTATTAAAAATTCTTATGAAGAAACTGTCAAATTATTAGGATATTTATTTATATACATAATAATTATGTACAAACACAAAATGCCATTTAAGCAATAATAATCACAAAACTCAAAACGATTCTGCTTCACGCATATCTGAAACAAGTTTTGTAACAATAGCTTTAAGATTAGAGTCAAATTTATCGTCAGCAACCATTTCATTAATCAAATGTTTACGCATAAATATTCGACAGTTTCGACAAAGTCTTGTATACGCTGATAACTGCAATAATTTAGCTAAAACATTTTGATATTCGCCAGTGCATAATTCCATAATTGTATATTGTAAGAAAGCAATATTTCCTTCACTGGTGTCTCCAAAATTGTAATTCTAATGGAAAATAACAAAAATAGTATTTGAGTAATGATTGGAAGAAAATAGGACAGACTTAGTGTAAATCAACTTTATGGTTACAAACTCATACTTTTATGTTGAGAGTCTGACGAAATCTCTGCACAGATTCGAAAAGCTTGTTTGGCTTTCGCCAACATACGTCACCTATGACGAAGGAGAGATATCCGTCTATCAATTAAGAGACGAGTACACTACGCAGCAGTTCGTTCTAATTTACGGCTGCGAAGACACTCGTAGGCTACTAGTATTTGATTGCAGATACCTTGGAAATATTACTCGCATCCGCTGAGTTTATCGGGTAAGTAATAGTGAAGTTAGACGCAAGACAATAGGGAATAATGGTAAATCAGTTTATGAGGTTGTGAATCGTCACCGACTGAGATGTCTGAATGGCGTGCTATGTATGCCTAAACACCGATTACAAAGACACGCAATGGTGACTAGTGTTGGGGCTGGTTGGAAAAAAGTTAGGGACGGCCAAACCAAAACGTGGCATCAGTCCACAGTGTCACTAACTTCTGGTATGAGCCATGTTGGTAGATGCAGACTACTTGGTTGGGGTCCGCGTGACTATCGTAACCAATGGTTAGGGACTGTGTGTGACATGGCTCAGAATCGATCACAATGGCGTCGGTGTATACACTATTTGTCTTCCCTTAAACTAAGAGATTAAAAGCGCTTCATATCTTTCTTTCTACGAACTAATTCTTTCTTCCTGTATTATGTCCTTATATGCAATCGGTCTTTTATATATAACTTATATGAATCCGGTGTTCGTCTTGTTGTGCTAATGAGGTGTGACAACTTGGACTGATGCATATATATATCTGGTCTTGCGTAATAAAGAACTTATTAGCAATATATATCCATAACCCTGCCAGTAACGAATATCGTACAGATCCCTAACAAGTACTTGGATACTACTATTGACCGAATTCTATCGATCAAATTTTCAATATGACTTGATACAGTTGATACCTAACAGTTAGATAAAATGATAATAATTATTAATAGTGATTAAACAAAACATTCAAGCGAAATACTCTAATCAATCTGCACATTTGCTAGTCAAAATCTTCAAAATAATATGAAATTCATATATAGGCCTCATTGTTTTCATATACTAGGACGAATGAAACGAAAACTAACATCCATAATACTATAACATACTGAAAAGAGTTAGTTTCATGTATTGTGCTGCTTTGGTCTGGGCACCCAGGCAGTATCACAGCCCACACACAAACAGAATGAATAAAAAAACACCAACAACAACAACAACAAAATAAACTATAAAAAGAAAACAATAAACATTACCTACCTTTAGTACGGTTAATGGAAAATTATAAACAAGACAAAGTAAACCTAAAGCTTGACCAGCATTAGATTTAGCTTTAACTGTTAAATTAGTATTATTTAATATATCCCAAAATCCACACTTGATCATCATCTAAAATAAAAGATTTAAAAGAAAAAACAATAAATTAAATACCCTGAATAGTAATTACTAGAAAGTTTCTCTTTTAATTTATCTACAAAGATAATATAATCTGACTTTAAAAGATGGGTAGCAGTATACCGCTGTCGTGTGTATGCTACTCATATCGACAGCTATAAGTAGTATGTATTATCAATCGAAAGTGAATTGTCTGGCGGTAGAAGGTTAAGAAGATCAAAGAAAAGAGAACTAGAACAAATGATAATTGGTATAGAAACGAAAAAAAAACAATAAATTTTGAGACGATTGATTGTATGATTTTTAGATTTTATGAATATATTATGTCATTTTGTATTCAAATACATTCGATTTTCCCAACTTATGTTCTCGTTCACTACACCACTAGACCTTATAAAATCACAATAATTCAAAGTAAAGTATATGGATCTGTGTACAGCCAAGATCTTCAACATAAACGTCAAAATAGTTCCACTATATGGAGCTGAAACTTGGAGAACAACCACAACCATAATCAAGAATGTACAAGTATTTATAAATAACTGTCAACACAAGATAATTCAGAACCGTTAGCTGGACATCATCAGCAACAACCTGCTGTGACAAAGAACAAACCCGATTCCAGCTGAAGAGGAAATTAGGAAAAGATGATGTAGGTGGATAGGACTATGAGAATCATCAAGTTGCATCAAAAGGCGAGCCTTGACTTGGAACCCTGAAGGGTAAAGAAGAAGAGGTATACCAAATAACATTGAGCTGGAAACTGGAGGCAAAACATCAAAGGAATGAATAGCACTTGGAAACAACTGGAAAGTAGGATACAGCAGAGAGTTGGTTGGAGAATCCTAGTCGGTGCCCTATGTTCCATGAAGGGTGACAAGCTTAAGTAAGTGTATTGATAATAAACTGTATAATAATAATTATTATTATTGGCATAACACCATCGAAAAGCACAACGCAGATAACATCCAAGCTTGTCCTCCAACATTTGCTACTATATATGTGTATATACATGACATAATAAATTAGGCAGTAAAGGAACTTATCAATTAGGAACAATTTAATCAATTACAATGAAATGATAAAAACGACAAAACTTATCCCCTTACTTACCAAAAATCGTCGATGACAATTTAGAATACCACCTAATACACGTGGATAAAAACGATTGAAAGGCATTTCAGACATAACACAGTGTAATAAAATATGAATCATTTCCCTTTCTCTACCGGCTATACTGCCTGCTACAAGTTGAACACCTGGTGAATTAGCGGAAGTGTGACAAGATTTGAGTAAAGCTGAAGCTGTAGCATCTGGACCACCAGGAGTAGAAACTAAAATACTAAATGTTAATTGACGAGAAGTTGTACGTAGGCCAAGTTTTTCTGCAACGGCTACCAACTAAAATCCAAGTAAATTTGTGTGAAAAATTCAATACGGTTTTTTAAAGGTCCATTGGTGGCAGATGAGGCAATAGAATTGCTAAATATTAGCAAATTAAATTAATCATACTAAATATAAATCTACAAAGGAGTTGAAATGGGATTCTTAATGATGAAAGCACCCAGATTTTAGCTAGTAGATTACGAGTCCAGATAACAGATTCATGTACTAACACCTTAGTAAATGTGCTATATCCCGATAAGAATTATGAATGGTAACTTTTAGGATCCGTTTATGGACCAATAATATGCGTATATTTTTATCGTATAACTGTTAAATAATTAAACTATTCATATTCATGTCCCTCTTATTATAAACTTCCATTTGATCTATAGACTATTATTATACGATTCACCATTCTTGAGTTATGTCCAGTTTATTAATTACTATCTCCCACATTCACAGTCACATTTGGCCAAATCTTGTACAAATGCTGTTTCCTATTTTATGGTACGATGTGGTCTGTTTGGTTTGTATATAAACCCAGTATGTCTGAAATACATGATTCATATCACAGAGGTTGAGATTGGTGTTCTGGACTTAACAGGCAAGCAGGTCTAAGCAGGAAGAAGGACCGATAAAGACTCTAGACTACTCATACTTGTTTTATGTGTCATTAGCTCGATCGATAAATTACTGTTTTCTAATTGGAGGTATCACCACGTTATACGTTATCAGGGCACTCAGGCCACAAGTTATAACAAAATGTTTTAATCCAACCCTAAACATCGAGGAAAAAACAGAAAACAGAAGTTTTTTTCCCCTCTTCTATAGGTATGAAATATACGAATAGTTCTTCAAAAGAATTTGAAATATCTTTGAGAATAACCTATCAAAGGTACTAGATCACACAAGCAATTGAAAATCTGAAAAATCAAAGTGTTTTGGCCTATTACTTGTACAGATTTCAGGAATTATTGCATTTCCCAACATATACTATCATTGAAAAACCAAGATAATATTAACCTTATTGATTGGTAAATATAAAGATAAAAATCAGCAAAAAAAAACTTAACACTCATACTTCAGGATTTAAAGATGGTTTAGATTTTTCATCATCTTTGGATTTTACAGATGAAATATCATTCACTAATCGATTTACTGCTGAACCAATTAACCACCAACGACCAGTAGATGAAGCATTTAGTAAATCTTCTAATCCAACAGTTAAACACATATCATCAGTAACAGACAATCCTATGAAATGTAAAGATATAAAAATTGATATATAATTTCTTTTCACTGTGGTTTTGAAAAAGAAATGCAATAACAAACAAAATGACTAAAGGAAAATATTGAACGCTTCGACTTTGTTCAAGCACTATACCGACAATATTCTTAACTCAGAACCTAACTATCAAGAAAAAAAACTTGTCAGTATAGGGTTGTGGAGATTATTAAGCTTTTGATTGAGATTGTGAACCGACTAATGTTAGACCACCATTGAAAACCTGGAAGCACTGGACGGCCGTTTCGTTCTATTATTGCACTCCTCAGTAGTGCTCACTAGTGACTAGCTTTGTGAGGGAATTCTCGGAGTTCTAGTGTGGATTCGTGACCGGTGGATCCAATCCGTGTCAGGTAGATTCAGGTATCTACCTCATTACATTGGAAGATGGTCACGCAATTTTGTAGATTGGTTGAGGTTAGACATTAACACCGATGGATACCGACTCAAAGGTCTAGAGGTTAAGCGTTCGCGAGAGAAACTGAGGGCCGTCGGTTCGAATCCCGAGAGTGGGGTCATAGATTCGCATTACTGGGGAGTCGCACGATAAGACGAAACGGCCGTCCAGTGCTTCCACATTTTCAATGGTGGCCCAACATCAATCGGTTCATGATCTCAATAAAAAACTTGGCCTCTGAATTATGTATATGTTATATCCTAATGAAGAATAAATGAATGGTAAGTGGTAGGAATTATTTACGGACTATTATTACATGTATTCTTATTGGATAACAATTAAGTAATTATATCATATGTATATTCATATTCCTTTTGTTCCATGCTTCCATTTGACATATGGACTATTATTATACGATTTACTATTCTTAAGTTATTTCAAATTTGTTAGTTACAGTATGCCATGCTCACAGCTACTTTCGACGTGATCTTATCTAACTGTCATTTTTTTAATCTTATGGTGTGATGTGGTCTGATTTGCTTGTATACAAATTGCGTACGTTTGAAATACATGATTTATACAACGGAAGTTGAAATTATGTTCTGGACTCAAATCGACAGGGCTAGGTGACAAGAACAATTAAGGACTCAGAGTTGACTTTAGGTTGTCCGTACTGGTTAACGCGTCACTAGTTTGATATAGTGCCAAGGTCGTATAAGTCGGTGTTCTAATTGACGATCTTATCACGTGATAATTAACATGGCATAAGAACACAACAATATATATGTGTATAACACACGGAAAAATACGATTTTTAATCATAGTCGTGTTCACACAGTCATAACTTCAGATAGATTTTTTACTGACTAAATTTCAAAAACTGAATGAATAATTAATTTTAATGGTCGAATTCATGAGTCGATGTAAGCTAGACCACCATTGAAAACCTGGCAGCACTGAACGGCAGTTTCGTCCTAGTATGCAACTCCTCAACAGTACGCGTTCACGATTCCGCACGCGGAATTCGAACCCAGGACATTCGGTCTCGCATGCGAACGCTTAAACTCTAGACCATTGAAACGGCACCCAACAGTGTTAATGTCTAACTTCCACCGATCCATAATCTTGCGCAACCCTTCATCCAATATCTGAAGTGGAATGCTTTATCCACCCGTTACTGATTGGACTCCATTGGATATCCATCTAGATTCATCGAGGAAAATCCGAGGTTAAAACGACAATATAAAAAAGAGTTGGTGGCAGCTAAAAAGACCCTCTTTATGAGGTTCCCATTTTTTCAAATTATCTTTTACAGATATTTATTATTCATTATTAAAACTTTTAATTGTTCTGTTTCAAATACCTATGAAGTGGACAGTTATCTGCACATTAGCATATATAATTAGCCGTTCGGTTGTTACATAACTTTCCTCCCAAAATATGATTTTCATAAAGAATCTACGACACAATACCACTCCAAGTTTTAGTGATCCAACATTATTCTATCTTAACGTAGATTACTATTTTCAGAAAATAAATTACGATTGTACAGCTTAAATAAATGAAATCATTGAAAAGAAAATGTTCTCCACTGAATTCCATCTATTCTACTTCAACGTTACCTTTATCGCATCTTAACAACGATGATTGGTTGTTTACTTAGCCAGAATTGCAAATAGTCTGACAGGTAGTAGATGAGTTATATATTCTCTTACCCTTATTATTACTGTGATTGTTGTCGGGGTTTTTTTGGGTGTGGAAATATACTTACGTTCTAGTCAGACTAGTCACGTGTTCTTGATCTGGATTGTGTTGATGTTCCGTGAGATAGACACTAGGACGGCATCTACTAAAGATATTCATCCGAGGCAAATTAGTGTCATATTCGTGTAAACGAGGAAAACGATCGTTATATAAAATCAAGTATAATTTTGTACACTCTCTATTCTGTTTCATTATTTTAGTATAAGATCTAGTGAAACACTATCCGTTTTGGTCTACACTTAATTTGACATCGAGATGTTAAAGATTTATCTGTTTTGTCTAGAATGTTTATGAATACGGGATTCAAATCTTAATCCTTAAGCAACGAATATGCATAAGATTTCACCATTGATCTATTTGTTTCTACAATTAATTCATATAATGAGAATAATTAAGTAAATGATTTGAAAATGCTATAACACATAGAAATATACATGAAATACACACACACGCACACACAAAGACAAACATGTGAGTTACCTTTAGTCCATACCCTTATAAGTTTCTGTAAATGTAATGATCGTGTAACACACTCCTCCATAGAACGTTTCTCTGAAAGACGTTGAATCAGTCCCTCCAATTCAAATCTGGATAAGATGAGAAAAAAAAACAAGGGAGATTATATGATTTCTGATTTCGAAAAAAAATATACGAGAGAAAGAGGGAATTACTACATAACGTACGCTATTTCAAAGTTTTGTAATTTATGCTTTTCAAGTTCAAAATTTGCTTGTTGAATAATTTCTTGACATACATTCAAATTAGATTTTCGTAGATTAACACCAACCGCTAAAAATAAAATAATGATAATACACAGAAATATTATAATCAAGTGTACAAAAGGTTGTTACAAGCATATTTACATTGATTAATCAATGAGTAGTAAACAATGTTATGTTTATTTGGCCAATATAGTAAATTGTATACTATTGATCAAATTATATAACCACTAGTCTAAGTGACTCGATGATAATTGCAATACATTGAAACGTTAGATAGTTGAAGGTAATCAGTGGAAAATCCTGGACCTAGGTTTTGTGTCAGTTGAACTTCATCAGTAAAGTGCATCTACAATCTTGAGGAAACTGATGGTCCCCATGGGATTTGAACCTGTTCCACTTAGTGTCACAACGAGATGTTATCAATGGATCATTCTGGACATGTGGAATATTAGTTTCCTCAAGATACGCTTTGTTGGTTTGTGTTAAATAGTATGAAACTTAGATTCACAGGTGTTTTTCAAGTATCTTCGATGACCTAACATAGTAAGATTAACATAAAACGGTTTCAACTTAGTTTTGTTATTTTGTTTCATCAGTTCACAATGTTGGCTATTATTTTAAACGATTAGATGACTTGATGGTTTTACACAGAAATCATTTTTTGTTGGGTTCTAGGCTAACAATTACACTTATTCAATTAAACAGAATATGATTATTAATATGCCAATTGATATTCAAAGAGCAGGGAAAATCCTATGTATGTACACTTTAAATGATATACAACACATCATGCTGAATGCAAAGAGAAGATAGGTCTTTGAGCAAGAACTAACCCTTAATCCTTGAACCATGTACCAAGTACAAGTAGGTATATTTGGGATTTTTATACACAGTGAATGAGATTAAGTGGTAATACATTCCTGCCCAAACCGAGGCAGAGGAGCTTAGGTTTAAACTCGAGATACTATGATTGAAAGTTAGTTGCTCCAAATAGTGATAAATAAATACTTTATCCTTGATCTCTTAACGGATTACTTGTTTTAATGGTTCTTTATGAAAACACAAAACACACCTAATAAATACCATTGGTATTTGTAAAGCATGTAGAGTTTTGTATACGAGACTATGGTTTACATCAGTCTTTTGCAAATTAACCATGCTATCTAACAGATTAAGACTGAATAAGCTCTATATTATGGTGACCGCTAACTGCATAAATCAACTTACCGATTGTAATAAAATGAGCAGCTTTCACTTTGCCGATGTCACAATCACGTATATACGCCTTCAAAATATCTAAAATAAGAGTACCTGAGATTACCTGAAAATATCATTGACAAATGAAAACGAGTTAACGTTTGTGAAAATTGTTTAAAACTGTTATTAGATGAAAAGCTTATTGAAAAATGTTATATCCCAATGGGAATAATGAATCGTAACTGTTGGAATCTATTTCTGGACTAATATTATACGTATATTTTTATCATATAATTGTTAAGTAGCTAAACTATGCATATTCGTATTCCTTTTATTGTAAGCCTTATTTTGACCTATAGGCTTTTACTATTATGAGATTTACAATTCTTGAGTTATGCCCAGTTTATTTAATTACTACCTCCCACATTCACAGTCACATTTGGCCAAATCTTGTACAAATGCTGTTTCCTATTTTATGGTACGATGTGGTCTGTTTGGTTTGTATATAAACCCAGTATGTCTGAAATACATGATTCATATCACAGAGGTTGAGATTGGTATTCTTGATTTAATAGGAAACAGAACCTATAAAGACTCTAAACTGCTCGTACGTGTTTATGCATCATTGGTTCGATCGATAAATTACTGTTCTGTAATTGGCGATATCATTACGTTATACATTAATAGGGGCACAAACCCATGAGTGATAGCAAAAAACTGAGAACAATGAACTACCTAACTATTTTATCATAATTTTGGACACCTTAGCAATGCGTAAATATTGGCCGATATGCTTGCAATAAAGTTGTTGTAGATAAGCCATATCAGTCAGTCAGTCAGTCAGCTACAACGTAGGACCAGGTACATATTTGCATCGATCCAAGTTGCTATACCTCATTAACACAACAAGATAAACACCGGATTCATAAAAGTAGTTACTTCAATGTTATATAAAATAAAGATTGCAATAAGAATATATTACAGGAAGAAAGAATTAGTTCGTAGAAAGAAAGATATGAAACAATTTTAATCTCTCAGTTCAAGGGAAGACAGATAGTGTATACACCGACGCCATTGTGATCGATTCTGAGCCATGTCATCAAGAGTCTCCAATAATTGGTTGCGGTAGTCACGCGAACCCCAACCAAGTAGTCTGCATTTACCAACATGGCTCAGACTAGAAGTCAATGACTTCAAGCACTGGTTTGGCCGCCCCTAACTTCCAACCATCCCGAACACCGGTTAGCATTGCACGTCGTGGTAATCGGTGTTCAGGCAAGATAAGCCATATTAATGAACCACAAAATAAAATGAAACAATTAGCTACCTGGTGATGTTCATTAGTTTACGATGGTTCCCTTTACTACTTCACCTCATGTTAATAATAATTATTATTATATAAGACAGACTACTAAATCAAAATGATTATAAAATTTAATAATCAATCAATTACTTACTCCAAAACGATATATATAAGCTAAAAATATAGAATATGTACAAATTCCATTTGATGATAATTGTACTTTATTATTATTATTATTATTGATAGGAAATAATCGAAAAATAATTGATTCAATTAAATAGCCAATTAAAGGTATTGATTGAAATAAATGATGTAACATAATTTGAATACAAGTAATACATAGAGCTAATTCTTGATGTAACCAACCAATTTGAGTATGACGATTAATTTGTGTACACTAAAAGAATAATTTTAAAAAAAAAGAGAAATATTGAAGCATACTTCTATTAAATTGCATATTTCTTCAATTAAATGTGATCGAACAGATGCACGAGGATATTTATTAAATAAATCACAAAGTTCTGTAATAATTTTTGACATTTGTGATTCCGATAAACGATTTAATGAACTACGTATTGATTTGCATAGAGTTTCATTGAAATCATGATTATCATGTAACATTGAAATATTAACTTCATTTAATTTTTCATTAACAGATAGATCTGTACACTGGATCGGTTCATTTAACAATGAATCAACTATACAACAACAAAAAAATACAATTAAAAAATTATCAGTATAGGGTTGTGGAGATTATTAAGTTTTTGATTGAGATCATGAATCGATTGATGTTAGACCACCATTGAAAACCTGGAAGCACTGGACGACCGTTTCGTTCTATTATGGGACTCCTCAGTAGTGCTCATCTGCGATCCCATTCACAGGATGCGAACCAAGAGCCCTAGCCGTGACCAGTGAAGCTAATCCATGTCAGGTGGATTCAGGTATCTACCTCAGTACAATGGAAGATGGTCACGCAATTTTGTGGATTGGTTGAGGTTAGACATTAACACCGATGGATACCGACTCAAAGGTCTAGAGGTTAAGCGTTCGCGAGAGAGACTGAAGGCCGTCGGTTTGAATCCCGAGAGTGGGGTCATAGATTCGCACTACTGGGGAGTCGCACGATAGGACGAAACGGCCGTCCAGTGCTTCCAGATTGTCAATGGTGGTCCAACATCAATCGGTGCATAATCTCAATCAAAAAAATTAGAAAATTAACATAAAACTTACCGTCTGAATGTTGATCATCATGATCAGTAATTGATCTACTATTATTACTGCTATTTGTATTTTGACCATATAAATCAAGTTTTTTACTCTCTACAATAGGTTTTTTTAAATTGATATTATTTAAGTTTAACACTAGTACTTTTCTTTGAAGATACTCCAACAGTAGTACATAGAACAGTGTTATTACTATCAGTATTATCCTTTTCTAAATTTATTTGTTTCTCGAAATTTAGTATGTCTAAAATATAAATAAAATTAAATTTAACATTGAAAAGAGAAGAATAAACAGTACAATCAAATCCACATTGTGTTAACCATAGTGGAGTTTGTTCTTTTTTCTGTTTAGTTTTTGTAGAATTACGATTCATTTTCAACTTCTTTGATAATTTTTTAAGAATTTTCTCTTCTTTTTCATTATCTTCAAGTAAGTGTTGTTTACGTATTTCAGTGTAATTCAATTTTCTACAAATTTAAGTTCGATTTAATATAATTTTATTTATAAAAATAGAAATTTTATAATAACATGTTTTATAATAGTCTAAAAACTTACTTGTTTGTGATAGAAGTGTAGGCTTAAACTATGATTTATAGGTGGAAAATAAGTCAGTGTTATAATAATAATAACTCCACTTGTAGCTCTTCTAAGGTTATCGCGGTCTCAAGCTCTAGCAAAGGAGGAGGGTTGGGCATGGGTTCAGCATCCCCCATCCCGTAGAAAACAACCTTGCCAAAAAAACAAAAACTAGGACATGAGGGTGGGCGACCTGTGCTTCCCTAAGAGGGGTAACAAGCATAAGTAAAAAGTAAAGTAAGTCTGTCATCAATAAAGAAGCTAACACACAAGTGCGATGGTCCAAGTCGCTGTACTACATTATTATGATGAGGCGAATATAACAAGTTGAGTTAGAAAAAAGATCGAAATAGTCTAGTGGCAATCATAGTAAGAAAGACTAAACATTGGGGAATACAGTTCAAAAAGATAGGGTGTAAAGGTATGTGCGAACGAGAGGATGATACAGAAAAGGATGTATATGCGCTATTGTGAACAATTTCGGGTCATTTTAGCCAGGACCACGTACTACTGGTCACGACTATCGCACAAACCCTAACCACATAGTCTGTATCTACTAATGTGGATTGAATCAACAGTTGACCAATCTACTAATAATCTATTTCAGCCATTAAGAACCGTATTCTGAAAGTTCTACTCATTACACTCATGTATATTAGCATTCAATATTTGTTCAATAGTTATTTCATTTAATTATACAGGGCAGTAAGAATTTTACCAAATGGAATCATCGAAAGAGAAGCATTTTTATTTATAAATGAGTCACTTGCCAGAATGTTTGGAATGCGCTTCTCTCCCTCTAAATGCAAGTTGTTGCTTCAGGACTGGCCTGCGTCAACACCTGAACTAAAGATAGGGAGTGAAGTAATCGAACGCGTAGACAACTTCACTTATCTTGGAAGTCTGATCAGCCCTAATGGGTTGGTGTCTGACGAAATCTCAGCACGGATTCGAAAAGCTCGCTTGGCTTTTGCCAACATACGTCACCTATGGCGAAGGCGAGATATCCGTCTATCAATAAAAGGACGAGTATACTGCGCGGCAGTCCGTTCTGTTTTAATTTACGGCAGCGAAACATGGCCTTTAAGAGTAGAAGACACCCGTAAGCTACTAGTATTTGACCACAGATACCTCAGAAATATTGCTGGCGTCTGCTGGGATCACCGGGTAAGTAATAGTGAGGTTAGACGCAGGGTATTAGGGAATGATGGTAAATCAGTTGATGAGATTGTGAATCTTCGTCGACTGAGATTGTTGGGCCACGTGTTGCATATGCCTGAACACCGATTACCACGACGTGCAATGCTAACCGATGTTGGAGATGGTTGTAAGAAAGTTAGGGGCGGCCAAACCAAAACGTGGCATCAGTGCTTGAAGACACTAACTTCTAGTCTTAGCCATGTTGGTAGATGCAGATTACTTGGTTGGGGTCCGCGTGACTATCGTAACCAATGATTGGAGACTCTTGGTGACATGGCTCAGAATCGATCACAATGGCGTTGGTGTATACACTCTCTGTCTTCCCTTAAACTAAGAGATTAAAATCGCTTCATATCTTTCTACGTACTAATTCTTTCTTCCTGTACTATATCTTTATTGCAATCTTTCCTTTATATATTACCACCTCTGAATTAACTACTTTTATGAATCCGGTGTCCATCTTGTTGTGTTAATGAGGTATGGCAACTTGGACCGATGCAAATATGTACCTGGTCCTACGTTGTAGCTGACTGACTGACTGACACTTGTAATCTTTAGATATTTAGAATTATTCTTGACTTACTTCTTCTTTGACTTTGTCATATTCCTGAAAAAAAAATAGGAATTTTAAGGATAAAATTGCACTTTCAAATTTTATAAAACATTTACTAGATACAGATATTCGTGTACTTGGCCTTGGGTCATAGTTCAAATATGAGGGCTATCGACACTACAGTGCTGTTAGAGGTATGAGGGCGGTTGTCACTTTCCGAATGCCCAAACCGTGGAAGGGCTCTTCTAGTGGTACCTAAGAAGGAAATTGAGTTATAGGTGGTCTTGGTGACCTGAGAGCGTGATCGAAGTGCCCAAGGGACAACTACTTGAGGTCACATACGACCTTTTTGTGGATAGTTTTCGTGTCAGCTCCGTACTTGCTGGTTCCTTACCACCGGAGATCGATGGTATTCAAGCTGTATTACATAACAGACCTGCCACTGAGACAAATTGTTAGTTAAACAACTTGATCTGTTTTATCACGTGATCAAGAGTGCTTAATGGGTCTAGATAACATTGCCCTTCTTATTTGTTTTTCAATACTTAGCTCTGAATTTCTATATTTTGTAAACAGGAAGGTGGTCAGGCATTGCATTATATCTGGTGTCAGCTGATAATGAAAACCCATGGGTGATAACCTAAACTCGTAACACAAGCCCGTCTCCTAATATGTATGAATATACGAAAGCATTACCTATTTCCTCGAATACAAAGGATAATTTTCCATGTGAGAGTTAGTTATACGTATCAAAACTGTTATCCCAATATTATTTAATTACTTTGCATTTTTATTTGATTTATAACGAGATAGTGTTTTCCGTTTAGCCAATAGGTCTCTTAAGGACACCAGTATATTATACTTCTACTCAATAAGGGAAGCAGGAATTTACAGTTGGTCGCAAAATGAGTAGTTTGTGTAAAGTAGGCATAATAAATTTTCCGAGAATGGAAGCGGCTCACAATTAGACGCTAGTACGTGTGTGTGTGAATAAAATGACAATGTAAGTGTGTCAAGAAACATACGATACTGTGTTATAAGATAGGTTTACGACAATTGAACCTAAACATCAGGGTTAAGATATTAAGTTAAGACTACCAGGATTAATTTATCTAGGTATAAGAACAAATTGAGAATCTAGGGAAGATCGATCAATAAATAACGGATGGGTTAATAGCTCATTCTTGACAAAACATACACAAACTCACCACGTACCACGACAAATCAGACCTTGAAAGCAAAAGCACCGCTGTTGGCTACAAGCACTGACACTCAATTCAGTTTCAGTTTGGGAAGGACAGGAGGTTTGATGGCCTGTGTTGGTGCTGGCAATGGTGGTCTCTCAGTTTATCCAAATTTTTTTTGAAAGAGTCGGAAATAGGTGACTCACACCGATCATAGAAGGAAAAACAGTCTCCAAAGAGGTCTGTCTTAAACAAAAACTCAATAAAAGAAGGTTCTTCTGTTCCCCGTCTTCTAAATGGCATCCAGCAGGAAACTCCTAGAAGCCGCAATCGCAAGGCTTGATCGGTTTCTAGCGGGAAACATAACCTGACCTCTCAGGTCGTCGACAACCCTCCGGAATCCAACAGTAGGTTTGACGCAACTGTTGTTGCTTCTCCTAGCACCGTTGACGAATGGGTACAAGTTGTAAGGAAGAAACAACCTAGCGATATAAGAGGAGACCTGCACCCGTAAAAGTAGTCGAAAAATCGAAAGTTGATCATAGCGACAGACCAGCTATTTTTCATAGAATCAAGGAGAGCGAGAGCTTTGAACCTAAAGCTCGTTTTGAGCATGACATTGTACTGATTAAACAGCTGCTTAATCAACTCATGCTTCAAAATATCACCGGGGTCGCCTTACTAAAGGTGTACAGACTAGGGAGTCTAGTGAACTTGAAACCACATCAATGCAGACTGCTTAAAGTAGTATTCAAATCTTCGAACGAACGTGACCTAATTTTACAGAATGGACATAAATTACAGTGTTCAGGAGTTTTTATCCGTAAGGACTTACCATTGGCAGACCGTGTAAAAAGACGGGAAGCCGAAAAAGAACTACAACTTAGGCTGGACGCAGCCAAAAGAACCTGAAAATTGTAAATTTTCGGAATGTAAGGCTTCGACAGAGAATGATGCCTAAGCCACTCTAGGTGAAACACGAAGCCACTTAAATAGGCTTCGGATCTGTTACACTAATGCCCAAAGCTTACTCAATAAGCGATCGGAACTAGGTGTACAGATTGAGTCTACAAAGCCAGACATAATCTTAGTCACAGAAACTTGGCTGACATAGTCTATAGACAGTATGGAAATTGATTTCGAGGGTTTTACGTTAGTAAGGGTCGATAGAATACAAAAGCGTAAAGGATGTGGAGTAGCTCTATTCATTAGGAATGCTATCCCATTTGCCATTATCGACAGTGTATCCCATGAGAGTGGAACGTGTGAATTAGTTAGTTGCCGCTTGAAATGCAAGGGACAAGAGCTGCTGATTGGTTTGGTCTATCGCAGTCCAAGCTGTGAGGTAAATGAGATCCTGTTAGGCAGCCTCAATACTTGGTCACAAAGTGGTGGATGTTAATCCTAGGGGACTTTAATGCACCAATGGAAGACTGGGTAAAACTGCGAACTGAATCGTCGGAAAATTCCTTTGAGCAGGAACTAGTTGATGCGGTTATCACATGTGCTTTAGTGTAACATGTGAAAGAAGCGACTAGGTACGACCCGAACACTGAATCATGCTTACTAGCCCTTATACTGACTCACTATGAGGATGACGTTGCAAACCTCCATTATATGCCACCTCTAGGTAAAAGTGATCACGCAGTTTTACCTTTCGACTTCCATATAACTATCAGTCACGAGCACGCGTCAGTCCAATCCAGACCTAACGTCTGGAAAGCAAACATGCCAGTTATCATGCACTCAGAATCGTTAGTAGATTGGACAATAGACCCAGAGTTCCCATTTGAAACGGCCTGGGACGCATTTCGAAATTCATACTTAAAAGTTACCACACCCAACATCCCTTGGGCCGAGAGACTCCCCACCATGGTTCAGTAGGGAGGTTCTCATCCTTCTACGTAAGAGAAGAAAAATGTGGGATAGATTTAGGTTACTGGGGATTGGTGATACAAAACCTCAGTATCGAAAAGCTCGGAATACCTGTACCTCGACCCTCCGTAAGTCGAGGAAGTTGTACGAGGAGAAAATTGTTAAGGAATCCATAGAATGTCCTAAACGTTTGTATTCCTATGTAACCTAAAGGGCAAAAAGAAAGGGAAATATTCCCGCTCTATGGGGAGACAGCACTGCCGCATCATTAGTGGAGGATGACTTTGGTAAGGCTCAAGTGTTCTCGAACTACTTTAGCACTGTATATACCATAGAAGCACCCTTCCCGTCAGTGCATACAGATTCAGCCACACATACACTGGATAGCGTGACCGTTAAAGAACTCGATGCCTTTGGTCTACTAAATAAGCTTGACATAGTTAAATCCACGGGGCCCAATGAATTACGTCCTAGGCTACTGAAGGAATTATCTAACTTCGTTGCAAGCCCTTTAAGTACATGCTTTAACCTATCCGTTACGCAGGGTCGTTTACCCAAAGACTTGAAAAACGCCATAGTAAGTCCTGTCTAAGAAAACCTGAAGATCCAGATGATCAGTCACACTTTTTATTGTTCTCCAGATTTTTACATCATCCGCAAACAATAATGTCGACGACCTAAGTCTAGAAAGTCTAGAAAGACCCTTCACTAATTTCGTTCCCACACGCTGGACACGCTCAAGGGAGTTAGTATCCTTTACTAGACACGGGCTAGCTGCTTGGATACAGTACTCTAAATGTGGTCTAGCATATATGGGATATAAAATTCGAAACGTTTCCTCGTCAAAAGATTTGAACTCTCGGCGAAGTGACCATAACGCATGAAAACCTTTGACAGCAGCTGCGTTGCAATGCGTAGTTGTTTTTAAATCATGACTTAATACCACTCCTAAGTCTTTATGCTCTTGAACGCATGGAAGAAGTTTACCCTCAATAGTATAACGGTAACTATTACCGTGACCGATGTGCATTAGTACACTCTTTCTAGCATTGATTTCTAAGCCCTACTCTCGAGCCCATCTAACTAAATCGTCTAAGTCAGCTTGAAGATCCAGATGATCAGCCGCACTTCTTATTGTTCTCCAGATTTTTACATCATCCGCAAACAATAATGTCGACGACCTAAGTAACAGCGGTAACTCATTAACGTAGAGAAGGAAGAGCAGAGGGCCTAAGATGGTGTCTTGTGGTACACCACTTTCGACCGGCTTCCAATCGGATAGCGTTCCGTTGACCCTCACTCTCTGTCTGCGGTCACATAAGAAATTTCCTATCCACTCATGTACAGTACCTATTATTCCGAAGCTCGTGAGCTTCTGTATAAGACCTACGTGTGAAACCTTATCGAATGCTTTGCTAAAATCTATGAATATCACATCGACAGACAGACCGTTATCTAGAGCTGCTGTCCAATCCTCCCTCGCAATAAGCAAGTTAGTCAAGAATGAACGCTTGTTACGAAATCCGTGTTGCTCAGGAGCCAACAGATTGTGTAAATCTATGTGGCTTAGCAACCTAACTCGAATTATCTTTTCAAGTAACTTAACGACTATGCTAGTGAGACTGACAGGCCGGTAGTTAGATACTATCTGTCTCTGACCGTCCATAAATATAGTTTGAAAAAGTCTCAGCTTTTGCTCGATCTGATTCAGCTAGTAATTCTGAATTTTCGTGTAACAGTAACGGGGGAATACCATCACTACGTTTCGTCCGCCGTTTAACATACGAAAACAATCGTTTCGGACAAGTACGGCTATCATATACTAACTGTCGTTCGTAAGTGGTACGGGATTTGGCCATGGTTTTCTTACAGATATTACGGAATTTTCGGTACTCACGCTTAAATGGTGCATGACCTGTTAACAAGAATAAGTCCCAGAAATGTTTCCTACGCTTTAACAGCTTACGGGTTTCCTTATTAATCCATAGAGGGCAATGTGATAGCTTACGTGCTGACCATGGGATAGACGGCGACGTTACGGACTCGAATGTAGCCTTAAACTTATTCCATTCATCTTCGATCAATCCATCCGCGTCGACCGACCAATCAGTCGAGATAGCACAGTTTCTGATTTCCGGAATATTAGCTCGCCAGATATTGGGACGGGGCGGAGCAGATACGAATTGTATACCATGTGTCCTAAACTTAAAGTGAATTACAACGTGATCACTGTTCACTAGTGGGGGAAGGTGCTGAGTAACAAAAACATCCTCACAGTGGTGGGTGAGGGCGAGGTCCAGCAGTGACGGATCATGATTGAAATCAATATGTGTCGGTTTTGTGATACATTGTACAAGCGCATACCGAATAACGGTAGATAAAAGGTCGCTATCGAAACCACTACCTGTAGCTGTAAGCTCTATCCAGTTGATATACGGTGCGTTGAAGTCCCCAATGATGAGACAACATTCTGCCATACTCCAAGAACAGATATGTCTTAGGATAAAGTCGTCAGCAAGACCAAAAACGGACTACGGTATATTCCCTCTATAGTCACTAACCCACTTCTAGATTTAACCTTACAACATGCACCCTCACATGTGCCACTGATATGAGACTCCGATATGGTTGATTGTGTACGAAAATGATCCCTAACGCATAATATTATGCCTCCCCCTTTGCGACTTGAAGCTCTATCACTTCTAATACAGATATAGCCTGCAATGAACGGAGAACAGTCTATATCAACGGTGAACCGAGTTTCTGTAACAACGATTATATCGGGACATAGTTCTTCCACCATCAGACTTGGCTCGGACGTTTTATTTCTAAGACTACGAGCGTTCGTGTAGCACACACTTAAGGTGTTTTGGCAATCAATCGTTCTACCCATACAGGCCTCGGAAGCATTGGCTTCCAAGACCTGACTACCCGAAAACCCTTAATGGTAAGGTTATTTTCGCCATTTAATTTGCGAGTCCTCAACTCCGTAAGAACATTCTTCCACTTGATTCGATCCTCAAGCGGCCAATCTGGTCGAATACAGATATTTGAGCCACGAGTTTTTAGTGCGTTTTTCGATAATATGTCTCTTTCTTCAAAACTCCCGAGAACCAGCTTCAGGATTCTTCTTGGATGGGTCTCACCTCCAACCCATTTACCGAGTCGTATTACTTTTGTAATATGTACCCCTGAAACCTCTTCAGGTAGTACATTCCTTACCACAGACTCCACTAACTGCAGGTCATGTGCATGTCTTTTAGCAGGGTCGTTGTCTTTCCACTCCTCTAGAATCCAAATAATTAAACCAGGAAGGGGTTTAGCTTCCTTTGAAACTGTGTTCACAGCTTTCGACCGTGACGTTAGACCTTGTATTTTAACTACTGGTATCCTACGATTAGTTTTATTTTAACAAAGACCTGGGAGTCGAGAGAGTGACTCACAACAACGTCAGACGAAGCTTTACTATGGGACTTTTTCGGATTGGTCTGAGAGTCCACCAAGGACTTATCAAGTAAACGGTCATTAGTTTTAGCTGTTTTTCCTACTCTTCTGTGTTTTCGTGTCATCCATTTTCCATCAGTCGAAACGAATTTTATATCCCATATATGCTAGACCACATTTAGAGTACTATATCCAAGCAACTAGCCCGTGTCTGGTAAAGGATACTAACTCCCTTGAGCGTGTCCAGCGTGTGGGAACGAAATTAGTGAAAGGTCTTTCTAGACTCCCTTACGATGAGCGTTTAAAACGCCTAAATCTTTCCTCCTTGTCGTATCGTGGGACACGAGGTGACCTTATACTGGCATTTCATATCTTTAATTATGATTTGGGTGTTAATATGTCTTATCTTTTTGCTCCTTCCAGCACTAATAATCTCCGAGGTCATAGCAAGAAGGTTCATAAACCACGATCTAATAAACTTAAAGTGGGGTCCCGTTTTTCTCATCGAGTAGTCAATCATTGGAACGCCTTACCCGAACAAATGGTATCAGCCCCATTAGTGAATACTTTCAAAGAGAAGCTGGACCTTCACTGGAAAGAAATGTGCCAGGATTAATACAGGTTCACCAACCTACTATCCTTATTACTGAAGACTAAAGACTGAAGGCTAATAAATCAGGATTAATAGCTTAAGTTCGTAACATCCCACTAAACCATAAGGAGCCGTAATTGAACAAGATGTTCTGCCCTACAGACATGGGTGGATTGAATTTATCTCCCCACCATCATGTTTGCTGGTCAGTAACGCCACCCTCCCTCCTTTTGTGATGTTAGGCTCCCTTACGTTTGTGGTAAGTATGAATACTGCTTTAATCAAAGCCCATGGTTGGAATACACTGTCTCTACCAGGTCCATGTTACAAGCAAATCAGATAGTTGAAAATTTTGTTTTATGGGCTAGATGTCCACATAGTATATCACACTGCTATAAAGATAACTAATGGTTTGAAAAAGTAAGGACTAATAGCAAATCAAAGGGTGTGAGAGGGTATAAAATTGTAGAAAAAAAAGATTTTAAAGTAAGAAAGGTAAACATTGAGAAAGTCACAAGACTTTGTGGCCAGATTTTGAGCTTTGTATGATCGGCCTTAGTAGATCAGCATCCATAAAATTAGTGAGTTATCTGTCTACTTGCAATAGAAAAAAGGCATGACTTTTAGGAAGAATAATGTACATTTAACCTGTAGAGAGATTCGGGAACTGAAAGTGAGGGTTAGGAGCATAAGGCCAAGAATAATAAACAATGAATAATAGGAAAGGATAAGCTATATATTCTGTGATTTCGTTATATTCGTATTAGTAACAGTCGAACTTGTTATAATCTTGTTCTTTCTAGATACTAGGCGGTCCGTAATAAAGTGCCTCATTGGTGGGCGAGAGTTCAAGGAAATGTTGAAGCTCTTTAGAGTCTAGAAATACGGTTATTAGCTTTTTGAATCTGGTAAACGTATCACAGTTACGGATAGGCATTGGCAGCCTGTTCCACAACAAACCCCGACCGTTGTTGCTACCTTGACGTGGTGGTCGTGCTTGCTTATCGTGATGAACCAATCGGGATATACTGGCTGGAACAATCGTTCCTCAAGGCCCTACCATGTCAGACAGGTCGCTTGTAGGGCGGTAAGACTAAAAGCAACAAACCCAAGGTCCCAAAATCCCACGGATATCCATCTCTGGCGGTAAGGTCCCAAAAAGTACGGAGCTAACACAAAAATTACTCATAAAAAGGTCGTGTGTGACCGACCTCAAGCAGTTGTCCCTTGGGCACTGCGGTTACGCTCCCAGGTCACTAAAACAACCTCTAATCCAATTTCCTTTTCAGGTACCTCCAGAACAACCCTTCCACGGTGTGGGCAACCGGGAAGTGATAACCACCCTCCTACCTCTAACAGTATTCAAGACCACTGTATCCACAATAAACTATACTTTACTGTAAAAAACTTACAACGCATTTGTTTTTGGTGTTTCACGGTTAGTAGTGTATACACGTTGTTTCTAAGTCTATAGGCTGGGTCGTGGGTCATAGTCGGGCAGGATGTTAGAAAGGAGAGCCCATATATCGCTTTGTAGAGAAATATTAAATTGTTCTTTAGCCTACGGTACCATAAACGTTCTAAAGAGAGGTGCTTACATCTATCTGTGTAATCGAGATTCGAGTTACATCCTAGCAGTCGGCGTGTGAAACGTCTTTGAACATCTTTTACTCTTGTCTGTGATATTCATATTAGAGAAGACAAAAGAGCAGTATTCGAGGGAGGGTCGTACACATATTTTGTAGAGAGTAAGCTTAGCCTCTGTTGTGAAAAAATTTCTCATTATGAAACCAATTAGCCCTCTAGATTTAGAAATAATAGAGGAGGCATGTTCTTCAAAGTTCAGGCTTCCTGTGTAATTAATTCCTAAACCGTGTACTGATTTGAGTGTTTGGACTCTACTTTTATTTAAGTGAAGTTGCGGTTTATAGGGATGCTTTCCAAAGTGCATGATCCCGCACTTGTTGAGGTTAAATGGTAATTGTCACTTTTCACTCCAGATAGTTAAGTTATTGAGGTCCCTTTAGATCTGGGATACACTTTCGCTTAGTGTCTCAGGCTTATAGCTGTGTACTATTTTGAGATCATCAGCATATAAGTATGATTTCCCGAATTCTATGGTGTTACATATATCGTTTATATACATAAGAAACAAAAGTGGACTTAATACGCTTCCGTGGATGACTCCACTGGTGATTGGTCTAAGTGACGAGAGAAAGTCATTGTACTTTACCATCTGTTTACGTTCTGTTGAGAACGAAGCAAACCATGAGTACAGTGGGCTGTTTATTCCGAAGGACTTTAGTTTGACGAGTAGCCTTTTGTGTGGGACCTTATCAAAGGCTTTCTTAAAGTCTAGGAATAGGACTGATACAAGGAGTCCGCTGTCTCGTTTCAGAGTTATATCATTCAGGTAGTCGACTAGGCATGTATCGCATGATCTGGACCTAAGAAATCCATGCTGGGAGGTCGACAAGAGATTGTTAGTTAATAGATGTTGGACTACAGCCGCCTTAACTACTTTTTCCATCACTCTGGATACCACTGAAGTTATGTTTATAGGCCGGTAATTTTCAACGTTTGCTTCAGGTCCTGTTTTAATTTTGGGAATGATATGTGTAGTTTTCCAGGCAGTAGGGTAACACGCTGAAGAGAGTGATATCGCGAATAGTTTGAGAAGCAAAACACACATATCATCACCTCCACGTTTTAGCATGCTAGATGGAATACCATCTGGTCCATCAGTGTAGGAGTGTTTCAATGTACTGATTGCTTTGGAGATATTTTGTACACTGAATTCTACATTAGTAATTTCACAGGGAGTTACTGGGATTGGTTCTGAATCATTAAATGGTTTTTCGTTAGTTAGTGAGAAACAAAAATGTTCACTGAATAATTCTGTGATAAGTTTGGGATCTTCGTATACTTGTTTGCCTTTAATGAATATACTCCCTCTCGATTCAGAGCGTTTAAGTTTATTTTGGAGTAGTATGGTGATTGCAGAGGAGTTATTATTAAGTTCAACTGCACGTTTTTTCTGTGCTACTGCTTTTTGTTTACTTATTGCCTTTGTTCGGACAAGTATTTCTGTCATCGTTACTAAAGAGGAAAAGTCATTTAAGTTGTGGAATCGAGTACAATGTCTTTGAACACGTCTTCTTGTACTGACCGGTATATAGAGATCTTTGGAGAACATAGGTTTACAGTATTCTAAAGGTGCGATGTTGTTGATGATACTTTTGATGTTGTGGTAAAATATATTGGTCAATGTGTCGGTATTGTTTGAGGTAAAGAAAGTTCTCCAATGAGTGCTTCTTAGGTAATTGTGGAAGTTATTCCAATCAACCTTGCGATAGTTTCTACGAAGTGTTACGGTTTTACTTCTACCGGTTGTGGTTTTTTATATTAAGGCTGCATATGACAATGTTATGATCACTACCTGGAAACTTCCAATATACAAAGTAATGGGGATGAAGCCACTGGTAAAGACTAAGTCTAAGATGTTCGGATGTCTGGTAGGACTAGTGACATACTGAGTTCATTGACCAAGCTCCAGACATTCAATAAATGATTCATAACGTCTCGGCGCTTTGACTGGCAGCCAAGAAATTTCAGGCATGTTGAAGTCACCACAAATAAGCTTGCCTGTGAATGGAAGGGATGATGCTAGTGTGAATACCTCCGATAATACTGCTATTTCATCTATTGATGCGTTAGGTTGACGATAAACACAGCCGAACAGTAAGGTAACGGAATTTGACGGCTTTAATACAATCCACACCGAATCCTTCAGTTTGTTTAGTTCAGGCATATCACATAGTAGTGAGTTTAGGCTAGAGTGAGCGTAAATAAGGCATCCTCCGCCTCGTCCATTCAATCTACCACTTCTATATAGGAAATGGTTATCAAGAGATATACTTCGGTCGGAAATATTACTGTTTGTCCATGCTTCAGATATCATTATAAGTGATGGTTGATATATGGATACAAACAGGGCTAGATCCGTCTTTTTGTTGCTGATCGATCGAGCGTTGATATATTCGAACCTCGCAAACCATCGCAATTATGTTTAACAGTACACAATCCCGAAATCAACCACAACCCTCGGAAATAAACGTCTTAAACACGTTACCCATACGTCAGGTATAAATAGTTATCTGAATTGTAATTGGCCACTTGGTCAAAACCGTAGACCTTGATGATGTCACAGGTATTCAGTGGTTGACAACGCTTCTACCAGTAACACTTTCTTATGTATTTCGTTCCCACCAAGAGAAATCAAAAGACAGAGTCGAGGAGGTTGGAAGAGTATATTTGGCGATGACCAATATATCGGAATTCTCTGATCTAATCTGGCTAGCGAATGAGGTTGATGTTGAGCACAGCGTTACCACACGTGATCTGGTGCGGATGCCTGACCGAGCGCCTTCAGCTAGATGAGTCCACTAAAACATATGGTCAGCATCCAATGTCGAAAACTTACAGAGCTATTTATTTTAGGGATTTATTCACCGCTACAGATCACTCCCCCCCCTAGTGGGGCAGTGACGACCCTAAGACGTGGCCAGCCAGAAGTTTAAACCCAACGAGTTTGTCGTTGGTAAACACTCTTCTGATAGCTTACTAAATTTAGCAGCGTCTGGTCGTCTTTCCTTACTATATGGGACGGAGGTTCAACATAGTAAAAAAAGAAAATGTACAGTGAAAATTTCGGATCCTCATAAACGTCATCGTTCTTTTCCAGCCGTCCTGGAAAAGAAAAAATAAAATGTAAGTGCATGTCGAAATACACTCGTATGTGCGTAAAAACACAACGTCGGCGGAAAAAAAATGGAAAATAAACTCATGAACACGTAATAGCATTAAAAAAATTGTTTTTTTTGTTTTGTTCTTTTTAAATAGAAATAAAAATATATAAGCATATTAAAATTGTTTTTTTTTTTAAAAATAATATAAAATGTCGAGAAGTGCCTTACGTGCAATAGTCGTTTAAATGTTCTGGAAATCTCACCCTTCTTCCAGAACGCGTCGTTTTAAGTTTATTTTCGGATACTGTCGAAGTATCATCGTGTGTGTTGGTTGTCGGATGAGGTATTGTAAGTGTCGGAGTCGTGTCGTTCGATTGTACCGAAGGAAAATCCACGTAGATAGGATTTCCTTCTAAATACGCTGCTTTTAAGCGATCGATGCTGATGCTATCGTTGGTTCCGTTCTTATCGACTATATAGTACTTAGATTCACGTTGAAGAACTTTGAAGGGTCCTTCGTATGCTGATTCGAATGGTCGTCGATGCGAGTCTCGACGAACGAAAACGTGTGTACTATATCGTAAGTCAGGTTGAACGAAAACATCAGTTGATTGAGGTCGAGTGAAAGCAGGTTTAACTGAACGCATTGCGTTTGTAAGCCTGTTCGTGTAGGAGGTTAGATCCATGTTCATTGAAGAGGATGAAGGATCCACGAATTCTCCTGGAAGTCGAAGTGTCGTTCCATAAACGAGTTGAGACGCAGTGTATCCAATGTCAGCTTTCACTGCATTGCGGATACCTAGTAAGACGAGTGGAAGAGCGTCGGTCCACTGTGAAACGTTTGCTGCTGATAGCGAAGCTTTCAGTTGTCGGTGAAAACGTTCTACCAACCCGTTTGCTTGTGGATGGTAGGCGGTCGTTCGGAAGCGAGTGATTCCTAAAAGTGTGGTCAGACGACGGAAAAGATCGGATTCAAACTGACGTCCGCGGTCTGTGGTGATGGTTGAAGGGCAACCGAAGTTTGCTACCCATCGTTCGACGAAGGTGCGGGCCACTGTTTCAGCAGTGATGTCCTTGATAGGTACTGCTTCTGGCCATCGAGTGAAACGGTCAACGCAGGTTAAGAGATAAGAGTATCCATTTGAATCTGGTAAAGGTCCTACCAAATCCAGATGGACATGGCCGAAACGGGCATCGGGAGTTTTAAACGAGCCTAAGGGACATTAATTGTGTCTGATAACCTTAGATTTTTGGCAGCTTACACAGGAGCGTGCCCACTCCCTCACGTCTTTATTCATTCCAGGCCAGCAAAACCGTTCTGCTATAAGCTTGATGGTTGCACGAACACCTGGATGCGAAAGTTTGTGCAATGTGTTGAAGACATTGCGTCGATAATGTTTCGGCACGATTGGGCGATCCCTACCTGTAGATGTGTCACAAAGTAGAATTTCCTTACCTGTTCCCATCTGTTTGATGCGTAGTTTAAGTGTTGTGGACGATAACTCGTGCTGAAGATCACTGTCTTCTTTTTGAAGCTCGGCGAGTTTAAGAAGGTCGATTCCTTGGAAACTGTTCGAGGAAGTTATACGAGATAAAGCGTCTGCAACTACATTGTTTGCTCCAGAGATGTGTTGAATGTCTGAAGTAAACTGCGAAATGTAGTCCAGTTGTCGAGACTCACGGGGAGAGTACTTGTCAGAAGGAGAGCTTAACGAGAAAGTGAGCGGTTTATGGTCCGTGAAAAGAGTGAATTCACGACCTTCGATGTAGTGTTGGAAATGCCGTACAGCACAATACATAGCTAGGAGTTCCCTACCGAATGTGCTGTACCTCGATTCGGTGTCTAGTAACCTTCTAGAGAAAAATGCCAAGGGTTGCCAGGAGTTGTTAACCCATTGTTGTAAGACTCCTCCGATTGCCGAGTCGGATGCGTCTACTGCGATGCTAATGGGTGCTCGGGTGTCCTGATGTGCGAGCATTGTTGCTTTAGCAATCAGTTCCTTAACTGTGGAGAATGCTTTTCGTGCGGTGTCGTCCAAATTAATGGATTTCGCATTTCCACGAAGTTGGTCGGTAAGAGGTTTCATAAGTAATGCGCATTTCGGTATGAAACGTCTATAGAAACTTACGAGGCCGTTGAACGTGCGTAATTGCTTGACGGTGGTCGGTTCTGGGTAATCCAGAATGGCCGCCACTTTGGTCCTAAGAGGTCAAATGCCTTGAGCATCGATAGTGTGTCCCAGAAAGTCTAACGAGTCGGTTCCGAATTGGCATTTCTGAACGTTTACAGTAATGCCATGTTTTTGAAGTCGTTCGAAAACAAGATCCAGATGCTTGAGATGTGTTTCTCTGTCCGGACTTGCGATTAGACAGTCATCAACATACGCGTGTACGAAGTTGAGACCTCGAAAAACGTCGTCTATGAATCTTTGGAATGTTTGAGCAGCATTCCTTAGACCGAAAGGCATTCGCAAAAATTCATAGAGTCCGAAAGGAGTTATGATAGCTGTTTTCGGTATGTCGTCAGTAGCCATAGGGATTTGGTTATACGTTTTAACCAAGTCGATTTTCGAAAAGACAGTTGTACCTTTCAAGGTAGCTGTCAAATCGTGAATGTGAGGCAACGGGTAACGATCGGAAATGGTTTTCCCGTTCAATCGCCGATAGTCACCAGTTGGACGCCAATCGTTGCTGTCCTTTTTAGGGACCATGTGCAACGGAGATGCATATGGGCTACTTGACGGTCGTATGATTCCTAAGTCCATCATGTGATCGAATTCGTTTTTCGCTAACCTTAGCTTTTCAGGAGCTAGTCGTCGTGCTTTAGAGAATACAGGTGGTCCTGTAGTCGTGATGTGATGTGTAACGTTGCTGGTTACACACGGTAGTTTCGGTTGAGTTTGTTGTATCCCAGGGTACTTATCGAGTAGTGGTTGATAGAGTGGGTCTATCATATGTTTAACTGTGACTGGGGATACTCTACAACCAGTGAAAGAAGTTACGCAAACGGACAAATTAGTGTTCCCGTCTACTAGCCTCCGTTTGCGCGTATCGATGATCAGATTGTGGTGTTGTAGAAGGTCCATACCAATGATTGGTATAGAAACATCTGCAACAACGAAAATCCAGTGTATGGGTTTGCGTAAACCCACGTTAAGGTAAACGTACCTTTTGCCATACGTAGCGATCGGTTTTCCGTTTGCCGCCTGTAAGTTTAGGGTCGATTCGTGAAGCCGGTCGTTAGGATTTGCTGGGAGAACGCTAACTTCTGCGCCAGTGTCGACGAGGTAGCGAGCTCTCGTTGTCACATCTGTGACGAATAACAGACGGCTTTGTTCGCCGGCTACGGTTGCCGTTAACGCGTGCCGGCCTGGAAGTTTCCCGAATTGTTTTTCGAATCAGTCGGTTTCGTGTTGGGAAAATTGCAGAGTTTTCTGCAATTTCTGGAAAGCTTTCCATACTGGTTATGATACCAGCACCAGTCGGGGTTATCTGTCTCTCGTGGTCTAGAGACAGATCGCTTACGAGAAATGCTTCTACGTGGTGTGCGCGATCTCTTACGGTCGGTACGAAGACTAAGATAACGCGTGAACGAGACCAGAACTGCTTGCACCTGTTGGGGAAGTTTTGACAAGAAGAGTTGTTTGAATAGACCTTCGTCGAAAGTTCTTAGGCCTATAACCTCTCTCATCCGTTGCAACATGTCTGTCGCAGAACCGTGTTGCAGGTCGATGTTATTGAAGAGTTGATCTAACCTTTGTCGATCGGTTAGATCTCCTCGTTTAAGAATCGAGCGTTTTAAGATTTCGTAAGGATCGGAAACATCACTAGTAAACATACTAGGTGTTACGTACCTGTTGAATTCGCGCGGTAGTGCCTTGACTACTGCGAGGAATTGTGCACGTGTGTCGATCACGCCGTGCTCGGAGAAGTCGGCTTCTGCGTAGCAAAACCAGGCTTCGATGTTGTCGGGCCAGAAAGGCATCAGTTGAAACGAAGGTGGGGACAAAGTCTTAAGCTTGAGTACTTTAGGTGTCTGTTCAGTCATGATGAAGTATGAAGTACGATAATGAACGAGGGGAAAATATATATATATCCAAGAAAAAACACGAAAAAAAATCACAATGTTTAAAAAAAATAAAAAAATAAGGCAATGATATATAAAAATCCCAAAAAGGAACAGACTCACAGTTGAAATTAGGTGTACCAGATCACGTCGGGTTCACCAATGATTGATGTCACAGGTATTCAGTGGTTGACAACGCTTCTACCAGTAACACCTTCTTATGTATTTCGTTCCCACCAAGAGAAATCAAAAGACAGAGTCGAGGAGGTTGGAAGAGTATATTTGGCGATGACCAATATATCGGAATTCTCTGATCTAATCTGGCTAGCGAATGAGGTTGATGTTGAGCACAGCGTTACCACACGTGATCTGGTGCGGATGCCTGACCGAGCGCCTTCAGCTAGATGAGTCCACTAAAACATATGGTCAGCATCCAATGTCGAAAACTTACAGAGCTATTTATTTTAGGGATTTATTTACCGCTACAACCTGATAGCCTTCTTGGTCCGGCTCCCAATATGTACACTATGCCCTTATCAGATGTTATATCCAATAGCAATGAGAAAACTTTTTTGTAATTCCGCCGGCTTTCCTGCCGGCAACGGTAAACATATTTCACATGATGACAAAATGGTTGAATCTATTTCCCCTCGCAACACGACTCTTACCTTAGCTAATCCTATGAGTTTTCATGGAACTACCAATTGCGATTTATACTCCAACCTGCTTCACTATGATAACTCTGAGTTTCTTATTCTTTCGTTCAATGCCTGCTCTCTGTCTAATAAAATTATTCATCCTAAAACTTTTATTCCTTGTTAATCCAACCATTGTACTTATTACGGAAACGTGGTGTAATTCATCTATATCCGATCATTCCTTGAATGTAGATAACTACGTTTTCTTTAGAACCGATAGATGTCATGGAATAGGAGGCGGTACAATTATCTATGTCCGTTCAGACATTCAAGCGTGCAAATTTGAGGATAAATCCCTTGATGCTATAGAAGACTCCACTTGGGTTACTGTAAACTGTGGATCCCAAAATTATTTACTGGTGGGATGCATATATAGACCACCTCATGCGGATAATAAGTTTGACAAATTACTAACAAACATATTTTCCATTGCTTCGCATCAACCGCATACTTTTAAAATCATCGGAGGTGATTTTAATCTGCCAAAAATTACATGGGGCTTGACTCCGGTACCAGGTCGATATAACAAGCTAGTTGAAACATTAGAAATTTGTGGATGGGTTCAACAGATCCGAAAACCAACCAGGGGGAATAATACACTTGATTTAATGTTCACAATCAACATAGACTCTATCTCAGTGCATACCAGTCATGAGTTTTTTATGAGTGACCATAGAGTTGTATTGAGCATTATTCACTCTTTAAACGCCATACAATTGAACTCTAAAGCTTCAATGACGTACCAGAGCAGATATTTTGATCAACAAACATGGAAACGGACTGAAACTCTCATTCGATGTTTACCATGGGAAACTTATTTTACCACAAATAATGTTGACATTGCGCTTTCCAATCTATATCACAACCTGATATATTGTCTTGACTGCACTGCTCCAGTTATTGGCCGTGTGGCTCATAATGCTAATAGGGCCCAAAATACTTTTAAAAGAAAGCTGAGGAAATTAAAATACCGCTACTATGAGCAGAATGATGTGTATGCACTTCAGAGTATACTTAAATTAATCGACAGAAATGCTTCATCTAAACGAAAGTATTTCATGAATATAGAAAATAAAGCTCTACGTAGTAAAAGCCCAGAATTACCAATACTTCGACTTTTTAAATCCCGTGTAAAGTCAAATTCCCTTGGCACGACCAAATTCTTCATAGTTAACGGAAGCATTGTTAACGACCCGAATACTATATGCGAACAATTCAGCAAGCACTTCTCGCAGTGCTACAAAACTGGGACTGAAAGCTCCATCATTACATTTCCAATGCTAACATCCAGACATCTGTCGAAAATTGATTTCACACCCTCCAACATCAAGCAGGCCATAACTGCCCTGAAAAAGTCTTATGATGGTGGACCTGACGGGATACCTTCATCATTTGTGAAATATGGAAGTAGAGAATTTCCACTATTTTGTTTGAAACTTTTCAATCTATCTATGGAATATGGGACCTATCCATCTGTATGGAAAACATCCCTTATCACCCCTAGATTCAAAACAGGACCACGTAGTGATATTATTAACTATAGGCCAATTAATTTGACATCCGTGCTCTCAAGAACCATGGAAAAAATCATCCACAAACAGCTACTATCATTTTTACTTTCGGCTAGTCTGATCAGCCCATCCCAACACGGGTTTATGACTAAACGCTCATGTCTCACATCGCACCTGGAGTTTTTTGATCAAATTACCCAGAGAAGAGATGTTGGTCAGTCAGCGATAATTCTTTACTTCGATTTTAGTAAAGCTTTCGACAGTGTCTCACACAAACTTCTTTTAAAACTCTCTTCATTTGGCATACAGAATCCCCTTTTATCTTGGCTCAAATCTTTTTTAGAAGAACGTAGCCAAATCGTTCGCTTTGGATCTTGCTACTCTAAACCTGTAAATGTAACCAGTGGGGTTATACAAGGAAGTGTGGTTGGTCCATTACTCTTTCTCCTTTTTATCAATGATGTGTGTTCCCTCTTTCAGTATGGTAAGCCTTTTCTTTTTGCTGATGACCTGAAAGTAGTTTATTCATTCTCTTCTCCCACGAAAGAAAGCTATATTTCAGCGGTAATCCAGGAGGAAATAAACAAGTTGTACGAATGAACTATTTCGTGGAATATGCCACTTAATGTTGACAAAAGTGGATTTATTCACATTGGTCTCTGTCTTAACTTAAATCTGACTGTACAGACACATACACTCAAACCTCTCAACACTGTTCGTGACCTGGGTTTAAGATATAGCAACAGTCTGAACTTTACTGAACACATTATATCTCAAGTATCCAAAGCTAGAAACCTGATCGGATTGATAATGATAAACTTCAATAATATCGAATCGAGATTGTTACTATACAGAAAATGTATCTTACCCATTCTTGAATATGGTATTTTAGTTTACAGTAATTGTAGACATAATGATCTGATTAGAATTGAAGGTGTTCAAAGAAAGTTCACCAAAGCTGTTCTGAGATATTCCGATAACAAAGACTATTACCAAAGATGTCAACAACTCGACTTAGAACTTCTTTGGATCAGACGTATCAAATTAAATCATGTCTTTATCTACCGGCTTATTAACGGTATTTCCTACTCATCGGTATCTACCCCTTCATACCTTATGATATCATCCCACAATCTACGCAATAAGGAGAATATTCTAGCGATTTCAAGAACCCACACAAACTTACATCAGAATTTTTTCCTTATTCGCTACTCAACCATGTGGAACAGACTGCCAATGAACCTCCGTTGCAGTGAAACTACAACCCGGTTCAAAAGTCTCCTTGATGATTTTCTTTCCGAAAGTGGATTATGTCACCTATTGAATATCAATGTATTAAACAATGATTTATGCAAACAAGGTCCGTCATCCATTTAATTGCCTGAAAAGCAAAATAAAAACTTTAAATCTTTTCACGTCTATTTTGTTTTATTTCTCTTTATCTTAATATATGAAGTCTGATTATGTTCGTGTTTATCATTATTACCGTTATTAATATCATTACTAGTTCCCCGACACATTAGATATTCTTTTTATATCTTCTTATCCTTCTAAACATACTTAACTCCAGATTGTCCTTTGAAATCAATTTTGACTTTCATAGCATCAATCTTAATTATTATTGCACAAATATTTATACTAATATCCGGTTTCATTCTGTATACTATTACATAAATTTAAATGTATTCATCTGAGTGCTTTAAAGGATTTTTATTTTATTTTTTTTAAATTTCTGGTTTCCTTCTGAGGTTGATATTCATTACACAATTATTATTCTTATCATGGATGAATCTTTTCACTAGGTGTTCACTTCTTTTCTTTCTCTTCTTTCCCTCTAAATAAATATTATTCTTAAGATTACGAAGTTTGTAATTAAAACAATAACTTGTGCTACACTTTAATTAACTTCTCAGATTCGTTTTATCTTCACTATGCATATATGACTCATACATAGTGATATTTTATTATCCTTTTCACTAAATTGTGACTTTCATAGCATCACTCTAAATTATAACTGCACAAACATTTATTCTAGTGTCATATCTTACTACAATGATAAATTATTTTTTCTTACTAATTTAACGATACACACATAGTCGTTTATTCTTGTCCTGTGTTCATAAACACGCCAATTAAACTGTTTGCGTATTTCACGTCTCCTTTATTTCTATTCCCTTATTTTCTCCATTTCCTTCCTTAAACTCTATTCAGTATTCTTCTCAATTACAAAGACCCGATTTATTATTATTATTATTCTACTATTATTACTCTAAATTTTTTTTAAATATGGCAAGTATAATGCTAACATTATTGAAAAATGTGTATTATTGCATTTTCTGAAGAAACCCGAAATGGTTTCTTCACAACACTTATGTATCCATAAGATGTCTGTGAATAATAATAATAAAATATATATATATTAAGCAAGGGGCCTACTAAGTTGAAATGCGTGAGAGTATCTCGGATAAAGTCGTCGTAACCCTCGCGGGTGTGAGATGAGTTTGAAGTGAGGGATTGAATGTTCTTCATTAGCTCGGTATTTTGATAGCTAGACTTAGTGGGAGATGTATCAAATGAGCTAGGGAAGTTGGTTAGGGAGTTTACCCAGGAGGAAAGGGTGAGAGTACTCTCTGATGGAAACTTTACGGAGGAAATAAATTTATGGGTTTCATGTGGTTTGAAATAACTTGGGCTATATGCTTCAACAGAGGTGTCATTAGGGGTCTTATTCCAAAAAAATCTTGTACAGGCCTACTGTGAAATGTATGGTTATTTTCAAAATAGTCTTGATGGTTAGACTCGTAGCCTCTGTTATGGCTATTTACTTTAGCGTGAAAGGGGTCTGTTGCGCTTAACTGGAAGGAGTTGCGGCTGTTATTATACATAGGAGCCGTTTTTATGTGATGGGTTGGCACTAAAGGGTGTGGAAAAGTTTCTTTCTGAGAATAATTACGGTTGTGATCCTAGGGAATGTAGGTAGGGCGTGGAGTGAGAAACCTATTATTACTATTCTTATTATTGGTTTTAGGCTTCAGGGGGTGACTTGGGTGGCCAGTTCTCTGGTAGTTTCCGTTAGTCTGCGTGTAAGACGGCTTGTTACGCCGAAGCCCACCACCCATTTTGCAACTTAGAGGTATTGAAAGCAAGCTGTACGATAGCATCGGGGAGAACCTGTTCACTGTTCTTGGGATACCTATAGAGCAGTTGGGTTCAGTCTTACGTGTTTCCCTATTCGGTATCGTGAGATTTGTTTTCCCACCCTTTATTGTCAGAGCTGGAGTCTTTCGTTGTCTCTGTGAAATGAACTTAGGTTCATTCAAGTCTACTTGTGGGGTATCTTTAGGAGGACAAATTTTCAAGTGTATAGGTTTACTTGGATGTGTGGTGTCACACGACTCACATTTTAGTACATTACCGAAGGAACAGCTGGGATTAGTCATGTTGTTGTGGTTTTTGGTGTCAGATGGGGTCCGTATCTTATCCAAAGGTTTCTGATCTGCAGACTCATCTAGATCAACAAAGGGATCAGCCGTATATGGAGTGGTGTCGTGCTTACTGTTGGTGTGTTTTAAACTATTTGCTATGTTGCAAACTGTCTCTGGCTGATTATTAACTGTAACACTCCCATTCAATTCTATTGCTTCACGTCTTCTTACACGACGTTGACAGGGCGTAAGGTCTGGAGTGACTTTTATATTCTTGTATGGAATTAGTGAGTTAATTTTTTGCTCCAATCAATAAACTGCTTAGCATCATTACAACAGCAAACATAAACAGGGGGGCAAGTTGATCTGTCTGACTTTCTTCTAAGGCGGGTGAATTTGCAGTTGACGTTAGGCATACCGCATGCCCTAAGGCAAATATCCCTTAACTTAGATGGGTGTGTGCGGTCGGAAAGGTTATACACAACTGCATTGAAAGAGGACATCACCCTTTTCGTCACTTCTTTAGCCACAAACTCCAAGATGCACTCAGCTTTAGTGAGTTGCTCAAGATTTCTGTCTGTGTCGAGGCCCCATATATGAGTGAGGGGCGCTAGTTGCTCAAGTTTGCCGTTAATTTCGGATAGAGAGTTTTGTAGCTGTCTGATGTCATTACTATATCTATCAGTATTTTGGTGTGTATGAGATGGACCACTGGACTCTTTAGTTCTTGAAATTTTAGATTTAGACCTTGGTAGAACATACTGTCTAGTAGACTGTGCTGGGTTTTCGATGCACGTCAGTATAGTGTCTTCTATGTCAACCAGTCTTACCGTCGGCATACTGCATGTAGAGATAGAGGGGCAGTGATATGGGGAATCTGGTGATGATAGAGACATTTATGTACAGTAACCATATTGTTCAGTAGTTATCCTCTTACAGAATGATGTGAATTTCGCGTATAACCTTAAAGATCAGGTAGTCACATAAAGACAAATCTATAATTTTGCGTTGAGGTCTATTGTCACAGTAATACTACTACCAAAGTACACCATAGTTCTACGGTTTACTTATCAATCGGTCTCTAAAGTTTCCCACATCAAGGCTAATTTTAGCATATCCCGACCTTTTGTACCACCTGTTCTATCCATTTCACCCATTTTTAGTGTATTGCTTCTTGTTTTGTTGTCGTCAGCTTTCGCCAGGATCTATTTAACAACTCATATTTCAACGTAGTCATGAAGAAATTGCCTAAGAGACCTGATTGCTGCTTTGGCGTCGCTTTAGTATGCAATGTGAGAAATGTGAAAATTGGCTTCAGAAAGATACACAGATCTTACGGTAACTGCTTGCAACAGACTTAGTAATTCAAATCGCAGGTGGGTATGTGGCACATGCAACATTAAGGCTCAGTATGTGCTAAGCAACATCACCATTCTTTTGACAAGTCCGCGAAAAATGTCAGCAAACCTGTGAAAAGGCAGTCCTGTATGGATAAACAAAGACGCGCAGTGTGTTAAGGAACAGGATCTTCGACAACATTAGTATCGATGGAATACGGCCAACAAAAGTGAGGATATGCTGGAACTCAGCACCGCCGTAACGTCAAAGTTGTTAAACTCTCTCAGCATGCTTGTGTTTCCCCAGCACAGGCTTCCTGAACGCAACTGTGGTCTCCAAATAATATGTTGGCGACTGAACTCTCATTAATAGTTACAAAGAATCCAGTGTCACATTCGAAAAACGCTGAAGTGAAATCAACTGATGAAGTGACCGTACAATTTACCTCTAAGATTGTCCGACCAGTCGGCACATACACTATAGCCTCGTCAGAAAAAAAGCCTGTCTATATAACCTTACCGTTTAGAGGTGATCTAAATAGCCTTTTATTGAAACAAAGGCTTAAATCAGTTATTGACAAGACGTAATTCTCAGCAAACGTCATTTTCAGGGAAAGATAAGGTTCATGTTTCGCCAAAACTTAAAAGATTTGAAAACGATTGTGTCACACCTCATTGTATTTATTAATTTACATGCGTGTGTGATCATACATAGGTACGGGAAGTAATCATTTTCTCCAAATCAGTGTGTCTGAAGGGCTGCAAAAAAAGTAAGATCAAATGACCCAATAAGAGTAGATGGTAAACATTCATCAAACATTATCGTCAAACACATAGTTGAAACAGGTCGTAAAACTGATCGTAACACGGCTTTTCTGGTGTTGTAAAAACGTGTGATTAGTCGATAACTGGAACGCCGTATCCGAAAAAGTGGTATCAGCCTCATTAGCGAATGTTTTCAAAGAAGATCTGGGTCTTCACTAGAAGACAAGCTGTAAGGATTGACACGATTCCACCAACCTACTAGCGTTAACACCGGAGACTAAAGAAGTTTGCCGCTCAAGGTCGTCGGGATGAGAGCGAAAATCTGAAAGTGTGTGACTCGCTAGGACATGCGTTCAGCTTCTTGTTTGAGACGTTATGCTAGGCATTTCTCTTCAAGCATCCAAAGAAGCCAGCTAGATATCACAAAAGTTTCATTAAAAGATGTGATCGATCAAGGGTTCAGTAATCACTCGAAACCGTTCACTGAGGATAAGGAAACTAAGATCACACGCTTGAGTAATGGTCTTCGTGTGGCTTCTCAAAACAAACTTGGTAGCCAGTGTGCAATAGGAGGTTTGTTTCAGTTTTTATACTCTATCTTTAGTTATTATTAAGGCTGGTCCTAAATATGAAGGGAACTTTGCCAGCGGGACTTCTCACTACCTTGAGAAACTAGGATTTCATGTTAGTCATTATTTTGTGCCCTATTTTTAGTCATCTGACCTTTACGCAGATCGAAATTCTTTTCAAGAGGCCATGGAAAATTGTAACTCGATTTTTGACTGTCAAGTAGCCAGGTATTTTCATGCTTTAACATTTTTCATTTGCGACTTTTAATTTTGGAGTTAGTGGTAATAAATGTAGTCACTAGTCAGTAAAAAATTACTTGTTCTCGTTTTGTGATGGTAAAGTTACATTTCTTACTATCACATTGCCCGAGTTCTGGAAACTATCAAGTTTTATCTACCACTTGCGTCTAGGCATTTTGATGGAAACATCAATAGGGATTAATCATTTTAACTTATGCGATTCGTACATTGAAGTACACTGGTTATAAGAAGTGATTTTTGAATTGTTCATCGATAAACAGGATGAGTGCTGGATGGTCTTCATTAATGCTACTGATGTTATCCAAATTTCCTTTCATCGTCATACATTCACAGTGCTAATATGATATATTTTAGTAAGGGGTTCCAACGGATCACGACTTTATATGAGGAACAAATATCCAAATTTGAATCTGATAAGGTTTTTCAGGGTTGTGAGATTCCCTTTGACTATCATATGAAGTAAAGAGATATATGACGTAGACTTACCTATGTTGTTTTCTGGTTAGCGTTATTTAGCGAGTTCGTTTTCTACAGGATGGGGTCGCTAACCCCATACCCAACTCTCCTTTATCCGGGCTTGGGACCGGCAGTAGCTCCACAGGGGCTCTAGGCGGAGTTATGAATGGTCGTGAAGACGGTAGTATCAGATCCATCCCTCACCCTTAATATCAAGTCGTTATGACATCCTCTTATACATAGTTTAGTTTCTTTGTTAACACCTCTTATTATATATGACCCCTAACGTATGACGAGCATAAGACTCGAAATGTGTCTTCATTACGGCTCTTAAAGACCTTACGGAGTATAAAAAAATGCCACGGGCTTTAGTTATTGCTTCACAATTAGCTGGTCTTGTGAGGTCATTGCCTATAATAATGTGTACCATCCAAGGTGTTTATACAACGATGCAATGATGTAACCTATCATATCTTATGATTCGACGAAAAGAAATGATCTTTCCTCATATTCAGTACTAGTTTCTTTAACGTCGGTATTAATGTCTTTGTTTATTTATTATTTTATTTTATTTGAACACAGATATTGGTGCAAGGAGGCACCAAATACATATGGGCTGTGATACTGCCCGGGTGCCCAAGCCGAAGCAGGTGTTCTTAAGGGGCCACACCCGGAGCTTTCGACCTGAAGGTCTGAGCCACAAGGCAGTAGAGCATCGTAAGGAGGTGCACTCTCATGGTAGCCGATGACCAACTATTGGTTCATACGCCATTTGTTTTCTCAAGATCCTGGGGCCTATGTGCACCATTGGTTTGAAATCAGGGTTTTCCAACTCCCCTAGGTGGACTCTCCATGTCCATCAACCCGGTTAAAGTGCCAAACATTCGCTTTAAATCCTCTTAATTTCGTAAAGAACAATAATGCCGTGAAAAGGCAATGAGTAGGACTTCCTTGACAGTGGTTGTATGTATGTGGCCATGTGAGAGCATTTCGAGAGGGAGAGCTGATTCTCCCCACTCTCGGCCATACCAGGGCATTTTGGGGCAATAATATATCATGAAATACAGTAGTCCACTAACAAATGACAACTAAGTAGGTCAACTGGGTTTTAGAGGTAAACTGAATAACTTTTGTATCATGGCACTGGATTTGTATAAAATTACGTTGTATGGGAAAGTATTACTTGACACGGAGTCATGAACAAATTACGTAATTGCATTAGTCACTACGTAATATATTGCTCTCAGTTTGAACTTATAACAAGCATTGTCATTTGAATATGAATTATTTGTCAATATAGTTTATCTGACTAATACAATTATTCGTAGATTAATGAGTAAAGAGATCTGATTATTTTTTGGTCATAATATTTCTGAAGCGCATCATCAAAATGAATCTACAGATCTTTATTGTCTAGATACAAACTTGAAACATAAATACCAATGAATCTTTTAAACTTACACAGTGAATAATGTGATGGTTATGGGAGCATAAACCAAAGCAATTAGGTAAGCTAGACGTTTATGCGTTATTGGCTAACCTGGATGTTTACTGTAGAGAGCAGTAGCAAATTAAGACGTTACATCACTATACTTGATAGTAAGTAAAGTAGATTTAGATTTAAAGCATTCCTTTTTTTCGTCTTAGAATTTATGTGTAACATTCATTTGCAACCTAGTTGTTTGAACTTCTTTAGGTGAAAATTGAATTCGTTAACACCATCTTAACACTAGAAACTCTCGACCATTGCGCAACACTTGTGAGGAATACTTCCATCACCTTGAAAGAAGCGAACAGAACTTCCATAATTTAAGCTATATATATATATATATATATATATATAAGACACACCAAAAGAGGATTTCGATATGTCAGTCAGCTACAATGTAGGACCAGGCACATATGTGCATCAGTCCAAGTTGCCATACCGCATTAGCACGGCATGATGATCATCGGATTCATAGAAGTAGTTCATTCAATGGTGGTAATATATAAAAGAAAGATGTCTTTGCTTACTGTCCTACTTCTTACTATGGCTTCATTATATGGTCTTGCGACCGTTCTGCTTTTCCTTGAGTAATATTTCACATGGAAAATTACTTTCCTAGGTGGCATTTCGCCGCTACATACCCTTCAAGTAAATCAGTAGGATGACAGACTGGTTTGAATAAATTTTTTGGCAATCATAATAGGAAAGCAAATGTTATTGTGTCACTTCCATTGTTTCCAGCCAAACGTTGTTGTTTACTTGGAGGCATTTACTTAGTTGATTTTTTCTGATCTTAATCCTTTAATTAGCATGGGCCTTTTGGGATGAATGTATGAAAAACGTCGACTTAGGCACTTTAATAAGTCTGTCTTCCTAATCCATTGGTAAAACCTTATACTTAACTTTGAATTGTTGCTCTTACCTTCACTCCTCTTGGATAGATTTCTAAAGGTCCGCTAACATCAACCTGTTTACGCAGTGCAAGTTGTACCAATTAACCCCTTATTCGTCAGTTAGTGATCATAAAATAATGATATAGGTTCATTTTGTTGCATTTCGACAATATGTGGCGAGTGCATATCTTAATCAATGTTGTCCGTTCTCATTGACTAGAAGAGAAGGAACATTGAAAATATCCAGGAATGTCAGACTACCATCTAAAACCAATCCGACATATAATTGGATCATGATAAATGTCTAGTAGCTGAAAATTCGCACTGTTAACTACGCTTCATTAACACAAGCTATACGATCTGCCTCTCTAAGTCATACGATAATAATTCCACAATCGGCTTTTCGAACGCGCAGAATTAGTGGTTGAAAATCGCAACCTAGTGTAGACCGTTAGGTTAGCGTAATCCAACACAAAACCAGGTACAGGAGTGGGAGAGAACTCATGAATAACAAGCGTAAACATTTAGAAATTAAGACGATAACTTTATAGTCTAAGTATACATCTCTTAACCGGTAGGTCCCTTATTCGATATATAAGTAGTGTCATTAACTCTCACTTAGGAAGGAGCCGCTCAAACCCGAGTATATATATATATATATATATATATATATATATATATGCAGGTAATTTTACTGATGTTAGTTTGTTTCTCTGGATTTTCGGTACTTATTATGCTTTAATTTATAGAGATTTCATAGTCTATGCAGTATCTGGTTTCAACACAAATATGGATAAGCTTACGCATGTATTATCTGAAACAGTTCTTAGAGCAAAATTTACTGAGGAAGAGATTGAAATGGCAGCTAAAAGTATTTCCTTTGAACTTGAAGCTTTGGAAAGATCACCACCAGTTGAACCAATTATGAATGAATTATTACATGTGACTGCTTATAAAAATAACACACTTGGCTTGCCAAAATATTGTCCTAAACAGAATTTAGATAAAATTAATCGCGAAGATATCATCAAATTTGTTGCCATTCAATTCAAGTAGGTTGTTTTTTCTTTGAATTCAATAAATATAAATCAGTACACCATCTTAAATATTGAGCTTTGTTTTTAAAAGTTACCCTTTCGAATAGTACATGCTTAAAAACGTATGACAATATTCTCCTAACAGCAGTGCTTTATTAATGCTAGTCAGTTTCTTTTTTTGTCAGGTTGTTGGGTGGAAAATTAAACATTCTTTAGATTTTTTAGATTTCCCAATATGATCGTTCGTAGTAGTTAACATTATTTTTGTTATTACTGTCTTACATTGGTGCATCGAAGGTTAAAGTATGAGTGTATGTACTCTCTCAAGACCAATCTTCAGTGACATCAACTCTTGTTAGTTGTCCAGTCACAACGTAGAATCTGGTACGTATGTACGTTGGTTCAAGTAACTATACTCCATTAGCACAGAGAGATAAAATGGTCAGGCGAAATACCAGAATAGTAGAGGTAGTAACTCATTCAGTGGTAATAGGAAAAATTAGGCATCGAAGACACGACTCAATAGGAACATATAAATTAGTGAAATGAAAATAAGGGAGAGCTGTGAGGAATTCAAGAGCTTATAATTTAGAGAATGACAAAGAGCGGATGCAACTGCACCACTGCAAACGATTTTGAGCTATGTCATTCAAAGTCTCTAATCGTTGGTTACGATAATCACAGGATCCCCAGCCAGGTAGTCCATACCTATTAACATCAATTGTATTTATCGCACAGACTTCAACCAGGAAGTTTACGCATCTGAACCCTGATAAATCTAATCCTAAGGATTGATCCCATATATTACACTGGATATCATCAGGCTTTACCTAAAATACCATTTCAACCACCATAACACTATTGTGGTACGTCGTGGCTGGGTGACACTAGTTTATGCACTAGTTTACCACCACCTACTACTGTCCGTTTTATCTTTAAATCCATCCTAAAGGCAACGTCACTGACTTTTATGCATTTTACTTGTAGCATCCCAAGTGGTTTTCATACCAATCACTGTTTTTGCAGCCAGGATTAATTGAGAACGTAGAAAAACTGTCCTCCCATGACGATAAATCTTGGCATGAAATGTAGTTGGGTTTGATTAGCGTTTCTTATCCCGTTCTCGCTATTATAGTATAGTTTCCCTCTTTTTTTACCGCACATCTGATTTTTCTTCGTTCTACATTGTACTGGTTTGTGGCATACATGTGAAAAGTTAATTAATCAATGGACTAAGTCATCTTAAAACGACACTAAGATACGACTTTCATTATTTCATTAAAGCAAAAATAACTTGTTCTGTTCACATTCATTAAGTATATAAAATCTCTGTTATTGTCACTTCTTTATTATTTAAAATCATTTTCATTGATATAACTGACTGGAGAAAATAAATCGGCGGTCGGTGTATGAGATAATATTATTCAATGGAAGTAAGTTGTATTACACAAATAACTCTTGACTTCTCAAAACTCTGTAAGGGACTTTCAAGAGATTATGTAACTTATTACCCGTAAAATAGAAGTAATTAGTAGTCATATTACAGTGTATTATCTGTAAAATTCAAGATTATCCCTTTAATTACACTTATTTCATTGTTTCTCTCATCACTAACCATTTCCATCATGTTTCCCATATCCATGATGTTGTCTTACCCTTTCTGCTATTGCACATCTATTGGTACTATTTAATAATAGTTTTGACCATTTTCTATTTTAATTTGTACATTGTAGACCAGAAAACATGGTGATAGCTGGTGTCGGAATTGAACATGATGCACTAGTAAAGTCTGTAGAGAAATACTTTATTCCAACAGTGCCTAATGTATCTTACGAAAAGGCGGCTAATGATCTGCCTTCACCTGTCACTACTGTCTCCGAATATACCGGTGGTTATTACAAGGCAAGTATTGTTTTATGAATGCTTTAGATTACGGATTACATTTCTGTTCATGTGATTATTTGTAGAATCTAAGACTATGTTGCTTACATTTATTGTTCAGAGCAGTCGGTACTAGAAACATGTTCATCCTTATTGTTAAGAAGCACTAATTTTCTATCAGTGGATTATCCTTTATGATCAGAAACCTAAGTAAACTTTTTAAGGAATAATAGGTTGACAGAATACATTATTTGATTCGGCTGACTTATTATTGACGCTGTGTGAGAAAATCCCTTGGTGGGTGCGAGATTTGAAGCGGGATTTGTGATTCAATGGCCTCAGGTCTTGTTTTGTTTGTCCTGTTTATTTATCGCGGCAGCAGAAGAAAAATACAAGGACTGTCAAAGCTTTGATTTATTCCTGTACGGTGGCTACCCGCGAAATGAAGTGTTATTGAGTCTTAACTTGTTAACCGATGCTTAACAGTCAGATGCTAAAACTGCTAAGCTACACATATTTGTTACGTGAAGCGACGGTTTATCGGTTAAAATAATCGACAGTCAGTCTTTTACTCACAGTTTTAATCCTTTTCCACACCGTCTTTGCTATGAACAGGCAGTTCTTATCACTGATCTCTCAAAGTGTTTTTCAATGTTAAGGACTTACACTAATTTACCGAAATCCATCAGTCGTAACAGGAAATATATTACAGTAATATGTTAAATATGCTTCACTTACCAAAACTCGCAAAAAAGTTTAGTTTAGAAACCATTTCACCCTTATTGTTCAAGCCAAATCTGAATCAATGACATGATAAAGTCAGTTTATCAATCGGATGAGTAACTTGCGTTGAACTATATGCCACGATTTTGTATATAAGGTGTTGAATGAACCACACTACATCCAATTTTCATTCGATGATTAGACAGTATAACTAACTTCTGCCAAATTATGTGACTCAAAGCTTAGATATTTCACATTTTACTGTGTTACACTAGTTGGTGTGATTAGTTATTAGGGATATAACTCTGGTTATAGTAAATTGTTTTTACAAATGATTGTGCAGTTTATTGATTTGAACAAACACTTGTTTAATGTGAGCTGAAAGTTCAAACTATACTCTTAATGTTTAACTTTCTAGTACACAAATATTTGTATCGTTGTCACATTGTATATTTCATGCATATAGTTATTTCGTTTATCCAGATGATCTTTCTCCCTTAAAATTGTAATATACAAAACTGTATATTCGATCCCAAGTTTGTTTACTTATTTTAAAAATGAAATATTTTCTGTCAATCACACTTTCCTCTTTTTTTTCGATCAATCAATTAATAGTTAGAACGTGATCTATCACAATATCATGCACCAATGCCTGAATATGCTCATGTTGGCATCGGTTTTGAATCATGCAGTTATACAGATCCACAATTTGTACCAGCATGTGTACTTCATTCATTACTTGGTGGAGGTGGATCTTTTTCAGCTGGTGGACCTGGCAAGGGTATGTATACTCGACTATATCTAAATATTTTAAATCAGTAAGTTAGTTATGTGATAATATTTAAGTATTTTGATTCTCATAAATTGGTGGTATGAATTTTTGTCAGATGTAATTCACTCATGTTAAAAATTAAACAGATATTACTGATAACATTAGATAATCTTCGCACAATTTTTCGAGTTAGTTGAAATTGCTGATATGGATCCATTAAATTCTGACTCAACGGTCCCAATACATCGTAATCTCTGCTAAACCTGAATATTCTGCGCAGAAGGTTAATTTGTCAATAATGTCTTTCAGAAACAAGTAGATAGGTTCTTAGTAAACTATAAAGGTGATATTTATCCCAAATGTAGGTTGACGTTATATCGAAATACCTTTAAATGCAACAGTAATATCTATCAGTAACTTAAACCAGTGTATAATTAACTGACAGATGCTCGAAAACATCCCATCCGCCTCTGAACAGTATGAAAAGCCAAGAAAATATAGACTAACCAAAACTCTACTCAGTGATCGTGAGCTGTTTGTGGGCAACAAGAGCAAGAGAGATGAAAACTTCATTGATGACGGGTACTAATAATTGGCTATCTAGACTTATCAAGAAAATAGGTGTTAATAAGCTCGTTGTCAGTGACACTCATTCAGTCAGTCAGCTACAACGTAGGACCAGGCACATATATGCATCGGTACAATTTGCCATACCGCATTAGCACAGCAAGATGAACACCGGATTCATAGAAGTAGTTAATTCAATGATGGGAATATATAGAAGAAAGATTGCAATAAGGATATATTACAGGAAGAAAGAATTAGTACGTAGAAAGATATGAAGCGATTTTAATCTCTTAGTTTAAGGGAAGACAGAGAGTGTATACACCAACGCCATTGTGATCGATTCTGAGCCATGTCACCAAGAATCTCCAACCATTGGTTACGATAGTCACGCGGACCCCAACCAAGTAATCTGCATCTACCAACATGGCTCAGACTGCAAGTTAGTGACTTCAAGCACTGATACCACGTTTTGGTTTGGCCGCCCCTAACTTTCTTCCAACCATCTCGAACACCGGTTAGCATTGCGTGTCGTGGTAAACGGTTTTCAGGCATACGCAACACGTGGCCCAAGTATCTCAGTCGATGAAGATTCACAACCTCATCAACTGATTTACCATCATTCCCTAATACCCTGCGTCTAACCTCACTGTTACAATAGAAAGGGATGGTACAGTTAAATTTTCAAATCCAAGGTATATTTCAAACTTGACTGTACATAATCAGATTCACTGGAATAACGGTTGAATTCACTTGAATAATGCACCCGAGGTCTACTTGTGTCAGAAAGGATGTCTTGGTTACCTAGGAATATTTTTATGTGAGTATATATGAAAGATATATTTGCGGTTCCACAATAAATAATAATTAGTTCAATTTGAGCCCGCATTTAAGGTAATAAGACCACAGCAACACTCAATCATAGACCAATCAAACGTAAAAAACGGTGGGTTCAAAATGGCTATCCATGTAAAATACGTTTCAACCAGTAAGAGCATAGCCTGTTTGTCGATAACTAATTTAGCTATTGAGATACAAGAAAAGGGTGATGAACCGTGATTACTAACAAGTAATATGGTTATGAAACATGAATTTCACAATACTTGTATGGATACGTAGTCATTCCAATTCTCTAAGAACAAATCAGAAATGTCTAGTGTACTATTAGCAATAATTCTTACATACTGTTGATCAAGTGGTAGCTAATGACTAAGCTATGTGCGTACATTTACTAATGTAAGATTTTTCTGGACGATTTCCTGTTTTTTGCCATATGATTACTCAAATTATCATAATTTTGTTATCTGCTTCTTAATTAGTTTAGATATCACTACATACTCCATGTTTTTCCTGTTTTATATCTTGTAGACATCACTGGGTAAACTCAGCACAGGCTGAAAATCATGCTTATGCTGATACAGGATTATTCACTATTATTGGCAGTTCATTTCCAACTTATCTAGATCGTTTAGTCTATACTTTGATTAATGAATTGCACCATACTATATCATCTTCAATATCACATGAAGAGTTGTCGAGAGCTAAACATCAGTTGAAATCTATGCTTCTAATGAATTTAGAAACTCGTGCTGTTAGTTTTGAAGATATTGCCCGTCAGGTGCTTACATCTGATGTGAAACGTGAACCAGACTATTGGGTTGACCAAATAGGTAAGTCGTATTCCGTTTTTAAAATTATTAACAGCAATTGCGTTTTCTTTTACTTACTTTATACATAATCGATCATTAGTACTGATGTTAGTCTATAGTTCAGTATCAATCACCTTCAGACTACAAGGTTATGACATCTGTCTCTTTTACAATCAAAAGCTTTGTGTAAATTTAGTTATTTTTCGTTGAAAACATCCTTATAAGTCCTCAGAAGTTAGGTTCTTGAATCGCCTTTTCATTTTACGTGTTTGCGTCCAATCCTTCCAGTCCCAAATTATAAAAAAACCTGTAATAGGATGGTTTAACCAAAATAGTCATCAGCCGTCATCCAGTTAGTCAGTTATCTTTCGAAATCAACAGGATGCCATACTTCTTCGTTGTTTTCATCGTCGTAGAAGGTCATCCTGTATTATCATGTTATTTTTAGAGTCCGCACAAATTTTACTAAAATGTTTGATCCATTAAAATTGAACTATTTTCACCATTCTTTTATCTCCGTAATCACCATTCAATTACTCTTTAATTATTAAGTATTCACAGATGCGATGAGTCCGGAAGTCTGTTTTCAAAGGAACAATAGTACCAAAACTGTTTGGTCATCTTAAAATCCCTAAAAACAGCTTTTTCCTTCAACAAATCTTATATTTGACCAATTCTGTTTATCACTCGACGGTAAAATGACTAATTCAAATTCCGAAACCATTAAACAAAAAAAAATCGTCAAGCATGATAGAAAATACTTTCAGTAGTTAAGATTAGTTTCATGATGTCTTTGTTCAGCGGTGTTCCTTTTTTAGAGACAGTAGGCTTTTTATACAATAAACTTATTAAAATGGACATAAAAATGGAAATCCTGTTTCTATATCAGGACAGTTATGTTTCAGATGCACAGAGAACGTTCATTTGCAATTCAATGACTAATCTCATAAACAATCGGATAGTGTTCTTATAGGATCACTATTGACTAAACTCTTCTTGGAACATTTCCATCAGAACTAGGACATGACTCATTTAAATGTGAAATCAAACGACTGGTATTTTTTCCTTGTTACATAAATAACACTTCCATATTACTTGCTGATGAAGGATTTGATTGTGACCAACTTGATCTCGTGTGCTGTTGCAGGTATGAGGGCTGATATCAATTCTCGGTTGCCCACACCGTGGAAGGCTATTTCTTGGGGAACCTGAAAAGGAAGTTGGATTAGCGTTGGTCTAAACGACCTAGGAGAGTGACCTCAGAGCCCACAGGATAGCTGCTTGAGGCCGGTTGCACACAGCCTTTTTGTGGGAGGTGTTTAACGTGTTAGCTCCGTTCTTCAAAAGACCTTACCGCTGGAGATGTGACATTTTTAGGGTCGACCTTTTCTAACCCCTTCCATTCTTGTGAGAAGGCAGCATCGCTGCAAATGCTGGTTGCCCGAGGGAAACACCTTACTGCTGTCACACCCCTCTACAGTGGGCAGTACGACTTCGCCACTCAGACTTTGAGTTGCTGGTTTTAGTCTTACCATTCTCCAATCGACCTGGCTGGCATGGTGGAACCTACATTAACATATGTTCCAGCCAATATAGCTCGGTTGGGTCATCACGATAGGCAAGCACGACCATCACGTCAAGGTAGCAGCTACAGTTAGGACGATAGCAACCGATGGTTAGAGACCTTGAATGTCATGGCTCAAAATCGTTTGCAGTCGCGCAGGTGCATCCACTCTTTGTGTTCTCCCAAATCCTAATCTTCTGAATTCTCCATGTCCCTTTACTTGTTCTTTTTCCAAACTTGTTTAACTGGATTATACTCTTTGAATAACATCACACCCTAATGTTTCCGATTACTGCTTATACTTTTACTACCTCTACCACAATGGGATTTGAATCGACAATTGTATCTGTGTGCTAATATGGTATGGCAAATCAAACTGATGTACGTACGTACGAATTTCTACGTTGTTGATGACTGACTGACTTGCTGATGAGAAGTATAGTGTACTTGAGAAATTGTACAGCATCAATCCATCACTCACACTCACATTAAATGAAGAAATTGATGGTACCATTTCATTTTCAGATGTCTCACTAATGGAGAGATTAAACGCGGCATTAAAAATTACATATAGAAAATGAGCATCATTTAATCAGTCTACTCACTTTCGCAGTTTTGTACCTGTTATGTCTTGAGACGACTGACACGTGCCAAGTCAACAAACAGAATTCTAATCCTAATATTGTCCATTTCGCAGCTACTATTTCCTCGGTAGCTTAGTGTCCCCAAATTGACAAATTACACGCCCGACCATCACTACTGATTTTGAGTCGACAATTAAGGTCCTATTACTCTGTTCTTCGACAGCTTTTCTCTGTGTCATGGCTTGAGCCCAGCGTCCACGATATTTATATTTCAAACACGCGGTCTATGTACGTAAATACGTACCTAAATAAAAGATAACACTGATACACGAACAAACCAAAAGTGGCTATGAATAAGGGATACTGTAAGAAATCGGCGGGCAATAAACTTAGGCATAGTAAATCGTATAACCGTAGTTTTGTTATAACAACTTGTCAAATGTCAAAGCGTAATACATTGTATCAAGTTATTTTGTTCTAATGAGAAAATTCAAGTAAAGCTGAATAATAACAATCCCGAAATTACTTAAATGAAACCCTATGAACTTTATAAACAGACATATGATTCAACCGAAAACAATAATCATTCCTAGAAATCAGATATCCCTAAAACTATCGTTCACAACTAGGAAGGTAGGTACTTGTGAATTTACAACACAAGAATAAGTAAAACTCCACAAAAGGCGTTTGCTACAACTAAGGTATGTTGCCTGTTCTACAGTCGTTCTATAGTCACAGCCAAAAAATGAAGATGGACTTTCTCAATTTGTTTCATCTATGTGTATTGACCAATTCAACTGCTCATGTAGAGCGCGTTTTATTGAATACATACAATTAAGTAACCTTGTTATGTAGTTCCGAGCACTCTTCTCTGTGATTCACCAAAAAGCTAAGCAAAGTTGATTAATAGGTACATATTTGGTCATTTATTCTATGCGGGACATTAAGTGGACATAGATAAAGCCTTCCAAGTAATCCAGCCTATCTCATTAACTTCTTTAGTTCTCCAAAAGTTTTCCACAAATTGCACCAAACAATCCCAGTAAGTCATTTCGTTTATTTATTGGATAGACCATGGACACTGACAAACGATTTGCTGATTTCAATTATTAGTCTTGTAGTGTAGTCTACATGAAACAAATCTATCGGAATAATATGATGAGTAGTAAATGACGAAGTCACAAATTGATTGGAGCTGAAGTCGCACTACTGGACACGGATTCTAGTCCTAATTGATTTTCATTCGCTGTGAAAACTGAAGGTCATGGTTTTTATTCTTGTCTGGTTTTATGGTGCACATGGCGAACGGCTCCAGTACTAGGATTAAACAGTTGTCCAGTGCTCCCTGGTTATCAACGGTGCTCTAACTAAAACCAACCTCTGATGAATACATATATCAGATGGGTTTTTGTGGAGATTGTAGTAATTTCAATGGTTAAGATCATGAGTCAGTTGAAGCTAGACTACCATGGAAAACCTGGAAGCACTGGACGGCCGTTTCGTCCTATTGTGGGACTCCTCAGCAGTGCGCATCCACGACCTCGCCCTCTGCGAGATCCGAACCCAGGACCTACTGGTTTCGCGCCCGAGCACTTAACCACTAGACCACTGAGCCGGCATCCAATGGTGTTAATGTCTAACTTCAACTAATCCACGAAATTGAGCGACACATTCACCATTGTCTTCAGTGAGTTACTATCTCACAACAGTGTTTCCAGGTTTTCCATGGTGGTCTAGCTTCAACTGACTCATGATCTTAACCATTGAGAATACATATATCTTATGGAACTGATCAACCATATATAGTTTCATGTTATGCACTATTGTATCACATTCTCCTTTTAATTAAACATTAGTCATACGACTCAGATATTCTAATCGAAATAGGTTAACTCCTATGTTTTAATCATTAAGCCATAATGAATATGCGGAATCGTAGTTCAACAAATAGAGAATTTGATATTTTAAACCATTAACTTACTGATTTTAAAATGGCTCTATATATCTATGTTTCAACAGCCTGGTAGTATTGCGATTTGTGTATTAGTATGTTGTGTTACTCATGGGTAACTAGTTTTTTTGTCGTACACTGTTCTTTTACTTTAATTGATCTTAAACTGACTGTTAACTTATTAGTTGATGCACTTTTTATCTGTAAAACCAATGATGATTTTAAGTATATATAATCTGAGAAATTACGGCAGTTTTTTTAAATTTGATCGACCTTTGATGTGTTATTCCGGTGATTCAAACAAGGTACCATAAAATAGAGTTGACTGACTAATACCGGTTACATGAGATTTGATAATTGAGTTAGGGGAATTACATGTATATATATTTATATTGATGTGTGACTAGTGAAATTCTGATGTGATTGTTCACTGAGCCCCCAAATGCCCTGGTACGGCCGAGAGTGGGGAGAATCAGCTCTTCCTCGAGAAACGCTCTCACATGGCCACGTGCATACAAATACTTCCAGGGAAGTCCTACTCACTGCCTTCTCGTGGCATTACGGTTGTTTACGAAATTGAGGGGACACAAAGCGAATGTTCCGCTCCTTAACCGAGTTGGTGGACACGGAGAGTCCACCTAGGGGAGTTGGAAAACCCTGATTCCAAACCAATGGTGCACATGGGCTCTAGTGTCCTGAGGAAACAAATGGTTTATGAACCAATAGTTGGTCATCGGCTCCCATGGGACTGCATCTCCTTACGATGCTCCACTGCCTTGTGGAATAGACCTTTATGTCGAAGGCTCTTGATGTGGCTCCCTAAGAGAACCACGTGCTTCGGTTTGGGCACCCGGGCAGTATCCCAGCTCTGACACAAATCGAATGAATGATTTATATGGCGCATGTCTATTTGGTGCCTCCTTGTACCAATGTTTATGTGTTTAAATAAATAAAAAAGAGCGTGATTTAATAGTCACTTCATTCCAGTTTTGGATTTTCATTCTGGACTCATTGATTCTGTTTACTTGTAATTAATTTTGTGAGGTAAAATTACTGTCTTGCATTTACTTGGGTTTTCTATATTTCATCTTGAATCGTGATCTAGTCTGTGTATAGGATAACGATCGTGTATCCGGTCCATTAGTAATATATACACTCAATCGCCTGTCTGTCTTATTAGTCATACAGTGGTCTTGAGTGCTGTTAGATGTATGAGGGCGGTTATCAACTCCCGGTTGCCCACACCGTGGAAGGGTTGTTCTGGAGGTACCTGAAAAGGAAATTGGATTAGAGGTGGTCTTAGCGACCTGGGAGCGTGACCGCAGTGCCTAAGGGACAACTGCTTGAGGTCGGTCACACACGACCTCTTTATGAGTAATTTTTGTGTTAGCTCCGTATTTTTTGGGACCTTACGGCTGGAGACGGATATCCGTGGGATAAGGCGAGGTGTGCATTTTTAGGGTCGACCTTTTCTAACCCCACCCCTCCTTGTGGGAAGGCAGCATCGCTGTCATGCTGGTTGTCTGAAGGAAACACCTTACTGCTTTCACACCTTTGTACAGTGAGCAGTACGACTTCGCCTTCGGACCTTGGGTTTGTTGCTTTTAGTCTTACCGCTCTTCAACCGACCTGTCTGACATGGTAGAACCTTGAGGAACGGTTGTTCCAGCCAGTATATCCCGATTGGTTCATCACGATAAGCAAGCCCGATCACCACGTCAAGGTAGCAACAACGGTCGGGCTGTCTTATTATCATACTATAGTAATATGTCGGTAAACACGAAAATAATTTCCATATATCAGTTATGGAATATAACGATTTTATTCTTTATTTAATGATTAATATTGTTGCTTATTCATTTATTTATTGATTAATTAGACAAAGTAACAGAAAATGATCTTCATGAACTTCTTCATCGTATGATTTATCGATGTAAACCAACATTAGTCGGTTTTGGAAAAGTTGACAAGTTACCATCATTAGAAGATACTGTTTCTCTATTAAATAATGAATCATATAAAGATAAGAAATTAAAGACAAAATATAAAATGTCTAGTATATTTAAAGGATTGATTTAATTTCATCTTTTCGCGTTTTTCTCTCCATCCCTTTTTCACTTGTCATGTGTGTTCTCTTATATAAGAGAACCCATATGATTTGTAAATTATTCAATATAACTGGATGATAATTAGTTGTGTAAATGAATAAGTTATTGTTTTGTCTTCTTTGGGGGGTGAATGTTGTTGTTAGGCACGTGGATAAGATTTTTTTTCCAGCTGGAAATCTTAAATTTTTACACACTAAACTTTGGTTTTTTGGGGTGACTTTCGGGTCCCCATAATGTACGAAACTGTTAAACCAAATCGCCAAACAGAAATATGACAGAAGACTAAATTTACAGCTTAGTTTAGTTACAGAAATCAGCGGGTATTTAATCACCGGTTACTTTAAATTTGAGGTTCCAGATATTTATGTTAATGACAGTTTAGATATGTAACCGTTCAGGTTACAGAGAACACATAACCAAGTTAAGTTCTAGGAAGTTCTCAAGGATAACGATTGGTTCAAAAGTTTTTTAGGCAGTTTTTCTTTACCGTCTACAGATCTTGAGGTCGACTATAGACCTTAAACAGAAAAAAAACTTGGCTTCCCAACATTCCCATAGGCGAGACCCCTTCCCTACTTAAGTTGGTTTGGACAGTTGGGTCGTATCATTGTTTCCCATGGACAGTTGTACATATCTGAGTGCTAATATATGAAGAACAGTAACTTAGTCACAACTTGCTCAACATAACACGTTGGAGCTCGCTTATTGATTCATTTTCAAACAATCATCGCTAGCGAATGAGCTGGGGAATCTCGAAAATATTCTTATGTAAACCTTGTATACACACTGATATTTTGTTACTTACAATTTGCCTTGCACTATATTTATGTTTTGATTTTAGAACCAGCTGAGCGGAGTAATGTGTTTAAGTTCATTAAGCCGTAGAAAAATACTAGGGCAAATAAGGAGATTTAAAGTTAATTTCACAAATTAGCATATAGCTACATAGTTCCAAGTGCCATTCTGCATTTCATAGGGCCAAAATCCGTTCTTCACAGAATTAAAGCTATCGAGTTTTGTGCTGTAAATAAGTAAGCAAAAGTATTTACTACAGCTGTAGTGCCCGCTGTCGCATAAGTCGCCTTAGTATGTAGAAAAGTGATGAGCACTGTAGGATTTAAGGCAAATTGTGCTTTACTCTATCCGAGTTCTGGCATTACTAATTGCAAATACTCTTCAGGTGATCTTACACATGCTTACTTGTTATATTTACTACTGATGATCGTCATTCTATTATTCCATGTATCTCATACTTGTTGATATTTATTCTCTTCAGCAACGTGGTCATGGTTTTAAGTTCCTCAGCTGTGTACACTTGAAAAATCCTAGGAAAAGATGTGGAGATGTTTTTATCTTTTAATAAGAACCGTATTCCTGAACAAAAGAACAGTAACTATTAAGCCATCTTATCAGTATCCCATTGTAAACTAATCTCAACTTTCAAACTAAACGGTTTAATGTGAATGGTGTTTAATAGTTACTCATGAATATGTTTTTAGTTTAAGGTAAAGCTATCGCTTGAAACTGCTCTACTGAAACAGCTCATTTCAAAGTTGACATTTTACTATCAGTAAGTAGATGTTACATTCATCCTTTGTAAATGTATTACCGAACAACTACAGGTTCTTCAGTTAATTCTACCAAGGAAATGCTGCCATTAAAATTCATAAGAGAAGAGTAATTTCCAACTAGAGTAGTCCTTTTAGATGTTCTGTTAATAAAACTAGTATGTTGATCAGTAAGAAGGAATTGAATCAGGCATTTCAAGAGGTCTATATTCCCATTTCCTCAACTCTGCACCTCTACATTACAGAATAAAGCTGATCAAGACACCTAGTAAAAGAATAATAATCAAATGCTTTAATGAAATAATCTGTGAAAAATTGGATGATTTGCCTACTGTCAACGAAAATGGAAAGTTTGTAAACGGAAATCAGAATAGATGCTTAAGATGTGATCAAGAAATCTCTATTTATGCATTGTTATTTCGTAGATGATGTGCTCGACAGGATGCTGATGAACGGATTAGACGAAACAGTACAAAATATACTATAGATCCATGGTTATTATTATTATCAAAAAGACAAGCTTCACGGGAGATTAAAAACAGCATGTAAACAGTTGCCCCTCGCCCCAGTTTACTACCGATTGATGTATGTGAACACACATACTCAGAGACTGACTAACCGCGATATACAAGTAAGGGTGGACACATGGTTAATGAAATAACATCGAAAATATATAATTAATTGTAAAAGTAATTGCACTTACGAAAATGTTATTTATTTGATATCTTGACGAAATAATATTTACAAAATCATACTACTGATTTACTTTAATAAGTAGCAAACGACGATTACATGTAGATTTCTGAGAGAAAAATATCGAAGTGTTTTTTTTTATTTCAAAAATAAAAGAAGGTAATAGACACTTTTCTATCAGTTTTTCTTACAACAACAACAAAGACAATTAACAAGACATTTACACAATCCAAATACACAACTTAATATCCAAATCAGAATTAACACACCGACAACAACACATACAGTAATGGTGATTGGTTTCCAACTATTGTAGAGAAAAAAAAATTAGAAAAAGTGTTGGAGTTAAAAAGATGTGCTTATACTTTAAAAGAATATCGAATTATTGATAACTAAACATAAAATGGTACTTGTACTGTCACCAAATTTGAATTAATTTAGTTCATAGTAATGTAATCACTTAAATGCCCTGGTACGGTCGAGAGTGGAAAGAGTCAGATCTCCCTCGAGAAATGCTCTCATATGGCCACGTGCATACAACCACTTCAAGGGAAGTCCTACTCACTGCCATTTCTCGGCATTACTGTTGTTTACGAAATTGAGAGGACGAGAAGAGAATGAACGGTGCTGCAACGGGGTTTGTGGATATTGAGGATCTAACTAAGGGAGATGGAAAACTCTGATTCCAGACCAATGCTCCACATGATCTCCAGGACCCTCAAGAGACAAATGAATCAATTATTGGTCACCGGCTACCATGGGACTGCATCTCCTTACGATGCTCCACTGCCTTGTGGAACAGACCTTTAAGTTGAAGGCTCCTGATATGGCTCCTTAAGAAAATCACCTCCTTCGGTTTGGGCACCCGAGCAGTATTGCAGCCCTCACATAAATCGAATGAATAATTTATGTGGCACATATCTATTTGGTGCCTTCATGCACCAATGTTTATGTGTTTAAATAAATAAATATTTCAGAATGTATTGAACTTTTACAGTTCTATCTAAACTAAAGGATCAGATTACATTGATGACTAGTTTCATGTGAAATCTCGATTAGAATCATATAGTTTTGAATAGATGAATCTGTTTTACTGTTAGTAATGGTGTAGGTTACTATCTGAAGTCCATATAACTTATTCTGGCTTCGGGAAAGGTCAATTTATCCATTCTTCTAGAGTCATGTTTTCACATTGTTAATTATTCACTAATCAACCTTGACTATTTTTATATGAGCGTATATGTGTGTACATTTATTATCCTATTCATCCCATGTATGTAATTCATTTTTATCTGGCTATAAATATTGATTAACGCTTGATAAGTTGGGAGTTGGCTCACACGCCTTCTCCACAGCGTATCATTTCGCTTTATTCCTCTGATTGACCATTCAAACCAATGAATGTACAGCATACATATATTCAAAAATTCATTCTTATATTTAATTCCGTTATTCACTAACACGAGTTAAGTTGATAATTAGATACGTGGATAGATGACATATGTACTTCAATAACATTTATACACTTTAATTGGTGACCACTAAAGTAATCAGTTCGTCAATAAGATTATCTGATCTAATTGTGATGTCAAAATGAAGGACCCCACAAATTGACATGATCATTTATAACAAATTAATCAGATATTTCAACAAACATACCATTAATAATGATTGAATAACAAGAAGTAAGATATTTACCAACGTAATATATCCCTTGAATGATACTGGAATCATTCTTCATTAGAGTATTGTCAGTATAGAAAGTAAAGTCATCGAATGTTTTCAAATGGATATAATTTTATTCACTTAAATATCCATTTGTTTGTTACCAAATGGTATCTATTGAGTTAATTAGCTTAAAGTCATATTTCAATTAGTGGTCTTCAATGATTGTTAATACTTAGATAATGAATTAATGTTTTCTTACTATGAAGATGATAACTGATCTAAATAACAGTGGTGTATAATCATTCTTTCTAGTCAGTTATTGAACGATCTTGTGAATTATAAAGAATCATCTGTGTTTCGTTGAAGAATATTTAAATAGCATGAATGTTAAATTCATTTGATATTGTTTGCTTATATCTTCCGATTGTTGTTTAAGACTAAAATTGTTCAAGTCTCTTATGAACATATGAGCATCCTGTGCGGATTGCCTCGATATTGTCTTAAATCACAAGTATTATAAGCAAAGATGGATAATGGTTAGCAAACAATACCAAGTGAATTTAAACTTTACCCTAATGCACAAGCAAGTGGCTATTAGGACTCAGTATCTAAGTGGATAACATGATATCATTTGAAGTGAATAATACTGGATTCGACTCTTGGAGTGAACATCAACTCTAAAATGAAGGTACATCCATCTGACCAGTCGCAAATAGAACAAAACGCACATCAAATTGGATTCCACTGCTAACCACCAACTATCCTTGTTCAGAATTAATGTTCCCAGGTTTTTTTTAAAAAAAGCATATTGGTTAAACACTTTAAACAACTTTAATTTCCCTTAATCAGTTTGCTTAATGACGTCGTATCTTCTAACAGGTAAAAGTCTATTATACTTAAAGAAATGAAGTATAAAGTGGATTATTATTATTATTCAGTGATTGACTTAAATGTGAACAAATACAATCACAAATAGTTAAGATTTCCCTTAATGAATAATAAATGTTTTGCTTACATAAGTATGAAATTTCAGTACAAAAACCCTTTTACTAATTAATTTTAAGCATATAGAATTTAGACGGTAACGTAAATGTGATCATTCAACAGCTTCTAGTGACCTACTTTTATCAAGAGAACGCGATTGCTTTAATAGAAACAATTATTATTATAACCAATTGTACCAGTGATTGTTTAACTGTACTAAAAACATCCATTATTCTTTCATTATCCTTCCATAAATTGTGACTTTGTACGCTCTTACGTTCGCTCATTGATTCCACTTGTATTTCTTTGGCACGATCTTGGTATTCTTTCGATACCACGAGATCGCCAACGACTGTATCTCGTTACAACCTGCAACTGCCTTCTGATTTCTGATACGCAACCTCCTTGTAGTGATGTTTATAGTCAAACGCGACTCGACGCCACACTACAAGCTTAACTCTTAAAATGGAAGCAAAATGTTTAGGAGATAAACTCATTGCTAAAACTCCTTTTATTCAGGCTTGAGACCGGCAGTAGCCCAAGAGGGGCTCTAGGAGGAGTTGCTAAAACTATGTACTTCATCCTAATAATTTCAAATCATCAGTAGAATTGATATTTAAAAGACAGATATAAAGGTGGAGCTCTGATAGATGATTTTGATGAAGATTTGTTCTTTGAGCTGGATGGTTTGGTCGTGGAGTTTTCATTGTTCACAGGAAAAAACGCTCTTTTCTAACTGTTTTTTGATATGAACATTGATTTCATGCATGCATTGTTAATTCGTCTTATTATCAGAAAGGGGGTTATGTGGAGATCGTAGTAATTTAATAGTTGAATTCATGAGTCGATTGAAGCTTGATAATAATGTAAAATCTGAAATCACTTGACGGCCATTTCGCCCTAGTATAGGGCTCTTCAGCAGTGCGGATCTACAATTTCTCACGCGGGACTCGAACCCAGAACCGTCCTTTTTTGAACACGAACGCTTGACCTGTGGACAACCGAGCAGGCATCCAACGGTGTTAATGTTTAACTTCAACCAGTCCACCATATTGCGTGATCGTCCACCGTTGTCTTCAGTGAGTTACTTTCTCACAAAAGGCATGTTTGAACTCCACTAGTTGCAGTTCATTCAAACTAGGAAATACCACTCGAGACCGTAGGTCCTCGTTCAGGATCCCGCAGTTGGGTTCGTGGATGCGCACTACTGCTGAGTCCCATACTAGGACGAAACGGCTGTCCACTGCTTCCAGGTTTTCAATGTTGGTTTAGCTTTAATTGACTGATGAACTGAACTCTTAAAATTACGGTTCTGATTGCAGTGGAGTTCGTTTATTATTTTTTATAAGTTCAGACTATGATTTTGCCGACTAAAATTACTAACGAGAATTAAATAGGTTAATTAATTTTTCAATACTCTAAATATATTTAAATAATGATAAGGAAATTACTTCCTTAAAAGTAATAACAGTGCTGTAACGTGAATGTCGTAGATTCTATTTTAAGAAGGATCCTGTATTTCGACTGTCGAAGGGTCGTATACTAGGACGAATCATGCACATAACGCTTTTTGTAATTTCAAATCATACCTTAACTAACATTAATCAATATCAGAAGGGATTTTGTGGATATTATGGTCTAATTGTTAAGCGACCCGCATGAGAGACTGATAGGTCTTGGTTTTCGAATCTCGCGAGGCGGGATCATAGATTTGCACTGCTAAGGGGCCTCATACTAGGATAAAACGACCGTCCAGTGCTTCCAGGTTTTCAATGGTGGTCTAACTTCACATGATATGGTATATTAAATATTACTCACCGAATTTTCTTGCAACAATCATCTTGATTAAATACAGTTTTGCAACAATAACGTTCATATAAGAAACTTTCTCCAACATCACAACTCACATCTATTAAAATGAATAAAAAGTTTTCATTAATGTTTTCTTTTAAGTTTTATACTTAAACATTACATAGTGATTATAAATAGAAAATCATTGAAAAACCGCTGAGAATTTCATACTAGCATGGAATTCCTTATAATACCATATGATCTTAAACCCATGATGATACTGTAAATCTCGGTGAGGATACATGTGCAAAAAAAATTGATTTAGTATCCGGTTGCTCATAGTTACAACTTTAATCAATTCACAATGCTGTATGATAAGCAATCATTGAAATCAAAGATAAGTATCTGTTATAATTTGTGGCCTTGTGCCCTATCAATGTACGATACCGCCAATTAGGTAATAGTGATTTATCGACTGGACTATTCATACATAAAACCCGTACGAACAGTCCAGAGTCTTTATCGGTCCTCCTTCCCACCTAGCATTGCCTGTTGAAGTCCAGAATACCAATCTCAGCATCCGCGATGCAAATCATGTATTTCAAACAAAGTTAGTTTATATACAAACCGAACAGACCACATTGTACCAATATAATAGGAAACAACATTTGTACAAGATTTAGCCAAATGTGACTGTGAATGTGGGAGACTGTCATTAATAGACTGAGCATAACTTAAGAATGGTAAATCGTATAATAATAGTTTATAGGTCAAAGTAAAGCTTGTAATAAGAGGAGTATAGATATACATAATCTAGCTATGAATAGTTATACATTAAGAATATACATATGATATTTGTCCATGAATAGTTCTCAAACGTTACCACTGATAATTCTCTCCGGGATATGACACTATCTCACTTTCAAACTAGTTAAACTTCACTACTGTTAGGGATGGTAGATCCCCACAATTCACTTGGTAAATACCTTATTTTTGTAATTTCATTTTGAAGATTTGAATTTCTTGTTTTCGCGTCAAAAGCGCTCATTTTCACCTTTATGTCGTATTTCCCACTTGGAAGGATCTTCAACGCTATTGGTTGATTGTATCTTTTACCATGCTATTTTGTAACGCTTCCGAATGATAATATTATGCTATATATATATATATATATATATATATATATATATATATATATATATATATATATATATATATATATATATATATATATATATATATTTGATTTGTGCCTGTCAGGATTGCTCATGCTTCTGGCTGCTTGCGGAATATATTTCCCCGTTTCGAATATGAACTTCTTTCTCTAGTTAGCTGGACTGGGACGTATCAGAATAGCTAGCTTATTGGACTTTGGACACAAAGTCTTTGTTCCATTCTCAGACTAGGTAAACTCGTCATCGCTTCAAACATAACAATTACTTACTGCTTGCTTCTCATCTGAATATCGAGTTTACTTATCAAAGTTATTCAAATGTGAAGGTGTACTTTGATGGAGTTACATAAATGAACGAAACAAACTTTTAGTACTCGATGATTTTCCATGTTTGTTTAAGTAAAGTCATTCCATTATATTAACAATTCTAAGCATACATTTTAAATTATTTTTTGTTCATATCATTGTTAAGTCTGTTGGCTTGTCTGATGATGATTGTTACTATTCATGTTCTTTGATGCCTTGAATTCGAAGTATGATTTCAGATTATTGAAATCCTGTTTTCATTTAATCCATGTGAGTTTTCTTTTAGATGATTACTTGTCTGATACTTTTGAAATACTACTGATATGATATGTGGTACTTTGAAATAATGCCTTACTGTTCACAAGTCGCTGATCTATTCTATTCTGACTTCATGTCTCCAAGATATGTTATTGATTTAATTGAAACAGTTACATTGGATTAAGTGAACTATCAGTAATGATAATAATAATCTGTTTATCTTACAAAGAATCAATTTAATTAGTTCAGTTGGTGTTGTTTACTTGTACCTTCCGATTGTTGTTTAGGACTACAACTGATCAGTTTCTTGTTCGTATATGTGCATCCCATGAGGATTGCCTCGATATTGTTTATAAAGCTTGTGACCTAAGGCAATATCGAGGCAATACGCACAGGACGCACATATACCAATAAGAGATTGATCAATTGCAGTTCTAAAGAACAATGGGAAGGTACAAGCAAACAATACCAGGTGAATTTAAACTTCACCTCATTGCATAAGCAGGTGGTCATCAGGACTCATTAACTAAGTGGATAACGCGATAGGGTTTGAAGAGGACGGTGCTGTGTTCGAGTCCCAGGATGAACATTAACTCTGAGGTGCAGGTACATCCAGCTGATGAGTCTCAAATTGGACGAAACACGTGTCAAACTGGATTCCACTGCTAGCCACTATCCATCTTTTCTTATAAATTTAATTAGTCTTCAAAACTGATCAGTTGAGGATGAATAAATTAATTTTGATACTTGGCAAATTTACCTCTTGTTAACTCGTAACATAAGATAGATAATTTACAGGGGACTAGCAAGCAACTAGAGAGAATCATTACAAGGAACAAAATGATTGTCTTCTTCAACTATACAGCTATTAATGCGGTACCATTTGGACTATACATGTTGAATATCACTTCATATCATGAAGACGATCTAGTTCAGACAAATAGACTATGTTCACGTGAAAATTCAGGATTATAGAAGATCAGAAAGGAAATATTTTAAAATTTCTATAAACCTTAACTAAATGACACATGTGATTAATAAACTTGTCGAAAAAGGCCAAATTTACAGACGAATGAAATGTGTTTAATTATTCAACACGAACGTCAAGGCAGTTCTACTGTACGGAGCTGAAACTTGGAGAACTAACACAATCATCATCAAGAAGGTACAAGTATTTATAAATAGCTGTCTATGCAAGATGCGCAACATCCATTGGCTGGATACCATCAGCAACAGCCTTTTGTGGGAGAGAACAAACCATCTTCCAGTTGAAGAGGAAATCACCAGACTGCATCACGAAGCAAGCCCTAAATTGTAATCCTGAAGGGAAGCGGGAGGGAGGAAGGCCTAAGAACATATTACGTCAGGAAATAGAAGCAGATATGAAGGGGGTGGATAACAACTAGGAAGAGCTAGGAACGACTGCCCAGGACAGGGTTGGTCGGAGAGTCCTGAAGGGAGGCTTATGCTCATCCACGAGGAGTAACAGGTGTAATAAAGTAAGTGAGAAATAAATGTTTAAATATCAATGGAATACTGCATAAGAAATTAAAAGAAGAAGCTAAGGGACTTAAACAACAGTGTTTTTGTTAATAAATAATTACAATAGCCTATCCAAACAAGGTAATTTGGTAATTATTAATAGGTTCTAAGCGCTCATTTCCATTTGAGGTTGCCATGATTGATTTTGTTTAGATGAAAAATGAAAACATCTCAATTGAATGATTCTACTCAAGAGAAACTATATTGTCTAAGATACTGATTTTCTCCTTATCACTGTCAGATTCGTTTAGTTCCTGTTCTAGATGTATGCAATTTCATTACTTTTAATTGTCTTGTGTTAATGCACTTAAAATGTGCGAGTCCCACAATAGGACGAAACGGCCGTCCAGTGCTTTCCAGGTTTTCAATGGTGATCTAACATCAATTGGTTCATGATCTCAATCAAAAACTTAATAATCTCCACAACCCTACACTGACAATTACCGTGTGCTCACCAGTGACTAGCTTCATGAGGGAATTCTCGGAGTTCTAGTGAGAAGCCGTGACCAGTGGAGCTAATCCATGTCGGGTAGAGACAGGTATCTATTTCAGTACAATGAGAGATAGTCACGCAATTTTGTGGATTGGCTGAAGTTTGGCGTTAACACCGTTGGGTGACAGCCCTTTTCAGTGATCTGAAGGTTAAGCGTTGGCGCGCGAGACCGAATGCCTTGGGTTCGAATCCCACGAGCGGGATCGTTGATACGCCCTACTGAGGAGTTCCACAATAGGACGAAACGGCCGTCCAGTGCTTTCCAGGTTTTCAATAGTGATCTAACATCAATTGGTTCATGATCTCAATCAAAAAAGTTAATTTTTGACTGTTTTAAATATGACTAATCTCCGTGTAGTGTTCTGTGAAACTAAGGTGCCTGTAAATTTCTAAGCGCATCCCAGAACATTACTGTGTGTGGCTTTAAAAAAGGAGAGTACAGAACAGTTTTCAATTCAATACAAGAGTATCTAATCAACTCTCCGAGAGAGTCTTCCTTTAAAATAATTTCCACAATCAAAGGGACTGGATCGAAGGGAAGCCGAATCAAAAGCTTATGTATTGCTGTAGCATTGACGAACCATCTATTCACCACAGAATTCTGCGTGCAAAAGCAATACTTCCAAATTCTCATCCTTCTTTAGTCCTAATTCCCTTCTGTAATATGTTTTGGGTTTTGTCTCTTTAAATATAGTAGTTTGTAACTTTAAACCGTAATCATTTATGATTATTATTCAGTTTTTATTATTATGACCTTACTGTTTCTCGTTTTTCTCCATATTTGTCGAACGGACAGTTATCTTTCATAATTGTGACCCTTCTAACCCCCTGATTAATATGTGACCTCATTTGATAATTAAGGTCTTGAATCCCTTTATGATGAAATCTTTTCTATCCATCTATAGACCCATACAACTATAAAGATGAATGACACAATGGGTTAGTTTAATTAAATCTGAAAGTTGTTAAATTATATATAACTAAGGTAGTAGAAAAAGAAGAAGAAGAAGAAGAAGAAGAAGAAGAAATACATTGTTTTGTATCAGATGGGGTTTTGTGGAGTAATTTCAGTAGTTGAGATCATAAGGTCCTGGGTTCGAATCCTCCAAGGCAGGTAAGTGGATGCGCAGTGCTGTGAAGTCCCATAATAGGACAAAACAGCCATCCAGTGCTTCCAGATTTTCCATGGTGATCTAGCTTCAATTGACGCATGATCTCAACTATTAACATTGTTTTGTGTCTATCGTTTTATGATTGTAACCTTATAACTAGCAAACAATTAGCCACAAAACATGATTATTTTAGAGAATAAGTTGTAAACAGAAACCAACTAGAATTTGTTCAAAATCTACGTAGATATCAATGTGAAAAAATATGAAAAAGGGGAACATAATTTGTGTCGTTAATATTAGTTGAGTTTTTTTAATGATCAGTTCACTTATCCTTACTTACGCCTGTTACCCTACGTTGTGGAGGTGTATAGGCCACCCATCAACAGTCTCTAATGAACTCTGTCCTGGATAATCCTTTTCAGATGTTTCAAGTTTCTATTCATCTTTTTAATATCTGGCTTTTCGCTAATAGTATCCCGCTAACGAACTCAACTCACTTATACTTATCGATTATTGTTCAAACTTACATCGAAATAGCATATGTTAGTAGAGATTTTAGTAGTAAGTCATATCTTGTCTAAGCAAGGAAAATCCTATAAATTTTGGATTGTTCTAAACTCACCAAATTCTTATCGTCCGTCAATTACTCATAGTCTATTACCAATACTCTGTTCATTAACACATAATGATATGAAAATACAAGTGAACATTAAATTATAAGGTAAAATCTTTGATAGTTATAAAGGGACCTCATAATAAGCAAAGATAAATGGCGATTAGCAATGGAATTCAGGACGCGCGTTTCGTCCTATTTGGAACTCATCAGCTAGATGTACTTGTATCCGTTTAGATGGTGGTTGGAGGTAGTCAACAGGAAACCCTGGACCCGAGTTTCGTGCTACTTGGCACTCGTCAGCAAGGTGTACCTGTAATCTTGAGGGAACTGGTGCTCCCTGGCGGATTCGATCTCATGTCACCCAGCTTCACAGTCAGAGACGTTACCACTGAGCTATCCGAGCCGTGACTAACCTCCTGTAGGACTGAGAAACCCGGGTCCAGGGTTTCCTGTTGACTACCTCCAACCACCATATAAAACTCAATACATAGTGCCCGCAGTGTCGAGTCACCTAGACTGGTGGCCACATTGCAACATGATCGATAGCATTCGATCTGCACTAATAAGGACTAGACAAGCATGACATTGATCACCACCCAGTGATCAATCAATTGTGAGTACTTGTATCCATATGTTCATGTTGACTTAAGGCAATATCGAGATAATCCACACAGTATGCATATATACCAATAAGAGACTTATCAATTACAGTATTAAACATCAATGAGAAAATTCAAACGAACAATGTAAAATGAAGAAACCTCATTCATTTTTATATTGATTTTTAACATTACACTTTCCACTAACAGAAGAAGAAAATTAGTGATTATAAGTTACACTGTATGAACACAATAAAGTCGATTGATTATTAAATAGGCAGAAAATACCAAATATAAACAATCGAATGTAACCACTAAGCTACTACACATGAAACATTAGACTTGAGTGTTGAGTATAAAAACTTATCCATTTTGATGAAGTTTTGTTCCCTGAGCTAGATTGTTTGGTAGTGGAGCTTTCATCGTTCTTTTGAACGACGTAAAAAGTTTACAATCACCTACACGCACAGACATTAGAGATTATCAAATTTAAACTACTTAAAGATGCATAGTGGTTGGCAGTGGAATCCAATTTGACACGCGTTTCATCCTATTTGGGACTCGTCAGCTGGATGTACCTGCATCTCAGAGTTATTGTTCACTCTGAAACTCGAACACAGTACTGTTCGCTTCAAATGCCATCACGTTAACCGTTTAGCTACTGAGTCCTGATGGCCACTTGCTTATACAATGGAGTGAAGTTTGAATCCACTTGGTATTGTTTTACTTGTACTTTGAGTGAAAATCAACTCCGAGATGCAGGTACATCCAGCTGACGAGTCCTAAATAATACGAAACGCGTGTCAAACTGGATTCCACTGTTAGCTACCATCCATCTTTGCTTAAAATGTATAATATTTCATTAGTTAATAGTATAAATGAATGTGAGACAGGAATTCATTAAACAATAATCAAACATGCATTGTATAAATCATAATGATCATTTGATAATAGAAACCTTTCCCATGTGATTTCGTAGAAGAGAAAAGAGAAAGAAACAATTTACAGTATGCTTTTCTTATTCAACATTCTAATTATTAGTATCCATTTAAACAAACAATGAAAAGTGGTTACAGTTACATGCAAATACAAAAAAACTATCTTCATAGTTAATTATATATTTATGTTCTTTTGTTCATCTGATGAATTATCTAAATGTAAAATGTTCTCTTATATTACTGAACCTATGCTTAGATGGTTTCATATCCAGTTGATACTAAGTAATCTGTACTCTCTCCCTTCCTCTTTCTTCTGGTGGTCGACTGGATTATGAAGGCTTCGACATCCGAGGGAAAACACTGCATACAATGGACAGCTCAGAACCAATTAGACGATTTGGACTTCGCAGATGACCTAGCCCTCCTATCCCATACACATGAACAAATGCAGATTAAAACAGCCAGTGTAGCAGCAGTCTCTGAATCAGTAGGCCTCAACATACACAAGGGGAAAACCAAGGTCCTCAAATTCAACACGGAGAACAGCAATCCAATCACACTTGATGGCGAAACTCTGGAAGATGTAGAATCCTTCACATATACCTGGGAAGCATCAACATCGATGAACAAGGAGGCTCAGATGCAGACGTAAAGGCAAGGATTGACAAAGCAAGGGTCGCATTCCTACAATTAAAGAACATATGGAACTCAAAACAACTTTCAACCAATATCAAAGTGAGGATCTTCAATACGAATGTCAAGGCAGTTCTACTGTACGGAGCTGAAACTTGGAGAACTACAACAACCACAATCAAGAAAGTACAAGTATTTATAAATAGCTGTCTACGCAAGATACTCAACATCGATTGGCCGGATATCATCAGCAACAGCCTTTTGTGGGAGAGAACAAACCGGCTTCCAGCTGAAGAGGAAATTAGGAAAAGACGATGGAAATGGATAGGACATACACTACGCAAATCGTCAAACTGCATCACGAGACAAGCTCTAACTCGGAATCCTGAAGGGAAGCGGGAGAGAGGAAGGCCAAAGAACACATTACGTCGGGAAATAAAAGCAGATATGAATAACAACTGGAAGGAGCTGGAAAGGATTGCCCAGGACAGGGTTGGATGGAGAATGCTGGTGAGCGGCCTATGCTACTTGACGAGGAGTAACAGGCGTAAGAAAGTAAGTAAGTAAGTAAGTAATCTGATGAATATACGAAGTATAAAACTATATTCATCGACAGTAAGGCATATAAATGTAACGGGGCATAGAATTGACATCAATACAGCTTTTAAGACGTTATATAGCAAGTCTGAAAGACGAATTCTCAGGTTTGTAGAGATCCTGGCTATTTTCAAATTTAAATTTCCCCTTATATGAACAGAAACAATTTATCGTAACGTTGAAGGAGAGACTATAATTTGTGAATGAATCAATCATGTATAAGATAACAGGTCTCGAATTTTGGCGCAAAATTCACTCATCCATTTGATTAAATAGAGTTTTGGCATTATAGCTGATGTCAGTTCGTGGTGAAAACCCTAAATATCATTCCTAACCTTAACCATCAACTGTAAATCATAATTCTAATTCCTCACACAGATTTATAACCCACATTTGGTCCTAGTTATTAGGTGGTTACTCTCAAGGTCATTTCAGCGTCGCTTAAAGGTCGTCCATAAATTATAGTCTTACCGCTTTGAATTTACTGTGATAATCCTTAAGTCATTTTATGCCTTAATGTAATGAGACAATTTCTTATTCTCACCATACTATGTTAACTTTCTCTCGCATTAGGTGTACCATTTTGTTCTGAGTTCCAGATGTTGTTCAATTGTAGATATGTTTCTCTTTCTCTGCCGATCCGCGCCTTTACATCTGTATCAAATCCACCGTGTTCATCAATGATGCTGCTCAGATATGTAAAGGCTTTTACATTTTGTAAAGCTTTTCCGTCATTTGTGATTCAATTGGATCAAAGGAGTATAATATTGTATTATATTCGGTTGTGGTTCGTTCTTAATGAAAAATTATTTATGATTGATTAACAGTAATTTTATCAAGATAATTCTTTAGGTTACCGAAATAAGATGGGACTAAAAATGTTAATTCCAACAGAGAATGTCGTAATTATAAGACAAAAACCAAACTAATAAGGGGAAATTATAGTCACTATTCAAAACGTTGAAATTAATCTATATTGACATTATATGATGCAATGTAGTACAAAGATAGTACTGTGGTATGAGCTACTTATATCCACATAAGTAGTATATAGCGATGGTCATATATAGAATGTATTTCAGTGGAAGATCGAGAGGGAAAGAACGGAAACGAAAAGCGATTGGTAATAAAAATACAGGAACAATGAAATCTAAGACAATGGACTGATATTTTCAGAAGAAACAGTCAAGCTTGAGACAATGGATTGATATTTTCCAAATGAAGTATTTTCTGTATGGTTCTCAGATTTTAGTGAGATATTCTGTAATCTGGTGTTCAGATACATTCGATTGTCCCTATTCGTGTCCTTGTTCACTACAGTACAACTGGCCAGTCAAAATGCTTAACTATGCAACCAAATCCTTTTTTGTGATACAAATGTCATTCAGTAATACAGTTGATTGAAAGATCCTCATGTCAGTAAACACATCATTTTCAAAGTAACTAATCAGGTGAATACTAAATAATCAGAAAGATTATTGCACCAAATGATATAAATTATTGTTTTTGACTGAGATCATGAAACGATTGGTGATAGACCACCATTGAAAACGTGGAAGCACTGGACGTCCATTTCGTCTTATTGTGGGACTCTTCATCAGTGTGTGTCAATGATCCCGCTCCCGGAATTCAAAACCAGGACCTTCGGTCTCACGTGAGAATCCCGCGGACGGGATTGTGGATGCGCACTGTTAAGAAGTCCCACGATAGGACGAAACACTCGTCCAGTGCTTCCACGTTTTCAGTAGTGGTCTAACATCAATCGGTTCATGATCTCATTAAAACACTTAATAACCTTCACAACCATATACTGGTAAATTATTGTGTTTTAAGATATTCTCTTCCTTTTGAATAGTTTCTGATTTTGGCTTTTCATCTCCTATTCTGAATAGTTTCAACTATGATTACATATGATTGACTTCGTCACAGAATATATTTCCTAGGTAAGGTATTATAGGACTTTTATACTTTTGCTTGCATGCATGGATTTTAATGTAATGACGTCTCGTTCTACCAGAGGATATACAAGGAAAAAGATAAGAGTGAAGGGGATGGTTAGTATCTGATAAAATAACATCGGCCAGGAGTTTGTATGACTTAAGATGTCTGTCCACAACCATATTAACTATGACCTCGAAAGATTCACCACACATCTTGCTAACTGCCTTCAGCACTCTCCGCAATACAGCAAAGTCTTTGCTAAAAAGTCCGAGAAAGAATAATGGAGAACAGTAAAGAATAATAGGTAATATGCAAGAATTGACAAATTGTAAGAGTAAATGACGAGTAATCCCAAGAGCATGCAATCTCTTTATGTAGTAGGTCAGACGGAAAACCTTCTTTGATAACAATAAAACATGGGAAGACCAAGACCGATCAGAGGAAAAGGTGACACCAAGATAATTGACCTTCGACACTGTGTATATCAAAGAGTCTCCGATGGAACAAGCATTATGGCATCTCAAAATGGTGTTTATATTCCGTTCATGTCTCATACTAAAGTTAACAGCTTGACATTTAGACGAATTAAGTATAAGACTATTACCAACAGATCAACAATCAATACGAGACAAAAACTCGTTCATTTCTATGGGATGTAAAGAGGAAGAGATAGGCATATGTACAGTGAGATCATCCGCATATTTCACAAAAGTGTTTTCTGTGTAAGATGGCACATCATGCAGAAAAAAAGAGGAAAGAAGAGGTGAAAGAACAGCTCCTTGTGGTACACCTTCATGAGACAGTATAGACTCTGAACACTTTCCTCCAAACACAGTGCACTGTCCCCTTCCAGAGAGGTAGAAATATAGCCTGTTGATTATCCAGCTGTCAGTGTTGACGCTGATTAACTTGTTAAGTAAACGTTGTCTTGGTATGGAATCAAAAGCTGAAGTATAGTCCAGAAAAGCGCATCGAACATACTTCTTACCCTTTGATATTGATATATGCTTGTTACGGGTCTTATTAGATCTCTTCACTGAATTACATACTTCTGATGTTGTAAGAAGATATATTAAATTACATCAGTATTAAACCAAACTTTGTTGAATACTTTCCAATACAACTAAATACATCATATTATACATAACTTATTTCTGTTTAGAAGAGGTATAATGAAGTTATAAGATCCTCTTTGTTTAGCCTCATACCTATTGATAATTCAAAAGGTTTAATTTACGCAAAATAACTTGGATTTAAACATAATGATCAAATTTATAACTAAAATATATTCAGAGTTAATACCATTGTATTGTGGCAACCTGCTTAAACATCTTAGCTACCTGTTCCTGCCATCTGGCTATTTCGACAAGTTATCTGTTTTTGCTTGTTTGTTGTAACAGATCATTATATCAATTGATTACATAACCTATTCAGATGAGTTTATGAAACGTTTACGACCTTTCGCTGTACAAGTTACGAAAAAGCCAAATCAAAGACATCGTGGTTACTGGTAATATGCAGCGAAAAGAATGAACATTATTTAGATGTCGATTGACTCAACTGCTAACATCTAACTGACGATCCCACAATATTGAGATCATGAACCGATTCATATTAGACCAGTATTAGAAACCTGTGAGGCGTTTCGTCCACTTGCGGGATTCGAACCCAGGGCCTTCAGCCTCGCGTGCGAACGGTCAACCTACTAGACCACTGAGCCGGTCGGCATCCAATAGTGTTTATGTCTAACCTTTACCAATCCACGAAATTTCGCGACGATCTTTCAATGTAACGAGGTAGATACTTGTCTCTACCCAACAAGTATTAGCTCCACTGAACACGGCTTCTCGGTTCATGATCTCAATCTAAAACTTAATAACCTCCACAACCTCTATACTGATCATTAGGATCAGCCAAGAAATAAGAAAAGAAAACTCTCTGAAATACTTTACACTGAGAATTCTACATTGTACCAAAAACTATGATATTGAATAAAGCTCATAATAATAAGTAGTCTATTTAATTAGTAACATCATGCTTTTCATTGAAATAAACAAATCTCAGATTATAAAATCTTTAATATTGAAATGAATATATCATTGAATATTCATTATCCTTATGAATTTAATTGTCCAATGGATTAGATTGTCCAAATAGCCTTTACTTTAAAAGAAATGTCTCAATAATAAATGAGAAATGGATAAATTCTAATTTAATTATTCTATAGTAATTCTCTTTCTTCTTCTTCTTCTTCTTCTTCTTCTTCTAGTTGTTGTTGTACAATGGGGAAAATTCAACTAATCACTAAGACAGTGTCCTGTTAAACCTTCTATTATTTAACATGTAGTACTGGTTACTATGTTAAGCCCACATAACTTATTCTAGCTTCAGGACAGACCAATTTATTCATTCTTCTTGAGTCACGTTTTCATTTTTTTAGAAATTATTCATTTATCTAACATGGCTGTTTTTATTTATGAGCGTATGTGCTGTGCAGGTACACTCTTTATCCTATTCATTAAATATCTGTATCCTATTTTGATTAAATGGAATTGGTTAACATGCCTTCTCGACTGTGAGTTATTTCGCTTTACTCTCTTCTCTTTCCTTCGTTTCTTCACTCGTTTGTATAGATCAATGATTGTACAAAATATAGGGATTCGAAATCCATTCTCGTATTTGGTTTATTTAGTTCCGTTATTTAAGAACGAGATTTAAGTTGATAATTATATGTACAAGAATAGCTTGGATGTATACTTCAATAGCGATCATTCATACAATCTAATTGAAGTCAGATTTACAGCTACGAAATACATTATGATATATTTCTTGTGCTTTGAAAAAACAGCCATAAGAACAATAGTCAATTGGAAAACTTTAGATACTAACTGACTAATCTAAAGACAATTTAGTTCTATCTACGTTTTTGAGTATAATAAGAAGTTTAATACTACTGTGATTTGTGTACTACTGATGTCGATAAATTTAAGTAGTATGTATCACCGATCGATACTGAAATGCTTAGTGAAAGGAAATTAAGAAGATCAAAGAAGAAAGAACATGAATAGAGAATGATTTCTGTAGAAATGAAGAAATAATGAAGTCTCAACCAATTGATTGATATTATGCAAATGAATTATTTACTGTATGGTTTTCAGATTTTACTAAGATGTTCTGTCATGCTGTATACAAGTACATTCGATTGTCTCCATTTGTGTTCTCGTCCAAATTATTAAAAAAATTTATTTTGTACAGAATTTCTCGACAGTTAGTATCAAGAAAGTTTCCAGTTAGTTTAGCTACTTCTATCTATCTTCCATTATATTGAAAAGTTATGTATTCGTCTATCGATTTTTCCAAGGTATAAATAATGAGAAAGATCATTCAAACAGCATTTTTCAAAGAACTCGAGGCTGCGAGGGACTAGGGCTCTCAACAGTACAATAACCCGGCATTTACTTGACACCAGGGCATACCATCGACATCCCGTATGCTTTTAAAATTATCAACAGACAAAGAAGTACGGCGGCTTTCCGTTTCGCTGAAGCAATCGTGATAAAAAAAAAAACTTAAACCGGATTTACGTATCCAAAAAGAGACATTAATAAACTTATTATTACCCTGGTAATCCATTTTTTTGGTTATTTGGGTTATTTTATTTATTTATTTAAAAATATTTATTTTGTGTTATATTCCTCCCCCATTATCGAATTCTTAAACTAACTTTTCATTCACACATTTCTGCCAACTGATCCCTTGAAATTTTGTTAACTTTTCAAATTCTATTTCATTATTACGTAACCTTTCTTATCACTGTTTTAATTCTATGAATCCTTCATTATCCCTAAAATGATCACACAATTCATGAACTGCATTAAACTATTACACCACCCATCCTGGATTATTTCCTTATTTCTAACAGCAATGAACCTCTGACTTGCTCTTGTCATTCCAGTTATAACCATTCATTTATGTCAGTTGTTTCATACTATTTCTTATCTCCATGTGAAATTCTATTACATATCAGTGGTTGTAAGTAACTGACGAGAAACCTTGAAATATTATGAACTCATACTATTCTGCATCAATGTTTGTTCTTGCTTTATTTAAATTCATGCAGGGAACTATTTGCATGAAATGTTTTCATTTCATTCTTTCTATATTTGATATCGTAATAATTTGTAACCGCTGATATAGGAAAGCATGGAAATATTTACAGGCTATCAATCATAATTTATCAGTTCAAACTGATCTATAAGAAGTAGTTAGATTAATTAAGAATGTTTTTGTGCCTTCAAAAAATAGGTAACCTAAACTTTGGTCTTAATTTTTAACGGCTAGTTTTTCTAATTAGTCATCAAGACAATGTTCAGAAACCACTGAAGGTGACATTGTCAAATCATAGAAATGATGAGAATCGTTTATAGATTTAAAAAAATTTTGTATTCAAATACATTGGATTGTCCCCAGTTGTATGTTCTAGTTCACTACATTGGGATAAAATGGTTTTCCAGTTCCTTCTAGTTTTTAATGCAAGTTAATGTCACTTCATAATGCAAACTATGAATTAAAGTGAATTCGGTAAGGATTTCTTTTAGACTTAACAATGAATAACCAGTAAATAAAAACATTCAGAGAGACTAGAGTTTTTGGACAAACCAATCAGATAGGTATAAGATAACAGGTCACCGATTTTGGCGTAAAATTCACTCATTTATTTGGTTAAATAAAGTTTTAATATGATGATAAACCCCCCCCCGCCCCAATTCTAATTCCTAACCTTAATCATCAACTGTAAATCATAATTCTAATTCCTTACACAGGTTGATAATTCTCATTTAATCCTACTTATTAGATGAACACTCGTAAGATCATTTTAGCATCTTTCAAAGTTCATCCATAAATTATAGTTTCATCAAACATTCCTTAAAATCTTTATGAAATAAACTATACAAGATAAAAATTGTTTGTACGAAAAATTTTTTTTAAAAAAAAAAGAAGCGGGAACTTTGAAACTTACTTCCACATTGATTTTTTTCTGCATTATATCCATATATCAGTAAACTGATCAATATTATTATTGTCCAAATAATAAATTTCATGTTAATGTTCAAGAATAAATAAAATAAAACAAAATAGAAATTAAATAAATATTGAATCAGTAATTCAGCTTTACTATTTATATTATTTTTATGTTTTATTTGACCAATCAGATTAGTCGTTGCACAACGTCATTTGATTGGTTTATTTAAGTCAAAGAAATAGTGCGCAATTTACAAATAATCAATAAATTATTTTAATTTTTTTATTTAAAAAAAATTATTTTATGCATGATTGATTGTTTATGTTTGTTTGTTTGTTTTTTAAAAAAGAATCATGGATAAATGTGAATATGTAGCCTCAGTAATTAACTTCTATATCATAGATGATCATGTGAATAGAATTTTAAGCGTAATGTAATCACCAAAGGAAAAATGTTGACTTATCCATTTGACAATGTAATACAGTATACTGATTGAAGTTGACATTATAAACAATCAGACTGAAACATCTACTAACAAATTAGTCAACGTATATATATAAGACAACATATTTCTAAGGCTATAAGTTTGTTTGTTTGTTTGTTTGTTTTTTCATCAACATAGTTAAAGACATCAGCTGATATTTCCTTCTGCTCTCTTTTCATCTAAAAAATATTGCTGTAGGATACCTACAGACTGTGTCAGTTTCAGTTAAGAAAGTACGGGAGGCTTTATGGATTATGTTAGTAATGGCAATGATGGTATCTCAGTTGATCCAAGTATCTTTTGAAAGAGTCGACAGATTGAACTTCAATCACGTGATGAAGTAATAAATTTTAATCGTTGGTGATTCGATAAAAAATTGAATAGTCAATTGACAAGTAATTTGTTCTAAGTTTGTGAACGTTCTCGGAATGTCCTCGTAAATTCTCTGTTTTGGAAAAGAAGAAAAATGCGAGCAATATCAGATGCAAATTTATCACTAACTAATTTGAAATCCAATCAAATCACTTTTAGTTCTTTGATATGATAACAGGAATAGGTTTAGCTTAGCCAGTAGAGCTTCGCTATTCCGGGAATCATTTAAGTTGCGGTTCCTTGAACCTTTATCAACAGTACACTGTCTATTTTTAAACAGAGGCTAGCTTTTTGTATGCAGTACTATACAATTCTGCAATACTATATACAATGCCAAGAAAGTTTTAGCGTCGACATGGCCAAACGCTCTACGTATTTACCATTGCGTTTTAAATCCTTTGGCGGCTACTACACGGCAGGATGCAGTAGTTTTTAAGTCTTGGCTAACGATGAATTCTAAGTCATTGTGTATCTTGACAACAGGAAGCTCACTATTCTTCACTATGTATGTATTTGTACCTTGATGACCAATTTACGTTACAATCCACTTGGAAGCATTTATCAATTTGTTTATAAATTAAAGTCCATCAGTTAAATGCTAATAAACAGTACCGATTGATGACATCAGAAAAATGCAATATGATCAATTAGTTTTCTTGATTCATTCAGCATACTATTGATCTGATCATTCATATGAGCTTAGATGGGTTCAACATATCAGCTGATGCTTTTCAATATACATTAAAAATGTATTTAATTTAAAATAAAAGCATAATTTAACATTTTAAAACTTTGACTAATTCAATCTACTGAGTACAATCACTTTCTTCACAAGTAGTATATGACAATAGTTCGAAGAAGAAAAAAAAACATTCTAAAGTGTATCAATCGTTCGTTAATCATCTTCCTTTATTAGGTATGTTTTCTTGGTACAACGTCATTTGTGAATGTGTTTCCTTGAAATAACAATCATCTCTGATTCATAAATATATGCAATTCAGATAATTGTCTTTTTGAAATTGGAATAGTTGGGATCATGAGTCAATTAAAGCTAGATGAAAATGTAAAACCTGGAAGTACTGGACGGCCTTTTAGGCCTATTATGCACCTCCACGACCTCGCCTCACGGGATATAGTCTCGCGTGCTAGCACTTAACCACTAGACCACTGAGTCTGCATCCAAATGTGTCAATATGTAACTTCAATTAATCCACGAAATTAAACTACACATTCACCATTGTCATCAGTGAGTTATTATCCCACAACTGACCCAAGTGAACTTCACAGGTCACTGGTAGTTTTGAGATGCACATCTAATATAGTACAGACAACTCTAAGACTGGAGATATGTCTTGACAACAAGAATCAACTGTCATGAAACTGGACATCCAGAACTTCCTCTTAAGTGGAGACATTCATGTGACATACAATGTTCAATTGTGTAGAGGACTACCAAAATTTCAATTTGACTGATGAATATTTTCATTAATAAAGACTAAACAAACGTGATATTGAAGTTGATTTCATGGTGACATTGTAAAATTTAGTAAAAATACTTTGTTGTTGATACATTTTAGTTATCGTAGTGCATAACACTGATTTCAGAAAACTCTTATGTCACAAATATCATGTGATTTGAGGAAGTAAAGATTTCATTTCCACAACTTTTAAAACTGGAAATTTGTAACTCATGTGGATGATTTCGATGAAGTTTTGCTCTCTGAGCTGAATGATTTGGTTGTGGAGCTTTCATTGTTCTTCTGAACGACATCATTACTTCTACTTAAATTTTGTGCTGACGATGTCGTTCAGAAGAAAGAGGAAAGCTCTACAACGAAACCATCCAGCTCAGAGAATAAAACTCTATCAAAAACATTTAAAACTGCAACACTAATAGTTTGTTAGGAAATTGTAGGATTCATACAAGGTAATATATTTGAATTTGTCATTCAAATTGTTATCAATTATTCAATCAGTCAGTTTCATTTAAAGAATAATGATTAGATTCATTATTACCAAATTAAGATAGACGGGTCAGTTGATTGAAATGATTGACATTTAATTACTTTGAAATCTTGAGCCAATTCCAGTGAATCATTTCAAATAATCTTTAGTTTGATTCATTAACTTCTTTTGTATACATCAAATCTAGTAGACTGGAAAGAAGAAACTGAGAATATTCATTAAGTTCTCTTTGAATACGTCTTAGAAATTTTGATGCTTCCTTTCTTTAATGAACACATAAATAAAAGCATATTTTCCATGAGGCAAACAGCTCAGTCGTTTACCGTAGAAAGATCGGACGTCAAATAAGTTGACTAGAATGAACGCCAGTTAGTTTTCAAGTTTTATTTCTGTTGAAAATAAGTTTGTAGACATGCAGTGAGACTATAATTTATGAATGAATCAATCATGTATAAGATAACAGGTCTCGAATTTTGGCGCGAAATTCACTCATCCATTTGATTAAATAGAGTTTTGGCATTATAGCTGATGTCAGTTCGTGGTGAAAACCTTAAATATCATTCCTAACTTTAACCATCAACTGTAAATCATAATTCCAACTAGTTTATAACCCTCATTTAGTCATAATAAGTAAGTGTCCATTCTCAAGATCACTTCAACGTCGCTCAAAGGTCGTCCACAAATTATAGTTTCACCCACTTACGACATTTTTTTTGACAATAAGTACACTCTAAAATTCTGTTTTGTATGATAGATGTTAGTAGAAAACAGGATTCTTGCTTCATCCGACTGAAGAGTCGTAAATAAAATGAGACTTTCCTAATGCCTTTTATTATTAGCAACTCCCTGAAAATTGTTGAACTTCGAATTGACGATAATTTCAAAGCATTGATTCAAGGAACCCATTTCACACTAGATAATAATCCAATACTTTCTTGTATATTAACTAACATTAACAAACCTTAGTAACTAAGGTCAAGTATACCGGAGTGTATTCACTTTAAATGGTATCCATTTAAACAAAAGTTAAGTACTTAAATCCTTTAGAATATTCAAATCTGGGGAAAAACATTAAGAAATCTGACAAAGAATCGATTATCTTAAAATGATGCAATCAAATTATAAGTAGGAATCAAGCTTCATTATTATCTTCTTTTATGTGATGTATAACTAAACAGTGCATCATCTCAACACATTGATTTGTGTTCATCCAATAGATGGAAGTTATTCCTCATACCAGCACCAAAACGTCCAATAAGTTTGACGAACAAGCACTTGTTATCCTTGAATTCCAAATAAGAGTATTACAGAAACTATCCTACAACCAAGCCGTTTTGATTAAATAACTTAACAATAGACAATGTTATTTCAACAGTAATACTTCGCACATTTCTTTGTACTGTTATGATCACTAGATCATATGACAGACTCGATCTGAAATGTTAGTTGCTTAACTATCCACTTGATGATTTATCCTCCTCCCTATGCATGTTTGTATGTACGCATGTAATAAAATCCTATTATTAGTCCTTGCTTTGCCTTGTTGAGCCCTTATAAAATTTGACGACTATAAATTTGCCTAACTCCGCCTGTAGCTCTTCTAGAGTTACTGCCGGTCCCAAGCCCGGGTAAAGGAGGAGGGTTGGGCATGGGGTTAGCGTCCCCATCCCGTAGAAAACTAACTCGCTAAAAAAACGCTTACCAGAAAAAATAATTCAAACCATTTTAACTCTGCCCTGAGAGTTAGAAGGTCTTCATTTAGAAGAATTATGACGCTTCATGGTGAAAGCCGAATTCCTTCGGAAGCCACGAGGCCGATGCCCCTTCTAACAACCAGAGCAAAAATTTTTATAGGTACATGGAACGTTAGAACAATGTGGGAAACCGGGAAGACCAGCCAAATAGCAACGGAAATGAGGAGATACAACTTGGCAGTACTGGGAATCAGCGAAACTCACTGGACCCAAGCTGGACAGAAAAGGCTAGCTACGGGAGAGATGCTGCTATACTCCGGTCACGAAGAGGAAAATGCTCCACACACACAGGGAGTTGCTCTAATGCTGTCCAAAGTAGCACGAAATGCACTTGTAGGATGGGAATCCCACGGATCCAGAATCATCAAAGCATCATTCAAAACAAAGAAGGAGGGGATCTTAATGAATATTATCCAATGTTATGCACCCACCAATGATAGCAACGACGACATTAAAGATCAATTCTACGAGCGGCTGCAGTCAATCATAGAGAAATGCTCAAGAAAGGACCTCACCATTCTGATGGGAGATCTAAATGCCAAGGTCGGAATAGACAACACTGGATATGAAGATATTATGGGACGACATGGACTGGGAGAGAGGAACGAAAATGGAGAAAGATTTGCAAATTTGTGTGCATTCAACAAATTAGTCATAGGAGGCACAATATTTCCACACAAACGTATACACAAGGCTACATGGATCTCACCGGACCACACTACAGAGAACCAGATAGACCATATTTGCATCAAAAAAATTCCGAAGGACAATGGAAGATGTGAGAACCAGGAGAGGAGCTGACGTAGCTTCAGATCACCACCTAGTTGTAGCCAATTTAAAACTGAAGCTAAAAAAGAACTGGACAAGTGGACAAACAGCACTACAAAGGTTCAATACAGCCTTCCTTCGAGATACTGACAAACTCAATGAATTCAAGATAGCTCTCAACAACAGATTCCAAGCCTTTCAAGATCTACTGAAGGAAGAAGAAACTACCATGGAGGACAACTGGAAAGGCATCAAAGAAACATTGACTTCAACGTGTCAAGAGGTTCTGGGCCTAAAGAAACACCATCATAAGGAATGGATCTCTATAGAAACACTGGACAAGATCAAAGAAAGGAAGAACAAGAAGACAGCAATTAACAACAGCCGAACACGAGCAGAGAAAGTCCAAGCACAAGCTGAATACATAGAAGCAAACAAGCAAGTGAAGAGGAGCATTAGAGCCGACAGGAAGAAATACGTGGAAGAATTAGCAACGACGGCAGAAAAAGCTGCTAGAGAAGGAAATATGAAACAGCTCTACGATACAACGAAGAAACTATCAGGGAAATACAGTAAACCAGAGAGGCCGGTCAAAGACAAAGAAGGCAAGCCAATCACTGAAATTCAACAACAGCGAAACAGATGGGTAGAATACTTCGAGGAACTCCTGAATAGGCCGGCTCCAATGAATCCACCGAACATCGAAGCAGCACACACAGATCTTCCTATAGATGTCAACCCACCAACGATGGAAGAAATTAGAATGGCCGTCAGACAAATCAAGAACGGGAAAGCAGCAGGACCCGACAACATACCAGCTGAAGCACTGAAATCAGACGTCGAAGTAACCACAAGCATGCTTTACCCTCTATTCAAAAAGATTTGGGAGGAGGAACAAGTGCCAATGGACTGGAAAGAAGGACACCTCATCAAGATTCCAAAGAAAGGAGATCTGAGCAAATGTGAAAACTACAGAGGCATTACACTACTGTCAATACCAGGGAAAGTCTTCAACAGGGTGTTGCTGAACCGGATGAAGGATGCAGTAGATGCCCAACTTCGAGATCAACAAGCTGGATTCCGAAAGGATCGGTCGTGCACAGACCAAATTGCAACACTACGGATCATCGTCGAACAATCAGTTGAGTGGAACTCGTCACTATACATCAACTTCATTGATTATGAAAAGGCATTCGACAGTGTAGATAGGAGGACATTATGGAAACTTCTTCGACACTACGGAGTTCCTGAGAAGATTGTCAATATTATCCGGAACTCATACGACGGACTACAGTGCAAAGTAGTGCATGGAGGACAGCTGACAGATGCATTCCAAGTAAGGACCGGAGTCAGACAAGGCTGTTTACTCTCTCCCTTCCTCTTTCTTCTGGTGGTCGACTGGATTATGAAGACCTCGACATCTGAAGGAAAACACGGAATACAATGGACAGCTCAGAACCAATTAGACGATCTGGACTTCGCAGATGACCTAGCCCTCCTATCACGTACACGTGAACAGATTCAGATAAAGACAGCCAATGTAGCAGCAGTCTCTGCATCAGTAGGCCTCAGCATACACAAAGGGAAAACCAAGGTCCTCAAATTCAAAGCGGAGAACAGCAATCCAATCACACTTGATGGCGAAACTCTGGAAGATGTAGAATCCTTCACATACCTGGGAAGCATCGTCGATAGACATGGAGGTTCAGATGCAGACGTAAAGGCGAGGATTGGCAAAGCAAGGGCCGCATTCCTACAATTGAAGAACATATGGAACTCAAAACAACTTTCAACCAATATCAAAGTGAGGATCTTCAATACGAACGTCAAGGCAATTCTACTGTATGGAGCTGAAACTTGGAGAACTACAACAACCACAATCAAGAAAGTACAAGTATTTATAAATAGCTGTCTACGCAAGATACTCAACATCCATTGGCCGGATACCATCAGCAATAGCCTTCTGTGGGAGAGAACAAACCAACTTCCAGCTGAAGAGGAAATTAGGAAAAGACGATGGAAATGGATAGGGCATACATTACGCAAATCGTCAAACTGCATCACGAGGCAAGCTCTAACTTGGAATCCTGAAGGGAAGCGGAAAAGAGGAAGGCCAAAGAACACATTACGTCGGATAATAGAAGCAGATATGAAAAGGATGAATTACAACTGGACGGAGCTCGAAAGGATTGCCCAGGACAGGGTTGGATGGAGAATGCTGGTGAGCGACCTATGCTCCTTCACGAGGAGTAACAGGTGTAAGTAAGTAAATTTGCCTATGTAATTGCTCGCATACACTTTATTCGTCTCTCCGCTTCTAGCTTTGTGTATTTACGCTATTCCCATGATAAACTGTAGTTGCCGCTTCTTTATGGCCTTCTGATTTCAAACAGCGTTGAGAATTTATATTATAACAGTTATCAAGGTGACCAATTAACGAAGCGAACCCACTACAATATGTAATCAATCATGAAGATAAATAAAAGAATATCTTTATTGATTCTTACTTCTATTATAAAAGAATAAATATCGTATGATAGATCACATTGGGAAAAATAGTTGTCCTATAACCCATGAATGTAAAATGTATATCATTTTTGTTCTCAATAAAACTGTCTATGTACATTTGAAAGTAGAAAACGCCCCAAATTATTTATGTTATGTATTAAAACTTAGAACTATAAAGGAAGGCCCAGAATAGAGTGATTTGAAGAATGCTGGTCAGTGGCATATGCTCCATTGGGACTAACAGGCGTAAGTAAGTAAGTAAGTAGGTAAGTATGTATTGAAAGCCACGTATATACATTCGAACTATTGACGAGTATACATTCATACATACATGCAAACACGTATACACACATGCTTTCAGGCACTTACATAACAAAATATATGAAGAGACATACAACTCTTAATACGTGCTTAAATCATAAATATTGAAAGGAATCTACCGTTATTATTAACAAAATTAGTTGAATTAATCAGTGTTATTGTATATAACCAAAACAGGTTATAAATTCCGCCATATTGAATAAAGATCATCTGCAGGAGAATTCTAGTTGAATTAATCTCTGTTATATCCTAATGAAGAATAAATTACGGGTAACTTCTAAGACCTAATAATGGACTAATATTAACTTTATATTCGTTTGGTATAACTATTCAGTAATTAGATTATGTATATCTATATTCCCCTCATTATCAGCTTCATTTTGATCTATAGATGAGTATTATACGATTTACCATTCTTAAGTTATGCTCAGTTTATTGATTATAGTCTTCCACAATCAGTTCTACAGCCACTTTTCGGCTTGATCTTGTATAAATGTTATTTCCTGTACGATGCGATCTGTTTGGCTGATATAGAAACCCGGTATGTTTGAAATAAATGATTCATATAATAGAAGCTGTTATTGGTGTTTTGAACTCGATTGGACGGGCTAGGCGAACAAAGGACCAATAAGGATGTTAGATTGCTCATTCCCCTCAATACGTCATCGGTTTAACACAGTATGAAGATTGAATCAGTCGTATTTCGACTATTGAATAAATCACTTGACAACTAGCTATTCTTTAAAGACATAACAATATCATTAATTGAAATTTTAATAGTTCTAATGTTTCGTCTAACAAATTGGTTTGAACTTCTTCAATTGCTGAGATAATTTCAAATAGATATTTTTCACATATAATGACTTTTCTATACTCGGCGCCTAGTTTTTGTTAAACTATTCGTTCTAATATTGATTAATATTCATATAAAAGATCATCTACCTTTAAGAACAAATGTGCTCTATAATGTGAATGAAGAAAATAAGTTCTGTAATCTTAGTTATTTATTTAGTTATGTATAATAGAATAGGTTCATGAATTTGTAATGTCGGTTACTATGTTAAGCCCATATAACTTATTCTAGCATCTGAACAGGTCAGTTTTATTCATTCTTTTAGGTCACCATGGAAAACCTGGAAGCACTGGACTTTCATCTCGATCTAATATGGGACTCGTCAGAAGTACGTATCCACGGTCTCACCTCACGAGATTCGAACCCAAGACCTATCTGTCTCACGAGCGAACGCTTAACCTTCAGGCCACTGAATTGGTCAGCATACAACGGTGTTAATATCTAACTTCACCTGATCTATGAATTTGAATATATCCCCTTCTCTTTTTTTGATTATTTATCATATCTCCATGGTTTTATTCATAATGTTTTTTTATTAACATCTTATTTTATTTAACGCTTCTATTATCTTTTATTAATGTAACAGAAAAATCTAATTATATTACCACATTCATATCATAGTCTCTTTTTAACTCATTGATATTACACTACATCGGACAAAGCGAACACCCTCTTCATCTTCGCCTGAATGAACATCAACTAACAGTCAAACACCATGACATGTCCTCACTTATATCAATGCACTTGGACAACTGCGAACACACATTCGACTGGAAAAATGTGGAAATTTTAAATAAAGGCAATTCCAAAAATAGCAGAGAATTTTTAGAAGCTTGTCACTCAGCAACCAACAAGCACATTGAAATCGATCCAATTTATCAACCAATCAAGAAAATTATGCACAAATATAGGAACAAAAATCAAACCAATAGGAGATATAACCACAAAAAAGAAGTAAACAATGATATGTTTGAGGTTAACAAGAATCATTCAACATCGAGGTGTATAGGACAAGCTGTGAAACACATGTGGATAAATTCGAACACTTCACTTCTACCTGAATTTTGTACTGATGATGTCATTTAGAAGAACGATGACAGCTTTACGACCAAACCATCCAGCTCAGAGAACAAAACTCCACCAACATCATCATGTTTATTGATTGTTCACATATCCTCACAGGATGAATAGTTAGAATTTCATTTATGTATACGATTGTAAAGGTTAATAATGAATTTGTTGAAAAGGTAAACCATTACTGAAATTCGTAAGTAAGAATGATATGTTTATTAAATAAGTAATAAATAACATTCCTTCCAGTAGTTTTTTATGTTTCAATTAAGCTTCAATAACAACAGTGAATAAAAATTGCTCTATGACTGTCAAGAATGATTATTTAACAAAAACAAAGTTGAATTTATATGTCAATTGAAGCTAGACCACTATGAAAAACCTAGAAATACTGAACTCATCCACAAAACCCCATTCTGATATTAATCAGCACATGCTTACCAGTGACTAGCTTCAACAGGTATATCGTGGAGCTCTAGTTAAAAGTTGTGGGCAGTGGAGTTTAAAGAGGTCTGTATGAGATAGCAACTCGCTGAAGACAATGGTGGACAGTGGCTCGATTTCGTGGATTGGTTGAATTTAGACATGAACACCGTTGGATGCTAGCCAGCTGAGTGGTCTAGAGGTTAGGCGTTCGCGCGCGAGATCGAGGGTCCTGGATTCAAATACCTCGAAAAGGGATCATGAACGCGCATTGCTGAGGAGTCTTATACTATGACAAAATGCCCGTCCAGTACTTCTAGATTTTCAATAGTGGTCTAGCTGAAATCAATTCATGAATTGAGCTATTCAATTACTACAATCTCCATAAAACCTCTCTCTGATAACAACACAGTTTTCTACATCCATTTTTAACTAAACTAAAAATTTGAAAAGCACTTTTACCAACTAATAAGTAGATATAGTTGACCTGAAAAAATTGGATGAATTTCGAGCAACAAAAAAAAGAAAATACATTTTTGTCAGTATTTTTTTGTTACTAAGGCCATTTTTTCTCATGGCAACTAGGCAAAGTCAATTAAAAATACACGGTCAAATGTATAAAATTTGAAAAATTGAAAAAATAACAAAAGAAATACTTCCAAAAATAGTAATCATATCAAGTTTCCATTTCTAAGTTTAGTAATATCAATGAATAAATGTTTAATAGGTCAGGGTTAAAGTTAAAGGGAATTACATTTGTAACATTGGTAACATACATAAACTCAATAAAATTATCCCTGATAATTGATGTATAAAAATGTAAATGTTACTCTAAAGTTGACTAATATTACCCATTTCAATCGAAATTGAGTATTGTTATCTTTCTTTATTTCTGAGCATGTGATGGTGTCTATGATGTCATTTTGTCAGTGTTATATCCCAAATGAGAATAATGAATGGCAGTAACAGTTGGGATCTATGTCTGAACTAATACGATATATATATATATATATATATATATATATATATATATATATATATAATTGTTAAGTAGCTAAACTACCTGTATATTCGTATTCCTCTGATTATAAACTTTATTTTGACCCATAGACTATTATTATACGATTTACCATTCTTGAGTTATACCCAGTCTATTAATTATTACCTCCCCACATTCACAGCCATTTTTCGGCTAAATCTTGTACAAATGTGTATTTTCCATTTTATGATACGATATTGTCTGTCTGGTTGTCACTTAGACCCAGTATGTTTGAAATAAATGATTCATATCATTGAGACTGAGATTGGTGTTCTGGAATTAACTTGCTGGGCTAGGCGGGTAGCAGGATCGATAAAGACTCTAGACTGCTCGTACAGGTTTATGCGTTACTAGTTTGTTCGAAGAGCTACTGTTCTCTAATTGGTGGTATCATTACGTTATATATTAATTGGGGCACAGGGTACAAGTTATAATATAATCTGTTTGTCCAGTCCTAAAATTTGTCAAGATCACATTAGTTAAGTTGAAAAGTAAGCAGTTTAAATCAGGGATTGTTGAGCGTTAAGTGAATTGATACCAACCACAGAGCACTCAAATAATGACTATTTCATCCTATTGATTTACTTCAGTTATTTTGTAATATTAAGTCCATTGTAAGTTTATGGGTAGGCCCAATGATAGAACAAGTTCCAACCCCACTCCGACCCCCACCCCCGCTCCAACCCATTGGTTAAAAACTAAACACTATAACCAATATCTCAGTGATCGACATCAATTACATAATCCACAATGATTCATTTTGTAAAATGTGACTGTATCATAGAGAAATTTTTGATTTTTATGCCTTCATAACAAGAAAAAATATACATTCGTAATTTCGAAAATGAAAGTCAGAATTTTCAATACAAATGTCATGATAGTTCTACTATATGGGGCGGAAACCTGGAGAACTACGAAGGCCATCCATCCATCATCCAGAAGATTCAAATATTTATTATCAGTTGCCTACGCAAAATACTTCGGATCTGTTGATCAAACACTATCAGAAACAGCTTACTGTGAGAGAGAGCAAACCAGAACCCAGCGGAGGAAGAAATCATGAAGAAGCGCTGGAAGTGGCATAGGACACACATTGAGGAAAGCATCCAACTGCGTCACAAGGCAAGCCCTCACATGGAATCCTCAAGGCTAAATAAAGGAGAAGAGGAAGACCAAAGAACACATTACACCGAGAAATGGTAACAGACATGAAATGAATGAATAACGATTGGATAAAACTAGAAAGGAAGTGCCAAAATAGAATGGGTTGGAGGATGCTGATCGGTGGCCTATGCTCCACTGGGAGTAACAGGTGAAAGTAGATTAGTAAGTAAGTAAGTAAATATAACCAATATCTCATTAATCTACATCGATTACATAATCCATCATGATTCATTTATAAACTATGACTATATTCTAGAGAAATTTATACCTTCATAAATAAGACAAACCACATGAATGAATTAAAGTTGAAATTTAAAAAGTTTAAATTATGTTTATTTGCCTACACAAATATCAACTTGATTTATATTTTATGATGATGATTATAATAAATAGAATAGAATAGAATAGAAGAGAAGAGAAGAGAAGAGAAGGGGAGAGAATAAAATAGAATAGAATAAAAGGGGAGAGAAGAGAATAGGATAGAAGAGAATAGAATAGAAGATAAGAGAATATGACAGAATAGAAGAGGAAAGAAGGGAATATGATAAGATAGAAGAGAAGAGAAGAGAAGATGAGAGAAGACAATAGGATAGAACATGATAAAATAGAATAGAAGAGGAGAGGAAAGAAGAGAATAGGATAGAGCAGAAGAGAAGGTTAGAGAATAGGATAGAACAGAATAGAATAGAATAGAAGAGGAGAGGAAAGAAGAGAATAGGATAGAGCAGAAGAGAAGGCCAGAGAAGAGGAGAGGAGGGAAGAGAATAAAATAGAATAGAGTAGAATAGAAGAAGCGAGGAGAGAAGAGAATAGAATGGAATATAAGAGAAGAGAGGAGAAGAGAAAAGGAGAGAAGAGAATAGTATAGAATAGAAGAGAAGAGAAGGGAAGAGAAGAGGAGAAGAGAAGAGAAAAATTACAATAAAGTCAATCATTATATTACTTAAATCTCCATAAAAACCCCTTCGGATTATTGTAAAATCATTTTAGAAAATTTAATTGATTTACGTCTTAAACAATAAAAAAAGTTTTTTTTTAGCGGTAAATATTAATTTAAATATAAATAAATCAATAACACAATTATTGTTTTATATTATGAAATTTTAATGATGCTTTAAGAAAAACAAAATAAAACAAACAAACAACAATTTTCTAATGTTTATGATCAATTTTATGAATCATATTGTACTTGAATAGTTAAAATTATCTGTAGGCAAATGAATTTTTAATTGAAATCATGAACTGATTGATGTTAGACCACCATTGAAAACCTGGAAGCACTGAATGGTCGTTTCGTCTTATTGTGGGACTCCTCAGCTGTGGATTGCTTGAGGTTAGACATTAACACCATTAGATGCCGGCTCAGTGGTCCAGTAGGTTGAGCGTTCGCGCGCAAGACTGAAGGCCCTGGGTTCGAGTCCCACGAGCGAGATCGTGGATGCGCATTACTGAGGTGTCCCACAATAAGACGAAACGGCTGTCCAGTGCTTCCAGGCTTTCAATGGTGGTCTAACATCAACTGGTTCATGATCTCAATCAAAAACTTAACAATCTCCACAACCCCTGCACTGATAAATTAGTTTTATTTTATTTTTGGTAATTCTTTATAGTTTATTATCTTTTGAAATTTTAATAGTTAAACTCATGAATCAATTGATGGTAGATCATTATGGAAAATTTAGAAGAACTGGATGGTCGTTTTGTTCTATTGTAGAACTTCACAGTAGTGTGTATTCATAATCCCACCTCGCGAGATTAGAACTCAGAGATTATCGGTCTCATATGTGAATGCTTAACCTCTAGATCATTAAGTCGACTGACATCCACAAAATTTCTTCATCATATATTATTATTATCTTCAGTGAGTAACTGTCACACATTTGATACGGTTTCGCTCTAGAATTCCAGGAAATACTTATTGAAACCATTCACTAGTGAACATATGATGATTAAAATGAGAATGGATTTTTGTGGAGATATTGGTCATTTAATAGTTAAATTCTTAAATTCAGTATTTCCAAGTTTCAATTGACTCATGATCTCAACTATTGAATTTACTATAATATTCACAAAAACCCCTTCTGATTTCTTTTGAAAGTTGATAATCGGTTATTTCTTTACAAAAAAACTTGTTTATTGAAGAGATAAATGAATATATAGTTAGGTATCTACCTCAATACATTGGAAGATTGGCACGCAATTTTGCGGATTGGTTGCGGTTAGACATTAACACCGTTGGATGCCAACCGGCTCAGTGATGTAGAGGTTAAGCGTTCGCACGAGAGACCGAGAGCCATGGGTTTGAATCTCGAGAGTGGGATCGTTGATGCGCACGGCTGAAGAGTTTCACAATAGGACAAAACCGTCGTCCAGTGTTTCCAGATTTTCAATGGTGATTTAACATCAGTCGGTTCATGATCTCAATCAAGAACAAGAAGTTGTTTGATTCCTGTATATGGCTCATAAACAAAGTTCAATTATGATTCCGGTCCCTTAGCTAATTTGATACCCACTGATTCATATTTTGATCTTCAGTTTATTCATAATATCACTCGATCATTATCAATGGTAAGATATAATATTTATCTTTTTATCAACATGATTTAACACATATGATTTTGAGATGGTGGAGAAGATTTGTAGCTCAAGTGGATGATTTTTATGGAGTTTTGTCCTCTGAAACAATCAATATCGAGGTCTACAATACAAGCTATGAGCCATATGTGGAGAAATTCGAACAAATCACTTCTACCTGAAGTTTCTACTGGTGACTTTCTTCAGAAGAACGATGAGAGCTCCATGACCAAACCATCCAACTCAGAGACCAAAACTCCATCAAAATGATTGAACTCCGCCTATCAAGGCTTAACAGTAGAACTTCAAGAAGTCATGGTATGTTTTTATGAATATAATTCCATTCATTAACCTGTAGAAGGCAAGAACAGAGATTCGGTTCACTAAAGCAACTTAAATCCATTTTATTTCTCCATATTCTAATCAACTACTAACAACCTATAATGTTCTCAAATCCAAATTACAAAATGGAATAAAGATACTTACATAGGTCAATAAGGTGAAAGATTATAGTGAATACATATATATCGGTACAGTATAGCAAAAATGTTAATAAACTGGAGAGGCTAAGAAAAAATACTGTAGATTTATGACCTACCCAGAAGAGAACCCAGGAACCCTGTCATTAGCAAAAGATCAAATGGATAACAATAATTCCTATTGAGGAGATAATTCAGATTTCCACACACCTAATAAAAATAAGTTTAACAAAATTCGAAAGACGGAAGTATGAACGCTTATTAATTGAGTTAAAAATTACAATGTATCAATGTGATATATCATGCTCAAATGATGTTAAACTGTGGAGTGCCACAACGTTCTTCTGCTCCTGATTGAAGACCTTTTAAAATATACTCAAGATAAGAAATTTAGGCCTTACTTTCCGCGTAACGTTATTATTACTTACTGATGCCTGTTACTCCTCATGGGGAAGCATGGGCCACCACCCAGTATTATTCATCTAGCTCTGTCCTGGGTAATCCTTTCCAGAAATTTCCAGTTTTTATTCATCCTTTTCATACCTGCTTCCATTTTTCGAAGAAAAGTATTCTTCAACCTTCCTCTTTTACGCTTCCCTTCGCGATTCTAAGGTGAGGCCTGGCTTATGATGCTGTTTGGTGATTTACGTAATGTATATCCTATCCACTCTCAACATCTTTCCCTGATTTCCTCTTCAACTTCAAGCTGGTTTGGTCTCTCACACAAAAGGCTGGTTCTGATGGCATTCAACCAACGGACATTCAGTATCTTACGTAGACAATTGTTTATAATTACTTGTATCTTCTTGATGATGGTTGTAGTAGTTCTCCACAATTCAGCACCCTACAATACAACTGTCTTGATGTTCCTATTGAAGATTCTCACTTTGGTATTGGATTTTAAATGACTGTTTTGAGTTCTATATTATATGTTCTTCAATTGTAGGAATGTGGCCTTTCTCTGACAGTCCTCGACTTTACACCTGTATCCGATCCTCCTTGTTCATCAACGATGCTGCTGCTGCTAACCATGTACGTGAAAAATTCCACATCATCCTAATGTTATTCAGTAGAGTGAATATCATGTTTTACCAGTTTCCTCAACAATACAATGTGATATCCAGTCTTTTTTACTTTCATTAAGTAACATCCACTTGATAGTTTTGCTTACTTAGTAACAAGCAGCTTTTTGGTTGTTTACTTTGTTTTCTTTAAAACAAACACACACACGCACACATTGGCTCTTGTTCTGTTTTCTTCTTTCATTTCATCAGTTTGATGTGACGTTTCTTGTTATTTTCAAAATAGAAAAACAACTTGTTTATCTCCTTTTTAAAACGACTCAAAACAAGAACAAAATTTGCAGAATCAATTTACACCTTCCATCTACAAATCAGCTTGTTTTTATGTTTGTTTAAATTTATCAAAAACCGATCAGATTTCTATCAAAACAATTCACTCATCACATCACACTATACTGATACATTTTGGCATCCAGTGTTCATTAGTTATCTTAATTACAACTTGATCATTTAGTTTCATTCTTTTCAGGATTTTCAAAGTTGTACAAGCACAAGTAAATAGTGTAGATTATACGAATTATAAAGACTTGACTACTACTACTACTACTATCAAAAATAATAGTAGTAGTGTGGAGACAGTTAAATGTTGTTGGACTTTTGTCAAATCATTCAACAATCGGGTAATTGAATGTTGAACATTTTACAGATCCTCTTCAAGGTCTAGCATAGCCAACACGCATCAGTTCATTGCATACCATGGACTGGCTCATGGGACAGTGATTGTGTTCTGTTTCTTATACCTATTCTTGCTAATACGTTCCTGTAATATCATTAAGTTCGTTTTACACTGTCACCAAAGTAGCCACAGTATCTGAATACGACGAAAGGCTAATCCAAATCATGTATTAAGTGTGGGGTTTGACTTCGACGTAATATGGTTGGTCACGTCAACTCGAGTAGACACCCAAACATCGAAACTCATCACCTACTTTGGTGATCTACAATAGTAACTATAACAATTATTCTTATTACTATCACTATTATCAATTATTAATCAGTTATCAGCAGTTAGATAAATTCTCCATAATATTATATATTACGATTCAAAATTGACACGTACGTTTTAAAGAAGAATCGATCACAATGTTCGAAACCTTCGATTATACTGTAGTGACTCACATTTATCACGAGAACACGACTGGTTTAATAAAAACGCTTATTATTATAACCAAGTGTACCAGTGACTGTTTTAATGTGCTTTTGTTTGACTGTGCTAATGACAGCTATTTTGTGCTTCCATTCTTGTACTTACACTTCAATTGTAACTTCGCGCGAATTCGGTTACCTTCTGTAACCAAGGTTGTATCCTGGCACGATCTCAGTATCATTTCGATGCCACGAGATCGCCAGCAAATAAATATCTCGACTTGGTCCATTAATTGCCTTCTGGTATTTGGCATCTCGGAGATTTTATGGGTTGCTTTGGTTACGTCCAACCTTCGCCTTCTGATTTATCTGGCACGTGTTTCTTGGTAGCGGTGTTCATAGTTAACCTCAACTCGACGCCACGCTACAATACTCCCGGAGTTCTCGCCTACTTGAATTCTCATCCATTAGTAACGACTATTTCTTCAATGTATTTCTGCTTGTCTGCTCTAATGCTCTACTAACCTGCTTGTTTTCTTCTATGAATTCTGTTTGTGCCTTGAACTTTTCTTTTCTTGTTCGACTGTTGTTATTTGCTGTTTTTTGATTTTCTTTTCTTGAATCTTGTCCAGGGCTTTGAGAGGCATCCACTCCTTATGATGATAGATTTTGTGGTGCTGAAGTTACCTACTTTTACCAAGAGAACGCGGCTGATTTAATGCAAACAATTATTATTACAATCATTTGTACCATTGATTGTTTTACTGTGCTCATTTGTTTAACTGTGCTAAAGACAGCCATATTATTACTACTCCATTGATGGTGACCTTGCACGGGTTCGGTTACGCTCGGTAACCACGCTTGTACTCCTTTGGCACGATCTCGGTATCCTTTTGATACCACGAGATCGCCAACAAATACATCTTGACTGCAGCCATCATCTGCCTTCTGATATTTGGCTTACGGGGGATTTTATCGGTTAGCCGACACGTAGTCTTCTTGTAGTGGTGTTCATAGTCAACCGCGACTCGACACCATGCTACAGTCCAAAACCTCCAGACACAATGACGTTATTGCCTCTTTGATTCCTTTCTAATTGTCTTTTATGGTAGTTACGTCTTTTAGTATATCTTGTAAAGCATGGGACGTGTTGTTGAGAGTTACCTTGAATTGTTTTAGTTTGTTAGTATCTCGAAGAAAGGCTGTTTTGAACATTTTCAATGCCCTTTCCCCAGTTGACGACCGTTTCTTCACCTTCATTATCATATTGGCAACAACCAGAAAGTGATCTGAGGCTCTTTCAGCTCATCTACTGATCGTCACGTCTTTCATTGACCTTGTGAACTTTCAATGGTGCACATAAATTGTGATGTAGTTCGGGGAGACTCATATAGCTTTTTGTATATTTTTTTGTGGAAATATTGTTCTGCATTCAATTAATTTGTTCAATGCACATAGATTTGGAAATCTCTCACCGTTTTCACTCCTTTCTTCCAGTCCATGTCGTCCCATGATGTATTCATATCCACTGTTGTCCATTCCAACTTGGGCATTTACAAGCGGTACGTTTGAAGTTTGCGTTAAGATAACATGGTATCTAATATATATGGTTTGAATATCGTTGAATCCTAGTTTATACTCCATGGATAACTCTAGAATTTGTACTTAAAGCGATATGGGTCGACTGTCAACAAAACGAGCCTGGAAAGGCCCTAATTCTTCAGATAATAACAATTCTGTTATTACCCATACCCCATGCTCTGCTACTCCTCTTGAATCTGATAATGTTGGGAGTAGTCTTACACCACACCTGCTGCTGTATGACTCTGTCTCTAATTTAATAATGAGTCTCACCTCAAGATCTAAAAGTATCGATAATATTAGAAGTGAATTAAACACAATATTTAAGCTACTAAACGTCATGCGTTCTAATGTTGAGTCACTTGCTAGCTCGTCATCAAAGCATGATGATCAGAAACAAGAAATAAAGACACTATCACCCCTTATACTGCTTTTGTCAAAAGATAACGTTCGTGCGGAACTTGATGACATTATAGAAGCAGAATCTGTTATCGATTTTATCGCTTGTGAAGTTACCGAGTGAATAGTCTCTCGTAATGAGGTAATTGCTCACAATATACCTGACGAAATCCCCATTAAAACTGTAAGGAATTCGATATTAAAAGCATCTAACCTTCAAGACAGTCCATGCCAATGTATTCGACCTAATAAAGAGCACCAGAAACACTCGTGCCCGGTCATGTTCAGATTCGATTCTCATATATTTGCTGAATAGTTAAAAGAATCCGAGCGGCTAATATGCGAGCTTACGAAGTTTAGAAACGTTCGTATAGTCTCAGTCAAGACAACCAATCAAAAACTTACGCGAAAACGTACCTTGAACGAGAATAAAGGTGTTGAGATCATAAAAAATCACGATCCATCAGCTGCTGGATCTGTAGTAAGTCCACTCAACTATTGTATTATTTGTCTACTCATTGTAATTCAGCCACTTAATTCACTATGTTAATTTCTGTGTGTGTATTATTGAGCGCGTATCTACACATCAGCCTTAATCAATTCTCCTATTGGTTGTAACATACAGATAATCAATAATTTATCCACTTACTTACTTACTTACGCCTGTTACTCCTCGTGAAGGAGCATAGGTCGCTCACCAGCATTCTCCATCCAACCCTGTCCTGGGCAATCCTTTCCAGCTCCTTCCAGTTGTAATTCATCCTTTTCATATCTGCTTCTATTATCCGACGTAATGTGTTCTTTGGCCTTCCTCTTTTCCGCTTCCCTTCAGGATTCCAAGTTAGAGCTTGCCTCGTGATGCAGTTTGACGATTTGCGTAATGTATGTCCTATCCATTTCCATCGTCTTTTCCTAATTTCCTCTTCAGCTGGAAGTTGGTTTGTTCTCTCCCACAGAAGGCTATTGCTGATGGTATCCGGCCAATGGATGTTGAGTATCTTGCGTAGACAGCTATTTATAAATACTTGTACTTTCTTGATTGTGGTTGTTGTAGTTCTCCAAGTTTCAGCTCCATACAGTAGAATTGCCTTGACGTTCGTATTGAAGATCCTCACTTTGATATTGGTTGAAAGTTGTTTTGAGTTCCATATGTTCTTCAATTGTAGGAATGCGACCCTTGCTTTGCCAATCCTCGCCTTTACGTCTGCATCTGAACCTCCATGTCTATCGACGATGCTTCCCAGGTATGTGAAGGATTCTACATCTTCCAGAGTTTCGCCATCAAGTGTGATTGGATTGCTGTTCTCCGTGTTGAATTTGAGGACCTTGGTTTTCCCCTTGTGTATGTTGAGGCCTACTGATTCAGAGACTGCTGCTACACTGGCTGTTTTAATCTGCATTTGTTCATGTGTATGGGATAGGAGGGCTAGGTAATTTGCGAAGTCTGAATCGTCTAATTGGTTTTGAGCTGTCCATTGTATTCCGTATTTTTCGTCAGATGTCGAGGTCTTCATAATCCAGTCGACCACCAGAAGAAAGAGGAAGGGAGAGAGTAAACAGCCTTGTCTGACTCCGGTTCTCATTTTTAATGCATCTGTCAGCTGTCTTCCACGCACGACTTTGCAGTGTAGTCCATCGTATGAGTTCCAGATAATATTGACAATCTTCTCAGGAACTCCGTAGTGTCGAAGAAGTTTCCATAACGTCCTGCTATCTACACTGTCAAATACCTTTTCATAATCAATGAAGTTGATGTATAGTGACGAGTTCCACTCAACTGACTGTTCGACGATGATTCGTAGTGTTGCAATTTGGTCTGTGCACGATCGGTCCCCACGGAATCCAGCTTGTTGATCTCGAAGTTGGGCGTCCACTGCATCTTTCCTCCGGTTCAGCTACACTCTGTTAAAGACTTTCCCTGGTATTGACAGTAGTGTAATGCCTTTGTAGTTTTCACATTTGCTCAGATCTCCTTTCTTTGGAATCTTGATGAGGTGTCTTTCTTTCCAGTCCATCGGCACTTGTTTCTCCTCCCAAATCATTTCGAATAGAAGGTGAAACATGTTTGTAGTCACTTCTATGTCTGACTTCAGTGCTTCAGCTGGTATGCTGTCAGTTCCTGCTGCTTTCCCACTCTTGATTTGTCTAATGGTCATTCTGATTTCTCCCGTCGTTGGTGGATTGACATCTATGGGAAGATATGTGTGTACTGCTTCTATGTCCGGTGATTCATTGGAGCCGGCCTATTCAGGAGTTCGTCGAAGTATTCTACCCATCTGTTTCGCTGTTGTTGAATTTCAGTGATTGGCTTGCCTTCTTTGTCTTTTACCGGTCTCTCTGGTTTACTGTATTTCTCTGCTAATTTCTTCGTTGTATCGTAAAGTTGTTTCATATTTCCTTCTTTTGCAGCTTTTCCCGCCGTCGTTGCTAGTTCTTCCACGTATTTCTTCTTGTCAGCTCTAATGCTCTTCTTCACTTGCTTGTTTGCTTCTACGTACTCAGCTTGTGCTTGGACTTTCTCTGCTCGTGTTCGGCTGTCGTTAATTGCTGTCCTCTTGTTCTCCCTTTCTTTGATCTTGTTCAGTGTTTCTATAGAGATCCATTCCTTATGACGATGTTTGTTGCGACCCACCAGCTCCTGACACGTTGAAGTTAATGCTTCTTTGATACCATTCCATTTGTCCTCCATAGTAATTTCTTCTTCTTTCAGTAGATCCTGTAAGGCTTGGAACCTGTTGTTGAGAGCTATCTTGAATTCATTGAGTTTGACAGTATCTCGAAGGAAGGCTGTATTGGACCTTTGTAGTGCTGTTTGTCCACTTGTCCAGTTCTTTTTTAGCTTCAGTTTTAAATTGGCTACAACTAGGTGGTGATCTGAAGCTACGTCAACACCTCTCCTGGTTCTCAAATCCTCCATTGTCCTTCGGAATTTTTTGTTGATGCAAATATGATCTATTTGGTTCTCTGTAGTGTGGTCCGGTGAGATCCATGTAGCCTTGTGTATTCGTTTGTGTGGAAATATTGTGCCTCCTAAAACCAATTTGTTGAATGCACACATTTGCAAATCTTACTCCATTATCGTTTCTCTCACCCAATCCATGTCGTCCCATGGTATCTTCATATCCGGTGTTGCCTATTACGACTATGGCATTTAGATCTCCCATCAGAATGGTGAGGTCCTTTCTTGGGCATTTCTCTATGATTGACTGCAGCCGCTCGTAGAATTGATTTTTAATGTCGTTGTTGCTATCATTGGTGGGTGCATAACCCCGGATAACAGTCATATTGATCCCCTCCTTCTTTGGGGACGCTAACCCCATGCCAAACCCTCCTCCTTTATTCGAGCTTGGGACCGGCAGTAACTCTAGAAGAGCTACAGGCGGAGTTAATAATTTATCCACACTTGACTGAAACTCAAAAATATATATGGATTTTTAACACACACACACTCTTGGTTTCACAGTGTGCTTGCTCACCGGGTCACACGACACACGCATTTAGGTAGATCTGATTGATATATTTTGGTAATTACTGCTTTGTTGTTCCGTGCTCTCTGTTTTCGTTTTAAATTCTCTAGTTGTAGATAATTATCATTAATTCAATCTGGCACACGAAATGACCCTAATTACTCCGTCCATAAATGAACAGGCTGTTCATTTAAAAAATATTAAAAAATTCCCGGCTGACGCATGGGACCGTTGCAATATATGTCATTAATGTACTACCTAAACAATTACTGAACTAGTATACTTAAAACTTTCTTCCGTCACATGTTTGTTCTGTACATCGAATTGATCATGCCTGTAAACTAACGTGAATTCTGTTATCATTATTTTCAGAATATATAAATTATTAATTATTATTATATCCCATCAAGATTGTCAGGTCCTTTCATGAGCACTTCGCTATGATCGATTGCAGCCTCTCGCAGAACTTATCTGTGCACTCGTCATTGCTATCTGGCCTTTGCTGTCCAGCTTGTGGCCGATGGGTTTCGCTGGTTTCGAGTATTGCCAACTTGTATCTCCTCATTTCTGTTGTTATTTGGCTGGTCTTCCCAGCCTTCCACATTTTCCGGACGTTCCATGTATCTTGTGACTTCCGAAGATTCTAGGTGTTCATCATGAGGTGTCAAGGTTGTTCTGAATGAACATCATTTAACATGCAGGGCAGAGTTCAAATAGTTTGAACTGTTTACTCTGATTAACGTTTTTAGCAAGATTGTTTTGTATTGGATGGGTTGCTTACCTTATGCGCGACCCTCCTCCTTTTCGTGGGCTTTGGAACGGTATTAATCTTACATTTGCATGCGGCCGTGTTATATTCGATACTTACAGCGCTGTAATTTCTCATGCTTGCGAATTTTCTATAAAAGTGTTAATTTTGCGGAGTATGTTGTATTTTTTTTCCATTCTGTTAGTAAAATCACAAATTTGAATCTCTTGTCTCTGTCTAAGTTCTCGAATTTCATCCTTGGTTTCCTTTTAGTATTTCCGTACTTCACGTGATGGAAAATCCTCTCTATCCAATTTGCCCCGAGTATCTTACCCTTTATTTTGAATGTAATCAGACTGACCCTGGTCCGGCGATTATGTGTAAGATAATTTTTATTTGAAATAGATGGCAATTAGCTATTTCGATAATCAGTACATAAAATATACTCAGTTCATTAGCGCAATCAGACCAATACAAACATGCATATAACAACGATGAAATAAGCGCATGCTTTTCTTTGATACTTGTTTTAAGCTAAAGATTTAGGTTTAAGTTGTTAATTATTTAGGATGTGAAATTTGTTTAGAATACCTTTGCATGCTGCGATTTCAAGGAAAAAATTATTGATTTTATGTACTTTATAATAGATTTGATAACCTTCAATTTGTCATTGATACATAAAATGTAATCGTACCGTAGCATAAACGAAATGTCAACAAATAGTGTGGATAAATCATATGGGTTGTAGAATAGTAGGCTTTAAATGTACAAAGATCAATCTGGTGTCATAAACTTAGAGTCTATGTTAGGTCTTTTTTTAGGAGCTTTCGTGTAGTCCTGAAGGAATGTGTGTCACAATTTGTAAAAATCTTTCTACGTATATAGTTGATTGATCAACAATTCTTTTATCTTTTGGACTAAGGTTATTTGAATATCTCTAGATGTATATTTTCTTTAATTCTGGATTAAAACAAAACTTTTATTAATCTGAATTGGAATATGAGGTTTTTTAATACATCAACCTGTTTGTTTAATTTTAATAACCTAGGTAAATGTCGGTTTATTTGACAATGAACATCAGTGGATACCATTATAATTACCGTTGTCTTAATTTCTGTTTCTAAAAATAGCACCTCTGGTAAATACTAAAAACCTGCAATGATGTTTTTTGATTGACAGCAACACTATCAATTTATCTCCCTAATGTATTTGAAACTGATTGTTTAATGATGTCCATATACACAAGTACTTCATTTTTATACGTCATTTTTGTAACTCATATAATATAATCTTCATGATGAGAATCAGCCCTAGCATAACAACTGTGTTTCGAATTCCCTAGTTTTAAAAGACGTGTATCCAACGTTTTACCGGACGTTAATATGATCAAAGATTCATAAATTTGAAGTAAATTTGAACCCTGTGTGACTCTTGTAGCGGTAAATAAATCTCGAACTTCAGTAGCTCTGTAAGTCTTCGACATTTGACTCTGACCGCATTAGTCCTAATGTACTAACCTAGCTGATGCTGCTCAGCCCTGCGCCCGCACCACATCACAAGTGGATGAGCTGCGCTCAACTTATCGTACAATCGCTAGCCAACTTAGATCGACCACTTCCCAATATATTGATAGTCTGTGAAATATATCTTCAAACCCCTTCACTTCCGATACCCGATTTCAATGGGTTGGCACGTTTTGATTATTGAAGGTTTGACTGGATAAGGTGTTGTCAAACTCCAGGTACTTGTGATATCTTTATGCTATTTTTGCTTTTTCGTTTGTCATTTAGTGATTCAGTCACAGTTTTTGATATTTTATTCTTCAATGTCATTACAGTATAAATGGTTCAAACTGGGGTGATTTGTATTCTTGTATTATCCTGGGAACGTCTGTGTATCCCCTAAAAGTCTCCATGAGCTTTGGCATAGCGTATATAATGGAACTCTACAGATCGGTCTGAAACCAGCGTATAAGCAAAACCCGGGCAGTCTAACGAAAATATGAAAAGCCGTTGGTACAACCTATAATCAGGCCGCTTAAGAAACTCTTCTCGTACATATATTATAAGACAAGGATGCACTACGAAGTTCTTAAACTGTTTACGGAAGGGCGTGCATCCCAAATGATAGAGGATCATCAGCAAAAAGCAGAGGCGAAGAACTAGAACCAAATACGAAGTCAACAAACTGTCTGCTCACCATGTACTTTTATCGAGAAGATGTACTTAAGACCCTTAACACCTAAGCCACGCAAAGTAAATAGGACCGGATGAAGTACATTCCAAAAGCTCGAGACAAAGTGTACAATATGTTGCAGCCGCATTGACTACGATATTCAATATGTCACTTGGTCAAGGTGAATACCTACAGACTATGAGGATGCAATTGTCACTCCAATACATAAAACAAGACCAAAACAACTTCCATTGAACTACAGACCTGCCAGCCTCACCAGTGTCATTGGTAAAACGTTGGAAAGAATAGTCAACAAGATCATATTAATATTCGTGGAAACCAAAACGTGTTAAACAGTGAACAACATCATTTCAGAAAGTGTTTATCTTGCACAACAAACCTCCTCAGAGCAAGGAAGAAATGGATAGAGGCTATATGCAATAGAAAATCAGTGCAAATTGTCTACATATACTCCAGTTAGTCATTTGAATAGATGCCAAGAAATAGACTACTATTGAAGTTAGAAAATCTTCGTATTGCCGGACCTCTTTTAAAATGGCTTAAGGATTTCCTAGTGGGTCGTAGACAGTAAGAATAAATTCTGAGTGTTCCACTTGGAAACCAGTACTTAGTGGAGTACCGCGAGGCCGTCTTATGTCCTTTATCTTTTATGCTGTATGTAAATTAACTACCATACATAGTTGGGTCCCAAATGCTACTATACGCTGATGATGTAAAAATCTGGCGACAAATAACAGCAAGCGCATTTCAGGCAGACTCATATATTTTGATTCGCTTGTCTAAAAGTGGCTGGTGTGGAGATAACTTCAATCCAAATTTCGTATAATTACGACTCCTTATGATCTAGTGGACTGTCATGAACTAATGGTATTGATGCTGATTTATTATGCATAATACCTCATTACAAGCAAACTAGACCATTCGCTAAAAACGGAGCCTACTAAAGACCGTATAAAATCCAAAAAAGAGAGACGGCCATTTGTGTATCATAATACTGGTTTTAGCACTATATTTTATAACTGCACATAATCCCATACTCTCAGCTTCTTTCTGAACCACCTCCATTTTTCAGTTGTTTATCCACTCGTACCTTGTTTACACTCATTTTTTTTAACCTATTTGAATGCTCTTGCTTAATAAATACTTTGAAAAAAGAGAGAATTAGACTGAGTAGTCATATCTTAACTATTCCTTCATGAACACTGTTTGCTCTGCTTCTCGCTCTTTCTTTTTCTTGCAACTTTTTTCAGCCCCCTTGAGATACGCTACTGAAAACAGATATGGAACGGTGGATTTCGTCCTTCACCATCATTAAAGCCTCAGATATTCCAAAGGGATATAAGCTTGCGATTTCTAGAAGCTCCCACCCTCAATGGATCTATTCTTGACCATCAGTTGCACGTCGGAAAGCAACTTTCATGAAGCGCGCCAAATGTTATACTGACTAAAACCACCTACATTCATATCTTATAAATTATCAACCCAGCTGAGTAATTCGCTACAGTGGAAATCTTATCATTTATAAAAATTTGATGTTGCCTGTAACTTGGCATGCTTCATGTAACAAACTGTTATTTGAGAATAAATAATAATAATTATTAATGCGGCCAAGTGTGTCTACGTGTACTTTGGGGATGTATAGGCAAATACGTACAGCATAGGAGTGTCTGTTCCCGTGGTCTAGTCTCACTAGGTCCATTGTGTCATAGTGAGTCATGATCTTAAGACCATGACCCATTGCCAGGATGTTGCAGCTAAAGCGTTTAGAACACGATGGGTTTTAAGACGAACATTCACTAAGTTGGATACCACCATGTTCACCACAGTATACACAACCTTCATAAGATCCGAACTTCAAACCTGCGTCCGGGATGCCAGCCTCTGTTTAAAAGGTGACTCGGATATCCTAAAACATCCAGAGTACAGCTAATCGTACAGTTCCAGTTGATCCAATCATCTTTTGAAAGAGTCAAAAGACTAGGCTTCAATCACGTGATGAAGTAATGAATTCCAATCGTTGATGATTCGATGAGAAAGTCAATAGTCAATTGACAAATAAGTTGTTCTGGGTTTGTGAACGTTTTTGGAGTGTCCTCGTAAATTCTGTTTTGGAAAACAAGAAAAATGAGCGTAATGCCAGATGTAAATTTATCACTAAGTAATTTGAAAACTGTAATCCAACCTCCTCTAGTTCTTTGATATGACAACGGGAATAGGTTTAGCTTAACCAGTAGAGCATGATGCGGAAGCATCGCTATTCTGACAATCCAAACAAATTTGGACCTAACGTAACCTTTTTTTACGGGTCAAGACAACTCAGAGGACATGACAGACGAGTACAAAAAACGAAATATCTATGGTATGTGATTTTTTCAGCTCATGGAACCTGGTACTTTCATAAGATAAGAGAATCTTCAGATACTGAACCAAAGGCAAGATTTGAACATGATCTCAATCATATTAAGACATCATAAAGTAAACTACTCCCAGATACAGTTTCAGGAGTTAGTATTTGTAAGCTTTATAGAATAGGAAAAAAGGTGGATTCCGAAAGTCCTCAGAAAAACCGCCTCCTAAAGGTTACATTCAACACGGTGGAAGAAAGGAACCTGGTTCTAAGTAATTCACGTAAACTGATTGGATCCGGAATATATGTCCGTGAGGACCTCAGCCTAGCTGATCGTATTAAGAGAAGAGCTGCAGAAGCGGAAATAAACGAGCGTCGCCGAAACGGTGAAAGAAACCTCGTTCTTAAGGGTTTTCAGATTGCAAAAGTTCGGAGCAAAACGATCCCCAAGCCACTCTGGGTGGCAAGGGAAAGCTCTCCACAGACTTAAAAGTGTGCTACACAAATGCTCGCAGCCTACTAAATAAAATGGCGGAGCTGAAGTCAGTGGTGGATAAAGAAAAACCGGACGTTATCGCTGTCTCGGAAACTTGGTTAACGTCAGAAGTATTAGATAGTGAAATCCAATTGACTGGTTTCATAACCAGTAGGGCTGATAGATTAAACAGAAGGGGAGGCGGGGTTATTGTGTACACGAAAAGTACTCTAACCATAAGATCAGCTGAGACAGTAGCACATGTTTCAGGGACATGTGATCTGGTGAGATGTAAGTTGAAATGCCGAAGGCAAGATATTGAAGTAGTTGTAGTTTATCGCAGTCCAGAATGTGTAGCAGATGATTTTCTCCTCAGTAAACTTAATTCCTGGTGTAACAACGGTAAAAGCCTTGTAGTAGGCGACTTTAATGCACCACATATAAACTGGGTTAACCTAGAAGTAGAGTCATCTATATCGTCGTTCGACTCCAAACTGTTAGAAACCTCGATTGAACTAGCATTATTCCAACACATTAGAGATCCCACAAGATACGACTTAAGAAACTCTTCCTCTCTTTTAGATTTAGTCTTCACACACGGTGATGATGTTGGTCAAACGGCTTTTCTCCCACCACTTGGGAGAAGTGACCATACTTACTTACTTACTTACTTACGCCTGTTACTCCTCGTGAAGGAGCATAGGTCGCTCACCAGCATTCTCCATCCAACCCTGTCCTGGGCAATCCTTTCCAGCTCCTTCCAGTTGTAATTCATCCTTTTCATATCTGCTTCTATTATCCGACGCAATGTGTTCTTTGGCCTTCCTCTCTCCCGCTTCCCTTCAGGATTCCACGTTAGAGCTTGCCTCGTGATGCAGTTTGACGATTTGCGTAATGTATGTCCTATCCATTTCCATCGTCTTTTCCTAATTTCCTCTTCAGCTGGAAGTTGGTTTGTTCTCTCCCACAGAAGGCTATTGCTGATGGTATCCGGCCAATGGATGTTGAGTATCTTGCGTAGACAGCTATTTATAAATACTTGTACTTTCTTGATTGTGGTTGTTGTAGTTCTCCAAGTTTCAGCTCCATACAGTAGAATTGCCTTGACGTTCGTATTGAAGATCCTCACTTTGATATTGGTTGAAAGTTGTTTTGAGTTCCATATGTTCTTCAATTGTAGGAATGCGGCCCTTGCTTTGCCAATCCTCGCCTTTACGTCTGCATCTGAACCTCCATGTCTATCGACGATGCTTCCCAGGTATGTGAAGGATTCTACATCTTCCAGAGTTTCGCCATCAAGTGTGATTGGATTGCTGTTCTCCGCTTTGAATTTGAGGACCTTAGTTTTCCCTTTAGAAGTGACCATGAAGTCATCTTATTCAAAATCATGGCTGAAATTGCTTCTCAAACAATTGTGCCGGCCCGTCCTAACATATAGAAGGCAGATATGCAGGCAATTAACTCCGCAGCATCGGCTGAGAACTGGGAAATTGACTCAAAGGCATCAGTACAAGAGGCATGGACTCTATTCAGGCAGTTATACAATCGGGTAACTCAACCATACATACCCTGGACTGTCCCAAAGAAAAAGAAGCACGGACATCCCTGGATAGGGCGGGATATTCGACGCTTACTAAGACAAAAGAAGAAATGCTGGGATGTTGCCATCCGCCTTGGCACAGCAGGTACGATGGAACACTACAGATCGATAAGAAACGAGTGTATAACTAAAATTCGGGAAGTGCAAAGAAAATATGAAATGCAGCTGGCACAATCTGCACTCAAGCAGCCCAAGAGGATATTCTCGTACATAAACTACAGAACAAGGATTCACCACTGGATTCCCAACCTAATTAAAGTAGGAAGTGAATCTGAAATGATAGAGGAAGATCAGGAAAAAGCTGAGGTTATGGCTGACTACTTTGGGGCAGTTTTCACTCAGGAACCTCCTCTAGAGAAAGAACAAGACCCAACTACAGAGTCAACAAACCAGCTGCTCACCGTGGACTTCGACCAAAACGATGTGCTTAAGTCTCTTAGCACCCTAAACATGGAGAAGTCAACAGGACCAGATGAACTACACGCTAAAATCTTGAGACATATTGCCCAATATATCGCAGTCCAACTGACTGTGACATTCAAAATGTCACTTGACCAAGGTGTGTCACCTATGGACTGGAAGGACGCAATCGTCACTCCCATACATAAAACTGGTCTACGACAAGTTCCATCAAATTACAGACCCGTAAGCCTCACCAGTGTTGTAATTAAAATACTGGAAAGGATAATCAAACGGACCATAACAGCATTTATGGAAACCAATAACTTGCTGAACATGGCACAACATGGTTTTAGAAAGGGTCTATCCTGTACAACGAACATCCTTATAGTAAGGGAGTTCTGGATTAATGCGCTAGACAACGCAAATTCAGTGGATGTTGTCTACATAGACTTCAGTAAGGCTTTTGACAAAGTGCCAACTAATAGACTGCTATTGAAGTTGGCAAACCTTGGTATTGCCGGACCTCTTTTAAAATGGATTAAGGATTTCCTAGTAGGTCGTAGGCAAAAAGTAAGAATAAATTCCAAGTGCTCCATCTGGAGACCAGTACTTAGTGGAGTACCCCAAGGTTCCGTCCTAGGTCCTTTACTTTTTATAATGTACGTTAATGATCTTACAAGTATAGTACAGCCTCCAATGTTATTATACGCTGACGATGTAAAAATTTGGCGAGTAATAACTGGAGACAAAGACGTATTTACTCTTCAGGCGGACTTAAATAATATGATAAACTGGTCTAAAGAGTGGCTAATGCCTATCAACTCGGAAAAGTGTGTCTACATGCACTTGGGGGATTCAAAGGTTAATACGTACAACATAGGGGATGTGTCATTACCCGTAGTCCGGTCTCATAAGGACCTAGGGGTGACAGTGAGCAATGATCTTAAGACGACGGCCCATTGCCGGGAGGTCGCAGTTAAGGGGTTTCGAACCCTCTGGGCTTTAAAAAGAACATTCACTAAGCTTGATACTACCATGTTCACCACATTATACACATCCTTAGTGAGAACTAAGTTAGAGAACTGTGTTCAGGCTGCAAGCCCCTGTTTAAAAGGTGACTCAGACATACTAGAAAAGGTACAGAGGGCAGCTACGCGTGCAATTCCGGAACTCCGTGGTTTATCATATAAAGAGCGGCTTGAAAAACTGAACCTCTTTACTCTGTCCTATCGCAGACTAAGGGGAGATCTAATATTGATGTATAGAATACTGAGAAATGATTTCAGACCTAACTTATTCTCTCTCTTTCTTCCCACTAGATCGGGACACCTCAGAGGACATAGCAGGCGAGTAGAAAAGCCAAGAACGAACAAAATAGCCGTGGCATACAGGTTTTCACACCGAGTCATCAATACTTGGAACCTGCTGCCTGAAGCAGTGTCCGCACCTTCAATTGACTCTTTCAAGAGAAGACTGGACACTCATAGAAGCATACTAGAAAAGGAATAACACAGGCCGTAGGCCTTCTGTCCTTACTACACAAATCTGAATCTGAATCTGAACGGTGTCTGCGGTAAATATAAATATTTCCTCGTGACCTACGTGAAGGTCATACTTTGGGATAATGCCGATCGTGTCTATCTCTCAATCGGTTTTATTCCGTAAACTTCAAAAGGAATATTGTAATAGCCGCGTAAACAATAACTAACCTTTTTTTCATAGCACAAGAAGAATTTGAAGAATTATGCTTCAGTTATGGTCTCGAACTGGACGAAGTTGTATGCTGGAATTCTAATGTTTACTTGGTTTCAGGTAACGGAAAAAGAACTAGTTACTAGAGAAAAGGGAAAGGAAAAGTCTAGAGGGTGTAGTACCGAACCGGTTTATAAGGTTGAAATACCTGCTAATCGTTATGATTTACTTTGTCCTGAGGGTTTATCTCGAGCTCTTATGATATTTGAATCAAAGTAGGGCAACTTTTATTGGCTTTATTTACATTAGGATTAAGCCCCCGGTTTTTGTCACCAAGAAACCTCAAAATCTAATTCAGTTGCATGTTTTGCCGTCGGTAAGTCAATCGCAAGATGATCTCATCAAAACAGACCCAAAGTGTTAGACCTTTTGTCGTTGCTGGTGTATTAAGAAACATTGTGCTGGATGAGTCTAGGCTCAATAGTTTCATCGATTTACAAGAGAAGCTCCACCAAAATTTGTGCAGGTAATATCTCGTACTATACTTCTGCCGTTAGTCTTATAATACTTAAATTGAATTTAAAAACGACGAAGGATTGAAATCCCCTTATTATCCTACCTATACAGTTCCCTCTGTTGACTTGTCTTCTCCTTAAATGTATCGGCAGATTGAGTTGTGACCACTTGTTAGTCAGCGATTCAAAAATCGTGATAAAATCATCGTTTACAGGGTGATCAGGTTTAGTCTAGCTAGTCTCTCACCAAACGGCAGCTTTACGTTTCCAATAGCAAATCTTCGTCTTTTCTTATACAGGGCCTGGCTGCTTGTATGTAGTCAATAAATTTAAATCAAACGAGTATTGTATAAAAATTCAAAAAAGATCTTAGCATCTACATGGTTAGAAGTCTTATTTATTGACCAGAATGTCCTAAAACTTTTAGCAGCGATTGCGTGAAAGTGCAAAATCCGCCACATTTATACATCGATTCCAATTGATACATTGTTTCATTCTGTTTTGTTTTTAAACTATATGCAACATTTTCTAATTGATGTAGCAGCTTCCATCGACTCGTGGTTCGAATAGACTTTGTTTTTCTATGATCAGCAAGTTCAGTTAAAGTTTTTGTCTGTAACAACTTTGGATTCTGTGTCATTCGACAGAACCAACACAACCAACTAGAAATTGTCTCTCATGAAACTTTACTTCTTTATTAATTGGTTGGATTTCATTTGTTAGTTTTGCTTTTTGTCCTCAGTTATTTACTTTTATCATCTTGTCAAGATACTTTATTCAGTTTTATCATCATCACCGTTTAACTAATAAGCAAAGGACGACGATTATTGTTGCGTTTAACAAGTGAAGTTACTATATATTACTGTATTTGCGTGGTGGTTTAATTTACTATTTTGAATACTGTTAATAAATTTGTAATTTATGGAATCTTCAAAAGTAATCATTTAATTACCTCGAAACTTTTAATGTCATATTTAGAAAGTCAAATAGAGGCAACAGTAACTTTGGTTGTAAGTAATACCTTTTCTTTATTGTTCGTTACAATCATAATCTGTGTCCTGACTTGAATTTATGAACATTTAATACGCTTTTAGAAAACGATCTTTAGTGGCCATTGGAGCGCATGATTTGGACACTTTAAATCCACCTTTCTTCTATGATGCTAAATGTCCTAAAGATATTCGCTTTAAAGCGTTGAACAAAACTGAAGAGCATAATGCTGAAGAACTAATGCAAATACTTTCTGTGAGTCTTTGCTGGGTATAAATTGCTTTTCTTTGTTAAACATCCATTACGTATAGTAATATATACATTTAAAGATGCTTTTGAGATATTGGTAGTTTTGCATTCCGGCTTCCAATCCTTGAATTATGCATGCAATACTTTTTTATTTATTGAGTTTTAGATTTCAGTAGAGCGAAAGTCCCGATCCTGATATTTTAGAAACCGAATGGAGCAAAGAAATGTTTTTCAATTTTTAGTCTTAGATTAATGTTTATGGACTTGTGCCATGTTTTCGTCTGGCCGCCCCTAGCTTTCTTACAACCTCCTACACCAGAAAACATCGCATGTCGAGGTAGTCGGTAGTTGGGCATACGTAACACGTGTCCCAGCCATATCAAATGGTCAAGTTTGATTACTTCATCAATTGATTTGCCATCCTTACCTAGTACCCGTCTCCTAACTACTGCGTTACTTACTCGATGGTCCCAGGATATACGAGCAATGTTTCGAAGACATTTATGATCAAATACTAGTAACTTACGAATATCCTCTGCTCTTACCGACCATGTTTTACTGCCATAAAGTAAGACCGAACGAACTGCTGCGCAGTAAACACGTCCTACTACTACTAGCAAGTATCATATAGAAGTTATGTATCAAAAACATGAACATAGAACGGTCAATTGAAAAATATGATGAGATATGGAATAGATAGTTGATTAACATATTAAACACTTACGTCTGTTATCTCTCGTGGAGGAGCACAAGCCGACCACCAGCATTCTTCATCGAACTCTGTCCTGGTCAACCCTTCTCAGTTGCTTCCAGATGCTATTCATGCTTTTGATGTCTACTTCCAATTCACGACGCAATGTGTCCTTTAGTCTTTCTCTTTTCCGCCAATGTTGTGTTTATCTAGATCTTAGTGTCGATCGATTTTTTTCGGTCAGGTTGCACATAATGTAGTGTCTCTTTGGTCTGGTCAGTAATCCCAATGTTCGATAATGCATTTTCGGATTTAGTGTCTCCATCTTAGAACACCGACTCTGATTAATTAGTCATGTTTTATGGAGGTCATCTCAGTAGCTTCCTCATCTCTCACCATTTACCAGCTCTGGAATAGGGTGGAAGAAGCTTAGAAATGGCTAGTCCATAACATATTGCCGTGGTGCAGTTATTGGCATAAAACATTAGACATAGGTCAGAATAGGATACTATGGCGATCCCTTACTTTTTTACCACAACCTTCAATAAGGTGAATTGAACCCCTTCAAACTTAGAGAGTTCTATGTCAGGTTAAACGTTTTATTTATACAGTACATCAGTTAGTCTCATAAACACATAATCCAATTTTAGTGTTGTGAACTGCCTAGTTTTTTTAAATTTTTATTTTAGAGTGATTCACATTTAAAACAATATCTCTCATTAATTCAAGATAAACCTAAATATCCAATTATTTTCGACAGTTCCAATACTGTTCTATCAATGCCTCCAATAATAAACGGTGAGCTGTATTTATGCTTAAATAACATTTCTCAAAAAATGTATATCAGTGTTTTGGATTTTCAACCACTGGGTCTCGCGTTGGAACTCCTCCACGCGTATATCGGTTTACGCAGCTGAGTAGTATCATTGTAGTGAACAGAACACGGGTAGGGACAATCGAATGTATTTAGCACAAAATTACAGTTACTTGGTAAAATAGAAAAACCATACTATAATACTTAATTTGCAAAATGTTCAATAATTGTCTCGAACTTCGTTGCCCTTGCATTTCCATACTAATTGCTTTCTATTCCCGCTCTTCCTTTCCTGATCTTCCCCATCTTCTGCTGCCAGACATTACATTCCTGACTCGCATCATATACTGCTTAGATTAACATAAGTAGCACGCATCACATCATTAGCCCTATTAACTATAGTGTAGTTTATAGCCAACTAGCTGATAAATGAGTCAGCTTAAAAATGATAACTGAAAGCATTTAGTCATAATTTATAAAAAGCGATAACAACGATATAAAATATATGTTCAGGGTTTAGAAAAAGTTAATACCTTTTTAATCACTACAAGTTATGTTGCCTAACGTTTTAGCGGGCAGTTTATTACCTTACTGTTAATGATAGTATTATTTCTGACCAGTAGGAGATCCATTTTAGTCTTTTGTTCTTACTTACTCTGATTACTATTGTTCATATTTGTAGGCAGTATCCTCTCTATCCTTCGTATCTATTAGCCATATTAGTTGGTTGATAGTTCACGAAATCAGTTAATAGTCGTTTAAATATCTTAACGGTTACTTAGAGTTGTTGTATGACAACTGATTTTGTTGTTTTCATGACTGTCAATTTCTGTCTCGTGGATTATATTTTAAAACATTGTTCATCTTTTGAAAGCTTTAAAGAAACATTGACCATTTTATCACAATATGACACGAATTATTGTGTAACATATGTAATTATAATAACCGTAGTGATATGTTTAATGGGCAGAATATTTTGCTTAAATTTCTGTTATTCGTGCTTCATTTAAATAACTATGTCCCATTTTTTTGATTGTTTCAAATATGACCCATATTGTGCTTTTATTGACATTATTATTATTGTTAATTATTCAGGTGAACATTCTCGTATTTCTACTAAAACACGAAACGTTTTTATTGAAGCAACTGGAACTGATTTACACAAAGCTATTGTTGTTCTCGATACACTTATCACAATGTTCTCAGAGTATTGTGAGGAACCATTTACGTAAGCTCTCTATTTTTCTCTTTAAAAACGTAATTTTTTGTTATTTTAATTGTCTAGTGCCTCTATTAATTGATAAGTTGTGAGATGATAGCCATGATTTATAGTTGTTATAATTTGTAAGTTTGTGTCCCTATCAATGTATAACGTAATGATACCGCCAATTAGAGAACAGTGGTTTGTCAACCAGGCTAATGATGCATGAAACGCGTACGAGCAGTCTAAAGTCTTTATCGGTCCTTCTCTCTGCCTGACTTTTCCAGTTGAGTCCAGAACGCCAATAACAGCTTCCACTGTATGAATCATATATTTCAAACAAGCTTGGCTTATATACATGTCAACGAGACCACATCATACCGTAAATAGAAAATACACATTTGTACAAGATTTAGCAAAAGTGTCTGTGAATGTGGGAGATCATACTTGATAGACTGGGTATAACTCGAGAATGGTAAATCGTATAATAATAGTTCATAGATCAAAATGAAGCTCATAATAAGTGGAACATGAATATGCAGATAGTTTAGACATTTGACAATTACACAATAAGAATATATGTACAGTATTAGTCCAGAAATAGATTCCAACAGTTATTGCCATTCATTACTCTCATCGCGATATAACAGCAACTCAAGTGGGAAGAGTCTAGATGAATTTGTAATCCATTGTATTCTATTTAATGAACTGAATATGAATTAATAATAGTCAGTATTATGAACATGGATATCAATACTTTACTTGAACTAGTTCTACATATTCATGAATATTTGTAATGTATCTTTTAACTCATTAATTATTATATTTTTTACAATTAAAAAATATCAGTCAGTTAATGATAAATCACTTGGTTTTGTAACATAAACATCTCACTTATGCATCTGATGTGTTTTATAACTTATGATATGTAAGAATTCTAACATTCTGCTGATCATGATAAAGTTGATGGATTGATTGTTATTGGGGTTAAAGAACTCATGAATTCCATTCTTCAACAGTTTTAAAGGACCACTACTGAATTATCTGCTTCTATGAATTCTGTGTTCATCTTCTTGTGCTAATGAGTTATGGCAACTTTAACCGATACACATATATGTCTGGTCCTGCATTGTAGCTGATTGACTGACTCACTGAAATCGTCTCAGTCGTTGTTTAGTTCTTCTGGGTTTCCAGAAAATGAAATAAACCTCAAAATGTTTGGATATCTAGTTGGGTTTATTTTGTTTTCACATTAAATTTTATCTCTTTCCATTAATAGATGACATATTTTATCAATAACAGTCCCCACTTTTCGTATGAAATCTAGTGATAATCTCGATATTATTAGACTGATGTATTCTGAATGGCATTCAACTGTCTCCTAGTACTCTTATTATTAATATCGCACTTAACATGACAATGCTTCCTCAATTTAACAAGTAATTTAGTGCCTCCAAATGCCCTAGTACGACCAAGTGTAGGAGAGTCAGCTCTCTGTCTCTCTCGAAATGCTCTCATATGGCCACATGCATACAACTACTGCCAGGGATGTCCTACTCACTGCCTTCTAACGGCATTACTGTTGTTCACAAAATTGAGAGGACGAAAAACGATTATCCGGCGCTTTAACCGGGTCGCTGGACACGGAGATTCCACCTAGGTGAGTTGGAAAACCCTGATTCCAAAGCAATGGTGCACATGGGCTCCAGTACCCTGAAGGAAAAAGTAGCGTATGAACCAATCGTTGGTCACCGGCTACCATCGAATCGCATCTCCTAACGTTGTTGCACTTCCTTGTGGATCAGACTTTTATGTTGAAGGCTTCGGGTGTAGCCCTCTTAAGAAAACCATCTGGTCCGGTTGAAAATTGTATGTTACCACCGAATACGAGAACTGAAGCAGTTTTTCTGAAACCACGTGCACCATTCAAACTGGCTGCCTTCAACGTTCGCACACTTATGCAGGTCGGACAACAGATAGGGCTGGCTATGTCTTTGGAAAGTCTTAATATTGATGTTTGTTGTCTATCCGAGACCCGTATTCAAGACTCTGGCGAAGTACTACAAATTCGATCTCCATCTGTCGCTTCGAAAAGCTTGTTTTACGTGCGCTTATCCGGGGACCCTGTGGCATCTTCGTCTGGCCTCGCTGGTGTTGGTGTCGCACTAAGCGCTAGAGCTGAGGCAGCACTAGTCGATTGGATCCCCATTAACAGTCGGTTATGTGCTGTTAGATTGGAAAGTTCCATCAAAGTGAGAAGAAATCGGCGTGAGAAACGATGTCTTTTCGTCATCTCCGCCTATGCCCCGACAGATTGCAGCCCGGATGAAATCAAGGATGAGTTTTACCACTAGTTATCTGTTCTTCTCCAGAAAGTGCGTTCAACAGATATTGTAGTACTAGCTGGAGACTTGAATGCTCAGGTCGGGCGTCTAGGCACTGAAGAGTCGTTTAGGTGGCCGATGGGGACTTGTTGGTCTCAGGTCAGGTAACGGGGACCGTCTACTGCAACTATGCACAGACCACAACCTGTTTCTGGCTAGCACTAACTTTCGGCACAGTCATCGCCGATGTGCCACCTGGCGTCCTCCCTCTGCATCTCAAGCCTGGACTCAGATTGATCACATCGCGATCAGCTACCGCTGGCGTGGTTGTGTACAAGACTGCCGCTCCTTCTGGAGTACCTATCTGGACTCTGACCATGCTTTGGTCTGTGCCAATCTTACCTTACTTTTCAATGGCCAACGAAGTGACCGTCACCAACGGATTGATGTTGGCAAGCTGGTTGCAACTTCTGTTGCAAGTAAGTATCGAACCGAGCTAGCTTCTAGGCTAGCTACCACTCCACCGAAAAGTATAGATGAGCATTGATTGCAATTGCATGACGCCATGAAAATGGGGGGTACAGTCAGTTGTGGGTTCGTGAAACGTCCCGCTTTTAAGCACTGGGTTTCTTCTGGTTCCTTACAACTCATTGAAGCCCGTCGGTCTACTCCGGGTGACCGTGAGTTTGACCATAAACGAAGGATGTTATGTAATGAAATTGGGCAAAGCTTGCGTAAGGACCGAGAAGCCTGGTGGTCGAAGCGTGCTAATGAGCTGGAAGCAGCAGCTGCATCTGGTAACTACCGGAAGCTCTTCCAGCTCATCCGAGCCACTGGCAGCAAGAAGTCTGGTGTGAGTGAAACAATCTGCGAGGATGATGGGATGCCAATCACTAACATCCATCGACGTCTTGGACGGTGGGCAGAATTTTTCGAAGGGCAGTTCAACTGGCCTGCTGCCCCGGCAACATCGGTCAGACTGCCCTGCCCTCCATGGTCGGTGACGACTGATCCACCAAACGAGGAGGAAGTCCGCAAGGAACTCCAACTCTTGAAGCGTTACAAATCACCTGGCCCAGATGACTTACCTCCGGCTCTTTTTAAAGATGGTGGTGACTTTTTGACTAAGGAATTGACGACGTTGTTTACAAAGGTTTGGGAACTAGAGAGTGTACCAACGTCATGGAATGAGTCGATAGTTGTCCCTATCTTTAAAAAGGGTTCACGTCGTCCCTGCAACAACTATCGGGGGATAAGTCTACTTCCGATTGCGTCCAAGCTATTGGCTTCCGTCATACTTCGTAGGTTGTTCAAAACCCGAGAAAGATTGATTCGCGAGGAGCAGGCTGGGTTTCGTTCTGGTCGAAGATGTATTGATCATATATTCACCCTCCGCCTAATGTTAGAACACCGCCATACTTATCAAAGGCCAACAATCGTAGTGTTTCTTGACATCAGGGCTGCCTTCGATTCGTTGGACAGGACTGTTCTCTGGGATTGTCTATTGAAGAAGGGTGTGCCTGAGAAGTTTATTAACATCCTAAAAGCCCTATATACAAACACCTCAGGCAGAGTGAGGGCATACAACCACCTCTCTCCATTGTTCCATTCGAGCAGTGGGGTTAGACAGGGTTGCCCAATCTCATCATTCCTCTTCAACTTTTCCATCGATGACATTCTAGAAACAGCTCTGATGAATGTAAGTAATGGTGGTGTGGATCTGTTGCCTGGAGAAAGACTTCTCGACCTTGAGTATGCGGACGATATTGTCTTACTGTGCGATAATGCCCAAGGCACGCAATCCGCCCGATCGAAGCTGCTACCTTGACGCGGTGATCGGGCTTGCCTATCGTGATGACCCAACCGAGCTATATTGGCTGGAACATATGTTCCTGCAGGTTCTACCATGCCAGGCAGGTCGATTGGTGAACGGTAAGACTAAAAGCAGCAACTCAAGGTCTGAGGGCGAAGTCGTACTGCTGACTGTAGAGCGGTGTGACAGCAGTAAGGTGTTTCCCTCGGACAACCAGCATGACAGCGATGCTGCCTTCCCACAAGGAGGGGTGGGGTTAGAAAAGGTCGGCCCTAAAAATGCACACCTCACCTTACCTCACGGATTTCCGTCTCCGGCGGTAAGGCCCCTTGAAGAACGGAGCTAACACGTCAAAAACCTTCCACAAAAAGGCCGTGCGCGACCGGCCTCAAGCAGTTGTCCCTTGGGCTCTGCGGTCACGCTCCCAGGTCGTCAAGACCAACACTAATCCAATTTCCTTTTCAGGTTCCTCAAGAAATACCCTTCCACGGTGTGGGCAGCCGGGAAGTGACATCAGCCCTCATACCCGTAACAGCACAAGAGACCAAGGTGGTCACATTCAAATCCTTCCTACACCTCCTAATACTTCTCTTATCCTCCCGACTAACCCTCCTCACGTGTCTTTATCACCTCGCACCGCTAGGGCAAACGATTCGAGTACCTGGAACGCCATTCCTGGTCTCCTGAAACCACACTCTAAACTACACGTAGGAGCTTTTAACGTACGAACACTTTGCCAAATAGGACAGCAGGCTTCCTTAGCTAAAACTTTAGAATCTCGCGCCATCGATGTGTGCTGCGTCTCCGAAACGCGCATACAGGATCCAAGTAGCGTCATTCATTTGACCTCACTATGCCAAAATAAAGAACCGACTCGATTTACGCTTCGTGTATCTGGAAGCCCTGATTCTGCTTCCCGTGGCCTCGCCGGCGTAGGTATAGCATTGAGTCCTAGGGCAGAACTAGCTCTCTTAGAGTGGATCCCAATAGACAGTCGTTTGTGCGCTGTCCGACTGAACGGAACAGTAAGAATCCGGAAAGATAGGGACACTCGTCGTTGCCTCTTCGTCGTCTCTGCCTATTCTCCCACTGACTGCAGCTCAGATGATGTAAAAGATGAGTTTTACAGAAAGCTTTCGGACCTTCTCCGAAAAGCTAGGCGCTCGGATGTAGTAATAGTGGCCGGTGACTTTAATGCTCAAGTAGGCAAACTAAGTGATAAGGAAAGACACCTAGGTGGATCTTATGGTGTCGTGGCTCAAAGAACAGATAATGCCGACCGTCTGTTGCAGCTATGCTCAGATAACCGCCTGTTTCCTGCAAATACCAACTTTAAGCATAGGGAAAAACATCTTTTAACATTGCGACCCCCTAATTCGTCCCAACGTTGGACCCAAATAGATCACATCGCTATCAGCCACCGATGGAGGGGCTCGATAGAAGACTGTCGCTCATTCTGGAGCACATGCCTAGATTCAGATCATGCTCTAGTGCGAGCGCGTATTTGCTTGCGTCTTACTGGACGTAGGAAAGATCCTGCAAGGAAACCTCTTAGGGCCCTACTTAATGATAGTCAAGCTAAGAGTATATTTCAGGAACAACTAGGAAAACAGTTAGGCAGCCATGTATGTGATGCCCACCCCGATGCAGCATGGAATGATATCCGAAAAGCTGTGGAAACAGCAGTGATATCTGCTAGTAAGGTAAACCAGAAGGTTAGGGAGCAACACTGGATCTCAGCAGCATCTATCTCACTGATAGATGCTCGGAAACACATTCCACCTGGCTCTGAACATAATGAAGAGCGGAGTCAGCTTAAGCGCAAGCTGACAAGAAGTCTACGCAATGATCGCGAACAGTGGTGGGTAGCGAAAGCAAGAGAGATGGAAAAGGCAGCGGCAATAGGTAATAGCAGACAATTGTTCAGACTCGTTAAGGAAACCGGAATTAGGAACCCGACCGTTAGCGAAACAATCTCAGAGAAAGATGGACATATTATTCATTCTCAATCCAGGAGATTGGATCGATGGGCAGAACACTTTAGGGATCAGTTCAACTGGCCTTCAGCCACACTTCGGTTTCCCACGATCTCCAGTCAACCTGAATGGCAACTTAATGTAGGTCCTTCGTCCCTTTACAAAGTTGAAAAAGCCATAGGAAATCTGAAACGAGGGAGAGCAGCAGGCCCTGACAGGTTTACTCCTGAGATTTTTAAGGTTGGTGGTCCAGTATTAGCAATGAGATTAACCGAGGTCTTAGGTAGAATTTGGGAACTGGACGTAATCCCATCTGACTGGTCTCAATCACTGATTGTACCAGTTTTTAAGAAAGGACAAAAGTCCTCTTGTGACAATCACAGAGGAATCAGTTTGACTAATATAGTGTCTAAAATATTAGCTTCAATAATACTTCGACGCCTAACTAAAGCTCGTGAAGAGCAGACTAGAGAAAACCAGGCTGGTTTTCGACCTGGACGTGGTTGTATAGATCAGATATTCACACTACGTCAGGTTCTAGAACACAGACACACATTCAGACGCCCCACAATGGTAGTATTTCTCGACCTTAAGGCGGCATTCGACTCGATTGATCGTGAGGTTCTATGGCAGTGTTTGTCACTGAAAGGAGTACCACAGAAGTACATTAACCTTATAAAGGCTCTCTACTCGAACACAACTGGTCGAGTGAGAGCTTATGGCGAACTGTCATCAGAATTGATCACCTCAAGTGGTGTTCGTCAGGGCTGTCCACTCTCCCCATTCTTGTTCAACTTTGTCATTGACGTACTTTTAGAGATAACACTCTCCTCATCTAAATATACAGGGGTTGAACTTCTACCAGGAGGTTCACTTGTTGACTTAGAATATGCTGATGACATCGTTTTATTTGGTGAAGACACTGACAAAATGCAGAGTCTTCTGGCCACTCTAAGCAACAATGCAAGCATGTTCGGGATGCGATTCGCTCCCTCGAAATGCAAAATGTTGTTTCAGGATTGGGTTACATCGACACCCGAACTAGTGATAGGGAGTGAAGTAGTTGAGTGTGTCGACCGCTTCACTTATCTTGGAAGTCTCATCAGCCCTTGTGGTTTAGTGTGTGACGAAATCTCAGCACGGATACAGAAGGCTCGACTAGCTTTTGCCAACTTGCGTCATTTATGGCGTAGGCGAGATATCCGTCTATCAACCAAAGGACGTGTTTACTGCGCAGCAGTTCGTTCCGTCCTACTTTATGGGAGTGAAACATGGCCGGTAAGAGTAGAGGATATTCGTAGGTTACTAGTATTTGATCATAGGTGTCTTCGAAACATTGCTCATATATCATGGGACCATCGAGTAAGTAACACAGTTGTTAGGAAACGGGTACTAGGTAAGGATGGCAAATCAATTGATGAAGTAGTGAAACTTCATCAGTTGAGATGGCTGGGACACGTGTTACGTATGCCCAACCACCGACTGCCTCGACGTGCTATGTTCAGTGGTATAGGAGTAGGTTGGAAGAAAGCTAGGGGCGGCCAAACCAAAACATGGCACAAGTCCATGAAGTCACTGACAAGTGAACTGAGTCATGTTGGTAGGTGTAGACTACCTGGTTGGGGACCGCGAGATGACAGCAACCGTTGGTTAGAGACCCTGAATGACATGGCTCAAAATCGTTTGCAATGGCGCAGGTGCATCCACTCTCTGTGTTCTCCCAAATTCTAATCTTCTGAATTCCTCATGTCCCTTTTTTTTTCCTCTTTCCAAATTTCTTTCACTGGATTATACTCTTTAAATAACATCTCCAAACCCTAATCTTCCCGATTACTGCTTATACTCTTGCTACCTCTACCACTACGGGATTTGAATCGACAAGTGCATCTCTGTGCTAATGTGGTGTGGCAACTCGAACTGATGTACGTACGTACGAAGTTCTACGTTGTTACTGACTGACTGACTGACTTAATCAGTTGACAGTCAGTGTCCGTAGGTATGGTATGTGCTTTGCACCTTCCAAGTGCAAAGTACTTCTACAGGACTGGCAGGATTCCAATCCTGTACTCACCCTGGATGGTGAGCAGATAGACGTAGTCGAGAAGTTCGTGTATCTGGGTAGCTGCATAAGTGCTGATGGGGGTGTGAGTGATGAGATCAATGCACGAATAGTGAAAGCCAGAGCGGCTTATGCCAATCTGGGCCACCTTTGGCGCCTTCGTGATGTTAGTCTGGCTGTAAAAGGCCGGATTTACAACGCGTCGGTGAGAGCAGTTTTGCTCTATGCTTGTGAAACCTGGTCTCTCCGAGTTGAGGACGTTAGACGACTCTCTGTGTTCGATCATCTCTGTCTCCGAAGGATTGCTGACATCCAGTGGCAACACCATGTCAGTAATGCAGAGGTTCGGTATCGTGTGTTCGGACACAGAGATGATAATTCAATTGGTGTCACCATCTTGAAACACCGACTTCGGTGGCTTGGACATGTTCTACGAATGTCGTCCCAGAGAATTCCACGTCGTGCATTATTTGCCGACTGTGGGACTGGTTGGAAGAAGCGGAGAGGTGGTCAGTGCATGACATGGTGTCGTGGTATGAAAGAAAGCTGCAAAGGACTGGCTTGTGTCGGTCCTTCACGACTCCCTGGTTGGGGTCCGAGAGATGGTGCAACACAGTGGCTAGAGACGTTATCAGACATGGCTCAGAATAGAAGTCAGTGGCGATCCTGCTGTAACCTTCTTTTACTTTCTTCATAAAAAGTGGTTGTGTCTCTCTTACCTAAAAGATTTCTTCTGATTGTACCTTTTTGTTCCCTCGTTACTACCACACTACCTTACTCCAATCTCTTCGTCATTGTTCTCTTTTTCTTTTGCGCTCCTTAGTTTTTTTTTCTACTTCTCTTCGAATTCTCATTGTTTTGTGTGGCGCATATATATTGGCGCTCTCTTGTACCAATATTTATGTGTTCAAATAAATAAATAAATAAATAAATCTGGTTCGGTTTGGGCACCCGAGCAGTATCGCAGCCCTCACACAAATCGAATGATTTATGTGGTACATCTATTTGGTGCCTCCTTGTAAAAATATTTACGTGTTTAAATAAATAAATAAAATAAAATTTATTCAGAGTATCCTTTTAAAATAAATCTACGCATCAACAGACATTCTTCAGTACAAACGTTTATAAAATAATTTTGTTTTTTTTTTGTAGCGCTGAATCTGTCGGAGTTATTCAACATGATGGCAGTCGTTTTTTATATCCAGTGAGTATTCTATCGTAGCTTTAGGTAAACTATTTTATTTTAAATAACTGTGAAATACTTCGTTTCCCCGAAAATCCGACTACAGTTAGGTAAAGACAAGGTTTTTTTTAATGTTACCATTTCAAAATATTTAAGTCCATTGAGTAAAATTTAAATTTAAGTAGTTGAGATCATGAGTCAATGGAAGCTAGACGATCAGTATGGAAAACGTGAAAGCATTGGACGGCCGTTCCTTTTTATTGTGCGACTCCTCAGTAGTGCGCATCCACGACCTCACCTCACGAAATCGGAACCCAGGACCTATCAGTCTGGCGCGCGAGCGCTTAACCTCTAGACCACTGAGCCGGTTGGCATCCAACGGTGTTAACGTCTAACTTCAACTAATCCACGAAATTGAGCGACACATCCACCATTGTCATCAGCGAATTACTATCTCATGACTGACCCGATCGAACTTCACTGGTCACTGCTTCTCACTAGGACTCCAGGATATACATCTGGAAGCCAGTCACTAGTGAGCATATGTTGATTAGTACCAGAAGGGATCCTGGCTTCGAATCCCGCAAGGCGGAGTCGTAGATGCGCACTGCTGAGGAGTCCCACAATAGGATGAGGTGACCGTCCAGTGCTTCCACGTTTTCCATGGTGTTCTAGTTTCAATTGACTCATGATCTCAACCATTGAAATTACTACAATCTCCACAAAAACCCCCTTCTAATACTAAAATTTAAATATTGGTCTTTGAGACTAATATTTTTATCTGGTGATTGTCAATGACCCCCTCATTCTTCTATAAATATCTACACGTTTCATACTATGGTCATTATCAGCTTAAGGTATAAGTAAACTTTCTTAGTGTTTTTTTCTTTTACCTTCCCAATCGCTTCAGAATAAAGTACAGTATAATTGACCATAGTGTGAAGCTTATATTCTTGATTATTGACACAATTATTAACTAAATGAATTGATTGTCTGATCTTATGAAAACAATAAGCTTGTACATAAAATATTAAAAATACAGAAAACAGAATCAAATCATAAACATTTGGGGGTTAGTCAGTTTCTAAGTTACTTATTATCTAGTGAATTAAGCTTTGCCTATTATTAGACTTCATTCTATCCCATTACATCATCATGGATCACTTGATTTTCAATGTCATATTATCTCTTCAAAATGCTATACTGTTATTATTATTATTATTATTATATTTAGTTCATTTTCATTTTAGCGTCTAGATTATCGTGATGAAGTTGTCAGTATTGATTATATCAATCGTCAATTAGGTACCAATATTTCTGAAACAGAAGTGATCAATTTATTAAATCGTATGGGTTTCACTTGTACAACTGTATCGTCGAATCAATGTAAAGATTCAACTTCAGATATATTAACAACAGGTAATGTTTTATTGAAATAATCGATTGTATAAATTTATCTGATAGAATAGTACTGTTGCCTTAACGTGATAAAAAAAGGTTTTCGACTTAAGATTTTGATTCATGCTGTTGTATAATGTAAATAATCCTATGGTTGATTAAACCAGTCATCATTGATCCAATGATTGGATTTTTTTACTCTAACGACTCTATTGAATTTTATTACCTGGATTCCTTAATCTCTGATGTTCTATCCAACTAGATTGGTCTGTTGGAGAGATGTAAGACCAAGAGCTCTAAAAAAAAACAATCTATGACAGTGAAGTCGTGCTGTAGTGTTTGTGGTGTTGTTATTCATTCGGCCCCATCTATTCAGTATACAGAAACAATATGACCAACCTTTTACGTATCTGGAAATTCCCTAACGACTTTTCGTATTTGTGTAAATATATCCCCTATCGACGTCCCCCCCACCAACGATCGAAGTAATCAAGATGGTCATCAGACAAATCAAGATCGGGGAAGCAGAAGGACCTGACAATATACTAGCTGAAACACTGACGCCAGATATAGACATAACTGCAAACATGCTTCACGTTCTAATCAGGAATATTTGGAAGGAGCAACAACTGTCATTGATACACTGGAAAGAAGGATAACTCATCAATATACCAAAGAAAGGAGATCTGAGCAAATGTGAGAACTATGGAGGCATCACATTACTGTCAGTGCTAGGAAAGGTTTCCAACACAGTGTTGATGAACCGTATGAAAGATTAAAAATACGTTTGAACATCAAATCAACGGTACCAGTATTTGAGTTCCTACCAAATTAAATTCTTACACTAATCATTACTTATGGACGAGTACTTAAGTCAGAGAGAACTCCGGGAGTACAATCGAAGGTTTCGAACTTCGTAATCGAAATCGGAAGCTGAATAATGGTCAAGGAATTTACTATGTAGCGCAAATACTATAAGTATTTAGTTACAAAACATTTAAACAATATTCGACGAAATGTTACCGATTACAATATACAAAAACAGTTGAATTTAGTGTAGAAGATGTTTGACCAGATGTAGGTGATTGTGTTTTCCCGTTGTAGATGTTAAGGATAGAAGTGTGGTATCTATATATCCAGCTAACACGTTTTGGGAGTAGACGCTTCATAATTGAAATGTACTCAGAACATTCCACCATCCTGACGACATTCTGAAGATTAAGTATAAGCTTTTAAAACGTCACAGGCCTCAACTTTATCAGATGTTGACCAACTGTGAGTGAGCAGACAGTTTTCGTTTTCTTAATTGTCTGTAGAGTTTTTCCTGTTTCTTCTGACGCATCACCATTTTCCTACTCTTCATCCTTCCAAATAATGTCAATTGAAAACCTCAGCTGTAATATGAGATCAATGTTCACAGAAGTGGATGGTTCCTAGATCATATTGATAGGTGAATTGTACCTTCTGTCATGGTTTATATAAACTTGACTATATGAATATGTTACAGTGGACATTTCTATCTAGAAATTAGTTGATTTTGATGTGTTCACTATTGTTACAAATGTGTTTCATCGATAAATGAATAGTGTTGGTTATTTCTAGATATTTATCTTTTACATGCTATTCGATTCCTCTTTAAAACGTACGTGTCAATTTTGAATCGTAATATATAATATTATGGAGAATTTATCTAACTGCTGATAACTGATTAATAATTGATAATAGTGATAGTAATAAGAATAATTGTTATAGTTACTATTGTAGATCACCAAAGTAGGTGATGAGTTTCGATGTTTGGGTGTCTACTCGAGTTGACGTGACCAACCATATTACGTCGAAGTCAAACCCCACACTTAATACATGATTTGGATTAGCCTTTCGTCGTATTCAGATACTGTGGCTACTTTGGTGACAGTGTAAAACGAACTTAATGATATTACAGGAACGTATTAGCAAGAATAGGTATAAGAAACAGAACACAACCACTGTCCCATGAGCCAGTCCATGGTATGCAATGAACTGATGCGTGTTGGCTATGCTAGACCTTGAAGAGGATCTGTAAAATGTTCAACATTCAATTACCCGATTGTTGAATGATTTGACAAAAGTCCAACAACATTTAACTGTCTCCACACTACTACTATTATTTTTGATAGTAGTAGTAGTAGTAGTCAAGTCTTTATAATTCGTATAATCTACACTATTTACTTGTGCTTGTACAACTTTGAAAATCCTGAAAAGAATGAAACTAAATGATCAAGTTGTAATTAAGATAACTAATGAACACTGGATGCCAAAATGTATCAGTATAGTGTGATGTGATGAGTGAATTGTTTTGATAGAAATCTGATCGGTTTTTGATAAATTTAAACAAACATAAAAACAAGCTGATTTGTAGATGGAAGGTGTAAATTGATTCTGCAAATTTTGTTCTTGTTTTGAGTCGTTTTAAAAAGGAGATAAACAAGTTGTTTTTCTATTTTGAAAATAACAAGAAACGTCACATCAAACTGATGAAATGAAAGAAGAAAACAGAACAAGAGCCAATGTGTGCGTGTGTGTGTTTGTTTTAAAGAAAACAAAGTAAACAACCAAAAAGCTGCTTGTTACTAAGTAAGCAAAACTATCAAGTGGATGTTACTTAATGAAAGTAAAAAAGACTGGATATCACATTGTATTGTTGCGGAAACTGGTAAAACATGATATTCACTCTACTGAATAACATTAGGATGATGTGGAATTTTTCACGTACATGGTTAGCAGCAGCAGCATCGTTGATGAACAAGGAGGATCGGATACAGGTGTAAAGTCGAGGACTGTCAGAGAAAGGCCACATTCCTACAATTGAAGAACATATAATATAGAACTCAAAACAGTCATTTAAAATCCAATACCAAAGTGAGAATCTTCAATAGGAACATCAAGACAGTTGTATTGTAGGGTGCTGAATTGTGGAGAACTACTACAACCATCATCAAGAAGATACAAGTAATTATAAACAATTGTCTACGTAAGATACTGAATGTCCGTTGGTTGAATGCCATCAGAACCAGCCTTTTGTGTGAGAGACCAAACCAGCTTGAAGTTGAAGAGGAAATCAGGGAAAGATGTTGAGAGTGGATAGGACATACATTACGTAAATCACCAAACAGCATCATAAGCCAGGACTCACCTTAGAATCCCGAAGGGAAGCGGAAAAGAGGGACACCAAAGAACAGACTACGTCTTCGATTGGAAGCCAGTATGAAAAGGATGAATAGCAACTGAAAAGGTCTTCCCAGTACAGAGTTGGGTGGAGAATACTGAATCTCACTGTTATAAAGCGCTTCCTCAACATTATGAATATTCTTTTAGTAAAACTGGATTGTGAGTAGTTCTGGAATTTGGGACTTGCGTTTTGTCCTTTTTGAGGTCTATCGTCTGGATTTATTTGCACCCAAGTGTTGATATTCACATTAAGACTCAAAACCAACATTTTTCGTCCCAAACGCAATAAGTTATCTTCTGAGCTGTGAAGTCCAGTTAACAACTAATATGATCAACGTGTAATTAGACGCCAGTAAGGATTTGTAATTTTCTGTTTTTGGTATTCAAAACTGCAATTGATCAATCTCTATTCTCATGTGTATTCTCTGAACTCTGTAGCTTAGTGGACAACACTCCGGGTTCAAGTCACAGTTCGTATGTCAACACTAGAATGCAGATACATCCAGCTAGCGAGTCTCAAAAAGGATAAAATGTACATTCTAGTTTCCATGGCTTGTCAAGTACCAACTATGCTAAAACTTGAGACAAAGTTTATACCAATTTAATTCCCTCAGGATACACATATGATAACAGAGACTGATCAATTACAGCCCAGAGTTTCAACAATATGGTATTGCAAACCTTTAAAATAAAAGTGTCACAGATAATTCTTGTTAGTCACTTCTCCCTACGTCAATTAATTTCAAACATCTGGGATTCCCTATTTTCCAAAAAAAAGATTCATATGAATCAATATTTCTAATCTGCTTTCTCTTTTCATTTCGTTTTAGGTCAAAATGCAACTGGTCTAATCTCTGTAAGAATACCACCCACAAGGCATGATATTTTACATGCATGTGATATAGCTGAAGATGTTGGGATTGCATTCGGTTATGATAATATACCTGAATGTTTACCACAAACCTATTGTGTAGCTGGTAATCAACCAATCAGTCGGTTGACAGATCTTATTCGTGCTGAAATAGCTCAAATGGGATTTACTGAAGCATTAAGTTTCTCATTAGTAAGTTGGTATTTCTTCAACCAACAATGAAATTTGTACAATTTATTCGGAATAAAATCAGTGGGTTAGTTTGATAAAATGAAAATACTAATAACTAAGGCTTGACATTATAAATAATGGGTATTAATCTTTTGAATACTGGATCATGAAGACGTCAACGTCTGAAGGGAAGCGCGGGATACAATGGACATCTAAGATGCAGTTGGATGATCTAGACTTCGCAGACGATCTGGCCCTTCTATCCCAAACGCAACAACAGATGCAGGAGAAGACGAACAGTGTGGCAGTAGCCTCAGCAGCAATAGGTCTCAATATACACAAAGGGAAAATCAGGATTCTCCGATACAACACAGAATGCACCAATCCAATCAAAATTGACGGAGAAGATTTGGAAGATTTAAAAACCTTTACGTATTTGGGCAGCATCATTGATGAACAGGGTGGATATGATGCAGATGTGAAGGCGCGGATCGGCAAAGCAAGAACAGCAAATTTACAACGGAGGAACATCTGGAACTCAAAGCAACTATCAACCAACACCAAGGTCAGGATTTTCAATACAAATGTCAAGACAGTTCTACTGTATGGGGCAGAAACCTGGAGAACTACGAAAGCCATCATCCAGAAAGTACAGGTGTTTATTAACAATTGTCTACGCAAAATACTTCAGATCCATTGGCCGGACACTATTAGCAACAACCTACTGTGGGAGAGAACAAACCAGATCCCAGCGGAGGAAGAAATCAGGAAGAAGCGCTGAAAGTGGATAGGACACATATTGAGGAAAGCACCCAACTGCGTCACAAGACAAGCCCTCACATGGAATCCTGAAGGTCAAAGGAGGAGAGGAAGACCAAAGAACACATTACGCCGAGAAATGGAGATAGAGATGAGAAAAATGAACAAGAATTGGATGGAACTAGAAAAGAAGGCCCAGGACAGAGTGGGTTGGAGAATGCTGGTCAGCGGCCTATGCTTCGTTGGGAGTAACAGGCGTAAGTAAGTAAGTAATCTTTTGAATGCCAACTAAACAGAAGTTGTTTAATGAAAAGAGTTTATGAAACTCATATGGATGCTTCTAGTGATGTGTTCCATTCTATGAGGTTGGTGACTTTCATTGTTAATTTCTCATTGCTATTTCGATCAACTTCATTAATGTCTGCTTAGAATAAATAACCAGTGAGGATTATAAGTCCCATATCAGTCTATTTCGATAGATTTATTATCCTCATAAATTAGTATTTTTGCTTGTGTTGGGATTCTTGTTGACTATTTTGTTATGTTGACATTTTTTGATCATACAATTCGTTGAAGTTTTCTGTATAGACTGACAGATTGAATGTATATTACCATTTCTACTGACAAGTGGAAAGTAGTAGCCTCCAGTCTATACTTTCAGAAACAGTCCAGTGTCCTAAGAGTAACTATGCACTGATCATGTCTATAGACTGATATACGTATTATGTAACTCTTGTTAATTATGTATTAATTACATCATTTCATCTTGGAATAAGTAAATTTCGTTAACAAAGTAAAATTCCACAAATGTTCTTGTAATTAAATCGTATACTTATTACATTTTGCACTGATGTCTAATCTTATTGTCTTGTTGTTGTAGGCCTTGTGCCCTATTAATATATAATGTAATGATAACGCCAATTAGAGAACAGTGATTTATCGACTGGATCATTAACGCATAAAACTTGTACGAGCAGTCTAGAGTCTTTATCGGTTCTTCTTCCTGCTGAGACCTGCTTGTTAAGTCTAGAACACCAATCTCAACCTCTGCGATGTGAATCATGTATTTTAAACATACTGGGTTTATATACAAACCAAACAGACTACATCGTACTATAAAATGGAAAATAAAAGTTGTACAGGATCTAGCTAAAAATGGTTGCGAATGTGGGAGACTGTCATTGATAGACTGAGCATAACTCAAGAATGGTAAATCGTATAATAATAGCTTATAGGTCAAGGTAAAGCTTGTACTAAGAGGAGCTACTGAATAGTTATACATTAAGAATATATATATGATATTTGTCCATGAATATTTCTCAAAAGTTACCACTGATAAGAGTTGAAGATACTCATAAGCTACTAGTATTTGACCACAGATGCCTTAGAAATATTGCTGGCGTCTGCTGGGATCACCGGGTAAGTAATAGTGAGGTTAGACGCAGGGTATTATGAAATGATGCTAAATCAGTTGATGAGGTTGTGAATCTTCATCGACTGAGATGGTTGAGCCACATGTTACGTATGCCTGAACACCGATTACCACAACACGCAATGCTGACTAGTGTTGGAATGGTTGGAAGAAAGTTAGGGGCGGTCAAACCAAAACGTGGCATCAGTGCTTGAAGTCACTTATTTCTAGTCTAAGCCATGTTGGTATATGTAGACTACTTGGTTGGGGTTCGCGTGACTGTCATAACCAATGGTTGGAGATTCTTGGTAACATGGTTCGGAATTGGTCACAATGGCGTCGGTGTATACACTCTCTATCTTCCCTTAAACTAAGAGATTAGAATCGCTACATATCTTTCTACGTACTAATTCTTTCTTCCTGTAATATATCCTTATATGCGATCTTTCTTTTATATATTACCATCATCATTGAATTAACTACTTCTATGAATCCGGTGTTCATCTTGTTGTGTTAATGAGGTATGACAACTTGACCGATGCATATATGTGCCTGGTTCTACGTTGTGACTGACTGACGAGGGTGATTAGGACATTTGTTACTTGTCCCCATCTACTACCTATCCTGACTAAAATAGAATTACATTGGAAAAGTGGTGAAGATGGCTAGACTAAATACATATCGTGACCATCGGACTGAGTTATATTTGGAGATTCGGGCTTCTCAAAGAGATATGCACCACACAAGTCACTTGATTTGTGTGTGGGCTGTGATGCTGTCCGGCTGCCAAAACCGAAGCAGGTGGTCTTCTTAGGGGGTCACATCCGGAGCCTTCGACCTAAAGGTCTAATCCACAAGGCAGTGTAGCAACGTCAAGAGATCCAGTCCCATGGTAGTCGGTGATCAACAATAAGTTCATAAGCCATTTGCCCCTTCAGGATCCTGTAGTCCATGTGGAGCATTGGTTTGGAATCAGGGTTTTCCAACTCACCTAGGTGGACTCTCCATGTCCACCATCCCAGTTGATGCGCCGGACATTCACTTTTCGCCCTCTGAATTTCTTAAACAACAGTAATGCCGCGATAAGGCATTGAGTAGGACATCCCTGGCAGTAGTTGTATGCACATGACCATGTGAGAGCATTAGGAGAAGGAGAGCTGACTCTCCCCACTCTCGGCCATATCAGGGGGGGCGTACATGTAAATAATAATAATGAATGCTATACTGTTTTGGTTTTTATTCCGTTGTATTTTAGTGCTCCAGGGAAGATATCAGTACTAAACTGAGGCAAAAATTAGATGATATCCCAGCTGTACACATATCTAATCCTAAAACGCTTGATTTTCAAGTAAGTCATCAATGAATTACCCAAAATATAACATTGCTATTCATTTATTGGTAGAGTCTATCAGCGAACCATTAATTTTATCATAATCTTAGATACGCGTTTGTAACGAATATCGTAGCACATTTAAGTACAGAATTCCCTTAACATTCGTCTCCCTAAACATGATTCAATACCTGAATAGTTTATAATTTGGTGAATACAATGCTATCAACACTAAGTAAAACGACACGTATTATACTACTAAACAATCGATTATGTTATATATCTTATCCATGTAGTTAAGGAATATACTTCTTTATATGTTAGAAATAATGTTATTAATTATAGATGCCGATGCCGTTGTTGCCCTTCTTCATCGATAAAGGGGCTAGTGCAAAGGTTCATGAATCCAAATCACCATACTACATTAGTACAATGTGATAAATTTAATCAGATAAGTACTAATCCAGTAGAAGTTGTAGTATCAGTAATAGTAAAAAAATAAAAGACTAAAAGGAATGAATTCATGGAATATATGTCATGAAATAAAGTTAAAACTCAGGTGTTCATATATCACTGCAAGTAATGAATAAGAACTCAGTTGATGGATAACCAACTTATTGTTTAATACAGAATTACAGAATATCTTGGTAAAATATGAGAACCATACATTTAATACTTCAGTTGGAAATCTTCCATCAATTGTCCTTCACATTTTGTATGATTCTTCCAATTCACAAATCTTTCCTTTTTTCTTCAATTCGATCTTCTTAGCTTTCTGTTACAAAGCATTCCAGTTCCGACTGATGTTACATACTACCGATATAAGTAATATACACTACAATATAAAATATTAATAAGAGATTTTTATTTGTGTTTCGTTCATTAAGTTTAATAGCCTAATTACAAAGTCTTCACTCACATTCGTTAAAACAACGTTTATTCCCAGAATGATAACGAAAACAGAGCAATTAAACAGCCGAGCTCAGAGAACACCACGAAAATCATCTATCTGAGTTACAAATTTTCTCCAACATTGTTAAAATGTAAAATACTTCCTTATCAAGTAATGGAATAATTACTACTGATGACATTAGATTATTATAGTTGCATAGCATCTTAGCTTGATTATATTTAGGAATGTTCATTACTGGAATTTGTCTCATGTTGTCTAAAAGTATAATGCTCAATATATCTTATGTTCCTGATTCAACTCTCGTGCTGAGTGTTCATTTATAAGGAGTCTACACACGTAAGATAAAGCGGATATTCAACACCTTTTGATCTTTTCTTTTTACTATCAATTTTTCCATCGAATTAGTCTTCACAAAATCTCATTCTTATTATTAATGTTCAGTGTTATGTACTCCTTAAATTTTGTTGAATAATTTTCTTTTTCATGCATATTTTCCTCTTCTTTCATGTCCAGGTTGTCAGAACCAGTTTATTACCAGGATTGTTGAATACATTAGCCAGTAATAAAAGTTTAGCATTACCTTTGAAATTATTTGAAGTTCAAGATATTGTACTGAAAAATCCATCTAAAGGTAAGAATATATATATACTACTGTTTATTTCTGGGAGTAACCTTAGTTAAAAAGGCATTGGTCAGATGTTTCGTCTTCGAATGAGACTCTTTAACACCGTACAACTACAACGGAGCATATGAATAATCGAACCCGAAACTATTTATTATTGCCTAACTATAGTTAGTTTGTCATATAAACTATAAAATGGAACAGTCTCCACAAACCCTTTGCATTAAATATCACTTATATTAGTTGGTTAAGTGTTGAATGATTCACTAAAGTTAAAGTCTATATAGACTATTATATTTTCAGTTGTATATCTTAATAGTATAATTCTTACTGTAAGATGTTTTGAGTTTGAGCTTGTTTGTTCTATCTTTAGTGGCCCGATATCTGACTCCAGTTAGATCGTATGATTGTTTGTAATTGATATTGACATATACATATCGTCAATCCTCATATATAATCATCAACTTAAATCGCATTGGTGAATAACAGAATTAAATAAATCGAATACGTGAATAGATTTTTGAACACATATATTTTGTACAGACTGATCTGAACAGGAAATCAGAGAAATGAAGCAAAGAGAACAGAGCGAAGTGAAATGACTCACGGTGGAGAAAACGTGTGAGCCAACTTCCATCTAATCAAGCGTTAATTAATATTTATAGCCAGATAAAAATAATCACTATGGGTTGTGGAGATTCAAGATAGCTCTCAACAACAGATTCCAAGCCTTTCAAGATCTACTGAAGGAAGAAGAAACTACCATGGAGGACAACTGGAAAGGCATCAAAGAAACATTGACTTCAACGTGTCAAGAGGTTCTGGGCCTAAAGAAACACCATCATAAGGAATGGATCTCTATAGAAACACTGGACAAGATCAAAGAAAGGAAGAACAAGAAGACAGCAATTAACAACAGCCGAACACGAGCAGAGAAAGTCCAAGCACAAGCTGAATACATAGAAGCAAACAAGCAAGTGAAGAGGAGCATTAGAGCCGACAGGAAGAAATACGTGGAAGAATTAGCAACGACGGCAGAAAAAGCTGCTAGAGAAGGAAATATGAAACAGCTCTACGATACAACGAAGAAACTATCAGGGAAATACAGTAAACCAGAGAGGCCGGTCAAAGACAAAGAAGGCAAGCCAATCACTGAAATTCAACAACAGCGAAACAGATGGGTAGAATACTTCGAGGAACTCCTGAATAGGCCGGCTCCAATGAATCCACCGAACATCGAAGCAGCACACACAGATCTTCCTATAGATGTCAACCCACCAACGACGGAAGAAATTAGAATGGCCGTCAGACAAATCAAGAACGGGAAAGCAGCAGGGCCCGACAACATACCAGCTGAAGCACTGAAATCAGACGTCGAAGTAACCACAAGCATGCTTTACCCTCTATTCAAAAAGATTTGGGAGGAGGAACAAGTGCCAATGGACTGGAAAGAAGGACACCTCATCAAGATTCCAAAGAAAGGAGATCTGAGCAAATGTGAAAACTACAGAGGCATTACACTACTGTCAATACCAGGAAAAGTCTTCAACAGGGTGTTGCTGAACCGGATGAAGGATGCAGTAGATGCCCAACTTCGAGATCAACAAGCTGGATTCCGAAAGGATCGGTCGTGCACAGACCAAATTGCAACACTACGGATCATCGTCGAACAATCAGTTGAGTGGAACTCGTCACTATACATCAACTTCATTGATTATGAAAAGGCATTCGACAGTGTAGATAGGAGGACATTATGGAAACTTCTTCGACACTACGGAGTTCCTGAGAAGATTGTCAATATTATCCGGAACTCATACGACAGACTACAGTGCAAAGTAGTGCATGGAGGACAGCTGACAGATGCATTCCAAGTAAGGACCGGAGTCAGACAAGGCTGTTTACTCTCTCCCTTCCTCTTTCTTCTGGTGGTCGACTGGATTATGAAGACCTCGACATCTGAAGGAAAACACGGAATACAATGGACAGCTCAGAACCAATTAGACGATCTGGACTTCGCAGATGACCTAGCCCTCCTATCACGTACACGTGAACAGATTCAGATAAAGACAGCCAATGTAGCAGCAGTCTCTGCATCAGTAGGCCTCAGCATACACAAAGGGAAAACCAAGGTCCTCAAATTCAAAGCGGAGAACAGCAATCCAATCACACTTGATGGCGAAACTCTGGAAGATGTAGAATCCTTCACATACCTGGGAAGCATCGTCGATAGACATGGAGGTTCAGATGCAGACGTAAAGGCGAGGATTGGCAAAGCAAGGGCCGCATTCCTACAATTGAAGAACATATGGAACTCAAAACAACTTTCAACCAATATCAAAGTGAGGATCTTCAATACGAACGTCAAGGCAATTCTACTGTATGGAGCTGAAACTTGGAGAACTACAACAACCACAATCAGGAAAGTACAAGTATTTATAAATAGCTGTCTACGCAAGATACTCAACATCCATTGGCCGGATACCATCAGCAATAGCCTTCTGTGGGAGAGAACAAACCAACTTCCAGCTGAAGAGGAAATTAGGAAAAGACGATGGAAATGGATAGGACATACATTACGCAAATCGTCAAACTGCATCACGAGGCAAGCTCTAACGTGGAATCCTGAAGGGAAGCGGAAAAGAGGAAGGCCAAAGAACACATTACGTCGGATAATAGAAGCAGATATGAAAAGGATGAATTACAACTGGAAGGAGCTGGAAAGGATTGCCCAGGACAGGGTTGGATGGAGAATGCTGGTGAGCGACCTATGCTCCTTCACGAGGAGTAACAGGTGTAAGTAAGTAAGTAAGTAAGTTGTGGAGATTATTAAGTTTTTGATTGAGATCATGAACCGATTGATATTAGACCACCACTGAAAACCTGGAACCACTGGACGACCGTTCAGTCCTATTGTGGGACTCAGCAGTGCGCATCAAGAAAAAAAGCTGTACAAATGCTTTTACATAGAACAAATATAAAAAACACTATTTTCAGGATATATATATATATATATGCATAGTCACCTTAATGTACTTCTTCATCTATTATGTAGATGTTGGCGCTAGCAATCATCGACGTATTTGTGCAGTTTACTACAATAAAAATTCTGGCTTTGAAATAATCCATGGTTTGTTAGATAGATTAATGCAATTGTTACAAATTGAATCAATTTTGTCAAATACAACAAAGAAATCTAATGATCATGAAAAAAAATCAAATTTGAGTTATAGATTGAACGCTACATCCGGTGAGTTTTATTCTACTGATTGGTATGTATCACCGTCAATTGGTTATTCATATATAATAAATGGGTCAAAATCTCGATCGTAGCTGCTACCTTGACGTGATGATCAGGCATGCCTATCGTAATGACCCAACCGAGCTATATTGGCTGGAACATATCTTCTTGTAGGTTCTACCATGCTAGCCAGGTCGATTGGAGAATGGTAAGACTAAAAGTAGCAACTCAAGGTCTGAGGGCGAAGTCGTACTACTGACTGTAGAAGGGTGTGACAGCAGTAAGGTGTTTCTGATAGGTCTTGTTAATTTGAACGCTTTATTCGGGTCCTAAGCGATTCTGGTAACCCGCAAGCTAGAACTACGCAGCGACCTGAACTCGAGAGAAAGGGCGCAAAATAAGCGAAAACACTTTACTCCAAAGGTTCATTTTTGTACAGAAAACACGGGTATTTATAGATGTTAACATTTGTTAAATCAACATCATATTTTGGCCAGTTCGCTAAAAGACACATGCTACTGACCAATGGTAGCAGTTTCCCTCGGGCAACCAGCATCTGCAGCGATGCTGCTTTCTCACAACGATGGAAGGGGTTAGAAATGGTCGACCTTAAAAATGTCATACCTCACCTTACCTCACGGATTTCCGTCTCCAGCGGTAAGCCCTTTTGAAGAACGGAGCTAACACGTTAAAAACCTCCCACAAAATGGTCGTGAGCAACCGACCTCAAGCAGGTATCCTTTGGGCTCTGAGGTCACTCTCCCAGGTCGTTAAGACCAATATTAATCCAACTCTCTTTTTAAGTTCCTCACTAAAATACCCTTCGACGTTGTGGGCAGCTAAGAAGTGATATCAGCCCTCATACCGGTAACAGTACACTGACTGACTGGAATGGGTCAAAATAATTGTAGTAATGTTAATAAGAAGGACAATGTACAACCGAAAGATTTTTTTCAGTCAACTGAAATGACTAATATATTGTAGCGAACTGTGCTGTTTTAAACTAGATCTTAATGATACTTTACTCTAGTATACAGTGAATATACTGTTTATATTACAATTTATCTATTTGTTCTCCTTCTAACTCTGTTACACACTAATCACAAGTTGGGCAAGGTCATGTTTCTGAACTTGTTTGAGAAGATATACATTAAACTATTGATTTACCTGGTGGAACATGTCAATCAAATTATGTTAATATACACACACATAGTTTGAAGTGATGTCTCATGACATTGGAATTTCAATTTCCAGTAATAAGATGCAGGTTAAAACCCTATCCCACCTACTTCATCCAGTCAGCTAAACAGCATTATCAACCCTCACAGTGTAGTTAAAAGGAGGTTACGTGAATCGGTGCTTAATAAATAAATTACACCATACTTGCTAGGCACGATTATTAAGTGATGCTAAACCATAATTACGTTAGCTACTTAAGATACTGTTAACTGCTTTCGGCCAGTGTACCGAAAATTAATGTGTTTGTAGGTATCAGTGCTAAGGTTTGACTTGATAGTTTTAAATAGATTGAGCGTTGGGTAGAAGGTCAAACATGTGATGGCGTTTGAAGCGAACGGCACTGTGTTCGAGTCTCAAATAGGACGAAACGCTCGTCCTGGACTCCACTGCTAGCTAATATCCATCTTTGCCTATAATGATTGTGAATTGAGGCAATACACACACTATGCACGTATGCCAATAAGAGACTGATCAATTGCAGTCCTAAAACAATACGAATCGAATTTATTTCGATTACTTATCTACTTTGAAGAAGTGGCTTACATTAAGTCACGAAACGTCGGAAATACCACTTTCTACTCATTGGGATTTAAATAAAAAAGATATATTTATAATACTGAAAATGCCTACATATTCTAATCATTGTATATTTGACATTTTTATTCTAGATCCAACATACTTTGATGGTCGTTGTGCTGATATTATATTGGAGCCTGACAATAAAATTATTGGACGATTGGGTATTCTACATCCTGATGTTATACAAAATTTTGAATTGACGATGCCTTGTTCAGCTTTAGATTTAGATCTCGAAGTGTTTCTTTGACTGTTATCTATTTAAACTGACTATGTAAAGAAAAAAATCTTCTTTCCAAAATAAAGGATTTTCCGATGAGTTTACTGAGATTCAGTGCTTTGTAAAAACTACTAATTGAAAGAATGTTATCCTTTCAACAAAATTCCATTGAATGCAATAATTTACAAGCCAACTTTCCGAACATTAATATTTCCGACCTACAGAGCGTCTCAGCAACAATAACAATACATGCTAAGAATTCAAACACACCTCTAATAATATGAGAATGGTTGTAACTGAATATTAATATTCGCTTTAACAGTAAGCTGTTTAAATAAGTTCACATCACATATCTTTAGGGAACAGCCAGTTTGCGTGAAAAGTTTTACAGTGCAGTTGTTAAATTAGTCGTTCTCCTTAGATCTAATCACATAAAGTTTCAAAACTGTCTGGTCAAGTATCATTACGCTACACAATATTTATTTTACGTGTATGAAATCTGTGGGTTGTAGGTATTTGATCATAAGTATGCTTGACACACCACTACTAAAATAAAACACCTGAGTGTGTGACGAATGCTGTACTGTAAACCTTCACTACAACGTGTGCTTAGTTGGCACCTATTTATAGTGTGAGTTAATCACGCTTTCAGACTTTTAGATTAACACCTTATTAATAAATGTTGTTATGAACGGTACAAGTTCTTCATATAGAATCATTGAAATAATTAATTGTTAAACCAAGGTAAGTGCCTCTATATCAAAGGAAGACGATCTCGATATCCTTGAGTGCTGCTAGAGGTATGACTAGTTTTGGGGATGGTTGAAAGAAAGTTGGGGGCGGCCAAATCAAAACGTAGCATCAGTCTTTGAAGTCACTAACTTCTAGTCTTAGCCATGTTGGTAGATGCAAACTACTTGGTTGGGGACTCTGGGTGACATCGCTCAGAATTGATGTAGCTGACTGATTTTCAGTATCTAAACGCACTATTATAATGCACGTCTATTAATACAACTTTAATCGTTCTCTTGATTTCAATTACCAGTTGTAAATAGATCGTTATACTGTAGAAAGTTTGTTGAACAAAAAAGAAGCAAGTATTTATCATGATAGTATAATATTTATTCTTTAATGAGATGTACTCGTTGTTCAACTTTTCGTTTTGAATATACAGCAATCGAAAAATGTACAACTCCTTCTATACACCAAAAAAAAATCATTTTTCTTAATTTTCAGTTATGATACAATCGTCGTCGTCGTCATCATCATTATCAGTTAAGTTGTCTTCGTCATTATCATCAATGGGACACTGGTCATCTTTAACTTTCTCTAAACCGATCAATCCACAATTAATTTTTGCACCTTTAATATTTTTGACTAATGATAAACGATGTTTCAGCATTTTGTCTATCTCAGATTTAGAATCATGATGTGAATTAGATACATTGACATTATCTACATTAGATTCTCCAATGGTAATATTCTCATCATCGTCATCATTAATTTGATGTAGTTTATGTTCTGTAATAATAAATCCTAATTTGTAAAATGTAATTGCTACATTCAACTAGCGAAATAGCAAAAAGAGAAAAGAAAATGCACATAAAGTTAATCAACGCTGATACATAAGAGATAACTTCTAATAAAACTGATGAATAAATTGATTCATACTTAAAATATCCAGCTCTGACATACTTATGATTTTGAAGTATGTTTTACTTCAAATGTTCAGATATTATTCTGACAACCATTACATAATCATTACTTTACATCAGTTTTCCATCAGTACGTACTCACATACATTATGCTTTTGGGGGGGGGGAAGGAACAGTTCGTGATAATTTTGCCTTGATGATTGAAATTCATCATAAGTCAGTCAGTTTAAACTAAAAAAAACAACTTCCGAAATCAACTACAGCCTAAGACTGTGAACAAAATGAATCATTATCTACCATATAAGATATTCTGTAACCAAATACGAATATCCTTTTTTTCTAAGACACAAATGTGTTCGTAAAATATCTCGTCTACTTATTTGAATGGTGTGGTCCGAACAGTATTATCAGATCTTAATGGCTGTTTGTTTAAGAAAGTCATCTCCCAGTACATATCATTTCATTGTTGATACGAAACGTATCAAGACAAAGGTTTGTACAAGATTTGTTGAATTTGCTTGTATAACAGTGTAGTACACACCATTTACATAATTTCGTTTGACCTCCCAACCTTTACACACTAGGGTAATATGTACATTGAAAGCTATATCATTAGAACAAAATGAACGAATTTCATTGACACCAACAACCAGTCAGTTGGAAACAACATGATACCTTGAACAGAAAATATGTATTAGTCCAAATTTATATTATAATGAATAATTTATCCCATCGAATAGTTTTATACAGTTAAAGTCAATGCAAATAATTAATTATCCAACCTTAACCTAGCTATGCCTTTGGAATAGTGTAGCTTCACCTCATGAAACAATATAAGGAATCAATCGTAAAAACGGATTACAATATCTTAAGTTGAACACATCTATACCTATATGTATACTTCAAGCGCATAGATTAATTTGATCAGTTTTTGCTGTGTGTGTAATGCATACTTCCACTAGAAACCAAATGAACATAATAAATCCTTACATATATACAATGGAATCTATGCCTATGTGTATGCTAAGGAGTGGATGAATTCCAAACTTGTGTATTTCTGGTGTGCATATAACGTGTATTCTTCAAATAATAGTAGCTTCCATATTCTCATAATAGAAGCTAATCGAAGCACTCGGTGCCGGGGGTTCTATGGTATCCTCCACAGAAAAGATATATCCTACCCCGAATATGTGTGCCTGTATGAATTAATGAAACATTTGTTGAAAAGTGCCAATGAGCTTCCTCCAACCTTTATGAGGGGAACTGTAATCTTGAACAGAAAATACGCATCAATCCACATTTTATAATTATAATGTGTAGAACAATGAATAGTTTATTCCAGTAAACACAGTTTTATGTAATTAAGCTCAACGCAGACCAATGATTACCCTTTTATAAATGTTATTTAATATAAAATACTAATAATTACTACTACTAACACTTGTACAAGCAAATTAAACTTACACAATCTGTATGTTTTTCCAATGGCAAACCACTAACAGGGATGAACACAGGATATTTACGAATGAGATGGGTGAGGGCGATAAGAAACTGGGTGAGATCAAATCGAAAAAAAAACATATTAAAGATAGTATTGAACAGATAAGATGAATTAGTAAACTACTCATGAATTTATCATGTTTATGAAACGTTTATCACGGACTGCCACCAAATGCCCTGGTATGGCCGACAATAGCAAGAGTCAGTTTTGTCTCTTTCGAAATGCTCTCATATGGCCATGCGCATACAACTACTGCCAGGGATGTCCTACTCACTGCCTTCTAACGGCACTACTGTTGTTTACGAAATTGAGAGGAAGAAAAGCGACTATCCAGCGCTTTAACCGGGTTGGCGGACACGGAGAGTCTACCTATGTGAGTTGGAAAACCCTGATTCCAAACCAATGGTGTACATGGGCTCCAGTATTATGAGGGAACAAATGGCGTATGAACCAATTATTGGTCACCGGCTTCCATGGCACTGCATCTCCCAAAGTTGCTGCACTGCTTTGTGGGTTAGACCTTTATAACAAACATTCCGGTTGTGGCCTCCTGCGAAAAACCACCTGCTTCGGTTTGGGCACACGGGCAGTATCACAGCCCTCACACAAATCGAATGATTTATGTGGCGCATATCTATTTGGTGTATGCCCGGTTGGGGGCAATCTTTATCGTGTGATGTTATCTGATGTATATCGTGGATTAGAAAAGCTTAAATCAAACCATATCATTAATTCATCAAGTTACTGACTTGTGACCCAGTCACTGTGTAGGTGTAGTTCGTCGTTTTTGAGATAATATGTCACACCATTCAAATGAATAACAATAAAGCTAATAAGTTTCTTCTCCAATTAAAATATGCTTCTTACTTACTTTATAGTGTTGTTTTTTTCTTTATAGTTAAGATATGTAGAATTCTAAAAGAATCTTAATTTGATATTGGATAGTTTAACATAATCGATAAACAAAAACCCAGGATCCAGGTTTCGTCTTAACTGGCATTTGTGCCAACACAATGTATTGTGGGAGTATGTTTCCCTACATAGATTTGCTCATCTCATTTAAGTAGAGCCAAGTGTAATGCAATAGATAATCTTACCAATAAAATGAAACTAGAAAAGTTCGATGTAGATTGGTTGAAAACGTCAAAAATGAACTCGAATTCTTAAAACAGATTATGGGTGGGTTTTTGGTACCAACTATAGGAGTAATAAATTAAAACGAAAAAACTTACTTTCTTGTGAAAACCAATTCCTACATTTGCATTACTATCAGTATTATTGCCTTGATTATTTAAAGAATGATATACCATGAATGAAGGAATCATAGAATGCTGTCTATTGAGAGTATTATCATCAACGACAGTATCAGATTGTTTATTTTCAAAATAAGTCAACATTAATCGAATCGCTGTTGAACGAATCAAACGAATTTTACTATGAATAGTTAATTGATTCGATTTGTCACTTTCGTGTTTGAAAATCGAACGTATTAGTTCATCTGAAAAATGAATTAGAAGAATTCAACTAATAATAATAACTATCCTCTAACTTTGATAGGATCAACAATTGTTGAAATGTAATCAAAAATGGATGAAAATAGAAATAAGTCAATAGTGGAAATCAGGACTCGTATTTCATCCTGTTCGTGACTCAGTACCTCGATGTACCTGCAACCCAATATTGATGTTCACTGACATATGGAATCTAGATAGCTACTTATTTGTGAAATGAGTATGGATTTTATTTGAGAGGGTTTGTAATTTTCATTCAGGAATGTAACTGCAGGTACGTTCACTTGAAAAGTTCCGAATGAGACGAAACTTAAGCATTGGATTCTATTACAAGCTACTTGTAACTAAATAGCAACATCGAAGCAATACAATCATTTATTTATTTATTTATTTGAACACATAAATATTGGTACAAGAGAGCGCCAATATATATGCGCCACACAAAACAATGAGAATTCGAAGAGAAATAGAAAAAAAAACTAAGGAGCGCAAAAGAAAAGGAGAACAGTAACGAAGAGATTGGTGTAAGGTAGTGTGGTAGTAACGAGGGAACAAAAAGGTACAATCAGAAGAAATCTTTTAGGTAAGAGAGACACAACCACTTTTTATGAAGAAAGTAAAAGAAGGTTACAGCAGGATCGCCACTGACTTCTATTCTGAGCCATGTCTGATAACGTCTCTAGCCACTGTGTTGCACCATCTCTCGGACCCCAACCAGGGAGTCGTGAAGGACCGACACAAGCCAGTCCTTTGCAGCTTTCTTTCATACCACGACACCATGTCATGCACTGACCACCTCTCCGCTTCTTCCAACCAGTCCCACAGTCGGCAAATAATGCACGACGTGGAATTCTCTGGGACGACATTCGTAGAACATGTCCAAGCCACCGAAGTCGGTGTTTCAAGATGGTGACACCAATTGAATTATCATCTCTGTGTCCGAACACACGATACCGAACCTCTGCATTACTGACATGGTGTTGCCACTGGATGTCAGCAATCCTTCGGAGACAGAGATGATCGAACACAGAGAGTCGTCTAACGTCCTCAACTCGGAGAGACCAGGTTTCACAAGCATAGAGCAAAACTGCTCTCACCGACGCGTTGTAAATCCGGCCTTTTACAGCCAGACTAACATCACGAAGGCGCCAAAGGTGGCCCAGATTGGCATAAGCCGCTCTGGCTTTCACTATTCGTGCATTGATCTCATCACTCACACCCCCATCAGCACTTATGCAGCTACCCAGATACACGAACTTCTCGACTACGTCTATCTGCTCACCATCCAGGGTGAGTACAGGATTGGAATCCTGCCAGTCCTGTAGAAGTACTTTGCACTTGGAAGGTGCAAAGCACATACCATACCTACGGACACTGATGCAATACAATCAGCATGTAATTATACCAATAAAGACTGATAAATCGCACAACAAAAATGGAAACTACAAATCATTACAAACATACATAACTAAATATAACTAAAATATTCTCCAAAAGAAAGAGAAAACCATTAGCAATACCTTCACTCAACTCGAGTGCACAACTTTCTCTCATTATTTTCAACATCATTTTGTCAATTGCCAAATATAAAGGATCAATTGATTGAATAAACAAATTATCATAAGTATTAGGTTGTTGTTGTTTTGTGGAATTAATTTCTTTGCCAGTTGATACTGCATCCACTGTCATTGTTGACAATGAGAAAGGAGCAGAAGAAGATTGATGGTTTTCATGACTCGACTGAGATATAGTTTTTATTCTTCGAATTGGAAATGTTTGACGTTGTTCAATTTTACTAATTAAACGTTTTAACAGTTGAATAGTTTGTACACGAAATTCTTTTTCAAATTCAATTGCCTTTAAGTGAATAGAAATAATTTAGATAATTGGATATTTTGCATGGATGAATAAACGAATTGATAATTATCAGGAGTTTTGTGTGGAGACTATAGTCATTTCAATAGTTAAGATCATGAGTCAATTGAAGCTAGACCACCCATGGAAAACCTGGATACATTGGACGACCGATTCATCCAATTTTGGGACAATATTTCTATTTGATAATAGTGATGTCTTTTTTCGTCGTGATTGATTTAGTTTTAGCAAAAGGTTAGATTCCAGTTTAATAGGAGCTTAATTATAGTACTGTTAGGATCTATTTATTTGTTTCATTTTAACACATAGATATTGGTACAAGGAGGCACCAGATATATATGCGCCACACAAATCTCATTTCATATGTGTGAGGGCTGTGATACTACCCGGGTGACCAAACCGAAGCAGGTGGTTTTCTTAGGGGACCACTCCCCGAGCCTTCGACCTGAAGGTCTGATCCACAAGGCAGTGGAGCATCGTAAGGAGATGCAGTCCCATGAAAGCCGGTGACCAACAATTAGTTCGTACGCCGTTTGTTCCCGCAGGATACTGGAGCCCATATGCACCATTGGTTTGGGATCCGGTTAAAGCGCCGGACATTCGCTTTTCGTCCTCTCAGTTTCGTATACAATACTCCCACCACGAGAAGGCAGTGAGTAGGACTTTCCTAGCAGAGGCTGTATACGCGTGGCCATGTGAGAGCATTTCGAGAGGGAGAGCGGACTCTCCCCACTCTCGGCCGTACCAGGGCATTTGGGTGCTGTTAGGATCTTTTAAATAAGTTAAGATTTAAGATTGATAGGATCTTTTAAATCTTAACTTATTTACCGATAAATTTCATGTGATGAACTTGAAGAATGTTTTCGTTATATTAAGAATTTCTAGAAAGAAATTGAAATATTGAATCTTACCGCATCAAATCAATCTGTTGTGAAAGTATAAAGTCAACATCAATTACTAAACACTAATTACCGTATTTTTCTACTGATTCTTTAAGCAAGACAGAACTTGATTTATTTATTGTTAACAAACATTGAAGTTTAATTTCCTCTTTATTACAGTTTATCAGAAATTTTATTTTACAAATATATTTTAAGAAAAGTGGGTGTACATTAAATGAGCACTACTGAGGAGTCCCATACTAGGACGAAACGATCGTCCAGTGCTTTCAAGTATTCCATGGTGGTCTAGCTTCAATTGACTCATGATCTCAACTATTCGAATTGATAATTGGTAAAAAGGTAACAGACTAACTTATTTTTTGTTCACTTCACATGAAATTATTCAACGAAACTGAATGCTAACCACAATTATCGTATGAAGAATAGTAAAACTACATAGTTGTCTACAGTGAAGTAAGTGGGACTGAGTTTGAACTTGTAACGGTGGAAAGCTGAGTACTTCAATCATTAGACTTTTAGGTAGACAGCCATACGAAAAACATATCGAGCTATGATGATCGCACTACAAAGTATGTACATCATTAATCTTGACGACGAGCACCATAATCTATGAGTGAGTGAATGAGTGAGCGATAAGCTATATATATGCCTAACCAATTTATATTGGTTCATACTATTGTTTTGTGGTTTTATCCATTTACTAGTGCCTCAATTGTTGTTTTGATTTATTCACTTATAACTCCCTTATACAGTGTGGTCTCACAATATCATGGATAGTTGATATGTTAAGCTTACCTGACATAAGCTACCTATCATAATCAAATGAAAAATGGAGCTGAATTTAAACCAAAAATAGATCACAATATTTATGAGATATGAATAGATGATCACTTACATGTTTATTCGCTGCATCTTTATTAAAAAATATTCCAAGATGTTTGAAAGAATTAAGAGGAAGCGGTTTATCAAATTCTGGATCATTTTCCACAGCATTCTTCATCATAATTGGTAACAACTGAAATACAAATTTTTTTTTAGAAAGAAAGTCAATTTTATTGAAAAAACAGAGGGAACAATCAAATGTAACAATAAACATATACGACAGGATTCAAAGTTATCTAGAATAAATAGCACTCAATCAACAATTCAAGTTAATTAGCATCAAAAGTAAGAAATGTAAATCACTGAATGTTCAACTTAGTGATTAAAGGTTAATGTACATACTGGTTCTATGAAATTTATAGACATTGGTCTAATCTGATATAATGCCACTGATTAGCTATACAATTGGTATTTCATTAAATTCTAGTGATTAAGTGTGATGATGAATTTCGCGCAAATGTCCTAATCATTTTATTCACTACTCTTATCATTATTATTGGCTGGTTTGATTGAGTCTAATGTCTTAAAATATATGTAAATTAATACGCCAAAGTAAAGCTTAAGAAAGGTTTAATTGAATAACGATATCACTCTCTTTGATCACTCGTTCTCATAATTTACACAATAGTTCTAATATTCTGGTAAGCGTTTTTTTAGCGAGTTAGTGTTCTACGGGATGAGGACGCTAACCCCATGCCTAATCCTCTTTCTTTACCCGGGCTTGGGACAGGCAGTAACTCTAGAAGAGCTACAGGCGGAGTTAGTTTTAATATTACTATCATATTTTATCAATTACACATAAATACTGGTACATTTCGGAGCCAAAATAGAAAAAGTGAAATTGTGCAGAAATAGGGGAAGGAACAAGAAGTATAATAAACATAAATAAATTAGTGAAAGAAAACAGTTTGTAATAAACATTTCAGTTATGAAAAATATAAGCAGGAAAATTCCATTCAAGAGAGTTCCTCTAACTTTTATAAACAATGTGAACAAAAACTACAGCAAGACTGCTATTAGCTTCTGTTCTCATCTGATAACGTCTCAAGCCATTGAGTCAACTTCACCGCTCTCAGTATCGCTAAACTACAACCCATACCCATTCATCAACAGCCTAAATATGAGGTCAATAATAAGTCTCCAATCATAATAAAACAAAGTTGAAAAATCCATAACAAACTCGAAGCGACGAAGAATAGCAGAAAATAACTAGGTGATTCTAGAGACGTCTTAAAGGTGATGATACAATATTATCAATATGATTAACTAAGAAATCACTAAGACCATCGATTACCACGACGCTCAAACTTTACTGGTGTTGGGAATGGTTCGAAGAAAGTTAAGGGCGGCCAAACCAAAACGTAGCATCAGTCTTTGAAGTCACTAACTTCTCGTCTGAGCCAGGTTGGTGGATGCTGACTACTTCATTGGGGTCCACGTGACTATCGTAACCAATGGATGGAGACTCTGTGTAACATGACTCAGAATCGATCACAATGGCACAGGGGTATACATTCTTTGTCTTCAAACAGTCAGATTAAAATTGATTTCTACGAAGTGATTCTTTCTTTCTGTATTATATTTTTATACACATTCTACACATTACTACAATTCAAGTAACTGCTTTTATGAACTTGGTGTTCATCTTGTTGTGTTATTGAGGTATGGCAACTTGGACCGATGCATATATGTGCTTAGTCCCACGTTGTAGCTGACTGACTGACTTGAGAAATCACATAGGGTTTGGGAAGCTAAATATAATCACATTTGGCTGATCACCACCACTATATTTTTTAGCAGATAAGGTCGGATATCCTAGCTCTCCAAATATCATATATGGATGAAATGATTTCTGTTGTGAATTAAAATAAACTGTTGAATTACAGAATCCCATTTACATAATATTTCCACGAATTTGCCAAACAATTTTCAGGTAAAAGTGTTTCCAATCAAGATAAAACAGTGAGCACGCTTAAAACTACTTGATACACATTATTATGTGTCACATAATGTGATTGATTCACCAAGAGCATAATCAAAGTTATAATAAGGTATAATAACTAGATGACAATAGATTTAGAACCAGTGATACAATGGTTTTAAAGTTAAATTATTTCAATACTAAAACACCATTACTCCAATGTCATATTATCTATAAAATGAAAATAACAAACTGATTTACTTCAGATAGATAATCGCCCCAATTATATTTTTGATTAAAACTGATGCAAAGATGTAGTGTATGCTTATTATTATTTTTGTTAGTATGTGACATAGTGTAAGCGAATCCTTTAGGAATATAAATTAAATCTCCCGGTTTTAACTTCACCAACATAACGCCTAAATCACAATAAAAGAGATAGAAAAAAATTATTCAGTGAAATAGTAGTTATTAACAGCAACAAGATTATAAAATTGTAATGAAGGTGTATATTGTTAGAAAGAATTAGACTCGATAACGACGTAGATGTCTCTCTAATTATCAACAGTAGCTGCTACCTTGATGTGACCGACAGGTTCGCCTACCGTTGAGATATTCTTCTCATTGGCTCTTACCATCCCAAGGAGATCGGTTGGAGAACAATAAGACTTAGGTAAACTAGCAGTCCGACGGCAAAGTCTTACCGGCAACTGTACAGAGATGTGACAGCAGTAAGATGTTCTACTCAAGCCGCTAGCATTTACCGTGGTGATGCTCTCACATAATGGGAAAGGGTTGAAGGTCAGCACTAGAGTTAGAAATCCTAACTTAATCGACAGATTTTCGTCGTCCGAGATAAGGCCTCTAAGGTACGGAACTAACTCACTTGAAATTACCTGCAAAAGCGTTGTTTGTGATCAGTCTTAAGTGGTTATCCTTCAGATATACCGTTCACTATACCAGGTTTATTTTCAGGTCTCCGAAGTGGAGATATTCTTCTACAGAGTGGGCAATCAAGAAGTGACAAGTCTTTAAACTTCTCATTTGGCTGACTGACTTAGCTCTAAGTTGAAATTAATGTGCAATAATGGGATTACCTGTCGGATCAAATTAAATTGTATCGGATGAGGGTATGAATTTACAACTTAATGGTTGAAAGCCGAGTCAGTGCTTTAACCACACAAACACTGCTCCATGACTAACTCTTACACCAAAAACTATGATTTAACACTGACTATATGAATTTGAACTTTGTTACTGAGTTCAATAAATGTTTATTTTAATTCGAGCATGTACTCTTTGATTATTTTGTTGAATTGCTACATACTCAGTAAACGTTTCATAAAAATGAACTTTTGAACTCTGAGCGCAGAGAACAAAACTCCATCAAAATAAAAATGAACAATATGATGGGAATATCTAGCATTAAACTTTTTAGTCATTTCAAAACTTTGAACTTGAACCACGCCTTCTAAGTATCGTAATTTTATTGGCTGACCCTCAAGATCATATGATATATTTCCCTATGAGCAAATACTCATATATTTTCTAGTTTCATTATTTCAATTTCTGCTACATAGTTTCAGAGGTTAGCACATAATATTGGGAATCTGGGTTGTTTGATCGTTGTATTCACAAACCAAGTGTTTCATATCAGAAGGGTTTTTGGTCGATTGGAGAACGGTAAGACTAAAAGCAGCAACTCAAGGTCTGAGGACGAAGTCGTACTGCTGACTGTAGAGGGGTGTTACAGCAGTAAGGTGTTTCCCTTGGACAACCAGCATCTGCAGCGATGCTGCCTTCCCACAAGGAGGGGTGTGGTTAGAAAAGGTCGACCCTAAAAATGTCACACCTCACCTTACCTCACGGATTTCCGTCTCTGGCGGTGGGGCCCTTTGAAGAACGGAGCTAACACATTAAAAACCTTCCCACAAAAAGGTCATGCGCGACCGGCCTCAAGCAGTTGTCCCTCGGGCTCTGCGGTCATGCTCCCAGGTCGTCAAGACCAACACTAATCCAATTTCCTTTTCAGGTTCCTCAAGAAATACCATTCCACGGTGTGGGCAGCAGGGAAGTGACATCAGCCCTCATACCCGTAACAACACACGAGACCAAGTCGGTCACATTCAAATTCTTCCTACACCGCCTAATTACTCTTATCTCCCCGACTAACCCTTCTCACGTCCTTTTATCACCTCTCACTGCTAGGGCAAACGATTCGAGTACGCGGAACGCTATTCCTGGTCTCCTGAAACCACGCTCTAAACTTCATGTTGGAGCTTATAACGTCCGAACACTGTGCCAAATAGGACAACAGGCTTCCTTAGCTAGGACTTTAGAATCTCGGGCCATCGATGTGTGCTGCGTCTCCGAAACGCGCATACAGGATCCGAGTAGCATCATTCATTTGACCCCACCATGTCAAAACAAAGAACCAACTCGATTCACACTTCGTGTATCTGGAAGCCCAGATGCTGCTTCTCGTGGACATACTGGCGTAGGTATAGCATTGAGTCCTAGGGCAGAACTAGCTCTCTTAGAGTGGATCCCAGTAGACAGTCGTTTGCGCGCTGTTTGACTAAACGGAACAGTAAGGATTCGGGAAGATAGGGACACTCGTCGTTGCCTCTTCGTCGTCTCTGCCAATTCTCCCACTGACTGCAGCTCAGATGATGTAAAAGATTAGTTTTACAGAAAGCTTTCTGACCTTCTCCGGAAAGCTAGGCGCTCTGATGTAGTAATAGTTGCTGGTTACTTTAATGCTCAAGTAGGTAAACTAAGCGAAAGGGAAAGACACCTAGGTGGATCTTATGGTGTCGTGGCTCAAAGAACAGATAATGCCGACCGTCTGTTGCAGCTATGCTCAGATAACCGCCTGTTTCCTGCAAATACCAACTTTAAGCATAGGGAAAAACATCTTTTAACATTGCGACCCCCTAATTCGTCCCAACGTTGGACCCAAATAGATCACATCGCTATCAGCCACCGATGGAGGGGCTCGATAGAAGACTGTCGCTCATTCTGGAGCACATGCTTAGATTCAGATCATGCTCTAGTGCGAGCGCGTATTTGTCTGCGTCTTACTGGACGTAGGAAAGATGATGCAAGGAAACCTCTTAGGGCCCTACTTAATGATAGTCAAGCTAAGAGTATATTTCAGGAACAAGTAGGAAAACAGTTAGGCAGCCATGTAAGTGATGCCCACCTCGAGGCAGAATGGAATGATATCCGAAAAGCTGTGGAAACAGCAGTGATATCTGCTAGTACGGTAAACCAGAAGGTTAGGGAGCAACACTGGATCTCAGCAGCATCTACCGCACTGATAGATGCTCGGAAACTCATTCCATCTGACTCTGAACATAATGAAGAGCGGAGTCAGCTTAAGCGCAAGCTGACAAGAAGCGTACGCAATGATCGTGAACAGTGGTGGGTAGCGAAAGCAAGAGAGATGGAAAAGGTAGCGGCAATAGGTAATAGCAGACAATTGTTCAGACTCGTTAAGGAAACCAGTATTAGGAACCCGACTGTTAGCGAAACAATCTCAGAGAAAGATGGACATATTATACATTCTCAATCGAGGAGATTGGATCGATGGGCAGAACACTTTAAGGGATCAGTTCAACTGGCCTTCAGCCACATTTTGGTTTCCCACGATCACTAGTCAACCTGAATGGCAACTTAATGTAGGTCCTTCGTCCCTTTACAAAGTTGAAAAAGTCATAAGAAATCTGAAGCGAGGGAGAGCAGCAGGCCCTGACAGGTTTACTCCTGAGATTTTAGAGGATGGTGGTTCAAAATTAGCAGTGAGATTAACTGAGGTCTTAGGTAGAATTTAGGAACTGGACGTAATGCCATCTGACTGGTCTCAATCACTGATTGTGCCAGTCTGTAAGGAAGGGCAAAAGTCCTCTTGTGACAATCACAGAGGAATCAATTTGACAAATAGTGTCCGAAATATTAGCTTCAATAATACTTCGACGCCTAACTAAAGCTCGTGAAGAATAGACTAGAGAAAATCAGGCTGGTTTTCGACCTGGACGTGGTTGTATAGATCAGATATTCACACTACGTCAGGCTCTAGACACATATTCAGACGCCCCACAATCGTAGTATTTCTCGACTTTAAAGCAGCATTCGACTCTGTTGATCGTGAGGTTCTATGACAGTGTTTGACAGTGAAAGGAGTGCCAAAGAAGTACATTAACCTTGTAAAGGCTCTCTAATCGAACACAACTGGTCGAGTGAGAGCTTATGGCGAACCTCAAGTGGTGTTCGTCAGGCTGACCACTCTATCCACTCTTGTTTAACTTTGTCATTGACGTACTTTTAGAGATAACACTTTCCTCATCTGAATTTCCAGGGGTTGAACTTCTACCAGGAGGTTCACTTGTTGGCTTGGAATATGCCGATGACATAGTTCTATTTGGTGAAGACGCTGACAAAATGCAGAGTCTTCTGACCACTCTAAGCAACAATGCAAGTATGTTCGGGATGCGGTTCTCTTCCTCGAAATGCGAAATGTTGCTTCAGGATTGGGTTGCATTGACACCCGAACTAATGATAGGGAGTGAAGTAATTGAGCGTGTCGATCGCTTCACTTATCTGGGAAGTCTCATCAGCCCTTGTGGTCTGGTGTGTGACGAAATCTCAGCACGGATAAAGAAGGCTCGACTAGCTTTTGCCAACTTGCGTCATTTATAGCGTAGGCGAGATATCCGTCTATCAACCAAAGGACGTGTTTACTGCGCAGCAGTTCGTCCCGTCCTACTCTATGGCAGTGAAACATGGCCGGTAAGAGTAGAGGATATTCGTAGGTTACTAGTATTTGATCATAGGTGTCTTCGAAACATTGCTCGTATATCATGGGACCATCGAGTAAGTAACGCAGTAGTTAGGAAATGGGTACTAAGTAAGGATGGTAAATCAATTAATGACGTAGTGAAACTTCATCAGTTGAGATGACTGAGACACGTGTTACGTATGCCCAACCACCGACTGCCTCGACATGCGATATTTTATGATGTAGGAGAAGGTTGGAAGAAAGCTAGGGGCGGCCAGACCAAAACATGGCACGAATCTATGAAGTCACTGACAAGTAGACTGAGCCATGTTGGTAGGTGTAGACTACGTGGTTGGGGACCGCGAGATGATAGCAACCGATGGTTAGAGACCCTGAATGACATGGCTCAAAATCGTTTACAATGGCGCAGGTGCATCCACTCTTTGTGTTCTCCCAAATTCTAATCTTCTGAATTCTTCATGTCTCTTTCTTTTTTCTCTTTCCAAATTTATTTCACTGGATTATACTCTTTAAATAACACCTTCAAACCCTAATTTTTCTGAATACAGCTTATAATTTTACTACATGTAGCACTACGGGATTTGAATCGACCACTGCATCTCTATGCTAATGTGGTGTGGCAACTCGAACTGATGTACGTACGTACGGATTTCTACGTTGCTACAGACTGACTGAACAACTGCATTAGTTACTCGATGGTCACAGGATATACGAGCAATATTTCGAAGATACCTATGATCAAATACTGGCTGAACTCCAGTGGTAACGGCTTCTCATTAGAACTCCAGGAAATACCTCTTGAAGCCAGTTGCTAGGGTGCATATGTTGATTCATATCAGAAGGGTTTTTGTGGATATGCCACTTTTAGATGTGAAAAAATATCCACTTGTGCATCATAATTATATAATGGATTTATTTCAGAAATGATAAAGTGGCAATTTGAATAAGCTTATGTAAGAACTAATGTGTTAGGTTGCCTAAGTGAAATTGGCACACATTATTTTTTAGTCATGAAACAAATTTCCACTATTCAAATCGGTTGTTATTGTTGTTGTGTTCTTTTATGCTTATATACTAAATTGATTAATAGATACTTCACTTGACACAACTCAAATGACACCATGAATAATCATCATACAGGAGCATACATACACACATATATACTGCTGATTTCTAACGTTCGATTATACAGAATGGGTTGCCCGCAAATGCCCTGGTACGGCCGAGAGTGGGGAGAGTCAGCTCTCCCTCTCCAAATGCCCTCACTTGGCCACGTGCATACAACCACTGCCAGGCATGTCCTACTCGCTGCCTTCTCGTGGCATTACTGTTGTTTACGAAATTGAGAGGACGAAAGGCGAATGTACGGCGCCTTAACCGGGTTGATGGACATGGAGAGTCCACCTAGAGGAGTTAGAAAACCCTGATTCCAAACTAATGGTGTACATGGGCTCCAGTATCATGAGGGAACAAATGGCGTATGAACCAATCGTTGATCACCGGCTATCATGGGACTGCATCTTCTTACGATGCCCCATTGCCTTGTGGATCATACCTTCAGGTCAAAGGCTCCGGGTTTTGTCCCCTAAGAAAACCACCTGCTTCGGTTTGGGCAACCAGGCAGTATCACAGCCCTCCCACATATCAAATGAGATTTGATGCCTCCTTGTACCAATATCTATGTGTTAAAAGAAATAAATACAGAATGGATTAAATCATGTCACAATTTCTTTCAAAAACCGAAAACGTACTTTTGTTTTGACCTTTCAAGTTTGTTTTATTACTGCAAAGAAGAAAACAGGAAACATTTTCTCAAAAACTACGTAAACTACACTCAACTTCTTGAGACTTTTCAGACTTATCTGGCTTATGATCCAATCAGGCTGAAGTTATGAATAAAACTTAAAAACCTTGTGACCGAACAATGGTGATTCAATGGTTCCATCACTTAATTGCAAACTCGAATCCCACTCAGTCTATATCAGTATCGCTGTTAGTGGTGAGAAATTTCATGAAATCAACTGACGAAACACAGGTCTACATATATATCCAACATCCTCATAGAGCATTTGGTAGAGGTGGTGAACCAGTTGATCCGGTAACGAACTGTCATTGATGGAGGTGGTTAGAACATGTGTATGCCTGACATCACCTACTTAGATGAGTGATGCTTGCTGGTAATGAAATAAGTTGTTAGGAAGCAAGGGGCGACCAAACCAATACGTGGCGTCAATTGCTTAAGTCACTGACTGATGGTTTGAGCCACGATAGTAGTTGCAGACTAAACTAATTGGAGTCCGCATGATAGTCGAGATCAATGGTTGAAGACCTAGCTTGAACTCGTTCACAAGAGCCCAGATACATTCACTCTCTATCTTGAATTTTATTACCCCCCCTACACACCTTCCCATTATGTCTTTTTAAATAATATTGTTTTATCGTTTCTATTAACTTATTTCGATTTATCTTGTTACTTTCATTTTGTGCTAATCAGGTACTGCAACTTGGGCTAACGAACATTTGTGTCAGGCTCTATGTTGATGGTATCTTTCTGTTTGTTGTTTACATCATAATTTCCACTATTACGCCATACTCTTCAGTTTACTGTATTGGTTTGTTTAAAATCATGTCTTACTAATGTTTAATTTGCTCTAACATTACTTCTGCATCTTCCAGTTTCCTGCGCTGTTGTTGATATAAAATGTACTAAGTTGCCTAAGGTCTTACGTTGTCGATAACTAACTGACTGATTCTAATGTCACTATTTATAATGATGGTACAGTGGTTGGTAGGTTTATTAATAAAGTGATCAATCTATTATAAATTTGAACTCCGCTCCACCTACTTCGAATTAGTTACGAAGTTGTATAGATAAAATTTATTTAATTAATTATGGCTTAAAAATAAGTGCTCACGAGTGACTCATCTACTAATCTTTAACTAACAGTTTTCAACTGAACAAATTACAAATCTCTGATGTAGTTACACCAAATCCAGGCAGAAAGTCACATTTGTTTTATGAATAATGATATTATTTATGCAAATGAAACTGGTCAAATGAAGAAAAGATTAGAAGCATTGCTTAATAGTTGAATTTCTGATCATTTACCGATTATAGATTCGTGTTAACACTGCTTGAGGGCCAGTGACACTTGGCAGTTGCGAAGACCACCAACGAGGATGCAGAAGAGCTTAAACATGCAACAATGGTTGCAAGCCAAAGGTGTGTACTATGCAACTAATGAATGATGTGACCTTGTTTAATTTGAAACTTCCTCACCCACTGTCACAGAAAAGTCATTATTGAGTTATTTAGTTTGGAAAAATATGGCACGGCAGCGGAATCCACAGCTAACTACATTCCATTTAATTACTTAATATTTTACTATGCTGTATATAATTACGCAAAATTGTTACTTAAAAAAATTGTTTTGGAAAGTAAATAACTAACTTCAATCATACCTTGTAATTTGAAAATTTTGTGAACCTTCTTGCTGCGAAATAAACAAATCGTGGTCCAACTGACTGAAGGATAATTCAGTCGATTTCGACGGTAGCAAGTAAGCAGTGACGGTGAAATTACAACCGAAATACTCTTGCAGAAGACCTACACGAAAGCGGAGACTTCTGGAGAATGTTTGAAGGTTGTGAAAACGCAATCCTTTTCCTTGCTATAAAAAACGAACAAAATCTAGTCGATAATATACTGCAAAATGAATAGTAACAGAAATGTCGCGATGATGGTTTAGTGGTTAAAGTGGCAGCACTTCAACTAGTCGATCTATATTCTGGTCCCCACGGTTGTATATGGTGAATTTTGTAGAGCGATAGCTTCTTAACACTAGTGGATAACGGATTCAAAATACCTTTTGATGAAATATTATTTTCATTCCAATAATCTAGGAACGAATCGAGTCATCTACACCACTTATCTAATCAGAGTTTCTCTACTCTTAAATGCAAAATAGACTAGTTTGATTATGTGAAGTGAAGTAGTGGGAAACCCAAACACTATATTTATATTAGAGGTTTTCTCAGTCATGATAGACTAGTGACCGACGAAGTCGCGACACGGATGCAGAAAGCTTGATTGTCTCACTAACCCAATCAACTTGTGAATAGAGATATCCATTTGCAACCAAGGGGGGACAGTATGCTGTGCTAAAGTTCGCTGTGCATTACCGTACGGCTGAGAAATATGGCCTAGGAAAGTAGAAGACCTGTAAAGTATCATCATAAGTATCTTCGAGGAATTTTCAGTGTGTGGGCGAACCACCGAGTTAGTAATGTCTGTGTAGTGTAGAGAAATATGCGAAAAAGATAAGTCCGTTGATGAGGCTAAAAATCTCTATCAGCTTAATGAGTTATGAAATCTATGAGCATGTCTAACTAACCTTTACTTTACGTGAAATGTTTCTTGACACAGAATATGATTGGAAAAAATCTAAGGTTGGGTAAGTCAAGAAATGGTATCTATCAGTGAAATTAGTGACTCCTAGTCTGAGTCATGTCGAAATATTTTTTTACTTTCTGGCTTAGGCTTATGCAACACTTATAATCAATAATTAAGAGATACTGAATAGCATGGTGCAAAACTGATCACTGTGGCACAGTTGCATTTATTCTCTATTCAGGTCCACATCTTGAGCAATTATTCCTAACCTTATATTCTTTGATTGGATCCTTTACTATTTAACTTTCCATTGTTACTCCAATTAACCCATCATTCAATTGATTACTTGCTGAGTTGATGGCAACTTCGAACGATTCACACTCATGTCAGGTTGATAATGGCTGACCGCGTGGTCAAAAAAAATTATTATTAGCAGCTTCACATAAGAAAAGGATAAAAAATCTATGTTGAATGTTTTTTTGAAGGAAATTATTAGATATTTCTCCAAGAAAAAAATTTTTTTAATAATAAAACTTACAGAATAATGCTCCCATACAGTTCCAGCAAATGCTCGGCCAAATGGGTTAACAATTTCATGTTTCAGAATTTTGTCTTCGATTAAATCCACATGTTGTCCAAAAAAGAGAAATTCCTTTAAGAAATAAGATAGTTTGATTTCATTTTTAAAATGTTCTTTTCACAGAATATGTATTGTAAATAATATGCAATAATAATAACATTGTACACAGTTTTGTATAATGACTAGTTTAGTTATTTAAACACATAAATCTTGGTACAAAGAAGCACCGAATACATATGCACCACACAAGTCACTTGATTTGTGTGTGGGCTGTGATACTGTTTAAGTGCCAATACCCAAAAACAGGTGGTTTTCTTATGAGGCCACACCCGGAGCCTTCGACATAAAAGTCTGATCCACAATGCAGTGGCGCAACGTCAGGAGATGCAGTCCCATGGTAGCCGGTGATCAACGATTGGTTCATACGCCATTTGCTCCCTCAGGATACTGGAGCCCATGTTCACCATTAGTTTGGAATCAGGGTTTTCCAACTCCTCTAGGTGGACTCTCCGTGTCCACCAACCCGGTTAAAGCGCCGGACATTGGCTTTTCGTCTTCTGACTAGTGATACTAATGTGGAGATAAATCCTATGTTCTAATCCATTAGTTGAAAATTAAGTGTCTTAATCACATAAATCACTACATCTCATTTCCCACATGGAAAATTAAGTTTTAACAGCAAGGAAATTTAAATAGTATTACTTCTAATCTGTCATACACACATATACATTAGGATTCATGAGATCAGTAATTATCCACTTTTTTTTATAAAACTATATGTGGATTTGGCCATTTAGATGTACTAACAAGTAGACACATCAATCAACGAAAACATTTATGATCGAAACTAAAAACCGTACTGAAAGAATATATAGTGTTAGATCTGAATAGCTTTAGAGATTAAGTACCCATTATTTTTTCTCAACAGATTAGACTCTTCAGTATGACTTCTGGTTAACAAGTTGTTGTGATTAGATTGGGTGTTGATGTGTCAACGACAACAATTAAAGACAGTGGATTTGAAATGCTGAAATTCCTGTGAAGATAATGAAACTAGATCATGATGAATTTGAACATGTTTCATACTTATGCTTGGGTATGGAGTTTGTTGGTTTTAATTTGAGACCCAATGTTAGGAACTGACTGCAATTGAATCAACTAAAAATGAACATCAATCGGTTCACGATCTCAATCAAAAACTTAATAATCTCCACAACCTTTATACTAGTAATAAACATGTGCTCACTAGTGACCAGCTTCGTGAGGGAATTCTCGGAGTTCTAGTGAGAAGCCGTGACCAGCGGAGCTAATCCATGTCAGGTAGAGACAGGTATCCACCTCAGTACAATGGAAGATGGTCGCGCAATTTGGTGGATTGTTTGTAGTTAGACACTAACACCATTGGATGCAGGCTCAGTGGTCCAGTAGGTTAAGCGTTCGCGTGCGAGACCGAAGGCTCTGAGTTCGAATCCCGCGAGCGGGATCGAGGGTGCGCACTGCTGAGGGGTCTTGCAGTAGGACGAAACGGCCGTCCAGTGCTTCCAGGTTTCCAAACGTGGTCTAACATCAATCGGTTCATGATCTCAATCGAAAACTTAATAATCTCCACAACTCCTATACTGGAAAAATGACTGAGTACAAATTTCGCACGATTATCAAGAAACCTCTTATTCATCTTTAATGGCTTTAAATTTTCCAAGTTTTATTTTGTAAAATTGTTTTCTGGTGACTACAGATAAATAATCCGATTTCTGACGGTCTTTAGACGACTGTTCATATGATGAACAGCACCTTAGAAATATATTTCGCGCTAGTTTGAATAGTCAAGATTCGCCAGCGTCAGTATAAATTAATGTGCCTAATCATCTTTTCACCATTATTAGGAAGATATCGTTAACCCATTGAGATGGAATACAAAAAGTTTCACTCTTGATACTATTAACGTCATCGTATGATGTGATAAGGTAAGAATTAACCTTAGTAGTCGCACTCTGAATTTTATTAGATTGTGAATGACCAACGAAACCCATCTTATCTAATTATCTATTCGTTGACACCCAGAATTCCGTATAAAATAAGCCAATTCTCTAATGGAATAATGCAATAGGATGAGGACAATCGAAACCAAATGAAATATTAGAACGTACATTTCGAACAATCTGATCTGATCAGAACTATTTTACCATTTGATACTACTTTACTTAGTAATGATCATACTGTATCATAGCATATCAGCATTGTATCTGCTTATAATACCACAAAATTTTGATTCATAATTCTCACTAAAACTTCAAGAATCTTAGGCTCAATCACTACCCAGGACATTGTAAGACAATTACACTATATCTAAAAACTGATTTAATTTAGAAATATGAACATAGTTAGACTCCGAATAGGTAGTTTACAGATATATCGTAAACATAAAGAGACTTGAAGGACCAGAGGGTCTGGTCTGATGTGAAATAGCGAATACCTATTACAAAAAGGTCACGATCGAAGATGAAACAGTACCCTCTGGTTTTCATTAGAATTTGATTTGATTTCAGTTTATGACGAAAACTCAACCGCCAACTTTGTTGACAGGAAAAATACCTGATTAGTCCATTTTCAACCAATCAGTGCTAATAGATGAGCTGAAAAGACTGTTGAACGTTCCTCTGTGAAGTTTGTATACACATTGACATTCAATCATTTGCTATTTTCCTCCATAATATAATTACATTCCTGCCCAAGTTGCATTTGAATTTGGGAACCAGTTAAGTGAGTTAAGCGTCGAATCTTATCGACTTAAGATGTTTGACATTAATTAATAAAATACAATAATGCACCATAGTTATTTATAAAGTATGTTACAAAAGTGCAGGACTATTCTGTATTCCTTTGTAATGTAAGCAATCACGTTATAAATTATTGTGTTGTTAGCTTGAAACTAATCATAACAGTATACCTGTTAAAATTGTGAACGTAAAAAAACTGGGACACATAGATAGCTTAGATTAAATTGACGAGATTACAAATAAAGAAGCTTTAGAAGATTATCGAGATCGAAATAATGAAGTAAACTGAAGGAATAAATAAGAAATAAGTAAAATGTGAAAAAATAGTTTTCAAGGGCTAAAAGGAAACAATCAGTAGCTGAGACACTCAATTGTCAACAAGTAGTTTATCAGTCTATATTCCGTTACACACTACCGTTTGAGTTAAACGATATCATTAGCTTCCAAACAACTGTACGTGCGACTCTAATGTGTGTATCTTCACATAGTCGGTAAACCACTAACGCCGTAGAAAAGGTGGTTATACAATTCGAGAAATATATATGTAAATTATAGATTGCTCACCTTGTCCAACAATTTTTTCACAAAAGAATAATTCAACCATTCACCACATTTTGAACTGGACCGTTTGATATGTAATGGGGTTTTTTGATAATTTACTCTGATTAACATGAACAAAAAAGTACTAGAAATTATCAAACGATTCAGCATATTAATATTATTTTATAACTACTTCAGCAAGTACAGGTTCTAATTACTCACATTTGAGACACTGTATCGAGTGAGGGATAGTGATACAACCAGGCCGCTTAAACCGAAATACGTGGAGTAAGGTCTGAATCTAAAAGATACTGTTAGAAATTTTAGTGGATCTATATCGCTTCTGTCAGCTACAACGTAGGACCGGGCACATTTATGCATCCGTCCAAATTGTCATACCTCATTGGCACAACAAGATGGACACCAAATTCATAGAAGTAGTTACTTAAATCGCAGTAATGTATTAAACAAATAAGATTACACATAGGGATACGAAACAGGGAGAACGAAATAAAGGTATAAAGCAATTTTAATCTCACGGTTTGAAGACAAAGAATGTATAAACCTACGTCGTTGTGATCGATTCTGAGTCATGTCACCCAGAGTCTCCATCTATTGGTTACGATAGACACGTGGACCCCAACGAAGTAGTCTGTATCTACTAACATGGCTCAGATTGGAAGTTAGTGACTGTATGGATTGATCTCATGTTTTGGTTCGCCCGCCCCTAACTTTCCTTCAACCGTCTCCAACATTAGTTAGCATTGTGAGTCATGGCAATCGGTGGTTGGACATGAGTAATACGTGGCCCAACCATCTCAGTCGATGAAGATTCACAACCTCATCAACTGACTCACCACCATTCCCTAATACCCTGAGTCTAACCTCACTACTACTTACCCGGCGATCCCAGCAGATATGAGCAATATTTAAGCACGGATACAGAAGGCTCGACTAGCTTTTGCCAACTTGCGTCATTTATGGCGTAGGCGAGATATCCGTCTATCAACCAAAGGACGTGTTTACTGCGCAGCAGTTCGTCCCGTCCTACTCTATGGCAGTGAATCATGGCCGGTAAGAGTAGAGGATATTCGTAGGTTACTAGTATTTGATCATAGGTGTCTTCGAAACATTGTTCGTATATCATGGGACTATCGAGTAAGTAACACAGTTGTTAGGAAACGGGTACTATGTAAGGATGGCAAATCAATTGATGAAGTAGTGAAACTTCATCAGTTGAGATGGCTGGGACACGTGTTACGTATGCCCAACCACCGACTGCCTCGACGTGCTATGTTCAGTGGTATAGGAGTAGGTTGGAAGAAAGCTAGGGGCGGCCAAACCAAAACATGGCACAAGTCCATGAAGTCACTGACAAGTGAACTGAGTCATATTGGTAGGTGTAGACTACATGGTTGGGACCGCGAGATGATAGCAACCGATGGTTAGAGACCCTGAATGACATGGCTCAAAATCGTTTACAATGGCGCAGGTGCATCTACTCTCTGTGTTCTCCCAAATTCTAATCTTCTGAATTCTTCATGTCTCTTTTTCCTCTTTCCAAATTTATTTCACTGGATTATACTCTTTAAATAACATCTCCAAACCCTAATCTTCCCGAGTACTGCTTATACTCTTATTACCTCTACCACTACGGGATTTGAATCGACAACTGCATCTCTGTGCTAATGTGGTGTGGCAACTCGAACTGATGTACGTGCGTACGAAGTTCTACGTTGTTACTGACTGACTGAGCAATATTTCTAAAACATCTGTGAACAAATACTAGTAACTTACCGGCATCCTCAGCCCTTAATGGCCACATTTCGCAGCCGTAAAGTGAAACAGAACTAACTGCCACGCAGTAAGCTCGTCCCTTAATTGATAGACGTATATTTCGCCTTCGTCATAGGTGACGTAAGTTAGCAAAAGCTAAACGAGCTTTTCGAATCCGTGCTGAGATTTCGTCAGACACCAACCCATTAGGGCTGATCAGACTTCCAAGATAAGTGAAGTTGTCAACGCGTTCGACTACTTCACTCCCTTTGCTTAGTTCAGGTGTGGACGTAGGCTAGTCCTGGAGCAACGACTTGCATTTAGAGGGGGATAAACGCATTATAAACATTCCCGCACTGTTGTTCAGCGCTACTAAAAGACTGAACTTTATCAGCGTCTTCGTCAAACAGGACTATATCATCTGTGTATTGTAAGTCGATAAGTGGACCTTCTGGTAGGAGATCAATTCACGAAAATTCAGTCTACGAGAATGTTATTTCTAGCAGTAGGTCTGTGATGAAATTAAACAGAAATGGAGATAGTGAACATCATTGTCGGACACATTAGGTCGCAAAAGCAGATGACAGTTCGCCGTAAGCTCTGACTTGACGGTTAGTGTTCCAGTAAAAAGCCTTCACAAGGTTTATGTACTTCTGAGGTACACCTTTCAAAGACAGACACTGCCACAGAACCTTTGGTTCAAATCACGTAGAGATGTCACTGCTGTTTCCCCAGTTGTTTGCATATCTTCCCAATTAATCAAAAAGAGTATTTGAGTATACACTCAACGAGACTGTTTCCCTACATGTTTCCTATACTCAATCACTATTTATCTTGAAGCTCAGTGCTAGTTGACCTGGAAATGGGTTTAAATAAAGTTGTAGGCGAACAAACCACAACATGCAACCGGTCCATGAAGTCATCAGTTGTTAAGATGTGTGTGGATTAATGCACACCATTTAATTGGGGTCCATGAAATAATCCCGATCGATAGTTAAAGGACTTATGTGACATGGTTCAAAAATCAGTCGGTGGAGTAGGTGTGTTAGTTCTTTAACGTTCACTACATCTTTAGTCTAAATATTATTTTATTGATTGATTTACTGATTTTAAAACAAAATACGTGTTCTTTCTGCTTCGCAATCGAAGATACTATTGCTATTTCAATTACTTTAATATTCATTTCACTAATTTCACATCATTATGTTGATGTGGCGTATGTTGACATGAGTCGATAAACATCTGTGTCAGGTCATACACTTTTTATGACGAACTGACTGAAATGTTATCCTTAGGCAATCTATCACATTTTATATTTGCTCTAGCAGGAATACTTAATGAAAACAATGTATAAGACAAGTCAAGGGGAGCGATATTATTAATCTATGGTTACAAATCCATCACACTGATATCCCTGTTTATTATTGTTTTTTCTAATAAGTGCCATATTATTTTTTTTCTGAATTCCTATTTTGCCCCATTGAGCATTGCTACCGATTTAGAATTTATTAAAAATGGTACACTGTTGCGTTATTTTCTACAAAGTACAGGAAACAATCGCCTTATGAATAAAATGCTGACCAGTACAAAAATCTATTTAGTGTAATAAAAAATCGGATGAAATTACTAAACAAACCTGAAAAATTCTTCTAACGCAACGGGCTCCAGTATTTCTTTGAGTAACTGTTCACCTTGTTTCAAAGGATTTAGGCTACTGGTAATCTGTTTCGAAGATACCGACAAAGTATCAGGGCGGAATGAGGCATTCAAAAGATCGTTTTTGGGAGATTGTATACAATCTTTTTCAGCAATCGTATTACTGCTTAATCCCTGTTTAGGATCACACTTTTGTTTCTTTGCATGTAAATTTTGAAATTCCTGATCAGATTCAGAAGTTACATCTGCAGTGTTTAAACTGAATTCAAGATCTTTAGTTTTAGAAGAACCAACATCTGTTGCACAAGACCCATCTTTTTCCAAGAATTTACGCTTGCTTCGCCTTCGTTTCTTTCTAGTATTATTTTTTTCGTTTAGTCGATTTGATGTTTCGGAGGTTAAGGGTTTTGAAATTCCATTTACACTGCAAGGGCTATTTAGTGTATCCAATGATCTAATTAATTTTTCAGTCAGTGACATACCTTCTTCTGAGCTTTTAAGTTTGCCCTAAAATAAATACAGGTGAAGTATGGGACTGATGTTCTGAAAAAAAAGTTTCAAAACGAATAGCAAAGTTTAACCTATGGATTTTAAAACCCACATGTGTGAGATTTCAACTAGAATATTGCATTTTAGCACCCAATCAGTGATTTTTTAAATATTTCAATGATCTCGGCCGTGTTACGTGAGTAGGCACTCAGCTAGTTACAGACCTCTCCGAGTTCTTTCTTAAGAAGCGGTTCATACGTCCAAGCGGTTTCCCTATGACGGAACGCGAAGCGATTATAGATTAGCGACTAGCATTGTGGGTAGCATACTACATGTTAACATGTATTTTCTCTTGGAATAAGAATAATCGCCACCACGGTCACAAGACAATTCAAAACCTACAATCAATTAAACTCAGTATTAGATTTGCCCGATGAATCTAAAATCTACTGCTGAATTAATGAAGGTTTATGGTGCACATATTCATCTAGTACGTTTATCAAATCATACCGAACGTAAATGAAGACTATCAGCAATAATATGGTACTACTGTATTTAGTCAACTATAATGGAGATAACATTAAGTAGGTGGGACCCAACCATACGCATGGAGACTTGAAAAAACAAACACAAACTTAATAGGAATGATATCTGCAATGGTTGACACAGTTATCCCCTACACACTGACCGATCGGAAGGTCAACCTTATTGCTGAACGCCTCACGACTTTCCCCTAGTATGTCCTAATAAAGCTACTTTTAGTGCATCCGAATTTAATATGAATTTTGAAAAGTCCTTACCTGACTGTTTAGTTTCTCGAAGCGATAAAAATCCCTCGCAGACAGCATTGTAAAAATCTATTAACGTGCTTTAATTTACTGTACCGCGTTGTCGGCGTTTATTTGAAGGCAAGGTAGATCTAAAAACAACAGCAAACAAACTGGAATCATTGAATGTCCGAGGAGAAAGAACATGGAGTACCAGCAACTATGTATATATTTCGAAAACTCGGACAACTCCATTGTTATAAAAGGGAAAGCCTATTTACAAAGTAGTCTCGTACATCATCCGCAAATCCAGTTTGCATAAGCCTAGTCCTTTTTCTACCAGAACATTTACCCTTTGTTGCCCTGAAATAGGAAAACAGATTCACATGAATCACATTGAACGCAGTAACTTTCAAGTTATACTACCTTGTCCCTCGGTGAGGCACCATCCTCACTGCTTAGTTGCGCACACGGATATGCCATACCTTCTGATGGTACACCGTAAAAGTTGGTGGCGGGCGGGGTTTAAAAAGGGTATTCGTATCTCAACAGGACTTCAGTAATAAGGACAGTAGTCTGGTGAGCCTGTGTTAATCCTGACAGACTGCCTTCCAATGCAGGTCCAGCTTTTCTTTGAAAATATTCACTGATTGGGCTAATACGTGTTTGGGTAAGGCGTCCCAGTCACTGACTACTCGATGAGAAATACGGGACCCCACTTTAAACGTAGTTCATTCCCGAAACGTTAGGTAGCATGTCGGGACCCTGTGGACCCAATGTATTGATGTGCAATAAGCTAAGAGATATTGCAACATCCCAACATCCAGTCGACGACTTACTGACAAACAATAATAAAAGAGCTCTAGTAGTGTGGCAGTTGGCGTCTAACGAGAAAGTACTTTGTGTACTAGAAACACATGCAGAGAAGTGTGAGTGAAGAATGAGGAACAGATGGAACGGTGAGCTCACAACCCATTAGGAGCACACAATGAATTTACATTAATCAAAGAATGAAAAACAACCAGATGTAACACAAGCCCTAGATTTTGACAGTATTGACCAATCTATCAATTTTGGGGAGGATGTCAGCAGCTTTTTGGAAGTCTTGGGAAATCTGCCCTGAAAAAATTGGGGAAATGACACAAAAACCTCGAAATTTCCGTGGGGTTGAAACTACAGGCATAGTCCCAACACGCTACAAGTGATCCTGTTTGTTCTTTCCATCAGGCTATTACCTCCCGGATGGTACAAGGTAGTGTGTTGCCTGAATTCCAAATATCTGACACGTCTGGGCGATGAGATGACTCTTAATCATTGGGGCACGGTAAAAGTTACTTACTTACAAAGTCACCCGCCGTTTCGTTTCCGCGACCTTGAAAGGCCTAACAAGAGTCGGTCATTCCATATTTCAGAAGTTACTCGTCATTTAATCTTCACTAGGATATAACACATTCTTCTCCAACTGATGGGCTAGTATCTATAGACCAGTCTGTCCTAGCAGCGCACTCCTGAATAACTGATATGTTAGCTCTCCATGCATTTCAAAAAGGGCAGTGATTTTTGTACTTGTTGTGATTATACTTGCTTTTGGTACTTATTGCACTAAAAAGCATTCTTGGTCTACTTTAACTAAGAGTTCTTTGGTTAAAGTTTGAAATTTTTTGCTACATTTTGTCCTGGGTACCTGATTTTAGTCCTTGACTAACACTTGTGTTCACATTGTTATCATTTTTTGTTTTTAAACCTTTTAAATCGAATTACAATGGTTGGTAAGACTCACAAATGTGGGCAACCAAATTGTTTGTTCTCCGTTGAGGAGGGAATGCAGTGTGACGACTGTAAAAAGTGGTATCACAAAATGTGTACACGACTAAGTCCGACGGCTTACAAAAGATGCTCGAAGCCTAACTCGCATTGGCTTTGTGTGTTCTGCTGTACGGATAAAAAGGTACTAATACAGGAGGCTATGGGCCTATTGGCTTTGGCCTGCAAGAAAAACGATGACGGAAGCACTGATAACAGGAGCACTGACGATGAAGAATGTGTCAGTGTAGTAAGTGCTGCTACTGGACCCATTAAACACCTGACTGCGGTTGACGGGAGCGTGAAATCTCCGTTGACATTAACGAGAAATGAAGTGTCGCTTGATATTGACATCGGCAGTCATACACCTCTAGTCGAAATAGAAGATCCGGATAAAACTGTCACCGTTCCACATAGTCCAGGTGTGACTGTTCTGAGTGGTGACAAATGGACTTCGGTAAGAAGAAAAAAAATAAGAAGAAAAAGGCTGTAGGCAAAACGCAGCTGGTCAGCAAGACATTGGAAGGGACTTTATCAGAAGAAAAATCCTCACCGCGTGAAAAGACAGATCTCTCTGAGAGATCAGTCATTTTTCATAAGATAAGAGAATCTTCAGATACTGAACCAAAGGCAAGATTTGAACATGATCTCAATCATATTAAGACATCATTAAGTAAACTACTCCCAGATACAGTTTCAGGAGTTAGTATTTGTAAGCTTTATAGAATAGGAAAAAAGGTGGATTCCGAAAGTCCTCAGAAAAACCGCCTCCTAAAGGTTACATTCAACACGGTGGAAGAAAGGAACCTGGTTCTAAGTAATTCACGTAAACTGATTGGATCCGGAATATATGTCCGTGAGGATCTCAGCCTAGCTGATCGTATTAAGAGAAGAGCTGCAGAAGCGGAAATAAACGAGCGTCGCCGAAACGGTGAAAGAAACCTCGTTCTTAAGGGTTTTCAGATTGTGAAAGTTCGTAGCAAAACGATCCCCAAGCCACTCTGGGTGGCAAGGGAAAGCTCTCCACAGACTTAAAAGTGTGCTACACAAATGCTCGCAGCCTACTAAATAAAATGGCGGAGCTGAAGTCATTGATGGATAAAGAAAAACCGGACGTTATCGCTGTCTCGGAAACTTGGTTAACGTCAGAAGTATTAGATAGTGAAATCCAATTGACCGGTTTCATAACCAGTAGGGCTGATAGATTAAACAGAAGGGGAGGCGGGGTTATTGTGTACACGAAAAGTACCCTAACCATAAGATTAGCTGAGACAGTAGCACATGTTTCAGGGACATGTGAACTGGTGAGATGTAAGTTGAAATGCCGAAGGCAAGATATTGAAGTAGTTGTAGTTTATCGCAGTCCAGAATGTGTAGCAGATGATTTTCTCCTCAGTAAACTTAATTCCCGGTGTAACAACGGTAAAAGCCTTGTAGTAGGCGACTTTAATGCACCATATATAAACTGGGTTAACCTAGAAGTAGAGTCATCTATATCGTCGTTCGACTCCAAACTGTTAGAAACCTCGATTGAACTAGCATTATTCCAACACATTAGAGATCCCACAAGATACGACTTAAGAAACTCTTTCTCTCTTTTAGATTTGGTCTTCACACACGGTGATGACGTTGGTCAAACGGCTTTTCTCCCACCACTTGGGAGAAGTGACCGTGCAGTCATCTTATTCAAATTCATGGCTGACATTGCTTGTCAAACAATTGCGCCGGCCCGTCCTAACGTATGGAAGGCAGATATGCAGGCAATTAACTCCGCAGCATCGGCTGAGAACTGGGAAATTGACTCAAAGGCATCAGTACAAGAGGCATGGACTCTATTCAGGCAGTTATACAATCGGGTAACTCAACCATACATACCCTGGACTGTCTCAAAGAAAAAGAAGCACGGACATCCCTGGATAGGGCGGGATATTCGACGCTTACTAAGACAAAAGAAGAAATGCTGGGATGTTGCCATCCGCCTTGGCACAGCAGGTACGATGGAACACTACAGATCGATAAGAAACGAGTGTATAACTAAAATTCGGGAAGCGCAAAGAAAATATGAAATGCAGCTGGCACAATCTGCACTCAAGCAGCCCAAGAGGATATTCTCGTACATAAACTACAGAACAAGGATTCATCACTGGATTCCCAACCTAATTAAAGTAGGAAGTGAATCTGAAATGATAGAGGAAGATCAGGAAAAAGCTGAGGTTATGGCTGACTACTTTGAGGCAGTTTTCACTCAGGAACCTCCTCTAGAGAAAGAACCAGACCAAATTACAGAGTCAACAAACCAACTGCTCACCGTGGACTTCGACCAAAACGATGTGCTTAAGGCTCTTAGCACCCTAAACATGGAGAAGTCAACAGGACCAGATGAACTACACGCTAAAATCTTGAGACATATTGCCGAATATATCGCAGCCCCACTGACTGTGATATTCAAAATGTCACTTGACCAAGGTGTGTTACCTATGGACTGGAAGGACGCAATCGTCACTCCCATACATAAAACTGGTCTACGACAAGTTCCATCAAATTACAGACCCGTAAGCCTCACCAGTGTTGTAATTAAAATACTGGAAAGGATAATCAAACGGACCATAACAGCATTTATGGAAACCAATAACTTGCTGAACATGGCACAACATGGTTTTAGAAAGGGTCTATCCTGTACAACGAACATCCTTATAGTAAGGGAGTTCTGGATTAATGCGCTAGACAACGCAAATTCAGTGGATGTTGTCTACATAGACTTCAGTAAGGCTTTTGACAAAGTGCCAACTAATAGACTGCTATTGAAGTTGGCAAACCTTGGTATTGCCGGACCTCTTTTAAAATGGATTAAGGATTTCCTAGTAGGTCGTAGGCAAAAAGTAAGAATAAATTCCAAGTGCTCCATCTGGAGACCAGTACTTAGTGGAGTACCCCAAGGTTCCGTCCTAGGTCCTTTACTTTTTATAATGTACGTTAATGATCTTACAAGTATAGTACAGCCTCCAATGTTATTATACGCTGACGATGTAAAAATTTGGCGAGTAATGACTGGAGACAAAGACGTATTTACTCTTCAGACCGACTTAAATAATATGATAAACTGGTCTAAAGAGTGGCTAATGCCTATCAACTCGGAAAAGTGTGTCTACATGCACTTGGGGGATTCAAAGGTTAATACGTACAACATAGGGGATGTGTCATTACCCGTAGTCCGGTCTCATAAGGACCTAGGGGTGACAGTGAGCAATGATCTTAAGACGACGGCCCATTGCCGGGAGGTCGCAGTTAAGGGGTTTCGAACCCTCTGGGCTTTAAAAAGAACATTCACTAAGCTTGATACTACCATGTTCACCACATTATACACATCCTTAGTGAGAACTAAGTTAGAGAACTGTGTTCAGGCTGCAAGCCCCTGTTTAAAAGGTGACTCAGACATACTAGAAAAGGTACAGAGGGCAGCTACGCGTGCAATTCCGGAACTCCGGGGTTTATCATATAAAGAGTGGCTTGAAAAACTGAACCTCTTTACTCTGTCCTATCGCAGACTAAGGGGAGATCTAATATTGATGTATAGAATACTGAGAAATGATTTCGGACCTAACTTATTCTCTCTCTTTCTTCCCACTAGATCGGGACACCTCAGAGGACATAGCAGGCGAGTAGAAAAGCCAAGAACGAACAAAATAGCCGTGGCATACAGGTTTTCACACCGAGTCATCAATACTTGGAACCTGCTGCCTGAAGCAGTGTCCGCACCTTCAATTGACTCTTTCAAGAGAAGACTGGACACTCACAGAAGCATACTAGAAAAGGAATAACACAGGCCGTAGGCCTTCTGTCCTTACTACACAAATCTGAATCTGAATCTGGACGAGGCCTAATCTTATCGGGTGATCTTATCCGCAACGCAACCATATAAACTTAATGTATCGCGCACTGTCATTTGTGAGTTCAAGTAACCACAGATTTTGTCATTTCATAATGTATTTTTAATTAAATAACCATATTATGTAGTTAATTTTGCCCTGTTTTTAATTTTTAATCGCCACGTCCGACTACGTTACACTGTACGTCCATTGCACGCTGGGATAATATCTCAAGTCATAGTGAGTTTATTCACATAGTTGATTGTTTCCAGATAGACTGTCAGTGCATGATTTTACTGAAGAAAGGTTTGTTGTACTGTAAACTATGTTTCTATGAACAACTGCCTGTTGTCTTCGGAATGAAAGCAGTATATATGTATCCTTCTTTTTTTCTTAGGTAAGTTCAACTGGCTTATAATTCGTGTTTTGGTTTTATCGGCTTAATTATGTCCATTTAACTACTTTGAGCAACATGTCTTTGCAAGTGAAACAATAACTATGACACTTGCTTAGTTTAGTGTTCTTGGTTGTCGTATAATTCAATTTAGTTGAAAGAATTATGATATACTTAAGTATAGTGCTTGAAGTCTGTAACGAAACAGATCAGTTTAGTAAGTAGAGTTGCCTGTTTCCAATGTGTATACGGATTCAGATCAGTCTGATTAAAAATAGGAAAAAACGTGCCTTTGATGCTGTTGCTGTCATACATTATGAGATAGCGATAAGTATGTTTGTTGTTTATTTCTAGACTGTACATCTATCACTGACCATATTTCATGATCACTGTCATCAAACGAATTTCCCCAGCAATAACATCGGTAGCAAGATACTAAGCGTCTGAGCTTTTAGTTGCCCGCAAAACAGCAGTATACAGTCTTAGAAGATGAGTGTTCTGTGTCTCAATTGAATGCAGCTGGCTGTGGACAAATGTTAAGAATCTTTTTGACAACTGGGACTTTTAGTTTATCAGACACTAACTCTGCTTGTGTGTCTTCCTGGTAAAATAGACGCAGATGCATAGGAATACTTAAATGGGAGCAAAATAATAAAAGCACTGCAATACGGTACTAAGCCCATGTTATGCTTTGCACAAGTAATAGTAGCTGACCTTATCTAATATTCATGAACTGAAGGTAAATCACATCTGCATCTGTGACTTCATCTATAGTTGTCGGAAGTCTGGGTCCGTTCGAAATCAATACCGATATAACCTACTGCTGGGCACTCTGTATTAGTTTGACTCGTTGGTGGGATAGTGTTGTCCATAATACTGAAGAAAATTAAAAAACGCAGATTGTTTCCTTTCGTTTTGCCTATAACATCATAAAGGACAGTTAGGAACGAACATGCGAACAGTTAGAGTCACAGGCGGCAGCAACAATTATTATAGCTAAATGAAAACGAACTTCGGCTTTGGATATCTAGAAAACAAGGTAAAACATAGCCGATTGTCGTTTAAAAACGTAAGGTCTTATGTTAGTACTAGCCAATTTAGCTGAATAAATACAGTGACTTCAGTAGCAGCAGGTAAAACCCAGAAAACAAAGCGAAATCAGGAAAATTTTTGCTCCAACGTTTAGAGTATTACACTAACTTTTGGATTTTAGCACACTGAAACATTAAATTCTGTAGCTACACAAAAGAAATAGCGGAAAAAACACAGAACTAAGAAAGCCGGTCGACATTTTATAACACAAGACTAGCCAGATTGCCTGAAGAAATACATTGACTTGAGTAGAAGCAGCAAAAACCCAGAAATCATCGCTGATTCGAAATAAACTTCACACCAACATATAGAACATTACACTAACTGCGGCATTTTAGCACACTGAGACATTAAATTACATAGCTACACAAAAGAAATAGCTGAAAGAGGCACAGAACTAAGAAAGCCGACCGCCATTGCTTATAAAGATGGCGGATGTAATAATTCGCGCCTCATTCTGATTGGTTACTAAGCTGAAGGGCACATTTACGAAATTGAGTTGCGTTTAATTGCAGCCAATCTTGTCGTATGTCATGTCACTAGCTTTAAACGTAAATGACGAAACAGAATGCTCGCTATTCACTAACGGTGGAAGAATATTTAGCTTGACAATATCCTTGGCCATATGATCGGTTATCAAGTCCATCGGAGAAGAATCTTGGTTTACACAAAAACGTGTAGGTTTGGATACATGCTGTACTAATGCATACGCGATTACGGTTATCAGGAACCTACTAACAAAGAAGTTTATAGGTCCTACCGTGGACATCACAGTCTTACTAATACTAGGTGCATTAAGGTCTCCTATTATCAAACATCTGTTATTTGCACTCCATTTCAAGGAGACAGTAACTGGAAATGAACCCTAACATGAGTGTGGTGGTGCAATTAAATAACTATGGTGATTCGTATCACTACACAACATACTGATTCGTGTCACTCAAAGTAAGAAACTATAAGGATTTAGGAGTCATGATAAGCGGTGATCGCAAAACTACGCGTAACTGTAAGGCTGCTGCTGCTTCAAAAGGTTATAGGGTGTTACGGTCTATTCGTAGGTCTTTCCGGTATTTGGATGATGAAACGTTTAATTTATTATACCGGATTTATGCGCAACCTCATTTAGAATATGGGATTCAGGCAGCGAGTCACTGTTTCAAGTATGAAGCAGAGATGCTGGAAAGAGTTCAGCGACTAGGTACTAAGATGATACAAGGTCTATCTAACCTATCTTATGAAGACAAACTGAGACACCTCAAATTATTTCCGTTATCTTACCGTAGAGTACGGGGTGATCTAAGATTGGCTTATCGGATACTGAACGACGACCTTGGCATCAACATGTCTAATCTTTTACTTCCGTCTAGGACTGATCAATTCAGAGGACATTCGAAGAAAGTTCAAAAACCCTGATCAAACCGTTCACGTCTGGAGTTTCGTTTCACTCACCGAGTAGTGAATTACCGGAATTCTCTACCGTAACACGTAATATCAGCACCTTCTGTTGAAAAATTTAAAGAGATCGGACCTCCGCAGTGTTACAAACTGCAGGGATCAATATAGATCGATGAACCTCCTCTGTTTGTTACTGAAGTCTTCGGTGATCTTCTGATAATAGATAAGGTAAACTATTGGGTAAAGGCTTCTCCTATTACTTCTAGAACAATCTGAATCACCTGCCATCAGCCAGGACCGCACGTCATCAATCCAGACACAGATCACAATGAATAAACAATGACTTAATTGTCATTGTGAGCCAAGACCTAAAGACTACTGCAGACTGCCGTGCAATAGCCGCCAAAGGTCTAAGAACTTTATGGTCAACACGTAGGGCTTTTATTGCTGTCGACGCTAAAACATTTTTGACCTTGTATACAGCTTTCGTACGTCCTAAACTTGAGCACTGCATACAGGCGGCTATCCCATGCTCAAATGAGACAGTGAACTTTTGAAAAATGTGCAGCGAACAGCAACTAAGCTGATTCCCGGAATAGCGAAACTCCAGTATGATGCTCGACTGACCGAGCTACACCTATTTTCGTTGTCATATTGAAGAACTAGAGACGACTTGATTACAGTTTTAAAATTGCTTGGTGATGAATTTGCATCTGATGTGCTCCCATTTTTCTTGTCTTCCAAAACAGAGAATTTACGAGGACACTAATAAAAAGTTCACAAGCCCAGAAAAATCTTTTGTCAGTTTTATATCGACTTTCCCATCGAATCATCAACGACCGGAATTCATTACCTCAGCACGTGGTTGGGGCTCCATCCGTTGACTCTTTCAAAAGAAAGTTGAATCAAATTAGAGACCACCATTGCCAGGACTAACACAGGTAATCAAGCCTCCTGTCCTTTACAGACTGTAAACCGAAACTGAAAACAGCCTGTTACCCGAAGCAGTGTTGTCCGCACTCTCGATTGACTCATTCAAGAGAACACTGGACACTCTTTGAAGCATACTATAAAAGGAAGAACATGGGACGAAATCCTTCTGTCCTTACTACACAAATCGGAATCTGAAATCTGAATCAGTTGATGAAGACTAGGTTTCTGCCTGAAGGTTTTGGTGATTCACTGCTGCTAGACACGGAAGTCCGTTGAGCGAAAGCTTCTACTATTCCGTACACAACCATTCAAAAACGCGCCTTGACCTCCAAACAACAAGTTATTAAACCTGAACCCATCGTGAAACCTGGTAAATTAACAACAGTTCGTGACGATTCTCTCATTATCATGAACCTTGTTGACAATCCTGACCTTCCTCTCAGTCTGCAGGACAAAAACGACAGGATGCTATACGGTGAATTGAACAAGAAGCTCGAACGTCCTAGAATAGAGCCTTTGACGGTCACCCGGCTCACTCGAGGAAAGGATTCTAAGCATCTAAATCACCCGAGGCTTCTCCGAGTAACACTTAAGAATGCTGCCGACGTAGAGGACGTCTTGCTAGCAAGTCACTTGCTGAAATCAGATGGCAACGTAAGAATATTGCCCGACATACCGTACTCTGAGCGCAATATCATACGGAACACCCCTAATGAGTCTCGCGATCAGCTTTTCCGCGGAAGAAACATAATTGTGCAAGGTATACCGGAAAATGCAAACCCTACTCAATCAAATTCTGACATCAGGGAATGGAAATTCATCAAACAGTCCTTGAGGCTCAAACACATACTGACTCAGCATGTGACGAGACTAGCCAAGAAGGACGGTGATCTTAGACCCGTCTAATGAAGATAACCTTCCCATCTTCCCACATGGCGGCTGCAGTTCTGGAAGCATTTCGTGCCAACAGACGTCGATTGCCACCTGGAATCCACATGCACCCGGATAGGCCATACGAAGCTAGGACCAAGCACAAAGGCAAGTTGGAGCTGACCATTCCACTTGTGGACTGTCTAAATGATAAAAAAGCGTGTAAAGGACAGGGACTACCACCTCGGCAAACCTCAAATAGGTGGGCTACCTGTCCATTCACATAAGGCTCATACAGAAAAACAGGACGAAGCTCACGCGTTCCAAATAGAAAGCATAAACTGCTTATATATGAACGCCGCGAGTCTACCAAACAAACTGGATGAATTACGTGAACTTAGCAATGCTAATAAGGCCCATCTAATAGGAATATCTGAAACCTGGATATCTTCTCAGTTCTCGGACCAAGAGTTAGCATTACCTGGGGTGACTTTGTTCTGCAACGACAGAAAAACAGGAATTGGGGGCGGAGTAGCCATATACATAAGCTCTTGCTTGGAGGTGCACCAAGTTCACAACCTCGAGTTTAACAATCTTGAGGGATCCATATGGTGCTCTGTAAGATTGTCCAGTACTTCGAGGTGTCTAGTCGGAGTCATTTACAGGAAGCCAACTGCCGACATCGAGTACGATAGTCGTATGCTGGAAGGACTATCTCGCTCTACCCGTCTCGGTTTCACACACATCCTGATTCTAGGGGACTTTAATCTCCCTAGAGTCAACTTCGCGGAACACACGTACACTGGAGGCGACAACTCAATTGAAGCTCGGTTCTACAACCTCATCGATGACTTGGGCTTATATGAAAATGTGAGGTCGGCAACTCGTTGGAGAAACAGTCAGACACCATCGCGCTTAGACTGTGTATTCACTAACGAAGAATTCCTAGTTGACAACCTCTCAATCCTGGCTCCTCTGGGAAAGAGCGATCATGCCGTCATAGCCTTCAGTTTTGTCATCAAAACTAAGCTAAGGTATCCCAACAAAAATTTGCGTTGGAATTTTAAACGGCTGAATGTGCCAGCTCTACATGACTATCTACAACAGGTGGTTTGAGATGTTCACCCTCAACTCGATGTGGACGGTCATTGAGACTTCTTACTGCACACGCTCTTATATGCTACAAACCATTCAGTTCCTCAAACGGTTCTCAAAAGCTTCAAGCCACCTACAGTAATCAAGAACCGTACCCTTCGCCTGCTAAGCTGCAAAAGGCACTGCTGGGTAGAATACAAACGAACTGATAACGACGGAGCGTATAGACAATATAAACATATCAGGAACATATGCACGAAGGCTATAAGAGAAGACAGGCTTCAGTACCAGACAAAGCTTATTTACAAGTTTGCCTCTAACCCTAGAAGCCTATTCCGTTATGCAGCCTCGCTTCGTCGAGCCAAAACTGGAGTTTCCCAATTGGTAGGTCTTAACGGCCCGACCAACAACGATGGCGACGCCGCTAACCTTCTGGCTGAACATTACTCCCAGACATTTCAACCGGCTGACATCAACCTTACTGACGACAGTTTCATCTGCAATTCCACAGGACTTTCCGAAGTAGACCTAAGCGCTGACTTGGTGTTCCGGAAATTGCAGCACTTAAGACTAGATACTTCTGGCCCGGATATGGTTCATCCTGCCATACTGAGGGAGGCAGCCTCAATCCTGGCAACGCCGCTTAGCGTGATGTTTTCATATTCGCTAAGTCGAGGCAAACTACCGGAAAACTGGAAGTTGGCTCACATCACACAAATTTTCAAAGGTGGTCGACGCAATGAACCTTCAAGTTATCGGCCGGTGGCTCTTCTGTCATTACCTTAAAAAATCATGGAGTCCCTGATGTGCGATGGTATGCATGACTATTTACTGTCCTTAAATTTCTTCTCACCCCAACAGCATGGTTTCAGGAAGGGTTACTCTTGTATAACCAACCTGCTTACTGCGGTGGACAGATGGACAAGCATCCTCGATCGCAAGGAAAAGGTTGATATCATTTACCTTGATTTCTCAAAAGCTTTTGATAAGGTTAACCACTTGTGTCTTATCAATAAGCTCAAACGACTAGGTATCAGACCACCTCTAATCGACTGGCTTACTTCATACCTAAAAAATCGACACTTTAAGGTTAGAGTTAATCTCACTTTATCTCAGGCTATGGAATGTCCAAGTGGGGTCCCCCAGGGCTCAGTACTAGGGCCACTTCTCTTCTTGATCTACATAAATGATCTTCCTCAACAGGTAACGTCAGACTTATTACTTTTGCCGACGACGTGAAACTTTGGAGCGAGATACGCAACCAAGACGATATACAGGCACTTCAGGAGGGTCTGACTCGACTTCAAAGTTGGGCAGACGATAACGGACTTACTTTTAACACTTCAAAGTGTAAAGTAGTCCATCTGCGACATGTCGCAAACTACAGTTACAACTTAGGAAACTCCTCTCTAGTAGTATCCCAAGTCGAAAAAGATTTAGGAGACCTGGTGCCCCATGATTTGAAGTCTTACACTAACTGTGACAAAAATGCCTTCCGAGCAAATCTTGCACTGGTAACGTTGAAGCGCATTTTTGGACAGTTTGACGGACGAACTTTCCATACAATCTTCAATAGTTTCATCCGTCCCCATTTAGAGTACGGAAACATAGTACTCCACCCTCACTCCAAAAGGACAAGGTCACTTTGGAGCGTATCCAGCGGCGAGCCACGAAATCAGTTCGAGGACTCAAATCTAAACCTTACGAAGAACGCCTCCATTCACTAGACCTTTACCCATTAGAGTATAGGCGTCTTCGAGGTGATTTATTAATGGTTTATAGTACTCTTAACACTTCTGGACATCCTCTTAAACACCTACTTAAGCTTAGTTCGAATAATAACGCAAGGGGTAACACCCAGAAACTGGAGACACAACATAGCAAGACGGAATGTAGACACAACTTCTACTCCTTAAGAGTTGTCAGAAGGTGGAATTCGCTGCCAGCCGAGCTAGTCCAAGCGACTTCTCAGGAGTCCTTCAAGAGGCAACTTGACCTATTCTCAAGGACCAAAGACAGCATCACACTATGATTTGCCAATTTCTTTTCCTCTTTTATTGTTAACATACCTAGTTTCCTGCCTGGAGGATTTGGTGATCCCCTGCTACTAGACACGGAAGCCTGTTAAGCGAAAGCTTCTTCTATTCCGTCCACAACCATTTGAACTATTTGGACTGAAAGGCGCTTACAATAAACTCAGGGTCAATGCAACGCTTAGATGATACTGAGCTATCAAAGCCTCCATCGGAAGTTTTAGAAATCATTTGCAAATTAGGAAAAGGTTCTTATGGTAGCGTTTACAAAGCCAGATATAAAGCGAATGGTGGAATAGTTGCTGTAAAGAAGGTGTGTAACAGCCTACCATATAAACACCTATTATATAATATATATTATATAATATATATCTATTAACTTGCATACTTATATCCAGATCCGAGTGATTTTTCGATTTTTACTTATAGACTCGCTTCATCACTAAATTTGTTTCGACAATAGTATTGTTTTCAACGCTTTGATTGTGTTCATGTTATAATTCATACAATTCACATTAATTCGGGTCAAAATTATTGATACCCATCAATAATCCAAGCACTTAGTAACTTTTGAAAAACACATGCATTGGTAATGATGTGATTAAAATAAGTTTTTACACCGAAGTTGCAGTTATGGAGGAAATCTTCAGAATACGTCGGATATTACCATAAAGAGCACTACCTAACTAGTATTGGGTCCCTAGGAAGGTCCTAATTGACTTCCTAACGATTCTTTTCAACACCTTAAAACCTAATTTTGCGAGGTTTATCCATCTGTGGCTTGACGGCTGTAGCCTGAATCTTTTTTTCCTTCCTCGGGAGGGGGCGTAAAGGGTAAGACATTAGTTGTAAAGTAAATTTGCTTAGCAGCAATTTTGAAATCGTTATCAGAAGATCGAACACATTAATTCCAAGTTGTTGGCTGAAGTGAAAAACTGAACATGATAAATTATATCGAAAAAACGGATCAAATTAAAGTATAAGACAATTTTTGCCCCGAAATGCCCTGGTACGGCTGAGTGTGGGGAGAGTCATCTCTCTAAATGCTCTCGCATAGCCACGCGTATACAGTTACTGTCAGGGAAGTCCTACTCACTGCCTTCTCGCGGCATTACTGTTGTTTACGAAATTGAAGGGTCGAGAAGCGAATGTCCGGCGCTTTAACGGTTTGATGGACACTGAGGGTCCACCTAGGGGAGTTGATAAACCCTGACTCCATACCACTGGTACACATGGGCTCCAGGATTCTAGTGGAACAAATGGCGTATGAACCAATTATTGGTCACTGCCTACCATGTGACTGCATCTCCTAACGTTGTTGCACTTCCTTGTGGATCAGACCTTTAGGGCAAAGGCTACAGGTGTGGCCCCTTTAAAAAAGTCACCTGTTTCGATTTGGGCACCCGGGCAGTATCACAGCCCATACACAAATCAAGTGACTTGTGTGGTGTATATGTATTCGGTGCCCCTTTGTACCAATATTTATGTTCAAATAAATAAATAAATGATCAAGTCTTATTAAGGTTTGATGATAAACAATGAATACAAACCGCTTCACAACAATCGATTTTACTTTTTATCTCCCACTGTCTGCGACCAATGGTTACGATGTACTCGTGTGCTACAAAATCCGTGTTACATTTCACTATTATTCGATATTTCAGGTTGCCTACAACAGTTTACACTGGTTAGCACTGCTTGTCGCTTAGGCGATGGAACAAAACACATAACATGTCTCATTCACCATAGTCAACGAAATTTCACCGCGCTATTAGCATACAATTTTTATCCATAACTGTACACGCGATTTTAGCATCACTCACTCGTTTACTCCATTTTGCCGAATCAGTGGTTTAAAGGCTTATGGGTTAGCTAATGGTGTTTGGTTTTTTTAAAATAGATACCACTCTCCGAAGTGAATGATTTCTGTTGGGGCAGGACGATGGTATAAGCGGAGTCTGTTCTTAGTAAGCACTACACTTCTATCGCTAGAACTATCGTCTTTGTGGGACAATAGCACAATCTTAGCTTGACAACCAATATTTTCAATTAAATTCGGATTCCATCTTTCTTTCCAAATGGGTGGTAACTGAAATGTCCCATAAAGACAGCTGATGTCATTTCCATAAATAAGCGTTTCAAGGCAAACCTGGAATTTCGCAAACGTACGTTCTGTCAAGGATCTCAACCACCTCACAGTATGACCTTTCATTGTTATCTACTAAGTAATAAGCTGTGTAGTAATTAAATTTCAATCTTTCAGTCACATTTGCTCCTTCTGAATCGTATTTCGTGCTTACGCTGCCATTGTTTTCGATATTTTTCCTTTTCTGTGCTTCTCATTTTTTAAAATTTTGCTCGTTATGTCTATGTAATGTTGTAACTTCAGTCAATATGCACCCATGTTAGGCTGTACTCTGATAACTTGCTAGGTGACTGAAATATCAAAAAAATCTCAATAAGTCTAAATAGTTTGAGACTGTCACTGTATAACACTATGTTAAGAAAAAAATCATTATAATATGGAAGTTGAAAACATACTGCTTTAACAAAAAGTTCAGTGTCTTCCATTAAATACTCTACTCTCTCATATTTATTATTTCACAGGTGCCTGTTGACAGTGACTTAGCCGATATAGTAAAAGAAATATCAATTATGCAGCAATGTGATAGCCCATTCATTGTAAAATGCTATGGTAGTTTATTTGATAGTCAAGATTTGTGGATATGTATGGAATATTGTGGTGCTGGTTCAATAGCTGATATTATGCGTTTAAGAGGTAAAGCCATTGGTGAAGAAGAAATTGCTACTGTATTACATTACAGTTTATGCGGTTTAGATTATTTACATCAGGTAAGTTTTTAATATATCAAAGTAATTTTATTTATGAAAATTTGTAATTGTTCGTCAGTTTTGGCAAGCAATTAATTTTAAAGGGAGATCGATTGCAAATCACTTAACTATTAACATCAATCACCAGGATAATCATCCCCCTTTATATTTAAGCCTCGTTTATTCAGCGGTTCTATTAACAAACGACTTTTCAAAGGTACAAATGTACTTTAGTGGTTAGCGTATATGAAGTAATGTACGCATCATATACAGGCTCGTGTAGACAGTTACTTTTGTTATTAGAGGCCAAGTACTAAAACTACTGATCTACAAAACAATTTTTTACTCCGTGGACAGGTTTTTAAATATTTTCAAATGTTTTGAATTATTTCATAAATTTGGTTGCCTGTATTAGTGTTCTCTCTGGTAGATTAATCTATTTGTTTCATATTTTCGCCTATAGATGCGAAAAATTCATCGAGATATCAAAGCGGGTAATATACTACTACTCAATTCGGGTGCTGCTAAATTAGCCGATTTTGGTGTGGCAGGTCAATTGTCTGATACTCTGGCCAAACGAAATACCGTCATCGGAACACCTTATTGGATGGCTCCTGAAGTTAGTTGTCATATCTTTATATATATAAATAATGTCGACAATGTCTAGCGCAGCAGTCAGATATGGGTTTACATACTCATTTTTGAACCGAATTTCGTATAAGTTTGTAGCGATGCTCATTCGACTAAACAGTTGGAAAATATCAACTCTGTAATCGACAAAATGAGTGAGCGCGATTACTAAACGCTGCAGTTTTACTTAAGGAATACACCAATATTTTCATCCCGACTCCCGGCTGGTAAGAAATCAAACTGGCTTTCGGAGAACAATTTGTATGATTGAAAATTGATAATTTCTGTATCAACTCTTTCAGGTGATTAATGGTCATATTTAAATAATTTTAAAGCAGAACGAACTTTTTGCTGGAATCGAGTGAAATACTTGGGTAAATTATTCAGAATGTCCTACTAAAATAATTAGTGGCATGAAATTTTAAAATATGACAGGATGCTACTTAAGCAATAATAACTTTGCAAAAATGATCATAATCTTATTTCTTCTTACCATCTTCCCCCGAAAAAATATAAGGTCTATGTTTATTTTCAAGTATTTGAGACCTTCTCACTGAAATTTCTTGAACCTGATTTATTAGGGTTTGAGTTACATGTTTCACTTGGCGTCTTTCTCCATCAGTTCATTTTCGGAGTAAGAGTGACCTCCATTCTGGTTCAATTTGTTGGTGGTTCTTGGAATTGTATGTTCTAGTTTTGAACGATTTGAGAAGTGTATCGGGCGGTAATTCCATTTTACTTGCGTTGTCATTAGTGTGTTGTACATTCAGTTTGTTCTTGTGTCTGATCCATATGGTCCTCCCTGTTTGTACCATAAGTGTTACTGACCTTCTCTCCTGACAATTATCCCCGGTACCCACCGAAAGTGTTACGCAAGACAATCTCTTGTGTATATACCTTAGTCATTGGTGTAAATTCAGTAATTGAAGTGATCAACAGCTGTTGTTTTGTTGGGAGTAATTTCCGAACCATTAAACATTCTGCTGGTGGAAGTCTTCTTTTTATCTCTGTGTTCAACGTATCTCTATAAGTGAGGACCCTTGGGCTCTGCGGTCATGCTCCCAGGTCGTCAAGACCAACACTAATCCAATTTCCTTTTCAGGTTCCCCAAGAAATACCATTCCACGGTGTGGGCAGCAGGGAAGTGACATCAGCCCTCATATCCGTAACAGCACACGAGACCAAGTCGGTCACATTCAAATCCCTCCTACACCTCCTAATAACTCTTATCTCCCCGACTAACCCTTCTCACGTCCTTTTATCACCTCTCACTGCTAGGGCAAACGATTCGAGTACGCGGAACGTTATTCCTGGTCTCCTGAAACCACGCTCTAAACTTCATGTTGGAGCTTATAACGTCCGAACACTGTGCCAAATAGGACAACAGGCTTCCTCAGCTAGGACTTTAGAATCTCGGGCCATCGATGTGTGCTGCGTCTCCGAAACGCGCATACAGGATTTGAGTAGCGTTCAGGGCTCGTCAGGGCTGTCCACTCTCTCCACTATTGTTTAACTTTGTCATTGACGTACTTTTAGAGATAACACTTTCCTCATCTGAATTTCCAGGGGTTGAACTTCTACCAGGAGGTTCACTTGTTGGCTTGGAATATGCCGATGACATAGTTCTATTTGGTGAAGACGCTGACAAAATGCAGAGTCTTCTGACCACTCTAAGCAACAATGCAAGTATGTTCGGGATGCGGTTCTCTTCCTCGAAATGCGAAATGTTGCTTCAGGATTGGGTTGCATTGACACCCGAACTAATGATAGGGAGTGAAGTAATTGAGCGTGTCGATCGCTTCACTTATCTGGGAAGTCTCATCAGCCCTTGTGGTCTGGTGTGTGACGAAATCTCAGCACGGATAAAGAAGGCTCGACTAGCTTTTGCCAACTTGCGTCATTTATAGCGTAGGCGAGATATCCGTCTATCAACCAAAGGACGTGTTTACTGCGCAGCAGTTCGTCCCGTCCTACTCTATGGCAGTGAAACATGGCCGGTAAGAGTAGAGGATATTCGTAGGTTACTAGTATTTGATCATAGGTGTCTTCGAAACATTGCTCGTATATCATGGGACCATCGAGTAAGTAACGCAGTAGTTAGGAAATGGGTACTAAGTAAGGATGGTAAATCAATTAATGACGTAGTGAAACTTCATCAGTTGAGATGACTGAGACACGTGTTACGTATGCCCAACCACCGACTGCCTCGACATGCGATATTTTATGATGTAGGAGAAGGTTGGAAGAAAGCTAGGGGCGGCCAGACCAAAACATGGCACGAATCTATGAAGTCACTGACAAGTAGACTGAGCCATGTTGGTAGGTGTAGACTACGTGGTTGGGGACCGCGAGATGATAGCAACCGATGGTTAGAGACCCTGAATGACATGGCTCAAAATCGTTTACAATGGCGCAGGTGCATCCACTCTTTGTGTTCTCCCAAATTCTAATCTTCTGAATTCTTCATGTCTCTTTCTTTTTTCTCTTTCCAAATTTATTTCACTGGATTATACTCTTTAAATAACACCTTCAAACCCTAATTTTTCTGAATACAGCTTATAATTTTACTACATGTAGCACTACGGGATTTGAATCGACCACTGCATCTCTATGCTAATGTGGTATGGCAACTCGAACTGATGTACGTACGTACGAATTTCTACGTTGTTACTGACTGACTATAAGTGAGCAGAAACTTTTGGAAAATCTAGCCGGTTTTTCCTAATATCAAAAACACAGTCTACTTAGGGGAGTTGGAAAATCCAGTCCAACAAGTTATATGGGCTGCATTATTCTAAAGAGACAGATGGCGTGGAAACTTATTTTGATAACCGGATACCATGGATTAAATCCTCAGATTGAAGGTTCAGGAAGTGGTCTTCGAAGAAAGTCACCTACGATTTGGGAATCCGAGTGGCTTCTGAACCTTCCCTCTGCATATATACATGCATTTACTTTTCTTTATTTGCAACACATTGATTCTGGTACATTTGGACACGAAATAAATCATGCCACACAAATGAAGTGAAGAACTTCAGAAGAGAAGGGAAGCAAAATAAGTAAATAAACGGACAAGATTAATAGATACAGTTTGGTTTAAAATGCAGATAAGAAAGTTTTCATACAGTTAAAGGAGTTAGACTCACTTTTATGAAGAATGTAATAGGACACTACAGTAAGATTTCCATACTGATGTACACTAATTGCTAACTGATTAATTACTGTTTAGATAGTATGTACATCGTCAGAAGGTAAAACAATCTTAGCTGCCCACTCAAGGTCAGAGAGTCTTCTTTCAGGTAACAAATCCACACCTTCGTCACCAATTCCTTCAGAGGTGTTCCCGGAATTTCATCTGCGATAAGTTAAAGAGGAAGGAGATATTTGAACTATGGAGAGACGTAATTGTATAACATCATTCTGTCTGAGGCTGTTTTATGCAGATTTTTACAGATGTTAGCACACATATATTGATCATTTTATCATTTCCTAATTTTTTCAAGGTTATTCAAGAGATTGGTTATAATTGCTCTGCAGACATTTGGTCATTAGGTATAACTGCTATTGAAATGGCCGATGGTAAACCTCCATTAGCTGATATTCATCCTATGCGTGCACTGTTTATGATCCCGAGTCAGCCTGCTCCAGCTTTACGTAAACCTAGCAATTGGTCATTGGAATTTCGTGCATTTATTGCAGCATGTTTGGCGAAATCACCTGAAGCGCGTCCTACGGCAGCAGCTTTACTACAAACTGAATTTATCCGTAATGCAAAACCTTGTTCAATATTATTGTAAGCTTTTTTTCATGTCTGATTATTATTCCAGTTAAATTTATATATGACAGGAGTTGAAATGCTTAATGGTTCTAATTATGAAATTTCTTTCGATTGATTCTTAACCCTTTATTGGAAAATGTGTATTAACAATAATCAACTTGGTGAGTATTGACACAATTACAACGAAGTGCTTACCTGAGTACAGCAGGCTTTTCCAATGTCATTCTGTGTAGGATGTTAAATTTTTGCAGATCACTTGTTTAAAACTAGTTTTCAAAGTTTATCTTTTGCCCATCAACCTGGTCTATGCAGCAGATACTTGATTCTACTGCATCAAGTTTTTTGTATTTTAAGTAAACAAAATTAATCTGTCATTCATACTGTCATCGTGAATATAAACTTGTATCTACAAGTTCACCTGCTCCTGTGAAACAGGTTATATCGGTCACAGTCTCTCTCGAAATGCATCTCCAAGCGTTACTCCGTTTGGTTATCATAAGGATTACTAAAGTTAATCAGTAGCTAAAATTTTGAACCTCTCGTAAGCGCTGGTTACATTCACCCATCTGTCAAAGTTATTCATGAAGTCAAACATAGTGGTTCAAATAGATCACAAATCAGGAGCTTATATACAATGCTTGTAAATTAAGGCAATATCGAGGCATACGCACAGTATGCACATATGCCAATAAGAGACTGATCAATTTCAGTCCTAAAACATCAATGGGAAGATTCAAGTAAAACAATATCAAGTGAATTAAACTTCACCCCATTGCACAAGCAAGTGGCTATCAGGACTCAGTTGCTAAGTGGATAACGTAATGGCGTTTGAAGCGAACGGTACTGAGTTCGAGTCCCAGAGTGAACATCAACTCTGAGATGCAGGTACATCCAGATGACGAGTCCCAAACAGGACGGAACGCGCGTCCTGGATTCCACTGCTGGCCACTATCCATCTTTGCTTATAATTGATCACTATGTTTTTCATAATTTACCAAGTGAACAATTGTCTATTCTACGAAATATCGTAATAATTTTTTGATTAGTCGTTAAATAGTTATGTAAATCCTTTTCTATAATTGGTAATTCCAAACAATTTATCAGCACATTCTTAATATTCTTCGAGTTGACAGTTATCTTTCATACATAAACTGTTTAGTTCACTACGTAATTTCTTTTAATACTTGAAAACGTTTTCGATGGCTCTTTATATGACGCAATAGCTTCCTATTTTTTTTCTTCTGAACCGATACATTTTAATTCATTATAAATACGGTTGTACAGCTTGATCGAATGATACTGAAAAGAGAATTTTCTTTCTTGAATTATTTTTATCTCTTCTGCGATGAATCGATAGGTTTCTTCCTTTACTTCAATGCTAATTCATTGTATATATTCATCATGATTATGAATCTACGTACAGCGGTCTTGTGATGCTACAAAATTTTCTTTTAACTTGAGAGTGGCAGTAGATTTTTACTTTGATCAATGAATTTTTGAGCTTTTATCAATGTAGTCTCAGTTCTTACCTGGAATCCTACATTTTAACTCAGCATCATTCAATCAATTTCAAACCACAAACCAACCTAAGTTAGATAACCAATGAAAACCTAGAAGCACTGGATTGAAGTTTCGTTCTAGCATGGAACTCCCCAGAAGTATTCAGTCATGACCCCAAAACCGGAAATTGAACTCAGCACCTGGGTTTTCAATGATTGTTTGTGATTTCAATGGAATTTAACAATCTCCGCAACCTCATACTGACAATACATACGTGCTTAGCCACTTTCAACGGTCATGCAGAGCGATCTGCTGCACAATATCCCTGCTGTTTAGTCAATAGATTAATATCTCGCCTGTGTTGTACATGGCAGAGTTTGTCAGAAGGTGATAGGTGATTTCTCGTGGTCGCACCGGAATTTCGTCAGTCACTCGCTCACGGAGAGTAATAATGCTTTCAAGTTGAGTGACGTCAACGAGGTGAATCACTACCCTTCCTATAGTCAAACCAGATGTGAATACAGATCGGTTCATTTTTGAGAAAAAGATTAGCATTTCAAATAATATTCCATCGTGGGTAAAGTGTAGTCTACCTTAGTTTGGTCAACTATAGATAGTGTATCGTATATACTGTAAATCAAATATTTTAACTTAATGTGTGGTACCTTACGAGTTTATTGAGTTGAATTCGACTTATGTTTAGTATTATACTACCTATCCACCTATTCAATAAATGTGCGGACAGAATTGTTATTAAGCTTAAGAAAAACTGTTAGATCTAGAACTTGAGTTGTTGCTATTCCGCGCACAACTCGAGCACTGAAACGCTAGAACCCTCCAACTCTCAAGATAGAAGACAGAAGATGAGTTACAAGAAATCTTATTCCAATCGGTGTCAAATATGGTACAAAACACCCAGGTATTTACAGTTTTTAGTAAAAACGAAATCATCATTACAGTCATCTAATCCGCATGCAGTGGTTTTTAGCATTTTTTCAATCGGGAAGCTACACATCGAAATTCTGGAATGTCTTCTGCTCTTCCTGAGCTTCTTAGAGCTTCCTTGAGTTCACCGATTTCCGTCCCTACAAATGCTCAGAAAATCCAAGAATTATTAAAGGCTGTCTATCAATATAGTTCATTTGAATTGATCTCTTTAAAAGGGGATTCAACGCTTTAGTGAAAATCAATCAGAACATCGACCCTCTACGTGTTGAGAAAGGTATTGAAAGTTTCTCAGGGTTCCTGATTGTTTGTTCAGATGGTGACTAATCAGCTGAATTTGGCGAAATTGTTCGTGTCCATGGTTCTTGCAAAACATTTGAGGTTGAAAAATAGGTTGCTAAACGTAATCAGGCAGCTAAAATGCCTGACTTATGCGGACTTTCATGAATGTTTTGAACAAAGGAAATGAAGGTATACCAAGTTCATAGCCATAAATATTAGTTACTTTAAAAGGGATAAGATTGCTATCCCTTAAAATTCGTTTTTATAACCTGGATTTATGTATCTATTAAATCATATACATGTATATACCCATTTATATGTATATTTCTTGCTTGATTTGCTTTTGTAGACAACTAATTAATGAAGCCAACGAAGCGAGAGAAAGACGTCTTCTACAACAACAACAACAGCAACAACAACAACAACAACAACAAACATCTACGCCTGATACACCGATTTCCGATGTTAAACGACGTCATTCAGTAATGAATAAAATTGATGAAAATCAAGTTAAATCTAAACAAAATCAATTATCTCAAGATGATGATGATAATTTACATACAATGGTTCGTTCAAATTCAACATCTAGTCGAACTGCGAACAATAATATTAACTGTAATAATAATAATGAATCTGGGTAAGATAATTCTTTATGATGGTTTGCTTTGAGTTTCGTTATCTTCCGTGTGTGTGTGTGTGTGTGTGTGTTGATAAACAGTTTCTTTTATAATGATATGGTTTTGTGTTAATTGGTTTATTTTGTATGTAGTTTTGTCACAAATTGACTCTAGTTGAAATACCTTTGAAAACCATGGAGCACTGAAAAACTGTTTTGTCTTAGTATGGAACTCAGCACTGTGTACCGAAAATACCTCTAGGTATCGAACTCAAGTCTCATAATGAGCTGTTGGCTATTAGACCATTGAGCTGGCATCTTGTGTACGTTTTTAATTTTAGTCAATTTGTGACATAGAGGATCGGCCATCTAATGCTCTTAGTAGTTACTATCGCTTCCGACACGTCTGAATTCTATCGGTCATAACCTCTTACTCCGAAATTACCCACTAGGGAAAACGATTGTAGTATTGATAAAGAGACAAAATGTATAGCAGCTAAGGCTGCTACAGTTATGTCCTCATACCCTGCAAATATATCACGTGATATTACTGCCATTTAGAACACCGACTTATTGACCAAATCAATGACATATGAACCAGTACGAGCAGCCTAGAGTCAACTCTGAGTTCTTATTGGTCCTCTGGAATAGTAGCTTCTCGTTTAACCCAGCCGGTTCAGTTCAGAACACCAATATCGTCCTCTGCTATATATATGGTGTATTTCAGACAGTTTGTATACAAACAAATCAGACCGTATCATACCATAAAGTAGAAAATAACAATTATACAAGATCAGGCCAAACGTAGCTGTGGTTGTGGGATACTGTAACTAACAAGCTGGAAATAACTTAAGAACAGTAAATCGTATAATAGTAGTCAATAGGACAAATAGAAGCTTATAATAGACAGAATATGAATATGGATATGACATAGTTACTTAATAGTTATACAATAAGAATATACATAATAACAGTCCATAAATAGATCCCAGCAGTTATCAACCACTTATTCTTCGTCCGGACATAACAGCTACATTAAATAAAATTAACGAGATGTGTAACAAATGAGATTTAAGTAATAATAGCGTTGTGATTGTGAAAAAGACTAAATACAGGAGAATACAATTCGAAAAGTAAGGTAATGAAGCAAAAAAGTATGAGATCATAATGGAATTCAACACTCAAGTAAGGATAAAGAATGTATACATTTAAACCGTCAGTACTAATTTCGAATCGGGCAACCGATTATTTCCAACTTTCTGCATCGTGATTATCCCACTAATTCCAACCACAAAGTGTGTAATTCCCAATTCTTAATTATTGGTTAGTTATTGACTACATGATATCGTTGAATTGGTTCTTTCAAAATACCTATAACCACCTATGAATAAGTGGTCTTGAGTGCTGTTAGAGGTATGAGGGCGGTTATCAACTCCCGGTTACCCACACCGTGGAAGGGCATTTCTGGAGGTACCTGTAAAGGAAAGCGGATTAGAGGGTGGTCTTAATGACCTGGGAGCGTGACCGCAATGCCCAAGGGACAACTGCTTGAGGTCGGTCACACTCGACCTTTTTATGAGTAATTTTTGTGTTAGCTCCGTACTTGTTGAGACCTTACCGCCGGAGACGGATATCCATGGGATAAGGCGAGGTGTGCATTTTTAGGCTCGACCTTTTCTAACTCCACCCCTCCTTGTGGGAAGGCAGCATCGTTGTCATGCTGGTTGTCTGAAGGAAACACCTTACTGCTGTCACACCTCTGTACAGTCAGCAGTACGACTTCGCCTTCGGACCTTGGGTTTGTTGCTTTTAGTCTTACCGCTCTTCAACCGACCTTTCTGACGTGGTAGGACCTTGAGAAACAATTGTTCCAGTCAGTATAGCTCGGTTGCTTCATCACGATAGGCAAGCCCGACCACCACGTCAAGGTAGCAACAACGGTCGGGCCTATAACCAACTTGATTGGACTGGTTTTTAGTCAGATTATATGTGCTTATGTGCGCGTGTTTGTACACTGATAAAATAGTTTTTGAACAAATCATTTTATAACATCACTGCAAAGCAACTATGTTGTCAGGCCATTACCGATTATGGTCGATTATATTTGTTCTATGTTTTACATGGTTAAACTCCAGATGTCACAGACTTTCTCTAGAACTATAGATATTTTGACGATATGACTGTAACAAAACAATTAATAAATTACTTAATGCTTTACAGAGCAAGAACAAACAAATAACATTCTGTTACAATGCCACATAGTAAGTGAGAAATACATGTTCTCATAACCTACTGTATTAGTAAGTGAACAAATTATTTTTTTGACCATGATCCACACCTGCATGTATCCGTCTTGGTCACTTTGGAAAAATACAGCCCCCAAATGCCCTGGTATGGCCGAGAGTGGGGTGGACCCTCTCTCCCTCTCGAAATGCTCTCACAAGGCCACGCGTATGCAGCCTCTGCCAGAGAAGTCCTACTGACTGCCTTCTCGTGACAGGGGTGTTGTTTACGAAAATGAGAGGACGAAAAGCGAATGTCCGGCGCTTTGACTGGATTCCAAACCAATGGTGCACATGGGCTCCAGTATCCTGCGGGAACAAATGGCGTATGAACCAATCGTTGGTCACCGGCTACCATGGGATTGCATCTCCTCACGATGCTCCACTGCCTTGTGGGTTAGACTTTCAGGTCAAGGGCTCGGTGTGTGGCCCCCTAAGAAAACCACCTGCTTCGGTCTGGGCACCCGGGCAGTATCACAGCCCACACACACAAATATGGTGTGGCGCATATTTATTTGGTGCCCTCTTGTACCGATATTTATGTGTTCAAATAAATAACAAATAAATAAGAGTTATTAGTATTTCTCTGTTTGGTTATTATGCCGGTCATACATTAAGAAATCCATGCCTTAGCGACTTAATAAGATTGTGGAATATAATTATTTCATCAAACTATAATTCTGTATTGTGTTACATATCATTGCTTCGTATATTTCACCTATCTATATGAATATTTAATGAAAGACAGTGAATTTACTTTCAGTAAAGACATTATTTTATCGTCTTACTAATCACTATTCCTTTAATCTTACTTTAAAATATCAGTTTGGATATTGATGGTGCGGCAACTTTAGTTTCATTATGCTCAAACGAAGATCGCACAAATCATCATAATGACGGTGATGATGATGATGATGACGATGACAATGGTAGTTTTATACGTCATCACGATGATGAAACAAATGTCAATAATGCCTATATATCTTCCGGTAATCTTGATACAATGGTTGTCAATGATGGCGGGGAAAGTGAAGAAGATAGTGGTTCTGTCGTGGTACATGATACAACTGGTGGTTCGTCAGATGGACTAGATGATGCAGAACGCGATCAACGTGAAGCTTTCGAATTACTAGACGCTGCTCTCCCACCGGCTGTGCCTACTGAAGGTACACTAACTAGGAGAATTGATAAGGCCGTAAAAATGGTAAATAATATCGGGTAAGTCACTTTTTATATGATCACGAGTAAACCATTGAATCATCTCGTTCTTAGTATTCAGGACTGAATGTTGACCAAACTTTTTTGGCATATATTTGTCTTGTGTGGATTACCCCGATATAGCCTTCGAACAAGTTAGTGAATGTCTTTAGCCAGTTGCCCAGTAAAATACGCGTTGGCATCTTGTGAGTAACATCCGCCACATCAGTACTAAAAACTAGACAAATATATTGGTTATTACTCAATTATCAAGGAATGAAAAATATTACGCTCTATTAATCTTTAGTGTGGATCGGAATTTACTGACTAATTGCCGACACCTCTTTACTTACAACAAGACTGTACTGTTTATCGTTTGCCAGTTTCACTCAAATATGCTACTCAATGAAGTTCGAACAAATTCAATAAGTGTCTTGATCGCTTATATACTGTCTGATGGTATCTTATGTCCAGGATCTTAAAGTATAAAATTGGTTTAAATTAGTAAATTCTCTTGAAAGTGATCAAAATATCATCAAACAATCAACGTTAAACACAGACAAGAAAAAATCACATTCATTTCGTATGGCTGAATGATGTGTGTCCTATCCACTTCCAACGACTTTTCCTAATTTCCTCCTCAGCTGGAAGCTGGTTTGTTCTCTCCCATAGTAGGCTGTTACTGATGGTATTCGGCCAACGGACAGTGAGTATCTGGCGTAGACAACTGTTTATAAATAATTCTACTGTTTTGATGATGATTGTGGTAGTTCTCCAAGTTTCGCCTCCGTACAATAGAACTGTCTTGACGTTCGTATTGAAGATCCTGACTTTGATATCCGTTGACAGTCGTTATGAGTTCTATAAATACTGTCCTTGCTTTGCCAATCCTTGCCTTTACGTCTGCATCTAATCCTTCTTGTTCATCGATGATGCTGCACAGGTACGTGAAAGATTCCATCTGTTCCATAGCTTCTCCATCAAGTGAGATTGAACTGATATTCTTTGTGTTCTATTTGAGAATCTCGGTTTTTCTCTTGTGTATGTTGAGGCCTACTGCTGCCTCACTATTTGTCTTCACCTGCATTTGTTGGTATGTATGGGATAGAAGAGACAGATAAAATCGTCTAGCCACATGCAAACTGTCCATTGTATTCCATGCTTTCCCTCAGATGTCGAGGTCTTCATAATCCAGTCAACCATCAGAAGAAAGAGGAAGGGGGGAGTAAGTAGCCTTGTCTGACTCCGATACTCTCTTGGAACGCATCCGTCAGCTATCCTCCATGGACGACTTCGCACTGTAGTCCGTCGTATGAATTGCGAATGATGTTGACGATCTTTCCAGCTACTCACACCGTAGTGTCGAAGAAGGTTCTATAAGTTTCTCCTAACCACACTGTCAAAGGCTTTCTCATAATCAAGGAAGTTGATGTATGGTGACGAGTTACATTCAATTGATTGTTGAACGATGATCCGTGGTGTGGTGATATGGTCCGTGCACGGCCGATCCTTACGAAATCCAGCCTGTTGATTCCGAAGCTGGGTGTCTACTGAATCTTTCATCCGGTTCAGCAATACCTTGTTCAAAACGTTTCCTGGTACTGACAGTAGTGCGATGTCTTTATGGTTCTTACATTTACTCAGATCTCCATTCTTTGGTATCTTGATAAAGTGTCCTTCTTTCCAATCTCTTGGCATTTGTTCTTCCTCCCAAATCTTCCTGAATAGAACGTAAACCATGTTTGCAGTTACTTCAATGTCCGGCTTCAGTGCTTCAGCTGGCCCATTATCAGGTCCTGCTGCTTTCCTGCTCTTGGTTTGTCTGAAGGCCATCCTGATTTCCTCAACTTTTAGTGGAGAGACATCTACGAAAAAGACTGTGTGCTACTTCAATGTGTGGTGGATTCAGTTGAGCTGGCCTACTCAACAGTTCCTCGAAGTATTCAACCCATCTGTTCCTCTGTTCTTGAATTTCCGTGTTTGCTTGCCTTATTTGTCCTTGACTGGTCTCTCTGGTTTACTATATTTCCCTACCAGTTTCTTCGTTGTGTCATATATTTGTTTGATATTTCAGCTTTTTCCGCTGTCGTTGCTAGTTCTTTCATGTATTTCTGCTTGTCAGCTCTAATGCTCTTCTTCACTTGCTTGTTTGCCTCTGTGTATTCAGCCTTTGCCTTGACTTTCTCTGTTCTTGTTTGGCTGTTGTTAATTGCTGTATTCTTGTTCTTCCTTTCTTGAATCTTGTCAAGGGTTTCGATAGAGATCAATCTATTGTTATAGTACTTCTTGAGGACGAGTATCTCCTGACACGTTGAAGTTAGTGCTTCTCTAATTCCTTTCCAGTTGTTCCCTTTATCAGTTCCTTCTTTGAGTATATCTTGTAAGGCTTGGGACCTGTTGCTGATAGCTATCTTCAACTGGTTGAGTTTGTCAGTGTCTTGGGGGAAGGCTGTTTTAAACTTTTGTAATGCCGCTTTTTCAGTTTTCCAGTGCTTCTTTAGCTTCAGTTTCATTTTGACGACCACTAGTTGGTGGTGATCAAAAGCTATGTCAGCTCCTTTGTTGGTTCTCACGCCTTCCATTGACCTTTTGAATTTTTTACTGACGCATATATGATCGATCTGGTTCTGTGTAATGTGATCCAGTCAAATCTATGTAGCTTTGTGTATGCATTTGTGTTGGAATGTCATACCGCCTACAACCATTTTGTGGAATGCACACAAATTTTCCTATCTCACCGTTCTCGTTCCCTTCTCTCAGTCAGTTCATGTCGTCCTACGATATCTTCATATTCAATGTTTTCCACTCCGACTTTGTCGTTTAAGTCTTCCATCAGGATGGTCAGGTCATTTCATGGACACATCGCTATGATTGCTTGCAGCCTCTCGTAAAACTGGTCTTTATCGTCTTCATCTCTGTGATTGTTGGGTGTATAACATTGGATAACATTGATTGTGATTCTACCATTCTTTGTTTCGAAAGATGCTTTAATAATTCTGGGTCCATAAGATTCCCATCCGATGAATGCTTTTCGTGTTTCTTTGGACAGCATCAGAGCACATCCCTGAGTGTGTGGAACAGTTTCTTCTACGTACCTAGAGTAGAACAGCATCTCTCCCGAATGTATTCTTCTTTATCCAGCTTGGATCCAATGGGTTTCGTTGACGCCAAGAACCTTTGAGTTTTATCTACTCATTCCCGATGCTACTTGACTGGTCCTTCTGGTCTCCTATATTGTTCGGACGTTCAGCTTTCATCATGAGGCGTCATAGTTCTTCTGAATGAAGACCCTTCAACTTGCAGGACAGATTTTAAGTGGTTTGAATCGTTTATTGTGGTTAGCGTATTTTAGCAAGGTTGTTTTCTGCGGGATATATATATATATATATATATATATATATATATATATGCTATCACTAGTGAATTCCGTCGAACCCCTGAAAATGTAGTAAATATCATTGTTTAGCTCTAATTATACAAAACATCTGCAAAATTTAACGCAATTCTGAGTGCTATTTCACCTGATTTACCATTGGTTAGCTTATGATAAAGGAACTAATGGAATCTTCAGTTTCTAACTTCATTTAACAGATCCATTCATAGTATCGCATAGGCTTATCGCAATATAATCACTTGGACAACCATATCACCAATTGATTAGTTTAATAGTTCTAACTTACTTCCCAGGACAGGGTTGGATGGAGAATGCTGGTGAGCGGCCTATGTTCCTTTACAGGGAGTAACAGGCGTAAGTAAGTAAGTAAGTAAGTAAATTACTTACGCCAGTTCTTTCCAGTTGCTATCCATCCTTTTCATTTCTGCTTCCAATTCTCGACACAGTGTGTTCTCTGGCCTTCTTCTTTTTCGTTTCCCTTCAGAATTCCAAGTTGTGGCTTGGCTCATTGTTCAGTTTGGTGGTTCTCGTTATGTATATCCTATCCACTTCGAGCATCTTTTCCTAATGACTATGTTGTAAGCTGGCAATGAATTATTTTTATAGTATGCATAAGTGCTCAACTATCAAAAGTTTTCTAGATGTTGTGAATCCGTAATGAAAAATTTTGTCGAACAATTATTAAGTCGATTAACGAATAACCAATAACAGAGGTGTTTCCAATGCTATTCATACCAAAGGGTGACTATCAAGAGGACGAGTGAAAAAGAGCGTACGCTAATAAGGACTACCATTAAAAGAGCAAATATTAATACATGTAATAATTGAAAGGGGGGATAATATTTTTTGATAGTATGAAATATGTTCGATTTACACTCTGCCCCTTTGCCTTAAGATCAATTAAAAACGTATTTTTCTAAATATATATGGTTAAGGGTCTACTTTCAATGAATACTGCAATCTTTCGAATTCGGTAGTAAATTGTTATTATTATTGCCCTAGTCATGTTATCTCAATGTCCATTTCGAACAACTAGGATATAATCTATTGAAAGGGATGTTTTTGTGTACTAAATTGCTAACAGATCACGAATTTGTTAGACAGTTTCAGGTGACTGAAAATATAAAGGTTATAGACTCTGTATTTTCAGTGAAAATGTAATGTAAATTGAACATATTTCATACGATTAAAAATGTTATTCCGTCTTTCAATTATCACATGTATTAATATTTTGACTTTTGATGATTGCCGTTTTTCACACTCTTCCTCGGACCCATATTAATGTGAACTGTTTCCGAACAAATAATGAATTGCCATCAAGAAAATTGTTCAATACATGTCCAATTACTCATAAGTAATATAGTTAGAATATACATATTTCACTGTTATTTCCAGTAATTTGATTCAGTTAATTTATACATTCTTTCTATGTTCATTTTTAGTTGTGAACAACAATCAAATGATATAAATAATAATATGAATATAGGCGGTGGTATTGGTCATGCTCCACCATTTATCCAAAGACCATTTGCACCATTTTCTCGTGCTATTCAACAATCTGGTCTTTATACAAATGGATTAACTAATGAACCAGGTTCTTTAAGTCGTTTATCTTATACAGAATTAGAACAATTACTTATATCATTAACAAATGATTTAGAAACAGAATTAAGAAATTTAGCTGTTCGTTATCGTCATAAACGTCAACCATTATTAGATGCAATTGCAGAGAAAACAGCACAAGCATCAATAAAAACAACAAATACTATAAATAATGATATAACATCAAAATCTAATCCAATTACTCAATGTTAATCATTGTTTACTTAATTCATTTCATTATTATCTATTTAGGTTTTATTGCATGGTAACCATTGATAACCCTATCATCATTGATTTCAAATATATTTCACCCTCTTTCTTTTTTCTCTTTGTTGTTCATTATGATTATCTATCGTTTATTCCTGTTTTTGTCCTTCAATGAATTTGTGTTCATTTACGAACGATTGATAGAAGATAGGAAATGTGTTATTTCTTAGTTAATTAATTTTCATCATCATTATCATCTCATGCTTAGTTTATATTTGTTTTCTATTGACAACTGTATATTAATCTTGTATATTTACATGAATATATATACATACTTCAATAAATGGCATTTTATTCATTATAGTTTATTGTTTGAACGCTTTTGTTTAAATTCAATGAGTGTGTTGATATGTTTATCATTATGCTGCACATGGGCTACAGTATCCTGAAGGAACAAATCGCGTATGAACCTATTGTTGGTCACCGACTACCATGGGACTGCATCTGTTTACGATGCTCCACTGCCTCGTGGAACAAACCTTTAGGTCGAAGGTTGTGAGTGTGGTCAACTAAGAAAACCACCTTCTTCGGTTCGGGCACACGAGCAGTATCTCAGCCAACATTAAAATCGAATGATTTATGTGGTGCATATCTATTTGTTGCCGATTCTTGTAAGGGCTGCAATAGTGCTTGGGTGCCCAAACAGAGACATAGTTTTCTTAGGGGTCCACACCCAGAACCTTCGACCTAAAGGTCTAATCCACAGGGCAGTGGAGCAACGTAAGGAGATGCATTCACATGGTAGTCGGTAACCAATAATAGGTTCATACGCTACTTGTTCCTTCAGGGTACTTGAGCCCATGTTCACCAGTGGTTTGGAATCAGGGTTTTCTAACCCCCCTAGGTGAGCTCTCAGTGACCGCCAGCCTAGTTAAAGCGCCGGAGTTTCGCTTTTTGTCTCCTCAATTTGGTAAACACGAGAATGCAGTTAGTAGGACTTCTGGCAGTTGCCGTATACGCGTGGCCATGTGAGAGCATTTCGAGAGTGTGAGCTGACTCTCCCCACTCTCAGCTGTACCAGGGCATTTGGAGGCTCGTAGTTGAAAGGTATTTTAAACACTCATTTTTTATGTCACAAATCAAAATTAAATGCATCAAATTAGTTGGTATCTGATCTGATATGTTTAGGCATTTATGGATTAGTTTTTTTTTCTTAGTTGAATTTTTGTTGATTAATCCGAAATTAAATAATTGAATTCATGACTTAATTGAAGCTAGATCATTATGGGAAGCCTAGAAGCATTGGATGACCGTTTCGTTTTAGAATGGGACTCTTCAGAATAATATGAATGATTAGTTAGATTGTATTCAAATATGCTACTGAAGATTTGATAGTTCACAATTGTATATCTTACTGTTTGTTATCGTCTAAAATAAATGGTTTAATAAGCGGTTATATACTGTTAAACTATCAAGTATCATCATAGTTCACTATGTATGCATCTATTTGTTATCCGTGTAGATTCAAAACCTCATTCTGTACATAAGTCACTCAAATTCTTAGTGTTGATCGACTGGAATAGTTATAGGAAAATTTTGTTCGTTAAACTCATTGAAAGTGACCTAAATATCAAGTAGTTTTCAGTTTTTTTTCTGATTGATTCCCATTCACAATTAATTGCTTTGAACTAAGAAGCTTACATCTTTAAGATTTTGTTATGTAACTGTATTTTATTAAACTATTTAGACTTTTGTTGTATAACTCTCTGTTATTTAACTTACTCTCAGTAGAACCTCTGTACAGATACATTGATATAGGCGAATGTTTGTCCCAACTTTTGGTCAATAGATTAGTATTCACATAGATTTAGACGAAGAAAAGAACTAATTTGTACGATATTGTGCTTTTTCGCATCTTTTATGATAGGATAGATAGAATGAATTCTGAGTTTTTTAAAGATCGCTCGTTTAATGAATATCAATAATCCTATCATTTCTGCTCAGTTCTCCTTTATTGGTAGCATCAGCATTACTCATTCAATACGTTCTGGTGATATAAAGTGATATGATTACTAGTTGGAACTATCTATTCAGACGTAAAACATTTTGATTCATTATGTTTTATTATTAGTTTACCGAATTGAAATATATTTAATGCCAGCTTGCTCTATGAAATGAAACGAGACGCCTTTCATCCTAATTAAGATATGTCAGTAGGTGAAGTTACATGAATCACCTCTCGATTGACAGTTATTTAATTGTGAATGATGTTTGAATTAACAGTTATTAGTTTTGGCACAACTTACTTGATTAGTTTCTCTTGTTATATTCTTTTACTGATCTGTCTACCATCGATAGTATAGTCAAAATATGAGGGTTATCAGTCTGAAGTAAGGATAATCATTCATTTGAGAGAGAGATTTGTTCCTTAGCTGTTTTAATGAAATGATCAGAGATTTATATTAGTAGTATAATGATATAATTATTTAAATTTTATAACTGAATAAATGGACAACAACAAATTCACTTTTAACTTATCGAAAAGTTACTTACTCACTTACGCCTATTACTCCCAATTGAGCATAGGCGGCCGTCTGCAGCCCCTCTGGGGCTACTGCCTGTCAAAAACCCAGATAGAGGAGGAGGGTTGGGCATGGGGTTAGCGATCCCATCCCGTAGAAAACTAAATTGCTAAAAAACGCTAATCAGAAAAAAGTAATTAAGACCATTTATCGAAAAGTAAGAAAATACAAATCACAATATGTCTGAAGAATGAAATAAATTCATTGTATTCTTGTATTCAACTACATAAAATTTCCAAATGTTACTTTGAAATATTAAGATAATTGGAATTTTATCGTTAAATTTATGAGTTAATCAAGGCTAGAGCACTATGGAAAACCTGGAAGCACTGAAGGGCAGTTTCTTCCTAGTTTGGGACTCATGAAGTTCTAGTGAGAAGCAGTAACTAGTGTAGTTCCATTGGCTCTGTTGTGAGATAGTAACACACTGAAGAAAATGGTGAATGGTGGCGCAATTTCGTGGTTTGATTGAAGTTAGACATTAACATCGTTGGATGCCGGCTCTGGTCTAGACGTTAAGTGTTCGTTCTTGGGTTCGAATCGATAATTTTAATGTTTGATTATATTTCCTTGAAAAAGCTTGGACCAGATTGCCAAGTGAAACGTTGAATTCGCTTCAAATTCATTCGCTGAGATTAAAATCTCAAATACATTCTTCCTCTTTAAGGTCTCACATCAACTCGGCGCCCAAATATTTTGAAACTATATTCGTTCAAATTTAGACGAAAGTTCTTATTTAATATAGACTATCGTTTGATTTTGATGATAACATTTTATAACACGACCGATACAGTTTTATCAGAAATAAGAACTAAACACAAGTCGGTCACTGAATCCTTCATTTCTTTAAAGTTATTAGTTTCAAATTCATTCTTATCTTGAAATGATGCTAATTAAAGAATGATTGGAAATTATAATCATACAAAACATTTCTTTCGTTGAGTTTCTCGGTATTCAGTTAGTCAGTCAGCTATAACGTAGGACCAGGCGCATATATGTATCAGTCTAAGTTGCCATACCTCAGTATCTAACAACTATGATCATATATAACAAAAGAATTGTACTGTCCAAACTACTTGTACTAGACATTTGATCATGTGATACATCCGTTTGTTCGATCGAGAACTAGATTAGATCGGAAGAAGGGTTCATTTTCACGTCTACTAAGCAATTAGTTAGTACAATGAAATAGTTTCTTATATTTTGTGTAGTTGGACATTTCTATCTTCAACTGTTGAGCACTAACAAGTTATATTTATAATCATTTGGTCTTATGATTATTATGATAATATAGTGAGTTATATTTTATAACTCTCGATTTATGATACTACTACTAGTGATAGAAAGCGGTCTTAATGGATTATGAATCAACAGTTTAGGTTATAAGTTAGTGAAGTGGAAATTTGTACATTTCAGATTTCTATCAATACATCTGTGTGATCAGAACAACCTTAAAGAATAATCGGAATGACGATAATTTATGGACGAACCAATCACGTATAAGATAACAGGTCTCGAATTTTGGCGCGACATTCATTCATTCATTTGGCTAAATAGAGTTTTGACATTTTAGCTAATTTTAGTTCATGATAAAAACCCTAAATCTAATTCCTAACCTTAATCATTAAATGTAAATCATAATTCTAATACCTCACACTGGTTTATAACCTTCATTTGGTCCTGGTTACTAGGTGGACACTCTCAAGGTCAGTTCGGCGTCACTCATCCATAAATTATAGTCTCACCGGATAATCTCTAATGTTGTTGAACTAATCCACAGAAAATCGTATGTTGTAATCTCTTTCACTATCATCTACGGTAACTTAAATTTGTACATAAAGAGTGGAATTATCATCCTAAAAAATGTTCTTCCTAAACACAGACTAGATTATGTCTTGTGATTGTTTATATTTAGATTAGATATAAAATTTTTACGAGAAATAATACTACTATTTGTAGTCAATTTCGTACATTACAATACTGTAGTGAACAAAAACACCAGTGGGGAACAATCGAATGTATTTGACACAACATTACAGCACTTGTTAATAAAATCTAACAATCATCAAGTAAATGCTTAATTTGTAAGATGTCCATCAGTTTTCTCAAAATGACTCAGACATCATTGTTCTTGCATTTTCATACAAATTACATTCTGTTTCTATTCTTTACTGTTCGATTCTCTTGTCTCTCCCCTGCCAGACCTTCTGTTTACGACTAACGTCATATTACTACTTATATCGATATAAGTAGCATACACCACATACAAAATTCAATCGATCAACATTCCTTGTTATCGTTGGTTGTCCACTCACTCACTTACTACCTTATCCACACTCACTCTCTCATTCTCCCTTTATAGCTTATTCCATAATAAGGAATTAATGAAAGCATATTAAAGATAAATTTTGCCAAGTAGAGATAATTAATAATTATTTTCTATTCCGATAGTTTAAATCATGATTCAATTGAAGCTAGACCACTATAGAAAACCTGGGAGCACTCGACGGCCGTTTCATCCTAATATGGGACTCCTCAGAAAATTGCATCCACGATCCCGCCCTCCCCTTGAGATTCGAACCCAGGACCTATCAGTCTCGCGCGCGATCGCCTAACTATTAGGCCTCTGAGTCGGCATCTAACAGTGTTAATGTCTAACTTCAACCAATCCACGAAATTGCGCCACCGTCACCATTGTCTTCAGTGAGCTGATATCTCACAACAGACCTGCGCACTGCTGAGGAGTCCCATACTAGGACGAAATGGCCGAAATTACTAAAATCTCCACAAAAAACCCTTTCTAATATTTTCTATTCATTATTATTTTTTTATATTTAGATTCATTTCAATTCAACATTTCATTATGGTTCATAAACAAATACAAATTTATAAAGATCTTGGTACTTCAGAACGATGTTACATTCATTTGAAAAATGCATTTCAATATTTAACACCTTTATATAAAATTGAAGAAATAAATAGTACAATAATAAATAATCAAAATATACAATCAAATTTATTATGTTTTGGTGGTGGTTATGATTTAGGCTATTTAAACTCATTACAATTATCTGGTTGTTTGAATATACATAATTATATTAAAGAAAATATGGGTAGATATCTTGGTATTTGTGCTGGTGCTTATTTCGCTTGTGATTATTGCTGTTTCGATATGAATGGTCCACTTGAAGTGTATGGTGAAAGATATATCAAATTATTTCAAGGTTTGTTGTTCTATATATATATCTTATTGGTATTAGTTAATTTGTTAGTTGTATTTGTTATTTCAATGGTTAAGATCATGAGTGGATGCTTACTGCTGAGGAGTCTCACAATAAAAAACGAAACGGCCGTCCAGTGTTTCCAGGTTTTCCATGGTGGTCTAGCTTCAACTGACTCATGATATTAACCATTGAAATTGCTATAATATCCACAAAACCCATCTAGTATTTGTCATTGTTTTTGCATTCTTGACTCAATCATGACACTGATTGAAGATTACCCCTATCTTATGAAGTAACTAAAACTGTAAGTTGCAGGTAAATAATTTTTTTTGTAAATTTTGTAAATTGTGGGCATTGTTCTTGTTACTAGTCTTAAAAGTTGTCAGCACCCAAATGCCCTGGTACGGCCGAGAGTGGGGAGAATCAGCTCGCACATGGTCACACGTATACAACCACTGTCAGAGAAGTCCTACTCACTGCCTTCTCGTGGCATTACTGTTGTTTACGAAATTCAGAGGACGAGAAGCTAATGTACGGCGCTTTAACCGGCTTGGTGGATACAGAGAGTCCACCTAGGGGTGTTGAAAAACCCCGATTCCAAACCAATGCTCCACATGGGATTTGGAATCTTGAAAGAACAAATAACGTATGAATCAATCGTTTGTCACCGGCTACCATGTGACTGCATCTTCTTACGATGCTGCACTGCCTTGTGGATCAGACCATTAGGTCAAAGGTTTCGAATGTGTCCCTCTAAGAAAACTACCTTCTTCGGTTTAGGCACCCGGGAAGTATCCTAGTTTTTACACAAATCGATTGATTTATGTGGCGCATATCTATTTGTTGCCTCCTTGTATCAATGGTTATGTGCTTTTATAAATAAATGAATAGTTCAAACGCACTCAGCAAATAAAGTGCATAAACCTAAAATTTTCATTGTAGAATGAACCGAATCCTCAATAATTCTTCGATTCTTCAGTTGTAGCAATTTAGGATTATTTTGATGAAATTTTGTTCTCTGAGCCGGATGATTTGATCGTGGAGCTTTCATTGTTCTTCTGAACGACATCATCAGCACATATCTGCACCTTGTCATCATCATGGTCAAGTCCTTTTGTTAACTTAACAGACAATGATAATCAGACCGTAACAACCCGTCTAATTCTTCGCACTATTATGATCACTAACATATCTGTATAAACGTGTACGCTTTATCATATGACAGACTCGAGCTAAAGTGTTAATAGCTTAAATATCCCTTAATGATTCATTCTTTTCTCCATGTATCTATGTACTCGATTCCTGTTAATTGCTTTTGATTTGCCTAGCAGCGCCTTGATTCGACTAGACTATAAACTCTCCTCTGTATTCGCTTACTCACACATATTGACCTCTCTGCTTCAGATTTGCTTGATGTGCTCATAGCTTTGTCATTTGTCCTATCCACCAATAAACTGTAGTTGCCGCTTCTTTATTGTCTTCTGATTTCAAGCACCGTTAAGATTTATGTAATAACGGTTACAAAGGTGATTGATTCACGAAACAAAGCCACTACAACCTTGACTGTTTTTATATGGTCGTACGTGTGATAGTTAGTTAACCTATTCATGATGTGTCTGCAACTTATTTTTGTTTGACTATAAATCTCAAGTCACGCTTAATTAAATCAAGTGGGCTCACTCATCTTCTCCTATCCATTTCACTTCTCTCTCTCCTCGCTTCCGTGATTTTCTGTTCAGATCAATGATTGTATGAAATATGCGTATTTGACTTATTTTTATTCCGTTATTCCCTAACGCTATATACGATGATTGGGAGCTGGTATATTTCGATAACAATTATCATCGTCCGATCTAATCGGAGTCATATATAGAGCCACTAAAACAGTCTGTTGACACATGGGTTAAGATGATTAGTTTGATGATTTTTGCGATTAAGTATGCAGTTGTTGATAAGTTTATAACATAAAATATCAGATTAGAAGAGAAGAAGATAAGAAAGATGAATGTGGAAAAAAATGACAAGACACCTATTTATAACAGCCAATTAGATTTTATATTGAAACATCAAACTGTCGGTCGTTTGTACAGAAATTCTATTAATTTGTTTCAATATTTAAGTTCTTGCTGATGTCAGTCAGTCAGCCAGAATCAACGTAGAGCCTGAGATAAATGTGCATTAGTGTAGTGAACAAAGAACACGAATGGAGCCAACCGAATGTATTTGAACACAAAATTACAGAACATCTCACCAAAATCTGAGAACCACACAGTAACTAGTTAATTTGCAAAACATCAATCCATCGTCTCAGTTTTCATTGTTCACGTATTTTCATATCAATTACTTTCTGTTCCCGTTCTTTCTTTATCGATCTTCTACTAAAATACATTCTATTTCTGATAATAGTTATATACTACTTATGTGGATATAAGTAGCTCATACCACGTTTGCTCATTATGTCATAACACGATGAAATTAATTACAATCAAGTCGAAGTCATAAGAATATCAATGATAATCAAAGAAATCTAAATCTGAACAATATTGTATAATAAAAATGAATTGGAGTTAGATAATTAAAGCTTGTTGTAAATTAAACTATTCAAATCTAAATAATATAAACTTAGTGAAATCAAGGGTGGGACTATAATTTATGGACGACCTTTGAGAGACAGCAAAGTAATCTTAAGAGTGCCCACCTAGTAATAGAGACCAAATGAGGGTCATAAACAAGTGTGAGGAATTAGAATTATGATTCACAGTTGATGGTTAAGGTTAAGAATCAGATTTAGGGTTTTTCATCACGAACTGACATCAGCTATTATGCTAAGACTCTATTTGTCCAAATGGATAAGTGAATATCGTGTCAAAATCCGAGATCTGTTGTCTTGTATCTGATTAGTTCGTCCGTAAATTATAGTCCCGCCAAATCAACATCCTACAATATAATTTTTTTTCTTCTTAATAAATTCTAGGTATTGGATCAGGTCCAGTTTTCCCTGGTTTTCAATATAACAGTGAAAATGGGAGTTATGCAGTTTCTATTCAAGCTGTACCAAAAAATTTAATACCACAAACAGCTACTGTATATTATAATGGAGGATGTACATTTGAATCTATTAATTGGGAGGATTCACAAGTTTTATATACATAGTATGTGAATATATTTTGATTGAGATCATGAACTGATTGATGTTAGACCCTCATTGATAACCTGGAAGCACTGGAAGGCCATTTAATCATATTGTGGGACTCCTCATCAGTGCGTATCCACGATCCCGCGAGAGGGGTTCGAACCCAGGGCATTCAGTCTCGTGCGCGAACACTTAGCCTCTAGACTACTGAGTCGGCATCCAACGTTGTTAATGTCTCAACCAATCCACGAAATTGCGTGACCATCTTCCATTGTACTGAAATAGATACCTGTCTCTACCCGACACGGATTGTTTTGTATATTGATAAATTAAATGACAAACTAGTGAATAAATCGTATTCAGTATTCTACTCTAAATAGTAAAAAATTAACTGATAAATAGGTTTGATGGTGAGACTGTTATTTATGGTCGACCTTGGGGCGACGCTAAAGAAACCTTGCAAATGTTGGCCTACATACTATGGCTAAATGAGGATTATAAACCAGTTTGAGAAATTAGTATTAATATCTACAGTGGATAGTTTGGATTAAGAATTAGATTTAGGGTTTTCATCACGAACTGAAATCAGCTATATTGCCGAAACTCTATTTAGACAAATGAATGAATTGATTTCGCGCCAAAATCAAAATCCTGTTCTGGTAAATCTGATTGGTTCATTCATAAATCATAATCTCGCCGGTTTAATAATTCAAAAATATTTATTGTCCAACTATTGAATTGAAAGCTAAAACACCATATTCAACTTAGTTTGAACTGCTGATTAGTTTCACGAACATTCACAGAATAAAATTTAGTTCATTGCGGAGTCGTAAAATTTGATATGATAATAAATAAAGATGATAAAATCACTGGAGCTGTAATTTGACCATGTTCCTATCAGATGTAGACATATCAAACTCTCTTCTAGTGAATGTGATTTTATTGTTGAAACTGTCAGTTAACTCGAGGTATTACTCAACGTATTTCAAGATATATATGTATATCATCACAATACTAAGATTAAAGAAATCCCCAATCTAGTCAGAGCTATATCACACGGTAATTTACTATAGTTGCTAATTGATATCATTAAAAAACCTCTAGTTTTATTCTATAACAATGAGTCCTTTTAAATAATAATGATCATGCAAAGCTGAAATCAATGCTCCTGTGCATGTTAACTTGATGGTTCCAGTAGCTAGGGATTCGTCACAAGAATTTAAATCCTCTGGCTTGATCACTGATAGCGTCGTCAGTAAGAACTGATGAATCTCATATTGGAACGAAGTGTACGTGTAATGCTCCTTGATTTTAATGGTACTAGAAATGAGATATATCTGTGGCGAATAATTGATTTAGTTCATTATTTGATCCATTCCCGACCGGAATAGGTAATAACTCAACCCGTCCAGTTTGATCCTGTATATGTATATGTATATACATTTTTTTTCCAGCTCGGATAATGGAAAACCGGCTATTATTGGTTCGAAATTAGGGAATGGTTGTGGTATTTTAAGTGGTGTTCACTTTGAATATGATCCGTATTTATTAGAAAAGCAAATATACAATGTTGATCCTAAGAATAATGGTAATGTTGATGTCATAAACAATTATGCATTTATTGAAACATTGAAGACGAATAATTCATCTCGTTTGAAATTATTTGAAACTTTAATTACACTTTTGTTGAATCCTGACAATGAATCAGTTTTAATGAAATAATATTTATAGTTGAACTGGTTTTAGGCTTCGACTTGTCTACCCTTCCTTTTTTTTATGTATTTCATTATACTACTAATCAATATTCAGTAGCGTGGTAATGACGCTTGTATATCTAAAATCTAATGTTTCTCTTTTGTAATTTACTCCTAATCCTAAATATTTGCCTATTTATTCAGTGTTTTAATCCACTTCCTTGATTGCAATTTTATATCCTCCGCTTTTTAATTCTTCATCATATGTTTTTTTTGTGCTGAGACTTTGTTTTCTTTTGAAGTAGCTTATCCATTTCGAATGTATAGTCCATGATTCATTTCATGAGTAATTCAACCATTAAGTTAGAATCTTTGAACGGATTCTAATTAATTGAACAATCTCCTTTTCTTGTTTTTGTATAGTGCTGTATTGGTTTTTATTGTAGAAAATACACCCATTTACTTTTATGGTCTAAATCCTTTTTCATATTGTCAGTTTCTATATTTGTAATACATGATTTGACTCACCTTAATAGGAATAATCGGGTATTAGGGAATGATGGTAGATCAGTTGATGAGGTTGTGAATCTTCATTGACTGAGATGGTTGGGCCACGTGTTGCGTATGCCTAAACACCGATTACGATGACGCGCAATGCAGACTAATGTTGGAGACGGTGGGAAGAAAGTTAGGGGCAGTCAAAACAAAACGTGGCATCAGTGCTTGAAGTCACTAACTTCTAATCTTAGTCATGTTAGGAGATGCAAACAACTTGGTTGGGGTCCGCGTGACTATCGTACCCAATGATTGGAAACTCTGTGTGACATGGTTCAGAATCGATCACAATGGTGTGGGTGTATACACTCTCTGTCTTCCCTTAAACTATGAGATTAAAATCACTTCATAACTTTCTTTCTACAAACTAGTTCTTTCTTCCTGTACTATGTCCTTATATGTAATCCTCCTTTTATTTATTATAACCACTAAATTAACTACTTCTATGAATTTGGTGTTCATGTTGTTGTGCTAATGAGGTATGGCAACTTGGACCGATGCATATATGTGCCTGGTCCTACGTTGTAGCTGACTGACTGAATAGGAATAATCAAGTTATTTTTGCTGTGATGATTTGTAGTGTGTCTGTGTCTATGAACCTGACTAACTGAGTGTATGTTGCGTTCTGCTGTTGTCTTAGTCTGATACTGATACGTACTCTTACTACATAGATGCACAAACCAGATACTTGAGCTGGCGTACCAAGAGTGAGTAGGAACGTGTAATTAGGTAATCGAATCAAAAATATATAATTAAGTCATTCATAACTACAGATAAATATCTTTTAAAGTGCTTACCTAAATTTTTAGCCAGTACCATATATCTGTTTCCTCGGAAATTTAAGTCAAATTTCGATTAATAGTATTCACTTGTCTGTATTTCCCATTTATCATTCGGTTTGCATCTGATCGTCTCATCATGTAGATGTATGAAAATCATACATTAAATACATTATTTGCGCATCGTCTTTCAGATGTCCTGTACGTACTTCTTTAATCTTCTAGTCCGGTTGTCATTTTCATTCCTATGTGTTTCCCTTTTCTGTCCTCTTCGATCCAATCTTCTACACTTATTCCACTTCCGATTGATATTGCATACTACTTATATCTGTTAAAATAAGTAGCATACACCATAGATACCCTCCTAGTGTCCATTCTGCAGGACTTCAACACAGCTAGGATCAAGAACACGTGACTGACCTGACTATAACTTGAGCATATTTCAAAGTCAACAACCGAAAGTGGCAATAATAACAAGGGGTAGGAAAATATATAACACATTTAATACCTGTCAGACTATCTACTAGTCTTACTAGGTAAGTCACTGTTTTCCTCGCCCACACACAAGAATCTTCATTGACCGAGGATTTAGGAACGCGCGTAGCGTATGTTCAGCTACTGTCTACTTCAATGCGTGAAGTTGACTCGAGTAGAAGTAAGTTGGAAGAAAGCTAGGGTAGCCATAAGAAGGCACATAATTAGTTCATGAAGCTACTGACAGTTGGTTTGAGTGATATTGGCATATACAGATTATTTGACTGCATACTGCATGATAATTGCAATCAATGGTTTCATATGTCTCATGACATGTCTCATAATCATTCAATCTCTGCCATCCCGTAGATCCTAAGTTCTTAAACTATCTTACGATATTTATTCCAAGATTCGTTCTTTCTCGAATAATTTTGTCTAAGCTTATTTCTTCATTATACTACGTATACTGATGCTACTTTCATTTCTGTAGAATTCGTCTTGATAATTTCATCCAGCTTTGGTGATATGACATGCTAACTTGAACCGACGAACACACACCTTCAACGTTGCCAAAGACTGACTGAAACGCTTCCCAATGCTTATCAAACGAGGATGCAGAGCAAGAAAATCAAAAATCTTCAGGAAGCTTTATTTCTACACTGAATAAATATGCCCATAAATTATGCTTAGAACTATTCTCAACATGTGCTTGCAACATATGATAAGTGAAGATTCGTTAAGGCTACCTAGTTACTACCTAAATAAAAATCGTAATTTGTAAAATATGATGAAGTAAACTAACTTAACTGAAATGAATGTTTAAGATAATACTGTCGTAATCAAACATTCAATTCAGTAACATTTGACACTTAAATATGTCAACTAAACTAAATATCAAAGAAAGCAAAACTGCATTGAAGGCCATTTTAAAAGTTACCATGTCCTATGAGGTCAGTGTTGATTTTCTCGTTTATCTGTATATAATTTATTTAAATACATAAATAATGATACAAGCAGGCAACAAATAGATATGCACCACATAAATCATTCGATTTGTGTAAAAACTAGGATACTTCCCGGGTGCCTAAACCGAAGAAGGTAGTTTTCTTAGAGGGACACATTCGAAACCTTTGACCTAATGGTCTGATCCACAAGGCAGTGCAGCATCGTAAGAAGATGCAGTCACATGGTAGCCGGTGACAAACGATTGGTTCATACACCATTTGTCCCTTCAGAATTCTGAATCCCATGTGGAGCATTGGTTTGGAATCGGGGTTTTTCAACACCCCTAGGTGGACTCTCCGTATCCACCAAGCCGGTTAAAGCGCCGTACATTAGCTTCTCGTCCTCTGAATTTCGTAAACAACAGTAATGCCACGAGAAGGCAGTGAGTAAAACTTCTCTGACAGTGATTGTATACGCGTGGCCATATGAGAGCATTTCGAGATGAAGGACTGACAATGCCCACTGTCGGTCGTAACAGAGCAATTAATATCTCTGCAAATTCATTATATCATCTAACAATATTCAATCATCTTCTAATTTCTTTATTCTAATGTTGATTATTTAAACTTAATAATATTGATTGTTTTCTTTTTTTTGTACTACTTTTCATTCTTGTTTTGTATATCCAAACAAACGTTCTCATTCATTCATTCATTGCTTATCAACCTTATATAAAGAAAAAAGAATGTTGATATACAGAGTGAAATTAATAATAATAATAATAATAATAATTATTATTATTATTATTATTATTATTATAGTTACCATGGTAACTCATGAATTTCAATTGACACATTGAATATAATAAACCGAAACCATCATTGAATATTGTCAGTTATTATTATAAACTATTTATTATCAATAATCAATAATAACAATAATAAACGTAATAATTGATAATGTTAATAATGAAATATACATTTTGTTGATAAGGTAACCACAAAAAAATCAATAATTATTATATCATTATTATTATTATTATTATTATTATTATTATAAAGTTAAGAGTACATATTGAGTAAAACAAAAAAGTGAAAAAAAACATTCTTTTAATGAATAATAACCAGCATAAAATGTTAACAAAATATGAAGAAGAAGAAGAAGAACAAAAAAGAAAAGAAAATTGTGAGAATTATTTTTCTTTTTTTTCTTTTTTTCTTGTTATGGTAAACTTAATAAATTCGGTGGTAAACCAACCATTTCACGTGATGCATCCCATAATTTTTTACTAAGTGATTCATTTAATGCTTTTTCAGTTAATTCTTCTCTTTCACAATTAGAATAATATCCACCAGGTACTGGATCATTAATTAATGTACAATATAATGCAGTTTGTGCACCTTCCCATGGACTTATACCAACAGCACGTAGAAATAACTAAAAGTAAAAAGTAAATTAACATTCGATTTTGGTTTAATTGATTTATATATTGTGATATTAAGTAGTAAGAGATAGTTGGTAGGAAAAAAATAATAGGACCCCACCCGAGAGTGGGTAGAGTCCGCTCTCCCTCTCGAAATACTCTCACATGACCACGCGTATATAGCCTCTGCCAGGGAAGTCCTAATCACTGCCTTCTCGTGGCATCACTGTTGTTTACGAAAATGAGAGGACGAAAAGCGAATGTCCGGCGCTTTAAACGGATCCCAAACCAATGGTGCACATGGGCTCCAGTATCCTGCGGGAACAAATGGCGTATGAACCAAGTGTTCGTCACCGGCTACCATGGGACTGCATCTCCTTACGATGCTCCACTGCCTTGTGGATCAGACCTTCATGTCGAAGGCTCGGCGTGTGGCTCCCTAAGAAAACCACTTGCTTCGGTTTGAGCACCCGGGCAATATCACAGCCCTCACACATATCGAATGAGATTTGTGTGGCGCATATGTATTTGGTGCTTCCCTGTACCAATATTTATGTGCTAAAATAAATAAATAAATTCTTGTCAATCAAGACTCGTCAGTTAGGTGTATTATTGTTCTGAATGAAACTAATACTTGTCATAGGATTCCAAACTAACTTTTAATCAGAGACTTTCCACTGAACTATTTAGACAATCTTTTACCACCTGTTAGAATGAGCGATTTCAAGTAACATATAGCACAGTTCTTGGAATTAATATTCTGATCATATTCATGATTTTAGTCAAAATATAAATTGGGTATTCACTATTGTGTAGGAACTCCATTCTAAAGCCTCAGTTCCCTGAAGACTGCAAAATCTCTTTTTATTTAGTGTAATCAAAGACGAAACGTAGATTTAAAGTTTTATGATAAACGCCTCAAACATCATAAAATGATAAACAAGGTGATCAACGGGACTCTACTCACTTTAGGAACTATTCTCAATCAGTCAGCTAAAACGTAGCACCAGCCACATATATTCATCGGTCCAAGTTGCCATACCTCATTAGCACAACAACATAAACACCGGATTCATAGAAGTAGTTAATTCAGAGGTGGTAATAAATAAAAGAAAGACTGCATATAAGGATATGGTACAGGAAGAAATAATTAGTTCGTAGAAAGATATGAAGTGATTTTAATCTCATAGTTTAAGCGAAGATAGAGAATGTATAAACAAACACCATTGTGGTCGATTCTGAACCATGTCACACAAAGTTTCCAATCATTGGGTACGATAGTCATGCGGACCCCAACCAAGTAGTATGCATCTACCAACATGGCTCAGACTAGAAGTTAGTGACTTCAAGCACTGATGCCACTTTTTGTTTTGGCCACCCCTAACTTTCTTCCCACCGTCTCCAACATTAGTCTGCATTGCCCGTCGTAGTAGTTGGTGGTTTAGTTTCTATATAAAGTTAGTTTCATTTACTAAGATGTTAGTCATGTCAACTAGTATAATCACAATTGTATTTATCACATAGTTGGCATGATATACAGAAATTACACTAAATCAATATGTTTGCATTATTGAATCAGTTCAAATTTATGTTTCTACCAACAACAAAAAACAACGCAAGACAAATATGATATACCCTTATGGTCTACTGAATAGATTATTCATGATATACCATATTTATTACCGATTAATTATAAGCTACTGATCATAATGATGATAATAATAATAATAAGATTGTTATGATATGAGTAATTCATTCATACTATCTAAGATTTATTCGAAACATTTAACTATATTGTATCTACATACCATTGAAGTAATAATGAAGATTGATTATGGTATTCTCTTTACAATAACTGTCAATTACTATGGTTATTATTATTTTTTCTTTCGAATTGCTAATCAGTAATCGATCATTATCGAATCTGAATTCTTTTACAATGACTATGTATACTTGTATTGTATATACATATACATCTATCTCAATATGATTTCATTATAATCGAATCATTTCAATGGTAATTTCAATCGACATAACATACTCAAATAGACTAGGTTAAATGTTTAATTAAAGTATATATCACTCATGAATAGTTCTTTTTTTAATGCATCATTTGTTTATTAAATGAGATAAAAAGGAGTGAAAAGTAACTAAAACAATTCTTCTCCATTGCAAACAATGATTGTCAGCAAAGATGAATAGTGAATAGCAGTGGAATCCAGGACGTGTGTTTCGTCCTAATTTGGGACTCATCAGCTAGATGTATCTATATCCTAGACTTCATATCCACCCCAGGACTCGAACCAAATACCGATCGTTTTAAATGCCATCGCGTTATCCACCTAGCTACTGAACTGTGATAAACACTCGCTTGTGTAATGAGGTGAAGTTCAGATTCACTTGGTGTTGTTTGCTTTTATATTCTCATTGTTGTTTATAACTGCAATTGATCACTCTCTTGTTGGCATATAGGCATTCTGTGTGGTTTGTTTCGATATTGCCTTAAGTCACAAACTTTATAAGCAAAGATGAACAGTGGCTAACAATGGAATCCAGGACGCGCGTTTCGTCCTAATTTGGGACTCGTCAGCTGGCTATACCTGCATCTCAGAGTTGATTACTCCACGAAAGATGCAAGTGAACAACATCAAGCGAATTTAATTATTGCCAACACTTGAAAAAAACATCATTATTTTCAGTTTTTGGCTGGAAGAGAAGGAAATATGAGACAACTGTATGACATAACAAAGAAACTCTCTGGAAATCGCCGCAAGCCAGAACGACCAGTGAAAAACAGGGAGGGCAAAGTGATCATTAACATCGAAGAACAGCGAAAGAGGTGGGTAGACTACTTCAAAAAACTCTTTGATCGACCAACCCTACTGAACCCACCCAAGATCGAAGCAACAACACGGACCTTTCAATCAATGTTGGCCACCAACAATTGAAGAGATCAGCATGGTCATCAGACAAATCAAGAGCGACAAAGCAGCAGGACCAGACAACATTCCAGCAGATGCATTGACAGTAAACGTAGCAGTAACTGCAAAGATACTCCACATTCTCTTAAGCAAAATTTGGGATAAAGAACAAGTACCAAAAGACTGGTAAGAAGGACTTCTGATCAAAATACCGAAGAAAGGCAATCTCAGCAACTGTGATAACTACAGGGGCATCAACCTTCTCTCAATACCAGAAAAAGTCTTCAACAGGGTATTGTTAAACAGGATGAAGGGCTGCGTAGACGCCCAACTTCGTGACCAACAGGCTGGATTCCGTAAGGATAGATCGTGTACAGACCAAATCGCAACTCTACGGATCATTGTGGAACAATCAATTGAATGGAATTCATCACTCTACATCAACTTCATTGACCACGAAAAGGTATTTGATAGCGTGGACAGAACAACACTATGGAAACTTCTTCGACACTACGGCGTGCCTCAGAAGACAGTCAACATCATACAGAACTCATATGATGGATTATACTGCAAAATTGTGCATGGAGGACAGTTGACAAAGTCGTTCGAAGTGAAGACCGGTGTTAGGCAAGGTTGCTTACTCTCACCCTTTCTCTTTCTCCTGGTGATCGACTGGATCATGAAGACGTCAACGTCTGAAGGGAAGCGCGGGATACAATGGACATCTAAGATGCAGTTGGATGATCTAGACTTCGCAGACGATCTGGCCCTTCTATCCCAAACGCAACAACAGATGCAGGAGAAGACGAACAGTGTGGCAGCAGCCTCAGCAGCAATAGGTCTCAATATACACAAAGGGAAAAGCAGGATTCTCCGATACAACACAGAATGCACCAATCCAATCAAAATTGACGGAGAAGATTTGGAAGATGTAAAATCGTTTACATATTTGGGCAGCATCATTGATGAACAGGGTGGATCTGATGCAGATGTGAAGGCGCGGATCGGCAAAGCAAGAACAGCAAATTTACAACTGAAGAACATCTGCAACTCAAAACAACTATCTGTCAACCGACACTACGGTCAGGATTTCCAATACAAAGTCAAGACGGTTCTACTGTACGGGGCGGAAACCTGGAGAACTACGAAAGTCATCATCCAGAAAATACAGGTGTTTATTAACAGTTGTCTATGCAAAATACTTCAGATCCACTGGCCAGACACTATTAGCAACAACCTACTATGGGAAAGAACAAGTCAGATTCCAGTAGAGGAAGAAATCAGGAAGAACCGCTGTAAGTGGATAGGACTGATTCCATCATAGCTTAACATCCTTTAGAGAAGACCATTGAAAATCATGAAGTATGAGACAACTTTCCTTTATTTTAGTTTGAGAAACCTCAACAATAATACGACAATAACCTCACGAAGACTAGATTTCTGTGGAACTTCAGGTTTTATGACAAGTACAATACAATGAAACAAGTGAGTTGAGATCAAACAGTACACATTTTTAACTTTAATCAGTTCATAACTTGATAAAATTCTAACTTAGTGTTATCACGTTGGTTACTAAATATTCATGAAGTTTTATTAAACAATTATCTCCTTGATATTAAACACAGTCAGTCAGTCAGCTACAACGTAGGACCAGGCACATTTATGCATCGGTCCAAGTTGCCATACCTCATTAGCACAAGAAGATGAACACCCAATACCCACGGATATCCGTCTCCGGCGGTTAGGTGTCAAGAAGTATGGAGCTAACACAAAAAGTTGTGTGTGACCAACCTCAAGCAGTTGTTCCTTGGACACTGTAGTCATGCTCTCAGGTCACTAAAACCACCTCTAATCCAATTTCCGTTTCAAGTCCCTACAGAAGAACCCTTCTACGATGTGAGCAATCTGGAATTGATAACCGCCCTCATACCTCTAACAGCACTCAAAACCACTGTATTCAAAATCAACCTCCCTAATAATAAACACACTCATGATTATATACATAAATGACCTAATATTCTCTTTCTTACCTGATATCTATGATCTCCTGTATTTGATATTTCTGTTCTTACTGCACCAGGATGTACAGCCATTGGTATCACTTTTAAACCATCTAATTGTTTAGCTAATTCACGAACATATAAAACATTAGCTAATTTTGATTGATTATATGCTTTAAATGGTCCATATTGTTCACCGCGTAAATTTAAATTATTCACATCAATATCACCTTGTTGATATAGATTTGAAGCAATTACAATAACACGTGATGGTGCACCATTATATAATAATGGTAATAATAATTCAGTTAATAATACAGGACCTAAATGATTAACACCCATTTGTAATTCAAATCCATCATGTGTTTCCATGTAACTAGTAGCCATCATTCCAGCATTATGGATTAATATATCTAATCGTGTATATTGACTTAAAATGCTTTTAGCAAAATGACGAATGGATTCTAAACAAGCTAAATCCAAATGTTCAACAATTAACTAAAAGTAGAAAGAAAGAAAACAAAAGCATTGGGAAATTACAAGAGAGTAATTTACGGTACAGATTTGAAAAGGATGAATAACAACTGGAAAGAACTGGAAGGGTTACCCAGGACAGGGTTGTATGGAGAGTGTTAGTGGGCTGCTTATACTCCTCAACGAGGAGTAACAGCTGTAACTAAGTAAGTAACTTACTCTACATATATTCTGTATAGGTGTAATGAGTATTTTCATAGTACCATGGTAAATAAAAACGGTCTATGTAGAAAAATGACAATAATATCTTATATCGATCTGGATCATCTATGATACCATCGTGATGTTTTCTTTAACATTGGAAAAATTTATATGTACAATGTGCCAGTGGGAGTGTTTCTATTATATGTTTACAAAAGTTCAGTCAGTCAGTCAGTCAATCAGTCAGTAGCAACGTAGAACTTCGTACGTACGTACATGAGTTGAAGTTGACATACCACATTATCACACAGATACAATTGTCAACTCAAATCCCTTAGATCTATGCTGCATCCCCGAGACGCACATACAGGATCCAAGTACAGTTATTAGTCTGACCTTACCTTATCAATCTAAAAAACCAGTACGTCAGTCAGTAAGTCAGTCAGTCAGTAACAACGTAGAACTTCGTGCGTACGTAAATCAGTTCGAGTTGCTACACCACATTAGCATAGAGATGCAGTGGTCGATTGAAATCCCGTAGTGGTAGAGGTAATAAGAGTATAAGCAGTAATCGGGAAAATTAGGGTTTGGAGATGTTATTTAAAGAGTATAATCCAGTGAAATAAATTTGAGAGGAGAAAAAAAGAGACAAGGAGGAATAAGGAGATCAAAATTTGGGAGAACACAAAGAGTGGATGCACCTGCACCATTGCAAACGATTTTGAGCCATGTCATTCAGGGTCTCTAACCATCAGTTGCTATCATCTCGCGGATCCCAACCACGTAGTCTACACCTATCAACATGACTCAGTCCACTTTTCAGTGACATCATGAATTTATGCCATGTTTTGGTCTGGCCACCCTTAGCTTTCTTTCAACCTTCTCCTACACCATAAAACATCGCACGTCGAGGCAGTCGATGGCTGGGCATACGTAATACGTGTCCCAGCCATCTCAACTGATCAAGTTTCACTACTTCATTAATTGATTTGCCATCCTTACCTAGTACCCGTTTCCTAACAACTGCATTACTTACTCGATGGTTCCAGGATATACGAGCAATATTTCGAAGACACCTACGATCGAATACTAGTTTTACAAAATTTAATCTTTTCCTAGTTGAATACGTTCGGCATCTCGTTTTCTTTATTCACTGTTGTCTCTGAAGGATTTCACATATCCTGGTGAAACACTATGTAATTACTGCCGAAATTCTGGAATGTTTTATAATCCACAGTGGTAGTAAATGAGTTGGTATCTTGAAACATCGTGTTTAGTGGTTTCAATGGCTGTTGATGTTTTCCCTGTGGTTATTATACTGCGGATTATTTTGATGAAGTTTTGTTCTCTGAGCTGGATGGTTTAGTCATGGAACTTTCATCGTTCTTCCGAACGACATCATCAGTACAAACTTCAGATAGACTTCTACTTGAAATTTGTGCTGATATTGTCGTTCAAAACAACAATGAAAGCTCCACAACCAAACATTCAGCTAAGAAATCATCCACCTGAACTACGGATTATTCCCCAATATTAAAACTAAGTAATAAATAAAAAACAGTTTTCAGCTAATTCTAGTTCTTGGCTAAATTTCTTTTCAAATTAACCAACATCATTTACATAACTAATCAATTTTGTTTTTAAAAATTAAATTCTATACAAGTTACCTGTGCTGTTTTAATAACATCAAGAAATGGTTCAACTCCTGGACCAGCTGGTGATTTTCTCCATTTCCCTTGACTTCTTTCACCAAATCGATCAAGTAGAACTTCTTTTCCTAAAAATCCTCTTTCTAAATCTCGACATGCCATAATTACAGTACATCCACGACGTGCTAATTCACCGCTTAATTCAAGTCCACAACCAATATTTGCACCAGTTACAATAACTAATTTCCCATCTAAACGACCAGGTAGTCTACATAATCGATTAGTAATTTTAGATTTTTGCATTGTTTACGGAATATAACTTTTTATTGTTTTGATTGTTTTGTTTTTTCTAAAAAAAAGAAAGAAAAGTGAATGATCAACTTTAAATTCGTTTTACACAATTTTCAAATAACCAATAGAAAATACATTTCTTTTTTTGACTCATGATACTAATCAATAGAATGAAGGTTTCACATGTGTTCATTTATTGTTTCTATGTGACAACACATGACCATTTGTCTGAAAGATAAAAAGTGTATTTTATATCCATGCGCGCACGCGTGCACGCACACGTATATATACAAATACATTATAAGTGAATGAAGTAAACACATATGGTAGTGGTGGTGGTGGTGATGATGATGTTAAGTAACTAGGGTAATATTACCAAGGTATAAAAACTACTCAAAAAAAAACTTATTGTAATGTATTTGTCATTGATATTCGTAATATAGAAATGTTGCTTACAATTTCATATTGACATGTCATTCATTTAATTAAAGTAAATTAACTCCGCCTGGAGACCCTCCGGGGGCTACTGCCGGTCCCAAGCCCGAATAAAGGAGGAGGGTTGGGCATGGGGTTAGCGATCCCATCCCGTAGAAAACTAACTCGGTAAAAAAACGCTAACCAGGAAAAATTATTCTTTTTGAAGGCGCGGATCGGCAAAGCAAGAGCTGCATATTTACAACTGAAGAACATCTGGAACTCAAAACAATTGTCAACCAACACCAAGGTCAGGATTTTCAATACAAATGTCGAGACAGTTCTACTGTATGGGGCAGAAACCTGGAGAACTACGAAAGTCATCATCCAGAAAATACAGGTGTTTATTAACAATTGTCTACGCAAAATACTTCAGATCCGTTGGCCGGACACTATCAGCAACAACGTACTGTGGGAGAGAACAAACCAGATCCCAGCGGAGGAAGAAATCAGGAAGAAGCGCTGGAAGTGGATAGGACATACATTGAGGAAAGCACCCAACTGCGTCACAAGACAAGCCCTCACATGGAATCCTTAATGCCAAAGGAAAAGAGGAAGACCAAAGAACACATTACGCCGAGAAATGGAGATAGACATGAGAAAAATGAACAAGAATTGGATGGAACTAGAAAAGAAGGCCTAGGACAGAGTGGGTTGGAGAATGCTGGTCAGCGGCCTATGCTCCATTGGGAGTAACAGGCGTAAGTAAAGTAAGTAAGTAATAAGTGACTTATTGAGACGTTAAAAATGAAATTGAAAATTGATCTTAAGTTTTCATTTTAATTTACTGACTTACTTACTTACGCCTGTTACTCCCTGTGGAGGAGAATAGGTCACCCATCATCATTGTCTATCCAACTCTGTCTTGGAAAATCCTTTTCAGTTGTTATTCATCCTTGTTTACGTCTGCTTTCAATTATCAACGTAGTGTGTTCTTTGGTGTTCTTTTTCGTTTGGTCTTTAGATGGAAGCTGTTTTGTTTTCTCGCACAATAGACTGGTACTGATAATATTCGGCAAACGGACATTCAGTATCCTATGTAGACAATTGTTTATAAATACTTGTACTATTTTGATGATGGTTGTGATAGTTCTCCAAGTTTCAGCTCCGTACAATAGAACTATCTTGACGTTTGTATTAAAGATTGTGAATTTGATATTGGTTGATAGTTGTTTTGAATTCCATATGTTCTTCAGTTATAGGAATGCTATCCTTGCTTTGTGTATGGTCGCCTTTACATCTGTAATTTAGGTCGTGATTCAATTATTATTTGTTTATGGATCAAATTTTCTGAGCATTTGATCGGTTTATTTCATCCTAAATTAGCTTCAATATTAATAGATAACAACGTTCATTAGATCATACTTATACTTTTCTAATTTACTACGATTAAATGGCACTTGATTTTCATTAGTTGAACTGAAAGATGAATAAGCATAGAGTAAATATTCATATAAAGATTAATTTAAAAATATACAAAATGAAGGAAGCATCATCGATGAACATGGAGGATCAGATGCAGACGTAATGTCGAGGATTTACAAATCAAGGACCACATTCCTACAATTGAAGTACACATGGAACTCAAAACAACCATCAACCAATATCAAAGTCAGAATCTTCAATACGAACGTCAAGACAGTTCTATTGTACGAAGCTGAAACTTAAAGAACTACAAAAACCATCATCAAAAGAATACATGTATTTCTAAACAATTGTCTACGCATGATACTGAATATCCGTTGTTGACCGGATACCATCAGAAACAGTCTACTGTGGGAAAGAACAAAACAGCTTCCATCTAGAGAGAAAATTAAGAAGACATTGGAAGTGAATAGGTCATTCATTGAGAAAATCACCAAACTATATCATGAGCCAAGCACTAACTTGGAATCCTGAAGGGGAATGGAAAAGAAGAAGGTTGTTAAACACAGTGTCGGGAATCGGAAACAGACATGGAAAGGATAAATAGCAACTGGAAGGAACTGGAAAGGATTGTCCAGGACAATGTAGGGTGGAGAGTGCTGTTGGACGGCCTATACTCCTCCATGAGGAGTAACAGGCGTAAGTAAGTAAGCATTCAAAATGAAAGTATCGACTGCTTAGTATAATTGTAGTGAACGAAGAATTGTTGGGGACAATAAATGTATTGTTTAATATAAATTACTGAATGTCTTCATAAAATATGAAATACCCATACATTATCCATCAGTTGACTTTTACAAACTTCATCATTCCTTCATACCTGTTATCATTACAATTGCTCTTTGTTTACATTATTGTTTTCTTTGATTTCATCTTCTCAACCTTCTGCTGCTAGACATTCTAATTCTGATTAGTGTTACATACTACTTATGTCTGTCGACATAAATAGCGTACACTACATAGTGATCTATTACCTCATCACGAACGGATATCAAATGGAAAAACATTAAAAGTCAAAGAAAACTGAACACGTGTTTCGTTCTCCTTTACAATTCATTACCAGTGCTCGATCACATCTCTATATTGAGTACAACCGAGAAAATTACAGGTTATATGATGAAGTTATTATGACTTTATCCACTGATTCAGAAGATAATGTTTCACATTTACAAATGGTATCAGTTCATTATATCTTATTTGATCACGATCTTGAATTCTATCATATATTGGGTTATGAATATCCAATATTGAGGAAATTTAAAGTTAGATGAAACGACTGTTCAGTGTATTCTTGCTTCTATTGGTTCTATAATATGATACCAGTTCATAGAAAACCATTTATAAATAACCGAAAATCTCAGTAATTAAATTCTCAGATAGAATTATATATCATCAATATAAAATGATATTCAGGCATCAAAATAAAAAAGAAACATAAGTCTCTTATGGGTACGTTTTCTTCCTTAATATAATTCATGAATAAATGATTTTGAAGATGAGAAGAGGTGTCAAAAAGCTTTTTTTTGTTATCGTATAACACAATTACCATCTTATACTCAGATTTCCTAAACGTTCAGCTCCTCACACACTTTTCTAACCCTTATTTAACCGTAGTAAGTAGGTGGATACTTTCAAGGTCACTTTGGTGTCGCTCAATTATCATCCATAAATTATTATCTCAACGGTGAATTTCTTAAAAGGACATTACCCTAGTTTCTACGAAGTTGGTTAAAATAAGTAGCATATGTGAAGCCAAAAAAACGTAAATATTTCAGTATTTTTGTAGTGAACAAGAACACGAATGGAGTCAACCGAATGTATTTGAACACAAAATCTCAGAACATCTCACCAAAATCTGAGAACCACACAGTAAATAGTTAATTTGCAAAATATCAATCCATCGTTTCAGATTTCATTGTTTGTGCATCTTCACATCAATTGCTTTCTGTTCCCGTTCTTTCCTTCTCGATCTTCTACTAAAATACATTCTATTTCTGATAATAGTTATATACTACTTATGTGGATATAAGTAGCTCACACCACACTTTCCATATGGAGTTATAAAACCATATTGACGTAAACGAATTGCTATGATGAATAAGCTTGTTTATTGATATAAGTTCAAGTGAATATCATATCTATTCCTATAAAAACAATTTGCATTATCTTTTCCATTATCTTAAACTAAGTTCCATTTGTATTTTGTTTGTATTTATTCTTCTCTTAGTATTTTTTTCTCTCTTATTTTATTCTTTGTTGCTATGCTTGATCATCTTTTCTTTTTTCCTCTTCATTTTCATATGGTCTTAAATCTCTATTAATTCATTATAGTTATACATCAAAAGTATACATTCTCGAATGTTATTCAATCGATGATTGTTATCATGATCATGTTATTGTTATATTCGATTTATTCTTATTCGGATCTTATTGATCAAATGATTACATCATTTTTTTTAATCTTAACCCGTGTCACTTAGTTACCATACAATAAATCATACTTATCATTTATTATTTAGATTATACACATTCATATTATTAATTGGATACAAGACTAAAACATTGAAATAAACGTTTAAACAGATATTACTTACTTACTTACTTACTTACTTACACCTGTTACTCCTCATGATGGAGTATAGGCCGTCCACAAGCACTCTCCATGCAACCCTGTCCTGGGCAATCCTTTTCAGTTGTCATTCATCCTTTTCATATCTGCTTCTATTTCCCGACGTAGTGTGTTCTTTGGCCTTCCCCTTCAGGATTCCAAGTTATGGCTTGCCTCGTGATGCAGTTTGATGATTTCCCATATGTATGTCCTATCGACTTCCATCATATATTCCTAATCTCCTCTTCAGCTGGAAGCTCGTTTGTTCTCTCCCACAGTAGACTGTTGCATATGGTATCAGGCCAATGGATGTTGAGTATCTTACGTAAACAATTATTGATAAATACTTGTACCTTCTTGATGATGGTTGTGGTAGACCTCCAAGTTTAGGCTCCATACAATAGAACTGTCTTGACATTCTTATTGAAGATTCTGACTTTGATAATGGTTGACAGACAGTTGTTTTGAGTTCCATATTTCCTTGCTTTGCCAATCCTTACCCTTACGCCTGCATCTTATCCTCCTTGTTCATCGATGATGCTGTCCATGTATATCAAGGATTCCACATCTCCCAGAGTTTCGCCACTAAGTGTGATTGGTTTGGTGTTCTCGGTGTTGTATTTGAGGATCTTGCTTTTTCTTTTGTGTATGTTGAGGCCTATTGATGTAAAGGCTCCTGATACACGAGTTGTCTTTATCTGCAATTATTTGTGTGCATGGGATAGGTGATCTGAGAAGTCCAAATCGTCTAATTCGTTCTGAGATGTCCATTGTATTCCGTATTTTCCCTCAGATGTCTAGGTCTTCATAATCCAGTCGACCACCAGGAGAAAGGGGGAGGGTAGAGTAGACAGTCTTATCTGTCTCCGGTCCTTACCTGGAATGCATTTGTCAGCTGATTCTCAATACTTTCAATTTATATCACGTCATTTCCGTTGCTATTTGACTGGTCTTCCCTGTCTCCCAAATTGTCCGGACGTTCCATGTACTTATAAAAATTGTTGCTGTGTTTGTTAGAAGGGGCATCGGCCTCGTGACTTCCGAAGGAACTCGGCTTTCACCATGAAGCATTATAGATCTTTTAAATGAAGACCTTCATACTCCCATGATAGAGTTTAAATGGTTCGAATTATTTTTCCTGGTTAGCGTTTTTTAACGAGTTAGTTTTCTACGGGATGGGATCGCTAACCCCATGCCCAACCCTCCTCCTTTACTCGGGATTGGGACCGTTAATATCTCCAGAATAGCTACAGGCGGAGTTTAAACAGATATAACAACTGGTTTATTAAAATAATTGAATGACCATTTATACAACACAACATAAACACTAAGGTTGAAGCTCAGTCTACTTATTTATATAATATAAGTAGTATTCGATAATATACAAAAGATTTATTAGATCATTATGTAGTTACGAATCAACAAATATTGGATCTTTATTATTATTAAGATTTGAGTTGACTATTTCAAGGTGGAATGTTGATAGTAAAAATAAAAATAACAATATCTTTGTAATATCCAAATTAGCAGTCAATTGGTCCAAGTTGCCGTACCTCATTAGAAGAGCAAGATGAACACCGGATTCATAGAAGTAGTTAATTCAATGGTGATAATATATAAGAGAAAGATTGTATATAAGGATATAGTACAGGGCTGAAGAACTAGTTCGTAGAAAGAAAGATATGAAGCTCTGAATATATTATAATTTTATCATCACACCTTGTTACTTATTCTCGTTTTAAGACTTTATACAAAAATTTTAAAAAGTACTTTCTAGTGGCAAGAAACTCGAAAGGTCGTGGAGTCGAATCCTGCAAGCGTGATCGTGGATGCGCATTGCTGAGGATTCCTATGCTAAGACGGAACGGCCGTCCAGTGCTTACAGGTTTTCCATGGTGGTCTAGCATCAATTGACTCATGATCTCAACTATTACAATTTCTTATATCCGTTTAATTCGCATTTTGAGCCACATTTGAGATAATTGAATGAATATATATAATCACAATACACTTCTCCATCATAACAACAGGGTTATTGGCCTCATGTACACAATAATGTTCTACATTTCAAGTATTTACATACATCTCTAGATAGACTATTCATACTCCTACAAGTGGAAAGTTGCAATAAATTATCTGAATAATTGACTTATTAAGAATCGTATAGAAACTAATGGTTGCGATGAAAACTAACTACAATATGCATGTAACTTCGATTAGTTTCAATAAGTTGAAGATGTTAATTGCTTGATAAATTTTGCGTCATACTGAATGATGCACTTAAGTGCATTATAAGTTGGAATATTTTTAATAACAATAAAACACATTCACTGACCATTGTTCAATGACGATGTGGTTTATACTGCTTATGTCGACATAAGTAGTATGTAACACCAGTAAGAATTAGAATGCCTAGTAACAGAGGGTTGAAAAGATCGAATCTAAGATAATGGGAACAGAGACTAATTGTTATGGCAATGAAGGAACGATGAATTTTATGTGAGATATGTGATGTAGGATTAGAAAATGAAATGTTGAACGTATGGTTGTCACATTTATTGAAAGAACTCGGTAATTTTGTGTTAAAATACAATTGGTTGTCAACACCTGAGTCTTCGTCTATTTCAACGACAATTATCAACTTATAAAAATGAAAAACCTGCGGAACGGCGAGCAGCATGAATTCTCATGCCAAAATAGTTTCATTGCAATTCCTTGAAAACTTGACTTTAGTCTTGTACACATAGCAAATATCTCATAGATTTTATTAATTCTCTCCGTTATTTTTGATTGTTCTTTTTTGTGTTCATAACGTTATACTACTTAGTAATTTGTATAATCGCAGATCCTAGAGAGAATATTATAGCGGCTCACGTTCAATTAAGGTTGTCCACATTTAATTCGGTTAAACCCTTTTGTTAACTTATTTAACGGATAGAGTCATCCGTACAATAACAACTTATCTTATATCATTGTACCTTTATTATTATTACACTTGTATGAATATGTATGCTTGAGCATTTCTTACTTACTGCCTATGCATATATTCATTCTGCTAACCTTACTATTAGTCGCTCAATTGATTCGATGATTCATTCATTTCCCTATGTATATTTGTGTACATTTTGATTGTGTTCGTTGGCTCTCTCGCTCATTCGACTCTCACGCTGACTCGCTTGCTTTTCGACACTACTCTTTCATGCTTGTTCAACGTACCTGTAATTTTGGCTATCCATGTGTGATGTAAGAATAAACTTAATCAATACTTTGTATTCTCCTTCTGATTAATACACAGTTGGGGTGTGATCTAGTGAAGGTTATCAGGACGAACTGTATACGAAATTTAAGGATTATATTATTACATTACCGACCACCGCAATATTCTTCATTCATACTATATATTAGTGTTTTAACACTTACGTATTTGTTATTTATTTTCTAGTATATAAACTACCAATTCGTATTTAATGACAAGTATCTAGATGAAGCTGTGACCTTTAATTCTTCTATTAATTAAACTATATTCTTTTAACATTTAAACGGATATCGTTTTTGTGCATTCATTTGACATATATTTACTTGAGACAGTTTCTATATATTTCGTATCTAGACATCGATCTGGTTTGTTGATTGACATTGTTGAATTAACCCAGCTACTGGTTGTCATTTCTTCTGTGCCATGCTTTTTTCATATCATTCTTACATATTTACTCCAGGGGATATTTAGTCCTCGATCGTGCCTTGGCGAGTGTAAATGCCTGAGATACCACAGGAATTGAGGTTTGTAAAATGTATTGGTTATGTTACCGTTAACATTGTACCGTAATGTACACAAATTTCATTTATTTGTATCAAAATTTTAAGCTTCACTCAACAATGGTTTTGATCTTCAAATGAATCTGACAAATGGTTTACATCACAGAATTACATCATCTTAAAAACCACTGTAAAGCAGCGAACCATAAGAACCTGTTGCATCCTAGAATGAGACGTCTCAATAATGTACTTATACAATTCCATGACGGATTGAACCCAGTACTTATCACAAGTATTTTAACTTTTAACCAGCGAGTTTAAATCAAACGATCTACATTTCAAAATTTGATTGCTTCACGATTTTACGTGATAACTTTCTCTCTCCTGATATTCGGGATCTTACTAACCACAGCTTCTGGTTACAAATTCTAAGAGTCCTTCTCAAAATTAATAACTAGTAAGAACATGACTGTATGTTGAGGAATGGTAAATCCTCAAATATATCATGCTATTGAAGAGTCGATCTTAAATTTACCAAGTGGTGGTCAAATTAATATCTATTAAATGAGGAGCGGAATTCGATTAAATTTTGTTAAGTTTTATTCCTTTTTTGAATTTCTTAATTAGTCACTATCATTATTATTTATTTATTTGAACACATAAACATTGGTACAAGGGGGCAACAAATAGATATGTGCCACATAACTCATTCGATTTGTGTCAGGGCCGGGATACTGCCCGTGTGCCCAAACCGAAGCAGGTGGTTTTATTAAGGGCCCACACTCGGAGCATTCGACCTAGAGGTTTAATCCACAAGGTAGTAGAGTAATGTAAGGAGATGCAGTCTCATGGTAGCCGGTGACTAACGATTGGTTCATACGTTATTTGTTCCTTCAGGATACTGGAGCCTATATTCACTATTGGTTTGGAATCATGGTTTCCCAACTCCCCTACGTGGACTCTCCGTATCCACCAACCCGGTTACAGCGTCGGATAATCGCTTTTCGTCTTCTCAACTTCGTAAAAAAAACAGTATTGGCACGAGAAGGTAGTGAGGACGACTTCCCTGGTAGTGGTTTTATACGCATGGCCATGTGAGAGCATTTCGAGAGGGAGAGCTAACTCTCCTCACCCTCGACCATACTAGGGCATTTGGGAGCTAGCTACTATCATATGATTATTTTTTAGTCACTATTATAAAACAAAAGATTACAGTGATTATTAGTCAGGTATTGTCAAGTGAAAACACATAGTAAACTCAAAGATTTATAATGATAGAGTCGAAATGATTCTATCAGTTATTTAAAAAAAAGTATTATTCAAGTTTTCATGATTGACAGCTAGTAGTCAACCAAGATAAATATCACCATAAATAATTATTATTGATGAGTTTTAATTTTAATTTTAGTTTACTGTCGCTATGACTTGTAGAAAACAACAACAGTGGTTGTTATGCAATAAACAAGGTAGTCATTGATTAAAGAATAATTAGAAATTCCCCAGGAAATAAAGCATAAATATTTGAAATGAATTTTTGACATTTTTTATCTGTGTCCTTTCTAATGACATTCCTTTCCGATTTTGTTTTTTAGTTATTATTGGCTATTTATTTATGGAAGATCTGAGGAAAGTGAGTTGAATGTAATAGTGAAGAAATTTATTTCTGATGGAAATAACTTTCTCGTCGACTGAGTTCTCGAGTATTGATCTCTATCCAGGAGGTCCACTTATCGACTTAGAATACGCAGATGACATAGTCCTGTTTGGTGAAGACGCTGACAAAATGCAGAGTCTTCTGGTAGCACTGAGCAACAATGCCAGGATGTTTGGAATGCGCTTCTCTCCCTCTAAATGCAAGTTGTTGCTTCAGGACTGGTCTGCGTTAACACCTGAACTAAGGATAGGGAGTGAAGTAGTCGAACGCGTTGACAACTTCACTTATCTTGGAAGTCTGATCAGCTCTAATGGGCTGGTATCGGACGAAATCTCAGCACGGATTCGAAAAGCTCGACTGACTTTTGCCAACTTACGTCACCTATGGCGAAGGCGAGATATCCGTCTATCAATAAAAGGACGAGTATACTGCGCGGCAGTCCGTTCTGTTTTAATTTACGGCAGCGAAACATGGCCATTAAGAGTAGAAGACACTCGTAAGCTACTAGTATTTGACCACAGATGTCTTAGAAATATTGCTGGCGTCTGCTGGGATCACCGGGTAAGTAATAGTGAGGTTAGACGCAGGGTATTAGGGAATGATGGTAAATCAGTTGATGAGATTGTGAATCTTCGTCGACTGAGATGGTTGGGCCACGTGTTGCATATGCCTGAACACCGATTACCACGACGTACAATGCTAACCGATGTTGGAGATGGTTGTAAGAAAGTTAGGGGCGGCCAAACCAAAACGTGGCATCAGTGCTTGAAGACACTAACTTCTAGTCTTAGCCATGTTGGTAGATGCAGACTACTTGGTTGGGGTCCGCGTGACCATCGTAACCAATGGTTGGAGACTCTTGGTGACATGACTCGAAATCGATCACAATGGCGTCGGCGTATACACTCCCTGTCTTCCCTTAAACTAAGAGATTAAAATCGCTTCATATCTTTCTTTCTACGAACCAATTCTTTCTTCTTGTACTATATCTCTATATGCAATCTTTCTCTTACATATTACTACCTTTGACCTAACCACTGCTATGAATCCGGTGTTCATCTTGTTGTGCTGATGCGGTATGGCAACCTGGACCGATGCACATATGTGCCTGGTCCTACGTTGTAGCTGACTGACTGACTGACTGAATAGTGAAGATTTAAGGGAGGCATAACCCGACTCACACGTCCGTGTCGTGCTTCCTGGATAATCAGAGGGATGACTCATGAACTAACGTGAGCGGTAACCCGGGTGGTAGAGGTCGGGCTAATCACCCACTCAACCGATACCCACAAACTGATTACGAAAGCCGCAAAGAATCACAGCACAATTACTCCTAGATCGAAAAACGACAAAAAATTCACAAAAGTGGTGTATGGGATGTACGGGGTTTCTCCCTACGGGGCAAACTCCAACCGATTGCAACAAGTTATTCTAGTCCCGGTAGTTGTGCTGTGCTTCGATGTGGCCTGTTTCTCTCCAGAAGGGCCTAATAGGCTTCACCAACTTGTTAGGCTGGAACGGGGGGGAAGGGGTGAAGATTCGAAATACGAGCGAATAGTGTCCGGGAAACGGACTGTCATAAAGCGTGAAAAACTAACTAACCATCTCAGGAATGTTACAAAGACTAGATAACAGTTATGAAATATGAAATCAAGGTACATAGTATGATAAGACCAATCTTAAATGAAGTGTAATTACAGAACACATGGGAACTGAAATACAAAGGTTTATATTAAAAGGTTAACAAACAGGCAGGCAGGAGGAGGTATTTGAAAAATCAAAGGTTATGGACATGGTAGGAACTTAAATTAGATAAGTTCTTTTATATGATAGAAGCCACGGTGATGCATCCTGTAGATAGCTTTGGACGATGAATATGTTTTCTATCGACCATGCCTACGTAATACTGATGTTTCTGAGATGGTGAAGATTTGTAGCTCAGGTGGATGATTTTGATGGAGTTTTGTTCTCTGAGCTGGGTGGTTTGGTCGTGGAGCTTCCATCATTCTTCTGAACGACATCACCAGCCCAAACTTCAGGTAGAAGTGAAGTGTTTGAATTTCTCCATATACATTTCACAGATTGTTCTGTACACCTCGATATTGATTGGTTATTATTGATCTTAAAAGCACCACGACCAAACCATCCAGCTCAGACAACAAAACTCCATCAAAATCATCCACCTGAGCTACAAATCTTCTCCACCATCTCAAAATCATATGAGCGTAATGCGTTTCTCGTTGTTCGAAAATGGGAGAATTTCGCCAAAAGCCAAGCTTCCACTCCATGAGTGTCTTCGACAGCACGTTCTACCAACAAGTGTAAGATATAGACCTCCAATCAACTGACCATAAGGATGGAAAATAGCTGAGCAAAGTGGAAGAAAAATGGTTCACCTAATGATAACGGATGCACACTACAGAATCCACAAATACCAACACGTCATAAAGGACCAAAAGATGAAGCTACAAAGGACTAGAAGCCGCGATATTACCAGTGATCAAGCCGAAAATTTGGATTCGCTATGTAGACGACACATTCGTCATCTTCAAAAAGAGTGAGCTGGAAAACACTTACAAGCTGATCAACGTCTTCGATGACATCAAATTCACAATGGAACAGGAGTCAGACAACAAACTATCATTCTTGGATATATTAATCACTAGAAGCGACACAGGAAAACTGGAAACTCAAGTGTATAAGAAACCGACCCATACAGATCAAATTCGCAACTACAATAGCAACAACCCAAGAGCTCACAAAATCAACTGATTACACACTTTGTTCAAGAGGGCAAGAACACACTGCAGCACACTGGTAGCACGAGAAAAAATGAAGAGAAATACCTGAAGGACGTATTCCAAGAGAACGGCTACCCAATCAACTTCATCAAAAAATACTAACCGCACGTAGCATCAGAACCCAAGTCAAGTACAGAAATCAACAAAAGGATCACCTTGCCATACATAAAAGGCACCTTCGGGATAGGTGTGGCACACAAACCGACAAAATCACTACAATCAATCCTATGCAAACCAAAGGATGAAATAACAAAGGGAAACAAATCAAACATCATCTACAAAATAAATTGTACCAACTGAGAAAAACACTACATCGGACAAAGCGGACACTCCCTTCACCTTCGCCTACATGAACACCAATTAGCAGTCAAACGCCAAGATATTTCCTCACCTATATCAATACACAAGGATAACTGCGGACACTCATTCGATTGGAAAAATGTGGAAATCTTGGACAGAGGAAATTCCAAAAACACCAGAGAATTTTTAGAAGCCCGGCACTCAGGTCAATCGGCAATCATCAAGCACATTGAAATCGATCCAACTTATCAACCAATCAGGAAAATTATGCACAAATATAGGAACAAAGATCAAACCAATGGGAGATACAACCAAAACAAAGGAGTAAACAACGACAAATTTAAGGTCAATATGAACCAATCAACATCGAGCTGTACAGAACAAGCTGTGAAATACATATGGAGAAATTCAAACACTTCACTTCTACCTGAAGTTTGGGCTGGTGGTGTCGTTCAGAAGAACGATGGAAGCTCCACGACCAAACCACCCAGCTCAGAGAACAAAACTCCATCAAAACTGATGCCTCTTTTTTTAACATGACAGTCTCATGTTTTTAATCCCTTTTCGGTAGAACACCCATCTAACCATAAATATACCTAAATCAGCAGACAGCCCACAATAGAATTTATCGGGAAAAGAAACTTATCTCTCTTTGTAACACGAACTTTCATCTTATCTGTAAATATAATAATACGTATCTGTCGCGGTGAAACACAAAATAGCGATCTATCAATGTTCCAAAAAGTCCTCGATAACTACCAAACTGATTGACCTCTAATTGTTTATTGTTCAAATTACTGTCAACTCAGTGTAGGTATACATCTCGACAGATTTGAGGTGAACAATAAACAAAGAAATCAGCTATTTCGTTCCGCTAAACCAACTTCGATAATGAAACATACTTATTTTGTGGTCTGAAAAATCAAATTATCTAGTTATTTGTTTCAGTCAGTCAATAACAACGTAGAACTTCGTACGTACGTACATCAGTTCAAGTTGCCATACCACATTAGAACAGAGATGCAGTTGTCCATTCAAATCTCACAATGGCATAGGTACGTCTCAGTAAGTCATTACTTAGTCACCAAATTTTCTCGGCCTGAATTTATGTGGCTTCCAACTACAAATTACTGACAAACATACACACAGGTGTAAAAACCTACAACAACTGATTATCATTATAGGGGTTGTGGAGATTGTTAAGTTCGGTTCATTATCTCAATAATAAAAAATTGGTTAATTTGACCAATGGTCGACTTTACTTGAAAATCTAACACTCTATAACGATTTTGAAAAACACCGAATCCCCATAACTGAGCAGGGTGAATTAAGTTGTACGACATTACAATAGACAGCTGAGGTTTTGAGCCACAACTAAATATGACAGAATGGTAGTGGGTAGACGAAAATGATTTACGAATAAAGACGATAAACATCGAGAAATGACATGTGTTCTTTAGAGATTGGAATTATGTGTGTGTCACGACTCAAGAAGTTAGGTTTGAATGCGAAACAAGTATAAGATAAGCACTATCAAACAACTTTGAAGTGAGAAATGATATCTATTTGATGATCTCTAGTTTTTTTCATTGATAATAAACATTTATGAAGGAAATCTAGACGAAAAACAAGTGTATGGTTAAGTTAAGTTTTTATTGAAAAATGTCATCTAGGAACTTTCGGTATTTATGGTAATTCGAATATATACATAAGTGCATAGTTTGTAACGTAAACTATAAGGAGAACATGAGCTCATAAAACAATGTCAACATCATGCTTAATTTATCAAACATCATAACGTTTAGTTTTTGACAATTTATCCCAAAATGTTTCCAGATTACGTGTAGGAAAACGACGATTGAATTGTTTAGCATATCGATCATAGAAAATCATATCTTCCATTTGCAATTCACGCATCTGGATTTGAAAATACATAATTAATGGTACAACATTTAAGATAATCAGAAAAGAAGCTAAGATTTAATAACGACATAACCTCTGACTGACTTAAAAAGTGTAAGATTTTCAAACAGTAGTTACTGAACTGTTGCCTTAAACTACGTCCCAATAATTAAATAGACACCTGGGCTTTGACGTGCACTGTTGATGTTAAACATAATGGTACTAATCAGTCGCCTAAACTGAAATAGGCGCAACCAGGAATTTGAAGGGATCATTTTCCTCAATGTCACTTAAATATCTAAAAGTTTCTCAACTTTCATTTCCAAACTTAGTTGATTGATCGGTGGATAAGGACTTTTAGTCCTAACTGTGTATGATCGGAAAAGTTTCAGACGTGAAAATTGCAGAATCAGTAAACTAAAATTCAATTAATCAGGTGGGTATACAATGTCAAAACTAATACACCGTTTGTTATTGGGTTGTACACAACGAATGTTAACAAGTTTAAATTATAGATGACACCATACAGAATGAGTAGCATAAAAAAACAAATGGAATGATGGTGAAAATGGTAAACAAAAGTTCATATTTATGTGTCTTTTTAGAAATATGAGTGCCTATCAAGTTCAACCAAAGTATAAAAGAAAATCCATTAACTGCGTTAGTTTGTTCCTACTTTTTGACTTACCTCCTCACTAGTACACTTATAATTTCGGAGCAACTTTAAAAAAATTCATTGAGTAACTTTAATTATCTATATTTAGACACAGAAAAAGCTTTCTATACAGCTTAATGAACGGAACTTTTCTATCCGTGGTCAATGTAGAAGTTGCACTAATTTTAACTGGCTTTACAGTTAACAATAGCCAATGGAAGTTATTTTAGATTTCATAATTACTTTTAGACTTAAAATATGTTTTCCCACTAAATACCTTAGAACTAAAAGAAAAATAAAGAGGAACTCACTTTCTCATCAGCTAGAGTAACAGCTTCAACTTCTTCACTGAAATACGGTTTCTGAAGGTACATATGGTTTTGGCGAGAAATAAGAAGCTCATCCAAAAACGCTTCTTTACGCGCATTAGTTAAACGGGGGATTTTCCGTTGTTTACCACCCCAAACACTACCGGGCATTGATTTCCAGGGTATGAAACGTCCATAACGGACACTTGACAGAAGCATTCAAAGACTAGAATATTAACACAATTTAACGGAAACAGTGAGGTGACTTCTCATCTGATAAATAAATGGATATGAACACATGATATAAAGTAACCAATTCATCAGAGGTATTTACGAAAGGGGATCAGATAAATAAAAGCTATCGTGGTATACAACACTGAGTGGTTCATTTAAAACGAAAAATACTTGAAATTATTGTGACTGAAATTAGTGAAAACATGGACACAACCAAATCACTAACTATATATTGGCAACCACAACAGTCAAAGAGATGCTATGATGTTACCCCTAGCCTTTTATGCTTTTGGTCTTAACCACCTCTTATTCGAATTTCACGAACTCGCGTACTCTATCGACTGAATTAGCCACGATCGTCAAGGCGATTACATACAGTTCGTTAGAGTCTGTCTGTACGCAGGGTTGTAACGATTTGTTAAGCAAGTTCTGAACATTTTTGTAACATGAAAACCATTTAAACGAATTCGTACTGCACCCAAACCGACTTCGGAATTGCTCACTTCAGAAGCCCAAACTTCCTAAAATCCATCTTTCTGAGATCTTCATCACCGGCATTTAATTTCAGCTGTATCGCTGTTTCAGAATCTCATTTTTTTACACCATCTGTGAGCGATAAGTCTTTCGAGGCAGAAATCCATGACCCTTTTAGTTTATATTTATTCTGTTGCATTACAGCCCTTTCATTTGCTTTGAAAAGCAAATTTTTTAATTATAGTTTACTCATAACTCACCAACTTATTGGTAACACGAGTATGTTATTGTGACATGAAAGATCAAAAGCTGCTTAAAGATTTAGCCTTCATTGGCTTCAACAAAGCTTTTGACAAAGTCTCATACAACGGGCTGTTATCCAAGTTGAATAATATTGGGACGAGCGGTAACTTTGTTTTAGGGATAAATGATTTTATAGTTGGACACTAGCAAACCGTATGGGTTTGCCCCAAGTTGTCTAGCTGTAAAAGTGTCTAGTTGAGTGCCTCAAGGTAGTTTCGCAGTCAGTGCATAAGGGGCTGGCTGAACCAAGCCTATTACTCTGTCGTAATACAAAAGGATTAGACATGACTTAAACACTATCTTTAATCTGCTTAATAATAATTTCCCATCTAAAGTACACATTCTCCCGTCTTACAGAAGAATTTAAGAGGACATTCCAATAAATTCCACAAGCTCATGACCAATTACTTGTCAGCTGACTACCAACTTTCACATCAAATAGTGAAACTCCTTGCTACAACACGCTGTCAATGCATTAGAAGTGGGAAAAAGTGAGGGACCATTATCAGGAACAACACAGGTTATCCAACCTTTCTAGCCGTACCAAACCTAGACTGAGTTTCTGGTTGACGATCGATCAAAAGTACGAAGCAACTTTAAAACCCATTCTTGGAGACCCGTACTTACTGGAGCGACAGAGCTAGATCAGTACTCATTTATATTTGATGTCGCCCAACCTTTAGTGATACGTCATGCTGACCATGTCACATTATGGGGAAAGGTAGTAGAGGATGCTGGCGGACGTGGGTTACCAAGTTTGAATTTCCTACAACAATCTCATATACCTTCCAGATTTGAGCAATTAACTGACAAGTAAAATATCCACCATGCCGTCAGCAATAGCTGACTGACTGAATAGCGAATGTGACGCGGAGTCTCGGCAGCTTCGTATCCTTGCCTCCAGTACGTTGTACGACCGTTGTTAGTTTAATTTTGAGAAGCTTGAGCTCCTTATTTAGATCATCCGAAAACATCCTATCATCTTTTTCTTGTAAACTGAGGAATATATCAAAGCGGTCTCCTAGATTCATGACTATTAAGGGATTAACATGAACTTTGATTGATTTCCTAGGTCTCTGGGTACGTAGAGGCCGTAGTCCTTCTTGTTTTACGGTAGAACAATCTTGGTAGTATATTATACGGTCGAACCACTAAATAATTTCTCCAAGACCTAGGCTTTAAGAACTTTCAATGCTGAAGTTTCTAACGCCATTTATGGGGGTCTATAGACGACTATAGTCGTCTATGGTAGTCATTCTAGACACCACAGTTGCATTTGGAGGTTAAGCTAGGAGACGAAAGCTTGCCGAGGGAATCTAACACCGTTGGTGTTGGTGTGGTGATGAGTTACAATATATCTCAAGTGAAGTTGGCGCCCACCGCTTATCTTTCGTTGGCTATGCGTTTTGGACCTGATTTCTTTCAGAGCTGTTGACAATATTTCCCTCAATCCGGTCAGAAGACTGATTATATTACTCAGCATGTCCTCAAAATTTATATTAACTGTGTCCATTACCCACCTGTCATCAGATTTGATGAGTCTATTGTAAGCAGTTGAAGTGAAATCTATGCATATCACATCCCAAGCAACACAAAAATGGGAAATAAAGGGGAAGAAAGGAGAAATAAAGCGGACGAAAGGGGAAATAAAGGGGCCTAATATTAGGCCACCCTGTGCATTTGTGGCATTGCATACCACATATAATGGCAAATCAATGGTCATGTTGCTTACAGGTACTTTAGCGATTATGATAAAGCATAAGTTGTTGAACGAATAGGCATAAAACGTTTATATCCATTAAAAAAAATTGTCAAGACAGGTGGTAAACATATTCGAAATAATAATAATAACCTCTTATCGTAAGGAACCGTAGATACCGAGTATTTATCCCAGGACCGACCTCAACTAACTGTTAATTCAAAAGATACTCAGAAGGAAAAGTAATCCACTTGGGCCTCTGAGACTATAATTCAAGGACGACCTTTGAGCGCTGTTCAAGTGACCTCAGAGATAAGCGTGTAGTGACCCACTTCTATCAAGAGAACGCGACTTTCTTCAGTCCTCAGTAATAAGGATAGTAGGTTGGTGAACCTATGTTAATCCTGACAGATTGCCTTCCCGTGAAGGTCCAGTTTCTCCTTGAAAATATTCACTGATGAGACTGATACCACTTGTTCGCTAAGGCGTTCCAATCATTGACTACTTGATGAGAAAACCGGAACCCCACTTTAAGTTTATTAGATCGTGGCTGATGAAGCTTTTGCTATGACTTCGGAGATTATTAGTGCTGGAGGGAGCAAAAATACGAGACAAATTAACACCTAAATCATAATTAAAGATACAAAATGACAGTATAAGGTCACCTCGCGTCCTACGATACGACAAGGGAAAAGGTCCAGGTGTTTTAAACGTTCATCGTAGGGGAGTTTAGAAAGACCCTTCACTAATTTTGTTCCCACACTCTGGACACGCTCAAGGGAGTTAGTATACTTTACCAGACATGGGCTAGTTGCTTGGACACAGTACTCTAAATGTGGTCTTACATAGGTGGGATATAAAATTCGAAACGTTTCCTCGTCAAAAGATTTGAACTCTCGGTGAAGTGACCATAACGCACGAAAACCTTTGACAGCGGCTGCTTTGCAATGCGTAGTTGTTTTTAAATCATGACTTAATACCACTCCTAAGTCTTTATGCTCTTGAACGCATGGGAGAGGTTTACCCTCAATAGTATAACGGTAACTATTACCGTGACCAATGTGCATTAGTACACTCTTCCTAGCATCGATTTCTAAGCCCCACTCTCGAGCCCATCTAACTAAATCGTCTAAGTCAGCTTGAAGATCCAGATGATCAGCCGCACTTCTTATTGTTCTCCAGATTTTTACATCATCCGCAAACAATAATGTCGACGACCTAAGTAACATCTGTAACTCATTAACGTAGAGAAGGAAGAGCAGAGGGCCTAAGATGGTGCCTTGTGGTACACCACTTTCGACTGGCTTCCAATCGGATAGCGTTCCGTTGACCCTCACTCTCTGTCTGCGGTCACATAAGAAATTTCCTATCCACTCATGTACAGTACCTATTATTCCGAAGCTCGTGAGCTTCTGCATAAGACCTACGTGTGAAACCTTGTCGAATGATTTGCTAAAATCTATGAATATCACATCGACAGACAGAACGTTATCTAGGACTGCTGTCCAATCCTCCCTCGCAATAAGCAAGTTAGTCAAGCATGAACGCTTGTTACGAAAACCGTGTTGCTCAGGAGCTAACAGGTTGTGTAAATCTATGTAGCTTAGCAACCTAACCTGAATTATATTTTCAAGTAACTTAACGACTATCCTAGTTAGACTGACAGGCCGACAGTTAGATACTATCTGTCGCTGACCGTCTCTAAATATAGGACTGACTATAGCGTCCTTCCAATCTCTAGGGAGTTGAGCGAGTGAAGGGGACATGTTGAAGAGTGGCGCAAGCGGTTTTGGAATAATGTCCGCAAGAGATGACAGCAACCGTGGATGTAACCCGTCAGGGCCCGGTATCTTACCAGGTTTGAGGTTAGTTATCAACGGAAGGACAGTTTCCTCAGTCACCTGTACAGATTCAATGGTTGGTATCTCGGTGTGAGTGGGACAAGTATTTGTTACAATGAACGTAGAGAAGACTTCGCTTAAATAGTTTGAAAATGTTTCAGCTTTTGCTTGGTTTGATTCGGCTAGTAATTCTGAATTTTCGTGTAACAGTAACGGGGGAATACCATCACTACGTTTCGTCCGCCGTTTAACATACGAAAACAATCGTTTCGGACAAGTACGGCTATCATATATTAACTGTCGTTCGTAAGTGGTACGGGATTTGGCTATGGTTTTCTTACAGATATTACGGAATTTTTGGTACTCACGCTTAAATGGTTCGTGACCTGTCAACAAGAATAAGTCCCAGAAATGTTTCCTACGCTTTAACAGCTTACGGGTTTCCTTATTAATCCATAGAGGGCAATGTGATAGCTTACGTGCTGACCATGGGATAGACGGCGACGTTACGGACTCGAATGTAGCCTTAAACTTATTCCATTCATCTTCGATCAATCCATCCGCGTCGACCGACCAATCAGTCGAGGTAGCACAGTTTCTGATCGCCGGAATATTGGCTCGCCAGATATTGGGACGGGGTGGAGCAGATACGAATTGTATACCATGTGTCCTAAACTTAAAGTGAATTACAACGTGATCACTGTTCACTAGTGGAGGAAGGTGCTGGATATCAAAGACATCCTCACAGTGGTGGGTGAGGGCGAGGTCCAGCAGTGACGGAACATGTTGCAAATCAATACGTGTCGGTTTTGTAATGCATTGTACAAGTGCACACTGAATAACAGTAGATAAAAGGTCGCTATCGAAACCACTACCTGGAGCTGTAAGCTCTATCCAGTTGATATGCGGTGCGTTGAAGTCCCCAATGATGAGACAACATTCTGCCATACTCCAAGAACAGATGTGTCTTGGGATAAAGTCGTCAACAAGGCAACACGGACTGCGGTATATTCCCCCTATATTCACTGGTTTGATAGAATCATTTATGGTTACAAGTAATTTCACCGGTGGTTGTTTTACTGTACTTGTTTTTTTAACTGTACTAAAGACATTCTTCCGTTGATTGTGATTTTGCTTGCTCATTGATTGCGCTTGTACTCCTTTGGCGCGATTTCGGTATTCTTTCGATACCACGAGATCGCCAACTAATGTATCTCGCCACAACTTCAAATCGCTTTCTGTTATCTGGTACACAACCTTCTTGTAGTGGTAATCATAGTCGACCGCGACTCGACGCCACACTACAAGCCTATTAATTATTCAATGTTCGGATGGATTTTCTGATAATGCAGTCCTCGATGTTTCCCAGTATACGGAAGGTACATTAAGACAGGAAGAATAGTCCTAACGTGATTTGCATTTCTTAAACTTTCGCTGTGTTATTATGCAACAAAAGTACCATTTCTGAGCTATACGTTCGGTAGATTACTTTTATTCCGGGTTTCACACAATTGAAGAGTTAACTGTGGTTTTGCCTCAGCTTACTATTCGGCTTTTTTTCAGTTATTCACGTTAAGGCTAGTTCGGTTTATCTCATCCGTTTTTATCCATTTTCGCCCGTTTTTAGTGTATTTTTAAAAGCGGTTTTAGGCTTTTACGAGCGTCTATAATACGGTTTACGTCAATATAGTCATGAAAAATTCATGCAGACGACCTGGATGCAGTTTCGCTGTTACATCTGGCATGCAGTGTGACAGCTGCAAAGCTTGGTTCCATGAAGTGTGCACAGATCTCACAGCAACTGCTTACAACAGACTCAGCGAGTCGGATCATAATTGAGAATGTGTTACGTTCAGTACGGATACTGTAGTCTTGCTGAGTAACATCATTGTACTATTGACAGGTCTGCGGAGTAAGTTGTCAGCAAACTTGGAAAACGACAGTCATAAGAAGGGTAGACAAACAAGGACGAGCAACGAAAACAAGAATATGGATCTTGACAGCGCTACTATCGATGGAGCATGCATTAGCACTAGTGATGACATGCTGAAACTCAACACCATCATTACGTCCACGGTAATAGACTCCCTTAGCAAACTCGGGTCTTCCAGCTCAGGGTCCTTGAATGCAACAGTGGTTACCGAAAACTCTGTAGGTGATTGGACCCACGTTAATAGAGCTAAAAAGGACCAGGTGTCACCGTCTAAGCTGAACATCCCGAGTGTTGTACGGAAGTCAACTGGTGATCTGGTCGAACAGTCTACCCCCAAGAATGTCCGTCCAGTCATCAAAGAGCCTAGAAATCAAAAACATGCTTCGACCTCCAAACAACAAGGTGCTGAACTTGAACTCACCGGAAAACCTGGAAAAATAATAACGGTTCGTGATGACTCTCATAATCATGAACCTCAAAGACAATCCTGACCATCCTCTCAGTTTGTAGGACAAAAATGACAGGATGCTCTGGGGAGAATTGAACAAGAAACTTGAACTTCCAAGAATAGAGCCTTTGACGGTCACACGGCTGACTCTGGGAAAGGAATCTAAGCATCACAATCACCCGAGGCTACTTCGCGTAACACTTAAGAATGCGACTGACGTAGAGAATGTCCTGCTAGCTAGTCATTTACTGAAATCCGATGGGAATGTAAGAATACTACCTGTTATACCGTATTCTGAGCGCAATCTCATCCGGAACATCCCCAAAGAATCTCGCGAGTTTTTCCGCGGAAAAAATATAGTCGTGCAAGGTGTACCGGAAAACATGGACCCTAGTCAAGCAAACTCTGATATTAGGGAATGGAAATTCATTAAACAGTCCTTGAGGCTCAAAAACATACTAGCTCAACATGTGACGAGACTAGCGAAGAAAGACGTAATTCTAGACCACGGCTAGTGAGGATAACTTTCCCACTCTCCCATATGGCGGCTGCAACTCTGTAAGCACTTCGTGGCAACAGACGTCGGTTGCCAACTGTGATCCATGTGCACCCGGATAGGCCACATGACGCCAGGATCAAGCACAAAGGCAGGTTGGAGCTGACCATTCCATTTGCGGACTGTCTTGATCACAAAAAAACCTGTAAAGAACGGGGCCTACCAGCTCGGCAAACCTCATGTGGGTAGGCTACCTGTCCATTCACGTAAGGCTCACACAAACAAACAGGAGGAAGCTCACGCGTTTCCAATTCAAAGCGTAAACTGCTTATACATGAACGCCATGAGTCTACCAAACAAAATGCATGAGTTACGTGAACTTAGCAACTCTAACAAGGCCAATCTGATAGGAATATCTGAAACTTGGGTATCATCTCAGTTCTCGGACCACGAGTTAGCAATACCTGGAATGTCTTTTTTCCGCCACGACAGAAAATCAGGGGTTGGGGGTGGAGTAGTCGTATACATACGATCTTGCTTGGAGGTGCACCAAGTTCATAACCTCGAGTTTAACAATCTTGAGGAATCTGTGTTGTGCTCCGTAAGATTGTCTAGTACTTCGAGGTGCCTAGTCGGAGTCATATGTAGGAAGCCCACTGCCGACATCGAGTATGACAGTCATATGCTGGAAGGACTATCCCGCTCTACGCGTCTCGGTGTCACGCGTATCCTGATTCTAGGGGACTTCAATCTCCCTAGAGTCGACTTCGCGGAACATACGTATATTGGAGGTGAAAACTCAACTGAAGCTCGGTTCTTCAATCTCATTGAGAACTTGGGATTATACGAAAATGTGAAGTCGGCAACTCGTTGGAAAAATAGTCAGATACCGTCGCGCTTAGACTGGGTATTTACAAACGAATTTCTAGTTGACAACCTCTCAATCCTGGCTCCTCTGGGAAAAGCGATCACGCGATCAAGTCTTCAGTTTTGTCAGCAGAACTGAGCTAAGATATCCCACCAACAACTTGCTCTGGAATTTCAAGTGATTGAAGGTATCAGCTCTACAGGACTATCTACAACAAGTAGGTTGAGATGTTCACCTCCAGCTCGATGTGGACGGTCATTGGGACTTCTTACTGCACACGCTCTTACGTACTACAAACCATTCAGTTCCTCAAACGGTTCCCAAAAGCTACAAACAACCTACAATCATCAAGAAACGCGCTCTTCGCCTGCTAAGCCACAAAAGGCACTGTTGGGTAGAATACAAACGAACTGACAACGGTGGAGCGTACAGGCAATATAAACATATAAGGAACATATGCACGAAGGCTATAAGAGAAGATAGGCTCCAGTACCAGATGAAGCTGATGGAAAAATTTACCTCTAATTCTAAAAGATTATTCCGTTATGCAGCCTCTCTTCGTCAAGCCAAAACTGGATTTTCGCAACTGCTAGGTCCTAATGGCCCGACCAATAACGACGGCGATGCCGCTAACCTTCTGGCTGAACAATACTCTCGGACGTTTCAACCGACCGACATCAACTTTACTGATGACAGCTTCGTCTGCAACTCCAAAGGACTTTCCAAAGTGACCCATTTGCATTCTGGTGACAGCCTCAGTGAGACTCTTAACACTCGCAATGAGTCCTTCTATGACGGGGTCTTTTGCTGATTCTACTTTTTGTGTGTGATTTATTGTGCCTGATCCAGTTGGAGGACCTCTTTCCATTATTCTATCGGCTATACGCGCTAAATGAGATAATGAGGTTTCAGGATCTTGTGCATCCAAACAGTGTTGGACGTAGCATGGGAGAGCTTGTATCCATCCTTGTTTTAGGACTGCTTCACCCACTGTGTTATCACCCACTAAGACTTGGGGGTGACGTAAAAACTGTGACGGCGACCGATCACCTAGTGTTTCACCTTGAAAAAGTCTTTGAATTCTTTGACTATCTGATGATGATAAACGGTTCATTATCTCTCGTCTTAAGATGGTTGTGGTGATGGTGGATCTAAAATCAAGTCACGGACTTCTTTGGCGACTGAAGGAGGAAGGATAGAACACAAATCTCTATAGCGAATCCCTTCAGATTTGATATTGTGTCTCGTGAAATAATGCTCTAGTTGAGCAAACCACAACTCAGGATCACTACGATCAAATTCTGGAAGTCGAGATTTCGTAGTCATAACAGTGTCTATCTCCACTGGTGACAAATCCTCCAGATTATGGGTTCCTATTGAGTCTGACATGAGGTATGTGACAAATATAGCAATAAAGTTAGCACGAAAAATGGTTACTATAACACGAATAACTTAAGATAATACGGAATAAACTAGTTATATACTCAACTTAGTTTGCGGATAATCAGGTCTACTTTTACGATTAAGTAAAAAAAATGTTAATAACAGAAATGAGGTTAAATTTGTGTTCAAAAAGGGCTCACCACTTTCGTGCTTTAAGGTAACCCTCGTGCTATTGATAGAAGAAGCCAGAGAAGTAGTGAATAGGTCTTTATTTCGATCTTAGCGCAGTCACAGTGGAGCGTTGGATTATCTGTTCAGACAAACAAAGGCTCTCAACATTCAATATAAGATATTAGGGAATATAACGCTTATACAAAATAAGGAAGTGAGTGAATACTTGAACAATACTGTTTTGGCATATGCTTGGTAGTTTGGGGTCAACTCTTAACCAACCAACCTAAGGTGTTACAAACCTTAGCTCTGACTTGGTGTTCCGGAGACTGCAGCACTTAAGAAAAGACACTTCTCTTGGCCCGGATATGGTCCATTCTGCCATACTGAGGGAAGCAGCCTCAATCCTGGCAACACCGCTTAGCGAGATGTTCTCACATTCGCTAAGTCGAGGCAAACTACCGGAAATTTGGAAGCTGGCTCACATCACACCAATTTTCAAAGGAGGTCGACGAGGAGAAACTTCAAGTTACCGACCACTGGCTCTTCTCTCAATACCCTCAAAAATTACGGAGTCCCTGATGTGCGATGGTATGCATAACTATTTACTGTCCTCAAATTTCTTCTCACCCCAACAGCATGGTTTCAGGAAGGGTTACTCTTGTATAACCAACCTGCTTACTGCGGTGGATAGATGGACAAGCATCTTTGATCACAAAGGGAAGGTTGACATCATCTACCTAGATTTCTCAAAAGCTTTTGATAAGGTTAACCATACATGTCTTATCAATAAGCTCAAACGATTGGGTATCAGACCACCTCTAATCGATTGGCTGACTTCATATCTGGAAAATCGATATTTTAAGGTCAGGGTTAACTTCACTTCATCTCAGGCTATGAAATGTCCTGGTGGGGTCCCTCAGGGCTCAGTACTAGGACCTCTTCTCTTCTTGATCTACATAAATAATTATCCACAACAGGTAACGTCAGACTTATTACTTTTTGCCGACGGCGTGAAACTTTGGAGAGAGATACGCAACCAGGACGACATACAGGCACTTCAGGAGGATCTGACTTGACTTCAAAGTTGGGCAGACAATAACGGACTTACTTCTAACACTTCAAAGTGTAAAGTAGTCCATCTGCGACATGTCGCAGACTACAGTTACAACTTAGGTAACTCCTCTCTAGTAGTATCCCAAGTCGAAAATGATTTAGGAGTCCTAATGTCCTACGATTTAAAGTCTTATGCTAACTGTGACAAAAATGCCTTTCGTGCAAACCTTGCACTGGTAACATCGAAGCGCATTTTTGGCCAGTCTGACGGAAGAATTTTTCACATAATCTTCACTAGTTTTATCCGTCCCCATTTAGAGTACGGAAACATAGTATTTCCTCCCTCACTCCAAAAGAATGAGGACACTCTGGAGCGTATCCAACGGCGAGCCACGAAATCAGTTCGAGGACTCAAATTTAAACCTTATGAAGAGCACCTCCAATCACTTAACCTTTACCCATTAGAGCATAGACGTCTTCGAGGTGACCTTCTAATGGCTTACAGTACCCTGAACACTTCTGGACATCCCCTTAAACACCTAATTAAGCTTAGTTCCAACATGAACCTAGTGGGTGACACCCAGAAATCGGAGATACAACATAGCAGAACGGACTGTAGACAAAACTACTACTCCTTAAGAGTTGTGAAATGCTGGAATTCGCTGCCGTTCGAGCTAGCCCAAGCGACTTCCCAGTAGTCCTTTTAGGGGCAACTTGATCTATCATTAAGGACTAAGGATATTATCATACTATGATTTACCAATTTCTTTTTCCTCTTTCATTGTTAACATACCTAGGTTCCTGCCTGGAGGTTTTGGTGATCCACTGATACTAGACACGGAAGCTCGTTAAGCGAAAGCTTCTACTATTCCGTCCACAACCATTTGAACTGGAATTCTCTACAGGAACACGTAATATCAGCACCTTCTGTTGATATATTCAAAACGAGATTGAGCCTCAACATTATTACGAACTTCAAGGATTAATATAGGTCGATAGACCTCCTGTTCTTATTTCTGAAGACTGAAAATTTGTTTATTGATAACGGATGTAGAAACACTGAACGGCCTTTTCGTGCGGAATTTTGGGATGTTAGGATGAACGTTGGTGCAGATTTCCCTTCCGCTGAGTCTGTGGATTTCTCTTGTAAGTTTAAGCTTAATTTTAATGCCTCAAGATATCGTATTCCGGATATTTTTATGGGCCGCAACTTCCAACATATTCATCCACGTAGTTGCTTCTCTTGTAGCATTTTACAATTTGAAGGCACATAAATCCTCTAGGATATGTGCTCCTATCTTCATACTTGTCATGGGGGTTTTAAACACGATATCATTCATGTTAATTACAAGTAAATTTCATAAATGCTGACTTTCACAACAGGTATTGTGGTTGCGGGTGTGTATAAGGCTACGGGGATCACATTCAACGAGATACATGCTGTGGCGTCCGGAGTTGCTCAGACACTTTTATTGTTTCTTTTCTCTGCTACGCGCATTCCATCCACGCTATAGTTGCGAATACTGAAGTTTTGAACTCGTGTTTCGTTTTATACGGACGAATCCGCTAACCACTCTTACTATTATATTCTGGTCTAAATAAATTCTTTTCTACATTTTTTGGATTTTCGTAATTGTATAACGCTTAGAGTTTGACGCTAGTGTAGTGCGGCATTATAGGCGTTATAATTATAATATGCAGCTGAAATTAGTAATCCTATATCATAAACTGCTACCCACCCACTTAAGCCTATTTCCCTTGATCACCTAGTTGAAGTCCGCGTGATCTTCGTAACCAATGCTTAAAACTTCGAATGACGTTGCTCTAGATCGTTTTCAACAGAAAAAATGTATCTGTCCATTGTTTTCTGCAAGATTTTAGGCATCTGAATTCCCCACACATTTTCATGCGTTTTTTCCACTAATTTGTATTTTCATGCATCGTATCTTCGATGTGTAATTTTTTCAAACAGCATTCATACTGTTACTGACTCTGCCACTCTGGAATTCGCCCTAACACTGCTAATAGAGTATGGTAACTCGAGTCGATGTACACAAGTACCAGGTTCCACGTTTCAACCGACCGACCAGTGATTTCTAATTAACTCTTCTCAGTTCTTTATTTCAGTTGTTGCTAACTGCTACTCATCATTTTGACGTCTATATCCGATCCCCAGGACCTTGTTTTCTTTTGTCTGTCATATCGTTTTCTCTTGAAGACTCAGTCAGTACTTGCTCTGTAATGCAGTCTAATGGTCTAGGTAGAGTGTGTACTATCCACCTTCAGCGCCTCTTAATTTTCTCATCTGGAAACTAGTTTGTTCTCTGCTGCAGTAGATTATTGCTGATGGTGTCCGATCCATGAACCTGGAGTATCTTGCATGGAGAGCTGTTCACAAACACCTGTTTTTCTGGTGAGAGTTGTCCAAAACCCGAGAAAGATAGACTCGCGAGGAGCAGGCGGGCTTTCGTTCTGGTCGAGGATGTATTGATCACATCTTCACTCTCCGCTAAATGTTTGAACACCGTCATACTTATCACAAGCCAACAGTCATAATGTTTCTCGACATTAGGACTTCCTTCGACTCGTTGGACAGGACTGTTCTCTGGGATTGTCTATTGGGCACCCGGGCAGTATCACAGCCCTCACACACATCGAATGGGATTTGTGTGGCGCATATGTATTTGGTGCCTCCTTGTACCAATGTCTGTGTGTTAAAATAAATAAATCAATTGAAGAAGAGTGTACCTGAGAAGTTTATTAACATCCTAAAAGCCCTATATACAAACACCTCAGGTAGGGTGAGGGCATACAACCATCTCTTTCCATTGTTTCATTTAGCAAGTGGGGTTAGACAGGGTTGCCCAACCTCACCATTCCTCTCCAACTTTGCTATCGATGATGTTCTGAAAACAGCTCTGATGGATGTAAGTAATTGAGAGCCAGGGTGGTTTATGCTAATCTGGTCCATCTTCGTAACCTTCGTGATGTTACTTTGGTTGTAAAAGGTTGGATCTACAACGCGTTTGCGGGATAAGTCTTGCTCTGTGCTTGCGGAACCTGGCCTCTCCGAGTTGAGGATATCATTCACAACTCCCTGGTTGGGGCCCTAGAAATGGTGCAACACAGTGGCTAGAGACGTTATCAGACATGGCTCAGAATAGGAGCCAGTGGCGATCCTACTGTAACTTTGTTTTACTTTATAAAAAAGTGAACGTAACTTCTTTAACAGGAAGGATTATCTTTGGCTGTACTTTTGCTAGTTGAACTGCCCCTTTCATTATTATTATTTCACCCTCATACACTTATGTTCGTTTTTGTTCTACTTTGTATTCTCTATCTCTTCATGTTCTCTTTGTTGTTGTGTGGTGCTTATTTATTTGGTGACCCCTTGTACCAATATTTATGTGTTCAAATAAATGAGTCCTCCAAGTCTCAGCTTCCCAAAAATGAATTTTTACGTCGGTATTCAAAATTGTGACTTTGATATTGGTTGACAGATAATTGTTTTAAGTTCCATATGTTCGTCAAATGTGGGAACGCTGCCGTTGCTTTAAAAATCCTTACCTTTGCGTCTGCATCAGATCCTCCTCGTTCGTCGACGATGATGCTGTCTAGGTAAGTGAGATTCCATTTCTTCCATAGTTTCCCAATCGAATGTGATTGTTTGGTATTCTCTGTGTTGTATTTGAGGATGTTGCTTTTCCCTTGTGTATGTTGAGTCCTACTGATGCAGCGACTGCTGTTACACTGGTTGTCTCCATCTGCATTTGTTGATGTGTGTGGGATAGGAAAGCTAGGTGATCTGAAAAGTCCAAATCTTCTAATTGATTCTGAGCCATCCATAGTACTCCGTGCTTCCCGTCAGATGTGGAGGTTTTCATAATCCAGTCGACCACCAGGAGAAAGAGGAAGGGAGAGTAAACAGCCTTGTCTGACTCCGGTCCTTACTTGGAATGCATCTGTCAGCTGTCCTCCACATGTGACTTTGTAGTGTAGTCCGTCGTATGAGTTCCGGGTAATATTGACATTCTTCCCAGGAACTCTAGTGTCGAAGAAGTTTCCATAATGTTCTCCTGTCCACACAGTCAAGCACCTCCTCATAATCAATGAAGTTGATGTATATTGACGAGTTCTATTCAACTGATTGTTGAACGATGATCCGTAGTGTAGTGATTTAGTGTGCATACAACCCATCCTTCAGAATCCGGTCAGTTGATCTCGAAGCTGAGCGTCTGTATTTCACTGCTAACTTATTATTATTTATTTATTTATTTTAACACATAAATATTGGTACAGGGAAGCACCGAATACATATGCACCACACAAATCTCATTCGATATGTGTGAGGGCTGTGATACTGCCCGGGTGCCCAAACCGAAGCAGGTGGTTTTCTTAGGGGGCCACTCCCAGAGCCTTCGACCTGAAGGTCTGATCCACAAGGCAGCGGCGCATCGTAAGAAGATGCAGTCCCATGGAAGCCGGTGACCAACAATTGGTTCATACGCCATTTGTTCCCGCAGGATACTGGGGCCCATGTGCACCATTGGTTTGGGATCCGGTTAAAGCGCCGGACATTCGCTTTTCGTCCTCTCAGTTTCGTCAACAACACCCCCGCCACGAGAAGGCAGTGATTAGGACTTCCCTGGCAGAAGCTATATACGCGTGGCCATGTGAGAGCTTTTTTCGAGGGAGATCGGACTCTCCCCACTCTCGGCCGTACCAGGGCATTTGGGGGCTAGCTTCGTCGTATCATATAGTTGTCGATTCTTTCTTTCTGTTTCAGTTTTCTCTGTAATCATTGCTAGATTTTTAACACATCTTCGCCTACCAGTTCTAATGCTCTTCACTCGTTTGTGTGCTTCTGCATGTCAAACCTTGAATTTATCTGCTCGTGTTCGACTGTTGTCGATCTCCGTCTTATTTTCCCCTTGTTGCGTCTTGCCCAAGGCGTCTATCGAGTTTTATTGTTTATGTTGGTGCTTTTTGCTACCCAACATCTTGCAGCGTGTTTTAGTTATTTCTTCAATCCTTTCCAGTTCTTCATAGTAGTTTCTTTTAGTAGATCTTGTGTGGTTTGGAACCTGCTGCTTAGTGCTATCTCGAATTCACTGAGTCTGCTAGCATTCCGAAGGAAGGTTGTACTAAACTCTTGTAATGGCGTTTGTCTAGTACTTCTTTAGTCTCAATCTCAGCTTGAGGACCATCTGATAGTGGCGGTATCATAACCCTTTTCTACTAGCTCTTTAAATCCCATAACAGAGTTTAGGTGAATTACTTGGTCTACTCTGGTTGGGATTATTATAACAGTTTTTTATATGAGTTAGGATTTCCAACCCTCATTTACTCAAGCTTGTGGTTGGCAGTAACCCTAGAAGACTCTATGCTGAGTTTGTTACCTACTAGTCTAAATAAAATTTTGCGAATACAAAGAACGTTTTAATCTTAATTACTAATTTACCACATTAGTCCGCGTGAGAAAATTCATTTATTAGTTGAAAGAGATATGTCGGCAACAAGTTGTTTCTACAATTATTTGTTTTACTGTCTTATTACCTTAACTCTGTTAACCCATGCAACAGTTTCTGTAGGTTCTGACTATTTGAGCATTTTATTTGTAGTCTTAGTTACATGAAACCGTTTCATAACTTTGTGACTCGTTTATGAAGCACATAACTAGTTTCACCATTGCTTGCTCGAATCAAGTCTGGATAAAACGGGGTTTGAATCTGTTTCTGGTGTGGTTGAAAGCTAATATCTTTAATCACTAAGCTACGCTCCTTTGTTGTTGATGGAGTGAAAAGTTATTGGAAGTCATTTGTAATTCTCCAGTCTTAAAATCGCTGCTGGTCTTCTAGTCTGCATAAGTATCATTCCATTTAATGTTTGTACTGGAAACGATGTATCATATCTATGTTCATGTTGTTTGATATTCCACTGAGTCAGCCGAAAATCCTGAAAAACAGGAAAGTATTGTGATTACTCTAACAATTTAACGAGCTCCTTTGTTACACTTCAATTTATCTAGGTATTTTTAATGTATTATTTTACCCTAACCCGGTATTTTAGTTCAGTGGTTAATGATAATAGCTCTTCTTGTGTCACAATTTTTGCTATACTGAAGTACATACTACTAAATCTCAGCGTAACATTTCTCAACAACTATTTGAAAACGACGATACTCAAGTACAATCGTTAATTATCTTTAGTCTTACATCCATTAAGTAGGATTTGCGTCGAATACCTGATTTCTTATGATTTGACCAGTGTCAAAACATCCAAGATCTCTCAGATGAAAATAAACCTATTTGAACTTCTGTATGGAAATCTAATTCATCTTTCACTGCTTGACAAACATTCCACTCTTCTCAATAGTTCGATATCAAACATGAATGTAGAGAAATGCTCCTGTTAGCCTTGTAGACGTCCTTTTTCCTTTATTGACACTACGCGCTGATGCCCAGCTAAGTAATACTATTCATGTTCGTTATATACCATTTCATAGTAAAAAAAAGTACACTTAGATCCGTATTTTAGATCTAAGTAAAAGATTTACGCCATTATCATGCCTTTCAGGACTTTTCCTAGGATGTTATCGATGGCACAACGGTAGTGAGAGCAACCACTTATCCTTGTACTGGTTGTTCGAAGTAGTAATGAACTACATATATGCATTCATTTTACGTGCGACGCTATTGTGGAAAGTTTTCAGTGTTTAAAAAGCTCTTTGGTGTACATTTTTGTAACATTTAAACCATATTCCTATTCAACTAATAAAACATATCTTTGATACCAACCGATATGATTATTGCCTTTCAGCCAGTTGGTGTAAATAAACACATGACTTGATAAAAATCTGCTTCAGCCAAATTTGGCATCAGCTCAATGAAGTGAAATTAGCAAGATCAATAATAAGTTTCGAAATAATAGTAGTTACAATTGTAATGAGAAAGATTAAACATTGAAAACTATGGTTTCGGGCAACTTAAGAAATAAAATTTAAGACATGTCATTGAATCTCAAGGTTTAAGTCTGAATACATTACGCCATTTCAACTGATTTTGAGCCATCTCCAACCACTGATCGCGGTTGTCACACAGAAACCAACCAAATAGACGACGTTCATTCATACGGTTTAGACCAACAGTAAACGACTTAATGAACTAATTCCATTTATTCACTTAGCCCACCTTAATTTTGTTTAAACCTATTCAGAGAGAATTTCTGTTCAGTCTACTCGCCGCTTCGTTGGCGGATATATGTCTCATACAAACCACAAATGATGAAACTTAGCAGAAACAAAATACGATTCTTGATATATGCTGGGTATTCTTTGGCGGTAAGGTTACATAAAAATGGGATAATCAGCTTTTAAATGTGTTTCGATAAATGTAAACACAGTTGGTTTATTCACAATCTTGAAGAAGCCTAAACTGCTCTCTTCCAATCAGTTTGTAAACTTCGTATTCTTACTCTCCGAATTCTACAAGTACTTACCATTAATGGTAAGAAATTGAATTCTTTTGTAAGTAATCAAAATTATCATGGAAAGGCATTTATCTGATGAATCGCTTATGTAAATGATTAGGTCATAAAAAGAATTTCCTTTTATCACTGTCTTCATATTCAAGTAAATGAGAGTATCCACAGAGAAAACCGATTTGTAAACGTTAAATTATTTAAAAAATAACCTACGAGGAAATATATATATATATATAATGTGAACTATATTTTGTTTCTCTTAGCGTACCACTATCATTGGTATTAAATAATCTCTATTGCTATTCTTTTACTCAACCTTTATTTGGGTCATTTCGTTGCTATAGTGTGTATAAATTGATCGATCCAAATCAGTACTACATGGTCTTACTTTATCTATAACTCATATTGATATAGTAAACCTATTTATCTTCTATTTACTTGTTATTGATGTACTGAATAGTTTAATTTGATTTAAATTTACATTTCGTCGTTGTTTAATGTTTATTTATTCATTCTTTCTCTGATGATTCTTTATATATTTTAGATATTGGTAGATACCGATTTATTTAAATTATGAAACTTTTAAACACAGAATACGAGAGTAATTATATCAATAATTCAGACAAATCACCAATGATACCTTTTATGAATTATCAGCGTTTGTTTGTTGGTCTACTACCTTCGTCGTATTTAAGATCTAGCTATCATCGAATGGTATGTTAAATAGTTTAATTACATTTCTCAATATATATATTGTATTGATCTATTTTTTGCTGTTTCATAGTAGATTAGACGAGAATTGTTACAAACTCGAAAGTAATATTCAGTACTTATCGACTATACTTACTCCTGTTATCCCTCGTAAAAGAGCATAGGCGACCCACCAGCATTCTCCATCGAACTCTGTATACACTCTCTGTCTTCCCTTAAACTAAGAGATTAAAATCGCTTCGTATCTTTCTTTCTACGAACTAATTCTTTCTTCCTGTACTATGTTCTTATATGCAATCTTTCTTTTATATATTACCACCTCTGAATTAACTACTTTTCATGAATCCGGTGTTGATCTTGTTATGTAATGAGGTATGTTAACTTGAACGGAAGCATATATGTGCCTGGTCGTACGTTGTAGCTGACTGACTGACTGGATTGCCATTCATCATTTTCATGTCTGATTCTAATTCCCGACATAATGTGTTCTTTGGTCTTCCTCTTTCTCGTTTCCCTTCAGGATTCCAAGTTAGTGCTTACTTCTTAATGTAGTTTAATGATTTTCTCAAAGTAGGACCTATCCACTTCCAACATCTTTTCTTAATTTTCTATTTAGATGGAAGGTGTTTTGTTCTCTCCCACAGTAGACTGTTGCTGATGGTATCCGGTCAATAACGGACATTGCGTATCTTGTATAGACAACTGTTTATAAATACTTATACCCTTTTGATGATGGTTTTGGTAGTTCTCCACGTTTCAGCTCCGTATAATAGAACTAACTGTCTTGACGTTCGTATTGAAGATTGTGACTTTGATATTGGTTGACAGATAATTGTTTTAAGTTCCATATGTTCGTCAAATGTGGGAACGCTGCCGTTGCTTTAAAAATCCTTACCTTTGCGTCTGCATCAGATCCTCCTCGTTCGTCGACGATGATGCTGTCTAGGTAAGTGAGATTCCATCTCTTCCATAGTTTCCCAATCGAATGTGATTGTTTGGTATTCTCTGTGTTGTATTTGAGGATGTTGCTTTTCCCTTGTGTATGTTGAGTCCTACTGATGCAGCGACTGCTGTTACACTGGTTGTCTCCATCTGCATTTGTTGATGTGTGTGGGATAGGAAAGCTAGGTGATCTGAAAAGTCCAAATCGTCTAGTTGCATCAGAGCTATCTATTGTATTCGACTATACAGAATATTAAATTACTATCTTATTTCGTTTAATGGTTTAGCATTACCATGTTGATCAAAAAGTTTTCACGTTTATCGATTTTCGGGTTTACCATTCTGAGACATATTGTCAGTGTCCATACTGATCGATTTCTATTCCATTAGTTGCTATGTGGTTGTCACTCTAAACAGCTCGACATGGTTTCAAGTAGTTAGAGGCAGTTTTTCATGCCCATTAATCAATAAATATCTGAGGTTTTCTTAAATAATCAAGATTTTATTATACGAGATTCCAGAATACAGCGATTTGTTCTCTATCGCAAGTTAGTTCCTCCTTGTGGCGAATGGAATAAAGCAACCGCTTGCCTTTATTTACTTGTTAGTTATTAACTTTGAAAAGTTGTTTTGCATCAGTCCTATCTATTTAACTAACGACGATCCCATTCTGTATTAGAAGAATCTCTCAATCGTCTGCATTTTCATGTAGTGAAGTAATTCTCAACCCATAACCAATATAATATTGCTAAACCTCATTTAACAATTACCTATTGCAGTGTGGTTGATTTGGGTGTATTCAACCAAACATGTGTAATGATCTATTCTAGGTCACTTATTTTTCAACCGGACAAATATACAAGTACATCTTGTTTTAGATTTGCTTTAAGTAACTAGTTTTGCTTGTTAATCGCTTGTTATGATCAAATGTTTCTATAAAGAAGCGTACAATCTATTCACAAAGCTAACTACTGAGAAATTCAAAATAAAAACCACCACCATGGTCGGTATATTTCCGTTGTATGTTGGATAAGCAAAAGATAAAGGGATTTGTGCATCAGACACATTTCGCGATAAAAGGGATTACCATAAAAGCCAACCTGGTGAAAAACATCTATAGGTGAAGATTAGTACTAAATCTCCTCACATCTCAACATCCAGTTAAATTATCCAAAGTGACTAACATATTTTTCACTCTTTTTGCATTGTTTGTTTCTTCATTTTTACAAATGTATTCAGTATGATTTTCTCCTCTCTTCTCTTCTTTTTCTTTCGACTTTTAGCTAAGAAGAGTTATCTATTTGTGCATCGGTATCACACTTCTATTATTTTTATGGTTAGCATTTTACATATCTGATTCAACATGGTTTAGTAGGCTACTTCAATGTAATCATGACAATAAATTTACAGGTCGTGTATCTATATCCCCGGACCCTTGGAGTAAAACACGTTTTACACATATAAGTGATAACGGTAATATTAATTATCATCATAGTAATAATAAAATTAAACAACAAATAGCAGGAGTAGCAACGACCAAAACCAACTATGTATATGGTGTTGTGTTCGACGCTGGAAGCACTGGAAGCCGTGTTCACATATTCAAACTAGTTCATAATCCCTTAGGTATGTAAAAATATTTTATATATACATATAAATCCTACTGTCGAAAACACATTCATCCTAAAATATTCTGTTACTTAGATTAATCTTTTGTTCGTCTTTCCAGCTTAGTTGTTGGATGTTTTGTTGTCATGCTAGACAGCATAGACAAGAACATTGTTTTCACATACAATTTTTATATATTAAAACAATAATGATCCTTATTGAGTGTCTATTTCATTTATTTAAATACATAAATATTGATACAAGGGGGCAACAAATAGATATGCGCCACATAGATGATTCGGTTTGTGTGATGGCTCGGATACTGCCCGGGTGCCCAAACCAAAGCAGGTAGTTTTCTTAGGGGGCCACACCCCGAGCCTTTGACATAAAGGTCTGATTCACAAGGCAGTGGAGCAACGTAAGGAGATGCAGACACATGGTGGCCGGTGACCAACAATAGGTTTCTACGCCATTTGTTCCTTCAGGATACTGGAGCCCATGTTCACCATTGGTTTAGAATTAGAGTTTTCCAACTCCCCTAGGTGGACTCTCTGTGTGTCCGCCAACCCGGTTAAAGCGCCGGAGTTTCGCTTATCGTTCTCTCAATTTCGTAAACAACAGTGATGCCACGAGAAGGCAGTGAGTAGGACTTCCCTGGCAGTAGTTGTGTGCACGTGACCATGTGAGAGCTTTTTTCGAGGGAGAGCGGACTCTCCCCACTCTTGGCCGTACCAGGGCATTTTATACTATTTGAACTAGTAATTATATCAAATTGGATTTCGAGGCGTTTGTTGATTTATGGCTTAAGTGTTTGATTTATTTCCAACATATATTGCGTGAAAAAAGGATCTTTATATGATATTCCGTATTCACCAAATTACAAATTGGGAAAAACAGTAGGATGTAATAGGTTTTCAGAATAAAATGTTATTTCAGTTAATAGTATGACTAATTCAGGTAGATAACTATAGAGCTGATTTCTTTCCAACTTGGCGTAACATGTATGTCAATGATAAATTCAAAGAACGGTAGTGTGTACTTTTTTTGGACCGTCAGTGACTTCAGTGTCATGTCAGTGCGACTCAACAGTCACCCTGTAGTATTCGTAGTCAACTCTTATCAGATATAATTCTATCCAGATCAAAGTTACTTCGGATTTGTGAATCACTGTATGAAAATTAATTGCTAAAATCACTAAGTCTTGTCTCTCTGTAGGGTTGACAATTTTTTTAAAGCTTTGTTGTTAACGTCGATACGTTAATCTATTTACTGCATAGTTAGAATGCACGAAATGATCAATGTTAAGTTGTTAGGAAAGCCCTCAGCCTTGTTTAACACCCAATATCAGCAAGGTGCTCCCTTTGGGAATTCAAGTCACATATCACTCATTTCCACGGTGGGAAATGCTACCACTGAGCTATTAGGGTCTGTTTATAGATTTAAGATAGTTAAAATGATCAATCATTAAATAGAAACTAGTGTTACGTTTTTCTGGTTCTTAATGATGATTAAATTTTACTATTCAGTGTCAATAAAAAGAACCCATAGATTGTTAGCATCTAGTGTAGTATGGTTGGTCCAATAATAAACTTATACGATTTGTTCTTATTTATTTATTATTTATTAGAACACATAAACATTGGTACAAGTAGGCATCAAATACATATGCACCACACAGTAACAATGAGGCCAGTAGTAGTTATCGTTGATTTGTGTGAGGGCTGGAATACTACTCGGGTTCTCGTTTGAAACATTCGAACCGAAAAATTACCATAAAATATTAATCATATAGTCTACTACTTGAATAAATGTAATGAAATGGTATAGATTGGCTAGTACGAATAGCCATTTAAACGTATATTAGGGTTGGATTTACACATAACATTAATGGTGAAGATTTCCAACCCAGGTAAACTGATTTGCTATTTAACAAATATTCAAAGTACTTAGTTCTATATGAGGTAGATGCTGATGATATTGTCTAGAATGACAATGGAAATTTCGTAATTAAATCGCATCCAGCTCAGAGAAAATGACACTACTCATACAACATTAGTTCACTCCAATATCAGATTAGTTTAAATTGTTATTGTTACCTTCTTTTGTTCCTTTTGTTCCGTCTATCAATTAATGGACAAGTATACTGCGCGGCAGTTCGTTCTGTTTTACTTAAAGGCTGCGAAACGTGACCATTAAGAGTAGAAGATATTCGTAAGCTACTAGTATTTGACCACAGATGTCTTAGAAATATTGCTCGCATCTGCTGGGATCACCAGGTAAGTAATAGCGAGGTTCGACGCAGGGTATTAGGAAATGATGGTAAATCAGTTGATGAGGTTGTGAATCTTCATCGACTGAGATGGTTGGGCCACGTGTTACGTATGCCCGAACACCGATTACCACGACGCGCAATGCTGACCAGTGTTGGAATGGTTGGAAGAAAGTTAGGGGCGGTCAAACCAAAACGTGACATCAGTGCTTGAAGTCACTAACTTCTAGTCTGAGCCATGTTGGTAGATGCAGACTACCTGGTTGGGGTCCGTGTGACTATCGTAACCTATGATTGGAGACTCTTGGTGACATGGCTCAAAATTGGTCACAATGCACTCGGTGTATACACTCTCTGTCTTCCCTTAAACTATGAGATTAAAATCGCTTCATATCTTTCTTTCTACGAACTATCTTTCTTGCTGTACTATATCCTTATATGCAATCTTCCTTTAATATATTACCACCTCTGAATTAACTACTATGAGTCTGGTGTTCATCTTGTGTTAATGAGGTATGACAACTTGGATCGATGCACATATGTGCCTGATCCTGGCCACGTGCATACAACCACTGCCTTCTCGCGGCATTACTGTTGTTTGCGAAATTGAGAGGACGAAAAGCGAATGTCCGGCGATTCTACCGGGTTTGTGGATATTGAGGATCTAACTAAGGGAGATGGAAAACTCGGATTCCAAACCAATGCTCCACATGGTCTCCAGGATCCTCAAGGGACAAATGAACCAATTATTGGTTACCGGTTACCATGGGACTGCATCTCCCAAAGTTGCTCCACTTCCTTGTGAATCGGAGCTTTGGGTCGAATGCTCCGGTTGTGGCTCCCTAAAAAAACCACGTGCTTCGGTTCGGGCACCTGGGCAGTATTGCAGCCCTCTTATAAATCGAATGATTTATGTGGCGCATATCTATTTAGTGCTTCCTTGTACCAATGTTTATGTGTTTAGATAATAATAATAATAATCTGTTATCGTGTGATGAAATGTACAAAATTCACTAACTCCCTGTATTATTTATCTAACATTAATTACGCGGACAGAGTAGGATTGAACTTACAGTGATCTATCAAGAAAATAAACGATAATTATGAGTTTTTTTCGGTTTAACATAGTTTTATTATCTGTGTTCAGAAGATTGACTAAAACTGTTTGTTTTGTTTTTTTTTGCATCATATTGTTTTCACTTACTTATTAGATCCTTTCAAACCGTTTAAACTATTGGATGATAAATATCATCATGTTCAACCTGGTTTATCTTCATATGCGGAAAAACCAGAGGAGGCAGCATTAAGTTTAACGAAATTAATTAATATTGCTGAAACTAGTCTTCCTGTTGATGTGTGTCGTAATACTCCAGTTATTTTAAGAGCTACTGCTGGTCTTCGTCTAATTTCTGCGCATAAAGCAGAGAATATTTTAAAAGCTGTATGTTTTTGTTGTTTAATGTATTATTTATTTTTATCTGAAGGGGTTTTTTGTGAAGATTGTAGTAATTTAATAGTTGGGTTTATGAGTCAATTGAAGCTAGACCATCATCGAAAACCTGGAAGCACTGGACGGTTCGAATCTCACGAGGTGGGATCGTGGATGCGCACTGCTAAGGAGGAGTCCCGTAATAGGACGAAATGGTCGTCCAGTGCTTCCAGGTTTTCCATGGTGGTCTAGCTTCAATTGACTCATGCTTTCAACTAGTGAAATATATTGAAAATGCCAAATTTGACATCGAATCAATCTTAATTATTACATAACACGCCATTTGTAATGTTAAGAGTAGTTACATATAAAGGGCAAGAGATATTACATGTTAAAAGGTGGTAAGTTCGAATCAGTGGATTAAAATGGTTTTTAAAAACAAGTTCTAATACAAGATAAGAATTGAAGATAAAAGGATGACATGGAAGAGAGTGCAAATCACAGTGAAGCGGAGTAAGATTTTTGTATACTAATAAAATTGGAACTGAAAATGAGATAACAAGTTGAATGTATTTTTTCGCGATGCGTAGGCTAGGTTTGCTCGAGTTGATACCAAGTGCTTCAGCTATATAGGGTAAGTGTAATCTTGTGCTTTTTGGTAGATAATTAGGAACTGAGAAGGCATTTCCAAACTTAATGTAATGTCTATAGCCAATTAAGTGGGAAAGAATGGCACTATTGATAGACGTCGTAACGCTCTCCATTGAACATGCCGCCAAGTGTTTACGAACGCTTAAAGATAAGGTCCTTTAAGTATGACCAATGTAACTAGCCTAACAGGAACAGTCGAATTGATAAACACGCACAGATGAACCGATCTATAGCATCTTGTCGTCAAGTTGACTGTGTCACTATTGACTTCGTTATGGAAGCCACATGTAATTTGGCGACAATAGAAGTCCTTAGAATGGATCTACTTAGTCAACGTGTTAGAAGTATTTTATATTATTTCGTGGTATTTAAGATTCAATTGACGTGAAATTCGTCATTTTCAATGTGAAAATGGATTAATTCAAAATTAATATTTCATCTATTCCAACAAAATAATAATTTTTGCTTTATAACTGTAAAGTGTAGTGTAAAAAACAATTGTAATAATTGTTTACGTAAACCAATTTCAAAGCACATAATTAGTAAAAGTGTCCAACTACATATGGAAACTACATGTACAATGTAGAATAGATGGAATGTAGCTAGCAGTGGAACCTAGGACTCGCGTTTCACCCCATTCGGGACTCGTCAGCTAGATGTACCCGCATCTTAGAGTTAATTATCACTCCGAGATGGACAACAAAATAATCCAAGTCATTTCAGATTGAATTACATTCTGATATGTATTGTCTTTTATTTGTCTCTCTATCCATCCAGGTACGACATAGATTATCTCAAACTTGTTTTAAACAATTACCTAACGCTGTAACTATTATGGATGGATTTTATGAAGGTCTATATTTATGGTTGACATTAAACTTTCTCAATAATCGTTTATCAAATGGAAAAGCACAAAAGAATCATGCAGTGATTGAAAATTCACTTACACAAACAATTGGCACATTAGATCTAGGTGGAGGTTCTACACAAATCACATTTATTCCCACTGAGTTAAATACCCTCAACAATGCACCTGATAATTTTATTACATATTTTGACGTACAAAATAGTAATGATAAACCGAAACAAAAGGTATTGTTGTACATTTTATTGTGTTGTTATTTGTTCACATAAATTTGTGATTCAGTATCTAATTGACTGAAATCTATTTCACTTACATTTTGGGTTTGATTAAATGGATATAATTACTGTTACCTTTAGATTAACTACTATGAAGCTTAGTACTTTGTCATGAACATCTAGTTAGCTAGTGAATTGTACGTTTAAGTTACAACTGTTGGTTATTATAAGTACCGATTCATATGATAAGAAGCAGCACTTATCTATTTTATGCAGTGAAGTTGATTATCTGAATTGTATTCAAATTATAAATTCACTTGGTGTTATTTTACTTGTATCTTTTCACTGTTATTTAGGACTCCAGTTGATCAGTCTCATGTTGGCATATGTGTATCCACTGCGAATTGCCTCGATATAGCCTTAAGTCATAAGCTTTTTAAGCAAAGATGGATAATGGTTAGCAGTGGAATCCTGGGATGCAGGTACATCCGGCCGACGAGTCCCAAATAGGACAAAACACACGTCGTGGATTCCATTGCTAGCCACTTTTGAGGCTATGCCATAGAATAGATTTGCAAACAGCCTTTAACTTTTTCACTGTAGTCATATCATGGGTACATTATAGTTTAAAAACGCGTCTTTTCATCTTATCTGTGCATGGTCAGTAAATTATGTTTTTTTAATATGTCTATAACTTATTTAAGTAACCAAATAATATATTCCATTCTAGATCAAATATAATAGATGTATACCTTACAGTAATCGGTCATTTCGTAGAAACCTAAATCATGTTATTCAATCCCTAGTGTTAGTCGGTTTTTATCAATGTGTGCTAGACGAAATATCGATCGGCATAAAAACTGGATCCAGGACTTACTATTATTGATTTCCTCCAACTACTTATCATCAAATAATTACACTACAATGTCAAATCACATAACCTAGTAGTTTTGTGATTAAATTGCGGTATTCTACAGGTTTGGATCAGGGCTAGAGATGAGATAGTATGATACCATAGTTACTGCCATTACGATGGATTAGAGTGAGCCTCCCAACTCTCTATGGGGTTATTTTTACATGTATAGCCTGATGCTGACGGCTTAGTGCCAACTGTTATGAAACCAGTCTTATGGTCTCCTACAGATTGTCCTTAACTATTCAGTAGTAGTGTGGGTAGTTATTCACACTTTAATTTTTTCTTCTTACAGATCTATTCACATAGTTACTTAGGCCTAGGACTAATGTCTGCACGTTATTCAATGTTATATAATGCAACTGAACATTTCAAGTTAATTACTGAAGGAAAGAAAGAGTTTTTTCATCCTTGCTGGCCTAATAATGTAACTGTAAGTTTAATTTTGTGTATGTTAAACTCTTTATTATTAAATTACTAGATTTTTGTTGAAAACTTTCAGGTATCAGTTTGTTATAACTTGCGACCGCCGATTAGAGGGCAGTGACTAATATACAGGGCATAATTCAAGAATGGTAAAACGTATAATAATGGTTCGTAGGTCAAAATAAAGCTTATAATAAGAGGAACATGAATATGAATAGTTTAGTTATTTAACAATTATACGATAAAAATATACGTTTAGTATTGGTCCATAAAAGGATCGCAACGTTACCATTCATTATGTTTCTCGGGACCTAACACAGTTATAATCAAGGTCGAGGATCTGAAAATAGTATGAATCAGGTCAAGTTGTTATACTTTACATATTAACACAACAAAAAAGGTAAACATTAACAGGACCTTAAACAAAAGATCAATAATAATAATATTAATAATAACCATAGTATTAAGTTAAGAAATGGTGGAACATAATTTATGAAGTACAAACATTCAATGTTTGATTGGTGTGAGGTATGGCAACTTGGACCGATGCATATATGTGCCTGGTCCTACGTTGTGGCTGACTGACTGATTGGTGTGAATGTTCTTTCTACGAACTAATTCTCTTTTCCTGTACTATGTTCTTATATGCAATCTTCCTTTTATATATTACCACCACTGAGTTAACTACTTCTATGAATCCAGTGTTCATCTTGTTGTGCTAATGCGGTATGGCTACTTGGACTGATACACATATGTGCCTGATCCTACGTTGTAGCTGACTAACTGGTTTGAATGTGTGATTGGTTAGAAACTACTTAAAATCACTTGTGTTAAACATTGTAAACACTTAACAATACTTGAACTCAATCTCTGTTCTAGCATGTACATACAATCAAAGTCTAAAACTGTTATAACTTGGGCCCTGTGTCCTATTAATGTATAACGTAATGATACCGCCAATTAGATAACAGTGATTTATTGATTGGACCAATGTCGCATAAAACCCGTACGAGCAGTCTAGAGTACTTATCGGTCCTGCTTCCTGTCTAGACCAGCCAGTTAAGTCCGGAACATCAATCTCAGCCTTCGCGATATAAATCATGTATTTTAAACATACCGGGTTTATATATTAACCGAACAGACCACATCGTACCATAAAATAGGAAACAACATTTGTACAAGATTTAGCCAAATGTGGCTATGAATAAGGGAGGTAGTAATTAATAGACAGGCCATAACTCAAGAATAGTAAGTCGTATAACGATAGTTCATAGGTCAAAACGAAGCTCATAATAAGTGGGACACGAATGTGAATAGTTTATTTACTTAACATTGATACGATAAAAATATATGCATAGTATTAGTTGAGAAATAGATTTCGACAGTTACCGCCATTCATTATTCTCATCGGGATATAACAAAAACAATCATCAAACGTCTTTAAAAATCATTTATATTCGTTTTGATTATTGATGGGACTCTAACTTTAAGTGTTTCATCTGAACCGAATCATACTTTTTAATCGTGCACTGATTCTCTCGTTTTGTTTAACCACATGATATATGCGTAAAATTTTTCAAGAAATACGAATCTAATACAGTAGCTGTTATGTCCTAGCGAAGATTAAATTACGAGTAACTTCTGAGAACTATTAGTGGACAACAGTAGTAGTTGTCGGCTTCTGTATATTTTCGTCTATTCATTATGATTGTTCTTTACTTAGCTTAAATGGAATCACGCCGGTAAAGATTGGCAAATCAGTCGTATGAATCATTCAATGTCTAAATCTTTATTATCATTTATTAAAAAAAAATCAATTTATCATCATCAAGCAGCAATTGAACCGGTCAATGTTAATGCTAATAATATTGATAATGATCATCTAATGTTGTGCTATGCTTTAGCAGTGAATGTATTACAAAATCCTGTTGAAGGTAAGCAAAATTTGATCTGATTAACTTATATATAATCTGGTGTACGTGTGTGTGTGACAATTATTGAGTATCTGTTAGTCATAAGCAGAATAAAATAGGGTACAAATATGTATCGGCTGAATTTGCCACACCATATCAATTACCTAGATAAATACTAAGGGAATCGAAATAACATCGATACAATGATACTGAAATATAACTAAATGTTAAGAATATAATTTCATTAGTTGAGATCATGATTGTCACTCAATTTTGTGGATTAGTTGAAGTTAGACATTAACACCGTTGGATGCCGGCTCAATGGTCCAGTCGTTAAGTACTCGCGCGCGAGACCAGTAGGCCCTGGGTTTGAGTCCCGCGAGGCGGCGTCGTGGATGTGCACTGATGAGGAGTCCCACAGTAGGACGAAACAGCCGTCCAGTGCTTCCAGGTTCTCCATCGTGGTCTAGCTTCAATTGACTCATGATATCAACTATTGAAATTACTACAATCTCCACAAAACCCCTTCTGATGTTAAGAATATAGTTTGAGAAGTAAAATTCAGAAAGCTAAACAGACTGGATCTACTGACATGTCTCAAAGTAACTGTCATTGACACTTAATGAACTGATGCCACATGTTAGTTTGATCTCACTAGCTTTCTTCTAACCTACTACTTTCATACATCTTTTCTGACATGTACTTCTTACATTATTTCTACTATTGTCTATATTAATAAAGATTTCGATTTCTCATCTGTATTATCTATTGGTAAACTTTGCACTTACTCAACAACAACAGTGAAAACATACTGCACACATGTATGTTTTTAGCTGACATGATTTAATGCTCATTTTAATGTGATATCAGACAAGTTCATAAGTGTAATCGTATAACCTGACTGTATATAATTTCTTGAATAGAACTGATCAAACAATTATGATTAATACTTAACTGATTTATATGCATGTTTGTAACTTTGATTCAACAATACAATTAAATCCGTTCTTTATTGTTTCAAAACTTGTCACTTTACATATATGAATAATATAACTGGGATGCAGGTACATCCAGTTGACGAGTCCCAAATAGGACGAAACACGCGTCCTGGATTCCACTGTATTTCTTTGCTTAAAACCTTGTGACTTAAGGCTATATCGAAGCAATGAGCATAGGATGTATAGGATAAAAGTAAACAATATCAAGTGAATATGAATATTATATGTTCTATTCAATATCATATATTTAATTAAAATAAAGAATTCTCAGCGTAAATGATTCAATATTGAATCACATTATTTATCATTTACCCAGTAAATAATTAAAAATTGTCTATAAAAGATTTCTTATTCTATGATTAACTGTCATTCATATTCAGTCTTAAATCTTTATGAATAGTCTTGTATTCTTAACATCTATCTTCGTCGTCAAATATGTTCAATGTTTAAATCATATGAGTGATGCCCCCAAATGCCCTGGTATGGCCGAGAGTGGGAAGGGCCCACCCTCCCTCTCGAAATGCTCTCACACGGCCACGCGTATACAGCCACTGCCAGGGAAGTCCTACTCACTGCCTTCTGGTGACGGGGTTGTTGTTTACGAAACTGAGAGGACGAAAAGCGAATGTCCGGCACTTTAACCGGATCCCAAACCAAAGCAATGGTGCACATGGGCTCCAGTATCCTGCGGGAACAAATGGCGTATGAACCAATCGTTGGTCACCGGCTACCATGGGAATGCATCTCCTTACGATGCTCCACTGCCTTGTGGAACAGACTTTTAGGTCGAAGGCTCGGGGTGTAGCCCTCAAGAAAGCCACCTGCCTTGGTCTGGGCACCCGGGCAGTATTACAACCCACACACACACAAATATGGTGTGGCGCACATATATTTGGTGCCCTCTTGTACCAATATTTATTTGTTGAAATAATAAATAATAATCATATTAGTGATAACGTCTTGTTTCTTCAGTATGGTAAAAGAGTAAGAGAAAAGTATTTGAATAATCATGGTGGTACTTTTTTTAGTTTATCAGTAGTTAGTTTTCAGTTAGATTAAGAACCGCGTAAATTTACGAGGTTAACAGATATAATTATTTAATTAAAGCAAACTTCATATAACAAAAACAGGCCTAGAACGCACACTTGAGAAAAAAGTGATTTGAACATATACATACTCCATATTATGTAATAGTTCAATAGTTTGATCAGAGGCAGTGGAAATACATATACCTTATTAAATAACCTATTGCTAACGAATGATAATAAAATCCTATACAATTATGCGTTATTGACTAATTGTGCATACTCATGTATTAATTTAGCTATTAGTTTAATTTAACTAGTTATCTACAACGTAGGACCAGGCACATATATGCATCTGTTCAAGTTGGCATGCCTCATTAGTACAACAAGTTGAACACCAAATTCATAGAAGTAGTTAATTCTATGATAGTAAAAAAAATTTCATATAAGGATATGATACAGGAACAAAGAATTAGTTCGTGGAAAGAAAGGTGTAAAATAATTTCAATCTCACCGTTTAAAGGAAGATAGAGAATGTATTCACCTATATCATTGTGATGGATTCTGAGTTATGCCAAACAGAGTTTCCAAGCACTGGTTACGATAGTGGCGCGGACCAAACCAAGTAGTCTGAATCTACCAATATGGCTGAGGCCAGTAAGGCTTAAGCAAATACGTGTTCGTGTTAGAGTGTGGTCAGAGTCTAAACATGTATTCCAGAACAAGCGTCAGTTTTCCATCGAATCTCTGCAACGATGATTGATGGCAATAAGGTCTATTTGAGTCTATCGTTGGTTTGGTGTAGGGGGTCGCCATGTTAGACGATGTCTCTCCTTATGCTAAGAATAAACGATTGTCTGAGCACAGTTGCAGCAGACGGTCACTAGTATCCGTCCTCTGACCCGAAATACCAAAATACCCACCTAAATATCTTTCCGTTTTGTTTAAGCTACCTAATGGAGCAATAAAGTCACCTACTACGAGTACTATGACTGAACGTTTAGCTTTTTGAAGAAGTTCAGAAAGCTTTCTATAAAAGTCATTTTTCACTTCATCCGGGCTGCAGTCAGTGGGATCGCAGACAGAAACGACGAAAAGTCAACGAGGTGTGTCCCTCTCCTTCCGAGTTCTTACAGAGCCGTTTAGCCGAACAGCACATAGACGACTGTTAACAGGGATCTAATAGTGCTTGTTTTGCCCTCGTACTTAGTGCTATGCTTACACCTACCAGTCCACGAGAACTGGGTCGCCGGATAAACGGAGGGTGTGTCTCGTCGTCTCTCTGTTTTGGCTAAGTGAGGTCAAGTGAATGACCACACTGAAATCCTGTATGCGTGTTTCGGAGACACAGCACACATCAATGGAAAGAGACTCTAGGGTTTTAGCCAAGGAAGCCTGCTGACCGATTTGACATAGGATGTGTACATTGAAGGCTCCAATGTGTAGTGTGGAGCGAGGTTTCAGTAGACCTGGGACAGTGTTTTGAGCACTAGAATCGTTGGCTATGGTGACACTTGGGGAGGAAGTCGAAAGAGGAAGTTTAGCATTGAAAGTCGATGTAGGAGGAATAATAGGAATTGAAGAGGGAGGTTGATTATGAATACAGTGATCTTGAGTGCTGTTAGAGGTATGAGGGCGGTTATCACTTCCCGGTTGCCCACATCGTGGAAGGATTCTTCTGGAGGTACCTGAAAAGGAAATTGGATTAGAGGTGCTCTTGTAGTGAACAGAACGCGGGTGGGGATAGTCGAATGTATTCAACACAAAATTACAGGACTTGTTAATAAAAACTAACAATCATGAAGTAAATGCTTAATTTGCAAAATGTCCACCAATTGTCTCAAGATGACTCAGACTTCATTGTTCTTGTATTTTCATACAAATTGCATCCTGTTTCCATTCTTTACTTTTCGATCCTCTTGTCTCTGCTCCCAGACCTTCTGTTCACGACTAACATCATATACTACTTATATCAATATAAGTAGCACACACCACAGTCTTAGTGACCTGAGAGCCTGACCGCAGCGCCCAAGGGACAACTGCTTGAGGTCGGTCACACACGACCTTTTTGTGGGCAATTTTCGTGTTAGCTCCGTACTTGTTGGGAGACGGATATCTGTGGGATAAGGCGAGGTGTTCATTTTTAGGGTCAACCTTTTCTAACCCTACCCATCCCCGTCGCCACTGTTACAATTTCTTCTTTACAGTTATGACCCAGCTATTCCTATTACTTAGTATTCTCGGACACCGATTCACTCGACAAGTCCCCAAATCAGAACACGGTTGAACAGGAAAGAGATTATATTCCAGATAACAAAGTTAGATGGAAGTAAGAAGCATAATAGGGAGAACGTTAGTATATTTATAGTTTTTACATGAGGAGATTCTAGAGTATTCTCGAAATATCAACTAGTGCTGATTGGATAAGAATTAGCCAATCAGTGTGCACCAAAGTAATCGTGCATTGAGTATGCTTTAATCCAGTGTATGTCCCGCTAACAACACCCCTCCTTGTTGTAAGGCAGCATCGCTGTTATGCTGGTTGTCTGAAGGAAACGCCTCCCTGCCGTCACGTCTCTGTACAGTGAGCTGTACGACTTTGCCTTTGGACCTTAGATTTGCTGCTTTTAGTCTTACCACTCTTTAACCAACCTGCCTGGCATAGTAGGAACTTGAAGAACGATTGTTCCAGCCAGTATATCCCGATTGGTTCATCACAATAGACAAGCCCGACTACCACGTCAAGGTAGCAGCAACGTTCGGCTATAGTTTTTATTGGTATATATGGTAATAATACCAATAAAAAAACTAACTACTACTTAGAATGAATTAGGCAAGACAGTTAAGTTGTTAAATTTACAACCTAATAATTAAAAGTCGATTGCTTCAGAGTGTTAGGACATTACTTTATCTACCTACCTACTTACCTACCCATACACCTACTTGCCTACTTAATTTATCAAAAAATTAATTTTATCATCATTTTGTCAACTGAAGAATATAATTTGGATAAAAATTTACAAATCAACATAATACATTCTTCAGAATATCTTCTTTATTATACTTTCATTCAATAAGGTTATTGTCAGGTTTGTTTTCCTTTAATCAATGTGATTTTTGTTTGTTATTGTTGTTGTTTTTTCCCATTGTGATAAACAATCAATTCACTTCTTTTCTTTTCATTGTTAATAGGTGATATAAATGTTATCAGATATCCACCAAACAATAATATTGTTCATCAACCAGTGGAAGTGAAAACACGTGAATTTTATGCATTTTCATATTATTTCGATTTAGCTGTTAGTGTTGGTTTAATACATGAAAATACTGGTGGATTTCTTACAGTCAATGATTTCCAAAATGCTGCTGAACGAGGTAGGTATTTTTCTTCTTGGCTTTTTTTTCAACAAAAAATTTATTTTTGTTTTGTATCCCATATCACCATTGTGTTCGAAAAGTTTAAGTTTTAACCATTACGTAACTAATGGTTACTCTGGTTGTCAGAAAGGGCATCAACCTCGTGACTTCCGAAGGAGACCGGTTTTCATCATGAGGCGTCATAACTCATCTAAATGAAGACCTTCTAACTCCCAGGACATAGATTAAATGGTTTGAATTATTTTTTCTGGTTTGTGTTTTTTTAACGAGTTACTTTTCTACGGGATGTGGTCGCTAACCTCATGCTCAACTCTCTTCCTTTATCCTGGCTTTGGACCGGAAATTAAGTGTAGAAGTAACGGAGGTGGTTGCTTCGACTATGCGACTCCGTAGAATAATCTCTTTTCAAATGAACACTTATTGACATATCACAACTTCCCAAAAAGCTAAACTAATTAATTACTGACTAATGTGATTACCAAACATTATCAAGATAGAAGCCAAGAACAATCGTTCTCTAGTTTTATATTATTGTGAAACATAGATGAACGAACGGTTTTATTAAAAATACCAGGTGATCATTGATAGTATGTCAGGTATATTCAAACCTTAAAAATGTTTCTTATTACAATTTATTTATTTATTTAAACGCATAAACATTGGTACAAGGAGGCAACAAATAGATATACGCCATATAAATAATTCAGTTTATGGTTTTCTTAGGGGGCCACACCCCGAGCCTTCGACCTAAAGGTTTGATTCACAAGGCAGTGGAGCAACGTTAGGATATGCAGCCAAAATTAAGTTCATACGTCTTTTGTTCCTTCAGGATACTGGAGCCCATGTACACCATTGGTTTGGAATTAGAGTTTCCCAACTCACCTAGGTGAACTCTGTTTCCACCAACCCGGTTGCAGCACTGGACATCTGCTTTTCGTCCTCTCAACTTCGCAAACAATAGTAATGCCACAAGAAGGTAGTGAGTAGGACTTCCCTGGCAGTGGCTGTATACGCGTGGCCATGTGAGAGCATTTGAAGAGGGATTACTGACTCTCACCACTCTCGGCTGTACCAGGGTATTACTGATATCCATTATTTATTGGTGATACTAAGATTTTCCTAACACTCAGTCATCATCGTTAACAGTTATCATCTTGTGAACGTGATGAATACAACTGTACACATTTTCCTTGTTGTAAAAGCCCAGAAGTTACTTAAGATTAACCTCTGTTACTTCAGGTTTCAATGCCACTTTATTGAATATGATCCTGCATGAAAATTCTTACTCTTAAATCCAAGTTCATTTCCAGAAAAAGGATAATGAACATTTTTATACTTAAGATTTTCTAGATCATAAAATACTTCCTTTGTCACCAACGAGTTGAGTTCAGTGAATGTTGAAGTTTTCCAACATTCATTTATAGTATATTCAGCTTGATAGTTTATTATTTCCATCTCAAGACCATAATTAGCAATCTCGTTGATCCCCCAAATGCCATGGTACGACCGAGGGTGAGGATAGTTCGTTCTCCCTCTCGAAATGCTCTCACATGGCCACATGCATACAACCACTCCCAGGGAAGTCCTACTCACTGCATTCTCGCGGCATTACTGTTATTCACAAAATTGAGAGGACAAAAAGCGAATGTTCGGTGCTTTAACAGGCGGATATGGAGAATCCACTTCGGGGAGTTGAAAATCCCTGATTTCAAACCAATGGCGCACATGAGCTGCCGGATTCTGAAGGAACAAATGGGCATGAACGAATCATTGGTCACCGGCTACCATGTGATTGCATCTCCTTACGTTGCTCCACTGCCTTGTGGATCAGAACTTTTGGTCGAAGGCTTCGGGTGTGGCCTCCTAAGAAAACCACCTGCATCGGTTTTGGCACCCGGACAGCATCACAGTCTATATGCAAATCAAGTAATTTGTGTTGTGCATATGTATTTGGTGTCCCCTTGTACCGATATTTATGTGTTCAAATAAATAAATAAAACCCTTCTTGATTCTTGAAATTCGACAAACATATTTAGTAGACTCTAGCTAGACCATTATCAATATTGAAAAATGTGTGTAATCATGTGCCTTAAGTCACTTGAATTTCCGATTAGCTTTGATTTCGAGCTTTATTCATTACATTTTCGATCACTGAAGTAAAGTTACAATCCCATCTCTTTATAAGAGTCTAAATGCTCAATATTAGTGTCTTTTACCATCGTGTCACTATATTGCTTCAAATCTCTATGACAGTATGGATTTCTTCAAAATTACAAATGATGTTCTTTATTGACTAATAGTATCAGTTGATTATACAGTGGTTTTGAGTGCTGTTAGAGGTATGAGGGCGGTTATCACTTGCCGGTTGCCCACACCGTGGAAGGGTTCTTCTGGGGGTACGTGAAAAGGGAATCGGGTTAGAAGTGGTCTTAGTGACCTGGGAGCGTGACCACAGTGCCCAAGGGACAACTGCTTGAGGTCAGTCACACACGACCTTTTTATGGGTAATTTTTGTGTTAGCTTCGTACTTGTTGGGACTTTACCGCCGGAGACGGATATCCGTGGGATAAGGCGAGGTGTGCATTTTTAGGGTCGACCTTTTCTAACTCCACCCCTCCTTGTGGGAAGGTAGCATCGCTGTCATGCTGGTTGTCTGAAGGAAACACCTTACTGCTTTCACACCTCTGTACAGTCAGCAGTACGACTTCGCCTTCGGACCTTGGGTTTGTTGCTTTTAGTCTTACCGCTCTTCAACCGACCTTTCTGACGTGGTAGGATCTTGAGGAACAGTTGTTCCAGTCAGTATAGCTCGGTTGCTTCATCACGATAGGCAAGCCCGACCACCACGTCGAGGTAGCAACAACGGTCGGGACTAATAGTACCAACTAGCTACAAAGATTATTTTTACTCTTTCCTATCCAATTTCTTCAACCATATATCTGTTTGTTTTCTTTAAGAATACTTAAATATTCTTTTGTAAATATCAAGTCAACTAGCCTATGTTTGTTTAATTCAATGATCATTCTACATTTAGTTTTAAGGCTAATCGATTGAAATTAATTATAGTACAATAGTATACACCCTTGTTTAAATATTCCATATACGAGTGTGTGAAATTTCATTCCAGCAAAATTGATTATTTTATGCGAATTGTAGAGAGAGAGAGACCACTAAATTACATTTCAATGGTGTTTAGTTAAAATCATCTTAGAGTTTTCTTTCTTTCGTTTAATTAACTGATAAAAGTAAGGTTAATTGATCCTTCGAAACTAATTGGTTAATTCACACATAAAGCTTACGCGTGTAAATAATTTACTTCTATGAAGTGTTGCTAATGCGTTTGTTATCAATATAGGGATTTGTGAAGAGATTGTAGTATTTTCATAGTTGACACTACGAGTCGATCTAAACTAGATCGTTGTTGATAACCTGAAGACACTGAACGACCAGATGGTGGTTGGGGCTAGTCGACAGAAAACCCTAGACCCGGGTTTTGTTCTACTTGGCACTCATCAGCAAGGTGTACCTGTAATCTTGAGGGAACTGGTGCTCCCTGACGGAACGACCGTTTTTTCTTAGTGTGGAACTTCTGATCAATGCGTATCTACGATCCCACACGCAAGACTCGAACACAGGGCTTTCGGTTTCGCGCGCGAACACTTAACGTCTAGATCACTGAGCCGGCATCCAGTGGTGTTAATGTCTAACTTCAATCAATCCATGACCTTGTTCAACTTTTCATCGATTGCCTGAGGTAGATAACTATTTCACACCTGACATGGAGTCTCATACTAGCACAAAACGGCCGTCCAGTGTTTCTGTGTTTTCAATGGTGGTCTATCTTAGATCAAATTGTGATTTTAACTATGATAATTCATTTGTTACTGGTACATGCTGGGGAATATCAAAGAAGATTTCATACAATTGATTCTATTTATGATGAATAAGTATAAAATCGGAACAACATTTAAAGCGGAATAATATGAATTTATTTTATTTCGTAGTTTCTCGACAGTTGTTTACAACCGCATTAGTTTTAAAGTGTGTAACGTTGGAGTATAATGTCATGATATAACAGTATGAATCGTTGCATATATTTCTCTCAGGTCCTAAGTGTTGATAATGATAGAGAGGCTGACTAATTTGGACAGTATTTCATTGTTCTTTCATCATGGATAAGTTAAAATGTTCTTTTGTAATGGTATAGCCAGTTCCCTTGTTCAATTTTCGTGAAGTACAAAAACAATAAGTGAATAGATTTCATCATTTCACATAAAATACAATCATCGACATATTCACCAATTTGTATAATTAAATAAAATGTAATTTTGTTGTATAACATGCATATAAATCATTTAAATCATTAGTATATAGTGATTGATTATTCGTGTTTACTGTTTATCAATGATTGAAATAAGTGAAAGCGATCATGATGTAACCGACCACATAAAGCGTATATATATATATATATATATATATATATATATATATATATATATATTTAAAACTTAGTTCTTGCCAACCGTAAGTTGAACTCAAAGTTAATTTTTGTTTATCAACTCATCCATCTGGTACACTTGGGCATGAACCACATTCTAAGTATGGGAGCTGATGATAATATTATCCATTTGCTCAAACTAAAGTAGGTGGAGCGGGATTCGAACCCCCACTACCTTGTGAATTCTAAGTAAAACAAACACAGTAAATAATTCTAAAGAAATCCAGTTCTTCCAGTGTATTTGTAATATTTTTTTCCATTCCTATTTATGTCCTCTTCATCTCTCGCATTTCCGTCGATGTCATTATCATTATCATCATCATCATCATCATCTTCACAGTTTGTCGTAACCCAAATCCTCAGAAACCATTCGATTGTATGGATCTTAGTTTTATCACTGCATTATTGCATAGTGGTTATGGGTTCCCGTCAGATAAAAAAATTGGAGTAAGTTTGACTTTTTGGTTAATGATAATAAGTTTTGAAAGATCTTTTTTTCTCAATCTGTAATGGTTAAATTTTCAATATGAAAATGACAATAAATAAAAATACAATCTAAGTGTAAACCATTGATCATTCAAATAGGTGATGTGTTTTCTTTGACATATATTATTTGTTTCTTTGTATGTATGTATGATTATAACCACTATCTAATTACTTGTATCTTCCCATTGTTATTTAAGACTGGAATCAATCAATCTCTTGTTAGCATATATCCATCCTGTACGCATTGCCTGGATACAGCCTTAAGTCACAATCTTTTTTAAGCAAAGATGGATTATAGTTGTCAGTGAAATGCAGAACTCGGATTTCGTCCTATTTTTGGGACTCATCAGCTGGATGTAGGTACATTCAGTTGACGATTCTCAAACAGATTGAATTGTGTATTTTGAATTCCAGTACTAACCACTATTCATCTTTTCTTAAAAATTATTATCTAATTAGTTAACCATTTTCTTGCTTTCTATTTAATTTAATAAACAATTCTAATGATTAAATTAATTTATTAATTGTTGATCATCTCATCATCAGTACACTTTTTATTATCTAATTGTACTCATCAAATCATTGAATGTTAAGTGCAAAAAAAGGTTTTATACGTCATGTTATTACATCAAAAAATACATTAATTAGATAATAAATTTTATAATTTGATTCTATCAAAATATTAGAATTCTGTGAGAGATTATCACAATTATGTCATCTATCGACTTCAAATCGACAAGAATGAATCTAATTAGCATAATTCTCTCTAAAAAGGTGTATTCATGTTAAATTTGATAAAGATAAAAATTTTTGTAGATAATTTCAAGTCACCATATCTGATTATACAAACATATTATGATATCACAATGAGGTGTTTTCAATGTTGATTCATTTTTATATTAGAGAATTCTATTTTGAAATCATAACTTCTTTCAAATGATCTATCAGCTATATAGAAACAACCTAATAACTCTGAAGAAGATGAGAATCTACATTCCATTTTTTGACGACCATCAAATCATTATTAAAAATATTGTTAGTGACTTCAAGCACTGATGCCACGTTTTGGTTTGGCCGCCCCTAACCTTTTTCCAACCATCTCCAACACCGGTTAGCATTGTACGTCGTGGTAATCGGTATTCAGGCATACGTAACACGTGGCCCAACCATCTCAGTCGATGAAGATTAACAACCTCATCAACTGATTTACCATCATTACCTAATACCTTGAGTCTAACTCGCTATTACTTACCTGATGATCCCAGCAGGTGCGAGCAATATTTCTAAAGTATCTGTGATCAAATCGTAGTAACTTATGAGTATCTTCTACTCTTAATGGCCATGTTTCACTGCCGTAAATTAAAACAGAACGGACTGCCGCGCAGTATACTCGTTCTTTTATTGATAGACGGATATCTCGCCTTCGCTATAGGTGACGTAAGTTGGCAAAAGCCAAACGAGCTTTCCGAATCCATGCTGAGATTTCGTCAGACATCAACCCATTAGGGCTCATCAGACTTCCAAGATAAGCAAAGTTTCCAACGCGTTCGACCACTTCACTCCCTATCCTTAGTTCACGTGTTGACTTCTAGTCTGAGCCATGTTGGTAGATGCAGACTACTTGGTTGGGGTCCTCATGACTATCGTAACCAATGGTTGGAGACTCTTGGTGACATGGCTCAGAATCGATCACAATGGTGTTGGTGTATACACTCTCTATCTTCCTTTAAACTAAGAGATTAAAATCGCTTCATATCTTTCTTTCTACGAACTAATTCTTTCTTCCTGTACTATATCCTTATTGCAATCTTTCTTTTATATATTACCACCTCTGAATTAACTGCTTTTATGAATCCGGTGTCCATCTTGTTGTGTTAATGAGGTATGGCAACTTGGACCGATGCATGTATGTGCCTGGTCCTACGTTGTAGCTGACTGACTGACTATTAAAATGGTTCAAAACAAACGCTAGTAGCTGAAATACTTTATGTGCTAAGAAATTTCAATAGTTAAGATCATGAGTCAATTGAAGCTGGACCGCCATGGAAATCCTAGAAGCACTAGACGACCGTTTCTTCCTATTGTTGGACTCCTCGGCAGTGCGTATCCACGACCCGGCCTCGTGGTATTTGAACCCAGGACCTTCCAGGTTTTTCATAGCGGTCTAGCTTCAATTGACTCATGATCTGAAGTATTGAATTTACTACAATCTCCACAAAACCCTTTCTGATACTACTAAATTGTTCTGTGCTCAACAAAAAGGAAGGTCTTACAAATTGACTGACCTGAACAATCTTCCAAAACAGTCACACTCAACTTATCCAAAGTCATATAAAACCATTGTTCATCTAAATCTCCAATATTACGAAATGACTAGAGTTAGAAATGTATCGGATCATATTTGTCTACCCTTAAATTCTGAGATTCTCAGTTCCTCATAATTTCTTTTTTTTGTGTTTTTATTTCACTAATTTATATTTTCTTTCCGAATCATATCTTTGATGTCTAACTTTTTTTTATTAACACTGATACTGTTACCAGCTCTACTATCCTGGAATTTGATCTCTTTTCTTTGTTAGTAGATTATGACAACCTAAACTAATGTACATATGGATCAGGTTGTTTGAAGCGTTCGACTGACTAGCTCATGACTATATTGTAAATGAATAAATGATTATCCATTCATTCATTCTTGTCATATGTTTCTCTTTTGTTTGAATTTTTCTTATGAATCATAGAAACACTCTATTTATGAGTAGTAATGTGCTGATAGTATTTACCAATAAGAAACAACAGCAACAACTGATAGCTGATAACATGTGCATATTTGAAACGAATTCATTTAACTTAGTTTCGAACTATTTTAAATATGAGCAAAGATGGATAGTGGCTAGCAGTGGAATCCAGGACGCGCGTTTCGTCCTGTTTGGGACTCTTCAGCCGGATGTACCTGCATCTCAGAGTTGGTGTTCACTCTGGGACTCGAACTCAGTACCGTTCGCTTCAAACGCCATCGCGTTATCCACTTAGCAACTGAGTCCTGATAGCCACTTGCTTGTGCAATGGGGTGAAGTTTAATTCACTTGATATTGTTTTATTTGAATTTTCCCATTGATGTTTTAGGACTGAAATTGATCAGTCTGTTATTGACATATGTGCATACTGTGCGTATGCCTAGATATTGCCTTAATTTACGCGTCCTGGATTCCATTGCTAGCCACTATCCATCTTTGCTTATAATGCTTGTAAATTAAGGCAATCCTAAAACATCAATGGGAAGATTCAAGCGAGTTCGTTTTCTACAGGATAAGGTCGTTAACCCCCATTCTCAACCCTCCTCTTTCTTTGATCCGGGCTTGAGACTGGCAATAGCCTTAGAACGGCTCCAGTTGGAGTTAAATGAGTCTAAAGTTTAGATATAATAGTAACTAAATGTATGATTGTAACGTCCTCTTTCTTTTTTTCTCTTTTTTTGCTCTACAGTTTTTTAAAAAAGTCAATTCTTTTGAAATCAATTGGAGTCTTGGTGCCTTATTTTCAGAAATGTATCATAAATAAAACTGCCTGAAAATAAAGGATAATACGTTCATTACAACATTATTGTTCTTTACTTTGTATGATACATGCGTTAGTTATATCGATCAGATTTCTCTTCTTTTATATATATATTGAAAAAAAAAGTTTTATGAACTCCATATTCATTTTTTTATTTAAATCTATTTTTATCAACTTTCTTAATACCTACCTACCCACCTACTTGCCTACTACTACTACTATTAGTAACAATAGGGTCTATATTATTCTTTTTAACTGATATGTTGTTGTATGACAACTATTTAATGCAATGATTGCATATATGTTAAATTTTAATCCTGTTTTCGTTCTCTTTTTTCTTTTGTTTATTCATTTACTTTACATTTACGTACGTAACATTCAATGAATCTAATAACTATTTGTTATAATGAATCCAACTGAAAATTTTTTTTCATCTTTTAAAGTTGCTCAGATCAAATGTTAACGCCGTTTATTTTCAGCCCTTGAATTGTTCTTTTTTTCTCTCTCTCTCTCTCTCTTCTGTTTCTGAGTGTAGATAAAGTCTTTTCATTATCATTTTAAAAAAGAGATTATTTAGTTGATATTCTCAGCATAGTCAACTTTTCAAATCCAGTTCGATCTGATTCTTTCAATATAATCTTAGAACGTCATCTTAATACTTTTTCGTCACAAATTATTCATTTGTCAAGCTTTTTAAGTTATGTAACTTCAACAGATAATGTTTGTTTGTTTGTTTTTGAATTACACTGCTTGATGGGTTGAACACTTCAATGAATTAGGTAAATGATGGATAATACAGACTAATATCTCAACCTAACCATTTAAAAATTAATCCGTTAGTTTATTTGTATGATAGGGGTCACGAATTTAGAGCATCTAATTAGGGGTAGATGTTTTCATATACTCACGCCTCGTTGTCGGAGTGGTAATAGCTTTGTCTTGTTGTAAATTTCAATGAAAGGGAAATATTATTGTTGTCAGTGAACTCGGATGTTACTGTTTCGAAATTACTGTTAATATTCGTTTTTCGTTCAACGATCAAACTCAAATGGGTGATCAATCTAGACAAACGCAAAATATAGGGGAATGATGCTTGCGAAATGATTAAGTAAATAAAAGGATAAGGAGTGCATGACGTTACTGGCATTTAGTGTCCATAAACTACCAGGTTGTTAGAGAAAAACTTCCCCACGCAACTATATTTCATTCGTTACGAGCAACAAAGTATAACAGTTTGATTAGTGAAGAGGTACTGAATGAATGAAAATTTGCACACAAATGTCGGAATAGTTTCAAAACAGAAATTTATACAGTCCAGATTGTACCTGTAATAACTTGAATCAAGGACTTCATCAAAATATTATAATACGTAGGAACGAATATTAATGCGCAAATAGAAACTGGTAGAATCACACTTAGATATATATATAATGAACGAGGGAAACAGTAATAGACAACATGTAAAAATCGTTGATTTAGAGCTCATTTTTCATCAGAACAACGAACGGTGCTCGTACAATTAGCGAACATACTTCTACTTAGGGCCGATGGCTGGAGTAGAAGCATAGGTCTACCAGTGCTTTCGGATCTAGTAATTACGGATATCGTAATGTCCAGACGAACCAACGAAAAAGCTTCACGCTCATTTACTAAATATCAAAATAAGGTTATGATTTGGTGTGAGGAATTATGATCAGTTAATTGTTTCGCTACGAAATGATATCAGGTATAATGCAAGGATCCTAACAACTATATCTAACTCCTAGAACAAAAAGGCAATTTATTATTTTTCCGTTATCTGGTTGACTGAAAAGGTGTTGATAGTTCTCTGCCGTTCGGCTACATACAAGCCAGTGATCTCACGTAGTGGATAGTAGCCTATAACGCACAAACTCACGAATGGGCGTTTCCAGTAAAATCGGACAATTGGTTCAAATAAGCAGTACATGGTGATTGCAGACATGTTTTCATAAGCAATATTACACATACAAGATAAGATGAAGCATTTTACTGTGATTACATATAGGTGCAATTTTTTCAGTAATAAATTGTTCCTAAAGGGCAAGGTTTAAACGTTAGATCCTTTCGAATGTGCCCGCCCTTTCGTTTCAACGACCTTGAACGGCCTGACTAGAGGCGGTTATTCCATATTTCAATTGCAGTGGGTTGGCTGGATTGCATGAGTATCAAGCTTTTTCATATATAAGTCATCTTATGTTGCATAAAAAAGCACGAAATAAATACCAAAAGCATTAATTTAGCATTCTGTTTTGTAGTGTACACTTTGGCTCTGTTTTTGCTTTGTAATTTGATCTGCGATCCCGACAACTGTACTAAACCTCAACGAAATATCAAGTCACAGGTAAATCCTAAGTATTTGTAGTATTTCCTTGGGTTATTATTGTTGCAAGGAATAACTTTTTAATAATTAATCATAGCTGTTTGTAGTGCTTAATGCTCAAGTGACATTTCAGTCGACCTTACCGATGCTTTTCGAAGTATGATACTGAACAAGCGTTTCGCGTGCTGGGATGATTTTGATAGCTCATTAAAAGAGTTCCAAAAATTATGGAATAGTAATTTTATCGTTTCTCAGACTACTTATACTAGTTACATCCACACGGAAAGTAGGTTGCTAAAAGATGTCAGTTTCAAATACCTGTTTGTAACGTTTCATTGTACGTTTGGTCATAAGCGGAAATCGGAAGGTTTGAAAGTGAAGCAAAAATCGTAAGATCTTTAACTAATATCTGATGTTTAAGGTCTAAATTCCGTAATTGCCAATCTAAATTCCGTGTAAGACTAGAGGAGCAAGGATATGTCATCAACTCCTACAACATGCTCCACAATCATCCATGTAGTAGTTCATGGGTGGTATGTGATCTATGGACAAGAAGATTATCATCAGAAGAAAAAGAAAACTTGAAGCCAGTAATACTGCACTGTGAGTCAGCAGATGAAGTTATCGAAAGTATTAAGGAGAGAACTGGTAAGCAAGTAACCGCTGCCGGTGTCAAAGGTATGAAAGCTACACTCTCCACTGGTAAGTGTATATAAATATATTTCAGGTTGTTGTACTCGGAAGCAGGTAATGAATATGCTGAGACAAAAAGGCGAAGTGAGAGAACATTTAGAAAATGGATATGCTACGAGAATATGTTTCAGTAGTTATGACCAAATACAGTTGTACAGGAAATATCCAGAAGTTCTGTGCATTGATTCTACGTATAATACTAATAATGAAATGTGAATATGTTTTTCGTTGTATTTTACTATATAGATATTCGTTATTCCATTTAGTGGTAACGGATAACTGGGGTCGAGGACGAGCTGTTATGTTTGCGTGGACACGAAAAGAAAAGCGTGCCGATGTGACATAGATTTTAGATAAATTCAAAGAGATAATGTTGACAGAAATATTTGTGATGGATTGCGTACGATCTGAAAGCACGGCTGTCTGGATAACACATGGACATGCAAATATCATTCTGTTCGCCTTTCATGTAATTCGCGCTTTCCGGAAAAAGGTACACCAATGGTTGCTTATATAAAATTGCCTTTAGACAAACGACAAAATACTGAAAACGTACTTGACTCGATTGGTAACTTCGGAAACGGTCGGAAGGTAATTTTTGTAATGTATTTATTCACTAGATTTAATCAATATTACAGAATAACAAATTGGTGGGACAGATTGATAGGCCAGTACCTATCACGTTTTTTGATGCCACGTAAGACAATGTGGGCGAGTGCGTTTTGCGGTAATGTTTTAACATTGGGTAACAGCACAAATTATCGTGTTGAGTCGCTAAATATACAAATAAAACGATATGTACGAAAAAGTGATAGTCTGTACAAATGTGTGTACAAGGCTTTAAAATGGAGTGAAATGACGTCAACTAGGAAAAGTATCGAAGATCAAGTATTATTCGGAAGATCTTATAAATATAATGCTCCACAGCGTCTTATACCCTTGCTGAACATGTTGACTTCATTCGCAAGATCTAAAGTTTTATACGAACTTAAAAAATGCGTTTCGTTTACGTGGAATATGAAAGCGGCGGCTGGTTGTTTATGGTTGACCGCGGACAACATTATGAAGTGGATGTAAGCATTTGTCAATGCAATTGTAGCACGTTTATTCTGTGTCGATATCCGTGCCGTCATATGCTACTTGCATACGTTAAAATACGAAGTCTTACAGGTAAGCTATATCAATTACGAAATATAAACTCCATAACTCATCAACTTCTTAGGTATTGCAGTAGATGGAAGTTACATAATACGCAGAACTTCCAAAATAATACAACAACTGCATTATCACGACGGAGTGAAGTATATATAAGTATTCAACGAAGCCAAAGAATCCATAAGCATCGCATCATTGAGAAGTATGGTGAAAGTTTCGCAACGGAAGTTGAGAAGAAAGTGGACAATTATTACTTAACAATTCTTAGTACCAACTTGTACGGCATGTCACCATGGCCCTTCAAGGTCATAAGAATGAAATCGATATAATTTTAAACAAGGGGAAACTATAACTTAAGCCGTAGGTATATCGTTCAGAATTATTTAAAAGCTACACACATGGAGAGTATAAATGTGGTGCTAAAAAGCGTAAATAAATAAATAGCTGGACAGACAACAATTATTGGTCGACAGATCTGCGTTGTATGCTATGGAGTATACTGAGATATATTTAGTGGATAGTAGTTTCCCTGATTCCAAATCTTCCTCTCTGGCACGCGTTAATGGTAAACGTAGCCACTGGACACAGTTGCTTGCTATGTCATGACCTGATATACGCTATTACTCAAAATAGGTACATATCCCGATACCTAGAAGGTAACATATGTTGTCTCCAAACAGACGTCAGGACTGAGGAACCTGGTCGAAAACTACAGACCTATAAATATCACCCCAGTTATATCACGCATAATGGAAAATGTGATACAAAATCAACTATCTGGTCACCTGCTACAGGAAGATTTAATAGACCTGCCACAGCGTGGATTCATTACGATAAGGTCTCGCAGTACATGCCTGATAGGCTTTGACGAGGTTACCGTATGCGTGACCAAAAAAGTCTGGTGGTAATACTTTACCATACTCTATACTACTCTATATTATACCTCAATATTAAGAAATCTTTTGATAGGGTACCTCAACATCAGACTTCAGACAGCCGGAATCACAATCTCCCTATGGCAATGGATTAGGTCTTCTCTCACGAATAGATAGAAATATACAAAAATAACTCTACAACATCTACACCTTGACCAATAACCAGTGGTGTTGTGTAAGGTAGTGTCACGGGTCCATTGCTTTTTGCGATCTATGAAACAGAAAGAGAACGATGAAAATCCCTACTCAGCTCTTTTGTTGGACGGTAGTCATTTATTTGTTTCTTCTCCCTGTCGTGTATTTTAACCTTTGTTCAGATCTCTTTTAACTACACCCTTTGATTTTCAGGCTTCCTCATTTGAGCTTTTACTATGTGATTTGGGTTAAAGACTTATCTTTTGTTGCCTAATTTTCTATTGCATGTTGCCAGACTGTTGACAGTAAGTTAGTGTTTGACCAAGCCCAAGGTCACGGCGTAGTTCAGCGTGTGGCTGTTAACCTTTTGACTGTCTGCTTGTGAGGAATGCTGGAATCCCTGCAGAAAGATATTTGATCCCATCTTGTCGGAAATATCTTTATTGATTCTCAGCTATCAAACCCTTTAGTATTAACTGTTTCTTCCATTGTTTAGCGCGCTACTTTGAGTTAGGGAAACTTCCGACTGTATAGCACAGGCTGTACCATTTGAGTTATTTTGTATTTTTGATATAATTTCTTCTAATTCCTAAATTAGGACCGTTTAAATTGAGCTTAGAGTTTGTTTTTAATATAATTTAATACAAGTATCTCGAAAACGCTTCGTACGTTATACAGAAGAACGTTAAAGATGCCACAGGTATTCGGAGTCTGGCAACGCTTTAACCAGTAACACCTTCTATATGAGGCGTACTCACCAAGTGAAATCAAAAGACAGGAGCGAGGAAGTTTGAAGATATATTTGATATGCTATCATTATATCGAGGATCGTCTGATCTAATCTGGCTAGCGATTGCAAGGGTTGTTGAGCACGGCGTTCCCACTCGTGATCTGGTGCGGATGCATGACCGTTCGCCTTCATCTAGGTGAGTCCATTAAAATACGTCGTCAGCATCCAATGTCGAAAACTTACAGAGCTATTTATTTTGGGGATTTACCGCTACAACGTAGTCTGGCCTATTCGAATAAATTTTGGTTCGTCAGTCTAGCGTTGAAACCGAATACTGGCAGTTCAGTCGTTACAATCTATATCAATATTATACAATATAATATATATCAATATATATAATACACAGGTAAGACCTACTTTTACGCTGATGACTTAAATGTCATCTGTAAAACTGGCATTCGCGATGCACGTAGTACTATGCAAACAATCCAGTATGAACTCAACGATGTAGACAACTGTTGCAAACGATGGACTTTAGAGCTCAACACAGAGAGTTGCGGCTGGTTATGTATAGGAGACGTCTCTTAAAATAAAACTAGCACCTTAGAAGAACATACTGCCCAAACGTACGTTAGTAACTGATCTCTGGGTGAATTGGTCACACAGTCTTAACTTCTCCGAACATATCTCAACTAAAGCATCTAAAATGCTGAAATCGCTTGACTTCATTCTTCGTAACTTCCTTCAAAATGAATCTAAAATTATCCTTTACAAGAAATGTGTAAGAACTGTCGTTGAATACTGTTCAGTCTTATTTTCCAACCTACGCGTATACGATACACGTAAGGTGCAAAAAATGCAACGACATTTCACCTGCGAAATACTTAAGACCACCTAACTCAATGACTACACTCCTCGATGTCATTATCTAAAGACTTGAACTCCTTTGGAAAAGAAGGCTTCCGTTAAATTTGAATATCTGCTTCAAACTCCCCACAAACTGTACTTACTCTACATGTGATATAGTTCTTACTCAACACTCACATGAATACGACTTTTGAGGCAAAGTATCTACGGTCAAAGTCGAGAAATACAGACCGAAAACTCGGGAAAACTTCTTTTTCATCAAGTATTTATTAATATGGAACAGTCTTTTCTCTAAAATACGCATGGCAGATAGATTACATACTTTCATAGGACTTCTTGAAGGAGCCCTCGTTTACATTGATCTAGCACGATCAAACATCTACGTCCCACTCAGACACAATAGGCCCTCTACACGTATGGACCAAATGAGACTCTAAGTTCAGTTTGCCTTATTTTCCTACTTTGCAGTGGCATTAGATACTTTTCCCTCCTAAATTTGTTTACTTGAAGTACACAGGTAACTCACTGGGCCTATCGATGCTGCTCAGCTATAGTCGATCCCCAAGGGACGCTCACTTTTACCCCAAAAGATAACCGCACAGTCGACCACCTACTACCAGTGATCTGCCTACTTTGGTAAACAACTCTACCTAATGCCTATACTTTGATTGTCAATCTATACTTTACTCCCACTGCTCCAGAAGGTAATGGAAGGACTGGTGAGTGAATAAATGAGGCATTACATGGATAAAAACAATATTATCCACGAAGTTGAACACAGAATCAGAAAAGGAAGTTCATGTGCATCTAATCTCCTCATAGTATGGGAAAACTGAACGATAAACTGAGACTGTAAGATACCGTTCCATATAATAGTCCACAATTTTTAAGAATCATTTGACACTATACTTCGCTCACTACTCACAGCAAAGCTTGCAAACATCAGTCCCACTGACCTACCATTATCCTAGTTCCGAAACTACATAGGTAACAGGATGTTTCGTACCTAGGAAACCAGAGTGTGCGCGAGTTAGAAGGTTCATACAACAGGAGTTTTTCAAGGCAGAACCTCAGTCCCACTCTTGCTCTTAATCTTTATTAACAATCTACGGGATAGAACTAGCCATGCTGCACTGGTCCATGCAGACGACGTAAAAGTTTGGTGTTCCATGAAAATCGGAAGGGACTCATTTGAGCTTCAAAAGGACCTTACAACAATAGAGGAACGAGAACTAGACAATGCGTTAAAATCTAACCTTTCGAAGTATCGTGTCATGAACAATCTGCCTCATTTAACAAAAAACACACCCTACACCAAGATTAATTCCCGAATGTCTCTTCAGAGCGTCGTCTGGAGCTTATATTCACAGCCAGACTAGACACCATCCCAAACTGCATAGAGGATATAACCAAGATAAACGCAATTCTCTACTTTATGCGCAGACAAATTGTCGCAGTCACCCCAGAATTGGTTTCTAACACTGTTCAAAATGTATATACAACCCTACTTAGTAATCCACAACGTCGTTGTGCTCCCTCTCTTCAAAATAGGCATAAATCTCTTGGACAATGCTCTTCGAGTAGTCCCTCCAGTTGCCATTATTAGAAATGGTCTCTCAGCCGGAGTGGCCACAACTTTATTATTGGATGGCTTTATGGGATTTGATAAGCATGTACTCACTCACGGATTATCACCCCCTATTGAACTACCTATGTATGGTGCATGTCTCACAAATTACAACGGTTATTGTTACCGCATAGCCAATGGCTGCTTAATTTCCCTGTTGTTATAATCTTCATTGCACTCCAATTCTTTTATTGTCGTCTTCTTATACACTACCAAAAAAATAAACCATCTATGTATTCTCGAAAAAACCATCTCTTAGCACTTGATTTACCACTTTACTGTTCTCACACTGCAACTAAACGATCTCCTGAATAGTGATACGGTAACTGCTGTTATCCATCAATCCCACAGTCCTGAGAACTCAATGACTTAACAACAAGATATACATATCCTCAAAAAATAAATACCACACTGATTAGAATTAATTTAGTGAAGTGGCTAGACTGTCACCATTTAAACATAGCCAGATACCTGGTGCCGTACTTAAACTACAGGAAGCGAGTGCAAAGAAATCACTTGCTTTACACATGCACGGAGACACCGCTATCTTTTGGCTGAACAATACTCTCGGACATTTCAACCGACCGACATCAACTATACTGATGACAGTTTCACCTGCGATTCCATAGGACTTTCCGAAGAGAACCTAGGCGCTCACTTGTTGCCCCGGAAACTGCAGCGCTTAAGAACAGACACTTCTCTTGGCACAGATATGGTCCATTCTGCCATACTGAGGAAGGCAGCCTCAATCCTGGCAATGCCGCTTAGCGAGATGTTCTCAAACTCGCTTAGACGAGGCAAACTACCAGAAAATTGGAGGCTAGCTCAAATCACACCAATTTTCAAAAGAGGTCGACGCAATGAACCTTCAGGTTATCGGCCGGTGGCTCTTCTGTCATTACCTTCGAAAATCATGGAGCACCTGATGTGCGATGGTATGCATGACTATTTACTGTCCTTACATTTCCTCTCACCACAACAGCATGGTTTCAGGAAGGGTTACTCTTGTATAACCAACCTGCTTACTGCGGTGGATAGATGGACAAGCATCCTAGATCGCAAGGGGAAGATTGATATCATCTACCTAGATTTCTCAAAAGCTTTTGATAAGGTTAACCATACATGTCTTATCAATAAGCTCAAGCGATTGGGTATTAGACCACCTCTAATCGATTGGCTGACTTCATATCTGGAAAATCGATATTTTAAGGTCAGGGTTAACTTCACTTCATCTCAGGCTATGGAATGTCCTGGTGGGGTCCCTCAGGGCTCAGTACTAGGGCCACTTCTCTTCTTGATCTACATAAATGATCATCCACAACAGGTAACGTCAGACTTATTACTTTTTGCCGACGGCGTGAAACTTTGGAGAGAGATACGCAACCAGGACGACATACAGGCACTTCAGGAGGATCTGACTTGACTTCAAAGTTGGGCAGACAATAACGGACTTACTTTTAACACTTCAAAGTGTAAAGTAGTCCATCTGCGACATGTCTCAGACTACAGTTACAACTTAGGTAACTCCTCTCTAGTAGTATCCCAAGTCGAAAAAGATTTAGGAGTCCTGATGCCCCATGATTTGAAGTCTTACACTAACTGTGACAAGAATGCCTTCCGAGCAAATCTTGCACTGGTAACGTTGAAGCGCATTTTTGGCCAGTCTGACGGAAGAACTTTCCATATAGTCTTCACTAGTTTTATCCGTCCCCATCTAGAGTACGGAAACATAGTATTTCCTCCCTCACTCCAAAAGAATGAGGACACTCTGGAGCGTATCCAACGGCGAGCCACGAAATCAGTTCGAGGACTCAAATCTAAACCTTACGAAGAACGCCTCCATTCACTAGACCTTTACCCATTAGAGTATAGACGTCTTAGAGGTGATTTATTAATGGCTTATAGTATTCTTAACACTTCTGGACATCCTCTTAAACACCTACTTAAGCTTAGTTCGAATAATAACCTAAGGGGTAACACCCAGAAATCGGAGACATAACTTCTACTCCTTAAGGTTTGTCGAATGCTGGAATTCGCTGCCGGTCGAGCTAGTCCAAGCGACTTCCCAGAAGTCCTTTAAGAGGCAACTTGACTTATTCTTATGGACCGAGGACAGCATCATACTATGATTCACCTATTTCTTTTTCCTCCTTTATTGTTAACATACCCAGGTTCCTGCTTGGAGGATTCGGTGATCCGCTGCTAATAGACACGGAAGCTCGTTAAGCGAAAGCTTCTATTTCGTCCACAACCATTTGAACCATTTGGAACCGCGGGCTTTTAGAAATAGTACGTAACGCTATCGTGTCTAGTACCAGATTCCGTTAGAATCACGATTGTGTAAATTTTTGTGTTAAATTTTGCGATATATTCGTACAGATTGTTATGATTGTCTGTACATATCATTGTTGGTAGTCGACTTGTCTATTTCCTATCGAGATGAAATTACCATATAACCCAAACAACCACCCAGATAACCAAAAAAGGGGAAATAAAGGCGAACAAAGGGTAAATAAAGAGGTAAATGCTTTGGAAGAGAAAGGGGAAAACGCATGAGAATGTCGCCTTTTTCGCCTGTCCGGGGGAAATACTGCGGATTTCCCCCCTTTTATACCGCTTTGTCGATAAATTGCCGACTTTTCACCTAAATATCCGCCCAATTACCCACTTTTCGACTAAATTTCTACGGAATTGCCTATTTACACGCTTATTTGTCTACTTATCGCCTGAATACCCACAGAACTCCCTATTTTCGATCCATTGACATAACCCCAAAGGTCTCCTATGTTCGCCTTTATTTTCAACAACAGACCAAAATAAATCTGCAATGCACTGGAAAACCGGTGTATTTTTAGGAAATTTTATTTAAGGGGAAAATCGTATTATTGTACATCATTAGAGCAGAAGCTTGAGCATCAATCGCTTCGTATACCCACTGTAATTGCCAATTCATTGTTATTTGAAAAGATCTACAAAAGATGAAACAGGTGATGTATTATTCATAAGGCCTTTGCATCTAATCTAAAGTTAACTGACACTCAAACACACATTCTCAGCACTTCTATAGTTTCGGTCTTCAGTAATAAGGATAGTACGTTGATGAACCTGTAATAATCCTGACACACTGCTTTCCAGTGAAGGTCCAGCTTCTCCTTGAAAGTATTCACTGATGGGGCTGATACCACTTGTTCGGGTAAGGCGTTCCAATCACTGACTGCTCGATGAGAAAAACGAGACCCCACTTTAAGTTTATTAGATCTTGGTTTATGAACCTTCTTGCTATGACCGCGGAGATTATTAGTGCTGGAGGGAGTAAAAAGATAAGACATATTACCACCCAAATCGTAATTAAATATACGAAATGCCAGTATAAGGTCACCTCGTGTCCAACGATACGACAAGGGGAAAAGATTTAGGCGTTGTAAACGCTCATCGTAAGGGAGTCTAGCAAAAACCTTTCACTAATTTTGTTCCCACACTCTGGACACGCTCAAGGGAGTTAGTATCCTTTACCAGGCATGGGCTAGCTGCTTGGATACAGTACTCTAAATGTGGTCTTACATAGGTGGGATATAAAATTCGACATAATTCTTCCACCATCAGACTTAGCTCGGACTTTTTATTTCTAAGACTACGAGCGATCGTGTAGCACACACTTAAGGTGTTTTGGCAATCAATCGTCCTACCCATACAAGCCTCGGAAGCATTGGCCTCCAAGACCTGACTACCCGAAAACCCTTAATGGTAAGGTTATTTTCGCCATTTACATTGCGAGTCCTCAACTCCGTAAGAGCATTCTTCCACTTGATTCGATCCTCAAGCGGCCAATCTGGTCGAATACAGATATTTGATTCACGAGTTTTTAGTGCGTTTTTCGATAATGTGTCTCTTTCATCGAAACTCCCGAGAACCAGCTTCAGGATTCTTCTTGTTTGGGTCTCGCCTCCAACCCATTTACCGAGTCGTATTACTTTTGTAATATGTACCCCTGAAACCTCTTCAGGTAGTACATTTCTTACCACAGACTCCACTAACTGCAGGTCATGTGCATGTCTTTTAGCAGGGTCGTTATCTTTCGACTCCTCTAGATTCCAAATAATTAAACTAGGAAGGGGTTTAGCTTCCTTTGAAATTGTGTTAACAGCTTTCGACCGTGACGATAGATCCTGTATATTAACTACTGGTATCTTACGATTAGCTTTTATTGTAACACAGTCCTGTGAGTGACTCACAACAGTGTTAGACGAAGCTTTACTTTGGAGCTTTGGCGGATTGGTCTGAGAGTCCACCAAGGACTTATCAAGTAAACAGTCATTAGTTTTAGCTGTTATTCGATTTTTCTTCTCAGTCACGCCAGGATGGGTTTCACTCTTACCATCAGATTTTGGTAGTGCAGTTTGTGACTCACAATGAGAGTCCATCAGTGAGTTACTAACTACCTGTGTACTGCCTACAGCTTTTTTCCTTTCGTTCCGTTTCCTACGTACCGTAGTCCATTTTTCATCCCTCAGGACATTGGGACTATTTGGAACGGTGATGGTTTTATCCAGTTCGTCGGTTCCCACTAAAGGTACATTGTTATCAATGTCAGTACCAGGTGGTAACACACCCCTTGTTAATGTTAACGGCAATCTCACTTTTGCGTCGGTCAGAGTCGGTTGTTTGAGGCGTCGCGTAACAGCAGGTACTACTCTGACACAATCGTCACTGTCAATGCCGGTGTTGTCAGCGCATGTGTCATCGTTTTTCTTGCAGGCCAAAGCCAATAGGCCCATAGCCTCCTGAGTTAGTACCTTTTTATCCGTACAGCAGAACATACAAAGCCAATGCGAGTTAGGATTCGAGCATCTTGTGTATGCCATCGGACTTAGGCGTGTACACATTTTGTGGTACCACTTTTTACAGTCATCACACTGCATTCCCTCCTCAAACGGGAACAAACAACTTGGTTTCCCACAAGTAAGTAATAAAGTAAGCTCTTTGACGAAATAATGTTTATTAAAAGGTAGGTAGAACATCAAAAAAATTGCATGCATTATTCCCTTCAGCCACATTCGTTCGCCTCTTGAGAATTGAAATAGTCGTCCTGTGAATTAATAAGTTTAAAAAACAGAAAAAGTCACAACAATATTTGAATGACATGTCTTGGCACAGCCAAATACTTGAAGCTGAACTTACGGTTATGTTCGTTAATATTGTTGACTGTAACTATAGAGCCATAGGGAAGTTATCACTTTAAATTAGTACATACCTGATCTTGTTTTCTTCTATTACGCTTTATCATCTTGTCTCGGATATCGTGAAAGTAACCTTGTGTCGCGATGTCGTACAGCTTACCAAGGTCTTTTTCGTTGACAGCGGATGGCAGAAAGCGATTTTTTAACGCACCTGAAGTTTAAATAATAGATTTAGGTTACTTCGTATGCAGCCGTAAAACTTGCATTTCTGAAGTGCTCGTTTTGAAGAGGTGCCAAGTAACGTGAATTTACTGGCAACCTCAGGTGTCAAAAGGTGCGACAGAACATACGGCATCGATGTTTTTGGATCGTCACTTGATAACCTAGTAACCATTGCCATCTGTAATAGTAACAAATTATTAAATTAATGTTAATGACTTACAAATCTGTCCCTGGTTTCTTTCTGCTGCAAACCGGTCTCCAGCATCTGCAGTTGCTCTTCAGGGAACTGCTGACTTGACAGTCCGCAATCGAATTGATGTCGATGTTCGCGTTCACTGAACTTCGCTAGTAGCAGCTTTACATTTGTACTCAAATCAGTAATGACTGACGACATGTTCTGTCACATTGTACTCAAGTCAGTAATAGCTGAAGACATGTTCTGCATCATCGTATACAACCTGTCAAATCTGAAAAACTTCACTTGATCGTACAGGTGACTTACTGGGCCGCTGAAGCACAGCCTACATGCTCAGATTATAATGATGTATCTAATTGTGTCGAACTACTTCATTAACATCTAAATAGTATCGGAACGTGATTGGCAATTGGCGAGGCGACTCTGTCAAACAACCGAAATTTCGGATATTGTACGTGGCTATTTACAGCCTTAATCTCGACCACATCCCTGTCTACTGAATTGTAAAGAAATCCTTCTTTGTGCTTCAATGCACCTCTAGGAAATGTTAGTAAGATCATTGTACTGACCTGTTGGGCTTCTCATTGTTGAGTGGCAGGATGTTTTCCTCCGTTGAAGTATTTTTGAAGGGAAACTAACATGTCCTTTGAAGACTGCAGACCATCTATAGTAAATTATAGTTTCTATGTTTGTTACTCACCGAATTCGTGGATGACTTTACAACCTGCCTTACCATTGTGATTAACCGTGTACCTAACAGCAGAACTAATTAATTGGTTCGAAACTGACTTTAAAAGTCACTACACATCAAAGCAACATAGTGAAGTATTTGCAATCAGAAATAAAACTATGACGTACATAGCTGTAATGATAAACAGCGAATAGTTATGAAAGTAAGTCATTTTATGTTTTATGAAACAGCACCTCCTGTGAAGTATACTATATAATGTGTTTCAAATGTCCCAACACGCGTCACTCGACATGGTTATTTGCATAGCTCATCTTTGAACCTCAACGTTTTTTCTACTTCAAAGGCCCACCGTTTTCCCAATAGGTATGACTCATTTTATCACTATATTTCTTGATGTCAGTAATTAGATTGTATTTTTAATCTTATTCCATTTTGGTAGCTTATAACTTCTGTCTTATTAAAGCAAATGGAACTAAATGGATAAAAACTAAAATTCTCTTTTTAGGTAACATTCTATCTGAAATGAAACTCGATATCAAAGACAGTAAATCTGATGTTGGACGAAGTGTATGTGATATAATCAAGGCTATCCTTTTAGACTCAACTAAGGATAACCGTATTGTTACAATCGGTTTATCAGGTAATTTAATCTTTTAGTTAACTTTCTTTTATTAAGGTGGGAGTATGCCTCATCTTCTTGCACCACACCTTTGCTCTTTCTCGGAAATCAATTGGGAACTAGTTCATTTCTTTTATTGCGATGAAAGACTAGTTCCATTAGATAGTGAAGATTCAAATCATCATTGCTACCAAGAACTACTCTACTCTAAAATTAACATTCCATCCTCAAATATTCATACTGTTAATACAACATTATCATGTAGAGTGTCTTTAATCATAATATAAATCATGTTTAGTAGAAGATTCAGCTGCTGATTATCAGAAACAGCTCTTATCATTCTTTGGAACAGCTAACGGTTATCCACGTTTCGACCTACTGCTTCTTGGTATGGGTCCAGATGGTCATACATGCTCCTTATTCCCTGATCACAAATTGCTCTATGTAAGTTAATATTTTATGCCGAACGTTCAAGACACCATCGATTTGTGCTTCTAATTTACTTCAATATCTTGATGCTGCATAATACTTTGTATTTTCCACTGTTCACCGAGGAAAATGCAAAGAGAGTTATTTTTTTATTGTTACAATGAGGCTTCTGGCACGACGACGCATCAATTTAATTCTTCACTCTTTCTAGCTCCACAAATAATTTAAAATAACAAAATTATTATGAGTTATATGAAACCATTGGGAAAGTCAAATACAACTGACGGGATATGGATGAACGGACTGTTAAATTAATATTATTACTGTTCTAATTTATCTCACCACGTTATAATAGAGGTACAAGAAAGCAAAAGAAATAACATTATTAAACAGAAAGTCAATCAGTAGGAAATAAGGTTATTATGGATGAATTTACACTATTGTGATTACTTTAGGGTTGTACAACTATCTATATAGATCTTCAAAAACAGTCAGCGACTGCGTGTACTTCTCAGAGATAAACATAAATAATATAGGTACTGTCGTGAATTATGTAACAATCCTCCTCGTTGTCGTGTTTCTCAATGAGTAGTCAACTCGAGAAATTACAGTATCGAAACTAATATTATGTGACACTCAAGAAAATTGGTAGCAAAAAATAAAGAGTACTAAATAGTGTAATGTTTTCAAGCATCGAAAGACAGCAAGAATATCAAATGTAGTACCAATGATTTCAAATTATCACTCTTATTAGCAGTAGTACAATCAAGTTTTATTGGTGTAACCAAAGTAGATATGGATCTTAGGTTTTAACATTGTTTATCGTTTCACATTCAGCGAGTTCACTGATTCGTTTCTCATTCAGTTTCCCATTATTGTTGATACTAATATTCCATCTCGTTCGCCTTTAATCTTGATAATTTGATCTTGTTCTGATACGAGTTAAGGCAGCTTTAACCGAAACTTATTTAGGTTTAACTGACTGACGAAGACACTCCATAAAGATATATCAATCAACTGGATATTTATGTTTAAACTGTTTTGTCAGTCTTTATATTAACTTCAAATCACAGATTTCTATATTAAATGAAGTGTTAAACTGTTAACTGAATAGTGTACCATTTACGTTTCAACCAGTAAACCTGAAGTTCGAACAACTCTTCAACCTAATTTAATTTGGGTAGCCGGGTAGTATTATTAACCTTTCGTCGGAGTGGTGTTGTTCCCTGGCGACTAGTTAAACCTATAATTAGCGAATAAGTCACACCTAATTGAGTAGTAATGGCTTTGATTAATAATTTATACCTATTTATATAAAAATTCAGGGAGCTGTTTAGTCAAAATTCATGAATTTTATTTTCTAACAGTATGAAGATTATGTGGTAGCACCGATTTCTGACAGTCCGAAACCACCACCACAAAGGGTTACTTTGACTTTGCCTGTAATCAATAAAGCAGCAAAAGTTGTGTTCATGGTCACTGGGTCAGATAAAGCTCATGCATTAAAGGTAAGATATTTTCTTATCATTATTATTATGTGTCATATTTGAAACTTGCCACTGTAATAAGTCTACTGATTGTACTCTGCTTCTAATTACCCCTGAATAAATCTACACAGCAACTTGAACGCAGGAGCAACGGCTCAAAGTGCAAGAACCAAAAACTGGTGATAAGGATTTATTTGACTTCAAAAAGTATATCAGGATGATTTATGGATACACTACTGTTTACATGATATATTTACAGTTAGATTAACAGTCAGATTTGTATAATATAAACTGAGCTATATTTAATAGTAACAATAATAATAGCATACTGTGTGAACACATTTACCATATTATACAATTAACTATCTATAACAAATATAACTGATTAACTAGGTTATAATATTACTCCTTAAGATGTGACCCTTCACACCCAGACTAACATCATGAAGGCGCCAAAAATGGCCCAGATTGGCATAAATCGCTCTGAGTTTCACTATATGTGAATTGATCTCATCACTCACGTCACCACCAGCATTTAGACAGCCACCCATTTACACGAACTCGACTACTTCCAGCTTTAATAGTGAGTCCAGGTTCAATGTCCCGCCAGTCTTGTAAAAGTATTTCGCACTTAGGTGCAAAGCAAACGCCATTTATTATGATTTTAATATAAACATTGTTACAAGGGAGGTACCCAATACATATGTGCCACACAATAATAGTGAGGTTGTGAAGACATAGATAATGTAAAGTGTGCATAATAAAAGAACAACAACGAACAGATATGAGTGTATGAGTGAAATAATAATAACGAGAGAGACAGTTCAATTAGCAAATAATAAACTTCTCAGGCACATTCTTCCTCAATAGACAATCCCAAATAGCAGTCCTGTCCAACGAGTCGAAGTTGGCTCTGATGTCAAGAAACGTAACAATTGTTGACCTGCAATAGTTATGGCGGTATCCTAACATTTTATGAAGGGTGAAGATCTGATGGATACATCTTCAACGAGAACGAAAACCAACCTACTCCTCGTGAATCAACCTCTCCTGGGTGTTGAACGATTTGCAAGGTATGATGGAAGCCAATAATTTGGACGCAATCTGGAGTCAATGTAGCTCAACCGGTTTATGATGGTACAAAGTCCTAATCACTACTAAGAGGCAGCAGGTACAATGGGGCAGACATGTGCCTTCTAGTTAAACACTTATGAATTACTTACCATTAGTTCCCTTCACAATTTTAAACAGAGGAAGAACGACGATATTGGCAGAATATGATGAATTCATTGTAATTCTGCTTTCTCTCTTCAGCTACATAGAAGCCAAGATTTTTAGTCATTTCCAATTTTTAGAAAGTGAATTGTTCATCAACGACAAATGAGTTATGTGTAATGAGAAATTAGTTAAGAATTAAAGTTTTAAAAGGAGTTATGATTGATTAAGGTAATAGTTCTCGAGTATTAAGATAATGTAATTACACGTTATAACATGGAAGTTCAACTCATTAGATTGTGATTTCAGTTAATTGAGAAAAAGAGCGTTCAAAATGTTTGTTTTGTGTGTGTTACTAAAACAGCTGAATTTATTTATTTAAACGCATATACATTGGTACTAGAAGGCACCAAACAGATATCCGCCACATAAATCACTTGATTTATGTGAGGAATGGCATACTGTTCGGGCGCCCAAACCGATGCAGGTGGTTTTCCTAGGGGACCACACCCCGAGCCTTCGAACTAAAGGTCTAATCCACAAGGCAGTGGAGCTACGTAAGGAGATGCAGTCCTATGGTGGCCGGTGACCAGTAATTGGTTCATACGCCATTTGCTCCCTCAGGATCCTTGAGCGTGCTATCGAACTAGGCTGGAAGTTTTCTCAAGGGCGTACGTTTTTTGGATTATAGTTATAACCAAAAACCCTCGTACAAGTATGCATATACAATACATCCAGAGTAACATGTGACAGATATTTATCTACTTTTGTTTGTGTTATTGACCATAGTGTTGTTCATAGTAGAACCAATCTTGCAGTCGAGAGTGTGCTTTTAAAAGTTCTTTTAGTTTTTAATAATTGGAAACAATTAAACATATTAACTGATGTGTAGGAAAGAACGAGAAAGCAACGAAGTATAATAAAGTCATCCTTATTCTGCAAAAGTTGTCGCTCTTGTTTTGCTTAAACCATATATCATTATACCGTTCATGCAGATTTGTTTAGTTTAGATCAATGTACATTATATAATAAAATATGCATAGGTCATATTGTCTAATCGTTTTTATTTGCTCAATCTGGGATACCATAGTAAACCTACATCACGTCAGTAAGTAACGTAAACTCACGTCTAATTGTTTCGCCGTTTTCCCAGCTATTATTATGATCAGATAAAAAACTACCTTTCTGTTTATAAACAATAATTGTATTAATCAATTAATCCTTTATTGACGCTGCTCTCTTTCTCTTCCGTCTAGTCTGTTCACCAATCACCTAATCCAGGTCCTTCTGTGCCATGTTCATTAATTCATCCAGTCTATGGAGAATTAATATGGATTGTAGATAAAGCTGCTGCCAGTTTATTGAATACATAAATCAACTGTATTGTTGTCAATATATTTTATTACATGTTTACTTTCTACCATAATCTTCGAATTACATTACTTGAATAAAGCTCAGAACAACAATTAAGGCAGAATAATATAAAATTCATTCTATTTTGTAATTTCTCATCAGCTTCTTACAACCATATATTTATTTATTTAAACACATAAACATTGGTACAAGGAGGCACCAAATAGATATGCGCCACATAAATCATTCGATTTGTGTGTGGGCTGGAATACTGCTCGGGTGCCCAAACCGAAGCAGGTAGTTTTCTTAGGGAGCCACACCCAGAGCCTTCGACATAAAGGTCTGATCCACAAGGCAGTGGAGCATCGTAAGGAAATGCAGTACCATGGTAGCTGCTAAACAACAGTAGGTTCATACGCCGTTTGTTTCTTCAGGATCCTGGAGCCTATGTACACCATTGGTTTGGAATTAGAGTTTTGCAACTCCTCTAGGTGGACTCTGTGTCCACCAACCCGGTTAAAGCGCCGGACATTCGCTTTTCGTCCTCTCAATTTCGTAAACAACAGTGATGCCACGAGAAGGCAGTGAGTAGGACTTCCCTGGCAGTGGTTGTATGCACGTGGCCATGTGAGAGCATTTTTCGAGGAATAATTGACTCTCCCTACTGTCGGCCGTACCAGGACATCTGGGGGCTACAACCATGTATGTATTAAAATGTAACATTGAGGTATGATATAATGTAATAAATCCTTGATATCTATTTTCAAGTAATCTGAAGCTTATGTAAACTCTTCACAATTTCTGGGATTATCATACTATTCATCTTAACAGTTTTTAGAATCCACCTAATTACGGCTTCATTTACCGATGTTTTTGAATTCCATCTCTACTTAACCTCACATGTGTTTATATATATACATGGTTATCTCTGTTCTTCTAATTCATTTCATCATCAATGTCAATTACTTCACATGATATCATACCTCAATGTTGCACTTTAATACACATCATTAGTTGTAAGCAACTCATAAGAAATCACGAAATACAATGAACGCATATTATTCTGCTTCAATTGCTGTTTTGGCTTTGATAAAGTTCGGAAAAGGAACCAATTGTATGAAATTACAATAGTGTTTTACTGAAGGATTAATTTATCCTATATGATGATAATATGTCATTACTATTTAATAATTAGTAGTTTATATAATTTTGATAGATGTCTTTCAAATTAAATGGTTAATTTATTTGGCAAATATATTTCTGTGAATTTTTGTTAAATCTTGAATGTTTAATTTGATGATTAATTGATAACTCTTGTTTATACCTTGTTATCTCATGAGACATACAAAGTATTTGACCATTTGTTTGCATACAGCCAATCTAGAGTAAGGGAATATTATTGTTATGGATAATATACATAAAGCCATCTGTTTGTGAATCGTAGAAATAAATGAGAGTCAACAAACATGGCACAAGTCCATGAAGTCACTGACAAGCAGACTGAGTCATATTGGTAGGTGTAGACTACCTGGTTGGGGACCGCGAGATGATAGCAACCGATGGTTAGAGACCCTGAATGACATGGCTCAAAATCGTTTACAATGGCCCAGGTGCATACACTCTTTGTGTTCTCCCAAATTCTAATCTTCTGAATTCTTCATGTCTCTTTCTTTTTTCTCTTTCCAAATTTATTTCACCGGATTATACTCTTTAAATAACATCTCCAAACCCTAATCTTCCCGATTACTGCTTATACTCTTGCTACCTCTACCACTACGGGATTTGAATCGACAACTGCATCTCTGTGCTAAGGTGGTGTGGCAACTCGAACTGATGTACGTACGTACGAAGTTCTACGTTGTTACTGACTGACTGACTGACAGACAACAAATGAGTATGCATTTAGAATGGTCAATGTAATTGATGACAAACAATATATAAATCAGAATCGAAGAAAATCGGACAAATGTAAGTACCTATTAAAAGAGTATGGCTTTAAATGACCAAAATTCAAATAATCCCCAGAAATTAAGTGCTAAAAATACATTAATGTACGATTCTAAACCAGGTGAATCGACAAGCCTATCGTTTTCAAATCTGGATAAATCATTATTGCCTTTAAAGTGAGTTCCTGAAGTTTTTTTTTGTTGAGAATCTTGAGTAATGGAGTTCTTTCATGTTGAAAGGGAAGCAGTTATCACCAGTCCCGTTAGATGATATTTGCACTGTATCATGAGTTGATTAAAGTATAGAACGTCTGTTATTAAATAACAACTCGGTGGTTCAACGGTTAGGTGCTCAAAGTGAGACCTGAGTGTTCTGTATCTGATCACTAAAGGCGTTGTGCATGATAACCGTTTAGGAGTTCTGTACATGAACAAAATAGATCTTTTAGGCATGGGCTGATCCGGCAGTAGAGTTTTCATAAGGCTACGTAAAATTAATTTCAATGTGACTCAGCAGTCAATTCAACTTCGTTTTCTAGAATTTGCTATACACTTCATTGTATTAGGAAGAAAGACGCTACCTGTATTCGGGCTTGAAATCTTTTTTAAGATTACCGCTGACCTACTATTATCACCTTTTGTTCAAATACAGTTGGTTATAAGTATACTTTAGTGTTCTCTTTTAGTGGTAGCCTTTATGAAAATACTATCAACATGAGAACAAAAGACCTGACCCCTCTTCAATATGAATCAAGATTTCAATAGAATCTGATCATTTTCTTCTAACAGCAGAATGACTAAGAATATTTGAGCGAAAAGTTGTTTTCAAAAACTTGAACATCAGGTTCTACAGTTATAAGTACATGATTATTGTGATATTTTATAAGGGCCAAAATTAGTCATTGATTAATGAATTCGGCAGTGTTAAAAATTGTAGGCGTTTGCATCTATTACGGCATAAATACTTCAAAATTGTGTTATTTGTAAGTTGGAAACGTCAGGATGATTTTTAGCAGTGTCAAGTTATAATAGTAATTTAATGAAGTAACTAAAGCCTGTCGTATCTCGAGAAAATACCATGAATTGGGTGCTTTCTAATGTTATTCAGATACAGGAGTTTTATATCGAGTCTTTTTGACCCTAAGATGCAAATTAGAGTAAAATAAGATTTAACTCATAGGTTGTATTCGTCACAGTTAGGTCCCGCTTTGGTGCCATTGTTGACCATGGAGCACTGGACAATTGTTTCTTTCCACTAAAAAACTAAACTGTATACATCCAAGGGCTTCATCTCTCATAGCAAATGCCTGACTATCAGAACCACTCGGTCAGTACGCAGTGATACAATGAGGACTTAAATCAATTCGAGATAATCCATATTTATTGATTTCAGCGGTGCCTCGAATGAAATCAGTTTTTGACCAACGTAACCTACAAATGAAATAATTTCCCACAAAACCTTCCAACTGGGACGTATCTTCATTTAACTTGTGTTTTTTTTGCTTAAATAACAAAATGTAAATGTCCTACAAATTCGATTTGTAAGAAGCATACTACTGCCAAGTAAAAATAAGTAGTTTGAGGATCGCAATCGCATTTTTAAAATGTTAAATTTTTCAAAGGTTATGCTTAGTCTAGTATCCGGATTACAACTTCGTCGATATAGTTAGATAGACACCAAGAGTTAAACGGGCACCACATTGATTAATAGCTTGTGGTTGACTAATGTAAACATTATAATGGTTGAGATCATGTGGTCATGGAAGCACTGAACGGCCGTTTTGTCCTATTGTGTGACTCCTCAGCAGCGCGCATCCTTCTGATACTAGCGTAAATATCATAGTCCTTTTGTGAATCTTTATTTAATATTATCCTTTACTTCCTAGCATCATCATGTGTGATGCCAACGTTTCATTTCATAATTTTTATTGTTTTTGTCCGTCTTAATTATCTGGCTTACTCATGTAGTCATTTATTTTTATCTATAAATTCCGTTTACTATGCTTCTCCATTTTTAAGCCTTCTAATCATTTGCTTTGTCATCCTTTTTAATTCGTTGCAATTTTAGAGTGTTTACAGTTGATGAGAAACTTTAAAATATTTTGGTTAATTCATTTTATTTCTTCGAGATTCGTCGTTCTTTCTATCTGTATACATAAAATGTGAACTTATGTATATTTATATGTTTTAGTGGAGTCACATAAATTGCTCATAAAATGTTATTCTGAGTCAAGACAGACAGACCATATGCGATCTCACAACAAAATAATAAATGAACTGGGAATATGGTCGCGTTATTATCAATTATTTAATGATTCACGTAGTCATAGCTACCAATCAAAAGTTCTTGATAAACTAGCAATTCATACGTACAGGTAAATACTTGTATTAGGTCAAATTATGTATTGCAAAACTATTCAACTTTGTGAAAATGAAAAAGACTGATTTTTTTAAAAATCTTAATTGTATTTCAGTGATCAGGAGAAGTATGGGATATTTCAAGCGTATATATTTCACTGATTGAAATCATGAGCCAATTGAAGCTAGACCACCATGGAAAACCTGGAAGCACCGGACGGCCGTTTCGTCCTAATATGGGACTCCTCAGCAGTGCGCATCCACGATCCCGCACCCCGCGAGATTCGAACCCAGGACCCATCATGACTCATGAATTCAATCAGTGAAATTTCTAAAATCTCCACAAAACCCTTCCTGATAATAATCATCTGCTCACTAGTGACTGGCTTCAAGAGATACTCCTGGAGTTCTCGTGAGAAGCCATTACCAGTGGGGTTCAACCCGGTCTGTTGTGAGATATCAACTCACTGAAGACAATGGTGTACGGTGGCGCAACTTCGTGGATTGGTTGATGTTAGAAGTTAACACCGTTTGGTGCTGGCTCAGTGGTCTAGTTGGTTAAGCGCCTGGAGCGAGACCGATAGGTCCTGGGTTTGAATCTGGCGGGATCGTGGATGCGCACTGTTGAGGAGTCCCATACTAGTACGAAACGGGCGTCCAATGCTTCCAGGTTTTCCATGATGGTCTAGCTTCAATCGACTCATGATTTCAACCAGTGAAATTTCTAAAATCTCCACAAAACCCCTTCTGGTATATATTATTGTTCGGATTTTGACAATGAAATTCTCGACACTTCTTAACTTTACATTTTATATACAGCAATAGATATTCAGTGTACTTTCAAGTTATTGAAATACAATTAAAATTCACTGAAATAAAAAGTTAATACTGTCTAGTTGTAGTACATTTAAAGGGTGTAGAAAAGTGTTGTCCAACTTTGGCTAATTATTTATTGATCAGTTACATTTTAACATATCAATGGGGAAATTCAAACAACCAATACAAAGATGAATTATTATTATTATTATTATTATTATTATTATTATTATTATTATTATTATTATTATTATTATAGTCATCTCATTTAGGTTTGTTTTGTATATGATCTTCATGAAACTACACTAAAATCATCTTTTCATTGACTTGATTCTCTTAACTTATGTAAACTCATATCGTGTTCAATTATTACGTTATTTATCTTCCCAAATTCTAATCCCACCAAACCCTTCACAATCCCGACCCCATTTAATTATCGCCTCACCTAATTCCCTGTTTTTGAAATTGTCTCCAAATGACCTTAAACCTGTTCTTGTATACATATATTAGTTATTATTGGTAATACATACATGGTTGTAAACAGTAGATGAGAATGATGAAATAAAATGAATTCATTTTATGCTATCTCACTTGTTGTTTTGGCTTGATTCATATTCGTAAAGGGAACCAAGTGCATGAAATCGAAAATCATGTAATATGTAGACTACTACGAATTAGTAAATAGAAGTGCATGCTTAATAAATTTCTCAGAATGTTTTCAAGTGTTATGATACTAATAATAGCAATAGTGATAATGATAATATGTGTGAATAACGTATGTTTAAGCTACGAAAATACACTAAAGAAGGTTGTATAAACATTGATTGAACTATGTCACCATAACATAAAAATGATTATTAACTAATTCGGCGAGAAGTAGGTCGAGGTAAAAGGAGTGGTTAAACATACTTATTCCCAAAGCAAAGCTCCTGCTTTTTGATGGGAATAACTAGTGCTTCAGCCATCTGAAGTATTTTAGGCAGATTGCTGTTAACATGATATACTGTTTTTGGCCGGTTTGTAATAAATCAGCTAAAATCGAGCTGTTAACAATTTTAACTATACGTTTGCTTCATCACATTGAGAGGTGCTCGTGAGTTCGAAAATACAAATTATTAGAATACTTATCAACATTACTTGCTCTCCAAAAGCAGTTGAATTGACAGATACAGAAGGGAGTGACTAGTATATGTAATTTGTCTTTCGATTTCGGAGTGAACATAGGACCTGTAGAAAACATTAATTGTGGTTTACCTGTATTAAATGTCCTTTGGATTGCTCTGTGCAACTTTAGTATTAGCATTTTGCACGGTGATTCACCTTTAAATTGTAAGCGCATATACAGTGGCCATTTGCTCATAGTTAATGACTTGTTATACTCTTCAGAGCTAGGTGTTTATTGGTAAGTTGCTCCGGATATCCAGTCTCTTTCAAAGTAGTACACAATGCCTTTGTTTCTTCTACCGCATCTAAGGAGCATATGGTCTTAATTCGTAAACGGATAGTTATAATCTGGTTCCTTTAATATTGTACAGGAACAAAACTAGTAGTAGTTGTTTTTTCAGTTTCTTCTTGGTGATCCATCTATTTTTGTTGTGAGTAGGATATCTAGGAAGACTGTTCTAGGTCTATTTTCTTTCTCATAAGTAAATTTAATAGACGGATGAACTGTATTGAATCGCTCGTGTTTCTGTCAAGCCACCATGGCAGTTAAAATGGATAAACGTGGCGTCCATATGTCGGCAGTTTAATGTAAACTTGTCAATCTATTGTGCCAGTGGGCCGTTTTCTAGTTTAGAGTGAAAAATATCAGCCAATATGGGACCTAGGAGTGAATCTATCTATTTGTCTATACATTTCACCATCGAATTTGAAATGTACATTCATAGTATATTTTAATAATAATTCCTTGGTGATGTCCACAGTTGTTGTGTTCTCTATTTCCTGTTCTCTAAGCTTTCCACATATATATTCGATAGTCTCTCTGAGTTGGACATTTGTAAACAATGGTGTAACATTTAAGGACATCATCGCTTGATCTTTAGTGGTTATTTTTTATCTTATCAACGAACTGGAATACATCCTTAATACTGTGCTTCATTAGTTGTGTATGGAGTGGTTTTAAAAATGGTTACTAACTAGTTTATCACAATATGATGAGCGGTATTGTACATATCTAAAATTGGTCTCAATGCGATATCCAGTTTATGTACCAATGCGGTGTGTGCTACTTATATCGACATAAGTAGTATATGATGCTATTCAGTAATAAAATGTCTGGCAGCAGAAGGTCGAGAAAGAAAGAACAGGAACAGAAAGCAAACGATACGGAAGCCTAAGACGATTGATTGACATTTTCCAAATAAGTGTTTACTGTACGATTCTCAGATTTCACTAAGAGATTCTGTAATCTTGTGTTCAAATACATTCGATTGTCCCCACTTGTATTATCATTCAGTACACCATCTGTAATCCATATATATATATATGTAGACTTTTTTGTTAAGTAGGACACTTGGTGCTCGTTTATCAGGTTTCATAATAATAAATTTTCTCTCACAAATAGGTTCACTGACAGCTTCCTTGTGAATTGTAGTTAAAGTACTTCTGTATTTATGTCTACAATCAACGAGATTTGATTTGATACCTTCAAGTTCATGATCGTTTGTCTTAAACCTGCCCACTGTTTTTTTTAGATTATTTATTTATTTACTTGGATATATAACTGTATTGAATCTGAAGGGAATTTACCGAAAAACAAATGTTATATCTAGAGCTTAGATTCTTAATATACCGCGTATAACTTGAGCACTCGAAAGCTAGAACACTCCCAAGTCTTAAATGAGAAGACAGAAGACCAGTGAAAGGAATACTATTCCAAACAGTGTCAATTATGGTACAAACCGTCAAGTATTTATGGTTTTTAGTAAAAACTAAATCATTATTATAATTCTCCAAACCGTATACAGGGGGTTATTAGCATTTGTCCAATAGGAAAGCTACACGTAAGAATTCTGGAATATTTTTCCAGAAGATGATTGGATGGAATATCTCCGGATCTTTTGAGCTTCTTAGTGCTTCATCGAGTTCACTTGTGTACTGTTCTCACAACAAACTATTATTCATTCATTCATCTAATGCGAATATTTCAGTGATTAAAAAAAGTTGTTAAGATCATGAGTCAAGTGAAGCTAGACCACCATCGAAAACCTGAAAGCACTGTATTTCTTGGAGTTCTAGTGAAAGGCAGTGACCACTAGAGTTCAACCGCTTCTGTTGTGAGATAGTAACTCACTGATAACAATGATGGATATGTCGCTCAATTTCGTGAAGTATTTAAAGTTAGACATTAACACCGTTTAATGCTAGCTCAATGGTTTAGTTGTTAAGCTCTCGTACGTGAGACTGATAGATCCTGGGTTCGAATCTTGCGAGGCGGGGTCGTGGATGCATATTGCTGATAAGTCCCATACTAGGACGAAACGGCCATCCAATGCTTCCACGTTTTTCATGATGGTTTAACTATTGAAATTACTACAATCTCCACAAGAACCCCCTTCTGATTAAATAAAAAATAGTTAACTTTTTTTCATTCAATTCATCTTTAAATCATCATGTTTTATTAGATAATGAATATACAATTATTGAATATTTTCTATTAATTAGTTTAATTATGTGATAGTGTAGTTGATTTCTAATGAAGTTTTATTTAAATCCATTCAACTTAGATAAGAAAACTTGATCAAATTCATAAACTAAACCAAATGTATTTCTATAAGTTTACATGTTAGTTACTAAGTAGAACAGCTGGTGAATGTATGTTTATCCTCTTTTTTTCCTTTGATTATTATTCACTTATTACATGTTCATTTTTTATAAAGTGTATTTATGTTATACAAATAATATCAGAAGGGGTTTTGTGGAGATTGTAGTAATTTCAACAGTTGAGATCACGAGTCAATCGAAGCTAGACTACCATGGAAAATCTGGAAGCGCTGAACGGTTGTTTCGTTCTATTTCTGGACTCCTCAGCAGTGTGCATCTACAACCCGGCCCGTGCGATTTGAACCCAGGATCTATCAGTCTCGCACGCGAGCGCTTAACCAACTAGACCACTGAGCCGGCATCCAACGGTGTTAATGTCTAGCTTCAACTAAGCCACGAAAGTGAGAGACACTTCTAACATTGTATTTAGTGAGTTACTATCGCACAACTGACCTGGTTGAACTCCACTGGTCACTGCTTCTCACTAGAACTCCAGGATATATCTCTTGAAGCCAGTCACTAGTGAGCATATGTTGATTAGTATTAGAAGGGTTGGATACCGGCTCAGTGGTCTACTTGGTTAAGCGCCTGGAGCGAGACTGATAAGTGTTGGGTTCGAATCCCGCGAGGCGGGGTCGTGGGTGCACACTGTTGAAGAGTCCCAAAATGGGACGGAACGGTCATCCAGTGCTTCCAGGTTTGCCATAGTGGTCTAGCTTCAAATGACTCATGATCTCAACTTTTGGAATTATACAAATAAATAGTTAATGAAATATTAACCACCACCACCCCCACCCTCATATTGAAATACAAAATTTATTAATTAAATTATATGTTGTTATATCCCGATAAGAATAATGAATGGTAACTGTTGGGATCTATTTATGGACCAATACCGAACGTATATTTTTGTCGTATAATTGATATGTAACTAAACTGTTTCATATTCATGCCCATCTTATTATGAGTTTTATGTTGACCTATGAACTATTATTGTACGATTTACCATTCATGAATTATTCCCTATCTGTTAATCACTACCTCCCTCACTTACAGCCACTTCTGGCTAATTATTGTACAAATGTTATTTTCTATTTTATTGGTACGTTGTGGTCGGGTTGATTGGTATATAAACAGAGTATGCTTGAAATACAATGATTCATATCTCAGAGGCTGAGACTTGCGTTCTGGACTCAACTGGCTGGGCTAGACAGGGAAGCGGGACCAATCAGGACTCTAGACTGCTTATACGGTTTTACGCGTCATTGACCCGATCGATAAGTCACTGTTCCATAATCAGCGGTCACAAGTTGTAACATATGTTATGCAATATATGAAACTATAAAAAAATTCCCATTATATACAAAATGCAAGTAGATGAATGATGATTATTCATTGGATCAAATTCTTATCAGATTGTACAATTATATATCTATATTAATAATCCAAAAAATTGATCAGGTTTAAGTCACAGTTTATTTATTTAAATATTTATTTAAACACAGAGATATACGTTACATGAATTATTCGATTTATATGAGATCTGAGATAATGTCCGGGTGACCAAACCGTAGTAGGTGGTTTTCTTAGAGGGACACATTCTGAGCCTTTGATCTAAAGGTCTAGTCTGCATGGCAGTGGAGAAACGTAAGCAGATATAGTTCTATGGTAGCCAGTGACCGACGATTGGTTTATACGACATTTGTTCCTTCAGGATCCTGGAGACTAATGTTTGTGTTATATCCTAGCGAAGATTAAATTACGAGTAACTTCTAAGACCTAATAATGAACTAATATTATCTATATATTCTTATCGTATAACTATTCAGTAATTAGATTATGTATATTTATATTCCCCTTATTATAAGCTTCATTTTGAGTTATAATTTATTATTATACCACTTACCATTCTTAAGTTATGCTCAGTTTATTAATTACAGTCTCTCACAATCACGCTCACAGCCACTTTTTGGTTTGATCTTGTATAAATGTTATTTCCTATTTTATGGTGTGATGTGATCTGTTTGGCTTGTGTATAGACCAAGTATGTTTGAAATGAATGATTCGCATAATGGAAACTGTTATTGATGTTCTGGACTCACTTGGATGGGCTAGGCGAACAAAAGACTAATAAGGACGCTAGGCGATCATACCGCTCGGACGTCATTGGTTTAGTACAGTAAAAGAGTGAATAAGTCGTATTTCGATTGGCGAATAAATTAGGTGATCAGTAGCCGAACTAAAAGTCACAGCTGTTTGGAATTATGGTTTTCCAACTCTCCTACGTGGATCCTCTATATCCACCAACCCGTTTAAAGCGTTGGACCGTCACTTTTCGTCCTCTCAATTTCATAAACAACAATAATGTCGCGAGAAGGCATTGAGTAGGACTTCCCTGACAGTGTCTGTATACATGTGGCCATGTGAGAGCATTTTTCGAGGGAGAGCTGACTCTTCCCACTCTCGGCTGTACCAGGGCACTTGGAGGCTTAAGTCAAACCCCATTAATTAACATTATAACATGGGAATCAAAGATTGTTGTTGGTTGTCATATAAAATCAAATCGTTAATTTAATAATTGGATTCATGAGTCCATTAAAGCTAGATCACCAAGAAAAACCTGGAAGAACTGGATGACTGTTTTGTCCTAGTATGGGTCGAATCCTTAATGTTGGGAGTGACTAATATGAAGTGTTCACTTAAATAAGTTTATACGTTAAATGATATTGTGAGATCAATAATTAGAATAAATATGGTTAACATGGAGTTAAAGAGAGAGAATAATGTAATTACAAATCCGAAATTACATAATCACGTGGAATATTATGAATTGGGTACGAATTACTAGACAGGGATGGATATTGAATAAATTTCTTATAGTAATAATAGTAATATTAAGTGATGCCGTATCTACTGTATATTACTATCAGATTTTCAGACACAATAAGTCAATATATCAATATTATTGAATGGATTTTGTGGAGAGTAGTTTATTCCCTAAGTGTTATTCGTCAAGGATTGATGTCATTCAGAATATCACTGAAAATTATGGGGCTGTAGAGAATTGTTTCGTTTTAGTACAGGACTGCTTAACAATACATACTCATGATCTGAACTGGCAAGGGACTAGTAGATCTTGAGTGGACCTTCTAATCATTAGACCATTAAATTGTCATTCAGTGGAACACATTTCGATATTCAATCAGTTGGTGATGTAGTGCAATGATTATCCATTTCCATTATTGGTAACTGTTTTATTCGTCAGCCAGGTGATCTTCGTCAGACATCACATTCTACTGCAATTTCAGGAGCACTGAAAAGATCACATCCTATTGGATTTTTTAACTTTCTATACAATACTAATCATAAATCTAGTTTAGATAAATTTGACTGCATCAAATCCTTTCTTTCAAAACAATCAATCAGTCACTGGAACGTTATCAGTTACAAATAATCTATTGTCCCAGTGCCTACCCAGCATCCAAACAGACAAGTGATTGAATTTCGTTTTGACGTGATTAGATTCACTATGTCGTGGGAATGCTGAATTACTTCAGTAAATGACGAGAAGTAGTGAAAAGGCATTTTTTGAAAGGATTTTTCCTAAAACCAAGAAAACTTTGAAAATCATTTAGCTAGTCAGAGCTATTCAAAAGATTCCAAGAGAATTTTGGAAGACAACCCATTGTGTTTTCATTTCCTGGCTGAGGATTACTGAATTTGTTACCAACTTCAATATATCATCTAGAAGCTTATAAAATCACAAGGCCATCCATGATCTCATAAATACCTTTGCTTTCCACACATAAATTCACCCTCAAAGTAAAGCTGGTTTCATGAAATCCAGTTTGATGATTAAAATTCGATGTCTAGGAAACGGAAAGCGGTTAGAAAGTCTAATGTTTAAGCATCCAACTACAAAATTTATCATTTAGTCTCAACCTATTTATGTATCCGACCTTATACTGACTGAAGTAATCAGTAATTTAGTATTTCACAAGAGACAAAATCTATATATCGGACCTTACTAGCAGGGAGAACATACCGTGACAAGTTATTTTCTTAAAATATCTCATACGTCATGATCAGCCCTTAATCTATTATTGAACACGACGACTGTGTATTGGGTTTGCTTCGTCAGTCAATCACCTCAATAACCGTTATAATATAAATCTTAACGGTGATTAAAATCAGAAGGCAAAGAGATGCGACAACTGCCGTTTATTATGGGGATAGCGCAGATTACAAAGCTACAAGGACATCAATCTGCTTTGAAGCACAGAAGCGAATATGTATATACGAGCAAATAAAAGGGCTTAATTAAAATTAACCATAATCGAAATTGTATGTAGGATAGTTGCTTTAAATGGATCTAATTTTCAGTGATGTTAGTCACACGCTTAACAGAACATCTCGGAAATCTAAATTATGGTTATTAGAACACAATACATGTTTGATACTACCATCACACTACAATAACTAACTGACTGATCATGAAATATGAAGCATTGGATCGAAGGTAATATGCTCTCCGTAAGATCTGGAGATCGTTAGATTTATTCCTGATGACGTCATTGGTAAAACTATTAGTGGTGATCCTATAGTATAAGTGATCAGTTCTTCATTCCATCTTAGTTATAAAAATTATCCTAGTCTCATTCAAACAACACCTTTAAAAGTTGAGAAATTCAGTCCGTTTCTGCTTAAGCTCCAATTAAGACGAAATTGAAATGCTAATAAATTTGTAGTGTCTAACACTATGTCAAGTACACACGGGTTATTCTAGCTGTCGGACAGACCAGTTTATTTATTCGCCTTAGGTCATATTTTGATCTCATCAATTATTCGCTTATCAACCTTGACTGTTTTTATGAACTTATGTGTTTATGTTACTTCCCGTATTCATCACGTGGCATTAGCTTAGTCTCGTCTGTCTATGAACATTCATTCACGTTGTATCGAATCAAGCTAGTATATTTGCCTTCTCTAGTCAACTTCTTCACGTCGTTTCTCTTGCTGTCTAAGCTAACGATTGCATGCATATTCAAGATTCATTTTCGTATTTGACTCACTTTATTCCATTATTCTCTAACGTGAATTAAGTTTATAATTATAGATGAGGGTAGCCGGCATTTATATTTCATTAACACGATCATTTCATCAAATTGAAGTTAAATCAACGGGCTACTCAAAAGTATTTCAATAACACACATGAAAATAGCAAGAACAAAGATTCTAGTAGAATAGCATGGATTCATTCTATTTCATAGGTTCTCATCATCTGCTTACAATCTTGGATATTTAAGAATCATAATTACATAATGGGTGTAAGTGACTTACATGAAAGGGTTTGATTGGAAGTTATATTGAAGACATATTCGTATAGTATAGTAAGGGTGTAAATAAATGGAATAGACTGAATATTGTAATTATATACCTTATGTAAAGGAAAATTCCACCACATTGATCATGACAACAGTTCAAAGGGTTAGAAACAAGTGATTACATAATGAGTAAATGATGATACGAATAAAATGAGTAAAGCTCAATTAATAAAATAAGATTACTAATTTGGAAGATAGTTGAAATAAAACTCCATGATGTGATAAATGCAAGAAAGAGTTAAAAAAAATAAGACCTTTAAGATGCAGTGAAGGAATATTTGTCACCAAGGAAAGATTATTAACCATCTACTTTTGAATACATAAGTCAGGTTTTTGAAGCCTTTTGGAAACGGTTTCATCAAACTTCAAAGGACTAGAGTTTTGGCGGCTTACTAATCACCTTGAACGATTGCAGGGTATCTACCTGATGTCCTGTAACAAGGAGATGTTTGGTAATTGCATTGTTTAGAGTCTTTCTTTCTCTTGTTCTGAGGCTTTTTGGAATATGTTCAAAAAATCTAAAATATGCCCTCCTTTTTGTCCGGCCAATGTAGCTGCTCCGGCAGGTACACATAAATTTAGCGGTAACATGAAAGGGGTGCGTGTCAACATTTAATTGAGTTATTGAACATGTTGTTTTAATACAGAATTAACAGTTTGGTTGCCGGATAAGTTTTGCCTAGTGCAGTGTTCAGTCTCCTGCTGATTGTGTTTACTATATCATCACCTTTGAAGTCGAGATTTATAGATATTTGTTTTATTACTAACCGTAGTTACTTCCATTTTGTTTTCTTTAGGTTTTTTATACTTTAATAGTTGAATTCATGAGTCAATTGAAACCAGACTACCATTGAAAACCTGAAAGCATTGAATGGCCGTTTCATCCTAGTATGGGACTCCGAAGCAATACACATCCATGATACCGCCTTTTGAGATTCGAACCCAGGATCTATCGGTTTCTCACGCGAGCACTTAACCACTAGACCACTGAGCCGGTTGGCATCCAATGTTATTAATGTTTAACTTCAACTAAATTTGTCAATAAATTTCTGTGGGTAATAGTTGTCTTTTAGGCATTATTCAAAGTTCATTAATTCTTCTTCTAATTTGTCAGTGATACATGAAGATTTTTTTAGGTTTACTAATACATGATAAGTTCAATTATTACCATTCGACTTTATTATTATTATTATTATTATTCTCTTATTTAATTAATCCGTTTCCATATTGTTTAAATGTCAAGCTTCATAAATAGAAGAAATGATACCTTTATTGATCTAATTGTAATATTTACCTATCCCTATTTCTCCTTATTTGGAATGTTATACAGGAGTTTTGAATGAAGTTACTAGTAAGTATATCAATGATGAATCTATCTTCATTTCCCCTTCTACACACACATATATGTACACACACACACACACACACACAAGGAACCATCAACTACATGGATAGATTAACGCACACTTATGTACACACCATAAAATAGTTGAACCGTGTAAATTTATTTACTGCATGATTTATTATTACAAACACACTAAAATATGGATGAACCAAAAGTTTAAGTTTCATGTTAAATCTTTGAATATCATAACTAGAGTAAGATATAAACAATGATGTTTTGCTTAATGGGATTCATTAATAGTGTGTATCTGAAATATTCAGTTATATAATATTTCGTGGATTGGTTGAAGTTAGACATTAACACTGTTGTATGCTGATCGGTTCAGAGGTTGAGCGTTCACTCAAAGGACTTATAGATCCTAGGTTCGAATCTCGCGAGGTGGGATCATGGGTGCGCACCGCCGAGGAGTCCTACAATAGGAAGAAACGGTCATCCAATGATTTAAACCTTTATTATTCTTATCAAAAACTAATACACCTGTTGTCGCACTATCAATTTGTACTTTTCACTTATTATGTAATCGTTTTCATTGTTATCATCATTGATTCATAAACTACCTTGATTGGTTTAATAATTTCATATATGCATATAAATACATTACTGTATATTAGAGTAAAGCCTGATAAGGTTCTAATTGAAAACGCTTTTGTTCGCTTATATCCATGTTATTCTAAATTCATTTTTAATATTCAGGAATGAAACTAATCAGTGTCTCTTGATATGTTGTCATTTCTCAGTGGATTGTTTAAAGCTGATAATTATCAATCAATCATATGTGCGTTATTTAAAGTTGAAGAGTTACAATTGATTGATTACTAGTCAGTAATCAATGTAATTCTATCGACCAAGTTGCACTGTAGCCATTAGTCTGGGTAACTCAACATTGAGTGCACTAGGTTGAGATGAGATGGTGGTTGGAGGTAGTCGATAGAAAATCGTGGACTTAGGTTTCGTACTATTCGGTACACATCAGAGAGATGTATCTTTGATCTTCAGGGAACTGATGCTCTCAGATAGATTCGATCCTATGTTACCCAGCTTCACAGTCAGAAACTTTACCATTGAGCTATCCAGGCTGCAGTTGATCTCCTTCAGGACTAAGATGTATTTACAATGTTGAAGATTACATCAGTTTCATGTCAGACATTACGAGTTATGATGTGTCTAGAAGTAACACTACCTCATTGAAACAGATAAAAGACAAGTGTTATTGGTCAATCTGTGAATGCAAAGTTATCGATTTTTTAACTTGGGTTCCATGTTTTGTATGTAAAACAATCGTTTGGATTTTCCAATGTAAACTAACGTAATCATTTATTTAACAATGATATCTTCTGAAGTACTTATGGTTAGTATTTAAGGCTACGTGGATGCGCACTGCTGAGGAATCCCATACTAGGACGAAACGGACTTCCAGTGCTTGCAGATTTTCCGTGGTGGTCTAGCTTCAATTGACTCATGATTTCAACCAGTGTACATTCATTAAGTCAATAATTAATTTCCCTACATCATTTGGAAATACCGATGTTTTACATTTATTCTAATAATCATTTATACCCTATTTGACCAGAATCTCAACATGTTCAAGATGGATTCTTTTTGTTTCATTTGAAGTTAATTTATTATTATTATTATTATTATTATTATTATCATATGAAATCTCAATCGAAATACTTTAGTATGGTAGGCCCAATGAACACTAATGAAATATTTTGATTCAGATTCAGATTTATGTAGTAAGAATAGAAGGTCTACGGTCTATGTTATTCCTTTTCTAGTATGCTTCTATGAGTGTCTATTCTTCTCTTGAATGAGTCAATTAAAGGTGCAGACACCATTGCTTCGGGTATCCTATTCCAAGAATTGATGACTTGGAATAAAAATTTGTATGCCACGGGTATTTCTTTTTTGGTTCCTGGCTTTCCTACTCATCTGCCATGCCCTCTGAGATGTCCCGATCTAGTGGAAAGAAAAAGAAAGGATATATTAGATCCAAAACCACTTGTTTGGTACTCTATACTGTGATAATTAGGAGTATTTGAATTATACTATGAACTAAAAATCCCAGAAATAACGTAATTGGATCAAGAAGTACTAGATAACCACAAACGAATGTACTGTATTTAGAATTCGAAATCAAGCATTCAACAAGTACAAAGGAATGATTAATTCATTCAAATACTATATATACGTTAAAATCAGTTCACTTCTTAATCTTCGATAGGACAGAATAAAGAGGTCTAGCTTTTAAAGCCACCCTTTTTATGGTAAATCCAGGAGTTCTGGAATTGCACGGGTAGCCACTCTTTGTACTTTCTCCAGGATATTCGACTCACTTTTTAAACAGGGGTTTGCAACCTCAATGCAGATTTTAACCTTAGTTCTCACTAAGGTTGAAACGGCCGTCCGGTGCTTCCAGGTTTTCCATAGTGGTTTCGTTTCAATTGACTCATGATTTCAACTTGTGAAATTTCCTAAAAATCATCACAAAACCCATTCTGATAATAATTAACTGGTCACTAGTGACTGACTTCAGGAGATACTCCTGGATTTCTAGTGAGAAGCTATTACCAGTGATATCTTATCAATTTATATTTCATTGAACATTGATCATTTTCAGTAATACTTAGTTTTATCACATTATTGATTTATAAAATATATTATATCAGTTCAAAATATCAAATTTCAACCAATCAGAAAGTTTACCTGTCTATCAATCTATCAACAAACACATATACACATATTATAAAATAGTATGTTTATCTATCTATTTTCCTTTCTGATTACAACACATTATTATTAAAGATTAAAGTGTACATTTATTCACAAAAATGGATGATCTATTCAACATGATCGAATTGATTAACTCAATGATTCTTTTGTACGAAATTACATCATCATTATGATTGTATCTGTGTATTCTCTCCTTTTTCCCCCTACTAATTATGGTATGTTGTGTTATCATCTAACAGTCAATAATGGAAGGTATCATTTGTTTCTATGTAACTCTATATTCCTCATCTACACATGATATGATTTTGTGTTTCTTATTGTTGAATCGAATATTCTTTTGTTAGTTTTATAATATGATTAGAATAACATGTGATATATTGTAAAAATAAACGGAAGTAAGCAAGGTAACAATAGGCGCACGCTCACGCAAACGTGTGTGTGTGTATGTGTGTACATCATTGGGATATTGATATATACACTGATGTGTGTTTGTGTGTGCTTGTCATATATGTGTACTTGTGTACTTGTATACAACTGGGAAATAGTGTAGGATACAAATGTAATTCAATCATTTGAAAGCTACATATGCTTGGATATAAAAATAAACATGAATTAGGAGAAACCATATAGATTTATATCATCTAAAACATTTTCACTGAATAATCAAATATTGATTTTGATTAGACTAAATTTATTAATTAGACATTCATTAATAAGTTCCTTCAATAAAAACAAACAAACAAAATGGAGAATGGAGAAGATGAAGATGAAGATGATCTTTCTGAAGCATCATTTTATCAATCACAATTACATACAGTACAATTAAGAAATAAATTAGTCAATCAACAATCAGGTAGTCGTGCACCAACAATGACTATAGATGTTGTACGTGTTGGTAGGCCATTAAAAGTAAGTTCAATGAATAATATATAATGTATTGTAATGAGTTTTATTTACTATAGTAAACACTCTATGATTTTATCTGGAACAGTGAGATGATGTATATGTTGATAAATTTATAAATAATAATATTTTCCTTGGTGGTCTAGCTTCAATGGACTAATGATCTTATAGTAGGCGTCGAGTCGCGATTGACTATGATCACCACTACAGGATGACTATGTGCCAGTTACTAGGTTAGATACCTCTGTAGGCCAATTATCAGTAGGCAGTTGAAGGTTGTAGTAAGATGTATGTGTTGGCGATCTCATGGTATAGAAATCAATACCAAAGTCGTGACAAAGGAGTACAAGTGTGGTTACTGAGCATACGAGAGTTCTTGCAAGGTCATAAACAACAGATGAGGGTGTTTTTGGACACACTTAAACAAACAAATACAGTAAAACAATCACTGATTATAATCATTGGTTATAATAATCATGATAATTGTTTCCATTATACCAAACTTGTTCTCTTCATGAAAGTAAGTCACAACAATCTCAGCCATTGAAATTACTATAATATCCACAAAAACCCCGACTGATAGTAATCAGCATATGCTCACAAGTTACTGGCTTCAACAGATATTTCTTGAAGTTCTAGTGACAAGCAGTGACCAGTGCAGTTCAATCGAGTCTGTTGTGCGATAGTAACTCACTAAATACAATGTTAGAAGTGTCTCTCACTTTCGTGGCTTAGTTGAAGTTAGACATTAACACCGTTGGATTCCAACAGGCTCAGTGGTCTAGAGGTTATTCGTTCGCGTGCGAGACTAACAGATCCTGTGTTTGAATCTCGAGAGGCGGTATTGTGGATGAGCACTTCTGAGGAGTCCCGAAATAGGACGAAACGGCTGTTCAGTGCTTCCAGATTTTCCATGGTTGTCTAGCTTCGACTGACTCATGATCTCAACTATTGAAATACTATTCTAGTTAAAAAAAAAACTAGTTATATTTTCACGAATTACAAGTCTCAATCATTAATGAAATGCATTTATCGGGTTAATGATTACTTGATGTTGTCATTTTGTTACTTATACAGTAAGAATTTATTTTGGAAGTACCGATAAGCTCTCATTAACTTACCAGTCATCTATTGAATAATAAGTATTGTTTTATCCTTAAAGTTAATTCAATTTTATCTCTTGATCAAGTTATTGATATAGCTACTAGATTAAGTGATATCGAAATGGGATACGTCCCATTCTAAATAATTCAGTAATAAAGTTTTTGAATATGATACTTGATGGAGATGTGTATTCAAAGCTAACAAGTGCATCAGTTTCACTATATCATTATTCTGTAACTCTATGGATATTGTTGTGTCTTGAAGTTCGGCTTTTTATCACGTAATTTATTCGTCAATGAAAATACAACGTATTCAATCTTAGTACTGTGCTAAATCAACGACGTTCGATCATTGTGAGCAGTCTAGAAGACTTATTGATCCTTTGTTTGCCTAACCCCGTCCAATTGAGTCCAGAACATCAATAACAGTTTCCATTATGCGAATCATTCATTTCAAACATACTTGGTCTATACACAAGCCAAACAGATCACATCACACCATAAAATAGGAAATAACATTTATACAAGATCAAACCAAAAAGTGGCTGTGAGCGTGATTGTGAGAGGCTGTAATTAATAAACTGAGCATAACTTAAGAATGGTAAGTGGTATAATAATAAATTATAACTCAAAATGAAGCTTATAATAAGGGGAATATAAATATGCATAATCTAGTTACTGAATAGTTATACGATAAGAATATATAGATAATATTAGTTCATTATTAGGTCTTAGAAGTTACTCGTAATTTGATCTTCACTAGGATATATCACAAACATTAGTCTCCAGGATCCTGAAGGAACAAATGTCGTATAAACCAATCGTCGGTCACTGGCTACCATGGAACTATATCTCTTCAGGTCTCGAGAGTTACTCTTAATTTCATCTTCACTAGGATATAATAGATATATTTAGAGCTCTAAAGGTAAAGTATTTCTTTCCAATTCAAACTATCAATTATCCCCATACAAATCATTTTAGTATTATCATTTCAAACTACTGAATTTACTAACTGATTGAAATATTCTTACAATGAATAAATTTTATTGTAATAACTATATTCAAATAATTATATCATATGAAACTTCATATATATAACATGTGTAAGCTAATCATACGATTGCATAATACATGTATCACTGGTTGGTATTGAAGTAAACAAGAATACAATTGGCGATAATTGAATATATTTCCACACAAAATTACAGTGGAATGTATTTGGAGGTCGTTGACAGCAAACCCTGGACGCGGCTTTCGTGCTACTTTGCACTCGTCAGCAAGGTGTACCTGTAATCTTGAGGGAACTGGTGCTCCCTGGCGGACTTGATCCCGTGTCACTCAGCTTCACAGTCAGAGACGTTACCACTGAGCTATCCGGGCCGCGACTGACCTCCTATAGGACTGAGATGTAATCAAAATTGATTGATCACTGGGTGGTGATCAATGTCATGTGTGTCAAGTCTCCTTTCGACTACCTCCAACCACCATCTGATCTCAGTATATAGTGCACGCAGTTTCGAGTCACCTAGACTGGTGGCCACATTGCAACATGGTCAATAACATTCGATCTACACTAAATAAGGACTTGACACACATGACAATGATCACCACCCAGTGATCGATCAATTATGATTACAAAATTATAGTAAATACATCATTTACAAAATGTCAATCAACTGCCTCAAACTTTACTATATCTTCATTTCTACAGCAATCATTCTTTATTCTAGTTCTCTTTTCTTTGATCTTCTTAACCTTCTACTGTCAGATATTCCACTTCCGATTGATAATACATACTACTTATATCTATCAACATCAGTAGTATACACCACAGTTTCAGTAGTCGGTAATTATTCAAATGCAATAATGTTTTCCATTAAATTACTTTCAATAAGAAACTGTTAAATATGAAAAAAATGGTTTTGAGGCAGATTTTTATTATTAAATAATCAAATAATATGCTTTCATTTTCCATGGAGTTTTGTTCTCTGAGTTGGATGGTTTAGTCGTGGAGCTTTCATCGTTCTTCTGAACGACATCATCAGTACAGCTTTAATTTTCATCAATTGAATTTCGGTTGTGTTGAATATATATGTTAAAATTAAATATAAATAATTTTCCTCAAAGTCAATCATTTCAGTAAACCAGTTAATTAAACGAAAACATTTCTATCAGAAGGGTTTTGTGGATATTATAGTAATTTCAATGGTTGAGATTGTTGTGACCTACTTTCATGAAGAGAACAAGTTTAGTATAATGGAAACAATTATCATGATTATTATAACCAACTGTACCAGTGATTGTTTTACTGTACTTATTGGTTTTAGTTTATACAAAAACACCCTCATCTGTTGTTTATAACCTTGCAGGAACTCTCGTATGCTCAGTAGTCCCACTTGTATACTTTGTCACGACTTTGGTATTATTTCGATACCACGAGATTGCCAACACATACATCTTACTACAACCCTCAACTGCCGGCTCAGTAGTTAAGCGCTCATGAGAGAGACTGGTAGGTCCTGGGTTCGAATCTCGAGAGGCGAGGTCGTAGATGCGCACTACTGAGGAGTCCCACAATACGACAAGACGGCCGTCCAGTTCTTCCAGATTCTCCATGGTGATCTAGCTTGAACTGACTCATGATCCCAACTATTTAAAAACATTTTTTTTAAATTGTTAATATCTAATGAATTTGTATCTTCCTATGACAAATTTGTGTAAAATTTAATTTTATGTAGTAAATCTTTGCTTACGCCTGTTACTGCCAATGGAGTATAGGCGGCTGACCAGCATTCTCCAACTCACTCTGTACTGAGCCTTCTTTTCTAGTTCCATCCAATTCTTGTTCATTTTTCTCATGTCTATTTCCATTTCTCGGCATAATGTGTTCTTTGGTCTTCCTCTTTTCCTTTCGCCTTGAGGATTCCATGTGAGGGCTTGTCTTGTGACGCAGTTGGGTGCTTTCCTCAATGTATGTCCTATCCACTTCCAGCGCTTCTTCCTGATTTCTTCCTCCGCTGGGATCTGGTTTGTTCTCTCCCACAGTACGTTGTTGCTAATAGTGTCCGGCCAATGAATCTGAAGCATTTTGCGTAGACAACTGTTAATAAACACCTGTATTTTCTGGATAATGGCTTTCGTAGTTCTCCAGGTTTCTGCCCCATACAGTAGAACTGTCTTGACATTTACATTAAAAATTCTAACTATGATGTTGGTTGACAATTGTTTTGAGTTTCAGATGTTCTTTAGTTGTAAATATGCAGCTCTTGCATTGCCGATCAGCGCTATCACATCTGCATCAGATCCATCGTGAAAATAGAATTCTTTTTGTTAAAGTTAACAACACACTTGATCATACTATTAGTGATGTAGTCAGTACTAGAAATTACTGTAAAATATCAACAAAATTAGAAATATTTACACACGTTGTAATATATGAACCATAGAAACTTATCTGTTATATTATTCAACTAAAATTTTAATGATTTAAGTTATCTCATTGCTGATATTTTGTCTGAAATCTGATATAAGAATCTGGATCCAGGCCCATTTAGCTGATCGGTCTCAATCATACACTATCTATTCTATATAAAATCAATTAATTGATTTGCATGAAGGGGAAGTATAATATATATGTAACTTAGTAGTTTAATTATTTTCGTTAGCTGTAACATCCCATTTATTGATTTTATAAACGATATACTTCGATTGAATTATTGATTAATCGATTTTTTTTTCAACTTTTGACAATTTATTACATTCCAATTGATTGATTTTTTCGACAATATAAAATGACATAAAACTGTAAATTTTACTTAGGTGCAAATCAATGTTTAATGCATATCTTCATCTAATGGTCTTGGTTTGTTTAATTGTATCGGAACATTTCAATCTCCTTCCATTGAACAATTAGCAAATAGCAGTTTATTCCATAAACATACTAGTACCAGTAGCTACATTTTTTTCGAGACACTACTATTCTCTTTTGAACATGCCACCCCCCTGACAGTATGATAGGTGTATAATCAATGTAAACACAGGTAAATTTGGAAACTTATTATGAACATTGATAGATACAAATCATGTTGGAAATTTGCATACACTTATGAATCATTACAAGATGTTTTTTGATTTAAGTTATATGTGTCTTCATTAAACTCCTCCCGTAGCTCTTCTAGGGTTATTGTCGTTCCTAAGCCCATACAAAGAAGAAGTGTTGGGCATGTAGTCAGTAATCCCATCGCCTAGAAAAAAACCTTGCTAAATAAACACTAATTAGAAAAATAGTTTAAACCACTTAAAATCTGTCCTCCAAGTTGAAGAAAGAATTATGACGCATCGTGGTGAGAGCAGAGTTTTTCGGAAATCCTCAAACCGATTATCTTTCTAACAACCAGAGCGACAATTAATATAGGTACATGGAATGTTTGAACAGTATGGGAGACCGGAAGGACCACTCAAATTGCTACAGAAATGAGGCGATACAACTCAGCGTTGCTCGGAATCAATCAAACCCATTGGACCTAACGTGGACAGTAAAAGTTAGATCTGGTAGAGATGCTACTGTACTCTAGTCACGAAGAACAAAATGCTCCATACACTCAGGGAGTTGTTCTGATGCTGTGCAAAGAAGCAAGAAATGCTCTTATAGCGTGGGAATCTGATGGACTCAGGATCACGAAAACATCATTTAAAACAATTAAGGAGGGAATTACAATGAATGTTACACAATGCTATTCACCCATCAGTTTTATGAGAGGCTACAATCGATCATAGTGAAGTGCCCGAAAAATGACCTGACTGTTTTGATCAGAGACCTAAACGTCAAAGATGGAATGGACAACACCGGGTATGGAGATATCATGGGACGACATGGACTGACTAGAAGAAATGGACGTGAATGGGTACAGATTTGCAAATCTGTACGCATTCAACAAAATGATTATAGGCAGCAAAATATTCCCACACAAACACATACACTGGATTACACTACACAGAACCAGGTCCATCATATTTGCATCACTAAAAATTCAGAAGGTCAATAGAGGACGTCAGAACTAGGAGAGGAACTGACCTCGAAAAGGCGTTAAGACCTTAATAAAAATTAAGGATTTAGGCACATTGTTCTCTTGATGATGAGACTATGATTTATAGACGATCTTTGAACGATACTAAAGAGACCTTCAGAATGTCCAACTACATACTACGGTTAAATGAGGGTTATAAACGAATGTGAGGAATTAGGAGTAATATTTCCAGTTAATAGTTAGGGTTAGGAATCAGATATAGGGTTTTCATTACAAACTGACATCAGCTATATTGCCAAAACTCTATTTAAACAAATGAATACATTGATTTCGCGCCAATATCAAAGCTCTGTTGTGCTAAATCTGATTGGTTCGTCCATAAATTATAGTGTCGTCCATTTCGACAAGTTTCCGTTTCGTATTTCTTGACCGGTCCTGATGAAAACATATTGAGTGATCGTCATTTAGAAGTTAGTAGTCCAGTCAATCGACATCTAAATCATGTACATTCTTTACGTTGCATATTGCCAGCAATTACGAGATCTCTGATTGGGACTTTTGTAACTTGTACAACGAAAGGTTATGTGATTAATAGCTATAATGATGTATTAAAACAAATAAAATTAGATAACTTGTTGAAATATCTAGATGATAGGAACATGAAGCCCAGATATTCAAACAGGCCGCCATAACATAAACAAACTCTGCGCTTCATGTTATTTTAGTAATAAGCCATGAAAACTACAATTACGAATATAAGTTACTGTAACTCAGATACATTAATAATTTAATATATTAAATTCGACTATGTGATGAACTATATTTACTGTCTACTCTTATTGTCAATACTCACTTGCAATGTTTTATTTCAAAGAAGATTGGTAGTTGCTAGCAGTGGAATCGAGGACGCGTGTTACATTCTATTTGGGACTAGTCAGCTGGATGTATCTGCATCTCATAATTGATGTTCACTCTGGTACTTGAACCCAGTATTATTCGCTTCAAACGCCAAAGGGTTATCCACTTGGCTACTGAGTTCTGATAGCCATTCTCTTGTGAAGTTATATTCACTTGGTGATGTTCACTTGTATCCTCTTACTGTTGTTTAAGACTGTAAATGATCAGTCTTTTATTAGCATATATGCATCCTATGCAGACTGTCTCGAAATTGCCTTAAGTCACAAGCATTATAAGCAAAGATGGATGTTTATGAATTAAGGTAATATCGAGGCAATACTCACAGGATGCACATATGCCAATAAGAGACTGATCAATTACAGTCCTAATTATCAATAGGAAGTTTCTAGTAAACAATATCAAGTGACTCAAGTGGCTCAGTGGTCCAGTTGGTTAAGCGTTCGCGCGCGAGACCGAAGGCCTTGGGTTCGAATCCCGTGAGCGGGATCGTGAATGCGCACTGCTGAGGAGTCCCACAATAGGACGAAACGGCCGTCTAATGCTTCCAAAGGTGGTGGTCTAACATCAATCGGTTCATGATCTCAATCAAAAACTTATTAATCTCCACAACTCCTATACTAGTAATATCAAGTGAATTTAACATTAATAATAACTGAAATTATTGGCTAAGATATTCCAGATGATATCGATTGAAATGTCGGCTTAATCTTATGTTTGTTTTTTTTACACAGAAAAGATAAATTCTTTACAATATACCTTTGTGTTTATATATTTGAATACATAGTCCAAGAGAAAATAGGACCAATGAAGAGACAGTAGGTTTAAAATATAATCAACCGTCTTAATGTTCAAATAGAATTCATCAGTAACGTAGTGGCTGACATGGTATTACTAGATAGATAATTATTTATGGATTGTCAGATGTTGACTGAGATCGTGAATCGATTGATGTTAGACTACCATTGAAAATCTGGAAACACTGAACAACCGTTTCGTTCTATCATCGGATTCCTCAGCAGTGTGCATTCACGACCTCGCTCGCGGGATTCGAACCCAGAGCCTTCAATCTCGTGCACGAACACATAACCTATAGACTACTGAGCAGGTTGTCATCTAACAGTGTTAATGTCTAACCTCAACCAATCGACGAACATTACATTTGATTAAATTACCATATCCGATGAATATGCCAAGATAATTATTGATATGAATCATAGTAAATAAGATTGAACATTGAACAGAGAATTCAATAAAACAAAATGAAATGATATTGAAAATGAAGAGTAAATCCAAATGAATTATTATAATCATATTAACTTAAACCTTCAACCATTGATCATGATCATTTTACTGATCTCAACTGGATAGTTTGTACTTACCAGTATCACTTATTTTAAAAGTCAATGTTTGCATGCACTTATCCTACGTCATGGTTGGATAACCTTTAACCTACTTCTCATTTATTCTTGTTCTAGACAATACTACACATTGAAGTAATCAGGGATTAACCGTATATTAATAAGAAATGAACAGTATCTGTTACTCATTTATTTTAACCAGAGATTGATTACCGGTGTTTATTTTATGGTGAACCATTTAACATAAGTCATAATTGGATTATCAGGAACTAGAATGGGATTCTTTACTAATTATATGTATATAGTTATAATTAAATGGATTAGTCGTACGACTTTTTCTCTCTATATTTATGTAAGAACAAAACTGTTAACCAAAACTGTTCGGTTATTTACTTATTTCTTGAAACAGTATAAATAGACTGAGAAAAACCAATGTAACCACTTTATTTAAGTTATTTAACAGTTGAGTTCATGAGTTAATTGACAGTAGACTACCGTGGAAAACTTGGAAGTACTGGAAGGTCGTTTCGTCCTATTGTGGAACTTCTCAGTAGTGTGTATCCACGATCCCGTCCAATGGGATTTGAACCAAGGATCTATCGGAGAGTTTAAATTTAAAAAAGTATTATTCACTATGAGCTAATGGATATTAATTAGGTCAATATTTTCATTCATGTTTTTAATTATTTGATAAGTGGCAAGAAAAGATTCCATAGTGTTATGCCCCGATAAGCATAATGAATGGTAACTGTTGGGATCTATTTATGGACCAATACTGAACGTATATTTTTGTCGTATAATTGTTATGTAACTAAACTATTCATATTCATGTCCCTCTTATTATGAACTTTATTTTGACCTATGAACTATCATTGTACGATTTACTATTCTTGAATTATGCCCTGTCTACCAATTACTACCTCCCTTATTCATAGCCACATTTGGCTAATTCTTGTACAAATGTTATTTTCTATTTTATGGCACGTTGTGGTCTGTCTGGTTGATATATAAACTCAGTATGCTTGAAATATATGATTCATTTAGAGGAGGCTGAGACTGATGTTCTGTACTTAACAGGCAGAACTAGGCAGGAACAATAAGTACTCTAGACTGCTCGTACGGGTATGGTATGATGAAGTCTGTTTGGCTTGTATATAAACCAATTGTTTGAAATCAATTATTCGCATAATGGAAGCTGTTATTGATGTTCTGAACTCAATCGGACGGGCTAGGTGAACAAAGAATCAATAAGGACTGCTAGTCTGCTCACACTGATCGAACGTCGTTGATTTAGCACAGTACTAAGATTGTATAAATTGTATTTCAATTGACGAATAAATCACATGACAACTAGCCATCCTTTAAAGACACAACAAACTATCAATATATGTATATATACATTGATAAAATCATGACTGAAATTATTCACAATCATTTGTATTATATATTTAAACCATATAGTGTGATATGTGCTACTTATATTGACATAAGTAGTATATGATGTTACTCATGTACAGAAGGTCTGGCAGCAAAGAGACAAGAGGACTGAACAGTAAAGAATGGGAACAGAATGCAATTTGTATGAAAATACAAGAACAATGAAGTCTGAGTCATCTTGAGACAATTGGTGGACATTTTGCAAATTAAGCATTTACTTCATAATTGTTCGATTTTAATAACACGTCCTGTACTGCTGTGTCAAATACATTCGATTGTTCCTCACTGATGTTCATGTTCACTACAATAATTATAGAATAAAAATGTTTTTCTTTTTTTTTAAAGAAAAGAAGATTTATCTCATCACATCTACTTCATTGTTTTTCTTTTTCTTTTTTTTATTGTTATTGTTTTCTTTTTGTTTTTCTCTTAGATTTTAGCTTTATTATTATCATTAATTAGTATATTATTATTTATTGTTGGCTCAGTCAGTACATCATGGATTCATATTCATTTTAAATCAATTGGTTTATTTCAACAATGTGATAGTTTATTAAAACAATTCAATCTCAATCATCATAATAATGATGATAAATTATTCATGAACACAGATAATAATGAATTAAATGAGATTGAAAAAATTTGTCAATTTCGTGATTTCCTAAATGGTAAGTTGTTCTTCTTCATAGTTGCTATACAATAGAATCTTTAAATTTCATAATTATAGTTCATTTTGATAATCGTTATTAGATAATATCCACCCACCCACACCAATGGTATATGAATGAGAAAGTGAATACAATGTGTTGATTATGCTTATTATTGTACTATATACAAATAACCAACATTTACAAGTACACTAAGCAAGTATGAAACTGTAGTGCCGAAAAGCAAGTAGACAAGCGAATCAGCATATGAGTCAAATGAGCGAGAGAGCCAATATATTAACATAGGGAAATCAGTGAATCATCAAATCAGTTAAGCGACTAATAGTAAGGCTAGCAGAATGAATATATGCGTTGGCAGTAAGTAAGCAATTGACCGGACATTATTAGCAACAACCAACTGTGGGAAAGAACAAACCAGATCCCAGCGGAGGAAAAATCAGGAAGAAGCGCTGGAAGTGGATAGGACACACATTGAGGAAAGCACCCAACTGCGTCACAAGACAAGCCCTCACATGGAATCCTTAATGCCAAAGGAAAAGAGGAAGACCAAAGAACACATTACGCCGAGAAATGGAAATAGACATGAGAAAAATGAACAAGAATTGGATGGAACTAGAAAAGAAGGCCCAAGACAGAGTGGATTGGAGAATGGTGGTCGGCGGCCTATGCTCTATTACGAGTAACAGGCGCAAGTAAATAAGTAAGTAAGCAATGCTCAAGTATACATATTCATACAAGTGTAACAATGATAATGATACAATCATATAGATAAGTTGTTATTGTACGAATGACTCTATTTGTTGAATAAGTGTTAACAAAAGGGCTTAACCGAATTAAATGTGAACAAACTCAATGACATATGAGCTGATATAAATTAATCCTAATTGAATATTGTTCTGAATTTCAGCCTTTTTTATATTTCCAGCTTAATAGGTTCACAAATTTGTTTTACTCCTGTTATATCTAGAATCTTAGATTCATTATATATCCCGTATAACTTAAGCACTCGAATGCTATCAATCCTCCCAAAGTCATAAATAAGAAGATAGCAGAAAACTAGAGAAACTACTTTTTTAAAAAGAGTCAAAATGTACAGAAAATTATGGGTATTTATAAACATTAGAGTTTATCATATCAACATTATAATTCAACCAATCAGCGAAGACGCATGTTATACAACTAACCAATAGTAGCATATCACGTTGATATTCTAGAAAGTTCCATTGCTTTCTGATAGGATGGGACTCTTCAGCTTCTCTAGGGCCTCTGGAGGTACCGTCGTACTTCTCGTAAGTCATCCCAACAACTCCAATCTAATGGATGATATTCATCTCAATCAATCATACGATAACTGAGAAATCCTAATACCTATTGGCTAGAGACGTTGCTCCTTTTCTCCCCCGATAACTAATGAAAACAAAATGATAAACATATTATTATAATGATGATTTAAAAACTTACAGAATTATTTACACTAATTGGGTGAATAAATATGCACTATACATATGAAATCATAATTCGTTCATAACTAAGTTATAGGTAATACAAAACTGAACAATCAGTGAATAATTGATAAACGAAAATCAATAAATTGATTGAAAGCTTGTAATTAAGACAGTATAAGGCAAGACTATAATTTATGGACGAACCAATCAGATTTACGATAACAGGTCATAGATTTTAGCGCGAAATTCATTTACCAATATGGCTAAATAGAGTGTTGACATTATAGTTGATTTTAGTTCGTGATCAAAACTATATATCTTATTCCTAACCCTAACCATCATCTATTCTTCAAAATGTTTCATAACCTTCATTTAACCCTAGTTAGTAGGTAGACACTCTCAAGGTCATTTTAGCGTTACTCAAAGGTCGTTCATAAATTCTAGTTTCACCCAGCATGAAAGTACAACAAATAATTACGCCATGAAAATAAATATATAAATAAATTCATTATATAACAATCTGAAAAGTTTCACTTTCTTCAAATATCCTCTTCAATCGAACAAATATTATTGAAGATGAGTTGTGTGTTGTGTTGTTATATTCAATCAGTTATTTAGAATTGATACTATTATCATTTGAATATTTCTAGGTTCTAATATATGAAGAATCAAAACATTCAGTTAGTACGAAAGTAGAATTAAACATAGACTAGTTAAACTGGATGATTGATATACAAAATGACATCTTAACGATGAAAAGTAATTAAGGTAAATAAGAATAGAGGCAGGAATTTGATAAGAATATTTATATCAATGAAAGACAATGATATAAGTAAACAGTATACTCAACACTTTACTAAATAAAATGCCCCCAAATGCCCTAGTATAGCCTAGAGTGGGGTGGGTCCGCCCTTGCTCTCGAAACGCCCTCAACGGCCACGCGCATACAGCCTCTACCAGGGAAGTCCTACTCATTGCCTTCTCGTGGCGGGGGTGCTGTTTACGAAAATGAGAGGATGAAAAGCGAATGTTCGGCGCTTTAACCGGATCCAAAACCAGTGGTGAACATGGGCTATAGTATCCTGCGGGAACAAATGGCGTATGAACCAATTGTTGGTCACCGCCTACCATAGAAATACATCTCCTGACGATGCTCCACTGCCTTTTGGGTTAGACCTTTAGGTCAAAGGCTCGGGGTGCAGCTCCCTAAGAAAACTACCTTCTTCGGTCTGGGCACGCGAGCAGTATCACAGCCCCCCACACACACAAATATGGTGTGGCGCATATATATTTGGTTCCCTGTTGCACCAATATTTATGTGTTGAAATAAAATAATAATAAATAAAATGGTCAATAGTAATCAATATGAATTATATGGCAACGCCACATTACAAATCTTATATGAAATCAAAATGTAGAAGGTTTTAACAACAACAAATCGTAAACGTACTGATATCGATCAACATTAACAGATATGACTGAATAAAGTTGTGTCATTGTCCGTGTTTACTTTATAATTACAAATGAATATTTGTCATTGTAACGATTACAATAATACCTCTATCCAGTCCCATATATTTAATCCAAATAAAGAATTCCCAGCATAATATATTCAATATTGTAGTAGATTTACCGCCTTATATTCTCTTCAACTTATCATTATGTACAAAAAATTGCAAACAATTATGATTATTAGTTTATATAACTATTTATTTCTTTGTATAATATATTTGTATCAAAAGGGGGTTTTTGTGGATATTATAGTAATTTCAAAAGTTGAGATCATGACTCACTTTAAGCTAGACCACTATGGAGAACCTGAAAGCACTGGACCGCCGTGTCGTCCTAGTATGGGAATCTTCAGTAGTGCGCATTCACGATCCTGCCTGACGAGATTTGAACCCAGGACCTATCGATTTTTCTGTTGAGAAGTCCCAAAATAGGACGAAATGGTCATTCAGTGCTTCCAGGTTTTCCATGGTGGTCTAGCTCCAACTGACTCATAATCTTAATTACAATATATTTGTTACATGAAATTATCTTTTAAAAAAACAGTCTAGGAAAAAAACCATCCATCCAGTATGATAATCGTTCCATTTGAATTTACAACATCATTAAATTTTAAGTTTGTTACAAAGTTGATTAAATATATATTAGATGACAGAAGAGATAAATTATATTAGGAAGGATGTTTGTCTGCAGATACATGTTTTATTCGATCTACTTCAGCTTGGATACCAATGACAATATCATTACCACTCACAAAAAGAAGTTTGTGGCTGAAGGATAAGAATGTACCAGTCTAATCATATTCATCTTGACTATAAGTAACATACGTCTAATCAAGTTTACTAGTATAGTTATATGTTGTTAAGTTTTCTAATATACATTCGTTTAATTTAGATCACTACTGATCGGATTTGTATTATTATAATACAATGATCTGTATATGCTAGTCTGTCAAACTAAATCTAATCAACACTCAATAGTGACTAAGGAAATTGTTAACTCTTATTGGTCAAGAAACCACATCTTCCTCTACCTCAAATATTCAGTTCAAATTAACCCTCTTTTCATAGATCTCGATTATTCATACATTAGCATACATGAATTATCTGAGTACATCACATCGCATATAAGAAGTCAGTTTATGTTCAATTAAGCCAAGAGTAATAGAAATTGAAACAAAATATAAATAACTAATCAACAATAATTTAGAATTATTGAAACATGTCGACGATTTGCAAATTCAACGACATTTTACAAATAGGTCGGTATAAAAATCTTGTGGTAGTTTCATATAGGTTTGAACAGCATGTGACAAATGATCCAGTCTAATAGGCTTAATCATATTTTAATGAACTGTTTCTATTTCTTGGTTTAAGCAAACTTAGCCTTCTTTTACTCTGGCATAATACTTACTTAGTAATCACATATTAAAATTAAGAATAATTTCTCATTATGTGACAGTTCCAGAAGTCATGACTTCTTCATTATTCTCTCCGTTATACTATATGCTGTAACAAATCTATATGACATGTAATGTACAAGCTCATAGTTGTATGAACTGATGTAAGGCCGAACAATCATGTAACAAATAACCGCAATCTTTCTATATTATGTGTACATTTTTACATATGTGTATCAGTCTGCTTGTTAGTTTGACTATTTTATCGCATTAAGTCTTTGACATATAACTATTTTGGGGATATACAAACACTGTGTTTACTCTTTCCTACGTAAGAACTGTCGGTACAATTGGCAATATTTCCCATAACAAATTTCCTCTGACCTTCTAGATTATACATGTTTAATCTGCTGGAATAATATGTTCGGAAGAGTATTTCAGCTTCTATTTCTTTTTACACCTTTTATAATAGTTGACTAAAAGAAGTTGTAGTATAGTGAACAAGAACACAAGTGGGAACAGCCGAATATATCACGGAACATCTCACTGAAATCTGAGAACCATACAGTAAATACTTCGTTTGTAAATTACCAATCGCCATTGTCTCAAACTTGACTGTTTCTTTTGTAAATATGGATCCATCGTCTCAGATTTCACTGTTCTTGCATTTTCACACCAATCGTCTTCTGTTTCCGTTGTTTCCTTCTCGATCTTCTATTGAAATACATTCTATCCTTGATTATCGTTATATACTACTTGTGTAGATATAAGTAGCTCACACCACAGTAGTTATACAAGTTTAATAGTGTTATAATGTAAATTATGCTAATTCATATGATGACAAACACTCGTTAAGAATCACCTTTATTGATATAAACGAAAACTGATACAAGTCATTTATAATATAAAATATGTGACATATAATGTGTACATATATCTGTTTTCTTTCACTAATCAAGCAAAGCTTTTACTTACTTACTTACTTACTTACGCCTGTTACTGTTAATGGAGCAAAGGCCACTGACTAGCATTCTCCAACCCACTCCGTCCTGGGCCTTCTTTTCTAGTTCCAATCAATCAAAGCTACTGTAACGAACAAAACACGGGTGAGGACAATCGAATGTGTTGAACACAAAATTACAGCACTTGTTAATACAATCTAACAATCAAATAGTAAATACGTAATTTGCAAAATGTCCATCAATTGTCTCAAAATGACTCACACTTCATTGTTCTTACATTTTCATACAAATTGCATTCTGTTCCCATTCTATACTGTTTGATCCTCTTATCCCTCTGTTGCCAGACCTTCTGTTCACGACTAACATCATATACTACTTATGTCAATATAAGTAGCACACACCACACTACTATTATCTAAATACATCAGATTATATTTAACTATAAAATGGTCAAATATCATGATAAGTTTATATTTATCATTGTTACCAATTTCATATTATGAATTACATTCGTTTTGATGGTATTCTCAAAAAATGTTATTTACATAATAATCCACTAGATGTTGTTTCCTTTTTTTAAATTTTCTTTTAGTTAAAGTACTTATCATTATTATCTTAGATTTGATTGCTTTGATCTTAGCAACAATTGGAAGTTCTTTACTATTAAGTGGAATATTCTCATTGAATATTAAACGTAAACGTACATTTTATCATATATCAATTGTATTGCATATACTTTCATGTAAGTTCTTTAAAGATTAATTTATGTATCATTTTCTCAAAAAATTTTCTTTCCTTTTGTTATTTTAATTGATTGAAAACAGCTAATCTGTTTTAAGATCATCAGTGTTTTTGCTGTTTATTAGACTGAAATGATAAGTTGTAATATCATAAGAGGTTTTCTGTGAATATTATAGTAATTTTAATAGATAAGATCATAAGTCAATTGAAGCTAGTTCACCGTGAAAATAATATTCACGAAAACCCCTGATGATAATAATCAATATATGCTCACTGGTGACTGGCTTCAAAATGTATTCCCTAGAGTTCTAGTGGGAAGCGGTGAGCAGTGGAGTTCAACCGAGTCTATTATGAGATAGTAATTCACTGAAGACAATGGTCACTGAGACCGCCTCTAATCCAATTTCCTTTTCAGGTACCTCCTCCAGAAGACAATGGTGGATGTGTTGCTCAATTTCGTGGATTAGTTGAAGTTAGACATTAACACTGTTGGATTCCAGCTCATTGGTTTAGAGGTTAAGCGTTCGCCCGCGAGACTGATAATTCCTGTGTGTAAATTTCGAGAGGCGTTATTACGGATGAGCACTGATGAAGAGTCCCACAATAAGGCGAAACGGCCGTCCAGTACTTCCGGATTTTCCATAGTAGTCTAACCTCAACTGACTCATGATTTCAACTAATAAGATAAGTTGTATGCTAATTATCAATAGTCCGCAGATTTTGTGAATTCGATCAAAATAACTGAAATACTGAATTACTATTAGGTTTTCTTTATAAATAGATGTATGGTCTATTTAATTTTAATTACTGAAAATTCGATTCTATGATTTTTTAAAGTTCCAAGTTATAATTCCTTCATTCCTTCATTAAGTCGTAATAATACTTATAGTTTTCAATAAATTATCCAAATATCTAGAAAATTCAGGAAGTTTCTTCAGAGTTGAAATAATCAATAACTATGTAACGAGGTAAGAGAAGGTTGATACCAGTTAAATAATAACGAATGCTAGTTTAAACTTATGACTTGCAAAGATCTTTAATTGTCCAATCTGAATTATAGTCCTGACAATAAATAATAGATTAGTTCGGCACGACTAGATACAAGACAAGTAACAACTGCATATTAGTAATTATTTGTTTAATACCAAAAAGATCCATGAAAAGCATTACAAGTAATTAATTTCATACAATTGTTTAGCTTAGAAAGTGTAACAAAACATAAATAACTGTGTCTACAGAATATGATAAACCTATAACATTTGATTGTATCTTTTTAACCATATACTTTACTTTTTTTTTCATAGTCATCTTCCAAACACATCACCGACCAATAATTCTAGTTCATCATATAAGGTTACTTTAATGATTAGGTAAGGTAAGTATGGGCAATACAGGATCCGAATCATAAAATGGCTCCTTTCTGTTCACGCAAAAAAAAATACAATTCCTGAAAATTTTACAGAAATATATCATAAATATTTTATTAGAAATGCTGCATCACAGTCAAGTTTTGTTTGAACAGTTAACCAATCATATCATCGAAATATATCAGCCAATAAAAATTAAGAATAATAATAGCCAATCACTGTAATCCATTATGTGTGTCAGTTGTAAGTAGTTGACCAATAGGGTTACGAAAAAAGTCTAATTCACTGTTATCTGACCAATACTTGAACTGACAAATTGAATTTCAATCGTTGAGATCATGAGTCAATTAGAGCTAGATCACCATAGGAAACCTAGATGCACTGGACGGGTGCTTCGTTTTATTGTAGGACTCCTTAGTAGTGCGCATCCACGATAACGCCTTTCGAGATTCGAATCCAGTACATATCAATTTCGCTCATAACCTCTAAACCACTGAGCAGACATCAAACGATGTTAGTGTCTAACTTCAACTAATCCACGAAATTGAGCAACACATCCACCGTTGTCTGAAGCAAAAAAACTTGAAGTTAATTTACATCGGATAGTAATTATATATTCTAAAAAAGGACTCAGAATAAAAACACATATTTGACGATACATTGGAAGTAATTAACAAAACAAATAAAAATAGTTTCTCTGTGACTTATATGAATGAATACTTTTGAATAATACATTGAAAATAACTCTCATCACTAACTAATATTAACTGAAGGGGAATTGTATACTGGAGCGTTATTTTGTTGTTATTGAATAACACCATTAGATGCCGGCTCATTGGTCTAGTTGGTTAAGCACTTGTCGCGAGACTGATAGGTTCTGGATTCAAATCCCTCGAGGCGGGGTTGTGGATGCGCACTGCTGAGGAGTTTCACAATAAGAAGAAACGGCCGTCAAGTGCTTCCAGGTTTTCCATGATGGACTAGCTTCAATTGACTCACGATCTCAACTAATGAAATTACTACAATCTCCGCAAACCCCTTTCTGGTGTTATTGAATACTTTAGAAATAGACACATCCATGATTATGACTTGTTTATTTTAAGATCTTAGTTGAAGGTTTCGATGTTCTCGGAGAATTGCAAGTAGGATAGGATGTGTATCTTTAAAATCACTTATGGCCATCATCAAAATATCAAACGAAATGAATAGCATTTTTTTTAAAAATTTGGTTTTGTTAATAATCCCAAGTCAACTAGCAAAGTAGTTGACTTGAAAATTAAATTAAATTACCATAGAATTTGATACCTACCAAGAAAAGTGAATGTAAAATCATACAACAAATGATAAATTTTGAAATTTTCCACCAATTAACTCTGATCTAGTTGTTTAAAACCATTACACATGCTAAGAGACACAAAATTAACGATTTAATTTGGAAGTTGAGTGATGAGAATAAACTTACGTGAAGTTATGAATTGGAATGACAGTTTTCATTCTCCATAATCTAGTTTGATTATTTTTTCGAAAGCTATTATCAACTGACCTCCAACCACACTTAACTTACTTACTATCTCAAAGCGAGCTGAATAGCAAATAGACGTATGTCCTACAACTCTTGGTGAGGTTGATAAGGCTATAGGCAATCTAAAGCGAAAGAGAGCAGCAGGGTCTGATGGACTAACCCCTTAGATTTTTAAGGATGATGGCCCAGTTCTAGCAGTTACATTAACTGAGATCTTAGCTAAAATCTGGAAATTGCACGTAATTCAATGCAATCGGTCTCGGTCGCTGATCGTTATTCTATAAGAAATCACAAAAGTCGTCTTATGGTAATCACAGAGCAAACAGTTTAAATAATTCGGTGTCTAAAATACTAGTCTCTATAATACTTCCACATCTAACTAGAACTCTTGAAAAGCAAACCCGAGTAAACCAGGCTGGTTTAACTGTCATAGATATGCCTTTAGAAATAATATTATCATCGTTCGACTATTCAGGTGTTGATCTACCAGAAGATTCACTTACTCACTCGGAATGTCCAGAAGATATAGTTGTGTTCGGTGAAGACGCTAGAAAAATTCAGTCTTCTGACCATCTTAAAACACAATGCAAGCATGTTTGAGATGCAATCCTCTCCTGCCAAGTGCAAAATGTTGCTTCGCGATTGGCTTGCGTCATCACCCGGATTAATCACAATGAGTGGGGCAACTGAACGCATCGTCAACTCCACTTATCTTGGGCGTCTCATTAATCATGATGATCTGATGACTGACGAAATTTTCACATACACTGACAGTCCGACTGGCTTTTACCAACTTGCATCACTTGTGGTGCAGGTGACATCCTTTTGCCAAACAAAGGACGGGTTCTCTGAGCAGCAGTTCAATTCGTTCTACTTTATGAGTGTCAAACATGACCATTAGTAATAGAGGATATTCGTAGGTTACTAGTATTCCATCATAGATGTCTTCGAAGCATTGCTCATGTGTGTTGAGATCACAGACTCAGTAATGCATGGATTAGGAATAGACTGCCATCAGGTAGTGAATCTGTATCAACTGAGGTGGTTGGGACATTCGTTACGTAAGCTTAACTACGGCCTACCTCAACGAGCGATGTTCTTTGGTGTAGAAACAGGCTGGAACAAAACTAAGAGCGCCCAAACCCAAACGCAACGTCAGTCCATGATGTCACTAACAGTCAGTCAGCTACAACGTAGCACCAGGCACATATATGCACCGGTCCAAGTTGTCATACCGCATTAGCACAACAACATGAACACCGGATTTATAGAATCAGTTAACTCAATCGTGTAATATATAAAAGATCTTATGTAAGGATGTAGTACAGAAAAAGAATTGGTTCGCAGAAAGAAAGATATAAAACGATTTTAATCTCATAGTTGAAGGGATGATAGAGGGTGTATACACCGACGCCATTGTGACCGATTTTGAGCCATGTCATCCAAAGTCTCCAATCATTGGTTACGATAGTTACGCGGACCCCAGCCAAGTAGTCTGCATCTACCAACATGGCTTAGACTAGAAGTTGGTGATTACAAACACCACAATTAAGCATTCTATCTAAATCTATACTCCCATTATCAAAGACGTATTTGTACGTAATAAATCAGGCTTTAGCAGTTGAATAACTTAGTTCATTTAATTAGAATATATCTTGCGCGCGAGACTGATAGGTCCTGGGTTCGAATCCCGTCAGTGTGATCGTGGATGCGCACTGCTGAGGAGTCCCACAAAAGGCCTTCCATGGTGGTTTGTCATTTATTGACTCATGATCTTAACAATTAAAATTACTATAATATGCACAAATACCCTTCTGATATTGATCAACATATGCTCATTAGTGACTATCTCCAAGATGTATTTCCTGTAGTTCTAGTTTGAAGCAGTAATCAGTGGAGTTCAGCCGGGTCGGTTGTGATATAATCTTATTATTATAGATTCTTTTCATGAATACTAAAATAGTTAAATATTTATTTATATAAAATTATTTAATTATGATTCAAACACTGAATTTCAATTTTGTTTTATGTTTTAGGTATCACAATATTATCAGCATTAATTATCTTAGTGATTGAATGTATGAATGAAGCAAATCAGAATTCATCATCATCATCATCATTAGAGAATCAATCAACTATTACAGTTGGTTGGTCATTGATTATTGTTTGTTTTGGAATATTTATACTTGGTATATCAGTTTGTCTTGTTTTATTTGATAGAGGTGGTGAAGAAATTGAATATCGTGAAACAATTCATCGATCATCAAATTATATAGGAGATTCATAGAGAGATAGAAAGACAGAAGAAAAGAGAGTAGTAACCAAGAAGAAAAAAGAAATAACATTGGAATGGGGATGGAGTAATTCAAGTTAATAAGCATCTAACTATCTATGGTGCATATAAATATTGATTTTTGATTTTCTGTAGACAAAATATACACAAAACACATATACATGCATTAAAGATTTGTGTGCACATATACACATATACGATGCCTTAATTTGTATTCAGATCATATTGAATTGGCCAATTAGTATCAAATGTTCTTTGTTTTTTTGAATATTCTATAGGGATTTCGAAACTAAAATTAGTCTCAGTTGACTATTTACATTCACCAATAGCATATCTGCTTGGTTTAAATGTGTTTGCAATTTTGTTGGCACAAGGAAAAGGAAAGAAACAAGAATTATGAAATAAACTACATCTTCTTTAGCCTTTCCTTATATAAAAATTCATATTCTTAACATGATATAGAAAGGTTGAAGTGTAGTTCAGTAAGTAGGCTGACTGAATCATTTCTTGTGTTATTTAATAAAGATTTTCGATATGAGTTTTCTCTCGCTTTCCCTCATCAACATATCAGATGATAAGATGATGTTAGTCTCTCTCCCCCACCCCAAGGCCGTTTATTCATGAATTGAACTTACTTATCACTAGCCTCAAAGTAGAACTAAACAACCGGTCGTATCAAGGCTTTAAACTATATCGAGACAAATTCTCTCTTGTATATCAATCAGTGGATGGATTAAGAACGTAACAAGAAGCATTTAATTTGAAAGGTTACGCTAATACATGAGGACGGTGATCAGTTAGTCATTGGTTAGTCAAACAGTTCCAGTTTGCATTTAAAATGATGTCATCTGTTACAAACAAACTAAGTTTATGATATTGAAACATGATATTAAGTTGAAACAACAAATCTTAAGATTATCATGAATAGGTATAATATATGGTAATCGTAAATAATTTTCGAAATGTCTTTTCCAATTAGGTAATCGCCTTTTTTTTAAAATATCTTCATCCTATATTACAATCCCCTCACGGGATGACGATCAAATACAAAGTCCCGATGGATTAGACATTAGAAAACAATATGATTCATTAGTCAGTCAGTCAGTCAGTAACAACGTAGAACTTCGTACGTACGTACATCAGTTCGAGTTGCCACACCACATTACCACAGAGATGCAGTTGTCGATTCAAATCCCGTAGTGGTAGAGGTAATAAGAGTATAAGCAGTAATCGGGAAGAATTCAGAAGATTAGAATTTGGGAGAACACAAAGAGTTTATGCACCTGCGCCATTGCAAACGATTTCGAGCCATGTCATTCAGGGTCTCTAACCATCGGTTGCTATCATCTCGTGGTCCCCAACCACGTAGTCTACACCTACCAACATGGCTCAGTCCACTTGTCAGTGACTTCATGGATTTGTGCCATGTTTTGGTCTGGCCACCCCTAGCTTTCTTCCAACCTACTCCTATACCACTGAACATAGCACGTCGAGGCAGTCGGTCGTTGGGCATACGTAACACGTGTCCCAGCCATCTCAACTGATGAAGTTTCACTACTTCATCAATTGATTTGCCATCCTTACCTAGTACCCGTTTCCTAACAACTGCGTTACTTACTCGATGGTCCCATGATATACGAGCAATGTTTCGAAGACACCTATGATCGAATACTAGTAACCGACGAATATCCTCTACTCTTACCGGCCATGTTTCACTGCCATAGAGTAGGACGGGACGAACTGCTGCGCAGTAAACACGTCCTTTGGTTGATAGACGGATATCTCGCCTACGCCATAAATGACACAAGTTGGCAAAAGCTAGTCGAGCCTTCTTTATCCGTGCTGAGATTTCGTCACACACCAAACCACAAGGGCTGATGAGACTTCCAAGATAAGTGAAGCGGTCGACACACTCAACTACTTCACTCCCTATCACTAGTTCGGGTGTGATAGGGAGTGATTCATTAACACATTATCCAATATATATTACCATGGATAGAAAAATGCAGATCTGTAAAATTACTACTGATTAACTTTAAAGCAATTAGTCCGTTTTATATAAAAATGCCTTGACAAGTATATGTGTGACCAGATTGTTCGAAATGTATAGCGCAAATACATCACATTTTTCAGATAAACTCTGTTTTCTCATTGTTCTATCGAGATACTGATTAACTTACAAAATAACATTGAATAGTTGTTCAAGAATGAAAGTGGAATCACAATAAACAACTAACGAGTTATCATTATTTCCAATCAAAGAATGTAAGTTTAAAAATGTGCACAATTAGTTGATCTAGTTGAAAATGATAACACATTCGATTGAGAAATTCAAGAAACTACTCATGAGTAAGTATTTGCATGTTGAAACAAATGATTCACAAAAGATGGTACATAAACAGAAAACCTAGTCTTCAGGTTGACAATCCATTTTTATCATTCACGATGCAGGAATTTTGTCGTAATCATTCCGAACGAGTTTTTATGGAGCCTGACTTAACAGCACTGGGTTTGAAAATTCGACGGGTTGTGCGAATTCGATTTCGTTTAGGATGAATATATCGATATAACTAAATTAATTGATCCGACAAATGACAAACTTGTGTAGTACGCTTTAGAGGTGATGAAATCCTGTCACCTCGCAATGTACATACTAGTTGAGTTGAATTTTATTTTTATTTATTTGAACACATAGATATTGGTACAAAGGGACACCAAATAGTAGTAAATGTCAAAGGATCAGAGAGTTCTGCCAACTACCTCAAAAAAACCCTGATATTTTAGTTGCTGTACTGCACGAAAATATACTGAAATCAAACTACAAATAATTTGTATCTTAATCAACTAACTTGATGACCACCTCAGAACCATGGATGCACAAAACGAAAGAGTATCATGCGAGTGGATTTCCAGAGATTGGTTCAAGAGTAGATACGAGCTTGGACATTAACTCAGGGTAACGCATTCACTATCAGAAAATAGCTGAATGCTTACCAGATGTTGCTGATGTAAACATGTTACAAATGTCAAATCTTCTATTTGTAGTTCACCCTACGAATGGGATAACAGAACTATCGGTCACAAAAAATATGTAATTAGGTAGCACTACAATTTTCTATAAGATTACTATTATATTTAGAATCGATTTTCGGCTGGACTAAACTAGTCAATAGACTGTTGTACACGGGCAAATCACTGAGGAATGTTACGACCAAACTTGAATACCGCATATTCAAAACCTATCTACGAAATACATTGCTTTGAAGTAGCAAATTCATCATCACTTGATTATAGATAAAGTGTAGAGATCAAAGGAATCACGAAGGTTTAGCCGACAGTATCAACACATGAGTGCATGTTATGGGTAGAAGTTATTCTGAAATCGGAAAACTGAAAAGTACATAATCTAAAGTTTAACATTAAAGTCGACTAGGATTCGGTCTTTTGGAAAATATTTGAGTATTGCAGGGGCTTTAATATGAACGGGAATCGCGTCTTCGTGATTTAAATACATTTTAAATAGCGAAGATTTGCGGATCTAGCAAGTTTTTGGTCGTTGCATTCTTCTGCATGAAGTGAGCACAATTACGTTCAAAACGACAATGAGAACTTCGGTACAAAACCACCTAACTCAGAGAAGATAGCAATCGAAAACATTCTGACAGATGTCGGCACATCAAGACTGAGGAACTTCTAAGGTCAGTGCATTTAAAATTTTTAGTCTTGTTAATAATAACAAAACTTAATTGTTAGAACGATCTGTTGGTATGAGTATATGCTGCTTCAATGACATACGCCGTGTTTTCTTACTTGACAAACAACTAACCAATAAACAAAATGAAATTGATTGTATACCTACCGACCACCTAAGAAAAACCCCTAGAATCTATAGAATGCTCATACCAGTTTACTAAACCATCCAGGTTTTCTACCCGTTCACACCAGACTCAGAAATTAACAGCTCTCTAAAAAGAAAACTCCGAAGACTAATCCTTAGACATTTTGGAGACGAATATGATATCCATAAGAAAACCGAACTGTTCAGGACTTTTCTAACGTCTTTCTATTACTATGAAATGAAGTAATTAGTTCATAATCCGAAATTTAGAGCAATTTATGCTCATTAAAACCATTTACTAAACGGCAGTGTTAATTTAATTTAAAGAAGTTGAGCTTACAATGGTGCAGTCCACCATATGACTTCAGCGGTTTCAAGAAGCATGATTTGAATTTTATTGTTACAGTAACCTGATGTCAAATGTCAACTGTTATGTTGGATGCCAACCAATCATACATTTACAGATAGAGGAGAATCTGCAGCAAACATTTCGAATACGGCAATATGAAAACGCAAAGAGCCTAAAATCAAACAACGTTACATCGCTAAAATAGAAACAAGTCATCCATGATATACAAGAGAACAATAATCATAGGATGAAATTGTCAAACTAGGAGGAAGTTCCGGGAGAATAACACTACAAACTGACCTTTATACGATAACCTAAACGAATTTATATCCTAGCAACTAACCAACTTTAAGTAGTATAACTAACAAAACAAATTTATCAGGCAAATGTAAACGACATATATCTGTAAATATATGTATATATCCTGTTTACAAGAATAACCAATCAAGTTAGCCGATGGGCAGAAGGGGAACGTGTACAACAATTATAAATGATGATAATGATAATATGTAAAACTACAGATCAATTGTCAAATCATAGACAGACAAGAAGAATTATATGGGATTCTCAAGTTGAAAAATAGAGAAAGAGCAATAAAATCACCACTAGTCAAGGCAATCAATCGGAAACACAAGCTATCGTGTTAACAATTTAATAGACAATGTATAACATGACAAGGATTCATAAGAAACACAGAATTTACAGTCAAACATTTAATTTAATAAAAACTCAAAGAGACATAGAATTGACACAAACAAAAAATCAAAAAAAAATATCCTGTTTATAGAAAAACTGGTCAAGACTACTACAGTTGATCTACAAAAATGATGTGCATTTTAAGACAAGTATTGACTACCCTTCAATTGTAATGCGAAAAGACTACACAGTATGATCATACGATATATAGTAAGGATGGAAGCACAAAACTCGGAAAATAATTCTCCACAATAAAAGTCAAAAAACACATTGTACGGATGATTTGTCAGTGAAGTCCGTCTGTAAAGAATGTAAGAAATGGTGAAAAAAGAAATAGGTAACTTATTTGAAGTGGAATCACAAATATACTTTGTACTAATAAGAAAAACTGAGGAAGTGAAGCAACATTACACGATAAATTTATAACTATTTTCGTATTAAGCTAAAAACCAAAATCTTTGTATCAGTCAGCTACAACGTAGCACCAGGCACATATATGCACCGGTCCAAGTTGTCATACCGCATTAGCACAACAACATGAACACCGGATTTATAGAATCAGTTAACTCAATCGTGTAATATATAAAAGATCTTATGTAAGGATGTAGTACAGAAAAAAAATTGGTTCGCAGAAAGAAAGATATAAAACGATTTTAATCTCATAGATTAAGGGAAGATAGAGGGTGTATAGACCTACGCCATGTCACTCTGAGTCTCCAACCATTGGTTACGATAGTCACGCGAACCCCAACCAAGTAGTCTACATATACCAACATGGCTTAGACTAGAAATAAGTGACTTCAAGCACTGATGCCACGTTTTGGTTTGGCGACCCCCAACTATCTTCCCATAGTCTCCAACACTGGTCAGAATTGCACGTCGTGGTAAACGGTCTTCAGGCCCAACCATTACAGTCGATGGAGATTCACAACCTCATCGACTGATTTACTATCATTCCCCAATACCCTGCATCTAACCTTACCATTACTTACCACTCGGTGATCCCAGCAGATGAGAGCTATGTTTCTAAAACATCTGTGATCAAATACTAGTAACTTACTGGTATCCTCAACCTTTAATGGCCATGTTCCGCAGCCGTAAAGCAAAACAAAACGAAATGTTTCTCAGTATACTCATCGTTTAATTGATAGACGGATATCTCGCCTTCGCCACAGATGATCTAAGTTAGCAAAAGCCAAACAGACTTTCGTCAGACACCAACCCATAAGGGCTGACCGAACTTTCAAGATAAATGAAGTTGTTGATGCATGCCAGTCCTGAAGTAACAATTTACATTTAGATGGGCAGGAACGCATCCTAAACAGCCTGGCATTGTTTCTCAGTGCTACCAAAAGACTCTGCATTTTATCAACTTTTTCACCATCATCTGTGTATATATGTCAATAAGAGGACCTACTGGTAGATCCTTTCCTGAAAATTCAAACGATAAGAACGTTATTTCCATCAGTAAGTCTATGATGAAATTAAACAGAAATGGAGAAAGTGGACAGCTTCGCCGGACACCACTTGAGGTTGCAAAATCAGATGACAGTTCGCCATAAGTTGTTAGTGTTCGAGTAAAGAGCCTTCACAAGGTTTATGTACTTTTGAAGTACGTCTTTCAATGACAGACAATGTCAGAAAATGTGACTGTGTTACACTAACAATCAAGGTATTTTCCACTCGAAAAGGAAACAAAGATGATACGACATGTTGGATATAACTATGTTCAACCCAAAATCCTTACCTGGACGAGATGGATATTGGAACGGATTACTATAAAAACCTATGGGATTCAACTGATGTCCGATAGGAGGTGGAGTGGTTTGATTTGGTGGATGAGAAGCCCCACCAAATGCTGGACCATAAAGTCCATTTTGCGGATTAATTGGTCCAGTGATTGCTGCACGAGAAGTACCTCCAAACTGCTGAAGTGATACGCGTTGATGCGATGGTGAAATCGACGGATAAAAACTGGATGGCAACTGAAAGGACTGTTGTCCTTGCGCTGAGGGTGACTGTGGGAGGTTTGGATGGGGGAATAAATTGTGATGCTGTAAACCTCTTTGTCGAACAGTAGCATTTGAATGGTCAGTACTGGGACGCCCTCCTCCAATCACCCCTACATAGTTAGGAGCATTGGCATAATTTGAGACAGAATTTGAAGTGATGGGTGTCGGGAAATGACAAGGTGTATTGTTGTATCCACCCTGAGGAACAGGGTGAGGTAATAAACCTCCACCGTTTCCAGGAGCTGGTCCGATCGCTGGGGCGAATGGTTGTCCAGCGGCTTGAAGGTTAGAAGTAGCAGAAGGGTTTCCAAGAAGAGAATACGAATTTACAGTCGTCGGAAATCCGATTGCATGTCTTCCTGAATTCTGTGGGTAATTAGACTGATGAATGGCTGAATACAAGCCAACAGAAGGAGGAGGTGGAATACAACCAGCAATAGATGGAGGGAAATTGTATTCATTCTGAAATTAAAATAAAGCACTACAAATAAAAATCAAATCATTAGCGCACTTATAGATCAGAATGCTTAGATAAGTTACATTATTGTACTAGTTTTGATTGAAAATTTAATAATATTAGGGTTAAAATTCGTTGGTTCAACTAAAAGGGATAAGAATGAAATTGCTTACAAGACTGAACGCATAAACAGTAGTTGTTCACTCAGGTGCTGACATAACCACAGGTAGAAAATAGCAATTTAGTGTGACAAAATGGATTTTGGTGTAAAACTGACAATAGATTATATCAGCACGAAACTGTGTTTATAAAATCATTTATGAATCATTAACATAAAGAAGGCTCAAAAGAGAAATAAACATACTTTTACGTCCGTGGGAAAACTCGAATACCCAGCAGTGAATGTGGATGGATCCATTTGATGTGGTACCTGTTGTCTGCATTTCCGAGCTTGACTCATTTGTGACTGAATCGGAATTGACAAGGAATGGTGAAAAGAACGAGAAGGTGCCGGCTGAATTGTAGTTGACTGTGGATGAACATATAATGAAGGCGCTGCAGATACAAAAGTCATTTGTTGAGACGGAACACATATGTTGTTTGATAGTTTTCCTAATTCTGCAGAGTTATTTCCATATGGACCACTGGAGTATATGTTTACTCTATCTGCGGGTGTCAATATTGAGTTTTGATAAGACTGTATGTGCTGTTGCCTAGGTGTGATAGACATAGTCGACTGTTTAGTCATACTATCCAATGATGGGACGGTATTATTGTGAGTTAAAACATTTGAAAGAATATTAGAACTCATTTGATTTTGAAAGTGTGGTTGATTAGAATTAGCATTATACGAACCTGTTATGCAATTAATATTCACATCCATACTTTGATCAGCTGTAGGCCAAACGTTGCCGGAAAACATGTTGCTTTCATGACGATTTATAGGAACATTAGATAAAGAGAATGGTGTATATAGAGCATTTGAGGAAGACCAAGACTGAAAAGAATTACTGGATAAAGTTGTTAAATCTGAGATAGGTGGTCTTAAAAGGGCATTAGAGCGTCCAATGTCACCACAACATTCGAAGTCAGATCTTTCTGTTTCTCCTATCAAATCTGCAGTGGAGATATTCTCAATAATATTATTATTAGATGGGCTAAGAAGATTCAAGTGCATAGAAGTCGAAACAAGAGGTGAGATGGAAGTAACCTGAAGAAGCTGTTGTTGTTGAGGTTTGACCTTACAAATGTTATTAGAAATTTGAGATGAAAATGTAGTTGAAGGACTAACAGTACATAGCGGACCAGCAGAAGGAACAACCGTACCCTGAACTGTACTACTAGCCAAGAGCAAAGTATTATTATTTGAATGATTTTTGTTAGCTTGAGGTATGCTATCACCAATCGACCATAACGACTGCATGGAAGCATAAGAGGAGTTCACCACTGGATCCGTGTTACTGGTTGTTGTAGCGGCTGTGTTGTCTAATAACTTTTTATCTTCATTGGATTCCTCAGTAATTACGTGGTTTGAATGTTCTGATTGCCAGACTGAATTTGAATTGAGTAAAACTGATGATGTTTTTGTAGAGTCACCATGGTTTTCAGGTGGAGATTTCGCAAACTTTGTCCCAACAACTTTTGACCATGTACGAGTAGTTGAAAAAGAAATCTTCTGCAGCACAGATGATGTAGGTGTTGATGACAAACTGCTACTACAAGGAACTGGTTGGTTAGTTTGACCAGACAAAACAGAAGTTGTAACGGTGCATAGTGATGAAGTTGCGTCTAAACATAATGGTGGACCCATAAAACTTACTTTAGTTGGGAGAGACTTCTTTTTACCTGACAAACTTCTCAACAGCCCACTTGACTGACTTTTATGGTCACTTGTATGTACATAGTTTTGTGAAAGAGTGGTAGTTAAAGTTGAACCCTCCTTGGAATATACTTGGCTTACATTACCAACATTTCTAGAGGAAGTATTTGACTTTCTTGTGTTCAAGACACCAGAAACTGAAACTTCTTGCTGCATTCGTCGACGTGCAAAATACTTGCTTGCTTTTGAGACAACTTTTGTAAACCCATCCCCATGTGGAGTATCTTCTTCAAAAATGTCTTGATTTAACTCATCGAACTCTTTACCTGATTGCGAGAACTTATCGGAATCATCCTTGAAGACTGTTTCTTTTTTTCGCTCTGCACGACTAGTCCATGTAGACAAGGAATCCAAAGCATAAGAATTTTCGGGAAATGAGACATGAGGCTTAATAGACATTAAAGGCGGTATTGAGGATATATCATTTCTTTTGTGGTAAAAAGTGGTTCCATATCGAGAGGCACGTGTGGTACTACGGTAAGCGCTATGTTGGTTTGTGGAACTTCCACCTGATAATTGAGACTTTTCATTTTTCTGGACATTTCCACTAATAACTGATGGGGAAGAAGAGACTTTAGAACATTCTGTTTGTAAAGCAATCCCACCAGCAGCAGATCTTGGACTGGTACCTGGGGAAAAGTTAGTAAAGTAATACCAACGCTTAGAACAGTCTAGACTTGTCATAAATAATTATTCAACATGAAGGTAACAAATGAGTTAATTAAGGAAACTTTATATAGTAATAATACGACAAAATATTAAAGAATATTAATAACCCATGAATACTGATTTTCACAGGGAAAACTGTAAAAAATAATAAGAATTGTAAATAAGATTGCAAACATCCTAATCACATTACGATTTGACTTAATGTCAAGCATACACCATCAAAACGACAGACATATCGACCTATTGTGATTAAGCAGTCAACAATGTGATTCTATCAGTTTGCATGCAAACTTTGATTACATGCAATTACTACTAGCGTCTGAAAGGTAAAACGACGCTACTAAACAAGATTTAAAGTGTCTAAGAAGAACGTAGTATATCATGCACACCTACCCCCTTCTGTGTCATCATTGTCATGATGACGATGATTAATAGTTGCCTCAGCAACATGACAGCTGGATGGATTGCCTCTTGTAACTGTGGAAGATGATTTTGAAGTCTTTACATCATTTTTTAGGTGGGAAGAAGTAGATATTTCGGAAAAATCTTTTCGTTTGTTTGCATCTGACAGCGGCTTTGACGAGTTCTTAATAGTTTCAGAGGAAAATGACCCTTCAGATGCTGTTTCCCATTCATCAACATCATTTGTATCGCTAGTATTCCCGGTTACCACTGTAAAAGATGAATATATCGAACACTTAGCCAATAACAGATTTACGATCTGACCGAGTGAAAACAAATTTTAAAGTCTAATGCTTAAGTGCTTCAAGATCTGACAAAAATTATCAATGATCGTTTCTCTGACTAAATTCGTCACACTATATGGATGTATTAGACTCAATTCTTCTGAAAAATAATACTACGAAATGACAGAACAGATAGTGACGAGACCTGTTATCGGCGCTTTAGCAGATCCCAGAATATGAAACGTTATAAACCATAGATCATATACATCTGAGTGTTGAAATGTTTTTGATAGTGCTGTGTTCTGTGAACTAGGTAATCCAATTGTATAGCTTTTATTGTATTTCTAAAGACAAAAAAGCGCCTACTGTATGTAAAACTGGATGAGTCTTAAAAACTTTAACTAACGGAATGAACAACAACCAAGTATAAACTATTGCAAAAAACTGTGAAATAAAGGTGTACTACGGAAAAAAAGTGAAGGAAGTAACAACCATATTTGAATTCGATTGTTATTAAGCACACAATGAATAGACTAGATGTAAAGAAACACTGAAATGGTAACTGGTACCTTGAACGCAGGCTTCAACAAAAATCATTCAGTGTTTTCATTGAACAATATATATGATGAAAAAATATCGTTTGTAAAATAGTGACAGAAATGGTTTAAACTACTCTCAAACTAAGTGAAAATGGGTAAACATGTGAGAACTGTTCGAACTTCAATGCAATAGCAATAACTTCCAACACAAATACACGGACCGTTACATCGCTACCTAAACTCACTGTAAAAATAACCAGCAGACATTTGACAAATACCAGTGGAGAACAAGAACAATAAATTTTATATGTAAATAAAACTTACCAACCGCTTGCCGCCGACGCATAAGAGACCGTAAGTTCACATTATTTTCATCAAGCGGATCGTTAGCAGTATTTGAAACAACTTCACTATTGTTGCTTTGCTTTCCTTGATCAACGAAATCGACAGCAGAATCAGTATGACCACCATTACCACTACATTGATTGCCACCACGAGAATTACTATTTCCACCAGTTCCAGTCTTAAAAATAATGGAAGCAGATACACCACTAGATGTTCCAGACCGGCCTACACCGCCAGCAGCAGCACCTCCATCACCATCTTTTTCATCATTGTATCGATCCCGCATTTCTCGATAGCGACGAGTGGTATGAATAACAGAGCCGTTAAGACGTTTTGATTGATGATTTTGACCAGCACGACTACTTATGCGTTTGGATGTCCCTAAAACTTTGTGAGTGGCAAAACGATTAGTGCGCGTTTTAGAGTACTGGGAGTTCATAATAACTGAATCTGAAGCGGGGACACGAACGGTGGGAACTTCAGGATCATCTATACCTTCCGTCCGATTATTAGTACTATCCAGTGTCAGTTTAGTTACCTAGTTTAACAGCGAAATGTGGGGAAATGTTATTAAAATACATTGATAAATGTAGGGTGAAACATAAATTCAAATGGTATGAAGCACAATAACATTGTATTCCGTATAATTATACAGCAGTTATTTTTGGGCTATGAATACATGGCTTATTCACTCAGTGACAAAATGCTTTGCAGCAAGTTACTTAAATGCTCTTGCTTTAAAGTACAGATTGCTTAGCGCGCTTTGAACGTTTTAATGTATTAAATATGTTATTGATTCGAAACACGAAATTGACTGATCTTAGTCCTAGATCAACTTACAGCACAAAACGATATAACATTCTGAAGGATCATAAGGTGTGAAGTGGTGACGTTTTAGAGGCGAGAGATTACATCACTATGTTAAGAGATACGTAGGTAACTTTGCTTAGAAAAACGAAAAAATCTATATAAACACATGCTTGAAACCCAAGTAATTTTTTCGGCTTCGAGACAGGATGTTATCATATATCGTCTGTTCTTCTATCCTAATTAATGATGTTATAAGAACAACATTTAGTGACTCATATCATACACTTTTATAACAGGCAGAAAATCAACTCATACGGTGTTAAGTTCGTTTGATGCTCAGTGAACTACTGACAAGTGGACTGAGCCATGTTGGTAGGTGCAGACTACGTGGTTGGGGTTTGTGATACAATAGCAACCAATGGTTAGAGACCTTGAACGGCATGGCTCAAAATCGTTTGCAATGACACAGGTGCATTCACTCTTTGTGTTCTCCCAAATTCTAAGCTTTCGAATTCTTCATGTACCTCTTTTTTTCTCTTGCCAAATTTATTTCACTGGATCATATTCCTTAACAAACATCGACAATTGTATCTCTGTGTTAATGTGGTATGGCAACTCGAACTGATGTACGTACGTACGAAGTCCTACGTTGTTATTGACTGACAGTGAAATACAAATAGATTAAATTTATTAGAGTAGGAAACCTACAAGATTTATATTGTCTAATCCTTTACGACATCCAATCATGTTATTGTTTATGTTAATACTTTGTACATTAGCATGCCTATTTATTAGATGGCAATCTCGCCTTAATCTTAGTTTATTCGGGGAGGGTCAGCAATCCAGTGTAGCGAATAGCCGTCACTTAAGCTAAATCGTTTCTATCGACCAGCTGATTTTACAAATTCAAAATTCGTTCATTCAACAAGACGCCTACCTCACAACAGATCCTTAATACTTCTGGTTATTAACGACTACAGACTAACATTTGAACATTTGTGTATTCATGACAATTTTAGAATAAACTTACAAAGACTACGCTTTGAAAAAAATTACCTGTTCAGTATCAATATGTGGCTGAGTGTTTAACTCAGACTTTGTGGTAGCGTTTGTTGGGTTTTTTCTGTATGTTTTATGGAAACGTCCACTGACAGCATAAACCTTCGCTTTACTATCAGGGTAATTAGTTGATCGACTGTGAGACTTATTTTCATCGTTGTCACTAGCAACATACTCATGAGAAAAATCAGTGGTACTTGAAAACTGTCCCTTATGACTGTAATACATCTTTTGTGGTCTCATCTGACGACCATTTGTAACGTAATATTGACTATCTAAATCCTTGTTCTGATCACGAGATGATTCATATTGTGCGTATGAACGAGTCATTCGACCACCAAAATATCCAGTAAAGCTGCCAGAAGTAATACTTCGAGAGGCTTCTGTTTAATTAAATGAAAATTAAAGGCTACTAATGTCAGAACATTTAAACTGTTATTGTTGCAAAAGAACGTCGCACGCACAAAATAATGAATAATCTATAGTAAGAATGATATCAGCTTATAAATAAAGTAGCTAGATTGAAAAGCATTCACTAGTTCTAGGTACTGTCAAACTGCATATACATATTAAAAAAATAACAAAAACCTTGATTTCTAATGGCTCAGAAACGTTATAAATAACATTTCGATACATTAGCTGTGCAGTTAAGAAATAAAACGATGATGGAGATTAGAAATGTAATACCTTTATTACGATAGAAAAACATGAAATACACAGTACATACATACCTCTATATTAAAATTGAAAATAAACTGAGAAAAATGGACATGCTGAACTGAAATGCTTACACTGAGTGCGATTCTTCAACTACAAATTTTTCTACAGTAATACTCACAGAAAACAGAACTGATTGGAATAGTAGCATGTTGAAACTAGCAATGTAGTGCACATTTAAAGTTCGAGACGATTTAAACAAGATGATTGAACAGAAAATGAGTATACAGGGAATAACTGGACGTAGATCAATAGGGTGTTTAGAATTTAAAATATAAATCTACATTTGCATTTGTCGGATTACACTTACATTATACGAGCCACATATAAGGAAAACCCACTTAACTTGTTTGGATCATTTGAAAATTTCTCTATATTAGTCTAACTCTAAACACCACATCTTTGTAGTGAGACCTTCCCAAACTTTTTGCTCTACTTCACCATCACGAATTTCGCGGTTTGACTACGATTTCAAAACAACCATGATTACATAATTTATCTTTTTATGTTGACTCCCAATAAGTATATCTTGATCATACACAAACATTTTTTTACATGTGTAGACCACAGATTCAGTTATTTTCCAGGAGCATGGAGCGAATTATTCAGACACTTACCACTTAACACTTACCAAAGAGAGCGAATACATATCACGTGTTTTCACTATAGTGACATACTCAAACATGATATATTTCAAAAGTGATTTTAGTTCAAGTAAATACAACTAAAGGTATGTTTAGGAAATATATAGTTTGCTTTTAAAAGGTACTTTATAAATAATGTCTGTAAATACATTTAACTAAACAAAGATACACAGTGAATACAGTAAAAACGTTCAGAAGAGCTTACGACGCTCAGATGGTCTGTAAAGGATATCATCGTTACTATGATTCTTGCGCTGATCAATGCTCAATCCGATAGAATGACCTGTACGAACTCCTCTGGACCCAGAACCATAGTGTTGACGCCAATAATAGTCTTGTTCCGAACCTTTTGAATAACGTTTCGAGTATGAAGAGAAATCATCTGTAGTATAACTCCTGCAATTTTATTCAAAAAAAGTTTACATTTTACATTGAGTATTATGAAAATTTCTGTTGACAACAATTAGCTGTTTGCCGAAATAAGGGTTATAAAACTGATAATTGTACGCCAACATAGGAAGAAACTTAAAGGAATCTAACCAATAGATCATCTTAAGTGTTACACAAAATTAGCCATTCAGATAACAATGGGACCTTGTAGTAAAGTTTGTAGAAAAAAGGCTATCAAGTCTGCTAAATACATTCCGAAACACACAAAACAAGTCGTCGTATAGCTAAAGCATTGAACGCTAATATTTATAAAGATAGAAAAAAAATATAATCCAGCAGAGTTAGATCAAAACTTAGTTAGAACTATCTCATGAACATTACACTCAAATCATTTTATCAAGAAAATTATGTAATTCAAGTTACCTGGAACTTGTAAAATGACTATTTGTCCCGACACGACCACGTCGACCTCGTCTGTTGTATGATGTACTGAGATTTTTATTTCTATCGTTATTATCAGACACTCCAGCTTGATTCGGATGTGAGAATTTACTTAGGTGCTGATTCCTTTTTTTCCCAGACTGGTTATGGAATCGGTTATAACTCTTGTCATCTTCAGTACCATCACCTTCTTGAACGTCACTAAGGATACCGCATCCATTACTCTCACTTTCGCTAGACAACACAGAAGGTGAACTATTATTGTTCAGATCTGTACGCGTCCAACAACCATCGTCTGTTATATTTCGAACCTGCTTTCTGTATCTCATATGTTCGTCATCAGTCAATCCAGATTTGACCCGTGAATTCATATTATAGGCATCTATAACTGAATCATCAACGCTGCGTGACGGTTTCGAACGCCAGGATTTCGACGACTTTGAAACACTGTGTGAACGATGTGATACATCATAGTCATCTGCAGAATATTGTGGATCACATGGTTCGCGAAGATTCATAGATTCTAGAAATTTTTAAGAATGAAATAGTGCAAGTTATGAAAATGACAAAATATCTTTCAGTTTAAGAGACTTGAAGAGTAGAGACATCTACCACATAAAAAGATTTGCTGGGCCGGTGAATTATTTTAGTAATTATGGCCAATGAATTTATAGCTTCATGAAGACCTACAACCTAGAGAATTGAGGAAAAAATCCTTAACAGAAGTTGATGTTTTGTTCGTCAGAACAAGAAAGAATTTCCTACTGCAAGTTCGGTACATCGGTACATTCTTTGTCTTTGCTGACGTATTAAGTTTTAGAATTATATAATATACACTACCCCGCAAATCTCTTTTCCCCTAATCATATCTCCTATACTTAATTTTTTTACTATCACTGGTATTGTAACTACTTCAATCATTCAGAGATTTATCTTGATTAGTTCATTTCGCTGGGTTGATATTATCTTTTTATTTAAATGCATAAATATTGGCACAGAGCGGCGACAAAATATATGTGCGTCACACAATAAGCAAATGAGAGTGCAAGAAGACAAAGAAGGGAAGATAAATACAACAAGCATAAAAACAACTGAAACAAAATAAGTAGTTGAGAATAAAAAAACTATGGGAGAAGCAGTTAAGAAAAATACACTAAAGAGGATTCTTTCAGTTAAAGTTTCTCTCACTTTTGGTGTGGTGTATTAAATTTTCGTCAAGTTCTACTCTGCTTCTTACGAACAGGTGTTATTTGCATCAGGCTTACAACTGAGTAACCATACTTCAATAGTTTTGTGGAGATCAGACCTGATTTCAGGTGATTCTTTTCATAGAAAGAATAGGCATTCGACTAGAGATGTAAGGGTTCTTGTTTAGATTCCTAAGAGTTGCTGGTGTATACTGATGAGTTTCATATATGGGCTTGACAGCTAACAATAGCTTCCCGGTTTTCAAAGGTACATATGTGAAGTCCTGACGAAAATCACAACTGATCGATTTTCTGGAGGCGATGTAACACCAACTACTCAGTTTATAAAGATTTTCTTGTTTTGAAATAAGTTTTCATAAATTTGAGTTATGAAAATACCATTTGAACGGAAGTGAACATGTGTATGTCGATGCCCTATATTTGGGAATCTTATAAACCTAGGATTCTACGAACGTCAAGACAGTTCTGCTGTACGGAGCTGAAACTTCGAGAACTACAACAAGCATCATCAAAGAAGTACAAGTAGTTATAAACAGCTGTCTACTCAAGATATTCAATGTCCGTTGGTCGGATACCATCAGCAACGGTCTGCTGTGGGATTCAGCTTCTATCTGAATAAGAAGTTAGAAGCCGATGGAAGTGGATAGGATATACATTACGGAAATCATAGAACTGCATCACGAGACAAGCGCTAACTTGGAAACATGAATGAAAACAGAAAAAAAGGGAGGCCAAAACACACTGCTGAGAATTGAAAATAGGCATCAAAAGAATGAATAACACTTACGACCACTGGAAAGGAGAGACCACGACAGTTACCTGGGGAATCCTAGTCGACGGCCCATGCTTTACGAAGAATTAATGTACATCCACTTTTCTATCACCTCACTGGTTAATTATCGACGAACTGGATAGGTCAATATCGGGTAAGACGGATTTTGCTAGGCAGCCCGTTTGAACCTACTATTTTTTACGTTTGACAGATTGATGTCTTGAATATAAGCTTAACTGTAACTAATTATTTTTGCGGTACAACTACATACATTATTTATTTATATTTCCGAGTAGCTTAGACAATCTTCTGAACTAAATTAAATCTCCAGTGTGTTATTCAAGTGAGTTAGACATTTCGCCCTCTGACGATAATTAAAGTTATCACTCAGTCATTTTGTCCAATTTATTTTCACATAAATCACAGGAACAATCTGGTTGACTAGTGAGAGATAATTCTTTTTCACAATTATTTTGCACAGACTATTTACATCCGTGAGTTGCGTACATGTGAAGATTTTCTTTGAAAACTCCATTCCAATTCCACAACACCATTATTTCTGCTGGTATTCGATGCATAAAATAATGTCATAAATCTTTGATCTTACTGTTTCATATGGTTTTGAGTGATGAATATAAAATTAAGGATTATCGTATTAACTTGACTAGAATTAACATATTTGATATATCATTTAATAGTGCAATCGTCCAGCTTTTGTAGTTATGTTAAATAAGAAATTCTGTCACATTAATTTTTCTCTATTATTGAATGGGTTTTTTATTTGATACCTGGTGGTTTGAGTGAATGTCATATTTTTGTCGTAGGTGGAGTTAGAATGTGGATTTAGTAAAACAGAAGTGTAGTTTTCAACTGTAACTCCGTTTGGACTTACCGGTTTACCGCACTATTAGCTCCACATGAGGTAATTGATTTATGATAAGGAAAGCTTACACGTCATTCAAGCATCAACAGATTTATAAAATTCATCTGCAAAACAAATTATTTCATAATCATTTTTTTATTTACATTCTGCAACGTGTATTGATATATTAACAACGGATACGATTATTCTTAATACATAATTCATTATAAACCTTAATTTTTCTTCAGGATCATTAAAGTGAACAGAATCAGTGAGTCTGGGATGTTGTGTAATTATACTTACAACCGAAAATGAGTTTTCATTATTAAGAACAAAACATTATATTTATATGGCTGAAGAGAGTTAGGTAACTTTTTAAAATTTAAAAGACAGTGGTGCCAATATTTTCACGAAATACTTACTGAAGTCACTTGTCACAGCTTCGAAAAGATGGCTTTTAGTGGTTCCACGACCCTTAGCACTTCCTCTCTGAGGCTTGTATGACATCAAGCTCTTTCCACGACCCCGAGAACCACGGCTTACTGGATCCAGTAAGTGATCTTCCTTGTCCCAGAGATGAGCCAAGTGTTGAGATGATGAGCATGATACTTTAATATCCATTAAGCCAGGAACACGAGTGATTCGTTGACTAGGAGAATTACTACTTGTTACAGTCGAGCTGGTAGTAACTACAGTAACATCCGATCTGCTGGATGATTGTGAAACCCTGTGAACTCGATGAGTTTTTTCGCATGATCCATCAGACTCTTTAACGTTTTGTGAACCGACAGTATCGTCAGGATTACCTGAAACTGGGGTTGTAGATGCATACTGGTTTCGTAGACATGAATCCACAGTACTAGTAGAAGACTGATCATGTCGCAGGGTAGATATCGCGACCTGAGCATTCGATTCTGAAGAGATCGTATTCTTGGGTGAACTAATAGGAGGCCCTTGAGGCCAATTCATCTGTGACTGATTGAAAATCTCGAGGAAACGTTCAACAGAGAAGTCTGGATTTAAAAACATACCTTGTGAATTCTGAGCAGATTTAGGTACTTGAGAATTACCCGCAGACATTTTAAGAGCATTCTGTAGTAACTGTGCCATAAGAGGCTGCTGAGAAAGCAATCGGACCATAGCGGCAGGCATTGAATTGTTAGAACCAAACTGAGCTTGCCATGTGCCAGCAGTTGCTGTGTTTGAACTAACAGGCATTGGCACCTGTGTCTGAGAAATAATTGAGGAAACACTAAGAGGCATTTCAATTCTACTTCTTTCTGGGACCCCACTATCTGCTCCACCCGTGTACGCTATGGCAGCAGCAGTCGCAGCGGCAATTGCGGCTGTTATATCTAGAGGTCCTGATGTTGGAAACGCAGGAAGCATATTATGAGGAGGAGCGCTAAGCATATGATTAACAGATGAATGGTCCCCCACTGGGAACAAGCAATTAGGACCAGCTTGGCATGCCGTAGTCGTGAAAGGCGTAGGAACAGATGGAAGTGATCTGTTTTCTGACATGCTGGGCAAGAGACCCAGAGCAGACTTAGGTAACATGTTATCACTTTCAGCTGAACAGCTTTCAGAAAGCTTTTGTCGTGCTCTTGCCTGTTGAGCTCTTTCAACTGCATTTTTAAATTCTTGGGTTCGTGCTTGCCTCTGAGCCTGTTGTAATTCGGCATCTACATCGGTTGCTGACCTTACAGAGTCAGTAATGCCACTTGCAATCGACACCGCCAAACGACTTTGAAGTGGATGTGTAGAGTAGAACGAATCTAAAAGAGTAGTTAGAAAACATAGTAGTGACTGGCTATCGAATTTTTTGGATTCTTGATAATGTAATGTGACACATCTTGTATATGACTGGTGACCTATCTCTATCGAAATTTCAATTAATCCTAAGAATCTACATCGCTTCCCAAAAAATGTACCCCTTCAAAACCTCTCGAGGTTAGAGCAGACGTAGACGATAAATACAAATTTGGTTTGGTACATCCATATATTTAGGATTTTGCACCTAAAATGCTTAGTTGAATTTCTTCGAATCGGACTGCTGACGAGAGAATGCTCACTATGTAAAAATTCATTAGCGCATCGTTCCACACTTTTACTTACCCCAGATAAACATTACGTATTGAAAACAAGGAATTTCAAAACTGTATTTTTCGAAAATTAAGGAAAAAAAGTTTAAAGGATGTGCGTTTTCTAACAAAGATAACCAGTTACGTTTGACCGATTACGAGTATATTCGTCAATCGTTTCCAAAGGTCCAATTAAATGAAAAAATATTACATTTCACTAGACCGAGAAGCGATGTAGACTTCGTAAACAAGTTTATCGAATCTTTATGAACTAAACAGCAATAAAAAAACTAATCAACTTATTAACCAGGTACTTGCGAATGACCCACACTCAGTAAGGACTGATAGCATTACTCAGTCACCTGAAACAGCAAGTAGAGTGGGGTTCGAACCTGGGACGTGATGGTTATCAGTCGAATGTTTTAGCCACTCAGCCACAGCTCCCGAACTAAACAGCAACGAAGACCAGTTTAGCAGAGTGTAGTAATTTCCCAGTAAGCCTTTTTATCAACGACAACCAGGAAAAAACGCATTAGCATCAACAAGATATTCAGAATGAACCAGGTGGTACTCAAAGTATATGGTTGTAAATTACTAAAGAAAAATGAAATATTCAGTAGGACTCAGGACAAGAGGATCGTAAATTGTTATTTGAAGGTTTATAAACCAGTGCCAAAGTACCTAGTTAAGCATAGATAAATAAACTACGTTAGTGTTTTCTGAGTTTGATGTCAAAACTAGAATGTCGCGTTGCTGATACAAGGAAATTTAAACATACCTATAACGCCTGGAGATGTAACATGGTTCATAAACTGTCCACTTGGTAATGAACGGTTGGCATCAGAAGTAATCCCACAAGTATTTATGGACGCAATGCTGTAAGGAAGATTAATTGGTGGAGGTCCAGCGTGGCTAACTGAACAGTTTCGAGTGTATGAAACATCCGCAGCGGACCAAGCGTTTGATGTCATTAAATTAGAGCCGTACATATTTTGAGATACCGTCGATTGTGACTGGATGACGCAAGCTCCTTGTAAATTAGTCGACGGGTTGACAAAGGGTTTCATAGGCATAGCATGCAAACTGGTCTTAACAGTATTAGGAGGTGGGATCGAAAACTGTGCAGGTTGTTCTGATATGTTTGTCGTTGTGGTCGATTGGATGGATTTTACTTCATACTCTTCATCATCACTAAAAATTATGCGTTCATCGAAGTCAGGTTCATCTTGGCCAATAGCAACCCAGCCAGAAGGCTCCCCAACTATTTCGCGAGCGCCCCCATCAACCTTGGCAGGAATTTCAGATTTAGATGTCGTAGTTGTAGTACTAGAAGTGGTTACAATCTAGAACGATAAAAACAGCAGTATGTGCAAAACCAGTGACTTGCATGCGGTCAGTTTAATTAATAGATACGCGTTTTCTATAACAATTACGACCAATTATCCAAGGCTCAACAGACTACTGTTTTGGGTCACATTCGTTAAAATGTTCATCATGTTGGATATTTGAATTGTAAACACTATTAGGAATGGTCCCATGAGTCTGATTAGCAAAAGTTATTTAGTGCACATTGATTTACAAATATAGAAACACTCTATGAATAGTATTCCTATATAATCAGCGTCACAATTAACAAGATCCTCAGCTAAAATTTTATCAAAATTTGCCTTCAGATGAAAATGAAGAAAACATGTGTTTTGTATATTGGACTGAAAAATAAAATCTGAAACTACAGCTTACCGGAGTTGGTCTCTGGAAGAATGGTTTGTTAGCTGCCAATCCTCCGCTAGATCCTGGCTTATCACTCGGCGGGTTCAGCGGTTGACTGGATACTTTATCTTTTACTGCATCTTGAGTTTTGTCTGTCTTAACAGAGCCGTTCACACCGACTGAAGTATCTGCCATAAGTAAATGTGATATATTATTACTCACTAGCTAACATAAAAACTAAAAGCAAGAAACCTCAGTTGTTTGGAACAACTAAGATATTTGATTTATGTAATATCTACTTTATTATTAGTAAAGTCTGTGGGTCACAAAATCTTTCACAAAGTGGAAAACAATAAGAACATGTGACAACCAAGGTTGACAAGCATGAGTTCAGTTGCGATTTGAAGAATGCTGTTACCCATGATAAGTGAAAATTTTGTTTGAATGAATGATTCTATAAAAGGTTTTCTTAGAGGCATACTTTATGCTTGTGTATATTCTTTGCTGTGAAGATAAAGCTATCCATTGATTAATACGTCACGGCAAACATTCTCACTTCAACAATCTGTTCGGTCAACCAAGTGAATGAGAAGGTTTGTAGATGAACCTTGACGACCTTGGCTTACACTCACGAAAATTAAATGTAAATTACCAATCACATTAAAGTGCATCGGGGACACCTTTCATCGAGAAATAACATGACTGTTTTACGTAGTAGGTGATGTGAAACTGTTGCCAAGTTATAGAGCTTGATTAAACTATTTTGCTTCTATATATGGTAATCAAGATGGACAGATTTAATGTCCGGAACACTATCCAGGTTTGCATCACTGAGAGACATGCTAAAAACCAACATTAAACATCATATCCTGATGTTAATGAAATGACTGGCAACTATCGGTCTGGAAATTTACGTGATATGTTTGTTCTGGGACTCCATAGTGTAGTAACTTGAGTTTGGTGCTAAAGCTGAACCCGATTGAAACCCGGTTAACACTCGAATGCAAGCATACTAGCATAAAAGCGGTTCCTTACGGTTTTTTCCCTTCTTATTCTTTTCACATTACAGATCCTGGGAGATCAGCAAACCAATTCAGACACCCAAACTGAAGGAGGGGAATAACTTTATAAAAATATCTATGAGCTCTAATGTAATAGCCTAATCAATAAAACAATGCAAAGATACCAGTTGCTTCCCTATGATTGCTAGTGAGTGGGCCAGACCGATGTATAAAATAACTTATTTCTGACTAATTATTTCCATTCGTTAAACTCCAATATCCACAGGACTGGTTCCAAAGCGAGAAATGTGCTACCTTGGTTGAAAGCATGTTAATCAAGGGAAGGAAACGAAAATAACTGCATGGAGAATCTTTACAGAACATATGTAGAGACCGTGAAACGTCGGTTAGGATGCGTATCCGAGATTAAAACAGAAATAAGGATCAAGGAGCCTTAGATTAGGTCGTGTTTTAAGTGGACTACGCAAGTGTGCATTTTCTTCTATCGTTTCATTAGCATACCAGTTAACAAATTATTTACAGGTAACACGAAGTCGAATCCCTTGTTTCCATTTCGCAGTATCCAAACTATAAAGCATATTAAAACGCCAATAAAAGTGAAACAATTTTGCTGTATAGATATGGTAATCTTGAGAAATTCGTTAGGCAAATTTGATCATACTCACCTTTCAGTGTTGATACACCCGTTACCCCCATATCTGAGTTACCATAAACGAACTTTGTATATGCTGGTTCGAGAGAATTTCCGACTGTTTCACTATAAAGCGCACCATTCACGGAGGGTAAGGTAGAAACAATTGGAAGGCTATCAGTTGCCGTGGATGATACAGGTGGCTGGTCAGCACTGGAAGTCGAGGGAGCGCCCCACCCACCCCCACCCGCGGGAACAAGAGAAACTCGACTGTCCAGACCGCCTGTTTCAGCCTTGATACTGGGGACCCAAGCTGGTGGGGGTAATCGGCGCGTTCCCTGCAACTTTCCGACAACTTGCATCCCATATTGTCGCACAGCTAAGTAAATTGAAAAAACAAATATTTGTTTACACAAATAAGCTATTGCTTGAACTTGACAAGTTTGACTGAAATAAACAAGATTCCTACACACGCTTGATATTAAACGACTGTGAGCAAACATATTTCTATACTAAGGTAGATTGACAAAGTGCAGATATCAAAGGGTATTCGTCTTATTATCATGATTTGATTCAGGTCATGCTAAGTATGAGTCCCAGCAACCGAATCTTATAATCCTAATCACACTACTCGTGGTTTCCATAAACTGGTATCACAACCCAACTGTCACTAAAACTAATCCTACTTTACGCATCGCCGCAAATTGGTGCAGTAAACAACACTTGCTCTGATCCTCCTCTCACCACTAACGGACACTTCAAGGAGAAAACATTAAACGTCAACTCAACGGTGTTACAAAAGAGCAATGTTTAAGAAACAAAAGTTAATATTCGTATTTAGGACCTTTTTGAAACTCGGGAAGAGTCATTTTAAAGCTGTTAAATCAACTGGTCTTTCACGTTGTTAGCACAACCACACACTAATAAAGGTAAAGTGTTTGACACAATTTTGTAGTAAGAATAAGTAAGCATTTACGACTCAAAGTGCGGATATATGTATTAACCTTCAATCGTCATTTCATCCTATGAAAGCTGCAAAAGGCTGGCTTCTGTTGGTCCTTCACGACTCCCTGGTTGGGGTGGGGTACGAGAGATGGTTCAACACTGGCTAGAGATGTTATCAGATATGGCTCAGAATAGAGGCCAGTGGCGATCCTGCTGTAACCTCTTATTTTCTTCATAAAAAGTGGTTCTATCTTCCTTAACTGAAAGAATTCTTCTGATTGCACCTTTCCGTCTCTGCCATTATTATTATTACTACACTACCTTACGCTAATCTTTTTTTTCTTATACGCACCTTACCTTCTTTTTTCTCTTCCCATTCTTATTGTTTTGTGTGGTGCATATATATCTGGTTCCCTCTTGTACCAATATTCATGTCTTTAAATAAATAAATAACCTTCAATCCACACTACATGGATTTGGGACGACGGAAGTTCACAAAAGAGTGGAGTAAAATTAGGAACTATTCTAACACTCGAAATAATGATGAAGTTTGGAGGTTTATTGGTCATTCGATTTGAACTAGGTACTGAGATCTTTTCTAACATACCTGGAGTAATGTCAGAAAGTGATTCAGATTCTCCAAATGTAGACAAGCAGACTGCAATGCGGTCGGGTACTAAAAAGCTTGTACATCTGATGCAACGAAGCCCCAGTATACTAACATCCCAAGAACGGAGGATAACCCGCAAAAAGTAATATACCATAAAGCTGTTTTTAACTGGAAGTAGGTAGATATAAGTCTTGCTTGGTAGGCACAGAAGTTGCGTAACGCTCCCTAACCAGCATATTAAATTCTGAAGGCTTACTTCCTTTATGTCCGACAATCACTAAATACTCACTAACATATGGACGTGCTAACCCGATTACAACGCAGAAACTGAAGGTGGTAGATGCATTAAAACCCACAGTAAGAGCAGCATTTGAGGCAATAATTCGGGTTAATCTCATCTAAAAGACCAGAATACGACTAAACCCAATAAAGTTAGAATCACTCTCAAAACACACAATGAAGTCCGAAATGCCTTACACTCAGTCAAGGTAGTCCGTGTTACTAAGGCTACAGGAATCGATAGAGAAAAGGCCAAGTTATTTTGATGATCTAATGACATTGAAACTTGTAACTGGCATTTAAAAAACACAAAAGCGTTCCTGCACGGACATAGCACGCCTTATTCGCAAGAAAAAAGCTAAACAAAAAGGCTCCCCGATTAGAGTAGAAAACCCTAAGCAATTCCGTATGTAATAGTCGGACATATGACAGGTGCCAGTAGGATATATAAAATCTTACTTGGTTTATGTTGAGGTTCTGTAGTATTTCCTTTGTAAACATGATTAATATTTGACTGAGCAAACTTCACTTTTGTCTTTTCAGACTTGACTTTTGAACTCATTCTGTGATGCCAGCATTGGCTTCTGGAACCAGCTGGTTTTATGACACGAGTTTAAAGAAGGACCGCTGAAAGTGTATGAAACAAAAAACAATTAAAATCTGGTACAATTGCAGATCAGGAGAAAGCGAGTAGCACAAATATTAGGGAACGACATGCAACATACATCAAAAGCCGCCCTAACAACAATGGTGAACGAAAGCTTAGCTCTTAAAAACAAACAAATTCCAATACTAAGCGCCAATGGTCAACATGTTCAGTTTTCAGTATTAAGAAGAGAAAATCATTCAAAGTATGTTAATTCCAGCACTTCGTCAAACCTGATGGATGCGAATTCGCCTTGCCTAAAAAGTGGTACTTGGGAACACTCTTTGGCAAAGGTAACCCAAACTAATTCTATCGGCGCGCTTTTCGAACAGGAAGATTAGTTCAAACCTGATTGGCATTTCTCAAACTTTTGCTGTGTTCTTATGCAACAAAAGTACCATTACTGATCTAAGGAATCTATTCTGAGCTATACATTCGGTAAATTACTTTTCTTTTTGAGTCTTACCCAACTTAATGATGAACTGCGGGTTTTTTGCCTCAGCTTACTAATCGTTTTTTTTCTTCAGTTTTTCACGTAAAGGCTAGTTTCAGTTTATCCTAACACGTCTTTGTCCATTTTCGCCCTTTTTAGTGTACTGTTTTTCTTAAGGTCTTAAGCTTTTGTTAGCATCCATAAAACAGTTTATGTCAATATAGTCATGAAAAATCCATGCAAACGACCTGGATGCCGTTTTGCCGTTACATCCGACATGCAGTGTGACAGCTGCAAAGGTCGGTTCAATGAAGCGTGCACAGATCTCACAGAAACGGCTTACAATAGACCCAGCAAGTCGGACCATAGGTGGATATGTGTCATATGCAACACGGATGCTGAAGTTTTGCTGAGTAACATCATTGTCCTATTGACAGGTCTGTGGAGTAAGTTGTCAGCAAACTTGGAAAACGGCAGTCATAAAAAGGGTAGACAAACAAGGACGAGCAACAAAAACAAGAATAGGGATGTTGACAGGTCTACCATCAATGGAGCATGCATAAGCACTAGTGATGACATGCTGGAACTCAGCACCATCATTACGTCCACGGTAATAGACTCCCTCAGCAGACTTGGGTCTACCAGCGAAGAATCCCTGAATGCAATAGTGGTTCCAGAACCTCTGTGGGTGATTGGACCCCCGTTAACAGGGTTAAAAAAACATCAGGCGTCACCGTCCAAGAAGCTGAACTTCCCATATATTGTAGGGAAATCAACTAATGATTTGGCCTCACAGTCTACCCTCAATAATGTCCGTCCGGTCATCAAGGAGCCTAGAAATCGGAAATGCGCTTCGACATCCAGGTAACAAGAACCTCAACCTGAATGCTATAGAAACTCATATGCAGTTGAGTTTGTTCTCATTTAATTCAGTTAAGCCCTTTTATTAACTTATTTAGCAGACAATGTTATCCGTACAATAACAACTTCTCTCTGCCTTCTGATTTCAAACACCGTTGATAACGGTTACGAGGGTGATTGGTTAACGAAGCACAGCCACCACAATGCACCCATAAACCCGGGAAAACAGCAACGGTTCGTGACGATTCTCTCATAATCATGAATCTTAAAGACAGCCCTGACTTCCCCTCAGTTTGCACGACAAACATGACGGGATGCTCTGAAGAAAGTTAAATATTAAGCTCGAACTTTCCAGAATAAGGCCTTTGACGGTCACACGGCTCACTCGCGGAAATGACTCTAAGCATCGAAATCACTCGAGGCAACTTCGTGTAACACTAATTAGACCGACGTAGAGGATATCCTGACGGCTAGTCGCCTACTGAAATATGATGGGAACGTAAGAATACTTTCTGACATACTGTATTCTGATCGCAATCTCAACCGGAACATCCCTAACGAATCCCGCGAGAAATTTTTCCGCGGAATAAATATCATTGTTCAAGGTGTGTCGGAAATCACAAACCCTGGTCAAACAAACTCTGATATTAGGGAATGGACTTCATAATTTTTAAGGTATAGAGATAGAAGCCACCGGTTTTTAGCTTGAAGTTTCGCTGTGCTAACCTCCCTTAAAGATAGGTGTTATGTGAACAGCTTCCAAATTTTCGGTAGTTTGCCTCGGTTTAGCGAGTGTGAGAACATCACTTTAAGCGGTGTTGCCAGGATTGAAGCTGCTTCCCTCAGTATAGCAGAATGAACCATACCCGGCCCAGAGGCTGCGTACCGAAAAAGGTTTTTGGATTGGAGACATGTTTAACGATAAGCTTTATCTGATACTGAAGCCTTTCTTTTCTTATTGCCTTTCTGTATATGTCCCTCACACGTTTGTGTTACCCGTACACGCCGTTGTTTTCAGTTCGGTTGTGTTCTGCCCAACAGTGCCTGTTGCGGCTTAGTGAACAAAGAGTGCGGTTCTTGATGACTGTAGGTTGCTTGTAGATTTCTGGGAATAATTTGTAGCACATAAGATCATGTGCAGTAAGAAATCGCAATGAGAATCCATATCAAGTTGAGGATGAGCTTCCCAATCCAGCTATTGTTGACTGTCCTGTAAAGCTGACACATCGAACCATTTGAAATTTCAACTCTTTTAGTTGATAGGATATTTTAGTTCAGTTTTGCTTATATTATTGAACGCTATGACAGTATGATAACTTTTCCACAAAGAAGCCAAGATTTCAAGACTATCAATTTAAACTTCTTCGTTTTTAAACACTCAGTCTGAGCGTGGAATCGTCTGACAATTTCTCCAGTGAGTTGCCAACTTCAGATTTTCGAATAATCCCAGATCTTCAGTGGTGTTGAAGAACCAAGCTTAAGCAGAGTTTACACCTCCAATGTACGAAAGTTGCGCGAAATTGACTTTAGAAAGATCGAAGTCCCCTAGAATCAGGATAAGAGTGAATTTGAGACCAGTAGAGCGCGGTATTCCCTCCAGTATATGATTGTCGTACTCGGTGTTAGCAGTAGGCTTCCTGTAGATGACCCCAACCAGACACCTCAAGGCGGTAGACAATGTCACTGAGCACCATGCGAATTCATCAAGGTTGATAAACTCTTGGTTGTGCAATTAATGTACTTACAAGCAAGATCGCAAGTATAAGGCTAATCAACCCCTAATTCCTGTTTTTCTGTCTTTAGGAAACAAAGACATCCAGGGTATTGCTAGCTTCTGATCCGTAAACTGAGAAGATATCCAAGTCTCAGATATTCCTATCAGATGAGAATTATTAGCATTGCTAAGATCACGTAGCTCATCCTTTTTTCGGTAAACTCGCAGTATTCGTGTATAAGCAGTTTATGTTTTCAATTCGAAACGCGTGAACTTCTCCTTCCTGTTTGTCTGTATGAGCCTTACGTGAATGGTCAGGAAGCCTACCTATAAAAGGTTTTCCGAGTTGATAGCCCCTGTCCTTTGCACGTTATTTTAGTGATCAAGACAGTTCTCAAGTGGAATGGTCAGCTCCAACTTTCCTTTGTGTTTGATGTTACGGAAGAACTGAAGACATTTGGCCGATTATAACCTTTATATTGTATATTAATAATTTTACTGTGTTGTTTGGATGTATTTGTTTTATTCAACTTCTGAACTTGTTTATATCATTATTTTCGGACATTTCGGTTTCTTTTGTCTTTGGTTTGGTATTTGGGAGTTTTTTCTCCGGGAACTTGCAAAATTGAAGAAGGACATTTGGGTCAACTATTTGTAAATTGGGAATAAATTTTGGTACCTAAAGTGGAGATCGGTTCTATCGTTAGTTTCGGTTCGTAAGTTGCAAATAGATCGATAAACCGTACTTCAATAACATGAAGGAGCAAGCACTTGGGCGTAACGCTTGATCCTTGAGTTATGTAGCCTATCCGAATGCATATGGATTCCAGTTGAAACCGACATCTGTTGGGGCGAAATGTTCAAAGAATGGCAGTCACCATTTATGGGGATGGCAAGGTTATATTCATAATTTGGGTCTAGAATCCCTGTCCCTACTGACTAGTCATGCCATTTGTTGAATAAGGGTGGCCTTGCAAAACTCCACTCCAGAATAGCAGAATCTCTTTGATCAGGGTCCATGTTTGCTGGCACACCTTGGACAATTATATTTCTTCTTTGAAACAACACCTCGTGAGATTCTTTGGGGATGTTCCCGATAAGATTGAGCTCAGAATATGGTAAAACAGGCAGTGTTTTTATTTTCCCTTCTGATTTCTTCAGGTTATTGGCCGGCAGGACATCCTGTACGTCAGCAGCGTTGGTGAATGTTACTCGAAGTCTCTGCATGATTTCGGTGCTTTTAATCTCTCCATTAGGTAAGCCGTGTAATCGTCAGTGACTCGATTTCAGAAAGTTTGGGCTTTCTGTCATTTTTATCCTTCAAATTGAGAGGAAGGCTAGAACTGTCTTTAGGGTTCATGACTCTAAGGGAACCACCACGAACCATGATCATTTTCCCAGGTTTTCAGGTACATTGAGGCTGTGGTCTTTGTTGTTTGACTTTTGGAAGGCGTTTGGGATTCCCGTGCTCTTTTCTGACTGGTTAAATAATCTTAGGAGTAAATAGCGTGACCAAATTACTAGCTGATTTCACTACGGGACCTGGGCTGATCAGCAATTTTGTCAGTGACACTCGATTGTTTTTAATTCTGTTTATATGGGTCCAGTTGGCTAGAAAATGTTTGGGGAACACAGTTGCATTTAGAGAGCCTTTGTTTGCTGAGAAAGTTGAATACCATCGATGACACGATGGTACACAGCTTCATCATACACTCACATCGACACGTGCCCCAGCCATACTAATGCTGTCGGGGACACTTTGCTTTACTGTTATAACGCTCGGTTTTACTTCGTCTACACATATGGAGCGTTAATTTACCTTAGAAGAATATCTACACTAAATTCCCTCCCAGTGTTTATTCAACAGGACTTTAGCACAACTCAAATCACGAACACGTGACTAGCATGAGTAGAACGAACAATGAGCAATCCATAATAAATTATAATAAGGATAGAAGAATATATAACTCATCTAACACCTGTCAGACTAACTACATATCTGACTAAGCAAACAACCAATCATTATTATTCTCGTCATTTAATTCACTGAGCGTCTTTCTTTTTTCTCCGTTTCAGAACTGCCTTTTTTCACGATTTCGGACAATCATTTCAGCAAGACCTGTCCGATGAATGATCTCGTTGTTGAGCAAAGCCTCAGCATTTTACTAGATATGCCGCATACCCACCTGCGATCTGACTTACTAAGTTTGTTGTAAGCAGCTACTGTGAAATCTGTGCATGCTTCGTGCAAACGACCTTTGCATTTGTCGCACGGCATACCATGGGTGAAAGCAAAACGACATCCAGGTCGCCTAAATGATTCTTTCATGAATATGGTGATGTTAGTTGTTGAAGAGATCCTAACGACTTTGCGACCGTAAGACAAAAACGCTTAAAACTGATAAAAACAACGGATGGTATAAAATGTTAGGATATACTGAAGCTGGCCTTAATGTGGAAACTTAAAACTGAATAGTATGCTCGTGCAAAACCATAACCAACTATTAACTTGAGCAAAACTCAGAAGGAGAACTAATCTACCAACCAATAGCTATGTCTAATCTTGATAATAGTCTATCAACAAGCAGAAACGGAACCAAGGGCAACTAATCTGGAAACCGCTACGTTTAAACAAAGGTTAAACGACTACGTAAAATTGCGAATAACTGCAGCAAGGACTGGGAGAAAATCGTTATAATGATAAGTACAATAAGTATCATAATCATAGTAAATATTTTACAATATTACATCCTAACTTGCGTCACAACATACATGTAGAAATTGTTGGAAACGCAACTTGCTCATTTACTAACACCTGTTATACCTTGAGGAGGTGCATAGGCTACCCATCACGGTTCTCCATCCAACTCTCTTCTCAGAAATCCTTTCCAGTTGTTTGTAGTTGCCATTTATCCCTCCCATGTCTGTTTCAGATTTCCGACGCTGTGTGCTCTTCGGCCTTTCTGTTTTCCGTTTCTTTTTACGATTCCAAGTCAGCGCTTGACTCGTGATGCAGTTTGATTTCCGTTATGTATATCCTATGCACTTTCAACGTCTTTTCCTAACTTCTTCACTTTTGAGCTGCTTTGTTCTCCCCTACAGTAGACTGTTGCTGATGGTATTCGACTAACGGACATTGAGTATCTTGAGTAGACAGCTGTTTGTAAATACGGGTGTCATTTTGATGATGGTTGTGGTAGTTCTCCAAGTCTTAACTCCGTACTGCAGAACTATTTTGACGTTCGTAATGAAGATTCTCTTATATTGGTTGACAGTTGTGTTGAGTTTCAGACTCCGCGTTTATCTCTCCCGCAGTAACTGCCGGTCCCAAGCTCTAATAAAGGAGGAGCGTTGGGCTTGGGGCCGGCAAGCCCATCCCGTAGAAAAAAATATTGCTAAAAATAACACCAACCAGAAATACAACTGTTTACTGGATAACAATAAGTAGTATGAAACGATGCACAAAAAAGAGCTAACGGGGAGAGAGTAAGAGCAGAGAACGAAAGCAAACTTTATACTCGTAAACAAATGTCTAAGACTAATCCGCTAGTTCATAATACTCATCACGAGCATACTTAAAGTGGTGTTGGTTCTCATTCAAATGAGCCTTGAAACGGAGCATACGATAACTGAGGAGTTTGCCTATTAGAGAATGTCAGAAATGATGATTGAGGGATACTTAATCCAGATGAGATGGCTCAGCCATGAAGTAGTGGTCATTGTGTGACTTTTTCCCTATCACGTTAGATGTATTATTGTATTCGCAGCACAAATGTATCCTTTGGAAGTGCTAAACATAACGTTTCTGTTTATCACGCAGAAAGAGTCAGTATCAACAATGATGTGTCTTCCATGTAAGATCTTATGTCTGAGGCAGTCACATAATGGCAAATCTACACATTCAGGATTAGGTGTATCATTCTAGCAGCATAGATAAGTGTAATAATATTGGCTAAGATCATTATTAAACATCCGTACCCATTTTCCAAGGGGGTTGGAGGGTGAACTGCCGGCCAGTAAGTTGTTCATTTTCCTCTACTAGACCTTCAGTCGTTACATCGGCCACAGACATTGATTTATCGTAGGAATAGACTCGAGGAATTCCGTTTCATGCGTTTGTAGCGGTAAACAGATCCCCGAAACAAATAGTTCTGTAAGCCTTTGACTCTGATGTTGACATCATTAGTTTTATTAGAAAACGCCTGGCTGAAGAGACTCGATCACGTAACCACATCAGACCGCCGATGGGTGAGCTGGGCTTCGTATCTCTTGCAACTATTGGTCAGCTTAGATCAAATGTTTCTTAGTACGTCGACAACCTTACAGAAATCTCTGCAAACTCATCCAGTCCTAACCTCTGATTTGAATGGGTTGGTATCCTTCAATTATATAGACTCTGAGAACATAACAATTGTTGGCCCTAAATATCTGTGGCACATGACATGCTGCTCAAGATTTTCGGAGACTCACGGATGATGTATTCGGAGGTCTCGACTTTGTACACGCTCACGTTTATGATTGCTGGATGGGAAATACGGACAGCATCCAAACGTGTTTATCAAAAACTGCAAGAACATGGTATTACTGAATACATTCGGAAAGTTCAAGTCGTAACCGGTCGACGTTGATGTTATTATTGGTACAGTTTTTATCAATTGAAATGAAGATCGTTGAGAAATCCTTCGCATGTATTTTCGAGGGATTGTCGTAATGAATCGCGACGTTCAAATTCGTGTGTATTAAGTTTCAAATAGGATTGGACGAGCATATCATTTGACTTTGGTCGAGTGAGACAGGCTTAATTGAACGCATATCGTTTGCGAGCCTGCTTTTATACGAGTTTAGATTCATACTCTCTAAATGAAATGAAGTATCCACGAAATCATCGTAAGTCATAGTGTCGTTCCGTAAACGAGCTGTATTTCAGTGTATCCAACGTCAGCTCTTATTGCACTGCGAATACCGAGTAAAACGGGTGGAGGAGCGTCAGTCCCTTGAGATATGTTTTCAGCTGACAGTGAGTCTGTAGTGGAATCGGGTCCTAAACACACAATCCTCAAAGCTGAACACGAGACAACTGGGAAAATTGATATTCAACAATTAATGCGGAGAAAAACACAACGACGGAGAAGGAGGGAAGAAGGGATTGAATTAATTCGAATTGATTGGGTGGTATGGCTCAACCTTTCAGGCGTGGTCGCTCTGTACAACTTGATTTTACTCATACTAAATATATTGTTCTATCTCTAGCCTGAATGTGTTCTCCATCATATATTGGTAATTGTTACGATACGATTAGTCAGTGTGGACAATGATGTGACTTCCATGTAAGATCTTAAAGATTAGGCAGTCACATCATGACAAATCTACAATTTAAGGGTCACTTTTACTATAAGAGTATTACAAATATCACAGTAGACCATAATTCTACAAATCTTTCAACTGTCAGTGAATTCATCTGCCAACCGGTTAGCCTGTTGATGGAAGACTGTCGTTCGGAATTGTGTGACTGCTAGTGGTGTAGCAAGACAACGGAATTATCCCAATTCGAACTGGCGCCTATGGTTTGTAGTGATAGTTGAAGAACAGTCGGAGTTTGCCAACCACCGTTCGACAAAGGAGCTGGCAAGTGTTTCGGCAGTAATGTCCTTAGTAGGTACTACAGTGTCGCTTGCTATGTTAAGCCTACATAGCTTATTCCGGCTTCCGGACAGGGCATCTTATTTATTCTTTTGAGTCTTATTATTGAATCGTACTATCTCCTTATCAAACTTGACTGTTTTTATGTAAGCGTATTTGTGTGCATCTCTTATCCTGCTAACCACATGTCTGTAACTTATTTGTGTAAGACTACAAATATCTATTACAGCTAGATCAAGTTGAGTTGGCTTACATGCCCTCTCCACTGCGTGACGTTTCTCTTCGCTTCGTCTCTCCAATTGTTTTTCTAGATCGGCGAGTGTATGAAATACACATATTCGAAATTCATTCGCATATTTGTTTTTGTAATATTTTGTCACTTGAATGCTGCTTGTTATATCTGGTCGTCGCTGAATGTTGTGTCGGAAACGCTTATCACTTACACTCGAAATGAGAGACCTCGGCAATCGGGCATGGGGTTAGCGACCTCATCCGGTAGAAAACTGACTCGCTAAAAACCGCTAACCAGAAGGAATAATTCGAACCATTTAAACCCTGCCCTGGGAGTTAGAAGATCTTCATTTAGAAGAACTATGACGCCTCATGGTGAAATCCGAGTTCCTTCGGAGGCCACGAGGCCGATGCTCCTTCTAACAACCAGAGCAAAAATTTTTATAGGTACATGGAACGTCCGGACAATTTGGGAGACAGGGAAGACCAGTCAAATAGCAACGGAAATGAAGAGATAAAACTTGGCAGCGAAACCTATTGGAATCAAGCTGGACAACAAAGGCTGGATACGGGAAAGATGCTGTTATACTCCGGTCACGAAGAGGACAATGCTCCACACACTCAGGGAGTCGCTCTAATGCTTTCCAAAGTAGCACGAAGTGCACTTATAAGATGAGAATCTCACGGATCCAGAATCATCAAAGCATCATTCAAAACAAAGAAGGAGGTGATTTTAATGAATATTATCCAATGTTATGCACCCACCGATGATAGCAACGACGACATTAAAGATCAATTCTACGAGCGGCTGCAGTCAATCATTGAGAAATGCCCAAGAAAGGACCTAACTATTCTGATGGGAGATCTAAATGTCAAAGTCGGAATAGACAACACTGGATATGAAGATACCATGGGACGACATGGACTGGGAGAAAGAAACGAAAATGGAGAAAGATTTGCAAATCTATGTGCATTCAACAAATTGGTCATAGGAGGCACAATATTTCCACACAAGCGTATACACAAGGCTACATGGATCTCACCGGACCACACTACAGAGAACTAGATAGATCATATTTGCATCAACAAAAAATTCCGAAAGACAATGAAAGATGTGAGAACCAGGAGAGGTGCTGACGAAGCTTCAGATCACCATCTAGTTGTGGCCAATTTAAAACTGAAGCTAAAAAGAACTGGGCAGCTGGACAAACAGCAATACAAAGGTTCAATACAGCCTTCCTTCGAGATACTGACAGACTCAATGAATTCAAGATAGCTCTCAACAACAGGTTCCAAGCCTTACAGGATCTACTGAAAGAAGAAGAAACTACTATGGAGGACAACTAGGAAGGCATCAAAGAAGCATTACCTTCAACGTGTCAAGAGGTTCTGGGTCTAAAGAAACACCATCATAAGGAGTGGATCTCTATAGAAACTCTGAACAAGATCAAAGAAAGGAGGAACAAGTAGACAGCAATTAACAACAGCCGAACACGAGCAGAGAAAGTCCAAGCACAAGCTGAGTACATAGAAGCAAACAAGAAAGTGAAGAAGAGAGTTAGAGCCGACAAGAAGAAATACGTTGAAGAACTAGCAACGACGGCGGAAAAAAACTGCAAGGGAAGGAAATATGGAACAGCTTTACGATACAACAAAGAAACCAGCAGGGAAATATAGTAAACCAGAGAGACTTGTCAAAGACAAAGAAGGCAGGCCAATCACTGAAATTTAACAACAGCGGAACAGACGGGTAGTGTACTCCTAGGAACTCCTGAATAGGTCGGCTACAATGAATTCATCGGACATCAAAGCAGCACACACAGATCTTCCCATAGATGTCAATCCACCAATGAAGGAAGAAATCAGGATGACCATTAGACAAATCAAGAGTGCGAAAGCAGCAGGACCCGACAACATACCAGCTGAGGCACTGAAGTCACACATAGAAGTGACTACGAATATGCTTCACCTATTCAAAATGATTTGGGAGGAGGAACAAGTGCCGATGGACTGGAAAGAAGGACACCTCGTCAAGATTCCAAAGAAAGGAGATATGAACAAATGTGGAAACTACGGAGGCATCACACTGCTGTCAGTACCAGGGAAAGTCTTGAACAGAGTGTTGATAGTGTGGATAGGAGGACGTTATGGAGACTTCTTTGACACTATGGAGTTCCTGAGAAGATTCTCAATGTTATCCGGAACTCATACGATGGACTACACTGCAAAGTCGTGCGTGGAACACGGCTGACAGATGCATTCCAAGTAAGGACCGGAGTCAGACAAGGCTGTTTACTCTCTCCCTTCCTCTTTCTTCTGGTGGTCGACTGGATTATTATTATTATTGTTATTATTATTATTCACAAACATCTTATGGGTACATAAGTGTTGTGAAGAAACCATTTCGGGTTTCTTCAAAAAATGCAATAATACACAATTTTCAATAATGTCAGCATTATGCTTGCCATTTAAAAAAAATTAGAGCAATAATAGTAGAATATTAATAATAATAAATCGGGTCTGTGCAATTGAGAAGAATATTGAATTGAGTTTAAAGAAGGAAATGGAGAAAATAAAGGAATAGAAATAAAGGAGACGTGAAATACGCAAACAGTCTAATAGGCGTGTTTATGAACACAGAACAAGAATAAACGACTATGTGTGTATCGTTAAATTAGTAACAAAAATAATTATAAAAAAATAACTTATAATTGCAGTAAGATATGACGCTAGAATAAATGTTTGTGCAGTCATATTTTAGAGTGATGCGATGAGTCTCAATTGAGTGGAAAGGATAATAAAATATCAATATGTATGAGTATTCATATATGCATAGTGAAGATAAAATGGATCTGAGAAGTTAATTTAAGTGTAACACAAGTTATTGTTTTAATTACAAACTTCGTAATCTTAAGAACAGTATTCATTTAGAAGGAAAGAAGAGAGAGAAAAGAAGTGAACACCTAGTGAAAAGTTTTGATCCATGATAAGAATAATAATTGTGTAATGAATATCAACCTCAGAAGGAAACCAACAATTTAGAAATATAAAATAAAAATCCTTTAATGCACTCAGATGAATACATTTAGATTTATGTAATAGTATACAGAGTGAAACCGGATATTATTATAAATATTTGTGCAATAATAATTAAGATTGATGTTATGAAAGTCACAGTTAATTTCAAAGGACAATCAGGAATTAAATATGTTTAGAAGGATAAGAAGTGATAAAAAGAATATCTAATGTGTCGGAGAACTAACAATGATATTAATAACGGTAATAATGATAAACACAAACATAATCAGACTTCATATATTAAGATAAATAGAAATAAAACAGGATAGATGTGAAAAGATTTAAAAGTATTTTTTGCTTTTCAAGCAATTAAATGGATGACGGACCTTGTTTGTATAAATCATTATTGAATACATTGATATTCAATAGGTGACATAATCCACTTTCGGAAAGAAAATCGTCAAGGAGACTTTTGAACCGGGTTGTAGTTTCACTGCAACGGAGGTCCACTGGCAGTCTGTTCCACATGGTTGAGTAGCGAATAAGGAAAAAATTCTGATGTAAGTTTGTGTGGGTTCTTGGAATCGCTAGAATATTCTCCTTTTTGCGTAGATTGTGGGATGATATCATAAGGTATGAAGGGGTAGATACCGATGAGTAGGAAATACCGTTAATAAGCCGGTAGATAAAGACAAGATTTAATTTGATACGTCTGATCCAAAGACGTTCTAAGTCGAGTTGTCGACATCTTTGGTAATAGTCTTTGTTATCGGAATATCTCAGAACAGCTTTGGTGAACTTTCTTTGAACACCTTCAATTCTAATCAGATCATTATGTCTACAATTACTGTAAACTAAAATACCATATTCAAGAATGGGTAAGATACATTTTCTGTATAGTAACAATCTCGATTCGATATTATTGAAGTTTATCATTATCAATCCGATCAGGTTTCTAGCTTTGGATACTTGAGATATAATGTGTTCAGTAAAGTTCAGACTGTTGCTATATCTTAAACCCAGGTCACGAACAGTGTTGAGAGGTTTGAGTGTATGTGTCTGTACAGTCAGATTTAAGTTAAGACAGAGACCAATGTGAATAAATCCACTTTTGTCAACATTAAGTGGCATATTCCACGAAATAGTCCATTCGTACAACTTGTTTATTTCCTCCTGGATTACCGCTGAAATATAGCTTTCTTTCGTGGGAGAAGAGAATGAATAAACTACTTTCAGGTCATCAGCAAAAAGAAAAGGCTTACCATACTGAAAGAGGGAACACACATCATTGATAAAAAGGAGAAAGAGCAATGGACCAACCACACTTCCTTGTATAACCCCACTGGTTACATTTACAGGTTTAGAGTAGCAAGATCCAAAGCGAACGATTTGGCTACGTTCTTCTAAAAAAGATTTGAGCCAAGATAAAAGGGGATTCTGTATGCCAAATGAAGAGAGTTTTAAAAGAAGAAGTTTGTGTGAGACACTGTCGAAAGCCTTACTAAAATCGAAGTAAAGAACTATCACTGACTGACCAACATCTCTTCTCTGGGTAATTTGATCAAAAAACTCCAGGTGCGATGTGAGACATGAGCGTTTAGTCATAAACCCGTGTTGGGATGGGCTGATCAGACTAGCCGAAAGTAAAAATGATAGTAGCTGTTTGTGGATGATTTTATCCATGGTTCTTGAGAGCACGGATGTCAAATTAATTGGCCTATAGTTAATAATATCACTACGTGGTCCTGTTTTGAATCTAGGGTTGATAAGGGATGTTTTCCATACAGATGGATAGGTCCCATATTCCATAGATAGATTGAAAAGTTTCAAACAAAATAGTGGAAATTCTCTACTTCCATATTTCACAAATGATGAAGGTATCCCATCAGGTCCACCATCATAAGACTTTTTCAGGGCAGATATGGCCTGCTTGATGTTGGAGGGTGTAAAATCAATTTTCGACAGATGTCTGGATATCAGCATTGGAAATGTAATGATGGAGCTTTCAGTCCCAGTTTTGTAGCACTGCGAGAAGTGCTTGCTGAATTGTTCGCATATAGTATTCGGGTCGTTAACAATGCTTCCGTTAACTATGAAGAATTTAGTCGTGCCAAGGGAATTTGACTTTACACGGGATTTAAAAAGTCGAAGTATTGATAATTCTGGGCTTTTACTACGTAGAGCTTTATTTTCTATATTCATGAAATACTTTCGTTTAGATGAAGCATTTCTGTCGATTAATTTAAGTATACTCTGAAGTGCACACACATCATTCTGCTCATAGTAGCGGTATTTTAATTTCCTCAGCTTTCTTTTAAAAGTATTTTGGGCCCTATTAGCATTATAAGCCACACGGCCAATAACTGGAGCAGTGCAGTCAAGACAATATATCAGGTTGTGATATAGATTGGAAAGCGCAATGTCAACATTATTTGTGGTAAAATAAGTTTCCCATGGTAAACATCGAATGAGAGTTTCAGTCCGTTTCCATGTTTGTTGATCAAAATATCTGCTCTGGTACGTCATTGAAGCTTTAGAGTTCAATTGTATGGCGTTTAAAGAGTGAATAATGCTCAATACAACTCTATGGTCACTCATAAAAAACTCATGACTGGTATGCACTGAGATAGAGTCTATGTTGATTGTGAACATTAAATCAAGTGTATTATTCCCCCTGGTTGGTTTTCGGATCTGTTGAACCCATCCACAAATTTCTAATGTTTCAACTAGCTTGTTATATCGACCTGGTACCGGAGTCAAGCCCCATGTAATTTTTGGCAGATTAAAATCACCTCCGATGATTTTAAAAGTATGCGGTTGATGCGAAGCAATGGAAAATATGTTTGTTAGTAATCTGTCAAACTTAGTATCCGCATGGGGTGGTCTATATATGCATCCCACTAGTAAATAATTTTGGGATCCACAGTTTACAGTAACCCAAGTGGAGTCGTCTATAGCATCAAGGGATTTATCCTCAAATTTGCACGCTTGAATGTCTGAACGGACATAGATAATTGTACCGCCTCCTATTCCATGACATCTATCGGTTCTAAAGAAAACGTAGTTATCTACATTCAAGGAATGATCGGATATAGATGAATTACACCACGTTTCCGTAATAAGTACAATGGTTGGGTTTACAAGGAATAAAAGAGTTTTAAGATGAATAATTTTATTAGACAGAGAGCGGGCATTGAACGAAAGAATAAGAAACTCAGAGTTATCATAGTGAAGCAGGTCAGAGTATAAATCGCAATTGGCAGTTCCATGAATACTCATAGGATTAGCTAAGGTAAGAGTCGTGTTGCGAGGGGAAATAGATTCAACCACTTTGTCATCATGTGAAATATGTTTACCGTTGCCGGCAGGAAAGCCGGTGGAGTTACAAAAAAAGTTTTCTCATTGCTATTGGATATAACATCTGATAAGGGCATAGTGTACATATTGGGAGCCGGACCAAGAAGGCTATCAGGTCTATGGTTGTGACCAAGTGGCCAATTACAATTCGGATAACTATTCATACCCGCGTATGGGTAACGTGTTTAAGACGTTTATTTCCAAGGTTTGTGGTTGATTTCGACTTCTCCATAAGTTGGAGAGGATTGTGTACTGTTAAACATACTTGCGATGGTTTGCGAGGTTCGAATATATCAACGTTAAGTGTGTGGTCAGTTATATGAATGTTATGATTAGTTTTCCTGTTATCCGTTGCACAGTTACTGTAACTGGGTGTTGCACTAACAGCGGTTTGGATTGTGTTATCCCATACTTCATCAGCACAACTACTTCGGGTTGAATCTAAGTCAACATTTTTAAGAGGATGGACACCACCTACATCGGGATTACTTTCTTCTGGGTTTTGAACTTTAGGAGATTCAGAGGAGTTTTTCGGTGTCGGCATACTTGTGAAGCTAGACGTCCTCTTAGAATCGAACTTAACTTTACAACCATTAGGATTATGATGCGTTTGAGAGTTTGACGCTGATGGTCTGTAGTTATTTCTTCCTGCTTTTCGCTGGCATGGTGTTTTATCCGGAAGAGTCTTAATATCCTTGAAAGTCTGTTTTTGTCTCAATGAATTGGAGGAATTTAAAAACTCACTGGCGTCTACAGATGAGTTGAATTTGAACAAGATCGGTGAGTGTGTAGTGGCATTGGACAATAACCGCACAATCCACAAAGCTCAACACGAGACTACTCGGAAAATAGATATTCAATATTTAACGCAGATAGTTTCATCCGTCCCCTTCAATAGTTTCATCCGTCCCCATTTAGAGTACGGAAACATAGTACTCCCCCCTCACTCCAAAAGGACAAGGTCACTTTGGAGCGTATCCAGCGGCGAGCCACGAAATCAGTTCGAGGACTCAAATCTAAGCCTTACGAAGAACGCCTCCGTTCACTAGACCTTTACCCATTAGAATATAGGCGTCTTAGAGGTGATTTATTAATGGCTTATAGTATTCTTAACACTTCTGGACATCCTCTTAAACACCTACTTAAGCTTAGTTCGAATAACAACCTAAGGGGTAACACCCAGAAACTGGAAACACAACATAGCAAGACGGAATGTAGACACAATTTCTACTCCTTAAGAGTTGTCAAAATCTGGAATTCGCTGCCAGCCGAGCTAGTCCAAGCGAATTCTCAGGAGTCCTTCAAGAGGCAACTTGACCTATTCCTAAGGACCAAGAACAGCATCACATTATGATACAACAATCTCTTTTCCTCTTTTATTGTTAACATACCTAGGTTCCTGCCTGGAGGATTTGGTGATCCCCTGCTACTAGACACGGAAGCATGTTAAGCGAAAGCTTCTTCTATTCCGTCCACAACCATTTGAACCATTTGAACCATTTGAAATACCTAACGATGGAGAAGGGGCGAACAATGAATAAAGTGGACTGAAGTTTGATCGAATGGCATGGCTAGGCCATGCAGGCGTGGTCCATCTGAACGTTACCTTATATCTTCTATTCATATTAAATATATTGTTCCTTCTGTAGCCTAACCTTGTTCTACATCATGTATTGGTAATTGATACGATACAGTGAGTTGGCGTAGTCGATGATGTGACTTCCACGTAAGATCTTATAGATTAGGTAGTTATATCATGACAAATCTACAAATTTAGGATTAGGTCTATTATTAGAGCAGCACTAATATCATAGTAGACCATAATTCTACATTGGTGAGCCCAACTAAAGAAACGCAACCTATCATTGTTAATCCTTATTTCCACCTTAACCTTCTCAATCGGTTTTTATTTTTGCAAATCCAGTATTCTAATAGTCCTTTGATTAATGGTCACATATATTATCGTAATGTTATATCTATCAGTTTACATAACTTACTAGCTCAATCGATGATAAAAGTCGATCATCTATATCAACTAATTAGCTTTGATGGTTTATTAACAAGCTTTAATAGCATTTACCTGCTTCAGCGACATAGACTTGTTTAAACATCAAGCTCTAGCAAATATGACCTGTTAATAGCGTAAATATACATTGACTAACAATGCAACCAAGGATTGAATAGTTATCTGGATCTAATTCTTAGTGTTCCTTCGCTTAACACCTCGTCCTGTTTTAAACTATGCACTATCCTGTAATATCTTTCCTTCCGACCACTGCCTGCCTAATTTCATATTCTCGAGTTCCATTGCCAAACAACAAGGGTGACACTTCTCCAAAAAAATACGGTGAGTTCCAGCTATAAGTTTTCTGCAATCATAAGGTCATTTTAGATGGCTCATTCAATGGCAACCACACAATTATCTGGATTCATTCAGTTGTTCTGATCAGAGTGAGTCCCAAAAACCTCGACAGCATCAAGCACCCTGGAAGTGATTGCCATACTGCATGTTTTATTCTGGATGCTTTTGGATCATTACTACTCACGAATGGCGTTATATATGTCGTCCACTGAGTAATCTAATTTTCAAAAATAACCCAGGCGAGTTCAACTATTTTACCTAATGACTTTTTGTACTTAACATGTATATGTTTTCTAGTTGCTTTTGCCATATATTTGTAAGTGTCCACAGGCTAAATGCATTAACTTCTTACGGAATGTTTATAACGCGTCATATTCTTGCCTGAAGTTTCATAAGCAGTCTTAACTTTAAAATTATCTTTCTGATCATGTTCATTATTTTCAAATTGTCATATACGTCAACAACCTGCATGTTAACCTGGCCCATACATACGTTACACTATATCTCCATGTCTTCTAAATTTAGAAATCTGGATCGCCTTTAACATTTATCAATAAACCCGAAATAGTCGTTGTTGCCATTCGTATTTGGGTTTATGGATTAGCCTAAAATGCAAACATAGTTTAGATAATAAGATTACAAATTTAGGTACTATCAACTGCACTAGTAAAATAACTAAATCCCCAGGTAGCTGTTGGCTAAACAAACGTTTAAAATCAAAACTCCGTAGCCTACTAGAATTAACACTAAACGAATATTTCTGAATTGAAATTTATAATTAAATTAGGCGTCTCGGATTCTTTAACGTTACAAATTTCTGATAATTTCGAATCGCCTAAAGCAACAATACCTATTTTCCCACTGGCTAATCCTCAATCAACACTATAACTAGTTAAACATAGTAGCTTCAGGATATCTTCATAAAGCATTGTCATGACTTGACAATCACGTAATATGATTGATAAAATTAATGAAACTATTAACATAACCGGTCAGCAAATCGACTTAAAATTATCACCAGTGTTGTTTTTCTTTTATCTTCATTCACTACAGATGATTACAGTATGTTTCTCTATCTGTTGCTCACTCAGTAAATATCTCAAAACCTTGTCAGTCTAATTGGAGGTTTAGCGACACAATCATGCATGCAAATAATCAGTATAAGCAGTCGAGCAAATCTCCTGCAAACTGAAAACATCAATGTCGAATTTACCCCAACACTGACTAAGGTTCAAACCATTATCATAGACATGAGTTGGGAGTGTACTCCCCCTGGTTACAACTTATGTTCTCCCTGTTAATCACATGAGCATCACTCACTATTAATCATCTTGTAAAAACTTATTTAGCTAAATACATCTTGCAGCACCACATCACTTCGTAATATGATTCATAGGCTTAACTGATTTTAATAACTTACAACCACTATATCTCAATTAAATCGTATTCCGCCTTATAATAAACTGCATACTTGCAACTAACTTGTATGCCCAATCAGCCGGCAAGTATAAATATAAATAAATAGTCTGCCGCAGATCAGAACATTGAGTCTAGAGCATGTCTCTTACGAATACACTCATGTTTAACGATTTGTTCCTAGCTATCTGTCCAAAATTCATATAATTATCACTGATGTATTTAAATTTTATTTTGATAACCATTCATGTGTATTAGTAATATTACTAAATTCTATCACGGTCAAGTAAAAATGAGGTTGAGAAAATCTCCCCGTAACTAAATAAACCGTATCAAACTAACTGGAACACTAGTTGGAATTCTTCTCCACGGTAATACTTTTGTTCCTTCAGTTAGCCTACTAATACAGATGCAATTGGAATTCAACTCATATGGACAACTTACCGGCATAATCGTTATTTGATTTCATAATTTAAACCAAAACTAATACCAGTATTAACATTTCTACAATATTCATTATTTTAATATTTCTAAACACAAAATACTTACTACCTATACGTTAAGTTATTAACCAACGGCTATTAGCACGCATCGTTTTATTATTATTATTGTTATGCCATTCTTTATAGTTCATATAATCTTCACCCAAATTTTCATTTCAAGCGTTTTAAGCATGAAGGCAGATATTTTAAAATTATTACATGTATTTCCCGACCAGATGCTGCCGCCTTCTTTTTGATTTACCTTCCAGCTTATCATTACCCCGGGGACTCTTCCTAGTCTTGGTAACCTTCGGCGCACGACAATCCCATCCAGTTCGGTATCGAACCAACATCACGTCGATTCTGGTGGGAGAGTAGTGTAGTGGCATTGGACAATAACCGCACAATCCACAAAGCTCAACACGAGACTACTCGGAAAATAGATATTCAATATTTAACGCAGATAAATACCTAACGATAGAGAAGGCGCGAACAATGAATAAAATGGACTGAAGTTTGATCGAATGGCATGGCTAGGCCATGCAGGCGTGGTCCATCTGAACGTTACCTTATATCTTCTATTCATATTAAATATATTGTTCCTTCTGTAGCCTAACCTTGTTCTACATCATGTATTGGTAATTGATACGATACAGTGAGTTGGCGTAGTCGATGATGTGACTTCCACGTAAGATCTTATAGATTAGGTAGTTATATCATGACAAATCTACAAATTTAGGATTAGGTCTATTATTAGAGCAGCACTAATATCATAGTAGACCATAATTCTACATTGGTGAGCCCAACTAAAGAAACGCAACCTATCATTGTTAATCCTTATTTCCACCTTAACCTTCTCAATCGGTTTTTATTTTTGTAAATCCAGTATTCTAATAGTCCTTTGATTAATGGTCACATATATTATCGTAATGTTATATCTATCAGTTTACATAACTTACTAGCTCAATCGATGATAAAAGTCGATCATCTATATCAACTAATTAGCTTTGATGGTTTGATCCAGCGCGATTTTCGAACGGGAAGTTTTGTCCTAACGTGATTTGCATATATCAAACTTTTGCTGTGTTCTTACGCAACAAAAGTACCATTTCAGTTCTAAAAAATCTATCCTGAGCTATACGTTCGGTAGATTACTTTTTTTGAGTTTCACTATATTTAATAGTTACCTGTGGTTTTGCCTCAGCTTACTATTCGGTTTTTTTTGTTTTTCACGTATAGACTAGTTTCAGTTTACATCACTCGTTTTGTCCGTTTTTGTCCGTTTTCAGTGTGCATTTTAGTGTTTTTTTTAAAAAGGTCTTAAGCTTTGCCAGCATCTATAACATAGTTTGCTTCAACACCGTCATGAAAAACTCATGCAAACGTCCGGGATGCCGTTTTGCTGTCACAACTGGCATGCAGTGTGACAACTGCAAAGGTTGGTTTCACGAAGCATGCACAAATCTGACAGCAACTGCTTACAACAAACTCAGCAAGTCAGACCAAAAGTGGGTATGTGTCACGTGCAACACGGACGCAGTAGTCTTGCTGAGTAACATCATTGTCCTACTGACAGGTCTTCGAAACAAGCTGTCAGTTAACTTGGAATACGACAGTAAAAAAACCGATATACAAACAAGAGCGCGCAACGGACTCAAAAATAGGGATGTCGATAGGTATGTCATCGATGGAGCATCCATCAACACTAACGACGACGTGTCGAGGCTCAGTACCATCATTACGTCGACGGTACTAGACTCCCTAGGCAAACTCGGGTCTCCCAGCTCAGGGTCGCTGAACACAACAGTGGTTCCCAAAAACCCTGCAGGCGATTCGACCCGCGTTAAGAGAGCCCAAAAGAACCAGGCATCACCGCCTAAGCCGAGCAACCCAAGTGTTGCTGCACGGAAAATAACTGGTGATTTAGTCGCACAGTCTACCCCCAAGACTGTTCGTCCGGTCAATAAAGAGCCCAAGATTCATAAACGCACACTGACCTCCAAAAAACAAGTTATTAAACCTGAACCCATCGTGAAACCTGGTAAATTAACAACAGTTCGTGACGATTCTCTCATTATCATGAACCTCGTCGACAATCCTGACCTTCCTCTCAGTCTGCAGGATAAAAACGACAGGATGCTGTGGGGTGAATTGAACAAAAAGCTCGAACTTCCTAGAATAGAGCCTTTGACGGTCACCCGGCTCACTCGAGGAAAGGATTCTAAGCATCTAAATCACCCGAGGCTTCTCCGAGTAACACTTAAGAATGCTACCGACGTAGAGGACGTCTTGCTAGCAAGTCACTTACCGACATACCGTACTCTGAGCGCAATATCATACGAAACGTCCCTAAAGAATCTCGCGAGAAGTTCTTCCGCGGAAGAAACATAATTGTCCAAGGTATACCGGAAAATGCAGACCCTACTCAATCAAATTCTGACATCAGGGAATGGAAATTCATCAAACAGTCCTTGAGGCTCAAACACATACTGACTCAGCATGTGACGAGACTAGCCAAGAAGGACGGTGATCCTAGACCTCGTCTGATGAAGATAACCTTCCCATCTTCTCACATGGCGGCTGCAGTTCTGGAAGCATTTCGTGCCAACAGACGTCGATTGCCACCTGGAATCCACATGCACCCGGATAGGCCATACGAAGTTAGGACCAAGAACAAAGGCAAGTTGGAGCTGACCATTCCACTTGTGGACTGTCTAAACGATAAAAAAAACGTGTAAAGGACAGGGCCTACCACCTCGGCAAACCTCATATAGGTGGGCTACCTGTCCATTCACATAAGGTTCATACAGAAAAACAGGACGAAGCTCATGCGTTCCAAATTGAAAGCATAAACTGCTTATATACGAACGCCGCGAGTTTACCAAACAAACTGGATGAACTACGTGAACTTAGCGACGCTAACAAGGCCCATCTGATAGGAATATCTGAAACCTGGACATCTTCTCAGTTCTCGGATCAAGAGTTAGCATTGCCTGGGATGACTTTGTTCCGCAACGACAGAAAAATAGGAATTGGGGGCGGAGTAGCCATATACATAAGCTCTTGCTTGGAGGTGCACCAGGTTCACAACCTCGAGTTTAACAATCTTGAGGAATCCATATGGTGCTCTGTAAGGTTGTCTAGTACTTCCAGGTGTCTAGTCGGAGTCATTTACAGGAAGCCAACTGCCGACACCGAGTACGATAGTCGTATGCTGGAAGGACTATCCCGCTCTATCCGTCTCGGTTTCACACACATCCTGATTCTAGGGGACTTTAATCTCCCTAGAGTCAACTTCGCGGAACACACGTACACTGGAGGCGACAACTCAACTGAAGCTCGGTTCTTCAACCTCATCGATAACTTGGGCTTATATGAAAATGTGAGGTCGGCAACTCGTTGGAGAAACAGTCAGACACCATCGCGCTTAGACTGTGTATTCACTAACGAAGAATTCCTAGTCGACAACCTCTCAATCCTGGCTCCTCTGGGAAAAAGCGATCATGCCGTCATAGCCTTCAGTTTTGTCATCAAAACTAAGCTAAGGTATCCCAACAATAATTTGCGATGGAATTTTAAACGGCTGAATGTGCGAGCTCTACATGACCATCTACAACAGGTGGCTTGGGATGTTCACCCTCAAATCGATGTGGATGGTCATTGGGACTTCTTGCTGCACACGCTCTTACGTGCTACAAACCATTCAGTTCCTCAAACGGTTCCCAAAAGCTTCAAGCCACCTACAGTAATCAAGAACCGTACCCTCCGCCTCCTAAGCCGCAAACGGCACTGTTGGGCGGAATACAAACGAACTAATAACGATGGAGCGTATAGGCAATACAAACATATCAGGAACACATGCACGAAGGCTATAAGAGAAGACAGGCTTCAGTACCAAACAAAGCTTATGGACAAATTCGCCTCTAACCCTAGAAGCCTATTCCGTTATGCAGCCTCTCTTCGTCAAGCCAAAACAGGAGTTTCTCAACTGCTAGGTCCTAACGGCCCGACCAACAACGATGGCGACGCCGCTAACCTTCTGGCGGCCCATTACTCTCAAACATTTCAACCGGCTGATATCAACTTTATTGACGACAGTTTCATCTGCAATTCCACAGGACTTTCTGAAGTGGACCTAAGCGCTGACTTGGTGTTCCGGAAACTGCAGCACTTACGACTTGACACTTCTCCTGGCCCGGATATGGTTCATCCTGCCATACTGAGGGAGGCAGCCTCAATCCTGGCAACGCCGCTTAGCGTGATGTTTTCACACTCGCTTAGCCGAGGCAAACTACCGGAAAATTGGAAGTTGGCTCACATCACACCAATTTTCAAAGGTGGTCGACGCAATGAACCTTCAAGTTACCGGCCGGTAGCTCTTCTGTCGTTACCTTCAAAACTCATGGAGTCCCTGATATGCGACGGTTTAAATGACTACCTACTGTCCTTAAATTTCTTCTCACCCCAACAGCATGGTTTCAGGAAGGGTTACTCTTGTATAACCAACCTGCTGACTGCGGTGGACAGATGGACAAGCATCCTCGATCGCAAGGGAAAGGTTGATGTCATTTACCTTGATTTCTCAAAAGCTTTTGATAAGGTTAACCACTTGTGTCTTATCAACAAGCTCAAACGACTAGGTATCAAACCACCTCTAATCGACTGGCTTACTTCATACCTAAAAAATCGACACTTTAAGGTTAGGGTTAATTTCACTTTATCTCAAGCTATGGAATGTTCTAGTGGGGTCCCCCAGGGCTCAGTACTAGGGCCTCTTCTCTTCTTGATTTACATAAATGATCTTCCTCAACAGGTAACGTCAGACTTATTACTTTTTGCCGACGACGTGAAACTTTGGAGAGAGATACGCAACCAAGACGATATACAGGCTCTTCAAGAGGATCTGACTCGACTTCATAGTTGGGCAGACGATAACGGACTTACCTTTAACACTTCTAAGTGTAAAGTAGTCCATCTGCGACATGTCGCAAACTACAGTTACAACTTAGGAAACTCCTCTCTAGTAGTATCCCAAGTCGAAAAAGATTTAGGAGTCCTGGTGCCCCATGACTTAAAGTCTTACGCTAACTGTGACAAATATGCCTTCCGAGCAAACCTTGCACTGGTAACGTTGAGGCGCATTTTTGGTCAGTTTGACGGAAGAACTTTCCACACAATCTTCAATAGTTTCATCCGTCCCCATTTAGAGTACGGAAACATAGTACTCCCCCCTCACTCCAAAAGGATAAGGTCACTTTGGAGCGTATCCAACGGCGAGCCACGAAATCAGTTCGAGGACTCAAATCTAAGCCTTACGAAGAACGCCTCCGTTCACTAGACCTTTACCCACTAGAATATAGGCGTCTTAGAGGTGATTTATTAATGGCTTATAGTATTCTTAACACTTCTGGACATCCTCTTAAACACCTACTTAAGCTTAGTTCGAACAATAACCTAAGGGGTAACACCCAGAAACTGGAAACACAACATAGCAAGACGGAATGTAGACACAACTTCTACTCCTTAAGAGTTGTCAAAAGCTGGAATTCGCTGCCGGCCGAGCTAGTCCAAGCGACTTCTCAGGAGTCCTTCAAGAGGCAACTTGACCTATTCTTAAGGACCAAGGACAGCATCGCACTATGATTTACCAATTTCTTTTCCTCTTTTATTGTTAACATACCTAGGTTCCTGCCTGGAGGATTTGGTGATCCCCTGCTACTAGACACGGAAGCATGTTAAGCGAAAGCTTCTTCTATTCCGTCCACAACCATTTGAACCATTTGAATTTGAACCATTAACAAGCTTTAATAGCATTTACCTGCTTCAGCGACATAGACTTGTTTAAACATCAAGCTCTAGCAAATATGACCTGTTAATAGCGTAAATATACATTGACTAACAATGCAACCAAGGATTGAATAGTTATCTGGATCTAATTCTTAGTGTTCCTTCGCTTAACACCTCGTCCTGTTTTAAACTATGCACTATCCTGTAATATCTTTCCTTCCGACCACTGCCTGCCTAATTTCATATTCTCGAGTTCCATTGCCAAACAACAAGGGTGACACTTCTCCAAAAAAATACGGTGAGTTCCAGCTATAAGTTTTCTGCAATCATAAGGTCATTTTAGATGGCTCATTCAATGGCAACCACACAATTATCTGGATTCATTCAGTTGTTCTGATCAGAGTGAGTCCCAAAAACCTCGACAGCATCAAGCACCCTGGAAGTGATTGCCATACTGCATGTTTTATTCTGGATGCTTTTGGATCATTACTACTCACGAATGGCGTTATATATGTCGTCCACTGAGTAATCTAATTTTCAAAAATAACCCAGGCGAGTTCAACTATTTTACCTAATGACTTTTTGTACTTAACATGTATATGTTTTCTAGTTGCTTTTGCCATATATTTGTAAGTGTCCACAGACTAAATGCATTAACTTCTTACGGAATGTTTATAACGCGTCATATTCTTGCCTGAAGTTTCATAAGCAGTCTTAACTTTAAAATTATCTTTCTGATCATGTTCATTATTTTCAAATTGTCATATACGTCAACAACCTGCATGTTAACCTGGCCCATACATACGTTACACTATATCTCCATGTCTTCTAAATTTAGAAATCTGGATCGCCTTTAACATTTGTCAATAAACCCGAAATAGTCGTTGTTGCCATTCGTATTTGGGTTTATGGATTAGCCTAAAATGCAAACATAGTTTAGATAATAAGATTACAAATTTAGGTACTATCAACTGCACTAGTAAAATAACTAAATCCCCAGGTAGCTGTTGGCTAAACAAACGTTTAAAATCAAAACTCCGTAGCCTACTAGAATTAACACTAAACGAATATTTCTGAATTGAAATTTATAATTAAATTAGGCGTCTCGGATTCTTTAACGTTACAAATTTCTGATAATTTCGAATCGCCTAAAGCAACAATACCTATTTTCCCACTGGCTAATCCTCAATCAACACTATAACTAGTTAAACATAGTAGCTTCAGGATATCTTCATAAAGCATTGTCATGACTTGACAATCACGTAATATGATTGATAAAATTAATGAAACTATTAACATAACCGGTCAGCAAATCGACTTAAAATTATCACCAGTGTTGTTTTTCTTTTATCTTCATTCACTACAGATGATTACAGTATGTTTCTCTATCTGTTGCTCACTCAGTAAATATCTCAAAACCTTGTCAGTCTAATTGGAGGTTTAGCGACACAATCATGCATGCAAATAATCAGTATAAGCAGTCGAGCAAATCTCCTGCAAACTGAAAACATCAATGTCGAATTTACCCCAACACTGACTAAGGTTCAAACCATTATCATAGACATGAGTTGGGAGTGTACTCCCCCTGGTTACAACTTATGTTCTCCCTGTTAATCACATGAGCATCACTCACTATTAATCATCTTGTAAAAACTTATTTAGCTAAATACATCTTGCAGCACCACATCACTTCGTAATATGATTCATAGGCTTAACTGATTTTAATAACTTACAACCACTATATCTCAATTAAATCGTATTCCGCCTTATAATAAACTGCATACTTGCAACTAACTTGTATGCCCAATCAGCCGGCAAGTATAAATATAAATAAATAGTCTGCCGCAGATCAGAACATTGAGTCTAGAGCATGTCTCTTACGAATACACTCATGTTTAACGATTTGTTCCTAGCTATCTGTCCAAAATTCATATAATTATCACTGATGTATTTAAATTTTATTTTGATAACCATTCATGTGTATTAGTAATATTACTAAATTCTATCACGGTCAAGTAAAAATGAGGTTGAGAAAATCTCCCCGTAACTAAATAAACCGTATCAAACTAACTGGAACACTAGTTGGAATTCTTCTCCACGGTAATACTTTTGTTCCTTCAGTTAGCCTACTAATACAGATGCAATTGGAATTCAACTCATATGGACAACTTACCGGCATAATCGTTATTTGATTTCATAATTTAAACCAAAACTAATACCAGTATTAACATTTCTACAATATTCATTATTTTAATATTTCTAAACACAAAATACTTACTACCTATACGTTAAGTTATTAACCAACGGCTATTAGCACGCATCGTTTTATTATTATTATTGTTATGCCATTCTTTATAGTTCATATAATCTTCACCCAAATTTTCATTTCAAGCGTTTTAAGCATGAAGGCAGATATTTTAAAATTATTACATGTATTTCCCGACCAGATGCTGCCGCCTTCTTTTGATTTACCTTCCAGCTTATCATTACCCCGGGGACTCTTCCTAGTCTTGGTAACCTTCGGCGCACGACAATCCCATCCAGTTCGGTATCGAACCAACATCACGTCGATTCTGGTGGGAGAGTAGTGTAGTGGCATTGGACAATAACCGCACAATCCACAAAGCTCAACACGAGACTACTCGGAAAATAGATATTCAATATTTAACGCAGATAAATACCTAACGATAGAGAAGGCGCGAACAATGAATAAAATGGACTGAAGTTTGATCGAATGGCATGGCTAGGCCATGCAGGCGTGGTCCATCTGAACGTTACCTTATATCTTCTATTCATATTAAATATATTGTTCCTTCTGTAGCCTAACCTTGTTCTACACCATGTATTGGTAATTGATACGATACAGTGAGTTGGCGTAGTCGATGATGTGACTTCCACGTAAGATCTTATAGATTAGGTAGTTATATCATGACAAATCTACAAATTTAGGATTAGGTCTATTATTAGAGCAGCACTAATATCATAGTAGACCATAATTCTACATTGGTGAGCCCAACTAAAGAAACGCAACCTATCATTGTTAATCCTTATTTCCACCTTAACCTTCTCAATCGGTTTTTATTTTTGTAAATCCAGTATTCTAATAGTCCTTTGATTAATGGTCACATATATTATCGTAATGTTATATCTATCAGTTTACATAACTTACTAGCTCAATCGATGATAAAAGTCGATCATCTATATCAACTAATTAGCTTTGATGGTTTATTAACAAGCTTTAATAGCATTTACCTGCTTCAGCGACATAGACTTGTTTAAACATCAAGCTCTAGCAAATATGACCTGTTAATAGCGTAAATATACATTGACTAACAATGCAACCAAGGATTGAATAGTTATCTGGATCTAATTCTTAGTGTTCCTTCGCTTAACACCTCGTCCTGTTTTAAACTATGCACTATCCTGTAATATCTTTCCTTCCGACCACTGCCTGCCTAATTTCATATTCTCGAGTTCCATTGCCAAACAACAAGGGTGACACTTCTCCAAAAAAATACGGTGAGTTCCAGCTATAAGTTTTCTGCAATCATAAGGTCATTTTAGATGGCTCATTCAATGGCAACCACACAATTATCTGGATTCATTCAGTTGTTCTGATCAGAGTGAGTCCCAAAAACCTCGACAGCATCAAGCACCCTGGAAGTGATTGCCGTACTGCATGTTTTATTCTGGATGCTTTTGGATCATTACTACTCACGAATGGCGTTATATATGTCGTCCACTGAGTAATCTAATTTTCAAAAATAACCCAGGCGAGTTCAACTATTTTACCTAATGACTTTTTGTACTTAACATGTATATGTTTTCTAGTTGCTTTTGCCATATATTTGTAAGTGTCCACAGACTAAATGCATTAACTTCTTACGGAATGTTTATAACGCGTCATATTCTTGCCTGAAGTTTCATAAGCAGTCTTAACTTTAAAATTATCTTTCTGATCATGTTCATTATTTTCAAATTGTCATATACGTCAACAACCTGCATGTTAACCTGGCCCATACATACGTTACACTATATCTCCATGTCTTCTAAATTTAGAAATCTGGATCGCCTTTAACATTTATCAATAAACCCGAAATAGTCGTTGTTGCCATTCGTATTTGGGTTTATGGATTAGCCTAAAATGCAAACATAGTTTAGATAATAAGATTACAAATTTAGGTACTATCAACTGCACTAGTAAAATAACTAAATCCCCAGGTAGCTGTTGGCTAAACAAACGTTTAAAATCAAAACTCCGTAGCCTACTAGAATTAACACTAAACGAATATTTCTGAATTGAAATTTATAATTAAATTAGGCGTCTCGGATTCTTTAACGTTACAAATTTCTGATAATTTCGAATCGCCTAAAGCAACAATACCTATTTTCCCACTGGCTAATCCTCAATCAACACTATAACTAGTTAAACATAGTAGCTTCAGGATATCTTCATAAAGCATTGTCATGACTTGACAATCACGTAATATGATTGATAAAATTAATGAAACTATTAACATAACCGGTCAGCAAATCGACTTAAAATTATCACCAGTGTTGTTTTTCTTTTATCTTCATTCACTACAGATGATTACAGTATGTTTCTCTATCTGTTGCTCACTCAGTAAATATCTCAAAACCTTGTCAGTCTAATTGGAGGTTTAGCGACACAATCATGCATGCAAATAATCAGTATAAGCAGTCGAGCAAATCTCCTGCAAACTGAAAACATCAATGTCGAATTTACCCCAACACTGACTAAGGTTCAAACCATTATCATAGACATGAGTTGGGAGTGTACTCCCCTGGTTACAACTTATGTTCTCCCTGTTAATCACATGAGCATCACTCACTATTAATCATCTTGTAAAAACTTATTTAGCTAAATACATCTTGCAGCACCACATCACTTCGTAATATGATTCATAGGCTTAACTGATTTTAATAACTTACAACCACTATATCTCAATTAAATCGTATTCCGCCTTATAATAAACTGCATACTTGCAACTAACTTGTATGCCCAATCAGCCGGCAAGTATAAATATAAATAAATAGTCTGCCGCAGATCAGAACATTGAGTCTAGAGCATGTCTCTTACGAATACACTCATGTTTAACGATTTGTTCCTAGCTATCTGTCCAAAATTCATATAATTATCACTGATGTATTTAAATTTTATTTTGATAACCATTCATGTGTATTAGTAATATTACTAAATTCTATCACGGTCAAGTAAAAATGAGGTTGAGAAAATCTCCCGTAACTAAATAAACCGTATCAAACTAACTGGAACACTAGTTGGAATTCTTCTCCACGGTAATACTTTTGTTCCTTCAGTTAGCCTACTAATACAGATGCAATTGGAATTCAACTCATATGGACAACTTACCGGCATAATCGTTATTTGATTTCATAATTTAAACCAAAACTAATACCAGTATTAACATTTCTACAATATTCATTATTTTAATATTTCTAAACACAAAATACTTACTACCTATACGTTAAGTTATTAACCAACGGCTATTAGCACGCATCGTTTTATTATTATTATTGTTATGCCATTCTTTATAGTTCATATAATCTTCACCCAAATTTTCATTTCAAGCGTTTTAAGCATGAAGGCAGATATTTTAAAATTATTACATGTATTTCCCGACCAGATGCTGCCGCCTTCTTTTTGATTTACCTTCCAGCTTATCATTACCCCGGGGGACTCTTCCTAGTCTTGGTAACCTTCGGCGCACGACAATCCCATCCAGTTCGGTATCGAACCAACATCACGTCGATTCTGGTGGGAGAGTAGTGTAGTGGCATTGGACAATAACCGCACAATCCACAAAGCTCAACACGAGACTACTCGGAAAATAGATATTCAATATTTAACGCAGATAAATACCTAACGATAGAGAAGGCGCGAACAATGAATAAAATGGACTGAAGTTTGATCGAATGGCATGGCTAGGCCATGCAGGCGTGGTCCATCTGAACGTTACCTTATATCTTCTATTCATATTAAATATATTGTTCCTTCTGTAGCCTAACCTTGTTCTACACCATGTATTGGTAATTGATACGATACAGTGAGTTGGCGTAGTCGATGATGTGACTTCCACGTAAGATCTTATAGATTAGGTAGTTATATCATGACAAATCTACAAATTTAGGATTAGGTCTATTATTAGAGCAGCACTAATATCATAGTAGACCATAATTCTACAAGTGCATACCAGGATGACTTCTTTTTAATCTTATGCATACACATAGTACGTGTGTCATATTGCTGGCTCTAAGCAGACTAGATTTGATATTTTTAAAGGCATGTGTATCCGGTATATTAAACACAATTGCATTGCTAGATCGTCTTATTCTTTTAAATACCTCTGATCTAACATGTTCTAGGAAAATATGTCATTCATTTGATCTGGTGTCTCTGTGAGGTTGGGGTTGATGAGATATTTAAGCGGATTGAGAATGTTCATATCTACTTGCAACTTTTTCATAGCATCCATATGGTTGCAGTTGCTTTCGCTTAACAGGCTTCCGTGTCTAGTAGCAGAGGATCACCAAAACCTCCAGGCAGGAACCTAGGTATGTTAGCAATAAAACAGAAAAATAAATTAGTAAATCGTAGTGCGATGCTATCCTTAGACCTTAAGAATAGATCAGGTTGCCTCTTAAAGGACTCCTGGGAAGTCGCTTGGACCAGTTCAGTCAGCAGCGAATTCCAGCATTTGACAACTCATAAGGAGTAGAAGTTGTGTCTACAGCCCGTTCTGCTAGGTTGTGTCTACAGTTTTTGGTTAGTGTTGGAACTAAGCCTAAGTAGGTATTTGAGATGTCCAGAAGTGTTAAGGATACTGTAAGTCATCAGAAGGTTACCACTAAGACGTCTATACTCTAATGGGTAGAGGTTGAGTGAATGGAGGCGCTCTTCGTAAGGTTTAAATTTGAGTCCTCGAACTGATTTCGTGGCACGCCGTTGGATACACTCCAGAGTGTCCTCATTCTTTTGGAGTGAGGGAGGAAATACTATGTTTCTGTACTCTAAATGGGGACAGATAAAACTATTGAAAGTTCATCCGTCAAACTAGCCAAAAATGCGCTTCAATGTTACCAGTGCAAGGTTTGCTCGAAAGGCGGTTTTGTCACAGTTAGCGTAAGACTTCAAATCGTAGGGCACCAGGACTCCTAAATCATTTTCGACTTGGGATACTACTAGAGAGGAGTCTCCTAAGTTGTAACTGTAGTCTGCAACATGTCGCAGATGGACTACTTTACACTTTGAAGTGTTAATGGTAAATCCGTTATCATCTACCCGAATTTGAAGTCAAGTCAGATCCTTATGAAGTGCCTGTATATCGTCTTGGTTGCGTATCTCTCTCCAAAGTTTCACGCCACCGGCAAAAAGTAATAAGTCTGACGTTACCTGTTGTGGATAATTATTTATGTAGATCAAGAAGAGAAGAGGTCCTAGTACTGAGCCCTGAGGGACCCCACCAGGACATTTCATAGCCTGAGATGAAGTGAAGTTAGCCCTGACCTTAAAATATCGATTTGCAGTCTCCGGAACACCAAGTCAGCGCTTAGGTTCACTTCGGAAAGTCTTGTGGGATTGCAGATGAAACTGTCATCAGTAAAGTTAATGTCGGTCAGTTGAAATGTCTGAGTGTAATGTTCAGCCAGAAGGTTAGCGGCGTCGCCATCGTTGTTGGTCGGGCCGTTAAGACCTACCAATTGGGAAACTCCAGTTTTGGCTTGACGAAGCGAGGCTGCATAACGGAATAATCTTTTAGAATTAGAGGTAAATTTTTCCATCAGCTTCATCTGGTACTGGAGCCTATCTTCTCTTATAGCCTTCGTGCATATGTTCCTTATATGTTTATATTGCCTGTACGCTCCACCGTTGTCAGTTCGTTTGTATTCTACCCAACAGTGCCTTTTGTGGCTTAGCAGGCGAAGAGTGCGTTTCTTGATGATTGTAGGTTGTTTGTAGCTTTTGGGAACCGTTTGAGGAACTGAATGGTTTGTAGTACGTAAGAGCGTGTGCAGTAAGAAGTCTCAATGACCGTCCACATCGAGCTGGAGGTGAACATCTCAAACCACCTGTTGTAGATAGTCGTGTAGAGCTGGCACATTCAGCCGTTTAAAATTCCAACGCAAGTTATTGGTGGGATACCTTAGCTTAGTTTTGATGACAAAACTGAAGGCTATGACGGCATGATCGCTCTTTCCCAGAGGAGCCAGGATTGAGAGGTTATCAACTAGGAATTCTTTATTTGTGAATACACAGTCTAAGCGCAATGGTGTCTGACTGTTTCTCCAACGCGTTGCCGACCTCACATTTTCGTATAATCCCAAGTCATCGATGAGGTTGAAGAACCGAGCTTCAGCTGAGTTGTCGCCTCCAGTATACGTGTGTTCCAAGAAGTTGACTCCAGGGAGATTAAAGTCCCCTAGAATCAGGATGTGTGTGAAACCGGGACGAGTGATTTTTGTACTTGTTGTGATTATACTTGCTTTTGGTACTTATTGCACTAAAAAGCATTCTTGGTCTACTTTAACTAAGAGTTCTTTGGTTAAAGTTTGAAATTTTTTGCTACATTTTGTCCTGGGTACCTGATTTTAGTCCTTGACTAACACTTGTGTTCACATTGTCATCATTTTTTGTTTTTAAACCTTTTAAATCGAATTACAATGGTTGGTAAGACTCACAAATGTGGGCAACCAAATTGTTTGTTCTCCGTTGAGGAGGGAATGCAGTGTGACGACTGTAAAAAGTGGTATCACAAAATGTGTACACGACTAAGTCCGACGGCTTACAAAAGATGCTCGAAGCCTAACTCGCATTGGCTTTGTGTGTTCTGCTGTACGGATAAAAAGGTACTAATACAGGAGGCTATGGGCCTATTGGCTTTGGCCTGCAAGAAAAACGGTGACGGAAGCACTGATAACAGGATCACTGACGATGAAGAATGTGTCAGTGTAGTAAGTGCTGCTACTGGACCCATTAAACACCTGACTGCGGTTGACGGGAACGTGAAATCTCCGTTGACATTAACGAGAAATGAAGTGTCGCTTGATATTGACATCGGCAGTCATACACCTCTAGTCGAAATAGAAGATCCGGATAAAACTGTCACCGTTCCACATAGTCCAGGTGTGGCTGTTCTGAGTGGTGACAAATGGACTTCGGTAAGAAGAAAAAAAATAAGAAGAAAAAGGCTGTAGGCAAAACGCAGCTGGTCAGCAAGACATTGGAAGGGACTTTATCAGAAGAAAAATCCTCACCGCGTGAAAAGACAGATCTCTCTGAGAGATCAGTCATTTTTCATAAGATAAGAGAATCTTCAGACACTGAACCAAAGGCAAGATTTGAACATGATCTCAATCATATTAAGACATCATTAAGTAAACTATTCCCAGATACAGGTTCAGGAGTTAGTATTTGTAAGCTTTATAGAATAGGAAAAAAGGCGGATTCCGAAAGTCCTCAGAAAAACCGCCTCCTAAAGGTTACATTCAACACGGTGGAAGAAAGGAACCTGGTTCTAAGTAATTCACGTAAACTGATTGGATCCGGAATATATGTCCGTGAGGACCTCAGCCTAGCTGATCGTATTAAGAGAAGAGCTGCAGAGGCGGAAATAAACGAGCGTCGCCGAAACGGTGAAAGAAACCTCGTTCTTAAGGGTTTCCAGATTGTAAAAGTTCGGAGCAAAACGATCCCCAAGCCACTCTGGGTGGCAAGGGAAAGCTCTCCACAGACTTAAAAGTGTGCTACACAAATGCTCGCAGCCTACTAAATAAAATGGCGGAGCTGAAGTCAGTGGTGGATAAAGAAAAACCGGACGTTATCGCTGTCTCGGAAACTTGGTTAACGTCAGAAGTATTAGATAGTGAAATCCAATTGACTGGTTTCATAACCAGTAGGGCTGATAGATTAAACAGAAGGGGAGGCGGGGTTATTGTGTACACGAAAAGTACCCTAACCATAAGATTAGCTGAGACAGTAGCACATGTTTCAGGGACATGTGATCTGGTGAGATGTAAGTTGAAATGCCGAAGGCAAGATATTGAAGTAGTTGTAGTTTATCGCAGTCCAGAATGTGTAGCAGATGATTTTCTCCTCAGTAAACTTAAGTCCTGGTGTAACAACGGTAAAAGCCTTGTAGTAGGCGACTTTAATGCACCATATATAAACTGGGTTAACTTAGAAGTAGAGTCATCTATATCGTCGTTCGACTCCAAACTGTTAGAAACCTCGATTGAACTAGCATTATTCCAACACATTAGAGATCCCACAAGATACGACTTAAGAAACTCTTCCTCTCTTTTGGATTTAGTCTTCACACACGGTGATGACGTTGGTCAAACGGCTTTTCTCCCACCACTTGGGAGAAGTGACCATGCAGTCATCTTATTCAAATTCATGGCTGACATTGCTTGTCAAACAATTGCGCCGGCCCGTCCTAACATATGGAAGGCAGATATGCAGGCAATTAACTCCGCAGCATCGGCTGAGAACTGGGAAATTGACTCAAAGGCATCAGTACAAGGGGCATGGACTCTATTCAGGCAGTTATACAATCGGGTAACTCAACCATATATACCCTGGACTGTCCCAAAGAAAAACAAGCACGGACATCCCTGGATAGGGCGGGATATTCGACGCTTACTAAGACAAAAGAAGAAATGCTGGGATGTTGTCATCCGCCTTGGCACAGCAGGTACGATGGAACACTACAGATCGATAAGAAACGAGTGTATAACTAAAATTCGGGAAGCGCAAAGAAAATATGAAATGCAGCTGGCAGAATCTGCACTCAAGCAGCCCAAGAGGATATTCTCGTACATAAACTACAGAACAAGGATTTGTAACAGCTTAGGTTGGTTGGTTAAGAGTTGACCTCAAACAACCAAGCATATGCCAAAACAGTATTGTTCAAGTATTCATTCACTTCCTTGTTTTGTATAAGCGTTATATTCCCTATTATCTTATATTGAATGTTGAGAGCCTTTGTTTGTCTGAACAGATAATCCCACGCTCCACTGTGACTGCGCTAAGATCGAAATAAAGACCTATTCACTACTTGTCTGGTTTCTTCTATCAATAGCACGAGGGTTACCTATAGACACGAAATTGGTGAGCCCTTTTGAACACAAATTTAACCTCATTTTTGTTATTAATATTATATTTTTTGTACTCAATCGTAAAAGTAGACCTGATTATCCGTAAACTAAGTTGGATATATAAATAGCTTTTTCTTTTTTTAATTACCTTAAGTTATTCGTGTTATAGAAACCATTTTTTCGTGCTAACTTTATTGCTATATTTGTCACATACCTCATGTCAGACTCAATAGGAACCCATAATCTGGAGGATTTGTCACCAGTGGAGATAGACACTGTTATGACTACGAAATCTCGACTTCCAGAATTTGATCGTAGTGATCCTGAGTTGTGGTTTGCTCAACTAGAGCATTATTTCACGAGACACAATATCAAATCTGAAGGGATTCGCTATAGAAACCTGTGTTCTATCCTTCCTCCTTCAGTCGCCAAAGAAGTCCGTGACTTGATTTTAGATCCACCATCACCACAACCATCTTAAGACGAGAGATAATGAACCGTTTATCATCATCAGATAGTCAAAGAATTCAAAGACTTTTTCAAGGTGAAACACTAGGTGATCGGTCGCCGTCACAGTTTTTACGTCACCTCCAAGTCTTAGTGGGTGATAACACAGTGGGTGAAGCAGTCCTAAAACAAGGATGGATACAAGCTCTCCCATGCTACGTCCAACACTGTTTGGATGCACAAGATCCTGAAACCTCATTATCTCATTTAGCGCGTATAGCCGATAGAATAATGGAAAGAGGTCCTCCAACTGGATCAGGCACAATAAATCACACACAAAAAGTAGAATCAGCAAAAGACCCCGTCATAGAAGGACTCATTGCGAGTGTTAAGAGTCTCACTGAGGCTGTCACCAGAATGCAAATGGGTCAAAGAAACAGGAGCAGGTCACCACAACGACCACGATCCAAGTCACAAAACAGGTCACAAATGTCCAGACAATCTGGGCAGTTTTGTTGGTACCACTGGAAGTTTGGTGTCAACTCAACCAAGTGCATGCAACCATGCGCCTGGCCTAAGCATAATTCTAAGACAGCGGGAAACGAGTAACCCCTCCCCAGGTCGCGACGACTGAGGAGGGGCGCCTAAACAGTCGCTTGTTTTATGTTAGAGACAGAAACTCTGGCTTGAATTTCTTGGTGGATACTGGCGCTGCTCTTAGCATCATCCCTCAACATAAAACTGAGATTAGTCGAGAAACATCATCAATTACACTTCAAGCTGCAAATAAAACTAAAATCGCGACATTTGGGCAGAAAACATTAACCCTAGATTTGGGGTTCAGGAGGCAATTCCCTTGGGTTTTCACGGTAGCCGACTTAGATCTGGCAATACTGGGGATGGACTTTCTAGAGAGATATGAATTTCTAGTTGACACCAAGAAACGGCGATTAACACTAAAAGAAACTTCGTATTACACAAAAGGCAAAGGAAGTCACATCAGCTCTCTTAACTTGATTCAAACTCCCCCAGTAACAACAGCAAAATTCCAAGATATACTCGCGGAATTTCCAAACTTAACCAAACCAAACCCACAGCCTTCTAAAGACAAACTAAAAGTGAGTCACACTATCAAAACCGAAGGTGCACCGGTGTTTGCAAAACCCAGGAGACTAGCACCAGATAAGCTCAAAATCGCTAGGGCCGAGTTTGATTATATGCTACAATTGGGTATTATCCGTTCCTTTGATGGTCAATAGGCATCCCCTTTGCATATGGTCCCAAAGAAGGATGAAGGCGATTGGCCAACGTGCGTGGGTTACAGAGCCCTCAACCGTCAAACCGTACCAGATAGGTACCCAATACCTCATATCCAAGATTTCACCAACGGTTTACAGGGTATGAACATATTCACTAAAATTGACTTAGTCAGGGCATATCACAATATCCCGGTGGCTGATGAAGATATTCCCGAAACAGCTATTACTACACCCTTTGGCTTATTCGAGTTTGTACGCATGCCATTCGGCCTGAGAAATGCGGCACAAAAAGTTCAAAGATTCATAGATAACCTACTTCGAGATATGCCATTTGCGCAGGGGTATATAGACGACTTGTTAATTGCCAGCCCCGATTTGCAATCACACGAACAGCATGTACAAGCAGTGTTGAAAAGACTGGATGAACATGGAATAAACATACATCAAAGTGTGTTTATGTTGTTCGTACTCTAGAATTTCTTGGTCACACAATAAGCCCAGAAGGGATTAAACCTATAAAAAAAGAAGTGGATACTATCAAACAATACCCCGTACCTAGTTCTCTAACACAACTGAGAAGTTTTCTAGGTCTAATTAACTTTTATCGCAGATTCATACCAGGTTGTGCACAATTAATGCAACCTTTGACAGATTCACTTAAAGGAAAACCAAAAGAATTCAAACTGTCTTCTGACGCCATCGAAGCTATTAAACAGCTTAAAGATAAACTGGCTCAAGCAACTACGTTGATATATCCGAATTCTCTTTCCCCACTTGCTTTGATGGTGGATGCTTCAGATAAAGCAGTAGGCGGTACCCTTAACCAACTGGTTAAAAACGCCTGGAAACCAATTGCTTTCTTCTCGAAAAGACTCGCTCCAGCCGAAACAAGGTATTCTACCTTCGGGCGAGAACTTCTTGCAATCTACCTGACCATTAAACACTTCCGACACATGTTAGAAGGTAGGGAATTTATAGTCTTTACGGATCATAAACCACTGACGAATGCATTAAAAGCGAGAGCCGATAAATACTCACCTCGAGAAGTCCGACACCTTGACTATATATCACAGTTCACAAGCGATATCCGACATGTCAAAGGTCAGGACAATCAGGCGGCAGATGCTTTATCCAGACTAGAAATGAACGTGCTACAGCAGTCTACAGTAAACTTCGAGACGTTGAGACACGAACAAGAGCAGGATCTAGAATTACAAAACCTACTTAAAACAAACAATTCAAGTCTTAATTTAAAACAATTCCCATCACCTATCGATGGTATTCTAATTTATTGTGACACGACCAAGGCAATGCCGCGACCTTTCGTTCCCAAAAATATGCGAAAGCTGATATATAATAACTTTCATTCTTTGTCTCATCCTGGCGCGAAAGCTTCAACAAAACTAATCAATGCCAGATATATATGGCCGAATTTACAGAAGGATGTACACAAATGGGTTAGAGAGTGTTCAGCATGCCAACAATCAAAGATTAATCGTCACACAAATTCACCCATAGGTGTTTTCTCGCAACCAGATGCACGTTTTGCCCATGTGCATATCGACTTGGTAGGTCCTTTACCACGTTCAAACGGTTTCAATTATCTTTTTACATGCATAGATCGATTTACCAGATTCCCTATAGCCATCCCGATAGCGGACATCACAGCGGAAACAGTAGCCAAGGTTTTCATGCAGAACTGGGTAACCATTTTTGGTACACCCATAACAATAACGACGGATAGAGGAGCGCAATTCGAATCCGAACTATTTAATAACTTGGCTAAACTTCTAGGCTCCAATAGGATACGCTGCACTGCATATCATCCTCAGGCTAATGGGATGTAGAACGTTTTCACCGTCAGCTAAAAACCGTCCTTATATCTCACTCAAACCCCAATCAGTGGACAGAATTCCTACCGTTAGTTATGTTGGGAATACGAACATCTGTCAAAACTGACGCACAGTGTTCAGCTGCGGAACTGGTTTTCGGAACAACTCTGAGACTACCAGGTGAATTTATTAACCCCAATACTAACAGTCAAAAACTTAATTTAGAAAATTATGTAGATCAACTACGGGACCACATGTCTAAAATTAAGCCGATTAATACTCGTGAACAATCGCGCGCCGTATATATACCTAAAGACCTAAGCAATTGCACGCACGTCTGGATAAGATGTGACAAAATAAAAGCACCACTTAGCCCTCCATTTGAAGGTCCTTTCAAAGTCATCTCAAGAAAATCTAAATATTTCGTGATAGAAAAACATGGAAACATCGACACAGTAAGTATTGATAGGCTAAAGCCGGCTTATCTAGATCATGAACCACCATACGTGTTGTTAGATCGTTTAACTGACAAATCCATTACGGAATCGAAATGTAAAGATAATAAATCTTTACAAATGACTAAAACGGTTCGCTGGGCACATCCAATTAGTCAGTCAAGGATGTTGACAGTTTCGGCTGCAGGATAAAATCTAACCACGCAGCTAATCACATCCTGCATCTACTTAAAAATAATTTTTTTTCCTCATTCCGCCTCACCGACAACTCCCCAGACCTTTTACCTTTGATATATAAGTGTTATGTTAAATATTTTTTTTTAAATACTGGACACATAAGCTAGGTATTCCGAAACGATGGCTGAGGATTTTAATCAAACTCATACAACTAACACTGGCAAATACAACGAATTCTAAAAGCAACCCAGAATACCAATCCGTTCTGGAGACCAAGCACTTACATGGAACCGAACAATTATCAATTACATTTATGTATTTCCATTTTGTATCTTATTATTTTATGCAGGCAGTGGAGCAGTTCTTCAGATTTGCTTGATTTTCACCATTACCTTTGAAGTAGATTCTTCTTTACGTTTTACTTGAGGGCGACTCAAGAGGCAGGTGAGTAAACACCTGATAGCCGGTCTGAGCACGGAAAAATCGTACCTCACCAACATGGTGTTGGGTAGCCCGCTCGCGGCACTTCCTCAGATATTCTTATTCCACATTCTCACACTCTTTCTCTTGAAAGCATGCAGCAAACCGTCGGCGATAGTTGTAGAAGAAATCACGTGCTACGAAATAAGATGACAAGCTAGTAAAGAAGAGACGTCCATGGACTATCGTTGACAGCGTCAGTCGTCACTGATTGTAAGTCAAACAGTGAGCGAGTCGATAATTTTCTCTTGGGACGAGAAATAGAACTAAGGTGTTTTCGATAGTTAGGTTAATCGAACCGACGTTCCTACGGAAGTCGATTCTAGGGGGAAGCTAATGTAACAGCTTAGGTTGGTTGGTTAAGAGTTGACCTCAAACAACCAAGCATATGCCAAAACAGTATTGTTCAAGTATTCATTCACTTCCTTGTTTTGTATAAGCGTTATATTCCCTATTATCTTATATTGAATGTTGAGAGCCTTTGTTTGTCTGAACAGATAATCCCACGCTCCACTGTGACTGCGCTAAGATCGAAATAAAGACCTACTCACTACTTGTCTGGTTTCTTCTATCAATAGCACGAGGGTTACCTATAGACACGAAAGATTCATCACTGGATTCCCAACCTAATTAAAGTAGGAAGTGAATCTGAAATGATAGAGGATGATCAGGAAATAGCTGAGATTATGGCTGACTACTTTGGGGCAGTTTTCACTCAGGAACCTCCTCTAGAGAAAGAACCAGACCCAATTACAGAGTCAACAAACCAGCTGCTCACCGTGGACTTCGACCAAAACGATGTGCTTAAGGCTCTTAGCACCCTAAACATGGAGAAGTCAACAGGACCAGATGAACTACACGCTAAAATCTTGAGACATATTGCCGAATATATCGCAGCCCCACTGACTGTGATATTCAAAATGTCACTTGACCAAGGTGTGCTACCTATGGACTGGAAGGACGCAATCGTCACTCCCATACATAAAACAGGTCTACGACAAGTTCCATCAAATTACAGACCCGTAAGCCTCACCAGTGTTGTAATTAAAATACTGGAAAGAATAATCAAACGGACCATAACAGCATTTATGGAAACCAATAACTTGCTGAACATGGCACAACATGGTTTTAGAAAGGGTCTATCCTGTACAACGAACATCCTTATAGTAAGGGAGTTCTGGATTAATGCGCTAGACAACGCAAATTCAGTGGATGTTGTCTACATAGACTTCAGTAAGGCTTTTGACAAGGTGCCAACTAATAGACTGCTATTGAAGTTGGCAAACCTTGGTATTGCCGGACCTCTTTTAAAATGGATTAAGGATTTCCTAGTAGGTCGTAGGCAAAAAGTAAGAATAAATTCCAAGTGCTCCATCTGGAGACCAGTACTTAGTGGAGTACCCCAAGGTTCCGTCCTAGGTCCTTTACTTTTTATAATGTACGTTAATGATCTTACAAGTATAGTACAGTCGCCAATGTTATTATACGCTGACGATGTAAAAATTTGGCGAGTAATAACTGGAGACAAAGACGCATTTACTCTTCAGGCGGACTTAAATAATATGATAAACTGGTCTAAAGAGTGGCTAATGCCTATCAACTCGGAAAAGTGTGTCTACATGCACTTGGGGGATTCAAAGGTTAATACGTACAACATAGGGGATGTGTCATTACCCGTAGTCCGGTCTCATAAGGACCTAGGGGTGACAGTGAGCAATGATCTTAAGACGACGGCCCATTGCCGGGAGGTCGCAGTTAAGGGGTTTCGAACCCTCTGGGCTTTAAAAAGGACATTCACTAAGCTTGATACTACCATGTTCACCACATTATACACATCCTTAGTGAGAACTAAGTTAGAGAACTGTGTTCAGGCTGCAAGCCCCTGTTTAAAAGGTGACTCAGACATACTAGAAAAGGTACAAAGGGCAGCTACGCGTGCAATTCCGGAACTCCGGGGTTTATCATATAAAGAGCGGCTTGAAAAACTGAACCTCTTTACTCTGTCCTATCGCAGACTAAGGGGAGATCTAATATTGATGTACAGAATACTAAGAAATGATTTCGGACCTAACTTATTCTCTCTCTTCCTTCCCACTAGATCGGGACACCTCAGAGGACATAGCAGGCGAGTAGAAAAGCCAAGAACGAACAAAATACCCGTGGCATACAGGTTTTCACACCGAGTCATCAATACTTGGAACCTGCTGCCTGAAGCAGTGGTATCCGCACCTTCAATTGACTCTTTCAAGAGAAGACTGGACACTCACAGAAGCATACTAGAAAAGGAATAACACAGGCCGTAGGCCTTCTGTCCTTACTACACAAATCTGAATCTGAGTAGATCGGGATAGTCCTTCCAACATACAACTATCGTACTCGATGTCGGCAGTTGACAGATCAAAAAGGAAGTTGAATCAATTGAAGGGCTTTCACTGATAAGACTAACTCCGATCACCCAACCTCAAGCCAAAGCTGAAAGTGAAATTGAATCTCTAACAGTTGACCTTGCCTGGCTTTCGTCCTGCGGCTGCTGTATATGTGGGTATATTTACATTGATACTGTGTAATTTTCATGACAGTGCACCGTGGTCCAAATCAAAGTTAGCTGCGCGTTGCCTGCTTAGTTAGTGTATCCCAATCTACCAGTTTGGGGTAAATTTCGGGTTCAAATTATTTGACGAGGAAATGTTTCGGATTTTATATCCCACCTATGTAAGACCACATTTAGAGTACTGTATCGAAGCAGCTAGCCCATGTCTGGTAAAGGCTACTAGCTCACTTGAGCGTGTCCGGCGTGTGGGAACGAAATTAATGAAGGGTCTTTCTAAACTCCCTTACAATGAACGTTTTAAAACGCCTAAACCTTTTCCCTTGTCGTATCGTAGGACGCGAGGTGACCTTATACTGGCATTTCGTATCTTTAATTACGATTTGGGTGGTAATGTCTTATCTTTTTGCTCCCTCCAGCACTAATAATCTCCGAGGTCATAGCAAAAAGCTTCATAAACCGCGATCTAATAAACTTAAAGTGGTGTCCCGTTTTTCTCATCGAGTAGTCAATGATTGGAACGCCTTATCCGAACAATTATAATTGTTTGGATACTATAGTATCAGCCCCATCAGTGAATATTTTCAAGGAGAAACTGAACCTTCACTGGAAGGCAATCTGTCAGGATTAACACAGGTTCAACGTACTATCTTTATTACTGAAGATTGAACCTCTGACTCTCGCAAGAGCCAGAGGTTCATGAGCTTCGGAATAACGGGTGCTGTACAGGAACAGATAAAAACTTCTTATGCGGCCGAAGACAGAGTGAATGTAAATGGGACACTATCTGAACTGAAGCCGGTTAAAAGCGGCGTACTCCAAGACACAATTTTAGCCCCCCTACTTTTCTTTTTTACGTCATTGAATCACTGCGACAACTTAGGTCGTCCACGTTATGGTTTACAGATGATGTGAAAATATGGAGAACAATGGGAAGTGAGGCTGACCATTTCTATCTCCACGCTGACCTAGACGAATTAGTTAGGTGGTCCCACAGCTGAGGCTTGGGAATTAATTCCAGAAAAAGTGTCGGCGCACATCGGACATGGTAAGAGATACCAGTAAACTATCGACGGGACATCTCTTCCGTGCGTGCGAGAACACAAAGACTTAGGAGTACTAGCAAGTCATGAATTTGGAACAACTACGCATTGCAACGCAGCATCTGATAAAAGTTTCCGAGCGTTGGGGTTACTTCGCCCGAGCATTCAAGTGCTCTGACGAGATGTTTCGGATTTTATATACCACCTGTGTAAAATCACACTTTGGGTACTGTCAGTCAGTCAGTCAGCTACAACGTACAACCAGGCACATATATACATCGGTCCAGGTTGCCATACCTCATTAGCACAGCAAGATGAACACCGGATTCATAAAAGTAGTTAATTCAGAGGTGGTAATATATAGGAGGAAAATTGCATATAAGGATACAGTACAGGAAGAAAGAATTAGTTCGTAGAAAGAAAGATATGAAGTGATTTTAATCTCTTAGTTTAAGGGAAGACAGGGAGTGTATGCACCGACGCCATTGTGATCGATTCTGAGCCATGTCACCAAGAGTCTCCAACCATCGGTTACGAAAGTCACGCGGACCCCAACTAAGTAGTCTGCATCTCCGAACATGGCTCAGACTGGAGGTTAGTGTCTTCAAGCACTGATGCCACGTTTTGGTTTGGCCGCCCCTAATTCTCTTCCAACCATCTAACACCCGTTAGCATTGCACGACGTGGTAATCGGTGTTCAGGCATACGTAACACGTGGCCGTACCATCTCAGTCGATGAAGATTAACAACCTCATCAACTGATTTACCATCATTACCTAATACCCTGTGTCTAACCTCACTATTACTTACCCGGTGATCCCAACAGACGCCAGCAATATTTCTAAGGCATCTGTGGTCAAATACTAGTAGCTTACGAGTGTCTTCTACTCTTAATGGCCATGTTTCGCTGCCGTAAATTAAAACAGAACGGACTGCCGCGCAGTATACTCGTCCTTTAATTGATAGACGGATATCTCGCCTTCGCCAAAGGTGACGTAAGTTGGCAAAAGCCAAACGAGCTTTTCGAATCCGTGCTGAGATTTCGTCCGATACCAGCCCATTAGGGCTGATCAGACTTTGGTGGTGCTGATCAGACTTCCAAGATAAGTGAAGTTGTCGACGCGTTCGACTACTTCACTCCCTATCCTTAGTTCAGGTGTTAACGCAGGCCAGTCCTGAAGCAACAACTTGCATTTAGAGGGAGAGAAGCTCATTCCAAACATCCTGGCATTGTTGCTCAGTGCTACCAGAAGACTCTGCATTTTGTCAGCGTCTTCACCAAACAGGACTATATCATCTGCGTATTCTAAGTCGATAAGTGGACCTCCTGGTAGGGGATCAATACCCGACAATTCAGTCGACGAGAATGTTATTTCCATCAGTAGATCTATGATGAAGTTAAACAGAAATGGAGAAAGTGGACAGCCTTGACGGACACCACTTGAGGTTGCAAAAGTAGATGACAGTTCGCCATAAGCTCTGACTCGACTAGTAGTGTTCGAGTAAAGAGCCTTTACAAGGTTTATGTACTTCTGGGGTACGCCTTTCAATGACAGACACTGCCACAGAATCTCGCGGTCTACCGAGTCAAATGCTGCTTTTAAGTCAAGAAAGACCACCATTGTCGGACGTCGATAAGTATGCCTGTGTTCTAGAACCTGACGAATGGTGAATATGTGGTCGATGCAGCCACGACCAGGTCTGAAGCCAACTTGGTTCTCTCGTGTTTGCAGTTCACAAGTCTTAGTTAGGCGTCTGATAATTATCGAGGCTAGTATTTTAGATATTATATTAGTTAAACTAATCCCTCTGTGGTTGTCACAGGATGATTTTGACCCTTTCTTATATATTGGGACGATAAGTGATTGCGACCAGTTAGATGGGATAACGTCTAACTCCCAGATCTTAGCTAAAATATTAGTCAACCTAATCGCTAAAATTGGACCACCATCCTTAAAGACCTCTGGAGCCAATCCATCTGGACCAGCTGCCCTTCCTCGTTTCAGATTAACTATAGCCTTTTGAACTTCAGCAAGAGTTGGGGGACCTACTTCAATGTTCCATTTACACTGTCTGGGAATGGAGGGTAGTTGTAGAGTAGCTGAAGGCCAGCTGAACTGTTCTCTGAAATGTTCCGCCCATCGTTCTAAACGTCTGGACTGGGAGCAGATGAGTGTATCGTCTTTTTCCGATATAATCTCACTTACACTTAACTTATTAATTCCAGTTTCTTTTATTAGTCTGTAAAGCTGTCTTGTGTTCCCTATAGTCGCCGCCTTTTCCATCTCTTTTGCTTTCGTTACCAACCACTGCTCACGGTCGTTTCTTAGACTTTTTCTTAACCTAGATCTGATTTGTTGTCGCTCTTCATCATGTTCGGAACCTGATGGGATGAGTTTGCGAGAATCCATCAGTGTGATAGACTTTGAAGAAATCCACTGGTTCTTTGTAACCCTGTGGTTTAAGTCACTAATAGATTTCATTGCTGTTTCCACAGCTGTTTGTATATCTTTCCAAGCAACATCTGGGTCAGCCTCGTTTTCAGAACTACCTAAGTGTGACCTCAGTTGTTCCTGGAACCTATTTTTGGTTTTCTCGTTACTCAACTCAGTTCGAATGGGTCTTTTTAATGTGGCTTTTTTGCGTCCAGTGAGGCGCAAGCAGATGCGTGCCCATATTAGGGCATGGTCGGAGTCCAAGCAGCGACAATCTTGTACCGACCCTCTCCAACGATGACTGATGGCAATATGGTCTATTTGAGTCCATCGTTGGTTTGGTGTAGGGGGTCGCCATGTTAGACAATGTCTCTCCTTATGCTTAAAATTTGTGTTTGCTAAAAATAAACGATTGTCTGAGCATAGTTGCAGCAGACGATCACCATTATCTGTTCGCTGTGCCGGTATACTAAAATACCCACCTAAATACCTTTCTGTTTGGTTTAAACCACCTATCTGGGCATTAAACTCACCTGCTACGAGTACTATGTCTGAACGTTTAGCTTTCTGCAGAAGTTCAGATAGCTTTCTGTAAAATTCATCTTTCATTTCATCTGAGCTGCAGTCGGTGGGAGCGTAGGCAGAAACGACAAAAAGGCAACGATGTGTGTCTCTATCCTTCCGAGTTCTTACGGAGCCGTTTAGCCGAACAGCACATAGACGACTGTTGACGGGGATCCACTCTAACAGTGCTTGTTCCGCCCTCATGCTTAGTGCTATCCCTACACCTGCCAGTCCACGAGAACTGGCCATCGGGTCACCAGATACACGTAGGGTGTATCTCGTTGGCTCTCCGTTTTGCCGAGGTGGGGTCAAGTGAATGACCACACTGGAATCCTGTATGCGTGTTTCGGAGACAGCACACATCAATGGAAAGAGACTCTAGGGTTTTAGCCAAGGAAGCCTGCTGACCGATTTGACATAGAGTGCGTACGTTGAAGGCTCCAATGTGTAGTGTGGAGCGAGGTTTCAGTAGACCTGGGACAGGGTTTTGAGCACTAGAATCGTTGGCTATGGTGACACTTGAGGAGGAAGCCGAACGAGGAAGTTTAGAGTTGCAAGGCGATGTAGGAGGAATAATAGGAATTAAAGAGGGAGGTTGATTATGAATACAGTGGTCTTGAGTGCTGTTAGAGGTATGAGGGCGGTTATCACTTCCCGGTTGCCCACATCGTGGAAGGGTTCTTCTGGAGGTACCTGAAAAGGAAATCGGATTAGAAGTGGTCTTAGTGACCTGAGAACGTGACCGCAGTGCCCAAGGGACAACTGCTTGAGGTCGGTCATACACGACCTTTTTATGAGTAATTTTTGTGTTAGCTCCGTACTTGTTGAGACCTTACCGCCGGAGACGGATATCCGTGGGATAAGGTGAGGTGTGCATTTCTAGAGTAGACCATTTCTAACTCTACCCCTCCTTGTGGGAAGGCAGCATCGCTGTTATGCTGGTTGTCTGAAGGAAACACCTTACTGCTGTCACACATCTGTACAGTCAGCAGTACGACTTCGCCTTCGGACCTTGGGTTTGTTGCTTTTCGTCTTACTGCTCTTCAACCGACCTTTCTGACATGGTAGGACCTTGAGGAACGATTGTCCCAGCAAGTATAGCTCAATTGGTTCATCACGACAGACAAGCCCGACTACCACGTCAAGGCAGCAACAACGGTCGGGTTGGGTACTGTACCCAAACAGCTGGTTCATTTCTTATTAAGGATACCGACTCGCTTGATCTTGTTCAGCGTTTGAAAACAAGGTTAGTGAAGGATCTTTCCGAACTCCTTCACGACGGTCGCTTCAAACGTGGTGACTTGATATGGGCGTTCCGTATGTTTAATAACGATTTTAGTGTTAATATATCTTAGTTTTGTGCTCCCTTCAGTACTAATAATTTTTGATGCCATAGCACGATGGTCCGAAAATCTAGATCTAATAAACTCAGAGTAGGTTTCCGTTCTTCAGATTTAGATTTGTGTAGTAAGGACAGAAGGCATATGGCGTATAGTTTTTCTTTTTCTGGTATGTTTCTGTGAGTGTCTGTTCTTCTCTTGAAAGAGTCAATTGAAGGTGCGGACATCGCTGCTTCGGGTAACAGGTTCCAAGAATTGATGACTGTGTGAAAACGTGTATGCCACGGGTATTTTGTTCGTTCTTGGCTTTTTACTCGCCTACGATACCCTCTTAGATGTCCCGATCTAGTGGGAAGAAGAGGAGAGTATACATTAGGTCCAAAATCATTTTTTTGATATTCTATATGTTAAGATCAGATCACCTCTTAATCTGCAATATGACAGAGTAAATAGACCCAGCTTTTCAAGCCTCTCTTTGTATGGTAAACCCTGGAATTGCACGAGTAGCTGCTCTCTTTACGTTTTCCGGAATATTCGAGTCACCTTTTAAATGGGTTTGCGGCTCCAATGCAGTTTTGAAGCTTAGTTCTCATTAAGGGTTTTTATACTGTAGTGAACATAGTAGTGTCTAACTTGGTGAATGTCCGTCTTAAAGTCCCGAGGGTTCTAAACTTTTTAGCTTTAATATCGCAGCAGTGGGCCGTGGTCTTAAGTTCATAACTCACTGTCACCACAAGATCCTTGTGAGACCGGACCTCGGGTATAGGCACTTCTATGATGTACCTATTTACCTTTGTATCCCCAAAGTGCATGTAGACACACTTGGCCACACCAGCCATTTTTAGACCAGCTAATCAGAATATCTAAGCCTGCCTGAAGTGCGCATGCATCTGCGTTTCTTGTTATTTCCCGCCAGATTTTTGAGTCGGCGTATAGCAGCATTGGGGACCCAACTATATTTGACAGTTCATTTACATATCGTATAAAAATTAAAGGACATAAGACAGCCTTGCGGTACTCAACTAAGTACTGGTTTCCGGATGGAACACTTGAAATTTATTCTTACTGTCTACGACCTACCAAGAAATCCATAAGCCATTTTAGGAGAGGTCCGACACTGCCTAGATATTTCGGCTTCAAGAACTGTCTATTTGGTGGCACCTTATCAAACGCTCTACTGAAGTCTATGTAGACTACTTACACTGATTTTCTATTGTCTTGAGCCTCTATCCATTGCTCCCTTGCTTTGAGGTCTGTTGTACAAGATAAAACTTTTCTGAAATCATGTTGCTCACTGTTTAACAAGTTGTTGGTTTCCAAGATTATCATTATGGCCTTGTTGACTATTCTTCCCAATATTTTAATTATGACACTGGTGAGGCTGACAGGTTTGTATTTTGATGGAAGTCGTCTTGGTTCTGTTTTATGTATGAGCTTCACGGACTGTAATTATACATGTATTTCGTACCGACTTGTAGCATTCCACTGTACTTGCTGTGCCAAGGCTGATGGCGATGTTCCAACATTTCTTCTTTTGTCTTAGTAAACGTCGAATATCCCGGCCTGTCCAGGGATGACTGTGCTTTTTTTGGGGACTGTTCAGGGTATAAATGGTTGTTACTTGATTGTATAGCTGCCGGAAATGAGTCCATACCTCTTGTACTAATGCTCCTGAGTCCTTAACATGCCTCCACCAAAAGTGAGTAATTTTCGGAAGTTATTTGTTTAAAATAATGTCTTCTACTTCAGGTACACCGAGGCTTCGAAATTATAATAACTAGCTTTTGAATGACTTGTAAGAGCTATAATTTGCTTAAATTTAAACCTAAGTGTAGTAGTGCATCATTCAGACCATAATCATAACCATAATAATAATTCAAATCAATTTATGATATGATTAGTGTTAGTCATCAAACTGACTACACAGCGTCAGATTTTTTTCGCTCTAATGTATGCATAATAAATGATTTCTGAATTTCCTAGATTCCGTTGAATTTTAAATCATCTTTTGTACTCGTTGTGGTCTTTTTTTTAGTGATTGATAATAAATATGGATGAGATTATCCCAGGTCTATGGCTTGGACCTATGCCATTTGCAGAAAATATTTCAGTCTTAAAAAGAAATGGAATAATGTCAATTTTAACATTAGATATCCTGCCATTAGACTGCAATGTATTCAAAGGATTTAACATGAAGTTCTTGTATCTGCGTGACGAGCCATCCCAGGATTTGCTGGAAATTCTTGAAGATGCTTTAAGTTTTATTGATGAAAGTATAAAAAATAACTCAAATATTTTGGTTCACTGGTAAGCGGAGTAAATACATAGTGGTCTAGTTTTTTTAAATTAAAAACGGGTGAACGGAGTATAGTGCTATGGGTGTATCTCGCAGCGCCAGTGTTGTAATCGCCTACCTTATGCGTCGAAATCATTTATCCTATGAAGAGGCTTATAATATTGTTTCGACGAAACGGAGTATTTTGTAATTACGGTTTTACTGATTGAATGTTTTATGGTTGATTTCTATTAATATTTAGTCCAAATAATGGATTTATTAATCAGTTAAAGTTGTTTCATACTATGAAGTGGACGGTCAACCGTGATTCTCCATTATTTCAGCAATATATGACGAAAAGAACCTTCTCAGTTTTTACGGGTTTGCTGTTTATAAGTGTTATTTCTAATCCCTCTTTTTAATAGATTATAATGGTGATCTTTTAGAAAGTCAAACAGTCTATCAGTTGCACAACACACCTTCAAGTTTTAGATGTAAAAAATGCAGGTTTCTGTCCTTTAAAAAAATAAATACGATTTTTTTTTCAAAATATGAATTTATCATTGTAGACAAGTGTTATTCAATTCGAATCAGTTACGCATTCATCAAAAACCGGAGACAACACCTAATCCTCTTATAAATTCTACAAAATCCAAGAACACTGATAACGTATCTAGTGTATTAATCAAAGGTGTTTCATTAAATAACTCTCTTTTACAATGTGATAAAAATGAATTGTTCTGTGACCCATTGGAATGGACATTGCACAGTACTAGTGATGTTCAAGGAAAGGTATGCAATCCCGTTATTTCGTTGTTGAAGAATATGGAGTTTTGTAAACCACTAGTTTTAACATTAGTTTGTTTGCTATTCCTCCAGAGTATTTATACTTTGAACCATCTTTAACAGATATTTCGGCCATGGTACATTGTCTTTGTAGTATTAGGCAACCAGTTAAAGCATAGAACCTGATACTTATGTACATCGATTCAAGTTGCTATACCCTATTAGCACAGATGGATTATATTGTCATGCTTTATCCCAGAATAGTAGAGGCAGTAACGGTATCAGCGGCAACAAGAAATGTTAGACATCGAAGACACGACTCGGAAAGAAAATATAGATTGGTGAAGAGTTCATAATCTCAGAATTTAGGAGAATACAAAGAATGGATGCACCTGCGCTATGGCGAATGATTTTAAGCCATATTATTCAGTCTCTAACGATTGGTTGCAGTGATCACGCGGACACCATCCAGGTAGTCTCTACCTATTAACATGGCTCAGTCCAATTGTTAGTGACTTCAACCAAAACGTGGCATCAGTGCATGAAGTCACTAATTTCTAGTCTTAGCCATGTTGGTAGATGCAGACTACTTGGCTGGGGTCCGCGTGACTATCGTAACCAATGGTTGGAGATTCTGGGTGACATGGCTCAAAATCGGTCACAATGGCGTAGGTGTATACACTCAGTCTTCCCTTAAACTAAGAGATTAAAATCGTTTTATATCTTTCTTTCCACGAACCGATTCTTTTTTTCTGTACTATATCCTTACATAAGATCTTTTATATATTACACGATTGAGTTAACTGATTCTATGAATCCGGTGTTCATGTTGTTGTGCTAATGCGGTATGACAACTTGGACCGGTGCATATATGTGCCTGGTGCTACGTTGTAGCTGACTGACTGTTAGTGACATCATGGACTGGCGTTGCGTTTGGGTTTGGGCGCTCTTAGTTTTGTTCCAGCCTGTTTCTACACCAAACAACATCGCTCGTTGAGGTAGGCCGTAGTTAAGCTTACGTAACGAATGTCCCAACCACCTCAGTTGATACAGACTCACTACCTGATGGTAGTCTATTCCTAATCCATGCATTACTGAGTCTGTGATCTCAACACACATGAGCAATGCTTCGAAGACATCTATGATGGAATACTAGTAACCTACGAATATCCTCTATTACTAATGGTCATGTTTGACACTCATAAAGTAGAACGAATTGAACTGCTGCTCAGAGAACCCGTCCTTTGTTTGGCAAAAGGATGTCACCTGCACCACAAGTGATGCAAGTTGGTAAAAGCCAGTCGGACTGTCAGTGTATGTGAAAATTTCGTCAGTCATCAGATCATCATGATTAATGAGACGCCCAAGATAAGTGGAGTTGACGATGCGTTCAGTTGCCCCACTCATTGTGATTAATCCGGGTGATGACGCAAGCCAATCGCGAAGCAACATTTTGCACTTGGCAGGAGAGGATTGCATCTCAAACATGCTTGCATTGTGTTTTAAGATGGTCAGAAGACTGAATTTTTCTAGCGTCTTCACCGAACACAACTATATCTTCTGGACATTCCGAGTGAGTAAGTGAATCTTCTGGTAGATCAACACCTGAATAGTCGAACGATGATAATATTATTTCTAAAGGCATATCTATGACAGTTAAACCAGCCTGGTTTACTCGGGTTTGCTTTTCAAGAGTTCTAGTTAGATGTGGAAGTATTATAGAGACTAGTATTTTAGACACCGAATTATTTAAACTGTTTGCTCTGTGATTACCATAAGACGACTTTTGTGATTTCTTATAGAATAACGATCAGCGACCGAGACCGATTGCATTGAATTACGTGCAATTTCCAGATTTTAGCTAAGATCTCAGTTAATGTAACTGCTAGAACTGGGCCATCATCCTTAAAAATCTAAGGGGTTAGTCCATCAGACCCTGCTGCTCTCTTTCGCTTTAGATTGCCTATAGCCTTATCAACCTCACCAAGAGTTGTAGGACATACGTCTATTTGCTATTCAGCTCGCTTTGAGATAGTAAGTAAGTAAAGTGTGGTTGGAGGCCAGTTGAACTGTTCCCTAAAGTGTTCTGTCTATCAGTCCGATCTCCAGGATTGACAGTGAATATTAGTTCCGTCTTTTACTGAGATAGTTTCACTAACGGCTGTATTTTTATTACCCATTTCCTTGATAGTTCTGAGCAGTTGATTGCTGTTACTTATCGCAGCTGCCTTTCCCATCTCTTCTGTTTTCACAACTCACCACTGCTCACAATCATTGAGTAGGCTTTTTGTCAAGCAACGTTTAAGCTGCCTCCATTCCTCATCGTGTTTGGAGCCAGACGGGATGAGTTTACAAGTATCTATCAGTTCCGTAGATGCTGCTGAAACCCATTGATTTTTCTTAACATTTGGTTTCAGTAACTAGTAGATATCACGGCTGTTTCCATAGCTTGTTGGATATCATGCCAAGTTACATCGGGTTAGATATAATTTTCACGGTTGACTAGCTCCTTCTCTAGTCGTTCCTGAAATGTATTCTTCACTTTTTTATGATTGAGTTAGACTGTAAGAGGTTTTTTGCAGTGACTTTTCTGCATTCAGTAAGACAGACAGATACGTGCTCAAATTAGACCATAGTCTCAGTCTAAGCCTCTGCCCGACCGTTGTTGCTGCCTTGACGTGGTAGTCGGGCTTGTCTGTCGTGATGAACCAATTGAGCTATACTTGCTGGGACAATCGTTCCTCAAGGTCCTACCATGTCAGAAAGGTCGGTTGAAGAGCAGTAAGACGAAAAGCAACAAACCCAAGGTCCGAAGGCGAAGTCGTACTGCTGACTGTACAGATGTGTGACAGCAGTAAGGTGTTTCCTTCAGACAACCAGCATAACAGCGATGCTGCCTTCCCACAAGGAGGGGTAGAGTTAGAAATGGTCTACTCTAGAAATGCACACCTCACCTTATCTCACGGATGTTCGTCTACGGCGGTAAGGTTTCAAAAAGTACGAAGCTAACACGAAAATTACTTACAAAATGTCGTGTATGACCGGCCCCAAGCAGTTGTCCATTGGGCACCGCGGTCATATTCTCAGGTCACTAAGACTTCCTCTAATCCAATTTCCTTTTCAGGTACCTCCGGAAGGACCCTTACACGGTGTGGGTAACCGGGAATTGATAACCGCCCTCATACCTTTAACAGCACTCAAGACCACTGCTGACTGGTTGCTGAATTGTGTTGTTTAATCCATTAAATAGAATTCCTAGTCCAGTGGTGTGTGCATTTTTTGGTATTATATTTTACCAGACTTTCGTGTGTTATTACTTTTTTAATTGAAATATAGGCACGTACTCAGTGAATCTAGCTAATTCTCAGTGTTAGGCACTATCCAATAGTATTAGTTCTTCAACTCATTTCGCCTTTAGCTTTGTTAGTTCTTATAATAAATTTAGTCGGGATAATATGTAACCTATAATAGGGGCTCCATGGATTCTAATGGAGATGTATTTCGCTTGTTCAAATCTCACCATTTTCCTCGACTCTGGCAGCTGAATAGTGTCATAAACACTATTCATACAAATACTAACAGAAAGCCGAATTTATGTGCTTTTGTACATTTCTTTATCACATTTTAGCTTTATTGTCCTGGATGCAACGCTAAAGTTGGCTCTTTCAATTGGTGTGGTAAGCTTGTTTTACTAATAAAATTTATTAATTTAATTGGGAAAACTATTAAATTAATTTAATGTTTGTTTTTCACACACTTGAGGTAAGTGTTTACTGAAAGCGATTGTGGCTAAGCACAGAGTACTAGTGGGAAAAACATGTTAGTTGTATGGTGGGCGATTATTGTGGCGCATATCTATTTGGTGCCTCCTTGCACCAATGTTTATGTGTTTAAATAAATAAATATGTGAGTGATGTGATTAGCTTGTGCAAGCTGAAGTGTCTGGGAATTTGTTTGTCATTCTGATTTTCAGTATTTACCGATGTAGTGGTATGTTAAAAATTAGCTGAAGATAGTCAAACCAGAAAGTTATTTACCATCAATACGAACGGCCTTAATTACTAATGTCTGATGGCATTACCTTTGTGAGAATAAATATTGCACAAAAGTGGATCTGTCGGAGGAACTTTATTTGTTTAACAGCCTAGCAGTATGAAAGAAATTCAAGTAGATTAAAAACATCCGTAAAGCTAAAGCGAAAAAAACGCATAAAGCGTTCAACATTTTAAAGAAAATCGTCGATGTTTGCTCAGGATACTGAGTTCTGGATCATTTAATTTCTGTTATTCAAAGCTCTCACCTCAGGAAGTTTACACTTCCATGCGTATCTCGAAACAGCAGTGAGTAACCCCATAAGTTGGTGTAATGTCCTGGTTTATGGAAACACCTGTGATGGCTGTAGGTAATGGTGGTGTCGATCTCTTACCTGGAGAAAGACTTCTCGACCTTGAGTATGCGGATGATATTGTTTTACTGTTCAATGATACTCAAGCCATGCAATCCGCATTTACTCAGTTGGGAATAAGTGTCCGTAGATATGGTATGTGCTTTGCACCTTCAAAGTGCAATGTACTTTTACAAGACTGACAGGACACTGATTCTTTTCTCACCCTGGGTAATGAGCAGATAGAAGTAGCCGAAAAGTTGGTGTATCTGGGTAGCTGCACAGCTACTAGTGGTGGCCCCCAGATGCCCTGGTACGGCCGAGAGTGGGGAGAGTCCGTTCTCCCTCTCGAAATGCTCTCACATGGCCACGCGTATATAACCTCTGCCAGGGAAGTCCTACTCATTGCCTTCTCGTGGCGGGGTGTTTTTGACGAAATTGAGAGGATGAAAAGCGAATGTCCGGCGCTTTAACCGGGTTGGTGGACATGGAGAGTCCACTTAGCGGAGTTGGAAAACCCTGGTTCCAAACCAATGGTGCACATGACTCAGAATAGGAGCCAGTATTAATCCTACTGTAACTTCATTTTGCTTTTTTTTTAAATGGACGTAACTTCTTTAACTAGAAGAATTCTCTCTGGCTTTACTTTTCCTAATTGGACTGTTTCTCCCGTTATTATTATTTTACTCTCATATACTGAAGAAACAAATGGCGTATGAACCAGCTGTTCGTCCACGGCTACCATGGGACTGCTTCTCCTTACGGTGCTCCACTGCCTTGTGGATCAGACCTTCAGGTCGAAGGCTCCGGGTGTGGCCCCATAAGAAATCCACCTGGTTCCGTTTGGTCACTCAGGCAATATCACAGCCCTCACACATATCAAATGAGATTTGTGTGACGCATATGTATTTGGTGCCTCCTTGTACCAATATCTGTGTTAAAATAAATAAATAAATAAAATAAATGAGTGGTGGTGTGAGTAATGAGACCAATTCACGTATAGTGAGAGCCACAGCGGCTTATGCCAATCTGGGCCATCTTTGGCACTTTCATGATGTTAGTTTGGCTGTAAATGGTCGGATGGACAACGCTTCGGTGAGAACAGTCTTGTTCTGTGCTTGTGAAACCTGACCTTTGCGTGTATGGTCATTGTTGTTGCCGAAGGATTGTTGACATCCAGTGACAACACCATATTATTAATGCAGAAGTTAGGCATCGTGTGTTCGTGTACAGCGACGACAATTCAATTAGTGTCACTTTCTTGAAACATCGATTTCGGTGGTTCGGACATGTTCTACAAATGTCGTCCCACAGGATTCCACGTGATGCATTATTTGCCGATGCTGGGACTGGTTGGAAAAAAGCAGAGTTGGTTAGTGTATGAAATGTTGTCGTGGTGTGAAAGAAAGCTATACAGGACTGGCTTCTGTTGGTCCTTCACAACTTCCTGGTTGGGGTCTCAGATTTATTGCAACAGAGTGGCTAGAGACATTATCAGACATGACTCAGAATAGGAGCCAGTATTAATCCTACTGTAACTTCATTTTGCTTTTTTTTTAAAATGGACGTAACTTCTTTAACTAGAAGAATTCTCTCTGGCTGTACTTTTCCTAATTGAACTGTTTCTCCCGTTATCATTATTTTACTCTCATATACTGATTTCTGTTCTTTGTTGTTCTCCTCTTTCTTATATGCATTTTACATTCTCTATCTCTTCACAACTTTATTGTTATTGTGTGGTGGATATGTATTTGGTGCCCCTTTATACCAATATTTATGTGTTCAAATAAAAATAAATATTTGTGGTCAGAGAAACATAAACTAAAGACATTTGATGAATAATAGTGATATACACACACGTTTTTAAAAAGTCAGGGTTATAGGAGAATAATTGATGAAGTCAAAATGTGACTTAAATTTTGTTACTGTTTGCAAAAGACGGTTATCATTTGAACCAATTTTCTCTTGTCCTTCAAATAAGTTATCTCATCATACCATCACACAGAAAAGTCTAATGCTACACTATTTCTGAAGCCAATGTTCAAGCTATGTATCATTAAAATGTATTATACAGCCAAATTCGTCATTACTGAAGGAGTAAAACTCATGCTTCCCCCTTAAACATCATCATCATCAAACAGATGTCATGCTGGTAGGTGCGAATTACCTGGCTGAGTGGGGTTTGTACAGTTATTTTGACTGATAGGGAGAGATGGATGGTGACTAGCAGTGGAATCCAGAACGCACGTTTTGTCTTATTTGGGACTCGTCAGCTAGATTCCACTGCTGACCACCATCCGTCTCTGCTTATAAAGCTTGTTACTTAGGGCAATATCGTGGCAGTCCGCACATGATGCACATATGCCAACAACAGACTGATTAATTGAAGTTCCTAAACAACAATGGGAAGATACAAGCAAACAGTACTAAATGAATTTAAACTTCACCCCATTGGACAAGCAGGTGGCTATCAGGACTCAGTAGTTAGGTGGATAACGCGATGGCATTTGAAGCGAGTGGTACTGGGTTCGAGTTCCAGGATGAATGTCAACTCTGGGATGCAGGCACATTTGGTTGATGAGTTCCCAATAGGACGAAACGCACGTCCTGAATTCTACTGCTAGCGTCCATCCATCTCTGCTTATAATGCTTGTGATTCAAGGCAGTATCGAGTTAAGCCACACAGGGCGCACATATGCCAATACGAAACTAGTTAATTGCAGTCCTAAACATCAATAGGCAGATTCAAACAGCCAGTACAAAATGAATTATCGTGAATAATGATTGAGACGTTTTAGTGACATGGCTCATAATCGGTCTTAATAGCGCATATACATTCTCTGTTTGTCTTCCCTTAGACCATGAGCTCCATAGTTACCTTGTATCTTTTATCCTCTAAATTCATTCTTCTGAAATCGTATTATCTTTGTCTAGTGCATCTTTAATGTCACTGATACTATTACTACCACTAATTCTATCTTGGTAACAACTTAAATCGATGCCAGGTTCTACGTTGTTTATGATACACAAATAGTTGAGTCAGTCCAAATGGGTGTGTACACTAATTCGTATTAGGAAGTAATCGAGTTATGGCTTCAGTCAGATAGCCATTATCAACGTGTGACGTGTCACAAGTGTGCATTTATACAAGTTGCCACATTTCATATCAGGACATGGCGGCTAAATAAACAAGATGATGAGCAGGTGGTAGAAGAGGATATCGATTGTGACGGAACGCTAAATATAGTAAATACAGTCAAAAAACAAAAGCTATCAAAAGGTAGAAAGTCGGAAGTAATACTTAACTCAAGATTTGGAGCAACATAATGAATAAATGCAACTGGGCCACTGTTACGTGTTCTACGCCATGTCACCCAATGTTTCCAAACATTAATCAGATTATTTGTGCCGACCTTAACCAAGTAGTGTCTGGATCTATTAACATAGGTCCCCAACAATCATTGATTTCATGGACTGATATTACGTCTTGGTTTGGCCGCCATAACTTCCAATCTTCCACTACGTCAGCCAACATCTTTTAACGAACTAGGTAATATTTGGTGTACGTAACATGTTCCATCCATAGCCTCAGCAAAAGATTTGCTACATTCGTTCAGTACTGTGAATTTGACCCCAGTGTTGTTCACTCAGTTTTTTCTGAGATACGGAAGTAATACTTAGAAGACACTTATAGTTAAAAGCCTGTAGTATACTAATTTGTTCTATTCCCATAAACCATACTTAGCAGCCATATATTATTCTAGAGAGGATTGTTGTGCACTATGCTCTCTCCTCATTTTCCATCCGATCATCCTGCTTACGTCAAATGTGACGTAGGTTGTTAAAAACTGCGGGGAACTTTGAATACGTGCTCAGATTATATCAGATGTTAACCTGTTAGGGTTGCTTAGACTTTCAAGATTAGTAGTCATCGCTCTACTGCTTCACCTCTCACGGTTATTCTACGCTCTGACTCAGATTAGTTCTAAGCAGGAGTTCGAATTTACCAGGAGAGGAACTAATCCTAAACAACTTGCATTGTATGGGCTATCAAAAGACTCGATTTTGTCTGGGTCTTTTCCTATCAGAGTGATATCGTCTGCGTATTGCAAGTCGCTAATTAAATCTTTCGTTAATTAGAATAGTTTTTTATAAGTTAGAGATATAAAGTATTATTATTAATATAATATCTTTGCAGAAGTTTCATAAGTATGAATATAACTGGGAGTCTTGAAGAACATATAATTTTACGGATTTGGATTTGTTCAACTAAATAGCTTTCACAAATTTTATGTACTTTTTTAGCCAACCTTTTAGTCAGAAAGCTTGCTACACAATTTATCAGTCGATGAAATCAGATGCTGCCTTCAGGTGAGGAAATGCCACTATTGTTAGATGTCAGAAATTAGACCTTTGTTCTACAACTTCATAGAAGTTGAATACTTGATCAAAACACTTAAATCCATATCCGAAACCTCCGTGATTTTCTCGAATTTGTTGTTCACAAAGATTAATTCAAAGCAAACTCCATAATTTTTTTACGCAAGATGTTAGAGGCTAGTTCTTAAATTTATAAGACCCCTAACCCTCAAGAAACTCGTACACCTATGTGTGGGAAAATAATTTGTTTTTATCAATAAGTCTACCTAAGTCTTTAACCCATTGTTTATTAACTGGATGAATGTACCATACTTTCCACTTTTCAAACCTATTTGATGTCTTGCCTTTTTCACATATAATACCTTTACAACAGAAGATTTAAACCAAATTGTTTAAAAGGTGTACTAAACGAATATACCAAGTTTTTCATGATATATGTATATATATTCAAAACAAAACTTTATTTTCATTGATTTATTTAGGCGAACCATGTGTATGTGGCACATGGGTAGTTCCAGCATTTCATTTCAATCGTAATCACATTGATCGTGTACCAATACGTTCGAGAAATGTGATTACTATTCCATCGAAGCCTGTAGAAGACAACAATTCCTTCGTTACGAATGCCGATATGAATCAATCATAATCTTATCCACTGTATGTTTCCTCTATCCTATATTGTTCTGTCTTCTTTGTAATATATGAGCGCGCATTTACATCAAACTGATAGTTTTCTCAAGTTTCCTCCTCTTTCCTTAAATACAATTTAAATCAATTTAATATCTTCAAGAGATTTATTTCTTATGATTTATTTGATTATTATGTATATTTCCCACTTTGTTTTAGAATAGTTGGATCCATTCGTTTTATCAATAAAACTACATTCTGTTTCATGGAATTCTTGTGTTTTTTTTTGTCAAACAGTTGAGATAATAAGCAATAGTACCTGTTCTGTGGGTGGTGACATTGATATTGATATATTGCAAGTGTTTAACAAAAATCTAATTGATATGTACAAAAATATTAGTAATCTAACATCGCTACATGCAATCATCCTGAAGATACAGATGTTTATTAACAGTTGTCTACGCAAAATACTTCGGATCCGTTGGCCGGACACTATTAGCAACAACCAACTGTGGGTGAAAAGAAACCAGATCCCAGCGGAGGAAGAAGCGCGGGAAGTGGATAGAACACACATTGAGGAAGTCATCCAACTGCGTCACAAGGCAAGCCCTCACATGGAATCCTCAAGGCCAAAGGAAAAGAGGAAGAGCAAAGAACACATTACGCCAGGAAATGGAGATAGACATGAGAAAAATGAACATGAATTGAATGGAATTAGAAAAGAAGGCCCAGGACAGAGTGGGTTGGAGAATACTGGTTTGCGGCCTATGCTCCATTAGGAGTAACAGGCGTAAGTAAGTAACATCGCTACATCCATTTTCTGTCGTTTATTGTCAATCTAAACTCTTTGATCAATCATGTTCGAATCTATCAGTCAGTCAGTCAGTCAAAAACAACTAAGGAGCTGAGGTAATACAAAGCAAATTATTGCTACAGTGTAATCACGGTTTGACAGGCGGAAGATGAACTCACTTATACCAGTGAGATTTCTACGACAGGTGAAGAGCCAACACGCATACACATTTTACTCCGTATGGTTTGCCTAAGATTTTGGGCAGATCAATACTAAAATAAGATTTATAAATCCATTTCGAACGTATTTATTATTCAAGATGTACAAAACGAGTTTTGTCATTTACATCAAATAAGACTCATCTATTTATAGGGGGTTGTGGAGATAGTCGTGGTCGTAGATATGCACAACTGTGTACCTCCATACTTAGATAAAACGGTTGTCCGGTGCTTCCAGCTTTCTAATAGTAATCTAACTTAGATCGGTTCATGGTTTCAAACACATGCTTATTGTAAGTTGATCATTAAATTTCATGATACGAAGTAAATCCTTAAAATTTTAGACAAAGAACGTGTTACCCCTTGAAGTATTTCTCTGAGAAAATTAAATAAAAAGGGAGGGAGTGCATGGTTTTGACTCAGGCTAAGTCAAATGATATTTTCTAGTTGATGTTAATTTATGATGGAAGCTGTCATCAAATTAACCGAACTGTTGCAAATAAATAGGAAGTTGAGATATACATTTGTGGCAGCGTTACACTTCCATAAGCTTATTGACAGGACTTATTTAAAACTCAACTTTCGTTTTGAAATTAAGTGTCATTCATAGTCCCATTAGTTTATTTGGGCGACTGGCTGTTGGATCTGGCCGATCTTTCGTTTATATATATATGTAAATGCTTGTATGTATATATTCAGACAATAATGTATACATTGATTTGATTTACAAATTAAGTTCTCACTCCATTTATCCACTCAAATTGTTTGATCTGCTAAATCTTTATGCGTGATATATAACCATCCTTAATATACCTCGTATTCAACTTCTTGTATCGAGTTGTTAAGTAAACTTTGTCACTCAACGGGATCAATCTAATAAAGTATATGCAATTTCTCATTGGTTTCGAATAGGGTTAGCACAGAGACAGTCACTGTTTGTAAGGTCTTGTTAATTCAGTTGTGAAGTTCAATGACAAAATCTTTTGCTTATTTTGATAGTTAAATCTTTCGGGAGAAGGAATCTATAAGAAATATAACTTAGATAGTGAGTTTCTGAATTTACTATTGCTCACACTCGTACGGTTGTCAATATATATATATATTGACAGAACAGGTAGAATACCAAGCTAACAACCTGACAATTTCTGACTAGTCTGTTATAAGGTCAATCTAGAACATTGAACATCATTAAATTAGATGTGGACAGATCTGGCAACTAATGTGGTGACAGTTAAAATAAACCTACATGTACTTTTTAATATTCAAGATATGTCATCAGTCGTGATAGATTTATCAGACATACTAGTTTGACGTTGTCCTGAAATAGTCTACTGGTAAAATACATCGAAACTGTTCTTTTCAAACAGATTAATGCGACAAACTACTTTCAGTTAAAAATCTTTGATCATCTATTCGCCTATCAAACCTTTCAAAATTGTATTTGAACGCGTTTCTTTTGCTATGTTCATAGACTATAAACAGTTTACGAAAGCACTTCATGAGAAGTTAGCGGTAGTCACATAAGACTCATTATTAATTAAGATGCTTGACATTAGAATCAGGCAGTCATTTACTTTGTTTGGATATATACAATAGATTTGACCATATAATGGTTGACATAGTTTGACTGTTAAATCTATGTAGTGGTTTTATTTATCTGTTAACATATCAATAACATCAGATGACAAAGTTTTGTATCTTTTAAGGCCATGACAACTGAGGCTACTGATAAGCATACTGTTCATGTTATGGGTTTCAATTGTGCCTAGCACATTGGAAGTAAAGGTGAGCAGTTCAAAAGCTGTTATTTGTCCAATCATTGGTGGAATATTTAAAATATAAAAGAGTTCGGACTCTATTATTAATTGTGACCAAAGAGCAATCACAAGTAATTCGTTCAGGATTCGACTATAGCTTTTATCTTGACGTGGTGGTCGGGCTTGCTTGTCAAGATGAACCAATCGAGATATACTGTCTGGAACAGTCGTATCTCAAGATAATATCACGCCAGACAGGTTGGTTAAACAACAGTAAGACTAAAAGCAGCAAATCCAAGGTCCGACAGTGAAGCCGTACTGCTGACGGTACAGAGGTATGGCAGCAGTAAGGTGTTTCCTTTAGACGACCAGCATAACACCGATGCCCCCCCCCCCTTTCCACTAAGAAAGAGCGAGGTTAGAAAAGGTCGACCCTAAAAATGCATACCTCGCCTTATTCCACGGATATCCGTCTCCGGCGGTAAGGTCTCCACAAGTACGGAGCTAAAACAAAAATGACCTAAACAAGGGTCGTGTGTGACCAACCTCAAGCAGATAGCCCTTGAGAACTGTAATCACTCTCGCAGGTCACTAACACCAAATTTTCTTTTCATGTACTTTTAGAAAAACACTTCCACAGCGTGGGCAACCAGGAAGTGATAATCGCCCTCATATCTCTAACAGTACTCAAGACCACTGTATTCATAACCAATTCCCCTCTTCAATTCCTTTTAATGCTCCCACTTCGGCTTTCAACTCTGAACTTCCTCTTCAAGTGTCACCACAGTCAACGATTCTAGTGCGCAAAACATTGTCCCAGGTATACTGAAACCTCACTTCAAACTACACATTGGAGCCTTCAACATACTCATCCTGTGTCAAATCGGTCAGCAGGCCTCCTTGGCTAAAATTCTAGGGTCTCGTACCATTGATGTATGCTGTGTCTTCGAAACACGCATACAGGATCCTAGTGTGGTCATTTACATGACCTTACCTCGCCAAAAAAGGAGCCGATGAGATACACCCTCCGTTTATCTGGCGACCCGACGTTGAATTCTCATGGACTTGCTGGTTGGAGACTGCGTGACATTACTCAGAATCGATCAAAATGGTGTAGGTGTATACACTCTGTCTTCCCTTAAACCCTGAGATTAAAATTACTACATATCTTTCTTTCTCTGAACTCTTATATGCAATCTTTCTTTTATATATCACCTCCACAGAATTAACTACTATGAATTCGGTGTTCATCATGTAGTCAATTTATACTTTGATAGGCAATATGAATACTAGTGAGCTCGGTCGTATTGAATTGTATTTGTCAAATATTGAACTTCTCTATACACGACAATATTTATCACCATTATTTATGTTATTCTAATGGTTTTTACAAGTGTTCCTTCAGTTTGTAAATATGTTTTATAGATAGATATTAACTAGATAGCTGGAACCTTAAATCTAAGGGGTTGTTGGAATCAAATACTTAAAACTGAAACCATAATCGACTTATCTTATTTTTAATTCATTAGATTATACAAAATTTATTATGATTTAATTATATTTTAAACAATAAATATAATTAAATCATGAGGAGGATGGCCAATCAACTGATGAAGTAGTGAAACTTCATCAGTTGAGATGGCTGGGACACGTGTTACGTATGCCCAACCACTGAATGCCTCGACATGCGACGTTTTATGGTGTAGGAGTAGGTTGGGATAAGGCTAGGAGCGACCACATCAAAAAATGGCACAAGTCCATGAAGTCACTGACAAGTGAACTGAGTCATGTTGGTAGGTGTAGACTACCTGGTTGGGGACCGCGAGATGATGGTTAGAGACCTTGAATGACATGGCTCAAAATCGTTTGCAATGGTGCAAGTACATCCACTTCTTGTGATCTAAATTCTAATCTTCTGAATTCTTCATGTTCCTTGTTTCCTCTTTCCAAATTTATTTCACTGGATTATACTAATTAACTAACATCTCCAAACCCTAATGTTTCCGATTACTGCTTATACTCTTACTACCTCTACCACTACGGGACTTGAATCGACAACTGCATCTCTGTGCTAATGTAGTATGGCAACTTGAACTGATATACGTAAGTACGAAGTTCTACGTTGTTGTTGCTGACCGACTGACCAGATTTTAAACAAATATACTGTCTACTTATAAGTAACTTAAAGTTATTTCTCAAGTAATTGAAAAGTTTCTAATGTTGATTTTTTTGTATCTGTGATATGGAACTAGAATACCTAGACTTAAAATTATTCGTATGTAATATGTGCTGTGAGAAGTCTATTCTTCAGAAAAACTGGTTATTCAATATAAGTTCTACTCACGTACGTCAATCCTAAGATTCCCAATTAGAAGAATGATGTAACAACTTGAAATCAACAATTGTTTGTTAAATTTTCTAAAGATTGTGTCAGTTATTTCATGGTAATTTATCAGATATGGGAGTTTATCGTCAAAGTTGGGATGTGCGTTGAAGATGGTAATAAATGATGTGAAACATTGATACTGTAATCTTGACCTTATACGATTCATATTGAAACTTCCCTCAGATTCTCTAAGTGAAATTGACGGACCGATTTTTTCACAGATCACTCCGAATCTCTTTAGCATAAGAGATGGTTGTTTTGGGAACCTCGACTTTATTGATAAGTCATAATCAGATAAATTAGCACTGAAGATTCTTGGCGAAGTATGATAATTTAAATATTATCAGTGTAGGGTTATGGAGATTATTAAGTGTTTGATTGAGATCATGAACCGATTGATGTTAGACCACCATTGAAAACCTGGAAGCACTGGACGGCCGTTTCGTCCCATTGTGGGACTCCTCAACAGTGCGCATCTACGACCCCGCTCGCGGGAAGCCGTGACAGGTATCTAACTCAATATAATGGAAGATGGTCGCGCAATTTCGTGGATTGGTTGGTAGTAGAAGTTAACATCTTTGAATGCCAGCTGAGTGGTCTAGAGGTTAAGCGTTCGTGTGCGAGACTCAAGGCCGTGGGTTGGAATCTCGCGAAGTGGGACCGTGGACGCGTACTGCTAAGGAGTCTCAAAACAAGATGAAACGTCCGTTCAGTGCTTTCAGATTTTCAACGGTAGTCTAACATCAATCGGTTCATGATCTGAATCAAAAACTTAATAATTTCTACAACCCTATACTGATTATTGTTTTTTTAAGCTAAATAAATTAAAATTCTCTTCTAAGCAATGACCCCATAGAAATAAGAAATTAATTTTCTATGATCCCAATTGAAGTATAAATGGAAACCACAGAGAACTGATCAGTTGCTTCATCCTATTGTGGGACATGGTAACAGTCCACACCAATGACCTGACTAGGAACATTCTATGATAAGTACAATCCATGAATTTAAATCAAATTATTTTCGCCATGTAAGATCACCTATATCTTACTAACTAGTTATTCTACTTTATAACAACTAAAAAAGCTTGTGACTTAGGGCAATATCGTGGCAGTCCGCACATGATGCACATATGCCAACAACAGACTGATTAATTGAAGTTCCTAAACAACAATGGGAAGATACAAGCAAACAGTACTAAATGAATTTAAACTTCACCCCATTGGACAAGCAGGTGGCTATCAGGACTCAGTAGTTAGGTGGATAACGCGATAGCGTTTGAAGCGAACGGTACTGGGTTCGGGTTCCAGGGTGAATGTCAACTCTGGGATACAGGTACATCCGGCCGATGAGTCCCAAATAAGACGAAACATGCGTCTTAGATACCACTGTTAGCCACTATCCGTCTTTGCTTAAAATATCCACTGTAGACTTTATAATGTAATCATCCCTAGATTGGCTACATACCAGCTCGAAAGATAAAACACAGATCTTACATCATTAACTCAGTAATAATACAAGTAAACATTACAAAATAAAATTTCATTATTATTGTAATTAATAATAAACAACTTTTTTTAAAGAGACGCGCATATTTGTTCTTTGTTAATCCATGAAAAAAGGGATGTAGACCGATATTTATGTATAAATTAATAATAATAATAATGATAATAATAATAATAATAATAATAATAATAAAACAACAACCACAGTAACAACAACAGTGAAATACAAGAATGTTTGTTTCAATGTTTAGTTTTATCAATTGGGATGTAATCGTTTTGTTTGTTTGTGTGTGTGTATATGTGTAATGAATAACTTTCATCAATTCACATTGACTTACATAAAAATTAAACAAATACACATTGTATGCATATATATATATATATATATATATATATATATATATATATATATGTGTAGGATAAGAGGACTTACTTACTTACTTTACTTATGCCTGTTACTCCTTGTGGAGGAGTATAGTCTGAGGATAAGGGGAATTAAGTAATTGATTATAAATTGAAGGCAACTATTGAATGATATACAATAATAAATTAAATTGAAGAAAAAAACGATCAAATTATATCAATAAATCAAATGAGAAGATCTACTGAAGAGAAAACAAAAGAGACAATAATTGAATAAAACACAAATTACAAATAATAATAATTGCAGTATTTGTTTAAATAAAGCAATTGTATTTGATATTTTATAGAAGGTGCACCGGATTCAATGTTACATAATCAAAGAAACTCATATAGGAGATGATACACGCCTAGTGACGATCAATGAAGAATTAAATTGGAGGCGGGGTGGGGGAAAGGGAATGCATAATACTTTAGTAGATAGATTTACAAGTATAATAATAATAAGCAATTTGTTTAACATGAATAAACAACATCAGATGATCCAGTAACATCAGTTTAACCGAAAATAACAATCATAATAATGAAATAAAACCCAATTTAAAAAAAAACAATAAGAAAAAACATTGAGAGATCAAAAATGCAAAAGAAGAAGAAGTTAGACAATATCTTTTAGTTGTTGTTGAATTCATTAAAAGTAGGAATGTTAATATTGTCATAACAATAATTGAGATAATTATGTTATGTAATAAATAGATAGGATATTTATAATGAAGTCCATCTATAGCTTTTCTAGAATCACTATCAGTCCCAAGCCCGGATAAAAGACGAGAGTTGAGCATGGGGTTAGCGATCTCATCTTGTAGAAAACTAACACGTTAAAAAGAAGAAAAAAAAACCGCTAACCAGAACTATTCATCATAATGATTACAATTAAAAATAGAAGAGAATGGTGGATAGATTCAATGATAGGAGGATTAAGAAAGTGTATATATCACACCTATTGCATATACATTTGTGTACATTATAATGATATACTTTGTTTAAAATAATGATGGTTATGTAATTGAATATCTGAATAAATTCATACATTCATTCAATTGTATATTTGATAGACATGCAAAGAAACAAACAAACAAACCATTAATTCAGTCAGTCAGTAACAACGTAGAACTTCGTACGTACGTACATCAGTTCGAGTTGCCACACCACATTAGCACAGAGATGGTCGTTGAAACCACTAACTCATATATAAATGACAAAGAAAAGGCCCGAAAAACAAAACAAAACATCCTGTAATGATCAATAATAATCAATATTCATACTATTTAATTAAAGTAAACAGTTATATTGTCCTATTTTACTTTTGAGCTTTATGATTATTATTATGATGATGATTATTAACAAGATCACCGAAAAAGGAATGAACTTTGATAATGTTGAATAAAAAAAGGAGAACAGAACAATAACATCATTATTACCAGCACCACCACCACCAGCACCAACCAACAACAACATCAACACCAAAAATAACCACACAAGTGACCAATAACTAGTCGTTTAACATTGAAACGAAATAAAAATGTTTTATTTTAAAAAGTAAACCAGAATAAAATGAATAAAACAAAATGAAAAATTGAAAGGAAGACCGTGAAATGAATAGATCATTTTTCTTTTTTTTTGTTTTCTTGTTTTAGATATCAAAATAAACAATGACCGGATCATGGTGAGCATTAGTAACCACCTTTTTTACTGCTTAATGAATCCATATTAATACATTACAATAATGAATAATAATAATTCAAATATGATTTATACAAAAAAGGGAAGTTACACACACACACACACACACACGTGCACGCACACACGCACATGGAGAGAAAGAATGAGTCAAAGTGAGAATTAGGCACAATAGTGTGAATGACATATTCATCTAATATATATTCGAAATATCTAAATGAAATAATTCGATTGAATAATTGATAGAAAATATCAAAAATATATTGTAGATTTTATAGTAAGTATTATTTCAGACAACAACAACAACCATAACTACTGTGATTGTAGGCATTGATTTCGGAATTGATCTTCAAGGTACCTACTCTACTGTTCCTACTCCTAACTCCTCTCCCTTTTTCTCTTTATCTCTCTGACATCTGAATAAAAAAACATCACTTATTTACTTATGATTCAATAAAAATACATTTAGAAAAATACAAAGAAATAAATAAAATGAAAATGGAAGGCTAATAATACAACAGCACAACCGAATTACAGATGAAGAAATTGAAAGAATAATATTACCCGGTAACTAACTGTATGTAGGGGGTAGCTGTTAGTTGATTAGTTGTTGTTGATGATAATGATGATGATTTGCTTATTTTCTCACATTCACATACATAAAGACAAGTAGACAATTTGAATCAAGTATTATAATTTTTTTTTTTAAAAAGAAATCCATTTACATAGTAACCACAAAATGTGTGCCTATGGATCATTGGAAAATATTGATATACACGATGTATTAGATAGATTACATGAACCATTGATATTATTTACTCCATTAGTCATTGTAATTATTGGTGATGATGATGGGATTGTTGTGATATGATTAACAAGCGGATAAATTTGAGGATAATTCACAACATCAGATTGATCTAATAATGTAAATGAATCATCCAAAGATGTTTGTAGCATACAATCATATTCCCCATTGACATCATCACCGATACCACTTAAATTCATACCATTAGGTGATAAATTTATCGGTGGAAGTTGATTAGAATCTGTTGTTGATGAACAACAATCATCATTGGTAATATTCATTTGATAAATATTATAATTTGGTGTACATGGTTGTTTTATACCATTTAATGAATGAGATGAACATGATGATGTTGATGTTGAATTAGCTGGTCGTTTACGAGTTTTTCTTGTACCTGATCGACTAGATGAAATAGCAGCAACTGGTGATGGTGTATTATTACAATCAGAATTTCCATCTATACATGGATTTCCATTGGAATTAGGTATACGACCAAAACGTCGTTCATCTTTACATTTCTGTGCCATACGAGCACGTACAGCTGCGGCTGGTTTATTGAATCGTCGACGGATTGTAGCTGAATAAAGTTTAAAAATATATAAAGTAATTGCTTTAAATAATAGTCATTTTAGTTATCTAAATAAAGTACAGATATATGAATGCAAAATATTCTGCTCAATTAATTCCCATTAGGTTCCAAAAATAGATACTACTATCATTGTGGGTATCATCATCAAGAAATTATCAATAAAATGCACTATGTATATAAAATTCAACGGTGAAATTTCTACACAAACATTTGATGTCACCATAGGTTTACTACGACGTCCCATATTGACTGACATTTTTCTCACTACAGTAGAAAACGGTTTACTGGCACGGTATATTGACAGGTTTCCATTTTACTGTAACTTCACCTGTACTCCTACGTTTAATGCCGTTCCGAATTCCAGATAAAGGAGGAGGGGTGACCATGGTGTCAACAAGCCCATCGCCTAGAAAACTACCTTGCTAAAAAACGCTAACCGAAATAGACCATTTAAACTCTGCCCTACAAGTTGAAGGATCATCATTCACAAGAATTGTGGGTATGGATATATCATGGAATGACATCGAATAACTGGGAGAAAAAAATCTAAAATAGTGAGAGCTTTTCAAATTTATATCCCTTCAACAAAGTCATGGGTGGCACTATATTCCCTTACAAACACGCACAAAGTTAAATGGGCCTCACCGAACGACACTGCAGAGAATCATATCGATCATATATACAGATGAAACTGAAGCTAAAGAAGCACTGAACAACCGTAGAAACAGCATCTCATATGTTTAATACAGTCTTCTTTTGAGATACTGACAAACTCAAAGAATTTAAGATAGGTCTTAGCAACAGATTCCAGGCCTCACAAGTTATACTCTAAAAAGAGGAAACTAGTGTGCAGAACAATTGAGGACGGATTAAGGGAGCAATAACTGCAACATGCCACAACGTAATGAACCGAAACAAGCACCAATATATAAGGTGAAACTCAATAGACATATTAGGAAAGACGCACCAACGAATAAATAAAAAGACAGTGATCAACAACATTTGAACAAGAGCAGAGAAGTCAAGGAACAGGCAGAATACATAGAAGCAAATAAGTGGGCGAAGAAAAGCATTAGACCTGACAAGCAGAAATGCGTGGAAGATCTTGCAGCTACAGCGGAAAAAGCTTTAAGAGAAGGAAACATGAGACACTTATATAATACACCGGAGCAACTGAATGGAAAATATAATAGACCAGAAAGACCAGTTAAATAAAAATAAGGCAAGCCAATCACTGAAACTCAAGAGCAGTGAGATAGGTAGGTAAAACACTTTGAGGAACTCTTGGGTAAATCCGTCCCATTAAAACCACCGGACATCGAAGCAGCACACACAAACCTTCCTATAGATTTCGCTCCATCAATGGTCGAAGCAATCAGGATGGTCAAATCAGGAGTGGGAAAGCATTGCTTTCCTTTGTACTATTTAAACTTGTGTTAATTTAATTTGGTTGTTTATTTACTCTGAAAAAGCGGCTTATATTAAGTTACAAAACGTCAGAAATGTAAATTTTTCTACTCGTTGGCATATAGCAAGAAATACACTTACTATTAATATTCTACCCGATTCTCAATGCATTTGAAACTATCAAGTCCAACCTTGACATTGATACCAATATTACACAAACGCTTTGACATTTTAGGAAATAGTAAATATGGGAATTTGCACGAACAAAAATAAAAACCAACTCAATGTTCTTTAAAAAGATATTTATTCTCACTTTGAATTTCTTCATATCACTCACCAGTTTAGATTAGCATGAATGTTGTTATAGGTATGTGGCTAGTTGTCACTTACTGATTACTTCCATCGTGGAAAGATATATATTATTGAGAGACCTGAACAAGAAACTGATTTAATAGTGATTTTGTCTAGTTGGGAAAGATAACGCAGAACTTAAGGAACAGCTGTTGGGTGCCGATTACGTACAACTTTTTGTTAGTAATTTTGGTTTTACAACCATACTAATCAAAGTTGAGTCCTAGCGACAAAAGGATGATGTGCTATTCCTTGCGTCAACATTTTCAACATTTGTTAATTGAGGTAGCTGTATTGAATATCTATGGCATTTTGTTCAATATAGCTTTTTAAAAATCAACTCATTCATTAGGTGCTTGGGTGTAAGCTAAACTCGAAGTGTGAGGGTTAATCATACTACTCATTCGCCCAAACGGAAGTGTAAATGAAGCAAGGTTCAAAATTTGGACTTAGTGGCTAAACGTGAAACTCTTTAACTACTAGGGCACCGCTCCAATTGACTCGATTATTTTATGATATTAAATCGATTCATTATACACGTCAAAGATGATTAGCGCAACATGTTTTATTTCTTTTATTTTTACAATAGTTCAGGCACTAAGTTCATAAGCACATACATGTAAACGATTATTAATTCCAGTATTTTATCTGATTACATTTCAATCACTGATGTCAACCAGTACTGAGAATGTATCATCAATTTAAGCAAGTTGTATTCACATGGTAACAGAGTTATTTACTTTCTGTCTTTTCTTACAGTAAACTTATCCATTGTATACATTACACACATCCTGTTACACAAACATTATAATGTATATACACGTAGAACATCAAACAGACATGCTGGTCAATCCTATAAAGTGGACCGTTTACGACACAACAATGTTATGCATGTAAACATTAAGGTCATATTAATGTGTATCTTAGATGAACACTTAGTCAGAGGTTAAGGTTATTTGTTGTTCGCTAGCACCAGCATCATTTTTCTTTATTTGGATATTCACATGTACATTAGTATGTGTGGTCATTGTCTACAGAACTTTATATATCACATATACACAAAAAAACACAACACGAAACACCATTCACTAGATTATTCATGAATTTCCACAACGATTGAAAGAAACGTGTGTATGCGGGACGAAGTTGGAAAGGATGAAGTTTAAAATCGATTTAATGAGAATTCACATACACACTCATACAATAAATAAAGGTCAGAATTAGTTATCAACACTATAGACTTCTGTATTTGTTTGAGGTTAATAAGAGAATGGATGATGGTTAAAAAAAAAAGTGTCAACAATAAGTTAGAAAGACAAACTGTATTTGTAGTATGCATGGACTATATGTATATACCATTCAATATTAACTAATCATATTGATATCATTTTGATTCGGTTTTCTTCCTCATAAATTTGAGGAATTATTTTCTTAAAGACAAGCAAATAAATACGATATACTACATTAGTATAATTAGGTTGCAACAAAATGAAAATGTATGTACTCTTGTTGATGCAGGCACATGCAGCTGATAAGTCCCAAATAGAATGAAACATATGTCCTGGATCCAACTGTTGGCTAAAATCTGTCTTTTTTAAATATCTTTATTGGAGTTCATCAAAAACACTAACTAAGATAATTTAGTAGATGAATTCATCAGTCAATTGAAGCTAGATCATCATGGAAAACCTTGAAGCACTGGAATTCATCTACTAAATTACTATAATATATCCACAAAACCCCCCTCTGACTAAATAAGGTGCTGATCATTCTTGTGAAGTTGATTTGCCTATTGAATTATTAAATCATCAGTATATAAACAATAATATGAAGCTGATTGTGTTATACACAACGATGTGTAGACGTTCCAGAATAAGACTATATAAAAAGGCATAAAACAAAAAAAAATAGTTGAGTGGACAATCGTTTTCGATAACTTCTGCTTCTCGGATCAACAATTATAAGTCCATAATTCCTGCATTATATTGACCAAGATAAGGTAAATATTTAAACCGTGATCGATGTAAAAGTTCATCAATGTTTTGACAGCTAACAGTTGGAAGACTTCCTAGTCAAATTTCTAGTGGCACAGAAACGCCAAGAAACATTTCATCCCATCAGCACTGAACAGAAACTTTAGAGAAATATCTAGAAAATGTAAAGTCAGGAATCACGGGTCTCATTGGACAATTAACCATATTGCTACTATATTTGGTATGGTTTCAGAAGTTCAAGGTCGTGTGCAACTCTATAAATACCCTCATTTTTCTGTTCAGGAATTACCTTGGGAATAAAACTCTTACTTGAAACTCCCTCCTTCCTCTCTAGTGTTTCAGTTGATGTGCTGAAGTAATCGAGGTTATAGCAACCAACTAGGAAGACAATACAGGGATACCGGTAGCATGACTTATCAATAATTGTTTAATCCACTTATTTATGTATGTCATACATTAATCGTGGATTTATAACTAAGTCATCGGAAAAAATTGTTAGTTCAAATGCCAAACTTCTTCAGTGAAAGTGGCCACAATTATTAATATTAAACACGATATTAGTAAGAAGAAATTTTTCTTCTAGTTAGCGTTTTTTAGCGAGTTAGTTTTCTACGGGATGGGGTCGCTAACCCCATGCCCAACCCTCCTCATTTATCCAAGCTTGGGACCGGCAGTAGCCCCCGGAGGGACTCCAGGCCGAGTAATAAGAGGAAAGTGATTGGATGAAACCAATACACCAGAATAATAATAACAAGTATAAATAACAACTAAATATTGAAAATTCAACTCAAAAAGAACAAATGAAATCGAAAATTAAGAAAGCATGAAATATTAATAAACATCGAGATCAACGGGAAAACAATAAAATGAATATATATATATATATATATATATATATATATTAAATCCAACCAATTTTCAATTATATCATCTAAGCAAAGATGGATAATGGCTAGCAGTGGAATCTAAGACGCATGTTTCGTCCTATTTAGGACTTATTAGCTGGATATACCTGCATCTCAGAGTGGATGCTCGCCTTGGAACTTGAATCCAGTACCACTTGCTTCAAACGCTATCGTGTTGTCCACTTAGCTGCTGAGTCCTAGAGTGAATATCAACTCTGAGATGCATGTACATCCAGCCTACGAGTCCCAAATAGAACGAAATGAGCATCCTGGATTCCATTCATTTTACTTGTGGATTAAGGCAATGCACACAGTATGTATATGTCAATAACAGACGGACCAATTGCGGTCCTAAACATCAATGGAACATTCCAGTAAACAATACCAAGTGAATTTATATAATCTAAGCTTTAAATTGTTTCAACTAGGAATGATGCATTTGTTAATATGGTTTATTTCTATACAATAATTTCATAAAATATGGTGTTTTATTTTATTTGAAGATTCATTTAATGTTTCTATGCTCGATAACATTACGTGTACAATCGTAGGTGATGATTAGAAAAAGTAACACAAATCTCAATAATATAAATCGATCAGGGCTTAAAGTCTCATCGATATATATATACCAGCCACCTTTTTATATAAATTGTCTCGTAAGTTACAGACTTTTAGTGAATTGCGTAATAAAAATTCAAATATGTGCGAATATAAGTGAATGTTTTCAAGTTGATTTTGGCTGACTTTCATTTCTATGCAAACAACATAAAGAAACTTTTTAACAAACATAAATGTGAGGTGACTGTTGTTGAGCCTAATAATAATAATGAAACAATGTTGTAACATGATCCTCTTATTATATTTCGACTTTGATTGAAAGATAGATATATAGAGTGTATAAGAGAGAAAGAAAAGGACAACAATAAAAAAAAAGATTGTGTCTTTTAAAAACACAAAAAAAAATTGTAACAAAATTTAGTCATAACTACAATTAATTGGATAACTGAACACAATTATCACCACCAGTTCAACACTGAGGGGGCACATTAAAGGATTCATCATTATACTAGACAATGTGATCAATAAATTCGTCAATGGTTGTTTCTTCATTGAAATGATGAAAACAAATAAGCGCAAAAATCAACACACATTTAAACATACATACACACAAACAACACGTTCATTTTTCAATTATTCAAAGTTGAGAATATAGGATGAGAAAGATAGAGAATCTCTCTAGTGGAAGAAGAAAAAACCATTATTGTAGAGTATTCTATAAACAACATTCCATTGAATCAATCGTGTACTTAATTCATCATAAACACATGTATATATATATATCAATGAGAAGTGTATAAACCCACATGAGAAAGAAGAATGAGACGCGAGGATGGGGAGGTTGTGTGGATGCAGTAAATAAAACGTGTAAAAATCATTTTCATCTAACTTTCCTTTATATAAACTACCAGTTACTTATAGTTACTATGCGCTTTCTCTGTTTTACACAGAAACACACACACACACACTCGTCAATGACATTATGAAGTACTAGTCCATTGAAACAAAAACAAACGTAGATAAAAATATCGACAAATGTTTTATTTGTGAAAAAAAATTCGAAAATATACAGTACACATATATATGTTTGTGTGTGTGTGTGTTAGTAGTAAAACTTCATAATATTGGAATCAAGTACACAAGTGTACACTAATAAAACAAAGAAAAACAACACTCATAATGATAATTATTTTTCTCTCTCTAAAAATGGACAATTCAAAGAATTGTGCAATTGTTATTAGATACATTTTTGTAATTAGAATATTTTACTCAAATATATCATGATTATATTTTGAATAAAATAATAAATGTATCACAAGGGGATCACCATGGAAAACCTGAAAACACTGGACGGTTGTTTCGTCCTGTTGTGGGACTCCTCAGCAGTGTGGATCCACGATTTCGTCCCCTGTGAGATTCGAACCCAGAACCTATCGGTTTCGCGTGCGAACACTTGACCTTTAAACCAAATGATTGATGTAAATATGATATAGTTGAATAATGAAATCATTCAACTGTTCTATAAGTTTTGTTGGTCGCTTAAAACTCCCATACACTAGAACTATTAGTGTTGAATGATGAAAGCTGAAATATAGCATTGGTTTATGAAATTATCAAATATTGAAATAAGGCATGTTGATATGTGCAGACTGATTGGTTAAGGTTAACAAGATTTTGATAACCAATGATTGTAAATGTCTAAGATCGCTTACAACCGATCTTGAATGGATGTATTCAATTTTTCACCCCTCTTACTTTTTATGCACAGTTTTTGCTACTATCATTGATACTGTTACTACCTTGACTACTCTTGTATTTATTTTGATAATTTCATCTCATTATGCTGATGTGATGTCTTAACTTGAACCAAATAATATAATTGCCATGTTCTAGATTGCTTAAGACTGATTAGTACTGGAGTTTGGACATTATGAAAAGAAGCTTAAGGCTGAGCACACGAATATATATGCATAAGCATCAGATTGTTATCATGTCATAAATACCTGGTATCCGACCAAAGGATAAAAGAGATTTCAATAGTTCACTTCGTCAACTTCTCCTACTACCGTTATTACTTAAATGTACTCAGAGCTTTAAGTTACAATGTTCTTATGAGGGATGATAATGATAATAATAATATACAAATGCTTCAACTGAAGTAGATGGGGCGAGAATTTGAACTTGCAACATATTGCTCACCATGATTATCGTTTAGGAGTAACTCGATGATAATAATTTTAGAAAGTAAAAATAAAAAAAATATAGGTTATAATTTAGAGAGAGTTTGATGGTGGCTAGTAATGAAATCCAAGACATGTTTCGTCCTATTTGGGACTCGTTAGCTGGATGTTCCTAGATGCTGGAGTTAACGTTCATGCCGCGGCTCAAACAACCAATATAAATGAATTAGTCTGGGTCATAGTTTGTATAATTAGTATTTGATTACTGAAATGTGAAATATCCTAACACCATAAGATTATAGAAATGTGATTAATGACTGATGCCAATGATTGATCAATACCTATTAGTTAATTTATTTATGCATAATAAGACTTCAGGCAATATCGTGGAAGCCCGCACAGGAGGCACATATGCCAACAAGAGACCGATCAATTGCAGTCGTAAATAACAATGGGAATATACAAGTAAACAACACCAAGTGAATAATAAGTACGATGTTTGGAACAAAGCACAGAAAAAATGCACCAAAGAAAATGGATTGATATGATATTGTAAAGAAATCAAATGAGGGGGAGGGGAAGCGGTCATATTATTTAAGGAATAATTGAGTAAGAATGATGTTGAGTAAAAAGATCAGATTTATTAAGTGAATAACTCAGTCAGTCAGTAACAATGTAGAACTTCGTATGTACGTACATCAGTTCGAGATTTCTTTTAGTCAAAAGATTTACTGAAGTAAATAGTAGAAAACCATAGCAGGATAATCACTGACTAATCTATTTTTCAACTCTACCCGGAGAGAAAGGCTAGCTGACATAGTAGGACCTAGTAGATCAGAATATGGCATCGATTCGTGATGTTTTTGGTTGTTTATCTGAGCTATCAGGGTGAATGGACTAATACTTGTTATCAGTGATTAGAAATGTTGAGTGATCTCACACATTGTGAGGTTGTAATTACACAGTTGTACGAATTTGTTAAATTCTGAGTTAAACTTCATTCAATACTTTTCATTCTTTCGAAATATTTATTTCTTATATTTCTCTATTCATTTTGTTTATTTCTCCTCGCTTAATGAGAAATAGGGAAACTTGGATTAGTTTATATTCGTACCAAACCCTAGGTTGATAATGACTACTGAATGAGTGATATAAACAATAAAATTTATTTTCAAATACACATTACTAAAAACTTCTCTTACTCTATTAAAAGTACCAAAACCAAGAAATATCTATCAAAGTTGAGATAAATTATACAGACAAATCTTTCCGATTACTGCTTATAATTTTACTACCTCTACCACAATGGGATTTAAATCGACAACTGCATCTCTGTGCTAATGTGGTATGGCAACTCGAACTGATGTACGTACGGACGAAGTTCTACGTTGTTGATGACTGACTGACTGATACAGACAAACTGTTTGTAACAGAAACGTTTCATTTTCTAATTCTTTCTCTAGCTTTCAAAAACACTAACTGAAGTATACTATGATGATAACGTGGTGGAAGGAATACCTTGTTCAGTACTGTTTTTGACTGTAGCACTTGATAGTACAAGTTTAAATCTCTGAATGGAGGACATACATTCTCTTAAGAATGAAGATAAACCTTGTAGATAAGTAGCAACAAGCATGAAAGATAAGTTTAACACTGTCAATTGTCTGCAAATATATGATACTTGTGTTATTGAAGATATCAAAAATTGAATTGAAAGAATACGGTCACACAATGCAGAACTGGACGACAACATAATATTAAGTAATCTAATTAATGTAATATTAAGAAACTCAGTCTATATGTATATATACTTCAATGATTGATTAGAATAATGTGGAACTATCACTAAGCCCAGTTATCAGAGCTCTTAATAATAGCCCAAAGCATTTACTCTATTGTAATGTCTATTGACGAATTTTATTTTAATGTGTTTATTTACTGTGTTTTTGGGGTATGATGATCATAAAAGTTTAATCTCGTGAATTGTCTGGCGGACTTAATTTCAGTTACCGATTGATTACAAAATCGTGACCAATGTCATGTCTGTCTAGTTCTTTAGTGCTAATCGAATTCTATTGATCGAGTTACAATGTGGCCACTACCAACTAACTCAAACCACCTAAAATCTCAACAAAGTGCACGTGATGTCAACTCAATTGGATAAGTGGTCACATAGCAACTTTATCGATATAATCAGATCAGGACAAAAGAACTAGACAAACGTTCCACTGGTTAATGCTCAGTGATCGATCAATAATAAATGTTTCAATTGTATCGGAGACTAATCTCTATACAAGTAGCTCAATGTTAACGTCTTAGGCTGCGAAGCTAGCTGGATGAGTTGAGTTGAAATCCTGAAGATAACATCAGTTCCTACAAAATTGCAAGAACTCTTTTGCTGATAGTGTGTCAATCAACACGGAACTTAGGTTCTACTGATTACTTTTGATCATCTACGTATATTTCCAAGAAGAATTCATACAGTCAGTTAATTATTTTGAGCTCAAATTCAGTGCATAGAACAGTGAGATTATTCAATGGTTGTTCTAGTCCTTAATGAGAACAAACTGTGTTAATTTAGAAGTTACAAGTATTATAGTCTATTATTATCATTATTATTAGTAGTACATGGATTGAAACTTCTATTATTATTTTACGAAAATAGAAAAAACAAAAAAAAGAATAAAAAACAATCAATCAGAAGGAAAGACAAAAATGTATTGAGAAAAATTCAATTAGGCAGAAACAGAGAACTTGGAAAAAAATATGATATAAGTGGTACTTGATCATACATACAACAACCATAGAAGATCTGGTTTTTCAACAACAACAACAACAACAAGAATCCAAATTTCCACACAAGCAAAAAATGTTGCAGATCAACAATAACAGATTATTGGAATAATGAATATACAAATTTACGTAAGTTAGACCACACTTAATGTTTATAATAATAATAATAGTATATAAAAACTCATCAAATGTAGCAAGCAAAAGTATATATATAGTATCTTATCCCTGATAAATAAACAGATACACTGAGCACAACCAGTGATATAAATACACAAAAATGTGTCGAGAGTGAGGTGTTTGTCAATTAATGGCAGTGAATATTTTCACCAAATGGCTAGGTGAAAATGAGGATCTTCGAATTCCAAATTAGTAAGTTGAAGACTAGACGACTCCTCCTGAACCTGAAATCCTTAGTTAAGCCGATGGTTGGGTCATCGGTAGTTACTGTTGGGAAGCATCACTCTAAAAGACTAGTAAATTATCTATTGGTCCCCAGATTCCAATGATCACCTGGTTTTTGATATCAGTCAGTAAAGAAGGCAAATATTCAAACTAATCTCCCAAAACCTCTTAATCAAATACAAAATGGAAATTTGCCGCTTTTCGAATTGAAGGTATGGATATTGAGCATCCACCTAGGGAAATTTGAAAAACCTGATTCCAAACCACTGGTGCACATTGGTTACAGTATCCCGAGGGAACAAATGGAGTATGAACCAATTATTGGTTACTGGGCATTATAGGACTGCATCTCCAAACGTTGCTCCACTGCCTTGTGGATCAGACTTTCATGTCGAAGGCTCTGGGAGTGGCCCTCTAATGAAACCACCTGTTTCGGTTTGGGCACCCGGGCAGTATCCCGGCCCTCACACAAATCGAATGATTTATATGGCGTATATCTCTTTGCTGCCTCCATGTACCAACGTTTATGTGTTTAGATAAAATGGTTACCCTTTGAATATAAATGAGTTATTCACGAAGTTATTATTATTAATTTACAACAGACATGTTCACTACTACTGATATTTACAAATTAGTAGTTTTGAGACAAATATTTTAATCGATTGAATATTAAATTCTTTCATAAATGATACAAATTTTTTTGTTGTTATTGAAATGTATACAAGAAAGTTGACTAAAACAAAATAACAATGAAAACAAGAATGAATCCAATTTAAGTTTCATTATGTTAATCTCATTAGAAGTAATGCATATTATCCCTAATATAGAAAGAAGTATAAAACATATTGAATAATAGAAGAGAATATTGACGACAATATATATATATATATACTTATTTGTACTTGGAAAAATAACAAAATAATAATGATCACCATCATAATAGTAAATATATACAGGTTTATGCATGTTATTGTAAAGATTAACTGATTGCCAAAATTATATTACGGTAGATATAGCTTAGTCTTAAATGAGGGTAATATGATAATGTGTAAACGTTGAATGCTTTATTTATTTAAACACGTATAACAGGATGATAATAATTACACAATTAATTTTCAACCATAAAGTTTTTGTGTAACAGAGGGTAGTTACATTACGCAGTTACTTAAATTAAAGTAAATGGAGTAGGATTCAAACTTAAAACCTAATGAGTTGAAAGTATGATTTAGTTACTAATCTATTGTTTTATTTTATTAAATGAACTACAGAATATGCATTTTTATTTAGTCAGGACTATGTACCTACCTTGGTGAATAGAGACCAACAGCTTTAAACTTAATAAAACCCTTGTGTAAATAATATCATGAAATCAACTAGAATTTCAGTGGTAAAATAATGCCAATGTACATTATGGAAATCACCAGACTGCATCATGAGGCAAGCCCTAATTTATAATTCTGTAGGGAAACGGAAAAGAAGGAAAGCCGAAGAACACATTACGTTGAGAATTGGAAGTAGACAAGAAAAGAATGAATAACAATTAGAAAGAACTAGAAAGGATTGTTCAGGACAGGGTTGGATGGACGAAAGTATTGATGAGAGGCCTATACTCGTTCACAAGGGGTAACATACCTAATCGAGTAATTAATTATGTTAATTTTGAAGAACGTAAATAACATTGAATGATAATGGTATAATTATAATTACACAAATGGACACATGAATTAGTCAATTACATAGAAACGTATCTTTATTTGTTACTATGCACAATTATTTATATCATTATTAAAAAGTAATTAATGTTTAAAAGTGATCAATAAGAATGAACCATTTAAATTAGATTTTATTAATAAGTTAATTTAAATGAATAATTTAATTACTTTCAGATAACTACTGAATTCTTTGTATGAATAGATAAAATTACATAGTCTAATATACTGAGAAATATTCAGGAATCATAATTGAATTGTATGTAATGAATGTATAAGTATTTTAAGAACATCAAATGTGCTAACAGATTATCTGTAAATTATTTGACCATAACATTAGTAGTTTAGAGATGTCTTAAAACTAAGAGAATAGACTATGGTGGTTAGGAAATACATGTTAAGTATGCTTAATCATTAACTACTTCGACAGGTATTTTATAACTGATGTAGAAGAAAATTGGAAGGAACTTAAGTGTAACTAAAAAAATTTATTTATTTATTTTAACATAGATATTGGTACAAGGAGGCACCAAATACATATGCGTCACACAAATCTCATTCGATATGTGTGAGGGCTGTGATAATGCCCGGGTGCCCAAACCGAAGCAGGTGGTTTTCTTAGGGGGCCACACCCCGAGCCTTTGACATAAAGGTCTGATCCACAAGGCAGTGGAGCATCGTAAGGAGATGCAGTCCCATGGAAGCCAGTGACCAACGATTGTTTCATACGTCATTTGTTCCTTCAGGATACTGGAGCCCATGTGCAACATTTATTTGGTTTGGGGTCCGGTTAAAGCGCCGGACATTCGCTTTTCGTCCTCTCAATTTCGTAAACAACACCCCCGCCACGAGAAGGCAGTCAGTAGGACTTCCCTTGTCAGAGGCTATATACGCGTGGCCATGTGAGAGCATTTCGAGAGGGAGAACGGACTCTCCCCACTCTCGGCTGTACCAGAGCATTTGGGGGCTAAAATGACGGGATAGCGAAGGTGGTCCTTTAGGCACACCGCCTAGGTGGACCATGAAACAGAATTAGATTTTTGGCGAAGTAACCACCTCTATTGCCCGACCAAAACAATATGTGATATCAATTCATGAGGTAATTGACTAGTCAACTGACCTATATGGGTAGGTCAAAACTAACTGGTTGAGATCAACTTGATAATCACAGTCAATAGTTGGAGATACTGGATGACATGGCTTAGAACCTTTCACAATGGTAATAGATGCATTCACTACTCATCTCAATCATTTTATTCCGTCACACTAACGTTGTATTGCAACTTGATTCAAAACATATTTGTGTCAGACTAAGATGATTACGATAGAGATGTTCTTAAATCAGTCTCTCGAATATTAGACATGGCTGACAACTTCCAACTAGTATCAAGTAAAAACGCAGGACTTCCAAGTTAATATATATATATATATATATATAACAGTGGTCTACAGGTTAAGGGTTCGCACGCGAGACCGAAGGTCCTGGGTTCGAATCCGGCGTGTAAGATCGTGGATGCGCACTGTTCCGAAGTCCCATGGTAGGACGAAACGACCATCCAGTGCTTTCAGGTTTTTAACTGTGGCCTAACACTGATCGGTTGGTGATATGAATAATAATTAAGTTGTAGAGGCTAGTATTATATCAAGCCAACATAGGTTATTCTAGCATCTGAAAAGACCAATTTATTCATTCTCAAGTCACATCTTGACCTTGTCACTTATTAAACCTGACTGTTATTATATGATCCTAAGTCTGTCAATTGCCTACCCCACTCATCACGTGTCTGTAACTTATCTTCGGTCTATTTATAAAGATTGAGTTACTCTTGGTCAAATCGAGTTGGCTCACTCGCCTTCTCGGCTGTGCATCACCTTGTTTTCCATTTTCCAATGACATCTTTCACTTCGCTTTGTTTACTTGGTTTTTCCGATTGTCTGTCCGGATCAATGAGTGTGAGAAATATAAAAATTTAAAGTTCATCCTCGTATCTGACTTCTTTTATTCTGTTATTTCCTAACATGAATCAAACCAATAATTATGTACGATGGTAGTTGGAATGTATATTTCGATAACAATTATCGTACGATCTAACTGAGGTCAGTTACAGGGCCATTAAAAAGTCAACCAATTACAAAACAAACAACAAAATATAACAACAGAAAAACTTACTGACAACATAGGCAACTAGATTGCTTGGAAGACGGGCACGTTGTGAACCACCACGACCTAAAACAGTTGAATTAGCCATTTGATCTCTAGTAAATAAACATGCCATCAATGCACATGTAGCACGTGTCCATTCATTTGTCTCAATATAATACTTCCATTGACGACTAGCCATGAGATCGGCATTTGTTGTAAGCTAGATTACCAAGAAGAAGAAGAAGACTATACTGTTCAAAAACGCTGAATATACGTATTTCAAGAGTTGTTTCATACAATCAAATAACAAAACTAGAAGTAGACAATTGCTACCAATTGTTTATATTATAATAAAAACCAGGGATACGATTGTTGGCTGGTGATAAGTATGACGGTGTTCTAACATTTGGCGGAGGGTGAAGATATGATCAATACATCCTCGACCAGAACGAAACCCAGTCTGCTCCTCGCCAGTCAATCTTTCTCGGGTTTTGAACAATCTACGAAGTATGACGGAGGCCCATAGTTTGGACGCAATCGGAAGGAGACTAATCGCCCTGATAGTTGTTACAGAAACGACGTGGACAATTTTTAAAGATAATGATAACTACCGACTCATTCCACGGTGTTGGAACATTGTGTAATTGCCAGACCTCTGTAAACAACATAATCGGTTCCATAACCAGAAAGTCACCACTATCTTTATAAAAAGGGGTGGAGGTATATAATCTATGCCTGGTGATTTGTGGTGCTTCAGAAGTTGGAGTCCCTAGCGATATTGTTGATTGGCATCCCATCATCACAGATTGTTTCCCTCGTACCAAATTTCTCGCTATCAGTGGATTGGATTAGTTGAAAGAGCTCCCGGAAGTTTCCGGATGCAGCTGCTGCTTCCAACTCATTGGCACGCTTCAGCCATCAAACTTCTCGGTCTTTACGCAGACTTTTCACAATTTCATCATGTAACGGTCTTCGTTTATGATCAAACTCGAGGTCACCCGGAGTAGAACGACGGGCGATGAATTTGTTGGTCACTGAAACGTAAGGTAAGATTAGTGCAAACAAGGGGATGGTCTGAATCCAGATAGGTACTCCAAAAGGAGCACCAGTCTTGTACACAACCATGCGAGCGCTAGCTGATCGCAATGTGTTTAATCTGAAAAGGGGCCTGAGATGAAGAGGGAGGATGCCAGGTAGCACATCGGCGATGACCATGCCAGTAGTTGGTGCCAGCCAGAAACATCATTGATCGCATCCGGGCTGCAATCTATAAGAGCATAGGCAAAGATGACAAAAGACATCGTTTCTCACACCGATTTCTTTTCGATTTGATGGAACTTTCTAATCTAACAGCATATAACCGACTACTAATGAGTAACCAAACTATCAGTGCTTCATCGGCTCTAGCGTTTAGTGCGACATTAACGCAAGAAAAACGAGATGAAGATACCACAGGATCTCCGGATAAACGCATGTAAAACAAGGTTTCCGAGGTGACAGACTGAGAGTAAATTTGTTGTACTTCACTAGTCTTGAACACGGGTCTCGAATACACAACAGACATCGATATCAAGACTTTATAAAGGCATAGCAAACCCCATCTGTTGTCCGATCTGCATTATTGTGCGAACGTTGAAGGAGGCCAGTTTGAATGATATATATGGCTTCGGAAAGACTATTTCATTCAACTTTTAACTAGTCAGTGACTTGAGATCGCTTAGATAGGATAGGGTTTCTACCATAGACGAGCTAGTGTATAGGTTTAAAAGTAAAATACGGAAAATGAGAATAAAGCGGACTACATAAGCGATGTAGCATAAAAGAATGTTATATGATTGTGAATATCAGCCCTTGTGGTCTGGTGTGTGACGAAATCTCATCACGGATACAGAAGACTCGACTAGCTTTTGCCAACTTGCGTCATTTATGGAGTAGGCGAGATATCCATCTATCAATCAAAGGACAGGTTTACTGCGCAGCAGTTCGTTCCGTCCTTCTTTATGGCAGTGAAACATGGCTGATAAGAGTAGAGGATATTCGTCGGTTACTAGTATTCGGTCATAGGTGTCTTCGAAACATTGCTCGTATATCCTGGGATCATCGAGTAAGTCATGCAGTTGTTAGGAAACGGGTACTAAGCAAGGATGGCAAACAATTAATGAAGTAGTGAAACTTCATCAGTTGAGATAGCTGGGACATGTGTTACGTATGCCCAACTACCGACTGCCTCGACGTGCGATGTTCAGTGGTATAGGAGTAGGTTGGAAGAAAGCTAGAGGCGGCCAGACCAAAACATGGCACAAGTCCATGAAGTCACTGACAAGTGGACTGAGTCATGTTGATAGGTGTAGACTACCTGGTTGGGGACCGCGAGATGATAGCAACCGTTGGTTAGAGACCCTGAATGACATGGCTCAAAATCGTTTGCAATGGCGCAGGTGCATACACTCTTTGTGTTCTCCCAAATTTTGATCTCCTTATTCCTCCTTGTCTCTTTTTTTCTCTTCCCAAATTTATTTCACTGGATTATACTCTTTAAATAACATCTCCAAACCCTAACTTTTCTGATTACAGCTTATAATCTTACTACTTCTACCACTACGGGATTTGAATAGACAACCGCATGTCCATGCTAATATAGTGTGGCAACCCGAGCTGATGCACGTACGCACGAAGTTCTACGTTGTTACTGACTGAATGATTGTGAATAAAATTTATCCGAATTAGCGTTGAAGCAAGACTAATTTTTCCAGTAGTAATTATCTTAGTACTATTGTTCTTTACCATTATTATAAATCTCTGATGGAGATCCACAAACTCAATTCAAATAATAACAAAAATAAACCTAGTTTCCGTCTTCATATCATATGATGCATCTCAACAATTTGTACAATGAAACATGAAAATTCATGACTACACAGAATCATCTGATTACTTTGGTTGAAAATTGATGTAATTTACGGTTAAATAAAAAAAGTTAAGTGTAATTGCAGGAGGTAACCTAATTACTAAAGATGTTTATCATACATCAATTATAATTAAGCAAATACAGACGAGTCATTTTATTTAAGATTTTTGTACAGTTCAGCATATTGTTTATGACAAACTTCAATGATTAATGCCTTTCAGTACGATAGGTTCATGAAAGAGAGAAATTCATCATTTGACATGAAGTGCGCTGTTAAGTTCATTCAGTATTTAGCTCAATACCAAATATAAAGCAAATTATTAGAAACCTAGACAAATGTCGTTTAAGTCATTCACTTATAACTGATAGGTTTTTAGAGGCAATTTTTGCAGCACATAGTTCGTAAAGTCTGGTTTGCTACAGATACCCCTTAAGCTATTAACCCTTAATTTTCTAACACCATCCTGACGTTTTTATAGCACAGCAACGAATCTTCAAGCAAATTCCTCCCATAGGAAAACCTAAAGGAATATGCAATCTTTTTCATAATATAAACTGACTGGATTAGGTCGATAAACAAAGCAAACTACACAACAAATATTACGTCAGTGGGAGTTAATAATCTAAAAACAATGTTTCAACTACTTTTTTCTCGAAATCATAATTCCTGAAGATAGGTGAAGTGAAATTGAAAATGGCTTTGCAGCTAAATTGCATAAATCAGCTAGTAGAATAGTGTGATTTGTAACTTAAACCACTTTGATTTTAATTCAGTCACAATACTCAACTATTGAGTTACAAGTCTGAAAAACACCATTCATTTCTCTACTCATCACTTAAGTACTTGAATAGCAATAAGGAAGTTAGCTTACGTATAAATAGTATGCAACTTAATATTAACTACATAAGCTTGCACATTTATTATGAAAGTTGGATTACTATTAATATTATTATCATTACTTTTTAAATCATTAAATACAGTAAAGTGAAATATTGACAGTAATCTTAGTATATATTTATTTGAACACATAGATATTGGTACAAATAGGCACCAAATACACACTTGCCACATAAATCAATTGATTTGTGCGTGGGCTGTGATACTGCCCGGGAGCCCAGACCGAAACAAGTGGTTTATTTAGGGGGCCACTCCCGGAGCTTTCGAAATAAAGATCTGATCCACAAGGCAGTGGGGCAACGTCAGGAGATGCAGTGACATGGTAGCCAGTGACAAAAAAACTGGTTGATACACTATTTGTTCCCTCAGAATCCTGGAGCCCATGCACACCATTGGTTTGGAATCATCGGCTATCCATTCATAAAGTTACTGATTAATGATCCGCCTCGTAGTCAGACTCTAACTACAGCAAAATGCTATCAGTTTTTTCGCGTTATGAACATAGAGTGATGAATTTCGGTCATTGTTTTTTTTATGGATAGTTAATGGATATTAATAAAACTCTAATGAACGATTTCCAAACTAACTTAAATGGTAATTCGGACATAATTAGCATAGAGCTTGACATTATTGTGGATAAGTTGGACAGTTTGTTGGTATCTTCATTCAGAGTATTCATATATAACGGTTTATACAAGACCGCATCAGAGAAAAGTGTTGCGTCTAAAATCGTACTCATGACTAAAATTAATACGGGTGACAAAAATCAACAAAACGAACGGTTTCCTTTAGATTTATCTAGTTCATAATATAGCACGCTGTTAATTCTATTTCTACTACAAAGATTAAATCACATAGCCTTCAGCCATTGCTGTACCCGCAAAACTATTCGCCCAGTAGAGTCAAGCTATGTAAATGTTGGTAAGTGTAAGGTGTAGTTTAAGTCGATTCAAACTTGTGTGCCTAATTTCTATGAATTTACTGTACGCAAAGTACATAGCAAACAACAGTAATGTAGAGAGAAGGCAGTGAGTAGGAGTTCCCTGGGAGTGGTTGTATGCACGTGGCCATGTGAGAGCATTTGGAGAGGGAGAGTTGACCCTCCCTATACCAGGGCATTTGGGGGTGATGTTGACGATTTTCCCAGCTACTCACACTATAGTGTCAAAAAAAGTTCCATAAGGTTCTTCTATCCACGCTGTGAAGCGCTCCCTCATAATCAAGGAAGTTGATGTACAGTGACGAGTTCCATTCAATTGATTATTCATCAATGATTTGTACTGTCGATTTCTATTGATTCGGTCGGATATTTGAAATTTGGTCCATATAGTGAAAGTTTCGTAGTCATTAAACGACATGTTATTCACACGCTAATACGTAAATTTGTCAAAGTTTATTGAGTTTTAAACAGGAATAACTAGTTTTCTATCAATAGAAGCAATAACACAGCAAAAAGAAATATAAATTTAAATAAAGCAAGAACAAATATTGGTGCAGAATAGTATGAATTCATATTATTTCGAGGTTTCTCGTCAGCTGGTTACAAACCAAAAATGTGGTAGAAAATTTTTACATTGAGATAGAGTGAAAACAATTGACACAGATGAGTGTAAATAACTGGGTTACAATAATAACTATAAATAAATATATATATGCTAGAACAGGTCAGAGGTCAAAAGGAATTAATTCAGGTTGGGTGGTGTAATAATGGAATTGAATAATCATAAGATAGGTTACGTAATAATAATTAAATAGAATATGAAAAGTTAAGATAATTTAAGAGGATCAGGTGGTGGAAATGTGTGAATAATAATGTGGTTTAAGAATTATGTAATAGGGGAGGAGTACAAATATTTTAAAATAAATAAATAATAAAATAAAAAAAGGGTTACTAGGGTAGTGATAAGTTAATTAAAGTCTCTTTTTGGATGCATAAGTCAGGTTTAAGTTTTTTGATCATGATGGCTTCAGCAAAACGGAGGGTGGTCGTACTTCTTTGTCTATTGATAATTTTGAAAGCATGCGGAATGTCGATGGTGTGCCCGGTGTCAAGTAGATGTCGAGCTATTGCGCTGTTGAAGGCCTTATTCCCTCGCAGCCTCAAGTTTTTTGGAACATGCTCAGAAATGCGGACATGCACTTTTCTCTCAGTTCTTCCAATGTATATGCTTTGGCGCGTACATGTGAATTGGTAGATGCAATTGGAGCTACTAAGAAAAGGGGGGCTTGTCGATTTTGGTTTGTTGAAGTGAGCAGTTCGTTTGCCATACTGTCATAAGTTTTGCTGCTGGGTAGGTGACTTTCAACGCAGAGTTTATTCTGTGATTAATTATTCCAGCAATTTCATCACCTTTGAAACGTAAGTGTAAGAAGCAGGTTTTCCTTTCTACTCCATCGTATTTTGTACGAGGATTGCTTTTTGCATATTTCTGGATAAATTTCAATGGGTATTTGTTATCACGTAGAACATTAGTAATCAGATTAACTTCATCATCAAGGTATTCTTTTGAACAGATTTGTTGAGCGCAGTCAAAAAGGGTTCGTACAATACCCTTTTTGTAACTCATTAGGCAGAAACTGTGGTAATTGAGATATAGACCACTCCAGGTATTTTTATGGTTAATATGTCTATGTAACTTACCATCAGATGTTCGTCGGATCCCAACATCAAGGAAATGGAATTTGTCTTCAGCTTCTTGTTCCATAGTAAACTCTATGTCCTCGTGTTGTTGTATGTGTATTTCGAGTGGAGGTTAATAAGTTAACTTATTTGTGGACACAAGTCCGAATCCCACTCAATTTACTTTTTCTGGGTAGATGGATATTTGTATCACTAAACACCATAAAAATGTCATTTAAAGTCGAATGAGGATATTTGCTTTAAGTAAAACAGATAAATAGATATACATAAATAATGCACATTTATGCATTAAAGTTTAGATACATTCAACGGTGTTTATTTAGAGCACATATATCCAGGTGCAATAGATCAATAAAAAGTGCTTCGCATAGACGACGTGGAGATATTGTAAGGAAATTTAAAGGGTGAAGGCAGTACAGTCAATAATTAAATAAATAATAATAGTATGTGGTAAGAAACATAGTAAAGTCTCAGAAAATACTTTTTTCAGTTGAGGAAGCTTATCTCATTATGAACAATCTAGGAGAAAACTACAATAGAATTGCCACTAGCTTCTATTCTGGGACGTGTCTAATATTTCTTAACAATGAATACTGTCACTTAAATGATTCGTAAATACTAGCAAGAGAATTCGATTTCATTCAAAGAAATATACGAAAACCTTGACCGTAGCTTTTAACCTGAAGTGATGGTCACGGTTGCTCACAATATCAACTTGTCCATATATATATATATATATATATATATATATATATATATATATATATATATATATATATATATATATATATATATATATATATATATATATATATATAACTAAAGGGTCATTTATTTAGATTAAATAGAAAATATCCAGTTTCTATAAAATTTTGAAACATTTTGAAGTGAAGAAAATGATTGCTATTTTGTCAAAAGGTGTTTAGGTGTAACGTAATTTATATCGAACATATGTAAACTGAATATACAAGGGGTTTAAATAGCATCAGTGAAACAGATCAACTTCATGTGAATGACTTGTTTTATCGATTCTAACAATAATATATACCAGATGGATATGGTTGAACATGATTGATGATTGAATAGATAGATGTGTGTAATAATTGAAAATTTACAAATAAACTGCTTATTTTAGTTGTCTGATTTGAAAAACCGCTAGGTTAAAGAATAAAATTTTGATGTTGGATATGATAAGTATTGAGTTGTTTAAACGTAAATAGATATCTTACTTCAATGCTAATAAGTCTATGTGGTAAGACTTCGGTATAATTTATAATCTGTAATGAATTAAGTTACCAGTTGAATTGTAAAAATAAATGGTGAAATGTGGTACCCGAATCAAAATAAGATGTCAGGGACACGCTTGCTGTATATATCTAATCTAGTTTAGGGGTTGTGGAGATTGTTAAGTTTTTGATTGAGATCATGAACCGATTGATGTTAGACCATCACAATTGAAAACCTGGAAGCACTGGACGGCCGTTCCGTCCTATTGTGGGACTCCTCAGCAGTGCGCATCCACGATCCCGCTCGCGGATTCGGACCCAGTTGGTTAAGCGTTCGCGCGCGAGACCGAAGGCCCTGGATTCGAATCCCGCGAGCGGGATCGTGGATGCGCACTGCTGAGGAGTCCCACAATAGGACGAAACGACCGTCCAGTGCTTCCAGGTTTTCAATTGTGATGGTCTAACATCAATCGGTTCATGATCTATATCTAATCTCTCGTTATTAATTAGTGGAATACGTTTGAAATATTTTTAGACGGAAGAAATCTAAAGGATTCTGAATAGTATTTTAAAATTAATTCTGTGAAATAGTTTGCAAATAAAATGTAGGATGATCAATGATTCTTGCATTATTTTAAAGTGTGACAAGGTGTTATGACCATACTAAATGCAGTAGTACAATGCACAGGCTAAACAAAAAGAGATTATTGGCTTTAATTCAAGTCGTGATCAATGTAGAATCTAGCACAAATGTTCTTTACTTCAATCTTTACACTGGAAAATATATTATCATATGATAACATTCAATAATAATTAGTTAAATACGATATTGTGAACTAATTTCCTGATTCATCTGTTTAACTTAGAAAATCTTAGTTTTGAAAAACAATGTAGATGATTAAAGTTACAAAGTTCTTATCATTCGAATGATATGACTGGCTTGGAAGTTCTGAGTTTATACTTTATGTTAGTCGAAACTTGTCAGTAAAGTTCAGACTTGACAAAGATGTGGGTCGGTACAAGTTGTCATACCACATCAGCACAACGTGATAAAATGAACAAGATGAACAGTAGTGCAATGCCAATGAGAAAGACTAAACATTGAAAATAAGTTTTAAACGGGTAGAAAGAAAAGGAATGCTGGAACTCAAGAATTAGAGTAAGATAAACAACACGTGTAACTGGATCATTGTGATCGACTTCGAGCCATGTTATCCAATGTCTCCAATCGCCGATTGTGGTTATTAGGCTGACCTCAACCAGGTCGCCTGCAGCTACCGACATGGTTCAGTTCAAAAGTCAATGATTTTATAAATTAATGTGACGTATTGATTTTCCCTAACTTACTCCTACATCAGCTATAAAACCCTGTTGAGGTTGATAGTGGTTAGTCATGTGTAACATATACTTTGACCACTCGATGAAGATACATAACCTTACCGACCTATTTGGGATTTTTTCAGTGCTCAATTCTTAACCTCGGTATCGGTCACGCGATTGATCTGAGATCCAGTGCAGTGCGATGAAGACATCTGTGTTCCAAAACGTGAGGCCTGCATATCTGTTGTATCTTCATAGACCACGTTTCGCAGACATATAATAGTCCAGACGGAACCATTAAGCAGTGTGTCTACATGTCGATGAGTAAGTTGGTTTCATCAGTTGGTCATATTGTATTATTTTGTACAACCTATTAACCCCTATTCTATTCTTTATCTTGATAGACAAAACGTATTCGTAACTAATATATGGATCGAGTCAAGAGTGACATCCTTTTATGAGTGCTGCCAAAGAAAAACCACACATCATTTTGTCGAGTAAATGTTTTGATGGGGCAAGAACTACGGCCCAAAATCGACTATCGATTTCATTGGAATAATTGAGGTATATTTGCTATATGCTCCAATCGTTTATTTCTCAAATGGTTTCTTAATACGTTTATTCTGGTGTTTCACATTGTATAATATAAGCATGCTATTTTGTCAGAAAAACCTATCCTTCTGCTCAGTGGTCATATCTTTGGGCACAGTTTGTTCGGAAGCTTGAGTCCATCCCGTCTTTCGTGCAACCATCACTTGGCTACTTTGTATCATTGGACATTACTAATTCATTGGCGCATTACATCGTTCCTTAGGAGAGTTTTTAATATAAATTATAAAAAGCCATAACACAACACAGTGAAAACGCTTTTTCATAAAAAGAGTTGCGCCATTATTTTGTTTTTCTCGGATAGCTTTAATCAGCCAAGAGGTAAACGCATAATTCGAATCATATTTACGAATCTCAAAAAGGATCTATCTTCACTTTATTCACAGCTGTTCCAGATTAAGTGTACAGTATTTAGACGAGTTTTTAGTGAAGGTTGTGATTTTTTGAGAAGGTTAATCAAAATTAAAATGATACCAATAGATAAATGTATTGGTAAATAAGTATAATGGCCAGTCTAGTTTTCACCACGATTATAGAATTCACTTTACTTCCTCGCAGTTTATTTTAGCTTCAACATCAAAAACTGAAAGGGTATAATCACGCGTTTCTTTTTAGACAAAAGCATGTCGAGTACAGACGTAAAACAGAAAATTTTTTAAAAAGCTTTCATACGCTATATAAATAAAACGAAAAACAACTCACTGATGTATCTATTTCTTTCATTTCTTCCTCAGATAACTGATATAAACTGTCATCAATAGAAGTAGTAGATGATGAAGTAACATGATTTGTATCTGTTGTTTCCTTCAAAACAATATTATTATTGTCATAATTATTTGATGTAATTCCTTGATTAATACCTATACACTCATTATCTGAATTATTTGTATTAATCTTCTGTCCACTCGATGAAGTAGGTAAATTAGAAACATGTGGACTGGTATCAATATTGTTGTGATGATTATTGTAATGACCATCAATCATGCTTCCAATTGAACAAACTACATCATTTGGTTGGCATACACTACTATCAAGAGAGACATGAGGAAAATAGTTACTTTTATTTGAGAAATCACAAGTGAAAGAAATAGATTTGGAATGATCATTATCATTTGCGAGTGATTTTATTGAATTAGAACCATCAAATATTGTAGATGCAGATGAGATAGGAGTTAGGTAACTATCAGTATGTTGTAATGTCCATAATGAATTATTTGTAAAATAATTAGAATAAATATTATATGTATGTTGGTCAGATAGAGATGTACTACGACAATGAGTCGAAAATTGTGAATTTGGTGATTTGATTGCAGATAATGAAAGGAAATTTGCAAGTTGAGGATTTGAGGCACATAAATTAGCGTTGGTATTGAACTGATTCACAATCCCATTATCACTGCATAGATCATAAGCAACGGCTAACGCTGTTCCTAAACCAAGACTTCCAACATGCACTTCAGTTTTATCATGAACAGAAACTGATTCTAAACAAGTGGAAGATTGTCGTGGATTATCAGTAGCCTGAAGTGAGCAAAGGAAAAGGTTATAGAAAATTAGGGTTTCAAAAACAAAATAAAAGCTATGAAGTACCTTATAGTTAAATGACTAAAAAAAGTACAAACACAAATGAAAAAATTTTCTATGATAAAATGACTTTTTTTCATACAAATATTTCGTTATACGTGGTGGTCATCGAGTATTTCTGTGAGTTGGAAATGTAGCTCTGGATTATGAATTTATGGAAAAAACAACTGTTGTAGTTACAATAGAAAAAATATATAGACAGTAGAAAAAGATACTAACCTTAAAAATTACCTTATTGATTGCAGGAAAAACACTACTAATATAGACGATATATCACTACCATTCTACAGACTGATATCAGGCCTTAAACGCTCAGCAAGACTGTGAAGACTATAACTAGCATGAAGTGGAAAACGGAGTAGTGAACCAATTAAAATAAACGTAGAATCTGGGATAAATATGAATCCGTTTAATTTGTCACACAACATCAGTATAGAGAGATAAAACTAGTAAGTTGAATGGTAAAGGAGTTCGGATAGTAGCAGCGCTAATGATGGTAAAAAAGAGTAGTTGGACTGACTAATTAGGTCCAGAAGTCTCTAGGCATAATGGTTAAACAGATTGTGTTAGCGGGACATAGGCTGGATTAAAACATGCTCAATGCATGATTGCTTTGGTGCACTCTGATTGGCTAATTCTTATCCAATCAGCACTAGTCGATAGTTGGAGAATACTCTAGAATCTTCTCATGTAAAAACTATAAATATACTGACGTTTTCTCTATTGTGCTTCCTACTGGCTTCTGACTTGCTTCTTGCTTCCATCTAACCTTGTTATTTGGAATATAATCTCTTTCCTGTTCAACCGTGTTCTGATTTGGGGACTTGTCGAGTGAATCGGTGTCCAAGAATACTAAGCAATAGGAATAGCTGGGTCATAACCGTAAGAAGAAAGAGATTATAACAGATTGCAGTTACTTGAAATTTGAGAGTTGAATTTGTTTTCAGAAAGCCTCCAAATGCTCTCACATAGCCACGTGCATACAACCACTCCTACGGAACTCCTACTTATTGCCTTCTCGCTGCATTACAGATGTTTACGAAATGGAGAGGACGGAAAGCAAATGTCCGGCGCTTTAACCGGGTTGGCGGATATGGAGGATCTACCTAGAGGAATTGGAAAACCCTGAATCCAAACCAATAGTGCACATGGTCTACAGGATACTGAGGGAATTCGGGTTCAACTAACCCAATTTTCAAACAAATAAGGAAAAAAATCAGATATTCTACTTTGATAACTGCATGGAAATTAGTTTAACAAATATTGTTTCCTGCCTCTTGACATTTACGATCATACACAAATGTACTTTACGTACAGTAAGTTCATAGAAATTAGGCACACAAAATTGAATCAACTTAAACTACACCTTACACTTACCAATATTTACATAGCTTGACTCTACTGGGCGAATAATTTTGCGGGTACAGCAATGACTGAAGGCTGTGTGACCTAATCTCTGTAGTAGAAATAGAATTAATAGCGTGCTATGTTATGACCGTCGTTGCTACCTTGACGTGGTGGTCGGGCTTGCCTATCGTGATGAAGCAACCGAGCTATACTGGCTGGAACAACCGTTCCTCAAGGTCCTACCATGTCAGACAGGTCGGTTGAAGAGCGGTAAGACGAAAAGCAACAAACCCAAGGTCCGAAGGCGAAGTCGTACTGCTGACTGTACAGAGGTGTGACAGCAGTGAGGTGTTTCCTTCAGACAACCAGCATGACGGCGATGCTGCCTTCCCACATGGAGGGGTGGGGTTAGAAAAGGTCGACCCTAAAAATGTACACCCCACCTTACCTCACGGATTTCCGTCTCCGGCGGTAAGGCCCTTTGAAGAACGGAGCTAACACGTCAAAAACCTCCCACGAAAAGGACGTGCGCGACCGGCCTCAAGCAGTTGTCCCTTGGGCACTGCGGTCACGTTCTCAGGTCACTAAGACCACTTCTAATCCGATTTCCTTTTCAGGTAACTCCAGAAGAACCCCTCCTCGGTGTGGGCAACCGGGAAGTGATAACCGCCCTCATACCTCTAACAGCACCCAAGATCACTGTATTCATAATCAACCTTCCTCTTCAATTTCTATTATTCTTCCTACATTGACTTTTAACTCTAAACTTCCTCGTTCGGCTTCCTCCTCAAGTGTCACCATAGCCAACGATTCTAGTGCTCAAAACACTGTCCCAGGTCTACTGAAACCTCGCTCCAAACTACACATTGGAGCCTTCAACGTACGCACTCTATGTCAAATCGGTCAGCAGGCTTCCTTGGCTAAAACCCTAGAGTCTCTTTCCATTGATGTGTGCTGTGTCTCCGAAACACACATACAGGATTCCAGTGTGGTCATTCACTTGACCCCACCTCGGCAAAACGGAGAGCCAACGAGATACACCCTACGTGTATCTGGTGACCCGATGGCCAGTTCTCGTGGACTGGCAGGTGTAGGCATAGCACTAAGTATGAGGGCGGAACAAGCACTGTTAGAGTGGATCCCCGTCAACAGTCGTCTATGTGCTGTTCGGCTAAACGGCTCCGTAAGAACTCGGAAGGATAGAGACACACATCGTTGCCTTTTTGTCGTTTCTGCCTACGCTCCCACCGACTGCAGCTCAGATGAAATGAAAGATGAATTTTACAGAAAGCTATCTGAACTTCTTCAGAAAGCTAAACGTTCAGACATAGTACTCGTAGCAGGTGAGTTTAATGCCCAGATAGGTAGTTTAAACCAAACAGAAAGGTATTTAGGTGGATATTTTAGTATTCCGACACAGCAAACAGATAATGGTGATCGTCTGCTGCAACTATGCTCAGACAATCGTTTATTTTTAGCAAACACAAATTTTAAGCATAAGGAGAGACATCGTCTAACATGGCGACCCCTACACCAAACCAACGATGGACTCAAATAGACCATATTGCCATCAGTCATCGTTGGAGAGGGTCGGTAGAAGATTGTCGCTCATTCTGGAGTACCTGCTTGGACTCCGACCACGCCCTAATATGGGCACGCATCTGCTTGCGCCTCACTGGACGCAAAAAAGCCACATTAAAAAGACCCATTCGAACTGAGTTGAGTAACGAGAAAACCAAAAATAGGTTCCAGGAACAACTGAGGTCACACTTAGGTAGTTCTGAAAACGAGGCTGACCCAGATGTTGCTTGGAAAGATATACAAACAGCTGTGGAAACAGCAATGAAATCTATTAGTGACTTAAACCACAGGGTTACAAAGAACCAGTGGATTTCTTCAAAGTCTATCACACTGATGGATTCTCGCAAACTCATCCCATCAGGTTCCGAACATGATGAAGAGCGACAACAAATCAGATCTAGGTTAAGAAAAAGTCTAAGAAACGACCGTGAGCAGTGGTTGGTAACGAAAGCAAAAGAGATGGAAAAGGCGGCGACTATAGGGAACACAAGACAGCTTTACAGACTAATAAAAGAAACTGGAATTAATAAGTTAAGTGTAAGTGAGATTATATCGGAAAAAGACGATACACTCATCTGCTCCCAGTCCAGACGTTTAGAACGATGGGCGGAACATTTCAGAGAACAGTTCAGCTGGCCTTCAGCTACTCTACAACTACCCTCCATTCCCAGACAGTGTAAATGGAACATTGAAGTAGGTCCCCCAACTCTTGCTGAAGTTCAAAAGGCTATAGTTAATCTGAAACGAGGAAGGGCAGCTGGTCCAGATGGACTGGCTCCAGAAGTCTTTAAGGATGGTGGTCCAATTTTAGCGATTAGGTTGACTAATATTTTAGCTAAGATCTGGGAGTTAGACGTTATCCCATCTAACTGGTCGCAATCACTTATCGTCCCAATATATAAGAAAGGGTCAAAATTATCCTGTGACAACCACAGAGGGATTAGTTTAACTAATATATCTAAAATGCTAGCCTCAATAATTATCAGACGCCTAACTAAGACTTGTGAACTGCAAACACGAGAGAACCAAGCTGGCTTCAGACCTGGTCGTGGCTGCATCGACCACATATTCACCATTCGTCAGATTCTAGAACACAGGCATACTTATCGACGTCCGACAATGGTGGTCTTTCTTGACTTAAAAGCAGCATTTGACTCGGTAGACCGCGAGATTCTGTGGCAGTGTCTGTCATTGAAAGGCGTACCCCAGAAGTACATAAACCTTGTAAAGGCTCTTTACTCGAACACTACTAGTCGAGTCAGAGCTTATGGCGAACTGTCATCTACTTTTTCAACCTCAAGTGGTGTCCGTCAAGGCTGTCCACTTTCTCCATTTCTGTTTAACTTCATCATAGACCTACTGATGGAAATAACATTCTCGTCGACTGAATTGTCGGGTATTGATCTCCATCCAGGAGGTCCACTTATCGACTTAGAATACGCAGATGATATAGTCCTGTTTGGTGAAGACGCTGACAAAATGCAGTCTTCTGGTAGCACTAAGCAACAATGCCAGGATGTTTGGAATGAGCTTCTCTCCCTCTAAATGCAAGTTGTTGCTTCAGGACTGGTCTGCGTTAACACCTGAACTAAGGATAGGGAGTGAAGTAGTCGAACGCGTTGACAACTTCACTTATCTTGGAAGTCTGATCAACCCTAATGGGCTGGTATCGGACGAAATCTCAGCACGGATTCGAAAAGCTCGTTTGGATTTTGCCAACTTACGTCACCTATGGCGAAGGCGAGATATCCGTCTATCAATAAAAGGACGAGTATACTGCGCGGCAGTCCGTTCTGTTTTAATTTACGGCAGCGAAACATGGCCATTAAGAGTAGAAGACACTCGTAAGCTACTAGTATTTGACCACAGATGTCCTAGAAATATTGCTGGCGTCTGCTGGGACCACCGGGTAAGTAATAGTGAGGTTAGACGCAGGGTATTAGGTAATGATGGTAAATCAGTTGATGAGGGTGTGAATCTTCATCGACTGAGATGGTTGGGCCACGTGTTACGTATGCCTGAATACCGATTACCACGACGTGCAATGCTATCCGGTATTGGAGATGGTTGGAAGAAAGTTAGGGGCGGCCAAACCAAAACGTGGCATCAGTGCTTGAAGTCACTAACTTCTAGTCTTAGCCATGTTGGTAGATGCAGACTACTTGGTTGGGGTCCGCGTGACTATCGTAACCAATGGTTGGAGACTCTTGGTGACATGGCTCAGAATCGATCACAATGGTGTCGGTGTATACACTCCCTGTCTTCCCTTAAACTAAGAGATTAAAATCGCTTCATACCTTTCTTTCTACGAACCAATTCTTTCTTCTTGTACTATATCTCTATATGCAATCTTTCTCTTATATATTACTACTTTTGACATAACCACTGCTATGAATCCGGTGTTCATCTTGTTGTGCTGATGCGGTATGGCAACCTGGACAGATGCACATATGTGCCTGGTCCTACGTTGTAGCTGACTGACTATGTTATGAACTAGATAAATCTAGAGGAAACCGTTCGTTTTGCTAATCTTTGTCACCCATATTAATTTTAGTCATGAGTACGATTTTAGACGCAACACTTTTCTCTGATGCGGTCTTGTATAAACCGTTATATATGAATGCTCTGAATGAAGATATCAACAAACTGTCCAACTTATCCACAATAATGTCAAGCTCTATGCTAATTATGTCCGAATTACCATTTCAGTTAGTTTGGAAATCGTTCATTAGAGTTTTATTAATATCCATTAACTATCCATAAAAAAAACAATGACCGAAATTCATCACTCTATGTTCATAACGCGAAAAAACTGATAGCATTTTGCTGTAGTTAGAGTCTGACTACGAGGCGGATCATTAATCAGTAACTTTATGAATGGATAGTGGAGGATTTTTGCGCATTGAGCTTCTTCGGTCTCATCCTATCTGAGCTGCTGAGGAAACACGAAGCGGATAGTAACTTGTCATGCGAATACGAAAATGCCATTACGTTAAGTCCGGGGATAAAAAGCTATGGAAACAATTACGACCACAAATGTTGTCTTGGTTGGACGGTTTCATCAGTTTGTCGTGACGATCCAGTGAAGATAAAGCGGATATCACTAGTATGTTGTAGATAATTAGACTTTTAGTTTGTTAATATTTATCATTTTGTTGCTGAAGTATTACTACCTGTGCCAATCGACATCTGCATTGTCCTGCGTTATGAATGACTTTGAATGCACTTGTTGGGGCTCTTGAAAGATAGATGAGATATTTGGAGAAGCAAAGCAAGAAAGTTAGAATTGGAAACTGGTAACAGGGGAGTTTTCTTTCAATAATAGTCAAGAACTATAATTACGATGACTTCTGACGAAACATGATTTTAAAATTTCGACCTCAAAAAGGCACTCCATTATTTTAGGGATCCTAGATGCCAGGCTTGAAACTATAGAATGCGTAAAGCAACCACAATAAGTACAACAAAACGTTTCAAGTATTATAATAGGTTTTCCTTTGGAACATGGAGTCAAGCAACCAAATCAAACAGTTATACAGCATTAAGCTGGTTTTATTAGAGTAACTTCAGTTCCATCAGATGTGAATTGCCGGTTGACGGAGATTTTAGACAGCATCTGAGTTTACTTAACTCGAAATCGACATTATACTTGGTCAAATCTTCCATATCTGCAACTACACTCGCTTAACAACACTTTCGTACGAACAATCAGTGCTAAACGAGGGGGAAAAATTCAACTACCATAGCTTGTGAGAGCGTTGCTTGAACGCCAGTGGACTGAGTACGGTAAAAACAACTGAGTTTGCGGTTTCCGCCTACGTTTAAACTTCAACTCAAACTTTACTTGTTATCACCCAAAATACGTCTAACATTTAAGATTTTGCTCTAAAAAGACTACAAAATATGAGAGACTAGCACAAGTGAGGAGTGCGAAGACAGCTCGAAGAACCAGGTAATTTCGTGAAAGTGCAAAATTCCTGATAACTGCTATAAATACTAGAAAATCACCAATTTATGACCAACACGTCCCTAGTGATGAGCAGCATATACTGGGCATGGTGTGCAAATTACAATCCGTGATATTGAGGAGGAAATAATTACTACTTACCAACACAATATTAGTCGCTCCTAAGTGATTCACAGGAATGGACATTTTAAGTCAGGCATTGCTATTTGACTTAAATTGCCGCTCAAAATTCAAGTCACAAGTAACGTTATTTTAATAATGTAACTGCTAGCGAAACTTAAATGTGATTCCTATGTTCCCATTTGATGTTTAGGCTTTAAGTTGTTTAAAATTACAACCGTAGCGCTATTTTCGTCTTTTTTCTTCGGCGCGATTTTCTGAGTTTGGAATGACAGGCTAAGACCAACTGGGTTTATAATAAGGGGAAAAATCACAAATCGGAAACTTTTATTTGTCTGAGGATTTATACAGAGCTAGTTATTGATTTTGATGGAGTATGTAAAGTCAACAGGATGCTACCAGCCTCTGACATCGGACCAGACTCCAGTCTCTTCTCTAGCTGAAGATGTAGCTTTTGCTGATATTACGAAAGTCAGCTCCGAAGAATTTGCAGTAAGTGTGGCATATAAATAACCCCACAGAAACAAATCACTTTGATAGAACTTTCGTACTTTAAAGCCATACATAGAGAGGTAAGCCGTAGAGAGAACTTTTTAAGGTGTTCTATAGGAGTTTGCAAGTTTAAAATGGAATGGCAGGGAAAAACACTTGTGCGCTCCGAATATCGTTGCCTCAACCAGATGGTTTAATCAAGTAATTTATGTTTGTGCCTAAACGTTTTCAGATTAATTTCTGGGTTCAAAAAGAAATCTTAAAATACTCATGCGTTTCAAAGAGAACTGAGATGTTGTCATTTTTTATCAAAATTTCCAAAGTAGGTTTGTGTTTGTTTTTTGAAATGTATTGCATTATTATATCACATAGTCCGTCAAACTTCGTCTTTTCATGTTACTTAAAGTTACCAACGAGACATTGTTTTAGATATATTATTTCTATTTAACTGAACACAGTATGTTTTCAAACAGCCTATGAATTTCTGTTTTTGTTTACTCCAGAAACTTGTGGAATTTAATAATCTGTATTCTGCCATGTCAATAATATCTGCTCTACAAGTGGAATGCATTTATCGTTTGAGGCACACATGGACTGGTCTCGGAAACAAAGATCGGGCAGCGTACAGGCGTCTGGAGGAGCTTTTCAGTCAGAATGATAATTGTCGCAGACAGCGCGAACATATGAATTCTATCAGTCTTCCTGGTATCCCTTACCTAGGTAATGCTTGTCTGATGATCTTGATTGCACAATCGGAAGCTTTAGCTCATCATTTTACACATCCCTTTTTCCAGGTTATGAAGTATTGTATTTTACTAAACCCTAAACTGCCAGGTGCTATTTTGAGCCTTCTCACAGTAGTGAGTTTCATCGTGTCCCGTATGGCGCACTGCGCGAGTTACTATTTATAGTTTAGTAACTTGGCTTTCATAGCTTTTTTCTCATATGCTTCGTGTCATTTGTTTCTTGTCTTTGCGAGACATCATTTATACCGTCACAATATAAATGCTTTCAAATAACTTAAATACCAGGATTCATGTATTTTTCGATAGGTACCATTTTTATCATAAAATTAATACTTGCAATTAACCTGTCGTCAGGAAAATACGGTTCGGTTTACTTTCTCCTAATTCTTAATCTACCAAATCCATCTTCGGTTCGGGTAACCAAGTAATAGCACTACAGTGTTTATTTTATTTGAACACAAATATTGGTACAACAGGGCACCAAATATATATGCGCCACACCATATTTGTATGTGGGCCGTGATTCTGCCCGGGTGCCCAAACAGAAGCAGGTGGTTTTCTCAGGGGGCCACACCCCGAGCCTTTGACCTAAAGGTCTAATCCACAAGGCAGTGGGGCATCGTGAGGAGATGCAATCCCATGGTAGCCAGTGACCAACTATTGGTTCATACGCCATTTGTTCCCTCAGGATACTGGAGCCCATGTGCAACATTGATTTGGTTTGGGATCCGGTTAAAGCGCCGGACATTCGCTTTTCGTCCTCTCAATTTCGTAAACAACACCCCCGTCACGGGAAGCAGTGAGTAGGACTTCTCTGGCAGAGGTTGTATATGCGTGACCGTGTGAGAGCATTTCGAGAGGGAGGGCGGGCCCACCCCACTCTCAGCCATACCAGGGCATTTGGGGGCTCCACAGTGTACTTTAAGGTTAAGTACCAAGTGATGTAATTTACTAAGTGTGCTGCATTATTAATTAGACTTTTGGAAATTAATTTGCTTGTTTTAACATTTTTATTACTGGTTTACGCTCGTTTTTTATCTTTTGCCATCATGACTGAATTTTGTAAGAATTAGATCCTACATGCTTTGCTAGCTACCACATATTAGAGTGCCTTTTCTAATCATAATTTTTAGGTTTATATTTGTCTGATTTAACGTATACAAATGTGGCTCAACCGCGTATAAATGGAAAACCAACTGCCGTATGGTTCACAAAAATCAACTCGATTATTGATAAAATAGCATATTTTCAACAATCTGAATACTGTGAGTTGATTTTGTAATATACTTATTGGTTGGGATTCCTCAGTTTATATGCTAAGACTAAAAATTGTATAACAAATCATCATTAACTGACGTTTTATTTTTGCATTTTACTATTTAGACACTCAGTAATCAAATAGTTAATTGTTATTTTCCGTATCATACTTTACTTGTCGAGTTATCTTAAAGTACTGTCCAATAAACCGCACATGTCAACTATGTTTAATATATTACATTTTCACAGCTATTTGAAAAAAACCCTCTCGTTTACGTTGACTCCAATGCCTTCCAATTAGTCTAATCGTCATTGATCAAGAAGCGTTGTATTTCGTGAAATAATTGTCATCTCATTAGATTTGTGTGATTGCTGTGATACAGCCCGAGTGTCCAGACCGAACCAGGTGGTTTTCTTAGTGGACCGCACCCGGAGCCCTCAACCTGAAGGTCTGATCCACAAGGCAGTGGAGCATCGTAAGGAGATGCAGTCTCATGATAGCCGGTGACCAATAATTGGTCCATACCCCATTTGTTTACTCAGGATACTGGAGCCAATGTTCACCATTGGTCTGGAATCAGAGTTTTCCAACTCCCTTAGGTGGACTCACCATATCCATCAACCCGTTTAAATCGCCGGACATTTGCTTTTCGTCCTCTTACTTTCATAAACAACAGTAATGGCGCGAGAAGGCAGTGAGTAGGACCTCCCTGTCAGAGGCTATTTATGCGTGGCCATGTGAGAGAATTTCGAGAGGGAGATCGGACTCTCTCCACTCTGGGCCGTACCAGGGCATTTGGGGCAGGTTACCACACAAGAGACTTGATTTGTTACCATTCTATTTGCATTTAAATATTTTGATTTGGAATTTTTCAGAGATTTAATGCATTCTTTCTTATTCAAATTACTAAGCCTTTGCTGTGGATGAAACTCTCAATGCATATCTATGTGCTCAACGCTACATAGAAGAGTTACAGAAGTTTCTAGAAGAAGATAATTATAAAACTTCACTTATTTTAGAACCTCCTCCTACGTTACCCACACCATCCTTGTCATATTTACCTCAGAAAATATACGGAACAACTTCCTCAACCATCTCTAGTTCCAATAATAGCAATCTAGACAGTAGTAATATTTTAAAGAACCAAAATAGTTCATCAACAAACGCATGTCACTCAAACAATACTGGGTTAACATTTGACGGTCGGAATAGTGGATTTGGATTCCGATCACCGTCAAAGCTGTCAAGTTTCGTTCATAATACAAAAAATTCTCATCATTATCAAAATCATAGTCGTCATGGGTCTAATGTCTCATGTAAAGGTGCAACAGTTAATTCTAGTTTCGAAGCAGATCTATTACCTACACTGATGACGAAACACATTACACATTCAAATGACCATATAAACAATCCCATACAAGTCTCTAATTCAAACAAATTATTGGAGTGCAAAACCGATCAACTCAAATCTATGCGTAAAGTATCTTGGGAACAAACTGAAGGCATTACTAAGGACGAAACATCTCAATCACAACATCTACGGAAAGAATTCTCCACATTACCTAGACCTAAAACTAAAAATTCCTTCAATGTAGGTCTAAGTCTCTGTTAAATTATACACTTTTTTAGAATTAACATCTGCATGTTGATAATCTCAACATGAGTTCATTTTAACTTACCTGTAGATTTAAAATTCTTTGTGTTTTTGTTGTCGTGTAGCAACAGTTTAAATTAGACTTGATCTCACAGTCAAGAGTGTGTTTCTTTAACTCTTAGTTACTATTTTCGTAATTGGTCTCCCTTCTATCAGAATACGTTTACGTCGATATTTATAGAATCGGAGTTGTCATTATACTTCCTAAAATCCCATAGTGAGATTAATGGAACTAAAATAATAAGTATCACCAGTATAGTCTCACTATCTGGATGTTTTGCCAGTAAATAATTCAGTCAGCTACACCGCATGACCAGACACATATTATTGAGGTTAGTATTTTAGACACTATATTAATTAAACTATTCCCTTTATGGTTATCTCAAGATGATTTTGACCTCACCCCTAGGTGGATCCTCCATATCCACCAACCCGGTTAAGGCGCCGGACATTCGCTTTTCGTCCTCTCAATTTCGTAAACAACAGTAATGCCGCAGGTACATCCAACCGATGAGTCTTAGATAAAAGGAAACACGCGTCCTGGATTCCACTGCTAGCCATTATCCACCTTCACTGACGAACTTATTATTGATGGTAGATCGTTCTTCGTATTCATAGATCGTAAACGTTACATACTACTTCTTTTTGTCTCTGCATTGTTGGTGAATAGACAATGCATAGTCATACAAGGTCAAAGAAAGTTAATGCTGTGGTGGTGGGCGTTTCATGTTATCATTGGTGGGTTCATTTATCTAAAGATTCTAAAGAATCAGTTTGAGCGTTAGGTTTAGTATGCTATATGTGTACATTTCTTTGGAACATCATACTTCAAATAATTGAGAAAATCCATTCATTCATCCATAAATATTAATAGTATGATGAATGACATACTTATACTACATTCGTTCACTTTTGATACAGTAGTAGGTTTTTAGCCAAACTGATACCATTTCAGTGTGATCTGATCACTTTTATTCGTATGTAAACGTTTATATTACTGGTTTTTAAGGTCAACCCGCTGCTGAACTAGAAAAATATCTACTGAAATTTTGATTACTGTGTTGCAGATGTGCCTTTTAGGTTATCTAGTATTAATTAGCAGGTTCTAATTTATGATGTGCGCTTTTGTTTGTTTATGAACTGGTGAGTACAGTACTGATCGATTAATGATGCTGAACGATACAATACGGTTAGCCAATGAATCCTCACGAAACTTAAACTACCTACTTCTCACATTCAGTGACAGCATTCAGCTGAATGGTAATTTAACTTTCTTTATATTCTCCTTTGCTTCCTTGCACATCATTTTTCATTCCTTCCTTCTGACTACAAAAGGTCGAATGTAGAACGACTTGTTGTTAATAGTTGTATTGTACATATACAGAACCTAGCCCCTTCTAGCTGTAGGAAGTAATTTCCTATAGATGTTATTTTAAACTATCCCCTAGATCGTTGAGCACAGAGTCTTAGCTTAACCAAAGTCAAAACAGGTAAGTTATTTGGCTTGTCAAACTATATGTTTCTAAAACATAAATCTGCACTGTTAGTATTCAAGTTAAACAATTATTGCAGTCTATTAGACAGGGAAAAAGAGACGTAACTAACATGCTGAACAGTAACTAGAGGATAGGAAAAGTTAGTCAGCTAACCGAATATCGTTTTAAAGAGGAAGAATGTATTTGTAAAATCTCAGCGAATGAATTTGAAATCCAACGTTTCACCTGGCAATCTGGTCCAAGATTTTTTCGGCTTCTTCAAGTAAGTATTAGCTTCACACATCCTGAACGACTTCTTCGGTTGCCGTACGAACTTGTCTGTCAGAGCCATAGCTTACTTGCTTGACAATGGCTAAGCTAACACTCTGTACTCGACAGTCTAGGAAATAGTTTAGAAGTGCATCTTCAGGAAATTACTTCCTACATGAACTAGGAATTTTGTTGAATGCACATGAATTTGAAAATCTCTCACCATTTCACATCCTCCCATTCCAGTTAGTCCATGTCGTTCCATGATATCTTGATATCCGGTGTTGTCCGTTCTGAATTCGACGTTTATGTCTCCCATCAGGATGGTCAGGTCGTTTTCTGGGCACTTCTCTATGATCGATTGCAGCTACTCATAAAACTAATCTCTTTCGTCGTCATTGTTATCATTGGTTCCTAACTTCATACTAAACCCTCCTCCTTTGTGTGGGCTTGGGAGCGTTAGTAACCCTAGAATAGCTACAGGCGGTGTGATGTCACCAAACTAGCATATATATATATATATATATATATATATATATATATATATATATATATATATATATATATATATATATATATATATATATATATATATATATATATAGTTATTATTGTAATCACGTTATTTACACTCATTTGTGTCAATTGTTTCACACTATCTCCATGTAAATATTCTATCACAGTTTTGGTTTGTAAGCAGCTGACGAGAAACCTCGAAATAATATGAATTCATACTATTCTGCATCAATGTTTGTTCTTGCTCTATTTAAATTCATAAAGGGAACCAATTGCATGAAACTAATGGTAATTGTGTTTGATCATGACTCACTGGTGTTTCACAACTCCTTCTATGTTATTATACTCCTCACTGCTAACTGTTCTTTCGGAGTTTTTCGCTGAATAGCAGGATAAAATTTCCTTTTGCTTTGTTTATGTTTAGATCCGAATCTGTTTTCCATTTATTTGCAATAATGTCTATTCATTGTATGTGCTGTATAAAAGTAAATTGATGCCGGAAGTGTGTAATATGTATCGAAATCACCTCAATTGTTAAAGGTCAACTTACATGGAATTCCGCTTGAAAATTGATTGTTCACTTATTAGGTTTTTATAAATCCGAATTTTCTCATTGTCTATTAGTGTAACTTCACTATGTATTTTGTCCTATTAGGTGACAGATTCCGATTTCCTATGCACTTCAGAGCCCCAGTCTAGTACTCAAGAATTGGAGTTTCTTTTTCCTGAACATAAAAGTTCACAGTTGCCTCCAATTCCACCAAGACCATTTATTGATTGTGAACAAACAAAACATTCTACTCTTAGTCGATCGGAATTAAAATCTGAACAACTAAATCTCAGTCAATCACTCGTAACAACTGACCAATGTACCAGTCCAAAGTTATCGTCTACAAATTATTGCAAATCGTTTTCTGTTAGTGGATCACTTCCTGTTAACGATGTTTCACAATCAAATATACCAGCTACGTCATCAGTGTAAGTCATCTTTCACACCTCTTATTATAATCATTATGTTCTATGAACGTAAAGTAATATCAAGGCTCAGGATCTAAATTAAAACAGAGTAAATTCATTTCCTCCATCACAACAGGATCCGGACCATGTTATCCAACCTTTTCAACCATTAATCACAATTATTATATTGACCTTAACTAGGTAGTGTATGCTAACTAGCTGGATCCAGAAAAATAATCAATAAATTTTTGAATTAATGCTAAGTTTTGGTTTGGTCGTTCCTAGCTTTCTTCCCGATTCCTTCTACCTAGTTCAGTTGTCATAATTAATTATACCTGATTAGGTATTGTCTACGTTCTATTAATTCTATCCAATAAAATTATAAACATAGTAAAGTATTTATTTTTGAAATTCAATGGGATGTATTACATCACAAATAAGTTATTAATTTAGCATTGCAGTGAACAAGTAGAAAAAAATTGTCTAATTCATGAAAAACAATCTTGAATGTAAAGTGTATCTATTTCAATTTTGATATCTTCATGTTAGTTATTGGTCAAAATTGTGTGGATAGAATTTTTCGAGAAATGAAAATGATAAACAGATAAAGCATCACTACATTGATTTATCTCCTCATTGAATGGGCCACTTTTGGGATTGCCTCAACATTTTCAATGTCATCTATTAAATGACTGTAAAGCTCTATGAACTACAAATTATATGCTGAGATTTCAATGAAATGATCTCAGCTACACATAGTAATCATTTATATATGCTTTCAACACAGGGCTATACTTGTAATAGTGTACTAGCTTCACGTGTTTTTTTTTCATATAATGGAACGGCCAAACCAAAACGTGACATCAATCCATAAAGTCACTAACTTCTAGTTTGAGCCATGTTGGTAAATGCAGACTACTTGGTTGGGGTCCACGTAACTATCGTAACTAATGGTTGGATACTGTGGTTGACATGGTTCAGAATCGATCTTTCTTTTGTATTTTACTACTATTGAAGTAACTGCTTCTATGAATTAGGTGTTTATGTTGTTGTGCTAATGAAGTGTGGCAACTTGAACCGATGCACATATGTTCCCGGTCCTACGTTGTGGCTGACTGACTGACTCATGAAATGGACGCTAATGGTGTTCGGACTAACAATGAAAACTACATGACAACCTCTTTATACTAATGGACCACATTTATTCCCGTAAATTTTTGTGTTTCAGACTTGCTTTGATTCGCTAATTATATATGTTAACAGCGTATGCTTATACGCTTTTGTAAGAAGTTTTCAACCTATCTAATTATTGAAAAACTGAAGATGTACCATCACATTCGTTTGTGTATTTTCCTCATCTGACATTCAGTAAAACAATATACTATTACGATAGAATTTATGCACCAAATATCTTTTCGACAATGTAAAGAGACGTCAATTGAATAGAACAGATCGTAATCATTTACAGATATGAATATGAATGATAATTGATCACTGCTTATATAATATTTTATGTATGTCTTTTGAATATTTGCAAGTTAAATGCTCATAAAAATGCAAATTTTATTGCAACTTTGCATCATATTTTTGCTGTAATCAAACATGCGGTACTAAACAAAGCATGTATCGTTATTATGATTATGATTATTCACTGTTAAACCATCTAGCCTCTGAGAAGACAACGTTATCATTATCACTTCCTGTTTAAGCAGTCAAATGTTATCACTAATTTGTTATCAAGATTCACCAAAGACTTAACATGCAGTCGTGTTCATGTGAACATTGCCAAGTCTTAGTTTTAAATAACCTGTTATTAAGTTCTTTCTGTATTTTATTCATTCTGTTAAACTAATCTTTTGCATTTAAAAAAGTCTGTTCTCATACTTTAACATTTTTTCAAACAATTTCAGCACTAATCTTTTGTCAGAATTCAGTTTATGTTCTATGAATGATGTATTCAACTCATCAGTGGTTGCTGTAGCCGCATGCGCAACTTCTTTAAGTGCTGTAGATGCTTCATGCACCACACCACCTGCACCACTGTCGTCATCATCTGTAGCGGCGATAAATCCTAGCTGTGGTAAATTTGACGATGTACCATCATCAGGTGACAATTTATTTTTTAATCATTTTATTTAGAGTGACTTATCTTATAATACTCCCTATATGATATTTATTTTCATCTCTATCATCATCCATATCACATATTTTCGACTAGATAGTGATTAATACTCAGTGAATATCATAGTTCCTTGAGGGGTCAATCGTGTTCCAAATAGCATCGTAGCAACATCTCTGATAGATGATGCAGGTTTCGAATCATACGGGATGCATCAGTTATAGATATGATTTGTTAACTGCATACGAATCCTAGTTTCAAAGCTTTTTCCTGATTGCTTGGGCCTGTAGGATATGACCTGATTTAATTATTGTTTATTGTAAGGTTTTGCATTCTCCGAGTACTGAAATGATCAGTCTATGGGGTTTTGCACGAACTCTGTCTGGGCCAACTGATCGCAGGTATATAGGCCTATAAAACCCGTTTTTATATGACATAGTCTATTATGTATATATACTACTGTTTGTCTTGTATACACACATACATACCAAAAAAGTGTTGAACAAAAGTATAAGGAAACAGTCTAGTTCAATAAGTGTAAACACTTTTATTTACTGATTAGTGAACAGTATTAACTTCCTATTCTTGTTTTGTTCCATGACACTAACAACATGTGGCAGCTATATTATTGGTTGTTTTGTTTGTCGAAATAGGGTAATCTTACTTTTGACCATCTACCTAGCTATCTGGTTATTAACCTCTAAGCATATTTCTCGCTCATTTGTATACTGCCTGTCTGTTTGTCACAAAGTCAAAATCGATCAAAACAAATCATATGGCAGCATTTACAAAAGAAGTAAGGAATTAAAAAAAAATGTTTGCACACATGATGTTCGCATGCACGCATATGAATATCTACAGTTCAGGGGTTCAAAAACATAAACCGGTTGGCCTCAAGTGGAATGATTCTGTCACAAGATAGTGCTATATTATATGAAATGATAATAATTATGATGATTCTGTATATTCAATCATGTGTCCAATTTGGAACATACGCGTCTTATTGTTTATAGTCCCTCGAAATTTCATTCAGTTTGCTTTCTTTGTATGTGTGTCTTGTTTCTCGCAAACGGTTCATTTATTTTCCTTTAAAAATCACAATTACGTTAACGCATATCTTTACTGTTTGTATGTTTAGGTCTAGTTGTTGTTTCTAATTTTATGTAGTTTAGGCATTTTAGTTGATTGATTATTTGATCAAATAGTTTCTGTTCATTATATATTCCCATTCAGACTTTAAAAAAGTACAAATTGAGTGAAGAAAAATATATCCCTTTGCAATTAAATATAAAATCGATACCAATCAGTCACAACTTGAAACTTGGTACTTATGTACATTGATTCAAGTTGAAAAATCCTAGAATAGTAGAGGTAGTAACAGTCATCAGTGGTAATAAAATATATTAGAAATCGAAGATGTGATTCGGGAAAATATAAATTATTGAAATAAAAACACGAAGAAAAGTTATGGGAAATTTGGAATCTCAGGATTTCGGGAAAGACAAATAACGGATGCACCTGCCCAATTGCAAACGATTTTGAGCGGTCATTCACATGGACATCATCTAGGTAGTCTGGACTGACGCCGTGTTTGGGTTTGGGCTCTCTTAGCTTTGTTCCAGCCTGTTTCTACGCCAAACAAAATCGCTCGTTGTGGTAGGCTGTAGTTAAGCTTACGTAACAAATGTCCCAACCACCTCAGTTGATGCAGATTCACTACCTGATCAACTGATTTGCCATCCTTACATAGTAGTCTATTCCTAATCCATGCATTACTTAGTCTGTGGGATAATACCGACAAGAATAATTTTATTCGTTTCTTCTTCACAGCATATTCACCATTTTCATTCTTTATTGCTATCAGTAATATTGTTATTATTTCAACTCCATTGCTATGTTTGCAAATTTATTTCAAAATCCTACGTTTATTATTACTGATTATGTATTCCAGTTTGCTTCAATTGTAGAACTAATTATTTCAATTAAAATCATAGTAATTAAATGTTTTATTTTTAATTTAAAGAAATAATTGTCCATAAGGAATGTAGTAAATAGGCCATCAAGTGGTATTTAAAAACAAACGTGGAAAAGATTTGTAGCTCAGGTGGATGATTTTGATGGAGTTTTGTTCTCTGGGCTGAATGGTTTGGTTGTGGAGCTTTCATCGTTCTTTTGAACGACATCGTCAACACAAACTTCTATCTGAGGTTTTTATTAGCATATGCATTTGTACATTTTATCATCATCTGCATCATGAGTGATGCTTTTACCCTACTTCGAATGATTTCCAAGATGTAGATGTGGATTGTATCTATATATTCTTTTTTATACTATCACTTCCTGTAGATAAATCTTTTGAACATCATTTTTCAATACTTGCTACATCAACTCCACCGGAATCACCAAATGTCAAACAAAATTCATCAACTACGGAGGCACACGTCAACAACAGTCCGTGCATTTCATACTCATCAGTAGTCCCTGACTATTTTGGTGTTAGAGTTATATGTCAAGGTGTTGTTCAACGTCGAACTGTATACCGTTTCACACCAACAACAAATACCAATCAAAGTTTCGACACCGTTTGTTCAAATAGTGCTATGTTTACATCGTCAATCCATGCTTCTAATTCTTCTCTATCCGGTTCTTCAGTGATTGTCTCGGGATCGACGGCTACAAGACAAATGTTTCACAATCCATCCTCTGCGTGTCGACCATCTGGGTTCTCTAAATGGCGTCGTTTGTGGGCTACTTTGGTAATGGTAGGTGATGGTCTCACTGCCTACATGATTTATTTTGAACCAAAAGTAAAGAATGCAGTCTACCGCAATCAGGTAAGTATCACAGTTTTGTTTTAGACTTATGTGTATAAAGAAATATTGTTTATTGGTGAAGTCTCTTCATTGACATTGTTCTCCAAAAATTCTTGTTCTGATGGCTTTTTACTGTTCAGTTTCAGGCTCACCAATGCCAAATCCATTGTCTGTTTAGTCCTCCTGCAATTAGTGCTTTCAATTGTCAGAGTAAAGGGAATAATTTTAAAAAACTACAGAATCCAACTGATGACTCGGCAGAAGTAGACGTAGCTGAGGTTTCGGAGCTTCTAACAGAATCAGACTGCAAATCCGAGATCTGTACTAATATTCATTTTAAAACTGCTTATGACCTTCCGAATCCCAACTTATTATTCATGGCTGCGAAAGCAGAGCCTGGTAAACATCGAAATGGTACTTTAGACCCAGACTCCTTTTTGCTGACTGACTTCATTCTAGGCAAAACCTATCGCTTTCGACCAATGGTTTTTCCCACAGAAAACCCTACAACCAATTCTTTACCAAAACCTGACACTATTCGTTCCAGTGGAGCATTAAATTGGTTTCTTCGTAGTGGCCTACAAAGTTCCCATGCCTGCTCTAGAGTATCTCAGTCATCTGGACAATCATTTTCTCCAGAAGTAAATAGCCCTGGTCGTACACGTGGTCTATCGGCTCCGGGATCGTTTATTCATCCCTATGTTGGTTCTCGTTCTTCTGTTAAGAAAGGCAAGAGAGCTGCTATAACTGAACGTAGAGACTCATCTACACTCGAATGTTTATCAACCAACGAGAATGTTGATCTATGGCTAAAATGTATTCAGTCTGTTATGGGACAAATCTATAAAGCGTATCTACGCCAAATTGTATCGTCACACTGTACGACTCAATCAAAAGCTACAAATAGAACAAATGACATTTAGTAATTCATGGATGTACTTGTCAACAGTTTTGGTCGTAATAGTCATTTGTTTGCATTTCATTGTGCTTATTTAGTCACGCTTGCTTACCAATTTTTATTTCCTTCAACACTATTTATCCGGTGTTTTCATTCTCTTTGGATAATTTAAAATACTACATGTACATAGATTTTAGTCGTTTAGATTGTTTGTGTTTTATTTTACTCGTATGCTTATTAAATTCAGGTTCATTTCTATTTTACAATGATTGATCTAAAATCTTTACTAGTGTAGTTAAATAAATTGTTTTGATATCTTATTACTTTATGTATAACTTACCTCTACACCCAGTGTTTTGTGCATGTAGAAGATATTTTCAACTAACCATTATGGATTTTATTATTTTGTAGTTTAATTTTACATCCTTCTATCATATACCCTGATATTTCAGACTCAATCTTCGCATTTGTTTAGCTCTGTGCTAATAATGATTTCCGAGTACAATTTTATTTGTTATCAAATGTTTAGTAATATATTCTCTTACTTCTTTTGTCCATTTATGTGTTTATTTTTTGTGATACATGTACAGTGGTAGCTCATTACTACCTTCGAGGTTTTGTGAGTTCGTAACTTCAGTTAGTGTAAACAAAGCGCCTTCACTACAAATGTGTATTATAATATAAGTTCTGAACAATGAAATTCATAAGCATGATTGTTAATATGAATAAAGCCAGTTAGGTAAAGTAAGCACACTGAATGCGAAAAGATTGTACGATTTCGAGATGGATGCTAAATACGTAAATGCTCACCTTTAGGTAATCAGATTTTAGCATAAGATAATTTTGCATAGTCATGTAAATATTGCTCTGATCATACGTTATAGTGATCGGACATATGTGTAATCGAAGTGTGGTATTAGTATTACGGCTCACTTCGTTGGTCCCAGGTAGTTTTTCTGATTATTACCTTCGTGTTGAATTATATAAATTCCAAGCGTGTTGTTGATCAATGAATTTGTACTTGCTAAGTTCGGTATTGGTCGATTGTTATCTTCCTAAAGCTGAACTCGAGTTAGATCCTTCCATAAAATGTTTATACCGTACTGATTTCTCTGCTGTTTCACATCGTCACAAAACGCCTGCTGAACCAAAATGTTCATGTATATCAAAAAACTTAGTAGCTCCGTGCTACTTTATTGGAATGTTTTGAATATTGAGTTTTAAAATTTCTTACTTATGCTTCTTATTCCCAATGGAGCATAGGTTGCCGACCAGCATTCTCCAACCCACTCTGTCATGGGCCTTCCCGTCTAGTTCTATCCAATTGTTGTTCGTTCTTTTCATATCTGTTTCCATTTCTCGGCGTAATGTGTTCTTGAGTCTTCCTCTTTTCCTTTGGCCTTGAGGATTCCATGTGAGAGCTTGCTTTGTGACGTAGTTGGATGCCTTCCTCAATGTGTGTTCTATCCACTTCCTCCGCTGAGATCTGGTTTGTTCTCCCCAACAGTATGTTGAGAACTACTGCTTCTACACTGATCGTCTTCTCCTGCATTTGTTGTTGCATGTGCGATAGGAGGGCCATATCACCTGGGAAGTCTAGATCGTTAGGCCACATCTCATCCTTACCCCCAGATTTTAACGTCTTCATGATCCGGTCGATCATCAGGAGAAAAAGGAAGGTTGAGAGTAAGCATCCTTGCCCGACACCGGTCTCTACTTCGAACGAGTCTGTCAATTGTTCTCCATGCACCATTTTGCAGTTAAATCCATCATATGAATTCCGTATGATATTGACTATCTTCTGGGGCACGCCGTAGTGTCGAAGAAGTTTCCATAGTGTTGTTCTGTCCACGCTATCAAATGCCTTTTCGTAGTCAATGAAGTTGATGTGGAGTGATGAATTCCATTCAATTGATTGTTCCACAATGATCCGTAGAGTTACGATTTGGTCTGTACAGAATCTATCCTTCGGGAATCCTGCCTGTTGGTCACGAAGTTGAGCGTCTACGCAGTCCTTCATCCTGTTTAACAATACTCTGTTGAAGACTTTTCCCGGTATTGAGAGAAGAGTGATGCCCCTGTAGTTATCACACTTGCTGAGATCGCTTTTCTTTGGTATTTTGACCAGAGGTCCTTCTTTCCAGTCTTTTGGTACTTGTTCCTCATCCCAAATCTTATTGAAGAGAATGTGGAGTATCCTTGCAGTTACCGCTACGCCCACTTTCAGTGCCTGTGTTGGAATGTTGTCTGGTCCTGTTGCTTTGCCACTCCTGATTTGTTTGATGGCCATGCTGATTTCTCCAATTGTTGGTGGCCAACATCGGCTGGGAGGTCCGTGTGTGCTGCTTCGATGTTGAGTGGTTTCAGCGGAGCTAGTCGATTCAAGAGTTCTTTGAAGTGTTCTACCCACCTGTTTCGTTGTTCTTCAATGTTGGCGATTACCTTTCCTTCCTTGGTTTTCACTGGTTTACGGTGATTTCCATAGAGTTTCCTTGTTGTGTCATTCAGTTGTCTCATGTTTCCTTCTCTTGCAGCCTTTTCCGCCGTCGTTGCTGAATCTTACACATATTTACGTTTGTCAGTTCTGATGCTCCTCTTCACTTGCTTGTTTCTGTGTATCCAGCTTGTGCCTTGGCTTTTTCTGCTCTTGTCCGACTGGTATTGGTTGCTGCCTTCTTGTTCCTCCTTTCTTGAATCTTATCCAGTGTATCGACAGTGATCCTATTGTGAATCGCGAGTTGGCTACTCTAAATTCTACCGATTGACAAGCTTCAGATATCCCAGTTCGACCCCAATACTGTTCCCAATCTCCAATATATCAGAACACGAACCGTAGATGAAAAATCGTTTATGGGGTCAGGAGCAGCAGAATAATGATTTAGAAACAAATGCATATTTATACAGTTAGGATTACTATGAATATTGACCAACAGAAAGATGACACGTTAAATAATATTGACCGATAGGAAAATGACACGCGAAATAAATATTGATCAGTAGGGAACGACCAATAGGAAAATGACACCATTTAACATTCAAGGGTAGCGTTAGACTTAACCGGATAATTGTTTTTGGGATATTCTTCTGAGTATCCCAACACCTCCCCTTTGGAGAAGTTAATAGCGACGTAACCGACGGTTTACTTGAAGTTTCTTTGGATGTCTTCTTTTGCGATCCGACCCCCGAGGCAACCACACAGAACCAGAGGGATGTTCTACGTGAGTAGATGACTTAGTTGTCTCTGTTGGAGGTATTGGCGGAAGTTGAAACGTGTCCAACAGCAAGTCGAGTGGGACGCGTTTTGTAATTGCTTCTTTCTCCTTCGCTTCCCTTGACCTGAGTTGATTGTGGTGCCTGGTCCAGATTTCTTGGTTCACCTTGACATCATACACGACGTTCCCATGTTTTTGTGTGATTTCACCCCCTACCCATTTATCACATCCATGTCTATAATCTCGCGCATACACTTTTGTACCAACTTCGTAGGGAATTCGAGTATTCTTCATCTAGGGGCTTTTCTGGGCCACTTGCTTGGGTTTCATCGCACCATGAACTGTCCGTAGCTTTCGCCCTATAAGCATCTCAGCAGGGGATTTGGAGTTTGGCAATAAGTCATACGGGGTCGTCCGGTACGCAACAAGAAATCGTTCTACGATACCTTCTGTGGTCCCCTCCCCTCGTGCTTTAAGCATGGTTCGTTTAAATGTATCAACGAACCTTTCAGCTTGTCCATTAGATTGCGGGTGATATGGCGGAGAAGGAACATGGTTGATCGAATTTTGCAGGCGAAATTCTCGGAATTGGCTAGATGCGAATTGTGAACCATTGTCTGTTACTATTGTTTCTGGAAGACCATGCTGAGTGAAGATCCAATTAAGGAGTTTGATGGTTCGAGTTGTAGAGGGTGGCGCAATCGGCAATATCTCCGGCCATTTGGAGTATGAGTCAACCAGTATCAGATATGTGGTACCATCTAGGGGTCCGGTGAAGTCAATATGCACTCGCGACCAGGGTTTTTCTGACTTTGGCCAGGGTACTGTAGGCAACTTAGGAGGATTTTTAGCAGCTTTTTGGCAATGTGAACATCTTTTGACGAAATCGGCAATCTGCTTGTCCATATTCGGCCAATATGCATAGCTGCGAGCGATGGATTTCATACGGTTTATCCCTGGGTGTCCAGAGTGGAATTGGCGTAGGACTTTGGGACGTAGGGTTGTTGGAATTACTACGCGATCACCAAACATCAGACAATCGTTAACAATACAGAGAGCGCTGCGACGATTCGCTAGCTGTTGCATATCACCACTCAGCTGCTTAACTGGCCATCTGCTCTGAACATAGGTGATCGCTTCTTGGATAACCGGGTCTTCTCTGGTAGCTCCCCGAACATCTTCAGCGGTAACAGGCATTGCTCTAACGGCATTCGCCAATAGTGTAGCACCGGAATCCTCTTCGGTTGATATTATGGCTATGAGTGTGTCCTCATCAGTGGTAGAATGGTTACTGATAAGTCTGGACAGTGCATCCGCTTGACCAAAATCTTCGGAACGTCGATACTGGATGTCGAAATCGTACCCCAATAACGCCAACGCACAACGTTGAAGACGATTAGCAGAATGGGCAGGAATGCCTTCCTTTGATCCAAAGATTGATAACAACGGCTTGTGGTCTGTGAGCAAGGTGAAACGGCGCCCGTAAATGAATTTGCGGAATCGCCGGACAGCAAAAATTAGGGCTAACGCTTCCTTCTCTATCTGGCCGTAGCGTTTCTCAGCAAGTGTTAGTGTTCCCGAAGCGTGCATCACCGCTTCCTCTGACCCGTCGGGAAAGACATGTGAGATTACGGCACCCAGTCCGTGTGTTGAAGCGTCAGCAGCAACCACAATGGGTAGTTTCGGATTGTAGTGGGTTAGCAGAAGATTGGAACTTAGCATAGCTTTAAGTTTTGAAAAGGCTGACTCACATTGCGTTGACCAATTCCAAGTAGCATTCTTTTCTAGCAGACGATTTAATGGATATCGTACGTCATGCAGTGATGGAAGAAATGCTGAATAGTAGCTAATCATTCCCAAAAATGATCGGAGTGAGGAGACATCAGTGGGAGCAGGCATTTGTTGGATTGCGTAAGTATTTTGAGGATCAGGGTGTCGTCCGGAAGCATCAAAGATAAACCCCAGGTACTTAACGAAACGTAAGAAGAATTGGCATTTTTCTGGGCGAAGGCGAAAACCATTATCCTGGAGGCGTTGCAGAACTAAGTGGATTCTGGTATGCAATTCATCAGCAGTTGCGCCGACAATGAGCACATCGTCAAGGTATGTAGCAACACCAGGAACATCTGCCAGAATAGTGTCCATGATCTGCTGGAAGATCGCTGGAGCAGTTTTGATACCGAAGGGTAACCGGGTATACTGAAAAAGTCCTCGGTGAGTGTTGATTGTCAACAACTCTCTCGATTCGAGAGCGACCGGAATTTGAAGGTAAGCATCTGCCAGATCCAGCTTAGCAAAGTAGGATCGGCAGCGGATAGTGATGCTGTTGTAGAGCCGCGTTGAGGCCTGTGGAAAAGTCTGCACAGATACGTATGGAACCACTGGATTTTTTTACAACCACAATTGGTGCAGCCCATGATGAATAAGAAACAGGTACTAGGACACCCTCAGTTTCCAAACGTTGAAGCTCAGCGTCAACCAGAGGTAAAGATGCGTATGGGATTGGACGCTTTGGGCGAAAAACTGGCGTAGCTTCTGGCTGCAGTTTTAAAACAGCTTCAGTTGTGGAACGAAGTCCGAGAGCAGGTTTAAATAGTTCAATAAATCGTTTTCGAAGGTCTTCAGCATGCTGTTGTGTAGAAGCAGTAGTTTGGACTTGATTGCAGATAGCGCTAATAGGAAGATCAGCGAGACCAAGTTCTTCGAACCAATCTAAACCTAAAAGGTTGAGCGGAGAATTGGTGATGTAGCATGTCCCATTGAAGGTTGTACCTCTGAATGAAATGCAGCAAGAGTTTTCGGGCCTTGAAGTAACCCTCGTGCTATTGATAGAAGAAACCAGACAAGTAGTGAATAGGTCTTTATTTCGATCTTAGCGCAGTCACAGTGGAGCGTGGGATTATCTGTTCAGACAAACAAAGGCTCTCAACATTCAAGATAATAGGGAATATAACGCTTATACAAAACAAGGAAGTGAATGAATACTTGAACAATACTGTTTTGGCATATGCTTGGTTGTTTGAGGCCAACTCTTAACCAACCAACCTGAGCTGTTACATTAGCTTCCCCCTAGAATCGACTTCCGTAGGAACGTCGGTTCGACTAACCTATCTATCGGAAACACCTTAGTTCTATTTCTCATCCCAAGGGAAAATTATCAACTCGCCCACTATTTGACTTACAATCAGTTACGACTAACGCTGTCAACGATAGTCCATGGATGTCTCCTCATTTACTAGCTTGTCATCTTATTTTGTAGCATGTGATCTATTCTACAACTATCGCTGACGGTTTACTGCGTGCTTTCAAGAGAAAGAGTGTGAGAATGTGGAATAAGAATATCTGAGGAAGTGCCGCGAGCGGGCTACCCAACACCATGTTGGTGAGGTACGATTTCTCCATGCTCAGACCGGCTATCAGGTGTTTACTCACCTGCCTCTTGAGTCGCCCTCAAGTAAAAAGTAAAGAAGAATCTACTTCAAAGGTAATGGTGAAACCCAATCACACCTGAAGAACTGCTCCACTGCCTGCATAAAATAATAAGATACAAAATGGAAATACATAAATGTAATTGATAATTGTTCGGTTCCATGTAAGTGATTGGCCTCCAGAAAGGATTGGTATTCTGGAAGAAAATAGACATAGTGTAGCCATCTTATGTACGAGAAGGTATGAAAACAAAAAAAAATACTTTTTTATAATGCATATATGTAAAAGTGTAAACTTGCTAGAAGTTGGACTCATTGTCAAACCCGATCAAATGTATGACCTTGGGCCTATGACGACCGCCTTTTATAACCAGGTACGTAACCAAGGGTGCATAGTTGTACTCCACAAAACGGAAAAGAATATGCGGTTAAGGAGGAGAAAAAACTGTGTAGATTATGAGGATTAAGTACAATTGTGTCAAATACTCTTTTCTGGTTTGATCTAAGTATGTATGATATATTGAAGCAATATTTCGTCAATTCATCCAAGTAACGAATTTGTCTGCACCTTAGAAATGTGTAAGTCCTATTACTCATTAGTATTATATATGATTAATCGGTAAAAGGAAAGATTGCAGTCACTCGCCCGTGGTTTGATGTGGTCTAATGGCTAGGCACACGGTCTAGCATCCAGGAGGGCAGAGGTTCGAGTGCGTGTGGGGCTAGCGTTTTCGTTCACCAAAACCCCCTTCAATACGATGTTTGTTGGCCATATGTTGCTCAGATATGAGAGAAAGGTAACAGGAGGACGGATTGATATGTCAAAGTGCCATATTGGAATAGTACAAGTTCTTTGTTTTTATTAATAATAATGCTATAGAAAAAAAAACTACAAGTGTGGTAGATTTCCATTTTACGTTATAATTAAACCAACGAGAAAAAAAAGGTATATATATAAGTTATTGACATAACGTGTTTTCTTTATAACGCTAGTGTTAAGTTCCAGGATTTTGTATGGACCACTAATAATTGGTTTAACGTTAGCATAGCTGTGATATTCATATTAGTTCAATGTTGTGATTACTTAACAGTTCCCTTATAAGTTGTGTTTAAAATTAGGTATGTGGAATCAATGCGGCTAACATAGTAACCTTACAGTAACGCACTGTACTATATCTTCACGGTTATTGATTCTTAAATGTCAGAAATTTAATAAAAAAATTTGAATATTGCCAATAAAGATGGGTTATATGATCACACTAAAAAGCATGCTGTAGGAAAACTGGTTAAGTCATTATGTAAGTTTCCTAAACATGAAAAAAAATGATGAGAACTTTAATAAGTATTTGACCATGGTTTAATCCAAAATGTTTTGTCTAGAAAACCACTTATTAATAGTAGTATTAAGCGTATCAAGCTACTAAACACATCTTCGACCGAAAACTTTTAGAATTAGTTCATATGGTATATATGTATAGCCAGTCTACGTGAAAAATGTATATAGATATGTAAGAAGTACAGCCAACATAGTTAATTAACCAGAAAAAGAAATTATAAAACTTGCCTGGGTTGCTTTTTGAATTCGTTGTATTTGCCAGTGTTAGTTGTATGAGTTTGATTAAAATCCTCAGCCATCGTTTCGGAATACCTAGCTTATGTGTCCAGTATTTAAAAAAAATTTAACATAACACTTATATATCAAAGGTAAAAGGTCTGGGGAGTTGTCGGTGAGGCGGAATGAGGAAAAAAAATTATTTTTAAGTAGATGCAGGGTCTGATTAGCTACGTGGTTAGATTTTATCCTGCAGCCGAAACTGTCAACATCCTTGATTGGCTAATCGGATGTGCCCAGCGAACCGTTTTAGTCATTTGTAAAGATTTGTCATCTTTACATTTCGATTCCGTAATGGATTTGTCAGTTAAACGATCTAACAACACGTATGGTGGTTCATGATCTAGATAAGCCGGCTTTAGCCTATCAATACTTACTGTGTCGATGTTTCCATGTTTTTCTATCACGAAATATTTAGATTTTCTTGAGATGACTTTGAAAGGACCTTCAAATGGAGGGCTAAGTGGTGCTTTTATTTTGTCACATCTTATCCAGACGTGCGTGCAATTGCTTAGGTCTTTAGGTACATATACGGCACGCGATTGTTCGCGAGTATTAATTGGCTTAAGTTTGGACATATGGTCCCGTAGTTGATCTACGTAGTTTCCTAAATTAAGTTTTTGACTGTTAGTATTGGGGTTAATAAATTCACCTGGTAGTCTCAGAGTTGTTCCGAAAATCAGTTCCGCAGCTGAACACTGTGCGTCAGTTTTGACAGATGTTCGTATTCCCAACATAACTAACGGTAGGAATTCTGTCCACTGATTGGGGTTTGAGTGAGATAAAAGGACGGTTTTTAGCTGACGGTGAAAACGTTCTACCATCCCATTAGCCTGAGGATGATATGCAGTGCAGCGTATCCTATTGGAGCCTAGAAGTTTAGCCAAGTTATTAAATAGTTCGGATTCAAATTGCGCTCCTCTATCCGTCGTTATTGTTATGGGTGTACCAAAAATGGTTACCCAATTCTGCATGAAAACCTTGGCTACTGTTTCCACTGTGATGTCCGCTATCGGGATGGCTATAGGGAATCTGGTAAATCGATCTATGCATGTAAAAAGATAATTAAAACCGTTTGAACGAGGTAAAGGACCTACCAAGTCGATATGCACATGGGCAAAACGTGCATCTGGTTGCGAGAAAACACCTATGGGTGAATTTGTGTGACGATTAATCTTTGATTGTTGGCATGCTGAACACTCTCTAACCCATTTGTGTACATCCTTCTGTAAATTCGGCCATATATATCTGGCATTGATTAGTTTTGTTGAAGCTTTCGCGCCAGGATGAGACAAAGAATGAAAGTTATTATATATCAACTTTCGCATATTTTTGGGAACGAAAGGTCGCGGCATTGCCTTGGTCGTGTCACAATAAATTAGAATACCATCGATAGGTGATGGGAATTGTTCTAAATTAAGACTTGAATTGTTTGTTTTAAATAGCCTTTGTAATTCTAGATCCTGCTCTTGTTCGTGTCCCAACGTCTCGAAGTTTACTGTAGACTGCTGCAGCACGTTCATTTCTAGTCTAGATAAAGCATCTGCCGCCTGATTGTCCTGACCTTTGACATGTCGGATATCGCTTGTGAACTGTGATATATAGTCAAGGTGTCGGACTTCTCGAGGTGAGTATTTATCGGCTCTCGCTTTTAATGCATTCGTCAGTGGTTTATGATCCGTAAAGACTATAAATTCCCTACCTTCTAACATGTGTCGGAAGTGTTTAATGGTCAGGTAGATTGCAAGAAGTTCTCGCCCGAAGGTAGAATACCTTGTTTCGGCTGGAGCGAGTCTTTTCGAGAAGAAAGCAATTGGTTTCCAGGCGTTTTTAACCAGTTGGTTAAGGGTACCGCCTACTGCTTTATCTGAAGCATCCACCATCAAAGCAAGTGGGGAAAGAGAATTCGGATATATCAACGTAGTTGCTTGAGCCAGTTTATCTTTAAGCTGTTTAATAGCTTCGATGGCGTCAGAAGACTGTTTGAATTCTTTTGGTTTTCCTTTAAGTGAATCTGTCAAAGATTGCATTAATTGTGCACAACCTGGTATGAATCTGCGATAAAAGTTAATTAGGCCTAGAAAACTTCTCAGTTGTGTTAGAGAACTAGGTACGGGGTATTGTTTGATAGTATCCACTTCTTTTTTTACAGGTTTAATCCCTTCTGGGCTTATTGTGTGACCAAGAAATTCTAGAGTTTGAACACCGAAAACACACTTACTTTGATGTATGTTTATTCCATGTTCATCCAGTCTTTTCAACACTGCTTGTACATGCTGTTCGTGTGATTGCAAATCGGGGCTGGCAATTAACAAGTCGTCTATATACCCCTGCGCAAATGGCATATCTCGAAGTAGGTTATCTATGAATCTTTGAAATGTCTGTGCCGCATTTCTCAGGCCGAATGGCATGCGTACAAACTCGAATAAGCCAAAAGGTGTAGTAATAGCTGTTTCGGGAATATCTTCATCAGCCACCGGGATATTGTGATATGCCCTGACTAAGTCAATTTTAGTGAATATGTTCATACCCTGTAAACCGTTGGTGAAATCTTGGATATGAGGTATTGGGTACCTATCTGGTACGGTTTGACGGTTTAGGGCTCTGTAATCCCCGCACGGTCGCCAGTCACCTTCATTCTTCTTTGGGACCATATGCAAAGGGGATGCCCATTGACTATCAGAGGGACGGATAATACCCAAGTGTAGCATATAATCAAACTCGGCCCTAGCGATTTTGAGCTTATCTGGTGCTAGTCTACTGGGTTTTGCAAACACCGGTGCACCTTCGGTTTTGATAGTGTGACTCACTTTTAGTTTGTCTTTAGAAGGCTGTGGGTTTGGTTTGGTTAAGTTTGGAAATTCCGCGAGTATATCTTGGAATTTTGCTGTTGTTACTGGGGGAGTTTGAATCAAGTTAAGAGAGCTGATGTGACTTCCTTTGCCTTTTGTGTAATACGAAGTTTCTTTTAGTGTTAATCGCCGTTTCTTGGTGTCAACTAGAAATTCATATCTCTCTAGAAAGTCCATCCCCAGTATTGCCAGATCTAAGTCGGCTACCGTGAAAACCCAAGGGAATTGCCTCCTGAACCCCAAATCTAGGGTTAATGTTTTCTGCCCAAATGTCGCGATTTTAGTTTTATTTGCAGCTTGAAGTGTAATTGATGATGTTTCTCGACTAATCTCAGTTTTATGTTGAGGGATGATGCTAAGAGCAGCGCCAGTATCCACCAAGAAATTCAAGCCAGAGTTTCTGTCTCTAACATAAAACAAGCGACTGTTTAGGCGCCCCTCCTCAGTCGTCGCGACCTGGGGAGGGGTTACTCGTTTCCCGCTGCCTTAGAATTATGCTTAGGCCAGGCGCATGGTTGCATGCACTTGGTTGAGTTGACACCAAACTTCCAGTGGTACCAACAAAACTGCCCAGATTGTCTGGACATTTGTGACCTGTTTTGTGACTTGGATCGTGGTCGTTGTGGTGACCTGCTCCTGTTTCTATGACCCATTTGCATTCTGGTGACAGCCTCAGTGAGACTCTTAACACTCGCAATGAGTCCTTCTATTACGGGGTCTTTTGCTGATTCTACTTTTTGTGTGTGATTTATTGTGCCTGATCCAGTTGGAGGACCTCTTTCCATTATTCTGTCGGCTATACGCGCTAAATGAGATAATGAGGTTTCAGGATCTTGTGCATCCAAACAGTGTTGGACGTAGCATGGGAGAGCTTGTATCCATCCTTGTTTTAGGACTGCTTCACCCACTGTGTTATCACCCACTAAGACTTGGAGGTGACGTAAAAACTGTGACGGCGACCGATCACCTAGTGTTTCACCTTGAAAAAGTCTTTGAATTCTTTGACTATCTGATAATGATAAATGGTTCATTATCTCTCGTCTTAAGATGGTGTATGGTTGTGATGATGGTCTCTATAGCGAATCCCTTCAGATTTGATATTGTGTCTCGTGAAATAATGCTCTAGTTGAGCAAACCACAACTCAGGATCACTACGATCAAATTCTGGAAGTCGGGATTTCGTAGTCATAACAGTGTCTATCTCCACTGGTGACAAATCCTCCAGATTATGGGTTTCTATTGAGTCTGACATGAGGTATGTGACAAATATAGCAATAAAGTTAGCACAAAAAGTGGTTACTATAACACGAATAACTTAAGATAATACGGAATAAACTAGTTATATACTCAAATTAGTTTACGGATAATCAGGTCTACTTTTACGATTAAGTAAAAAAAAATAAATAACAGAAATGAGGTTAAATTTGTGTTCAAAAGGGCTCACCAATTTCGTGCCTTGAGGTAACCCTCGTGCTATTGATAGAAGAAACCAGACAAGTAGTGAATAGGTCTTTATTTCGATCTTCGCGCAGTCACAGTGGAGCGTGGGATTATCTGTTCAGACAAACAAAGGCTCTCAACATTCAAGATAATAGGGAATATAACGCTTATAAAAAATAAGGAAGTGAATGAATACTTGAACAATACTGTTTTGGCATAAGCTTGGTTGTTTGAGGCCAACTCTTAACCAACCAACCTGAGCTGTTACAGAGTTCACCATGAAGGCGGAGATGACCCCCACAGGCACTGACGGCTGTTTGGGGGGATGGTTTGATGGGAGGTTGACCCAAGGTTCGCCAAGTCTTTTTCGACAGGATGGTGATATCTGATGCAGTGTCCAACTGCAAACGAACTGACTGACCATTGATTGAGAGGATCAGAAATTTGCGTCGAGTCGCGGAATGATTATGGAAGACTGCTGCTAAACTCCTTGATGAGGTAATCGGCTTTTTGTGAAAACGACGCTGCGTCTGTGCATTTCGACGGTTATTGGATCGGTTGGATTTGCAAAAGCCGCTTTTGTGACCAACTTTCTGACAGCGATCGCACATATGCTGTTTGAATGGACAGAACTTCACATAATGCCAGGCTCCACAGTGCCAACATGGCGAGGGGGCTTCTTCTGAGCCGGTTTAGAGTGATTAGAGATAGAAACAGCGCTGTCGTTCGAAGGACTCGAGTTTGTCGATCTCGAAGATTTTTTCTGGTGCTGAACAGCATGAACTTCGGAACCACCCTGGCCCCCAAATTGAACCAAAGTGGTGTCACGCTGCAGAATGATGATACGCCGGTATTCGTCTATGATCGCATTAAGTGTCAGTGTTGGATCTTGTTCAAGGCGGTTGAGCAACCGAGTTCTGATGTCGGAGAATTTGGGTGACTGAAGACTGCATTTGAGTACTAGGGACTTGAATTGGTCTTCAGTGAGGGATCTGAGCTTGAACCGTTCGCACCCACGGTTAACAACGCCGACGTGGGTCAGGAAGTCATCAGACTCATTCATGGCCAGTTTTAAGCAGCGATATCGAGTACTGAAGAGTGAATGATGATCACCAAAAGGTTGGCTAAGGGACTGAATAGTGGCGTCGAATGAACGGTCGCGTGGGTTCTGCGGCAGAATGAAGTTGCAATACTTATCCAGCTCGGATGGACCAAGTTTACGAAGAAGGAGACGCACCTTCCACGAATCATCTGTCAGCAAAGTCAACTTTGAGAAGGTCTTCATAACGTCTGAACCAGGTATCAAATGTAATGTTGGCATCAGGATCATAAAGAAATTCTGAAATACCACTGGTAATACCATCAACTGATTCAGGAATTGTCGGTGCAGTTGGGACTCGAGAAGATATGTGCGTCTGAGTAAGCATCTCCATCAGCTTCAGCTGCTGTTCGAACAATTTTTCTAATTTGGCTGGATCCATAGTTAATCACCAACTTGTTGCTAAATCTCCGTCGCCAAATTTATTGTGAATCGCGAGTTGGCTACTCTAAATTCTACCGATTGACAAGCTTCAGATATCCCAGTTCGACCCCAATACTGTTCCCAATCTCCAATTTATCAGAACACGAACCGTAGATGAAAAATCGTTTATGGGGTCAGGAGCAGCAGAATAATGATTTAGAAACAAATGCATATTTATACAGTTAGGATTACTATGAATATTGACCAACAGAAAGATGACACGTTAAATAATATTGACCGATAGGAAAATGACACGCGAAATAAATATTGATCAGTAGGGAACGACCAATAGGAAAATGACACCATTTAACATTCAAGGGTAGCGTTAGACTTAACCGGATAATTGTTTTTAGGATATTCTTCTGAGTATCCCAACAGATCCATTCCTTGTGACCCAGAACCTCACGACATGTTGAAGTGACTGCCTCCTTTAACACTTACCGGTTGCTCTCCATAGTAGTTCCTTCTCCATTGAGTAGATCATGAAAGACCTGGAATTTATTGCTGAGGACTATATTGAATTTGTCAGTATCCCGAAGATAAGCTGTATTAAATTTTAGTGATGTTATCCGCCCCGTTGTCCAGTACTTCTTGAGTTTCAATTTCACCTTGACGAACAGCAAGTGATGATCTGATGCTATATCAGCTCCTGTCTTTATTCTCACATCCTTCATCGTCCTCCTGTCCTTTTGGTTGATGTAGATATGGTCGATTTGGTTCTGCGTAATGTGATCCAGTGAAGTTCATGTGGTTCTGTGAATGCGTTTATGTGGGAATATAGTGCGGCCTATGACCAGTTTATTGAAGGCACATAAGTTTGCAAATCTCTCACCATTTTCGATCCTTTCTCCCAGTCCGTGTCGTCCAATGGTTTCTTCATATTCAGTGTTGTCCATTCCAAATTTTTCCATTCAGGTTTCCCACCAGAATGGTCAATTCTTCTATTGGACACTTCTCGATGATTGACTGCAGCCTATCAGAGAATTGATATTTAGCGTCTTGAGTGTAGTCGTTGGTAGGCGAATAGCATTGGATGACGTTCATTGTAATGCCCTCTTTCTTTGTTTTGAAGGAGGCTTTGATGATCCGTGGTTCATGAGATTGTAGAATTATGGTCTACTATGATATTAGTACTGCTCTTATAATAGACCTAATCCTAAATTTGTAGATTTGTCATGATATAACTGCCTAATCTATAAGATCTTACGTGGAAGTCACATCATCGACTACACCAACTCACTGTATCGTATCAATTACCAATACATGATGTAGAACAAGGTTAGGCTAGAGAAGGAACAATATATTTAATATGAATAGAAGATATAAAGTAACATTCAGATGGACCACGCCTGCATGGTCGAGCCATGCCATCTGATCAACTCCAATTCATTCAATTCATTCTTCGCGCCTTCTCCATTGCTAGGTATTTCTCCGTGTTAAATATTGAATATCTATTTTCTGAGTAGTCTCGTGTTGAGCTTTGTGGATTGTGCGGTTATTGTCCAATGCCACTACACTACTCTCCCACCAGAATCGACGTGATGTTGGTTCGATACCGAATTGGATGGGATCGTCGTGCGCCGGAGGTTACCAAGGATAATAAGAATCCTCCGGTATGTGATGATAAGCTGAAAGATAAATCAAAAAGAAGGCGGCAGCATCTGGTCGGGAAATACATGTAATAATTTTAAAATATCTGCCTTCATGCTTAAAACGCTTGAAATGAAAATTTGGGTGAAGATTATATGAACTATAAAGAATGGCTATTGTCCAATGCCACTACACTACTCTCTCACCAGAATTTCTGATCGAACAGGTGCTTGTGTCCAAGAAATCACTAGTGAGATAGTTGTGGTACGAAATCTTGTGCATAATGGACAGCGAGACGCATTGGCATAACGATATTTTATTGTTTGAACGTTCATATTCTGGTCGAAGTCACATGATTAAGAAGGACTTTCGAGTTCCTGATGAGCCTGTTCATAACTTTGGACAGATGCTATTACCAACATTCACAGTGTGCAAAAGATCCCTATGCCCAATTATTGTCAGTCTGCCCATTTTCTACTTGATATTCTCTTCATATTAGATATCTGTGTGTATGATTATCTGGGATTCTAAACAAGTTTCTGTCCAGAAATTTGAGAGTACACTTTATGCTAATAACCAGAGCGACAATTAATATAGGTACATCGAATATTCGGACAATATGAGAGATCGGGAAGTTTAGGTAGATAGTTACGGAAATGAGTAGATACTTTCGTGCCTCTAGGTAACCCTCGTGCTATTGGTAGAAGAAACCAGACAATTAGTGAATAGGTCTTTGTTTAGATCTTCACACAGTCACAGTGGATAGTGGGGTTGTTTGTTCAGACAAACAAAGCCTCTCAACATTCAATATAAGATGATAGGAAATATAACGCCTATACAAAATGAGGAAATGGATGAATACTTGAACTATACTGTTTCGACATATGCTTAGTTGTTTGAGGTGAACTCTTAACCAACCAACATAAGGTGTTACATTAGCTTCCCCGTAGAATCGACTTCCGTAAGAACGTCGGTTCGCTTAACCTATCTATCAAAAACACCTAAGTTATGTTTTCTCAGCCCAAGGGAAAATTATCAACTCGCTCACTGTTTGGCTTCTAATCAATGACGACTAACTCCGTCGGCAATCGCCGATAGTCCATGGATGTCTCTTCATTTGCTAGCTCGTCATCTTATTTTGTAGCACGTGATTTCTTCTACAACTATCGCTGACGGTTGCTACGTGCTCGCAAGAGAGTGTGATAATGTGGAACAAGAATATTTGAGGAAGTACCGCGGGCGGGTTACCCAACACCATGTTGATGAGGCAAGGTTTTTCCATTCTCAGACCGGCCATCAGGTGTTTACCCACCTTCCTCTCGAGTAGCCCTCAAGTAAAAAGTAGGGAAGAATCTACTTCACAGGTAATGGTGAAAACCAATCAAACTTGAAGAAATGCTCCACTGTCTGCATAGAATAGTAAGATACAAAATGGAAATATATAAATATAACTGATAATTGTTCGGTTCCACGTAAGTGATTGGCCTCCAGAACGGATTGGTATTCTGGGTAGCTTTTTGAATTCGCCGTTATTGCCAAGGTTAGTTGTATGGGTTCATAGTACATCCTCACGGGGAATTTGTTTAATGTTTCCCTCCAACTTCTTTTTACTTGTCTACCCTTTTTATGTTTTTGATTAATATCACTCAGCAATTTTTAAGGAATACCTAGCTTATGTATCCAGTATGAAAAAAAGTTAGCATAACACTTATATATCAAAAGTAAAAGATCTGGGGAGTTGTGGGTAGTATAAAATCGCAAACTACTTTTTGGGAGTGTTTTTGTTAATTAAATAAACTAGGTGAGACAGTATGTGGAAAAAAATATTTTTAAATAAACGCAGGACCTTGTTGGATACGTGGTTAGATTTCATTCAGCAGCCAAAACTGTTAATATCCTTGAATAATAAATCGGATGTGATCAGCTAACCGTTTTAGTCACTTGTAAAGATTTATCGTTTTTACACGTCGATTCCGTAATTGTTTTGTCAGTTAAACGATCTAGCAACACGTATGGTGGTTCATGATCGAAATAAGCCGGTTTTAACCTATCAGTACTTACGGACTCGATGTTTCTATATCTTTCTATCATGAAATATTTAGATTTTCTTGAGATGACTTTGAAAAGACCTTCAAATGGAGGGTTAAGCGGTGCTTTTATTTTTTCACATCTTATCCAGAAGTGAGTGCAATTGCTTAGATCTCCAGGTATATATATGGCGCGCGATTGTTCACGAGTATTAATTGGCTTAAGTTTGACTGTTAGTACTAGAGTTAATAAATTCGCCTGGTAGTCTCAGAGTTGTTCCAAAAATCAGTTCCGCAGCTGAACACTGTGCGTCAGTTCTGACAGATGCTCGCATTCCCGACATAACTAACAGTAAGAAATCTGTCAGCTGATTGAGGTTTGAGTGAGATATAAGGGCGGTGTTTAGCTGACGGTGAAAACGTTCTACCATCCCATTAGCCTGAGGATGATATGCAGTGCAGCGTATCCTATTGGAGCCTAGAAGTTTAGCCAAGTTATTAAATAGTTCGGATTCAAATTGCGCTCCTCTATCCGTCGTTATTGTTATGGGTGTACCAAAAATGGTTACCCAATTCTGCATGAAAACCTTGGCTACTGTTTCCACTGTGATGTCCGCTATCGGGATGGCTATAGGGAATCTGGTAAATCGATCTATGCATGTAAAAAGATAATTAAAACCGTTTGAACGAGGTAAAGGACCTACCAAGTCGATATGCACATGGGCAAAACGTGCATCTGGTTGCGAGAAAACACCTATGGGTGAATTTGTGTGACGATTAATCTTTGATTGTTGGCATGCTGAACACTCTCTAACCCATTTGTGTACATCCTTCTGTAAATTCGGCCATATATATCTGGCATTGATTAGTTTTGTTGAAGCTTTCGCGCCAGGATGAGACAAAGAATGAAAGTTATTATATATCAACTTTCGCATATTTTTGGGAACGAAAGGTCGCGGCATTGCCTTGGTCGTGTCACAATAAATTAGAATACCATCGATAGGTGATGGGAATTGTTCTAAATTAAGACTTGAATTGTTTGTTTTAAATAGCCTTTGTAATTCTAGATCCTGCTCTTGTTCGTGTCCCAACGTCTCGAAGTTTACTGTAGACTGCTGCAGCACGTTCATTTCTAGTCTAGATAAAGCATCTGCCGCCTGATTGTCCTGACCTTTGACATGTCGGATATCGCTTGTGAACTGTGATATATAGTCAAGGTGTCGGACTTCTCGAGGTGAGTATTTATCGGCTCTCGCTTTTAATGCATTCGTCAGTGGTTTATGATCCGTAAAGACTATAAATTCCCTACCTTCTAACATGTGTCGGAAGTGTTTAATGGTCAGGTAGATTGCAAGAAGTTCTCGCCCGAAGGTAGAATACCTTGTTTCGGCTGGAGCGAGTCTTTTCGAGAAGAAAGCAATTGGTTTCCAGGCGTTTTTAACCAGTTGGTTAAGGGTACCGCCTACTGCTTTATCTGAAGCATCCACCATCAAAGCAAGTGGGGAAAGAGAATTCGGATATATCAACGTAGTTGCTTGAGCCAGTTTATCTTTAAGCTGTTTAATAGCTTCGATGGCGTCAGAAGACTGTTTGAATTCTTTTGGTTTTCCTTTAAGTGAATCTGTCAAAGATTGCATTAATTGTGCACAACCTGGTATGAATCTGCGATAAAAGTTAATTAGGCCTAGAAAACTTCTCAGTTGTGTTAGAGAACTAGGTACGGGGTATTGTTTGATAGTATCCACTTCTTTTTTTACAGGTTTAATCCCTTCTGGGCTTATTGTGTGACCAAGAAATTCTAGAGTTTGAACACCGAAAACACACTTACTTTGATGTATGTTTATTCCATGTTCATCCAGTCTTTTCAACACTGCTTGTACATGCTGTTCGTGTGATTGCAAATCGGGGCTGGCAATTAACAAGTCGTCTATATACCCCTGCGCAAATGGCATATCTCGAAGTAGGTTATCTATGAATCTTTGAAATGTCTGTGCCGCATTTCTCAGGCCGAATGGCATGCGTACAAACTCGAATAAGCCAAAAGGTGTAGTAATAGCTGTTTCGGGAATATCTTCATCAGCCACCGGGATATTGTGATATGCCCTGACTAAGTCAATTTTAGTAAATATGTTCACACCTTGTAAACCGTTTGTGAAATCTTGGATATGAGGTATTGGGTACCTATCTGGTACGGTTTGACGGTTTAGGGCTCTGTAACCCACGCACGTTGGCCAATCGCCTTCATCCTTCTTTGGGGCTATATGCAAAGGGGATGCCTATTGACCATCAAAGGAACGGCTAATACCCAATTGTAGCATAGAGTCAAATTCGGCCCTGGCGATTTTGAGCTTATCTAGTGCTAGTCTACTGGGTTTTGCAAACACCGGTGCACCTTCGGTTTTGATAGTGTGACTTACTTTTAGTTTGTCTTTAGAAGGCTGTGGGTTTGGTTTAGTTAAGTTTGGAAATTCCGCGAGTATATCTTGGAATTTCGCTGTTGTTACTGGAGTAGTTTGGATCAAGTTATGAGATGTGATGTAATTTTCTTTGCGTTTTGTGTAATTCCAAGTTTATTTCAGTGTTAAGCGCCGTTTCTTGGTGTCAACTAGAAATTCGTATCTCTCTAGAAAGTCCATCCCCAGTATTGCCAGATCTAAATCGGCTACAGTGGAAACCCAGGGGAAATGCCTTCTGAACCCACAAAGTCGCGATGTTAGTTTTATTTGCTGCTTGAAGTGTAATTGAGCATGCTTCTTGATTCAGCCTAGTTTTATTTTGAGGGATGATACTAAGAGCAGCGCCAGTATCTACGAGAAGTGCAAGCCAGAGTTCATGTCTCTAACATAAAAAACGACTGTTTAGGCGCCCCTCTCCAGTCGTCGCGACCTGTGGATGGGTTACTCGTTTCCTGCCTTCTTGGAATTTCGCTAAGGCCAGGCGCATGTTTGCATGCACTTGGTTGAGTCGACACCAAACTTCCAGTGGTACCAACAAAACTGCCCAGATTGTCTGGACATTTGTGACCTGTTTTGTGACTTCGGTCTTAGTCGTTGTGGTGACCTGCTCCTGTTTCTTTGACCTATTTGCATTCTGGTGACAGCCTCAGTGAGACTCTTAACACTCGCAATGAGTCCTTCTATGACGGGGTCTTTTGCTGATTCTACTTTTTGTGTGTGATTCATCGTGCGTGATCCAGATGTAGGACCTCTTTCCATTATTCTGTCTGCTATACGCGCTAAATGAGATAATGAGGTTTCAGGACCTTGTGCATCCAAACAGTGTTGGACGTAGCATGGGAGAGCTTGTATCCATTCTTGTCTTAGGACTGCTTCACGAACTGTATTATCACTCACTAATACTTGAAGGTGAAGTAAAAACGGTGACGGCGACTTATCACCTAGTGTTTCTTCTTGGTTAAGCCTTTGGATTCTTTGGCTCTCTGATAATCATAAACGGTTCATTATCTCTATCTTAAGATAATGTATGGTTGTGGTGATGGTGCAATTAAATTCAAGTCACGAACTTCTTTGGCAACTGGAGGAGAAAAGATAGAACACAAGACTCTATAGCGTATTCCTTCATATTTGATATTGTGTCTCGCGGAATAATGCTCTAGTTGAGCAAACCGCAACTCAGAATCACTGCGATCAGATAATATTAACAAGAAAAATGAGGTTAAATTTGTGTTCAATAGAGCTCACCAGTTTCATGCCTCTAGGTAACCCTCGTGCTATTGGTAGAAGAAACCAGACAATTAGTGAATAGGTCTTTGTTTAGATCTTCACACAGTCACAGTGGATAGTGGGGTTGTTTGTTCAGACAAACAAAGCCTCTCAACATTCAATATAAGATGATAGGAAATATAACGCCTATACAAAATGAGGAAATGGATGAATACTTGAACTATACTGTTTCGACATATGCTTAGTTGTTTGAGGTGAACTCTTAACTAACCAACTTAAGCTGTTCCAATGCTACCTGGCTGCGTTCGGAATCAGTCAAGCCCACTGGAACCAAGCCGGACAGAAAAGGATTGGTTCAGGAGAGATGCTGTTCTACTCCGGTCACGAACAACAAAATGCTCCACACGCTTACACAGTTGCTATGATGTTGTCAAAATGAGCACATATAACACTCATAGGATGGGAATCCATGCACCCAGAATCATCAAAGCACCCTCAAAACAAAGGAGGAGGGATTCATAATGAATGTTGTCCAGAGTTATGCACCAACCAAATGATAACAATGACGACGATGAGTAGCTGCAATCGATCATATAGAAGTGCCCAGAAAACGACCTGACCATTCTGATGGGAGACCTAAACGTCGAATTCAAAATGGACAACACCGGATACGAAGATATAATGGAACGACATGGACTAACTGGAACGAGAGGATGTGAAATGGTACGATTTCCAAATTCATGTGCATCCAACAAAATGTTTATGGGTGGGACAATATTCTCCCACAAACGCATACACAAAGCTACTGAGGATCTCACATTGGCCCATTACGAGGATTACGTCACTGAACCCACTTATATGCCACCTCTAGGTAAAAGGGATCATACAGTTATGATCTTTGATTTCCACACAGTTGTCAGTAGCGAGAATTTGTCACTCCATGCCAGACCAAGCGTCTGTAAAGCAAATATACAGTAGTATGCACTCATCATTCCCAGCAGATTGCACAATAGAGCCAGAGTTTCTCAATGAAACGAGTTGGGATACATTCAGACTGTAGTAGGCGCACATTTTCGTGCATAAATTAAGGGGACAAGAGAAGACGTAACATCCTAGCATTATTAGGGGACAGTAGAACCGCGTCAATAATGGGGGACGATTGTAATATATGCAATGTATTCTAAAATTACTTTAGCAATGTATTTGCTGTAGACATACCCTTCTCCTCAGTTCATACAACCCCGTACACACACTGTGATCATTAAAGAACTCTATGTCCTCGGCCTGCTAAATAAGCTTGACATAAACAATTCAGGGGGCCCAATGGAATACATCCTATATTATTAAAGGAACTAGCGAATTTTGTCACGAATCACTTGAGAATATGAATCAACTTCCTTGACTACGTTTACAAAAATTCAAGTTGACTGTTGAATGTTACGATAGCCCTTTACCGATAACGATAGATTAGGACAAAAATGGACGTGATTGCAATTGAGAAATCCTCAAAGTACTAATCCAAGGTGTCAAGAAGAGACACGGATAATTTTAACAAAACCTAGGACACTAATTAAGCTTCAGTCAATGAAAAAGAGAATTAAGAATTTGATGGTTGAAGACCAGGTCAAGAGAAAGAAAGATCAGAGTTCATAGGAAAATATGGGCTGGAAATTTACTATTAATAACTATCTAAAATTAAAAGCAAATGGAACGTAAGAATCAACTAATTGACAAGTAAAACTTATTTTTCAACGGTGAAAGTGGAGAATACAAACTGAACAAAGGAATTTTAACATACAAAACGTCAAACAAGCAAGGAAATATATGATGTTTCTATGTGACTACAAAAATTATCAAGTTTATGGATTACAATTTGGCGCATCTGGAACAACGATTCCGATAATTACTTCTACTGTTTATAGATCATATAAGAGGCAGTTTTCACAAAGTTTAGCGATTGAGAATAAGCTTTCTGCTGTAGAATTCCGTTTCTCGCATAGTCTTGGATGACTGAAGTTAACTATCAATATTTAGTATTAACACCTTATGCAGTAACATTCACGGTTAGACTGAATTTTTATAGTTGTAATAGTTGCATGAATTAGAATAGATCACTTGACATTCTACTTTTATCTGTGGGTAAAAACTGTCTAGAGTGTTTGTTTAAGTTTCTCAAACCACAAGTTAGCGCGTCTTTGAATGTTATGTCTGGAGTGAGATTAGATAATACGGATATTTTTGAACGTGTTGGAACCGAGTCGTATGGACGACCTGGTGAAGAAACTAGTGCGACAGACACTAAAGAAAATGCTCCACATTATACAATTCAAGGGGTATTACATTTCCTGCAAACTGAGTGGAATCGTCTGGAAATGCAACGCTCCCAATGGGAAGTCGAGCGAGCTGAATTGCAAGTAAATACGGCCGATTATCTAATCGTTTATATTATTTTTTATCTGGCCCGGATGTCGAATCTTTTAAGTTCTGGTAGTTAAATATCGGCCGTTTATAGCTAAAGTCACTTAATGCTTTTTTATCAAAGTGAAAACACAAAGTATTCGTTGTATAGATATCCCAGTAGTGAACGTAACGTCATTTTTCATGTAGACTGTATGAAATAGAAAATGTTTCTGTAAGTCCGTGATAGTTCGTATTTCGTATCCTACTGATTTACTAATACCATTTCAGTACATTGAGAGCTCTGTCATATTTCTATTTGTCTGGGAGTGACTTTACTTTTATGTAGTTGCAAGCTAATCCATTAATCACTCCATCCCCCAACGTATCTAACACTTGGAGGTCGTCTCAGTTTTGACTTGGTCGATTTGGAACTTGGTTGCAGGGGTAGACAATGTTTGTGCTTACGTCACCAGTTTTGTAAGTACTGTTAAACCTATGAAATCTCTAGAGTCTTCCTGCTTTCTCTTTGCTCGCGGACTGTTAACGTGCTTAAAAATAGTAATGTGGCACTGTTTTACAGTTGGGTCTAAAGAGCTAAGGGAAATCTAGTCTGGTGCTGTTCTAGTGTTCTTTCTTTGGCTATCAAATACTTCGTAAATAGGATTTAATCCTGATGTCTTTCCGTGTTTGTATGCTCCTCCATATGGGACTTTTTGATAACACGAAGGAATTCGTTCTCTAACATTCTTTGGATCCTAGTCATAGTATCAGTTAGTAACTTGTATCCCGAGATTTTATTCAGTCCTTTTAAAGTGTTTTCTTACTATTAATCTACTATTCATTCCTTCATATCCCATATTATCACTTTCCTCTTGTGTTGATGATAGCTGTGATGGTTTAAGCACACACTTTCGTCATTTATGACTGATTGATATTTCAAGAATTTCGTGTTTTAGCATCAGTTCAATCTTCACTTTATCTGTAGGCACGAATAGCATTCCTTCAAGGGGAGCGTCGTGGTCAGGAAAATCTAAAGCAGGACTTAGTTCGACGAATTAAAATGTTAGAGTACGGTTTGAAACAGGAGCGTGTCAAATTTCATCTATACAAAGCTTCAATTTCTGCTGGCAACCCACCTACTTCCCTTAAACAAACTGATCAAGAATCTAGTACCAGAAATGAGTCAACCACCGCAAAGCCTGTGCTGAAACCAGCTGAAAAACTAGCTGAGTGTACTGAGCAGACTCTCGAAAGTAATGTGAAGTGGCGAGAGAGTCGATTACGTCTCAAACAGTAAGTCTTCTAATATTTAAAATCAATGTTTTCTTACCCAATGCAATATCGTTTCCGAGCTATTTATTACAGTAGTATAATAATGTTCATTAAATGTTCGGCCTTCAACTGTTTTCACTATTGTTGACGACGCCACACGATTATGTCAAAACTCATCTACAGTTCCCTAATATACCAGTTTCGCGTAAGTACACTGTAGATATGAGAGCCAATTACTATTCCACTCTACAGTTTTCAGTCCCTACGCATCGTAATTTAACTAATACATTTTTCATCCATAGTCCAGCTAGAATAAAGTAAAGATATATGAACAGACAAACGTTTTTCTTATTACACGTACGGCTGAAGTTGGGGCGAGCCAGCTCACTCTCACGAAATGTTCACATGATCACGCATATGCAGCCACTGTCAGTCAGTCAGTTAACCAGCTACATATATGCATCGGGCCAAGTTGCCATACCTCATTAACACAACAAGATGAACACCAAATTCATAGAAGCAGTTACTTCAACGGCAGTATTATATGTAAAAGAGTGTATATCAGCATCTGATACAGGGGGAAAAATTAGTTCGAAGAAAGAAAGGTACAAAGTAATTTTAATTTCACAGTTTAAAGGAAGATAACGAGTGTATACAACTACACCATTGTGATTGATTCTGAGTCATGTCACACAGAGTCTCCAACCATTGGTTGGGATAGTCACGCAAACCCCAACCAATTAGTCTGCATCTACCAACATGGCTCAGAGTGTATATTTAGTGCCTCCTAGTATCAATGTTCGTTTTTGAATAAAATCAATGATGCTTATAAGTATACTTTCTCACCATGTCGACGTATTTTATGGTCTATAATCTTTGAAAAATATATTGTCTATGTTCACACTGGCTTACGGGTAGTTTATGTTCACTTCCAAAATACCTAGGTTTCTTCAGGAAGTTGGTTATGCAGATGCTGTCCTCAGTGTACGCGAAGCACGTGTACGCCATTTATTGTTGTCAGCTGCAGGGTGGCCTAATGAACCTGATTCTTCTCTCACGACTGCAGATCCGAAGAATAAACACTATCTTTGGGAATGTGATAAGCCCAAATCAAAACTCAATGATAATGCTGGGTGAGTGATCGATTTCATGGTTATAGTAATCAAAATTTTTAGTGATTTATTTTTCTTAGGTATGCTCATATCAGCAGCTGTTAAATGGTGTAGTACCGACAACTTGAAATAAGTATGCACTGTAAACAAATATTTTATTGCAACTTATTATCTTACGAGATAGTAAAGTTTTTAAAATTAATCCATGTTCTGTTTGAGTCATTGGCAATGTCCAAACACTGGAGTGTATGGGTATTCAGTGGATGAGTTTATCGTAGGTGACTGCCAAATAACCATTAGGGTTATAATTGTTTGGCAAAACAATTTGATGATGCGAAACCTGAAAGTGTAGTTTGATTTTTCAATCGTCATGTGCTGTAATATGGACTAGTAAATAAATGTCACGTGATTTGGGAAATCATTTGTCTGTCAGTCAACGTGGGATCTAGCATTAGTGTGCATTGTTCCGAGCTGCTGCGCATCACATCAATTCAGCAACAACAAATCTATTCATAGGATAACAGACAATGTGAAATCATATCAAGTGGTGTGGGAATCCAAACATTTGAAGAAACACTTCAAAGGTGAGGTGAGGTGACGGAATGTTCAAACCTCCAACCCATTAGTTTTAAACTTGGTTTCTTGAAACTTAACATATTTATTATTCAGTTGATGAGATTTACTAGCGTTCATGGAGTAAAGAAGTTCTTAATGTTTGTTCGTTTTCATTGTACATTTTACTACCACCATAGTTATGATGCCAGCCTTCAAGATGAACTTGCGGAGGACGCTATAGCAAAAATAAATCAGGTTGTGCGCTCAGGCTCAGATTTTCTCACGTCTGATGATTTGGGTTCTGGATTTGGTAGTGAGTTAAATGATCAATCTACCGAACCGGATACAACAGGGAATTCTGGTACTGACAATTCTGAATCATTTGATAACGCAAGTTGGGTGAACAGATTTCGTCGAACAAGTGATGTGAATAAACGCAAATCGCAGGGTCAAACAAATTACTCGCAACGAAATGAGGTAAGTATTTGGCGTTTCGTCATAAACGTGTTATTACTGAAAAAGTGGTTTTTAGCGATTTAAATGTATTTCGGTGAGTCGAATTATGTAAATAAACAGTTAATCAGTCAGTTACATAGGGCCTAAAATAAGTATGCGTTAGCCCAAGTTCCCGCACCACATCAGCGCGACGAGATGAAATTAACAAGAGAAATAAGAAAAAGGTCAAAAAGGTAGTATTAGTCGTAGTGAGGAAGATTAAATATTAGAGAATACGGTCCAGATGGAGAGGATGAATTTGAAGGAGCACTACGAATCAATATTGAAACCCCAACTAGATAGTCGGCGTCTACCAACATGTGTTAATTCAACGGTCACGGATTTCAGCCTATTCCAACTCTGGGCAACATTATACATTGAGGTAGTCGGATTAGGATAGGTAACATCTTGTTAGTCTTCACCGAATGGTAAAATGTTCTCGGTATTGTTTGGCTCAAGGTAACCCTCCTGAGAACTAGTCTCTGGGAAGGTAAACAAAGGGAATGTTTTCTAGAAGACTATACAGCTCTAACAATCTGCAGTTGAGGTGTAAATAAATTGTAATAACCAAGATGTATATTTGCCATATGACAATTCATCGAGGTAGTAGTCTTATCTTTTAGTGACCAGTCTAAAATAATCTCCAGGTGTTTGTAATACGTATCCTAGACCTAAAAGTGGTCTTTCTATCCGAATCCCCAGCATTGATAATCCTTAAAAATACCGTGACTTTCAGCAAACCATGGTTATAAGACATATACTTACGGTCTACTATGTTATAAACACTAACTGGATGGTCGACTGGAGCAATATTGTGGTGTGTATAGTTATCAGTTTTGTTTGTATTAAGACTTTAAAAGGATGAAAAATAGAAAAGTATTAATACAATTCATTACCATCATTTATCCCCGATTTCTGTTTACATTATTATTTCATCTCTCCTCTTTCACTAATGTGGTAGTATTCCAAGAATATAACTTCTAGTACCACAGTATCCTCGTTTCTGAACAGTTTTGGGGAAATTGGAAGTGCAGGACAATCGAAGCGATTCGGTCGTAAACATGCAGCCGATACAAATATTTTGGTGAGAGTTTTATTGTTCACATAGTTTTGGATTTTTTTTGACATGTCTCTTACCATTCTTTACCTGAAGTTTCCCTCAACTTGATTGTTCTGACCATAACTCATTGGTTAATATGCGATTTCATTTTTCGCTCGTTCAAGGTTGTTACTCTATACAGTTGTTTTCACAACACCACTTCCTTTTGTGTTCAGCAATGTAGCGGACGAGTTTTAATCCTCAAGTAATTGTGTCGTTTAAGATCACTGTATGTTATGTTCTACATGTGTCGCGTGAGTGGTAAGATAAAACTTGACTAGCCACAGTGTTTTAGATCGTGAACAGCAAACCGACTTCTGAAAATTTACATCATCTTGTGTTTAAAGGTCGTAGAAATAACTTTTCAGTGGACTTTTCCGTCTTGAAACACAAGTCCCGGTGACTTGTTTATTTTTTACACAAGTTGTCCTAGTTACCACGTGTTCTTTACCGATTCTGTGATTGGTTGGAAAAAGTTAAGCGGTTGCTGATATGTGACTCCTTGTAGTAAATAATGATTGCACCTAGTTCTAGTCCACGATTGCAACTCAGTGGCTTTAGATATCAAACATTACTAAAAAAATGTCAGTGTAAACTCTGCTTCAATCTTCCCTAGCATTCACAGTAAACGATGGAACACTAACTGGACGAAATGCTTTATGGTTGTGTTCTTATTAGAACTATATTTTCCCATGTATCCATCCCTCCTTTTTATGATTTCTCCCCTTCTTCTGTACAATGTTATCGTTTTGTTTTGTGTGATTCGTTTGTAAGCATCTTATCTTTCCAAATAATGAATAAAAAAGTTGATTTCATACTGAAACATTGATTAGTCGTGTATGGAATACTAGCTTAAAGTTCAACAGAACCATTCGTTAATTTTCTGCAAATGACATTCAATATAGCTTCGCGTACTGCTCTGAAGATATTCGTTGTCTACAACATTTTTACCCGACTTTGAAAATACCACAAAGAAATGATTCACTAAGTTACTCTGTTTGGTTCGTTTTTATGTTTCAGTTTATTCTCTATTTCTCCTAGGATTTAATCAACACATTGTCGGAAAAAGTTGATAATAATGATGATTTTTTATCAAACGCTGTATCTGATATTAATTCAACCGCCGCAGTATATCCTAGTAGTGGTCAAACTCCGAATTCTGTCTCACCAAACAATAAATCGAGTTCACCAAATAATGGAACAAATTTATGGGGATCGGACTTATCAGATCCCAGTGTTGTAGATTCTACTGGTCAGGTTGGTGTAAAAGGTCGTCTGGAGTCTGTGAAAGAATCTAATCCGACAGATCCTCTTGGGCTAGGTGATCTGGCTAGTTTAACTGTAGCTAACGAAGCTGATTCAGGTTTAAGTAAGTGCTATTAATTTTTTTTTCCGGAATTAAGACTATTTAAGAGCACGAGAATTTATGGCCATAATAATAATAATTCGGCCTTAAGTTTATTCGTTAATGATTGTAACCTCTACAAAACTGGTATCCCACAGTCTCTCATATTCTAAGTGACTTGTTTATCTTGTTTAATATTTTGTATTTAAATTTAACGTTCAAATAAGAGAAAATAAGTTTTTGTTGACTTATTCTGTATCGTAATACCCGTTCACCTGAGATTTCGTAAATAATGTTCATATGACATATTAGTTTGAACAATCTGTCCTCTGTTATAACAATGTATAAAAAACATACCTTATAATCTGATGCTATTATGTTTACCTGGTTTAACAAAATTGTTTTTATCTTGAAGGTTTATATTTTATCACAGAATAGCTTATCCACACATACAGCACATAACCATTCCAGCTGAATAACATGTTTTTCACATTGCAGATGGTTTTTGAGACTTGATACTTTTTTTCCAATCATTATAATTACGGTGTGGTTTGGTTCTTCGTTCTTTGGATCGATATTTCTAAAGACACTCTGTGGTCATACAAGTTTCTCTGCTTTTTCTATCCGTTCTAACTATAATTTGTTCATTATGAACTAAGTGATTAGTATGATTTAAAGCATTTTCGTAGCCAAAGTACAAATAATGTTTCTATTCTTGTTTTATCACTTCTGAACATGATTTCTGATGAATCTCGTGAAAACTGAATTCAGATGTCATCAAACTAAATGGTTTAGATTTAATTGCGTTTTACTCATGCCCGATCACTGATTACCACGACACGCAATGCTGACTGGTGTTGGAGGTGAATGGAAGAAATTTAGGGGCGGTCAAACCAAAACATAGCATCAGTCCACAAAGTCGCTAACTTCTGGTCTGAGCCATGTTGGTAGATGCAGACTAATTGGTTGGGGTTTGCGTGACTATCCCAACCAATGGTTGGAGACTCTGTGTGACATGACTCAGAATCAATCACAATGGTGTAGTTGTATACACTCGTTATCTTCCTTTAAACTGTGAAATTAAAATTACTTTGTACCTTTCTTTCTTCGAACTAATTTTTCCCCCTGTATCAGATGCTGATATACACTCTTTTACATATAATACTGCCGTTGAAGTAACTGCTTCTATGAATTTGGTGTTCATCTTGTTGTGTTAATGAGGTATGGCAACTTGGCCCGATGCATATATGTGCCTGTTCCTTCATTATAGCTGACTGACTGAACTGCGATTAGTCACTATAAATTAATGATGTTACAGTCAAATTCCTGCGGTTTGCGTTTAATTCCTGTGTAACTTGGTCTTTAGATTGTGGGCAGAATAAATTCAACTTATTTGACTGTCAGTGTAAATTTTATGAAAAAGTAGAAAGTTGTCATTGTTTAAATTAGTTGCTTCTTGATAATAACAATAATCATACCCATTAGCCACAGTTATTTACTGGGATTTTATGTGATTTTTGAATTTCAATCTAAAAAATCGTTTTAGATGTTAGAACAAACTGATAGGAGAATACGCTTTATCTTAATTAACATCACTATTAACTTCATTATTCGTTTCATCATCACGGTACAGCTACTCTTATTGCTTAGTATTCGTGAATACTGCTTCACTCGACGCGTCTCAAATCAGAACATGGTTGAACAAGAACGTAATTATGTTCCAAATAAGCAGGATTGAATGGTAGTAGGTAGGTATCATAATGAGGAAAGCGTTCATATGTTCGCAATTTTCGATTCAGAAGATTGTAGTCTTCTCTATGTATCCGTTATCTCTGATCGGTAAGGAAATATTCAATCAACGTGCCCCAACTTAATTCTTCACAGAACGTGTTTTACTCCAATCTATATTCCGCTAACACATGTTTTTAACTCTCACTTCATTTAAGATTCTTTCTAAAGAGTGTTATTTAAAGAGTATAACATCTCCAAACACTAATTTTCCTGATACTGCTTATACTCTTATTACCTCTACCACTACGGGATTTGAATCGACCACTGCATCTCTGTGCTAATGTGGTGTGGCAACTCGAACTGATGTACGTACGTACGAAGTTCTACATTGTTACTGACTGACTGACTGAAGATTCTTTCTGTTTTCAGTGTTAATTCGCTCATATAAGGTAATTTTCTTGACATCATTTTTTTCTCAGATGGTGATGTTTGTGACTCAAATTTACCTGGAAGCAATTATGAATCATCAGTGTTAGGTGGCTCTGTCAGTAGTAATGCTCAAGTAGACAGTGCGGCAAATATTTCATCAACCTACTCAACTGGTCGTCGACCGTGGGCCCCGAGATATACACTTCGCGGTCACTTCGACGGTATCAGAAGCGTTGCATTTCATCCCACCGAACGAGCTGTTTATACTGCTGGTGAAGATGGATGTGTAATGCTTTGGAATTTGTTAAAAACTGGGCCTCCGGGATCGGTATGCTTTTTCTCTATTGTAATAATTAGTATAATTATATGTGTGTGCTTATCGCCTCTTTTTCAGCCCCATCTATATTGGGTCATGTTTTGTATGCTATAGTGAACTGTACAGTGTCCTGTCGATTACAATTAATTCCAAATTTGTTTTTTTATCTTAAGAATCTTATTAAGATTGTGATAAAGTATGTTGAATTCACTAATTTGTGACGTAATTCTTCATTACCTATGTATCTAGTTGACCACATCACATTCTTTACTCGATTTTACATGTTGCAGTTCTTATAACTATGCCCCCAAAAAAGTATAGAGTATCTAGAAAACCAACTCACCTTTGTGTACAGTTCACATTCAACCTACAGCATGATATTGATTTCTATTAACCCGGTTTACTAAGTCAGTACAGAGAGATGAAGTTAATTAGATGATCAATCAGGATTGCTCGTTGATGTAGATTGTATTCAGAGATACGTGACATGTTCCTTCCACATCGACATACGAAGATTCGTAATCATCAACCCGTTTACCATCTTTGGCATAACAACTGATGTACTCGGCTGTTCCATGCTCCGAAGGTACGTTTGATCAAAATCCTACAGCCTACATTTATGTTCTGTCTTCATAGACCATGTTTCACATTCATGAAGCAGTACAGATTAGACTGCTGCACAGTATACTTTCCCCTTACTTTACAGACAGTCATTTCGTCCACGCCACAGTTGATACAAGTTTAGAAAAGCCAAGGGAGCTTTCTGAACCGGTGTCGCGACTTTATTAGACACCGATCCATCATGGTCTAACTATCACTTTTACGGATTAATACAGACCAATACTGAAGGAACATTTTCTATTTAGAGGGATGGAAACATAACTGAAACATACTTCGATTGTTACTCAAGGTTCTCAGATGACTAAATTTTATGGGCGACCTTAACAACAGGACTATTGTATTTTCGAACTCCAAGTTGACTAATGAATCCCCAGGTTGGAGATCGATCCTTGCATGTTTGATGAACAAAATGTTATCTGTAGAGAGTTATGTCTAGCAAAATCAAAAACTGAGTGGAAGAACTTAATGAGTACTACTAGGTATTTATAATTCTAGTGACATTCTACCACAAGCTATGTCTTGACCAGTGGTACTTTTCAGTACGTTTTGTAATCAACGGGAAACAACAAGATTTTTAGTATACACAAATGCATATTTCAAAGTTTCCCATCCACTGCAAATGGCCTAATTTTAGATTAGTAATATTAGTAAGACGTTTGCAGTAAAGGAGAAGCCTTGAAATATAATTCATTCATGTTATTCTGCAAATCTTGTTCTCGCTTTATTTATTAAGGGACCAGAATGTATAAAACGTCTTTTAATGAAACTCGAAACCTCAGTTAGTTGAGTCAAATGATATCTTAAAGCCCAAAATTACAACTATTATGTAAAAGCATTCAGGCCGTACTTACAACATACATCATTTGCAACTGTATTTTATAATATACAAAATACTTAGTATTGTTTTGAGTACATACAGTGAATTCCTGATATTTGTTTATCCAAAAAATCTTTGTAAAGCCCACAGTTTATATTACAGAGGATGTTGGATGTGATCGGATAGAGAGAAGTTCAACTTTGGTTAGAATTATTTCCGTGCTGCGTTAAACTGTATATCCCTTCCATAGGGTTTACTATAAAATTAGTTATCAATAATTAACTCTCTACCCGTAGTTCTAAGTTTTAAAATATTATATCAATGCTACTTGATCATTACTTTAAAAAGGCTAGTCATCGATTTAGGTTGTATTCATCTATTTTATAGGCTATTACCTCAGGAAGAGCAGGTCTCAATTCAGGTCCAGTGGACGAATTGTCACCTGTACATGTTTACTGTGGCCATAAAGGCCCTGTTTTGTGTGTCACTACGCCAAGCCCTCTGCTTTCCTCAACTATGAGTACTGCTGTGTATTCTGGTGGTCTTGATGGAACAGTTCGATCATGGCGTTTACCATCTGCCTCTAATGGTCTAGGTCTGATTGACATATATGCACCTCAAGAACTAGAAACTGTGACTGGTCCAGTTTTTGCAAGTGAGTTATTCATTAGTAAATATGTATCTCTTGTAAAAAATAATTTATAGATTTGTGTACCATTTAAGTTATTTGGAGAAACAATAGGCTATCTGTACAAGTTACTCAAATTTTGTGACAATCAGAAATACCATAAAATACACCGCACGTACTCTGGATAAATTAATAATTCATTAAATAACATGAAATAAGTTATAGAAATGTTGGATCAGTATCCGTTAATACGTGGTGAATTCATATGGGTAAGTAATTGCGATGTGGATCTGTTGCCTGGAGAAAGACTTCTCGACCTTGAGTATGCGGATGGTACCCAAGTCATGCAATCCGCACTTAATCAGTCGGCAATCAATGTCCGTATGTACGGTATGTGCTTGCACCTTCGAAGTGCAAAGTACTTCTACAAGACTGGCGGGATTCTAATCCTGTACTCACCCTGGATGGTGAGCAAATAGAAGTAGTCGAGAAATTCGTGTATCTGGGTAGCTGCATAAGTGCTGGTGGGGGTGTGAGTGATGAGATCAATGCACGTATAGTGAAAGCCCGAGCGGCTTATGCCAATCTGGGCCACCTTTGGCGCCTTCGTGATGTTAGTCTGGCTGTAAAAGGTCGGACCTACAACGTGTCGGTCAGGGCAGTTCTGCTCTATGCTTGTGAAACCTGGCCTCTCCGAGTTGAGGACGTTAGACGACTCTCTGTGTTCGATCATCTTTGTCTCCGAAGGATTGCTGGCATCCAGTGACAACATCATGTTATTATTGCAGAGGTTCAGCATCGTGTGTTCGTGCGCAGAGACGATAATGCAATTGGTGTCACTATCTTAAAACATCGACTTCGGTGGCTTGGAAATGTTCCACGAATGCCGTCCCAGAGAATTCCACGTCGTGCGTTATTTGCCGATGCTGGTAGTGGTTAGAAAAAGCGGAGAGTTGGTCATTGTATGACATGGTGTCGTGGTATGGAAGAAAGCTACAAAAGGATGGCTTCTGTTGGTCCTTCACGACTCCCTGGCTGTGGTCCGAGAGATGGTGCAACACAGTGACTAAAGACGCTATCACATATGGCTCAAAATATAAGCCAATGGTAATCCTGCTGTAACCTTATTTTACTTCATAAAAAGTGGTTGTATCTTCCTTAACTGAAAAAATACTTCTGATTGTACCTTTACGTTTCCCCCATTATTATTATTATTATTACACTACCTTACACTAATCTGTGGTCGTTATTATTTTTTTTTTTATTCCTTACACGCACCTTTTTTCTTTCCCCATCCTCATTGTTTTGTGTGGCTCATATATATTTGGTGCCCCCTTGTAACAATATTTATGTGTTCAAATAAAATAAAAACACATAAACTATGGTACAAGTAGGCACCAAATAGATATAAATCATTCGATTTGTATGAGTGCTGGGATACTGTCCGGGCACCCAAAACGAAACAATTGGCTTTCTTAGGCGGTCACACATCGAGCATTTGACTTAAAGGTCTAATCTACAAGGCAATGGAGCAACGTCAGGAGATGCATTAGCATGGTAGCCGGTGAACAATAATTGGTTCATACTCCATTTGTTCCCTCAAGATCCTGGAGCCTATGTGCACCGTTGGTTTGGAATTAGGGTTTTCCAACTCCCCTAAGTGGATCCTCTATATTCACCAACCCGGTTAAAGCGCCGGACATTCGCTTTTCTTCCTCTCAATTTCGTAAACAACAGTAATGGCGCGAGACGGCAGTGAGTAGGACTTCCTTGGCGGTGGTTGTATGCACGTGGCCATGTGAGAGCGTTTGGAGAGGGAGAGCTGATTATCCCTACTCTCGGCCGTACCAGGGCATTTATGAGCAAAGCATGACGATTGGCTTTTGCAGTGTGGAAGTGCCTTGTGTTGTATTTCAACAATTTTTAAGAAATTCGTTATTCATTTTGGAAAATTTACTGTGATATTTATCAAATTTTTATTTTTTCCTTTAGATTCATCATCACCTGTTTGGTCAATCGCTGTACACCCATCTAGTCCTCTGTTACTTGCTGCTCATGCAAATGGTTCTATCGATTTTTGGTCTACTGTAGAAAAGCTTGAAAGTGATTCACCAATTTCTCCAGTCCTATCTGTTCATATGGATCGCCTAATTAAACCTTTAGGTATGTCATTTTATAGCGTCTAATCAATTGTGTTGTTGTCAGTTCTAAGATAAACTGTGTATACAGCAAATTCAGATGACCGAACAATATAAATGTGTATTTAGCTTTATCTGTTTATTTATTCTCAAGAAGTTAGTGGGTCTGTCTGTACCGTTGAGAAAAATATTTACCTTAATTTTAGTGAATATTTGTATTGTTCGACTTTCGATTTGAACGCGTAACCGCTAGTTTTGACGTATGTTCATATTAATCAAACATAGAATTTCAAACGTTACTATTTCAATTGTATAAATCTAAACTCCTGCTTCGGTTTGGGCTCCCGGGCCGCATCCTAGCCTTCACACAAATCTAATGATTTAAGTGGCACATGTCTATCTGATGCCTACCTGTACCGATGTTTGTGTGTTTAAATAAACAAATCTAAACTGATTATATAAACTAACCACAGCATTATTTTTAGACTCGAAAAACTTTCAGTGTATATGATTTACATATTGTCATCAAATTTGTAACCTGATGGAATTCATTGACAAAATACTGTTTTTGCCTTTGACACACACGTTGTGTGTGTGTGTAAAGGTTAGTGTTGTAATTCGATATTTCGGTATTTTGTCAAAAAAATGTATGCTTGATTACAAAATATTCAAAGCATTCATTTCAATAGTACATCGACCTTGATACTCATAACGATAGTTTTAGTGGAAATACATGTCACAGTTTCTCAATTTTGTATTATCAGTAAATACTTAAATAAAAATATTTATTACTATTTGAATTAGTCACATATAAACACAACATGTGTATTTATTGATTTTAGGTGCTAATGAACCCCCGTTCGGACGTCCAACTTGTCTTCATTTTTTGGTCAGCCGTCCGGATTCATTAACCGCCTCTCAATGTGTTGTTGGAACTAGCACGGGATGGTTAGCGCTATTAGACGTTCAGACTGGTCAGTTAATCAATCAAATACCACCAGCACCTCCTCTGACCGATCCTAGTCGCGATGAGCAGCCACTGAATATGGGTATGTCAATAAATTGTTTCATTTTAAAATGTACCTAAATTCCTAAATAAGCATATCTCTAAAGGTTGTGTACTTTGTGAAATTGACATTTTCTGGATGTATGACTAGGACTGATAAAATCGATGTAATCAAAACTGTATTTACTCTTTCAACAAATTAACTGGTAATTTAGGACTGATTCTCATTCAGATAGTTTTTAATTCAATGGTTCTAACTAGGTGGGAAATCAAGGTACCTATAGCTATAACCAAATGCTGTATTACTGATTATATTTGTGACCCATCATAGCTGAATTTTCATCTTATCTTATTACTACAAACTGCGATCCTGTTTGCTTATGTCATAACGTATTTGATATTGTTGAGTATTCCCGATAGTAGTTCCAAGGAAAATCATTGCATCATTCCTGCAAATGCATATGTAATGATGTTGTTCTTATTTACTTATCACATTGGTCTAGCAATTTTTGATGCACTTAATTGCTCTGCGTTTAGTGGGTAATTCAAATAAGTTTTTTGTAAGATATCCTCCCTATACATGGTAGTTAGCACTCGTCATGATTGGGTTATGTATTCATACATTTATTTCACATCGAACAATCCATTAGTTATGTAAAATAAATACACGCTTAAATATTTTATCATTAACGGATCTTATCTAATTATTGTCATTTGAAATAACACTTATTAGCAAACATACCGATAGCAGGCGAATGTAGTTTACCTTCTGGTTGGACAGAACGCTCACTTAATGCTCTGGGTTCACACCAAACATTATCTCTCGTTATTGGAGCCCATGAAGATCGTTGTATTCGGTTCTATGATATCAACCGCATGTCCGACCGTTCATCAGTTACAAATTCGGCATGTGTAGACGCTATGGTTACACATTTGAACGCTGTTACAAGCCTTGCAGTCGATCCTCACGGTCTGTATTTATTGACTGGAAGTAAGTTTATACATTAATTTTTGTAAACTTTATTTTTTCATTACGGTAAAACACCTAGTATTCTGCCTATTGATGATTGATTGTGTGTTTTTATGAATAAAACGCTCATTTTAAAGTAGGGTATATATCTTGACTCTATCAGTTGAACAGTTTAGCTTCTATTGGAGGGATTTAGTAACCAAGTCATTAATGAAACAGCCCAGTGTATTCACCATTCGTATCCACAAACATGTATTTGATAACTGGCAGCCTACTTGAATACTTGGGTTTCTTGTTCCTGCCATCTAGATATTTCAACAAGAACATTTCTGAAACGTTTGCAACCTTTCACTGTACAAGTTACAAAAAAGTACAGTCAGCGACATCGTGGCGGCTAGCAATATGCATTGAAAAGCATGAGCATTATTCACATGTCGATTCCTGAACTGCCAACATCTAAATGGCGATCATTCAATATTTATCGTCAGGATCGATTAAGAGATTTTTCAGTCATAATTTTAATGTCCGATTCGTACACCATATTCATCTCTATTCAATGGTTATTATCACACTGATTTTATCCTTTGTATTCTACCTTAGGTCATGATGCCTCTATCCGTGTTTGGGATGTTGAAAGTCGTACATGCATACAAGAAATGACTAATCATGGATTCAAATACAATGAATCAGTTCATTCAGTAGCTTTACATCCACAACTTCCTTTAGCAGCTAGTGCTGGAGCAGATGCCATATGCAAAATTTATGTAACAGCTACATAAATAATTGATTAATTTCGATTATATTCTCTTCATAAACACTCAACCATTTGTAATTTTCGTTTGTTTTTTCTCACTCTTTTCTCCAGTGTTAAACTGCATAACTTTTTTGTTTTCGTATTATGACATTAATGTTCGGTTGATATTCTATTTTTCCCCATCTACTGTTTATGTATGTATGTTTTCTCATTCCGTTTTATTGTTTGTTCAATGTAGAAAACGTATATTTATACATAATTTTGATCTGCATGCCTACTTGAACATTTTCGTAGTCTTCAAAGACTTGATAGTATTGCTGACCATTTCAATTTATTAGTGGTAATTAATGTGTTTTTTTTTTCATTCGATCCATTTTATTTTGTTTTTGGCATTTTATCATTTCTCTTCTAATTTGCTTACATAAATTAGTTAGATTTACTTTTATTTATGCATTGTGTTATATTCGTTTTACATAGATACACTTGTCTTTATTATCTAAGCTAGAGACTTGTAGTTTGAATCCTGATATGTTTCATATGCTGATTAATTTCAAGGTGAATACGTACTACATACTCTATTCATTATCATCATTAAACTCGGTTGCTTTTATTTTCATTTATATATATATATATATATGATCTCTTTTTCTGAAAAACTATTTCATGCTCATTATTTCAATGATTGTTGATCAATAAAAAGCATGGATTGTTCAAAATAATTGGACAGATTGTACTATCTTGCTCCCTACTCATGTTTGTGTGTTTCATTGTGTTTCCCTTTTCTCTTGCACATTTTTACGTAACTCTCTCCTTGTGCAGGTTATTCTACTTACTAATGATAATAGAATTAGTGAAATTTCGATAATATTGAAGCGATTCTCTATCATGTGACTTCTGATTTCGTTTTTTTGGATACATTTTATTTTTGTTAGTAAGGTTGTGATGAATGGCATCCGAGATCTGATACTGATACTCAGTGCGCTACGCGCTATCTTCCAAAACTGGCTACTTGAGCAAGATGACGAGAGTGGAGAAGTAAGTCTATTGAACTACCGAATAATATGCATAAATACTCATATATCTTTCCACGTAGGAAATCAATCCATTTCTCGACCTATAATATGCGTTTGTCCTTCAGGTGACTTCTGATTGTCATCAAGTAATTCTCTTTTAGCTACTTCGGATTGACTCACTGTATCACCTTTCACTTCCGTTATGATCTCTCCTATCACGGTACAGCTCTTCCTATTGCTTAGTACTTGGGAACACTACTTCACTCGACACGTCTACGAATCAGAACACGGATACACAGGAACGTAGTTCTATTCCAAATAAACAAGGTTGATTGGTAGTGGGTAGATATCATAATTAGGAAAACGTTATTATGTTTGTAAATTTCGCGTCAGAAGATTGTAGAATCTTCTCTATGTATCCGTTATCTCGGATCGGTTAAAAAAATTCAATCAACGTGCCCCAACACAATTCTTCACTGAACATGTTTTAATGCAATCTATATTCCGCTAACACCTGAAAAATAAGCCGGAATCTTTGGGTTTAACTGAAAACGTTGAATGAAACAAGATTTTCTTGGTTTTGATGTATGGCTGTCACTTTTTTTGTGGATACATCGCGTCAGATAGATTCCGTTTCTTTCGAAAATTGATTCAGCAGGGATTACATCATTAGGTGAAATTGGGTGAGGAATTATTCCGGGTGATTTTCTCTGTCATGCCCCCCCCTCTGTAATTATTTCGGAAATCATTGGAAAACTTGTACTTCCATTTATCATATGAGAATAGGGAGATTAATATTAGGTTGAACGAAATACTTGGTTGCAAATAAGGTTAGATGGTTTTCTGTGATTCACTGTTCATGAGCTTTAGTTAAACTTCAAAGAATTATTGAGGCTCATATTTCAAACGCGGTGTTAGTTAAACTGGTTCCTCTGTGGTTTTCGCGATACGTTTTTTTAGAATTAGCTAAAATATGGGAACTGGACGCTATCACATCTGGTTAGTTTCAACCGTCTAAGATTTCAGTTAATCTAACTGCTAAGGCTGGACCACCATCATTTAGCCATTCAGATTGCTTGGAGATAGTGGGTAATCCTAGATATCATCACTCTGGAATTTAATCTGCTTTTGTATATTTCTTGATACCGAGCGACACCATATATTAAAATCGACTGGAATTCTAATATTCTTTATCCCGTGTTTGCTATTCCGTTTTTAGTTTAACGTTATTTACTTGACCGATTTGACTATTGACCTGCACACTTAACCTTCAGCCGACTCAAGCTGAGCTCCTATTTCCTCACTATTTATGAATCCTCTAACACTTTTGATTTCAAACAGAATTAAATAGCCAGCTATTATTATTATTATTATTATTATTATTATTATTATTCAAACACGTTGGTTTTTATACAAACATCACCTCGCACCACAAAATGAAAAATCACAATTACATATAAACGATAGACTGGTAAAAAATTAAGAACAGTACTTAATGGGTTAAATGGAAGCTCATTAGAAACGGAATATGTAGACACAGTAATTCGAGTACTTGATAATTTTACAACAAAAATTTCGATAAGTTCCGACTTGTACAATATTCGTTCTATTAAAATAGCTTTATGATGTAATTATTTAAGTCGGCATCGTTGTGGATCATCTTTAATTGGATTAGAGACCAATCAGTTCGTCGTTGTCTGCGATCGGTATTCATTAATATCATGGACTTGCAATGTCTCATCTCATGATTACTCTGGTTTTAGTACTTCGCCATCTCTTGATCTTTGGACATTCTTAAAGTACTGCGGAGTTATATTCATCGTGGTTCCTAATACAAACAGTTTCTCGTAAAATCCTTCTCTATAGTCTTTATAGCATCAAATTGATTGAGAACGATGTATGTCTGTTTCATAAGTTGGCTAGCCAGTAAGGCGGTGCATGAAATCTAATTGACTTTCCATATATTTTATTTTTCTTTACTTCAAATGACGTGTAGTTGTATAGGTGACATCAGAATTTGTTGAGTATCTAAAACTTCTGGAATATTAGGGTTTTACAAAATAAAGTGGAACCTGATAAGGTATATGTATACGAATAATTTTAATCCAGTATTTTTAGTAGAAGACAAGGATCTGAATAATCAATTATGTATCATTGATAACGTAATGATGAAGTTTAGTTACTTTGTATATTTATACTGGGACAAGTGGTGCAACATGTGTTAAAATGTTTTCAATCTCTTACCGTTTTCTTTGCAGTGAGAAATGCCATGCTACCTTGTTCTTACTTCTTCACTTCTGTCTATGGGGATTTCATTTGGGTATTAGGCTTATTTTGAATTAGTGTTACTGGTAGACAAGCATGCTCTTCCATCAGTAAATACATCGTACAACTGATGTTAGAGCAGTTTATAAATTTCCATGTAGAAATTATCAGAAATATTTTCGGAGGCCAATGTAAATCCTAGTCACCCATTATATATATTAACCTATTTCGAGTTTCGAAGCAAATTTTTCTAATTCCAAACTTGCCTTACGGATCATAATCCACTTTTATGATAATGTGGAAATTTATTATCTTTTCCATATTTGCGGTAAACACTTCATTTATTTAACCTATTCCCATTCTTATGTAGGATGTTTTGATGAGTAAACGAGTGATCATGTTGTTTGGAATGTAATGCACATGTAAATAACATAGTGAGCTAATTCCGTTGCTATATCAGATGATAATTTATTTGAAAGAGAAATTTTAAACTTGATCAGGCGGTTTATCATTTGTTTTATTATGGTCATGAAGCTGTCTCTCAATACAGTGTGTTATGATAATAGATTGGAGATAGTTTTATAGGTTGCATTACAGACTAACTTTAGTCAGATAACTATTGAAAAATAGGAAGCAATGGATCGATGTTTTTTGTCCTTGTACTAATATTCTCATTGTTGGTCATCCATAACCTGGTGGCAATCAGGCTCAGGCTCTAGATCTCGCTGCTAGCAGTTAAATTTAGACTACTAAAGCAGCAGGCAGTAGTTTACAATCAATTAGTGATATTGCGCAACTATTTTCTAATCTCGATAATGTAATAAGAAGACGAAGATTATCAGAATTATGTGATATATTAGTGAACGATCTGATCATACATATACTTGTTAAGAGCATGTATATATATAAAAATAAAAGGTCAACTAGACTGGAAATGGGGTAAGAGGAGATAAGGATAATAATAAGAGCAATAATAATGTGAACACAATTCGAAACCTAATCACTCTGGATAATAAGTCAATATTATCAGGGTAGGTTTAAGGTAGGAACAAACTGTTTTTGAACACACAAAGGGGGTTTGAATTTTCGTATGGCTAAGACTTTAATAAACCTTAATATACGCCCTTTTACACTTTTATACAACACCACAAAGGCCGGGTTTAGATCAATCTTATGGCCTGTTTCAATTATATGTTTAGCAATAGAGGATGATGGATGTTTACCCTCTACTCTTATTGGGTCACTTGATTGTATTTGTTTCTGAAGTCATTTTGGTACATGTTCACTCACCCTAAATGTTGAGATCACGATTACTCCTCCCTATGTATGTGTGACCACACACACATTTAAATTGGTAAACACGGTGGGATGTGACACAATCGTTTTCATGTCTTTTAAGTTTTGGATGAAGCATGCACCTTGTTCTTTCTTTGATAGTGAGCTTTGCTGCGCAATAGGTTTTATTGATGACTGATTTAAGTCTTTGTTTGAATAAAAGGCTAGTTTAATCACCTCTGAACGGCAATGTGATGTAGACAGGCTTTTTTCTGACAAGGCTACAGTAGGTCTCACTGTACCATGGACTTTCCATCTATTTATGAATTTCAGAGGATAGCCATTTTTTATTAATGTTTTATTTAGCAACTTAACATCATCATCAATGGCGTCATTTGTACAAGTACGATCAAGTCTGTTGAAAAGGCACCTTATCAAATCACGTTTGTATTGCACAGGGCAATAACTATAATAACTAACGTATTGACCTGTCCATGTTGGTTTTCTTAAAATAGATCGCTTGACTTAACCATCTTCTCGTCTACTCAGAAGTATATCTAGGAAGGGGAGCTGATCGTTCTTCTTCTCTTCACACGAGAGACTGATATGGTTTTGGAGAGTTAAATTTATTCAATAAACAGTACATATCTTCTTTTCTTTCACAAACAACTAAGATATCGTCCACATATCTCTTGTAAAGTGACATGTTTTCGATTAGGCCATCAGCCAGATTTCCAACATGTGCTATGAACATATCTGCTAATAATGATCCTAGCGGACTACCGATAGCAACTCCATCAATCTGACGAATGTATTCACCTTCAAAAGTGAACTGAACTTTGTCAGTACATAGTAATAGTAAATCTTTAAGAAGTTTTACAGGTACACATAATTGAAAATTGTTTGCAGATACGTAATCACATAATATATCAATGGTTTTTTTCAAAGGTACATTTATAAACAAGGAATTTACATCAAATGAACATATTGTCTTTTCCTTGATATTAATATCACTTAAATGATCGACCAGTTCAAAAGAATCCTTTAGAAAATACTTACATAGATGTCTTCGAATAGGGTCCAACAACTTTGCTAACCATTTAGCCAGGTTATATGTAGGTGATCTGCACATTGATAGAATTGGACGTAAAGGAACATTGGGTTTGTGAATTTTAGGTAGTCCATATAAATGAGGGAACTCGGAACCCATAGGTTTTAGAAAATTAAATTCCTATTTATTAATAATATTCATGCGTAACAATTTTTCTAGGTCTGAATTTACTCTTCCTTCTAGTTTGCTGATACCTCCAAATTCAACATCAGGCATAAATTTACTTTCATCACTGAGGATGGATCACGTCTTACTTTTATATTCACATTTATTCATGATAACTACGCATGATCCTTTATCAGGTTTTAAACAAGACAATATCAGGGTTTGTTCGTAGTTCTTTTAATGATTTAAAATGCTGAGAAGTTAATATGTTTCTCTGCTTTGGTTCAACATTATGAAATTGGTGTGCTATATCCACCGGTTTTGTTTTACACCAGCTTTGATTATTTAAAGACGTAGGGGTTAGAGTATTCAGTTGATCATATAGATTTTCAAATTGGGTATTTATTTCCAATTCTGACATTTGCGTTATAGGGACCGAGAAATTAAAACCGATAGAGAGAGTGGTTTCTTTCCATTAGCAGATAATACGATGGAAGATAAATTAGTGTCATACTTTTCAGGATTAACTGGGAAGAAATTAACATGAGTAGTAATAATACAAGATATAATATCGATATAATTACTATTAGTATATTGGATTTATGCGACTTGACGTGTATCCATTTAGATAGGGACAGTGATTAGTTATCATTTACCTTCACAAATGAACACTTACAAACAGTTAGTCTCTGATGAATTTCTTTAAAATGTAAGATACATTCGATGTCGATGTAATTACTTATCTTTTTTTAAAAATTAAGCTGAAAGTGTATCAACCATCCTAGTGGTTCCAATTCAGTTTTGCACTAACAGATTAGTCAGAAATCTGACCAATCCTTCTCTAGATATGTTGATAACAACTATTGTATAACGAACGAGGGTTTTCTTGGATATTATAGTAATGTAACAGTTGAATTCATGAGTCAATTAAAGCTAGAGGTAAAACGTTCGCGCGCGAAACCTATAGGTCCTGGGTTCGAATCTCACAGTGAAGGATCATGGATGCACACTTCTGAGGAATCTCATACTAGGACAAAACAACCGTCCAATGCTTCCATGTTGTCCATGATGGTCTAGCTTCAATTGAATCATGAATTCAACTATTAAATTATTGCACAGTGGTTAATAATTATACTTTTTATTGATGAAATTCAAACGTGTGATAAGGTTAGTTAAAGTGATAATTATTCAAAGTTTATCATAGTTCAACAATAGATTATCTTGAATATCAGGAAAAATGTCTGTTGCTTTACATTCAGTATTTAAACTATTCTCGTTTAAAAAAAACATGTTTATTAGGTAAAGATGTATTACGGTTAGCAGTGAAATCCAGGATGCGCGTTTCGTCCTATTGGGGACTCGTCAACTGGATGTACCTGCATCCTAGAGTTGATGTTCACTCTGTCAATCAAACACAGTACCGTTCGCTTCAAACGCCATCGCATTATTCACTTAGCTACTGAGTCCTGATAGCCATCTGCTTGTGCAATGAGGTGAAGTTTAAATTCACTAGGTGTTGTTGTACTTGTATCTTCCTATTGTTATTTAGGACTGCAATTGATCAGTCACATGTTGGCATATGTGCGGATTACCTCGATACAGCTTTAAGTCACAATGTTTTTTAAGCAAAGATGGATAATGGTTAGCGGTGGAATGCAGGACGCCCGTCTCATCTTATTGAGGACTCATTTGCTGGATGTACCTGTATCTCAGAGTTAATGTTCACTCCAGGACTTGAACCCAGTATCATCCGCTTCAAATCCCACCGCATTCTCCACTTAGCTACTTATGTTTATATACATTCTCGGCAGTATATATACATAGTAACTACACAAATTCATTGTAATATGTACCATCAAATAAGTAGTATCAACCAAACAAGAAAAAATCAAGACGAATAATGATGATATGAATTCTTTGTTTAAATCAATAAAACAGTTTTGTTTTTTAGCAAAAGACAAAGAAAGAAATAGTTACCATGAGCAATAAAATCTATTAAATTCATAAATTTCTTCTCCATTGTGGTATCATTCTACCAGTATTTACACTTAAATTAAGACCTTGATGAATAATAGTTTGTGTTTTTGGTTGAGTTAAACGAATTTCCCATCCTTTTGTTAATTGACATAAACGTTGTGGATCACGTGTAACTTGTATATTAGTCTATTTAATAATAATAATAATGAGAAGTAGTGAAAAAAAGGATTACGAAAGTGACGATAAACTTTACAGTTATAAGAACTAAATGTAGAGTATTGTAGTTCAAGTAATCTACTTTCAACCAGTAGATTATGGGTTTCAATGTTGTTCTGTTTACTTCGATTTATGATGTTGAAGAGAGAAACAAGAAACCTTGACAAAGTACGGAAGCTACTGTTGGAGGGGGGGACGTTATTTCATTTCATTTAAAGTTTGTAAAACAGTAACATTTATTTTTGCCCCTAGTCTATTCTACAAACCATAAGCTTTCGTTTGATGTAGGATTCATTGCCATAGCCCTCTTTGTTCCAAAGCTATTGTAATCTAAACGTATTATTTTGTACTCTATTTCCTATGTTAATCTCCAGTTTTGGACATAATTGTATTTTCCTAATTATTGTACGTTGTGGTCAGGTTAGTCATCTATTTATTCATGTTTCTCACTTTACACTGATCTGGAAATCAGTAACCAGATCAGAATTGAGAATAAATCGACTAGTGTTCCAGTTGACTAGTCTTCTCTCTCACTGGCGTTCTTGTCAGTCAATCAGGTGATAAAATAGTTTTCATCTCCCTACCACAAGCAATTGTTCTCACTTTGAACTCACGCATACTAACCTAAAGGTTAAGCCAGTCAGTCTATCACATCAAGGTCTTAATCTGGATTAGACAAATTATCCTCTTCACAAAAGTGAGTAGAAAGATCAATGACGTAACAGTTTAGGCATTAAGTGTAGTATAACTGGTCTTCATACAAATTAATGTGTCTTAAAGCCAGAAATGTAGTTCGTAAACCAATTCTAATCAAAGCACAAAATATATGAAATCTACAGTGAAGTTTGATGTTCACTAGCTACAGAAATCAATCATATTAAGAGGAGTGATCAGTTGGTTATATGCAAATTAAAACCTGGCACATAGGTTCATCGGTCTAGTTTTTCATACCATACTTGTCAATGCAAGTCCTAGAATTGTTGACCTAATATTAGTATTATTGTTGAAATAAAAGATTATTCATACAAGATCTGATTTGAGGAAATATGGAATACTGGAATAAGAAATTATTTTTTATTAGGTTTACCTAGAAGCTTAGGAGACAGAACAACACTATGGAAGCTCCTTCGACACTACGGCGTGCCTCAGAAGATAGTCAATATCATACGGAATTCCTATGATGGATTAAACTGCAAAATTGTGCATGGAGGACAATTGACAGACTCGTTCGAGGTAAAGACCGGTGTCAGGCAAAGTTGCTTACTCTCACCCTTTCTCTTTCTCCTGGTGATCGACTGAGTCATGAAGACGTCAACATTTGATGGGAAGCACGGGATACAGTGGGTAGCTAGGATTCAGCTGGACGACCTAGACTTCACAGATGATCTTGCTCCTCTATCGCCATCTCTACAACAAATGCAGAAGAAGACGACTAGTGTAGCAGCAGTAGGTCTCAATATACACAAAGGGGAAAGCAAGATTCTCCAATACAACACAGCATTACCTACTTACTTACGTCTGTTACTCCTCGTGAAGGAGCATAAGCCGCTCACCAGCATTCTCCATCCAACCCTGTCCTGGGCAATCCATTCTAGCTCCGTCCAGTTGTAATTCATCGTTTTCATATGTGCTTCTATTATCCGAAGCAATGTTTTCTCTCCCACTTCCCTTCAGGATTCCAAGTTGGGGCTTGCCTCGTGATGCAGTTTGGTGATTTGCGTAATGTATGTCCTATCCATTTCCATCGTCTTTTCCTAATTTCTTCTTCAGCTGGAAGTTGGTTTGTTCTCTCCCACAGAAGGCTATTGCTGATGGTATCCGGCCAATGGATGTTGAGTATCTTGCGTAGACAGCTATTTATAAATACTTGTACCTTCTTGATGATGGTTGTTGTAGTTCTCCAAGTTTCAGCTCTGTACAATAGAACTGTTATGACGTTCGTATTGAAGATTGTGACTTTGATATTGGTTGAAAGTTGTTTTGAGTTGCATATGTTGTTCAATTGTAGGAATGCGGCCCTTGCTTTGCCGATCCTCGCCTTTACGTCTGCATCGGATCCTCCTTGATCATCGATGATGCTTCCCAGGTATGTGAAGGACTCTACATCTTCCAGAGTTTCGCCATGAAGAGTGATTGGATTGCTGTTCTCCGCTTTGAATTTGAGGACCTTAGTTTTCCCTTTGTGTATGTTGAAATACAACACAGCATACAACAATCAAATCACAATTGACGAAGAAGATTTGGAAGATGTAAAAACCTTTACATATTTGGGCAGCATCATAGATGAACATGGTGGGTCTGATGCAGATGTGAAGGCGCGGATCGGTAAAGCAAGAGCAGCATATTTACAACTGAGGAACATCTGGAAATAAAAAAAGCTGTCAAATAACATAAAGGTCAGGATTTTCAATACAAATGTCAAGACAGTTCTACTGTATGGGGCGGAAATCTGGAGAACTACGAAAGCCATCATCCAGAAGATACAGGTGTTGGCAAAGCAAGGGCCGCATTCCTACAATTGAACAACATATGTGTTATGACCTTGGATGTCTGACTTTTCGATCACACGACTTATCTACCAATCCGGATACGACTTATACGAATCTTCACACTAGGCCAACCAATGACGTTTAACCAGTGTGGGCAGTTTAGTGTCCTTATTGGTCCTATGTCCTACGAGCCCTTCCACTTGAGTCCAGAACAAGATACCAGCTTCCGAATCAGAGCAGATCAGACCAGAATCAGAGCAGATCGTTTATTTCAAGCATACTTAGTTTATATATCAATCACACAGACCGCAACGTACCATAAAATAGGAAATAATATTTGTACACAAATAAGCCCAAAAAGTGGCTGTGAATGTGGGAGGCAGTAGTTAATGAGCTGAACATAACTTAAGAACCGTAAATCGTACAATAATAAGTTATAGGTCAAAATAAAGCTTATAATAAGAGGAATATAAATATACATAGTGTAATTGTTGAGTAGTTATACAATAAGAATATTAGTCCATGAATAGTCCTCGGAAGTTACCTGTAACTTAATCTCAACTCGGATATAACACCTCCCCCTTTTTTTTTTTTGAAAATTCCAACTTTAGATTCTGATTAAAAAAAAGAATTATGTGACTTTAAATTCCTCGACATTCTCCTCCTCCTCGAAATAATGTTGGGTCCTTATGGCTCCAAATTACAACTAGTAGGACTTTATTTAAACCATGTTTCTTGTATTGACTGGAGAATCCACTAAAAATGACTAGATGATGATGAACGACCATCGACTTGAGGTCATTACTTCCAAATTCATTATGAATCTCGTTAGTAGATAATGAGTCATTAAGAAAGTCAACGCCTAACAAAATTAAATTAGATTTTTGACCATCATTTGAAACAGCCGACATATTTTCTTCATTGTTATAAGAAGTTTCATTAAAATTATATGTATTATTCTGAGAACCAATATTTGGTACATTGTCATTAGAAATCGGATAAGTCGACTCAATATCAATTTCTGTCTTCCGGTGACTTCGAGTAACATCTGGTACAATTGGGTTCATCGTGTTGCTCCAGTTATTTTCTGAATACGAGTCCCCACAGCTTTCTCGACTAATAGCACGTGGATCACAATTTTGTTCGAGCTGGAGTTTATTTTCAGAGCTAGACAGAACCAGTAGCGTTTCATTCAATTCTGGACTCTGGGCTTCATCTACAGGATCTGGTTCTTGATCATCTGGTATTGTCACAACTTCATGAGCATTTAGAACAGTATTTTCTTGCTGTGAGCCGGATACGTTACAAATATTACGTTCTGATTCAGGTATAAGGGGATGTGAATCCTCCACAGGATATGCTTCTGAATTGTCCATTGCTGCACCATTATCTGCATGATATATAGATTTCTTATTTTCTGCTTGAATGCAAAGTCTGCCCAAAACTGTTATAAATAGCTCTTGTTGCAAGGCAAACATCTTCTGCTGGTGCTGTAATATTAACCGCAACTGTTCGAAAGAAATCGACATTTTTTTTTTTTTGTTGCCAATAATATTAGCTCCAAAAATCACCGGCAATTATACAGCTAATTTATTTCCAAAATCTGAGTCACCACTTGTATTATTATTATTTCTTTGTTGCCACCAAAATCCCCGTCGTCAGTTGTTATGACCTTGCGTCTCCCAATTATTTTGTTTTTGCCAAAAACCCCGTCGCCAATTGTTATGACCTTGGATGTCTGACTTTTCGATCACACGACTTATCTACCAATCCGGATACGACTTATACGAATCTTCACACTAGGCCAACCAATGACGTTTAACCAGTGTGGGCAGTTTAGTGTCCTTATTGGTCCTATGTCCTACGAGCCCTTCCACTTGAGTCCAGAACAAGATACCAGCTTCCGAATCAGAGCAGATCAGACCAGAATCAGAGCAGATCGTTTATTTCAAGCATACTTAGTTTATATATCAATCACACAGACCGCAACGTACCATAAAATAGGAAATAATATTTGTACACAAATAAGCCCAAAAAGTGGCTGTGAATGTGGGAGGCAGTAGTTAATGAGCTGAACATAACTTAAGAACCGTAAATCGTACAATAATAAGTTATAGGTCAAAATAAAGCTTATAATAAGAGGAATATAAATATACATAGTGTAATTGTTGAGTAGTTATACAATAAGAATATTAGTCCATGAATAGTCCTCGGAAGTTACCTGTAACTTAATCTCAACTCGGATATAACAATATGCAACTCAAAACAACTTTCAACCAATATCAAAGTCACAATCTTCAATACGAACGTCATAACAGTTCTATTGTACAGAGCTGAAACTTGGAGAACTACAACAACCATCATCAAGAAGGTACAAGTATTTATAAATAGCTGTCTACGCAAGATACTCAACATCCATTGGCCGGATACCATCAGCAATAGCCTTCTGTGGGAGAGAACAAACCAACTTCCAGCTGAAGAAGAAATTAGGAAAAGACGATGGAAATGGATAGGACATACATTACGCAAATCACCAAACTGCATCACGAGGCAAGCCCCAACTTGGAATCCTGAAGGGAAGCGGGAGAGAGGAAGGCCAAAGAACACATAACGTCGGCAATCGGAAGCGGATATGAAGAGGATGAATAACAACTGGAAAGAGCTGGGAAGGATTACCCAGAACAGGGTTGGATGAGGAATGCTGGTGAGCGGCCTATACTCCTCTACAAAGAGTAACAGGCGTAAGTAAGTATGATTGTGATCTGTTTTATCAGATTGAGTAACCAACTAGTCACTAACCTGTATTGGAATTCGTTCTAATAATTCTTGTCGAGGAATTTCTGACTGTTCTTTAGCTTTTTTGCGAGCAGATAATTGGTTTAGTTGATTAATTGTCTAGGAAAGAAAAGAAAACAAACAGTAGTTGACAAATTTCAACCAATATCAAAGTTATAATCTTCAATACGAACGTCAACACAGTTCTACTGTACGGAGCTGAAACTTGGAGAACTACTAAAACTATTACAATGCTGGTGAGCGGTCTATACTCCTTCACGAGGAGTAACATGCGTAAGGAAATAATTGACAAGATTTACAAAAACATTTTTGTTTAGTTTATTTATGATTATGATTATTGTTGTAATTAACAATCATCAATAGTAATATGTGATACCATCCTATAGTTAATCACATTTTCCTGGTACTCGTATCCGAGCCAAATGTTTTGTGTTTATATTGGAACTATGCTAAATATGTATCTCAATAGGAATAAATACGGTTCATTTCAAACTAGGGAATATATATGTATAATCTGATATGACAGCTAGACATTTCAATTCCAATATGATATATATATATCATTATCAATTCGCTTTATTAGGAAGCATAATTGATTGATTATTTTTAGCTAGACATATTGAATTTTTGTGGAAATCATAAGCTGATTAATGTTAGACAATCATTGAATACCTGGAAGCATTGGATAACCACTTCTGTTCTAGTAAAAGATCTCTCAGCAGTGCGTATCCACGACACCGTACTCGGGACTCGATATATTGACGTGTGTTGGTAATAAATTTGTTTTTCATCATGATTTATGTAGTTAACAAAATAACTAATAATTTCATATGTAATTTTAATAGTTGAGATCATGAGTCAATTGAAGCTTATTATTATTTATTTATTTGAACACATAAATATTGGTACAAAAGGGGCACCAAATATATATGCGCCACACAAAACAATGAGAATTTAAGGGGAAGGAAAAAAAGAGAGAATGATAACGAAGAGATTGATGTAAGGTGGTGTTATAATAATCGTAAAAATGGGGGAACGGGAAGGTACAATCAGAAGAAATCCTTCAGTTAAGGGAGATACAACCACCTTTTATGAGGAAAGTAAAAGGTTACAGCAGGATCGCCACTGGCTTCTATTCTAAGCCATATCTGATGACGTCTCTAACCACTGTGTAGCACCATCTCTCGGACCCCAGCCAGGGAGTCGTGAAGGACCAACAGAAGCCAGTCCCTTACAGCTTTCTTTCATGCCACGACACCATGTCATATACTGACCACCTCCCCGATTTTTCTAATCAGTCCCACAGTCGGCAAATAATGCACGACGTGGAATTCTCTGGGATGACATTCGTAGAACATGTCCAAGCCACCGATGTCGGTGTTTCAAGATGGTGACGCCAATTGCATCATCGTCTCTGTGCCCGAACACACGATGCCGAACCTCTGCATTACTAACATGGTGTTGTCACTGGATGCCAGCAATCCTTCGGAGACAAAGATGATCGAACACAGAGAGTCGTCTTACGTCCTCAACTCGGAGAGGCCAGGTTTCGCAAGCATAGAGCAAAACTGCTCTCACCGACGCGTTGTAGATCCGACGTTTTACAGCCAGACTAACATCACGAAGGCGCCAAAGGTGGTCCAGATTGGCATAAGCCGCTCGGGCTTTCACTATACGTGCATTGATCTCATCACTCACACCCCCACCAGCACTTATGCAGCTACCCAGATACACGAACTTCTCGACTACTTCTATTTGCTCACCACCCAAAGTGAGTACAGCATCAGAATCCTGCCAGTCTTGTAGAAGTACTTTGCACTTCGAAGGTGCAAAGCACATACCGTACATACGGACATTGATTGCCGACTGATTAAGTGCGGATTGCATGCCTTGGGCATTATCGCACAGTAAGACAATATCGTCCGCATACTCAAGGTCGAGAAGTCTTTCTCCAGGCAACAGATCCACACCACCATTACTTACATTCATCAGAGCTGTCTCCAGAATGTCGTCGATGGCGAAGTTGAAGAGGAATCGTGAGAACGAAACCCAGCCTGCTCCTCGCCAGTCAATCTTTCTCGGGTTTTGAACAACCTACGAAGTATGATGGAAGCCAATAGCTTGGACGCAATCGGAAGTAGACTTATCCCCCGATAGTTGTTACAGGAAGGACGTGAACCCTTTTTAAAGATAGGGACAACTATTGACTCATTCCATGCCGTTGGTACACTCTCTAGTTCCCAAACCTTTGTAAACAACGTCGTCAATTCCTTAGTCAAAAAGTCACCACCATCTTTAAAAAGAGCCGGAGGTAAGTCATCTGGGCCAGGTGATTTGTAACGCTTCAAGAGTTGGAGTTCCTTGCGGACTTCCACCTCATTTGGTGGATCAGTCGCCACCGGCCATGGAGGGCAGGACAGTCTGACCGATGTTGCCGGAGCAGCAGGCCAGCTGAACTGCCCTTCGAAAAATTCTGCCCATCGTCCAAGACGTCGATTGATCTTAGTGATTGGCATTCCGTCATCCTCGCAGATTGTTTCGCTCACACCAGACTTCTTGCTGCCAGTGGCTCGGATGAGTTGGAAGAGCTTCCGGTAATTACCAGATGCAGCTGCTGCTTCCAGCTCATTAACACGCTCCGACCGCCAGGCTTCTTGGTTCTTAAGCAAGCTTTGCCCAATTCCATTACGTAACATCCTTCGTTTTTGGTCAAACTGACGGTCACCCGGAGTAGACCGACGGGCTTCAACGAGTTGTAAGGAACCTGTAGAAACCCAGTGCTTATAAGCGGGACGTTTCGCAAACCCACAACTGATTGTACCCGCCATTTTCATGGCGTCATGCTATTGCAACCAATGCTCATCTATGCTTTTCGGTGGAATGGTAGCTAGCCTAGAAGCTAGCTCGGTTCGATACTTACTTGCAACAGAAGTTGCAACCAGCTTGCCAACATCAATCCGTTGGTGACGGTCACTTCGTTGTCCACTGAAAAGTAAGGTAAGATTGGCGCAGACCAAGGCATGGTCAGAGTCCAGATACGTACTCCAAAAGGAACGGCAATCTTGTACACAACCACACCAGCGGTAGATGATCGCGATGTGATCAATCTGAGTCCAGGCTTGAGATGCAGAGGGAGGACGCCAGGTGGCACATCGGCGATGACTGTGCCACCTAAACGACTCTCTTCTGTGCCTAGACTCCCTACCTGAGCATTCAAGTTGTAATGGCCCGTGGATCTGACTCCAATTTAGAGTGTACGAATGTTTGCTATCACCTTATTCTCGTGTTTCATCGTCGACGTAAATCGCGTTATCCAATAACGATATTAAATAAGTCGAATTACGAGAATTGACTTAAGAATACATATATTTCGTACACGAAGCGAATGAAGCATAGCAAAGCAAAAATGACACGTATGGAAGATGGCTGGGAAGCCAACTCCATTTTAATTAAGCGTTACTCAATATTTATAGTCAGACAAAATAAACTACAGACATGTGATTAATGCGATAAGATGGGCACACACATATACGCTCATATAAAAACAGTCAAAACTGACAAGCGAATAATTAACAAGGTCAAAACATGACTCAAGTAGAATGAATAGAATGGAATGTCCGGAAACTAGAATAAGATATATTATGGGCTAAAATTAATGACTAACACTACAAAGTCTCCGGCTAGTACTACAATATCTGTCGAGCGCACTTTCTGGAGAAGAACAGATAACTGGTGGTAAAACTCATCCTTGATTGCATCCGGGCTGCAATCTGTCGGGGCATAGGCGGAGATGACGAAAAGACATCGTTTCTCACGCCGATTTCTTCTCACTTTGATGGAACTCTAATCTAACAGCACATAACCGACTGTTAATGGGGATCCAATCGACTAGTGCTGCCTCAGCTCTAGCGCTTAGTGCGACACCAACGCCAGTAGACCAGACGAAGATGCCACAGGGTCCCCGGACAAACGCACGTAAAACAAGCTTTCGAAGCGACAGTTGGTGAGCGAATTTGTTGTACTTCACCAGAGTCTTGAATACGGGTCTCAGATAGACAGCAAACATCGATATTAAGACTTTCCAAAGACATAGCCAGCCCTTTCTGTTGTCCAACCTGCATAAGTGTGCGAGCGTTGACGGCAGCCAGTTTGAATGGTGCACGTGGTTTCAGAAAAACTTCTTCAGTACTCAGCTAGTGAGAAGCAGTGACCAGTAGAGTTCAATCGGGTCTGTTGTGAGATAGTTACTTACTGATGACAACGGTGGATGTGCTGCTCAGTTTCGTGGATTGGTTGGATTTAGGCATTAACACCGTTGGATGCCGGCTCAGTGATCTAGTGGTTAGACGCTTGCGTGCCAGACTGATAGGTATTGGACTCTTATATGGCGAGGCGAGATCATGAATTCACACTGCTGAGAAATCCCACAACAAGCCATCTGGTGCTTTGGAGTTTTCCATGGTGGTCTATCTTCAATTGATTCATAATCTCAACTATTAAAATTACTAAAATCCCCACAAGGCCCCTTCTGATATATATATTTTTTGTGACAATATTATTCTTAAGATAATAGAATGCTGACATGAAGATTTTCATTATGGTGCCATTATTAGGAAATACAAAACAGTATAGAATCATTAGTAAGTCACAAATACAAAAAGAATTTAAAAAAACCCAGTTTACTCTCTGTTCAATTCGACTAGCGGCTTCATTAATTTTTTGTTGACGGCTTAGTTGTTCCATTTCTGTTTGAATCTTCAATTGATGGAGGGTAGTTAATTTCTTGGCCATTTTCTCTTGTTTATACAAAGAGATTTTATGTTGAATTTTCGCCTTGAATAATAACAAATACACAAAATATATGTTAGTGTTTTCTTAGCGAGCTAGTTTTCTACGGGATGAGTTCGGTAACCCCATACCCAACCCTCCTTCTTTATCCGGGTCTGGGGCCGGCAGTAGCTCCAGAGGAGCTTCAGGAGGAGGAAGATCAAAGAATACATTACGCCAAGAAATGGAGACAGACATGAGAAAAATGAAAGAAAATTTGATAGACCTAGAAAGGAAGGCCCAGGACAGATAGGGTTGGAGAATACTGGTGGGCGGCCTATACCCTATTGAGAGTAACAGGCATAAGTAAGTAGGTATGCATAATGTTTGGAATACAATAGGAAAAAACACGACAACACTGTCACTAGAATTGAACTTCAACGTTGAATGTATGTAAATGAACATGATAAAAAAAGTATTGATCGGTTTGCATTGAGGATATAACAAATCAATACAACTTGACTCGTTCTTGATTGTATCGATTATTGGTTGACAGTTTCGAACCTTAAACTTTTTGTTTTCCAATTATGAATTAAAATTTGTTTTAATTAACTGACTCTACAATGTTGACTGTTAAGTATACTGATTTGATATTTCACAATCTATGGATAGTGGTATGGTTGATCTTTTTTTCTAAACTCGATTTAATTAAGTTGAGTAGAACTGTTACTCTTTGAAGTTTTAAGATGACAGCCTAATCAATAAGGTACCAGTAAGTTGAAAAATATGGAAATTTAAGTCAGATATCACAGATGTACTCCCTATTCCATTGAATTGTGATTTCAGTAAGCCGTTTCCTTTAACAACAACAAAGAAAACACCAGCATATGTAGCAATGATAACTTTTATAAAACGAAAGTAGGTGGTTAGGAAATCTCTGGCATGGAAATAGCGGATTTCCAGTGCTTTCAGCAATACTGGAAAATTACAAAGTCAATGGATCAAAAACTCCTCTGTTCATCAATAAACAGTTTTATTTCACATTATGATGTAATATTCGCAGGTTATCATAGCCTACACTTAATTGTTATACAGTATGACTTATTTGGAAATGACACGTTCCTAAATACCTCTTACAACACTCAGATGGACTGCAATTGATCAGTCTCTTTTTGACATATGTGCATCCTGTGCGGACTGCTTCGATATTGCCCGGAGTTACAAGTTTTATAAGCAAAGATGGATAGTGGAAAGATATAATTAAACAACACCATGTGAATATAACTTCACCCTATTGCAAAAGCAGATGGCTATCAGGACTCAGGAGCTAAATGAATGATGTGACGGAGTTTGAAGCGAACGGTACTGTGTTTGATTCCAAGGGTGAACATCAACTCTAGGATGCAGGTACATCCAGCTGACGAGTCCCCAAATAGGACGAAACACGCGTCCTGGATTCTACTATTCATCTTTACTTAGAAATACCTCAGTTTTTGAGTATCACTTCCCATTGATATACACTAAAGAAATAATACCCATGTTCCTTCTGTTATCATCCATTAAAGTCCATTAAAGCTAGTAAAATAACTTAAAAGCAATAGACTGGGTTATCTGCTGAACCATTTAGTCATGAAAAAACTATACCTGTCTTTTTCGTTTCAATTCTAATTCAGCTTGTTTTGATTGATTTTCAATTTTTTTCTTTAATAATTCTTCTTGTTTCTTTATTTCTTCTCTTTGATTACGCCATTGTTCTAATTCAGCTTTTCTAGCTTCTAATTGACTGATTGATAAATGTTGTTTGATATGAGATTGATGATTCTTTCCCATTGCGTCATCATCACTATCATTATCATCATTTTTCTCTTTACATTGTTTTCTATTTTGCATATTTAAACGCTGAAAAAAGTTTTTAAATTATTCAAGTATGTAATTTGATTGATATTGAATGATTCTTATAAAACTACATCTGACACGACTGAAATCTACGGATTGAGGCTTTTCACTAGAACGATGATCGTGACATAGAGAGAATTCCCTCTCGAAACTATTCACTAGTGAGCACAGTACTGATAATCATCACGTGCCCGAGAGGAGATTTATGGAGTTCTAGTGAGAAGCTGCGACCAGTTGAATTCAACCGTATCAGGTGTAAGTCAGTTATCCACCGAAGACAATAAAAGATGACCACGCAGTAAGACATTAAAGTTAATCAATGTTAGCTAATTAATCTAGCGATTAAGCACTCATAGGTCCCGGGTTCGAGTCTCGAGTGTGGGATCGTGGATGTGCACTGCTGAGAGGTTTCATACTAGGACGAATCGGCTGACCAATACTTCCAGGTTTTCAGTGGTGGACTAATATTGATCAGTAAATGATTTCAATAAAATTGAACAATCACCAAAAGCGTACACGGACAAAAATTAATCGTTCTTTTCACTAGATATCCGTACTGAAATGGATTTCTGACTTTCAATGAAAATCATCCGTATGAAAGGAGTCATTGATGCTTTGCAAATATATTCGCGTCTTATCATTAATTAATTGAAGTTAGTTCTGTCAGCTCGTGAACAAGGGTCATCCAATCAAAACAGATACAACTTTTAAAGTCATCCAAAAGGTAAGTAGAAAATTACCAGAGATGGTGAGATTCTAATTGCCGAAGCTTTTCCCATATGTTTAGATAAGTCAGAACTACGTATGTAAAGTAAAGCCATTTAACTTCTACCATGATCTGAACCTTCAATTTTTCAGTTATACTTTTATTTTGACTCCTTCTTTGTTGATCATTTACTTGACTTCTTTCGAAGTAAATGTCACCTCTATTTCAACAATATAACTTATCAGATCACGCAAAACATCTTCTCGATAAAAATTCCAGTTCTCAATAAGTGCATTTTCAGTTTCTTAAAAAAGAACACCATTTCTGTGCTTCTGTTAATTTTTCCTATGTTACTACATTCAGAAATACAACACACACCAAGTAGCAATAAAATCACATTTTGATGGAGAAGTTCTGGAAGAGGTGAAAAGTTCTACATACTTGAACAGTATCAGACTAGTAAGGCACTCACTCCATAATAGGCAGAAGTATATCTTATCTAACTGTAATGACTTAATCATATATTAGTTATGAATACAGTGGTCTTGAGTGCTGTTAAAGGTATGAGGGCGGTTATCACTTCTCGGTTGCCCACACCGTGGAAGGGTTCTTCTGGAGGTACCTGAAAAGGAAATTGGATTAGAGGTGGTCTTAGTGACCTGGGAGCGTGACCGCAGTGCCCAACGGACAACTGCTTGAGGTCGGTCACACACGACCTTTTTATGAGTAATTTTTGTGTTAGCTCCGTACTTTTTGGGACCTTACCGCCGGAGACGGATATCCGTGAGGTAAGGTGAGGTGTGCATTTTTAGGGTCGACCTTTTCTAACTCCACCCCTCCTTGTGGGAAGGAGCATCGATGCTATGCTGGTTGTCTGGAGGAAACACTTTACTGCCTTCACACCTCTGTACAGTCAGCAGTACTACTTCACCATCAGACCTTGGGTTTGTTGCTTTTAGTCTTACCGCTCTACAATAGACCTGTCTGACATGGTAGGACCTTGGGGAACTATTGTTCCAGCCAGTATAGCTCGGTTCCTTTATCATATACTACTCAAATGCATATTTAAATATTCTTTGTTCAATTTTGTTTTTTCAATAGTTTACATGCAAAAAATCAGTGAAGTGATACTTTATCACACTTTTTGTTTCAATCATCTAGGCAACAGAAAAACTTCTTTATTCAACTTTTGCTTTTCTTAAAAATAAATCGATAAGACTCGAAAAAAGAAAAGCGAGCAATGATTATATGACAGTGTTCATTAAAACGTTACATTGTTACTCCTTTTGTTTTATGTTCAATTATTGATTGATTGTCAATGGAATTTTGTTGATAGTTGGTTAGTTAGTTGGTTATTGAATAAATGAAATAGTTATCTATGATAAGTTAGTTAACTTTTGTTTTTTTTTCTCAGCGTATTCCGTATACCTGAACATCGATTATCGCGACGCGCAATGTTGACTAGTGTTGGAGACAGATGGAAGAAAATTAGGGGTGGTCAAGCCAAAACATGGCATCAGTCCACAAAGTCACTACCTTCTGGTCTGAGCCATGTTGATAGATGCAGACTACTTGGTTGGGGTCTGCGTGACTGTCGTAACCATTGGTTAGAGGACTCTGTGTGACATGACTCAGAATCAATCACAATGGTGTAGGTGTCAGTCAGTCAGTCAGCTACAACGTAGGACCAGGCACATATATACATCGGTCCAAGTTGCCATACCTCATTAACAACAACAATACGAACACCAGATTCATAGAAGTAGTTAACTCAATGGTGGTAATATATAAAGGAAAGATTGCATATAAGGATACAGTACAGGAAGAAAGAATTAGTACGTAGAAAGGAAGATATGAAGCGATTTTAATCTATTAGTTTAAGGGAAGACAAGGAGTGTATACACCGACGCCATTGTGATCGATTCCGAGTCATGTCACCAAGAGTCTCCAACCATCGGTTACGATAGTCACGTGGACCCCAACTAAGTAGTCTGCATCTACCAACATGGCTCAGACTAGAAGTTAGTGACTTCAAGCACTGATGCCACGTTTTGGTTTGGCCGCCCCTAATTCTCTTCCAACCATCTCCAACACCGGTTAACATTGCACGTCGTGGTAATCGGTGTTCGGGCATACGTAACACGTGACCCAACCATCTCAGTCGATGAAGATTCACAACCTCATCAATTGATTTACCATCATTCCCTAATACCTTGCGTCTAACCTCACTATTACTTACCCGGTGATCCCAACAGACGCCAGCAATATTTCTAAGGCATCTGTGGTCAAATACTAGTAGCTTACGAGTGTTTTCTACTCTTAATGGCCATGTTTTGCTGCCGTAAATTAAAACAGAACGGACTGCCGCGCAGTATACTCGTCCTTTTATTGATAGACGGATATCTCGCCTTCGCCATAGGTGACGTAAGTTGGCAAAAGCCAAACGAGCTTTTCGAATCCGTGCTGAGATTTCGTCAGACACCAATTCATCAGGGCTGATCAGACTGGTGTTGGTGTATACACTCGCTGTCTTGCTTTAAACTGTGAAGTTAAAATTACTTTGTACCCTTCTTCCTTTGAACTAATTCTTTCTCCCTGTATTAGATGCTTATATACACTCTTTTACATATAATACTGCCGTTGAAGTAAATGCTCCTATGAATTTGGTGTTCATCATGTTGTGTTAATGAGGTATGACAACTTGGACCGATGCATATATGTGCCTGTTCGTAAATTATAGCTGACTGGCTGACTATTTTTCTCAATGTAAAGAGTTTGATATACGTTTGTTAGTGCTATAGAAATGCCTGATATCATAGTTTTTTAAAAATTTCAATGAAAAGATAATTTCATGAGTTATGATGTAATTAAGGTATTGAATAAATTGTTGAGTAAATGGAATACATAATTTGAAATATAGTCAAATATAAGATTTGGATGGTGATTAGCTAAGAAGGTCAAGATTTAATTATGCCCGATTATTCTTAAATCATAAGCAAATCACATGAATGAACTTGGATTTTTTAACATTTTTCGAACTGATATCACGATTCAATTTTATACGTGTTGAAACTACTTACTATTTATAAGTAATATAAAATATTACTACTAATTAAATTCACTTGGTATTGTTTGAATTTTCGGATTGATATTTAGGACTGCAGTTGATCAGTCACTTGTTGGCATATGTGTATCCTGCGTGTATTACTTCGATATTGCAAATATGGATAGTGGATAACAATGGAATCCAGGAAGTACGTTCCGTTCTATGAGGACTCAGTATCTGAGTGGATAACCCGATGTAGTTTAAAGCGGACGGTACCGGGTTCGAGTCCCAGAGTGAACATTAACTCAGATGCAGGTACATCCAGCTAATGATTCCCGAATAGATTTGATTTCATATCTGCTGAAAATACTTACTGTCACTAAGTAACATAAAATGGTACTACTAATTGTTTCGATTTGGTGTACTGTCCCGACAATAAAAAATAAACCATACTTCGAATAGTAAAATCTTTGTCATTAAGCAACCTTTGAAGTTTGAGAAAGATATGTCATCAAAACTCAAAGAAGGACTGAGTCTTTTTCCTGAAAAAAATTACCTTTTTTTCGAATAACATTCATAGACGATTAATTTACCTAATCGGTACCATATAGTGTATTCTGAGTATTAAGATGTAGTTTACAAAGTCCTGTCAAAACGTTATACGCCTAAAACTAACTTACACTTCAAATATTTACACCATCCTTAAATTTAGAACATCATTTGTGTACACAGTATTGTGTGTAAAGTTCATCTCTTTATCAAGGTCTTAAGAATGGTTATATTTTGAACTTAAAGTCAGTCAGTAACAACGTAGAACTTCGTACGTACGTACATCAGTTCGAGTTTCCACACCACATTAGCACAGAGATGCTGTTGTCGATTCAAATCCCGTAGTGGTAGAGGCAGTAAGACTATAAGCAGTAATCGGATCGTGTTTACTTCGACTTAGTGATTAATATTCATCTCCAATTACTATGGTTTCAACTTTTGCTCTAGGATATGTACATGAATGCTGTAGCCTAATGTTTAGATATTTCGCAAGAGTTTATAAATCTTTTCTTTCAAAAAATTTCAAGTCATGAACCAATTCATTCTAATAAAAATTCCAATTCGAATAGAGTAAAAACAATGATTAGTATAGAATATATAAATGGTTCCATTTTCTTTCGTTAGGTTCATATCAATTGCTTAGAGCTTATTATATTTTAAAATTAAAGTTATCACAGGTATGGACATACTACTAAATACGAAAGTGATTGGAAATGAATGTGTGTAACATGCTATAGCATTCACATGTATCTGCCAAAATAGTTAGATTGATAGAATAGAAGTATGATTAGTTAACTTTGTATGGTATATATATATATATATATATATATATATATATATATATATATATATATATATATATATTTCAACAGTTGAAATCATGAGTCAATTGAAGCTAAACCACCATGGAAAATCTGGAAGCACTGGACGGCCGTTTCGTCCTATTGTGGGGCTTCTCAGCAGTACGCATCCACAACTCCGCCTCGCGAGATTCGAACCCAGGATCCATCAGTCTCGCGCTTAACCAATTAGACCACTGAGCTGGCATCCAATGGCGTTAATGTCTAACTTCAACTAGTCCACAAAATTGAGCGACACATTCACCATTGTCATCAGTGAGTTACTATCGTATAACAGACCTGGTCGAACTCCACTGGTCACTGCTTCTCACTAGAACTTCAGGATATACTTCTTGAAGCCAGTCACTAGTGAGCATATGTTAATTAGTATCAGATCTCATGATCTGAACTGTTGAAATTACTACAATCGCTACAAAACCTCTTCTGATATATATATATATATATAATAAATCAATAAATATAATGACATTTTTATAAATCATACCCTATTTTCACTCCATATTTTAATCGCTTTACGTTTTGCATTTTCAAATTTTTGAAATTCTTTCCACCATTTTTCATGTTCAGCTATTTCTTTTGGTGTTTTAGTCATGATTATATTTGCAAGTTCATCATGTAATACATTCATATTCACATTAGTATTATCTTTATTTATTTTATCTAAATTTTCATCTTTTATTGTTTGTTGTTCATGATGATCTATTGTCAAAGTAGACAATTCGTTTTCTTCTTCTTCTTCATGAGGATGATCATGATCAGGATTATTGGACTCTTCATTTTCAGGATCTTTACAGTCATTTTTATATTTGAATTTCTTAATTTTGTAATATTTTAAAAATTTTAAATGTTCATCTTCAGTCCAACCACCAGTTCGTCCACCATGATTATCTAAAAAGTTCTATAATTCAAAAAGAAATGTAATATCCAAATGTTTTACTACATAAATTGACATCTATTGATGTTTTAAATGATTACTGAATACTTTTTAATCATAAGAATGGAAACAAAAAAAGAATCAGAGGAACTGTCATGTAATGTGAATGACTCTATACATATGAAAAGGATGAATAACAACTAGAAAGAATTGGAAAGGATTGCTTAGGACAGGGTTGAATGGAGAGTGCTGGTGCTCAGCCTATACTCCTCCATGAAGAGTAACAGACGTAAGTAAGTAAGTGAGTAAGTCCTCTATACATTTGATATAAGCATAAACTGAAGAACTATTCAGATGGGTTAAGCATTTGAATAAAGTTTCGATTGCGTGATATTATACTTTTTTTATTTGACGAACTTATATATATTTTCCTGGATGAGTGAAGTTTTAAATGCCTCCTGTAATCGTACGACAGTACTGGCTAAGTATGAGAGGATAAACTATTTTCGTATTATATACAAGCTAAATCATTAATATGGTCAAAAGAACAAAATTATCAGGAAACGATTTTTCTGTGATGGGTAAACTTTAATCGAGCATCAGTTAAAAGCTTATGTGTATTAGTATCATTGTACTGTCTCAAGAATGAAGTATTTAACAGTATGTACCATCGATTTCGTAATGTACTAAGAGTGAGTATTTTGCTGTACAAAAATCCAATGACTCATATTCTTTTTACATTTATTTAATAGAAGAGGTAATATTGTCATCTCAAAATGCAACCATATTATAAAATGCCAAACTGCATTATCACAAGTTATTATCATCATTATCATTATTATTACTATAATCATTATTATCAATGGCTTTATTCAGCAGGTGAGCCAATGACACCGTTGAATGCCGGTCATTTCAGTGGCCTATAGGTTAAGCGTTCGCGCACGAGACTGAACGCCCTCTGTTAGAATCCCAGGGGCGGGATTGTGAATGCGCACTGCTAAGGAGTCTCATAATAGGACGAAACGGCCGTCCAGTGCTTACAGGTTTTCAATGGTGGTCATGATTTTATTCGATGCTATGTGTTTAGTACAATATAGAATTATCAGTACAAAGTACTTCAACAAGCTTCTTTTACAAAACAAAAATTAAAAAAATGAAACTACATACATACATATACAAATGAAGCTAATAAACTACCTGAAGTTAAATGAAATGCTTTTAATAAGATTGGAATCTATACAACTTTTAATACGGAACATGTTTAAGAATACAAGTTATTGATTAGATCACTTCTAACAACCTATTCAACACATGGTATATATTCACAAGATAAAGTATTATAGCCCTTTATATTTTTGTTTGTGTGTATGAATTCTAATGTATTGACGTCTCGTTCTACCAGAAGATTTGCAAAACTAGCGATATAAACGAAGTAGATGGTTAGTGTAGGATTAGATAACACTTGTCAGGAGTTCGTAAGATTTAAGATGTCTATCTATAGCCACATTATTAATGACCTCAAAAGATTCACCACACAACTTACAGACTTCTTTCAAAACTCTCTAAGAAACAGCAAGATCTTTTCTCAATAGCTCGAATGAGCATAATGGAGAACAATAACTAATGGTAAGTAATATGAAAGAATTAACAAATCACAACATTGAATGTCGAGTAATGCCGAAAGCATGCAGCTTCTTTGTATCAAAAGTCGGATGAAAAACTTCCCTCGATAATAATAGAACAATGAGAAGACCAAAAGAGACCAGAGGACACACCTATACCGAGATAAATGACCTTAGACACTGTTTTTATTGCAGAATCTTCAGTAGTACAAACTTTATGGGGTTCCAAAAAAGTGTTTAAGTGTAATTCATGTCTCGGGCTGTAATTGAAATTTTGAAAGGTTGAGTATGAGAAATTTCACAAGTTGAAATCATGGGCCAATCGAAGCTAGACCACCATAGAAAACCTGGAAGCACTGGGCGGCCGTTTCGTCCTAGTGCGGGACTCCTCAGCAGTGCGCATCCACGAACCCGCCCCCCGCGGGGATCGAACCCGGGACCTACTGGCTTCGCGCGCGAGCACTTAACCACTAGACCACTGAGCCGGCATCCAACGGTGTTAATGTCTAACTTCAATTGGCTCATGATTTCAACTTGTGAAATTTCTAAAAATCTCCACAAAAAAACCCATTATGAGAAATTTAACAGCAAACCATCGTTCAAAAAGACACCAAAATGATTCATTTTAAAGGGATATATAAGGAAGTAAGAAGTGAGATAATTCTCATATTTAACAAGTGTTTTCTGTGAAAAATGACAGAACATACAAGAAAAAAGATAGCGGAAAAGGGGAAAGAACAACTCTTTGTGACACATCTTCTTGAATCGGTAGAGACGTTGTACACTTTCCTCCAAACACAATGTACTATTCTCTTCCAGAAAAGTAAGAACATAGGTAGTTAGTTACCCAACTGTCTGTCTAGACGCTGATTAACTTTTTAAGTAGTAGCTGTCTTGGAATAGAGTTCAATGTAGAAGTATAATTTTGAAATGCTCATCAAAAGTACTTCCCACCCTTATCCAAACTGTACACTGTATTATGATGCAGAACAGTGACAACACATACATCACGGATTATTGGTTTTTTTTAAACTACAAAAACATATGATACAGGATTACCAGCTAGGCTGGATTTAATGTATGATAGAAGAATGAGTGCCGTCAAAATGTTTTATTCTCTTTACAGCTGACGATGTGGAACGGTATATTTTTTATTTTCAATTTGCTGAAATATACTTACTTGAAATTCGTTTACTTCAGCTGGTAAGTTTTTACTTCCAATACTTAAACGTGTCAACGAATTAATTGAATGTTCTCTATTTTGAATTTTTGAATTAATTTTATCTGGCCATTTTGAATCATTCTCCCAAACACTTATTCGATGCTCCATATTTAAACAGTCTTGCCATAATTCAACTTCTTGTTGAAGTAATGCTTCAGCACTAATAATTAGGAAAAGATTTTTTTAAAAATACAAAAAGCAACCGTTTAAGAACATTTTTTAAATGTTCATAAAAGTTATAACGAGTTCAAGATGTTTATCAATGTATAATATCGATATGATATTGTTATGCAATGCATGAATAAAACTGCAAAATTTCAACGTCGGTTTATGTTTCCTTTAACATTTCAGTCAAACTAATTCGAGATATTTCAAGAACCTATACTTTATCCAAACTGTATGCTAAAATCAATCACCGTAGTGTGTAAAAGCATTATCATGGAGTTCATCCACTTGTTAGTAATTATTTGTTGCAAAACTAGATAACATGCACGAAATGTTCAACAAATAGCTTCTAAATACCAGCTGTCTAAGAAATAATGAGTGAAACCTGTAGAATAATCTGTTCAGTGTACGAACTGGCAATAAAGTAAAACCTACTTAAGATTAGTATACAAAAATAGCTATCAAAGCATATTTTATTCAGCGCTGCAAGGTAGACAATAGATGTTTGGTGTTTTCGGACAAAAAACACAATTCTTAATTTGCTCAATATACTTTTGTTTAAGTTTTAATTTTTAAATTAATGAACCGTGTTTAGATTTGTGGATTCCATACCATAATCAAAATACTGAGCCTCATAAAAGACTAAAAAAACACGCAAAGTCAAGTGACTTACATCATTCTCTCCTCTGTTTTGTATTCTGTTAGAATTTCCTCAATACTTTTCAGTAGATTTTGTAACTCTTTTACGCCTATAAAGAGTATCACAACATATTTTAATGTCACGTACAATTCCCATGATTTAATTGTTTATTTACAATTTGTGATTTTTTTGAACTGAACAATTCGACCAATGTACGAAATTTGAACAGTTTTTGATGATATTTTTTGCCTAAACATACGTAAAGAGATCATATATATTTGTTACTTAACAGAAGCTCAATCAAACCACATACCATCAGTCAGGAGAACTGATTTTAAATCTTGAGAATATTCTAAAATAGATTTAATTTCTTTATGATGTAAAGATAATTTGCTCAACAATTGGAAAGAATTTTTATAGAACTTTTTTGATCTTTAAAAGAATCAAAAAGAAAAAATATACAGTAGGGTTAATAATTTTAATTACTTACTGATAGTCTAGTAGACGTAGATCAGAAGTGAAATTAGTTTGATCATGATTTTTACGTTCTATTTCCATCACTTGATTTTTTAAAAGAAACCTCTGAAAAGAAAACTTGTGTATTATGTACTATTGGTTAGTTTTTTCAGAAAAAATAGTCAAGTGTTTATCATTTACAAAAGTGTATATTCATCTTGAAGTTTATTCAGAGATATCTGCACTAGTTTAAAAAAACAAGAATCAGGAACTAGATACTACTGGTAATTGTAGATAACGCTAGTGAGAACACCAAAATGTACCAGATTATATTAACCTAAAGACAATCGCATCAAAGAGCTGTCCAAAATAAGTTTGTTATTCAAAGCCTAAACCCAGACCGTTGCTGCTACCGTGATGTGGTGGTCGGGCTTACCTACTGTGATGAACCAGTCGCGGTATACTGGCTGGAACAATATTTCCTCGAGGTCCTAACATTCCAAGTAGATCGGTTGGAGAACGGTAAAAATAAAAGCAGCAACTTAAGATCTAAGGGTAATATCGTGCTGCTGACTGTATAGAGGTATGAAGGCAGTAAGATGTTCCGCTCAGACAACCAAGATAACATTGATGCTGCCTTCTAAAAAGAAGAGCAGAGTTAGAAAGAGGTGACCCTGAATTTACACTCCTTGACTTCGAAGTTAGTTTGTTCGTTACACCATTCCCGTCTAACTTGATTAGGCCCTCAATAGTTTGACACAGATCAGTTAAGGATAGTGATCTGCAGATATATGGTTCAGGTATAGCGAATAAAGTCGATAAGTGGCAAATTAAATATAATGCATTGCATTAAATTTAAGAACATATTGAAACAACGGTTTCAATTTGGTTATTCTGACCACTTTAGAATCGCATAACCCAACTATTAATATGTAGATTACGATTAGTCAGTCAATAAATTTCAATTAAGAAGTCTACAATTCCTGAATTGTCTCGGAGCAATAATCCTTTAATTCTTCGAATTTCCTCACGCCTTGGTTTCACTGTCCTAAATGTTTTTACAAAGTGTTTCTATGATGGCTGTTATCATTATAATACTACTTCCCACTACTGTTGATGTTTCACTCATATGACTATTACAATCAAAATCGCAGATGTTGACACGGACATTTAGACATTTAATTCGAACCTATTCTACTAGTTATTTTGTACTGAATTTGTGAAAACATCGCCGTCTTTCCTTTACGAATAAAAACTTTTTGAAGTGTTATCTTCTGTCTTCTTAAACATATATGAGTAGTCGACGCTGTAGTTTTCTAAAATATAAGTTTCTGATCCTGGTTCACGCATAAACATCTAGACCGACAACATTATGCTTAGGCTTATATTTTGGAAAAGAAACTAATTCAAAAAAATATGTAACGTAATACTATCAACGCATTCCTAGTTTTTGCTTCTATAAGCAATGTTCTACGGGCAAAAGGCAATGTTAAACAAGCATTTGAGTGACATACCCGTTCTATTTCAAGTAAAAGAGCATCTGAACCTCCAGTCAGTTAAATAGAAGGGCACATACCCACATTTTACCGGCTGCTAACTCAGTAGGGTTGATAAGGCTCTATAATCAAAATTGGATTATCAAGCTAATGACGTGCCCGGCTCTGAGTAAAAAGCTGAAACTTTACTCCCACAAAAATGAAATCGCTGGGCTGGCTATTCTTATAAACTACCATGAATACTAAAAGTTGGTAGCATTGCATACAGCTTCCCTCAGTTAATAGAGATAGTTAGCAATTTTAAAATAAAAATATATTGATGAATAACATATATCCTTGGTATTCTGTGACAAATATACCTGGAAGTAGATGATAAAACTTGTTTATAAGCATATGCGTATATATATAGCTTTAGATGTATGAAATTTTAAACAAACATGTATTGTTTTCATTTACGTTTAGAATGTACATATTTTTATAAAATTTCAAAAAGATCATGTGTAACATAATGGTACTCACTAAACACAAAAGTATTTATATCCTTTTGTAAGGGAATTCCCAATAAGGTCAAAGTTCATATTTGCGAAAACAGAAGTACTTCTTAACAATGACCAAAGCAGAAAGATTTGATGTAACAAAACAAGATAAATTGATTAAGCTAATACAGTAAAAAAACCTTAATGTCACAAGATAATTGTCATAAGACGTTTCACGTTGAATTATTTATATCGAGTTTCCGTTATTCGTAATTCTTTTATCAAATACAGTACATGTGGATACTCATTGGATTTTTTAACTGCTCATGTGCTACAATGCAGTCAGTTCCTCACACGCTCCCCAAAAGCTACAAGGAACCTACAATAATCAAGAACCGCAGTCTTCGCATGCTAAGCCGCAATAGGCACTGTTGGACAGAACACAAACGAACTGACAACAACGGAGCGTACATGCAATACAGACACGTAAGGAACATACGCACGAAGGCTATAAGAGAAGACAGGCTTCAGTATCAGACAAAACTTATGGATAAATTTGTCTCTAATCCGAAAAGTTTATTCCGTTATGCAGCCTCTCTTCGTTAAGCCAAAACTGGATTTTCTCAACTGCTAGGTCCTAACGACGGCGACGCTGCTAACCTTTTGGCTGAACGGTACTCTCGGACATTTCAACCCACCCACATCAACTATACTGATGACAGCTTCATCTGCAACTCCAAAGGACTTTCCGTAGTGAACCTGAGCACGGACTTGGTGTTCCGGATGCTGCATCACCTAAGAAAAGACACGTTTCCTGGCCGAGATATAGTCCATTCTGCTATACTGAGGGAGGCAGCGTCAATCCTGGCAATGCCGCTTAGCGTGATGTTCTCACACTCACTAAGTCGAGGAAAAGTGCCGGAAAATTGGAAGCTGGCTCACATCATACCAACATTCAAAGGAGGTCGACGCAATGGAACTTCAAGTTACCGGCCGGTGGCTCTTCTCTCGATGCCTTCAAAACTCATGGAGTCCCTGATATGCGATGGTACGCATGACTATTTACTTTCCTTACATTTCTTCTCACCCAAACAGCATGGTTTCAGGAAGAGTAAATCTTATGTGACCGACCTGCTGACTGCAGTGGACAAATGGACAACCATCGCTGATCGGATGGGGAGCAAACCTTGCACTGGTAACATTGAAGCGCATTTTTGGCCAGTTTGACGGAAGAACTTTCCATATAATCTTCAACAGTTTTATCCGTCCTCATTTAGAGTACGGAAATATAGTATTTTCTCCCTCACTCTAAAAGGATAAGTGCACTCTGGATCGTATCCAACAGCGAGCCACGAAATCAGTTCGAGGGCTCAAATTCAAACCTTATGAAGAGCACCTCCAATCACTTAACCTATACCCATTAGATTATAGGCGTCTTAGAGGTGACCTTCTGATGGCTTACAGTATCATTAACACTTCTAGACATCCCCTTAAACACCTACTTAAGCTTGATCCTAACACCAACCTAAGGGATAACACCCAAAAACTGGAGACACAACATAGCAGAATGGACTGTAGACACAACCTCTACTCCTTAAGAGTTGTCAAATGCTGGAATTCACTGCCGGCCGAGCTAGTCCAAGCGATTTCCCAGGATTTCTCTAAGGTGCAACTTGATCTATTCTTAAGGATTACGGATAGCATATTACTTTGATCTAACTGTTTCTTTTTCCTCTTTTATCGTTAACATACGTCGGTTCCTGCCTGGAGTTATTCGTGATCTCCGCTACTAGACACGGAGACCTGTTAAGCGAAAGCTTCTTCTATTCCGTCCACAAACATTTGAACCATTTGAAGTTTCTTTTGGAGCAGACTGGAGGTCCAGTGTCCTGTTTTAACACTGGAAGTTATAGTTACTCAATTGATTCAGCTTCTTTTTGAAAACGTTGATAGATGGAGCTTCAATGACGTGTCGATGCAATGAGTTTCATTTATTGGTGAATGTGGGAAATTCGATAGTCAGCTAACAAGTAATTCGTTCTGTGTTTGCAAATACTTTTATAGTGTCTTCGTAAATTCTGTGCTTTTGAGGACGAGAAAAGTGAGGGCATATCAGATGTCAATTAATCACTAAGTAATTTTAAAAGTGACCAAGTTGACTTTGGTTCTATATTAACTCCAGTGTCGGTTGCTATGTGAAGCCCACATAGCTTATTCCAGCTTATAGAAAAGACAGTTTGTTCATTCTTGATTCACATTTTGAACTTGTTAATCATTCACTTGTCTACCCTGACTGTTTATATTTGAGCGCATGTGTGTTCACCTCTTATCCCATTAATCACATGTCTATAACCTGACTGTAAATAATGACTAACTCTTGATTAAATCAGGTGGCTCACGAGCCTACTCCTTCGCATGTTATTTCACTTTGCTTTCTTCTCTTCGCTTCATTCCTCTGACTGTCTGTCCAGATCATTGCGTGTACAAAATCTATGTTTTCAAACATCCATTCTCATTTATGACTTATTAAGTTGCGTCATTCACTAACATGATTTAAATCGATGAGTATACACAAGGAAGGAGTACCGAATTAAGTTAATTGATAGAATCATTTCATCTCTGTCAACAAGAAAAAGTCATTGCCCAAAGTGTCGTATTTTAAAAACCTAACGAGCATCGTTGACAACATAGCAAACTTTTTAATAAAGCAAATATACCACCATCGATTTAGAACTTGCCGTGCAACCAAGGATTTTACGAATTTCAGTAGTCATATCTTGCTGGCTCCAAAGTTTACTGTTTTTTCGGTCTTACTGCATGATATGGTAGTAAGTGGTAAAAAATTAAAAATACGAACATGATATAGAGGCGTACAAAAGTTTTGCCAAAGAATTAAATGTATGTATAAAAAGAGTTAAGTAGTGTCTCCAACAGGCACATTCGTTAACTCTCATAACAGTTTATACAAAAGACCCGTAATATACAAAGTTGTCCAGTCGTCAAAAGCATGGACCGGTCACTTGTCAAACGAAAGGTATTTTCTACTAAGGAAGGATCGAGGTGCAGTTTAAAGAAGGAAACAGGCGAAGTATCCGAAACACCTGGGAATACACATATGCTTTGACTGGCGAAATACTGAAACTCACTTCAGTTGAGTTTATCAGAAATTTGATTATGGATGAAGAATTCAGTATGGCAACCTGGAGGACAGTACGTGACAATTTATATGACTGCAACTACACAGATATATATATATATATATATATATATATATATATATATATAAATTATTACATATGCTTTGACAGTGCATTCTCAGGAGTTACAGTTCAGGTCATATACTTCTCGACACATCGACCATCCTCAGAATATAGCTCCAAAACATTTTATTGCTGAGCTCTAGTTTGATTGGCTTTAGGATCATCGATAACCAGTGTTAATAACAAAAACGATATCAAGTACTGAATATTCGTGATATCTTCAAAATATAAGAAATGAAAACTACTTGCCCAAGTTTTACGATCTAGTTTGTGGTATTCCTCAATAAATAAACGGTTATATATTGAAGCTACAGGCGAGAATGTTTCGCTAATATATATTTGGCCAAGAGTCTTAATAAATGTAATGAAATTGTAAAAGGTCAACAACTTAAGAATATTATGGAAGGGTACAATTACATTCAACGTTGAAGTGATTAAAAAACCCATGAAGTAAACTAGTTCATGCATTAAATATTATTATTGTCTTTATTCAATACATTTTTGGTATAATGCAGAATTCTCAGCACAAAGTATTTCAACAAGTTTCCTTTCCTTATTTCTTGATCTACACTGACGATAAATATTGAGTGATCGCCAACTAAATGTTAGCATTTCAGGAATTGTCATTTGAATAATATACATTGTTTTCTATGCATATTGCTGCAATCGCGATATCCCTGATTCGCCTTTCTGTAACTTATGCAACAAAATGTCTTAAACGTTTCACAAACGCTCCTCTATAGGTTAGGCGACTAATGATCATAACGATGTGTTAAAACAAATAAGAAAACAGATAACTTGTTGAAAATATCCAGATGATAGGAACATGTAGCTCAAATGTAGCGGTAAATTAATCCCCAAAATAAATAGCTCTGAAAGTCTTCAACATTGGATGCTGACCACATTAGTTTTAATGGACTCACCTAGCTGAAGGCGCTCGGTCATGCATCCGCACCAAATCACGAGTTGTAACGCCGTGCTCAACAACCCATGCAATCGCTAGCCAGATTACATCAGACAATCCTTGACATATCGATAGCCTATCAAATATATCTTCGGACCACTTCGCTTCTGTCTTTTGATTTCACTTGGTGGGTACGATTCATATCAGGTGTTACCGGTTAAAGCGTTGTCAAACTCCGAATACCTGTGGCATCTTCACAAGTACTTTTATGCTTTATTTCAATTTTCAAGACACAAAAATAGATTTCAGCGTTTCGAAAGCTGATATCTATTACTGACTGATACTTTCCGCAACTATGTAAACCAGATACCAAATAATGTTAATCATAAAAAGTCATCATTTAACATTTAACCTGTGAGAAATCAGTAAAGCAAACGAAAAATTTAAAGTGTAAAGATTCAATTGAAATTAAGCAGTAATATAACAGAAGAAATACAAGATCAATCAACAGTTCATTATGAGAAACATAACTATTAGTAAAACAGAATATGATAATAATTAACCATCTCTTCGTTATGATTTTATGTCCGGCTTTTATCACGTGATTTATTCACTGATCAAAATATGACTTATACAACCTTCACACAGTGCCAAACCAATGACGTTCGAGCGGCATGAGCAGCCTAGCGTCCTTATTGGTCCTATGTCCGCCTAGCCCGTCCACTTGAGTCCAGAACACAATAGCAGCTTCTGTAATATGAATCGAATCGAATCATTTATTTCAGACATACTGGGTTTATATATCAAACAAACAAACAAACCGCAACGCACCATAAAATAGGAAATAACATTTGTACACAATAAAGCCAAAAAGTGACTGTGAACGTGGGAGGCAGTAGTCAATAAACTGAACATAGCTTAAGAACCGTAAAGCGTACAATAATAAATTATAGGTCAAAATGAAGCTTATAACAAGAGGAATATAAATATACATGATCTAATTATTGAATATTTATACCATAAGAATGTATAGATAATATTAGTTCACTACTAGGTCTCAGAGGTTACTCGTAATGTAATCTTCACTAGGATATAACACTATTATCTACATAGACAATGACTAGAGAAATGAGAACATTTGACTAAAAGTTTATCAATTCTTCTTTATGTCTAATTATTACACTTTAAAATAATTTTGATCCCATATTTGAATGGCGCTTAAAGTAAAAGAACTTCATATGGGAATATGATAAATGGTCAACAAAAAAGAATATACTGAGAATGTAAAATATTAACAGTCAGTGAATTCATATCAAACATAACACGATCCGCGAATTGACATCTTATTGATCTGATTTCCAGTTTGTTTTAAATCATCAACTGTTGTAGATTCAAGTTCGGTAGGTTTAGGAATGCACTTCAAACTGACCGGTTCTTTGTTTAAATAAAGATCTGTATCATTCTTATTGATGTTATTTAATTTATTTTTAGTCATAATAACTTCTCGATTGTTGTCTTTTAGTAATTGTACTGTTGATTTCCCTTCAGTAATAGATAAAGTACGATGATTACATTTGATACTTTCTTCATTGAATGGGTAATTTTTTGAATTTTTAATGAACTTTGAAATTTCACTGGACTTTTTCAAAGAATCAAAGGATTGATCGTTTTTCGTTGAGCAGATTTCTTTGAATGTCTCACCGTTACTATTGGATACGATCTGAGAATTAATAGTTTCTTTGTTTATGGACTTTTGTTGATTAAAAGTAAATGAATTTTTAAAAAATTCAATTTGGAATCCATATTGAGTTGTACTGAAATATATCGGTTTAATAGTAATATAATTTCGAATGTATGCTAAAACCTAAAAAACGGGTGTATATTTGAAAAAGAATTGTTTTAGCAATGAAATCATAAGTTGTAAGGAAGTGGTTTACATGTGAATGTCTCAAAGTATATCAACTGATCTTCCAGTTTGATGAGAATAGTGTGATTTTATGTTACTAGCTGACTTTAGTTAGACGACGATTGCAAAGTAAGATGCACTGGACATCTGTTCCATCTTATCACGAGACATTTCTACAGTTCTCAGACACATGAACTCACCAAGGATAAAACTCAGAACCTTCAATCCTCGTGGTAAACGATAATAAATCTTAGACCACTGAGTTGGTATCCGATGATTTACATTTGCAACTTCAACGATATTGTGATCAAGTTTTAACAAAAATTTATGAACGAACTAATAAGGTATAAAATAACATGTCTTCGATTTTGGCACGAAATTCATTCATCCATTTGATTATAGAGCGTTTTACGATTTTAGCTCATGTCAGTTCGTGATTAAAACTTTATATCTAATCCCTAACCTTGACCATCAGCTGTAAATCATAACTCTAATTTCTCACACTGATTTATAACCCTCATTTGGTCCTAGTTAGCAGGTGAACATTATCAAGGTCACTTTATCGTCACTCAAATGTCGTACATAAATTATAGTCCCACCGTACGTACATTTAAGTTATGGATATTAAACGTTGATTGTATAGTTCTTGGTCATCAATGATCAATGAAACAGTTGCACACTGTACTAACATGCGTTCTGAATAACCATACGTGATACAGTTCTAACTGTTTCAATGAAACGAGACAGAATGCACTAGTTTCTTTCTTGCTGAAAATCTTTCAAGAGTAAAAAACTTAAGGTATTCAGAACTTCTTGTTAATCACCTTCAACTACTAAAAGTTGACCAATAAAGACTACAAGGATTAAGACTGTTTCATATAACGAAAACAATTTTGAATTTCAAGTTTTGCATTAGTAGAATACATTGTAAAAACTCTAATTGAAATCGATATTATCAAGCAGGTCTCCAACTAGTTAATCCTTAACCGTTGAAAAACTCATTTTGAACAGAAAGAAACTCTACTTAAAAAATTACCTACTGAATAATTCTAATTTGGGAGAAGTATGAGCAAACTGTTGTGACTTTATGTCCGGCTTTTTCTTACGTGATTTATCTATCAATCAAAATATGACTTATACAATCTTAGCACTGTGCCAAACCAGTGACTTTCGACCGGTATGGGCAGCCTAGCGTCCTTATTGGTCCCAATACGCCTAGCCCGTCCACTTGAGTCCAGAACACCAACACTATAAGAATGTATAGATAATATTAGTCAATTAATACTCGTGATTTAATCTTGGCTCGGATATAACACAAATACTGGTTGATCATTAATTAATGAAGTGAGATAAGTAAATTACACTTTAAAAATTTTCTTCCTTGAAACAGTCTTTTCATATAACATGCTTTCATTGATGTGTGTGTAATAACGTCAGTCCTTGTCGTGAAACTTCAATATCATCAGTCTTCAAAACACCCTACGATAACAATTACCTTGTGTATGTTAACGATTGACTCAATAAATTCCAAGTGTTATAGTAAGACGCAGTGTACAGTGGGGTTCAGTCATGTTGGATTTGAGATAAATATTACTGGTGTTAATAGGTAATCATCATGAAATATTGCAAAACAACTTAATTTGGAAATGTGAACCATCAGATGACAACTTGGTGGTCAATAAGTTAAGTGTCCACAATGATTGCTGAAAGTCCTCACCAGGGTCGTGGTTGTCCACTGGTAAGGGGCTCCATACTAGGATGGAATGGTTACTCAGTTCCTCTTGGTTTTCAACATTTGTTCTAAGTGACATTAGTCTTTGATGTGGTACTTCATATTCAACAATTTCCATAGAACGTTTTATTAACATTTTATAATCATAGAAATCATAAAAGTTATTTCCATATTATTTCACTTACTTTTATCACTTCATGTGGATATGTTGATCCTGAAATTAATTTATTCGAATTACATTGAGTACATTTCTGTTGATCTAAAGAGAATAGAAATTCATAAATATTAATTATATAACCGGATTGATCAATTATTCTGTTTAATGGACGATGACCAATAAATATATTAATATATCCTTTTTTCGATGTCCATATATGATTGCAATACTAAAACAGAATTTAAGTAGTATAAATTATTTAATTAAAAAAACAAAAAGTAGATCATTGCACTTATAGATTAACTGTAAAACTTTATAAACAGATGAAACAAGAGATTTCCAAGATGTAAGTGACTGAAGGCAATAACGATACAGTCTGTATGGAATTCACATATGTCAACAAGAGACTGATCAATTACAATCCTAGACAACAACAGGAAGATACAAGTAAACAATACCAAGTGAATTTGATGGGCGATTTAAAGATAATTCACATTATTAAATACGTAATAAGGTAAGAACAAAGAAGAAATAGAATAGATGGAGTAACGAAAAGATAAAAACTTGTAATACAAATTATGATAAACAGTTTGTGTTAATAAGGAAACTTCCTACAATTGAAGAACAAATGGAACTTAAAACAACTTTCAATCAATATCAAAGCCACAATCTTCAATACGAATGTCAAGGCAGTTTTACTGTACGGAGCTGAAACTTGGAGAACTACAACAACCATCATCAAGAAGGTACAAGTATTTATAAATAGCTGTCTACGCAAGATACTCAACATCCATTGGCCGGATACCATCAGCAATAGCCTTCTGTGGGAGAGAACAAACCAGCTTCCAACTGAAGAAGAAATTAGCAAAAGACAATGGAAATGGATAGAACATACATTACGCAAATCATCAAACCACATCACGGGGTAAACCATAACTTGGAATCCTGAAGGGAAGCGGGAGAGAGGAAGGCCAAAGAACACATAACGTCGGCAATCGGAAGCAGATATGAAGAGGATGAATAACAACTGGAAAGAGCTGGGAAGGATTACCCAGAACAGGGTTGGTTGAAGAATGATGGTGAGTGACCTATGCTCCTTCATGAGGAGTAACAGGCGTAAGCAAGTAAGAAATTAAGTAAATAAGTAAGTAATAAGGAAACTGCTAACCTATATCTCCCGAACATTTTAGTAGACTGAAATGTTAGTTGTTATTCACTTGAATTACGTGTATAATGTTTGAAGTATACTTCATTTTTTAAACTTTGTATTTGGATAATCTATGCTCCTTTTAGTTTCATAAGCTATTCTATTCAGCGAGCGGCGATCAGTTGAATGGATATTTATCAGACAACTGTACGATATAATGAAGAAACTGGTAGGGAAATATATTAAACCAGAGGAACCGATCAAGGAAAAGAAAGAAGCCAAGTCAATCATTGAGATTCAAGGAAAAATGGGTAGTATGCTTCGAGGAACTCTTGAATAGACCAACTATACTGAATCCACTGCACACTGAAGCAGCACTTACAGATCATCCTGTGGATGTCACTCTGATAAGAACCAAAGAAATCAGGATGGACATTAGACAAATCAAGAGTGGGAAGGCAGTAGGACTTGATAACATACCAGGTGAAGTAATGAAGTCACACGTAGAAGTAATTGCAAAGATACGCCACGTTTTATTCGGGAAGATTTGGAAGGAGGGTTAAGTGCCACAGGCAAACTTCATCAAGATAGCAAAGAAAGGAGATCTGAGAGAATGTGAAAATTATAGAGAAATCACACTACTATAAGTAACAGGAAAAGTTTTCAACAGTGATGATGAACCAGATGAAAGACTCAGTAGATGCTCAACTTCGTGATCACCAGGTTGTATTCTATAAGGTTCAGTTGTGCACAGATCAAATCGTGACACTGCGGATCATCGTTGAACAATCGAAATCCTCATTAAACATTAACTTCCTTGATTATGAGAAACCATTTGACAGTGTGGATAAGAGAACATTGTGGGAACTTATTCAACACTATGAAGTGAGTAGCCGAGAAAATCGTCAACATCGTACCGAATTCATATGACGGACTAAACTGAAAGGTCGTGCATGGACAGCTGTATTCCAAATGAGGACCGGAGACAGAGAAGACTGCTTTCTCTCCCCTTTTTCTTTCTTCGGATGGTCGACTGGTTTATGAATATCTCAATTACTAATAATTACAATGTTGAGATGTTTTTAAGAAATCCATCAGTGTATAGACCATAATAATTGTTTAACATTGTTTAGTAATGTATGGATTTTATGTCACTTTAAATTTACATAAACAGATCTTCCCTATGATGATGAGGAGTAGAAAGTGGAATGCATATTGCATTTTACTTAGAACGTATTAGTTTAATACACATATATCCTACTGTTGATCTGTTATGATAAGATATAGTGGCTTAACTTCGTCAATCAACCACCTTTGATAACCGTTATTATATAAATTTGAAATTAGAATGCATTAACAAGCGGCGAATACAGTTTATTAACGGATAGCACGTATCACAAAGCTACAAATACATCAAGCGAATTTGAAGCAGGTAGGCGAATGTCTGTGTATGTGTACGTGAGTAAATACAAAGGCAAATTAATAGTCAGATCGAATAAGATGCAGCTAGGCAGCTAGGTGAAATCTAATAATAGGATAGGAATACATATAATATACATGGGAAAGATAATGATTCATGAAGCAATAATTAAGCGATTAACATTTAAGCTAGAGAGAGATATGTGCGTAGGACATCACAACTAATCAAGCATACACGTTTATACAATTATGATAGTGTGATCATAATAGCACATAGTAATAGACGACCTGCTACTGTTCGAATACCATTGTCTGTTAAGTAAGTTAATAAAAGAGCTTAATTATAATCAACATTGATTATAAGAGAGTTATCACTATCATGACATTAAGCTATCATCTACTCACTCAAAATTTACTCATTAGCTGAATTCCATTACATTGAGTAACAAACTACTGATTACTATAAATAGTGTTATTGATTTTGTATAATTTTAAATCTTGTAGCTATAATTTAATCCTCATTATCTTCTTTTCCTTTTCTTTTTCTTCTTCCTCCTCCTCTTCTTCCTCTTCCTCTTCTTCTTTTCTCCCCCTTTTCTTCCTCTTCTTCTTCTTCTGAGACTCATTCTTGTTAAAAGTACATCAATTATCACTTCCTTATCACAAAAATGAGGATCACATTTTCTTCTAAATAGACTAATAACTTAATAATTATGATTCATTGAATGTAAAAGTATTCAATATGAATCTTATTTAACAGTACATTGAATAATAATAATAATAATAATAATAATAATGTACTATTTTAATGAAAAGAATTAAAATCACTAAGGTATCAGTATAGATTACTTAAACAATCTTATCTAATAATGTACTTTATAAATGATAAATGATGTTTTTATAATGAAAATTTGGCATTATTCATTTAGATATTAATATTGTTGTGATATGTGCTATTGATATCGATAGATATTAGTAGTATGTATCATCAATTAAAAGTGATATGTCTGGCGGCAGAAGGTTAAGAAGATCGGAAGAGAGAGAGAGAGAGAGAACGAAGATAGAGAGATTGGTTAGTGTGTAAATAAAGGAGCAGTCACGTTTGAGACAATTGATTGACATTTTGCAAATGAAGTATTCACTGTATAGTTATCAGATTTTACCAAGGGATTTTGTAATTTATAACTGATTAATCACCGGGTGGTGATCAATGTAATGTAGGTCAGATCCTATCGACCAAATTTTAATGTGACCAGTAGTCTAAGCGAGTCAACACTGCGTGTACTATGTTGAGACAAGATAGTGGTTGGAGCTAGCCAACGGGTAATCCTGGACCTAGATTTCGTGCTACTAGGCACTCATCAGTAAGTTGTATCTGTAATCATGAGGGAACTGATGCTTCCAGACAAATTCAAATCCGTGTCACACAGCTTCACAGTCAAAGACGTTAACACTGAGCTATGCGCGACGCGACTGACTTCCTATAACTTTATATTCACATACATCCGGTTGATCTCATTTGTGTGTTCTCGTTCACTGCAATATGACTATGTCTATGTTATATATAAAGAAATATTTCGAAATAAGACGATTTTCGATTTCGATAATGTTTAGAACAATTAGTTACTATGATACAGTATTCAGCGTAAATGTAATATTTTGTCAATGTTTAATTTACAATGTTTTGCCCATAAATACAACATAGTTCTTATAAAATGTCTCCCTAATCTATTATGTAATGAGATGTATAAGAATCAGCTAATTAGATTACGGTGATGTCAATGCAAAATTATCTAGATCTATCCAATGTATATTCTCAATAGTCCGAGATTTTAAGTAGTTTGTGGTTGTCGGCAAAAGAAACCCAAGACTGAGATTTCATTAGTTAGTATTTATTAGTGAGGTATAATTACATCGTTGTGTGGAATCCAATTCAAACCTGTCTCAATCACCTTCATAGTCTAAGTTGTTAACATTGAGATATTCTGACCTCAATGAACCTGTTAAAATACTGAGATATATTCACAAGTAATTGGGCGAGACTATAATTTATGGACGAATCAATCTTGTATAAGATAACAGATCTCAGATTTTGGCTCAAGATTCACTCATCCATTTGGCTAAATAGAGTTTTGGTATTATGGCTAATGTCAGTTTGTGATAAAAACCCGAAATCTAATTTCTAACCTTAATCATCAACTATGAATCATGATTCTTATTCCTCACACTGTTTTATAACCTTCATTTAGTTCTAGTTACTAGGTGAACACCCTCAAGGTCACTTTAGCGTCACTCAAAGGTCGTCCATAAATTATAGTCCCATCATTCATTGATCATTACGTAATATCATTATCCTCTTACATAAGCATAATATAAGTAGTATGAGTATAAAATAACTTACAGAACAATGAAATCGAAATTTTGCTGGAATTTTCTTTGACCATATAAGATTAGTTTTTATAATTTGTGAATTATCATTCAATGGACTAAATATCCACATTATTCCATATAAAGAATCTGGTTGTACATATAATTCATAAAAATATCCCAACCATAATATATGAAGTCTACCATAAATAATAATAATAATAATAAAGGATTACTTAGACGAGGTATTTTACAATATGAGATAAGCAATTTTATCTGATAAATCATTACAAGAGAGACAGAGGTAAGTGTTGTACGGTTAATTCATTGTAGTTTTGTACCGACATGAAGGTAACCAGGTCAAAGGTTTTTTATCCTAACATTGGATCCCTCGGCAATGTTCATCTTCAACACCATCAGAAATTGAACTCAGGGTCTTCAGGTTTCGTAGAAAATGTTTAATCTTTAGTAATATTGAGCATGTATCTATTGATACAACTTCAACTTGAATGAATTCGACAAACAGAATGATGATCAAAACTAATAATAACAGATATTTTAATCCCAGTACATTTGTACTTTAAGATTATTCAATTGAAGTTTAAGAACATCATGGATTACATCATGAAACAGTAGTCCAGAGTGTCATAATTTTTAATGGCACCCTAAATATAACCAGTTTATGATAACTAACACCTACTTAATAGTCGCACCCCCACACACACAAAACCACCTCAAATAAAAAAAATTTCACTCTGCAACAAATATCATATCAAATTCATTTGGTGTCATTTTACTTGTATTTTCCCACAAGCAGGTGGCTATCAGGACTCAGTAGCTAGATGAATAACGCTATGGCATTTGAAGTGAACGGTGGTCGGTTCGAGCCCCAAAGTGAACATCAACTCTGTGATGCAGGTACATCCAGCTGACGAGTTGCATATAGGACTAAAGCCACATCCTGGATTCCACTGCTAGCCACTATCCATCTTTGTTTTAAAATATCATGTCAGTTGTCTATGAACTTTTCATTGACGTTCATTTGTATTACCTGGTTACTTGATCTGTTGATGTATGTAATCAAATCATTCAGAAAAAAGGTAGAAGAATAAACACATCAGAATAAGAAAATTCATTTGATGAATTTAGCGTTATTGTCATACATTTATTAGTCCGTCTCTATTTATATTTATCAAAGAGGAAATCAATGTAATACATGAATTACATTATTCGCTGATGTGAATGAATAATTCATTATATAACGATACAGTTATGAATATAGAACAACATAGATATAAGCGAACAATATTGTTTTCGATTAGATCCTCATCAACCTTTACTCTAATATACAGTAATATAGAAAACGTTGTTCATCAAGACAATATACACATTTCTCAAGCTTCGTACCTCTTCATTATAAGAGAAACTTAGTCAAATGTCTGATAAATAGAGCTATTAAGATATGTTCAGTCGATACAATTGATAAGGAATTAGAGTTCATACACAATATGTTGATTGAATTCGGTTATCCACATGGTTTCTTCAAGTAACAGTTGAGGGTAACAAACAAGAAAATAGTGACATTAACTGCTAGTAAGAAACCTCTCTTCATGAAGCTATAATTCAATAGAGATATAGCTGGTGATGTACTACGTGACAGATTGGCTAGAGCAGTGAAGAGGACGTTTAATGCAGCAAACCTCGGTCTATCGTACTCGACACGATCTATGGTGATTTCCTAACTAAAGGATAAATTACCTGGTTATGCCACTTCTATGTTTATTTACGAATTGAACTGGTCCTGTGGAGAAAGCTATGTTGGGCGCACTACCAGACAACTGATCCAAAAAGTTAGTGAACACCTCCCTTCGTGGTTAGGAAAAGGTACTGTCAAGACAATACGAAGCTCGGGTCTTTCATATTGATCGATAGCGGTCATATAGTAAACAGAAATAAGTCACTTAATGTTATTTAACGTGTTCCTATTAGTTTTCTTTATCGCAACTAGTACACCTGTCATCACATTATTCATAAACTGTCTTCATTGGTTTAATAATTTCGTACATGCATATAAAAGTGATTGCTTAACAAGTAAATCCGTTTAGAATCCAATGCTTATTAAAAATTTCTTGAAAACCTGGCTACTCAAAGGAGGGGATCAAATAAAAACCACGATGATTACCCATTCATTTCAAGTATTGTAAGGCTATAACAGAATAGAATTCACCTAGCAGATATTCATAGAGTTGATCTGACGAAATAAACTGAATCTCAACAGATTTAATCAACAACCGAATAAACAAATTAAAGTGTTCATCAGGAAACTTTCCTTAAAACCAACGGAAACAAAATCATAAAGAAAAACATGTCGCAGAAACTCCTTTTTTAATTTTTATTTCACACCATAGCCTAAGCACTGAAGAACATACTGTAAGAGAAACATTATTATTCATGATGAACTAGTTTTCGAGACTACAAAGCGCTGTTTACTAGCTGGATGCCTGAATTGACGTGTTTGTAACTTTATAGTCGAATTCATGAGTCAATTAAAGCTAAACCACCATGGAAAACCTGGAAGCACTGGACGGCCCTTTCGTCCTAGTACGGGACTCCGCAGCAGCACTCACCCATCACCACTCCCAGGACCTATCAGGCTCGCGCTAAATATCTAGACCAGTAATTCGGCATCCAACGGTGTTAATATCTAGATTCAAACAATCCACGAAACTGCACCACTGACCGGTAGATCCTAGATCTAAGTTCCGTGTGAGGGGTCGTGGATATGCACTGCTGAATAGTGCCATACTAGGACGAATCGGTAGTCCAGTGCTTCCAGGTTTTCCATGGTGATCTAAAATCAATTGACTCATGAATTCCACTACAAAATTACTAAGATCTCCACAAAACCCCCCTTCTGATAATAATCATCATGTGTTTACTAGTGAATGACTTCAATAGTTATTTCCTGGAGTTCTAGTGAGAAGCAATGATCAGTGAAGTTCAACCAGGTCTGTTGTGAGATAGTAACTCACTGATGACAATGTTGGATGTGTCGCTCAATTTTGTGGATTGGTTGAAGTTAGACATTAACACCGTTGCATACCTTAGTGGTCTAGAGGTTAAGTATCTGCGCGTGAGACCGATAGGTCCTGGGTTCAGATCTTGCGAGCGCGGGATCATGGATGTACACTGCTGAATAGTCGCATACTAGGACGAAACAGCCATCCAGTAGTTCCAGATTTTCCATGGTGGTCTAACTTCATTCGACTCATGACCTCAACTATTGAAATGGCTATAATATCTACACAAAAAAAGCCTTCTGAAATTTGATTACTCTTATCAATAATCATTAAATCAATATAAAATCGATATTTCGTTTACCTTTCATGTAATTCACTATCAATAGAATAAATATGTTGTTTATAATCAGTAATATCATGAATGATACATTCAATTTTAAATTTATATTTTATAAAATATTCCATTAAAATATTTATTATATGAAATGAGCATAAACATATTTGATATGATGAATAATTCATTTTACTTTTTAAAGTTTGAATTTCATTCAAATTTATTCTTAATATATTATTATATTAACCAATCAAATCACAACACATTTAACCAATCATAAATCAGTAAAAATTTTCTTGGAATCTGATTGGTTGAGATTATAATGACATTATCCATTTATAAATTGGCATCCGCGACGAAAGTAATCGAAATATGATTAATATATATATATAGTCTATGTAAATGATGAATGAATGAAATTATATACTACACAGTATGATAATGAATTAGTCAATTGAATTTTGTAAAGAACTACTTACTTGGCTCAGTCTCATTAATCCTAGTTAATGGACATACAACTTTTAAAGAATATATTTTTTGTTTGTTTGTCTATTGTGAAACTGCCTACGCGAATGATGATGAATTTACTGACGTAATTAATGTTTGCAGCAATAATTGATTATATATGTGGAATTCATACATCAAATTAGCAATCAGAACACCGGAAAGACTATCCAGATACCTTGAATCACTTGTATAAGTTAAAATTATAAAAAAAACTAGGGCAATTACAAAAACACAAAATGCAAGGGGATAATAAGCTATATAAAATAAATCAAAGTATCTAAGGTAATGTAATGTGTCATCGGAAGAAATTCAGCGAAGCCTCCAATTCGACCGGGATTCGGACTCGGAACTACTCGAACTCATCAAAAAATAAACTGTCGAGCGTTTGATTTTTATTTCCTCAAACACTTTTTTAATACTAACTCCTAAAAAAAGACCAATTACAATATGTGGTGAATGTAAATAAATAGTTTGCATGGTGATAGCTTCCTTGATACCTGTCATAGAGCATTGGGGAGTCATCCTGTCCTAGTTTGTTTTAGCAGTGGTGTACACTTACAACCCTATACAGTATATAGCTCACGATCTTTAAATCTCATATCAAACAAAAGTCTTCAAATCATTGAGTAAGAATACCGTATTACTCATTTCATTAGCAATAATTCCATGGTATAGCGTGACTCTCACCAAATGTTTTGATACCTATTTGGTTTACACGACAGATCTGGTATTTCTACTGAAGCTTTGAGATAATCAACATAAGGATGGTTACTAGTGAGAAGGAACTTTTGCAGTTACGTGGATAGATTGTGAGGATTTCCTTAGAAACTGACGCCAATCAGGGAACCATAAAACTACATGAAGAAGTGCAAATATATTCACAGTAATTTGAGACTTCTTAATAATATGGACCAACGATACTAATTGGATACAATTCAACAATGATGAATTTGGTTAGAAGTGAATATGTATCACCATAAGGAATAAATAAATGGAGTTTAAAAATGATTGCAAAATTCGCTGCAGCGTTCTACTTGGCCAGTGATAATGGAATCGAGGTGTTCGGACATGATTAATTCCGTAATGGTGAAAGGAAGAGAGAAAGACCGAAGGATACATTGCGCCAGTAATTCGAAGTTGATATCAAAAGAATGAAAAGCGCTTAGGAACAACTGAAGAGGAGGGCCCAGGACTGAGTGTGTTAGAGACCTTGTCCCACATAATGTGACAAGAGCAAGTCGGCTCTGTAAAAGAAGAACCATTACTTACCAAACCAGGGATTTATATACTGAGGTATGAGGCACTGTAAATGTGAAGATAAGTGTTACTACCTCGCAACACATGCTCGAACTGGTGAACTAAGTTTGGAAACAGTGATCTATTGATAGAAAACTGGATGTATTAAGCTACCACTGTAAAACTGGAATGGACAATTACAGGATCAACATATTAAACCATGAGAATTCAAAATAAGTTCATTAATTGTCGTAGATTTGAGAAAATGATCGGAGTCAATCCAACTGTTACGTTTGAATCGAATTTTACGAACTTGAACTCATTAGCATCTTCCTTAACACTAATCTAAAAAATATCTCTTTCGAAAATTAATCACATGGATTTACAGCTTCATCAATACTTAGACTAATCACATGATATTCTCTCGACCTTGATTATGATCATGTTATATAATACGATTCTGTATGTTTATCCAGAAAATAAAGTTATTTAATAAATACCGTGACTTCAACTTAATTATATAACTAATCACTTACATTGATGACTAAACAAATTCTTAGACCTGCTAATGATGTCACGTTAGTTACGTTTAAACCAGTTCCTAGTAGTGTTGACAAGTTGAAATTGGTCAACTAGAGCAAGTAAATCAATCAAATTCTAGTTTGTTGTATGTTACAGCCTACGTGGAGGGAAAAATATCGCCTCTCAATTGAACTTGACCTTAAACATTCAATTGAACATTACTTTTGTTGTCTCCTGAGCTAATCATCAATACAACTATCACTCAAACGCCTGATCGTTGCTGCTACCTTGACACAGTGGTCGAGCTTGCTGTTGGGGTAATCCAGAAAACTTCTCGCAAAAGACAAGAAAGGTTCAAGAAACACTAAGAAGCATTTTATTCAATCAGCCTCCACTTGAAGTTTAGCCAGAAACGTTAGGAAAGTGAAAATTCACATATACAGTTTCTGATTGGCTGATTACTATACTGCTACTATGTTTAGTAGCATTCCAGAATTTTCGGTAAACTCAAGGACATCTAAAATACTATGAAAACCCTATATTTTCTGTGCTAAAACGAACCTTTGGAATAAAGTGCTTCTCGCATATTTTGCGCCTTTTCTCTCGTGTTCAGGTCGCTGTGTAGTTCTAGCTTGGGGGTTACGAGAATAGCTTAAAAACCAATCGAGCTATACTGGCTGGAACAATCGTTGCTCATGGTACTGCCATGACATACAGGTCGGTTGAAGAGCGGTAAGGCTAGAAGTAGCAAACCCAAGGTTCGAGGGCGAAGTTGTACTGCTGACTGTACAGAGGTGTGACAGCAGGAAGGTGTTTCCTTCAGACAACTAGCATAACAGCGATGCTGCCTTCCCACAAAAGAGTGGGGTTAGAAAAAGTCGGCCCTAAAAATGCACACCTCACCTTATCCCACGGACATCCGCCAATGGCGGTAAGGTCTCGACAAGCTAACACAAAAATTACTCATAAAAAGGTCATGTGTGACCGACCTCAAGCAGCTGTTCCTTGAGCACTGCAGTCACGCTCTCAGGTTACTAAGACCACCTCTAACCCTATTTCTTTTTCAGGTACCTCTAGAAGAACCCTTCCACGATGTGGTCAACCGCCCTCATACCTCTAATAGCAAGATCTCGCAAACTAAATTAGGTCCTCTAAATCACCCGGCCTAAAATGAGATTATGAATTTTTCTAGTCTTGTCGACTGCATACATTTTTTCAATCTACTGTTATTATACAACATAATATCTAGATTAGAGTAGCAATTATCTAGGTGTAAGTGTGATAAATATGGCAAACATTCAATTTAATAAAACGTTCCAAGTTTATCGATAGAAAAATAAGGTACATATAGTAATAATGATTCAAATCTGACGAACAATCAAAACCGCATAATCTTGAAATTATATTTGAAGGCTTCTAAAATAAGATAAAAATGATGATGTTTTATATATTGAAATATATTGAAATCACACATCTATCTCATCATGGTACCTATAGAAGAATGAAATATACACTCGTAAGGTTGTTGTTATCAAACAAAAATACATGAATCAATAATAACTCATATATATATATATATATATATATATATATGAAGCCAAATAAAACAAGATTAAGTGTAACATTTGCTTTTTATAATGATCATCAAAATGATGATCACAACTGATCAATCAATAACATAGTGAATTATATACAGTAATATTGATAAGACAAATATAAGCGATCACTATTAGTCAGATTGATCATATGTAAGTTATATGGGGAATATTTTTAGTACAATGACAGATTGATATTTTCACTTCTTAAAGCGCGATATATAAAGATATATATACACCGGTACAATTAGTTGGTTCAGTGAAGCAACAGTAAATAAACATTTGATCTCATTAAGCGAATAAGCAACAGCACCATCATCATCATGACTATTATTATTATGGATTATACCGGAGTAAGAAAACTAGATAGATAACTTATTTACAGCGTAATAATTGTGATGATGATGGTGATGATGTAAAGGAACAAGAGAATCTGACCTACAATTTCACGTTTGAATTATGATGATATCGGAGAGAAAGTGAGACGAATTAACAATCACAACAAAAGAAACAAAAACACAAGTAGACAAAAATTTACAAAATATAAAAGAACAAAGATAAGAAAAAAATGAAAGAAAAATGAAAACAATACAGATAATTAATCATTTAATGGAACCGATTGATAATTTGTCGCAGCTGCTAAAACAGCAGCATTTAAATCGGCATTACTCGAGCTAAATGAACCACGTCTTGATGTATTCGTTGAATTGGTAGCGGTTGGACATTTACGTAAGTGACATATATTATTACGAGAGTATTGACTTAAAGCACCTTGCCAAAATCTTGCCACAGCTGCATTTTCCGCTGATTGACAATTGATTGAAGCGAGTACATTAGTCCAACGACGAGTTGCTTCCTCACCACTCAAAGATGATCCCTGTAGTTAAGATTGAAAGGAGGAAGAGATGGTTATTTAATGGAAAAGTAAGGTAACAACAACATGAGCACCAAAACGTTAATACATTAAACCACGAACTGACCTGAATTAGACAATCAGGGAAAACCAGTAAACTAAAGACAAGAACTCCTCAAAAATGTACATTCGCAAATTCACCGAAGGTCTAACCTAGGACCTTTAGGTTTTACAGTAAACATTTAACATTTGGATTACTGAGTCTACATCCAGTGATTCACATTTTCAAATTTATTCGATTTGCTATACTATGCAACAATCTTACTTACACTCGATATAATTGAAATTCACCGGTTCAAGTTTCTCATAAGAACCCCGGGAGTTACTTCTCGGAATTAGCCACTAAAGAGTGCATGACTTGTTAATATAAAACGACTCGGGGAAATTGTTGATGTGATTTATGAAATTTGACAAGCTCCATAAAAACCATAAACTACTAACATGCTGGTTACAATACCATGATTGAATCGGTACCTACAATATGGTTCTGTAGTCATCATTCGTCCAAACAATACAATATTTTTTAATTTAGAAAGACGAAATTGAACAATGTGATTCACTTTATTGATGGAAAGGGGAGGCACTATTATTATTCGAACACATAGATATTGGTACAAGAAGGCATCAAATATATATGCGCCACACAGATCTCATTTGGTTTGTGCGAGAGCTGTGATACTGCCCGGGTGCCCAAACCGAAGTAGGTGGTTTCTTATGAGGCCGCACCCGGAGCCTTCGACCTGAAGGTCTGATCCACAATGCAGTGGAGCATCGTAAGAAGATACAGTAACATGGTAGCCGGTGACCAACGATTAGTTCATACGCCATTTGCTCCCTCAGGATCCTGAAGCCCATGTACACCATTGGTTTGGAACCAGGGTTTTCCAACTCCCCTAGGTGAACTCTCCATGTCCACCAACCCGGTCAAAGCACTGGACATTCGCTTTCCGTCCTCAACAACACCCCCACCACGAGAAGGCAGTGAGTAAGACTTCCTTGTCAGAGGCTATATACGCGCGGCCATGTGAGAACATTCCGAGAGGGTGAGCGGACTCTCCTGACTCTCGGCCGAACCATAGCATTTGGGGGCCAAGAAGCGATGGCAAGTGTAGACCAGTAAAAATAATCCGAGATAATAACAGTCTTAGAAACGACAACTAAACCTACACAAAAATGTTTGGTTTTATATTCATGACTTAAATAGTTAAATGATTATGGACTTTACATAGTTAATTGATCATACATAAACATGAATCTAGCAATGAACAAGTACATTATAATATCAAGTAACAAGACTAGATTCGATATAAACACAGAATTATTATCATTGAACATCCTATAACAGGATATTCATGATAATGAATATGTTAATTTACTGAGCATATTATCGCATATATGTCCAGCGCTTTCGTTACTCAGGAATCATCGATCCATTATCGGAATGACTACTGTTAAGGTAGACTTAAGAAAACTGTCTATGTATTTGATTCTAGCAACAGAGAAGTAAAACGACGATGCAACTATCAACACTAACTACTAACAATCGTTAAGGCAATTTTGAATAATAAAGAAAAAAAAACGAAGAAAAAAACAAATACATTCGTATAAATAAAGAGGATTCATTTTAAACGGAAGAAAAATGGAGACCTTCCGCCAGATACCATCAGCAACAGCTTTCTGTGGGAGAGAACAAACCAGCTTCCAGCTGAAGAGGAAATTAAGAAAAGACGATGGAAATGGATAGAACTTACATTACGCAAATCGTCAAACTACATCACGAGGCAAGCCCTAACTTGGAATCCTGAAGGGAAGTGGAAAAGAGGAAGGTCAAAGAACACATTACGTCGGTAGATAGAATCAGATATGAAAAGGATGAATAACAACTGGAAGGAACTGGAAAGGATTGCTCAAGATAGGGTTGGATGGAGAATGCTAGTAGTGAGCGGCCTATGCTCCTTTACGAGAAGCAACAGGCGTAAGTAAGTAAGTCCGCCCCACAACCACAACCACCACCACCACCACCAATAAACATGATAAAATAGAGTTTCAATAATCTTAGTACATGTATTTTATTTGAACAAATTTAATCAATTAGGGTAAAACCTAGATTTCATTGATCATCAAAACGGAATCAACTTACTTGACAACGTTTAAATGAATATAATAAACGTGCACGATGTATCCATTCATGTTGTATTGTAGATAAAGCAATTGTATAAACATCCATTGATAATGGTGGATTCATATGAAATAATTTAATAATTTGTTGTACATAATTTGATATTGTAATACGTCCATTATTATTAGTTAAAAATTGACGAGGAATTGTAGTAATAGATGGATGATGATTAGTAGTAGTAGTAGTAGTAGTAGTAGTAGTAGTAGTAGTAGTAGTAGTAGTAGTAGTAGTAGTAGTAGTAGTAGTAGTAGACAAATAACGACAAGGTAATGATTTTTTATATAAAATTAATTCTGAATCAAATGATGGAATTGTTGAACAGAATTTAAAATTTAACTTTAATTCAAATGAAAATAAAAACAAAACAGTAAAACAAACAATAATAAATTAAACGAATTAAAAAAAAAGGATATAGAATTGAAATAAAAAACTAACACAGATACAGTACCATTCTGTGACGATAATTAATGAATGAATTGATTGATTATTCTGAATCATTTCAATTGGAGAACATTACGGTGAGATTTGATTGTTTTGAGTTTCACTCATAGTTGTAGAGTCGTAGACGTGCACTACAAAAAAGCAGTCTATACTAGAACGAACAGATAAGTGATACAATGTATAATAGGTGGCTGTGATAAAATAATTGTGAATATTGTCTTCATCAATAGAAAGAAGTAGCAGGAACGTTTACTTCCATGAAGTGATTATTTTAAAGAGCCATTCCACGAACCTTTCACCAAAGGGTCTAATCCATAAGGCGTTAGAGCAGAGTCAGGAAATATAATCCCTTGGTAACAGGTAACCTTTAGGACTTAGGAAGACGCCCACCATTAGTTTGATGTCAGGGCTTTCTAACTCCCCTGAGTAGATCCTCTGCAAACTACGACCCGGCTTAGGCACCAGAAATCCGCCTTCCATCCTCTTACTCTCATTAACAATACTCCTGGTAGCAGCCATATGACTTTCTACGCGGGAGGAGGTCTCCTTACCCTCAACCATACGAGAGCATTTATAACACAACTATACAATGTTTCCCAGTTTTTCCAAGTCGTCTAACTAAGATCATTTCATGAATTCTGAATTCTAGTATGTTGATTGATTTTCTGACTCATTCAATATTGAAATATCAGTATTTGGTGTTCATTGTTGACCAGTCCACAAATCTACTACGGTACAATTATCCAGTTTGATACTATTATTACCTAGTCTTAATTGAAACTTTCTAATTAATATGTTGTTCTGTGACGAAAATAAGTGTGGAGGGGAGGTTAAATATAATTAAAAAATTAAAGTTGTACATATACTACACTTGTTGTAAACATAAAACGTTATATAATAATTCAAACAATGGACAAGGATTACATTGCACTAATTTACTTAAATCGATGTAACTAGTTACATAATAATAATATTAACGCTTTACACAAAATATATCAACTTAAAGCTTATCAACTTATAAAATAAACTTATAATTGGTTACTAGATAACACTTTCCTTTAAATAAGAGATCAATATTGTTGAGTCGGCTTTCCGAGAACTGCAACGGATCCTCCAGAGGCCTTAAAGGAGCTGAAGAGTCCTAGCCAGTCAGAGCATGATGAAGCTTTCTGGAATGTCAACGTGGCGTGCTACTATTGGTCAGTAGCATAATATTTTTTTAGCGGATTGGCCAAAATATGATGTTGATTTAACAAATGTTAACATCTATAAATACCCGTGATTTTCTGTACAAAAATGAACCTTGGAGTAAAGTATTTCTCGCATACTTTGCGTTTTCTCTCTCGTGTTCAGGTCGCTGTATAGTTCTAGGTTGGGGGTTACAGAATAACTTAGGAAACGAATATAGCGTTCAATCTGCAAGATTTATCAAATATTTACTACATGATATATTCATATCTATTAAACGTTAGAAAAACCGTTTATTTACCTAAATATTTATGGAATTACTAATTAGGTAAGTAAAATAATAGAGTTTCCAATAATAGTAATAATAATAATAATAATAATATTAATAATCATTTTCTCACATTCAATTATCTTATAAAAAAGAATTAATGCGTCGTTTCAGTGTAACCGTTAGTGTTTTTTTAGAGAGTTAGTTTTCTACGGGATGGGATCACTAACCCCATGCCCAACCCTACTCCTTTATCCAAGCTTGGGATTGGCAGTAGCCCAGAGGGGATCTTGGCAGAGGACGTGAAGGAGCGGATCGGTAAAATAAGAGCAATATATCTAAAAATTAAAGAACATCTGGAACTCAAAACAACTGTCAACCAACACCAAAGTCAGAATTTTCAATACAAATGTCAAGACAATTCTACTGTATGGGGCGGAAACCTGGAGAACTACGAAAGCCATCATCAAAAAGATACAAGTGTTTATTAACAGTTGTCTACGCAAAATCGGTTGGCCAGACACTATCAGAAACAACCTACTGTGGGGGAGAACAAACCAAATCCCAGCGGAAGTAGAAATCTGGAGAAAGCGCTAGAAGTGGATAGGACACACATTGAGGAAAGCCCTTATTTGGAATCCTCAGGGCCAAAGGAGGAGAGGGGGATCAAAGAGCACATTACGCCAAGAAATGGAGACGGACATGAGAGGAATGAACAGCAATTGGATAGAAGTAGATAGGAAGGTTCAGGACAGAGTGAGTTGGAGAATGTTGTTCGGCAGCCTATGCTCCATTGGAAGTAACAGCCGTAACTAGGTTCAGTGTAACCAAGTTAAATATGGTAATTTTTAAATACCATCCACTGTGGACACATATTCAACTGGAAAAATGTTGACATCTTGGATAGAGGGAATTCTAGGAATTTTCAGAAGCTTGATACTAAGGTCAATCAGCAATTAACAAGTACATTTAAAATCGATCCAATTTAAAAGCCAATCAGAAAAATTATGGACAAATATAGGATCAAAAATAAAGAAGTAAAAGAAGATAGGTTGAGTTAACAAGAACCAATTAACATCAAGGTCTACAGGATAAGATGTGAGTCATATATTGGAGAAATTCGAACTCTTCACTTCAACATGAAGTTTGTGTTAATGATGTCGTTCGCAATAACGATGAAAGCTCTACGACCAAACCATCTAGCTCAGAGAACAAAACTCCATCAAAATCATCCATCTGAGCTATAAATCTTCTCAATCATCTCAATATCATTCATTTAACTTCTTGTAGATTGTTCAGCTAGGCGTTTATAACATCAACGTCAGTATATTGAAAACATATTGAAATTAATTAAATGAAACTTTACATAGTTACTGAGTTATATATATTTACTTCTATTGAAGTCCCACATTATGATAGAAGTCAATAATAAACAGTTTTAATATTCATTGACACATTGTAGCCTTATATATTGAGGAAAGCTTACCAACTCAACTACAATTAAGCTTACTGTCATACATACATACATATAATGCAGCACGATGGGTTAGTCATGAATAGGGGAATATCATATTTATGTTTAGACTGTTTAATACGAATATAGAAAAAAAGTTTTTTATTTATACCTACGCTTAATAAGTAATGGTTTAGTGGTTAAATTACTCGGTTTTTAACCAACAAGTAGTCTTCAGTTCGAATACAACTCTATCTGGTACTGTTTAGGTAGCTAGGTAATTATCTTATTAACTCTCTCTCTCTCACACACACACATGCACATACACACTTTGATACATGTAAAAGCAAGTAAGGCGAAGAAATATTTCATTTCATATGAAGAGTGTGGCTAAAAGTTGAGTAACAAAAAAACCCTTTAACATTTGGTTAATTTCAAGCATGCATGTTCAAGATAGGAATACTTACAGAATTGACATATGATTGTAGAAAAGATACTTCACTACTTTCATTAGAGATTATTGTTGTTTCATTTAATGAAGATGATGATGATGACGATGATGATTTACATTCACAACGATAAACAGCTAAATAAAGAACATCTTTAGCCATATTTACATCTTCTAACATTAATAAATTACTTGTTAAACTTAAAAGATTACAACGAAATGGTGCCACATATTCATGACTTGCTATTACCTTGAAAAGTAAAGAAAACATTTAAAAGAGAAGTATTACTATTACAATTAAAATCATTACTATTATTATCATTGACGAGTGAAAATGAGAATTTCAACCTTTTATTAAATTTTCTAAAGTGAGATATTACCGCTAAACTGGCAAAAACCTGGAGAATAATTGAAAACTAAGGAGCACTGGTTAGTTGTTTTATGACTGAAGAGAGGTTCAAACAGACAGAGAGAAAGACAAACGTCAATATAGAGATACTAGCACAGACATGAGTTGATCCTATTTGCCATACCCGATTAGCACATTATCATATCTAGAATGACACGGATAACAACATCTATGGCATCAGATCATTGTGATGATAAATCATGAATTAATAGAATGTAGTTGAAAGTATGAATTATTCCGTTATAATTCAGAAAGGTTTAAAAACATTATAAATCATCAAGAGGCTTGAAAGTCATAGGTAAGAGCACTGGTAAAGTTGCGTGTACAAAGCTCCTATAACCATTTAAACAAGGATAAAACAACGGCCCAGTTAGTCCGTGAAACTTTATATTGACGCCTGACCCACCATTGATATTCTTTTCTAAAAGAATAAAGATTGAAAGAAGTGAACAGGTTACTATTTTATTCAGTGATCACTTTCGTTTTAGAATCCGTTTATTTCATTCATGCATCATACGCGGATGTAGCAAGTGTAAAAGTTTCAGATAATAAAAGTGACATAACCTGTTATCCTCACGTAGCTAATAAATACACTTATTTATGTTAAACTTCCAGAAATAAATACATACGAATGACAGTTGAAAAGATACTGAAAATTTATTTATTTATTTATTTATTTATTTAAGCACATAAATATTGGTACAAAGGCGCATCGAACACAAATGTGCCACACAAGTTACTTGATTTGTATGTGGGCTGTGATACTGCCTGGGTGCCCAGACCGGAGTAGGTGGTTTTCTTAAAGGGCCACAACCTGAGCCTTTGACCTAAAGATCTGATCCGCAATGCAGTGGAGCATCGTAAGGAGATGCAGTAACATGGTAGCCGGTGACCAACAGTGGATCCCTATGCCATTTGTTCCCTCAGAATACTGGAGTCCATGTGCACCATTAGTTTGGAATCAGGGTTTTCCAAATCCCCAAGGAGAACTCTCCGTGTCTACCAACCCGGTTAAAGCGCCGGATATTCTGTTTTTGTCCTCTCAATTTCGTAAACAACAGTAATGCCGCTAGAAGGCAGTGAGTAAGACTTTCCTGACCATGGCTATATACGCGTGGCCATGTGAGAGCATTTCGAAAGGGAGAGCTAACTCTCCCCACTATCGGTTAGACCAGGGCATTTGGGGAGACTGAAAATGTCAGTTGAACATAGACATGAGATGGATAATATCTTGAATTTTAACGGAATACTTAGTAAGGAACTGATAATTCAAACTTTGATTTATTGATTCAATCTCATAGACGATGTTCAACTATAGAACGCAACATGTATATTGAAAATAGTAATCAATACTATTATAGAGACACCGATGTCTACTGGATACTAAAATATGCAGTAAAATAGATAGTACAGCTGTCAAGTATAGTAAAAAACGACTTTTGTCTGTTTTGCTGTATTTTTATTGACAGTTGTTAAACCGATGTCTGGTACTCAGAATACGTTCAAGTTTAGTTAGTTAGGAGTTTAGAAGATTTATTTCCCTTTCAAGAGTGAACTTCACTGTATAATGCAAAGTTGGACTCATTCACTCCACTTCACATAAACATACATATTGAGTTAATAATTACACTACAGAGATAAAATGGGAAAGTATTTCAATTGTTATGTGAAGTTTTGTTTTGAATTCTCGGTCCACTAATGGATATTCTTTAACTAATCATCCAACCTATTAATAAATATCAGAATGTGAATACAATGGTTGAATGGTTGAAACACTTTTTATAAAATGAGTTTCAGGTTTCAACCTTGCCGTGGTTAGGCAAATGTAATGCATGTTAACAACACACACACCACCTTGGTTCAAGGTTCCGCATACATAAACATATACTTGGTTGGTAGGTGAGTTACATTATATCCTTATGCGAAATTGAATAGAAACGCATACAAAACAAAAACAGACTATACACAGAACAAACCTGTCTGATACATCCTTTAGGTAATAGTTTAGCTAATGCAGACAATGTCAGTGTAGAGTGCATATCTTCGGTTAATGATTGTACAACCAATTGATTCCCAACAGCTATATGCTGAACTAATCGACTAAATGGGTTGACACCAAGTACAGTAAATAGTCTGGACAAGATCATGAAAGACCTAGTGTCGAAAACGAGAAGAAGAAATGTGTAAGTATAGAAGTCAATATTTAAGTGCACAAATACGGATGCAACTCTTAGTAATATACTATATCTTTTAGACAGGTTACGAAATCAAGAATAATCCAACCCCATAACTACTGGAATAAATAAATATTTGTTGATGGATATTTCGTGTTTCCGTTTTTCAACTAAATGATGTCAATATGAAGGATAAAATCTACAGTTCAGATGGATACTATTTGTCATGACTTTTTCTTTTTTTCGCAAAATCCCCGTCGCTAATTGACGTGTCTTGTAGCCTATTAAATATCACGTAGTAAGATCGCCAATCAGAACACGCCTTATACAATTTAAGCACTATGCCAAACCAATGACGTTCGACCGGTATGAACACCCGTGTCTTTATCGATCCTTCTCGTCTAGCAATGCCTGTTGAGTCTAGAACACCAATAACAGCTTCTACTATACAAATCATTTATTTCAAACATACTCGGTTTATATACCAGCCAAAAAGACCATATCATACCATAAATAATATAATAACAATTGTACAAGATCAAGCCAAAAAGTGGCTGTGGTTGTGAGAGACTTTAATTGATAACCTGGGTATAAATCAAGAATAGTAGATCGTATAACAATAGTCGATAGGTCAAAATAAAGCTTATAATAAGAGAAATATGAATATACATATTCTAGTTACTCAATAGTTATACAATAAGAATAATATGTATAATATTAGTCCATAAATAGATTTTAGAGGTTATTATTAATTTATGTTTCGTCCGCATATAACGCTTTCAGGCTTTCATTTTTCCAGAACAACCCAATGTAATTCTCATCTAAACACATGTGCACATACTGACCCCAGTATCGGTTATTTGCAACTAATGTGTTAGCACAGTTTACTTCATTACACTGATTAGGTTGTAAGTCAGATTTTGAGTAACGAATATTAATAAAGCATTAGATAGTATAATTTCAATTAGTCGACATCAAATTTCCTTCATTATAAGTTCTCAAAAAGCATATGGGTCAAACTCAAGGATTTAAGTGAGTAAACTACGCGGATTAGTTCAATGTGAAGTTAGCTTTCATTAAGAATTAATATCAATTAAGAAACCATTGAAAAAGACCGAGCATTAAACAGCTCTTTCATCCTGTTCCGGGCTCTTTAGTAGTGTCCACCTACAATCACGGTTATATCCTAGCGAAGATTAAATTATGCCAGTCAGTAACAACGTAGAACTTCGTATGTACGTACGTACATCAGTTCAAGTTGTCATACCACATTAGCACACAGATACAATTGTCGATTCAAATCCCATAGTAGTGGAGGTAGTAAAAGTATAAGCAGTAATCGAAAAGATTAGGGTGAAATAAATTTGGAGAAAAAAAAGGGATATGAAGTATTCGGAAGATTAAATTATGGGTAATTTATGAGGGCTATTAATGAACTAATGTATATATTCATATTTCTCTTATTATAAGCTTTATTTTGACCTATCGACTATTGTTATACGATCTACTATTCTTGATTTATACCCAGGTTATCAATTAAAGTCTCTCACAACCACAGCCACTTTTTGGCTTGATCTTGTACAATTGTTATTATATTATTTATGGTATGATATGGTCTTTTTGGCTGGTATATAAACCGAGTATGTTTGAAATAAATGATTTGTATAGTAGAAGCTGTTATTGGTGTTCTAGACTCAACAGGCATTGCTAGACGAGAAGGATCGATAAAGACACGGGTGTTCATACCGGTCGAACGTCATTGGTTTGGCATAGTGCTTAAATTGTATAAGTTGTATTTCGATTGGCGAATAAATCACGTGATAATTAGGTGGGTTTAAAGTCACAACACACGGGTTAAATATCAAGTACACGTTTCACAGTAAGCACATTGCTTTTTACCCAGAGTTCAAATTTAATAGTTCACATCTACTACTTCAGTCTATTCGAGATATAGAACGACCGTTATCTTGGTTAATTGTTACTAAGCTATTAAAAAAGGAGGGCATAATAAACTACGATGTTAAAAAATCGAATCAAAGGTAGTCGATCAATATGTAATTACTATAGACAACCTTGTTATTCTCATCGATCTACACTAGGTCAACAAAATCTGAACGGGAGAATAAAGCGAATTCAGAAGTGAGCAATTTATGATCACAACAAAACTAACACCATATTACTAATCAGTTTATAAATTGTTGCTCAGTTAACAGAACGGTAAACTGACAAATTTGTATATACGCAATTACAACTCTAATCACAAAGCTACCGAATTCTAAATATAAAGCCCTGTTTCATCTATTCCGGTTTGGGCAACAAATATACCAATATAATGAAAAAGTGTGGCTTGAAGGCAAGTAAAAGAATCGATGACTACTTGGTGGTATATTCATCACTAGCCCACTCCCTCTGTCTCTTTCTCTCTACTTTAACCACAAAACTGCAATTTTCGCTCAACGTCGCTATATGTACAAACTGTTACTGGAGTACGTGTTTTTACAAATATCAAGAAAGTGAGAATGCTCACGTGGAATTCGCCATTTCTACTGACATATTGTTTAAATATAGCGATAATTTTTTATTATCTGTTTCAATCGAATCTCTTGTACCATTGGTTGTTGAATGATTTATTGATTTTGATAATATTGTAGAACCACTTGATTGACTAATACAACTCATACTATGACCAAGTTTATGACCAGGCAAATTAAAAGTGTTAGCATTGGCAGCGGCAGCAGCATTTCTTGAACTAGATGTTGTTAAACATTCAAGACCAGCTGAAATATAAGCTTCATATTCTTCCTGAGATACAATTGAATCTTCATCAACTGGAGGCGCAATAGCAGGAGGAACTATACTCCATCGACGACCACCGGCACGAAGTAACCATGTGAACCAAGCATGCAGACGATAGAATATCTACGAATGAATTTGATTAAATTTAGTTGTTACACAAACGAAGATACGTAAATGTACATACATGTATTTTGTTCTGAGAATAGACTGTATTAAGTAGCACTTTACAACATTTTGAAAAATCTTCAGATTTTCACATTCAGTATTAATGAAGGTAACTAATCAGTACAATAGTAACTGATTTCAGATTCATGTACCTCAACCCTGAAAGTTAGTCATTTTGTGTGCCAGAACTATTATTAACATAGACAACGGAACTTTTGTTTGTATGATTCAACTTAATTTTGGAAAATAATAATAATAAGCAATACAGGAATATACGGTTGGTTAAGTTGTCAGGGTTGGATGGAGAGTGCTGGTGGGCGGTCTATGCTCCTCCAAGAGGAGTAACAGACGTAATTAAGACAAATATGATTGAACGCCTGAATCGTTTTCCTAAGCTCTTCTAACAACACCAGGTTAATTCTACACGATAGAAAAGACGCAAAATATGAAAAGGACGCTTTACTCGAAGGTGAGTGTATGAACAGACGGCATTCGGCTTCTGGAAGATGCTGGAACTCTACTAAACGCAGTAGCAGGGTCAGAAATGTAACGCGCGGCTCTTCACTGTCTAGATGTTTCTGAGAAACTTCTATTCAATACTGATAAGGTGAAATGTTTCCGAGCATTTCAGGACCCCTCTGGGCTTTTTTCGAGGAATGTTCTGGATCTCCTCAAGAGTAAGGAGCATAGAACTTGAAAAATATGTATATCAGATCGAGTTATCATGCGACATCAACACAAACAAGAAATTATCAACGTGAATAATAAATTACCATAAATAGTAATATCAGTGGTAGTGGTAACTAAAAAAAGCATTACTCATGGGGAATATTATTTGAGAAGAATGAATGCATGCGCGAAATAAAAAGTATAAGATCATTTTGAAGCTCAAGGTTCAAGTACAGATAGGAAGTAAATACATCTGCGCCTTTACGGCCGATTCTCAGTAATAACATCTGACATCTCCAATCTATTGCCATGGAAATCACTAAAACTTCTAAAATATTATTTTTTTCAGACAGGGACCCAACAATTTTTGGGTAGTTCATGATGAAGACCATTTCTCTTTCGTTTTTCTATTTGTAACTAATAAAGCTGTGCAACCACCATGACATTAAAAAAACTTAAACATGACATATATGTACACACACACTTGATCATCTTTTGTTAAATCAGCCAGTGAACGCATATCTGAGTCGGTAGCTCTTTTCTGTTTTGTTTCTCTTCCTAATGTTGCATTACTGTATAAACCGTATCCTGCCGTAACAGCATTACCTGCTGCAATAGCCTGTTTGTAAAGATTAGGAGCTAACGAAGCTGGAGGTGTAGCACATCTTCTCAATGGAGCTATCGGCTTCTGTGGATTTGAATGAGTCATTGTATTGACAACAGCAGCAGTTGTATTATCTGAAGTCTCATCATTGTATACACGATTGGCTGCTAGACGTAGACGAGAAACCATACGTGATATATTCGATATCTGTGATCCAACCAATCAAAATAAAACACAAAAAAAAAACTTGATAGTAAAGTTACTCGAGAAAGTTTAGGATTTTGATGGAGTTTCGTTCTCTGAGCTGGATGGTTTGGTCGTGGATCTTTCGTCGTTATTCTGGACGACATCATCAACACAAAATTCAGGTAGAAATGGATTGTTTGTGCTGATGATATCGTTCAGAATAACGATGAAGTCTCCATGATCAACCCATTCAGTTCAGAGAAAGTTCCATCAAAAAGGAATAAAGTATTCACAATTCCGATCACTATACATTTAATGGATAGCAGAGACAATGTGGAATTAAAGAAGGTATTTAAAAATGATTAGCAATTAACAAACACTGTTACTTCGCTGTAATATGCTTTTTGATCATTTCTGCTTTATCTTTTTTTACCTGGCTTCGAAAAGTTACTAAAATCAAATAACAAATCTTCCATTTTATTTGTGCATTTATGCCGATCGAGTAGAACCATACACGTTCCCCAAACTGGACGGACTAATAAAATATCTCGGTTCTCTTTACTAAGTTCTATCTATTGAATATGTCACTTAATTAAATAGCATTGATTTGTTGGTCATGCTTTCATGAACTGATAGGGACAGTTAAGTATTGTTGAGTTAAAATGTTGTGATTCCAAAGAAGTTGGAACAAGATCATCTGTTTAATTGATAAGATTTCCAAATTTGACTATGCTTGTCAGAATAATTAGAATATTTTGGACCTGAAAACAGCGTTTGAGTTTATATGGGTGTGAGTTGTAGCGATGAACGATTGTACATATACTTTTAAGGTTTACCTGGAAATTTTCTCTGAATGATAGCTGATTGTAGAATATATTTAAGTTTAATCATATCATTTTGAGACCTAGATTTAATCATATTAAGGATATACTCTTTGAAATACATTTTCAAATCGATAGAGACACCTAAAAATGGCATGAGATCTTCGTGGAATGTTTCAGTTCATTCATAAATGATTGCATTGTACCTATGATGTTTAGAGCCTGATGTTAAAGTGATCTGGAGATGAGAGTTAGATGACTGTGAAGAAGAGACTTTTAAATGATTTTCGTATATTCCTTTTGATCAATGTGTATAAGTATTCATTTACCCATAATTTATCATATATATATGCACTTGTACACTGTTGAAAATGAACTCAAGAAAGAAATTTATTTCCTACATAGTTCTGTTTATTATCTTATTTTATTTATCTAAGCACATTAACATAAGTACAAGAAGGCACCAGATATATATGCGCCACATAAATAATTCGATTTGTGTGAGGGCTAGGATACTGCTCGTGTGCCCAAACTGAAACAGGTGGTTTTCTTAGAAGGTCACAACCCAAGCCTTTGACCTAAAGGTCTGATCCACAAGGCAATGGAACGACGTAAGAAGATGCAGTCCAATGGTAGCCGATGACCAATAATAGGTTCATACGGCATTTTTCCTCTCAGGATCCCGGAGCCCATATGAAGAAATGGTTTGGAATCAGGATTTTTCGACTCGCTTAAGTGAACTCTCCGTGTCCATCAACCCGGTAAAGGCGACGGACATTCGCTTTTCGTCCTCTCAACTTCGTAGGTAACACCCGCGTCGCGAGAAGGCAGTGAGTAGGATTTCCCTGGCAGTGGTTGTATGCACGTGGTCATGTGAAAACATTTCGAGAGGGAGAGCTGATTCTCCCCGCTCTCAGCCGTACCAAGGCATTCGGGAGCGTCTATTATCTTAAAGAAAGAAAAAACAAAAATTCCTTTTGTCCCTGAAACAAAAATATTTTTAAGATCTTATTAACTCAATCGGAATCTTCGTTACATCATGATACACATTCATCTGTATGTCAATTTCTGTGATAACTTTGATCTTAAAATTTTAGAGGCTGTGAGCAGATGATGAGAACCGAGAGAAATAAAATAAATTCACATTACTAGTATAGGGGTTGTGGAGATTATTAAGTTTTTGATTGAGATCATGATCATTACTTTACATCAATCTTCGTTTTTTGTTCTCTCTTCAAAAATAATTTGTTTGTTGAATGAGTCACTTCACACGGAAATATGTGTTCGAATGGTAAGTAAAATACTGTATCTATGAGACATGATTGCTGGTGGTGGATTACAAGTACTAATCAATAATAATCATTGAGATACAGGACCGGATACGTTGAAATTATAAGTAGAACTTTAGGGAATAAAAGCAAGTCAGTCAACAGAGCTGTGAATCTTAGTAGGTTAGTTGTAGACAGTGAGAACCTGGAACAAATGTACATCATAAACCAAGTTTCAACAACTCACATTACAACACTAGGGAAAGAAATTATCGCGATGGTTAGTTAAGGTAGGGAAGTCACATCAATTGTATAGGGAAGATAAACATGTGGAACATGTGGAATATCCAGTCAGTCAGTCAGTCAGTCAGTCAGTAACAACGTAGAACTTCGTACGTACGTACATCAGTTCGAGTTGCCACACCACATTAGCACAGAGATGCAGTTGTCGATTCAAATCCCGTAGTGGTAGAGGTAGCAAGAGTATAAGCAGTAATCGGGAAATTTAGGGTTTGGAGATGTTATTTAAAGAGTATAATCCAGTGAAATAAATTTGGAAAGAGGAAAAAAGGGACATGAAGAATTCAGAAGATTAGAATTTGGGAGAACACAAAGAGTGGATGCACCTGCGCCATTGCAAACGATTTTGAGCCATGTCATTCAGGGTCTCTAACCATTGGTTGCTATCATCTCGTGGTCCCCAACCAGGTAGTCTACACCTACCAACATGACTCAGTCCACTTGTCAGTGACTTCATGGACTTGTGACATGTTTTGGTTTGGCCGCCTCACAGTCTATCCAGTTATTGATATAAACGGTTTAATTTTTATCAGTCGTAATCGCCATATTTGCATCCTATGAAGATAGCCTTGATATAATTTGTCATATGATAATTTAAATCTTTTTCCATTAATAATATAAGTTGTCCAGCAAAATGCAGCACTATTAAGTTTGACTCTGAAAAATATCAATTAAGATATTTGATAGTATCAAAAGTCAGAAAATCAAATTAACTAGCCAATCATAATTACATGAATGACTTAGTAAGTAGCTCAGTGGGAAACGCATTGACGTTTGAGGCGAAATGTACTGAGTTCAAGTCTCACTATGAATAACATTGGGATTCAGGTATATCCATATGACGAGTAGCAAATAGAGAGAAAGGCATGTTCTCGATTCTAATGCTAGTCACTATCCAACCTTATTAAATGTTACAATTTGATAATTAGAAAGAGGAAATTCATTGAGAAACAAAATAACTATCGGGCTTACCAAAAATGACCATATATTTAGTAGGTATATCTTATCCCATGATAACACCAAAATACTGAAACGACTTTGATTACCACGCGCACGTGAATCATTCAAAGGGAAATTATAACTTAAAACATGACCATTTATTTCATCACCAAAGTAAAATGCACCGACTTGACCTGGGCAAACCTACAAAAAATTACATTATTATACAGTTTGATATTAATAGTACTATAAGTTCAAGACGAAAATGTTTCACATATCCAAAATTATTAAGAACGGATACTGAACAGATAGGTTCATTGATTATGGAACAATGGGAGTTTAGATTTTACTACGATGTTCGACTGTAGGTAATGATAAAACGTAAAAATTGTGGCGTTTTTAAATATAAACCCAACAAAACTTCTTTATAACACATTTGAAAGTGCCATACATTTGACCAGTGAGATCAGTAAGATGACTTTAAATGCAGAACTGCATACTATCCTGTTTATGATCTTTTTGCTAATCGATGGAATCCATGGTGAACACATTCAACTAGTGTCACCAACTTCAAACCTCAGCTTTAGCAGCCTGAATACACTTTACAATTGTTATCAATGGCTCCTAGGGTGAAAATTATCTGCTAAAGCTGGGACTGTGTGAAAAAAGGTGGTCGGATTATGAAAAAGTATCGAGGGATGAAGGATAGCTATGTAAAGACGAATCTGCCAGTCCATGATGACTGCTTTGTTGGGGTCTTTTAGATTATATAACCTAAAAGTTCGAGTTTTCAGATGATTCGGAACCTAAGACAAAGGAGACTTCATTGCAATTTATAGTGTTTCCCATATAAGTATCTTGGTTGTGTGCTTAACTAATTTATGGCCTACAACATACATCTTAGTTTATGTATTTATTGATTAGACAACCATCTTCTCTACTGTTTTTGGGTGTCCTACAATACCAAAATTTATGGCTTGGAAAGAAAACAAGTGGAGATTTGAAGCTCAGGTGGATGAGTTTAGTGGAGTTTTGTTCTATGGACTAGGTGATCCGGTCGCGGAGCTTCCATCTTTATTCTGAACTACATAATCATCACAAACTTCAGGTTGAAGTGAAGCGTTCGAATTTCTCCACATATGGCTCACAACTTGTCCCGTAGACCTCTATGTTGATTGGTTATTGTTAACCTTTACCCTACCATTGTTTACTTCTTCATTTTCACTGTATCTCCCGTTGATTTTATTTGTGGTCCTATATTTGTCCATGATTTTTTTCTGATTGGTTGATAAAGTATGGACAAATATAGGATCAAATATTAAATCAATAGAAGATACAGTCAAAACGAAGTAGACAATGATAGGTTAAGAGTTAACAGGAACCAATCAACATCGAGGTCTACGGGACAAGTTGTGAGCCATGTGTAGAGAAATTCGAACACTTCATTTCAATCTGAAGTTTGTGCGGACGATGGCGTTCAGAATAACGACGAAAGCTCCACAGCCAAACCATTTGGCTACGAGGACAAAAGTCCATAAAAAAAAACAATCTCACCGCTTTTTCAACTACCTATTGTTGAGCGTTTTTAGGTCAGACCGGCTGCCGGGTAATAATTGTAAAACTATACTTCGGATTTTAGTGGCAATCAATATTTACCCCCCCCCAAAAAAAGTTATTCAGTTTACGAACTAAGCGACAGGGAAATCACAGCGTACTCTTAACTAAGGAGTGTCTATAACCTAGAAATGAATTGTAATTTATGTGCGTTTACTTGTGAATCTAGGGATACGATCATGGTTGGATCAATCTACTACTCCACTAGTAAAAACGTCCGAAGTAAAGTTGGACGATATTTATGAATATTTTTGGTGTTGGTAGACTTGTAGTAAGTGGAAAATTTTTAGTGATAAACGGCGGCTCAGATAGACTCTCATTGGTCAGATTATATTTACATTAATCTGTATGCTTAACATCCTTACCACGTATGTAAGAGGTATTATAATGCAATTGCATTTTGTTAGAGTCATAATCATTCTGCGTTTCCTGTAAGTCTGTGGTATTGAGTAAAACATATTTGATCATACTTATGGTGTGTTCTTGATAGTTTAGGCAGTTAAAGTCCTAAATTATTTATTACGTGGACGTCTCATCATAGCGCCCCGTAGGAGTAGCCTAATCATAAACCTTTCAATAACTTTGTAAGCAACATGACTAGGACAATCCGCAAAAACGATAGGCTATATGAATTTTCCCACACATAAAAGCGTGTCCTTAGGATCTAGAATGAAATATACAAATTTTCTTACTTGAAATTCTCACAAACCACTGTTTCGACATTTGCAGTGAAGATGCAGTCTAAACAGACAACGAAAGCTTAATGATAAAACCCTGCAAACTAAAGGATGTCTTATATCTAGAAGACAACGAAAGAAAAATTAATTCTCATATCTTGATTAATACTTATCACCTTTATTTTAGATCCGTTTCATTTTCCGTGTTAATATTTATTTCATTGGTTAAACCGATATCCAGTTACTCAGAATGTTTGATGAACTACATAGGCCAAAGACATTATGACAAATTTTGTTGCTCTATGCTAGTGAATACTGTATTGTTGTAATTTAATCATTTGAAAAATTGATTATAAAAATCAGTTTTGAACTAGAGAGAAGTATAATGCACAATCACATGTGTGTACCTATAACCTAGTATACAGAAATTTATATGACTACTTAATTCCATGTGCATTTTTACCGTAAAGAAGAAAATAATGAAAACATACGAACAGATCGTTTAAATATTAAAGCTAATAAGTGGTGTCAGTTCCAATATACAAAAAATAAGTAATTAACAATAAAATATCATAAAAAGAATCATATTAAGATAATCACAGATTGAATACCTCACTAGAAAGACTTCGCAAGCATGCATTTCGAACATGTGTACTTAAATCCGTGTCTTTTGGAAACTGCGTAGAAATATATGAAAGATTGGCAGAATGATCATAGCTAATTATTCCTAGTTCATCACGTAACAAGATAGATGAGCATGCTTTACAAGCTGGATGTGATTGTTGTTGCTGTTGAGTAATGTTTGATGACATCACTGAGAATCTCGATGCTATTGTTCAGAAAATAAAATAATATGTAACAAATAGTTGGGTAGTTCGAAAGTGATTTGCAACACGAACTGATATCAGCTAGGTGATCAGTCAAAATGAAAGCATTAGTAGACAACCGAACATAAAAAGTGAAGTAACATTAAAACTAAAGATTGATCAAGGCTAATTTAACAAGGTTTTCAGCCATGCCATTACCTAAGGTAACTACCCTTTGATTATGATTATTGTGCGGACCTCAACCAGAACGTCTGCACCCACCGACACAAGTTAATATGAAAGTCAGTGACTTCATAGTTTGGCAATACATCGCTCAACAGCCTCCAAAACATTTCTAATCCAATGTAGTGTTGGATACGATTGCACATTGGGTGTAAACGACGCACACGAAGACAGTCAACTAAGGGGATATGGTTATCAAGAAGAATAAAAATACTTTAGACGACAAATAACTACCACTGTCTTACTGTATGGGTATGAAACATGACCTATGAAAGTAGAAGACACAAGCTGTAAGTATTTGATCACAGGCACCTTCGATGCACTGTTCTAACATCTGGACCATCAGTGAGTAATCCCGAGGTATACCACAATAAGTTGCTCGGTAGAAAGAGCAATTTCGCTGATGACTATAAACATTTAACGACCAAAGTTATAAGAATATGTTTTACACAATCATAACCACCAACGTTGCGATATGACTCGGAACTGGTCAGTGGCGCAGTTGCATTTAGTTTCCATAATTGACTTAGGTATAATTTTCTACTTTCCCTCATTCCATGACATTGGTCTCTTTCGAAATGTGCTTTTCACGTTTACATTCGAACAGTCGTTGACAATAAGTCCCATCCTATGTTTCTCGCTTTGCTTGTAATCCATCAATGTACTGACGTGAAGTGTTAGAACATCAACCAAACGAGAACTCGTCAAGTTCAGAAAGGGGAAAATTCAAAGAATAAAAAATACGGACTAATATTGAAGCTCGAGAATTAAGGGCAGAGAAAGAACAGATGCATCTTCCTTACTGTAACCGCTTTTCATACACATCATGTAATATCTGAAACCACATCGTGCAGACCTCAACCGGATAGTCTGGATGTACTTATAAAGTACAGTTCAGCAGCCAATGAATTCATGGATTGTTACTACGTCTTAGTTCGCCCACTCCTACTTCTCGTTGGACTTATTCCTATCTCAACCAGCATTGAATGTCCAGGTAGTCGGTGATTAGACACGCGTAACACATGACTGACGAGATAGACTAAAATAGTAAACCACTAGTAAATAAACAAGTAATCATATCAAAAATTGTATTTAAATTTATTAATACTCTTCAACCTGAAGTGACAAACTAATTATATCAGGTTTAAAACCTCCCATTACAGGCAGAAAAAAACAAAAACACATAAGCAACAAAACTACATACATGAAGATGGTAAAGGGATAGGCGAAACATCTATCCCAGTAAGAATTGCATCATCGCTACTTTGTAGAGCATGATTAGATAATTTTCTTTGATATGTGTTTACATCTTTGTTACTATTATTAGCGTTGGCAGTAGTAACATCGGGTACATTATTTACAGATAAATTTGATTGTGATTGTTTAAATGACTGGGTACACATTATTACTGATGGGCCATGTTGTTCACAGAAATGACACAAAACAACAATGGCGTCCATAGTTCTTTTCACGCCATTTAGTAACCGTGATCTGAAAACTTAGGAAAAAATAGTCGTACATAAACTTAGCAAATACACTTAAATGTACGTTAATTTTGCATCAGATAAATGGACCAGGAATAGGTCTTAAGAGGAGAAGTTAGTTAACTGATGGATGAGTGATCATCATCTATTTTGGTAGTAAAACTAGTATTATGCGTCTAAAAGTCGAATAATTCGTGTGTAAAAGTGGGTAGCTTATCAGATAAAGGTCATTTTTGCTGGTTAGACACTGTTTATTAATAATTGATGAGCACGAATTTTTAAGGAATGATTATTTGGTTACAAACTGTCAGCATTTTGATAGGTATTAAAATTCTCAGTTTCTACAGAATCAATAATGGATAAATCATTGTCTTCTTAAAAAATATACTGGATGAAAGTCGCTGCTTTTGACGATAAATTCGACAATATCAGTGGTTGAGCAGCTAAGTCCATAGCTAGCACTTCAATATCTGTTTAAACCTTGCAAATTGAAAGCACCTAAAATGTAAGGAAGGGATTAATTTCAACTTTTTTACGCTCCAATACTTAGTGCGAGGATGGAACGCAATGTCACATGCTCTCCAGGTATGAGGACATAAAACAAAAATTTCGAATAAACATACTGGGAATGAATCCACAACGCCAACTTCAATTTTTGAATAAAGGTTCCTGAGATACGGTGCAAACATCGGTAGACACTTTACAGTTATACTAAGAGGTGTCACTATTTCAATCTCTACCTATAAATGTTAACTTGTAAAGGAATATATATGTATTCCGATAGGTATGTTTTGCTGTTTGAGGCCTTCTTGAAAATAAATTCTCTGAAGTGAAATTACTAATTTTATTAACAGTCTAACTTTTTATAAGTTAGTCAGCTACAACGTAGGACCAGGCACATATATGTATCGGTCCAAGTTGCCATACCTCATTAACACAACAAGATGAACACCGGATTCATAGCAGTGGTTATGTCAAAAGTAGTAATATATAAGAGAAAGATTGCATATAGAGATATAGTACAAGAAGAAAGAATTGGTTCGTAGAAAGAAAGGTATGAAGCGATTTTAATCTCTTAGTTTAATGGAAGACAGAGAGTGTATACACCGACGCCATTCTGATCGATTCTGAGCCATGCCACCTAGAGTCTCCAATCATTGGTTACGATAGTTACGTGGACCCCAACTAAGTAGTCTGCATCTACCAACATGGCTCAGACCAGAAGTTAGTGACTTCAAGCACTGATACCACGTTTTGAATTGGCCGCCCTTAACTTTCTCCCAACCATCCCGAACACCGGTTAGCATTGCACGTCGTGGTAATTTGCGTTCGGGCATACGTAACACGTGACCCAACCATCTCAGTTGATGAAGATTCACAACCTCATCAACTGATTTACCATCATTCCTAATACCCTGCGTCTAACCTCACTATTACTTACCCGGTGATCCCAACAGACGCCAGCAATATTTCTAAGGCATCTGTGGTCAAATACTAGTAGCTTACGAGTGTCTTCTACTCTTAAAGGTCATGTTTCGCTGCCGTAAAGTAAAACAGAACGGACTGCCGCGCAGTATACTCGTCCTTTTATTGATAGACGGATATCTCGCCTTCGCCAAAGGTGACGTAAGTTGGCAAAAGCCAAACGAGCTTTTCGAATCCGTGATGAGATTTCGTCCGATACCAGCCCATTAGGGTTGATCAGACTTCCAAGATAAGTGAAGTTGTCGACGCGTTCGACTACTTCACTCCCTATCCTTAGTTCAGGTGTTGACGCAGACCAGTCCTGAAGCAATAACTTGCATTTCGAGGGAGAGAAGCGCATTCCAAACATTCTGGCATTGTTGCTTAGTGCTACCAAAAGACTCTGCATTTTGTCAGCGTCTTCACCAAGCAGGACTATGTCATCTGCGTATTCTAAGTCGATCAGTGGACATTAGAAGGTAGAATACTAATCAAGTTATAGGATGAAAATTGAGGGGTTCACATTTCCAGTATGTTACGACAAATAATTATAATTATTTAATCTACAATTATAATTGTAGATTAAATCCAACCTGATACTCCGCAACCAACCAATAGAAGCGTGTAATAATCCACTATTGCTGTCAGTTACGTTTCGCAAATAATCATCCAGTGCATGTATTGAGTTGTGGGACAAAATGGCTTTGTTATTGGGATAGTAACAAAGTATCCTACTGAATATGGTAGATAATAAAACATAAAGCAACGTACTGATTAAACAGCACGTTCAAATGGTTCAAATGGTTGTGGACTATTTTTCAACAACAATTACCCAATCCCACCAAACATCACAAATGACTAATTCCTATGTCCAAGCAGATAAAATAGGGATTAAAAGCACATAGAATCACTTGTGAAAATAACAGGCCTAAAAGTATGAGCTACCAGATTGCGGAATGTAGCGCTATGGGGTGTGTGCGCCAAAATGTACAAAGGTTCAAATTGTTGTGGACGGAATGGAAGAAGCTTTCGCTTAACAGGCTTCCGTGTCTAGTAGCAGAGGATCACCAAAACCTCCAGGTAGGAACCTAGGTATGCTAACAATAAAATAGGAAAAGAAATTGGTAAATCATAGTATGATTCTATCCTTGGACCTTAAGAACATATCAAGTTGCCACTTAAAGGACTCCCGAGAAGTCGCTTGGACCAGTTCAGTCAGCAGCGAATTCCAGCATTTGACAACTCTTAAGGAGTAGAAGTTGTGTCTACAGTCCATTCTGCCATGTTGTGTCTCCAATTTCTGGGTGTTACCCCTTAGGTTGGTATTGGAACTAAGCTTAAGTAGGTGTTTAAGAGGATGTCCGGAAGTGTTAAGGATACTGTAAGCCATCAGAAGGTCACCTCTAAGACGTCTATACTCTAATGGGTAAAAGTTAAGTGGTTGGAGGTGCTCTTCGTAAGGTTTGAACTTGAATCCACGAACTGATTTCGTGGGTTGCTGTTGGATACGCTCCAGTGTCCTTATCCTTTTGGAGTGAGGGAGGAAATACTATATTTCCGTACTCTAAATGAGGACGAACGAAACTGTTGAAGATTATACGGAAAGTTCTTCCGTCAAACTGGCCAAAAACGCGCTTCAATGTTAGCAATGCAAAGATTGCTCGAAAGGCATTTTGGTCACAGTAAGCGTAAGACTTCAAATCGTAGGGCACCAGGACTCCTAAATCATTTTCGACTCGGGATACTACTAGAGAGGAGTTTCCTAAGTTGTAACTGTCGTCTGCAACATGTCGCAGATGGACTACTTTACACTTTGAAGTGTTAAAAATAAGTCTGTTATCGTCTGCCCGACTTTGAAGTCGAGTTAGATCCTCCTGAACTGCCTGTATATCGTCCTGGTTTCGTACCTCTCTCCAAAGTTTTACGTCATCTGCAAAAACTAATAGGCCCGAAGTTACCTGTTGAGGAAGATTATTTATATAAATCAAGAAGAGAAGAGGTCCCAGTACTGAGCCCTGAGGGACCCCACTAGGACATTCCGTAGCCTGAGATAAATTGAAGTTAACCCTGACCTTAAAATGTCGATTTTTCATATATGAAATGAGCCAATCAATTGGAGGTGGTCTGATACCCGACCTTTTGAGCTTATTGATAAGACATATATGGTTAACCTAATCAAAAGCTTTTGAGAAATCAAGGTAAATGATATCGAAATTCCCCTTGCGATCGAGGATGATTGTCCATCTGTCCATCGCAGTCAGCAGGTTGGTTATACAAGACTAACCCAAGGGATCGGTTGTACACCTAGAACAAATAGTGTAAGTGATTATGAATAGAACTAAACAGGTTTAAACGTGACGAACTTCTGTGTTTATTAGCAATGGAATACCGATGCTTTTGAACAGGGACCAAGGTATCTGAAAAAGATAGGAAACAGTTGGTGAAGATTTGTAGCTCAGGTCGATGAGTTTAGTGGAGTTTTGTTCTATGGACTAGGTGATCCGGTCGCGGAGCTTCCATCTTTATTCTGAACGACATAATCATCACAAACTTCAGGTTGAAGTGAAGTGTTCGAATTTTTCCACATATGGCTCACAACTTGTCCTGTAGACCTCGATGTTGATTGGTTATCGTTAACCTTTAACCTACCATTGTTTACTTCTTCATTTTCACTGTATCTCCCGTTGATTTTATTTGTGGTCCTACATCTGTCCATGATTTGTCTGATTGATTGACAGACTAAATCGATTTCAATGTGATTGTTGATTGCTGAATGATCTGAGCACCAAGCATCTTAAAATCCCCTAATGCTTTTAGAACTCCCTCTATTCGAGATCTTAACATTTTCCCAGTACAATGTGTCCATAGTTTTCTTTATGGATTGATATAAAAGCGGATATACGTCATGGCGTTTAACCGCTACTTGATGTTCGCTTAAGCGATTATGAATTTTTTATTTTATTTCGTCCTTCGGTTTGCGTGTGACTGTATAAAGTGGCTTCGTTAGTTTGTGTGTTACACCTATTCCAAACGGCTTCGGCCATTTCGTTCTAATTCCTGATATGTCAGATGAGACAATTTGTTCTGAAGATTACTGATGAACAAAGATCGGCTGAAGAACACTGTTCGTAACGTCGCTCCGAAGAGCGTTCCTTTTAGAGCAAAGCCTAAAAATATCATTTCTTAAGTGAATACAAAGGATTTGTAGTCTTTTTGTAGTATTTTTCTATATTTGTTGACAATAATAAAAAGCGAAAACTGCCTAAAGCATTCATAACCTTAGTTGAAAAGGAAATGTCTTAAATGAACACCAATTGAACGGATGATAGAGCTTCAAACAACCTGAAGATGAGAATTTCCCTCTTTTCAGAGATCTTTCTTCTCATTAACGTTGTGACTAGTGTTCTTCAGTCGAGTTTTGTTGACCAATAATTTTAAGAATAAATTATTTCATCTGAACAACTATATGTACGTGTTAATTAACCTGCTTATATGTAGCCGGGTATATAGGTCGTCTGATGCCTCCTTTACACAAAAGAATTTAAGAACAGCACCCGACGTGCCTAAAAGGAGGCGAAAATGGCTCAATAAGAAACAGAATGCTCGAAAACATTGCGAACACAGTTCACTCGACCAAAGAAGACTCCGCGCTGTATATCATCTACAAAGTAAGCAGAAAGCTGCCAAAAGCAGTTACATTGCACAATATCAACAATGCCGAGGTAATAGCTATACATCTGGGGAAACCAGAATTGTGTGTCCGGAAGAAATGTGCAAATTCCCTTTTTCTATCATGGTCTTATTGTCTCGGAATATTCTTTCTTCGTCACTCTTTTTCTCCTTTACTGCCATCTGCTTCTCCTTCCATCTTCTCCATAGACCTTCTACCCCAATTGGTTCATTTCTCTCTCTCTCTCTAAGATGCTCCTGATTACATCTCACCGCATTTTCAACATTTTATCTTGTCATGCAGAGCAACTCATTCCTAGTTATTATTTTCCTATTTACCTTCATGAAGAATACTTAAGCGCTAAATAATAAAAAAATTACTGATCAATAATTTTGTTTATTATACCTCAATGTTACCATGTTTAACACAATTTTATTATCACTACCATTGCAATTATTTATGAACCTGGAAAAATAGGTATATATGTTTGCAATTGTACAGCTTTGAAAATAAGGTCGCAGATGAGAGGACACTTCGCTGAAGCAATCTTATTTTATGTCTCAGTGGGTATATTCCGTTTATTTAAAAAGGATTTGAGGCACTACGCCAAGTCCTTAAAAATATAACATGTTTATGTCGACCTGATTCGCATAAGAGAACACCAGGAAAAAGTAATTCTAATACGAGACTGTATTTCGTTTACGTAAATCTCGTACACTCGTTCCTGCAGACAGACAATAAGTGAATCGAAGCAGAGAAGCGAACCGGACAGAGCGAATATGTAAACTTGCTATACTACTCGTTACAAGCGTAAATGTAACTGAAAATAGACATTGGATAATATGATAGAGAGACAGACATTGGATAAAATAATGAGTGATAGACAAACACGTACAAATACACACAAGGTGCATAAGCGCAGAAACACGAAGTCATGAAACTAATACACGTGTTTGTGCTGAAGGTCATAATTCCATATAAAAACAGTGGAGTTATCATGAAGCTAAAAAAGACACTATGTCACATACTTTTTGAGCTATTAATGTCTTTTCAAAGGTTAAGATCAACTATGCAATTGTATAATAGTACTGGAAACACATGATCTGACTTCGATGTATAGAATACTAAGAAATGATACTGGACTTTATGTATACTGGTAACAGCTTAAGTTGATTCGTTAAGAGTTGACCCCAAACAACGAAGTATATGTGAAAACAATAGAGCTCAGTTATACATTCACTTCCTTATTTTGCAAAGGCATTATATTTCCGATTATATTATATTGAAGGTTGAAAGTCTTTGTATTTGAACAGGTAATTCTACGCTACATTGTGATCGCCACGCTATCCAAATAGAGACTCATTCACTACTAGTTTGGTTTCCTCCATCAATAGGACGAGGTTTACCTACAGGAAGAAAATACTCTCTATTAATTATTACGTAATCAGGATACATCAAATAACATGGCAGGTGGCTACAAAAGCCAAGAACGATAAAAATATCAGTGGTATACATTCTCTCACACCAAATAATCAATTATTAGAACCTGCTATACAAAGAAGTGTCCGAATCTTCAATCACTCATTTAAAGGAGCTTAGATACCTACAAAAGCTTCCTAGAATAGGAATAACACAGGCCTTTAACCTTTCGTGCCTTGAAGTAACCCTTGTGCTATTGATAGAAGAAACCAGGCAAGTAGTTAATAGGTCTTTATTTCGATCTTCGCGCAGTCACAGTGGAGCGTGGGATTATCTGTTCAGACAAACAAAGGCTCTCAACATTCAAGATAATAGGGAATATAACGCTTATAAAAAATAAGGAAGTGAATGAATACTTGAACAATACTGTTTTGGCATAAGCTTGGTTGTTTGGGGCCAACTCTTAACCAACCAACCTGAGCTGTTACATTAGCTTCCCCCTAGAATCGACTTCCGTAGGAACGTCGGTTCGATTAACCTATCTATCGAAAACACCTTAGTTCTATTTCTCATCCCAAGGGAAAATTATCAACTCGCCCACTATTTGACTTACAATCAGTGACGACTAACGCTGTCAACGATAGTCCATGGATGTCTCCTCATTTACTAGCTTGTCATCTTATTTTGTAGCATGTGATCTATTCTACAACTATCGCTGACGGTTTACTGCGTGCTTTCAAGAGAAAGAGTGTGAGAATGTGGAATAAGAATATCTGAGGAAGTGCCGCGAGCGGGCTACCCAACACCATGTTGGTGAGGTACGATTTTTCCATGCTCAGACCGGCTATCAGGTGTTTACTCACCTGCCTCTTGAGTCGCCCTCAAGTAAAAAGTAAAGAAGAATCTACTTCAAAGGTAATGGTGAAAACCAATCACACCTGAAGAACTGCTCCACTGCCTGCATAAAAATAATAAGATACAAAATGGAAATACAAAAATATAATTTATAATTGTTCGGTTCCACTTAAGTGATTGGCCTCCAGAAAGGATTGGTATTCTGGAAGAAAATAGACATAGTGTAGCCATCTTATGTACGAAAAGGTATGAAAACAAAAAAATACTTTTTTATAATGCATATATGTAAAAGTGTAAACTTGCTAGAAGTTGGACTCATTGTCAAACCCGATCAAATGTATGACCTTGGGCCTATGACGACCGCCTTTTATAACCAGGTACGTAACCAAGGGTGCATAGTTGTACTCCACAAAACGGAAAAGAATATGCGGTTAAGGAGGAGAAAAAACTGTGTAGATTATGAGGATTAAGTACAATTGTGTCAAATACTCTTTTCTGGTTTGATCTAAGTATGTATGATATATTGAAGCAATATTTCGTCAATTCATCCAAGTAACGAATTTGTCTGCACCTTAGAAATGTGTAAGTCCTATTACTCATTAGTATTATATATGATTAATCGGTAAAAGGAAAGATTGCAGTCATTCGCCCGTGGTTTGATGTGGTCTAATGGCTAGGCACACGGTCTAGCATCCAGGAGGGCAGAGGTTCGAGTGCGTGTGGGGCTAGCGTTTTCGTTCACCAAAACCCCCTTAAATACGATGTTTGTTGGCCATATGTTGCTCAGATATGAGAGAAAGATAACAGGAGGACGGATTGATATGTCAAAGTGCTATATTGGAATAGTACAAGTTCTTTGTTTTTATTAATAATAATGCTATAGAAAAAAACTACAAGTGTGGTAGATTTCCATTTTACGTTATAATTAAACCAACGAGAAAGAAAAGGTATATATATATATATATATATATATATATATATATATAAGTTATTGACATAACATGTTTTTTTTTTATAACGCTAGTGTTAAGTTCCAGGATTTTGTATGGACCACTAATAATAATTGGTTTAACGTTAGCATAGCTGTGATATTCATATTAGTTCAATGTTGTGATTACTTAACAGTTCCCTTATAAGTTGTGTTTAAAATTAGGTATGTGGAATCAATGCGGCTAACATAGTAACCTTACAGTAACGCACTGTACTATATCTTCACGGTTATTGATTCTTAAGTGTCAGAAATTTAAAAAGAAAATTTGAATATTGCCAATAAAGATGGGTTATATGATCACACTAAAAAGCATGCTGTAGGAAAACTGGTTAAGTCATTATGTAAGTTTCCTAAACATGAAAAAAAATGATGAGAACTTTAATAAGTATTTGACCATGGTTTAATCCAAAATGTTTTGTCTAGAAAACCACTTATTAATAGTAGTATTAAGCGTATCAAGCTACTAAACACATCTTCGACCGAAAACTTTTAGAATTAGTTCATATGGTATATATGTATAGCCAGTCTACGTGAAAAATGTATATAGATATATAAGAAGTACAGCCAACATAGTTAATTAACCAGAAAAAGAAATTATAAAACTCGCCTGGGTTGCTTTTTGAATTCGTTGTATTTGCCAGTGTTAGTTGTATGAGTTTGATTAAAATCCGCAGCCATCGTTTCGGAATACCTAGCTTATGTGTCCAGTATTTTAAAAAAAATATTTAACATAACACTTATATATCAAAGGCAAAAGGTCTGGGGAGTTGTAGGTGAGGCGGAATGAGGAGAAAAGTTATTTTTAAGTAGATGCAGGGTCTGATTAGCTACGTGGTTAGATTTTATCCTGCAGCTGAAACTGTCAACATCCTTGATTGGCTAATCGGATGTGCCCAGCGAACCGTTTTAGTCATTTGTAAAGACTTGTCATCTTTACATTTCGATTCCGTAATGGATTTGTCAGTTAAACGATCTAACAACACGTATGGTGGTTCATGATCTAGATAAGCCGGCTTTAGCCTATCAATACTTACTGTGTCGATGTTTCCATGTTTTTCTATCACGAAATATTTAGATTTTCTTGAGACGACTTTGAAAGGACCTTCAAATGGAGGACTGAGTGGTGCTTTTATTTTGTCACATCTTATCCAGACGTGCGTGCAATCGCTTAGGTCTTTAGGTACATATACGGCACGCGATTGTTCGCGAGTATTAATTGGCTTAAGTTTGGACATATGGTCCCGTAGTTGATCTACGTAGTTTCCTAAATTAAGTTTTTGACTGTTAGTATTGGGGTTAATAAATTCACCTGGTAGTCTCAGAGTTGTTCCGAAAACCAGTTCCGCAGCTGAACACTGTGCGTCAGTTTTGACAGATGTTCGTATTCCCAACATAACTAATGGTAGGAATTCTGTCCACTGATTGGGGTTTGAGTGAGATATAAGGGCGGTTTTTAGCTGACGGTGAAAACGTTCTACCATCCCATTAGCCTGAGGATGATATGCAGTGCAGCGTATCCTATTGGAGCCTAGAAGTTTAGCCAAGTTATTAAATAGTTCGGATTCGAATTGCGCTCCTCTATCCGTCGTTATTGTTATGGGTGTACCAAAAATGGTTACCCAGTTCTGCATGAAAACTTTGGCTACTGTTTCCGCTGTGATGTCCGCTATCGGGATGGCTATAGGGAATCTGGTAAATCGATCTATGCATGTAAACAGATAATTAAAACCGTTTGAACGAGGTAAAGGACCTACCAAGTCGATATGCACATGGGCAAAACGTGCATCTGGTTGCGAGAAAACACCTATGGGTGAATTTGTGTGACGATTAATCCTTGATTGTTGACATGCTGAACACTCTCTAACCCATTTGTGTACATCCTTCTGTAAATTCAGCCATATATATCTGGCATTGATTAGTTTTGTTGAAGCTTTCGCGCCAGGATGAGACAAAGAATGAAAGTTATTATATATCAACTTTCGCATATTTTTGGGAACGAAAGGTCGCGGCATTGCCTTGGTCGTGTCACAATAAATTAGAATACCATCGATAGGTGATGGGAATTGTTTTAAATTAAGACTTGAATTGTTTGTTTTAAGTAGGTTTTGTAATTCTAGGTCCTGCTCTTGTTCGTGTCCCAACGTCTCGAAGTTTACTGTAGACTGCTGTAGCACGTTCATTTCTAGTCTGGATAAAGCATCTGCCGCCTGATTGTCCTGACCTTTGACATGTCGGATATCGCTTGTGAACTGTGATATATAGTCAAGGTGTCGGACTTCTCGAGGTGAGTATTTATCGGCTCTCGCTTTTAATGCATTCGTCAGTGGTTTGTGATCCGTAAAGACTATAAATTCCCTACCTTCTAACATGTGTCGGAAGTGTTTAATGGTCAGGTAGATTGCAAGAAGTTCTCGCCCGAAGGTAGAATACCTTGTTTCGGCTGGAGCGAGTCTTTTCGAGAAGAAAGCAATTGGTTTCCAGGCGTTTTTAACCAGTTGGTTAAGGGTACCGCCTACTGCTTTATCTGAAGCATCCACCATCAAAGCAAGTGGGGAAAGAGAATTCGGATATATCAACGTAGTTGCTTGAGCCAGTTTATCTTTAAGCTGTTTAATAGCTTCGATGGCGTCAGAAGACAGTTTGAATTCTTTTGGTTTTCCTTTAAGTGAATCTGTCAAAGGTTGCATTAATTGTGCACAACCTGGTATGAATCTGCGATAAAAGTTAATTAGACCTAGAAAACTTCTCAGTTGTGTTAGAGAACTAGGTACGGGGTATTGTTTGATAGTATCCACTTCTTTTTTTATAGGTTTAATCCCTTCTGGGCTTATTGTGTGACCGAGAAATTCTAAAGTTTGGACACCGAAAACACACTTTGATGTATGTTTATTCCATGTTCATCCAGTCTTTTCAACACTGCTTGTACATGCTGTTCGTGTGATTGCAAATCGGGGCTGGCAATTAACAAGTCGTCTATATACCCCTGCGCAAATGGCATATCTCGAAGTAGGTTATCTATGAATCTTTGAAATGTCTGTGCCGCATTTCTCAGGCCGAATGGCATGCGTACAAACTCGAATAAGCCAAAGAGTGTAGTAATAGCTGTTTCGGGAATATCTTCATCAGCCACCGGGATATTGTGATATGCCCTGACTAAGTCAATTTTAGTGAATATGTTCATACCATGTAAACCGTTGGTGAAATCTTGGATATGAGGTATTGGGTACCTATCAGGTACGGTTTGACGGTTTAGGGCTCTGTAATCCCCGCACGGTCGCCAGTCACCTTCATTCTTCTTTGGGACCATATGCAAAGGGGATGCCCATTGACTATCAGAGGGACGGATAATACCCAATTGTAGCATATAATCAAACTCGGCCCTAGCGATTTTGAGCTTATCTGGTGCTAGTCTCCTGGGTTTTGCAAACACCGGTGCACCTTCGGTTTTGATAGTGTGACTCACTTTTAGTTTGTCTTTAGAAGGCTGTGGGTTTGGTTTAGTTAAGTTTGGAAATTCCGCGAGTATATCTTGGAATTTTGCTGTTGTTACTGGGGGAGTTTGAATCAAGTTAAGAGAGCTGATGTGACTTCCTTTGCCTTTTGTGTAATACGAAGTTTCTTTTAGTGTTAATCGCCGTTTCTTGGTGTCAACTAGAAATTCGTATCTCTCTAGAAAGTCCATCCCCAGTATTGCCAGATCTAAGTCGGCTACCGTGAAAACCCAAGGGAATTGCCTCCTGAACCCCAAATCTAGGGTTAATGTTTTCTGCCCAAATGTCGCGATTTTAGTTTTATTTGCAGCTTGAAGTGTAACCGATGATGTTTCTCGACTAATCTCAGTTTTATGTTGAGGGATGATGCTAAGAGCAGCGCCAGTATCCACCAAGAAATTCAAGCCAGAGTTTCTGTCTCTAACATAAAACAAGCGACTGTTTAGGCGCCCCTCCTCAGTCGTCGCGACCTGGGGAGGGGTTACTCGTTTCCCGCTGTCTTAGAATTATGCTTAGGCCAGGCGCATGGTTGCATGCACTTGGTTGAGTTGACACCAAACTTCCAGTGGTACCAACAAAACTGCCCAGATTGTCTGGACATTTGTGACCTGTTTTGTGACTTGGATCGTGGTCGTTGTGGTGACCTGCTCCTGTTTCTATGACCCATTTGCATTCTGGTGACAGCCTCAGTGAGACTCTTAACACTCGCAATGAGTCCTTCTATGACGGGGTCTTTTGCTGATTCTACTTTTTGTGTGTGATTTATTGTGCCTGATCCAGTTGGAGGACCTCTTTCCATTATTCTATCGGCTATACGCGCTAAATGAGATAATGAGGTTTCAGGATCTTGTGCATCCAAACAGTGTTGGACGTAGCATGGGAGAGCTTGTATCCATCCTTGTTTTAGGACTGCTTCACCCACTGTGTTATCACCCACTAAGACTTGGAGGTGACGTAAACACTGTGACGGCGACCGATCACCTAGTGTTTCACCTTGAAAAAGTCTTTGGATTCTTTGACTATCTGGTAATGATAAACGGTTCATTATCTCTCGTCTTAAGATGGTGTATGGTTGTGGTGATGGTGGACTTAAAATCAAGTCACGGACTTCTTTGGCGACTGAAGGAGGAAGGATAGAACACAGGTTTCTATAGCGAATCCCTTCAGATTTGATATTGTGTCTCGTGAAATAATGCTCTAGTTGAGCAAACCACAACTCAGGATCACTACGATCAAATTCTGGAAGTCGGGATTTCGTAGTCATAACAGTGTCTATCTCCACTGGTGACAAATCCTCCAGATTATGGGTTTCTATTGAGTCTGACATGAGGTATGTGGCAAATATAGCAATAAAATTAGCACAAAAAGTGGTTACTATAACACGAATAACTTAAGATAATACGGAATAAACTAGTTATATACTCAAATTAGTTTACGGATAATCAGGTCTACTTTTACGATTAAGTAAACAAAAATGTTAATAACAGAAATGAGGTTAAATTTGTGTTCAAAAAGGGCTCACCAATTTCGGGCCTTGAAGTAACCCTCGTGCTATTGATAGAAGAAACCAGGCAAGTAGTTAATAGGTCTTTATTTCGATCTTCGCGCAGTCACAGTGGAGCGTGGGATTATCTGTTCAGACAAACAAAGGCTCTCAACATTCAAGATAATAGGGAATATAACGCTTATAAAAAATAAGGAAGTGAATGAATACTTGAACAATACTGTTTTGGCATAAGCTTGGTTGTTTGGGGTCAACTCTTAACCAACCAACCTGAGCTGTTACAAACCTGTCCCTAATACTCAAATCTGAAGCGCCACTCCGCAACTACTACTTTTAATAAACAAGTTGCTTTTCTCCAAAGCTTGTACAAGGAATATAACAAGAATCATAGCACTTGGCAAGACAAGAAAGCGAGAAAAAATGGAAGGGGGCATTATAAGCTGCTCCTATTGACAACCATTAAGCAGAAACAAAACAACCACGACAACTGTACCGCATATTCGTTGCTCTTTAAAACCATTGAACGTAATTTCTCTAGTGCTTGAGAAAACTGTCTCAGTGATAAAGCCTTACCTAAGCAGTAGTCACCACGGTCAATGGTTCTGGCATGTGTGTGGCATTATAGTCCAGGTAGTTATTGACATATGAACCTTAACTACCATATTAGTAGACCTAATTCAAAAGTTGTAGATTTTTCATGGTGTGATTACATAATTTACAAGATGCTACGTGGAAGTCACAACATTGTCTATGATGACTTATTCTTTTTTGACAGTCAGTAATTTGATGTTTAGCTCTTCTGAGAAAAACATTGGGTCTGAGGATAAAATAATATGCTTAATATAAGTAGGATTTAATTACAAAGAATGGCCATGCTTGAAATCCTGAGACATGCCATAGCGATCGAAAATTTCCGTGTTCACTATTTTTCTTGAACTTCTCTGAGTATTACATGTTGAATGGAAATCTCAGTAATTATGTGTTTAGCTTCGAAGATCGTGTGGTTAAGCACAAATATTAACGTACATTTCTGCATTGTGTAGAAGAAATTTTACTACCGAACAGAAAAATGCTAACATGTGACCCCATCGAATGTAACTTCATCCCTCTCTGTCAGTACACCAAATTCATCGAACACAAGTTCAGCCAAACTCACGACATTTGGAGCCACAACTCAATTCCATACACCAATGAAATTACCAACTCTTCCCAATACCCTATTATTTGTTAACGACAAAAAGCAATGGATCAGCATTGGAAAATAAAGTGACCAAGCAAATCCCCCATAATGCTAAAAAAATGGAAGATGAATAGGGCAAAACCCCATGACTTTATCTAACGTTTTAGTGTAAAATTGTGGTTTAATTCGTTATAAGTATTGCTCTAATAATATACTTAATCGCGAAATTGTAGATTTGTCATGATGTGACTAATTAATCTATAAGATATTAATTGGAAGTCACATCATTGTCGACACTGCCTCGTCTTATCGTAATCATGTCTAATATATTGTGGATAACACATTTAAGCTGGAGATAGAACAATATATTTAATACGAATAAAGGAGATAAGTTAAGCGAGAATAACCACGATTGCAAGGTCGAGCCATGTCGTCCGACTAATTGAGTTGAATTAGCTTTTCCCCTGTTATCCTTTGTCGGGTTTTTTCCGCTTTAAATGTTGAATATCTATTTTCCCAGTTGTCTCGTGTTCAGCTCTGAGGATTATGTGGTTATGGCTCTATGACACTACACTAGTATCGAAGAAAAGCTTATTAGAAAAGAGGGCATCCTTTGATAAAAGACAGTGGAAAAAATACTGTACAGTGCTGGGAAAGACCATTACTTTAGCCAAGTTACTTCTCATGTTTAAGGGCAAAAACACAGCGAAAAGTAAATCGTCTTCACTGGGTGTAACTTTGGATTCAACACTGGCCACCTTGTGCATACTTAGTTGGGGGATGGAATATATGTTTGAGTGAGTAGTCAATACCTACATCATCGGGCTGGCTATTGTAGGTAGGCTTACATGTACTCCGTTGGATTCAACTTTGGATTCAAATATTACTGACAACCTAGAGAACACCGATAGAGCAAACATCGCAAATGAAATTTAGATTAGATACTTACTGAAGCTTACTAGAACGGGACTGTCATAGGCTGTCAACATATCCTCAAAATTCCAATCTGAAGTGTTACTCAGCAACCGCTAATATCGTGATGAACTCAATATATTTATTTCAATATAATGATAAATGTATTACAAAATTGGTTAGTTGTTGATATACGGAAATCTTAATTGTGCATAAAGAAAAATACGTGGCGTTAATTAACTTTCCGGAACGAGGCGTGTTTGAGTTCCCCTTCTAGTCAGCGATTCAAAATATGAGTGATTTAACCCAAGGTCTGTATACAAATTAACTGCGCAATTATGATATCAGTGTGGTTTATACATATAGACAGCAAGCACAGCAGAGACCTATCATCATGACAGCTGATAGATTAGGACGAGATATGTTTGTGGGAGTTTATTTGTGAACAATAACTGATGTTTCATGCCCTGAGAGTACAAAAAACGGAGAATCAAGGTCAAGTTCATTTAAACAACAACTGTGCAACCAATCATATTAATTGTACAAATTGTGCAAAATTAAGGAAAACATGCCTGTTTCGAACTTCAATAAACGCTTTCATTTATAACGCACTAGTCTTTTAAGTACGGCAATGCTTATCTATCGTGACAGACCGGAATTTGATCTAGTAATATGGTACACCATGTTTAGAATTGAAGTATTTGGTATGACATCGGAACTTGGAACTAATGATAAATGTATCCTTATTTCCTACCTCAAGCATTGGAAAACGTTGAAGATCCTTTACAGCGTCATGTGGACGCAAAAGTAGGTTAGTGTCTGTTCTACTCTAAATTTTCCAGAACGTCAATATAAGAGAATCATCTTTTCGGAGACATTCTTTTAAGTTTTTATGAGCACTTTCGACACGATTGTTTGTGTGGTTGTTTACCATCTACTGCACGGACCAGATTGTCAACGGAAATATTTCGACCTGAAGGACAAATTTATTCGAAATAAGGCATACGTAGATGACCGACGTCGTTTTCGTTGTCTGGGTTACGGTGGTGAGCTAGAAGTAGTATGCTCTTCGGAAGAATGCTGATTACTATCATCACCTACATCCTGAAGACAAGCATCTGATTCTGACGGGCTGCATTTGAGTCCATAATTTCAGACATATTTGACGAAAACATACTTTACAGTTGGGTCATCACTGTCGTTTTTACATACTGAAATAACGTACTTAGTATGCGTATACTGCAAAAGTAATTATCAGTCACAAAGGTAGTATTTCCTTACATAAGATAATAGCAGGTATGCTGTTGCAAAACAAGCATCTCAGAACTATGCTGAGAAAATGTCTTTCTGGGATAGGCTTCAGGTGAGCATTCCGACCAATAGTAATCCAATAACCGGTAAGGCGGACTCACATAAACAAGTAATTATGCATATGAATAGTAAAATACCTTCATTTAAGCCGGATAATGTTGTCGTAGTACATGGAAAGCTTGATTTAGTCACTGATGTAGGGGAGAATGGACTAATGAAATTTAGGTCTTTCACAAACCTACGCAATTGGTTCGAAGATGCCTTCCTTTCTGGTAATATAGGAATATTTAAGTGCTCCGTAGTTAGTCACGAACACATATGAGTTTCGGTTGCAGATATTGACTGTAAATGTATTGCCATTATTTGTGTTCACTATTTAGTTATTGTTCAATCGTTACATACTTTTATGTGAATGTATTTTCTTGCATTTGTGTTGAAGTTATGACCATAAACCATTTCATTACCTCTTATGTAATATTAAGCCCTCTAACAAACAATACGTCATTATAGACTCGCCAAGCATGAAACAGCTTGTGACTGCAGACAAACACTGGATTATTGGTAGGGAACTTTGTCTCTGTCCAACGGACCTTTTTGATATGCACTTACAGAACAGTGACCAACCAGATGAAAACTGGTCAGTCTTGAAGTGTAAGGTTTTTCACGAATGCTGTAGTTTACAAACATAGAAACGATCGTTTCCTATCGATAGTTTATGGTGGGAAGGTTGAAATCACCACATACAATTTTGTAAGTGAAGTCAAGCGAGGCAGCTTGAACAAATGACTCACTTATAATAGTGTCAGTTGAACTAGGAGTGTTAGGAGCTCGATATATGCATCCGACTATCATTTTACATTCATGAGTGTGCGCAGTAAGCTATATCGAGTCAGGAAGTTTGCTGAAGACGTGATCGCTATAGATTTCCGCTCTCAATTTTTTTGATACATGAGCAAGACGACCACCACCCTTCTTGGTGCCTCGATCGCAGCGGAAGAGCTCATAGATGTCTATTCGTAGATGTGTGCCCGTGGTATCGGAGGACAGCCGACTTTCCGTTATCAAAACAAGGAGGTGTTGTTTAAAAGTAATAGGGTGAGCAGGTGAGTCATCTTACTTTGTACAGATCGAGCGTTGATTAACATAAGTGTCAGGTACGTTGAGTGTTTGTCCAGTAGAAGGGTATGATGTAAAGCCAGTGGATTGTCTGTTTTGCCATGCGAAAAGGAAGAATTGGTAGTGTAGACTCCATACTGATGAGCGCTTCGTTTATTATCAATAGGGTTGATGCGAGAAAGGTAGTTAGAGGTTAATTTGGTGAAAGAAGTATGTTTAAGAGTGGTAGGTAAAGTTGGATGGTTAGGTAATGTCTTCAGAGAGTGATCAGGAGGTTCAGTTAAGGAGATTTTAAGACTAGAGACAGTTATCGACGTTGAGAAAGATGTGCCACTCCCCATTAGGTCGGAGTATATAGACGGTCTCGAAATAGTGGGATTGTCGCCCTCAACATTCGGGGACTCCACAGTAGCGCCGTTGAAAGGGGGAGAGATAGAAAAGGATGAGATGGTGTATATGTCGGATTAGGGGGGATTAAAGAGTCCCATAAGGTGGCTTGACCTAGATAGTATCTAGAATCAGTAGGTGGGTTTCCCAAGTAGGCCAACGTTATGGCCTCCTTGTGTGTGGTGGGCAATTTTAGTCCTATTATGGGTAGTTGGGGAGGTTGTATGTTTCTGGTAAGGAATGAAGGATTGCCTGTTATAGTTGCCAAGAGAAGTGTTTCTGCTGTGTGTAGTTGTGCGCTGATTCATGGAGCATACAAGATTCACACTATGCGACTTACGGGCATCACGTATGGGTGTGGTTCTTGTCGAGTGTCGTTTCACATTAGGATGAGTGGGTACTGCCAGTTCACTGTGTTTGTTGTAGGGCATTCTAATGCCATGAAAAGGTGCATGTTTTGGTTTAAGAGTGCTGGAGTACTGATGGGTTTTTACAGAAAGTTTAGTATTATTTCGTACAGCGGTGCCTGAGCGTCTGTAGCTGTCAGTGCAATTCCTGGGAGGATCATTTTTAGGTTTTATATCGGGGCAGCTAGGGCAATACTGGGGCACTGTTGGGGCATAAATGGATTGACATTTTGTGTTAGCTGAGTGTTTGGGCTGAGGATAAGTGGTTGCAGCTGCTTTATTTGGGGTCTTCTTCTGAGGACTAATAGCAGCATCCGACGTGCCTCCGTTTTTTTGAGAGGGATAGTGTATGGTGTTTTAGGATTTGTGCAGTGACAAACGCTGTAACTAACTGCTGGGTTAATTATTTTGTGTTCCATTGTAGATTGAACGCTGGATAGCAGTCCTGTCATGGATGACTCTAATCTTTTTAAATGTTGGTATACGCCTCAGCAATGACTGACTATTGAGAAGGTGATTAGCTTCAAAGTTACTACCAAACTGAAATAGAATGTGACAGGAGGCTTTAGTGTGTGCTTGATGTAATCTTCTTGTTACACACCAAGATTGCGACAATCCACATTCTTGTATTAGAGTGTTTTTAGCAATCTCTATCAGGTATATTATATACAATGACATTCTGCATACACTGATGTCTTTTCAGCACTTCAGATGATATATGGTCAATTACTTTTTCAGTGTTTTTTATGATTTCAAGAGTGGGATTTTCTGGAACATTGATTAAATATTTGTACGGTAATAAGCCTTGGATTGTTTGGGTGGGGCTAAGTTTTGTTTGGCTGCTTTTAAATCTACCAGTGGTGATATTATTGGAATTTATATCAAAGTTTTTAAGGTCGATATGGTTACATACAGACCTGTTGCAAGTGTCTGCCGGGTGGTCACTTTGTGCATACTTAGTTGGGGGATGGAGTATATGTCTGGGTGAGTAGTCAGGATCTACATCGTCGGGCTGGTTATTGTGGGTAGGCTTACATGTACTCCGTGGGTTGCTACTCAGAACAAAGAAGAAACACCTTAAAGAAAAAACTAATCAAGATCTCAAAACCACCCATGGAAGAAAACACAAACAACTGCGTGATCAATCTGTCAAAACAACCACTGACAAATACGGAAGAACACCTACTCCAAAAAGGATTAAACTACAATACAAGCGACGCCTCAAAACTACAGTTCTTCGCAGCACTAGAGTCATCACTCAAAACTTCCGGAATCAGTGAAGAAACACAACAGGAAATAAGGCAAACTATAGTACCGATAACTCAACAGGTGAAAGAAAACAACCAACTGACTCCACAAGAACAAAAGGCCTTGAAAGAACTCAGAAATAGAAAAGATATTATCATAATACCAGCGGACAAGGGACGCACCACAGTAATCATGGACAAAGAAGAATACATCAACAAAGCCGAAGAACTACTCGAAGATAAGAGCACATACAAACTGATGGACACAAATCCCGTCAAAAAATTAGACAATCAAATCTCAAAGACTTTAAACAAGCTAGTCAAAGCAGGAGAAATAACAAAACAAGACCAATGGAGAATGAAATCCAGTGGACCAGTACTCCCTCGATTCTACGGTAGACCCAAAATACACAAACCAAACATTCCACTACGTCCAATTGTAGCACTCCCCGGAACGCCAACATACAATTTATCAAAAGAAATTTCACGAATACTGAGACATCTAGTAGATTCAGCCAAACGCTCCATCAAATCCCCAACACAATTCCTGGACCAAATTAAGGATATTCAAATCAACAACGACGAACTCATGATATCCTTCGACGTAACAGCACTGTTCACCTCAATTGAACCACAGCTAGCAAAAGAAACTATATCCCTGCTACTCAACACCGACACAAATCTCACCAAATACACGACACTTCAAATTAAAAGTCTACTGGAACTCATCGATTTATGCCTAACAACATATTTTCAATTCAACAACAAAATCTACGAACAAACAAAAGGGACACCAATGGGATCACCAATATCAGGACTGATCGCAGAAGCAGTGATGCAAAGACTAGAAGCCACGATATTACCAGTGATCAAGCCAAAAATTTGGATTCGCTACGTAGACGACACCTTTGTCATCGTCAAAAAGGATGAACTGGAAAACACATACAAACTGATCAACAACGTTTTCAACGACATCAAGTTTACAATGGAACAGGAGTCAAACAACCAACTAGCATTCTTGGATATATTGATCACTAGAACCGATACAGGAAAACTGGAAACTCAAGTATATAAGAAACCGACCCATACAGATCAAATCCTCAATTACAACAGCAACAACCCAAGAGCTCACAAAATCAACTGCGTACACACATTGTTCAAGAGGGCGAGGACATACTGCAGCACACTGGCAGCACGAAAAAATGAAGAGAAATACCTGAAGGACATATTTCAAAAGAACGGCTACCCAATCAACTTCATCAAAAAGCACCAACGGCACACAGCATCAGAACCCAAATCAAGCACAAAAATCAACAAAAGGATCACCCTACCGTACATACAAGGAATATCAGAAACCACAACGAGACTGCTGAAAACCTTCGGGATAGGTGTGGCACACAAACCAACAAAATCATTACAATCAATCCTATGCAAACCAAAAGATGAAATAACAAAGGAAAACAAATCAAACATCATCTACAAAATAAATTGTACCAACTGCGACAAACACTACATCGGACAAAGCGGACGCCCCCTCCACCTACGCCTACATGAACATCAATTAGCAGTCAAACGCCATGATATCTCTTCACTTATATCAATACACGTGGATAACTACGGACATTCATTCGATTGGGAAAATGTAGAAATCTTAGACAGAGGAAACTCAAAAAAACACCAGAGAATTTTTAGAAGCTTGGCACTCAGGTCAATCAGCAATCAACAAACATATTGAAATCAATCCAATTTATCAACCAATCAGGAAAATCATGCATAAATATAGGAACAAAAATGAAACCAATGGGAGACATAACCAAAACAAAGAAGTAAACAATGATAAATTTAAGGTCAACAAAAACCAATCAACATCGGGGTGCACAGAACAAGCTGTGAAACACATATGGAGAAATTCGAACACTTCACTTCTATCTGAAGTTTGTGCTGATGATGTCGTTCAGAAGAACGATGAAAGCTCCACGACCAAACCATCCAGCTCAGAGAACAAAACTCCACCAAAATATAAAATGTCGAGTAGTGCCTTACGTGCAGTAGTCGTTTAAATGTTCTGGAAATCTTACTCTTCTTCCAGAACGCGTCGTTTTAGGTTTATTTTCAGACACATTCGGTGTATCATCGCTAGTGTTGGTTGTCGGTTGAGGAATTATGAGTGTAGGAGTCGTGTTGTGCGATTGTACCGAAGGAAAATCCACGTAGATAGGATTTCCTTCTAAATACGCTGCTTTTAAGCGAACGATGCTGATGCTATCGTTTGTTTCGTTCTTATCGACTATATAGTACTTAGATTCACGTTGAAGAACTTTGAAGGGTCCTTCGTATGCTGATTTGAATGGTCGTCGATTCGAGTCTCGACGGACGAGAACGTGTGTACTATATCGTAAGTCAGGTTGAACGAAAACATCAGTTGATCGAGGTCGAGTGGAAGCAGGTTTAACTGAACGCATTGCGTTTGTAAGCCTGTTCGTGTAGGAGGTTAGATCCATGTTCATTGAAGAGGATGAAGGATCCACGAATTCTCCCGGAAGTCGAAGTGTCGTTCCATAAACGAGTTGAGCCGCAGTGTATCCAATGTCAGCTTTCACTGCATTGCGGATACCTAGTAGGACGAGTGGAAGAGCGTCCGTCCACTGTAAAACGTTTGCAGCTGATGGTGAAGCTTTTAGTTGTCGGTGAAAACGTTCTACCAACCCGTTTGCTTGTGGATGGTAGGCGGTCGTTCGGAAGCGAGTGATTCCTAAAAGTGTGGCCAGACGACGGAAAAGATCGGATTCAAACTGACGTCCGCGGTCTGTAGTGATGGTTGAAGGGCAGCCAAAGTTTGCTACCCATCGTTCGACGAAGGTGCGAGCCACTGTTTCAGCAGTGATGTCCTTGATAGGTACTGCTTCTGGCCATCGAGTGAAACGGTCAACGCAGGTTAAGAGATAAGAGTATCCATTTGAATCTGGTAAGGGTCCTACCAAATCCAGATGAACATGGTCGAAACGAGCATCGGGAGTTTTAAATGAGCCTAAGGGGCATTTATTGTGTCTGATAACCTTAGATTTTTGGCAGCTTACACAGGAGCGTGCCCACTCCCTCACGTCTTTATTCATACCGGGCCAGCAAAACTGTTCTGCTATGAGCTTGATGGTTGCACGGACACCTGGATGAGAAAGTTTGCGCAATGTATTGAAGACTTTGCATCGATAATGTTTCGGAACGATTGGGCGATCCCTACCTGTAGATGTGTCACAAAGTAAGGTTTCCTTACCTGTTCCCATCTGTTTGATGCGTAATTTAAGGGTTAAGGACGATAACTCGTGCTGAAGATCAGTGTCTTCTTTTTGAAGCTGGGCGAGTTTAAGATGGTCGATTCCTTGGAAACTGTTCAAGGAAGTTATGCGAGATAAGGCGTCTGCAACTACATTGTTTGTTTCAGAAATATGTTGAATATCTGAAGTAAACTGCGAAATGTAGTCCAGTTGTTGAGACTCACATGGAGAGTACTTGTCTGAACGAGAGCTTAGAGAGAAGGTGAGTGGTTTATGGTCCGTGAAAAGAGTGAATTCACGACCTTCGATGTAGTGTTGGAAATGCCGTACAGCACAATACATAGCTAGGAGTTCCCTACCGAATGTGCTGTACCTCGATTCGGTGTCTAGCAACCTTCTAGAGAAAAATGCCAAGGGTTGCCAGGAGTTGTTAACCCATTGTTGTAAGACTCCTCCGATTGCCGAGTCGGATGCGTCTACTGCGATGCTAATGGGTGCTCGGGTGTCCTGGTGTGCAAGCATTGTTGCTTTAGCGATCAGTTCCTTAACTGTGGAGAATGCTTTTCGTGCTTACTTACTTACTTACTTACACCTGTTACTCCTCGTGAAGGAGCATAGGTCGCTCACCAGCATTCTCCATCCAACCCTGTCCTGGGCAATCCTTTCCAGCTGCTTCCAGTTGTAATTCATCCTTTTCATATCTGCTTCTATTATCCGACGCAATGTGTTCTTTGGCCTTCCTCTTTTCCGCTTCCCTTCAGGATTCCAAGTTAGAGCTTGCCTCGTGATGCAGTTTGACGATTTGCGTAATGTATGTCCTATCCATTTCCATTGTCTTTTCCTAACTTCCTCTTCAGCTGGAAGTTGGTTTGTTCTCTCCCACAGAAGGCTATTGCTGATGGTATCCGGCCAATGGATGTTGAGTATCTTGCGTAGACAGCTATTTATAAATACTTGTACTTTCTTGATTGTGGTTGTTGTAGTTCTCCAAGTTTCAGCTCCATACAGTAGAATTGCCTTGACGTTCGTATTGAAGATTCTCACTTTGATATTGGTTGAAAGTTGTTTTGAGTTCCATATGTTCTTCAATTGTAGGAATGCGGCCCTTGCTTTGCCAATCCTCGCCTTTACGTCTGCATCTGAACCTCCATGTCTATCGACGATGCTTCCCAGATATGTGAAGGATTCTACATCTTCCAGAGTTTCGCCATCAAGGGTGATTGGATTGCTGTTCTCCGCTTTGAATTTGAGGACCTTGGTTTTCCCTTTGTGTATGCTGAGGCCTACTGATGCAGAGACTGCTGCTACATTGGCTGTCTTTATCTGAATCTGTTCACGTGTACGTGATAGGAGGGCTAGGTCATCTGCGAAGTCCAGATCGTCTAATTGGTTCTGAGCTGTCCATTGTATGCCGTGTTTTCCTTCAGATGTCGAGGTCTTCATAATCCAGTCGACCACCAGAAGAAAGAGGAAGGGAGAGAGTAAACAGCCTTGTCTGACTCCGGTCCTTACTTGGAATGCATCTGTCAGCTGTCCTCCATGCACCACTTTGCACTGTAGTCCGTCGTATGAGTTCCGGATAATATTGACAATCTTCTCAGGAACTCCGTAGTGTCGAAGAAGTTTCCATAATGTCCTCCTATCTACACTGTCGAATGCCTTTTCATAATCAATGAAGTTGATGTATAGTGACGAGTTCCACTCAACTGATTGTTCGACGATGATCCGTAGTGTTGCAATTTGGTCTGTGCACGACCGATCCTTTCGGAATCCAGCTTGTTGATCTCGAAGTTGGGCATCTACTGCATCCTTCATCCGGTTCAGCAACACCCTGTTGAAGACTTTCCCTGGTATTGACAGTAGTGTAATGCCTCTGTAGTTTTCACATTTGCTCAGATCTCCTTTCTTTGGAATCTTGATGAGGTGTCCTTCTTTCCAGTCCATTGGCACTTGTTCCTCCTCCCAAATCTTTTTGAATAGAGGGTAAAGCATGCTTGTGGTTACTTCGACGTCTGATTTCAGTGCTTCAGCTGGTATGTTGTCGGGTCCTGCTGCTTTCCCGTTCTTGATTTGTCTGACGGCCATTCTAATTTCTTCCGTCGTTGGTGGGTTGACATCTATAGGAAGATCTGTGTGTGCTACTTCGATGTTCGGTGGATTCATTGGAGCCGGCCTATTCAGGAGTTCCTCGAAGTATTCTACCTATCTGTTTCGCTGTTGTTGAATTTCAGTGATTGGCTTGCCTTCCTTGTCTTTGACCGGCCTCTCTGGTTTACTGTATTTCCCTGATAGTTTCTTCGTTGTATCGTAGAGCTGTCTCATATTTCCTTCTCTAGCAGCTTTTTCTGCCGTCGTTGCTAATTCTTCCACGTATTTCTTCCTGTCGGCTCTAATGCTCCTCTTCACTTGCTTGTTTGCTTCTATGTATTCAGCTTGTGCTTGGACTTTCTCTGCTCGTGTTCGGCTGTTGTTAATTGTTGTCTGCTTGTTCTTCCTTTCTTTGATCTTGTCCAGTGTTTCTATAGAGATCCATTCCTTATGATGGTGTTTCTTTAGGCCCAGAACCTCTTGACACGTTGAAGTCAATGTTTCTTTGATGCCTTTCCAGTTGTCCTCCATGGTAGTTTCTTCTTCCTTCAGTAGATCTTGAAAGGCTTGGAATCTGTTGTTGAGAGCTATCTTGAATTCATTGAGTTTGTCAGTATCTCGAAGGAAGGCTGTATTGAACCTTTGTATTGCTGTTTGTCCACTTGTCCAGTTCTTTTTTAGCTTCAGTTTTAAATTGGCTACAACTAGGTGGTGATCTGAAGCTACGTCAGCTCCTCTCCTGGTTCTCACATCTTCCATTGTCCTTCGGAATTTTTTTTTGATGCAAATATGGTCTATTTGGTTCTCTGTAGTGTGGTCCGGTGAGATCCATGTAGCCTTGTGTATACGTTTGTGTGGAAATATTGTGCCTCCTATGACTAATTTGTTGAATGCACACAAATTTGCAAATCTTTCTCCATTTTCGTTCCTCTCTCCCAGTCCATGTCGTCCCATAATATCTTCATATCCAGTGTTGTCTATTCCGACCTTGGCATTTAGATCTCCCATCAGAATGGTGAGGTCCTTTCTTGAGCATTTCTCAATGATTGACTGCAGCCGCTCGTAGAATTGATCTTTAATGTCGTCGTTGCTATCATTGGTGGGTGCATAACATTGGATAATATTCATTAAGATCCCCTCCTTCTTTGTTTTGAATGATGCTTTGATGATTCTGGATCCGTGGGATTCCCATCCTACAAGTGCATTTCGTGCTACTTTGGACAGCATTAGAGCAACTCCCTGTGTGTGTGGAGCATTTTCCTCTTCGTGACCGGAGTATAGCAGCATCTCTCCCGTAGCTAGCCTTTTCTGTCCAGCTTGGGTCCAGTGGGTTTCGCTGATTCCCAGTACTGCCAAGTTGTATCTCCTCATTTCCGTTGCTATTTGGCTGGTCTTCCCGGTTTCCCACATTGTTCTAACGTTCCATGTACCTATAAAAATTTTTGCTCTGGTTGTTAGAAGGGGCATCGGCCTCGTGGCTTCCGAAGGAATTCGGCTTTCACCATGAAGCGTCATAATTCTTCTAAATGAAGACCTTCTAACTCTCAGGGCAGAGTTAAAATGGTTTGAATTATTTTTTCTGGTAAGCGTTTTTTTAGCGAGTTAGTTTTCTACGGGATGGGGACGCTAACCCCATGCCCAACCCTCCTCCTTTACCCGGGCTTGGGACCGGCAGTAACTCTAGAAGAGCTACAGGCGGAGTTATGCTTTTCGTGCGGGGTCGTCCAAATTAATCGAGTTCGCATTTCCACGAAGCTGGTCGGCAAGAGGTTTCATAAGTAATGCGCATTTCGGTATGAAACGTCTATAGAAACTTACGAGGCCGTTAAACGTGCGTAATTGCTTAATGGTGGTCGGTTCTGGGTAATCCAGAATGGCCGCCACTTTGGTTCTAAGGGGTCGGATACCTTGAGCATCGATAGTGTGTCCCAGAAAGTCTAACGAGTCGGTTCCGAATTGGCATTACTGAACGTTTACAGTAATGCCATGTTTTTGTAGTCGTTCGAAAACAAGATCCAGATGCTTGAGATGTGTTTCTCTGTCCGGACTTGCGATTAGACAGTCATCAACATACGCGTGTACGAAGTTGAGACCTCGAAAAACGTCGTCTATGAATCTTTGGAATGTTTGAGCAGCATTTCTTAGACCGAAAGGCATTCGCAAAAATTCATAGAGTCCGAAGGGAGTTATGATAGCTGTTTTCGGTATGTTGTCAGTAGCCATAGGGATTTGGTTATACGCTTTAACCAAGTCGATTTTCGAAAAGACAGTTGTACCTTTCAAGGTAGCTGTCAAATCGTGAATGTGAGGCAACGGGTAACGATCGGGAATGGTTTTCGCGTTCAATCGCCGATAGTCACCAGTTGGACGCCAATCGTTGCTGTCCTTTTTAGGGACCATGTGCAACGGAGATGCATATGGGCTACTTGACGGTCGTATGATTCATGTGATCGAATTCGTTTTTCGCTAACCTTAGCTTTTCAGGAGCTAGTCGTCGTGCTTTAGAGAATACAGGTGGTCCTGTAGTCGTGATGTGATGTGTAACGTTGCTGGTTACACACGGTAGTTTCGGTTGAGTTTGTTGTATCTCAGGGTACTTATCGAGTAGTGGTTGATAGAGTGGGTCTATCATATGTTTAACTGTGACTGGGGATACTCTACAACCAGTAAAAGAAGTTACGCAAACGGATAAATTAGTGTTTCCGTCTACTAGCCTCCGTTTGCGCGTATCGATGATCAGATTGTGGTGTTGTAGAAGGTCCATACCAATGATTGGTATAGAAACATCTGCAACAACGAAAATCCAGTGAATAGGTTTGCGTAAACCCACGTTAAGGTAAACGCACCTTTTGCCATACGTAGCGATCGGTTTTCCGTTTGCCGCCTGTAAGTTTAGGGTCGATTCCTGGAGTCGGTCGTTAGGATTTGCTGGGAGAACGCTAACTTCTGCGCCAGTGTCGACGAGGTAGCGAACTCTCGTTGTCACATCCGTGACGAATAACAGACGGCTTTGTTCGCCGGCTACGGTTGCCGTTAACGCATGCCGGCTTGGAAGTTTCCCGAATTGTTTTTCGAATCAGTCGGTTTCGTGTTGGGAAAATTGCAGGGTTTTCTGCAATTTCTGGAAAACTTTCCATACTGGTTATGATACCAGCACCAGTCGGGGTTATCTGTCTCTCGTGGTCTAGAGACAGATCGCTTACGAGAAATGCTTCTACGTGGAGTGCGCGATCTCTTGTGGTCGCTACGAAGATTAAGACAACGCGTGAGTGTATGACATAACTCGGTTATGTCATTCTGAGTCGTGTGAGGTTTTTCTTTGACTGAAAATACCTCGGTAGTAGAAGGTTTCGTAATTTCTAAAATGCGGTCGGCAGATGCAGCTAGCTCGTCTAAGCCGTTGTTCTGGAACGAGACCAGAACTGCTTGCACCTGTTGGGGAAGTTTTGACAAGAAGAGTTGTTTGAATAGACCTTCGTCGAAAGTTCTTGGGCCTATAACCTCTCTCATCCGTTGCAACATGTCTGTCGCAGAACCGTGTTGCAGGTCGATGTTATTGAAGAGTTGATCTAACCTTTGTCGATCGGTTAGATCTCCTCGTTTAAGAATCGAGCGTTTTAAGATTTCGTAAGGATCGGAAACATCACTAGTAAACATACTAGGTGTTACGTACCTGTTGAATTCGCGCGGTAGTGCCTTGACTACTGCGAGGAATTGTGCACGTGTGAACGAGGGGAAAATATATATATATCCAAGAAGAAACACGAAAAAAATCACAATGTTTAAAAAAAATAAAAAAAATAAGGCAATGATATATAAAAAATCCCAAAAAGGAACAGACTCACAGTTGCGATTAAGTGTACCAGATCACGTCGGTCTCACCAATGATGATGTCACAGGTATTCAGTGTTTGACAACGCTTCTACCAGTAACACCTTCTAATATATTTCGTTCCCACCAAGAGAAATCAAAAGACAGAGTCGAGGAGATCGGAAGAGTATATTTGGCGATGACCAATATATCGGAATTCTCTGATCTAATCTGGCTAGCGATTGCGGTTGATGTTGAGCACGGCGTTACCACACGTGATCTGGTGCGGATGCATGACCGAGCGCCTTCAGCTAGATGAGTCCACTAAAACATATGGTCAGCATCCAATGTCGAAAACTTACAGAGCTATTTGTTTTGAGGATTTATTTACCGCTACAGATCACTCTCCCCCTAGTGGGGCAGTGACGACCCTAAGACGTGGCCAGCCAGAAGTTTAAACCCAACGAGTTTGTCGTTGGTAAACACTCTTCTGATAGCTTACTAAGTGTAGCAGCGTCTGGTCGTCTTTCCTTACTATATGGGACCGAGGTACAACATAGTAAAAAAAGAAAGAGTTACAACGAAAATTTCGACTCCTCGTAAACTGCATCGTTCTTTTCCAGCCGTCCTAGAAAGGAAAAAAGAAAGTGTAAGTGCATGTCAAAATACACTCGTATGTGCGTAAAAACACAATGTCGGCGAAAAAATGGAAAATAAATTCAAACACACGTAATAGCGTTAAAAAAAATAATTTTTTTGTTTTTTGTTTTCAATAAAAATATAAATATATAGGCATACTAAAATTGTTTTTTTTTTGAAATATTATATATCGTAAAAAGAAAAATCGAGATAATATAAAATGTCGAGTAGTGCCTTACGTGCAGTAGTCGTTTAAATGTTCTGGAAATCTTACTCTTCTTCCAGAACGCGTCGTTTTAGGTTTATTATCAGACACATTCGGTGTATCATCGCTAGTGTTGGTTGTCGGTTGAGGAATTATGAGTGTAGGAGTCGTGTTGTGCGATTGCACCGAAGGAAAATCCACGTAGATAGGATTTCCTTCTAAATACGCTGCTTTTAAGCGAACGATGCTGATGCTATCGTTTGTTTCGTTCTTATCGACTATATTTTGGGGATTTATTTACCGCTACAAAGGCTTCGCGAAACTGTACGACATCGCTACAGAAGTTTATTTTCACGACGTCAGAGATAAATTAATAAAGCGTGATCGAAGGAAACAAGAACAGGTATGTAGTAATTCAAAGTGATAACTATTCTCTACTGCTTTATATGTACAGTCTTCAGTGTTAACGAAAATAAGGGTAAATGAAACTTCAAGTAGCTATTTGTGCGAACGCATTTTATTCAGATTTCGTTGTGACTTTTTTGTTCTTTACAATTCAGGATTCACAAGGAGATTAGTTTTATTTTTAATAGTCGAACAGGATTTACGAAAAGAAATAATCTGTGAAATATTTATCATTTTTACCCAAGTTCTAAATTAACATTTTTTATACTTGCGCTTACTTTCTTACTTGTACGGGGAACTCTTTGACCAAGTGTCGAGAGATCCTGTTAGATTTTAAATGCACATGCTTTATTGATAATATATCACCTGTACTTTCTTTTGCAGATCTTTTCAAATTAAAAAGGACTTGTCAATTAAAATCACAATACATAACGATTGATGCTCTAGCATCTGCCAAGTACTCATAATGTTGTACAATAATACACTTTTTCTTTCCAATCAATTTCTTCAAACGTATACCACTTTTTCGGTGGATTGCGGTTCTTATGTGGTGTGTTGGGGGAATAAAGGCGAACACAGGAGACGCTTGGGATTATGCCAAAGTTATTTTAAAAGTGAAAGCGAAATTAGAGAAAAGTAGACAATTTGGAGATATTTCAGTCTTCGACCTATATTAATCCGTGCAGTTTGTAATACTTTGGAAGTCCAATCTCGTTTTGAATATATCAACGGAAGGTGCTGATATTACGTGTTCCGGTAGAGAATTCCGGTAATTCACAACTCGGTGCGAGAAACGAAACTCCAGACGTAAACGATTTGATCTCGGTTTCCGAACTTTCTTCGAATGTCCTCTCAAATGATCGGTTCTAGACGGAAGCAAAAGATAAGACATGTTGATACCAAGGTCATCGTTCAGTATACGATAAGCCAATATTAGATCACCCCGGTAAGATAGCGGGAATAAGTTGAGTTGTCTCAGTTTGTCTTCATAAGATAGGTCAGAAAGACCTCGTACCATCTTAGTACCTCGTCGTTGGACTCTTTCTAGCATATCTGCTTCATATTTGAAACAAGGACTCGCTGCTTGAATCCCGTATTCTAAATGTGGTCGCACATAAATCGGGTATAATAATCTGAACATTTCATCATTTAAATACTGGAAAGACCTGCGAATAGACCATAATACCTTATAGCCTTTTGCAGCAGCAGCCTTACAGTGCCTAGTGGTTTTGAGGTCATTGCTTAATATGACTCCTAAATCTTTATAGTTTTTTTACCTTGGGTAACACGAATCCATATATTTCATAGTGATACGACTCATCATAGTTATTTAATTGCATCACTACACTCTTATTAGGATTTACTTCTAGTGACCACCCGTCTAACCATGCCACCAATGAGCTAAAATCATCCCGCAGTACCATACTACCCGACATACTGTGTATGGGTCTCCAAAATCTTTATGTCATCAGCGAAGAGTAGAACGGATGATTTTGCTATAGTTGGCAATTCATTTACATAAAGTAAAAAGAGAAGAGGACCGAGGATTGTACCTTGGGGAACTCCACTTTTTACAGGTACCCACGAGGAGAGAGCCCCATTAACCCTTACCCTTTGTCTCCTGTCATAGAGAAAGTTACTTTTCCAATCTACGGCTATATGATGGAATCCAAAACTTTCCAGTTTGAATTTAAGACCAGAATGGGAGACCTTATCGAAGGCCTTACTTAGGTCAATGAACATCACATCACAACCGTTTAGGGCTATATCTAGAATCCCTAACCAAGTGTTTTTTATATATTCGAGTAGTCTTACTTATTAAAACTTTACAGGCATTCCTAATATTACAATAAATGGACCCGTATTGTTCCAAGCCGGTAGAGATGAACCTATTCCAGTGCTTCCTCCTTCTTCTAAGTCTTCTGACTGGTTTAGTTATTCGTGGTGGACTGTTATTCGGTCTTAGGGGTACCAGGTGTGGTATGAATGGGGGCGTAACTAAACTGAACTTGCCTTTAAATACAAACCAATCTGTCTTGGCAGCGTATTCCTAATCACAATTGATTGATCACTGGGTGGTGATCAATGTCATGCTTGTCTAGTCCTTATTAGTGCAGATCGAATGCTATCGATCATGTTGCAATGTGGCCACCAGTCTAGGTGACTCGACACTGCGGGCACTATGTATTGAGATTTGGATGGTGGTTGGAGGTAGTCAACAGGAAACCCTGGACCCGGGTTTCGTGCTACTTGGCACTCGTCAGCAAGGTGTACCTGTAATCTTGAGGGGACTGGTGCTCCCTGGCGGATTCGATCTCGTGTCACCCAGCTTCACAGTCAGAGACGTTACCACTGAGCTATCCGAGCCGTGACTAACCTCCTGTCTCTGACTGTGAAGCTGGGTGACACAAGATCGAATCCGCCAGGGAGCACCAGTCCCCTCAAGATTACAGGTACACCTTGCTGACGAGTGCCAAGTAGCACGAAACCCGGGTCCAGGGTTTCCTGTCGACTACCTCCAACCACCACCCAAATCTCAGCGCATTCCTAAATAGCTAATATGTTAGCCTTCCATACATTTGGACGGGGTGTAATCTGATCGTATAGCATGTCCCGTTGCTTCTCCGATCCTAGGATTACCTTAAGGGGTCTGCATGATCGGGGTTCAACATTGTCATCGGTCCTCTTACCCATTTTAGCCAGTTTTTTGACCTGAAATCCTTGAAAGTTATCTGGTAAGATACTACGAATATATTCTTCCAGCTTCTCTGAATCATGCGCGTGTCTAATTTTGGGACCAGGGTCGTTTAACTCCAGCGATTTGCACACAACAATATTCGATGAGATTTGATTCTCCTTCTCAGTCACGCCAGGGTGGGTTTCTCTCTTATCATCAGATTTTGGTAGTGCACCTTGAGATTCACAATGTGAGCCCAATAATGACTTGCTAACCAGCTGCGTAGTGCCTACAGCCTTTTTCTTTTTGTCTCGTTTTCTCCGTACTGTAGTCCATTATTCATCTCTCAAGACACTGGGAGTATTTGGAACGGTGACGGTTCTATCCAGATCTTCAGTTTTCAATAGAGGTGCATGGTTACCAATATCATTGTCAAGTGGTACTAAACCCTTCGTTAATGTTAACGAAAATTTCATTTTTCCGTCACAGTCGGGTGTTTGAGGCGTCTCGTAACAGCATGTACTATATTGACACACTCTTCACTGTCAGTGCTACTGTTATCAGTGCAACCGCCATCGGTTTTCTTACAGGCCAAAGCCAATGAGCTCATAGCTTCCTATATTAGCAATGTCTTATTTGCACAGCAAAATATGCAAGGCCAATGCGAGTTAGGCTTCGAGCAACTTTCGTATGCGGTGGAATTTATGCGGGAACAGATCTTATGGACCCCTTTTCGGACTCATCACACTTCATTCCTTCGTCCACAGGGAACAAACAGTTTGGTTGTACACATTCATGAGTAGTACCAGCCATTAATGGCTGGTTGTCAGATTAAGGTTTAAAACATAATATGATCACATTATGAACGCAAATGTCAGTCAGTGAGTAAAAGAGTAAAACTTGACAAATTTTAGCAAGAGTTCAAACCTTGACTAAAGTACTTTAATATAAAGTAGACCAAGAATGCTTTTGATGCAACAATTACACAAAAGCGCAAAGGAGGGAGAGTAGCTCTATTCATTAGGAATGCTATCCCATTTGCCATTATCGATAGTGTATCCCATGAGAGTGGGACGTGCGAATTAGTTAGTTGCAGCTTGAAATGCAAGGGACAAGAGCTGCTGATTGGTTTGGTCTATCGCAGTCCAAACTGTGAGGCAAATGAGATCCTGTTAAGCAGTCTCAATACTTGGTCCCAAAGTGGTCGATGTCTAATCCTAGGGGACTTCAATGCACCTATGGTAGACTGGGAAAATCTGCGAACTAAATCGTCGGAGAATTCTTTCGAGCAGGAACTAGTTGATGGGGTTATCAAATGTGCTCTAGTGCAACATGTGAAAGAAGCGACAAGGTACGATCTGGACACTGAATCATCCTTATTAGATCTTATACTGACTCACTATGAGGATGATGTTGCGAACCTCCATCATATGCCGCCCCTAAGTAAAAGTGATCACGCAGTTTTAATTTTCGACTTCCATATAACTGCCAGTCACGAGCACGCATCGGTCCAGTCCAGACCCAACGTCTGGAAAGCAAACATACCAGACATCATGCACTCAACATCGTTAATAGATTGGACAATAGACCCAGAGTCCTCAATTGAAACGGCCTGGGATGCATTTCGAAATTCATACTTAAAAGTTACCACACCTCACATCCCTTGGACTATACCAAAGGGGCCGAAAAACTCGCCACCATGGTTCAGTAGGGAGGTCCGTATCCTTCTCCGTAAGAAAAGGAAATGTGGGATAAATTTAGGTTACTGGGGACTGATGAGTCAAAATCTCAGTATCGAAGGGCTCGGAATACTTGTGCCTCGACCCTCCGTAAGTCTAGAAAATTGTACGAAGGAAAACTTGTTAAGGAATCCATAGAATGTCCTAAACGCTTGTATTCTTATATAAACCAAAGGACAAGGAGAAAAGGAAATATTCCTGCTCTATGGGGAGGACGACTTTGGTAAGGCTCAAGTGTTCTCGAACTACTTTAGCAACGTATATACCATAGAAGCGCCTTTCCCGTCAGCGTATACAGATCCCCCCACACATACACTGGATAGCGTGACCATTAAAGAACTCGATGTCTTTGGTCTGCTAAATAAGCTTGACATAGGTAAATCCACGGGGCCCGATGAATTACATCCTAGGCTACTGAAGGAATTATCTAACTTCGTTGCAAGCCCTTTAAGTACATGCTTCAACCTATCCGTTAAGCAGGGTCGTTTACCAAAAGACTGGAAAAACGCCATAGTAAGTCCTGTCTTCAAAACAGGTACAAAACATAAACCTGAGAATTACCGCCCCGTTAGCCTAACTAGTGTGGTTGTTAAAATCTTAGAAAAGATTATTCGGAAGGAGCTGTTTAAGTATCTCGATAAAAACCGGATCCTTTCGGAGAAGCAGCACGGCTTCAGAATAGGTTATTCTTGTCTTACTAACTTATTAGTGGCTCGTGAAAGCTGGTGCGCTCTTAAGGACCAAAAGCTACCTGTAGACGTCGCCTTCATTGATTCCAGCAAAGCTTTTGACAAAGTTAAGGAAAGTCGGGATTAGAGGCAATTTATTGATGTGGATGAAAGACTTCTTAGTCGGGCGTCAACAAAGAGTTCAGGTGAACTCAAAGTTATCTAGCTGGGAAACTGTGCTTAGTGGAGTGCCCCAGGGTACAGTTTTAGGGCCAGTGCTATTCCTCTTGTATGCAAATGACCTTCCTTGTCTCCTATCATCATCGGTCTTGCTATATGCTGACGATGTCAAGATATGGAGAACGATACGATGTAAGAGTGATAGCTTAGAACTTCAAAATGACCTGAAGAAGTTATCTGAATGATCTCAAACATGGCAGTTGCCGATAAATACTTCCAAGTGTGTTGGGATGCATATCGGTCATCAAGGCACAGATACATACACGATGAATAACACTGAGCTACCTGTCGTCCAGACATATAATGACTTAGGAGTTATCGTTAGTCAAGACTTAAAGACTACTGCACACTGCCGTGCAATAGCCGCCAAAGATTTTAGAACCTTATGGTCAATACGTAGAGCTTTTAGTCATGTCGACGCTGAAAAGTTTTTAACTTTGTATACAGTGTTCGTTCGTCCTAAACTTGAGTACTGCATACAAGCGGCTAGCCCCTGCTTAAAAAAAGAGAGTGGGCTTCTGGAAAAGGTTCAGAGAACGGCGACTATGCTGATTCCCGGAATAGCGAAGCTTCCGTATGAAGTCTGACTGGCCAAGCAGAACCTTTTCCCGTTGTCATATCGCAGAACTAGAGGCGACTTGATTACAGTCTACAAATTGCTTAGTGATAAATTTGCACCTAATATGCCCTCATTTTTCTTGTCTTCCAAAACAGAGAATCTACGAGGACACTCCAAAATGTTCATAAGCCGAGAACAAATTACTTGTCAGCTGACTATCGACTTTCCCATCGAATCATCAACGAGTGGAATTCACTACCTCAGCACGTGGTTGAGGCTCTGTCCGTCGACTCTTTCAAAAGAAAGTTGGATCAACTGAGAGACCACCATTGCCAGGACTAACATAGGCCATCAAGCCTCCTGTCCTTCCCAAACTGAAAAGCAAGGATTGTCACGAGTACAAAATCAATATCTTCGAAGGTTCAAAATGGTTCAAATGGTTGTGGACGGAATAGAAGAAGCTTTCGCTTAACAGGCTTCCGTGTCTAGTAGCAGGGGATCACCAAATCCTCCAGGCAGGAACCTAGGTATGTTAACAATAAAAAAGGAAAAGAAATTGGTAAATCATAATGTGATGCTGTCCTTGGTCCTTAAGAATAGGTCAAGTTGCCTCTTGAAGGACTCCTGAGAAGTCGCTTGGACTAGCTCGGCCGGCAGCGAATTCCAGCTTTTGACAACTCTTAAGGAGTAGAAATTGTGTCTACATTCCGTCTTGCTATGTTGTGTTTCCAGTTTCTGGGTGTTACCCCTTAGATTATTATTCGAACTAAGCTTAAGTAGGTGTTTAAGAGGATGTCCAGAAGTGTTAAGAATACTATAAGCCATTAGTAAATCACCTCTAAGACGCCTATATTCTAGTGGGTAAAGGTCTAGTGAACGGAGGCGTTCTTCGTAAGGCTTAGATTTGAGTCCTCGAACTGATTTCGTAGCTCGCCGTTGGATACGCTCCAAAGTGACCTTGTCCTTATGGAGTGAGGGGGGGAGTACTATGTTTCCGTACTCTAAATGGGGACGGATGAAACTATTGAAGATTGTATGGAAAGTTCGTCCGTCAAACTGTCCAAAAATGCGCTTCAACGTTACCAGTGCAAGGTTTGCTCGGAAGGCATTTTTGTCACAGTTAGCGTAAGACTTTAAGTCATGGGGCACCAGGACTCCTAAATCTTTTTCGACTTGGGATACTACTAGAGAGGAGTTTCCTAAGTTGTAACTGTAGTTTGCAACATGTCGCAGATGGACTACTTTACACTTTGAAGTGTTAAAGGTAAGTCCGTTATTGTCTGCCCAACTTTGAAGTCGCGTCAGATCCTCCTGAAGTGCCTGTGTATCGTCTTGGTTGCGTATCTCTCTCCAAAGTTTCACGTCGTCGGCAAAAAGTAGTAAGTCTGACGTTACCTGTTGAGGAAGATCATTTATGTAGATCAAGAAGAGAAGAGGCCCTAGTACTGAGCCCTGGGGGACCCCACTAGGACATTCCATAGCCTGAGATAAAGTGAAATTAACCCTAACCTTAAAGTGTCGATTTTTTAGGTATGAAGTAAGCCAATCGATTAGAGGTGGTTTGATACCTAGTCGTTTGAGCTTGTTGATAAGACACAAGTGGTTAACCTTATCAAAAGCTTTTGAGAAATCAAGGTAAATGACATCAACCTTTCCCTTGCAATCGAGGATGCTTGTCCATCTGTCCACCGCAGTCAGCAGGTTGGTTATACAAGAGTAACCCTTCCTGAAACCATGCTGTTGGGGTGAGAAGAAATTTAAGGACAGTAGATAGTCATTTAAACCGTCGCATATCAGGGACTCCATGAGTTTTGAAGGTAATGACAGAAGAGCCACCGGCCGATAACTTGAAGGTTCATTGCATCGACCACCTTTGAAAATTGGTGTGATGTGAGCCAACTTCCAGTTTTCCGGTAATTTGCCTCGGCTAAGCGAGTGTGAAAACATCACGCTAAGCGGCGTTGCCAGGATTGAGGCTGCCTCCCTCAGTATGGCAGGATGAACCATATCCGGGCCAGGAGAAGTGTCAAGTCTTAAGTGCTGCAATTTCCGGAACACCAAGTCAGCGCTTAGGTCCACTTCAGAAAGTCCTGTGGAGTTGGAGATGAGACTGTCGTCAATAAAGTTGATGTCAGCCGGTTGAAATGTTTGAGAGTAATGGGCCGCCAGAAGGTTAGCGGCGTCGCGATCGTTGTTGGTCGGGCCGTTAAGACCTACCAGTTGAGAAACTCCTGTTTTGGCTTGACGAAGAGAGGCTGCATAACGGAATAGGCTTCTAGGGTTAGAGGCGAATTTGTCCATAAGCTTTGTTTGGTACTGAAGCCTGTCTTCTCTTATAGCCTTCGTGCATGTGTTCCTGATATGTTTGTATTGCCTATACGCTCCATCGTTATTAGTTCGTTTGTATTCCGCCCAGCAGTGCCTTTTGCGGCTTAGCAGGCGAAGGGTACGGTTCTTGATTACTGTAGGTGGCTTGCAGCTTTTGGGAACCGTTTGAGGAACTGAATGGTCTGTAGCACATAAGAGCGTGTGCAGTAAGAAGTCCCAATGACCATCCACATCGATTTGAGGGTGAACATCCCAAACCACCTGTTGTAGATAGTCATGTAGAGCTGGCACATTCAGCCGTTTAAAATTCCAACGCAAGTTATTGTTGGGATACCTTAGCTTAGTTTTGATGACAAAACTGAAGGCTATGACGGCATGATCGCTTTTTCCCAGAGGAGCCAGGATTGAGAGGTTGTCGACTAGGAATTCTTCGTTAGTGAATACACAGTCTAAGCGCGATGGTGTCTGACTGTTTCTCCAACGAGTTGCCGACCTCACATTTTCATATAAGCCCAAGTCATCGATGAGGTTGAAGAACCGAGCTTCAATTGAGTTGTCGCCTCCAGTGTACGTGTGTTCCGCGAAGTTGACTCTAGGGAGATTAAAGTCCCCTAGAATCAGGATGTGTGTGAAACCGAGACGGATAGAGCGGGATAGTCCTTCCAGCATACGACTATCGTACTCGGTGTCGGCAGTTGGCTTCCTGTAAATGACTCCGACTAGACACCTCGAAGTACTAGACAATCTTACAGAGCACCATATGGATCCCTCAAGATTGTTAAACTCGAGGTTGTGAACTTGGGGCACCTCCAAGCAAGAGCTTATGTATATGGCTACTCCGCCCCCAATTCCTGTTTTTCTGTCGTTGCAGAACAAAGTCACCCCAGGTAATGCTAACTCTTGGTCCGAGAACTGAGAAGATATCCAGGTTTCAGATATTCCTATTAGATGGGCCTTATTAGCATTGCTAAGTTCACGTAATTCATCCAGTTTGTTTGGTAGACTCGCGGCGTTCATATATAAGCAGTTTATGCTTTCAATTTGGAACGCGTGAGCTTCGTCCTGTTTTTCTGTATGAACCTTATGTGAATGGACAGGTAGCCCACCTATGTGAGGTTTGCCGAGGTGGTAGGCCCTGTCCTTTACACGTTTTTTTTATCGTTTAGACAGTCCACAAGTGGAATGGTCAGCTCCAACTTGTCTTTGTTCTTGGTCCTAACTTCGTATGGCCTATCCGGGTGCATGTGGATTCCAGGTGGCAATCGACGTCTGTTGGCACGAAATGCTTCCAGAACTGCAGCCGCCATGTGGGAAGATGGGAAGGTTATCTTCATTAGACGGGGTCTAAGATCACCGTCCTTCTTGGCTAGTCTCGTCACATGCTGAGTCAGTATGTGTTTGAGCCTCAAGGACTGTTTGATGAATTTCCATTCCCTGATGTCAGAATTTGATTGAGTAGGGTCTGCATTTTCCGGTATACCTTGGACAATTATGTTTCTTCCGCGGAAAAACTTCTCACGAGATTCTTTAGGGACGTTTCGTATGATACTGCGCTCAGAGTTAGGTATGTCGGGCAGTATTCTTACGTTACCATCTGATTTCGGCAAGTGGCTTGCTAGCAAGACGTCCTCTACGTCGGTAGCAGCCTTAAGTGTTACTCGGAGAAGCCTCGGGTGATTTAGATGCTTAGAATCCTTTCCTCGAGTGAGCCGGGTGACCGTCAAAGGCTCTATTCTAGGAAGTTCGAGCTTCTTGTTCAATTCACCCCAGAGCATCCTGTCGTTTTTGTCCTGCAGACTGAGAGGAAGATCAGGCTTGTCAACGAGGTTCATGATAATGAGAGAATCGTCACGAACTGTTGTTAATTTACCAGGTTTCACGATGGGTTCAGGTTTAGTAACTTGTTGTTTGGAGGTCAGTGTGCGTTTATGAATCATGGGCTCTTTATTGACCGGACGAACAGTCTTGGGGGTAGACTGTGCGACTAAATTACCAGTTATTTTCCGTGCAGCAACTCTTGGGCTTAGGCGGTGATGCCTGGTTCTTTTGGGCTCTCTTAACGTGGGTCGAATCACATGCAGGGTTTTTGGCAACCACTGTTGTGTTCGGGGACCCTGAGCTGGGAGACCCGAGTTTGCCTAGGGAGTTCAGTACCGTCGACGTAATGATGGTACTGAGCCTCGACACGTCGTCGTTAGTGTGGATGGATGCTCCATCGATGGAATACCTATCGATATCCCTGTTTTTGAGTCCGTTGCACTCTCTTGTTTGTATATCAGTTTTTTTACTATCGTATTCCAAGTTAACTGACAACTTGTTCCGAAGACTTGTCAGTAGGACAATGATGTTACTCAGCAAGACTACGGAGTCTGTGTTGCACGTGACACACACCCACTTTTGCTCTGACTTGCTGAGTCTGTTGTAAGCAGTTGCTGTCAGATCTGTGCATGCTTCGTGGAACCAACCTTTGCAGTTGTCGCACTGCATGCCAGTTGTGACAGCAAAACGGCATCCCGGACGTTTGCATGAGTTTTTCATGACGGTGTTGAAGCAAATTATGTTATAGATGCTTGCAAGAGCCTAGGACCTTTTAAAAAAAAACACTAAAAAGCACACTGAAAACGGACAAAAATGGACAAAACGAGTGATATAAACTGAAACTAGTCTATACGTGAAAAACAAAAAAAAAACCGAATAGTAAGCTGAGGCAAAACCACAGGTAACTATTAAATATAGTGAAACTAAAAAAAAAAGTAATCTACCGAACGTATAGCTCAGGATAGATTCTTTAGAACTGAAATGGTACTTTTGTTGCGTAAGAACACAGCAAAAGTTTGATAAATGCAAATCACGTTAGGACTAAACTTCCCGTTCGAAAAGCGCGGTCAAGATTTTTTTTCGTCCTATATCGTGCATCATTACGATGGTATCGTCTTCGTTACTTGAAGGATGGACGTTATCAGACATAGTGTGGCTGAATCCTAGTGTCTTGATTTGACCGCTTCTGCAAAACTTCACGAATCGTCGATGTCACGCACCAATCATCTTCCGACAGTTTGACCTTCAAGTGCTCAGCAGCTTCTATCAGCGGGGGGCTCCTGAAGCTTTTTGTTGTAATCTACGTAACATTCCAACTTCCTATCTCGTAAGTTCATGGTAAACTGAGATTTTTATTCAAATCGTCATTTGATATTTTCCTTTTTACTTTATTGACGCCAATTTTCCACGCAGAATCCTTTTTCACCTCTCGTTACTATTAAAATTTCAGTTACAATTTGGAAATGACAGAAGGCTAAATTTGCATGCGTTAGTTCTGCAAATTAGGTTATCTCAGTTCATTCTAAGGTCCTTCTAGCCAGCATCTAACCTTATTTATTTTTAGCAAGCACTAATTTTAAGTATAAGGAGAGACATCGTCTAACAAGGCGACCCCCCCCTGCACCAAACGAACGATGGACTCAAATACTTACTTACTAACTTACTTACTTATGCCTGTTACTCCTAATGAAGCATAGGCCGCCGACCAGCATTCTCCAACCCACTTTGTCCTGGGCCTTCTTTTCTAGTTCCATCCAATTCTTGTTCATTTTTCTCATGTCTATCTCCATTTCTCGGCGTAATGTGTTCTTTGGTCTTCCTCTTTTCCTTTGGCTTTGGGGATTCCATGTGGGGGCTTGTCCTGTGACGCAGTTGGGTGCTTTCCTCAATATGTGTCCTATACCACTTCCAGCACTTCTTCCTCCACTGGGATCTTATTTGTTCTCTCCAATAGTAGGTTGTTGCTGATAGTGTCTGGCAAACGGATCCGAAGTATTTTGCGTAGACAGCTGTTAATAAGCACCTGTATTGTCTGGATGATGGCTTTCGTAGTTCTCCAGGTTTCCGCCCCATACAACAGAAGAACTGTCTTGACATTTGTATTGAAAATACTGACTTTAGTGTTGGTTGACAGTTGTTTTGAGTTCCCGTTGTTCCTCAGTCGTAAATATATTGCTTTTGCTCTGCCGATCCGCGCTTTCATATCTGCATCAGATCCACCATGTTCATCAATGATGCTGCCCAAATATGTAAAGGTTTTTACATCTTCCAAATCTTCTCCGTCAATTGTGATTAGATTTGTGCACGCTGTGTAGTATCGGAGAATGTTGTTTTTCCCTTTGTGTATATTAAGACCTACTGCTGCTGAGACTGCTGCTACACTGGTTGTCTTCTTATGCATTTGTTGTTGCGTTTGCAATAGAAGAGCCAGATCATCTGCGAAGTCTAGATCGTCAAGCTGCATTATACCTGTCTACTGTATCCCATGCTTCCCTTCAGATATTGACGTCTTCATGACCCCGTATATCAACAGGAGAAAAAGAAAGAGTGAGAGTAAGCATCCTTGCCCGACACCGGTCTCTACTTCGAACGAGTCTGTCAATTGTCCTCCATGCACCATTTTGCAGTTAAATCCATCATATGAATTCCGTATGATGTTGACTATCTTCTGAGGCACGCCGTAGTGTCGAAGAAGTTTCCATAGTGTTGTTCTGTCCACGCTATTAAATTCTTTCTCGTAGTCAATGAAGTTAATGTAGAGTGATGAATTCCATTCAACTGATTGTTCCACAATGATCCGTAGAGTTACGATTTGGTCTGTACAGAATCTATCCTTCGGGAATCCTGCCTGTTGGTCTCGAAGTTGGGCGTCTACGCAGTCCTTCATCCTGTTTAACAATACCCTGTTAAAGACTTTTCCTGGTATTGAGAGAAGAGTGATGCCCCTGTAGTTATCACACTTGTTGAGATCGCCTTTCTTTGGTATTTTGACCAGAGGTCCTTCTTTCCAGTCTTTTGGTACTTGTTCCTCATCCCAAATCTTATTGAAGGGAATGTGGAGTATCCTTGCAGTTGCCGCTACGTCTGCTTTCAGTGCCTGTGCTGGAATGTTGTTTGGTCCTGCTGCTTTGCCACTCTTGATTGTCTGATGGCCATGCTGATTTCTCCAATTGTTGGTGGCCAACATCGGTTGGGAGGTTCGTGTGTGCTGCTTCGATATTGGGTGGGTTCAGTGGGGCTGGTCGATTCAAGAGTTCTTTGAAGTGTTCTACCCACCTGTTTCGTTGTTCTTCAATGTTGGTGATTACCTTTCCTTCCTTACTTTTCACTGGTCGCTCCGGTTTACGGTGATTTCCATAGAGTTTCTTTGTCGTGTCATACAGTTGTCTCATGTTTCCTTCTCTTGCAGCCTTTTCCGCCGTCGTTGCTAAATCTTCCACATATTTACGTTTGTCAGTTTTGATGCTCCTCTTCACTTGCTTGTTTACTTCTGTGTATTCAGCTTGTGCCTTGGTTTTTTCTACCGTTGTTCGGCTGGTATTGATTGCTGCCGTCTTGTTCCTCCTTTCTTGGACCTTATCCAGTGTATCAACAGTGATCCATTCCTTGTGACCCAGAACCTCACGACGTGTTGAGGTGACTACCTCCTTTATCACTTACCGGTTGCTCTCCATAGTACTTCCTCCTCTAATGAGTAGATCATGAAAGGCCTGGAACTTATTGCTGAGGACTATCTTGAATTTGTCGAGTTTGTCGGTATTTCGAAGAAAAGCCGTAATGAACTTTTGTGATATTGTCCGCCCCGTTGTCCAGTACTTCTTGAGTTTCAATTTCATCTTGGCGACCAGCAAGTGATGATCTGGTGCTATATCAGCCCCCAAATGCCCTGGTACGGCCGAGAGTGGGGAGAGTCCGCTCTCCCTCTCGAAATGCTCTCACACGGCCACGTGTATATAGCCTCTGCCAGGGAAGTCCTATTCACTGCCTTCTCGTGGCGGGGGTGTTGTTTACGAAAATGAGGGGACGAAAAGCGAATGTCCGGCGCTTTAACCGGATTCAAAACCAATGGTGCACATGGGCTCCAGTATCCTGCGGGAACAAATGGCGTATGAACCAATTGCTGGTCACCGGCTACCATCGGACTGCATCTCCTTACGATGCTCCACTGCCTTGTGGGTTAGACCATTAGGTCAAAGGCTCGGGGTGTGGCCCCCTAAGAGAACCACCTGCTTCGGTTTGGGCACCCGGGTAGTATCATAGCCCTCACACATATCGAATGAGATTTGTGTGGCGCACATGTATTTGGTGCCTCTTTGTACCATTATCTATGTGTTGAAATAAAATAAATAAATATCAGCTCCTCTCTTGGTTCTCACGTCCTCTATAGTCCTCCTGAACGTTTTGTTGATGCAGATATGGTCGATTTGGTTTTGCGTGGTGTGATCCGGTGAAGTCCATGTGATTTTGTGAATGCGTTTATGTGGGAATATAGTTCCGCCTATGACTAGTTTATTAAAGGCACATAAGTTTGCAAATCTCACCATTTTCGTTCCTTTCTCCCAGTCCGTGTCGTCCCATAATGTCTTCATATCCAATGTTGTTCATTCCAACCTTGGCATTTAAATCTCCTATCAGAATGGTGAGGTCCTTTGTTGGGCACTTCTCGATGATTGACTGCAGCCTATTGTAGAATTGATCTTTAGCGTCTTCATTGTGGTTGTTGGTAGGCGCATAGTATTGAATGACGTTCATTGTAATGCCCTCTTTCTTTGTTTTGAAGGAGGCTTTGATGATCCTTGGTCCATGAGATTCCCATCCTATAAGTGCATTTTGTGCTCGTTTGGACAGCATCAATGCAACTCCTTGTGTATGTGGGGCATTTTCTTCTTTATGGCCGGAGTATAACAGAAGCTCTCCTGAAGTTAGTCGTTGTTGTCCAACTTGCATCCAATGTGTTTCACTGATCCCAAGCACCTCTAAGTTGTATCTCCTCATTTCTGCAGCAATTTGGAAGGCTCTCCCGGTGTCCCACATTGTACGAATATTCCATGCACCTAAATAAATAGTCGCTCTGGTTGTCAGAAGGGGCATCGGCCTCGTGACTTCCGAAGGAACTCGGCTTTCATCATGAGGCGTCATAGTTCTTCTAAATGAAGACCTGACACCCAGGGCACAGTTTAAAAGGTTTGAATAATTTTTTCTGGTCAGCGTTTTTTTAGCGAGTTAGTTTTTTACGGGATGGGGTCGCTAACCCCATGCCCAACCCTCCTCCTTTATCCGGGCTTGGGACTGGCAGTAGCCCCCGGAGGGACTTCAGGCGGACTCAAATAGACCATGAAATTACAAGGAAATAATTAGTAACATTTTTATGAACAAACTACCTTCTTCACTCCACCAAATTCAAACGAAGGGTTATGAACAAACTGTTGTTCACTTGTCATACTTTGTACAGCTTTATTCCAATAGTCTAGAGTCTGTCTATAATAATAAAGGTGAAGAAATACATAAATCATGACTAGTAAATCCTATATTCGGATACGGATGGATATGTTATGTGATTAAGGGTAATCAGTAAGATTTCCAGGAATTAAGTATTGCTCTAGTTGTCATTCACTAAAAAGAAAAAATTGTGATTATAAAGTATTTCCTCTCTGAAGGGATAAGAATACATTGGAACGTATCTAAAAGCGAGTCATGAAATCAGCTTGGTGACTCAAATTCAAGTTTTATGAATAACACCTCAATTCAATAAACCTTTACCCATTAAGGTATAGACGTTTCAGAGGTGATCTAATGACTAATAACATCCTAAATACTCATTGACAGCCTTTTAAATACCTCAGTCCCATCGTAAACAAGACATAGCAAGACGGACTGTAGGCATGCCGTTTGCTCTTAACGAGTAGTCAAATTCCGGAATTCGCTGCCGGTTGGGGTAGTCCAAGCGACTTCGCAGGAGTCCTTAAAGAGGAAACTTGACATATTCTAAGGAAAGTATCACTATGATTTATTCATACTTTTTTCTGTTTTATCGTTTAAATGTACATAGATTTTTGCGTGATGGATTCGGTGATCCACTGTTAGATACGGAAGCCGTTTAAGTGAAAGCTTCTATCTCATCCAGAACCTCTCGCACTCATTTCGTGTCCCCACTCTGAAATTGCTCCAGTGCATTCCAGTCCTTTTGAAGTAAAGGGATCACTGAATTTCCATGCACTAATTGATACCAAATAAAACTTGAATAATTATTGGAAAATTCTATTTTTGAAAATGCACTTCAAAGTTACTAGTGCAGGGTTTTGCTCTAGAGGCATTTTTGTCGTAGCCAAAGCAAAACCTTAGATCATAGAGTACTAAAACATCTAAATCTTTTCTACATAATGACGCATCTATAGGAGAATTACCTAGTTTATATGAATAATTTTTAACATGTCTCAGACTGGTTAACACATGGAAGAGTTGAAAGTTAGTCCATTGTTATCCGTCCATCTTTGAATTTGAGTGAGATCCTGAAGTGCAAGCTCACCATTCTGTTTGAACTCTTCTCTCCAGGGCTTAACACTGCCAGCAAAAAGTGATATCTTAGAGGATGTTTGCTGGGAAAGGCCATTTATATGTACTGGAAAGTTCTTACTACCGGACACTGTTGGATTCCACTAGGACATTCTATAACCTAATAGATAAGTGATTTATACAGATTTTAAATAACTGAATATTTAGGCAGGACTTAGGCCAGTCTACCAGTGGCGACTGGATACCTATAAGGATGAGCTATTTGACAATAAATATGATCGGCCCTACCAGTTTTCGAAAAATAAAGTTACATTATATCGACCTTACGCTTAAGATGAAGGATTGCGGTCCATCTATCCACTGCAGTCATTAGGTTTGTAGTGTATGCAGTACGTAGAAGAATGTCCAGCAAATTATACATATTTGTATTCAAAATTATCTTTTATTTATGTTACTTCCAAGCGGCTAAAATTTCAAAAAAAAAAAACGTTGTCGCCAGTTTCTTTGTTTTATGGTAAAATTGCAGTTGTTCGCATCGTCTAAAGTTGTACTATCATACTAAGTATTCACTTCTATTTTCAACAATTCTAATATTATTATTATGGGGCTGTGGAGGTTGCTAAGGTGGTCGCGCAATTTCGTGGATTGGTCGAAGTTAGACACTAACACTGTCGAGTGCCGGTTCAGTAGTCTAGAGGTTAAGTATTCGCTCACTAGACCGAAGATCCAGAGTTCGAATCCCCCGAGCGGGACCGTAGTTCCGCACTGCTGAGGAGTCCCGTACTAGACCGTCCATTGCTTCCAGGTTTTCAATGGTGGTCTAACATCAATCGACTCATAATCTCAATCTAAAAATTCTAACATTATTTTTAGTGGTACATAGCTTTCCACTTTGTTTGGATAAAGGACATGGTTTACGCAGCACCCATAAAATACCCAAGAGATATAAGCTGTGATGTGGATTTTTGTAAACTAGTTTTTAGTGGTCCCGTAATCATAAAGCACCGATTTTTTATACTTATTTTCCAGAAATAGACTTCATACATAAACCAAATGACAAACTTTGATGTAATATGAATCCCGAATGTCGAAAACCCGTTTTATTATGGGGTGTTCTTGGCGGGTTTATGACTGGGACTCTCGATTTTCTGCGAACAAGTAAAGAACGAAGGATTTTTCTACAATTTCGTCACCTTAGGTAACCTTCGTCGTGGTGTGCATGTTGGTTTAGTGTCCATAATGTTTATATCTACATGTGCTAAGTAAATCCTATTATCTAACATAACGTTACTCCAGCATAACATGCCATCATTTGAAGTTCAAGCGTAACCAAGAAAATCGGATGTCATATTTTGATTTTAAAAAGCGGTTGGATGAAGAACTAGCTCAAAAGCTTTCATTATCACAACAAAAAATATGATGAAAGACCTGCAACTAATTGTAGACTATGAATAGTAATTTGAATCATTTTTCCTATCCAAAAAACGTGTTCTAGTTTATAGATAATGGTCGTTTTGTTTTATTCTTGGTTATTGTAATTTAATGAACTGACTAGTCATTATCTATTGGGTCATGAATTTGGACTAATCCACTCTCAAATCGACTGGTATACTTGAAACATTCGTTATCTGCTGAGTAATGCTGGTTATTGTTATATGTGGCTTATAAATGAACACATCCGCAGTTTCCATTTACTAATCATCACTATGCGAATCTAGGTGTATTCATCTTTACGCTAGGAAGTTTCGGAATATTCCAAGCTTAACGTATTAACTCCAAAAAATTATGATGAAGAATATCTGTTGATAACATCTTAGTGTGGCAATAGATAGAAAAATGTAAATAAATAATATTTAGCTTTAAATAGTTAGTCAAGCGATTTATTCGTGATTTTGAAGTAATCCAGAAAATATCCCAAACTAATGTATGCTGGTTGTTAACTATCGCAGAAATATAACCGGTGTACCATTGACATATGTATTAATGACTTATTATAAAATCTCAGTAGGTATTTTCCGATCCCATATAATAGAATTATTTCCGAATTCAACAGTAAAAGATGTCTCCAACCTGCAAGGTTTTTGCATTTAATTCCAACATTCAAGATTAGTGGATATTCAGTTCTTACATTACTTTAGGAAAATATAACAGTAACGTGCCTAGTTTTGAAATATTAGTTGCTGTGTATCTGTTACCTAACTAAATGCACAATCACGGCATTGGCTAACATTCTGTGTAGAAGTTAATGATGCACCTTTGGCCCCCTAAGATAACCACCTGCTTCGCTTTGGGCACCCGGGCAGTATCACAGCCCACACACAAATGATGAACTCTCTATGTCTATGGAAGCTACTTTTCTCGCTTCGGAAAACAATCAATTGATTCACATTATCATTACAATTATTGTCATTATTAATATTATTATTATTACTATTATTGTCATTATTATTATTATTTACCACATTATTCACCCTCTTTTATACTTATACAGCGGCTCGTCTTTGGTGGAAATTCGACTGTATCTAAACGTTATCGAGTCACTGTCCGGTTGAAAATTGTATGTTACCACCGAATATGAGTACTGAAGCAGTTTTTCTGAAACCACGTGCACCATTCAAACTGGCTGCCTTCAAAGTTCGCACACTTATGCAGGTTGGACAACAGATAGGGCTGGCTATGTCTTTGGAAAGTCTTAATATCGATGTCTACTGCCTATCCGAGACCCGTATTCAAGACTCTGGTGAAGTACTACAAATTCGCTCTTCATCTGTCACTTCAAAAAGCTTGTTTTACGCGCGCTTATCCGGGGACCCTGTGGCATCTTCGTCTGGTCTTGCTGGCGTTGGTGTCGCACTAAGCGCTAGAGCTGAGGCAGCACTAATCGATTTGATCCCCATTAACAGTCGGTTATGTGCTGTTAGATTAGAAAGTTCCATCAAAGTGAGAAGAAATCGGCGTGAGAAACGATGTCTTTTCGTCATCTCCGCCTATGCCCCGACAGATTGCAGCCCGGATGCAATCAAGAATGAGTTTTACCACCAGTTATCAGTTCTTCTCCAGAAAGTGCGTTCGACAGATATTGTAGTACTAGCCGGAGACTTGAATGCCCAGGTCGGGCGTCTAGGCACAGAAGAGAGTCGTTTAGGTGGCCGATGGGGACTCGTTGGTCGCAGGTCAGATAACGGGGACCGTCTACTGCAACTTTGCACAGACCACAACCTGTTTCTGGCTAGCACTAACTTTCGGCACAGTCATCGCCGATGTGCCACCTGGCGTCCTCCCTCTGCATCTCAAGCCTGGACTCAGATTGATCACATCGCGATCAGCTACCGCTGGCGTGGTTGTGTACAAGACTGTCGCTCCTTTTGGAGTACCTATCTGGACTCTGACCATGCTTTGGTCTGTGCCAATCTTACCTTACTTTTCAATGGCCAACGAAGTGACCTCCACCAACGGATTGATGTTAGCAAGTTGGTTGCAACTTTTGTTGCATCTAAGTATCGAACCGAGCTAGCTCCTAGGCTTGCTACCATTCCACCGAAAAGCATAGATGAGCATTGGTTGCAATTGCATGACGCCATGAAAATGGCGGGTACAGTCAGTTGTGGGTTTGCGAAACGTCCCGCTTATAAGCGCTGGGTTTCTTCTGGTTCCTTACAACTCATTGAAGCCCGTCGGTCTACTCCGGGTGACCGTCAGTTTGACCATAAACGAAGGATGTTACGTAAGGAAATTGGGCAAAGCTTGCGTAAGGACCGAGAAGCCTGGTGGTCGATGCGTGCTAATGAGCTGGAAGCAGCAGCTGTATCTGGTAACTACCGGAAACTCTTCCAGCTCATCCGAGCCACTGGCAGCAAAAGTCTGGTGTGAGCGAAACAATCTGCGAGGATGATGGGATGCCAATCACTAACATCCATCGACGTCTTGGACGATGGGCAGAATTTTTCGAAGGGCAGTTCAACTGGCCTGCTGCTCCGGCAACATCGGTCAGACTGTCCTGCCCTCCATGGCCGGTGACGACTGATCTACCAAACGAGGAGGAAGTCCGCAAGGAACTCCAACTCTTGAAGCGTTACAAATCACCTGGCCCAGATGACTTACCTCCAGCTCTTTTTAAAGATGGTAGTGACTTTTTGACTAAGGAATTGACGACGTTGTTTAAAAAGGTTTGGGTGTTAGAGAGTGTACCAACGTCATGGAATGAGTCGATAGTTGTCCCTACGTTTAAAAAGGGTTCACGTCCTTCCTGTAACAACTATCGGGGGATAAGTCTACTTCCGATTGCGTCCAAGCTATTGGCTTCCATCATACTTCGTAGGTTGTTCAAAACCCGAGAAAGATTGACTGGCGAGGAGCAGGCTGGGTTTCGTTCTGGTCGAGGATGTATTGATCATATCTTCACCCTCCGCCAAATGTTAGAACACCGCCATACTTATCAAAGGCCAACAATCGTGGTGTTTCTTGACATCAGGGCTGCCTTCGATTCGTTGGAGAGGACTGTTCTCTGGGATTGTCTATTGAAGAAGGGTGTGTCTGAGAAGTTTATTAACATCCTGAAAGCCCTATATACAAACACCCCAGGCAGAGTGAGGGCATACAACCACCTCTCTCCATTGTTCCATTCGAGCAGTGGGGTTAGATAGGGTTGCCCAACCTCACCATTCCTCTTCAACTTTGCCATCGACGACATTCTGGAGACAGCTCTGATGAATGTAAGTAATGGTGGTGTGGATCTGTTGCCTGGAGAAAGACTTCTCGACCTTGAGTATGCGGACGATATTGTCTTACTGTGCGATAATGCCCGAGCATGCAATCCGCACTTAATCAGTCGGCAATCAATGTCTTTATGTACAGTATGTGCTTTGCACCTTCGAAGTGCAAAGTACTTCTACAAGACTGGCAGGATTCTGATGCTGTACTCACTTTGGGTGGTGAGCAAATAGAAGTAGTCGAGAAGTTCGTGTATCTGGGTAGCTGCACAGCTGTTGGTGGTGGTGTGAGTGGTGTGATCAATGCACGTATAGTGAAAGCCAGAGCGGCTTATGCCAATCTGGTCCATTTTTGGCGCCTGCGTGATGTTAGTCTGGCTGTAAAAGGTCGGATCTACAACGCGTCGGTGAGAGCAGTTTTGCTCTATGCTTGTGAAACCTGGTCTCTCCGAGTTGAGGACGTTAGACGACTCTCTGTGTTCGATCATCTTTGTCTCGGAATGATTGCTGACATTCAGTGGCAACACCATGTCAGTAATGCAGAGGTTCGGCATCGTGTGTTCGGGCATTGAGATGATAATTCGATTGGTGTCACGATCTTGAAACACCGACTTCGGTGGCTTGGACATGTTCTGCGGATGTCGTCCCAGAGAATTTCACGTCGTGCATTATTTGCCGACTCTGGGACTGGTTGGAAGAAGTGGAGAGGTGGTCAGTGCATGACATGGTGTCGTGGCATGAAAGAAAGCTGTAAAGGACTGGCTTCTGTTGGTCCTTCACGACTCCCTGGTTGGGGTCTGAGAGATGGTGCTACACAGTGGCTAGAGACGTTATCAGATATGGCTCAGAATAGAAGCCAGTGGCGATCCTGCTGTAACCTTCTTTTACTTTCTTCATAAAAAGTGGTTGTGTCTCCCTTACCTGAAAGATTTCTTCTGATTGTACCTATCCGTTTCCTCATTATTACTATTATTATTACTACACTACCTTACACCAATCTCTTCATTATTGTTCTCTTTTTTGTTTACACTCCTTACCTTTTTTCTTTTCCCTTCTCTTTAAATTGTAATTGTTTTGTGTGGCGCATTATTGTACCAATTTTTATGTGTCCAAATAATATATAATAATAAATAATAGTACCTTTTTGATGATGGTTGTAGTAGTTCTCCAAGTTTTAACTCTGTACAGTTGACGTTCGTATTAAAGATTTCGACTTTGGTAATTGGCTGACAGTTGTTACTCATCATTACACTAACTCAAAATTTATACCTAGTATTGATAGATCTTGTCATTTTTAAACAATGCATTGTACATTCCAGACGCTTCTGAGGTTTAAAGGTTAATGTTGTACTTGGCATTCACTTTTTGAACAGAAATTTCGAGTAACTGCGAGGGGATAATGTACGCTATATTAGTAAACTTGATACCTCTTAATCACCCGGCAGATCCAGTAAATAAAGTCAGTGTTGCACTTAATGTCCTTCGAGAAAGACCGTAAACTAAGAACAGCATAACCGTTACGAGCTGCCAAATCCATGGCGATCTGTTCTGGACACTCAGTTTATTATTTCGACGACTTAATTCCCATTAAACCACTAACCCTGAAAATTGTCGTGTTAGATATATTTCCAATCATGGTTTTATATTGATACTAATATGCAAACTAAAACATTAAACAATGAGTAATATATGCCGGAATTCAATTTTATAGCAATTGGTGAATCGGTCGTGTCTTTCTAGGTTAACGTTATGTACACGATTTCACGAGCTGATATCGCTTTATTCCGGAAAAGTGAAGATTTTTTGGATTATTGTTAAATAATATTGAACACAGACATTGACTGATTTAGGTTATGAAACACGGCACAAAACGGATGCTTTCAGTAGAAATTGATCAATTTTTCAACCCTAAGAAAATATATGCTCGTTGATACAAATCAAATCTTTTATTTGTAAGAGTGAACTATCATAATCATTCAACTATAAGGAACGTTGAAATTGCAGCTAATATTGAAATCCCTATCGAATAAAAAGTACGATAAGAGGGGATACTACAAACAACAATATGCAGATTAGATTGATCGGTACATATATAAGATGTTTGGTTGATTAATTTTCATAGATCAAAACGAACAAAATATTGAAAATTAAGAATTCATTCAATGCACCTCGTTTATTATCAGTTAGGTCCGTAAATATATATTTTTTTCTTAACAATTGATGTAGGTGAAACAGGAGTGAGATATCGATGCTTATTCGAAAGCTTTAATTATTTGAAGGTCTGAAATAATAAATAAGAATAATAATACTTAAATAGTAATGGGGATTAGACTAAACAATGTTCAATTGTCTGTTTTCGTGAACCTTCGTTATCAAGTAATGAGTAGATGAATTATAGGAATAAACTAACCAAATCATAACAGTTTCATTGACGAACAGAACAACTTAGCTTAGGATTCATACTATCAAAATATCTTAACTTATAGTATCAGTGTTATGGAAAATATCCAAATAATTGCAAAAAAAACATCTTTTAGGTGGACTTTTGTTCTCAGAGTTGGATGGTTTGGTCAGAGAATAAAATTATCCATTTGAGTTATAAATCTTTTCCACCATTACAAAAAAAAACACCATACACAACGAAATAAATATTTTGGCTCAAGTGACAAGAACTATTACTATATGAAGAGGTTTTCACGAAAGTAAACATCTTTGATTGCTGTCATGAAAATGGTGTCACAAATGATAATTAGATGGAATAAACAAAATAGAACTGTTGAGATGAAAAAGAGGGGTTACATTTTATGTACAAAAGAGATATTTCATCATATCGTACTATACCAATTCGGTTTTGAGATTGGGGTCATTCTAAATAAATGTTGTATAGGTTCTTATTATTCCGTTGTTGATATCAAGAGTTCAATCTAATCACTATATAAATGTATTGGTCCTTTGAATAGATACATGGATAATCAATATAAACGTATATTTGAGGTATCATTCATTCAGTGAATTCATTTGCTCACGCCACCAATAGTCATATTTAATTGTGAATATCAGCAATGGAAAAATATAAGTTGGTGGTTACCGCAACCTAGAATAGGTGTTAGGTCATGGCCTCAGTGAATCCCACTTCTACGTATTACTTACGGTAGAGCTAACAAGATAATTATGGTCATCCCTTCACTGATGAAACTAGACCGTAGCTAGCATCTTGATGTGATGATAAGGTTTCCATATGGTAGCAACTCAATAGAGCTAATATTGTCTAGAACACGTTTCGTGCAGATCGGCTGGATAGGGGTAAGAAAAGCAGTAAATACGAGGTATAAAATGAAGATCTTACTACTCACTATTGGAGCGTGACAACATTACTTAGGGACACAGTATCTCAAACGCATACCTAAAAAAATCCTTCATTTTGGCCGGAATAGTAGTAAATTTGAAAGGTTAGGGGCACGAATATAAAAACACAGAGTTACTATGAAGTCAATGACTGTTAACCTGAACCGTCCCCACAGTCACAGATCTTTTAGTTGAAGAAGGAATAATAACCATAATCGATGGAGGGAGAGGAATAAGACGACACGGCTCGAAATCAGTGGTAGTGGTGGTGCAATCGTGGTTAATTTTATTTCAAAATCTCAGTTGTTCTTTGAACTTCTTCTTGCTATTAGTTTACCAATAGAGCAAATACTACTTTACTCGGGTGCTTCATGTCTTGTTACATCGCTCTTTTTCTCTTTAATTTATGATGTGGCAAATGGGACCGATACATACTTGTGTCAAGTCTTGCGATAAGGCCGATGCTAGAGCTGTAGATGCAAATTTAAACTTGAAGTCTAGATGAATACATTTTGTAAAGAGTAGTTCATAAATCGTAGTCAATCAACATAGTGTATTGAGGAGAACTAATTTTTGAAATAATAAAGCTTAATGAATTGTTGAAGACAGGTATTACTAAAACTCGCTAATACACTATACCATCATTATCTGATTATATTGGCATAAAAAGTGTGACATAAATGAGCATGCGTAAAGGCAATAAATTCCACTTCTTGTTAACTTCCAGACTAAAATAGATTTCATGCACTGCAGCACAAATACAATGTTAAACTTACTTTGCCCAATCGACTTTTAAAACAACATGGTTATGTCTAAGACCATTGACACCATAAATTGCACTTTTCGCCTCTTCCGCAGTTCTGAAGGATATAAAGGCAAATCCCTAAAAATAGAGTTAAATTAAATGAGAAAAGATGACTTAAACATTTTACAGATTACAAAGCGATTAAATTTAACTGCAAATACATGTTTTTTGTAATAGAGTGCTAGGTTTGAAGCTTCACGAGTTCACTTAATCTGCGAACGAGAACAAGACTCAGTGATCAAAGACCAGTAATCTAGCTATTGATGCGTTCCAGCCCCACTACCTAGGAGAAGTCCAAGATTGGTATGGAAAATATATTCTGCGAACAGCCAGAAAACGAGCAAACCCACAAACACAATTTAAAACGTATATATACAAATATATATAATCGATATTGTCATGGGAGATTTTTAAACATTAATCAATGATTTCATCAATTGACTGCTATTTAATTACTTAATCGATATGATAAAATTACAAATATGAGTTTTGGGGATCTATTGTCCTCAACATAGAGGAACACACTTTAAATCTATTTTAGACTGTTTCATGATTCGTTATTTCCTAATATTCTTTACTTAGAATAGACGGTCTTAATTCATTTCAAAGCCATCCCTTAAGTATGCATCCAAGTTAGTAAAAAATGTGCCATAATGGTCATTTCTTTTTTTCATCTTCCGTGAGCTCGATATCGTGGTAACAACTTGTCTTTTGCCCAGTATTAGTGTCAGATTTGTTTTCTACGTTCTTATCTATTACACAATTTGAATTATGTCTAACACTGGAATTCAGAACGCGCGTTTCGTCATATTTGGGATTAGTCAGATGTACACGCATTTCAATGTTGATGTCGACATACAGATTTGAAACTTATAAAGTAAATAGTACTGGTACTTATGACACAAATGGCTATGTGAAGACAATCCGCTTAGGTAGCATATTTGCCAACAAAGACAAAATAGAAAATTCCAATCTTGAATATCAACGGCAAGATAATACAAATTCTTACTCAATATTCCTGTTACCTTGGAATACAACATATGCATGATGACAATTAAAGATTCTAATTATTATTAAATTAATGGTTATACAATTGGAGACAAATAAATTATTATAATCGCTTTTGCGGTTTTTATGTTTTTCCACATGGCTAAACTGGTGTGTCATTAACTCTTCGTAATGTGCACTATTGTTTAGTGATAAAAAAGGGAACGTAAAGCGGTTACCTCGCTGATATGCATATATTGAGTTATTCTTTCCATTTCGCACAGATGTATAATTGTTTGGATGCATGCTATCACGACCCAACTATTGTAATTAGTGTTGTTAAACTCAAATATGCGTAGTTTCAGTAAACTTTGATTTTAAGAAAACTTTCATATGTACTTATTGAATGTTTAGGACAACCTTTTAAAAATAATAAAAGTGGATATATACAGAAAGTGAAATAATTTACCCTGTTTTGTTGTGTCAATTTATCTTTTGCTGGATAGATGCGCACTACGTGACCAAATGCACTGAACACTGATTTCAATTCATCTGCAGTTGTATCCGGTGGTAAATTAGTGACACGTACAGTGTTTTCATCGAATGGACGTTTGTCAGTTGACATACTGGACCCACTAGTATTGGCTGCATCACCACGTAATGATGGTGGTATATAACGTCCAGAACGATCATTTTGCTACAAAATGAAAGTGAACCTTTATCAGAAATATTATGGGTCAAACAGTAAGAAAACGAAAGCGGTTTATTCAGTACAATTTCCTATTGACAGTAAATGTTATATCACAAATCACTTCACAAAAACATATGCACATACACACAAAATTCATAAAAGATTTAGTCTATAAGTCATAAAAAAACATGAAAATGTTAAACACCTAATCGATATTTTCAAACTGAAGATTCTTGCACTGAAAAAATAAGCTTTTCCTTGCCTAACACGAAGTCTTCGGTCAACCTAGGACACTATGATTTGTCAATACGATCTTAATGCATTTCATCAAGCCAGTAGTCACTAATAATATTTCAGTATTCTACTGAAGAAAATATTCAGTCAACCATAGGCTTCTGATTCTTAATTTCATTGATTTGCGCTAATGCTGCATGGGAACTTAAGCTGGCGTACCATTTTCTTGGCTCTGTGCTGATTACAACTGGATGTAGAATTTAGGGTTAATTTTATTTGTCATGCGGAACATTATTATTATTATTATGCAGTGACGTTTGGTTTATAGTTTAAAATACCTTTCTGCTGTACTAACAATAACGGTTTCTGTGTAACAGCATATTTTCTCTACTCACGTCATGAACGAAACCTTTAAGTTACATGATAGGTTTGGATAAAATTAACTAGACAACCGACTAAATCCAGAAAGCACCGAATAGCTTTTTCTTTTTGGTGTGAAACTCTTTAGTAGCTCACACTCAAGACCCAGCGAGGAACCGTACTCGGGACCTTTACAGTGAACACATTACATCTCTATATCATTGAAGCAGTATCCAACAGTCCAAATTTCAAACACCTCAATCAACTCACGATACCATTATACAAGCTATAATTGACCATCAAAGATACTCAACTCCTTTCGGATATTGTTGTATCCCACCATTCACGGCTTTATCACAAGGACTTTGATTATTCTTTCCCAGCTTGAATATTGAAGATCTACACTGATGAGTATAATATTATTTTTTGAAAGGGAAGTGTTTGTGAAGATTATTTGAGTCACTCCATAACGTCATGAACTGTCTTTAAATTGAATAATCTCTACGATGCTATTTTTCGGTAATATAAATATTACAGACCATAAATATATACAGCTCTCCATACCTGAGATAAAAAAAAACCCAACTCCGACTTACTAATTCTTTAGCTGTTTCTTCTGTAGGTTCCGTTTTAGCACGAAGTTGTTCTTGTAACAACTGCATTGCTTCCATATCACTTTTGTACGGGCAAGTACGAGTGAAATGTCCACCTTTACAATAATTACAAACAATCACAGGTTCTCCAAGTTTTGTTTTCACATTCATCTCTTCCTGTCTCTTTTGCTCTTGTTCAGGCTGTACGAAAAAATGAGATTAAGGAATACATGAGTAGAATTTATTAAATTGCTTCAAACCAATAAGCATTGCAATACATACGTTTTTAAGATGTGTTTATTGGCTTTATCAAGTCTACAGGATAGTGTTCGGATAGTACAACCTGGATAAATATCACCTCAAAATACAAAGAATTGATCAAACTTACGCAAAGTAGAAACTGATACGTGTGCCAGATGAGTTGAAATTTATCAAAATTGTTTATAAGGTTGACTACTATGAGGAACAAGTAATTAAAAATCCTAGTAAGTAACGCGAAATCTGAAAGCTATATGGATTGTATCACACATTCCAGTCTTAAGAACTTGTCTGTAACTTTCAGTTTTAGTAGGACATTTAAGTTCGTTTGAGTAAAATATGTCTAAAATACTAGCCTCTACGAAAACTGAACGCTTAACTAGGGCTTGTAAGGAGCAAACTTGAGAAAAATAGGCTGGTTTCAAACCTAGACGTGGATGTGTAAAACAAATTATTCACTCGTCAGGTTTTACAACAAAGGCATACTTTCCGGCGCTCAACAATAATTGTATTCCATGACCTTAGGGTGGTGTTCAACAAGTTCTGAATCAGTCTATGATTAAAAGGCATATCAAAGAAGTACATTAACCTTGTACAGGTTCATTAACCAAGTACTACTGGTCAAGTTAGAGCTAATAGCAAACTGTCATCGGAATCGGTTACTTCAAGTGGGGTTCATCAAGGTTGTCCGATTTCCCCATCTTCAAATAACTTTGACATAGACGTGCTTTTAGAGATAACACTTCCATCGCCTGGTTTCAACGGTTGATCTTATACCTGGAGATTTACTTGGTAACTGAAAATACTTAGATGACACAGCCCTTTTTGGTGAAGACGCTGACAAAATGAGTCTTTTGACCCCCTTAAGCAACAATCCCAGAATGTTTGGGATAAGATTCTCTCCTACCAGATGCAAAATGTTGCTTCAGGACTGGGTCTAAATCAACGCCTGAACTAATGATGCGGAGTGAAAATGTCAAATATATTGACTACTTCACTTATCTTAGGGTTCTCATCAGTCTTGGTGACCTGGTGTTTGACGAAAACTCGACACGGATTCAGACAGCTCGGTTGGCTTTAGCCAACTTGCGTCACATGTGGTGTAGGCGAGATATTCGTCTGCCAAACAAAAGATGAGTTTATTTGGCAGTAGTCCGCTCCGTTCTAGTTTATGTGTGGAACATGACCATTAAGAATAGAGGATATTCATAGGGTACTACGTGCTTCAAAGCATTACTCATGTATTTTGAGACAACCGAGAGAGTTCTATCTCGACAGGTGATGTCCGACGTAGGAGCACAATGAAAGTAAGATAGGAGCGGTCAAACTAGAGCGTAACATCAGCCCACGAGGACACTAACTGCTGGGTTGAGCTAAGTAGGTACGTGGATAGGCAAATATTTTGCACATATTAGTTAAACCGATTTCTTTGTGGTTGTCACACGAAGATTTTTTTACTTCTTGTAGATTGGAACGATTAGCAATCGACACCAAGCAGATGGGATCACGTTCGTTTCCCAGATTCCAGCTAAAATCTCAGTCAATCTAGCTTCTAAAACTGGACTACCGTCTTTAAAATCCTCAAGAGTCAATCTATTACAAATTGCTACCCTCCTTCACCTTAGATTTCTATAGCATTTGCAACCCACCGAGTTGGAAAGCTTACATCTATTTGCTATTCAGGTCTCTTCGAGTGTGGCTGAAGACCAGTTGAACTGTTCCCTAAAGTATTCTGCCTATCAGTCAAATCTCCAGGATTTCAGTGAATAATAGTCTCATCTTTTACTGAGAGAGTCTCACTAACAGTCGTAAGTTTAATACCCGTTTGCTTAATATGTCTGAGCAGTTGACTAATGTTACCTATCTCAGCTGCCTTTTCCATCTCTTTTGCTTTCGCTACCCACCACTACACATTATTATTACGTAGGCTTTTTATCAACCTACATTTAAGTTGCCTCCGATCATCATCGTGTTCGGAGCCAAACGGGATGAATTTCCTAGCACCTATCAGTTAAGTAGACGCCATTGAAATCCATTGATTCCTCTTAACGTCTTGGTTTAAGTTATCAGTAAAAATCACTGTTGTCTTCACAGCTTTTTGGATATCATGCCAAGTTACCTCAAGGTGGATATCCCTTTCGTGGTTGACTAAGTTGTTTTGTATTTATTTCTGAAACACATCTAAGCTTTTTCAACATTACGTTGAACTATAAAGGCTTTTTTGCCGTGGCTGTACTGCAGGAAAATACGTGCTCGAACTAGGACATAATCCGAGTCTAAAAATATGCTCCAAAATGAGCGATAGTCTTCTATCGAGCCGTTCAACGACGGCTAGTGGCAACATGATCTGTCTGAGCTAATCGTTAAGTCGATTGTGGGGGCCTCCATCCCAAACGATGTTTTTTACTTGTGTTTGGAGTTGGTGCTGTCTAGAAATGGATGATTATGTAAACATATTTGCAGATGACAGACGTCATTATCTGTTGGTTGAGTCGCGACATAGTAAGATCCGTCTACGTGCCTTTATATTTGGTTTAGCTTACGTACTTGCGCATTGAAATCAGCTGCCACTATTAATACATCAGTGTTTAGATTTTTGAAGGAGGTTGGATAGCTTCCCATAAAGTTTATCTTTAACTTCATTTGAGTTGCTATAAGCGGGGGTGCAGACAAGAAAAATCCTACGGCGTGTGTCCCTATCTTTTCGATTTCCTATTGTCTCGTTTAGTCGGACAGTTCAAAACCGATTATCTATTACGATCCAGTCTACGAGGCCCAATTCTGCTTTGAACTTAGTGCTATACTGACACTAACAAGGCCACAGGAAGTAACAGTTAAAGTCTCAAGATACACAAAGGGTATATCGTACTGTTTTTTTTTCTTTTCCCGACCGAAGCTGCTACCTTGACGCGGTGGTCGGGCTTGCCTATCGTGATGACCCAACCGGGCTATATTGGCTGGAACATATGTTCCTGTAGGTTCTACCATGCCAGGCAGGTCGATTGGAGAACGGTAAGACTAAAAGCAGTAACTCACGGTCTGAGGGCGAAGTCGTACTGCTGACTGTACAGAGGTGTGACAGCAGTAAGGTGTTTCCCTCGGACAACCAGCATGACAGCGATGCTGCCTTCCCACAAGGAGGGGTGGGGTTAGAAAAGGTCGACCCTAAAAACGTCACACCTCACCTTACCTCACGGATTTCCGTCTCCAGCGGTAAGGCCCTTTGAAGAACGGAGCTAACAGATTAAAAACCTTTCACGAAAAGGCCGTGCGCGATCGGCCTCAAACAGTTGTCCCTTGGGCTCTGCGGTCACGCTCCCAGGTCGTTAAGGCCGACATTAATCCGAATTGCTTTTCAGGTTCCTCCACGGTGTGGGCAGCCGGGAAGTGACATCAGCCCTCATACCCGTAACAGCACACGAGACCAAGGTGGTCACATTCAAATCCTTCCTACACCTCCTAATACCTCTCTTATCTCCATGACTAACCCTCCTCACGTCTCTTTATCACCTCGCACCGCTAGGGCAAACGATTCGAGTACGTGGAACGCCATTCCTGGTCTCCTGAAACCACGCTCTAAACTACACATAGGAGATTTTAACGTCCGAACACTGTGCCAAATAGGACAGCAGGCTTCCTTAGCTAGGACTTTAGAATCCTGCGCCATCGATGTGTGCTGCGTCTCCGAAACGCGCATACAGGATCTGAATAGCGTCATTCATTTCACCTCACCATGCCAAAATAAGGAACCGACTCGATTCACACTTCGTGTATCTGTTCCTTGCAAATACTAACTTTAAGCATAAGGAAAAACATCTTTGAACATGGAGACCCCCTAATTCGTCCCAACGTTGGACCCAAATAGATCACATCGCTATCAGCCACCGATGGAGGGGCTCGATAGAAGACTGTCGCTCATTCTGGAGCACATGCTTAGATTCAGATCATGCTCTAGTACGAGTGCGTATCTGTCTGCGTCTTACTGGACGTAGGAAAGACACTGCAAGGAAACCTCTTAGGGGCCTACTGAATGATAGTCAAGCTAAGAGTATATTTCAGGAACAACTAGGAAAACAGTTAGGCAGCCATGTAAGTGATGTCCACCCCGAGGCAGCATGGATTGATATCCGAAAAGCTGTGGAAACAGCAATGATATCTGCTAGTACGGTAAACCGTAAGGTTAGGGAGCAACACTGGATCTCAGCAGCATCTACCGCACTGATAGATGCTCGGAAACTCATTCCATCTGACTCTGAACATAATAAAGAGCGGAGTCAGCTTAAGCACAAGCCGAAAAGAAGCCTACGCAATGATCGTGGACAGTGGTGGGTAGCGAAAGCAAGAGAGATGGAAAAGGCAGCGGCAATAGGTAATAGTAGACAATTGTTCAGACTTGTTAAGGAAACCAGTATGAGGAAACCGACCGTTAGCGAAACAATCTCAGAGAAAGATGGACATATTATTCATTCTCAATCCAGGAGATTGGATCGATGGGCAGAACACTTCAGGAATCAGTTCAACTGGCCTTCAGCCACACTTCAGTTTCCCACGATCTCTATTCAACCTGAATGGCAAGTTAATGTAGGTCCTCCGTCTCTTTACGAAGTTGAAAAAGCCATAGGAAATCTGAAACGAGGGAGAGCAGCAGGCCCTGACAGGTTTACTCCTGAGATTTTAAAGGATGGTGGTTCAGTATTAGCAGTGAGATTAACTGAGGTCTTAGGTAGAATTTGGGAACTGGACGTAATCCCATCTGACTGGTCTCAATCACTGATTGTGCCAGTCTATAAGAAAGGACAAAAGTCCTCTTGTAACAATCACAGAGAAATCAGTTTGACTAATATAGTGTCTAAAATATTAGCTTCAATAATACTTCGACGCCTATTCAAAGCTCGTGAAGAGCAGATTAGAGAAAACCAAACCGGTTTTCGACCTGGACGTGGTTGTATAGATCAGATATTCACACTACGTCAGGTTCTAGAACACAGACACTCGTTCAGACGCCCCACAATCGTAGTATTTCTAGACCTTAAGGCGGCATTTGACTCTGTTGATCGTAAGGTTCTATGGCAGTGTTTGTCACTGAAAGGAGTACCAAAGAAGTACATTAACTTTATACAGGCTCTCTACTCGAACACAACTGGCCGAGTGAGAGCTTATGGCGAACTGTCATCAGAATTGATTACCTCAAGTGGTGTTCGTCAGGGCTGTCCACTCTCTCCATTATTGTTCAACTTTGTCATTGACGGACTTTAAGAGATAACACTTGCCTCATCTAAATTTCCAAGGGTTGAACTTTTACCGGGAGGTTCACTTGTTGACTTAGAATATGCAGAGTCTTCTGACCACTCTAAGCAACAATGCAAGCATGCTCGAGATGCGATTCTCCCCTCGAAATGCAAAATGTTGCTTCAGGATTGGGTTGCATCGACACCCGAACTAATGATAGGGAGTAAAGTAATTGAGCGTGTCGATCGCTTCACTTATTTTGAAAGTCTCATCAGCCCTTGTGGTGTGGTGTGTGACGAAATCTCAGCACGGATGCAGAAGGCTCGACTAGCTTTTGCTAACTTGCGTTATTTATGGCGTAGGCGAGATGTCCGTCTATCAACCAAAGGACGTGTTTACTGTGCAGCAGTTCGTTCCGTCCTTCTTTATGGCAGTGAAACATGGCCGGTAAGAGTAGAGGATATTCGTCGGTTACTAGTATTCGATCATAGGTGTCTCCGAAACATTGCTCGTATATCCTGGGACCATCGAGTAAGTAACGCAGTTGTTAGGAAACGGGTACTAGGTAAGGATGACGAATCGATTGGTGAAGTAGTGAAACTTCATCAGTTGAGATGGCTGGGACACGTGTTACGTATGCCCAACTACCGACTGCCTCGACGTGCGATGTTCAGTGGTATAGGAGTAGGTTGGAAGAAAGCTAGAGGCGGCCAGACCAAAACATGGCACAAGTCCATGAAGTCACTGACAAGTGGACTGAGTCATGTCGGTAGGTGTAGACTAGCTGGTTGGGGACCGCGAGATGATAGCAACCGTTGGTTAGAGACCCTGAATGACATGGCTCAAAATCGTTTGCAATGGCGCAGGTGCATACACTCTTTGTGTTCTCCCAAATTTTGTTCTCCTTATTCCTCCTTGTCTCTTTTTTTCTCCTCTCAAATTTATTTCACTGTATTATACTCTTTAAATAACATCTCCAGACCCTAATTTTCCCGATTACTGCTTATACTCTTATTACCTCTACCACTACGGGATTTGAATTGACCACTGCATCTCTATGCTAATGTGGTGTAGCAACTCGAACTGATTCACGTACGCACGAAGTTCTACGTTGTTACTGACTGACTGACTGACTGACGTACTGGTTTTTTAGATTGATAAGGTAAGGTCAGACTAATAACTGTACTTGGATCCTGTATGTGCGTCTCGGGGATGCAGCATAGATCTAAGGCGCGAGGTTCTAGAGTTTAGCTGAAGAAACCTGTTGTCCCATCTGACACAAGGTTTGAACATCAAAAGCTCCAACATGTAGTTTAGAGCGTAGTTTCAAAAGATCAAGAATAACATTTCGTGAACTAAAAGCATTAGTGGCACGTCATGATAAAGATATACGAGGACGATTAGTCGTGGGATGCAAGAATTATTATGGGTTGAGGTAAGGATTCAATCGTCAACAAGATAATTCCGAGTGCTATTAAAGGTATGAAGACGGTGGTTAATTTTCCTACCGTCGAAGAATACTTTTTCTTGAGGGATCTGATAAAGAAGCTGGATTAGTGGAGGTCTTAGTGACCTGGAAGTGTGAGCGCAATGCCCAAGGGACAACTGCTTGGGTCTCGAACTTGGTCGTTATGGTCGCTTCTGGTCTTTTGGCTCAACGTGGTTTCGTCCTACGTCTGCAGCGTTTCTGGTCCGGACCCTACGAACGCCCTCTTCAGATTCTGGATACAAACCACTCTGGTGTAGCATGCCAACTCAAGCAATACATACAGCACATCGCTCCTGGTACCGTTCTCCGAAAACGACCTTCGTTGGCAACTCGACGATCAACGATCGCTTTCCTGTTCGCTGTAGTGACACACATTTATCACGAGAACACGACTGGTTTAATAAAAACAATTATTATTATAACTAACTGTACCAGTGTTTGTTTTAACGTGCTTTTGTTTGACTGTGCTAATGACAGCTATTTTGTGCTTCCATTCTTATACTTACACTTTGATTGTAACTTCGCGCGAATTCGGTTACCTTCTGTAACCAAGCTTGTATCCTGGCACGATCTCGGTATCCTTTCGATGCCACGAGATCGCCAGCAAATAAATATCTCGACTTGGTCCATTAATTGCCTTCTGGTATTTGGCTTCTCGGAGATTTTATGGGTTTCTTTGGTTACGTTCAACCTTCGCCTTCTGATCTACTTGGCACGTGTTTCTTGGTAGCGGTGTTCATAGTTAATCTCAACTCGACGCCACGCTACAATTGGTGATCCCAAAGTTTGGAACACGCCTCAACCTCTGGTCAAATCTTCCAAAGAAGCCAATTCGGTGAGTCTATGATTTATCTATCCACGTCTGTCGTATATTTTCATATTTTTTAATATATAATATACTCGACATGACGGATAACGATAAGAATAGTATTAATATAATAGACTCACATGTATGTGTACCGAATCCTTGTTACTTTTTTATTCGCGTGACGATGAATTCCATGCTTTATTCGAGAAATTTTCCCTATTAACTATTCTCCTCGCTGACCCGGCTGCTTGGTACGGAATGCATTCGCATACGCATTAACGTCTACCTTCCAGCATCAAATGGTTAAGTTGAACGGTTTCACTACCAACTTAAAAGTGCTCTACGAGCACACAAGAACGACAACTGGTACGAAACCTTATCGCTCGTCCTCTTAGGTATTCAAACGAGCCTGAAGGCAGATATACAATGTTCCGCCGCCGAACTGGTATACGGCACGACATTGCGTCTGCCCGGAGAATTCTTCACACCACGGAGCAGACCTAATTTCGGTAAATCAGAATACGTCCATCGACTGTCTGCATTTATGCGAACACTGTCTCCGGTGTCAACTCGAATACAGGTCGACAGGTCGCTCTCCCTCGAGAGTTATCTACCTGTTCACATGTTTTCATACGAGTAGATTCGGTACGCAAACCTTGGCAACAACCTTACGAAGGCCCTTTTCACGTGATCGCTCGCCACGAAAAGATCTTCAAGGTTGATCGACATGGCCGCGTCGAGATCGTCAGCGTTGATCGTCTCAAACCAGCACACGTCGATGACAGTGCCCTATCTGGTAACCCGAGATTCAATGCTTGACCTATCAAACCTAGCGGGATCCTTAACTCTTCTTCAGGTCCCACGCTAGATACATCTCAGATCTCATTCTCACGTCCCAGTCAACAGCACGCGTCATCTGCACCGTCTACGGATGAGACGACAGTCTCACGTCCAGATCAGCGGACCACGCCGCCCTTGACTTCGGATGAGATTGCAGGCTCACGCGACGCGAATGAGACTACCGTCTCACGTTCCGGTCGCCGAGTACGGTTGCCCGTACGTTTCCGCGACTAGCCGCACAGTTAACAACCGATACGGTGTAGGACTATTCCTATGCTACATGCATGCTACACTCTTCCTTTGTTTTTTTTCTTTTTGTTTCCTGAGCCCGCGCCTTCGACCATCTCCGTTTGGTACCGTCGACTTCAGTCAACTTTGGCGAAAGCTGGCCTCATCACCCATGCTCTTGTCAACGTACTCAGTCGATATATTGGTTTCGAATGCTTGGCATACGCTTGGTCTCGAACTTGGTCGTTATGGTCGCTTCTGATTCATCGGCTCAACGTGGTTTCGTCCTACGTCTGCAGCGTTTCTGGTCGGGACCCCTACGAACGCCCTCTTCAGATTCTGGATACAAACCACTCTCGTGTAGCATGCCAACTCAAGCAATACATACAGCACATCGCTCCTGGTACCGTTCCCCGAAAACGACCTTCGTTGGCAACTCGACGATCAACGATCGCTTTCCTGTTCGCCAATTCTTCCGTCCTACAATCGCTCGTCAGCCGATCAGTCCCACGACTTAAACCGCTATTTACCGAAAGTGTGAACCCTTTCTAGCGGGGGGCTCCTGTAGTGACTCACATTTATCACGAGAACACGACTGGTTTAATAAAAACAATTATTATTATAACCAACTGTACCAGTGTTTGTTTTAATGTGCTTTTGTTTGACTGTGCTAATGACAGCTATTTTGTGCTTCCATTATTATACTTACACTTTGATTGTAACTTCGCGCGAATTCGGTTACCTTCTGTAACCAAGCTTGTATCCTGGCACGATCTCGGTATCCTTTCGATGCCACGAGATCGCCAGCAAATAAACATCGACTTGGTCCATTAATTGCCTTCTGGTATTGGGCTTCTCGGAGATCTTATGGGTTTCTTTGGTTACGTTCAACCTTCGCCTTCTGATCTACTTGGCATGTGTTTCTTGGTAGCGGTGTTCATCTCAACTCGACGCCACGCTACAATTGGTGACCCGTATTTTGGAACACGCCTCAACTTCTGGTCAAATCTTCCAAAGAAGCCAATTCGGTGAGTCTATGATTTATCTATCCACGTCTGTCGTATATTTTCATATTTTTAATATATAATATACTCGACATGACGGATAACGATAAGAATAGTATTAATATAATAGACTCACATGTATGTGTACCGAATCCTTGTTACTTTTTATTCGCGTGATGAATTCCACGCTTTATTCGAGAAATTTTCCCCTATTAACTATTCTCCTCGCTGACCCGGCTGCTTGGTACGGAATGCATTCGCATAAGCATTAACGTCTACCTCCCAGCATCAAATGGTTAAGTTGAACGGTTTCACTGCCAACTTAAAAGTGCTCTACGAGCACACGAGAACGACAACTGGTACGAAACCTTATCGCTCGTCCTCTTAGGTATTCGAACGAGCTTGAAGGCAGATATACAATGTTCCGCCGCTGAACTGGTATACGGCACGACATTGCGTCTGCCCGGAGAATTCTTCACACCACGGAGCAGACCTGATTTCGGTAAATCAGACTACGTCCATCGACTGTCTGCATTTATGCGAACGCTGTCTCCGGTGTCAACTCGAATACAACATCGACAGGTCGCTCTCCCTCGAGAGTTATCTACCTGTTCACATGTTTTCATACGAGTAGATTCGGTACGCAAACCTTGGCAACAACCTTACGAAGGCCCTTTTCACGTGATCGCTCGTCACGAAAAGACCTTCAAGGTTGATCGACATGGCCGCGTCGAGATCGTCAGCGTTGATCGTCTCAAACCAGCACACGTCGATGACAGTGCCCTATCTGGTAACCTGAGATTCAATGCTAGACCTATCAAACCTAGCGGGATCCTTAAATCTTCTTCAGGTCCCACGCTAGATACATCTGAGACCTCATTCTCACGTCCCGGTCAACAGCACGCGTCATCTGCACCGTCTACGGACGAGACGACAGTCTCACGTCCAGATCAGCAGACCACGCCGCGTTTTCCGCATATCCGGTTATTTTTCCTGTGGTTGGGTGTTGTTAGGAGTTGGATCTCTGCTGCAGTGTTAATGGGCGCTTGATCGAGTTGTAACCACATCAAAACTGTTTACAATCACTCGAGTCACACCATAACCATCAGGTGACACTGTACATATTCTCACAGCGTTCCGTGTCTCTTGAACATTTGGTGCAATGCACAACACCGACCAGTGACAGTGCCTTACCTAGTCCCATTCACAGACAACATGGTCTCACAGTATGGTACTACTGTGATGTATGGTGATGAGTGATTAAGTGAGACGATCAGTGAGTGAGTGAGTGAGTGAGAATGAGATGGTTTCGATCAGGTGTTGTGACTGTATGATCTGATTCGATGTTGATAGTGCATGTGGATGTGAAATTGCCTATGCATATGCGTGTGTGTCTGTGTGGACTGCGTATTGTATTGTGTATAGTTTTAGTAAGCCCATTGAACTATGGTATTACTTGTCTACTCATTGTAATTTAGACACTTAATCCACTATGTAAACTTCTGTGTGAGTCTGATTGTGTGCGTGTCTGCACATCAATCAATCTGTAATCTATTCTCCCATTGGTTGTAAGTCACAGGTAATCAATAATTGGTCCATATTCGATTAACACTCATTAATATATACATGGATTTTTAACACGCATACTCAGTTGTTGGTGATTTCCCCTTGTGGCTTGTGGATTATTTTTAGCTGATGTTTAATAATAAACGATGTCTATAACTGGTGTTGTTCAGGCTTTTGAATAATCATCTCGAGTGAATTGATAATTCTACTGGAAGATTAAGCCTGCTTTAAATACTCAGTTAACGGGATGATATTGTTATTATTATAATTATTATTCATTGGAATCAGATATAAATGAAATTAGCATGAACAAAGTTGGTTGATGAGCAGCAGCAGTGACATTTGGAACATGCACCATTTTTATCTACAAAGTGTGCATATTTAAAGCCAAAGTGACAGTTTTGTTATTCGGTCAGTCTCAAATTTGTATTTTCTGCGACTCGACGCCACGCTACATTTGGTGACCCGTATTTTGGAACACGCCTCAGCTTCGGGTCAAATCTTCCAAAGAAGCCAATTCGGTGAGTCTATGATTTATCTATCCACGTCTGTCGTATATTTTCATATTACCTTTCAATATATAATATACGCGACATGACGGATAACGATAAGAATAGTATTAATATAATAGACTCCCATGTATGTGTACCAAATCCTTGTCACTTATTATTCGCGTGACGATGAATCCCACGCTTTATTCGAGAAATTTTCCCCTATGAACTATTCTCCTCGCTGACCCGGCTGCTTGGTACGGAATGCATTCGCATAAGCATTACCGTCTACCTCCCAGCATCAAATGGTTAAGTTGAACGGTTTCATTGCCAACTTAAAAGTGCTCTACGAGCACACGAGAACGACAACTGGTACGAAACCTTATCGCTCGTCCCCTTAGGTATTCGAACGAGCTTGAAGGCAGATATACAATGTTCCGCCGCTGAACTGGTATACGGCACGACATTGCGTCTGCCCGGAGAATTCTTCACACCACGGAGCAGACCTGATTTCGGTACATCAGACTACGTCCATCGACTGTCTGCATTTATGCGAACGCTGTCTCCGGTGTCAACTCGAATACAACATCGACAGGTCACTCTCGAGAGAGAGTTATCTACCTGTTCACATGTCTTCATACGAGTAGATTCGGTATGCAAACCTTTGCAACAGCCTTATGAAGGCCCTTTTCACGTGATCGGTCGTCACGAAAAGACCTTCAAGGTTGATCGACATGGCCGCGTCGAGATCGTCAGCATTGATCGTCTCAAACCAGCACACGTCGATGACAGTGCCCTATCTGATAACCTGAGATTCAATGCTAGACCTATCAAACCTACTAGCGGGATCCTCAAACCATCTTCAGGTCCCACGCTAGATACACTTGAGGCCTCATTCTCACGTCCCAGTCAACAGCACGCGTCATCTGCACCGTCTACGGACGAGACGACAGTCTCACGTCCAGATCAGCAGATCACGCCGCCCTTGACTTCGGATGAGATTGCAGGCTCACGCGACGCGAACGAGACTGCCGTCTCACGTTCCGGTCGCCGAGTACGGTTGCCCGTACGTTTCCGCGACTAGCCGCACAGTTACCAACCGATACGGTGTAGGATTACTCCTATACTACACGCATGCTACACTCTTCTCTTTTTTGATTTTCTTTTTGTTTCCTGAGCCCACGCCTTCGACCATCTCTGCTTGGTACCGTCGACTTCAGTCAACTTTGGCGAAAGCTGGCCTGATCAACCACGATCTTGTCAACGTACTCAGTCGATATATCGGTTTCGAAGGCTTGGCATACGCTTGGTCTCGAACTTTGTCGTTTTGGTCGCTTTTGGTTCATCGGCTCAACGTGGTTTCGTCCTACGTCTGCAGCGTTTCTGGTGCGGACCCCTACGAACGCCATCTTCAGATTCTGGATACAAACCACTCTGGTGTAGCATACCAACTCAAGCAACAAATACAGCACATCGCTCTTGGTACCGTTCTCCGAAAACGACCTTCGTTGGCAACTCGACGATCAACGATCGCTTTCCTGTTCGCCAATTCCTCCGTCCTACAATCGCTCGTCAGCCGATCAGTCCCACGATTCAAACCGCCATTTATCGAAAGTGTAAACCCTTTCTAGCGGGGGGCTCCTGTAGTGACTCACATTTATCACGAGAACACGACTGGTTTAATAAAAACAATTATTATTATTATAACCAACTGTACCAGTGCTTGTTTTAACGTGCTTTCGTTTGACTGTGCTAATGACAGCTATTTTGTGCTTCCATTCTTATACTTACACTTTGATTGTGACTTCGCGCGAATTCGGTTACTTTCTGTAACCAAGCTTGTATCCTGGCACGATCTCGGTATCCTTTCGATGCCACGAGATCGCCAGCAAATATAACTCGACTTGGTCCATTAACTGCCTTCTGATATTTGGCTTCTCGGAGATTTTATGGGTTTCTTTGGTTACGTTCAACCTTCGCCTTCTGATCTACTTGGCACGTGTTTCTTGGTAGCGGTGTTTATAGTCAACCGCGACTCGACGCCACGCTACGTAATCATCAATCACGCATTCAAATTTTGTTTTGATAACCATTCATGTGTATTAGTATTATTACTAAATTATATCACAGTCAAGTAAAAATGAGGTTGAGGAAATCTCGCCGTAACCAAATAAACCGTATCAAACTAACTGGAACACTAGTTGAAATTCTCCACTCTAATACTTTTGTTCCTTCAGTTAGCCTACTAATACAGATGCAATTGTAAGTCAATTCATATGGACAACTTGCCAGCATAATTTAAACCGAAACTAATACCAATATTAACGTTTCTACAATATTCATTATTTTAATATTTCTAAACACAAAATAATTACTACCTATATGTTAAGTTATTAACACGCATCGTTTTATTATTATTATTGTAATCCCATTTTTTATAGTTCAAATAATCTTCAACCAAATTTTCATTTTAAGCGTGTTAATCATGAAAGCAGATATTTTATGATTATTACATGTATTTCCCGACCAGATGCTGCCGCCTTCTTTTTGATTTATCTTTCAACTTATCAATACCCGGAGGATCCTTATTATCCTTGGTAACCTCCGGTGCGCGACGATCCCATTCAATTTGGTATCGAACCAACATCACGTTGATTCTGGTGGGAGAGTAGTGTAGTGGCATTGGACCATAACCACACAATCTTCAAAGCTGAACACAACACTACTCGGAAAATAGATATTCAATATTTACCACGGAGAAATACCTAACGATGGAAAAGGCGGGAACAATGAATGGAATGAACTGGAGTTGGTCGAGTGGCATGGCTCGGCCATGCAGGCGTGGTCTCTGCTGAATGTTACCTTATATCTTCTATTCATATTAAATATATTGCTCTTTCTCTAGCCTAACCTTGTTCTACATCATGTATTGGTAATTGATACGATACAGTGAGTGGGTGTAGTCGATGGTGTGACTTCCACGTAAGATCTTATAGATTAGGCAGTTATATCATGGCAAATCTACAAATTTAGGATTAGGTCTATTATTAGAGCAGTACTAATATCATAGTAGACCATAATTCTACGAGTACACTTCTAAATCAAACCAAGAAAATCAAATATAGGAACTACTCAGAAGTAAACATCCGAAATCTGAAAAACATGTTTCATACAACTAACTGGGAATTATTTACAGATGACTCACTGGAAATCACTACTGATGTCATCACTTGTTACCTTAAATTCTGTTTTGATATTTACTGTCCCACTGAAACCATTTTCGTAGGTTTTGATCGACTTATATCTTCACAACTAAAACGACTACTGTGAGTAAAAGAAAGAATCTACAAGAAGGAAAACTCTAATGAAGTTCGTAAGCTAAATGGTCTAATGAATGCAGAGATTAGATGTCTCAACTCTATATTTATTCAAAAGCTCCTGTCTTGTGAAAACTCGCCAAGTAATTGGAAACTCTTTAAGGAACTTACAGGTGACAGGCATATTGGAATCGATGACCAGCTCAATGTTTGTGAGTTTAATAAGTCTTTTGTACGTCAGTTGTCTGATGTAGTGTTCTCTTCATCCACAGGTTTAAAGAAAAGCTGTGTTCCTACTTTCACTGAGACTGATGTCCGAAGATGTCTTCAGTCACTTCATTCATCCCGTTGTTTAGGACCTGATGGTATCCCAGACCTTTTTAAAAAATGTGCTGACGTCCTATGTTATCCATTCACAGCTTCTTTAACAGATCCTTCTCATCTATTCTCATACCGAACATGTGGAGAAAGATGAAGATAATTCCTGTACCCAAGAGAGCATCTGGTGATAAGAATGTAAAATTTAGACCTATTGCAATAACTCCACCCTTACTCAAAACAATGGAAAAATTATTAATACTTCCACTTCAGCCTGCGATAAAAGAGCATATTGATCCATATCAGTTTACTTACAGACGCAAAAGAAGCACTTTAGATGCTGTTGCTGTTCTGCATCACAATGTAGTGTTCAACTTAGAAAACAGCAAGAAGTATGTTGGATGCTCCTTTCCGGACAATACTTTTCTTTTTGATTCTATACCAGGACAACGTTTAATTGACAAGTTAATCAGCGTCAACACTGACAGCTTGATAACCAACTGGCTATGTTCCTACCTCTCTGGAAGGGAGCAGTACACTGAATTTGGAGGAAAGTGTTCAGAGTCTCTACTGTCTCATGAAGGTACACCACAAGGAGCTGTTCTTCCACCTCTTCTTTTCTCTTTTTTTCTGTATGATCTGCCATCTTCCACAGAACACACTTTTGTGAAATATAAGGATGATCTCACTGTATGTATGGCTATATCTTCCTCTTTACATCCTATAGAAATGAATGAGTTTTTGCCTCGTATTGATTGTTGGTCTGTTGATAATGGTCTAATACTTAATCCGTCTAAATGTCAAGCTGTTAGTTTTAGCATGAGACATGAAATGCATCTAAACACCATTTTGAGATCCCATAATGCTTGTGCCATTGGAGACTCTTTGGTAAACACAGTGTCGAAGGTCGATTATCTTGATGTCACCTTTCCCTCTGATCTCTCTTGGTCTTCCCATGTTTTATTGTTATCGAAGAAGGTTTTCCGTCTGACTTACTACATAAAGAGATTGCATGCTCTTGGGATTACTCGTCATTTACTCTTACAATTTGTCAATTCTTGCTTATTACCTATTATTCTTTACTGTTCTCCATTATTCTTTCCCGGGGCTTTTGAGAAAAGACTTTGCTGTATTGCGGAGAGTGCTGAAGGCAGTTAGCAAGATGTGTGGTGAATCTTTCGAGGTCATAATTAATATGGTTGTGGATAGACATCTAAAGTCATGCAAACTCCTGGTAGGTGTTATCTTATCAGATACTAACCATCCCCTTCACTCTTATCTTTCTCCTTGTGTATCTTCTGGTAGAACGAGATGTAACTACATTAAAATCCATGCACGCAAGCAAAGGTACAAAAGTCCTATAATACCTTACCTAGTAAATATACTGTGTGACGAACAGGTTGTTAGAGTAAACCTAGTCAATAACCTGCATTCTTAACACGTCTCTTATTTGAAATGTACAGTTTTTCGGTTGTTATTTTAAACCTTTTTTCTGTTTTTGTATTTATTACTTTTTTTGAGTAACTTGTTGAAATACCCTGTGCTGAGATTTCTATAATGTACCAAAATATAATATTGAATAAAGCCATTAACAGTTATAATAATAATAAAAATAATAATAATAATAATAATAATAATAATTAAGTTGACCCGAGTCTCAGCTTTTCAGGATAGCTCATCAACGAATCTACGCTCTGGAATAACTTGAAGGCTTACGTGATCACTTGAACAATATCAAATAATCTACACGTGCATGGTCCATAAGTGTTGTCTTCTATACGGCAAGGCAAGGTATTGTCCCTAAGGAAAATTTCGGAAATCTGAATTCTGTGGGTCTCCTAACTTTCAGACAACGAAAAAATACCTAGTGTCCATTATCGATTAAAATAGCGAAATACGTTATCTGGAGCAACAGAAATCAAAGAAGTAGCAGTTGCTGACCAAGGTGATTGTTTGTTTAATCATTTCAAGACATGGGTTGTTTTCACCTTGCAAACCTGGTAAACAGCGGGAATATCATTTTCGTTGCTACATCCTGTGGAAATGGGAACGATTGGCACCGATGAAAAGCAACCGTTTCTGAATGAGAAAGAAAATTTGAATCATGTAAAAAGAAACATTGATTCCTGGTATAAGCGGCCAGTTTGGAACAGTGACGAGAAAACCAAGTATATGATGGGGCGCAGTTTATGTGGATGGAGTTTGTTGGTTTCCTATTGATTTAGCTGTTACTTTCTAGTTAAGTTTTGGTTGCACTATCTTATTCTGTACATATGTTTGTTAATTATAATGATGGGAATGTTAATAATAATAACTCAGCTTATCATCAGCAATGATCAACCTTACATAACTGGAATGGACAGTCCCCTTGCACTTTCACCAGGTTAGTTTTTACGTATTATAATTCCAGTTATTTTTTACTGCCTTTGTGTTTATAGAACTCTTTATACGGACCTTTCATACATATATTGTGATCTAAACTTCTTGGAGTTTTATATGCGTTCAATTTGTTATAGGTCATAGTGAGATTCCCTGGATTTTTTCTAAGATATTGAATATATCTTTTAGATTTTTAGAGGACAGAGGTCAAGTGTACAATATAAAAGAAAACTTAACTTATGTTAAATGTACCTGACACTTATCTACATAAATGCCTACTGTCAGCAACTCTTGTAACTCAGTTACATGTATTGCGGACATTTTGTTGAGATCAGGTGGTTTTACGTCACCACCACAGATCTCATCCATGAATACTTCACTAAGTAATGGACTTACTAGGCGACCTAGGATTGGCCACAACTGTTGGTTAGAGTTTTTGATCCAAGACAGGCCGTCGTGGTTTAGTTGGAGCTTCAGTTCGATGCGTAGCTAGTTTTTAGATATTCTCTGCAAACTTGTTTTCAATCCAATGTAGTAGTAGACTACTATTTCCAGAAACTTTGGCTCTACATTATGGCAGCAACGTAGTACACTTGTAGCGGACACGAGGGTTTCTGCAGTATACACCCGAAAAAGCTCCAAAGTCCCGTTTACCTTCTTCACCGTAATGACACCTTTCATCATCTCAATTACGACTCTGTCTACCTGTTTCTTCATTGATAGATGAACAGGTGGAGACATTTTGGAATTTGCATCATCTATTATTTGTCAATAAAGAAACCTAGACTATACGGTTGGCCGTACTCTGTGCACACTGGAGGTAACTACATGTGGCAGTGGATGATTGTGGGACAATACTGCTGCACCGGTGTGCAGCTACAGCGTTTCCCACTTCTTTTACACTGAATGAACTGTAATTTTCATAGTCAGTGGTCGTTAAGTGATACTCCTAAAACTTAGATCTGAATTCTCTCAACCTTCTGTAAAAGGTTGATTTTAGATAGCCCATCAACTTTACCACTCTACTGGCTGTAACTCATCTTTCATCACTTTCGTTAAGCCCTACATTATTAGTCTAAAAGAAGCGATTAGCTGTAATCAGACTATATAAACATTAATCGAAGTTGTGGACCGTACAAATAACTCACATTCTTGCCGTGAGAATTTTTAAAAAGTGGTGAAAAGCCGACGATTGATTGTCTCGTGTCCGTTTGACATACTAAAACAAAACACTAACATCGACAGTTTAATCGTAATCAAAGTTCATGGTAACACTACAAATCATATTGGTTGTGATTTTATCTTAAAAAGGTTTAAAAAATGCGCTTTTTATTAAATGTCTGTCCGGAAAACTGCGCAACACTGATTTCGGGGTTTTTCCCAAAAGTTTCCCCAAACTTTGAGGAAGATCATTTGACTTTGGGGATTTTCTCAAAATTGGTAGATTGTGTTCACCTTTGAAAAGGGGATGAAATTAAACGTGTATACATCACTGTTATGTAAATTGATGTAATTCTGTGAAAACTGTAAGTGATGAAAAAATGTGAGTAGACCTGGGATGTGTTGATTATTGTTCAAAATGTGACACGGTGGGTTTTGGATAATTTATTTCAAAGCAGGGAAAACATTGAACTATTATCAAAACAAAGGGGTATACTAGATTTACTGGGCGATCTGCAGGGTATGACATAGAAATGACGTTTCAAACCATTTTATGTTGACTTCCACATTCAGAAAGTTTTACACAGGTCCTTGAAATATGAATGAATACATGTTAAATAAAAATGAATGTTCAAACAGTTTGAACAATAAATGAACATATATCCCTCGATATATCCAGCCACCGATCGCGTTTATGTAAAGAATAGTGCGTTAATGACCGAAGTAATGTCATACTTTGAAATCTTATTAGTTTCAATCATTGTGGTGAAAAGAATTTGTTTTCATCATTTGAGTGAGGAATATTCCAAGTTATCTTATCGCCCTTATTTAACCTAGAACAAAAGACTTAGTTTTATGAAAATTTATTGATTGTCCAATGATTAAATATGAATATAATTAATCAACAATTTGATGTATGTATACGATATCCTATTTCAACGGATAAATCTACTTCAACTAACAAATCTAGCTAGATCACTGAGTTACATATTTTCTTATTCCCAACTATTTCTTCTACATCCAAACTAATAAAACTAATTTAATTTGTATAATGAAAGTTGAGAGTGGTTAAATGTGTTTATTTGTTGATAGCTTTGTAACTGAAATCAAAACAGATGATGCGTAAAACTTTAGTTGAACTGTAAATTCTGAATTATTAGGGATAATGGATATGTTGTGACAGAAATATCGCACTATTATGTTACCGTCATTTACTAGATGAGAATAAGCATATTTTCTATATGAAGTATTTATTATTAGTATCCTGGTTGTATGTTGACTTGAGACCAGAAAGATGGTAGTTGAGGATGTAATAATAAATGCTTAGAGAATTGTCTAATAGAAGAATAGCGATAATGGTGCTCATATCCGTACAATTTCATCTTCTTACTAAGTAAACTGCTTGTTAAACATTACCATGTGTTTAATAAGTGTTTTTTGGTATCTAGTCGGTTTTACACTTCGATAGTATTTTTCAAAAACACAAGGTTAGCTAATTCACTGCCGATTTTAATAATTATGGTCACGGATAATGCAGCTAAAAACATATATTTCCAATCTGTGAGTTCACTTTTTCGATAAAAATCGAATGTTGTTCGTCATTCGATACATACTGTTTATAATGAAATAGTCGTTATCAATAAACTTCAGTCCAGAGAAATGACAAACATCAAGGTTTGGCACAGTGTTATTACGTGCAAATAATATAAGATTGTTTATCGAATAAGGTTTAATGGATGTGTCATATGATTTGCCTTACTTATTTAAAGCCTTGTGGCTCGGTCGTTTTGCCCTTTGAGCATAATTTCATCATAAGCCAGTGGTTACAAAATCACTTCATTCAAAACACAAGATTTCTCATTATCTTTCGAATTCTGCCACAATGTTACATATAATTGACTATTCTTAAACATAATCTATGCTCTTGGGATTTCTTATTTCTGAATAACGGCAATGTACTTTGGTGAGAAAGATGTCTGTATCGTCGAAAATTTGCTATAAAATGGTTTCAAGAACTACTTCAAACAAAAATGCATAATTTAGTCTTGCTTGTAGAACATAAAATGACCCTATAGCTGAAGAATGACTTTTAACGGAACTCAGATGTTACCTTTTCGTATTAGAGTAATTTGTATTATCTCTTGGTAAAATTAATAGGTAAACGTATTTAAAATATGTAACACGCGAGACAAAACCTCTATTTATTACTGTAGAAGTCCTATCTTCAGATAACAATCCCGCCAAGTTTAACAGGGTTATAATCTGCACTATTTTTCTGGGATATAAGATCACCTGTTCTTAGTTAAGCAGTAGCAAAAAGATGAAACTCAATTGTTCAAGTCTGCCATTATTTCTAACACTGTGAATGGCGTTTCACAAGTGGCACTCATAGAGACAATTTTGGATGCATCTGGTATCGACAGGTTGAAAACTTTTAAACTCATCATTAACAATTCAGTCTGTTGAACAATGGTGGACGATGAACTTATTAAATCAAACGAGGAATTTTGGACTTATAAACACTTAACAGTCTATTTCACAGTGATTTAATGGAATAATGCCATGTCCTGCCCACACAACCTGCCAATTTTTTCAGACTTACTTAAACTGTCCTAAAGAGTGCGTTAAGGTAGGCGGTGGTATAATACATGGGTTAATCGCATTACTTTGTAAAGATTCAAGCATCATTGACCGAGGTTTACCATCTTTGTTTACTATCCTAACCGTACCTCAAGAGATATTCCTGCTCAAAGCAGTGATTTGTTATACTATTAAGTGATGAATTAAAACTCAACTGTTCCGGATACTTTTTCCAGTTTCAACGTAATTGATAGAAACTTAATGATTCATTACTGATTAATTCATCTTAAATCCATTTTAATATCGTTTCAGAAGTATGCTTTTATTTTTATTCACGTTTATTGTAGGCTTAGGAATGAGACCACGCAATGACTTTAAGACGACTTTAATTGCTTACGCTTCGTCTGATCCACAAACATATATGCCATTTGTCCAAGATATACGAACATTTCTTTATTTCTACGAAGAGGTCAATATACAACCACAGGATGGATTTGCAACGTGTGATAAAATTAAATCACCAGATGATGTTGATTTGGTTTGTAAATTTTATCCACATGATATGGGTGTATGTGTTAAAGAGAATAATTTTGGATACGATAGAAGTCAACCATGTGTCATCATGAAAATTAATAAGGTATATCAAAATTATATGTACCTGAAAATATTTTCATTTATTTTCATTTCTACTTGTAAGTAGCTTAGAATTTTATTCTTAAAACTGGGAAACAGATAATGGACGGACCATTCACCAAAGACACAATATTAATTTTCTTCTTAGCGATATAGCATCGATCAGACTCTTCAAAAGTTGACAGAGGAAATAGATAACTCCGATCAATTATTATTAAAAATTTTGAACATTGAATGCACATCCAATTAGTAAACTTACATAAAGTACTTGAGTGCTGATATTTATGTTGAGGGCGTAGATTCCTTCGACTTAAAAACATTGTATGGAAACCATTAATTGAATATTCTTAATGAACAAAAATCAAAACACTGAGTTTAATGGGACAGTACATATTATTTTCAAGAAACGCCTTATTCAACACTTGTTAGTGTTCTTGAAGACACAAGTCTATCTAAGCTAGACAACGATTGGAAACCTGGAGTGATTGGAAAATTTTTCAATCGTAGAATAGGTTGCCTAGAAGTGGGGACTTACGACCTCGCCACCGTAGGTTGAACCCAAAATTTTTGACTTTGAGCGCTAATACCTAACATGTATTGGAGACTCAACAACATACATGTCCAACTCCAATCAATCTGCGATATCACGCAACCATCTCTCATTGTCTTTGGTAAATACCTACTGTACATCCAACACGGTTATATCCAACTGGCCACGGCTTCTCATAATAAATCACAAAGTTTCTTTTCGAAGCTACTCACCAGTGATGACATGATTGTTATCAGTATGAGGGTTTGATGGTTGTTGAATTTCATTGAAATCACTAAGTTATATGATAACTAACTCAGTAATTATAACAAACTGGAAAATTGATTGTTTATGTTTAAATTAATCTGTTAAGATAATGACCAAATGTATGCTTTCAGGGTAAATAGTACAGCTTACTTGTTTAAATCTCGGTACTTGAGATGGTGTTCCAACTCATAATATATAGTAAAATATGTAATTAATGACATCACAGTTACTGTCTAAACTTTTTAAGTATTCTAACTTATTTTGGCACGACAATTAGAACCAGTGGTTGGAGACTCTCTGTGACATGGATCAGAATCGATCACAATGGTGTAGGTGTATACACTTTTTGTCTTATTTTAAACTATGAGATTAAAACCGCCTCATATCTTTGTTTCTACGAACTAATTCTTTCTCCCTGTATCATATCCTTATTTGCAGTCTTTCTTTTATATATTACTGCCATTGAATTAACTACTATGAATTTCGTGTTCATCTTGTTATGCTAATAAGGTATGAGAACTTGAGCCGATGGATATATGTGACTGGTCCCACGTCATAGCTGACTAACTGAACTAATAGACGAACTTCTACTCCTATAGTTCGCTTTGTTTAAAATGACAGCGGAAAAATGATAACTATGTGATTAAGTTCATTTTGAAATTACTTTGATTATCCTATTGTTGATATTTTGACTAAAATTTAATCATCAGAAGGGTGTTTTTGGCGATTTTATTAATTCCAATAGTTGAAATTATGAGTCAATTGAAGCTAGACCACCATGGAAAACCTGAAAGCACTTGACGGCCGTTTCGTCCTAGTATGGCACTCCTCAGCCGTGATTGACATATGTATATCCTATGAGCGTCACCTCGATATGGTCATTATGGCACAAGTTAATAGATGGAATGTAACTAACAGTGAAATCTAAGATTCAGGTACATCCAGCTAACTAGTCTTAAATAGGACGAACCGCGCGTCTTGAATTCTACTGATGACTATATTCTATTATGTATTAATACAATAATTGATTCAATCTATACTTATAGAATAATTTTTCAGCATTACTATTCCATGATAAATATACTGGTGATAATCACTCGTTTTTTTCTGTGATTAATCCATAATATGCGTTATATTTAGTTTAAGTTGTTGACTAAATTATATTACTCAACGTTTCTTTTGACAATGTATGGCATAATATTATAGTGAAGAAGAACACGAATGGGGACAATGGAATGTAGTTTGCAAAATATCAATCCATCGTTTCAAACTTGACTGTTTCTGTTGAAAATATCAGTTCATTGTCTCAGATTTCATTGTTCATTCATTTTCATACTAAATGCACTCCGTTCCCGTTCTTTCCTTATCGATCTTCTACTGAAACACATTATATGCCTGACCACCGTTATATACTACTTATGTGAATATAAGTAACCCACCCCACAATATTCCTCAATCAGTCTGTGTTCTACGATGACTTATTATTTCTTTCTTAAATACTTGAATTTCAATAAATTGAATTTCTGGTTCAAACTTCTCTTCAAATACTTTAGGCTCAAGTAGTAGACTAGTGTCTCTAGTCGATCATTATTACACGCATAAAATAGAAATCAATTGATGAGTACATATTTTATATCTCATTTATGAATGTCAATTTTATTTCATTTAGGTTTATGGTTGGTTACCTGATATTGTCAATAAAACGTTATCAAATAATCCTCTTGTTAGATGTCATGGTCAAGTGAGTTGAAAAACACTAACCTTTCTTTCAACTAAATCTTTGAAATCTATTTCACCATTTAAAAAATTATTGGTTGCCAACCTGTTAAGTCCAAGTGACCTGATTGAGATACGCGCAAAATCGAAGTTCCAAAACAACGATTTGTCTACATTAGCGGTTCTTTATTAAATAATACACAAAACTTAGTTACAAACCTCAACTTGTGAGGTGTCTAGGCGTTTAAACGCGTCCTTCAAGAATGAAAATAACAAAGGCTTCGATAGTACAAAGACAGCCGATAGCTGTGTATAAATTTGATAACAGTTTATGAGCAACCGAAACTCGAACCAAGAGCAAACAATATGGAAACTGTTGCGTTTAAACAAATGCACAAAACTGTGGATAACCGTTACAGTAATTAAAGTACAGTGATTATAATGATAAATACAATGATAAGTACAATAAACGTTAAAGATATTATGTGAACATTTCAGAATGTCACAGTACAACTTGAGTTACAACATAAGTTTGAAAGTTGTCCGGAATACAACTGCTTACTGAATGTAAATAAGTAGTATAAGACAATATACAAAAGAGTAGAAAGGGAACAGGTAGGAACAATGTAAGACAAACTTAACACAACCATTGAAACTAATTTGATTCTTCTATGGTATTTGTTTGATATAACCAACAAGCAGTTATTCATAATCGATGCAGGATCTAGAGCAAGTGGATATCAGTTTGAATTACTATACCATATCATCAAGGTGTATTGAACTTACCACAAAAGGAAACTCGTTAGTATTACTTTACGGATAATAAGGTACTTATTATTAAACTGATAATAGAAAAGCCATGATAAGGTCACAAAAACTCTTCTAGTTTTGATCACATAGCTTCAATACTGTTTGTGTGCACTACGGTTGTTGGGTTCACAAAATACCATTTGTGGATAACGACACGTTGCACATAACCAAGTCATCTGTATATATTGTAGTACTTAGTTTCAGCCAGTGTTACTGGTGTTTTTATTATACAGTTCACAATAATTTTCACAATTTACCTTAGTTAGGAATTATATATAGGGTTTTCATCACAAACTAAAATAAGCTTTAATGTCAAAACTCTATTTAACTAAATGGATGAATGACTTTCGTGCCAAAATCCAAGACCTGTTATCTTAAACCTGATTGGTTCGTCTTTAAATTATAGTCTCGTCTAATGTGTTTTCGTAATCTAACAGGATTATACACTTGATTTCGTCGGCATAAGAATCCTTCAAAAAAGTTTTAACCTTTCTTACAAAAAAAATTTACAGTCGAAGCCCTACACGTATGGGCAAATTCAAACGGTATTAATAGGAGAGATGGAATACAATTAGCTGTCTCATGGCAACTAATCATTAATAAGTAAACCTGAAGTCTTTATTCCATTTAATCAATTAATTATTATCTGAATAAAAACAATTACATTCAACTATTCTAATCAGTTTTCTTATCTGATCCTGCTTATACTCTTACCGCCTCTAGCACTATGGGATTTGAATCGACAACTGCATCTTTGTGCTAATATGATATGGCAACTCGAACTGATGTACGTAATTACGAAGCACTACGTAGTTACTTACTTACTTACTGACTGACTTTGTTATCTGAATATATCATAAACAATTAAGTGGGACAGCAAAATAACTAAAACATTCATTCCTTCATTTTTATTTTACTTCTTTAACTATGTTTTATGCATTCTGTAACATGTCTTATTCATATCATATATAAACGCTGCATGTTTTCTTATATAGTCACTTATCAGAGGCGATAATTAGTTGATGAAATTTCTTCTCATATCTCAGATTCACCTACGAGTACACACAATCTGTTACCCTAAAACACTTTTCGTTTCATACCACAAGTCTCTTACATGCAAAAAGCAATACCTACTTTAAACATTATTAAAGTTAATTGGAAGACCTGTTTGGTATACAGTTAACCAGAGAACCATAAACCTGGTTTATATTCGATAATTTTGATGTTTGATTATGTTTTCTTGAACTAGATTGCCAAAAAAAACGTTGAATTTACTTCAAATTCATTTGCTGAGATTTTACAAATACAACATTCTTCTTCATCTTTAATGTCTCACATCAACTCGCTGCCGAAATACTGTGTAACTATTCGATCGAATTTAGACGAAAGTTGTTATACAATTATTACTTATGTCACTGCATCACTGATCGTAAGATATATCTTTTCCACTGCAGCTTTCTCTCGATCTATTTCTGTAACAAGTCAGTCAGTCAGCTACAACGTAGGACCACGCACATATATGCATCGGTCCAAGTTGCCATACCTCATTAACACAACAAGATCGACACCGGATTCATAAAGGTAGTTAATTCAGAGGTGATAATATATAAAAGAAAGATTTCAATAAGGATATAATACAGGAAGAAAGAATTAATTCGTAGAAAGGAAGATATGAGGCGATTTTAATCTCTTAGTTTAAGGGAAGATAGAGTGTATACACCGACGCCATTGTGATCGATTCTGAGCCATGTCACCAAGAGTCTACAACCATTGACTACGATAGTCACGCGGACCCCAACCAAGTAGTCTGAATCTACCAACATGGCTCAGACTAGAAGTTAGTGACTTCAAGCACTGATGCCACGTTTTGGTTTGGCCGCCCCTAACTTTCTTCCAACCATCCCCAACACCGATTAGCATTGCACGTCTGTAACAAATATAATGATGTATCATGATAGGCGGTAGCTAATCATGAATAATATAAGTTTCAAAAAATTACATCGCTCAAGGTTTACAGCCTCATCAAAAACACTGTACTTAATCTTAACGTTACTGACTGTCTAGATGGTTCCATCAAGTCTTTTACTAAGTTTGCTAAATCACAAAGTAATTTCTTATAAAACTGAAAGTCAATTATCACTAGAATTCCCAACTTCTAATTGTCCATCTAATAAACTGAGCTTACTAACCTCGGTTGACATACAAGATGTGCGAAACACTCGATGTTTATAGTTTCACCAAATCGTCTATAGAAATAATGAAATGTAATTTTAATAACCTATGTTTTTTGATGTCATTATCGCTTATTTTGCTAATCAATTCTTATCTACAGAATCCTCAAGATCTGGAAAATTTTGGTCAAGTACTTTATTTTCCTAATATTACTGTTGATGGAAAAACTTAGTAAGTTCATTTGTATTTTAATTAATTCTATTACATATATTTGTAAAGAAGGCAATAGGCAAGAGAAGTGACTGTTAATTGTGATGTACTGGAATTCTTCACATTGACGATTGTTGCAACTTCAACAACACGTTCCTCCACATACTACTTACAATCATGCTTGTAAGTAGCGTCAACTACCATATATATATATATATATATATATATATATATATATATATATATAGATGAGACGAAATACTGTAGTTAGTCCCTATAATCAATAATCTATTTTTATTTGTTATTCGAACTCACAATCACTTTGTTTTCTTGAAATTAGGATTCTACATGAAAATGTTTATTAATTAAAAAAATAAAATGACAAAAACGTCTTATTAAGTTACTGGGTGGAACTCGATCGATTGTTAATATTTTAAGCTTTTGATCTATGAGTTAGAAAATTCTATGCTTTCAATTTCGATTAAGCTTACCATGTAGTCTGATTCAAGTGTGTCAAAGTATTTGATTGAGATCATGAACCGATTGATGTTAGACCACCATTGAAAACCTGGAAGCATTGAATGGCTGTTTCGTCCTATTGTGAGACTTCTTAGCAGTGCACATCTATGATCCCGCCAGCGGGATTCGAATCCAGTGCCTTCGGTCTCAAGCGCGAACGCTTAATCTCTAGACTACTGAGCCAGTGTCCAACGGTGTTAATGTTTAATCTCTACTAATCCACGAAATTGCATAATCATCTCCCATTGTACTGAGGTCTATATCTGTTTCTACCTAACATGGATTAGCTCCACTGGTCACGGCTTCTCATTAGAACTCCGAGAATTCCCTCACGAAGCTAGTCACTAGTGAGTACATGATGTTAAAATAGTCAACTTTAATAATGAGGTTCCACCTTGTTTATTCTCGTTTAGACAAATGGATAGTATCACTACCTTTTACGTTAATTCCATGACTTAATTACCGAGCAGCATTAAGTTCAATAAGTTCAGACTTCTATTAATATGAAGTTTGTTTTATATCCCCTAGCTTCAATAATTTCTAAATGATGCAGAAAATGTGTAATTTAGGCAGATATTTCAGATTTATTTGTATTGGTTGTTTACATCTTCCTGTTCATTCAATGAACTACAAGCGACCACTCTTTTTCGGCATATGTACATCATATACTGTTAGCCTTGATATCCCCATTTTGGATAAATTTCTATAGTATCTAGTAATGGAGTACAAGACACGTGTTTCGTTCTGTTTGAAACTTGTTAGCTGAATTTGCCTTCATCCTGATTTTGTTTTTCACATTAAGATGTGAACTCAGAACCATTCAATTCATACGTATAAACCATTATCTACTTAATTACTCAGTTGAAATAGCCATTGGTTTGTGCAACGGGACAAAATTTAATTCATTTATGTTGATTGTTTGAATCTTCTCATTTGTGTTATAGAGTGCAATTGATGAGTATCTTTAGAAATGGTATATTAATAAGGAAATTGAAAGATTTAGATAAATTAGTAACTAAATATATGCTTAAGGTATTACATATCGTTAAGTGAAACAATATGGAATGATCTAATCCTGCTGATTATACAGTCTAACATTTTGCAAGACACGAGTGAACTGAATATCAGTTTTGTATGAGAATAAGGTGTTTCAAAGTAGTCGTATTGAGTGTGATATTCTAACAAGTTATTCTCAGAGCTATTCAATCTATGCTCTAATAGTCACGAATGGATAAGGATTCAAGACAGGGAACATAGAGAACTCGCTTGAATATATCGTATTGAAATTGGGATTCTTTGGTTTAGATATTTACAAAACAATAATAATTTTTACAAACACTATAATATTATTGGTAAATTAACATTTTTTCGAGCTAGATAATTTAGTCACAGAGTTCGATGTCCGTCTATCAACCAAAGGACGTGTTTACTGTGCAGCAGTTCGTTCCGTCCTACTTTATTGCAGTGAAGCATGGCCGGTAAGAGTAGAGGGTATCCGTTGGTTACTAGTATTTGATTAAAGGTGTCTTCGAAATATTGCTCGTGTATCCTGGGAACATCGAGTAAGTAATGCAGTTGTTAGGAAACGGGTATTAGGTAAGGATGGTAAATCAATTGATGACGTAGTGAAACCTCATCAGTTGAGATAGCTGGGACACGTGTTACGTATGCCCAACGACCGACTGCCCCGACGTGCGGTGTTTCCTGGTGTAGGAGTAGGTTGGAAGAAAGCTAGGGGCGACCAGACCAGAACATGGCACAAGTCCATGAAGTCACTGACAAGTAGACTGAGTCATATTGGTAGGTGTAGACTACCTGGTTGGGGACCGCGAGATGATACCAACCGATGGTTAAAAACCTTGAATGAAATGGCTCAAAATGGTTTGCAATAGCGCAGGTGCATCCACTCTTTGTGTTCTCCCAAATTCTAATCTTCTGACTTCTTCATGTCCCTTTCTTTTTTCTCTTTCCAAATCTATTTCACTGGATTATACTCCTTGAATAACATCTTCAAACCCTAATTTTTCTGACTACAGCTTATAATTTTACTACAATCTAGCACTACGGGATTTGAATCGACCACTGCATCTCTGTGCTAATGTGGTGTGGCAACTCGAACTGATGTACGTACGTACGAAGTTCTACGTTGTTACTGACTGACTGAGTCACAGAGTTCTTATCATCTCTTTAAACAGTGGAATCCAATCCGCGTCGAGTAGAGTCAGGTACCTACCTCAGACAATGGATGAATGGTTGCGCAAGACCATGGATCGATCGAAGTTAGATATCAACGCCGTTGGATGCTGGCTCAGTGGTCTTGAGGTTAAGCGTTCTTGCGCGAGATCGTGGATGCTCACTGTTGAGGAGTCCCACAATAGGACGAAACAGCCATCCAATGCTTCCAAGTTTTCTATGGTGGTTTAGCTTTAACCTACTCATGAATTCAACTATTAAAATTACTACAATCTCCACAAACCTCATTCTGATCTTAAACAGTATTATCAGCACCAACTTGTAATGAAAATCTTCTTTTAAGAATTTGTCGAAAAAACGGTTCACAAGTTGATTTTGTTTATCTGACGCACAATATAGAAATAACCCATGTGACATAGGTAGGTCGATGATCTGTATTAGCCGTTAGTATTGTAAATTGTATATTATATATGAGATGAATTACCACTACTGAATGGTTGAGACTTGGTAATTTTGATACATTGGATTCATCTTATAGTTTACAAAGATATTTCATTGGAAGGAATCATTCTATTGTCAAAGAAATAAGCCCTTGATCTCATATAAAGATTGAATAAGATGAAATCAATTAAGCAACGACATAATCTCATGAAGATACAGGTGTTTATTAACAGCTGTCTATGCAAAATACCTCGGATCCGTTGGCCGGACACTATTAACAACAACCAACTGTGGGAAAGAACAAACCAGATCCCAACGGAGGAAGAAATTAGGAAGAAGCGCTGGAAGTGGATAGGATATACATTGAGGAAAGCACCCAACTGCATCACAAGACAAGCCCTCACATGGAATCCTGAAGGCCAAAGGAGGAGAGGAAGACCAAAGAACACATTACACCGGGAAATGGAGATAGAGATGAGAAAAATGAACAAGAATTGGATGGAATTAGAAAAGAAGGCCCAGGACAGAGTGGATTAGAGAATGCTGGTCGGCGGCCTATGCTTCATTAGGAGTAACAGGCGTAAGTAAGTAATAAAGTAATAATCTCATGAAGTAATTTATGTTTCTTGTTTATTAATGAAATGTATGTATTAATTGTTTCTGTTTGTTTTTTTATTTTGATTGTTTGTTCAGCGGTTACTTTAGTCATTTATACTTTCCATATCTTATGCAAGTAGCTTATCGTTCACCGCTTGTTGCTGTACAATTCGCAAGTCCTAAACGTCATGTCCTTTTAATGGTACGCTGTGAACTATTTAATGTACGTAATCCTGGTGATCCAATGGATTTTGAAATTTTAGTAGATTGATTAATTCATAAACCGTATTGTACTTATGACTTTTTTCTTTTTCTTTTTTTTCTTTTTTTCTTCCGGTTTATTTGTTTATCCAAGTCAGTTTATCTATCCATCTGTCTGTCTATCTATCTATCTGATGCCTGTCTATCTATCTTTTCACGTTTATGTCTGTTTACCTAACTATCTATTTAATTTATACAAAAAATAAAGGAAAATGTAACCGAATATTTTTGTTTCTTATTCATGATACTCATTACGTTTCCATGTTAGTTTATTTTGTACAGACAATTTTCTTTTTCTAAAAAGAAGAAAATAGAAAAAAAATATTTTTTCCGGTATTCGTTAGTTTATTTTTTATATGATCAAAAGTGAAATAACGTCCACAGTTCTCATCACTGACTTACTTACTTACGCCTGTCACTCTTCGTGAAGGAGCATAGGCTGCTGACCAGCATTCTCCAACCTACTCTGTTCTGGGTCTTCCTTTCTAGTTCTATCCAATTTTTGTTCATTTTTCTCATGTCTGTCTCCATTTCTCGGCGTAATGTATTCTTTGATCTTCCTGTTTTCCTTTATTAAGCCTTGAGGATTCCATGTAGGGGTTTGCTTTGTGACGCAGTTGGGTGCTTTCCTCAATGTGTGTCCTATCCACTTCCGCCGCTTCTTCCTGATTTGTTCTTTCGCTGAGAATCTGGTTTGTTCCCTCTCACAGTAGGTTGTTAATGATAGTGTCTGGTCAACGGATCCGAGGTATTTTGCGTAGACAACTGTTAATAAACACTTGTATGTTCTGGATGATGGCTTTCGTAGTTCTCCAGGTTTCCGCCCAATACAGTGGAACTGTCTTGGCAGTTTTATTGAAAATTCTGATTTTAGTGTTAGTTGACAGATTTTCTTCAATTGTAGATATGTTGCTCTTCATCATCACTGTTTGATATCATTATTAACAGATGCATGAAGTCGGTTATTTATTTATATGGAAATGAAAACTATGGATCTAGATAGATTAAAATATTGGTTAGCGTAAAGTAACTAGATCTAATGATTAATATTTTATCGGACTTATTGTGTAATCCGTAAGTGATTACACATTTTTACAATGCTAATATAGTTGAGGCAGCAGAGTGTATTGTCGGTAATTAACTTATTCATATGTCCAAGTTCATTGTACGCATTTCTCTTTTTGGATCATTTTGACAACCTACATACTCTTTTGAGTTGTAAGTGTTGTATTGCCAGTCAGTGGTGTTAAGTGCTGTTGGAAGTACGAGGGCAGTTATCACTTCCCGGTTGCCCACACCGTGGAAGGGTTCTTCTGGAGCTCATATACCTTATTCTAGCTTTCGGGTTTCCCGAAAATTCTGGAATGCCACTAAACATAGTGGCAGTATAGTAATCAGACAATCGGAAACTCTACATGTGACTTTTCACTTTCTTGATGTTTCCACTGAACACTGATTGGATAAAATGCTTCTTAATGCTTCCTGATCTTTTCTTGTCTTTTGCGAGAATGTTTCTGGATCAGCCCAACAACAGCATAAGTAAATGATTTCGTTGAAAAATTTTTTTCTTAACTAAATTCATTCACTCCTCATAACATCATTATTCCAATGTAACGTCACATTATTGTCGATTATCAAATGTTTTAATAAAGACTATACAATTCACAATGTTAAGGGCGATATTCGGAAGATAATTGAATTATATATATTCAAGAGAACTTGGTAAAATACTTGATGCGTAAACCGGTGTTTGTAGTTAAGAGGTACCGGCCTATAATTTTCACTAATGAGAACGGTGAATTATCTTGCTTACGGTAGTTTGTGAGGCCCTTTATTTTGATGTCAACTAAATCGGACGATTTATACGAATATTCGTCAAGATTAGAACGAATAGTTTGACAGTAATTGAGCGCCGAGTATAGAGAAGTCATTATATGTGAAAATTATATTTGAAATATTCTCAGCGATTGAAATTTAACTAATTCCAACGTTTCGTCCAGCTAACTTGTCTGGACTTCTTCAGGGTAATAATCAAAATCAAAATTACCAAAGAAATATATAGCTTTTAACAATCAGGATTATACTGTGTTAAACCAATCATATTTGGGTGTTGATTTTTTGTAAAATAGGATAGAATGAATCAGTTAACTACAAATCATGTGATGAATTCAACTACATGGAAATACTTAACTGAGTAACAAATCGTATGTGTGTGAGTGTGTATGTATGTATGTGTGAGAGATTGATAGGAAGGAATAAATAAAGTTCAAGTTCAAGGATGAAAAATTGATAATGAAACATCGATGTACATGTCAAAACATAAATTGTATTGTTTAAAAACTCATTCAGTTCTTTCAATAATAATAACGATGCATGTGATATTAAAAACAGGTTTAAACAAGAGATAGGTTCCAAATTTACTTGTCAAACGAAATTTGCCAGGTAGTTGCCATTTGAATACCATCTTTTCGGTTCAGGCTGTTCTTGTTCGCCCATATATGCAGAGCTTCTGCTGTCAATCTTTCTTTATGGGTGTTAAAACCTTTCTGAAGTATTTTGGTCCCTTCAAAATTAATCTTGTGTCCTGTTTCTAACGCATGTAACGCTATCGCTGACTTATTTTCAAGTTTCTTTAAATCTACCGAGGATTTTGGAACATTTTTCAAGCATTGTTTGTGTTCCTTCAATCTTACATTTAATTGCCTGGATGTTTCTCCAACATAGGTAGCATTACAGTCATGACAGTGAATCTCATACACAATGTTCTGTTGTTCTTCCTTTGCTAACTTGTCCTTAACTTTCACCAATGTCGATCTTAATGTGTTATTTGCTCTAAAATACACTCTTATATCATGTTTGTTTAGAATCCGTTTGATTTCTTCTGATGTTTCACTCCGGTAAGGTATGACTACGGTGTACTTCCATTCTTTTCGTATACTTTCTAGTTTAGTTTTTCTTTCATTTTTAATAATCTTTTTTAAAAACCTTTTTGGGTAGTTGTTATCCCTAAGAGTAGAAAATACTTTATTTAATTCGGTTCGTTGGTCTTCCTTGTCTGTACCAATCTTAGTACTTCTGTTCATTAGATTTTTTACCACATTAATTTTCGTGCTCTGTGAATGGGCCGAATTAAAATCCAAGTATCTCTCGGAATGCGTTGATTTTCTGTAAACATTTATTTTTAACTTATTATTGTGTCGACGTTCAACCAGACAATCTAGAAATGCTAGTTTGTGGTCAACTGATTCTAATTCCTTAGTTAGTTTAATGTTTTCAGAAATGCTGTTTGCATTGTTAAATAGTTCTTCCATACCATCCCGTTTATTGATAATAAAAATATCGTCTACATACCTTAACCATAACTTTGGTGGACATAAACTCTTTGCGATTGCACTAGTTTCTAGGGAATGCATGAATAAATTCGCTACAATCGGAGAAACTGGTGAGCCCATTGCTATACCCTCTTTCTGTCTGTAAAGTTGACCTCGAAATATGAATAAGGTAGATCTTAAACATAATTCTAAGCATTTTATAACCTCTGATGGATCTAATGGGCATCGTAAATTCAAATCTAAATCAGATTCTAAACAATCATTGATAATATCCATAGCTCGACTGATAGGTACATTAGTGAATAAGGAAGATACATCAAAACTTGCCATTATTTCGTCCTCTTCTATATCGATGGTATCAATTAAATTCTTGAATTCCATAGAGTTTTTAATTCCATGATTAATTCGTTTTTCATATGGTTTGAGAATCTTAGCTAAATATTTAGCTAGATTGTAAGTCGGTGAATTTGTATAGTCTACCACTGGTCTTAGTGGAGTATTATTCTTGTGGATCTTTGGTAGCCCATAAAATCTGCATGGATTACAACTCTTTGGATATAACATAAACCATAAGGACGATCCTAGCTTAGCTTTTAATGACTGTAAGAGTTTGCTAGTTTGCGCCTTGAGTTTATTAAGAGTTGTTCTACTTTTCGCTTCTTTGATTTGTTCATATGGACCCTCTTGTAGATGTTCTTTGGCTTTGTTCTCATACTCTGTTTTATTCAATAATAACTGTAGTATTACCTTTATCTGCTCTCGTTATTATGATCGTTTTGTCCTCTCTCAGCTGTTTTAATGCGTAATGTTCATTTTTATTTATGTTAGGGTTGTGAGGTTTCTGATGTAATAATGTGTTCATTATTTTATTCCTCAGTTCATTCGCTGTATCATTCGGGAGTATATTCAGCGCTGGTTCTACTGTTGGTATAACATTGAAAGGTGTTAATTTATGTCTATTTATATTGAAGTTGAGACCCTTTTTGAGTAATGATATTTCATGTGGGTTGAGAGGTCTATCCGATAAATTAACAATTATTTTATTCATATCATTTGTGTTAGATCTATTTTCCGTCTGTTGAACTTTGGTGTTTGATGAATGTTTCAATAGTTTTTCAAACTTCCTAATTTGTCGTTGTTTTGATGATTGATAATAAAATTGTTCTCTATGTTTGAAAAATTCAATTATATATGATCTTATTTCGTTCGGTGCGATAACTGACAATATGTCATCGATATTACAAACCCTTGAACGTTGTGCCTCCAAATTCATAGTGGCCTTGTGTATAAGTTCTCTAATAAATGTTCTAGTGGCTGATATCGCCGCTTTGATTGACCGAATAGAATTGTCTGGAGATTTGACCATCAGAGATTTTGGATAAACATCAATCTCTCACACATACATACATACACACTCACACACATACGATTTGTTACTCAATTAAGTATTTCCATGTAGTTGAATTCATCACATGATTTGTAGTCAACTGACTCATTTTATCCTATTTTACAAAAAATCAACACCCAAATATGATTGGTTTAACACAGTATAATCCTGATTGTTAAAAGCTATATATTTCTTTGATAATTTTGATTTTGATTATTACCCTGAAGAAGTCCAGACAAGTTAGCTGGACGAAACGTTGGAATTAGTTAAATTTCAATCGCTGAGAATATTTCAAATATAATTTTCACATATAATAAATCGGACGAAGTTGTCGACGGGCTTACCACTTTTGTAGCCCGTGATCTGACTCCAGTAATATCGTATGATTGATTGTTGAAATAAACATCCTGACTATTCTAGTAAAAAATTATCGACTTAAATCGCGTTAGTGTATAATGAAATTAAATAAGTGAAATAGGAGAATGAAGTTTTGAATATATACACTCACTGATCTGGATAGGAATCTAAAGGGATGAAGCGAAATTACGCGCTATTGAGAAATCATGTGAGCCAACTCCGTTTGACCAATAGTTAATATTTATAGTCACATAAAAATAATCTACAGACATGCGGTAAGTAGGATATGAAATGCATACACATAATACGCTCATATACATACAAACGAGGTTGGAATCAGGGTCTTCCAACTCCCCTAGGTGAAAATTCCGTGTCCATCAAGCTGGTTAAAGCGCCGGACATTCGCTTTTCGTCCTCTCAATTTCGTAAACAACAGTAATGCCGCGAGAAGGCAGTTATTAGAACTTCCCTGGCAGAGGCTATATACGCGTGGCCATGTGAGAGCATTTGGAGAGGGAGAGCGGACTTTCACCACTCTCGGCCGTACTAGGGCATTCAACTCGTATAAGCTGAATAAAGCGATAGAAAGGTTTCAAATAGACTTCTCGACATGCTCATTGTGCTGAGATATGAACTGTCAATCATAAGCAACATATATGTTTCGAATGAATCAAAATTACTCTAAAAACTGTGATGTTATTTAAACCACTGAATGATGAATTTCACATTTAATATTACAAAGGGAGTTGTAGATTTATAAATTCTCACGCGTAACAGTCGATTTGAATATGGTCGTTGTAAAGGAATTAAATGGCTATAATTTGAAGTTGGACATTAACATCGTTGGATATCGACCGGCTCAGTGGTCTATTGGTAAGGCGTTCGCATGTGAAATCGATAGGTCCTGTGTTCAAATCTTGTGAGGCGTAATCGTGTATGCGCACAGTTCAAAAGTCCCACAGTAAGACGAGACGGCCATCCGGTGCTTTCAAGTTTTCCACGGTGGTCTAGCTTAAAATGATTCATGATCTCAACTATTAAAATTACTATAATATCCACCAAACCCCTTCTGATACTAACATTTAGTAATTTAATTTTAAGTAATAAATAACTGCTATGAAATCAAATAGCAAAGGATTTATTTCATATCAATATTAGCGTATTATACTAAAGTTATTCTTAAAGAATAGATTGACTGTGATTGGTAGTGAGCTCATCAGCTGGATAAACCTGTATCTAAGCTCGAGACTGTAATCCAGTTATCCTTCGCACTGAATTTCAAAATTTTACTCACTAAATTATTGAGTTCAGACAGCCACCAGCTTGTTTAAGAGGTTTGATTCAATCCTGAATTTTAATCACTCTTAGTTGGTGACCTGAACGAGGATTTACCCATTCGAACATTAATATAATGACATAAATCTGTCAGGTATTTGTCACCAAATAATCTAATAAGTAGAATAGTCACAAAGTGATATATTAGCTAAACGATTTTTCACAATGAAGCGTAAAATGAACAATTAATTATACAAGTGGTTAATTTGAATTTCGACTACACCCTTATACAAACAATTAACCAATGACATTAGTTATGTTAAACAATCAATTATAAGAAATTCAAAAAAACTCAAGCTGAACTTAGTATATTTTCATAGTTTTAGTAACAAATCATTACCCTATTTTTTTTTCTCTTTAATCTCCATATTCATAATGTATCTACAGTAGCAACATATTCAATGATGATAAGACTTCCAATGATACTACTTATATTAGTAGTTTACACAATTCAATGTCATAGTATTAGTTTCCATGATCTATTAACATATTTCACTTCATCTAAATGTGGTTATGAATCATGTGACACGGGAAAACCGGGATATCTTAATATTCATTTAATACCGCATACACATGATGATGTTGGCTGGTTAAAAACAGTTGATCAATATTATTATGGTGCTAATAGCACAATTCAACGTGCTGGTGTACAATATATTTTAGATAGTGTTATCTCGGCTTTAGCTCATCATCCACATCGTAAATTTACTTATGTTGAAATAGTTTATTTTTATAAATGGTGGTTAGTACAATCAAATGAAATAAAACATTTAGTGAAAGATTTAATTCAATCTGGACAATTACAATTTGCTTTAGGTGGTTGGAGTATGGCAGATGAAGCAACTGTTTATTATTCTGATGCAATTGATCAATTAACTTATGGACATATTATATTAAAAGAATTATTTGGTGAATGTGGACGTCCATTAGTTGCATGGCAAATTGATCCATTTGGACATTCACGTGATCATTCTGATTTATTTCAAGATGCCGGTTTTGATGCTGTCTATTTTCAACGTATAGATTATCGTGAAAAACAAAAACGTAAACGATTAAAACAATTAGAAGTTCTATGGGATACTACTACTAATATAAATAATAGTAGTTTATATGGTTTATTTACTGGAATGTTTTATGATACTTATTGTTATCCACCTAATTTAGAATTAGATGATAAATATCCAGATAATACAATTGTAGATAATCCATATATTCCAGAATATAATGTTGATAGTATTGTAAAGAAATTTATAGACTATGTTCATATGATATCTAAAGCATATCAAACGAATCATATAATGGTTTTAATGGGTTGTGATTTTACATATGAGAATGCTCATTTCAATTATAATAATATGGATAAATTAATTAAGTATGTGAATGAACAACAATTATATGGGAGTAAGATTAATTTATTGTATTCTACACCAGCATGTTATACAAAAGCAGTGAATGAAGAATTTAATCGAATCGGTACAATCAATCGTCGTTGTGGTGATTTCTTTCCATATGCTAGTGGTCCACATTCATATTGGACAGGTTATTATACAAGTCGACCAGCATTAAAATATTATGTACGTCAAGCATCAAATTTATTATCAATATGTGAACAAGTAAGTAACTTCTAGTTGTTGCTATGCATTTTTTTGAGGGGAAAGGGGAACTGATGGTTCAATTCATATTAGATAGGGAAAAATCTGTTGGATAGTGGCTATTATTTTGCTTTATGTATTTCTCTTTCCCATTTATCAAGTTATGTTCTAGTAGTTTTTGGTTTCAAATGATAAATAAATAATCTTACCTTTAAGCTTTATATACACTTCAGTGTTGATTAGTGTTGATTTTTGTTATATAAAAATTCTTTTTGATTGAGATCATGAACCACAATAGGACGAAACAGCCGTCCAGTGCTTCCAGATCCTCCATGGTGGTTTATGAACTCAATCAAAAACTTTACAATCTCTACAACCCTTAAATTAATTATGTAATTCATTAAGAGTTTTGTATCTTATTCACTCATATTTAGTGAAACTATGAATGGAAAAGTGTTATGACGTACATGTAATATGTAATACATAACTAGAACCGATTGTATTCACACAACGGATTTCATTTACTTAAAAATGATTAGATGAAGTTTATTTTGAAACATGATATCCTATATCACAGATGAATATCAGTAAAATAACATAACATAACATACTTGAAGAATCTATTCTTTCTAGAACACATGAGGAGTACAAGTAAAGATGGATAGTGGCTAGCGGTGGAATCCAGGATGCACATTTTGTCCTAGCCACTATCTACCTTTGCTTATAAAGCTTGTGACTTCAGGAAAATATCGACGAAGTCCTCACAGGATTCATATATATACCAACATGAGACGGAAAAATTGTAGTCCTAAATAACAATGGGAAGATACATGTAAACAACACCAAGTGAACGTAAAGAGTATACTCTAAAACTATCTATCTGTTGTATGCTCAATGATGGTAAACGGCTCATTAACCTTTTTTTCCCCTCAAAATAGTGTTCATCTTCCCAAATAAATGTGCTTCCATTCGCAAGTAAGCTTCAATTTGGATTTCTTGAAGCTCTGATGTGACCCCTTGATTCGTTAATTCAAACGATTCAAAAAATAAATTAGTTTCTTACTGTTAACATAAGTCAGTGGTTACGTAACATTACTAATCGATTAAAGTTATATAGAGTAGCATAGTGAATCTTAACTCAATTATGAACTATTAGTGTGTTTATCATGAAGATCAATATATTTTATTTCTTTCATTAATGAATGATAGTGTGGTCTCATATTGAGATACAGTTAATGTATAATATTTCCCACTTTACCCTATTTCTTCACTTGGTAACCTCTTTCATGATATAAACTGTTTTTGGGGAAGATTTTCATGAAAATCAGTTTTTAATAATGAATAGTTTTGTACAGTGATATAATGTTGATAGAAATCTATATAAATTGACAACTCTCATATAATCAGTTGCCTTTACATATTTGAATAAAACAAGGAAAATAAAATAAAACTGAATAATTTAAACAGTTGAGATCATGAGTCAATTGAAGCTAGATTACCATGGAAAACCTAGAATCACTGGACGGCCGTTTCGTCCTATTGTGTGACTCCTCAGCAGTGCGCATCCACGATCCCGCCTCGCTGGATTCGAACCTAGGGCCTATCAGTCTCGCGCCAGCCGCTTAACCAACTAGACCATCCAATGGTGTTGATGTCTAACTTCAACTAATCCACGAAATTGAGCGACACATCTACCGCTGTCATCAGTGAGTTACGACCTCACAACTGACCCGGTTGAACTCCACTGGTCACTGCTTCTCACTAGAACTCCAGGATATATATCTTGAAGCCAGTCACTAATGAGCATATCAGAATAAGATGAATTCATTTTAGTTTATGGTTCTTCATCAGCTACAAAAAATTGTAAAGGATCTAAGAAAATAGTTAACTAGGATTTGAAAAGGTTACGGGAGTTTTAAGGAAATGATCTATTAAAAATCATACTTACTTACTTACTTACGCCTGTTAACCCTCATGGGGGAGCATGGGCCGCCTATCAGCATTCTCTATCCAACTCTATCCTGAGAAATCTTTTTCAGTTGTTAATCACATATGTTTCCATTTCCCGACGTAGTGTGTTCTTTGGATTTCCTCTTTTCCGCTTCATTTTAAGATTCCAAGTTAGTGCTTGCCTTGTGATGTAATTTGGTAATCTCCTCAATATATGTATTATCCACTTCCAAAGTCTTCTCCTAGTTCCCTCTTTAACTGGAGGCTGGTTTGTTCTCTTCCACAGTAGGGTGTTGCTGATGGTATCTGGCCAACGGATATTGATTATCTTGTGTAGACAACCATTTATAGTTGCTTGTACCTTCTTGATGATGGTTTCAACTCCGTACAGTAAAACTATCCTGACATTCATATTGAGTATTTTGACTCTGATATTGATTGACAGTTGTTTTGAGTTCTATATGTTGTTCAAATGTAAGAATACTGTAATTGCTTTGCTCATCCTCACATTTAAGTCTGCATCAGATATTTCTTGTTCATTGATGCTGCATCTGAGGTACGTACAACATTCCACCTAGTCCAGAGTTTCTCCATCAAGTGTGATTTGGCTGATGATCTTGTTTTTTTCTTCATATATACTAAGGCCTACTGATCACATCCGGCCAATGGATATTGAGTATCTTATATGAAACAACTATTTATAAATCCTTAGTGGATGGTTATAATAGTTCTCTAAATTCTTAAATACAATAATCTACCCAAATTTTCTTTTTCTTTTTTTTCTGATTTATCACTTTTCACGTCCTCATTTGTTTGTTTGTTTTTCTTCCGCTACTTTTTCTTTGCTTTTGTTTTCTTCTCTTTTCTTCAATGAAATAGATTCATTTATTTGCAAATCATATTTTAACTAAAAAGTATCATCATGATAATGATGAAAATGTAAATCGTTTACGCAACGTAATTGGTATCTTACAACATCATGATGCTGTAACTGGTACTGCTAAACAACATGTAACTAACGATTATGCATGGCATTTATATAATGCAACAAAATCATGTCAATTAGTGATCAATAATTCCTATAGGAATCTATTGCCAATCAATCAATTCAATATCAATAATCAATTCAATTTAATATTTTGTGATTTATTAAATATTAGTTTATGTAATGCAACAGAATATTATCAGTTACATAATCATCACACCATTGATGATGATGATGATGATGACGATGGTATCTTGATTCTGTTATATAATCCATTAGGTTGGATACAATCCAATGTATGGATACGTTTCCCTGTATATATTCCAATGAATGATAATAATAATAATATTGATAATAATTCATTAAATAAATATCAAATTATATTAAAAGATCTTCGTAATCCATCACAACAATCTTTACCTTATCAACTAAATTTAATTAATCAAAGAACTATTCAAATCCCTGAACGTCAATCTTCAACACATCGTTTAAATTATGAATTATTATTCAATCCTAAAAATATATTACCAGTTGGGTTGAATCTATTTTATTTCATGATTAATCGTACGTCATCATCATCATCATCATCATCAACATCATCGTCAGCATCGTCGACATCATCGTCATTTAAAAGTACAACACTAAGAATTCCTTTTATTGTTACAGAAACTATGAAATTACAACTACATTATAATGATTTTGATAATTATGTTCAAATTATAATAAACCCTATTAAAAGTGATATTCCAATAAAATTACACATTGAATTAATGTATTATATAGGTGAAACAAATGGACCACAATCATCTGGTGCATATGTATTTTTACCAAAATCTAATTCAAGTGCGAATAAATTTGATTCAGTTCATGGAATAGTAAGTTATTGATTGTTTTATATTATTATCAGAAGGGGTTTTGTGGAGATTTTAGTAAATTCAATAGTTGAAATCATGAGTCGATAAATGCAAGACCATTATGGAAAATTTCTCAGCACTGGACGATCGTTTTTTACTAGTCTGCGACTACTCATCAGTGCGCATTCACGATCCCGCCCCCCCCACGATTTCAACCAGGTCTGTTGTGAGACATCAGCTCATTGAAGTCATTGCTGGACGGTGGCGCAATTTCGTGGATTGTTTTAAGTTAGACATTAACACTATTGGATACCTGCCGGCTCAGTGGTCTAGAGGTTAAGCGTTCGCGCGCCAGACTGGTAGGTCTTGGATTTCAATCTCGCAAGGCAGGATGGTGGATGCACACTGCTAAGAAGTCTAGTACTAGGATGAAACGGCCATCCAGTGCTTCCAGGTTTTCCATGGTGACTTAACTTCAGTTGACTATATGATCTCAACTATTGAAATTATTACAATTATTACAATCATGAATATAAGAGAAATAATGAAAAAAGAGAAGAAAGACTTATATATTAATGTTAAATTATTAAAATGATATAATAGTAAAATGGCTAAGGATATGTATACTGTAGACGAAAACATTTGTTCTGTACTCGAGGTACATAACTTGATATTAAGAATGTAGTATATGCTACTGATATCGACAGATATAAGTAGCATATATCACCAATCGAAAATGAAATGCCTGGAGGCAGAAGGTTAAGAAGATCGAAGAAAATGAAAATAGAGAATAATTAATGTAGAAACGAAGGAACAATCAAGTCTGAGACGATTGATTGACAATTTGCAAATGGAGTATTCATTGTATGGTTCTCAGATTTTACTAAGTTGTTCTGTAATTTTATGTTAAAGTACATTTGATTGTCCCCACGTGTTCTAGTTCACTACAATAATAATAATGATAATAATAATAATAATGTACTTGGATAAATCTTATGTATAAAAGAAGTGTCATATTTTTGTTTTCATTATTATATCATCATATTTCAGCTTCATAATAAATTTGTCGTAAATTAGTCTATCACTTAAACTTCATGTTTCAATTTGTTTAAGTAAACTAATCATTTTTTTGTTTTCAAACTTGAGTACATTAATGCTTGGCATCAGTACTTGAAGTCACTAGCTTCTAGTCTTAGCCATTTGGGAGATGCAGACTACTTGGTTGAGGTCCACGTGACTATCGTAATCAATGGTTGGAGACTCTTGGTGACCTGGCTCAGAATCGATCACAATGGTGTGCGTGTATACACTTTTTGTCTTATTTTAAACGATAAGGTTAAAATCGCTTCATATCTTTCTTTCTAGCAACTAATTCTCTCTTCCTGTACTATATCCTTATATGCAATCTTTCTTTTATATATTACCACGACTGAATTAACTGCTTCTATGGACCCGGTGTTCGTCATGCTGTGCTAATGCGGTATGGAAACTTGAACCAATGCAAGTATGTGCCTAGTCCTACGTTGTAACTGACTGACTGACATTGATGCTTCCAATTCACTTCGAGTCCATATCATTCAACATCAGATTTTAAATAGTGTTATGATATTTCTATTAAAATTTATATATTACTTATTAATATCATAATTACAAGAAATATGTAGTGCCGGTTACTATGTTAAGGCCCATATACCTTATTCTAGCTTCTGGACAAGCCCATTTATCCCATTCTTCTTGAATCACACATAGATCGTGTTCATTATTCGCTTATCAATCCTCGCTATTTCTATATGAGCGTGTGTGTGTGTACATCTTACCCTACTCATCACATATCTGTATCTTATTTTTGATTAAAGCCTGATTAAATGGAGTTGGCTCACTTACCTGTTTCCCTCTTCCCTCTGCCTGTTCAAATCAATAATGAGTGCATGAAATATACACATATTCGAAATTCCATTCTCGTATTTGACTTATATTAATTCCACTATTCACTAACGCGGTTTAACTCGATGATTATTTACGGGGATTGGTGACGTGTATCACAATAGCAATCAGAATTGATCCAATTGGAGTCAGATTCCGGGCTACTAAAAGTTAGACTGGAAAAAATATATATACAGAATGAATGTTTCCTTAAAATATATCCTGAATATGTTCAATCACTGAATGAGATTAAATTTAGAAACTTAATGATTAGTAACAATGTCTGTAATAAAAGTACACAGAATGTTACCATCACCACAGCAACAAAAGTTACTTTAAGGTTGAAGATACGGTTTGACAATAGTTGCCAATATGTACAGCATGTAGGTAGAAAACAAGTCCTACAATTAACATTTCATCCTACGTTCATTGTTTAGCTTATCAGAACTACCATTAAATTTTCACTATTATGTTAAAGTTATAATTGATGAACAAAGAGTAAATGACTTAGAATGCTAATAATTCTCTGAATATGTCGATTATATTATAGATCTTTTGCCAACATATCTATAAACAATATCAGTGGCAATTTCAGAGAAGAAATGAGCTACATGGATTCAATCTGAATCAGATTACATAACATATTTGACGATAAATGATTTCTATTAGTCTATTTGATTAGTTTATACTTCGAAAATGATTAATTCATCAAGTCTCTATGACTACGAGTGACCAACTAACTGGAAATCTATTATGAAACCACTGTAAAGAGAAGCTGAGAGTATTACTGACGCATGGAAGGTAGTAGTAGTAGTAGTAATAATAATAGCAGTATGATTCAGAATTTATGGGACTCATGGAGTGTACATATTTGTTTCTATTCAAATTATATACTGACATTGATCATCCTAGTGATGAAAATAAAAAAGAAGCAAAGATTTACAAATCTCTCCTTTCATATTCTTTTTTACATTATTTGAATATTTAAAGATAACACGTGGAACTTTAGTCGATGAAGCTTATATTGAATATTCTTCATGGGCTTCTATGATTGTACGTCTTTACCATAATGGAGAATTAGAAGTTGAATGGACGGTTGGTTCATTTCCATCTGATATGATTGGTCGAGAAACTATAATACGATATACTATCGATGGAAATAATGTTCAATATCGTGATACAGGTATGGCGAATACTTATTTAACGAGTCATAATGTTATATACTTCGAAATAATGATTAAAATATTTATAGACTTTCGTTAACAGGACAAAGACAATGTTTTTTCTACAATACTATTACACATACTTCACTGAACAATGTATTAGGAGTACTTCAAAGTAAGATAAAATATGTGAAAAACACGGATTGGCGTTCACGTATCCAATATTCATTTATGTTATTCGGTCGCCTCTGCGAATTGAGCGAACTTCATCGTGACCGCTACTCAATGATTATTCAGTGTAAAAATAATAATACCTAGAAACCAACCGAAATCACTGATTCAAATCATGAACCGATCAGTGTTAGATGATCATTAGAAACCTCAGAGTACTGGACGTCCTAGTATGGGACTCTTCAGAAGTGCAAATACATAATCCCACACATGGTCTCACTCAATCACCCAACCGCTAGACCGATGAGCCCGAACCTATCGGTGTTAATGTCTAATTTCAATCGATCTATGATATTATGAGACCATGTTTCATTGTCTTCTGTGAGTAACTGTCTCACATCCCACACGGTTGATGTCCACTGGCCAAGGCTTCTCACTAGATTTCCGAAAATTCCCTCTCGAAACTAGTTCTCAACCGTAAACTGAAATCACTTAATGCAACTCTTTTTATTCAACGTATAAAGTGCTAAAAGAATTCACACATTCAAGAAGTGTTGCTCATCAATAGCAGATCATTGAAATTATATTAGTTTGTATAATTTAACAGATTGTGGATATTTATAAGACTGTATCATAAAATTGAAATTTCAGTTGATAGTGATCATTACATATGAACAAGATAAACATGAGACGTAGTAGATTAGTTGTCTCATTGCAATCTGAAATTCATCAGGAGTGCATATCAACAATTTCACTACTGATCGAACTCCAAAAGAAAACTTACGTTTTAAAGAAAGTATGGAACCTATGGACTACTAAGTTTGAAATTAGGTTTAGAATCTTCAATCACAGTCAATTCTTTATAGATTGCAACCGAGCTATGAAAAATTATATGTTCACTTCTCTTTGAGAACCTAAACAATTTCTAATTTGAGGTTAGTTTATAGATAAGATTACCTTCAAATATAATCATAACTTCGGTCAGGTTACATAAACCTATGGTATATAGGAAAACGTTCTTAGTATTTACCTCGATTGTTTGAAATTAAATAGTTTCTGAATATTACTTTGACAGTTGAATTCATGAGTCAATTAACACTAGACCACCATGGAAAACCTGGAAGGACTCCTCAACAGTGTGTATCCATGATCCCGTCTCGCGAGATTAGAACTCAGGCCCTATCAGTCTATCGCGCGCGAACGTCTAACATCTAGACCACTGAGCCGGAATCTGATAGTGTTAATGTCTAACTTGAACCAACCCACAAAATTGCGTCACCAGCTCAGTGGTCTAGAAGTTAAGCGCTCGCCAGTAATATTGATAGGTCCTGGGTTCAAAACTCGCGAGGCCGGATCGTAGATTCGCACTGTTGAGGAGTCCCATACTAGGGTGAAACGGTTGTCCAGTGCTTCCACGTTTTTCATGGTGGTCTAGCATTAATTGACTCATGAATTCAACTATCAAATTACTATAATATCCACAAAACCTCTATGAATATTACTTTATGGTTTGTTTAACTGATATCTTAAATTTCAAATTATTTCTATCATTAAGGTGAATTCTTCACAGATTCATCTGGTAGACGTTTAATAAAACGTTTACGTAATCGCAGAGATGATTGGAGTCTACCAATTCAATATCATGAAATACAAAATATTACTGGTAATTATTATCCAATTGTCAATAGAATTATGATTAAAAATATTTTACTTGAATGGTTAAATGAAAAAATTCTATTTGGTTTAGCAATCTATACAGATCGTAGTCATGGTGGAACAAGTTTAAAAGATGGTCAATTAGAATTGATGCTACATCGTCAAACAGTTTATGATGATAATTTAGGTGTAAATGAACCATTAATGGAATTAGGATTAGACAATAAAGGTAAGTATCATTTAAAGTGTAAATAGACAATGGTTTTATAGAAGATAAGATGAATATGCTTTACGTATTATCAACCAATGTAAAGTGTGCAACGGTTTTATGAAATGACTAATAGTCAAGAATTACTTACTTACTTATTTGTATTCATACCATAAAGTCAAGCTCCTAAATATAAACATACATTCTTTTACAACCGGTATACTGAGTTTCACAAACTCTAAGGATCCAAAAGGGGAACCCGTGTTATATTGATAAACACCAGTTCCGTACAGTTCTCTTTCATAACAACGCGCTGCGTTATAAACTGACCTTACTTACTTACACCTGTTACCCTCGAGCATAGGCCGCTGACCAACATTCTCTAATCCACTCTGTTCTGGGTCTTCCTTTCTAGTTCTATCCAATTGTTGTTCATTCTTCTCATACCTGTCTCCATTTCTCGACGTAATGTGTTCTTTGGTCTTCCCCTCCTCCTTTTCCCTTGAGGATTCCATGTGAGGGCTTGTCTTGTGACGCAGTTGGGTGCTTTCCTCTATGTGTATCCTATCCACTTCCAACGCTCCTTCCTGATCTCTTGCTCCTCTGGGATCGGGTTTGTTCTCTCCCACACTAGGTTGTTGCTAATAGTGTCTGGCCAACGGATCTGAAGTATTTTACGTAGACAACTGTTAATAAATACTTTTATCTTCTGAATGGTGGCTTTCGTAGTTCTCCAGGTTTCCACCTGATACAGTAGAACTGCCTTGACATTTGTATTGAAAATTCTGACCTTGAAGTTGTTTGATTGTAAATAAGTAACCTATAATTTTTTCACTGTCACAATTTTTTAACCTGAGTTAACCGTGGTGTACAATTGTAGATTATGGTTACCATAACAACTCAGATCATGTAAGATATATCTTCTTTTCTAGATGAGAACTACGCTTAATAATATTTATGAATTAGTGCTAGATTTTTTCATCATTAATATGTGATTCTCAGCATAAGGAACCAATCGATCATAGTGTGGTGTGCTATTGATGTCGATATATAAAAGTAGTATGTATCATCAATCGACAGTGAAACGCTTGGAGGCAGAAAATTAAGAAGATCAAAGAAAACAGAACGAGAACAGAGAATGAATAGTATGGTAACGAAGAAACAATCAAGTCTGAAATGATTGATTGACATTTTGCAAATGAAGGATTCACTGTATGGTTTTTAGATTTGACTAAGATATTCTGTAACGTTGTGTTAATTTACATTTGATTATCCCTCACTTGTGTTCTCGTCCATTATAACATTAATCATTTGGAGTTTCATAGCTTAGTTATTTGGTCACAGACGTTAGTTTCACACAATTATAATTCCAAAAAACTCACTACATCACTAAATTCAATGTACTATTTTTGAGAAAAGAACCAATTCCATGTTCTCTCTCTCCATCTATCTGTCTTATATCTCGTGTTATGATGAGATTTCATGGACCACACCCATAACGTGTTTAAACATTTGAATGAATTTATGTCACACTGTTCTCTAATTGAGGTTGAATGGTTGACAGTAGTCAATATCTACCCGATTATCACTAATTATTTGACAATACTTTGAATTCCCTCTGGGTTACTATTGTTGTGAACAGAACACTAGTGGGGACAATCAAATGTATTCGACATCAAATTACAGGACATGTTAATAAAATCTAACAATCATAAAGTAAATACGTAATTTGCAAAATATCCACCAATTGTCTCAAAATGACTCAGACTTCATTGTTCTTGCATTTTCATACAAATTGCATCCTGTTTCCATTCTTTACCGTTCGATCCTCTTGTCTCTCTGCTTCCAGACTTTCTGTTTACGACTAACATCATATGCTACTTATGTGAATATAAGTAGCACACACCATAATTATAATCTATTATATTCTATATGATAAATACTTGACACTGAATACAGTAATTTCACTTATATTCTTTTTTACCTAATAGGTTTAATTGTTCGAGGTACACATAAAATACGATTTGATGAATTATATTTCATTGAATATGAAGATCGAATGATTGCTCAAACAATGCGTAGACCAATCCTTCCAATGTTTATTCCAGTGAATAAATTGAATTTATCAAATCATTTTAATGGATGGAGTGGAATTACAAAATCTTTACCGAATAACATACATTTGCTTAGTTTAATATCATGGCCTTTAAATATTGTTGACAAAGCAGAATGTAAAAAACAACTTCTTGTCAGATTTGAAAATATGCATACATTGAATAATTCTGAATATACACAGATAGATGTTACACATTTATTCTATGGTATTACAATAATTGATGTAACAGAGATGATATTAACAGCTGATCGATTAAAAGAAGATGTTATATTACATAGACTACATTGGCCAACGGAACCAATATCTCAAGGTGTCGTAAAAAACTATGAAATGAACTCATCGAGTATTAGTTTGAAACTACCTCCAGATAAAATAATGACATACCTATTAAGTTATGAAATAAATGATTCTATATAATTTCCTCATTGAAATAAGTTTATAAAGTATAAATTAATAGAGATCAACAAATGTATGGTCATTCTATGATGATGATTTGATAAACAATGTTGTTACTTTTCATTTGATAATACAATTGACTATAAGACTATATAAGCAGAGATTGATGATGATTAACAATGAGATCTAGAATGTGTGTTTCTTTCGATTTGGGACATGTTGTGAATGGAGGATGTATCTGGATTCCAATGTTAATCACTATCCATCTTTACTTATAATAATACTTGTGATTTAAGGTATTGTGGTGTTTGAATGAACTGATTATTCCTTTGTACTTGTTGAATGCTTGATTTCGAATTCAAAATACAGTACACTCGTTTGTGCTTATCTAGTACTTCTTGATCCGATTACTTTATTTCTGGGATTCGTAGTTCGTACTATAACTCAAATACTCCTAATTATCATAGGTATTATCAATGCATATGCTAAAAAGTGATTGATCAATTACAGTCCTAAATATTAATGAAAAGATTTAAACAACTAATAAACATGAATGAATATGTCATTGTTGTTAATATATTTGTTGTTGAATATATTCTAGACTGTTTTTGAATTGTTCAACAGTCTTGACGTCTTTATAGTGCCAAGTATCAGAAGGCAGTTGATGACTGTAGTCAAGATGTATTTGTTGGAGATCTCGTGGTATCGAAAGAATACCGAGATCGTGCCAAGGTTTACAAGTGGGGTTACTGAGCGTAACCCAGTTCGCGCAAGGTCACAATCAACGGAAGAATGTATGCATTTTGGTACAGCGAAACAAACAAGTACAGTAAAACAATCTTTGATACAATCGGTTATAATAATAACTGTTTCCATTACACCAATCGCGTTCTCTTGATAAAAGTAGATCACTACAGGCTTGTGACTCATTCGTGATCTATAGTGGGTGTTCCTATTTGAAAAGCAAAAGCATTTCAGCACACGCACATCTATAGGAACGTGAACCAGTTGATTACTGTATCACTTACAATGTCGAATTAAAGGTTTCGATCAAAGAGACATTATATTTGAGTACAAACTTGCTCAAGCACTGATAACTTGGAGTTATTTAAGAAGACTCAGATACCGCGGTAATGACTAGCATCATTCAATTGAGATTAAAGTGATGTACTTGGGAGTTTAATTCGAGTGAAATAGAAGAAGGATCAACTGGAATAAACATGCACTTTGCCTAATTCAATAACCACATCATTTCTACAACTGATGGTTGGTTATAATGAAAATTCCCATTTTGCCATTTGGTAAAGAAGGAACGAATTGATTATCGGTTGTGAAGGTGTATCAACACTGAATAGTGATGAATTTGTCAAATGATAGTTGGCATTAATTTCTGAACTTAACACACAAAGTAATATCGGGAGTAAATATTTTGGTTTGTCAGACAGTTTCATGGATAGTTGACTTCTATGAACAAACATTCTGATCATTATGTAGACTGTTTCAAACTATTTATGCTGATAAGATATCGAGAATTACGCTATTCTGTTTGTGTTTAGACTAACAATAAAATCTACCTTCAATGTCCCGTTTTTCCTGGACAAAATGCGTACTAGGCTATCTTGTTTGGAATTCATTTCAGTTGTCGTAGAATGGGGGTTGAAATAAATATAAATATTTGAAAATCCATCAGTAACCTGAACAACGTTTGAAAATACTTCAATCGAGTGATAATTGCCTTAATGCGTCCTGCTAAGGACACTGTAATTGAGATGAGATTACTTAATGCACAATATATGTCACATTTATTCGCAACAACGAAATGACTTTAAATGGATGGTTATTGGATAGTACAGGGTTGTGAACAGATGTTTTGTTGTTCCGAAAATCTCCAGCACAAATAATGTGTTTTATCCCTCTATTTTAATCAAACGTTTCTCATTAAACAGTTCTGTATCACAAGTTCTTTTCATCTTCTGAGGTGTGTGCTACTCATGAGTGGAAGCCATCAGAGAACCTAAGTCAATCAAGGTTTCCTGGTGACTACCTCTAAGTTCCTAAAATCAAATCACAGTGCCAGTGGTGTTAAGTCACTTAGATCAGCAAAACACTGTAACCTGATCGAGAGACTTCGGTTAACGCTAGAGAACTGGATAAACATGATATTGGTTGTCATCAAGTGAACGACCAGTGGTAAACATCCCAATCCTACAGGTGGTCAGTCGATGAAAGTGTACCTCAGTGATGATGTTTTGGGTTGAGAAGCAAGGTTTCAGGAGACCGAATTCACTGATCAGCTTAATCTATATTTGAATTCGAGGTTCACTTTGTCAACGATTCCCAAATCTTTATCCGGAATTTCCAACAGACTACTTACAACCAGCTGACAACCCAAGCACGTGTGATCACCTCCTTTATCTCGTTTCACTGATTACCTATCACGTTTCAGAAATTACTCCACTTCGAGGAAAACCACTTAACAAATTTCTCCTGTTTATACAAATAACCTTAATTTTTTAAACTATATTGATTAGGTTTACATCACGATTTGTAGAAATAATAACTCTTATTAATTTGTAGCTCCATATGATGATTGTGATTAAGTATCAAGGACATTTTGATCATTCATTCTTGTTTTAAATCTTTGCTTATTCGTAATCTGTGAGAGATATAAACAACAAAAGTAGTCACACTACTTTGTTTCAATTGATGTATTTACATTTTCATTGGAACTGTACAAACGTATTCTCATGTGACACCGGTTTAAATCTTCTTAAACATATCACGAACATGTTGACTGGTTATAAACAAATTTATCCAATGCATGGATGATTGATGAAAATAGTACAATATAATTTACTAAAATACATTTCACTTGACACAAACAAAACAACAGATTCACATTTGATTGATCAATGGATAGTGAACAATGTGATTTATGTCAAGTCGTTCTTGGTGTTGATCGAACTCTGTTTGATCAAGTTTCAATGTGACCTCTGGTGAAAGTGAACTAACATTCTTGGTATTGTGTGGAGATATAAGGTGGCGGTTGGAGTTAGTCGACAGGAAACCATGGATTAAGGCTTCATGCTATATGACACTCAACAGCAAGTAGTACCCATAACCTTGAAGGAACTGATCCTCTTTAATTTATCCGGTCATTTGTCACCCAGCTTCATAGTCATAGTTGCAACTGTTGGGCTATACCCTAACTAGTGTCAAATGCTACCAAATCTTAGCTTAGTGTATCCTGATGACGAACTTATTTCGAATATTCATGTCATGTATATAAAAATATATATACTGTGTGTATACAAACGGTTACTTCTAGGAGTTACCCCAACTGATGTAGTAATCACCGACAACCAGCGGATCGTTTCTCTATCACTTTAAATTTTCAAGGCAGTCTAATCTTGCCTGCTCTTTTTCTTTATGTTTGATAATGCCGCCATATTAAAGGAGTTAGACGTCCACTGAAGAATGATTGACTTCAGGTGCGCGAACTTCTTCGAGACCATCAATTTGGTTCGACATTAACGTAATCGCTTTCAACTTTTGGCATAAAATACTTATCTTATTCTGTAATTTATTGATCCCCTACTCTACAATCGGTTAATGTAATTAAAAATTGGTTTTTGTGATTTTTTTTATATGCTGTCAGCCGTTGTTGCGATATTATCTGTATCCTCACCGCTATCTCCGACTGCTAGAAACAGTTACACAATCAACAGAAGTCGGCTGAGCCATAATTATTTAGATAATTCACTGTGTATTTTCCTGTCTCCTAATAGATCTTTCATAAATTTATTTAGCAGCACGGGAGTCCTATCCAACAACTGCACATGATTGACAAGCTGTTCAACAGCTTGTTTCTCGGTTACAGAAATGGATATTATCAAATCACGCTACAAAGTATAATATGACTTTTTGTGATCCGGTTTAGCTAAAACTTCTGGTACTCTATCGAGTGCTATTCGAAAGTAGTGGGCATGTGTGCACGAATTTGTCTCGTTGAAAACTGATACAGTTATCCACAAAATAGTTTTCAAGTCTGATGAATCAAAGTTGTATGTAACTTTAAAAGGCGGGATAGAAAAATTAAAAGACCCAAAGGATGTCGTTTAAGGGAGACTTATTTAAGGGTTTCCTGAAGATATGTTCATAAAGAGTAAATAGCTTAAGAATAAAGCTATATATGTGTGAAGGCTACTTATGGACTGACAACAATAATTATCGTAACAAATGATACAATGTTATAACTTGGAACGGACTGATGAAATCGTGGCAGTGTACCAATAATACACAAGATATCGATAATTATTGTTATTAACTATAACAATATATAATATGATTATTTATATAGTAACCATATTAATAATAATAATAGACATTTGCATTTTCTTGATATACGGAAGCGATTGAGTCGGTGTGTTCTATGTTATAACATTGTATCATTTGTTATGATCATTATTGTTGTCGGTTTACATTTCTTTATTACTTATACATATACATTGAAATAAAGAAAGTAACGAAACAGGAATTCGTTACGTTTATTTATCTTGGAAAATATAAACACTCAAAAATATGGCATCTCTAACAACGTTGGGAAGTGTGCATTTTCATCACAAAGGCGGCCTGATTGAGCATCTGGGCTAACTACTCCTGCCATCTAGATATTTCAACAAGTTATATATTTTTGTTTGTTTTAATATATTATTATGTCTAGTAACCGCAAAACCTATCCTGGTGTATTTCTGAAAAGTGTACAACCTTTCGTTGTCAAAGTTACAAGAAGCTCAATAAGAGACAAAGTGGTTGCTGGGAATATACAACGAAAAGAATGTACATTATTCAGATGTTCATTTACTGGACTTCTAACATAGAAATGGCGATCACACAATATTTATCGTCAGGACCGACCGATCGTTCACTGTCTGTATATTCATCATTAAATGATTGTACCTGTTGTTTTAGTAAATGACCTTGAACACTTTTTCTGTTGTGATACTAACATAGCGTGACATACTGTTGCTGGCTAACAAATACACTACTTCTCACACATTCCTCGTTCTATTTTCATTCGAGATTGAGTTAACTGAAATCTAAAACAAATATTATTTACATTCATAGACTGTGAGTGCGAATACACCATAACTCACTTTGGATTACACCACTGGAGATTTCATCGATACGTTTGGAATTACCAAGCATCTATAATTGTGGATTTATTGTAGCAGACTAAAGCCGAACACGCATCATTTTGGTGAACTTAAGTAAAGTCCCATTTTTATTGTATTTGTAACATTTAACTGGTATATATTAATATTACTATTTATCTTTATTAACTTTGTTGATACTTTTTGCGTTTATATATCGTCTGGTCCACCACAATTATTTGGTGAACATCGTGTTTATCCTAACTGTTATATTGTTTACCATTTCACACGATTTACTGGTTTATTTTTCTCGTAATGTCCTCTCCCACTAAACTAATTGATATGGATTCGCCTCCGATAACAACTTTTCTCTCATTGTCGAACTCTACTGAAAATAATTTAAGTTCAGTTAATACTATCTCAGAATTCAGACTCCCAACTTATGGAGCTAATAACCCACGAGTCTGGTTTGCCAAAATTGAAGCTTTATTCATGGCTAGAGGCATAAGATCTCAGGCAACAAAGTATGCATATGTAGTCGGCGCACTTCTCATTGAGATTGTCGCTGAAGTCGGGGATTTAATCGACCACGTGCCAGAATCTGAACCATATGATAAGATAAAGGCAGCAGTAATTCAACGTACATCGGTCTCAGATAAGAAAAGACTGCAACAATTGCTAACGTCTTGTGACTTGGGAGATAAGAGACCCTCCCAACTTCTCCGCCACATGAAACAGCTTGCCGGTCCATACAAGCTAGACGAAACCCTCCTAAAGCAAATGTGGTTTCAAAGATTACCACACAGCGTTAGACAAATTCTCAGTGTTTCAGGGAAATCCGTCGCACTTGATGACTTAGCCGACATGGCGGATAAAATGATGGAAGTCTACCACGACAATCACTGTGTGAACTCATTGCAACCACCTGGACCAGCAGATATTAGCTGTTTAGCCTCCTTCCAAAGGCAGTTAACGCAATTAACGGGCCAGCTAGCGTCACTACAGACGACAATCGCAACCGTCCAAGCCAGACAATTGAGATCCTCTTCCAAACGAAGATCCTTTTCTAGACAACGGTCACGGTCACCGAAGCAAACATCCGAAGTTTGTTGGTATCACTAAAAATACGGCACCAAAGCACGGCGTTGCACACGACCGTGCACATTTTCTGCGGCTGACACAGAGAATCAGGGAAACGTCCCGGCCAGACAGTGATGGCGGAGCCTGTTTCTGGCCACTATCCGAGCCGTCTATTTCACGTCGGGGATCAAATTTCGGGCTCGGATTTTCTGGTCGATACAGGAACCGAAATCAGCATTATCCCATTACACCTCTCTCAACGACGGCACTCTCAGAGTACTAAATTGTCTCTAGTCGCAGCCAATAACACAGTCATTAAAACTTACGGCGAACAATCACTTATCTTAGATCTCGATCTTCGCAGGCGTTTCACATGGGTTTTCATCGTAGCTGAAATCAAACAACCCATTCTCGGGGCCGACTTTCTCGGTGCTTACAACCTACTTGTAGATATGGGGAAAAAGAAACTAATTGACAAGAACACAAGCTTACAGGTCAGCGGCACAACTATCTCCAATTACGATATTCATGGAGTCCGAATAATAAGACCTGAAAATAAAATTTTCACCGATATCCTGTCGAAATATGAAAGTATAACCAGAGCTGATTACCAAAGCGAACGCTCCACACATCATGTTCAACACAGTATCACTACTACAGGACCACCCATTCGCGCCAGGGCGAGAAGATTCCCTCCAAACAAGTTGCAGTTCGCTAAGAGAGAATTCGAACACATTATGCAACTTGGGATTATTAGACAATCCAATAGTCTTTGGGTCTCGCCGCTCCATATGGTTCCCAAGAAAGACCAAGACTGGCGCCCATGTGGAGATTATCGCCGTTTAAATAACCAGACTATCCCAGACAGGTATCCGATCCCTCATCTGCACGATTTTTCTTTAAATCTACATGGAAAACAGATCTTTTCGAAGTTAGATCTAGTCCGAGCATATCATCAAATACCGATGGCACCTGAGGATATCGAAAAAACAGCCGTAATCACACCTTTTGGCTTGTTTGAATTCTTGAGGATGCCTTTCGGACTAAAAACGCTGCTCAAACCTTCCAGAGATTTATGGACGAAGTAACTAGAGGTTTGGATTTTGTATTTGTCTATGTCGACGATGTTTTAATCGCTAGTTCTTCCACTGAAGAACATGTTCAGCACTTACACACGCTTTTCGAACGTTTCAAAAGTTATGGTGTTGTAATCAACCCTTCGAAGTGTATATTTGGCGCCTCAACTCTGGAATTCCTGGGACACCACATTGATTCCTAAGGAATTAAACCGCTTGAAGAAAAGTCAAAGCCATCACCAGCTACCCAGAACCAACCTCAGTAAAATCCCTACGTCGTTTTCTTGGAACATGCAATTTTTATCGACGATTTCTACCAAATTGCGCCGATGTACTACAGCCGTTGACAGATTTACTGAAAAACGATAAATCAGGTACCAAGAAAGAAAAGAACCAAATATCTAAGTTACCTTCTGATGCCAAAGTAGCATTTGAAAAAGCTAAATTCATGATTGCCAATGCTGCCATGCTCCAACACCTAAATATCGATCCCACAACACTGTTGATCCTGTGCACAGATGCTTCACAAAAGCCGTCGGGGCAGTATTGCAACAGCGGGTAAACAACACGATTACCCCCATTGCCTTTTTCTCCAAGAGATCGCCAGCACAAGAACGTTATAGTACTTTTGGACGGGAGTTACTCGCTATCTACTTAGCCGTTAAACACTTTAACTTCTTACTACAAGGACGAACTTTCACCATCATGACTGATCACAAACCTTTATGTTACTCATTCAACACTTCGTACGACCGACATTCACCTCGCGAAGCACGACAATTGGATTACATCTCCCAGTTTACGACAGATATTCAATTTGTCAAAGGACACACTAACGTCGTAGCACACGCATTATCATGAAAGGACGTAAACACTCTGGTACGTAAGCAAGACATCAATCTGGAAACAATCGCAAAATTGCAAGTAGACGACGCAGATATAAAAGCTGCAAAGACAAGTCTAACTTGAACCTTAAACAAGTACCCATCCCTTTCTCAAATACATCTATCATTTGCGACGTTTCAACGGGTAACAACCGCCCTTTCGTCCCCCGAGCCTGTCGTCGACAAGTATTTCGTCAACTGCATGACCTTTCGCACCCAGGAATCTGTTAGGTATACAGAGGAATATACCAATAATTATCGTGTTAAGTCGAATGGTGTCCTTGGACGTTAAATGTACACTCCCTATTGGTCGATATTTGTTTCACTTGTTAAATATTGTGTAAATGATGTTTTCTATTTCATGGTACGATGTGGTTTGTTTGTTTGGTATATAAGTAGAGTGTGTTTGAAATATAACGATTCATAACTCAGAGGCTGTGACTTGCGTTCTAGACTCAACTGGCTTGGCTAGACAGAGAGCGGGGCCAATCAGAACCCTAGGCCGTTCACTACGTGTTTTTCCGTGTCATTGAACCGATCGATATAAACGCTGCTTATCAAAACCTGCAGTCCACCCGTTACAACAGAATCACAGCCACAACCAAATTGATTACTGAGCGTTTTGTGTGGCCAAAGATCAATTCAGATATAGAACGATGGACACGAAGCTGCTTACAATGTCAACGTAGCAAAATTCAGAAGCACACGATCAATCCCTTTGGCAAGTATCCCCTGCCAGAAAAACGTTTTCAACATATCCATCTAGACATAGTTGGTCCACTGCCACCATCTAATTCATCCACACACATCCTCACTGCAGTGGACAGATTCACCAGATGGGCGATAGCATGCCCTATTGCTGATACTTCCACAGAAACAGCAGCCAGCGTATTCCTTGACCGTTGGATAGCAAATTACGGAGTACCTCCCATCATCACTACCGACCGTGGCCCCCAGTTTCAGTCTATCTTACTTCAGGAATTCACAAGACTTCTGGGCGTGAACCACATCAAAACAACAGCCTATCACCCAGCAGCTAATGGTTTGGTCGAAAGGTTTCACCGCAAATTAAAAAGCTCGCTGATGGTACAAGATGATACAACAAAATGGAGTGACGCATTACCACTCGTACTTCTGGGAATACGTTCAACCATAAAGGAGGATATAGGTTGTACAGCCGCCGGGCTAGTTTACGGTACAACTCTTACATTACCGGGTCAATTAGTAGATCCAAACACATCAGTACCAACGGATCCAAGCCGTTTCGCTAGTCGACTGCTGCAAACCATGCAAAGAATCAAAGTCATACCGCCGCGAGAACATAATAATCGAACACAACTCGACAAAAACCTAGAAACATGCAAATTCGTCTTTATTCGAGTTGATGGTGTTAAAAAGCCATTGAAACAACCTTATAAAGGACCATATCAAGTAATTAAAGGAACGAACAAACACTTCATAATCGACAAGTGTGGAAAGAAGGAAACTATCACTATCGATAGAATAAAGCCTGCTTTCTACGAAGCACAGCACGATAAAGAACATACTACTTCACTGAACCAACCCTGTCCAACAACAGCCACTAGAGCAGACATGGAAGAAAAACCGAGTATCAAACCTACTTGTTTAACACGTTCAGGCAGAGCTGTAAAAACCCAAACGCTATGTACATTTCGCTGAATAAAAAAATCGAAACAAACAATTATCGATGTATTATACTATTAAATTCACCCGATTTTCCAGACAAAATCTATAATTTTTCTTCTCTTTTCACAGTGTACATAATTAATCACGTTTTTACATAATTATTCGTTTTGTCACACAATAATAAACGAGTAATTACGTATTCATTGTACACAAAAATAAACAGTTCAATTTTTTTGTTGGTCATTAACAGTTTCGCACATTATTATCATTGTTAGCCAAACAAGACATTAAATGACAGTGTTTTCTTTTTTTGTGTTCGTTATACTATGCTACATCATTGCTATTCTCAAACGATAACACACTGCATCTTACTAACGTATATGTCATATCCAACTCCACAATTTTTGTTGGTTATAACTGTAAATATTATTTTTGTATATACATATATATATCATATTCTTACATTTTTTTGTTATTATAACCAGTGTTACCTCCAGACACTATGGGGGAGCTATGTGGAGATAGATCTGACAAGCTTATTTTGTAAATAGTTTTTAATATTATTTGTATTTATTTTGCCAATCTTTCACTGTATGTATATTCATCATTAAATGATTGTACCTGTTGTTTTAGTAAATGACCTTGAACACTTTTTCTGTTGTGATACTAACATAGCGTGACATACTGTTGCTGGCTAACAAATACACTACTTCTCACACATTCCTCGTTCTATTTTCATTCGAGATTGAGTTAACTGAAATCTAAAACAAATATTATTTACATTCATAGACTGTGAGTGCGAATACACCATAACTCACTTTGGATTACACCACTGGAGATTTCATCGATACGTTTGGAATTACCAAGCATCTATAATTGTGGATTTATTGTAGCAGACTAAAGCCGAACACGCATCATTTTGGTGAACTTAAGTAAAGTCCCATTTTTATTGTATTTGTAACATTTAACTGGTATATATTAATATTACTATTTATCTTTATTAACTTTGTTGATACTTTTCGCGTTTACTGTCAAATAAACTGCTAGCAACTCTCTTCCAAGCCCACTTTACTTCGTATTTATAGGACCCAGCCTCTGAGAAAAATGAAATTGGTACTGATGTGTTGGACCAGACGATATATAAACGCAAGTCACAGCCTCTGAGTTATGAATCGTTATATTTCAAACACACTCTACTTATATACCAAACAAACAAACCACATCGTACCATGAAATAGAAAACATCATTTACACAATATTTAACAAGTGAAACAAATATCGACCAATAGGGAGTGTACATTTAACGTCCAAGGACACCATTCGACTTAACACGATAATTATTGGTATATTCCTCTGTATACCTAACAGATTCCTGGGTGCGAAAGGTCATGCAGTTGACGAAATACTTGTCGACGACAGGCTCGGGGGACGAAAGGGCGGTTGTTACCCGTTGAAACGTCGCAAATGATAGATGTATTTGAGAAAGGGATGGGTACTTGTTTAAGGTTCAAGTTAGACTTGTCTTTGCAGCTTTTTATATCTGCGTCGTCTACTTGCAATTTTGCGATTGTTTCCAGATTGATGTCTTGCTTACGTACCAGAGTGTTTACGTCCTTTCATGATAATGCGTGTGCTACGACGTTAGTGTGTCCTTTGACAAATTGAATATCTGTCGTAAACTGGGAGATGTAATCCAATTGTCGTGCTTCGCGAGGTGAATGTCGGTCGTACGAAGTGTTGAATGAGTAACATAAAGGCTTGTGATCAGTCATGATGGTGAAAGTTCGTCCTTGTAGTAAGAAGTTAAAGTGTTTAACGGCTAAGTAGATAGCGAGTAACTCCCGTCCAAAAGTACTATAACGTTCTTGTGCTGGCGATCTCTTGGAGAAAAAGGCAATGGGGGTAATCGTGTTGTTTACCCGCTGTTGCAATACTGCCCCGACGGCTTTTGTGAAGCATCTGTGCACAGGATCAACAGTGTTGTGGGATCGATATTTAGGTGTTGGAGCATGGCAGCATTGGCAATCATGAATTTAGCTTTTTCAAATGCTACTTTGGCATCAGAAGGTAACTTAGATATTTGGTTCTTTTCTTTCTTGGTACCTGATTTATCGTTTTTCAGTAAATCTGTCAACGGCTGTAGTACATCGGCGCAATTTGGTAGAAATCGTCGATAAAAATTGCATGTTCCAAGAAAACGACGTAGGGATTTTACTGAGGTTGGTTCTGGGTAGCTGGTGATGGCTTTGACTTTTCTTCAAGCGGTTTAATTCCTTAGGAATCAATGTGGTGTCCCAGGAATTCCAGAGTTGAGGCGCCAAATATACACTTCGAAGGGTTGATTACAACACCATAACTTTTGAAACGTTCGAAAAGCGTGTGTAAGTGCTGAACATGTTCTTCAGTGGAAGAACTAGCGATTAAAACATCGTCGACATAGACAAATACAAAATCCAAACCTCTAGTTACTTCGTCCATAAATCTCTGGAAGGTTTGAGCAGCGTTTTTAGTCCGAAAGGCATCCTCAAGAATTCAAACAAGCCAAAAGGTGTGATTACGGCTGTTTTTCGATATCCTCAGGTGCCATCGGTATTTGATGATATGCTCGGACTAGATCTAACTTCGAAAAGATCTGTTTTCCATGTAGATTTAAAGAAAAATCGTGCAGATGAGGGATCGGATACCTGTCTGGGATAGTCTGGTTATTTAAACGGCGATAATCTCCACATGGGCGCCAGTCTTGGTCTTTCTTGGGAACCATATGGAGCGGCGAGACCCAAAGACTATTGGATTGTCTAATAATCCCAAGTTGCATAATGTGTTCGAATTCTCTCTAGCGAACTGCAACTTGTTTGGAGGGAATCTTCTCGCCCTGGCGCGAATGGGTGGTCCTGTAGTAGTGATACTGTGTTGAACATGATGTGTGGAGCGTTCGCTTTGGTAATCAGCTCTGGTTATACTTTCATATTTCGACAGGATATCGGTGAAAATTTTATTTTCAGGTCTTATTATTCGGACTCCATGAATATCGTAATTGGAGATAGTTGTGCCGCTGACCTGTAAGCTTGTGTTCTTGTCAATTAGTTTCTTTTTCCCCATATCTACAAGTAGGTTGTAAGCACCGAGAAAGTCGGCCCCGAGAATGGGTTGTTTGATTTCAGCTACGATGAAAACCCATGTGAAACGCCTGCGAAGATCGAGATCTAAGATAAGTGATTGTTCGCCGTAAGTTTTAATGACTGTGTTATTGGCTGCGACTAGAGACAATTTAGTACTCTGAGAGTGCCGTCGTTGAGAGAGGTGTAATGGGATAATGCTGATTTCGGTTCCTGTATCGACCAGAAAATCCGAGCCCGAAATTTGATCCCCGACGTGAAATAGACGGCTCGGATAGTGGCCAGAAACAGGCTCCGCCATCACTGTCTGGCCGGGACGTTTCCCTGATTCTCTGTGTCAGCCGCAGAAAATGTGCACGGTCGTGTGCAACGCCGTGCTTTGGTGCCGTATTTTTAGTGATACCAACAAACTTCGGATGTTTGCTTCGGTGACCGTGACCGTTGTCTAGAAAAGGATCTTCGTTTGGAAGAGGATCTCAATTGTCTGGCTTGGACGGTTGCGATTGTCGTCTGTAGTGACGCTAGCTGGCCCGTTAATTGCGTTAACTGCCTTTGGAAGGAGGCTAAACAGCTAATATCTGCTGGTCCAGGTGGTTGCAATGAGTTCACACAGTGATTGTCGTGGTAGACTTCCATCATTTTATCCGCCATGTCGGCTAAGTCATCAAGTGCGACGGATTTCCTGAAACACTGAGAATTTGTCTAACGCTGTGTGGTAATCTTTGAAACCACATTTGCTTTAGGAGGGTTTCGTCTAGCTTGTATGGACCGGCAAGCTGTTTCATGTGGCGGAGAAGTTGGGAGGGTCTCTTATCTCCCAAGTCACAAGACGTTAGCAATTGTTGCAGTCTTTTCTTATCTGAGACCGATGTACGTTGAATTACTGCTGCCTTTATCTTATCATATGGTTCAGATTCTGGCACGTGGTCGATTAAATCCCCGACTTCAGCGACAATCTCAATGAGAAGTGCGCCGACTACATATGCATACTTTGTTGCCTGAGATCTTATGCCTCTAGCCATGAATAAAGCTTCAATTTTGGCAAACCAGACTCGTGGGTTATTAGCTCCATAAGTTGGGAGTCTGAATTCTGAGATAGTATTAACTGAACTTAAATTATTTTCAGTAGAGTTCGACAATGAGAGAAAAGTTGTTATCGGAGGCGAATCCATATCAATTAGTTTAGTGGGAGAGGACATTACGAGAAAAATAAACCAGTAAATCGTGTGAAATGGTAAACAATATAACAGTTAGGATAAACACGATGTTCACCAAATAATTGTGGTGGACCAGACGATATATAAACGCAAAAAGTATCAACAAAGTTAATAAAGATAAATAGTAATATTAATATATACCAGTTAAATGTTACAAATACAATAAAAATGGGACTTTACTTAAGTTCACCAAAATGATGCGTGTTCGGCTTTAGTCTGCTACAATAAATCCACAATTATAGATGCTTGGTAATTCCAAACGTATCGATGAAATCTCCAGTGGTGTAATCCAAAGTGAGTTATGGTGTATTCGCACTCACAGTCTATGAATGTAAATAATATTTGTTTTAGATTTCAGTTAACTCAATCTCGAATGAAAATAGAACGAGGAATGTGTGAGAAGTAGTGTATTTGTTAGCCAGCAACAGTATGTCACGCTATGTTAGTATCACAACAGAAAAAGTGTTCAAGGTCATTTACTAAAACAACAGGTACAATCATTTAATGATGAATATACATACAGTGAAAGATTGGCAAAATAAATACAAATAATATTAAAAACTATTTACAAAATAAGCTTGTCAGATCTATCTCCACATAGCTCCCCCATAGTGTCTGGAGGTAACACTGGTTATAATAACAAAAAAATGTAAGAATATGATATATATATGTATATACAAAAATAATATTTACAGTTATAACCAACAAAAATTGTGGAGTTGGATATGACATATACGTTAGTAAGATGCAGTGTGTTATCGTTTGAGAATAGCAATGATGTAGCATAGTATAACGAACACAAAAAAGAAAACACTGTCATTTAATGTCTTGTTTGGCTAACAATGATAATAATGTGCGAAACTGTTAATGACCAACAAAAAAATTGAACTGTTTATTTTTGTGTACAATGAATACGTAATTACTCGTTTATTATTGTGTGACAAAACGAATAATTATGTAAAAACGTGATTAATTATGTACACTGTGAAAAGAGAAGAAAAATTATAGATTTTGTCTGGAAAATCGGGTGAATTTAATAGTATAATACATCGATAATTGTTTGTTTCGATTTTTTATTCAGCGAAATGTACATAGCGTTTGGGTTTTTACAGCTCTGCCTGAACGTGTTAAACAAGTAGGTTTGATACTCGGTTTTTCTTCCATGTCTGCTCTAGTGGCTGTTGTTGGACAGGGTTGGTTCAGTGAAGTAGTATGTTCTTTATCGTGCTGTGCTTCGTAGAAAGCAGGCTTTATTCTATCGATAGTGATAGTTTCCTTCTTTCCACACTTGTCGATTATGAAGTGTTTGTTCGTTCCTTTAATTACTTGATATGGTCCTTTATAAGGTTGTTTCAATGGCTTTTTAACACCATCAACTCGAATAAAGACGAATTTGCATGTTTCTAGGTTTTTGTCGAGTTGTATTCGATTATTATGTTCTCGCGGCGGTATGACTTTGATTCTTTGCATGGTTTGCAGCAGTCGACTAGCGAAACGGCTTGGATCCGTTGGTACTGATGTGTTTGGATCTACTAATTGACCCGGTAATGTAAGAGTTGTACCGTAAACTAGCCCGGCGGCTGTACAACCTATATCCTCCTTTATGGTTGAACGTATTCCCAGAAGTACGAGTGGTAATGCGTCACTCCATTTTGTTGTATCATCTTGTACCATCAGCGAGCTTTTTAATTTGCGGTGAAACCTTTCGACCAAACCATTAGCTGCTGGGTGATAGGCTGTTGTTTTGATGTGGTTCACGCCCAGAAGTCTTGTGAATTCCTGAAGTAAGATAGACTGAAACTGGGGGCCACGGTCGGTAGTGATGATGGGAGGTACTCCGTAATTTGCTATCCAACGGTCAAGGAATACGCTGGCTGCTGTTTCTGTGGAAGTATCAGCAATAGGGCATGCTATCGCCCATCTGGTGAATCTGTCCACTGCAGTGAGGATGTGTGTGGATGAATTAGATGGTGGCAGTGGACCAACTATGTCTAGATGGATATGTTGAAAACGTTTTTCTGGCAGGGGATACTTGCCAAAGGGATTGATCGTGTGCTTCTGAATTTTGCTACGTTGACATTGTAAGCAGCTTCGTGTCCATCGTTCTATATCTGAATTGATCTTTGGCCACACAAAACGCTCAGTAATCAATTTGGTTGTGGCTGTGATTCTGTTGTAACGGGTGGACTGCAGGTTTTGATAAGCAGCGTTTATATCGATCGGTTCAATGACACGGAAAACACGTAGTGAACGGCCTAGGGTTTTGATTGGCCCCGCTCCCCTGTCTAGCCAAGCCAGTTGAGTCTAGAACGCAAGTCACAGCCTCTGAGTTATGAATCGTTATATTTCAAACACACTCTACTTATATACCAAACAAACAAACCACATCGTACCATGAAATAGAAAACATCATTTACACAATATTTAACAAGTGAAACAAATATCGACCAATAGGGAGTGTACATTTAACGTCCAAGGACACCATTCGACTTAACACGATAATTATTGGTATATTCCTCTGTATACCTAACAGATTCCTGGGTGCGAAAGGTCATGCAGTTGACGAAATACTTGTCGACGACAGGCTCGGGGGACGAAAGGGCGGTTGTTACCCGTTGAAACGTCGCAAATGATAGATGTATTTGAGAAAGGGATGGGTACTTGTTTAAGGTTCAAGTTAGACTTGTCTTTGCAGCTTTTATATCTGCGTCGTCTACTTGCAATTTTGCGATTGTTTCCAGATTGATGTCTTGCTTACGTACCAGAGTGTTTACGTCCTTTCATGATAATGCGTGTGCTACGACGTTAGTGTGTCCTTTGACAAATTGAATATCTGTCGTAAACTGGGAGATGTAATCCAATTGTCGTGCTTCGCGAGGTGAATGTCGGTCGTACGAAGTGTTGAATGAGTAACATAAAGGTTTGTGATCAGTCATGATGGTGAAAGTTCGTCCTTGTAGTAAGAAGTTAAAGTGTTTAACGGCTAAGTAGATAGCGAGTAACTCCCGTCCAAAAGTACTATAACGTTCTTGTGCTGGCGATCTCTTGGAGAAAAAGGCAATGGGGGTAATCGTGTTGTTTACCCGCTGTTGCAATACTGCCCCGACGGCTTTTGTGAAGCATCTGTGCACAGGATCAACAGTGTTGTGGGATCGATATTTAGGTGTTGGAGCATGGCAGCATTGGCAATCATGAATTTAGCTTTTTCAAATGCTACTTTGGCATCAGAAGGTAACTTAGATATTTGGTTCTTTTCTTTCTTGGTACCTGATTTATCGTTTTTCAGTAAATCTGTCAACGGCTGTAGTACATCGGCGCAATTTGGTAGAAATCGTCGATAAAAATTGCATGTTCCAAGAAAACGACGTAGGGATTTTACTGAGGTTGGTTCTGGGTAGCTGGTGATGGCTTTGACTTTTCTTCAAGCGGTTTAATTCCTTAGGAATCAATGTGGTGTCCCAGGAATTCCAGAGTTGAGGCGCCAAATATACACTTCGAAGGGTTGATTACAACACCATAACTTTTGAAACGTTCGAAAAGCGTGTGTAAGTGCTGAACATGTTCTTCAGTGGAAGAACTAGCGATTAAAACATCGTCGACATAGACAAATACAAAATCCAAACCTCTAGTTACTTCGTCCATAAATCTCTGGAAGGTTTGAGCAGCGTTTTTAGTCCGAAAGGCATCCTCAAGAATTCAAACAAGCCAAAAGGTGTGATTACGGCTGTTTTTTCGATATCCTCAGGTGCCATCGGTATTTGATGATATGCTCGGACTAGATCTAACTTCGAAAAGATCTGTTTTCCATGTAGATTTAAAGAAAAATCGTGCAGATGAGGGATCGGATACCTGTCTGGGATAGTCTGGTTATTTAAACGGCGATAATCTCCACATGGGCGCCAGTCTTGGTCTTTCTTGGGAACCATATGGAGCGGCGAGACCCAAAGACTATTGGATTGTCTAATAATCCCAAGTTGCATAATGTGTTCGAATTCTCTCTTAGCGAACTGCAACTTGTTTGGAGGGAATCTTCTCGCCCTGGCGCGAATGGGTGGTCCTGTAGTAGTGATACTGTGTTGAACATGATGTGTGGAGCGTTCGCTTTGGTAATCAGCTCTGGTTATACTTTCATATTTCGACAGGATATCGGTGAAAATTTTATTTTCAGGTCTTATTATTCGGACTCCATGAATATCGTAATTGGAGATAGTTGTGCCGCTGACCTGTAAGCTTGTGTTCTTGTCAATTAGTTTCTTTTTCCCCATATCTACAAGTAGGTTGTAAGCACCGAGAAAGTCGGCCCCGAGAATGGGTTGTTTGATTTCAGCTACGATGAAAACCCATGTGAAACGCCTGCGAAGATCGAGATCTAAGATAAGTGATTGTTCGCCGTAAGTTTTAATGACTGTGTTATTGGCTGCGACTAGAGACAATTTAGTACTCTGAGAGTGCCGTCGTTGAGAGAGGTGTAATGGGATAATGCTGATTTCGGTTCCTGTATCGACCAGAAAATCCGAGCCCGAAATTTGATCCCCGACGTGAAATAGACGGCTCGGATAGTGGCCAGAAACAGGCTCCGCCATCACTGTCTGGCCGGGACGTTTCCCTGATTCTCTGTGTCAGCCGCAGAAAATGTGCACGGTCGTGTGCAACGCCGTGCTTTGGTGCCGTATTTTTAGTGATACCAACAAACTTCGGATGTTTGCTTCGGTGACCGTGACCGTTGTCTAGAAAAGGATCTTCGTTTGGAAGAGGATCTCAATTGTCTGGCTTGGACGGTTGCGATTGTCGTCTGTAGTGACGCTAGCTGGCCCGTTAATTGCGTTAACTGCCTTTGGAAGGAGGCTAAACAGCTAATATCTGCTGGTCCAGGTGGTTGCAATGAGTTCACACAGTGATTGTCGTGGTAGACTTCCATCATTTTATCCGCCATGTCGGCTAAGTCATCAAGTGCGACGGATTTCCCTGAAACACTGAGAATTTGTCTAACGCTGTGTGGTAATCTTTGAAACCACATTTGCTTTAGGAGGGTTTCGTCTAGCTTGTATGGACCGGCAAGCTGTTTCATGTGGCGGAGAAGTTGGGAGGGTCTCTTATCTCCCAAGTCACAAGACGTTAGCAATTGTTGCAGTCTTTTCTTATCTGAGACCGATGTACGTTGAATTACTGCTGCCTTTATCTTATCATATGGTTCAGATTCTGGCACGTGGTCGATTAAATCCCCGACTTCAGCGACAATCTCAATGAGAAGTGCGCCGACTACATATGCATACTTTGTTGCCTGAGATCTTATGCCTCTAGCCATGAATAAAGCTTCAATTTTGGCAAACCAGACTCGTGGGTTATTAGCTCCATAAGTTGGGAGTCTGAATTCTGAGATAGTATTAACTGAACTTAAATTATTTTCAGTAGAGTTCGACAATGAGAGAAAAGTTGTTATCGGAGGCGAATCCATATCAATTAGTTTAGTGGGAGAGGACATTACGAGAAAAATAAACCAGTAAATCGTGTGAAATGGTAAACAATATAACAGTTAGGATAAACACGATGTTCACCAAATAATTGTGGTGGACCAGACGATATATAAACGCAAAAAGTATCAACAAAGTTAATAAAGATAAATAGTAATATTAATATATACCAGTTAAATGTTACAAATACAATAAAAATGGGACTTTACTTAAGTTCACCAAAATGATGCGTGTTCGGCTTTAGTCTGCTACAATAAATCCACAATTATAGATGCTTGGTAATTCCAAACGTATCGATGAAATCTCCAGTGGTGTAATCCAAAGTGAGTTATGGTGTATTCGCACTCACAGTCTATGAATGTAAATAATATTTGTTTTAGATTTCAGTTAACTCAATCTCGAATGAAAATAGAACGAGGAATGTGTGAGAAGTAGTGTATTTGTTAGCCAGCAACAGTATGTCACGCTATGTTAGTATCACAACAGAAAAAGTGTTCAAGGTCATTTACTAAAACAACAGGTACAATCATTTAATGATGAATATACATACAGTGAAAGATTGGCAAAATAAATACAAATAATATTAAAAACTATTTACAAAATAAGCTTGTCAGATCTATCTCCACATAGCTCCCCCCCCATAGTGTCTGGAGGTAACACTGGTTATAATAACAAAAAAATGTAAGAATATGATATATATATGTATATACAAAAATAATATTTACAGTTATAACCAACAAAAATTGTGGAGTTGGATATGACATATACGTTAGTAAGATGCAGTGTGTTATCGTTTGAGAATAGCAATGATGTAGCATAGTATAACGAACACAAAAAAAGAAAACACTGTCATTTAATGTCTTGTTTGGCTAACAATGATAATAATGTGCGAAACTGTTAATGACCAACAAAAAAATTGAACTGTTTATTTTTGTGTACAATGAATACGTAATTACTCGTTTATTATTGTGTGACAAAACGAATAATTATGTAAAAACGTGATTAATTATGTACACTGTGAAAAGAGAAGAAAAATTATAGATTTTGTCTGGAAAATCGGGTGAATTTAATAGTATAATACATCGATAATTGTTTGTTTCGATTTTTTTATTCAGCGAAATGTACATAGCGTTTGGGTTTTTACAGCTCTGCCTGAACGTGTTAAACAAGTAGGTTTGATACTCGGTTTTTCTTCCATGTCTGCTCTAGTGGCTGTTGTTGGACAGGGTTGGTTCAGTGAAGTAGTATGTTCTTTATCGTGCTGTGCTTCGTAGAAAGCAGGCTTTATTCTATCGATAGTGATAGTTTCCTTCTTTCCACACTTGTCGATTATGAAGTGTTTGTTCGTTCCTTTAATTACTTGATATGGTCCTTTATAAGGTTGTTTCAATGGCTTTTTAACACCATCAACTCGAATAAAGACGAATTTGCATGTTTCTAGGTTTTTGTCGAGTTGTATTCGATTATTATGTTCTCGCGGCGGTATGACTTTGATTCTTTGCATGGTTTGCAGCAGTCGACTAGCGAAACGGCTTGGATCCGTTGGTACTGATGTGTTTGGATCTACTAATTGACCCGGTAATGTAAGAGTTGTACCGTAAACTAGCCCGGCGGCTGTACAACCTATATCCTCCTTTATGGTTGAACGTATTCCCAGAAGTACGAGTGGTAATGCGTCACTCCATTTTGTTGTATCATCTTGTACCATCAGCGAGCTTTTTAATTTGCGGTGAAACCTTTCGACCAAACCATTAGCTGCTGGGTGATAGGCTGTTGTTTTGATGTGGTTCACGCCCAGAAGTCTTGTGAATTCCTGAAGTAAGATAGACTGAAACTGGGGGCCACGGTCGGTAGTGATGATGGGAGGTACTCCGTAATTTGCTATCCAACGGTCAAGGAATACGCTGGCTGCTGTTTCTGTGGAAGTATCAGCAATAGGGCATGCTATCGCCCATCTGGTGAATCTGTCCACTGCAGTGAGGATGTGTGTGGATGAATTAGATGGTGGCAGTGGACCAACTATGTCTAGATGGATATGTTGAAAACGTTTTTCTGGCAGGGGATACTTGCCAAAGGGATTGATCGTGTGCTTCTGAATTTTGCTACGTTGACATTGTAAGCAGCTTCGTGTCCATCGTTCTATATCTGAATTGATCTTTGGCCACACAAAACGCTCAGTAATCAATTTGGTTGTGGCTGTGATTCTGTTGTAACGGGTGGACTGCAGGTTTTGATAAGCAGCGTTTATATCGATCGGTTCAATGACACGGAAAAACACGTAGTGAACGGCCTAGGGTTTTGATTGGCCCCGCTCCCCTGTCTAGCCAAGCCAGTTGAGTCTAGAACGCAAGTCACAGCCTCTGAGTTATGAATCGTTATATTTCAAACACACTCTACTTATATACCAAACAAACAAACCACATCGTACCATGAAATAGAAAACATCATTTACACAATATTTAACAAGTGAAACAAATATCGACCAATAGGGAGTGTACATTTAACGTCCAAGGACACCATTCGACTTAACACGATAATTATTGGTATATTCCTCTGTATACCTAACAGATTCCTGGGTGCGAAAGGTCATGCAGTTGACGAAATACTTGTCGACGACAGGCTCGGGGGACGAAAGGGCGGTTGTTACCCGTTGAAACGTCGCAAATGATAGATGTATTTGAGAAAGGGATGGGTACTTGTTTAAGGTTCAAGTTAGACTTGTCTTTGCAGCTTTTATATCTGCGTCGTCTACTTGCAATTTTGCGATTGTTTCCAGATTGATGTCTTGCTTACGTACCAGAGTGTTTACGTCCTTTCATGATAATGCGTGTGCTACGACGTTAGTGTGTCCTTTGACAAATTGAATATCTGTCGTAAACTGGGAGATGTAATCCAATTGTCGTGCTTCGCGAGGTGAATGTCGGTCGTACGAAGTGTTGAATGAGTAACATAAAGGTTTGTGATCAGTCATGATGGTGAAAGTTCGTCCTTGTAGTAAGAAGTTAAAGTGTTTAACGGCTAAGTAGATAGCGAGTAACTCCCGTCCAAAAGTACTATAACGTTCTTGTGCTGGCGATCTCTTGGAGAAAAAGGCAATGGGGGTAATCGTGTTGTTTACCCGCTGTTGCAATACTGCCCCGACGGCTTTTGTGAAGCATCTGTGCACAGGATCAACAGTGTTGTGGGATCGATATTTAGGTGTTGGAGCATGGCAGCATTGGCAATCATGAATTTAGCTTTTTCAAATGCTACTTTGGCATCAGAAGGTAACTTAGATATTTGGTTCTTTTCTTTCTTGGTACCTGATTTATCGTTTTTCAGTAAATCTGTCAACGGCTGTAGTACATCGGCGCAATTTGGTAGAAATCGTCGATAAAAATTGCATGTTCCAAGAAAACGACGTAGGGATTTTACTGAGGTTGGTTCTGGGTAGCTGGTGATGGCTTTGACTTTTTCTTCAAGCGGTTTAATTCCTTAGGAATCAATGTGGTGTCCCAGGAATTCCAGAGTTGAGGCGCCAAATATACACTTCGAAGGGTTGATTACAACACCATAACTTTTGAAACGTTCGAAAAGCGTGTGTAAGTGCTGAACATGTTCTTCAGTGGAAGAACTAGCGATTAAAACATCGTCGACATAGACAAATACAAAATCCAAACCTCTAGTTACTTCGTCCATAAATCTCTGGAAGGTTTGAGCAGCGTTTTTAGTCCGAAAGGCATCCTCAAGAATTCAAACAAGCCAAAAGGTGTGATTACGGCTGTTTTTTCGATATCCTCAGGTGCCATCGGTATTTGATGATATGCTCGGACTAGATCTAACTTCGAAAAGATCTGTTTTCCATGTAGATTTAAAGAAAAATCGTGCAGATGAGGGATCGGATACCTGTCTGGGATAGTCTGGTTATTTAAACGGCGATAATCTCCACATGGGCGCCAGTCTTGGTCTTTCTTGGGAACCATATGAAGCGGCGAGACCCAAAGACTATTGGATTGTCTAATAATCCCAAGTTGCATAATGTGTTCGAATTCTCTCTTAGCGAACTGCAACTTGTTTGGAGGGAATCTTCTCGCCCTGGCGCGAATGGGTGGTCCTGTAGTAGTGATACTGTGTTGAACATGATGTGTGGAGCGTTCGCTTTGGTAATCAGCTCTGGTTATACTTTCATATTTCGACAGGATATCGGTGAAAATTTTATTTTCAGGTCTTATTATTCGGACTCCATGAATATCGTAATTGGAGATAGTTGTGCCGCTGACCTGTAAGCTTGTGTTCTTGTCAATTAGTTTCTTTTTCCCCATATCTACAAGTAGGTTGTAAGCACCGAGAAAGTCGGCCCCGAGAATGGGTTGTTTGATTTCAGCTACGATGAAAACCCATGTGAAACGCCTGCGAAGATCGAGATCTAAGATAAGTGATTGTTCGCCGTAAGTTTTAATGACTGTGTTATTGGCTGCGACTAGAGACAATTTAGTACTCTGAGAGTGCCGTCGTTGAGAGAGGTGTAATGGGATAATGCTGATTTCGGTTCCTGTATCGACCAGAAAATCCGAGCCCGAAATTTGATCCCCGACGTGAAATAGACGGCTCGGATAGTGGCCAGAAACAGGCTCCGCCATCACTGTCTGGCCGGGACGTTTCCCTGATTCTCTGTGTCAGCCGCAGAAAATGTGCACGGTCGTGTGCAACGCCGTGCTTTGGTGCCGTATTTTTAGTGATACCAACAAACTTCGGATGTTTGCTTCGGTGACCGTGACCGTTGTCTAGAAAAGGATCTTCGTTTGGAAGAGGATCTCAATTATCTGGCTTGGACGGTTGCGATTGTCGTCTGTAGTGACGCTAGCTGGCCCGTTAATTGCGTTAACTGCCTTTGGAAGGAGGCTAAACAACTAATATCTGCTGGTCCAGGTGGTTGCAATGAGTTCACACAGTGATTGTCGTGGTAGACTTCCATCATTTTATCCGCCATGTCGGCTAAGTCATCAAGTGCGACGGATTTCCCTGAAACACTGAGAATTTGTCTAACGCTGTGTGGTAATCTTTGAAACCACATTTGCTTTAGGAGGGTTTCGTCTAGCTTGTATGGACCGGCAAGCTGTTTCATGTGGCGGAGAAGTTGGGAGGGTCTCTTATCTCCCAAGTCACAAGACGTTAGCAATTGTTGCAGTCTTTTCTTATCTGAGACCGATGTACGTTGAATTACTGCTGCCTTTATCTTATCATATGGTTCAGATTCTGGCACGTGGTCGATTAAATCCCCGACTTCAGCGACAATCTCAATGAGAAGTGCGCCGACTACATATGCATACTTTGTTGCCTGAGATCTTATGCCTCTAGCCATGAATAAAGCTTCAATTTTGGCAAACCAGACTCGTGGGTTATTAGCTCCATAAGTTGGGAGTCTGAATTCTGAGATAGTATTAACTGAACTTAAATTATTTTCAGTAGAGTTCGACAATGAGAGAAAAGTTGTTATCGGAGGCGAATCCATATCAATTAGTTTAGTGGGAGAGGACATTACGAGAAAAATAAACCAGTAAATCGTGTGAAATGGTAAACAATATAACAGTTAGGATAAACACGATGTTCACCAAATAATTGTGGTGGACCAGACGATATATAAACGCAAAAGTATCAACAAAGTTAATAAAGATAAATAGTAATATTAATATATACCAGTTAAATGTTACAAATACAATAAAAATGGGACTTTACTTAAGTTCACCAAAATGATGCGTGTTCGGCTTTAGTCTGCTACAATAAATCCACAATTATAGATGCTTGGTAATTCCAAACGTATCGATGAAATCTCCAGTGGTGTAATCCAAAGTGAGTTATGGTGTATTCGCACTCACAGTCTATGAATGTAAATAATATTTGTTTTAGATTTCAGTTAACTCAATCTCGAATGAAAATAGAACGAGGAATGTGTGAGAAGTAGTGTATTTGTTAGCCAGCAACAGTATGTCACGCTATGTTAGTATCACAACAGAAAAAGTGTTCAAGGTCATTTACTAAAACAACAGGTACAATCATTTAATGATGAATATACATACAGTGAAAGATTGGCAAAATAAATACAAATAATATTAAAAACTATTTACAAAATAAGCTTGTCAGATCTATCTCCACATAGCTCCCCCATAGTGTCTGGAGGTAACACTGGTTATAATAACAAAAAAATGTAAGAATATGATATATATATGTATATACAAAAATAATATTTACAGTTATAACCAACAAAAATTGTGGAGTTGGATATGACATATACGTTAGTAAGATGCAGTGTGTTATCGTTTGAGAATAGCAATGATGTAGCATAGTATAACGAACACAAAAAAGAAAACACTGTCATTTAATGTCTTGTTTGGCTAACAATGATAATAATGTGCGAAACTGTTAATGACCAACAAAAAAATTGAACTGTTTATTTTTGTGTACAATGAATACGTAATTACTCGTTTATTATTGTGTGACAAAACGAATAATTATGTAAAAACGTGATTAATTATGTACACTGTGAAAAGAGAAGAAAAATTATAGATTTTGTCTGGAAAATCGGGTGAATTTAATAGTATAATACATCGATAATTGTTTGTTTCGATTTTTTTATTCAGCGAAATGTACATAGCGTTTGGGTTTTTACAGCTCTGCCTGAACGTGTTAAACAAGTAGGTTTGATACTCGGTTTTTCTTCCATGTCTGCTCTAGTGGCTGTTGTTGGACAGGGTTGGTTCAGTGAAGTAGTATGTTCTTTATCGTGCTGTGCTTCGTAGAAAGCAGGCTTTATTCTATCGATAGTGATAGTTTCCTTCTTTCCACACTTGTCGATTATGAAGTGTTTGTTCGTTCCTTTAATTACTTGATATGGTCCTTTATAAGGTTGTTTCAATGGCTTTTTAACACCATCAACTCGAATAAAGACGAATTTGCATGTTTCTAGGTTTTTGTCGAGTTGTATTCGATTATTATGTTCTCGCGGCGGTATGACTTTGATTCTTTGCATGGTTTGCAGCAGTCGACTAGCGAAACGGCTTGGATCCGTTGGTACTGATGTGTTTGGATCTACTAATTGACCCGGTAATGTAAGAGTTGTACCGTAAACTAGCCCGGCGGCTGTACAACCTATATCCTCCTTTATGGTTGAACGTATTCCCAGAAGTACGAGTGGTAATGCGTCACTCCATTTTGTTGTATCATCTTGTACCATCAGCGAGCTTTTTAATTTGCGGTGAAACCTTTCGACCAAACCATTAGCTGCTGGGTGATAGGCTGTTGTTTTGATGTGGTTCACGCCCAGAAGTCTTGTGAATTCCTGAAGTAAGATAGACTGAAACTGGGGGCCACGGTCGGTAGTGATGATGGGAGGTACTCCGTAATTTGCTATCCAACGGTCAAGGAATACGCTGGCTGCTGTTTCTGTGGAAGTATCAGCAATAGGGCATGCTATCGCCCATCTGGTGAATCTGTCCACTGCAGTGAGGATGTGTGTGGATGAATTAGATGGTGGCAGTGGACCAACTATGTCTAGATGGATATGTTGAAAACGTTTTTCTGGCAGGGGATACTTGCCAAAGGGATTGATCGTGTGCTTCTGAATTTTGCTACGTTGACATTGTAAGCAGCTTCGTGTCCATCGTTCTATATCTGAATTGATCTTTGGCCACACAAAACGCTCAGTAATCAATTTGGTTGTGGCTGTGATTCTGTTGTAACGGGTGGACTGCAGGTTTTGATAAGCAGCGTTTATATCGATCGGTTCAATGACACGGAAAAACACGTAGTGAACGGCCTAGGGTTTTGATTGGCCCCGCTCCCCTGTCTAGCCAAGCCAGTTGAGTCTAGAACGCAAGTCACAGCCTCTGAGTTATGAATCGTTATATTTCAAACACACTCTACTTATATACCAAACAAACAAACCACATCGTACCATGAAATAGAAAACATCATTTACACAATATTTAACAAGTGAAACAAATATCGACCAATAGGGAGTGTACATTTAACGTCCAAGGACACCATTCGACTTAACACGATAATTATTGGTATATTCCTCTGTATACCTAACAGATTCCTGGGTGCGAAAGGTCATGCAGTTGACGAAATACTTGTCGACGACAGGCTCGGGGACGAAAGGGCGGTTGTTACCCGTTGAAACGTCGCAAATGATAGATGTATTTGAGAAAGGGATGGGTACTTGTTTAAGGTTCAAGTTAGACTTGTCTTTGCAGCTTTTTATATCTGCGTCGTCTACTTGCAATTTTGCGATTGTTTCCAGATTGATGTCTTGCTTACGTACCAGAGTGTTTACGTCCTTTCATGATAATGCGTGTGCTACGACGTTAGTGTGTCCTTTGACAAATTGAATATCTGTCGTAAACTGGGAGATGTAATCCAATTGTCGTGCTTCGCGAGGTGAATGTCGGTCGTACGAAGTGTTGAATGAGTAACATAAAGGTTTGTGATCAGTCATGATGGTGAAAGTTCGTCCTTGTAGTAAGAAGTTAAAGTGTTTAACGGCTAAGTAGATAGCGAGTAACTCCCGTCCAAAAGTACTATAACGTTCTTGTGCTGGCGATCTCTTGGAGAAAAAGGCAATGGGGGTAATCGTGTTGTTTACCCGCTGTTGCAATACTGCCCCGACGGCTTTTGTGAAGCATCTGTGCACAGGATCAACAGTGTTGTGGGATCGATATTTAGGTGTTGGAGCATGGCAGCATTGGCAATCATGAATTTAGCTTTTTCAAATGCTACTTTGGCATCAGAAGGTAACTTAGATATTTGGTTCTTTTCTTTCTTGGTACCTGATTTATCGTTTTTCAGTAAATCTGTCAACGGCTGTAGTACATCGGCGCAATTTGGTAGAAATCGTCGATAAAAATTGCATGTTCCAAGAAAACGACGTAGGGATTTTACTGAGGTTGGTTCTGGGTAGCTGGTGATGGCTTTGACTTTTTCTTCAAGCGGTTTAATTCCTTAGGAATCAATGTGGTGTCCCAGGAATTCCAGAGTTGAGGCGCCAAATATACACTTCGAAGGGTTGATTACAACACCATAACTTTTGAAACGTTCGAAAAGCGTGTGTAAGTGCTGAACATGTTCTTCAGTGGAAGAACTAGCGATTAAAACATCGTCGACATAGACAAATACAAAATCCAAACCTCTAGTTACTTCGTCCATAAATCTCTGGAAGGTTTGAGCAGCGTTTTTAGTCCGAAAGGCATCCTCAAGAATTCAAACAAGCCAAAAGGTGTGATTACGGCTGTTTTTCGATATCCTCAGGTGCCATCGGTATTTGATGATATGCTCGGACTAGATCTAACTTCGAAAAGATCTGTTTTCCATGTAGATTTAAAGAAAAATCGTGCAGATGAGGGATCGGATACCTGTCTGGGATAGTCTGGTTATTTAAACGGCGATAATCTCCACATGGGCGCCAGTCTTGGTCTTTCTTGGGAACCATATGAAGCGGCGAGACCCAAAGACTATTGGATTGTCTAATAATCCCAAGTTGCATAATGTGTTCGAATTCTCTCTTAGCGAACTGCAACTTGTTTGGAGGGAATCTTCTCGCCCTGGCGCGAATGGGTGGTCCTGTAGTAGTGATACTGTGTTGAACATGATGTGTGGAGCGTTCGCTTTGGTAATCAGCTCTGGTTATACTTTCATATTTCGACAGGATATCGGTGAAAATTTTATTTTCAGGTCTTATTATTCGGACTCCATGAATATCGTAATTGGAGATAGTTGTGCCGCTGACCTGTAAGCTTGTGTTCTTGTCAATTAGTTTCTTTTTCCCCATATCTACAAGTAGGTTGTAAGCACCGAGAAAGTCGGCCCCGAGAATGGGTTGTTTGATTTCAGCTACGATGAAAACCCATGTGAAACGCCTGCGAAGATCGAGATCTAAGATAAGTGATTGTTCGCCGTAAGTTTTAATGACTGTGTTATTGGCTGCGACTAGAGACAATTTAGTACTCTGAGAGTGCCGTCGTTGAGAGAGGTGTAATGGGATAATGCTGATTTCGGTTCCTGTATCGACCAGAAAATCCGAGCCCGAAATTTGATCCCCGACGTGAAATAGACGGCTCGGATAGTGGCCAGAAACAGGCTCCGCCATCACTGTCTGGCCGGGACGTTTCCCTGATTCTCTGTGTCAGCCGCAGAAAATGTGCACGGTCGTGTGCAACGCCGTGCTTTGGTGCCGTATTTTTAGTGATACCAACAAACTTCGGATGTTTGCTTCGGTGACCGTGACCGTTGTCTAGAAAAGGATCTTCGTTTGGAAGAGGATCTCAATTGTCTGGCTTGGACGGTTGCGATTGTCGTCTGTAGTGACGCTAGCTGGCCCGTTAATTGCGTTAACTGCCTTTGGAAGGAGGCTAAACAGCTAATATCTGCTGGTCCAGGTGGTTGCAATGAGTTCACACAGTGATTGTCGTGGTAGACTTCCATCATTTTATCCGCCATGTCGGCTAAGTCATCAAGTGCGACGGATTTCCCTGAAACACTGAGAATTTGTCTAACGCTGTGTGGTAATCTTTGAAACCACATTTGCTTTAGGAGGGTTTCGTCTAGCTTGTATGGACCGGCAAGCTGTTTCATGTGGCGGAGAAGTTGGGAGGGTCTCTTATCTCCCAAGTCACAAGACGTTAGCAATTGTTGCAGTCTTTTCTTATCTGAGACCGATGTACGTTGAATTACTGCTGCCTTTATCTTATCATATGGTTCAGATTCTGGCACGTGGTCGATTAAATCCCCGACTTCAGCGACAATCTCAATGAGAAGTGCGCCGACTACATATGCATACTTTGTTGCCTGAGATCTTATGCCTCTAGCCATGAATAAAGCTTCAATTTTGGCAAACCAGACTCGTGGGTTATTAGCTCCATAAGTCGGGAGTCTGAATTCTGAGATAGTATTAACTGAACTTAAATTATTTTCAGTAGAGTTCGACAATGAGAGAAAAGTTGTTATCGGAGGCGAATCCATATCAATTAGTTTAGTGGGAGAGGACATTACGAGAAAAATAAACCAGTAAATCGTGTGAAATGGTAAACAATATAACAGTTAGGATTAACACGATGTTCACCAAATAATTGTGGTGGACCAGACGATATATAAACGCAAAAAGTATCAACAAAGTTAATAAAGATAAATAGTAATATTAATATATACCAGTTAAATGTTACAAATACAATAAAAATGGGACTTTACTTAAGTTCACCAAAATGATGCGTGTTCGGCTTTAGTCTGCTACAATAAATCCACAATTATAGATGCTTGGTAATTCCAAACGTATCGATGAAATCTCCAGTGGTGTAATCCAAAGTGAGTTATGGTGTATTCGCACTCACAGTCTATGAATGTAAATAATATTTGTTTTAGATTTCAGTTAACTCAATCTCGAATGAAAATAGAACGAGGAATGTGTGAGAAGTAGTGTATTTGTTAGCCAGCAACAGTATGTCACGCTATGTTAGTATCACAACAGAAAAAGTGTTCAAGGTCATTTACTAAAACAACAGGTACAATCATTTAATGATGAATATACATACAGTGAAAGATTGGCAAAATAAATACAAATAATATTAAAAACTATTTACAAAATAATCTTGTCAGTCCTGGATCTTTCTTCTATTGTTATTTGGTTCGTAGGATGTGAATTGATCAATCTATCGTGTCTCTCAAACGGTCGAGAGCGAACACTTGGACGTAACATTTTCGCTCATGGTTTTTCCGTAGATAGATCGTGATGACTTATGACCGTAAATTCTATAGTGTAAGTGTCACGAAACGCTGAAGACATAAACGTAGATAGATGTGCTTTCACTTCACAGATATCAGGAGGAGAGCTAGTAGGACTACAGTCTACTTCGTCAGTAGTACTACTGCTAATAATAGACCCACCCCTGAAATTGTGGATTTGTCAAGATATGACCACCTAATCTATAAGATTTTACGTGGAGGTCTCATCATAGTCCACAAAGACTCATATCAGGACGACGATCAGCCGTTTAACGCCTGGCACTTCTGGACAACATTTTTGGGTGGGATGGGAGTAATATGTTTGATACAAAGAACAGGAGGCTAAAATGAGCAACCCTACGTGCATGACCAAGCCATTCCACTTTGATCAGCTGTCCCCGAGTTCACCATTTTTGACCTTCTCTAAGTGTTACGTGTTAAATATAGATCTCAGTAGTTATATGCTTGGCTTTAAGGATCTTGTGGTTCGGAAACAGTGTCACTGCAAGTTAATATTACCCTCAAGGTAACACATAAAGTTGAATATTTTTTCATTCTATCCAGTGAGATGTACTGGAATGAACAATTTTTAATTGTCTGTTATATTCCCTTGTTATTTAAATCAGAGCAAAACCATTCTCTAAATCATTTTAAGATCTGGCTAGGTGTATGTGGAATCATTAGTATACACACCTTTTGACTAAGCAGCACAGTCAAACACCATACGAACTTCTTTTGGGATTTAAGATTCATATCATGTTGGTATGGAATAAAATACCTTTCTTCCTAAACAGCTTACATCACTGGGGATAAATACCCTTTGCTCTCATGCGTAGTGAATATGTTAGTATATTGTTTAAAAAGATGCACTGAACCGAGACCTGATATGAAGGAAATTTCTGACTGAGTCGCTTCTCCTGATAGTCCCGCCTGTTTTGCTACGATATTTGATAGGAAGATTGTGTCCGACCCGTTATTAAATAAAGCATACGTAACCTTTCTCCCTGTAGGAATACGTGACCTAATAGATAAGAGTACAATGTAAGTTCCTGTCGAACAAATGGGATTTCAGCAAGACTGCCTAACCACAAACTTTACGATACGATGAAGTTTATGATTTCATTGTTTACAACCATCGATATCGCATCTCATGGTTTGGCGACAGTCTGTCGCTCAGCGATTGAGCTTTACCCAATAACAACAAAATTTGGGCTTCTTCAGTATGCAAACACTTCACTTACAATTCTCTATCAACAACTGTGAATAGAATATGGCCTTGTATGCAATAAAACTGATTTGACAACGACCATTTTCAGTGCTCAACAATGTACAGCCCACAAATTGAATCAAAGTAATTTGGCCATTCAATCATGTTGTCTGAGCGATCAAATGACTCAATGAATGCAGCGTATTTGTTCATTTTCTGTTATTAAACAAATCACATCGATTCATTTTAAGACTCACTAATTCAAAAGTCACAAATCATCAGTCGACAGTGTCTGACGTGTGCATCGAACTAGTGGAATAAATAGACAGATTTGGATAAGTGAACACTGTCTGATGGATTTTGTAATTTAGGCTCGTTTCAGTGGAACCGACAATGATTCACAAATGTATAAACCCTCAATTGGCGAATTAATAGTAAACAGTCATCGTGCTACCGATCGGTTTCCTGTAACACAACAGAGTCATGATCACACAATATCATATCATTATTCTCAAGCTTGCTGCTTTCTCTTTGTAGTTTTCCAACACCTCCGTAGCATATCGATAATACAGTAATTATACCCACAATGAAGGACTTTGATGGGTTCTTTGTATACTATTTCGATAGGTCGTCGTAATAAGTCATGACGTACAAAAATATTCATGCAGTGTCGTAAGGCGGGTTGAACGAAGACATCAATGGACTGCAGTCGAATGAAAACAGGCTTAAGTGAACACATAGCGCTTGTAAGCCTGTTTGTATAAAAGTTTAGATCCACATTCACTGAAGAAAATCAAGGATCCATGAATTCTCCGGGAAGTCGGGGTGTCGTTCTGTAAACGAGTTGTGCAACAATGTGTCTAACGTCAGATTTCACTGTATTGCGAGTACCGATTAACACAAGTGGAAGAGCGTCGGCTCAATTTGAAACGTTTGCAGGTGAAGATGAAGCGTTTACCTGTCGGTTAGATCGTTCTACCAACCCGTTTGCTTGTGGAATGTAGGCGGTCGTTCGGAATAGTGGGATTCTCAGTAGTGTGGAGAGACAGCAGTAAATTTTAAGTTCGAACTGGCGTCCATGGTCTATAGTGATGGTTGAATGGCATTAAGAGTCTCTAGCCATTGTTCGACGAAGACACAGGCCACTGTTTTAGCAATAATATAATTGATGAGTAATACTAGTGGCCGTCGTGTGAAACATTCTACATGCGTTAATAGGTAAAAGTGTCCATTTGAACCAAAAAGGGTCAAATCAAATCCAGATGAACATGGTCAAACGAGCATCGGGAGTTTTGAAAGAGCCTATAAAACATCTTTTGTGTGAGAAAGTATGTGCAAAAAAATGAAGACATCGTGTTAATAATGGTCCGGCATTTTTGGACGATCCATACTTGTAATTGTGCCACATAGTAATGTTTCTTTACCGGTTACCATTTTCTTGATTCTTAGTTTCAGGGTTTTCAAGGATAACTCGTAATGAGGATCAGTGCCTTCTTTTTGGGGCTGGGTGAGTCTAGGAGTGTAAACTCCTTGTAAACTGTTCAGGGAAGTTATACGAGACAAGGCATCGGCAACTACATTGTTTACCCCAAATGTGTTGTATATCTGAAGTAAACTGAGAATTGTGATCCAGTTGCCGAGACACTCGAGGAGAGTGCTTGTCTGAAGACGATGTTAAAAAGAAAGCAAGAGGTTTGTTCGTCTGCAGAGCTATAATGTCAGGTCAGAATGGCATTGTCTGAAATATGGGATGAGGGTGAAAGAAGTCTTATCTTAAGTAAGTTACGTATATGGGTGAGAATAATTAACTGAAAATATATTAACAATGTGAAGGTAAGAGAAAGTAAAGACGGAAAAGATATATAATGCTCAAACAACAAAAAGACACACTTTACAATTCACTGTACCAGACAATGAGTTTCTCACCACAAAAGCTGCAACAGCTTTTTGGAGTTTGACAATACATTTACACGTAACACCTTTAAAATACAAGCGTGATGACCCAGTAAAATCAGAAGTTGGAAATGTAGGGGTTGTTAGATAAATTTTAAGGGTTATGGATGAATCGTAAAAAAGGTTAAATCTAAGTTGACTAAAGGTTGAAGGGGACGCGCAGCAAGGAGTACACACTAGTAAATTGATGCGAAGGTTTGACCGGAGAAATTGAACTAGATGTGTCCATTAGAATTAAGGCATCAGCAAGAAAGTCTAAAACAAATGTAGGTACTATTTCTGAGAATTATTTACCGAGACGAAATAATTCACATGGTACTAAAATATTAGAAGACCGTGAAAGTTGATTCACTCCTAATGATCTAAATTTACCTATAGATGTGGCCCACATTTGCCTCAGTAATGCTCTTGACAAACGCCCTCAAAACCACTTGCCGTCTATGTCAAGTGATATTGCGTTTGAAGGCAACTTACTTATGTAGTCAAAGGACTGTATAATTATGGTCTACTATGATATTAGTACTGCTCTAATAATAGACCTAATCCTAAAATTGTACATTTTTCATGATGTAACTGCATAATCTATAAGATCTTACGTGAAAGTCACATTATTATCCACACCAACACCTCGCGTCGTAACAACCACCAATATATGATGGAGAAGACACTTACGCTAGAGATAGAGCAATACATTTAAATATGAATAAAAGGTGTATGAAAACATTAAAGGATAGTCAAGACTTTAAGGCCGAGCCATGCAAACCGATCAATGAGAAATATTTCAACTCCTATTTCCAGCATTCTCCATCAATGAGTTTTTCTTCGCGTTAAGTATTAAATATCTACTTTGCCAGTTGTCTCGTGTTCAGCTTTGAGGATTGTGTGGTCATAGCAGAATGCCACTACAGGACTTCATAGATGGGTGTCAAAAAACCGAACAGGTGAAGCACACGTCTAACCAAGGCTTCAGAGTACGGTTTTGAGGACAGTATTCTTACTCCTGTGAGTAAATGACCTTCCTAGTCTCCTACCACCATCGGTTTATTTACATGCCAACGATGTCAAAACAATGGAGAGCGATAAAAAGTGAAGGTTATAGGTTACAGGTTTAAACTGAACTGGAGAAATTGTCTGAATGGTATACAACTTGGCAGTTGCCAATAAGTGTTTCCAAGTACATTTTGATGCCTATTGGTCACCAAGGTACGGACACATGAATGGTGAATAAGTGAGCTACCTGTTTTCCAGATGCACAATGACCCAGGTGTTGTCGTTAGTTAAGACTCGAAAACTACTGGATACTGCTGTGCAATAGCCACCAAAGGCTTTGGAACCCTGTGGTCAATACGTAGAGCCTTTAGTCATGTCGATGTTGAAACGTTTTCGACTCTGTATACAATGTTTACTGAACCTAAACTCAAGTACTGCATACAAGTGGCTTACCCCTACCTAAGAGGAGATATTGACCTTTTGGGATAGGTTCAAAGAGTCGTAGGTAGACTGGTCCCTGGAATCACTAAGCTGCCATATGATGTTCGACTGGTTAGACTAAACCTATGTCCCTTGTTATATGGAAGAACAAGAGGTGACTTAATCCCATCAGTCTTCAGTAATAAGGATAGGAGATCTGTCGACCTATATTAATCCTTGCAGTTTGTAATACTGTGGAGGTCCAATCTCGTTTTGAATATATTAATAGACGGTGCTGATAGTACGTGTTCTGGTAGAGAATTCCAGTAATTCACTACTCGGTGCGAGAAACGAAACTCCAGACGTAAACGGTTTGATCTCGGTTTTTGAACTTTCTTCGAATGTCCTCTCAAATGACCGGTTCTAGACGGAAGCAAAAGATAAGACATGTTAATACCAAGGTCATCGTTCAGTATGCGATAAACCAATATTAGATCACCCCGTATCGAATCATCAGCGAATGGGACGCGTTACCTGAGTACGTGATTGAAACTTCATCTGTCGACGCTTTCATAAGAAAGTTGGATCAACTGAGAAACCATTATTTCCAGGACTAAGATAAGCCAAACAGCATCCTGAAACTGTGATTAAGCATTTAAGTTACCTAGTCTCATTAGCACGTGTTACAAACTAATGCGTTACTGCCGATAAGTATTTAGTGGTCGTGGTTTCATGAACATGGTTTTGGGTGTGCCTGTAAGTACATTGAAATATTTTTCTTCATTCATCCCTATTTATCCAATATTCTACTTTAATAACGAACGGGTTAATTCATAACCTTTGTCATATTCCAATTCTAATATCAGGAGGTTAATTAAACCCTTCCTATAAATATCTTGAACGCTAATCTACTTACCGATTGTTGTCGGCACTTAAAAACAGCCCAGTAAATCTTTGGTTCTGAGGTTCCTTCCATGTAGGACTGATCATTAGAGAGGAGATTCGAAGGAAAATCAAAAACTGATATCAAATCGTCTTCATCTGGAGTTTCGCTTCTCGCACCCAGTAGTGGATTACTGAAGTTCTCTACCAGAAAACGTAATATCAGCACTTTCTGTCGGCACATTCAAAATGAGATTAGATCTCCACAGTGCTACAAACTGAAAGTCGCTAGACCTCCTACCCTTCTTACTGAAGACTGAATTGTTTTGTTGGCCTTATCTATAATCAGTAGGACATAAGCAGGCTGCTATGTTACTAAGTTTTTAGTTGTCTCACCTCTGTTTTAGACTTCGCATTACTACTTATCCACCCTGTTCAACGTTTCGCTTTTCAGAACTAGGAACAAGTAGCTAGTCACGTGTATGAAGAAAATCTGCGTTAACAAAGGGTCATGTTTTATTTTGGTGGCTGTAAATCATATTGTCTTGACATGATCAGAACACCCAATTTTTGTTAACTATTAGTCATTTGTTTGGCTCGTTACCTTAATTTATATTCAGGTTTGGGAAAGGACAATACTGAGTGGTTTATGTTAGTCCTGGAAATAATGTTTTCTCAGTTGATCCAACTTTCTTACGAAAGCGTCGACAGATGAAGCTCCAATCACGTAGTGAGGTAACGCGTCCCATTCGTTGATGATTGGTTGGGCATACGTAACACATGGCTCGGACACGTGTCACGTATGCTCAACCACCGACTGTCCCGACGTGCAATGTTTTCTGGCGCAGGAATAGGTTGGAAGAAAGTTAGGGGCGGCCAGACCAAAACATGGCACAAATCCATCAAGTCACTGACAAGTGGACTGAGCCATGTTGGTGGGTGCGGACTACCTGGTTAGGATCCGCGAGACGATAGCAACCGGTGGTTAGAGACCTTGAATGACATGGCTTAAAATGATTTGCAATCGCTCAGGTGCGTCCACTCTTTGTGTTCTCCCAAATTCTAATCTGAATTCTTCGTCTCCCGTTTTTTTCCCTTTCCAAATTTATTTCACTGGATTATATTCCTTGAATAACATCTTCAAACCCTAGTGTTTCCGATTACTGCTTATACTCTTACTACCTCTACCACTATGCGATCTGAATGGACAATTGTATCTGTGTGCTAATGTGGTATAGCAACTCGAACTGATGTACGTACGTACTCAGTTCCACGTTGTTACTGACTGACTGACTTCGCTGATGATTCGATGGGATTAAGTCACCTCTTGTTCTTCCATATAACAAGGGACATAGGTTTAGTCTAACCAGTCGAACATCATATGGCAGCTTAGTGATTCCAGGGACCAGTCTACCTACGACTCTTTGAACCTATCCCAAAAGGTCAATATCTCCTCTTAGGTAGGGGTAAGCCACTTGTATGCAGTACTTGAGTTTAGGTTCAGTAAACATTGTATACAGAGTCGAAAACGTTTCAACATCGACATGACTAAAGGCTCTACGTATTGACCACAGGGTTCCAAAGCCTTTGGTGGCTATTGCACAGCAGTATCCAGTAGTTTTCGAGTCTTAACTAACGACAACACCTGGGTCATTGTGCATCTGGAAAACAGGTAGCTCACTTATTCACCATTCATGTGTCCGTACCTTGGTGACCAATAGGCATCAAAATGTACTTGGAAACACTTATTGGCAACTGCCAAGTTGTATACCATTCAGACAATTTCTCCAGTTCAGTTTAAACCTGTAACCTATAACCTTCACTTTTTATCGCTCTCCATTGTTTTGACATCGTTGGCATGTAAATAAACCGATGGTGGTAGGAGACTAGGAAGGTCATTTACTCACAGGAGTAAGAATACTGTCCTCAAAACCGTACTCTGAAGCCTTGGTTAGACGTGTGCTTCACCTGTTCGGTTTTTTGACACCCATCTATGAAGTCCTTTAAATACACAAGTAAGTTGCCTCCAATCGCGATATCAATGGGCATAGATGGCATATAGTTTTGTAGGCATTTTTCAAGAGGCTTTTCGAGGTCAATTTAGGCTACATCTATAGGTAAATTTAGATCATTAAGAGTGCATCAAGTTTTACGGGGTAATAACAGGTTAGTGAGACGTAACTAACCTTTTCAAAGGCTATTTTGATTCTCGGAAAGAATTTGGTTTTCGTCTCTATGTTTAAAAACTCGATTCTAAACAATCTTTTCAAAAATTGTCGCAACCACTCTATTTTGGCTTACGGGTCGATATTTCTTAAATTTGTCTCGTACCTACTTTGAAGACAGGCCTTACTGTTGCATTCCTCCAGTGTTTTTGTAATCTACCTTGGATTATAGATAGGTGAAAGCATATACTTAGGAAATGTAGGATAAAATTCGCTAGTTCTTTTGGTAGTTTGAGAATACCCGAGCTTTATCATAATCGTATTCCACTAATGAAGTATTACTACTGTCTCCCCATAATGATTGGATATCTCATGTTCTCTTGGCCGTTTGGTTTATGTACGAGTATGAGCGTTTAGGGTATTCTGTAGATTATTTGATAAGTTTTTGGTCATGCAATCATCTAGACTTTAGGAGCATCGAGGCACAAATATTTCGAGCTTTTCGATATTGAGGTTCTGTCTCATCAGTATCCAGTAACCTAAATCTCCCACACTTCTTCCTCTTACGGAGTAGGGTGAGAACCTCATTACCGAAGCACGGTGGGACTCGTTATGAAAACATTTGGAGTTCATCTATCCCCACATCATCGGTAATTGAAGAAAGTTGTGTCACTGTGCAATGTATTCTGGCTACTACGTAACTTTGTTAGGACTGTTTTTATAATTATGTGAAATGAACGTATGCTTTGTTCAGTCAGTCAGTCAGTAACAACGTAGATCTTCGTACGTACGTACATCAGTTCGAGTTGCCACACCACATTAGCACAGAGATGCAGTTGTCGATTCGAATCCCATAGTGGTAGACGTAATAAGAGTATAAGCAGTAATCGGGAAGATTAGGGTTTGGAGATGTTATTTAAAGAGTATAATCCAGTGAAATAAATTTGGAAAGAGGAAAAAAAGGGACATGAAGAATTCAGAAGATTAGAATTTGGGAGAACACAGAGAGTGGATGCACCTGCGCCATTGCAAACGATTTTGAGCCATGTCATTCAGGGTCTCTAACCATCGGTTGCTATCATCTCGCGGTCCCCAACCAGGTAGTCTACACCTACCAACATGACTCAGTCCACTTGTCAGTGACTTGATGGATTTGTGCCATGTTTTGGTTTGGCCGCCCCTAGCTTTCTTCCAACCTACTCCTACACCAGGAAACACCGCACGTCGGGGCAGTCGGTGGTTGAGCATACGTAACACGTGTCCCAGCCATCTCAACTGATGAAGTTTCACTACTTCATCAATTGATTTGCCATCCTTACATAGTACCCGTTTCCTAACAACTGTGTTACTTACTCGATAGTCCCATGATATACGAGCAATGTTTCGAAGACACCTATGATCGAATACTAGTAACCTACGGATATCCTCTACTCTTACCGGCAATGTTTCACTGCCATAAAGCAGGACGGAACGAACTGCTGCGCAGTAAACACGTCCTTTGGTTGATAGACGGATATTTCGCCTACGCCATAAATGACGCAAGTTGGCAAAAGCTAGTCGAGCCTTCTGTATCCGTGCTGAGATTTCGTCACACACCAAACCACAAGGGCTGATGAGACTTCCAAGATAAGTGAAGCGGTCAACACACTCAACTACTTCACTCCCTATCACTAGTTCGGGTGTCGATGTGACCCAATCCTGAAGCAACATTTTGCATTTCGAGGGAGAGAATCGCATCCCGAACATGCTTGCATTGTTGCTTAGAGTGGTCAGAAGACTCTGCATTTTGCCAGCGTCTTCACCAAATAAAACTATGTCATCTGCATATTCTAAGTCAACAAGTGAACCTCCCGGCAGAAGTTCAACCCCTGTAAATTTAGATGAGGAGAGTGTTATCTCTAAAAGTACGTCGACGACAATGTTGAACAAGAATGGGGAGAGTGGACAGCCCTGATGAACACCACTTGAGGTAATCAATTCTGATGACAGTTCGCCATAAGCTCTCACTCTACCAGTTGTGTTCGAGTAGAGAGCCTTTACAAGGTTAATGTACTTCTTTGGTACTCCTTTCAGTGACAAACACTGCCATAGAACCTCACGATCAACAGAGTCGAATGCCGCCTTAAGGTCGAGAAATACTACCATTGTGGGGCGTCTGAACGTGTGTCTGTGTTCTAGAACCTTACGTAGTGTGAATATCTAGTCTATACAACCACGTCCAGGTCGAAAACCGGCCTGGTTTTCTCTAGTCTGTTCTTCACGAGCTTTAGTTAGGCGTCGAAGTATTATTGAAGCTAATATTTTAGACACTATATTAGTCAAACTGATTCCTCTGTGATTGACACAAGAGGACTTTTGTCCTTTGTTACTGAGACCAATTTACGCGACTCGTGTTGTATTGTTTAACGATTTCTGATGATCCCGGTAAACTGACATGAGTTCCTGTTCGAGTGTCTGTAGAGTGAATAACAAGCTTTTGTCATAGTAATTGCGGTGTTTAAGATTGTGTTTGTAAGAATATGGTGCACTGGATTGGATTTTATTTGCTCTCTGAATGTTACGTAAATTAATAATCCTGTACAAATTTGTAAAATCATGGGATTATGCTGTCTCATGTTTATTGTCGTGTAAACTTTCACTGTCTTTAGATAAAATAAAAAATTTGTTGAAATTACGGTCCAAGAAAAAGAAAGTGATCTCTATGTTCTAACAACTATTTGTTCATAAAAAAAATTCAACTTTAAAATTATAGAAATGCTCTTTCTTGGTCAACCACTGACGATATTTTGATGGTTTATCTAAGTTCATTGAAAGCTGATCTATTGATCATAGTACGGTAAATGAAAATTTGGCCAATTACAAAGTCACTAAATAACATTTTTATGTGGCTAATTTTTATCTAATATTATTTATTTATTTATTTGAACACATGAATATTGGTACAATAGAGCGCCAATATATATGCGCCACACAAAACAATGAAAATTCGAAGAGAAGTAGAAAAAAAAACTAAGGAGCGCAAAAGAAAAAGAGAACAATGACGAAGAGATTGGAGTAAGGTAGTGTGGTAGTAACGAGGGGACGAAAAGGTACAATCAGAAGAAATCTTTCAGGTAAAGGAGACACAACCACTTTTTATGAAGAAAGTAAAAGAAGGTTACAGCAGGATCGCCACTGGCTTCTATTCTGAGCCATATCTGATAACGTCTCTAGCCACTGGGTAGCACCATCTCTCAGACCCCAACCAGGGAGTCGTGAAGGACCAACAGAAGCCAGTCCTTTGCAGCTTTCTTTCATACCACGACACCATGTCATGCACTGACCACCTCTCCGCTTCTTCCAACCAGTCCCAGAGTCGGCAAATAATGCACGACGTGGAATTCTCTGGGATGACATTCGTAGAACATGTCCAAGCCACCGAAGTCGGTGTTTCAAGATGGTAACACCAATTGAATTATCATCTCTGTGCCCGAACACACGATACCGAACCTCTGCATTACTAATATGGTGTTGCCACTGAATGTCAGCAATCCTTCGGAGACAGCGATGATCGAACACAGAGTCGTCTAACATCTTCAACTTGGAGAGCTCAGGTTTCACAAGTATAGAGTAGAACTGCTCTCACCGACGCGTTGTAGATCCGACCTTTTACAGCCAGACTAACATCACGAAGGCGCCAAATGTGGCCCAGATTGGCATAAGTCGCTCTGGCTTTCACTATTCGTGCATTGATCTCATCACTCACACCCCCACCAGCACTTATGCAGCTACCTAGATACACGAACTTCTCGACTACTTTTATCTGCTCACCATCCAGGGTGAGTACAGGATTGGAATCCTGCCAGTCTTGTAGAAGTACTTTGCATTTCGAAGGTGCAAAGCACATACCATACCTACGGACATTGATTACCAACTGATTAAGTGCGGATTGCATGGCTTGGGCATTATCGCACAGTAAGACAATATCATCCGCATACTCAAGGTCGAGAAGTCTTTCTCCAGGCAACAGATCCACACCACCATTACTTACATTCATCAGAGCTGTTTTCAGAATGTCATCGATGGCAAAGTTGAAGAGGAATGGTGAGATTGGGCAACCCTGTCTAACCTCACTGCTTGAATGGAACAATGGAGAGAGGTGGTTGTGTGCCCTCACTCTGCCTGAGGTGTTTTTATATAGGGCTTTTAGGATGTTAATAAACTTCTCAGGCACACCCTTCTTCAATAGACAATCCCAGAGAACAGTCCTATCCAACGAATCGAAGGCAGCCCTGATGTCAAGAAACACTACGATTGTCGGCCTTTGAAAAGTATGGCGGTGTTCTAACATTTGGCGGAAGGTGAAGATATGATCAATACATCCTCGACCAGAACGAAACCCAGCCTGCTCCTCGCGAGTCAATCTTTCTCGGGTTTTGAACAACCTACGAAGTATGATGGAAGCCAATAGCTTGGACGCAATCGGAAGTAAACTTATCCCCCGATAGTTGTTACAGGAACGACGTGAACCCTTTTTAAAGATAGGGACAACTATCGACTCATTCCATGACGTTGGTACACTCTCTAGTTCCCAAACCTTTGTAAACAACGTCGTCAATTCCTTAGTCAAAAAGTCACCACCATCTTTAAAAAGAGTCGGAGGTAAGTCATCTGGGCCAGGTGATTTGTAACACTTCAAGAGTTGGAGTTCCTTGCGGACTTCCTCCTCATTTGGTGGATCAGTCGTCACCGGTCATGGAGGGCAGAACAGTCTGACCGATGTTGCCGGAGCAGCAGGCCAGTTGAACTGCCCTTCGAAAAATTCTGCCCACCGTCCAAGACGTCGATGGATGTTAGTGATTGGCATCCCATCATCCTCGCAGATTGTTTCGCTCACACCAGACTTTTTGCTGCCAGTGGCTCGGATGAGCTGGAAGAGTTTCCGGTAGTTACCAGATACAGCTGCTGCTTCCAGCTCATTAGCACGCATCGACCACCAGGCTTCTCGGTCCTTACGCAAGCTTTGCCCAATTTCATTACGTAACATCCTTCGTTTATGGTCAAACTCACGGTCACCCGGAGTAGACCGACGGGCTTCAATGAGTTGTAAGGAACCTGGAGAAACCCAGTGCTTAAAAGCGGGACGTTTCGCAAACCCACAACTGACTGTTCCCACCATTTTCATGGCGTCATGCAATTGCAACCAATGCTCATCTATACTTTTCGATGGAGTGGTAGCTAGCCTAGAGACTAGCTCGGTTCGATACTTACTTGCAACAGAAGTTGCAACCAGCTTGCTAACATCAATCTTTTGGTGGTGGTCACTTCGTTGGCCACTGAAAAGTAAGGCAAGATTGGCGCAGACCAAGGCATGGTCAGAGTCCAGATAGGTACTCCAAAAGGAGCGGCAGTCTTGTACACAACCACGCCAGCGGTAGCTGATCGCGATGTGATCAATCTGAGTCCAGGCTTGAGATGCAGAGGGAGGACGCCAGGTGGCACATCGGCGATGACTGTGCCGAAAGTTAGTGCTAGCCAGAAACAGGTTGTGGTCTATGCACAGTTGCAGTAGACGGTCCCCGTTATCTGACCTGCGACCAACGAGTCCCCGTCGGCCACCTAAACGACTCTCTTCTGTGCCTAGACGCCCGACCTGGGCATTCAAGTCTCCGGCTAGTACTACAATATCTGTCGAACGCACTTTCTGGAGAAGAACTGATAACTGGTGGTAAAACTCATCCTTGATTGCATCCGGGCTGCAATCTGTCGGGGCATAGGCGGAGATGACGAAAAGACATCGTTTCTCACATCGATTTCTTCTCACTTTGATGGAATTTTCTAATCTAACAGCACATAACCGACTGTTAATGGGGATCCAATCGACTAGTGCTGCCTCAGCTCTAGCGCTTAGTGCGACACCAACGCCAGCAAGACCAGACGAAGATGCCACAGGGTCCCCGGATAAGCGCACGTAAAACAAGCTTTTCGAAGCGACAGATGGAGATCGAATTTGTAGTACTTCGCCAGAGTCTTGAATACGGGTCTCGGATAGACAACAAACATCAATATTAAGACTTTCCAAAGACATAGCTAGCCCTATCTGTTGTCCGACCTGCATAAATGTGCGAACGTTGAAGGCAGCCAGTTTGAATGGTGCACGTGGTTTCAGAAAAACTGCTTCAGTCCTCGTATTCGGTGGTAACATACAATTTTCAACCGGACAGTGACTCGAGAACGTTTAGGTACAGTCGAATTTCCACCAAAGACGAGCCGCTGTATAAGTATAAAAGAGGGTGAATAATGTGGAAAATAATGATAATGATAATAATAATAATAATAATAATAATAATAATAATAATAATAATAATGACAATAATAGTAGTACCAATAATAATAGTATTAATAATGATAATAATTGTAATGATAATAATCTGAATCAATTGTTTGTTTTTCAAAGCGAGAAAGGTAATTTCCATAGGCATAAAGAGTTCATCAATTTGTGTGTGGGCTGTGATACTGCCCGGGTGGCCAAACCGAAGCAGGTGGTTATCTTAGGGGGCCACTCCCCGAGCCTTTGACCTAAAGGTCTAACCCACAAGGCAGTGGAGCATCGTAAGGAGATGCAGTCCCATGGTAGCCGGTGACCAACGATTGGTTCATACGCCATTTGTTCCCGCAGGATACTGGAGCCTATGTGCACCATTGATTTGGAATCCGGTTAAAGCGCCGGACATTCGCCCCCTGAATGCCCTGGTACGGCCGAGAGTGGGGAGAGTCCGCTCTCCCTCTCGAAATACTCTCACACGGCCACGCGTATACAGCCTCTGCCAGGGAAGTCCTACTCATTGCCTTCTCGTGGTGGGGGTGTTGTTTACGAAAATGAGAGGACGAAAAGCGAATGTCCGGATTTTTATCTAATATGTCTTCCAAAATAAATATCTGGTTTTCCTCGGAGTACTCGACTTCCAATCCTCTCTCTCGTTGTACACTATGAAAAAGTGCAGTTTCCAGTGCTCTTCACTATTCATTTTCATACATACCTTACTAGCTAGAATCGATATACAGTTGGTTCTTTATAAGTCTCATTTAAGCAACAGTTCACATCCTCTATCATAGAAATAACATAAGGATTTTCGAAAGGTACATCTGATTAACTATTAACTACGAGGATATTTGGGACAGAAATTTATTTGAATTCGGAGACATCTTGGTCTGGTCATGGAGTTGATTCTCCTCTCAACCGTATCTACGTGCTTGACTATTGACTTTCTGATATTACAAAAGTTTTTATAAATACCAGTTATCGTAAGTTTTATCCGCCAAAGGGAATTTGAACGACACTTACAGAATGTGGCTGCAATTAGTTCTACTTGACGACATCAAATCCCAGAAAACTTGTTACTATGTAATAACTCCCACAAATGACCATTTGCTTCAACAGTCAATGGTTTTTTCCTGATAAAGTGTAATTACATCTCAAAAAATAACTGTTATGACTTTATGTCCGGCTTTTTACCACGTGATTTATCCACCAATCAAAATACGACTTATACAATCTTAGTACTGTGCCAAACCAATGACGTTCGACCGGTATGAGCAGCCTAGCGTCCTTATTGGTCCTATGCCCGCCTAGCCCGTCCACTTGAGTCCAGAACACCAGCTTCCACTATGCGAATCGAATCGAGTCATTTATTTCAGACATACTGGGTTTATATATCAACCAAACAGACCGCAACGCACCATAAAATAGGAAATAACATTTGTACACAATAAAGCCAAAAAGTGGCTGTGAACGTGGGAGGCAGTAGTTAGTAAACTGAACATAGCTTAAGAACCGTGAATCGTACAATAATAAATTATAGGTCAAAATATGGCTTATAACAAGGGGAATATAGATATACGTAATCTAGTTCCCGAATATTTATACCATGAGAATATATAGATAATATTAGTTCATTAATAAGTCTCAGACGTTACTCGTGATTTAATCTTCACTAGGATTTAACAATAACATTTGATAAAAAATAGTTAAACACACTTAAGTTTTTCATTCCTGCCAGTCACGTATTTCTTGTGATTTCACTCATAACGTACACAATTTGTTTATAACATTTATTTCTACCATGTAACTAATTATGTGTACTTTTTCAATATCCTCAGAGTTCTTCTTTTTATTCTCTTATAAAGCACAATTTGACACGAAGATATGGACAAGTGGCTGAATCGAAGAATTAACTCTTTTTTCGTTGACTCCTTGTAATCGTGTTCAGTGATCAAAGTTTGAGACGCTTGTACAATTGAAAGATCTCTTCTACAAATACTCAAAGTTACTATTATTCTTTATTTCACTGGAGTTACCGACTGAAATTCTGTCGACAAATATATCGAACCTTTTACAGATGTTGATCAGGTATTTCCAATAATATAATGGAGTGCAAAAGACAATCTGAACTGGAACTTCTAGCCAAACTTGAGGAAAAAAATCGGTATTAGTTTAAGATCAATAATTGTTTCTAAGTCCTCAGAGCTCTTTTTTCAGATGCTAAAGTCGTTCCATCTTTACATACTCGTCGACGAGAAGGTTCTTTATCAAGTAGCATTTCCACTGGATCTGGGCAGGATGATACACGAAGTAAGAGCGTTACTGAAGAATCTAGTGTTTATTCCATTTCACATCATTTTTTAACTACCACATTTGTTTGAAATTTGCCCTATTGTTAACTGGCTTTCACTTCCTCTTTAAAGGTTTACATCAGCATTTCTCATATACAATTCATGGTTTCCCTAAAATTCCAAGTTTTAGTGTCCTAGTTTAAATGTTGAAGACATTTCATATAATTCAAACGAGATTTTCGATATTTTAAGATTTAAGCCAATCACATACTTAACCAGTAATATCTTGAAACTTCATTCGAAATAGTTACCGACTTAAAACCTTGACACCATGTAAACTACGTTGTCAACGGATATTACAAAAGCAGAAGATTAACCGCCAAGAAAATGGACTAAACCTGACAGAAAGAATAGTGTCATTATACGAAATGTCTATCATTCATAGAAGTTTTAATATAATGTACCTTCATTGTTTTTATGGTTTTATAACATCTTTTTCACTATGTGTAATGACCGAAATACCAATATTCAGTTTGAACGCAGAACTAGCAAACCAAAGTTTATTCGATTAGTCCAAACTACGTTCTTATGTTAAGCGCACGAAGCGTTTTTGAGTGATTCGTATTAAATTATATCGAAACAAATTCTGTGTTCAATTTTAGCGATTCTAATTTGAAGAAGAAAACACATTGCATCAAAAGTACAAAATGCATCAAAAGGTGCAGCCTGTGCTATACAATGAAGACTTTTTCTAACATAAACTAACGTCCTAAACAACAAAAGGAATAGTCAACAAATAGGTGTTCTATACCTGAGAATCAGTAAATATATTCTCAAAAAAATGGAATCAGATATCTATCTGCGAGGATTCCAGTAACCTTTCCAAGCTGGCAGTCAAAGGTTAACAGTCACACTGAACCGCGCCGTGACCCTCAGTTCAGTCAAACACGACCTTATTATCAATGGTCCGGCAAAATGAAACAGTTAATTAAGCAATCAAAAGTAAATCTTCAATTAAGATCAAATAAAGTTCACGACAATGAAAACTTAAGAATGTAAAGTGTGGTTAAAACGAGACCTGGATAAAGGTTAAAATACAAGATAGGGAAAAGAAACAAATAAATGACAATACTGTCCAGTGAAATTCTGTAAAGGAATTTCCAGCGTTTTATTCCCGTTACATTGTGTGTTATTCACAACTTTAGAACTGATTGTTGCTGTCTAGATATAATAGTTTTAGGTAACCTTCATCACTTAGAATATTACCATTACATATGATATTCTAGCATGAGTTTTGAAAACCTGACACAATCACATACAAAAGACCAACAATGGCAAGTTTTAGTAATCTTGATGGTGCTCCTTAACACGCAACACCTAATTGGAAAAATCAAGGGAAGTTCAGTGAGGTTACTACAGGTTCAATCGTATAATAGTGTCTGCGGCATAAGTATATGTATATGTAGTTGTAGGAGGTAGAGGACATCAACTTAGTCTACAAATCTGTAATTTCTTTCTGAGTTAAAGTATTTTCTGATTTACTCTATATAAACGGTGTGACTTAAATTATAGTATTTGTTTTGTCCACTTATATTAGGCAATGGAACATCTTCGCTGCAGCTTAATGGTCATGCAACACATGGGTCGTCGAAATCGAGTAACACTTCTGGAGTCTCGATTCCTTTAATGATTGGTTGGACTGCTGGAGCACCAATTAGCAGTTCTATTCGTGAACAGTGGGACTACGTAATAAATAATTGGGATCAATGTTCGAAAAAGAAATCCTATGTTTCTGTAGGTTGTTAGAAACAACATTTTTTCCTAAGAAAGATGTTTTCAAATTCTTATTCACCGTCATCTTTAGTGCGTTGTGATGAGTCATTATAATTGTTCTGAATGAATAGTTTTAAAGCAACTAGATATTTTTGTGTCAGAAGTGCCCCTAAAATTATTCATTATTGAGATTTTATCAGTCAAATATAGGTTAATGTACTCAACTCCCAGTCACACTGTTTTTTGAAGTATAAAGTGATACGACTCGGTTACCACTCTAACCGAGATAGACGGAGTAGGGTTTAAACTTGGTTGTTGGAAGTCAGTTGCCTTAACCACTTAGTCATCATGCTTTCGGTGACTGAATGTGAGCTTGTCTTCAACGTGATATGGTCGCTGACTGAGACAATGTTTCTGTCTGTTAACTCAGTCAGTTCCGCAGATATTTAGCCAGGAAATGTACATGAATATTCACGTATTTTAGGTTATAGAAGCGTCAGACATTTCTTGGGTGTTTGTAACAGATGTTTCTACGGTAGTTCTTGTGGTTAAAGTTGAGTGATAAAATTTAGTGACTGTATTACGGAACACAGTCCAACAATACCGTTTCTGTACTAATGTCAAAAAATGGGGATATACTTACTTACACCTGTGGAGCATAGGTCTCCGACCAACTTTGTCCTGAGCTCTCCTCAGCTGTTACCAAGTGCTATTTACTCTTTTGACGTCTGCCTCTGATTCCCAGCGCAACGTGTTTCGTCTACCTCTTTTCGTTTTGCATTCAGGATTCCAACTTTTGCTCACTCATAACTCTCATTCCATATAAGATTAAACTCATGATTGTCAGATCTCTTGTCGCCAGTGTGTGCTATTCAGATATTTTAAGCTCGAAGAAAACATTTACCTAATCCTCTTTCGCCTTTTAAATACTTCATTATGACGATATCAGTCATCGACGTGAACTAACCTGAAATTTTAATAAGTCTATCGCTTATTGAGATGATATTTTAATATGTTATCCATGTTTACGTAATTTTAATCAAATTGTTAATGTGTTGAAAAAATATTTATTTTATTAGGATCTCATTAAAAAAGGTGTTCCTGATGAATTTCGTCCATTAATTTGGCAACTATACTGTGGAGCTTATGATTCAGCTGTTAAAAAACATTATCATAATTATTTGTTAGTAAATTCACCGGTTGAAAAAGCTATCCGACGTGATATTGCACGTACATTTCCTAAACATGATTTATTTAAAGATGAAGTGAGTTATTTCACTTATAATTTAAATATCTTTGTTTGAAAAGAAAGTGATTTATTTCATTTCAGCATTACTTACTTACTTACGCCTGTTACTCCTCGTCAAGGAGCATAGGCAGCTCACCAACATTCTCCATCCAACTCTGTCCTAAGCAATCCTTTTCAACTCCAGTTGTTATTCATCCTGTTCATATCTGCTTCTATTATCCGACGCAATGTGTTCTTTGGCCTTCCTCTTTTCCGCTTCCCTTCAGGATTCCAAGTTAGGGCTTGTCTCGTGATACAGTTTGACTATTTGCGTAATGTATGTCCTATCCATTGCCATCGTCTTTTCCTAATTTCTTCTTCAGCTGTAAGCTGGTTTGTTCTCTCCCACAAAAGGCTGTTGCTGATGGTATCCGGCCAATGGATGTTGAGTATCTTGCGTAGACAGCTATTTATAAATACTTGTATCTTCTTGATGGTGTTTGTTGTAGTTCTCCAAGTTTCAGCTCCATACAGTAGAACTGCCTTGACGTTCGTATTGAAGATTCTCACTTTGATATTAGTTGAAAGTTGTTTTGAGTTCCATATGTTCGTTCAATTGTAGGAATGCGACCCTTAATTTGCCGATCCTCGCCTTTACGTCTGCATCTGATCCCCCTTGTTAATCGATGATGCTTCCCAGGTATGTGAAGGATTCTTCATCTTCCAGAGTTTCGCCATCAAGAGTGATTGGATTGCTGTTCTCCGTGTTGCACTTGAGGACCATGGTTTTCTCCTTGTATATGTTGAGGCCTACTGATGTAGAGGCTGCTGCTACACGAGTTGTCTTCATCTGCATTAGTTAGTGTGTATACGATAGGAGGACTAGGTCATATGCGAAGTCCAAATAATCTAAACGGTTCTGAGCCGTCCATTGTATTCCGTGTTTTCCCTCAGATGTCGAGGTCTTCATAATCCAGTCGACCACCAGAAGAAAGAGGAAGGGAGAGAGTAAACAGCCTTGTCTAACTCCGGTCCTTACTAGGAGTGCATCTGTCAGCTGTCCTCCATGCACGACCTTGCACTGTAGTCCGTCGTATGAGTTCCGGATAATATTAACAATCTTCTCAGGAACTCCGTAGTGTCGAAGAAGTCTCCATAACGTCCTATCTACACTGTTAAATGCCTTTTCATAATCAGTGAAGTTGATGTCTAGTGACAAGTTCCACTCAACTGATTGTTCGACGATGATCCGTAGTGTTTCAATTTGGTCTGTGTACGATCGATCCTTACGGAATCCAGCCCTTTGATCTCAAAGTTGGGCGTCTACTACATCCTTCATCCGGTTCAGCCATTTCAGCATTGCACATTATTTATGTAGGAGTTATTTTCGTCGTTAAATTCAATATTTTGTTGGTATATTGTGGAATTGTCTAATATATTTTAGATATGTACTTACATACTTCACTTTCAGCAATTAAAGTGCGCTGTATCTCTGACTAGTAACATCATTAGGCTTCGTATAATAAGTTTGACTTAGGAGATTTATACATTAACGCATTGAATACAACAATGTCCAGTAGTTTTCGAATCTTGACTAACGACAACTTCTGGGTCATTGTGCGTCTGTATCCGTACCTTACTGACCAATAAGCATCATAATGCACTTGGAAACATTTATCGGCAACTGCTAAATTGTATACCATTCAGACAATTTCTCCAGTTCAGTTTGAAGCTGGAAACTATTACCTTCACTCTCCATTGTTTTGACATCGTTGGCATGTAAATAAACCGATGGTGATAGGAGACTAGAAAGGTCATTTACATACAGGAGTAAGAACACCGTCCCCAAAACTGTACCATAAAGCACTCCGCGAAGTACAATTCCCCATCTAGATAACATGTACTTCACCCGTACTGTTTGTTGACACCCAACTGTGAAGTCGTTTGAGATGGTGGAGAAATCGATCCAATTTATCAACCAATCAGGAAAATTATGCACAAACATAGGAACAAAAATCAATTATTTATTTGAACACATAAATATTATTACAAGAGGGCACCAATTATGTATGCGCCACACAAAACAACGAGAATTCGAAGAGAAAAAAAGAACAATGACGAACATATTAGTGTAAGGTAGTGTGGCAATAATAATAGTAATAATGAGGGAACGGAAAGGTACAATCACAAGAAATTTTTCAGGTGAAGGAGACACAACCACTTTTTATGAAGAAAGTAAAAGAAGGTTACAGCAGGATCGCCACTGGCTTCTATTCTGAGCCATATCTGATAACGTCTCTAGCCACTGGGTAGCACCATCTCTCAGACCCCAACCAGGGAGTCGTGAAGGACCAACAGAAGCCAGTCCTTTGCAGCTTTCTTTCATACCACGACACCATGTCATGCACTGACCACCTCTCCGCTTCTTCCAACCAGTCCCAGAGTCGGCAAATAATGCACGACGTGGAATTCTCTGGGATGACATTCGTAGAACATGTCCAAGCCACCGAAGTCGGTGTTTCAAGATGGTAACACCAATTGAATTATCATCTCTGTGCCCGAACACACGATACCGAACCTCTGCATTACTAATATGGTGTTGCCACTGAATGTCAGCAATCCTTCGGAGACAGCGATGATCGAACACAGAGTCGTCTAACATCTTCAACTTGGAGAGCTCAGGTTTCACAAGTATAGAGTAGAACTGCTCTCACCGACGCGTTGTAGATCCGACCTTTTACAGCCAGACTAACATCACGAAGGCGCCAAATGTGGCCCAGATTGGCATAAGTCGCTCTGGCTTTCACTATTCGTGCATTGATCTCATCACTCACACCCCCACCAGCACTTATGCAGCTACCTAGATACACGAACTTCTCGACTACTTTTATCTGCTCACCATCCAGGGTGAGTACAGGATTGGAATCCTGCCAGTCTTGTAGAAGTACTTTGCATTTCGAAGGTGCAAAGCACATACCATACCTACGGACATTGATTACCAACTGATTAAGTGCGGATTGCATGGCTTGGGCATTATCGCACAGTAAGACAATATCATCCGCATACTCAAGGTCGAGAAGTCCTTCTTCAGGCAACAGATCCACACCACCATTACTTACATTCATCAGAGCTGTTTTCAGAATGTCATCGATGGCAAAGTTGAAGAGGAATGGTGAGATTGGGCAACCCTGTCTAACCTCACTGCTTGAATGGAACAATGGAGAGAGGTGGTTGTATGCCCTCACTCTACCTGAGGTGTTTTTATATAGAGCCTTTAGGATGTTAATAAACTCAGGCACACCCCTCTTCAATAGACAATCCCAGATAACAGTCCTGTCCAACGAATGGAACACGGTTTCAAATCCAACTAAGACAGCAAATTCCCTCAAGACTGCATGTACGCCCTGTCTGACGAGTGAGAACAAGTATGAAATTTAGGTTTAGGATATCTTGACAACTACCTCCATCCAATTATTAATTCACTGTTAAATGAAAGATAATTCTTCCAACTCCTGTTTGCTCTTTCCTTTATTTTTCAATGTATATACCAACTATTTTCTCATTTCATTCCATTGTAATTATACAATTTATGTCCTTGAAAAACATATGCTACCATTCTATTGTTGCTATTAAATTTCACATTACATGGAAACTTAATTGACCTGTAATTAACCAATTAAAAATAATGAGGCTGAGTTTTGTTTTGCTTCATTTATATTTAGCCCACTTAAATTTACACAATATACTTACGGAATGTTATCGATTTTGTCTAATGTTCTCCTTCTACTTCAGTTTTTATGTTATCTTCTTTTCAATATTGTTACATGATCGCATTGTTTTAAACTATTCATCTGGAAATTTTTTTACTTAAGACAAATTTTCTCATCTATTTTCATCTAAACGAATTTGTTACAGTTTAATTAATGGTAGATTCGTTCGGCTAAATTCTTTGTATGTTACATTAGACTTTATCTGGCCATTATGTTGGTACTTCTACTTCGTTAAGAATGAAACAAGTAATTGTTTGATGCGACTACGTTGACTTTATGATGTTAAGCTCAACGAATATAGTAACACCAGGGGATACAATTTTACGGTGGATAATGATCATAAATGATGTGTATTCAATTAGTTTTGAGTAGGTCCCGTATCTTGTCCTCACGAATAATCCTGAATTCTCTTCTCTGATACTTCATGCCGACTGGTTTAGGTTCCACTGCAAGACGTTACATAGGTATTAAAAATTAATCACCTGAGTGAAACTTTTCTTATAGTTGGCTTATCATATATTTAATTTCTATAATTTACGAATTTTGTTTAGTTAACATCTTAAAGTCATGTGCTATAAGCAAGGGGGAACGTTTAAATTTTTTAATCGTATCAATGATTGTACTATTGTGGTGTATGCTACTTATGCTGATAGACATAAGTAGTGTGTAGCTGCAATCGGAAGTGGAATACCTGGCAGCAGAAAATCAAATAGATAAGAATAGAGATCGGAGAGGAATCAAAATAACAACAGAATTAGAGGAATAATGGAGTATGTAGAGGAAAACGCAAAGAAGTTGTACAATTGATGTATTTAATGTATGATTTTCGTATTTGACTAAGCCACCGTGCAAATTTGAATAGATTCACAATGTGCCAAGTAATGCTGTTATAATTTAACGTTGGCATTTAAGGTAGATATATGATAAGTTAACTGATCATTGGAACTTCCAAGTATCTTTCTAACAAATTATAAAAATACCAATGAAGGAACTCCAAGTATAAAATATATTAAGCTAGACAAAAGCAGTCTGTGGTTATGTATTTTATAGAGATCAGTTGGAGGTAGATTTTGTCACTGACAAAGTGTAGTTCATAACCGTTGGAAACTAGAAATCACTGGACAACTTTTTCCTCAGATTACAGTATTCTTTTTCATCAATGCGTGTCCGAGAAGTCTCCTCCGAATTTGAAAGTTCTTGATTCTACCCATGACAGGGGTGTTTCCAATATAACCATGTTTTGTTCATGTTACATTTTCGTCCAAATTCAATGAGAAGAATGACAAAAATGCATTCTTTTTTTATCTAACTTTTCATGTATTAAGTAACTTATCATTCATGCACAGATATATATGATTAACTCATTCACTAGGTATTTATATATAATTCAAACCCTCAGTGTGTAAGGACTAATGACACTATCCAGTTACCCGATTCAAGGTAGGCGAAGCGGGCCTCGAACCTGAGGCGTTGTGTTCCGAATTTCAATCCTTTAGCTATTAAGCCACCTCTTTACTGCTTTTCCTCTTATTGAAGTACATCCTCACTGTTTTCACATAAAATGTGACGATTTAGACAAATAAAATTATAATTCGCGGCTTCTTACAGTGTGTACATGTCTGCCACATAGGCTGTCTAAATTTTCATTGCAGTACGAATGACCATACAAATCGGAATACAGTTTAGTCTAAATTCATATTCGATCGCTTAATTCTCCTTCTAAAATAACTAGTATCAGTGTACTAAACCAAAGCGTAGCACCATTCTTTGTCTTCCCTTAAACCGTGAGATTAAAGTTACTTTCTACCTTTCTTTCTACCAACAAATTCTTTCTTCCTGCATTATACACAATCTGTCTTTTATAAACTACTACGATTGAAGTAAGTACTTCTATGAATTCGGTGTTCATCTTGTTGTGCTAATGAGGTGTGACAACTTGGACCGATGCATATATGTGCCTGGTCCTACGTTGAAGATGACTGACTGACTGAATAAAAAAAGAACAAAGTTAAAACCTGTCAACTGAAAACAATTGATGATATATTACATTTTTTCCCCACATTCATTGAATTCTTTTCTGTTCATTTATGTGCATACTCCTTTCAACTTTTCATTTTTCTGTTTCTACCTCCGTTTGTCTAACCATTGGCAATATCTTATTTTCGTTGTTTTCTTGCTGACATCCATTCTATAGAATCCTAATCATAGCTTATTTGTTTATTGTTAAGACATTTTTTGCTAACAATACATTCATGCATACACTCCATTTCTATATATTTTCGAATAATTCTATGCCTGGTCCTACGTTGTAGCTGACTAACTGACTGACTGACTGGAATTCTGTTTTAAGGCTTTAAATTACTGATCAGCAACTGTTTCATCGTTTCTAATCATCAAACCTCCATTGTCTTTATAAATGATAATATTATCATTAAAAAGTTAACTATTACAATTTCTTCATAATTAATTAAAGATTTTGTCGTGTCAATATTGAATTTTATTGATATTTATCAATAATTATGTGTTGACATTGGATTATATTCACCTCTTCAATTATTAACAATGTACTATGGATAATCGTTTCGTTGTAGTTTCGATTGGTTGTACTATTTTAAATAATTATGAAATAGTCTTTAATGATTTCGAGGTAAATACATGATGTTTTCTAGTAAGAAAACGTAACTGGTGAGTTTGAATTGTGTATCATAAGTGAAGTGAATTTGCAAATATAATTCGTTGGTCTTTTAGTGAGAGAGACTTAAACACTATAAATTTGATCCTTGGAGGAGGATCATTTGAATGTGCCACTGGGCTGTCTCAATAAGAAGATGAGGCAGTTGTTCAGTGAGTATGATCCTTTAGGTAAAATGATTTTAATCCTCAACAACCTAAAAATCCTGATTGATTTCGTTATTGGCTGGTCATCGCTACTTTTTTCATTATAAATTAATTGTTCGTTAGATTCAATCACCTAAAATTCTAATTGTATTGCTAATAAGGTATCCTAAATTTTCAGTGGGATCAATAAGTCAATAAGCTGAAAATATCACAGCGACGCCAAGATTTTATCTTACATTTCCCAAAGTATCCGCTTAAAACTGTGATTCAACTTGGTAGATAGTTATTGGTCAGTATAGAACTCTTGGGAGTAGGTTGAAAAAAAGTTAGGGGCGGCCAGGCTAAAACATGGCACAAATCCATCAAGTCACTGACAAGTGGACTGAGCCTTGTTGGTAGGTGTAGACTACCTGGTTAGGATCCGCGAGACGATAGCAACCGATAGTTAGAGACCTTGAATGACATGGCTCAAAATTATTTGCAATGGCTCAGGTGCATCCACTCTTTGTGTTCTCACAAACTCTAATCTTCTAAATTCTTCATGTCCCTTTCTTTTTTCTCTTTTCAAATTTATTTCACTGGATTATATTCCTTGAATAACATCTTCAAACTCTAGTGTTTCCGATTACTGCTTATACTCTTACTACCTCTACCACTATGGGATTTGAATGGACAATTGTATATGTATGCTAATGTGGTGTGGCAACTCGAACTGATGTACGTACGTACGAAGTTCCACGTTGTTACTGACTGACTGATAGAACTCTTGGTATCACTTCGATACCTGGATACAACGGTTTCTCTCCTTCTAACTTTTTCCACTCCGAAATATAATCTTTTAAGGAAAGTTTATTTAGTTGGAACGTAAAACGACATACTTAAGGAATTAACATATTTGTACAAGTACAGACACAATGGCCTTGCAGATAGAGCAAAAGTCTAACACATAAGAGGTAGTGATCAATAAGGAAATATCGTCTTTTATAGCGATAAATATAAAGAATAACTCTTGTGTGGAGATTCGGCGCTAAAATGTTAAACTTCAAATCAACAGGATAGTCACTAATTAAGTCCTTTATTGGAAATTCAATAATTTCAACAGGTGAATATACACTTTCAGATTTAAGTCCTGTGTGGTAGGCTGATTTATCTATCATGTGCTAATTATGTTATTCGAATGCTATTCTTTATATATAGAAATAACCAGGAATAAACCTAAATGTTAATATTTTACAAGCTTTGAATTAAGTGGAATAACTTTCCCTAAAATAGCTTCCATTGTTTGTCATGGTTTCCCTGTGTCTCTGTTCACAATTATATTTCTTTTTGCATACATATATATTTTTCACAGAACGGTTGTGGTCAAGAAAGCTTATTCCGTGTAATCAAAGCGTATTCAATTCATGACCCAGAAGTGGGCTATTGTCAAGGCTCCGCATTTATTGTTGGATTATTATTAATGCAGGTAAAATAAATAGTTATTATATGTTTAATAACAATTATCTTACCAGTTTAGTTTTGTTTATTATTTTGAGGTTAATGTTATTTATAACTGACTATCCATTCATTAGATGGTTTGACGTAGGAGAATAAAAACTGATTCATTGTTTGTCCCTGACTTTCAACTAAACAAACAGAAATTTAAAGTAATTAGTCTCTTTGATAAATTTCGACAATGTAATAAGAAGACGAAGATTATCAGATCACGATTGCTCCTCCCTATGTATGTGTGACCACACACACATTTAAATTGGTAAACACAGTGGAATGTGACACAATCGTTTTCATGTCTTTTAGGTTTTGGATGAAGCATGCACCTTGTTCTTTCTTTGATAATACAAAAATTCAAACTCCCTTTGTGTATTCAAAAACAGTTTGTTCTCACCTTAAACCTACCCTAGTGATCTTGGCTTATTATCCAAAGTGATTAGGTTTCAAATTGTTTCCACATCATTATTATCACTCTTATTATTATTATCCTTGTCTCCTCTTACCCCATTTCCAGTCTAGTTGACCTTTTATTTTTATATATAAATGTTCTTAACAAGTATATGTGTGATTAGATTGTTCGAAATGTATTGCGCTAATATATCATCACATAGTTCTGATAATCTTCGTCTTCTTATTACATTATCGAAAGTAAACAGACTTATTGCCTAATATATAATTGAACACCATACTAGACGAGTCAACTGGAACACTACTTGATTGATCCCTGATTCGAATTAATGTAAAAAGATGCATGAATAAATAGTTGAATAACAAGACCACAACGCACAAACAATCGGGAAAACACAATTATGTCCAAACTAACCATTAGGGTGGGAAAATGAAGTAAAAACATCATGTTTAAATTACAATTACTTTGGAATAGAAAAGAGTTTGACAATGAATCATCCATCAAACGAAAGTTTACGGTTTATAGAAATAATCAGGGTCAAAGCTAAATGTTAGTATTGAATTAAGGGAAATAACGGCCCCAAAACTAGCTTCCGTTTTTTGTCATGGTTTCTTTGTTTCTATGCTCACATCAGATATGCTTTGATCTGAGGTATGATGCGGAAATCTTACTTGGTTTTATGTAACTAACACCATCTGTGACGAACTTTATAAAGAGATAATCTACTGGATATTAATATTAATCTGTGACTATAAGATTACCGAAATAATAAAGCTGTTATGCAGCATAAGGTATTAGGAATATATAATAAACGGGTTGATGAGAACTTGAAACTTAGTTGATTAAGTTGTCTGGAACATGTGTTACTTATAAACCTTGTCACTGTCCAACTTACACATTATTTTTGACTAATGTTAGAGTAAGTTAATAGCAAATTCAGGTTGTTAAATCATAACATCATTTCAGCTCATGAACTGTTTGACCAATTTTATGAAATGTATCATGAAGTACAAATTATAATCATTATTTAGGCAATTGGCTTTAAAATCAGTTTCAATTCCACGAATGTGGATTGTATTGTGTTTCATCTTTCTTCTCCATGTTTCATTTTATTACCATTGATACATGTAATTTAGTTTCTTCGGTTTTCATCAAATCAATTTCCGTTTAATGTCCTGATGGAAAGTTTAGCGATTTAGACTGTTACATATTTATACCACATCATATGTAGTTGATTGACGCAACCTAGTAATAGTTTTCCATTTTACTTTCCAATTTTGTTTGTAGAAACATGACTATTCATTGTTTGACTTTCTTTTGTTCGATACTTCAGATGCCTGAACTTAATGCATTCGCTGTACTTGTTCAATTAATGAATGATTATCGACTTCGTGAAATGTATAAACCATCTATGATGGAACTTGGCGTTTGTATGTACCAGTTAGAACAATTAATTGCTGATAATTTACCCGAATTGTATACGCATTTTCGTACACAATCATTTGCACCAAGTTTATATGCATCAGCATGGTTTTTGACATTGTTCTCTACTATTCTACCTATACCATGTGCTACACGTGTTATGGATTTTTATATTGTTGAGGTATGCTTTTATTTTCTTAAATAAACTTTCTTATTGTACATGATTTGCATTTCCGACCGTAATTACTACCTCGAATTGACTTTCAGTCTTGGGTAACCCAGCCGATCTATACCTGGCTTAAATATTTGTTTCTTTAGATCCTAGCATTCCAACCAGATCGGTTCAGTAATGTTAAGACCAAACGCAACAACTTTAGGTCATATGAAGAAGTCATGCTGTTGACTGTATATGGATGTTACGGCAGTTTGGTGTTTCCGTCAGACAAGGAGCGTCTGAATCGATGTTTTCTTCCCAAAACAAAAATGAGGGGTAGAAAAAGTCAACACCAGAAATAACACATTTTACATTACCCCATAGATTCCGGTTGTGGGTGGTGAGGCCTTGAAAGTATCGAGCCAACATATAAAACGTTGTTCCCCAAAGGGCCGCGTTTTTTGAATATCTTCCAGTTGTTCATCGGGGACTTTGATCCTCTTCCTGAATCTACAAGATTGCTTTTAAGTGTCGATTGAATTCTATTGGTAGATGTGCAATGGAGCAATACTAATTTTAATTATTGGAGAGTTTTATACATGTTGTTTAACGTTACATAATTTTGGAGGCAGTCACAGAGAAGGTATTAAATTAGGTTTTGAATTACGTACAGCAATGGCTTCAGTGTAACCTGACCGATAGAATTTGACCAGTTCGAAAAATTAGACTAATGTTACATTGATTACTGCTCTATGATCTTTCCTACAAGTGGACAGTCGCGACCCAAGCAGCTCAGTCGTGATATTTCTGACTATGATACTGGTTGATTCGAGTTTAAATCTCATAGGGTAAATCAGTTTTCTGGATGTTACTGATACATCTTATTAAAGGGCATCAACTAGCCCAAAGGTCAGGTACTAAGCTTCTTAATGAATGCCTTCAATACATTATACTTATCCTATACGAACTCTAGGTTTATTTCTGAGTGAACTAGATCTGAATATCTTTTACTGTTTTATTCCAAGTTATCAGTATTATTTTCGATTTGTTTGTAAAATGTGTGTATATGTATGTACTCTGTTGTTGACTTACTAAATTATATGAGTGTAGAATTTCACTCATTGTAAAATTGTATTACCTTATATCAGTTACAACTATTCATCATTAGAATGTAACTTAAAGTTAGCTATGTATTTATGTGCCCTATTACATAATATTGTTTTTATAAACATGTAATTATCTTTGTATTTATTGTGTCCGTGTTAGGTTCATGAAATAGACTGACTATTTACGAATAGAATGTTGCGTGTTGAAATGGCGTAATAACAGTAACTCTTTTGGTGATAAAATTAGATTAAAACAAAGATTATCAAAACTATGTGATATATTAGCGCAATACATTCCGAACAATGTGGTCTCATGAAAAACAACATTACTTCCTTATCAGTAGTGTCATTTTTGCAAATACGATAAATTCTGTTAAATAGTCCCCTTATCAAGGCCCGTTTGTAATGAATTGAGCAATAACTATTATAACTAGGGTACTTACCTGTCCAAGTTGGCTTTCTAAAAATGGGTCGTTTGACTGAACCATCTTTTCTACTTGTAAGTATGTCTATGAAAGGAAACTGGTCTTTTTTCTCCTCTTCACATTAAAGACTTATGTGGATTTGAAAAGCTTTAAGTTTATTCAATGAATAATTCATATCCTCTTTTCTTCCGCAGATAGCTGAGACATCATCCTACATGTCTTATAAAGAGACATGTTTTCGATTAGGTCTTCAATAAAGTTTTCAACACGTGCTAATAACGGTCCTAACGGACTACCCATATCAACCCCGTCGATCTAACGGAAATATTCACCTTCAGATATGAGCTAGACTCTGTTAGTGCATTATAGTAACAAATGTTTAAGAATTTTTAAAGGAAAAGTTAATGCAAGGTTATTCAAAGATATATAATAATTTCAGTTGTTGAGATCATGAGTCAATTGAAGCTAGACCACCTTGGGAAACCTGGAAGCACTGGACGGCCGTCTCGTCCTATTGTGGGACTCCTCAGCAGTGCGCACCCATGACCCCGTCTCGTGGGATTTGAACCTAGGACCTACTGGTCTCGCGCGCGCGAGCACTTAACCACTAGACCACTGAGCCGGTATCCAACGCTGTTAATGTCTAACTTCAACTAATCCATGAAATTGAGCGACACATATAGTAATATATAGTAATATAAAATATCAACAGTATTTTTAAAGATACACGGGATTCACTTCAAAAGAATATATTATCTTCCCTTTTCCGGATAATGTTGACAGTCTTCTCAGGAACTCCATAGTGTCGAAAAAGTTTCCATAATGTTCTATCCACACTGTCAAATGCCTTCTCATTATTATTATTATTATTTTTATTATTATTATAAGCTTTATTCAACATTATATTTTTGGTACAATATATAATTCTCAGCACAAAGTATTTCAACAAGTTTCCGTTTCTTACTTCTTGGTCGATCCTGACGATAAATATTGAGTGATCGCTAGTTAGATGTTAGCAGTCCAGTAAATGAACATCTGAATAATGCATATTCTTTTCTCTGCATATTGCCAGCGACCACATTATCTCTTAATGGGCTTTTTGTAACTTTAACAACGAAAGGTTGTACACTTTTCAGAAATACACCAGGATAGGTTATGCGGTTAATAGACATAATAATATATTAAAACAAACAAAAATAGATAACTTGTTGAAATATCTAGATGACAGGAGCAGGTAGCCCAGATGCTCAAGCAGGCCGCCTATAATATAGTCAATCAAGTTAATATATGGTGACGAGTTCCATTCAACTGATTGCTCGACAATGATCCGTAGTGTCTACTGCGTCTTTCATTCGGTTCAGCGACACTGTTGAAAAAATTTCCTGGTACTTACAACAATGTGATGCCTCTTTCATAACACTTATTATAGGCAAATTGATGTAATAGCCATAGGTTCAGCTTTATATCTTATCCTTACCGATTTTATAGGGAAGGGATCATCGGGTAAGTAATAGTGAGGTTAGACTCTGAGTGACATGGATGAGGTGTATACACTCTCTGTCTTCCCTTAAAATATGAGATTAAAATAGCTTTATATCTTTCCTTCTTTCTTCCTGTACTATATCCTTATATGCAATCTTTTATATATTACTACCATTGAAGTAACTGCTTCTATGAATCCGATGTTCATCAATTAGTAGTCAACTCTTTGTGTTGTTTTTTCTTTCATTTTTTAATGTTTCTTTTCTTAATAACAAGTCTATCATTCAATAATGGAAGAAATATTATTAATATTATACTATATTATAAATATAATACTAATTACTTAATCTTTACGCCAAGAATTATTAATAACTCACTAACTTCTGATTGATTGACTTGTATGTTGTAATTAACCAAAATAGTTAGATAATTGACTGAACCATTTTGCTCTATTAAAATTCCATGCAATAATTAAAAACTTTAATGATATCTTGGGTTATAAATAGTTTTGTAATTCTAATTGATGACAGTCAATCTTGGTCTTTTTTTTCTTCCTTCTTTGAATAGTTAAGAAAGCGTAATCTAATGATGATAGGTGGTAATCGATTAAAATTACTATAAATATCCTGATAGCAGATCCTTTGGTTTACTTACTTTGGTTATAAGTAGGTTATTGGTTAGAATAGAGTATTAATAGGTCCTCATAATATGAACGATTTATGTACGATATGTGTATGACGGATGATTGTGATAAGCTGGAGAGAATCTTAAATACTGACATTGTAGACAAGATAGTCTCGGTACAAATCTGATTTCATTTTTTTTTAAATGTCAACTGAGATATTTACAACACTAGAGGTGGTTTAATATGAGAATCATCCAACTTTTAGTCAATTAGCATCATCGATGAACAAGGAGGATTTGGTGCAGACGTAAAGGTAAGGATTAGCAAAGAAGGTTCAACATCCCTACAATTGAAGAACATTTGGAACTCAAAATAAATGTCAGCCAATATCAGAATGTTCAATACGAACGTCAAAACAGTTCTACCGTACGGAGTTGAAACTTGAAGAACTACCAAAACCACCATCAAAAAAGTAAGAATATTTATAAGCAGGTGTCTACGCAAAATTTACTAGATCCGTTGTCCGGATAACATCAGTAACAGTCTACTGTGGGAGATAACAAACCAGCTTCCGACTGAATAGAGAATTAGGAAAACACAATGGAGTTGGTGGATACAACATACATTACATAAATCACCAAACTGCATCACGAAGCAAGCGCTAACTTGGAATCCTGAAGGGAAACGGGAAAGAAGAAGGTCGAAGAACACACTGCGTCGGGAATTGGAAGCCAACATGAAAAGGATGGATAGCAACTGGAAAGGATTTTCCAGGACAGAGTTAGATGGAGAATGCTGATGGGCGGCTTATGTTCGTTCACGAGGGTTAAAAGTTGTAAGTAAGTACGATATAAATAGAAAACTTCAATGAACTCTTAAGGTATACATATACATAATTTATGTCACAGGTGCCAAACTCCTACGTGCGAGACCGTGGACGCGGACTGATGAGGAGTCTCATGTTGGGATGAAACGGCCGTCCATAACTTCTATGTTCTCAATGGTTGTGTAGCTTAGATCGACACAATAATTGAATTGTTAACATTGTACTTAATAAATTGACTTCAAATAATCTATTCTTAACATATGTCCTATCGGTCTATTGATCATTATCTGTGCCATCTATATCTTCATGTTTCATACCACATTCTTGACCTATAGTTATTTATCCATTGAAGTAGTCTTTTTATACTTTTAGTGTATCGAGAGGTGTGTTATAATATTTTAAGTTAGTTGGAACAATTTCTAATTTTAATAGTTGAGAACATGGGTCAATTGAAGTTAGACCACCATGGAAAACGTGGAAGCACTGGATAGCCGTTTCGTCCTACTGTAGGACTGATAGGTCCTGGGTTCGAATCTCGCGGGGTGGGATGGAGGATGCTCATTGCTGAGGAGTCCCACACTAGGACGAAACGGCTGTCCAGTACTTCCAGGTTTTCCATGGTGGTCTAACTTCAATTGACCCATGTTCTCAACTATTAAAATTAAAGTTTTTAAGATTGTTGAATTTTATGCCTTGATATCTACACTGAAATTAATACAGAAAAACAGCATTAATCTTATTCTCACTTTCTGATTTCATTCGGTTTTCAAACATTGTTGATTGATAGTAGAAGTTTAGAAAATGGTTTAAAAGTCACTATGATCAGTGTTATGATATAGTACCAACAACGTTACCGTGTTTTTTTTTCTCTCTCTCTCCACTAAAGTAGATTATTCTTCTCTTAAAAATTCTGATGTATTTTATGTATGAACTGTTTCATTTTATAGTAACAACAATCCAAACTGGTCGTATGTTGTTGCTTTTTTTTCTGTTTTGTTTATAGTTTAACTAGATCTGTGATAAATTCACATGATCAATTGCGGAAGTTTGAGAAACTAAACTAATTATAATAGTTTAATGTCAAAATTTCTTTACTGTTTATTTCATAGATGTTTCATGTAAATAGTTCCCTTTTTTGTTATAATGTTTATTCTCTATTATAAGGTGTTGTTACTTTAACAATCTTTCACAACATCATTTTTTTAGTTAAGATTCACGTGTACTTACTTAATTCTTGTTTTATTCAGTAGAATATTTCAATGTAAAGATAGTCATTATACCTTTTAATATAATCTATGCAATACTCATAGTATTTATAATTACTTACTTATGCCTATTACTCCTCGTGGAGGAGCATAGGCTGCCCATCAACACTCTCCATCCATTTATAATTAGTGTTTCTATAACTTTAAAATTTGTATTCAGATTTTCTGCATAAAAAGAGGAGCATTGAATTAAATTCTTTTTCATCGTTAATTACACGATTCATTTGATGAAAAACACTATATAACACTATTTTTTTTATTTATTTGAACACATAAATATTAGTACAAGGGGCACCAGATATATATGCGCCACACAACAGTAATGAGAATGGGAAGAGAAAAAGAATGTAAGGTGTGTATAGGAGAGAAGAAAAGAGAAAAAGAGAACAATAACAACCACAGATTAACGTACGGTAGTATAGTAATAATAGGAGGGGGAACGGAAAGGTACAACCAGAAGGAATTCTTTCAGTTAAGGAAGTTACAACCACTTTTTTTATGAAGGAAGTAAAAGAAGGTTACAGCAGGATCGCCACTGATTCATATTCTGAGCTATATCTGATAACGTTTCTAGCCACTGTGTTGCACCATCTCTCGGACCCCAACCAAGGAGTTGTGAAGGTCCAACAGAAGCCAGCCCTTTGCAACCTTCTTTCATAACACGACATCATATCATACACTGACCACCTCCTATATAACACTATGTTATTCCGTATACCCTTAAATATCATATGATTAATAAACTGAATTTTGATGAAGTTTTGTTCTCTGAGCGCTGGATGGTTTGGTGATGAAGCTTTCATCATTCGTCTGAACGGCATCATCAACACAAGCTTCAGAAGAACAATGAAAGCTTCATTACCAAACCATTCAGTCCAAAGAACTTACTTACTTACTTACTTACTTACTTACTTACTTACTTACTTCTTACTTACTTACTTACTTACTTACTTACTTTACTTACTTACTTACTTCACTTACTTCACTTACTTACCTTATCACTTACTTACTTCACTTACTTTCACTTACACTTACTCTTACTCACCACTTACTTCACTTCACTCACTTCACTCACTTACTTACCTTCCACTCACTCACTTACCCACTCACTCTTACACTCACTTACTTACTTACTTACACTTACTCACTTACTTACTACTTACTTACTTACTTACACTTACTCACTTACTTACTACTCACTACACTCACTTACACTACTCACTACTTACTTACTTACTTACTACTTACTTACTTCTTACTTACTTACTACTTACCTACCACCTACTTACTTACTACTTACTCACTCACTACTTACTTACCACTACTCACTCACCACTCACTTCACTCACTCACTTACTCACCACTCTACTCACTCACTCACTTACTTACTCTACTCACTTACTACTTACTCACTCACTTACCTCACTCACTACTACTTACTTACTCACTCACCTCACTTACCTACTTACTTCACTTACTCTACTCACTTCACTTTCACTCACTTACTTACTTCACTTACTCTACTCACTCACTTACTCACTTCACTTCACTCACTCACTCACCTCACTCACTTACTACTCACTCTCACTTCACTTACTTACTTACTTACTTACACCCACTTTACTTACTTACTTACTTCACTTACTTACTCACTTACTTACTTACTCTACCACTACTTACTACTACTTACTTACTTACTTACTACTACTTACTTACTTACTCACTTCACTTACTCACTTACTTACTTACTTACTCACTACTACTCACCACTCACTCACTCACTCACTCACTCACTTACTCACTCACCTACTCACTCACTCACTTCACTCACTTACTTACTCACTCACTCACTCACTACTCACTCACTCACTCACTCACTCACCACTCACTCACCCACCTCACTCTACTTACTCACTTACTCACTACTCACTTACTACTTACCACTTCACTTACTTCACTTACACTTACTCTACCACTTACTTACTTACTCACTTACTCTTACTCACTTACTTCACTCACTCACTTACACCACTACTTCACTTACTTTACTTACTTACTTACTCACCACTTACTTTACTTACTTACTTTACTTACTACTTACACTTACTTACTTACTTACTTACTTACTTACTTACTTACTCTCTACTTACTTACTCACTACTTACTTACTTACTACTTTACTCACTTCACTTACTTACTTACTTACTTACTTCACTTACTTCACTTCACTTACTTACTTACTTACTTCACTCACTTACTACTCTTACTTACACTTACTTACTTACTACTCACTTACTTACTTACTTACTTACTCACTTACTTACTTACTTACTTACTTACTTACTTACTTACTTACTTACTTACTTACTTACTTACTTACTTACTTACTTACTTACTTCACTTACTTACTTACTTACTTACTTACTTACTTACTTACTTACTTACTTACTTACTTACTTACTTACTTACTTACTTACTTACTTACTTACTTACTTACTTACTTACTTACTTACTTACTACTTACTTACTTACTTACTTACTTACTTACTTACTTACTTACTTACTTACTTACTTACTTACTTACTTACTTACGCTTGTTACTTCCAATGGAGCATAGGCCGCTGACCAGCAGTTCAAAGAACAAAACTCCAAAATCATCCACTTGAGCTACAACTCTCCACCATCGCATAAACTGAGTTATTTAGATTGATTTCCTTTTTTGTATGTGTTATTGATTAATTCAATTTATTGTCATTCAGTTACTTAATGATGTTCGAACAATTTCGTACAGTCTTTTCAATGTATTCAAATCCATATTATCGTTACAATCAATCATTGAATGTCGTCACGCTTTTTAGTAGCACAGGCATCAAAGGAGTTCATCAAAATCAATGATAACAAAATTTGAAACGTGGAATATATAAGAAATTAGGTGTAAGAAACTTCTTCCATTTTTCTGCAGTCATATTCCACATATGATATATAGCGACACTGAGTAATTTAAGTAATCTATACTTTTTCACTTGCCTCAGATCAACAACAGTCAGTAACCCTGATAGTCAAGTGCCATGTTTTATTTTGGTCATCTATATATTTTTTTCTAAACTTTAGTCACCATAGTACATCAAAATAATGACTAATGAATTATCCATATAACTGACTTACAGTTAATCAGAAGTTTCAATCTATGTTTAATTTTTCTCTATCAAAATACACCGCTGATTAACGATTATGTAGAGCAATGTTTATTGAATTTACTTTTATATATTAACACCACTGAATTAACTACTTCTATGAATTCGGTGTTCATCTTGTTGTGCTAATGAGGTATGGCAACTTGAACCGATGCACATATATGCCTGGTCCTACGTTGTAGCTGACTGACTGATTGACTTTGATTGCTAATCTTATTGCTTATAATCTGTCAAAAATTTACATACTGAAGTATTCAGTCAATGAAAGTATTTTTTCCCAGTTTTATTATCCCTTTAATCTTGAATTTATCTAAGTTGATTATTTTCCTTTTACAATATACAAGCTTACAGTGAATAAATGCTCAAAAGTGTCATATTCAGTCTGTGATATTACTCAAACTGAACATTAGCCATACAACTATTGAATTCAACTATTCAATGCATAATAATTAACACAAAAACATAATTGAATCTACAAGCTACTTAGAACTTGCAAAAATATGCATTAATTCAAGTTATCATATTTGCACTAACACAACAAGTTGGAACTAACAACATGAATATCAGAGTAGTAATAGTCCCAGTGATGATAGTGATCTGAGCGAATGTGAATCAATAGGCAAGAATATATTGGCGAAGTAAGATGTCCGAAATAGTCTTAATACTCAGGAGGATCTAAGGGTTGACAATGAGTAGCTGGAACTAAGCTATTGCGATTGATAATAACCTATTTCACTCAACGTTTTCAGCCATTGGGCATGTTAACCATACAGACCTTAATCAAGTAATGTACAACTACCGATAAAGCTCAGTCCAATACTCAGTGACAACTGGACTAATACCACCTCTATCTTTCTGCCCACCTATTCCTGGCTGTACATAACATATATATCAGCTATCTCAACTGATACAGTTTCAACCAATTTACCATCTTTACCGAGTATCTTACAATTAACTTCGAAATTTCTATCTCAATGTTCGCCACCGAAAACACTAACTTAAATAATACTTAAAAAAATTGGTCCTTTGATTGACAGATCTCAGTTAGGAACATTATAGTCTCATTATTTATCATTCGTTATTTCTTTTTACATTAAATATTTCAGGGCCTTCAATTCATATTTAAATTGGCTTTATCAATATTGAAATTTTCTGCAGACAATTTGTTAAGATGTGATATGGAGTCAATGGTTGCAGTAAGTTTTTTTCGGTATTTTTCGTCTATTAACGTTGTTTACCTGGTACATATTAGTCTGCTCAGCTTCATGACTCAGTTTATTTGTACAAGATAGTGTCCATACAAAAGCGAATAAATCAGCAAATTAGTAGCTGAAAGTTGTTTTAAGCACCGCTAAGGCTAAGCGATGTACACGCACGCTCATATGAAAAACGTCAAGGCTAATAAGCCTATAGTTGACAAGATCAAAGTACGACATAAAATAAATGAATACGTCGGTTTGTCTGGGAACTAGAATAACTCATGTGAGCTCGTCCCCAAATGCCCCAATATAACCGAGAGTGGGGAGAGTCAGCTTTTCTTCTCAAAATGCTTTCATATGGTCACGCGTATACAGCCACTGTCAGGGAAGGCCTACTCACTGCATCACGGCACTACTGTTGTTTACGAAATTGAGAGGACAAAAAGTGAATGTCTGGCGCTTTAACCGGGTAGGTGGATATGGACAGTCCACCTAGAGAAGTTGGAGAACCGTGATTCCAAACCAATGGTGCACATGGGCTCCACTATCCTGAGTGAACAAATGGCGTATGAACCAGTCGTTGGTCACCGGCTACCATGGTAGTGCATCTCCTTACGTTGCTCCACTGCCTCGTGGATGAGACCTTTAAGTTGAAGGCTCCTGATATGTCCCCCTAAGAAAACCACCTGCTTCGGTTTGGGCACCTGGACAGTATCCCAACCCTCACACAAATAAAGCGACTTGTGTGGTGTATATGTATTTGGTGCCCCCTTGAACTAATATTTATGTGTTCAAATAAATAAACTGACATAGTACCAGACATAACACCTTGGTACTTGTAGTGTAAGCTGCTGGTTTCATATCTTGATATGAATATCAACTCCAGGATTGGTCGGTATATCTGGTTAAAAAATCCCGAATAGGACCAAACATACGTCTTGGATTCTACTACTTTTTTATTATTTATTTATTTCAACACATAGATATTTGTACAAAGTGGCACCAAATACATATGCACCACACAAATCTCATTCGATATGTGTGAGGGCTGTGATACTACCCGGGTGCCCAAACCGAAGCAGGTGGTTTACTTAGTGGGCCACACCCTGAGCCTTCAACCTAAAGGTCTGATCCACAAGGCAGTGGAGCATTGTCAGGAGATGCAGTCCCATGGTAGCTGGTGACCAACGATTGGTTCGTACGCCATTTGTTCCCGCAGGATACTGGAGCCCATGTGCACTATTGGTTTGGAATCTGGTTAAAGCGCCGGACATTCGCTTTTCGTCCTCTCATTTTCGTAAACAACAGTAATGCCACGAGAAGGCAGTGAGTAGGACTTCCCTGGCAGAGGCTATATACGCGTGGCCATGTGAGAGCATTTGGAGAGGGAGAGCGGACTCTCCCCACTCTCGGCCGTACCAGGGCATTTGGGGGCTAGTTCAAAATCTATCTATTCTACAAATGTTTTGTTTATTGTTTTTCCAAGCTTTTTTCTTCAAGTAACAGGCAATTATTTGGATCGCACTAAATTATTTTCTATGTATATATATTTTTATTTTCCAGTTCCTTCAACATGAAGGACCATTAGCGTGGGATAAACATTCGAATACTATATTTGAAAATGCTTGTTCGCTTAAATTGAATACAAAAAAGATGAAAAAGTAAGTTCCGTATGATGAAACAATCGCTATATTTCACACGTTTTCTTTCCAGGTTCTAGTATATTTTTCCTTGTACCATACATAAATTTTTATGTATTTTCCGTTCGGTTATTTTACTTGACGGTTTAAGAATAGTTTCTTGACGTAAATAATTATTCACTAAGTGTAGAAAAGTAACTTTGGCCATTGATGTTTAATACATTTCTTGTTTACGAAGAATTCGTAACGCAAACGTTGTTAATACTCTCCTTTCAATCCTTCGTATGTACGTGCTTCTACAAGTACGCACCTCACATCTGACACGGATTGTACTCCACTGGTCATGGCTTCTCGCTAGAACTTCGAGATTTACTTCTCGAAGCTGGTCACTAGTGAGCATATTATAATTATCAGTATAGGGTTGTGGAGATTGTTGAGTTTTGTGTGAGATCATAAATCACTCGTTGAGGATGATAGAATAGTGATAATAATAAATTATCATTGATAATAAAAAATCACTTGACATATACACATACATATATATTAACTGACTCACGAAGAAATAACGAATTCAGAGAATCAATTGTATAACATAATGATGTGACTATCATTTATGGACGATCTCTGAGCAACACTAAGGTGACCTTTAGAATATCCACCTAATAACTAGGACCAAACTAGGGTTATAAACAAGCGTGAAGAATTCAAATTATAATTTACAGTTGATAGTTAGGGTTAGGAATTGATATCGAATTGATATCAACTATAATGCCAAAACTCTATTCAACCAAATAGATGAGTGACTTTCGTGCCAAAATCCGATACCTGTTATCTTATACCTGATTGATTCTTCCATAAATTCTAGTCTCATCAACATAATTTCAAAATGTTTAATTATAGAAAATGTAAATGTATCTACGTTATAGCGATTGATTTCAAGTTATATTAACCAATCTATTAATCATATTAGGCTACAATTATTGTATAAACTCTAAATCAGTCAATCTGCATACAAAATATATAATAATCTTATTCATTAAATACTATCATATGTTTTATTGTTATAAAAATCTACCTCTTATTCGATTATTCTTCATTTGTTCTGTTTGTTTTCCTCATAATATTAACTAAGTAATTTGTCCATTTATAATTATAGATTAGCGAAAGAATACATGACAATGCGTAGTCAAGAACGAGAAGAACAAATTGAATTACGTGTGAGTATTCCATGTGAATATATATGTAAATCTTTGGGTGTATAATCAAATCGGTAAGAATGTTTTGTCCGTACATAGAACGCGTAGTTTACAGCTGGGAATAACAAAGATATGATCGATAAAATTCGATCAACACTGACGAATTAAGTAAATATGATATTTCACAGATTGATATCACGAGTCAGTTAAAGCTAGATCACCATGGAAAACCTGGGAGCACTGGACGGCCGTTTCGTCCTAGTATGATATTGCTTGCTAATCAATGATCAATCTGTGTAAACATTTTAATTGATCTTCGAATAGCCCACTGGTAATGTTACAGACTGAAAAACAGCTAAGTTATTTCAAGTCCAACTTCCACGGAAAGCATCATTTCCTTCAATATTGTAGGTATGTTTCGTGTCAACTAGCTATGAAATTAAGTTCAGGATTTCTCAACGACTTCCATCAACTAATTATGTAACATAGTAAAAAATATGTATTAAGTTATCAATAATAATAGAACAATTTCTAATTTTAATAGTTGAGATCATAAGTCAATTGACGCTAGCGCACCATGGAAAACATGGAAGCACTGGATAGTCGTTTCGTCCCACTGTGGGGCCCCTCAGCAGTGCGCATGCACGATTCCACCTTGCGAGATTCGAACCCAGGACCTACCAGTTTCGCGTGTTAGCGCTTAACCATTAAACCACTGAGCCGGACGGCATCTAACGGTGTTAATGTCTAACTAAATGTCTTATGATCTCAACTGTTTTTATCTATTTATTTATTTGAACACATAAATATTGGTGCAAGGGGGCACCCAATATATATGCGCCACACAAAACAATGAGAATGGGATGAGAGAAAAGAAGATAAGGAGCGTATAAGAAAAAAAGAGAACAATAGCGACCACAGATCAGTATAAGGTAGTGTAATAATAATAATAATTTGGGAAACGGAAAGGTACAACCAGAAGAATTCCTTCAGTTAAGGAAGTTACAACCACATTTTTTATGAAGTAAAAGAAGATTACAGCAGGATCGCCACTGGCATCTAGGATGGAGTTGGATGATCTAGACTTCGCAGATGGTCTGGCTTTCCTATCGCAAATGCAACAACAAATGCAGGATAAAACGACCAGTGTAGCAGCAGCCTCAACAGCAGTAGGTCTCAATATACACAAATGGAAAAGCCAGATTCTCCGATACAACACAGCATGCACCAATCCAATCACAATTGATGGAGAAGATTTGGAAGATGTAAACACCTTTACATATTTGGGCAACATCATTGATGAACATGGTGAATCGGATGCAGATGTGAAGGCGCGAATCGGAAAAGCAAGAGCAGCATATTTATGGCTGAAGAACATCTGGAACTCAAAACAACTATCTGTCAATCAACACTAAGGTCAGGATTTTCAATACAAGGTCAAGACGGTTCTACTGCACGGGGTGGAAACCTGGAGAACTACGAAAGCCATCATCCACAAGATATAAGTGTTTATTAACAGTTGTCTACTCAGAATACTTTGGATCCGTTGGCTGGACACTATTAGCAACAACCTACTGTGGGAGGGAATAAACCAGATCCCAGTGGAGGAAGTAATCAGGAAGAAGCGTTGGAAATGGATAAGACATACATTAGGGATAGCACCCAACTGCGTCACAAGGCAAGCCCTCACATGTAATCCTCAAGGCTAAATAAAAGAAAAGAGGAAGATTAAAGAACACATTACGCTGAGAAATGGAGACAGGTATGAGAAGAATGAACAACAATTGGATAGAACTAGAAAGGAAGGCTTAGGACGGAGTGGGTTGGAGAATGCTGGTCGGCGGCCTATGCTTCATTAGGAGTACGAGGCGTGAGTAAGTAAGTAACCTGGTAAATTAGTTCAATATATATATATATATATATATATATATATATATATATATATATATGAATGATACATTGCCTAATGCATGGAAAGTTTGATAAAAAATTAATGCATTTCTGTCATTCTTCTCAGTGTCTTTGAACGTAAAGCTAAGATGAATGATTCGTCATATTGGAAACACATCTGTTATGGGTAGAATCCAGAACATCAAATTCACTTTGAAGGTTCTGCTTTATAAGTTTTTTTTTCTTGTTAATCACTGTTTTGCAATATATTTTAATATTCGATATTAAAATCATGTAATCAGAAAATCTTGATTTATTTATAGATTTTACCAATCACTAACTGAAGGTTATTGAAACCTTCAAGTAAACTGTGTTAACTTTTCTAAATGTGCCTTAGTTGAAAGTGTTATATATTTATCTTTTCTTTTTCTTTCTTCATTTAACTTTTAGCGTCTTCGTACTGAAAATGGATTATTATTACAACGTTTAGCCCGTTTAGAAGAGGTGAGATTAATTTATTATAGTGTTTATTCAAGCTATCATTATTATGTATGTATGTATGCGCGAGTTTTGATTTATTTAATTGACCAAATCGAGATAATTTGCATAAAAATGAGCTCATGATAGATTTCTAAATCATAACTAATGTTGTATTTAATACGTAGATAAGTTTGTAATTCCTTACTTACGCCTGTTAACACTCATGGTGGAGCATAACCTGCCCATCAGCATTCTCTGTGTTCTGGGCAATCCTTTCCAGTCGTTTCAAGTTTCTATTCATCCTGTTCATGTTTACTTCCTATTCACAACGCAGTGTGTTCTTTGTTCTTCCTCTTTCAAGTTTCTCTTCAGGTTTCCATGTTAGCGCTTGCTTCGTGATACAGTTTGGTAATTTCTGTAATATATGTCTTGTCCACTTCCAACGTCTTTTCCTAATTCCTTCTTCAGCAACAGATTGTTGCTGATAGTATCCAGTCAACGGATCTAGTATATTTTGCGTAGACAATTGTTTATAAATATTCGTACTTGATTGATGATGGTTATGGTAATTCTCCAAGTTTCAGGTCTATACAGTAGAACTCTTGAATTTACTTAATTATGTATGGATATATATATATATATATATATATATATATATATATATATCATTTATTCATATTATTATATGCCAATCTGCATGTTTTCGATTGATGATATGCGAAGTCTTAACTTGTTTATCATCACTATTTTCGGTTCAAGTTTTTCAATCTATTGTTTCTATATACATATTATGGGTACTCTTTAATGCATTCATGTTCACTCAAAATAATAACAACAATCATTATAGAAGATAAATTGAGTTAATTTAATGATTAGTTCACATGGTGGTGTTTTACTTGTATCTTCCCATTATTATTTAGGACTGCAATTGATCAGGTACATCCAGCTGACGAGTCCCAAATAGGATGAAACGCGCGTCCTGGATTCCACTGCTAGCCACTATCCATCTTTGCTTAATTAGTTCACATGCTTTCTAAATCTTTCACACACATTTTATATTTTGTAAATAAGATATAGTTTAACAGATTTTGTCTTGTGTGAAAGATAAACAAATTTATTTATTTGAGTTTATTAGTGAACAATTATCACTATGTTCGATTTACTAATATAGAAGTATGATAAATGAAACAATGCATGATATATTCAATCTAGAATAATATATAATTTATTGTTGATAGTATTTGACCACAGATGCCTTAGAAGTATTGTTCACATCTGCTGGGATTATCGGGTAAGTAGTAGTGACGTTAGATGCAGGGTATTTGGGAATGATGATAAACCAGTTGATGATGAGATTTTGATAAGCATTAAGTTCATTTAATGAGCAATTCATATCCTCCTTTATTCTGCAGATAGGTAAGATGTCATCCTCATATCCCTTATAAAGAGACATTTTTTCGATTAGGTCTACAGCCAAGTTTTCAGCACGTGCCAATAACGGTCCTAACGGACTACCCATATCAACCCTGTCGGTCTAACGGAAATATTCACCTTCAGATATGAGCTAGACTCTGTTAGTGCATTATAGTAACAAATGTTTAAGAATTTTTAAAGGAAAAGTTAATGCAAGGTTATTCAGAGATACATAGTAATATAAAATATCAATAGTCTGTTTAAAGATATACGGGATTCACGTCAAAAGAATATATTATCTTTCCCTTTCCGGATAATGTTGACAGTCTTCTCAGGAACTCCATAGTGTCGAAGAAGTTTCCATAATGTTCTCCTACCCACACTGTCAAATGCCTTCTCATAGTCAATGAGTTTGATATATAGTGACGAGTTCCATTCAACTGATTGTTTGACGATGATCCGTATTGTCGCAATTTGGTCTGTGCACGACCGATCCTTACGGAATTCAGCCTGTTGATCTCGAAGTTGGGCGTCTACTGCGTGTTTTATTCGGTTCAGCAACACTGTCGAAAACTTTTCCTTGTACCGACAGTAGTGTGATGTCTCTTTCATAACACTTATTATAGGCAAATTGATGTAATAGCCATAGGTTCAGTTATATATCTTATCCTTACCGATTTTATAGGGAAGGGATCATCGGGTAAGTAATAGTGAGGTTAGACACAAAGTATTAGCGAATGGTGTTAAATCAATTGGTTAGGTTGTGAATCTTCATCGACAAAGGTGGTTGGGCCATGTGTTACGTATGGCTGAACACCGATTACCACAGCGTGCAATGCTGATTAGTGTTGTGGATGGTTGGAAGAAAGTTAGGGGTGGCGAAACTAAAACGTGGCATCAGTGCTTGATGTCACCAACTTCTAGTCTAAGCCATGTTGGCAGATGCAGACTACTTGGTTGGTGTCCGCGTGACTATCATAACCAATGGTTAGAGACTGTGTGTGACATGGCTGAGAATTGATCACAATGGTGTAGGTTTATACACTCTGTCTTCCCTCAAACCGTGAGATTAAAATTGCTATGTATCTTTCTTTCTACCAACTAATTCTTTCTTCATGTATTATATCCTTATATGCAATCTTTCTTTTATATGTTACCACCATTGAATTAACTACTTTTATGAATTCAATGTTCATCTTGTGCTAATGACGTATGTAAACTTGGACTGATGCACATATGTGCTTGGTCCTGTGTTGTAGCTGACTGATTAACTAAATTGTTTCACACTTAAATTACATTTCAATTTTGTTTAAAATTGCTCTTTCTTTTTCTCTTTTCATTACCATATTTTTCTTAACTATTCTGGTTTTACTTAAATCTTACTATAGGAAAGTGGTGTAATGGCTGATCGTTTAGTTAAATGTCAATTGATTCGAGCACAAGAAGCTGAAACTACCATTGCATTACGTTGTGAATTATCTATATTAAGACGTGAATATGCTAATTTAAATTCTAATTCTCATTTAATAACTAATGAATTTTTATTGAATAATAATACTAATAAAAGTATTGAAAATAATGATGAACAACATAAATTATTATTGGTAAGTATTTATTCTATATTTACTTCTTTGCTCGTACTTCGGTTTTGGCGCCCGAGTTGTATATCAGCCCTCACACAAATCGAAAGATTTATGTGGTGCATATCTATTTGATACTCTCTTGTACCAATATTTATGCTTATTTATGTATAAATTTCTTTGCTCTTGATGATTGTACACCTAATTACAGAAGCTTAATAATAAGTAAGATTCTTGTCGTTGTTGATATTACATAATGTATAAACATAAATAATAGTTAGTTTGAATAATGGTGGAGAGAACGTTAAAGTTAAATGGATGTTTTCGATCCTTTTCTTATTCTCTGAACTGGATAATACAATGATGAAGTTTTCAACATAGTTCTAGACAACATAACTTCTACGTCATGGGGAAGTAAACTCCTGTTAGGAACATGAAAACCTGCAAAGATAATAAAAGCTGTACAAATAGCTAATTATAAATTTGGATAGTATAATAAGAAGATTAAGATTATCAGATGACTTGATGATCTACGTCTTCTTATTGCTCTATCTAAATTCATCATAGGGATGAATTGATTTAATCACAAATTAATCAGAATGGACATTTCAAAAAAATTGGAAAAGTAAATTTATACTTAGTTTAAATGCTGCTGAAGTTGCTGAAAACAACCATTAATAAAGGCATTCAAAATAACAATGTCCGTTGTTTGTCCTACGTTTTGTAAAACGTAGCATCCAGCAATTCTTATTTATTTATTATTTATTTGAACACATAAATACTGGTACAAGGGGGCACCAGATACATATGCCCTACACAAATCTCATTTGATTTGTGTGAGGGCTGTGATACTGCCCGGGTCTCTGAACCTAAACAGGTAGTTTTCTTAGGAAGATCTCATCCACAAAGCAGTGGAGCATCGTAAGGAGATGCAGTGCCATCGTAGCCGGTAACCAACGTCTGGTTCATATGCCATTTGTTCCGTCAAAATCCTGGAGACCACTTACTCCACTGGTTGGGAATCAGGGTTTTCCAACTTCTTCAGGTGAACTCTCCGTGTCCACTAACCGGGTTAAAGCGGCGGAAATTCGCTTTTCGTCCTCTCAATTTCGTAAACAACAGTAATGCTGCGAGAATGCATTGAGTAGGACTTCTTTGTTAGTGGTTGTAGGCACGTGGCCATGTGAGAGCATTTGGAGAGGGAGAGGGGACTCTCCTCACTCTCGGTCGTACCAGGGCATTTGGGGGCTTATATGGATAGTGGCTAGCAGTGGAATAGAGGATGCGTGTTTCGTCCTATTTTGGAGTCGTCAGCTGGTTGTACCTGCATCTCCGAGTTGATGTTGACTCTGGGACTCGAACTCAGTACCATTCACTTCAAACGCCATCGCGTTATCCACTCAGCCATTGAATCCTGGAATAATTTGTAAAACTGTATGATGTTTTGATTCACGGTCATAAAAAAAACTAGATGATGCTTCAATAGAAGTTAGTCAGTTAGCTACAACTTAGGACCAGACACGTATATATATCAGTCCATGTTGTCACACTTCATTAGCATAATAAAATGAACAGCTAATTGATAAAAGCATTTACTATAGTGATGTTTGTAATTGTATTTCTTGCTTCATATAATATAAATGTCAGTTACATTTTTTACTTTTGATTAAATGAACATGTGATACTCATCCTTTTTCATCTAAATTAAGTATGAACTATGTTGTTGTTGTTGTTTCCAATCTGACACAGAGAGACCTTATTCATTTTCTTTACTGAAAAAGAAAATGTCATCAGTAAATATCTGTAGATAAACGTATTATTACTTTCTGTATGTTGCTGAGTTCATTATTATTAAAATGATCTACATCTTGACAATCACTTTATGATCTCATTTTAATATTTAAAGTTATACAAGGTGGGGGGGGGGGTTGAGGTGGAATAGAGAGGGATTAAATACTTCTCAAAAGAATTAATCGTCAACCAAATGTATGTTGTATCTAAGAGAATTCTATGACTGTTCATTTTGATATTGGCACATTCATTAATATTTCATACGTCAACTTAATAAAGATAATAGTGATAAATCATGAAAACAAAGTTATTTCAAATAATTTTTTAACATTTTTTCTTTCTATTATTAGAGCCTAAATACTTTTCAAATACAACGCATTGTAATTTAATTTAATACATAATTGTCTTATTGTTTGCACTAGATATATGTAGTTCAAAGTAACCCATTTGCATATTGATCTCTATTATTGAATTGATTTTATAATCGAATGGACTAGTATCAGTAATAGTTTACAACTGAATAGATAATGTGTTAGGCATTCAAAGTGAAAAATATGTGTCTCATTGTGAATATCAACTCCTTAATCTTGGGTACATTCACCTGATGAGTTCCGATTGTGATGAAACGTTTAATCTGGATTCCACTCCGAACCATAAACCGAATATACTATATATCGTGGATGCGCACTGCTGAGGAGTCCCACAATAGGACGAAACGGCCGTCCAGGGCTTCCAGGTTTTCAATTGTGGTGGTCTAGCATCAATCGGTTCATGATCTCGATCAAAAACTTAATAATCTCCACAACCCCTATACTAGCAATTTTAATTGTTTTCCATACTTATTATTTCCTAGTTATGTTCGTTTTTTTTACTTAAACTCATAGGATACTTCTGAAAATTACTGAAATACATTCCATAATTATTTCCAGGATATAATCTTCTTATTCATTTAATTTGAAATTTAGTTTATATTATTGGATTGATTCTCATTGAACAGTTATTAACAAACTAGTGATCATCAGACGGTTATTTTGTTTTTATTATATGACTTCTTACTACTCTATACACATGAGCCCACTAAGTACTGAAATCAAGACTTTCTAAACGAGTTTCAGTACCTAATAGGTGTACATTTCAAACATCAGTTGAATTTTTTTTACTATCAGTGTTACTATTCTTTATTATTTGTACTTTGTTTGATCTTTTATCAGTGATTGGATATTAAATGAGTTAATTTGGAACGATGTATATTTTTTTGCCAGATCTTATGATGTTCAATGATGATAATCTCCGTATTAGTTTGTTTGTTTTTTTCTAATTTCCTAGTGCATTTTTACTTGCCTCCTCTTAGGGAATGTTAATAAATATCCCTCTAAAAAACCATTAAGAAGAAGAAAAAAATTCATTCTTTTGAAGCCTTATGTTCCTATATTGAATTTCAATAGATTCTAAAGATCCTCAATCCCATGTTCTTTCAAATCAAGAAATGGGTAATAAGATCTCTGTTCTTTCAAATATTCCGAAGTTTATTGATTTTTTGCTTCTAGGTCTAAGTAACAAGCTAGAAAACTAGTGTCATATGCCTATAATACGTATAACATAAAACTTTTGATATATTTGTTATTAAGAAGTTATTGGTAATTAGAACCTATGTATTATGTTTAATCATCTATGGTTTACAAACATCTATCTTTCAATGACACTTAATAAATCTGTGGATGAAGTTGTATGATAAAAGGAAAGATTAGAAAAGTCATAACATAGAATATCATTCAATGATCATTTGATGTCAATACTTCTAATCTAGGGAGCTTTAATCCGCTGTCTAAAGCACTCGATGACAACTTCACTAATTGGGACTAGGTTTATGAGAGCACGTAAATCTTCTAGAGATTGTTGATAAAACTTTTTTATAGTTGTTTTCTAGCAAGATTCCTAGGTTCACAATAATTTATCGATCTCCTTCAACTATTAATAATAAACAATTCGTACAGTAAATGAAGCTTTTTTGAATATCTTCCCTGATATAATGACTGTAACAGTTATACTTCAATCATTATCTCTGTAAAAAGATATATTTATCTTTGTTGGTTCTCTATCTCTCAAACAATTCACTTTTCTTTATCCTCCAAATCTTCATCTTTCTTTTTTCGAAATTCATTTACAGAAATCAACCACAATCAATCATGATGATGTACTGCCAACAAATGAAAAGATAATAAATACCACTGTTTCTAATACAAATACAACAATCTCTATGGATAAGCCAACAATCACAAATATATCTAACCCAAATCAGAATTATACCAATAATGATACAGTACATCAATCACTTGTTAATGGTTTCTCATCACCTACTTATAATATTCAGAATAACTATACTACTAATAATACTAATACTACTAATAATAATAATACTTGTTCTTCTTCTTCATTACATGAACAACAATTAAATAATTCATATGATTTTTGTACATTACCAAGATCAAGAAATCGTGATTATCAAATAAAAGGTGGTAATCATTATAATGAAATGAAAAATGATGAATTATTATCAACTACTATGAATCAATTACAAACAGATTTAATGAATTCACGTTTTAATGAAGCGGATACTAAAAAAATATTACATGAATTACGATGTAAATTACATGAATTAGAAGAGGTAATTTCTATGTAATTATTTATTAAAATTTTTATAATGATATATTAAATAATGATTTAATAATATTTATCCAATGAGTAAATTCATGAGTCCATTGTAAATAAACCACTATGAAAAATATGGAAGCATTGGATGGCTGTTTCTTTCTAGTATAGGACTCCTTAGCAATGCGCATCCATGATCTCTCTCCCCGCAAGATTCAAAAGTTTTAAATCAATTTAGTTTTAGTTTAATTTGAATAGCTCGATTAGATTTACTGGATTTCTCCCAAATGCCGTGGTACAACTGAGAGTGGGGAGGGTTCTCTCTCTCTCTCTCTCTCTCTCTCTCTCTCTCTCTCGAAATGCTCTCACATGCCCAAATGCATACAACCACTGACAGGGAAGTCCTACTCACTGCCTTCTCGCGGCATTACTGTTGTTTACGAAATTGAGAGGATGGAAGGCGAATGTTCGAAGCTTTAACCGGGTTTGTGGATATGGAGGGTCCACCTAGAAGGGTTGGAAAACCGTGATTCCAAACCAATAGTGCACATGTGCTCCAGGATCTTGAGGGAACAAATGGCATATGAACCAATTGTTGATCACTGGCTACCATGGTAGTGCATCTCCTTACGATGTTCCACTGCCTTGTGGATGAGACCTTCAGGTCGAAGGCTCTGGGTGTGACTTCCTAAGAAAGCCACCTGCTTGGGTTCGGGCACCCGGACAGTGTCACAACCCACACACAAATCAAGTGACTTGTGTGGCGCATATCTATGTGGTGCCTCCTTGTACCAATGTTTATGTGTTTTAATAAATAAATAGATTTACTGGATTTTGCACAGACAGAATTAAAATTTATCAATATTTGTGTTATCTCAATGAGTAGGAAAATTGTATATCTGAAGTTTCGTAACTTAATGTAAACCGCTTCTTCAGATTAAGTTGATTACATTAAGTCGCGAAACGTCAAAAATACAATTTTTCTATTTATTGGGATATAACAGAAAAATATAATTAGTATTTACAGTTATTGATTCTTGTCAGTAAAATAGTCGATATATGATTGTGACATAAACTCGATTATATTTAACTTCGAGTTAGTTTAATTCAATTAAAGGTTTAGATTCATCCAACTGGCGAATCTCAAATAGGATGTAACTCTAGTACTGGATTACACTGATAGCCACCATCATCTCTGCTTATAATACGGTCATTTCTATTTTTATCTTTACTACATTATTTGTCATTAGTGATTACTCACACGGGAAATATGACTGAAGATTGAGCTCATAAACATTGTTTTGACTACTGTGTCATTTTGTTTGCTATACTCTTGAAAACATTTGAATTCTTAGTTTTACAATGTCTATAGAATATGACATGAACGGTTTAAAGATTATGTTATTTGATTCAAGGGTACGATCTTATCCATTATCTCTGTCGATGAGAAGTTTACTTTCAATGTAAACATTCTTTTCATCAACTATAGTCGTATATCATCAACTCTTAATGATGATGTCAGTTAACTTAATAAAGCAAACTGTAAAACTCTCTTATTTTTTTAATTAATGAATGTTTCATCTTAATTACAAAATAGTGATGTGTTCTTTCATTGTCAGTAAAAGTTTCTCTTTCAATTTTAATTATATACCTCATTCTCTGATATAAATAGGTGAAAATAGACTTTTATCTTTTAGTTAGTCATCCAGTCAGTCAGCTACAACGTAGGACCTGGCACATATATGCATCAGTCCAAGTTTACATACCTCATTAGCACAACAAGATGAACAGTGACACGTAAAACACGTAATGAACGACCTAGAGTCTCGATTGGTCCCGCTTCCCTGTCTAGCCCAGCCAGTTGAGTCCAAAATGCAAGTCACAGCCTCTGAGATAATATGAATCATTATATTTCAGACATACTCTATTTATATGCCAACCAACCAGACCACATCGTACCATAAAATAGAAAACAACATTTGTACAATATTTGACAGGTGAAATGAATATCGACCAATGGAAATGTCCATTTAACGTCCAAGGACACCATTAAACTTAACACGATAATTATTGGTATATTCCTCTGCATCCCTAACAGTTTTCACTGTCCTTCATACTGAATTATGATAGATGAAGTTAGATGAAACTTGAAAAATGCAAGTAGCTTCAAGTCATTTCTGTCTAAATTCCTGTTGAGAATCTCTTGTGTATCGCCTTGGTTATTGTACGAGTTGTTGTTATGATGTCGGTTTTTTTTTCTTTCTTCTAAACTCTACTGTTATAATTGTCCAAGCAATGCTCCTAATAATTTTCTTTGCTTTTCTTAATTCTACAACACATTTGTACCTAACGAATATATGACTACAAAATCAGTCAAAATCGGATCAATCACTTCGATCAGCTGAACAAATTGCTGTATTAAAAGATGAATTATTTGGTGCAAAACTTCGAGAAACAGAATTAATAAATCAAGTAGAAGAGTTAAAAAGAAGATTTGATGATTTGAATTCACTTTGGCAGGTTAGTTAGCAATTCGTTATCTAATTGTAGAACATTAATTTATTCATTTCTATTTACTAAAGACCTTTTTCGATAGGAATTGTGGAACATTGATACGATAGATTTTTACATTAGATCGTATTTATGTTATGACTAGCGGATCTTTTATACACCATATATGCTCTTGCTATCGTTCAGCTCTGTGAGCTAGATAATCTTGAATGGTTGCTTCATGAAGTCTATGTTTATACTCACGTAACAAGTCCTGGATATTGTAACTAACTAGCCCCATGGACAATACTCCTGTAATCTGGTTGTATCTAACTGCCATGAGTTATACAAGCTTCAAGTTTCTCAGCGAGCGGAATATGTTTGGTCTATCGACTTACATGATTCACTACCTCACATTTTCAAACCTAGTTCTTTCGCGATACACCACAATTTTCAGCCAGTATCAATAATCAAAAAACACTTGAGTTAACCATAATTAATTACTTAATTACGCCTGTTACTCCCAATGGAGCATAGGTCGCCGACCACCATTCTCCAACCCACTCTTTCCTGGGCCTTCCTTTCTAGTTCTATCCAATTGTTGTTCATTCTTCTCATGTCTGTCTCCATTTCTCGGCATAATGTGTTCTTTAATCTTCCTCTTTTCTTTTATTTAGCCTTGAGGATTACATGTGAGGGCTTGCCTTGTGACGCAGTTGGGTGCTATCCCTAATGTATGTCTTATCCACTTCCAACGCTTCTTCCTGATTACTTCCTCCACTGGGATCTGGTTTATTCCCTCCCACAGTAGGTTGTTGCTAATAGTGTCCAGCCAACGGATCCAAAGTATTCTGAGTAGACAACTGTTAATAAACACTTATATCTTGTGGATGATGGCTTTCGTAGTTCTCCAGGTTTCCACCCCGTGCAGTAGAACCGTCTTGACCTTGTATTGAAAATCCTGACCTTAGTGTTGATTGACAGATAGTTGTTTTGAGTTCCAGATGTTCTTCAGCCATAAATATGCTGCTCTTGCTTTTCCGATTCGCGCCTTCACATCTGCATCCGATTCACCATGTTCATCAATGATGTTGCCCAAATATGTAAAGGTGTTTACATCTTCCAAATCTTCTCCATCAATTGTGATTGGATTGGTGCATGCTGTGTTGTATCGGAGAATATTGCTTTTCCTTTGTTTATGTTGAGACGTACTGCGGCTACTACTCTGGTTGTCTTCTCTTGTATTTGTTGTTGCGTTTGCGATAGAAGAGCCAGAACAGTTGTCTCATATTTCCTTCTCTTACAGCCTTTTCTACCATCATTGCTAAATCTTCCAGATATTTACGTTTGTCAGTTCTGATGCTCCTCTTCATCTGCTTGTTTACTTCTGTGTATTCAGCTTGTGCCTTGGCCTTTTGTGCTCTTGTACGACTGATGTTGATTGCTGCCTTCTTGTTCCTCCTTTCTTGAATCTTATCCAGTGTATCAACAGTGATCCATTCCTTGTGGTGGTGCTTCTTGTGGCCCAGAACCCCATGACATTTTTAAAGTCACTGGCTCTTTTATCCCTTTCCAGTTGCTCTCCATAGTATTTTCTTCTCCACTGGGTAGATCATGAAAGGTCTGGAATCTATAGCTGAGGGCTATTTTGAATTTGTTGAATTTGTCAGTATCCCGAAGAAAAGCCGTATTGAACTTTTGTGATATTGTCCGCCCCTTGTTGTCCAGTGCTTCTTGGGTTTCAATTTCATCTTGGCGACCAGCAAGTGATGATCTGAAGCTATATCAGCTCCTCTCTTGGTTCCCACGTCTTCCATCGTCCTCCTGAACTTTTTGTTGATGCAGATATGATCGATTTGGTTTTGCGTAGTGTGATCCGGTGAAGTCCAAGTGGTTTTGTGTATGCGTTTATGTGGGAATATAGTGCCGTCTATGACCAGTTTATTGAAGGCACATAGGTTTGCAAATCTCTCACCATTTTCGTTCCTTTCTCCCAGTCCATGTCGTTCCATGATGTCTTCATATCCAGTGTTGTCCATTCCATCCTTGGCATTTAAATCTCCCATCAGAATGGTCAAGTCGTTTGTTGGGCACTTCTCGATGATTGACTGCAGCCTATTGTAGAATTGATCTTTAGCGTCTTCATTGTAGTCGTTGGTAGGCGCATAGCATTGGATGACGTTCATTGAAATTTTATCTTTGTTTGTTTTGAAGGAGGCTTTGATGATCCTTGGTCCATGAGATTCCCATCCTATAAAAGCATTTTGTGCTTGTTTGGACAGCATGAATGCAACTCGTTGTGTATATGGGGCATTTTCTTCAACATGGCCGAAGTATAACAGAAGCTGCCCTGAAGTTAGTCATTGTTGTCGAACTTGTGCTGAATGTGTTTCACTAATTCCAAGCACCTCTAGGTTGTATCTCTTCATTTCTGTAGCAATTTGTAAATATATGTAGAAATCGATTTATTGATTTTAGAATAATTGATTCTTTTGTGTTATGTGTTGAATAATGGGATTTAATGACCCAGGATTTGAATTCAGTTATATCGTATGTTGAAATATGCAGCAATTTGGACGACTCTTCCGGTCTCCCATATCGTACGAGCATTCGAAGTACCCAAATAAATGGTTGCTCTGGTTGTCAGAAAGGTCATCGGCCTCGTGGCTTCCGAAGAAACTCGGCTTTCACCATGAGCGTAATAGTTCTTCTAAATGAAGACCTACTTTCCTGGGCAGAACCTAAATTGTTTGAATAATTTTTCCTGGTTAGCGTTTTTTAGCGAGTTAGTTTTCTACGGGATGGTGTCGCTAACCCCATCCATGCCCAACCCTCCTCCTTTATCCGAGCTTGGGACCGGCAGTAACCCAAGACGGTCTCCAAGCAGAGTTAAGTTAACCATAATCCTCCCTTATATTTGTTTTTTTTTCTCCCTTGTTTCCGCTTTGTAATAAGGCACATATTGGAAAATGTAAAGGTGTTAACAGTGATACAAAACGTTCTTCACTTTGGATTGGTTCTTTAAACTCACTGGATTCACATGAAACGAATTTCAAGATGAAATTTTCTGACCGACTACTGGAAACACGATTCGTCAATCAAATCAGTAGTTTAAAACAACAGGTATAAATTTATTTTATGTGTAATAATTTTTTATTCTTCTTCATACGAGTGAGGGAAAAATAAACACAAGTGACCAACTATTCTGTTATACTTTGGGATATTTGTGCACAACTCTACTTTCTAAAGTTGGAAGATTTAAAATTGGGATATAAACTCCGAATCTTCTGAAAAAAGGAGGTGTTGTATGCTGACGTTAATTATGAATAATAACTTTTGAAGACTATTTATGGACCAATACGATACATACATATTTATTGTGTAATTGTAAAGTAGCTAAACTATGCATATTCATATTACTCTAGACTGCTCGCGTTATTGGTCCGGTCGATAAAATCAGTGTTATCTAATTAGCGGTATAAATATGTTATATATTAATAGGACACATGGTCATAAGTTATAACACGTTCTACCTGCGCAGGTGTAATAAATTGGTAACTTAGTCGATAGAACTTGATCAGCACTAAGAAGGACCTGGCAAAGATGACATTGGTCACTACTCAGTGATCAATCAATTGTAAATACATTCATGTAATAAAAGAGCTCAACAGTATTAGTGGTTATCGTTTTTTGTTCTTTGAGCTGCTTAGTTTAGTCGTGAAGCTTTCATTATTCTTCTGAACAACACCATCAGCATAAACTTCAGTTAGAAGTGAAGTGTTCGAATTTCTTCTCATATGACGGACTTATTGTCCTGACGACCTCGATATTGATTGGTTATTGCTGATCTTTAACCTATAATTGTATGCATTTTTATCTGTTTTTGATCTCCATCTTGGTTTCAATTACCCTTTTAAACGATGTGCATATAAACTTTTATATATATTTATATTTATATATATTTTATATTCATAGGGTTACACACAACCGCTCTAACATATGTATAATCACTTTTAGGAATCCGGTGTTCATCTTGTTGTGTTAATGAGATATAGCAACTTGAACCGATTCATATATGTGCCTGGTCCTACGTTGTAGCTGACTGACTGACTAATCTTTAAGTGAATTAACTTCGAACACAATAATGAATTAAGGAAATCAATAAAAATGTTAGGTTTAATGTTTGACTTAATCGCAAAATACTGATCATGTAACTATTGATATGAAATAGGTACAGTGGATACGAATTTTATTCGTGTTACCGACAAGAACTATTAAAATAATCAATTTCCTTATAGATTTTAGCATCATATTGATACTAGTTTAGCTTAAGTTTTTTCTTCATTAATTACTATCAAAAATCATCCCTACCGTGGAAGATCGAATATGCTTGTCAACAATTTTACTTATATCCTAGCTATGAGTCCTTTCTTATACTTTATATGCAGTGTATCTTTCTCTTCTTAAGTATTTTTATATGTTAGATTTTCTGTCAGTGCTGTATTTGGAAAGTTGATAAGTCAGTGAAGCCATTAGAAGTAAACGTTAGCAGGCAACCTATATGTTTAAATTCTGTAGACCAACTGAAACTAAATAACGTTATTTATACATGAAGATGGAATCACAGCTTTATGCTGAATGTATTACTCGTACCTAATATAAATCATATACGAATTACTGATTTAAATACTGAACTCTCAGTTATATGCTTCCATGGTACTACTCGGTTGCTGAAATTGATGTAGACTAGTCGACGAAGTTCGAGTCCGCAATCTATTAGTTGATGAAGCAATCCCTTTCACCATTGGCCCATTAGTCTATAAAATTTGTCCAGGTATATTTGTTGAACATAAATATTCTTAAATATCTATACTTTTTTAATTCTTTCTAATCATCATTTTTATCAACTATCTTACATTTGTCATTTTATTGCTGTTTTTACCCAACAAAAAAAAAACACATAATTTATCAGATTACTGATTTAACTGTACAACAAGAATTATCTGATCGTCGTGCTGATCGTTTAGATAAACGTGTCACTGAACTACTCGAATCACGTACAGCATTTCAAACAAGAGAACGTGAATTAACACTGGAATTAAAGCAATTAGAACAGAAATGTGCTGATATAGAAGCGAAGGTAACAGTGATGTCATTCTTTTTTTTGTTGAAAAAAGCAAACAGATTTAATCATATACATACTTTTATCATTTTTGTCATAAAATGTATGTCATTGGTTTTAGCGACTATACTTTAAATGGAATGGATAAAATTGGAAACATAAGATATAGTGTAAACTGAAAATTGAATGAATCTGTGCCATTGCAATCGAATTTAGGCCGTTTTCACCAACTCATTGTATTGAATGCTTGAATCTTCTCATTAATGTTCAGGATTGTAAATGATCAGTTTGTTTGAGCCCAGGTAGGTATGCAGCTAAGTGAATAATGCGTCGATATTTGAAGCGAAAGTTACTCAATCCAAATCCGGTAGTGAATACCGACTCTAGGATACAGACACAACCAGCTGACAAGTCCTAAATGGAACGAAAAGTCTGTCCTAGATTCCACTGCTAACCACTGTATATCTGTTCGTATCTACCAACGTTCTCAGTTACTGATGGTAGTTACTGAACCTAACCCAATTAGTTTGTGTTCATTTAAACCTTTATCTATCTTCGAGTTGATAGATAGTATTTCTGTTCTATATGTACACTTGAATTAAAAGACAGTAATCTTGTCCAGAACTCTGAATCGTCCAGCTCAGAGAATGCAATAATATCTACCTGAGTTACAAGTGTTCTCCACCATTTCTACACTATTATATTTACTTTCATTCATTAGAACAAAAAATAATTCATAACAACTGCTATAAAGTTAAATATTATATTCCATTTACATTGTTGTATCAAAAATAAACTTGAGTGTATCAAATAATGATTTTTTATTAATGATCATAAGATGATTTAAATTCTGTTGTTTATAGTGTTTCTCTCTTTTGCTCACCGTATACATTCATATGATGTTGTTTTGAAGTTTTGGTAACTATATATGACCAGTAAATCCTGACAGTGATTTAAATAAAAACAGTGTTGTTTACCTAAATCTATTCTAATATGTGGTATTTATTGATTGTTGAAATTAGTCATGTAAGTAGGTACGATTATCATAACCAGAGGTTGAAGATATTGTGCCACATAACTCACTCTTTGACTTGAAGGACTTATGCTTTTTATTCCACGTATTCATTCTCTTTTTTTCTCAAATATTTTCTATAACTAATGATTCTACCGCTGATGTTTGTCTTGATAATTTCATCTCACAGTGCTGATTTGTTGTTTCAATTGGGACCTTAACCCATATGTGCCAGCCTCCATGTTACTGATAACTAAAATCAACTTCAATAACATGTAAAACCGGGAAGTACCGTTGCACAGTTGTTTCGTTCTAGTTTGTTAGTACTATGCAGTGCATAGTGACAATTCTGATTTAATGAAATCGGTGTAAGATTTCCAAGTCTATTTCTATTTTTTTTTTGTTCTTTGTGGATCACTGAAAGTTGAAATTCCATTGTTCATATTTTCAGCTTCTATCACGGTCTGGTTTCTTTCCCATATTTTTTGTTGTTGTTGAATTAACCTTTTATTCAGTCTCCTATCGTCGTGTCTTTTTTTAGCTGAATATACATGAGTAGGTTTTCTGCAGGGGTACTGTTTTCTTCTGGAATTAGCTTTCTCACAACTGTAAATTTTATCGCACTGAATTTTGATCATTCAGTATCACATGAACTTAAAAAACTATGGGATATCTCTGAAGGACCTTCATGTATATCATATTCAAATAGTATTTTGAATTACTTTTTTTTAAAAAGCTATCCAGTTGTTGTACCTTCATAAGGTTATATCCTTGTACTTGATTTACTTACTCAAAGCACAAAACATTCTAAATAACGTCTCAGTGAATTTCATGTCACTCACGGTTTTCAACCATCTGGAAATATTTAAAACATTCAACTTTATACCAAGTCATCATACGTTCCAACTTTATTTTCGTACGAAACTGGTAAATAGTATCTTAAGCCTGCACGTCGACATTCAGTCTCAAAGTAAGATATTTTACGACTAGGCTAGCATTTTATATACTTCAGAAACGTTAGGACAATTGTTTAGTATATACTAAAAATACAAATTCATCTCAACACCACTAAATCTCAGGTTTGAACGCCACTCTATCTACTCTGGTTTGCGGAATTGAGTACTATCATCAGTCCTCACACTTAAAATATATCCATCTCATACATAAGTACCTGGTGAATGAGTTTACTGATTATTTATCATTAATACATACCGATTTTTTCCGACGCATATTTGTTGATCTTTTTTCTGTCAATTCTGTGCTGTAACATTGATAAAAACATACCTACATAATATTCCTGTGGTATGACTATTGTGACCAGTTGAACTGAACCCACTCTCCAACAGCACAACAACTCTTACCGGTATGCAATAATTCTTACCATTATTAAAATGAAATGACCGTGAAAGGCTGATAGTAATCAATAGTTTGTACATTATATCTGTTACGTCATAAACACTACTCAACCAGAAAACATGTTTACTTCGAAATCTGTTTAAAGTGTGTGGGTTTCCTTCTCTCTTTTCGTGCATATACATGTATTGATAAATTGTACACAGTATTAGTATACTGCTCTTTTCTTAGATTTGTTTATTCTGTACTCGTCCACATCCTTGTCCACTTTTTTTCTTCCCTGCCAAACTAACTTTGGTGTTAGGACCACTGCTGTTCGACAACAATCCCGTGATGTACTTTTTTGTAATAGATTTCGCTGTCTCACTGCCCATTAGTTTCTGTCTGTCCTCCCAGTTTTTTTTTTAAAATTTGTTTCAGGTTTGTATTATCAACCTAATAATTATGTGTAAGTGATTACTAAGCTTTATACAGTAGCTAGTACATGTTCTGTAAGAGCCTACCGGGCACACTAATATTCAGCTGCTTGCGTTAGTTATAACCAATATGGAACTTGGTAAATATATACATTAGCTCAAGTTGTCACACTGCAACTATACATCGAGAACAAAATTATCAAGGTAAATACCTGAGTATCAAAAGTATTAGTGATATTGAAGATTCGGCATAAAGAAAATGACTCGATAAAATGAATTAGGTGTATAAAATGTTTCTAAAACTCATGATATAATCGGAAAGAAAGAGTGAATACAATTACATCATTGAAATAGACTCTAAGGTTTATCAGCTAACGTTCGCAACTATCCGTCACATTAATAGCGTGGACCTCAACTGGGTAAACTGTACGTACTAGAATGACTCAGATCGATGGTCGATAACTTCAGTAATTTTAGAGGCCATGTAATAATAAGTATCAATCTTGAGAGGACTAATGCTCTTGTAGGATTTGATCCACGTCATATTGTTTCGATAATATTAGATGTTGCCACTAAACTATTCACGCTACGAATAATTCGCTGCAGAACTGAAATACTTGCATAGAATAGTCACTGTGTATTAACCAATTTCTTACTTATCTTTTCTTCATTCCTAACATAATTCTATCGACTAGATGGCGAAACGGTCAATAGTATCTAATTTCCAAGTATCCCTTGTTGATAATTCCCAGTTAGCTCGAAATTTAGGTCCAGTCCTTTCATAGGCCTCTAACCTCAAACTACAATGCTAGGCAATACAAATTCACTTAGACTATTGGCTTCATTCAAGTTAATGGATAAAATTTGATCGACACCAAGAACTGGATAGCAAACACGAAATCGTCTACTACACAGTTCTCAATCAATATTCGTTACTTATTTTTTTAAACTTTATTAAATGTTTAGATTCATTGCACTGCAAGCCTGGTTCTCATTTCAACTAGGATACTAATATGATCACTAATATTATTTTTATTATTGGAACTTTTCTTCACTGAATCACAAGATTGACTAGTTTTCTTACAAATGTAACCCCTCTAATATAATTTTTTTGGATTAACATCAGCTCTGAAATCAGTGAAAACGTCGGAGTACTGGACAGTAGCTTTGTTATATTTTAAGTCCGTTAAACAGTCCCTCCTATTTACCGAAAGATCTTCGGGTCTTCTCATGAGCACAATTTCTTTCAAACTATTGAATTCCAATTCGATTTTTCTACATTCCCATCTCGAAATTGAACAACCTGTACTAACAATCCAACTTGGACCGATGCATATATGTGCCTGGTCCTACGTTGTAGCTGACTGACTGTTAAATCCCTTGTATTGATCCTGTTTAAATTCACATTTAATTAAATACAATGCAGTGGCGATCTAGTAGGGTTCTAAAATATTGACTCACTGATTGGACAGTCTAATACCTTCAAACAATAACATTGTGGAAAGTACACTTTGTAATTACAAATTTCTATGCTTGATTTGTTTTCTCATTGTTTCACGACAATGTCACAATTAACTATTTTTTTTTCCTGAATAATATTTCGTTTGAAAATTTTAGCGTAAAGCCGATGGTGTTATGTGGCGTAGTCGTGAAATGGAATTTAAAACTCAACTAGCTGAACGTAAACAAGGTTATTTACAATTGGAATATCAATATGAAAGTCTACTAACATCACAACGTCTTCAATCGAAAACCGATAATCATGAATTGATGCTTAGAAAATCATCATTGGATTCTGATAAAATATTAGAAATGACTAATAACACTAATAGTACCACTGAACATAATAGTTGTAATAATGCTAATCGTTTTACCCTTGGTAGTTATTTAAAATTTACTCAACCAAACCCACCATCTGACCCATCAAATTCCACTGTATCTACACCAAAATCAACAATGGATAACAAAATAGTGAATTATGATAAATCATATTGTCCTATTAATGGTGAATTATATTCAATGTGGAAAGATTTACCACCAGCTGTTATGACTGAGTCAATTGGTCCATTAGAAGATCTTTGTCTTATACCAGATGATCCAATGATTACAAGTGTTTACTTGAATTCATCTTCATCAGCAACGTCAACTACAACAACAACGACAACATCTCCACCGTCAACTCCACCATCTATTATATCGAATAATCATTTCTAGTCGTTATTATGCTTGTACGCTTTCATGATACTTCTTGGTTATACTGCTAATATTAGTAATTTTTTATATTTACATACAGTTACACATATATACATTCAAATATATTTTGTTGTTGTTATCTATTGTTCGAAGTGTAACTGAAGAGTTTTCTCCTCCTCCTCCTCCTCCTCCTCCTCCTCCTCCTCCTCCTCCTCCTCCTCCTCCTCCTCCTCCTCCTCCTCCTCCCCTCTCTCTCTCCCTCTCTTTTTTTTTAACAACTAATCTACCTTCATATTGTATATCTATTACAATATTTTGATATTTAAATGTATTCATTTGTTGTTGGCAATAAGATATAGAACACATCGATTTTGAATGTATAATATAACTGTTGTAAATGGATACCTCATTGGTCTCCCCTTTATTTATTTATTTCTCGTTAATCACTTATATTTGTTGATCCTTTCAGAAAGATTTTTCATTGAAAACATTTAAACAAACATGATTGATAGTTTTCTTTTCTAATTTAGAAATTCTTATTTATTTCCGTCTATATAAAGAGAAATGTTTTTAGTCTTTCAGATACTACTTATATCATGTATAAACATACTTATATGTTTACAACTCTTCTTCTTCTTCTACTTTTTTTCTTTACCTCATCACTGTTTTTGTTGTTTTGAAAATTGTTAATCAATGTGTTATTGTTTGTTTTTTTCTCCATTTTCTAAAGATGTTTCCAATGTTCACTATCATCATTGTATCTTCATTGAATAGATTGGTAATAAAAGAGTAACATTCATCTATTTATGGATAGATACATTTTGTTCTCTTTTGCAATTATTAAGTAATCCATTACGATGATTCATTTGTGTACATTAAGTTTATTATATACATATAAATATGATCTGTTTGTATATGTTCATCGTTGCCTGCTTTTTTTGTGTGCATGATATTAACCCCGGTTTATGAATATTATGTAACTATTAACTGCTGTTCATTGTGTTATGATTGGTCAATGATTATAATGACATGATTCCAACTTTTATCATCAACATCATCATTATTCTCCTTACTTTATAAAAGGTATCTGCTATGGCAAAATTGATTTTTCTTTCATGAAGATGATTACAAAAACACGTCCAATTATTATTATTATTATTATTATTATTATTATTATTATTATTATTACCATGTTTTGTTTTTCGCCCTTCATTCTTTTTCTTGCTGTTGTTGTTGTTGTGATAAAATATTCTTTCTAGATGTGTATACACTACATTCATTTCAAGATTAGATATTATTATTATTATCATTATTCGTCTATGATCCATGGGTTGTTTTTTATTTCTTTACCTTACTATTTACCCATTTCATAGGAAGGAATGGGATTTATTTTAAAAAAAAGTTTGCCTCCTTTATTACTTTGCTTCAAATGCATTTATAACGTATTTTGCATATATAATCTATATGTATCTATGTATTACTCTATTTTTGATCGAGTTTTGTTGACTAAGCTGGGTGATATGGTCGTGAAGCTTTCATCGTTCATCATAGAAGACGTCTACCTGAAGTTTGTGCTGATGATGTCATTCAGATGAAGGATAAGAGGTCCACGACCAAATCATCCAGCTCAGAGAACAAAACTTTATCAAAGTTATCCACTTGAGCTACAAATTTTCTCCACCATTTCAAAATCATATGAGCATGGTATTGCTCTATTGTATATGTTTTGTTTAAAGTGTATTCTATTACTTCCTATTATTGTTAATGATTATTTGTTCATTTGAACTATAGACAATCTATTCATTTACATCTCAACACAACATTGATATTAGTGTAAATCATTTTACTCTTTTTTATATCTCAGAGTAAATGTTTTTTTTGTGTTAGTGACTGAGAAAATAAGAAATTATTGATTCTGAAATTAGTTCCTTTTTTTTTCTTCTTTTTTTACTTTATTGAAATCATAAAGTTATCCATGTTAAACTATCATTGAAAACCTAGTGATCTAATAACCCTAGCAATCGATGGTTAGAGACCTTGAATGTGACATTGCTCAAAATCGTTTGGAATGGCGTAGGAACATTCACTCTTTGTGTTCTCCTAAATTCTAATCTACTGAATTCTTCATATCCCTCATCTTTTTCCTCTTTCCAAATTTATTTCACTGGATTATACTCCTTGAATAACATCTTCAAACTCTAATCTTTCCTATTACTTTTATACTTTTACTATCTCCACCACTATGGGATTTCAATCGACAACTCCATCTATGTACTAATGTGATATGGCAACTCAAACGGATATACGTATGTATGAAGTTCTACGTTGTTACTGACTGACTAACAATCCTATACTGAAAAATACTTTCAATTTTGTTTGTTTGAAACTGGTTGAATAGCTTGTATGAATTATTCACTATATTCATATTGATATCTTTTTTTTGGATATATAGATGATTTCAGGAATTTATATGATCAATATAACATTGTACTAAGGTAGTGTACTACTATCAGTAATTTCTATCTCATTTATAATTGTCTTATGATCCGGTCACATTAATCCGTTGTTTTAAGCTTAAGGTTAATAATTCTGTATGTCTTTATATCATATAGAATTCCAGTTCCTAGTTAATTTCCATCAATAATGAAAATAAGTCATTAAATAACACGTTTTAACGGAATTCGCCAACCAGTTGTAGATACGGTATATGTGTTTTTAATGAGTTCATTCGTAGGCTAACTATATAATTGCATAATCTTGGGAAATCCATTGAAGCTGAGTGGTATAAATATTTAAATAGTTATCTTTTTTCATTCTCTGAAGAAGTGACTCACTGAGTCACTAAATGTCAGGATATTGCAAATATAACATCCCTATTATTTATACGGTTAGTGTATAACCAAATCTGCAGTTGTTCACTTATGTAGTAAATATTCCTTATTTATATATGGATCTGTAACGTTTAGATTGGTCATTGTCGCATGGACTTTTTTGAAATACGAGGTGGTTGGACTGACCTAATGAAACTGTGTTGAATTCACTGTGGAGCATCATTTGCTTCGAATTTCCAAGTACACTTTGCTGATGAGCACCAACTTCGATGAAGCTTGAATTCAAGGTTTCTAAGTTTTAAACATAAATATTTAGATGACTTTATTTTTGAGATGAACTGATTTGAATCAATGTTTATTCCATTCATTAACACATCAAATATTATCACTAGTAACCTTCATATGATATTTCACCATGACCGACAATGAAATTGCATAATATGTCTACTGATTGTACATTTTACATTAATTCCAAAATTAAAGTACTATAATCCAGTTTTTTTTGTCCTCCATCGTAGTTGCCATATTCTTCTTATTCCCTTTGATTATTATTAACAATATTCATTTGTAATATCTAATGCAATTGGTTGCCATTTATTCTATTTGTAATCATTTTTCTGCTGTTAACGAAATTTGATCGGTTGACATTGTATTGTGTTATATTGAACCTCAAATGATGAAATGATTAAATCTTTCAACTTCACTCTACCTTTTTTTATTCAAGTAGTCGAATAGTAGTATCATTAACTAGCCTTCGCAAAAATGCATATCCCGTAAAGTTATGGAGGAATTCACAAACAAATGCCTAGTTGTTTAATTTCATTCATTTATGGTTGATGAAATCTTAGGTAAACAAAGTCCAAATTGCTAATCAAGGCATTTTTTTATGGTTTGGAATGTACCCATTTTGAGTAGACCCCTATGCAATCTATTATTATCTTTTCAAGTCTGACGTGTAAATATTTCATTTCTAGTTCTGTTGAATTATGTTGTACAATTTCTCACATGTGATGGAAACATAAAGACAAGGATTGGCAAAGCAAGGGCAGCATTCTTACAGTTGAACAACATATGGAACTCGAAACAACTGTCAACCAATATCAGGATCTTCAATACGAATGTCAAAACAATTCTACTGTACGGAGCTTAAACGTGGAGAACTACCACAATCATTATAAAAAAAGTACGAATATTGATAAACAGTTGTCTACGCAAAATATACTAGGTCCACTGATTGGATACTATCAGTAACAATCTACTGTGACAGAAAAAAAATCAACTTACAACTGAAGAGGGAATTAGAAAAAGATGTTGGAAGTGGATAAGACATACATTACGGAAATCACCAAGCTGTATGACGAAGCAAGTGCTAACATGGAAACGTGAAAGAGGAAGATCAACAAACGCACTGCAATAGGAATGTGAATCAAACATGAGAAGGATGAATAGTTACTGGAAAGGATTTCCCAGGACAGATTTTGATGGAGAATGCTGATGGGCAGTCTATGTCCCTCCACAAGGGATAACATGCCTAAGTAAGTATATCTCATATGAATAACGAGATGTATATTTTCTGTACATCGTGTTTGTTTCTTGCGGTGTATGCTCCTATATATAAATTGAGTCAAATTTAATTCCACAATTTTATCTCACACTAATTTCTACAATAAACTTATTCTATTCATTCACGGCTTGTCTGCTTATGGAAATACTTGTAATATACAGAGCTACAACAAATTTCGCATCAGACTTCATAAGTCATTATTTTCATCTTATTCATCACGCAACTTTTAACTCTAAGTAAATATCTGAAGTTGATTGTGACCTAGGTTCCACCATCGTCATTGGAAGTTAGATCCCCAACGATGCTATCAAGGTCAGTTTTTTCTCATTAATAAACACTCATAATAATGCTTTGAATCACATGAAGTTTACATAAATTGTAATTTCCACTTCAGGTGCCATCTAATAAGTGTTCCCTATAACTTAACTTTCATAGTATAATATACCCATCGTAAGGTTCCACTACAAAAACATGTTTATCAATTTCAACCAGTCTTAACAACTTTATAAAGATGAATTTTGCTAAACTTTGCAAAGTATACATTCGTTTCATTATCGCGTCTCAAGTTTCTTGAAGAAATCAAAAAGCAATTATAAGATATCAAACTATTTCAGTATATCAAAACATTTTTCTACGATTATGAACTAATTACATTCCCTTTTATTAAATTTTGTCTAATTATATATATTTAGAAGGAGATTTTTGTAGAGATCGTAGTAATTTAATAATTTAGTTCATGAGTCAATTAAAGTTAAACCACTATGAAAAACTCTGAAACAGTAAGCCGTCGTTTTGTCCTAGTATGAGACTCATCAACAATCCATATCTACGATCCCACCCGTAGGATTCGAACCCAGAACCCTTCGGTCTCGTACGCGAATGCTTACCAACTAGACCACTGCTAAGGCATTCAATGGTGTTAATGTCTAAAATTCGACCAATCCACGATATTGTGCAACCATCCACCATTATCTTGATCGAGTAACTACTTCACAATAGACACAGTTGAACTTCTCTGGCCACGACTTGTCACTAGAAATCCCGGAAATACCTCATGAAGCCAGTCACTAGTTAGCATATGATGATTATTACCGGAATAGGGTTTTTGTGGAGATTGTAGTAATTACATAATTGAATTCATGGTTCAATTAAAATTAGACCACTATGAAAAACTGAAGCACTAAACGGTCGTTTTGTCCTAGTATAAAACTCCTCACAAATGCATACCCACCATCTCACCCATAGGATTCGAATCCAAGACCTTTCGGTCTCACGCGCAAGCGCTGAACCTCTAAACAACTGATTCCTGCAAGGTGGGATCGTGAATGCGAACTGCTGAGTCTTAAAAAAAAGTCAATAAACAAATGTCTTATGATTATGATTATTATTTTTGTTTTGTTTTATTAAACAAAATAACTAAATAGTTTCCATCTAATTGAAACATATTCATTTAACCTATTCCATATCATCGTCATCATCATCACCATCATTATGTTCCTTGTCATGTTTTCTCTCTATTTTCTTTTGAATCATTCATTGATTGCATCATCTTATCATTGTTTGGATGTGTTAATATCATTGTAAAAATATTGATTAATTTCATTAAATTTTTTCATTAATTCCGGTAGAAATTGATTCAATAATTGATCACGTTCAATACATTGCTCTTTTATGATATTTAATTTTATATTGATAAGATATTGATAAAGCTCAATAGATGATTGAATAAATTTCTTTTCTTTATTTTCATTATTTGTGATCATAACTAATCATAAAACAACAACCAAATATATAAATGAATAATGGGTATAAATAATCAATAGAAGATGTATATAGTAACTTGTTATATTCCTATGAGTATAATTGTTTAGCAACTAAATTATTCATATTCATGTCCCTCTAATTATGAGCTTTATTTTGATCTATGAACTATTATGATACGATTTACCATTCTTGACTTATACTCAAGTCTATCAGTCTCTATCTCCCACATTCACAGCCACATTTGGCTAAATCTTGTACAGGTGTTGTTTCCTATTTTATACTACGATATGGTCTGTCTGGTTTGTATATAAACCCAGTATGCTTGAAATAAATGATTGATATCTCAGAGGCTGAGATTGGTGTTCTGGACTCCATCAGGTAGGACAAGACGGGAAGAAGGACCAGTGAAGACTCTAGACTGCTCGTACTTGTTTTATGCATCATTAGTCCAGTCGATAATTCAATGTTCTCTAATTGACGGTATCATCACGTTATACATTAACAGGGCACATAGGCCACATTAATAACATAACTGAAATAACCTCTGGTCAATACACTACTATTTAGAGTTGATTAAATTTTATTAAACAAATTATAAAATGATTACTAGTTTCGATAATTTGATATTGCAATGTATTTTATTGAAGACAATTGATTAGTTTCATGTTAGTTGGGAATCATCAGTAAGGTCTATCGATGGAAGTTGAAAATTTCAATGTATTTTTGTTTTTGAAAGAGATGTGAACCATTATCAAAGACATTACCATTGAACTATTCGAGATACTTCCTGACCTCTTAAATAATTAGAAATCTACAATAAGTGACGAGTAAAGCATGTTTGATGATTTTTTCTAACCATCTAAAATTAAATTAAGTTCATTAGAATGTTGTCCATGAAATTCAATCAACATTGGCAATCATAACTAGTAATTGGTGAAATTATAAGTAGATATTTAGAACCTAAGGGAAGGTGAATTACAGTCCGAACAGATCAATAATAACATCGCTGGTTATATCAATCAGTAAAGTCAGTTGATGACGTTGTAAAACTTCATCGACTAAGATGGTTGGGTCACGTGGTACGTATGCCTGAACACCACTTACCACAACGCGTAATACTGACTAGTGTTGGAGACAGTTGGAAGAAAGTTAGGAGTGTGGCCAAACCAAAACGTGGAATCAATGCTTGAAGTCACTAACTTCTAGTCTGAGCCATGTTGGTAGATGCAGACTACTTGGTTGGGGTCCGCGTGACTATCGTAGTCAATGATTGTAGACTCTGGGTGACATGGCTCAGAATCGATCACAATGGCGAAGGTGTATACACTCTCTGTTTTCCCTTAAACTAAGAGATTAAAATTGCTTCATATCTTTCTTTCTACCAACTAATTCTTTCTTCCTGTATTATATCCTTATATGCAATCTTTCTTTTATATATTACCACCATTGAATTAACTACTTCTATGAGTTAGGTGTTCATCTTGTTGTACTAATGAGGTGTGGCAACTTGGACCGATGGATATATGTGCCTGGTCCTATATTTTAGCTGACTGACTGAAGCAATACAAAATGTTGCAAATAGTTAAAGAAAGAATATCAGATAGTATGCAATAACCAATTGTTGATCAGATTTACGTAAACAACAACAATCAATGCCTTAATCATTACCTTAATTAACTACCTTAACAAATGAATAAAATATAGGGAAAATTTTCATTTGATGTAGATAACATTTTATGATTCATTGAATCGATACACATTGCAAATCGTAAATCAATCGAACCTTTTATAGATTGATATTGATTTCTTAATATTGATTTAAATCTCAATATCTTTTCCCAATCTGAACAAATATGTTGTATAGTTTGTTCTTGTTTTGTAATACCCTAAATATTTAATAAGAATTTATTATAATAAATAAATTGTAATATGCTGAAAGGTTAACAAGGAAGAAATAATTAGGGGGGTGGATATACTTAGTAACTATAATATAGCCTGCAGGGATATATGCTAAACACAAAAAAAAATAGGTCACTTTTATTTAGATATCCAGTGGGAAGATACAAGTAAACAATATCAAGTGAACTGAAAACTTCACCCTTATTGCATAAGCAAGGACTCAGTAGCTAAGTGGATATACACAATAACGTTTGAAGTGAATGGTACTGAGTTGGAGTCTCAGAGTAAATATCAACTCTGAGATGCAAGTATATCTAGCTGACGAGTCCCAAATAGAAAGAAATGCGTGTCCTGGATTCCACTGCTAATCACTATCCATCTTTGTAGGTGTCATTACCAAGGTTTGATTTGATAATTTCGAATAAATTGAGCATTGGGTTGATTGTTATAAATAAAAGTAATATATTTGTAATATCCCAATGAGTAGAAAATTGGATTTTCTGACGTTTCGTGACTTAGTGTAAGTCACTTCTTCAGAGAATAAATAACCAAATTAAAATTAATCCAAGTTTAAATAGTACAACGGAACAATGCAATAATAATATTGCATCAAACGAAAACAGGTCTGAACAAGTTGATGTCTTGTCATTTCTGTCAGGGTGATTCATAAGTGATAAGTATGTAAATTTGTGTGTGTATGTATATGTGCATTGTTTAAGAATGAAAACTTGTGTGACCTTTATGGTAAGACAGGATAGAGTTTAAATTTGTAATATGATAGTGTGAAATTGTGAATTGGATTAATTTTAATTTGGTTATTTATTCTCTGAAGAAGTGACTTACACTAAGTCACGAAACGCCAGAAAATCCAATTTTCTACTCATTGGGATATTACAAATATATTATTTTTATTTACTATCCATCTTTGTTTAGATATCCAGAGTTTTAAAATTACTGTTTCTGTGTTTTCTAATTATTAATTAATTAACATTGATTGTTGGACTGAGACATGTTAATAAGTTCAGACTATGGTCGTAGCCAATAGTTGGAGACTGGCTGATATAGTTCAATTTCGATCACAGTGAATCATGTATTTATTATTTCCATACCATTAGATCTTCATATTTAAAATCAGCGTATTATTTTTTTATTCTTCGAATTCATTTTCGCTTGTCAAATCGTACTACTTATGTCTAGTATTATTTACTACCACAGACACTGTAACTATTTCTACTACTCTGGGATTTGTTATGATAATTTTATTTCATTGTAATATGGGAACCCATATGTTCCAGGTTCTACAATGCACATATTAGTCGAATCATTTTCACATTGGAGTATCCTTGAAATATTTGAAATGCGTTACTATTTTTCTTTACTGCAAGAGAAATTTTAAATTTCTACATACAGCATTTCAGATTATATACGACTGAAATAAAGGATTAGAAACATGTGTCCAGATGTATCAAGGATGGAAATTTAGCCATGTTTGCTATCATTAACAGCTCTTTATAAAACATTTATCTCGGATTTAGTTATTTTCAAAGGAATCTATGATTGTGAGTAGTATGCGTCATAGTTTGATCTCATTTGCGGTACCAATGAAAACCAAGAGACAATGGACAAACGTTCCATTCTAGTACGGGACTATTCCGTAGGATTTATCTATAACCATATCGAGGATCGAAATCAGAACTTTCAGGTGTTGTGACGAACGTTCAACCATTAGAACTATCGAGAAATCACTGTTGGTGGGCTTCAAACACGCTGGGAGTGTGACAATTGTCATCATTCCTTTTGAATGGTCGGCATACTATATTGGAAATTGTTTATGGTTAAAGTTATATCAGTGGTTTTGATGTTTATGCGTCCACCATGTGATTTGTATATTTATTTACTTAAAACACGGGATCTGAAGGTCGTTGGTCTATTTCCTGAAGATGTCGTGAGTCCCACTGATTAAAAGTTCCATAGTGGTACGATATAGATTCCTATTAGTTCCCGGTTTTTGATGGTACTTAAAAGTTAATCAATGTGTGACCAAAAAGTTAAAATATACAGCCTGTGATTAATTTATTGTGATCACTTCACTGAGACAAAGAATAAGAAACATTTTGTATAAAGTGGGTGGGACTTTCGGAACGTGGATTAGATTCATCAACCAAATCCATAGAGAAGAAAAAGACGTTGAATGCGGTAGATAGGCAAGTGAGTCTCTCACTGGGAATAATTACAGATAGTATAATGACAGGACTTTTAGGGACATAATGGAGAACAATAGGATGAAAATTCGTAGTCACAGGACACCAAGGAAGTCGGAACGGCGTCGGAAGCCAGTCACCAGGCTGCAAACAGGCTCGAAGAAGAAAGGATAAAGGGGCTGGGGAGGTCCAGAAAATTCCTTGAAAAAAGCCTAAATAGCCCCTGGAAACGTTTAGTCCAATCAGCATTAAATAAGCGTTTCTCATAAACTACTGGAAAGTGAAGTCACGTGTCACATTTCTGATTGGATGGTTACCAATCTTGCTATTGTGCTTAGTAGGGTTCCAGAAGCCCGAAGCCATCTGAAAAGCTATAAATACCTCCAATTTCTGTACATAAACTAACTTTGAAGTAAAGCCTCCTTACCATGTTTCGTGCTTTTCCTCTCGTATTCAAGTTGTTGTGTAGAGTTAGCCTGTGGTTATTAGAAGAGCTTAGAAAACCGATTCAAGCGTTCAGTCAGAAGATTTACCATTATCAATACTTCTTTTGAGAAGTAACCTATTCGTTTCTCTCTGTAAAAATATGTATGCAAGTTGCTTTTCTTAACCCCCCATGGGGGGGGGTAAGACATAGTATATTGAAGTTACGAGGCAAGCACAATACATTTCAGATCAGAACAAATAATCTATGTGTCTGAATTTCTAGTGCTGTTTATTTAATACAAACCAATTTTGTAATTTTTTTTATCGATTTTTAATTTGTTTACTTTAAATAAACACCGAAAAATCCACACAGGTACGTGCACACATATTTATGCATCATATGAAGTTGAATAAGCATGTTAAATACACACATATCTATCCAAGTGTCCATAAAGTGGAAAAAAATTGTATAAATATGATGTAAACATTTTAATCAATCTATGTGATAAGTAATGTAGAATGGTATTCTTTCTAAAGAGCAAATGAAAAAGGGTACACATGAATAAGGGCTATCATGAAAAAAGCGCATATAAGTAAAGGTGAGAATTGAAATGGGGAATAATATTTTTGATGATGTGAAACATGTCCGATTCGTCTTCTGTCCTTCTGCTCTGCAATCAGTCAAAAATGTAGTTTTCTAAATGTCTAATGAAGAATCTGCCTCCAAATGCCCTCACATGGCCATGCGTATATAGCCTCTGCCAGGGAAGTCCTACTCACTGCCTTCTCGTGGCGGGAGTGTTGTTTACGAAATTGAGAGGACGAAAAGCGAATGTCCGGCGTTTAACCGGGTTAGTGGACATGGAGAGTCCACCTAGGGGAGTTGGAAAACACTGATTCCAAACCAATAGTGCACATTGGCTCCAGGATCTTGAGGGAATAAATGGCGTATGAACCAATAATTGGGAACCGGCTACCATGGTACTGCATCTCCTTACGATGCTCCACTGTCTTGTGGACGAGATCTTTAAGTTGAAGGCTCCGGGTGTGTCCTCCTAGGAAAATCATCTACTTCGGTTTGGGCGCCCTCACACAAATCAAATGAGATTTGTGTAGGGCATATGTATCTAGTGCCCTCTTGTACTAGTATTTATGTGATCAAATAAAAACTCTGCTCTCAATAAATACTGTAATTCTTCAAATTTGTTTACAAATTTTTATTTTCATTATAGTAATGTTATCTCGTATATCTATTTCAAGCAGCCAGAGGATAGTCTATTCAAGGGGTAGTACTTGGGAAATTTTCGATAGATTTTACTTTGAATAAGTTTTAGATACCAAAAAAACGCTTTTATTTTAAAATTAAAAAGTCATACTCGGAATTCTTCATTACATATATTCTCAAAAAATCATCATTCTTTGTGCTCTGTAGTGAAACTTAATGTCGATTGTTGACAACTGGGATAATAAGCGTCAAATAAGTTCTTTCTGGTTAGCGCTTTTTCAGCGAGTTAGTTTTCTACAGAATGGGGTCGCTAACCCCATGCCCAATTCTTCTCCTTTGTCCGTGCTTCAGATCGGCAGTAGCCCCAGGGGGGCTCCAAGTGGAGTCGTCAAATAAGTAGGTTTTATTTCATAATAATAATTAGATGAATAGGTGGACCTCATACAATGACCATTATTAATATAAGATTATTATGTAGATAATTTAAATAATCATTTATTTCAGTTGAAACTATAGGCAGATTTACAGATGGTGAAGATTTGTAGCTCAGGTGGATGATTTTGATAGAGTTTTGTTGACTGAGCTGGATGTTTTGGTCGTGGAGTTTTCATCGTTCTTACGAATGACATCATCAGCACAAACTTCAGATAGAATTGAAGTGTTCAAATTTCTCCACATGTGGTTAACAGCTTGTCCTCTAGACCTCGATGTTAATTGGTTCTTGTTGACCTTAAACCTGTCATTGTTTAATTCTTTATTTTGTTTGTATCTTTCATTGGTTTGGTTTTTGACTAAAGCAAAACTCCATCAAAAAGGCAGATTTACATTTGACAGAAAGGAATGTTTAAGCAGTTTATTTTTTTAAAATTAGTTAGCTTAATTCAAAAATCCAACTATATAACAACAATGTCTCAGATGATTTCGCTGTAGAACCGGTAGCAATTCACCATTTCAAACCTGAGTTATATGTCCAAAAACGTGGCGTTAAGTTGTCATAATATAATGACTCTAATAACTAACTTCACTCGTTCACATAATCGGTTATTGTTACTTTTTATTACCACCTTCATGTTTTTTAAACTTTTCATTTTTACCGTAATCATTATTCCTTATATATTTGGTTCTATCTTATCATCTCTCTTTCACTTCTTGATCGTTACGCAACTTTACTTCGATCCTTGAAGTTGTGTACTGCTCTTCATATTTTTTCGACAGATTAAGAAGGAAAATAAGCGTTAGTCAACAAATAAGCAACATAGACATTTAAAATCCGGATTCTAACATGTTCATAACACCTCAGTTTAAAAGGTTGGCTTAATGTTGCAATAGTATTATATCTAGCATACATGGGTTATTTTAACTTTTGAATAGTTATGACTGGTGGTTGTCTTGTTGATAGTTGCCTTTTTATCCCGTCATATCAAGAATAGACCGATTTATTTATTCTTCTTGAGTCGGTTTTGATCTCGTCAAATATTCGTTTATTAGCCTTAACTGTCTTTCTTTGGGCTTATGTGTGTGTATCACTTACACTATTCATCGCATGTCTTAAGCTTTTTTTTTTCTGGTTATAAGTAGTGAGTCGCACTTTATCAAGTGGAGTTGGCATAGTTTTCTTCTATGTTTTGTTTATCTTTCCCTTCTGAATAAACGAGTTATTCAAATAAAACCATCCAACTTCATCCGTATTTATCCTCCTTATTACCACCTTCGCACAAACGTTGAAATCAAATATCGTAGAATCGATAGTAAAGATTATTTATTAAAGAAATAACCAGTTGGTTAAAGCCAGAAACTGCTCATCATTACTTGCGTGAGGATTCGATTGATCGACAGCTTGAAGAATGCAAAACGGAAAAGTTGAGAAGTATTGACGATCTTCCTCATACTAACCAATACAAGAAACTTTAAGTTATATTGTAACATGCTAGAACATTTTGCTGTTGTATTAAATATTCGAATCAATACAGTTGTTCTAAATACGATTTCTGTATGTATTATTGTTATTCTGCATTAAGTGACTTTCAATCTTCTCAGAACTTCATCAATAGCCGAACAACCACGATGAAATATAACAGTTGATTTCATAGCAAGTGTATATTAACTCAAGTTGATTATCACTTGGCGGATAGACGATATTTTGTTAATCAATAAGCTTTAATATTGGTGATCTTGAATGAAGGTTGGTATATACATAAGATTTAACCTTTCATAACACTTACCACACCTTTATTTGTCTCGTTCAAATTGAATCTGGGTTATTTACTCGCTTTGTTCATGGTTGTTCAGTCAATGAAACATAGATATTGATAATGTGGAAAATTAAAATATAAACTATTTTGTTGAAATAAGATCAGTGAAAAATGTGTTACATGGAAACATCATCTTGAATGGAATGATCACAAAGCTTTCAAATTAAACTATCCAGCTTATGAAAAAACACGGCACCAACGAAAAGCATCCACTGTAATTAAATCTCTTCTGAATCATTTCAATATAGTGTTTAATGGTGTTGGAGTAGGTTGGAAGAAAGCTAGGGGTGGTAAGATCAAAATATGGCACAAATCCATGAAGTCATTGACAATTGGTTGGGATCGGCGAGACGATAGCAACCGATGGTTAGAGACCGTGAATGACATGGCTCGAAATCGCTGGCAATGGTGCAAATGCACCATTATCTCTATTTTGCTCTTTCCAAATTTACTTCACTCGATTATACTCATTGTGTAATGTCTTCAAACCGTAATCTTTCCGATTATTACATATACTTTTACCACCTCTACCACAATGGGATTTGAATCGACAGCTGCATCTCTGTACTAATGTGTTATGGCGACTTGAACTGATGTACGTTTGTACGAAGTTCTACGTTATTGCTGACTGACCGATAGTGTCTATATATCACTCACTATCAAATGTTTACAGTAAACTATGTAAAATTAACAAAAAACTATCAAATCACATACAAATACGCAACACTGAATACATAACAATTCTGTACTTATTATCAACTTGTATATTAAGTACGGAGTCATTTGATCGACTTAGATCCATCCAACTTGTGTGAAGCTGATGATTGTTTTAAGATGAAACCTCAAACTTAGTAATGGAAAGTTGAACACTTCAATCACTAAACTATTATGTATATCAATAGTATAGTATAGTACAGTAACGTATAGTATATAAGCATAATGAATTGTAACTTTTGGGATCCATTTATGGACCAATGGTATACGTATATTTCTATCGTATAATTATTAAATAACTAAACTGTTCATATTCATGTCCCTCTTATCATTCTCGAATTATGCCCTGTCTATCAATCACCATTTCCCTTATTCACAGCTACATTTGGCTAAATTTTGTACAAATGTTTTTCCTATTTTATGATACGATGTTGTCTTTCTGTTTGCTGTATAAACCTAGTATGTTTGAATTAAATGATTCATATCGGAGAGGCTGAGATTGACGTTCTAAAATTAACTGGCTGAGCTAGGCGGGAAGCAGGACCGATAAGGACTGTGGACTGCTCATACGGGTCTACGCGTCATTGATCCGATCGATAAATCACTGAACTCCAGTTGGCGGTATCATTACGTGATACATTAGCAGGGTACCCAGACCACAAGTTCTCACAAGAAATTTGAATACTTCAATCACTAAACTATTATGTATATCCATAGTATAATATAGTATAGTATATAATAACATAATATCAAAAACTCAAATTACCCGATTCATCCCAAATTTAATCGATTTTTAAGGAAAATTATTGAAAATTAAAAAATCAATATCCATCTTAGTAACTTACTGCATTGATTCGAGCATTTTCAATTCCTACTGTATTTAAACGACAACCATAAGTATAAATATTTTTTTCATTCATATTCAATAAATCAATTTCATTGATAAATTTATTCATATAATCCATTTGAAATGCATTAGTTTGCTTTTTCGATAATTTCTAAAACAAAAAAATATTCAATATTATATAATACATTAGAATTACTATAAGATCTACAAAACCCCTTCTGATATTCATCAACATATGCTCAATAGTGACTGGGATCAAGGGGTATTTCCTGGAGTTCTAGTAAGAAACAGTGATCAGTGGAGTTCAATTGATTCGATTGTGAAATAGTAGCTTACTGATCACCAATGGTTGATGTGTCACTCTATTTCATGGATCATTTGAAGTTAGACATTAACACCACTGGATGCCAGCTTATTGGTCTAGAGGTTAAGCGTTGGCTCACGAGACTGATAGATCCTAGGTTTGAATCTCAGGAGGCGGAATTGTAGATGGGCACTTCTGAGGAGTTCCACAATAGGACGAAACAGAGGCTCAATACTTTCAGGTTTTCCATGGTGGTCTAACTTCAACTGACTCATGATTTCAACCATTAAAATATGAATACAGTATTTAGATAGTAGAAATCATTATTTATGGAATAGAATAATAGATGATTATATATTATAAACGGTTTTACTATATTTTTAAATCAATCAGTCAGTTACAAACAATACAAGACTTAACAAATACCTATAAAGCGATAAAATGAAAAGACAGTTCGCAGCGAAGTAATCATCTCTATTGGCCGATTCCGCCTGGAGACCCTTTGGGGCTACTGCCGGTCCCAAGCCCGGATAGAGGAGAAGGATTGAGCATAGGATTAGCGACCCCATCCTGTAGAAAACCAACTTGTTAAAAACACGCTAACCAGAAAATATAATTCAAGGCAATACAAATAGGAATAATATCAAATGAAGTTGACAAAAAATAACAAGAAATATATTTCTAGTATTGCTGGTTAGCGGCCTATGATCCATTGTGAGTAATAGGCTTAAGTAAGTAAGTAATATTTGTAGTATCTCAGTGAGGAACAGAATGGAATTTTTGACATTTCATAACATAATTCAAGTCATCTCTTCGGCGAATCAGAATTGATTAAATTATGTTATCGTCAACTGTGTTTATAAATTTACGTGTACCTGCCGAAACAGCTATATTGAGCATGCTTCAAAAATACTTAGAACAAAAGACGAAATGACTTTAAACAGTGCAATTACTAAAGATCTCTTGAATACAGGACATCAGATTGATACCTTGCAATTTATCCAAGTGGTTCATGAACAACCAAACTCCAGTCTTTTGAAGTTTGCTGAAGCCGTTACTATCAAGTGTCAGGAATCTGATTTATATTTTCAAACGAAGATGGTTATCAATCTCTCCTTGCCTTGGTGACAAATATTCCTTTTGTGCATCTTACAACTTTTTCCTTGTTTTTAAAAGTCTTTCTAGCATTTACTACATCACTATGTCTTGCTCTTTAGACTGTCTCCTAGATTACTAATTTTATTTTATTAACTACGCTTTACTCATTTTATTCTTATCACTGTAGTCACTTATTTCTGGCCGTTTGGATTTTCTCTTACATAAGGTAAATTTTACAATATTCAGTCGATTGCATTTATTCATACGCTTGCTATGCAATACTAATGTATCTTCAACATGATATAATCTCGCTCGCGAGATTCCAACCCAGGACTTGTCGGTCTAGTGTGATTATTGATTATTATAATCCTCTTTCTTCCAATCACTCAATTTTAGTTTATAATTGACATGTCATTTATATAATTATTACGTAACGTATCAGTATGGGGTTGTGTAGATTATTAACCTCTAGAGTTCAAACGTTCGCGCGCTAGACCAGAAGCTCTGGGTTCGAATCCCGCGAGCGGGATAGTGAATGCACATTGCTGACGAGTCCCACAATAGGACGAGACGTCCGTCCAGTACTTCCATGTTTTCACTCACTCATGTACTAAAACTGAGTAATATTGAGTATGTTGGAAACCATTAATTCAATTCTTAATGATGATATATACGAAATAACTAAGATTGAAAAACTAATACCTTAGAATAGTACAGAAAATAGAATTAGGGTAAAGTAAAAGAGTGAATGTAACTGTGATATTTCCCTATCGATTTTTTCCTCATAACAAATAATTCCACAAATCGGAATGTATAAAATTCAACATAGTATGAGATCATAGATTGAAAGTCCTGTTGAATTTGTAACTAAGAGGGGAGGGGAAGCAAAAGTGAACTGTGTGTTTGATATTACATGCAATTCATACATATTCGGTTGGAAACAGCTGATGAGAAACCACGAAATCTAATTAATTCATATTATTTTACATACATGTTCGTTCTGATTTTATCTAAGATATTTCACTTATTACTTGTACAGATGAATCTAATATATAGGTCATTGTTTTGTTTCTTTTTATCATAGATCGACATCAATTGGGGTACATTTGAAAGTCAATGAAATATTTTATTCCTCTCTAGGACTCCACAGTACTGCTCGCCTACTGTATTTAAGGAATGTTGAAAGCGCATTATTTTTCTCCTACCAAGATAATATCTAATAATCAGAGTCTTCAACATAATCCATTCCATTAATAATATCTAACCCATTCCTGACATAACAGATGTTTACTCTCCTCAGAATCATATTAGAACTTCAACAGTTCTTCTTGAAATCAATCATCAGACCAATCAATAATCAACTAATCAATAAACAGATAATAAAAAGTAATTTATCCTTAAAAAAAAAACAAAAAAAGACTTACTAGATCAAAATCAAGTTTTTTATTCTCATCATTCAATCGATTTATTTCATTTTCCAATGAACGAATATTCTGATTCATTTCTAATGGATCAAAATAATCAAATCATGTTCAATGATAACATAATTATTTATCTATAACATTATCATCATCATTATCATCATGTATGCACGTACGAAGTTCTACGTTGTTGTTTACTGACTGACATAATCATCAACATTTACAATATTCCGTGATAATGTAAATATCTTGATGGATTTTTGTTCTCTGAGCTGGATGGTTTGGTCGTTGAGCTTTCATCGTTCTTTTGAACGACATCATCAACTGCCCATTAGGATGGAATGTGCTGATGATGTCGTTCAGAAGAACGATGAAAGCTCCACGACCAAACCATCCAACTCAGAGAACAAAAATTCATCGAAATCATCCACCTGAGCTACAAATCTTCTCCATCATCTTATAATGTAAACATTTATCTTATTCAAATATTTCTTTCTTGTATAGAATGATGAGTATGGACTTACCATGGATTCCTAAAACTAGAACTAAACCATTATCATAACTTCGAATACCTCTTCAATGGATCGTAGTTTATGATTGAAATAGTCTTCAAGTAATAAGAATTTTTTATGAATTAGTGAATCTTTGATATGATCAATAATAATTACATTTTGTAAAGATGTATAATTACAAAAACACTTTATATCCAAAGACATCAGAAAAATTAATGCTTTTGCTTTTTGTAGAAGGAGATGAACATTTCAACATGAAGGTTAAAAAATGACACTTATGAAGCTTTCTTGAAATAATATTCAGCCTCTGCATCAGTAGGAACCAACATACACGACAGGAAAAAGTAAGATCCCCAAATACAACACAAAGATCACCAAGCCAATCATACTTGATGGCGAAACTCTGGAAGATGTGGAATCTTTCACGTACCTGGGAAGCATCATCGATGAACAAGGTCAGTCAGTTAGTAACAACGTAGGACTTCGTAAATACGTACATCACTTCGAGTTTCCATACCACATTAGCACTGAGATACAAGTTTCGATTCAAATCCCATAGCGATAGAGATAGTAAAAGTATAAGCAGAAATCGGAAACACTACGGTTTGAAGATGTTATTCAAGGAGTATAATCCAGTGAAATAAATTTGGAAACAGGAAAATAAAGGACATGAAGAATTCATCAGATTAGAACTTGGAAGAACATAAAGAGTGAATGCACCTGCGCTTTTGCAAACGATTTTGAGCCATATCATTCAAGGTCTCTAACCATCGGTCGCTATCGTCTCGCGGATCCAAACCAGGTAGTCTACACCTACCAACAATGCTCAGTCCACTTGTCAGTGCAAGTATTTATAAATAGCTGTCTACGCAAGATACTCAGCATTCATTGGACGGATACCATCAGTAGCAATCTTCTGTGAGAGAGAACAAACCAACCTCCAGCTGAAGGGGAAATTAGGAAAAGACGATGGAACTGGATAGGACATACATTACGCAAATCATCAAACTGCATCACGAGGCAAGCCGTAACTTCGAATCCTGAAGGGAGGTGGAAAAGAGGAAGGCCAAAGAACACATTACGTCGGGAAATGGAATCAAATATGAAAGGATGAATAACAACTGGAAAGAGTTGGAAATGATTTTCCAGGACGAAATCGGATGAAGAGTGTTCGTGGTCGGTGTATGCTCCTCCACGAAGAGTAAAAGTCGTAAGCAAGTAAGTAATAAACCTTTAAAGTAGATCCGACTAGAATTTCGGAAGATGTTATTGATATGGTTGAAAAGTTGTTATAACTAGTGTTGGAAATCTCTTATTGACAATAAAAAGTTATATTTTAAATACATGGATTGATTGTCGTTAGTATCACTGGTGTGGAACCGTTTTATCATGAAGCTTTTATTGTTGTTTTATTAGAAGGATATTGAAGACGCAGGGAATTAGGGAATGATGGTAAATCAATTGATGAGGTTGTGAATCTACATCGACCGAGATGGTTGAGCAACGTGTTACGTATGTCTAAACACCGATTACCACGACGCACAATATTGACTACTATTGGGAATGGTTGGAAGAAAGTTAGAGGCGGCCAAACGAAAATGTGGAATCAGTGCTTGAAGTCACTAACTTCTAGTCTGAGCCATGTTGGTAGATGCAGACTACTTGGTTGGGGTCCGCGTGACTATCGTAGTCAATGGTTGTAGACTCTGGGTGACATGGCTCAGAATCGATCACAATGGCGAAGGTGTATACACTCTCTGTTTTCCCTTAAACTAAGAGATTAAAATTGCTTCATATCTTTCTTTCTACCAACTAATTCTTTCTTCCTGTATTATATCCTTATATGCAATCTTTCTTTTATATATTACCACCATTGAGTTAACTGCTTCTATGAATTTGGTGTTTATCTTGTTGTGCTAATGAGGTATGACAACTTGAATTGATGCATGTATGTGCCTGGTCCTACGTTGTAGCTGACTGAGAAGTTCTCTAGCATTCTAAGAGGTTTTTCTAACACGGATTTCGACACTTTGTTAATATAGTATATATATATATATATATATATATATATATATATATATATATATATATATATATATATACACTATAATTTCTACGTAATCCTTAACTGCCTTGTGTTTGTTACTGAGACTCGAAATCCAGTGATGCGTAATGAAAACAATAAATACTGATGGGAAAGATTTATTTGACCCAGTAAGTAAATCAAGAGAAATATATTTTCATAAGTACATCACTTTTCATGTGATTTATTTACATTCAGGTTAACAGTTAGGTTTGTTTATACTGAATTCAGTAGTATGTAGCATCAATTAATCAATAAATTACTGTGTGCACACATATCAAATAATTAAGCATTTATATAACAAATAGATATGACCGATTAACTAATTCATATAATTACACCATAAAATAAGATTACAAGTTACAGATGATTGTAGAGATGATTGTCCTTTGCAATCCAAATGATTAAGTAATTAGAAATGGGTTTTGTGAATATTATAGTAATTTAATAGCTAAATTTATGAGTCAATTGAAGCTAGATCACCGTGGATAATCTGGAAGCCCTAAACGACCTTTTCGTTCTAGCATAGGACTACTCAACAGTACGTATGCACAAACCACAAGCGAGATTTGAACCCAGGACCTATCAGTCTCGCGCATGAATGCTTAAACTCTAGACCATTAAAACGGCATCCAACGGTGTTAATGTCTAACTTCAACTAATCCACGAAGTTGCGCCACCGTTCAGTGAGTTACTATCTGACAATAGACCGGGTTGAATTTCAATGGTCATGGCTTCTCAATAGAACTCCAGGAAATACCTCTTGGAGACCGTCACTAGTGAGGATATGATGATCATAATTAGAAATAGGTTTTGTGAATATTATAGTAATTTAATAGTCAAATTTATGAGTCAATTAAAGCTAGACCACCATGAGAAACCTGAAACCACTAGACGACCGTTTCGTCCTAATAAGTAATTGCTTGCCATATATCAGAATAAATTAGCAAACTTATCTGCATGCAATGATACAAATGATGACATTGTAATTTATTAACTGCTTACCATAATCTTATCCATATTACATAATCGTATATTCATGTTATTGATGAATTAAACATTAAAACAGAATTCCACAAATGATGTATAAAATCAGTTACCATGCTATTACATAACTTATCATCTTTTCTATCACAAATGTAATCGTATACCTACCTAATTAACATTGGTAATCATAACAAAACTTGTGAAAATTTGCATCTATTCTACTTATTTATCTAAAGATTTATTATTGTAGTATAAAATTTGCATAATCTGATCATTAAAACCAAAAAACGTTAGTTACCATTTCCGTTTTTTGTCCAATGAATAAAACAAAATTGGATACAATTAGAAGTTAATTTTCACTATAAACATGTAAATAACTCGGCCTGGAGCCCCTCTTAAGCTACTGTCGGTCCCAAGCTTAGATAAAAGAGGAGGGTTGGGCATGAGATTAGCGACCTAGTCCTGTAGAAAATCAACTCGCTAAAATACGCTAACCATAAAAAAATAATTCAAACCATTTAAACTCTGCCCTGGGAGTTAGAAGATCTTCATTTAGAAGAGTTCTGACTCCTCATGGTGAACAAACCAGATCTCAGCAGAGGAAGAAATCAGGAAGAGGCGATAGAAGTGGATAGGATACACATTGAGGAAAACACACAACTGCATCACAAGGAAATCCCTCACATGGAATCCTTAGGTTCAAAAGAGAAGAGGAAGACCTAAGAACACGATACACCGGAAAGTAGAGACACATATGAGAAGAATTCATAACAATTGGATAGAACTAAAAAGCAAGGCCTAAGAAAGAGTGGGTTGGAGAATGCTGGTCGGCAGCCCTATCCTCCATTGGGATTAATAGACGTAAGTAAGTAATAAAAATGCAAATGATTATTCAGAACAAAAAGAATTGTCAGATACAGTTGTAAAGAAAAGAAAAACAAAAATATGTAATAGTCGTTTGATCAACTGCATGAATCTGTATATATACTCAACCTCTCAAGTGGGTTATTGGAAAGAACGATGATGTCTGTGTAGCCATTTAGCTGTGAGTATTGATATCGGTATGGTATCCAAGGTTAAAAGTATAGCGATGTAATCCTAACCCAATGCATCTTAACATTATTGTGTTTCCAGCTTATCTATGACAGAATTTGTATTCTGCTAATTTACTCATGAAGCATAGACGCTTGATCAGGATACTTTAACCAACTCTGTCCTTAGCTCTCCTTACCAATTGTTTTCAAGTATCATTCATTCCTTTGATACCTACCTCCAATTTTCGGCACAATGCCTTTTTAGATCTTTCTCTTTTTCTTTTACTTTTAGGTTCCCAACTAAGGCTTTGCTTCGTGATGTAGTTTGATAATCTCTGCAATGTATGCCCTACCCTCCTTCAGTTTATTTCCTTAACTCCCTCTTTATCTGGAAGTTGGTTTGTTCTGTTACATTAGATTGTTGTTGATGATAACTAGTCAACGGATATTGAGTATCCTGAGTAGATAACTATTTATAAATACCTGCACATTTTGATGATGTTTGTGGTAGTTCTCTAAGCTTCAGCTCCATATTGTAGAACTCTCCTAATATTTGTATTGCAAATCCTGATAGTTGTTTTGAGTTCCATATGTTCTTGAATTGTCACTTATTAATTCTGAAATTTAACCAAAGTATCCTGTCACCAAATTCTAAGTAGGTGAGCTGAGGTTTGAAACATTTTCATTTTAAGCACAAACCACTGATTATTAATATTTGCAACCTATTCATTTGTACTCTCCAACTACTTCATTATCTTCCATGAAATAGTCAAAGCGTTTAACAGCACTCTAGATGGTATCGAAGTTTTTTTTTAAATTAAGCCCTATATAAAACAATATCAATCTCTTTAAAGCATTGAAAGTGTGTACTTTTTTTTCCCTAAACTTACCAACCTGTAATGACTTAGTTTCTGTTTCAATCTTTTCAATTTTTTCTACTTTATTATTTAATCCCTTCAATATTGGTAGCTCATCTTGGACATTTTTATCCATCTGTTGACACTTTTCAACGAATTCATCCAACAATTTATTTAGTGCTATATAAACATCAACAGAGAGAGAATAATATTTAAATAGCAATGATATATTTGAGAGTAAGAGATAGAAAATAAAGATTATCGAAAACTGAAGGTCTTAGGTTCGAGGCCAGCGTGAAGGGTCATAAATACGCACGGTTGAGAAGTCCCATACTAGGACAAGACGGTTGTCCAATGCCTTCAGGTCTAACACTGATCTATTTATGATTTTATACGTAAAACATGTTGAGTGAAAAGAAAATACATTTCATCACTATTGATTTACATTAAGAAATATTTCGCCATGAATCATGCTAGCTTATTGCTTATGAGTTAGGATATTGAATTTATATAAATCATCATTTATATAAATCAATCGACCTATGTGACGGATGGGATACTGCTCGGTTGCTCAAACCGAGACCGGTCGTTTTCTTAGGAGGTCATACGCTGAGCATTCGATCTAAAGATCTGATTCATAAGGTAGTAAAGAAACATAAGGAGATGCAGACCCATGGTAACCGGTCTCTAACTATTGGTTCATACGCTATTTGTTCCCTCAAGATCCTGGAGCCCATGTACATCATTGGTTTGGAATCGGGGTTTCGTAATTCCTCCATATCCACCTACCTGGTTAAAGCGCCGGACAGTTGATTTTCGTCCTCTCAATTCCGTAAACAACAGTAATGTCGCGAGGAGGGAGTGAGTAGGACTTCCCTTTCAGTGGTTGTATGCATGTGGCAATGTGAGAGCATTTCGAGCGGGAGAGCTCACTCTCCCTACTTTCGGCCGTACCAGGGCAGTTGGTATTCAGTGGTTAATTAGTACCGACTAATAACTTCTGAGATATTCAAGGAAGTTTACTATGGCTTCACAGTCACATACGGTTGTTACTAAGCCAATTTAATGTGTTAATAACAAGCAATCTTCATAAGCATTTGAGTACTATCGATTAAACTTCTAAAAATTTTAATAAGTTGAATAACTTTATATAGAAATACGATCTATATGATCCTGATTAGTTTGAGACAATTGAATGTCACACCTTTTTCTTCACTCTAACACTCATAATTTATTAACATTTTTGATCCCCCAAAAAAACTATCTACCAATTGCCTGAAGTTAGTCAAAAACTAACGTGATAATGAATCAAGGCAAACTTAATAATCTATAAATAGTTTCTTTTTCCTTCAAGTACTATCATCGTAGTTATGTTGTATTTTGTGGGTCAAAATCAATTTTATTGAGGGTATTTTGTTAGCCAATTGTAATCTTGCTACTATTATAGAAGTGAGTCAATCAGATTTGATATGAGAAGTTTTTATGAAGCACAAAAAGGTAAACTACCGAATATTGACTCAACTTCGGCCTATTTAAATGAGTACATCATAACGGAATAATTTTTATTTAATAACTGAATTCGTGAGTCATTTGAAGTTAGACCATCATGAAAAACCTGGAAGCACTGAACGGCCGTTTCGTCCTAGTATGGGAATTCTCATTAGTACACATCCATGACCCCGCCTCCCGAGATTCGAACCCAGGACCTATCAGTCTCGTGAGCGAGCCGGTATCTAACGTTGTTAATATCTAACTTCAACTAATCCACGAAATTGCGCCACCGTCCACAATTGTCTTCAATGAGTTACTGTCCACTGGTTAAGGCTTCTCACTGGGACTCCGTAAAATCCTGAAGCTAGTCACCAGTGAGCACATGATTCTTATCAGAATAGGTGAGGATCGTGGATGCGCACTGCTGAGGAGTCCCATACTAGGAAGAAATGACCGTCCAGTGCTTCCAGGTTTTCCTTGGTAGTTTAGCTTCAATTGAATCATGAATTCAACTGTTAAATTACTATAATAACCACAAAATCCCCTTCTCTGATTATAATTTTTATTTGTTGAATTGCTTAGTAACGTAATAATCTGTGATTATTGTTACAAAAATAACAATTGAAGAATCTTAATACAATCATAGCAGAAAGAGATATTCTTAGAGTAAGATATATATATATATATATATATATATATATATATATATATAATCAGTTTATTTTGCTTAAATATAATTCTTCCCACTAGATCAGGACATCTCAGAGGATATAGAAGGCAAGTAGAAAAGCCAAGAAATAACAAAATACACGTAGTATACAGGTTTTTCACGCCGAGTCATCAATACTTGGAATCTGCTGCCCGAAGCAGTGGTGTCCGCACCTTCAATTGACTTTCAAGAGAAGCCTGGACACTCACAGAAGCATACCAGAAAAGGAATAACATAATCCGTAGGCTTTCTGTCCTTGCTACACAAATCTGAATCTAGCTTTCCACAATTTCAAAATACTTTCTAACTAACATTTATGTTTCTTACAATAACTAACACAATAGAATGATTTTAAACTACAAAATTACATTCCTATATAGAACGTACTTATATTTTAAAACAAAAGAATTCATTAAAACAAAATTCTTGAATTATTTATTCAGTAAACCGCCTAATTGAATTTATTTCCAATTATCAATTATTTATGATTATCAACTTATTGGCTAAAAAATAGACCAATATTTCCTAGAATATCTTTTATCGATTTCTCAAATTCATCTCAACAGTCTAAGTTTATCAATATTCTTTTAACAATGATTAGATTGTTCTTCAGTCGATCAGACATTTAGGAAAGCATCTAACTGCGTCACATGGCAAACCCTCACATGGAATCCTCAGGGTCGAAGCAGAAGAGGAAAACCTAAGAACACATTACGCCGAGATGTAGAGACATACATGATAAGAATGAACAACAATTGGATAGAACTAGAAAGGTAGGCTCAATACAGAGTGGGTTGGAGAATGTTGGTCGGCAGCCTATGCTACATTGGTAGTAACAGGTGTAAGTAAATAAGTCAGTCGATCAGTTAATAAACATAATCCGTCAACTGAACAGAAACATGGATTTTTTTTATAAATTTAATAGTTGGATTCGTAAAACAATTGAAGTTAGATCAGCATAGAAAACCTGGAAGCACTGGATGATCGTTTCGTTCTATCCTGGGACTCTCAAGCAGTGCGCATCCACGATCCTGTCTCGCGAGATTCAAACCCAGGACCTATCGGTCTAGCACACGAACCCTTAACATCAAGATCACTGAGCCGGCCGGCATCCAACGGTGTTAATGTCTAACTTCAACTAATGTTCAATGATTAGAAGTATTTCAGTCTAGTTCAACTGAACGCAAAATAACATTTGCAGATTACAATAGTTGAGAACATGAGTCAATTGAAGCTAGACCACCATGGAAAATCTGGATGGCTGTTTCGTCTTATTTTGGGAACCCTCGGCAGTGCTCATCCACAATATCGCCTCGCAAGATTTGAACCCAGGATCTATCAGTCTTGCGCGCGAGCGCTTAACCACTAGACCACTGATTAGTTTATTTAATAGTTAATTTGAATTGGAATGAAACGTATATTACTGATGTTATATCTAGAAGGTTGTTCTTGATATACCGCGTATAACGTGAGCACTAAAACGCCAGAACCCGTCCAAGTCGCAATGCGAAGATAGAATATTAATGAGAGGAATATTGTTCCCCGACAGTGTCCATTATAGTACAAAATTGTCAGGTACTTATAGTTTTTAGTAAGAACGAAATCATCATTACAGTCCTCCAATCCGCATACAGGAGGTTATTAGCATTGACCAATCAGGAAGCTACACGTAGGAATTCTAGGATTTTCTTCCAAAAGATGATTGGATGGAATATCTTCGGCTCCTTCTGAGCCTCCTACAGCTTCCTCGAGTTCACCCGTGGTCCTTCATCACAATTGAATGAATCATTCATTATAGATTGTACCAAACAACAACAAAAAAAACACAAATAACAAAAAAATAATAGTGTTTCTTTTGTTTATTTCATTTTTTTCTTTTTTTAACAACTAACTTACAAACAATTTTCTCTGTAGTATGTATTCTTTCATGATCATGATGTTCTTTTTCCACTTTCATTGTTGTTTGAATTTCTTCGCGTTTCTGTTTGTTCATTTCAATTTCTTTTTCTAATTGAGTTTTCTGGAAATATTGATTAAATATGACTAATTAGTTAGTTAGTTAGTTACTTCAAATATTTCACAAGTGGAAGATAGAAATAATATGGTGGATACTACTTATGTGTCCCCAAATGCCCTGGTACGGCTGAGAGTGGTGAGAAGTCAGCTATCCCTCACGAAATGCTCTCACATTGCCACATGCATACAACCACTGACAGGGAAGTCCTATTCACTGCCTTCTCGCGACATTACTGTTGTTTACGAAATTGAGGGGACGCAAAGCGATTATCCGGCGCTTTAACCGGGTAGGTGGATACGGAGGAGTTGCAAAACCCTGATTCCAAACCAATAGTACACATGGGCTCCAGGATCTTGAGGGAACAAATAGCGTATGAACCAATAGTTAGAGACCGGTTACCATGGGTCTGCATCTCCTTATGTTTCTTTACTACCTTATGAATCAGATCTTTTGATCGAATGTTCTGGGTGTGACCTCCTAAGAAAACGACTGATTTGGGTTTGGGCACTCGAGCAGTATCCCATCCGTCACATAGGTCGAGTGATTTATGTAGCGCATATCTATTTGATGCCTCCTTTTACTAATGTTTATGCGTTTAAATAAATAAATAAATAAATAAATGCTACTCATTGATGTTTAAGACTACAATTGATCAGCCACTTATTGGCAAATATGCATAATGTGGGTCTTATCTCGATATTGCCTTATTTCACAAACATTCTAAGCAAAAATGGATAGTGATTAGTAGTGGAATTCAGAACGAGTATTTCATTTTATTTTGGACTTGTCAGTTAGATTTATCTGTATCTCAGATTTGATGTTCACCCTGAGACTCGAACACAGCACCATTTGCTTTAAACACCATCACGTTATCCACTTAGCTACTAAATTCTGATAGCCACTTGCTTGTATAATGGGGTGAAGTTTTAAATTCATTTGATATTGTTTATTTGAATCTTATCGTTAATACTGGATACTTAGTTCGAGTCTCAGAATGAACATCAACTCTTAGATGCCAGTACACCTAGCTGACAAGTCTTGAATTACACTACTAATCATTATTCATCTTTTCTTAGTAAGTCTAATATTTCCAATCATATTTCAATAAATACAACATTCGATCAATGTTGGTAGATGCAGACTACTTGGTTTGCCTCCGCGTGACTACCGTAACAAGTGGCTGGAGACTGTGGTTGACATGGCTCAGAATCGATCACAATAGTTTAGGTGTATACACTCTCTGTCTTCCCTTAAACTATGAGATTAAAATCGCTTTATATCTTTCTTTCTACCAACTAATTCTTTCTTCCTGTATTATATCCTTATTGCAATTTTTCTATTATAGATTACGACCACTGAATTAACTACTTCTATGAATTCGATATTCATCTTGTTTTGCTAATGAGGTATGGCAATTTGGACGGATGCACATATGTGCCTGATCCTACGTTGTAGGTGACTGACTGACTGAGATACAACATTCATTATTATTATTATTACTGTAATTTGCTTGCCAAATTTGTTTTAATTTTAAATATTTGAAATATTTGTTACTAATTAAATAGATCAGATCAATAAATCATTTGAACCATTGAACATCAATGAATTCTATTGAATAAATTTCATTATTCTTCCTTATTATTCATTATGTGAATAGTTTAAATGGGATGTGATATAAATCAATGTGTTTGAAGTTACTTTTTGTTACTAACTGAGTTAATATTAAAACAGAAAACTAAATATATAACTATTCATAATGAAATACTCCTATCATTTAATTGATTAGACTAATCAAGGTCAATAGTTTTGATACAAATAAAAGTTCATTTAAATAAAAGAAGATATCAACAATTAACTTTACTTTATTGTTGATTGAGTAAAAGAACAATAACAGTTTAATGTAGATTATTCAATATTCAATATTTGTGATGAATTAATGAAGATATTTGAAACTGTTAAAGTTATGTTTATATGAGTATGTCATTGTTATAACTTATGGCCTGTGTGCCCTGTTAATATACAACGTAATCATCATACCGTCAATTAGAGAACAGTGAATTGTCGATCGGACCAACGACGCATAAAAATCGTACGAGCAGTCTAGAATATTTATCGGTCCTGCTTCCCGCCTAGCTCAGCATGTTATGTCCAGAACATCACTCTCAGCCTCCCCGATATGAATCATGTATCTCAAACATACTGAATTTATATACCAACCAGATAGACCACATCGTACCAATAAAATAGAAAATAACATTTGTACAAGATCTAGCAAAAAAGTAGCTATGAATAAGGGAGATGTTGGTTGATAGACAAGGCATAATTCAAGAATGATAAGAGGGACATGAATATGAACAGTTTAGTTATTTAATAATTATACGATAGAAATATACGTATACCATTGGTCCATAAATGGATCCCAAAAGTTACAATTCATTATGCTTATATACTATACGTTACTGTACTATACTATACTATTGATATACATAATAGTTTAGTGATTGAAGTGTTCAACTTTCCATTACTAAGTTTGAGGTTTCATCTTAAAACAATCATCAGCTTCACACAAGTTGGATGGATCTAAGTCGATCAAATGACTCCGTACTTAATATACAAGTTGATAATAAGTACAGAATTGTTATGTATTCAGTGTTGCGTATTTGTATGTGATTTGATAGTTTTTTGTTAATTTTACATAGTTTACTGTAAACATTTGATAGTGAGTGATATATAGACACTATCGGTCAGTCAGCAATAACGTAGAACTTCGTACAAACGTACATCAGTTCAAGTCGCCATAACACATTAGTACAGAGATGCAGCTGTCGATTCAAATCCCATTGTGGTAGAGGTGGTAAAAGTATATGTAATAATCGGAAAGATTACGGTTTGAAGACATTACACAATGAGTATAATCGAGTGAAGTAAATTTGGAAAGAGCAAAATAGAGATAATGGTGCATTTGCACCATTGCCAGCGATTTCGAGCCATGTCATTCACGGTCTCTAACCATCGGTTGCTATCGTCTCGCCGATCCCAACCAATTGTCAATGACTTCATGGATTTGTGCCATATTTTGATCTTACCTCCCCTAGCTTTCTTCCAACCTACTCCAACACCATTAAACACTATATTGAAATGATTCAGAAGAGATTTAATTACAGTGGATGCTTTTCGTTGGTGCCGTGTTTTTTCATAAGCTGGATAGTTTAATTTGAAAGCTTTGTGATCATTCCATTCAAGATGATGTTTCCATGTAACACATTTTTCACTGATCTTATTTCAACAAAATAGTTTATATTTTAATTTTCCACATTATCAATATCTATGTTTCATTGACTGAACAACCATGAACAAAGCGAGTAAATAACCCAGATTCAATTTGAACGAGACAAATAAAGGTGTGGTAAGTGTTATGAAAGGTTAAATCTTATGTATATACCAAGAGGAACACGAATATGAACAGTTTAGTTATTTAACAATTATACGATAAAAGTGTAAGCATAGTATGTGTCCATAACTGGATCGTAAAAGTTACCATTCCTTATTCTTATCGGGACATAACAGTTTGTTTAATAAATCAAGTAGAATTGTATATTGTATATATATTTGATAAAACACTTAGTATTGTAGGTTAGTTGGAATAGATATATGTTGAAAAACTAAAGGTTATTTACTTTAAAATAAACATAGGTAACATATCCCAATTTTGTTCGTATTATAAAAGGATCGGGTGCATAACCTTTTTTAAGTGATGGGAGTTCTATTTCACATTTATCAACCAAAGAATTTCACAATTGAGATTTTTTAACCATTTTCGTCTTTAATTGATCATATTCATTATATCACCGTAATTTGAATTATGATCATTTGAACAGATACACATCTGCTCTAGATTATACAGTTTGTATAGATGAATGATACTTACTTACGTCTATTACCTCTCATCAAGAAGCATAGGCTAACGACCAGTACTCTCCATTCAACCTTGTCCTGGGAAATCATTACCGAATTAAAAGGAATTTTATGAAGACTGATTAATTTTATAAGTTGTGCTCGTCAAAAGTGTATCTTAGTTAGATCGAGTCAGTCAGTCAGCTATAACAAAGGACTAGGCATATATATGCATCGGTCCAAGTTGCCATACCTCATTAACACAACAAGATGGACACCGGATACATAAAAGTAGTTAATTCAGAGGTGGTAATATATAAAAGAAAGATTGCAGATAAGGATATAGTACAGGAAGAAAGAATTAGTTGGTAGAAAGAAAGATATAAAGCGATTTTATTCTCATAGTTTAAGGGAAGACAGAGAGTGTATACACCTAAACTATTGTGATCGATTCTGAGCCATGTCAACCACAGTCTCCAGCCACTTGTTACGGTAGTCACGCGGACCTCAATCAAATAGTCTGGATCTACCAATATAGTTGGATCGGATGCAAGATTTTCAAAGTTCTTCATCAAACAATTAACTATTAAAACCATTGGCTGTGCATCCAATAGTAAATTTCAACCACAATCAATACATTTTCCACTATAGCGAGACAATTATTGTATCTTTTCATTTCATCAGCGATTTGGATGACTCTCCCGGTCTCCCACATTGTACAAGCATTCCATGTACTCAGATTTATGGTTGCTCTGTTTGTCAAAAAGGGTATCAGGCTCGTGAATTCCGAAGGAACTTGGCTTTCATCATGAGGCGTAATAACTCTTCTAAATGAAGACCTTCTAACTCCCAAGGCAGAGTTTAAATGCTTTTGAATTATTTTTTCTGGTTAGCGTTTTCTTAGCGAGTTAGTTTTCGACAGGATGTGTTCGCTTACCCCATGCTCAACCCTCCTTCTATATCCAGGCTTGGGACCGGCAGTAGCCCCAGAAGGACTCCAAGCCCAGTGACAATTAATAAAATGGCACTAAACAACTGTATGATAATATCTCGTTTGATAACTACACGCCATGATCACTTACATATGTAACATATTATAATTAAAATAAATACATAGAATATTATATATCAGTAAATAAGTAGTATATCTACTTACTTGTTTTAAAAGTAAATTTATTTTATTTTTTGTTTCATTAATACGACGTTGATATTTTCGTACAAATAAATTTTGTTCATCATTAAAACTACCAATTTGTTTATGAATTTTACGTTGTTTACGTTGTAATTGAACTCTTTAATGAATAGAATTACCATTATTATTATTATTATTATTATCATTATTATTATTATTAATATTATTATTATTATTGTTTACATAGAAATAAATATCAGAAGGGTTTAACGTGGATAGTATAGTAATTTCAATAGTTGAATTCATGAGTCAGTTGAAGTTAGACCACTATGGAAAACCTGGAAGCACTGGACGGTCGTTTCGTCCCATTGTGCGACTCCTTAGGTTTTTCATGTTGGTCTGGCTTCAACTGACTCATAATCTCAACTATTGAAATATAAATAAGTGTGTGAAACGAATAATATATAGTATACAATTTTAGCATTATGAATTAGTGCTATTTAATGATAAGTATCTGTGGTTAGAAGACACTAAACACTGAGTACACCATTAAGTAATATGGATTGATAAATGAAATGGGAATAGATAAATCAAAGTTATCGACTACTGATTTGATTCATTCTAATAGTTTCAAACTTCTTTTCTGAACTCAAGGCAAACATAACTTGGATCAGCCCTAAATAAGTTCTAGATTAACGATGACATATGACATACAGGATAAAACTAGACAACAGCTTTATTCGAACTTTCTATTCTGAATGGTTATTAATAGTTGTCTACGCAAAATACCTCAGATCCGTTGGCCAGAAATTATCAGCAATAACCTACTGTAGGAGAGAACAAACCAGATTCTAGTAGAGGAAGAAATTAATAAGAAGCGTTGGAAGTAGATAAGACAGACACTGAGGAAAGCACTCAACTGCGTCATAAGGCAAGCCTTCATTCGGATTCCTCAAGGCCAAAGAAGAAAAGAAAAACCAAAGAACACAATACACCGAGAAATGGAGATAGACATGAGAAAAATGAGCAACAATTAGATAGAACTAGAAAGAAAGATCCGGGACAAGGTTAGTCTGTGGTCTATCTTCCATTATGGGTAACAGGATTAAGTAAAGTAAATTGACATAAATCTCTCGCTCCAACAGGAAATCAGTTGCTATCTGGTTAGATCATCAGTGAAGTATATTACAGTGTTATTCATTTGGATCGAGTGATGAGAATCAGTTCATTCAAGATTAAGTTTAAGCTTTTTTTTAAAAAAAATTTCTTCCAATATTAGAATGTCAAATTATTCCTTATTAAATTTGTTGCTTTCAATCAATACCGTCATTAATGAAACGATCCTTTATTTATTTACATTACTTCTAGTGTTTCTTACAAATAAAAGCGAGTATGACGTAACAATTCATTTTTGGTATCAACTGGGATATTCTAGAAAACAAATCATTCATGAATGATGGTAAATCAGTTGATGTAGTTGTAAATCTTCATCAGCCTAGACGGTTGGGTCACGTGTTACGTATGCCTAAACACCGATAACCACGATACGCAATACTGACTAGTGTGGGAGACGGCCGGAACAAAGTTAGGAGCGGCCAAACCGAAACCTGGCATCAGTACTTGAAGTCACTAACTTCTAATCTGAGCTATGTTGGTAGATGCAGACTACTTGATTGGGGTCCGCGTGACTATCGTAATCAATGGTTGGAGACTCTTGGTGACATGGCTGAGAATTGATCACAATGGTGTAGGTGTATACAGTCTCTATCTTCCCTTAAACTATGAGATTAAAATTGCTTTATATCTTTCTTTCTTCCTGTATTATATCCTTATATGAAATCTTTCTTTTATATATTACCACCATTTAATTAACTACTTCTATGAATTTGGTGTTCATCTTGTTGTGCTAATGAGGTATGGCAACTTGAACCGATGAATATATGTGCCTGGTCCTACGTTGTAAGTGACTGACTGAATCATTCATTTAATACTGTATTTGATAAAAAATAAAGTATGCTAAATCAGAAATAAATTAGCCTTTTAACTGTTTACTCAATGTTTACTGGTTCATACACAGATTTCAGTAACTTATGCATCGATCTCATGTATCACAATGTCTTTATTAGTGTGTTGGGTGTTGTTCAAAACAAACTGTTCATCTTTTTGTTAGTCAGGGTATCTAATATTGTTTAACAATGACAAATCACTTATATTGATACAACAAGGATAGTAGTGGTTGAGGTGAGACTATAATTTATGGACGACTTTTGAGCGACGCTAAAGTGACCTTGAGGGTGTTAACCTACTTACTAGGGCTAAATAAAGGGTTATAAAGCAGTTTGAAAAATAAGGATTATGATTTATAGTTGATGGTCAGGATTAGGGATTAGATATAGGGTTTTCATCACAGCTAAAGTGCCAGGATCCAATTTAGCCAAATGGGTGAATGAATCTCGCGCCAAAATTTAAGACCTGTTATCCTAAATCTGATTGGTTCGTCCATAAATTATAGTCTCGCCGTAGTTGATGATGGAAAAATATCACATTTCAATGTAGGTTAACCCTGAGAATGTACATCATAGCCTTCAATAGATACTTATGAATTTGTTCTTATCATTTTGAAATAGACTTTGTAGTGTCGGTTACTATGTTAAACCTATATTAACTTATTCTAGCTTTTGGACAGGCCAATCTATTCATTCTACTTGAGTCACACATTGATCATGTTAATTATTCACTTATCAACCTTGACTATTTTTATATGAGCGCATATGTGTGTGCTCTTCTTATCCTACTCAACACATGTCAGTAGCTTGTTTTTATGTGACTGTAAATATTGACTAACGCTTGGTTCAAGAGAGTTGGTTTATCCGCCATCTCCATTTCGTGTCGTTTCGCTTCACTTCATTCTCTGATTGTTTGTTCAAATCAATGAGTGAAGTAAGTATACATATTCAAAAATCCATTCTTGTATTTGACTTATTTAATTCCGTTATTCACTAACGCGATCTAAGTCGATGATTATATATGGGGATATATCTATTTCGACAGCAAACAAACATACGATATAACTGAAATCAGATCCCGAGCCACTAAAATCTTTATTGATATATAATAATACACTTGAATCATATTGACTAATTGAACATTTATAATCATGAGTATAGAGCGATATTACCTTTCTTTACGTGCATTGGCTAACTGGTCATTGATAATTTCTGCTTGTTGTTTTAAATTATCTATTACACTTCTAGAAGAGAAGAGAAAGAAGATAGGGAATTAACCTTTACAGTAACTATTTATTCAAAACTGTCATTTTAACATGGTGGAGAAGATTTGTAGCTCAGGTGGATGATTTGGTCACGACCAGACCATCCAGCTCAGAGAACAAAACTCCACCAATGCCATTTTAACATTTAGTAAATAAAGAAGGAATGTATGTTCAATATAACTTCTAACCAAAGCCTCTCATGTAAGTAATTTAAACTCAATATGTCAATTATGATTTTTAAATATCATAGGTCGTAAGCAGTTGTTGGGAACAAGATGAGATGAAATGTATTCATACTAATCTGCTAGAATCTTAGTTCTTGCTCTCTTCAAATTAAAGAAAACGTAGTTTGAAAATGTTATTAATTAATGTTACATTAGTTTAATTTATTCACTACTTTACTCTTTGAAGAAGTGACTTAAACTATGTCATGCCGTCTTCTACAACTGACACATAATAAGAACGGTTAATAAAGACAGATTAACTGAATTCATGACATCTATGTTAGACACTATCACCATTGGATGCCCTCTCAGTGGTCCAGTAGGTTAAGCGTTCGCGCGCGAGACCAAAGGCCCTGGGTTCGAATCCCGCGAGCGGGGTCGTGGATGCGCACTGCTGAGGAGTCCCACAATAGGACGAAAGGGCCGTCCAGTGCTTCTAGGTTTCCAAAGATGGTCTAACATCAATCGGTTCATGATCCCAATCAAAAACATCTATGTGTGTTCACCAATTCAACTGTTCCTTTGCAGCCAGTTATATAGGATGTACAATTGAGCGAATTCGTCATCGTATAACAGAACACCATCCCTTATGGTTGAGCAAAAGACAGGTAAGAGTGATTAAAAGTTCTATTCTCGTTCACTTGGTGCACACAGGTCATCAAGTTTAATTGAATAAAACTTTTAAGGTTATCTACCATATTCCATCGAATTTGTCACATCGTTTACGAGTTTGTCTTTTGAACATAACTGAAGCCATTTCCATCCATGTTCACAAACCTAACCTTTGCAGCATCCAAAAGAAGTTTGTACAATCACTCTCGCTACCTTGGCTACCGGTATAGCAGAGTTTAAAGCAGAACTTTGATAAACTATCGTTGTATTTCTTCCATTTTTTTGTATTTTACTTATTCTCAACATTCGTCTCTTGATTTTTACATGACTACTATACTACTGATTATTCATCAAAATATTTCATTAGTTCCTTCTTCTCTTTTTTATATTATGCAACGTAGGAATCGTTTGATTTTCGAAGAATTACTTTGATTATTCAATAGTTGAATTCATGAGTCAATTAAAGCTAGATTGCCATAGAAAACCTAGAAGCATTGAACAGCCGTTTCGTCTAAGTATGAAACTCCTCATTAGTGCCCATTCACGATCTAGCCCTGCGGGATTCGAACCTAGGACTCACCGGTCTAGCGTGATTATGGATTATTATTATCTCCTCTTCCTTCTAATTACTCAATTTATAATCGATATATCATTATGTAACTATTACGTAACGTATCCACTCGATGAGTATTATTTCATTATTGTATATCATATAGATATAGATATTAATGTAGAGCCATGGTGAAAAACTAATTGAGGAGAAATTTCTTCGTGCTCGATTCGTTCCTTCTTTATTCAAAACTGGTTTGATGGGACAATAATAAATGTAAGGTATAATTCAAAAGTCGATATTGCACTATCTACATGAATAGTTTGTAATAACAAAACTGACTGATTGTATAGAAATGTCAATAATCTCTTTTATTGTACCTAATAAATGAAGTTTTATGTTGACCAAACCATCCAGCTCAGAGAACAAAACTCCATCAAAATCATCCACCTGAGCTACAAATCTTCGCCACCATCTCGAAGTTTTATGTGTTTAGTATAAGATCTGGCAAGTAATAAGTAACATACTAGCACTCAAGGGAATCTAACCAGAAAGTCACACAACTTAGATTTCTATTCTAGTCACTGGATAATGGTGTTAAATAGAAGTAGTTCATATATATTATTTCAATATCAAATCCATCAAAGCTGATATTCTGTAACAAACATTTAGTAAGTAACAGTATTATTAAATTTATGGATCATCCATCTAGTCTCTTCAATCATGGATTCAATTTGAATGATCACTCACATGGTGTTTACCTTAACACTGTTATGTGGTGAGTATACAAGATGAACACATTCAACTATACATATTAGTGGCTTTATTCAATTTTTTGGTACAATATAGAATTCTCAGAACCGATGGATCCTGGGTTCGAATCTAGCGGGGGGCGAGATCGTGAATGCTCACTGCTGGGGAGTCCCATACTAGGACAAAACGGCCCTTTAGTGCTTCCAGGTTTTCCATGATGGTCTAGCTTTAATTGACTCATAAATTCAACTATTATATTACTATAATATTCACCACATTCCTCTCTGCCCCCAAATGCCCTGGCACGGTCGAGAGTGAGGAGAGTCAACTCTCCCTCTTCAAATGCTCTCACATGACCATGTGCATACAACCACAGACAGAGAAGTCCTATTGACTGCCTTCTCGCGGCATCACTGTCGTTTACGAAATTGAGGGGACGAAAAGCGAATGTCCGACTCTTTGATCGGGTTGGTGGACACAGAAAGTCCACTCAAGGGAGTCGAGAAACGCTGATTTCAAACTAATGGTGAATGTGGGCTCCAGGATTCTAAGGAAACAAATGGCATATGGACCAATCGTTGATCACTGGCTACCATGGGACTGCATCGCCCTATTTTGCTTCACTGCCTTGTAGATTAGATCTTTAGGTTGAAGTCTCCGGGTGTGTCTTCCTAAGAAAACCACCGGTTTGAATTTGGGCACCCGGGCAGCATCACAGCCCTCACATATATCAAATGAGATTTGTGTGGCGCGTATGTATTTGGTGCCTTCTTGTACCAGTATCTATGTGTTCAGATAAATAATAAATAAACATTCCTCTGAAACAGGTAACCTGCTGAAATATCTAGATCACAGGAACAGATAGCCCAGATATTCAGACAGGCCGCCTATATATATATATATATATATATATATATAGTATGCATTGACTGGTTAAAATAGGAAACAAAAACCTTTATGTACATAAATAAGGAACCCATGTGATATATATGAATCTTAGGATACTTAAATGTCTATTGAAGATCGGATTAACGGAGCACTACTCTAATTTGTGGTAATACACTTATATCAAGCATATAGCAGCTAGAAAATACATAGAAAAAAAGGGATTATAAGTGATATCATTAAATATTTGATTATAGGTGACTTCAGGGGAAACTCAAACTGACACTTTAAGTTCTTGTTTTAACATCAAGATTAATTTATGATACAATTATTATCCATTAATTAAAATGAACCTATTTTTAGCAATTATATTCTATGTTTAATGTTTTATAGTTTAATCAATCACCAGTAATTGCAGAATACACTGTAATCACTAAACCGGATATTGTGGTATCATGAAATATCTGCTTTTTGTTACTTTATCACTCAAGCGGTTTGCTTGAACATCTAGGTTACCTGTACCTTCCTACCATCTAGATATTTCAACAAGTTATATGTTTTCTTGTTGTTTTTAATACATCATTATGGCTATTAATCGCATAACTTTGTAGGGCCAGTGAAATGTCACTAAGCCTTAGCCAACTCATCTGGCAGTTGGGTCACTGAATATTGAACTGATAGTTGATTCCTGTCAAGGTCAAGGACAACCAACGCGCGTCAGTTGATCGTACGCCATGGATTGGCCTATGCAGTGATGGTCTTACTTTCGCTTGTATCTACTTTAACTAATATATTTCTGTAATAACGTCCTTTGTGTTTTACAGTCTTTAAAGCATCTATAGTACCTCGATGCGTCGATGGGGTAATCCACATAAGGTGCTGACCGCAAGGTATGACTTTGACGTTATCTGGTTCGTCACACTATTCCCGTTTAACTTTAATAGGCCCCCAGTCATTCGATATAGATCATCTACCCTGGTGATTTACAACCTAGTCAGGTGTATTTGTGAAAAGTTTACAACATTTCACTGTACAAGTTACAAAAGAGCCAAATGGGAGACAGTGTGGTTGCTGGAAATATGCATCGAAATGAATATACATTAATCAGATGTCGATTGCTGAACTGCTAACATCTATCTAGCGATCATTCAATATTTGTCGTCAGGATTGTTCAAGAAATAAGAAAAGTAAAACTTGTTGAAATACTTCATGCTGAATATTCTATATTGTACCAAAAATATAATATTGATAAAAGCCAATAATAATGATAAAAGTAGGCTTAACAATAAGCGGAAACTGATATCCCATCAAATATCTGATCATGGATAATTCAATATTTCATTACAAGTCAACTTTGAATGAACTAAGTATCGAAAAAACTGATCAAATTCAGTTCTAAACATCAATGGAAACATTCAAGTAAACAGTACTAAGTGAATTTAAAACTTTACCCCATTGCAGAAGCAATTGACTATCAGGACTTAGTAGCTAAGTGGATAACGAGATAGCGTTCGAAGCGAACGGCACTGAGTTCGAGTCCCATAGTGAACATCAACTCTGAGGTTCAGGTACATCCATCTGACAAGTCCCAAATAGGACGGAACGCGAGTTCTGGATTCCACTACTTACCACTATCTATCTTTGCTTAGTATCAAAATAGTCGTTAGATCACACACTATTTATCAATATTATAACTTGAAAGAAAATTATAAACCACTGTATTTAAATTCACTTGATACTGTTTTACTTGAATCTTCCCATTGATGTTTAGGACTGCATTCGATCAGTCTCTTATTGGCATATGTGCATACTGTGCGTATTGCCTCGATTTTGCCTTAATTCATAAGCATTATAAACAAAGATGGGTAGTGACTAACAGTGGAATACAGGACACGTGTTCTGTCCTATTTCGGACTCGTCATTTGGAGGTACCTGCGTCTCAGAGTCGAAGGTCCCTCTAGGACTGTATACGTTTAATTTAATTAAAATTAAAATTAAAAACTGATCATTACATACTTATTTGATAAATTTAAATTTTCAATCTTTTCAAGCATTTCATTGATTTGCTTTTGAAGTTCAGCTGCCTTCTCCGCTTTAACCATATATTCCTTTTCGAATTTTATTACTCTAGAGATATGAAAAAAAACTTATTAACATATGAAAAAACAAATAGATAAATAATTTCTAATAGTTGAGATCATGAGTAGCCAATTGAAGCTAGACCACCATAGAAAACCTAGAAGTACTGGACCGCCGTTTCGTCCTATTGTGGAACTCCTCAGTAGTGCGCATCTACGACCCCGCCTCGCGAGATTCGAACCCAGGATCTATCAGTCTCGCGAGCAAGCGCTTAACCACTAGACCAATGGTCTGGCCGGCATTTGGTGGTGTTAATGTCTAAATTCAACTAATCCACAAAAGTGAGCGATACATCCATCATTGTCATCAGTTATATTAAATAAATAGTTACATTGTTTTAAGAAAAGTACTTTTAAGTGGGAAAACTAAATCGATAGGAAATTAACTAAGTTATATCATCATTAGGATGTATATCTTCCACCTATTTGAAACAAATATCTGTATCCATTATAGGTAACAAAAATGAAATTGTGACTTAAGATGAGTTAGGTATTCCCACTGATAGGTCACAATGATAGAGCTTCTAAAATCTGTTGATTTCGAGATAAATCATTTCATAAGTATAAATGAGTTTCATTGAGCCATATAGAAAATTATAGTGGCATCAACACTGAAAATGTAACAAATCCAATGTTTGGGAATCAGTTTTTATGATTTTATAGTTATATCATTGAGTTTATCAGAAGACTCATTATGTGATATGAACATATGCGCTTGGAATATTGTATTAATCTCAAATCTTGCATATACTGAAGATGGGAAGGTTTTAATAGATAATGCATCCAAAAAGTAGTGGCTTTTGTTGAGAGGCAGCTCATAGAAGAAATAACTTACTTTTACTTACTTAAACACATAAACACTGGTACAAGAAGGCACCAAACAGATATGCGCCCATAAATCATTCGATTTATGTAAGGCCTGGGATACTGCCCAGGTTCCAAAACCCAAATCGGTAGTTTTCTTAGGGAGACACGCCCGGAGACTTCGACCTAAAGGACTGACCCACAAGGCAGTGCAGCATCGTAAGGAGATGTATTCCCATGGTAGCCAGTGACCAATGATTGGTTCATACGCCATTTGTTTCCTTAGGATCCTAAAGCCCAGGGTTTTCCGACTCCCCTAAGTGGACTCTCTGTGTCCACCAACCCGGTTAAAGAGTCGGACATTCGCTTTTCGTCCCCTCAATTTTGTAAATGACAGTAATGCCGTCAGAAGGCAGTGAATAAGACTTCCCTGTCTGTGGTTGTATGCACATGGCCATGTGAAAGCATTTGGAGAGGTAGAGCGGACTCTCCTCACTCTCGACCGTACCAGGGCATTTGGAAACCTAAAGGAAGCAAACGCTTGGCCAATCATTTCATTATTTTATTATACTGAAAAGCACTGGAATCTGGGTAATGTATGGAAAGATTCACGAGAAACCTTCAGAGTGAGTTAATAAATTACTTTGTTTTAGGATACCCATATTTTTCTATAAATGTTTCCAATCATTAAAACATCCAGACATTGTGGTTTTTAAAGACAAACTTTATAGTATCAAATTAATTATTGTCTAGTAGAGGGAAATTGAACTTCTAATATTAACCAAGACTAATAATGAGTTATTTGGATTCCATTGCTAGTACACTTCATTAAGTACTCGCCTCTTGGAATGGGTTTTACTTGGTAACTGAGAAGTGAGTCCTGTACTAGGTGGTTTTTATAGATATAGTCAAACCTTTTACAGTAATTATATACTTATGAGTGAATGGCTCTGAAGTAAATTCCAGATATTTAGCCAAGAGCTTATGACTGGTTGAGTTTCTATTATCGGCTATAAGTCAGTTAGGCACTACGATATAAAGTTATGATCTCTCTATACCATAAAATAACTTATGTTAAAGGTGTAGTTCCTTGTTGTCTAGATCAAGGATTCGGGGTTCAGTTCAGTAATCGCTCATGGCTGTTTACTGGTAATAAGCCACAAATTTGTTGATGGAAATGATTGTCACCTCGCCCTTTTTGTATTGCCAATATTTTTCCCAAATTCTATTTGTCCGTAATGAAAATTATTTGTTTAAAATCCAGCTAACTTATACCGAACCGTAGACTGATAGATCTTGATTAGATTCCTCGTAGAAAGGCTAACAAGCAGTTCATAAATATTATCTTATAATATTCTGATATTTTCAATGGTACTTCAATCAACTTTATCCAAGAGCTGTAGTACTGTACAAACGTAAAAAGGTTCCCGTAACGTAATTTGATAATCAATAACTTCGTTAACTAGTAAATTATTCAGTAAATTAAATATTTACATAATTTTCTTTAGCAATATTGATTATGTTTACGTAAACCTTAAAGGATTTTCAATGCATCTAAAGTTACGGATGCAAAACGTTGCCATTTAGAGTTGAAGATATTCGTAAGCTACTAGTATTTGATCACAGATGACTTAGAAATATTGCTGGCATTTGCTGAGATAACCGAATAAGTAATAGTGAGGTTAGACGCAGGGTATTGAGGAACGATGGTAAATCAATTGATGAGGTTGTGAATCTTCATCGACTGAGATGGTTGAGCAACATGTTTCGTATGCCTGAACACTGATAACCACAACGCGCAATACTGACTAGTGTGGGAGACGGCTGGAAGAAAGTTAGGAGCGGCCAAACCGAAACCTGGCATCAGTACTTGAAGTCACTAACTTCTAATCTGAGGCATGTTGGTAGATGCAGACTACTTGATTGGGGTCCGCGTCACTCTCGTAATCAATTGTTGTTGACTGTGGGTGACATAGCTCAGGTGTATACACTCTCTATCTTCCCTCAAACCGTGAGATTAAAATTGCTTTGTATCTTTCTTTCTACGAACTAATTCTTTCTTCCTGTATTATATCCTTATATGCGATCTTTCTTTTATATATTACCACCATTGAGTTAACTACTTCTATGAATTTGGTGTTCATATTCTTGTGCTAATGAGGTAAGCAAAATTGGACCAACGTATATATGTGCCTGGTCCCACGTTGTAGCTGATTGACTGACTGACTGAACCAAAGATTCAACTATGATACCAGAACATTGAATGAACTATACACTCTGTAAGTAATTTTGAAAAGTAAATGGAAAGGTCTAGTTATAATGTGATTTATCACAGGGTAATTAACCACACATCACGGGGAACCAGATAGATCATATTTGTATGAATAAAAAATTCAGAGGGACAATGGAAAACTTGAGAAGCAGGAGAGAAGCTGGCATAGCTTCAGATCACCACCTAGTTTTGGACAATTTAAAACTGAAATTAAAGAAGGACTGAAAAACTGGACAAACAGCACTACAAAGGTTCAATAAGGCCTTCCTTCGAGATACTGACAAATTCAACTAATTCAAGATAGCTCTCAACAACAGGTTCCAAGCCTTACAAGATCTCCTAAAGGAAGAAGAAACTACTATGGAGGACAACTGGACAGATATCAAAGAAGCATCAACATCGGTATGTCAGGAGGTATAAGTATTTATAATCAATTATCCACCCAAAATAATCAGTGTTCGTTGACTGGATATCATCAGCAACAACCTGCTGTATGAGAGAACACACCAACTTCCAGATGAAGAGGAAATTAGGAAAAGACGTTGAAAATGGATAGGATATACATTACGCAGCTCATCAAACTGAATCAGGAGGCAAGCCCCAACTTGGAATCCTGAAGGAAAGTGGAGAAGCGGAAGGCCAAAGAACACATTACGTCGGGAAATAGAATCAGATATAAAATGGATGAATAACAACTGGAAAGAGCTGGAAAGGATTGCTCAGGATAGGGTTGGATGGAGAGTGCTAGTGGGCGGCGTAAGTTAGTAAGTAAGTAAGTACGTAAATTATTAAATTTCAACATAATTCACGAAATTTCAATCCATTTTTACGATATTCTATGTTATTGATAACTATTCAATTTAAGTATTCTGATCATCTTTTTATTGATCTATAATCGGCAAACTCAATGCATTTTCATACACATAGTTCCCTTTATCATTTTGAAAAGAGCAAGAACAAAGATTCTAGCAGAATAGCATGAATTCATTTTTCATTTCGTTGGTTCTCGTCAACTGCTTACAACCTGTGATATTTAAAAATCATAATTACATAATGGGTTTAAATTGCTAACTGAATATTGTAAATATATACCTAATGTGAAAGAATATTCTACAACATTCATTGTGACAACAGTTCAAAAGTGGGTTAGAAACAATCGATTACATAATGAATAACATTGAAGGAATGTAGTGAATAGAGTTCAGTTGAAAGATTATTAATTTGAAAGATAGTTGAAAAAAATAAAATAGAGTCAATGATGTAATAAATGCAAAAGAAAAAAGAAAAAAAATTTTATGGTGCAGTGAAGGAATATTTGTCACCAGGGCAAGGAAAGATTAACCACCGTCTCCTTTTGAATACATAGGTCAGGTTTTTGGTGTCTAATAGCAACGGCTTCAACAAACTTCAGAAGACTAGAGTTTGGCTGCTTACTAATCTCCTTGAATGATTGTTGGGTATCGACCTGATGTCTTGTATCAAGGAGATGTTTGGTGATTGCACTATTCAGAGTCTTTCTTTCCCTTGTTCTAAGACTTTTTGGAACATGTCCAAAAAATTTGAGATATGCCCTCCTTTTTGTTCGGCCAATGTAGCTGCTTTGGCAGGTACACGTAAATTTATAAATACAATTGGCCGTAACATGAAAAGAATGCTTATCAACCTTTGATTGAATTATTGAACATGTTGTTTTATACAGAATTTGAAGTTTGGCCTTAAGATAAGTTCTGGCTAGCGCTGTATTCAGTCTCTTGTTGATAATTTGTGCGACGTCATCACCTTTAAAGTTAAGATTTATAGATAGTGGTTTCTTATTGACCATAGTTATTACCGTCTTCTTTTCCTTGGGCCTTTTATATTTGTCAATAAACTTTTGTGGATAAAAGTTTTCTTTTAGACATTTTTCTACGTTCATTAATTCTTCTTCCAGTTTGTCGGTGGTACATATCTTTTCTGCCCTATAAAATGGTGTTTTAACTAATGCCTTCTTGTGGCTGAGTGGACAAAAACTATTAAAATTCAGGTAAAGGTCATTCCAAGTACTTTTTCAATAAAGCGAACGCTGGACTGTCCCGTCTCTCTTACGTTTGATAGCAACACCAAGAAAGTGGAACATGTTATTCTGTTCGTGTTTTATAGTAAATTGTACGTTAGGATGGGTGTTATTGAAGAGTTTTAGCAGGCGGATTGCATGTTGTTTATTGTTACAGACAATAAACGTGTCATCAACATATCTGGAATATTCCGTCTTTTCGTTAATTGCCTGTTTGAGCACCATGTTTTCAAGATACCTCATAAAAATATTTGTCAGAATTTGACCTAGTGAACTTCCCATTGCTACGAAATCGATTTGACGATATATGGTGTTATTTAACTGGAGTTGAACGTCTATTGTGCACATTAATAGTGGATTTTTCGAATTCCGAGGCTGGTGAAAGTAGGAGATCATAATTCTGACAAATTATATCAATATTGTTAAGAAGTGGTATATTGGTGAACAAGGATGTTGCATCAAAAGAAACCATGAACTTATCGGCAACATTCGTACGATTTAGTGTATCAGCAAACTGGAATGATTCTTTTAACGTATATGTTGCTAATCTCCGACGGAGTGGTTCTAGTTTTTTCTGCTAGCCAGCGTGCAACTTTGTGATACGGTGAGTTGATCATTGATAGGATAGGTCTAAGGGGAACGTCGTGTTTGTGAACTTTTAGTAAACCATATATATGAGGTAGATGTGAGCCACATGGTTTTAAGTCATTATAAGCATACCTGTGATTCATTTTTCTGTTGAATCAGTTAAATCTGTTTTGGATTTATCTACCTTGAATCCCAGTTGATCGTCTAGGAGTGGCTTCATCTTAGTGACATAATCAGTTGTATTCATTAGAACGACACCTGAACCTTTGTCCGGTTGTAAAATCATCACCAAATTAATAACCTTATATTATCAACTGAGCTCTACTCATTTATTCCTATCAATGTTTACTTGTTTCTAGCCTTTTGAACTGTTGTTAAAATGTTCTTTTACATAAGGTACAATATTCAGTCTAATAAATTTATTTACGCCCTTGCTATGCTCTACTAAAGTGTCTTCAATATAACCTCCAACCAGACTCATTATGTAATTATGATTTTAAATATCACGAGTTGTGAGCAACTGATGAGAATCAGACGAAATAAAAACGAATTCATGGTATTCTCCTAAAATGTTTGTTCTTGCTCTTTTCAATGCATTTTGATTGATTAAACTGAGTGAACATCAAATAGCTTCATCTACAAAAACTGATGTTGTTACTCTAATTAGCAAGGCAGGAAAAAAATAGAATCGAATATTTTCGCTTGCAGTATTGTAATTGGAGTCGCGAGTTATTGTGACTGTACACAAGTGCATCAACTAGGAATTTTTTGGAATAACTACATTTAACGCGGTGGCTTAAAGGTCATCTTCTCGTCGTCAAATATGAACTCTCCAGATCAGAAGCTTACTTCTTTTAGACCTGAATCCTGAAACTTTATCTAACCCGACATTCAAAGCCGTGTAAATAAACTATGAGGTTAGAACCTGAACATTACTGAAAGGTAGTAGGAAGAGAGAGTAAGATGATGATAACATTGAACCTAGGAGCAGGATTATTATGAAACGAATAGAAGAGTTCTGACCGACTGAACCAGTTACCACAAAGATCCACAATTTCTTAGAAAATTCAGATCAATTGATGAATGAGCTGCCACAATATGACGGTATCAAGAGGTCTACAGTTCTGAATTTTCGAACAATGTGGTATTTCGATTATTGTGGTGGTCGGAAATTGATAAATTATTTCAAACCTTATTCTTACTCTGAACATTTCTTACGTATTGAAAATTAGTATGGTCAAGTTGTTATTTTGAAGCATAGATACCTGAAACGTCTTTATATGGTTGTCCCTGAATAATCATGTCGCTTATATGTATACTAGAATCTAAGTCACTATTTCATTATATCCTCCGCTCTTGATGAGCTTTAGGGTAGCTCATGTCATCTTTCTTTTACTTAGATAAACTACTTAATATTTGAATAGTAGCACAAACCTCTTTCTAAAATATTTTAGCCGAGTTTATAAAACAAATATCTTACTCAGTTTCTTTTGTCTTGAAAACTTTTTGTAGTTTTTCCTTTTCAGATTCATAACGTTGTTCATCTAAAACAACATATCACATCACAATTAGTTCAATTTCCTTACAATCAACAAATGTGTCAATCCAAAAGAAAAAAGATCATCTATCAATCAGTAAAGATGTTTAATGTGAACCTAATAAGGCTGTTTTACAGAATTCAAGATTTATGGAATATCAGGAATATGCGTCTATCAGAATAGGGTTGCGGAGATTATTAAGTTTTTGGTTGAGATCATGAGCTGATTGATGTTAGATCACCATTGAAAACCTGGGAGCACTGGATGGCTGTTTCGTCCTATTGTGGAACTCCTCAGCAGTGCGCATATATGTGCACTAGGATATTTATATCTATCATTTTAAACAAATCTGAGAACATTTTTAAAGGATAATCTCTACATAGATTACTTGAATAATAGGTCTTCTAAGAAAATGTTTCTATTCTATTATCTAGAAGCTTTAAATGTGCTTGACAAATAAACGATGTTAGTGAATATTTGGTTACTTTTATCTATGTTTATATAAATAAAGCTATTCATTTCTGATATAACTGCATAGGAATATTGTAATAATCCTTATTGACCTAAAACAACAACTAAGATTATAAGCAAAAATAGATAGTGGCTAGCAGTGGAACCCATTTTGACGCGCGTTTTGTCCTATTTGGGACTCGTCGGCTGAATGTGCCGGCATCTTAGAGTTGGTGTTCACTCTGGGACGAAACGCATGTCCTGGACTCCACTACTAGCCATCATCCATCTTTGCTTATAAAGCTTGTAACCTAAGACAATATCGAGGTAGTCCGCACAGGATGTACATACGCCAATAAGAGACTGATCAATTGCAGCCCTAAATAAAAATAGGAAGAAACGAGTAAACATCACCAAGTGAATTTACTACTAAGATCAGCTAAAGAGCTGATGAAAACTAAATAGTATTCAACATATATATATAATTTTAACAACTCCGTGTACATACGTCAAACTGAGAGAACTTTATTCCAGAATGCTCGTGAACATACGCTTAAATGAATAAAAGATGTCACAAAATCTATGAGCCATCGTGAACTTTTCTAATGTGATATGTTAATGATCATAGTATTGAAGTAGAGGAAGCTTAACTAATATAAAATCAGGTTCCAATTAATTTATCAAGAGGCATCGTAGTAACTATCCTTGGATCATATGAAATAAACAGAGACTATATTTCTAAAAGAAGACATATCCAAGTACTTTGTTGACTATGACCTAAAATAAAACTTCTATATTTCTCTTCAACTCTGCTTATATGAAATATTCTTAATCATCTTTCTCAATTTTGTACCGTTGCATAACATTCCTCCATTTAACGTAGTATGTTCATATAATTTTCAGATCCGAGATCCTACATTTTTTATTTAAGTCTAAATCGATATAGATCATATAGAGTAGATAAAAAACATACATCTGCATATCATTATAGCACTAGAACAATAGACCAGAAACCTCACTTTCACACAACATAGCACGCTATATATATATATATATATATATATATATATATATATATATATATATATATATAATTCACTCTCAATAATCACTGTAGAATAGTAACATTAACTAGCCAGAATAAGCCATTGTGATTATCCTAATTAGTAGTAAATAAACTGGAGAAAGTCACTGCAGTTGACTTTTCTACAAAAACAAAACTCATCCTTAAACTTTTAATTAGTATTAAAGGTGAGACTAGAATTTATGGACGAATCAATCAGATATAAGATAACAGGTCTTGGATTTTGGCGCGAAAATCATTCATCCATTTGACTAAATAGCGTTTTGACATTTTAGCTGATCTCAGTTCGTGATGAAAACTCTAAATCTATATCCTAACCGTAACCACCACCTGTAAATCATAATTCTAATTACTTACACCCTTGTTTGGTCCTAGTTATTAGGTGGACACACTCAAGGTCACTTTGGCGTCACCCAAAGGTCGTCCATAAATTATGGTCTCACCATTTTAAAAAGATTAAAAAATTATAGTTTAGACGTGCTCGAACATTTAAAGTATTACATTTATATGTTTGAATTTTCATATAATAAACTGACAAAGTTTAGAGTCATAGAAAACAAACGATGATTGAATGGCTGTTTCGTGCAGTCTTCAGAACCTCTCATCAGTAATGAATAGTAAATTAACATAGAGTTAAACCCAGGATCATTATGCTTTGGAATGAGTATTGTATATATAGACCAATAATGGTGTAGGAGTAATTTGGAGGAGAGCTAAGGGCGGCTAGACCAAAACATGGCACAAATTCATCGAGTCATTGACAATTGAACTGAGCCATGTTGGTAGGTGTAGAATACCTGGTTGAGATTCACGAGACGATTGCAACCGATGGTTAGAGACCTTGAGTGATAGGGCTCAAAATCGTTTGCAATAGCGCAGGTGCATCTACTCTTTGTGTTCTCCCAAATTCTAATCTTCTAAATTCTTTATGTCCCTTTCTTTTTTCTCTTTTCAAGTTTATTTCACTGTATTATACTCTTTGAATAACATCTTCAATCCCTAGTGTTTCCAATTACTGCCTCTACTTTTACTACCTCTACCACTGTAGGATTTGAATGGAAAATTGTATCTATATGCTAAAGTGGTATAGCAATTCGAACTGATGTACGTACGTATGAAGTTCTAGGTTGTTGTTGACTAACTGACACCAATAATTCATAACCAAAATAGTTGAACTTCATGAATTTAGAAAGATCATTCAAATGATCATCAATTCAATCAGTTATATTTATTTCAATCCCTGTATGATTTAACCCTACTAATCACAGTAAAGTTAGTTATTTACAGAAACTAAATACAATTTAAACAATCTATAAAGATATAAATTCTAATAAACTAAGTAGTAGTTAATACGAATATTCGTCAAGATTAGAACGAATAGTTTGACAGAAATCGGGCGCCGAGTATAGAGAAGTCATTATATGTGAAAATTATATTTTGATTATTACCCTGAAGAAGTCCAGACAAGTTAGCTGGACAAAACGTTGGAATTATTTAAATTTCAATCGCTGAGAATATTTCAAATATAATTAGTCACATATAAGTAGTACTTACATAATAATAAAAATTTGAAGGATACCAATATTATGAAAGTCTTATGATAATCTACCGTGACGTTTGTACTTATATGATGTCGTTCAGAAGAACGACGAAAGCTCCACGACCAAACCATTCAGCGTAGAGAATAAAACTCCATCAAAGAGTTAGATAAATTTGGTTAAAAAAAACAAACAAAAAACATTTTGCTTCATTTAAACTAACCGGCTTTTAAAATCTCTTTTTTCTTTTCATATGCTTCAATATTTGTGATTGAAGTCTTTTGTGATTCTTCAATCTATGAAAAGTTGTCAACAAGAAAGTGAAAGTGACTGACAGAAAAGAAAAATTTATGAAGTCAATGTGTTCATCCTAGTTGGATCATGTAATTTACTTATTCAGCATTGGTTAATGTAATTAATAATTAAGTGCTTGTGTAAGATTATCAGTTAGACAGCTACAATGTAGGACCAGGCACATATATCCATCGGTCTAAGTTGCCACACCCCATTAGCACAACAAGATGAACACCAAATTCATAAAAGTACTTAATTCAATGGTGGTAATATATAAAAGAAAGATTGCATATAAGGATATAGTATAGGAAGAAAGAATTAGTTGGTAGAAAGAAAGATACAAAGCAATTTTAATGTCATGGTTTAACGGAAGACAGAGAGTGTATACACCCACGCCATTGTGATCGATTTTCAGCCATGTCACACACACTCTCTAACCATTAGTTACGATAGTCACGCGGACCCCAATCAAGTAGTCTGCATCTACCAACATGCCTCAGATTAGAAGTTAGTGACTTCAAGTACTGATGCCAGGTTTCGGTTTGGCCGCTCCTAACTTTCTTCCAGCCGTCTCCCACACTAGTCAGTATTGCGCGTTGTGGTTATCAGTGTTCAGGCATACGAAACATGTTGCTCAACCATCTCAGTCGATGAAGATTCACAACCTCATCAATTGATTTACCATCGTTCCTCAATACCCTGCGTCTAACCTCACTATTACTTATTCGGTTATCTCAGCAAATGCCAGCAATATTTCTAAGTCATCTGTGATCAAATACTAGTAGCTTACGAATATCTTCAACTCTTAATGGTCATCCCAAACATGCTGGTATTGTTGCTCAATTCTACTCGGAGACTCTGAATTTCATCAGCGTCTTCACCAAACAGGACTATGTCATCTACGTATTCTAAGTCGATAACTGAACCTCGTGGAAAGAGATCAATGCCCAACAATTCAGTTGACGAGAATTTTATTTCCATCAGTAAGTCTATAATGAAGTTGAACAAAAATGGAGATAGTGGACAACCTTGAAGGACCAACAGTCTGTATGTTATTTATAAGTAACCACAATCAATCTATGCTTTAAAATGCTTGTGACTTAGTTACAATATTGAGGCAATCTACACAGGATGCACATACACCAAAAGATATTGATCAATCCTACTCATCAACATTAATTGGAAGATCCAAACAACTAATACATGTAAATCTGTATGTTAGTTGAAAGCAATAAGTAAGAAGCATTATTTCCTCTAATATCTAATTTATGTGACCCTAACCCCTTACTTATGCCTGTTACTCCTCGTGAAGGAACATAGGCCGCTCACCAGCTTTCTCCATCCAACCTTTTCCTGGGCAATCCTTTCCAGCTCTTTCCAGTTGTTATTCATCCTTTCCATATCTGCTTTCATTTCCCGACGTAACGTGTTATTTGGCCTTCCTCTTTTCTGCTTTCCTTCAAGATTCCATGTTAGGGCTTGCCTCGTGATGCAGTTTGATGATTTGCGTAATGTATCTCCTATCCATTTCCATCGTCTTTTCCTGATTTCCTCTTCAGCTGGAAGCTGGCTTGTTCTCTCCCACAAAAGACTGTTGCTGATGGTATCCGACCAATGGATGTTGAGTATCTTGCGTAGACAGCTGTTTATAAATACTTGTACCTTCTTGATAATGGTTGTTGTAGTTCTCCAAGTTTCAGCTCCGTACAGTAGAACTGCCTTGATATTCGTATTGAAGATTCTCACTTTGATATTGGTAACCCTAACCCCTGTGGCTTCATTCATGTACAGTAAATCACTATCTATCTCTTATTTCTATTATCTCTCATATATAAACCATGGATTTGATTGTTTATTCTCACTAATACTACTCGATAATTTATTTTTTATTTGAAATAAACCATACTTTTTCAACTATTTCATGAATACATAGTAGCTATCACAGATGTTAGCTTTGCCAAATGATACGATAGATGAAAAGAAGCACAAAATACTCTATTCAATCTGATTAAAAGCAGTCTGTGATAGAAAGGAAATCTCTCCTTCAATAGTTACTAAGTTGTATTGTAGTGAACACGAACACCAGTAGGGAACAATCGAATGTATTTAACACAAAATTACAGGACTTGTTAATAAAATCTAACAATCATAAAGTAAATACTGAATTTGCAAAATGACTCAGACTTCATTGTTCTTGCATTTTTATACAAATTGCATTCTGTTTTCATTCTTTACTGTTTGATCCTCTTGTCTCTCTGCTGCCAGACCTTCTGTTCACGACTAACATCCTATACTACTTATGTCAATATAAGTAGCACACACCACAGTATCTGTTGCTTCATGTTCAATAGTTAATTACTGATTTTCACCATCCAAAGATCAGTATATGGGATAACAGTTTCTATACCTAATATTTTAAATCATCTTATTGAATACGTTTTTAGTGACCTGGGATCTGACTCCAATGAATGATTGCTGTTGAAATATACATCCTAATTATTCTCGTTTATTATTATCGGCTTAACCCGCTTTAGTGTATAACAGAATTAAATAAAACAAATACGTGAATGGATGTTTGAATATGTATATTTTGTACACTCGTTGGTCGGAACGGACAATCAGAGAATCGCAGCAAATGAAGAGAAGAAAGAGATAGCGAAGCGAAAGGAAAAGACGCGCAGTAGAGAAGGCATATGAGCTGACTCCCTTTAATCAAGTGTTAATCAATATTTATAGCCAGATAAAAATAGGTTACAGACATATGATGAATGAGATATGCAGTGCCCACACATACTCTCATATAAAAACAGTTAAATGTGATAAGCGAATCATTAACATGGTCAAAATGTAGCTTGGTAAGAATGGATAAACTGGCTTGTCTGGAAGCTAGAATAAGCGATGTGGGTTACACATAGGACCAGCCACTACACGTTCATCTTCATACTAAATTAATAAACGCAAGTTTCCTAATGTATTTTCCTTGCTTAATTGCATGCTAGTTATGAACTCATGTACAAATGTTACATTTTTACTGAATTACGATACACTATATTTAGATATTGGTTCCATTACTATATTCGAAATGAAAAACAAAAGAATTCCTTTAACTACCTATTGTGAATCGCGAGGTGGCTACTCTAAATTCTACCGATTGACCAGCTTCAGTTATCCCAGTACGACCCCAATACTGTACTCAATCTCCAATATATCAGGACACGAACCGTAGATGAGAAATTGTTTATGGGGTCAGGAGCAGAATCATGATTTATAAACAAATGCCTATTTATACAGTTAGGATTACTATAAATATTGACCAATCGAAAAATGACAGTAAAATAGTATTGACCAATGGGAAAATGACACGCGGAATAAACATTGATCAGTAGGGAAACAACCAATAGGAAAATGACACCATTTAACATTCAAGGGTAGCATTAGACTTAACCGGATAATTGTTTTAGGGATATTTTTCTGAATATCCCAACACCACCATAAGGTCAGAGCATGGAATAAATATCCATCCAACCAAGTTGTTACACCATTCCAACAGATCAAGATGAACAATGAAAGAGTCAATGTAGTGGGAATAACAATGATAATAAAAAGACTAAACATAAAGAATATGATTTGTAAAGAAGGAACAAAATGAAGATATGCACGTACGTATATTTTGGTAGAGTTTTGTTCTCTGAGTTGGATGGTTTGGTCGTGGAGCTTTCATCGTCCTTCTGAAAGACATCATCAACACAAACTTCAGGTAGAAGTGAAATGTTCTAATTCCTCTACATGTGGCTTACAGCTTGTCCTGTCTAATCAATAATGGTGTAGGAGTAATTTGGAGGAGAGCTAAGGGCGGCTAGACCAAAACATGGCACAAATTCATCGAGTCATTGACAATTGAACTGAGCCATGTTGGTAGGTGTAGAATACCTGGTTGAGATTCACGAGACGATTGCAACCGATGGTTAGAGACCTTGAGTGATAGGGCTCAAAATCGTTTGCAATAGCGCAGGTGCATCTACTCTTTGTGTTCTCCCAAATTCTAATCTTCTAAATTCTTTATGTCCCTTTCTTTTTCTCTTTTCAAGTTTATTTCACTGTATTATACTCTTTGAATAACATCTTCAATCCCTAGTGTTTCCAATTACTGCCTCTACTTTTACTACCTCTACCACTGTAGGATTTGAATGGAAAATTGTATCTATATGCTAAAGTGGTATAGCAATTCGAACTGATGTACGTACGTATGAAGTTCTAGGTTGTTGTTGACTAACTGACACCAATAATTCATAACCAAAATAGTTGAACTTCATGAATTTAGAAAGATCATTCAAATGATCATCAATTCAATCAGTTATATTTATTTCAATCCCTGTATGATTTAACCCTACTAATCACAGTAAAGTTAGTTATTTACAGAAACTAAATACAATTTAAACAATCTATAAAGATATAAATTCTAATAAACTAAGTAGTAGTTAATACGAATATTCGTCAAGATTAGAACGAATAGTTTGACAGAAATCGGGCGCCGAGTATAGAGAAGTCATTATATGTGAAAATTATATTTTGATTATTACCCTGAAGAAGTCCAGACAAGTTAGCTGGACAAAACGTTGGAATTATTTAAATTTCAATCGCTGAGAATATTTCAAATATAATTAGTCACATATAAGTAGTACTTACATAATAATAAAAATTTGAAGGATACCAATATTATGAAAGTCTTATGATAATCTACCGTGACGTTTGTACTTATATGATGTCGTTCAGAAGAACGACGAAAGCTCCACGACCAAACCATTCAGCGTAGAGAATAAAACTCCATCAAAGAGTTAGATAAATTTGGTTAAAAAAACAAACAAAAAACATTTTGCTTCATTTAAACTAACCGGCTTTTAAAATCTCTTTTTCTTTTCATATGCTTCAATATTTGTGATTGAAGTCTTTTGTGATTCTTCAATCTATGAAAAGTTGTCAACAAGAAAGTGAAAGTGACTGACAGAAAAGAAAAATTTATGAAGTCAATGTGTTCATCCTAGTTGGATCATGTAATTTACTTATTCAGCATTGGTTAATGTAATTAATAATTAAGTGCTTGTGTAAGATTATCAGTTAGACAGCTACAATGTAGGACCAGGCACATATATCCATCGGTCTAAGTTGCCACACCCCATTAGCACAACAAGATGAACACCAAATTCATAAAAGTACTTAATTCAATGGTGGTAATATATAAAAGAAAGATTGCATATAAGGATATAGTATAGGAAGAAAGAATTAGTTGGTAGAAAGAAAGATACAAAGCAATTTTAATGTCATGGTTTAACGGAAGACAGAGAGTGTATACACCCACGCCATTGTGATCGATTTTCAGCCATGTCACACACACTCTCTAACCATTAGTTACGATAGTCACGCGGACCCCAATCAAGTAGTCTGCATCTACCAACATGCCTCAGATTAGAAGTTAGTGACTTCAAGTACTGATGCCAGGTTTCGGTTTGGCCGCTCCTAACTTTCTTCCAGCCGTCTCCCACACTAGTCAGTATTGCGCGTTGTGGTTATCAGTGTTCAGGCATACGAAACATGTTGCTCAACCATCTCAGTCGATGAAGATTCACAACCTCATCAATTGATTTACCATCGTTCCTCAATACCCTGCGTCTAACCTCACTATTACTTATTCGGTTATCTCAGCAAATGCCAGCAATATTTCTAAGTCATCTGTGATCAAATACTAGTAGCTTACGAATATCTTCAACTCTTAATGGTCATCCCAAACATGCTGGTATTGTTGCTCAATTCTACTCGGAGACTCTGAATTTCATCAGCGTCTTCACCAAACAGGACTATGTCATCTACGTATTCTAAGTCGATAACTGAACCTCGTGGAAAGAGATCAATGCCCAACAATTCAGTTGACGAGAATTTTATTTCCATCAGTAAGTCTATAATGAAGTTGAACAAAAATGGAGATAGTGGACAACCTTGAAGGACCAACAGTCTGTATGTTATTTATAAGTAACCACAATCAATCTATGCTTTAAAATGCTTGTGACTTAGTTACAATATTGAGGCAATCTACACAGGATGCACATACACCAAAAGATATTGATCAATCCTACTCATCAACATTAATTGGAAGATCCAAACAACTAATACATGTAAATCTGTATGTTAGTTGAAAGCAATAAGTAAGAAGCATTATTTCCTCTAATATCTAATTTATGTGACCCTAACCCCTTACTTATGCCTGTTACTCCTCGTGAAGGAACATAGGCCGCTCACCAGCTTTCTCCATCCAACCTTTTCCTGGGCAATCCTTTCCAGCTCTTTCCAGTTGTTATTCATCCTTTCCATATCTGCTTTCATTTCCCGACGTAACGTGTTATTTGGCCTTCCTCTTTTCTGCTTTCCTTCAAGATTCCATGTTAGGGCTTGCCTCGTGATGCAGTTTGATGATTTGCGTAATGTATCTCCTATCCATTTCCATCGTCTTTTCCTGATTTCCTCTTCAGCTGGAAGCTGGCTTGTTCTCTCCCACAAAAGACTGTTGCTGATGGTATCCGACCAATGGATGTTGAGTATCTTGCGTAGACAGCTGTTTATAAATACTTGTACCTTCTTGATAATGGTTGTTGTAGTTCTCCAAGTTTCAGCTCCGTACAGTAGAACTGCCTTGATATTCGTATTGAAGATTCTCACTTTGATATTGGTAACCCTAACCCCTGTGGCTTCATTCATGTACAGTAAATCACTATCTATCTCTTATTTCTATTATCTCTCATATATAAACCATGGATTTGATTGTTTATTCTCACTAATACTACTCGATAATTTATTTTTTATTTGAAATAAACCATACTTTTTCAACTATTTCATGAATACATAGTAGCTATCACAGATGTTAGCTTTGCCAAATGATACGATAGATGAAAAGAAGCACAAAATACTCTATTCAATCTGATTAAAAGCAGTCTGTGATAGAAAGGAAATCTCTCCTTCAATAGTTACTAAGTTGTATTGTAGTGAACACGAACACCAGTAGGGAACAATCGAATGTATTTAACACAAAATTACAGGACTTGTTAATAAAATCTAACAATCATAAAGTAAATACTGAATTTGCAAAATGACTCAGACTTCATTGTTCTTGCATTTTTATACAAATTGCATTCTGTTTTCATTCTTTACTGTTTGATCCTCTTGTCTCTCTGCTGCCAGACCTTCTGTTCACGACTAACATCCTATACTACTTATGTCAATATAAGTAGCACACACCACAGTATCTGTTGCTTCATGTTCAATAGTTAATTACTGATTTTCACCATCCAAAGATCAGTATATGGGATAACAGTTTCTATACCTAATATTTTAAATCATCTTATTGAATACGTTTTTAGTGACCTGGGATCTGACTCCAATGAATGATTGCTGTTGAAATATACATCCTAATTATTCTCGTTTATTATTATCGGCTTAACCCGCTTTAGTGTATAACAGAATTAAATAAAACAAATACGTGAATGGATGTTTGAATATGTATATTTTGTACACTCGTTGGTCGGAACGGACAATCAGAGAATCGCAGCAAATGAAGAGAAGAAAGAGATAGCGAAGCGAAAGGAAAAGACGCGCAGTAGAGAAGGCATATGAGCTGACTCCCTTTAATCAAGTGTTAATCAATATTTATAGCCAGATAAAAATAGGTTACAGACATATGATGAATGAGATATGCAGTGCCCACACATACTCTCATATAAAAACAGTTAAATGTGATAAGCGAATCATTAACATGGTCAAAATGTAGCTTGGTAAGAATGGATAAACTGGCTTGTCTGGAAGCTAGAATAAGCGATGTGGGTTACACATAGGACCAGCCACTACACGTTCATCTTCATACTAAATTAATAAACGCAAGTTTCCTAATGTATTTTCCTTGCTTAATTGCATGCTAGTTATGAACTCATGTACAAATGTTACATTTTTACTGAATTACGATACACTATATTTAGATATTGGTTCCATTACTATATTCGAAATGAAAAACAAAAGAATTCCTTTAACTACCTATTGTGAATCGCGAGGTGGCTACTCTAAATTCTACCGATTGACCAGCTTCAGTTATCCCAGTACGACCCCAATACTGTACTCAATCTCCAATATATCAGGACACGAACCGTAGATGAGAAATTGTTTATGGGGTCAGGAGCAGAATCATGATTTATAAACAAATGCCTATTTATACAGTTAGGATTACTATAAATATTGACCAATCGAAAAATGACAGTAAAATAGTATTGACCAATGGGAAAATGACACGCGGAATAAACATTGATCAGTAGGGAAACAACCAATAGGAAAATGACACCATTTAACATTCAAGGGTAGCATTAGACTTAACCGGATAATTGTTTTAGGGATATTTTTCTGAATATCCCAACACCACCATAAGGTCAGAGCATGGAATAAATATCCATCCAACCAAGTTGTTACACCATTCCAACAGATCAAGATGAACAATGAAAGAGTCAATGTAGTGGGAATAACAATGATAATAAAAAAGACTAAACATAAAGAATATGATTTGTAAAGAAGGAACAAAATGAAGATATGCACGTACGTATATTTTGGTAGAGTTTTGTTCTCTGAGTTGGATGGTTTGGTCGTGGAGCTTTCATCGTCCTTCTGAAAGACATCATCAACACAAACTTCAGGTAGAAGTGAAATGTTCTAATTCCTCTACATGTGGCTTACAGCTTGTCCTGTCTAATCAACATCGAGGTGTACAGGACAAGCTGTGAGCCACATGTTGAGAAATTAGAACATTTCACTTCTACCTGAAGTTTGTGCTGATGATGTCATTCCGAAAACTAAACCATCCAGCTCAAAGAACAAAACTCCACCAAAATCATCCACCTGAGCTACAAATCTTCTCCATGTACGTATATTTAAACTTAGGATCTAAGATACGATAAATGTTGAATATATCAACACCACTAAGACTAGTTTCGAGTCGTTCCCTTACATACCTACTCAGTTAATAGAGTTGTAGTAGATAAAAATATCTCCGCTTCAAACCCGGTCTTACATCTTAAGATAAACATTGAAACCGTTCAAAAATTTTCTTGGAAACTATGAAGAGCATTTCAGTTTTGAATCACTTGAAATACAACAAAATCAAATTTACTTTATAACAACTAAGTAAACAAAACACTTGGAACCAAATTCACAAAGTTTGGCTTTATTAAACCAATGAAGATTGTTAGTTATATGTAAGGTTTGTAGAAGATTCCTACGATTACTCTTTTCTGACACATAAGGCATCATTGATAAGTCTTTCTAATTGAATGCTAGATTTAGTTTCTAAGCTCTTCTAGTAACTCTCAGGCATAGATCTACACAACAACTTGAACACGAGAGAAAAGGTAGGAAATATGCAAGAAATACCTTACTCCAAAGAATCGTTTATGTGCAGAAAATCTAATGTTTTTATAGTATTTTAGATGTCTTTGGGTTTCTCGAGAATTCTGGAACGCCACTAAACATAGTAGCAGTATAGTAATCAGTCAGTCAGAAACTTTACATGTGACTTTTCACAAACTCCTACTGAACGCTGATTGGATAAGATGTTTTTCAATGTTTTCAAAGCCTTGCTTGTCTTATTACGAGAAGTTTTCGGGATCTCTCGAACAATCATGTAAGAGATGCCTCGACATTACCTATTTATCATATTTGAATTGTGAATTATAAGATTCGAATAAATACAGATGATAAGTCTTAAATAGGATGTAGTGGTCATTCACTACTGATCATAATTCAAATATTCTAAAATTATTTGATCAAATGATTAGTGGAACCTTCAGTGCCTTAACTACTCATTCATCATAAAATAATGGAAATTCAAAACAGAAAACCCCCGAATCAATAGGTGGATTAATTAATGTTATTAGTGAATAATTCATGGAAGTTCACCATAAATTAGTCAGTATTTGATCAGCTTTCAAACCGAGCAAACATATGTGTCAGAAGGGGTGTTTTATGGATATTATAGTAATATCAGTAGTTGAGATCATGAGTCAGTTGAAGCTACACTACTATGGAAAACCTTAAAGCATTGGATGGTCGTTTCATCCTAGTGCGAGACTTCTCAGCAGTGCGCATTCACGATCATATATGTATTCTGATTATTCTATTTTAAGAAAAATATATGTGGAAACTATTTTGGGATTAACTAGGCGGCCTGCTTGAATATCTGGATTACCTGCGCCTGTTATCCAGATATATCGACAGGTTATCTGTTTCCTAGTTTGTTTTAACAGATCATTATGTCAATTAATTGCACAATCTATTCAGGTGCGTTTGTGAAAAGTTTACGACCTTTCTCGATACAACTTACAAAAAAGTACAGTCAGAGATATCGTGATGGCTGGCAATATGCATTGAATATAATGAACATTAGTCAGATGTCGATTCCTAAACTGCTAGAATCTAACTGGAGATCACTCAATACTTGTCTTCAGGATCGACTAAGAAGTAAGGAACGGAAACTTGTTGAAATTAATTTGTGCTGAGAATTCTGTATTTAAATAGTTGAGATCATGAGTCATTTGAAGCTAGACCACTGTGGAAAACCTGGGGACACTGTAGACCACTGATCCGGCATCTAACCATGTTGATGTATAACTTTAACCAATTCACAAAATTGAGCAACCGTTCATTATTGTCTTCAGTGAGTTACTAAAACGAAATAGCCGTCCAGTACTTCCAGGTTTTCCATGGTGGTCTAGCTTCAATTAACTCATGATCTCAGCTATTAAAATTACTATAATGCCCAAAAACCCCTTCCGATATTAATTCTATATTTTACCAAAAGTTATAATATTAAATAAGGCCAATAATAATAATAATAATAATAATAATAATAATAATAATAGGAAGAAGAAGAAGAAGAAGGAGGAGGAGGAGGAGGAGAAGGAGGAGGGGGAGGGGGAGGAGGAAGAGGAGAAGGAGGAGAAGGAGAAGGAGGAGAAGGAGAAGAAGAAGAATAATTTATAACGTACTTTTTTCAATTCTTTTCTTATATTTTCTAAACTTTCTTCATGTTCTTCTAACATTTTATTTAATGATTGTTGTATGAAATCACTGAAATCAGTAAATAACTTAACAGTTATAGAAATAATATAGAAATTAAATGAAAGAAATAGAATAATTATTTACAATTAGATTGGGGTTCCGTAAAGATTATAGTAATTTAATAGTTGAACTCATGAAGCAACTAAAGACCATCATGGAGAATCTGGAAGCATTGGATGGTTGCTTCGTCCTAATATAGGACTCTTCAGAAGTGCGCATTCACGATCCCTGTTCATTCTGGTAAGAATCATGTGCTCACTAGTGACTAGCTTCAAGATAGATTTTCTATAGTTCTAGTGAGAAGCAGTGACCAGTGGAATTAAACCGGGTCTGTTGTGAAACAGTATCTCACTGAAGACAATGGTGGACGGTGGCTCAATTTCGTGAATTGGCTAAAGTTAGACATTAACACCGTTACATGCCGGACCAATGGTCTACAGGTTAAACGTCCGCATACGAGACCTATAGGTTCTGGGTTTGAATCCCGCGAGCAGGGTCTTCGATGCGCACTTTTGAGGAGTCTCGTACTAGGACTAAACAGCCTTCCAGTGCTTCCAGATTTTTCATGGTGGTCTAGTTTCAGTTGTTTCATGGATTCAACTACTAATTTACGATGAAATATTTTAGGGTAATTCAATCGTTCAAAGAAAATATCATTTTAAAACAAAAATCCAAGACTTCAATTGATATGCATATCTATATTTATACCCCACTTAGTAAATGAGTTAGTAATGATTAATAGTTATTCATGTAGTGAATGAAGTTAAAAGTAGGGTAATTACTCAGTGATTACACTAAACGATTACAAGTAATTTGTTACAAATTTAAAGATGGTGGAAAGTGTGGAAGGTTGTATTTTACTACAGTAGCTGTATGTTATCGTAATTACCACTACAACTTAAAATCCTTCAAAAGTACATCGAACATATTTTGTATTTATAATGAATGCCATTATTCTGATTATCCTCTTTTAAGTTTCTTTTAATCTTGTTGATTTGAAGAAAAACTTAAGATTTTGAAGATGCCACAGGTATTCGGAGTTTGACAACGCTTCAACCAGTAACACCTTGTAATATGAATCATACCCACCAAGTGAACTCAAAAGACAGAAGCGAGGAGGTCCGAAGATATATTTGATAAGCTATCAATATATCGAGGATCGTCTGATCTAATCTGGCTAGCGATTGCAGGAGTTTTTGAGCACGGCATTCCCACTCGTGATCTGGTGCGGATGCAAGACCGAGCTCCCTCAGCTAGGCGAGTCCATTAAAAATAATTTGGTCAGCATCCAATGTCGAAAACTTCCAGAGCTATTTATTTTGGGGATTTACTTACCGCTGCAGTGTAAATTTCGATAGTGTAAGTCTTTAAATCTTATCTTAATAAGGTTACTTAATAGAAATTTCTATCTCTTTCAGCATTGTTCTAAGCACAGATTAGAAATGTTTGGATAACAGTCAAAAGACAGGAATATTTGGATTTCTTTATTCAGTCCTATGTATAGTCAGGTATGTTCAATGTTGATAGGTATCAAAGTGAAATGAAATAACTGTGCATTAACTAGACAATGGAACTAAATATTCTATGAATGAAGTAAAATGAGTCAGCTATTACAGTTCAGTGAGTCAAACCCTGGACTAATTTTTTTGATTAAGATCATGTGATCGATGAACGGCAGATCACCGCATTGGATAACCGTTTCGTCCTAGTACGAGACTCCTCACTAGTGAGCATCCACGATCTCGCTCATGGGATTCGAACCCAGAACCTATCGGTCTTACGCACGAACGCTTCACCTGTAGATCACTGAGCCAGCATCCAACAATGTTAATGTCAAACTTCAACTAATCCACTAGTTATCCAGAGATTAATGGTTTCAGTGTTTATCATCAGATATCTAACATCAGGAAAAAAGAACTAAATTGGTGGGGGGTTTTTTAACTTTATCAGTTTATCACACAACTACATCTACACTTAACTGACTCAATATAAAACAATTCATCGTAAGAATGACCCCAACCTGTTTTGACACCATTGTAGAGTGAGCGACAAAACAATCAGCCAATTTTGACACACTCCATGTATTTATATCTATCCATCAACAAATTTTTGATCCAAGATTAATTAAAACGTTAATCGGTTGATTACGATAGGGAGTTCATGTAGATCTTTGGATTTTTATAGTTAGCATTTCGGACTGATCTGTTTAAGATTAAGTGATACTAGAAAGTTGTTTCGTCGTAGTATGAGACTTCACAGAAGTATGAGTCTGTGATCCCACCACCAGTGGTTGATCCTAGGACTATTGGTCTCCCTCATAAATGCAAACAAAGATCAGGCCTAAGTTTTAACTGTAAAAAAGATAGAAATCTCTACAGATCCCCTATGGTAATTAATGATCATGTGCTCACTAGTGACTAATTTCGAGAGGTGATTCCGGAATCCTAGTGAGAAACCGTGATCAGTAGAGTCAATCCATGTCGAGTACGAGGCAGTTACCCATCAAGTAACATTGGGAGATGGTTGCTCAATATTAAAAATCCATCAAAGCTAAACATGTAAGCCACTGTATGCTGGCTCATTGATCTAAAGGTCAGACGTTTGCGCGTGGAACCGAAGGACCTAAGCCTTGATCTCCTATAGAGAAGCTGTGGATGCCCATTGGCGAAGAGTCCATGAACAAGAAGAAACTGTTGTCCACTGCTTCTTGATCATCAGAAGCTGTTTAAAAAAGATCAATCCGGGTTGTTAACTATAAGAAAGATAAATGGGTAGTCAGGATGAAATAATGTACTATCAACTTTTGTGGCCCAATATCTGACTCCAGTTATATCCTATGATTTCTATCGAAACATACATACCACCAACCCTTGTACATAATTATCGACTTAAATCGCTTTAGTGTATAACGGAATTAGATAAGTCAAGTACAAGAATGGAGTTTGAATCGGTATATTACGTACACTTGTTGACCCAGACAGACAATCAGGGGAACGAAGCAAAGAAGTGAGTACGAAACGAAATCAGAGAAGGCATGTGAGCCAACTCGATTTAATCAAGTTTGAATCGATATTTATAGTCAAGTAAAAGTACATTAAAGACAGATGATGAATAAGATAAGCAATGTACACACATAAGCTCACAGAAAAACACTCAAAGTTGATAAGCAAATAATTAAGAAGGTTAACAGACGAGACTGTAATTTATGGACGAACAAATCAGGTATAAGATGACAGATCTCGAATTTTGACGCGAAATTCACTCACCCATCTGGCTAAATAAAGTTTTGGTATTATAGCTGATGTCAGTTCGTGATGAAAACCGTAAATCTAATTTATAACCCTGACCATCAACTGTAAATCATAGTTCGAATTCGTCACACTGGTTTATAACCTTCATTTGATCCTAGTTATTAGGTGAACACTTTCAAGGTCAATAAAAGGTCGTCCATAAATGATAGTTTTACCGATCAACATTTGACTCAAGAAGAATGAATAATTTCAATGGTTGAGATCATGAATCAATTGAAACTAGACCACCATTGGAAATCTGAAAGCACTGGATGACCATTTCATCTTAAATTGGTCTGTTTAGAAGCTAGAATAACCCATATGAGTTTGATATAGTATCAATCACTACACACAATTAACTAACCGTTTTTCTTCAGCTGCTTTAATTTCAATTTCTTTCTTTTGAATTGTATTTAATAAAGACGATTTTCGTATTTTACATTCATGAATATTATTGTATAATTCATCAACACTATTTGATAATGAGAATTCTTCAAATCTTTTACAACGTAATACTTCACTAACTTCTTTATGTGGTCTATTAAAATACAAAATTGTGAAGTGAACAATAATGATTATAATGAAGCTGATGATAGTGATGAAGAAAGTAACCATAATATTAATCAGTATTATACAAGATTTTTCAGTAAATGTTGTCATTTTCATTTGATTTGTGTGTGGGCTGCGATATTGTCCGGGTGCCCAGACCGAAGTAGGTGGTTATCTTAGGGGGCCACACCCGGAGCCTTTGACCTAAACGTCTGATCTACAAGGCAATGGAGCATCGTCCGAAGATGCAGTCCCATGGTAGCCGGTGACCAACGATTGATTCATACACCATTTATTCCCTCAGGGTACTGGAGCCCATGTGCACCATTGGTTTGGGATCCGGTTAAAGCACCGGACATTCACTTTTCGTCCTCTCATTTTCGTAAACAACACCTCACCACGAGAAAGCAGTGAGTGGGACTTCCCTGGCAGAGGCTATATACGCGTGGTAGTGTGAGAACATTTCGAGAGGGAGAGAAGGCCCATCTCACTCTTGGCCATACCAGGGCATTTGAGAGCATTATATATATTTTTGGTGCCCTCTCGTACCAATATATATGTGTTCAAATAAATAAATAAATTATACAAGATTCATCAATCTACGCTTCCAAACATTTCATTGTTAAGTTAAGTAACTTCTTTTGAGAGTATATTAAACAAGATACGCATAAATATCATCATGACAGCATTGATCAATGTAGCTACACAAATACTCAAAATGTTTACAGATATAGAGAACCAAGAGAATAAGAGCTTGATTTTTATAAGGCTAATTATTTAAAGTGGAAGACGTTAAGTAGATTGTAATGGTTGATATTCAATAGAATCATTAAGCTTCGTATATAGTTCGTCCTAATAATCGTCACTAGATAATGCTCTAGTGGTGTATTAATCAGAAGGTGAATACGAAGTGTTGATTACGTTTATTATTGCATCATGCACAGATAAGCAAAATTACAGGTATGTTAAACAAGCATGAAAGAGTAGTGCCGAAAAGCAAGCGGGAAGGTGAATGAGCGTGCGAGTCGAATGAGTGAGTCCATAAACAGGATTAAAATGTACACTTTCCAAGTTTAAAAAAAATATTTTGATGGAGTTTTTGTTCTCTGAGCTAGATGGTTTGGTCGTGGAGCTTGCATCGTTCTTCTGAACGATCTCATCAGCTCACACTTCAGGTAGAAGTGAAATGTTCGAACTTCTCCACATATGGCTCACAGCTTGTCCTGTAGACCTCGATGTCGATTTATTATTGTTGACATTTAACCTGTCATTGTTTACTTCTTTATCTTGGTTGTATGTTCCATTGATTTGATTCTTGGTCCTATAGTTTTTCCATAACTTTTCTGATTGGTTTAGAAATTGGATCGATTTAAATGTGTTTGTTGATTGCTGATTGATCTGAGTGCCAAACATTTAAAAATTATCTGGTGTTTTTAGAATTACCTTCATCGAAGATTTCTACATTTTTTCAGTCGTACAAAGCGGACGCATTACTTGTCTTCTCCTGCATGAACATCAGTTAGAAGTCAAACACCATGACATCTCACTCATATCAATGCACGTGAACAACTGCGGGCACACATTCGACTGGAAAAGTGTTGATATCTTGAATAAAGAACAATCTAAAATGTTTGAGACTCATCAATCAACAATCAACAAGCACATTGAAATCGATCCAATTTATTATCCAATCAGGGAAATTATGCACAAACATAGGAACAAAAATCAAACCAATCGAAGATACAACCAAAGCAAAGAAGTCTAAAGTCGACAAGAACCAATCAACATCGAGGTCTACAGAACAAGCTGTAAGTCATTTGTGGAGAAATTCGAACACTTCAATTCTACTTAAATTTTGTACTGACGATGTTGTTCGGAAGAACGATGAAAACTCCACGATCAAACCATCCAACTTAGAAAACAAAACTCCATCGAAATCATCCACCTCAGTTACAAATCTTTACCATCATCTTTAACAAAATCTATTAGACGTTTACCTACATTTCTAATGTTCTGTTTTTTTCATGTTGAACACTGAGCGCTTTTTTCAGTTTTTTCTGTAAATAAGAAAAAAATTACACCTTAATAAAATGCAATCTTTAAAGATAATCCTGTTTTTGATGGAGTTTCGTTCTCTGAGCTGGATGGTGTTGATGTTGTCGTCCAGAAGAAAGATGAAAGCTTCACGACTAAACCATTCAGCTCAGAGAACAGGAACTCCATCAAAATCATCCACCTGAGCTACAAATCTTCTCCATCATCTTTAGAATAGTCCATGAAAAATGTTAATTCTCAAATTAGTGAAATTATATAAAGGTTAGGGTTTTGATTTAACTAAACGGAAACCAAAGAACATGTGGTCATTTTTTTAAAAATAAAAAAATATATCACAAAATGTAATCTCGGTGACACTAATTTATGGACGACCTTTGAGCAACGCTAAAGAGACTTTGAGAATGTCCACCTACATACTAGGGCTAAATGAGGATTATAAACCAGCGTGAGGACCACATCACAGAGAACCAGATAGATCATATTCGCATCAATAAAATATTCCGAAGGACAACGGAAGATATGAGAACCAGGAGAGGAGCTGACATAGCTTCAGATCACCACCTAGTTACGGCCAATTTAAAACTGAAGTTAAAGAAGAACTGGACAACTGGACCAACAACACTACAAAGATTCGATAAGGCCTTCCTTCGAGATACTAAAAATTTCAACGAATTCCAAGCCTTACAAGATATACTGAAGGAAGAAGAAACTACTATGGCGAAAACCTGGAAAGGTATCAAAGAAGCTTTAACTTCAACGTGTCAAGAGGTTGTGGGCCTAAAGAAGCATCATCATAAGGAATGGATCTCTATAAAAACACTGGACAGGATCAAAGAAGGGAAAAACAACAGCCGATCACGTGCAGAGAAAGACCAAGAACAAGCTGAGTACACAGGAGCAAACAAGCAAGTGAAGAGGAGCATTAAAGCCGACAAGCAGAAATACGGGGAAGAACTAGCAACGACGGCGGAAAAAGCAGCAAGAGAAGGAAATATGAAACAGCTTTACGATACAACGAAGAAACTAGCAGGGGAATATAGTAAACCAGAGAGACCGGTCAAGGACAAAGAAGGCAAGCCAATCACTAAAATTCAACAATAGCGGGACAGATGGGTAGAATACTTCGAGGAACTCTTGACTATGTCGGCTCCAATGAATCCACCGGACATCGAAGCAGCACACACAGATCTTCCTATAGATGTCAATCCACCAACTACGGAAGAAATCAGAATGGCCGTCAGACAAATCAGAAGCGGGAAAGCAGCAGGACCCGACAATATACCAGCTGAAGCACTGAAGTCAGACATCGAAGTAACTACAAACATGCTTTACCTTCTATTCAAAAAGATTTACGAGGAGGAACAAGTACCGATGGACTGGAAAGAAGGGCACCTCGTCAAGATTCCAAAGAAAGGAGATCTGAGCAAATGTGAAAACTACAGAGGCATTACACTACTGTCAATACCAGGGAAAGTCTTCAACAGAGTGTTGCTTAACCGGATGAAAGATGCAGTAGACCCCCAACTTCGAGATCAACAAGCTGGATTCCGTAAGGATCGGTCGTGCACTGACCAAATTGCGACGCTACGGATCATCGTCGAACAATCAGTTGAATGGAACTTGTCACTGTATATCAACTTCATTGATTATGAGAAAGCGTTTGACAGTGTAGATAGGAGAACATGATGGAGACTTCTTCGACACTACGGCGTTCCTTGGAAGATTTTCAATATTATCCGGGACTCATACGACAGACTATAGTGCAAAGTCGTGCATGGAGGACAGCTGACAGATGCACTCCTAGTAAGGACCGGAGTCAGACAAGGCTGTTTACTCTCTCCCTTCCTCTTTCTTCTGGTGGTCGACTGGATTATGAAGACCTCGACATCTGAGGGAAAACACGGCATACAATGGACGGCTCAGAATCAATTAGACGATTTGGACTTCGCAGATGAGTTAGCCCTCCTATCGCATACACATGAACAAATGCAGATAAAGACAGCCAGTGTAGCAGCAGTCTCTGCATCAGTAGGCCTCAACAGCCTCCTGTAGGAGAGAACACACCAACTTTCAGATGAAGAGGAAATTAGTGAAAGACGATGGAAATTGATAAGACATACATTACGCAAATCATCAAACTGCATCACGAGGCAAGCCCTAACTTGGAATCCTGAAAGGAAACGGAAAAGTGGAAGGCTAAAGAACATATTACGTCGAGAAATGGAATCAGATATGCAAAAGGATGAATAACAACTGGAAACAGCTGGAAAGGATTGCCCAGGAAAAGGTTGAATGGAGAATGCTGGTGAGCAGCTTATGTTCCTTCACGAGGAGTAACAGGCATAAGTAAGTAAGTAACAAACTAGAATAACTCTCGTCAATTTAGATCACACACGCTAAATACTGAACATTAGGAACAAATTCTTTTCTGTGAAATAGAAAGAAACCTAGAAATCACACAATTTGCTTAAGTGTACTTTGTTAATAGTGTAATGTTAATATTTCAGTGGGAATATTTAAAAGCATAAAGCATCATCAGTTTGATGGTAAAACAAACACTTTGGTTTCCAATATCACGTTCCTTGATTTTTTAAATTCCTTTATTAGTGAGTGAAATAACCTACTTCAAAGTTTGAGTAAACTCGAAGTTCTTCCGTATGTATAGATTAACTGCTCGGTAAAAATTACTAGAAGTTATATCAGTATCAAACAGTCACTTCATTCTGACTTCAGGAATTTTCAGCTTACCTATAATGGTGACATTTCTTTTCTAATATAATCTGGTTACTTTAAAACTAGTAAGTAGTAAATATGGTCAAACAAAATTAAAAAGACAATGTTTACCGTTTCTTCTTCCAATTTGATAACTTTTCTTACTGCATTTCTACGTTCTTCTGTTATTTCTGTATTTAAATCGTCCAACATCTTTTGAGTTTCTTTCACCTGTCCAAAAGTAATGTTTTTTTTCAGATAACAGGTCTATTTATAATTACTAATCATTGAAATGTAAATATTAACAAAAGAAGACTAAACAAAGATGGATAGTGGCTAGCAGTGCAATCCAGGACGCGCGTTTTGTCCTATTTGAGACTCGTCAGCAGGATATACCTGCATCCCAGAGTTTATCTGTACTCCGGGACTCGAATCCAGTACCGTTCGCTTCAAACGCTATCGCGTTCTCCATTGAGCTACTAAGTCCTATCAATTAAGGCTATATCGAGGCAATCCGCATAGGTTGCACATATGCCAACATGAGACTGATCAATTGCAGTCCTAAAAACCAATGGGAAGATTCAAAAAAACACTACGGATTAAATTTAAACTTCACTCCATCGCACAAGCAAGTGGCTATCAGGACTCAGTAGCTAAGTGGATAACGCGATAGCGTTTGAAGCGAAAGGTACTGAGTTCGAGTCGCAGAGTGCACATCAACTCTGAGATGCAGGTACATCCAGCTGACGAGTCCCAAATAGGACGAAACACGCGTCAAACTGGATTCCACTGCTAGTCATCATCCATCTTTGCTTAAAATGGTATCTGTTTACAAAAGTTGAATAATGGAGGCCTGCCTGAATAACTGAGCTATCTGTTCCTGTTATCTACATATTTCAACAAGTTATCTAATTTTTTGTGTTTTAATATATCATCATGCCTATTAGTCGCATAAACTATTCAGGTGCATTTGTACAATTTACAAAAGAGCCTAATCAGAAACATGATGGTTTTTGGCAATATGTAGCGAAAAGAATATACATTATTCAGATGCCGATGATTCCTGGACTGTTAACATCTAACTGGCGATCACTCAATATTTATCTTCATGATCGGTCAAGAAATAGGGAACATAAATTTCTTGAAATACTTTTTACTGAAAATTCTATATTATACCAACAATTCAATATTGAATAAAGCCGCTAATAATAATAATAATAACATCGAATTACCTTCAATTCAGTCATTTCAATTTCTTCAATTTTTTGATTCAAAAATATTTGTTTATTTGCTTTATTATCTAAGCAGTTATTTAAAGCTTCAAGTGTAACACTATTTTCTTCATTTGACTTTAATTCATGAAGTCTAAATAGAAAAGTTTGAAAATTAATGAATCGATTGAAGTTAAACATTAGCATTATTGGATGCCAGTTCAGAAGTCTTAAGGTTAAAGGTTCGTGTGTAAGACCGAAGGTTCTGGGTTCATAGTCTGTGAGAGGGGTCGTGGATGCACGCTAGTGATGAGTCTGTGAATAGGACGAAAGGGTCGTCCATTGCTTCCAGGTTTTCAATCGACTCATGAATTCAATTATTAAATGAATGAATGATATAAAAATCCGATAAATTATTATCATGACAGTTTAAATTAGAAAGGTAACGGAGATCAAATATGAAGCCAGTAGAAGTGAAATATAAAAATCGAGATAGCCAATGATAAATGAGCCTGAAAGATAGATATTAAGGTTAGTTAAACTTTAGTTTTTAGCCTGAAAACCCTTATCTTCAATCGAATTTTTGAAACTCATAGAAAACGTTCAACTGAATATACTTCGCGTAACTATGAAAAGTGTTACTAACAAGTCATGTATATTGAGAAGATGAATAGGTCCGACATTGAAGTGTTTGGAATTTAAGGCAAATTAGTATGACTCCACCATACATTTTAAGAAATACATTTTGTTGTTTCTAAGGCTCGAACCACTTTCACAACAACTCATCCACTTTGAGATACTAGTTATTCATCAAATTACATCAACTTTGAACCTGTTTCAATACATACCACAAGCTGGAATGCTTAAAAAAACTAGCTTAGTGCATACTTCAGTATATAATTGCTAGCAAGAGTGGTAACTGGCACATTTCCCTTACAAAAAATAACTAATCTCCAAAAATATCTAAAAAAGAGAAGTGCTTAAAGGTTATAGTTGAGTTTGGACACAATACCCTGCAGCTGAAATATATGTGTCTAGATTAACGGACATCGGAATGCGAACAAACTTTGGATGTAACATGATAAAATATTCAAATCATCAAAACAAATGGAATAAAGGTGAAAATACGTCCTAACAAATCATTTTATAATTGAATTTAAATGGTAGAGGATAGAAGATTCAAGGTAATATTCAGTTAGTCAGCTACAAAGTAGAGCCAGGCACATATGTGCATCGATCCAAGTTGCCATACTGCATTAGCACAGCAACATGAACACCGAATTCATAGGAGCATTAAACTCAATGGTGGTAATATATAAAAGAAAGATTGCATAGAATGATATAGTACAGAAATGATACATTGTTTATCACTCACAAATACACTATTGAACACACATGCTTCTCGTTCCCATTTATCAGCTATCACGATAATAGGACACTAGCATATTCATCGTCTATGTTTACAAATCACATTGATATCCTCATTGCTTGATGAATCTAGATACATATCTAAAATTATATTGATCATACTTTGGAAGATTGACTACTTATAATTGTGGATCACAAGCTCAAAAGACGAACCCGAACACGCCTTCTGCTAAAATTTAAGTAACGTCTCATATTTTTCCTTGAGCATATTTTATATTTCGGCATATCGTCAGATGCCTCTGATCTTTTTCTTTAATAATCTTATACTCGGTACCATCTATCGCATCCGAATTCGCTTAGCTGATGACTTTATTTTGGAGCACTCCAGCTATAGAGTGCAAATAACATATGCTTGATATCAGGAGACTTTAATACACCTGATATTAGTTGGACTGTGATGACCACGGAGGAATATATAAACTCATTTGATAGTAGGTTCCTGATAACAATAATAAAGCATGCGTTAGTACAGCATCTATCCAAACCCACACGTTTTGGTGCAAACCAAGGTTCTTCTCTGTTAGACTTGGTAATCACTCATGAGATTGACAATACTGTCGACCTAAATATTCTTCCACCGTTAGCGAATAGCGATCACTCTGTTTTATCATTCACGTTTAGAACTAGGGCCATGATATACGATCAGGTTACACCCCGCCCAAATATATGGAAAGCTAACATATCAGCCATCCAGAAGTGCGTTGCTAAAACTGATTGGTCTGTAGATACTAGCTTATCAGTTGAAGAAACATGGTCTGTATTTAAAAGCAAGCTTAGTTTAGTTACATCCTCGCTCATACCATACCTGATACCGCGTAGACCGGATAAAGTCCACCATAGATAACTAAACCCGTCAGAAAACTTCTTAGAAAAAGGAAAAAGTACTGGAATATGTTTATCTACACTGACTTAGAACAATACAGATCCAGTTATTGTAAGATTAGCAATGCTTGTAAAGCGTTAATAAGTAAGACTAGACGATCATATGAAAAACAATTGGTTAGGAATTCTAGATATAGTCTGAAACGGTTATTCCCGTATATAAAAAGGCAAACTCAGAGAAGCGATGGAATTCCACCACCTTTGATACAAGAATATCCTTTAATCTTGGCAAGAAATGATACCGAAAAACCTGAAGCTTTATCGGAATATTTTAGCAAAGTGTTTTCTGTCAATAATGAAGAACGACCAACGATTCATTGTGATTGTGACGGCTTGCTGATGGACCCTGTCTTAAGGATACTTCAACATCTCAAACCTGATAAGTCGAGTGGTCCTGATGATATTCATCCTAGGATTATGAAAGCCATATCAGATGTAATTGCTGAACCTTTGGCGATACTGTTTGACATGTCTCTGAGACAGTCCAGACTGCCCACAGACTGGAAAGACGCTATAATAAGTTCGGTGTATAGGGCTGAGAGTAGAATTTAGTAAGTAACCATAGACCCGTTAGCTTAACTAGTGCAGTTGTAAAACTGATGGAGAAAATCATTCGGATATCCGTCCTAAACTATGTTGAAGGGCATAATCTTTTCTCCAGGGCGCAACATGGTTTTCGGAAAGGCCTATCTTGCCCGACAAATCTTTTCGTTGCAAGAGAAGATTGGACTGCTGCAAAAGATTGGAATGTTCCTGTGGATGTGATTTCCATAGATCTAAGTAAGACCTTCGATAAGGTTTCCCACTCTGGTCTTAAATTCAAAATGGAACGTTTTGGAATCAATTTTACAGTCATAGGTAGATAAGTAACTTTCTTCATGACAAGAGACAAAGAGCAGGGTTTGACGGAGCTCTCTTCCCGTGGGTGCCTGTAAAAAGTGAAGTTCCCCAAGGTACATTCCTCAGTCTTCTTCTCTTTTTGCTTTATGTAAGTGAATTGCCAACTATAACAAAATCATCCATTCTACTCTTCTCTGATGACATAAAGATTTGGAGACCCATACACAGTATATCAGGTAGAATAGTATTACAGGATGATCTTAGCTCATTGGTGGCATGGTTGGACATGTGGTCACTAGAAGTAAATCCTAATAAGAGTGTAATGATGCAGTTAAATAACTCTGATGAATCGTATCACTATACACTACGTGAATTCGTGCTACTCAAAGTAAGAAACTATAAAGATTTAGGAGTCATATTAAGCAATGATCTCAAAACCACTAGTCACTGTAAAGCTGCTACTGCGAAAGGCTATAGGGTATTATGGTCAATTCGTAGGTCTTTCCAGTATTTAGACGATGAAATGTTTTGATTACTATACCCGATTTATGTGCGACCACATTTAGAATACGGGATTCAAGCAGCGTGTCCCTGTTTCAAGTACGAAGCAGATATACCGGAAAGAGTTCAAAGACGAGGTACTAAGATGGTACAAGGTCTATCTGACCTATCTTATGAAGACAGACTGAGACACCTTAACTTATTTCCGTTATCTTACCGTAGAATACGGGGTGATCTAATATTGGCTTATCGTATACTGAACGATGACCTTGATATTAACATGTATTACCTCTTGCTTCTGTCTAGGATCGATCATTTGAGAGGACATTCGAAGAAAGTTCAAAAACCGAGATCAAATCGTTTACGTCTGGAGTTTCGTTTCTCGCACCGAGTAGTGAATTACTGGAACTCTCTACCGGAACAGGTAATATCAGCACCTTTTGCTGATATATTTAAAACGAGGTTGGACCTCCACAGTGTGAAAAACTGCAACGATTAATATAGATCGATAGACCTCCTATCCTTATCACTGAAGACTGATTATTTCTGAAGTCATATATCTTGTCCACCACAATCTTGAGAAGGGCAGAAGCTCGCTAAATGGGCTAATAGTGGGGTACAAATTAGACGCCTAAAAAACCTTTTGCTCCGACGTTTGTGTCAAAAGTACTTTGGAGTATGAACTGGATGGATATGAGCTGTAGGATTTCATAGTTCTCCAGGCTTTATACTACTACAAGACAAACTAATACGTGAACCAATTAGAAATTCCAGGTCAGTGATTTTGACAAGTGATGAGCTAAGATTCAATCAATATCTGACCTTAATAAATTCAGTATGCGAGTAAGTTCCTCAAGTGCCTGTTCACTTTCCTCATAAGTACTTTTAATGGAGTTCAGAGAATCCTCTAGGTTCTTCAGTTCCTTTTCATTCAGCATTCTCACAAGATTTCTTTTGTCTTGAAGGCTTGAATAGTAGGATTAAAACTTTGTCTTACCGAAAATTTCTTCTACCTTTCGCTTTTTAAATTCCTGAAGCTTTACCCTCAAAGTGGATGTTTTGATGGACTCCGTTTCAAGAATCTGATGGGCGCAACATCTCATTTTATGCTACTAAAGGTCTAAGAAACCTAAATGAACCTACGAGTGATCTTAAATCATTTATTAAGGACTTGATATTATTAACTTCACTTTCTGTAATTGACTGAATGTTTCCACTGTCAACAGTCGCATCTATTTAAGAGGTCATTATGTTTTGATTTAGAAATACATATGTTTTTTAGTAAAGAAATGGCATTCTGATATATATTGGTGTGACTGGACCCAAGTGCTTCACATGTCTGCCCGTCCATTTTTGAAGAAATGCCAGAGTTTGTTACCAGGTGACGAAAACTTCAAACGTCCTGCGAAATACATTTTACTTTCAAATCGTCTATACCTCAGCTTAAAATCATCTGAGAAAAATTAAAAAACCCTTTGCGTCCTGAGATTTGCGTTTGGGCAATTGTAATGTGATCTTGGTTATGACGAAGACGAGAGCCGTGCGATTCGATAAAAGGAAGTGTTAAGACAATAGATTCTTCTTGTGGTTATCGTGTCAGGAACTACTTTTAAGCTCTTGTATGACGTCTTCGGAGTTGTTTGGGTTTCTGAAGTGTCTTTCCAAGTTTTTTACTTCACCTTTCACTATTTGAAGCATTTTGCTACCATGTATCCGTGATTTCCCATTTTCATCATGCTTTTATTCTGAGTCGGGTTTTGTAGTTGTTTGAACTTTTCTTGTTTCGCCCACATCGTACTGGTTATAATGATGATTCAAAGTCATCGACACAGTCGACCATTATGCCACTTCCCCATTGAAGATCGTGTGCAGTGTGACCAACGCATGAAATGACTTCACAACATGTGTACCAACTTATCGTCATCCGTGTACAAGCGTTGTTTTAAACCGGTCTCATCATGGTTATGTAGAGCACGTTATCTTACTAAAGTGATTCTCCTAGTTTAACCCCGGAGCTTCTCATTTTGATGAAGTGACAGAGTGACGATACCCAATTATAGAGCCTGACAGCAGATGAAGAAGAAACAAGTTTAGTCGCCAGTGTCATTAGTCCAGCTCTTGCATCTGACGGACAAGTCTCGACAAAAAATTTTAACACCCCAGCAGGAGACAAAGCCTGTTCAGATCATTGTTGCGCGTAACCGAAATAAGTCTTTTACCGTCCGGACAAAGAAATTACCACCCACTGAAAGTACATTTATTCCAAACACTGCAGATGAGACGAATACAACAATAAAATATACAGAGAACAACACTCACAAGAAAATTCAACATTATTAGTGAGTGGATTCGTCTGAAAGCCAAAACCAGAAGGATGAATAAAGGAAAACTTACAGTGATTTGTAGAATTATGGTCTACTATGATATTAGTACTGCTCTAATAATAGACCTAATCCTAAATTTGTAGATTTGTCATGATATAACTGCCTAATCTATAAGATCTTACGTGGAAGTCACACCATCGACTACACCAACTCACTGTATCGTATCAATTACCAATACATTATGTAGAACAAGGTTAGGCTAGAGAAAGAACAATATATTTAGTATGAATAGAAGATATAAGGTAACATTCGCCAGAGACCACGCCTGCATGGCCGAGCCATGCCACTCGATCGACTCCAGTCCATTCAATTCATTCTCCGCGCCTTCTCCACTGTTAGGTATTTCTCTGAGTTAAATATTGAATATCTATTTTCTGAGTAGTCTCGTGTTCACAGCTTTGTGGATTGTGTGGCTATTGTCCAATGCCACTACACTACTCTCCCGCCAGAATCAACGTGATGTTGGTTCGATACCAAATTGGATGAGATCGTCGCGCACCGGAGGTTACCAAGGATAATAAGCATCCTCCGGGTATTGGTAAGCTGAAAGATAAATCAAAAAGAAAGCGGCAGCATCTGGTCGGGAAATACATGTAATAATTTTAAAATGTCTGCCTTCATGCTTAAAACGCTTGAAATGAGAATTTGGGTGAAGATTATTTGAACTATAAAGAATGGCATAACAATAATAATAATAATAAAACGATGCGTGCTAATAGCCGTTGGTTAATAACTTAACGTATAGGTAGTAAGTATTTTGTGTTTAGAAGTATTAAAGTAATGAATGTTGTAGAAATATTAATATTGGTATTAGTTTTGGTTTAAATTATGAAATCAAATAACGATTATGCCGGTAAGTTGTCCATATGAGTTGAATTCCAAATGCATCTGCATTAGTAGGCTAACTGAAAGAACAAAAGTATTAGAGTGGAGAATTTCAACTAGTGTTCCAGTTAGTTTGATACGGTTTATTTGGTTACGGCGAGATTTCCTCAACCTCATTTTTACTTGACTGTGATATAATTTAGTAATACTACTAATACACATGAATGGTTGTCAAAACAAAATTTAAATACGTGACTGATAATTATATGAATTTTGGACAGATAGCTAGGATTCTATATTGTACCAAAATTATAATATTGAATAAAGCTAATAATAATAATAATAACAAATCGTTAAACATGGGTGTATTCGTAAGAGACATGCTCCAGACTCAATGTTCTGATCTGCCATAGAATATTTATTTTTATTTAAACCTACCGGCTGATGATTCATACAAGTTAGTTGCAAGTATGCAGTTTGTCATAAGTCGGAATACGATTTAATTGAGATATAGTGGTTACAAGTTATTAAAATCAGTTAGGCCTATGTGTCATATTACGAAGTGATGTGGTGCTGCAAGATGTATTTAGCTAAATAAGTTTTTACAAGATGATTAATAGTGAGTGATGCTCATGTGATTAACAGGGAGAACATAAGTTGTAACCAAGGGAGTACACTCCCAACTCATGTCTATGATAATGGCTTGAACCTTAGTCAGTGTTGGGGCAAATTCGACATTGATGTTTTCAGTTTGCAGGAGATTTGCTCGACTGCTTATACTGATTATTTGCATGCATGATTGTGTCGCTAAACCATCAATTAGACTGACAAGGTTTTGAGATATTTACTGAATGAGCAACTGATAGAGAAACATACTGTAATCATCTGTAGTGAATGAAGATAAAAGAAAAACAACACTAGTGATAATTATAAGTCAATTTGCTGACCGATTTTGTTGATAGTTTCATTAATTTTATCAATCATATTACGTGATTGTCAAGTCATGACAATGCTTTATGACGATATCCTGAAACTATTATGTTTAACTAGTTATAGTGTTGAATGAGGATTAGTCAGTGGAAAAATAGGTATTGTTGCTTTAGGTGTTTCGAAATTATCAGAAATTTATAACGTTAAAGAATCCGAGACGCCTAATTTAATTATAAATTTTAATTCAGAAAGATTCGTTTAGTGTTAATTCTAGTAGGCTACGGAGTTTTGATTTTAAACGTTTGTTTAGCCAACAGCTACCTAGGGATTTAGTTATTTTACTAGTGCAGTTGATAGTACCTAAATTTTTAATCTTATTATCTAAACTATGTTCGCATTTTAGGCTGCTAATATGATGAACCAATCCATATACCCAAATACGATTAGCAACAACGACTATGATGGGTTTATTGATAAATGTTAAAGGCGGTTCAGATGATTTGTAAATTCAAAAGATATGAAGATATAGTGTAACGTATGTACGGGCCAGGTTAACATGCAGGTTGTTGACGTATATAAAAATTTAAAAATAATGAACATGACCAGAAAAATAATTTTAAGGTTAAGACTGCTTACGAAACTTCAGGCAAGAATATGACGCGTTATAAACATTCCATAAGAAGTTACTGCATTTAGCCTGGGGACACTTACAAATATGTGGCAAAAGCAACTGGAAAACATATACATGTTAAGTACAAAAAATCATCCAGTAAAATAGTTGAACTCGCCTTGATTATTTTTGAAAATTAGATTATTCAGTGGACGACATATATAACGCCATTCGTGAGTAGTAATGATCCAAAAGCATCCAGAATAAAACATGCAGTGTGGTAATCACTTCCAGGGTGCTTGATGCTGTTGAGGTTTTTGGGACTCGCTCTGATCAGAACAACTGAATGAATCCAGATAATTGTGTGTGCCATTGAATGAGCCATCTAAAATGAACTTATGATTGCAGAAAACTTATAGCTGGAACTCACCGTATTTTTGGAGAAGTGTCATCCTTGTTGTTTGGCAATGGAACTCGAGAATATAAAATTAGGCAGGCAGTGGTTGGAAGAAAAGATATTACAGGATAGTGCGTAGTTTAAAACAGGATGAGGTGTTAAGCGAAGGAACACTGAGAATTAGATCCATATAACTATTTAGTCCTTGATTGCATTGTTAGTCAATGTATATTTACGTTATTTACAGGTCATATTTGCTAGAGCTTGATGTTTAAACAAGTCTATGTCACTGAAGCATGTAAATGCTATTAAAGCTTGTTAACGAACCATCAAAGCTAATTAGTTGATATAGATGATCAACTTTTATTATCGATTGAGCTAGTAAGTTATGTGAACTAATAGATATAACATTACGATAACATATGTGACCATTAATCAGAGGACTATACGAATACTGGGTTTACAAAAATAAAAACCGATTGAGAAGGTTAAGGTGGAAATAAGGATTAACAGTAATGGGTTGCGTTTCTTTAGTTGGGCTCACCAATGTAGAATTATGGTCTACTATGATATTAGTACTGCTCTAATAATAGACCTAATCCTAAATTTGTAGATTTGTCATGATATAACTGCCTAATCTATAAGATCTTACGTGGAAGTCACACCATCGACTACACCAACTCACTGTATCGTATCAATTACCAATACATTATGTAGAACAAGGTTAGGCTAGAGAAAGAACAATATATTTAGTATGAATAGAAGATATAAGGTAACATTCGCCAGAGACCACGCCTGCATGGCCGAGCCATGCCACTCGATCGACTCCAGTCCATTCAATTCATTCTCCGCGCCTTCTCCACTGTTAGGTATTTCTCTGAGTTAAATATTGAATATCTATTTTCTGAGTAGTCTCGTGTTCACAGCTTTGTGGATTGTGTGGCTATTGTCCAATGCCACTACACTACTCTCCCGCCAGAATCAACGTGATGTTGGTTTGATACCAAATTGGATGAGATCGTCGCGCACCGGAGGTTACCAAGGATAATAAGCATCCTCCGGGTATTGGTAAGCTGAAAGATAAATCAAAAAGAAAGCGGCAGCATCTGGTCGGGAAATACATGTAATAATTTTAAAATGTCTGCCTTCATGCTTAAAACGCTTGAAATGAGAATTTGGGTGAAGATTATTTGAACTATAAAGAATGGCATAACAATAATAATAATAATAAAACGATGCGTGCTAATAGCCGTTGGTTAATAACTTAACGTATAGGTAGTAAGTATTTTGTGTTTAGAAGTATTAAAATAATGAATGTTGTAGAAATATTAATATTGGTATTAGTTTTGGTTTAAATTATGAAATCAAATAACGATTATGCCGGTAAGTTGTCCATATGAGTTGAATTCCAAATGCATCTGCATTAGTAGGCTAACTGAAAGAACAAAAGTATTAGAGTGGAGAATTTCAACTAGTGTTCCAGTTAGTTTGATACGGTTTATTTAGTTACGGCGAGATTTCCTCAACCTCATTTTTACTTGACTGTGATATAATTTAGTAATACTACTAATACACATGAATGGTTGTCAAAACAAAATTTAAATACGTGACTGATAATTATATGAATTTTGGACAGATAGCTAGGATTCTATATTGTACCAAAATTATAATATTGAATAAAGCTAATAATAATAATAATAACAAATCGTTAAACATGGGTGTATTCGTAAGAGACATGCTCCAGACTCAATGTTCTGATCTGCCATAGAATATTTATTTTTATTTAAACCTACCGGCTGATGATTCATACAAGTTAGTTGCAAGTATGCAGTTTGTCATAAGTCGGAATACGATTTAATTGAGATATAGTGGTTACAAGTTATTAAAATCAGTTAGGCCTATGTGTCATATTACGAAGTGATGTGGTGCTGCAAGATGTATTTAGCTAAATAAGTTTTTACAAGATGATTAATAGTGAGTGATGCTCATGTGATTAACAGGGAGAACATAAGTTGTAACCAAGGGAGTACACTCCCAACTCATGTCTATGATAATGGCTTGAACCTTAGTCAGTGTTGGGGCAAATTCGACATTGATGTTTTCAGTTTGCAGGAGATTTGCTCGACTGCTTATACTGATTATTTGCATGCATGATTGTGTCGCTAAACCATCAATTAGACTGACAAGGTTTTGAGATATTTACTGAATGAGCAACTGATAGAGAAACATACTGTAATCATCTGTAGTGAATGAAGATAAAAGAAAAACAACACTAGTGATAATTATAAGTCAATTTGCTGACCGATTTTGTTGATAGTTTCATTAATTTTATCAATCATATTACGTGATTGTCAAGTCATGACAATGCTTTATGACGATATCCTGAAACTATTATGTTTAACTAGTTATAGTGTTGAATGAGGATTAGTCAGTGGAAAAATAGGTATTGTTGCTTTAGGTGTTTCGAAATTATCAGAAATTTATAACGTTAAAGAATCCGAGACGCCTAATTTAATTATAAATTTTAATTCAGAAAGATTCGTTTAGTGTTAATTCTAGTAGGCTACGGAGTTTTGATTTTAAACGTTTGTTTAGCCAACAGCTACCTAGGGATTTAGTTATTTTACTAGTGCAGTTGATAGTACCTAAATTTTTAATCTTATTATCTAAACTATGTTCGCATTTTAGGCTGCTAATATGATGAACCAATCCATATACCCAAATACGATTAGCAACAACGACTATGATGGGTTTATTGATAAATGTTAAAGGCGGTTCAGATGATTTGTAAATTCAAAAGATATGAAGATATAGTGTAACGTATGTACGGGCCAGGTTAACATGCAGGTTGTTGACGTATATAAAAATTTAAAAATAATGAACATGACCAGAAAAATAATTTTAAGGTTAAGACTGCTTACGAAACTTCAGGCAAGAATATGACGCGTTATAAACATTCCATAAGAAGTTACTGCATTTAGCCTGGGGACACTTACAAATATGTGGCAAAAGCAACTGGAAAACATATACATGTTAAGTACAAAAAATCATCCAGTAAAATAGTTGAACTCGCCTTGATTATTTTTGAAAATTAGATTATTCAGTGGACGACATATATAACGCCATTCGTGAGTAGTAATGATCCAAAAGCATCCAGAATAAAACATGCAGTGTGGTAATCACTTCCAGGGTGCTTGATGCTGTTGAGGTTTTTGGGACTCGCTCTGATCAGAACAACTGAATGAATCCAGATAATTGTGTGTGCCATTGAATGAGCCATCTAAAATGAACTTATGATTGCAGAAAACTTATAGCTGGAACTCACCGTATTTTTGGAGAAGTGTCATCCTTGTTGTTTGGCAATGGAACTCGAGAATATAAAATTAGGCAGGCAGTGGTTGGAAGAAAAGATATTACAGGATAGTGCGTAGTTTAAAACAGGATGAGGTGTTAAGCGAAGGAACACTGAGAATTAGATCCATATAACTATTTAGTCCTTGATTGCATTGTTAGTCAATGTATATTTACGTTATTTACAGGTCATATTTGCTAGAGCTTGATGTTTAAACAAGTCTATGTCACTGAAGCATGTAAATGCTATTAAAGCTTGTTAACGAACCATCAAAGCTAATTAGTTGATATAGATGATCAACTTTTATTATCGATTGAGCTAGTAAGTTATGTGAACTAATAGATATAACATTACGATAACATATGTGACCATTAATCAGAGGACTATACGAATACTGGGTTTACAAAAATAAAAACCGATTGAGAAGGTTAAGGTGGAAATAAGGATTAACAGTAATGGGTTGCGTTTCTTTAGTTGGGCTCACCAATGTAGAATTATGGTCTACTATGATATTAGTACTGCTCTAATAATAGACCTAATCCTAAATTTGTAGATTTGTCATGATATAACTGCCTAATCTATAAGATCTTACGTGGAAGTCACACCATCGACTACACCAACTCACTGTATCGTATCAATTACCAATACATTATGTAGAACAAGGTTAGGCTAGAGAAAGAACAATATATTTAGTATGAATAGAAGATATAAGGTAACATTCGCCAGAGACCACGCCTGCATGGCCGAGCCATGCCACTCGATCGACTCCAGTCCATTCAATTCATTCTCCGCGCCTTCTCCACTGTTAGGTATTTCTCTGAGTTAAATATTGAATATCTATTTTCTGAGTAGTCTCGTGTTCACAGCTTTGTGGATTGTGTGGCTATTGTCCAATGCCACTACAGATTAACTGGAAAAAAATTATAACACAGTGGAAGGCCGTGAACACGAGCTTCAGCAGCTGAATACATTCCTACTTTTAGTATTTCGAACCTCGGTAAACCAGAAGAAAATGACCCTGCTAAAAGACATACATATAATTTGGAGTTAGTGGGTTCCGCTACCAGAAATGTACATAGAGAAGAGTCTTCAGAATGCATATCGTAAGCGTAGAAGGATAATATTATATATTACAGATCACCGCGTGAAATCGTGTGCATCAGAAACGCACTATGGTACACATGTGGGATAGCTTGTTATGCAATTAAATCTAGACATGGGATAGTGGCTATGAGAGGAATATGCCATGGTTCACGTAGTCTTGCTAACAAATTTACTTTAAGTCATATCTTTTAGTGGCCCATTGTTTTGTGGTGGCATTGGACAATAGCCACACAATCCACAAAGCTGTGAACACGAGACTACTCAGAAAATAGATATTCAATATTTAACTCAGAGAAATACCTAACAGTGGAGAAGGCGCGGAGAATGAATTGAATGGACTGGAGTCGATCGAGTGGCATGGCTCGGCCATGCAGGCGTGGTCTCTGGCGAATGTTACCTTATATCTTCTATTCATACTAAATATATTGTTCTTTCTCTAGCCTAACCTTGTTCTACATAATGTATTGGTAATTGATACGATACAGTGAGTTGGTGTAGTCGATGGTGTGACTTCCACGTAAGATCTTATAGATTAGGCAGTTATATCATGACAAATCTACAAATTTAGGATTAGGTCTATTATTAGAGCAGTACTAATATTATAGTAGACCATAGTTCTACAGTTTTTAAGCCAATTGGATCTGACGACGTCGACGGGCTCACCACTTTAGTGGCCTGATATCTGATTCCGTTTGGATCGCTTCTGATTGCTTGTTATTGAAATACTCATAACATCAATCCTCATATATAGTTATCGACTTAGATGGCATTGATGAATAACGGGATTAAATAAGTCAAATACGCGAGAGTATTTCTGAATACATATATTTTGTACACTCACCGATCTAGACAGATAATCAGAGAGATGAAGCGAAACGAAAGCACTAGCAGTGGAGAAGGCATGTAAACCAACTCGATCTAATCAAGCGTTAATCAATATTTATAGACACACAACATTAAGCTACAGACATGCTATGAGTAGGATATAATGTACATACACATACACTCATATAAAAACAGTCAAATTCGACAAGCGAATAATTAGCGTGGTCAAAACCCGAATCAAGAAGAATGGGTAGATTGGCTTGTCCGAAAACTAGAATCTGTTATACAGCCTTAACATAGTAGCTTGTCCTACAGTTTGTTCTTGGAATACGGCCGGTCGTTCTCGCGTCGTTGGCGCCGCACACCGACCGGATAGGCTTACAACCCCATGTAGGTGTTTTGACAGTGGCTTACTGTCAGCCATTATTTGGTGTGCGCTTGTTCAATGTGCCGCCAAACCGACAAACACTAATTGTCAACACTTGACTTTTTCTTTACACCACTCTGATGATGTCATCGACATTCAGCACCTTCCCTCATTAGTAAGCAGTGATCACGTTTTGTACCTTACATCAGGTTTCGATCACATATGACGCAGTATGTATTTGTTCCACCCATCCCAATATCTGACGAGCTAACATTTCGGCAATCAGATACTGTGTCATCACAAAAGACTAGTTGATCTTTGTAGATGGGTCTGTCGAAAACAAATGTAATATGTTTAAGACCATATTCCAAGCCGTAATACTACCGTTCATTCTAATTTAGATCTTATCCAGAAGCTCTCGAGCTTCAGAATAATATGTCCCGTACAATAGTGGATAAGAAACTCCCTCTATGACTGGAGACAGCATGAGAGTAAATGGGATGCTATCTGAATGTAAACCGACCAAAAATGGTGTATCACAAGGTATCATCTAATGTCCCCTACTTTTCCTTCTTTACATCAGTGAATTACTGCAACTGCCTAAGGCGTCGTCACTGCTGTTTGCAGATGATGTTGAATTCTGGGTGAAAATAAATAGGGTTGCTAATCATCCTGATCCCCAAGCCAAATTAGATGAATTTGTCAGGTGGTCTCAAATTTAGGGCTTACAAAGTGACTCTAGAAAGAGTGTGCCAATGCATGTTGGATACGGCAATAGTTACTAGTCTGCTGTTAACGGTACACCTCTTCCATGTGTGGAGGAACCCAAGGACTTATGGAGTAGAAGTAAGTCATGGCTTAAAAACAACTGCACATTGTAACGCATCAGCGGCCAAACGTTTTCGCGTGCTATGTTCACTTCGCTGAGCATTAAAAAACTGATGAGGTGTTTCGGACTTTATACCCTGCTTAAGTAGGACTGTACTGACAATACTGCATGAAAGTGGCTGTTTTATTTCTTAACAAGGATGCTGACACACTCAGGCATGTTCAACGCTTAGGAAAAACGTTAATGAAGGGTCTCTACAAACTACCTTATGATGGATGCCTAAAACGTCTGACCATTTTTTTACCGTATAATGTTATCAGGTGGACTCATATTTCCATTCCGTATCTTTCATAACGACTTTGGTATTTATGTCTCACCTTTTTACTCCATCCAGAACTAGTAGTCTCCGAGGGCACAGCAAGGAGGTTCAAAAACAGCGATCAAATAAACTTAGACTGGTGTTCCATTCTTTTCGTGGAATGATTAATTACTTAAATGCCTTATCTGAACAAGTGACATTGTGGTGTATGCTACTTATGTCGATATATATAAGTAGTACGTAACACCATTCAGAAGTGGAATGAGTGGCAACAGAAAGTTGAGAAGATCTGATTGAAAGGAATAGAAGTATAATCAGATAGTAATTGTAATAACAACAAAAATAAAGAAACGATGAATTTTGAAAGAGATGATTGATGGAAGATGTGGAAATGAAATATTCGATGTATTGTCTCCATACTTTGCGAAGACCCTGTAATTTTGCATAAAACAATAAATTTGTAATCCCCACTTGACTTCTTTGCCCTATCAACGAACATTTTCAGAGAGAATCCCGGGTCTCCATTGTGAAGCAAGCTTCAAGGATTATCACAGTTCCCCTGAACTACTGTCCTTAATGCTGAAGAATAAAGGTTAATTATTGTTATACTTATATACTTCAGTTCGTGAGACAGAATGACAATGTACATCAGTTGATTGTGTTCCAGTGGAATGGTTCGGCTTTCATAGATAGCCTACAACTTCGCGTTATAGGGCACATCATATAGCACACCACATTACAATTCATGGGTGAATATCTTGGGAAGGTAACTGGAGAGTTACTCACCAGTAACTCCTACGATGACCTTCGCCACTGCAGAGCGAAAAAACTGACCGGAAACTAAAAGTTTCAAAATTGCCATCCCTTTGAGGTACAGGTGTAACTTCTCTCCTTTTTTATTCAGAGGGTAGTCCACTCTTAACTAAAAGAACTTCGAAAAGCGTTGCTGAAGAGAAGCCAATAAGGTCATAGAATTCCATCAGGACTCTGTGTCGTGTGCCATCTCAGTCATTATATTTACACAAGCTGGTGATCTGTTCGACTTCAAGATGTTGGAGCTTCACAAAACTTAGACTAACATGGGAAAAGATGAGAAAGGACTTACCGGACGGAGTTACAGCAAACTAGGAATAATTGGATTAAATGCCCAGGTCTGTAGCTTAGCAGCCACCTTATTTGAGCTCTGTAAACTTATTAACGTTTTTAGCAATTACAGATTAATCTTCAAATTCATCTATTACTTCCTTACACTATAAATATAAAACTGATGCCTTCGAATGGTCTTAGTGGGCTAATAGTGAACCATTCAAGAATGAGGATCGAAAGGTTAGGAGTTTATGTAAAACGTTGATCGTTAGATCTCTCACCACTCATAAAATCCGTGCTTCCACTAGGCGGTTATTTTCGTATATTAATAGAACATAGGGAAGTAATGTAGTTCCTTGATTACTCTTGTACAATAGCTGATACTGAGTAAATCAAGCACGACCACATCTTAGAGTTTGTTCAGCCAATTAAGATACGTCCGACGATATTTGTATTAAAACTTCTCATTGCCTCACTGCTTAAGTGTTAATCTTTCGTGCCCGTAGGTAACCCTCGTGCTATTGATAGGAGAAACCAGACTAGTAGTGAATAGGTCTTTATTTAGATCTTCGCGCAGTCACAGTGGAGCGTGGGATTACCTGTTCAGACAAAAAAAACTCTTAACATTCAATATAAAATAATAGGAAATGTAAAGCCTATACAAAATAAGGAAGTGAATGAATACTTGAACTATACTGTTTTGACGTGATTAGTTGTTTGAGGTCAACTCTTAACCAATCAACCTAAGCTGCTCCATCTATCATTAATAATCTTCATGATCACAGCAAAAGGGTTCAGAAACAACCAAATAAACGACTAAAAGACCCTAAACATGTAATAGCAGATTTATCAGCAAAAAATGGCGAATGAAAAACTTCGCTTATACATATCTCAAGTAACAGCACAGGTCGACTGAACCACTACCTTGAAACCTGATTACTAGAGGTTGAGGGTGGTCAGTTCATCATTCTGCGCTACTATGACGAGAACTGAGGGTCAGAGCGAACGCGCCTTAACTGCAGTGAAGGATACACTCGATGACATCAAAAGCCGTCCTCATCGCCAGCAGGTTATTATAGGTGTAGGATCAGGACTGTAAGATCGTAATAAAATTTTCAAATTACTTCCCTAGACTTGCAGGTTATATATTCGCGAAAATCGGCAGGGTTGCTGCTCTTCTTTTGGGTGGAAGTCTGATTGCCTTACAAGTATGTGACTTTGCAAACTGTCTTTAAAATTCGTTCTTGAGGTTTGTTGGAAAATGTTAAAATAAGGAGTCTAAGTAATGCAATTATTAAAGTTATTTAGGTTGTAAAAGCTATTCGCTTTTTCTATACAGCTCCGTTCCTTAAAATAATGATGTTTCAACTGCTGTTTAGTGTCACCAACATGTACTACATGATTATAGTTACATTTGTGCATTCGTACAAACCAATTTACCTATCAATATATGACATGGTTTCGTATGCATGTCTAAAACATCCTCATGAATAGCCCTTCTGGTTTTACGCCATTTCTAACATAATAGACACCTTTCTTGACCTGCATACCATCATTTTAAAGTCTACTTCGTTCTATGGTTTACTACATCCTAAATTGGCGAGCTGTAAGTAGATAACTGAGTTTTATCGATTTGCGTCACAGTCAAAAATCGCTTATTTTACAAAATATTAGAATTTAAACATTTCCTCATACGTGTGGTTTTCGTGAGTTGGTTTGTTTTCATAGTTCAAAATTAAACGGTCGGTAAATCAGCAACGTAAAATTAAAAATATACATAGAATGTTACTAAGCTTAGAGGCTGATCAAAAGTAGTAAACCAGATACAGCAAACTGTCTTTCAAGTTCTTTGAAAAAAAGATGCTAGTGACCTAAATAACATACAAACTTTACACTGGTTTTTATTTGGCTATATCATTTAGATCCCATTTCCTCATGCACTAACCATACGGACTATATGGTAGTTCAAACAGTTGAAAACGATCAAATGAATTGACTGATTTTATTTCAAAACCCAATATAAGTGTGGGTTGTCGTCGATTATGTACTCCACATATCTCAGTCGGCTAGGCTGATACAACTTCATAATTTAATTCATGATTACCGTGTTCATATGTTTTAGTAACATTAACAATTGTCGATTACCATTATTTTCATTATCATTCTGCATTCTTATATAATTCTATTGCTTAAAATTTTCACTTAGTGCGCCGTCCAACAAGACGTTATACGTATCAATTGGAGAAAAGTAGAACATGCTGGTCACCAAATACAGTCAAACACACCTGTCATCTTCGAAGACAAGGTAGGCCCTCAGTGGGTTGTGTCTTTGGTTTCAGAATAGTATTTGATAGTTCTTTCTGGATCCTTGCTTTTTATTTCATGACTTACTATTTTGCAAAGTACCTAGTTGCTTCGCTAATCAAACATTTTAGTTGCAATTCTTAAATCCTTACTAATATTTTAAGTCAAAACTACTGTATGCTATTTCTAAATTCCAGATATGCACGCGAAATAAGCAATTAAGGCAAATTTTGCTCGTTTATTCGAATTGGGGAACTGACTGATCTCTTCAGTATATAACCCACTGATCTACATATAGTCAAAGAGAAACGTTAATCGTATCATATATCATTTTTCTCATGACTTATTTTCTAACTACTGTTCAGAGATAAAACGAAATCAATACAGTTCCAATAGCGTATGCATGAAACAGTAAAGGTTGAGATAAGTTGGTAGTTCTAATAAACTACTTGACTCGTTGAATTCAGTTGATGGGCCATCGTAGGCCAGTACTCGATTAATAATAGTTGATCAAAGGGTCTTTGTGATTTTTTATGAGAATTGATAAATCGATTAATTTATTGATTTATTCGAACACAAATACTGGTACAAGAAGGCACCAGGTACATATGCGCCACACAAATCATTTGATTTGTGTGAGGGCTGACACTGCCCGGCTGCCCAAACTGAAGTAGGTGGTTTTCTTATGGGGCCACACCCGGAGCCTTCGACCTAAAAGTTCCATCCACAAGGCAGTGGAGCATCGTAATGAGATGCAGTCCCATGGTAACCAGTGGCCAACGATTGGTTCATACGCCATTTGTTCCTTCAGGATACTGGAGCCCATATGCATCATTGGTTTGGAATCAGGGTTATTTTCCAACTCTCCTAGGTGGACTCTATATGTCCACCAACCTGGTTAAAGCGCCGGACATTCGACTAACTAGGTCACAAGCTCTCATCAACCTAGGTAGAAGAAATACATGATAAGCGTATCTCACCCACTCCCTACCTCAGCACTCAATGCTGAGTTCCATAAGAGTAGGTTAAAAGAAAACCACAGGCCACCAAACGAAGGCGTGAATTCAGTCCACTAAGTCTTAAACATTCGAACTTAATAACATCGGCTAGTGCAAAGTTTCAGTTTGGAATCTGTAAGTTAATCGTAACCCATGAATAAAAGACGTCAGGTAATATGTCCCAGAATCAGTTGCAGTGGAACAGTTGGATTCAACCTTAATTATAATTGTTTTCGATCTTGTGTCCATCTTGTTAATTTTATTTCTTTATGTCTTTAATGTAAGTTGTGGTAACTTGGATCGATATACATTTAGAACAAGTCCTACACTACCTATTACTGTCTATTGAATGCAATTCTAACTCAACAATGACTCAGCTGTAAATGTCCAAATCGTATATATTTTGTTGATGCGCGGTTTTAATGACGTTGATTCTGTTTCTACGTCTACTCTATTTATAACGTTACAGTGAATGTACCTCGTATATATCTATAGTAACTGTACAAGGTCAATCTCATCTCTCACTGAACCTCTATCGTCTAGTTTCAATTAGGACTTGTTATTATTTTTTTATAATTATTTAAACACATACATTGGTACAAAAAGGCATCAAATAGCTATGCGTCACATAAATCATTTGATTTGCGTGAGGGCTGGAGTGTTACTCGGGTCCCTAAACCGAAGCAGGTTTTTATTTTAGGGGGCCACACCACAAGCTTTTGACCTAAAGGTCTAATCCACAAGGGGGTGGGGCAACATCAGGAGATGCAGTCCCATGGTAGCCGGTGACCAACAATAGATCCACATGCCATTTGTTTCCTTAGGATCCTGGAGCCCATGAGCTCCATTGGTTTGTAATCAGGGTTTTCTAGCTCCCCTAGGAGGATGCTTCAACCTACCGACCTGGCTAAAGCTCCGGACATTCGCTTTTCGTCCTCTCAATTTCGTAAACAACAGTAATGCGACGAGAAGGCACCGAGTAGGACTGTGGTGTCTGTTACTAATGTTGACAGATATAAGTAGGATGTATCATCAGTCAAAAGTGAAATGCCTGGAGCAGAAGTTTAAGAAAATCAAAGAAAAGAGAAAAGGAACAAACAATTATTGGTGTGGTAACGAAAGAACGATGAAGTCTTAGATGATTGGTTGACATTTTGCAAATGAAGTATTTACTGTATGGTTCTCAGATTTTACCAAGATATTCCGTAATTTTGTATTCAAATACATTGGATTGTCCTCACTTGCGTTCTCGTTCACTACAGGACTTCCCTGGCAGTGGTTGTGTGCGCGTGGCAATATGAGAGCGTTTAGAGAGGGACAGCTGATTCTCCCCACTCTCGGCCGTACCAGGGTATTTGGGAGCATCCTACTTAGTAACCAACAATTTAATTGCAACTTGCTCAACACAGGATGTAAATGTTTTGAAAATCTTTAAATGTTTACTTATGAATAGCTCCGAATCGGAATAAAACATTCGCTTACTTTTTCTCGGTTATCAACACCCTCAATTGCCATGCTAGTTTAAAGTGAGGACGGGTTTCTTTATACATTTACTTAGTTTTGTATAAATTTTCCCACTAGATCTTTTTTAAACTTTCATTATAATTCCTTTACTTTACTTATTTCTATGTAAAGCGTACGTCGAAAAATAAAGTTAGTCATACAAGAAATGTGCATGTCGTAGATTGTTGTGAATCATTGTCCTTATATATACGTATTATTGCTGGTGATATCTGTCTGCTTATAATTTTGTCATCAAATTTTACACTGAGCACCAATTTTTATTCGTTTTCACTTATTCCTTTTCTCCATTTATTGATACACATGAATAATCTTATCAGTTGAATGCCATACCAGTAACTTACGAGTATCTTCTACTCTTAATGGCCACGTTTCGCATCCGTAAAGTGGAACGGAACGAATTGCCACGCAGTTTACTCGTCCCTTAATTGATAGACGGATATCTCGCCTTCTCCATAGGTGACGTAAGTTGGCAAAAGTCAAGCGAGCTTTTCGAATCCGTGCTGAGATTTCGTCAGACACCAACCTATTAGGGTTGATCAGACTTCCAACATAAGTGAAGTTGTCAACGCGTTCGACTACTTCACTCCCTATCCTTAGTTTAGGTGTTGACATAGGCCAGTCCTGAAGCAATAACTTGGGTCTAGAGGGGAAAAGCATCCCAAACATTCTGGCATTGTCGCTCAGTGCTACTGGAAGACTGCATTTTATCAGCGTCTTCACCAAACAGGACTATATCATCTGCGTATTCTAAGTCGATAAGTGGATCTCCTGGAATAAGATCAATACCCGAGAATTCAGTAGACGAGAATGTTATTTCCATCAATAGGTCTATGATAAAGTTAGACAGAAATGGAGATAGTGGACAACCTTGTCAAACACCACTTGAGGTTGCAAAAGCAGATGACAGTTCGCCATAAGCTCTGACTCGACTGGTAGTGTTCGAGTAAAGAGCCTTCACAAGGTTTATGTTCTTCTGAGGTACGCCTTTCACTGACAGACACTGCCATAGAATCTCACTCACAGAATCTCGCGGTCTACGGAGTCAAATGTTGCCTTTAAGTCAAGAAAAACTATCACTGTTGGACACCGATAAGTATGCCTGTGTTCTAAAACCTGACGAATGGTGAATATGTGGTCGATGCAGCCACGACCAGGTCTGAAGCCAGCTTGATTTTCTCGTGTTTGCAGTTCACGAGTCTTTATTAGGCATCCGAACATTATTGAGGGTAGTATTTTAGATTCTATATTGAACTTATGGTTATTACAGGGTGATTTTGACCCGTTTTTATATATTGGGACAATCAGTGATTGTGACCAGCCAGATGGGATTATGTCCAACCGCCAGATTTTAGCTAAAGCATTAGTTCGTTCCGTCCTACTTTATGGCAGTGAAACATTGCCGGTAAGAGTAAATGATATTCATAGGTTACTAGTATTTGATCATAGGTGTCTTCAAAACATTGTTCGTATATCCTGGGACCATCGAGTAAATAACGCAGTTGTTAGGAAACGGGTACTAGGTAAGGATGGCAAATCAATTGATGACGTAGTGAAACTTCATCAGTTGAGATGGCTGGGACACGTGTTACGTATACCCAACCACCGACTGTCTCGACGTGCGATATTTTATGGTGTAGGGGTAGATTGGAAGAAAGCTAGGAGCGGTCAGACCAAAACATGGCGCAAATCCATAAAGTCACTGACAAGTGGACTGAGTCACGTTGGTAGGTGTACACTACCTGGTTGGGATCTGCGAAATGAAAGCAACCGATGGTTAGAGACCCTGAATGACATGGCTCAAAATAGTCTGCAATGGCGCAGGTGCATCCACTCTTTGTGTTCTCCCAAATTCTAATCTCCTGAATCCTCATTGTCTCTTTTTTTCTCTTCCCAAATCTATTTCACTGGATTATACTCCGTGAATAACATCTTCAAACCCTGATGTTTCCGACTACTGCTTATACTCTTACCGCCTCTATCACTGTTGGATTAAAATCGATAACTGCATCTCTGTGCTAATGTGGTGTGGCAACTCGAACTGATGTACGTATGTACGAAGTTCTACGTTGTTATTGACTGACTGACTGAAAGTATTAGTCAACCTAGTCGCTAAAATTGGACCACCATCCTTAAAAACCTCTGACGCCAATCCATCTAGACCAGCTGCTCTCCCTCGTTTCAGATTAGCTATAGCTTTCTGAACTTCAGGTAGAGTCGGGGGACCTACTTCAATGTTCCATTCACACTGTCGATGGTACAAGATTCTAGATCCTAACCAAGGAGGCCTGCTTGCCGATTTAACACAGGGTGCATACGTTGAAGGCTCTAGTATGTAATTTGGAGCGAGTTTTCAGTAGACCTGAGACAGTGTTTCGCGCACCAGAATCGTTGGCTATGGTGACACTTGAGGAGGAAGTCAAAAGAGCAAGTTTAGAGTTGAAAGTCGCGGTAGGAGGAATAATAAAAATTGAACAGGGAGATTGGTTATAAATGCAGTGATCTGGAGTGCTGTTAGAGGTATGAGGGCGGTTATCACTTCCCTGTTGCCCACACCGCGGAACGGTTCTTCTGGAGGTACCTGAATAGGAAATTGGATTAAAGGTGGTTTTAGTGACGTAAGAGCGTGACCACGGTGCCTAAGGGGCAACTGTTTGAGGTCGGTCATACACGACCTTTTTGTGAGTAATTTTCGTGTTAGCTCCGTACTTATTGGAACCTTACCGCTCGAAACGGATATCCGTGTGATAATGCGAGGTGTGCATTTTAGGGTTGACGTTTTCTAACCTCACCCCTTCTTATGGGAAGGCAGCATTGCTGTTATGTTAAATGTCTGAAGGAAACACCTTACTGCTGTCACACCTCTGTACAGTCAGCAGTACAACTTCGACCTCAGACCTTAGGTTTGCTGTTTTTAATCTTGCCACTCTTCAACCGACCTGTTTGGCATGGTAGGACCTTGAGGTAGCAGCAACGGTCGGGACAAATGTTACCTGATGTATGACATTGTAAGCAATTGTCGTTGACTTAGCAATCCTTTCATTCACTTTGACTAATGCTTCCTTAGTGTTGTCGTCTACTTAGACATTCTTCTTATTTCTATTAGGATGTTCCGTTAACAGCCTCATGACGGTCGATTCGGTTTGAACTATCAATAGAGACTTAACAATCATCCAAAGGCTTTGAGTTGCTTATTAGTGTTTAGTTTTGGCTATCCAGAACAGTTACCACCTTTGACAATGACAAATACCTTAAACGTCCATGTTATCTCCAACAGAGTCATACTGTAGCATCGACTATTGGTTTGGAATCAGGGTTTTCCAACTCCCCTAAAAGGATGTTCGAACCTACCGACCCGGTTAAAGCGCCAAACATTCGCTTTTCGTTCTCTCGATTTCTTAAACAACACCCTCGTCGCATTTGGGAGCTGACGATTATTTCAAGAAGTCGAAATTGTGATACAACAAATTTTTATATAATAAAAACTATAACCTTAGGGTATATGATGAAAATAATAGACTAAAAGAGAAGGTAGCTAATCAGATAACAGCAAAAGTCAGTAAGGTAATATCAATTCAAAAATTTATAACGACCATTTTAGCACTAATAAAATGAATACGTTCTCACTGAATCATGAACTTTTTAGAACACCTAAACGACTAATATACCTGAAAATATTGTATTTCGCATTATTGTTCACCCTCCCATTTTCTATATTTCTTAATGTTTCAATCTTTTATTTGGTGTTAAGAATGGTGCATTATTTTGTGTGTGTAATGAAAATTATTTGGTGTTCATAGAATTAGAATGTTGCTGTGTGTATACATGAGTGAATAATAATTTGAATCATTTGAGCTTTAAGACAATTATGATTTGGAAAGGTCGGTTTTTTGTCTTCGGTTCTCCCACTGGTTACTTGTAGTTGGAAAAAAACCCCACCTTATAAAACTTTATTGAATTCGTGTATTTGTTATTCACTTTTTTTTTTCTTACTGTCTCAATGAACAATATAGTGAAAAAAGCTGTCCAAACATATATGTAAGATAGATACGATTAGGAGTAAAATCAATGATAACTGTTACTGGCCTCATTGTTATTGTGCGGCTCATATGTATTTAGTGCCCCCTTGTACCAAATAAATATGAATAATAGTGTAAAATATAAAGCTTTATAAAACTTTCAACCCAACGTCGTATGCTAGAAACAAGTAAACGTATATTTTTGAGGACTCGGAAATTCTGAACGAAATCACAAGAAATACAATGAAACTACTGCTTTATTAGATCAACCATTCAGCTTTTTAATAAACTAAATTGTTTTATAAATTTCAAGTCATTCATCAAAAAGACATTCTACTGTTGACTCCAACTACCAAAGATATCTCGGACCTCGTAGTACCTTATACTATTCAATGTCTACATCTACGTTTTTAACATTAAATTTAGTATATCATCCATTACACTATAAAACTACACTTCAAAGTTGTTTTAATAATATTACAACATTGAAAAGTGGTGTTCATCATTTTAGATCGTAATTGTCCCGCGAGTTAAAAAAAACTCAAATATTGAGTAGATTGCTATCCGATGGGGAAAAGTGATATTGATATGTGCTTAATCTCTTTCCCTCTCGTTTATTTATTTATTTAAACACATAAACATTGGTACGAGGAGGCAATAAACAGATATGCGCCACATAAATCATTCAATTTGTGTGAGGGCTGGGATGCTACCCGGGTCCCTAAACCGAAGTAGGTGTTTTCATTAGTGGGCCACACCTCGAGGCTTCGACCTGAAGGTCGAATCCACATGGCAATAGAGTAACTTCAGGAGATGCAGTCCCATGGTAGCCAGTGACCAACGATTGGTTCATACGCCATTTGTTTCCTACGGGTTTACTGGAGCCCATGTGCCCCATCGGTTTGGAATCAGGGTTATTTTCCAACTCTTCTAGATGGATTCTCCATGTCCATCAACCCGGCTAAAGCGCCGAACACTCGCTTCTCTCTCATATATATATATATATATTGCATGTCAACCACGATAACTAAGATATTTCTTACACCCCATCGATTCTTTAGCTTTTAAAGTTCGTACATCTTTTTCGAAGTATGTGTTCGCATGTTCAATTTCATCCTTAGTTACCGGATTTCATTCAGCAATTGCATCGAGTTCAGTGTAATTCATTGTAGAAAAGATTTCTCAGAACCAAATTTGAACTTGAAACTCATTTGTTGATAAATTAGTTATAAACACTTGATTAATTCAATCATGTCACAAATTAAAACATTTTGATGTAGTTGCGTTCTTCGAACTGGATATTGTAATCTTAAAGCTTTCATTATTTTTCTGTCATTGACAACTGAAAAGGCCAGTGATATCAATAACCTTAATAACTTAATTCTAGGGATATATCATCAAATTTTTAATAACATAGTCAATAGTTACCATGTGCTCACTGGTGACTAGCTTCATGAGGAAATTCTCGGAGTTCTAGTGAGAAGCCGTGATCAGTGGAGCTAATCCGTGTCGGATAGAGACAGGTATCTACCTCAGTACAATGGAAAATGGTCGCGCAATTTTGTGGGTTAGTTGAAGTTAGACATTAACTCCGTTGGACGCCGGCTCAGTGGTCTAAAGGTTAAGCGTTTGTGCGCGAGACTGAAGGCCCTGGGTTCGAATCCCGCGAACGGGATCGTGTATGCACACTGCTGAGGGGTCGCATAGTAGGACGAAACGGCCATCCAGTGCTTCCAGGTTTTCAGTGGTGGTCAAACATCAATCAGTTCATGATCTCAATCAAAAACTTAATAAGCTCCATAACCCTATACAGATAAAGTGAAATCCTTTTTCCAATATCTAAAACATTTTCTCATTTCTTTTTTCTTGTAGATTATTAAAACAATTGAAGAAAATCGTGTATTTTTCGGTTCGTTCGGTGGGGGGTTCCTAATTGCTATTTCATTTGCTTAGTTTAATCCCTATCGATTTTTTTTGAAAATGTTTCCATCTGTGTTGTCAGGCTTCATTTGTTTGTATTTAATAATCTAAGTTTGTTTGTCAAATATTGCTATATCAACACGTATCTTTGTGTCTGTAAATAAAGTACATATTCTCCAGCCTCTCTCTCTCTCTCTCTCTCTCTCTATATATATATATATATATATATATATATATATATATATATATATCACAGTTTCTATACACTTTTACAAGTACCATCAACAGTGTTTGTGTTGATTTGAATAATTTCTTCTTGGGATACAAAAATTACTACGGGAGGGAACACTTAGTCCATAATATGCATGGTTTAAAGCACGTTGTTGACGAAGTTATTGAACACGCTAGTCTAGAATCAACCTAGGCATATTTCGCCGCTTATGAGCGTATGCCTCTAGCCATGAATAATGCTTCTATTTGGGCGAACCAAATCCTAGGGTTGTTAGCACCGCATGTAGGTAGTCTGAACTTAAAGTATTATCGTTTGCGTGCGATGAGTTAAGGGGATTTAGTGGTGGACAATCCATGTCAATAAGTTTATTTGGCGAGTACATAATGTGAAAAATAAACTTATGTACCAAGTAAAAATATAAGCAATATAACAACTGTGATAAACTCGAGGCTCACCAGACAATTGTGGTGGACCAAATAATATATGAACTCAAAAATGATAACCGAGTTACCAAGTACAAATAGTAATGTCAATATATATCAGTTAAACGTTGTAAACACAACAAAAGTAGAGGCTCTACTTAATTCAGCAGGTTTGTGCGTGTTCCGGTTGAGTTTAGTACTGAATCCACAATTATAGATGATTGAAGATTCCAGTGAGATTGATGTCCTTCCAGTGATATAACCAAACGTAGGGTGCGGTATAGTAGTCGATTTAGAGTTCAGTTAACACAACCACGAGCAAACGGAGAACAAGAGGTGTGTGTATGGCAGTGCACTTGTTAGTAGGTAACAACGTGTGTCATACTATAAGTGTAACACGACGGAAGAAAGTGTGTTCAAGGTCATACACTTAAACGACACGTACAATCATTTAATAGTAAATGTATATGCTATGAAAAACTAACATAATAAATGCAAATAACATCGAAAACTATTTACAAAATAAGCTTGTCATGCATATCTCCACACTTCTCTTTGAGACCATGCACCGTATTGCATCATTGTGGAGTGTTGTCATCACTTCGAGATCATTGCTCTCAGATGATTACCATACAGACGAGGGACTGAAAGTATCATTCACCACAGTGTTCGGTTACACAAGCACACACTACCGTGTTGAACTGAGAAGCCGAAGAGGTGAACGGATAAACATGAGCCATTCATTAATTGTTGGTGCTGTCAAACAAAAAATGAACGACTACTTGTCTATCTGTGGACAACTGGAGTTTGCTGAAATGAAGGCTGGATGTGTCTCAGTCAACTTTCCGGTTCTCAACACTTTAACTGGGAACCTTTTACCTATAGCTAATTAAGTACCTATCGAACACAGGCTCATAAATTAGATCATAGAAAGCTGGTGTTCTCAACATCACTTCCATCTACTTCAACGGTAGTTAGTAAACCGTAATTTAGGGTAAATGTAAACATAATAGCAAAAGGTTGCACAATCATGACAGTAAAGCACTGAAAATGATTCTGAAGGCAGTCATTGAATTGTCCAAGAAGATGAACAACTGACTGACTAAGGCCAAAGCTCGTCCGTGGGTGCAGAGAACAGACACAGCGACAGCACAAACAATTCAAGTTGCGCATTGCCTTTAAAAACGCCTGAGTAAATGCGAACTCTTAAAGCTGCCTTAGAGGAGCACAAATTCCATGACAGATACTTGTAAAGTTTTAGGTGACCCGACTGTCTGAGATCGTAGATGATAATCTTCGGAATTCAATCAAAGCTCGTCTAGATTACGTGCCGACACTGGAATTTTCAGTTACTTATAACTTACGGGAGGCTAGAAGTAAAACATGTATCAGTAACTACGGATTCTACAGGACGACTCAAAGTGAGTTCATATCACAGTCTTGATATATTTATGGATGTTCTGTGTCCACAGTTGCGAAGTGCAACCTTTCCAGAAAAAGAAATAACACAAGGCATGCATGTTGCGATCCGGGCATTTTTACACGACGAAAGAGATAAAGTAAATAAACGTGGATGGTGATTCAAGCTAAATATACTTTTGACCTGTAGTTGAATACCTGTTTCTTTTTTATTAACTTTCGGTAAATATTTATATCAAACTAATTATTTCCTATCCATCTTATTTTCAGCTGGCTTTGCATGTGTTCACAGATCTAACTGTAAGCTTTCAAGCATTATTGTCATGCCGTCGGTAAATTATCAACCTCTTGCATGACATTATGGGTTCATAGGTTGGATGATTGCTATGATATAGGGTATTCGTTCGTCTACTATTAGCAATATGGCTTTTTGTGGTGTGCTTGTAATGCAGAAAAGTAACTTTTTCTTCTTGCAGAACATTGTGAGTGCGTTCACTTTGCAAAGTCAACTGAAAAAGTCGAATAGGTACGTAGGGAATTTTGTGTACCTGTTATCAAGTCAACAGGCTTCTACGTACAATCTGTAGTCTTAGGGTTTTTCCGAATGTGATATTGTAGATAACCCAAAGTCTTTCAGAATATCCCCAAAATGTGAAAAAATATTTCGGTTTGATCACAGAACGTAGACGATTTCCCAAAGTTATCAAAAATTCTGGGAAAATATTGGGAAAACCCAAAATATTGGGCTTTTGTGCTATTTCCTCGAAATTTTTATAGCGCCTTCCTCAAAACAAATAAAATTTCCCACAAAATAAAGAAATAGGGAAGGACGCAAACCGATCATCATTGCTTACAAAGATGGAGGAAACGATATTTCCCGCTTTACTCTGATTGGTCGCTAAATGGTCTGCCAAAATTGAGTTTAGTTGCAGTCATGGCTTTCTTGACCAGAATATATGTGCTGGTCAAATAATGTTATTCGTCCACCCAAACAACCAAAAAGGGAAATAAAGGCGAACAAAGGGGAAACAAAGGGAAAATGCATTGGAAGAGAAAACGGAAATAAAGAGGAAAACGCGCCAGAATGTCGCCTTTTGCTTGTCCGGGAGAAATAATGCGGATTTCCTCCGTGTTTTTCACTTTGTCGATAAATTACCGACTTTCCACCTAAATATCCGCTGAATCGCCCACTTTTCGCCTATATTTCCGCCGAATCGCCTACTTTTCGCCTATAGATACGCTTAATTGTCAACTTTTCGCCTAAATACACACAGAACTCCCTATTTTCGATCCATTGGCATAACCCCAAACGTCTCCCATGTTCGCCTTTATTTTCAACGACAGACCAAAATAAAATTGCAATCCACGGGAAAACCGGTATATTTTTAAAAAATTTTATTTAAAGGGAAAAGCATATTTTTGTACAACATTAAAGCAGAAGCTTCAGCATCGATTGTTTTGCATTTCCGTTGCAATTGCTAAATCATAGTTATTTGAAAATACCTGCAAAAGAAGGAACAGGTGATGTATTATTTATAAGGCATGTGTATTTAATCGCTAGTTCACTGACAATCAAACACACTTTCTCAACACTTCAATAGCTTCCCATGTAAGTAAAAAGGTAAGCTGTTTTACCAAAAACTGTTTATCAAAAATTAAGTAGAACATAAAAGACTGTACGAACTTTTGCCTTTAGCCACGTATGTTCGGCTACTGAGAATTGAAATAGTCGTCCTGTGAATTCTGAGGTTTAAAAACAAAACAAGTCACAACAACATCTGAATGACGTGCTTTAATTTAAGCTAAACTTACGGTTATGTTCGTTATTACAGTAGACTGTAACTATAGAGCCGTAGGGAAGTTATAACTTTAAATTAGTACATACCTGATCTTGTTTCCTTCTACTACACTTTATCATTTTGTCTCGGATATCATGAAAATAACCTTGTGTCGCTATGTTGTACAGCTTAGCAAGGTCTTTTCTTTGACAGCGGATGACAGAAAGCGATTTGTTAACGCACCTGAAGTTTAAATAATAAATAAGAGTTACTTCGTATGCAGCCGTAAAACTGGCATTTCTAAAGTGCTCGTTTTGGAGAGGTGCCGAGTAACTTGAATTTACTGGCAACCTCAGGTGTCAAGAGGTGCGACAGAACATACCGCATTGATGTTTTCGGATCATCACCCGATAACCGGGTAACCATTGCTATCTGTAACAGGAACAAATTATCAAATTAATGTTGATGACTTACAAATCGGTTCCTTGCCTACGATCCACTCCTTGGATGCTATCATAAGTTGTTTCTTGCTGAGGACGTCAACAATGACGTATCGCTTGTTAGTGGGCTAAAAATAACATAAGATGTAATTAAATGGTTTATCGTCATTAACTCAACACTAATGAAGCAAAATGCATTTACATTAAAGCATGCAACAATGGGATTATAACTAGATTATTGATAAAATTTATGGCTATGCATTTACAATCAATGTCCTTAAGCGATATCCATGTGTGGTCATGGATAACTACAGAGCACATAAAGATTCCTATATCACTAGATGGGAAAGGATCTTCAAAGTAATTGCGTGGGTCAGTGAAAAACCTAAATTTTGGTAGTCCATCCTCCTTTATATCAGTGACTAAACCAGGCTTTCCGTTTACTACTACTATGTTATCTGACTTAAATGAAGTTATTGAGGTAGTATCTGTTAAACAAGTAAGTTGAAGCCTATCGTAGAGGTACATATTTTCAGCACAACGCTGAGCTGGTTGCTTAGCTACTGCAAACCCACTGTACACAGAATCCTTAATTTGTCTCATATAGGACTCGAACGGAAAGGCTGAAAAACTATCTAAAGGTCCATGTGCACGAACGTCGTTAAGGAGGTGCTCTAACGAATGCACATTGTAAACTAAGGTTTCAGACCCATAACACCATTCGTATTCCTCAAGGAAGTTTTGTAAATCTATTCTGGCGGATTCTTTAACAGTATTATGTAGTTTAGGATGTGCAAGCAGGTAAATGGATAACGCTAAACGCCGGAAATTAACATACAAAGGTTGTGGCAACGTTTTTGAAGAATCACCGGGCCTAAATACAGAAGGAACAACCTACATTCAGAAGCTTTCCATGTCGATACAAAGTCTAGTGTACGGCATTTACACAGAAAGTCGGAAGGATTACTTGCCACACAACCTGATATTAAATTACTTATGTCTCTAATTGCACATTGGTTAAAGTTCAGCAGTCTTCTGCGTGCTAAATCTATCCATAAATTATCCAGATTTTTTGTAACACCTAGGTACACCACGTGCATAGGATCTAAAGGAAAAGTTATAATCATATTAATAGGAAGCGTTTCCATAATAGAATGTCCTTGATGGTGAATAGATTGAGTCTGAAAACGGAACGTGTCGTCTGTTCTGAAAGTATATGCACCATTTGGAAAGATCGTCCTCCACTCCGGCCGTCTCCCAAGTACAGTACACCTATCGCAACCTGCCTTACCGTTATGATTTGCCGTGTACCTAACGGAAGAACGGGCAGGTGAGTCACACATAACAGCCGCCAACCTAATAGCTATGTATTTATTAAACTTCACACTAAAAAGACCCACGTCAGCCATTTCTTTTATTCCAGAAATTGTGCCCGCAAAAAATTCGTTAAATTCTGCCGGTTTAGTATTCCCTCCGTAGATACCTATCATGAACACGTCACTAAACCTAGGGGCAATGATCCGTCCTAGTATAGGCCACAACTGTTGATTGGAGCTTCTAGACATAGAAGGTTCATCCAAATTAATATATAAATTTAAAGTGTCAAAATCAAAAGTACACACCCAAAGTTCAACGTATCTTAGCAGATCGGTTTTCAATCCTAGATGGTAGTAAACCCCACTGCCGATGAACATTGGTTGTACACTTGTGCACGTCCTCAGGACACTTCGGATGCTTTTCGGTAAGTCCGGTATAAGAAATCGGAAACAATACAGAACCCGATCAACATCTCTTATGCTCAGAGATGTATTTGACATTATATACATCATAACGTCGTTCATCAGGTCTTTGCGATTGACGAACTTCTGAGAGAACAAGTTCACTTCATTACATCCTATAAGAAATATATTCACGTATGAACTTCATGTACATACCACTATTATCTAAAGGCCTTTGATTGGTGTTGCTAGTGGATGGTGTTACAGTTGAAGTACTGTCATTACAAGTGGTTTCTGTCTTTACTTCTATCAATTTAATAAAAACACTGTTGAACTCAGTTACTTTTTAGGGTGCTTTCATTAGCAAACTCACTGAACGAAAGAAAGTCATATTTTTTCATGAAAGTGGCTCGCATTTTATTCCACCTTTGATTATAAGTGGATCTATGACAGCGAAGGGAACGTAACCAAGTTCACAGTGGCCCTAAGTCTACGAACACTCTCACTGACTTCAATGAAACTCATAGTATTGGACTAGGAAGGCAATTAGTTATAATGAACATGAACATCTGAGAGCACGTCACTCACCTGCATCACGTAAGTTATTTGTGATGGCTCCCTAGCATGTCGGAACACTTTAGCTAAACAAAAAATGAAGCCAGTGTAAATGCGTATCAACCGAATGCCTGGTTCCGTATTTTAAACCTTGTTTTTATGAAAATAGTTTTGTTTTTATTAAGCCGTGCCTTAATTTGTCGGCGTTTATGAAAACGTAATTTGGGGTTGTGGTATATTCAAACACTGTACGTTAAGTATAATTGTCGACAAATTTCCACCAAATACACGACGTAAGGGCGCGAAAACCGATATTTCCCTAAATAACCGACGTAAAGGCGAGAAAGCGATATTTCATCTTTATTTACGTCGTCGTCTGCTTTATTTCCCTTTCTTGGTTGCTTGAGTGAGTCGGCGAGACTATATTTTATGGACAACCTTGAACGAACCTTTGGTAACCCTGGTCACGGCGCGCTATCTAAAAAGGACAGTGGTATTGTTTCTCGTTGGATTAGTAAACTGTTTTGATCGTAAATTACGTATCAAAACTACGATTTACACTTTAATTGAATCTAATACAGTTAAAGTTATATTCTGTTGAGTTTTTTTGGCTTTCGTGTATTTATTACATTCGAGGCATTCTTGGTCTGTATCAAAGTACTTTAGTTAAGGTTTGAAGTCTTGCTAAAGTTTTTCTTGTATAAAACTTTTATTCGTTGACTGACATTTGTGTTCATACTGTGATCATATTGTGTGTTACACCTTGATCAGACTAAAATGGTTGGTGGTGCTCACAAATGTAGACAACCAAACTGTTTGTTCCCTGTGGAGGAGGGAATGCAGTGTGACGAATACAATAAGTGGTTCCACAAAATGTGCACCCGCTTAAGTCCCACCGCATACAAAAGATGTTCGAAGCCTAACTCACATTGGCTTTGCATGTTTTGCTGTGCCAACAAGGCATTACTAATACAGGAGGCTATGAGCCTATTGGCTTTGGCCTGTAAGAAGAAGGATGGCATATGCGCTGACAACACGGGCACTGACAGTGACGAATGTGTCAGTGTAGTACCTGCTGTTACGCGACGCCTCAAACAACCGACTATGACCGACGTAAAAGTGAAATCTTCGTTGACATTAACAGGGGAGTAGTACCACCTGGTACTGACATTGTTAATAATGCACCTTTAATGGGAACCGAAGAGCTGGATAAAACAGTCACCGTTCCAAATAGTCCCAGTGTTATGAGGGATGAAAAATGGACTACGGTACGTAGGAAACGAAACGAAAAGAAAAAGCTGTAAGCAGTACACAGGTAGTTGGTAACTCACTAGTGGACTCAAATTGTGAGCCACAAATTGCACTACCAAGATCTGATGGTAAGAGTGAAACCCATCCTGGCGTGACTGAGAAGAAAAATCTAATAACATCGAATATTATTATGAGCAAATTGCGGGAGTCAAACGACCCTGATCCGAAAATTAGACACGCGCATGACTCAGAAAAGCTAGGAGAATACATTCGTAGTATTTTACCAGATAACTCCAAAGGAGTTCAGGTCAAAAATTGGTTAGAATAGGCAAGAGGACCGAGGACAATGTTGAACCCCGTCCATGCAGACTCCTTAAGGTAATCCTAGGATCGGAGAAGCAACGGGATCTCTTGTTAAGTAGCGCTCGTTGTCACGACAATTCTGACATCCGAGTTAGACCTGACATATCTCTCGAAGATAGAATAAAAGGAAGAAAGCACTAGCTGAACTTGAAACCCGTCGGCAAAACGGCGAGGAAAATCTCCGACTAGTGGGCTTTCGGATAGTCAGTTCTTGGAAGCGAATGCTACCAAGGCCTGTGTGGATAGGCTGTTCTACTTAGGAGTTTTATATGCCAACGCTCGTAGTCTACGAAATAAGTTCTATGAACTAGAAGTACTAGTAGAAAGGTTAAAGCCACTCATAGTAGCAGTGACAGAAACTTGGTTAGTCCATGACTTAGACATTACTCCAGAATTATCCGGATACCATTGCATCAGGAGTGATAGACATAGATGTAGGAAAGGAGGCGGCGTCCTGTTATATATAGCCAATGGCATAAATATCCGCTCCTCTACTAGCGAATCCCATGATAGCGGCACTTGTGAAGTCATTAGCTGTAAGTTGGCTATAGGATGTAGTACATTTATGCTAGGTGTCATCTATCGGAGCCCAATCTGCTTAGCTGATGACTTTGTTTTAGAGCACATTCATCTTTGAGTGATAATACCAGATGCTTGATAATAGGAGACTTTAACGCACCTGATATTAGTTGGACTGATATGACCACAGAAGGATCTATAAACTCCTTTGATAGTAGGTTCCTGATAACAATAATGGAGCATGCACTAGTGCAGCATATATCCCAACCCACACGTTTTGGTGTTAACCAGGGTTCTTCTCTGCTGGATTTGGTAATCACTCATGAGACTGAGGATATTGTCGACTTAAATATTCTTCCACCGTTAGTAAACAGCGATCACTCTGTTTTGTCATTCGCGTTTCGAAATAGGGACATGTTATACGATCAGGTTACACCTCGCCCAAATGTATGGAAAGCTAACATATCAGCCATTCAGGAATGTGCTGCTAAGACAAATTGGTTAGTAGATACTAGCATATCAGTTGAAGAAGCATGGTCTGTATTTAAAGGTAAATTTAGACTAGTTACGTCCCCGTTCATACCATACCTGGTACCGCGAAGACCGAATAATAGTCCACCATGGATAGCTAAAACAGTCAGGAAACTCCTTAGAAAAAGGAAGAATCACTGGAATATGTTCATCCCTACTGGCTTAGAACAATACAGATCCAGTTATTGTAAGATTAGGAATGCCTGTAAAGCGTTAATAAGCAAGACTAGACTATCATACGAAAAACAATTGGTTAGGGATTCTAGATATAGTCCGAAACGGTTATTCTCGTATATAAAAAGGCGAACTAAGAGAAGCGATGGAATTCCATCGCTTTTGATACGAGACAATCCGTTAATCTTAGCAGAGAATGATGCCGAAAAGCTGAAGCTTTATCGGAATATTTTAGTAAAGTGTTTTCTATTGGTAATGAGGAACGACCAATGATTCGTCATGACCGTGATGGCTCGCTGATGGATCCTGTAGTCATTGAGAAAGATACTGTTTTAAGGCTACTTCAGCATCTCAAACCTGATAAGTCCAGTGGTCCTGATGATATTCAGCCTAGGATTATGAAAGCCATATCAGATGAAATTGCTGAACCATTAGCGATACTATTCGACATGTCTCTGAGACAGTCCAGACTGCCTAGAGACTGGAAAGACGCCATAATAAGTCTGGTGTATAAGGCTGGGAGTAGGGATTTAGTTAGTAACTATAGACTCGTTAGCTTAACTAGTGCAGTTGTGAAACTGATGGAGAAAATCATTCGGATAGCTGTTATAAACTATGTTGAAGGGCAAAATCTTTTCTCCAGGGAACAACATGGTTTTCAGAAAGGCCTATCTTGCTTGACAAATCTTCTCGTTGCACGAGAAGAGTGGGTTGCGGCAAAGGATCGGAATGCTCCTGTGGATGTAATTTTCATAGATCTAAGTAAAGCCTTTGATAAGGTTTCCCACTCTGGTCTTAAATTCAAACTGAAACGTTTTGGAATCCAATAAACAGTCGTCGATTGGATAAGTAACTTTCTCCATGACAGGAAACAAAGGGTAGGGGTTAATGGGGCTCTCTCCTCGTGGGTACCTGTAAAAGTGGAGTTCTCCAAGGTACAATCCTCATTCCTCTTCTCTTCTTACTTTATGTAAATGAATTGCCAACTGTAGCAAAATCATCCGTTCTACTCTTCGCTGATGACATAAAGATTTGGAGACCCATACATAGTATGTCGGATAGAATAGTATTACAGGACGATCTTAGCTCATTGGTGGCATGGTTAGACAGGTGGTCACTAGAAGTAAATCCTAATAAGAGTGTAGTGATGCAGTTAAATAACTCTGATGAATCGTATGACTATACACTACGTGGATTCGTGCCACCCAAAGCAAGAAACTATAAAGACTTAGGAGTTATATTAAGCAATGACCTCAAAACGACTAGTCACTGTAAGGCTGTTGCTGCAAAAGGCTATAGGATATTATGGTCAATTCGTAGGTCTTTTCAGTATTTAGATGATGAAATGTTTGGATTACTATGCCCGATTTATGTGCGACCACATTTAGAATACGGGATTCAAGCAGCGCGTCCTTGTTTCAAATATGAAGCAGGTATGCTAGAAAGAGTCCAACGACGAGCTACTAAGATGGTACAAGGTCTAGCTGGCCTATCTTATGAAGACAGACTGAGACACCTTAACTTATTTCCGTTATCTTACCGTACAATACGGGGTGATCTAATATTGGCTTATCGTATACTGAACGATGACCTTGGTATTAACATGTCTTATCTTTTGTTTCCGTCTAGAACCGATCATTTGAGAGGACATTCGAAGAAAGTTCAAAAACCGAGATCAAACCGTTTACGTCTGGAGTTCCGTTTCTCGCACCGAGTAGTGCATTACACACTTAATAATCTGTTCGGGATCACTTTCAGTTTCTATCGTGGGCACAATAACTTGAGACCAATCGTCATTTAATCTCCTAAACCATAATCAGTTGTGAGGTACTTTTCATCACAAGGATGGTTGTGGATCATCTTAAGTGAAGCTATTATGTTCTGGCTGACATCATACCGCAAACAAAACATGGCTTTTCAACTACTGAAACATGATCTTTAAATAGTGAGTATGATGACAGTTATTGACCCTTTTTCTCCCTGATCATAGCCCTACGGCTCTTTTATGGCCAAAAATAACAAAAGTATAACATATACTGGTAATGGATTTCCAGCTTACTTCTACTCACAACGTAATGCGTCCGACTCATCTAATAATGTTTTATGGTATATTTTAAATAAAAAGCTTTTCGCAATAAATTAATAACACTTCTGACTTGGTCCCATGTTGTCAAGTGCCTAGGTCTAATAATCCTCCCGAAAAATCACTGGTATTCACTACTGCTACTACTGGACACTTATCGTTAGTTTTACTCGCTGATGGGATAAGGTCATCCTTACGGTCAGTTAAATGTCTTTGGGCACATGCCGAATCACCGGACGTTTAGGTCACTACATGTCGGACAGTTCATCGACTCCGGCCAAGGTCAAGGACAATCAACGTGCAGCAATTAATCGTACCCAATCGATAAATCTTCTAATTGAATGCTAGATTCGGTTTCCTAAGCTCTTTGAGTAACCCCCAGGCCAAAACTACACAGCAACCAGAACACTAGAGAAAAGGTACGAAATACGGAAAGGACGTTTTGCTTCAGGCTTCGTTTGTGCACAGAGAATCTAGGGTATTTATGGCATTTTAGGTAGCCTTGATCTTTTGAAAGCTACAAAATATAGCAGTAGTATAAATAATCACTCAATCAGAAGTGCGACATGCGACGTTCTGGATGTTTCTGGCAAAATTTCTATTGAATGCTGATCGAATATGGGGTGTCTCAGAGCTTTCAGGGCATTTTTGGTATTTGTCGAGGAATTTTTGATTTCCCTGACAACTAAGAACTGGCCTATGCGGTTGTGCCCACATTATCTTCTCTGTTCCATTCTTACTAATACTTTTCGGTAATAACATCCTTTATAGTATGCGGTCTTCAAATTCACCATAATGTGCTACTTATATAGACATAAGTAGTGTGTAACATGAGTCAGGAATGTAATGTCTGGCAACAGAAGATTAGGAAGATCAGGAAAGGAAGAACGGAAATAGAAAGCAATTAGTATGGAAATGTAAGAAAAATGAAGTCCGAGACAATTATTGAACATTTTGCAAATTAGGTATTATTGTATGGTTTTTCTATTTTACCAAGTAACTCTGTAATTTAGTGCTAAGTATAATTCGGTTGTTCTCACCTGTGTTCTCCTGCACTCCAATAGTACCTTGATACGACGAAAGAGTAATTCGTGTTAAGTGCTGATCATGAGATGTGACTTCGAAGTTAGCTGCTGGTCATACCATTCCCATCTAACTCGAATAGGCCCCTAATCATCAGACATATATCATCTATCTTGGCGATCTACATACCCGTATTGCTGAGGGAAATAACAAACTATTGTTTTTTGTCTTCCATTGCTCTCGAAAAATAAATAGCATTTAGGAACGAATATGCGGACATTTAGAGAATCCCAGACGTTAGCAACACATATTTGTTAAAAAACTAACTCTGGTTTCCAACATCTGCAAAATTATACTCAGAGCAAAGCGGACAAAATTTTGTCACACAAAACAAGAGTGATTACCTGAAGGGATACAATCACTTGATCAGTATTAGCGAAAGCCAAGAAAACATAACGAAATCAAAAATATTTGGATCAGCACTCAAAGTATTTAGGCGTCACCAAGAAAGTGATTTCCTTACGGAAGGATCTAGTCAGTAAGCAACTGAATCGGATGGATCAATCTATTTTAACATCCATCAGTGTAGCCTTAGTCCTTTTTAGACAACAAACGACACTGTACTTTCAAAGGAAATGTCGTTCGCTGCATGAAGTTTCTGTTCGCAAAGCAATTGAATGCAGGTTTTTTATTGTACTTAGGTCCTGTAGTTCTTCATGATAAGTTAGAATAACATTATACAGTATCGTTCAACGTCTATCATTATCAGTCTATTATTTTATCTTATTTTATTTGAACACATAAATATTGGTACAAGAGGGCACCAAATATATATGCGCCACACAAAACAATGAGAATTTAAAGACGAGGAAAAAAATAAGGAGAGTGAAACAAAAGGAACAATAACGAACGGATTGGTGTAAGGTAGTGTAATAATAATAATAGCAATAATGGGGGACGGAAAGGTACAATCGGAAGAAATCTTTCAGGTAAGGGAGACACAACCACTTTTCACGAAGAAAGTAAAAGAAGGTTACAGCAGGATCGCCACTGGCTTCTATTCTGAGCCATATCTGATAACGTCTCTAGTCACTGTGTAGCACCATCTCTCAGACCCCAATCAGGGAGCCGTGAAGGACCAACAGAAGCCAGTCCTTTGTAGCTTTCTTCATACCACGACACCATGTCATACACTGACCACCTCTCCGCTTTTTCCAACCAGTCCCAGAGTCGGCAAATAATGCACGACGTGGAAGTCTCTGGGACGACATTCGTAGAACATGTCCAAGCCACCGAAGTCGGTGTTTCAGAATGGTGACACCAATCGCATTATCATCTCTGTGCCCAAACACACGATGCCGAACCTCTGCACTACTAACATGGTGCTGCCGCTGGATGTTAGCAATCCTTCGGAGACAGCGATGATCGAACACAGAGAGTCGTCTAACGTCCTCAACTCGGAGAGACCAGGTTTCACAAGCGTAGAGTAAAACTGCTCTCACCGACGCGCTGTAGATCCGACCTTTACATCCAGACTAACATCACGAAGGCCCCCGAATGCCCTGGTATGGCCGAGAGTGGGGAGAGTCCGCTCTCCCTCTCGAAATACCCTCACACGGCCACGCGTATACAGCCTCTGCCAGGGAAGTCCTGCTCATTGCCTTCTCGTGGCGCGGGTGTTGGTTACGAAAATGAGAGGACGAAAAGCGAATGTCCGGCGCTTTAACCGAATCCTAAACCAATGGTGCACATGGGCACCAGTATCCTGCGGGAACAAGTGGCGTATGAACCAATCCTTGGTCACTGGCTGCCATGGGACTGCATCTCCTTACGATGCTCCACCGCCTTGTGGGTTAGACCTTAGGTCGAAGGCTCGGGGAGTGGCCCCCAAGATAACCACCTGCTTCGGTCTGGGCACCCGGGCAATATCACAGCCCACACACAAATATGATGAACTGCCTATAATTATGGAAACTACATTATCAGTCTACTTAATATCACAACCAAAGTTGCACTGTCTTCAACAGTGTTTGTGTTGATTTGAATAATTTCTTCTTGGGATACAAAAATTACTACGGGAGGGAACACTTAGTCCATAATATGCATGGTTTAAAGCACGTTGTTGACGAAGTTATTGAACACGCTAGTCTAGAATCAACCTAGGCATATTTCGCCGCTTATGAGCGTATGCCTCTAGCCATGAATAATGCTTCTATTTGGGCGAACCAAATCCTAGGGTTGTTAGCACCGCATGTAGGTAGTCTGAACTTAAAGTATTATCGTTTGCGTGCGATGAGTTAAGGGGATTTAGTGGTGGACAATCCATGTCAATAAGTTTATTTGGCGAGTACATAATGTGAAAAATAAACTTATGTACCAAGTAAAAATATAAGCAATATAACAACTGTGATAAACTCGAGGCTCACCAGACAATTGTGGTGGACCAAATAATATATGAACTCAAAAATGATAACCGAGTTACCAAGTACAAATAGTAATGTCAATATATATCAGTTAAACGTTGTAAACACAACAAAAAGTAGAGGCTCTACTTAATTCAGCAGGTTTGTGCGTGTTCCGGTTGAGTTTAGTACTGAATCCACAATTATAGATGATTGAAGATTCCAGTGAGATTGATGTCCTTCCAGTGATATAACCAAACGTAGGGTGCGGTATAGTAGTCGATTTAGAGTTCAGTTAACACAACCACGAGCAAACGGAGAACAAGAGGTGTGTGTATGGCAGTGCACTTGTTAGTAGGTAACAACGTGTGTCATACTATAAGTGTAACACGACGGAAGAAAGTGTGTTCAAGGTCATACACTTAAACGACACGTACAATCATTTAATAGTAAATGTATATGCTATGAAAAACTAACATAATAAATGCAAATAACATCGAAAACTATTTACAAAATAAGCTTGTCATGCATATCTCCACACTTCTCTTTGAGACCATGCACCGTATTGCATCATTGTGGAGTGTTGTCATCACTTCGAGATCATTGCTCTCAGATGATTACCATACAGACGAGGGACTGAAAGTATCATTCACCACAGTGTTCGGTTACACAAGCACACACTACCGTGTTGAACTGAGAAGCCGAAGAGGTGAACGGATAAACATGAGCCATTCATTAATTGTTGGTGCTGTCAAACAAAAAATGAACGACTACTTGTCTATCTGTGGACAACTGGAGTTTGCTGAAATGAAGGCTGGATGTGTCTCAGTCAACTTTCCGGTTCTCAACACTTTAACTGGGAACCTTTTACCTATAGCTAATTAAGTACCTATCGAACACAGGCTCATAAATTAGATCATAGAAAGCTGGTGTTCTCAACATCACTTCCATCTACTTCAACGGTAGTTAGTAAACCGTAATTTAGGGTAAATGTAAACATAATAGCAAAAGGTTGCACAATCGTGACAGTAAAGCACTGAAAATGATTCTGAAGGCAGTCATTGAATTGTCCAAGAAGATGAACAACTGACTGACTAAGGCCAAAGCTCGTCCGTGGGTGCAGAGAACAGACACAGCGACAGCACAAACAATTCAAGTTGCGCATTGCCTTTAAAAACGCCTGAGTAAATGCGAACTCTTAAAGCTGCCTTAGAGGAGCACAAATTCCATGACAGATACTTGTAAAGTTTTAGGTGACCCGACTGTCTGAGATCGTAGATGATAATCTTCGGAATTCAATCAAAGCTCGTCTAGATTACGTGCCGACACTGGAATTTTCAGTTACTTATAACTTACGGGAGGCTAGAAGTAAAACATGTATCAGTAACTACGGATTCTACAGGACGACTCAAAGTGAGTTCATATCACAGTCTTGATATATTTATGGATGTTCTGTGTCCACAGTTGCGAAGTGCAACCTTTCCAGAAAAAGAAATAACACAAGGCATGCATGTTGCGATCCGGGCATTTTTACACGACGAAAGAGATAAAGTAAATAAACGTGGATGGTGATTCAAGCTAAATATACTTTTGACCTGTAGTTGAATACCTGTTTCTTTTTTATTAACTTTCGGTAAATATTTATATCAAACTAATTATTTCCTATCCATCTTATTTTCAGCTGGCTTTGCATGTGTTCACAGATCTAACTGTAAGCTTTCAAGCATTATTGTCATGCCGTCGGTAAATTATCAACCTCTTGCATGACATTATGGGTTCATAGGTTGGATGATTGCTATGATATAGGGTATTCGTTCGTCTACTATTAGCAATATGGCTTTTTTGTGGTGTGCTTGTAATGCAGAAAAGTAACTTTTTCTTCTTGCAGAACATTGTGAGTGCGTTCACTTTGCAAAGTCAACTGAAAAAGTCGAATAGGTACGTAGGAATTTTGTGTACCTGTTATCAAGTCAACAGGCTTCTACGTACAATCTGTAGTCTTAGGGTTTTTCCGAATGTGATATTGTAGATAACCCAAAGTCTTTCAGAATATCCCCAAAATGTGAAAAATATTTCGGTTTGATCACAGAACGTAGACGATTTCCCAAAGTTATCAAAAATTCTGGGAAAATATTGGGAAAAAACCCAAAATATTGGGCTTTTGTGCTATTTCCTCGAAATTTTTATAGCGCCTTCCTCAAAACAAATAAAATTTCCCACAAAATAAAGAAATAGGGAAGGACGCAAACCGATCATCATTGCTTACAAAGATGGAGGAAACGATATTTCCCGCTTTACTCTGATTGGTCGCTAAATGGTCTGCCAAAATTGAGTTTAGTTGCAGTCATGGCTTTCTTGACCAGAATATATGTGCTGGTCAAATAATGTTATTCGTCCACCCAAACAACCAAAAAGGGGAAATAAAGGCGAACAAAGGGGAAACAAAGGGGAAAATGCATTGGAAGAGAAAACGGAAATAAAGAGGAAAACGCGCCAGAATGTCGCCTTTTTGCTTGTCCGGGAGAAATAATGCGGATTTCCTCCGTGTTTTTTCACTTTGTCGATAAATTACCGACTTTCCACCTAAATATCCGCTGAATCGCCCACTTTTCGCCTATATTTCCGCCGAATCGCCTACTTTTCGCCTATAGATACGCTTAATTGTCAACTTTTCGCCTAAATACACACAGAACTCCCTATTTTCGATCCATTGGCATAACCCCAAACGTCTCCCATGTTCGCCTTTATTTTCAACGACAGACCAAAATAAAATTGCAATCCACGGGAAAACCGGTATATTTTAAAAAATTTTATTTAAAGGGAAAAGCATATTTTTGTACAACATTAAAGCAGAAGCTTCAGCATCGATTGTTTTGCATTTCCGTTGCAATTGCTAAATCATAGTTATTTGAAAATACCTGCAAAAGAAGGAACAGGTGATGTATTATTTATAAGGCATGTGTATTTAATCGCTAGTTCACTGACAATCAAACACACTTTCTCAACACTTCAATAGCTTCCCATGTAAGTAAAAAGGTAAGCTGTTTTACCAAAAACTGTTTATCAAAAATTAAGTAGAACATAAAAAAGACTGTACGAACTTTTGCCTTTAGCCACGTATGTTCGGCTATTGAGAATTGAAATAGTCGTCCTGTGAATTCTGAGGTTTAAAAACAAAACAAGTCACAACAACATCTGAATGACGTGCTTTAATTTAAGCTAAACTTACGGTTATGTTCGTTATTACAGTAGACTGTAACTATAGAGCCGTAGGGAAGTTATAACTTTAAATTAGTACATACCTGATCTTGTTTCCTTCTACTACACTTTATCATTTTGTCTCGGATATCATGAAAATAACCTTGTGTCGCTATGTTGTACAGCTTAGCAAGGTCTTTTCTTTGACAGCGGATGACAGAAAGCGATTTGTTAACGCACCTGAAGTTTAAATAATAAATAAGAGTTACTTCGTATGCAGCCGTAAAACTGGCATTTCTAAAGTGCTCGTTTTGGAGAGGTGCCGAGTAACTTGAATTTACTGGCAACCTCAGGTGTCAAGAGGTGCGACAGAACATACCGCATTGATGTTTTCGGATCATCACCCGATAACCGGGTAACCATTGCTATCTGTAACAGGAACAAATTATCAAATTAATGTTGATGACTTACAAATCGGTTCCTTGCCTACGATCCACTCCTTGGATGCTATCATAAGTTGTTTCTTGCTGAGGACGTCAACAATGACGTATCGCTTGTTAGTGGGCTAAAAATAACATAAGATGTAATTAAATGGTTTATCGTCATTAACTCAACACTAATGAAGCAAAATGCATTTACATTAAAGCATGCAACAATGGGATTATAACTAGATTATTGATAAAATTTATGGCTATGCATTTACAATCAATGTCCTTAAGCGATATCCATGTGTGGTCATGGATAACTACAGAGCACATAAAGATTCCTATATCACTAGATGGGAAAGGATCTTCAAAGTAATTGCGTGGGTCAGTGAAAAACCTAAATTTTGGTAGTCCATCCTCCTTTATATCAGTGACTAAACCAGGCTTTCCGTTTACTACTACTATGTTATCTGACTTAAATGAAGTTATTGAGGTAGTATCTGTTAAACAAGTTGAAGCCTATCGTAGAGGTACATATTTTCAGCACAACGCTGAGCTGGTTGCTTAGCTACTGCAAACCCACTGTACACAGAATCCTTAATTTGTCTCATATAGGACTCGAACGGAAAGGCTGAAAAACTATCTAAAGGTCCATGTGCACGAACGTCGTTAAGGAGGTGCTCTAACGAATGCACATTGTAAACTAAGGTTTCAGACCCATAACACCATTCGTATTCCTCAAGGAAGTTTTGTAAATCTATTCTGGCGGATTCTTTAACAGTATTATGTAGTTTAGATGTGCAAGCAGGTAAATGGATAACGCTAAACGCCGGAAATTAACATACAAAGGTTGTGGCAACGTTTTTGAAGAATCACCGGGCCTAAATACAGAAGGAACAACCTACATTCAGAAGCTTTCCATGTCGATACAAAGTCTAGTGTACGGCATTTACACAGAAAGTCGGAAGGATTACTTGCCACACAACCTGATATTAAATTACTTATGTCTCTAATTGCACATTGGTTAAAGTTCAGCAGTCTTCTGCGTGCTAAATCTATCCATAAATTATCCAGATTTTTGTAACACCTAGGTACACCACGTGCATAGGATCTAAAGGAAAAGTTATAATCATATTAATAGGAAGCGTTTCCATAATAGAATGTCCTTGATGGTGAATAGATTGAGTCTGAAAACGGAACGTGTCGTCTGTTCTGAAAGTATATGCCCCATTTGGAAAGATCGTCTTCCACTCCGGCCGTCTCCCAAGTACAGTACACCTATCGCAACCTGCCTTACCGTTATGATTTGCCGTGTACCTAACGGAAGAACGGGCAGGTGAGTCACACATAACAGCCGCCAACCTAATAGCTATGTATTTATTAAACTTCACACTAAAAAGACCCACGTCAGCCATTTCTTTTATTCCAGAAATTGTGCCCGCAAAAATTCGTTAAATTCTGCCGGTTTAGTATTCCCTCCGTAGATACCTATCATGAACACGTCACTAAACCTAGGGGCAATGATCCGTCCTAGTATAGGCCACAACTGTTGATTGGAGCTTCTAGACATAGAAGGTTCATCCAAATTAATATATAAATTTAAAGTGTCAAAATCAAAAGTACACACCCAAAGTTCAACGTATCTTAGCAGATCGGTTTTCAATCCTAGATGGTAGTAAACCCCACTGCCGATGAACATTGGTTGTACACTTGTGCACGTCCTCAGGACACTTCGGATGCTTTTCGGTAAGTCCGGTATAAGAAATCGGAAACAATACAGAACCCGATCAACATCTCTTATGCTCAGAGATGTATTTGACATTATATACATCATAACGTCGTTCATCAGGTCTTTGCGATTGACGAACTTCTGAGAGAACAAGTTCACTTCATTACATCCTATAAGAAATATATTCACGTATGAACTTCATGTACATACCACTATTATCTAAAGGCCTTTGATTGGTGTTGCTAGTGGATGGTGTTACAGTTGAAGTACTGTCATTACAAGTGGTTTCTGTCTTTACTTCTATCAATTTAATAAAAACACTGTTGAACTCAGTTACTTTTTAGGGTGCTTTCATTAGCAAACTCACTGAACGAAAGAAAGTCATATTTTTCATGAAAGTGGCTCGCATTTTATTCCACCTTTGATTATAAGTGGATCTATGACAGCGAAGGGAACGTAACCAAGTTCACAGTGGCCCTAAGTCTACGAACACTCACTGACTTCAATGAAACTCATAGTATTGGACTAGGAAGGCAATTAGTTATAATGAACATGAACATCTGAGAGCACGTCACTCACCTGCATCACGTAAGTTATTTGTGATGGCTCCTAGCATGTCGGAACACTTTAGCTAAACAAAAAATGAAGCCAGTGTAAATGCGTATCAACCGAATGCCTGGTTCCGTATTTTAAACCTTGTTTTTATGAAAATAGTTTTGTTTTTTATTAAGCCGTGCCTTAATTTGTCGGCGTTTATGAAAACGTAATTTGGGGTTGTGGTATATTCAAACACTGTACGTTAAGTATAATTGTCGACAAATTTCCACCAAATACGACGTAAGGGCGCGAAAACCGATATTTCCCTAAATAACCGACGTAAAGGCGAGAAAGCGATATTTCATCTTTATTTACGTCGTCGTCTGCTTTATTTCCCCTTTCTTGGTTGCTTGAGTGAGTCGGCGAGACTATATTTTATGGACAACCTTGAACGAACCTTTAAGTAACCCTGGTCACGGCGCGCTATCTAAAAAGGACAGTGGTATTGTTTCTCGTTGGATTAGTAAACTGTTTTGATCGTAAATTACGTATCAAAACTACGATTTACACTTTAATTGAATCTAATACAGTTAAAGTTATATTCTGTTGAGTTTTTTGGCTTTCGTGTATTTATTACATTCGAGGCATTCTTGGTCTGTATCAAAGTACTTTAGTTAAGGTTTGAAGTCTTGCTAAAGTTTTTCTTGTATAAAACTTTTATTCGTTGACTGACATTTGTGTTCATACTGTGATCATATTGTGTGTTACACCTTGATCAGACTAAAATGGTTGGTGGTGCTCACAAATGTAGACAACCAAACTGTTTGTTCCCTGTGGAGGAGGGAATGCAGTGTGACGAATACAATAAGTGGTTCCACAAAATGTGCACCCGCTTAAGTCCCACCGCATACAAAAGATGTTCGAAGCCTAACTCACATTGGCTTTGCATGTTTTGCTGTGCCAACAAGGCATTACTAATACAGGAGGCTATGAGCCTATTGGCTTTGGCCTGTAAGAAGAAGGATGGCATATGCGCTGACAACACGGGCACTGACAGTGACGAATGTGTCAGTGTAGTACCTGCTGTTACGCGACGCCTCAAACAACCGACTATGACCGACGTAAAAGTGAAATCTTCGTTGACATTAACAGGGGAGTAGTACCACCTGGTACTGACATTGTTAATAATGCACCTTTAATGGGAACCGAAGAGCTGGATAAAACAGTCACCGTTCCAAATAGTCCCAGTGTTATGAGGGATGAAAATGGACTACGGTACGTAGGAAACGAAACGAAAAAAAAAAGCTGTAAGCAGTACACAGGTAGTTGGTAACTCACTAGTGGACTCAAATTGTGAGCCACAAATTGCACTACCAAGATCTGATGGTAAGAGTGAAACCCATCCTGGCGTGACTGAGAAGAAAAATCTAATAACATCGAATATTATTATGAGCAAATTGCGGGAGTCAAACGACCCTGATCCGAAAATTAGACACGCGCATGACTCAGAAAAGCTAGGAGAATACATTCGTAGTATTTTACCAGATAACTCCAAAGGAGTTCAGGTCAAAAATTGGTTAGAATAGGCAAGAGGACCGAGGACAATGTTGAACCCCGTCCATGCAGACTCCTTAAGGTAATCCTAGGATCGGAGAAGCAACGGGATCTCTTGTTAAGTAGCGCTCGTTGTCACGACAATTCTGACATCCGAGTTAGACCTGACATATCTCTCGAAGATAGAATAAAAGGAAGAAAGCACTAGCTGAACTTGAAACCCGTCGGCAAAACGGCGAGGAAAATCTCCGACTAGTGGGCTTTCGGATAGTCAGTCTCTGGAAGCGAATGCTACCAAGGCCTGTGTGGATAGGCTGTTCTACTTAGGAGTTTTATATGCCAACGCTCGTAGTCTACGAAATAAGTTCTATGAACTAGAAGTACTAGTAGAAAGGTTAAAGCCACTCATAGTAGCAGTGACAGAAACTTGGTTAGTCCATGACTTAGACATTACTCCAGAATTATCCGGATACCATTGCATCAGGAGTGATAGACATAGATGTAGGAAAGGAGGCGGCGTCCTGTTATATATAGCCAATGGCATAAATATCCGCTCCTCTACTAGCGAATCCCATGATAGCGGCACTTGTGAAGTCATTAGCTGTAAGTTGGCTATAGGATGTAGTACATTTATGCTAGGTGTCATCTATCGGAGCCCAATCTGCTTAGCTGATGACTTTGTTTTAGAGCACATTCATCTTTGGAGTGATAATACCAGATGCTTGATAATAGGAGACTTTAACGCACCTGATATTAGTTGGACTGATATGACCACAGAAGGATCTATAAACTCCTTTGATAGTAGGTTCCTGATAACAATAATGGAGCATGCACTAGTGCAGCATATATCCCGACCCACACGTTTTGGTGTTAACCAGGGTTCTTCTCTGCTGGATTTGGTAATCACTCATGAGACTGAGGATATTGTCGACTTAAATATTCTTCCACCGTTAGTAAACAGCGATCACTCTGTTTTGTCATTCGCGTTTCGAAATAGGGACATGTTATACGATCAGGTTACACCTCGCCCAAATGTATGGAAAGCTAACATATCAGCCATTCAGGAATGTGCTGCTAAGACAAATTGGTTAGTAGATACTAGCATATCAGTTGAAGAAGCATGGTCTGTATTTAAAGGTAAATTTAGACTAGTTACGTCCCCGTTCATACCATACCTGGTACCGCGAAGACCGAATAATAGTCCACCATGGATAGCTAAAACAGTCAGGAAACTCCTTAGAAAAAGGAAGAATCACTGGAATATGTTCATCCCTACTGGCTTAGAACAATACAGATCCAGTTATTGTAAGATTAGGAATGCCTGTAAAGCGTTAATAAGCAAGACTAGACTATCATACGAAAAACAATTGGTTAGGGATTCTAGATATAGTCCGAAACGGTTATTCTCGTATATAAAAAGGCGAACTAAGAGAAGCGATGGAATTCCATCGCTTTTGATACGAGACAATCCGTTAATCTTAGCAGAGAATGATGCCGAAAAAGCTGAAGCTTTATCGGAATATTTTAGTAAAGTGTTTTCTATTGGTAATGAGGAACGACCAATGATTCGTCATGACCGTGATGGCTCGCTGATGGATCCTGTAGTCATTGAGAAAGATACTGTTTTAAGGCTACTTCAGCATCTCAAACCTGATAAGTCCAGTGGTCCTGATGATATTCAGCCTAGGATTATGAAAGCCATATCAGATGAAATTGCTGAACCATTAGCGATACTATTCGACATGTCTCTGAGACAGTCCAGACTGCCTAGAGACTGGAAAGACGCCATAATAAGTCTGGTGTATAAGGCTGGGAGTAGGGATTTAGTTAGTAACTATAGACTCGTTAGCTTAACTAGTGCAGTTGTGAAACTGATGGAGAAAATCATTCGGATAGCTGTTATAAACTATGTTGAAGGGCAAAATCTTTTCTCCAGGGAACAACATGGTTTTCAGAAAGGCCTATCTTGCTTGACAAATCTTCTCGTTGCACGAGAAGAGTGGGTTGCGGCAAAGGATCGGAATGCTCCTGTGGATGTAATTTTCATAGATCTAAGTAAAGCCTTTGATAAGGTTTCCCACTCTGGTCTTAAATTCAAACTGAAACGTTTTGGAATCCAATAAACAGTCGTCGATTGGATAAGTAACTTTCTCCATGACAGGAAACAAAGGGTAGGGGTTAATGGGGCTCTCTCCTCGTGGGTACCTGTAAAAAGTGGAGTTCTCCAAGGTACAATCCTCATTCCTCTTCTCTTCTTACTTTATGTAAATGAATTGCCAACTGTAGCAAAATCATCCGTTCTACTCTTCGCTGATGACATAAAGATTTGGAGACCCATACATAGTATGTCGGATAGAATAGTATTACAGGACGATCTTAGCTCATTGGTGGCATGGTTAGACAGGTGGTCACTAGAAGTAAATCCTAATAAGAGTGTAGTGATGCAGTTAAATAACTCTGATGAATCGTATGACTATACACTACGTGGATTCGTGCCACCCAAAGCAAGAAACTATAAAGACTTAGGAGTTATATTAAGCAATGACCTCAAAACGACTAGTCACTGTAAGGCTGTTGCTGCAAAAGGCTATAGGATATTATGGTCAATTCGTAGGTCTTTTCAGTATTTAGATGATGAAATGTTTGGATTACTATGCCCGATTTATGTGCGACCACATTTAGAATACGGGATTCAAGCAGCGCGTCCTTGTTTCAAATATGAAGCAGGTATGCTAGAAAGAGTCCAACGACGAGCTACTAAGATGGTACAAGGTCTAGCTGGCCTATCTTATGAAGACAGACTGAGACACCTTAACTTATTTCCGTTATCTTACCGTACAATACGGGGTGATCTAATATTGGCTTATCGTATACTGAACGATGACCTTGGTATTAACATGTCTTATCTTTTGTTTCCGTCTAGAACCGATCATTTGAGAGGACATTCGAAGAAAGTTCAAAACCGAGATCAAACCGTTTACGTCTGGAGTTCCGTTTCTCGCACCGAGTAGTGCATTACTGGAATTCTCTACCGGAATACGTAATATCAGCACCTTCTGCTAATATATTCAAAACGAGATTGGACCTCCACAGTATTAAAAACTGTAACGATTAATATAGATCGACAGACCTCCTATCCTTATTACTGAAGACTGAGACTACTAGGCAATCAGAGAAGAGTTTGCATAAAGTGAAAATATATTAAAAACCAATGAATTACAGCGGATATTCTTCTTTACATGAATTAAAAACTGGTTAAGGTTAGATAAAGGTTCAGATATCCTGAAATCATAATGCATAGGGTTAGTATTTAGGGCTAAGGTGCACAAACCCAAGTCTATGGAGACATCTATACGCTTTCCAATCATCGGTATATATAGTACTGCCAGGCTGCACGTACTGTAACATCTGCAAAAACGCAGCCAATGTTACTGGTGACTTTATAATCCAGTTTGCAACAATTATCATGATTTGCCTTAGTCTGAGTCGTGATCGAGTGAAGAAATTGCCAGTCCGAGCATTCTTTTTCTCCAACATATAGAACAACGAAACACAATCTCGTCACGGTAGTCTACACGTCGTACTGTAGTCATTTGATTGCCGCAACCACAGATACAGGAACTTCTTAATAGTCCTATCTGTTGTAGTCGCTCAACAATCACCTCTTCTCTGAAATCTGCTGTAAAACAATCCTATGTGAGCTTCACTTATTGAACTTAGCGCCATGACCTTGAAATTCCTAAAACGCTTCTGATTAGTTCGCCCATAAATTATAGTGTCGGCGGTGAGTCAAAGAACTATGTACATATTTACACACATAGTATTATAATGTAAATAGTTATAATGATTTCAATCGTGTGGAGTGTTTACGGAATTCTATTCAAGTTCGTAGCAATTCTCTGAAGTGAGTTGATTTTTATATCAAAACCTAATGTTCAATGAAATTTTATCTCTTGGGAGTACTAGTAATTTGCAACATAATAGCTTTAACATTATATTGGGTCGTTTGAGTTTCTGTGTCCTTTTGCTTTGAGTGATAAACCTCGCGATAAAAAGCAACGTGGCTAATAATTAAGTACTTAATTATGGTAGTTGGATTGAGTGATTTGGCGACATACGTCCAGGGAGATGTAGACAATCCAGTGACAGTAAGGGAAAGTGTCGCACTTTATAGCGCGTTTCCCTTTACTTTCCCCGTGTTTACGTCTAGTTTCCCTTTTGGTAGCTTTCGTTGTTAAATGTTCGTTTAATGGTGTTCAAAGTGGACCCAGTCACCGGCTTTTTAAGACAGTTGTTACTCTTCCGGTAGTTTTACCTGCTTTTAGTAATCGATGGTAGTGTCGATTAACATGAGGGTATATGTCGTCGATTTTACCATTCGCGTTCGGCTAGTTAAATTTATTGGGACGTTCGAGATTAACCTCAAATGTCGAATAGTTTTTGGGCTGCTTTTTCTTCATAAACTATTCTTCACTACGATAAAAATCAAATGTTTCTTGCCAACAAAGCCTCAAATATATCCGTAAAATGGTTGAAAATGGATGTTTACGAATAGTCATAAAAATGTTAACGTCCTACAACCGTTTTGGGGAACTTTCTGTACCTGTAGCGCAGCAAAGATATCTGTTTACTAACTAAACATCGAGTACTGTGCACATGTTTCCTTTCTTTGTTTACTCCTGACCTTTGGTAACAGAAATAACTTGTAATAAACAAATATTTAGCTATAAATTTCTTCAGGTAGTTGTTCTTGCCGATTATAGCTATGAAATAATTAGTAGGTATATCGTAGGTAAATCAGTGTGGAAGGCTGGTAATTTTGTGTAAAAGGCGAACATTTATCAGCTTAGACTCAAGCTAAACAGTTACTGCATATATATCAGTCAAGTATTGGTTAATAAACAGGAAAATGTATTTTTATTACGGTTTTTACGTACTCCTTAGGTGTTCACACATTTTTATAGTTTGGCCAGTATAATTTATTGGATACACAGTTCTAGGTCAGTATATGCAAAATCTTTAGTTTATTTTCATCCGACAATTGTTGCCATTCTGTTTTGTTACAACAATTGTTTACTTTGATAAGTCCATTACTGGTTTTATCTTTTTAGATGAATGAAGCTTCTTTGTTCAAACAGTCAGTAATTCAACTGCTAATAGGTCATTACAATAAAGTATATATGTATGAAAATTTTAGTGAGGGGCTCTATAATATTTTGAATAATTTGAATTGTATTATGAACTAGGAATCCCAGAATTAACGCAATCGAATTAAGAAGTAAGACACAAGCACAAGCGAATGTATTGTATTTGGAATTCGAAATCGAGCATTCAACAAGTACAAAGGTATCATTAGTTCATTCAAGCACCACATCCGCCACAGCTTAAATAGAAGTATGTGTTTGTAATCGGTTGTACGTCTTCTTGTTAAGTTCATCCTGAGTCTGTCCGACATTGTATAAGATAAAAACTTTGTAGTATCTAGAAAGTGCTCATTAGTATTGGAATTAACAAACGAAATCGGAACAGACTCACCTGGAATTGTATACAACCAGCATGTCGGTTTTGTAATGAAATCATTAATATCTAGAATTCGAACCATAGATTTTTCAACCCTATCCTCCCCCACGAAATAATCTTGGATCTTTATATCCCCAAGTTATGAATAATGTGGCTTCATTTAAGACATATTTCTCACATTGTTTAGAGTAAACATTAGAACTGTTTTTGTGATAAGGGTAAACAGCAGTTGATATGAAATCATCCGAAATGTAATCAAACTCGAGGTCACTTAGTACTCGTGCTTCGCATTGAGCAGGCTTTTCACAAGGATCAAATGCATTATGAGGAGAGGTAATATATGATATGACATCAGGATTTGATTTTTCTGAAGTATTCCCATGAAATTCATTAGGACTGTAATTGCAGAGCGTAGGATCGTTAGAAAAATCAGCATCTATCCAAACCACATCGGGTTTCCGATCATGATTAGGTTCATTTAACATATTTTCCTCAGAATTGCAAGTAATTTCATTAGAAATATGTGAATCATTAGGAAAAGTCATACCTGGTACAATAGCATGAGAATTCTGATAAATCGGTTGATTAGGAACTGTTGTCTCACAAGAATTCTGGATTTCATTTAACTCTGAACTGCCATATGACTCTGCACTGTCTTTTGAAATCGTTGATAAAGATAAATGATCATCATGAATACTGACTCAGTAGAATCAGAATTACAAGACTTAATATTAGTTGCAGTAAGATGAACGTTAGCATTACAAACTGTCTGAACTTGTCCAATATCACGACATTTGAAGCACTTAGAGTTACGAAATTGACATGAATTAGAAGAGTGGAACTTACAACAGGACAAACACTGACCAAACTTGTCTCCATCCTCGTGAACTGCATCCAAACTCGATGAATTGTTTGCATAACCTTGAGTATGCACTGGGTCAGGATGACGTAGTAATGTAGTGGTGTTTTTTATATCCTCATGAATCATTTTATGAGATCTTCCTCCTTTACCGCATTCGAAATTTGTATAATTAACATAGTCTAGCAGCAGTTCCTTGAGAGTTGTATAAGGAAGCGAGATAGGCTTTTCCGGCATAGTCAGAATTCTTAATAGGCTGTATGCTTCTCTCCCAATGAATGTGAGGAAGTGTGCCACAATATTAACATCCTCATCATCTTCCTTGGTCATAGCCCAGATTTCGAACCTTTCAAAGTAATCTTCAAAAGCTTCCGAAGTTGAATGAATATCTAACTTTTCCATTACAGGCTCCATCGCGACGCCAATATAATATTTTGAATTCTTTGAATTGTAGTATGAACTAGGAATCCCAGAATTAACGCAATCGAATTAAGAAGTAAGACACAAGCACAAGCGGATGTATTGTAGGAATTCGAAATCGAGCATTCAACAAGTACAAAGGTATCATTAATTCATTCAAACACCACAGGCTCTAAGTTATAAAGTATAATAAGTGTGTAGGGCCGGTAAAATCCCACTTAGCCATAGCCAAGTCAACTGTGAAGCTAAATATTTTCTACATTATACGACAATTCACTAAGCGCGCTATTTAAAAAGGACAGTGGTATTTTTCCTCGCTGAGTAAATTTGTTTGTTTTGGTCGTTTATTACGTATCAAGACTACTGTTTTCACTGTAATTGAATTTATTTCAGTTAAAGTATTCGACTAAAGTATCGTTTTTACTGTTCTGTCGTTGGTACTCTTGAGTACCTCTTTTCAACTGTATCTGTTAGTACTTTTGGTCCTAGCAATCTACAGCTCTTCACTTTTGGTCACTGATAAATTTTTTTGTTTCTGAGTGTCATCACAGTTTAAAAAAGAACCTCCTAAATGACCGGACAGTGTAAAAAAGCAGTTGTCAACGTCCGGGTTGTCGTTATCCTGTTGAAAGCGGCATGCAGTGCGACGAGTGCAAAGGCTGGTACCACGAAGTTTGCACGAACTTAACGCCTGCTGCTTTCAAACGGTTCAGTAAGAAGGGTTGTGTGTGGCTTTGTCAACAGTGCTGCTCGGATGCAAACAGCTTGCTAACCGAGGCCATCTCACTGGTTGATGCTGCAAAGAAGTGTTTTAGCAAGCATAGTCGGAACGCGTCAAACAGCACTCGATCTGCCGACACGCAAATCAACGTGAAGGAAACTAAGGTTAGTCCGGTGACAGATGACTCACGCCCGTCAAAGAAGGAAAAGCAGTCTCCAAAGAGGCCTGCCTTAAACAAAAGCTCAAGAACAGTAGGGTCTTCTGTTCCCCGTCTTCCAGATGGGATCCAACAGGAAACACCTAGAAGCCGCAATCGCAAGGCTCGATCGGTTTTGAACGGTAAACATAACACGACCTCTCAGGACGTCGACAACCCCCAAAACCCAACACTAGGTTTGACGCAACTATTATTGCTTCTACCAGCACCGTTGACGAATGGGTAAAGGTTGTAAGAAAGAAAAGTAGGGATATAAAAGAGAAACCTGCCCCCGTAAGAGTGGTTGAAAAATCGAAAGCTGATTATAGCGACAGATCAGCTATTTTTCATAGAATCAAGGAGAGCGATAGCTCTGAACCTAAAGCTCGTTTTGAGCATGACATTGTACTGATTAGGCAGCTGCTTAATCAACTCATGCCTCAAAATATGACCGGGGTCACCTTGCTAAAGGTGTACAGACTAGGAGTCTAACGGACTCGAAACCAAATCATTCCAGACTACTTAAAGTAGTATTCGGCTCTTCGAACGAACGTGACCTAATTTTACAAAATGGACACAAATTAAAGGGTTCAGGAGTCTTTATCCGAAAGGACCTACCGTTGGCAGACCGTGTTAAAAGACGGGAAGCCGAGAAAGAACTACAACATAGGTTAGACGCTGGCGAAAGGACCTGAAAATTGTAAATTTTCGGGTTGTAAGTCTTCGACAGAGAATGATGCCGAAGCCACTCTGGGTGAAGCACGAAGGCACTTAAAGAGGCTTCGGATCTGTTACACCAATGCACGAAGCTTACTTAATAAGCGATCGGAACTAGGTGTACAGATTGAATCTACAAAGCCAGATATAATTGCAGTAACAGAAACCTGGCTGACACAGGCTATAGATAGTATAGAACTTGATTTCGAGGGCTTTACGTTAGTAAGGGCCGACAGAACACAAAAACGCAAAGGAGGGGGAGTAGCTCTATTCATTAGGAATGCTATCCCATTTGCCATTATCGATAGTGTATCCCATGAGAGTGGGACGTGTGAATTAGTTAGTCTTCGCTTAAAATGCAAGGGACAAGAGCTGCTGATTGGTTTGGTCTATCGCAGTCCAAGCTGTGAGGCAAATGAGATCCTGTTAAGCAGTCTCAATACTTGGTCCCAAAGTGGTCGATGTCTAATCCTAGGGGACTTTAATGCACTTACGGTAGACTGGGAAAATCTGCGAACTAAATCGTCGGAGAATTCTTTCGAGCAGGAACTAGTTGATGCGGTTATCACATGTGCTCTAGTGCAACATGTGAAAGAAGCGACAAGGTACGATCCGGACACTGAATCATCCTTATTAGATCTTATACTGAGTCACTATGAGGATGATGTTGTGAACCTCCATCATATGCCACCCTTAGGTAAAAGTGACCACGCAGTTTTAACTTTCGACTTCCATATAACTGCCAGTCATGAGGACGCGTCAGTCCAGTCCAGACCCAACGTCTGGAAAGCAAACATACCAGACATCATGCACTCAGCATCGTTAATAGACTGGACAATAGACCCAGAGTCCTCCATTGAAACGGCCTGGGATGCATTTCGAAATTCATACTTAAGAGTTACCACACCTCACATCCCTTGGACTATACCAAAGGGGCCGAAAACTCGCCACCGTGGTTCAGTAGGGAGGTCTGTATCCTTCTCCGTAAGAAAAGGAAAATGTGGGATAGATTTAGGTTACTGGGGACTGATGAGTCAAAATCTCAGTATCGAAAGGCTCGGAACACTTGTGCCTCGACCCTCCGTAAGTCTAGAAAATTGTACGAAGAAAAACTTGTTAAGGAATCCGTAGAATGTCCTAAACGCTTGTATTCCTATATAAACCAAAGGACAAGGAGAAAAGGAAATATTCCTGCTCTATGGGGAGACAGTACTGCTTCATCATCAGTGGAGGACGACTTTGGTAAGGCTCAAGCGTTCTCAAACTACTTTAGCAACGTGTATACCATAGAAGCGCCCTTCTCGTCAGCGTATACAGATCCCCCATACATACACTGGATAGCGTGACCATTAAAGAACTCGATGTCTTTGGTCTGCTAAATAAGCTTGACATAGGTAAATCCACGGGGCCCGATGAATTACATCCTAGGCTACTGAAAGAATTATCTAACTTCGTTGCAAGCCCTTTAAGTACATGCTTTAACCTATCCGTTACGCAGGGTCGCTTACCGAAAGATTGGAAAACGCCATAGTAAGTCCTGTCTTCAAAACAGGCACGAAACACAAACCTGAGAACTACCGCCCCGTTAGCCTAACTAGTGTGGTTGTTAAAATCTTAGAAAAGATTATTCGGAAGGAGCTGTTTAAGTATCTCGATAAAAACCGGATCCTCTCGGAGAAGCAGCACGGTTTCAGAATAGGTTATTCTTGTCTCACTAACTTATTAGTGGTTCGTGAAAGCTGGTGCGCTCTTAAGGACCAAAAGCTACCTGTAGACGTCGCCTTCATTGATTTCAGTAAAGCTTTTGATAAAGTTCCGCACAACCGGCTGTTATATAAGTTAAGAAAAGTCGGGATTGAAGGCAATTTATTGATGTGGATAAAAGACTTCTTAGTTGGGCGGCAACAAAGAGTAAGGGTGAACTCAAAGTTATCTAGCTGGGAAACTGTGCTTAGTGGAGTGCCCCAGGGTACAGTTTTGGGGCCAGTGCTATTCCTCTTGTATGTAAATGACCTTCCTTGTCTCCTATCATCATCGGTCTTGCTATATGCTGACGATGTCAAGATATGGAAAACGATACGATGTAAGAGTGATAGCTTAGAACTTCAAAATGACCTGAAGAGATTATCTGAATGGTCTGAAGCCTGGCAGTTGCCGATAAATACTTCCAAGTGTGTTGTGATGCATATCGGTCATCAAGGTACAGATGCATACACGATGAATAACACTGAGCTACCTGTCGTCCAGACATATAATGACTTAGGAGTTATCGTTAGTCAAGACTTAAAGACTACTGCACACTGCCGTGCAATAGCCGCCAAAAGTTTTAGAACGTTGTGGTCAATACGTAGGGCTTTTAGTCATGTCGACGCTAAGACGTTTTTGACCTTATATACAGTGTTCGTACGTCCTAAACTTGAGTACTGCATACAAGCGGCTAGCCCCTGCTTAAAAAAGACAGTGAGCTTCTGGAAAAGGTTCAGAGAACGGCCACTAAGCTGGTTCCCGGAATAGCGAAGCTTCCGTATGAATCTCGACTGGCCAAGCTGAACCTTTTCCCGTTGTCATATCGCAGAACTAGAGGCGACTTGATTACAGTTTTCAAATTGCTTAGTGCCAAATTTGCACCTGATATGCCCTCATTTTTCTTGTCTTCCAAAACAGAGAATTTACGAGGACACTCCAAAAAGTTCACAAGCCGAGAACAAATTACTTGTCAGCTGACTATCGACTTTCCCATCGAATCATCAACGAGTGGAATTCACTACCTCAGCACGTGGTTGAGGCTCCATCCGTCGACTCTTTCAAAAGAAAGTTGGATCAACTGAGAGACCACCATTGCCAGGACTAACATAGGCCATTGAGCCTCCTGTCCTTCCCAAACTGAAACTGAAACTGAAAACTGGAGTGTCGAATGTTGTCAAGGTCAAGGGTAACTAGCGCAAACGACTTAGGTACACACCATAGACTAGCTTATGCAACCGTGTCTCTAATATACGTTTCTCTACTTTTCCATAATATATTTCCTTAGTATGGTCATGTTTGTTCTATACAGACATCAATATAGCCGTAGGTCTTGGGTATTACAAAAGAGTAATCTGTATTAGGTTACTAACCGTGAGGTATAAATTCTATGTTAGCTTGGGGGTTGCACCATTCCCTACCCACTCGAATGAACTCTGGTCATCTACATGTATTCCAATTCGTGGTCTGTTAGTGACAACGTAAAGCAATCGGTACTGGCAACTATAAGTCTTAGTATTTATTCGTTTATAAAAAACGGGTAAACTCGAACTTTTATGACCGTTGAACTTTGACAATAAAATTCCATGGTTAGAATATAATTCCCAAGTGCCCTGGTACGGCCGATGCTGGGTAGTCTTCTCCTCTCTAAATGCTCTCACATGACCACGTGTATACAGCCACTGCCAGGGAAATTCTACTCACTTTCTCGCGGTGAGAGTGTTGTTTACGAAATTAAAAGGTCGAAAAGCGGATCTCAAGTGCTTTAACCAGGTTAGTGGACATGGAGGATCCACCAAGAGGAGATGGAAAACCTTGATTCCAAACCAGTAGTGCACATAGGCCCCAGGATCCTGAGGGAACAAATGGTGTTTGAACCTATTGTTGGTGATCGGCTACCATAAGACTGCATCTCCTAACGTCGTTCTAGTGCCTTGCGGATTGAACCTCTAGGTGAAAGGCTCAAGGAGTAGCCTAAGAAAACCACCTGCTTCGATTTGGGCACCTGGGCAGTATCCTAACCCTCACAGCAATCGGATGATAAAGTGTGGTGCATATATATTTGGTTCCCCCTTGCACTAATATTCTTCCGTTTAAACAAATCAATAATCACTATAAAAATGGTAAATTGTCCGATAATTTCTTGCGAAAACCCTAACTTCTCTCTTTGTTTTCTCTCGATTTTTCAGCTCTATTTGTGCACTTTCTTTCTGGAATAATGAAAACTACATTTTTCTCTGACCACATTTACATTTTAAAATGTTTAATTCGTTTATACATGCCAGAGATAATGATGATTAACCTAAGCAGAAATTTATCATCACCCCAATCTATTTATCAATGTATTGATTGGTTTTTATATTTTATATCAAACATTTACACAATTTTTATATTAGGACCAATTTTAAATTGTTTCTCGTTATACCTTGGTGGTCGGAAAAATTTCGGCCGAACTCTAGTCGCATTAGTATTAACTTATTTATGCTTGATTCTATGTTTATTGTATACAGTTTTGATACCACGTCGTCTTTTCATTTTGAATTCATGTTATTTATATAGTGGATATAATTCGATCAAGTGTAGTTTACGTACTGAGGGTACATGGTTTTCGTTACATTTTACATTAAGTCATCTAATCATCGTCAATATTTATTTCCATTATTTATCTGCTGTTTTCATTAATCCCGGCAATGTACCACGAATTCCATATAATACTACTAGTACTATGTGTTCACGATGTTTTGTATCACGTCCAATAAGAGCACATCATTGTGCTATATGTAAAACATGTATATTATGTATGGATCATCATTGTCCATGGACAGCTAATTGTATTGGTTTGTATACACATCGCCATTTTTATTTAGTATTGATATTTATGAGTATTGGTGGGATATATTTGCTAACTGTTGGTTGGTCAGACTTTCGAAGCTACTTAGTGGAAATTAATGAAAATCAAGTAAGTGTGACTAGTATGAAGTGGAAAAAGTATTTATTTGAAAATTCTTCTAGTACATTGTCAAAATTGGATGGTGGGATGTATATTATAATAATTAGTTGGTCGTAAAAGATCAAATGGTTTTTAATATTTGTCTCACTAAAATCAATCCAAAATTTAAACGTTAGTATTAAGTCATAAAGTGGCTGTGAACGTAAGAGGCAATGGTCAGTAAACTGAACATAGCTTAAGAACAGTAAATCGTACAATAATATAGGTCAAAATAAAGCTTATAATAAGAGGAATATAAATATACATAGCCTAATTATTGAATAGTTATACCAAAGGGTTCTAGATGCCTTCCAATTGTAGATATGTTGCTCTTGCTTTTCCGATCTGCGCCTTCACATCTGCATCAGATCCACCGTATTCATCAATGATGCTGCCCAAATATGCATAGAATTTTACATCTTTCAAATCTCCGTCAATTGTGATTGGATTGGTACATGCTGTGTTGTATCGGAGAATCTTGCTTTTCCCTTTGGGTATGTTGAGACCTACTGCTGCTACACTGGTCGTCTTCTCCTGCATTTGTTGTTGCGTTTGCGATAGGAGGGTCAAATCGTCTGTGAAGTCTAGATCGTCCAGCTGCATCCTAGATGTCCACTGTATCCCGTGTTTCCCTTCAGATGTTGACGTCTTCACGATCCAGTCGATCACCAGGAGAAAGAGAAAGGGTGAGAGTAAACAACCTTGCCTGACAACGGTCTTTACTTCGAACTAGTCTGTCAATTGTCCTCCATGCACGATTTTGCAGTTTAATCCATCATAGGAATTCCGTATGATATTGACTATCTTCTGAGGCACGCCGTAGTGTCGAAGAAGCTTCCATAGTGTTGTTCTGTCCACGCTATCAAATGCCTTTTCGTAGTCAATGAAGTTGATGTAGAGTGATGAATTCCATTCAATTGATTGTTCCACGATGATCCGTAGAGTTGCGATTCGGTCTGTACACGATCTACCCTTACAGAATCCTGCCTGTTGGTCACGAAGTTGGGCGTCTACAGAGTATTTCATTCTGTTTAACAATGCCCTGTTGAAGACTTTTCCCGGTATTGAGAGAAGAGTGATACCCCTGTCGTTTTCACACTTGCTGAAACCACCTTTCTTTGGTATTTTGACCAGAAGTCTTTCTTTCCAGTCTGTTGGTCCTTGTTCCTCATCCCAAATCTTATTGAAGAGAATGTGGAGTATCCTTGCAGTTGACGTTACGTCTGCTTTTAGTGCCTCTGCTGGAATGTTGTCTGGTCCTGCTGCTTTGCCACTCTTGATTTGCCTGATGGCCATGCTGATTTCTTCAGTTGTTGGTGGGCCAAAATTGATTGGGAGGTCCGTGGGTGCTGCTTCGATGATGGGTGGGTTCATTGGGGCTGGTCGATTCAAGAGTTCTTTGAAGTGTTCTACCCACCTGCTTCGTTGTTCTTCAGTGTTGGTGATTACCTTGCCTTCCTTGCTTTTCACTGGTCGTTCTGGTTTACGGTGATTTTCAGAGAGTTTCTTTGTTATGTCATACAGTTATCTCATGTTTCCTTTACTTTCAGCCTTTTCCGCCGTCATTGCTAAATCCTCCACATATTTACGTATGTCAGTTCTGATGCTCCTGTTCACTTGCTTGTTTACTTCTGTGTATTCATCTTGTGCCTTGGCTTTTTCTGCTCTTGTTCGACTGGTATTGATTGCTGCCTTCTTGTTCCTCCTTTCTTGAATCTTATCCAGTGTATCAACAGTGATCCATTCCTTGTGATGGTGCTTCTTGTGGCCCAGAACCTCATGTCATGTTGAAATGACTGCTTCTTTGATCCCCTTCCAGTTGCTCTCCATAGCAGTTCCCTCTCCATTGGGTAGATAATGAGAGGCCTGGAACTTATTGCTGAGGGCTATTTTGAATTTGTTGAATTTGTCAGTATCCCGAAGAAAAGCCGTATTGAACTTTTGTGATATTGTCCGCCCCTTGTTGTCCAGTGCTTCTTGGGTTTCAATTTCATCTTGGCGACCAGCAAGTGATGATTTGATGCTATATCAGCTCCTCTCTTGGTTCCCACGTCTTCCATCGTCCTCCTGAACGTTTTGTTGATGCAGATGTGATCGATTTGGTTTTGTGTAGTGTGATCCGGTAAAGTCCAAGTGGTTTTGTGTATGCGTTTATGTGGGAATATAGTGCCGTCTATGACCAGTTTATTGAAGGCACATAGATTTGCGAATCTATCACCATTTTTATTCCTTTCTCCCAGTCCGTGTCATCCCATGATGTCTTCATATCCAGTGTTGTCCGTTCCAACCTTGACATTGATATCTCCCATCAGAATAGTCAGGTCCTTTGTTGGACACTTCCCGATGATTGACTGCAGCCTATTGTAGAATTGACCTTTAGCGTCTTCATTGTAATCGTTGGTAGGCGCATATCATTGGATGATATTCATTGAAATGCCCTCTTTCTTTGTTTTGAAGGAGGCTTTGATGATCCTTGGTCCATGAGATTCCCATCCCATAAGTGCATTTTGTGCTTGTTTGGACAGCATCAATGCAACTCCTTGTGTATATGGGGCATTTTATTCTTCGTGGCCAGAGTATAACAGAAGCTCTCCTGAAGCTAATCGTTGTTGTCCAACTTGCGTCTAATATGTTTCACTAATTCCAAGCATCTCTAGGTTGTATTTCCTGTCAACCAACACCGAGGTCAGAATTTTTAATACAAATGTCAAGACAGTTCTACTGTCTACTGGGGCGGAAACTTTGAGCACTACAAAAGCCATCATCCAGAAGATACAAATGTTTATTAACAGCTGTCTACGCAAAATACTTTGGATCCGTTAGCCAGACACTATTAGCAACAACCTATTGTGGGAGAGAACAATCCAGATCCCAGCGAAAGAAGAGATCAGGAAGAAGTGCTGGAAGTGGATAGGACACACATTGAGGAAAGCACCGAACTGAGTCACAATTCAAGCCCTCATATGGAATCCTCAAGACCAAAAATCACACTACGCCGGGAAATGGAGATAGACATGAGAAAAATGAACAAAAATTGGATAAAGTTGGGAAGGAAGGCTCAGGACAGAGTGGGTTAGAGAACACTGGTCGGCGGCCTGTGCTTCATTTGGAGTAACAGGCATATGTAAGTAAGTAAGTAATTCAATAATATTGCAATATAGTTGCATTCTTTGAACTGGATATTGTAATTTTGAAGTTTTCCTTATATTATGAGATGTTCAATTATTATGCATATATTATACTACTGATCTAGAGTTAAGTGCGAGTAAATAGAAGTGCCTAATATTCGTGGTATGTAGAAATCACATGTATGTGTATATAATCGATAAATTACATCATTTGATGATAAGCGTTTCCACTTGATATTCTAACTAAAGTCGTAATACTATAACACATGACTATTACATCCATTGATTTCTCAAATATATTACATATCGCTTATATTTATCGAGTACAAGTAATCAAAATATTCACTTTACTCCTTTTCTTGAGAAAGAAACAAAAAAAACAACAACATGAATTTGATACTGATATATGATAGTTGTCATGAGATTTGAAGGCCGCTAGATCAATTTTAATTTTCATTAATTCTTCAGTTGATGTTGAACACCTTTGAATGAGAGAAGAAATATTTTGTCGATTAACTTACATACTTTGCTTCATAGAGACATTTGAAATGTTATATTTTTACTGAATAACTGTCTAATCGTGAAGAAGTATTTTTGTTACAATGATATATCAGTGTTATTACTAGTTGAAAGCTACTCCCAATACCCCGCACCGATGACGTGAAATATCGTTGTCGGATGCAAATGCCCCTGGTATGGCCGAGAGCGGGGAGAGTCCGATTTCCCTCTCGAAATGCTCTCACATGGCCATGCGTATATAGCCTCTTCCAGGGAAGTCCTACTCACTGCCTTCTCGTGGTGGGGGTGTTGTTTACGAAATTGAGAGGACGAAAAGTGAATGTCCGGCACTTTAACCGGGTTGATGAACACGGAGGGTCCACCAAGAGGAGTTGGGAAACCCTGATTCCAAACCAATGGTGCATATGGGCTCCAATATCCTGAGGGAACAAATGGCGTATGGAATCATTGTTATTCATTGGCCGCCATGGGACTGCATGTCCTTATGTTGCTCCATTGCCTTGTGGATCAGACCGCTGGGTCAAAGGATCGAGGAGTAGTTCCCCAAGAAAATCACCTCCATCAATCTGAGCACCCGGGTAGTACCACAGCCCTCACACAAATTTGATAAGATGACAAATATTTCATATATGTATGGTATGTCAATAGATAAATACTTGGTAAGGTTGCATGAAATGTACTTTACGGTAGGTTTTCCTCTGGTAATATCCTTATTTTTAAGGCTTATGAATATTTTGTTTCCGCAAAGATTCACTTATTCTTCGTTGACTGTTTATAGTTATGGTTTCTTTTTAAATTAAAGTGATGATCAACCGTTTCTAAAATTGTTCATTTTAAAATAATTATCCCATTTTTTATGAGGTCAAATTTTTACTTCATCTATACTTGGATCGAACCCTAGAATTTGGAAGATTGTTTTCTTGATTTATGATTTCTAAATGTTGTAATGTCCAATGACTCCTCAAAATAAGTACTTTTGTGTATATTCTATGTTGACGATGACTTCGTTAGTTTTAAAAGATACTGCTATCTGAAATCATTCAGTCAAGCATCGCGGTCGTAACATGGCCATGTTGGTAGATGCGGACTACTTGGTTGGGGTCTGCGTCACTATCGTAATCAATGGTTAGAGACTCTGGGTCACATGGCTCAGAATCGATCACAATAGTGTAGGTGTATACACTCTCTATCTTCCCATCAACTATGAGATTAAAATCGCTTCATATATTCTTTCTTTTCTTGTACGATGTCCTTATATGCAGTCTTTCGTTTACTGCGATTGAATTAACTACTGTTATGAATTTGGTGTTGATCTTGTTGTGCTAATTGGGTGTGACAACTTAGACCGATGCATATATGTGCCTGATCCTACGTTGTAGCTGACTGACTGACAACCTATGTGAGAATTTTCCTTCTGTAAATAAACCGCATAGAATTTTCACATTCATTTATCGCTGCTTACGTTTAATTGTATTGCACTTCTCAACCTTTATCACATCTAATTTGCCATCGTTATATCACACTTGATATCAATTTCATCCGACTCTTTTGTATCTAGGGTATCTCCATCACGAATCTCTTGAGAAACCTATCATTTTTCTTTGTAATTAAAAATCGTAATTTTACTATCTAATGCTTATTGTATTTTGATTATCAATAATGAAAAGCAACTAATCAATAAATGGACAATTCCACACCCATAGTTACGTATATGATTTTCATATCTTTCATATAGTTGGTTGATTAGTCATTAAATTTGGAGTGTTATTTTCGTTATTTCCTGTTCATAAATCAATTAGTAAATAAATCAAATGTAGGACTTACATATCTGTTGATTTATTGCATGATTGAAACTAAAATCATCATCTGAAGTATATCTTCATATTAACCAAATAAGACGGTAGGCTGTTTTCTTCTAGTATCTCTACAGCAATTTGGAAGACTCTCCCAGTCTTCCACATTGTACGAGCATTCCATGTACCTAACTAAATGGTTGTTCTGGTTGTCCGACGGGGCATCGGCCTCGTGACTTCCGAAGGAACTCGGCTTTGATCATGAGGCGTCATAGCTCTTCTAAATGGAGACCTTCTACCTCCCAAGAGCAGAGTTTAAATGGTTTGAATTTTTTTCTGGTTAGCGTTTTTTAGCGAGTTAGTTTTCTACGGGATGGGGTCGCTAACCCCATGCCCAATCCTCTTCCTTTATCTAGGCTTGGGACCGGCAGTAGCTCTAGGCGAAGATATACTTCTAGTATGCTCAAAACAAAATCATCCAATCTCTGATAATATTATATTCGTATTTAATGAGTTTATGTGTATTGTTATTATTCGAAAAATTTCAAATACAAACAAGATCAACGAATTCCATTGAGAATTGTACACATAAAACATAATAACTGATGGGACTTCATTCCCACATCTGAATAGTTTAATCGTGAAACTTTCGTCGTCTTTCTAGACAACATAATTAGCAATAGCTTCCGATAGTAGAGAACTATTGAAATTTCTCCACTTATGGTTAAAAAGTGTGTTCTGTGAACCTTAAACATAATTGGGTCATATAAACTGGATCATTATCGATGTGCCTATTGATTGTTAATTGTTCTGAACAAGCAACTGAGAACCCTTTAATTTGTACCAATATTTATGTGTTTAAATAAATCCAAATCTTAACATTTCTCTAGTTAAATCTGTTCTTCATTGTTTACGGGTGTTGATATAAACAAAAATATGTCGTAGAGTTGGACTGTTTATTGATATTCATACAGACGAATATTAGGGGATCCGTTTTATATAATGCGATGTTTGTTACAGTTTTTTTATATTTGTAATAACATAAATCGTTAAATACATCCATATCAGGATATATGCTTTGGCTAACCTTGAGTACCATGGACTTCATGTACACACCTCCACTCTTGTATACTACTGATTATTAATAAGTAGTTCGAGTCATTGTTTACTTCTTTTCCTTATTCTAATGGTCACCACAACATTTCATCATTCAAGATTTGTATAATAAAGCTGTAATTATGATATCGGGATTTTTAGCTTGCCCCATCATTTGCTCTGTAATAATGCTTTCACGGAATCGATATTTGGTAATTACATCTAAATATCTTACAAGTTTTTCTACAGTAGGCTAGCTTGAAAAGCTCATCGATTACTAGCCCATATGTCAGGATCAAATCAAGCTAACAGTAAACTCCAATACTGGTCTTTTTTTAATATGTTAGTCTAAATCGAAAGGTTTAACAACAGACTGTGAGCTCGTCAATAAACATTAAAAACTATTCTATATCAAGGACTTGGTTCTAGTTCTCTCCATTTTTATATACTTTCCTTCTCATCTTTAAGTGACATACAGTTGTCAAGGCTTTTAATCGGAAACGTGCAATCTCACTGCTTCATTATATCATCTCCTAAGTTTTGAATCCTCTATTGTCCCATGATCTCCCTTATTTCATTCCTTTTAAAACAAAGTCCACTCTGTTTAGTGTCACCACCATTGATATTGATACTGTATTATTATTTTTACTACTTTGCAATCGTTTTGTTGATTTCAGTGCTGATATAGTGTAATAACTTGCACTGACCCATACCTATGTCGGATTATAACTGACTGATAAACCAAATGTTATTCAATCTTCAATTGCATGAGGGCTAATGATAGTACCTGACAGATCCAACCGAATTAAGTAAAGCTAAGTCTAAAGTGATCACAATGGCGTCGGTGTATACACTCTCTGTCTTCCCTTAAACTAAGAGATTAAAATCGCTTCATATCTTTCTTTCTACGGTTTATTTATTTATTTATTTGAACACATAAATATTGGTACAAGAGAGCGCCAAATATATATGCGCCACAAAATGCAGAGGGAGGACGCCAGGTGGCACATCGGCGATGACTGTGCCGAAAGTTAGTGCTAGCCAGAAACAGGTTGTGGTCTGTGCACAGTTGCAGTAGACGGTCCCCGTTATCTGACCTGCGACCAACGAGTCCCCATCGGCCACCTAAACGACTCTCTTCTGTGCCTAGACGCCCGACCTGAGCATTCAAGTCTCCGGCTAGTACTACAATATCTGTCGAACGCACTTTCTGGAGAAGAACAGATAACTGGTGGTAAAACTCATCCTTGATTGCATCCGGGCTGCAATCTGTCGGGGCATAGGCGGAGATGACGAAAAGACATTGTTTCTCACGCCGATTTCTTCTCACTTTGATGGAACTTTCTAATCTAACAGCACATAACCGACTGTTAATGGGGATCCAATCGACTAGTGCTGCCTCAGCTCTAGCGCTTAGTGCGACACCAACGCCAGCAAGACTAGACGAAGATGCCACAGGGTCCCCGGATAAGCGCACGTAAAACAAGCTTTTTGAAGTGACAGATGTAGAGCGAATTTGTAGTACTTCGCCAGAGTCTTGAATACGGGTCTCGGATAGACAACAAACATCAATATTAAGACTTTCCAAAGACATAGCTAGCCCTATCTGTTGTCCGACCTGCATAAATGTGCGAACGTTGAAGGCAGCCAGTTTGAATGGCGCACGTGGTTTCAGAAAAACTGCTTCAGTACTCATATTCGGTGGTAACATACAATTTTCAACCGGACAGTGACTCGAGAACGTTTAGATACAATCGAATTTCCACCAAAGACGAGCCGCTGTATAAGTATAAAAGAGGGTGAATAATGTGGAAAATAATAATAATAATAATAATAATAATAATAATAATAATAATAATAATGACAATAATAGTAATAGTAATAATAATAGTATTAATAATGACAATAATTGTAATGATAATAATTTGAATCAATTGATTGTTTTTCGAAGCGAGAAAAGTAATTTCCATAGACATAGAGAGTTCATCATTTGTGTGTGGGCTGTGATACTGCCCGGGTGCCCAAACCGAAGCAGGTGGTTATCTTAGGGGGCCACTCCCCGAGCCTTTGACCTAAAGGTCTAACCCACAAGGCAGTGGAGCATCGTAAGGAGATGCAATCCCATGGTAGCCGGTGACCAACGATTGGTTCATACGCCATTTGTTCCCGCAGGATACTGGAGTCCATGTGTACCATTGATTTGTGATCCGGTTAAAGCGCCGGACATCCGCTTTTCGTCCTTTCATTTTCGTAAACAACAGTAATGCCACGAGAAGGCAATGAGTAGGACTTCCCTGGCAGAGGCTGTATACGCGTGGCCGTGTGAGAGTATTTCGAGAGGGAGAGCGGACTCTCCCCACTCTCGGCCGTACCAGGGCATTCGGGGGCTTCTTTCCACGAACTAATTCTTTCTTCCTGTACCATATTCTTATTGCAATCTTTCTTTTATATATTACCACCATTGAATTAACTATTCTTATGAATCCGGTGTCCATCTTGTTGTGTTAATAAGATATGGCAACTTGGACCGATGCATATATGTGCCTGGTCCTACGTTGTGGCTGACTGACTGACTGAAGCTAAGTCTAAAGCAACACTCCAGTCATTGTATATTAAGTGCTTTAAAAATTGACCCATTCGTAACTGATATGAATATGGACATTGCTATTAAATTTCCAGATGATTAGGCTATTAGTAATATGTTAAGTATGAGATATGAAGGCTTAGTTATTTATTTGTCTTCAGGTAAGTATAATAACTCTCAACTGTTGCTGCTACATCGACGTGGTGGTCAGGCTCGCCTGTCGTGATGACTCAGCCGACCTATATTGGCTAGAACACATGTTCATTTACGTCTTACCATATCAGGCAGGTCGGTTGAAGAATGGTAAGACTGAAAACAGCAAACCCAATGGCGAAGTCGTACTGCTGACTGTACAGTTGTGTGACGGCATTAAGGTCTTCCCCTCAGACAACCAGCATGACAATGATGCTGCCTTCCCACAAAAATGCACACCTCGCCTTATCTTATGGATTTCCAACTCCAGCGGTAAGGTCACAACAAGTACGGAGCTAACATGCAAACCTCCCACAAAAAGGTCGTGTGACTGGTCTCAAGCAATTGTCCCTTGAAAATACAGTTACGCTCTTTGGTCATTAAGACAAACTCTAACCCAATTTGTTTTCCATGTATCTCGAAAAGAACTCTTCCAGGGTGTGGGCAACCGGGAATTGATAACCACTCTCATACCTGTAACAACATTCAAGACCACTGTAACAATAACTCCTAACTACGCTTCGATAACTGGGTACCATAATTTTTGTCCTACCTAACCCTAATTATTTCAAAAGATAAGCTTGAAAGAAAACTTTATTGTTAGAGATTAAGTAAGATTGATTCAAGCATTATATTACAGTTACAGCAACTCTCAGAAAAGAGTGAAAAATTCTAAGCACTAAAGATACAGATCAATATGAAAACAACACCTTTTATCACGATGAAGAACAACTTTCGTGCAAAAGTTTCACGTGTAAAAAGAGACATGAATTCAAATTTACAAAATAAGAATCAGTAACATTGTCAACATTGATTCTAAGAAAGAATCGAATTTCAATTTCTAGAGAAAAACTTTCTGACGATTCACATCAATGTTTTTTTTTTTGTGAAATAAATAAATAAGACTGAAAATTACAATTTGATACGATCAATAAGCAAACAACAGTTTTACACTTCAGTGTAGTTTAAATTAAAACATGTTCAATTGTATATTAATATACTTGGAAACAAAACTCAACATCATTAAGACATTCATATGTTTCTTGCTTAAAAATAAAAGTTAAAAACTCACATTTAGAACTTAATTTTTACTGTCGATCAATATGAATGTTATAATGCTCGGTTTTACTTTGTCTAATGTTATAACGGTTAATTTTTCCACATTTACATGTATGGGACGTTAATTTACTTAAGACGAATATCTACACTAGATTCCATCCCAGTGTCTTGAACACAACTCAGATCAAGAACAAGTGGTTAGCCACAACGTAAATATATTTCCACACTAAAAACCTGACACAATCTAACAACAATGAACAATCAATAATAAGTGATAATAATAAGGATAGGGGAATATATAACTCATCTGACACACCTGTCTGACTATGCAAACAACCAATCATTATCACCTACGCCCACACATCAATGAACTAGCATAATATTGAAAACGAAAAAATCCTAGACAACAATCAGCTACTCACTGATGAAGAGGGCACAGTAACCAACATGATAGGGGACACAATGTACATGTGTATCAGCATCAAACTACTCAATAACCAGTAGTGGATATGTTGGACTTTGTCATTTAGTAATATGCAGAGATGACTGATACCATCAATGAGTTCGCTTACAATATTGATCAAGGCAATCTAATGTTAAGTCAATAATGTGAACAACCAGAGCCAACGATTTAACGACGTCAAGCTAAGCTCGAGAAGTGAATGTTTTAAAGTCGTTCTGGTGAAAGAACTTCACTGTCTACTGCTGAGTACCAAATAATGACGAAATAGATTTACTCGTATTGTAAGAAGATTTAATCGATAATGCGTCGCAATTACAATTTCGTCAGTAGTTTTATACAATGCGAAATGTACCCAAAATGAATTCATCCCAGCAATATATGAAATAAGAATTTATTTGCGTAAATCGTTGAATAAAGCTTCATAATGATCTGTAGTTTTGTTAACAAAAATTATTTTTAAAATAAATAATTCTTTAACCTAAAATACCAATGGAATTTGACGGTGCATCAAGGAAACCTACTCAAATATTCAAGACAGTGATCGCCAGCTCTTCGTTCAAGAGCTCGCGCGCGGAACCAGTAGGTCCTGGGTTCGAATCTCGCAGAGGGCGAGGTCGTGGATGCGCACTGCTGAGGAGTCCCACAATAGGACGAAACGGCCGTCCAGTGCTTCCAGGTTTTCCATAGTAGTCTAGCTTCAACTGACTCATCATCTTAATCATTGAAATTACTATAATATCCACAAAACCCATCTGATAAAATCAAACTGTCAACATGTTGCTTCTGGTTTTTCATAGCTGTTTTACATTCAACAATAAACTTTAAAGCTTTGGATAAGCAAAAAAATCTACGATATATAGCACTCATATCATATTATCTCGCCTATCAATATTGGAAACCTATAACTACTCTCATCGTTGAACATTTTAAAATGGATCTATTTCTTACATGATAATGAAGATATTTGTTTACTTGGGTTTTGATAGATCGGATACTGATAATTATTAGAGTAAAACAATAGAATTGTCAATTAAATCCCTTAATACTCAATAATGATCATGAAATATGTGCGCTTGTCATTAAACAGTATCTATTGTTCAACAAACAATTGACTAACTGTCAACACAAAAGTCATCAAGTTTATTCATAAAAGAGTGATTATGAATAACGAAACTGGATTAATCAACCCAGAGAACTGCAACTACGGTCAGTAACAACGTACAACTTTGTACTTACGTACATCAGTTCGAGTTGCCATACCACATTAGCACAGAGATGCAGTTGTCGATTCAACTGCAACTACAACAACTTGAAATCTTATCCATCCACCATCTTATGATTTTGTGAACCAACCAAAGGCATTTTGAATAAATACATTTTTTTTTACATTGATCGCAATAAAATGAATATGGATATATATATATATGGATGTTTGCATATATCAAAATGGTACATAAGAAAGAAGAGATTGACTAGTAATGAAAAACAAACAAACAAATACCAGCTACAGTAGTGAGAGAAAAATTGTTCCAAGCGATATAACACACAAGAAGAAGAAAAAAACACGCTCCATCAGATCATAGTTAACAAGAACTTCTTTTATTCTTATAGGTAACATTATTGTTAAGATTGAAAGTGGTTCTATTTTGTTCATAACATAGGTTTATTATTCATTGAATTCACTTGTTATTCCGGTCTGTGCAAATGTACACAAGCACATCGATATAGTTGATAGAACAAAGGTGATTAGGTTGATTTTCTTATCACGAGAAAGTAAAAACGTTCAAATTGATTGACCACTTACATATAAAGATTGATAGTGAAATAAGGAAGTTTCTTTTTCTCATTTCTTGCAATGATTATCCTCAATTATTTGACCAGGAATTTCATTGACAATAGATAGAGTAAATGATGATAAAGAACAATGAGAATATGTTACCTATAAAGATTGTGCGTGAATTAGCTTGCATGTGTATATATAGTGAAGTGAATAAGATAGAAGCATAAACTATATAACCGTCCTTATTTTTACTCTCACAGAGAACACATATGATAGAAATGATAAATAGATGCACACAAAAAAAACGAACAAACAATTTCCATCAAAATATCAGAATTTACGAAAATGCCAAAGGTTTATGTATATATATAAGATATTGTTTTACTGTGTACACCACATATAACGAACGATTGTATAATGATTAATTCTCACATACATACACTCTTAACCGTCGACTATACGGTTATAAAGAGGTCGGAATTATTCCTGATGTATTCCTATTGGAAAAAGGAGGAGAAAAAAAATTGATTTTCAAAAAAATAATAGAGCAAGCAGGTTGGTCAAGAATATTCTTCCGAACTATATGAGAATATTGAAAAATGTAAGATATGAAAATACAGTCAGTCAGATACAACGTAGAATCAGGAATATACGTGCATTGGTCCAAGTTGCCATACCTCATTCGCACAACAAGATGAACACCAAATTCATAGAAGTAGTTAATCCAATGGTAATAATATATAAAAGAAAGATTACATATAATGATATAGTACAGGAAGAAAGAAAGATATAAAGCAATTTTAATCTCATAGTTGAAGGGAAGATAGAGAGTGTACACACCTACGCGATTGTGATCGATTCTGAGCCATGTCACCCACGGGCAACAACCATTGATTACGATAGTGATGCGGACCCCAACCAAGTAGTCTGCATCTACCAACATCGCTCAGACTAGAAGTTAGTGACTTCAAACACTGATGCTAATTTTTGGTTTGGCTGCCCCGAACTTTCTTCCAACCATCTCCAACACCAGTCAGCATTGCGCGACGTGGTAATCGGTGTTCAAGCATATGTAACACGTGGCCTGCTAAATTCACAAATATTAACTAGTCACTTCGATCGCTTACAGTTCATGTCTTCTTAAGTTCCTAATTATTCGATTTTTGCGAATACAAATCAGCAAGCCACTACCTGCCTACACAGAACAAACCAGGAGTCAAACACTTAAAAAGACAAGTTATATTTAGCTACCACTAAACGTTTTAGAACCCTCTTTTGTGTTGGTCACGAAAAGTATAAGAGGACAGTAACATAAAAATCCAATAAAAAAATGTTGTTTTAGAGCAGATACCTGAATTCCAATTTTTGCTAGGATTGACCACATTATTCATTGCGAAACAGGAGTCTCCGAAATTCGAACTAATAACAGGGTTGTAATACACAGATTCATTTGTATGAATTCCACTGCCAGAAACATTTGTCAAAGGTTCAATAACGGGAGTAGCTGAAGGAATGTTTACTGATCTGAGCATTGAAGAAGCAATCTGAGAATGATTCGATGTCATAAAACGACCAAATTCTAGTGAAGATTGATTAACTGGCTGAGGAGATAATTGCATAGAATGTGGTTGATTTTGTAATAGATTATCGTTGGCAACTGCTAAAGGGATTGTTTGAACAACATTTGGAATTGAACCAGTGGCAGCAAGAAATCCAGTCGCTTGATTCATTGTATAAACAGGACTATTTCGATAATTTATTTGTCCGCTATTATTATTAGGCATACCAACGCCACCGACAACCGCAGCCGCCGCTGCAGCCAATGATATAGGATTACCATTATTGACCATAATTTGTGATTGCATCTCCATTTGTTGTTGTTGTTGTTGTGCACACAGATTAGCATAATATGTCTCCGTCGGTGAACGAACATGTGAACCAGGCGGTGGTGCTGGAGGATATCCATTGTATCGAAAGTGTGGATTTTTCAAATCTAAACTATTAACAATCTATGATTGATGATAAACAATAATAAACAATGATAGATAATAATTTAATGTGATGATCATTATAATGTTAAATATATGTGATGAGATTATAATTTATGGATGACGTTTGTGAGATATACTAAGGTGACCTTGAAAAACTTCACTTCCCAAGATCAAAATAAGGTTATGAATCAGTGCTAGAAATCAGAGAAAGGGTTTTTATCACCAAATCACATCAACTCTAATGTAAAAATGCTATTCATTCAGTGATATGAATGAATGAATTGCGAGAAAAAACCTAAAAGTTGGTTTGTTCCTAAATTATAGTCTCATCGTTTATATAAATATGAAAGGTGACAAATTTTTATCAAAAGCAGTTTACTATTACTGTATTCATAGAATGTCAATCATAGTGAAAAAAATTCAGAACCCGTTAGTGGAATACCATACACCACTATCGATAGTAACAGATATGCACATATGCATCCATCTATGTGTTGTTTGCAATCTTTCAACAGACTTCGTCATCATTAATTTTCGTATATATGGTAAGTGGTTAGCTAGCAGTATTATACAGGACGTGTATTTCGTCCTGCTTGAAATTTTTCAACTGAATGCACCTGTACTCCAGTGTTCATGTTTACGCTGGAACTCAAACTCAGTACTTTTCACTTCGAAAGCCCAACGCGTTAACCGCTGAGTCAAAATATTCAGTCAGTCAGTCAAAATATTCACTAACCTGTTGAACGGAAACGAAGGTTCCCACATCATTTTATTATTATCCTTTGTAGATTCCCTTTCATTTTGTTTTGTCGTATCCAACGTGCAAATTGCTGTACTCTATTGACTATTTTGTGTTAGTTATAGCCATTTATATAAATTCAGAATGTAGCGCAATGATAATATTTACAATAAATAATCATAATAATACATTATAAAAGGTTTATAGAAATACTAAAACAAATAAATATAACCAATCTCTTTTCGAGCTTTATTTGTCTAAAAACCAATACCTAACTTTATATAGTGCGAGTGGATTTATACAGTCACCGAAAGAAATCACATTTGCAGTCATATATTTATTTGGCGTATAACATGAATTACCACCGTATACAGACAGACCAACATAAGTGTAGTTTTGTATGTCAGTCAGTCACAATGCAGAACCTGGTACGTATGTACATCGGTTCAAGTTGTCATATCCCATTAGTAAAGATGAAATTTTCAGGCCAAATCCCAGAATAGTAGAGGTAGGTAGTAACAGTATCAGTCGTAATAGAAAAGACTGTACATCGAAGATGTAATTCAGGAAAATATAAATAAGTAAAATAGAAGAATCTTGTATAAAAAAAATAAAAATACCGAATATAAAAAATACTGTATCATGATATACCTTTGTTTCACTACCAGGAACTATCAGTTCGATTTGAACATCATAGGACTGTCTAGAATTAGCATGCATAAGAACACGTCCATTAAGTGACTGACCTTCTTGAACGAATAATGGTGTTCCCATAAGACAACGCACCTAATTGAATGCAAGATGATAATAATAATAAATTATCGTTCTGGCATTTTTAAAGATTTGTGGAACTGAAGCATTTTTGTGACAAGAAAAGTTAACTAACACATATATGAGTTCAAAAAAGTATAAAACCCTTTAGTATTTAAATAAAAATTTACTATCCACACTCAATTTGAGAATAAAAGGCGATGGGTGCACCTAATCTGTAGGTTTACAATCTATATATACATACAGAAAACTATGCTAGCTATATATCAATTTAAAGAATTATTATCTAATAATCTGGACTGTGGCAAGCCCCTACATGGAATCTTCAAGGCCAAAGGAAAAGAGGAAGACCAAAGAACATATTACGCCGAGAAGTGGAGACAGACATGAGAAGAATGAACAACAATTGGATAGAACTAGAAAGGAAGGCCCAGGACAGAGAGAGTTTGGAGAATGCTAGTCGGCGGCCTATGCTCCATTGGGGGTAACAAGCGTAGGTAATCTGGACTGTGTAAATTTCCTTATAGGTATTTTATTCAAGATAGACGCTACATGTATGTATTTCTCCTGAAATCTTCCTCTAAATCGTGAATATCATACTTAGCGATTAAAACTTTTCGTTTCCCTGTTTTTTTATCATTGTTGTTCGCACTAGAAATAAAGAAAACATTTTACTCCTGATAGTGTCACCTTTTCTCTGACTGAACTCTTTTTTCTTTTACCGATTACAAATTGTAATAACTATAAATGGTACATATTTTGCACCAAAATTTATAATCTTTCTAAATTGTTTACGCCTATTTTACTTGCTATTGTATTATGGATATCACTGCTTTACATAGTGAATATATTGTGTGCAATCTCACTATTTGTTGGAGATGTTAGATCCCCAGAACTCACTTGGTAAATACCTTTCTTTGTAATTTTATTTTAAAAATTTGAATTCCTTGTTTTCGCGCCGAAAGCGCCCATTTTTAAGTTCATTTCGTATTTCCCACCTGGGGGAATCTTAAACGCTACTGGTTCGTTATCTCTTGGTATGCCATTTTGTAACGCTTCCGAATGACAATTTTATGATATATATATACGTTTGATTTGTGCCCGTCGTAATTGCTCGTGCTTCTGGCTGTTTGCGGAATATATTTCCCCGTTTAGAACATGGACTTCTCTCTCTAATTAGCGGAGCTGGAACGCATCAGAATAGCTAGCTTATTGGTCTTTGGTCCGTTCACAGACTAGGTGAATTCGTAATCGTTTCAAACATATCACTATTTTGTAACCTTGCTTTTTCCTAACCCGTAAGTAATAGTACATACACATTGTTATCACTCAAATTATACGGAATGCAATTGGTTTTCACGTTAACTGAACACATGTATACAATATGAAACACCAGATCGAACATATCATCAAATCAAACTCAATGATTATACTAACCCATTTTCTCTTTAAGCTAAATACTATTGTGCATTTATTTGGACAACAGTGGGAAAATTATTTTTTATAAATGAACCTCCGTGTCGAGAAGGTATAGAAAACTGACAAACGTAATGCGCACACATATAAAGAATAAAATTTGCTAAAACTTATGATAACTTTCTTTTGTCTTACTTGATACCAATGAGTAAGTGGTTCAGTTGGTGCAGTTGACAACCAAACATCTCGCTGAGAACCTAAGAAACCAACATCAAACCAAAATGCAAGGCCATGGATCTGGATTTGTACCGAACAATATAGAATAAATGGGAAAAAGAAGTGTAAAAGTTACAATCAGCTATAGAATAAGTTAGTATTTAAAAACATTTACAGTTCAATATGTAGGAGGATGACTACGATAATTCATATTTCCGTTTACATGCTAAGATGAGATCGAATGGAGCACAGTTTCCGTGTTGTGATTGGTCTTAAACGGTGACGAGTTCTAATCTCTCAATAACCCTTGCATTTGCGTGAGCGGTATATTACAATCTATTTTAATACATATTTTTTTAATCAGCTTTAATAAAAACTATTCGCTTGCTTTACAAAATGGATGCATCTGTTATGCAAACGATTCTTCAAACTTAATAATGCAAATTAGTTTTGTTTATTTCAAATAATTTCACTAAATTTATATTTACTTGAACGCATAAATATTGGTACAAGGGGGTACCGTATATGTATGCGCCACACAAATCACTTGATTTGTTTAAGGGCTGTGATACTGCCCGGGTGCTCAGACCGAAGCAGGTGGTTTTCTTAGGGGGCCACACCCCGGACCTTCGACCTAAAGGTCTCATCCACAAGGCAGTGGAGCAACGTAAGGAGATACAGTTCGATGGTAGCCAGTGACCAACAATAGGTTCAACGCCATTTGTTCCCGCAGGATCCTGGAGCCCATGTGCACTATTGGTTTGGAATCACGGTTTTCCAACTCTTCTAGGTGAGTCTTCCATATCCACAAACCTGGTTAAAGCGCCGGATATTCGCTTTTCGTCCTCTCAATTCTGTAAACAACAGTAATGCCGTGAGAAGGCAGTGAGTAGAACTTCTCTGGCAGAGGCTATGGTACGCGTGGCCATGTGAGAGCATTTGGAGAGGGTGAGCTGCCTCTCACCACCCTCGGTCATACCAAGGCATAATCAATACACATGTTATCCATCATACGATCCATTTGACTTATTGTCGCCACCATTTTTAACGAACTGTTACCACATTCGATGAGCTTCTTGAAAACGTATACTGAAAATGATAAAGCCCTATAATAAGTGGGATTTGATGAATTTAAAAGATCTTTTCGTTGAAAGGAATTAATCATAAGCTACTTTGTTTTCTATCTAATGATTGAAATATTTAATATTCAATTAATGAATCATGAATTTAGACCAACTTTTATCTGATAACGAAATTTTGGACAATTGAAAAGAGTAACGTTATTAGCGATTATTCGATAGGTTTAGCTGAGAAACTGACGTACAGATTACATTCCTAGATAACTAATTTCAATTACAGTTATTTTTAACATACCAAAAATTTTTCACGCAATGACATTCTGCAGTGATTTTATTTCTATCATAAAAAAAACGAAAGAAAATTTATATCTAATAATTGAATTCATGAGTCAATTGAAGCTAGACCACCATAGAAAACCTGGAAACACTGGACGGCCGTTTCATTCTAACTTCATCTAACTTCAATTGACTTATGAATTCAATTATTAAATTACTAAAATCTCCACAAAACGCATCTCTGATTAAAATTTACATTATTCAATTCATCAAATATATCTTATAATAATGTCGTATTATGATGTAGTGTAAGTTTAAATCAGTTTTGAAAATGTATAAAACCATAAACTGATGTAGACTAAAATATAAAGCTTATATAAAGTTACGTGAGTCAATATAGATGAGACTATTTAGCATATTTATGAATTACACTATTATTGATCAATTTTAGTTAATTATAAGGTAGTAACGTAAACTTAATAAATTTCTTTAACCACAATGAATTAAATATTTTAATACAACAGTGTTTGAGAGATCCCAAATGTGTTCTCTGAATTACTTTTCATTGATGTACTGAAACACATACTTTCGATCAAAGAGTGTGCATACCATACGGACTTGGGTTATTTTTACAGCAAACAGTAATAAGAAAGGATTATAAACATACAAAGACACTTTATTATTTAAACCAATGAAAAACGGAACAAGAACTTACTGTAGAACAGGTTGTAATTTGATAATTTAGAGGAATATCGATTGAACTTAGTTCGGATTCGGATACAGTACGGAAATCCACTTTGTGTATACATGGTAGTGCTGGACAAATACCAATATCAAAAGTGTCGACTATAGGTTGATTGAAGTATTCCGTAACGGCAGCATTACGTAGAGCAGTTAGATCCATGCCATGAAAACTCTGGTTTGGGGAGAAGTATGTGTAATTAAAAAGCCGGTGAAAACATTAACGACTATGTAATGTAATGGTATACTTTGGAGAGTGAAGACATTATTAATAGGATTTGGATTAGAGTTGACTATTAATACTATCAATCACTAAATACACTGAGTAGTATTATCAAGAGTTATAAAATAAAAATTAGAAACAGTATATTAATAACCAACGCAAACATGCAATGCCCCAATATATATGTTTTTTAATACAAATTGTACTCTATATATCTTAACATCACACAGATGAAACTGGTGAATAGAAGTAAGAAATGAAATTGTAACGAAAAGATAATGAATGGTGACAACAATATTCTTTCTAACTGGACTCATTTTTAACACTTGCACACACAGGATTAAAATCTAAGACGAATTGCTTACTCCACATTATGAAATAAATCTAACTTTATTACTAACGGGTGAGTTATTCATTTTCATCTAGGTTTACTGTCGGTCCCAAAACAACACAAAAGATGAGGGTTGGGCATAGTGTCAGCAACCCCATCCCGTAGAAAACAACCTTGCGGAAAAACCATAACCAGAAAACACAATTGCAATTCTGCCCTCCGAGTTGAACGATCTTCATTCAGAATGCCTCATAGTTAAAGCCGAGATTCTTTGGAAGTCCTGAGAACAAGAAGACTGCAAATAATAACAGCTGAACAAGAGCAGATGATGTCAAGGCATACACCGTATACACTGAAGCAAACAAACAAGTGACGAAGAGCATTAGAGCTGATAAGCAGAAATGTGTGGAAGACCTAGCAAAGACAGCAGAACAAGCTGCAACAGAAGGAAACACCAAACAACTTTATGACACGAAAAAGAAACGAGCAGAGAAATGTAGTAAACCAGAGAGACCGATCAAGGACAAAGAAGGCAAGACAATCACCGAGATTCAAGAAAAGAAGAACAGGTGGGTAGGACACTATGAAGAACTCGTAAATAGGCCAGCCCCATTGGACCCGTCAGACATCGAAGCAGCACATACAGATACTCCTACAGCAGTTACTCGACCCAAGATTGAAGGAGTCAGTACGGCCATCAGGCAAATCATGTGTTGGAAAACGGCACGACCAGAAAACATACCAGCTGATGCACTGAAGTCAGATATGGAAGCGACTGCAAACATGTTTGACATTCTACTCAGAAAGATTTGGGAGGAAGAACAAGTGCCGACAGACTGGATAACTCATCATGGTACCAGAGGAAGGAAATCTGAGCAAGTGTAGGAACTACAGAGGCATCACACTACTACCAGTATCAGGAAACGTTTACAACAGTGTTGTTAAACCGAGTGGAAGTTTCGGTAGACGCCCAACTTTGAGATCGACAGGCTGGATTCCGTAAGAATCAGTCGTGCGTCGACCAATGGAATTCGTCAGTATACATCAAATTCCTTGAATGAGAAAGCGTTTGATAGCGTGAATTGAAGAACATTATGGAACCATCCTCGATACTATGGTGTGTTTGAGATTATCTTCAACATCATACGGAATTCATACGATGAACTACACTGTGAAATCATGTATGGGAGACAGCTGACAGACGCATTACAAGTGAACACCGACGTTAGACAAGGCTGCTTACTCTCGCTCTTTCTCTTCCTTCTAGTGGTTGACTGGGTTATGAAGACCTCTACATCTGAGGAAAAGCATGGAATACAATAGACAGCTTGCATGCAACGAGACAACTTGGACTTTGCAGATGACCTAGCTCTTCTGTCTCATACACACCAACAAATGCAGGTGAAGACAACCAGTGTACCAGTAGTCTCTGCATCAGTAGGCCTCAACGCACACAAGGGAGAAAGCAAGGTTCTCGAATGCAACACGGAAAACACCAACCCAATCACACTTGATGGAGAAGTTCTAGAGGAGATGGAAGTCTTCACGTATCTGGACAGCATCATCGATTAACAGGGAGGATCAAACGCAGATGTAAAGGCGAGGATCGGCAAAGCGAGAACAGAATTTCTACAGTTGAAGAACACGTGGAACTAAAAACAACTGTCAATCAACATCACAGTCAGAATCTGCAATACGAACGTCAAGACAGTTCTAATGTATGGAGCTGGAACTTGTAGGACTACGACAACCATCATCAAAAAATACAGGTATTTCTAAATAGCTACCTGCGCAAGATACTCAGTGTCCGTTGACCGGGTGCCACCAACAACGATCAACTGGAGGAAAGAACAAACCAGCTTCCAGCTGAAGAGGAAATTAAGAAAAAACGCTGGAAGTGGATAGGACATACATTGTGGAAATCAAACCGCATCACGAGGGAAGCACTAACTTGGAATCCTGAAGGGGAACGGAGAAGAGGAAGACCAAAGAACACACTGAGTCGGGAATCGGAAGCAGACATCAAGAGGATGAACAACAACTAGAAAGGATTGTCCAGGACAAAGTTTAGTTAAGGATGCTGGTGGGCGGCATATGCTCTTGCAAGAGGGGTAACAGGCGTTAGTAAATCATGGAGTTTGCAAAAAATTGTCTATTCGTTACTGTGAAATCGTGATCAGTTTGCTTATTGATACTACCCAACCTCGTTATCTGAACTGGATTTTATTGGATTTACTTTATTGCAAAACAAATCAGTTGAAGAGCGACAAGACTTAAATAACTGAATTACATGAACGATGTAATAAAGCTGACTCTCAGTGTAGCGATAACTACTCGGAGAGATTAAAATCACCAAACCTAGAAAGTAGAATAACCACGCACTTTCCAAAGTTTGAGCAATCAAGGAGTTCATTTTCTGTGCAACTCCATTTGAATAACTGCCGACCCTATTTTTATTTATTCATTCATTCTCATGCTTGATGACCACTTCTGATGCTTCGAGCTTTCGAGATGCTAAATATAGACTCCTGAAAACGCCATCCAAGCAACATACGGACAAACAGTATCGCTCCCGACCGTTGTTGCTACCTTGACGTGGTGGTCGGGCTTGCCTATCGTGGTGAAGCAACCGAGCTATACTGACTGGAACAACCGTTCCTCAAGGTCCTACCATGCCAGACAGGTCGGTTGAAGAGCGGTAAGACTAAAAGCAACAAACCCAAAGTCCGAAGGCGAAGTCGTACTGCTGACTGTACACAGGTGTGACAGCAGTAAGGTGTTTCCTTCAGACAACCATCATGACAGCGATGCTGCCTTCCCACAAGGAGGGATGGGGTTAGAAAAGGTTGACCCTAAAAATGCACATCTCGCCTTATCCCACGGATATCCGTCTCCGGCGGTAAGGTCTCAACAAGTACGGAGCTAACACAAAAATTACCCATAAAAAGGTCGTGTGTGACCGACCTCAAGCAGTTGTCCCTTGGGCACCGTGGTCACGCTCTTAAAACACTAAGACCACCTTTAATCCAATTTTCTTTTCAGGTACCTCCAGAAGAACCCTTCCACAGTGTGGGCAACCGGGAAGTGATAACCGCCCTCATACCTCTAACAGCACTCAAGACCACTGTATTCATAATCAACCTCCGTCTTCACTTCCTATTATTCCTCCTACATCGACTTTCACCTCTAAACTTCCTTTTTCGGTTTCCTCCTCAAGTGTCACCACAGCCAACGATTCTAGTGCCTAAAACACTGTCTAAGGTCTACCGAAACCTCGCCCCACACTACACATTGGAGTCTTTAACGTACGCACCCTATGTCAAATCGGTCGACAGGCTTCTCTGGCTGTTGGGTTAAACGGCTTCGTAAGAACTCGGAAGGATAGAGACACACGTCGTTGCCTTTTTGTCGTTTCTGCCTACGCTCCCACCGACTGCAGCTCAGATGAAGTGAAAGATGAATTTTACAGAAAGCTATCTGAACTTCTTCAGAAAGCTAAACGTCCAGACATAGTACTCGTAGCAGGTGATTTTAATGCCCAGATAGATAGTTTAAACTAAACAGAAAGGCATTTAGGTGGGTATTTTAGTATTCCGGCACAACGAACAGATAATGGTGATCGTCTGCTGCAACTGTGCTCAGACAATCGTTTATTTTTAGCAAACACAAATTTTAAGCATAAGGAGAGATATCGTCTAACATGGCGACCCCCTACACCAAACCAATGATGGACTCAAATAGACCATATTGCCATCGGTCATCGTTGGAGAGGGTCGGTAGAAGATTGTCGCTCATTCTGGAGTACCTGTTTGGACTCCGACCATGTCTTAATACGGGCACCCATCTGCTTGCGCCTCACCGAACGCAAAAATGCCACACTAAAATTTTATTTATTTATTTATTTGAACACATATATATTGGCACAGGAGTGCGCCAAATATATATGCGCCACACAAAACAATGAGAATTTAAGAAGAAAAAGAAAAAAAGTGGGGAACGTACAAAAAAAACGATAACGAAAAGATTGGTGTAAGGTAGTGTAATAATAATAGTAATAGTAGGGGAACAGAAGGGTACAATCAGAAGAAATCTTTCACTTAAGGAAGATACAACCACTTTTATGAAGAAAGTAAAAGAAGGTTACAGCAGGATCGCCACTGGCTTCTATTCTGAGCCATATCTGATAACGTTTCTAGCCACTGTGTAGCACCATCTCTCAGACCCCAACCACGGAGTCGTGAAGGACCAACACAAGCCAGTCCTTTGCAGCTTTCTTTCATACCACGACACCATGTCATATACTGACCACCTCTCCGCTTTCTCCAACCAGTCCCAGAGTCGGCAAATAATGCATGACGTGGAATTCTCTGGGACGACATTCGTAGAACACGTCCAAGCCACCGAAGTCGGTGTTTCAAGATGGTGACACCAATTGCATTATCGTCTCCGTGCCCGGACACACGATGCCGAACCTCTGCATTACTAATATGGTGTTGCCACTGGATGTCAGCAATCCTTCGGAGACAACGATGATCGAACACAGAGAGTCGTCTAACGTCCTCAACTCGGAGAGACCAGGTTTCACAAGCATAGAGCAAAACTGCTCTCACCGACGCGTTGTAAATCCGACCTTTTACAGCCAGACTAACATCACGAAGGCGCCGAAGATGGCACAGATTGGCATAAGCCGCTCTGGCTTTCACTATACGTGCATTGATCTCATCGCTCACACCCCCACCAGCACTTATGCAGCTACCCAGATACACGAACTTCTCGACTATTTCTATCTGCTCACCATCCAGGGTGAGTACAGGATTAGGATCCTGCCAGTCTTGTAGAAGTACTTTGCATTTCGAAGGTGCAAAGCACATACCTATACTTACGGACACTGATTGCCAACTGATTAAGTGCGGATTGCACGCCTTGGGCATTATCGCACAGTAAGACAATATCGTCCGCATACTCAAGGTCGAGAAGTCTTTCTCCAGGCAACAGATCCACACCACCATTACTTACATCCATCAGAGCTGTTTCCAGAATGTCATCGATGGCAAAGTTGAAGAGGAATGGTGAGATTGGGCAACCCTGCCTAGCCCCACTGCTCGAATAGAACAATGGAGAAAGGTGGTTGTATGCCCTCATTCTGCCTGAGGTGTTTGTATATAGGGCTTTTAGGATGTTAATAAACTTCTCAGACACACCCTTCTTCAATAGACAATTCCAGAGAACAGTCCTATCCAACGAATCGAAGGCAGCCCTGATGTCAAGAAACACTACGATTGTTGGCCTTTGAAAAGTATGACGGTGTTCTAACATTTGGCGGAAGGTGAAGATATGATCAATACATCCTCTACCAGAACGAAACCCAGCCTGCTCCTCGTGAGTCAATCTTTCTAGGGTTTTGAACAACCTACGAAGTATGACGGAAGCCAATAGCTTGGACGCAATCGAAAGTAGACTTATCCCCCGATAGTTGTTACAGGAACGGCGTGAACCCTTTTTAAAGATAGGGACAACTATCGACTCATTCCATGACGTTGGTACACTCTCTAGTTCCCAAACCTTTGTAAACAACGTCGTCAATTCCTTAGTCAGAAAGTCACCACCATCTTTAAAAAGAGTCGGAGGTAAGTCATCTGGGCCAGGTGATTTGTAACGCTTCAAGAGTTGGAGTTCTTTGCGGACTTCCGTCTCATTTGGTGGATCAGTCGTCACCGGCCATGGAGGGCAGGACAGTCTGACCGATGTTGCCGGAGCAGCAGGCCAGTTGAACTGCCCTTCAAAAAATTCTGCCCATCGTCCAAGACGTCGATGGATGTTAGTGATTGGCATCCCATCATCCTCGCAGATTGTTTCGCTCACACCAGACTTCTTGCTGCCAGTGGCTCGGATGAGCGAAAACAAATCAGATCTAGATTAAGCAAAAGTCTATGGAACGACCGTGAGCAGTGGTGGATAACGAAAACAAGAGATGGAAAAGGCGGCGGTTATAGGGAACACAATATAGCTCTACAGACTAATAAAAGAAACTGGAATTGATAAGTCAAGTGTAAGTCAGACTATTTCGGAAAAAGACGACACTCCCGTCTGCTCTCAGTCCAGACGTTTAGAACGATGGGCGGAACATTTCAGAGAACAGTTCAACTGGCCTTCAGCTACTCTACAACTACCCTCCATTCCAGACAGTGTGAATGGAAGATTGAAGTAGGTCCCCCAACTCTAGCAGAAGTTCAAAAGGTTATAGTTAATCTGAAACGAGGAAAGGCAGCTGGTCCAGATGGATTGACTCCAGAGGTCTTTAAGGATGGTGGTTCAATTTTAGCGATTAGGTTGACTAATATTTTAGCTAAAATCTGGGAGTTAGACGTTATTCCATCTGACTGGTCACAATCACTTATCGTCCCAATATATAAGAGTGTTAAAATCATCCTATGACAACCATAGAGGGATTAGTTTGACTAATATAGTATCTAAAATACTAGCCACGATAATTATCAGACGCTTAACTAAGACTTGTGAACTGCAAACACGAGAGAATCAAGCTGGCTTCAGACCTGGTCGTGGCTGCATCGACTACACATTCACCATTCGTCAGGTTCTAGAACATAGGCATACTTATCGGCGTCCGACAATGGTGGTCTTTCTTGACTTAAAAGCAGCATTTGACTCCGTAGACCGCGAGATTCTGTGAGTGAGATTCTATGGCAGTGTCTGTCAGTGAAAGGCGTACCTCAGAAGAACATAAACCTTGTGAAGGCTCTTTACTCGAACACTACCAGTCGAGTCAGAGCTTATGGCGAACTGTCATCTGCTTTTGCAACCTCAAGTGGTGTTTGGCAAGTTTGTCCACTATCTCCATTTCTGTCTAACTTTATCATAGACCTATTGATGGAAATAACATTCTCGTCTACTGAATTCTCGGGTATTGATCTTCTTCCAGGAGATCCACTTATCGACTTAGAATACGCAGATGATATAGTCCTGTTTGGTGAAGACGCTGACAAAATGCAGTCTTTCAGTAGCACTGAGCAACAATGCCAGAATATTTGGAATGCGCTTCTCTCCCTCTAAATGCAAGTTGTTGCTTCAGGACTGGTCTGCGTTAACACCTGAACTAAGGATAGGGAGTGGAGTAGTCGAACGCGTTGACAACTTCACTTATGTTGGAAGTCTGATCAGCCCTAATGGGTTGGTGTCTGACGAAATCTCAGCACGGATTCGAAAAGCTCGTTTGGCTTTCGCCAACTTACGTCACCTATGGCGAAGGCGAGGTATCCGTCTATCAATAAAAGGACAAGTATACTGCGCGGCAGTCCGTTCTGTTTTAATTTACGGCAGCGAAACATGGCCATTAAGAGTAGAAGACACTCGTAAGCTACTAGTATTTGACCACAGATGCCTTAGAAATATTGCTGGCGTCTGCTGGGATCACCGGGTAAGTAACAGTAAGATTAGACGCAAGGTTTTAGGACGAAATGATGGTGAATCAGTTGATGAATTTGTGAATCTACATCGATTCAAGAGGTTGGGCCACATGTTACCTATGCCTGAACACCGATTACCACGACGTGCAATGCTAACCGGTGTTGGAGATGGTTGGAAGGAAGTTAGGGGCGGCCAAACCAAAACGTGGCATCAGTGCTTGAAGTCACTAACTTCTAGTCTTAGCCATGTTGGTAGATGCAGACAACTTAGTTGGGGTCCGCGTGACTATCGTAACCAATGATTGGAGACTCTGGGTGACATGGCTCAGAATCGATCACAATGGCATAAGTGTACACACTCTCTGTCTTCCCCTAAACTAAGAGATTAAAATCACTTCATATCTTTCTTTCTACCAACTAATTCTTTCTTCCTTATATACAATCTTTCTTTTATATATTACCTCTGAATTAACTACTTTAATGAATCCGGTGTCCATCTTGTTGTGTTAATGAGGTATGGCAACTTGAACCGATGCATATATGTGCCTGGTCCTACGTTGTTGCTGACTGACTGACTGAAACAGTATCGCTAATATTGAGCGTTGGAGAGGACCAGTAGAGAAATCCAACTTCTAAGGGTACAATATTCGATAAACACCTGCAGTTGTTTAACCGACCACAAACAAACCAAAGTATGGAAATCTTTGAGTTTAGGTCGAAGATAAGAATATCAAGTACGCAGCCAAGGATAATTTGCAAGGGCGAGATAACTGGAGAGTAACAATTAGCAGAAACTAAAATGATAATGCCTTTACAATTTTGTTGATGTAAACGAATAAAATAATTTGAAGACTACTAAACTAACCTGTTGATACCAAAAGTTAGCTTTCCCGTACTGTTCAGCGAAGAGTGCCTCATCACTGAATGGAACAATATACAAATTTGCTACAGACGGGAACATTATTCCGGGGCAAGGTAATGATCTATTAGATAATTTTGTCGCGCCATCATGTACCTGATCCTCTATGTCAATATCTTCACAGTCCAACTCATCAGTTAATACTTCATCAGAATGCTCAGAATCTGACAACTGTTTGACATATGGTGATTGATCATCTTCATTAAGTCGTTCATGCTCACGTCTGTTCTGCTTCTTTTTTAATGGCTGTCGAAGATGTGGAGCTAGAAACTTTCTTGCATGAACATACGATTCTAACATTCTCTCGTTGTATAACATATAACCCATTGGCTCAGATATAATGACATCCACTGGTTCGGGCAAAGTGATTTCTTCTATTTTCCCACTAAGAGTAAAATAGTTTTAGTAAGTTTTTGAGTGATAAATTTAATCTAAGTATTGAAAAGTGTGAACTTTATTTCTAGACAGGTGTATTAAGCAGAATGAACAAAAAAATACCGATTTATCTCAAATGTGAAAAGAATTTCACAAATTTAGCTTCAAACTAAGTGCCAATAACTTGTTTAACTAAAGTGACTCGTAAATAACAAGTGTAGAAATGACGAATGGATTGTTGACATAGTATATGAGACTTAAATTCAGTGTTGGTGTTAGCGGGACATAGACTAGATTAAAGCATGCTCAATGCACGATTTCTTTGCTGCACGCTGATTGGCTAATTCTTATCCAGTCAGCACTAGTCGATAGTTGGAGAATACTCTAGAATCTTCTCATGTGAAAACTATAAATATACTGACGTTTTCTCTATTGTGCTTCTTACTTGCATCTTACTTCCATCTAACCTTGTTATTTGGAATATAATCTCTTTCCTGTTCAACCGTGTTCTGATTTGGGGACTTGTCGAGTGATTGGTGTCCGAGAATACTAAGCGATAGGAATAGCTGGGTCATAACCGTAAGAAAGAGATTATAACAGTTGGTAACTTAGTATCACGGTACGAACTTTATTAGCGCCCTAATAATATGGTCGGAGAACATTAATAAGGTACTAAACGTCTCGGTATACTGGTACCCCAAATATAAATATAAATCAGTAGTGTCTGAACTGGCGATTTTTAAAATAGAGGATTATTGGAATTCAAATGTTTATGAATGATGCAATTCAGCTTGAATTACGTATGTAGTCATCATGATAATATCAATACCATATATCGATATCCAAATGTTGCACAAGCAATAAATACGCACATTCAAGTTGATAAGTCTAATACAAGGCATTGATGAGGTACTTATTTTGGACAACTTTAAAAATGTACTTAATTCCCCAATACTTCATTAAAATCATTAAATAGTAGTTGTTTACAATTTGCGCTTTTGCTTAAATCGACTATCTAGTCGGAAACTTCGTGGTGTAATATATTGGCTTTGATGAGATTTTAAAACATTAGATAAATAATCATAAGCAGTCATAAACTCTAACTAACCTGATGACAACAATGCGTCCCGCCAATTTATTTGCTTGAACTAGACTATTACAATGAGTAGCCATATTAGATGCTTCAACAGCATAAACCCTTGTTGCACCAGCTTGGATTGCGAAGAAGCTCAAAATTCCTGAGCCAGCTCCAACATCCAATACCACTTTTCCGCGAAAGTCGGCGGAAGCATTTGCGAGAATAGCTCTTTGGTAGGTTGAAGTGCGAATATAGTCCTAAGAAATATAAATCAAATAGAAGTAAACAAAGTGTACACTAGTGAACCATTACAGGAAATCAAAATAAGTCGGAATAATGTCCAGAAACCCATTGTAGCTTTATGAACAATCCACAAGTTATGCAAGTGTCAAACTCATAAAGTGCAAATAGGAATGAATTAGTTACATGTTTGTAAATGAAACCGTGAAATGTTTAGTGCCTAGAAACGGGACGGGTGGTTAGCTTTATTGAGTTTGGAAGCTATTGTTAGATGGGTATTAAGATGTTGACTTCGTTTTCGAGCAACAAGCGAAATGCATGTGAGTGATAATCATTTCAAAAAATCAATAATTGAGTAATTACACATCACTACCTGCATTCAAAACGCCTTCAGCTGATAAGTCAAAGGTCACAAATAATTAAGGTAGCAACATATGAACTAGTGGTTACATTACAATACAAACAGGTACGTTTATTACAAATGACATTAATTAAATGACCGTGTAGCCGAGTTCTAGAGATTAATGCATGTGGTGGATGTGTATGAACGTCAATGAGGATAATCTGAGTTTATGTTCTAAGGCAGCGTCAAAAATGTAGTTATAAGGAAAAAAAGACCTTCGATTGTAGGTTAGTTTACAGTGAACACGTCTAAGCAGAATGTTGCAGCAGTGAATAAGTTTACATTACTGAATTTGAATTGAGAGGAATTAGCGAAGTAAATGTTAAGAATGCACGTTGGGGATGGAAAACAAAAGAATCTGATGAATATAGAAGATTAAAAAAGAATGCATTCGTGCAGATACGATTATACTTGCAATTTTGATGCGATAATTTGCCCATGAAGGTACACTTCTGACACGCTATCAATGCCCTTAAACAGTATACCATTCAAAACCTTCCGAGTACACTTCCATGTTCTGTACACTTTGAAGGCCAAACAAACTACATGTTTGCTTACATAGAAGTGTGTGAAGATTTAGGGTTTGAAGTGATGGGTTAAGTACAATGAAACTGATGAAAAGATGACACCAATAGGGTACATTGAAAGTATCGATAGACATCACAAACTGCTTGACGCAAATTGCATTTCATTGGCCACTTTATTATTATTAAACGGGCCTGATAAGCAGTTACCGAGACCTTTTAATTTCTCTACATTTTCTTTTGAGACTAGTACTGGTTACAACTTTCAGTGTACTAAAGCATGTTTAGGTTCACAATCCAGGTAAAGAATAAAGGTAAGTGGTGCGATACTCAAAAGGAATAACTTATCAGAAATTCTGAAGAATTTCTGAAAACATACCTGCATCATATTTTGTTGCTGACTGATGTAACTGTAAAATTGGAAATATTGTACTGCAGACCAAGAGTCAGTACGCTTATCGAAAATGGAAGTGCGGGTCTCTTTCTTGTCCTCTACACATAGCGGTTTCAGTAGACCGGAAGAATTCTGTGCAATTTACTTACAAAACATATAGCACTTACTAAGAAGCTACGGACATCCCCTGGAGAATCGAACCCCAACAAATAAGTTGTGAAGACCGCGTCCCCGACGCATTTTTTCGTACAGACAGCTACTGTTTTTTGTGAGAAACGATATATATTAGCCAGAGAGGAAATATGGATTTCCCTGACGGTCTCATTATCCCTACTTTTGTGGCAGTGAAAACACTCCAATGCACTTACCGAAGAGAAATCACTTTAGAGTTTCTCAATCCAACTGTCAATCCAGTTCCGAGCGTTCGACAAGTGAACTGGGCCTCATCAAACATACGAAGCTCGACATTATGATACTCCGCTGACATGCCTGCGCGCCAAACTCAATTTCCCCGGGTATAAATCAGTTTCAGTTTCAGTTTGGGAAGGACAGGAGGCCTGATGGCCTGTATTAGTCTTGGCAATGGTGGTCCCTTAGTTGATCCAACTTTCTTTTGAAAGAATCGACGGACGGAGCCTCAACCACGTCCTGAGGTAATGAGTTCCACTCGTTGGTGATTCAATGGGAAAGTCGATAGTCAGCTGACAAGTAATTTGTCCTGGGTTTGTGAATTTTTTTGGAGTGTCCTCGTAAATTCTCTGTTTTGGAAGACAAGGAAAATGAGGGCATATCAGGTGCGAATTAGGCACTAAGTAATTTGAAAACTGTAATCAAGTTGTAGCGGTAAATAAATCCCCAAAATAAATAGCTCTGTAAGTTTTCGACATTGGATGCTGACCATATGTTTTAGTGGACTCATCTAGCTGAAGGCGCTCGGTCAGGCATCCGCACCAGATCACGTGTGGTAACGCCGTGCTCAACATCAACCGCAATCGCTAGCCAGATTAGATCAGAGAATTCCGATATATTGGTCATCGCCAAATATACTCTTCCGATCTCCTCGACTCTGTCTTTTGATTTCTCTGGGTGGGAACGAAATAAATTAGAAGGTGTTACTGTTAGAAGCGTTGTCAAACACTGAATACCTGTGACATCATCATTGGTGAGACCGACGTGATCTGGTACGCCTAATTGCAACTGTGAGTCTGTTCCTTTTTGGGATTTTTATATATCATTGCCTTATCTTTTTATTTTTTTTAAACATTGTGATTTTTTTTCGTGTTTTTTCTTGGATATATATATATTTTCCCCTCGTTCATTATCGTACTTCATACTTCATCATGACTGAACAGACACCTAAAGTACTCAAGCTTAAGACTTTGTCCCCGCCTTCGTTTCAACTGATGCCTTTCTGGCCCGACAACATCGAAGACTGGTTTTGCTACGCAGAAGCCGACTTCTCCGAGCACGGCGTGATCGACACACGTGCACAATTCCTCGCAGTAGTCAAGGCACTACCGCGCGAATTCAACAGGTACGTAACACCTAGTATGTTTACTAGTGATGTTTCCGATCCTTACGAAATCTTAAAACGCTCGATTCTTAAAATAGGAGACCTAACCGATCGACAAAGGTTAGATCAACTCTTCAACAATATCGGCCTGCAACACGGTTCTGCGACGGACATGTTGCAACGGATGAGAGAGGTAATAGGCCTAAGAACTTTCGACGAAGGTCTATTCAAACAACTCTTCTTGTCAAAACTTCCCCAACAGGTGCAAGCAGTTCTGGTCTCGTTCCAGAACAACGCCTTAGACGAGCTAGCTGCATCTGCCGACCGCATTTTAGAAATTACGAAACCTTCTTCTACCGAGGTATTTTCAGTCAAAGAAAAACCTCAAACGACTCAGAATGATATAACAGAGTTATATCACACACTCACGCGTTATCTTAGTCTTCGTACCGACCGTAAGAGATCGCGCACCCCACGTAGAAGCATGTCACGTAAGCGATCTGTCTCTAGACCACGAGAGACAGATAACCCCGACTGGTGCTGGTATCATAACCAGTATGGAGAGTTTTCCAGAAATTGCAGAAAACCCTGCAATTTTCCCAACACGAAACCGACTGATTCGAAAAACAACTCGGGAAACTTCCAAGCCAGCACGCGTTAACGGCAACCGTAGCCGGCGAACAAAGCCGTCTGTTATTCGTCACAGATGTGACAACGAGAGTTCGCTACCTCGTCGACACTGGCGCAGAAGTTAGCGTTCACCCAGCAAATCCTAACGACCGACTACACGAATCGACCCTAAACTTACAGGCGGCAAACGGAAAACCGATCGCTACGTATGGCAAAAGGTACGTTTACCTTAACGTGGGTTTACGCAAACCCATTCACTGGATCTTCGTTGTTGCTGATGTTTCTATGCCAATCATTGGTATGGACCTTCTACAACACCATAATCTGATCATCGACACGCGCAAACGGAGGCTAGTAGACGGAAACACTAATTTATCCGTTTGCGTAACTTCTTTTACTGGTTGCAGAGTATCCCCAGTCACAATTAAACATATGATAGACCTACTCTATCAGCCACTTCTCGATAAGTATCCTCGGATACAACAAACGCAACCGAGATTACCGTGTGTAACCAGCAACGTTACACATCACATCACGACTACAGGACCACCTGTATTCTCTAAAGCACGACGACTAGCTCCCGAAAAGCTAAGGTTAGCGAAAAACGAATTCGACCATATGATAGACTTAGGAATCATACGACCGTCAAGTAGCCCATATGCATCTCCGTTGCACATGGTCCCTAAAAAGGACAGCAACGATTGGCGTCCAACTGGTGACTATCGGCGATTGAACGCGAAAACCATTCCCGATCGTTACCCGTTGCCTCACATTCACGATTTGACAGCTACCTTGAAAGGTACAACTGTCTTTTCGAAAATCGACTTGGTTAAAGCGTATAACCAAATCCCTATGGCTACTGACGACATACCGAAAACAGCTATCATAACTCCTTTCGGACTCTATGAATTTTTGCGAATGCCTTTCGGTCTAAGGAACGCTGCTCAAACATTCCAAAGATTCATAGACGACGTTTTTCGAGGTCTCAACTTCGTACATGCGTATGTTGACGACTGTCTAATCGCAAGTCCGGACAGAGAAACACATCTCAAGCATCTGGATCTTGTTTTCGAACGATTACAAAAACATGGCATTACTGTAAACGTTCAGAAATGCCAATTTGGAACCGACTCATTAGACATTCTGGGACACACTATCGATGCTCAAGGTATCCGACCCCTTAGAACCAAAGTGGCGGCCATTCTGGATTACCCAGAACCGACCACCGTCAAGCAATTACGCACGTTTAATGGCCTCGTAACTTTCTATAGACGTTTCATACCCAAATGCGCATTACTTATGAAACCGCTGACCGACCAACTTCGTGGAAATGCGAAATCCATCAATCTGGACGTTACTACACGAAAAGCATTCTCCACAATTAAGGAACTTATCGCTCAAGCAACAATGCTTACTCATCGGGAGACTGAGGCACCCATTATTATCGCAGTAGACGCATCCGACTCAGCAATTGGAGGAGTCTTACAACAACAGGTTAACACCTCCTGGCAACCTTTGGCATTTTTCTCTAGACAGTTACTAGACACTGAATCGAGGTACACAGCATTCGGTAGGGAACTCCTAGCTATGTATTGTGCTGTACGACATTTTCAACACTATATAGGGGGCCGAGACTTCACCCTTTTTACGGATCATAAACCGCTTAATTTCTCTTTAAGCTCTTCTTCGGACAAGTACTCACCTCGTGAGTCTCGACAACTGGACTACATTTCACAGTTTACTTCAGATATTCAACACGTTTCTTGAGCCAACAATGTAGTCGCAGACGCCTTGTCTCGCATAACTTCCTTGAACAGTTTCCAAAGAATCGACCTTCTTAAACTCGCCGAGCTTCAAAAAGAAGACAGTGATCTTCAGCACGAGTTATCGTCTACAAATCTCAAGCTGTGTATCAGACAGGTGGGATTAGGTAAGGAAACCTTACTTTGTGACACATCTACAGATAGGGATCGCACAATCGTGCCCAAACATTATCGACGCAACGTCTTCAATACGTTACACAAACTTTCTCATCCAGGTGTTCGTGCAACCATCAAGCTTATAGCAGAACGGTTTTGCTGGCCTGGTATGAATAAAGACGTGAGGGAGAGGACATGCTCCTGTGTAAACTGCCAAAAATCTAAGGTCATCAGACACAACAAATGTCCCTTAGGCTCGTTTAAAACTCCCGATGCTCGTTTCGACCATGTTCATCTGGATTTGGTAGGACCTTTACCAGATTCAAATGGATACTCTTATCTTTTAACCTGCGTAGACCGTTTCACTCGATGTCCAGAAGCAGTACCTATTAAGGACATCACTGCTGAAACAGTGGCACGCACCTTCGTCGAACGATGGGTAGCAAACTTCGGTTGCCCTTCAACCATCACCACAGACCGCGGACGTCAGTTTGAATCTGAACTATCAGCTTCAAAGGTTTCACAGTGGACCGACGCTCTTCCACCCGTCTTACTAGGTATTCGCAATGCAGCAAAAGCTGACATTGAATACACTGCGGCTTAACTGCTTTATGGAACAACACTTCGACTTCCAGGAGAATTCGTGGACCCTCGGCCTCTTCAGTGAACATGGATCTAACCTCCTACACGAACAGGCTTACAAACGCAATGCGTTAAGTTAAACCTGCTTCCACTCGACCTCAATCAACTGATGTTTTCGTTCAACCTGACTTACGATATAGTACACTCGTTTTCGTCCGTCGAGATTCGAATCGACGACCATTCAAATCAGCATACGAAGGACCCTTCAAAGTTCTTCAACGTGAATCTAAGTACTATATAGTCGATAAGAACGGAACAAACGATAGCATCAGCATCGATCGCTTAAAAGCAGCGTATTTAGAAGGAAATCCTATTCACGTCGATTTTCCTTCCGTACAATCGCACAACACGACTCCTACACTCATAATTCCTCAACCGACAACCAACACTAGCGATGATACTCCGAATGTATCTGAAAATAAACTCAAAACAACGCGTTCTGGAAGAAGAGTAAGATTTTCAGAACATATAAACGACTATTGCACGTAAGACACCAGTTAACATTTTGCCTCATCTCGATTTTCCATGACATTATATATAATATTAAAGAAATCAATTTTTATATGCTTATATTTATTATTTTGTAATATGTGTATTAAAATTTTTTTTAAAAACCAAAAAAACATTTTGTAAAAATCGCCTTTTTGCTATTACATGTACATGAGTTTATTTTCCTTTTTTCTCCCACTTTGTGCCTTAAAGCGCGTACGAGTTTATTTCGACATGCACTTACATTTTCTTTTTTCTTTTACCCGGACGGTTGGAAAAGACGATAAAAAGAACGATATATGCTAATAAATACTTCCGAGTGTATTGTGATGCATATCGGTCATCAAGGTACAGATACATACACGATGAATAACACTGAGCTACCTGTTGTCCAGACATACAGCAACTTAGGAGTCATCGTTAGCCAAGGCATAAAGACTAATGCACACTGTCATGCAATAGCCGCCAAAGGTTTTAGAACCTTATGGTCAACACGTAGGGCTTTTAGTCATTGTCGACGCTAAAACGTTTTTGACTTTGTATACAGCGTTCGTACTTCCGAAAATTGAGTACTGCATACAGGTGGCTAGCCCCTGCTTAAAAAGGGACAATGAGCTTTTGGAAAAGGTTCAGAGAGCAGCAACCAAGCTGATTCCCGGAATAGCGAAGCTTTCGTATGATGCTCGACTGGCCAAGCTAAACCTATTCCCGTTGTCATATCGCGGAACTAGATACGACTTGATTACAGTTTTCAAATTACTTAGTGCCTAATTCGCACCTGATATGCCCTCATTTTCCTTGTCTTCCAAAACAGAGAATTTACGAGGACACTCCAAAAAAATTCACAAACCCAGGACAAATTACTTGTCAGCTGACTATCGACTTTCCCATTGAATCACCAACGAGTGGAACTCATTACCTCAGGACGTGGTTGAGGCTCCGTCCGTCGATTCTTTCAAAAGAAAGTTGGATCAACTAAGGGACCACCATTGCCAGGACTAATACAGGCCATCAGGCCTCCTGTCCTTCCCAAACTGAAACTGAAACAACAAATTGTGAATGTTGATGTGATTACATACACAACGTCACTCAACGAAGAGAAAATATGTTATTTTATTGCAATCACATGAAATATCAAATTTATTTGCTACCATGCGTGCCTCTTGGTAACAAAGATCCCATTTCAACCACTATGATTCAGATCTGAAATGATAATCTGTTCGTAAGGTCAACTTTGGATTCGTTGGCATAACAACAAGCTGCGTAATTTTGAAAATGGTATGTTTCCGACGCTTCATTAATTCAGTCTTTTGATTGTTAGGACAAGCCCACAACTATTAAAGAAGCGATTAAAAAATGGGTAAGACATAAATTTAAACTTAAGGCCCGTTTAGGAGGAAAAAACAGGACAGAAAGCTTCGGAAGCAACAGAAGTAAAACTTTATGGACAGTATCCCCCAACAGAAAAAATGGATGCTTCACTCTCCACTTTGACTATGTGCGAGTATGAAATTTTTTATTTTGTAAGAACAAATTCAGAAAACTATCACTTTCAACCAACTGTATAGAAAAAATTTCGAATTTAAATGGACTAAGTAACATATGACTAATTAAATATTGCCTTAGAAAACTTGAAAATACTCTCTATAGCAAGAAATAACATTAAAAATCTAACGGGACTTGAACCAGTTGGAGACACGCTTGAGCAACTGTGGATTTCCTACAACAATATTGAAAAGATGAAGGGAATTAACGTACTTAGAAAACTAAAAGTACTATATATGTCAAACAACTTCGTGAAAGATTGGAGTGAATTTCAGAAACTAGCTGATCTTCCAGTTCTTGAGGATCTTCTCTTCGTTGGTAAGCTTCCGTTTTAGTGAGTCACAACCTAATACGATTTAGGCAACCCATTAGAGGAGAACAGTGGTGACAAATGGAGAGAGGAAGCGTGTAAAAGGCTTCCCAAACTTAAAAAGCTGGATGGTTAGTTTCAAATTTGAAACTTCTTGTAATATATATTTAGTCCTGTCTCAACATATATAACGCCATACGGCCATAAGAATTCTATGTCCATTAGTTTCGCCTCTAACTGTTCCTAAGGTCATGAAGATAAAAACTTAACCTCAGAGGTGATGAAGTAGAAACGATTAGGATAATACATTAGTCGATAGTTGTCGAATAAGCGAGAGCTTAGAATGACTTTAATTTGTGCACCAATATTGGTGAGAATGATGGATATCCGGCTGGGTATATTTGTGTAGATCCGGTTAGCGACTGAAGAAAGAGATCTTATAGTCAGAAATGGGCATCTGAAATGTGGTAAACAGAACAAAACTAGCACCAGGCAAGCCGTAATACGATAGTCTAAAAGAAGCTACCTCCAAAACTTAAATTGGTTATCAAATTAGTCGAAAAATTTCTTTAGGAGGCTCATATAACAGTAGCAATAATTCCTAAGTATTTATGTGTTTCACTCAGACTACCTCTTATTAATATGTGGCTCAAAAAGTAGGACAAAACGTGTAATCCACAGATAATTATTCTAACCTATATATTATGGACATGTTAAATGAACGTAATTGTATGCCCATTTAGGAATACGATATGTGACTGAGTATATGACTGTCAGGTGTATTAATTTAATTCTGCTGGTTAACGTGTGATCGGTCATGCGATTAATTTAGATGTCATATTCGTGAATCTTCTCAATATTCCTTTGCTTCGTTGCCTATCTATCCATCTGTTTGTTAATCGTATTTATATCGAGCCCCTCATGCGGAATTGTGGATGTACGCTCGGAAGGAGTTTCGTACTAGAACGAAACAGCCGTCCAGTGCTGTCAGGTTTTTGGCGGCGGTCTAACATTGATCGGTTCATTGTGTCAACAGAAAGTTCTTCTACTGTGTGAATTTCCAGTTTGTGAACAAATGACTTTATTTCCATAAAGGAAAAGTCTACAACTTATTCACAATTTGCCTTAAGACTCGAAAGCAACTGTGAGTACAGCTTTAAACATAAAATGGCCTGATACCAGTCATAGTCATGCGTATTAAAACTGGCTTAATTGGGCTAAATTATAAAATAAACCTCACAACCAAATCTGGTAAAGATCTCTTAAGAAATCAGATGGTGAATATGGACAAAACAGAAACCAGAAATCATAACACTCAGTAATCAGTAAATGTAGTTTCGACGGTTTTTGGTTCATAGTAATTAAGTGGGTTGTGCTTACCAAAACGTGGTGTCAATTCACAAAATTTCGGACTGTTGATTTGATATCTGTCGTAAGTCATGGGCTATCTAATCATGGTCAGCAGAATAATCATGGTCGATGATCAAAGAACTTAGACGAAGCAGCTTAAACCCGAGAACAGTGGAACAGATTAATTAGCTATTCATCTACCTCTAGATTTTGAGTTGTTATATTTTTTCACGTCTTATTTCACAGATTAAACAGTTCACTTCAAACCATAGTATATAGGTTTCAACTTTCTATTACTATCTATACTACTGTTGTTTTGATTCATTTGCTATTCATCTTGTTAATTTCCTTTTGCTTTGTTTAGTTGGTATGGCAATGTGAATGGATGCATATTTATCTCAAACTTTAGATTAATTGTCGCTAAGTAACTTATACCCTTACATTCCCTAGTTACCAGTTAATTTCTCTTGGATTACATTGAAAACTAATTACAATATCATTAATTTTCTTCTATACTGTCTAACTAGAAAACAAGTGATTGAGCTCACCAAATTTAACTCATGACATTTGTGGCTGCTAATCCTTAATGTGACTCTTATTCACATCAGTTTATTTGTGTGTTTGTTGTGTTCCTAACAGCATTCATCCAATTAGTTTAATTTAGAAACAAAGAATAATACTATAATGAAATAAAAAGCAATTGAAACACGGTAAATATTAAAGTTTAGATAGTAACACATCAATCTGTTTAATTTCAGACCAGATAATGTATTCATTTAACAGTCTCTTCAACTACTGATAAACAGCTTTAAACTAATGATAAAAAGTACTTATTCAGCCCATTGCTTTAAATTTTTTTGTTTTTATACTTTAGGTGTACCAGTACTGCATGATGAAGGAGATGATGAAGGATAGAAGGATAAAAGCGTTTCTTCTATCGCTTTTATTAAGATGTGATAAATCAAGTGTATTTTAGAAAGGAAGACAAAACTAATTTTACTAACATAATTGAATATTGTATAATCAATCAATATTTTTAATGGAAGAGATTTTGCTTCTTTACAAGTTAATTTTGGATACATAAGTCATTTGTTTTGATGAAGAATATAACTGAAGAGAACTAAAAAGAAAAGAAAGGAGAAAAGTGTATATTTCTATAACTGAACATAATAATGGAGTTTTTTAAGGATATACGAAATTTCTTTCACCAAACACAAGCATATATTCCAATAGAACTATTGGAATGAAAGATAGTATTTCACTTTACGAGTTATGGGATGAGCAGTACACATATAAGTGTTCTAAACAGTCTTCAACTTTCTTCAGTGACTTTTTCTTAGGTAACTCTCTAATGGGTCTTGAAAATCATGATTACAGATATGTTAGTTATAGAGTGATTCAGTAATACTTTGAATTGCAAATAATTCAATAAAACATAGACAAGACAACGATAAAAGAAACCCTAAGAAGTTCAAATTTAGAATCAGTAGTATAGAATCGTATTATGGAATAGTCATATATCAAAACAATTGGTAATAAAATATTTAAAGCGCGCAGTAATTAAATTACTAATTCACCACTATTATTTCTAGCCTAGTAATCGACTATATGGTTTGAATTCATTGATAAAAGCTTAGTTTGAGTAAACGATCTTTGAGATGACGGAGAAGACTTGTAGCTCAGGTGGATAATTTTGATCGTAGACAACCTCTTAATAGTGTCCCAGTAAATATTGAAGACCTAATGATTCAGTGGCGATTCAATTTCACCCTAGCCATCTCAATAACCCATCATTATGAATAATATTTATTTATAACAATTACTGAGGCATCTATGATATTAATTATCATGTGGATCAAATCATATCTCTGCTTTAATTTGAAATATATTGCATTAAAACCCAGAGAGTGCTAGAAAATTCTACTATTCAAATAGCAGACTTCTCGAAAATACCTATCCACAACCCCTGTCAAGACTTTCAGACTTCTTAGTGAATATGATACCTTTTAGACCACTGGATTGAAATCGTTTGGTACATTCATTTCAGTAACCTGGTAACTAGGATCTTTGAAGAGATCGGTTTCAAACTTAGCTCATCTAGTGTTTTGATTTAATACATTTTAATAACTACCATTTAAAGTTACTTTGAAGCGAAATAAAACGTTGTTAGAAGTCTAACTAGTTATTATTAGCTAACTAAACCATTCAACTGTGCTTGAGCAGAATTCAAGAGAGAAATAACTGTGAAGGATTTTGAAAATGATTTCCATCAACTAATACCATTGTAAAATTGGATGGAATATTTCCCAATTAATTCATATCCTAAACTATACATGTATACGTATTTCAATAGACCGATTGTTACAATTCACAGGAATACTGGTATTGTTACTTATTATAACCTCGGACACAAATGGTTACTTTCTACTGCATAATGGAATAATTAGTGATTTGACTGTAGATAAGAATTTTATTAGGCATCAATTAATCATCAAAACTATCAAAAATTACAAAGTGAATACACAGATAGGTAATCTTATCATCATTGCTGTCTATTAAAACTATACATTGATCTTTGAGATAGTTTACTTCATGGATTAACTTTAACTGTATACCCCTTGAAACTAGATAGTTCTGAACAGTTGACTATCACGTCAGTCAGTTACAACATAGAACTTCGTACGTACGTACATCATTTCGAGTTGCCACACCACATTAGCACAGAGATGCAGTTGTCGATCCAAATCCCATAGTGCTAGAGGTAGTAAAAGTATAAGCAGTAAGTAAATGTACTATCTAGAGCAATTAGTCTCTTTGATAAATTTCGATAATGTAATAAGAAGATGAAGATTACCAGAACTACGTGATGATGTATTAGCGCAATACATTTCGAACAATCTAATCACATATATACTTGTGTTTACCAATTTAAATGTGTGTGTGGTCACACGTACATGGGAGAAGTAATTGTGATCACAAAATTAGGGTATGTGAACATGTACCTAAATGGTTGCAGAAGCAAATAGAATCAAATGACCCAATAAGAGCAGAGGATAAACATCCATAATCCTCTATTGTCAAACATATAATTGAAACAGGTCATAAGACTGATCTTAACTCAGCATTTGTGATGTTGTACAAAAGTGTAAAAGGGCGTATACTAAGGTTTATTGAGGCCTTAACCATACGAAAAATTCAAGATGAGCTTGTTCTCACACTAAACCTATCCTTATTATCCAGAATGATGAGGTTTCAAATTGTCTTCATATTATTTTCTTTATTATCCTTGTCTCCTCTTACCCCCCCATTTCTAGATTAGACGACCATTTCTTTCTTTTTGGTTGGCGTTTATTTAGCGAGTTAGTTTTCTACAGGATGGGGTCGCTAACCACATACCCAACCCTCCTTTATCCGGGCTTGGGACCGGCGGTAGTCTCAGGGTAGCTCCAGGCGGAGTTATTTCTTTATATATATATATATATATATATATATATATATATATATATAAAGTTTCGCCACCGTATACCATTGTCTTCAGTGAGTTGATATCTCACAACAGAGCTGGTTGAACTCCACTGGTAACGGCATCTCACTAGGACTCCAGGAGTATCTCTTGAAGTCAGTCACTAGTGAACAGATGATTATTATCAGAACGGGTTTTATGGAGATTTTAGAAATTTCACTGATTGAAATTATGAGTCAATTGAAGCTAGAACACCATGGAAAACCTGGGAGCACTGGACGGCCGTTTCTAGCTAGTGCGGAACTCCTCAGCAGTGCGCATCCACGATCCCTCCTCAAGAGATCTGAACTCAGTACTTATCAGTCCCGCACCAGGCGCTAACCAACTAGACCACTGAGGCGGTGTCCTACGGTATTAATGTCTAACTTCAACCAATCCATGACATTACGTGACCATCTTCCATTGTCTTCAGTGGGTAACTGGATCACACCCAACATGGTCCAACTTCACTGGTCACAGCTTCTCATTAGAACTCCGAGAATTTCCTCTCACAGCTAGTCATCAATGAACAAATGATAATCTTCAGTTTGTGGTTGTGGAGATTGTTGAGTTTTTAGTGGTATAATAAGTTTATCAGTGTTAGACGATGATTGGTTCGTGGTCCAGTGGTATGTAGGTTAAACGTTCGCGAGATTGAAGCTCCTGGGTTCGAGTCTCACTCGAGGGATCGTGGATGGGCGGTGATGAGGAGTCTCATACTAGGAAGAAACGGCCGTCCAGTGCTCCCAGGTTTTCCATGGTGGTCTAGCTTCAATTGACTCATAATTTCAATCAGTGAAATTTCTAAAATCTCCACAAAACCATTTCTGATATATATGTTCTATACAAGAATATTATGTGTGATCAGGTTGTTCGAAATGTATTGCTTTAATATATCACATAAATGCACTATTCTACCTACTAATAATAAGTAATATGGAAGATTTTCAAATAAAAGTTCATAGGTCAATCTAAATTTCAAGTCATACAGATTGGATTTTATGTTATTCTGTTTATCTGATTGTGCACACTTGTGAAACTGGATTGTTTATCAAAAAAAGTTTTGCATACTTGAAAATATTTTACATCACTGAGAGATTCTAGTGAAACGACCATTAAAAAAAAAACAAGCACTGAACACCTATTTCTTTCTATTTTGGGATTCATACGACTAGGAGTTGAATTAGAGATCTCCAAGTCTCACAGGATGAATATAGTCTTTAGACCATTGAGTTGAAGTCTGATGACCCACAGTTATAACATCGATGAATTCGAGATATTAAGTGACCATCATCTAAGTGCAAAGTCATGTATGCGAACTGCTTAAGAGTCCTATATTAAGATGAAACATACGTCCAATACGTCCATGTTTTCAATGATGGTCTAGCTAAGATCAGTTCATAATTTGAACTGTGAAAATAATATATTTACGTCTTATGATAATATCTAACAATGCGACTGGATTTCATACACCCTAGTGTTCCTCAACAAAATATAATTATCAATTCTAACGAACATATACATTGTTAGAAATTAGAATCATCATTATTTAATACCGTAACAATACACTTCTAATGTTCTACAACAACGAGCCACAAAAAAAAATACAAAATTCAAGTCATGATGGTTGTAATAGTACATTCACTATACAATTCATCATACTGCAATATTTAATCCCTTTCATAGGTAAAGCAGATTAGCACAGAAAAAGAAACAACAATGGATTATTAAACTGAATATATATATAATAGAATGTATGAAGTGCTTCAACCTGATTTTATTCAGTCCATTCTGTAATCTTATTCAGCATAACATAAGGTATGATGATAATAATAATAATGGCAAGTTTCTAAATCTACTGGCATTTAAACTGATATCTTTACAGATAGTTTAATTGAAGTGATTCGAATTTCAAAATAATCTTTGTTTATTCAACCATGTTTTATTTATTTATTTAAACACATAAACATTGATATGAGGAGGCAGCAAATAGATATACGCCATATGAATCATTTGATTTGAGTTAGGGCTGGGATACTGTCCGGGTGCCCAAACCGAAGCAGGTGGGTTTTTTAGGAGACGACACTCTTAACCTTTGATCTAAATGTTTAGTCCACAAGGCAGTGGAGCAACATAATGAAATGCAGTCCCATGGTAGCCGGTGACCAAAAATAGGTTCATACTTCATTTGTTTCCTTAGGATCCTGAAGCTTGTGTACACGATTAATTTGTAATCAGGGTTTTTCAACTCTCCTATGTGAATCCTCCGTAACCACCGACCCAGTTAAAGCGCCGAATATTCACTTTTCGTTCCCTCGGGTTCGTAAACAACAGACCCACCGTGAGAAGGCAGTAAGTAGGAATCCCCTGGTAGTGGTTGTATGCACGTGGCTATGTGAGAGCTAACTCTCCACACTCTCGGCCGTACCACGACATTTGGGGGCCCGACCGTATTTAATTCATCCCTACGTCCTAGTTTATTTTAAATTCTGTCTTCCAAACAGCTAAGTGGTTAGATTTTGAGTAAAAAGACATGGCCTTGATTCAAACCTACATTTTGAGATGCATATTCGTGCTACTAATTAATTTCTCATTTTTCAAATTATTCAATTGCAGTAACAAGATGATCTATCTCTGAAATTATCGAGGATAACGAGTATATTTAGAGTTGAATGTAATTAGAACAAAAAGAGTAAGAAGTCTCTTCTGATTAATTTGAACATGCTCATTACGTCATAAAACATTAGGTTCGGTGAAGAAATCTTCTCATTTGATTCATTCTCAATACCGTACATCCACAAATGTCTCCCTATTCATCCCACTAATATCACAACCCAAACTAAGTTAGACAATGATTCGGAATTAGGAAGCACTGGATAACTGTTTTATCCTGGTATAAGACTTCTTAGCAGTACACACCCATAACCTCAATCAGAACCGAACCCACGCTCGTCAGGCTTCGTTGCGAGAGGATAACCTTTAGATCACTAAACCAGTATACAATGGTATGCATGTACATTACCAAATAATTTATGATCTTTACTGTAGTATTTCTGTTGGTAATTATATTGATTCATTGAACGATGTAACAGTGGAATAAAGTTAAAAAAGACTGTTAATATAGTTGTTATGATGTTAAGTAAACATCAAGAATGTCACAGAAATTAGATAAAGACTAATAATTGTGAAAATTAGTTACGCAACATGATAATGAAAAATTTCAAAATCGAAATAGCATGCAATCAGAATGCAATCATTTGAATGTAAAAGATCGACAGAATATAAAAGAGAGGAGGGTTGAAAACTCTGAAGAACCATAGATTACGATCATGGTGAGAAAAAAAGAGGTTGAATTAGTTTTTTTGCATATAAAATTTTGGATACAGTGGACAGCTAGGATGCAGTTGGACGATCCGGACTTTACAGATGATCTAGCACTTCTATCGCACACGCAATAACAAATGCAAGAGAAGAGAACCAATAGAGCAGAAACCTAGGCAGCAGTAGGTCTCAACACACACAAATGCAATAGTAAGATTCTTCAATACAAAACAATATACATTAATCAGGTTACACTTGAAGGAGAACTTTTGGAAGATGTAAAAACCTTTACATATCTGGGCAGCATCATTAATGAACACGGTGGATCTGATACAGATGTGAAGGCGTGGATCGGTAAAGCAAGAGCACCATATCTACAACTGAAGAACACCTGGAACTCAAAACAACTGTCTGTCAACCAACAGCAAGGTTAGAATTTTCAATACAAATGTCAAGACAGTTCTAGTGTATGGGGTGGAAGCTTGGAGAACTACGAAAGCCATCACCCACAAGATAAAAGTGTTTATTAACAGTTGTTTACGCAAAACACTTCGGATCCGTTGATCAGACATTATCAGCAACAACCTACTGTGGGAGAGAACCCAGGGCATTCCATCTCTCGCGAACACTTAACCTCCAGACTGCTGAGCTGCGACCCAATGGTGTTAACATTTAACTTCCACCAGTAGGATTGTGGATGGGCGTTGTTGAGAAGTCCCATACTAGGACGAAACGGATGTCCGTTGCTTTCAGCATTTCAGTCGCGATCTAACATTGATCACTTCATAATTTCAATACATTTCAACAATCTTCACAATCCTTCACTGACTATTAAGATTATGTTTAAAAAATGAACGCTGACAAAATGGCTACTTAGTTTCATGACTTAGTAGTTAGCTTTATTACTAATGACCGTTTGTAAGTAGACAAATTCATCCAGTGTAACTGAAGTTGGTCGCTTTAATATCTAGGTTTAATCCAATAAATACTATATTTTATTACGGGAAGTGATTATTTAGATTATCATGTTTTGTTGTTAATTTTTCGAACTGATCAGTAGGACGTTCAATGCCAATCTCGTTTCTGTTTCAGTTTCCTCAGTAAAGAGTATTCTTTCAAAATCTCAGCAACCGAGAAGCGTCAACCATATCCAAATTTCTAAGAGCGCTTTGTTTCATTTTACCCATAATCAAACCCCTTCACTAAAAGAGAATAATTATATTTATTCATAAGGACTAATGTTATCCTATTGCTGATGTTCAAACTGAATTTTATATCCCTCTTTCGACATTTGCACATTCTGATGGGATAAGTTGATAACGCATAGGCGTTATGAATAAAAACAAGCATCACATCCAATAAAATGACCTTGTGGACTCAGTAAACTAATTGGTAAAAAGTTTGAGTTTGAAGTGACGGGTACCTGGTCTGAGTCTCCCTGGGAACATCAACACTGAGATCCAGTTACGTACATACGACGATTCTTAAATAGGACAAAATGCGTGAACTATGTTCCACTCCAAACCAAAATACAACAATAGTAACATTTGTTTTTATGTATTCACGCTAACTTTGGTGCTGAAATGTATTTTCGATGTATTCAACATCACCTAACCTTCTATCTTCTGACCGTAACTTTTAATTTATAAAACAAGAAGGCAGATTACTGTTATTCCCTCGAAAGATATACAAGTAACCTTAGACAAGAACACCTCCCAGGATATATATATCCATGATATTACGCGACCATCTTCCATTGTCTTCAGTGGGTAACTGGATCACACCCAACATGGTCCAACTTCACTGGTCACAGCTTCTCATTAGAACTCCGAGAATTTCCTCTCACAGCTAGTCATCAATGAACAAATGATAATCTTCAGTTTGTGGTTGTGGAGATTGTTGAGTTTTTAGTGGTATAATAAGTTTATCAGTGTTAGACGATGATTGGTTCGTGGTCCAGTGGTATGTAGGTTAAACGTTCGCGAGATTGAAGCTCCTGGGTTCGAGTCTCACTCGAGGGATCGTGGATGGGCGGTGATGAGGAGTCTCATACTAGGAAGAAACGGCCGTCCAGTGCTCCCAGGTTTTCCATGGTGGTCTAGCTTCAATTGACTCATAATTTCAATCAGTGAAATTTCTAAAATCTCCACAAAACCCATTCTGATGATATATATATATATATATATATATATATATATATAATTATAGTGTAACTATATAATGTTCAACTATTCATATTGACTTCTTTAGTTAAATCTTTTTTGTATATAATCATCGGTATACACTGAACAGAACAAAAATATACTCACTTCATTATAAATATTCGTGATTCTATCGTACATTGTAATTATATTATTCAACCAAAACACAAACTTATCATTATGTAATCATATACACTATTCAACGAATGACCTAATTGACCTTTCTAATCTCTTATCTATTCAATAAGGTCAACAAATCTATCTATCTATCTATCAACTAGTGTTACATTCATCATGACAATAGAAATAATGAGCTACATGAAACAGTAATTTTATGATCAAAACATGTTCGTCTAAAATGATTCGATTTTATTTGATTGTACGCACGTACATGGGTACGTAAAATTACTCACAATTGACCATGTTTGTGTGTTTATGCATGTCTTTGTGTGTGTGTGTGTGTGTGAGTGTATGTATGTATGTGCGTTTGTGTATATAGGAATACATTTCGTCAACTGAATGTATATATGTAATACAACCATGTAATTAATGAAGATAATTATTACATAATACTTTTTATAATGAAATTTGATTCGTTAAAAAAAAGAAAAAAAAATTCATTTAATAAATGTCAATAAAAGTAACCTCATTTGAAGATAGTGAAGTAATTTATTTATTTATTTCTTATACCAGTAACTGATCCCTTTGTTTTTTTTATACCTAACAACATCATCATCAGCATCATCATCGTCATCATCATCATCAGCAGCAGCATCATTATTATCATAGTATAATACATTTTAACAATATTACTTTGAGTTTACATAGTACATGTTCTAAGTCAATTCCAAGGTAAGTTTCAACCATCTTCTTTAGTCTTTTGTTATTATTAACATTTGATTCATATCAGAGAAGGGTTTTTGTGTATATTATAGAAATTTTAATAGTTGAGATTGAGTAATTTGATGCTAAACCATCATGGAATGCCTGGAAACATTGGACGGTCGTTTCGTCCTATTGTGGAATTCCTCAGAGAGATTCGAACTCAGGACATATTAGTCTCGCACGTAAACGATTAACCACTAGACTACTGAGCCGGCCAGCATCCAACGGTGTTAATGTCTAACTTCAACTAATCCACGAAATTGAGCGATACATCCACCATTGTTATCAGTGAGATGATATCTCACAACAAACCCAATTGAACTCGATTGGTCACTGCTTCTCACTAGAACTGCAGGAAATACCTTTTGAAGTCAGTCACTAGTGAGCATATATTGATTAGTATCGGACGGGGTGTCCTGGATATTATAGTAATTTTAATAGTTGAGATCATGAAGCAATTGAAGCTAGTTCATCATGGAAAGCGTGGAAGTACTGGACGACCGTTTTCCGTTTTATTGTGGGACATAGGAACATAGGAACACAATTGAACGCAAAAGGCTGTCCAGTACTTCCAGGCATTCCATGGTGGTCTAGCTTCAAATGACTCATGATCTAAACTATTGAAATTATTAACATTTGTAATATTGATACATTTGAAGAATATATGTTTTCTATCTGATAAACAATTTAGTTCATATCTAGTGATGCTCAAATTGTGTCTTTCTATCACAAAGAAACTGGCTGAATTTGGAATTGCACCATTAAAAAGCAACTTAGAGTTTCTAATGATTAAGCATTCACCTCGAGACCTTAATGTTCTAAGTGAGATCTTATACTAGGACGAAACAATTGTTTATTTGTTTCTAGTTTTTAATATCATCTCAGCTTTAGATCAGTTTGTGATGAATACAACCTACAAATAATGCAATAGGCTTTTTTGATAAACTCTGTCATAACATTATTTATTTTGACTAAAAATCTTTCGTAGATAAACAGACTCAGTCAGCTACAACGTAGAACCAAGCACATATGTGCATCGGTCAAAGTTGCCATACCTCATTAACAAAACAAGATGGACACCGGATTCATTAAAGTAGTTAATTCAATGGTGGTAATATATAAAAGAAAGATTACATAAAATGATATAATACAGAAAGAAAGATATGAATCGATTTTAATCTCATAGTGTAAGGGAAGACAGAGTATATACACCCATGCCATTGTGATCGATTGTGAGCCATGTCACCCACAATCTCCAACCATTCATTACAATAGTCGCACGGACCCCAACCAGGTAATCTGCATCTACCAACATGACTAAAACTAGAAGTTAGTGACTTCAAGCACTGATGCCACGTTTTGGTTTGGCCGCCCCTAACTTTCTTCCAACCATCTTTAACAGCGGTTAGCATTGCATGTCGTTGTAATCGGTGTTCAGGCATAGGTAACATGTGGCCCAACCTCTTGAATCGATGTAGATTCACAAACTCATCAACTGATTCACCATCATTTCCTCCTAAAACCTTGAGTCTAATCTTACTGTTACTTACCCGGCGATCCCAGCAGATGCGGATAAACAGATTAACGAAGTATATTAATTATGTGAAACTATGTTCATTATGTTAAAGTGTAATAGTTTAGTATAAGAAGAATAACTGCCAGAAACATATCACTAGTATGATTTTTAGGCAAATGAGAGAAAGAAGAGAATTGACCAAAATCTCTGAAACTTGATTTTGTACCCATTGCCATTCATCAGTAAAACATATTTATAATCCCGAAGTAAATGATTTGTCTACTTCTGATTGTGAATCCAAAAACAACCTCTGTCATAATATATGGAAGCTTATCATTAAGCTATTTGAGATATGACTAAGAATAAACGGTTACTCAGTTGCAACTAGTATCATTTTGTCGAATGATTATGGCTCAATAAATTTGCTGTATTACTGTTTCAATCTATTCCACGCTTGTATCATTAACCGACTTGAAATCATTTCTAAATTGTTCCACAATTGAAAGAAATTTTCATTGTAGAACGATTGGAGTTTATCCTCTATAGTTGACTTTCAGTTAGTTAGTCTTATGTTCAAATGTTATTCGTTTTACTTCAGTCTTGGTTACAGATTAGTAGTATAGTTGATCTTCATAAATACTGAGTTTTAAATCTAGTACAAAAATATATAACTGCTTTATGAATAAGTATCAAAAATTAAACTTTACCTGACAAAGTTACATTCAGTAGTTAACTGAACTCAAACCAGATTGTATGGATTGAACAAACCTCTCAAAATTCCTTCAATCTATTTATCTATAGAATTCAATGAAACAAACAGTTATCATAATTAACATTAGTTCCAAACCTTTCTCTAATACTATTAGAATTACTTCTAATGTAATTGTAATTCATCATGAAATCGGGTTATTTCTGACTTTCAGTACTCAATACCCAAGTTCATGTTTACTTGTTACATTTGAGTTTACGTATATGAGGTCATGTAACTCAGAGTTACCAAGCGGAAATTTATGTACTCAGCTTCCAGTCACCAGTATTTTTGTGTCGGCTCATGATATTATACAATTACCCGCAGGGAAATGTATGAACTAATATTCAAAGCATGCTACCTTCAAACTATTTAATTAATATTTTTTGGCCTCGTGTATTAGGACTAAATACAATACTCCGATATTCAAACTGATTCTAGTGGTCCAATAAAACTATATAATCAGCAATCGATTAACATCATTTAGTTCTGTAATATGAATATGATCATTCAATAGAGACATCATACAGTAGTCACTTATTTAGGAGTTATGAAATTATTATTATTTTTATTTATTTGAACACATGAATATTGGTACAAGAGAGCGCCAATATATATGCGCCACAGACAACAATGAGAATTCGAATAGAAATAGAAAAAAAAGCTAAGGGGCGCAAAAAAAAGAGAACAATAACGAGGAGATTGGTGTAAGGTAGTATAATAGAAATGAGGGAACGGAAAGGTACAATCAGAAGAAATCTTTCAGGTAAGGGCGACACAACCACTTTTTATGGAGAAAGTAAAAGGTTACAGCAGGATCGCCACTGGCTTCTATTCTGAGCCATATCTGATAACGTTTCTAGCCACTGTGTAGCACCATCTCTCAGACCCCAACCACGGAGTCGTGAAGGACCAACACAAGCCAGTCCTTTGCAGCTTTCTTTCATACCACGACACCATGTCATATACTGACCACCTCTCCGCTTTCTCCAACCAGTCCCAGAGTCGGCAAATAATGCATGACGTGGAATTCTCTGGGACGACATTCGTAGAACACGTCCAAGCCACCGAAGTCGGTGTTTCAAGATGGTGACACCAATTGCATTATCGTCTCCGTGCCCGAACACACGATGCCGAACCTCTGCATTACTAATATGGTGTTGCCACTGGATGTCAGCAATCCTTCGGAGACAACGATGATCGAACACAGAGAGTCGTCTAACGTCCTCAACTCGGAGAGACCAGGTTTCACAAGCATAGAGCGAAACTGCTCTCACCGACGCGTTGTAAATCCGACCTTTTACAGCCAGACTAACATCACGAAGGCGCCGAAGATGGCACAGATTGGCATAAGCCGCTCTGGCTTTCACTATACGTGCATTGATCTCATCGCTCACACCCCCACCAGCACTTATGCAGCTACCCAGATACACGAACTTCTCGACTATTTCTATCTGCTCACCATCCAGGGTGAGTACAGGATTAGGATCCTGCCAGTCTTGTAGAAGTACTTTGCATTTCGAAGGTGCAAAGCACATACCTATACTTACGGACACTGATTGCCAACTGATTAAGTGCGGATTGCACGCCTTGGGCATTATCGCACAGTAAGACAATATCGTCCGCATACTCAAGGTCGAGAAGTCTTTCTCCAGGCAACAGATCCACACCACCATTACTTACATCCATCAGAGCTGTTTCCAGAATGTCATCGATGGCAAAGTTGAAGAGGAATGGTGAGATTGGGCAACCCTGCCTAACCCCACTGCTCGAATAGAACAATGGAGAAAGGTGGTTGTATGCCCTCACTCTGCCTGAGGTGTTTGTATATAGGGCTTTTAGGATGTTAATAAACTTCTCAGGCACACCCTTCTTCAATAGACAATTCCAGAGAACAGTCCTATCCAACGAATCGAAGGCAGCCCTGATGTCAAGAAACATTACGATTGTTGGCCTTCAAGAGTTGGAGTTCCTTGCGGACTTCCTCCTCGTTTGGTGGATCAGTCGTCACCGGCCATGGAGGGCAGGACAGTCTGACCGATGTTGCCGGAGCAGCAGGCCAGTTGAACTGCCCTTCAAAAAATTCTGCCCATCGTCCAAGACGTCGATGGATGTTAGTGATTGGCATCCCATCATCCTCGTGGATTGTTTCACTCACACCAGACTTCTTGCTGCCAGTGGCTCGGATGAGTTGGAAGAGCTTCCGGTAGTTACCAGATGCAGCTGCTGCTTCCAGCTCATTAGCACGCTTCGACCACCAGGCTTCTCGGTCCTTACGCAAGCTTTGCCCAATTTCCTTACGTAACATCCTTCGTTTATGGTCAAACTCACGGTCACCCGGAGTAGACCGACGGGCTTCAATGAGTTGTAAGGAACCTGGAGAAACCCAGTGCTTAAAAGCGGGACGTTTCGCAAACCCACAACTGACTGTTCCCGCCATTTTCATGGCGTCATGCAATTGCAACCAATGCTCATCTATACTTTTCGGTGGAGTGGTAGCTAGCCTAGAGGCTAGCTCGGTTCGATACTTACTTGCAACAGAAGTTGCAACCAGCTTGCTAATATCAATCCGTTGATGGCGGTCACTTCGTTGGCCACTGAAAAGTAAGGTAAGATTGGCGCAGACCAAGGCATGGTCAGAGTCCAGATAGGTACTCCAAAAGGAGCGGCAGTCTTGTACACAACCACGCCAGCGGTAGCTGATCGCGATGTAATCAATCTGAGTCCAGGCTTGAGATGCAGAGGGAGGACGCCAGGTGGCACATCGGCGATGACTGTGCCGAAAGTTAGTGCTAGCCAGAAACAGGTTGTGGTCTGTGCACAGTTGCAGTAGACGGTCCCCGTTATCTGACCTGCGACCAACGAGTCCCCATCGGCCACCTAAACGACTCTCTTCTGTGCCTAGACGCCCGACCTGAGCATTCAAGTCTCCGGCTAGTACTACAATATCTGTCGAACGCACTTTCTGGAGAAGAACAGATAACTGGTGGTAAAACTCATCCTTGATTGCATCCGGGCTGCAATCTGTCGGGGCATATGCGGAGATGACGAAAAGACATTGTTTCTCACGCCGATTTCTTCTCACTTTGATGGAACTTTCTAATCTAACAGCACATAACCGACTGTTAATGGGGATCCAATCGACTAGTGCTGCCTCAGCTCTAGCGCTTAGTGCGACACCAACGCCAGCAAGACCAGACGAAGATGCCACAGGGTCCCCGGATAAGCGCGCGTAAAACAAGCTTTTTGAAGTGACAGATGTAGAGCGAATTTGTAGTACTTCGCCAGAGTCTTGAATACGGGTCTCGGATAGACAACAAACATCAATATTAAGACTTTCCAAAGACATAGCTAGCCCTATCTGTTGTCCGACCTGCATAAATGTGCGAACGTTGAAGGCAGCCAGTTTGAATGGCGCACGTGGTTTCAGAAAAACTGCTTCAGTACTCATATTCGGTGGTAACATACAATTTTCAACCGGACAGTGACTCGAGAACGTTTAGATACAATCGAATTTCCACCAAAGACGAGCCGCTGTATAAGTATAAAAGAGGGTGAATAATGTGGAAAATAATAATAATGATAATGATAACAATAATAATGACAATAATAGTAATAGTAATAATAATAGTATTAATAATGACAATAATTGTAATGATAATAATTTGAATCAATTGATTGTTTTTCGAAGCGGGAAAAGTAATTTCCATAGACATAGAGAGTTCATCATTTGTGTGTGGGCTGTGATACTGCCCGAGTGCCCAAACCGAAGCAGGTGGTTATCTTAGGGGGCCACTCCCCGAGCCTTTGACTTAAAGGTCTAACCCACAAGGCAGTGGAGCATCGTAAGGAGATGCAATCCCATGGTAGCCGGTGACCAGCGAGTGGTTCATATGCCATTTGTTCCCGCAGGATACTGGAGTCCATGTGTACCATTGATTTGTGATCCGGTTAAAGCGCCGGACATTCGCTTTTCGTCCTCTCATTTTCGTAAACAACAGTAATGCCACGAGAAGGCTATGAGTAGGACTTCCTTGGCAGGGGCTGTATACGCGCGGCCGTGTGAGAGTATTTCGAGAGGGAGAGCGGACTCTCCCCACTCTCGGCCGTACCAGGGCATTAGGGGGCAGGAGTTATGAAATATAGAAATATGAATAGCGCAATTCAGACGGATTTACAATTGACCGAATTTCCAAGTATTATGAATGATGAGCATCTAGTGGAGTTTAAATAGCTTGTCAATGATTATTTTATCGATACATATTCATCTGTTTATTGATAATAATATCTCTAGTGTTGTTTTCTTCAACTATATGGCCCACTAAAATTTATGGCCGATTAGAAATCACATCAATCGATACAAAATCCTGATTTTGTTGATCTTCATTATGAACATCAATGTGGTCAGCAAGAAAATGACAACACTTCACTCTTTATAAATGTTTCCCTAAATGAGATAATACATTCCTTAAATGATTTTATTGAGAAATATAACCTTAATATTTGTATTCCAAAACATTATCTAAAAGAACTACTTCTACGTCGTACTTTCAAAGTAAAACCCAGATTCAATAATGATTTCTACAGGTAAAGTAATGGAATTGAGACAGATTTATTATTGGACGTCAACCTAACTGACTGTTTCATGGTCAGTTTCGAGAATACGAAGCTTCAACCAACAATTGATAACTTCCACTTATACAACAGATATACGAATGATACATTCATCATGTGTGATAATAATTTGAATCTCAGTGTCATTCTGGATGAATCAAATAGGTGACATCATTCGATTAAGTTTAGGTAGGAAGCAGCCCCCGAATACCCTGGTATGGCCGAGAGTGGGGTAGGCCCGCCCTCCCTCTCCAAATGCTCTCACACGGCCACGCGTATACAGCCCCTGCCAAGGAAGTCCTACTCATAGCCTTCTCGTGGCATTACTGTTGTTTACGAAAATGAGAGGACGAAAAGCGAATGTCCGGCGCTTTAACCGGATCACAAATCAATGGTACACATGGACTCCAGTATCCTGCGGGAACAAATGGCATATGAACCAATTGTTGGTCACCGGCTACCATGGGATTGCATCTCCTTACGATGCTCCACTGCCTTGTGGGTTAGACCTTTAGATTAAAGGCTCGGGGTGTGGTCCCCTAAGAAACCACCCGTTTCGGTCTGGGCACTCGGGCAGTATCACAGCCCACACACACACACACACAAATATGGTGTGGCGCATATATATTTGGTGCCCTCTTGTACCAATATTTATGTGTTGAAATAAATAAATAAATAAAGTAGGAAGCAAAAAGTGAATACAGAATTTCATTTCCCATTCCAAAGGAACCAAAAATGGTTGTTTATAAAGATTAATATACATGAAACCAACTTGGAATAGTTAGTATACAAATTTCCACAACTGTATTCTATTGAACAGGAAGAGAAACTTAATCTTCTTTTTATCCACAAGAAACAAATGAATGTGTATCTATAAGATAGTCAGTTACAAGCTATTTAAACTCCACTAGATACTCATCATTCATAATACTTGGAACTTCTGGACAAGCTGTTATGCAATCATTTTATTTTTCAGAAGACCACTTTATAAGTTCAATTACAATGAATATGATTGTACTTCTTTTAATAAATGGTATAGTTGAAAAGCAAACTTTCTTCATGGTGCTATCTTTATTTTTCCTTTAAGAATACAATTGTTTCCTTTTATTCTATTTAAAAGATAGTTGTTCCACATATGAATGATGAAAGAAATTTTGTTTGACGTATGTTTGCAATCAATTCGATTTTCTCGGTAGAATTAAGTTTCTACTTGATAGTATAGGTTGAATTTCCGATGGTTCATTAGAAGATGAGGTGTTTTTTGCAAATGAGCGTTTCCTTAGACTGATTGACGCGGTATATGGAAGTGTCTGGGATAACATAAATTTCAATAGTTGAGATCATGAGTCAATTGAATCTAGACTAACACAGAATGCCTGGAAGAATTGGACAGTCGTTTCGTCCCATTCTGGAACTCCTCAGCAATGCGCATCCACCATCCCGCCTCAGGAGATTCGAACCCAAGATTTATAAGTCTCGCACACCAACGCTTCACCTATAAACCACTGAGCCGGCCGGCATCCAACGGTGTTAATGTCTAACTTCAACTAATCCACGAAATTGAGCGATACATCCACCATTGTTATCAGTGAGATGATATGTCACAACAAACCCAATTGAACTCGATTGGTCACTGCTTCTCACTAGAACTCCAGGATATACATCTTGAGGCCGGTGACTAACTTCAATTGACTCATGATCTGAACTATTGAAATTACTACAATCTCTACAAAATCCTTTCTGATAACAAATTATGGAATTTATAAATTTTATACCCAGTTCTCTTTATGAAGGGTTTAACAATCAAGTATAAAGTGTCAAGTGGTTAGTAGTGGCCAAATTAAAACGTGGCATTAGTCCTTGAAGACACTAACTTCTAGTCTTAGACATGTTGGTAGATGCAGACTACTTGGTTGGGGTTTGCATTACTATCGTAATCAATGTTTAGAAACTCTGGGTGACCTGGCTCAGAATAGGTCACAATGGCGTATCTGTATACACTCTTTGTCTTCCCTTACACTATGAGATTAAAATCACTTCATATATTCTTTCTACCAACTAATTCTTTCTTTCTGTACTATATCCTTATATGTAATCTTTCTTTTATATATTACTACCATTGAATTAACTACTTCTATGAATTTGGTGTTCATGTTGTTATGCGAATGAGGTATGGCAGCTTGGACCGATGCACCTATATGCCTGGTGCTACATTGTAACTGACTGACAAGTGATTTCTACAAACTTGAATTGGCATTTCATTTCTATATTCCATAAGGTTCTCATTTAAAATATGAAATTGTTCCCTTAAGTTATTCTTCCTTTTCTTTTTTCTTCTTCCTCTTCAGATAATGACACTATTAGAAAATGTTAATAATGAATATTTCATTGAAACAAATAAACAAAATCATGTTCATCCTACTGATAATAATAATAATCAATTTATAAAAGATTATCAATTTAACCTTAATGATTATTCTTCATTAATTGATTATCAAAATGATGTTCTACAATTAGCTTGTTATTATGAACAAATATTGAAAAGATATGGGAAAATAGAACTGGAAGCATTAGCCTATAGAGTATCAGCTGGTATGTAAACATTTTCTTATTGAATGAAAGAAATAATCAATGATGTTGACATTTCAAGTATTTCATTTCAGGGTATTATCAAATCATTATTGAAGTGAACAATGATAAGGTTAGATGCTGGGGTTTTATGTGAAAAATTGTAATATCTACTGTTGTAACTGTAACTCTTATTTAACTCAAATGGTTAGGGTGGGTATTACACATTCTCACTTACCACATAACCAAACGTATGATACTGACTGGCATTGAAATTTATTTTATTTATTTAAACACATAAAAACTGGTACAAGGAAGCAACAAATAGATATATGCCACATAAATCAGTCCATTTGTGTGACAGCTAGGATACTGCCCGGGTGCTCAAACCGAAGCAGGTGGTTTAATTAGGGGGGACACACCAACAGCCTTCGACCTAAAGGTCTAATCCATAAGGCAGTGGAGCAACGTAAGGAGATGAAGTATCATGGTAGCCAGTGATCATTAATTGGTCCATACGCCACTTGGTTCTTCAGAATTCTGTAGCTCATGTACACCATTGGTTTGAAATCACGGTTTTCCAACTTCTTTAGGTGAACCTTTCATGTCCACCAATCAGGTTAAAGCGCCAGACATTCGCTTTTCATCCTCTCAATTTCGTAAACAACAGTAATGCTGCGAGAATGCAGTGAGTAAGACTTCCCTGTCAGTGGTTGCATGCACGTTACCATGTGAGAGCATTTGGAGAAAGAGAGAGTTGACTCGTCCCACTCTCGGCCGTACCAGTGCATTTGGGGGCATTGGATTAAACATTGGAAATGTTTAGAGCTACAGAAAAAATATGAGGTCAATTAAAGATTGTCTAGGTAGAAGCTAGAATCAAATTCTTCAATAAAATATTGAAACTATTTATCCTAAACTCTGGGACTTTCACAAATATAATTTCATTTTTTCAATATCTTTCATTTACTTTGTGACCAGTATTTATGAATCTGTTTATGCATAAATTCACTTGGTGTTGTTTTTTTTTACTTGTATCTTCCCATTGTTATTTAGAACTGCAATTGATCAGTCTCTTGTTGGCATATGTGCAACCTGTGCGGATTGCTTTCATATAACCTCCCACTGCTAGCCATTATCTATTTTTGTTTACGCATATTTTGTCGAAAGTTCACATAACCAATAGAGCCACAAATTATTTGTGGTCAAAAAGAAATAGAGTGAAACATGTCAAAAATCTTGAAGAGAACCCGCACAAAATATGAAAATTGCTTTTGGCAATAGTAAAAATGAATGTTTATAAGACTTATAGATTTTGACAATGGTTTATTGGTTAAACCGTTAGGTTCTCAACTATTAAGACGCGAGTGCGAATCCTGTTCCATTTGATACCGCTTGAACATTAAGAAAGCATAACCATTCATTAGATAGTGTACTAACATTTGTGGAAGGTGAAGAAGTTCAGCCCCCATATTACATGTTATTATCAAATGAGATTTTGTAGAATGGCCCTAATTGTTGATTCTCAAATGTCATTTTGTTATTTCAAATGCAAACCCGATTACTCTAATCTGTAAAAGAGTGTACATCCATTGTCTGTAGACGGTGGAAGTTATTCATAGCATTGAGCACAAACCTATTATTGGTTAACGGTTATCGCTTCAATCAATACCTAGCTTGTTCGGTGTTCTGGTATTCTCTCAAATGTTTGACTGTCATATCTAACAACGGCTATCGAATAGTTCATATTTATTTTTTGATATATTTGATTAGACACGATTCTCCTTTCGTTAATTTTTCAACTCAGACTCACTGATTGAACGATATCATGGTTGCTATAAAACTTGACAATCTTAGGTTTAATTCCTTGTAGAGTTGTGGGTTCATGTGACTGAACAGCAATAAACAACGATGAACTAACCATCAAACCTTCCCTAGCCTCTTAAGAGAATCAAAGCTTAGTGGTTGCAGCTCTTAATGGTCAAGTCTTAGGTTTAAAATGGTCTTCGCTTAGTTCCACTCATCAGAGAAGTAATATTGTTAATCCCCACAGAAAGTTATGACTTATACTAGAGTACCCCAGTCTGAACTTTATTACTCAGTTATTTGAATAAGCTAGAATTAAACCATAACAGTGATAGTCATGTTGCGATCAAATTCCTTTAATTTACCTTCAGTACTCCTAATTGAGCATAGAATTTTTTTCGAAACTAGTGAATAATTCTAGGATTATCTTCTATTATTATTTTTTTAGCATATCATTCATGTGAAAGCCCAAACAAGTTTAATTCAATCAATTTCAATAGTCCTACAAAATTTCGTTCAAAAAATGATATCTCTTATGATTGTCCATACAATACTGAAACATTCGTAGCTTCATTTCATCCACCTATAACTTATCATTTGGAGGTGCAGTTAACTAGTTCCAAATCAATTTACTTCAATCAATTACCAAGTCAACCAATGAATTGCCTACCAAATGTTAATCATCATTTTAATTCTTCATTTATGAATAGATTATCGTGTAAAGTATTTGTAGGTGGTGTGCCAATGCGTGGAAACCAAGTGACTACATGGACAAGAGATCAGTTACATAAGGGATTATCTATTTTTGGCCCACTTAGTTTAATATGGCCGAAAGGTACCATTATGATACCATCTGTCATAGACGGAAATAATTATAACCAAGCATTATGTGAATCATTATTGAGAACCGGTTTGAAACGAGGTAATTCATACGTAGTATCTGATTTAAAGTTATTTAATAGTTGAATTCATGTGTCGATTAACGCTAGACCATCATGAAAAACCTAGAAGCAATGTAAGGCCGTTTCGTCTTGGTATTCGACCCCTCAGGAGTATGCATCCACGATCCCGCTCACGGAATTCGAGCCCAAGAATTTTGGTCTTGCTTGGGAACACTTAACCACATGACCACTGAGCCGGCATCCAACGCTGTTAATGTCTGTCTTCAACCAATCCACGAAATTGCTCCACCGTCCACTATTGTCTTCAGTGAGTTACTATCTTACAACAGATCCGGTTGAGCTCCACTGGTCACAGCTTCTCACTAGAACTCCAGGGAATATCTCTTGGAGACCGTCCTGGGTTCGAATCTCGCGAGGCAGGATCGTGGATGTGGACTGATGAGGAGTCTTATACTAAAACGAAATGGCCTTACAATGCTCCCAGATTTTCCATGGTAGTCTAGCTTCAATTGACTCATGAATTCAACTATTAAATTACTATAATATCCGCAAGACCCCTCTCTAATTAACGTTATTTGTAAATTAGGTCAGGTAATGAAGTACGTTTAATGTGAAATAGTGTAACCATTAGCTTGGCTTCATATCTGTTTCACAAATAAAAATTAAATACTCTAGAGCAAGTGATGAAAATTACAAACAAAATTACAGTTTGTCGTGGATTCATAGAGAAAGACACATCTGATTTCCGACAGGAACTAATATTACTCGGAGTACTTCACATTTAGGACATTTGAAAGTATTGTAATTATCAATGCTGTTATCGAATATTTCATAAAACACTGAGTGATTTTGACTGATTTTTATTCATAAAGTGGCGTCAGTCACAGTAATTGTTACAGCAGAAAATTTGGATATTTGTGATCATTTATTCTAACTTATTGAAATGTAATTCATCTATCCAATGCAAAATTCCATTACTTGACTTGATGATACATTGTTTGTATGTCATTCAAAACTTCCCCCTCTTTAATGTTCACATCCTAATATAGATAAGATAACATGTATCACCGGCTATAATTCTGGAAGGCCCTATTATGAATATTTACTGTATCTGAAAAACTCGTAACCAAATGTTTAGTGTCTTCTAGGAAATTTGTTAATAAAAACTTCTGTTATTACATTCATTCATGATATCATCGATTTTAGGATTCGATTTTTGAATAAGTGTGAACAATGTATTTTTATTCCAGTCCTGTCACTTAGTTTTAACATTCGAAAGTAATAAAGAAAATTACAGAACTCCAAACTAGATTTTCAGTATATCCCTAAAATTAATCTCCTCGTACATCTTTTACCCCTCATGGTGAAGTATAGGCTGTTCATCATCACTCTTCATCCAACTCTGTCCTGGGCAATACTTTCCAGCTCTTTCAGTTCTCATTCATCTTTTTCATATCTGATTCTATTTCCCGACTTAATGTGTTCTTTGGCCTTCCTCTTTCCCGCTTCCTTTCACGATTCCGAGTTAGGGTTTGCATCGTGATTCAGTTTGGTGATTTGCGTAATGTATGTCCTATCCATTTCCATCGACTTTCCCCAATTTCCTCTCCAGCTGAAAGCTGGTTTATTCTCTCCTACAGAAAGCTGTTCCTGATGGTATCCGGTCAATGGATGTTGAGTATCTTACATAGACAACTATATATAAATACTTGTACCTTCTTGGTGATGGTTGTATTAGTTCTCCAAGTTTCAGCTCCGTATAGTAGAACTGTGTTGATGTTTGTGTTGAAGATTCTGACTTTGATATTGGTTGAAAGTTGTTTTGAGTTCCATATGTTCTTCAATCGTAGGAATACAAGTCTCAGTTACAGCTTAACCCTCAGTAAACTATACACATGTATCATGTATGTATATTATCTATGAATAATTAACAAAAAACCTAATTTCATTCAAATGTCATTTTAATTTAGGTTATTGTTATGCAGTGTTCAATGATCAAAGAAGTGTAACATTGTTATTATCAATGTGTTATCGTCGTACCAAAGGTTTCTATATCAATCTTTCAACATTATATCCTGATTTAGAAAAAACTCGATTCGATTCTTTACAAATTATTCCATGGGATAAACAAGATTCATTTTATCCATTTATCTGTAATCGGTGAGTTTATGTAATTTAACATTCTTTGTTATTGTGACTAGTATTTTTTAAATTTATGTGCTTACTTACTTACTCCTGTTACGCCCATTAGAGCATAGGCCGCCCACCAGCATTCTCCAACCCACTCTGTCCTGCGCCTTCTTTTCTAGTTCCATCCAATTCTTGTTCATTTCTCTCATATCTATCTCCATTCCTCGGTGTAATGTGTTCTTTGGTCTTCCTCTTTTCATTTGTTTAGCCTTGAATATTCCATGTGAGGGCTTGTCTTGTGACGCAGTTCGGTGCTTTCGTCAATGTGTGTCCTATCCACTTCCAGCGCTTCTTCCTGATCTATTCCTCCACTGAGATCTAGTTTGTTCTCTCCCACAATAGGTTGTTGCTGATCGTGTCTGGCCAACGGATTCGAAGTATTTTGCGTAGACAACTGTTACTAAACACTTGTATCTTCTGGATGACGGATTTCGTAGTTCTCCAGGTTTCTGCCCCATACACTAGAACTGTCTTGACATTTGTATTGAAAATTCTGACCTTGCTGTTGGTTGACAGACAGTTGTTTTGAGTTCCAGGTGTTCTTCAGTTGTAGATATGGTGCTCTTGCTTTACCGATCCACGCCTTCACATCTGTATCAGATCCACCGTGTTCATTAATGATGCTGCCCAGATATGTAAAGGTTTTTACATCTTCCAAGTCTTCTTCAAGTGTGATTTGATTGGTACATGTGCATGTTGAGACCTACTGCTGCCTAGGTTCCTGCTCTACTGGTCGTCTTCTCTTGAATTTGTTGTTGCGTGTGCGATAGAAGAGCCAGATCATCTTCAAAGTCTATGTAAATATAAAGAAACTATTTTCCTTACTTACTTACACCTGTTACCCCTCATGGAGGAATATAGGACGCCCACCAGCATTCTCCACTGAACTCTGTCCTGGCCAATCTTTTTCAGTTACTGTTTAACCTCTTGATTTTTGCCTCCGATTCTCGACACATCGCGTTCGTGAATAAAGCTGAAATTTCGAAAACGTAATAAAAATGTGAAATGATATATTTCAGCAATATATTTCAAATAATGTGATCATACATTTACTTGTCAAGAAGTTCATTTGTATGCGGTTGTATCAGGTTTAAGATCATTCATCACAATGTGACATACAGTATTCCTTACTAACCAAAATGTATGTCTCATATCCTTATTGAACTTAAACTCGATTTCAGTGGCTTTTAGCCAACATGGCCTTTGTATTGATATGAAATAAACAACTTTTAGCTAATTGCTACACTAATGTTTATGTGTTATTCATCAACTTGGGTTACTAGTCTTATTCTATTTTATAACTGTACTTAAAAGCTTTCTTAAGCTTGACTCATATGAAACTTGTTTATATCAACTTGGTAACTGATTTAAATATCATCTTTGACTTGGCACAGAAACAGTGAAAACATAAATTTTCAATCTGAAGAAGGAAGAACGGAAATTGAAACCCGAACAAAAGTTTACTCCATATTCGTTGGCGCACTTCATGGAATGATTACAGCACGAGCATTATTTACTATTTTCAATGACCTCTTTGGTAATGTTAGTTACGCTGCGTTGGATACAGATAAATATCACTATCCGATAGGTAAGTTATCAATTTATGAATATGTTACTAATACACTTTGTAAGTAGCTTAAATGTTTAATACATTTCAAATCAGTGTTCATGAGTTCTGGCTTTGAAAGAAACAATAATTCTGAATTTTCCTAATTTAGAGCTCCCAATGGACTTATTTATGGCCGTCCGATATTTTATTATGTCATAATTGTTTCTAATTAATTATGTGCCGTTTACATCGCTCTCTGTCAATTATGGCATGATTGTTGTTGTCCTGTACGGTTTGATAAATTTTCTATCTAGGCAAATGAGTGGGTTGAGGTGTACGTTAGATACGTTGTGTTGTCTCAGTTCGGAGATAGAAATGCAATAATAAAAGAGGCTTGGCTGCCGACTTTACCCTGAATTTCAGGCCAGTGATAGAGAAAGATTTGTGGTTAATTGTATCGGGCAAAACGCATCGTTCCTAAAGGTTAATGACTTTAGGCTTCAGCTAAAATAGCAGACAGGGTAAAAATAGTTATAATTCGAAACTCCGACTGGCAAATTTAGCATATGAAATCGATTAACATCTCAACACCTAATATCCACCTAGTCACAACTCCTTACTTAATGAAGCTCTTTCCTTTATGGTTTTACTTTTTCATGCCTGTATAGGATCAGGACGTGTAGCTTTTAATTCACCACAAGGTTATTTGGCTGCTATAACAACAAATTTTATTTGTATTGAATGTCAGTTGTTCAGTAAGGTGGTAAGTTTTTACTATAGTTTTCTTTTATTGTATACCCTGTATATATTCGTCTATTTGTTTATAGTGTAAATGTATCTACACAAAATAGTTTTTAGTGAAACAATTTAGATAAACTCTGTTTTCAGAAGTCTGACAGAGATACGTAATTACTCATGCTACGCATAATATCGGCACAAATTTAGCGGTAAATAAGGTGAAATAATAGCTGTATCAGGGACGTAGAAATCATTTGTGAAAACACGGAAAGCTTGAAAAATATATATACAATCTGAAACATGTACAACTCGTGGAAGATAGAGTTTGTGTGATAGTAGTTGCATTAACCTTTCTACCTCACTCCCTCCTTGTTATACACACTTGAAATACAATCATTTTAAGGTCATCTTATTTATTTAGTTAAACATATAAACACTGATGCAAGGAGGCACCAAATAGATATGCGCCATATAAATCACTCGATTTGTGTGGGGGCTGGGATACTGCCCATGTGCCCAAACTGAAGTGGGTGGTTCCCTCAGGAGGCAACACCTCGAGCGTTCGATCTAGAGGTTTAATCCATAAGGTAGTGGAGCAACGTAGGGAAATGCAGTCCCATGGTAGCCGGTGACCAACTATTGGTTCATACGCCATTTGTTCACTCAGGATCCTGGAGCCCATGTACACTATTGGTTTGGAATCACGGTTTTCCAACTCCCCTAGGCGTACTCCCCGTGTCCACAAAACCCGATTAAAGCGCCGGACATTCGCTTTTTGTCCTCTTGGTTTCGTAGTTAACAGGTCCACCATGAGAAGGTAGGGAATAGGACTTCCCTGGCAGTGGTCGTATTCATGTGGCCATATGAGAACATTTCGAGATAGAGAGCTGACTATCCCCACTCTCAACCGTACCAGGGCATTTGTGTGATCATCTTTCAAACGTAATGATAAATGACTTTTTGTCTATACCACAAAGCACTTACCATATATTCTTTATATACGACATATATCTTTCTGTTTACTCTTCCTACCCCTTTTTTTAGATACAAATTGATCCATATTTAGAAGATGCTATCTGTTCCAAATGTTACTCAGCACCTGGAATTTATTTTTGTCGTCATTTAAAATGTTTCGATTATTTCTGTCCTAAATGTTGGATTAATTATCATGGTTCATCAAATACAACACATAAACCATTAAGACGTACATTAAGTCCTAATTCATTAAAATTTCCTAAACATTTTTAATTATTTTAATAGTTAATACATAAACAACAACAAAGTTTACTATTACTATTATTCTTTTAACCTAAACATACCTCCTCCCCTCCCGTAAAAAAGTATCCCTTTCTTTTTTTTTTATATTCCTATACCCAATAGAAACGAATTGTCTACTCATATCAAATCTTTTAAGTTTCTCATAGAAATACAGAAATTCAGTCTAGAAACCCCTTGTATAGTTCTTTTTTGGTGTTGTTGTTGTTGTTAACAATGAAAGTGCAAAAAACAAACACCATGACGTTTATGTACTTGTTTTTTTTCAACTTGATATTTTTTACTGTAATTTTAGTCTCACAGTTTACATAATTTCCTTTCTTAAATTAATAGTTAAAACATTTTCTTTTAAAAAATTACTTTAACATTTTAGTTACTAAGTCATAATGAAATGACTTTATAAATGTGATAAATATATGTATAAATCGATTTATTGATTTTAGAATAATTGATTCGCTTGTTTTATGGGTTGAATAATGGGATTTAATAATTTAGGATCTGACTTCAGTTATATCGTATGTTTGATTGTTGTCGAAATATGCAGCAATTTGGATGACTCTTCCGGTCTTCCACATTGTACGAGCATTCTATGTATTTAAATTAATGGTTGCTCTAGTTGTTAGAAGCGGCATCAGACTTGTGAATTCCGAAGGAACTCGACTTTCACCATGAGGCATCATAACACTTCTAAATGAAGAACTTCTAACTCCCAGAGCAGATTTTAAATGACTTGAATAATTTTTTCTGGTCAGCGATTTAAGCGAGTTAGATTTCTACGGGACCATGACCAACCCTCCTCCTTTATCAATTACAACGTAGGACCAGGCATATAAGTGCATTAGTTCAAGTTACCACACCTTATTACCACAACAACATGAACACCGGATTCATACAAATAGTTAATTCAATCGCATCAATATATAAACGAAAGATTGCGTATAGGGACATAGTATAGGAAGAAAGAATTAGTTGGTAGAAAGAAAGATATAAAGCAATTTTAATCTCACGGTTTGAAGGAAGATAGAGAGTGTATACACCGACGCCATTGTGATCAATTCTGAACCAAGTCACACAGTCTCCATCCATTGGTTACGATAGTCACATGGACCCCAACCAAGTAGTCTGCATCTGCCAACATGGCTAAGAGTAGAAGTTAGTGGCTTCAAGTACTGATGCTACATTTTGGTTTGATCACCCCTAGCTTCCTTCCAGTCATCTCCAACACTATTCAGGATTGTGCGTTGTGATAATCAGTGTTAAGGCATAGGTAACACGTGGCACAACCATCTGAGTCGATATAGATTCACAACCTCATCAAATTATTCACCATCATTCCATAATACCCTGCGTCATTCGTTCATTCTATTTCTTTGAACTCAAATCAACTGCTTACAACCTGTAATATTCGCATGCCTGTGGTATGAATGGTGTACCGACTGTACTCTCTTCAAAAATACAGAAACTGCACATCAAATGTAAAATGACATTTATTTAATAAATGAGTAATAATGTTAAATCAAGTAACAATACATTGGTATTAAAAAACGTTTTTACCTGTCTCTTACTTCCCAGCCTATATACATTCATTGTCTAGGATATCAAGGTTTTCGATGACCAAATGCTTTTATGGTGAATTTTTCTTCATAATAAATTGAAGTGCAAAAATGTTTTACGTCAATCGATGACGATTCAACACTGCATTTGTCGCCTCCCTGAAATTGGTGTTGTTTTTACAAAAGTAAGCGGTCGTCTGAAATCCACTTAAACATTTTCGCTTGCTCGGTAATAACTCGTTTTGTATACACATCTCAAACTTTGATCATTGACCGATAAACTAGAACGCACATTCACCAAATGTGAATATTTTTCTATTTACCTGTCCAACTTTTTATTTGACATCACACAGAAGAACAAATGAATGTTTTCTCTAGATTACAGCCTACTTAATTCTATTCACAGTTGGACATTACACAAAACATAACATAAACTTTTCATAACATTCCCAATTACACGTAATCAGCATAAAACATGATGCGATTTCAAATGAATTTACATTAATGCAGTAGCTATCATTGGTGAATCTTGTGTGACAATTCAAAGCAGATTTCAGTTATTAGTTGAACGCTTGAAGAATGATGGAAATGTAGAGGGTAATTCTGGAGTCACACGGAGAATGAATGTGATAGAACTAATTGCATTAGGTTCTTATCCCACGTCACAATTTGAAAGGAAAATAAAATGTTGTTGTTGGTTTGGCATATTCTATCGAAATCAACTACATTGAAGAAACGAGTAGTCAAGCTGATTTGATCTGTAGTAGCGTAGAAAAATTACTGAAGACCATTATGTCTATGTATCCGATACTCTCGAAATCCACCAAGGGATGTAATGTGACGTTGCAGCTCACTGTTATCTCCCACATTTGGTTAACGTGGATAATTACATTACTGTTCTGGAAGGTAGGCCTGTAAAAATACCTTGTGTCTCATATTCAAGACATCCTATCGATTTAGATGCATCAGTAAACACTTCAGGAAACAATATTATAGAACTGATCAACTTACACCCATCAATTATGATTGACAGTGCTAGGTAAATTACCAAAGTTCGAAGTTTGGAGAAAATGTGAATATTAAAAGAATTATTCCATTTTATGTCGATCTTCAAAAAATAGCGTAGGGAACGTGAAATGTCACTGAGCCCTAGCCAAACAATCCGACAGTCGGGTCACTGAATGTCGAACAGTTCACCGAAACTCATTGAGGACAACAAACACGTAACAGTTAATTGCACACGATTGACTGGACCATGAAGCAATGGTCTTACTCTGTTCTTTGTACCTACTCTTACTAAAATATTTCTGTATTAACTTCCTTTGTGTTGTACAGTTATCAAAGCAGCCAGGTTGTAAGCAGTTGATGTAAACCTAATGAAATCAAATGAATGAATGTCCGACTTCCTAATGGATTACAGAAGACAGTCAAAAGTTCAATCTTGCAGCATTTAGTTAATTCTGACCACTCTACTTCACTAGAAGCCTTTTCCCAAATTATACATATAGTCCGAATAGTCTGCTCAAGAGGAATCCATATGGAAAACTTATATATAGCAGAAGCTATTGCTGTTCACCAGTTCAGGCCTAACCTTTGAGTATAGAAGATAGTGTGTTCAGTCCATCATTCTTGTACGGCCTTAACCTTTATTTCTATCTTCTATAATCTATCTTTTTTAATTATTATTTCTAATTATTTTCACGTCTATTGATTAGTAGTTAGTAAAACTCTTAAAAGCTATCAAGTAAACAATTATGTTCACCTAAGCACTTTTCACTGGACAATTATTACATAACTCCTTTCCAATATCTGATTGTTGTAAATAATTCATGACAAGATATCACTTCAAGCTATCATAATGATTCAACACCATTTTATTTTGCTAAATACTATTACTTTAATGAATAAAATAACTATAAATACAGTTGTACAGTTCAAGTAAATGGAATCATTGAAAAGGAAACTTTCTTCGCTGAATTGCCTTCATTCGTTCATTATATCATTCTGCCTAAATCAACGTTCTTGCTCTTCATGATGTCTTCCCTTTCTGATAATAATCATTATCTGCTCACTAGTGACTAGCTTTAAACGGTATTTCATGGAGTTCTAGTGAGAAGCTGTGACCAGTGGAGTTCAACCGGGTCTGTTGTGAAATAGTAATTCACTGAAGACAATGGTGGGCGGTGACTCAATTTCGTGGATTGATTAAAGTTGGACATTAACACTGTTGGATGCTAGATCAGTGGTCTTGTGGTCAAGCGTTCGCACGCAAGACCGAAGGTCTTGAGTTCAAAACTCGCTAGCGCGGTCCTGGATACCCACTGTTGTGAAGTCCCATATTATGACAACACGGCCTTACAGTGCTTCCGGGTTATCCTTGGTAATCTATCTTTAATCGACTCATGAATTCAACTATTAAATATCCTTTTGATTACATAAAAATCTGCTTTAAGACTTTTGATAGTAATGGCTTTGAAAAAAAACGCGGTATATTTGAATTTGTTTACTTATTTATAATTTAAAATAATTTTGAACGTCACACTGGAGTCCACGTAACTTTACTAACAGTTTTTCGGTAGTATATCGCCATCTGTTTATGTAATTTTCTTCTAGGATATTCACGTTATTTAACATCGAAATATTCAATCATGTGAAGATCAATTTTCATTGATGAGAACGTTTCTGACATTATGATTTAAAGTGTGTACATAGTTTTGTGTTTAAACAAATTAGAACAACACATATAAGTGAACAATATTGTTTTCAATTAGATCGTCATCAGGCTTTACTCTAATATACATGAATATTTATACGAAAATTTTAAACCAATCAAGTCAATATGAGTCAATAATCACTATGAAATAGAATAAGTCACTACACATAAAATAGGTGAAAGTACAAGTTGATAGTAGTAGGAAGACAGGTGAACTGATAATAGTGAGAATAATAAAATACAATAACAAAACTCTTATCAATAGTTAATCGTTGGAAATAGAAGGTCAAATAAACATGGGTAAATAGACTAGGAATAGTAATCACAAAACATTAAAAATCATTACGTAATAAGATGTGTGTAAATAATTAGATAGTGAAGAATACAAAGAGGCGGAACATTACAAACAAATAATGGATGTCTTCATGCTATCAACTTGTACTTTTACCTATTATGTGTAATGACTTATTCTATTTCATAGTGATTATTGACTCATATTGACTTGATTGGTTTAAAATTTTCGTATAAATATTCATGTATATTAGAGTAAAGCCTGATGACGATCTAATTGAAAACAATATTGTTCACTTATATGTGTTGTTCTAGTTAAGTTATAACCGGCCATGGAAGGGATAGGGGGGTCACGTATTTCTTCTGTACACATAAATTGGGGTTATATGTACGAATTCCAATGGCTTCAGCTATATATAGGAGACGGGAACGGACTCCGTCGGGAAATGATGGAGGTATACGATAGATAACTCGAAATGATTTCAATTTATCTACTGCATGACCGCTATCAATAAGATGTGCTAGTATAGAACTGCGAATAGTTTTTCTCTGACCCTTTATGTACCAAGTTGGTAGATGTTCACTCATTCGTTGGTTAAGTTGCCTGGTAGTACGCCCTATATAGCTATCTCCACAGGAGCAGCTGAATTTGTAAATGCACATGGAAGAGGCCAACTCAGGTAACTTATCCTTCGTTTGAGTAGACATCGCTGGTCGACAAGAGAAGGTCAACGCAAGATTGGCTGCGTAGAATGTCTTGGTGATTACTTTGGTTAACCTATATTTCAGAGTGTCACTAGCCACATCCCCATTGAATTGCACATTCATGTATAAAGGTTTCTTACGAACAGTCGAAATCTCCGACTTCTTTATTATATCATACATGTACTTCTTAATGAAAGCGCTGGGGTAGCCGATCTCGGTCAGTGAGTTGTTGATAAATTCAAGCTCCTGACTTAGAGTGTCTACTGTACAGATCCTTTTTGCTCTGCTCGTGAGACATCTGACCAAATTTCTCTTGTAACGGATGGGTGTGAAACTGCAGAAGTGAGTATATTGGCATGAAGAGGGGTTTCTTCTATACTTAATGTGCCTTCACTTCGTCTGCTTAGTGTGACGTCAAGGAAGTTCAGCTTCTTATCATGCTCGCTTTCACCAGTGAAAGTGATCGCTGGGTGAACACTGTTGAATTGATCTAGGAGTTCCTCTTTACTAGTGTTTTGATCTACGATAATGAAGGTGTCGTCAATGTATCGGCAATATAAATCAAGTTTCTTAATAGCCTCATTGAGAGGCCCATTTTCTAGCTTTGCTAGGAAGAGATCAGCTAAAATCGGGCCTAGAGGCGAGCCCATGGCTATCCCGTCTATTTGTCTATAGTAAGTATTGTTGAAGACAAAATGTACATTCAGAGTGCATCTTAGGAGCAGTTCCCTTAGGTTATCGTTAGGCAGGCCAATGTTGATTTGTTTCTTTGATATTTGCTTGCATATAAAATCAATAGTCTCTATAAGTGGTACGTTGGTGAACAAAGATTCTACATCCAATGAGATCATATTTTTCATACTGACATTAATATTTTCTACTTTGGAGGTGAAGTTGAAGACATCTTTTACACTATTTCTAACAACTGATTTGTGTAAAGGTTCTAGGATTCGTACTAGCCACTTTGCGATTTTGTGGTAAGGAGAATTGTACATATCTAGAACTGGACGTAGAGGAAGACCCGATTTATGTACTTTAGGCAAACCATACAATCGTGGTGTAAATGATCCAGTCGGCTTAATTGAATCGTAAATCTCAGTCGTAATTATTCCCTTTTTCGTTAGATCTTTAAGGAAATTGGCCAATTGTCTTTCTACTTTATTATTAATGTCACAATTACTAGTAATTTTCTGAAATTTGCTAGAATCTAATTGAAAACAATTGTTCGCTTATATGTGTTGTTCTAATTTTCACAATGGGAATCTTTAATATTTTAAACAAATTATACAATTAATTCTAGGGCGTAAGAAGCTAAATAGAGATTCTATGGAAGGAATGAATCCACCTCTGTCTGACTTAGCACTCAAATGCTTTGGTACGACCGACAATGGGGAGAGTCAGCTCTCCCTCTCGAAATGCTCTCACATGGCCACGCGTATATAGCATCTACCAGAGAAGCCCTACTCATTGCATTCTCGTAGCATTATTGTTGTTGAAAAGCGAATGTCCGGCGCTTTTACCTGATTGGTGGACATGAAGGGTTCACCTAGAGAAGTTGGAAAACCATGATTTCAAACCGATGGTGTACATGGGTTACAGTATTCTGAAGAACCAAGTGGCGTATGGACCAATTAATGATCACTGGCTACCATGAGACTTTATCTCCTTACATTGCTTCACTGCCTTATGGATTAGACCTTTAGGTCGAAGGCTGTTGGTGTGTCCCCCCTAAGTAAACCACCTGCTTCGGTTTGAGCACCCAGGCAGTATCATAGCCCTCACACATATCAAATGAGATCAGTGTGGCGCATATGTATTTGGTGCCCCCTTGTACCAAGATTTATGTGTTCAAATAAATAAATAAACTATTCGACTTAAATAAAATATTTTAGTTTACAAAGTTCTACAATGTTTAATCGAAAGTAGTTTAACAGTTACTCAATAAAATAAATCAGTAGTATGTCACATCTTACTTAAAGAATAAAATCTGTATTAAATAATGAATGTTTCACATTGGTGAAAGCTGACAATTAAACAACCATCCAATGGACAACGTCCGGATAGGTTAATTTATCTTACAATCCAAGTGTTATTATAATCACAATACAAACTACTATTGGTCAAGTCTTTCAACATATAAACTAAATTAATGAAACTTATTCATTAGATAAGAACAATAGAACAATTATTAATCTATCTTGGTGATATCAAATACCTCAGCAACAACAACAATGTCAAGACTATTATCGCTTATTCTTCAACCTATTAGTATTGCATTTATTGTTTTAGGATTTTTAGTAGATCGTTGGGGATGTGGTCGATTATTAGATTCTTGTTTACATTATTATAAAACTGCTACAATCATGTTAATGTTATTCTTAATTATTGGTATGTCATTTTTAATTGTTGCATTTTCACTTGACTTAGCAACAATTATCTCTTCGTCATTAGATTTAAATGCAACATACAATTCTATTAAATTAATTTTATTACTTGTTGGTTTAACTGGAATTTTTTCAGGTATTTTAATTTGTGCTATTAAAATAGAACGGGATTATTCTCAATTAATATGTGTTATTGGTATTGTCATTGCTTGTCAAGTTGCTTTACTTAATTTATTTTTATATCCTTGTTTTTTCGAGAATAAACCTAAAGTAGTAGTAGCAGAAGCAGTAGCTAAGTAAATGAATATATATACATATATATATATATATATATATATATATATATATATATATATATATATAGAATTAATACTCTCTGTTAGTTACTACCCCATCCCCATCCCCCCAACTCTTTTGTACGTTAGATTACATTTTATAAATTGTTTATTCCAGTATTTAAATTTTACTGTTTGAATTTATTTCCGTAACTATGTTTATTGATTTACTGTTTGTTCCCATGATGATTATTATTACTTTTTTTTAATTTTCAAATGGAAAACAGATCCATAGCATTCTTCAGTAATGTTAATTTAACTTACAATATAAATATTACTATAATTGACTTATTTCTTATTATTGAATTATTTCGAAATGAATTGATATCAATAGAGAAAATATTGAAAATTACCAATATTGTTTTAATATCAGAAGGAGTTTTGTGGATATTATAGTAATTTTGATAGTTGAGAACATGAGTCAATGGTTAGGCGGTTGCGAGCGAGATTGATAGGTCCTGGGTTTAAATCTCATGAGGCGGTGGGATCGTGTATGCGCACTGCTGAGGATTTCCACAATAGGACGAAACGGTCGTCTAGTGTTTCCGATTTTTCATAGTGGTCTAGCTTCAAATGACTCATGATATCAACTATTAAAAATATTGTTTTAGTTCAGTATTACTCATCAGTTTATGTACTATGATAGTATTTTATCATGGATTGCTTGAAGAGTGTAACTCTGCCTGGGGCACCTCAGAAGCTACTGCCGGTCTCAAGCCCGGCTGAAGGAAGAGGGTTAGGCATGGGGTTAGCGATCCCATCCAGTAGGGAACTAACTCGCTAGAAAAACGCTAACCAGAAAAGCTTGAAAAGTGTAACATAGATAGTTTGATCCTGGTTTGTCTGTTGAATGAACACGTTTTTGTTGATTAGAACGTATTATATGGATGAATACTTGAATATGGTTTGAAACTGGTTAACAGATATATTCACTCTTAAAATGTTTACTGACGTATACATTGTCCGATTGGTTATATTTGATATAGACCAGGATATTCGATAATGTTTATTTGATATTTACTATTTCATCACCGTACATCTCAGTCCTAGGATATGATGACTATGTAACACTGTCAATTAGATTCAAGCTTATCAAAACTTGACTAGCGATCTTAGTTACTTTTAAATATGACAATCTATGGAAAAAAATAGGAGTGTTACATCATGGAACAATGTTATCAAAGACAATCGCTTGTGTTTTAAGTACTGAATATAACTTATGTAATAGTCTTGGATGCAATAAGAAACAAAAATCTATAGAAGACAATGCTTACTTTAAGAATATAGAAATGATTTTAAAACAATAAGAGAATAAATGACATTAACTGTTTGTAAAAGTAAAGACAATTGGGAAATGGTAAAATAAGGGAGTGAATATGAATCTTTTTTACACAGAGGCCAGGTTTCAACTGGTTAGTTGGGATAGCTTTAGCTTTTTTGAACCAGTTGTTTTACTCCATAGATATTCCTCAACAATGATTATCGAGGAGGTATGTGGCTAGAGTTCATCATATGTTTAGGGATCAAGCTGTTATCTGGCTTACGTTCACCTTTAGGAACCCACACATTAAAGAGCTTTAATACACATATCCACTTTCATTTAGGTTAACCACTATGACAGTCTGCATAACCCTCATTCTTTGATTGTAAAATTTATTAAATGTAATTTTATAATCCCATATAACATTTTGACAAATTCCCCATAGTGGAAAATAAACATTGTCGATACCAACACTTAGATTTGCGTGGTGTCCTGTTTTTCTCTTTTACCTTTAGTTATCCTAAGTAATAGTAAACACTCGATTAACACCTGAAGTGACCAATAAAAACTCAGAGTTGACTCGAGGTTGTTAGTACTTTTTGACACATTACTGGTTTAGCACATGGATAAAGTCATTAAAGTTGGTATCCTGATAAGCAATTTTGTCACGTGACATTCGACGGACCACAGAAAATAATATCACTGATAGAAATAACTGAGGAAGATAATTGAGATCCTTGAGTAAATGGTTTCATAACATTTAATTCAGTGTAATATGTTTTAAGAGATTAAAACTGATTAAATGATAAATTATTCTACAATAAAATAACGATCAGTTGAAAATGATTTCTGTCAATTCGGCATCAAGCTATACGTAGATTAACAACGTAAGAATAGAAGGACGTGGTTTTTTGTTTTCACATATAACCAAACCAGCGCATAACTTCGATTGCTTATTGAAAATTAAAATATAAACTGATAGAAATCTGTATTACCAAAAGTTTACATTATTGTATCAGCAAGTTGATTAGTAATGAAATCAATTCAGTTACAATAGAGTTAATATTAAAGAGTAAACACTAAAGAATATGAATATTTACTTAATTACGCCTGTTTTCCATCATGGAGAAGTATAGGCAGCCCACCAGCACTCTCCATCCAACTCTGTCCTGAGCAATGCTTTCCAGTTGTTTCCAGTTCTTGTTCATCCTTTTTCATATCTGCTTCTATTTCCGGACGTAGTGTGTTCTTTGGCCTACATCTTTTCCATTTCCCTTCAGAATTCCAAGTTAGGGTTTGCCTCGTGTTGCAGTTTGATGATTTCTTCAATGTATGTCCTATCCACTTCCAACAAAGACTATGATTAAAAAAGAATAGAAAGAAAATCGGAGAATCAAAAGTATTCAATAATAATAAATTAAAGTAGTATATTTGCATCACTTGATTCATGTTAACCTAAATTTCTGAATATTTGTGATGGTTATAATTGGAACCTTAAATATGTTCACCATTTTTGCTTCTTCGATAATAGCTCGTTTTGTATACACATCTCAAACTTTGATCATTGACCGATAAACTAGAACGCACATTCACCAAATGTGAATATTTTTCTATTTACCTGTCCAACTTTTTATTTGACATCACACAGAAGAACAAATGAATGTTTTCTCTAGATTACAGCCTACTTAATTCTATTCACAGTTGGACATTACACAAAACATAACATAAACTTTTCATAACATTCCCAATTACACGTAATCAGCATAAAACATGATGCGATTTCAAATGAATTTACATTAATGCAGTAGCTATCATTGGTGAATCTTGTGTGACAATTCAAAGCAGATTTCAGTTATTAGTTGAACGCTTGAAGAATGATGGAAATGTAGAGGGTAATTCTGGAGTCACACGGAGAATGAATGTGATAGAACTAATTGCATTAGGTTCTTATCCCACGTCACAATTTGAAAGGAAAATAAAATGTTGTTGTTGGTTTGACATATTCTATCGAAATCAACTACATTGAAGAAACGAGTAGTCAAGCTGATTTGATCTGTAGTAGCGTAGAAAAATTACTGTAGACCATTGTCTCCATTTATCTGTTAATCTCATAATCACTTTGATTCATATTAACCTGAATTTCCAACAATCTGTGATGATTACAATTTGAACATTGAATCTGGTCATAAATATTTACTGACGGAGATAAATACAAGTTAATTGCCGTTCTTGGAAACACTTTTGTTTATACGTAATTTGTGAAAAATCAAAATTTAATTGTCTAGGAAACATGAATTGTGTCGGAGTTTAGTAATATTTTGTGTTGGAAATACTAAACTGTTGAAAAAGGCAACAATATGATGTTAAATTACACAACCATCTTTATTATTCCATTATGTAATTGATTAGGTATACACCGGTCGGATGATAATATTGATTCTACTATTAGAACCATTAGAATGGAATGTTGTAATTAGAAAGAATAACCATTTTACAGACTTTTTTTTCAATAAAAAGAGCAATTCAATTCATTAAATACCCTAACACAACATAATTAATTAGAAATATCTTCATTTAAAATACTTGGTACTTAGTTATTCTTTCTCTCTCTCTCTCTCTGTCTTGTTGTTACTGAGAGTTAATGAGATTGACGATCGATAAAATCAGTTATACTGTAGAAGTCTAAGTATAAACATTCGGACATATATTTATTTTGAATAGTAACTAGGTAATGACATTGTAGTGAACGTGAACACAAACTGGGAACAAGTGAATGTATTTGAATACAACATAACAGAATCTGTTAGTAAATACTTCATTTGCAAAATATCAGTCGATCGTCTCAGACTTCATTGCTTCCTCGTTTTCACATCAGTTATTCTCTGATCTCATTCTCTTTTCTTTGATCTTCTTAACTTTCTGACTCCAGATATTTTACTTTCGATTGATGATACATACTACTCATATCTATCGACTTCAGTAGCACACACCTAAGTAAGACTAACAAATGGTGAGATAATAATCCTGAAGAAATACATGTACTATAAAGTTTAAAGCTATTTTTTCTCTTAATGAGTCCATAATTCTAACTGGGGATAATTTATTTTAATAAAGATTTACACCATTTAGTAAAATTGTTTAATCGATTGTTTCAATAGTTGAGGTCATGGGTCAATTGAAGCTAGACCACCATGGAAATCCTGCAAGCACCGAACGGCCGTTTCGTCCTATTGTGGGACTCCTTAGCCTCGCGAGACTCTAAGTTGGGCATTAACACCGTTGGATGCCGGCCAGCTCAGTCGTTTAGTGTTTAAGCGCTCGCGCTCGAGACTGGTAGGTCCTGAGTTCGAATCTCGCGAGGCGGGATCGTTGATGCGCACTGCTGAGGAGTCCCACAATAGGAGGAGAAAAACAGCCATCCAGTGCTTTCATGTTTTCCATGGTGATCTAGCTTGAATTGACTCGTGATCTCAACTATTGAAATTACTATAATATCCACAAAAATCCCTTCTGATATTAATCGATTATTTTTTTTAAATTAAATCAGTAATCTTTTAGTTTTATTAATTATAAAAATCAATAAAAAGTTAATTGAAATTTCTCATATATATCGATTTAAACTTTACTTATCTCATTATAAGTAAATATTTATTGGTGAATATTAACTCGAAAGAAATTTTTGTTGCCAACTGAATATAACTCGGAAACATATATTTAGTGTAACGTAATTCAGCAAAGAAAATTTTCTCTTTTTTTGTTGTTTTGGATTTCATTTACTTAAGCTAAAATAATGTTCTGTAATGAGATATAAATATATCAAACATTTTAAAAACTCGATTGATGATAGATTTTAATAGCTCTTAAGTAGTGTCGAGTTTTTGATGGAGTTTGTTCTCTGAGCTGGATAGTTTGGTCGTGGAGCTTTCATCGTTCTTCTGAACGAAATCATCAGCACAAGTGTCAGTTAGAAGTGTCGAATAGTAGTAGTAGTAGTGTCGGGTGTCGTAGTTTAATGGTGTAACCGTTCAATCTTCATCGTCGTTTTAAACAAACAGAAGTAAACACTTTGAAATTATTCTGTTATTTCTACAACTTAGATTCTTAATATACCGCGTATAACTTGAGCACTTGAACGCTAGAACCCTCCAAGTCGCAAATGAGAAGACGGAAGACAAGTGAAAGGAATGCTATTCCGAAATATTCTAAAAGTACTAAATCAAACTTTTCTGATGACCTTATTTGTAACTAAATATCTTCACAAACTATTGTTTTTATAAGTATTTGAACTAACTGCTCTATTCATGTGATCGAATAATATATCTCATATGGACTGATACATTAAACTTACATAGATATGTATATTGACTGAATATCGATTAAAATATCACCTGAAGAGGTCATGGGTACACAGGGTTTAACAACACTTCTGCCCAAAATCTCTTTTTATACAGCGATCCCAAACCCAGTAAAACCAGGCGTCAGGAATGATTGTGTGTAAACATACATTCGGATTAAAGAACTATGTATTTTATTTGATGGAATCCAAATTAACTGGTTGTCTTAGGAGATACCCATCATATGATACCTAAACGTTTTCTTGTACTTATGCTTGATCAAGTATCTCCAACTAGGGGTATGTACAGTAAAACTGATAGGTTCAGCGTCTATGTCAAAGATATACAGAGCTATTTATTTTGAAGATCTATTCAGCATTACAGACCATTTTGGAAATTCTTAGATTCTTCAATCCAGATATCTAATAATTTCTCAATTAAATCTATGTCCATTAATACACTGTGTCGTTCTACCATTTCTTTATGTTTTTGTATGCTCAGGATCAAGTAATTAAAGAAGTAATTTTGTGTCATTCAGTTTGCATTAAATAAAATGAAGTGACATTTAAAGTTCTTATAGAGATTTTTGTACAATTTTTGACATTATTAGCATAATCTGTTATCGATGAACACAATAACAACAATAATATATGACTGAGAATTTTTCAAAACAGGGATGCGATTTCCACCATGATCTGACATTACAAATTGTATGAGGCACTGAGTTATGATTCATTCAGTACATGGTGTACCAGCCATCCATGAGGGGTTGGTCAAGCCTCACTTAAGAATTACGATTGAAAACTGTTAGAACCCCATGGGTATTGGTGTGCGAGAGTCACATATGGTACTAGTATACGTTACACATACATCGGTAACATATAGGTATTAACTTATGCATCTTATGGCAAACACACATTCATACTCGCCCCTTTTGGAGGGTTGATGCTCACCACTCTCTTCACTCGTATTTGCTACATCTTACACGGTATATGCACACCAGAGGAACAGAAATGTACGTTTAGGCTCATAATACATCCAGGTACGTGAATGAACTTTTTTAATTTGAGCAGGCCTGTGTTTTCGTTCATGTAAAGGACAGACATGTTTTCATCATGCGGCAGACTGTCTAATCTAGCTCAGTCCAGTGGAGCCCCAGGCGTACCCTTCGGGTATAACTTACATACACAAACTACACAAGCCGAAGAGCATGCAGTTCATGTATATAAGCATTCACAAGCGGCAGCCCTTGACACCAGACAACAATGTTTTGTGATGGTGGAGAAGGTATGTAATACAGCTGGATGATTTGATCGTGAGTCCTTTGTTTTAAAATATGACCCAACCATCCAGTTCAGAGAACGAAATTTCATCAAAAACAATGTTTTATCTTCTAATTCATATGGATCTATGTTTATCCTCTTCTGAATACTTTCGAACTAGGGATACAAAGTTGTCCACTGCATCGTAATATTCAATACCCGATAAAAAATTACTTTGGAACTTAGAACAGTATTTCATTAGTGTTGATTAGCCTCCATGAAGGAGACTGTTCATTATTTGTTCTTCGGGAAACATGTCCATGGTGTATATCAACGTAAATATCATAACATGAGCAGCATGACTTTTATTTTTGATTTGCTCTTTCATTTGTGGCATTTAACATTGTTAGACAGACTTCAACTAGTCGAAGCGTAAGTTAAATAGAACTGACCTTTTGTTTAGTTAAAATCTTAGTAGATTAGTTCATATGTCTATTTGACGAGTGGCATATTTCCACAATTCCGATGTCACAAAACTAACCACTTTTTTGATACTACCGTAAGCTAAATGTTGTTTCACATTATGCTCTATTTAAAAAGGAGAGTAGCTTTTTTCCTCTGAGTATATTTTGTAGTATTGTTCGTTTAATTACGCATCAAGACTAATGTTTTTACTTTAATTGACTTTATTTCAGTTAAATTAGTCTCCAAGATTATCGTTTTTTCTAAAGTAAATTTATCATTTGTACTTTTTGAGTACAGATAGAAAAAAGGCATTGGTTTTTTTCCTTATTGAGTATATCATTTAGTATTGTTTGTATCTAAAGGTGTTAAGGTCTTTTTATATTTACTGAAGTCGGATTTTTTTATTTATGTTAGCTAGAGCAGCATACAAATCTCTGTCTTTTTTAAATGTCCAACGTCTATCACCTATAGGGCCTTAAAAGACACATTCTAGAGGTCAGTTTTCGTTGTTGTTCTTCCTGTGAGATCACTAAACAATTTTATGGTGCAGGTAAAACATCGTTGTGAAAGCCCTGTATGCTATTTCGCGGTCGATGATGGAATACAATGTGAAAACTTCAATAAGTGGTATCACTATATGTACACCGGACTCATATCGGCTGCATACAAATTGTGCTGCAAGTCACGATCACGTTGGCTGTGCTGTTCTATAAAGTCTCTGATGATTCTTGAGGCGACTGAGCTGCTGAACATAGCTACAAAATTGCCCTCAGATAAAAAAGGCAGCAGTAGATGAGCGAAATTCAGCCTTCGAGGAAACAGAGAGCGTTATCACGAGCCCAAATATGGATCTGAATGAGACCATCAAGATGGACCCTATTATAGGAGCGGATAACAAGCACACAGATGTAGTCATTGTTACATGGAAAAAGAAAAAGCACGCTGAGAATAAACAAATTACAGGCAGCACTAAGGTTTGTGAATCTATGGTTTCAATTCCGGATTCGCATATCAACGCAAAACAGACTATGGGGGAGTAAAGTCTGAGTGGTGTAGAGGATGTGATCAAGAGTCAAAATAAGGTAAATGATTGGCCTACAGTCACACCCAGAAAAAGAAAAGTAAGCAAACAGAGTAAGACCTCTGCATTTGATGCCAATTCGGAATCAGATTGCAGGGAAGATAAGATTTCAAGAATTAAAATTTCTGTGTTAAAACGGACCTAGCTGACAGGCCAGTCATTTTTCATAAGTTAAGAGAATCTTCCGATAAGGAACCGGAGGCTGGATTTGAGCACGACTTCGGTCACATTAAGTCCTTAATAAGCAAGCTACTCCCAGAAACAGTTTCAGTAGTTGGCGTCTGTAAGCTTTATAGAATATCACAGAAGGTGGATTCTGGAAGTACGCATAAAAGCCGCCTCTTAAAGGTTACCTTTGCTTCGGCTGAAGAAAGAAACCTGATACTGGAAAACTCGCGTAAAATGATTGGATCCGGAATATACGTCCGTGAGGATCTCAGCTTAGCTGATCGTATTAAGAGACGGTCGGCAGAAGTAGGAATAAATGAGCACCGCCGAAACGGTGAAAGAAATCTAGTACTTAAGAGTTTTCAAATTGTGAACGTTCGAAGAAAAACGATCCCCAAACCAATCTGAGTGGTAAGGGAAAGTTCTTCACAAAATTAAAGGTGTGCTACACAAACGCTCGCAGCCTACTAAATAAAATGGCGGAGCTCAAGTCAATGGTGGATAAAGGAAAACCGGATGTCATTGCTGTCCCAGAAACTTGGTTAGCGTCAGAAGTGTTTGATAATGAAATCCAGTTGACTGGTATTTTATCCAGTAGGGCTGATAGATTAAACAGTAGGGGATGTGGAGTTATCTAGCACACAAAAAGTACTTTAACCATACGAGCTTTTGAGACGGTGGCACACAACGCAGGGACATGTAAACTGGTGCGTTGCAGGCTGAAATGTAAACGGTAAGATATTGAATTAGTTGTAGTATACCGCAGTCCAGAATGTGTAGTAGATGACTTCCTCCTAAGCCAACTTAAGTCCTGGTGTAATAGGGGTAGAAGCCTTGAAGTAGGTGACCTTAATGCACCGTATATCAATCGGGTAAACTTAGAAATAGGGTCATCGACAACGTCATTTGATTGCAAACTGTTATAAACCTCCATTGCATTAGCTTTATTACAGGACATTAGGGACCCCATCAGATATTCTGAAGAAGTTCTTAGCCTCTCTTGGACATAGTCTTCACACGGTGATGATATCGACTGAATGACTTTTCGACCAAAAGGACCTGACTATTCTGATGGGAGGTCTCAACGCCAAGGTTGGAACGGACAACACTGGATATGAAGACATCATGGGATGACACGGACTGGGAGAAAGAAAAGAAAATGGTGAGAGATTTGCAAATCTATGTGCCTTCAATAAGCTGGTCATAGGCGGCACCATATTCCCACATAAACGCATTCACACAACCACATGGACTTCACCGGATCACACCACACGAAACCAAGTCGACCATATCTGCATCAACAAAACGTTCAGGAGGACTATAGAGGACGTGAGAACCAAGAGAGGAGCTGATATAGCATCAGATCATCACTTGCTGGTCGCCAAGATGAAATTGAAACTCAAGAAGCACTGGACAACGGGGCAGACAATATCACAAAAGTTCAGTACGGTCTTTCTTCAGGATACTAACAAACTCAACCAATTCAAGATAGTCCTCAGCAATAAGTTTCAGGCCTTTCATGATCTACTCAATGGAGAAGGAACTACTGTGGAGAGCAACTGGAAGGGGATCAAAGAAGCAATCACTTCAACATGTCATGAGGTCCTGTGTCACAAGAAGCACCATCACAAGGAATGGATCACTGTTGATACACTGGATAAGATTCAAGAAAGGAGGGACAAGAAAGCAGCAATCAATACCAGTCGAACAAGAGCAGAAAAAGCCAAGGCACAAGCTGAATACACAGAAGTAAACAAACAAGTGAAGCGGAGCATCCGAACCGACAAACGTAAATATGTGGAAGATTTAGCAACGACGGCGGAAATGGCTGCAAGAGAAGGAAACATGAGACAACTGTATGACACGACAAATAAACTGTCTGGAAATCGCCGCAAACCAGAACGACCAGTGAAAAGCAAGGAAGGCGATGTAATCACCAACATTGAAGAGCAACAAAACAGGTGGGTAGAACACTTCAAAGAACTCTTGAATCGACCAGCTCCACTGAACCCACCCAACATCGAAGCAGCACACACGGACCTCCCAATCAATGTTGGCCCACCAACAATTGAAGAAATCAGCATGGCCATCAGACAAATCAAGAGTGACAAAGCAGCAGGACCAGATAACATCCCAGCACAGGCACTAAAAGCAGACGTAGCGGTAACTGCAAGGATACTCCACATTCTCTTCAATAAGATTTGGGATGAGGAACAAGGACCAACAGACTGGAAAGAAGGACTTCTGACCAAAATTCCGAAGGAAGGAGATCTCAGCAACTGTGATAACTACAGGGGCATCACTCTTCTCTCAATACCAGGAAAAGTTTTCAACAGTGTATTGTTAAGCAAGATGAAGGACTGTGTAGACGCCCAACTTCGAGACCAACAGGCAGGATTCTGTAAGGGTAGATCGTGTACAGACCAAATCGCAACTCTACGGATCATTGTGGAACAATCAATTGAATGGAATTCATCACTCTACATCAACTTCATTGACTACGAAAAGGCATTTGATAGAGTGGACAGAACAACACTATGGAAGCTTCTTCGACACTACGGCGTGCCTCAGAAGATAGTCAATATCATACGGAATTCCTATGATGGATTAAACTGCAAAATTGTGCATGGAGGACAGTTGACAAACTCGTTCGAGGTAAAGACCGTTGTCAGGCAAGGTTGCTTACTCTCACTCTTTCTCTTTCTCCTGGCGATCGACTGGATCATGAAGACGTCAACATCTGAAGGGAAGCACGGGATACAATGGACATCTCGGATGCAGTTGGACGATCTAGACTTCGCAGATGATCTGGCCCTTCTATCCCAAACGCAACAACAGATGCAGGAAAAGACGAACAGCGTGGCAGCAGCCTCAGCAGCAGTAGGTCTCAATATACACAATGGGAAAAGCAGGATTCTCCGATACAACACAGAATGCACCAATCCAATCACGCTTGACGGAGAAGATTTGGAAGATGTAAAAACCTTTACGTATTTGGGCAGCATTATTGATGAACAGGGTGGATCTGATTCAGATGTGAAGGCGCGGATCGGCAAAACAAGAGCAGCATATTTACAACTGAGGAACATCTGGAATTCAAAGCAACTGTCTGTCAACCAACACCAAGGTCAGAATTTTCAATACAAATGTCAAGACAGTTCTACTGTATGGGGCAGAAACCTGGAGAACTACGAAAGCCATCATCCAGAAAATACAGGTGTTTATTAACAGTTGTCTACGCAAAATACTTCGGATCCGTTGGCCGGACACTATTAGCAACAACGTACTGTGGGAGAGAACAAACCAGATCCCAGCGGAGTAAGAAATCAGGAAGAAGCGCTGGAAGTGGATAGGACACACATTGACGAAAGCACCGAACTGCGTCACAAGACAAGCCCTCACATGGAATCCTCAAGGCTAAACAAAGGAAAAGAGGAAGACCAAAGAACACATTACGCCGAGAAATGGAAATAGACATGAGAGAAATGAACAAGAATTGGATGGAACTAGAAAAGAAGGCGCAGGACAGAGTGGGTTGGAGAATGCTGGTCAGCGGCCTATGCTCCATTGGGAGTAACAGGCGTAAGTAAGTAAATAACTTTTCTACCACCTCTAGGGAGAAGCGATCATGCACTCAACTTATTCAAGTTCATGGCTGAGATGGCCTGTCCAATAGTTGCGCCAGCCCGTTCTAATATATATATATATATATATATATATATATATATATATATATATATATATATATATATATATATATATAATCAGTGAGAAATAACTTGGCCAGATGTGAAAATGATAATGACCTTAAAAATGTTACACTACAACACAGTTGTATGGATTAAATATCATTACAAATCGTGTAAATTGTATAGTTTTCCACACTCCTATCCTAATGTATTCTAACACCATAAAAATTAAGGTAATTAACATAAATGTATACTTCACAAGTATGAGATAATCTGATATTTTATGCCTATGCCAGATATGTATAAACGAAAACAAAGGATAAACAATTGTCTAGTTGAAGTTCAAATATATTTTTGTAGGAGAAGTTGTTAAGAAAACAAACGTAATTTAGTGACGAATAATATATTTCTCAGCCAAGTAAGTTCATTTAATGATTTTAGAAATTATATGCATACATTAGACTATTAATTAATTATAAGTTCAAAATTGATTAGACATATAAAACTACATTTATTGTTATAAGCAAAGACGGATAGTGGCTAACCGTGGAATCCAATACGCACATTTCGTCCTATTTATGACTCTGGATGTACTTGCACCTAAGAGTTGATGTCCACTCTGGGACTCGAACCCAGTACCATTCTCTTCAAACGCCACCGTGTTAACCATCTAGCTACTGAGTCCTAATGGCCACCTGCTTGTGCAATGGGGTGAAGTTTAAATTCACTTGTTACTGTTCAATTGAATCTTCCCATTGTTGTTTAGGACTGCAATTGATCAGTCTCTTATTGGCATATGTGCACACTATGTGTATTGCCTCGATATTGCCTTAATTCACAAGCATTATAAGCAAAGATGGATAGTGTGAAAATTCAAGTGAACAATACCAAGTGATATTTATCATTATTTATTGTTCTGGATGTCTTTTAATTAATGGCTCATGAGTAAAGTAATCTTCAACACATTTTTTTCCGTATATTGATAAACCACTCTTGTTACGTTTCAATGAGTAGCAGGTGGAAGTTATTCCGCAATCATAGCAAATAATTAGATCAGTAGCAGTAATCAATGCTTAGTTCAATTCATAACCCTGACAAACCAGTTTTATTCCAAATCACTACAGTAGGATTGTTTTGAAGTATAATGAACACGTTTGGAATTATTAAAATTTTAAGAATAATGTACAAAGATACAACGTGGTCATCTTAAGAAAGAACTATTAATGCCAACTCTTAAATGAAATGATATTAGAAGACAAACTGATTGTTGAACAGAATCGATTTTTCGTAATAGAGCAGTACACTTATGCACAAAATATGACACATTAATACTTACTTACTTACGCCTGTTACTCCTCGTCGAGAAGCATAGGCCGCCCACCAGCACTCTCCATCCAACCCTGTCCTGGGCAATCCTTTCCAGCTGTTATTCATCCTTTTCATATCTGCTTTAGACAAATTAATAGAGATCACCTAAAACATAAGTAATTATCCGCTTCGTCTCTAACTTCATTTTTCAATTCTGACTCTTTTTCGCTCTTTCTGATGTTACCACTAATTCACTTCCTTTGTTTTTCATCCGGTTAATTTCATAAATGTTGATTAAGCAGCTTATGACATCAAGCCCGGCTAATTATCGCATGATTTATTCGTTAATCGATATACGACTTATACAATCTTAGTAATGTGCCAAACCAATGACTTCCAACCGGTATGAGCAAACTAGTGTCCTTATTGGTCCTTTGTCCTTCTAGCCCTGCCAGTTGAGTCCAGAACACCAATAACAGCTTTCACTATGCGAATCATTTATTTCAAAAACTTGGTTTATATACAAGACAAACAGAGCACATTACACCATGAAATAGGAAATAATATTTGTACAAGATCAAGCCAAAAAGTGGCTGTGAACGTGGGAGACAGTAATTGTGAAACTGAACATAATTTAAGAATAGTATATCGTATCATAATAGTCTATAAGTGAAAATGAAGCTCATAATAAGAGGAATATAGATATATATCATCTAATTACTGAATAGTTATACCATAAGAATATATAGATAATATTAGTCCATTAATAGTTCACAAAAGTTACCCGTAACTTAGTCTTTACTAGGATATAACACCACTCCTCTCTTGATACTAATCATTCATCCTTACTTATTATCTTATCTGTACTCAGTTAACCGATTTTGTTTTAAAAGGTTACACAATAACAACATTAATATCTCATTTCTAAGAACTTGGGGTGGTACATATTTGTTCCGGATTGTACGCTGAATGTAACTGGCCATATGTATAAACTCGATTCATTGTGAATACCCAGAACCGATTTGTTGTATTCTTATTTTGTTTAACCCTATAAACCATGATGAGCTGATGAAAGTTAGGTGCGAATGAAATATCTTCTACTAAGTACAAGATTTGAGAGAGATGGGAAAGAAGCAAAAAGAGGACATCACATATATCGAATCCTTCGTTTCGGTAAGAAACATTTTTCATTTTTGAGACGCTGTCATAATGTTTCATGACAGTATTAAATCATCTATGATATACTTTGTTTATGGAGAGAGATTTATATCATAAAGACAAATGTAAACAAAAGAGCATGAATGAATCTAATTATTTGGATAAGGTAAGTTCTTGGTATACGGATGATATGAATGTATTCACTCAAATAAAACAACGTAGGCATACTACATAGCCCATAAATAAAAGTTTCTATTATTCGAAATCTGTCTGAGTGGACCAGCTTTTAAATTACGCGGCTCTCATTGACTAAATTGCGTCTACATAAACCACTTTATCTACCTCATTTTGGATAGCATTATTAAACTACAAAATGAAAATGTGACTGGAGGTTAGTTGTATGTGTCGGGACTTGGTTACCAAATTACAATGAGTGGCTTAGATTAGTCTAGTGGATTAATTTAACCAATTTGATTATTATCAAAATAGGGTATCATGGTAACACAATACTGTAAATGGACTGACATTAATTATGTACACAAATGGATGTCGGTTCAGTAATCTGTGGGTTAGGCGATCGTGTACCAGACTGAAAGTCCTGAGTTTGAATCTCTATAGCGAGGTCGCAGACGTGGACTGGTGAGGAGGCTCATACTAGGACGGAACAGCTACCGATTGCTTCCTGATTTTTAATAGTGGCCAGTTTATGATTTAAAGCTTTGTCAAGCTAACTGTTAGTAAAGATAAATAGTTCTGGTTAAAAACCTATGTTAATTCAAATAAATGGTAGTATTCAGATTCTTTTTGAAATTCACATGTTATTTGACAAGCTTTAAACATGAACGACAGTATTGTGTCGAGATTAAGTATATCATTAGTTAACTACTTCGCACTAAATCACATAAAGAAGATTTTAAGCTAGTAGTGAGAAAAGTAGCTGTGCAACAGCAAATAGCAAAGGTTTTGATCTTTAATGGGTTGTTTTTTTTATATCGTTCATATCAGTCGATCACTAAAACAGAATGGATTATATAATGAAAAGTCAGATATAACAGTATTTATATTGTAAGTAAAATACTAGCATTATAATATAAAAGAATATATAAATACATAGCTTAATGGGGGTGGGATGGGGTGGGGAATAAAGTATAAACTAGAACCAGGTAGTTGTTATGAAAAAAAACACAACAACAACAACAATGTTAGCAATAAGTTTAAACATGAAGCTTTAAAACTTAACAAAGAATTAATGGAATGTAATATCAACATACAAACAGAATAACTTACATAGAATTATTCATCCATTCAATGAACTATTGGTTCAGAATGATGATTTCTATGAATACAAGAAGAGAATAATAAATTAAGTAAAGCAACTTGTATTGCAAATACAATACCAATTGTACATATTAAACGAGAAAATTGACGATCTATTTGTAATGAATAAATAAGAATAGCTAAAAGTATATTCATTAAACCACATATTAATATAATGAAACGAATTGTAGAATATGAAGCATTTGAATCAAGTGATTCAGAACAGATAGTTATTAAATCAAGTATAAATGCAATAGTTAAAAGTACTATACCAAGAAAAAGAATAATATTAATAATATTGAAGTGGTTTGATAATTTCTTAAACATGATGTAAATAATCCGCCACAATTCCAATGATTTATTATTAAAGCTAAACTAATGAATAGAATACTGAATGGTTGAAGAATTAAAGATAATGTCTTTGTCATTTGTATTAAATAATAATCATGTACAACATCATATATAATACATGTTCTCTGATTGACATGTCTCTTAATATTATATACATATATATATATAATCGATTAATAGGTGTTTGAATGATTGGGTCAATAATTTGATTTGAATTATGATTGGTTCATTCTTGTGAAATAACCTTGGGTTATGTTTACCTTTCGTCAAAAATGTTTTCAGATATTCTAATTGGTTGTTTTATTTGCTTGTCAATTTATAATGATGGGAAATAGTACTGAATGCGTCATAGGTTTCCTTTTCAAATGTCAAATGATTTATTACTGATAAATGATATTGATTATCAATTCTTGAGAGATGATCGTTGACGGGACTAATACAGATTCTTTTTTTTTCTGTAACTGGTGAAAAATCTGTTGGGAGTGATCTTGAAAACAAAAAGCAATAAAAGGATCTGGAAACGTTGAGAAATATATTATACAATCAACATTTAATAAAAGTTGTACCAGAAACATCTAGAAAGTGAAACGTCACATATCGAGTTTCTGTTTGGATGATTATCTATGGTGTTACTATGTGTAATAGCGTTTCAGAATTTTCTAGAAGCCCAAGGCCATCTAAAATGTTATAAATACACTAGATTTCCTGTGCCATAAATGAACTTTTGGAGTAAAGCGTTCCTTCTATGTTTCATTCCTTTTCTCTCATGTTCAAGTTGCTGTGTAGATTTAGCCTGGGGGTTACTAGAATACTAAATAGTTGTTTAGTCTTAGTACGTAACTTCTGATTATGTTTTGTAAGTAGATTGCTGAAGAGTTACATACCAAGATTAAGCCTGTATTAAGAGTTTCCTAACGAAGATAGAGTTGTGATGTGCTCTATGAAGATCGACAATTCCAACATAATAGATTTCATCGTAATCATCAAGTTAGCAATAAAAGTCATCAGCATATTACATTTTCATTCTACCAAATCATAAGGAGATTTGATTCTCAAACTGATCAAATATCATTAAACAGTCCATTATTTTAATCCCTAAATAATAAGAAAAACACATTCTAACAACTATATTGTGGTGTGTGTTACTGATGTTGACAGATATAAGTAGTATGTATTACTAATCGAAAGTGAAATGCCTGGCAGCAGAAGATTAAGAAAATCGAAGTAAAGAGAATGAGAACAGAAAATGATTAGTGTGGAAACGAAAGAACAATAAAGTCTAAGATGATCGACTGATATTTTGCAAATGATGTATTTACTATATGGTTCTCAGATTTTACTAACAAATTATATAATTTTCCATTCATTTACATTTGTTTATCCCCACTTTTGTTTTCATCCACCACACAACTTATTATCCACCATGTCATTTTGAAAGGTTATTCACTATACAATACACAAGATGATACCGATGATAATGATATTGTTGAATATTAAAGATTCCCATTGTGAAAATTAGAACAACACATATAAGTGAACAATATTGTTTTCAATTAGATCGTCATCAGGCTTTACTCTAATATACATGAATATTTATACGAAAATTTTAAACCAATCAAGGCAATATGGGTCAATAACCACTATGAGATAGAATAAGTCATTACACATAATAGGTAAAAGTACAAGTTGATAGCATGAAGACATCCATTATTTGTTTGTAATGTTCCGCCTCTTTGTATTCTTCACTATCTAATTATTTACACACATCTTATTACGTAATGATTTTTAATGTTTTGTGATTACTATTCCTAGTCTATTTACCCATGTTTATTTGACCTTCTATTTCCAACGATTAACTATTGATAAGAGTTTTGTTATTGTATTTTATTATTCTCACTATTATCAGTTCACCTGTCTTCCTACTACTATCAACTTGTACTTTCACCTATTTTATGTGTAATGACTTATTCTATTTCATAGTGATTATTGACTCATATTGACTTGATTGGTTTAAAATTTTCGTATAAATATTCATGTATATTAGAGTAAAGCCTGATAACGATCTAATTGAAAACAATATTGTTCACTTATATGTGTTGTTCTAATGATATTGTTGTTGTTGTTTGAATATAAAAGTCGTATACATGTCAACTACTGAATTGAATGTATTTCAACGTTTCTAATGCGGATTCTAATTAATTAATGAAATACTAAATTAGAATAAAACATTCATTCCAAAGTGTACATCATTATGTTATTTATAATATATAAGAGTTTCGGTAAAATCACACTGTATTGACATGAGAAAAACTAAATAAACAAAAGTGATGACATAAAGCAAGATTATAGGAAAACAGAAGCACATGAACTAATACAATAATGAAGTAAATAAAACCTTTCAAAAATTCTAATACCCTTGTTTTTCTTTGTAAAAGGTAACAATTCCATGAAAACATTTTTGAAATAATCGATACAACAATTGAATTTGTGTTAAGGATTAGTTGAAGTTAAACATTAACACCATTGGATAGCAGTTCAATGACCTAGGGGTTAAGCGTTTGCGCGCAAGACCGATAGACACTGGGTTCGAATCTCACGTGGCCGGATTGCAGATGCGCACTCCTGAGGAGTCACATATTAGAACGAAACGGCCTTCCAGTGCATTCAGGTTTTCCATGGTGATCTAGCTTCAACTGACTCATGATCTATTAAAATAATAACTGTTGAGATTTTAAATTACATGGGCTAAAATCATCGAAGGTAATGATGAATACCGTAATTGTAAGTTGAAAAAGCAATAATAAGTTCATTGACCTTATTAAATTGTTACAACTGATGTTACTAAACATATTATTAAGTAGTATAAAGTGTTATGGATTATTTTTAAAGGTTATTCAGAAAACCTATATAGACTGAAGAACTAAGAAAATCACATCTAATTAGATCAGTCACTTAGCTTTCATCTATATTCATTTATAAATGTATTGTCTAGATACCTGTTTCATAAATAACGTTTCAGATAATACTTGCTGATGAATAGTAATTAGTAAAAGACATAATATTCATCCGAATGATGTACTTCCCTAAAACTTCCACAGGTTTTCATCGCCTAACAAGATTGTAATATAATTGATGGTAATATTGAAGCAGGTACATAAGTAGTACATGCTCTGGAACTGATTATTGAACTTCTTCCAACAAATCAATAATATCAGGTCCTTGGATTGCTATCTAATTTTTAATACTGCAGTACATTTACAGGTTTTATTATCGTCATATATCTTCTCAATTGAAAGTTAAAACACAATAGACGACAACGTTCCTCTCACCAATTTTTTAAGATGAATTGATTTTATTGAGATCATGAAACGATCAATGTTAGACCACCATTGAAAAATCTGGAAGCATTGGATGGCCGTTTCTTCCTAGAATTGGACCTCTCAATAATGTGTATCAACGGTCCCACATGCAATATTCGGACCTAAGACCTTCGATCTCACGAGTAAATACTTAACATCTAAACTGTTGAGGCAGAAACCAAGGGTGGTAACACCTAATTTCAATCATTGCACGACAATGTGTGATTAAATGATTTTGGAATACGATATCAAATTGAGCAAATGGCTGTCAAATGTATTAATTTAATTCGATTAGTTAACTTGTGATGAGTTGTCTGACGAATTCAGATACCCTATATGTGAATTCTCTCAATATCTCCTGTGCACGTACCAATTATTTCTAGCACTTTAGACTTCTGTTACTATCAAAGTTATAGACTGTTTTTTTAAATAAGGTATATATTTACAATATTTATTCAGTCCATCAAGTTTGCTTACACTCGTACTTTATTTCAAACTTAAAAAAGCTGTGCTATTTTTCTTTACAGCGCTTGTAATTGTTTATGGGTATTGGTTGAGTGATTGATTAGTCCGAACTCTACCACCCAGTTTACTGCTCACGTTAGTTCATGGGACAAGTCCTAATATCCAGGGCGTAGGAGTTGGGTTTTACCTCCCATCTTCAAAGTTACTTCGAACTAAATTACTTCATGTAGGTAGTTTGAATCCGTTTTGTAATCAGGATTTTTAAACATCACAGGTTGAAAGTAGCTTACGAGAACTAAACGAAATAGAATGAATTCATGTTATTCTGTACAAACCTTTCTTCTTGCTCCCTTCAAAACAAAGAGATAAAGGGAACTATGTGTATAAGAATCACTTTTGATTAGTCACCTTTCTGCCCATCTATTAATAGTCATATATCCATTGTTATCTTGATCTGTAAATATTGGAGACACTCTGACTAATTGATACTTTGGATAGTTCGAATTAATTTCACTACAATGTGGATATGATCAGTCTAACTCAGTCTTGTATTTATTTCATTACAATAGAATTGTTAGTCTCAAAATAAATCCAAATCAATTGAAGAGATCTAATTCCAGTGTTATTCCAGTATCACTATTAGTTCAGTCTAATTGCGTCTATTCAGTTCTATTATATTTTGTTACTATATATCCCAGCTAATTCAGGTACGTAACTGTTTATTCAGGAATATTTGTGTTCTTGCTTAAATAATTTGCACTCGGTCATGGAATATAAATATAAAGAATATTGCAAACATTTATTTGTTAATTAATGTGACTATTCAAGAAGATTTGGAAGGAGGATCAAGTGCCACCGACACATTGGAAAGAAGGACACTTTATCAAAATACCAAAGAAAGGAGATCTGAGCAAATATGAGAATATAGAGGCATCACACTACTATCAGTACCAGGGAAAGTTTTCAGCAGAGTGTTGCTGAACCAGAGGAAAGACGCAGTAGACGCCCAACTTCGAGATCAACAGACTGGATTCCGTATGGATTTGTCGTGCACAGACCGAATTACGACACTACGGATCATCGTCGAACAATCAATTGAATGTAACTCATAGCTATACATCAATTTTACTGATTATGAAAAGGTGTTTGACAGTGTGGATAGGAGAACACTGTGAAAACGTATTCGACACTATAGAGTTCCTGAGAAGATTGTCAATATTATCCGGAACTCATACGACGTACTACAGTGCAAAGACGTGCATGGAAGACAGCTGACTGATGCATTCCAAGTAAGGACCGGAGTCAGGCAAGGCTGTCTACTCTCTCTCTTTCTTCTGGTGGTCGACTGGATTATGAAAACCTCGACATCAGAGGGAAAGCAAGAAACACTATGAACAGATCAAAACTAATTAGATGTTAGACACTAACACCATTGGATGCCGGCTCAGTGGTCTAATGGTTAAGTGCTCAGGCGCGAAGCCAGTAGGTCCTGGGTTCGAATCCCGCGGGGTGCGGGATCGTGGATGCGCACTGCTGAGGAGTCCCATACTAGGACGAAACGGCCGTCCAGTGCTTCCAGGTTTCCAACGGTGGTCTAACATCAATTAATTCATGATCTCAACCAAAAACTAATTAGACGATTTGGACTTCGCAGATAACCTAGCCCTCCTATCCCATACACACAAACAAATGCAGATGAAAACAGCTCGTGTAGCAACAGCCTCGCCAAGGTCCTCAAATACAACACGGAGAACACCAACCGCATCACACCTGATGGCGAAACTCTGGAAGGTGTGGAATCCTTCACGTACTTGGGTGGTAGCATCATCGATGAAGAAGGAGGATCGGATGCCGATGCAAAGGCAAGGACTAGCAAAGCAAGAGCCGCATTCCTACAATTGAAGAACACATGGAGCTCAAAACAACTATCAACCAATATCAAAGTCACAATCTTCAACACAAACGTCAACAAAATTCTACAATACGGAACTGAAACTTGGAGAACTAATCCAACCATCATCAAGAAGGTACAAGTATTTATAAATAGTTGTCTACACAAAATACTCAACATCCATTGACCGGATACCATCAGTAACAGTCTACTGTGGGAGAGAACAAATCAACTTCCGGCTGAAGAGGAAATTAAGAAAAGACGATGAAAGTGAATAGGATATATATTACGCAAATCACCAAACTGCATCACGATGCAAACCCTAACTCGGAATCGTGAAAGGAAGCGGGAAAGAGAAAGGCCAAAGAACACATTACGCTGAGAAATGATGACAGACATGAGGAGAATGACACATATAAGCGAACAATTGTTTTCAGTTAGATCGTCATCAGGCTTTACTCTAATATACATGAATATTTATACGAAAATTTTAAACCAATCAAGGCAATATGGGTCAATAACCACTATGAGATAGAATAAGTCACTACACATAATAGGTAAAAGTACAAGTTGATAGCATGAAGACATCCATTATTTGTTTGTAATGTTCCGCCTCTTTGTATTCTTCACTATCTAATTATTTACACACATCTTATTACGTAATGATTTTTAATGTTTTGTGATTACTATTCCTAGTCTATTTACCCATGTTTATTTGACCTTCTATTTCCAACGATTAACTATTGATAAGAGTTTTGTTATTGTATTTTATTATTCTCACTATTATCAGTTCACCTGTCTTCCTACTACTATCAACTTGTACTTTCACCTATTTTATGTGTAGTGACTTATTCTATTTCATAGTGATTATTGACTCATATTGACTTGATTGGTTTAAAATTTTCGTATAAATATTCATGTATATTAGAGTAAAGCCTGATGACGATCTAATTGAAAACAATATTGTTCACTTATATGTGTTGTTCTAGTTAAGTTATAACCGGCCATGGAAGGGATAGGGGGGTCACGTATTTCTTCTGTACACATAAATTGGGGTTATATGTACGAATTCCAATGGCTTCAGCTATATACAGGAGACGGGAACGGACTCCGTCGGGAAATGATGGAGGTATACGATAGATAACTCGAAATGATTTCAATTTATCTACTGCATGACCGCTATCAATAAGATGTGCTAGTATAGAACTGCGAATAGTTTTTCTCTGACCCTTTATGTACCAAGTTGGTAGATGTTCACTCATTCGTTGGTTAAGTTGCCTGGTAGTACGCCCTATATAGCTATCTCCACAGGAGCAGCTGAATTTGTAAATGCACATGGAAGAGGCCAACTCAGGTAACTTATCCTTCGTTTGAGTAGACATCGCTGGTCGACAAGAGAAGGTCAACGCAAGATTGGCTGCGTAGAATGTCTTGGTGATTACTTTGGTTAACCTATATTTCAGAGTGTCACTAGCCACATCCCCATTGAATTGCACATTCATGTATAAAGGTTTCTTACGAACAGTCGAAATCTCCGACTTCTTTATTATATCATACATGTACTTCTTAATGAAAGCGCTGGGGTAGCCGATCTCGGTCAGTGAGTTGTTGATAAATTCAAGCTCCTGACTTAGAGTGTCTACTGTACAGATCCTTTTGCTCTGCTCGTGAGACATCTGACCAAATTTCTCTTGTAACGGATGGGTGTGAAACTGCAGAAGTGAGTATATTGGCATGAAGAGGGGTTTCTTCTATACTTAATGTGCCTTCACTTCGTCTGCTTAGTGTGACGTCAAGGAAGTTCAGCTTCTTATCATGCTCGCTTTCACCAGTGAAAGTGATCGCTGGGTGAACACTGTTGAATTGATCTAGGAGTTCCTCTTTACTAGTGTTTTGATCTACGATAATGAAGGTGTCGTCAATGTATCGGCAATATAAATCAAGTTTCTTAATAGCCTCATTGAGAGGCCCATTTTCTAGCTTTGCTAGGAAGAGATCAGCTAAAATCGGGCCTAGAGGCGAGCCCATGGCTATCCCGTCTATTTGTCTATAGTAAGTATTGTTGAAGACAAAATGTACATTCAGAGTGCATCTTAGGAGCAGTTCCCTTAGGTTATCGTTAGGCAGGCCAATGTTGATTTGTTTCTTTGATATTTGCTTGCATATAAAATCAATAGTCTCTATAAGTGGCACGTTGGTGAACAAAGGAGAATGAACAACAATGGGATAGAACTGGAAATGTTTGCCGAGGATAGGGTTGGATGGAGAGTGTTGGTGGGCGGCCCATGCTCCATATGGAGTAACAGGCGTAAGTAAGTAAGTAAGAAACATATATCAAACTAAATTGATGCCAAGAAAAAACTAGTCAAATAGTTTAACAAAACCATCTATTCTATATTATAAATAATGAATCTTGTTTAAACCGCAAATATTTAGAAAAAAAAGGTCGTATTCTATTCATTGTATTATGAACATTTCTGACAGAATAAAGAAATATGAAATGTCAACAACATAGTTCATTTTGGGTATGGTCATATATGGCTTAAATTTAAATAGCAGATCATAAATATAATTGATGAGACTAATTTATGAACTACCTTTGAGCAAGGTTAAAGTGATCTTGAGAGAGAGTGCGTTTCGCGCCAAAATCCGAGACTTGTTATCTTATATCTGATTGGTTCGTCTATAAATTATAGTCTTGCCAAGAATGTTGATTAATTATTTAATTAATTGAATTGATGGAAATGGAAATCTTGTGAAATTTTTTAATAGATCTTATATGATCATTATATGAATGAATGAAATGAAGAATAAAACTACTGATTGAATAACATTCCATGTTCCAGCTTATTCAATCTTTTATGTAAAAAATTCAACACTATCCTGTTAGTATCATTAAGAGATCTAGATGTTTAAGAACAAGTGAAATATTGTAAACACAGTATCACCTTTATTGCCTAGACATTTAAGTTCGTTCACCTTGATTGATGATATTCTATTTACAATAGTTGAGATCATGAGTCAACTGAAGCTAGATCACCATTGAAAACCTGGAATAAATGTACGGCCCTTTCGTTCTATTTAGTCGAATAACTGTCATCTTAATGTCTTTAGTCCTGTTATTTGATTAATATAAAATGAATAAACTAGTATCCAACTTCTCAATTGATTGAACTGCATCATTGTTGATAATCCATATCATTCAATTGTGAATTAATTGACAGAAGTGGATAATGTTGTTTAGACAGGATTCGTTTTCATTAACTGTACTGATTCATTATTATTGGCTTTATTCAATATTGTATTTTTGGTACAATATAGAATTCTCAACACACAGTATTTCAACAAGTTTTAGTTCCTAATTTCTTGATCGATCCTGAGGATAAATATTGAGTGATCGTCGATTCGATGATAACAGTTCAGGAATCAACATCTGATTATTGTTCATTCTTTTCTATGCATGTTTCCAGCAATCACAATGTCTCTGACTTGGCTCTTTTGCAACATGTACAGCGAAATGTCGTCAACTTTTCATAAACGCACCTTAATAGAATATGAGATTAATAGGCATTATGACGTGTTAAATCAAATAGAAAAACAGATAATTTGTTGAAATATCCAGATGAAAGAACCAGGTAGCCCAGATATATACGAACGTTATGAAGTAATTCAAGTGGATAATTATTTTGAGAAGAAGCAATCTATATCAAGTTATGGGATGTCAACAATTCGATTCTCGGCTAATTGGAATGTTATAAAGCTATCATAGATGAGGATTTTTGCGAATAATAACTGTATTTTCTTCTTCCAGAATATTAAACTTTACTGATTCTGTGAAAAGACTAATGGTTATATTGGAAACATACCAATTCTAACTAACGAAAATAGTCGATTCACTCATTATTAAGAAACAAAGAACACTAAGTAGATATTTCTCCTTAATTTGAAACTCCTCCAAAGTAAATAGCTGTCAGTTTGCAAAACGTATCAATGTGAATTCATTCAGATCTCTTAAATAAAGTGTTACTATTAGATCAGTGAAACCGAATTCATTGATTCATGCTTTCAACTTCAAGTAATTACTTATTTTGAACGACTACCATTCATCAATAAATTGTCCATTTCATCTTATGTTACTAATTACAATAGTAAGTAGTAGCAAGCTAAATAAAAGGTCCATCAATCGATTTATTTTCCTTCTTAGTAAAAGTTAAAATAACAACAGAATAATCCAGTATACAGTTTTAAATAATTTATACGAATATTCGTCAAGATTAGGAAGAATAGTTTGGATGAAACGGAGAGAATTACTACAAACATCATCGAAATAGTACAAGTATTTATTAACAATTGTCTACGTATGATACTCATTGTTCGTTGTTGGCCGAATATCATCAACAACAACACGCTCTAACATAAAACAAATCAACATCCAGTTGAAGAGGAAATTAAGAAAACATGTTGGAAGTGTATGAGAAATACATTGCAACAATCACCAAATCACATCACGAGAGAAGCTTTCAGTTGTAATCTTGAAGGTGGAAGGAAAAGAGGCAGACGTAAGAACACTTCGTGTCGATAACTGGATACAGACATTAACAGAATGAATATGAATTGGAAACACGTAGAAAAGAAAATTAAGGACAGAGTTGATTGGAGAATCGTGGTAGGTGGCCTATGCTCAATTTATTCAAAACAATCAGGTCCAATCTTGTCATTGATACCTATGAATTTATTTCTTGTTTTCATAATATATTTTTTTTCATCATCACTATAGATAATATAAGTTGATTTATGCGAATAATCCTAAATCTATAATAATCTCAATACTATAAAACAACACCCCATCCCTCAACAAGAGACTGACCACGTAAAATTCAACCATTCGTTGCCATAGCCACCAAATACAACATTAAAAGTACAATGTGCACTTTATATATATATATATATATATATATATATATATATATATATATATATATATCGTATTATACAGAATTGAAATTTCATGTGATTATCTAATATACGATAGAACATTATACATCATAAATAATGATATGACACAACGAAGAAACTAGCGGGAAAACATAGTAAACCACAACGACCAGTCAATAACCAGAGAGGCAAGCCAGTCACTGAGATTCAAAAACAGAGGAATAGGTTTGTTGAACCAAAAAATCAATGCCACTTGATGTTGTTTACTTGTATCTTCCGAATGTTATTTAGGACTGTAACTGATCAGTCTCATACTAACATATGTACATCCTATGCCAACTGCTTCGATATTGCCTTAGATCATAAGCTTTATTAGCCAAGATGGATAGCTAAATGGATAACACGATGGCGTTTGAAGCGGACGGTACTAGGTTCGAGTTCCAGAGTGAGCATTAACTCTGAGATGCAGGTACATTCAGCTGACAAGTCACAAATGGGACGAAACGCGCATCCTAGCTATTATCCATCTTTGTTAACAAAACATTAATGATTCCAATCTGAATAACATGAGTTTAGTTAATGAGTTGTAATTTATGAATTTATGAAATATGAAAATAGATTGTTCAAAAACTAATTTCCTGAATTTCCAGGTAGTTTTGTTTTTGTTCTTCATGTTTGGAGTTTATCCGCAACGTTTTTAGTATTTAATAATCGTGAAGTATCCAGCACTTATGATGAATGCTGGACACTGTACCATAAATTACATAAATAGGTTCATTTCATTTTTTTAACTCATCAAGTTGACTTGACCATTACAAATGGTAATGCATCAAATATATAGGACAATTAAACAAAACAGAGTAACACATAATCCCAGCAAAATTGCAGTGAAAAGAATGAACGCAGTCAAATCAACTAGATGTTAAAGATACTTGAGTAAGACAACCAAACATTGAACAAATCATGATACATACATACATACATGCATACACATATACATACATACATACACACACACATACATACATACATACATACATAGAGGGTGAGGACCACTGAGGAAATCTTAGAGAGTTTCTTGTTTATCTATTGTTCGACGCCAAACCCTCAAACGATTAACGGTTTCTCTCCAGCAGAAGCTTTACTTGGCCGAAAAATGCGATCACATTTCGATGTCATTCGTCCCACGTCAGCTCTTGAGCCTCAACGAAACCTATCGATGTAGAAGCAGTTCAATCGACGTCATGGGGCACAAACGATTGTTCACGATAGGTCAAAAAGTACTTGCTATGGACTGTTATGGAAAAAATCCTACATGGATAGTTGGTCGGATCGTGCAAAAGAAAGGGAATATGGTTTATGAGGTGTCAGTTGGTTCAGAAGTTTCGGCGCGTTATGCTAACCAATTAAAGGAAACTCCAATATTTAGCAACGAGACTCGATATAGAATACCTCTTGACGTTCTGCTAGACTCCTATAAAATCAAAACCCCTAGAACAGACAGGCTAATTTCTGTGCAAGCAAGGAGTTATAACACTTCTTTATTGCCTAGACGATGAACAAATCGAAAACACAGGCTAGTCACTTAGTTGTAGTTGGACCCTAGCACGAGATCCTACGAATCTGCTGAAAGATGAGGTGTTAGCGGAATACAGATTGGATTAAAGCATATACCGTGCACGATTGTGATTGTGCACGCTGTTAGGTTGCTTCTTAACCAATGAGCGCCAGCGGATACTTGGAGAAGACTCTAAAATCTCATATAAAAACTATAAATATACTGACGTTTTTCTTAATGAGCTTCCTACCTCCATGTAACCTTGTTATCCGGAATATAATTTCGTTCCCGTTGAACCGTTCTATGATTTGGGGACTTGTCGAGTGAATCGGTGTCGAAGGATACTAAGCATTAGGAATAGCTGGGTCGTAATAACAGACATTAAAACATCAAGAATCATATGACGCCAGGAATTGAAGGGAAACTCTGCAAGTATGAAAAACACATGGGATTAACTGGAAAGGACAACCCAGAATATAGGTGGTTGGCGATTCTTGGTCGAAACCCAAATCCTCAAGAGATGCAATAGGCTAAAGTAAAAAAATCAACAAACATTTTGTATGTTAACAAAAAACCTTAATTTGAAGCTTAAATCATGCAGTATATAATTGATCCAATCTCATCTGTTCAGTGAATGAATAACAAATATCCTATCAATAATATTACAACCTAATATTTAGACTGTTATTACAGTTGTAGATTATAGTAATTTAAAAACTAATATGATGATATAATCTAGTTAGTGGAAACTATTCGAATTGAATTGTTTTTTCCTAAGTTCAATGTCCAGTTATTAGTTGAGGGAAATATTGAAAATTTTCTACTGACCAAAGCTTATTATTTATGTTACTTGCCATTACATGAGTTTCTGATTTTTGTTTAGTTCACTAAATGTAGATTGATTTCAGATATTAAAAACATTCCCAAAACAATAACAGTCAGAAAATGCGGATAAAATAAGTGAGATAAAGTCTAATTTGAATATTTATCATCTTCTTCTTCTACTACTACTACTACTACTACTACTACTACTACTACTACTACTACTACTACTACTACTACTACTACTACTACTACTACTACTACTACTACTACTACTACTACTACTACTACTACTACTACTACTACTACTACTGCTGCTGCTGCTGCTACTGCTGCTACTACTGCTGCTGCTGCTGCTGCTGCTGCTGCTGCTGCTGCTGCTGCTGCTGCTGCTGCTGCTGCTGCTGCTGCTGCTGCTGCTGCTGCTGCTGCTGCTGCTGCTGCTACTGCTACTGCTGCTACTACTACTACTACTACTACTGCTGCTGCTGCTGCTGCTGCTGCTGCTACTGCTGCTGCTGCTGCTGCTGCTGCTGCTGCTGCTGCTGCTGCTGCTGCTGCTGCTGCTGCTGCTGCTGCTGCTGCTGCTGCTGCTGCTGCTGCTGCTGCTGCTGCTGCTGCTGCTGCTGCTGCTGCTGCTGCTGCTGCTACTGCTGCTGCTGCTGCTGCTGCTGCTGCTGCTGCTGCTGCTGCTGCTGCTGCTGCTGCTGCTGCTGCTGCTGCTGCTGCTGCTGCTGCTGCTGCTGCTGCTGCTGCTGCTGCTGCTGCTGCTGCTGCTGCTGCTGCTGCTGCTGCTGCTGCTGCTGCTGCTGCTGCTGCTGCTGCTGCTGCTGCTGCTGCTGCTGCTGCTGCTGCTGCTGCTGCTGCTGCTGCTGCTGCTGCTGCTGCTGCTGCTGCTGCTGCTGCTGCTGCTGCTGCTGCTGCTGCTGCTGCTGCTGCTGCTGCTGCTGCTGCTGCTGCTGCTGCTGCTGCTGCTGCTGCTGCTACTGCTGCTGCTGCTGCTGCTGCTACTGCTGCTGCTGCTGCTACTACTACTACTACTACTACTACTACTACTACTACTACTACTACTACTACTACTACTACTACTACTACTACTACTACTACTACTACTACTACTACTACTACTACTACTACTACTACTACTACTACTACTACTACTACTACTACTACTACTACTACTACTACTACTACTACTACTACTACTACTACTACGAAGATTGTAATAATGAGACTAGTGAAGAAAAACAGAAATGTTTATTTTCGTGTTGATCTTGTTAGTTGTTCACTTATCAACCTTCACTTCTTTCATGTTAGTGTATGTGCGTGCACTTGTTGTCTTACACTTTACATGTCTGTAATTGATCCCCGTTCAGCTATAAATATCGATTCACTTTTAGCTAAATTGAGTTGGTTAACACGCCTTCTTCACCGAGCATCATTTCGCATAGCTCTCTTCACTTCGCTTCCTTTGCTTCGTTCCTTTGATCGTCTTCCTGGATCAACGATTGTACAAAATAAACGTATTCAAAACTTCATTCTCGTATTTGACTTATTTAATTCCATAGTTGAATTGATGAGCCAATTGAAGCTAAACCACCATTGAAAATCTGGAAGCACTAGATGGTCTTTTCGTTCTAGTACGGGATCACTCAGCAGTGCATATCCACTATCCCACATGTGAGATTCGAAACAAGGACTTTCGATCTCGCGCGCGAACGCTTAAGAACTAGATCATTGAGCCATCACTTAACGGTGTTAATGTCTAACATCAACTAGTCCACTACATTGCGCCACCATCCACAATTATCTTCAGTGAGTTTCTATCTCACAACAGATCTGGTTGAACTTCACTGGTGATGACTTCTCATTAGAAATCCAGGAAATACTTTTTGAAGCCAGTCACTAACGCGAGTTAATTCGACATTTATATACGAGAGTAACCAAAATATGTATATTTCGATAATTTGATAGCAATCATTATGCGATCCAAAATAAACTCAGATCTTGAGCCACTAAAAATGGAATTGGAAGAATCATGAAAAATATACAGATAAAATATTTCTTTGAGATCATGAACTGATTAATGTTAGACCACCACTGAAAATCTGGGAGCACTGGACGGCCATTTCGCCTATTGTGGGACTCCTCAGCAGTGCGCATACACAATCCCGCACCCCGCGAGATGTAGTGTATCAATGTAATCAGAGCTAATAACTTTAAGTTGTTAATAGTCTTTTCAATTATTAACATATCTAATTTTATCATCTGAAGTTGAACAAAAGTTCTAAGAGAGTTTCGTGTACTTATGAGTAAGTTTTGAATCTCATCTACTGGATATGAATGACAAGTTCCAATTATTAAATCAGTGCATATTTCATTTGTCTAAGTTATTGTATTAGTGTAAAATCGCTTCAACGGTATTCTTCTGTTTCACTGACCATCTCCAACAAAAAATCTTATACTTGTATGTGTCCATCAATAGTCTTAAAGTTGACTAGTTCTGACAGAATGTCATTTACAATTCTACTGAAACAATCAATCATGTAATTATGATTAAGGTGTTTTACAAAAGAATATATAGAGTATTAATTTTATGCTACGTAGTAATTCATTTGAATGAAATAATCAAGAAATCTTCCATTTGGAAAAGATGTGAATGTTGGGGATGGTTGGAAGAGAGTTAGGGGCGACCAAACCAAAAAGAGGTATCAGTCCTTGAAATCACTAACTTCTAATCTTAGTCATATTGGTAGATGTAGAGTACTTGGTTGGGGTCCGCCTTTAAATTATGCATATGATCACTGTTGTATTTGTGTTAACATGTGAGAATAACTAGTTAAGATCATAACATTTCATGAAGAAGAAGAAGTAGAAAGAAACATGCTCACTGACTTAGAAGATAGTTTTCTCAGGATTGTTGTATCATATCACACTTTCATTTTACTCTAGAGTAGTTAGTCTGTAGTTACTGCTAATCATATTGATAACAGGGGTACATTAGTTTTAACATAACTCAAAATTAATAATAACCTTTGTTTCATTTGAGTTTGGTGTCAGAATAAATCTAAATTTTTCTTCTATAAAACTATGAAATACTAGTTTTTTCTGTTCAGTCAATTAGTTTTCTTGTTTCGTATGGTATTTAAGAAAACTTTACTGATAAGTCAATCGTCCTAAACCTTACAGATTAATAGTTTTATTTTAAAAATCTTTCAACAGTAAACTCAAGTATTGACTTGGTTGTTACATTCCATTATGTTCATTGTTATCTCAACTTCAAGATTGTTACTTCACATACCTTCAATTATTAGCATCTAATTAATTTTCAACCTAATTATTATTAGGTGAACAAAATCGCTCTTTCTATTACTAGACACTAATGGTCAATATCGATTAGTTGTTCTTTGATTTATCTGCTAGTTCTACATTGTGTTATTTACCGTATGTAAACACTAATAGTATTACTTGTATTTATGTTAAACTATCAAATATGATATACTTACATCAGCATTCCCCATCCTTCCCAGTTGATATTCATCCTCTTGATCTTCCTCTTTTCCACTTCCCTTCAGGATCCCAAGTTAGGGCTTGCCTCGTGATGCAGTTTGGTGATTTGCGTAATGTATGTCCTATTCACTTTCATTGTCTTTTCTTAATTTCCTCTTCACCTGGAAGTTGATTTGTTCTCTCCCACAGTAGACTGTTACTGATGGTATCCGGTCAATGGATGTTGAGTATTTTGTGTAGACAACTATTTATAAATACTTGTACCTTCTTGATGATTAACTATTCAACATAGTTAATATAATCACATCTAAATCCTCCTACTAGCGTTTTCTAAATTAATGCATTTCATTTGCTTATATATATGGTGAATATGAAGGTTGTGACCAATTCCTGAGTAATTGCTTAAAGATCCCTATCATATTAAAAGACTGATATTTGAACGAAGAATATTCTCTTCAAGTTCTACAAATATCTCATATCGAAATCAATAATCGGAAAAGTGGCCAGGTGAAAGACAAAGTGCATCGTTTAAAGCTAAAGCATGTGAATTGTAGGATTGTCAAATGATATACACTAAAATTGTTTATGTTGATATTTTACCGATAATAATTAAATAAAAGTGCAGAAAAAAACAGCAACAAAAAATAACACAGAAACAGACCCATTAAGGGAATTAGGGCCAAGGAAGGATGAGAGGTTGGACAAATCGTTTCTGCACGCAAAGTTCAGGCTTGAGTTTGTGGATTGCCAGTGCCTCTGTGGTGCATAAAATATTGATTCGAACCCCCTTCGATCCAGTTACTTTGCCTCTGTAGACTGCCTTAAATGAAGAATCCTTTGGAACGATGTGTCCACAGTTGATTAAGTCCTTCTGTATCGAACTCGACAGCGTAGATAGTGTAGATAGGAGGACATTATGGAAACTTCTTCGACACTACGGAGTTCCTAAGAAGATTGTCAATATTATCCGGAACTCATACGACGTACTACAGTGCAAAGTAGTGCATGGAAGACAGCTGACAGATGCATTCCAAGTAAGGACCGGAGTCAGACAAGGCTGTTTACTCTCTCCCTTCCTCTTTCTTCTGGTGGTCGACTGGATTATGAAGACCTCGACATCTGAAGGAAAACACGGAATACAATGGACAGCTCAGAATCAATTAGACGATTTGGACTTCGCAGATGACCTAGCCCTCCTATCACGTACACACGAACAGATGCAGGCAAAGACAGTCAGTGTAGCAGCAGTCTCTGCATCAGTAGGCCTCAGCATACACAAAGGGAAAACCAAGGTCCTCAAATTCAAAGCGGAGAACAGCAATCCAATCACTCTTGATGGCGAAACTCTGGAAGATGTAGAGTCCTTCACATGCCTAGGAAGCATCATCGGTGAACAAGGAGGTTCAGATGCAGACGTAAAGGCGAGGATTGGCAAAGCAAGGGTCGCGTTCCTACAATTGAACGAACATATGGAACTCAAAACAACTTTCAACCAATATCAAAGTGAGAATCTTCAATACGAACGTCAAGGCAGTTCTACTGTATGCAGCTGGAACTTGGAGAACTACAACAACCACAATCAAGAAAGTACAAGTATTTATAAATAGCTGTCTACGCAAGATACTCAACATCCATTGGCCGGATACCATCAGCAATAGCCTTCTGTGGGAGAGAACAAACAAACTTCCAGCTGAAGAAGAAATTAGGAAAAAACGATGGAAATGGATAGGACATACATTACGCAAATCACCAAACTGAATCACGAGGCAAACCCTAACTTGGAATCCTGAAGCGAAGCGGAAAAGAGGAAGGCCAAAGAACACATTACGTCGGATAATAGAAGCAGATATGAAAAGGATGTATAGGAACTGGAAGGAGCTAGAAAGGAATGCCCAGGACAGGGTTGGATGGAGAATGCTGGTGAGCGGCCTATGCTCCTTCACGAGGAGTAACAGGCGTAAGTATGTAAGTAAGTACTTTCATTATTCGCGAATAAGATAGTGACCTCAATGACATCTTGAATATTTTCAATAACTGTCACCCATCAATCCAATTTACCTTAGAAGCAGAGAGAAACCATGAATTTCAATTTCTTATTATCCGTTTTAAAAGTTTGCCTGACGGTTTTTTTTACAGAGATCGATATAAAAACCTATTTGGAATGGACAATACATGAACTTCCATAGTTGGGTTCCATTAAGTAGATAAAGGAACTTAACTTATTCTTTATCCTCGAGGATCAAGCGAAATTGTTCCAATGACACAATAGATGGGCAATTATTTCATCTTCGACAGACCCTCATAAAAAATGGTTATCCACCGAGATTCATTGATTGAAACATGGCAGCTACACTTCATGACAAAGCACTGACAGTAGAGAAGAAAAGTCTATTTATGAATATGGAATTTAAAGGAGACACGGCTGCCGAAATCCTAAATAAACGGATTTCTAAATTTCGATAATGCAATGAGAAGACGAAAATTATCAGAACTATGTGATATATTAGCGCAATACATTTCGAACAATCTGGTCACACATATACTTGTTAAGAGCATTTATATATAAAAATAAAAGGTCAACTAGACAGGAAACGGGGTAAGAGGAGATAAGGATAATGATAAGAGTAATAATAATAATAATAATGTGAACACAATTTGAAACCTAATCACTCTGGATAATAAGTCAATATTACCAGGGTAGGTTTAAGGTAAGAACAAACTGTTTTTGAACACATAAAGGGGGTTTGAATTTTCGTATGGCTAAGGCTTCAATGAACCTTAGTATACGCCCTTTTACACTTTTATACAGCACTACAAAAGCTGAATTTAGATCAATCTTGTGACCTGTTTCAATTATATGTTTAGCAATAGAGGATGATGGATGTTTATCCTCTGCTCTTATCGGTTCACTTGATTGTATTTGTTTCTGAAGCCATTTGGGTACATGTTCACTCACCCTAATGTTGAGATCACGATTACTCCTCCCTATGTATGTGTGACCACACACACATTTAAATTGGTAAACACAGTGGGATGTGACGCAATCGTTTCCATGTACTTTAGGTTTTGAATGAAGCATGCACCTTGTTCTTTCTTTGATGATGACCTTTGCTGCGCAATAGGTTTTATTGATGACTGATTTAAGTCGTTGTTTCAGTAAAAGGCTATTTGAATCACCTCTGAATGGTAAGGTGATGTAGACAGGCTTTTTCTCTACCGAGGCTACAGTAGGTCTCGCTGAACCATGGACTTTCCATCTATTTATGAATTTCAAAGGATAGCCATTTTCTATTAACGTTTTATTTAACAACTTTACATCATCATCAATGGCGTCATTGGTACAAATACGGTCGAGTCTGTTGAAAAGACACCTTATCAAACCACGTTTGTATTGCACAGGGCAATAACTATAATAACTAAGATATTGACCTGTCCACGTTGGGTTTCTAAAAATAGATCGCTTTACTGAACCATCTTCTCGTCTACTCAGGAGTATATCTAGGAAGGGAAGCTGATCGTTTTCTCTTCTTCACATGAGAGACTAATATGGTTTTGGAGAGTGTTGAGTTTATTTAATAAACCGTACATATCCTCTTTTTCTCACAAACAACTAAGATATCGTCCACATATCTCTTATAAAGTGACATGTTTCCGATTAATTCATCAGTCTGATTTTCAACATGTGCCATGAACACATCTGCTAGTAATGGTCCTAGCGGACTACCCATAGCAACTCCATCAATCTGACGAAAGTATTCACCTTCAAAAGTGAACTGAACTTTGTCAGTACATAGTAATAGTAAATCTTTAAGAAGTTTTACAGGTACACGTGATTGAAAATTGTTTTCAGATATGTAATCACATAATATATCAATCGTTTTTCTTAAAGGTACATTTGTAAACAAGGAATTTACATCAAATGAACACATTGTCTTTTCCTTGATATTAATGTCATCTAAATGATCAACCAGTTCAAAAGAATCCTTTAGAGAATACTTACATAGATGTCTTCGAATAGGATCCAACAACTTTGCTAACCATTTAGCCAGATTATGTGTAGGTGATCTGCACATTGATAGAATTGGACGTAAAGGAACATCAGGTTTGTGAATTTTAGGCAGTCCATATAAATGAGGGTACTCGGAACCCATAGGTTTTAGAAAGTTAAATTCCTCTTTATTAATAATATTCATGAGTAGCAATTTTTCTAGGTTTGAATTTACTCTTCTTTCTAGTTTGCTGATACCTCCAAATTCAACATCAGGCATAAATTTACTGTCATCACTAAGGATAGATAACATCTTACTTTTATATTCACATTTATTCATGATAACTACGCCTGATCCTTTATCAGGTTTTAACAAGACAATATCAGAGTTTGATCGTAGTTCTTTTAATGATTTAAAGTGCTGAGAAGTTAATATGCTTCTCTGCTTCGGGCCAACACTATGAAATTGGTGTGCTATATCCACTAGTTTAGCTTTACACCAGCTTTGATTATTTGAAGACGTAGGGGTTAGAGTACTCAGTTGATCATATAAATTTTCAAACTGGGCATTTATTTCCAATTCAGACATTTGCGTTATAGGGACGGAGAAATTAAAACCAAGAGGAAGGGCTTCCTTTTCATTAGCAGATAATACAATGGAAGATAAATTAGTGACATACTTTTCAGGATTTACTGGGAATAAATTAACTTGATTAGTAATAATACAAGATTTTTCGAGCTTATTACTAATCCTTTCCTTTGTTTTCGAAATGACATTACTGCAAAAGTTGGTGAATTTAATATGGCAGACTATAGATATTTCATTTAATATAGGCAATGCTTGAGTGTGTAATTCAATTAAATTGATCAGTTTGTCTTGGCACTTATCTATATATGATTTCGACAATCGAATAAGATTTGAAATATTTGGTTGTAATTTACTTGAACGTAAATTCTTGTATAGTTGATTTGGGAATATGTGACTCGTCAAACAAGATTTGTAGAAGTTCAGTTTCACGCGTTCCGATACAATTTTACATTTAAGGTTGACAAGTTCATCTAACCTTTTGATAGTATGTGCAGGGAGTCTTCTTTTAAGAAATTTAAAACAATTAGTCCCTTTGATAAATTTCGATAATGCAATGAGAAGACGAAAATTATCAGAACTATGTGATATATTAGCGCAATACATTTCGAACAATCTGGTCACACATATACTTGTTAAGAGCATTTATATATAAAAATAAAAGGTCAACTAGACAGGAAACGGGGTAAGAGGAGATAAGGATAATGATAAGAGTAATAATAATAATAATAATGTGAACACAATTTGAAACCTAATCACTCTGGATAATAAGTCAATATTACCAGGGTAGGTTTAAGGTAAGAACAAACTGTTTTTGAACACATAAAGGGGTTTGAATTTTCGTATGGCTAAGGCTTCAATGAACCTTAGTATACGCCCTTTTACACTTTTATACAGCACTACAAAAGCTGAATTTAGATCAATCTTGTGACCTGTTTCAATTATATGTTTAGCAATAGAGGATGATGGATGTTTATCCTCTGCTCTTATCGGTTCACTTGATTGTATTTGTTTCTGAAGCCATTTGGGTACATGTTCACTCACCCTAATGTTGAGATCACGATTACTCCTCCCTATGTATGTGTGACCACACACACATTTAAATTGGTAAACACAGTGGGATGTGACGCAATCGTTTCCATGTACTTTAGGTTTTGAATGAAGCATGCACCTTGTTCTTTCTTTGATGATGACCTTTGCTGCGCAATAGGTTTTATTGATGACTGATTTAAGTCGTTGTTTCAGTAAAAGGCTATTTGAATCACCTCTGAATGGTAAGGTGATGTAGACAGGCTTTTTCTCTACCGAGGCTACAGTAGGTCTCGCTGAACCATGGACTTTCCATCTATTTATGAATTTCAAAGGATAGCCATTTTCTATTAACGTTTTATTTAACAACTTTACATCATCATCAATGGCGTCATTGGTACAAATACGGTCGAGTCTGTTGAAAAGACACCTTATCAAACCACGTTTGTATTGCACAGGGCAATAACTATAATAACTAAGATATTGACCTGTCCACGTTGGGTTTCTAAAAATAGATCGCTTTACTGAACCATCTTCTCGTCTACTCAGGAGTATATCTAGGAAGGAAGCTGATCGTTTTCTCTTCTTCACATGAGAGACTAATATGGTTTTGGAGAGTGTTGAGTTTATTTAATAAACCGTACATATCCTCTTTTTCTCACAAACAACTAAGATATCGTCCACATATCTCTTATAAAGTGACATGTTTCCGATTAATTCATCAGTCTGATTTTCAACATGTGCCATGAACACATCTGCTAGTAATGGTCCTAGCGGACTACCCATAGCAACTCCATCAATCTGACGAAAGTATTCACCTTCAAAAGTGAACTGAACTTTGTCAGTACATAGTAATAGTAAATCTTTAAGAAGTTTTACAGGTACACGTGATTGAAAATTGTTTTCAGATATGTAATCACATAATATATCAATCGTTTTTCTTAAAGGTACATTTGTAAACAAGGAATTTACATCAAATGAACACATTGTCTTTTCCTTGATATTAATGTCATCTAAATGATCAACCAGTTCAAAAGAATCCTTTAGAGAATACTTACATAGATGTCTTCGAATAGGATCCAACAACTTTGCTAACCATTTAGCCAGATTATGTGTAGGTGATCTGCACATTGATAGAATTGGACGTAAAGGAACATCAGGTTTGTGAATTTTAGGCAGTCCATATAAATGAGGGTACTCGGAACCCATAGGTTTTAGAAAGTTAAATTCCTCTTTATTAATAATATTCATGAGTAGCAATTTTTCTAGGTTTGAATTTACTCTTCTTTCTAGTTTGCTGATACCTCCAAATTCAACATCAGGCATAAATTTACTGTCATCACTAAGGATAGATAACATCTTACTTTTATATTCACATTTATTCATGATAACTACGCCTGATCCTTTATCAGGTTTTAACAAGACAATATCAGAGTTTGATCGTAGTTCTTTTAATGATTTAAAGTGCTGAGAAGTTAATATGCTTCTCTGCTTCGGGCCAACACTATGAAATTGGTGTGCTATATCCACTAGTTTAGCTTTACACCAGCTTTGATTATTTGAAGACGTAGGGGTTAGAGTACTCAGTTGATCATATAGATTTTCAAACTGGGCATTTATTTCCAATTCAGACATTTGCGTTATAGGGACGGAGAAATTAAAACCAAGAGGAAGGGCTTCCTTTTCATTAGCAGATAATACAATGGAAGATAAATTAGTGACATACTTTTCAGGATTTACTGGGAATAAATTAACTTGATTAGTAATAATACAAGATTTTTCGAGCTTATTACTAATCCTTTCCTTTGTTTTCGAAATGACATTACTGCAAAAGTTGGTGAATTTAATATGGCAGACTATAGATATTTCATTTAATATAGGCAATGCTTGAGTGTGTAATTCAATTAAATTGATCAGTTTGTCTTGGCACTTATCTATATATGATTTCGACAATCGAATAAGATTTGAAATATTTGGTTGTAATTTACTTGAACGTAAATTCTTGTATAGTTGATTTGGGAATATGTGACTCGTCAAACAAGATTTGTAGAAGTTCAGTTTCACGCGTTCCGATACAATTTTACATTTAAGGTTGACAAGTTCATCTAACCTTTTGATAGTATGTGCAGGGAGTCTTCTTTTAAGAAATTTAAAACAATTAGTCCCTTTGATAAATTTCGATAATGCAATGAGAAGACGAAAATTATCAGAACTATGTGATATATTAGCGCAATACATTTCGAACAATCTGGTCACACATATACTTGTTAAGAGCATTTATATATAAAAATAAAAGGTCAACTAGACAGGAAACGGGGTAAGAGGAGATAAGGATAATGATAAGAGTAATAATAATAATAATAATGTGAACACAATTTGAAACCTAATCACTCTGGATAATAAGTCAATATTACCAGGGTAGGTTTAAGGTAAGAACAAACTGTTTTTGAACACATAAAGGGGGTTTGAATTTTCGTATGGCTAAGGCTTCAATGAACCTTAGTATACGCCCTTTTACACTTTTATACAGCACTACAAAAGCTGAATTTAGATCAATCTTGTGACCTGTTTCAATTATATGTTTAGCAATAGAGGATGATGGATGTTTATCCTCTGCTCTTATCGGTTCACTTGATTGTATTTGTTTCTGAAGCCATTTGGGTACATGTTCACTCACCCTAATGTTGAGATCACGATTACTCCTCCCTATGTATGTGTGACCACACACACATTTAAATTGGTAAACACAGTGGGATGTGACGCAATCGTTTCCATGTACTTTAGGTTTTGAATGAAGCATGCACCTTGTTCTTTCTTTGATGATGACCTTTGCTGCGCAATAGGTTTTATTGATGACTGATTTAAGTCGTTGTTTCAGTAAAAGGCTATTTGAATCACCTCTGAATGGTAAGGTAATTTCTAAATCATTGAATAAGACATTCCACGCAGATAAGCTCCGAGTCATTTTCTCTAGCCGACCTACCATTCTGGGTGTCTAAAGGGCAAACTTCCGCTTTGGGCCACTTCAATGTGTATATATAAACTTACTTGCTCATGTGGGGCATGCTACATAGGCCGCAGAAAGCGATCACTATCCAAACGCATCTCGGAACATTATCCGGCCTGATTCTTAAAAGGGGAACGAAAACAATCACGTGTTCGATACTTACTTAATTACTTACTGACTTACTTACTTGCGCCTGTTACTCCTCGTGAAGGAGCATAGGCCGCTCACCAGCATTCTCCATCCAACCCTGTCCTGGGCATTCCTTTCTAGCTCCTTCCAGTTCCTATACATCCTTTTCATATCTGCTTCTATTATCCGACGTAATGTGTTCTTTGGCCTTCCTCTTTTCCGCTTCGCTTCAGGATTCCAAGTTAGGGTTTGCCTCGTGATTCAGTTTGGTGATTTGCGTAATGTATGTCCTATCCATTTCCATCGTTTTTTCCTAATTTCTTCTTCAGCTGGAAGTTTGTTTGTTCTCTCCCACAGAAGGCTATTGCTGATGGTATCCGGCCAATGGATGTTGAGTATCTTGCGTAGACAGCTATTTATAAATACTTGTACTTTCTTGATTGTGGTTGTTGTAGTTCTCCAAGTTCCAGCTGCATACAGTAGAACTGCCTTGACGTTCGTATTGAAGATTCTCACTTTGATATTGGTTGAAAGTTGTTTTGAGTTCCATATGTTCGTTCAATTGTAGGAACGCGACCCTTGCTTTGCCAATCCTCGCCTTTACGTCTGCATCTGAACCTCCTTGTTCACCGATGATGCTTCCTAGGCATGTGAAGGACTCTACATCTTCCAGAGTTTCGCCATCAAGAGTGATTGGATTGCTGTTCTCCGCTTTGAATTTGAGGACCTTGGTTTTCCCTTTGTGTATGCTGAGGCCTACTGATGCAGAGACTGCTGCTACACTGACTGTCTTTGCCTGCATCTGTTCGTGTGTACGTGATAGGAGGGCTAGGTCATCTGCGAAGTCCAAATCGTCTAATTGATTCTGAGCTGTCCATTGTATTCCGTGTTTTCCTTCAGATGTCGAGGTCTTCATAATCCAGTCGACCACCAGAAGAAAGAGGAAGGGAGAGAGTAAACAGCCTTGTCTGACTCCGGTCCTTACTTGGAATGCATCTGTCAGCTGTCTTCCATGCACTACTTTGCACTGTAGTACGTCGTATGAGTTCCGGATAATATTGACAATCTTCTTAGGAACTCCGTAGTGTTGAAGAAGTTTCCATAATGTCCTCCTATCTACACTCTCTAAACTGTCGAATGCCTTTTCATAATCAATGAAGTTGATTTATAGTGATGAGTTCCACTCAACTGATTGTTCGATGATGATCCGTAGTGTCGCAATTTGGTCTGTGCACGACCGATCCTTACGGAATCCAGCCTATCGATCTCGAATTTGAGCGTCCACTGCATCCTTCATCCGGTTCAGCAACACTCTGTTGACAACGTTTCCTGGTATTGACAGTAGTGTAATGCCTCTGTAGTTTTCACATTTGCTCAGATCTCCTTTCTTTGGAATCTTGACGAGGTGTCCTTCTTTCCAGTCCACCGGCACTTGTTCCTCCTCCAAAATCTTTTTGAATAGAAGATAAAGCATGCTTGTGGTTGCTTCGATGTCTAATTTCAGTGCTTCAGCTGGTATGTTGTCAGGTCCTGCTGCTTTCCCACACTTGATTCGTCTGACGGCCATTCTGATTTCTTCCGTCGTTGGTGGGTTGACGTCTATAGGAAGATCTATGTGTGCTGCTTCGATGTCCGGTGGATTCATTGGAGCCGGCCTATTCAGGAGTTCCTCGAAGTATTCTACACATCTGTTCCGCTGTTGTTGAATATCAGTGATTGGCTTGCCTTCTTTGTCTTTAACCGGTCTCTCTGGTTTACTGTATTTCCCTGCTAGTTTCTTCGTTGTATCGTGAAGCTGTTTCATATTTCCTTCTCTAGCAGCTTTTCTGCCGTCGTTGTTAGTTCTTCCACATATTTATTCTTGTCGGCTCTAATGCTCCTCTTCACTTGTTTGTTTGCTTCTATGTATTCAGTTTGTGCTTGGACTTTCTCTGCTCGTGTTCGGCTGTTGTTTATTGCTGCCTTCTTGTTCTTCCTTTCTTTGATCTTGTCCAGAGTTTCTGTAGAGGTCCATTCCTTATGATGGTATTTCTTTAGAGCGAGAACCTCTTGACACGTTGAAGTTAATGCTTCCTTGATACCTTTCCAGTTGTCCTCCATACTAGTTTCTTCTTCCTTCAGTAGATCTTGTAAGGCTTGGAACCTGTTGTTGAGAGCTATCTTGAATTCATTGAGTTTGTCAGTATCTCGAAGGAAGGCTGTATCGAACCTTTGTATTTCTGTTTTATCCAGTTGTCCAGTTCTTCTTTAGCTTCAGTTTTAAATTGGCCACAACTAGGTGGTGATCTGAAGCTATATCAGCACCTCTCCTGGTTCTCACATCTTCCATTGTCCTTTGGAATTTTTTGTTGATGCAAATATGATCTATCTGGTTATCTGTGGTGTGATCCAGTGAGATCCATGTAGCCTTGTGTATACGTTTGTGTGGAAATATTGTGCCTCCTATGACTAATTTGTTGAATGCACATAGATTTGCAAATCTTTCTCCATTTTCGTTTCTCTCTCCCAGTCAGTCCATGTCGTCCCATAATATCTTCATATCCAGTGTTGTCTATTCCGACTTTGGCATTTAGATCTCCCATCAGAATAGTTAGGTCCTTTCTTGGGCATTTCTCTATGATTGACTGCAGCCGCTCGTAGAATTGATCTTTAATGTCGTCGTTGCTATCATTGGTGGGTGCATAACATTGGATAATATTCAGTAAGATCCCCTCCTTCTTTGTTTTGAATGATGCTTTGATGATTCTGGATCCGTGAGATTCCCATCCTACAAGTGCATTTCGTGCTACTTTGGACAACATAAGAGCGACTCCCTGAGTGTGTGGAGCATTGTCCTCTTCGTGACCGGAGTATAGCAGCATCTCTCCCGTAGCTAGCCTTTTCTGTCCAGCTTTGGTCCAGTGTGTTTCGCTGATTCCCAGTACTGCTAAGTTGTATCTCCTCATTTCCATTGCTATTTGACTGGTCTTCCCGGTTTCCCACATTGTTCGAACGTTCCATGTACCTATAAAAATTTTTGCTCTGGTTGTTAGAAGGGGAATCGGCCTCGTGGCTTCCGAAGGAGCTCGGCTTTCACCATGAAGCGTCATAATTCTTCTAAATCAAGACCTTCTAACTCCCAGGGCAGAGTTAAAATGGTTTGGATTATTTTTTCTGGTAAGCGTTTTTTTAGCGAGTTAGTTTTCTACGGGATGGGGACGCTAACGCCATGCCCAACCCTCCTGCTTTACCCGGGCTTGGGACCGGCAGTAACCCTATAAGGGCTACAGGCGGAGTTAAATAATGAAAGTGTCATCTCTTATATAAATGAAATCTCTCAATTATTGGACAAAGTACCGAATTTTCTAGATTAGTCATGAAACAGTCAGCCAGGAGAGGACCGAATAGAGAGCCCATTGCAACTTCATCTATTTGTCTATAGAAAACATCATTAAATCTAAATTGCACGTTGAGCGTGCATCATAGAAGTAGATCTTTAAGGTATTGTTTCATGATACAAATATCGAGATTATTGTTTTCAATACAGTCACATAAAAAGCAAATGGTTTCTGTGAGGGGAACATTTGTATCAACATTAACAATTTTATTCTATTTTGTTTGACAATCCTACAATTCAGAAGGAGTTTTGTGTAGATTTTAGAAATTTCACTGATTGAATTCATGAGTTAATTCAAGCTAGACCACAATGGAAAACCTGGAAACACTGGACGGCCGTTTCATCCTAGTATGAAACTCCTCAGTAGTGCGCATCCACGATACCGCAACCCGCGAGGTTCGAACCCACGACCTATCAGTCTTGCGCCAGGCGCTTAACCAACTAGACCACTGAGCCGGCCTGCATCCAACGGTGTTAATGTCTAACTTCAACCAATCCACCGAGTTGCACCACCGTACACCATTGTCTTCAGTGAGTTGATCTCTCGCAACAGACCTGGTTGAACTCCACTGGTAACGGCTCCTCCTACAATTCATATGCTTTAACTTTAAGCGATGCACTTTACCACCAACCTGACCACTTTTCCGATTATTAATTTGGATATCGGATAAATGTAGAACCTGAAGATTATATTCTTCGTTCAAATATTAGTCTTTTAATAAGATGAGGAATTATGAATGAGTCCGTATCCGAAAAGACATCGATTGTGATCTCGTTTGCACCTAGATGTTTGAAATGATTGTGAAAAACTTCAAATAGTAGCTATCCCATGTACCCAAACAACTTGGATTGAAGATCCACATAAGATCTTCAACTTCTAACAAACTTGGAAAGGTTACAGCCAATCTGAAAAGACGAAGATCAGCGGAATCTGGTAGGTTAAACTTGATGATCATCAATGATGGTGGTCTAGTTTTGATAGTTAGGTTGACTGACATATTAGCTAAACTGGAAGTAGGATGTAATTACGTGTGACTAATTCCAGTTTGTAATAAGGTACTAAAGTCCTCTAATGATGACTATACACACTACCTATGTGTGTTGAAACAACCAACTGAGCATTATTGAAGCTAGGCGTTTGTTAACACATAGGTATCTCACATCGATTGACAAGACCCTGAATCTTCGCAGATATGGTGGCCGGGACATTTTTTGTGTATATTCAATCACCTCCTAACTCTTCGGGCAGAGTTGAGTAGTATAGGAATAGATTGAGAGAAAACTATGAGTAGCAAAACTTCACATTAGTCTACGAAGTCACTGACTGTTGGGCTGAGCCATTTCGCTAACTAAAGACCTATTTGAGGTCGGTGTGGCATCCGTGATTAATAGTTAGAGACACTAAATGAAATGGTTCAGAACTTGTTACAGAGATGCAGATATATTCACTCATCTTCTTTCCCTTCATGAGCTTCATTGATATCAACTCGTAGTTTTAGTTTCTCTAAACCATCCTCCCCTTAAATTTATTCGCAAACACTGGATATGTTTTATTATACTATGAACATTTCAACTTTTCTTTAATCTCACTTCGTCGTACTGATTAAACTTCATGGACATCGCGAATGCACATTTGTGTTAAGCTAAACGTTGATTATGATTGTGTACAAGACGTTTCGTAGACCAGTTAATAAAGTAATCAACTGGGTTTTCTTCTCAGTTCTAGTTATATTCACCTCTATCAGGTATGAGTCGGTAATTTTCTAAACATTAAGTGTTTTGTAGGCATCGTTTGAGAACAAGATTTACATTATACGTCCTTCTATTCACATTGTCAACCTCTCCTTCATAGTCAAGGAATTTGACGTATACTGGCATCTTCCATTCAGTTGATAGTTCAACGATGATCCGTACTGTCATTATTTGGTATTTGCACGATCGATCCTTACGGAATCCAGTCTGTTGATCTCGAAGTTGGGCGTCTACTGAATCTTTTATTTGGTTCGCCAACACTCTGTTGACAACGTTTCCTGGTACTGACAGAAATGTGATGCCTCTATAGTTCTCATATTTGCTCAGATCTCCTTTCTTTGGTATTTTGATGAAGTGTCCTTCTTTCCAGTTTATTGGCACTTCTTCTTCTTCTTCTTCCTCCCAAATACTCCTAAATAGAACGTGGAGCATGTTTGTAGTCGCTTATTCGCTTATCAACCTTGATTGTTTTTATGTAAGCGTATGTGTGTGCATTTCTTGTCTTACTCATCACATGTTTGTAACTTATTTTTGTTCGACTATAAATATCGATCCATGCTTGGTTAAATCGAGTTGGGTCGCATGCCTTTTCCAAAGCGCATCATTTCGTTTCACTTCGTTTCCTTGATCGTCTGTTCGGATCAATAATTGCATGAATAATACATATTAGGAATGCACTCTCATATTTGACTTGTTTAATTCCGTTATTCACCGACGAGATTTAAGTCGAGGATAATACACGAGGATTGGCTACATGTATAACGATAACGATAACGATAACGAGAATCAGTATACGATCTGATTGGAGTCAGATCTCGGGCCACTAAAAGTTATCTTGAATACATTGAGTTTGCCAGTATGTTGAAGGATGTCTGTGTTAAACCTATGTAATGCTGTTTCTTTAGTTGTTCAGTAGTTCTTTAGTTTTAGTTTCATCTTAGCAACTACCAGTTGGTGATAATCTGAAGCTATGTCAGCTACTCTATTTGTTCTCACGTCCTCTATGGATCTTCTGAATATTTTTATCGGTGCAAATATGATCTATCTGTGTTCCGGTGATATATATGTAGTTTTGTATATGCGTTTGTGTGGAAGTATTATGACGCTTATAATCGATTCGTCGAATGCACATGAATTTGCAAATCTCTCAGCACTGTCGTTCGTTTCTACTGGTCAGTCTATGTCGTTTCATGATATCTTCATAACTATTATTGTCCATTCCGATTTTGGCGTTTAGACCACCTGTCCGGTAGATCTGTTCGTTTCCAGGTCACTTCTCTACGATCGACAACAGCCCCTCATGAAACTGACCTTTATCGTGTTCGTTACTATCATTACTGGGTGCATAACACTGGATAACATTCATTGTGATTGCCTCCTTCTTTGTTTTGAAGAATGCTTTGATGATCCTTAATGCATGAGATTCCCACCCAATAGTGCATTTCATGCTTCTTTGCATAGCATTAAAGCAACTCCCTGAACGTGTGTAGCATTTTCTTCCTCGTGACCAGAGTATGGCAGTGTCTCTCCTGAATCGATCCTTTTCTGTCTGTCTTGGGTCCAATGTGTTTCACTGATTCCGAGCACAACCAAGTTGTATCTCCTTACTTCGTTGCTATTTGATTGGTCCTTCCGGTTTCCCACATTGTCCAAACATCCCATGTACATTTGTTAATTATTTTTCTGTTTGTTAGAGGGGACATGGAGCTCGTGGTTTCCGAAGAATCTCCTCTTTCACTATGTAGCGGCATAATTCTTGTAAATGAAGATCCTTCAACTTGGAAGACAGAGTTTAAACGGTTTAAATTGTGCTCTCTGATTAGTGTTTGTTGGAAGAAGTTGTTTTCTACAGGATGGGGTTGCTGACCGTATGTCCAACCCTCATATTTTATCCATACTTGAAACCATCAGTTACTTTAGAAAGGCTACTATCTATAGCCTTTCTATCACTAAGCATCTCATGATAAGCAAGTTATTAATTGATAAAGTTAAGCCTACATTGTTTTTGTTTTGTTTTAATCTTCCTTCTCATATAATCAATTTTAATAATCAGTCATTTAAACTTTTCTTTTTTACATTCCGTTTATTGTTATGTTAATGTTCTGATCAGTATGTAGTTGGTATTGAATTTTTATATTCTTATATTTAACGGTATGTCACTGTTCAAGGATGGTGTGTAGCTAATTAACAAAGAAATATTTCTTCACTAAATTTGCTTTTTTTTCTCACCGTAGGCTTTCTTAAAGCAATAATCTAATGATGCCGACTTCTCAGTCTACAAATTTGATAACGTCTAATATGTAGAAACAAAATGTATGCATCTGACAATAGACTACTCAGAGTCGTACTCAGATGACCCAAATAGAAACATACTAGACTATTGATATAGGAGAGATTAATAGACGAAATCAAATATTCAGTGCACAGAAATGTGCGTACTGCTGCTATGCAGATTATTGATAAGATGGTTTCAGTTTCTCATGTGAGCAGTAGATTATACAGAAATGGTATATATATCCTGAACTTAACATTTGCAACTGGTTGAGTTTACTGAAACTGAACAATATTCTGTATGAGATCAAATGTCATGATTGTAATGCAGCCTATGTTGGAGAAACATCCAGACAATTGAATGTAAGATTGAAGGAACACAATCAATGTTTGAATAATGTTCTCAAATCATCGGTTGATTTGAAGAAACTTGAGAATAAGTCTGCTATAGCGTTACATGCATTAGAAACAGGACACAAGATTAACTTTGAAGAGACTAAAATACTTTTGAAAGGTTTTACCACTGATAAGTCTTGCAGATTTGAACGCTATATTCGTCTCCTAAGCTATTCTGTAACCCCCAAGCTAGAACTATACAGCGACCTGAACACGAGAGAGAAGACTCAAAGTATGCGAGAAATAGTTTAATCCAAGGTTCGTTCTATTACAGAAATTATAGGGTTTTTGTAATATTTTAAATGTCCTTGGGTCGTTGGAATACTCTGGAATGCTACTAAACATAGTAGCAGTGTAGCAGCCAACCATTCAGAGCCTCTGCATGTGACGTTTCGCTCCCTTGATTTTTCTGGCCAAGACTCCAAGTGAACGCTGATTGGCCGAAACGCTTCTTAGTGTTTCCTGATGCTTGTGCTTGTCTTTTGCAAGCAATTTTCTGGATCAGCCCAACACACCCATAAAGAAAGATTGACAGCAGAAGCGCTGTATATATAGGCAAACAAGAACAGCCTGAACCGAAAAGATGGTATTCAACTGGCGACTACTTGGTAAATTTCGTTATGACAAGTAATTTGAACTCTATCCTTATTCAACCTGTCTATTTCATATGCATCGTTATTTTTGACTGATTTCAATGAGTGTTTAGCAATACAATTTAGGTATTTGTTTGACATGTACATCGATGATTCTTTAACAATTTTATCAACCTTGAACTTGCACTTTTATTTATTTATTCCTTCATATATAACATATCAACACAAAATATCAATAATTAAACTTTCATTGAGTAGTGTGCATATAGAGATTAACTAAATTATTATTGGTTTATTTTAGTATCCGGTTTAAATTTAACGAGGGAAATGTTTTAAACACTAAACACCCCTTTGTATATCTATCTATGTCAATGTTTATGATTGGTTAATTAACAATGAATGTACCAGTTTCTATCATGAGAACATAAGGTATAAATTAGTTTTATTATTACTATTATTATAAATAATTCTTCGTGAAGTGCGTGCTGTTATAGTCATTGTTATTTCTCAGTCTCATTAAATTATGATTGAATTACGTCGTTTATGTACTATACTTCTTGGTCTTTCTATAACATTAATTGGTATTGGTATAGCAACAACAAAATGGGGATGTGGAGGATTGTTTGATTCATGTCAAAGAGGAGAATCAAAAGATGCAATTATAGCTGTTGTAGTATTACTACTTATTGGAGTTATTGCTTTAACAGTAGTCTTTATATTGGATTTAATTGGATTGTGTTCAGATGTAATTATTGTTAGTATTGGTTATATAACTGCACGTTTTATTTTATTATATTTGGGTACAGCTTGTTTAGTTACTGGTATTTTAGTATATACTGGAAAATTTAATGATACATGGTCATATTTTTTGGCTACTGTTGGTGTAGTATTTGCAATTCAAGTTTCTATTTTAGCAATTATGAATTCACGTTGTATGTCAGTACATACAGAAAGAGTTGTTATACGTTCAACACGTTGAAAGATTTCAATTCAACGAAGAAAATATTGGAAAGTGTTTCTTCCTTCTTTTTTATTATAAATCTTGTTTGGTTATTCAAAAGTCAACAGATTAACCAATTGATCTATTCGTTTATCCCTTTCGATATATCTTCTTTAATTGCTGGATAAATCTCTACACCTCAATCCATATTTGCATGCTATCGGATTGTAAGTTTGTCTTTTTTTCTTGCATTACTATCATTCATTCGACTTGTATTGTACCCTATAGGCAAAGATTTTCAGTATTCAAATATTATCTTTTCTCTATGTCACCAGATCCATTGAAGACGTTATTCTGCTTACCTTTTTATAATCTTCATTATTCAATAGATGATCCATTCAAGTAACCATGAATGAAAATATGCTTGTTTGTTTGTTTGTTTATAAACAGAAATATCAATATTCTATTTGTTAATCGTCTCTTTGGGCTTCAATTCAATTTAGGCTGTACAATCGTTTATTATTAAGATTTTTTTTGCTTTTAATAATTGGGGAATAAAATTTAATATTGATATTATGACTTGATGTTCTATAATTGTGGATCCTTATTTATCGTGATAATTTTATGGGGTCAGATGTATGTAATTCTAAAACAATTAGTCCCTTTGATAAATTTCGATAATGTAATTAGAAGATGAAGATTATCAGAACTATGAATTATACACTCAAGCATTGCCTATATTAAAGGAAATATCTATAGTCTGCCATATTAAATTCACCAACTTTTTCAGTAATGTCACTTTGAAAACAAAGGAAACGATCGGTAAAAAGCTCGAAAAATCTTGTATCAAATTATTTTATTCCCAGTTAATCCTGAAAAGTATGTCACTAATTTATCTTCCATTGTATTATCTGCTAATGAAAAGGAAGCCCTTCCTCTTGGTTTTAATTTCTCCGTCCCTATAACGCAAATGTCTGAATTGGAAATAAATGCCCAATTTGAAAATCTATACGATCAACTGAGTACTCTGACCCCTACGTCTTCAAATAATCAAAGCTGGTGTAAAGTTAAACTGGTGGATATAGCACACCAATTTCATAATGTTGGACCAAAACAGAGAAGCATATTAACTTCCCAGCATTTTAAATCATTAAAAGACCTACGAATAAACTCTGATATTGTCTTGTTAAAACCTGATAAAGGATCAGGCCTAGTTATCATGAATAAATGTGAATATAAAAGTAAGATATTATGCATCCTCAGTGACGAAAGTAAATTTATGCCTGATGTTGAATTTGGAGGTATCGGCAAACCAGAAAAAAGAGTAAATTCAAACCTAGAAAAATTGCTACGTATGTAATTCTATTTTTATATCTACGATCAGTATCTTACTACTAACAGTGTGCATGTGTGTGTGTGTGTGTGTGGATATTTACGTGATCGACTTGATGATCATTTCAAAAGATAGTACAACAGGTACAATGTATCATTGTATTGAGAGCTAATATCGTTAGGTTGTTAATAGTCATTTCAATTATGCATACAATCACTAACAGGGAAGTTCTACTCACTGCATTCTCGAAGTGAGGGTTTTGTTTACGAAATTGAGAAGACGAAAATCGAATGTCCGGCGCTTTAATTGGGTTGGTGGGTATGGAGAGTCCACTTAGAGGAGTTGGAAAACCCATATTCCAAACCAATGGTGTGCATGAGCTCCAGTATCTTGAAGGAATAAATGGTGTATGAACCTCTTGTTGGTTACCGGCTACCATGGGACTGTATCTCCTGACGTTGCTTCACTTCGTTTTTTGTGGATCAGACCTTTAGGCTGAAGGCTGTTGGTGTGGTCCCTCAAAGAAAATCACCTACTTCTGTCTGGGCACCTGAGCAACATCATAGCCCTCACAGAAGTAGGATGATTTATTTGGCTCATATCTATTTGGTGCCTCAACTCCGCCTGTAGTACATCCGGGGGCTACTGCCGGTCCCAAGCCTGGATAAAGGAGGAGGGTTGGGCATGGGGTTAGCCACCCCATCCGACAGAAAACTAATTCTCTAAAGAAACGCTAACCAGAAAAAATTATTCAAACCTTCTAAACTCTGTCCTGGGAGTCAGAAGGTCTTCATTTAGAAGAACTATAACGCCTCATGATGAAAGCCGAGTTCCTTCGGAAGTTACGAGGCCGATGCCCCTTCTGACAACCAGAGCAACCATTTATTTAGGTACATGGAATACTCGTACAGTGTGGGACACCGGGAGAGCCTTTCGAATCGCTGCAGAAATGAGGAGATACAACCTAGAAGTGCTTGGAATCTGTGAAACACATTGGACGCAAGTTGGACAACAACGATTAGCTTCAGGAGAGCTTCTGTTATACTCTGGCCATGAAAAAGAAAATGCCCCACATACACAAGGAGTCGCATTGATGCTGTTCAAAAAAGCACAAAATGCACTTATAGGATGGGAACCTCATGGACCAAGGATCATCAAAGCCTCCTTCAAAACAAAGAAAGAGGGCATTTCAATGAATATCATCCAATGATATGCGCCTACCAACGATTACAATGAAGACGCTAAAGATCAATTCTACAATAGGCTGCAGTCAATCATCGAGAAGTGTCCAACAAAGGACCTGACTATTCTGATGGGAGATTTCAACTCCAAGGTTGGAACGGACAACACTGGATATGAAGACATCATGGGATGACACGGACTGGGAGAAAGGAATAAAAATGGTGATAGATTCGCAAATCTATGTGCCTTCAATAAACTGGTCATAGGCGGCACCATATTCCCACATAAACGCATTCACACAACCACATGGACTTCACCGGATCACACCACACGAAACCAAGTCGACCATATCTGCATCAACAAAACGTTCAGGAGGACTATAGAGGACGTGAGAACCAAGGGAGGAGCTGATATAGCATCAGATCATCACTTGCTGGTCGCCAAGATGAAATTGAAACTCAAGAAGCACTGGACAACGGGGCAGACAATATCACAAAAGTTCAATACGGCCTTTCTTCAAGGATACTGACAAACTCAACAAATTCAATATAGTCCTCAGCAACAAGTTTCAGGCCTTTCATGATCTACTCAATGAAGAAGGAACTACTATGGAGAGCAACTGGAAGGGGATCAAAGAAGCAATCACTTCAACATGTCATGAGGTTCTGGGTCACAAGAAGCACCATCACAAGGAATGGATTACTGTTGATACACTGGATAATATTCAAGAAAGGAGGAACAAGAAAGCAGCAATCAATACCAGTCGAACAAGAGCAGAAAAAGCCAAGGCACAAGCTGAATACACAGAAGTAAACAAACAAGTGAAGCGGAGCGTCCGAACCGACAAACGTAAATATGTGGAAGATTTAGCAACGACGGCGGAAATGGCTGCAAGAGAAGGAAACATGAGACAACTGTATGACACGACAAATAAACTGTCTGGAAATCGCCGCAAACCAGAACGACCAGTGAAAAGCAAGGAAGGCGATGTAATCACCAACATTGAAGAGCAACAAAACAGGTGGGTAGAACACTTCAAAGAACTCTTGAATCGACCAGCTCCACTGAACCCACCCAACATCGAAGCAGCACACACGGACCTCCCAATCAATGTTGGCCCACCAACAATTGAAGAAATCAGCATGGCCATCAGACAAATCAAGAGTGACAAAGCAGCAGGACCAGATAACATCCCAGCACAGGCACTAAAAGCAGACGTAGCGGTAACTGCAAGGATACTCCACATTCTCTTCAATAAGATTTGGGATGAGGAACAAGGACCAACAGACTGGAAAGAAGGACTTCTGACCAAAATTCCGAAGGAAGGAGATCTCAGCAACTGTGATAACTACAGGGGCATCACTCTTCTCTCAATACCAGGAAAAGTCTTCAACAGTGTATTGTTAAGCAAGATGAAGGACTGCGTAGACGCCCAACTTCGAGACCAACAGGCAGGATTCTGTAAGGGTAGATCGTGTACAGACCAAATCGCAACTCTACGGATCATTGTGGAACAATCAATTGAATGGAACTCATCACTCTACATCAACTTCATTGACTACGAAAAGGCATTTGATAGAGTGGACAGAACAACACTATGGAAGCTTCTTCGACACTACGGCGTGCCTCAGAAGATAGTTTATATCATACGGAATTCATATGATGGATAAAACTGAAAAATCGTGCATGGAGGACAGTTGACAAAGTCGTTCGAAGTGAAGACCGTTGTCAGGCAAGGTTGCTTACTCTCACCCTTTCTCCTTCTCTTGGTGATCGACTGGATCATGAAGATGTCAACATCTGAAGGGAAATGCGGGATACAGTGGACAAATTACGTATAACGAAAATGGGATACATGGTTCGGCTAAGAATCATCAATCGATTGAAACAACCGACCATAGATCAGTTCACTACAAATGATTGTTAAATACACTAAGATCCAATCCATACTTATGATTTAGTAGTTCAAATACACAAAAGGAAAAACAAAATTCTCCGATACAACACAGCATTTCACAATGGAATCACATTTGATGGAGAAGATTTGGAATATTTAAAACCCTTTACATATTTGGGCAGCATCATTGATGAACAGGGTGGATCTGATTCAGATGTGAAGGCGCGGATCGGCAAACCAAGAGCAGCATATCTACAATCGAAGAACATCTGGAACTCAAAACAACTGTCTGTCAACCAACATCAAGGTCAGGATTTCCAATAAAAATGTCAAGACAGTTGTACTGTTGTATGGGGCAGAAACCTGGTGAACAACGAAAGCCATCATCCAGAAAATACAGGTGTTTATTAACGGTTGTCCACGCAAAATACTTCGGATCCGTCAGCGGAGGAAGAAATCAGGAAGAAGCGATGGAAGTGGATAGGATACACATTGAGGAAAGCACCGAACTGCGTCACAAGACAAGCCCTCACATGGAATATTCAAGGCTAGACAAAGGAAAAGAGGAAGACCAAAGAACATATTACACCGGGAAATGGAGACAGATATGAGAAAAATGAACAAGAAATGAATGGAAATAGATAGGAAGGCCGGGGACAGAGTGGGTTAGAGAATGCTGGTGGGCAACCTATCCTCCATTGCGAATAACAGGTGTAAGTAAGTAAGTAATAATAGCCTTTGTTTCATTTGAGTTTGGTGTCAGAATAAATCTAAATTTTTCTTCTATAAAACTATGAAATACTAGTTTTTTCTGTTCAGTCAATTAGTTTTCTTGTTTCGTATGGTATTTAAGAAAACTTTACTGATAAGTCAATCGTCCTAAACCTTACAGATTAATGGTTTAATATTAAGAATCTTTCAACAGTAAACTCAAGTATTGACTTGGTTGTTATATAAACAAAAAATTAAATGAGTTGCATTCCACTATGTACATTATTATCTCAACTTCAAAATTGTTACTTCACATACCTTCAATATTACTGTCTGCTCAATTTTCAACCTAATTATTATTAGGTGAACAAAATCGCTCTTTCTATTACTATACAAGAATGATCAATATCGATTAGTTGTTCTTTGATTTATCTGCTAGTTCTACTTTGTGTTATTTACCGTATGTAAACTCTAATAGTATTACTTGTGTTATGGCCTTGATCTGTCTACTCTAAATTAAAACCTTGACGCAATAGGTTTGCCGGTTTAACCTTGAGGCTAGTACGCGTGAGTTCGAGGTGAGTTAGAGACAAAAGAAAACTATTCTAGCACCTGATCGGTTGGCAAGCACGCGAATGAGAGAAGACAAGACAGTTGGAACACTATTTGCTGTATTGCGATATCTCGATTTCCTGAGAAATCTCTGAATTCAGATTAGTGCAAAAAAATACATGAATAAATAGGTGATTATCCTGATCACAACGTAAAATAATTTGGAAAAATACAATTATGTCCAAAACTGGGAATTAGAGTAGAAAATAAGGTGCAAAATATTATGTTTAAATTACAATAGCTTTGAAACAGAAATGGATATGGCAATGCATGATACATCGAACGAAAGCTCATGCTCTGTAGAATAAAAAAGGGTCAAAAATAAATGTCAGTGTTTCACAAGCTTTAAATAAAATCAAATAACGTCCCAAAAAATAACTTTCGTAGTTTGTCAGGGCTTCTTGTTTCCCCGTTCACATCAACTTATATTTGTGTTAACCCATCAAATATGATATACTTACACCTGTTACCCATCGTCGAGAAGCACATACCGCACATCAACAATCTCCATCCTTCCCAGTTGATATTCATCCTCTTGATCTTCCTCTTTTCCACTTCCCTTCAGGATCCCAAGTTAGGGCTTGCCTCGTGATGCAGTTTGGTGATTTGCGTAATGTATGTCCTATTCACTTTGAACATCCTTTCCTAATTTCCTCATCAGCTGAAAGCTGATTTGTTCTCTCCCACAGTAGACTGTTACTGATGGTATCCGGTCAATGGATGTTGAGTATTTTGTGTAGACAACTATTTATAAATACTTGTACCTTCTTGATGATTAACTATTCAACATAGTTAATATAATCACATCTAAATCCTCCTACTAGCGTTTTCTAAATTAATGCATTTCATTTGCTTATATATATGGTGAATATGAAGGTTGTGACCAATTCCTGAGTAATTGCTTAAAGATCCCTATCATATTAAAAGACTGATATTTGAACGAAGAATATTCTCTTCAAGTTCTACAAATATCTCATATCGAAATCAATAATCGGAAAAGTGGCCAGGTGAAAGACAAAGTGCATCGTTTAAAGCTAAAGCATGTGAATTGTAGGATTGTTAAATGATATATGATATTGACTCATATGAAATGTTAACTCGAATCAGTTTATATGTCAAGTGAAAATTTTAATGGTGAATAAGAAATCCCTGTTCATGCGCCTACAATTCAGAGGGGATGTAGATAGCGAAATATTAACTCAGAGATAACACAGAACAAACCGAAAATCTTGCAACGCCGGAGAACTTCGATTAGTGTTTTCTATGCGCCCAATGGTGGTACCTAATCTAAAAGATGAATTACCTAGAATGACCACCTCATTTTGTATTTATCAGTTCGATTGTTCTTATGGAGAAAATTATATTGGCCGAAGTTCTAGGAATTTACATTTTCGTGCTAGTGAACACCCCCCAGTGTGGCTAAACAAAGGTGTGGTGAAGTAAGTGAACAGCTCGATATTGGTCCATGTAGTGCAACTTGGTCGTAGTGCCAGTATAAACAAGTGCTTTTCAATTATTTCTCGGGTCAGTGAATTTTTGCCCAAATTTGTCGTGCTTAAAGTTCTTCAATTGGCTGAAGCGGTAGCCATCCGGATTAAGAAACTGGAGCTATGATTACAAAAGAAATATATTCAACCGCTTCTCCTTCCCTGACCAACCTCAAGGCCAATTAATTAATCAATAGTAATCTTAGTTATCGAATTACCTAATTTGACTGTTGTACTTAGAACCTTTCGTAATCAAATGTAATTGTCTCTGTTATCTTTATTCACAAATCCTTGTATTGTTATTCTTATTATTTCACAGATTGAAATCATGAGTCAGTTGAAGCTAGAACACCATGGAAAACCTGGGAGCACTGGACGGCCGTTTCGTCGTAGTATGGGACTCCTCAGCAGTGCACATCCACGATTCTTATTATTGTTTAAACATTATCATTAATCTCACCAATACATGATTTATTTACTTCGCATTCATCCCTCCTTATTAAGTCTTACTAATTTTTCACACAATATAGTCTCCCACCAAACAATTAACCGAATGGTAATTGTACTTTTATTTCTCTCACCCTATCTGACCCATATTTATTTATATCATGGATCACTTTACATATAAGCTGCTTCAGCTTAACATTCTATATGAGTCATATCAAAATGAACAATTTTATTCTATTTTATTAGTTTAGGTGTTGTGGAGATTGTTAAGTTTTTGATTGGAATCATGAGTCAATTGAAGCAAGACCACAATGGAAAACCTGGAAACACTGGACGGCCGTTTCATCCTAGTATGAAACTCCTCAGTAGTGCGCATCCACGATACCGCAACCCGCGAGGTTCGAACCCACGACCTATCAGTCTTGCGCCAGGCGCTTAACCAACTAGACCACTGAGCCGGCCTGCATCCAACGGTGTTAATGTCTAACTTCAACCAATCCACCGAGTTGCACCACCGTACACCATTGTCTTCAGTGAGTTGATCTCTCGCAACAGACCTGGTTGAACTCCACTGGTAACGGCTCCTCCTACAATTCATATGCTTTAACTTTAAGCGATGCACTTTACCACCAACCTGACCACTTTTCCGATTATTAATTTGGATATCGGATAAATGTAGAACCTGAAGATTATATTCTTCGTTCAAATATTAGTCTTTTAATAAGATGAGGAATTATGAATGAGTCCGTATCCGAAAAGACATCGATTGTGATCTCGTTTGCACCTAGATGTTTGAAATGATTGTGAAAAACTTCAAATAGTAGCTATCCCATGTACCCAAACAACTTGGATTGAAGATCCACATAAGATCTTCAACTTCTAACAAACTTGGAAAGGTTACAGCCAATCTGAAAAGACGAAGATCAGCGGAATCTGGTAGGTTAAACTTGATGATCATCAATGATGGTGGTCTAGTTTTGATAGTTAGGTTGACTGACATATTAGCTAAACTGGAAGTAGGATGTAATTACGTGTGACTAATTCCAGTTTGTAATAAGGTACTAAAGTCCTCTAATGATGTCTATACACACTACCTATGTGTGTTGAAACAACCAACTGAGCATTATTGAAGCTAGGCGTTTGTTAACACATAGGTATCTCACATCGATTGACAAGACCCTGAATCTTCGCAGATATGGTGGCCGGGACATTTTTTGTGTATATTCAATCACCTCCTAACTCTTCGGGCAGAGTTGAGTAGTATAGGAATAGATTGAGAGAAAACTATGAGTAGCAAAACTTCACATTAGTCTACGAAGTCACTGACTGTTGGGCTGAGCCATTTCGCTAACTAAAGACCTATTTGAGGTCGGTGTGGCATCCGTGATTAATAGTTAGAGACACTAAATGAAATGGTTCAGAACTTGTTACAGAGATGCAGATATATTCACTCATCTTCTTTCCCTTCATGAGCTTCATTGATATCAACTCGTAGTTTTAGTTTCTCTAAACCATCCTCCCCTTAAATTTATTCGCAAACACTGGATATGTTTTATTATACTATGAACATTTCAACTTTTCTTTAATCTCACTTCGTCGTACTGATTAAACTTCATGGACATCGCGAATGCACATTTGTGTTAAGCTAAACGTTGATTATGATTGTGTACAAGACGTTTCGTAGACCAGTTAATAAAGTAATCAACTGGGTTTTCTTCTCAGTTCTAGTTATATTCACCTCTATCAGGTATGAGTCGGTAATTTTCTAAACATTAAGTGTTTTGTAGGCATCGTTTGAGAACAAGATTTACATTATACGTCCTTCTATTCACATTGTCAACCTCTCCTTCATAGTCAAGGAATTTGACGTATACTGGCATCTTCCATTCAGTTGATAGTTCAACGATGATCCGTACTGTCATTATTTGGTATTTGCACGATCGATCCTTACGGAATCCAGTCTGTTGATCTCGAAGTTGGGCGTCTACTGAATCTTTTATTTGGTTCGCCAACACTCTGTTGACAACGTTTCCTGGTACTGACAGAAATGTGATGCCTCTATAGTTCTCATATTTGCTCAGATCTCCTTTCTTTGGTATTTTGATGAAGTGTCCTTCTTTCCAGTTTATTGGCACTTCTTCTTCTTCTTCTTCCTCCCAAATACTCCTAAATAGAACGTGGAGCATGTTTGTAGTCGCTTATTCGCTTATCAACCTTGATTGTTTTTATGTAAGCGTATGTGTGTGCATTTCTTGTCTTACTCATCACATGTTTGTAACTTATTTTTGTTCGACTATAAATATCGATCCATGCTTGGTTAAATCGAGTTGGGTCGCATGCCTTTTCCAAAGCGCATCATTTCGTTTCACTTCGTTTCCTTGATCGTCTGTTCGGATCAATAATTGCATGAATAATACATATTAGGAATGCACTCTCATATTTGACTTGTTTAATTCCGTTATTCACCGACGAGATTTAAGTCGAGGATAATACACGAGGATTGGCTACATGTATAACGATAACGATAACGATAACGAGAATCAGTATACGATCTGATTGGAGTCAGATCTCGGGCCACTAAAAGTTATCTTGAATACATTGAGTTTGCCAGTATGTTGAAGGATGTCTGTGTTAAACCTATGTAATGCTGTTTCTTTAGTTGTTCAGTAGTTCTTTAGTTTTAGTTTCATCTTAGCAACTACCAGTTGGTGATAATCTGAAGCTATGTCAGCTACTCTATTTGTTCTCACGTCCTCTATGGATCTTCTGAATATTTTTATCGGTGCAAATATGATCTATCTGTGTTCCGGTGATATATATGTAGTTTTGTATATGCGTTTGTGTGGAAGTATTATGACGCTTATAATCGATTCGTCGAATGCACATGAATTTGCAAATCTCTCAGCACTGTCGTTCGTTTCTACTGGTCAGTCTATGTCGTTTCATGATATCTTCATAACTATTATTGTCCATTCCGATTTTGGCGTTTAGACCACCTGTCCGGTAGATCTGTTCGTTTCCAGGTCACTTCTCTACGATCGACAACAGCCCCTCATGAAACTGACCTTTATCGTGTTCGTTACTATCATTACTGGGTGCATAACACTGGATAACATTCATTGTGATTGCCTCCTTCTTTGTTTTGAAGAATGCTTTGATGATCCTTAATGCATGAGATTCCCACCCAATAGTGCATTTCATGCTTCTTTGCATAGCATTAAAGCAACTCCCTGAACGTGTGTAGCATTTTCTTCCTCGTGACCAGAGTATAGCAGTGTCTCTCCTGAATCGATCCTTTTCTGTCTGTCTTGGGTCCAATGTGTTTCACTGATTCCGAGCACAACCAAGTTGTATCTCCTTACTTCGTTGCTATTTGATTGGTCCTTCCGGTTTCCCACATTGTCCAAACATCCCATGTACATTTGTTAATTATTTTTCTGTTTGTTAGAGGGGACATGGAGCTCGTGGTTTCCGAAGAATCTCCTCTTTCGCTATGTAGCGGCATAATTCTTGTAAATGAAGATCCTTCAACTTGGAAGACAGAGTTTAAACGGTTTAAATTGTGCTCTCTGATTAGTGTTTGTTGGAAGAAGTTGTTTTCTACAGGACGTAAGTAAGTAAGTAAATAAGTATTTAAAACGTCTTTCAGAAATTAGCGTTTAACTGTCATTTTGATTCTCGCTAACTAGCTCACAACTGAATTGTTTTCAAGAATGTGTCCTAAAAATTAATATCTTATGTAGCTTATGTTGATTTCTTCTACGGAAGATGTAATATTTTTAGGCTAGTTTGATCCGATGTCTTCTTTCAAAGATTGCAGAAAACAAGTTCCATATATTTTGTTAAAGAATATGCAGAATGAGAAATCTCTCTGCCTCATTCACTGCTATATATTTCATGTGGATATTCAGTCTGTTGACTTTATAAGTGCTCTTACAGAACTTCGGAATCTTGTGACTCGTAGTGCGATCAAAATTAAGCTGTCAATCTGTTTTGAAAACTCTGGGTCACTGGTTTGTCTACAATTCAAATAGTATGGTAAATTTTTAAAACAATAGTAATATATGAATTGATGGGTTCAGGAAAATAAATCTACTGAGTTGGTTGAATGATCTCTGGGTGAAGACAACTAGTCGCCCATAGTTTTAGCTCTAACTCAAATAAGAACAAGCATAACAGTAGCGTCGTGACCGTAGCGGCTACCTTGACGTGGTAGTCGGGCTTGCCTATCGTAATAACTCAACCGAGATATATTGTCTGGAACACATGTTTCTGTAGGTTCTTAAATCCCAGGCAGGTCGGTTGAAAAACGGCAAAACTAAAAGCAGATACTTAAGGTCTAAGATTAAAATCATACTGCTAACTGTAGAGAGGTATTGCAGCAGTGAGGTGTTTCCCTCGAAAAAACCAGCACCTGCATCTATGCTGCCCTCTTACAAAGGGAGGAAGTAGTTAAAAAAAGGCCGAACCTAAAAATTTCACGGGTCACTGTACTCCATGAGTTTCCGTCTTTAGTGGTGAGACCTTTTGAAGTGCAGAGCCAACATATGCGCGACCGGCCTTAAGCAGTCGTCCCTAGGAGTCTACGATCACACTTCCAGTCCGCTAACATCACTACCAATTCAGCTTCTTTTTTAGACCCCTCAAGAAGAAGTATCCTTCTATGATGTGGGCAACCACCCTCATACCTCTTTCTGCACCCGAGACCATCTTGTTGACGATGGAATCCCTACATCCCTACAACTAACCCTTCTCCTGTATTTTCATCACCACATCCCACTAATACAAGTGATTTGAGTTAATGAAATGTTATTGCCGGTCTCTTAAAATCTTACTACAAATTACATGTTGAAGCTTTTAGTGTAAAAATCTTGTGTCAGAGAGGACAACAGGCTTCTAGGATTTAAGAATCTCGCGCCATCGTTGTATGCTGCGTCTCCGAAACGCACATATGTGATTCAATTACAATCACTCATCCGACCTCACCTCGTCAGTATAAAGAACCGTCACTTCATCTTAATGTATCTGGAGATCCTACCGCTACTTCCATGGGATTGGTGGTGTAGGTATAGCACTAATTTCAAAGCAGAACAGTCTCTGTAATACTGATTTCCAATCGACAGTCACTTGTGAGATGTTGGACTAAGTGAGACAGTAAGAACTCAAAAAGACAGGGACACGTGCCGCTGCCTCTTCAATATCTTTGTCTACTATCCAACTGATTGCATATCGGATGAAGTCAAAGATGAGTTATATAGGAAGCTATCCAAACTCCTTCAAAAATCTAATCGCTATGCTGGAATATGATGATGTGTGTTTTTATTTCTTAAGTAGGTAGAATAAACCTATTCGAAAGGCACTTAGGCTGACCTTATGGTGTTGGGGCTAAGCGAACAGATAATGACGATTATCTACTGCAACTATCCTCAGATAACTGTCCATTTCTAGCAATCACCTACTTTAAACATAAGTAAAACACTGTCTGACTTGGAAACACCCACGATCAACTCAAAATTATACTCCAATAGATCATATTGTCACTAGTCATCGTTGAAGGAATTCGGTAGAAGTCTAATGCTCATTATGGGGCACATGTTTAAACTCAGATCATGATCCAGTTCCAAAACGTATGTGTACGCATATTAATGGACTTGGAAGAACCACAAGAAGAAGAATCTCTAGAATTTAACTTAATGATGAAATTATTAAAAAATATTTACTTACTTCAAATTACTTACGCCTGTTACTCCATATGGAGCACAGGTCGCAGACCAGCATTCTCTAACCCACTCTGTCCTGGGCCTTTTTTCTATTTCCTTCCAATTATTGTTCATTTTTCTCATATCTATCTCCATTCCTCGGTGTAATGTGTTCTTTGGTCTTCCTCTTTTCCTTTGTTTAGCCTTGAAAATTTCATGTGAGGGCTTGTCTTGTGACGCAGTTGGGCGCTTTCCTCAATGTGTGTCCTATCCACTTCCATCGCTTCTTCCTGATTTCTTACTCCGCTGGGATCTGGTTTGTTCTCTCCCACAGTTGGTTGTTGCTAATAGTGTCCGGCCAACAGATCTGAAGTATTTTGCGTAGACAACTGTTAATAAACACCTGTATTTTCTGGATGATGGCTTTCGTAGTTCTCCAGGTTTCTGCCCCATACAGTAGAACTGTCTTGACATTTGTATTGAAAATTCTGACCTTGGTGTTGGTTGACAGATAGTTGCTTTGAATTCCAGATGTTCCTCAGTTGTAAATATGCTGCTCTTGTTTTGCCGATCCGCGCCTTCACATCTGAATCAGATCCACCCTGTTCATCAATAATGCTGCCCAAATACGTAAAGGTTTTTACATCTTCCAAATCTTCTCCGTCAAGCGTGATTGGATTGGTGCATTCTGTGTTGTATCGGAGAATCCTGCTTTTCCCATTGTGTATATTGAGACCTACTGCTGTTGAGGCTGCTGCCACACTGTTCGTCTTCTCCTGCATTTGTTGTCGCGTTTGGGATAGAAGGGCCAGATCATCTGCGAAGTCTAGATCGTCCAACTGCATCCGAGATGTCCATTGTATCCCGTGCTTCCCTTCAGATGTTGACGTCTTCATGATCCAGTCGATCGCCAGGAGAAAGAGAAAGAGTGAGAGTGTGGCGGCCCATTAATCTGACTCCATTTAGAGCGTATGAATGATTGTTATCGCTGATTCTCGTATATAATCGTCGACTTAAATCGCGTTATCCAATAACGGAATTAAATAAGTCGAATAACGAGAATTGACTTGAGAATACATATATTTCGTACATAAAGTGAATGAAGCACAGCAAAGCAAAAATCACACGTATGGAAGATGGCTGGGAAGCCACCTCCATTTTTGTCGAGCGTTACTCAATATTTATAGACAGACAAAATAAAGCTACAGACATGTGATGAGTCATGGGACATGAAGTGTTCACACATATACGCTCATATATAAAAACAGTCAAGACTGGTAAGTGAATAATTGACAAGGTCAAAATATGACTCAAGTAGAATGAATAAAATGGAATGTCAGAAAACTAGAATATAAGATATATGGGCTTAAAATAATGACTGACACTACAAGAGTAAGCAATCTTGCCTGACAACGGTCTTCACTTCGAACGACTTTGTCAACTGTCCTCCATGCACGATTTTTCAGTTTAATCCATCATAGGAATGCCGTATGATATTGACTATCTTCTGAGGCACGCCGTAGTGTCGAAGAAGCTTCCATAGTGCTGTTCTGTCCACGTCATCAAATGCTTTTTCGTAGCCAATGAAGTCGATGTAGAGTGATGAATTCCATTCAATTGATTGTTCCACAATGATCCGTAGAGTTGCGATTTGGTCTGTACACGATCTATCCTTACGGAATCCTGCCTGTTGATCACGAAGTTGGGCGTCTACACAGTCCTTCATCTTGTTTAACAATACACTGTTGAAGACTTTTCCTGGTATTGAGAGAAGAGTGATGCCCCTGTAGTTATCACAGTTGCTGAGATCTCCTTCCTTCGGAATTTTGGTCAGAAGTCCTTCTTTCCAGTCTGTTGGTCCTTGTTCCTCATCCCAAATCTTATTGAAGAGAATGTGGAGTATCCTTGCAGTTACCGCTACGTCTGCTTTTAGTGCCTGTGCTGGGATGTTATCTGGTCCTGCTGCTTTGTCACTCTTGATTTGTCTGATGGCCATGCTGATTTCTTCAATTGTTGGTGGGCCAACATTGATTGGGAGGTCCGTGTGTGCTGCTTCGATGTTGGGTGGGTTCAGTGGAGCTGGTCGATTCAAGAGTTCTTTGAAGTGTTCTACCCACCTGTTTTGTTGCTCTTCAATGTTGGTGATTACATCGCCTTCCTTGCTTTTCACTGGTCGTTCTGGTTTGCGGCGATTTCCAGACAGTTTATTTGTCGTGTCATACAGTTGTCTCATGTTTCCTTCTCTTGCAGCCATTTCCGCCGTCGTTGCTAAATCTTCCACATATTTACGTTTGTCGGTTCGGACGCTCCGCTTCACTTGTTTGTTTACTTCTGTGTATTCAGCTTGTGCCTTGGCTTTTTCTGCTCTTGTTCGACTGGTATTGATTGCTGCTTTCTTGTTCCTCCTTTCTTGAATATTATCCAGTGTATCAACAGTAATCCATTCCTTGTGATGGTGCTTCTTGTGACCCAGAACCTCATGACATGTTGAAGTGATTGCTTCTTTGATCCCCTTCCAGTTGCTCTCCATAGTAGTTCCTTCTTCATTGAGTAGATCATGAAAGGCCTGAAACTTGTTGCTGAGGACTATATTGAATTTGTTGAGTTTGTCAGTATCCTTGAAGAAAGGCCGTATTGAACTTTTGTGATATTGTCTGCCCCGTTGTCCAGTGCTTCTTGAGTTTCAATTTCATCTTGGCGACCAGCAAGTGATGATCTGATGCTATATCAGCTCCTCCCTTGGTTCTCACGTCCTCTATAGTCCTCCTGAACGTTTTGTTGATGCAGATATGGTCGACTTGGTTTCGTGTGGTGTGATCCGGTGAAGTCCATGTGGTTGTGTGAATGCGTTTATGTGGGAATATGGTGCCGCCTATGACCAGTTTATTGAAGGCACATAGATTTGCGAATCTATCACCATTTTTATTCCTTTCTCCCAGTCCGTGTCATCCCATGATGTCTTCATATCCAGTGTTGTCCGTTCCAACCTTGGAGTTGAAATCTCCCATCAGAATAGTCAGGTCCTTTGTTGGACACTTCTCGATGATTGACTGCAGCCTATTGTAGAATTGATCTTTAGCGTCTTCATTGAAAAAAAATATTTACAGGAATAAATAAAGGAGTTAGTCAACCATGAATATGATATCCATCTCGTGGTAAAGCTGTGGAAACATTAGTGATATCTACTAGCACCTTAAACCAAATTTTAGGGAAAATCAGTGGATTTCGGCAGCGTCTATTCAAATGATATATGTTCGGAAACTAATTCCATCTGAGTCCAAACACGATGAGGATTGGAGACAGCTTGAACGTAAGCTGATATAAAGCGCACTCAGTGATCGTGAGAAGTGGTGTTTAACGACATCAGAAGAAATGGAGAAGACAGCAATGATAGTAAACAGTAGAGAATTATTCAGACTTATCAGGGAAATGGGTATTAAAAATCCGACTGTTGGTGAGTACAGTAATTTGCTTTGTTCTACTTTATGGATGTGAAACATTTCCATTAACAATAGAGGATATTCCTAGATTACAAGTATTTGATCATAGATGTCTTCGAAGAATCGCTTGTGTATTTTGGAATCACGAGTACCCATAAAATAAAATCAGTGCCATCATTTGTTCGCCAAATCGATGGTTACTCCTCTTCTGAATCTGCCTTGAATATTCTTACACCTTTAACAATATCCCATCCCGTTAATAACATCAATTGTTGAATAATTGTTTTTACTCAGGACACTTACTAAACATCTCAGCTTTCAGATATTTTACCTTCTTACTGTGTCTGGTCAGTCGGATTAATTTGAATAATATATGTCCAAAACTGAGGTCATAAATCAACCTTTTACATGAATAACGACAGCCTCATTGTTTTTCTGTGCTCTCTGTTTTTATTTTCTTTTCTCCAGTTGTTTAAGATTATAGCTAATCCGTAGTGACACTGTAATTGCCCCTACTTCGAAATGATTTCCCAGTCCTCGTCCTGAAAATAAATGGCTCCCAATTGCTGCTTCAGTTCCAGTTTCAGATTCAGTTTGGAAAGGACAGGAGGCTTGATGGCTTGTGTTAATCTTGACAATGATGGTCTCTCAGTTGATTCAATTTTTCTTTGAAAGAGTCAACAGATGGAGTTTCAATCACGTGTTGAGGTGTAACGAATTCTGCACGTTGTTGATTCGATGGGAAAATCGATAGTTAACTAACAATTTATTTGCTCTGGGCTTGTGAACTATTTTGGAATATCCTCGTAAATTCTCTGTTTTTGAAGACACAAAAATATGAAGGCATATCAGGTGCAAACTTATCACTAAGTAATTTGAAAACTGTAATCAAGTCACCTTTAGTTCTTCGATATGATAACAGGAATAAGTTTAGTTTAGTCAACCGAGCATCAAATACGAGAGCTTCACTATTCCAGGAATCAGCTTAATTGCTATTCTCTGTATCTTTTCGAAAAGCTAAATGTCTTTTTTTAAAGCAGGGATTAGTCGTTTGTATACAGTACTCAAGTTTAGGACACATGAATAGGGACTAGACAAGCATGAGATTGATCACCACCCAGTGATCAATCAATTGTGATTACATCTCAGTCCTACAGGAGGTTAGTCACGGCTCGGATAGCTCAGTGGTAACGTCTCTGACTGTGAAGCTGGGTTACACGAGATCGAATCCGCCAGGGAGCACCAGTTCCCTCAAGATTACAGGTACACCTTGCTGACGAGTGCCAAGTAGCACGAAACCCGGGTCCAGGGTTTCCTGTTGACTACCTCCAACCACCATCTAATCTCAATACATAGTGCCCGCAGTGTCGAGTCACCTAGACTGGTGGCCACATTGCAACATGATCGATAGCATTCGATCTGCACTAATAGGGACTAGACAAGCATGAGATTGATCACCACCCAGTGATCAATCAATTGTGACACATGAATACTGTATACAAAGTAAAAAAAAAAACTTGTCGACTTCATACATAATTTCCAAAATCAAAGAATGTTATAATCAGACCGTTGTTACTAAAGCCAACAGGCTGCAGCACTAGTGTCCAACCATAAATGTTTTCTAACGATTAGAAAATGGGAATAGAAAGTTTATGTTTCTATCGCAGTGATTGGATAAATAAAACTGGTCAGTGGTTTCTGTTGTTTGTTTTTTTGTTTTTCGATTAATCAACTTCAGTCATTTAAAGGATAATTGGTTAAAAATTCATGATCAATAATTCAAGTCTAAACTTTCATTGGGTAGTGTGCATATAGAGATTAACTAAATTATTATTGGTTTATTTTAGTATCCGGTTTAAATTTAACGAGGGAAATGTTTTAAACACTAAACACCCCTTTGTATATCTATCTATGTCAATGTTTATGATTGGTTAATTAACAATGAATGTACCAGTTTCTATCATGAGAACATAAGGTATAAATTAGTTTTATTATTACTATTATTATAAATAATTCTTCGTGAAGTGCGTGCTGTTATAGTCATTGTTATTTCTCAGTCTCATTAAATTATGATTGAATTACGTCGTTTATCTACTACACTTCTTGGTCTTTCTATAACATTAATTGTTATTGGTATGGCAACATCACAATGGAGATGTGGAGGATTGTTTGATTCATGTCAAAGAGGACATTCAAAAGATGCAATTATAGCTATTGTAGCATTATTACTTATTGGAGTTATTGCTTTAACAGTAGTCTTTATATTGGATTTAATTGGATTGTGTTCAGATGTAATTGTTGCTAGTGCTAGTTATATAACTGCACGTTTTATTTTATTATATTTGGGTACAGCTTGTTTAGTTACTGGTATTTTAGTATATACTGGAAAATTTGATAATACATGGTCATACTTTTTGGCTACTGTTGGTGGAGTATTTGCAATGCAAGTTGCCATATTAGCAATTATGAGTTCACGTTGTATATCAGTACGTACAGAAAGAGTTGTTGTACGTTCATCACGTTAAAAGATTTCAATTCAACGAAGAAAATATTGGAAAGTGTTTCTTCCTTCTTTTTTATTATAAATCTTGTTTGGTTATTCAAAAGTCAACAGATTAACCAATTGATCTATTCGTTTATCCCTTTCGATATATCTTCTTTAATTGCTAGATAAATCTCTACACCTCAATCCATATTTGCATGCTATCGGATTGTAAGTTTGTCTTTTTTTCTTGCATTACTATCATTCATTCGATTTGTCCGCTTCTATTCACATGCATATTACATACATATATATATATTATACAAATATATGTAAGCTTTATATAAATCAATCAGTGTCTATTGCTTAAGTTTCCCTATTTAATCATTATTTTATTCAATCAGCTTACCTATGTAAACTTTCTATATCAGAATAACAGAAATCAAGTATTATTTGCATTGTGCCCTATAAGCAAAGATTTTCAGTATTCAAATATTATCTTTTCTCTATGTCACCAGATCCATTGAAGACGTTATTCTGCTTACCTTTTTATAATCTTCATTATTCAATAGATGATCCATTCAAGTAACCATGAATGAAAATATGCTTGTTTGTTTGTTTGTTTATAAACAGAAATATCAATATTCTATTTGTTAATCGTCTCTTTGGGCTTCAATTCAATTTAGGCTGTACAATCGTTTATTATTAAGATTTTTTTTGCTTTTAATAATTGGGGAATAAAATTTAATATTGATATTATGACTTGATGTTCTATAATTGTGGATCCTTATTTATCGTGATAATTTTATGGGGTCAGATGTATTTAATTTTGTTTTTATATGTACGATCAGTATCTTACTACTAACAGTGTGCATGTGTGTGTGTGTGGATATTTACGTGATCGACTTGATGATCATTTCAAAAGATAGTACAACAGGTACAATGTATCATTGTATTGAGAGCTAATATCGTTAGGTTGTTAATAGTCATTTCAATTATGCATACAATCACTAACAGGGAAGTTCTACTCACTGCATTCTCGAAGTGAGGGTTTTGTTTACGAAATTGAGAAGACGAAAATCGAATGTCCGGCGCTTTAATTGGGTTGGTGGGTATGGAGAGTCCACTTAGAGGAGTTGGAAAACCCATATTCCAAACCAATGGTGTGCATGAGCTCCAGTATCTTGAAGGAATAAATGGTGTATGAACCTCTTGTTGGTTACCGGCTACCATGGGACTGTATCTCCTGACGTTGCTTCACTTCGTTTTTTGTGGATCAGACCTTTAGGCTGAAGGCTGTTGGTGTGGTCCCTCAAAGAAAATCACCTACTTCTGTCTGGGCACCTGAGCAACATCATAGCCCTCACACTAGTCGAATGATTTATGTAGCTTATATCTACTAGATACCTCCTTGTACCAATATTTGTGTTTAATTAGATAAAATGAAAAGATTGTCCAATAGGTGTAGTGTATCAATGGAATCAGAGCTAATAACTTTAAGTTGTTAATAGTCTTTTCAATTATTAACATATCTAATTTTATCATCTGAAGTTGAACAAAAGTTCTAAGAGAGTTTCGTGTACTTATGAGTAAGTTTTGAATCTCATCTACTGGATATGAATGACAAGTTCCAATTATTAAATCAGTGCATATTTCATTTGTCTAAGTTATTGTATTAGTGTAAAATCGCTTCAACGGTATTCTTCTGTTTCACTGACCATCTCCAACAAAAAATCTTATACTTGTATGTGTCCATCAATAGTCTTAAAGTTGACTAGTTCTGACAGAATGTCATTTACAATTCTACTGAAACAATCAATCATGTAATTATGATTAAGGTGTTTTACAAAAGAATATATAGAGTATTAATTTTATGCTACGTAGTAATTCATTTGAATGAAATAATCAAGAAATCTTCCATTTGGAAAAGATGTGAATGTTGGGGATGGTTGGAAGAGAGTTAGGGGCGACCAAACCAAAAAGAGGTATCAGTCCTTGAAATCACTAACTTCTAATCTTAGTCATATTGGTAGATGTAGAGTACTTGGTTGGGGTCCGCGTGACTATCATAACCAATGATTGGAGACTGTGTGTGATATGGCTCAGAATCGATCATAATGGTGTAGGTGTATATATACACACTCTTTGTCTTCTGTTAAACCGTGATATTAAAATTGTTTTATACATTTTTTTCTAATTCTTTCTTCCTGTACTGTCCTTACACACAATCTTTCTTGTAAATATTACCACTATTCTATGACTGTTGATGTTTATCTTGTGCTAATTGTGTATGGCAACTTGGACCGATGCATATATGCGCTGGTTCTATGTTGTAGCTGACTAACTGACTGATGTTTGTAAATTACATTTGATAGTGTAGTTCTAATTAAACGTATTTAACCCTGTATTGATTTTCATTACCTTATACTTTAGCCTCATTGATTGATGATTAAGATGTATGTTTTGATTTGTCTAAGGTGTCATATGATCACGATAGCTTTTCAATTATGCACATGATCACTGTTGTATTTGTGTTAACATGTGAGAATAACTAGTTAAGATCATAACATTTCATGAAGAAGAAGAAGTAGAAAGAAACATGCTCACTGACTTAGAAGATAGTTTCCTTAGGATTGTTGTATCATATCACACTTTCATTTTACTCTAGAGTAGTTAGTCTTTAGTTAGTGCTAATCATATTGATAATAGGGGTATATTAGTTTTAACATAACTCAAAATTATTAATAACCTGTGTTTCATATGAGTCAAACATTCTAAACCTTACAGATTAATAGTTTTATTTTAAAAATCTTTCAACAGTAAACTCAAGTATTGACTTGGTTGTTACATTCCATTATGTTCATTGTTATCTCAACTTCAAGATTGTTACTTCACATACCTTCAATTATTAGGATCTAATTAATTTTCAACCTAATTATTCTTTGGTGGACAAAATTGCTCTTTCTATTACTAGACACTAATGGTCAATATCGATTAGTTGTTCTTTGATTTATCTGCTAGTTCTACATTGTGTTATTTACCGTATGTAAAGACTAATAGTATTACTTGTATTTATGTTAACTCATAAAATATGATATACTTACACATGTTACCCATCGTGGTAAAGCATAGACGCAGGGTATTAAGGAATGATGGTAAATCAGTTGATGAGTTTGTGAATCTTCGTCGAGTGAGATGCTTGGGTTACGTGTTGCGTATGCCCGAAGACGTATTACCACGACGTGCAATGCTAACCGGTGTTCGGGATGGTTGGAAGAAAGTTGAAGGTGGACAAACCAAAACGTGGCATCAGTGCTTGAAGTCACTAACTTCTAGTTTGAGCCATGTTGGTAGATGCAGACTACGTGGTTGCGGTGCGCGTGACTACCGTAACCAATGGTTGGAGACTGTGTGATATGTCTCAGAATCGATCACAATGGCGTCAGTGTATACACTCTCTGTCTTCCCTTAAACTAAGAGATTAAAATCACTTCATATCTTTCTTTCTCTGAACTAATTCTTTCTTCTTGTATTATATCCTTATTGCAATCTTTCTTTTATACATTACCACCTCTGAATCGACCACTTTTATGAACCCGGTGTCCATCTTTTTGTGTTAATGAGGTATGGCAACTTGGACCGATGCACCTATGTGCCTGGTCCTACGTTGTAGCTGACTGACTGACTGATAGACCGCCCATCAACATTCTCCATCCTTCCCAGTTGATATTCATCCTCTTGATCTTCCTCTTTTCCGCTTCGCTTCACGATTCCGAGTTAGGGCTTGCCTCGTGATGCAGTTTGGTGATTTGCGTAATGTATGTCCTATTCACTTTGAACATCCTTTCCTAATTTCCTCATCAGCTGAAAGCTGATTTGTTCTCTCCCACAGTAGACTGTTACTGATGGTATCCGGTCAATGGATGTTGAGTATTTTGTGTAGACAACTATTTATAAATACTTGTACCTTCTTGATGATTAACTATTCAACATAGTTAATATAATCACATCTAAATCCTCCTACTAGCGTTTTCTAAATTAATGCATTTCATTTGCTTATATATATGGTGAATATGAAGGTTGTGACCAATTCCTGAGTAATTGCTTAAAGATCCCTATCATATTAAAAGACTGATATTTGAACGAAGAATATTCTCTTCAAGTTCTACAAATATCTCATATCGAAATCAATAATCGGAAAAGTGGCCAGGTGAAAGGCAAAGTGCATCGTTTAAAGCTAAAGCATGTGAATTGTAGGATTGTTAAATGATATATGATATTGACTCATATGAAATGTTAACTCGAATCAGTTTATATGTCAAGTGAAAATTTTAATGGTGAATAAGAAATCCCTGTTCATGCGCCTACAATTCAGAGGGGATGTAGATAGCGAAATATTAACTCAGAGATAACACAGAACAAACCGAAAATCTTGCAACGCCGGAGAACTTCGATTAGTGTTTTCTATGCGCCCAATGGTGGTACCTAATCTAAAAGATGAATTACCTAGAATGACCACCTCATTTTGTATTTATCAGTTCGATTGTTCTTATGAAGAAAATTATATTGGCCGAAGTTCTAGGAATTTACATTTTCGTGCTAGTGAACGTATTCAACAGGGTATTGTTAAACAAGATAAAGGACTGCGTAGACGCCCAACTTCGTGATCAACAGGCAGGATTCCGTAAGGATTGACCGTGTACAGACCAAATCGCAACTCTACGGATCATTGTGGAACAATCAATTGAATGGAATTCATCACTCTACATCGACTTCATTGGCTACGAAAAAGCATTTGATGGCGTGGACAGAACAGCACTATGGAAGCTTCTTCGACACTACGGCGTGCCTCAGAAGATAGTCAGATCATACGGCATTCCTATGATGGATTAAACTGAAAAATCGTGCATGGAGGACAGTTGACAAAGTCGTTCGAAGTGAAGACCGTTGTCAGGCAAGGTTGCTTACTCTCACTCTTTCTCTTTCTCCTGGCGATCGACTGGATCATGAAGACGTCAACATCTGAAGGGAAGCACGGGATACAATGGACATCTCGGATGCAGTTGGACGATCTAGACTTCGCAGATGATCTGGCCCTTCTATCCCAAACGCGACAACAAATGCAGGAGAAGACGAACAGTGTGGCAGCAGCCTCAGCAGCAGTAGGTCTCAATATACACAATGGGAAAAGCAGGATTCTCCGATACAACACAGAATGCACCAATCCAATCACGCTTGACGGAGAAGATTTGGAAGATGTAAAAACCTTTACGTATTTGGGCAGCATTATTGATGAACAGGGTGGATCTGATTCAGATGTGAAGGCGCGGATCGGCAAAACAAGAGCAGCATATTTACAACTGAGGAACATCTGGAATTCAAAGCAACTGTCTGTCAACCAACACCAAGGTCAGAATTTTCAATACAAATGTCAAGACAGTTCTACTGTATGGGGCAGAAACCTGGAGAACTACGAAAGCCATCATCCAGAAAATACAGGTGTTTATTAACAGTTGTCTACGCAAAATACTTCAGATCTGTTGGCCGGACACTATTAGCAACAACCAACTGTGGGAAGAAAGTTAAAGGTGGACAAACCAAAACGTGGCATCAGTGCTTGAAGTCACTAACTTCTAGTTTGAGCCATGTTGGTAGATGCAGACTACGTGGTTGCGGTGCGCGTGACTACCGTAACCAATGGTTGGAGACTGTGTGATATGTCTCAGAATCGATCACAATGGCGTCAGTGTATACACTCTCTGTCTTCCCTTAAACTAAGAGATTAAAATCACTTCATATCTTTCTTTCTCTGAACTAATTCTTTCTTCTTGTATTATATCCTTATTGCAATCTTTCTTTTATACATTACCACCTCTGAATCGACCACTTTTATGAACCCGGTGTCCATCCTTTTGTGTTAATGAGGTATGGCAACTTGGACCGATGCACCTATGTGCCTGGTCCTACGTTGTAGCTGACTGACTGACTGATAGACCGCCCATCAACATTCTCCATCCTTCCCAGTTGATATTCATCCTCTTGATCTTCCTCTTTTCCGCTTCGCTTCACGATTCCGAGTTAGGGCTTGCCTCGTGATGCAGTTTGGTGATTTGCGTAATGTATGTCCTATTCACTTTGAACATCCTTTCCTAATTTCCTCATCAGCTGAAAGCTGATTTGTTCTCTCCCACAGTAGACTGTTACTGATGGTATCCGGTCAATGGATGTTGAGTATTTTGTGTAGACAACTATTTATAAATACTTGTACCTTCTTGATGATTAACTATTCAACATAGTTAATATAATCACATCTAAATCCTCCTACTAGCGTTTTCTAAATTAATGCATTTCATTTGCTTATATATATGGTGAATATGAAGGTTGTGACCAATTCCTGAGTAATTGCTTAAAGATCCCTATCATATTAAAAGACTGATATTTGAACGAAGAATATTCTCTTCAAGTTCTACAAATATCTCATATCGAAATCAATAATCGGAAAAGTGGCCAGGTGAAAGACAAAGTGCATCGTTTAAAGCTAAAGCATGTGAATTGTAGGATTGTTAAATGATATATGATATTGACTCATATGAAATGTTAACTCGAATCAGTTTATATGTCAAGTGAAAATTTTAATGGTGAATAAGAAATCCCTGTTCATGCGCCTACAATTCAGAGGGGATGTAGATAGCGAAATATTAACTCAGAGATAACACAGAACAAACCGAAAATCTTGCAACGCCGGAGAACTTCGATTAGTGTTTTCTATGCGCCCAATGGTGGTACCTAATCTAAAAGATGAATTACCTAGAATGACCACCTCATTTTGTATTTATCAGTTCGATTGTTCTTATGAAGAAAATTATATTGGCCGAAGTTCTAGGAATTTACATTTTCGTGCTAGTGAACGTATTCAACAGGGTATTGTTAAACAAGATGAAGGACTGCGTAGACGCCCAACTTCGTGATCAACAGGCAGGATTCCGTAAGGATTGACCGTGTACAGACCAAATCGCAACTCTACGGATCATTGTGGAACAATCAATTGAATGGAATTCATCACTCTACATCGACTTCATTGGCTACGAAAAAGCATTTGATGGCGTGGACAGAACAGCACTATGGAAGCTTCTTCGACACTACGGCGTGCCTCAGAAGATAGTCAGATCATACGGCATTCCTATGATGGATTAAACTGAAAAATCGTGCATGGAGGACAGTTGACAAAGTCGTTCGAAGTGAAGACCGTTGTCAGGCAAGGTTGCTTACTCTCACTCTTTCTCTTTCTCCTGGCGATCGACTGGATCATGAAGACGTCAACATCTGAAGGGAAGCACGGGATACAATGGACATCTCGGATGCAGTTAGACGATCTAGACTTCGCAGATGATCTGGCCCTTCTATCCCAAACGCGACAACAAATGCAGGAGAAGACGAACAGTGTGGCAGCAGCCTCAACAGCAGTAGGTCTCAATATACACAATGGGAAAAGCAGGATTCTCCGATACAACACAGAATGCACCAATCCAATCACGCTTGACGGAGAAGATTTGGAAGATGTAAAAACCTTTACGTATTTGGGCAGCATTATTGATGAACAGGGTGGATCTGATTCAGATGTGAAGGCGCGGATCGGCAAAACAAGAGCAGCATATTTACAACTGAGGAACATCTGGAATTCAAAGCAACTGTCTGTCAACCAACACCAAGGTCAGAATTTTCAATACAAATGTCAAGACAGTTCTACTGTATGGGGCAGAAACCTGGAGAACTACGAAAGCCATCATCCAGAAAATACAGGTGTTTATTAACAGTTGTCTACGCAAAATACTTCAGATCTGTTGGCCGGACACTATTAGCAACAACCAACTGTGGGAAGAAAGTTAAAGGTGGACAAACCAAAACGTGGCATCAGTGCTTGAAGTCACTAACTTCTAGTTTGAGCCATGTTGGTAGATGCAGACTACGTGGTTGCGGTGCGCGTGACTACCGTAACCAATGGTTGGAGACTGTGTGATATGTCTCAGAATCGATCACAATGGCGTCAGTGTATACACTCTCTGTCTTCCCTTAAACTAAGAGATTAAAATCACTTCATATCTTTCTTTCTCTGAACTAATTCTTTCTTCTTGTATTATATCCTTATTGCAATCTTTCTTTTATACATTACCACCTCTGAATCGACCACTTTTATGAACCCGGTGTCCATCTTTTTGTGTTAATGAGGTATGGCAACTTGGACCGATGCACCTATGTGCCTGGTCCTACGTTGTAGCTGACTGACTGACTGATAGACCGCCCATCAACATTCTCCATCCTTCCCAGTTGATATTCATCCTCTTGATCTTCCTCTTTTCCGCTTCGCTTCACGATTCCGAGTTAGGGCTTGCCTCGTGATGCAGTTTGGTGATTTGCGTAATGTATGTCCTATTCACTTTGAACATCCTTTCCTAATTTCCTCATCAGCTGAAAGCTGATTTGTTCTCTCCCACAGTAGACTGTTACTGATGGTATCCGGTCAATGGATGTTGAGTATTTTGTGTAGACAACTATTTATAAATACTTGTACCTTCTTGATGATTAACTATTCAACATAGTTAATATAATCACATCTAAATCCTCCTACTAGCGTTTTCTAAATTAATGCATTTCATTTGCTTATATATATGGTGAATATGAAGGTTGTGACCAATTCCTGAGTAATTGCTTAAAGATCCCTATCATATTAAAAGACTGATATTTGAACGAAGAATATTCTCTTCAAGTTCTACAAATATCTCATATCGAAATCAATAATCGGAAAAGTGGCCAGGTGAAAGACAAAGTGCATCGTTTAAAGCTAAAGCATGTGAATTGTAGGATTGTTAAATGATATATGATATTGACTCATATGAAATGTTAACTCGAATCAGTTTATATGTCAAGTGAAAATTTTAATGGTGAATAAGAAATCCCTGTTCATGCGCCTACAATTCAGAGGGGATGTAGATAGCGAAATATTAACTCAGAGATAACACAGAACAAACCGAAAATCTTGCAACGCCGGAGAACTTCGATTAGTGTTTTCTATGCGCCCAATGGTGGTACCTAATCTAAAAGATGAATTACCTAGAATGACCACCTCATTTTGTATTTATCAGTTCGATTGTTCTTATGAAGAAAATTATATTGGCCGAAGTTCTAGGAATTTACATTTTCGTGCTAGTGAACGTATTCAACAGGGTATTGTTAAACAAGATGAAGGACTGCGTAGACGCCCAACTTCGTGATCAACAGGCAGGATTCCGTAAGGATTGACCGTGTACAGACCAAATCGCAACTCTACGGATCATTGTGGAACAATCAATTGAATGGAATTCATCACTCTACATCGACTTCATTGGCTACGAAAAAGCATTTGATGGCGTGGACAGAACAGCACTATGGAAGCTTCTTCGACACTACGGCGTGCCTCAGAAGATAGTCAGATCATACGGCATTCCTATGATGGATTAAACTGAAAAATCGTGCATGGAGGACAGTTGACAAAGTCGTTCGAAGTGAAGACCGTTGTCAGGCAAGGTTGCTTACTCTCACTCTTTCTCTTTCTCCTGGCGATCGACTGGATCATGAAGACGTCAACATCTGAAGGGAAGCACGGGATACAATGGACATCTCGGATGCAGTTGGACGATCTAGACTTCGCAGATGATCTGGCCCTTCTATCCCAAACGCGACAACAAATGCAGGAGAAGACGAACAGTGTGGCAGCAGCCTCAGCAGCAGTAGGTCTCAATATACACAATGGGAAAAGCAGGATTCTCCGATACAACACAGAATGCACCAATCCAATCACGCTTGACGGAGAAGATTTGGAAGATGTAAAAACCTTTACGTATTTGGGCAGCATTATTGATGAACAGGGTGGATCTGATTCAGATGTGAAGGCGCGGATCGGCAAAACAAGAGCAGCATATTTACAACTGAGGAACATCTGGAATTCAAAGCAACTGTCTGTCAACCAACACCAAGGTCAGAATTTTCAATACAAATGTCAAGACAGTTCTACTGTATGGGGCAGAAACCTGGAGAACTACGAAAGCCATCATCCAGAAAATACAGGTGTTTATTAACAGTTGTCTACGCAAAATACTTCAGATCTGTTGGCCGGACACTATTAGCAACAACCAACTGTGGGAAGAAAGTTAAAGGTGGACAAACCAAAACGTGGCATCAGTGCTTGAAGTCACTAACTTCTAGTTTGAGCCATGTTGGTAGATGCAGACTACGTGGTTGCGGTGCGCGTGACTACCGTAACCAATGGTTGGAGACTGTGTGATATGTCTCAGAATCGATCACAATGGCGTCAGTGTATACACTCTCTGTCTTCCCTTAAACTAAGAGATTAAAATCACTTCATATCTTTCTTTCTCTGAACTAATTCTTTCTTCTTGTATTATATCCTTATTGCAATCTTTCTTTTATACATTACCACCTCTGAATCGACCACTTTTATGAACCCGGTGTCCATCTTTTTGTGTTAATGAGGTATGGCAACTTGGACCGATGCACCTATGTGCCTGGTCCTACGTTGTAGCTGACTGACTGACTGATAGACCGCCCATCAACATTCTCCATCCTTCCCAGTTGATATTCATCCTCTTGATCTTCCTCTTTTCCACTTCGCTTCACGATTCCGAGTTAGGGCTTGCCTCGTGATGCAGTTTGGTGATTTGCGTAATGTATGTCCTATTCACTTTGAACATCCTTTCCTAATTTCCTCATCAGCTGAAAGCTGATTTGTTCTCTCCCACAGTAGACTGTTACTGATGGTATCCGGTCAATGGATGTTGAGTATTTTGTGTAGACAACTATTTATAAATACTTGTACCTTCTTGATGATTAACTATTCAACATAGTTAATATAATCACATCTAAATCCTCCTACTAGCGTTTTCTAAATTAATGCATTTCATTTGCTTATATATATGGTGAATATGAAGGTTGTGACCAATTCCTGAGTAATTGCTTAAAGATCCCTATCATATTAAAAGACTGATATTTGAACGAAGAATATTCTCTTCAAGTTCTACAAATATCTCATATCGAAATCAATAATCGGAAAAGTGGCCAGGTGAAAGACAAAGTGCATCGTTTAAAGCTAAAGCATGTGAATTGTAGGATTGTTAAATGATATATGATATTGACTCATATGAAATGTTAACTCGAATCAGTTTATATGTCAAGTGAAAATTTTAATGGTGAATAAGAAATCCCTGTTCATGCGCCTACAATTCAGAGGGGATGTAGATAGCGAAATATTAACTCAGAGATAACACAGAACAAACCGAAAATCTTGCAACGCCGGAGAACTTCGATTAGTGTTTTCTATGCGCCCAATGGTGGTACCTAATCTAAAAGATGAATTACCTAGAATGACCACCTCATTTTGTATTTATCAGTTCGATTGTTCTTATGAAGAAAATTATATTGGCCGAAGTTCTAGGAATTTACATTTTCGTGCTAGTGAACGTATTCAACAGGGTATTGTTAAACAAGATGAAGGACTGCGTAGACGCCCAACTTCGTGATCAACAGGCAGGATTCCGTAAGGATTGACCGTGTACAGACCAAATCGCAACTCTACGGATCATTGTGGAACAATCAATTGAATGGAATTCATCACTCTACATCGACTTCATTGGCTACGAAAAAGCATTTGATGGCGTGGACAGAACAGCACTATGGAAGCTTCTTCGACACTACGGCGTGCCTCAGAAGATAGTCAGATCATACGGCATTCCTATGATGGATTAAACTGAAAAATCGTGCATGGAGGACAGTTGACAAAGTCGTTCGAAGTGAAGACCGTTGTCAGGCAAGGTTGCTTACTCTCACTCTTTCTCTTTCTCCTGGCGATCGACTGGATCATGAAGACGTCAACATCTGAAGGGAAGCACGGGATACAATGGACATCTCGGATGCAGTTGGACGATCTAGACTTCGCAGATGATCTGGCCCTTCTATCCCAAACGCGACAACAAATGCAGGAGAAGACGAACAGTGTGGCAGCAGCCTCAGCAGCAGTAGGTCTCAATATACACAATGGGAAAAGCAGGATTCTCCGATACAACACAGAATGCACCAATCCAATCACGCTTGACGGAGAAGATTTGGAAGATGTAAAAACCTTTACGTATTTGGGCAGCATTATTGATGAACAGGGTGGATCTGATTCAGATGTGAAGGCGCGGATCGGCAAAACAAGAGCAGCATATTTACAACTGAGGAACATCTGGAATTCAAAGCAACTGTCTGTCAACCAACACCAAGGTCAGAATTTTCAATACAAATGTCAAGACAGTTCTACTGTATGGGGCAGAAACCTGGAGAACTACGAAAGCCATCATCCAGAAAATACAGGTGTTTATTAACAGTTGTCTACGCAAAATACTTCAGATCTGTTGGCCGGACACTATTAGCAACAACCAACTGTGGGAAGAAAGTTAAAGGTGGACAAACCAAAACGTGGCATCAGTGCTTGAAGTCACTAACTTCTAGTTTGAGCCATGTTGGTAGATGCAGACTACGTGGTTGCGGTGCGCGTGACTACCGTAACCAATGGTTGGAGACTGTGTGATATGTCTCAGAATCGATCACAATGGCGTCAGTGTATACACTCTCTGTCTTCCCTTAAACTAAGAGATTAAAATCACTTCATATCTTTCTTTCTCTGAACTAATTCTTTCTTCTTGTATTATATCCTTATTGCAATCTTTCTTTTATACATTACCACCTCTGAATCGACCACTTTTATGAACCCGGTGTCCATCTTTTTGTGTTAATGAGGTATGGCAACTTGGACCGATGCACCTATGTGCCTGGTCCTACGTTGTAGCTGACTGACTGACTGATAGACCGCCCATCAACATTCTCCATCCTTCCCAGTTGATATTCATCCTCTTGATCTTCCTCTTTTCCGCTTCGCTTCACGATTCCGAGTTAGGGCTTGCCTCGTGATGCAGTTTGGTGATTTGCGTAATGTATGTCCTATTCACTTTGAACATCCTTTCCTAATTTCCTCATCAGCTGAAAGCTGATTTGTTCTCTCCCACAGTAGACTGTTACTGATGGTATCCGGTCAATGGATGTTGAGTATTTTGTGTAGACAACTATTTATAAATACTTGTACCTTCTTGATGATTAACTATTCAACATAGTTAATATAATCACATCTAAATCCTCCTACTAGCGTTTTCTAAATTAATGCATTTCATTTGCTTATATATATGGTGAATATGAAGGTTGTGACCAATTCCTGAGTAATTGCTTAAAGATCCCTATCATATTAAAAGACTGATATTTGAACGAAGAATATTCTCTTCAAGTTCTACAAATATCTCATATCGAAATCAATAATCGGAAAAGTGGCCAGGTGAAAGACAAAGTGCATCGTTTAAAGCTAAAGCATGTGAATTGTAGGATTGTTAAATGATATATGATATTGACTCATATGAAATGTTAACTCGAATCAGTTTATATGTCAAGTGAAAATTTTAATGGTGAATAAGAAATCCCTGTTCATGCGCCTACAATTCAGAGGGGATGTAGATAGCGAAATATTAACTCAGAGATAACACAGAACAAACCGAAAATCTTGCAACGCCGGAGAACTTCGATTAGTGTTTTCTATGCGCCCAATGGTGGTACCTAATCTAAAAGATGAATTACCTAGAATGACCACCTCATTTTGTATTTATCAGTTCGATTGTTCTTATGAAGAAAATTATATTGGCCGAAGTTCTAGGAATTTACATTTTCGTGCTAGTGAACGTATTCAACAGGGTATTGTTAAACAAGATGAAGGACTGCGTAGACGCCCAACTTCGTGATCAACAGGCAGGATTCCGTAAGGATTGACCGTGTACAGACCAAATCGCAACTCTACGGATCATTGTGGAACAATCAATTGAATGGAATTCATCACTCTACATCGACTTCATTGGCTACGAAAAAGCATTTGATGGCGTGGACAGAACAGCACTATGGAAGCTTCTTCGACACTACGGCGTGCCTCAGAAGATAGTCAGATCATACGGCATTCCTATGATGGATTAAACTGAAAAATCGTGCATGGAGGACAGTTGACAAAGTCGTTCGAAGTGAAGACCGTTGTCAGGCAAGGTTGCTTACTCTCACTCTTTCTCTTTCTCCTGGCGATCGACTGGATCATGAAGACGTCAACATCTGAAGGGAAGCACGGGATACAATGGACATCTCGGATGCAGTTGGACGATCTAGACTTCGCAGATGATCTGGCCCTTCTATCCCAAACGCGACAACAAATGCAGGAGAAGACGAACAGTGTGGCAGCAGCCTCAGCAGCAGTAGGTCTCAATATACACAATGGGAAAAGCAGGATTCTCCGATACAACACAGAATGCACCAATCCAATCACGCTTGACGGAGAAGATTTGGAAGATGTAAAAACCTTTACGTATTTGGGCAGCATTATTGATGAACAGGGTGGATCTGATTCAGATGTGAAGGCGCGGATCGGCAAAACAAGAGCAGCATATTTACAACTGAGGAACATCTGGAATTCAAAGCAACTGTCTGTCAACCAACACCAAGGTCAGAATTTTCAATACAAATGTCAAGACAGTTCTACTGTATGGGGCAGAAACCTGGAGAACTACGAAAGCCATCATCCAGAAAATACAGGTGTTTATTAACAGTTGTCTACGCAAAATACTTCAGATCTGTTGGCCGGACACTATTAGCAACAACCAACTGTGGGAAGAAAGTTAAAGGTGGACAAACCAAAACGTGGCATCAGTGCTTGAAGTCACTAACTTCTAGTTTGAGCCATGTTGGTAGATGCAGACTACGTGGTTGCGGTGCGCGTGACTACCGTAACCAATGGTTGGAGACTGTGTGATATGTCTCAGAATCGATCACAATGGCGTCAGTGTATACACTCTCTGTCTTCCCTTAAACTAAGAGATTAAAATCACTTCATATCTTTCTTTCTCTGAACTAATTCTTTCTTCTTGTATTATATCCTTATTGCAATCTTTCTTTTATACATTACCACCTCTGAATCGACCACTTTTATGAACCCGGTGTCCATCTTTTTGTGTTAATGAGGTATGGCAACTTGGACCGATGCACCTATGTGCCTGGTCCTACGTTGTAGCTGACTGACTGACTGATAGACCGCCCATCAACATTCTCCATCCTTCCCAGTTGATATTCATCCTCTTGATCTTCCTCTTTTCCGCTTCGCTTCACGATTCCGAGTTAGGGCTTGCCTCGTGATGCAGTTTGGTGATTTGCGTAATGTATGTCCTATTCACTTTGAACATCCTTTCCTAATTTCCTCATCAGCTGAAAGCTGATTTGTTCTCTCCACAGTAGACTGTTACTGATGGTATCCGGTCAATGGATGTTGAGTATTTTGTGTAGACAACTATTTATAAATACTTGTACCTTCTTGATGATTAACTATTCAACATAGTTAATATAATCACATCTAAATCCTCCTACTAGCGTTTTCTAAATTAATGCATTTCATTTGCTTATATATATGGTGAATATGAAGGTTGTGACCAATTCCTGAGTAATTGCTTAAAGATCCCTATCATATTAAAAGACTGATATTTGAACGAAGAATATTCTCTTCAAGTTCTACAAATATCTCATATCGAAATCAATAATCGGAAAAGTGGCCAGGTGAAAGACAAAGTGCATCGTTTAAAGCTAAAGCATGTGAATTGTAGGATTGTTAAATGATATATGATATTGACTCATATGAAATGTTAACTCGAATCAGTTTATATGTCAAGTGAAAATTTTAATGGTGAATAAGAAATCCCTGTTCATGCGCCTACAATTCAGAGGGGATGTAGATAGCGAAATATTAACTCAGAGATAACACAGAACAAACCGAAAATCTTGCAACGCCGGAGAACTTCGATTAGTGTTTTCTATGCGCCCAATGGTGGTACCTAATCTAAAAGATGAATTACCTAGAATGACCACCTCATTTTGTATTTATCAGTTCGATTGTTCTTATGAAGAAAATTATATTGGCCGAAGTTCTAGGAATTTACATTTTCGTGCTAGTGAACGTATTCAACAGGGTATTGTTAAACAAGATGAAGGACTGCGTAGACGCCCAACTTCGTGATCAACAGGCAGGATTCCGTAAGGATTGACCGTGTACAGACCAAATCGCAACTCTACGGATCATTGTGGAACAATCAATTGAATGGAATTCATCACTCTACATCGACTTCATTGGCTACGAAAAAGCATTTGATGGCGTGGACAGAACAGCACTATGGAAGCTTCTTCGACACTACGGCGTGCCTCAGAAGATAGTCAGATCATACGGCATTCCTATGATGGATTAAACTGAAAAATCGTGCATGGAGGACAGTTGACAAAGTCGTTCGAAGTGAAGACCGTTGTCAGGCAAGGTTGCTTACTCTCACTCTTTCTCTTTCTCCTGGCGATCGACTGGATCATGAAGACGTCAACATCTGAAGGGAAGCACGGGATACAATGGACATCTCGGATGCAGTTGGACGATCTAGACTTCGCAGATGATCTGGCCCTTCTATCCCAAACGCGACAACAAATGCAGGAGAAGACGAACAGTGTGGCAGCAGCCTCAGCAGCAGTAGGTCTCAATATACACAATGGGAAAAGCAGGATTCTCCGATACAACACAGAATGCACCAATCCAATCACGCTTGACGGAGAAGATTTGGAAGATGTAAAAACCTTTACGTATTTGGGCAGCATTATTGATGAACAGGGTGGATCTGATTCAGATGTGAAGGCGCGGATCGGCAAAACAAGAGCAGCATATTTACAACTGAGGAACATCTGGAATTCAAAGCAACTGTCTGTCAACCAACACCAAGGTCAGAATTTTCAATACAAATGTCAAGACAGTTCTACTGTATGGGGCAGAAACCTGGAGAACTACGAAAGCCATCATCCAGAAAATACAGGTGTTTATTAACAGTTGTCTACGCAAAATACTTCAGATCTGTTGGCCGGACACTATTAGCAACAACCAACTGTGGGAAGAAAGTTAAAGGTGGACAAACCAAAACGTGGCATCAGTGCTTGAAGTCACTAACTTCTAGTTTGAGCCATGTTGGTAGATGCAGACTACGTGGTTGCGGTGCGCGTGACTACCGTAACCAATGGTTGGAGACTGTGTGATATGTCTCAGAATCGATCACAATGGCGTCAGTGTATACACTCTCTGTCTTCCCTTAAACTAAGAGATTAAAATCACTTCATATCTTTCTTTCTCTGAACTAATTCTTTCTTCTTGTATTATATCCTTATTGCAATCTTTCTTTTATACATTACCACCTCTGAATCGACCACTTTTATGAACCCGGTGTCCATCTTTTTGTGTTAATGAGGTATGGCAACTTGGACCGATGCACCTATGTGCCTGGTCCTACGTTGTAGCTGACTGACTGACTGATAGACCGCCCATCAACATTCTCCATCCTTCCCAGTTGATATTCATCCTCTTGATCTTCCTCTTTTCCGCTTCGCTTCACGATTCCGAGTTAGGGCTTGCCTCGTGATGCAGTTTGGTGATTTGCGTAATGTATGTCCTATTCACTTTGAACATCCTTTCCTAATTTCCTCATCAGCTGAAAGCTGATTTGTTCTCTCCACAGTAGACTGTTACTGATGGTATCCGGTCAATGGATGTTGAGTATTTTGTGTAGACAACTATTTATAAATACTTGTACCTTCTTGATGATTAACTATTCAACATAGTTAATATAATCACATCTAAATCCTCCTACTAGCGTTTTCTAAATTAATGCATTTCATTTGCTTATATATATGGTGAATATGAAGGTTGTGACCAATTCCTGAGTAATTGCTTAAAGATCCCTATCATATTAAAAGACTGATATTTGAACGAAGAATATTCTCTTCAAGTTCTACAAATATCTCATATCGAAATCAATAATCGGAAAAGTGGCCAGGTGAAAGACAAAGTGCATCGTTTAAAGCTAAAGCATGTGAATTGTAGGATTGTTAAATGATATATGATATTGACTCATATGAAATGTTAACTCGAATCAGTTTATATGTCAAGTGAAAATTTTAATGGTGAATAAGAAATCCCTGTTCATGCGCCTACAATTCAGAGGGGATGTAGATAGCGAAATATTAACTCAGAGATAACACAGAACAAACCGAAAATCTTGCAACGCCGGAGAACTTCGATTAGTGTTTTCTATGCGCCCAATGGTGGTACCTAATCTAAAAGATGAATTACCTAGAATGACCACCTCATTTTGTATTTATCAGTTCGATTGTTCTTATGAAGAAAATTATATTGGCCGAAGTTCTAGGAATTTACATTTTCGTGCTAGTGAACGTATTCAACAGGGTATTGTTAAACAAGATGAAGGACTGCGTAGACGCCCAACTTCGTGATCAACAGGCAGGATTCCGTAAGGATTGACCGTGTACAGACCAAATCGCAACTCTACGGATCATTGTGGAACAATCAATTGAATGGAATTCATCACTCTACATCGACTTCATTGGCTACGAAAAAGCATTTGATGGCGTGGACAGAACAGCACTATGGAAGCTTCTTCGACACTACGGCGTGCCTCAGAAGATAGTCAGATCATACGGCATTCCTATGATGGATTAAACTGAAAAATCGTGCATGGAGGACAGTTGACAAAGTCGTTCGAAGTGAAGACCGTTGTCAGGCAAGGTTGCTTACTCTCACTCTTTCTCTTTCTCCTGGCGATCGACTGGATCATGAAGACGTCAACATCTGAAGGGAAGCACGGGATACAATGGACATCTCGGATGCAGTTGGACGATCTAGACTTCGCAGATGATCTGGCCCTTCTATCCCAAACGCGACAACAAATGCAGGAGAAGACGAACAGTGTGGCAGCAGCCTCAGCAGCAGTAGGTCTCAATATACACAATGGGAAAAGCAGGATTCTCCGATACAACACAGAATGCACCAATCCAATCACGCTTGACGGAGAAGATTTGGAAGATGTAAAAACCTTTACGTATTTGGGCAGCATTATTGATGAACAGGGTGGATCTGATTCAGATGTGAAGGCGCGGATCGGCAAAACAAGAGCAGCATATTTACAACTGAGGAACATCTGGAATTCAAAGCAACTGTCTGTCAACCAACACCAAGGTCAGAATTTTCAATACAAATGTCAAGACAGTTCTACTGTATGGGGCAGAAACCTGGAGAACTACGAAAGCCATCATCCAGAAAATACAGGTGTTTATTAACAGTTGTCTACGCAAAATACTTCAGATCTGTTGGCCGGACACTATTAGCAACAACCAACTGTGGGAAGAAAGTTAAAGGTGGACAAACCAAAACGTGGCATCAGTGCTTGAAGTCACTAACTTCTAGTTTGAGCCATGTTGGTAGATGCAGACTACGTGGTTGCGGTGCGCGTGACTACCGTAACCAATGGTTGGAGACTGTGTGATATGTCTCAGAATCGATCACAATGGCGTCAGTGTATACACTCTCTGTCTTCCCTTAAACTAAGAGATTAAAATCACTTCATATCTTTCTTTCTCTGAACTAATTCTTTCTTCTTGTATTATATCCTTATTGCAATCTTTCTTTTATACATTACCACCTCTGAATCGACCACTTTTATGAACCCGGTGTCCATCTTTTTGTGTTAATGAGGTATGGCAACTTGGACCGATGCACCTATGTGCCTGGTCCTACGTTGTAGCTGACTGACTGACTGATAGACCGCCCATCAACATTCTCCATCCTTCCCAGTTGATATTCATCCTCTTGATCTTCCTCTTTTCCGCTTCGCTTCACGATTCCGAGTTAGGGCTTGCCTCGTGATGCAGTTTGGTGATTTGCGTAATGTATGTCCTATTCACTTTGAACATCCTTTCCTAATTTCCTCATCAGCTGAAAGCTGATTTGTTCTCTCCACAGTAGACTGTTACTGATGGTATCCGGTCAATGGATGTTGAGTATTTTGTGTAGACAACTATTTATAAATACTTGTACCTTCTTGATGATTAACTATTCAACATAGTTAATATAATCACATCTAAATCCTCCTACTAGCGTTTTCTAAATTAATGCATTTCATTTGCTTATATATATGGTGAATATGAAGGTTGTGACCAATTCCTGAGTAATTGCTTAAAGATCCCTATCATATTAAAAGACTGATATTTGAACGAAGAATATTCTCTTCAAGTTCTACAAATATCTCATATCGAAATCAATAATCGGAAAAGTGGCCAGGTGAAAGACAAAGTGCATCGTTTAAAGCTAAAGCATGTGAATTGTAGGATTGTTAAATGATATATGATATTGACTCATATGAAATGTTAACTCGAATCAGTTTATATGTCAAGTGAAAATTTTAATGGTGAATAAGAAATCCCTGTTCATGCGCCTACAATTCAGAGGGGATGTAGATAGCGAAATATTAACTCAGAGATAACACAGAACAAACCGAAAATCTTGCAACGCCGGAGAACTTCGATTAGTGTTTTCTATGCGCCCAATGGTGGTACCTAATCTAAAAGATGAATTACCTAGAATGACCACCTCATTTTGTATTTATCAGTTCGATTGTTCTTATGAAGAAAATTATATTGGCCGAAGTTCTAGGAATTTACATTTTCGTGCTAGTGAACGTATTCAACAGGGTATTGTTAAACAAGATGAAGGACTGCGTAGACGCCCAACTTCGTGATCAACAGGCAGGATTCCGTAAGGATTGACCGTGTACAGACCAAATCGCAACTCTACGGATCATTGTGGAACAATCAATTGAATGGAATTCATCACTCTACATCGACTTCATTGGCTACGAAAAAGCATTTGATGGCGTGGACAGAACAGCACTATGGAAGCTTCTTCGACACTACGGCGTGCCTCAGAAGATAGTCAGATCATACGGCATTCCTATGATGGATTAAACTGAAAAATCGTGCATGGAGGACAGTTGACAAAGTCGTTCGAAGTGAAGACCGTTGTCAGGCAAGGTTGCTTACTCTCACTCTTTCTCTTTCTCCTGGCGATCGACTGGATCATGAAGACGTCAACATCTGAAGGGAAGCACGGGATACAATGGACATCTCGGATGCAGTTGGACGATCTAGACTTCGCAGATGATCTGGCCCTTCTATCCCAAACGCGACAACAAATGCAGGAGAAGACGAACAGTGTGGCAGCAGCCTCAGCAGCAGTAGGTCTCAATATACACAATGGGAAAAGCAGGATTCTCCGATACAACACAGAATGCACCAATCCAATCACGCTTGACGGAGAAGATTTGGAAGATGTAAAAACCTTTACGTATTTGGGCAGCATTATTGATGAACAGGGTGGATCTGATTCAGATGTGAAGGCGCGGATCGGCAAAACAAGAGCAGCATATTTACAACTGAGGAACATCTGGAATTCAAAGCAACTGTCTGTCAACCAACACCAAGGTCAGAATTTTCAATACAAATGTCAAGACAGTTCTACTGTATGGGGCAGAAACCTGGAGAACTACGAAAGCCATCATCCAGAAAATACAGGTGTTTATTAACAGTTGTCTACGCAAAATACTTCAGATCTGTTGGCCGGACACTATTAGCAACAACCAACTGTGGGAAGAAAGTTAAAGGTGGACAAACCAAAACGTGGCATCAGTGCTTGAAGTCACTAACTTCTAGTTTGAGCCATGTTGGTAGATGCAGACTACGTGGTTGCGGTGCGCGTGACTACCGTAACCAATGGTTGGAGACTGTGTGATATGTCTCAGAATCGATCACAATGGCGTCAGTGTATACACTCTCTGTCTTCCCTTAAACTAAGAGATTAAAATCACTTCATATCTTTCTTTCTCTGAACTAATTCTTTCTTCTTGTATTATATCCTTATTGCAATCTTTCTTTTATACATTACCACCTCTGAATCGACCACTTTTATGAACCCGGTGTCCATCTTTTTGTGTTAATGAGGTATGGCAACTTGGACCGATGCACCTATGTGCCTGGTCCTACGTTGTAGCTGACTGACTGACTGATAGACCGCCCATCAACATTCTCCATCCTTCCCAGTTGATATTCATCCTCTTGATCTTCCTCTTTTCCGCTTCGCTTCACGATTCCGAGTTAGGGCTTGCCTCGTGATGCAGTTTGGTGATTTGCGTAATGTATGTCCTATTCACTTTGAACATCCTTTCCTAATTTCCTCATCAGCTGAAAGCTGATTTGTTCTCTCCCACAGTAGACTGTTACTGATGGTATCCGGTCAATGGATGTTGAGTATTTTGTGTAGACAACTATTTATAAATACTTGTACCTTCTTGATGATTAACTATTCAACATAGTTAATATAATCACATCTAAATCCTCCTACTAGCGTTTTCTAAATTAATGCATTTCATTTGCTTATATATATGGTGAATATGAAGGTTGTGACCAATTCCTGAGTAATTGCTTAAAGATCCCTATCATATTAAAAGACTGATATTTGAACGAAGAATATTCTCTTCAAGTTCTACAAATATCTCATATCGAAATCAATAATCGGAAAAGTGGCCAGGTGAAAGACAAAGTGCATCGTTTAAAGCTAAAGCATGTGAATTGTAGGATTGTTAAATGATATATGATATTGACTCATATGAAATGTTAACTCGAATCAGTTTATATGTCAAGTGAAAATTTTAATGGTGAATAAGAAATCCCTGTTCATGCGCCTACAATTCAGAGGGGATGTAGATAGCGAAATATTAACTCAGAGATAACACAGAACAAACCGAAAATCTTGCAACGCCGGAGAACTTCGATTAGTGTTTTCTATGCGCCCAATGGTGGTACCTAATCTAAAAGATGAATTACCTAGAATGACCACCTCATTTTGTATTTATCAGTTCGATTGTTCTTATGAAGAAAATTATATTGGCCGAAGTTCTAGGAATTTACATTTTCGTGCTAGTGAACGTATTCAACAGGGTATTGTTAAACAAGATGAAGGACTGCGTAGACGCCCAACTTCGTGATCAACAGGCAGGATTCCGTAAGGATTGACCGTGTACAGACCAAATCGCAACTCTACGGATCATTGTGGAACAATCAATTGAATGGAATTCATCACTCTACATCGACTTCATTGGCTACGAAAAAGCATTTGATGGCGTGGACAGAACAGCACTATGGAAGCTTCTTCGACACTACGGCGTGCCTCAGAAGATAGTCAGATCATACGGCATTCCTATGATGGATTAAACTGAAAAATCGTGCATGGAGGACAGTTGACAAAGTCGTTCGAAGTGAAGACCGTTGTCAGGCAAGGTTGCTTACTCTCACTCTTTCTCTTTCTCCTGGCGATCGACTGGATCATGAAGACGTCAACATCTGAAGGGAAGCACGGGATACAATGGACATCTCGGATGCAGTTGGACGATCTAGACTTCGCAGATGATCTGGCCCTTCTATCCCAAACGCGACAACAAATGCAGGAGAAGACGAACAGTGTGGCAGCAGCCTCAGCAGCAGTAGGTCTCAATATACACAATGGGAAAAGCAGGATTCTCCGATACAACACAGAATGCACCAATCCAATCACGCTTGACGGAGAAGATTTGGAAGATGTAAAAACCTTTACGTATTTGGGCAGCATTATTGATGAACAGGGTGGATCTGATTCAGATGTGAAGGCGCGGATCGGCAAAACAAGAGCAGCATATTTACAACTGAGGAACATCTGGAATTCAAAGCAACTGTCTGTCAACCAACACCAAGGTCAGAATTTTCAATACAAATGTCAAGACAGTTCTACTGTATGGGGCAGAAACCTGGAGAACTACGAAAGCCATCATCCAGAAAATACAGGTGTTTATTAACAGTTGTCTACGCAAAATACTTCAGATCTGTTGGCCGGACACTATTAGCAACAACCAACTGTGGGAAGAAAGTTAAAGGTGGACAAACCAAAACGTGGCATCAGTGCTTGAAGTCACTAACTTCTAGTTTGAGCCATGTTGGTAGATGCAGACTACGTGGTTGCGGTGCGCGTGACTACCGTAACCAATGGTTGGAGACTGTGTGATATGTCTCAGAATCGATCACAATGGCGTCAGTGTATACACTCTCTGTCTTCCCTTAAACTAAGAGATTAAAATCACTTCATATCTTTCTTTCTCTGAACTAATTCTTTCTTCTTGTATTATATCCTTATTGCAATCTTTCTTTTATACATTACCACCTCTGAATCGACCACTTTTATGAACCCGGTGTCCATCTTTTTGTGTTAATGAGGTATGGCAACTTGGACCGATGCACCTATGTGCCTGGTCCTACGTTGTAGCTGACTGACTGACTGATAGACCGCCCATCAACATTCTCCATCCTTCCCAGTTGATATTCATCCTCTTGATCTTCCTCTTTTCCGCTTCGCTTCACGATTCCGAGTTAGGGCTTGCCTCGTGATGCAGTTTGGTGATTTGCGTAATGTATGTCCTATTCACTTTGAACATCCTTTCCTAATTTCCTCATCAGCTGAAAGCTGATTTGTTCTCTCCCACAGTAGACTGTTACTGATGGTATCCGGTCAATGGATGTTGAGTATTTTGTGTAGACAACTATTTATAAATACTTGTACCTTCTTGATGATTAACTATTCAACATAGTTAATATAATCACATCTAAATCCTCCTACTAGCGTTTTCTAAATTAATGCATTTCATTTGCTTATATATATGGTGAATATGAAGGTTGTGACCAATTCCTGAGTAATTGCTTAAAGATCCCTATCATATTAAAAGACTGATATTTGAACGAAGAATATTCTCTTCAAGTTCTACAAATATCTCATATCGAAATCAATAATCGGAAAAGTGGCCAGGTGAAAGACAAAGTGCATCGTTTAAAGCTAAAGCATGTGAATTGTAGGATTGTTAAATGATATATGATATTGACTCATATGAAATGTTAACTCGAATCAGTTTATATGTCAAGTGAAAATTTTAATGGTGAATAAGAAATCCCTGTTCATGCGCCTACAATTCAGAGGGGATGTAGATAGCGAAATATTAACTCAGAGACAACACAGAACAAACCGAAAATCTTGCAACGCCGGAGAACTTCGATTAGTGTTTTCTATGCGCCCAATGGTGGTACCTAATCTAAAAGATGAATTACCTAGAATGACCACCTCATTTTGTATTTATCAGTTCGATTGTTCTTATGAAGAAAATTATATTGGCCGAAGTTCTAGGAATTTACATTTTCGTGCTAGTGAACGTATTCAACAGGGTATTGTTAAACAAGATGAAGGACTGCGTAGACGCCCAACTTCGTGATCAACAGGCAGGATTCCGTAAGGATTGACCGTGTACAGACCAAATCGCAACTCTACGGATCATTGTGGAACAATCAATTGAATAGAATTCATCACTCTACATCGACTTCATTGGCTACGAAAAAGCATTTGATGGCGTGGACAGAACAGCACTATGGAAGCTTCTTCGACACTACGGCGTGCCTCAGAAGATAGTCAGATCATACGGCATTCCTATGATGGATTAAACTGAAAAATCGTGCATGGAGGACAGTTGACAAAGTCGTTCGAAGTGAAGACCGTTGTCAGGCAAGGTTGCTTACTCTCACTCTTTCTCTTTCTCCTGGCGATCGACTGGATCATGAAGACGTCAACATCTGAAGGGAAGCACGGGATACAATGGACATCTCGGATGCAGTTGGACGATCTAGACTTCGCAGATGATCTGGCCCTTCTATCCCAAACGCGACAACAAATGCAGGAGAAGACGAACAGTGTGGCAGCAGCCTCAGCAGCAGTAGGTCTCAATATACACAATGGGAAAAGCAGGATTCTCCGATACAACACAGAATGCACCAATCCAATCACGCTTGACGGAGAAGATTTGGAAGATGTAAAAACCTTTACGTATTTGGGCAGCATTATTGATGAACAGGGTGGATCTGATTCAGATGTGAAGGCGCGGATCGGCAAAACAAGAGCAGCATATTTACAACTGAGGAACATCTGGAATTCAAAGCAACTGTCTGTCAACCAACACCAAGGTCAGAATTTTCAATACAAATGTCAAGACAGTTCTACTGTATGGGGCAGAAACCTGGAGAACTACGAAAGCCATCATCCAGAAAATACAGGTGTTTATTAACAGTTGTCTACGCAAAATACTTCAGATCTGTTGGCCGGACACTATTAGCAACAACCAACTGTGGGAAGAAAGTTAAAGGTGGACAAACCAAAACGTGGCATCAGTGCTTGAAGTCACTAACTTCTAGTTTGAGCCATGTTGGTAGATGCAGACTACGTGGTTGCGGTGCGCGTGACTACCGTAACCAATGGTTGGAGACTGTGTGATATGTCTCAGAATCGATCACAATGGCGTCAGTGTATACACTCTCTGTCTTCCCTTAAACTAAGAGATTAAAATCACTTCATATCTTTCTTTCTCTGAACTAATTCTTTCTTCTTGTATTATATCCTTATTGCAATCTTTCTTTTATACATTACCACCTCTGAATCGACCACTTTTATGAACCCGGTGTCCATCTTTTTGTGTTAATGAGGTATGGCAACTTGGACCGATGCACCTATGTGCCTGGTCCTACGTTGTAGCTGACTGACTGACTGATAGACCGCCCATCAACATTCTCCATCCTTCCCAGTTGATATTCATCCTCTTGATCTTCCTCTTTTCCGCTTCGCTTCACGATTCCGAGTTAGGGCTTGCCTCGTGATGCAGTTTGGTGATTTGCGTAATGTATGTCCTATTCACTTTGAACATCCTTTCCTAATTTCCTCATCAGCTGAAAGCTGATTTGTTCTCTCCCACAGTAGACTGTTACTGATGGTATCCGGTCAATGGATGTTGAGTATTTTGTGTAGACAACTATTTATAAATACTTGTACCTTCTTGATGATTAACTATTCAACATAGTTAATATAATCACATCTAAATCCTCCTACTAGCGTTTTCTAAATTAATGCATTTCATTTGCTTATATATATGGTGAATATGAAGGTTGTGACCAATTCCTGAGTAATTGCTTAAAGATCCCTATCATATTAAAAGACTGATATTTGAACGAAGAATATTCTCTTCAAGTTCTACAAATATCTCATATCGAAATCAATAATCGGAAAAGTGGCCAGGTGAAAGACAAAGTGCATCGTTTAAAGCTAAAGCATGTGAATTGTAGGATTGTTAAATGATATATGATATTGACTCATATGAAATGTTAACTCGAATCAGTTTATATGTCAAGTGAAAATTTTAATGGTGAATAAGAAATCCCTGTTCATGCGCCTACAATTCAGAGGGGATGTAGATAGCGAAATATTAACTCAGAGATAACACAGAACAAACCGAAAATCTTGCAACGCCGGAGAACTTCGATTAGTGTTTTCTATGCGCCCAATGGTGGTACCTAATCTAAAAGATGAATTACCTAGAATGACCACCTCATTTTGTATTTATCAGTTCGATTGTTCTTATGAAGAAAATTATATTGGCCGAAGTTCTAGGAATTTACATTTTCGTGCTAGTGAACGTATTCAACAGGGTATTGTTAAACAAGATGAAGGACTGCGTAGACGCCCAACTTCGTGATCAACAGGCAGGATTCCGTAAGGATTGACCGTGTACAGACCAAATCGCAACTCTACGGATCATTGTGGAACAATCAATTGAATGGAATTCATCACTCTACATCGACTTCATTGGCTACGAAAAAGCATTTGATGGCGTGGACAGAACAGCACTATGGAAGCTTCTTCGACACTACGGCGTGCCTCAGAAGATAGTCAGATCATACGGCATTCCTATGATGGATTAAACTGAAAAATCGTGCATGGAGGACAGTTGACAAAGTCGTTCGAAGTGAAGACCGTTGTCAGGCAAGGTTGCTTACTCTCACTCTTTCTCTTTCTCCTGGCGATCGACTGGATCATGAAGACGTCAACATCTGAAGGGAAGCACGGGATACAATGGACATCTCGGATGCAGTTGGACGATCTAGACTTCGCAGATGATCTGGCCCTTCTATCCCAAACGCGACAACAAATGCAGGAGAAGACGAACAGTGTGGCAGCAGCCTCAGCAGCAGTAGGTCTCAATATACACAATGGGAAAAGCAGGATTCTCCGATACAACACAGAATGCACCAATCCAATCACGCTTGACGGAGAAGATTTGGAAGATGTAAAAACCTTTACGTATTTGGGCAGCATTATTGATGAACAGGGTGGATCTGATTCAGATGTGAAGGCGCGGATCGGCAAAACAAGAGCAGCATATTTACAACTGAGGAACATCTGGAATTCAAAGCAACTGTCTGTCAACCAACACCAAGGTCAGAATTTTCAATACAAATGTCAAGACAGTTCTACTGTATGGGGCAGAAACCTGGAGAACTACGAAAGCCATCATCCAGAAAATACAGGTGTTTATTAACAGTTGTCTACGCAAAATACTTCAGATCTGTTGGCCGGACACTATTAGCAACAACCAACTGTGGGAAGAAAGTTAAAGGTGGACAAACCAAAACGTGGCATCAGTGCTTGAAGTCACTAACTTCTAGTTTGAGCCATGTTGGTAGATGCAGACTACGTGGTTGCGGTGCGCGTGACTACCGTAACCAATGGTTGGAGACTGTGTGATATGTCTCAGAATCGATCACAATGGCGTCAGTGTATACACTCTCTGTCTTCCCTTAAACTAAGAGATTAAAATCACTTCATATCTTTCTTTCTCTGAACTAATTCTTTCTTCTTGTATTATATCCTTATTGCAATCTTTCTTTTATACATTACCACCTCTGAATCGACCACTTTTATGAACCCGGTGTCCATCTTTTTGTGTTAATGAGGTATGGCAACTTGGACCGATGCACCTATGTGCCTGGTCCTACGTTGTAGCTGACTGACTGACTGATAGACCGCCCATCAACATTCTCCATCCTTCCCAGTTGATATTCATCCTCTTGATCTTCCTCTTTTCCGCTTCGCTTCACGATTCCGAGTTAGGGCTTGCCTCGTGATGCAGTTTGGTGATTTGCGTAATGTATGTCCTATTCACTTTGAACATCCTTTCCTAATTTCCTCATCAGCTGAAAGCTGATTTGTTCTCTCCCACAGTAGACTGTTACTGATGGTATCCGGTCAATGGATGTTGAGTATTTTGTGTAGACAACTATTTATAAATACTTGTACCTTCTTGATGATTAACTATTCAACATAGTTAATATAATCACATCTAAATCCTCCTACTAGCGTTTTCTAAATTAATGCATTTCATTTGCTTATATATATGGTGAATATGAAGGTTGTGACCAATTCCTGAGTAATTGCTTAAAGATCCCTATCATATTAAAAGACTGATATTTGAACGAAGAATATTCTCTTCAAGTTCTACAAATATCTCATATCGAAATCAATAATCGGAAAAGTGGCCAGGTGAAAGACAAAGTGCATCGTTTAAAGCTAAAGCATGTGAATTGTAGGATTGTTAAATGATATATGATATTGACTCATATGAAATGTTAACTCGAATCAGTTTATATGTCAAGTGAAAATTTTAATGGTGAATAAGAAATCCCTGTTCATGCGCCTACAATTCAGAGGGGATGTAGATAGCGAAATATTAACTCAGAGATAACACAGAACAAACCGAAAATCTTGCAACGCCGGAGAACTTCGATTAGTGTTTTCTATGCGCCCAATGGTGGTACCTAATCTAAAAGATGAATTACCTAGAATGACCACCTCATTTTGTATTTATCAGTTCGATTGTTCTTATGAAGAAAATTATATTGGCCGAAGTTCTAGGAATTTACATTTTCGTGCTAGTGAACGTATTCAACAGGGTATTGTTAAACAAGATGAAGGACTGCGTAGACGCCCAACTTCGTGATCAACAGGCAGGATTCCGTAAGGATTGACCGTGTACAGACCAAATCGCAACTCTACGGATCATTGTGGAACAATCAATTGAATGGAATTCATCACTCTACATCGACTTCATTGGCTACGAAAAAGCATTTGATGGCGTGGACAGAACAGCACTATGGAAGCTTCTTCGACACTACGGCGTGCCTCAGAAGATAGTCAAATCATACGGCATTCCTATGATGGATTAAACTGAAAAATCGTGCATGGAGGACAGTTGACAAAGTCGTTCGAAGTGAAGACCGTTGTCAGGCAAGGTTGCTTACTCTCACTCTTTCTCTTTCTCCTGGCGATCGACTGGATCATGAAGACGTCAACATCTGAAGGGAAGCACGGGATACAATGGACATCTCGGATGCAGTTGGACGATCTAGACTTCGCAGATGATCTGGCCCTTCTATCCCAAACGCGACAACAAATGCAGGAGAAGACGAACAGTGTGGCAGCAGCCTCAGCAGCAGTAGGTCTCAATATACACAATGGGAAAAGCAGGATTCTCCGATACAACACAGAATGCACCAATCCAATCACGCTTGACGGAGAAGATTTGGAAGATGTAAAAACCTTTACGTATTTGGGCAGCATTATTGATGAACAGGGTGGATCTGATTCAGATGTGAAGGCGCGGATCGGCAAAACAAGAGCAGCATATTTACAACTGAGGAACATCTGGAATTCAAAGCAACTGTCTGTCAACCAACACCAAGGTCAGAATTTTCAATACAAATGTCAAGACAGTTCTACTGTATGGGGCAGAAACCTGGAGAACTACGAAAGCCATCATCCAGAAAATACAGGTGTTTATTAACAGTTGTCTACGCAAAATACTTCAGATCTGTTGGCCGGACACTATTAGCAACAACCAACTGTGGGAAGAAAGTTAAAGGTGGACAAACCAAAACGTGGCATCAGTGCTTGAAGTCACTAACTTCTAGTTTGAGCCATGTTGGTAGATGCAGACTACGTGGTTGCGGTGCGCGTGACTACCGTAACCAATGGTTGGAGACTGTGTGATATGTCTCAGAATCGATCACAATGGCGTCAGTGTATACACTCTCTGTCTTCCCTTAAACTAAGAGATTAAAATCACTTCATATCTTTCTTTCTCTGAACTAATTCTTTCTTCTTGTATTATATCCTTATTGCAATCTTTCTTTTATACATTACCACCTCTGAATCGACCACTTTTATGAACCCGGTGTCCATCTTTTTGTGTTAATGAGGTATGGCAACTTGGACCGATGCACCTATGTGCCTGGTCCTACGTTGTAGCTGACTGACTGACTGATAGACCGCCCATCAACATTCTCCATCCTTCCCAGTTGATATTCATCCTCTTGATCTTCCTCTTTTCCGCTTCGCTTCACGATTCCGAGTTAGGGCTTGCCTCGTGATGCAGTTTGGTGATTTGCGTAATGTATGTCCTATTCACTTTGAACATCCTTTCCTAATTTCCTCATCAGCTGAAAGCTGATTTGTTCTCTCCCACAGTAGACTGTTACTGATGGTATCCGGTCAATGGATGTTGAGTATTTTGTGTAGACAACTATTTATAAATACTTGTACCTTCTTGATGATTAACTATTCAACATAGTTAATATAATCACATCTAAATCCTCCTACTAGCGTTTTCTAAATTAATGCATTTCATTTGCTTATATATATGGTGAATATGAAGGTTGTGACCAATTCCTGAGTAATTGCTTAAAGATCCCTATCATATTAAAAGACTGATATTTGAACGAAGAATATTCTCTTCAAGTTCTACAAATATCTCATATCGAAATCAATAATCGGAAAAGTGGCCAGGTGAAAGACAAAGTGCATCGTTTAAAGCTAAAGCATGTGAATTGTAGGATTGTTAAATGATATATGATATTGACTCATATGAAATGTTAACTCGAATCAGTTTATATGTCAAGTGAAAATTTTAATGGTGAATAAGAAATCCCTGTTCATGCGCCTACAATTCAGAGGGGATGTAGATAGCGAAATATTAACTCAGAGACAACACAGAACAAACCGAAAATCTTGCAACGCCGGAGAACTTCGATTAGTGTTTTCTATGCGCCCAATGGTGGTACCTAATCTAAAAGATGAATTACCTAGAATGACCACCTCATTTTGTATTTATCAGTTCGATTGTTCTTATGAAGAAAATTATATTGGCCGAAGTTCTAGGAATTTACATTTTCGTGCTAGTGAACGTATTCAACAGGGTATTGTTAAACAAGATGAAGGACTGCGTAGACGCCCAACTTCGTGATCAACAGGCAGGATTCCGTAAGGATTGACCGTGTACAGACCAAATCGCAACTCTACGGATCATTGTGGAACAATCAATTGAATGGAATTCATCACTCTACATCGACTTCATTGGCTACGAAAAAGCATTTGATGGCGTGGACAGAACAGCACTATGGAAGCTTCTTCGACACTACGGCGTGCCTCAGAAGATAGTCAGATCATACGGCATTCCTATGATGGATTAAACTGAAAAATCGTGCATGGAGGACAGTTGACAAAGTCGTTCGGAGTGAAGACCGTTGTCAGGCAAGGTTGCTTACTCTCACTCTTTCTCTTTCTCCTGGCGATCGACTGGATCATGAAGACGTCAACATCTGAAGGGAAGCACGGGATACAATGGACATCTCGGATGCAGTTGGACGATCTAGACTTCGCAGATGATCTGGCCCTTCTATCCCAAACGCGACAACAAATGCAGGAGAAGACGAACAGTGTGGCAGCAGCCTCAACAGCAGTAGGTCTCAATATACACAATGGGAAAAGCAGGATTCTCCGATACAACACAGAATGCACCAATCCAATCACGCTTGACGGAGAAGATTTGGAAGATGTAAAAACCTTTACGTATTTGGGCAGCATTATTGATGAACAGGGTGGATCTGATTCAGATGTGAAGGCGCGGATCGGCAAAACAAGAGCAGCATATTTACAACTGAGGAACATCTGGAATTCAAAGCAACTGTCTGTCAACCAACACCAAGGTCAGAATTTTCAATACAAATGTCAAGACAGTTCTACTGTATGGGGCAGAAACCTGGAGAACTACGAAAGCCATCATCCAGAAAATACAGGTGTTTATTAACAGTTGTCTACGCAAAATACTTCAGATCTGTTGGCCGGACACTATTAGCAACAACCAACTGTGGGAGAGAACAAACCAGATCCCAGCGGAGTAAGAAATCTGGAAGAAGCGATGGAAGTGGATAGGACACACATTGAGGAAAGCGCCCAGCTGCGTCACAAGACAAGCCCTCACATGAAATTTTCAAGGCTAATCAAAGGAAAAGAGAAAGATCAAAGAACACATTACACCGAGGAATGGAGATAGATATGAGAAAAATGAACAATAATTGGAAGGAAATAGAAAAAAGGCCCAGGACAGAGTGGGTTAGAGAATGCTGGTCTGCGACCTGTGCTCCATATGGAGTAACAGGCGTAAGTAAGCTAGTGAATACCTCCCAGTGTGGCTAAACAAAAGTATGGTGAAGAAAGTAAATAGCTCGATATTGGTCCATGTAGTGCAACTTGGTCGTAGTGCCAGTATAAACAAGTGCTTTTCAATTATTTCTCGGGTCAGTGAATTTTTGCCCAAATTTGTCGTGCTTAAAGTTCTTCAATTGGCTGAAGCGGTAGCCATCCGGATTAAGAAACTGGAGCTATGATTACAAAAGAAATATATTCAACCGCTTCTCCTTCCCTGACCAACCTCAAGGCCAATTAATTAATCAATAGTAATCTTAGTTATCGAATTACCTAATTTGACTGTTGTACTTAGAACCTTTCGTAATCAAATGTAATTGTCTCTGTTATCTTTATTCACAAATCCTTGTATTGTTATTCTTATTATTTCACAGATTGAAATTATGAGTCAGTTGAAGCTAGAACACCATGGAAAACCTGGGAGCACTGGACGGCCGTTTCGTCGTAGTATGGGACTCCTCAGTAGTGCGCATCCACGATCCCGCACCACGCGAGATTCGAACCCACAACCTATCAGTCTCGCGCGCGAGCGCTTAACCAACTAGACCACTGAGCCGACCAGCATTCAACAGTGTTAATGTCTAATTTCAAGCACACCACGAAATCACCCCACCTACACCCTTTGAATTACAGTTATTCGAATAAACAGGATGAAACGGCCGTACAGTGCTTCCAGGTTTCCCATGGTCGTCTAGCTTCAATTGACTCATGATCCAACTATTGAATTTGCTAAAATCTCCACAAAACCCCTTCTGATGAAAATATATTATTAAGAAATAGATTCATGATGGTTAGTTAGTCTGTCATTTGGAGTTATTTCATCTAAATATCAACATTAATTTACACATTCCATTATTGATATTATCTTATGAAACTTGCTTCAACTTCTTGAGATTATGTCTGTTACTACTCGGGAAGTATCATAGGCCACCTACCATGATTCTCCAATCAACTCTGTCCTTAATTTTCTTTTCTACGTGTTTCCAATACATATTCATTCTGTTAATATCTGTATCCGATTCTCGACACAAAGTGTTCTTTGGTTTGCCTCTTTTCCTTCCACCTTCGAGATTACAACTGAAAACTTCTCTCGTGATGTGATTTGGTGATTGTTACAATGTATTTCTCATACACTTCCAACATGTTTTCCTAATTTCCTCTTCAACTGGATGTTGATTTGTTTTATGGTAGAGCGTGTTGTTGTTGATGATATTCGGCCAACAACGAACAATGAGTATCATACGTAGACAATTGTTAATAAATACTTGTACTATTTCGATGATGCTTGTGGTAATTCTCCATGTTTCAGCTCCGTACAGTAGAACTCTCGGCGTTCGTATAGATGATTCTGACTTTGATTATTGGTTGACAGATTTTTGAGTTGTATATCTTCAACTATATGAATGTTGTTTTCGATTTGTTAATCCTCACATTCACATTTGCATCAGATCCTCCTTGTTTATCAATGTTGCTGACCAGATATGTGAAAGTTTCCACCACTTTCAGAGCCTCTCCATCAAGTGTGATTCGGTTGGAGCTCATTGTATTTAATTCAATGATCTTGATTTTTCTCTTGTGTATGTTGCTGTAGAAGCCGTTGCTACACTGTCTGTCTAGCATCAGCAGTAGACCTCAATATAAACAAGGGAAAAACCAAGATTCTGGTTATTTAGTCAATGATTTAGCTCAATGAATTAAACTGAATTATGCAAACAACTTATTTAAACTTCATGATTTTGTAACTAAATATTACATCACTTTACACATAAATGTTTATGTATATTTAATGAAATGTAATGTAACATCACGTAACCGATTACTTACTATCTCATGAACTCCAGACAAAACAGATTATTTTGTTGCACAATCAATTCATAATTTATTCCAAGCTTTGTTATGATAATACAATGACTTAAAGGATTTTGTCATGACTATGCAATGTATTGGCATAGTACACTGTTCTAATACATCACATAGGTCTAATGAACTTCATTGTCTCATTGCATTATTGAAACTTATCAAATACTAACTATTTCAAACATTGTTCACATTTGATCATGCCATTACATCATTGTTCAAATTTCGAACTAAAGTTGTTCTATTGAAAACCACTCTGTCTTTTACATATCATGTGGTCATTTATGGCTAGTTTCGGAAGGCTTCTTCAGCAGTTCAAATGAGAAGCCATATTGCGAATTGATTGAAGTCAAATATATAAATCACTGAACGTTTCCTTGGTAATCTAAAGTCTAGATGTTCGCCTCGGAAACTGAAGGTCTTGGATTCGATGCTCCCCGTGGTTGTTTGTGCGCACCGCTGAGGTGTCCCATACTAGGATCAAACAACTGTCGAGTACTTCCCACTTTTTAATATCTGTCGTGGATGCGCACTGATGAGGAGCCCTATACTAGGACGAAAGGGCCGTCCAGTGCCTTTAGGTTCCTAGTGGCGGTCTAACGTTGGTCGGTTCATCATCTCAGAGAAAATATGTTGGACGAAAAAATCTTTTTTTAAAAACTTACTTCCTCACCAAGGCTCTACGTTAGTATATAGGTTTTATATTTGAGTATAAAACTGATACCCAATAGATGATAGCGATGCAGTTATACAATATTGTAATCAATTAATAGTATAACGACTGGGAAACCAAAATTAAAACTACGGTGAAATTTCGTAATCACTTAATTGTCCCCACTAGTTACGTAAGAATACGAACAGAAATTGATATTAGATATAGATATAAATAGTCTACGTTATCAGAGAAATTGATAATAAGTAATTAGTAGGACAAGCGTTCAGTTCACAGAAAGTTTGGGGAGAAGGGGGGATTTAATGTCACTTCTTCAGAAGACAACATCTTTCTAACACGTTCTTATATGTACACATCTCTTAAATTTACGGATTGATCCTCGTCAGAACATTGTTGAATACAAGAAGCACTGAACCGTTGTTTCTCCCTGGTATAGAACTCCTTACCAGCGTGCACTCATGAAGCAGTATCCAAAAGTCGAACAAAAGACCCCCGTTCTCGTGCTCAAGCGCTTAAACTGTAGACCACTGAGCCAGCATCCAGCGGCATTAGTTTCTAATGTCAATCAATCTATGATACTGTGGGACTAATTCCCATTGCTTGGAGTGGGTAGGTGCCCTCACCCGACATTGTTGAACTTCATTAGTCACGCCTCATTAGAATTTCAGGAATTCCATATTGAAGCTAAGTACTAGTGAACACATTATTATTATTAATATAAGGTTTCGTGGTGATTATAGGATTTTCATCGAATTTGAACCACGAACTGATATTAGCACTGCCGAGGAGTCCCATACTAGGAAGGAACCTTCGTTCAGTACTTTCTAGTTTTCAGTGTTGGTCTAACGAAAATAAAATAACATCACTGATGATGTTAGAAAAAGTTTCGTACTCAAAGGGTAAGAGTTCGAATCAACAAGTTAATATCATGTGTGAACAATAAATACGAAATAGGAACTACTGTTTCATAGTTGTGATAATAATAACAATAATAATAATAATTACTAATAAAGATATCATATAAGATAAGAATGTTGAATATGTAGTTAAGGATAAAACAAGTCCCCTAGAAAAAGTATAAATCGTAATTAAGGTGGAAAGGAATAACATTGAAACTATAAATGAAACGTAATGTGAGCGAAAACGAACAAAGAAGCTGCACGTAAACATTTTAATACATAATTTGCGTTTATTTGTAAGGAGGCCGTTTGTTTCAACTATGTAGAGCTGGTGCAATATTGAGTATTTAGATGGTTACCAGAAACTTGATTTATAACATAAAGAACTATCACAACCATCATCAAAAGTGTACAAGTATTTATCGACAATTGTCTACATATGATACTCAGCAACAACACGCTCAAGCATAAAACAAATCAACATCCAGTTGAAGAGGAAATTAGGAAAACATGTTGGAAGTGTATGAGAAATACATTGTAACAATCACCAAATCACATCACGAGAGAAGTTTTTCAGTTGTAGTCTTGAAGGTGGAAGGAAAAGAGGCAGACGAAAGAACACTGAGTCGAGAATTAGAGAAAGACATGAACAGAATGAATATGAATTGTAAACACGTAGAAAGGAGAACTGGTTAATCATGCCTGACATCCTTTGCTCCTTTCCAAGGGTTAATAGTTGTAAGTGACGCGAAGTAACTGAATGAACATTTTGGATACATTCAATGACTTTCCAATCAATTATCTCTATTTATATCTGTTCATTGGGACTTTAGCTTCAATAATCCACCTTTCATATGTGTTTGTCATATATCTGACAGATTATAATCACATCATCTTAGTTTAGTTTTAGCTCCGTAAAAAAATTTGCAAGCTTTTTCATTTACTATCTGATTATCTAAACGCACCACAATTTATTGATCTGAATTAGTGCACATAACTGAAATATTTCCGCCGTATAGTTATATATATAACTGAGTAGATTACCTACAGCTGATTGTTAATTATTGAATAACAAAAAAGGTAGTGGTAACTAAAAGCTCATTTACACCACGCTGATTTATCTATTTTTCTAAGTGAACATTTTACCGTCTCGTTTCGTCCAATAAAAAGAGTGATTTTGTGGCGTGTGTTATTTATATCGACATGATTAGTATATAGCGATAGTCAGGATTAGAATATCTGTCAGCAGAAGATCGATATGCAAAGAACGGGAACAGAAAACAATTGATATGAAAATGCAGGAACAATGATGTCTGAGACGATTAACTGATATTTGCAAAAGGAACAGTCAAGTTTCAGAAAATGGATTGATATTTTGTAAATTAAGTATTTACTGTATGGTTCTCAGATTTTACGAAAGGATTTTGTGTTCAAATACATTTGATTGTCCTCACTTGTGTTCTCGTTCACTGCAGTTTTAAAAAGGAATCTTATGGTTATTCATGTTTTGAAATTTATACAGAAACTAATAATTTCTTCAATATTCATCTTTTCTGTTAACTATGAACGTTAATTAAATTCACTTGGTGTTGTTTACTTGGATCATCCGATTGATGTTTAGGATTGCAGATGATCAGTCTCTTATTGGGATATGTGTATTTTGTGTGGATTACCTCGAAATTGCCTTAATTCACATGCATTATAAGCAAAGATGGATAGTGGCTAGTAGTGGAATCTAGGACGCACGTTCCGTTCACTTTGGGACTCGTCATGTACACCCAGCTGACGAGTCCTAAATAGGACAAAACGCGCGTCCTGGATTCCACTACTAGCCACTATCCATTTTTGCTTATATGAACGTTAATAATTTACCTAAAACTAGCTACATGATCTACTAGTCCTTAATGATGATTGTAGGTCAACGCACTCGGTTAAATCCTCAAGATGTCCTTAATATGTGACACTTTGGATCCCTTGTTGGATATATGAGTCAATAAAAAGTTTATTTTTGATCCTACATTAGGAAAAGTTTCAATATGACCAAAAATGTTAAGTATATTTAATTGTTGAATTCATGAGTCAATTGAAGCTAGATTACCATGGAAACCTGGAAGCGCTGGATGACCGTTTCATTTTAGTATGAGACTCCTCAGCAGTGAGCATCCACAATCCCGTCCCGCGGGATTCGAACCCAGGACCTGTATGTCTCGTGTGCAAACGCTTAACCTCTAGACCACTGAACCATCATTCAATGGTGTTGATGTCTAACTTCAACCGGTTGTTTGTGAATAATGTAATGAAGAGATCAAGTTTATTACAAAGAACTTGAAGATGCCACAGGTATTTGGAGTTTGACAACGCTTTAACCAGTAACACCTATATGAAGAGTACCCACCAAGTGAAATCAAAAGACAGAAGCGAGGAGGTTTGAAGATATATTTGATAGGCTACCAATATATCTAGGATTGTCTGATCTAATCTGGCTAACGATTGTAGGGGATGTTGAGCACGGCGTTCCCACTCGCGATCTGGTGTGGATGCATGACCGAGCGCCTTCAGCTAGGCGAGCCCATTAAAACTAATGTGGGCAGCATCCAATGTCGAAAACTTACAGAGCTATTTATTTTGGGGATTTATTTACCGCTAGAAACTCTTTGTATTATTATAACACTATAAATGTGAAAAACACAATCTGAGCATGGTTTAACTTGTTCAAACGTTTTTCATGTATGGAATATAAAGGTGAATACTATAAAGAAAATGAAATGTAAGAGAAAAAACAAAAGTATTAGGGAAACATAAGACAATATGAATCATACCACTCTGTATAATCAATCACTATTCCCATAGTAGCTTTAATAATAAGTACAAATCACTTCTGAACAAATGGGGGTAGATGTTCAATATTTTTACATGGCTATTCCTTTAACAAACCTAAACATGCACTATCGACAAGTTTTAGGCAGAACTACAAAAGTCTAGTTAAGATCAATGTTTTAGTAAAAATTAAGGATAGGTTACCAAAGGAAGAACAACAAAATATTTTCTATGAGATCAACTGTCATGATTGTAATACAGCTTATGTGGGAGATACATTCGAACAATTGAATGTAAGGTTGAGGGAACACAATGAGCGTTTGAAAAATGTCCCCAAATCCTCAGTTGACTTAAATAAACTTGAGGATAAATCTGCGATAACGTTACATGCGTTAGAAACAGGACACAAGATTAATTTTGAAGGGACGAAAATACTTTAGAAATGTTTTAACACTCATAAAGAAAGATTGATAACAGAAGCGTTGTATATATAGGTGAATAAGAATAGCCTGAACCGAAAGGATGGTAGTCAACTAGCGACTGCCTGACAAATATTCATTAACAAGTAGTTGGACCCTTTCGTTATTTCACATGCATTGTTATTTGGACTGGAATTAATGTGTTATTTTTTAGCAGTACAATTATGTATTTGATGATTCTCATTTTTGATAGTTGAAATTGAAGCTAGACCACTAGGGAAAACCTGGAAGCGCTGGACGGCCATTTCGTCCTAGTATGGGACTCCTCAGCAGTGCGCGTACACGATCCCGCCTAGCGAGATTCGAAACCAGGACCAATCAGTCTCGTGCGCGGACACTTAACCTCTAGACCACTGATGCGGCCAGCATCCAACGGTATTAATGTCTAACTTCAGTCGATTCATGATCTTATACAACCTTTCATCTACTGTCTGACGTAGATAACTGTTCCACATACATAACTTCAATTGACTCATGAATTCAACTATGAAAAATTACTGTAATATCCACAAAACCCTCTCTGACCATGTAAATGGCCAAGTCACATTCTATAATGTTTAATGAATTACATATATGAACAAATACATAAGGTAGTAATAATCGTGATTAATAAGTTAAGATGGTTGAATATGTAACAAAATGCCCTTGAAAACAAACAAAGTTCAACAACTTAATGAGAGCAAATGACAAACACCTATCTTCTTCCATTAATAAAAACAAACCACACACAATTGTAACACTTTATAACATTTGTACGAATATTCATCAAGATTCAAACGAATAGTTCGACAGAAATCGGGCACCGAGTATAGAGAAGACATTTTATATGAAAATTATATATGAAATAATTTCAGCGATTGAAATTTAAAATCACTCCAGTGTTTCGTCCAGTAAACTTGTCTGGACTTCTTCAGGGTAGAATAATCAAAATCACCAAAAAGTGATGATATGGTGTTTTAACAATCAAATCAGACCAAATCTATACTGTGCTAATTTGATCATATTTGAATGTAGATTTTAGTAAATAGGAGAACATTAGTCAGTTAAGTGTGAATCATGTAAAAAGTTCATAATGCGAAACTACATGACTGAACGAACTGTGTGTGTGTGCATGTGTGTGTGTAGTATGTATGTGTAAGATTAAGTTACTAATGCTTGATATTCGGTGTTAATGTTTTTATATGAAGGAAAAATAAAAGTGCAAGTTGAAGGTTGACAAAATGGTTTCTGAATCATTGATGTGCATGTAAAATGATTTCAACTATTGAAATTTCTAAATTCTCCAAAAAAACCCTTCTCATAATAATCATCTGCTCACTAGTGACTGACTTCAAGTGGCATTTCCTGGAGTTCTAGTGAGAAGCAGTGACCAGTAGAGTTCAATCAGATCTGTTGTGAGATATCAGCTCACTGAAGACAATGGTGTACGGCAGCGCAATTTCGTCTATTTGAAAAAAAGTTCTGTACAATACCATAATTATTAACTTGAAAATTATCCTGGAAAAGGAAAAAAAATCTTGAATAGTTTAGATCAACCACAAGAAAATATTTGCCACTTCACTGTTACAAATAAACAGTTGTCAACGTAATAGATGTACGCGGATATGTTATCAGAATGGGGATTTGTAGGGGTTGTAGTAATTTTAATAGTTGAATTTGATGAGTTGATCCAAGATAGAAAAGCAGTGAGAACCCAAAAGCACTGGACGGTTGTTTCATACTAGTATGGGACTCCTCAGTAGTACGTATCGATGACTCGACATGCGGGGCCCCCAAATGCCCTGGTACGCCCAACAGTGGGAAGAGTCAGCTTTCCCTCTCGAAATGCTCTCACGTGGCCATGCATATACAGCCTCTGCCAGGGAAGACCTACTCACTGCCTTCTCGTGGCGCGGGTGTTGTTTGCGAAGCTGAGAAGACGAAAAGCGGAACTTTGGCGCTTTAACCGGGTTGGCGGACATGGGGGGGGGTCCACCCAGAAGAGTTGAGAAACCTTGGTTCCAAACCAACGGTGCATATATGTTCCAGTATCCTGAAGGAACAAATGGTGTATGAATCTATTGTTGGTCACTGGCTACCATGGGACTGCATCTCCCGATGTTGCTCCACTGTCCTATGGTTTAGAACTTTAGGTCAAAGGCTCCGGGTGTGTCTCGGTCTGGGCACCTGGGAGTATCACAGCCCTCACACAAATCTGATGAGATGACAATTATTTCACGAAATACTATGCTTACTCCAATTAGAATTCAGACATTTCACATTCACTTGATAGCACTTATTATTATTACTACTTTTTTTACATACTACGTCACTTATCTACCGTGTGGCGCATATGTATCTGGTGCCCCCTTGTACCAATATTTATGTGTTCAAATAAAGAAATACTCGACATACGAAACTTGGACCCAATACCTTCGGTCTTGAGCGTCAACTCTTAACATTTCATCCATTTTCTGAGGTGGATACATACATATGCGTTTCTGACTATAGACCGAATTGATTTAAAACCATGAAATATTGTAATATTATCTACACTATAAGAAATTAATCTACTAACTGTTTCACTCTATTTGTCGCGTGATCATTTGATAAACCATAAAAATTTTCATTTTCCAAAGAAATCCAGCTTGTATATTAAAAGTTCAAAGGAATGGTTGTAAGTATTAGGTGATTTCATCTTTTTGAATCTACTAATTAAAGATCTCCTAACTCATCTGTTGTGTACGTTAAGTGATAGATTGCCACAGAGAAATTCTCACTTATTTCAAACACCTCAGTCAGGATTCCAAAAACTTAATCGACTTTGAATTCATATGCCATAAACATCCGAAACAAGTCCACAAAACAATTATACGTCTGGTGAAGAGAGACCGAGAAATCATGTTCCAAGCTGGAAAATTTAAAACATTGAAGAAACTAGATTTACTGCCCTACAAGTTAATTGAAATTTAGTAAGCTAATCTTCAGTAAGCAAATACGAAACTTCTGGTTTCTTGTGGTGGTTTAAGTATTCAGATTAGTTTCACATTATATAGGATACTAAGTACTCAGCCACTTTAAAAGTAACTCAAAATGGAATACTATTCAAAAGATGGTTTTCAGTCTTTATTTTAAACAGTCCATTGGATTTAACTTTCAAGGGTAGGAGCTAATGAAATATGTGAAGTAAATAAGTTAGATGTATTTTGTACGCTGTGTCTAAGTGGTGAACAGATTAGTATTAAGTATTACGTGGTTGATTGACTAACTAACGAGTCCAATTTAGATTCACTTGGTGTTGTTTTACTTGTATCTTCCCATGACGATGGCGTTTGAAGCGAACGGTACTGGGTTCGAGTCCCAGGGTGAACATCAACTCTGGGATGCAGGTACGTCCAGCTGACGAGTCCCAAATGGGACGAAACGCGCATCCTGGACTTTATTGCTAGCCACTATCCATCTTTGCTTATCAAGTTTAACTGTTAATAAATATCTAAAGAAGCTGAACTTTGAATAAAATGACCAAGACTTCACTAGTGTAGTATCTTTTGGATACATTACCAGCTTATCATATAAGGTAACTTGATACACAAGTGACTAGTTTCTAAAGTGGAGTTCTGCTAACATACAAGTGAATACAGAAGGATTATATCGTACACTTAAACCATGAAACCTGAGAATGCTAAAGATAAAACCATTATGAACATTTATACCCGTCAGTAATACCGATCTTTCTTTCTGTATTGCCCCAAATATGAAAAGAAAGTAGTCAACGTTCAGTGAATAGTTTATTGTACATAATCTCTATCACAATATGTAAAGTCATTAAACATCATCGTAAATTATGGTGCCAATACAACTGACTGTTATTCTCCAAAGAATGCACTTGTATGGATCAAGAATTTAGAATTTCTGGTTTGCATACAACGGTGATAGTTGAGCATGTGGATAACTAGAGAAATAACGTTCCCAATAGGAGTAATCCATAAAACGATGTTGTTTGTCAGGTTAATTGTTATTAAACCTATCAAAAACAGGGCCTATTACGGGAAAACAGAATCCCTATTTACTTGTAATATAAGTATTAAATTTCTTCAAGACTTCAGTCGTATTCTGTCCCTATTTAGATGGATGCATTGCATGTCAAACAGTAACTGCTCCAATTGTATAGGAAAACCAATAGTTGTACTGGCAGACACATGATTTTCATTGCTATCTTATGCAATGACCAAGTAACTAACTAGCAATCTGACATTTCTTAATTGCTACAGCACTTACCTGCAAAACAATTGCTCTCAACGTTCACTACGATTTTGTTTACTTAGCTGAATAATTTAATGACAGTATGTAATCTACATTTGTGAGATTCCTGCTTCACTTAATCATTGAAAATCTTTAAAGGCATGTTCAAATTCTGTTCAACTGAAGAACGTTTGATCGGGTAATCGAAATTAAAAAATAACGTCCACGTTTACACGAGCCATATTGAAAATAATTAATGTGATAGTATCAATATTAGCAATAGGCAGGAAGCACAAAAATTACTCAAAAACCTTATTTAGCTACAGAATGCAAAGTAACAAACAATAAATGAAGTGATCCATCAATACGACTTTTAAAAAAAATTATCCAGAGATTACTTACTTACTTACTTACACCTGTTACTCCTAATGGAGCATAGGTCACCGACCAGCATTCTCTAACCCACTCTGTCCCCGGCCTTCTTTTCTAGTTCTATCCAATTCTTGTTCATTTTTCTCATGTCTATCTCCATTTCCAGGCGTAGTGTGTTCTTCGGTCTTCCTCCTTTCCTTTGTTTAGCCTTGAGGATTCCATGTGAGGGCTCGTGTTGTGACGCAGTTGGGTGCTTTCCTCAATGTGTGTCCTATCCACTTCCATCGCTTCTTCCTGATTTCTTCCTTCGCTGGGATCCGGTATGTTCATTTGATCAGGTAATCGCAATTAAAAAATAACATCCATGTCTACAGGAACCGTATTGGAAATAGGTGATGTGATAGTATCTATATTAGCTATAGGTAGGAAACATTAAACTAACTCAGAAACCTTATTTAGCTACAGAATACAAAGTAACAAACAGTAAATAAAGTGATCCATCAATATGACTTTTTAAAAAAACAAACAATTATCCAGAGATTATAAATGCACAAAAACTAGAGAAATTAAGGCAAGATAAAATCTAACAAACCACTTCATACCCTTCAAATACAGAATGCACACCGTCACTTCAAACTTTCATAGTCGTTTCAATAAAAGTTAGGTAATTCTAACCAAGGGGTAACTTTTAACTTATGCCAAATAAAGGAGGAAAGGTTGTGAAAATTGTTCATTAATTGGTGGTGGATGTGAACTGTAAAATTAAATCACAGTTATTTAAATGTTATCCGACCGAAATAACGTGACATATATGCATATGTATATGTTTACAATGCATGAAATTTTAGATCTCGCTCACTAATTTGATCTTTTTTTTGTTGTGGTTGAAAAAGTCATATTGGAAATTGATCGGATAAATTTTACGCGGTTATTTGTATGTATTATGTATCACGTACAAATCAATTTAAAAACATATAGGCTTAGATTTATTAATTAGTATTAGAGATATTATATGTAATTATGTACTGCCATTGTTTTCCATATAGTCGTTTAATATTTGACAAATTATTAAATCCGAATCGGGATTCATGAGTCGATTCAAGATAGAACATCAATAAGAACCCAAAACTCCGCCTTTAGCTCTTCCAGAGTTACTGCCGGTCCCAAGCCCGGGTAAAGGAGGAGGGTTGGGCATGGGGTTAGCGTCCCCATCCCGTAGAAAACCAACTCGCTAAAAAAACGCTTACCAAAAAAGGAACCCAAAAAACACTGGACGGCCATTTCGTTCAAGCATGGGACCCCTCGGTAGTACGCATCTATGATCCTACACACGAGGTTCGAACCCAATACATTCGGTCTTGAGCACGATCTTTTAAACTCTAAGCCACTGAACCGGTATCCATCAATGTTAATGTCTAACTTCAATCGATTCATGATCTTGTGCAACCCTTCATCCACTATCTGAGGTAGATAACTGTCTCCACCCAACACGGATTGGACGAAACGGCCTTCCAATGATTCCAGGTCTTTAATGGTGGTCTAGCTTAGATAGATTCGTGAATTCAACTATTAAAATTATCAAATGACAGACCATAATTTATTAGCAGCTTGGAAGGTCAGTGGATAACAGGTTATGCGTTTGAGTTTCAGTGTGCACACACATTCATATGCCGTTTTAGTGTCATCTTCTACATGTATTGTCATATAAGTCAATTTATTAAAGACTGATGAGATACTATGGGCCGACGTTATATATATCAGGGTCAAAACAAGCTAAAACTGTATCTGATAGGATGAATAGAAGTGACAGTGTTTTTTCAGTAGTTTGGTGATCTCTATTTCCCGTCCTAAGTAATAAGTTATTATCCATTATGTAATTCGTTGTTATATTTTAATTTGACTGAATATTAATAGTAGTTTCAACTCATTGAAAATATATTCGAGTATTATGCTACCTATGTAAGCTAAGAGGCCACATCATTCTTGTCCAAATCGATTAGATCGACCATCCACATAAACCGCCTATATTGATGATTTACACAACATTTAATTTTACTACAAAAGGTATAAAAGTTTAGAAACTGCACTCCACACTTCTCATGTTGGCAATCCATCATCCATTATATTTAGTTATTTGACGAACGGAATCCTTTCTTCTGATAGCTATTTACTTGGGATTCGTAATCTGACTGTATTAGTAAATAATCAATCAGTTTAGGTCAGTTCGATAATTTCAGTGATTTGACCAATATGGATATGGAGAAGTATAGTTTATTAAAATCTAGAATTGTATCATTTCTGAGACACTCAATATCTATGAGTACTATAACTGGAATTGTCAATTATTATTCCTGAATAAACGAAACTAAGCATCTTTTTCAATGAATGAATTACAAATCTGACTAGTTTCTCTTCTATTAATAATCTAATTGGTTAAACTAATATTGTGGAGTGTTCTACTGATGTCGATGTGTTCTCGTTCACAAAAGTATATCATCATCGAGTTTTTGAAAAGTGTACAGTTGTCAAAGGAAATTGTTTACTTGAAAATCAGATTAGAAACATAATTTCTGTATTGTGATAGACGTTAGAATTAACCTTCCGCAATACTATCATCTATCTGTTTTCTTTACTACTCAAGATTCATAGAATGGTGGGAGTTTAAAAAGTTGACTAAGCTAGTTATGAAGTGTCAAAGTAATTCATACTATATGATAATTTTGAAGATAACTTTCAACAAAACATTGAAGGTAACTAGCGATAAGTAATTGACATGTGACATCATATTTACTTTACAACATTTAATCATTGACTATTTAAAACTCAAATGAAGGTAGAACCTATTACCTTCAAGCTTAACAATAGGCTAAGATGGTGGTTAGAGATAATCAATAAGAAACCCTGGACCTATATTTCATGCTACTTGGTACTCGGGGAACGGGTGATCACTGACCGATTCGATCCCGTGTCACCCAACTTCATAGTCAGAGAAGTTACCACCGAGCTGGTGATGATCAATGTCATTTATGTCAGGTCCTTCTTAGTATAGATCAAATCCTATCGACCAATGAACACTATATCATTCGTGTAATTTTGATTAATTTATTATAAGCCTGGAATGAATTCACAGATTATGAACTAAACACTTATGGAGATTTACGAAATAATTCTTGAATTTTTTCGTTTTTTGTTTTCACTGTTTTTTTTATGTTAGGTTTGAAGCTAACACGAGTTCACTTGATCTGCGAACGAGAACAAATACTCAGTGACCAAGACCAGTAAGCTAGTTATTTGATGCGTCTCAGCCCCGCTAACTAGAGGGAGAAGTCCAAGCTTGGAATGGGAAAGTATATTCTGCAAACAGCCAGAAACGAGTGATAACAGCAAACATAATTCAAACGTATATATACAGTGCAAAACCGTCCTTGGAGAGAGTTACCAAATAGCATACTAAAAGTCGCAACGGACCAATAGCATTCTGGGGACCTAACGTCCCCAACATTTTAATCAATAATAGTTTATAATGAAAGTAATGTTTAATTAAAACTAGACTTTTACGGAATGAACCATTGAAATATTAATCTTTCTTCTAGAATCTCAACCAATCACGATAATAGCAAGAACAAAGATGATAAAGGGAACTATGTGTATGCAATCACTCTACAAGAAACACAAGGATTATGAAAATAACTTATTTAAATTCACTTAATATTGTTTGCGTGAATCTTCCCATTGATGTCCATCTGATGAGTCCAAATAGGACGAAACGCGCGTCCTGGATTCCACTGTTAGCCACTATCAATCTTTGCTTATAATGCTTGTGAATTAAGGCTATATCGAAGCAATACTCACAGTATGCACATATGTCAATAAGAGACTGATCAATTGCAGTCCTAAACATCAATGCGAAAATTCAATTAAACAATACCAAGTGAATTTAAACTTCACCCCATTGCACAAGCAAGTGGCTATTAGGACTCAGTAGCTAAGTGGATAACGCCATGGTGTTTGAAGCGAAAGGTATTCGGTTCGAGTCTCAGAGTAAACATCAACTCTGAGATGCATGTACATCCAGTTGACGAGTCCCAAATAGAATGAAACGCGTGACAAACTGGATTACACTACTAGCCATTATCCGTCTTTGTAATATAACTTATTCAAGTCAATATAAAGAAAAACAAAACAACAATGTTCGCCTTTCTTTCTATATTATAACTTAAAAGTTTATCTTATATCGTACAATAGATTATGTATCCCTTATGTACTCGATCCATAGTTTTGTATGACATTTTAAATGATTTGCACATATACATATAAACCTTTATATTATTGAAATAATCAAAAAACACATTACGCCGGGAAACGGAGATAGACATGAGAAAAATGAACAAGAATTGGATGGAACTAGAAAAGAAGGCCCAGGACAGAGTGGGTTAGAGAATGCTGGTCGGCGGCCTATTCTCCATTAGGAATAACAGGCGTAAGTAAATAAGTAAGTAACCAATGCTTTGATCAATATAAATAATACAAGTAACCAAACACAAATATTTTTGCAATGTTATAATAAATATTTGATTATTCTAATCTCAACTATATCAAAACTATCAAAAGGTAGGTAATTACCATGGTAGGTAGGCAATTACACTTCCTTTTTTCCACTTCAAATAAGCCAATCAAATATTGACCAATCAGATGAAGATTTACACTATTTGAAGTTTATAGCAAATAATCGATATAGTTAGTTTGATTTTAATTTTCTCTGATCGATTATTTGTGAAACGAAAAGAATTCCTATTATCAAGCTATACAATCGTATAAAGTCAGTCAGTCAGTCAATCAGCTACAACGTACGACCAAGCACATATGTGCATCAGTCCAAGTTGCCATACCTCATTAACACAACAAGATGAACACTGGATTCATAAAAGTAGTTAATTCAGTTGTGGTAATATATAAAAGAAAGATTGTGTATAAGGACAGTACAGGAAGAGAGAATTAGTTCGTAGAAAGAAAGATATGAAGCGATTTTAATCTCTTAGTTTAAGGGAAGACAAAGTGTGTATACATCGATGCAGCCACGACCAGGTCTGAAGCCAGCTATTTCTGGGAGGAAATATGAATAAGGAATAATCAAGATGATGTAATAGAAAGATTTTAATACTAGATTACGTAATACGTGATGATAACAATACACTTCATAAATTAGTAACAAATGAAAAAATGATCAGGTGAGACTATAATTTATGAACGAATCAATCATGTATAAGATAACAGGTCTTGGATTTTGGAGCGAAATTCACTCATCCATTTTGGTTAAATAGCATTTTGGAATTTTAGTTGATGTCAATTCGTGATGAAAACCCTAAATCTAATTTCTAACCTTAATCAACAATTGTAAATCATAATCCTTATTCTTCAAACTGGTTTATAACCCTCATTTGGTGCTAGTTATTAGATGAACATTCTCAAGATCACTCTAACGTTTCTCAAAGATCGTCCATAAACTATGGTCTCACCGTGATCCCTTCTCTGAACTTCCTGTTTTTAATGTTTAAATGAAGATAAATCTGCTTCTTTCTTTTGCTTAAATGTGAATTACTATAATAGCTTTTACATAGTTATTGTTTAGTTACATAATTTAGTAGGGTTTATCGTTGATAAAATGGAGGTAAATGATTCATGGAATCTTCTTTGGTATGTATAAGGAAATAGTCATTTGGGCAATGTAGGAAACATTGCTTGATAATTACCACACATTGGTGGATTGAGACTAGATATCGTTAGTATAATTGCTGATAATGTAAAGCATGAATATTGATCAATGTTGTTTGTCAGGAAAAAGTAAAAATGTGACTCAATAATTTGTTTAATTATCAGAAAGAGGTTTTGTGGAGATAATAATAATGTAATAGTTGAGTTCATGAGTTGATTGAAGCTAGACCACTATGGAAAATCTGGAAGCACTGGAAAGCCGTTTCGTCCCAGTGTGGAACTCCTCAGCACTGCACATTCACGATCCCGCCCCACCGGGATTCTTAGTTGAATCATTTAAACCTAATGATGTTGTAAATTGTGTACATACGTTTAATATTCTATGAATTTCTATTAACTACTGACTAGCTCGATGTATTCAAATTTATCTATTGACCAGTTAAGTAAATCGTATGAAATTCAGTGTGATTTGGATTACTAGAGGAATCATTTACTATATCTCTTATAGATTTGTGAATAGTGCATAAATAAGTCCTAAGTTGTAACCTTACCTTCTGCTTTACATCATTCCGTATTAATTTTTGTTTCTTTATACAGTAGCAGGTAATAAATAGTTTATTCTGAACCATGACATTCATAAATCGACTACAATTAGGCAGAACTAAAATCAATGGTATTTATAATAAGAACCAAAACTTCACTAGTCTGTGGTTTTTACCCCCAAAATAAGTCGAAGTTCTACAGAAACGTCTGAGATTTCCATACAGTAAGCGTTAAATTTGCACGGACTTTTAGTATATTTAGTCAACTTCATTGAGAAATCCTCAAACGTTTTATTAATTGGAAGGTAAACTTAAAAATTTCCACTAAATTTAGAAAAATCCCATTATATTCATCTTGAAATCCTTAAAATGCCTAAAGACTTTTAGGAATACACAAAGATTTTAAACGGTTGTAGAGAAAATCCTAACAATTTCTTCCTAATATAAGTCTTTTTACCAATGCACATACGTGAAATCAATAGAAATCATATTTAAGATCTTCTCATCTCACAGTGAGCTATTGACTTTTAAACCATTAAGTTTACATTCTATGAAGTTCTAGGTTTAATCTCTGGGCTAGGGTTGTGAATGTACACTGTTGAGAAGCTCCCATACACAAACGATACAGCCATTTAATGTTTCCTAGTTTTAATAGATCATTTAGTTAGGATCAGTTCCTGATATAAGCTAAAACAAAAACATTCATTAATCTCTGTTAATCCTTTGTGTGTCAAATTGAATTCTGAATTTTTCCTTTATGTTTAAACTATAACACAATATCACAGATTGAAATCATGACTCAATTGAAACTAGACCACCATGGAAAACCTGGAAGCACTGGACGGCCGTTTTGTCCTAGTAAGGGACTCCCCACTAGTGCGCAAGACTGATAGGTTCTGGGTTCGAATCTCGCGAGGTGCGGGATCGTGGATGCGCCGTCCAGTGCTTCCAGATTTTCTATGGTGGTCTAGCTTTAATTGAATCATGATTTCAATCTGTGAAATTTCTAAAATCTCCACAAACTCCTTCTGACATAACATAATAATTGTAAAATGAGCCATTGAAATATAAAATGATTAAATATATATACAATAGAATTATTAGTAAATAACAACGACCTTGAAAAATGAAAATAAATAGCACATTAAAACTATAAAAATAACCAATGAAATGATAGTAAAGTGAAAAGTGGTAAAAATCGTCTGACACACTACAACACGCCAAATATGGAGATGATAAAAAGTAATAGATATTTGTTGTCAAAATGATAACACATTTTATTGAAATATTATAAAGATTGATCTTGAAAAGTGTACTTTAGTCTATTTGAATACGATAGTTTAAAATCTTATTCATCTTATTCAACATTTACATTCTAGATAAACATTGAACTTTACTGAAATCATGAACTAAACAATATTAGATCACCGTTTCGTTCTAGCATGAAACTTCTTAGCAGTGAACATCTACAACTTTTGTACTCGGGGATCGAGCCCAGGAGATTCGATCCCGTGCACAAACATTTAACCTCTAGATCATTGAGTTGACATGCTAAGATGATACGTTCATTCAGTGCTTCCAGGTTTGTAATGATAGCCTAACACTGATCGGTTCATGATTTCAGTAAAATTGAGTAATCTCCACATCTCTATAATGATAAACATTAATATTGTTTTTCGTCAAAAAAAGCAGTTCTCTGAATTCATTTTGGGAAGTATTAAAACCTATGGAAGATAGAACACTTGTTTGTTTCTAGTTTAAAATTGTGACGAGTTGAGAGATGGTTAAACATTTACATTGATTTATCACTGAGTAGTGATCAATGTTGTGTTCGTATCGTATTTAACCCTGATCAAATTCTATCGATCAGGTCAACATCATCTATGAAACTGGATGATAGTCGATCTATATTTCTGAGTTATTATCAACTCAGTGATCTAGCAGTATTGTTTTTCACCAAAACTGAAAGGTCGAAAGTTTAATCCCTGTCGGAATTCTAAATATACACTACTGCAGAGCTCCAGCAGTAATCCTAAGCCCGGATAAAGGAGGAGGGTTGGACATATTGTCAGTGACCCCATCCTGTAGAAACCTAACTCGCTAAAAAAAACGCTAACCGGAAAGATTATTCAAACTGTAGAGCTACAACCTAGAGATAAATATACTTAGTTCATCTTGGTTTTCGTTGGTTCTTCAGGAAACTTTAATCTGTGATGGGAATGATCTTCAGAATATTTGATTTTGATCATGTTATAACTTGTGGCCTGTGTGCCCTGTTAATGTATAACGTAATGATACTGCCAATTAAAGATCAGTGATTTATCGATAGGACCAATGACGCATAGAAACCCGTACGAGCAGTCTAGAGTTTTTATCGGTCCTGCTTCCTGTTGAGCCCTGCACACCAATCTCAGCCTCTGCAATATAATTCACTTATTTCAAACATACTGGGTTAATGTACAAACCAAACAGACCACACCGTACCATAAAATAGGAAACAACATTTGTAAAAGATTTGGCCAAATGTGGCTGTGAATAAGGGAGATAGTAATTGATAGACAGAGCCTAATTCAAGAATAGTAAATCGTATAATAATAGTTCATAGGTCAAAATAAAGCTCATGATAAGAGGGATATGAATATGTATAGTTTAGTTACTTAACAATTATACAATAAAAATATACACGTAGTATTAGTCCACAAATGGGTCCTAAAAGTTACCATTCCTTATTCTTATCGGGACATAACACATCACAGACTAATTTCGGTCAACAGATATAACCAACCATCTGGTATATTGGCAATTTATTCCGTTCTCATTCCATACTTTCCAATTCATGTAGATAAAAGTAAATAAACTCTTATTCTAACTATTGACTATTCAAAACATTGATTGATTTCATTAACGGTAATTATGAAAACTTTTTATCTTAATTAGTGTGTAGGCAGTTTTGATTTAGTGAACTACAAAAACCTACGATTCACTGAGGGTTATCTTTTGTTTGTTTGTTTTAATGTTAACGTGTACTTATTACTGAAATAATAGAATCCGAGTAGACGTGTTATTCTTTATTTTTATAGAATACTCTATTTTGATTTATAATTTGTTACCTACATATATGTGATTGACCCATTAAAAATATAATTGGCATATTGAAATAATGTGACATAATATTTATTAATAATGGTATAATTTGCATGATGTATACTACTTATATAAACAGATATAAGTAGTATGTAAGACCAATCGTAAGTGGAAAGATTGAGTTGAAGAGATAATAGAAGGGAATTGTAAAATTGCATGAATTATAAAGAATATGAAGGAAAATTGATGGAAATTTACAAATGAAGTATTCAGTGTATGGTTCTCATATTTTCCAAGATATTCTGTAATGGATGTCACCACTTGTGTTCTCTTTCACAACGTTTGTAGTAATAAAATGTGAATAAATCTGTGATTACTTTGAAAATCATCTTATAGGTGAATTATTGAGTAAATAAGTAGTACATAAAATACAAGGATCCAAAACGTTTCAAATTTCAAATTTAAAACAAATATCAAAGTAACATTGTCGAGATACATGAACACCAATACCAAATACAAATACTAATAAAGCCCTTAAATGTCCTGGTACGGCCGAAGGTGGGGAGAGCTAGCTTTCCGTCTCTAAATACTCTCACATGGCCACGCGTAAACAACCACTGCCAAGGAAGTCCTACTCATTGCATTCTTGCGGCAGGGATGTTGTTTTTGTGAAATCGAGAGGACGCAAAGCGAATGTCTGGCACTTCAACCGGGTTCCTGGATATGGAGGATCTACCTAGGGAAGTTGGAAAATCCTGATTCCAAGCTATTGATGTACATGGGCTTCAGGATCCTAAGGACTGCATCTCCTGGATGAGACCTTAAGATCTAAGGTCCCGGGTGTGGCTCCCTAAGAAAACCACTTGCTTTGGTCTGGGCACCCGGGCAGTATCACAGCCCACACACAAATCAAGTGACTTGTGTGGCGCATATATATTCGGTGCCTTACTCTATCAATATTTTTGTATTTAAATAAATAAATGGATAATAAATACCAATAAAGACTGATCAGTTATACTCTTTATTGTCGGCAACAAAGAAAATTAAGACCCTTACATATAATGTCATCCTTCTTGAAAAGGTTAATCGTTACCTAAACTCGGTATTTTAATGAATCAAACATTTATGTTTGATTAGATCCCATTGTTTATGTGAACATTAACATTGTAATTAGCGGGTACATCCAACGGACTATTCCTAAATAGGATGAAATTTATGTCCTTAATTTCACCGTTTGTCACAACTCAACTGTATTACAGAAAACATCATTGAGATTTTCCTCAATAAATAGAACACCAAGTAAATCATCCATTTGACTCACAAATCATTTCTAATATCTTAAAATCTATCTATAAGATTTGAGCTTCGATTAATAATGAGCTCGTCAGCATCTAATGTGAATTACTCCTTCGCCGTATCAAGGTACTATGGATACTTCGAAGATCGTACAACATAAAGGATGTTATTACAGGAATATATTAGTAAGAATGAGTACAGAAAAGATAGTGAGACCACCAGTGAATGAGCTAATCCATGGCATACGATTAACTAATGCGCGTTGGTTGTCTTTGACTTTGATAGGGATCGATGATCTGTTCGATATTCACTGACCCAAATACCAGATGATTTAGCTAGGAATCAGTAACATTTCACTGACCCTACAGATGATACGGATTTAAATTTAGGCTTAAATGCTTTATCTATGTATCAATTCTTCAAAGATACTGGTTTAATTGATGAAAAATTCCCATTATATTAAAAACATAATTGTATGAACGAAGAATATTCTTTTCAATAATTTCTCATCAGGTTCTACAATTATAAATCCAGATTAATAATCCATAAAATTGGCCAGATTTAAGGCAAAATACATCATCATTTGGAAATGGTAATATGTGAATCAGGAATTGTTTGTTATATAAAAATAAAATCGTTAATGTTGGGGCTGACTAATATGAAGTGTTAACTTGAATCAGTTTATAAGCGAAATGAAATTGTGAGATAAATTATCAGAATAAATATGGTCAACATGGGGTAAGAGAGAGAGAGAGAGAGAGAGAGAGAGAGAATATTGTGATTACGAATCGGAAATTGCGTAATATGTAAAATAATTAGGTCAAATATAGTAGATTCAGGGGTGGATATTGAATAAATTCCTCAAAAAGGAGGTTATCAAGTGTAAAGACAATAATAGTAATAATAATAATAATAATAATAATAATAATAATAATAATAAGTTTGGGACATAAAATGAACATTAATCAGATTATGTCACCACATTATAAGATTGACTATTAGCTAGTTGGCCAGGGTAAAAGGAGAGGCTGAACATACTTCTTTTGGATACAAAGCTCTGGCTTTTTGATCCGAATAGCAATTGCTTCAGCCGTCTGTAGGATTCGCAGTCTGACGGAATTAGGTAGACTGCTGTTGACACGATAAACTATTGCAAAAGATTGCTCCATGTTGGCTGTATGTCCTGTTTGGACTAAATGGTCTAAGATGGAGCCGTTAACAGTTTTGACAACACCTTTGCTTAACCACACGGGTAGGTGCTCACGATCCCGAATGTACAAATTCCTAGAACATCTGCCAATATAACTTGCTCCACAGGAGCAGTTGAATTGATAGATACAAAAGGAGGTGGCTAGTCTAGGTAATTTATCTTTCAACCTCGGAATGATTATTGGTCGTGTGGAGAATACTAGTTGTAGTTTAGCTGCGTTAAAAGTCCTTTGAATTGATCTACTTAACTTAAGTCTTAACATTTCACTCGGCGCGTCTCCTCTGAATTGTAAGCGTATATATAGAGGCTTCCTATTTACCGTTGGACATTCTCTACGCTGTCTTTTATTGGCTAAGTTTTTATTTATAAATTTCTCTGGATATCCATTTTCTTTCAGGGTTGTAAACAATGTCTTTGTTTCATCTTCAATCGTATCCATAGTGCATATAGTCTTGATTCTATGATGTAGTGTCTTGATAAGGTTCCTTTTTTGTTGTAGAGGAACGAAACTGAAAAAGTTAGTATATTGACCTGTCCAGGTCATTTTCCTGTTTATGTTTCTTTTTAGCGATCCATCTTTTCTCCTTGTAAGCAGAACATCTAGGAAGGCTATTTTACCCCCATTTTCTTTCTCACATGTGAATTTTATGGACGGGTGAGCTGTATTGAATTGCTCGAGTGTTCTTATCGTTACAAAGGATAAATGTATCATCCATATATCGACAGTACAATGGAAACTTATCGATCTCTTGTGCCAGTGGGCCGTTTTCTAGTTTAAAAAGGAAAATGTCTGCCAATATGGGACCCAGGGGTGAACCCATCGCGACGCTATCTATTTGTCTGTAGATTTCCCCATTGAATTTGAAATGTACATTCATAGTGCATTTTAGTAATAATTCTTTGATGATCTCTACAGGGATTGTCGTTTCTAGTTCCTGTTCTCTAAGTTGTTCACAAATATATTCTACAGTTTCTCTGAGTGGAACATTTGTGAACAGTGATGCTACGTCAAAAGAAATCATCGTCTGATCTTTCGTGTTTATGTTTTTAATCCTGTCAACGAATTGGAATACGTCCTTAATACTATGTTTTACCAGGCGATTATGGAGTGGTTTCAAAACAGTTACTAGCCACTTTGTTACAGTATGATATGGGGAATCATACATGTCCAAAATTGGCCTTAATGGGATGTCCGGTTTATGTATCTTTGGCAGTCCGTATAACCTAGGTAAATGTGTACTTATTGGCTTAATTGTTTCGTATACGTCTTTTGAAATCATTTGTTGATCTCTGAGCTTTTTTAAGGTTCGGGTCAGTTCATTCTCTATCTTATTATTGACATCTTTTTGGTTATTCAGTTTCTGAAATTTTTGAAGATCATTCAAGATATTATTCATCTTGTCAATGTAATCTTTTTTGTTAGGTAGGACGGTTCCTGTTCCTTTATCGGGTTTTGTGATGATCAGGTTCTCGTCACTAATGAGGTCCATGATAGCCTCCCTGTGTTTCTTAGTTAAAATACTTCTATAGTTATATCTACTATTCTTAAACTGATAGCAACAGTCAACTAGGTTTGATTTGAAACGTCCAAGTTCCTGGTCAGAGGTCGGGACCAGATCTGATGTCTGACGATTTAGATTTTCAAATTGGATGTCCGTATCGATTTGATTTACGCGGTTTCGTGTATCACAGAATTTTAGGCCAAGTGCTAATACTTCAAGTTTTTCTTTAGTTAATTCAGTACCGGAAAAATTGTGCACATACCTTTTTGGTTCCATCGGAAATTTATTTTCAACCGGTTGATTTTCGAGGCTTTTGAGAAGTTGGATATGTTTCTTGTTTGAACGTTCCTTAGTTATTTTTGTGACATACTCCATAAACTGGGACTTAAGGTCTTTTGGTAATTCATCAACTACTGGTTTAACACTATATTGTCGGTAGAAGTTTGAAAGAACGCATAAATTTAGCATTTATGAAGCAACAGAATTGATAGTTATTACCAATAACCACCTAGAAATTTGAATGTTATTTCAATGATTGAGATCATGAGTCAATTGAAGCTAAACCACCATGGAAAACCTGGAAGCACTGGACGGCCGTTTCGTCCTATTGTGGGACTCATCAGCAGTGTGCACCCACGATCCCACCTCAAGAGATTCGAACTCAGGAGCTAACAGTCTCGTGCGCAAGTGCTTAACCACTAGACCACTGAGCCGGCCGGTGTTAATGTCTATCTTAGTTTGATCAACCAGAAAAATTGATAAACCTAATGTAGATCTACAAGCACATCAACTGATTAGTACATTTTTGAATAAGATCGTGAATTAAGTAATGAACAAAATATAAGATAGAAAAAACAAATATACAACAATGAGTAACAAAAATTAGTGGAAAACTGTTATGTTCGAGATAGTATGATATTACCTTGGTTTATTACTTATTGTCTACCAAATAATATCAATCATAAAAGTCCTCAATCAATCAAGAAATAATAATCAATTTCATATTGCGGTGAGACTATAATTTATGGACAATCTTTGAGCGACACTAGGCTGACCTTGAGAGTGTTCGCTTAATAACCAGGACCAAATGAGGATTATAAACCAGCATGAAGAATTAGAATTATGATTTACAGTTGATGGTTGAGGTTATGAATTAGATTTCGGGTATTCATCACGAGCTGACATCAGCTATAATGCCAAAACTCCATTTTGCCAAATGGATGAGTGGATTTCGCACCAAAATCCGAGATCTTTTATCTTATACTTGATTGGTTCGTCCATAAATGATAGTCTCGTCCATATTACCTAAACTAATGACGTAGTTTGAAATATTCAGATAAAGGTTTGTTGAATATTAGTTTCGTTTAAATCTCATGTACGCATTACAAATCAATGCTAACTAGTATATAACTTGGGTCTGGAAATTTCTACCGATACCCTATAACCAATTAATATCATACAATGTATATCATGATATCAAGTTATCTAGACTAGTGATTAGATTACAACTTGATCAATATATCTGTTATATCCTGATGAGAATTATTGATCCTAACTGTTGCAATCTATTTATGGATCAATATGATTTACCATTCTTGATTTATACCCAGTCTATCAATCATTATCTCTCACATTCACAGCCACTTTTTGGCTAGATCTTGTACAAATGTATATTTTCTATATTGTGGTGCGATGTGCTCTGTTTGGTTCGGATATAAACCCAGTATATTCGAAATACATGATTCATATCTCAGAGGCTGCAAATGGTGTTCTGAACTTAACAGGCAAGGCTAGGCAGTAAGCAAGGGCCGATAAAAAAACTCGAGACTGCTCGCACTTGTTGTATGCGTCATTGGTCCGGTCGATAAATCACGTTTTTCTAATTGACGGCATCACTAATTAGGTACAAGGCCACAAATTATAACGATAGCCCTATGATATATAGGGCTATATACCCATACTTAATTGCTTAACTATGTTTCTTATTTTTCTATTTAAAAACATGATATCTATTACAAAACAGGAAATACATTAAACATAATGAACCAATTTATTACCAAACATCTTAGTTAAAATAAATTTTGTTTTAGGCTGATTTCTATATCCATTATGGGTATTAAAAAAATACGCCCCCAGCCCCCCCAAAAAAAAACAACGAACAAAGCATATCCGGTAACTAGGACAGACAACAGTGAATCACGTGATTAATAATACAAGTTTCTGATTGGTTAATTTAATTCAGTCTAAACAATCTAGTTGATATAGGAATAAATGAAATCAGTATGTCTACCTAATCTTTCAAATATTTTATTCTATCTAATGTAATCAAAATGTCCATTATTGGAAATATTTTAGATCCCAATTCTTGTTTATAATATTGTTCAAACTTGGATGGTTATATGTTGTAAGAATAAATACAATACAAAACATTGATCGGTGATTTTATTTATATTACTTACTTACTTACGCCTGTTACTCCTCGTGAAGGAGCACAGGCCACTCACCAGCATTCTCCATCCAACCCTGTCCTGGGCATTCCTTTCTAGCTCCTTCCAGTTCCTATACATCCTTTTCATATCTGCTTCTATTATCCGACGTAATGTGTTCTTTGGCCTTCCTCTTTTCCGCTTCGCTTCAGGATTCCAAGTTAGGGCTTGCCTCGTGATTCAGTTTGGTGATTTGCGTAATGTATGTCCTATCCATTTCCATCGTCTTTTCCTAATTTCTTCTTCAGCTGGAAGTTGGTTTGTTCTCTCCCACAGAAGGCTATTGCTGATGGTATCCGGCCAGTGGATGTTGAGTATCTTGCGTAGACAACTATTCATAAATAATTGTACTTTCTTGATTGTGGTTGTTGTAGTTCTCCAAGTTCCAGCTGCATACAGTAGAACTGCCTTGACGTTCGTATTGAAGATTCTCACTTTGATATTGGTTGAAAGTTGTTTTGAGTTCCATATGTTCGTTCAATTGTAGGAACGCGACCCTTGCTTTGCCAATCCTCGCCTTTACGTCTGCATCTGAACCTCCTTGTTCACCGATGATGCTTCCTAGGCATGTGAAGGACTCTACATCTTCCAGAGTTTCGCCATCAAGAGTGATTGGATTGCTGTTCTCCGCTTTGAATTTGAGGACCTTGGTTTTCCCTTTGTGTATGCTGAGGCCTACTGATGCAGAGACTGCTGCTACACTGACTGTCTTTGCCTGCATCTGTTCGTGTGTACGTGATAGGAGGGCTAGGTCATCTGCGAAGTCCAAATCGTCTAATTGATTCTGAGCTGTCCATTGTATTCCGTGTTTTCCTTCAGATGTCGAGGTCTTCATAATCCAGTCGACCACCAGAAGAAAGAGGAAGGGAGAGAGTAAACAGCCTTGTCTGACTCCGGTCCTTACTTGGAATGCATCTGTCAGCTGTCTTCCATGCACTACTTTGCACTGTAGTACGTCGTATGAGTTCCGGATAATATTGACAATCTTCTTAGGAACTCCGTAGTGTTGAAGAAGTTTCCATAATGTCCTCCTATCTACACTCTCTAAACTGTCGAATGCCTTTTCATAATCAATGAAGTTGATTTATAGTGATGAGTTCCACTCAACTGATTGTTCGATGATGATCCGTAGTGTCGCAATTTGGTCTGTGCACGACCGATCCTTACGGAATCCAGCCTATCGATCTCGAATTTGAGCGTCCACTGCATCCTTCATCCGGTTCAGCAACACTCTGTTGACAACGTTTCCTGCTATTGACAGTAGTGTAATCCCTCTGTAGTTTTCACATTTGCTCAGATCTCCTTTCTTTGGAATCTTGACGAGGTGTCCTTCTTTCCAGTCCACCGGCACTTGTTCCTCCTCCAAAATCTTTTTGAATAGAAGATAAAGCATGCTTGTGGTTGCTTCGATGTCTAATTTCAGTGCTTCAGCTGGTATGTTGTCAGGTCCTGCTGCTTTCCCACACTTGATTCGTCTGACGGCCATTCTGATTTCTTCCGTCGTTGGTGGGTTGACGTCTATAGGAAGATCTATGTGTGCTGCTTCGATGTCCGGTGGATTCATTGGAGCCGGCCTATTCAGGAGTTCCTCGAAGTATTCTACACATCTGTTCCGCTGTTGTTGAATATCAGTGATTGGCTTGCCTTCTTTGTCTTTAACCGGTCTCTCTGGTTTACTGTATTTCCCTGCTAGTTTCTTCGTTGTATCGTGAAGCTGTTTCATATTTCCTTCTCTAGCAGCTTTTCTGCCGTCGTTGTTAGTTCTTCCACATATTTATTCTTGTCGGCTCTAATGCTCCTCTTCACTTGTTTGTTTGCTTCTATGTATTCAGTTTGTGCTTGGACTTTCTCTGCTCGTGTTCGGCTGTTGTTTATTGCTGCCTTCTTGTTCTTCCTTTCTTTGATCTTGTCCAGAGTTTCTGTAGAGGTCCATTCCTTATGATGGTATTTCTTTAGAGCGAGAACCTCTTGACACGTTGAAGTTAATGCTTCCTTGATACCTTTCCAGTTGTCCTCCATACTAGTTTCTTCTTCCTTCAGTAGATCTTGTAAGGCTTGGAACCTGTTGTTGAGAGCTATCTTGAATTCATTGAGTTTGTCAGTATCTCGAAGGAAGGCTGTATCGAACCTTTGTATTTCTGTTTTATCCAGTTGTCCAGTTCTTCTTTAGCTTCAGTTTTAAATTGGCCACAACTAGGTGGTGATCTGAAGCTATATCAGCACCTCTCCTGGTTCTCACATCTTCCATTGTCCTTTGGAATTTTTTGTTGATGCAAATATGATCTATCTGGTTATCTGTGGTGTGATCCAGTGAGATCCATGTAGCCTTGTGTATACGTTTGTGTGGAAATATTGTGCCTCCTATGACTAATTTGTTGAATGCACATAGATTTGCAAATCTTTCTCCATTTTCGTTTCTCTCTCCCAGTCAGTCCATGTCGTCCCATAATATCTTCATATCCAGTGTTGTCTATTCCGACTTTGGCATTTAGATCTCCCATCAGAATAGTTAGGTCCTTTCTTGGGCATTTCTCTATGATTGACTGCAGCCGCTCGTAGAATTGATCTTTAATGTCGTCGTTGCTATCATTGGTGGGTGCATAACATTGGATAATATTCAGTAAGATCCCCTCCTTCTTTGTTTTGAATGATGCTTTGATGATTCTGGATCCGTGAGATTCCCATCCTACAAGTGCATTTCGTGCTACTTTGGACAACATAAGAGCGACTCCCTGAGTGTGTGGAGCATTGTCCTCTTCGTGACCGGAGTATAGCAGCATCTCTCCCGTAGCTAGCCTTTTCTGTCCAGCTTTGGTCCAGTGTGTTTCGCTGATTCCCAGTACTGCTAAGTTGTATCTCCTCATTTCCATTGCTATTTGACTGGTCTTCCCGGTTTCCCACATTGTTCGAACGTTCCATGTACCTATAAAAATTTTTGCTCTGGTTGTTAGAAGGGGAATCGGCCTCGTGGCTTCCGAAGGAGCTCGGCTTTCACCATGAAGCGTCATAATTCTTCTAAATCAAGACCTTCTAATTCCCAGGGCAGAGTTAAAATGGTTTGGATTATTTTTTCTGGTAAGCGTTTTTTTAGCGAGTTAGTTTTCTACGGGATGGGGACGCTAACGCCATGCCCAACCCTCCTGCTTTACCCGGGCTTGGGACCGGCAGTAACCCTATAAGAGATACAGGTGGAGTTGATTTTATTTATATATTGAAATGAAATATCTAATGGTAACATCTTAGATTGTGAAATGATATGATGTTGATTTGAATCTCATAGTAATTCCTCAAATACCTTGGTACAGCTGAGAATGTGGAGAGTCAGCTCTCCCTCTCGAAATGTTCTCACATGGCTACACCTATACAAACAATACCAGGGTTGTCCTATTCACTGCGATCTCGTGGCGGAGGTATTATTTTTGCGAAATTGAGGGGACGAAAAGTGAATGTCCAGCGCTTTAATCGGGTTGGTGAATATGGACAGTCCACCTAGAGGAGTTGGAAAACCCTTATTCCAAATCAATGGTGCACATAGGCTCCAGGATCCTAAGGAAACAAATGCCTTATGAGCCTATGGTTGGTCATCGTCTACCATGGGACTGTATCTCCTGACGTTGCTTCGCTTCCTTGTGGATCAGACCTTTAGGTCGAAGGCTCCGTGTGTGGTCCCCAAAGAGAACTACCTGCTTCGGTCTGGGAACCTGTAAAGTATCACAGCCTTCACATAGATCGAATGGTTAATGTCACGCATATCTACTTGGTGCTTCCTTGTACCAATGTTTATCTGTTTAAAGAATTAAACATTCATCCGCTCAATTTTGCAGGTACAGCATGATGACGGGTATTAACTAACCCAAAGCCTTGGTTCAGAGCCTCTTTTCAACTACTTTTAATCACGTTAAGTACTCGATGTTTGCTTATCAATAAAGATTTACTATTCACACACTTCCTGCCTATTTGGTATTTTGTCTGTTGCCTAACTGTATTTGAAATAAATTCTTCAGTAGACCCTCGTATTAGAATTTTGACATCACGTTTTCAGTAATAGTTGACTTAAACATGTATTTGACCTAATCAGGTTTACGTAATTCGTTGTGATCTTGTACGTTTGGAGTAAATTTATTTCCGTGGAAATTCCGAACTAAAACCGTCTTTCTTTAAGAAAACTATATCTTTCAATCTCTTCTGAATAAGAAGCTACTTCTGTGCAATATTAATTTAGAGAGAATTTAAGTAAAATATTTTTCGTCATTACATCACATAGCACTCTTATTATTACTCATTGAATACTACTGTAGTAAAGACGAACACCAGTGGAGACAATCAAATGTAATCGAATTCGAAATTACAGAATCATTTAGTAAAATCTGAGAACCATACATTAAATACTTCATTTGCAAAATATCCATCAGTTTCCTCAGACTTGATTATCCTTTCGTTTCCACACCAATCATTATCTGTTCTCATTTTCTTCTCATCGATCTTCTTAACCTTTTGCCTCCAGGCATTTCCTTTTGATTGGTGATACATACTACTTATATCTATCAACATCAGTAGTACACACCACACTACTACTGATACGTTTACGAGCTCAGATATATCTATAGATTTATAAATTTAACTCGGATAGACAGAAAGAGAGAGAAAGAGGAAGAGTTAAATAAAAATACACAAGAACTATGGACTTATAACCTTGGAGTCTATTTACGAAATTATTGGAAATCAGTAGTCAAACAAACATTTTTTTTTGTTTAAATAAACAATAAATCAGAAAGTTCAAATTGGCTAATTAAAAGTGACCATTTAATCTGTTAAAAACCTAGTAACTTCCTTGTTTGACGGATACAAGGAACGAAGCCAAAAGTGAAAGAATAGTATCCATTGCCCCATAGATAATTTAATATGTAACAGGGTCCTTATCTTGTTAATCTATCTTTTTCAGATGTATTACAACATAAAAAAAATCCTCCATTCAATCCTGTTCATTCCTATCGCCTTTAAATACGAATAATCAATCATGTACCGGTTAGTGACTACATTCAAGAGTACCTCCTTAAATTACATTGATAAGCCGGGACCAGTGGAGTTCAACCTACTAAGTACATTGGCAGATGGTTAACCGATGTTCTTAATTGATTGAAGCTAAAAATTAAACTGTCGAATACTGGCTCAGTAGTCTAAAGGTCAAATGTTCGTACTCTAGACCGAAAATCCTGGGTACGATTCCTTGTACCAGGGTCATTGATAGTCACTGCTGAGAAGTCCCATACTAAGACGAGCGAGCTGCTCATCACTTCCTTGTTTTCAATGGTTGTTTAACTAAGATCGTTCCTTAATGTTCACTATGAAATAACGTTTAGTTTTCCCAGTCAGTCACATTGGATAAGTGTATATATAAATTATATACGTGGATTTATTATTTATTCATTTAATTGACAGGTTTTTATTATTGAAATCATGAACTGATCAACTTTAGGCCATCATTGAAAAATCGTTAGTGCTGGAAACTCGTTCCGTCCTATTATGAGGCTCTTCAGGAGTGCGCATTCACAATCCCGCATGTGATACTCGAACCCAGCATCTTTGTTCTAGCGTGAATACTTGACCTCTAGGTCACTGAGTTAGCATCCAACGGTTTTAATTGCTAACCTTTGTCAATCCATGATATTGTGCAACCATCTTCTGTCGTCTTCGGTGGGTAACTGCCTCACACCTGACACGGTTGAACCCCACTGGTCATAGCTTCTTATTAGAACCCCGAGAAATACCTCTCGAAGCTAGTCACTGGTGAGCATACAGTAATTTTCCGTGTAGGGTTATGAAGATTCCATGTTTTCAGTGATGACCTACAATTTATTAGTTTATGATTTCAATCAAATCCAACAATCTCCACAACTACATACTGAAGATTTTTATCAGTCTCAAACCTTAATTTAACATCTCATATTTTTCATTTAGTTTATTTATCTTATCAATCTTATTAATCTTAACACGATTCTTTTTATATAAACCCCATACACGATATCTTCATGATACCATTCAATAATTAAACATCTGTGTGAGTATTTTTCTGTCATTGTCATTATGATCCCAGTTTATGATGGTACAGTAATTCATGAACACTTGTCTGGTGCATCTTACTTATGTTGACAGATATAAGTAGTATGTAACACCGATCGAAAGTGGAAAGCCTATCAAAAGAAGATTGAGAAGATTGAACTGAAGAAAACGGAAAGGAATTGATAAGTGTTAGTATCATAAAGGATGTTAAAGACAATTGATGAAGGTTTACAAATGAAGTATTTAATGTATGATTTTGACATTTTATAAAAGAACCCTGTAATTTTACATTATATAATAAATTGGTCTTCGTTCACCACACTTGTACTATGCTAGTCGTATGACTCATTTAGTAAGGGAGTAATGGATATGGGAGTGTGATTTTCATTAAAGATTTCAGTTCAACGCCTGACATTTTACTATATTTGTATTTTTCATCTAGGATGTTAGATTGTGCTCTGATGAACAGGTCGATAACAGATGACAGTAGATAAAACTGGCTGATTATATTCGTGATCATATTTGAAATGATCTAATTTAATAGTTGATTTCTTAAGTCAATTGAACCTAGACCACAATGGAAAACGTAGAAGCACTGGACGGTCATTTCGCTTTAGTATGGGACTCCTCAGCAATGTGCATCCAAGATCCCGCCCCGCGAGATTCGAACCCAGGGCCTATCGGTTTAAATTGTAAATATAAGATTTCATGACAAACTACTCGTTTCTGTAGGTGAAAAATTACACAAGTTTAAATAGTATAAAGGAACAAAATATTTAGTACAATTTAAACAAGTTACGACATATAATTGTCATGTCACTCAAGACGTAGTGATTCTATGTGAGATATATCTTTTCGCATTTGTATATGCTAGTGTATATACAAGTGAATATAGGAATGTGAACGAGTAGAGTTAGTTCGCATTTATGTCAGTGACGTAAGGTTTGAAGAACTAAATGTGATTGTTTGGACGAATGGATAGTTAGACCTTCCTTTCTAAGATTTAGCCACTTGTCTTTTGTTTATGTTGTTGGAAAAAACAACCGAATCTCGATATTTCAATATTCATTTATTGACTATTAAAAATACGATATACAGCTATGGATGATTTAATTTGTAAAAGAGGATACACAAAAAGAACAGAAGCACATCAACAAAATCTTAAAAATTGTCGAATTCATGAGTCGATTAAAGTTAGACCACCATTGAAAACCCTGGAGCATCTGGTAGTCATTTAGTCCTAGTATAGGACTCCTCAGCATTGCTCATTCATGATCCCACTCGCGGGACTTGAACCCAGGACTTTTGGTCTCGCGCACGAACCCTTATCTTCTGAACCATTAGGCCCACACACGACCAACTAATCCATTTCTAAGGAGTCTCGTACTAGGACGAAACAGCCATCCGGTGCTTCCAGGTTTTCCATGGTGGTCTGGCTTCAATTGATTCATGATCTCAACCATTGAAATTGTACAGAATCATTGGGAGGCATTTTTGTGTGCCCTTATATGCAACATAGTTTGAGCCGAAATTTCACTACAAGACTATTCAATATTAGAACGTATCACAACCGATACAATTTAACCTGTAGACACAATTCTTTGTCAGCATAAAGGGGGTTTTCCTCAAAACATTTTAAAACTTAAGTATTTAGAAGTGTGTTGATTATTTCATGAAACGCTTTAGTTTAATTTTGTTTTCCAAATACGTCTTGATTAGCTTGGTTTGTAGATAATATGACCAGTTACATGTGATACACAATAGAATAAATAGACAAGTGAGAAATTTGTATTGATAGTCGATTCTTTTAGGTTTCATGCATTAAATGTACACTGAATATATCAGTCGATCTTCTCAGACTTCATTGTTCATTCATTCCCACACCTATCATTCTCTGTTGTCCTTCTCTTTACTTCGATCTTCGATGAGACTCTAATTTATTGACGACCTTTGAACGACTCTTAAATGACCTTGAGAAATATTAGCCAATCAGTAAACAGTCAATATAGAGTTAAAATATATTATACAAAACCAAAAAAATAAAGTGGATACGCTTCTTATACGTGGTTCAAAAACTTGTCAAGGTTAGAAAGAGGTTCAGAGGTTCTGAAATCGTAATGCATGCAGTAGAGGAAATCATCCACACGGCTACAGAATAGTCGGCCTCTGGAGCCATGATAAAGTCTCAAAAACTCTTTCAGCTTCGACCACATAGCTTCAATATTGCTTATGTGCACTCCGGTTGTTGAGTACACAAAATGCTACTTGTGGATAACGCCACGATGCGCATAACCAAGCCTATGTAGGAATCTGTAGGCTCTCCAATCATCCGTATATTATTATCATTATCCAGTTCGCAATAATTGTCATAATTTGCCTTGTTTAAGAATTATATATGGGGTTTTCATCATGAAGTGACACCAGCTATAATGCCAAAAGTCTATTTAGCCAAATGGATGATAGGCCTTCGCACGAAAATCCGAGATCTGTTATCTTATACCTGATTGATTCGTCCACAAATTATGGTTTTGCCGTTTTATTTGTTATAGACGCTCAATTATCATGTTTTGTATAAAATCTCCTGTGAACCGATCGTACGTTAGCATCAGGCACTGAAGTTGATGCCATGACCTTGAAGTCTCTCAAGCGCTTCTGATTGGCTCGTCCATAAATTAGAGTCTCGCCTGATCTTCTTAATCTTCTGCTACCAGGTATTTCACTTTCGATTGATGATACATACTACTTATATCTGTCGATATCAGTAGCACACATCATATAAGGATAAAAGCAATTTTATTCATAGTAACAAAACAATTAAATAAAACATTGCTAACTAAACTTAGAGGTATAATACACTTGAGCATAATGAAAACAATCATATGACGTTTTTGTTTAGATCACTAACTTATACTCAGAAAACTTAGATAAACAAATGCACTTTATGAATGATTGTATATGAAGTAGGGTTTTGTAATATTTCTCTTTCCATTGAAGAAGTGGTTACTGGAGAATATATGTTATTGATGAAGATTACCATTATGAAAATTAGAACAACATATATAAGCAAACAATATTGTTTTCGATTAGATAGTAATCAGGCTTTACTCTAATATGTATATATATGAATAGTTATATGAGAGTTTTTATCTGAACTAAACTTGGATGAATAGACTGTAAAATAATAATGTTTTCTAATACCTATTTTAAATGTTTACTTATTCAAGTTTAACCTAATTTAGCGATAGCCTATTGTGGAAGAGGACAAACCAAATTCCATCTGAAGAGGAAATTAGGAAAAGACTCTCAAAGTGGATAGGATATACATTATGGAAATCATCAAACTTCATCATGAGGCAAGCGCTAACTTAAAATCTTGAAGTGAGACGGAAAAGAGGAAAACCGAAGGACACACCGGAAAGGATTGTCCAGTAGAGAGCTGGATAGAGAATGATGGTGATTGCCCCATGCTCCTTAATGAAGGGTAACAGGCGTAAGTAAGTAAGTAGTTATGCCACAGATTTTCTTGTGATCATTGAGTCATAAATTACCTTAATTGGTTTACCAAAAATCACTCAAAATATATAAATATAAGTATTTGTTGTCAAGTTAATAGTAAAACAAAAAGTAACATGCCATCACTCACATTTGGATCGCATTTTTTTGTGATTTCATCTGTTTATTCCCTTGAATACTGTCTTTGCTACGGGTCATTTTGTTTATATTATGTTATTACTTGTTAATAATCAGTAGTTCAAGTATCACTTGAACATTTGTTAAGTGACGTGTTTGATGAAAGGTATGAAATTCAATCCTGGGATCCCATTAAATCTGGTTGAATAAAACTCAAATACCAGATCTAACTGTTACCTGTTGTCTAAGGTATACTAAACTTGTAATTATGCTAAATAATAAGGAGTCTGAAATTAGATACATATATCTGTTCTGAGTAGGGATTGGACATATGTGTAGCGTGGAGTTGAGTCGAGATTGACTATGAACACCACTACAAGACTACGTGCCAGTTGACCGATAAAATCCCCCGTAAGCCAAATATCAGAAGGCAGTTGATGGCTGTAGTCGAGATGTATTTGTTGGCGATCTCGTGGTATCGAAAGGATACCGAGGTCGTGCCAAAGGAGTACAAGTGTAGTTACTGAGCGTAACCGAACCCGTGCAAGGTCACAATCGAAAGATAACGGAGCAGTAATATAGCTGTCTTTAGCACAGTTAAACAAACGAGCACAGTAAAACAATCACTGGTACAGTTGGTTATAATAATGATTATTTCCATTAAATCAATCGCGTTCTTCTGATAAAAGTAGGTCACTACATATGTATTATAATAGCTGCTGATAACTAGATAGTCACATTCTAGGACAGTAGATTTATTCACCTCTCCTTCATTCTTAGGGATTCATTAACGAGTACAAGTTCGCGATAAAGAACAAACTTGAAATGAAATTGTTAAATGTAACTTTAATAATGAACATCCAATAATATATGCATAAAGTTAGATTTTGTAACCCTAACCTGGAAGTACTGGACGGCCGTTTCGTCCTAGTATGGGGTTCCTCAGGACTGTGAATTCACGATTTTGCACACGGAACTCGAGCGCAAACGTTTAACCTCTACACCAATGAGCCAGGTTCCAACCGTTAGGATCAGTCAAATAGCAACGGAAATGAGGAGATACAACCTGGCAGTACTGGGAATCAGCGAAACCCATTGGATCCAAGCTGGATAACAAAGGCTAGACGCAGGAAAGATGCTATAGAACTACGCTCACGAAGAGGAAAATGCTCCACACACTCAGGGAGTTGCTCTAATGCTGTCCAAAGACGCGCGAAATGCAATTATTGGGTGGGAATCTCATGCATCCTTCAAAACAAAGTAGGAGGGAGTCACAATGAATGTTATCCAATGTTATGTACCCACTAATGATAGCAACGAAGATTATGAAGATCAGTTTTACGAGAAGCTGCAATCAATCATAGCAAAGTACTTAGGAAAGGATCTGACCATCCTGAGGGGAGATCTAAACATCAAACTCGGAATGGACAACACCGGGTATCAAGATATCATGAAAAGACGTGGACTTACTGGGAAAAGGGAACAAGGTAGCGAGAGATTTGTGCATTCAACAAATTGGTCATAGGAGGCACAATATTTCCACACAAACGTATACACAAGGCTACATGGATCTCACTGGATCACACCACAGATAACCAGATAGATCATATTTGCATCAACAAAAAATTCCAAAGGACAATGGAAGATGTGAGAACCAGGAGAGGTGCTGATATAGCTTCAGATCACCACCTAGTTGTGGCCAATTTAAAACTGAAGCTAAAGAAGAACTGGACAACTGGATAAAACAGAAATACAAAGGTTCGATACAGCCTTCCTTCGAGATACTGACAAACTCAATGAATTCAAGATAGCTCTCAACAACAGGTTCCAAGCCTTACAAGATCTACTGAAGGAAGAAGAAACTAGTATGGAGGACAACTGGAAAGGTATCAAGGAAGCATTAACTTCAACGTGTCAAGAGGTTCTCGCTCTAAAGAAATACCATCATAAGGAATGGACCTCTACAGAAACTCTGGACAAGATCAAAGAAAGGAAGAACAAGAAGGCAGCAATAAACAACAGCCGAACACGAGCAGAGAAAGTCCAAGCACAAACTGAATACATAGAAGCAAACAAACAAGTGAAGAGGAGCATTAGAGCCGACAAGAATAAATATGTGGAAGAACTAACAACGACGGCAGAAAAGCTGCTAGAGAAGGAAATATGAAACAGCTTCACGATACAACGAAGAAACTAGCAGGGAAATACAGTAAACCAGAGAGACCGGTTAAAGACAAAGAAGGCAAGCCAATCACTGATATTCAACAACAGCGGAACAGATGTGTAGAATACTTCGAGGAACTCCTGAATAGGCCGGCTCCAATGAATCCACCGGACATCGAAGCAGCACACATAGATCTTCCTATAGACGTCAACCCACCAACGACGGAAGAAATCAGAATGGCCGTCAGACGAATCAAGTGTGGGAAAGCAGCAGGACCTGACAACATACCAGCTGAAGCACTGAAGTCAGACATCGAAGTAAGTACAAACATGCTTTACCTTATATTCAAAAAGATTTTGGAGGAGGAACAAGTGCCGGTGGACTGGAAAGAAGGACACCCCATCAAGATTCCAAAGTGTTATAACTTGAAAAAGCTTATTTTTCTTGATACAACCGCGTATAACTGAGCACTAGAACACCAAACCCTTCCAAGTCGCAATAAGAAGACAGAAGACTAACCAAAGGAATATTATTCCAAACAGTGTCAAACATAGTACAAAATTATCAGGTATTTATAGTTTTTAGTGAGAACGAACTCATCATTACAGTCTTCCAATCCGCGTACAGGGGGTTATTAGCATTATCCAATGGGGAAGCTACACGTTAGAATTCTAGAACATTCTTCCGACAGGTGATTGGATGGAACGTCTTCGGCTCCTTCTGAGCCTCTTACAGCTTCCTCGAGTTCACCGGTGGTCCGTCGTCACACCTCCCCCCTTTAAAATCCGTTGTGTAAGATTTTTTTCTTGGATCCACCTGAAGCTTGGGTGTCGCATTCCTCTTGCGGTCCATTACTCTCGAGGGTTGTACAGCTTTCTGCCTGCGTCGTTTGTCTTTTCGATATTCGCGCTCATGATGGTTCTTCTGAGATGAATCTACGAGCAATTGAAATGGAAGCCGGTTTTCTGTGACCACTGTACTATCATTTCTTTGCATTTGATTTATATGTCTTATGCATTTCCCGACATCTTTCCGGACTAGGTACAACACATTTCCGATTAGACGTTCTATGACACCTGGTTCCCACTTCCTATTACCTTGATACGATCTGACAAGTACCTTTTCACCCACCTGGAAGCTACGATTGACCTTACGATTTTCATTCGTGGGTTTATTTGTCTTTCTGGGCGGCAACATACTGTTAAAAACTGTCCGGATTTTCCTTCCGAACATACACGCGGCCGGAGACTTTCCTTCTGGTACTGCCGGATTAGGGGTAACTCTGTAAGACATCAAGAACTTATTAATCACTTGTTCCGGGACACCCTCACCTCCCCCTTTGACCAGAGCTCTTTTAATTGTATCCACGAATCTTTCTGCCTGGCCATTCGACTGAGGATGGTATGGAGGAGATTGTAGATGCAGTATGCCATTCTCGTTGCAGAAGCGTTTGAAGGCGGATGACATAAACTGAGTACCATTGTCGGTCACTAAGATCTCTGGAACCCCAAAACAGGCAAACAATCCTGACAATCTTCTTATGGTACTCTCTGAAGTCGTATTCGGCATGACATATACTTCTGGCCATTTTGTGAAAGCATCGACAACAACTAAGTAATTTCTGCCTTGTATTGGTCCGGTGAAATCAGCGTGTATTCTTTGCTAAGGCCCGTCCGGTTTTGGCCACGGTTGTGGTTCAGCTTTCGTTGGATTCTTCGCAGCCTCTAGACAGGACCAACAACTGCGACATTTTTGTTCTATATCATGGTCCATTGACGGCCAGTATGCATAGCTACGAGCTAGTGACTTCATTTTACTTATCCCCGGGTTCCCGCTGTGGAACTGTTTAATGACTTGGTGTCGAAGATTTCTGGGGATAACGATACGATGGCCAAACATTATACATGAATCGACAACTGTTAATGACTCTCGTCGACGAAAGTATTGTAAGAGTTCTCCGTGTAATCTAGATGAAGGCCATTTATTGAGTATGCAATGACGAACAATCTTTAATACATTATCGTTCTTGCTGGCCTCTTTAATGGCTTCAAATGTGACCGGGAGTCCGGAAACTGCGTCTGACAATATTTTGTGAACCTCGGCCTCGACATCTATAGCAGCTACAAGCACCTCTTCTTCTTGTTTTTCATGCAGACCAATCAATCTTGAGAGTGCATCTGCCTGTCCGAAATCCGTTGTTGGTTGATAATTTATCTTGAAATCATAACCCAGCAGTGTGGTAGCCCATCTCTGTAGCCGGTTTGCTGTATATACCGGGATGCCTTTTTTAGATCCAAAAACTGTCAGTAAAGGTTTATGGTCTGTAAGTAAGGTGAACTGTCTGCCAAACAGCATCTTGTGGAACTTTTTTACAGCAAATATAATCGCGAGGGCTTCTTCTTCTATTTGACTGTAGTTTCTTTCAGTCATAGTCAGAGATCTCGCAGCGTGAGCGATTGCTTTCTCAGAACCGTCAGGGTAGGCATGTGAAATTACTGCTCCAATTCCGTAGTTCGACGCATCTGCTGCGACTATAATTGGAAGATCGGGATCATAGTGTGTAAGGAGAAGGCTCGATGATAGAAGCTGCTTCAGTTTTAGGAATGCTTCTTGGCATTCAGTTGACCAGAACCATTTAGTATCCTTTTTCAATAAGCAATTAAGAGGAGCACGATGGCGATGCAGATCTGGCAGGAAAACTTCATAATGACTAACCATTCCCAAGAAAGAACGTAAAGTTGACACATCCGTCGGTGGAGGCATGGACTTAATGGCTTCGACATTTTCAGGATCAGGTTTTCTCCCGTTTTTATCAATTATGAATCCCAAATACCGGACTTGCTCCATGTAAAAATCACATTTTTCGGCACTCACTCTTAATCCATAATCTGCTATGCGTCTGAGAACCGTATCCACCTTATTCTCTAAATCAGCATAGTCTGTACCCATGATCAATATATCATCGAGATAAGCCGCGGTACCAGGAATGTCTTGTAACATAGTGTCCATAACTTGTTGGAAGGTTAAAGGGGCAGTCTTTACTCCAAAAGGAAGTCGGTTACATCGGAACAATCCCTTGTGAGTGTTTATTGTCAAGTAATGCTTACACTCATCCGCTACCGGAATCTGTAGATAAGCGTCTGATAGGTCTAATTTCGCAAAATACTTACCCCCATTCAGTTTCGCAAATAAATCCTCTGGTACCGGTAATGGGTATTGATGGGCTTCAAGCGCTTCATTTAATCCAGTCGAATAATCTGCACATAACCGGATACTTCCATTAGGCTTTTTAACAATCACTATTGGAGCTGCCCAATCAGAAAAGTTTACTGGTTCGATTATTCCACTTCTTTGCAGACACTCTAATTCTTGTTCAACAATAGGTAGCGCTGCATAAGGTACCGGACGTTTTGGTCTGAAGACGGGAGTGACTCCCGGTTTAAGAATCAATAGTGCTTTAACCTTTTTGCATTCCCCCAACTCTTCCGTAAACACTTGACTGTGTCTTTCCAATACAACACTCTTCAGATCCTTTTCCACCGGTTTACTGGTTCTCACTGCGCTGCATATGTGGTTAATGGGGTGATTTGCTAATTGAAGTGCTTCTATCAAGTCTAGACCTAGCAAATCTAGTCCTGGATTCTGTGTAAGATGTAAAGTTGCATTCGTTTTCGCATTTCCTTTCGAGACTGTACAACGAACCTCTCCAACAATATTTAGTTTTCCTCCAGATGCGCTGTGAGCTAACTGGGTTGTTGGGAGCACCTGTAGTTTACCGATAAGATTCCAAGTTCTCCGACTAATAAGTGTGATGTCAGAAGCGGTGTCGAGTTGCAGGCGGGCACGCTTTTTATTTATATCCAAGTTTACATACTTTCTTTGGCGGCAAATTCGTGCTCGATTATGTGATACCAATATTTTGTTAGTTCGAGCACTAAATCTGTATTTCTTCGAGTAGGGTTTCAAAGAATGTCGTTTATGGGTTCTTTTTCTGCAGCAGTTTTCTTTATGTCCCTTGCGATGACACTTGCTACAACAATGTTCTTTATATGGGCAGAACCCTTTATAATGCCAACCACCACAAGACCAACATGGAGATAAAGGCTGATTATCTGTGTGCGATGCCTTTCTTGAGCAAGAATCGTTCTTTCCGCTTACAGCACGAATGTATGGCAACTGGCCATTATTTTCGACCATCGAAGTGTCATGCTTTAGGTTCACCAATCTCTGACACTCTGCGGTTACTTCTTGTAGTGTCATATTCGGACATTGTTCAATTTTACTCAAAATCCTGGTTCTAATATCGGCATCTTCGGGAGATTGGAGGCTGCACACAAATACGAGACACTTAAACTGGTCTTCTGTCATTGCTGATAGTTTGAAGCGCTCACATTCACGGTTTACTAAACCCGCATGCTTCACCCAGTCATCATCACCTGCTTTTGTCATCTTGAGACATTGATAACGAATATTAAACAAGGATGACTGTTCAGCAAAGATTTGCGACAAAATTTCAATCGATGCATCAAACGAAAAATCTCTTGGATTCTTTGGAAGGATAAAATTACTGTAACGTTCATGTTCAACAGTTCCAAGTTTTCGCAAGAGTATTCTGACCTTAGCGGCGTCATCAAGTTTTTTGAGGTCGACCTTGAACAAATCTTCATATTTCTTGAACCAAGTTTCAAAAGTAATGCCAGCTGAACCATCAAAATTAAATTCATGGATAGAATTAACAATCTGGTCAACATGAGATTTGAAGGGATCATCTGTAACTTCTTTTTGATCCAGGTTCATTTTCTGAGTTAGTATCTCTATCATGCGCATCTGGAACTGTTCTTGGCGTTCCAATAAGGCTTCAAATTGTTCCAAGGTAAATGACATGTTGATACAATAACCCGTCGCCAGATGTTATAACTTGAAAAAGCTGATTTTTCTTGATACAACCGCGTATAACTGAGCACTAGAACACCAAACCCTTCCAAGTCGCAATAAGAAGACAGAAGACTAACCAAAGGAATATTATTCCAAACAGTGTCAAACATAGTACAAAATTATCAGGTATTTATAGTTTTTAGTGAGAACGAACTCATCATTACAGTCTTCCAATCCGCGTACAGGGGGTTATTAGCATTATCCAATGGGGAAGCTACACGTTGGAATTCTAGAACATTCTTCCGACAGGTGATTGGATGGAACGTCTTCGGCTCCTTCTGAGCCTCTTACAGCTTCCTCGAGTTCACCGGTGGTCCGTCGTCACACAAAGAAAGGAGATCTGAGCAAATTTGAGAACTATAGATGCATCACGTTTCTGTTAGTACCAGGAAACGTTGTCAACAGAGTGTTACTGAACCGGATGAAAGGTTTAGTAGACGTCCAACTTCGAGATCAACAGACTGGATTCCGTAAGGATCGATCGTGCAAATACCAAATAATGACAGTACGGATCATCGTTGAACTATCAACTGAATGGAAGATGTCAGTATATATCAAATTCTCTGTCTATGAAGGAGAGGTTGACAGCGTGAATAGAAGAAACTTATGAAACCTTATTTGACACTATGGAATGGGTAGATGAGAAAATTGTCAACATCACATGAAATTCATACAACGGACTACACTGAAAAGTGAGGCCAGTTGACAAGTGGATTCCATGTGAAGACTGAAAATGTGACCGTGTTTAGCGTTTGAGCGCTATTAATATCACTTTTTGTTTTATTCCTTGTGAATATTTTTGTCAATTTCAACTTCAATTACTTCCATCTCAAAATTATCTTTATCTGCCTCAGTGTCAAATTAAGCCATCCAGTTTTAAATCACTTGAACCACATAAGAATATATTCTTGGAAAATGAATTCCGTTGACTGTTACTTACTTACTTACTTACTTACTTACACCTATTAACCCCAATGGAGCATAGGCCGCCGACCAGCATTCTCCAACCCACTCTGTCCTGTGCATTCCTTTCTAGTTCTGTCCAATTTTTGTTCGTTCTTCTCATGTCCATCTCCATTTCTCGGTGTATTGTGTTCTTTGGTTTTCCTCACATTACACCCAGGTGAAAGCCGAGTTCCTTCTGGTGACCGTATTCCCAGATTAATTTCAATGTGTAACTATGATAGCTCAATTTGTCGTGCTTCCTTAAAGCAATTTCTAACCATCTCACTTTATTCTATTTCATATTTATAGTTACTTTCACCAGTTATAATTTGTTCATCTCTCTTTTGAGGAGTCCTACCTATACTAGGACGAAACAACCGTCCAATATTTCCAGGTTTTCAATGGTGGTCTACCATTCATTCATGATATCAAATTTAACCTATAACAGACGTTTTGAACTTTCAATCATATCAAAATATATTTAATGAATTCTTAGTAAGGTTATAGTTAACGAGAGCACATGTAGGGACAATGGGATCTTAGTAAAATCTGAAAACCATACAATAAATATTTCATTTGTAAAATGTTCACTAATTATCTCAGATTTCATTATTCCTTCATATCCATTCTTTCCCTCTCGATCATTTAAATCTTCTGCTACCAGATATTCTATTCCCAACTATATACTACTTATATCGATATAAGTAACACACACACCACAAGATAACTTAAATTATCTCACTTTCACTATGAAACATTAATGTTTTCTATATGAAAAAGTAATTTCTATATCATAGAATGAAATGATTAGAGCTGAAAATCATTATTTCTATAAATGTAGTTATCTTTATTCATTATTGATAGATTATCATGTGAATTTCAAATCGATATCATAAAACGGATAGGTTGTTCAAAGCAACTGAATGAAACCGTTAATTTGTATGCATAATATGAGAGTGCTAAGTTAATATCAATATGTATACATCGTACATGTAGTTGGCATGGAAATAATTGACGTCATCTAATTGATATTATGAAAATCGAAAATTCTCTTTTTAATTAACTTGTCATATTGTCAAATAATTATTTTGATCAGAATGAAGATTATAGAGATTGTAATAATTTTATTATCAGAATGGGTTTTGTGGAGATTTTAGAAATTTCACAGGTTGAAATCATGAGTCAATTGAAGCTAGACAGTCATGGAAAACCTGGAAGCACTGGATGGCAATTTCGTCCTAATATGGGACTCCTCAGTAGTGCGCATCCACGATCCCGCACCCCGCGAAACTCAGGTTAGAAATTAACACTGTTGGATAGCGGCTCAGTGATCTCGGGGTTAAGCGCTCACGCGTGAGACTGATAGGTCCTGGGTTCGAGTGCCGCGGGGGGGCGGGATCGTGGATGCTCACTGCTGAGAAGTCCCACACTGGGACGAAACTGCCATCCAGTGCTTCCAGGTTTTCCATGGTGGTCTAGCTTCAATTGACTCATAATTTTATTAGTTGAATCTATTCTAATCATAATCATCATATGTTGCTTATTAGTGACTAGCTTTAAGATGGATTACTTGAAGTTCTAGTTGAGAAGCCGTGATCAGTGGAGTTCAATCTGTGTTAAGTAGTGACAAGTATCTACCTCAGACAGTGGTTAAATGGTTGCTCAACCATTTATGGATCGATGGAAGTTAAACATTAACACCATTGGATACTGATTCAACGGTCTTGAAGTTAAGGATTTGTGTACGAGACCGAAGGTCATGATTTCGAATCCCGTGTAAAGGATTGTGGACGCGTATTGTTGAAGAGTCCCGTACTAGGACGAAACGGCCATCCAGTGCTTTCAGATTTACAATGGTGGTCTAAGATTAATTAATTATTGAATTCACTGATTAAAATATCCATTTGACACATAAAGAAGACTTCATTATAAACTAACCAATCACGTTTCTAAGCTTTACTCTGTGACCTAGAAGATTAAAGATGTACTGATCAATATTGTCAAGGATGTATATTCATTGAAAAATTTGATCAGAAATTGACAAACCACTAATATATATGTATATACGCCTTCAAAATAAAAGAAAGGGAGATGATCATCCTAAAATTAATCAATAAAAATTCAAGGTCAAAAATGCATTAGAGTCAGATGACAACAAGTCTGTCTAAAAATATTCGATGAGACTATAATTTCTAGACAAACCAATCAGATTTGAAATAAAAGGTCTTTGATTTTTGGCGCGAAATTCATTTATTTAAATAATGTTTTAGCATTTTAGGTGATGTCAGATTGTCATGAAAACCATTATTTCCAAATTTTTTTAAACCTTAATCATTAACTATAAATGATAATCCTTAATGTTCGATTTGGTTTACAATGATCATTTAGCCCGAATAAGTTAAAGTGAACATTATAAAGGTCAGTTTAGTGGCATTTAAAGATCAGTTCATAAATTATAGTATCAATATAATGCAGTATACAAATGAATATAAAATTGATATGCTAAATCTATTCGATGATTATTAATTAAATAAATGGAAAATACAATGAATAGAAAGAAAATTTGAATATTTAGATGTTTTCATTCCATGAATAGAATTAAGAAAGTAAGGTTCTGAATTATCATTAATATAATTCCTTTGTTAAAAGTATAAATTTATATACCTTCATGTGACATCATCATCATTATTATTTCCATTCACTTATGTTTGTTAAATCAAAACTACACACAATCACACAAACACACACACACAATTCGGTCATCAACACCAACTGATTAACTGTAGTAGTAACTAACCAATAAAAAATTACTACTCTAGGTTAATTATATGGTTTTGTTGAGTAGGTGTAAATCAGTAATATTAGTAGGCCTATATAAATTACAACTTCCAACAACTATTTCTTATTAACACAAACAAACAAAACTCATATCGATTTACATTTGATGTACTGAACAGTTCAGTGGATTATTATTCGCCATATTCAAACAATACTAATCACAGTCAACAGTAGTAACAATGATCATTGAATTACGTCGTTTGGGTGTTAGTCTGTTATGCTTAGCAGTGGGTCTGAGTATTGCATCGTTGGTAACAAGTCTTTGGGATTGTGGAAATTTATTCTCAGGATGTCAGAATACTGTTCATAAGGAGACTGTATCAGCTGTTGCTGGCTTAATCATTTTAGGCACTGTATGCCTATTAATCATCATCCTATTGGATGCGATTGCACTGTGTTCAGATGTATTCGCCTCACGTGCTGCTTATACAACTGTACGTTTCATCATATTATACTTGGGTGCTGCAGCTCTCTTGATTGGCATACTAGTGTACACATCATTAGTCGGACATCATTGGTCATACTTCTTCGCAGTGACTGGAGCTGTACTAGCAACACAAGTGGCTATATTGGCAATCATGTCGTCAAAATGTGTTACCGTTCGAACCACTACAACAACGAGAACAATTCGAGAAAGTCGTCTGGCACATCGGTAAACCAATTACCAATTCGTTTATTTTGCTTTGAAACATTCAACCAATTTCCCACATTTTATCCTTTCTCTCATTCATGATCATTCTATTTCTCTTGTGACTAATTTAGCTTAAGCAATAACATCTATTGTATTGTATTGTATTGTATTGTATTGTATATTTGACAGTATTCAATGTGCATGTTGTGTTGTTACATGTCCAATGATTGCCTTACTGTGTGTTTTTCTAATTTAAATATCATATTGATATATAAACATTGTAATCGACAAGATCACTGAAACGAAGTTTTATTGGGCATTCAGTGTACGATTAAAATGAATCTGCCACTTCTTCACCAGGATATTATCGGTCAGTGTCAGTGTTATGTTTCATGTTTGGTTGAATACTCGAAATACACTGTATTATTCTAGTTTTCACGTGGTAACATCATATCAATCGACAATGATGACACGAACTCGGTTAAATCACATAGTTTGTGTTCATTTATTTTGAGTTTGGTGGTCTTATTAGATGAAGATTGGTCATTTGATTAATCGATGTATAGATTTTTGTGGGTTAACCCTCATTCATCTGTTTCATCTCACTTTCATTGCCTTCAACATTACGTGGCCTCCATAATTCAGATACTTTCACAAATTAGAATAAATCTGTACCATGAGTACTGTCAATCGATGTTCTTCACAAATACAAAAGACGAAGGATGTATAGACTAGGGAATAAATAACACAGATTGATTTTTAGTGCGACTTAAACAGGGGATCATTTGTAATCATTGTGTATCGATTATCGAGATGAATTTTCTGAGTGATTGTTGTTTGGAATTGTCAAGTCGAATGAATAGGATGCCGATCGACTGATTTTATGTGATAATTCAACATAGTCGAGTGTTGGATGTTAACGAGATCAAGTTGTTGATTTATTGAATCAACGAGTAAGCCGATATCAAGACGAGATCACTGAACAGAACAATAGGTTGCTTATCGAACAAAATAACGTGTCAGTGTGCAAGTTATTAGCAGAAACATAGACATGTTTATGTGTTGAGAGGGATTGGGAGAAGTCAGTTCTGTGTATCACTCACTGTGTAGTCATCAAATGAGACGTGATTATTAGAGCTAATGACTATCTATTATGTAAATATCTGACTGATTATTCTGTATCTGCAACTGATTAGAATACTTGGAATAAATCGTGTTAACGTGATCTGTTCAATCGGAATTAACATCACATCGGTTTGAAAGTAGACAGATGCCAAACATTTAGAAGTGATGCAAAACGAACTGTTATGAATTTGGGACCAAACATTTCTATTGAAGTGCCTACTCAATCTAATCGAAACACTGTGTGAACCGTCGTAGAGAGGGATAAATTAAACATACTCCCCAGATAATCCACTTAACAAATAAAGTGCCAGAGCCCATAGTCACAATACGAATCACTTGATTAGCTAGTTGGTAATTAATCAACAATCACCTAAACAACGATTGTACTCATTATTGAGTGATTGCAGTTGGTCGGTATGGTGACTCAGTTCTATGTGATGGTGGAGATAAACAGATACAACTAGATCACTACACAAGTAGCAATCTCCCTAATGATTAGTCTTTATGTGGTGAATAGGATATTGTAGTGTGACACATTACAGACGGAAAAACGATTTCACATTCATACTCTGTAACTCTTGTGCATCAATGATCTATGCAAATATGTTATAACAAAAGCACTACTCAGTAAGATGAGAATTGTATTTGAATGGCCACCACTTTGACGAACATTGAGAATGACAGGATTTAGTCTAATGGAAGTTGAATTTCAACCAGTTGATCACAGATTTCCCTACATGTGTTCATTTAATATTAGTGATACTAAGGAATGTGTCCAACCTAATTACATGAGGTGAGACACAGACTTTACTATTTGTCAGTTGTACAAGCCAATAATATCCTTCCGACATTTAGTTCTTAGATTATGATGAATCAACTTTTGATGTCTAACCATTTCACAGTCACTTGTGGTCGATGATAATTTATCTAAAAACAAACCTCTTAGGAATTCGCAAATGATTTCATCAAAGAACAGGTAATTCAGTAGACGAATTCATCTTAACAAGTTTATTTCCAAACTTGTACGTTTGCACATGTACATTGTATGTGAAGTACATCAACAAACTCTGTTTCTAGAATATTTTGATGGTGGCTCATCGTGAAATTCATGAGCCGATTTCTACCATGTCTGAGGCTCACCAGATAGATATACATGTATGTGTGTATGCAGTAGAATTCTAAGTACGTCCACTGAGATGTGATATCTTTATAATCCATTCAACAATCGAATGAAAGAGGAAATGTGAGAGAATGCAGTCCTGTGTGACACCAGTTTTCATTTGGAATGCATCTGTTAACTGCCCTTGATGCAGGACTGTGCAATTGAGTCCGTGTTCGGATTTGTGTAAGATGATGACTGTGTTCTCAGATAGTTCATAGTTTCGAAAAAAGATTTCACAATGTTCTCCTATCCTCACTGTCCAATTCATCTTTATAATCAAGGGAGTTAATTTAAAGAGATGAGTTCATTTCGATCCATTGGTAAATCAGGATGTACATTATTGCTATTTGGTCGATACATAAGCCATCCTCACGAAAGCCAGTTCATTGATCCTGAAGTTCGGAATCTACTATATTTTCTACGCGATTAAGTAGCACTCCATCTAAAAGTTTCTGTAGTGCTGATAGAATCTTCATGCCTCTGTAGTCCCCACAGTTACTAAGATCTTCCTTTGGTTTAGTGATGAAATATTTCATCTTCCAGTTCGTGAGTACTTTTCCTCACTCACAAATTGTTGTGATGAGAACGTGGAACATCTTTGTAGTTACCACTATATCTAACTTCAGAGTTTCAGCTTGTACGTTGTCTGGTTCTGTTGCGTTACCATTTCATATCTGTCTGATGTCCCTACCGATTTCTTCCACTGTTGGTGGTGTATCGTTTTTAAAGAAAACTGTGTGCGGTGGTTCGATGTTGGGTGGATTCATTGAGTCTAATCTATCTAAGGGCTCTAATGAGTTCTCTACCCACCAGGTCTAGGTTTTACCGTACTTTTACAGTGTTGTCTGTTGAATTATTTAGTGCTTCTTTTGCTCCTGGTGGTGATCTGAAGCTACATCAGCTCCTCCCTTTGTTCTCATGCCTCCTGTAGACATTCCGCAATTTTTATTCATCAAGATGTGATTAATCTGGTTCTCTGTAGCCGGGTCAGGTGAAACCCATACAGTTTCTCGCGAACGTTTTTGTAGGAAAACGGTGCTTAAAACAGAGGGGAATTGGGATCTGTACGACTTGGGGACGAAGACGAAAACCGAGAACACGTCAATAACTTTGTGCCTGCTACTGTTTAAATTATGCAGATCAATAAACAATCATTTTGAGGTAGTATGTGCAAATAAATTTAACCTTAATTCATTCCTTTAAAAGTGTTTAACTAATTGGATAAACAAATCTAAATTTTGTACTTAATTGAAAGGTTCTTATACTCATTGAGTTATACAGTTTGAAACAAACTTCTGTAGAGTATAATTTATAGACAAACGTCTTCTAATAAACTGGTTACTCACTGTAATCGAAATAATAAATAAACTGTTGTAAGTATTGATAACTGGCTCTATGCTATTTTGAGTGATTGAAAGCAACTAATAGGATGACTATTTACTATTCACTCAAAGTTATATCATTGTTATTTATACATTGTATCAGTGTTCAGATGGAGTAAAATTATATTGGTGTATCACTTTCAGTAAGATTCTAACACCGACCTATTCATTTCGCTATCACAAACCAATTGACTGAATATGAAACCCTTCTGTCTAAATGTTAGTACATACATAAAGTATTCATATAAACATCTCAGTCCTACGGGAGGTTAGTCATGAACTGAATAGATCAGTAGTAGTGTCTCAGAATTCAAAGATAGTTGACACTGATTCGAAGCCAATGAGGAGTATCAGTTCCATTGATATCCCAAGTATGTCTTGCTGACAAATTCCAGTTAACGAAAAACCTTGGTTCAGATCGTCATGTCGACTACCTCCAACCAACCGAAAAATGACTATATCTATTCATATGATGTGCAAAATGAGACAAAACTCGTGAAATAGATTTCACAGTTATTGACAGTGAAATGTATTAATAAATAATATCAGTCCCATACTATTTATTAGCAATAAAATAGTAAAAACAATATGCGATTCGCCGAAATTTGCATCGACAAATTTCTATATGCCATCACATAATTAGGGACCTCATTATAAATATTCATGAAACAGTTGTAAGTAAACTAGCATTATTTGTGAACGAGTCATAGTGAAGATTGATAAGTCGGTTAGAGGGATCATAAAGCTCAATTGTAATGTCTCAGACTATGATATTGGATGAAATAGGGTAGAATTCCCGACTGTTGTTGCTATCTTGACGTGGTGGTCGTGCTTGCCTATCATAATGAAGCAACCGAGCTATACTGGCTGGAACAACCGTTCCTCAAGGTCCTACCATGTTAGACAGGTCAATTGGAGAGCGGTAAGACTAAAAGCAACAAACTCAAGGTCCGAAGGCGAAGTCGTACTGCTCACTGTGCACAGGTGTGACAGCAGTAAGGTGTTTCCTTCAGACAACCAGCATAACAGCGATGCTGCCTTCCCACAAGAAGGGGTGGGATTAGAAAAGGTCGACCCTAAAAATGCACACCTCACCTTATCCCACGGATGTCCGTCCCCGGCGGTAAGGTCTCAACAAGTACGGAGCTAACACGAAAATTACCCATAAAAAGGTCATGTGTGATCGACCCCAAGCAGTTGTCCCTTGAGCACTGCGGTCACGCTCCCAGGTCACTAAGACCACCTCTAATCCAACTTCCTTTTTAGGTACCTCCAGAACAACCCTTCCACAGTGTAGGCAACCGGGAAGTGATAACCGTCCTCATACTTCTGACAGCACTCAAGACCACTGTATTCATAATCAACCTCCTTCAGAATTCCACACGGAATATCGATTCGTTCAAGACTGTAAGCAAACCTTATTGATAATTCTCAGCCAGTATGAAACCTATGTCAATGTAGATTTCATATCAACTAATCCCATCTTTTAAGTTTAAAGTAGAGATAGTGTAGGTGATGGTGAGTCACATTGTAACTTGACCGATAGATTTCAGTCGTAACTCAGAACTTGACGAGTATGAAACTGGTTATCATTCATTAATCAGTCAACACGAACATCCCAGTACAATAGAACTCTAGTCACTTCCTGAATACTTCAAACTGATACTGGTTGAAGAAGTTTTTAATTTCACTTAGAACATCAATTCCTTCAAAATTCCAGGTATACCTTACTGTAAAGTACCAATTTATATAGTACCTATGTCAAAAGTGGTTTTCTAGTGATTTCTATATTTGCTTTGCTATCTTTTTTCAACAATTGTTAGATAAAAACCAATACAATTAAAATCATTCTTCATGGTTGACTTATCGTACCAATAATGAGGAATCCTTGAGTATTTCTGTAAAAAAAATTTGTTTCAGTCTATCTGATGATTTTCAAATGTAAATAATCTTGCAAATCAATCAAATTGGCCAATTAATATCCAGTTGCATCATGGTCACATTTATAAGAAAAGATGGATAGTGGCTAGCAGTGGAATCCAGGACGCGTGTTTCGTCCTACATCGGACTCGTCAGCTGAATGTAACTGCATCTCAGAGTTCATGTTCACTCCAACATTCGAACTCAGTATCGTTCACGTCAAACGCCATCGCGTTATCCACTTAGCTACTGATCAATTTCAGTAATAAACATCAATGGGAAGATTCAAGTAGACAATACCCAATTACTTTATACACTTATTACCAACTTCAAAAACACAGAAAAATGGAAACGTGAATTTTGTCATATGAGAGATTGTACTGTTACCTTGTTGAAAATTTTTTTTGTAAACTGTAGAACTGATAAATCTTCTAATTGAACGCTAGATTCGGTTCCTACGCTCTTCTAGTAACCCCCAGGCTAGATCTACACAGCAACTTGAACACGAGAGGAAAGGCGCGAAATATGTAAAAAACACTTTACTCCAAAGGTTCGTTTATGTACAGAAAATCTAGGGTTTTATAGTATCTTAGATGTCCTTGGGTTTCCCGAAAATTCTGGAATGCTACTAAACATAATAGCAGTACAAGTAATCATCTAATCAGAAACTCGACATGTGACCTTCCACTTTCTAGCTGTTTCCGGCAAAACTTCTAGTGAATGCTGATTGGATAAGATGCCTCTCAATGTTTTCAGAGCCTCTTTTTGGTTTTTTTCGAGGAGTTTTGAATAGTGAATGATTTCGAAAGTAAGCTTATTAGACTTGAATAAACTAAAGCTTTTTTATAGCAACAGTTCAGTTCTGGTCATAAGGAATACGAATATAGTTAAAGAATGCACAAGCTAGTATATAATAGTCTTTTCTACGTATAAAAGACAACTTCGGATCTACTTAGTAAAATGGAAAGGAATACGATAGATGAGGCTATGGACGTTTCAAATTTATATACTAAATTAGGGACTTAGAAAATCGATATGACTCACTTACCAAATACAGGTTTAGGAGGTTTGTGCTGAGCTACATATTTGTTTATGAAAGCTGATTGACTACACAAACTGAACTGGGTGGTTCAAAAACAAATAGTATTCAAGTGAACAGTTGTTTATATCAAGTCGTGAATAATCTATCTAAGCAATAAGTTTATTCGCTCCACTATATAGCTGAAGTTATCGACACCAACTCCAAGAAAGTGAACTTCTATATTTTAAAAAAGGTATGTTCATTCTCTATGTTTATCATGGTCTACGATTGTGTGTCGCATAGTAAAATAAATAAAGGGTTCAAAATGTTATTTTAATTACGGGAACTAATGATAATTTTGTTATTTAAAACTTGAATGTAGATAAATAATTATTGGAAAGGGAAAGCTTGGTGTGATAAGATAAAATGTTAACATCGAGATGAGATGTAGTCCGAAGGATCATGGTAACAGTTAGGGGTAAAAGGTCTATTAAGAAGGTAGAAGGGAAGCAGATGACTGTGAAAGAAGGAAAAAAATTATAAGAGATTAAGATCATGGTAGAAGACGAAGTTGTACCAGTTTCTTTTCTACTCATAATTCTAGTGTTTCAAAATTTACAGCAAACAATTCGGCACTGATAAGAAGACAGAAACTAACTGCCTTCAGCAGCTTTCTATCTACCTTGTAAATGATGCGGAGTCTGTTTTGATTGAGTGACTTGTGTTCACAAGGTGTTCGATTATTAAGCTTCTTATTTGGTCATTTCCTTCTCTTTTACAACCAGATTAAGTAATGTTCTTAAATTCTTTTGGATAAAAATGCTTATCGAATGACCTACGTACCTGACTCCATATGAAAAGTGAATTAATCAATGCACATGGAGCTGGTCAAATGAGAGAGTTACTGAACGGCTTACGTAAATGTTTTTTTATCTCACTCAGACTGTAGTGTAGGAAAACCCAGGTGATAATAACCGATTATGTTTAGTGCAAAATTACAGAGTTACTTGATAAAATAGAAAAACCTACTGTTAAGAATCAACTGACTTCCTATAAGTTATATAATGAAATCATAATTTACATGTTATCTAACTCACATAATTTACTTTACCGCATTAAATCACATACAATTGATTTGATGGACAAATAGAAATAACCAAGGCTGCCTACTTGAATATCTGGGTTAATTGTCCCTACCATCTGGCTATTTCAACAAGTTATCTGTTTCTTCTTTTGTTTTAACACATCGTTATGCCTATTAGTTACATAACCTATTCAGGTACATTTGTGAAAAGTTTACAACATTTCGCTGTACAAGTTACAATAGAGCTCAATTAGAGACATGTGTGGTTGCTGGTAATATGCATTGAAAAGAATGAACACTACTCAAATGCCAATTCTTGAACTGTTAATATCTAACTAGCAACCACTTAAAATTTATCGTCAGGATCGATCAAGAAGTAAAAAAAGATGCTAGACATTATCACCATTGAATGCCAACTCACTGAGTAGGTTAAGCGTTCGCGCACTGCTGAGGAGTCCTACAATAGGACGAAACGGCCGTCCAGTGTTTCCAGATTTCCAAAGGTGGTCTAACATCAATCGGTTCATGATCTCGATCAAAAGAAAACTTGTTGAAATACTTTGTGCTGAGAAGTTTATATTGTACCAAAAATATAATATTGAATAAAGTTAATAGTAATAATAATAATAAGATTCATATGCAGAGTGAAGCATTCAATGAAGAAACATCATTATTATTATTATTGTTATTAATCAATAATAATTAAAAACTTTTCAAAAGATGAATATAACCAATCAATTAAGTTTGATATTATTAATATTATTATCATGATCAAAAGTACCCCCTTTGTATATTTCCATGCAATATCTCTATTTCCACTCGCTTTCATGAATAAAATCGAAAATACACGCTCAAATTTGATCGACATCATCTGGTTATAATAAATGACCAATGAATAATTATTATTGAACATAATTAAATGTCTTTTTCATTGTTGTTGAGTAGGTGTAAATCAGTTGACAGTAGACTTATATATATATATATATATATATATATATATATATATATATATATATATATGCAATATTACACCTTTAACAGTTAAAATAATCGACAAAACTATTATTGATTTATAGTAAGTGTACGGAGAGTTCAGTGGATTATTCTACGTTGCTGTTGTTGTTGTTCTTCTTCTTCGTGTTCTTCTTCTTTAATCAATACTATTCATAATTCACAATCTTATCAATGATCAATCAACAATATATTTTTTGTACTATTCTATTAATTATAACATTAGGTTTATGTATTACATCATTATGTACAGATTATTGGATTTGTGGTCATCTATTCTTATCATGTCAAGATATGGATTATAAAGTGATTATATTATCAATGATTGGATTATTGATTTTAGGATGTTTTTGTATTTTATTCATTATTATCTTAGATATAATTAGTTTATGTTCAATGAAATTCTCTTCACATATTACTTATTTAATTCTTCGTTTTATATTATTAATTTTATGTGCTATAGCTTTATTAATTAGTGTTTTATTATATACCATATACATTGAACATAATTGGTCATATTTTTGTGCAATTGTTGGTGCTGTATTAGTAACAGTGGTAGTTATATTATCATTTATGTCATCTCCATGTATTAATACAGAAGATTATAGAAACAAAACGTATTAAAGGAACTTTATTGAAAATCAATGAAACAATATAAAAAGTGAGAAAGGATCAATTTTTATTCACTTAACTATTGAAACAATGTTTGTTTATGTTATTATCATTTTTCTCTTTTTTGTTTTCTCTTCATTTTGTGATTAATTTATCTTCTTGTATATTTGATGGAATTCAATGGTTATGCAATTGTATTTATTTTTTAAATGTTTAATGTGTTGTTTTGCATTATATTCATTCAATTATGATATTTCTATATCGAAATTAGAACGAAAAAACAACATTAAGATGAGTTTTTGATTAGTTTCTGAGTGTATGGTATAACAAGGTAAGGTATATTCAGTAGTACCGAGAAATCATAACACAATTTGCCTAATTCAAATTTCTGATGAAGAAAAAAACAGTCATCATTTTTATCAGAACGGGTTTTGTAGAGATTTTAGAAATTTCACTGGTTGAAATCATGAGTCAATTGAAACTAGACCACTATGGAAAACCTGGAAGTACTGAACGGCCGTTTTGTCCTAGTACGGGACTCCTCAGCAGCGCATATCCACCATCCCGCCCCCGCGACACTCAGGTTAGAAATTAAAACCTTTGGATAGCGGCTCAGTGATCCCAAGGTTAAGCGCTCACGCGCGAAACTGATAGGTCCTGGGTTCGAATCCCGAGGGGTGCGGGATCGTGGATGCGCACTGCTGAGGAGTCCCATACTAGAACGAAACGGCCTTTCAGTGTTTCCACGTTTTCCATGGTGGTCTAGCTTCAATTGGCTCATGATTTCAACCAGTGGAATCGAATAAGAATAAAATCTGATTGAAATTTGTGTAAAACTGAAAAAAATTTCAAGGAGTATAAGTATAAGTAGAAGGAAGACCAGGATAGATTAAAAGGAATACACTATATGTAACTTTAAAAGCTAACATTATATCGTTTCAGTGACTAGTATTGACTAGATTTGTCAAAAGAGAGCTTTCTACTGTTTTATCCTGTCTTTTGTTCAATCATGAGGGGTGATGTGTAAAAATGCGATGATGTATTTACTTGGTTATATGCAAAGTATAACTGACCATTCAGGAGTAGTTGAACTAGTAAATACATATAGAGGTGGCAAAACTGTGTAGTTTATCTAGTGAACTAACTACTAATTGATCGGAGAAAGAAGAACATAACCTTTCTGTTTTGATTATTTATTCCTGTAGATCATATGACGAATTCACTGAATTTATCCCTGAAAAGAGTTTTATGGATATGCTTCATCAGGAACTTTGACGAATATTCGTCATTGTTCACTAAATCAAAGCAAGACTTTAGTTCCTTTTCTAATATGCATTCTAAACAAAAACGTTTAGGGTTAAGAACCAGATGTCTTATTGAATTTTGCTTATATTGTAAACAATAAAGACCTAGTATAATCTTGTCATGAATCCTCATCACTGAGGTTTGTAGAAAGGCGATGGTACTGAAGGTTTCTCTTTTTTTTCTTTCTTTCTCAAAGTGACCAGATGATGAATTCTATTAATCGTTCCTAATATATATGTCCTATGGTTTGACCTTATTTTTTAGAACTATAAATGTGTCATACATGTAATGTCAATAAAATTTCAACTCATTTGTCACACTTCATAAAGGACTGTTTTCCAATGATAAAATTAGTTTCAGTTTTCATTAAAAACTGTTATCTCATGATTTGTAAAATAAACTTTATTCCTGAGATCACTTATGGGTAGTTACAAAAATCCTATTGTATTATAAACTATAATTTCAAATGTTACATTGATGAATCACTGAGGAGTAAACATTATCATATTTATTCATTGTTTATTGATGATATAGCTCCATCGACCAAGTAGCAATTTCACCACTAATGCAATCGCACTGCCTGTATTTCGTTTTGATATTGACTAGTTGAACCTAGTTCATATAAAATCCTGAACTTGGATTTCGAAACTATGACACCGACCAGTTCCTCCGAGATTCTCAATATACATTTTTGACAAGTGGTAACTAAGTTAGAACTGAGGTAAAACAGAGTTCCCTGATGATTACTCTGAACCACTTGGAATTCCAAATTTCATATAAAATATCTATCAACACTTCAATTCTCTTTCTTTTTCTATTACTGGAATCTTTGGAAAAAAACCAGAACAATGAATCAATTAACTGTGTAGCATAACCAGTTAACTATATTCAACTCCTAATTCGAAACAAGAATAGTTCAATCATAATGTTTGTATAATCCACGTTAAATCTTTACAACAATGTAATTCTCAGGTGATCAGTCTCTTATAGCAGTTATCCTACTGTTATGACTTTAGGTTGCGACCGATTTTTACCCTGTGCTAATTGTTGTGTCCTTGACTGGAAAATTAGAGAGCAGCGTACTTATCGATCGATTCAATGACACGTAAACACGTACGGACGGCCTAGAGTCTCGATTGGTCTCGCTTCCCTGTCTAGCGCAGTCAGTTGAGTCAGGAACACAAGTCACAGCCTCGGAGATATGATTACTATATTTCAAACATACTTTGTTTATATACCAATCAAGCATACCACATCGTACCATAAAATAGAAAACAACATTTTGTACAATATCCAACAAGTGAACAGATATCGACCAATAGGAAATGTCCATTTAAAGTCCAAGGACACCATTGGACTTAACATGATAATTATTGGTCTATTCCTCCGCATCCACAACACCTACAATCAATTTCGATCATGGTTAATTTTGGTTAAGCTATTTTATTAAGTTACTTAACAGAAAATGTTATTTGAATAGTAACAATTCGCATATTTCTTTATAGCGTTATGATCACTAGGGCAAATGACAGACTCTAGTTAAAAGGTTGATTGCTTAGACAACACTTGATAGTTCATTCTCCTCCCCCTGTATATATGTACTCAAATCCTATTATTCGTCCCTTGCTTTACCTTGCTGCGCCATTATGCAATTTGACTATAAATTTGTCTATATAATTGCTCACATATACTTATTCGCCTCTCGGTTTCAAATAGGTTTGATGTGCTTATAGCTTGATGATCTGCACTATGAGCTAAGAAAACTGTAGTTGTCGTTTCTCATTACCTTCTAATTTTAATCACCGTTGAGGTTTATATTAAAACGATTATTGAGGTGATTAATTAACGAAACAAAACCACTACACTCTAATACCTAAACAGCTGAAGATGCTACAGGTATTTGGAACTCGGAGAGGATCGGCAAAGCAAGAGCAGCAAATTTGCAACTGGAGAACATCTGGAACTCAAAACAAATGTTAACCAACACCAGAGTCGGAATTTTCAATACAAATGTCTAGACAGTTCTACTGTATGGGGCGGAAACCTGGAGAACTACGAAAGCCATCATCAGAAAATACAGGTGTTTATTAACAGCTGTCTACGCAAAATACTTCGAATCCATTGGTCAGACACTATTGGCAACAATTTACTATGGGAGAGAATAAACCAGATCTCACCGGAGAAAGAAATCAGGAAGAAGTGCTGTAAGAGGCTAGGACACACATTGAGGAAAGCACCCAAATGTCACAAGGCAAGCCCTCACATGGAATTCTCGAGACCAAAGAATACATTACACTGAGGAATAGAGACAGACATGAGAGGAATGAACAAAAATAGGATAGAACTGGAAAGGAAGGTCGAGGACAGAGTGAGTTGGAGAATGCTGGTCGGCGTCCTATGCTCCATTGGGGGTAACAGGCGTAAGTACGTAAGTAACATGTTTGACAACGCTTTAACCAGTGGCACCTTCTACTATAAATAGTACCCACCTAGTGAATTAAAAAGTCAGAAGCGAGTAGGTTCAAAGATATATTCAATAGAATTGACTGATCTAGACTGGTTAGCAATTACAGAGGATGTTGATCACGGTGTTCCCACTCGCAATCTGATACAGATGCATAATCAAGCGTTTTCATCTAAATAAGTTCATTAAAACTAACATGGTCAGCATCCAAATATTGAAAACTTACAGATCTATTGATTTCGAGGATTTATTTACCATTACAGCTTCTAACTATCTATGAATATTCATATTGCAAACTCTTTTTATAAATACACATATACAAATACATAAAAATTCATAACCTGAAATTTATTACTTAACGAATAAACAAGAATAAATTCAGTCACGTTTATAACCTAAAATAGTAATGCTTATTATGGTTATATTGAGTATTGTATAATCATTTAGTGATCTGAATCACAATAATGACATGTAAAAATATGCATGTATTCAATAAATATGTTAAATAGTTTACTGTCACTATAAATAACCTTTCTTTCTTTCTTTCTATTCTATTCTATGTCTATATATATATATCACCTTTATTCAGTACATATAAAGTAGTATTAATACAATTAGAAGCATAATGAATAAATATGCATATGAGTATATGAGTATACAGAGATTTTGTTAGGTTCGAGCCCTCATTTAAATATCAATATTGGTATTTATATTACATTCAAATAAAAGAGTTCTACATTGTATTACTAACTAATATTGATTGATTTTAGTTTTAGAAAAGGGTGGAAAGTTTCATATCTGAAAGAATAATTCCTCCTGTATAATGTTAAGAAATCCCATATTACAATAGGTACTGTTTAAGTTCCTATAGAAGGTCAAATCTATTACGACTTAAGGAATCAACAACAATAAAAAAATTACCCTATCATCACTATTATGGTAAATTTATTATATATCCTAACAGTTTGTTTAATAATCACACCATTTATTATTTGATCTTACTTAATTCATGTTATTTCATATGTTGCATAATTTTTCTTGAATAAACGGTAGCTCATAGAAATATTATGTGTGAAGGTCGGTGTTGGACACGGCTGCTCACTTTTTCTCTCTCTCTCTCTCGTTCTCTCTCTCTTGCTTTTCCCTTTCTTCTGGTGGTTGATTGGATTATGAAAAAACTCCATATCTGAGGGAAAGCACGGAATACAATCGACCGCTTGGATGCGTTCTCGTTCACTACAGTTTCTCGACACCTTATTTCCTTTATGTTTACGGAAAACGATAAGGATGGTTTAGTAAAGCATATTATACAACAATTACATTTTCCAGTCTATAATATGTAGTACTATCAAGACATTTACCCTCAAAAATTCATCATTATGATATATTTCTAAAAACGTTAAGTTAAATGTTTCAAGGGGAATACATCAAAACTTAATTTAAATTTCATAAGCGTTAACCGTCCATCAATGTATGTATTAAAAACAGTCTGTTGCTATTACACACTTCTCATCATTCCTCTGCATTTTTATATTATACCTTTATATTTATAAACTATTTATCATTTTCCCTTGATCATAAGGATGAATTGGACAGTGAGGATAGGAGAACATTGTGAAATCTTTTTTCGAAACTATGAACTATCTGAGAACACAGTCATCATCTTACACAAATCCGAACACGGACTCAATTGCACAGTCCTGCATCAAGGGCAGTTAACAGATGCATTCCAAATGAAAACTGGTGTCACACAGGACTGCATTCTCTCACATTTCCTCTTTCATTCGATTGTTGAATGGATTATAAAGATATCACATCTCAGTGGACGTACTTAGAATTCTACTGCATACACACATACATGTATATCTATCTGGTGAGCCTCAGACATGGTAGAAATCGGCTCATGAATTTCACGATGAGCCACCATCAAAATATTCTAGAAACAGAGTTTGTTGATGTACTTCACATACAATGTACATGTGCAAACGTACAAGTTTGGAAATAAACTTGTTAAGATGAATTCGTCTACTGAATTACCTGTTCTTTGATGAAATCATTTGCGAATTCCTAAGAGGTTTGTTTTTAGATAAATTATCATCGACCACAAGTGACTGTGAAATGGTTAGACATCAAAAGTTGATTCATCATAATCTAAGAACTAAATGTCGGAAGGATATTATTGGCTTGTACAACTGACAAATAGTAAAGTCTGTGTCTCACCTCATGTAATTAGGTTGGACACATTCCTTAGTATCACTAATATTAAATGAACACATGTAGGGAAATCTGTGATCAACTGGTTGAAATTCAACTTCCATTAGACTAAATCCTGTCATTCTCAATGTTCGTCAAAGTGGTGGCCATTCAAATACAATTCTCATCTTACTGAGTAGTGCTTTTTGTTATAACATATTTGCATAGATCATTGATGCACAAGAGTTACAGAGTATGAATGTGAAATCGTTTTTCCGTCTGTAATGTGTCACACTACAATATCCTATTCACCACATAAAGACTAATCATTAGGGAGATTGCTACTTGTGTAGTGATCTAGTTGTATCTGTTTATCTCCACCATCACATAGAACTGAGTCACCATACCGACCAACTGCAATCACTCAATAATGAGTACAATCGTTGTTTAGGTGATTGTTGATTAATTACCAACTAGCTAATCAAGTGATTCGTATTGTGACTATGGGCTCTGGCACTTTATTTGTTAAGTGGATTATCTGGGGAGTATGTTTAATTTATCCCTCTCTACGACGGTTCACACAGTGTTTCGATTAGATTGAGTAGGCACTTCAATAGAAATGTTTGGTCCCAAATTCATAACAGTTCGTTTTGCATCACTTCTAAATGTTTGGCATCTGTCTACTTTCAAACCGATGTGATGTTAATTCCGATTGAACAGATCACGTTAACACGATTTATTCCAAGTATTCTAATCAGTTGCAGATACAGAATAATCAGTCAGATATTTACATAATAGATAGTCATTAGCTCTAATAATCACGTCTCATTTGATGACTACACAGTGAGTGATACACAGAACTGACTTCTCCCAATCCTCTCAACACATAAACATGTCTATGTTTCTGCTAATAACTTGCACACTGACACGTTATTTTGTTCGATAAGCAACCTATTGTTCTGTTCAGTGATCTCGTCTTGATATCGGCTTACTCGTTGATTCAATAAATCAACAACTTGATCTCGTTAACATCCAACACTCGACTATGTTGAATTATCACATAAAATCAGTCGATCGGCATCCTATTCATTCGACTTGACAATTCCAAACAACAATCACTCAGAAAATTCATCTCGATAATCGATACACAATGATTACAAATGATCCCCTGTTTAAGTCGCACTAAAAATCAATCTGTGTTATTTATTCCCTAGTCTATACATCCTTCGTCTTTTGTATTTGTGAAGAACATCGATTGACAGTACTCATGGTACAGATTTATTCTAATTTGTGAAAGTATCTGAATTATGGAGGCCACGTAATGTTGAAGGCAATGAAAGTGAGATGAAACAGATGAATGAGGGTTAACCCACAAAAATCTATACATCGATTAATCAAATGACCAATCTTCATCTAATAAGACCACCAAACTCAAAATAAATGAACACAAACTATGTGATTTAACCGAGTTCGTGTCATCATTGTCGATTGATATGATGTTACCACGTGAAAACTAGAATAATACAGTGTATTTCGAGTATTCAACCAAACATGAAACATAACACTGACACTGACCGATAATATCCTGGTGAAGAAGTGGCAGATTCATTTTAATCGTACACTGAATGCCCAATAAAACTTCGTTTCAGTGATCTTGTCGATTACAATGTTTATATATCAATATGATATTTAAATTAGAAAAACACACAGTAAGGCAATCATTGGACATGTAACAACACAACATGCACATTGAATACTGTCAAATATACAATACAATACAATACAATACAATACAATAGATGTTATTGCTTAAGCTAAATTAGTCACAAGAGAAATAGAATGATCATGAATGAGAGAAAGGATAAAATGTGGGAAATTGGTTGAATGTTTCAAAGCAAAATAAACGAATTGGTAATTGGTTTACCGATGTGCCAGACGACTTTCTCGAATTGTTCTCGTTGTTGTAGTGGTTCGAACGGTAACACATTTTGACGACATGATTGCCAATATAGCCACTTGTGTTGCTAGTACAGCTCCAGTCACTGCGAAGAAGTATGACCAATGATGTCCGACTAATGATGTGTACACTAGTATGCCAATCAAGAGAGCTGCAGCACCCAAGTATAATATGATGAAACGTACAGTTGTATAAGCAGCACGTGAGGCGAATACATCTGAACACAGTGCAATCGCATCCAATAGGATGATGATTAATAGGCATACAGTGCCTAAAATGATTAAGCCAGCAACAGCTGATACAGTCTCCTTATGAACAGTATTCTGACATCCTGAGAATAAATTTCCACAATCCCAAAGACTTGTTACCAACGATGCAATACTCAGACCCACTGCTAAGCATAACAGACTAACACCCAAACGACGTAATTCAATGATCATTGTTACTACTGTTGACTGTGATTAGTATTGTTTGAATATGGCGAATAATAATCCACTGAACTGTTCAGTACATCAAATGTAAATCGATATGAGTTTTGTTTGTTTGTGTTAATAAGAAATAGTTGTTGGAAGTTGTAATTTATATAGGCCTACTAATATTACTGATTTACACCTACTCAACAAAACCATATAATTAACCTAGAGTAGTAATTTTTTATTGGTTAGTTACTACTACAGTTAATCAGTTGGTGTTGATGACCGAATTGTGTGTGTGTGTTTGTGTGATTGTGTGTAGTTTTGATTTAACAAACATAAGTGAATGGAAATAATGATGATGATGATGTCACATGAAGGTATATAAATTTGTACTTTTGATTATGTTAATGAGGATAATAATAATAATGATAATTATTTTGGTACAAAACTCGACTGATTATTTGCTCAATACGTTTACATTGTTTTAGATCTTTTAACGGAATCAGCTTTGATTAATCAGTTAGTGAATACTAGGTAACCATGACTCTAGCGGGATTTCGACTCGAACTCTCTGGTTTAGTGACGAGACCTTGACTTTTAGATTGGTGAGCTTTTATCTGACGGTTCTTGAGTTTAATGTTTATCAATTTGCGATGTTGCACGATCATCTGCCACTAATTATTATAACGTGTTACTGTCTCATATCCCATACGGTTGAACTTTACTAGAGACAGTTTCTCAATAGAACTTCCTTTATATCCTCTCAAGATTAGCAGTCAGACTTGCATAATTTTAAATGGGTAGTATTTATCATCAGTTAATTAATATTCTAATGTGTGAACACATATTTGAAATCTCATGCTGATCGAGTTTCACACTGACTTGATTTCGCGCTTATGATTCTGTTGTAGTGTAGGTTACTATGTTAGGCCCATATACCTTATTCTAGCTTCTGAACAGGCCAATTTATCCATTCTACTTGAGTCATATTTTGACCTTGTTAATTATTCACTTATCAACGTTGATTGTTTTTATATGAGCGTATGGTGTATGCACTTCTTATCCTATTCACCACATGTTTGCAACTTATTTTTGTGTGACTATAAATGTTGCTTAGTGCTTGACTAAAAGGGAGTTGGCTTACCCGTCATCTCCACTGCGCGTCATTACTCTTTGCTCTGTTCTGTTCGTTTCCTTCGCTTTGTTCCTCTAGTAGTCTGTCCAGATCAGTGAGTGTACAAAATATTTGTATTCAAAAATCCATTCTCGTATACGACTTATTTAATTCCGTTATACACTAACGCGATTTAAGTCTATGAAATATACGAGGATAGCGAGGATGTATATTTCAATGGCAATCAGAAACGATCACACATATGACATAATCGGAGTTAGATATCTGGCCAAAAACGTGGTGAGTCTGTAAGCAACATCATATGACCTGATTGGAGTCATATAAAAGGTCATAAAACGGTTGTATAACGTTCCTCTTCTGAAAATAGGTTCGACTGAAGGCGTTGAAATGGGCTTATATCATAAACAATATATTGTGAGTCTGTTCCTTGTTGTAACGTTATATATATTAATGCCTTAATGTTTTTTGTGTTGTTGGATTTCTCCACATATTTATATATTTTATTCTCATCATGCCTGTCGTCTACCATCCTACAACTCATTCTTACCTCATAGCACCAAAGCCTGTTGATGCTATGTAGAAGCTGACCAACCTCAGATAGACACTTCCTCACAGTAGTAAAGGCACCATCGCGCGAGTTCAACAGGTATTTTACACTTAGCATGTTTTCTTCTGATGTTTCAGTACCTTACTAATCTGTGATAAAGGTTATCGTTAAACGTAGAAACTCAACCAATAGAAAATTTTTAAGATAATCTCTTCTGTGGCGTTACGCTCAAGATAGTTTGAGATTAAAGTTGTAACATTCACTCTTCAGTACGTTTGCATATACCTGAATGTACTTTGTTTGCTGTGAGAGTGTGAGAAGTAGCATGTATGAGAGAATCTGAAAAAGAAAAGAATAAGAGAAAAAAGTGAGCCAGCAACTCAATAGGCACATAGACTTCATTTACGTTGAATTATGAAAGCAATCAAAAATAATTAAAAACAATATATGAATGATATTAAGACAATCTAATAATTGAGACTAGAAGTTGATAATTTGAGGTTCTGAATGAGTTACACGGTGAAGTATGCAGTAACAATATTGTTTAGAATGTCGATGAATGTGATAGAATTGAACTACCCACTTTAAGAAATACTACAAAATATAGAAATATCAACTAATTAGCTGATTATATGATTGAAAAGAACAAGGATAAAGATTCTAGTAGAATAGCATGAATTCATTTGATTTCGTCTTGTCCTCATCAGCTGCTTACAACCTGTGATATTTAAAAACGGCATTTACATAATGGTTGTAAATTACTTACATGAGAGGGTTTAGTTGGAAGTTATATTGAAGACGTATTCCTATAGTATAGCAAGGGTATAAATAAATTGAATAGACTGAATATTGTACCTTATGTGAGAGAACATTCTACAAGATTGATTGTGACAACAGTCCAAACGGTCAGAAACAAGTGATTACGTAATGAGTAAACTCTGATAAGAATAAAATGGGTAAAGCCCAGTTAATAAAATAAGATTATTAACCTGGAAGACAGTCTGAATAAAAAGACTTAGTGATGTAATAAATGTAAGAAAGAGTTTAACGAAAGAAGAAAATAAATTTTAAAATGCAACGAAGCAATATTTATCACCAAAGCAAGGAAAGATTAACAATCATCTCCTTTTGAACAGGTAAGTCAGATTTTTGACGCCTGATAGCAATGGCTTCAGCAAACTTCAGAAGACTGGAGTTTGGCTGCTTATATGATTGTATTAAGCATAAATTCTACATTGCAACTGTTTTATAGAAGAAAGTATCAAAATACCAATCTGAGATTATGGTGTTATCCGAAAATGCTTGTAATGTTCTGTATATGATTGTAATCCTTGTACTTTTTCTTGGGAAACTAAGGATTCTGAAATAAATTTTATTATATTAAGAAGTGCTATATCTTTTGGTCTTGTGTCCAATCAATGTCACGTAATGATACCGCCAATTAGAGAACAGTAATTTATCGATTGGACCAATGACGCGTAAACTCGTACAAGCAGTCTAGAGTCTTTATAGGTCCTTGCTTCTTGCCGAGCCCTGCCTGTCAAGTACAGAAGACTAATCTCAATCTCTACGATATAAAATCATATATTTCAAACATACTGGGTTTATATACAAACCAAACAAACCACATAGCGCCATAGAATACAAGATCTAGCCAAAAGTGGCTGTGAATAAAGTAGACTGTAATTAATAAATTGGGCATAACTTAAGAACGGTAAATTATATCATAATAGTTCATAGGTCAAAATAAAGCTTGTAATAAGAGTAGTATAGATATACATAATCTAGTTACTGAATAGTTATACATTAAGAATATACCTATGATATATGTTCATAAATAGTTATCAAAAGTTACCATTTATAATTCTTGTCGGGATATATAACTAGAACTATGTTGACTTATTAATAATAATGTATATGAATAGAATTATTTAACGAAACGTTTACAGTCTAAATCTATTCACTGATATAGTTTATTGTTAAAATGTCAATTGAATGACAATATGTCAATGTATTTTACATTAATCAGTAACTCTCTTATGTACATGGAATATTGATTCATATTTCAATATTACTTACTTACTTACTTACGCCTGTTACTCCCAATGGAGCATAGGCCGCTGATCAGCATTCTCCAACCCACTCTGTCCTGGGCCTTCTTTTCATATTTCAATATAGATCTATATTTCAATATAGATCACTTGAAGTCTTATTAATTAACTGAATGCCATTAATAATAAACAAATTCCCCCAACAACTGACTATACTTCAATCGATTTACAATTAGAATGATTATTGGTGAGACTATAATTTATGGACGACCTTCGAAAAATGCTAAAGTGACCTTCAGAGTGTTTACCTAATAATTAGGATGAAATAAGGGTGATAAACTAGCATGAGGAATTCAAATTATGATTTACAGTTGATGGTAAAGGTTAGGAATTAGATTTATGGTTCTCATCACAAGCTGACATCAGCTATAATGCCAAAACTCTATTTAACCAAATGGATGGGTAAATTTCATGGTAAAATTCAAGACCTATTGTCTTATACCTGATTGGTTTGTTCATAAATTATCATCTCGCCCGATTAATGCACTCAATACAATTACCATCATTAGTTATATGACCATACTGAGTAAAAGGATCGATAGTAGCCAATACTATCTTCTAACATTATTTCTATTCCATGTATTACATTTGCAATGAATAGTATTACTATTAAAACGAATTAATAGATAATTAAAGGTTTCACAATGACTGAATTGAACATTCTGACTCTTGGGACTTTATAAACTGATATACCATTATTAACCAAACAAATCTTTAAAAAAAGCTGTTACTAGGTGACTTACTAAGTTGGTTACGTAATACAGATTTAGCAAATTTCAAAACATTTTCTGCCAAAAGTCCCTTGGGTTACTGAACCAGATTTCAGCCGATAGCATATATTTCTCCACCGGATAAATAAGCCAAACCTTGATCAGTAGCCTGAATTCATCAACATCACTTATCCACCATTTTTCTGATTGGCCCAGACTATCTTCAGTTTCGTAGCAGTTTAGGTGGGGTGGGGTGTGCATTAACGAGTTGTTTGTTAGTTAACAAATAAATAGTCAAGAATGAAAATAAAGCTCACAAAGTGAATAATGGACCTTTGCATCAGCTAAAGTTGATTTATTATTTATTTTATTTTTATTTGAACACAAATATTGGTACAAAAGGGCACTGAATATATATGCACCACACAAGTCACTTGATTTGTGTGTGGGCTGTGAAACTGCCCGGGTGCCCAAATCGAAGCACGTGGTTTTCTTAGGGGAACACACCCAGAGCCTTCGACGTAAAATTCTAATCCACAAGGCAGTGGAGCAACGTTAAGAGATGCAGTCCCATGGTAGCCGATGAACAACAATAGGTTCGTACGCCACTTGTTTCCTTAGGATACTGGAGCCCATGTACACTATTGCTTTGGAATAAGGGTTTTCCAACTCCTCTAGGTGGACTCTCCGTGTCCAACAACCCGGTTAAAGCTCCGGACATTTGCTTTTCGTCCTCTCGATTTTGTAAACAACACCCCTACCACGAGATTGCAGTGAGTAGGACTTCCCTGGCAGTGGTTATATAGGTGTGGCCATGTGAGAGCATTTGAAGAGCGAGAGCTGACTCTTCTCACCCTCGGCCATACTAGAACATTTGGGGGCCAATAGAAATTTCGTGGCTACTATGTTTGTTACAATCGCGCTAAATGCTATAACTTTGTTTATCTCATATTCATCAAATAAATAATTCGATTTCAAATAATCTTTTATATACTAGTGTTGAATCGAAACATATTGTATTTTGGACAAAAGTGACAATTATTTTGTTGGTAGTTTATCTAACTTCCAATATATTCTAGTGTAAAATATTTGATAAGCTGTAAAAAAATATAGTTTACAATTGATTGATCACTGGGTGCTGATAAATGTCATGTATGTCAGGTACTTCTTAGTGCAGATCGAATCCTATCAACCAAGTTTTAATATGGCCACTAGTCTAGGTGACTCGACATTGAGTGCACTATGTTGGGATAAGTTAGTGGTTTGAGGTAGTCAGCAGAAAACCCTGGTGACTACCTTCAACCACGATCTTAAAAAATGACTTCCATGGTACATTTCTTTTCGAAAGTAGGTCACAATTTATGAACAATATGTTATGTAAGAGTTATTGTAAACCATATTTTGAACCATACTGTTATGTAAACAAAATCATTTTGTTTCATAAATCATGGTCATGGAATAATCAAATCAAACACTATAATGATATTCAGTCATAGTTCAAGTATTATCTTCATATATTTCTACAGCTCAGTAAGTGAGAAAGTGCTTTAAGCGGTGAAGTTTTAGCTGTTATCAACTCATATTGTTCAATGTAATCCATCTGTTAATGTTATATCAATACACTTTCTTGCATAATTTAGTTTTAGTCAGTTATCCTTGTTTGATTTCTATATGAAACAGTGATCCTCTTTCATAAATAATGTAATTTCATTATCTATGTAACAGTTTTCATCTCCTACAACTGATTTCATAATTAGTGTACAGGTTTAAACCCAAGGACGATGAGATCGATCAAAATTGTTCAGGATTAATTATAATGACTTTTAACAACATAAATTACTTGTGTAGTGAACGAGAACACAAGTGGGAACGATCGGAAGGATTTGAACATAAAGTTACAGAATCTCTTATTAAAATCTGGGAACCATACAGTAAATACTTCATTTGCAAAATATTAGTCAGTCGTCTCAGATTTCATAGTTTCTTCGTTCCCACACCAATCATTCTCTGTTCTCGTTTTCTTTTTTTTGATCTTATCCTTCTGCCGCCAGATATTTCACTTTCGGTTGATAATACATACTACTTATATCTGTCGTCATTAATAGCACACATTGCACTTGAATAATTTACAAAAGTTTTCATTCAGATCATGAACCTACTGATCTTAGACCACCAGTGAAAACCTGAAGGTTTCGTGCGCGAGACTTAAGGCCCTGGGTTTGAATCACGCGAGTGGGATCGTGGATGCGCACTGCCGAAGAGTCCCGCAACAGGACGAAACAGCCGGCCAGTCCTCATAGACATCTACCAATGCTCCTATAATGGATTGAATTGTGAACTTTCAAGTCACATAGTGATCGCTTAACCCTTCAATCAGTGAGTTTGTAGTGGCTTCGCTTCGTTTAACAATCAGCCTGATAACCGTTAGTAAATATATCCCAACGGTGTATAAATTCGAAAGGTATCAATAAACGTCTACTATAGTTTATTGTCGGATAGCACAGATAATAAGGTTACAAACACATCGAGCGAATTGGAGCACAGAGGCTTATATATGTGTGTATGTGAGCGTATACAGAGGAGTATTTATAGTGAAATCAAAACGATGCTAAGCGAAGTATTGAACAACATTAACTGTGAGCAGAAATGAATTTTATAAGAGTTGCTATAAGTTCACACCTATTGCTTCATATATCCAACTTTAAAAAATTAGGAATATAAAGCAACAGTTATATAATACACTATGTAATTGTCTTTCACTCTTGACATGGTTAAACTTCCGCTGCCTTGGGTACAATCATTGGCCCGATCATTTGTGTGAACAACTGATAAGTTATATGCTAGGACGAACCAACCAACCATTTTCCCCTGGTTCTTAATTACTTACTTACTTACGCACGCCTTTTACTCCCAATGGAGCATAGGCCGCCGACCAGCATTCTCCAACCCACTTTATCCTGGGCCTTCCTTTCCAGTTCTATCCTATTTTGTTCATTCTTCTCATATCAGTCTCCATTCCTCAGTGTAATGTATTCTTTGGTCTTCCTCTTTTCATTTGTTTAGCCTTGAATATTCCATGTAAGGGTTTGTCTTGTGACGCAGTTCGGTGCTTTCCTCAATGTGTGTCCTATCCACTTCCACCGCTTCTTCCTGATTTCTTTCTCCACTGGGATCTGGTTTGTTCTCTCTCACAGTAGGTTTTTCCTAATAGTGTCCGGCCAACGGATCCGAAGTATTTTGCATAGACAACTTTAAATAAACACTTGTATGTTCTGGATGATGGCTTTCGTAGTTCTCCAGGTTTCCGCCCCATACGGTAGAAGTGCTTTGACATTTGTATTGAAAATTCTGACTTTGGTGTTGGTTGACAGACATTTGTTTTAAGTGCCAGATGTTCTTCAGTTGTAAATATGCTACTCTTGTTTTGCTGATCCGTGTCTTCACGTCTGCATCAGATTCACCATGTTCATCAATGATGCTGCCCAAATATGTAAAGTTTTTTACATCTTCCAAAACTTCTCCATATTTTGTGTTGCACTGGAAAATTTTGCTTTTCCCTTTGTGCATATTGAGGCCTACTGGTGGTTCTCAATTGATAACAGTCTATAATGAATATAATTTACTGTTTTCTTTTGATTTCATTGAATCGCTTCTCTTATTGTGACCAACTTCGGGACTAATATTCTTCACTCATGTTATTAATCTCTTCATTCAATCCATCAACTATTTCATTTGACATTAACCTACTTTAACTTACTTATACACCAATTCTCTATTGTTAACTATTTGAATAACAGTAATATTACTTAATGGATTTTTTGTTTAAAGGAAAAAAAAGAAATACTTTTATTCAATTGAAACAAATACCATTCCACTTAATAGACATTTCGATTAAAAGCACATGATATAACATAAGATTATGTTCATTATTACAACCTTGTGTGGTTCATATATCACTTATCCTTTTTGCTTGTTTTACTATATAGAACTCACTATTATACATACTTGATTAAATAAATAGAATGATGCATAATTATAAAGCTACAAATAATATTGATCACATTGTACACTTTTAATGGCTTTGCTTCGTCAATTGATCACTTCAATAATCGTTTTAATATAAATCTCAATGGTGATTAAAATTAGAAGGTAGTGAGAAACGACAACTACAGTTTTCTTAGCTCATAGTGCAGATCATCAAGCTATAAGCACATCAAACCTATTTGAAACCGAGAGGCGAATAAGTATATGTGAGCAATTATATAGACAAATTTATAGTCAAATTGCATAATGGCGCAGCAAGGCGAAGCAAGGGATTAATAATAGGATTTGAGTACATATATAACATGAAGAAGAGAATGAACTATCGAGTGATATTTGAGCGATCAACTTTTTAACTAGAGTCTTTCGTGTGCCTTAGTGATTGTTATAACTTGTAGTTTTGCACCCTTGGTTATTTTTTTTTCACCTTATCGCCAATTGTTGTAACTTGTGGCCTGAGTTATATTTTTTTCTGAAGGACTGCAATAAACACTCTATGTTCGGCATTTATCAATTGTAGACTTATTGAAGGTTACTGGACTGTTGTTCAGGTAAATGTTCACGATAGTCATGAAATCAATTCCCTGAAGTATGATAATACTTCATGGATGCGCATGCTGACTTATTGCGACATGTATATTCAGTGGTTTTTGTAACGACAAAATAAAAACCATATTTTTCTCTAATTTGTCACACCTTTTATGTAACCACATTTATATTAAGTATCTATTGCTTCTCTGTATCACTGATAAAGAAACGGATATAGCTGTTTGGTTATATACAAAAACTACCGCGATTGTTGAAGTATAAACGCTATCTATGCCGTCTGTTTTTCTGCTTTATTGGCTATGGCCTCTGATTGAAGATTATAATAGTGTTAAAACATCATTTTAGGCCTTTTCATACTACGTCGGAGTTTTGGCTCGCATCATTATTAAATAATACTATTGGATTTAATCTTTCTCATTACGCTGTTCGTGCCACTACGTTCAAAGGAATCTTTGTTAATCAAGTGAACTCATTTGTGGTTGTTATCTCAGAGAGCAGCTTACAATTAACATTCATTTCATAAGAACTGTTATCATTTTGTTGTTTAATATACTATTTATATTGTAATTGTAATTTGCTACCTTTTGCTTTATTCATAGACAGACACTTGGAGTTGTAGTGTTAACTCTTTTATTTGATATATCATTGCATATTGTTATATCTTGAATAAGCTCTCTTGTTGGGATCCACCACAGATCGTCCTATCTCTTCTGATTTCAGGGACGAAAACAGTATTTTTATGGGTAAAAGCAACTGAACTAACACTCAAATAAATTCTTACCATGCCCTAGTGAATATGCGATATAATCATATAAAGAACACTGATCTGTTTGATAATAGTACATATGAACTTGAAAACAACTATTGTTCGGCTTATTCAGTTTGTCATTTCAAGGTTTATGATGATCAAATTAAAATTAAGTACAGCAATATATCAATTCATATGGTTGACCTCATTCACATTTAACAGTTTTATCGATGAAAAATAATGAACATCAAAAGTAAACATTGAGAATTTGCTGCATTTACATTTAAATATTCACATATTGGGAGTTAGTACATAGAATTTGTCATGTTTTTTTAAACAAATAAATGAAGTCATTGTTACGGGAGAACTGAAGACATTTGGCGGATTAAAATCTTTTATTGTGTTTTGGATGTAATTGTTTTACTTAACTTTTGAACTTGTTTGTTTATATCATTATTTCGGACATTTTGGTTTGTCTTTGGTTTGGTATTTTGGTGCTCTCTTTGTCTTTGGTTTGGTATTTGGAAGTTTTGCTCCGGGAACCTACAAAATTGAAGGTTTGTTTTGTAATTGTTATAATTATTGTTGTTAGAACGACATTTGGTCGACTATTTGTAAATTACGAATAAATTTGGTATCTAAATTGGAACTTGGTTTTGTTGTTAATTTGGGTTCGTAATTTGCAAGTAGATCGATAGTCCGTACTTCAATAACTGGAACGAGCAAAACTTGGACGTAACATAAAGTTCTTCAATTATTGGTTCTGTGTTTATACCTTGGATCAGTCTGGACAGTAATTTGGATCCAAATTCCTGGTCTTATTTGTCGATTTCGTTTGGATTAATTCAGATTTTTTTTTGGTAATTGATTATTTGGAACAACGATAACGATGGAAACACGGAGCAAAAGGCTGAAGGAAAATGACGAAATGGATGGTAAAACTTCCAAAGCTGTTTGTGGTATGTCTGATGTTAATGATGATAAATGTGATGATGTTAGTCTTAATAGTATGTCCTCTAGCCAGCTAAGTACTTCTAGACTAAAGTTAGATAAAGCATTACTGAGGAAAAGGAATTTAGAGAAGAGACTTGAATTAGAACGGCAACTTAAGATGTTAGATCTACAAGAAGAGGTTGATATCGCTGAACTAGAATGCAAGGCTATCGAGGACGATGAACGATTACCCGTAGATAAATGTGGGATAAATGCTAAAGTGGAAAATTATTTGGATTGTGATACTGGGTGTAATAATCACTCAGGGGAGGTATGTAGCATCTCAAAAGTCGATTGGGTTGGGGAGCTGAAGGACACGTTACATACAATGGTTAGTAACATGGTTTTACCTAAGATCGATATGATGTACTTTGATGGGCAACCGGGTCAGTATTACCGTTTCATTAGTCAGTTTAATAGCCTTATAGAAAGTAAATTGTCAGATAAGGGCCAATTGTTGTCGTATTTGTTATATTATTGCAAGGGAAAGGCCAGAACAGCAATTGAATCTTGCGTTTCTTTGCCCAGTGATTTGGGCTATGATAGGGCTAAACGAATTTTGTATGATTTATTTGGTAAAGAACATCTTGTTGCACGAGAACTAATTATTGAGTTATTAAACCATAAACCTGTCGGAGGATCAGCTGACGTATTATCTGACTTTGCGATTAAGTTGCGTAATGTATGTATAACGTTGAAGCAAATGGGATATATGTCTGACGTTAATTCTACGGCTAATTTGGAGGTAATAGTTTCATGCCTACCACTAGAATTGCAGAATAAGTGGGTGGAAGTCGCCGATAAGATCATGATCCATGGGAAGGAGCCGAACTTTGAAGAATTTGTGGTCTTTGTAGAAGAGAGCGCCAGAATTGCCCGAACCCGTTATGGTAGATTAGTACAATGTAACTCAAGGTTCGGTAAAAGGAATTCTGAAGGCCAGGCTGATAGGAGATCACGCTTTCATGCAATTAGACGAGACCCAAATAACTCAGTCAAGGTATCACGTTGTGAAATCTGCGTAGGTGATCATGAGGCGACAGATTGTCCAAGGTTAGCAAAAATGAATGTAAGAGAAAGGAGGCAGGAGGTAAGAAAACGTGGTCTATGTTACTTATGTTTGAGGAAAGGTCACATAGCTATGACATGCAACTCAGGCATCAAGTGCGACGTTGAGAATTGCAAGGTTAGGCATAATTCATTATTGCATATTGATAGTATTGATAACCATGTGGTGAACCTAGCTAAGGATTGGAACTCCTCAAATATTTGTTTGGGGATCGTTCCAGTCAGACTATACGGTCCCAAAGGATGTTTGGAAACATATGCACTTCTAGATAGTGGTTCGGACACTTCTCTTGTATGTGAAGAATTAATTCATCAGTTGGGTATCAGAGGTAAAGAGACTTCGATAAGGGTGGCGACTGTCAACGGAACTACCAATTGTGAATGCTTGGAGGTAAATTTAGAGGTATTTTCATAAGATGAACGGGGTTCTATAAGGATCAACAAAGTTTACACGACCAAGAAACTTCCGATCGATCATGCAACACCTTTAAACGAACTCCAACTGAAACGGTGGAATCATCTAAAGGATATAACCCTTCCGAGGTTGCAAAGTAATTTTGTAGGAATATTGATTGGGTGTGATGCTCCGGATGCACATTGGATCCTGGAACAACATCTGGGGGACAGGAAGCATCCGTTTGCTCTGCGTACTCATCTTGGTTGGATGATTATAGGTCCTAAGGGAGTATCAAGGTCTCTACATCAAGTTCAGTGGTGTCATTGTTCCACTAATGATATTTTGCGAGATTTAGAAAAACTATATAATCATGAGTTCGAGGATACAGATACGTTTCGTAATGGATATTCTGTCGAAGATAAAAAAGCTCTAGAAATAGTTAGCAGTTCGTTTAGATTGGAGGGTGGTCATTTCCAAGTTGGTCTACCATGGAAGTATGATAAGCCAAGGCTACCGAATAATTTGGAACTAGCTGAACGCAGACTAGAATGCTTAAGGAAGAGGTTTATGAAAGATAACAGTCTTTTGGAGAAATATCAAGTTGTGATGAATAAACATTTAAGTAAGGGCTACATCATCGAAGGTAGTGAAGAGGGATTTGACTGTGATGCTGTTTGTTGATATATTCCTCATCATCCTGTTATCAACCCTAAAAAACCTGGAAAATTGAGAATTGTTTTTGATTGTGCGGCTGTCTATCAAGGTTGTTCTCTTAAAGACCAGCTTTTGAGAGGACCGAATACTGTAAATAGTTTAATTGGTGTACTTCTACGATTCAGATTAGGTAACGTAGCATTAGCTGCTGATATCGAAGAGATGTTTCTTCAAGTGAAGATCCCGAGACAAGACAGGGGAGCATTTCGTCTATTGTGGTGGGAAGACGGTGATATACGACGAACGGCTAAGGAATATTGTTTAACAGTTCATCCGTTTGGAGCCGTGTCCTCCCCCTTTTGCGCTAATTTCGCTCTTAAGAAGACGGTAGATATATTCGGTAAGGAATTTAATGAGGATATCCAGGAAGTCGTAGGTAAGAGTTTCTATGTCGACGACTATTTAGCCTCCATTGATAATGTGCAGGATGCGATTGAGCTGGCAAAGGCCCTTGGTTCTCTCCTCAGAAAAGGTGGGTTCAGACTTACCAAGTGGATAAGTAACTGTTTACAAGTTCTCGAAACAATTCATCCAGAAGAGAGAGCAGAAGCCGTAAGAGAGATTGACTTTGAAAGACTTCCTACGGGACGTACGTTGGGATTATTTTGGAATACTATGGTTGATTCGTTTGAATTTAAAGTTCGCATACCGAAACGCCCCCTCACTAGGCGAGGTATATTGTCAAGTGTAGCCTCACTTTACGATCCTCTGGGATTGGTAGCGCCGTTTATACTTCCCATGAAGCAGTTACTTCAACGTTTAGGTAAATTGGGACTAGGATGGGACGAAGAGATTCCAAATGGGGAAAGCAAACGTTGGTTAGAGATTTTAAGTAAATTTCAGAGGGTTGAGAACGTTAGTTTTCCACGGTGTGTATTGTTTCCGCAGTCAGATCGTTTGCTCCTGGAACTTCATATTTTCAGTGATGCCTCGAGAACTGGATATGGTGCAGTAGCATACGTCCGCTCTTACATTTCTGACACTGAAATATGTTCTCGTCTTGTTACGGCTAAGGCAAGAGTAGCCCCCTTGAAGGTCCAAACTATACCGCGCTTGGAACTTACGGCAGCAGTTTTAGCAGCTCGCATGGGATACCAGCTGCAGTCAGAATTAGATATTAAGTTTTCAGAGGTTAATTTTTGGACGGATTCCATGATTGTCTTACACTATATTAGAAATGAGAAAAGCCAGTTTAAAACATTCATAGCAAATCGAATTTCGACTATTCACAGTCTTACTAAGGTGGACCAATGGAGATTCGTACCTTCTAAAGAAAACATAGCAGACTTTGCATCCAGAGGGGTCAAGTTTGACATCGATGATGTCAAGGTATGGGAGGAGGGTACAGGTTTTCTCGAGAAGCCGAAGGAGTGTTGGCCTGCCGCTGATGCACAAGGTCCTGACCCAAATCTCTTGGAAATAAAGAAGGCAATGTCGGCGCATGTAATGGCTGAAAAATCCACTGTTGATCAACTTATTTATTATTATTCAGATTGGACTAGATTACTTAGGGCTGCTGCGTGGTTAACCCGATTTAAGCGATATTTATTGGTAATGCGTTCTGGTACAACTGATCTGTCTCTACAGGTGGGTATGCTCAGAGTTGATGAATTAAATTTGGCTTGTTTAGATTTAATTCGATATGTCCAACGCTTAGTATTGCGGAAAGAGATTGAAATATTGTCGTCTGATACCATTAGCAAGGTAAAATTAAAAAATTCATCTTTACGAATCTTAAATCCAGTGATGATAAACGGATTATTATGTGTAGGTGGCCGACTTCAAATTAGTTCCTGGCCCGAGTCGAGGAAGCATCCTATAATATTACCATCGAAGCATACAATTACATATTTGATTCTACAGTACTACCATACTTTGGAGGGACATGTTGGAGCTACACAGGTAATGGCAACGGTCCGAGAAAGATTTTGGGTGCTGAGGGGTGGTTTAGCCATGAGGAGGGTGATAAGGAATTGTGTTTATTGTAGAAGGAGGAACGCCCGTCCCATTCAACAACTAATGGCACCATTGCCTCCGGTCAGAATAGAAGGTGGTGACTATCCATTCTTATCAGTTGGGGTAGATTATTTTGGATCCATTATGGTTAAACATGGTAGAAGTACTGAAAAGCGATATGGTTGTGTATTCACTTGTTTGAGGTTGAGAGCTGTGCATCTGGAGGTGGCATATAGCTTTACCACAGACTCATTTATCATGGCGCTAATGATGTTTGTCAGTAGGAGAGGCTATCCAAAGGAGATATACAGTGATAATGGATCAAATCTGGTGGGAGCTGAGCGTGAACTAAGAAAATGTCTTCAGGGTTGGGTGCAGGAGCGTATACACTCTGCATTACTAAGAATGGGAATTCAAATGGTTCAAATGGTTGTGGACGGAATAGAAGAAGCTTTCGCTTAACAGGCTTCCGTGTCTAGTAGCAGGGGATCACCAAATCCTCCAGGCAGGAACCTAGGTATGTTAACAATAAAAGAGGAAAAGAAATTGGTAAATCATAGTGTGATGCTGTCCTTGGTCCTTAAGAATAGGTCAAGTTGCCTCTTGAAGGACTCCTGAGAAGTCGCTTGGACTAGCTCGGCTGGCAGCGAATTCCAGATTTTGACAACTCTTAAGGAGTAGAAGTTGTGTCTACATTCCGTCTTGCTATGTTGTGTTTCCAGTTTCTGGGTGTTACCCCTTAGATTATTATTCGAACTACGCTTAAGTAGGTGTTTAAGAGGATGTCCAGAAGTGTTAAGAATACTATAAGCCATTAATAAATCACCTCTAAGACGCCTATACTCTAATGGGTAAAGGTCTAGTGAATGGAGGCGTTCTTCGTAAGGTTTAGATTTGAGTCGTCGAACTGATTTCGTGGCTCGCCGTTGGATACGCTCCAAAGTGACCTTGTCCTTATGGAGTGAGGGAGGGAGTACTATGTTTCCGTACTCTAAATGGGGACGGATGAAACTATTGAAGATTGTATGGAAAGTTCGTCCGTCAAACTGTCCAAAAATGCGCTTCAACGTTACCAGTGCAAGGTTTGCTCGGAAGGCATTTTTGTCACAGTTAGCGTAAGACTTTAAATCATGGGGCACCAGGACTCCTAAATCTTTTTCGACTTGGGATACTACTAGAGATGAGTTTCCTAAGTTGTAACTGTAGTTTGCAACATGTCGCAGATGGACTACTTTACACTTTGAAGTGTTAAAGGTAAGTCCGTTATCGTCTGCCCAACTTTGAAGTCGAGTCAGATCCTCCTGAAGTGCCCGTATATCGTCTTGGTTGCGTATCTCTCTCCAAAGTTTCACGTCGTCGGCAAAAAGTAATAAGTCTGACGTTACCTGTTGAGGAAGATCATTTCTGTAGATCAAGAAGAGAAGAGGCCCTAGTACTGAGCCCTGGGGGACCCCATTAGGACATTCCATAGCCTGAGATAAAGTGAAATTAACCCTAACCTTAAAGTGTCGATTTTTTAGGTATGAAGTAAGCCAATCGATTAGAGGTGGTTTGATACCTAGTCGTTCGAACTTAATGGTAAGACACAAGTGGTTAACCTTATCAAAAGCTTTTGAGAAATCAAGGTAAATGATATCAACCTTTCCCTTGTGATCGAGGATGCTTGTCCATCTGTCGACCGCAGTCAGCAGGTTGGTTATACAAGAGTAACCCTTCCTGAAACCATGCTGTTGGGATGAGAAGAAATTTAAGGACAGTAGATAGTCATTTAAACCGTCGCATATCAGGGACTCCATGAGTTTTGAAGGTAATGACAGAAGAGCCACCGGCCGATAACTTGAAGGTTCATTGTGTCGACCTCCTTTGAAAATTTGCGTGATGTGAGCCAACTTCCAATTTTCCGGTAATTTGCCTTGGCTTAGCGAGTGTGAAAACATCACGCTAAGCGGCGTTGCCAGGATTGAGGCTGCCTCCCTCAGTATGGCAGGATGAACCATATCCGGGCCAGGAGAAGTATCTAATCTTAAGTGCTGCAATTTCCGGGACACCAAGTCAGCGCTTAGGTCTACTTCGGAAAGTCCTGTGGAATTGCAGATGAAACTGCCGTCAGTAAAGTTGATGTCAGCCGGTTGAAATGTTTGAGAGTAATGTGCCGCCAGAAGGTTAGCGGCGTCGCCATCGTTGTTGGTCGGGCCGTTGAGACCTACCAGTTGAGAAACTCCTGTTTTGGCTTGACGAAGGAAGGCTGCATAGCGGAATAGGCTTCTAGGGTTAGAGGCAAATTTGTCCATAAGCTTTGTTTGGTATTGAAGCCTGTCTTCTCTTATAGTCTTCGTGCATATGTTCCTTATATGGTTATATTGCCTATACGCTCCGTCGTTATTAGTTCGTTTGTATTCTGTCCAACAGTGCCTTTTGCGGCTTAGCAGGCGAAGGGTACGGTTCTTGATTACTGTAGGTGGCTTGCAGCTTTTGGGAACCGTTTGAGGAACTGAATGGTTTGTAGCACATAAGAGCGTGTGCAGTAAGAAGTCCCAGTGACTGTCCACATCGAGTTGAGGGTGAACATCCCAAACCACCTGTTGTAGATAGTCATGTAGAGCTGGCACATTCAGCCGTTTAAAATTCCAACGCAAATTATTGTTGGGATACCTTAGCTTAGTTTTGATGACAAAGATGAAGGCTATGACGGCATGATCGCTCTTTCCCAGAGGAGCCAGGATTGAGAGGTTTTCAACTAGGAATTCTTCGTTTGTGAATACACAGTCTAAGCGCGATGGTGTCTGACTGTTTCTCCAACGAGTTGCCGACCTCACATTTTCATATAAGCCCAAGTCATCGGTGAGGTTGAAGAACCGAGCTTCAATTGAGTTGTCGCCTCCAGTGTACGTGTGTTCCGCGAAGTTGACTCTAGGGAGATTAAAGTCCCCTAGAATCAGGATGTGTGTGAAACCGAGACGGGTAGAGCGGGATAGTCCTTCCAGCATACGACTATCGTACTCGATGTCGGCAGTTGGCTTTCTGTAAATGACTCCGACTAGACACCTCGAAGTACTAGACAATCTTACAGAGCACCATATGGATTCCTCAAGATTGTTAAACTCGAGGCTGTGAACTTGGTGCACCTCCAAACAAGAGCTTATGTATATGGCTACTCCGCCCCCAATTCCTGTTTTTCTGTCGTTGCGGAACAGTCATCCCAGGTAATGCTAACTCTTGGTCCGAGAACTGAGAAGATATCCAGGTTTCAGATATTCCTATCAGATGGGCCTTGTTAGCGTTGCTAAGTTCACGTACTTCATCCAGTTTGTTTGGTAGACTTGCGGCGTTCATATATAAGCAGTTTATGCTTTCAATTTGGAACCCGTGAGCTTCGTCCTGTTTTTCTGTATGAGCCTTATGTGAATGGACAGGTAGCCCACCTATATGAGGTTTGCCGAGGTGGTAGGCCCTGTCCTTTACACGTTTTTTTATCATTTAGACAGTCCACAAGTGGAATGGTCAGCTCCAACTTGCTTTTGTGTTTGGTCCTAGCTTCATATGGCCTATCCGGGTGCATGTGGATTCTAGGTGGCAATCGACGTCTGTTGGCACGAAATGCTTCCAGAACTGCAGCCGCCATGTGGGAAGATGGGAAGGTTATCTTCATTAGACGAGGTCTAGGATCCCGTCCTTCTTGGCTAGTCTCGTCACATGCTGAGTCAGTATGTGTTTGAGCCTCAAGGACTGTTTGATGAATTTCCATTCCCTGATGTCAGAATTTGATTGAGTATGGTCTGCATTTTCCGGTATACCTTGCACAATTATGTTTCTTCCGCGGAAAAACTGATCGCGAGTTTCTTTGGGGATGTTCCGTATGATATTGCGCTCAGAGTACGGTATGTCGGGCAATACTTTTACGTTACCATCGGATTTCAACAAGTGACTTGCTAGCAAGACGTCCTCAACGTCGGCAGCATTCTTAAGTGTTACTCGGAGAAGCCTCGGGTGATTTAGATGCTTAGAATCCTTTCCTCGAGTGAGCCGGGTGACCGTCAAAGGCTCTATTCTAGGAAGTTCAAGCTTCTTGTTCAATTCACCCCAGAGCATCCTGTCGTTTTTGTCCTGCAGGCTTGTCAACGAGGTTCATGATAATGAGAGAATCGTCACGAACTGTTGTTAATTTACCAGGTTTCACGATGGGTTCAGGTTTAATAACTTGTTCTTTGGAGGTCAGTGGGCGTTTTTGAGTCTTGGGCTCTTTGTTGACCGGACGAACAGTCTTGGGGGTAGACTGTGCGACCAAATCACCAGTTATTTTCCGTACAGCAACACTTGGGTTGCTCGGCTTAGGCAGTGATGCCTGGTTCTTTTGGGCTCTCTTAACGTGGGTCGAATCACCTACAGGGTTTTTGGGAACCACTGTTGTGTTCAGGGACCCTAAGCTGGGGGACCCGAGTTTGCTTAGGGAGTCCAGTACTGTCGACGTAATGATGGTGCTGAGCCTCGACACGTCATCATTAGTGTTGACGGATGCTCCATCGGCGGTATACCTATCGGCATCCCTATTTTTGTGTCCGTCGCACGCTCTTGTTTGTCTACCGGTTTTTTTACTATCGTTATCCAAGTTAACTGACAACTTGTTCCGAAGACCTGTCAGTAGGACAATGATGTTACTCAGCAAGACTACAGCGTCCGTGCTGCACGTGACACACACCCACTTTTGGTCTGACTTGCTGAGTCTGTTGTAAGCAGTTGCTGTCAGATCTGTGCATGCTTCGTGGAACCAACCTTTGCAGTTGCCGCACTGCATGCCGGTTGTAACAGCAAAACGGCATCCCGGACGTTTGCATGAGTTTTTCATGACTGTGTTGAAGCAAACTATGTTATAGATGCTTGCAAAAGCCTAAGACCTTTAAAAAACACTAAAAAGCACACTGAAAACGGACAAAAATGGACAAAACGAGTGATATAAACTGAAACTAGTCTATACGTGAAAAACAAAAAAAACCGAATAGTAGGCTGAGGCAAAACCACAGGTAACTATTAAATATGGTGAAACTAAAAAAAAAGTAATCTACCGAACGTATAGCTCAGGATAGATTCTTTAGAACTGAAATGGTACTTTTGTTGCGTAAGAACACAGCAAAAGTTTGATATATGCAAATCACGTTAGGACTAAACTTCCCGTTCAAAAAGCGCGCGTTACTATATCATTGACTGGCATTTCAATCCTCCGGCTGCTAGTCATTGGGGAGGAGTGTGGGAGCGCATGATTCGCTCTGTACGAAGGGTATTGGGTGCTCTTGTAAAGGAACAGTTTTTAACAGATGAATCTCTTGAAACTTTCATGACAGAGGCTGAGCGTATAATTAACAATCGACCTTTAGTTCCCGTTACAGACGATTCGAACGATTTCGATGCCATAACACCAGCAAAACTAATGCTATTGAGAGAGAACGTCGAAGAATTCACTAACAGTCTACCTAAGGACAGGTATTCTAAGAGATGGAAGCAGGCGAGTTACTTGGCACAGGTATTTTGGAAACGTTGGTCTAAAGAATATGTTTCGCTGTTGCAACGTAGATATAAGTGGACCCAACTAGAGAGGAACATACGAGAGGGTGACTTAGTAATGATATGTTCCGAGTTCTCCGAGAAAAACAAATGGCCCTTAGGACTAATGCAGAGAGTGTTACCAAGTAAGGATAGATTAGTGAGGCAGGTAGAACTGAGGACAAGAAAGGGGATCCTAGTGAGAGATATTAGAAAACTGTGTCTTCTTGAAGCCGTAGATGGTAGGTAGCTACTCGGATCCCTAGGCGTACTGGTGTAAATCCTAGGGATCACGAGATTGTTGGTATATTGGGTGTTTGTTGTTGATTGTTTGTGATGTATATACTTGGATTCTTGTTGTCTATTTATTTGTCTGAAAAGAACCAAGGTTCTTTTGGTCGGGAGTGTTACGGGAGAACTGAAGACATTTGGCGGATTAAAATCTTTTATTGTGTTTTGGATGTAATTGTTTTACTTAACTTTTGAACTTGTTTGTTTATATCATTATTTCGGACATTTTGGTTTGTCTTTGGTTTGATATTTTGGTGCTCTCTTTGTCTTTGGTTTGGTATTTGGGAGTTTTGCTCCGGGAACCTACAAAATTGAAGGTTTGTTTTGTAATTGTTATAATTATTGTTGTTAGAACGACATTTGGTCGACTATTTGTAAATTACGAATAAATTTGGTATCTAAATTGGAACTTGGTTTTGTTGTTAATTTGGGTTCGTAATTTGCAAGTAGATCGATAGTCCGTACTTCAATAACTGGAACGAGCAAAACTTGGACGTAACAGTCATTTTAATAATGATTTATGACCGGATTAATTCGGCGGCCTGCTTGAATATCTGGGCTACCTGTTTCTGCCATCTAATTATTACAGCAAGTTATCTGTTTTTTCGTTTGTTTTGACTTATCATTATGTCCATTAGTCGCATAACCTATTCAGGCGCTTTTATGAAAAGCCTACGACCTTTCACTGCACAAGTTACAAAAAAGTACTATAAAATACATCGTGGTGGTTGGCAATATGCGTTAAAGAGAATGAACATTAATCATATGTCGATTCCCGAGCTGCTAAATTCTAACTGTCGATCACTAATCAACAAAGTGGACTATCTGCAATTCTTACTAAGTCAAAATATGTATCGTAATTGTGGTGCCATCACAATTCACGAATCTTAGTTAAATGATTCACAGGATTACTGCCTAATATCATTACGTGGTTTCAAAATTCATCGTCAGGATCGATCAAACAATATAAAGAGGTGTGGTAGCAGTGTAGCTACTCTTGTAAACGTGAACTGGTGTCGATCTTCGTTTGTGTGTTTTAAGTTTTCGAATGAATTTATCGACTGTCTGTCTCTCAGATGTCGTCCAAAACATCTGAATAAATACAAATATGTTCATGTTACCAATATCTACATGACTCCAGACTGCACATCATCTGCGCTTTCTGGTTTCGCTGATGAATTCACTGAGTTCGCTGTTACTGCCTTCAGTGATTCACTTTCAGTTGTATGTGGTGATTTCAATTCATGTGACTGTAGCTTCTTTACGTCACTAGGTCACCAAAATGTAGTGGATTTTCCTACCCGTTTGGATGCTCATCTAGACTTCGTTTTCATTAAAGATGTGGGTATATATGCTACTCGTAAACGTGCTTCATTGTCTAGCTCGGATCACTGTATAATTCGTGTTCTACCTAAAGTATATGGAAAGCATGGGAAGAGTACACTCTTACACCCAACCAAGAAAGTCAGATATAGGAATTACTCAGAAGAAAATACCCAAAATCTAAAAAAACATGTTTCGTATCGCTTGCTAGGAATTATTTACAGATGACTCACTGAAAACACCACTGGTATTATCACTTGTTACCTTAAATTCTGTTTTGATATTTGCTGTCCCACTGAAACCACTTTCGTAGGTTTCGATCGACTTACATCTTCACAACTAAAACGACTACTGAGAGTAAAAGAAAGAATGTACAAGGAGGAAAACTTTAATGAAGTTCGTAAGCTAAATGGTCTAATGAACGCAGAGATTAGATGTCTCAACTCTATACTTATTCAAAAGCTCCTGTCTTGTGAAAACTCGCCAAGTATGTGGAAACTCTTTAAGGAACTTACAGGTGACAGGCATATTAGAAGCGATAACCAGCTCAAAGTCTGTGACTTAAATAAGTCTTTTGTACGTCAGTCATCTGATGTGATGCTCCCTCTATCCACGGGTTTAAAAAATAGCTGTGTTCCTACTTTCACTGAAACTGATGTACGAGGATGTCTCCAGTCGCTTAATTCATCTCGATGTTTGGGACTTGATGGTATCCCAAACATCCTTTTTAAAAAGTGTGCTGGCGTCCTTTGTTATCCGTTCACAACTATCTTTAACAGATCCTTCTCATCTAATCTCATACCGAAAATGTGGAGAAAGATGAAGATAATTCCTGTACCCAAGAAAGCATCTGGTGATAAGAATGTAAAATTTAGACTTATTGCAATAACTTCACCCTTCTTCAAAACAATGGAAAAATTATTGATACTTCCACTTCAGCCCACGATAAAAGAGCACACTAATCCGTATCAGTTTGCTTACAGATGCAAAAGAAGTACCTTGGATGCCGTTGCTGTTCTGCATCACAGTATAGTGTTCAACTTGGAAAAGGGTAAGAAGTATGTTCGCTGCGCTTTCCTGGACTATACTTCAGCTTTCGATTCTATACCAAGACAAAGTTTAATTAACAAGTTAATCAGCGTCAACACTGACAGCTGGATAACCAACTGGCTATGATCCTACCTCTCTGGAAGGGAACAGTACACTGTGTTTGGAGGAAAGTGTTCAGAGAGTGCACCACAAGGAGCCGTTCTTTCACCTCTTTTCTCTTTTCTGCATGATCTGCCATCTTCCACAGAAAACACTTTTGTGAAATATGCGGATGTTCTCACTGTATGTATGCCTATCTCTTCTTCTTTACATCTCATAGAAATGAATGAGTTTTTGTCTCGTATTGATTGTTGGTCTGTTGGCAATGGTCTCATACTTAATCCACCTAAATGTCAAGCTGTAAACTTTAGCATGAGACATGAACGGAATCTAAACACCATTGGAGACTCTTTGACAAACACAGTGTCGAAGTTCAATTATCTTGGTGTCACCTTTTCCTCTGATCTGTCTTGGTCTTCCCATGTTTTATTGTTATCAAAAAAGGTTTTCCGTCTGACTTACTACATAAAGAGATTACACGCTCTTGGGATTACTCGTCATTGACTCTTACAATTTGTCAACTCTTGCATATTACCTATTATTCTTTACTGCTCTCTATTATTATTTCCCGGGCATTTGAGTAAAGACTTTGCTGTATTGAGGAGGGTGCTGAAGGTAGTTAGCAAGGTGTGTGGCGAATCTTTCGAGGTCATAATTAATATGGTTGTGGATAGACATCTAAAGTCATGCAAACTCCTGGCAGGTGTTATTTTATCAGATACTAACCATCCCCTCCACTCTTATATTTCTCCTTGTATGTCTTCTGGTAGAACGAGACGTAATTACATAAAAATCCATGTACGCAAGTGAAAGTACAAAAGTTCTATAATACCTTATCTAGCAGATATACTCTGTGACGAACAGGTTGTTAGAGTTAACCTAGTCAATAACCTGCATTCTTAACATATCTTTAATTTTAAAAGTTGTACAGTTTTTCGAGTTTTTTTGACCGTTTCTTTCCTTTTTTATATTTGTCACTGTTTTTCTTGCGTAAGTAACTTGTTGCAATACCCTGTGCTGAGAATTCTATATTGTACCAAAATATAACATTGAATAAAACCCTTAATAATAAAAATGATAATAATAATAACTATGAAGTATAAATTCACTTGGTATTGTTTACTTGAACCTTCCAATTCATGTTTCAGATTGCAATTGATCAGTAGCTAAGTAGATAACACGATGGTGTTTTAAGTGAACGGTACTAGGTTCGAGTGCTGGAGTGAATATGAACTCTGAGATGCAGTTACATCCCGCTGACGAGTTCGAGATAGGACGATGCACGCATCCTAGATTTCACTACTAGACATTATTCATTTTTGCCCATAACCATAAATTACACCTTAAGTCACCAATAAGTTGATTAAAAATAACTTCAAGGAAAACTGAATGTCATAAAGTAGACAGTAATTACAGTGAGAACCCTAATTTTTCACATTTCAAATATTAAAAACACTTGCTTTATCATTAAGAAATTAAATTGAAAAAAATTAGGATAATTATTTCGTCCGACTGCATACTTACAGCACATTCGCCAATAATATTACGTAAAATACATATGTACATATAAGGAGACACTTTATCAAATGCTTTATAAACTGAACTATACACTTCAATGTAAAAGATGTTCCGTACTTCAAGAGGCATCATCATATGGAATGGATTTTATTGGTATCCTGGACAATATTCGAGAAAGGAAGAATTAGAAGACAGTAATTAACAACAGTCGAACAAGAACAGAGAAGGTGAATGCACAAGCTGAATTCACTGAATTAATCAAGCAAGTTAAGAGGAGCATTAGAGCTGACAAGCATAAATTCGTGGAAGACATAGTAATGACAGCGGAGAATGCTGCAACGAAAGTTGTTATACAATTGTATGACACAGCGAAGAAATTGATAGGGATATATGGTAAATCAGAGAGACTGGTGAAGGCCAAAGCAGGCAAGCTAATAACTGAGATTGAAGAACAGAGGAACAAATGGGTCGAACGCTTTTAGGAACTCTTGAATAAACTAGATCCATTGAACCAACCCAACACTGAAGTAGCACACACAAACCTCCCTACTGATGTCACTACACCAACGATCGAAAAAATCAGGATGGCCATCAGACAAATCAAAAGTGGAAAAGTAGTAGAACCTCAAAATATTCTAGATGAATCACTGAAGTCATACATAGTAGTAACTGTAAACATGCTTTACAATTTATTCAGGAATATTTGGGAAGAAGAACAAGTACTGATGAACTGGAATGAAGGACAACTCAACAAGATATCAAAGAAAGGAGATCTAAGCAACTACAGAGGCACATTACTGTTGGTAACAGGGAACATTGTCCACAGAATATTGTTGAACGGGATGAAAAATTCATTGAACATCAAATTTCCAGATCAACAGACCGGATTCCGTATGGATCGGTCGTGCACGGACCGAATCACGGATCATCGTTGAACTATTAATTGAATGAAACTTGTCACTATGCACCAACTCCATTGATTATGAGAAGGCGTTTCACAACATGAATAGAAAGATTTTATGGAACCTTAGACACTAAGAGATGGGTAGCTGAGAAGATTTTCAACATCGCACGAAACTCATGCGACGGCCCACACTGCAAAGTGGTGCATGGAGGACAGCTGAAAGACGCATTCGAGGTGAGGACCGGAGTCCGGCAAGACTACTTACTCTCTCACTCTTTCTTCTGGTGGTCTACTGGATAATGAAGACCTCCATATCTGAAGGGAAGAACGGAGTACTCTTCGCAACTAGGGTCATGGAAAGTTACTTGTGAGTTTCTCTGCAACTATATTCTTCATTTTTGCTGGGTTGCAACACGTTTTTCTGTTGACCGCTTGAACCAATTCGACCCTCTTCCTGGAACGAAATCATCCTATGTATAACGGCCTCCTAGGATTGTTGTTAGCAATTTATGGAGTCGGTTGTCATATTTTCCTGCATTAACTGAAACATTTGAAAATCAGTATCTAGTGAGATGGCCCTAAAACTACTGAAAAAAGAGACGACAAGTCACTGACGTATATCCTGGCTTGTCTGATTGATTTTCAATGACAAGTGGGCTGCCACGATGACCTATGCTCCAACTATTGCTCTTCTTATTAAGTATTGGCAAACTACTGTCATTAAACTCCAAAACTTTGATATAGTTGGATGGTTTTATGATTCGAACGAAAATACTTGACTCTATCGATGTATAGACTTTTTGAAAAGATGCGCAACATATGGAACTGGGCCACCAGAAATGTTCGTCTTTTCGGTACCACTAAGTGCAGAAAGTTAATGGAGAATATTTGTCATATTTTATCCAACTAGTACTTTTCGGGTTATTTCAAAATTGCGGTTTCCATAACAATAAAAGATCTAAGGATATTTTTATGTGATATCCTAGGTGTCTTTCCTCATTCTCATTTTGTAATCAATAGAGCTTTTCCACCCTTGGGGTTTCTTTCAAGAACATTGGGTACCTTGAATCCAGTACTATTCGAAACTCCTTTTAGTGTTGATTGAAGATCTCAGAAGAGAAAAAACGTATTGGGACTTCTCAGGCTAGGAAGGATATCGCTCTGTTGAAATTTGCCCAAAAAATATGAAACAAAAAGGTACCACGTCTACAAAACAAATCCAACCCGTCTCGTCCGGAAGATCTAAATTATTGATGTGCTATGCAGAAGGATAGAAGTACAAGATCTTGACGTATCATCGCGCTCATAGCCCTTTTCACCGTGACATATCGCCAAAATATTTCGATACGAAACTTCGTTTAAGAAGACATCCACTTAAGGCAGGAAATGAACGAGCTCACACAAGCATCCATATTACATTTTTAGTGGTTTTAATAAATAAACTATGGAATTCCTTACCATGAGTTACAGTAAACATATCTTCTGTAGATGCTTTCAAAGGAGCCTTCGGCGTTTACTCAATCTTTTTGTGGCCCACTGGTTGTACGATGATGTTCATGATATAGAAAGATCTCACAGGTATTTGGAGTTTTACAACACCTTTACACGTAACACCTCTATAATCGATATATGTCAACCCAGTCAAATCAGTTGTCACAAATGAAGTTGTCCCAAGGGGGGTATCGATGTATCGGGAAGTGTTTAGTCGAAGCTGGGTAGCGGTTACGAGGGATGCGTAACACGGCATACCCACTCATGATCTGGTGCTGTTGTGTGACCGAGATCCTTCAGCTAGGTGTTTCTAGTAAAAATTATGTGGTTAGCATCAATGCCAAAAACTTACAGAACTATTTATTTGGGGATTTATTTACCGCCAAATATACATGCCGTCAACCCTCGTACATAATTATCGACTTAGTTCGTGGTAGAGATTTGTAGTGACTCACATTTATCACGAGAACACGACTGGTTTAATAAAAACAATCATTATTATTATAACCAACTGTACAAGTGTTTTAGTGTGCTTTTGTTTAACTGTGCTAATTATAGCCATTTTGTGCTCCCATTACCTTCCTTCATTGTTCCGCGGTTTTTGGTACTGTTCGCACGTACTCCTGTCTCCTGCTTCCACTTGTACCATTCCTTGGCACGATCTCGGTATTCGTTCAATACCACGAGATCGCCAACGAAATAAATCTGGTTACGTTCGATCTTCGCCTTCTGATTTATCTGGCACGTGTTTCTTGGTAGTGGTGTTCATAGTTAATCTCAACTCGACGCCAGGCTACAATTGGTGATCCCAAAGTTTGGAACACGCCTCAACCTCTGGTGCAATCTTCCAAAGAAGCCAATCCGGTGAGTCTATAGTTTATCTATCCACGTCTGTCGTATATTTTCATATTAATTTTTAATATATAATATACACGACATGACGGATAGCGACAAGAATTCTATTAATGTTATAGACTCAGACGTACAGGCCATTCACTTTCGACCTGTATCATTCATTCCCCACGACCCAGAGATTTGGTTTGCTGCATTAGAGTCCCAGTTTGAGACTCGTCGCATTACTAGCCAAAGGCAAAAGTACGCCTTCGCTCTCCAATCATTACCTGGGGACCACTTAGTAGCTGTTCGTGAGGTTGTCCTCAATTCTAACGTGCCTAATGTTTATGATCGCCTCAAAGAGGCAATTCTCCGACATTTCCTCCCATCGAGGGGGGAACGATTGAGGACATTGTTAGCACGTCACCCCCTGGGTGATGCTAAACCAAGCCACCACCTCACGCGCCTGCAATCTCTTGCAGGACCAACAGCATCTGACTCGGAAATAGTTAAGGAATTATGGCTCGAGTCACTGCCAGCTCATATCCAACCTGCTGTGACGGCACTGCTCGAGGACTCACCGCTTAACCAGGTAGCCCTCATAGCAGACAAAATTTTAGCGAGGACTAGTACTAGAGACACCTATGTAGTTGCTTCGACGGCACGTCCTAAAGTAGACATGGACGCCGGTCATTCCTCAGCTCATGGCGACAGGGACGGGTGTATTCACACACGTCTTAGTATTCGAGACCGTTGTAACGTATCCCAACCCTACGTCCCCCGAGCTCGCTCAAGTTCTCGCAAACCCGTCACCACCCGCCCAAAAAGGACATCTTCCAAGCCACGCCGAAAGATGGCTACGGAAGCGAGTGACAGTTGGTGCTGGTTCCATAGGTCCTTCGCGTCTGGCGCCCGCCGTTGTCGAACACCATGTTCATACAAGGCGGGAAACGCCAGCGCCGGCGAGTAAAAACGGCCGTACTCGCCGGCCCTTCACCCTAGGTTGGTCGCCTATTCTATGTGCACGATTACCGCACAAACGCTAGGTTCCTAGTAGACACTGGGGCCCAAGTTTTTGTCGTACCACGAGGTAGCAGCAAGTCACAAGCCACAGTGCTTCGACTACGCGCTGCGAATGGCTCAGTCATTCCTACCTACGGTACACGACAACTCGCGATCAACCTGGGCGACCGACGACGGTATCTGTGGACGTTCATCATTGCTGATGTTCCCACAGCCATACTAGGTATCGATTTCCTACAGCACTATGAATTGCTTGTCGATTCACGTAGGCTGCAGCTAATCGATACTTCGTCGAACAGCAAATTCATGGGCTGTAAAGCCCACATGAACGCGTACCGAATCCTCGGCACTTTTTACTCGCGTGACGATAAATTCCACGCTTTATTCGAGAAATTCCCCGTACTCACTAAACCACTCGAGGAGCTTCCATTGGTGACCAATCGTGTGGTACACCACATAGTCACCCGCGGACCGCCAGTCACGGCACGACCTCGCCGACTGGCGCCGGACAAATTAGCTTTCGCTAAACGTGAGTTTGACAATTTACTAGCTATTGGTATTATTCGTCCTTCTCACAGTCCATGGGCCTCTCCTCTTCACATGGTGCGCAAAAAAGATGGGGTTAGTTGGAGACCATGCGGCGACTACCGAGCTCTAAACGTAGTTACGCGCTTTGATAGCTACCCCATCCCCTACATACACGACATCACGGCATCGCTCAAGGGCACGACTACCTTTTCCAAGATCGATCTGGTACGAGCATATCATCAGATCCCAGTCGCTCTTGAAGATATCGAAAAAACTGCTATCACGACTCCTTTCGGTTTGTTTGAGTTCCTACGAATGCCATTTGGATTACGGAATGCTGCTCAAACTTTTCAAAGGTTTATCGATAGCATTGTACGAGACCTCGATTTTGTTCACGTCTATATTGATGACCTGCTAATCGCATCATCAAACGTAGATGAACATTATCAACATCTTACGCTATTATTCCAACGCCTTTCGGATAATGGAATAGTAGTTCACCCAGACAAATGCGAGTTAGGTAAACGAGAAATAATATTTCTGGGTCATGTTATCAAACAAGAGGGTATTCTACCTTGTGAGGACAAAGTGCAAGCAATAAAGGAGTACAACGTGCCGTCCTCACTCAAGGAACTGAAGGCTTTTCTCAGTTTGGTTAACTTCTACCGTCGTTTCATCCCACACGCGGCGGAACGGTTACGACCACTAACCGACTTACTACGCGGCAACCCACGCAGATTGGAAATGAACGATTCTGCACGTACCGCATTCACTGAAATCAAAATGGCTCTTGCGCAAGCCACTCTTCTCGCCCATCCCGACCCATCAGCCACGCTTAGTATAGCGGTTGATGCATCCGATGTTGCTTTAGGAGCAGTCATGCAACAAAATATCTCCGGTAGTTGGCAACCCCTCGACTTTTCTCACGACGCCCTACTACCACGGAGACGAGATACAGCGCTTTTGGTCGCGAGCTGCTAGCAGCCTACTGCGCCATCAAATATTTTCGGCACGCAGTAGAGGGACGTCAATTCATCTTATTCACCGACCATAAGCCCTTAATGTATGCTTTGCATATCAAGTCTGACCGCTACTCACCACAAGAGTGCAGACATTTGGACTATATCTCCCAGTTCACGACAGACCTTCGTCATATCCAAGGCAAGTCGAACTGTGTCGCCGACGCTCTATCACGAATACAAACGAATGCAGTTACCTTGCCGGTGCTCGATCTTCCTGCTGTGGCCGCTGCCCAAGCAAACGATCCCAGTTGTACAAAGGCACCATACTCTACGTCCCTTCAGTATCAGGAAGTACCTCTAGCCACGACTTCTGGCACCATTCTATGTGATACTTCTACCGGCCTTCCTCGACCCATCGTACCCTCTGCTTATCGCCGTCTCGTATTTGATGCCCTGCATGGATTATCTCACCCAGGTATCGCAGCTACATTACGTCTCATCGCTGCACGATACGTCTGGCCGTCCATGAATAAAGATGTTCGTATGTGGGCGAAGCAATGCTTACAATGTCAACGATCAAAAGTGCACAGGCACGTAGCCGCCCCCCTTGGCACTTTCGCTACGGCTGATGCTCGCTTCGATCACGTTCACTTAGACATTGTAGGACCACTGCCACCATCGCACGGGTATGATCACATACTCACGTGCGTCGACCGCTTCACCAGATGGCCCGAAGCTATACCCATCACGTCTATCACGGCGGAGACAGTTGCTCACCGCTTCGTAGAACGATGGATAGCTCTATACGGTTGTCCCTCGACTGTCACGACTGACCGAGGACAACAATTTGAGTCCGCATTATTCTCCTCACTTACTCGGCTGCTTGGTACGGAACGCATACTCACTACCGCCTACCATCCAGCTTCAAATGGTTTAGTCGAAAGGTTTCACCGTCAACTTAAAAGTGCTCTTCGAGCACACGAAAACGACGACTGGTACGAAACCTTACTGCTCGTTCTCTTAGGTATTCGAATGAGCTTGAAGGCAGATATACAATGTTCCGCCGCTGAACTGGTATACGGCACGACATTGCGTCTGCCCGGAGAATTCTTCACACCACGGAGCAGACCTGATTTCGGTACATCAGACTACGTCCATCGACTGTCTGCATTTATGCGAACGCTGTCTCCGGTGTCGACTCGAATACAGCATCGACAGGTCGCTCTCCCTCGAGAGTTATCTACCTGTTCACATGTTTTCATACGAGTAGATTTGGTACGCAAACCTTGGCAACAACCTTACGAAGGCCCTTTTCGCGTGATCGCTCGTCACGAAAAGACCTTCAAGGTTGATCGACATGGCCGCGTCGAGATCGTCAGCATTGATCGTCTCAAACCAGCACACGTCGATGACAGTGCCCTATCTGATAACCTGAGATTCAATGCTAGACCTATCAAACCTACCAGCGGGATCCTCAAACCATCTTCAGGTCCCACGCTAGATACACTTGAGGCCTCATTCTCACGTCCCAGTCAACAGCACGCGTCATCTGCACCGTCTACGGACGAGACGACAGTCTCACGTCCAGATCAGCAGATCACGCCGCCCTTGACTTCGGATGAGATTGCAGGCTCACGCGACGCGAACGAGACTGCCGTCTCACGTTCCGGTCGCCGAGTACGGTTGCCCGTACGTTTCCGCGACTAGCCGCACAGTTACCAACCGATACGGTGTAGGATTACTCCTATACTACACGCATGCTACACTCTTCTCTTTTTTGATTTTCTTTTTGTTTCCTGAGCCCACGCCTTCGACCATCTCTGCTTGGTACCGTCGACTTCAGTCAACTTTGGCGAAAGCTGGCCTGATCACCCACGATCTTGTCAACGTACTCAGTCGATATATCGGTTTCGAAGGCTTGGCATACGCTTGGTCTCGAACTTTGTCGTTTTGGTCGCTTTTGGTTCATCGGCTCAACGTGGTTTCGTCCTACGTCTGCAGCGTTTCTGGTGCGGACCCCTACGAACGCCATCTTCAGATTCTGGATACAAACCACTCTGGTGCAGCATGCCAACTCAAGCAACAAATACAGCACATCGCTCTTGGTACCGTTCTCCGAAAACGACCTTCGTTGGCAACTCGACGACCGACGATCGCTTTCCTGTTCGCCAATTCTTCCGTCCTACAATCGCTCGCCAGCCGATCAGTCCCACGATTTAAACCGCTATTTATCGAAAGTGTAAACCCTTTCTAGCGGGGGGCTCCTGTAGTGACTCACATTTATCACGAGAACACGACTGGTTTAATAAAAACAATCATTATTATTATAACCAACTGTACAAGTGTTTTAGTGTGCTTTTGTTTAACTGTGCTAATTATAGCCATTTTGTGCTTCCATTACCTTCCTTCATTGTTCCGCGGTTTTTGGTACTGTTCGCACGTACTCCTGTCTCCTGCTTCCACTTGTACCATTCCTTGGCACGATCTCGGTATTCGTTCAATACCACGAGATCGCCAACGAAATAAATCTGGTTACGTTCGATCTTCGCCTTCTGATTTATCTGGCACGTGTTTCTTGGTAGTGGTGTTCATAGTTAATCTCAACTCGACGCCACGCTACAGATTAACGGAATAAAATGAGTCAAATATTAAAACTAATTATGGATAGGTGTATTTTATGCACTCGTAGATTCTGAAGGGAAATCAGAGAAAATAAATGGAGGGACAGGCCTGATGATATAAACTTGCCGGCTCCATTTGATCAAGAGTGACTCAATACTTATAACCAAACAAAAATAAGCTAAAGACAGATGAGGAATAGAGTAGGCGGTAGACACACAAGCACTCACATAAGAACTGCCAAGCGTATTAACTGATATTTGTCAGGGTCAAAATGTGGATCAAGAAGAATGGATAAATAGCCTTGTTCAGAAGCCATAATAACTCATCTGGTTTATTGTATTACTCGACACTACAAGCTCTGTAGGTGCTGTGAGTGGTTAAAGCACGGTTGCTTCTACTAATATTGAATGATTTGCTTAATATTTCGAGTTTTAAAAAAGAAAATAATAACCATGCAACTCAATGTCAGGAATATTCCTTTATTACCCAGACACCGATTACATTAAAGTTTTAAATTTAAAGTTCTGTCAAAATTGATACTGTTTGTGTGACAGTAAATCAGTGGCGTTGTAATCACGTCGGGCGATATCAAAGATCAGAAGCTGAACCGAAACACCAGGAAGTGAGCATAAAGAAATCAATTGGTTCATACAAGCTCATCACAAAGATATTGGTTACTGAACATTGCACTTTCAAGGTCGTGTGTGTCTGGTAATTATAACAGACAAGTTGTCACGAGGCCTTAAGTGAGTTTAGATAACTACAGGTAATAAAAATATAAAGGTTTTGTCTTCTCAGCTGAGAAAACTGTTTGTTCGACCATGGATTTCGCACCTATATTTGATGTCGAGTTCATTACTTGGGGTGCTGTATATCCTCACTGTCTTCTGCCAAAGAAAATGTTTAATCTGAACTTAGATTGTAACACAGTCCAATGGCTTGCGTAAATTCTGGGGTTTTCCACAAAAACACTTACAAATGAGTAATTTCCTCTTTAGTCTGGGGAGACTTTGCGGGAGAAACTCCGAGGTGGTAAAAATTTCGAGGATTTTAGTCTCATTTCCGCGAAAAACCCCTGAGTTTGGGACCTGTTATTCCGAAGATGGGAAGATTCTGTATAGGTCCTGATTAAGACATATTACTTAGTAACTCTCGAAAATGTGAGAATATAACATCGGTAGGCAGTCTACTGCCTTGAAATCCCAGTATAGAAAAGTACGGAATACCTATGCCTCGACCCTCCGTAAGTCTAGAAAGTTGTACGAAGAAAATATTGTTAAGGAATCCATAGAATGTCCTAAACGCTTGTATTCTTATATAAACCAAAGAACAAAGAGAAAAGGAAATATTCCTGCTCTGTGGGGAGACAGTACTGCCGCGTCACTAGTGGAGGACGACTTTGGTAAGGCTCAAGTATTCTCAAACTACTTCAGCAATGTATACACCATAGAAGCACCCTTCCCATCAGCGCATACAGATCCCCCCACACATACACTGGAAAGCGTGACCATTAAAGGACTCGATGTCTTTGGTCTACGAAATAAGCTTGACATAGGTAAATCCATGGGGCCCGATGAATTACATCCTAGGCTACTGAAGGAATTATCTAACTTCGTTGCAAGCCCTTTAAGTACATGCTTTAACCTATCCGTAACGCAGGGTCGTTTACCCAAAGACTTGAAAAACGCCATAGTAAATCCTGTCTTCAAAACAGGTACGAAACACAAACCTGAAAATTACCGCCCCGTTAGCCTAACTAGTGTGGTTGTTGAAATCTTAGAAAAGATTATTCGGAAGGAGCTGTTTAAGTATCTCGATAAAAATCGGATCCTTTCGGAGAAGCAGCACGGTTTCAGAATAGTTTACTCTTGTCTCACTAACTTATTAGTGGCTCGTGAAAGCTGGTGCGCTCTTAAGGACCAAAAGTTATCTGTAGAAGTAGCCTTCATTGATTTCAGCAAAGCTTTTGACAAGGTTCCGCACAACCGGCTGTTATATAAGTTAAGAAATGTCGGTATTGTAGACAATCTATTTATGTGGATAAAAGACTTCTTAGTTGGGCGTCAACAAAGAGTTCGGGTGAACTCAAAGTTATCTAGCTGGGAAACTGCTTAGTGGAGTGCCCCAGGGTACAGTTTTGGGGGCCAGTGCTATTCCTCTTGTATGTAAATGACCTTCCTCGTCTCTTATCATCATCGGTCTTGCTATATGCTGACGATGTCAAGATATGGAGAACGATACGATGTGAGGGTGATAGCTTAGAACTTCAAAATGACCTGCAGAAATTATCTGAATGGTTTTAAACCTGGCAGTTGCCGATAAATACTTCCAAGTGTGTTGTGATGCATATCGGTCATCAATGTACAGATACATACACGATGAATGACACTGAGCTACCTGTTGTCCAGACATCTAATGACTTAGGAGTCATCGTTAGCCAAGACTTAAAGACTACTGCACACTGCCGTGCAATAGCCGCGAAAGGTTTTAGAACGTTATGGTCAGTACGTAGGGCTTTTAGTCATGTCGACGCTAAGACGTTTTTGACTTTATATACAGTGTTCGTACGTCCTAAACTTGAGTACTGCATACAAGCGGTCAGCCCCTGCTTAAAAAAAGACAGTGAGCTTCTGGAAAAGGTTCAGAGAACGGCAACTAAGCTGATTCCCGGAATAGCGAAGCTTCCGTATGAAGCTCGACTGGCCAAGCTGAACCTTTTCCCGTTGTCATATCGCAGAACTAGAGGCGACTTGATTACAGTTTTCAAATTGCTTAGTGCCAAATTTGCACCTGATATGCCCTCATTTTCCTTGTCTTCCAAAACAGAGGATTTACGAGGACACTCCAAAAAAAATTCACAAGCCCAGGACAAATTACTTGTCAGCTGACTATCGACTTTCCCATTGAATCATCAACGAGTGGAACTCATTACCTCAGGACGTGGTTGAGGCTCCATCCGTCGATTCTTTCAAAAGAAAGTTGGATCAACTAAGGGACCACCATTGCCAGGACTAACACAGGCCATCAGGCCTCCTGTCCTTCCCAAACTGAAACTGAAACACTGCGTAGCCTTTTTAACTGAGTAGATTAGACAGACGAGGTTGTTTATCAACAAAGGTGCGTCCTGAAGTTAACAGACTTCGTGATTCTACGTGAACAAGCAACTAATCTCAAAGTGCTTTCTAATACGTTGACCACTGTGCTAGTCAGACGTGTGTACATAGATATGAGTTTCCTCTTTCTGTCCCTAGGAATAGGCTTAACAACGTCATTTTAATTCCTTAGTAGTTTAGTTCGGAAAAGCGATATGTTGAATGAGTGGCGTTGAAATAATACCAATAATGGATTACAACAATCGGTGGTGTAACCCATCAGTATCGACTGACTTACCTGGTCCAAGCTACTAGGCAATCGAGAACGTGCTTCCTGAGTCAAGTACTGATCTCAGGGTTCGAAGTGTCAATATTACTATTCTTCAAGTATATCTCGCTGAAGCAATTTTATGAACTTTCGGCTTTGACTGCTCTTAATTCATACTGTGCCTGAATTTACCATATAACTATGGAGTAGAAACTAACATTTTGTTTAGTTTTCTTAATATTAGGAATCTGTCACCTTAAGCATGTGTGGCTGTTGTGTACTAAACTGCTTCTCATCAGTAGTGGGAGACAGTGGTAATCGTTTAGATATGTTTCTAACCAAACAGTACCCAAACTTAAATGTTACATGACTCATTGTAAATGACATGTCTCAGAAGTGTTTCCTACGCCTCAGTAGCTTTTAAAATTACTATCGATCATTTGAGAGCGTAATGCTATACTGCACTCCACGAATAATAATCCCACTGAATTCAATACAGATGTGAAAAAGGTTTCTTCCGTTAAGAAGCTTAGCTTTGACTTTATTCCCGAAACTATGAACGCTTGTATAGCATACGTTTATGGTGTTTGAAAAGCACTAGCTTTCAACACCCTAATAATAGAAGGTTTATTTCCTTTTTGCTCCCGCGATTTTAATCCATGAAACGCTCTCCACACTACCCAATTAGTCATTCATACGCAATATAAAACCTAGTACATGCGTACATCGTTTCAGGTTACTACACTCTATCAGCACAGAGAGGTACAATTGTCAGGGTAAATCAGAGTAATGGCGGTAGTAACAGCATTAGTGGTAATAAAAGACATTAGGCATCGAAGATACGGCTTGAGAAAATATGATTTGGTGGAATAAAAAACCACTGACAAAGTATACCTGGTGTAAACACTAGGGTGAATATGAATATTTTATATGTGGAGAGCATAACTCTTACAAAACAAACTAAATAGTGCTTAAGCACCATTTTCTCGACCGGCGACAGTTACTATTAAGTTAGAGGTAGGCTAGGAGTAGCTAAACTAATATGTAACATCGGTCCATGAATTCACTGGCTTTGTTTAGGTCACGTTGGCGTATGCAGACTACTTGGTTGGGTCCTCTTGATGATCGTAAACAGTGGTTAGAAACGTGTGATGACTCAAATTCGTCTACAATGGTTCAGATTCATCTTTCGATTTTGAATTCCAGTATCCCTTTATATACACGTTTCCACTATATCTTTGCAAACTATATTGCCAAACCAATGATGTTCAACCGGTATGAGCAGTCTAGCGTCCTTATTGGTCTTATGTCCTCTTAGCCCGTCCACTTGAGTCCAGAACACAATACCAGCTTCTGCAATATGAATCGAATCGTTTATTTCAGACATACTCGGTTTATATATCAATCAAACGGACCGCAACGTACCATAAAATAGAAAATAACGTGTACACAAATAAGCCAAAAAGTGGCTGTGAACGCGTGAGATAGTAATTAATAGACTGATCATAGCTTAAGAACCGTAAATCGTATAATAATAAATTACAGATCAAAATAAAACTTACAATAAGGGGAATATAAATATACATAATCTAATTGTTGATTAGTTATACAATAAGAATATTTATAGAACATTAGTCCATTAATAGTCCTTGGAAGTTACCCGTAATTTAATCTTCTCTGGGATAGATGTTATAGGGATTCAGTCGCCTAGAAACACAAGTTCTAATAACTTCATGAGTTTGAACCTAACACTTAGTTTGGTTTAATGTCTCGCTTCGTCCATAAATAGCTCATGTAATAGGCTTTGCCCCCTGAATGCCCTGGTACGGCCGAGAGTGGGGAGAGTCCGCTCTCCCTCTCGAAATACTCTCACACGGCCACGCGTATACAGCCTCTGCCAGGGAAGTCCTACTCATTGCCTTCTCGTGGCGGGGGTGTTGTTTACGAAAATGAGAGGACGAAAAGCGAATGTCCGGCGCTTTAACCGGATTCCAAATCAATAGTGCACATGGGCTCCAGTATCCTGCGGGAACAAATGGCGTATGAACCAATCGTTGGTCACCGGCTACCATGGGACTGCATCTCCTTACGATGCTCCACTGCCTTGTGGGTTAGACCTTTAGGTCAAAGGCTCGGGGAGTAGCCCCCTAAGATAACCACCTGCTTCGGTTTGGGCACCCGGGCAGTATCACAGCCCACACACAAATTGATGAACTCTTTATGCCTATGGAAATTACCTTTCTCGCTTTGAAAAACAAACAATTGATTCAGATTATTATCATTACAATTATTGTCATTATTAATACTATTATTATTGTTATTATTATTATTATTATTATTATTATTATTATCATCATTATTATTATTATTTTCCACATTATTCACCCTCTTTTATACTTATACAGCGGCTCGTCTTTGGTGGAAATTCGACTGTATCTAAACGTTCTCGAGTCACTGTCCGGTTGAAAATTGTATGTTACCACCGAATACGAGGACTGAAGCAGTTTTTCTGAAACCACGTGCACCATTCAAACTGGCTGCCTTCAACGTTCGCACATTTATGCAGGTCGGACAACAGATAGGGCTGGCTATGTCTTTGGAAAGTCTTAATATTGATGTTTGTTGTCTATCCGAGACCCGTATTCAAGACTCTGGTGAAGTACTACAAATTCGCTCTCCATCTGTCGATTCAAAAAGCTTGTCTGACGTGCGTTTATCCGGGGACCCTGTGGCTTCTTCGTCTGTTCTTGCTGACGTCGGTGTCTCACTGAGCGCTAGAGCTGAGGCAGCACTAATCGGTTGGATCCCCATTAACAGTCGGTTATGTGCTGTTAGATTAGAGAGTTCCATCAAAGTGAGAAATCGGAGTGAGAAACGATGTATTTTCGTCATCTCCGCCTATGCCCCGACAGATTGTAGCCCGGATGCAATCAAGGATGAATTCTACCACCAGTTAACAGTTCTTCTCCAGAAAGTGCGTTCGACAGATATTGTAGTACTAGCCGGACACTTGAATGCTCAGATAACGGGGACCGTCTACTGCAACTGTGCACAGACCACAACCTGTTTCTGGCTAGCACTAACTTTCGGCACAGTCATCGCCGATGTGCCACCTGGCGTCCTCCCTCTGCATCTCAAGCCTGGACTCAGATTGATCACATCGCGATCAGCTACCGCTGGCGTGGTTGTGTACAAGACTGCCGCTCCTTTTGGAGTACCTATCTGGACTCTGACCATGCCTTGGTCTGCGCCAATCTTACCTTACTTTTCAGTGGACAACGAAGTGACCGCCATCAACGGATTGATATTAGCAAGCTGGTTGCAACTTCTGTTGCAAGTAAGTATCGAAACGTGTTAGTTTCTAGTCAAGGTATTATTCCACCGAAAAGTAGAGATGAGCATTGGTTGCAATTGCATGACGCCATGAAAATGGCGGGTACAGTCAGTTGTGGGTTTGCGAAACGTCCCGCTTTTAAGCACTGGGTTTCTCCAGGTTCCTTACAACTCATTGAAGCCCGTCGGTCTACTCCGGGTGACCGTGAGTTTGACCATAAACGAAGGATGTTACGTAAGGAAATTGGGCAAAGCTTGCGTAAGGACCGAGAAGCCTGGTGGTCGAAGCGTGCTAATGAGCTGGAAGCAGCAGCTGCATCTGGTAACTACCGGAAGCTCTTCCAGCTCATCCGAGCCACTGGCAGCAAGAAGTCTGGTGTGAGTGAAACAATCCACGAGGATGATGGGATGCCAATCACTAACATCCATCGACGTCTTGGACGATGGGCAGAATTTTCGAAGGGCAGTTCAACTGGCCTGCTGCTCCGGCAACATCGGTCAGACTGTCCTGCCCTCCATGGCCGGTGACGACTGATCCACCAAACGAGGAGGAAGTCCGCAAGGAACTCCAACTCTTGAAGCGTTACAAATCACCTGGCCCAGATGACTTACCTCCGGCTCTTTTTAAAGATGGTGGTGACTTTTTGACTAAGGAATTGACGACGTTGTTTACAAAGGTTTGGGAACTAGAGAGTGTACCAACGTCATGGAATGAGTCGATAGTTGTCCCTATCTTTAAAAAGGGTTCACGTCGTTCCTGTAACAACTATCGGGGATAAGTTTACTTCCGATTGCGTCCAAGCTATTGGCTTCCGTCATTCTTCGTAGGTTGTTCAAAACCCTAGAAAGATTGACTCGCGAGGAGCAGGCTGGGTTTCGTTCTAGTCGAGGATGTATTGATCATATCTTCACCCTCCGCCAAATGTTAGAACACCGCCATACTTTTCAAAGGCCAACAATCGTAGTGTTTCTTGACATCAGGGCTGCCTTCGATTCGTTGGATAGGACTGTTTTCTGGGATTGTCTATTGAAGAAGGGTGTGTCTGAGAAGTTTATTAACATCCTAAAAGCCCTATATACAAACACCTCATGCAGAGTGAGGGCATACAACCACCTTTCTTCATTGTTCCATTCGAGCAGTGGGGTTAGGCAGGGTTGCCCAATCTCACCATTCCTCTTCAACTTTGTCATCGATGACATTCTGGAAACAGCTCTGATGAATGTAAGTAATGGTGGTGTGGATCTGTTGCCTGGAGAAAGACTTCTCGACCTTGAGTATGCGGACGATATTGTCTTACTGTGCGATAATGCCCAAGGCGTGCAATCCGCACTTAATCAGTTGGCAATCAGTGTCCGTAGGTATGGTATGTGCTTTGCACCTTCGAAGTGCAAAGTACTTCTACTAGACTGGTAGGATTCTAATCCTGTACTCACCCTGGACGGTGAGCAGATAGACGTAGTTGAGAAGTTCGTGTATCTGGGTAGCTGCATAAGTGCTGGTGGGGGTGTGAGTGATGAGATCAATGCACGTATAGTGAAAGCCAGAGTGGCTTATGCCAATCTGGGCCATCTTTGACGCCTTCGTGATGTTAGTCTGGCTGTAAAAAGGTCGGATCTACAACGCGTCGGTAAGAGCAGTCTTGCTCTATGCTTGTGAAACCTGGTCTCTCCGAGTTGAGGACGTTAGACGACTCTCTGTGTTCGATCGTCGCTGTCTCCGAAGGATTGCTGACATTCAGTGGCAACACCATGTCAGTAATGCAGAGGTTCGGTATCGTGTGTCCGGGCACGGAGACGATAATGCAATTGGTGTCACCATCTTGAAACACCGACTTCAGTGGCTTGGACGTGTTCTACGAATGTCGTCCCAGAGAATTCCACGCCATGCATTATTTTCCGACCCTGGGACTGATTGGAAAAAGCGGAGAGGTGGTCAGTGCATGACATGGTGTCGTGGTATGAAAGAAAGCTGCAAAGGGCTGGCTTCTGTTGGTCCTTCACGACTCCCTGGTTGGGGTCTGAGAGATGGTGCTACACAGTGGCTAGAGGCGTTATCAGATATGGCTCAGAATAGAAGCCAGTGGCGATCCTGCTGTAACCTTTTACTTTCTTCATAAAAAGTGGTTGTGTCTCCTTTACCTGAAAGATTTCTTCTGATTGTACCTTTTCGTTCCCTCGTTACTACCACACTACCTTGCTCCAATCTCTTCGTCATTGTTCTCTTTTTCTTTTGCGCTCCTTAGTTTTTTTTTTTCTACTTCTCTTCGAATTCTCATTGTTTTGTGTGGCGCATATATATTGGCGCTCTTGTACCAATATTCATGTGTTCAAATAATAATAATAATAATGATGAATCATAGCTATTCGAGCAAAAACTAGTAATAAGCATCAATGTTTGCTAATTTTTTTCAGTTTTTCTCACTAGACCGCTTAACGGAAAAATGCATCGCTAACTGTAAGTATAAGACACAATTTGAAATACTATAGGCTCCATTGTCTTGTGGATCAGACCTTTAGGCCAAAGGCTCCGAGTGTGGCCTAAGAAAACCACGTGCTTCGGTTTGGGCACCCGGGCAGTACCACAGCCCTCACACAAATCAAATGAGATTTGTGTGGCGCATATGTATGTGGTAACCCCTTGTACTAATATCTGTGTTCAAATGAATAAATTTCCTAATCGATAAAGTTTTCTCTTTCAGGTTTCGTACTACTATCTTTTTATCCTAAATCCTTGTTATGTCTACGTTACCTGAAGGTTGGGTATCTCGAATCAGCTCTAGTAGTGGTTTGTTTCTAGTTTCTCTTTATAACTAAACAAATGTTTTATGAAGGAAAACCATACTATGTTAATACAGTTACAAATGAGTCACAATGGGAATATCCTCAGCATCCAGTCATATCCACAAATAAAGTTCGATGCTTACATTTACTAGTGAAGCATAATGAATCTCGACGTCCCTCATCTTGGAAACAACAGAATATCACTCGATCTAAAGATGAAGCCTTAGATTTAATAAAAAGTGAGTTTATTACTACTTTTTGTGCACAACACTAAACTATATATTGACTTCATACATTTCTCTTAAGCTTGATGTATGTGTTGCATTTAAACAATATTACTAGATATTGAAAGTCATCTAATTAAATGTTCATTGGACATGATAAACAGAAAGTGAACAGGAGTCTGTAGAAGAGCTTTTACTGTTTTCAATAAAAGGTCAATATGGAGACCAATAATGGTCAAATAAACATTTTTAATCTGTTAGTATTCCGTTAAAATTAAAAACTCAACTAAATTAGATACTAAAAACATGTGGCTGGAGTTCAAAGGGTTTACAGGTCACCAATGTATGGTAAATATGGTTTTTGGGGTTAGATATTTCAAAGAAAGAGTGTATCGTATTAATAAATTGGCTATCCTTTCTCATAACTAGAAATTCATGCTTTCTGATATATGTTTATATATATACTTTTAAAGCTTAACGATTGTGTATTTTTGGGGGATTATGTGCTTCTTAGACTACAATAAAGGATTAAAATGACCATTGAATAAATTGGTGTAAAAAATAATTCCGAATGATGAGAGAGGCCAGCGAAAAAGATATCGGTATCTTTTCTCTCATTTCACATCAAACTATTCTTATACAAATGCCAAGAATTTCTCTGTGATTGGAGAAATGTATTCAACGGAAATCTAAGACTTTATTTGTTTTTATCAATGTATACTAAATTAACTGAATATAGTCGTCAAGATACACAAATGAACTGGTCCTAAACCCTACATAACTAGGAAAAAGAATCTTTTCTCAAATGGAGAAACATCTATTTGAAAAGTCACGAACCTGGAATGTTTTAGTTCCTAATTCAGTTATTTTTGGTCAGTATAAATGAATTCAATGTTCAAAATATGCATCCCTGTTTCACTGCAATTTATATACAAATATAGAATCGATTAATGTTTATAATTTACACTGAGTTACCAATGGGTAGTAATTGATGTATTATTGTTTAGTCCTGGGCTTTGATTTCAAATTCTCTTGACCTGATTTCAATGTAGCCATTAGTTTAATTGAACATAGTGTACACCATTTTTAAAATGAGGCGTTTGGAAATAGTCGCCAGGAAGCCATCTCTGACCCCTAGATTTCTTGTTCGTTGCAAGTCGGGAGCTAAGACGTGCCTGTTGTGGTGTTTCCTGTGAAATATGGACTCACTTCACTCAACGCCTTAATCAGAAGCATTCCCACTGAGATATTCAGCTTATAGCTGAACTTGCGTTGTTGTAAGATTGAAGTGTTCTCATTAACTGATTAGTTTAGTTTGCCTAGTATAGTTCGTACTTATTCTTCATATTCACAAGTGTGTTTTTTCTTTCCTCTTGTCTTTTCTCTTTTAGAATACAAACAACAAATTGAAGCTGGTGAATATACATTTGAAGAACTTGCCCGAACTGAAAGCGATTGCAGTTCAGCTCATTCTGGTGGTGATTTAAATTTCTTTAGTCGTGGTCAAATGCAAAAACCATTTGAAGATGCTGCATTTAAATTAGAAATTGGTGAAATGTGTGGTCCTGTATATACAGATTCTGGAATTCATTTAATCAAACGAATTGCATAATAAAACAATAATAGACAATTAAATTGAATATAAAACTTGAAATATTTCACCCTTTTGCATTTGATTTAAATAAAAGTTCATGTTTATTAGTAGTACTTGATTTCCTTTCTTTCTTAAAAGTCAGTAACCCAGTATTTCGGTTAACTTTTTATTTATTGTAAATTTTCTACATTTTTTGGACTGAAGTGGTTAATAGTGATTTGGGAATTACTCTTGTATATCGTTTCATGATGTTTTGTCTTATGTAAGTTGGATTGTCTATTCCTTAAGTTTTTATTTATTTATAGCATAATGCTAGATAATATCGCATCAACAGTGAATGAGAATTCTTTACTTTTCTTTATACTGAAAGAGTTGATTATACTAAAGTATTTTATTATAATTGATGTTGCAGATCAACATCATAACTAGAACATAGAACTAGGAATTTAAGAGTAGATTACACGAGATTGGGACCTGTGACTGGTTAAAACACCAAGTAACAACTCAACATTAGTCTTGATTGTAAATCGACTTGAGTTTCTGTAATCCATCTAACAAATTATATATGTGAATTATCCATCCAATTAATCGGTCATCAGCAACGTAGAATCTGACACATGCATATTTATAGGTTCAAGTTGTCACACTACATTGGTGCGATTAGATGAAATTACCAATATAATTGCCTGAGTAGTAGAGCCCCCAAATGCCCTGGTACGGCCGACAGTGGGCACAGTCAGCTCTCCCTCTCGAAATGCTCTCACATGGCCACGCGTATATAGCCTCTGCCAGGGAAGTCCTACTCACTGCCTTCTGGTGGCGGGGGTGTTGTTTACGAAATTGAGATTACGTAAAGCGAATGTCCGGCGCTTTTACCAGGTTGGTGGACACCGTGAGTTCACCTAGGGGAGTTGGAAAACCGTGATTTCAAACCAATGATGCACATGGGCTCCAGGATCCTCAAGGAACAAATGGCGTATGAACCAATCGTTGGTCACCGGCTATCATGGGACTGCATCTCCTTACGTTGCTCCACTGCCTTGTGGACTAGACCTTTAAGTCGAAAGCTCGGGGTGTGGCTCCCTAAGAAAACCACGTGCTTCGGTTTGGGCACCCAGGCAGTATCACAGCTCTCACACATACCAAATGAGATTTATGTGGCGCATATGTATCCGGTGACCCCTTGTACTAATATCTATTTGTTCAAATAAATAGGTAGAGTAGTAGAAATACTAGTAGTGTTAGCCTTAGTAGAAAAGATTAGGCATAGGAAACATGATTTATGAAGAAAATGAATTCTCAGGAGTACAGTGTAGCTCTAAAATTGAGAATCTAAGAGAAGACAAATTGAGCGGGTCTATGGTGGAGATTTGTAGCTCAGGTGGATGATTTTGATGGAGTTTTGTTCTCTGAGCTGGATGGTTTGGTCATGGAGCTTTCGTCGTTCTTCTGAACGACATCATCAGCACAAACTTCAGATCGAAGTGAAGTGTTCGAATTTCTCCATATGCGTTTCACAGCTTGTTCTGTACACCTTGACATTGATTGGTTCTTATTGACATTGTTTACTTCTTTGTTTTGGTTGTCTCCCATCGGTTTGATTTTTGTTCCTATATCTGTGCATAATTTTCCTGATTGGTTGATAAATTGGATCGATATCAATGTGCTTGTTGATTGCTGATTGACCTGAGTGCCAGGCTTCTTAGAATTCTCTGGTGGTTTTGGAATTTCCTCTGTCCAAGATTTCTACATTTCGAATGAGTGTCCGCAGTTGTCCACGTGTATTGATATAAGTGAGAAAGTATCATGGCGTTTGACTGCTAATTGGTGTTCATTTAGGCGAAGGTGAAGGGGGCGTCCGCTTTGTCCGATGTAGTGTTTTTCTCGGCACAATTTATTTTGTAGATGATGCTAGGTTGGTAACCATTCCAAGTATTTATCTGAGACTAATCATAAAAATATAGTTTCCCACCCCGTATTTATTTAACAGAAAGCATTTGACAATGGTTTTAGGATTCCATAGAATTAAGGTTTGTTCGGTCAAGTAAAGGATGAGTGTTATAAATTTCTTATGAATTCAAAGACTTGTATTGTGAGTTCGAATTCCTATAACTTCTACTATATGTAAGAGGCGAATTCAAACCCCACAAAGAAAACTAGTAAGAACATGATAAATCACTTTAAATGACCTATTTCTATCTACTACATGACTACGATCGATCAAATGAGGTTACGCTTTCCTAACCATGAAGAGAGATGTTCACTAACTCGTTGGATCAGTTATTTGGTTGTGCACCCTGTATAGCTTTCTCCATAAGAGTAGCTGAATTCGTAGATACACATAGATGTGTCTGAACCAGGTAACTTCTCTTTTAGTTGAGGAATCACTATAGGTAGGATGGAGAACGATAGACATTAAACGTCCTCTTCATTATCCTGGTCATTTTATCTCGTAGCATATCACCAGCTATATCCGTTGAGTTGTAGCTTCAGGAAGAGAGGTTTCTTACTAACCGTTGATGCCACTATCTTCCTGTTGGCTGCATGGAAGCATTTCTTCAGAAAGCTTTATGGATAACTTATTTCAATCGACATATTATGAATACGCCCTGGTTTCTTGCTTGTAGTATCGTCTGAGCAAATCTTCCTAGCTCTGTTTGCCCACAAATGCCCTGGTACGGCCGAGAGTGGGGTGTTCAATGAGATCCAGTTATAGAAATTTGTATATTGACCATTTCAATAAATAGTTTCTTAATGAGAATCAATCAAAAGTTTGTGAGCTTCAAATGGTTTAAAAATTTAGCAATTTATATATGAACTCTGTGTACACAGACAGTAAGTACAACTTGTAATTATACCATATCTTTCCTACAACTTCTAGTACATCTTAGTATGATTAATAAACTAAGAGAATTTTATAATAAATTGGCTGGATACCATCAGCAATAGCCGACTGTAATAGAGGACAAACCAGCTTCAAGCTTGAGGAAATTAGGAAAAGACAATGGAAATGGATAGGACATACACTACGCAAATCGTCAAACTGCATCACGAGACAAGCTCTAACTTGAAATCCTGAAGGAAGGCGGAAAAGAGGAAGGCCAAAGAACACATTACGTCGGGAAATAAAAGCAGATATGGAAAGGATGAATCACAACTGGAAAGGACTGCCCAGGACAGGATTGGATGGAGAATGCTGGTGAAAGGCCTATGCTCCTTCACGAGAAGTAACAGGCGTAAGTAAGTAATTCAGTATAAACTTACTTAACTGAACTCTTATTTTAAGCTCCGTTATGATTATGTTATTATGCTCAATAGTTTGTAAAAACGTTCTATAAAATAGGATGTAAGCTCTCCCTCTCGAAATACTCTCATATAACCAATCGTATACAACCACTGTCAGGGAAGTCCTACTCAATGCGTTCTCGCGATATTACTGTTATTTACATAATTGGAAGAACGAAAAGTAAATATCCGGTGCTTTAATCAGGTTGGTGAACCCTCCGTGTCCATCTAGGAGAGTTGGAAAACTAGAAGGGAAATTCTATAATAAATCTATATATATATATATATATATATATATATATATATATATATATATATATATATATATACAAAGTTTTAAAACAAATTTTCTAATGTATAAAAAAGTTTTTGTTTTGTTTTCATTACATCACAGATAATAATTAATTCAATGTAATTCTAGAGAAAAAAAAAGAAGAAAATAATCAATTATGAAATGATCAGTTCAACTAAATACATTTTCATCCTCTCCCTCCCCTTCCTCCTCCTCCTCTTGTTCATTCTCTTCATCCTCCCATGGGCGCCAATATTTATTCATTCTTATTTCTTTTTGTAAATTATTGATTTTTTGTATTTGATTATATTCATAGAACTGATTATTTTGTTTTATTGATTTATTGATTTTTGATTGCTCAAATGAATGAATGAATTGACTATTATTATTATCATTATTATTCGATAATTTTAATCCTTTCCTTTTATTGATTTTTATTTTCATTGTTGTTATGGCTGTTGTTAATGGTGATGAGATTGGCGCGGATAATTTCATATTTAAATTTTGATTTCTATTAAAATTTTCAATATTTTCTATGATTTCAATTAATTTATCTAATAATTGTATATCGGACATCTATTGTTTTAAAATAATAAAAAAATATAATAAGAAAGTTAAATAAAAGTAAAGAAATATAAAGTTGAAGTCTAATATCAACAGTTGAGATCATGATTAGTCAATTGAAGCTAGACCACTATGGAATACCTGGAGACAGTAGACGGTTGTTTCATTCTGGTATGAGACTTCATAGTAGTGCTCATTCACGATTCTAGTACAAGACTTGTCAGTCACGCACGCGAACGCTTAATCTCTAGATTACTGAGCCGGCCAATATTCAACGGTGTTAATGTCTAAGTTTAATCCATTCCTGAAATTGAGCCACCGTCCATCATTGCGTAGGTGTGCGAGATCGATAGGTTCTGAATTCAAATCCCTTGAGACGGAATCGTGGATACGTACTGCTGAGAAGTGCCACAACAGAACGAAGCGGCCGTCTAGTGCTTCCAGGTTTTCCATAGTGCTCTAGCTTCAATTGACTAATGAATTTCAACTATTAATTTATATACAAACGGAAGTCAGATATCAACATTTAACTAGTTTTGTTAACAGAAATGAAAAGTGTAATTAACCTATTTTTTAAAATCAGTTAGTCTCTTTGATAAACTTTGATAATGCCATGAGAAGGTGAAGGTTATCGGAATTATGTAATATGTTTGAGCAATACATTTCGAACAATCTCATTACACATAGACATGTTAATAACATTTATATGTGTGAACTAAAAGGTCAACTAGACAGATTAAAGGTAACAATGAAAAATAAAGTACGTCAAAACGATTTACATATCAAATTCACTTGGTGTTGTTTACTTGTGTCTTCCCATTGTTATTTAGGGTTGCAATTGATCAGTCTCTTGTTGGCATATGTGCATCATGTGAGGATTGCCTCGATATTGCCTTAAGTCATAAGTTTTTTAAGAAAAGATGGATAGTGGTTAGTGGTGGAATCCAAGACGCGCGTTTCGTCCTATTTGGGACTCGTCAGTTTATATGTATACGCGGAAATATGTACATAGGGAGAAGTAATTGTGATCTGTAAATTAGGGTGGCGGAGCACATACTTAAATGGCTACAGAATACAAATGAATTCCAATAGTCAAATAAGATCACAGGATAGACAGACATCTTTCTCTATTGAGAAACATTCGGTTGAGACTGGTCATAAGGTTATTATCAAGTCAGCATTTGTAGTGTTGTACAAAAGCCTTCAAGGGTATAGACTAAGTTTTATTGAGGCCTTGGCTATACGGAAGCTGAAACCTCCTTTATGCGTTCAAAAACAATTTGTCCCTACACTGGTAATACTGATTTATTATCCAAAATGGTTATCACATTGTTTTTGTTTACTTTATTTTTTATTGTTACGACTTACCTTTAATCTCTCTGGTTGACCTTTTAGTTTTCATATGAAAGTGTCTTAACAAGTATATGTGTAACCTTTTTTACTGTTCATTTAATTAAGATTACAATTGAATGAGCTCATCGTCAAGTACTTGTTCCTACTTATTTTCATAGGTTAGAATATGGATTTAGAAAAGGCAACCAGTTAGGATCACTATTCTTTATCCAATATAATGAAGTTTACCTAAAAGTCAAGTACATAGAATTATACTTAGTTAATAAGTTTAAGTATTCAACTATCAGATGGTCGTTTGAGGTAGTCAACAGGAAACCCTGGACCCGGGTTTCGTGCTATCTGGCATTCGTCAACAAGGTGTGCCTGTAATCTTAAGGGAACTGATGCACGCCGATGGATTCGATCTAAGGTCACCCACCTTCACAATCAGAAACGTTACCACTGAGCTATCCGAGCCACGACTGGTTTCTTGTAGGTCTTACATATATTTACAATTGACTGATCAATGGGTGGTAATCAATGTCATGTGTATCAATTCCTTCTTAGTGCAGATCAAATACTATCGACCAAGTAGCAATGTGGCCACTAGTCTAGGTGAATCGACATTGCGTGCACTATATAGGGCTGAGTTGGTGGTTGGAGGTATTTGACAAGAAACCCTAAACCCGGGTTCCGTACCATCAATTGCATAACCACGAACTCATTCTGTAATTCACCCGATTTAAACTAAACAACAAAGTTGGTCATTAAAAAGAGTCTAATAATAAACTAACCTTTTCACCACCAAGAAATGAATGTATTCGATCATATTCAATTCTTTCTAGACGTCGACGATATTGTTCTATTGATGCTTTTGTAAATTTTACCTAATGAAGTATAATCAAGATAATTTCATTATAAGCCAGATATATATTTATATGCAGTGAAGAGTTCTTAAATTGTGTTTTTTTCTCTCTCTCAGATATAGATATCACTAGTTATTTGAAACATATTTAATCATCATAATACTTGGACATTTAATAGTTGAATTCATGAGTCAATTGAAGCGAGACCATCATGGAAAACCTGAAAGTACTGGATGGCCGTTTCATCCTAGTATGGGACTCCTCAGCGGTGCTCATCGACGATCCTACCTTGTGAGATTTAGAAAATAGCAACCTAGTATTTAAGTAGTATATCAAAATTGGTGATATTAAACCGCTTCGAAAATCTAATGATGCTGTTAAGAAAATATTGAATAATAGTAGACTATCTGAGTAGTTTAGCGGCAATATTGGTTTCCTTAATAACAAATTCATGTGTAGCATAATAGTAACATTGGATTCAACTTTTTTTGATCATTTGGATGCTTTCTAATTTCAAGAATTATTTTTATTCATTGTTTTTATACCTATTCATTCTTCATCACGGTTATTGTTTCTGTTAGGTGTTCACTCAAGATCAAAGTCCTTGGTTCAAGTCCCGTTTGGGGGATCGTGGATGCGCATTGCTGAGGAATCCTACATTAGAATGAAATGGCCGTCCAATGCTTCCAGATTTTTAATGGTGGTTTTAACATTGATCGGTTCATAATATCAATGTTATTTACTATAAGTCGACTGCCGTTTGGGGTTCCATTTATCACTCTGTTGGTAGTTCAACTGTTTGAATGGATGCCTAGATGATGAATTTCTTTGTACGTTCCCTAGTTATTTATATCATGAATAGTAACTAGTAGGCAATATCAAATGATCCATTGAAAAAAGTTATATGATAATCAAGACTAATCGAGACATTCTTTATCATCAATTAAAAGCAGCAAGTGACAGGTGTCCTGAACTTCGGAACTTACTGAACTTCTAATTTATGCCTATTGAGTTCTAGTCTCAGTGAGAACATCAGCATAGAGATGTAGATATGTCCAACTGTTAAATTCCCAAAAAGATTTGATTGTTTCTCACCAATCGAATCTCTAATTTTATCAAATTTAATGACAGAAAAATAAGGGGAAATACTTTGTAAATTCACTTGGTGTTGTTTACTTGTATCTTCCCATTGTTATTTCGGACTGCAATTGATCAGTCTCTTGTTGGCATATGTGCATCATGTGAGGATTGCCTCTATATTGCCACAAGCTTGTTAAGCAGATATGGATAGTGGCTAGTAATGGAATCCAGGACGCGCGTTTCATCCTATTTGGGATTCGTCAGCTGGATGTCCCTGCATCTCGGAATTGATGACTACTCCGGGACTCGAACCCAGTACCGTTTGCTTCAAACGCCATGGCGTTATTCACTTAGTTACTAACTCCTGAAATACGTTCTTCATTCAAAACGTTATTTACGAATAAAAATATCTGTTTAATAAAGAATTGAATTTGTAAACATTCAAACAGATAACGATATTAATATTCATTACCTTGTCAGTTATTGAGTCATTATGTACAAGGAATTTATTTTGTTCATATGGCTTAGCAGTTATAAGATATAATGGATCTGATTTATATTCAGTAGTAGAAGTGCTTGTTAAAGGTATACCAATCAGTTTGTCAGCTGCATATTTGAGTATTTGAATTCGTGTCATCTACAATGCAATAACAAAATTAACTATTGAACAAGGTGTAGAAAATCAACGATACAGACAATATGGAATAATGTCATTTGTATTAATAGATCGTGTTAACAGCAATCTTCCTAGATCCATCAAACTAGGAATCCTACAGATGGCTGAATCAATTGCTATACGGATTAAACAGCCAGAGCTTTGAATACAAGAGAAGTATGTTCAACCGCTCCTATTATCTTGGCCCACGATCCCGCCCCGCGGGATTCGAACTCAGGATCTACTAGTCTTGTGCTCTAACGCTTATTCTCTAGACCACTGAGCCGGCTGGCATCCAACGGTGTTAATATCTAGCTCCAATCAATCCACGAAATTGAACCACAAATCCGCCATTTTCTTCAGTGAGTTACCATCTCACAACAGACCTGCTTGAACTCCATTTGGTTACTGCTTCTCACTAGAACTCCAGGAAATACCTCTTGAAACCAGTCACTAGTAAGCATATGCAGATTAATATCATGTTATTTTATATGACGAACAATCTTTGATTCATGTTATCAATTTTAAATGTACTTCGCCTTAAACCTGATCATCATTTGGATAATTAATTTGGATATGAGATAATTATAGAACCTGATGAGAAATTATTAAGAATATTCTTCACTCACAAAATTGTGTTTTAATATAATGGGAACTTTTCAGTTTATTTATTTAAACACATAAACATTGGTAGGAGGATGCACCAAATAGATATGCGCCACACAAATCATTCGATTTAAGTTAGAGCTGCGATACTGCCTGGGTTCCCAGACCGAAGTAGGTGGTTTACTTAGAAAGTCACACCCGAAACCTCCTACTTAAAGGTCTAATCCATAAGGGAGTGGAGCATCGTAAGGAGATGCAGTCCCATGGTAGCCGGTGACTAACAGCTGGTCCATACACATGATCCTGGGACGCATGCGCATCATTGATTTGGAATTAGAATTTTCCAAGCTTAATATACCGCCTAGTCGTCAATGTTTATTAAGCCAGCAATTCGTGTTAACTAACATTGATGTCTTAATGAAATTTATTGTAGACATAGAATTCTGTGTGCAGATTTGAAATTTTTAATATCTGACATAAAGAAAGCATGTTTAACCTGAAAACAATTGATTCTTATTCAATAAGTCAAGTATACATGACTCAGTCTGTTAATCAGAGAAAATATTACTAAATTATTGTATTGGTAAGTGTCATCCTTTTAGGGCCCGAGATCTGACTCCAATTAAATCGTATGATTGGTCGTTATTGAATGATTGCTATCGAAATATTATATATGTTACCTGGCTATTCTAGTATATAATGATCGACTTAAATTACGTTGATGAATAGCGGAATTAAAATAAGTCAAATAAGAGAATGGATTTTCGAATACATATATTTTGTACACTTGTTGATCTGGACAGACAATTAGACGGACGAAGGGGATAGAAGAGAGCGAAGCGAAATGATGCGCGGTGAAGAAGGCATGTGAGCCAACTCGATTTAATCAAGCGTTAATCAATATTTATAGTTAGGTAAAAATAAGTCACAGATGTGTGATGAGTAGGATAAGACGTACACACTCACACACGTTCATATAAAAACAGTCAAGGTTGATAAGTGAATAATTAACAAGATCAAAGCATGACTGAAGAATAACGGATAAAATTGACCTGTCCCGAAGCTAGAATAAGGTTATATGGGCTTAACATAGTAACTGACACTAAAATGTCTTTCAAGTTTCTAAATGATTTTCTATACAGTAAGAAAGATTACGCATAAAACTTACATCTTTACTGAGTGCTAATATATTGCGAAGATGATCTAGACGATGATTAATTTTCTTACGTCGTAATCTTTCTGCATCTACCTTCTTTGTTGAAAAGAAAAAAAATTACTGAAGCATATTTATTCATTTAAAAATAGTCAATAAAATGAATAAGTAAAGATTTGAAAGGGAAGTTGGATAACAAAAGAGAGAAATAGATGTAATACTATTGTAGTCGAATGGGAACATATGTGAGGACAATCGAATCTCTTAGTAAAATCTGAGAATCATACAGTAAATAGTTCATTTGCAAAATATTATAATCAGAAATGGGTATTGTGAATACTATAGTAATTTAATAGTTAAATTCATAAGTCAATTGAAGCTAGACTACCATAGAAAACCTGGAAGCAGTGGACGATTATTTCGTCCTAGTATGGGAATCCTCATAAGTGCGCGTCGAGGATCCCGCCTTGGGGGATTCGAACTCTAAGCCTTCGGTCTCGCGCTCGACTGCTTAACCTCTAGATCACTGAGCCGGTATCAAACGGTGTTAATTTCTAATCTGAACCAATTTACGAAATCACGTGATCATCTTCAATTGTACTGAAGTAGATACCTGGATACATGGATTAGCTTCACTGATCACGATTTCTCACTAGAACTCTAAGAATTCTCTCACGAATCTAGTCACTAATCAGCACTAATCAGTATTAGGTTGTGAATATTGTTAAGTTTTCAATTGAGATCATGAACCGATTACTGTTAGACGATCGTTGAAAACCTTACTGTACTGAATGATCGTTTCATTCTATTGCGAGACACCTCAGCAGTACGTTCACACAGGAGATCAGAGGATTTGAATTCGATTCCCACGACTAACATTGTGGATGCACACATTTCAGGAATGCCAAAATAAAACGAAACGATACTCTAATACTTTCAGGTTTTCAATACTACCCTAACAACATTAATCCGTTCATAATCTGAATCAAAAATTGTTTACAATCTCCACAATATTATCAGAATATAACTTACTTTTTTCTTACGTTCATCCATTATTTCCATTTTGTTTATTATTATTATTATTATTATTATTATTATTATAATCAAAGTTATTACTATCCAGTCTATCTATCCATGTACAAATATCATTCCTTCTTGTTTGATTTTGTTGTTGCCGTTGTTCTTCTTTTTTTTAAAAAAACGAAACAAAATATAAAAGAAAATATTCTCTTTTTATTGATGATTTCACTATTTATAGTTTTCTTGATTATTGATTCATTATTGTTTTCACTCGTTTCACGGTTGGTTTCTTAGAATATCATTTATTGATTGATTGATTGATTGTAGATTATTCATTAACATACCATGAAAATGATAAATATATCTTAGATGGATCAATCACATTTCCCCCCCTCTTTGAAATTCTATTTGGATTTTTTGTTGTTGTTGATGAATATGATCTTGTAAGAACGGCAACAACAGCAACAACAATCAAAATGATATTTTGACAATCATGTTTATCCATGTGTAGAATTTTTGGCGTTTTTCATTTTTTTTTCTATTTTTTTCTTTTTTCTTTCACCTTCCCCCCACCCCTTCCTCTTTCAAAAAAAAGAATTATTTATTTATAATATTTTAATCCTACATTTAATACTTTCAAATGGTTGTTGTTTTTCTGAGATCATTCATTTCATCACCATCAAATAGAATGTGAAGATTATTTATTAATTAAAATTTAATGTTTATTGTATAAACACGAGTTGTTTATTGTTATGATGATGATGATGATGATGATGATGATGATGATGATGATGATGATGATGATGATGATGATGATGATGATGATGATGAAGGGATGTTTTGATTTGCCACTGGGTTTTTTGTTGTTGGTGTTGTTGTTGTTGTTCTTTGTTCCCTTTTTTCGAATCAATATTTGTGTTTTTTGATCATTTTTTGTTTGTTTGTTTGTTTGAAATTAATGTTTTAGTTGTGGTATACTGTAATTCGAAATCTTTTTTTACTCACATTTATATGCGTACAATATATCTGTGAGTGTGTGTGGATGTGTGATTGATGTGTCTTTTTGTAAAACAGAACAAATCAATGGTTGACATCATGAGTAGTCAATTGAAGATAGACCATCATGGAAAACTTGGAAACATTGAACGATCGTTTCATCCTAGTATGAAACTCGTCAACAGTGTTTATCCATGATCCCGCCTCACAGGAGTCGGATTCAGTGTGGTGTGTGTGCTACTTATATTGAAATAAGTAGTATATGTTGTTAGTCATGAACAGAAGGTCTGCCAGCAGAGAGACAAGAGGATCGAACAGTAAAGAATGAAAACAGAATGCAATTTGTATGACAATGCAAGAACAATGAAGTCTGAGTCACTTTGAGACAATCGATGGACGTTTTGCAAATAAAGCATTTACTTTATGATTGTTAGATTTTATGAACAAGTGCTGTAATTTTGTGTTAAGTACATTCGACTGTCCCCACCCGTGTTTTGTTCACTACAGCAGGACCTATAGGTCTTATGCGCCAGCGCTTAACAACTAGATCACTAAGCCGGCCGGTATCTAACGATATTAATATCTAACTTCAACCAATCCACGAAATAGAGCGACACATTCACCATTGTCATCAGTGAGCTACTATCTCACAACAGACCTGTTTGGACTCCATTTGGTCACTCCTTCTCACTAGAACTCTAGGAAATACCTCTTGAATCCAATCACTAATGAGCACGAGACTAATAAGTCCTGGGTTTGAATCTTATGAGACGTGATCGCGGGTGAGCACTGCTAAGGAGATCGATACTAGCAAGAAACGGGCGTCCAATTCTTCAACGTTTCCCATGGTAGTCTAGATTCAATTGACTCATGGTCTCAACCATTGAAATTACCATAATATCCACAAAAACCCTTTCTAATAAAAATGAATCTATTGAAGAAGAAGAAGAAGAAGAAAAACTAATATAAGAAATGAATTGAAATGGCAGAGTTTCATTTAAATAGATAAAAGGAAAACGTGTATGTATGTATGTATAGATGGAGTGAACAGTTTCTCTACTGATCTTTTTCATGTCATAACTTCTTTATATCCAATTATTATTATTATTATTATTATTATTATTATTATTATTATTATTATTAATTATCAATTATTATCCTTGAATGCATTCAGATAGAAATCTTCTTTAATATTGATAACGATGATGATGATGATAAGGATAAGGATTGTAAGATAATGTGATTGTATGTGGTCGATTAGTTGACAGGTTTTGAAAATTGAATGACAAGAGAAAGGTGTGAAATAGAGAAAGTGATCAGAAAAAAAAAGAAAAAACAACGAAGAAAAGAAGAAGGGGAAAAAGACTCTGATTGATTTCATTTCTTCCTGTCAAATATTTGAGAAATTGAAATAATAATTATAATCTGATTAGAATTTCAAAAAAGAAAGATTTAACCAATTTTTTTCTTGGTTATTTTGAAGGAACTCGAGTAAAAAAAAAAAGAAAAAAACAGCAGCAACAACAACAATGGAACATCAAATGTTCCGAATGAATAGTTTTGAAATTTTAATCAAATCAAATGGATTAGTGTTCAGATGATAGTTGAAGATAGTCAACAAGAAATCTTAGACCTGGATTTCATACGAATTGGAACTTGTCAGCATGGTGTATCTGTAATCTTTAGAGAAATGATACTCCCTTGTCACTTGGCATGACAATCAGAAACGCTAAAACTGAACTATTCGAACCACACCTGATTTCCTGTAAAACTGAGATGTATTTACAATTGATTGATCATTAGGTGATGATCAATGTCATGTGTGTTATGTCCTTCTTAGTTCAGATAGAATCCATCAGGGAGCATCAGTTCTGCCAAGATTACAGATACAACTTGTTGACGAGTGACAAGTAATACGAAACTTAGGTCGGAAGATTTCTGTTGACTACTTCCAACCACCATCTTATCTCAAAATAATGCACGCAAATTCTCGTCACCTACACTAGCAGCCATATTTCAACTTGGTCGATAGGATTCGGTATACACTAAGAAGGACCTGACACACATAACATCGATCACCACCCAGTGATCAATCAATTATAATCAGTGTTCGTTTAGAATGTTCAAAGGGATTGTTGAATTTTTAGATAAGAAACCACTAGAAACATAAACACATCCTATATCCGAATTGCTGTAATATGGGCCTCTTTAGTAGAGGAAATCCACACATCAAATAGAATTTTAATGCAAGACCTGCATGCTTCATGGTAAACATTTAACATTCAGGTTGCTGAGTCATTTCTCAGTGGTTTACAATTTTAACTTTAATTATTTAGCGATGTTGTGTGAATATTATCCAGGACCACTAGTAGGTAACTGCCTCAACCCTCACATGTTTAATCTCTTTTGGTCATGACTTCTAACTGTAACTCTAGGGATTTCTGAGATGCTAAATACTGACAAACTCACATTAAAAAAACTGCATTTCTTGGCATGTTTTCTGCTTAGTATACTCTACAAAAAAATCAAGGGGTGACTATTTTGGAACTCGAGACTCTAATTACACTAAGCTACGAAATGTTCAAAATTCAACTTTCTATTTAATAAAATGCTAAACATACATATTCCATTATAAAAATAATTCACCTTATGATCAGTTTATTTAAAGTTATCAAGTCAGACCGTTGTAATAATACCTAAAAACTTCTTCTATACACAAAGACGGATAGTGCCTTATAGTGTAATTTCAAGACGCGCATTCCACCATATTTGGGACTTGCCAGCTGAATGTACCTGCATCTCAGAGTTGGTGTCCACTCTTAGACTCGAACTCAGTATTGTTTGCTTCAAACACCATCGCGTTATCTACCTGGCTACTGAGTCTTGATAACCACTTGCCTGTGCAGTAAGGTAGCGTTTGGACCAAACGGTATTGTGTTCGAGTCCCAGAGTGAACGTCAACTCCAAGATGCAGGTACATCCAGCTGACGAGTCCCAAATATGGCGGAACGCGCGTCCTGGATTCCATTACTAGCCACTATCCATCTTTGCTTAAAACGCTCATGACTTAAGGCAATGTCGAGGCAATCCTCACATGATGCACATATGCCAACAAGAGACTGATCAATTGCAACCCTAAATAACAATGGGAAGATACAAGTAAACAACACCAAGTGAATTTAATATTTCTTGTATAAAGTTTACTAGTAGCCAAGATGATAGTTGTTAACTAAGAAGGGTAGTTTGCACATGGAAATGAATTTTAAGTTGGTTGTCATCAATAAAACAAAACTGATATGGGTTACAGAAATGTAGAAAATATCACTAAGGGCCTGAGATTCCATCAACAACAACATACTGTCATAGAGAACGAAACAGCTTCCAGCTTAAGAGGAAACTGGGAAAAGACGCTGGGGGTCATAGGACACATGTGGCAGAAACCACCAGACTGCATCACAGAACAACTCTTAACTGGGAATACTTATGCCTAAAGGAAAAGAGCTAGACAAAGGGACACATCGTTCCGAGCATCGGAAGCTGATATCAAAAGAATGAATGGCAATTGGCGATACCTGAAAAGGATGACAGAGTTGGTTGGAGAATCGCAGTTAGCGGGCTGTGCTCCACAAGGTGTAACAGGTGTCAGTAAGTCAGTAATTTGGGATTTTTCCACTCTAGCTTCAATTGGCCTTCCAATCTGAGACCAGTGTTTGATGTTAGGTGGTGGTCAGTCAGTTAGGAAACCTGTTTCACCTAGTTAGGCTTCATTGGAGATGGCATTAGTCGGCAAGACGCCGAAGTAGCTGTTCTGTCTCTATTGGAGATTGCTAACTAGCATGAAACCTAACTACGTCGAGGAGAGTTCTCTGTCAATGATCTTGACACTGCAGAATGATTATTATGTGACTCCATCTAACACCCTTCTAGTTTATGATGAAATTGATTTATGGAAATATTTCTCTTTGAATTCTCCAATAATATGTGCTCTTTTCACAGATGACCAGTCGTAAAAGGAACAATTAAGTAAATGGACGATTGTATTTTAGTTCATCAGTTTAAAGTTGCCTAGTATTTCTAGACTTAATAGATTTACAACACTAGCGAGATTACTAGATTCATCGGACCGGTCACTTACATTATACTATTTCACTCGGTGATAACAGCTTCAACTATAGTAATGATTGATGAGGGTCTCGATTTCTAAGTGAAGCATTATTTCCTTCAAGACTGTATACCTCCATTGATGATTACCTATGAGTAAAACACATCCGAAGCGGCTAATCGACTATCTTCAATCATTAAATTTTGTCATTTTTTACTAAATAAATCTTCAAGTAGATTTTTCTTCTTCCTCTTCTTAAATATTTGTGAAAAGTGAAAAATCAATTTGTTTACCCTTAGGCATCCTACGTTTGTTTATACAACAACTCTTAATACCTTCTTAGATGGACTTAGTTATTCATTATCATCAATATAAGAGGTGATAATTATATGTACAAATGTATACAAAGCTTTAAACACAATTATTAAGATGACTTAATGAGAATAAGTATGATAAACCATATATTATTCAAGTGTTAAGGATATATATGTGGAACAAGATTCAGACACAATCTAATTTGAATAATGAGCACTCATTAATATGAATACAAGTGGAAATCCATTTGTTCAAACCAATATGGTTTAAACTGGAAAGAATCAGCATAAACATTATGTGAGTTATTAGTCGATGGTTAGTCTATGTAAAAATTTCAGTTTTACAAAAGATTATTCAGACTTCGAATAGCACAGGGATAAAGTGTCAGTCTGTGAAGTTATGTGACAGGGATTTGCATCTCACACAAAGGATACGTTACGCTTTATTGGTGATTCCCATGAAACGTCGGTCAAACAAAGTTTCCTAAGACTAATTCCAACTACCGCATAAAATCAAAAGATATAGCACAAAGTGTCGAATCACTTAAACTAGTGGTTACATTGATAAAATTCAAGGAGCAACATAAAACTAAACAGATATGATATTTCACAGATTGGAATCATGAGTCAATTGAAGCTAGACCACCATGGAAAACCTGGAAGCACTGGACGGCCGTTTCGTCCTAGTATGGGACTCCTCGGCAGTGCGCCGTTACCAGTGGAGTTAAACCAGGTCTGTTGTCAGATATCAGCTCACTGAAGACAATGGTATACGGTGGTGCAACTTCGTGGATTGGTTGAAGTTAGACATTAACACCATCTGATGCCGGCTTGGTGGTCTGGTTGGTTAAGCGCTTGGCGCGAGACTGGTGGGTCCTGGGCTCGAGTCCCGCGAGGTGCGGGATCGTGGATGCGCATTGCTGAGGGGTCCCATGTTAGGACGAAACGGCCGTCCAGCACTTCCAGGTTTTCCACGTTGGTCTAGCTCCAATTGACTCATGATTTCAATCTGTGAAATTTCTAAAATCCCTTCTGAAAATATGTTTATTATCACTTAGTGATCGATTAGTTATACACTTGTTATTGATATACCTCTTTATATTCTTAAGCTCAGTCCCATTGTACACTTTGTATAACTCAACCTCATTAAATCACATTTGAATTACATTTCATGTATAATTAACTTTTCACTACAACAAACAATATTATCTATCGTCTTCTGTTTTTCATCTTGTTCATTGCATTATTCGTAGTGTTAACTGAAGATAATGCAGCAACTTTGATCGACACACCTTCATGTCTGTTAGTTATAAGAGAAACAGAACTTGAAATATGTGTATCAGTTCAAGTTGACGAATTCATACCGGATTCTACATTATTAATAACTAGCAATCAAGTAGTTAAAATACCATACAGCATCATGAATCTGTCAATACTAAGCATTAGATAATAATTTTTGTATGATGTTTAACGATACTACTCAACTACTGGTAGGAAATTAGATGGACATGGCTTAGTAAACAAGCAACAGTTCCATATTGAAATAGTTTTGTTATAATTATGAATGGAAACAAGAGTTAGGGAAACCATTTTACATTGTAAAAGTAATAAAGAAATTCATTTTATATAATTTGAGATGGTGAAGAGTTGTAGCTCAGGTGAATGATTTTGTCCTCTGAGCTAGGTGGTTTGGTCGTGGAGCTTTCATCGTTCTTCTGAACGACATCATCAACACAAACTTCAGGTAGAAGTGAAGTCTTCACTTCATCATTTCATATAATTAAGCGTGGCGACAATTCGTATAGTCACTGACTGTTAAACAGACTTCTGTTGGTAGGTGTAGATTACCAGGTTAGAGTCTACATGATTATCGTAGACAATGATGAGGGATGTTAGAAGACATGTCTCGGAATTAGTCACAACAACTCAGATACATTCACGTTTCCCCTTCAAATACTTACACTCTTTATCCCAAAAATTCATTTTCGCCTCGAATTTTGTTGTCTAAATCTAGTGTTTTCGACTATCACTGAAACTATTACTACTTGTAATAGTCTGTTATTTGTTTTCATAATTTCATCTCACTGTATTGATATGATGTGGCAACTTCAATCGATACAGATATATACCAATTTCTAAGTACCTAACAACTTATTGACTACTATTATTAGTTGAGTGTTATGGATGCTTTTAATTCAACTCAAATTCAAAAGTGATAATGTCACAGGGTCAATCAATATGAGAATAAAAACTGCATTGACAAGAACTTATCCTGCAGCTAAATTGATTATCCTGTCCAAAACATTTTCTTTGACACAATCAAAGGTCGACAAGTATCCCTTTCATGTTACCACCAACTGTGTATGCAAATTTACATGTATCTGCCAAAGCAGTTACATTGGTAGAACAGAAAGGAGAGCCTAAGTTCGATTCGAAGAACATATTCCGAAGGGTTTAAGATCAAACGGATTAAAAGCATTCAGCAGCGCTATCGCAGGACATCTTGACGTAGCACATGAAGTCGATACACTGAAGTCCTTCAAGGTGATTAACAAACAATCAAACTCAAACCTTTTGAAATTTGCCGAAGCGATAGCAATCAAATGTCTTAAACCAGATGTATGTATACAAAAAGCGACAGTAATAAATCTTACTTTGCTCTGGTAACATTAACCCCCGTTTTACTTATTTATTACGTCATTCACTATTGCAACTCTTTCTGAATTTTTAAATTACATCATTCATAACTGACTGATTGTAATTCATATCTCTCTTTATTAACATTAATCTATTTTCAGTTACTTCATTACATAATAATCGAATAGGTGTTTTTAATCCCATGAGTTCTAATCACTATTTCAATGTTCTGGAACTTTCCCTCCAAAACTTTATTTATTCGAAACAAAAGTTTTATGACTTCATTAACTCTAACGAAATCTTCGCTACATCATGATACGTTTATTCATCCTTCATCACTCTCTGATGTATAAGTATGTCAATATCTATAATAATGTTGATTTTCAAACATTTTAGGTTGTAAGCAGCTGATGAGAACCTAACGAACTAAAAAATGAATCCATTTATTATTCTGCACCAATCTTTGTTCTAGGTGTTCTGTTAAAATGGTGTGTAGAAAACGAGTCGTTTGCAGAAACATTTTTCCACTGAACTTTAAATGTTTCAGATGACTAAAATCAGAATGTCTTGCTTGACTTGCAAATTAAACACATGTACAATCGACCTACGATTTATGATCATTAAATAAATGACATCGTTTATATACCGTTTTCTATTTATTTATTTAAAGACATAAACATTGGTACAAGGAGGCATCAAATGTATATGTGCCACATAAACCATTCTATTTGCGTCAGGGCTGGGATACTGCCCAAATCCCCAGACAGAAACAGGTGGTTTACTTAGGGGGTCACACCCAAAGCCTTCGACTTAAAGGTCTAATTCATAAGGCAATAGAGCATCGTAAGGAGGCAGTTCCATGGTAGCCGGTGACCAACAATGGGTTCATATGGCATTTGTTCCTTCAGAATACTGGAGCGCATGTGCACCCTTGGTTTGGAATCAGGGTTTTCCAACTCCCGTAGGTGGACTCTCTGATTAAAGAGCCGGACATTTGATTTTCGTCCTCTCAATTTCGTAGGACTTCCCTGGCAGTGGTTGCATGCACGTGGCCATATGAAAGTATTTCGAGAGAGAGAGAGAGAGAGAGAGAGAGAGAGAGAGAGGGCTGAGTCTCCCCACTCTCAACCGTACCAGGGTATTTGGGGGCTTTACCGTTTTCATTTAAAGGTTGTTTTTATTTAATATTCAATCACAAATAGTTTAGTTTTATCGAATCCCGCGAGCAGGATCATGGGTGCGCACTGCTAAGGAGTTCCACAATAGGACGAAATAGCCATCCAGTGCTTCCAGGTTTACAATGGTAATCTAAAATCAATCGATTCATGATCTTAATGAAGAAAATCTTATCGACTTATCGTCATTAAAATACTGATATTTCTTCAAATAGAATTAATGTTTTATTAACGATAACTAATTCAAATCATAAACATCAAATTAATGTAGCATTTCAGTTTACAATTAATTAATCTTTACGAAAAAGAGAAGAAAAAAAAAAAGAATTAGACAGTGCAATCCGTTTGGATAACTGGATAAAGTCAATATTTCATTATACACACCAACTTTACTCATATGACATCATAATACTTTGATAAGTAAAGAAACAAGAAGTGATTAGTTGAAAATGCAATGATCATATGAAAACATTATGTTTACATTCCAAGATTCTATTCATAGTGTAAAAAAGGAGTGGATTTGTGTGTGTGTGGGGGGGGAATAATCTCATTCTCTCTTTATATGGTATATGTGAACACTTCTTAGTGTCACTAACATGATAATGAATATGAAACATAAAAAAGAAAAAAAGGATAATCAACGAGAAATATGACAATATTTTAATGATTTAAACAAAACACACGCACACACAAATGAAAACAGTAAGGGAACAAAAATGAAATGTGATAATGATTTGGAAAGTATTCCCATGAAACAAAAAAAGATGAAGAGTATTAAGAGGCCTCGAATTGTAAAAGACTAAATGCAACAAAAACATAGACAATAACAAAAGTGATAATCATTCGGAAAATACTTAGAACGATATATATCTATATGGCAACAAGGAATTAAACTATATATATATATATATATCGATAATAAGTACATTATGGATTGAAGTATAAGTGAAAAAAAACTTTCCTAAAGAAATAATCATGTTACTGACTATTTAAACAATCAACATCACCTCGTTCCTACCCTTAAACCCCTCCCCACCCCCAAAAAAAGAAACGAAGGCAAGAATAACATCACTGGATGAGAAATGGAAAATAATTCCTATCTCCTCCTTAAAAGCTGAAAATGAACACAATTGATAAATAAATCAATAAAACTAATCAGTAGTATATAAATATATATACCTCCATGATCATCATGATAAAGAGTAAAGTGAAAAACCTAATATAACTCCTATTCTAATTCTTAGAAATGTATCACTCCTTCAAAAGGTATACAAAGAAAAAAGAAGCACAAACAAGTGGATACATAAACACACACACATACACAAACACATATAGCATGTAACAAAATTGCACAAATGGCTTAAATAGAAAAAGAAAACAATGTAACAAACACCACCGGGGTTTCTTTTTAAGGCATGACAAATAATAATCACTAGACGCATAAAACAATCATTCATTTTAAATAAAAGATAAATATGTATATAGTAAGTTGAAGAATACTAATATTGTAAGGAATAAATACAATTTTGTGTGTGTATATATTCGTCTTTGGATAGTAACACAATTGTACGGACAACATATTGTGATAGAGTAATGAGGCAGGAGTAAAACCAGTGTGTGTATGTGTATCAACATTATAGGAAAAAGTGCTTAAAGGAAAGTCAGTCAGTCAATCAGGCGGTTACAACAACATAGGACCTGCAACAACGGTCACGTTAAAAGAAAATACATGGTTATAATGATTAAGTATTGCAGAGCAGCAGTACAATGTTATTCAAGAAAGATATGTATCAATGTATATACAACAGGAATATATCTGAGAATTGCATCATATTCAAATAGATGTCTTACAAACAAGTATTTATTATTTATTATAGTAGACAACATTAGACATGATTAAGGTAAATAACATTCCAAATGATTGATAAATGATAAAAGTCACCACAATGGAAGAATCGAACAAGGAAACGCACACACACACACAAATATAATCCCATATGGTTTATTTCCTATGGATATAGTAACAGTTAAGTATAATTTAATAAATAAATGTTTATGAAAATGCAATGGAAAGGAATAATTGTAATGAATGATTTATAAGTAGTAATATATATATATATATATATATGTATATATACTTCTTTAGATTCACATATCTATTGTGCAGTTTGAATGTTGCATAGATGACAAGGTTCACATGATGATTAAATAGCGAGTACATCATCATCATCATCGTCGGCATTGCGTAGATTTCCACGTTTCTAATCAAAAAGAAAAAAAAAAGTTAAAAATAAAAAAATCAATAGATATTTACAAGTTTGAGTAAATGATTATGAACAGCAAAACAATATCTAAAATTGTTATGTTTGAAGCGATTGCGTGTTCACCTTGTCTGCGAACGGAACGAAGACTCTATGACCAATGACCAATAAGCTTCTAGCTGTTCTGATGCGTCCCAGCCCCGCTAACTAGGGAGAGAGAGAAGTTCAAGTTCGAAACGGGAAAATAGATTCCGCAAACAGCCAGAAGCACGAGCAATAATAACAGGCACAAATCAAACGTATATATACAGCAAAAATATTGTCCCATGGAATTGTTACAAAATAACATACTAACAGATACAACGAACCAATAGCGTTTAAAATTCTCCCAAGTGGGAAATACGACATGAAGGTGAAATGAGAGCTTTTGGCGCAAAAACAAGAAATTCGAATTTTCAAAACAAAATTACAAAAATAAGGTATTTACCAAGTGAATTATGGGGATCTGACAACCCCAACAAAAATCAAATGATAATTTAGCGGTTGGAATAGGTTATAAGATCGAAACTTAGATATAACCACTTGAGCTATAGACAATGATTTGACTGATTCAATGTTAGACGCCTTTAGGAATTTCTCAGAAGCTGAAAAAAGGCTAAAAACTACTTTGTCCTGTCAGATTTCAACAGAGATGTCCTAGAGAAAAATGATGGATTGTGTCAAGTCCTGGTTGAATAATTACCGGTTTGGTACTAGTTATAGCATGTTTTCAGAAAACTCTACATTATCAAAACCATACATAAATCTATCTTAAAGAGAGCAAGAGCGAAGATTGGTGCAATATAACGCAACCTCCAACGTTACAAAATCAAGCCATTAACCGATCAAACTCAACAATGCCTGAAGGCCTAGGCACGCATGCGAAGCCGCTATCTCCGACACATCACATAGCTCCACTACACCCGGTTAGCAATACTCACAGCCCATAGATCAGCCAAAGAGTCACTTGCCGACCCAACCAAGACTGACAGATATCAGACCTGATCAGTTTGGCCATAGCAGACAGGCAGCAGTGCCGGTTGTAGTGAACACCCTGATAAAGTGCAATGACAAGCAGACCCTCACATTAACAGTGAGTGCATCGTATGCAAACGATTAAAATATACCCACCAAAAGGCATGCACCTGCAGTTAAACAAACACTGATGGCGGCCAGTATGCCCAAGCAAAAATCATACTCATCAGCTGAATTCCCACAGCTTATAGTTCAACTCCACCCGTTTATCTTTGAACGGTTTCACGTACTGTCTACTCTCTCTCACTCTCTCTAATGTACTTTTCAATTTTCTCTCACGGTACTTGTTCGCCATCGGACTCGTGTAAGTATTTAACCATGGAGTCTACTACTCACTTTGGGCGGTATTCACAAACAGCGCGGCCCCAACGGTAGCTCGGAGCAGAACTGTCACATATGATATCTACCCCCAGCGGAACCCACGATACGCATTTTATCCTGTTTGCGATTTGTCATCTGGATGCACCTACATCTTGTTTTTGATATTAACATATTATCAGTGGCTATCTGAAATTTAAAAATTAGGGAATAACTAATCTGTATTTGAATAAGTACTGCCGTTCGAGTATCAATGTGAACATCAATACTGAGACCAAGATACATCCAGTTAACGAGGCCCAAATGGATCGAAACCATTACCATACGTTCTGCTAGTAGCGACAATTTTAATGTAATAAAACTTTGTCACTAAATAGTAATACAGAAACATCCGCTTAGGATGCAGCATAAGTCAGAAAATACTGATCAAAATCCAATCGTGAATATCGACAATGAGGGTGTTAAGTTTGTTTTACATTGTTCCCGCTCATTCCTTTCCTACTCTTTTGTATGTTGGTTTATACTACTTATTTATATTCAGTAAGCAGTTGTATGCCCAACAATTTTCACAATCATGTTGTAACTCAGGTTGTACTGTAACATTCTGAAATGTTCACATATATCTCTAACGTTTATTTTACTTATCATTGTATTTATCATTATAATCACTGTAATTTAATTGCTGTAACGGTTATCCACAGTTTTATGCATTTGTTTAAACGCAACAGTTTCCATATTGTTTGCTCTTGGTTCGAGTTTCGGTTGTTCATAAACTGTTATCAAATTTAGACACAGCTATCGGCTGTCTTTGGACTATCGAAGCCTTTACTATTTTCATTCTTGAACGACGCGTTTAAACGCCTAGACACCTCACAAGTTGAGAACCGCCTTTGTAGACAAATCGTTGTTTGGGAACTTCGATTTTGCGCGTATCTCAATCGGGGTTACTTCGACGCTTCGATAGAATTAACAGTTCTCAACTTTGGTCTCACTTGGTGTGGATACAGTTCTGAACTTTGGTCCTAATTGGAGGGAATACTTGCTGTAACGAATTTGGTCGGAATCCTGTTTGGTTCATTCATCCCAACGATGACTAAAACGAGAAGAATGAAGTACAACGATGACAGTTCCCAAGACACAAACAATTCCAGTGCTGAAAATATTATTCCTTCAGTTTCTAAGGTGAATTCACCTATTCCTTTAAATCTTGCCTTTGATATTGTTAAACCTAACCCCAAAGACAGTTGCTCGGTAGGAGACAACTATGTAGAGACTAGATACAGCGTAGAAGACGAAGTGGTTTCTAGGGATAAGGAAGTAGAAAAGATTGAGCTGGAGATTAGAGAACTCCAACTACGCAAGCGATTGTTAGAGCTAACTCCGAACTCTTCAAACAAAGTGAGAAGACCTAGGGAGACTACCGAGCTGTCGGGGTCTCGATCCGAGGATAAGACTTCAGTAGTTACAGCAAGTCACCGACACACCAATGTACCTTCAAGCGATGAAATGCAATTCAAAGCACAGGTAGATAGCGTCAAGGCGCTATGTATGTCAGTAAGCTTACCGAAGATAGAAATCACGAAATTTGACGGGAGCCCTCTGAAATTTTGGACGTTCATGAAGGGATTCAAGGTTAACATAGCTGACAGAGTAAATGATGACACTCAGAAATTAATGTACCTGATACACTATTGCGAAGGTATAGCAAAGGATGCTATAGAACACTGTGTTTTATTACCAGAAAAGGAAGGTTATACTGAGGCAATTAAAATTCTACATGAACGGTTCGGCAGACCACATGACATCGTGGAAGCCTTCTTAACAGAACTGTTAAGTGGATCACCATTGAATCAAGACGACATAACGGGCCTACAGAAACTGACAAGACTCATGACTAACTGTAAGATAGCTTTGTCACAGATGGGCAGAAATGCCGATCTGGATTGTTCGACCAACATAAAACGAATAGTGAAACAACTACCACGTAGTATACAGTTTAAATGGGCGGAGGCCGCAGACAATATTTTAAGAAAGGGGCTAGAGCCCAATTTTGATTATTTATTGCAATTCTTAGAAAAGAAAGTGTCAATCGCCACAAACACATACGGACAGTTAGCAAGCGGAAGCTATAAAGCTCAAACGACATCGAACAACCGGTCGGCTTCCATAAGAGCTAAGATCCATACTTCGTCGATTAAAGGAACAGACCATTGTGTAATTTGCTCGGATGCCCACGAAGTCGCATCTTGCCCTCAGCTGCTGGCAGTAAGTCACAACGAAAAAGTAGAATTGCTGAAGAAGTTTAAACTTTGCTTTAATTGTTTAAAACCCAATCATCGAGCCACAGACTGCAGACAACCCGTGTTGTGTGAAATTGATGGATGCAAGCGACGCCATCATAGAATTCTTCACAACACAGAACCTGATGCTAAACAAGCATGCTGTAACTCTACTCATACTACTGGAACGTATTTAGGCTTTGTACCAGTCAGGCTACATGGTCCTACAGGTTATGTGGATACCTATGCATTGTTAGATAATGGCTCAGACTCGACATTACTGCTTAGTGACGTGGCAAAGCAGGTAGGAATTTCTGGTACAGTGACAAGATTAAACATATCTTCGGTAATTGGAGCGTCATCTCAGAACGCTGAACTTACCAATTTTGAAATTGAGTCTTTAGATAAGACCAACAGAATAAAAATCGAAGGTGCATATACTATAGATAACCTACCTATTAAAAGAGCAGAAATCCCACCAACGGACTTCCAAGAAAGATGGAAACACTTGAAAGGTGTACAACTACCCACCATAGCCTGTGATAAGGTTGGTTTGTTACTTGGTGTTGACGTTCCAGAGGCTCACTGGGTACTCGATCAGCGTATCGGAAAACCTAAACAACCCTATGCTTCACTAACCATGTTAGGGTGGGCTTTATTTGGACCAACGGGTCAACTTAATAAAACTTCAGTCTTCATGAACTGTTTAAAAGCGAAAAATTCCTTTGAGGAGGATATTCTCAAATTATTTGAACATGAATTTTCTGAAAATAAGTACTCTGATAAGGTTACCATGTCCCTATGTGATAAGACCATTATGGAGATTACTGACAAACAAACAGTATTGCTCGATGGACATTATCAAGTGCCGATACCCTGGAAGGTGGATTGGCACTCACTTCCAAGGAATAAGCGCGAAATAGAAAAACGATTAATTTACCTACGTAAAAGGTTGCTAAAAGACGAACAGCTTCGGAAACAGTATACTAATATATTAGCTACCCACGAAAGTAAAGGATATTTGTCTCGAGTAACTCAAGCTATCGAAGAAGAAAGGTATTTTATTCCACATCATCCCGTATTTAACCTTAAAAAACCAGATAAAGTTCGGATAGTCTTTGATTGTGCTGCTAAGTTACAAAACAGGTCTCTAAATGATTGTATATATTCTGGACCAGATCTTACAAACGACCTAGTGGGAGTTTTGCTTAGATTCAGAAAGCATAAGATTGGATTGTCAGCAGACATTGAAGAAATGTTCCTCCAGGTACATCTACCCGAAAAGGATACAAAGGCCTTCAGCTTTTTATGGTATCCCGATGGCAATCTTGATTCTCTTCCTGAGGTCTATGAGTTGCATGTACACCCTTTCGGGGCTACGTCCTCGCCGTTTTGCGCTACCTACGCTTTAAGACGTACAGCTACAGACCACCGAGATTTGTTTGATGAAAAAACCCAGTCCACCTTACGAGAAAATTTTTATGTAGACGATTGTCTAGTCTCAGTAGAAACAATACCAGAAGCTGCCGAGTTAGCAAATAACCTAATAAGACTCGTTGCGCTTGGAGGTTTTCGTTTACATAAATGGGTTAGTAACGTAAATGAAGCGCTGAATGACGTCCCTATAGGTGATAGATCAAACAATTTGGTTCGTATACCAGGTTCAACAGAACGTATACAGAGAACTTTAGGACTTTGTTGGCACATGCAATCCGATTGTTTTGCATTCGACGTAAATCTTCCCGAATGCCCGATCACTAAGAGAGGCATTCTATCATGTGCATCATCGTTATATGATCCGCTTGGATTTCTAGCCCCTTTATCACTTACCCCTAAACGAATTCTGCAACAGCTATGTCGTAAAAACGATGGGTGGGATGAGATGATAGATGAAGAGTCACGATTGAGTTGGGAAGGTTGGTTAGAAGCAGTTGCAGGTGTCAGAGATCTAAGGATACCACGATGTCTCAATATTGGATCGTACAATAAGGGGCAGATTTCTTTACATCTGTTTTCGGATGCTTCAGAAAGCGGTTATGGAGCCGTACCCTATATGAGAGTACAATATGATACAAGTATAACGAGATGTAGCTTCATCCTGGGCACCCTTAAAATTTGTCAGTGTTCCTCGCCTTGAACTACAAGCTGCAGTACTGTCAGTGAAGTTGATGAGGCAAATAGTAGAAGAAATAAAGTTGAACGACCTGACTGAATTCTACTTCTGGACGGATTCTATGATAGTATTAAACTACATCCTTAGTACGGCGTCGCGTTTCAAGACATATGTAGCTAATAGAATTAACTTCATTCACGAGCGAACTAGACCCTCTCAATGGAAGTATATACCATCATCCATTAATCCTGCTGATCTAGCTTCCAGAGGAATATGTAAGTATGACTCTAACTGTATCGAAGCTTGGCTCTCAGGTCCAGAGTTTCTAGCGACTGAAAAGGATAAATGGCCTGAGTATAAACGGAAAAAAATATTAAGTTTCCCAGTCGAGCTAGAGTTAAAGAACGCCACAACTTTGGACACCATGACTACAGTTCTTCCCTTTGATAGATTTATATCCTATTTTTCGTCATGGATTAAACTTAAACAAGGCACAGCTTGGCTTGCCAGATTCAAACGATACCTCTACAATAAAACGATTGTAAGTGGACCCCTTACGCTTAACGAACTGGAAAATGCCGAAAAAGACTTATTAAAATACGTACAAGAGCAAGAATTCACGGAATTTAGGCAATGGATTAAGCGACGCAAATATTCTGAAAGTATTTCGCCCAAGAATCAAATTATTAATAAGTTACGTCCAATCGTAATCGACAACCTCATTCGCGTAGGAGGACGTCTAAATAATAGCGACCTTCCATTAGAGCAGAAACACCCGATTATTCTACCCAGTAAACACCCTATAACGGAGCTTATCATTCATTACTACCATCAGGCTGAGGAGCACATGGGAGTGTACCACACACTATCTGCCTTGCGCAAAAAGTATTGGATCTTAAAGGGGACTGTGGCAGTCAAAAGGATCGTACATAAATGTATAAGCTGTCGCACTAGATCAGCCAGGCCGATGTCACAACTGATGGGAGACTTACCATCTACACGGATAACACCAGACTTCCCGTTCGCGACGACAGGAGTAGATTATTTTGGCCCGATCATGATCAAAGAGGGACGCAAATCTCGAAAGTGTTACGGTTGCCTATTTACATGTTTCAACATCCGAGCAGTTCATATAGAAGTTGCTTGCGCCTTATCAATCGATTCCTTTCTAATGGCGTTGTCTCGCTTCTCAAATCGCAGGGGAATACCGAAGAAGATATAAAGCGATAGAGGAACCACCTTCGTTGGGTTAGAGAAGGAGATACAACTTCTATTACCGGACTTTAAGGATAATAGGGTAGCTAAGGAAATGATTCGTCGGAATATAGAGTGGCACTACAACATCCCTTACGCAAGTCATCGTGGAGGGATATGGGAAAGATTAATAAGGAGCATACGTAGAATTTTGAGTGCTGTATCTTGTGAGCAAACCATGACCCACGAGACGCTCTCCACTTATCTGACCGAAGTAGAAAGAATACTTAATGATAGACCTTTAGTCCCAGTTTACGATGACCCAGAACAACTCGAGACATTGTCACCTAATGATTTACTTTTGTTGAGAAAACCTCACCTTCATCAGATTGAGATAAACCTACGTGAGCGTTATTCACGACAATGGCGACAAGCACAACTGTTGGCAACTACATTTTGGCGTCGGTGGATAAAAGAGTATTTACCACTCTTACAGACGCGAACAAAATGGACACAAAGAAGACGAGATCTACAAGTTGGCGATCTAGTCTTGGTTATTGGAGACACTTACGCGCGAAATAACTGGCCCAAAGGCCTAGTGGTAAGTATTGACCCAGGAGAAGATGGTCTAGTGAGACAAGCGAAGATCAGAACGTCGAAAGGTATAATTATTAGAGACATACGTAAAATTTGTTTATTAGAAGGGGTGGACGACTGAACAGTAGAGGATAGAGAGACCTTTCGGAGTGACTGTGGCTAGAGTAAATTGTACCATTTTCACCTCTGAACGTTTTACGTTAATACCTAATCAGCGAAAGTAAGGAAAGATATGCTGTCTTTGGGGGGCGGTGTTAAGTTTGTTTTACATTGTTCCCGCTCATTCCTTTCCTACTCTTTTGTATGTTGGTTTATACTACTTATTTATATTCAGTAAGCAGTTGTATGCCCAACAATTTTCACAATCATGTTGTAACTCAGGTTGTACTGTAACATTCTGAAATGTTCACATATATCTCTAACGTTTATTTTACTTATCATTGTATTTATCATTATAATCACTGTAATTTAATTGCTGTAACGGTTATCCACAGTTTTATGCATTTGTTTAAACGCAACAGTTTCCATATTGTTTGCTCTTGGTTCGAGTTTCGGTTGTTCATAAACTGTTATCAAATTTAGACACAGCTATCGGCTGTCTTTGGACTATCGAAGCCTTTACTATTTTCATTCTTGAACGACGCGTTTAAACGCCTAGACACCTCACAAGTTGAGAACCGCCTTTGTAGACAAATCGTTGTTTGGGAACTTCGATTTTGCGCGTATCTCAATCGGGGTTACTTCGACGCTTCGATAGAATTAACAGAGGGAAATAAAAACCTTTATAAAAGTCAAATCATCAATTGTTGAAGGATTTAAATCAGTAGGGAAAATCACAAATAAATTTTCACATACCGGTGGTAATCTAGATAAAGGTGATTTGAATGGTGATTTCGACAAATTGGATTGATAACTCGATGGAACTGTTAAAATGAAAATAACATACGAATGTAAATGTGTGTTAAATTAAGGAGAAAAGAAATGAAAATTCATCATGAAAGAGTATTAGTATGCAATGGTATTTGAAGATTATTTAATTCAAAACATCAAAAAGTACCAGTACAAGATTGTGCATTTCAAGTTAGGTCATTTCATTACTGAAGATCTTCAGTCGTTACTAAAGAGGGAAACTTCAGTTAAACAGTAGAAAAAATATCCAGGGAGTACTTATTTCCCCTCTACCACTACGTGATTTGAGTCGACAACTGCATCTCTGTGCTAATGTGGTGTGGCAACTCGAACTGATGTACGTACGTACGAAGTTCTACGTTGTTACTGACTGACTATTTCGTTTAACCATAGGATATCTTAACAGTACCAATCCTAAATCCCAATGTCAGAGATGGAACCCACAATTTTTAGACCTCTCAGCTAGCTTGTTACATTTACACCAGTAAGTTAGCACATGTAGTGGGGTTACATTTAAAACTTCAATTAGTTTGCTCTATTGATCAGTTAAAGTAGTATGTGATTCCTCATGATTAAAACAACACCTAGATAACAGACATCATCAGTCAGTAATAAAAAAACTCATCACAATAAACATAATGTTAAATGATGTAGTTGCTTAAGATTCATACCAAACAAACATGCAGATAATTAAACACTTACTGACGACTTACCATGACTTTTATTCAATTGGAAACGACCAGTACTATCATCACCATTGATACCATTCGTGTTACATAGATTTGTATCATTATCAAGAAAACTACCAAAATCCTTGCTTAAAAATGATGCCATTACACTGTTTAAATCCATACTGGACACATTACCATCATTTTCATTTAATGGTGTTGTCGTGTCTATTTCTGGTGTTGTTGGGTGACTCAATTTCGATTGAACATTATCTAATAGATCAAAGAAAAAGATTCCATTTAGAAAAAAAAACAATAAATAATTTGATAGTAATCTTTATGGTGAGACTATAATTTATGGACGACCTTTGAGCAACTCCAAAGTGACTTTGAGAGTGTTCAACAACTTACCATTGCAAAATAGGGGTTATAAATCTATGTGAAAGATATAGATTATGATTTACAGTTGATAGTTAGAACTAGGAATTAGATCAAAGGGTTTCATCACAAACTGACATCAGCTATAATACCAAAACTTTATTTAACACCAAATGGATGAATGAATTTCGCGCCAAAATCCAAGATCTGTTATTCTAAATTTGGTTGTTTCGTTCATAGATTATAGTCTCACCATCTTTATTACAAACTGACAACATAATGTGTAAAACTGTTGAGGATATTAGAATGCATTGAACTAGTGTTTTATTCCAATATGATACGATATATTTAGATCACTGAGTTTAAATATAACATAGTTTATACGATTCTGAGGAATGTACATTTTTGTAAAGTTTTATTAAACTAGGGAATTAAGGGGTTCACCTAGGGGGACTTGGAAAACCCTCATTCCAAACCAATGGTGCATATGTGCTCCAGGATCCTAAGGAAACAAATGGCGTATGAACCCAATTTTGGCGACCGGCTACCATACGACTGCATCTCCTTACGTTGCTCTACTACCTTATGGATTAGACCTTTAGGTCGAAGGCTTCGGGTGTGACCCCTAAGTAAACCACCTGATTCGGTCTGGGCACGCGGGCACTATCATAGGCCCAACTCAAATCGAATAGCTTATGTGGCGCATATATATTTGGTGCCTCCTTGTACCAATCCCTATGTGTTTAAATAAGTAAACAAATGTCCCTGTTTACTTGTCAATAAATAGGCATAAGTTTTCAGTAGCTTTATTCAAATTGGAAAAATATGACCAAGAAGTAAAAGAGTGAATGATAGTTGAGCCGAATCGCAAAAATACTAAATAAGTGGCTGTTGGGTGATCCAGAAATTTTCTCGCAAAAGACAAGCAAAGATCAGGAAACGCTAAGAAGCACTTTATCCAATCAGCGTTCACTAGAAGTTTTAGCCAGAAACATCAAGGAAGTGAAACGTCACATGTAGAGGTTCTGACTGACTGATTGCTATACTGCTATTATGTCTAGTAGCATTTCAGAATCTTCAAGCAACTCAAGGACATCTAAAAATATTATAAAAACCCTATATTTTCTGTATTAAAATGAACCTTTGGAGTAAAGTACTTCACGCATACTTTGCACCTTCTCTCCTGTGTTCAGGTCGCTGTATAGTTCTAGCTTGGGGATTACAGAATAGCTTAGGAAACGAATATAGCGTCCAATTTGCAAGACTTATCAGTGACTAGTTGATGTAGACATCTTTGAATTACACTTTGAATAGAGACTGGTGATTCCAACCAACTCATCAAATCGAAGTACACGAACCATATCTCATGTCTATTTTGATACGTTGAGTGATTTAGATATAAAGACACTTTCATATGAGATTATATATATAAATATATATATAAATTCGATCTGTTATTCACTAAAAAGTACCCTAAGTTTCTCATTCATACGATACTAAGCTTTACGGTAACCATTTGATGTGTAATTCCTACAATAAATTAAGAAACACTAGGATTATCCGTATGGAGATTGTTGAGTCTTGATTGAGATCATGAATCAATAAATGTTAGACCACCAATGAAAACCTGGATGCCGTTTCAGTGGTCTATTGGTTAAGCATTCACACAAGAGACCGAAGATCCTGGGTTTGAATCTTGCGCGCGGGATTGTAGGTGCGCACTGCTGAGGAGTCCCATACTAGGAAGAAACGGCTGTCTATTGCTTCCAGGTTTTCAATGACGGTGCAACATTGGTCTATTGATGATCTCAATCAAAATACTAAAATGTTCCATGTTTCTTAACTTTGGACAACCAATTTAAGGATATTCTGTGTATTTGTCTACGGGATGAATCAATATTAGTTTATAAGTTCAAATTCGGTCAACAAATAACACATACAAGTAAACTTATCTTACACTATTCAGGGATTCATCAAAAATGATTATCAACAACTGGACTCAACACAAAGAAATTATATTTGAGATAATCTCAATGATATAAACTTAAATCATTCCAATGTTTGGCCAAGAGCAAACTGGTCTTTTAACAAACAGAACTACACTAAACTGTTATCGAGTTACATTCATATGTTAATTTTTAGAGATAATACGTTCTTCATTTAAATTTTCAGGAGTTGAACTTTTACAGAGAGATTCACTTGTTGACTTAGAATGTGATGATGAAATAGTTCTATTTGTTGAAGACGCTGACAAAATGCAGTCTTCTGATCACTCTAAGCAACAATGCAAGCATGTTCAACATGCGATTCTCTCCACAGAAATGCAAAATGTTGCTTCAGGATTGGATTGCATCGACAACCGAACTAATGATAGGGAGTGAAGTATTTGAGCGTGTCGACCGCTTCACTTATCTTGGAAGTCTCATCAGTCCTTGTGGTCTGGTGCGTGACGAAATCTCAGCACGGATACAGAAGGCTCGACTTACTTACTTACGCTTGTTACTCCTAATGGAGCATAGGCCGCCGACCAGCATTCTCCAACCCGACTAGCTTTTGCCAATTCGCGTCATTTATGGAGTAGGCGAGATATCCGTCTATGAACCAAATGACGAGTTTACTGTACAGCAGTTCGTTCCGCCCTACTTTATGGCAGTGAAACATGGCCTGTAAGAGTAGAGGATATTCGTAGGTTACTGGTATTCGATCATAGGTGTCTTCGAAGCATTGCTCGTATATACTGGGACCATGGAGTAAGTAGTGAAGTTGTTAGAAAACGCATACTAGGTAAGGATGGCGAATCAATTGATGAAGTGGTGAAACTTCATCATTTGAGATGGCCGGGACACGTGTTACGTATGCCCAACCACTGACTGCCTCGACGTGCGATGTTTTGTGGTTCAGGAGTAGGTTGGAAGAAAGCTAGGGACGGAAAGACCAAAACATGGAACAAATCCATGAAGTCACTGACAAGTGGACTGAGTCATGCTGGTAGGTGTAGACTACCTGATTGGGATCTGCGAGACGATATAAACCGATGGTTAGAGACCTTGAATAATATGGCTCAAAATGGTTTGCAATGGCGCAGGTGCATCCATTCTTTGTGTTCTTCCAAATTCTAATCTTTTGAGTTCTTCATGTCCCTCTCTTTTTTCTCTTTCCAAATTTATTTCACTGTATTATACTTCTTGAATAACATCTTCAAACCCTATTGTTTCCGATTACTGCCTATACTTTTGCTACCTCTAGCACTACGGGATTCGAATCGACAAATGCATCTCTGTGCTAATATGGTATAGCAACTTGAACTGATGTACGTACGTACGAAGTTGTTGCTAACTTACTGTTAGTTTTTTGTATAATATAGATGATTATAGATTAATTGAGATAAATGAGATGGAATTTTATTTCTAAGTGCTAAATAAAATTTGGAGATGAAGCCGAACCGAATGAAGAAAAACAGAATTCTATACAAAAGCTAGACGGGAAATTTCCACAAGAGAAAATATTAAGTACACACAACTGTACAACTATTTCAGTCTAGTTTGAAGCCTATCATAAATAATGTGAGCTAATAATCTCACAAATATAATTAAATTCAAAGCGCATAGATTCTCATCGAGAATACGATCATATTGAAGTTAACTTAGTCAAAACAATGGTTTAGTGTTTTGGGATTTTTAATCAAAACACAAATTTTAAATTAGAAAAACTCAGCAAATCTCTACAGACGTCAGTCACTTACAACGTAGGACCAGGCACATATATGCATCGGTCCAAGTTGCTACACCTCATTAGCACAACAACATGAACACCGAATTCATGGAAGTAGTTATTTCAATGGTAATAATATATAAAAGAAAGATCGCAATAAGGATATAGTATAGGAAGAAAGAATTAGTTCGTACAAAAGATATGAAGCGATTTTAATCTCATAGTTTAAAGAAAGAAAGTGTATACACCTACACCACTGTGAGTAATGTCACCCAGAGTCTCCAACCATTGGTTACGATAGTTACACGGACCCCAACCAAGTAGTCTGCACCTATCAACATGGCTCAAACCAGAAGTTAGTGATTTTGTGGACTGATGCCACGTTTTGGTTTGGCCACCCCAAACTTTCTTCCAACCATTTCCAATACCGGATAGCATTGCACGTCGTGGTAATCGGTGTTCAGGCATACGTAACACGTGGCCCAACCATCTCAGTCGATGAAGATTCATAACCTCATCAACTGATTTACCATCATTCCCTAATACCCTGCGTCTAACCTCACTATTACTTATCTGGTGATCCCAGCAGACGCCAGCAATATTTCTAAGGCATCTGTGGTCAAATACTAATAGCTTACGAGTGTCTTCTACTCTTAATGGCCATGTTTCGCTGCCGTAAATTAAAACAGAACGGACTGCCGCGCAGTATACTCGTCCTTTTATTGATAGACGGATATCTCGCCTTCGCCATAGGTGACGTAAGTTGGCAAAAGCCAATCGAGCTTTTCGAATCCGTGCTGAGATTTCGTCCGATACCAACCCATTAGGGCTGATCAGACTTCCAAGATAAGTGAAGTTGTCAACGCGTTCGACTAATTCATTCTCTATCTTTAGTTCAGGTGTTGACGCAGATCAGTCCTGAAGCAACAACTTCCATTTAGAGGGGGAGAAACGCATCCCGAACATCTTGGCATTGTTGCTCAGTGCTACCAAAAGACTATATTTTATCAGCGTCTTCACCAAACAAGACTATGTCATCTGTGTACTTTAAGTCGATAAGTGGACCTCCTGGTAGGAGATCAATGTCCGAAAATCACCTTAGTACATACTAAATTCTATATTATTGACAAGAAAATAATAATGGTAATGAAGAATATTGAAAACGACAAAACATACTTGTTTGAGAACACTGTACCGTTGATTCACCCAAGAATGGTGTAGATAGTGGTGATATTGACGATGAAGATGATGATGAATGTGATAGATCTACACGATTTAAAGTTTTATGTTGTTGTAATGTATGACTGGTATCAATGCTAGTTGTTATATTAGTAGAATTAGTTAAATGATGATTTGGACTTCGTTCAGTTGATGATGATGACTGATATATATCACGATTAAATAATAAGTTGGATTTCTTTCTTAATAAACTTGATGAAGAAATAGCATCATCAGTAGAATTTTTTGTTGATAAGTTAACTAATGTTACAGTTGGTGATAAATTTTTGATTCTGCAATAAGAAAAAAAAGGAAATAAATAATTCTGATGTAAATGAAACTAACAGAGCCAGAGAGTCACAATTGCTTGATCACTGGGTGGGGATCAATCAGTTGTAATCACATCTCATTCCTACAGGAGGTCGGTCACGGCCCGGATAGCCTAATAGTAACGTCTCTGACTGTGAAGCTGGGTGACATGGGGTCAAATCCGTCAGGGAGCACCAGTTCCCTCAAGATTGCAGGTATACCTTGCTGACGAGTGCCAAGTAGCACGGAACCCGGGTCCAGGGCTTCCTGTTGACTGCCTCCAACCACCATCTAAGAGCCAGAGAGTATTTATAAATGATCCATTTTATGTTATATTGTTGGAGGTAGTTGAGAGGGAAGCCCTAGACAAAGGTCTCGTGCTAATTAAACCTCATCAGCAAGGTGTGACTGAAATCCCAAGGGAACTGATATTTCCTGTTGATGTTTTCTGCCGATCAAGTTGTATGGAGAACAAACCTTACAGGGAACATCAATCCCTGCAAATTTGCAGGTACATATTGCTAATGGTTGTCACCTAGCACTAAACCTATGTCAAACAGTGTTTTCAGCCGACACAGCATGTCAACATAGTGATAAGAAATCATCAAGACAAATAGCAGTAGAAATATTAACAGAAGATTATTGATAGGAGAAAAAAATTGGGGATAAACAATATGATTCAAGAAGAAAGAATGATCAGTTTAGGGTTGTGGAGATTGTTGAGTTTTGATTGAGATCATGAATCGACCAATGTTAGACTTTCATTGTAAACCTGGAAGCAATGGACGGCCGTTTCGTCTTAGTATGTGACTCCTTAGAAGTGAGTATATACGATCCCGCGCGTGTGATTAGAACCCAGAATCTTCAGTTTCGAGAGCGAATACTTAACTTCAACTTGTAATGACACACAGTTGGTTTACATCTCATCCTCTCAGTGAATGACAGGTCCATCGAGAGAGAAAAAAAGGAAAAAAACTAACATATACACAAGCATAAATTTACAAAAAAAACTAAAGTAAAACTGTGTATTTACCTTGGATTTGTTGATCTTTCATCTGTCAACAACATTGGAGTATTTGTTCTTGAAGATGTACTAACTTTTCTTCGTGAATTCAATGTACCAGTTGAAGTATTCGTTGATGCACGAAATACTGTTTCACCAGATCTTAATGCTCGTAGACAACCTTGTGCAATTGATGTGCTATTATTATTGCATAATGATGTAGAATTATTATTATTTATAGAATTTGAAATACTGGATGTTAACGAATGGGATGGAACACATGTAGCCGATATCATAGATGATAGACTAGACGCTGGTGAAAGTGATCCATTTGTAGATGTCTCGTAATAACATGATGATGATATTGAAGACTGATGTTGAGTTTGTTGTTGTTGTTCTGTAAATGCTGACTCATCATGACCAGCAGTATTATTTAATGATGTATATCCACCGATACTAGGGCCGACGAGACCATAGCCGATACCAACACCACCACCACTACTGCTGCTGCAACCATTGTATGATGATGAAACAACAGTTAATGAACTGTCACGACTTGTTGTTGAACTACCTAAACTACTTGGTTCAGTTAGATTACCAATAATTGAAGATGATGATGAATTGGATGGTAGACGATTTAAAGTTGAATGTGTAACTTAATAATGGAATGAATAAAATAAAGTGTTTTATTCAACAACATAACTTTTTTTAAAAAGCCATGAATTATAGATATATTGCACTGAACATATTAATTAATAGATATAGATCAAAATACTATCTTTGATGTCAAGTTTGATACTGTAATGTTTGCCAGGTATTTTCTATATCGGTTACATTTTCAGTATGAAGGTTAATGTGTTTGTGATAAACAGATCATTAAGACCGCTAACAATAGATGTAGCACACAAACCTAGAAAAATATTACAATCAATATTATGCAGAGCAAAGGACACGATGGCAAACGGAGACAAACTAAATATCATCTACAAAGTTAGTTGCAGAAGTTGCGAAAAGCATTATTTAGAACAAAGCGACTATTCGTTCCGTGAACATCAGCTGGCGGGTTAAACGTCACGACATAGCTTGTCTCATATCACTGTATGTGAACAACTATGGACATGATTTCGATTGGGAAAACATCAAGATATTGAACAAAAGATATACAAAGAAAGCTAGAGAATTCTTAGAAGCATGCATCAACCAATAGGCATAGGATTGACCAAATATAACGATCAATCACGAAAAGGATAAACACCTCAAAAGTCACAGATGGAAAGTCAAGACAGACAAACAAACAACAGATAGAAACCTATGAACAAAAACTAACCAAATTCTAGGGCCACTGGAACAAGCAGTTAGTCAATCGTGAGGCAATTCCTATTGAATTATATGCTGATGACATTGTCAAGGTACACAACGAAAACTTCATGGTGAAGACTGATAAGATTATTATCCAGCTGACCAAAGTAGAAGAGAGGGTGAGGTCAAAAGTGGTAAATGAAAAAAAACAACTATGCAAACAACTAAGCTCGCTGGCTACCCGCCCCCTCAGTCTTCTCAGATGTTTAATAGTCACAAACAGATGTAAAACAGCTTAGAGAAATGGAAAGTCTATGTTCGCAAAGAGCAATAATGAAGACTTTAAGATATCATATTTAATAGTACACATCTATTAATGTGACAAAAAGGTTACAAGATAAAGACAAGCTAAAAACGTTATAGTTGAATATATGGTGATTAATTATTCTTGTTGATGGAGTTTTGTTCTCTGAACTGGATGGTTTGGTTGTGGAGCATTCATGATTCTTCTGGACGACATCATCAGTACAAACCTGAAGTATACTTCAAGTAGAAGTAAAATATTCAATTATTGCAAAAGTGTTAAGACAATTCTTTCTGATAAATATCTTTGTGACTAATTGTCTTTACAAGTCTTATTCAGTTAACTTTTGACCATATGGTAGATTGACCATTTCCTTAATGAATTAAGCAAAGTAAATCCAAGTCAATAAATCTGTTGATCTGAATCGTATGTATTTGGAAATTCTCAAGCAATAAAACAACATAATTTGTTATCGGTGATATTAGTACACGTAGACTACTACTATTATTACAAACACAAATTCGATTGACGAAATGCAAAAAAATTTTGAGAATACATGAGAATTTATAGAAGCAAAGCACTCATATTAACTGACAGTTCAATAAATATATCGGCAAAGATCCAATGTATTAATCAATATGAGAAAGAACAATCAAGTAAGTGGTTTTAAGTCAACAAAACGAAACTTATTAAGACAATCACAAAGAAAGTTATCAGAAAGAAATAATTAAGCATTTGTGCAAGAGTTGGAAGTCTTACTATAATAATTGTGAGTATAGGATCGTGGGGATCATTGGATTCCATTGCAATTATGAACAGATAAATGTCAAACCACCAGTATGAGACTCCACAGAGGTGCGCACCCACGACACCCATGCAGGATTCGAATCCAGGATATTAGGCCACGCTCTCAGATGCGCAACCCCTAGACCACTGAGCAAACATCCAACGATGTTAATGTCTAACTCCAATCGATCCATAACATCGCAAAACCATTTTCCATTGTCTTCCATGGGTTAGGGTCACGCATGAAAAACGTAGATGTGCACTGCCAAAGAGTCCCATACTAGAAAGAAACGGCTGTCCAATGTTTCTAGGTTTTCAATGGTGATTTAACTAAGATCGGATCATGGTTTCAACAATCAAACTGTCTAACTCAGAGAATATAAAACCAGCCGACTTTCTTTGTCATTTTTAAATGACTACATTCTGAGGTACATATATACAGAAGGAGATATTTCTCGAAACATTTCAGACCATAAATTTTTTACTACATTAAACACATAGTATTAAATGAAACTATTACTACTGTTATATATTTTTAGAATAATGTCATCACTTCATGATGCAATCTTAATACACTTATATTTAACGGAATATTTTGTCTGTTAAATACTAAAACTAATAATACCAATAATAACAACACACAAATGTATTACTTCTACCATAATATGACTTCCATTTCTCGGATAATATTTGTAAATTTCCTAATACACAGTCAGTAACAACGTAGAACTTCATACGTACGTACGAGTTGCTATACCATATTAGCACAGAGATGCATTTGTCGATTCGAATCCCGTAGTGCTAGAGGTAGCAAAAGTATAGGCAGTAATCGGAAACAATAGGGTTTGAAGATGTTATTCAAGAAGTATAATACAGTGAAATAAATTTGGAAAGAGAAAAAAGAGAGGGACATGAAGAACTCAAAAGATTAGAATTTGGAAGAACACAAAGAATGGATGCACCTGCGCCATTGCAAACCATTTTGAGCCATATTATTCAAGGTCTCTAACCATCGGTTTATATCGTCTCGCAGATCCCAATCAGGTAGTCTACACCTACCAGCATGACTCAGTCCACTTGTCAGTGACTTCATGGATTTGTTCCATGTTTTGGTCTTTCCGTCCCTAGCTTTCTTCCAACCTACTCCTGAACCACAAAACATCGCACGTCGAGGCAGTCAGTGGTTGGGCATACGTAACACGTGTCCCGGCCATCTCAACTGACAGTTTCCTAGCACACAACTCAACGTTTATTTTAGATTGATATTTTGCACTACTTATAAGTAGCATAACTAAAATAAGAAAATATGGCTGGAACGGAATTTAATCAGAGAGAGGTTTTGTGGATATTATAGTAATTTAATAGTTGAATTCCTGAGTCAATTGAAGCTAGACCACCATGAAAAACGTGGAAGCACTGGACAACCGTTTCACCCTAGTATGGGACTCCTCAGCAGTGCGCATCTAGCCTCGCTAGGTTCGCGAAACCATTACGTCATGGGTTCAAACCTTGCGAGGTGGGGTCGTAGATGTGCAATGCTGAGTCGCATACTAGAACGAGATGGCCATCCAGTGCTTCCAGATTTTTCATGGTGCTGATAATCATCGTCTTCTTATTACATTTTCGAAATAATGAATAAAATTTCTCTTTATCTACTCCAAAATCATGCTTTGATATTTGTTTATTATTATTGTTTCTGTTATTTTAACTGGGTGGTGATATGGGAATAACGAAAAAGAGAAAGTAATGATGCATAGAATGATATGTACGTATATATATATATATATATATATATATATATATATATATATATATATATATATATATGTAAATGTGTAAAGGGAAGGGAGGCCAATTTGTAGACAGTTACAAATTCAAAAAAAACTATACGTAATAACGAGACAAAAGAAAAATGATCGTATCGATAATGATTGTTCGAAATAACATGCATAATTGGCAAGTAGTATAAGTAACCGGATATAATCATCTAATTTGATCGATAATGTTCATTAATCAGCAGTAGTAGTAGTAGTAATGGTTAATGTCTATGATATACATGAAACTATTAACTAATTATATGTATTGCTTTTAGAACTAATTACCAGACAAAAAAAATGAACCGATATTGAAATTCAAAAAGTAGTTAGTAAAAGTACAAGATTAAAAATTTCAGATAGATTTGTTTAAAACATCCAGATTATATGAATGAAGAATATTCTCTTATTTTAAATAAATTCTCTTCAGGTTCTAAAATTATATATCCAAATGGGTAGATTAAGGGCAAAGTGCATTGTTTAAAGTTAAAGTATCTGAATTTAGAATTATAAAATGAAATAATGTTTGAATGATGGTAAATCAGTTGATGAGGTTGTAAATCTTTATCGGTTGAGATGGATGGGCCACATGTTACGTATGCTTGGACACCGACTACACCGACGTGCAGTGCTAACCGGTGTTGGAGATGGTTGGAAGAAAGTTAGGGGCGGCCAGACCAAAACGTGGCATCAATGCTTGAAGTCACCAACTTCTGGTCTGAGCCATTTTGGTAGATGCAGATTACTTGGTTAGGGTCCACGTGACTATCGTAACCAGTGTTTGGAGATTCTGAGTGAGAAGGCTCAAAATCGATCACAATGGAGTAGGTGTATACACTGTCTGTTTTCCCTTAAACTAAGAGATTAAAATCGCTTCATATCTTTCTTTTGTACGAACTAATTCTTTTTTCCTATACTATATCCTTATATGCAATCTCTCTTTTATATATTACCACCATTGAACTAACTACTTCTATGAATTTGGTGTTCATGTTGTTGTGCTAATGAGGTGTGGCAACTTGGACCGATGCATATATGTGCCTGGTCCTACGTTGTAGCTAACTGACTGACTAACTAGGATGACTCATATGTAATGTTAACTTGAATCAGTTTATACATTAAATGAAATTTTAAGATTCATGATCAGAATGAATATGGAATCAGATAGGTTGAGAGAAATAGTAATGCAACTACAAATTAGATCAAATGTTTAGCGTGTAAACATTCATATGAAATCAGTAGAAAATAATAAGGTCGAGGTGAGTGTTAAGTAGATGAATCATGGAATTGAGAGATTAATCGTGATGTTAAACCGATAATAATAATAATAATAATAATAATAATAATAATAATAATAATAATAATAATAATACAACGACTTCTGAATGAAAATAATAGAGATGACAATATCTGACTAAGAAAGGTTTTGAATACATTAGTCAAATTAGGTCATTCAATAGTTAAGATGATTATCTTTAATTTATATAGTATAACTTTAACCAACTTACTTTCCTTAAAAAACCTGAGAACTTTTCGGATCATTAGTGTGGATATATAAGTGTATAACTTGAGAGTTTACTGAAAAGAATATTCTTCATTCATGTAGCAGATTAGTCAGTCAGTCAGTCAGCTACAGTGTAGGACTAAGCACATATATGCATCGGTCCAAGTTGCCACACCTCATTAGCACAACAACATGAACACCAAATTCGTAGAAGTAGTTAGTTAAATAGTGGTAATATATAAAAGAGAGATTGCATATAAGGATATAGTATAGCAAGGAAGAATTACTTGGTAGAATGAAAGGTATGAAGCGATTTTAGTCTCATAGCTTGAAGGAAGACAGAAAGTGTATACACCCACACCATTGTGATGTATTCTTAACCATGTCACCAAGAGTCTCCAACCATTGGTTACGATAGTCACGTGGACCCTAACCAAGTAATCTGCATCTACCAACATGGCTCAGACCAGAAGTTGGTGACTTCAAGCATTGATGCCACGTTTTGGTCTGGCCGCCCCTAACTTTCATATAGCAGATGGAATTATTTGAATTCTAACCAATTAAAAACATTCAGAAAACGACTGATTAGACCTCTTTCATTCTGATTTGATAATTATGGAATTTGTCAACAAGGCTAGTGTATTATTCAAGAGCTTCTAGAACCTCAATGTCATGTATATTCCTATAATAGGCATCGCTTTTAAAAACCGTCAATTATAACCAACAAAGAGACCCAGCACAAATGTACGATAGCCCACGTTTTTACAACACATTAGCATAATGAAATGAAATGAATAAAATGTAATGACGAATGTGATATAGTGTTGTAACGATGATCATGATCAAGACTGACTCTATTGAAGATGTGGTTCAATAAGATATGTTTGGAGAGGTACTAGAAATCAAGATCTAGATCAAGATAGATAAGAATGCATTTGTGCAACTGTGAATGATTTTGAGCCAAGTGACATATAGAACCTCAGCCACTAATTTCATGAACGCACAGTATGGTTTTGTTTGATCATCTCTAGCTTTCTTCCAACTCATATATATCCCGTCTAACATTTGAAATCGAGGTAAGAGGCGGTTGAGCATACGTAACACATATTCCAACCACTTTATTCAACAAGGATGCAAAACTACATCAATCAATGACTCATTTGATCATTTCACAATACAAGAACAATTAGTCCAAGATATCATTTACACCTTATGGTTTCCGTTTGTAGGAAATGGTAAAAGACTAGAAACTTAATAGTTTATACATTACTAATCTTGTTCTATTAAAAGTTAATAAAACTAGAAAAGAAAAAAATATATATCCAAACTTACCTGAATTTGGTCGACTTAATAAAATTGGTCTACTAATTGTTAATCGTTTATTATCATTATTATTTTCATTATCTAATTGATTAAATCCATTAATAATATTAGTTTTATTTAATGCTTTTGATATTGATGAACTACGATGTGTTAAACTACTAAATGAACTACGTTTCCATGAAAATTTTGATTCTGTTTTATTATTATTACTAACATTATTATCCATTTTCATCTTTTCAAGATGATGATGATGATGACGATTATCATTGTCACCACCATCATCATCATTATCATCAACAACAACAGCAACAGGATTATCATTAATGATTGTATTATCAGTGTAAGTTGAATCATTTAATTCATCATTGACTTGTCCATAATTATTATCATTATTTTTACTTATATAATTGTCAGTAGTAATAGTAGTGGCGGCTGTAGTACTAGTAGTATTAGTAGTAGATGGCATCGATATTTCCAAACGATTAATTTTGTTTATTAAAGAAGGAATACGAAATCCATTTGATTTTGATGAATGTTTACCACGTTCAATCAAATCTGATGTTTGATTAAATATGGTACTGTTGGTTAGTGGGGATTCTTTGTTTAAATAATCAGTTGAATTCGATCTAGAATATATTTTAAAAAATGGAAAAATAGAATGTGAGCAAGCTCATAACGTAACATAAAATTGAACCCAAAAATCTTCACTTTTATCAACGAGTATGGCAATGTTAAGTCAATGAGTTGATGATAACCAATGGTTTCTATTCCTGCCAGTGAGGTGAATCCTCAAACAATGTTATCAAGATGAGCATCATAACATTTTGGTGAAAGGAGGTTTTGAATCAAAAATCAGTCAAATTGTGAGAACCGTTTTCAATCAGTAATGCAGGAATAAATTTGATTCCACCATGGATTATAACAGAAACATCATATTTAAATTCTACATGTTGCTGTTATATCATCAATGCGACAAAAGACAAAACATACGAGTATTGAACTGCTGAACTCACACGAATTATTAGTTTAACATTAGCAAAGGCAAAGCAATTCCCTGAACTTAAAAGATTTGAACAGTATGTATTCAGAATCCAAATCTGTTGGAAAGAAACCTAATAGTGACTACGCTTACATGCTAGATTTATACAACTGTTGGGAAGTACCTAAAATGTCACAATATTATCATGTCTACAGAACACGAAATGCTATTAATACCATTGTTATGTTTTATGATCGTCAATTTATGGTGGCTTGAAATACTGGTCAGTATCACATGTTATATTTGCCCAATCTGAACTCCGATTATTGAAAAATTCACTTACATGGCCAGTAGGTCCAGCGACCTTTTATATCACGACTTTATATGTAAACCGACAAACCACAAGGAGAGGCTTTAATGCTTATTGGTTATTGAGCGCCTTCTAACTCAGTAATCAATCAAAAGACATAGATAGTAAGGACATTACTTATCTACTGTATTCAATCCAACTATGATACAAAATTTATACAATAGTACGCTTAAAGTACTTGGAATACACATCAAATAAGAAATCATACTTTAGATACAATCATATCATAAGTGGTAGGGGGAGCAGTAAATAGTATATAAATACTTAACAATAATTAGAAAATAGTGAAAAGCATAACAACAGTCGACAGGTCTACTGAAACCATACAATACGAAGAGGATAGAATGTAACAATGCAGTTATTTACTCACTATATAATGAAAATATGAATAATAATCCGAAAAATAAGTCTGAAAGTTACAAAATTTTCAATATTTATCCCGTTATAACAACCGTAATAAAGATTCGATGGTATTTCGTGTAGAATGTTATATGAATGATAAGAAATAAGCTTGATAAGATTTAAGTTTCAGATTTTGTTAACTTATGTGTAGAACCTACATAGAAACATGTGTCTTACAGTCATTTATATTTTACATGGTATTTAATCACATTTATTGTTTTTTGTACAATAATCTTTAAAAAACGTGTATTATATTTCTAGAAAAAGCGAACATCTCTCATCGCTGACTGATAGGGTTCTGCTTTTTTGACATCTGTTGATTAGAAATTTTGATAGTTGAGATCATGGGTCAATTGAAGATAGATCACCATGAAAAACCTGAAAGCACTGGACGGTCGTTTCGTCCTATTGTGGGACTCCACAGCAGTGCATATCCACGATACCGCCTTACGAGACTCGAACTCAGGACCTATAAGTCTCGCGTGCGAACGCTTCAACTTCAACTAATCCGGGAAATTGAGCGTCACATCCACCATTGTCTTCAGTGAGTCACTATCTCACAACAGACCCGGTTGAACTCCACTGGTCACTGCTTCTCACTAGATAGGTCCTGGGTTCGAATCCCGCGAGGTGGGATTGTGGTTGCGCACTGCTGAGGAGTCCCACAATAGAACGAAACGGCCATCCAGTACTTCCACGTTTTCCATGTTGGTCTAGTTAAATTGACTCATGATCTCAACTAATAAAATTACTATAATATCCACAAAACCCCTTCAGATATTGATCACAAGCTCTTTGTGTTAATTGACACACGGTCATACTATTCACATCAATCAAGTTGATCTATCGTACATTTACACATTTATATAATCTTTTCCATTAGTTGTTAAAGCCTATCAATCCACTAGGGAGATAATAACATAAGAGAAAAAACCCTATGAGGATCATAGTACATGGAAGTTGAATGCTGTGAAAAAATTGCATCATACTCATCATGAGTATCTTGAAGGTTATGAATAGACACTGTTATGAAGCCCTAAAAACTAAGATGACACACTAGTCCCTAGTATTTAACACAATTTAGCAAACCAGTAATTCACGTTCATTTTTAATGGTTAGTACACTTGATGAAATATATGCATATGTCAATTTGAATAGTATAAATGGTCTAAAATTAACCTAAATTTGGATAAAATAAACATGAAAAACCAAACATTAAATTACGAAATAAAAAGTTCACCTTGTAGAACCATTCATTTGGAGCAAATCGTCACAATTAGAACGACCTTTAATATCCCCATTATTAGTAGTAATGGCAGTAGTAGTAGTAGTCACACCATTTAACTTTTTAGCACCATCAGCATTATGATTCATATTGTCACTGGTGGTAGATTTTTCTATTGGGAAACATTTGAATACTTCATCTAGTAATGATGAGCCTAAATCTAACCCCTGGTAAATATAAAAACAAGATTGTAGTGAGAGAGCAGTTACAAGTTACAAATACAACATCAAACTACTTGTGAGTAGTTAGCATGGAATCTGACAATCAAGCAGTATAAAGTGAGATGTTAGTGAAAAATGTATTCATCTAACAGAAGACTAGTTAAAAAACCATTACAAGTTAAGTGATATTGCGTATTTCGTTTTGTCTTAGCAGAGGACTCCTCAGAAATGTACACTCATTATTTTAAACTGAGTTGAAAATAAAATCATGTAATTTTACAATCTATTAATAAACTCAACAGAATACAAATTAGTCTTGAAATTTTAATGGTCAAGATGTCTCGCTGTTCCGCATTATCCCATAAAAACAAGTAATCAATGTTCAGAAGTAGCATTTACTGGTGATAAAACTTAAATTTTACCACTGATAGCTTACTGGTAATGACTCTAGCTTTAGAAGTTCAGTTGGGGATCAAAGTCGATTATGCAAAAGTGTACTTGGTAAATGAGTTGTGAAGGAAACAATAGGCTAGGATGCAGACAATTCAATGTTACTAACAGAAAAAAGCCTTCTTAAGCCAAAACAATTGACTTATAATACAACACTTAAATCAAGATATCCCCCTTTTTGAATTTTCCGCACTTCTTGTTTCAACCAAACTACTTATATGAAACAGACATATAGAAACGGATTGCTTCCCAGATGATTTATTCTTTTCTCTTCAATTAAATGTGACTAATCGTTGTGCTAAGGACACAAAATCAGGATCATATAATAACGATTTGTGAAATTCAGTTTATCTATACAATGTAGTATGAAAATCTAATGCCACTAATTATGAGTGACTTCGGACATTCTGCAGTTTGGATCAAAAATATTTACCTTCCTGTAGATGTCATCCCAACAACGATCGAATGGATCCATTATGGTCATCAAAAAAATCAAGAGTAAGAAAGCAGCAGCACCTGACAATATACCAACTGAAGCTCTGAAGTCAAACGTAGAAGTAACTGCAGACATACTGCACACTCTATTCGGGAAGAAGAACATGTGCCGACGGACTGAAAAGAAGGATACCTCATCAAGATATTTAAGGAGATCTGAACAAATGTGAAAACTACACAAGCATCACACTACTGTCAGTACCAGGAAACGTTGTCAACAGAGTGTTGTTGAACCGGATGAAAGATTCAATATACGCCCAGCTTTCAGATCAACAGACCGGATTCCTTAAGAATCAGTAGTGTACAGACCAAATTGCGACACTATGGATCATTGTTGGACAATCAATTGAATGGAACTTATCACTATACATAAACTTCATTGACTATGAGAAGGCGTTTGACAGTGTGGATAGGAGAACATTATGGAAACTTCTTCGACACTACAGTGTATCTGAGAAAATCGTCAACATCATACGACCGACTACTGTGCAAAGTGGTGCATAGAGCACAGCTGACAAATACATTCCAAGTGAAGACCAGTGTCAGACAAGACTGCCTACTCTCCCGCTTTCTCTTTGTTCTGGTGGTTGACTGGATCAGGAAGAACTCCACACCTCAAGGGGAAGCACGGAATACAATGGACAAGTTGGATGCAACTGGACGATTCAGACTTCACAGATGACCTGGCCCTTCTATCCCATACACATCAACAAATTCAGGTGCAGACAGCCAGTGTAGCAGCAGCATCTACATCAGTAGGCCTCAACATACACAAGGGAAAAATCAAGATCCTGAAATACAACACAGAGTAAATACACCTGCACTATTGCATGATATTCAGAGCCATGTCATTCCAAGTTCCTAACCTTCGGTTAAGCTAATCATGTGGATCCCAATCAAGTAGTCTACACCTATTAACATGGCTCTATCAAATTTTCAATGGTTTCATGGACTAGTGGTGATGCATTAATTTGGTCACCCTTAGAGTACTAAGCAAACAAGGTAAACTGGTCCATGATACCATGGGCATCAATAACTGAAGGGATCAGGAAACGTTTTACCCATACTTAACTATCTATAACACGGTATGAAATACTGACTAGAATATAAGTAGGTTGAAGGAAGGTGTTAACTATCAAGTCAGAGTAAAAGCGATAACCATGATCAACAGTTCAAGACTTCAAAAAAAGCCCGATCGCAGATGCATTTGTTCGGCGTGTTTCTCTAAATATTAATTGTTAATGTTACTTTCTATTAATCTATTTGAACCATAGTCTTAACAATACCACCATTTTTAGGTCATTTCTTTTTCAAATTTAGCCTACCTTCACTCATTTTCATTGTAATAATGTGACATATTTTTTTCAGAATGGGGGTTTGCAGAGATTGTAGTAATTTTAATAGTACAATTCATCAGTCCATGTAAGCTAGACCACTATGGAACACCTGGAAGCATTGGACGACCGTTTCATTCTAGTATGGAACTCCTCAGCAGTGTGCATCCACGACCCCACACTTAGGACTTGATCATAGGACATTTGGTCTCGCACACGAACACATAACCTCTTAACTACTGAGTCTTCGAGATTTTCAATGGTGGTCTAGCTTACACCGACCCATGAATTCAACACACTTTTTTCTCAAGTTCTACAATGTATGTATAAGGATAGAAAAATTAAAATATAACCCAATATTTTAACTAACTATTACTTATTACAATCTATGAAAAATAAAATATAATTATCTATTAGTATGCAATCATCATTTATAAATTTAAAATAGAAGACAATGGTGGATGTGTCGCTCAATTTCATGGATTGGTCGAAGTTAGACATTAACACCGTTGGATGCTGGCCGGCTCAGTGGTCTAATGGTTAAGCGCTCGCGCACGAGACTGATAGGTCTTGGATTCGAATCTCGCTAGATGGGATCGTTGATGCTCACTGAATGCTGAGGAGTCCCATACTAGGATGAAACGACCGTCCAGTGCTTCCAGGTATTCCATGGTGGTCTAGCCTCAACTGACTACTCATGATCTCAACTATTAGAAATTTTAATTGATGAAAAATTCCCATTATATTAAAAGCACAATTGTATGAACGAAGAATATTCCTTTCAATAATTTCTCATCAGGTTCTACAATTATAAATCCAGATTAATAATCCATAAAATTGGCCAGATTTAAGGCAAAATACATCATCATTTGGAAATGGTAATATGTGAATCAGGAATTGTTTGTTATATAAAAATAAAATCGTTAATGTTGGGGCTGACTAATATGAAGTGTTAACTTGAATCAGTTTATAAGCGAAATGAAATTGTGAGATAAATTATCAGAATAAATATGGTCAACATGGGGTAAGAGAGAGAGAGAGAGAGAGAGAGAGAGAGAGAGAGAGAGAGAGAGAGAGAGAGAGAATATTGTGATTACGAATCGGAAATTGCGTAATATGTAAAATAATTAGGTCAAATATAGTAGATTCAGGGGTGGATATTGAATAAATTCCTCAAAAGGAGGTTATCAAGTGTAAAGACAATAATAGTAATAATAATAATAATAATAATAATAATAATAATAATAATAATAATAATAATAATAATAATAAGTTTGGGACATAAAATGAACATTAATCAGATTATGTCACCACATTATAAGATTGACTATTAGCTAGTTGGCCAGGGTAAAAGGAGAGGCTGAACATACTTCTTTTGGATACAAAGCTCTGGCTTTTTGATCCGAATAGCAATTGCTTCAGCCGTCTGTAGGATTCGCAGTCTGACGGAATTAGGTAGACTGCTGTTGACACGATAAACTATTGCAAAAGATTGCTCCATGTTGGCTGCACGTCCTGTTTGGACTAAATGGTTAAGCAAAGGTGTTGTCAAAACTGTTAACGGCTCCTTCTTAGACCATTTAGTCCAAACAGGACATGCAGCCAACATGGAGCAATCTTTTGCAATAGTTTATCGTGTCAACAGCAGTCTACCTAATTCCGTCAGACTGCGAATCCTACAGACGGCTGAAGCAATTGCTATTCGGATCAAAAAGCCAGAGCTTTGTATCCAAAAGAAGTATGTTCAGCCTCTCCTTTTACCCTGGCCAACTAGCTAATAGTCAATCTTATAATGTGGTGACATAATCTGATTAATGTTCATTTTATGTCCCAAACTTATTATTATTATTATTATTATTATTACTATTATTGTCTTTACACTTGATAACCTCCTTTTTGAGGAATTTATTCAATATCCACCCCTGAATCTACTATATTTGACCTAATTATTTTACATATTACGCAATTTCCGATTCGTAATCACAATATTCTCTCTCTCTCTCTCTCTCCTACCCCATGTTGACCATATTTATTCTGATAATTTATCTCACAATTTCATTTCGCTTATAAACTGATTCAAGTTAACACTTCATATTAGTCAGCCCCAACATTAACGATTTTATTTTTATATAACAAACAATTCCTGATTCACATATTACCATTTCCAAATGATGATGTATTTTGCCTTAAATCTGGCCAATTTTATGGATTATTAATCTGGATTTATAATTGTAGAACCTGATGAGAAATTATTGAAAAGAATATTCTTCGTTCATACAATTGTGTTTTTATTAGAAATTTATTATTTTAAACAAGAATGTTTATTACAAATTGTAAATGTCTTCAAATCAAGGTCAATGAAAAGTTTTCTTTTTTTTCTAAGTAAAATAAACTTCTATAATGAACCTAACTACAAATATTGTATATCTTTGTATACAGACCTAGTCATTCAATGTATATATGGAGAAAAACAACTATTCATTTCGTAATTAAACAAATTCGGTAGAGAGAGGGAGGGAGGGAGTTAGGGTGACAAAGTAAATCCGAAATACAGTAATGCATAGAATCAGAACTAAATGAACGAAAGGAATGATTATCATATTTTGTCTCAACCTCCCCCCCCTTACCCTACTAGTTATTATCATTGATTTTATTCAGCTAATATAACAATAAATCTATTCGTCTGTGTGACATACAAACAAAGATTAATTAATTACAATGGAAACGTATCCTACAAGTTTAGATACCTTGAACTAAGATGATGAGAAAAGAAAGACATGGTAACAGTACATATTGACTAACTGAATTTAGTTCTAAGCTTTGTTATTTCATGTGAAATAAAACTATGAAACTATGAAACACTTTTTTTCTTCAGAGTATACATGATATGTGTCTTTCAAATAGACTAATAAATCAACTTGAATAGAATAGACAACTTTGTCTAATATAATGTATATTTCACGAAAAATATTGATTAACTATTATGCAATATGGTTTTATTTATAACATTTGCAGAAACTTATCCTATTGAATTAATGTATAATTCCAATCGTTTTGTATAGCAGTAGTCTATGTTAGGAATAATGAATTTTAAATTCAGAATGCGTTTTCTGGAGATTTTAGAAATTTCACTGGTTGAAATCATGAGTCAATTGAAGCTAGGTGTACGGCGGCGCAACTTCGTGGATTGGTTGAAGTTAGTAATTTAACACCATTGGATGCCGGCTCAGTGGTCTAGTTGGTTAAGCGCCTGGTGCGAGACTGATAGGTCCTGGGTTCGAATCTCGCGGGGGGCGGGATCGTGGATGTGCGCTGCTGAGGAGTCCCATAGTAGGACGGAACGGCCGTCCAGTGCTTCCAGGTTTTCCATGGTGGTCTAGCTTCAATTGACTCATGATTTCAACCGGTGAATGTTAAATTGTTTAGTTCTTAAAAAAGAAAATTTATTTAACCCATCTGATAAAATCTATGATTGAAATTATGAACCGATTACTGTTAGATCATTTTTGGAAACTCGGAAGCACTGAATGGATATTTATCCTAATATGGGACTCCTCGGCAGTGAGTGTCCACAATCTTGCGCGTGAACGCTTAAACTCTAAACCACTGAGCCGAACGGCATCCAGCGGTGTTAATCTCTACCATCGACCAATCCACGAAGTTGCTCCACCGTCCACCATTATCATTACTGAGTTAATATCTCACAACTGACCCAGTTGAACTTCACTGGTCACGGATTCTCACTAGAACTCCAAGAAATACCTCTTGCAGTTTCGTTCTCATAGCTGGATGGTTTGGTCATTCTTCTGAACGACATCATCAACACAAACTCCACGACCAAACCATCCAGCTCGGAGAACGAAACTCCATCAAAACATCTACCTGAGCTACAAATCTCCACCATCTCAATACCTCTTGCAGCCAGTCACTAGTGAGCATACGATGATTACTATCAAAAGGGGTTTTGTGGAGATTTTTTAGTAATTTTATAGTTGAACTCATGAGTCAACTGAAGCTAGACCACCATGGAAAACCTGGAAGCTCTGGACGGTTGTTTATCCTAGTATGGGAGTCCTCGGCAGTACGCATCCACAATCTTTCATGCAAACGCTCAAGCTCAAGACCTTTGGGCCGGTATAAAACGACGTTAATATCTAATCTCGACCAATCCACGATGTTACGCAAGCATCTTCTATTACCTTCGGTGGGTAGCCGCCTCATACTTGACACGATTAAGATCCAGCGTGTCGGATCGTGGACGAGCACTGCTGAGTCCCATACTAGAACGAAATGGCCCTACAATGCTTCCAGATTTTCGATGATGGTTTTATACTAATCGGTTCATGAGTTTAATGGAAGTCAACAATCTCCACGATCCCAAACTGAAATCTACTAATCAACTTTACAATGTTGTTAATTAACTTAAATAGGTATTGAAATAACAATATGCTATTTATATTTATCTGACTTTTCAAGGATTGATTTCCATAACTAAGAGATTTAGAGTACACACGTGACATTTTTCAATAGTGTAAATTTGCTGACAAAATACAGAGTGTCTTGAATCCTATGAATAATAATGCAAGAATTTTTAAGATATGTTTCTCTTTACGTTAATGTACAAGTCAAAGAGGTCGACCAATCAACTAGTCTTACAAACCGTATCAGCCTTGATGAAATGCATAAGATGAGTTAAATCATGAAATTACACACCTTAATCTATTGAGTTGTTTAGGGCACAAATCACTCATGATTGCCATGATGTATAATGGTGGCCAGTAAAAGAATAATCTGAAAAAAAATGTTAGGGGTGAGTAAATCAATACGTAAGATCGATCGATGCCCGACCGTTGTTGCTGCCTTGACGTGGTGGCCGGGCTTGCCTATCGTAATGAACCAATCGAACTATACTGGCTGGAACAATTGTTCCTCAAGGTCCTACCGCGCCAGACAGGTCGGCCGAAGAGCGGTAAGACTAAAAGCAACAAACCCAAGGTCCGAAGGAGAACTCCAACTGCTGGCTGTACAGATGTGTGACAGCAGTAAGGTGTTTCCTTCAGACAACCAGCATAACAGCGATGCTGCCTTCCCACAAAGAGAGATGGGGTTAGAATAGGTCGACCCTAAAAATGCACACCTCGCCTTATCCCACGGATATCTGTCTCCGACGGTAAGGTCTCAACAAGTACGGAGCTAACACTAAAATTACTCATAAAAAGGTCGTGTGTGACCGACCTCAACCAGTTGATCCCTTGGACAATGCGGTCACACTCTCAGGTCACTAAGACCACCTCTAACCCAATTTCCTTTTCAGGTACCTCTAGAAGAACCGTTCCACGGTATGGTCAACCAGGGAGTGATAACCGCCTTCATACCTCTAACAGCACTCAAGACCACTGACTGATCGATCGATAACGTTACAAATTTTGATCTGAGTTATGTTGGTGTTAAATCCCAAATTGTAATGACAACTAGAACATTAATGATCTCGTTACTACTACTATCACCATATTTATTCATGACTAAAATGTTTCAAATAAGTAGGAAAATTTTTAAAACAAAATACCAACTAACATTTGATTCAGAGATCACATTGAATTTGATATCATCGAATAATAAATCTGTATCATCTTTATTCATAGATTTATTGTAATTAGTAGTCAAGAGAGTATTTGATGTTTGAGTGTTTTTCTTTGATGTAAATTTTTTTGTCACAGACGAATCACCAATTATTGATGTGTTGGTTGTTATTGGTAATGAAATATGTTTGATTGTTGTTTCTTGATAAGTTTTAATATTCGAAGGATTCTATAAACAAAGAATGTATAATAGAACTGTAGTCAATATCATCAAGAAGAAAAAAAACAACAATAATAGAGTATTAACATAGAATGTTTGCAGGAAGAAGTGTAATTTTTTAATAGTGCTGCTTTATTTTGACTAAATGAATGTTTAATTTAGTCAGTTACAACGTAGAACCTAGTATGTATGTACAATGGTTCAAATTGCCATACCAAATTAGCATAGAGAGATTAAATTGTCAGGTAAAAGCTAAGAATAGTGAAGGCAGTAATAGTATCAATGATGATTGAAAAGCTTAGGCATCGAACATATGATTCGAGAACAAGACATAAATTAGTGAAATAAAAACACAAAAAAGGTTATAAGGAATTTATAAGCTCAGAATTTGGAGGGAGACAAAGAATAGATGAACCTGTACCATCGCAAACTATTTTGAGCCATATCATTTAAAGTCTCTAACCATTAGTCAAGATAATCACGTGGATTCCGACTAAGTAGTCTACACCTAATAACATAGCTCAATCCAATTATTACTGACTTCATGGACTAGTGTTATGTTTTGGTTTGACGCCCTAGCTTTCTTCCAGCTAACTCCTACACCAAACAGCATCGCCTGCTGAGGTAAGTAGTGATAGCTTTCATTTTTGTTCTGTCCAACGACATTGGAAGTTAACATTCTGATTATGCCATAAGTATTATGTCAACTGGTTTAGATGGTCTTCCTACCGACTGGTAGTAGTTATCATCATTTTCATTTAATAATAAATATATTTTTCAATAGTTGAGATCATGAGTCAATTGAAGCTTGATCACCATGGAAAACCTGGAAGCACTGGATGGCCGTTTCGTCCTATTGTAGGACGCCTCAGCAGTGCCCATCCACGATACCGCCCCGCGAGGTTCGAACCCAGGACCTACCAGTCTCACGCGCGAGCGCTTAACCACTAGACCACTGAGCCGGCATCCAACGGTATAAATGTTTAACTTCAACCAATACCAATGACTAGAAAAATTGTATTTTCAACGTTTCGTAGCTAACTTTGATCGGTTTGTGATTGCAATGGAACATGAAACAACTACATTAACGTAAAGGATGCGAACCAAAGATAAAACTCCGGCAAAGCTCATTTATATCAATGGGATAACTTCGATGAGGATTATTACTCATGAGATTATCTGTCATCCAACCATAACATCATACAGAAATCAAATAAGAATCTTTGTACAGTTAACATGAATAAATTAGTGATTACAAAAGGATTTGACAGTTTATTTTGAAAATTAGTAAATAATCCTTCTATGATTTAGTATAATTTGTAACCGAGATAATTAGTAATGCGTAGTAGACACACATCAATCAATCAATAGGTATAACTGATGTACAGTTGGCAAAGTCAGTTGTCATTCTATTTACCCCGTTAACCTGGGCAAAACAGAGGTAATGAGTAACCATAGTCACACACACACACACACACACAAACATACCCATTTATAGAGTGCATAAAATCGGCCAACAATTGATTATTCTATGCAATCATGACCCACATATGTCATTCACACAATATATTAAACAACTAGGCCAATCAAATATTGTTTTAAACATTTTATAATCACATTAGTTGGTGAGATTATCAATTATGAAAATATAGGGAATAACATTAAAACAATTGTGACTTAAATGTATTGTCCCATACCCGCCCACGCATCAATGAAAAATGTATCACAGACACACAATCTGCACTCTATAAACTTGTAGCCTAGTAATGGTAATAATTTTGAAAATGGTAATAATCAGTTATAATTGTTTAATGATGGGTAAAAAAAAGCCAACAATTTGTCCGGTAATTACCATCCTAGTAACGACGATATCACCAGTCTAGATTTAGGTTTGGACGTGAAGGGAAGCGGAAAAGAGGAAGGTCAAAGAACACATTACGTCGGGAAATAGAATCAGATATGAAAAGGATGAATAACAACTGGAAAGAGCTGGAAATGATTACCCAGGACAGAGTTGGATGGAGAGTGCTGGTGGGCGGCCCATGCTCTTCCACGAGGAGTAACAGGCGTAAGTAAGTAGACTATACGAATATTCGTCAAGATTAGAACGAATAGTTTGAAAGTGATTGAGCGTCGAGTATAGAGAAGCCATTATATTTGAAAATTATATTTGAAATATTTCGATTATTACCCTGAAGAAGTCCAGACAAGTTAGCTGGACGAAACGTTGGAATTAGTTAAATTTCAATCGCTGAGAATATTTCAAATATAATTTTCACATATAATAAGTATGGACTATATTACAACCGTCGGACTAAAGCACTTGAATTTATCGATATTTTCACCCATCTACATACGAACACACAAACACAAACGTAATCGTTGTATTCGTCAATACAGGTTGACGGTCGTCCTAGCCTTGCATAGTTCTTGTATTTTCCTTCTTAAACAATCTGTTTGTAGAAGAATTGTTGACTTGTTGACCTGGAATAAGTGTCACCCATAAACAACTGAAAATACACCAAAAACTGTGAGTGCTTAAATTAAGAAGATTAGAACTATATCCAGATAATAATGAAGGAATAATAAATATTGATGGGATAAATACGATTAAATGACTTGTTTAAATGATTCAATTGATTTTAAATATAGTGTATAAAGTCATATGATTGGTTACTATTCAAACATTAACCAAACATGTTGATAATGTCAACGCCCAACAACTTATATTTGTGATTTAAAATAATCAGATAAAGGTGACTAAGTTGTACAAACAACAAGCCAAGATGTGCATGTGTGTGTATATATGCGTCGATGAGTCAGAATTAATACTCATCCCATTGATGATGATACTGTTTTCGTGGGAATGAGTATTCATATATATACACACACACACACATAAACAATTAACCTGTAATAAAACAAGTACAAATGCCTATTGCCATTTTACAAACGGTTAACCAATATGAGGTTAGTTATGATAGAAATATATACTACTCAAGTGTAAGCTTTACTCATTCTGGTAATGGTAAACCATAACATGTAAAGGAAAGAATAAAAACCAGCAAAAACTCATAGTATTTCGAAGAAATCCAAAACGCAGATAATGAATTCTATCAGTTTATATATATGATTATTGTACAAAACAATTGCCAACATCACTGTTACGTGGTTCACAAGTGATCAGTAATTACTGAGTGTTGTTCTTCCTAATTTTTATTCGGGTTGATCAAAACTGAATGATCTTTTTCTTGCTTCCACTCCGCTATCACCGTTTCAGTTATCTTTTATGAATGAGACGTCCTTGTAAGTCATCCTTGAGTTTTGTATCGCCTTAGACAATTTTTTATCGGGCACACGTAAATATCTGTTCTTATAATTTCCGTTTGTTTGTTACCATGATCATTACTATAGTGGCAACATATCTCTTTATTGGTAGCAAATTACCGGTTGCGATTTTCATTTACATATTTTATTACCAACTCTCTTTTCTCAATGATAGTAGAATCATACTTAACAAATCTGTCTAGTTTTGAGTAGCTATTGAGTAGTTGCTCATTGAGTTCTTTGATATAGTTTGTAGTTGTCTAACCTGGCTCTTTGTATGAGCTATTCACATTTTAAGATTGTTTTCTATTGTGCTGTCAATCCCTTTGTATATAATATTGTCCTGTTCCTATTTGACTGTTTTCTATTTGTTTAGTCTGTTTTTATTTTCATTTATTTCAGGTAAGTTTGATAATTTGATTTCCTCTTATAATTGATTCAGTCTATTCAAATTACGGACACCTTTGCTCTATATATGCCACACTGATATGTCTTCAAGGTATCTTCTAACTAAACCATATCATGTCAGTAATTTAAACTCATTTCGTTATTATGATATCTAAGAACCACAAGTTATAAGCAACTGACGAGAACCAATCAGTCAGTAACAACATAGAGATTCGTACGTACGTACATCAGTTCGAGTTGCCATACCACATTAGCACAGAGATACGATTGTCGATTCAATTCCCGTAGTGCTAGAGGTAGTAAAAGTATAAGCAGTAATCGGAAAAATTGCTATCTTTACAATAACTAAAGGGAACTGTGTATGACACCAATACCATTATTATTATTATTATTATTATTATTATTATTATACACACGTTCAGGATGCAATTTAATAACTTCGTTATTATTATTAATGTTTACATTTTTTCTCAGAGTAAGATTAATTAAATCTCTTAAACTAAGCAATGCGGTCAAACTGCCAGTCAATGATAACAATAGAGCAAAGTACAAATATGTGTTGGTCCAAGTTGCCATAACTCCGCCTAGAGTCCCTCTGGGGCTACTGCCGATCCCAAGCCCAGATAAAGGAGGAGGGTCGGACATGGGGTTAGCGACTCCATCCCGTAGAAAACTAACTCGCCAAGAAACGCTAGCCAGAAAAAATTATTCAAACCAAGTTGCTATACGATACATTACGAAGATTAAATAAAATTAACAAGATGAATGGTAACGTAGTCGAAATAATCATGGTATATATATATATATATATATATATATATATATATATATATATATATGTAGAAACCTGGTACGTTAACCACTTATCGGTCTGAAAATATTTTGTTTTCTACAAGATCTGAAAATCCTCGGTTCAACATATTAATGTGTGTTTAAGGGGAAATACTGAAAAGTAGTCTAAATCCAAATTGAAACACATCTATCTTATGCCCATCTGTTCTCCAGTAATTTTACAATTTTAGCAACGAATCAATTAACACAGGTTTTCACGAATTCTCTAACTAAAACTATTCACGATAATTGGTAACCCAGCTAGAGTAGAATGAAACATTTTAAGACTTGTTCGTTAAATGAATATTTAAACTAACTCAGGGTTACAAGTTCGAATCCAATGCTGTTATATCTTTTACAAAGTGATTACTGAACTACAACATGATTGTATATACAAAACAAATAAAGTGATAACTTACAATTTGCAAAGTATTCGATTTATTGGATTTGTATTTTTCTTCAGATACAGTAAAATCGTGAAATGATTGAGAATCAGAGAGATTATCTATTGTATAAAAAGAATAAACCATTTTAGAAAAAAAAACAGATTTTATACTCTACTAATGAGATATCAATTCAATCAGTGAATGAATGAGGATCAATAGTTACCTCTCTCTCTCTCTCTCTCTCTCGACAATATCTTATTTCGTATTGAAATGTAGGAATATTAGATGATAAGCTGTGTGACTAAAATGATGCATTCTTATGTACATCGTTAGAAGCAATTAACAAAATTCTAAATAGAGAGAGAGAAAGAGACTACAGGAAAATGAAACAGTAAGACTGAGATCGTGGAGAAGATTTGTAGTTCAGGTGGATGATTTTGATGGAATTTTGTTCTCTCAGCCGGATAGTTTGGTCGTCGAGATACAATCAAAAAACAAAGAAGTAAACAATGACAGGTTTAAGGTCAACAAGAATCAATCAACATCGAGTTCTACAGGACAAGCTGTGAACCATATATGGAGAAATTCGAACACTTAACTTCTATCTGAAGTTTGTGCTGAGGATGTCGTTCAGAAGAACGATGAAAGCTCTATAACCAAACCATCCAGCTCAGAGAACAAAACTCCATCAAAATTAGTAGAACTCGAACAAATGGTAAGCAATTGAATAGATGGATACAACTTAAAGGAAGATTTTAACTGAAACCATATTAAAAGGACAGAGTGGAGGTGGTTAGAATAAATAACATAAACTAATAACAATAAACCATTCATTCAAGTCATATGCTAATTAGTTTAGTCATAAAAATCATAAGATTCGATATGTTTACAACACCAATGTTTTCATGTATAATGATTTCTTGTAGAGATATTAAAAATAAATAAATATCATGAAACTGGTACGACAGACTATAATTATGTTGTAATTCAATAAGGAGGAATAATGTATTTGTAAAACCTCAACAAATGAATTTGAAGTAAATCCAACATTTTGCTTAACAATCTAGTCCAATTTTTTTTCACGGAATTATAATCAAACATCAAAATTACCGAATATTTATTTATTTTAACACATAGATATTGCTACAAAGAGGCACCAAATACATATGAGCCACATAGATCTCATTTGATATGTGTGAGGGCTGTGATACTGTCCGGGTGCCCAAATCGAAGAAGGTGGTTTTCTTGGGGGGTCACACTCGGAGCCTTCGACCTGAAAGTCTCGTTTACAAGGCAGTGGAGCATCGTAAGGAGATGCATTCCCATGGTAGCCGGTGACCAACGACTGATTCATACGCCATTTGTTCACTTAGGATACTGGAGTTCATCTAAACCATTGGTTTGGAATCAGGGTTTTCTAACTTCCCTAGGTGGACTCTCCATATCCACCAACCCGACTAAAGCACCGAACATTCACTTTTCGTCCTCTCAATTTCGTAAACAACAGTAATGCCGTGAGAAGGCAGTGAGTAGGACTTCCCTGGCAGAGGCTGTATACGCGTGGCCATGCGAGAGCATTTTGAGAGGGAGAGCCAACTCTCCCCACTCTCGGCCGTACCGGGGCATTATCGAATATAAACCAGGTGTATGGCTCTTCGGTTAACTGTATACTAAATAGGTCATCCAATCATGTTAACAATGGTTAAAGTAGGTATTTGTTTGAGTGTGTAGTGAAAATGTTGGATTTACTTCAAATTTATTCACTGAGATTTTACAAGTACATTCTTCTTTCTTAATGTCTTACATCAACTGGACGCCCAAATACTGTGAAACTAGTCGTTCAAATTTAGAAGGAATTTCTTACATCTACTGTGATTGTTTCAGTTATATATGAATGAAATAGATTATATGACAAAATTACTGAATATAACTGATGAGAACCTACGTTTCACTACTGAATCTATTCACTAATTTCATTATTAAACTACTATGTATATTCAAAATAGTATAACAATTTACTATTGATTGTAAACATTTGTTTTGCTCTTTGTTGTTATTAATCAAGATTGACCTTTGATCAATCTGGTAATATATCAACAATGGAATAATTACAAACAATTTCATTCCGGCCAAGTTTAGTAGCCACCTGGAATTGGAAATTTAATAGATAACGCATTGATGTATGACACCTGAACTACTATCAGGTTCAAGCCTAGATGTGAATATCAACACTGTAATAAACAGGTATATCCAACTGATGAGCCGTGAGAGGAGTGAAACACCTAACCTATTTCATATTGTTTAGATATGTAATAAAAATAACAACAATAATAAGAACGATAATGCATTTTTTGTGAGACTATAATTTATGGATGACCTTGAGCGACGCCAGAGTGACTTAGGGCTAAATGAGGGTTGTAAAGCTGTTTGGAAAATAAGGATTATGATTCGCAGTTGATAGTTGGGGTTAGGAATTAGATATACAGTTTTTCATTACGAACTGACATAAGCTAAAATGTCAAGATGCTATTCGGTCAAATGGGTGAGTGAATTACGCGTCAAAATCCAGGACCTGATATCTTAAATCTGATTGCGTCGTCTCTCCACAAATCTTCTTAACTCCGAGAGATGGTGTGGCACAGTAGCTAGAGACGTTATCAGATATGGCTCAGAATAGAAGCCAGTGGCGATCCTGCTGTAACCTTTTACTTTCTTCATAAAAAGTGGTTGTGTCTCCCTTACCTGAAAGATTTCTTCTGATTGTACCTGTCTGTTCCACCATTTTTACCATTATTATTATTACATCACCTTACATCAATCTCTTTTTTTCCTCCTTCCCCTTAAATTCTCATTGTTTTGTGTGGCGCATATATATCTGGCGCATTCTTGTACCAATATTTATGTGTTCAAATAAATAGATAAATAAATAAATAAACATCAATTGTTTGTTTTCACTATGTAATACTGAGAATTAAATGAAGGTCAAATAAATCCCGCCAAGTTTATGTAATAGATTTTTATTACTTATTTAAATGAGATTGACTGAAGAAACATGTAAATGAAAAGGTTAACTAGAGAGATTACCCGTTTGTTTACAAAAAACGTTATCAGGAAATCTTGAGATTATTTGTTTATTCAATTCCTTTCTGAAATATTCCACCATCTTTCTTTCACCTTTTTACAAAAATAAACCTAATTACACTGTTTCTTCAAGTGTATTTTCTATCAACGTAGTTTTGTTTGCATTATGCAAATAAGATTACCATTAATATAAAATAAAAGTGTCAACAGTTCATCTCAACGATAAAATCGTCATTACTGACAAATAGGTTATTTGTTTCCACAGTTGAATTCACAAGTCGATCTAAGCTAGACCACTATTGAAAACCTGGAAGCACTGGATGACCATTTTGTCCTGGTATGAGACTCTTCATTAGTTTGATTATAAATTATCAATATTGAATTTGTTTCAGCGTATTCTCGAAATTTTTATACGCTTTTTAATCATATGAAAGCTAGCTTCTTGGTTCTACAGACATCACGGGAAACTAATTGCCGAGGTATATTACTTCATTGTCGACAAATTTGTATCTGAAGCCCTCGTTACTGACTTCCCAGACGCTTTCTATCACCCTAGACTACTTTCTACATGTCAATTTGAACAAGAGGTTAATTGTGAAGGGAAACTCGAGTGTGTTTATAATGTTTTAAGCGCTTTAGTCTCTTAGAAACTTCTGGAAACACTAGATATTGGTAACAATATAAGTAATTATCCAATCAAATGTGATACATAACCCCTCACATTTCTGGATGCTTCTGAGAAGTTTCTATCCAATGGTACCTGGATAAAACATTTCCTGGTGCTATCCCACCCTCCAGAGATTCTGTTGAGCGATATTTGTAGAGTCCTAACAATTCGATTCGGCCATAATTGATGTTACTAAATCTATTCAGTTACTTCACATTACTTAAGATAAAACGAAGAGCTGAAGTAGGTAAGTTGTGAGACAATGTGTCACAGTTTCACCTTCTACTTTATATATTTTGGTTTCGGAACAAATCGGTAGTGTTAATATTACTGATGTATCATACAAAATGTTTGGCTTAAAACACTGTTCTTTTGAGTACTATATTGTGTTGAATTGAATCACCTTTTTTTGTTAACTGGAGGTCACAAAGTTGATTCAAAACAAAGATACAATTGGGGAGTAACAGAAATAATATATTCAATGAACGTTAGTTATTTTGTCTAAACTGAATTTAGGAATAAAATTTATAGGATGATACCTAAGCTAGGACGAATTAGAAAAAAAGAATAAAAATTATGTGGATACGCGTCAAAGCAGTTCATTTTTATTCATACTACCTAAATTATTTATGCTATTGATTGCCTCCAAATGCCCTAGTATGGCCGATGGTGGGGAGAGTCAACTCTTCCTCTCCAAATGCCCTAACATGACCATGTGCATACAACTACTGATAGCGAAGTTTTATTCACTGCCTTCTCACGGTATTAATGTTGTTTACGAAATTCAGAGGAGGAAGAGCGAATGTTCGGTGCTAAAACCTGGTTGGTGGATATGGAGGATCCACCTAGGGGAGTTGGAAAACCCTCATTCCAAACTAATGGTGCACATGGGCTCCAGGATCCTAAGGAAACAAATGACGTATGAACCAATCGTTGTTTACTGGCTACCAAGTGACTGTATCTCCCAACGCTGCTCCATTGCCTTGTGGATCAGACCTTTAGGTCGAAGGTTCGAGGTGTTACCCCCTGAGAAAATCACCTGCTTCGATTTGGGCATCCGGGCGGTATCCCAGCCCTCACACAAATCGAATGATTTATGTGGCGCATATATATTTGGTGCCTCGTTGTACCAATGTTTATGTGTTTAAATAAATAAATAAATATGCTATTGATTGGCGGCCAGTTGGGAGATTTGAAACCAGAAGTTTGAACATATAAGAATGTTAATGAAAAAAAGTGTAAACAACATTATTGAGTAGTTTTTTCACAATAACAATTAAGAATAAGTATAGCACTGGTTGTTTTACGATGTTCTTAAGAAGAAAAGTTTATACAGTTTATATATCTGAGTTATCTATTTAAAATATGAACTAAATTTCGATATAAAAACAATCAATATAAAATTAATAGTCTTTCCCTTCCTGATCGAACAATTCAGTTTAATTGTTAGAGATCAATTACTAAATCAATTCATTAATTACAAACAATAATCAACCTATACGTAGATACACATACATACACAGATGAGATTGGATCTTGGTTTTATAACTAACGGGAGCATATATATATATATATGTGTACAATGGGATCATTAACTATTTCGTTAAGTAGATAATGATGAAATGAACAAAATTGTATTAGAGAGGAACATAATTTGTCAGCCACTATTTACCGATAGTATATATATATTTTTTCAATTCTCAAAGAGATAAAGCACGTTATACAATGAAATGGTAAGTGTAATTATGTTTATGGATTATGAGAGGAATAAAAAACAAACAAACCGTTGATGAGTAACAAAAAGTAAATAGAAGGAGAGAAATAATTGTATTCACTACGATGGTGTGTGTGTGTGTGTGAAAAAATTAGAGAGATACAAAGGTGAACTGTTAGTTACATAATACAGACTATACAAACATAAATATAGTTCATATTTGATTAATTTCATATCAAATAAGTGAATAGACTAGAATAGATTTTTACATGAAGTTGAATTGATTCATACTTAAATGACAAGTTTTAATGTTAAGTCGGTTAATTTAAATACGTTTTAGTAAATTATAAGAACTGAATTGTTGAATGTCTGTTACTATATGAGCTCCTAGGGTGGATACTTCAATATTATTTACATTTTGCAAATTCATTATATAATGTGATTGGCAACAATTGCTAGGATATCATTGGATCTATGTTTCATGTTAGCTAAAACTATGTCACACACTGTAAAGCTGAGTGATATGAATTCGAATGACATAAAACAGAATCAGTTACCTCAAAAATGCAGATAAGACTTCTACATGAGTGAGTAACAATTAGCAAGAAACTGAGGTTTACAATTTCCTACCACATACCTCAAACCACTTAATAGCAGAACTTGGTGCAGGTGATGTGTCAAGGCATTTAGACTAGTGAATACATTGCAATCTAATCGGAGAGTACTAAGAAGGACTAATCACAACTAATTGATCACTAAGTGGTGATCAATGTCATGTATGTCAATTCCTTCTTAGTGCAGATCGAATACTATCGACCAAGTTGCAATGTGGCCATTATTCTAGGTGACTCGACACTATGTTGAGATAAGATGGTGGTTGAAGGCCTGGATAGCTGTGGTAAACGTCTCTGACTGTGAAGCTGGGTGACACGGGATCGAATCCATCAGGGAGCACTAGTTCCCTCAAGATTACAGGTACACCTTGCTGACGAGTGCTAAGTAGCATGAAACCCGGGTCGAGGGTTTCCTGTTGACTATTTCCAACCACCAACTTAATAAGAAGGACTACACACACTAATTTAATCGACGTTAATAAACAAATCAATTGAACATATATTTTATAAAAGAAATTATTCTAAAATAATTAACAAAAATGATATTCAGAAAGAAAATCGATAAACTAACCATTCAAATCAACCATTTTACTAACTAAACCAATGTCACCAAATGTTCGACCATCTGAACCAACATGACCAATATGTCGAAAATCATTTTGTGGTGAACTTATTTGATCTGCAGTTAATTTGATACGTGAACGTGATGTACCACTACTACTACTAATACTACTATTATTATTATTACTACTATTGTTATCGGTTGGATTGATTAAACTGAATTTGCTAAGTCGAGAAACAGTTTCTATATTGAAAATAAAAAAAGAGAAAGAGAAAATAAAACTAGAAAAAAACTATTTATACATAAACGAATATGTTAAGAAACATTCAAGGATATACAGATAAAGAGATTCATCACAGGAATTCTCTTATCGTGGTTATTGTTCTGTGCTCCTTGATTTTCTTATCTTCCTTCTAGCTGTAAATGAATAAATGAACATTGCAAACTAGAGTAAAGTTGCCTTACATATTACTTATTTTTCGTTTTTGTAAGTGTGATATATGAGTTCTTCCTCCTTTATAAATAGAATGCTGGTTACTAAATATAGTGTTATAATTAGCAAAAATTAAAAAGTCGACTATATATCTCAGTCGGATGTGATAACTACATGTTATGTTATCTCTTACATTATTGCATCTTCAATAGATTTTATTCTCGTTTAGAAAGTAGATGCAATACAGCTCTAAACAGTGACAGTAGATGCCAGTTAATATTGTACATAAAGCCGTCGTTCTAAAACGCTCATAACGTATTTAGAGCGCTTTCCCAACGTATTAATGTTCTTCACATACTACTTGGTAGACACAACCCTATATGAATTAACCAATTTCATAGGCATTTGTCAATTTATCTGATCATTTGAAATCAGGTATATAAGTTGTTCGATGAGTATTTTATCCGAAAGAATTCAAGAATATTATCCAACATGGTTGAAGAGAGGTGGGAATAGCTCAATAAGAAGCTGTGTAATCGAACAACTCGTGAACATAGATTATTCGATCAAAACGGACTCGGAGTTATTTACACAGTAAGTAAAAAAGCTGGCAAAGGCAGTTAGCTTCTATCGTTTTAGAATCGCCGAAGCACTAGCTATACATTTGAAGAAACTAGAATTATATGTACAAAAGAGACTGGTTTGACCTTTGCTCCTACCATGTTATAAATCTCTAGTAACTTTTTTCTATTTTTCTTTCATAGACATCTGCTTCCCGTCTATCTTTCTTTCTATAGACTTTTATATTTCTATGATTTTCTCAATTCCAGCATTCTATCTTGTCATGTTAAACCTTCCCTTCCCAATTATAATCTTCATATCTATTTTCATGATGAATCTTCAAGCTCTAAACAACAAAATTAGCATTAGTTTCCTTAACAAAAATTAATGTTTTTCGGACGTTCTCTATTTTACCTCATTATTACCATTTTTAGAAAAATTTCTGTTATTGCTATTATTGTGATTGTTATCATTTGTGATGGTACAGCTTTGATATAACAATTCATCAAAAAGAAAACGAGAACTCTTTGCTGAACCATTTTATTTCTTATTTAACAAGATTTCTTTATCAATGTCAAATACTAAATTAGTATCAGAAGGGGTTTTGTGGAGATTTTAGTGATTTCAATAGTTGAATTCAGGAGTCAATTGAAGTTAGACCACAATGGAAAACATGGAAGCATTGGACGATCGTTTCGTCCCATTGTAGGACTCCTCAGAAGTGCACATCTACGGCACCACTTCGCGAGATTAGAACCCAAGACCTATCAGTCTCGCGCGCGAACATTTATCCTCTAGACCACTGAGACGGCCAGCATCCAACAGTGTTAATGTCTAACTTCAACCAATCCACGAAATTGAACCACACATCCACCATGCTCTTCAGTGAGTTACTATCTCACAACAGACCCGGTTGAACTCCATTGGTCACGGCTTTTCACTAGAACTCCAGGAAATATCTCTTGAAGCCAGTCACTAGTGAGCATATGTTGGTTAGTATCAGGAGTTTTATGGAGACGTTTTAGTAATTTCAGTAGTTGAGATCATGAGTCAATTACTAAATACTAAGTTGATGTCACCTTTGATTATGAATTTCGCTTCCATTGTACATTACACATGTATTAAGGAAAATATGTGAATCAAATCTTTTAAAATAATCTACTATCGTCTTTTAAATATTCCCTTATTTTTTATATCAACCTGATAATACCTGTAAATTACCGTGCACTTAGTAATTATTTCCAAAATTAAATACAGAAAAACACAATTGAATAAACTCTAGCATGTATTTAGCGCAAGCACAAATTGGAGGCAAAACGCGATAGAGAAGACAAACAGTAAAACCATTCAATCATTAACGTATGAAATACATGCAATCTAATGGTACTGTGGTGTGAACTACTTATATCCACATAAGTAGTATATGACGATAGTCCGGAATAGAATGTATTTCAGTAGAAGATCGAGAAGGAAAGAACGGGAACGGAAAACAATTGATATGAAAACGCAGGAACAATGAAATCTGAGACGATGGAGTGATATTTGCAAAAGAAACAGTCAAGTTTGAGAAAATGGATTGATATTTTGCAAACTATTTACTTTATGGTTCTCAGATTTTAATAAGATGTTCTTTAAGTTTGTGATCAAATATATCCGATTATCCCCACTTGTGTTCTTGTTCACTATAATACTACTTAAATTCCTTAACTTGTAATAAAATGCTTCATTTAAATTCCCTTGGTTCAATGAAATAAATTAAGTAAAGTGAAGTCCACAAAGAAATGTGTTATAATATGTTTATTGAAGCTATAATGATAGATGACGAGCAGTTTGGTATACGTTCATTCAGGTCTAAATGCGAAATGTTGTAACAGGACCGGTCATCCTCAAAGCCTGAACTACTCATAAGGATTGAATCAGCTTCTCTCGTGAAGTTAAATTACTTGACTTGGAAGTCTCATCATCCCTGATGAGCTGGTGTTTGAAGAAATTTCGGCAGGAATTTAGAATGGAATCGCCAACTTGTATCTCTTGTGATGCAGGTGAAATGGCCATCTGCTAACTAAAGGATGAGTAAACTGTACGACAGTTTGTTCTATTTTATTTTATTCCTGGGAAACATATGTGTTGATACAATCATCAGCATGTACTTCAAAGAGAAGTGACCTATTGAGAATTTCTGTTGACCTGACCAAACTAATTTCAAATCAAGAACACCTCTAACATCCTTATCATGTGATGCAAATATTTTCCATCATTTCATACTGAAACACCACCTATCTCAACTTGCACCTTTGGCTGGTGTAGAAGTAGATTGGAAAAAAGTTAGGAGAAGCAAACCAAGATGTCCATGAGGTCATTGAGAGTCTCAAAAGAGGAGTGTAGGTAGGTCTAGACAACCTGGCTGTAGTTCGCGCGACTATCGTAACCAATGATTGGAGATGTTGTGCGATATGATTTAGAATCGGTCGCATCAGTGCAGATCTATTTTTCTCATACTTTTAATGCTTGAACTATATATCTTTTTTACTACGACTAATAATGTTATAACTATTACTACTCTGAGATTTATCTTGATAATTTCATTTTACTGTGTTGATATGAATCGATGCACATATATGTCACATTCCATGATAATATTGTCTTTCTTTAGGTAACCTGAAAGTACTAGATTTGATTTCATACGTCTTGTGAGTACAGTACAAATTTAGATAAAGCATTTGTCAAATGAACCTTGTTCTTCAAACATTTCTCCAGATGATATCAATTAATAAGAATAAACATCTTCGACTTACAGTCTTCTCTTCATGAAAAATCTTCGACAGTATTAATATACTTGAAAAGGAAAGGAAATAATTGAAAAATTCAATTTAAAGCAAACTTCCAAATATGGAAGTAAGCAATGTTATAAAGTGAAAGTGATAGAAAAGGAGGAGTTGGATAAGAGATAATGTGTTTGTGTTTATGCATGTAAATTTCCAAAAATAAGACTATCGAACAATCTATTATGAAGTGTCAATTCATAATATGTGCAAGATATATCATATATCTAAGAGAGAAAGCTATTAACATATCATATGTTAGTTTACAACATAGTTTCACATTAAACAGATAATCAGAAATAAAATTTGTAAATAGTAAAAGAGGAAAAGTGGAACGACTGTTGTATCAATCAAGTTTCAATATTAATATGTTATATATACCTCTTCGTGAAGGAATAAAGTCTTGTAAGTATCATTAGTAATAACTTCTAAATATTTACTATTATTAAAATATATGAACTAATTCATTTGTATTGGTTGTTTGAATCCCGGCATGAATATCAACTCTAGGATGCAGGTAAATCTAGCTGACAAGTCCCAAATAGGATGAAATGCTGAGATTGATACAAATATGGTTTTGCACATTAATACTCCTTAGTGGTAAGAATCATTAGAAACGAAAAAGCGATAAACTAGTAGGAAAAAATAGCGGCAATAACTGATAACATTCAACGATGCGGACATGGGTTAGAATTCCACTTCCGATAAATACTTTACCCCCAAATGTCCTGTTACGGCCGATGGTGGGGAGTCAGCTCTTCCTCTCCAAATGCTCTAACATGACCATGTGCATACAATTACTGACAGGGAAGTTCTATTCACTGCCTTCTCACGGCATTACTGTTGTTTACGAAATTCAGAGGACGAAAAGTGAATGTTCGGTGCTTAATTCGGGTTGGTGGATATGGAGGATCCACCTAGGGGAGTTGGAAAACCCTGGTTTCAAAACAATGGTGCACATGGGCTCCAGGATCCTGAGCGAACAAATGAAGTATGAACCAATTATTGGTTACTGGCTACCACGAGACTGCCTGTCCTGACGTTGCTCCGCTGCTTTGTGAATTAAACCTTTGGGCCGAAGGTTCTGGGTGTGTCCTCCTAATAAAACCACCTGCTTCGGTCTGGGCACTTGGGCAGTATCACAACCCTTATACAAACCAAATGAGATTTGTGTGGCGCATATGTATTCGGTGCCCAAGTATACCAATATTTATGTGTTCAAATAAATAAATAAATAAACTTATGGGTTAGTTGAAGACAAACTGAAGATGGACATCTCTTGGCATCCGAAGTATTATTATTTATTTATTTATTTGAACACATGAATATTGGTACAAGAGAGCGCCAATATATATGCGCCACACAAAACAATGAGAATTCGAAGAGAAGTAGAAAAAAAAACTAAGGAGCGCAAAAGAAAAAGAGAACAATAACGAAGAGATTGGAGTAAGGTAGTGTGGTAGTAACGAGGGAACGAAAAGGTACAATCAGAAGAAATCTTTCAGGTAAAGGAGACACAACCACTTTTTATAAAGAAAGTAAAAGAAGGTTACAGCAGGATCGCCACTGGCTTCTATTCTGAGCCATATCTGATAACGTCTCTAGCCACTGTGTAGCACAATCTCTCAGACCCCAACCAGGGAGTCGTGAAGGACCAACACAAGCCAGTCCTTTGCAGCTTTCTTTCATGCCACGACACCATGTCATGCACTGACCACCTCTCCGCTTCTTCCAACCAGTCCCAGAGTCGGCAAATAATGCACGACGTGGAATTCTCTGGGACGACATTCGTAGAACACGTCCAAGCCACCGAAGTCGGCGTTTCAAGATGATGACACCAATTGAATTATCATCTCTGTGCCCGAACACACGATGCCGAACTTCTGCATTACTGACATGGTGTTGCCACTGAATGTCAGCAATCCTTCGGAGACAGCGACGATCGAACACAGAGAGTCGTCTAACGTCCTCAACTCGAAGAGGCCAGGTTTCACAAGCATAGAGCAGAACTGCTCTCACCGACGCGTTGTAGATCCGACCTTTTACAGCCAGACTAACATCACGAAGCCCCCTGAATGCCCTGGTACGGCTGAGGGTGGAGAGAGTCCGCTCTCCCTCTCGAAATACTCTCACACGGCCACGCGTATATAACCTCTGCCAGGAAAGTCCTACTCACTGCCTTCTCGTGGCATTACTGTTGTTTACGAAAATGAGAGGACGAAAAGCGAATGTCCGGCGCTTTAACCGGATCAAAAACCAAATCAATGCTGCACATGGGCTCCAGTATCCTGACGGAACAAATGGCGTATGAACCAATCGTTGGTCACCGGCTACCATGGGATTGCATCTACTTACGATGCTCCACTGCCTTGTGGGTTAGACCTTTAGGTCAAAGGCTCGGGGTGTGGCCCCTAAGATAACCACCTGCTTCGGTTTGGGCACCCGGGCAGTATCACAGCCCACACACAAATGATGAACTCTTTATGTCTATCCGAAGTATTAAGAAAGGGAAATCCAAGTAGGTTGATGAAGAAAAAAAAATCGTTTCACAATTATATCTCATCAAGATGGCAGAATATTTAGGTGAAAAAGATTTATATTTACATATAAACACACAATATCCATTAGCAAAAACGAGAACATTGTGACATTGTCATTATTTTTTCATATAGTGCAATATTTGGCCAATAGATGATAATAAGATGAATAAACAATCAATCAATCAATGATAATACAATGGCATTATCTAATATAAATCATCATTGCAAAATAATTTCAGTATAAACTGTTTTCAATCAGTTTACTTTATGCAAAGCAACAAAAATTAAATTTTGGCAAAAAAAAGAAGAAAGCGCATTACTGTTCCCGTTAAATCTATAAACATAGAAGATAACTCACTGCGTAAAGCCAAATCTGTTAATGAAGCTAAATTGAAATTGAAATAACAATTGATCACAAAAATCATTCTTTTTTTCTTTAGTGAAGGAGAATATTGACACTAGAGAAAGGTATCCATTGAAGACAATGATAGATGGTCATGTATTATTGTAAACTAATTGGAGTTAGACTTGTATACCATCGGCTCCTGGCTCAGTGGTCTAGAGATTGTGTTCGCGTGCGAGACCGAGGGTCTTGGGTTCGATTCCCGTCGGTAGAGTCGTGGATACACATTGCTGAATAGTCCTATACTAGGACGAATCGATCGTCCAGTGCTTCCAGGTTTTCGATGGTTGTTTAACTTTGATCGATTCATAATTTCAATGAAACTCATTAGATGTAGTTGGTATTCTCGTTAAAGATTAACCTCAGTCGAAGTATCACTGGAAAACAGAATAGTACTGGACAAATTTTCGAAAGAGTAAACCCGTTAACCCATCAGCTACCTAACTAAGGATATTTAAGCTTTTTAGAAAACTGTCTAGTATTTACTAGTTTTCAATGATAATCTAATTGAGTTCGATTAGGGACGAAAGCAAGCTAGAAATCAAATGCATCACTATAAAATTCTTTTTATGATGAAATTTACGAAAATATTTAGATCACACAACTAGATGCTCTCCAATTTGAATCATAGTAGCAATTGTCTTAAGAGGTGTTAAGAGTTTGAATAAATTATGCTGTGATAAAAGTGATATTCACTCTCCAATTCTATCCAGAAAATGTAGCTATTTGTGAGATACTGAGGTTTAGTTATTCGAAAATTCTCCTATAGACTAAAAGCATGGAAACCACTGAAGTCACCTAAAGTTTAAATTATTATCTACCTACTCTCTAAATGTTTCTTTCTAAACACAAGACAGATCATACGATGGTTCTACCTCATACGACAATCATTAATGTTTAAAAGATACCTATGATCTAATTAAATGTAAATTTCACATGTTTCTATTGACTAACCATGTCGCATATATGTGGTACCAATAAAAATGATTTCGAAAAATTCGGCTTATATTGGAAAGATAAAAATATATTTTACACAACGTCAGTCGGAAAAATAAAACTCGTGTTATTGATAACAACGAAGAGAAAATAAACAAGAGTGATTATCTCGACTAACCTCTTCGACTCATACGTAAACGTGTTTTCGCTACTAACCCCATAGTATTTGGTGACGATGTGGCAGTATTATTAGTAGTAGTTAGCGTATGACGATCGCGGGTAACAAATGAATCATTCCCAGGGGAATTATATGGTTTTAAAATTCCCGATGGAATGCAACCTACAAGTCCCGTACGCAAATTTACCACTTTCCATGTGTTACTACTTCTACAAGAGAGAAAGAATTAAGTCAAACAAAAGCTATTTGATAAGAAACAGTAAATCAAACATTTACAATGTTATAAATAAACATATAGGTTGTTTTATAACAAAGGAGACTGTTCAATGTTTAGTTCATGCCTAGCGGAATGATATTTCGTTAGATAACTATAGAAAGACAAGAGCTATTAAATGACTATTTTTTTCTAGTATGAGATTTCTCAGTGAACTGTCCATCTTTCCAGTAGTAAAATCCAGAACCTCCGGGTCTTGAGGCAAGTACCTATCCTTCAGGCTACTACATTGGGATACAATAGTTTACATTCCTGACATCACTAAATTTATAATAACGTTGTCAGCGATACTTATCCCACTTCCGACATGATTCAACTCCACTGATCACAGCTTTTCGCTAGAACTCCAGGAATCTCTTCCAAAGTTAGTCATTAGTAAACACATGGTTATTACTACCATTGACTTTAATTTATTGGATTGCAGCAGGAAAGGCTATATCTCCAAATATAGTTCACGTATTACCAATCAGAGAAAGAGGAAGGGGGAGAGTAGACAGCCTTGTCTGACTCTGGTCCCTACTTGAAATGTATTTGTCAGCTGCCCTCTATGTACGACTTTGCACTGTGGTCCGTCATATGAGTTCCGGATAATGCTGACAATTCTGTCAGAAACTCCAGAGTTTCAAAGTTTCTATAGTGTTGGATGGAGTGTTAGTGGGTGGTCTATGCTCCTGTGCGAGGAGTAACAAGCGTAAGTAAGTAATTACCAATCAGACTCATGACGAATTGATACTGTTTTAGTATGTCACTACTCTAGAGTTAATGTGAAAACTATATATAACATAGTACATTAATACGATGCATATGATAATGAATATAACTTAAATCTAATGAAAATTTAACGAAAATACGTGCTTGTTTTCTCCATGATACTCACAGGAAGCTTTAAAAAACCCGATTCATTAAAATAACCAAAACAGTGACATTTGTAAGGTGACGGAAGGTAGTAATAGCAAGAAAGCCTTGTAGTTAGGTGTCGTGCTGGTTGCCTACTTGTCAGTGAGAACTCCATTAGTACTAAAGACCACACAAAGAGTGACATTACCTACTAATAGGTGATTAATTACATTTAATGTACTAGCGCTACAGGAGGTTAGTCGAGACCCGAATAGCTCAGTAATAACATTTCTAGCTACGTCACTGGTTGGTATGAGTTTGAATGCCACGGGGAGCATTAGTTCCATAAAGATTCCAGATACGTCTAGCTGACAAGTCTTATCAGGTATAAAGCTTCGGTCAAACAATGTTTGTTGGGCACTGAAAAAATTAGACAAACATAATATTGGTCGTTACTTAGTAATCAATCAACAGAAAATGGTATTTAATCGGAATATTTATCAATAAAAAGATAACTAATTCATGTTTGATAGCGTTAAGAGAAAAAAAAGTTGTTTAACTGTGAACCAGACAGGATGACACAACAATAAAACATCTTGTAGAAAAGTATTCAATCACCGTTCTGTAATTGTGTAACAGATGAAAATCAATTACCCTTTAGACAGTATAATATTACTTGATAATCATAAGTAGAAAAGTGAACAAAAACTTGTAACTTTTAATGGATAACTAAGTAGATAAAATATTGAAAAGAAAAAAAAAACTTAACAAACCTTTTGCCAAGTATACACACTGTTTCATTTGCTCTAATAAACAATGGACGACCTAATGAACGTGTTCCATGTGGACGAAAACCAGGATTATATGGGAATTCTTCACCTGATGTACTAATTGTATCCAAATTTGAATCTGTATCAGGACGATATTCACTTGTGGTTATCCAAATTTCAGGACTAAGACGTGGAAGCATACCTGTATGTGTGAATCAAATACATTAATAGTTATAGTAAACTGAATATTAAAGTAAGTAGTAATTTTATTTAGATTATTGAAACTACAGTTGCTACTTTCTAATAGTCATACTGTCTGAATTTAAATTAACGTATTATGCCATTAAACATTACAAATTATAATTCTCTTTGAAATAACAATGTTATAAACACAAAACTCTTATATAAGGTTGATGATGCAATAGAATCAATCATGGTCTATTCCTTTAATCTAGATAAATGAAGAATATGATTGGAATTTGTTGATAGATTGATTAACTGTAAAAAGTTCAATGTCCAAAACAATTTAAATGTTTTGTTAGGAAAAACAACAACATCCAATCAAAGATTGAGATCAGCTTCAAAAGTATTGAAATCAAAGGAGGAGAGTGGATAAATTAGCACCATTAAATATGGAATTTAAATCAAATGTTGAAGTATTTGTAACAAGTATGATAATGTTAAGTAATGAAGTTTAATTCTAAAGGTTCATATAGATCTGTAACTAAGGACGTGTGTAATGAACGAACATTCAGATGGGGACAACCAATTTATTATTCAATGCAAAATCACGGAGTTTTTCCATAAAATGCGACAACTATACATTAAATATTTCATTTGCAAATCTTCCATCAATGGTCTCAAACCCCATCGTTCCTTCACTGCTATTACAACTACTTTATGTTTACATTACCGTTCTCTTCAATTAGATCTCAAACTTCTGCTGTCACGCAAACCACTTATGATCAGCGTTACATACTACTTATGTCTGTGGACATAAGTAGCCTACACCGCATATGTATCGGTAACAATAAAGACAATTTTCTAACTATTATTAAGGTGAAAAAGATATTCAAATAAATGGATATACAATTGTATCTAGTGTGATAGAAATAAGTAAACAGTTAACAAGATCAACATAAACGTTTTTATAACAGGCTATCATTTTAAACCTTCAATCAGATTATTTTTCTATTAGTGATAACAGATTTATATCCTGTAACGAGGTGCATAAATTAAATAAACATGTATGACTGAATAAAGTAAAAAGTGAGAACATGAATTAGTTGAATTTTCTACACAAATCATATACGTTTACATGTATGTACAAAAAAAAGAGCATAATCTTTAGAAAGCGAAAACACAATATAAATTGCAAAATAAACAAACAATAATACTAGAATAATTGATGAATAATTAATGTTTAGCCATCAGGACTCCGTAGCTAAGTGGATACTGCGTTGATGTTTGAAGCGGACGGTACAGGGTTCGAGTCCCAAAATGAACATCAACTCTGAAATGCAAGTACATCCAGCTGACGAGTCCCAAATAGGACGAAAAGCGCGTCCTGTATTCCATTGTTAGCCACTATCCATCTTTGCTTAGAATGCTTGTAAATTAAGGCAATACGCACAGTATGTACATATGCTAATAAGAGACTGATCGAATGCAGTCCTAAACACCGATGGGAGGATTCAAGTAAACAATACCAAGTGAATTTAAATTCCCGACCGAAGCTGCTACTTTGACGCGGTGGTCGGGCTTGCCTATCGTGATGACCCAACCGAGCTATATTGGCTGGAACAACTGTTCCTGTAGGTTCTACCATGCCAGGCAGGTCGATTGGAGAACGTTAAGACTAAAAGCAGCAACTCAAGGTTTAAGGGCGAAGTCGTACTGCTAACTGTAGAGGGGTGTGACAGCAGTAAGGTGTTTCTCTCGGATAACCAGCATCCGCAGTAATGTTGACTTCTAACAAGGAAGAAAGGGGTTAGAAACCGTCGACCCTAAAAATGTCACACCTCACTTTACCTCACGGATTTCCGTATCCGGCGGTAAGGCCCTTTGAAGAACGGAGCTAACATATTAAAAACCTTCCACGAAAAGGCCGTGCGCGACCGGCCTCAAGTAGTTGTCCCTTGGGCTCTGCGGTCACGCTCCCAGGTCGTCAAGACCAACACTAATCCAATTTCCTTTGCAGGTTCCTCAAGAAATACCCTTCCACGGTGTGGGCAGCCGGGAAGCGACACCAGCCCTCATGCCCGTAACAACACACGAGACCAAGTTGGTCACATTCAAATCCTTTCTACACCTCCTAATACTTCTCTTATCTCCATGACTAACCCTCCTCACGACATGGCTCAAAATCGTTTGAATGGCGCAGGTGTATACACTCTTTGTGTTCTCCCAAATTTTGATCTCCTTATTCCTCCTTGTCTTTTTTTCTCTTCCCAAATTTATTTCACTGTATTATACTCTTTAAATAACATCTCCAAACACTAATTTTGCTGATTACTGCTTATACTCTTATTACCTCTACCACAACGGGATTTGAATCGACCACTGCATCTTTGTGCTAACGTGGTGTGGCAACTCGAACTGATGTACGTACGTACGAAGTTCTACGTTGTTACTGACTGACTGACTGAATTTAAATTAATGTTTATATTCGGGAGAAGATAGATTAATTAAGTATTTGTTTCTTTTCAGTTAAAGAAAGAGATACGAGTCTTATTGACTGAAGTAATAAATAAAAGTGATTGGATTTTTTAAATTCTAAATATTGATATTATATTAAATGCATGATCGAATAAGTACTGGAATATAAGCGAAATTTTGAATGTTCTCGACTACTTCACTGTTAACGGTAAACACTAGGTACTGGAGCAGACAACTAACAAATAAAATACATCAAGTATTTTTTCTGTATCTGTCAATTTAACTGCCTCTATGGAGCAAGTTATATTGACAGGTGTTCTAGGTATTTGTACATTCGTGCTCGTGAGCACCTGACAATGTGTTTAAGCAAAGGTGTAGTTAAAACTGTTAGCAATTACGTTTTAGCTAACTTACTTCAAACAGACCATACAGCCAAAATGAAACAATCTTTCACAATAATATATCGTGTTAACAGAAATAATCTACCTAAATCTGTTAAACTGGAAATCCTACAGATGGCTGAAGCAATTGCTATTCGGATTAAAAAGCCAGAGCTTTGAGTACACAAGAAGCATGTCCAACCGCTCCTATTACCTTGGCCAACGATCCCGCCCCGCGGGATTCGAACTCGGGATCTATCAGTCTCGCGCGCAAACGCTTAACCTCTAGACTACTGAGCCGACCAACATCCAACGGTGTTAATGTCTAACTCCAATTAATCCACGAAATTGAGCCACACATCCACCATTGTCTTCAGTGAGTTACTATTTCACAACAGACCCAGTTGAACTCCACTAGTCACTGCTTCTCACTAGAACTCCAGGAAATATCTCTTGAAGCCAGTCACTAGTAAATATATGCAGATTAATATCATGTTATTTTATATGACAAACAATCTTTGATTCATGTTATTAATTTTAAATGTACTTCGCCCTAAACCTGATCATCATTTGGATATAAGATAGTTGTAGAACCTAATGAGAAATTATTGGAAAGAATATTCTTTATTCATAGAATTGTATTTGAAGAGACACAAAACATAAGACATACATTCAGTCAGTTATAATCAACAAAAAACCTGAGACTAATGTGTGTTGGCTTAAATGATCATGCCATAATACCAAGACTGAAGGAAATTAACGAGATGAGTAGTAAGGGAGCAGAAATAACTACAGTAGTAACAGAAGTGAAAAAGATTGAAGGTTGAAAATATGGTTTGAAAGGTAAGAATAAAAAGATATGAGTAAGAAGGAATATTGAATATTAACATTTAAGGGTGGATAAAGGATCATTGCGTCTGTGCGATGTTACCATGACTAACACAGACTGTTGAGAGAATCCTACAATTCCTTTAATTAACCAATGAAAAATTAAGAAGTTATCTTCTAAGCGCAAAGTATTCATTCAGTTAATAATAGACAATGTAAAGCTTATGACAAGTATACATCGGTTTAACTTGACAAAGGTCATATTCAAATAGTGACAGGGTAAAATGAACAAGATAAAAAAATCAATGATTGAAAATATTATATTAAGTATAAGAGTTTAGAGGGAAGTATGGAATGAATAGGACTATTACAGATTCTCAGTAGCAGTTTTCTGGAAACCAAGTTGTCAAATGCTTTTAACTGATGTCGTTAAGAATTATAACCAAGTCCAAATAATACGATCCAAAGTTTATTAAAATGGTTCTTAACACAATCTCTCTTTGTTTTGCTCAGAATTTCAAATATTCTATGATAAAATATTCATTTGTTCCTTTCTGATCACTATTTTTCATTGTTTGTTTGTCTGTATGTCTGTCTAACTATTCATAAACTAAACTGAAGTAAAGTGATCAGTTTCCATGATGAATAAGTCATTTCATCAGTTATTAATCAACAATTGAAACTGAAGATTCAATCATAATCAATCAATTACCATTACCTTTGATAAACAGTTTTTATCTGTAGTACTTTTAAGTATAAGTAAAACTATATTGAACAGGTTAGATAGGATTTTTTTTAATTAACGACACACCAAGGCTACATACGATGAATCAGTACAAGAATACTGGGGTGGCGAGGGTAAGAATGAGCAAAAACTAACCAAAATGAACTACAAACTGAGTAACAGTCAACGCCCACGTTGACAGTATTTAGGTCATTTGATTACTCATATATTTACGTGAATCTATTATTGTAAGTAGACGTTGTGTTGCCATGGTATCTTAATTTCTCATATCTCAATTGATAGACTAATTATCAGATGGATGAACCGAGTTGCATCTTCATTCCATTTATAGATTATATATGAAAAATGAGAGGAATTTATGACTGCCAACCGTAGTATACATCAGAATTGAGAAATCAATTTTACTAAGGTTTCCCATGAACCTTGATGGTATGCCGAGTGAGCAGTACGTAGAAAAGATATTACATGTGCATTATTTAAAAATGAAATTCAGATTTAAATAAACCAGTCGCTAGCGATATTAATGTAGATATTTTGATGAATGCAACGAATCGTAGTTTTCCAAAAGTAATCTGTAATTAGAAATTAATTAATTAGCTGGAATCCCTAATGCTGTAAAGCTTAATAACAATATATTATGTTTTTGTACCATATCGTGAATTGATTGAAGATAGAGTTTTACCATTGGACGTCAATCTAGTGGTTTTAGTGATTAAACGTCCGATGCGACACCTGAAAGTCCTGGGTTCGATCGCTGACAGATTCATGGGTGCGTACTGTTGAAGACATCTAAGCTATGACAAAGCAACTGTTCAGTGCTACCTGGTTTTCAACGGTACTTTAATTGACATCAATCTACGATAAATACAACCTAAAAGTTTGTAAACTGTCAAACAGTCAAGTAACTAGTGTTTGCTAAGGTTAGAACTTACTATCATGTTAGTTATATCTACAGTGAATTAGGGGTTATCTATTTGCTATACAGTATAGTGATATTTGAAGCTCAATTATATAATACTGAATGAAAGCAATTAATAATTTTGTACAATAGTGGTAGCAGCAGTAGTGCATCGAATCACACATTTGGTACATTTTGAGAGCAATATGGACAAAGACAATAACACAATAAATAGTAATAAACAACAGTTTTATTAGTCAGAAGGAAGAAAAATGATGAGGAAGTGCAAAAAATAAGCGACGAAATAATTAAAACTTGGAGTGTATGTTATTTTAATTAATCTCATATACTTAAGATACTCATGTTATATATTTACCTCAAGTGGAGGTTATTATGGATTGGCCGTTCAGAGTACCACAAAAAATAGGGAGCACTAAACAACTGTCCCATCCAAGCATGGGACTCTCTGACCCTCTGAACCCACGACCTCACCTGGTGTCAAACTTAGTATCATTAAGTTGCATTGAATTCAGGGTATTGACTAAGCACATAACTGTCCATATTTCATCTTCAGTCAGTTTGCAATAAAAAGCTCACTACGAAACTCAGTAATCCTGGGTTCGAACCCTGGTAAGGTCTTGAAAGAACGTGGTTAAGGGATCTCACGAAAGGGTGAAACGCTTGATGACTAATCTGTTTTTCAGCCGTTTAAAAATCCCCATAGAATATTCAAAAACGAAGAATATTTGAGCGAACAATTGTTTTCAATAACTTCATCATCAGGCTCTACAGTTATAAGTCCATAATTATAATATTTTACAAAGGCCAAAAATAAGGCATGTTTTAATGAGTTTGACAATGTTATGTGTTAAAAATGGTGAACGTTTGCATCTGTTACGATATATATATATCGTAACAGATGCAAACGTTCACCATTTTTAACACATAACATTGTCAAACTCATTAAAACATGCCTTATTTTTGGCCTTTGTAAAATATTATAATTATGGACTTATAACTGTAGAGCCTGATGATGAAGTTATTGAAAACAATTGTTCGCTCAAATATTCTTCGTTTTTGAATAATCTGTTTTTCACTGGTATTCCAACTGAGGTCAATCCGTAAACTACGAATTAGTCTAACTCTTAAAAAATCCTTTTAGTTGAGTATATGTGTTTCCTTAATTACTGAGATTATCTCATAATGTCGTATATTGTAATTTGAACAAGTTTTAATTTTTCCTACATCTATAAGCTTCTATCTGAGCAAAAAATTAGGAAAATTAGTCACTTGATACCAGCCGCTCAACTTAAAGAACACCAAAACGATAACAGATGAGAAATGTCAGTGAATAAGGCCAAGAAGGAATTCTTAGGTGAACGAAAATTCTCAACTACATTAAAACACGTATTACCATGTTAGAATAAAAGTGATAATTATGGAATCACATGAAATTTATGAATGTTTACATTACAACTCAATTTAACAATTGAAAGATATTGTGTTCCCCATGAAATCTGTAGCTCCTAGTATCAAACCCATCGGTGTGTGGGGGAGGGGAGGGAAAAGATTGTAAGTTGTTCAGGAACCCCAAGAACTAAGTAGAAAACTGTTTAATTTTTATATATTCCCAAAACTTCTTTATATGACATAAGTTTATGATGAAAATTACTTTTAAAATACCTAAATAGAGTGTGAGCTGAGTTGTTAAAGTTAATTCATGATTTGATTTAATATGAATTATCCAAGACTCGCTTCAAACCATAAACATATTTATGATAGTCATTGGAAATTCCATCGATTTTATCATGAAACTTCACTGTATATCAACATAACTCTATCCCTATTCAGTTCGAGTTAACAACTCTTTTAAAGTGTAATGTAAGCATACAAAAATGAGGTATATATGTTTTTTCTCCTCTGTCTTTTGGAGGAGAACAAGAGGGGATTACTGTAAACTGTACACATCAGATTAATATCAGAAGGGGATTTTATGAAGATTTTAGTAATTTTATAGTTGAATTCATGAGTCAATTGAAGCTAGATCACCATGGAAAACATGGAAACAGTGTACAACCGCTTCGTCCCAGTATGGGACTCCTCAGCAATGCGCATCCACGATAGCGCCTCGCAAAATTCGAACTCAAGACCTATCAGTCTCGCAAGTGAACGCTTAGCCTCCAGAAAACTGAACCGACCAGCATCCAATGGTGTTAATGTCTAACTTCAACCAATCCACGAAATCGAGCCACACATCCACCATTGTCTTCAGTGAGTTACTATCTCACAACAGACCTAGTTGAACACTACTGGCCACGGGGTGGGATCGTGGATACGCCCTGCTGAGGAGACTCATACTAGAAAAAAACAGCCGTCCGGTGCTTACAGGTTTTCCATAGTGATCTAGCTTCAATTGACTCATGAATTCAAATGTGCAATCACTAAGATCTCCACAAAACCCTTTCTGAAAATATTAATTTGTCATACACACTATGAAAGTGCAATTCCCCCAATGTAAATAACTTTTTTAACTATTTGCCATATTATGTAGATATATTTCCCCCACACACACACACCAATAACAAAACCCTTTTCTTAATCAGTTAATACTTAACATAATAATCCATTAGAAATAGATATTTTGTTTACACAAGGTGACTAATCTACCCTACTTCTATATATATATACTTATAAACAAAACAGTAGGATAACAAATATTGATTGATTAATGTAGAAAAGAAAAATGGAAGTTTCTGGAATCGATCTGTTGAATATTGGAATAATAAACGGTATCATTTGTATATATGAATGCTATAACAACATGATGTGATGTAACGGGGAAAGGAACAAATTGTTTTGATGACCATATGATGAGACCGTTATTGCAGAAGTAATTGTATTATCTAGTCTGTTTATTTCGCCTAAATTGCACGTATAGGACCGATGACATTCAAGTAGCCAATGAACATATTCTGGTTAATAAACTCAATGATAGTAAGACAATGACCGGGATCATCAAGACATAAAGGCTATTGGTCTATGATGCAACTTCTTATATCTTTTCGTTTGATAGCCCAAATACAACAAGAACACAACAGACATAGAAACTTCTATAATTCAGTACAGAACTTAAAACATGTCCGACAGTATAGATCAATTGGTTAACTTCATACTAGTACTAATAGGAATATACAATTTCTACATGATTACACCATAAATAAAACAAAACTGAACAACAAGTCTATAATAATGTTACATTAATTTGAGGAAGGTTTCTAGGTTAAGGTTAAACGAAAGCTTACAACCAGAAAAAAATGTATAAAGAATAAATGGATTAAGGACATTTGATTCGTCAGTTCCCAATATACTTTCCTTTATAATTAGCATAATGCCCAGGACAGGGTTGGATGGAGAATACTGGTGAGCGGCCTATGCTCCTTCACGAAGAGTAACAGGCGTAAGTAAGTAACTTTAAAACAAAAAGAACTACACAAGGACTACATGTTATACACCATGAACTGATCTAAGTTAGACGAACATTGGAAACCTAGGAGCATCATTAGATGGTTGCATTATTCGCGTATGGGTAATCCCATAATGACATTGTTTTTTTGATTATTTCATATCACTTGTTTTCCTACTATTTAATATAACTTTTCACTCTATTGTTGATTGATTGATCTATTGTTGTTATAACGAGATAAATACTGAATAAAATTGAACTTTAAAAACTATTCTACCTAAAATTACTGTTTATATACTTTTGCTGTATTATTATTAAATACTTATTATTATTATCATCATTAGATTTTTGTAACCTCTTAGTTGTAAGCTTTTCTATGATGTAACTTATTTAAGTTACTGTTATTTTATTATAAACATATTACTCAGTTCTATTCCAGTTAAGGTTTAATTATGCTCATATTGAAGCATTTTAATTATGTTGATATGTGGTGAGCATTCAACTCTAAATTTTTTGTGTGAGTTGAGTCATGAATATGAACTGCATAAACGAGGAGTACCTGTTTACTGTGTAGTGTTCTCAGTCATTTAGTCAGCTACAATGTAAGATCAGGCACATATATGCATTGGTCCAAGTTGCCACACCTCATTAGCACAACAACATGAACACCAAATTCATAGTATTTAATTCAATGGTGGTAATATATAAAAGAAACATTGCATATAAGGATATAGTATAGCAAGGAAGAATTATTTGGTAGAATGAAAGATATGAAGCGATTTTAATCTCATAGTTTAAAGAAAGACCGAAAGTGTATACACCTATGCCGTTGTGACAGATTCTGAGCCATGTCACCCAGAATCTCCAAACACTGGTTACGATAGTCACAGGGACCCCAACCAAGTAATCTGCATCTACCAACATGGCTCAGACCAGAAGTTAGTGACTTCAATGACTGATAACACGTTTTGGTTTAGCCGCCCCTAACTTTCTTCCAATCATCCCCAACACCGGTTAGCATTGCACGTCATTGTAGTCGGTGTTCAGACATACGTAACACGTGACCCCACCATCTCAGTCGATGAAGATCTACAACCTCATCAACTGACTTACCATCAGTCCCTAATAATGTGTAGTGTTCTATTCTGGTTATCATGTGAAAGAGCACAGGAGAACTACATTCTAGACTAATAATCGCTAATTTTTATTCTCAGCTGTTATCTCACAATAATCATGTCACAAGTACTAGATAATGTCTAGACAAATTAATCGATACCTGGATTGGATCAATACAACTGCACTCCCATAATTACGACCTGATCTTACGAGTCCCGAAAAAGGCTCGAGAAATTTGTTTTTTCCTACTATCACTTATTCATCTACTAAGTACGGATTTATGTTGTCAGCTTTCAACCACGCACTTAGCGATATTACTCAGTTCTCTATCTTAAAGTAACTGAGATGGAACTTAAACCTGAGAACTAATGGTTGGGAGCTGAACGACCTAACGTCTAAGCCATTGCATCCCACTCTCCTACCGTTGCTGTGATAACCTTAATTTCCTAAGTCTTTATTAATGAGAATACTATTCATTATAAAGTGGCAATAATCGGAGAAGGACTGAGAAAAGTGATATGTCTAGCTAAATACAATAATTAGAGTATTTAAATTCTGCTTCTCTCAGTTCGGTTTGAACAACAGTTACCGAAGAAAAGAGCAAATACTGATAACCCATAGCATTAAAGTAGTAATAGAACGTAACATACTAAAATTTGATCGCATAGGAAACAGAGAGAAACGAATTTGATAAAACTTTTTTAATGAAGAACAATTCGCCTAATATGTAGGTAGTACTAGTCACAGATTGATTTCAGGTAGGGTAGCAATGGATATCAGAGAAGACTGGATAGCTGTTTCGTCCGAGTTTGGAACTCTTCAGGAGTGCGAACTCATGGCTGATACCATGAGTTAAACCCAGAAACTACGAATATCGCGGCGAATGTTTAGCCACTGGGACCGCAGGATCTGCATCCATTGCAACAATTCCAATTCCAATAAATTTGGGATATACACAGTACAACGATCAATTACTAACAATAGTGACAACTGTTTAAATCTCGATACATCTGAACGTTAAGAATATCTTACAGTAAATTACTAGTGATATCAATCTGTAACGAGTACAACCTATAAAAACAGGAAAATTAAAGTAGACTCCACAAAACCTCTGAAAAATAATTTACCTAGTAATTGAGCAAATGTTGGTCTAGCTTTTGGTTCATGTGCCCAACATGCTCGCATCACAGCATCGTAAATTGGATCTGGACATGCATCTGGTTGATCTAACCGACCAAAACGTGGTGCATCGATCATTTCTAATATTTGTCGACCGGTAAGACCAGCCCATGGTGTAAATCCATAAGTGAATATCTCCCATAATGTAATACCATAAGCCCATATATCTGAATGTATAGTAAATAATAAATCATGTATACATTCTGGTGCACACCATGCAATTGGAAGTTTAAGATTAACATTGAAATTTGATTGGTAATATGATTTGCCTAGTTGAAGAGCACGACTCATACCGAAATCGCTAATTTTTACCTGTAGAAAGAAAATAAAAGAGCAAAGAAATATTTAGGCACTGAAATGATCAATTCGAACAATGATGGATTAATTTAATGTTCGATTATGAGTTTAAGAAATATTACGAAAATTAGAATCCCGCGAGCGAGATCGTGGATGCGCACTGCTGTGGAGTCCCACAATAGGACGAAACGGTCGTCTAGTGCTTCCAGGTTTTCAGTGGTGGTCTAACACCAAAAACTTAATAATCTCCACAACCGTATAATGATAATTAGAAAGTAGTCTAAACTTAAGAATTCTGTAGTCCACAAATTCACTGGATTAATCAACAATCGGAATCATGACTATCAAATTTAGTTATTTCCAAATGTAAATGTATAGGACTACTAAACAATTGATATGAAATGATTGGAAGTAGTTGGTAGGACATCCTACTTGATATAGATTCTATGTTAGCTAGCAGATTGCACATTGATAGACAGAACTCAATTAGCACTAGGTACTAGACTAATATGAAATTGAACACTACTTAATAATCAGTCAGTGGTAAACGACTGATATAACTCGATAGCCAGTATATTGATCAATACTTGGCGCCTCAAGTTAAGACTTCCCATTACATCTTTAGGGACTTTAATACAGAAAGCGGTATCAGTAATGCAGAATATGAATTTATTAAAAGAATAGGAATCCAATTTAACAATTCTGTATACACTGATAAGTTCTTTTTCCTCGACGGACTGAACTCAGTTAGAACATCATTGCAAACCAGAAGACATTGAACAATTATTTCGTTTTAGTATCCAACTATTCAACAGTATGCATCTACAACGCTGACAGGCATTGAACCACGAATCATCAAGCATCGCAGAGAATACGTTAACATTTCGGCTACTTCAGTTGCCTACCATCAAACAGTCTACATTTCCAATTTCAATCGGTTTGTGATATACCATAACCATCATCTATATTCAGTTACTAAAAGCTAACTAAAAGCCATATAATTCTCTAAAATGACTGGTGGTACAAACCAACTGCCCAAACCTGTAACGCAGGACTTCATTTCGAGTAACTAAATCTATTTGACTAACTAAAATCCCATAAATAGATAACATAGTCAATTGAAACAAAGAATTACACCTTTCATATTGTTAAATTATCATTTTCATATAAATATTTATTTCATTTATGTATTTGTCGAAAAGAAAATCTCGGACAAGATTGTCAAGCAATACGTTGGATTTACTTCCAATTCATTTAATGAGATTTTACAAATACATTCTTCCTCTTTAAAAGTTAAGGGGTTGTAGCAGACACAAACACACACATATATATATAAATACACACGTAAACTCAATTTTGTACATATTCCAAATGGAATTTCAAAATGTATTGTTTTAAATATATATATATATATATATATATATATATATATATATCCATCTTTGCTTATAAAGCTTGTGACTTAAAGCAATATCGAGGCTATCCGCACAGTATGCACATATAGCCAACAAGAGACTGATCAATTACAGTCCTAAACAACAATGGAAAGGATACAAGCAAACAACACCTAGTGAATTTAAATGAAACATTTGTCTTTTTTATAATGTTATATAAAAGAAAAACATTGGATTAAACAAATCCATTTGCTAAACGGAATACACCTATTAAGACATTAAATAAGAAAGATTAGTTCAGTGAAGAGTTCTCCCCCTTTCCGGTGAATTCATTTTCAAAGCTGTACAATCGCAAATATATATACTTATTTTTACAGGATGATAATAATACTAATAATAAACTTCTGTTAGACATGGTAACAGTGAGGTAAAATAAATAAAAGTATTAAAGAAAACTTTTTCTATAAAACAAGGAAAGTTTAATAATCGTTTGATTGTTAATGGCTTAAGTATTCATAAAAAAATATAGGGAAATCATCATCGGGAAAGGATGGTTCAGCATGATAAGATAAAATGTTGAAATTGAAATTAAATGTAATCAGAATGATCGTGGAAACAAAAATAAACCAGTTGAGGGATAGAGTATTTGAGGGGAAGATGGAAGGTGAAGCAGATGTCCGTAAAGGAAGAAGAGTATGAAAAAGAGAAAAAAATTATAAGACATTAAGACCATGGTAAAAGAAGAGGTTGTACTAGCCTCTTACGCACACACAATTCCGATTTTTCCAGATATATGGATAATGCTTCAGCAGTGCAAAGAAGACACAGTCTAATTGTCTTTGGAAGAGTTCAACTAACCTTGTAGATGACTTTGAACAGAGTCTGTCTTGATTGAGTGACCTGTGTTCACAAGGTGTTCGATTATTGAATTTCTTATCAAGCCATTGCCTCCTCTTTATATATATATATATATATATATATATATATATATATATATATATATATTAGGACCAAGGGATAATTCTTGTAGCTGAATAGTCGATAATGTTATGCTAGAGTAATTGAAAACATATTTCTCTGGAGATTCGGGAAACTTTTCATTAATTTCAAGATCACATCTTCATTACGATTTTTTCTAAAAATATCAATGTAATCTTTGAATTTGAAACGTTGATCTTCTGACAAATCAAATAATGTGTGTGAACGTAATGAGATACTTCGTCCCCTTGGTCCTAAATTTTGTAGTACGTCTAATAATATTAATGAACTCAACGCTAAAATACAGTTTGAAAGCCTCATTCGACAGACAAATGACCTAATTCCAGTATATATATTTGTATATAATACATACTCCCGACCGTTGTTGCTACCTTGACGTGATGGTCGGGCTTGCCTATCGTGATAAAGCAACCGAGCTATACTGGCTAGAACAACTGTTCCTCAAGGTCCTACCATGTGAGACAGGTCGGTTGAAGAGCGGTAAGACTAAAAGCAACAAACCCAAGGTCCGAAGGCGAAGTCGTACTGCTGACTGTACAGAGGTGTGACAGCAGTAAGGTGTTTCCCACGGACAACCAGCATCTACAGCGATGTTGCCTTTTTAGAAGGAGGGGTGGGGTTAGAAAAGGTTGACCCTAAAAACGCACACCTCACCTTATCTCACGGATATCCGTCTCCGGCGGTAAGGTCTCAACAAGTACGGAGCTAACACAAAAATTACCCATAAAAAGGTCAAGTGACCGACATACTATGGATCATCTAACATCTACGTATATAAAACCGACACAGTAGAAGGATCATTTTCATTCATTCATATATATTAATGGATATTACTGTCTTTTCTTGTTAGTTTACTTTTTAAATGATCTTACTAAAAAAAATATTAAGATTAATTTTAAAGAGGAAGAATGTTGTATTTGTAAAATCTCAATCAATGAATTTGAAGTGAATTCTACATTTCACTTGGCAATCTAGTTCAAGTTCTTTTTTTTTTAAGGAAATACATTCTTTCTCTTTAATATCTCATATCGATTCGGCGCCTAAATTTAGACGAAAATTCTTAATTGAGATTAATTTTTGTCAATAAAGGAATATTTTATAAGTAGTTTATATGTATACACTTTATTGAACTTGTTATCTATTTATTTATTTATTTTAACACATAGATATTGGTACAAGGAGGCACCAAATACATATGCGCCACACAAATCTCATTCGATATGTGTGAGGGTTGTGATACTGCCCGGGTGGCCAAACCGAAGCAGGTGGTTTTCTTAGGGGGCCACACTCGGAGCCTTCGACCTAAAGGTCTGATCCACAAGGCAGTGGAGCATCGTAAGGAGATGCAGTCCCATGGTAGCCAGTGACCAACAATAGGTTCATACGCCATTTGTTCACTCAGGATACTGGAGCCCATGTGCAGCATTGATTTGGTTTTTGATCCGGTTAAAGCGCCGGACATTCGCTTTTCGTCGTCTCATTTTCGTAAACAACAGTAATGCCACGAGAAGGCAGTGAGTAGGACTTTCCTGGCAGAGGCTGTATACGCGTGGCCGTGTGAGAGCATTTCGAGAGGGAGGGGGCCACCCCACTCTCGGACATACCAAGGCATTTGGGGGCTTTAGTTAAAGAGGTTCCTCTAATTTTTATGATGTAGGATTGTTGCTAGTTTTTATTCTGAGTTATATCTAATAGCGTCTTAAGTTACTGAATTGTTTCAGTTTTAGGACAGCAAACAAGTAATAATAAAGGACCAGCAGGTATCAGTCTTGTACAACTTGGAAAAAGTTGATTACCTAGTAGTATGATCAAGTGTTTCACTTTATGCCAACAGATTTGATATTAGTATTGTCTATGGAAGATAATAAAAGGAGAGGAAGTCCACCACTACCACTATGGTGTATGCCACCAATGCTGACAGATATAAGTAGTATGTAGCACCAACCGGAAGTGGAATGGCTGACAGCAGAAGATTAAAATGAAGAGAAAAGGAAGTGAACCGGAGAGAAATCGAAATAACAATGGAATTAAAGGAATAATGTAGTTTGTAAAGGGCAACACAAAGATGTGCAAATTATGTATTTAATGCATGATTTTCATATTTTACAAACACACTCTGTAATTTTGAGCAAAACAACAAATCGGTTTTTCCCACTGTTAGCAAAATATAGATTGGATCAAAGCATATTCCGTGCAGAATTGTGTTGGCGCACGCTGATTTGCTATTTCTCATCCAATCAGCGCTAGTGCATACTTGGAGAAGACTCTAGGACCTACTTGTGTAAAAACTATAAACATACTAACGTTTTCCTTATTGTGCTTCCTACTTTCATCTGCCCTTGTTATTTGGAATATAATTTCTTTCCTGTTCAACCGTGTTCTGATTTGAGGACTTGTCGAGTGAAGTAGTATCCAAGAAAACTAAGCGATAGCAATAGCTGAGTCGTAATAAGAGAAATTATAACATCCACCAAGTCTTTGTTCACTACACCACTACGTTTTGGTCACCTCTGAACTACATCCATTTTTTAAGTATGAAGACTAGTGATAACAACCGGTTGTTCAACCGAAAAAGGTCTAATAGGTATGTTGTAACCAACAATTTTAGTCATTTTTCTGCTCAGCTAGTAGGTGAGTGCTAAATAATGAAGTTATTTTTTATTAAAGATTTTGTTCCAACCATTTGGAGTGATCCACAAATGTTAGTGTGTAGAGAAGCTCAACATTTCAGATGAAAAGTGCAAAAATACAGATGGTTTTTGTATCTTACAAAATAAAACTTGCCAGTTTGAAAGATTTCAAATGTTTATCTACAGCCATATTCACAATGATATCAAAAGATTCACTAGTTACCTCAATACTATACGTCATCCAGAGAAATTTCTCTTAAATATTCAGGAAACGATAATGGAGAACAGAATAGAATAAAGGATAACAAATGTGAATATACAAATTGTAATAGTATAGAGTAAGGGCCAAAAACATGTAGCCTCTTTAAATAGTAAGTCAGACAAAAAACGTCCTTCAATATTGACAAAATATGTAAAGACCAAGAGAGATTACTAGTAAAACCTACATCAGCATAAATGAAATATGACAGATTTTGTTGCAGAATCTCTAACGGTACAGAAGTCATACGAACACACCAGGATGTTTAGAGATTAACATTTTAAGCTAAAGTTATTTATTCGATATTTAGAAGAATTTAGTGTAAAACCATTGAAAATAGACCCAATATTCAATGTCCGCTAAAATCTTATGAAGTTAAGAGGAAGAAACTGACATAACATAATCAGGATACTCAACAAAAAAAATCCTTTTTGTTAGTTTAAGAAATGCTACTAGCTGATGAGCCATAAAACTCAAGTGGCGGAATCGAATGATTGTTCAAATTTACTTTAAGACCTAGTGAAAATGTAATTCCACAATGGAGTAGGTGTATACACTTTCGGTCTTGCTTTAAACTATGAGATTATAATCCCTTCATGTCTTTCTTTCTACGGAATAATTCTTTCTTCCTATACTATATCCTTATATGCAATCTCTCTTTTATATATTACCACCATTGAACTAACTACTTCTATGAATTTGGTGTTCATCTTGCTGTGCTAACGAGGTATGGCATTTTGGACCGATGCATATATGTACATTGTCCTATGTTGTAGCTGGCTGGCTGACTGACTGACTTCCAAAACTTTACACGGAATCAAACATATAACCTTTCCTTCATGATTCCAGTTGAATCAATGAATCAAAATATGAAGGTTCACACTTCCCAACCTCAATTAAATTTAGTAGCATAGTGTGATTCTTATCCAATGTTACTTGATGTTTTATTGTCTGTCTTCTGTCTTGGTTAAATCCATCTACAAACTGATTAATGGTGAATAGACGATTATTATTCTTACTATTTGGATAATAATAATAATAATGATAATAGCAATTGAATAGTTCGGTTTTTGTATTGCTTACAATATCTTTTGAAAATACTAGAACATTTCTAGCCGCCAAATCACGATGTACTAGACCACATTCTTCTAAATAACTCATTCCTCGAGCAATCTGTATTGAGAATTTATACAAAACAGGAACAGAGAAACTGGATCTTAATTCAGATTCACGTAAGCATTCTAGTAGAGAGCGAAGTGGAGCAAGTTCAGTAACCTAGAAATATATACACAAAAGAAATGTAACAAACGTATATCAAGCATCAATAACGAAATCGATAAAAATGAAATTGACTTTTAATAAGTTTAAGGGGAATTCATAACACAGAAACATTCAATGTTATAATAAACAAAAATAAGGTATTCAAGTAGACAGCCCGGTGGGATTTTAAGAGAAAGTTTCGGGTTTCATTGTGAACATCAACATTGGAAAATGCAGGTACGTTTAGTTGAAGTCTCAAATAGAACAAAACGCACGTCCAGAACTCAGTTGCTGGATACGATCAAGGTTTAACATAAGGTAATCTATGTTTGGTTTATTTTGGTGTAAAATGATTCATATTAGTATCAAGGATAAAGGAATATGGTTTTATTAAAATTGATCTGATCAACTTTTTTAAAATAGTGCCTGAAAATATGGGATTTGTGATAAGGGATTTTGTCTTGGATGATAAGTCTAGAACAAAATAAAATGGTCCAAATTTATTTATATACAATTTATACAGATACGACTGATGCTGAGACGAGTAGCTATGGTCTATATATGCAGTGCACGGTGGCTAGATAATAGTATTTCATTGGTCTAAAGTACGGTACATTAGTAGTATACCTGGATATAATTGATTTAGACAGTTATTTTTTGGACTATCTAGATGAATTTAAAATACTTTGTACAATTATTAACGCCGCCTGGAGCCCCTCTGGGGCTACTGCCAGTCCCAAGCCCGGATAAAGGAGGAGGGTTGAGCATGGGGTTAACGACCCCATCCCGTAGAAAACGAACTCGCTAGAAAAAAACGCTAACCAGTAAGTAAGTTGTATATTTATTGATATGGTGGACACATTATAAACATGTTATTCAGGTCGAAAGTCTCATTAGTGAACTTATGACCTAAAAAATTTGCATCTTAAAATCGCTTCTGTCTTAATTAACTTTGAAATTTGTTAATTTTTATGCTAAACATACCGACATGTTAGAAAAAAACAACTTTTGTTGGTCAGTTGTGCTGTTTTTGATATCAGTCTATTTAAAGACTTAAGTTAGTAATTTGAAGTAAAAGACAGTTAACAATCTTGTATTATTATAGATCACTTATCAACCAGTATATCTTGCTCACAACAAACTCAAGGTTATCCTTTCAGTAACACATATTCCCACTATCATATATCTTAAGTAATTTACCCAGCATTTACCTTGTTTAAGCTACATAAACTATCTAGGTGAATCACTGTGAATATACAGATACTATATTCAGTTTCGAAAAATAAACAAAACAACCACCTAATTATTTAGATCAATGTACTTTAACCAAAATTGTCAATTAACATAGGTGGATTTCAACTATTCATACTGTTTAGTAGTAGCACATGATATTGTGAAGCTGTTGTAATTAACATTGGTGATGTTTTTTCTTCGATTCCACTCATAATTTCAAGCATATTTTCATCACTTCTAGTTAGAATTGTAAATAATTACACTTCAATTATTCATCTTAACAGTTGAGATCATGAGTCAATTGAAGATAGACCACTATGGAAAACCTGGAAGCACTGGACGACTGTTTTGTCCTAGCATGGGCCTCTTCAGCAGTGCACATCCACGATCCCGCCTCGCGAGACTTGAACCCAGGACCTATCAGTCTCGCGTGCGAACACTTAACCTCTAGACTACTGAGCCGGCCAACATCCAATGGTGTTAATGTCTAACTTCAACCAATCCACGAAATTGAACCACACATCCAACATGCTCTCCAGTGAGTTACCCTCTCACAACAGACCCGGTTGAACTTCACTACTCACTGCTTCTCATTAGAACTCCAGGAAATACCTCTTGAAGCCAGTCACTAATGAGCATATGTTGATCAATATCTGTAGTGATCTAGCTACAATTGATTCATGATCGCAACTATTAAAATTACTAATAACATTCACAAAAACCCCTACTGATATGAATTATTCATCTATTACATACACTACAATTATTCATAATTAGACTGATCGAAATGAAAATCAAGTTCAAATGATACGACACAATACTAATTGGACTAGTAATTCAATATTAAAATGCTTAGTCATACAAAATTTACGGACAAAAAGAACAAATAAACAAACAAACAAATGAGAGAGAAAAAGAAAGAAAGAAACACTGTTCAAGTATTTCTATGGCATTATTTATCTGTTGTTGATCTGTTTACACAGTGTGTGTGTGTGCCATTTAAAAAAAAAACACATTTCATATAATTCTATATATGTACACACATGAACATATGAAGGAATAAATGTATGAATGATTTATTAACGTTATTGACACAAACAGTTGAATGTTCAATGAATCAACAATTATATCTTAATATCATTAGGGGTTTTTTGTGGATATTATAGTAATTTCAATAGTTGAGATCATGAATCAATTGAAGCTAAACCACTATGGAAAACTTGGAGGCATTGAACGGCCATTTCGTCCTGTCGTGGAACACTTCAGCAGTGCACATCCACGATCACGTTTCGTGAGATTGGAATCTAATATCCACAAAAAACCCCTCTCGATATTAATCAACATATGCTCATTGGTGACTGGTTTCAAGAGGTATTTCCTGGAGTTCTAATGAGAAGCAGTGACCAGTGGAGTTCAACTGCGTCTGTTATGAGATAGTAACTCACTGAAGACAATGATGGACGTGTCGCTCAATTTCGTGGATTGGTTGAAGTTAGACATTAACACTGTTGGATGTTGGCCGGCTCAGTGATCTAGAGGTTAAGCGTTCGCACGCGAGACTGATAGGTCCTGGGTTCAAGTCTCGCGAGGCGGGATCGTGGATGTGCACTGCTGAAGAGGCCCATGCTAGGACAAAACAGTCGTCCAGTGCTTCCAGGTTTTCCATAGTGGTCTATCTTCAATTGACTCATGATCTCAACTATTGAAATTGTATCTGAAATAAAATTCATAATATATTAAGAATTGCATGTAAGCTTATATAGTTGTGATTATCAATATTGTTGCTGTTCAATGTAGAACACCAGAGAAATAAATCACTTTATATACAAATCAGTTGAGATGTTGGTTGGGGAAAGTGAAAAAAAAAGAACAATTGAGGTTAGAATGGAACCTTAAGAAATCTAAGTTTTAGATAAAATGTTGATACAAGCCAACAACTAATTGTTGGAACGAAAATTTGTTGTAATGGTAGAAACATCTAAGGTTGAAGGGACTATAGATTTATATAAATTATTTGTAGCTATCTATGCTCAACTATGTATGTTGATATTTCACAGACCAAGCCAAATACATCAGTGGTTTATCGGTTAAAGGAATTAGCTTCTAAACACTATACCACATGATCGAACCTAGTTTCACCTATTTTGGATTTGAGTAGCCAAGTAATAACACAAACAATGTGGCTTAAAGACAGATATATATAAATCTACATTTGGTAAATGAATATCAAAATTAGTAACAATCCATTCCTTCTACTACAATTTCTAATGTTATCTAAAGTAGATTGATGAAATGCTTTGAAATTGACTATATCGAATTACGACAATAAATTCCATAAAGTAACTCATTGCCATTTTCAAATGGTCCCGAAGTTTCTAGCTAAAAATTTTTACTAGATATTAAAAAAACCATAATATGAAGATTTATACATGTTGATCATGAAAATTCATTTATGACTCTATCTAGTTGAACTTTCAACTCCGCCTGGAGCCCCTCTGGGGCTACTGCCGGTTCCAAGCCCAGATAAAGAAGGGTAGGACATGGTGTTAGCGACCCCATCCCGTAGAAAACTAACTCGCTAAAAAAACCCTAACGTAGTTGAACTTTTGAGTAATATAGCACTTCTCAAATCATTCCACAAGTCAAATCCATAAAAAGATTTTTTAATCGATATTGAAAACAATGCTAAGGAAGTATCCCAAAATAACGTTTTTCATAGTTCCGAAAATCGAAAATGCTTACTGTATGGGAATTTTTGAGTAAAACAAAAAAGACTAAAAACAGTAAGTAATGCGTATGGATTTAAAGGGGATCAAACCATTCGACGAACAAGAACCTACCGCAAATCATCAACCAAACTGAAAATGACCAATGAAGGATTTTTTTAATATTAATGCCGTCGAGCAGTTTTTTTGTGCTTACAAACACAAATACACAGACATACCTTGCGGAATATATATATATATATATATATATATATATATATATATATATATATATATAAGTTTAAAAGAATAGTCCGAACGAGAGTGACACCTCAGAAGTACACAAACGTCGTGAAGGCTCTTTACTCAAACACTACCAGTCGAGTCAGAGCTTATGACTAAATGTCATCTGATTTTGCAAACTCAAGTGGTTTCCGGTAAGTCTGTCCATTATATTTATTCTTGTTTCGTTTCACTATAGATCTACTGATGGAAATAACTTTCTAGTCGACTGAATTTTCGGGAATTGATTTCCTAATAGGACATCCACTTATTCACCTAGAGTACGCAAATCACGTAGTTCTATTTGATGAAGACGCTGATAAAGTGCAGTTTTTAGGTAGCATTGAGCAACAATGACAGGATGTTTGGAATGGGTTTCTCTCCATCTAAATGCAAATTGTTGCTCCAGGACTGGTCTACGTCAACATCTGAACTGAGGATATGGAGTGAAGTGGTCGAACGCGTCGACAACTTCACTTACCTTGGAAGTCTGGTCAATCCTAATGAGTTGGTATCTGACGAAATCTCTACACAGATTCAAAAAGCTCGTTTGGTTTTTGCCAACCTACGTCACCTATAGCGAAGGCGAGATATCCAACTATCAATCGAGGGACGAGCATACTGAGAAGCAGTTTGTTCTGTTCTACTTTACGGATGCGAAACGTGCCCATTAAAGACAGAGGATACTCGTAAGTTACCAATATTTGATCATAGATGTCTTGAAAATAGTACATGCATCTGCTCAGGCAACCGGGGGGTGAGTAATTGGCAGGTTAGACGCAGGTATTAGAAAATGTTGGTGAATCAGTTGATGAGGTTGTGAATCTTCGTCGACTCAAATGGTTGGGTCACGTGTTACGTATGCCTGAACTCCGATTACGACGATGCGTGTTGGAGACAGTTGGACGAAAGTTAGGGCTGCCAAACCAAAACGTGGCATCAGTACTTGAAGTCACTAATTTCTAGTCTTAGCCATATTGGTAGATGCAGGCTACTTGGTTGGGGTCCACGTGACTATCGTAACCAATGGTTGGAGACTCTATGTGACAAGGCTCAGGATCGATCACAATGGCGTAGGTGTACATGTTCTCTATCTTCCCTTAAACTATGAGATTAAAATTGCTTTATATCTTTCTTTCTTTTATATATTACTACCATTGAAGTGACTACTTCTATGAATTCGGTGTTCATCTTGTAGTGCTGATGAGGTATGGCAACTTGGACCGTTGCATATATGTGCATCGTAGATGATTAACTGACTGTCTAATTGAATCGAGAACGACAATTCATAGAGAATATCTAGTGGGTTTGGCGCAATACACTATTTTGGAAATAAAAAATAAGATCACACGCACACACACGTGTACAACATTCAGTTAAAACAACTTTTGTGCATGAAAGTAAGGTCAAATTGAAAACCAATCAAAAGTAGTATTAAAATGTCAGAGTAAGCAGAACAAGGACATTATTATTATGTAATAATAATAAGTTTAATATAGTAGGATACTACTTATTAAATACTATATCATATTTAAGGACAAATTAATTATAAAAATAAAGTGTTGTTTAAAACACGTCAATCAAACGTTAACAAGTGCATAAACCTGTAAATTCTGTAAGTTATTCCTAATGAACGTTTAAATAAATAATCATTAATTGTTTGTGACTACCTACTATTGAAATTCAAAACACTAATTGATCAATCTCTATTATGTTGTGGATTGTTTCAATACAAATTTCATTATAATCTTTAGTATATTTCGAATATGGTTAGCAACATTTCGTCTTCATTGAAACTTGCCAGCTGGATGTATTTGGATTTCAAGTTTGATATTTACATTAGGATTCGAAATCAGTAGTTTTCGCTTCAAGCAATAATGCATTATCCACTGAGCTAACATTTCTACATTTGTTGAATAAGGTATTGGTTATTTAGAATCAGTAGCTTAATGGATATCAACATATTGGGCGGTTGAAGCCAAAGATATCAAATTTTTTTTTAAATAGAACCTAATGGATTTTAATCTCATTGGTTAAAGTACAGCTGTGTTCAACCACGAGATCTCAACACCTTAAACTTCATGAAGCGAGATTAAGAATAGAATGTAACATATGAACAGTGTTACAGTCACGTTTTCAATTATTGTTCACTTTAATAGTTGAATTCATGAGTCAATTGAAGCTAGACCACTATGAAAAACCTGGAAGCATTGGACGACCACTTCGTCCTATTGTGGGACTCCTCACCAGTGTACATTCACGATCCCGCCTCGCGAGATTCGCACTCAGGATTTATCAATCTCACGTGCGAACGCTGAATCTCTAGACCAATAAGCTGGACGGCATCCAACGGTGTCAGTGTCTAACTTCAACCAATCCATGAAATTGATTCATGATCTCAACTATTAAATTACTATAATATCCATAAAACCCCTCTTTGATTATTATTGTTTAGCTGATATTTATTTATGATGAAAATAATGTACAGGGTTAATAAAGAACAATATTAGTTTTTATAAATCAAGTTAGATAATTGATTACAACACTCTAGTTACGCAACAAACCAATCCTATGCACAGTTGATAACAATGAAGAAAATAATAGACATGAAGGAAGTTATCAGTTGTTATCGGTGAGACATACTATTAACGAATGATGATATAAATATTAGCTACATATTATCTAATAGGTAGATTATTGACTATGACAATTTGTCTTTCAATTATCTGAATTGTAGATTCGAAACCCTCTTCACTTGATCAATATTAACAGGTATCAAAAAGAGTAGTTCAGTAAGACAACGAGCTTTGTAATTATTGAGTTAAATAATTATTCCACTGTGTCCATAATCGTTGTGAAGAGTAATGAATGAAGTTTTCTTTAGAAATAATTGAAATATTTATGAACTAACAACTATACTACTAACTAAGGCAGCCTTAATAAATAAGTGATGAAAAGTTACTGGTTTGAATCCTCCTGACTTGACCACCAGTTTTATTGTAGCTTTACTATTAACATCATTTATCTATTTTATGAAATAAACACATTAATTTGAACAGCCCAACTAATTTGATCAACATCAATCAATGGTTTAATCGATACAGGTCTCATGCTTAAAGGTATGACAAATACTAGTAGAGATGGTGCGGAAATTGACGACATTAAGAATCTTTACCAAATGAAATAGTTGGAAGATGCATTACATATGAACAATCACCAACTAGTCTGACGAGCAATGTTCACTGATGTAAGAGTAGGTTAGAAAATTTCCAACGTCATTTCAATAAAAATGTGGGATCAGTTCTATTAAGCCATTGATTTTAAAACGGAGTCATATAGGTTGATGTAGACTACTTAGGTCGAGGAATAAATTCATTCTTTGTGAATTATATTATTTATGTTTATTATTGTCCCTTTATCGTTAATCTTAACACTATTTCTACTACTTTCGTAATTATCTTGATCATTTCATCTTACTTTGTTGATATGATGTGTAAACTTGAACCAATACAGATGTGTCATGGTATCAGGTTATAAGTTATTTATGAAAGATAAACAGCTGAATATACGTTGTAGCTGACTGACTGACTGAATATACAGAAGCTAAGAACTTAACTTACAATCAATACACATCTAATTATGAAATAATAAAAAAGAAGAGGGAATCATCTTATAGTAAAAAAAACAATAGTTATTCACTCCGACCCCTAATTGCAAAAAAACATTTTCCAATTAAATAATTGTTTAATTCAGTATTTTGAGTAGAAAAGCGACAGCAAAAACGATTACTAATATCGAGACTAGGATCCAGGTACATCCAGCTGGAAAGTCCCGACGAGGACGAAATGTTCCTAACCATATTCGAAGGTTTTATCCTATCGAAAATTTATTCTTCACATCAGTAAGAAGTTATAAATATGGAAAGAAATGTTATTTAGCTTATTTAATACTATGGAATCTTCAAATCATAGGTAAACAGCTTTAAGTTAGCTGTTTTTCAGTTTTACACAAAAAATAAAACCGAATAAGATTGGTGTTTTTTTATGTGTTAATTATTTTGAATGCGTTGCTTACATTCACTTTACATATACTACCCACAAGTTGTCTGGCATTTGGACTTATGAAGAACATACTGTGTTTCAATCACCAGTTCCTAAGGACGTGTTCAGAAAACCTAGTAGAGGCCTTTCTCTTTGTCCTTCCTATATATTTGCTACTATAGGTACATGTGAGTTCGAAGATGTACTTGGAGGTGACATCGGAAGCGTATTGGTTCATCCTTAAATGGTATAATGAACACTGGGTGTTGTATATTGAAAGCAATTGACCATCAAAGAAACTTCTTTTCAATGCCATCTCGATTCTCTCATTGACTCTTCTTGAAAACAGGTTTTTCTTACCAACAAATGGTTGTTTATCATGCTTAGAATGTTGTTTTCTATAATTCACAATAAATTTCTACAAATATCCAATTTTTATGAAGTGTTTTTCTAGTATAGACAATTTCTCATTTATTGTATCATTTGAGTATAACCTTGTAGTTCTATTGGAGTGGGTTTGATTAGACACCTTTTGTAACTGATAAGGGAAAGGTTGTTAGTTTAAATACCATCCATGTGAAATGCCCTCACATGGCCACGCGTATATAGCCTCTGCCAGGAAAGTCCTACTCACTGCCTTCTCGTGGCATTACTGTTGTTTACGAAAATGAGACGACGAAAAGCGAATGTCCGGCGCTTTAACCGGATCAAAAACCAAATCAATGCTGCACATGGGCTCCAGTATCCTGAGTGAACAAATGGCGTATGAACCTATTGTTGGTCACTGGCTACCATGGGACTGCATCTCCTTACGATGCTCCACTGCCTTGTGGATCAGACCTTCAGGTCGAAGGCTCGGGGTGTGACACCCTAAGAAAACCACCTGCTTCGGTTTGGCCACCCGGGCAGTATCACAGCCCTCACACATATCGAATGAGATTTGTGTGGCGCATATGTATTTGGTGCCTCCTTGTACCAATATCTATGTGTTAAAATGAATAAATAAATAAACTATCCTGTTCATGTTTCTTTTCACAATTTTTCCATCGTTTTTTTATTGATTTTCTTTTTAATAAAATTTTTTATGAATCAACTCCCAATTGTAAGACACTACAACTATGATAATATTTCCCAATATTTATGACATAAAAATAAAACGAATATTTACATAAAAATGACATACATCACTACAAAATTGGATAAAGCAGGAGGAAAGAAATCAGGCCAACGGGGGTGGGGTGGATGGATAAGCATAATAGAATATGAATGAGGTTTTTAGCAGGAGACATTTAAATCTTGTTGGTATATAGTGAATAAAATCTTAAAAGTTATTACTAAGTTACACGAAAGGAATTCATTGCCAATTGAATAATCAAATGTACGAACAAACGAATAGAGTGACCATGGGATTACCATTAGAATCTATCTTGACCGATATCTTCATAGTTAGTCTAAAAAAAATATGAAACTAAAACACGAAATCCATGACACAATATAATAACTCCAGATATGTCGATGATACATTCATTATCTATGATGACATGGATCACGCTTCTAGGCTGCTTATTCACTTCAACAAGTCTCATCCAAAAATAATGTGTACAGTCGAATACGAAAGAGATAACCAATCCGATATTTTAGATTTTCGTGTAAAATGCAAAAAAACGATGGAAAGATTGTGAAAAGAAACATGAACAGGATAGTATTCAAACTATAACAACTTTTCCTTTATCAGTTACAAAAGGTGTCTAATCAAACGCACTCCAATAAAGCGATAAAGTTATATACTCAAATGATACAATAAATGAGGAATTGTCTATACTAGAAAAACACTTCATAAAAATTGGATATCTGTAGAAATTTATTGTGAATTATAGAAAACAACATTCTAAGCATGATAAACAACCAATTGTTGGTAAGAGAAACCTGTCTCACAAGCAAATAAATTTTCTGAAAAACAGAAAACCGTACTTAGTCATACTTATCATCACTACATAATATGTAAGTCATGAATTGAAATAAGATTGAAACATGATGCTGATAAGATAATCTGGTATTTATTAGAACGAACACAGTAAACCATTTCAGTTTATTTTTTATCTATTACTAAGATGTTTGACCTTTTTAAGGTTCGAAATGTATCCATCCCCAATTCATGAGGTCACTGGAATAACACATCGGGCAGTTATAAATAACATGCAACCTGATACAAATGAGAATCCATTTAATTTTCTTTATTAGCACACTGAGAGTAAATTAATAATATTCAGAGCTCAGGAAGCAAATAATGAATAACACTAATGAAGCATAATTATGAAATAAATATAAAGATATAACAATAATACTAACAGTCAATTACTTACAATTTTTATTACATTCACATCAATGCACACACCAAGAAGCTGAACAATATCTGGATGATTTAGTCTATGCATAATTGATATTTCATTCAAAAAATCACATGTTCCCTCTTCATTCATTTGTTTAATATCCATAATTTTGATAGCAACTTGTAAACCACGTCTTGTATCTGTATGCCAAACACCCTATGGATAGATCCATTATAATATAAAAAAGATATTATAAAATATAATACAATAAAAAAGATATGCTTTAAAAGGGAATATTGTGATCAGTTATCAAGTATAGCCTACTAGTGTTATCGTGTTTATAATTAGGTTAATCGATGGATATTTATCAGTCGAGATCCGAATCGCTCACCAGTAACAAAGGTTTGAATCCTTCAGGAAAAGTCAATTCCCTCAAGACAGCAACTACCCCCGGCAAACAAGTGCTAAGTTGTGTGACACTTGGGTTGAGCAAAATTTCCTAACGATTACATCCAACTCTCTAACAATCCATATATACGTTGAACAAAACAGATTAATGTAATAAACAGAGAAATAAATTAAAACAACTTGAGTACCGAAACTAATAGATCCCAGTCTAAGTTATCATACCGTCACCATCATGATGATATTAACAACAAAAAACGAAAACCGAAATAGATAGGACACATAAAGATAGAAAAGGAGGACGGATAAAATGATACGATGATTAAAATTGAAAGAAATTGAAAGGGAAGAAACTATGTGTTATTGTGACCGATTTTTGAGCTATTCTTCTTTAAAAACATTAACAATTGATTATGATTACGTGTACGTGCCAATGCAGATCAAATTTAAGGTACACTTATATCAACATAACACAGCAAAGAAAGATAGATATCCAAGACAGGAACAAAAATATGCATCAACCAACTCAATCGATGAGATGGTACGAAGTTTATCTAGTACCTTATATTGAACTTTATTATTCACTATTTGACAAACTTATTATAATCTAAGCCCAATGACGTTTAGATAAACAAAATTGAATCATAGTGTTTTTATATGACTAGCAGTGGCATTCAAGACGCATAGTTCATCGTATCAAGTACTCGTCGCCTGGATTTACTTTAGTTTCAGTATTGTTACTCATACTAAGACAAAAGCCTAATATTATTCGCCTCAAACACCAAACAGTTATCTACTGAGCTATTGAGTTTAAATAGCAAATATGAGAACAAAAACCCTGAGACCAAAAACCAAAGTCTTTCTTTTTTATTCAAAAGTTTATATCAATTAGAAAACCAGTTAGAAATTAATCGACACTAGGTAGTTGTTGTTGTACCCTACTTCTCAACACAGTATTCACGACTGATAATATAACAATTAGTTATAGTTTTAGAACTTTAAGTTTTGTTACAAGAATGATTAAATTGGTATTTAATTGAACGCTACTTTATGATGAAACCCTGTACATTATTTTCATCATAAATAAATATCAGCTAAACAATAATAATCAAAGAGGGGTTTTATGGATATTATAGTAATTTAATAGTTGAGATCATGAATCAATTTCATGGATTGGTTGAAGTTAGACACTGACACCGTTGGATGCCGTCCAGCTTATTGGTCTAGAGATTCAGCGTTCGCACGTGAGATTGATAAATCCTGAGTGCGAATCTCGCGAGGCGGGATCGTGAATGTACACTGGTGAGGAGTCCCACAATAGGACGAAGTGGTCGTCCAATGCTTCCAGGTTTTCAATGATTGTCTAACACCAGTCAGTTCATGATCTTAATCAAAAACTTAATAATCTCCACAACCCTATACTGATAAATTTATATTTAACTGAATGTTACTTTATAGTGAAAACTTCTCTGTTCCTCAAATAAAATGAGAATAATAAAACAAAACAATGTAATTTATTGGTCTATCTAATGAATCAATAATTAATTTAATTATTATTTATGAACATTAATAATAATAATAATAATAATAATTACATATTCATTGAATTAATTAACCCATAAATCAATAAATAAATAATCGCAAAAATAATATAAAATGTTAGTTGCGAAGAGACATTTTCAAAACAAAAACAAAAAAAAAGGAAAATGTCGATATGGAAGAGAGTGAAACATTTCCCAATTTTCGTAATCAATAAAAAAAATATAAACATTTATGACTATTATTATTATTTCTTATCCAAAAAAACAAACATTGGAATACTAAAACATAATAGATTTATACCCCAAAAACAAATGTAGAAAAAATAAATTATACACAATTTAGGGGTTGTGGAGATTGTTAAGTTTTTGAATGAGGTCACGAACCGATTGATGTTAGACCACCATTGAAAACCTGGAAGTACTGGACGGCCACTTCGTCCTATTGTGAATCCCCTCAGCAGTGCGCATCCACGATCTCGCTCGCGGGATTCGAACCCAGGACCTTCAGTCTCGCGCGCGAACGCTTAACCTAACACCAATCGGTTCATGATCTCAATCAAAAACTTAACAGTCTCCACAACCCCTAAACTGATAGTTATCATGTGCTCACTAGTGACTAGCTTCGTGAGAAAATTCTCAGAGTTCTAGTGAGAAGCCGTGACCAGTGAAGCTAATCCGTGTCAGGTAGAAACAGGTATCTACCTCAGTACAATGGAAGATGGTCTCGCAACTTCGTTCATGATCTCAATCACAAAATAAATTATATACATTCAGCTGGTGTTGTTTTGATTGTATCTTCCTATTGTTATTTAGGACTGCAATTGATCAGTCTCTTATTGCTTCGATATAGCCTTAAGTCACAAACTTTTTAGACAAAGATGGATAGTGTCTAGCAGTGGAATCCAGGACGAGTGTTTCGTCTTATTTCGGACTCGTCAGATGGATGTACCTGAATCGCAGAGTTGATGTTCACTTTGTGACTGGAATCCAGTAACGTTCACTTCAAACGCCATCACGTTATTTACTCAGCTACTGAGTCTTGATAGCCAATTGCTTCTGCAATGGGGTGAAGTTTAAATTCAATTGGTGTTGTTTTAATTGTATCTTGACATTGTTATTTAGGACTAGAATTGATCAGTCTCTTGTTGGCATATGTGTATCCTGTATACATGTACAGACATATAGGCGTATAAGATTGTAGCTTAATGCTATATTAATGGCTTTGAAAAGGCAGAGAAAAGTAAGTAAGTAAGTTTAGACAAGTAAGTCTGAAATAGATATTTTATTAGTTAGAAAAGTTGGAAGTTTTTTCTTTACAGTTTCTGAACTTTGTACTTAATGATGTACATACTACAATGTGTATTATACTAAATTATTTGATAGACAGTTAAATGAATATGATTGGTTTCTAAAACTGTGAATATGATTTGAATTTATAATTGATATTGGGTAGGATTGAGAGATTATTGATTGATTAGCGACTTTTATCTTTATGTTTTATGAAAAATTTAATATCCAAAAAGTAACTAATATTCCCTTGGTTGAATACTATATTGCCCCCAAATGCCCTGGTATGGCCGATGGTGAGGAGGGCCCTCCCTCCCTCTTGAAACGCTCTCACACGGCCACGCGTATACAGCCTCTGTCAGGAAAGTCCTACTCACTGCCTTCTCGTGGCATTACTGTTGTTTACGAAATTGAGAGGACGAAAAGCGATTGTCCGGCGATTTAAGCGGATGCCTAACCAATGGTGCACATGGGCTTCAGTATCCTGCAGGAACAAATGGCGTATGAACCAATCGTTGGTCACCGGATACTATGAAACTGCATCTCCTCACGATGCTTCACTGCCTTGATGTCACCAAATTGGTTGCAACTTATGTTGCAAGTAAGTATCGAATCGAGCTAGTTTCTAGGCTAGCTACCACCACCGAAAAGCATAGATGAGCATTGCTTGCAACTTCATGACGCCATGAAAATGGCGAGTAAAGCCGCTTGCGGCTTCGCGAAACGTCCCGTTTATAAACACTGGGTTTCTTCAGGCTCCTTACAACTCCTCGAAGCCCGTCAGTCTACTCTGGGTGACCGTGAGTTTGACCACAAACGAAGGATGTTAAGTAAGGAAATTGGGCAAAGCTTGCGTAAGGACCGAGAAGCCTGGTGGTCGGAGCGTGTTAATGAGTTGGAAGCAGCAGCTGCATCTGGTAATTACCGGAAGCTCTTCCAGCTCATCCGAGCCGCTGGCAGCAAGAAGTCTGGTGTGAGTGAAACAATCTGCGAGGATGATGGGATGCCAATCACTAACATTCGTCGACGTCTTGGACGATGGGCAGAATTTTTCGAAGGGCAGTTCAACTGGCCTGCTGCTCCGGCAACATCGATCACACTGTCCTGCCCTTCATGGCCGGTGACGACTGATCACCAAATGAGGTCGAAGTCCGCAAAGAACTCTAACTCTTGAAGCGTTACAAATAACCTGGCCCAGATGACTTATATCCGGCTTTTTTAAAGATGGTGGTGACTTTCTGACTAAGGAATTGACGACGTTGTTTACAAAGGTTTGGGAACTAGAGAGTGTACCAACGTCGTGGAATGAGTCAGTAGTTGTCCCTATCTTTAAAAAGGGTTCAAGCCGTTCCTGCAACAACTATCGGGGATAAGTCTACTTCCGATTGCGTCCAAGCTATTGGCTTCCGTCATTCTTCGTAGGTTGTTCAAAACCCGAGAAAGATTGACTCGCGAGGAGCAGGCTGGGTTTCGTTCTAGTCGAGGATGTATTGATCATATCCTCACCCTCCGCCAAATGTTAGAACACCGTCATACTTATCAAAGGCCAACAATCGTAGTGTTTCTTGACATCAGGGCTGCCTTCGATTCGTTGGATAGGACTGTTTTCTGGGATTGTCTATTGAAGAAGGGTGTGTCTGAGAAGTTTATTAACATCCTAAAAGCCCTATATACAAACACCTCATGCAGAGTGAGGGCATACAACCACCTTTCTTCATTGTTCCATTCAAGCAGTGAGGTTAGACAGGGTTGCCCAATCTCACCATTCCTCTTCAACTTTGCCATCGATGACATTCTGGAAACAGCTCTGATGGATGTAAGTAATGGCGGTGTGAATCCGTTGCCTGAAGAAGGACTTCTCGACCTTGAGTATACGGATGATGATATTGTCTTACTGTGCGATAATGCCCAAGGCATGCAATCCGCACTTAATCAGTTGGCAATCAGTGTCCGTAGGTATGGTATGTGCTTTGCACCTTCGAAATGCAAAGTACTTCTACAAGACTGGCAGGATTCTAATCCTGTACTCACTCTGGATGGTGAGCAGATAGACGTAGTTGAGAAGTTCGTGTATCTGGGTAGCTGCATAAGTGCTGGTGGGGGTGTGAGTGATGAGATCAATGCACGTATAGTGAAAGCCAGAGTGGCTTATGCCAATCTGTGCCATCTTTGGCGCCTTCGTGATGTTAGTCTGGCTGTAAAAGGTCGGATCTACTACGCGTCGGCGAGAGCAGTTCTGCTCTATGCTTGTGAAACCTGGCCTCTTCGAGTTGAGGACGTTAGACGACTCTCTGTGTTCGATCATCGCTGTCTCCGAAGGATTGCTGACATTCAGTGGCAACACCATGTCAGTAATGCAGAAGTTCGGCATCGTGCGTTCGGGAGCACAGACGATAATGCAATTGGTGTCACCATCTTGAAACACCGACTTCGGTGGCTTGGACGTGTTCTACGAATGTCGTCCCAGAGAATTCCACGTCGTGCATTATTTGCCGACCCTGGGACTGATTGGAAAAAGCGGAGAGGTGGTCAGTGTATGACATGGTGTCGTGGTATGAAAGAAAGCTGCAAAGGGCTGGCTTCTGTTGGTCCTCCACGACTCCCTGGTTGGGGTCCGAGAGATGGTGCTACACAGTGGCTAGAGACGTTATCAGATATGGCTCAGAATAGAAGCCAGTGGCGATCCTGCTGTAACCTTCTTTTACTTTCTCCATAAAAAAATGGTTGTATCTTCCTTAACTGAAAGATTTCTTTTGGCTGTACCCTTCTGTTTCCCCTATTATTATTATTATTATTATTATTATTATTATTATTACACTACCTTACACTAATGTGGTCGTTATTGTTCTTTTTTTCTTATACGCACCTTACATTCTTTTTCTCTTCCCATTCGCATTGTTTTATGTGGCGCATATATATCTGGTGCCCCCTTGTACCAATATTTATGTGTCCAAATAAATAAATAATAAGTGAGTATTATATTACTATGACAAAATTTAATCCCCAAATGTATTCAGTTAGTTAGTTGGCTAGTGGTTCCCTTTTGTGAAGCTTATCGTCCTAGAATTTGAGAATTGGTTTCGTTAGGAAAAAAAAATAGGTTTATCATATGAACTTTTTAGTGTATTTTATCAACATAATGATGCTATCAGAGTGGTAAGTAACTGATAAGGCTGAATGCTTGAAATATCGGTTAATTGTAAGAAATTAACATCTTGGTATATCTATTATTAGATAGGAAGTAAAGGCAAATAATGAATCTAGATAAGCGTGAAATGAATGAAATTTTAAAAAATGACTAAAATAAAGAGACGGAAATTCTGGGATTACGCTCAATTTAAAACACAGAGGAAGTTAAAGTATGTATGCGATTGTGATGTTTTCTGAGAGCCAAGTTACTTAGCATTTCAAACTATAGATTACGACTATTTTGTGGATCCAAACCAGAAAATTTGCATTATTTGTCAGGCTTCACACCAACAGTCAATAGATTTATGAACTTATACTGTACCTTCGTTTGTTTACCCATAAGGTTTCTTTGAATCTATTACCTACTCTAGCTAGAACTGCACACCCGCATGTAGCACCTCGCGACGACCTTAGCTACTTGAGATCTACAGCCTAATCAATTAAATTATTATTTTTATTTGGATTCATAAGTATTTATTAACATATATTTGTTTCACTATGATAGTGTTCCTAAAACACCTATGACGTTACGTGGAACATACACAGCCCTAAATTTTAAAAGCTATTCTTTACAGTCACAAAGTAACACACAGAAGCCAGTTGAGTAGTATGCATACTGTTTAATCAAGAGACGGACACCTCCCATGGGCCTTAGGTGATGCAAAGTGGCAAAAGTCAGCTAAGTTTCCTGAATGGGCTGATTTTTTCTCAGGCACCAATCCACCAGAACTTATGAGATTTCCAAGTGAATTTGTTAACGCACTTAACTACTTCATTATCAATAGTTAGATCAGGCACTGACGTAGATCAGTCCTCAAGAAACATATTACATTTAATGTTAGGAAAATGCAAACCAAACTCTCTGTCATTGTCACTTAAATCAAGCACGTTTATATATGTCTCATTTATTGGATAAAAGTTTTATACATAAATATCAAAAACAAGTAAATAAGAAACAATTCAAACAGACATTGTATCAACATTACGTTTTCATTAAAAAAATGAATATGGAACTTTGTACTCATGTTAATAATCATTTGACAGTTAACCTGTGAAAATGAACTTACGAATACAAGAATTAGACCCTAACTAGTTTAGTGTAGCATAATACAATATTCGTTTATCAAATATAAACGCGATGAAATAATCTCATCGATTGAACAACATTCTGGATTGGATAAAGATACATATTCTCTCTGTTAAGTAACTACAATCTTCCCGTTAGTAAGCTGTTTATGCATTGATAATCACCTTTCAATGCGAATGAACATCTCTAAGAGAAAGTTAAATTGTACAGAGATGTGGATAATCATTTGTAATGAATACCAATCGAAATAAGATACCCAGCTTAAGAATTTCCCTCAATACTTTTATTCCTAATTTACATCAAGGACATGTATTTGGAAAATTAATCTAAGCAAAAAAATTCCATCAAATAACAACAAAAATAATTATTGATGCTTCACTTGATGGGACAAAAACTAACTAAAACACAAAAAAAAATTTTTTGTATTAGAATGAAGTAGATAATTAAATCTTTTTTGCAATGTTTATATTACCTGAAAAACTTTTCCAAATTCTCCTTCACCAAGACTACTTCCAATTTCAAGTTCATTCGATTGAATAACCCGATAATTTGTATTTCCATTAATGGTTAAATTATTCAAATTGTCTGTCAAACACTTATTACTACCATCATGACCTTTAGAATCTTGTGTAAGTAATAGTGTACGTCGTTTTGAATCACCATCTTCAGATGTTGGTGTACTATCTAATGAAATGGATAATACGTTGAGATTACGAGATGATAATCCATCTAATGTATCTTTGAGTCGTGGTGATAAACATCGACCACTGGTAGATCGAGCTAAGCGCTAAACGAGAGAAAAAAAGAGAATGAAAAAGTTATTTTTCTGGAAGAGAAGTAATAATTAAACTTTGATAGCAATTAGGAATTATTGGATTTTATTGCTTTATTCAGCTGTAGTTTAAAGTACTTTATGAGGTCTAAAGATATGGTGATCACTACGAATTTTGTTTCGTTGACATTATGATACTATCCACCAGGCTTTAAATAACTAGAGATAATTGGTAGAAAGTTCTTCATTTAAGTTTAAAGGATTAAACATTTCAGTTAATATTCATTTATAAGATTAGATACAATAAAACATTTCGGAAGGGATAATCATACAGCAAATAAGGGTAGGGATATATGTGTGACTATCAGCAAAGTACCGTTTACTAAGAAATACTGAAAAAGAAAATACAATACAGAAAATTATGTGTTGATGTTCATTTATTTCTAACTATAATCCCTTGAGTTAAACTAACCTTTCTTAGCTTTCCCATAGCAGTTTGCGGGCATTCTCGTTTGAAATGTTTCCGTAAACGTCGTTGTTCTGGTCGACTGAAACCTAGTTCTGCAAGATCAGAATCTTCAACATATTTGATTTGTTGAACTGAACGTATCTGTAAAAATAGCAAAAATAGTGAACTATGAGGAATATCATTTTGATAAATAGGATATCGATAAAAATGACACTATGGATTTGATTTAAATAATAAACTAAGGATATAAAAACATTTGTTTTACTTCTGTATAGGTAGTGAGGTGGCGTTTTCAGCCTGTAGGAGAGTTGATTTCCCGCTTGCAAATATAAAATTAGGTTTGTTAATTGAGGTGAATTTTTTCACCCGAATCAATGACTATGTTAACATCCTTGTACTAGTCTAAGTTAAACCTATTTGATGAAGACTAGAAATACTGCTCAAAAGCATATGAAATGAAGTCGGAATTTGTGTCGTAGTAACTGAAAACTGGCTGATTAAACTACTGAGTCACAGCTTCACTATCCATTCATTGATTTAATTATGGGATACATTGCAGACTGCATTTAGTTCATTAATCTTAGTGTTTTAAAAAAGTGATCAATAGAATATTTTGAACGAATGTCCTTTCAGCTGGGTGACAGAATTTCTGGTCGGACATAATCTATCCCCTAGTCCATAAATTTAGTAAGTTGTTTTAAGCTAGAATTCTAGCTGAAAAACTGTAGTGTTTGTATGAACTAATGATTCTTTTGTACTTGATGACTGCCTAATTTCGAATTCTAAATACAATACGTTTATTCGTGCTCTTCTAGTTCTCCTTTGTTAAATTGTGTTACTTCTAGGATTCCTAATTCGTACAATAATTCAAATACTTCTAATTATCACAAAAACATTTCAAGTTAAAAATCATTAAAAGGTCATAAATATTCACCAGAAATCAAATTGCTTCGATCATTGTAAGGCTATTTTTCTCAATATAAAGCATCTTTCTTAACTCCCTCTATAATTCACCCGACACTAAGTTTGTTTTGAACAAGTTAATAACTACCTTAATAGTTGTAAGTTTTTTCTTTTAGCCTTTCTGGTCAATAGGTTAGAATAGTAGTAAAACAGTAAAGAAGAGCAGAACGATGGAGACTACTGTAAATTTTTGAACACCTAGTTTGTGTTGAATCAAAGTTTAATAGAAATTATAACTTTAAATATAAAAGAGAATTTGATTATTTTTTATATGGGTATCGACGAACTTGGATATGATCGAGTATGCAGGGTCAAAGTGGTACATATTTTAAAATGCTACTTTTACAGTTTTTAGAAAAATTGACTAACTTTCAAATGACGAGTAAGTACGGAGTAATAGTGGTCTAGTTCTGCATCCTTTAAGAACTCATAAAGATCCTTTTCTGAAGGCTGTTGCTTATCTTGATTAGAAAGATTTAAGAATGATGGAGGCGGGCTTTTTAGCACAGTACATCCTAAAGGCATGACCGGATACTGTCTTTGTTCCCACACCTCTCCTATTGTACCTTCTGTCGCAGTTGTTGCTAAACTTAGTGAATCAGACAATGTATCTGCACTTGGAGCTGACAGTTTTAAATGACTACAACCAATTCTAGAACGATCACCTCGAAGGTGTTGAGATGTTGATCGTGAACGTAGATTTCCGTTTTCACTGACTATAGGGATGTTAGCAGTCGGTGCCAAAGAGGCAGTCAGCATGCCCAAAGAAGTTGAATGATAAATTTATTACACTACCGACACCTAATTCAAAAAAGGAGAAAGGGGACAATCAAAGTGCTTTCACAGAACTACGAAAACCCGGAATTATAAAAACAGAAAAGTGAAATAATTTAAAAGAAAATCTAACTTGGACTTCAACACCTCATGACTATGTTTACATTGTCCATTGTGTTTACCAATTGCTCCCAAATTTCCTGCTAAGGCAGATAGTGGGAAGAGTCAGATCTCCATCTCCAAATGCTCTCACATGGCCACGTGCATAACACTGTCAGGGAAATCCTACTCACTACCCTCTCGCGGCATTACTGTTGTTTACGAAATTCAGAGGACAAAAAGCGAATATCCGGTGCTTTAATTGAGTTCGTGCATATGGAGGATCCACCTTCAAGAGTTGGAAAACCCTGATTTAAAACCAATGGTGCACATGAGCTCCAGGATCCTGAGCGAACAAATGACGTATGGGACAATTATTGGTTACTGGCTACCATCGGACTGCATCTCCTGACGTTGCTCCATTACCTTGTGGATAATACCTTTAGATTAAAGGCTCTGGGTGTGGCCTCCTAAAACCACCTGCTTTATTTTGGGCGCACGGGTAGTATCCCAGCCCACACACCAATCTAGTGATTTATGTGGTACATCTATTTGGTACCTCATTGTACCAATGCTTATGCGTTTAAATAAATTTAAATAAATAAATACCAACAGAATGTAGTGATCAGCAAAAAAACATTTGTACGACTTTCTATTCTCCAAACATGCATAAAGACGATTACCAAGAACAAAACCAATGAAACGGAAAGAATGGGTAAACCAGACATAAAAATCAAATAAAAATGAGAAGCGAAGATAATGATATGATACTATATAGTTTCTAAGATATCTTGTAAACGTAGAGGGAAATAAATCCACTGCAACCGATTTATAACAGTGTCACCAAACCAATGATAGGTAACATAGTGTACTCTAATAGATTGTGATTCAATATGAGTAACGGACTTCTGAACTACCTCAATTGATAAAGGTATAAAGTCTAGATAACACTTACCAATATTACCGAGTACTCTGTCTTGATTTACTAACAATTATTCTGCTAACACGTGTCAAAAGTGGGCAACAATGTGATAACAGGGTTTTTTGTTTTTACTAATCAGAACGTCTAAATACGTTTTCCTTGTTGTAGAACGCAAAGCGATATTTCCACCACTCATCATCTTATATGGCAACGTGTGTGCTATCACGCCTCTAAATTTTGACCCGCTTAAAACCGATCGTCTCAATAAAAATCAGAAAACGTTCAAAATCCATGATTGAGTGAGCACAAGTTGAGACCACTCTTTCCCGGATCTCACAGAATGGTCAACGATTGATATGTCAAACCAGAATAAATAAAGCAAACTAAGAAAGTGAAACTTCCAAAGTTAGAGGTACCCACAACAAGGATCAATGGAGCGACGGACCTATAGTTCTTATTTGAATTACAAATTAAACAAAATCCTGAATACAGTTGGTAATAAATAATCAAAGTCAATCAAATCAATCAAAAACTCCTTCAACTATACATGGATGCGACAAAAATTATGTTCTGTTTTACCTTGACGTTTCTATTCCGGACAGAAGGGGGATCTACCGTCACTAACATATAACGAAAATACGAAGTCAATCGAAAACCAATGCAAACACAGCGCGCAGCGCAGACCTTCGAGTGTAAACTTCAATCCTCAAAGTTTAAAGATTCAAATGGTTCAGATGATTGTGGGCGGGATAGTAGAAGCTTTCGCTGAACGGGCTTCCGTGTCTGGTAGCAGTGGATCGTCAATATCTCCAGGCAGGAACCTACATATATTAACGATAATAGAGGAAAAAGAAATTGGTCAATCATAGTAACCCAGACAACCAAATAAGGGGAAATAAAGGCGAACAAAGGGGAAGTAAAGAGGTAAATCCTTTTGTAGCGAAAGGGGAAATAAAGGGTCAAACTCACCAGAATGTCTTCTTTTTCGCCTGTCCGGGGGAAATAATGCGGATTTCCCCCTTTTTTGCCGCTTTGTCGATAAATTACTCACTTTTCGCCTAAATGTCCGCTGAATTGTCTACTTTTCGCCTACTTATACGCTTAATTGTCTATTTTTCGCCTAAATACACACAGAACTCCCTATTTTCGATCCATTGACATAACCCCAAAGGTCTCCTATGTTCGTCTTTATTTTCAACGACAGACCAAAATAAATTTGCGATGCACTGGAAAACCACCAGACTTTGATAGCAATCGCTTTACATTTATACTCAAATCCGTAATGGCTGAGGACATTTTATGCATCATTGTGTACAACCTATCAAAGCTGAAAAAGTTCACTTGATGAGGCTGGTGACTTACTGGGCCGCTATAGCACCACCTACTTGCTTAGATTCCGACGTTGAAGGTGATGTCTCCAATTATGTCGAACTAGTTCGTAAACATGTAAATAGTTATGAAACGTACTTGGCAATTGGCGAGACGACCTTTTCAAACAACCGAAATTTCGGATATTGTACGTGGCTATTGCCTGCCTGCAATTCAGCAACATCCATGTCTACTGAATTGTAAAGAAAGTCTTCTTTCCGCTTCAATGCACCTCTAGGAAATAATAGTATGACTATTGTATTGAACTCTTAGGCTTCTCAGTGTTCTGCGGCAAGGTTTTTTCATCCGCTGAAGTGTTTTTCTGGCGAGATTCCAGTAATTGTAAAGAAACTAATAAATCTTTCGCAGACTGCAAAGAATCTATAGTGATTTATTGTTCCTATGTTTGTTACTTACCTAGTTCGTGAATGATATTACATTTCATAACAACCCAGTTGTTATCTGGTTGATCGTAGTCTTGCAGGTGGGTTTCGATCAGTTCCTTTGGAAAAAGGCAAAGTCCTTTACCGACAATCCACTCCTTGAATTCTGTCATAAGTGCTTTCTTGATTGGTACGTCAACAATGACGTATTGCTTGTTAGCGGGCTAACAATAACGTAAGGCGTAATTAAGTGGTTTATCATCAGTAATTAAACACTAATGAAACAAAATTCATTTACAATAAAGTATGCAGCAATGGGATTATAACTAAATAATTTATACAACTGATGGCTATACACTTACAATCAATGTCCTTCAGTGATATCCATGTGTGTTCATGGCTAACTACGGAGCACATAAAGATTCCTATATCAATAGATGGGAAAGGATCTTCAAAGTAATTGCGTGGGTCAGTGAAAGTCCCAAATTTTAGTAGTCCATCCTTCTTTATATCAGTGACTAAACCTGGCTGGCCGTTTACTAATACTACATTATCAGGCTTAAATGAAGTTATTTTACTATTGTTATACATAATTATCTTAAAATATTACCCTTAGCCCTTAAAAATGTATCAAGCTTTCTCTTAAAAAATCTCATAAGAAGTCATTTGGACTAGCTCAGCAGGCAGCGAACTCCTGCATTCAACTACTCTTAAGGAGTAGAAGTTTTGTCTACAGTTTGTTCTGTTATGTTGTGTCTCCAATATCTGGGTGTCACCCCTTAGGTTTGTATAGAAACTAAACTTAAGTAGGTGCTTAAAGGGATTTTCAGAAGTGTTAAGGATACTGTAAGCCATTAGAACGTCACCTCTAAGACGCCTGTACTCTAATGGGTAAAGGTTTAGTGATCGGAGGCGCTCTTCATTAGGCTTGAATTTGAGTCCCAGAACTCATTTCGTGGCTCGCCGTTGGATTGGCTCCAGAGTGTCCTTATCCTTTTAGAGTGAGGGAGGAAATACTATTTTTCTGTACTCTCAATGGGGACGAATGAAACTGTTGAAGATTGTGTGGAAAATTCTTCCGTCAAACTGGCAAAAAATGCGTTTCAATGTGACCAGTGCAAGGTTTGCTCGAAAGGCATTTTTGTCACATATGGCGTAGGACTTCAAATCGTAGGGCATCAACATTCCTGAATCTTTCTTAACTTGGGATACTTCTAAAGTGGAGTTTCCTGAGTTGTGACTGTAGTCTGCAACATTTCCCAGATGGACTACTTTACACTTTGAAGTGTTAAAGGTAAATCCGTTGTCATCCACTCAGCTTTGAAATTCAGTCAAATCCTCCTGAAGTGTCAGTATATCCCCTTGGTTGTGTATCTCTCTCTTCAAAGTTTCACATGATCAGCAAAAAGTATTAAGTCAGACGATACCTGTTGTGGAAGGTCCTTTATATAAATGAAGAAAAGAAGAGTTTCTAGTAATGAACACTGGGGGATCCCCCTAGGACATTCTACAGCCTGACTTTAAAATGTCGAAACTTTAGGTATGACGTGAGCCATTCAATTAGAGATGATTTGATACCCAGTCGTTTAAACTTATTTGAAATACATCTATGATTGACCCTATCAAAAGCTTGTGAGAAGTCAAGGCAGATGGCGTCACCCTTCCCCTCGTGATCAAGGATGCTTGTCCATCTGTCCACCGCAGTCAACAGGTTGTTTATACAAGAATGACCCTTCCTAAAAGCATGTTGTTGGGGTGAAAAGAAATTTACGGATAGTTAGTAGTCTTGTAGAACGTCACATATCAGGGACTCCATAATTTTTGAAGGTATAGAGAGAAGAGCCACCAGTCGGTAACTTGAAGGTTCGCTGCGTCAACATCCTATGGAAATTGGCGTGATGTGAGCCAGCTTCCGAATTTCTGGTAATGCTCCTCGGCTTAGCGAGTGTGAGAACATCACGCCAAACAGTTATGTCAGGACTGGAGCAGCAGAATGGACCATATCCGAGCCAGAAGTAGTGTCTTTTTTAGGTGCTGCAGTTTCTGGTACACTAAGTCGGCGCTCAAGTTCACTTCGGAAAGTCCTCTGCAGCTGCAGATGAAGCTTTCAGTAACTTATTTACTGTGTGTCGGTCGAAATATCCGACAGTACTGTTCAGCCAGAAGGTCGTTATTGGTCAGGCCATTAGGGCCTAGCAGTTGGGAAGCTACAGTTTTGGCTTATCAAAGGGAGACCGCGCAACGAAATCAGCTTTTCGGATTGGAGATTCAGAATCAAATTTGTGTAGTAAGGACAGAAGGCATATGACCTATGTTATTCCTTTTCTAATATTTTTCTCTGAGTGTCTAGTCTTCTCTACTGAATGGGTCAATTGGAGGTGCAGGCATCACTGCTTCGGGTAACAGGTTCCAAGCATTGATGACTTGGTGTTAAAACCTGCATGGCAGGGGTATTTTGTACGCTCTGACACGGACATGGTTTACTCAGATATATTGAGGAAAGTGGTGTTTTCTTTTCACCCTAACAACACTTTTTCAGGAATGGCTACTCCTAAATCATCGATATGCTGACTGTGGATAAATGGATAACCATCGTCGATGGCTAAGATATACTTAAATTCCTCTAAAGCCTTTATTAAGGTCCATCACACACGTCCCATAAATAAGCTCAATTTATCATTGACAGACCACTTTACATCGTCCCTAAATAATCAGTTTCTTAAAGCAAGGATATACTCTACTTTCTCTCAGGTTTTAGAATATTCTAGTAGGGTCCTACATGATTCGGATTCAGATTCAGATCTGTGTAGTAAGGGCAGAAGGCATATGGTCTATGTAACTCCTTTTATGGCATGCTTCTGTGAGTGTCCAGTCTTCTCTTGAAAGAGTCGATTGAAGGTACGAACATCACTGCTTCGGTCAGCAGGTTCCAAGTGTTAATGACTCGGTGTGTGAACCTGTGTGCCATGAGTATTTTTGTTCGTTCCTGGCTTTTCTACTCGCCTGCTATGTCCTCTGAGATGTCCCGATCCAGTGGGAAGAAAGAGCGAGAATAAGTTAGGTCCGAAATCATTTCTCAGTATTCCGTACATCAAAATCAGATCTCCCCTTAATCTGCGATAGGACAGAGTAAAGAGCTCTAGCTTTTCAAGCCGCTCTTTGTATGATAAACCCCGGAGTTCTGGAATTGCACGGGTAACTGCCCTCTTTATTTCTTCTAGTATATCCGAGTCACCTTTTAAACAGGGGCTTGCGGCCTGAATGCAGTTCTCAAGCTTAGTTCTCACTAAGGATGTGTATACTGTGGTGAACATGGTAGTATCTAACTTGGTGAATGTCCGTTTCAAAGCCCAGAGGGTTTGAAACCCCTTAGCTGCGATCTCCCATCAACGGACCGTCGTCTTAAGATCATGACTCTTTCTCACCCCTATGAGACCGGACCATGGGTAATTGCGCTTCCCCTTATGTTGTACCTATTACCCTTGGAATCCTCAAAGTGCATGTAGACACACTTTCCCGCGTTGATAGACATCTGCCACTCTGTAGACCAGTCAATCATATTATTTAAGTCTGCCTGAAGAGCACATGCGTTTGTGTCTCCAGTTATTACACGCTAGATTTTCACATCGTCAGCGTATGGTAACATTGAGGACTCAACTATACGTGGGAGATCATTTACACACAGTATAAAAAGTAAAGGACCTAGGACAGAACCTTGAGGCTCTCCACTAAGTACTGGTATCAAGGTGGAGAACTTTGAATTCTATCTTTATTTCTATCTACGAGATACTAGGAAATCCTTGAGCCATTTTGGGACGGGTCCGGGAATACCTAGGCTTTCCAGTTTAAAGAGCAGTCTATTTGTTGGCTCCTTGTCAAATGTTTTGCTGAAGTATACGTAGACAAAATCCACTGATTTCCGATTGTCCAGAGCCTTTATTCATTGCTCCCTTGCTATGAGGGATTTTGTTGTGCAAGACAAACCTTTTCTGAAACCGCATTGTTCACTGCTCAAAAAATTGTTGGTTCCCACGAATATCACCATGGTGTTTTTGATTATTCTTTCTAGCATTAAAACTATGACACTGGTAAAAAGTGCTAAGAGCCTTAGGTAATTCGTCTCGATCAAAGTTCACGGCGAGCAGATGGTTTGTCGACTTTGTATTTGGCTCTAGTTCTTCGTCTAGAAGAGGCTACTGAACGAAAACCGCTTCAAAATAGTTTACCATAGCCTCTGCCTCTTCCTGATCACCCTTTATAATTTTAGATCCACTCCCTTCTTTAATTAGGTTGAGAATCCAATGATGCGTCCTTGTTCAGTAGTTTATGTACGAGAATATTCTCTCAGGCTGCTTGAGTGCAGATTGTGCCAACTTCATTTCATATTTTCTCTGAGCTTCCCAGGTCTTAATTATACACTCATTTCTTACCCGCCTGTAGCGTTTCGTATTACTTGCTGTGTCAAGGCTGATGGCAACGTTCCAACATTTCTTCTCTTTTCTTGGTAAACGTAGAATATCCTGGTCTATCCAGGTATGACCGTGCTTCTACATTGGGACTGTCCAGGGTATAGATAGTTGAGTTACCCGATTGTATAACTGCCTGAAATGAGTCCATGCCTCTTGTACTGATGCCCGTAAGTCAATTATCCAGTCTTCAGGCGATGCTATAGAGTTTATCGCTTTCACGTCTGCCTCTCATATCTTAGGACAGGCCGGCGCAACTGTTTGACAGGCCATCTCAGATATGAACATAAATATGATGAGTGTATGATCGCTTCCCCCTAAATGTGGTAGGAAAGTCATTCGATTGACATCATCAGCGTGTGAAGATTAAGTCCAAGACAGATGAGGAACTTCTGTCATAGGGGTAGGATTAAAGATGCCAGAGGCATTTGGAGTTTGACAACGCTTTATTAGTAACACCTAATACCCACCAAGTGAAATCAAAAGACAGAAGCGAGGAGGTTCGAAGATAGATTTGATAGGCTATTAGTATATCGAGGATCGACTGGTCTAATCCGGCTAGCGACTGCAGGGGATGTTGAGCACGGCGTTACCACTCGTGATCTGGTGCGGATGCATGACCGAGCGCCAACAGCTAGGTGAGGGGATTTATTAACTTCTATAGGATCTCTAATGTGCTTCAATAAAGCTAGTGCAATCAAGGTTTCTAACATTTTGCAATCGAATGACATTGTCTGTAAATCCATTTTAAATGTTTTGTGTGTGAAAATTCTTCCATTTATACACTTGTAGTTTATTCTAATTGATTCCTTTAGTTGTACATTTTGTTAGTCTTTTTGATTCCATTTTAGTTGCTAATATTTTTATTTCATTATAGTTTTTACCTTTTTTACTTTTTCACTAATTTCCTCCTGAACTGCATTTATGTTGTTTGACTTGATACTTAGTCTTGGCGGCAGCCATATTGGTTTGTTCTTCTTTTTGATTGTGTTGCTTGAATTGACCGGAATAGTGCATTTTTGATTATGAATTGAAGCACTGTTCCATAGTTGGGAGCACTCTGTGTTATACAGCAACCAAATATCATATTTTGGACGAATCTGTGCGTGGTCTGTCTAGACAGGATAGAATATCATTTATTTGTTGCGATTGGTAATTTTCCCGCATCCTTCATCAACTTTGTTTATTGCAATTTAGATTTGATTAATTGAACAACTATTGGCTGAATAGCTGGGTGGTCATACTTGTTTAAGTAAAAACGTACATTTAAATTTATAATGAATTTCAGAACAGTCATTTAACTCAACCACCTTGTTTTGGTTTCGTCCGGGCAAGGGCGCGTATCTAACCCACATAGACAGTTATTCTTCGGTCCAAACCTTAGTTTAGATCTAACATTGTCGATGACCCTACTTTTAAGTTTACTCTGTTTACATACGGTGCATTAAAGTCGCCTACTACAAGGGTTTTACCCTTGTTATACCAGGGCTTGAATTTGCTTAGGAGGAAGTAATCTACAACACATTGTGGACCGCGATATACTACAACTAATTCAATATCTTGCCGTCTACATTTCGGCTTACATTGCACCAGTTTACATATCCCTGAATCATGTGTCACTGTCTCAGCTGCTCTTATGGTCAGGGAACTTTTCGTGTACAGGATAACCCCGCCTCCCCTGCTGTTTATTCTATCAGCCGTACTGAATACAAAACCAGTCAAGTGAATTTCATTATCTAATACTTCTGACGTTAACAAAATTTATGAGACAGCAATGATATCCGGCTTTTCTTTATCTACCATTGACTTGAGCTCCGTCATTTTATTTAGTATGCTGCGAGCATTTGTGTAGCATACCTTCAAGTCTGTAGAGAACTTTTTCTTCCCACCCAGAGTGGTTTGGGGATCGTTTTGCTCCGAAAGTTTGGAATTTGGAAACTCTGAAGTACTAGGTTTCTTCCACCTTTTCGGCGGCCTGCTTGAATATCTGGGCTACCTGTTTCTGCCATCTGATTATTTCAACAAGTTATCTGTTTTTATTTGTTTTAATTTATAATTATGTCCATTAATCGCATAACCTATTCAGGCGCTTTTATGAAAAGCCTACGACCTTTCACTGCACAAGTTACAAAAAAGTACTATAAAATACATCGTGGTGGTTGGCAATATGCGTTAAAGAGAATGAACATTAATCGTATGTCAATTCCCGAGCTACTAAATTCTAACTGCCGATCACTAATCAACAAAGTGGACTATCTGCAATTCCTACTTAGTCAAAATACGTATCGTAATTGTGGTGTCATCACAATTCAAGAATCTTGGTTGAATGATTTACAAGATGACTGCCTTGTATCACTACGTGATTTTAAAATTTATCGTCAGGATCGATCGAACAATAAAAAGAGGTGTGGTGGCGGTGTAGCTACGTTTGTAAACATAAACTGGTGTCGATCTTCGTTTGTGTGTTTTAAGTTTTCAAATGACTTTATCGACTGTCTAACTCTAAGATGTCGTCCAAAACATCTGAATAAATACAAATATGTTCATGTTACCAATATCTACGTGACTCCAGATTGCACATCATCTGCACTATCTGTTTTTGCTGATGAATTCACTGAGTTCGCCGTTACTGCCTTCAGTGATTCACTTTCAGTTGTATATGGTGATTTCAATTCATGTGACTGTAGCTTCCTTACGTCACTAGGTCATCAAAATGTAGTGGATTTTCCTACCCGTTTGGATGCTCATCTAGACTTCGTCTTCATTAAAGATGTGGGTATATATGCGACTCGTAAACGTGCTCCATTGTCTAGCTCAAATCACTGTATAATTCGTGTTCTACCTAAAGTATATGGAAAGCATGGGAAGAGTACACTCTTACGTCAAACCAGGAAAGTCAGATATAGGAATTACTCAGAAGAAAATATCCGAAATCTGGAAAACATGTTTCATACAACTAACTGGGAATTATTTACAGATGACTCACTCGAAAACACTACTGATATTATCACCTGTTACCTTAAATTCTGTTTTGATATTTGCTGTCCCACTGAAACCATTTTTGTAAGTTTTGATCGACTTACATCTTCACAACTAAAATGACTACGAAGGATGAAAGAAAGAATGTACAAGGAGAAGAACTCTAACGAAGTTTGCAAACTAAATGGTCTGATAAACCTAGAGATTAGACGTCTCAACTGTATGTTTACTCAAAAGCTCTTATCTTGCAAAAACTCTCCAAGTATGTGGAAATTCTTTAAAGAACTTACAGATGACAGAAAGTTTAGAAGCGATAACCAGCTGAATGTTTGTGACTTAAATAAGTCTTTTGTACGTCAGTCATCTGATGTGATGCTCCCTCTATCCACGGGTTTAAAAAATAGCTGTGTTCCTACTTTCACTGAAACTGATGTACGAGGATGTCTCCAGTCGCTTAATTCATCTCGATGTTTGGGACTTGATGGTATCCCAAACATCCTTTTTAAAAAATGTGCCGACGTTCCGTGTCATCCGTTCACAACTATATTTAACAGATCCTTCTCATCTAATCTCATACTGAAAATGTGGAGAAAGATGGAGATAATTCCTGTACCCAAGAAAGCATCTGGTGATAAGAATGTAAAATTTAGACCTATTGCAATAACTTCACCCTTCCTCAAAACCATGGAGAAATTATTAATACCTCCACTTCAGCCTGCGATAAAAAAGCATACTGACCCATACCAGTTTGCATACAGGCGCAAAAGAAGCACTTTAGATGCTGTTGCAGTTCTGCATCACAACATAGTGTTCAACTTAGAAAAGGGTAAGAAGTATGTTCGATGTGCTTTTCTGGACTATACTTCAGCTTTTGACTCTATACCAAGACAACGTTTACTTAACAAGTTAATCAGCGTCAACACTGACAGCTGGATAACCAACTGGCTATGATCCTACCTCTCTGGAAGGGAACAGTACACTGTGTTTGGAGGAAAGTGTTCAGAGAGTGCACCACAAGGAGCCGTTCTTTCACCTCTTTTCTCTTTTCTGCATGATCTGCCATCTTCCACAGAAAACACTTTTGTGAAATATGCGGATGATCTCACTGTATGTATGCCTATCTCTTCTTCTTTACATCTCATAGAAATGAATGAGTTTTTGTCTCGTATTGATTGTTGGTCTGTTGGCAATGGTCTCATACTTAATCCACCTAAATGTCAAGCTGTAAACTTTAGCATGAGACATGAACGGAATCTAAACACCATTGGAGACTCTTTGACAAACACAGTGTCGAAGTTCAATTATCTTGGTGTCACCTTTTCCTCTGATCTGTCTTGGTCTTCCCATGTTTTATTGTTATCAAAAAAGGTTTTCCGTCTGACTTACTACATAAAGAGATTACACGCTCTTGGGATTACTCGTCATTGACTCTTACAATTTGTCAACTCTTGCATATTACCTATTATTCTTTACTGCTCTCTATTATTATTTCCCGGGCATTTGAGAAAAGACTTTGCTGTATTGAGGAGGGTGCTGAAGGCAGTTAGCAAGGTGTGTGGTGAATCTTTCGAGGTCATAATTAATATGGTTGTGGATAGACATCTAAAGTCATGCAAACTCCTGGCAGGTGTTATTTTATCAGATACTAACCATCCCCTCCACTCTTATATTTCTCCTTGTATGTCTTCTGGTAGAACGAGACGTAATTACATAAAAATCCATGTACGCAAGTGAAAGTACAAAAGTTCTATAATACCTTACCTAGCAAATATACTCTGTGACGAACAGGTTGTTAGAATTAACCTAGTCAATAACTTACATTCTTAACATGTCTTTAATTTTAAAATGTTTGTAGATTTTTTGTTTTGTTTTTTTTTTTAAATTTTTTTAAAAACCTTTTTTAATTTCTTTTTGTATTTGCTACTGCCTTTTTGTTCGTTGTTCAGTAAGTAACTTGTTGAAATACCCTGTGCTGAGAATTCTATATTGTACCAAAAAGATAATACTGAATAAAGCCATTAATAATTAAAAAAAAATAAAAACACTCATTTATTTCCACTTCTGTAGCTCGTCTCTTAATACAATCAGCTAGGCTGAGATCCTCACGTAAGTATATTCTGGATCCAATCAGTTTACGTGAATTACCTAGAATCAGGTCCCTTTCTTCAACCGGGGCAAATGTAACTTTCAAGAGGCGGTTTTCCTGAGGACTTTCAGAATCCACCTTTTGTCCTATTCCATAAAGCTTACAGATGCTAACCTCTGAAACTGTATCTGGGAATAGTTTGCTTATTAAGGACTTAATATGACTGAGGTGGTGTTCAAGTTTAGCCTTTGGTTCCTTATCGGAAGATTCTCTTAGCTTATGAAAAATGACTGATCTCTAAGAGAGGTCTGTCTTGACACGCAGTGGAATTTTCGATTCTGGTACCGTCTCTTCCAATGACTCGATAACCAGCTGCGTTTTGCCCACAGATTTTTTCTCATTTCTCTCTCTCCGTACTGACGTCCATTTATCATCATTCAGGACAGCCACACAGGGACTATTTGGAACGATGACAGTTTTATGCGAATCTCCAATTTTCACAAGAGGTGTATGGTTACCAATGGTAATGTCAAGCGGCACTTCACTCCTCGTTAATGTTAACAGAGATTTCACTTTTCCGTCAATCACGGTCGGGTGTTTAACGGGTCTGGTAGCAGTACGCACAACTACCATCGTTTTTCTTACAGGCCAAAGCCAATAAGCCCATAGCCTCCTGGATTAGTAACTTCTTACTTGTACAGCAAAACATACAAAGCCAATGCGAGTTAGGCTTCGAGCATCTTTTATATGCCGTAGGACTTAAACGTGTACACATCTTATAGTACCGCTTTTTACATTCATCGCATTGCCTTCCTCAACGGGGAACAAGCAGTTTGGTTGTCCACATTACTAATCTTACTAACCATTGTAATTTGATTAAAAAGGTTTAAAACACAATATTATCACAATGTGGACACGAGTGTCAGTCAATGAGTAAAAAAGTACCACAGGACAAAGTTTAGCAAAAATTTCAAACCTTAACCGAAGTACTTTTAGTTAAAGTAGACCAAGAATGCTTTTGGGTGCAACAAGTACACAAAGCAAGGATAATTACAGCAAGTACAAAAATCACTGCCCTTTTTGAAACGAGTGCCAGTTCTAAGATTCCTTTTCTTTTTCAGTTATATAGATGATCTTAAATAAATATCACTTTAGTTATTACAGCCCGCTGAAGATCTTGATCTTTATAGAGAAGCCTCTAGCCAGAATGATAATTTGAAACAACAGCACTATCTGATGTGACTACAATGCGGTCGTCTTCAACACTTTGAAGTAAAGTGGTACAGCTTAGGTATGCTAGAAACAACACATAAGATTCAGGCAATTCCCATTTAGAGATGTCCGAACTGATTTCGTGGTTCGCCGTTGGATACGCTCCAAAGTGTCTTTATCCTTTTGGAGTGAGGGGGGAAGTACTATGTTTCCGTATTCTAAGTGGGGACGGATAAAACTATTGAAGATTATATGGAAAGTTCTTCCGTCGAACTGTCCGAAAATGCGTTTCAATGTTACCAGTGCAAGGTTTGCTCGGAAGACATTTTTGTCACAGTTAGCGTAAGACTTTAAATCATGGGGCACCAGGACTCCTAAATCCTTTTCGACTTGGGATACTACTAGAGAGGAGTTTCCTAAGTTGTAACTGTAGTCTGCGACATGTCGTAGATGGACTACCTTACACTTTGAAGTGTTAAAAGTAAGTCCATTATTATCTGCCCAACTTTAGGGTCGAGTCAGATCCTCTCGAAGTGCCCGTATATCGTCTTGATTGCGTATCTCTCTCCAAAGCTTAACATCATCGGCATGTGGGTGATCCACTGCTACTAGATTTTAAAGCTCTTCAAGTAAAACCTCTTCCGTCCGAAATCTGAATCGTTTGGAAATTTAAAACTTACTGACCAGTATTAGTCGCAATTATTCAATATGAGGCTCATAAATCCCAGAATACCAGAGGTTTGTTATGAACTTAATATTCCTCAGTTACGCAGTTAATTATTCAAATTTATATTGAGGTATAATTTTTCGTTGACATCAACAATACTGACGATTCTTTTACTAATCTATTCAGCCAGTAACCTGTACGATGACTTTGTACATCCGAAGTGTTACATCTAGACTAGAAACGTAGTTTTACCCTCAATGGGTGGTGCACTTCAACTTGTTCTGAAGGGGGGCATTCAAATTTGCTAACAACATACATTCCTTACAAAGAGGGAGCGTAATCCCATTCCTAAAAGATAGACTTAACCAATCGACTTAAACAGGAACACTAATGAGAAATGGCAACTCATGAATATTAGTTAAGTTGAAAATCTGTTGCTACATATACAGTCATTTAACTGGTTTTCACATATACATACATACGGATAGGGATATGGCAAGTCACAATCATATCTCTCTAAACTTTCTGTACTTCACAGGCAGCAATTTTGGAATCTTTAGAAAAGCTGTTGTGAACCTTACCTTTGATCCAAGAACCTTTAAGTGCCCTTTTCTTTAAACATATTCCAAAGGAACAATGAAGTACTTATCACTTAAGGAATGGGGCTACAATAAAAACAATCTGGTGCAGCCAATCGCCTTACATTGTTTTATTAAGTGGCAAAGGCAACCATAAACCTCTCCTTAACACAAGCAGTCGCGTAATAATAAATGAACCAAGTTAAACTAGATTGTAACAGCGATATTGAATTGTATATTGATCCAATTCAAATAACGCTCTCAAAGCTTCGGGCGCTGTAAACAAGTGTAGTTCTTTTACCACGAAATGGCAAAGTCGAGCGCAAAACCGCGTACCAACTTAACAGAGGAAGAACTTTATGAGATAGAGAAACAAGAGTTTGAAACTGGTCCTCTTTCTGTGCTGACAAATGCAGTTAAGAACAATACCCAGGTAAGGTATTTTTCTATTAAGTTGATAGTTCATTTAGTCACCAGCATATTTTTGACTTAAATTGTCAAGTATTAGTGAATGCCGAATCCTTTATTTAACAGAGGATGTTCGCGTCCTATTGTCCATAATTTTCGTTCCAAAAACGACTGTAATCTTTGTGCTGGCGAACTATGTAGGAAATGTTTTCTCTGTTATTCTCTGGCTAGAATTTTCCATCCAGAGTAAAAAAGCTATTCTTCAGGTATTCTATTCCATCCTATAACTTGCGAAATACTATAGCAAGCTTCAGTTAGCGAGGAGAATCGCAGACGTGGTCTGAAACAGATTTTTAAAGGATATTCTCTCATTCTCAGTCGCTATTAGTAGGGTCAGCTTTATATTCCTAACACCATAAAGTTTGTGACAGTTCCCCAAAGTCTGTTATTTTACCACTAACGCTTTTGGTAGCAACCAGAACTAACTAATCAGCAAATCACTATCATGCTCTTTTGTGCAAAAATAAAGTGCTACAGTCGATTCGTGCGTCCATAATTTATGGACAATCCCTGTACAGCACTAAAATAACCTTTGAGTGTCTACCTACCTACTAGGGATAAATGAGGGTTACTGATTTGTGTGAGGAATTAAGATTAGGATTTACAGTTGAACGTTAGGGATAAAATTTAACGTTCTCGTCACGAGGTGACATCAGCCAGTGTCAAAATGATGCTAGGTGAGTGAATAAATTTTGCTCATAAATTCAAGACCTGTTGTTTCGTCCATACTTTATAGCCTAGTCATAAACCCGAATTCTTGGTTTTTGTGCTGACATTTAAGAAGTGGCAATGGTCGTTCATGTGGTCAGTCGGCTTTATTTAACATGAAACCTAGCACATGTAGATCGATTAAGGATATCACACCGCACTAGAACAGCTAAGTGAAATTTTCAAAACGAATATCAAAGTAGTAGAAATGGTGGGAGTATCACTAATAGTAAGAATGGCTACGTACAGAAATAAATCCTCGTTATGTTTCATAGGCCAGATTGTAGACTTTGATTTTTTTGCCTAGAGACAAATGTTTAGGTCACTGTAGCTCGTAAGTGTTGTGTTGGTGGTCTGTCCCAGGGTAACACTTGAAGGCTCAACTACTAGCTTTTTTCGACTAGAATGAAGAAGGATTTTCTGTCTGACCATTTGTTTTGACCCTTCTCGAAACTAGTCATCCAACAAACCTTGACAAGGATGTCGTGCAAGTGTGTTATATCTTTGAGATAGGAACATGTATTTACGTTGCACCCTGAATTGGTCCAAGTCACCACTTCTCAATAAAATCGAGGATAATTCATATTCCGGATCGCGTGCTACATACTCCATCATCAGGTTGCCACCAGCAGAATTTGTAGCCGTAACGACTCGTTATTGTTGTTTTACATTCCATAGCTTTATTTTAAATCATGTGAATAAAATAGGATTGATTTCAGTCTGACAGCACCATGTAAAGCAGTACTTTAGTTGTATTTTCATCCAGGCTTTCTTCAGTCTGAAGTAAAATTACCTGAAAATTACATAAAAGTTTCAGTATTACCAAACCTCATCATAGTAGATACGAATTACTGTTGCGTGATAAAGATATACTCGAATCTATATTTGACTTTATTATCGAACTATATCGCTCAACAATTAAACACTCAATTCTCACGATCACACTTGGATACTGCTACAGCTGTGCAGATTCTAACAACCCATTATTATCACAATACTTCGTAACATGTCATTTATGACCAGAGACACTAACCTAAACGTGATCATTCAGTACACCGTCATTATTCCATGTTTACAGAATTTTCAGATTATTGGCAATTTTCGAAAATGCCGATATGTTTAATAGCTGTGGTGATCTGTCGCTAAACTTTTATCATGATTTTAACGTGAAAATGCAATTATTCCCGTTGTTTAAAAGTGATGACGTTCAGATAATGAAAATAACCTTTGAGGCGTACTTAGTACCTATCAAAGTGTACCGTATCTGGAACCCGGGGCGCATTGTACTATGTATTAAATAGTTAGAGATAATGTGCTCGTTGATAATTGTAATTTAAATTTTAAAAACTTCTACCGCTTGACAAACAAATATAAGATAACTCATGAATATTGTACGATTAACATTACAAACAAGGGGTGTTTTATTGTTCGATGTAAGTTTTAAGGGCAGAATTTCATACTGCAGGTGCACTAACCATCGTAAGCTTTTTCCGGACTTTCTTCTTAATAAGTCCACTATGAATAATTACCAAAGAGTAGTCATAATATGTGAATCTATTTATATTTATATAGGTACTAATCAATTGCCGAAACAATAAAAAACTCTTAGCTAGAGTAAAAGCATTCGACAGGCATTGCAATATGGTATTAGAAAATGTCAAAGAAATGTGGACTGAAGTGCCTCGGCCAGGCAAAGGTAAAAAGAAGTCCAAACCGGTAAACAAGGATAGATTCATCAGTAAATTGTTTTTACGTGGTGATTCCGTTATTCTTGTTCTTCGCAACCCTCTGGCTACTGCTGCAGCTGCTCCTAGACCATAAGTATTCCCTCGTATCCATCCTGTAATTCTGATATGTTGTTTTATAAATAAATTTGAACTGATGTTCTCTCATTTTTTTAAAGCATTCTTCGTTCTCAGTCTACTGAAAGTTCAGTTCAGGTAACTGAGTGGCAGAAAGTTGAAACCTCTCATCTATCATGGGATTCCTCTGAGCAACTCATGCATATCTTAGTGTTCTTACCTGCCAAACTAGTCGTGTGCTAGGTAGATTAAAACTGGTCATAACTTAGTTGATTTATTATAAAAAAACTTCTACAGTCTCATGTGATTTAAAATAAACTGTTAAACTTAAGTTAATAAAAGTTTGTCATATCAATAAAAGTAAAGCATAGTTCCTAAAGTGCTATACCTAATACCACATGTGATCCTGTGCTTACAATTTTCAAGTTGTAAAATTCTGACCCTACCACTACTAGTATAATAAGTCACCTGTGATCCGTTAGTCGACCAACCAGTGGTAAGTTCAATTCAGCTACAGTTAAATCTGAATATAATAAGATGTTTGGAAAAGACACATAATTGTGATCCTCCTTAATTATGTCAAGCCGTCTATATCCATGTAACTTTTTGTTATTATAATTCTTTCAATCTAAACAATAAAAGTTCTCTTACACTTGAATTCTGGCAAGGCATTCGAGTTCTTATTACTCCTTTGTTATTAGGTAACTAAAAGTACATAGTCGCATCATGAAACTTATTGTACTAATCAATATTAATACTATTGTGAGGAGATTCTATGTTATCTTAGGTGATTTAAAACTCTAATTGTACCTGAAGTTGATGTTGTAAAATATAATATTTATTTATTTAAACATGAACAATTTGTGTGAGGGCTGGGATACTGCCCGGGTGCCCAAACCGAAGCAGGTGGTTTTCGTAGGGGTCACACCCACAGCCTTTGACCTAAAGGTCTGATCTACAAGGCAGTGGAGCAACGTCAGGAGACGCAGTCCCATGGCAGTCGGTGACCAACAGTAGGTTCATAAGCCATTTGTTCCCTCAGGATACTGGAGCCCATGTGCACCATTGGTTTAGAATCAGGGTTTCCCGATCCCCCTAGATGGATCCTCCATATTCACCAACCCGGTTAAAGCGTCGAACATTCGCTTCCCATCCTTTCAATTTCGTAAACAACACCCCCGCCGCAAGAAGGCAATGAGTAGGACTTCCCTGGCAGTGGTTGTATGCACGTGGCCATGTGAGAGCATTTGGAAAGGGAGAACTGACTCTACCCACTCTCTTTGCCTTATCAAGGCACTTCGGAACTAATGTAATCATCTACCACTAAAAACACCAATCTCATTCAAAATCTCCATTGTTTTTATTCATTGATTCAGACCAATAGGAAGTTTTTTCTTTTTATAATTACTAGTTTCTTACCATTAAAACAATGGAAATCAAGCTTGTAAGCAATTGATGAAGTGATGAAACTTCATCAGTTGAGATGGCTGGGACGTGTTACGTATGCCCAACGACCGACTGCCTCGACGTGCGATGTTCAGTGGTATAGGAGTAGGTTGGAAGAAAGCTAGGGGCGGCCAGACCAAAACATGGCACAAGTCCATGAAGTAACTGACAAGTCGTCTGAGTCATGTTGGTAGGTGTACACTACCTGGTTGGGATCTGCGAGATGATAGCAACCGATGGTTAAAGACCCTGAATGACATGGCTCAAAATCGTTTGCAATGGCGCTGGTGCATCCACTCTTTGTGTTCTCCCAAATTCTAATCTTCTGAATTCTTCATGTCCCTTTTTTCCTCTTTCCAAATTTATTTCACTGGATTATACTCTTCAAATAACATCTTCGAATCCTAATGTTTCCGATCACTGCTTATAATTTTACTATCTCTGCCACTACGGGATTTGAATGGAGAACTGCATCTCTGTGCCAATGTGATATGGCAACTCGAACTGATGTACGTACATACGAAGTTCTACGTTGTTACTGACTGACTGACTGACATGTTCTCACATGAGATCTATATTATTAAGATTCAATTCATCAAAGTGTAAATAGTCACATTATAGATGAACAATTAACAACAATATCAATGATGTTTCTATTACGTAAATTTTACCAAATAACAAAATGAATAAACTAATCAAGCAGAAATAAGCTTAGATAAAATACAAAATTAATTATCTTTCTGCATTATTCATACGTACTATTTCATTTTTGCTTTAACTATGAAGATGAAATAAAAATAATAAGATATGGAAATGAGTTGAAAAATACAGAAAGCTGAAAAAACAAACAAACAACAACACTAAGAACTTTTCATTAGAAAGTAATAGATTATATTGTAGTCGGTTCTGTTTTCTTTCATATTTGAGCGAGTACAAATCTCTATGTACATATTGAATGTAAACATTCATCAATAAAATATTATGTTATACAGACTATTAAAAGCTAAACCGTCTTAAAATGCATCTGACCATCACTATCATTATCAGTGCAATATATATATATATATATATATATATATATATATATATATATATATTACAAAATACATAAGTGAAGAAAACTGTTAAGTGATGACATTGAAAGAACAAAAGAAGGCGGGAAATGTGAATTTATATCTGTGTTATATATATGTGCGACAAGCTAAACGATTGAAACAATAATTAATGATGAGAAGTAATTAATTAACCAGAATAGTGAAACACAATGCTCAAGTATGTTTTACTTAGTAGAGGAAATAAACTAAAGAAAATTATGCACATTTTTGAAATGTCTCTTTGTTTTGACAATGAATGTTATCATCAGTATCATTATTATTACTCTGACTAATATCAGTAGTTAGTATTCTTGAGTTGAATTTTATATTTAAGCGAATGTTATAAGTGGTACATTAGTTTGTTGTTTTGGTGGTGATGTTGGCTCTTGTTGTTGTGATGATGTATCTGAAGTCGGTGATGATAACTTGTTATGAATGCTGTCATTATTATCTAACGGAATAGTACTAACAGATGTTGTTTGTAATATTGGATTTGTACAATTTTCTACCGGACCTACTACTTGTTCATTTGATTTAACATTCACTAAGGAGACAATACTACTGTTATTTTTATCATTATTATTATTATTATCAATACGATTGCTGGTCATTGAAGCTGACGATGTTGAATTGCAGCACATATTAGTGTGACAATCAGTTACTATTGTTGATAGTTTCTCAGTAGTAGGTTGGGTAGATAAAATTAGCCGATCTGTAATGTTACAGTGTTGATCTAAAGCTAAATTACTTTGAGAATTTGAATTGTTTCTGTCTAAATCATTATTATTATTATTATTAAAATGAATATGATTGATATTGTCATGATTATCAATTAATGATAATGATGATAAACATGGTACTAGTTTTGTTGTTTCTGTAGGTGATGATGGTGTTGATGCTGATGATAATCCAAGTTCAAGGAATCGTTCACGTTTAAATACACTTAGTGTACCTTTAGCTTTATTTTCGTTTACACTAAATAAAGAAAAGACATTAAAAATGGAATTTATTTTAGTTTAATATTTACTTAATTTCATACAAATATTATTATTAATCAAACAACCAATATCTAGTAACTGAAAACTCTTAATGCTATGTGGATAATCAATCATTCATTAAGAAATTAATTATTAAACTTTCAGTTAATTTATCATATATAGTCAACATAGAGCCTGGTATAAATGTGTGTTCGCTCGAATTATCATACCGCAATAACATGATAAGATGAATTGAAAAAAAAGTCGACATAATTTGAACAAATGTAACTTAAAGGTATATATAAATAATCTGCAAAAGATGCAGATGTGGGTAAAGTGAGAATATATCTACCGCTATTACGACAGATTCCAAGTTATGTCACAGAGGTATGCACTAACTGCTTCCATAAGTCAGAACTACGAAATGAATTATTATTTTTTCTGGCTAGCGTGTTTTTAGCGAGTTACTTTTCTACGGGAGGTTCAGATGCAGACGTAAATGCGAAGATTGGCAAAGTAATGGCCGCATTCCTACAATTGAAGAACATATGGAACTGAAAACAACTTTCAACAAATATCAAATTCATAATCTTCAATACGAACGTCAACACAGACAGTTCTACTATACGGAGATGAGACTTGGAGAACTACTACAACCATCATCAAGAAGTATTTAGAAATAGCTGTCCACGCAAGATACTCAACATCCATATGAATACAGTGGTCTTGAGTGCTGTTAGAGCTATCAGGGCGGTTATCACTTCCCGGTTGCCCACACCATCAAAGGGTTCTTCTGGAGGTACCTGAAAAGGAAATTGGATTAGAGGCGGTCTTAGTGACCTGGGAGCGTGACCGCAGTGCCCAAGAGACAATTGCTTGAGGTCGGTCACACACGACCTTTTTATGGGTAATTTTTATGTTAGCTCCGTACTTTTTGGGACCTTACCGCCGGAGACGGATATCCGTGGGATAAGGCGAGGTGTGCATTTTTAGGGTCGACATTTTCTAACCCCATCCCTCCTTGTGGAAAGGCAGCATCGCTTTCATGCTGGTTGCCTGAAGGAAACACACATCTGTGCAGTCAGCAGTTGGACTTCGCCTTCAGACCTTGGGTTTGTTGCTTTTAGTCTTACCGCTCTTCAACCGACCTGTCTGGCGCGGTAGGACCTTGAGGAACAGTTGTTCCAGCCAGTATAGTTCGATTGGTTCGTTACGATAGGCAAGCCCGACCACCACGTCAAGGTAGCAACAACGGTCGGGGCTCAACATCCATTGGCCGGATACCATCAGCAACAGCCTTCTGGGGGAGGGAACATACCAGCTTCCAGTTAAAGTGAAATTAGGAAAAGACGATGGAGTTGGTGGATAGGATATACATTACGCAAATCATCAAAGTGCATCACGAGGCAAGCCCTAACTTGTAATCCTGAAGTGAAGCGGAAAAGAGGAAGGCCAAAGAACACATTACGTCGGGAAATAGATTCAGGTATGAAAAGGATGAATAACAACTGGAAGGAGCTAGAAAGGATTGTCCAGGATAGGGTTGGATGGAGAATACTGGTGAGCGGCTTATTCTCCTTCACGAGGAGTAACTGGCGTAAGTAAGTAACGAAATGAATAACCCTGCGGTTACGTATATGATGTTATGTATATAGAGTAAATCAATTATTAAGGTATGAAACCTCATCATCTAAGTAGTACATTAGAACAGTCAAGAGTGGTAAAACAAAAACATGTCATCAGTTCATGAAGTTACTGACTGTTGTCCTGAGCAGTGTCGGAAAATTTCAATCTCTTGGCTTACGTGAGACAACCATCTTCCATGTTTAAATACTAATGTAGGAGGTTCTATGTTGGTGGAAGTGACTGATTGAGACAATTCAGTTATTTACATTTTCACCAACTAATTTCTTACTATTCAATTGATTACCCAATTTGATTTGTTTTAATAAAAATGGATATGCAAAAAAAACCCCACTAAATAACTCAACTTACCAATCATAGATAATTCCATCTACACCCAATTGTGTGAGTAATATACGTTTTTCCGGTATGTTTACAGCTTCACCCCATGCTAATACAACTAGTTTATGTGAATGTGCTAATGCAATAATTCCTGGGACTTTTAATAAACGATCACTTTCTAAACATACTCCCTGTTATTCATGATTCGTAGTGTAAAAAGATTGGAAAAAAACAGAAAAAAATCTAGATGTTTTATTTAGGTATTATGAATATATTTACTATCAAAACAAATAACTTTACTGAGATTTTGGAAGATGAATGCAGCTGTGCTAATGTAACCGATCTATTGTACTATCCCACTCGACTTTAATCGTTGTTTACCCCCCCCCCACTAACCAGCTAGTTTGCACATGTAGGTCAGAACTGCAATTTGTAGTCAGTTAGGTACATTTTGATGTTTGCACTTAAACAAACAGTTTTTTTTACAATGAATAATCACAATCTAATTTGGTTTCTTCAAAAAATTGGTTATCCGTAGACAAGAGGAGTTCTATCTTAAGCTCAAATAAGGGTTTTATCATGTTCAAGTTACATTATGTTCGATTAGCTCTTTTGGGATTAAAACGACTTCTAAACGGTGTTGAAGTAATAAACATACGAATAGTCGATATTATTGTAGTATATATATCTAGAGATAGACAAGGATTCGTATGTAAAAATGTACATCGATGAAAGGTTAGGATTAGTTGTATATGAATACTTATGATGTAACCAATAACTTTACAAACACACATGTATAGGTGAGATAAGTTGGCAGCGGTTTGTATCGATTCGTCATAAAAATTCACGACGGGATTGTAAATATGATTAAGTGTTTATCATATTCCAAGTGTATATGGGGTCGCTAGACCACTGCCAGAACATATCGCAAAATAATTGTTGTAGTTTCAGGGGCTGTTGTTGGATACAACGGTAAAGATAATTGTTGTTAGTATGTATAGATTTTTCTATATCTCAATTCACTGAATCCATTAATAAAATTCACACAGCGAAGTGTTAATTTTTAAGGAATAGTGGGATTAGAATTGTTTTGAACAGATCACTTGTTAAGGAAAAACCTGTCGATTGTATTTAGTCATCTGAGATTAAACAATGTGCACAGCGACTTGTTCAATAAGGTTCAGTCTCCAATAGGGACAGGAATACTTTGGTAAATTAACCGTAACGTTACAAGTTTATCTACTTGTAACATAAAACAGTAGTACTATTATCTGTTCAATAAACAATACCGATGGAAATGAAATATTTCGATGAAAATGTGTTATCATTACATGATCAAATGATAACTTACCAAGAGTTGATGACTTAATGCAGACCAAAATAAACTTTGAAAGTCAGCATGTCGAGTATCTGCATATTCCGGGGATATCCCAAGTTGAAAGACTGGATAAATTTGTTGTTTTAACTGAAGCCTGTTAAATGATGAGGGTTACAGGTTCATGAGGTGGAGTAGGGAAGACGAAAATAAAAAGTTCTCATGTAACAAAAACTAACATTATGTGTTATTTAAATAAGATTAAGTGAATGATACATAATTATTATGCATTAAGCTAAAAATTAACCGATGAAGGATAAAGTGGAAAAAATTATATAATAACTTACATGACACAGACATTTGGATCAAAACATGATAATAAAATACGTCTTTTACCAGCATGTGTTAAGATTTCACGTAGGATAGTATCGACATAAAAGTTGTACTCGAAGAAATGATCCATTTCTGAGCTGCCATCCTACGTACACAGAAAAAGTAAAGAATAAAGATGAAGAATCCTTAGGTTACCGATGTGATTAAATAATAACCAAGTGGGATGAGTGGATCCAATTTTAACTATACCCGCTTTATTTGAATAGTTAGATAATAGTGGCTTAGTGATTAGGGTGTTCGATTTCCAACCAATAAGTCTCAAGTCCGAGCTCCGTCTAATCTACTTTGGTTTAGCTAACCGGGTTGTATCATTAAGAGTGTGGCTGACACCCAAGTACCTGGTAGATGAGTTAACCAAACTTAAAAACAACATTCATTAGGCAAATTCGGTTCACATAACTACTTAAGTGTGGCTACCATTATAGTGACCGAACACTCAGGTGGGGACAACCAATTTATGTTGTCTAACACACAACTACAGAATTCTATGGCAAATTGTGGAAGCATTCTTTTGACAGGCATCCAACTTCTGATTGGCGTTATATACTACTTATGTTTGTCGACATGAGTAGCATACGTCGCACTATCACCTGCGTTAATTTATAACAAATCAGGTAGGTAAAAGTGTTCGAATTCATTGACTAATGGTTCGAAGCCAATCAAAAGCAAAATATATTTCACACAGACTTCATTCTTTTTCATGTCTATCAACTTAGCTATTTATCAGACCTGTTGGCAACTGGTATTTCCTCCCAAGTGTTTTACAGTCCGAATCAGCAACATAAACCATAATAAAAAAATCATATGCATAACATTGGATACTTCCCAATGATGGATTATTGTATTCGATTCAGCTATAAAATAGTTTGTAACTCTGGTGTAAAGAATAACGTTAACATTTATGGAAAAATATCAGTACCTTCGAAAAGAGTAATAGTAGATACACAAACAAGCTACCAACGAATGTTGATAAATCTAAAGCTTAATTGCAAGAATCTTCTGTTAATAACTATTCAACACCAGAAATCACTTCAATAATAACAGGTTATATGAAAAAAAGGAACTAAAATTGTATGATGTTTCATCTTATCACTTCGATACAACACAGCATGCAACAATCGAATCACACTTGACGGAGAAGATTTGGAAGATGTAAAAACCGCAGCATTATTGATGAACACGGCGGATCTGATGCAGATGTGAATGCGCAGATCGGCAAAGCAAGAGTAGCATAATTACAACTAAAGAACATCTAGAACTCAAAACAACTCTCTGTCAAACAACACCAAGGTCAGAATTTTCAACACAAATGTCAACACAGTTCTACTGTAAGTTGCGAAACCTGGAGAACTACGAATACCATCATCCAGAAGATAAAAGTGTTTATTAACAACTGTATACGCAAAATATTTCGAATCCGTTGACCAGACACTATCAGCAACAACCTAGTGTGGGAGAGAAAAAACCACATCCCAACGGAGGAAGAAATCAGGAAGAAGTGCTGGAAGTGGATAGGACACACATTGAGGAAAGGACCGAACTGCATCACGAGGCAAACCCTTACAGGGGATCCTCAAGGCCGAAGGAGAAGAGGAAGACCAAGGGATACATTACGCCGTGAAATGGAGACAGACATGGGAAGAATGAACAATTGGATAGAATTGGAAAGGAAGGCCCAGGACAGAGTGGGTTGAAGAATGCTGATCGGCGGCCTATGCTCCGTTGTGAGTAACAGGAGTAAGTAAGTCATGTTATCACCTTAAATAAAACAACCTATCAAAAGGAATTACGTTATCATCGATTAATCAATGTTAACTTGTAAAATTTATCAAAACAATGTAAACAATTTAATATGCTTAATTATATTAGCCATTAGTTGTCATGGCTACATGAAACTATTTTTAACAGGATAAAATGTATAGATTAGAATAACATATAAATATAAGCGAATATTAATATATTTATATGGAGAAAATAAAACACAACTAAACTGATTAAACCAGTTTATGAATCAATGATAATAATGAAAAGGATTGCATAACTAATTATAATAAATAGAAATTACACATCGATAGTACGGATAATGGAAATGCCACAGATATTTGAAATTTGACAGTGCTTTAACCAGTAACATCTATTACGAATTGTGCCCACCTAGTGAAATCAAAAGCCAGAATTGAGGAGGTTCGAAGATATATTTGATAGATTATCAAGTGATTGATCTAAACTGGCTAGGGATTTGTGAGAGAACTTGAGCACGGCGTTTTCACCCGTGATCTGATGCGGATGCATGACTGAGAGCCTTCAGCTAGATGAGTTCATTAAAACTAATGTGGTCAGCATCCAATGTCGAAAACTTACAGAGCTATTGATTTTGGGGATTAATTTACCACTACAATGACATTTATAATAATAAACAGGGTAATAACATGAACAAATATTTGAATATGAAAATATAACTCCATAGCTTGATAAAAATGAACTTGAAAATCTTTTTATTAAAATAGTGATCATAAATTGACTGAAATAAGACATTGACATCAACTCCGCCTAGAGCCCCTCTGGGGCTATTGCTGGTCCCAAGCCCAGATAAAGGCGAAAGGTTGAGTATGGGATTACCGACCCCATCCTGTAGAAAGCTAACTCGGTAAAAAAACGCTAACCAGAAAAATTAATTTAAACTCTGCCCTGGAAGTTAGAAGGTCTTCATTTAGAAGAGTTATGACGCCTTATCATGAGTTCCTTCGGAAGTCACTAGTTTGATGCTCCTTCTGACAACTAGAGCAACCATTAATTTAGGTACATGGAATGCTTGTACAATGTGGGAGACCGAGACAGCCTTCCAAATTGCTGTTTTCTGCTGTAGACATTAACATCGTTGAATACTGGCTCAGTGATCTTTAAGATTAGAGTAATGAATGAGAACTACTGAAAAGTTCTGTTTAAAGATGAATAGATTGTTCAATACTTCCAGATTTTAAATAATGCTCTAGTCAAGATCATTTTATGATTAAAAGTTATGAAGATTTTCTAAACTACACAAATTCGCTTATTCTAAAATAATAATAATAATAATAATCGACAATCACGTAGTAGACAAAAATGTATGACCTCAGTAAAAAATCCAGACTAGACAGTATGACTGGATTTACCGATTGATCGTTTATCACTAACTATAAAACTGTAAGTAAAATCTAAAAAAAATATTTAAATACCAAGTTTTAGGTAACAAAATTTTTAATCCAAGATTACAGTAATGTGAATATTCTTTAGAAAAGTTACTACAGCGATCCATACAAATTTCTGAGCAATTAATCTGTCAGAGGTGCATTTTATTACGTCAGCTAATTTATGTATTCCATCAAATAGTTAAAACTAATCACAAATCTAATCGTGGATTGGTTGAAGTTAAACATTAACACCGTTGGATGCCGGCTCAGTGGTCTAGTTGGTTAAGCGCCTGACGCGAGACTGATAAGTCTTGGGTTCGAATCTCGCGGGGGGCGGGAACGTGGATGTGCACTGCTGAGGAGTAGTCCCACAATAAGACGAAACGTCTGTCCAGTGCTTCCAGGTTTTCCATGGTGGTCTAGCTTCAACTGACTCATGATTTCAACCAGTGACAAATCTAATTACTAGGAAATTCAAATGATATCACCATGATGGTTCGTATATTTCTCATTTCCACCATCCATTAAAGCAATAAGAACCAATTTCCACAGAAATACACATATCAGATATATTCACTATTGGAAAGAGATGTCACGAGAGCAAAAATTTATGAATGAATATGAATAGCTGAGAATTCTTTACTATAGTCAAATATTTGATATTCGATAGAGTAAGTATTATAACAATCATTATTAATGTTTTTGTTCAAAGGATGAGTTCATATTTGTGACTACTGAGCTTTCGAGATACAAGAGAACAGTTGATACACACAACAAAGCTGACTAAAAAAATTTCAGAATTGAAAAGTAAAATGGTATATTTACATAATAATATTCCAATGATAAACTATCTGAGAAATAAGATTGATACTTGATAACAACATATGAAGATCTCTGTCAATTTACAGAAAAAAAGCCCTCAAACGCCTTGGTAAGGATAAGAGTTGGGAAAGTCAGCTCTCCCTTTCCGAATAGTCTCACATGGTGACGAGTATACAACTACTACCAAGGATGTCGCATATCTATTTGGTGCCCCTTTGTACCAACATTTATATGTTTAAATAATAAGTGCTACAAAATATTGCTTTCTGTGAAGCAAGAAATAATCTACGTTACATTCTGAACAATATTGACTAATTATAAATTCATGTAAAATTTAAAGACAGAGGATCGGCTGGGGAGATTTGACATTCTATAACTTTGAACTTTTGAAGTACCAAACAGTGTCTTTCGTAAATGGATCCAGAATAATAAGGCTGATACAGTTATGTAAATAATGAACCATTGTAATCATGTAAACCCATACTTCTACCAGAAGTTGAAGCTGATGATGTTGTATAAGACACCAATGCAAGCACTACATTTAAATTATCTAGCTTTTGGAACTAAACACCTTCCAAAAAGATCCACTAAAGCTTTAAATCTACTTCATTCTACATCAAACATATTTCGATTAATGCTAACGCACTGAATTTTTTAAATTGATAAATACTGTTTAGCACAATCACAATTGATTGATCACTCGGTGGTGATCAATGTCATGTGTGTCAAGTTTTTCTTAGTGCAAATCGAATGCTATCGACCAAGTTGTAATGTGGCCACTAGTCTAGGTGACTCGACATTGCGTGCACTATGTTGAGATAAACTGGTAGTTCGAGATAGTCAACAGGAAACCCTGGACTCGAGTCCCGTGCTATTTGGTACTCGTCAGCAAGGTGTGCCTGTAATCTGTTTAACAAATTATTAACTGAATAGAATAAGTATCGTTGCATACTCCTAACAGTATGGTATACTGATATATATTCAATTATATATTAGCATAAACTAAACACAAAAGAATTCCACTACTTCTAAATACAATAAACATATGATATGTCAATAAATGGCATTACAATAACAAAAAATATATACTAGTATAGGGGTTGTGGAGATTATTAAGTTTTTGATTGAGATCATGAACCGATCGATGTTAGACCACCACTGAAAACCTGGAAGCAATGGACGGCCGTTTCGTCCTATTGTGGGACTCCTCAGCAGTACGCATCCACGATCCAACACCCCGCGAGATTCGAACCCAGGGCCTTCGGTCTCGCGCGCGAACGCGTAACCTACTAGACCATTGAGCCAGCATCCAATGGTGATAGTGTCTAACATCAACCAATCCACGAAATTGCGCGACCATCTTTCATTGTACTGAGGTAGATACTTGTCTCTACTCGACATATATATACAGTACATTGTGACTTCACAAAAAAGGAAATCTTATCATAATGTGAGGAAAACAAATAGCCGGAATTAATTTTTAATAGAAGAAATCTCCACAAAAATATTATTTATTGTTTTAATTTATAATTACTTTAAGATCCATAGGATATTTCACTTCAATGACAAAACCAAGATCTGAATCAATTTCTTCAAAACATGAATGTAATAAAGGAAATGGTTGTAATTCTATTGGATCTAGATCTTCTTCATTCATTTCTATGGTCAAAAAAGGAAACAAAGAGAAAGAGAAAAAAAGAACATCATTGAAGAAAAATGAATCAGCTGATCGATTTCTTCTTTTTTTAGTATGCCATTAAATTTATGATTCGTTAACTAGATTATTTAGGCTGACCTCATAACAAATATGTTAAAAGTACAAAAAGTACAATAAGATGAAATAATAGTAAATGTCTTTTCTAAATGAGATCACATTCATAGTTGACATAATGTTTGTGCTGATGATGTCGTCCAGAAGAACGATGAAAACTCCATGACAAAACCATCCAGCTCAGAGAACAAAACTCCGTCAAAATCATCCACTTGAGCTACAAATCTTCTCCACTATCTCAAAATCATTTGATTGGAAATTTTATGTAATTAATTGATTCTTTAAACAATGTATAAACATTCAATAGATTGTAATCGAATAATTTGTCAGATCAATAAACTATTATATCCTGATAAGAATGAGGAATAGTGGTAACTGTTGGAATCTATTTCTGAACTAATACTATACGTATATTTTTATCGTATAATTGTTAAATAACTAAACCATTCATATTCTTGTTCCTCTTATTATAAGCTTTATAATGACTTATGAACTATTACTATACGATTTACCATTCTTGAGCTTTGCCCAGTCTCCCAAACACTATCTCCCTCATTCACAGATACATTTGGCTAAATCTTGTACAAATGTTGTTTCCTACTTTATTGGTACGATGTGGTCTGTCTGGTTCGTATTATAAACCCAAAATGTTTGAAATACATGATTCATATCGCACAGGCTGAGATTGGCGTTCTGGATTCCATCAGGCAGGGCTAGGCGGGAAGCAGGACCGATAATGACTCTAGAATGCTCGTACTTGTTTTATGCATCGTTGGTCCGGTCGATAATTAACTGTTCTCTAATTGACGGTATCATCACGTTATACATTGATAGGACACAGGGCACAAGTTAGACAACAATGTGAAATAACTATTTACCATCAATATTAATATGTTCAAATGTTGAAGATACCGATCTCCGATAACACAAATATTATTTTACATTAGCAAGTGTTAAGTATATATACATACTTGGGATAAATGTTCATCAGTTTAGATTGTTATACATTGTCATAAAACAAGGAAAGGGGAAGATAAAAAAGCGGGAACCAAAGAAAGAGGATGTATTTTATCAGGAATTGAGGTACAAACATTTCACTCAGAGTTAAACGATTGTCAAATTTCCTCAACTTATATTCTGAACACTTTAGTAACTGAATATTTATAAGTTGACCAGTCGACACGCTTTTTTGTTTGCTAGTACCCTAAGACTGATTTCAACATTACTCAGATGCGACGAATTCTTGAAAGGTGAATATGGTCAAATATTTGGAGTCTATACACATGTTCTACTATGTTTTACAGTCTTAAAAATTTGTGGAACGGACTGTCATGTAGGGTACTCGGCCCTTGATTGACGCTGGTATATATATATATATATATATATATATATATATATATATATATATATATATATATATATAAACTACAAGAACGATGAAGGCCATGGCAGTCATCGATAAGGCAAATGAAGAGTTTAACTTTTGAAGATATAAATGGTTATAAGGAGAACGAAGACGGATGTGGCACAAGTCTATTGCCAAAAATAGGGAATACTTTAAAAGAAACAAGAATGAAGTACTGCAAAATTTGCAGCATAATACATCATGGTTTCAACTAATGTATTTACTGAACCAAATACTATATGGATATATATACATTAAATGAACTTTATGATAGAATAAGGTTGTAAACATGTTTATGTTTATAGAATATATATTACAGAGTGATTTAGCCGTGAATTTTTCGTTATACTTGTAGACAACATCGTAAGCATATACTGTAAGTAGGAAATGTGAATTAATAAAATACCTCTTTAATCCACTAATGGTTTGTTCTGTTAACCTGATGGATTGTTTTTCACAGTTGTATGGTTGTTGTTCATACGCTTCATTTCAAATAAATCTGACATTCGAGTCTCAAAATTAAAAGTATGTTAAATGCACTTGATATTGTTCGTTTGAATCTTCCCACTGATGTTCAGGACTGTAATTTATCAGTTTCTTATTGGAATATGCGCATACTGTGTGTATTGCCTCGATATTGCCTTAATTCACAAGCATTATATGCAAAGATGGATAGTGGAATCCAGGACGCGTGTTTCGTCCTATTTGAAAATCGTTAGTTGGATGTATCTGCACTTCAGAGTTTGAGCCCCAGGGTGGAACATCAACTCTGAGGTACAGGTATGTCCATCTGACGAGTCTCAAATAGGACGAAACGAGTGTCAAACTGGATTCCACTCCTAGCTACTATCCATCTTTGCATTTAACGTATGTTGTTTGTTTATTCAGTATTAAATCTGTTCTCAAATCCAAGCTTTTATTACAGATTCATTTACTGTGTACCATATTTTGAATCCTGAATAACTTCACTATTGTTCTACCATTATTATCGCATAAAAAATATACAAATCTTTGTGTTACTCTCCTTTCACTTAAGGCAAAATGATGTTCATGTTTAGCTTAATCATAAAAAGCAAGATGTAGATAATTTCACTTATTTAAAAAATCATATTAGTTAACTAAAGAAATAAAGAGAATTCAACGAAGAAAATATTATTTATGAATATTGAATTCAAAGGAGATACAGCTGTCGAAATCTCGGATAAGTGGATTTCAAAATCCATGAATTAAACTTTTTTACTCAGTTAAGCTTCATATTGTGTTCTCAAGCCAAACAACCATCCATGTATGTGTTAAGAACAAAACTTCCTCTTTGGGCCAAACCGATGTGCATCTGCAAATTTACTTGCTCCTGTGGGGTAGGTTACAATGCCCACACAAGCGATCACTTTCTAAACGCATCTCAGAATACTAGCTGGCGTGGTTTTTAAAAAGAAAATGCAAGACAGTTACCAGTTCAATATAGGAGCATTTAATCAATTCAGGACATGTCGCTCCGAAGGAGTATTCCTTTAAAATAATCTACGCAATCAAAGGAACTGGATTGAAGGGAAGCCGAATTAAAAGCTTATGCGCTGCTGAGGCTAGTTAGTTTTCTACGGGATGGGGTCGCTAACCCCATGCCCGACCCTCCACACTTACCCGGGCTTGGGACCGGCAGTAACTCTGGAAGAGCTACAGGCGGAGTTCTTTTCCTACAATTGAAGAACATATGGAACTCAAAACAACTTTCAACAAATATCAAAGTCACAATCTTCAATACGAACGTCAACACAGAAAGTTCTACTATACGGAGATGAAACTTGGAGAACTACTACAACCATTATCAAGAAGGTACAAGTATTTATAAATAGTTGTCTACGCAAGACACTCAACATCCATTGACCGGATACCATCAGCAAAAACTTTCTGTGGGAGAGAACAAACCAGCTTCCAGATGAAAACGAAATTAGGGAAAGATGATGGAAAGGATAGGACATACATTGCGAAAATCATCAAACTGCATCACGAGGCAAGCTCTAACTTGGAATCCTGAATGGAAACGGAAGAGAGGAAGGCTAAAGAACACATTACGTCGAGAGATAGAATCATATATGAAAAGGATGAATAACAACTGGAAAGATCTGGAAAGGATTGCCCAACACAGTGTTGGATGGAGAAAGCTGGTGGGCAGCCTATGCACCTCGACGAGGAGTAACAGGCGTAGGTAAGTAAGTTAACAATTTTTGGTGATTACTATCCAGTTTATATTATTATGGTCTTTATGTTTATTCTGTTTGTTTTTATATATGTCAATTAGACAATTATTTTTCATAATTCTAACCCGATAAAATATTTTAATCCTTCTAATTTCCTAATTATCACGTAACCTTATTTGATATATAAAGTCTTGATTCACTTTATGATATAATCTTTTTTATCCTTTTATAAACATAGAATTTCCACACAAATGTACTCAGTAGTTAAGTGGATTACATGTAGGTGTTTGAAGTGAACGATATAAGGTTCGAATTCCAGAGTGAACATCAACTCAGAGATGCAAATACATCCAACTGACAAGTCACAAATAAGTTGAAATAATCGTTTAAATGAGTAATTTCATGGACAAAAAGAAAAAAAAACTTCTCTATTGAATTTTTTATTTTTATTTCATAACTAACTACCCCCCACCCAAAAAAAAATCAAGTTAGCAGCAATCATAACTTACTTTCATGAGTATGACTTTCTTTTAAAACACTTGAATGACGAACATTTAATTCACGTAGATCATTATAATTTAAATCTTTAATAGCTACACGCAAATAACATAATTGACCACCCCTTTTCTGAATAAGAAAGAAAAAAACAAAAAAAAATGTTTTTGTTTTTTTTAATTTCTCAAATAAAAAAAATAAAACAGATTAGTTTTTAATTAAAAAAAACATAAATTATAATTTCTATAACAAACAATAATGAATAGGATTAGTTATAGTAAAGTAATTGTATTTAATGTTTCATCGGTTAAGATTAGTGCTTATTTTTAATATTATTCCCTTCAGATTGATAAACAAAGTCAGCCAGTAATAACATAGAACTTCATACGTATGTAAATCAGATCGAGTTACTATACCGCATTAACACAGAGATACAGTTGTCGATTCAAATTCCGTAGTGGAATAGGCAGTGAGAGTATAAGCAGTAATCGGAAACAATAGGCTTTGAAGATGTTATTCAAGGAGTATAATACAATGATATAAATTTGAAAAAAGAAACAAAAGAAAGGGACATGAAGAATTCAGTAGATTAGAATTTGGGAGAACATAAAGAGTGGATGGACCTGTGTCATTGCAAACGATTTTGAGCCATGTTATTCGAGGTCTCTAACCATCGGTCGCTATCACCTCGTGGATCCCAACCAGATAGTCTACAACTACCAACATGACTTAGTTCACTTGTTAGTGACTTCATAGATTTTTGCTACGTTTTAGTCTGATAGCCACAATTGTATGTCCGCATCGATATGAGTAAAAGATAAGTCGTAACATTTAAAAAAAATAAGCTACTTCAAATTTCATCACATATAACTAATCAGTTGTTATATCAACATAAAAATTTGACAGAATCCTATTAATCCATATTTTGATATTGTCTGTGTATATTTATTTTCATAATCTTTTCGTTTGACCTAATTTTCGACTTAAAGATTTTATTAATCAGTTGATAAATCAGATTGATTTCGACATATTTATCGATTGCTAATTGGTCTATGTATATTTCTGCTCTTCATTGTATTCCCTTCGGTTTAACTTTTCAAATGTTACGACATATCTTTTACTCATATTAATGCAGACATACAATTGTGGCTACCAGACCAAAACATGGTACAAATCTATGAAGTCACTGACAAGTGGACTGAGCCATGTTCGTAGGTGTAGACTACCTGATTGGGATACACGAGACGATAGAAACCGATGGTTAGAGAATTTGAATGACATCGCTCAAAATCGTTTGCAACGCAATGGCACAGGTTCATTCAATCTTTGTGTTCTCCCAAATTCTAATCTTATGAATTCTTCATGTCCCTTACTTTTTTTCCCTCTCTCTCTCTCTCTCATACACACACACAATTTTGCATTTGTTATTTAATCATGTTCGAAAAATACTCAAAACAATAATATTTAGATAAATGTTTCATCATGTGAATAAAACTTAAGTTTATTAACATATTCAACCCTGGAGCCGAAAGTGTCTGTCTATACATAGTTAAATGATAAAGGAATTTTCATACTGTAATCTATGTTATGGAATTTCAGCTAAATGTAGTATTTCTATGCTTGGAAAAAAAACATTTGTACCATTGAAGTTGGCGTCTGTTTGTTACAAAATCTATGATAGATTTAACATATATCTAGGAATTATGTACATATAATGCGTCTAGTGAATAAGTGAATTAAGGAAGTGACAATAAATTTATAAAATTGTGATAACAGTTTGTGAAGAATAAGGCAATCAAATGAACAGCTCTCTTCGAAAAGATCAAGTTGCTTAGAATTTGGATTGTAAAGATTCTTACGAATGATGAAAGATTATAATGATTATTTTGGCAAAAAAAAGGATTGAATTATACTGTCTGTCTTGTGATATTCAATCACTGATTGAATACCAGAATAGTTGGTAATTAGATGAATCTCAAACAATTGTTTGATTGTTATTCAAGTATATGTGTCGCCAATCCTCATATGTAATCATCCAGTGAAATGGCTTTTGTGAATAACGAAATTAAATAAATCAAATAAGAGGATGGATTTTTAAATACGTATATTTCATACAATCGTTGATCAGAAAGCGAAGCGAAATAAAATGCCTCGCAGTGGAGAAGGCATGTGAGCCAACTTGATATTATAATCAAGCGTTAATCGATATTTAAAATTAGATAAAAATAAATTACAGACATGTGATAAACAGGATCAGTCAGTCATTTACAACGTAGGACCAGGCACACACGTACATCGCTCCAAGTTACCATACCTTATTAGCACAAAAAGATGAACACCGAATTGATAGAAGTAGTTACTTCAATTGTAGTAATATATAAATGAAAGATTGGGTATAACGATATAATACAGGAAGAAAGATAGTCACGCGGACCCTAACTAAGTAGTCCGCATCTACCAACATGGCTAAGACTAGGAGTTAGTGACTTTAAGGATTGATGCTACGTTTTGGTTTGGCCGCTCCTAACTGATGAATAGGTTAAGAAGTGAACACACACGCTCAAATAAAAACGGACAAGGTTGATAAGCGAATAATTAACATGGTCAAAATGCAACTCAAGGAGAATGAACAAACTGGCTTTTTCTGAAGCCAGAATAAGCTATGTGGGCTTAACATAGCTGACGACACTAGAGATATGCTTTCAGAGAAACATCTGATGTTAGCAAATTTAGACGTAAACGTAGATGACAATACAGATGAACAGATTGAATATTGGGTGTTTTGCATACATTCTGTCCAATAGAAACTGAGATAGGATAGGATTACAAGTTTCTTACTTTCTGAATAAACTATATATGCATAATATTCATTTCATATATTCTATAGATCTCAAATAAAAGCATTCCAGTGACTTTATACTAACAGTAGGCAAAAAAACAATTACATTCACTCGAATATATTCTACATACAGCAGATACACATATAAATATTTCTAAGTTGGTACAACATAATAAATAATAATTGAAAATTATTGAATATCATTAGCTAAACGATAATGAACATCATTGGATGCCAGCTCAGTGATCTAGTGGTTAAGCGCTCACGCGCGAGACTGATATGTTCTAGGTTCGTGTATCGCAGGGGGTGGGATCGTGGGTGCGCACTGCTGAGGAGTAGTCCCACAATAGGACGAAACGGCCTTTCAGTGCTTCCAGGTTTTCCATGGTGATCAAGCTTCAATTGACTCATGATTTCAACTATTGACATTAATATCTACAAAACCACTTCTGATATTAAACGATAATTATCAAAATGTTAAATGGTAATAATTAATTGTAATGCATTCAATCGAAATTATTTAAATGTAATGTAACATACATTTCTGTAAACTTTTATATTTTTCATATTATACTTTGATTCTAATTTCATTTGGGTTCTTTTTCTTTTCAAACGGTTGTCAGATATTTATTTGACAGTGAATCACATGGTTGAGAGTTATAATTTGTATTTTGAAGCTGTTAATCTAGTGTACTATTGATTTAATTATTTGGTGCCCAGTATAATATCACAGAAATTTCTAAGATTGTCAATTGGGAATGTTTACACTTTCAACGTTATCTCAATCATAATGAATAAAGTATTCAACAAACCAAAAAAAATATAAATAAAACAAACTAAATAAGGAACGAATCGAGTGAAAAAATTTCTTTCCAATTAGTTTTTCATCCTAGATCTACGCTAATATCTATATCTATACGATTTACAATAATGAAATAATACTCATCGAGTGAATACGCTACGTACATATCTGGGCAGCATCATTGATGAACACGGTGGATCTGATGCAAACGTAAAGGTGCAGATCGGCAAAACAAGAGTGGCACATTTACAACTGAAGAATATCTGGAACTCAAAACAACTGTCTGTCAAACAACACCAAGGTCGGAATTTTCAATACAAATCTCAAAACAGTTCTACTGTATGGGGCAGACACTTGGAGAATTACGAATGCCATCATTCAAAACATACAAGTGTTTATTAACAGTAGTCTAGGCGAAATACTTCGAATCCGTTGGCCAGACATTATCAGCAATAACCTACTGTGGGAGAGAACAAACCAAATCCCAACGGAGGAAGAAATCAGGAAGAAGTGATGGAAGTGGATAGGACACACATTAAGCAAAGCACACAACTGCGTCACAAGGCAAGTCCCCAAGGCCAAAGAAGGAGAGGAAGACCAAAGAACACAATACACCGAGAGATGGAGACAGACATGAGAAGAATGAACAATAATTGCATAGAACTGGAAAGGAAGGCGCAAGACAGAGTTGGCTGAAGAATGTTGGTCGGCAGCCTATGCTCCATTGGGAGTAACAGGCGTAAATAATATTAAAGATACGTTACGCAATAATTATATAATGGCATATCAATTATAAACTAACATTGAGTGATTGGAAGGAAGAGGATTAATAATAATCAAAGTAATTATTCGAAAATCAAGCAGTTACTACGTTGCATAATATATAGAAAAAAGAGAAGAAAATAACAAAATATTTTGATAAATGCTTCGTTATCGTATAACAGAACACAATCCGTTGTGGTTCTCGTTCACTTGGTGAGCACAGGTCATTAAGTGGAATTAAATAAAACTTTTAAGGTTATCCACCATATCCCATCAAATTTGCCACATAGCTTACTTGTTCATCTTGTGCACATAGCTGAAGTCATTTCAATCCGTGTTCACAAACGGAACCTTTGCATCCAAAAGAAGTTTGTACAACCGCTCTCGCTACCTTGGCTATCGGTATAGCAGAGTTTAAAGCAGAACTTTGATAAACTATCTTCGTATTTCTTCCATTTTCTTTTGTAGTTTACTTATTCTCAACATTCGTCTCTTGATTTTTACATAACTACTATACTATTGATTATTCATCAACATATTTTGTTAGTCCCTTCTTCCCTTCTTTATATCATGAAACGTACCAACTGCTTGATTTTCGAAGAACTACTTTGATTATTCAATAGTTGAATTCATGAGTTGATTAAAGCTAGACGACCATGGAAAACCTGAGAGCGCTGATCAGCCGTTTCGTCCTAGTATGAAACTCCTCATCAGTGTACACTCACGATCTAGCCTTGCGGGATTCGAACCCAGGACGTATCGGTCTAGCGTGATGATTGATTACTATTATTTCCTCTTCCTTCCAATTACTCAATGTTAGTCTATAATCGATATATCATTATGTAACTATTACGTAACGTATCCACTGGATGAGTATTATTTTATTGTTGTATATCATATAGATATAAATATTAATGTAGAGCCATCATAAAAAACTAAATGAAATGAAGTTTCTTCGCTTGATTCCTTCCTTCTTTATTCATCAAATGTCAAAATGGGAATTTTCACTATATATAAAAAAAGAATAACAATTAAGGAATTTTATGCTCTACAAACTAGTCTGTTCGACTATTCAATCAAATTGCAATGTAATATTAACTTATATTTTTCAGTCAATTGATGAAGTAAAATCAAATGAGACGAAACTCGAATTTAAAATTAAATTAATAGTCAAATGATTTAATTCATAAGTTACAAATATCATAAGTTTAATAACAAATGAATGATTTTCTATCATAAAATATTAAGTGTTTCCATAAATCAATGTACTTTTAATGTCTATTATTATGTCACCTATATATAACACACACACACACACACATTTATATATATATAAATCATACAAAATGAAAATTGTTCACATTGTCTAAATCATTCATTATGATTATGATTATGGTAATGGTCATTTAACAAATCCGATTTTATTGATCAGTTTTGTAAAAAGAAAATCTATTCAATAATATAATAACAGTAATAATAATAATGGTAATAATAATAGTAATAGTAATAATAGTAATAATAATAATAATAGTTCTGTTTTATTTGTGACAGTTAAAGTATGAAAGATTCATGATTTGAGCAATCACTTATGAATTAATTTGACCTAGCTTAATATCATTAAAGAAAAATCACATAGATGCAGATTAGACAACCTATTTCACCGTGTTAAACAGATTGGTTGGCTAATATACATATAGTAAGAAAAAAATAGCTCCACAAAAGGAATTGACAAGATATTCAGTCAGTCAGCAACAACATAGAACTTCGTACATATGTACATCAGTTCGAGTTGCTATACCACATTAACATAGAGATGCAGTTGTCGATTCAAATCCCATAGTGGTAGAGGTAGTAAGAGTATAAGCAGTAATTGGAAAGATTATAGTTTGAAGATGTTATTCAAGGAGTAATATCCACTCAAACAAAGTTGGAAAGAGAAAAATAAAGGACATGAAGAATTCAATAGATTAAAATTTGGGAGAAGAAAAGGAATGAACCGCTATCTTTGAAAATCTCAAGGGTAAACCTGTCAGAGCCTGCTGCTCTCCCTCGCTTCAGATTTACTAAACCTTTTTCAACTTCATAAAGAGTCGGAGGACCTACATTAACTTGCCATTCAGGTTGACTGGAGATCGTGGGAAACCGAAGTGTGGCTGAACGCCAGTTGAACTGATCCCTAAAGTGTTCTGCTCATCAGTCCAATCTTCTGGATTGAGAATGTATAATAATTTGCCCATCTTTCTCTGAGAGTGTTTCGCTAACGGTCGGGTTCCTAATACCGGTTTCCTTGACAAGTCTGAACAATTGTCTGCTATTACCTATTGCCACTGCCTTTTCCATCTCTCTTGCTTTCGCTACCCACCACTGTTCACGATCATTGCATAGGCTTCTTGTCAGCTTGCGTTTAAGCTGACTCCGCTCTTCATCATGTTTAAAGCCAGATAGAATGAGTTTACGAGCATCTATCAGTGAGGTAGATGCTGTTGCGATCCAGTGTTTCTTCCTAACCTTGTGGTTTACTTTACTAGCAGATATCACTACTGTTTCCACGGCTTTTCGGATATCATTCCATGCTGCATCGGGGTGGGCATCACATACATGCCTACCTAACTGTTTTCCTAGTTTCCCCTCGAATTTACTCTTAGCTTTACTATCATTAAGTGGAACCCTAAGAGGTTTCCTTGCATCATCTTTCCTACATCCAGTAAGACGCAGACAAACACGTGCTCGCACTAGAGCATAATATGAATCTAAGCATGTGCTCCAGAATGAGCGACAGTCTTCTATCGAGCCCCTCCATCGGTGGCTGATAGCGATGTGATCTATTTGGGTCCAACGTTAGGATGAATTCGGGGTCGCCACGTCAAAAGATGTTTTTGCTGATGCTTACAGTTAGTATTTGCAAGAAACAGACGGTTATCTGAGCATAGCTGCAACAGACGGTCACCATTATCTGTTCTTTGAGCCACCACACCAACAGAAGCTAGCCCTTTGCAGCTTCCTTTCATACCACGACATCAAGTCATACACTGACCAACTCTCTGCTTTTTCCAACCAGTCGCAGCGTCGGAGAATAATGCAAGACGTGGAATTCTCTGGGACGACATTCGTAGAACATGTCCAAACCAACAAAGCCGATGTTTCAAGATGGTGACATCAATTGGATTATCTTCTCTGTGCCCGAACAAACGATGCCGAACCTCTGCATTACTAACATGGTGTTGCTACTGGATTTCAGCAATCCTACATTTAACTTAGAGCGTGGAAACCGGGAATAATGTTCCGCGTACTCGAATCGCTCGCATTAGCGGCGGGAGGTGATAAAAGAACGTGAGAAGTGTTAGTCGTGGGGGTAAGAGAGGTATTGGAAGGTGTAGAGAGGATTTGATTGTGACCAACTTGGTCTCGTGTGTTCTTACGGGTATGAGGGCTGATGTCACTTCCCGGCTGCCCACACCGTCGAAGGGTATTTCTTGAGGCACCTGAAAAGGAAGTTGGATTAGTGTTGGTCTTAACGAATTGGGAGTGTGACCACAGAGCCGAAAGGACAACTACTTGAAGCCGGTCACGCACGACCGTTTTGTGGGAAGTTTTTCACGTGTTGACTCCGTTCTTCAAAGGGCCTTACTGCCGGATACGGAATTCCGTGAGGTAAAGTGAGGTGTGTCATTTTTATGGTCGACCTCAGACCTTGAGTTGCTGCTTTTAGTCTTACCGTTCTCAAATCGACCGGCCTGGCATGGTTAGGGTTAGGACAAGACATTCATTAAAGGAGAATATGATAAAAGATAGATATTTGAAGTTTGAATACGTTTAGGATAGTAAGAGTGAAATATAGACTGAGCGTTTTTTATAATATCATGAACTCTTCAGTAAAATGTAGTTGCTACAAATTATCCGAAATATTGTCAACATGATGGAAACGATGGAGAAATAAAGGTACCTGTTTATAAGAATCGTATATAAGAGGTGTTATATCCGGTGAAGATTAAATAACAGGTAACTTCCGAGGACTATTCATGGACTAATATTCTATAAACATTCTTATTGTATAACTACTCAACAATTACACTATGTATATTTATATTCCTTTTATGATAAGCTTTATTTTGACCTATAATTTATTATTGTACGATTTACGGTTCTTAAGTTATGTTCAGTTTATTAACTACTGCCTCCCACATTCACAGCCACTTTTTGAGCTTATTTGTGTACAAATATTATTTCCTATTTTATGGTACGTTGTGGTCTGTGTGATTGATATATAAACCAAGTATGCCTGAAATAAACGATCTGCTCTGATTCGGAAGCTGGTATTGTGTTCTGTACTCAAGTGGAAGGGCTCGTAGGACATAGGACCAATAAGGACGCTAAACTGCCCACACCGGTTGAACGTCATTGGTTGGCCTAGTGTGAAGATTCGTATAAGTCGTATTCGGATTGGTAGATAAATCGTGCGATAGAAAAACCAGACATCCAAGGTCATAATAAGAGGAGAAACTTATTAGATCGTGTTCTAAAAACCAACCACTAGTTACTTCATAATATATCATCTTTTCGATTAGAAGTGATCTGTAAATGAAGCTTGTGTATAATAAGTGAAAAGAGAAGCAATGGTGGATAAACTATTAATATCTCTCACAAAAAGATAAGGAATCATAATGTAAGCTTAAAAAAACAATTGAATATTTGAAGATTTCTAATAGTGCACTTTTATAATCATTAAAAAAAAAGCTTATTTTCTTGCATTTCATATTTTGATATTCTTAATTTGACAGTTCATTGATCATTGCGTAGTGACCAATGTCATGTGTGTCACATCCTTCTTAATGCAGATCGAATTCTATAGATCAAGGTGCAATGTTACTCGACATTAGATGTACTATGTTGATATATAATGTGGTTCAAGTATACCCTGGACCTAGGTTTCGCGCCGTTTGGGATTAGTCAGTAGGGTGTACCTGCAATCCTGAGGGAACTGACGTTCCCTGGTGCTATGTTTGAGTAGTTCACCAAATCTATGAACGGAACAAAGAATCTGTGACCCAATGACAGCAAAGCTAGCTATCCCAACGCGTCCCAGCCCCGTTAACTAGACAGAGAATTCCAAGTTCGGAAGTGGGAAACATATTCCACAAGCAACAAGAAGTATGAACAACTACGACAAGTTTAGTTGGAAATACACTCGTTTATTTATTGATTCATACATCCATTTTTCATTAATAATTAGGATAAAATCACATATATGAAAAATACTTAGTTATGACAAATCATATGCTGAGTATAGTTCATGTTAGCTTAATACAAGAATATCGTATGTCACTCTGAGAAACAGAAACAAATACTATATTGAGTGAGTATCACATTGAATTAAAACGGAATTAATATTGAACAAAAATTATGAGTAAATTAATCTAATTTTGTCTTTTCATCCTGTCATATCAGAATTATAAAAATAAGGCATTTACCAAGTGAGTTTTGGGGATCTAACATCCCCAACACCTGGTGGATTCGATCTCGTGTCACCCAGCTTCATAGTCAGACACATTACTACTGAACTATCCGACCAGTGACTGAACATTAGGAGTGAGATATATTTACAATTGATTGATTACCGAGTGCTGACCAAAGTTATGTGTGTCAAATCCTTTTTAGTACAGATCGACCTGGAATTGTACCCAAAACGTTTCAAGTCTCATGGTGAGCGCTTAATCTTTAAATCACTAAATCGTAATCCAGTAGTTTACATGTTTAACTTCAATCACTTCCTAATTTTGTGTAACCATCATCTAATACGATTATTATTAAGTAACAGCCACAAACCTGACATGTACATTGTATAACTATTGAAAAATAATACTTACCTTTTTTGATATGACTACAGCATCAAAATCATGATAAACAACAACATGATGATCTTTAGTTAGTTGGACATCCATTTCAACAAAATCAGCTCCCTTGATAATAACGATTTTATGTTTTCATGTCCAATATAGTATGATGGGCGAGAGAGTGAGCAGAAATGGTACGAGAGGTAGAGAAAAAACAATAACAATTAAATGAGGTGAGGAATAAAAAAACATTCAGACATATCAATAAGAAATAGAGCAGGTTAAGAACTGATCAATAATAGAAGTTCCCTATGATATGAAACAGCACACACAAACACACACAAGGGAGATTGATGAATGTAAATCTCGCAATTACAAATCATGCAAACACATACACATTGAACAAAGAATGTCTAAAGAAAAAAAGAAATTGGCTAGAGCAGAAAATGGAAATCAACATTTTCAATAATCAACCAAATTATTCTTTAATGTAAAGAAAAAGAATGGTAAAATGAAAATAGTTCATTGAAATGATATTCACAAGGGGTTTTGTGGAGATTTTAGTAATTTCAATAGTTGAAATCATGAGTCAATTGAAGCTAGATCACCATGGAAAACCTGGAAGCACTGGACGGCCGTTTCGTCCTATTGTGGGACTACTCCTCAGCAGTGCGCATCCACGATCTCACCACCCGCGATATTTGAACCTAGGATGTATCAGTCTCGCGCGCGAGCGCTTAATAATTAGACCACTGAGCCGGACGAAACGGCCGTCTAGTGCTTCCAGGTTTTCCATGATAGTCTAGCTTCAGTTGGCTCATGATTTCAACTATTGAAATTTCCAAGTTCTCCACAAAAACCCCTTCTGAAAATTATATAGACTTGATTTGCTTATGTTGAATCGTCGAATGTAAAGTAATCGAACAATCCATTTTTTTATTAACTAGACATTTGAAACAGGAAATCGGTATAGTCAATAAGAAAGTTCGTCTAAATTTGATCGAATAGTTGTTTCATAGTATTTGGGCGCCAAATTGATGTGAGACATTAAATAGGAAGAATGTATTTGTAAAATCTCAACATTTCACTTGGTATTCTGGTCTAAGCTTTTTCAAGGAAATATAATCAAACATCGAAATGATCGAAAATATCGAAATAGGTATCGTCAATAAGAACATGAAAGGGATTTTATAAAAAGGAATCAAAGAGGAAATGTAATGAAATTATGTGTATTTTAAATATTCAGATTAAAATTACAAAAATAAAAACATTCGAAAACTGTCATGCGTTGTAATTAAATAAACACAAGTAGTATTCTTCATTTTTCACTGAAGTATATGAGACTGATCACATTTTATATTTATTATTTAAACATATAAACATTGGTACGAGGCACCAAATAGATATGCGCCACATAAATCATTCGGTTTATGTGAAGGATGGGATATTGTTCGCGTGCCCAAAACAAAGAAGATGGTTTACTTAGGGAGCCACACTCAGAGCCTTTGACCCAAAGGTCCAATCCACAAGGTAGTGGAGCAACGTAAGGAGATGCAGTCACATGATAGCCGGTGATCAACGATTGCTTTGTACGCCATTTTTTCTTCCAGGGAATTGCAGCCCATGTTCACCATTAGTTTGGAATCAGGGTTTTCCAACTCTCTTAAGTGGACTCTCCATGTCCACCAAACAGGTTAAAGCGCCGGACATTCACTTTTCGTCCTCAGAATTTCGTAAACAACAGTAATGCCGCGAGAATGCAGTGAGTAGGACTCCCCTGGCAGTGGTTGTATGCATGTGGCCATGTAAGAGCAATTCGAGAGGGAGAGCTGACTCTCACAACTCTCGACTGTACCAGGGTATTTGGAAGCTAATGATCACATTTTACACCGATCCGTATGAACTTTGATAGCAAGTGATCAAATTATACCATACTGTATTGTGTTGATAAAATTTGAAAAAAAAGAATAATTGTGATCCAATTCGCTGGTAGAGATATATCATTCTTTGAATAACACCAGAAATGTCACTTTAACGTAATATATCATTTTTGAGAGGAGGGGAAAGATTGACGATGATCAGTACAGAAGACTGTCAATAAACAATAGAGAAACGATTCTTCATTCTTTATTCGATATCATTCTGTGATATGGTACTAACTACCAGTAGAAATAGTTTTATCAAACTACCTTATCTAAAATAGTTCCCACACAAAAACAGTTATTTCATTTCAACTAAGTGGGAAACCAGAGAAAAATACAAAAAAGAAACACAATTTGGAACCGAAATATATAAAAAAACCTATCAACAAAGTAAATAAGATTAAATTAATCAAAGAGGAAAATTACATGTTGGACAGCCGTCCGAAACGAATCCAATGTATTTTCTCTAGTTGTCGGTGATCTGTAAAAAAAAATTAAGCACATTAAATAACAGTACAATGTGTATGCCAACATTAAAAAAAAACAGAATTGAGAAGTAAAAATCATATTACTGTTGGAGTTAGCGAATTCTAAATATTATATTGACGAGACTATAATTTATGGATGAACCAATCAGATATAAGATAACGAGTCTGGGTGTTTTGGCCCGAAATTCATTCATACATTTGGTTAAATAGAGTTTTGGGATTATAGTTGATGTCAGTTTGTGATGAAAACCTTAAATCTAATTCCTAACCCTAACTATCAACTGTAAATGAGAATTCTAACTGCTTTCTAACCCCCATATAGTCCAAACCAGTAAGTGTCCACTCTTAAGGTCACTTCAGCGTCGCTCAAAGGTCGTCCATAAATTATAATCTTAACGATTATATCACATGGAATTACTTTCAATTGTCTATTGTGACAGTAATATTTTCAAATCAAGTGTTTACTCTAACAGAAGAGTACTCTGATGTCTAAGAGAACAATTGAAAAAAAAACTTTTTTTAGACAAAATTTTATGAAATTAAGTAGTTATGTATTTGAATAATTGATAATTCTAATTAGAGATGACAGATTTGATCATTATGAGACCACTGTACGCCACAGTGTACGGAGTTGAAACTTCGAGAACTACTTCAACCATCATCGAGAAGGAACAAGTATTTATAAATAGTTGTCTATGCAAGATACTAAACATCCATTGGACAAATACCATCAGCAACAGCCTACTGCGGGAGAAAACAAACCAACTTCCAGCTGAAGAAAAAAATTGGGAAAATACGATTGAAATGGATAGGACATACAATACGAAAATCATCAAACTGCATCACGAGGCAAGCCCTAACTTGGAATCCTGAAGGGAAGTGGAAAAGAGGAAGGTTAAAGAACACGTTACGTTGGGAAATAGTATAATATATGAAAAGGATGAATAACAACTGGAAAAAGGTGGAAAGGATTTTCCAAGACAGTGTTGGATTGAGAGCGCTGGTGGGAGGCCTATGCTCCTCCACGAGGAGTAGCAGACGTAAGTAAGTACGTACACCACAGTGTTGCCATGGTATTCAACTCACCGACTAAGTAATGGAATAACTAGTAACACAAATATACATATAATGCTTAATTAGTCTTTAACTAAGCCTTCAGGAATTGAGAAAATATATAACATTTGGAAATGTATTGCCTTCTCCGATCTAGCACATATGACTATTCATAAAGGAATTTCATATATCATCTTAGTTTAATCACTAAGCGTATACATTTAAGGTTTTTACGCACTTAATATAAAACTTCTAAAATTTCGATTTATAAAAGCATTTTTCCCCAAGTGATTCTGATCGATTTTCTTTGGAAAGTAGAGCATTTATTAACAGTAACATTCTGCTTAACTCTAATTAGTCAACTAGCTATTACTATATTGAAATTAGATAGACTGAATGACAATGTATCTATTTAGTTCATTTCTCCATTCATAAATTAGTTGATTTTATTTGATTATTTATCCTTAGTATTGATTAATGTTGACAAGCAAGCCTCATCTTATGCTGTTAACGATGTCATTAAACATTCAAGCTACAATTATTGAATAAGTGGTTTCAACAAATATGAGAAAAGATGAAATAGTCACGAATAGTATATTCATTTACTGACATTGATAATTATCATAACGGACTAGATTAAACTACAATAAATATCGGTACTGAAAAAGGTTTGTTGCAAACTATAAGTGTAAACATTTCAAATTTCAAACTATTAGTGACACATACGCATGTACATCCAACTTACGATAGTATAATGTAAAACGTTGTAAGGAAGGTAAATCTTTTTTTACCTTTGATATTATCCAATAACGAATGTCAGATTAACATAAGTTATATATCAATGGAGATTAAAGTAAACACCGAGTATCATCTTAATGAAAACATTTCTTGTAGTAAAACTAACTCATTGTGTCGTTGGAGTAGTATTTAAGACAACTGAACAACGACATTGTCAAAAAAGTTCCTTTTAATTATTTTTAGATCTCTTTTAAAACTTCATGAATAAAAGATGCTCCGTTCATTATACAATTGAACCACTATGTAATAATGTATAGAAATAATACCAAGTACAAATTCATGAATTCGGTTTCATATCCTGTGCTTTGTATGATAAATCTAGAAAGGGGGAACGATAAGGCCAACTGACATGGTGGCTGACAGTTAGAATGGAGCAATGTTTAAAATGTTCGCCCGATTGAGTCATTACGAGAAATTTCAGTCATATAATCGATAAATGTTGCATATCAGAGTGCACTTTTTATTTACAAAGAATGAGATTTTAAGCGGATAGAGTTATCCGTGATCTTTTAACATAAAGCTGTCTGATGTAGCACAGTCTGAATGGCAGACAAATATATAGTAAAAATAGGCCTTCAAATGAAATCTTTCATAAAAATTACTATCTAATAGACATTCCTCACGTACAAAATGAAAAGAAGAATGATTAAAAGTTCTGAATAGGAACCCAATAAACACTGAAAATGTCGACGATAAATCCAGTTAATGAAGAGTTAACAAATTACCTTCTTATTAAAGTAATAAGTACTTTGACATGATTATTTGAAAATAAAAATGTAATGGATAACTGTTCTATTGTAATTCACTACTCCTTTACGAGTGATCATTTACAAGGGATTAATTAAATTAATAATTTTAGATAACAAAATGAATAGAATACTTATTTAGACTTGTGAGTGATAATTTAATCAGTCGTCCATTGATAAGCTTTTATAAATGATCCTAAATCGATTATTTAGATCGTGAATAGATGATAATATGAGATGGTGAAGTGGATTTGTAGCTCAAATGGATGATTTTGACGGAGTTTTGTTCTCTGAGCTGAATGGTTTGGTCGTGGAGCTTTTATTGTTTTTCTGAACGACATCATCAGAAGCATAAACTTCAAGTAGAAGTGAAGTTTGTGCTGATGATGTCGTTCAGCTAGTCAGTCAGTCAATCAGCTACAACGTAGGAACAGGCACATATGTGCATCGGTCCAAATTGCTACTATACCTCATTAGCACAACAAGATGAACACCGGATTCATAGAAGTAGCTATTTCTTCAATGGTATTAATATATAAAAGAAACATAGTACATAGTACAAGAAGAAAGAATTAGCTCGTAGCAAGAAAGATATGAAGAGATTTTAATTTCGATTCTGAGTCAAATGAACGATGAAAGCTCAGAGAACAAAACTTTATCAAACATATATATGATAATATCTTCAACTTGTGTTCATTAGTTACCTTAGTTACATATTATCAATAATACAATTTGTATACCCGTGTACATTCACTTGTTTAAATGTTTTTTTGTACAATATCGACAATATCTATTACAGTATTTAATATTTCCTCTATTTTTAACAATAGAAAATTGATTCATCTTGTCAAGTAATGTTATGACGTTCAATGAGATAAACACCTTGAATCTATTTTTGTAATTAGATTTCTCAATAAATGGTATATATATATACATAATATACCATTCTCTTTTGAGTAAACAATAATTGGTACAGTATCGAAAATTAAAAATAAAAAAGGTAACAATAGTCATATGGTACATAATTATGACGTTTTTTTCTTCTTCTTTAATTGTTTGATAATTATGATAATTACACAATGGGTAGTCAAACAATCAATTTCTATTTATTATATAATGTTGTTAAAAATGAGTGAAATGCTTAAAATCTACGTTCTCATTCATTAGCTATTAGTGTATAAACCATGTGAACAACAACAACAACAACAAAAATTGATTACGTAAACATGTAATAATAAAGATTGGTATAAGTTTGATTTTAGTAAAATCAGTGAGATATATACAAAGATGGATAGTGTCTAGCAGTGGAATCCAGGACTCGCGTTTCATTCTATTCCGGACTCGTCAGCTGGATATACCTGTATCTCAGAGTTGATGTCCACTCTGGGACATGAACCCACTACCGTTCACTTCAAATGCCATCGAGTTATTCACTTATAGCTACTGAGTCCTGATAGTCACCTGCTAGCCACTCTTCATCTTTGCTTACAAATTAGTTGTACAAATATTCAAATTATTCTACTGGCAGAGAAACTTTCATATATTTTGATCATTTACAGAAAACTATTATCAACATACCATTCATGATCAGAATCACATTTACACAAGAACTACAAACTATCCGCTTATTTTCTTTCATTATTATTATTATTATTATTATTATTATTATTATTATTATTATGATTATCATTATTATTATCATTATTATTATTATTATTATTATTATTATTATTATTATTATTATATAAAAACATAAAACATTAACAATTTTGTGAGTAGTAAAAAAATATATATATGTGAAAGAAACAATGATAAGAGAAAGGTAATAACGTATGTCTGTGTAGATTATTTAAACTATATATACTGACCTTAATCCGTCAGTTATTATTTTGTGACATAAACATAAATTATAGACTGTTGCTTTTATACTAAATCATTGAAATTGATCAGAAAATTTCTTGAATAAGGTTAAAATAAAATAGAGCAGATGAGCAATGTTAGACCACCCCATTGAAAAGCTGGAAGCACTGGATGGCATAATCGGTCTAGTGATTTTTAATTAGAAAAATATATTGAACAATATATATATATATATATATATATATATATATATATATATATATATATCACTTCTAGTTGCCAAAAATGTGCCTAGACAATTTACAGTTCCATGATCATTGTGACGACGGACCACGGGTGAACTCGAGGAAGCTGTAGGAGGCTCAGAAGGAGCCGAAGATATTCCATTCAATCACCTTTTGGAAGAATATTCTAGAATTCCTACGTGTAGCTTCCCGATTGGACAATGCTAATAACCCCTGTATGCGGATTAGAGGACTGTAGTGATAATTTCGTTCTTACTAAAAACTATAAATACCTGACAGTTTTGTACTATAATAGACACTGTCTGGGAATAATATTCCTTTCATTAGTTTTCTGTCTTCTCATCGCGACTTGGAAGGGTTCTGGTGTTCTAGTGCTCACATTATACGCGGTATATCAAGAAAAAAACCATCTAGATATAACAACTGGCGACGGGGTTATCGTACCAAGATGTCATTAACCTTTGAACAGTTTGAAGCCTTGCTGGAACGTCAAGAGAAACGTTTCGAACAGTTCCAGATTCGCATGATAGAGACGCTAACCCAGAAAATGAACCTGAATCGAAAAGAAGTTACAGATGATCCCATAAACGACATTCTTCGAAACCCTACTCCAAGAAATACAGATACAGTGCTCTAACTAACAAAATATTGGCATCACATAATCGAGCACAAATTTACCGCCAACGGAAATATGTAAACTTAGATATAAATAAAAAGCGCACCCGCCTGCAGCTCGACACTGCTTCCAACATCACACTTATTAGTCGAAGAACCTGGAATCTTATTGGGAAACCACATGTGCTCCCAACAACCAAATTAGCTCATAGTGCATCTGGAGGAAATTAAATATTGTTGCAGAGGTTCGTTGTACAGTTTCAAAAAGGAAACGCGAGGACGAATGCAACGTTATATCTCACAGAGAACCCAGGACTAGATTTGCTGGATCTAGACTTAATAGAAACAGTACAACTAGCAAATCACTCCATTAACCACATATGCAGCGCCGTGAGAACCAATAAACCAGTGGAAAAGGATCTGAAGGGTATTGTGTTGGAAAGACATAGTCAAGTGTCTACGGAAGAGTTGTGGGGGGTGCAAAAGGTAAAAGCACTACTAATTCTTAAACCGGGAGTCACCCCATCTCCAGACCAAAACATCCGGTACCCTATGCAGCGCTGCCTATTGTTGAACAAGAATTAGAGCGTCTGCAAAGAAGTGGAATAATAGAACTAGTAAACTTTTCTGATTGGGCAGCACCAATAGTGATTGTCAAAAAGCCAAATGGAAGTATCCGGCTATGCGCAGATTATTCGACTGGATTAAACGAAGCACTTGAAGCCCATCAATACCCTTTGCCGGTACCAGAAGATTTATTTGCGAAACTAAATGGGGGTAAGTATTTTGCAAAATTAGACCTATCAGAAGCTTATCTACAGATTCCAGTAGCGGAAGAGTACAAGCATTACTTGATAATAAACACTCATAAAGGGTTGTTCCGATATAACAGACTTCTTTTTGGAGTAAAGACCACCTCTTCAATCTTCCAACAAGTTATGGATACTATGTTACAAGATATTCCTGGTACCGCGGCCTATCTCGATGACATAATGATCATGGGTACAGACTATGCCAACTTAGAGAATAAGATGGACACAGTTCTCAGGCGCATATCAGATTAGGGGTTCAGATTGCGTGCTGAAAAATGTGATTTTTAGATGGAGCAAGTCCGCTATTAGGGATTCATAATCGATAAAAACGGAAGAAAACCTGATCCTGAAAACGTCGAAGCTATCAAGTCCATACCTCCACCGACGGATGTATCAAATTTACGTTCTTTCTTGGGAATGGTTAGTCGTTATGGCGTTTTCTTCCAGATCTGCATCGCCTTCGTGCTCCTCTTAATTGCTTACTGAAAAAGGATACCAAATGGTTCTGGTCAACCGAATCCCAGGAAGCATTCCTAAAACTAAAGCAGCTCCTATCATCAAACCTTCTACTTACACACTATGATCCGGATCTTCCAATTATAATCGCAGCAGATGCGTCAAACTACGGAATCGGAGCAGTAATTTCACATACCTACCCTGACGGGTCTGAGAACGCAATCGCCCACTCTGCAAGGTCGCTGACTATGACTGAAAGGAACTACAGTCAGATAGAGAAAGAAGCCCTCTCCATTATATTTGCTGTAAAAAGTTCCACAAGATGCTGTTTGGCAGACAGTTCACCTTACTAACAGACCATAAACCGCTACTGACAGTTTTGGATCCAAAAAGGTATCCCTGTATATACAGCAAACCGTCTACAGCGATGGGCAACTACACTGCTGGGCTATGATTTCAAGATAAAGTATCAACCGACAACGGATTTTGGACAGGCAGATGCCTTCTCAAGATTGATTGGTTCGTATGCAAATCAAGAAGAGGAGGTGATTGTAGTTGCCATAGATGTTGAGGCTGAGGTTCACAAAGTATTGGCAGACTCAGTTTCCGGACTCCTGGTCACATTCGAAGCCATTAAAGAAGCTAGCAAGAAGGATAATGCATTGAAGATTGTTCGCCACTGCATACTCAACAAGTGGCCCTCATCTAGACTACATGGAGAACTCTTACAGTATTTTCGTCGACGAGATTCCTTGACAGTTGTCGATTCGTGCATCATGTTTGGCCACCGTATCTTTATCCCCAGAAATCTTAGACACCAAGTCATTAGGCAGTTCCACAGCGGGAACCCGGGGATAAGTAAAATGGAATCACTAACTCGCAGCTATGCATACTGGCCGTCAATGGACCATGATATAGAACAAAAATGTCGCAGTTGTTGGTCCTGTCTAGAGGCTGCGAAGAATCCAACGAAAGCTGAACCACAACCGTGGCCAAAACCGGACGGGCCTTAGCAAAGAATACACGCTGATTTCACCGGACCAATACAAGGCAGAAATTACTTAGTTGTTGTCGATGCTTTCACAAAATGGCCAGAAGTATATGACATGCCGAAAACGACATCAGAGAGTACAATAAGAAGATTGTCAGGATTGTTTGCTTGTTTCGGGGTTCCAAAGATCTTAGTGGCCGACAATAGTACTCAGTTTATGTCATCCGCTTTCAAACGCTTTTGCAGTGACAATGGCATATCGCATCTACAATCTCCTCCGTACCATCATCAGTCGAATGGCCAAGCAGAAAGATTCGTGGATACGATAAAAGAGTTCTGGTCAAAGGGAGAGGTGTGGGTATCCCAGAACCAGTGAACAGTAAGTTCCTAATGTCTTACAGAGTTACTCCTAATCCGGCAGTACCAGAAGGAAAGTCACCAGCCGAGTGTATGTTCGGAAAGAAAATCCGGACAGTCTTTAACAGTATATTGCCACCCAGAGAGACAAATAACCCCAGTATGTTGTACATTTCCGATTCAACGTTCTATGATACCTGGTTCCAAATTCCTATTACCTTAATACGATTTGACAAGTACCTTTTCACCCACATGAAAGCTACGAGTGACCGTACGATACTCATTCGTGGGGTTATTTGTCTCTCTGGGTGGCAATATACTGTTAAAGACTGTCCGGATTTTCTTTCCGAACATACACTCGGCTGGTGACTTTCCTTCTGGTACTGCCGGATTAGGAGTAACTCTGTAAGACATTAGGAACTTACTGTTCACTGGTTCTGGGATACCCACACCTCTCCCTTTGACCAGAACTCTTTTATCGTATCCACGAATCTTTCTGCTTGGCCATTCGACTGATGATGGTACGGAGGAGATTGTAGATGCGATATGCCATTGTCACTGCAAAAGCGTTTGAAAGCGGATGACATAAACTGAGTACTATTGTCGGCCACTAAGATCTTTGGAACCCCGAAACAAGCAAACAATCCTGACAATCTTCTTATTGTACTCTCTGATGTCGTTTTCGGCATGTCATATACTTCTGGCCATTTTGTGAAAGCATCGACAACAACTAAGTAATTTCTGCCTTGTATTGGTCCGGTGAAATCAGCGTGTATTCTTTGCTAAGGCCCGTCCGGTTTTGGCCACGGTTGTGGTTCAGCTTTCGTTGGATTCTTCGCAGCCTCTAGACAGGACCAACAACTGCGACATTTTTGTTCTATATCATGGTCCATTGACGGCCAGTATGCATAGCTGCGAGTTAGTGATTCCATTTTACTTATCCCCGGGTTCCCGCTGTGGAACTGCCTAATGACTTGGTGTCTAAGATTTCTGGGGATAAAGATACGGTGGCCAAACATGATGCACGAATCGACAACTGTCAAGGAATCTCGTCGACGAAAATACTGTAAGAGTTCTCCATGTAGTCTAGATGAGGGCCACTTGTTGAGTATGCAGTGGCGAACAATCTTCAATGCATTATCCTTCTTGCTAGCTTCTTTAATGGCTTCGAATGTGACCAGGAGTCCGGAAACTGAGTCTGCCAATACTTTGTGAACCTCAGCCTCAACATCTATGGCAACTACAATCACCTCCTCTTCTTGATTTGCATACGAACCAATCAATCTTGAGAAGGCATCTGCCTGTCCAAAATCCGTTGTCGGTTGATACTTTATCTTGAAATCATAGCCCAGCAGTGTAGTTGCCCATCGCTGTAGACGGTTTGCTGTATATACAGGGATACCTTTTTGGATCCAAAACTGTCAGTAGCGGTTTATGGTCTGTTAGTAAGGTGAACTGTCTGCCAAACAGCATCTTGTGGAACTTTTTTACAGCAAATATAATGGAGAGGGCTTCTTTCTCTATCTGACTGTAGTTCCTTTCAGTCATAGTCAGCGACCTTGCAGAGTGGGCGATTGCGTTCTCAGACCCGTCAGGGTAGGTATGTGAAATTACTGCTCCGATTCCGTAGTTTGACGCATCTGCTGCGATTATAATTGGAAGATCCGGATCATAGTGTGTAAGTAGAAGGTTTGATGATAGGAGCTGCTTTAGTTTTAGGAATGCTTCCTGGGATTCGGTTGACCAGAACCATTTGGTATCCTTTTTCAGTAAGCAATTAAGAGGAGCACGAAGGCGATGCAGATCTGGAAGAAAAACGCCATAACGACTAACCATTCCCAAGAAAGAACGTAAATTTGATACATCCGTCGGTGGAGGTATGGACTTGATAGCTTCGACGTTTTCAGGATCAGGTTTTCTTCCGTTTTTATCGATTATGAATCCCTAATAGCGGACTTGCTCCATCTAAAAATCACATTTTTCAGCACGCAATCTGAACCCCTAATCTGATATGCGCCTGAGAACTGTGTCCATCTTATTCTCTAAGTTGGCATAGTCTGTACCCATGATCATTATGTCATCGAGATAGGCCGCGGTACCAGGAATATCTTGTAACATAGTATCCATAACTTGTTGGAAGATTGAAGAGGTGGTCTTTACTCCAAAAAGAAGTCTGTTATATCGGAACAACCCTTTATGAGTGTTTATTATCAAGTAATGCTTGCACTCTTCCGCTACTGGAATCTGTAGATAAGCTTCTGATAGGTCTAATTTTGCAAAATACTTACCCCCATTTAGTTTCGCAAATAAATCTTCTGGTACCGGCAAAGGGTATTGATGGGCTTCAAGTGCTTCGTTTAATCCAGTCGAATAATCTGCGCATAGCCGGATACTTCCATTTGGCTTTTTGACAATCACTATTGGTGCTGCCCAATCAGAAAAGTTTACTAGTTCTATTATTCCACTTCTTTGCAGACGCTCTAATTCTTGTTCAACAATAGGCAGCGCTGCATAGGGTACCGGATGTTTTGGTCTGGAGATGGGGGTGACTCCCGGTTTAAGAATTAGTAGTGCTTTTACCTTTTGCACCCCCCACAACTCTTCCGTAGACACTTGACTATGTCTTTCCAACACAATACCCTTCAGATCCTTTTCCACTGGTTTATTGGTTCTCACGGCGCTGCATATGTGGTTAATGGAGTGATTTGCTAGTTGTACTGTTTCTATTAAGTCTAGATCCAGCAAATCTAGTCCTGGGTTCTCTGTGAGATATAACGTTGCATTCGTCCTCGCGTTTCCTTTTTGAAACTGTACAACGAACCTCTGCAACAATATTTAATTTCCTCCAGATGCACTATGAGCTAATTTGGTTGTTGGGAGCACATGTGGTTTCCCAATAAGATTCCAGGTTCTTCGACTAATAAGTGTGATGTTGGAAGCAGTGTCGAGCTGCAGGCGGGTGCGCTTTTTATTTATATCTAAGTTTACATATTTCCGTTGGCGGTAAATTTGTGCTCGATTATGTGATGCCAATATTTTGTTAGTTAGAGCACTGTATCTGTATTTCTTGGAGTAGGGTTTCGAAGAATGTCGTTTATGGGATCATCTGTAACTTCTTTTCGATTCAGGTTCATTTTCTGGGTTAGCGTCTCTATCATGCGAATCTGGAACTGTTCGAAACGTTTCTCTTGACGTTCCAGCAAGGCTTCAAACTGTTCAAAGGTTAATGACATCTTGGTACGATAACCCCGTCGCCAGTTGTTATATCTAGATGGTTTTTTTCTTGATATACCGCGTATAATGTGAGCACTAGAACACCAGAACCCTTCCAAGTCGCGATGAGAAGACAGAAAACTAATGAAAGGAATATTATTCCCAGACAGTGTCTATTATAGTACAAAACTGTCAGGTATTTATAGTTTTTAGTAAGAACGAAATTATCACTACAGTCCTCTAATCCGCATACAGGGGTTATTAGCATTGTCCAATCGGGAAGCTACACGTAGGAATTCTAGAATATTCTTCCAAAAGGTGATTGAATGGAATATCTTCGGCTCCTTCTGAGCCTCCTACAGCTTCCTCGAGTTCACCCGTGGTCCGTCGTCACAATGATCATGGAACTGTAAATTGTCTAGGCACATTTTTGGCAACTAGAAGTGATATATATATATATATATATATATATATATATATATATATATATATATATTGTTCAATATATTTTTCTAATTAAAAATCACTAGACCGATTATGCCATCCAGTGCTTCCAGCTTTTCAATGGGGTGGTCTAACATTGCTCATCTGCTCTATTTTATTTTAACCTTATTCAAGAAATTTTCTGATCAATTTCAATGATTTAGTATAAAAGCAACAGTCTATAATTTATGTTTATGTCACAAAATAATAACTGACGGATTAAGGTCAGTATATATAGTTTAAATAATCTACACAGACATACGTTATTACCTTTCTCTTATCATTGTTTCTTTCACATATATATATTTTTTTACTACTCACAAAATTGTTAATGTTTTATGTTTTTATATAATAATAATAATAATAATAATAATAATAATAATAATAATAATAATGATAATAATAATGATAATAATAATAATAATAATAATAATAATAATAATAATAATGAAAGAAAATAAGCGGATAGTTTGTAGTTCTTGTGTAAATGTGATTCTGATCATGAATGGTATGTTGATAATAGTTTTCTGTAAATGATCAAAATATATGAAAGTTTCTCTGCCAGTAGAATAATTTGAATATTTGTACAACTAATTTGTAAGCAAAGATGAAGAGTGGCTAGCAGGTGACTATCAGGACTCAGTAGCTATAAGTGAATAACTCGATGGCATTTGAAGTGAACGGTAGTGGGTTCATGTCCCAGAGTGGACATCAACTCTGAGATACAGGTATATCCAGCTGACGAGTCCGGAATAGAATGAAACGCGAGTCCTGGATTCCACTGCTAGACACTATCCATCTTTGTATATATCTCACTGATTTTACTAAAATCAAACTTATACCAATCTTTATTATTACATGTTTACGTAATCAATTTTTGTTGTTGTTGTTGTTGTTCACATGGTTTATACACTAATAGCTAATGAATGAGAACGTAGATTTTAAGCATTTCACTCATTTTTAACAACATTATATAATAAATAGAAATTGATTGTTTGACTACCCATTGTGTAATTATCATAATTATCAAACAATTAAAGAAGAAGAAAAAACGTCATAATTATGTACCATATGACTATTGTTACCTTTTTTATTTTTAATTTTCGATACTGTACCAATTATTGTTTACTCAAAAGAGAATGGTATATTATGTATATATATATACCATTTATTGAGAAATCTAATTACAAAAATAGATTCAAGGTGTTTATCTCATTGAACGTCATAACATTACTTGACAAGATGAATCAATTTTCTATTGTTAAAAATAGAGGAAATATTAAATACTGTAATAGATATTGTCGATATTGTACAAAAAAACATTTAAACAAGTGAATGTACACGGGTATACAAATTGTATTATTGATAATATGTAACTAAGGTAACTAATGAACACAAGTTGAAGATATTATCATATATATGTTTGATAAAGTTTTGTTCTCTGAGCTTTCATCGTTCATTTGACTCAGAATCGAAATTAAAATCTCTTCATATCTTTCTTGCTACGAGCTAATTCTTTCTTCTTGTACTATGTACTATGTTTCTTTTATATATTAATACCATTGAAGAAATAGCTACTTCTATGAATCCGGTGTTCATCTTGTTGTGCTAATGAGGTATAGTAGCAATTTGGACCGATGCACATATGTGCCTGTTCCTACGTTGTAGCTGATTGACTGACTGACTAGCTGAACGACATCATCAGCACAAACTTCACTTCTACTTGAAGTTTATGCTTCTGATGATGTCGTTCAGAAAACAATAAAAGCTCCACGACCAAACCATTCAGCTCAGAGAACAAAACTCCGTCAAAATCATCCATTTGAGCTACAAATCCACTTCACCATCTCATATTATCATCTATTCACGATCTAAATAATCGATTTAGGATCATTTATAAAAGCTTATCAATGGACGACTGATTAAATTATCACTCACAAGTCTAAATAAGTATTCTATTCATTTTGTTATCTAAAATTATTAATTTAATTAATCCCTTGTAAATGATCACTCGTAAAGGAGTAGTGAATTACAATAGAACAGTTATCCATTACATTTTTATTTTCAAATAATCATGTCAAAGTACTTATTACTTTAATAAGAAGGTAATTTGTTAACTCTTCATTAACTGGATTTATCGTCGACATTTTCAGTGTTTATTGGGTTCCTATTCAGAACTTTTAATCATTCTTCTTTTCATTTTGTATGTGAATAATGTCTACTAGTAATACTACTACTGGGTCACAAAAATATTTATTATCTGTGTCAGATTAGTAAAACGTAGGTAATAATGTCAATCCATTTAGTCATTGTCATTCAGGAGTTTATTTTACACTTCTAGTTACTGGTGAACACATGATAATTGTCATTATAAGGTTGTGTAGATGTAAACTGTTCAGGAGTCCTATATTAGGACGAAACAGCCATTCAGTGCTTCCAGGTTTTCAGTAGTGGTGAAACATTGATCAGCTCATGATCTCAATAAAATTCTATTTCAGTTTGATAAAATACTTGAACTGCTACTTGATGGAACTAAAGAAATATCTGGTTATTTGCTCTTGTTCAACTGACTTATAACTGATACATGTTAATGTAACGAAGGAGATAAAACTGTGGATGAGGTTTCATTAAACACATTAAATAGATCTACAGTAGATACAATCACTTTTCATAAAAAAGTAAATCAGCATTATTCTTAATTGTGTGTGAATTATTCATCTGATCTATAGTAATAATATCATACTGGTGTAGGTTTTGTAGACATTATATAATTCTAATAGTGTATTTCAAAAACTGACCCTATTGAAAACAATATAGAAAACCTGGAATCACTGGGTAGCAGTTTCTTCCTAGTGTTGGACTCTTTAACACTAACCACCCACGACCCCGCATCTGGGGATCAAACACGGTGAAATTCAAACATGTTTGTTTTAACACACTTATCCACCGTAGTCAATGAATGACGGTCATGCAATATTGCGAAGTGATTGAGATTGGATATCAACACCGTTGGATGACAGTTCAGTGGTTCAAAATGAAACGGTCACACATGAGACAGAAGGTACTGGATTCAATTCTCGGATGTGGGGTTTTAGATACACAATGTTGAGTAATCTCGTACTAAGACGTAACAGGAGTCCACTGCTTCCAGGTTTTTAAAGATGATCTAATTAAGATCATTACGTCTTATTGTGTTTATAGTCTTGTCGTTTTTGTGATATTCACATTATGAAAACTATACTTTCGGACTATACAGATTCGAAACATATTTATTGCCAAACATGTAGTCATAACAGATAATACTATCGAAAATTGAATAGGTTTTATCAAATCAATACATAGAATTAGGGATGAAATATTTTTGTAGTGTATACATTTTGTTATAAAATCATTCTCTCCTTACATTTCGCTTGATAAATTATGTTGTCAAATAGGCAATTAAAAATAATAAATAAAATAATTATGCTTTTCCAATAGTTAAATATCATGAGTCAATTGAAGCTAGACCACAATGGAAAACCTGAAAGCACTGGACGGTCATTTCGTCCGATTGTAGGAATTCTCAGCAGTGCGCATCCACGATACCGCACCACTCGGGATTCCAATCCAGGGTCCACCGGTCTCGCGCGCGAACGCTTAACCATTAGACCACTGAGCCGGCCGGCACATCCAACGCTGTTAAAGTTTAAATTCAACCAATCCACGAATTTGTGCCACCGTTCACCATTGTTGCTATCTCACAACTGACCCGGTTAAGCTCCACTTGTCACTGCATTTCACTAGAACTTCAGGGAATACCTCTTATGTTTTTGATTTGATAATATAATCATTACCACAATGATATAATTTGAAATAATTATTGCAGTATAATAAGCAAGAATTTGATTGTACTAACAAATATACTAAAATGAAGAAGGAATGCGTAAATACTTTTGAGATTATTATTCTGTGTTGTATCATATAGGTTTGACAATTAACTAATTCGTTTTTGTTGTAGTAGTTTTAGTGAAATTTGGCATGTAAAAAGTGCTTTGCACTTGGTCATCATGTATAAGAGGTAAGTACGGCTAGTGCACTCTGTAAGACTTAATTGCTATTTTTGATTGTATTCCATCATTCTTTCCTGTTGTACACATTTTATTTGATTAGCACTATGATCTGAATAAGTATTTGGTTGTGTTCGGAGGAAAACAACCGTGCTTTTCGTTCGTTGAAGTTATTTCTTCATTATTTTTCCATGGATGGCTTTAAGTATGAAAGAGAATTGAGTAACTTTGATAGAGTAACATGGCATTTGTATTGTTGATGATTCTGTGGAAAAAAACTATATTAGATCTTATTCGCTTTTTTATGTATTTTTCTTTTAATCTTCCCATGTTTTATCATTATCAGAGAAAAATTAATGTTGAACTAATATGCCTTTAGGAACATACAACATTCACTTCTGAAATTTATCAATTTTTGTATCTAACCAACTTTTCGTTATTTGTTCCCATTGACTCTTCGAAAAACTATGATATGTTGTGTAGAAATAGTCGGTCAGTCAGTTATAACATAAAGCCTGGTACGTATATACATCAGTTCAAGTTGTTCAATTCCCATTATTATTAAGAAATGAAATTGTCAGGTCAAATCCCAGAATAGCAGAGATAGTAAAAGTATGAGTAGTGATTGAAAAGACTAGGTATTGAAAGTATGAATATAAATTAGTGAAGTAAAAATATAGACAAAAATGTTAACAAGAATTCAGTGTGTAGAACTATGAAGACTACTTATAAGAGAATAAATCGTCAATATATTGCATTCAATTATGAATAGAAATTCGGAATATTTGAGATAAATGACCAGGAGTGTTACATTATTAAGTCATTTGATAATGACATAACTTTTCCCTTTTGTAGAATACGACGCTAGTTTATTAGAATTCATACAGACATTATGTTCATGTCATTACTGTTATGTTCGAAGATTCTACTGTGGTACGTGCTACTTATATTGATGTAAGCAGTATATGACGCGAGTTAAAAACGTAGTGTCTGGCAGCAGAAGATGGGGGAAGATCAAGAAAAGAAGAGCGGGAACACAATGCAATTTGTAAGAAAACGCCTGGACAATCAAATGTAAGACAATGGATTGATGCAACAGGAACAGTCCGGTTTGATATGATGTATTGATATATTCCAAACTAACGATTTACTATATGGTTTTTCTATTTTACCAAGTAACTCTGTAATTTTGTGCTAAACACAGTTCGGTTGTCCTCATTTGTGTTCTCCTTCACTACACTACTACTTATACTTGGAAAACGTGAACTTCAACAATACTTATGATTCGAAATGAGAATATGAAAGACTTGTAGCTCTCCAAAACAAGTTATCATTAGACTGAAATGCTCACTTTCATACTGATTTTTTACCCAATAATACTTCATATAGGAAAAAATAAACATCGAGTTACTGCAAAAGTACATTGAATTTAGTTCACCTAAATTGATACAAGGACTATAAATATCATACTGAATGAAAATTCACAATTATCACATTGAATGAAATTGATACAGAATAAATATAAGACTATTGACCTAAAATAATGTCACACTAAACGATGGTTTACAGTTGTCATGCTGAACAAAATCATTACTGAAGTGATACAAAAAAGAATATTGACCACTTTTATTGTCACCTTTTTATCCCATCATATCACAAATAAAATAAATTTTGAATGAGTGAATTAGTCGAAAACACTCTGATTCATCGATAAATATTTATCCATTAAACTGTTATAAATACATCTTTATTTGTATTGTTAGTTTGGATAGTGGCTAGCAGTGGAGTCCAGGACGCGTGTTTCGTCTCATTCGGGACTCGTCACCTGAATGTATCTGCATCTCAGAGTTGATGTTCACTCTATGACTCAAACCCAGCACCGTTCGATTCAAACACGATCACGTTATCCCCTTTGGCTACTGAGTCCTATTATTAATTTAAGTCACCAAAGATTATTAATTTACACTGAAATTTGTATCCGTATCTTATAGAACAATAAGAAATTTCCATGTTAGTAATATTAGGTACCATTAGTTTCATTTCATTTCTTAATCCTATATCAATTTCAATAGTTGAGATCATCAGTCAATTGAAGCTAGATCACCATGGAAAACCTGGAAGCATTGTACAACCGTCTCGTCTTATTGTGGGACTCCTCAGCAGTTGGCATCGACGACCCAGCCTCGCGAGATTCCAATCCAGGACCTATCAGTCACGCACGCGAACGCTTAACCATTAGACCACTGAGACGGCCTGTATTCAACAGCGTTAATGTCTAACTTCAACTAATCTACGAAATTCACCGACACATTCACCATTGTCTTCAGTGAGTTCCCATCTCACAACAGACCTGGTTGAACTCCACTGGTTATTGCTTCTCACTAGAACTCCAGCATATACCACTTGAAGTCAGTCACTAGTGAGCATATGTTGATCAACATCAGACGCGTTTTTTCTGGATATTATAGTGATTTCAATAGTTGAGACCATGAGTCAATTGAAGTTAGACCACCATGGAATCCTATATCAATTAATTGTCCAAAATATAGAGTGAAGTTTCGTACACAAAAACAAAATCCCATACATCGGAAACTTAAATCATAAAATCAGTGTATCAGATTATCACTATCATACAAGTAACTTGGGAAAAAAATTGTGAAACCAAAGTTTCAACGACCATAAAAAATGAGAACAAACATATAAATGAAAATGAATTGTCTGTTTGTTTATTTTAACACCCTAATCCTTCTTGTACAAACCAACATATTGATTACTAACAATAAACATAATATTCATTATTGAATGAATAGTAGACATAAATTAATAATAATGAAACATACTTTTTATATTGTTTTTCTTCTGGTTGAAAAAATGATGTACCCATACCACGATGACCAATATCTACGGCTGATGCACGTTTCTTCCAATGATGTTGATAAGTAACTTCTAAACATGGACTAAGTGGTTTAATCATTGGATAGATAATAAGATAACGTACTAGAAGGAGAAAAAAAATTATTATTATTATTATTGTTATTATTATTATTATTATTATTATTATTATTATTATTATTATTATTATTATTATTATAGATTCATATTGCAGATAGAGATTGGTGTATTTGGTTTCGACTTATATCTTAAATGTTATGACTAGTGATACTAGCTGGTTGCATAAACTGAAGTAGGCAGAACAGGGTTTGAACTTGTGAATTAGTGGTTGAAAGTTGAATGTTTATATCACAAAACTACTGGTTCACAATGAATTAATTATTGACAAACAAAGCTATTAGAACAACATAAATTACTTTCTTGTTTTACATTAAGTTAATTAATCATAATAAAAGAGAGATAACGTAAGTGACAAGTGTTGAAATAGTATAACTATCTCACCACGACAATGATAAGTTTATCACACTTTCGTTCTATATGCAAAGGTCAGGTCGATCACTAAATATTTCATGAATAATGGACATAAAATAATTAACAAGTAATGAACATCACTTTGCTTTGAAGGGGTCATTGACATCAAGCGCTTTTGACTTGAACTTTGGATACAAAAAAAAAATTAAGGTAAATCTATCATTGTTATGGTAAAATAGGTATATTATTCCAATCCTTGTCAGTTACTTCATCTCTTTCATCCCATTTACATTCACTACCGATGTTAACTTTAATTTCATATTAAATAGGTCTTAATTACCAATCATTTGGTAACTTGTCTCATTATAATCATTAATAACTTCACACGTCCCCCGTCTGTTTGTCTTTTCTGTGATATCCTCTTCAACGTATGAAATACTAATCAATCTTAACTATTAGGTTAAATATATTGTTTCTGTTGTGAGTTTATGTCCGGCTTTTATCACGTGATTTATCCATCAATCAAAATATGACTTGTACAATCTTAGCACTGTGTCAAACCAATGATGTTCGACCGGTATGAGCAGCCTAGCGTCCTTATTGGTCCTATGTCCGCCTAGCCCGTTCACTTGAGTCCAGAACACCAAATACCAGCTCCCACTATGCGAATCGAATCGAATCATTTATTTCAGACATACTGGGTTTATATATCAACCAAACAGATCGCAACGTACCATAGAAAAGGAAATAACATTTGTACACAATAAAGCCAAAAAGTGACTGTGAACGTGAGAGGCAGTAGTTAATAAACTGAACATAGTTTAAGAACAGTAGATCGTACAATAATAAATTATAGGTCAAAATAAAGCTTATAATAAGAGGAATATAAATATACATAATCTAATTATTGGATAGTTATACCATAAGAATGTATAGATAATATTAGTCAATTAATATGTGTCAGAAGTTACTCGTGATTTAATCTTAGATCGGATATAACAGTTTCCTCTTGTTTCTTAAGTGGTTTCAAGATGAACTTTATTAATTGCTGTATTTTCAATAGTTGAGATCGTGAGTCAATTGAAGCTAGACCACAATGAAAGACCTGGAAGCCACTGGACGGCCGTTTCGTCTTACTATGAGACTCTTCAGCAGTTGGTATCCACGACCCCGCCTCGCGAGATTCGAACACAGCCTATCAGTCTAGCGCGCGAGCGCCTAACCACTTGACCACTGAACCAGTATCCAACGTTGTTTAAATTAGACTAATAATGCTGTATGTAAAACTTTTTATAATTATATTACTAACATAAATTTAGGGCTTTTACAAATGAGGAATTTTGAAATTTGGTGAATCCATGTTATTTGCCAAATCTTACTGTTGTCGCATTACCCAATTAACTAAAATGATGTAAATTAATTTCAATTTAAAGATCATGAGTAGTATATTATCACACTGGAAGTATAATTATTTTATAATGAGATTAAGCATTCACGCGTAAGACCGAAGGTCATGTGTTCGAATCCCGTGTGTGAAGTGTTATCTCTAAAAACACGTCAATGACAAAGTTAAACAAGAATGGAGAGAGTGGACAGCCCTGACGATCACCACTTGAGGTAACCAATTCTGATGACAGTTCGCCATAAGCTCTCACTCGACCAGTTGTGTTCGAGTAGAGAGCCTTTACAAGCTTAATGTACTTCTTTGGTACTCCTTTCAGTGACAAACACTGCCATAGAACCTTACGATCAACAGAGTCGAATGCCGCCTTAAGGTCGAGAAATACTACGATTGTGGGGCGTCTGAACGAATATCTGTGTTCTAGAACCTGACGTAGTGTGAATATCTGATCTATACAACCACGTCCAGGTCGAAAACCGGCCTGGTTTTCTCTAGTCTGCTCTTTACGAGCTTTGATTAGGCGTCGAAGTATTATTGAGGCTAATATTTTAGACACTATATTAGTCAAACTGATTCCTCTGTGATTGTCACAAGAGGGCTTTTGTCCTTTCTTATAGACCGGCACAATCAGTGATTGAGACCAGTCAGATGGGATTACGTCCAGTTCGCAAATTCTATCTAAGACCTAAGTTAATCTCAATGATAATACTGGACCACCATCCCTAAAAATCTCAGGAGTAAACCTGTCAAGGCCTGCTGCTCTCCCTCGCTTCAGATTCCCTATGGCTTTTTGAACTTCGTAAAGGGACGGAGGACCTACATTAACTTGCCATTTAGGTTGGCCGGAGATCGTGGGAAACCGAAGTGTGGCTGAACGCCAGTTGAACTGATCCCTAAAGTGTTCTGCTCATCAGTCCAATCTTCTGGATTGAGAATGTATAATAATTTGTCCATCTTTCTCTGAGAGTGTTTCGCTAACGGTCGGGTTCCTAATACCGGTTTCCTTGACAAGTCTGAACAATTGTCTGCTATTACCTATTGCCACTGCCTTTTCCATCTCTCTTGCTTTCGCTACCCACCACTGTTCACGATCATTGCATAGGCTTCTTGTCAGCTTGCGTTTAAGCTGACTCCGCTCTTCATCATGTTTAAAGCCAGATAGAATGAGTTTACGAGCATCTATCAGTGAGGTAGATGCTGTTGCGATCCAGTGTTTCTTCCTAACCTTGTGGTTTACTTTACTAGCAGATATCACTACTGTTTCCACGGCTTTTCGGATATCATTCCATGCTGCATCGGGGTGGGCATCACATACATGCCTACCTAACTGTTTTCCTAGTTTCCCCTCGAATTTACTCTTAGCTTTACTATCATTAAGTGGAACCCTAAGAGGTTTCCTTGCATCATCTTTCCTACATCCAGTAAGACGCAGACAAACACGTGCTCGCACTAGAGCATAATATGAATCTAAGCATGTGCTCCAGAATGAGCGACAGTCTTCTATCGAGCCCCTCCATCGGTGGCTGATAGCGATGTGATCTATTTGGGTCCAACGTTAGGATGAATTCGGGGTCGCCACGTCAAAAGATGTTTTTGCTGATGCTTACAGTTAGTATTTGCAAGAAACAGACGGTTATCTGAGCATAGCTGCAACAGACGGTCACCATTATCTGTTCTTTGAGCCACCACACCAACAGAAGCTAGCCCTTTGCAGCTTCCTTTCATACCACGACATCAAGTCATACACTGACCAACTCTCTGCTTTTTCCAACCAGTCGCAGCGTCGGAGAATAATGCAAGACGTGGAATTCTCTGGGACGACATTCGTAGAACATGTCCAAACCAACAAAGCCGATGTTTCAAGATGGTGACATCAATTGGATTATCTTCTCTGTGCCCGAACAAACGATGCCGAACCTCTGCATTACTAACATGGTGTTGCTACTGGATTTCAGCAATCCTACATTTAACTTAGAGCGTGGAAACCGGGAATAATGTTCCGCGTACTCGAATCGCTCGCATTAGCGGCGGGAGGTGATAAAAGAACGTGAGAAGTGTTAGTCGTGGGGGTAAGAGAGGTATTGGAAGGTGTAGAGAGGATTTGATTGTGACCAACTTGGTCTCGTGTGTTCTTACGGGTATGAGGGCTGATGTCACTTCCCGGCTGCCCACACCGTCGAAGGGTATTTCTTGAGGCACCTGAAAAGGAAGTTGGATTAGTGTTGGTCTTAACGAATTGGGAGTGTGACCACAGAGCCGAAAGGACAACTACTTGAAGCCGGTCACGCACGACCGTTTTGTGGGAAGTTTTTCACGTGTTGACTCCGTTCTTCAAAGGGCCTTACTGCTGGAGACGGAAATCCGTGAGGTAAGGTGAGGTGTGGCATTTTTAGCGTCGACCTTTTCCAACCCCTTTCTTCCTTGTGAGAAGGCAACATTACTGCAGATGCTGGTTGTCCGAGGGAAACACCTTACTGCTGTCACACCCCTCTACAGTTAGCAGTACGACTTCGCCCTCAGACCTTGAGTTGCTGCTTTTAGTCTTACCGTTCTCCAACCGACTAGCCGGGCATTGTAGAACCTACAGGAATATATGCTCCAGCCAATATAGCTCGGTTAGGTCATCACGATAGGCAAGCCGGACCACCGCGTCAAGGTAGCCTTTACAAAACCTTACTGCCCTAGGCTCGACTCATGTAATAGTGTTAAACATACACTCTTGAGAAGTCAGAAAATAAGACTAAACAGCTATACAGTACTGTCTGATCCTCAATATTTCATCACCTTATATGTCAATGAGTGATCGAAACTAAAACCTCAAATTGAGAAAAATGATACAATTTTATTTACCTCGAAGATCTCCCACTGGAGCTAATGATGAATTCAGAATTTGTGCAGCTTTACGTCCGTACGTATCAACGAATGGACCAAAACGAGCAGAACCAATAAATTTTAATGGAGTAGATGAACTAATTTTAGCTGAACACAATAAGAGCAAATTACAAATGAAAGTTGTGATTCGAATAAGAAAATGAGAGAAAAAACGATCATTTTTTTCAACTAACTTGTTTACGTCCCAAAATACTGCAGATTCTCATAGTATAAATTTGAACTACACATATAAGTGAACAATATAACTTTCTGAGATGGTGGAGATTTCTAACTCAGGTGGATGATTTTGATCAAGTTGTGTTCTCTAAGCTGGATGGTTTGGTCCATCACCAAATTGTTACATTCCATTAGATCTTTATTAGGATTTATTTTAGTATGCCGTAATATTTAAACGGAAATATTTAAAATATTAAATCAATCAAAATAAATTACGGGTCAATCATGACAGTGAAATAGTTTACGTTACTGACCGTAGTCAGTAAAAAGTACATATCGATAGTAACACGGGTGATAGTTGTAGCAATAATGATAATTAGTAATAACTGCTTGAATAAATATTTCAAAATAGGAAACATGTGAAAACTTAGGTGAATAAAGTTGATAAAACAGTAATTAGAATGGTGGTCTGTAGAGATTGTAGCAATTTTTATAGTTGAATTTATGGCTCAGTGGTCTAGAGGTTAAGCGTTCGCATGTGAGACCGAAAGTCCTGGGTTCGAATCCCGTATGAGGGGATGTGAGTGCGCACTGCTGGGGAATCCCATACTGGGACGAAACGACCATCCAGTGCTTGAAGGTTCTAAATGGTGATCTAGCTTAGATAGAATCGTTAATTCAACTACTAATCAATAAAAAATGACATAATAGGAAATGTGTGGATAGTCCGTTTATAAAGACTGAAAAGGAAAAAAGAAACAAAAAGAAGTAATTAATTTGCAAGAATTTATTTGAATCTCCCCATTGTTGATGCTTAGGACTGTAATTGATCAGTCCCTTTTGCCATACGTGAATTCAGCGCAGACAGCCTCAATAATGACATTAAATCACAGGCACTTATAGCAGAGTGGGATAGTGGCTAGCAGTGGAATTCAGGACGCGCGGTTCGTTTTATTTGGGACTCGTCAGCTGAGTATATCTGCTTCCCAGCGTTGATGTTCATGTCGGGCTCAAACCCAGTACCTTTTGGTTCAAACATTCAACGCGTTATTTACTTAACTAATGAGTTCAGATAGTCGTCGGCTAATAAATGTTGATATTCTCTGATAGGTTTTTCTGATCAAGGTAGAAGCAGAAGTACTACAAACATTATTTGAAAAAAAACCAAGGTTGTTATCTTAATCCGTTGGGACTTCAATTATGTATAAGACAGGCGAGAACGAACCCTATTCAGAAGGTTTGAACTTATTTGACAAATTACTTTGAATGGTTTGAATCGATCTACTATATAGCTACTATGGACGAAGTGTGGAAGGATAGAGCTAAGTTCTAATTCTGTCTGACACTTTCCAAATCACGAAGAGGAGTTCGCCAATTTGTTGACCAGTTAATCACACAATACAGTCAATATACCACTACTCATAGAAACGTTTGGACGAGCGAATACTTTTAACTAATCATGATTAGTTGTTATGTATTCCTTTATCATCATTATCATTGACATAGAGATTTCCCGGATTCACTTTCATCTTGAAATAATTCCAAAAATATATGCAACTAATGTGAAACCTTAGCCCGTTGTAAGGAAATACTTGCGCGGGTGACTTACATATATTTTTTTGAATGAGAATCATTGGAATTGATACACATTATACCGAAAAGAATACCATTAGTTGTAACTAAGTAATTTAAATATTTCATCCGAAATTTCAATCTTTAGAAAAGTTAGAATCAGGATGTCGAGTAAAACTTTGGAATAAGTGAATTTGGAATAGTGAAGTTTGTCCATATACAATATTTATGTATTGTCTTTTATACAACGGATAGCCGGTTTGTGAAACTTCTGAAAGTCATTATTTTAGAAAACTGAAAAGATGATTGTTTTAAGGAAGGATCATTATGAATGGGATTTATTCAATGTATATAACAGTTTCCTATTATTGTTAGATGTCTAGATATAATTGTGAGGAAGTTTTACATTCAGACCTCATTTTTGTTTTAATAATAATGAGCAAGAAGCATATATGGTCGTTAGGAGACTTTTATTCTTTGAGATTTGAACCTTTAATGATTGCTATCAATTAGTAAACATCACCGCATTGTAAATGTTCGCTATGAGTGCGCTATAGGCTACTTCAGGGGATTTTCAAGAAAAAATACATACTTATAAGACGTCACTAAGTTATCAGAATTCAGATAAGCTATATTGATGGGGGGAGCAAATGGCATAGAAAATACATTTTATGTTATTTGATAACTCTTACTTTGTCTGTTATTCCAAAATGTAAATCCTTTTTTGTTATTCTAAATTAATTCGCATAACCTTACGTAAAACAGTTGGATTTCCGTAAAACATCTGCGATTATTAAGATTTCATGAAGGGTGACTTCTTGATTTCATTATTATTAAAAAACCAGCCGATTAAAAAAGATTGCTTCAGAGTTTTTGTACCATACCGCTGATTTTTTTAAGTTTAACAACTACAGACAAGAAGAATCCAAACTTTTGATCGTTTACGATTCTTTAAAGATTTTCTTTCATTGTGTTATACAGAAATTAGAAAACAAAAGAGCTCTCGAATGCTAATTAGAATGTTTTAAAATCAAACACAATTGCATATGAAGTGTTCTTGAGTTTATTGACCTATCCACACTTATGATCGCACCGTGTAGCTATTTGACCAACACATACAAACATGTGGAACATTCGGAAAAGTTCTATACAGGTGTGCTATCGAGCAGCTTTGAAAAAGCTCACCGATTTCGGAATTTTTTGAAAAGTACCTTGAATAGCATTATTAGAGTGAGGTTTAATTATCAAACTGTTTATATTCTTCGCTAAACGATGGAAATATCACACCCGACGAAAAAGTGACTGACTATGTGGACTCAGTAGCTAAGTAGATAATGTGTTGGGTGTCTGAGCCTACAATCGCTGGTTTCGAGTCCCGATTTAAACATCAACACTGGAACGTAGGTCCGTCCAGCTGGTGAATCCCATATAGGACGAACCGCGCGTCATGGGTCCCATTGTTGGGCACAACCCATTTATTATCTCGAATAGATTTAAAATTGCACTGTGTTGCTGAAGAATAGTAATAAAAGATAGGGTCACACAAAGATAAGACGACAAGATTGTTACATGGTAAGTCAAGTAAATAAACTTAGGTTAGCAACTTATAGTTTTCTACCTATTTTAATCTGGATGTTCAGACAATGAATTCGAGATAACAACTAGTACAGTATAACTAAGCTGCATTAAATTATTTCAAATGCACTAAAACTTTTACAAAAAAGTGACCAGGTTCATGTAGACTTATTAAATCCGATTCGAGAGTATATTATTACAAAGTAGTTGGCTAAAGTTTCATATTTACTCTATTTGTTATTAAAAAAGTTGCAATTCCCAAAATAAAATGACAAACATAAAAAACACTACATTGGCTTATTTAACCATACTCAAATTTATGTGCTGAATTGGTAAAAACACTATTAGTGTTTGTAAAATTTTAAGTTTATCGGGCTATTAAGATGCTCTAGAGTTTAGAAAACGGCATGCAGATGACTTTTTTATATGAATGAAATTCAAATCTTGAAACTGCTGAAATAAATCCCAGTGATCAATGGTGTTCAATCATACGTTCGTTCAAATATACTATAATCATATCAGTAATGGACATTTTAAGTCTTGGGTTTTATGTTGAAAGTTAGTACTAAGATTTATACGTGAAACAACATAAAAAACAATCGGGAAAAATTGATTTCAGAACAAAAATATCAATAGAAATTCACTTGATCTGGTATCCGTTTTTTCAAAGTAACCTACCCTGAAGAGATTTAAACGAAATCAACGATACCGAGAGTGGGACAGCCATCACACCAGTGAAACTCATTACAACCAAGCAATAACAGTAAAGTTGGAAACATGAAATAACTGTTTTCATAGCAATGGGTAGCAGGCCTGACGAAACTGGGTTCGATACCTTGTAGGATTGTATTGAGGCTTTAGTGTGAAAATTTTGACAGGCTAACATTCATAAAAATACTGCTTGACACACAATACTTAAAACCATCGGTTTGACGTCTGATTACGTTTCGATCTAAAGAAAGACAAAGCAGTACCAAAAATAGTCATCGCACCCAATCTCAGTTGAATAATAAAGAGAACTCACTATCATTCCCTGAGGACTCTAAATGTTGTTGATAGAATTGTATTTCTACTGAAGTGTTCTCCACATCTGACGTTTCAATGAAGAAAGTTACATCATCTCCAAGTTTATAAAGTGTACCACAACATTCTGGTTGTTCACCTCTATGAATACGGCAGCGATTGATTTCCAAAGTGGACATTGGAACTGGATAGGATCGACTAACAACACTAGAGTATGATGTTCTACTTGAAGACGGGTACTGTAGACATGAAAGTTTACGAGTTGAAGAACCAGTTTGGTAGATCAAGGTATCTTCCTTTTGTGAGCATTCAGGCTTATTTGGCGTTACACCTATTGTGGATGAAATGAAATACATGGGATTTAGAATAATGGGTATGTGGATATCCCCAATGGGGTTCACACGCTTTTTGATATCAATCTACTAGATGAATTAATAAATTATGAAATACTATTTTACTTGATATTTAGCAAGAATAATATATTTTACATAACATCTGGAAGAAACTCCGATCATCTGACACATTTCTAGTAGAGATATATAAGCAGCTATAAAATAAAGCTCTTGTTGTAATTGTTATCCAACACTTGGGAATCACTAAATGCTGCAGAGATTGTGAAGTTAATAAAATGGATCCATGAGATAACGATAAGTTCAACTTTAAAACCAATATCAAGGGTACATCTATTAGAATTTTATAGATGGTAGTAAAACCAAAATCACCATGAGATATTTCAAAATTATGTAAATGAATTACCAACTGTAGCAAAATCATCCTTTCTACTCTTTGCTGATGACATAAAAATTTGGAGACCCATACACTGTATGTCAGATAGGATAGTATTACAGAATAGTCTTAGCTCATTGGTGGCATGGTTGGACAGGTGGTCACTAGAAGTAAATCCTAACAAGAGTGTAGTGATGCAAATAAATATGATGAATCGTATCACTACACAATAGGTGGATTTGTGCTATCCAAAGTAATAAACTATAAAGACTTAGGAGTCATATTAAGCAGTGATCTCAAAACCACTAGTCACTGTAAGGCTGCTGCTGCGAAAGGCTATAGGGTATAATGGTCTATTCGTAGGTTTTTCCAGTATTTAGATGGCGAAATGTTTAGATTATTATAAATTTCATGCAATTGGTTCCCTTTATGAATTTAAATAGAGCAAGAACAAACATTGATGCAGAATAGTATGAATTCATAATATTTCGAGGTTGTAAGCAGCTGACGAGAAACCTCGAAATATTATTATACCCGATTTATGTGCGACCACATTTAGAATATGGGATTCAAGCAGCGAGTCCTTGTTTCAAGTATGAAGCAGATATGCTGGAAAGAGTCCAAAGACGAGGTACTAAGAGGTTACAAGGTCCATCCAGTCTGTCTTATGAAGACAGACTGAGACACCTTAACTTATTTCCGTTATCTTCCCGTAGAATACTGGGTGGTCTAATATTGGATTATCGTATACTCAACGATGACCTTGGTATAAACATGTCTTATCTTTTAATCCCGTCTAGGACAGCTCATTTGAGAGGACATTCGAAGAAAGTTCAAAAACCGAGATAAAATCGTTTACGGCTGGAGTTTCGTTTCTCGCACCGAGTAGTGAATTATTGGAATTCTCTACCGGAACACGTACTATCAGCACCTTCTGTTGACATATTCAAAAGGAGATTTGACCTCCACAGTTTTACAAACTGCAAGGATTAATATAGGTCGATAGACCTCCTATCCTTATTACTGAAGACTGAAGTTTGGGACACTGATATGATTAAGCTGAAGGGAAGGATTATAGGTAATGAGAAAATAGTTTTATCCTGTTTAATTCAATGAAATAGTTGATATAGAGCGATAATTAAGTGAGTAAACAAAATATTTGGTAGGAGAAATAGGAAATAGCATTACAAGCTTCGTAGTAAAAATAACATACAACACGAGAAGCGATAGAAGAACACCTGGTTATTATATTGAAAACGTAATGCGTGTGCTTTTGAGAAAGATGGTCATTTCTTAAGTAATTTTGTTTCGTTTTTTATTAAATCGAAAAAAATTTTCTCAAATATTCATCTAATAAATTCGGTTTTTAATACTTTTGTTTGTCAAATACAGCATTGTCATCTTTGGGACATTGTAAAGTATTCGGGTATTTTTGAAGTTTTCTAAGTTTTTAAACCTGTAGTTTAACTTTTATGATTTCCTAGAATTTTTTTAGAATTCTAAGCAGCTGTTTGAGACTTCAAAGCCGTCGTTATCTAAAGGGCGGTTTTGTTAACCAGTAGGAGCCACACTGATAGCAAATCAAAATGTGAGAAAGAAAGGGTAGCTATTGTCAGAGAAAAGTAAAAGGGTGGATATCGAAAACCTGTTATTTCAGAATAAATTTAACCTCAAGGGATACCGATTTGAAGAGGGGTTTTTTATAGCCAAGACAAACGAACATGACAGTGGTTAGACAAGTACAAATCGAACTATATGTGAAATTACTATAGTCAAGTTTGAAAAGTCACAAAACTCATAAGACATATGAATATGAATAACACTAAAAAGTGAAACAATTAGCAACAGGATATACGGTCACGTTATCTAGTGACTACATAGACTTTAAAGTGATAAGAACTATCGAACATATCTCATCATTTTCTTCACTTAGGCTTATTTCCGTGGCGATGATAAAAGACCTCAGAAACCAAGATCGATAAGGATTAAAATGGCATTCCACCTTTATCGTTGATTCTTTAAGAGTAGAACATCATGATCGAAGAGGTATCAGCTACATCGGCAAATGTTTTCAACGAAAACCAGAACACTAACACCGCTCATGAAAGTTAACAAGACTTATGTCAGCCTACATAATTAAAACCTAGCGAGATAATTTAAAAGCTTACGCGTTTCATTATCTTCATCATCGATAGACATGGGTTGCAATACATATCTAGAGCATGCAACAAATAGCTGAGTGTGAGGAGTGAAAACGTCGTTTTTGAAGAATTTGCAGGAAGTACTTGACATGCGAATATGAATCTCAGAGTTTGACATCAACCAGCCACGCTGAACGAAGTTTCCATTTTCTTTAGGGAATAACTGATAGTTTTGTAAAACTTACCCAAAACACCGAATTCCGTATGAATCTCTGTATCTTTGTCTGTATTTAAGTTATCTAAAGCTGAGACTAAGTGAAAATTACCTGTTGGAGTGAATTCCCTAGGCTTTAGCCGGGACTCCCATGCTAAAATCTTCAGACTTAGTGAGACGGGATTTTCACCCATATTTTCAATTAATTCTGCCAAGAAAAAACGGTATTGGAACGCAGACAGTGATTGAAGTGTGAGACAACAGTGCCATGTTTCAGTACTAAAACAGACACGTTGTATATGATTTATATAAATACTTATTAGTATTTTCAGACTGACGATCGCAAAACAAAGCTTTTTCAGGATTCCATAGTCCAAGGACAGCCAACGATCCCGTAACTCCAACCACTATCTTGCGTTTATATTCAGCTACGGAAGTTTCGACATAAATTCCAACATCTTCCAAGGACTTAAAGTTAATATCCACTGAAAAAGACAGAGTAGGGAGACTTCGTACACAGGCCATCCCGACTAGCGCAAAATATTTTGAATATGACAGGAAAATATAACCTTTTAAAGGATGCCTAGAGATTACTGATAAACAAGTAAAATGTCTACCCATCAGAGGACAAAATAATCATTTTATTTCGCCATATGATTTAAATAGTAAAAATGGTTCAAATGGTCTTAGGAGGAGATCAGGAACCATTCGCTTAATGGGCTCCTATATCTAGTGGCAGAGTATTACTGATGTCTCCAGGTGTGAACATAAGTCTATTTAACAGTATAAAGAAACCAAGCAGTAAAGTATAGTGAAATGCTGTCCTGGCTTCCCAAAAATATGTCAAGTTTGCCTTTCAAATGAGTCTCCCGGGCCACCTCAACAGGCAGCGATTTCCAGAATTTGACTAATCATCAAGAGTATATGTACATACAGTCCATCCTGCTATGTTTTGTTTCTAAATTCTGAATGTTATCCTTAAAGTTTGTGTTTGAACTGGGTTGATCTAGATGCTTTAGTGGATGTCCATGAGTGCTTATGATCCTATAAGTCATTAGGTCACCTCACAGACGCCCATCATCTAGCGGGTAAAGATTCAGTGATTTGTGGCGTTCTACATCAGGTGTGAGTTTGAGTCCTCGAACATATTTGATGCCTCGCCCTTGAACACACTCTAATGTGTTCTTATCCTTTTGGAGTGAGTGAGGAAAAGTTATATTTCCATACTCCAAATGGGATCGAATAAAACCGTTGGAGATTAAGTGTTAAGTTCTGCAGTCAAACTGGTAAGCAATCCTCCTCAATGTTTCTAGCGCAGGGTTCACCCGAAAAGCACCTTGGCCACGGTTATCGTGATCATTAAGATCACATGCTACCATTATTCCCAGATCTTTTAGGACTTGAGATACCTCTAAGGGGGAGTTACCTAGGTCGTATGCGTAGTATACGACATCTCAGAAGGGCTACTTTACGCTTTGAAGCGTTGAAAGTAAGTCTACTGTTATCCACCCAACTTTCAAATCGAGTTAGATCCTCCTTATACGCCAGCTCAACATCTCGGTTACAAAATTTTTTAAGGTTCAGCATCGACAACGAAAAGTAATGACTCGGATGATACTTGCTGAGGAAGGTCATTTATATTTTAGATCCCAGAAGAGCCCTCATACTAATACAGAAACAGACTACAATTCTGCATTAGTGAGACTGACCAAACCAACACAGCCCGTTATTAATTTTCATACTTACTTTAACTTTATCGACTGGTTTATACTTATGCTAACCGATTATCCTACTAGTTTGCTAACTAGTGCTCACATGTATTATATTGCAGTAGTGATTAGTATTCGCAGCTTACTAGCTCGATTGATAATAAGTGATAATGGGTATTTATGGTAAACTATGATGGTTCACTGCCAAGTCGTTGTAGCATTTAAATGTTTCTGTGAAATAGACTTGTTAAAACATAAACCACTGGCATATGTGGTGCTTAATGGACGTAAATACACACTAACTAGCAATTTACGCAAGAACTAGATGGTCATGCATACGTATTTCCTCATCTTGTTTATCCGCTTATTGAGCCTTTAAATAAAGGTAAGAAGGAAATTTTTTATCGACAAAAGCATCTACATGAGCAGTAATTTTGTAGTTGTTTAATGAACATTTAAGTCTACAGGAGAATGAAGTGATCTGTAATTTCAATTATCCAAAGGAGGTGGCGTAGTAATCAGGGTGTTAGAGAAGAATTGGAGGATGGAAATAATTTGTGGGACGGAAATATGAGAGGGGTGTTTGAGTCGAAAATCTACGCATCTGTGAGGGATTACGGATCCACCAATATGAACTCTTCTTCCCAAGCCTTAGTTCCTTTCTACAGTATTTTTCGGTCTTGTTTTGTATCTATGGTCATTTACTACTTTTCAAAACCGCATTCATTTATTAATGTCTCAAAAACTGTCACGGTAATTGCTCAACTGTTATCGTGGCTTTTACGTTGTTTTTCTTCATGCTGGTCAAGTGGACATTTATCTGTCATACTTCTGGCCCTTGAAATTGTTTCATCCTCACAGTCCAAACTAACATCCTAGTCATTGGCCAACTTCCTTCCAATGCTTAAAATCACAGGCTGATTTATAATACAGCTTCTTCTGGTCTTCAGTAGACTCACATATTTATCAAACAACCATGAGTACGAAATCCCATGCTCAAGTAGATGATTTTGATTTATGCTTCAAAACTGTTAGTGTTTTCTAAGATTCTTCAAAGCCCCGAATTAGTAGAACACCGCGTAAAAATGTGTGTGGATCAGTAGAGAAATATTTAATGTTGTCACATCAGCTACGTTTATCGTAAGCTGCAGTAATGATCCTGTTTACGCTAATGTGGTTGCTGAATTTGTAATATTATCACGTAACTTTTACTAAAAAGTTGGGTTATGCTGTGGATTTTGCCGTATATCATTTTTATTCACCCTGTCAGACCGTGTTACACCTGACACGTGCATTATATACTGAAATGATATCCCAAGCTGTAGAGACTTATTAATAATCGTAGTTGTTTTGAAGTAGACCATTCATGAAGATGTTAGTAAAACATAGTTTTATAAATTGTTAATTTTTTAAGAACACTTTATTTATTGAGTTATCTCACGTACATATGTAAGTGCACTCAATCTAATTTCAAAATCACTTCAACTACTTGTAAATTAGTTGTTTTACCCTGTAGTTTTGTGAAAAATAACAGGAACTTCATCTTTGGATTGTCAAAGTGATGTTGTAAATCGGTATTTTACGCAAATGTGTATTTGATATTCTTTTATTATTGGAAGTGTTACTGAATAAAATTGATGTTTCAGTTTATATTAATTTATCAAGTAAACTGTCGTAAGAAATCCATGAAGTATGAACGTTTTGGCATCTAGTTCATATGTAATATACGATACTTAAAAGTGACACGGATATATTTGCTTTTCTTTTCGTAATTTTTCATTTTACATGTATATCCCAGACCCAAGTCCATGATTACATTTTCATAATAAACAGATCGATGAGCTCCTAAACATTTTACGACCTTAATCAGCTACCTCTGGGCGTCACAGTAATTAGTGGATGACATACCTTAACCATTCCCGTCCCTAAAATTGACATATGCACGGAGTACTCTGGGACTAATCTGACAATTCTCGAATTCGAAATTTCATAATGAGAGCAATGTCCCGAATACATCTAAGATGGGGTAATAGTTACTCGACGGCTCCCTGTATGGCGCAGTACACCAATCTACTCACTCGCTTGGCTTATTGGTGAACATACGACAACAGACCCTTCGAGCGTGTTGCAACCTCTGTCATCGTCTTCATAGCCAATACTTATGCACATGCAGAACATAATATATTGTTCTAAATTTTATGGAGAATGTATAACAGGTAGAAAAAATTAGGGTAAAACGGTAAGATACAGAGGATGAGCATCGAATGACATGTTTTCATGGATTGCCTGAAATATAGAACAGGAGTGTTAGTTTAGTAAGTCCATTCAGTAAGAATTAGGTGTCAGTTTGAAGGAGAAAGTGTACTTACTGTGTGTAAAGTAGTTCTAGTGTTGCGGTTAATGTTGTTGAAATTGACAGTGCTCTTGAAAGTAACAACTAATAACAGTGCATGATAGTAATCAGAAAATATACTTTCAATAAACAAAAGCTTAAATTTATAGTCTGTTACAAATTACGGTAGCCTTGGACTGCCCCTTTGCTTGCCTATAATCAGAATTCCGGAATAGAGAAAATGTTGAGGGAATATAGTTCTCAACAAATAAATCTTGACAGCTGAAACTTCCGTCAGACATATTTATTCGAAAGGATGTTTGTGCACCGTCTTAGACGAGGGATATCAGGTATCTGAAGACACCATATCGCAAGCGAAACATTGCTTGGTTACCGGTAAACTGTTGTATAAGGACAAATGAGAGTAATAACATTTCATTACCCTCTCACTGTGATCATGTCCATCCGATGTCCTTATATGGCCAAAACAACAAAACTACACAACATAGTGAGATTGTAGAATTATGGTCTACTATGATATTAGTACTGCTCTAATAATAGACCTAATCCTAAAATTGTAGCTTTGTCATGATATAACTGCCTAATCTATAAGATCTTACGTGGAAGTCACATCATCGACTACACCAGCTCACTGTATCGTATCAATTACCAATACATGATGTAGAACAAGGTTAGTCTAGAGAAGGAACAATATATTTAATATGAATAGAAGATATAAGGTAACATTCAGAGGGACCACGACTGCATGGCCGAGCCATGCCATCCGATCAACTCCAATTCATTCAACTCATTGTTCGCGCCTTCTCCATTGTTAGGTATTTATCCGCGTTAAATATTGAATATCTATTTTCTGAGTAGTCTCGTGTTCAGCTTTGTGGATTGTGCGGTTATTGTCCAATGCCACTACACTACTCTCCCACCAGAATCAACGTGATGTTGGTTCGATACCGAATTGGATGGGATCGTCGTGCGCCGAAGGTTACCAAGACTAGGAAGAATCCTCTGGTATGTGATGATAAGCTGAAAGATAAATCAAAAAGAAAGCGGCAGCATCTGGTCGGGAAATACATGTAATAGTTTTTAAAAAAATCTGCCTTCATGCTTAACACACTTAAAATGACAATTTGGGTGAAGATTATTTGAGCTATAAAAAATGGGATTACAGTAATAATAATAAAACAATGCGTGTTAATAGCCGTTGGTTAATAACTTAACGTATAGGTAGTAAGTATTTTGTGTTTAGAAATATTAAAGTAATGAATATTGTAGAAATGTTAATATTGGTATTAGTTTTGGTTTAAATTATGAAACCAATTTACAATTATGCCGGTAACCTATCCATATGTGATTTCCAATTGCATCTGTATTAGTAGGCTAACTGGAAGAACAAAAGTATTACCATGGAAAAGAATTCCAATTAAAGTTCCAGTTAGTTTGATACGGTTTATTTAGTTACGGGGAGATTTTCTCAACCTCATTTTTACTTGACCGTGATATAATTTAGTAATACTACTAATACACATGAATGTTCATCAAAACAAAATTTAAATACGTGAGTGATGATTATATGAATTTTGGACAGATAGCTAGGAACAAATCGTTAAACATGAGTGTATTCGTAAGGGACATGCTCCAGACTCAATGTTCTGATCTGTGGCAGACTATTTATTTATACTTATATTTGCCGGCTGATGGTGCATACAAGTTAGTTGCACGTATGCAGGCAGAATACGATTTAATTGAGATATAGTGGTTATAAGTTATTAAAATCAGTTAAGCCTGTGTCACATTAATAAGTGATGTGGTGCTGTAAGATGTACTCGGCCAAATACGTTTCTACAAGATGATTAATAGTGAGTGATGCTCATGTGATTATCAGGGAGTACATAAGTTGTAACCAAGGGGAGTACACTCCCAACTCATGTCTATGATAGTGGCTTGAACCTTAGTCAGTGTTGGGGTAAATTCGACATTGATGTTTTCAGTTTGCAGGAGATTTGCTCGACTGCTTATACTGATTATTTGCATGCATGATTGTGTCGCTAAACCATCAATTAGACTGACAAGGTTTTGAGATATTTACTGAATGAACAACTGATAGAGAAACATACTGTAATCACCTGTAGTGAATGAAGATAAAAGAAAAACAACACTAGTGATAATTATAAGTCAATTTGCTGACCGATTTTGTTAATAGTTTCATTAATTTTATCAATCATATTACGTGATTGTCAAGTCATGACAATGCTTTATGACGATATCCTGAAACTATTAAATTTAACTAGTTATAGTGTTGATTGAGGATTGGTCAGTGGCAAAATAGGTATTGTTGCTTTAGGTGATTCGAAGTTATCAGAAATTTATAACGTTAAAGAATCCGAGACGCCTAATTTAATTATAAATTTCAATTCAGAAATATTCGTTTAGTGTTAATTCTAGTAGGCTACGGAGTTTTGATTTTAAACGTTTGCTTAGCCAACAGCCACCTAGGGATTTAGTTATTTTACTAGTGCAGTTAATAGTACCTAAATTTTTAACCTTATTATCTAAACTATGTTCGCATTTTAGGCTGCTAATATGATTAATCAATCCATAAAGCCAAATACGATTAGCGACAACGACTATGATGGGTTTATTGATAAATGTTAAAGTCGATTCAGATGATTTCTAAATTTAGAAGACATGAAGATATAGTGTAACGTATGTATGGGCCAGGTTGACAAGCAGGTTGTTGACGTATATGACAATTTAAAAATAATGAACATGATCAGATAAATAAATTCCAAGTTAAGACTGCTTGTGAAACTTCAAGCAGGAATATGACGCGTTATAAACATTCCATAAGAAGTTACTGCATTTAACCTAGGGACACTTACAAATATATGGCAAAAGGAACCGGAAAACATATACATGTTAAGTAAAAAAATCATTAAGTAAAATAGTTGAACTCTCCTGGGTTATTTTTGAAAATTAGATTATTCAGTGGACGACATATATAACGCCATTCGTGAGGAGTAGTAATGATCCAAAAATATCCAGAATAAAACATGCAGTATGGCAATCACTTCCAGGGTGCTTGATGCTGTTGAGGTTTTTGGGACTCGCTCGGATCAGAACAACCGAATGAATCCAGATAATTGTGCGGTCACCATTGAACGAGCCATCTAAAATGACCTTATGATTGCAGAAAACTTATGGCTGAAACTCACCGTATGTTTTTAGAGAAGTGTCATCCTTGTTGTTTGGCAATGGAACTCGAAAATATGAAATTAGGCAGGCAGTGGTCGGAAGAAAAGATATTACAGGATAGTGCATAGTTTAAGACAGGATGAGGTGTTAAGCGAAGGAACACTAAGAATTAGATACAGATAACTATTCAATCCTTGATTGCATTGTTAGTCAATGTATATTTACGCTATTTACAGGTCATATTTGCTAGAGCTTGATGTTTAAACAAGCCTATGTCGCTGAAGCAGGTAAATGCTATTAAAGCTTGTTAACGAACCATCAAAGCTAATTGTTGATATAGATGATCAACTTTTATTATCGATTGAGCTAGAAAGTTATGTGAACTAATAGATATAACATTACGATAATATATGTGACCATTAATCAAAGGACTATTAGAATACTGGATTTACAAAAATAAAAACCGATTGAGAAGGTTAAGGTGGAAATAAAGATTAACAATAATAGGTTGCGTTTCTTTAGTTGGGCTCACCAATGTAGAATTATGGTCTACTATGATATTAGTACTGCTCTAATAATAGACCTAATCCTAAATTTGTAGATTTGTCATGATATAACTGCCTAATCTATAAGATCTTACGTGGAAGTCACATCATCGACTACACCAGCTCACTGTATCGTATCAATTACCAATACATGATGTAGAACAAGGTTAGTCTAGAGAAGGAACAATATATTTAATATGAATAGAAGATATAAGGTAACATTCAGAGGGACCACGACTGCATGGCCGAGCCATGCCATCCGATCAACTCCAATTCATTCAACTCATTGTTCGCGCCTTCTCCATTGTTAGGTATTTATCCGCGTTAAATATTGAATATCTATTTTCTGAGTAGTCTCGTGTTCAGCTTTGTGGATTGTGCGGTTATTGTCCAATGCCACTACAAGATCATATCTTCTCCCCGCTTTATGGAGGTTGCGTTGCGACGTTCAACTGATAGTTGGAAGTAAACCCACGTAAATTTGAGAGCTTTGATAACCCACGACTTTTTATCCCTCCAGAAGACATGAGGCATTAATGATAGCGCGGTACAAAGTCACTCGTTCCGTATGTGTTACCGATGGCATATCTTGAGAGTGCTGAAAAAGAGGGTAAGAAAACAAAAGGACGAGAAGCAAAGCACACAATGTTCATGCACAATGAAACTGAATCATTTGTGGTGAAATGATGAAGGTATGTCTACGAAGTCTAATATCCTATTATTAAGGTACTTTTTAAGCAAGAGCATTCTAGTGAGTTAAAGAAACTAAGTCTAAATCAGGTATGAGTAGACAAAGAACTGTATATGTGGGGGTGGATCAAAATGAAGCTAAAAGTATAGGATTATGTACAGCTTTAAAATATTGTACTAAAAACAGTATACTGATTAACAAATGGCTATCTCCATTTTTTGTCGAGGCTATTTCAACTGGTTTTTATTTTTATTGATTTTATAGGGTCATGAACAGGCTTCGTTTCTACAAACTGCCTAATTCTGCTTGTAATAGGATTACTCGATAGGAAGCAAAACCAATCCAACGCCACAAACACGATTTAAGGTATTTTGTATAATAAATTGGCATCAATGCTATTGGTACGTAACACTCCACTTGATCACGAGCAGCCGTAGTTTAACAGTATGCTATGCCCTACAGACATTGGCGGGTTGAATTTATTTCCCCACCATCATGTTTGCCGGTCAGCAACGCCCCCCGCTCTCTTTTGTAGTGTTAGGCTCTCTCATGTTTACGTCATGTATGAATATTGCCTTAATCTAAGCTCCTTGTTGGAATATATTGTATCTACTAGTTCCATGGTACAAGAAAATTAGATGGTTAAAGCCTCTGTATCGTGGGCTATATACTCATTTAGTATATCACACTGCTATGAAAATAACTAATAATATAAGTTAGAAGACACTGGTCAGATTATCTGTGGTTGAGAAATGGTCAGCATCAATAGCAAAGCAAAGAATGTGCAAAAGTTTAGAATTGTAAACTTTTTGGAGTAAAAAAACAAAAGACTGAGGGACTCACAAGAATTTAGGACATTATGAGCTTCTTGTGATCTGTTATGGTTGATCAGCATCCATGAGATTTCTGAGTCATTTGTCTACTTGTGATAGAAAAAAAATACATGACGCTTAGAGAGAATAATGCAATTTTAACCGTTAGAGAGATTCGGAGTCTGAAAGTAAGAAGTAGGAGTATAGGGGCATAACTAATAATCGATGAATAATAGGAGAGTGTAAACCATGTGTTCTATCGTTTGCTTATATTCATATTAGTATTCTTAACACTTCACCCTCTATATGCACACTCCCTTCTAATAAACCGCTTTCCATGCACCAATCTTGACCTCCTTTCCTTCATGTGAGCTTACTCGAACTTGTTAAACATCACAAATCATTGTTCTTTATTGCTATATTCTTTTATGTGGAGCCTCTGAATTCATTTCACTATAAAAAGAGATAATATGAATTTAATCCAATTTATTATACCTCTGTCTGTTCTACTACACAATGTTAAGCAACGTTTGGCGTTCATATCCAAGTGCCTTGCTGCTTTCCTGTTTCTCTTTCCTTTCTTTCTTCAGAATCTTGCACTGAGGGCACAGCTATGGATTTTCTGACGTCTGGAACAAAGTTAACGTACGCGCCTCCTCAAGGTCATGGTTTACAGCAAGCGCTCCACGGGTCTACTTCATAACAACTATAAACTTAATAAGTTGGGAAGCATGCTGTGCGCCAAAAATGTTGCAATTTATAGATCATGCGTGTAAAAATGGCGTGTATCTGCTCATGCAAAAATATATTATTATTATTATTACCGACAATGGGGCCTGTTATATTCATGATCAGTCTAGATATTAGGTAGTCCGCATTCAAGTACCTCATTGGTGGATGGAAGTTCAAGGAATAGTTGATGGAGCTCTTCAGAGTCATGTAACATGGTTATTACTCTCTTGAAGTTGGTGATAGTGTCACAGTTACGGATTGTTATTGGCAACCTGTTCCATAATAAACTGCACTTTATTGTAAGAAAACTTACAACTCACTGGTTTTCGATGTTTTACAATAAGCATTGTATGTGAGTTGTTTCTGAGTTTGTATATTGAGTCATGGATCATGGTTAGGCAAGAGGTTAGAAATCTGAGTCCATATATTGCTTTGTAGAGAAATATTAGATTGTTCCTTAGCCGACGGTACCATTAAGGTTCTCAAAAGAGGTGCTTACATCTATCTGTGTAATCGAAAGTGAAGTCACTTCTTAGCAACCGGCGTGTGAAGCTTCTTAAACATCTTCTACTCTTATCTTGTCTGTGGTGTTCATGTTTGGGAAGATAAAAAAGCAAAATTCAAGGGAGGGCCGTATACATATTTTATAACGAGTAAGCTTAGCCCCTGTTGTGAGTAAAGTTTTCATTATGAAACCAATCATTTGACATGTATCTAGACCTTGTTAATTGTTTCCTGAAGAATGATATCACTCTCTCTGGCAGATGTCTATTAAACATGAGTTTAATCATGAAACCCCCCAAACTTTGCTTGAATTTAACACTTTTTCCTCTTAAGGGAACATTATATAAACAATTCAGTGGAGTAGCTATGAGATCCCCAGTAACTTTGATTGTCGCAAATTTATTCATGTTCCACAATGAGTCGCTTATAATTGCCAGCACAATAAGAACACGTATCTGGCTCAGGTATATGGATGATACATTTATCATCATTTAAAATACACTTCTTAAAATTTCTCTAAAGACAAACACACTCACAGAGCACATCCGATTCACTTTCAAAAAGAAAAATGAACACAGTAAACTACATTTCTTAAGCTGTTTAGTTAAAAGGAGTTCTAATGATAGTCTCAGTCTAGCCATATACCGAAAACCGGCACATTCAAATCGGTATATTTTAACTCTGTACGTCCAATCAGTGAAAAAATTTCCTTAGCCCTGAATCTATTCGGAAGAGCAACCAGGATCATTACTTCAGAAGACAGACTGGAAGAAAAGGCAAATATAATAAACATCTTACAATTTAATAGTTTTGCTGGAAATACTATTGAAACATATTACAACGAAACTATCCGCCTGTAAGTGACAATCCTAATAAAAGTTCTTGGATTGGTACTGTGGTCTTACCTTACCGCCAATGTACGACAGAAGGGTTACAACGAATACTGAAAACGTACAACATTAAAACGTTCTATAAAACAACTAGCACTTTAGGAAACGCTTTAGTTAGAGTAAAAGATGCGATCTTGTCCATTTACGTACAAAAGTGTATCTACAGATCAGGTTGTGTTGATTGTTATGCGTTCTATATTGAAGAATATTCTAGTGAGAACTGAAATCATCCCAAGAAACACTTATGTTACGCAAGAAGACCTCCTAATAATCATGTAGAATCGGAAAATTTACAGACTAAATCAGCAATAGCAGTACATGATGCTTTCAGTAGTCACCAAATCGACGTTAAAAATGTCGAAATAACTCGGAAGCGATTTTCAACTATAAAGAGAGGCGAGTAACCGGATTATTTCACGTTACGCTGAATCTCCCTGTCTTCAATAGGGAAGAAGGCATGAATATTTGTAGTGACCCACTTTTATCAAGAGAACGCGATTGGTTTAATGAAAACAATTATTATAATAACCAATTGTATCAATGATTGTTTTACTGTGCTCGTTTGCTTAACTGTTCTAAAGACAGCCACGTTACTGCTCTATTATCTTTCGATTGTGACCTTGCGCGAATTCGGTTACGCTCAGTAACCACGCGTGTACCCCTTTGGCACGATTTCGGTATCCTTTCGAAACCACGAGATCGCCAACAAGAACATCTCGACTACAGCCATCAACTGCCTTGTGATATTTCGCTTACGGGGGATTTTATCGGTAAACTGGCACGTAGACTTCTTGTAGTGGTGCTCATAGTCAATATCGACTTGACTCCACGCCACATATTCATCCAATTTGAACTATTTATCCAAACAACCACATCTGACCTTATTTATTTTCCACACGATCTACACACAATTACCTGATTTCGACCGCGCCACTTGATATTGTGAGTGTACACATTTTTCACATCCATGCTCTGACACACAAATTCATGCAGTGACAGGTCATACAAATTCGCATTGACCAGGAATATCTTGCCATTGATATGACCAAACCTATTATGATTTTGATTGTAACGAATATATTCCCCACTATATCCTCTGTACTATTTAAACTTGTGTTGGTTTAATTCGGTAGTTTATTTACTCTGGAGAAGTGGATTACATCATTTGGGGAACATCAGAAATACCATCTTTCTACTTATTGGAATGTAACGAAAATATGTTTATCACAAAACATTATGTTCTCTAAAAGCTTTGAAAGCGTCACACATGTACGAGGCTAAACAGTGCTGTTGTCACAAACACCTCTATAATCGAAAAATCTCAACATCAAAGAAACCAGAGTTCATGAATGAAGGAGTTAGAAGATACATTTGGAAGGTCGCCGATAGGTCCAGAAATGTTTTATCTAAGCAGGCTAGATGTTGCGAAGGGTGCGTAGCTTGAAGTGCATGATCGTGATCTGGTGCGTGGCAGGTTAGGGTGTTTCCAGTGAGACCGTTGAGGTTGAGGATGTCACAGGTTTTTGGGGTTTGACAACGCTTTAACCATCAACCCCTTCTAATGTGAAGCGTACGCACCAAGTGAAATCAAAAGACAGAAGCGAGGAGGTTTGAAGTTATATTTGATGGGCCATCAATATACCGAAGATCGTTTGATCTAATCTGGCTAGCGATTGCAGGGGATGTTGAGCACAGCATTCCCACTCGTGATCTGGTGTGGATGCATGACCGAGCGCCTTCAGCTAGGTGAGTCCATTAAAACTCATGTGGTCAGCATGCAATGTCAAGAACTTACAGAGCTATTTATTTTGGGGATTTACTTACAGCTACAACGTCAGTGTTGATGCCCAATACCCAAAGAAGATTTGTTTACCTTTACTGACCTGCTTATAAACAGTCGTGACCCCAGTCTAAAGTAGATATGAAAGATCTCAAGGCGTGACACAGCAATTTAAATCGCGAAAATATTTCCAACCCTATAATGAAAATCACATCATGAAGATTTTTAACACCAGAAGTACTAGACGTAAATTAGAGAGTCTTTTAATAGGACTTAAAAAGCATGTTCCACTATTTATTTACGATAGCTTTTGAATGTTTTCATACAGATAGGGTCTTGTGTGGTGTCATTAACAATTTATTATTAAGAAACCCAGAAGATTATCTAGCGGAAACCGCCTATTTAATTCTAAGGGATAAGCAATGTGTTCTACATCTATTATCAACATGTATGGTATGTTGACATTACATTTATCCGCGTACATAGTGCTATGAAACCGAAAAAGTCATTTATTTTATTTAAATCATAAAAGACAAAAATTTGTTTTGTCACTCTGGAAATTGGACGTTTATTTTCTGTTGCATTTTTTGGCTACCGCGTCACTATTATCTTACGGATGCTTTATCTTATTTTCTTGAATATACTCCTGTTTATTGGTTGTTATATAGCTGGATGCATACCTATATCTTTTAAAATACCTGTAGTGAGTTTTTGTGCTAACTGTTGTGCAATTTGTTTTGTATGTAAGAAGCACGTAAGTGAATCTGCTTTATGAACAATCTTTAATCAATGATTAAACGATCCTGAAAGTACTTACACACTTCCTGAGGTTAAAATAAAGCTATGAATCAGTGTGAAGAATTATTAATAGGGTCTAGAGTAAAACGTGTCTGGGGGTCAGGGTTAGGCGAAAATGCGACAATTCAGCGGATATTAAGGCGAAAATTCGGCGGATATTTAGGCGATAAGTCGGTAATTTGTCGACAAAACGGCGAAGAAGGGGAAAATCCGCATTATTTCCCCCGGACTGGCGAAAAAGGCGACATTCTGATGCGTTTTCCCCTTTGTTCGCCTTTATTTCCCCTTTTTGGGTTGCTTGGGTTAGGGTTTTCATCAGGATCTGGACGCGCGCTATTTATAAAGGACAATGGTATTTTTCCTCGCTAAGTACACCATATTGTTTTGATCGTTCATCACGTATCAAGGATACTGTTTACACTTTAGTCGAATTTATCAGTCAAGGTATCCGATTAGAGTATTGTTTCTGTTTCTAAAGCAGTTTATCGTCGGTACTTTTGAGTACATTCTCTTCTATTGTTTGTTAGTACTTTTGGTTCAAACAATTTACAGTTTTCCCATTTTTTTTTAACATGGATCATTTTTATCTTTGGGTGCTATTGCATCCAGTTCTTTTTTAAAAAAACCTCTGGTGACTGGACAGTGCGAAAAATGCAATTACCAACGTCTGGGTTGTCGATTTCCCGTTGAAATCGGCATGCAGTGCGATGAGTGCAAAGACTGGTACCACGAAGTTTGTACAACCTTAACGCCTGCGGCTTTTAGACGGTTCAGTAAAAACGGTTGCTTATGGCTTTGTCGGCAGTGCTGTTCGGATGCAAACAGCTTGATAACCGAGACCATCTCAATGGTAAACGCTGCAAAAAATGTGTTTTGGCAAGCGTAGTCGGGACACATCGGACAACACTCGCTCTGTCGACACGCAAATTAGTGTGAAGCAAACTCAAGTGAGTCCGGAAACTAATATCGACCAAAGGAGGAAAGATAGTCTCCAAAGAGGTCTGTCTTAGCTAAACACTCAAGAAAAGAAGTTTCTCCTACCTTCCGTCTTCTAAATGGTATCCAGCAGGAAACGCCTAGAAGCCGCATTCGCAAGGCTCAATCAGTTTATAGCGTGAAGCATCCTGACTTCTCAAGTCGTCAACAACCCTACGGAATCCCACAGTATGTTTGACGTGACTGTGGTTGCTACACCAACCAACGTTGAAGAATGGGTACAAGAATCGACATAATGATATAAAATGGAATCGTGTCCACATAAAATTAGTCAAGAAATTGAAGACTGATCACAGTGACGAATTAGTTATTTCCCATAGAATCAAGGAAAGTGAAAAACTCGTTTTGAGCATGACATTGTGCTGATAAAACAGCTATTTAAACAACTTATGCCTCAAAATATCTCCGGAGTCACCTTGATAAAGGTATATAGACTAGGTAGTCTAGCGAACTTGAAGCCTAATCAATCCGAACTACTTAAAGTAGTATTCAAATCTAATGAATGTTAATTAATTTTGCAGAATTGACGTAAATTAAAGGGTTCAGGAGTTTTTCCCTTAAGGACTTTAATGCATCAATGGTAGACTGGAAAAATCTGAGAACTGAATTGTCAGATAATTCATTTGAGCAGGAACTAGTTGATGAGGTTATCACATGTGCCCTAGTGCAACATGTGAAAGAAGCGACTAGGTACGACCCGGACTCTGAATCATCCTTACTAGATCTTATATTGACTCACTGTGAGAATGATGTTGCGAACCTCGATTACATGCCACCCCTAGGTAAAAGTGATCATGCAGCTCTAACTTTTGACTTGCATATAACTGTCAATCACGAGCACGCGTCAGCTCAATCCAGATCTAACGTCTGGAAAGCAAACATACAAGATATCATGCACTCAGCATCGTCAGTAGATTGGACAATAGAGCCAGAGTCCTCAATTGAAACGGCTTGAGACACATTTCGAGATTTATACTTAAAAGTTACCTCACCCCACATCCCTTGAACTACATCAAAGGGGCCGAGAAACTCTCCACTATGGTTCAGTACGGAGATCCGTGTCCTTCTCCGTAAGAGAAGAAAAATGTGGGATAGATTTAGGTGCCAGGGAAGTCCTACTCACTGCCTTCTTGAGGCATTACTGTTGTTTACGAAATTGAGAGGACGAAAAGCGAATGTCCGGCGCTTTAACCGGGTTGGCTGACACGTAGAGTCGACCTAGGGGAGTTGGAAATCCCTGATTCCAAACCAATGGCGCACATGGGCCCCAGCATTCTGAGTGAACAAATGGCGTATGAACCAATCGTTCGTCACCAGCTACCATGGGACTGCATCTCCTTACGATGCCGCACTGCCTTGTGGATCAGACCTTCAGGTCGAAGGCTCCGAGTGTGGCCCCCTAAGAAAACCACCTGTTTCGGTTTGGGTACCCGGGGATTATCTCAGCCCTCACACATATCGAATGAGATCTGTGTGTTGCATATATATTTGGTGCCTCCTTGTACCAATATCTGTGTGTTAAAATAAAAATAAAAAATAATAATATCATCATCGGTCTTGTTATATGCTGACGATGTCAAGATACGGAGAGCGACACGAATTAAGGGTGATAGCATAGAACTCCTAAATGACCTGAAGAAATTAGCTGAATGGTCTCAAACCTGGAAGTAATGTGATGCATATTGGTCATCGAGGTAAAAATATATACACGATGAATAACACTGAGCTACCTGTCGTCCAGACATATAATGACTTAGGAGTCGTCGTTAGCCAAGACTTAAAGAGTACTGCACACTGCTGTGCAATAGCCGCCAAAGGTTTTAGAACCTTATGGTCAACACGTAGGGCTTTTAGTCATTGTCGACGCTAAAACGTTTTTGACTTTGTATACAGCGTTCGTACTTCCGAAAATTGAGTACTGCATACAGGTGGCTAGCCCCTGCTTAAAAAGGGACAATGAGCTTTTGGAAAAGGTTCAGAGAGCAGCAACCAAGCTGATTCCCGGAATAGCGAAGCTTTCGTATGATGCTCGACTGGCCAAGCTAAACCTATTCCCGTTGTCATATCGCGGAACTAGATACGACTTGATTACAGTTTTCAAATTACTTAGTGCCTAATTCGCACCTGATATGCCCTCATTTTCCTTGTCTTCCAAAACAGAGAATTTACGAGGACACTCCAAAAAAGTTCACAAGCCCAGGACAAATTACTTGTCAGTTGACTATCGACTTTCCCATCGAATCATCAACGAGTGAAATTCATTACCTCAGCACATGGTTGAGGCTCCATCGGTCGACTCTCTCAAAAGAAAGTTGGATCAACTGAGAGACCACCATTGCCAGGACTAACATAGGCCATTAAGCCTACTGTCATCTCCAAACTGAAACTGATCTAACATCAGCCATGATGCCAAAATGCTTTTTAACCATAGGGGTGGATGAATTTCACGCCATAGCTCGAGATTTACTGATGTAACTCTGATCATCCTGATCTAGAATGAATCAGGTTAAGCGTCTCTAGTACTACCTTTCCGCTCATCCGTACAAAAGGAACGCCCTTTCTGTTAATCAGAGTTTAAGACAGAGTGAGCGATTGGCACGATCTCTACTTAACTGCCTGTGTTAGCTCATAAATATGGTTCACCAATTCCAGGGCATCACAAAGAGGTGCGTGTCGGTCTTCGTTCTGACACGATGTAATTATTTCGATTTTATCAACAGGTTGTACACCAAAATAGCGCTTTTCTGGTTAAAGTTGGGAAGTCTTTCTATACTTAGAAGACACTATCAGATGCTTACAGAATTCTACTGGTGGAGAATTTATAGGGGATTAGAGAGGTTAAAAAACCGTACATATCCCTATTGCTGATTAGGAGTGATAAAATAGATAGTTTTATGCCACCACGTTAACAAAGATGTTTTTCTAAAGGGCTTTGTAAATTTCAGTGAACTTTTTAACCACAACCCTTGTTTAACAAATGATTGGAAAACATGGTCCTGTCTAGCGCATTAAAGTCAGTAATGATTTCGGTTTTTTTAACATGCAATGCAGGTGGTAACATTCAGATATTTGGTAGCAAGTGTATATGTGGGTGTACTATACTAACATAAACCAACCTACCTCTTTTGTGTTCATCGTTAACGGATTTTTCATAATCTGCGCAAAACATTATTATCCGATCACATTCAAAGCCTAGCTGGTAGAGAACCTATAGCTTTATGGTTACCACATACATTTTAAGGTTGGTTTTCCCAACCACATTCTGAAGTGGGTATAAATTCTTGTTCTGTGACTAGAATTTTGTATATATTGATCCACAGGTATTCGGCTATTCACTGTACCATTACGGTAAAATTTATCCGCTTTATATTCTATTGTAGTTGATTGCATGCATATTTTATGATCTGCTGGAATGTATTTTCTGAGTTTTGTATTATTTATTACATCTCACGAGTCAGTTACCATTTATTAACTTGAAGGTATGTATATCTAACTTAATTATAGTCGAAAATTCGTATACTAACTATTTTTGGTGCTGGTCTACTTTTGGGCGCTGCATTAGTTGTCGTCATTCCCGAAGGCATTGCAGTTATTTGCAGTCCACATAAAGATCAACATTCTAATTTTATTTCGAATAAAGATAACCACTTAAATCATCCCAATTCACGTGTAAGTTATGAGAAAATCTTTTTTTTATTATTCACAAGTAAGTTTTGTGTGTAAAATAACTTCTTGCTCAGTTGCTTAATCTCTTTTACACGATAAGCTTAATATTCAAATGCTGATTCGCTTCATCATAAATGATGACTGGAGGTTCTATCTTGTATTGCAACTTGAAATTAGTTGATTAAGGTTTAACGCCATGATGTAATGGATACGAATCAAATGCTAAACTTCTAGACTACAAATTAAAGACTTGATTTATGCTTTGATTGTGAATAGTGGTATCCTACATCTTTAAAGTGTAACTATGTAATAAAATAAATCGGACTGACATTAACAACTTAAGTTTTACAGTTTGAAGGTACCACAAATTAAACTAAAATGGTCGATTTATTAACGGTATTCTATCCAACTATGGTGGTAATAAACAATTCATACATTCGTTGATTCACTCACTTCCTTTACCCGAATGAATTTTAAGGGCTGTTCAAAGTATAAAAAGATCTTATTCCTGTCACGTTATACTTCAAATTAAATGATTGAATTCTACAACTAATTTAATGGAAATCAAATAAATTTATGTAATTATAGTAGAAAAAAAGTAATAGGTCAAGAATATTAATTTAATTTGTAAAGGCACAAATCAATCGAGAAGACTTGAAAACTCAAATGGTTTCTAAGCAAAGATGGATAGTGGCTAGCAGTGGAATCCAGGACTCGCGTTTCGTCCTGAAATTGATCAGTCTCTTATTGGCATATGTACATACTGTGCGTATGCCTCAATTTCAGTCCAAAAACATCAATGGGAACATTCAAGTAAAACAATATCAAGTGAATTAAACTTCAACCCATTGCACAAGCAAGTGGATATCAGGACTCAGTAGCTAAGTGGATAACGCGATGGCGTTTGAAGCGAACGGTACTGAGTTTGAGTCCCAGAGTGAACATCAACCCTGAGATGCAGGTACATCCAGCTGACGAGTCCCAAACAGGACGAAACGCGAGTCCTGGATTCCACTGCTAGCCACTATCCATCTTTGCTTATAATGCTTGTAAATTAAGGCAATATCGAGGCATACGCACAGTATGCACATATGCCAATAAGAGACTGATCAATTTCAGTCCAAAAACATCAATGGGAACATTCAAGTAAAACAATATCAAGTGAATCAAATGGTTTCTGTTGGGATATTCAGGGAAATATCCCAAAAATTATCCTGTTAAGGCTAATGCTATCCTTGGACATGAAATGGTATAATCTTATTGGTCAATATTTATTTGACGTTTTATTTTCCTGTTGGCCATTATTGTACAATGTTATCTTCTATTTTATGGTACGTTGTGGTCTGCTTGACTGGTATATAAACAAAGTATGTTTGAAATATAATGATTCATATATCCGAGGCTGTGACTTGTGTTCTGGACTTAACTGGCTGGGTTAGATAGGGAAGCGGGACCAATCGGAACCCTAGGTCGTTCTACGTGTTTGCGCGTCTTTGGTCCGATCAATAATTCGCTACCCCTTAATCAGCAGCATTATTTTTCACGTTATAACAGTTTCCAAAGAAAATATTTCGATCATATCTCAAACTTTTTAAGAGATTACAAATCCTTATACGACGATTTTCCAAACAATAAAAAAGAAGTAAGAAAGCCTTTCGATAAACTTAGACTATTAAAAACTATTACTTGTGACTAGTATATGAAGCATCAGCCAGCTCTTGTTATGTGTTGGTGAATTGAAGGTTTGATAAGTTATGGTTTGCACTTGGGATAATTATTTCTAAGTAAATTTAACCGAATCAAAGTATCTGTTGTCTTTAAAAAGAGACTCACTATTCTGAGATTATTTAACTTTATCATTCGTGTAAGGAATATTCTTTGGTGTAGAGAGTTCCTGTTAGTTTCTACAGTATTAAATCTACGTTAATAGTTACTTATTTACGCTTGTCACCCTTCATGAAGGAACATAGGCCGCTCACCAGCATTCTCCATCGAACTTTGTCTTGCGAAGTCTTTTACAGTTGTTCCCAAGTGCTATTCATCTTTTCGATGTTTATCTCCGTTTCCCGACTCAATGTGTTCTTTAATCTTCCTCATTTCCTTTTCCGTTAACGATTCCAAGTTAGAGATTATGTCGTAATGTAGTTTGATAGTTTCCGCAATGCATGTTCTATCCAATTCCAGCGTCTATTCATAAGATCCATTCAATTAGAAGCTGGTTTGTTATCTCCCACAGTAGACTGTTCCCGATGGTATTCGACTAACAGACATTCACTATCTTGAATAGACAATTGTTTATAAATACTCGTACTATTTTGATGATGGTTGTAGTAGTTCTTCAAGTATTTAACTAATAATTACACATTTTAATCACTATTTTGATGCAATGCTAACCGGTGTTGGAGATGGTTGGAAGAAAGTTAGGGGCGGCCAAACCAAAACGTGGTATCAGTGCCTGAAGTCACTAACTTCTCGTGTAAGCCATGTTGGTAGATGCAGACTACTTGGTTGGGGTCCGCGTGACAATCTTAACCAATGGTTGGAGACTCTTGGTGACATGGCTCAGAATCGATCATAGTGGTGTTGGTGTATACACTCTGTGTCTTCTCTTAAACTAAGAGATTAAAATCGCTTCATATGTTTCTTCCTACGAACCAATTCTCTCCCTGTACTATATCCTTATCTGCAATCTTTCTTTTATATATTACCACCTCTGAATTAACTACTTTTATGAATCCGGTGTCCATCTTGTTGTGTTAATGAGGTATGGCAACTTGGACCGATGCATATATGTGCCTGGTCCTACGTTGTAGCTGACTGGCTGATTTTGATGCTTACTTTTGATTTACCATACTATGAAATCGTCCACTTAGTGTACAGTCTTTTGAATCGCGTCTTTATTAGAAGATACCTTTAGAATGTTATTTTCCTTCATTTCCCTCTTTATTAATCTTCTTTTGATCACATTACGTTATATGATTGTTTTCATTACATTTTTTAGAGTTTAAATATGATAGATACAATAGAATCAACAAATGAAAAACATCTTCCATCTGTAATAAATAAAGACAATGATCAAATGAAACAAAAAAATAATATTAACAATGAAAATAATCATGCTTCAAATGAAGATCATCATTCTCATAATGATAATAATAGTAGTAGTAGTAGTTATATTCATCAAAAAGTTGGTATTGCATTATTATTAGGTTACCTATTCATGTTATTAGTGGATCAAATGAGTTATACCATATTAGAATTGACTTGTTGTCAAACTGTATTATTTGGATTAAAAAATTTATGTTATCATTCTATATTGTATATACCATTAATGAATAGATTTAATAAGAATAATAGTAATAATACCAGTACAGTTATCAATAACTCAATGAATACAACGAACTCAACTTCTAATAATACCAATAATCTATCCAATGAAACATCAATTAATAATAATAATAATAGTTCTAATTGTTCATCAATTAATTCAATTCAATCAATTAATCATAAAGGACTTATTGTTACATGTGGTTTAGTGATTCATTCATTAGCTGATGGATTAGCAATTGGTTCAGCATTTGCATTAAATCAATTACAATTAGAATTGATTTTATTTTTAGCTATTATTTTACATAAAGTAAGTAAGATTATTTATTTAATTATTTATTTATTTATGCAAAAGCGACAAGTCCCTTCTATGAATTTCGATGAAACAATGAGATCAACTTGGTATTCTCATTGTTCTATCGATATTTATTAATGATTATACGACTGTTTAGTCAGTGAATCCAATTGTAGGGCATAATATTATGAATTACAAAAGAGAATATTTACTTACTTACTTACGCCTGTTAACCCTCGTAGAGGAGCATAGGCCGAGCAATCCTTTCCAGTTTTTATTCATCCTTTTCATATCTGTTTCTAATTCTCGACATAGTGTATTCTTTGACTTTCCTCTTTTCTATTTCTATTCAAGATTTCATGTTAGCGCTTACCTCATGATACCATTTGGTGATTTCCGTAATGTATTTCCTAGCCACTTCCAACATCTTTTCCTGATTTTCTTTTCAACTGGAAGATGGTTTGTTCTTTCCCACAACAGGCTGTTGTTAATGGTATCCAGTCAATGGAAATTCATTGTCTTACGTAGAAAACTGTTGAGAAATACTTGCACCTTTTTGATGATGGTTGTGGTATTTGTAGAAGATTCAGCTCCGTATAGTAGAACTGACTGTCTTGACGTTCGTATTGAAGATTGTGACTTTGATATTGATTGATAGATAGTTGTTTTGAGTTGTATATTTTGTTTGTTCAATTGTGGAAATGTGGTCCTTCCTTTGCCAATCCTCTCTTTTACGTCTGCATCCGAACCTCCTTGTTCATTGATGATGCTTAAAGGATAATATATGTATATATAATGTTCTAAGTAGATAAGCTTTGAAACGTTTGGTAAAAGAGTTCTTTTTTTTCTAACGTTGTTCTATGTAATAATAAATGCAGTTCAATTTATCTGTTCGTGCTATTATCTACGATTCAATAAACTAATCCATCCAGTTAATTGTGTTGGGCATTCTTATTTTCATAAATCATATCCATTAGCCCCCAAATGCCCTGATACGGCCGAGCGTAGTGAGAGTTACCTCTCTCGAAATGCTCTCTCATGGCCACACGTATACAGTCACTGTCAGACAAGTTCTACTCACTGCTTTCTCATGATGAGCCTGCTGTTTACGAAATCGAAAGGACAAAAAGTGTATTTTTGACACTTTAACCGGGTTGGATCCACCTAAGGGAGTTGGAAAACTCTGATTCCAAACCAATGATGTACATAGGCTCCGGAATCATGAGGGAGCGAATAGCGTATTGTTGGTCACCGGTTATTATGGGACTGCATCTCCTGACGTTACTCCACTGTCTTATGAGTTAGACCTTTTTCGTCAAAGGCTCGGGATGTGGCCTCCTATGAAAACCACCTCCTTAAGTTTCGGCGCCTGTGGAGTATCCCAGCCCTCACACAATTTGAATGATGAAGGGTGATGCGTATCTCTTCGGTGCCTCGTTGTGCCAAACTTTGATTTCTTTAAATAGAAAAATAAACCCATTTACAAAGTGTGAAGTTTTATGTTGTGTACTCAACTTCCTACTGTACTGTTTTTACGATGGTTAGAGATTTTACACGGTTTCTTAAACTTTCCATATTAAAATTAGGTAGTTATGCAGTGAGTACATGATTTTATTGTATTTACAAAAATAACTATATATTGACCTTGTTTTAAATCATTACTATTTCTTTTTTTAAGATACCAGCCGCTTTTGGTTTATCATGCTTTCTATTACATGAAGGATTTACACGTGATCGAATTCGTTTACACATGATCGCTTTCTCACTTTCTTCACCATTGGCTTCATTTCTCACATATTTCTACCTCTCATTATCCTCAGCTGATACTGTAAGTTTAATGATTCTTGTAAATTATGTTTTTTTATTTATGAGAAGGGGTTTTTTGGTGGATATTATAGTAATTTCTGTTGGGGTGATCCAGAAAACTCTCAAAAGACAAGAAAGGCTCAAGAAGTATTAAGAGGCATCTTATCCAATCAGCGTTCACTTAAACATTTAGCCAGAAACATCAAGAAAGTGAGTTCACACGTAGAATTTCTGATTGGCTGATTACTATAGTGCTACTATGTTTAGTAACATTCCAGAATTCTCGGGAAACCCAAGGACATCTAAAATACTATAAAAACCCTATATTTTCTATACTAAAAGGAACCTTTGGAGTAAAGTGCTTGGCACATATTTTGCGCCCTTTCTCTCGTGTTCAGGTCGCTGTATAGTTCTAGCTTGGGGGTTACGAGGATAGATTAAGAACCGAATACAGCGTTCAATTAGCAAGACTTATCAATTTCAATAGTTGAGATCATGAGTCAGTTGAAGCTAGACCACCATGGAAAACTTGGGAGCACTGAACGGTCGTTTCGTCCGCACTCTGGGACTCCTTAGCAGTGAGAATCCATAATCCCGCCACGCGAAATTCGAATCCAGAACCTATCATTCTAGCGCACGAGCGCTTAACTTCTAGATCACTGAGTCGGTATCCAACGGTGTTAATGTTTAACTTCAACCAATCCACGAAATTGATCCACTGTTCCATTATTGTGTTTTGCACGAATTATTCTTTATTATTTATGTCTCTACTTAATTTTTATACTTTTCACAATTGTTTTGTATAACTGAATTACAATAAATCGTTAGTATTCATCACGCAATCGTTAGATCATCATACTAAGTTCGCATGTTTTTTGAAAAAAAATCGATTTTCAATCAAATCCCTTGTTGGCCAGGTAAATAATCACAAGTTCCTGTTTTATTATTCATACTCAAATCTCATATGAATTAGATCAACTATACTTGCATAATCATAACACTGTGTATATATGTTGCATGTCAAGTGATTGATTCAATCTTATTAGATGGAAGAGGTTATATAACTGTAATAAGCAAAAATAATTATCCGTTAAAGTTGAAAAGATGTATTTAAGTAGTTACGAGACTTTATAAGAGAATTCATGAAATCTTTTAGTAAAAAAGTCAATGTGATAATCGGAACAAGTAAGAATCAAAAGAGATGGATAGTAACACTTCAGCAAATGTTTTGGAAGGAATAATATGAATCAAAGTTCAATTATATATCAGTATAAGGTTGTGGAGACTATTAAGTTATTGATTGATATCATGAACTGGTTGGTGTTAGATCACCATTGAAAACTTGGTGGCACTGGATAGCCGTTTCGTCCTATCGTGGAACTCCTCAGAAGTGCTCATCCACGATCCCGCTCGCGGGATTTGGACCCAGAGGGCCTTCAGTCTCGCGTGCGAGCGCTTAACGTACTAGACCACTGAGCCAGCATCCAACGGTGTTAATGTCTAACCTCACCCACTCCACGAAATCGTGCGACAATCTTCTATTGTACTGAGGTAGATACCTGTCTTTACCCGACACGGATTTGCTCCACTGCTCGTAGCTTCTCATTAGAACTCCGAGAATTCCCTCACGAAGCTAGTCACTATTGAGCACATGGTGATTATCAGTATAGGATTGTGGATATTATTCAATTCAATTATATAATCTACTCTCATATCAATGAGAGGGTCGCACTCCTACAATTGAAGAACATATGGAACTCAAAACAACTTTCAACTAATATCAAAGTGAGAATCTTCAATACGAACGTCAAGGCAGTTCTACTGTATGGAGCTGAAACTTGGAGAACTACAACAACCACCATCAAGAAGGTACAAATATTTATAAATAGCTGTCTACGCAAGATACTCAACATCCATTGACCGGATACCATCAGCAACAGCCTTTCGTAGGAGAGAACAAACCAGCTTCCAGCTGAAGAAGAAATTAGGAAAAAACTATGGAAATGGATAGGACATACATTACGCAAATCATCAAACTGCATCACGAGGCAAGCTCTAACTTGGAATCCTGAAGGGAAGTGGAAAAGAGGAAGGCTAAAGAGCACGTTACGTTGGGAAATAGAATCAGATATGAAAAGGATGAATAACAACTGGAAAGATCTGGAAAGGATTGCCCAACATAGCGTTGGATGGAAAGTGCTGGTGGGCAGCCCATGTTCCTTCACGAGGAGTAACAGGCTTAAGTAAGTAAGTAAGTAACTCTCATATCAATAACTCGTATATATTTACATTTTAAAATATACTTCTGTTTCTTTTTTTCTTAAAGGATATTGATACAGCTTCAACAAGAACAGGGATAGCTCTTTTATTATCAGGTGGTACATTTCTTTATGTAGCAGCTACACATATTCTACCAGAATTAATCAATTCATCAAATACTAGTAATATTATTGAGTTAAATACTATCAATGATACTACAAATATTAACAAACAAATAAGAAATCCTAATTTATATTTATTCAATGAATCATTAAACAATACACCAGGACATCATGCATTATACACCGTAGATAATAGTCATGAATCAATTATTATGTATAATTATCCAAAATCAAATAATGATTATATGAATCCTATCTCACATGTTCATCGATTAAGTATCATTGAAGTGATTGTATTAATTACTGGTACAATAATACCAATTCTATTCTCTGCGAATCATTCTCATTAATGTAAGAATGAATGATACTACTAATAATAACCTTCCAGTTTATCAAAAATCAATTCATCCATCTATTCATAGTTGACTGATTGATTGATTGATTTGTAGTTAAGTTAATTTCTCATTCTTATTGATAGAAAAGAAGAAAGAGAAAATCATTCTGCAGGGATTTTTTGAATTTTTGTGATCCTTTTCTGTAAATCATCATATTATTTATGTAAGTTGTTTGGGTTTCCCCCCATTTCAATACTGTGATATAAATATGTATGTATGTATACATGCACACACACACCAACTACATACTGTTCTTAGTAGTTTCTCTTTTCTAAAGGAGTAGTATAGTCAATTAATGTATATTAATAATTTTATTTTGTATATGGATAGATTACAATCAGCTCTCTTGTTTGTCTATGGATTATTGTATCTTATTTCTGATGCATCATTAAGGTTTTTGAATATTTCTCAAATAATAATAAGAAGAATGATAAATCTCGATTATCTTGTTTTTCTTTATTTGGAAAAAGTGCATATTTAAATTATTCTGTTGATTTTAATGAAACAGGTTAATTACCTATAGTCAGAAAACTGTCTCCAATTATTATTAACAGATGTGTGTTGTGAGTTATATTTGTTGTCAAGGAAGTACATTTCTTCAATATTTGATAATTAGGGAGCTAGCCCGATCGTTGCTGCTACCTTGACGTGGTGGTCAGGTTTGCCTATCGTGATGAACCAATCGAACTATACACCTCGCTTTATCCTACGGATATCCGTCTCAGGCGGTAAGGTCTCAACAAGTACGGAGCTAACACGAAGATTACAAAATGGTCGTGTGTGACCGACCCGAAGCAGTTGTTTTTTGGGCACTGTAGTCACACTCTCAGGTCACTAAGACCACCTCTAACTCAGTCTGTTTTCAGGTACCTACAGAAGAACTCTTCCACGCTGTTGTCAACCGAGAAGTGATAACTGCCCTCATACCTCTAACAGCATTCAATATCACTGTATTCATAGGATGCTAGCATAAAAACCCATCTATCAAAAAATCGATGTTAATTTCCCACAAAAAGACAGATAAAATCTAAAACTTATATATCAATTCTTGGGAAACTCGGCTTAATTTCTTTGGAGAGTATCAATCAGTCATTTTACGACAAACTTATATAGTTCTATTAGTCACATGTTTTTAAACTCATTAATACGACGTTTAAGGATATTTTCTAATTCAGATCCTCATCAGGCTACACTCTAATATACACGGTAGTATTTACATGAATATATGAGAAACATTCTGGTATGATCATGTGAGTTGTGGATCTGAATAGTGGAAATTAACGTATTTTCAGATGTAAGATAAGATTTTGTTGGTCCATCGGTCTTGCAATAAAAATACGGTAAGGTTTTAAAATGAGTTATTTTTAGTGACTGTTATGGCTTTAGGTTGCTGTCGATTTTTACCCTGTGCTAATTGTTGTCCTTGACTGGAAGAGATTAGAGAACAGCGTATTTATCGATCGATCCAATGACACGTAAACACACACGGACGGCCTAGAGTCTCGATTGGTCCCACTTCCCTGTCTAGCTCAGTTAGTTGAGTCCAGAATACAAGTCACAACCTCTGAGATATGAATCATTATATTTCAAACATACTTTGTTTATATACCAATCAAGCATACCACATCGTACCATAAAAACAGAAAACAACATTTTGTACAATATTCAACAAGTGAACAGATATCGACCAATAGAAAATGTCCATCTAAAGTCCAAGGACACCATTGGACTTAACATGATAATTATTGGTCTATTCCTCCGCATCCACAACAGTGACAAAAAACGAAAAGGTTTAGTGAAAGTAAATTCTATGGGAGCGTTACAAATAATTACAGTGAAGTCTATTTCGGTGTTGACTTCACAACAGAGCACGAAAGAAGTGATAAGTTACATTCTTTGAATCTAGATATCTCTCAATGATGTCATAGAATCCGCCAAATATATAGGAAATGAGTATGGATTATTCAATGCCTGGATATTTATAGCTTTTATCCCATAGGTTAAGAAAATCCCTCAAGATACACGTTAATCAAATTTGTTATTCTGTGTTATTTGTATGTGATATGTGGGCGGGTTTTTGGTGTGGAAATATATTTACGTTGTGGTCAGGCCAATTACGTGTTCTTGATTTGAGTTGTGTTGATGTCCTGTAGAATAGACACTAGGAGGGAATCTAGTGTAGATATTCCCCTAAGGTAAATTAACGTCCCATATGTGTAAACCTGAAAACCCAACGGTTATAACACTAAGCAAAGTAAAACCGTGCGTTATAACATTATGAAATAAAGATTTTTTATACTTGATGACTGCCTGATTTTGAATTCCAAATACAATATGTTTGTTCGGGCTCATTTAGTTCTTCTTGGTCGAAATAGCGTTGTTTCTGGGGTTCCTAGTTTGTTTGGCAATTCGATAACTTCTAATCGCTAAATTGGTGTCACGATAGAGCCTCTGATGGATTAATTGGACATACTTTCAGGATTTGATTCTTTTATGGATTATATGGAAAAGTTCGAAATTTGAACTATGGCTAAGGAAGATGTTGAGGATACTCATATTGTGTCTCATTTCCTTACGTTCATCGGAAAAAAAGCCCACAGTTCATTAGAAACTTTTTCATTTCCAGAAGAGCCTATTTAGCTTCTTTATGCAACTCCCAAAGGAACTGTGGTTGTATTGGTCCTAACCGCTTAATCCACAATGCTGAACATGAGGTAAATGGATATTCAACGATTAACACAAAAGAAGTCAACAATGGGGAAGGCGGGAAGAATTAATTAATTCAGTCGGATGGCATTACTCGGCCTCGCAAATATGGTCACCCTGTATAACCTGTCTTTATTCACCTTAAATATAATGTTAACCCAAATGTCTTCTTTAGAAATTTCAGATATTATATTGCTACTTGTCACGATACGACAATTCAGTGTAGACAGTCATTTGACTTCTGTGTAAGATCTTATAGATTAGGTAGTCACATCATCGCAAATCCACTATATTAGGATTTGGTCTACTATTAGAGCAGTACTAATAATGGACCAGACCGTAATTCTACAAAACCACTACTAGACATTGTAAAGCATACAAAATTCGAATGCGTTAAAGGAGGATATTTTCAGTAAATGATTCATCAGGACACCAGGACTTCCACTACGTCATCCCAATGCAGTGCATACTCAAGAGAATGCAAGTAATTCACTAAGGAGTTGTGAAGAGGAGCACAAGTTTGGTAAACGTTTGTTCCGTGGGAAATTTCACTCATGTAATTCTTGTATATTTTGTAATTCTAAATGCTTTAAATGTGGCGAAATTGGACACACAAACCACTATTCATTTCTCTGTAAGTGATATTAATTTCGTAATTCTGATCCTAATAAGTTGAGTATTTTTAATGGCCATTTATTTATGTCTACAATTTCGAAAAGCAGTGTAAAGCCACATAGTATTCCAGAATTAAATGTTACTTAGAGTCCTTGTGAGACAAAAGTTTCGAATCAACCGACTTCTTATAGGATTTCTCATGTTATTGTATCAGATATAGTTTCTCCTAACGATTCACATATTTCTGATGGAATGTTCTATTAATCAGAGAAAAAATATGTTTAATAAATCAAATCGTGATCAAAAACTTGATGAAGTTTTGATAGATGCTGATTTTCCCAGTGATCCATTATTTTCTAATGGAATTATTAATAAATTCGGGGAAAATATTTCAGAAGAATCAAATCCTGACATTACATCAAATGTTATTCGTCCTGACAATAGATTTATCTCTAGTGATATCCCTAATGAATATGAAAAAAATGTTCTTAATGAGTCGAATTCTGGTCACGTTTCCGAAGCTATTGTATCAGATGTTGGATATTCTCAAAACCAATGTATAATGGGTAGAATCCCTTTTCAGTGTTATAATGAGTCACGAAGCAATTAGAGGATCCGATTGCCCAGGGCAGAAAATCCAAGTCGAGTTTAAGATTATCCTAACGACTATGAGGCAGGCATATATACAGCATAAAATTGTCCTTGAGAAACGTTACAATATAGCATATTAAAGAGACAACGAACTAATGACATTTTGGTTTAGAAGAGTCTATGTTCATGGAGAATATCGAGGTAATGTGCCAGAGTATGGTAGATGTTCGTGACGTCATTTTCTGTCGTTTGAGATTTTTTGATAGAACAGACCCCGACGGCAGTCCCGTTGATCTTCAGAATCCCGTCGTCGGGTGCGTCCAGTTCATATGCGTGTCGTTTTGAAATGTGACAAGCCATGCTAGCACCTGTTGGGGAAGCTTAGACATGAAAAGCTGTTTAATCTGGCCCTTATCAAAGGTCTGTTGACCAATGAATTTGTAGAATTATGGTCTACTATGATATTAGTACTGCTCTAATAATAGACCTAATCCTAAATTTGTAGATTTGTCGTGATATAAGATCTTACGTGGAAGTCACATCATCGACTACACCAGCTCACTGTATCGTATCAATTACCAATACATGATGTAGAACAAGGTTAGTCTAGAGAAGGAACAATATATTTAATATGAATAGGAGATATAAGGTAACATTCAGCAGAGACCACGCCTGTATGGCCGAGCCATGCCACTCGATCAACTCCAGACCATTCAATTCATTCTTCGCGCCTTCTCCATCGTTAGGTATTTATCCGCGTTAAATATTGAATATCTATTCTCTGAGTAGTCTCGTGTTCAGCTTTGTGGATTGTGCGGTTATTGTCCAATGCCACTACACTACTCTCCCACCAGAATCAACGTGATGTTGGTTCGATACCGAATTGGATGGGATCGTCGTGCGCCGAAGGTTACCAAGACTAGGAAGAATCCTCTGGTATGTGATGATAAGCTGAAAGATAAATCAAAAAGAAAGCGGCAGCATCTGGTCGGGAAATACATGTAATAATTTTAAGATATCTGCCTTCATGCTTAAAACGCTTGAAATGAAAATTTGGGTGGAGATTATTTGAGCTATAAAAAATGGGATTACAATAATAATAACAATAATAATAACAATAATAATAATAATAATAATAAAACGATGCGTGTTAATAGCCGTTGGTTAATAACTTAACGTATAGGTAGTAAGTATTTTGTGTTTAGAAATATTAAAAGCAATCAATATTATAGAAATGTTAGTACTGGTATAAGTTTTGGTTTAGATTATAAAATCAAATAACGTTCATGCTAGTAAGTTGTCCATGAGTTGATTTTCAATTGCATTGGTATTAGTAGACTAACTGAAGGAACATGAGTATTACCGTGGAGAAGAATTCCAATTAAAGTTCCAGTTAGTTTGATACGGTTTATTTAGTTACGGGGAGATTTTCTCAACCTCATTTTTACTTGACCGTGATATAATTTAGTAATATTACTAATACACATGAGTGGTTATCAAAACAAAATTTAAATACGTGAGTGATGATTATATGAATTTTGGACAGATAGCTAGGAACAAATCGTTAAACATGAGTGTATTCGTAAGGGACATGCTCCAGACTCAATGTTCTGATCTGCGATAGACTATTTATTTATATTTATACTTGCCGGCTGATGGTGCATACAAGTTAGTTGCACGTATGCAGGCAGAATACGATTTAATTGAGATATAGTGGTTATAAGTTATTAAAATCAGTTAAGCCTATGGGTCATATTACGAAGTGATGTGGTGCTGCAAGATATATTTAGCTAAATAAGTTTTTACAAGATGATTAATAGTGAGTGATGCTCATGTGATTATCAGGGAGAACATAAGTTGTAACCAAGGGGAGTACACTCCCAACTCATGTCTATGATAATGGCTTGAACCTTAGTCAGTGTTGGGGTAAATTCGACATTGATGTTTTCAGTTTGCAGGAGATTTGCTCGACTGCTTATACTGATTATTTGCATGCATGATTGTGTCGCTAAACCATTAATTAGACTGACAAGGTTTTGAGATATTTACTGAATGAACAACTGATAGAGAAACATACTGTAATCACCTGTAGTGAATGAAGATAAAAGAAAAACAACACTAGTGATAATTATAAGTCAATTTGCTGACCGATTTTGTTAATAGTTTCATTAATTTTATCAATCATATTACGTGATTGTCAAGTCATGACAATGCTTTATGACGATATCCTGAAACTATTAAATTTAACTAGTTATAGTGTTGATTGAGGATTGGTCAGTGGCAAAATAGGTATTGTTGCTTTAGGTGATTCGAAGTTATCAGAAATTTATAACGTTAAAGAATCCGAGACGCCTAATTTAATTATAAATTTCAATTCAGAAATATTCGTTTAGTGTTAATTCTAGTAGGCTACGGAGTTTTGATTTTAAACGTTTGCTTAGCCAACAGCCACCTAGGGATTTAGTTATTTTACTAGTGCAGTTAATAGTACCTAAATTTTTAACCTTATTATCTAAACTATGTTCGCATTTTAGGCTGCTAATATGATTAATCAATCCATAAAGCCAAATACGATTAGCGACAACGACTATGATGGGTTTATTGATAAATGTTAAAGTCGATTCAGATGATTTCTAAATTTAGAAGACATGAAGATATAGTGTAACGTATGTATGGGCCAGGTTGACAAGCAGGTTGTTGACGTATATGACAATTTAAAAATAATGAACATGATCAGATAAATAAATTCCAAGTTAAGACTGCTTGTGAAACTTCAAGCAGGAATATGACGCGTTATAAACATTCCATAAGAAGTTACTGCATTTAACCTAGGGACACTTACAAATATATGGCAAAAGGAACCGGAAAACATATACATGTTAAGTAAAAAAATCATTAAGTAAAATAGTTGAACTCGCCTGGGTTATTTTTGAAAATTAGATTATTCAGTGGACGACATATATAACGCCATTCGTGAGGAGTAGTAATGATCCAAAAATATCCAGAATAAAACATGCAGTATGGCAATCACTTCCAGGGTGCTTGATGCTGTTGAGGTTTTTGGGACTCGCTCGGATCAGAACAACCGAATGAATCCAGATAATTGTGCGGTCACCATTGAACGAGCCATCTAAAATGACCTTATGATTGCAGAAAACTTATGGCTGAAACTCACCGTATGTTTTTAGAGAAGTGTCATCCTTGTTGTTTGGCAATGGAACTCGAGAATATGAAATTAGGCAGGCAGTGGTCGGAAGAAAAGATATTACAGGATAGTGCATAGTTTAAAACAGGATGAGGTGTTAAGCGAAGGAACACTAAGAATTAGATACAGATAACTATTCAATCCTTGATTGCATTGTTATTCAATGTATATTTACGCTATTTACAGGTCATATTTGCTAGAGCTTGATGTTTAAACAAGCCTATGTCGCTGAAGCAGGTAAATGCTATTAAAGCTTGTTAACGAACCATCAAAGCTAATTAGTTGATATAGATGATCAACTTTTATTATCGATTGAGCTAGAAAGTTATGTGAACTAATAGATATAACATTACGATAATATATGTGACCATTAATCAAAGGACTATTAGAATACTGGGTTTACAAAAATAAAAACCGATTGAGAAGGTTAAGGTGGAAATAAAGATTAACAATAATAGGTTGCGTTTCCTTAGTTGGGCTCACCAATGTAGAATTATGGTCTACTATGATATTAGTACTGCTCTAATAATAGACCTAATCCTAAATTTGTAGATTTGTCGTGATATAAGATCTTACGTGGAAGTCACATCATCGACTACACCAGCTCACTGTATCGTATCAATTACCAATACATGATGTAGAACAAGGTTAGTCTAGAGAAGGAACAATATATTTAATATGAATAGGAGATATAAGGTAACATTCAGCAGAGACCACGCCTGTATGGCCGAGCCATGCCACTCGATCAACTCCAGACCATTCAATTCATTCTTCGCGCCTTCTCCATCGTTAGGTATTTATCCGCGTTAAATATTGAACATCTATTCCCTGAGTAGTCTCGTGTTCAGCTTTGTGGATTGTGCGGTTATTGTCCAATGCCACTACAAATTCTCTCATTCGTAGAAATATTTTTGCTACTGAGCCATGTTGTAGGTCGATGTCGTTGAGGGCTTAATCTTATTTTGGCGGTCAGTTAGGACTCCAAGTTTGTAGATAGTCTTATTCAAAGTGTTGTAGGGTTCCGACACATCACTAGATAAAATATAGATTTATGGTCTACTTCGTTATTAGTACTGCTTTAATAATAGACCTAATCCTTAAATTGTAGATTTGTCATGATGTGACTTTCTAATCTGATTCAAAGCCACTACGAAAATACTAGGCATGACGTACTGTTAAAATTGCGCGGTTTAGCTTTCACTACTGTGAGGTATTGTACACGCGAGTTAGATACATGTGCTCGCAGAAGTCAACTTCTGTATGGCAGAACCAGGCTTTTATAGCACCGGGTTAGAATGGCATGAATTGGAAGTTGGGGGACAAAAAAGTTTCAAACTTAAATAGCTTAGGTATCAGTTACGTCATGATGAAGATAAGATATATCAATGGACAAGGGAAAAATATCCGAAAACATGTAAAGATCATCGCAAATTGTGAGAATAATAATTTGAAGAACGATATGTGATGTTCCATAAAAAAGGACTCCCACTTTACTGTTTGGTGTATGAGTCATGTCTCTCACCACCGAAGATGCCCCAGATATTCTCAGTTTGATAACGCATTTACACGTAAAATTTTTACAATCGATATATGCAAACACAATTGATTCAGAAGCCAGGAATAAAGGGATTCGGCAATATATTTGGAAAAATATCGATATAACTGGAGCCGTTAGGTGCTTGGTAGTCTCAAGGTATGTGAAGCACTGCGAATGTGCTAGAGATCTGATGAGGATGTGTGACCGGACGCCTTCAGCTAGGTGTGTCCGGTAAAACTAATGAGGTCAGTATAAATGTTGAGGACTTACAGACTTATTTATTTTAAAGACTTATCTACAGCTACACTACTTATTTTTCAGATTTGTCTACCTCTACATTCTAATGAAATCACAGAAACCTATTCTAGGTGTCCCTTTGAAAAATCTTGTGTATCCAGAACAAGTGAAATGTATATACCATTCGAAAATCTTCTACAAATACATATTTATCTTGCTACGTTTATTCGACAAAATATCCAAGTCTCCATACGCCAACCGCTTCTTTTGAGTAATGCGTTGCAGGGGATGAGATTGTCACTATTTATTCAGTTGGCTCTATTATCCCGTTATGCTTTTTGTGATTATTATGACGTCCTTGGAGTATCTAAATCTGCCTCAAATTTGGAAATTAAGACAGCATATAGGAAACTAGCGAAGAAATGGTAAGTTTCTGAAGTCCGTGGGCTTTGTTTATTATTGTAAACTTTCAGGCATCCGGATAAGAATCCTTCAGATAAAGCAAACAAAAAGTTCATTGAAATAAATGAAGCCTATGAGGTAGCATTCCATTAATACGAAAATTTTTTCTACCCCATTTAGGTACTATCCAACTCTAAGAAACGGCATGAGTATGATACCTTCGGAAAAGTCCATTCAGATGGGAGTGCACCTCCCCCTGGACATTATCCATACCGTCACGAATTTGTTCATTCTTCGTTTGAAGATCTTTTCGATTTTTTTCCAGGGTTCAACCGTGCCCCACAATTCTCAACCAATGTCCTTGTAAGTCCTATTATAATCTGCAGTAAATATATTGCAAGAAATATTATTAACTGTCTGAGAACATATGAGTTCGGGAATCAGCCTAGTCTGCTCAGTATTCATATAGGCTTGTGAGTTTATACATGATTGTAGTTACGCATCAAAATGATGAAAATAATATTCAAATATTATGTATAACTCATGGTCAGTTTTCCATCACGTTTGAAAATTTTCCGTTTTCTTCACTAGAACCAACACATTCGTATCAGGCTTTACGTTGATTAGGAAGTGATGGACTTTGGCATCAGATAACGACTCGCTTGTTAATTTTTTTTATCTCTTTTGTTTCTATTTAGAACTTCGAAGGTAAATTTGAATTTCACGTAAATATGATATCAAGATTGTTACTAAATTTCGATAGTATAATAAGAAGCGAAGATTATCAAAACTGTGACATATTGTGCAGCAAAGACATTATCAAGGAAACAAGGTTCATGCTGTATCGAAAACCTAAAAGACAAGAAAACGATTGCGTCACATCCCACTGTGTTTACCAATTTAAATATGTATGTGATCACACATAAATAGGAAGGAGTAATTGTGATCTACAAACAATTGTCATTTGCACCCTATTGTCATACTCACAAGTCGACTAGACCTTCACTACTTATCCGGTTTATTTTCCAGGTTTCACATGCTTTAGCCGGTAATTTGGTCGTCCACGTTTAACGTTGGCACTCTCTATTTTCTCAAATTCATCTCATTTTATTTCAATAAACAAGGCTTCCAAATACCCTGGTACGGACGAGTGTGGGGAAAGTCATCGCTCCTCCAAATGCTCTCACATGGCCACACGTATACAGCCGCTGTCAGAGAAGTACTACTGACTGCCTTCTCACTGTTGGCCTGTTGTTCACGAATTTGAAAGGGTGAAATGCGAATGTCCGACGCTTTAACCGGGCTGGTGAATACGGAAAATTCATCTAGGGGAGATGGAAAACCCTGATTCCAAACCAATGGTGCATATCTCCAGAATCATGAGAGGACAAGAAGCATGTGAACTTATTGTTGGTCACCGGCTACCATGAGACTACACCTCCTGACGTTGCTCAACTGCCCTGCGGATCAGACCTCTAGGTCGAAGGCTCGGGGTGTGACCTCCTAAGAAAACCACTTGCTTCGACCTGGGCACCCGGGCAGTATAACAGCCTACACACAAATGAAATGACTTGTGTGGCGCATATGTATTCGGTGCCCCTTTGTATCAATGTTTATGTGTTTAAATAATAATAATAATGATAATAATAATAATAATAATAATAATAATAATAATAATAAATTCAATAAGCGTGTCATTTCGGACAATATTCTAGGTTGTTCGTCTCTAATAAAGTTAACAAACAAATGAGTTTAATTTGTTCTGTCGATCTTGTTCCTATTGGTATTTAGAGCCTTCAATAAACCGCATATTAATTTATGTGTATGAGCAATTAGTTGTTTTTAGTCAGCATGATTTAAACCGGTTAGTACGATGTTAAACAAATGTGTCACTTGTTAGACAGTAGGGAGGAGGAAAATCATATTTCCAAAAGTTTCAGTGACTTAGAGTTTATGTAAATTCAACGTTTCGCTTGGCCGTCTGATACAGTCTTTGTCAAGTAAATATAATCCATCATCAAAATTATTGATAATCTTACATGAACTCGGCACCCAACTACTCCGAAATTATTCATTTAAATTTAAAAGTTATAATAAATTATTCTGTCACTATTTAGTTTCATATTTTTATTTGCTATTGTTTAAAGAATATCGACTTTCGAAACTATCGCCTAACCCACCTCCCACGATCTCGAACGGTGCCTTTGTTCATATTTGGTTATTCTGATTTTTGTTTCCCTTGTCGTCAAGTTCGTCCCATTTGGTCACAATTAGCAGATGAGCTTACTCCGTTGGGGATTACTGTGGCTAGTGTCAATTTAGAACATGATTCTGCACTGCGTGAAGAGCTACGTGTATTACATGTCCCGAGTGTGACAATAGTTGTTGATGGACAGGTTAGCTCATAGATGTTTTTCGGTTTTTTTCTGAAAGGGTTTATTGTAGATTCAGTTGTCTTTTCTGATCAGGAAAAGTTATCACTTGTATTTCACAGTAAATGGAAAACAAAACTTTACATAGAATAAATAGTATCATTGGTAAAAGTTCTTTTTGTGTAATTTTTTATGCAGACAACATATGTAATTATAATCATTATGCGGCAGTCGCTTATTGTTTAAAATACTTGACTTTCAGTCAATAGGTCTTAGTCTCTGTCCATACTCTTTGAATTCGATCAGAAAAACCAGGTGGTATCGCTTAGCCGCACAAATGTAACTAAAAGTCAATCACAATGTTGACTGAAAGCTGAATACATAAACCTATACCTGTTAAATATGTTGAATTTTGTTATTCATTTATGTGATATCAGCTGATGTACACAGTCTTTTTTCCCTTTAAGTTTTTTGCTGTACTTTTTCTGATATTACTGTTATGCTGCTCAGAGGAATTTACATTGTGAATACTGGTCACGCAATTGTTCTCTTTTAGTTTAGTGAACTATGGGGCGTGCTTCTTTGATGGAAAACTGTGTTGCGGTTTCATGAAATTTAAATTATTCATTGTCGATCATTAATCGCTTACGAACAAGGATATTAATGACGAAGGATACTGTCCACTTGAAAAAATAACTAAAATGGGATTCCAGTTACTAATGTTTATCCTACCGTTATAAACGGTGTAGTAGAAAGATATAACAGGGTCGTTATTGCGTTTTGTGCTGGTTCATATCTGATGAAATCTCAAGCCGCTGAGTTACATAGTCTTTAGTGTCTCAACAAAATAGTCACTCTACGATGCTATGTCACTAACTGATCGCCTTTCGGATTTATCCACCCAACAGCAGCATTGGATCTTGCTGTAATGACATGTTTAAGCCGCCGATGTTGTTTCACGATCGTGACACTGATGGAATTACCATCACCATACCTTAAATCACCCATACGTCCTTGTCAGCATATATGAATGATCTTTCAGAGGCAATACTGGTAAAATATTGAGTCACTGAAAATTCTTTGCTCTGAGGTATCAAGTTTCACAATCATATATCAGAACGTTCCTTACCGACACACTTTGTATAAGCGATTTATTCAGCCAAAGTAACTGAAGTTTAATTTTAACCTCAGAACTGATGGCAGTTGAGTTATATAATGTTTTAGACAAATAAACTACGGCTTCACAATGTTTACATAATAAACTTCCCCTAACCAAGCAACATTCTTATAAATTCATTTTTGTAATGCTGATACAAAGAAAACAAACTATTTCTTCAATCATTTTTGACTGCGATAATCTTGGCTTTTGTTCCTTATTTTTTGGAAATCTTCAGGTTTCTTATTACTCTCGAGGTGATTTCAGTCATAATAGTCTTATTGACGCATTAAGAAGTGCAATTATGAAATCAAATCCTTCACGCTCTAAGGCGTTACCAATATTTCTTAGCACAACAATCGATACACCATTAATACAAAGTATTAGTGATTATGATACATTTATTAATACTTTTCATTATGGTTGGCGTCGTGACAGTCGACCCAGAATGGTACTTATTAAACCATTAACTTTACCACCGTTACGGTATTGTGTGGCTGCTTTCAGAGCAGCAGATCATTTAGCTGCTGGTTATATTAATTCTGAACCTGGTAACAATCATAATCTGGCTAAGAATTTCAATGTAAATCCAAATGAGGTTAGTCCTAGTGTATGTGTGTATTTATGTGTCTGTATTTAGGTATTTAAATAAATTTATAATCTGGTTTACACTATAATTTTCATTTTGTCTCACATTTTGTATAGTATCTTGAGGTTATCATTTTCTGCATGTATGTAGTGCTTTTGAATGAAATGCTTTGTATATTTGTCATCATCCCCGAATGCCCTGGTTCGGATGAGGGTGGAGAGAGTCGGCTCTCCCTCTCGAAATGCTCTCACATGGTCACGCATATACAGCCACTACCAGAGAAGTCCTACTCACTGCCTTCTCGCGGTGGCCCGTTGTTTACGAAATCGAGAGGATAAAAGGCGTGTTTCCGACGCCTTAACCGGGTTGGTGGATACAGAGGATCCATCTAAGGGAGATAGGAAACTCGTATTCCAAACCAATGGTGCACATAGTCTCCAGTATCCTGAGGGAAAAAATGGAGTGTGAACCAATCGTTGGTTACCGTCTACCGTCAGACTGCATTTCCTAACGTTGCTTAACTGCCTTGTGGATTAGATCTTTAAGTCGAAGGCTCCAGGTGTGGCTAGCGAATGAAAATTTTAAATATCATATCATGAATTCGAAGCCTCTCTCATCTGGCTCGATTCCACTCATAGTGTAGTGGACGCCAGTCACAAGATTGTTTACAAGTAGAATGTAGCGGAACATGACATAGAAATTGTCACAGTTGTCAGACGGAGTGAAGAGTTCCAGTGCATCAAAAGCGCAGCGTTAGCATAACACTTTGAGAACAGATGGGAAGACACTTCAGACGATGAAACACACTGAAATATGCAGATTGACGATTAAATGCTATTGATATGTATTATTTAAATATTTTGTAACTTCTGTCAATAAGTATGAATACCTCCTGTCTATTGTCGTGTTTTACAATAGGACTGTTTTTTTATACGTTCTGTTTCATAATAATCCACAACTTAAGATTAAAATATAACTTAATCCTGGTTCTTCAAATCTCATGGAATTGCACCGTTTTACCACATAATATTAAAATCTTTTACTTTTAAAAAATTTTCTAAACCTGAATAGAGGAATTGTCCAGTTCTATTTAACTTGTTTTAAAACACCTATCTAGCCGTTATTGTTGTATAGTAAATATAATCAATCTAAACTAGAAATTATCTTTTTCACCATAGGAGACCTTATTGATATATCATGAAGATTCAAGCATACCTGTCTATCGTCAATCAGCTACAAAATTATCACCTACTTTATTGGATAATGCAATGTTAACTTATAGTCAATTAAATATCCCTAGAATATATAGTCGTGCACGACTGTTGGATTTATGCCCAACTGATGGAAGTAAACCAACTAGTAAATATGCTTTAGAATCAGATAAACATTATAATGATCATTCTAATCATCGTCATTTATGCTTAGTATTATTGTTAAATTCAAAGTTATCCAATGTTGAACAAGTAAACAGTTGGGGTGATATATGGTTAACTATGTTACGTCATACATTACAATTATCTCAAACAGATTTATCAAAATTATATCATACAAATCAACATAGTTATCATTTTATGCCTGTACATATTTACGTGGATCGTCAGATTAGTTTAATGCAAAAATTAAGTACATCTTCTACATGTTCAAATGAATCGTGTAATTTACTTAATGAAGGTGAGTTAAAAAAAGCTACTTGATTGATTAAATTAAATTAAATAATCTGTAATGGTTCTCCAAATATTTTATTAATGTTTTCATTTGTAGTATAGTGATTTCTTTAGTAAGACTAAAGGATTAGCATAAAATTTCATTTGGGGATTTCGTAGTTGGCGTGTGTATGTAACTCGTATATTTTAACGCTCCCACTGTTGCTGTAATGAAAAAAATCACTGCCAAAAATCTCACACTATCCGGAGAAAAGTTGGCTTAGAGGCCCAACTGTAGCTGGTGCCTTGAAGTGGTGATTGGGCTCGATTGTTATAATAATAATCTAATCAAGCTATATTGTCTGGAATACGCATTTCTTAAGGTCCTAATACTGCAGGTAGGTTATTTGGAAAAAAGTCTTAACGGAACAACGTAAAGGTCCATGAGCAATGTCGTACTACTAACCGTGCTGGGGTACACCGGGAGTAGGTTTTTTCCTTAAACAACCCGTCTATGAGGCGGTGTTACCTTCTCACGCAAAAGTAGGAATAGGAAAAAGTTGACCCTAAAAGTAAAACAACTTACTTTACCCTACCCAGAATTAAGTACTATCTAATACCTAGTTCCTAAATTTTTACGTGATTTGTAAACTCTACCTCATTTGGAGATTTTATCATTTATCTACATAGTTCTTGCATAATAAAATGCACTGATGCCATTCGGTTTTCAAAATGTCGATATGTTTAGTGAAATTGCGTTTGTTCTGTGCCTAATTAGTATGGAATAGGGTTTATATGGTGGCTATGAAGTGGTTAAATCATGCTTGTTCAGTGTAGTCGAAGTGATAAATACAAAACTGATTGATATGTGAATCCTGGTAATACGGTGTGACAGACGTATAGCTTTTATTGAGGTCAAATTATCTATACAAACCCGTGAATGCACTCATACCAATATACAAAATAACCGGCTAGGATAGTGAGTTTTTAATAACAGTGAAATGACTAAACATTTCCTTTTCTTTTCTCTTATACCTGCATCAGTGACGTTGAATTTTTGTTACTGTTCGATTATCATTATATGGTCATGAACTGATACTTGCACATTCTCTCTACTTTTTGGGCTGAAAATGTATTGCATGAATTTATCTGTAACGCTGTAAGCAGCTAAATTGCTATATTTCAGAGTATCAGTGATCTTCATAAGTTCGTTTGATGTCTCAGTTATCAATCAGCTAGTCAGTCAATCATATGCAACTTAAAACCTACCACGCACGTACATCGGTTGAAGGTTTTACACTGTATCAGTACAAAAAGACAAAATTATCAAGAATAACGTCAGATTAGTAGAAGTAATAACAGTAGCAGTAGAAAACACTAGATCCAGACGATATAATTCGAGATGAATGTGAATGAGTTTATGAAATTAAAATGAATCTAAGATAATCCGGAAACCCAAGATTTAAGGGGTCGAAAATAATGAATAATTATGTTCCCTTGAGAACTGTTTTGAGCCATATCATCCAAAATCTCTAATCATTGATTACGATAATCACGACTACTTTAGTCAAGTAATCTGAGCCTAGTCGCATGAACTGTAGACTCACCTCAAATATCGAGAAACTTTGTTGTGTCCGTTAAACCTCCGAAAATTCTTACTTGTTTATAGTGTTTTCTTCAAGTTTTTGATAAATTTCTTCTTTTTTATACTTTAGATAATATGGGCCGTTTAGCATTAATTTGGCGTATCAGTTCAACTGAAACAGTTTATCAATTTCTTCCCACTAATTCAATGTCTCATCCAAGAACTCATTTAAATGAAAGAATGCTGAAACCAAATGATTTAAAAAGTTTAATCCTGAAATCTACTAAACAGATGTATACTGCTTTAATGAATGATTTAGAAAATATTATCCAGACAGTATCTATTATTGACAAAGTAACTAATCCAACAAATCATTTCACTCATTCAATTGATAAAGTGGTATCTCAATGGTATCTACTCAAAGATTGTATGATTGAGGAATTAATGATTGATGAATTAGTAGCGTCAATATGGATTAGAATGAGAAATAGGCTGTTACAAATTCTTGTGGATATTGGGCATTCAATGTTTGAGTAAGTTGATTTTTTCTCTTTCTCTTCTCAGTAGGTTAGTCATTAAGATATATTGTTCTCTTCTCTGTTGACGTTAAATTATGCTGAACAAGTAGATAGATTACAGTTACATATTTCTTTTTTTGTTTAAAGCATTAAATCACCTTATTTAAAGAACGAAGACATCGTCACGCGAAAAACCAACTGCATAATTACACTGCAATTATAAAATATGAAAACAATACATTGAATGCACCATTTCCGCATCTTCGTTGAGTTGTCCCCTATAAACTCCATTGTGTTGTTTATTTATTTATTGATTTGAACACATAAATATTAGTACAAAGCGGCACCGAATACATATGCACCACACAAGTCACTTGATTTGTGTGTGGGCTGTGATACTGCCCGTGTTCCCAGACCGAGGCAGATGGTTTTCTTAGGGGGCCACACCCGAAGCATTTGACCTAAAGGTCTAATCCACAAGGCAGTTAAGCAACGTTATCAGGTGCAGTCTGATGGTAGACGGTGACCAACGATTGATTCATACGCCATTTTTTCCCTCAGGATACTGAAGGCTATATGCACTATTGGTTTGGAATATGGGTTTACCATCTCCCATAGATGGATCCTCCGTATCCACCAATCAGGTTAACGCGTCGGAAACACGCCTTTTGTTCTATCGATTTCGTAAACAACAGTAATGTCACGAGAAGGCAGTAAGTAAAACTTCCCTGGTAGTGGCTGTATACGCGTGACCATGTGAAAGCATTTCGAGAGAGGTAGCTCTCCTTACTCTCGGCATTACCAGGGGATTTGGAGGCTTTCCACATTTTTCTCTTCTTTTTATTCTCGTCTTCTGTCAATAAGAATTTTACCTCCAATCCTTGCTACATACTGTGGTGTCCTAAGCCCCGTCAAATTTCACGTGACTAAATCGCCGATCAGAACACTGACTTACACGACCTTGATGTTGTGTCAAACCAGTTATGTGTCAACCAGTATGTACCTCACCTAGCCCTATCCATTTGAGTCCAGAATACAATCTCAGCTTCCACTGTATGAATCATGTAATTCAGGTAAACGCAGTTTGTGCGCAAGCGAATCAGACCGTATCATATCATGAAATAGAAAATAACTATACAAGATTAAGCCAAAAGTTTTTGTGAGTGTGAGAGACTGTACAACCTTTTAGTTAGAGATATGTTTAAGAATACAGGTTATTGACTAGGTCGACTCTAACAACCTGTTCGTCACACGGTATATTTGCTAGGTAAAGTATTATAGAACTTCTATACTTTTGCTTGCGTGCGTGGGTTTCAATGTATTGACGTCTCGTTCTACATATGTACCCACCTCATTAATGAAAACGAGGTCTAGATGAGCATCTAAATGAGTGTGAAATTCTACTACATTTTGGTGACCTAGTAATGAAAGTCACATGAATTGAAACCAACACATACAATTGAAAGTGAACCACTGAAGGCAGTAACAGCGAATTCAGTGAATTCATCAGCGAAAACAGATATTACAGATGATGTGCCGTCTGCAGTTACGTAGATGTTGGTAACATAAACATATTTGTATTTATTCAGGTGTTTCGGATGGCATCTTGTAGTTAGACAATCGATAAAATCATTAGAAAACTTGAAACATGCAAAGGTAGATCGACACCAGTTTACGTTTACAAACGTAGCTACACTGCCGCCAAACGACTTATTATTGTTTGATCGATCCTGAAGATAAATATTGAAATCACGTAGTGATACTAAGAAATCGTCCTGTAAATCAGTTAACCAAGATTTTTAAATTGTGATGATACCACATTTACGATACATGCTTTGATTTAGTAGGAATTGAAGATAGTCCACCTTGTTAATTAGTGATCGGCAGTTAGAATTTAGCAGCTCGGGAATCGACATGAATTATATTCATTCTCTTCAATACATATTGCCAACTACCACGATATCTCTTATTGTACTTTTTTGTAACCTATGTCCTATGCTTTTCATAAACACACCTATAAAGGTTATGCGATTAACAGACATAATGAGGTGTTAAAACAAAATAAAAAACAGGCAATCTGTTGAAATATTTATATGGCAGAAACAGGTAGCCCAGTTATTTCAAGTAGACCGCCAAATAACATATTTTCTTTATTAGGTTATAGTAGTTCTAATGGTACTTCGAAAGAATGTAGTTTGATTTTTAAAGAGATTATATTTTCGTGTAATGAAAAACTATAATATTTACGAAAATCAGAATCTAAGCGATGACTGAATTGTTTGCATTTATTGCATTGTGATGGATTCTGAATCATATCATACAATCTCTCTAACCACTAGTTGTGCTTATCTGGCTGACCCTAACCTGTTTGCAGTATGTCTGTCTGGTGGTTAGTGAGTTCTTGGGCTGGTTCCGATTTTCGGTTTTGTCATCGTTAGCGTTTTTCCTACTGACCTCTACGTCAACCATCATCGTTGCTCCAAAGTATATGCAGTTATTTGTTGTATGTACTGCATTTCCAGATCACCTCAGTCAATTGAGATTCACTAATATTTCAATCGATTTCTCATTATGTGCCTATTACCATGCATTTAACCTCTGTATCTCTCACTCTGGACCAAAGATACACGAACAGTGCCTTGAAGTCATTTATGACCAAATAATCGTAACCTGGTATGTATATATATATGTTTCATTCTTTAGTCATTCTACCATATTAATTTTTCTCTTTGGTATTTTTCTATTTTACAGCCTTGTAAATCATCCTTTGTCATTTGTTTTTTCAAGTTTTATGATTATCATCGGTTTCCTATTATTCAGTTTGATATCAACACTTGTACAAGCAACAAAAAATGAACAACAGAATAAATGTACAACAGAGAAGCGTTACAACGAAACAAATCAAGATGTTAATACATCATTCTCATCAAACAGTAATATTAGTGATAAAAATAGTAGTAGTTGTGGTAATAATAGCAGTAGTAGTCAGTGTAAATTTACTGAAGGGTCAGTTGTTTTGTTTTATTTCTGTTTTTTTTTTTATTAATTGTTTGATTGCAACGTATATGGTTTTCATCAACCAATTGATGTATCATTTAGAAGAGCCATTTATAATCAAGGAGCACTGAAACACTGTTTTAGTCTAGTTAGATATTCCTTTATAGTAGTGTACATTTATGATTTATTCAAGACCGTAATAAGGCGTTTTCCTACATCAATAATGATGAATTAGTTTTGATCATAAAAAAATAATAGATTGATTCATTAACATATGTTTGATCATAGCTTAAAGTACATGGAATATTTTAAATGGTTCTTTTCTTACATCCGTTTTATTTGTATATATGTCGATGAGGTTGTGAATCTTCATCGACTGGGATGATTGGGTCACGTGTTACGTATACCTGAACACCGATTACCACGACGCACAATGCTGACTAGTGTTGGGGATGACTGGAAGAAAGTTAGAAACAGCCAAACCAAAGCGTGGCATCACTCCTCGAAGTCACTAACTTCTAGTCTTAGCCATGTTGTTAGATGCAGACTACTCGGTTGGGGTCCGCGTGACTATCGTAATCAATGGTTGGAGATTGTGGGTGACATGGCTCAGAGTCGATCACAATAGTGTAGGTGTATACACTCTCTGTCTTCCGTTAAACCATGACATTAAAATTGCTTTGTATCTTTCTTTCTACCAACTAATTCTTTCTTCCTGTACTATATCGTTATATGCAATCTTTCTTTTATATATCACCATCTCTGAATTAACTACTTTTATGAATCCAGTGTTCATCTTGCTCTGCTAATGAGGTATGGCATCTTGGACCAATGCACATATGTGTTTGGTCCTACGTTGTAACTGAGTGATTGTATATATGTAAAGACTGAATAAAATTGTCTTTCCTTAATTATTAACTGCCATTTATATTTATTGATAAGGGTTTTTGTACAGTTTTATTGTTTATGAAATTGTGCATCGCATAATATACTTGGCATATAAATTCTATTATTATCGCTTCTGTTTTCTCCAATGAACTAGAAGAAAACTGTACCGACCATCATAATGATCCCTCTTAAATTTTGCAATAATTAGCTTCACAAAAGGTTATAAGCGTTGTGTAAAAGCACTTGAGTAGATACTGTTTACATTACACATTGATTTTACTAAAAGAAACACAACCGAAAACCGGAAAATTCAATGTTAAGTTTATAAAATAAAAAAAATAGTGACCCATAAGTATAGGTAGACATCCATTGTCTTCTGTTCCTTCACTAATTCACGGAACTTCCTATTTCCTAAAATTTTGGTCACAATAACTGACAGTTCAACGAGTAGTTTTAATCCATGACTCGTGTGGTTTTATTATAGAAATACAAGATCGCAACTTACAAATGCTATGAATGTCCTCGAAACCTCCTTTTTTGTTTGATTCTGAGCTCTGAAATTTTGTTGTAGATTAAAAGCCCATATTTTCTGTCATTGGGATTATATCTTTTGATCATTAAATACATTACCTTTTGATATTTTGGAGTAATAAGACAACAATGTTGTTAGAAATTACTAAAAACTGTTGTAAGTATCAAGTCTAAAGTTTTAGCTAATAGTAATACCATAAATATTTATTATTTTGTATTTATGTCTAGGTCATCTGCACTTACTCCTATTGTTTCATTAAATCCTTCCACATATGACCGTCTTGTTCGTGATGCCCCTCAAGGTTTCAGGCTTCTAGTATTATGTGTTCGTGGAACTACTCAAGATAATCGATTACGTGATCAGTTTGACTTCAAAACTCGTCGAGTTTGGTAGGTTTGATTGTTTTGTTTTTAGTTCAGATAATACATTTTAATAAAATTATTTCTATATCCGTTACTTCATAGTGTATTCAGTTTACTTATTTCCTCATACACACTAACCTCAGGACATTATAGTTTGGTTTTGTGGTTAAGATGGTTAGCCAGATATATTTTGTACTGAAGAGGTGTAAAACTGTGGAAATGAATATACTAACCAGTCAATGTATTATTTCCGAATTGATTCCTTTTTACTAATTCGTCCATCTTTCTGAAAAAAAACGATGTCCTGTAAAGCTATACTGTTCTCATGTTCCTCGTCACTGATGAATTTAATATCAGAATGGACGTTATTTAAACACTTCAATAGCTTTTATATACTGACACTATTGTCACACACAGTATGTTTTTGTTGATTGAGATCTTGAACCGACTAATGTTAGGCCACCATTGAAAACCTGGAAGCATTGGACGGCCTTTTCGTCCTATCGTGGGAGTCCTCAACAGTGTGCATCCACAATCCCGCCCGCGGGATTTGAACTCGGAGCCTTCAGTCTCGCGCTACAACAAATCTGACTTATGCACCAGAAATGTTATATTCAGATGCTGTTTACTGTGATGCACAATCTCGTCACCCAATGCATAAATCACATGTCATAAACCTTTATGTTTATCTCTACTTTGTCTTATTCAGTTTGCTCCAAGTTGTATTTTCTTAGTTCGCGTGAATCTTTTAAATTTATGTTATTATCAATTATCTCAGTCAGCTCGATATTACGCCTGTCCTATTATACATTCTATTTACTTACTTTCTGGTTAGCGTTTTTTTAACGCCCAACCCTCCTCCTTTATCCGGGTTTGAGGCCGGCAATAGCTTCGGAAGGGCTCCAGGCGGAATCATACATTCTATTTACATCATTTATTTCTTTATATTGACTGTAACTCAATACCTTCCAAAGAATTTTCGCTATCTCTTTACTTTAAAATGACTTTCGAAATTTACACATCACACATCTTGGTCTTATTTAAACCTTAACCGATATAGAAGTGCACTATTTCAACTCATTTAGTTTAGGCTTATTTTGATCAGCAGTGTAATACTTTCAGGTCTTGTAAATAATTCACAATTTAACTATTTATTTCAGTTGATATGTTAAGCCTTATTTTTATTTTTATCTGAACACATAAATCTGGGTACAATGGGGCACCGAATACATATGCGCCACATAAGTCACTTGATTTGTGTGTGGGCTGTGTTACTGCGCGGGTGCCTAGACCGAAGCGGGTGGTTTTTTAGGGGGCCACACCCGAAGCCTTCGATCTAATAAAGGTCTGATCAACAAGGCAGTGGATCGACGTTGGGGGATGCAGTCCCATGGTAGCCAGTGACCAATGATTGGTCCATACAGCATTCGTTCCCTAGGGATACGGGAGCCCATGTGCACCATTGGTTTTGAATCAGAGTTTTCCAATTTCTCCCAGGTGGGGCGTCCGTGTTCACCAAACCGGTTAGATCACTGGATATTAGCTTATTGTAAGGTGTTTAAATCGGTGCTAAAATGGTTGTAAGAACCACTAACTTTGTGTACTAAAATGCAACTACAAATTAATGATAAATTTCTATCCGATCAAAGCATGTGTTCATTATTAGTGAAATTATTATTTTAGTTTTATTATTTTTTCAAATAATAATTTTATTCTTTCATTAGTGGAAGTCAAATTCAACGTGCTTGTCTTTCTATGGATCGATATTCGGGTTGGCTTGCAAAATTACTTGAATCTATCAGATCTAATTTACCAATACATATTCGTTCTAATAAAACTATTCAAAAGAATACGAATGTGAATGATACTACTGATGATAATAATAATAATAGTGGAATTTTATTTATTAATCCAATGAACTGTGTTGGAACAGTTATCGCCGTTAATGGTTATCGTCGATATTTCAATCTTTATCATCCTTTAATTCCAGGTTCTCAAAGCAGTTCTGATGAAAATTCTGTAAGTGATACATAATTTAAAATTTTGATGTTTTCTTATTCTAAGTTGTGTATTACAGAGTATTAATTTAGTTATACAGATGAATGAATTCCTCTTGAAAAGTTAAGAAGCACTGTCTGATTAGTTCATCCATAGAATGTAGTGCAATCAGGTATCGGTTTGTTTCACAATTCATGGTATAAGTTAGAGAATTGGAGATAGTGTCAAATTACTTGTTACATACAATCTGTAGAGACGGAATTAGGCATTTAATGTGATGAATACTATCTTTTTTTACTGTGGTGACAAAATAATTTTCCACCATTATTTTGAACATTTTGAGTACTATAAAATGGTATTTCGGATGCTCATTATGCATGATATTTTAATTTCGTGCAAAGACCTAAAAACCGCGTTCTGAATTCTGATTGACTCATTCCTAATGTATACTTTCACTATAAGGAACGTATTCGAAAAATAAGAAGGATAGAGTAACTTTAAAACTGAAAATTGAAGAAAAAAATAATGAACACATCTATTCCACCGTGATCGATTCTAATCTATGCTACTTATAGTCTTCAACCAATGATCACGATTGGTGTAAGCATCCCAAACAGATAATTTTCGTCTAGTGACAATGCTTAGTACATCAAACAATTACTTCATGTAATAATACCACGTCTTCGTTTAGCTGCTGTTAGCTATTCTTATGCAAGTCGGCATAGTTCATTGAAACAAAGGGTATTTGGAGATGTGTTTAAACCACGTTAATTGATAATGATTTGCTACATCGTTAATCGATTTCCCACCCCTACCTGTGGTCCTACGTTTAACCACATCACTAACCATCTAGTCGTTCTATTCTACGAAGGTGATTCTTCAAAAACATCTATCACTAAACAAGCAACCCATACTTGTTTACTTCATACGCGATATCCCATAGCTATAAAGAGAAATCGAGCAGACTACTGCTTATTATACTTTCCCTTTGATATCCATATCGATATCACACTTATGCCACACCTGATGCATGTTTAGAAAGTCCAAGCAATCTTCCTGAATCCATATCATTGTTTTGTTAACCAGTGACTCACCATTACTAATGAAACTTTCAAGTGAAGTGATCACGTTGCTCATGTACTTCATAATCTATAATCAGGTCATATGTTGATTCAAACCAGTACTAATGCAAAAGTTTGCACTTCTAGGAAGAGTATTTCATCCTAAAGTTTATTGAGTTGTAACCTCATAAGTTTCACAGATTGAAGTTTGTCGAATTTTTAATCAAAATGAGACATTTCGTAAATAAATGCATATTCTACATTTCAAGCATGCCAACTATTATATTTAAAACATGACACAATTACACATTAAATTTGTCGTAATAGGTTAATTGATTGAATTTGGATGCTTCCGTCCTTCATTATCGTCTAAAACTCAGTTATCTATGTTATTCTGTATTCTTTTTATCCACTTTTGTGATAAATTCTTTTTGTAGACTTCAAGTATCATTTTATGTATCATTCATCTTTTTTTTTTTAATAATAACCAGCCCTTGTAGTCTCATGTGTGACGAAATCTCAGCACGGATACAGAGGGCTCGACTAGCTTTTTCCAACTTGCGTCATTTATGGCGTATGCGAGATACCCGTTTACCAACCAAATGATGGGTTTACTGTACAGTAGTTCGTTCCGTCCTACTTTATTGCAGTGAAACATAGCCAGTAAAAGTAGAGGATATTCGTAGGTTACTAGTATTTGATCATAGGTGTCTCCGAAACATTGCTCGTATATCATGGGACCATCGAGTAAGTAACACAGTTGTTAGGAAATGGGTACTAGGTAAGGATGGCAAATCAATTGATGAAGTGGTGAAACTTCATCAGTTGAGATGGCTGGGACACGTGTTACGTATGCTCAACCACCGACTGCGTCGACGTGCGATGTTTTATGGTGTAGGAGTAGGTTGTAAGAAAGCTAGGGGCGGCCAGACCAAAACATATAAAGGGCGGCCTGTCCGAGCATCTGGGCTACCTGTTCCTGCCATCTAGATATTTCAACAAGTTATCTATTTTCGTTTGTTTTAATGTATCATTATGCTGATTAATCGCATAACTTATTCTGCTGCGTTTCTGAAAAGTGTACAATCTTTCGTTGTCAAAGTTACAAAAAACTCAATAAGAGACAATATGGTTGCTGGCAATATACAACGAAAAGAGTGTAGATAATTCAGATGTTCATTTACTGAACTGCTAACATCTAACTGGCGATCACTCAATATTTATCGCCAGGACCGACTAAGAAAAAAGAAACGGAAACTTGTTGAAATACTTTGCGCTGAGAATTCTATATTGTATCAAAAATGTAATATTGAATAAAGCTGATAATAATAATAATAATAATAATATGGCACAAGTCCATGAAGTCACTGACAAGTGGATTGAGCCATGTTTGTAGGTGTAGACTACCTGGTTGGGATCCACGAGATGATAGCAACCGATGGTTAGAGACCTTGAATGACATGGTTCAAAATCGTTCGCAATTGCGCAGGTGCATCCACTCTTTGTGTTTTCCCAAATTCTAATCTTCTGAATTCTTCATGTCCCTTTATCTTTTCTCTTTCCAAATTTATTTCACTTGATTATACTCTTTGAATAACATCTTCAAAACCTAATGTTTCCGATTACCGCTTATGATTTTACTACATTTATCACTACGGGATTTGAATCGACCACTGCATCTCTGTGCTAAGGTGGTATGGCAATTCGAACTGATGTACGTACGTACGAAGTTCTACGTTGTTACTGACTGACTGACTAGTTGATACTTGTCCTCATACAAAGAAAAAGAAAACACTAAATGCTCAATTATTATTGTTTTCTGTATGTTTTGGAAATATTTTATTTTTGACTTTATCTTCTTTATCTCATTTCAATTCTCTCTGTCTCTGTATATATATGTAGGAATCAGATGAGGACAAATCATCAATAGTTGAAAAACAAGGTAAACGCTTACGACGTAGACATATATTTGGTCGTGCATTCGGTTTAGAATCAGATGATGAAGAAGATTTCAATCAATCTAATATTAATAACAATCATTCACATTTAAAGTCAAGGCATCAAATAAATGATGGAGTATTATTTGAAAGTGAATTATTAGATGGTTTATCCAATTGGTTAGATCGTCTATTTGAAGGTTCATTACCTCGTTATAATGTTGCAGAATGGCCAATCGGTTTACTTGGAGATGATAATGATGATGATGACGATTAAATTGTATAGGTTATGTGTTATATGCCGTGATAAATGTTGATGTTTTTATTATCATCTAACAACAATAATATGGTTTCATTCCATTCTATATCATTTGTAAAAATATTCAAATTGTTCATCTTTTTTTCTTGAACTTTATTTTATAAAATGGAGTCCCTTGGATTTTTTTCTTTTTTGTAATTTTAAGTAAATCTTCAATGTAGATATTTCTTCTTAGAAAGAAATAGACAATGTTATGTAATATTTGAAGTTTTAATGTTTAATGAATTGTATTCATCATTGTAATTATCGTATCATTTTACCTATCATATACCTATTTAATAATTTGAGACTTTATTTAATTCACTGAATATAAAGCATTATATATTTCATTCGTATTTGAAGCTTATTTCTACCTTTTAGTCAAATCATACTTGGTAGAAAGTTTTATCTTTCAAATTGTCCAAATGTTTGAAATACTTCTTGGGCGACGTATTTCATTGATCTTCCATTTGTTACAATCGAAGTTCTTGGTTCGTTTTTATCAAACTTCAGTTGAAAAACTGGATAGTACTTTCGGTCGTCATGTGGTAGCGGTTATTATTAAGAAATTATAGATTTGTAATTGATAGTGCGAGTCGATAATAAGTAGACGAAGTCGTTTGTTTACTTGTTAACTAAGTCAGTGGTAACAAATTAACAGGTTTATGTAGATGTGCTTCTTTCTTACCCACCCAATTAGTTGGCGATCCAGGATCTAATAGATATTTGTGTCTATTATATTTGCAAAATTTCAGGCAAATATATTTTGAGTGAATGTTGATCACCCTGAGTGCCTACACCAGTCCTGAAGTTATAACTTAGTAGGTTATTGTACTACTGTGGGGTTTATGCCGACTATCATTTATTCAGTATTAGGTAATCTGTCCCACTAGAAACCTACTGGGTATAGCAAAGACGGAAATTCTAACACTCCCAATTCACCAGAGACTAGCTGATAAATATCTGTTACTCGGACCTATACTGTGTGCAACTCTAGGGGTGTCCATTTTCTTTAGTTTGGTTTCTCGAGGAGTTACACCTAAGAACAAGTTTGAAATGTCTAAATGATAATGTGCTCCTATGCTCACTGGGTATCTGTGGCCATTTGAGTCCTAAAGGTATATTCGATGAGGAACTACGACGAAATAATTTTTACGTAGTTTTACCAAAAAAACTTAAGTAGAGAACCAGCAAACGTCAGAAATAGGTTCTGGGTTGGCTTTCTGATATGTAAGCACTGTGACGCAGTATCGAAAGCCTTTGTTAAATTGTGAGTGTCCGTACTACATCGTCATGATTCCATTTTATGGTAATTCTCAATCTTTTGTATTGAAGAATTGCGATTGATGTATTATTACCTTACAGAATGACCAGTGCTAGTACGATAAGGTGTCAGAAGATTCCTTCGAACGGAAATTAGTTGACTCTCTTATCACATTTGCTCTAGTGCAACGTGTGAGTAAAGCAACCAGGTACAATCTGGACTCCTAATCAACCTTACTAGATCTTATATTGACACATTATGGGGATAACGCCACAAACCTCTATTAAATGCTACCACTAGGTTGAAGTAACCATGCAGTCCTAGTCTTTGGTTTTCATATCTCTTTTAACAATAAGAATATGTCAACCGAAGTCAGGCCAAACGTCTGGAAAGCAAATGTACAAGATATTATACACTCAGCATCTTCAGTAGATCGAATAAGAGAACCATAATCTCTATTTAAAACAGCTTCAAAAGTATATTGAAATTTCTGCACAATGAATATGTAGCGTGGGAGTCGAGTTGAGATTAACTATGAACACCGCTACCAAGAAACACGTGCCAAATAAATCAGAAGGCGTAAGTTGAACGTAACCAAAGAAACCCATAAAATCTCCGAGAAGCCAAATATCAGAAGGCAAGTAATGGACCAAGTCGAGTTATATTTGCTGGCGATCTCGTGGCATCGAAAGGATACCGAGATCGTGCCAGGATACAAACTTGGTTACAGAACGTAACCGAATTCGCGGGCAAGGTAAAAACGGTAATCCCTTTCAAATCTGTCCGCCGTTTCGTTTCAACGACCTTGAACGCGCTGACTGGAAGCGGGCATTCCGTATTTCAATTGCCGTGTGTGTGTTGGGTCCTATGAGTATTAAATGTTTCCATATATAAGTCATCTTTTGATGCATAATAAACACTAAATAACTGCTAAGAGCATTAACTGAGTATTTTCTGTTTTGTAGTGCACACTTTAGCTCTGTTATTCCTTCGAAACTTGATCTGTGGTCCTAAGTGCTGTAGTGAAAGTCAACAGCTATATATAATTTGTTGATAAGGTCCAGAAAACAACGTAAGAAAGATAAAATAACGTAAAAGGTTATAGATGCGCATAGTTTTTGTGAGTTAAGACGAAATGTCAACTGAAGGGTAAGTCCTAAATATTTGTTGTTCTTCCTTCAGTTAATTTTTTTCAAGGAATAACCTTTTTTTAATAACTATTGTATGTTGTCTCTAGTGCTTCATGCTCAAGTGAAATTTCAGTGAACGTAAGCGACGCGTTCCAACGTATTATGCTGAATAAGAGATTCGGAAGCTGGATTGAATTAGATAATGCGCTAAAGGATTTCCATAAAGTATGATGGGATAAATCTATGTTTTCTCAGATGACCCATACACACTATGTTCACGCAGAAAGTAGATTGTTGAAGGATGTGAGATATAAACACTTGTTCGTAGTGTTTCGTTGCACGTTTGGTCGTAAACGTAAGTCAGAAGGTCTGAATGTGAATAAAAAACCGTGAGGACTCTAACTAATGTGTTACCTTTAAGGTCTAAATTTTTAAATTGCCAATCGATGTTTCGCGTAAGATTGGAGGGTCAACAATACGTTATAAAATCTTGTTGAACATGTTGACCCCATTCGCAAGATCCAAAGTGTTATAGGAACTTAAAAAAATGCGTTTCGTTAACTTAGAATATGAAAGCAGCGAGTGGTTGTTTATGCTTGACCGCGGACAACATTACGAAGTAGATGTAAGTATTTGTGAATGCAATTGTAGCACGTTTAATATGTGTCGATATCCGTGCCGCCATCTCCTGCTGGCATATATTAAAAGACGAAATCTAACAGGTAAGCTATTTAAATTATAAAATATAAACTGCATAGCTCATCAACTTCTTAGGTGTTGCTGCAGATGGAAATTAGACAATACGCACAATTTACAAAACAACACAGGAATTTCATTACGGAGACGGAGTAAAGAATATATACAACTTCAACAGCTCCAAAGAATGTGCAAACAACAAATTGTTGAGAAATATGGTGAACGCTTCGCGAATCAGGTGGTGAGAAAAGTCTACAATTTTTACTTAAGAATTATAAACAGCTAGACAGCAGGTTTACGATTAACAGTTCTTTGTGGCTTTATTTTATACCACTATTTATACAACTTGTAAACTTATCTTTCCACTTTAGTAGTCATGAAAAATCAATAAACTTTTTCTCATTTTTTATTTTCGTCTTCTTCATACTTTCATGGGGAGGTTTACCAATCGCTTTAACGAATAATTGTGTGTGAAAATTAAGAATTTGTACTACTGTATTAGTTACGAACTGTCGTTAGAACTTAGCGTTATATCGTTGTTCATTGTGAGGAATCAACGAGTCAAATAAAACAATAATGCGACTTCCACGTAAAACCTTACAGATTAAACAACCGCCTTACATATTTTCCGTTGTCAGATTACGTCCATTATCAAGTTAGTATTAGTATGGAACTAGACAATTTCATGCAGCTAGTTCCTTGATAAGATGGATTACGTAATCCTTAGACCACCCTTCCACTCACACTTCTTTGCTAAATTATGTTAACTCTTCAGATTGTCTTCACTTATCTTATTAGTTCTTAATTCACTGATTTATTCATTACATCTAGAATTATCACACAATTTATCTTGTATGCTTCTGAGCTTCACTCGACTATTACACCACCCATCCTTTATGTTCCCTTAAGTCTAACATCAAATGACCTTTGACCTGTTCAAGCATATACATATGTATAGTTATTATTGATAACCTAGGTCATTCCAATTCTTTGCTTTCTATTATCTTTCATACTATTTCTTCCCTCAATCTTAAATTATAATGCATATTCAGTTGCATGCAACTTATGAGAAACCACGAAATGTAATGCAGTCACATGATTCTGCGTCAATATTTGTTTTGGCTTTATTTAGACCATAATTATACAAAATTACAGGATTTATAATATAAAACACTGCGTATGGTTGTTATATTTATATTTAAATAATTCATTAGATGAATGAGCATAGCAGAAGGCAATATAAAACAGTTATCGTAAACTTGTAAACCGGTTTTCCACACGATCTTCCGTAATCCTAAATTCCATAAGCTTCATACTATTCTGAAAAACGACAAATCCGTTTTGAGACAAACAATTAAACTTTGTTCTCAGTATCATATTCAATAAGTTATTCAAATAGCAAGTAATAGACTGTGCCTATAAGTCTTTTATTAACAAGTAGTGACATTCATTCATAACTTCCTAAGTAACACAACAACTGTATTACCGAAACGGAGTGAAGAGTATATAATAACTCATTTGTGAACCCTATAACAGACACCTCACAAATCAGTATTAACTAAAAAACATGGTTGTGTCACCATTCTCACAAAAAACACCGATCGTTTTAATCATGAAGATTTTGTTCCTACTTGATGTGGTGTTATACACTATTACTGCAGACGTTCAGAAAGCCGCTGGACAACACTATAAACGTCAATTGTTACTCACATATTTTTTTTCTCAGATACGTTACATAATTATGTCACTTCAGTACAAAACAATGGTACCTCTAATGGATATAACTTTTTATGGCTAAATACAAACAAGTTATATAATATTCACAATTAGGTTAACGCTTGATTGCTTCTACTTACATTTTATAAACAACTACCGACATCCATGTTCACCGTCACCGCAATCAAGGAGGTGAACCATATGTAAAAGATTTTACGGTTCATTTTCATGAAAACTCAATCTGTGATGTATTTTTTGACCAGAAACACGGTGAACTTTACTTGCTTGAGTTTGTATTGTTACAAATAACTATATTAAGCTAACTTCAGATTTACTTACGTGGTGAGCAAGAAATACGTCAAACTGCCAATAAATTGGAATAAAAACTATGTTACAAGCACTAGCAATACAGAAATTGATGTGTCATGCAAAAAAGCCTGTTAATAGCTGATAAATAACGACACAAAAAATCCACGACAATATGTAACGTGTGCGCGAAAATCCGTGGCTTACCCGCCAGCCCGTGCCAATTCGCGCGAAGTTACAATCGGAGTGTAAGTATAAGAATGGAAGCACAAAATAGCTGTCATTAGCACAGTCAAACAAAAGCACGTTAAAACAAACACTGGTACAGTTGGTTATAATAATAATTGTTTTTATTAAACCAGTCGTGTTCTCGTGATAAATGTGAGTCACTACAAATACATTACCGCTTATTCCTTAAGCAACAATAAGAAGTTTGGGAAATTCTGTACTATGACTTGCACTTCTCTCGGTAAGAGAAGATGAAGACGCAAAGAATTTCGGTTACTTGGGACTGATGAAACAAATATCAATATCTGGAAGCTCAAAATAGTTTTCTCTTGATCTTCCGTAAGTTTATAAGGTTTGCGTAGTGCTTTACGAACTAATAATTCTTTCGTACTTGATTGATGCGGTAAAATTGAACACATCCAGTCAGTCAGAGGAACTACTGTTCGTTTCGCCATTGATGGTGACAAACTCTGCATTTCAGAGTTTATTGGATTGAGCTTTTCTAATGGCAGTATGCCTCTATCCATGGTTTCGGAAAGTGATGTCCATATTCAGAAGTGATTAAATACCTCCTTTGATTCATTTCATTACTCTAGTATTGACACACGCAGTATAGATTCATACCTCAGTCAAATTCTAACCTTGGTGTTGGTTGACGATTGTTTTGGGTTACAGAGATTCTCCGATTGTAGATATGCTGCTTTTGCTCTGTCGATCCTGCTCAGATATGTAAAGTCTTTTACATCTTCCAAATCTTCTCCGTCAAGTGTGGTTCGATTGTTGCATGCTGTGTTGTATCGGAGAATCTTGCTTTTCCCTTAGCATATGTTGATACCTGCTGCTGCTACACTAGTCGTATTCTCCTGCAATTAATGTTGCGTGTAAGATAGAAGAGCTCGATCGTCTGAGAAGTCTAGATCGTCCAACTGCATCCTAGATGTTCACTATATCCCATTCATCCCCCTAGATGTTGATGATGATCCGTTCGATCACAAGGAGAAGAGGAAGGGTGAGAGTAAGTAACCTTGCCCGACACCGGTCTTTACATCGAACGAGTCTGTCAATTGTCCTCCATGCACAATTTTGCACTTTAATCCATCATAGGAATTCTGTATGATCTTGACTAACTTATCAGCTACGCTGTAGTGTCTAAGAAGCCTGCATAGTGTTGTCCTGTCCACGTTCTCAAATGCTTTTGCGTAGTCAATGAATTTGATGCAGAGTGATGAACTCCATTCAATTGATTGTTCCACAATGATCCGTAGAGTTGCGATTCGGTCTGTACACGATCTATGTTTACGGAATCCTGACTGTTGGTCTCGAAGTTGGGCTTTCTACGGAGTCCTTCATTCTGTTTAACAATACTCTGTTGAAGACTTTTCCCGGTATTGAGAGAAGCATGATGCCTCTGTAGTTATCGCACCTGCTGATATCACATTTCTTTAGTATCTTGATCAGGTGTTCTTCTTTCCAATCTGTTGGTACTTGTTCTTTATCCCAAATGTAGCTGAAGAGTGGAGTATCATTGCATTTACTGCTTTCAGTGCCTCTGCTGGAATGTTGTCTGTTCCTGCTACTTTGCCACTCTTGATTTGTCTGATGACCATTCTGAATTCTTCAATTGTTGGTGGGCCAACATCGGTTGGGAGGTCCATGGGTGCTGCTTCGATGTGGGGTGGGTTCAGTGGGGCTGGTCGATTGAAGAGTTCTTTGAAGTGTTCTACCCACCTGCTTTGTTGCTCTTCAATGTTGGTGATTACCTCGCCTTCTTTGCTTTTCACTGGTCGTTCTGGTTTACGGTGATTTGCAGCGAGTTTATTTGTCGTGTCATACAGTTCTCTCATGTTTCCTTCTCTTGCAGCCTTTTCCACCGTCATTGCTAGATCTTCCGCATATTTGCGTTCGTTGGTTCTGATACTCCTCACCACTTGCTTCTTTACTTCTGTGTATTCAGCTTGTGCCTTGACTTTTTCTTCTCTTGTTCGGCTAGTATTGATTGTTGCCTTCTTGTTCCTTCTTTCTCGAATCTTATCCGGTGTATCAACAGTGATCCAATCCTAGTGATTGTGGTTCTTGTGGCCCAGAACCTCACAACATGTGGAGGTGATTGCCACTTTTAACCCTTTTTAGTTGCCCTCTACAGTAGTTCCCTCTCCACTGAGTAGATCGTTAAAGGCCTGGAATCTAATGCTGAGGACTATCTTGAATTTGTTGCGTTTGTCAGTTCTCACGTTTCCACCGTCCTCCTGAGCTTTTTGTTGATGTAGATATGGTCGATTTGGTTTTGCTCAGGGTGATCTTGAGTTTTATATGTTAAGTGGTTTAGAGTCATATGAGCCCCAAGGCAGATAATTACCAAGTTAAGCACTAAATTTTTCACTATAGTATGTACAACTTTGATGAGATCTAAACTTGTGAATTGAGTTCAGGCTGCGAGCTCTTATTTGAAAAACGACTCAATTATCTTGGAAAAGGTACAGAGGATGCAATTCCAGCACATAAAGAACGGCTTGAGAAGCTAAATCTTTTTGCCCTGTCTTATCGATGATTTTGATGTATAGAGTACTAAGAAATGATTTTGAACCTGATATATCCTCTTATTTTCTTCCTACCGAATCAGGATAAAACAGAGGACATACTAAGCATTTGCGAAAGCTGTAAAAGAATAGAGTAACAGCGGCATATTGGTTTTCAAACCAAGAACTCGTTACAGATCACTAACGTAGATTATCCTTGTCGGTTGAATCGGGGCCTACTCCAGTTAGGCCAAACGGCGGTTAGTGCCTAAAGTGAATTATTCTTTGTCGTATCCAGGTACTACGGTTGCTTTGATGACTGTACAGCACAAAGGATGAGATTAGGGAATATTTTAGCATGAGTAAGAACAAGGAACATAGTGAGACCACTGATACATTGGCCGATTCGTGATGTGTAGTTAACAGTTGCACGTTGGTTTTCCGTGATATTGACGGGTATCGGTGAGCTGTTGAACATCCAGTAACCCAAGTGCCTGATGTTTTGGATAAGGCCCGCTGACACTTACTGGTACCCGAGGAGTGGTGTCCACTCCTTAAATTTACTGATTTGAGAGGCCACACGCTTTCAGACGCTTGCTAGAAAAAAATAACACAACCCGTAAGCCTATTGTCATCCTCACACAAATTCCATTCTGACTACTCTTCTGAAATCGAAGTGGGAAACAACCCTCGAAGTGTTTCTATATTGTTTAGGATTATTTGCAGTATATGAAATTTATATGACCCTGAAGTCCAGGCGGTATATACATATGCAGATGGTGACCTTCAAATGAAAATTTTAGTCGATTATTATTATTAGGAGCGTTTAAACCTACTAAATTACCATGAATACTGTTTTGGAATGTTTTTGGAAGTTAAAAAATTCTTCATACGTATATCTAATGAATTCTTTATCTGACTTGTATTTTAGTTGTCTGATTATAATTTGGAAGAATTTGTGACTTTATTATACAATTTTATTAGTCGCCGACTCGGGACATTTGAAATTCCATTTAAGTAAATATAGTCAGAGTTTACTATTCTATTTTAGATACGTGACCTGCTTCAGGGACTTTCTATTATTTCAATTGGTGAACTATAAACATTCGCTCAATTTTCAGTGCTTAAAATCGAGTTCGGGATTTCCTGATCTTACTGTATTATACAAAATGATTTTCATACTTTCGTGTTTGGAAGTGGATGCTTTTTGTTTAGATTATACTCAGTGTGATGGCTACTACTCTCCATCATGTTATCTTTGCAGCTTACACATACTATCATCAACTGTGCAACTTATATGCAAGGAAATTATCAGTGGTAGGTTAAAAATCACGTCTAAGCCAAAAAACTGTACTAATGAAATATGTTTGTGTGATTAAATTTTTTATTATTGATTACAAGTTATCAAAGAATTAGACGAAGAAACAATGCGTCACACCAGTCAAATAAATTCATGTTTCTGCACATTAGTTTAGTGTTGAGATTATAAAGTAAAATATAACTTTAAATGCTGAGACTTTAAGGATGTGTAAATTCACTACATATAAAAACTATTTTGTTGTTTACGACATGTCGTATTGTCATTGTATACTAAAAATAGGCTACAGATCATGACTATCTATTGTTTTTTCACTTTTAATTTTCAAATACATTTGGAACGTTGTAGACATTGTTGGTAAAAATGCCTAAAGTTACTGTATTAAATCTGTTGTATAACCGATAAAATGCATCATGGGGATGGTCTTTAGTTTTGCTGTGTACATGTCTTTTTAATATGCTAAACGGAATGACAGTTAAATCATGCCTAATGATATGCTATGTCTTATTGTCAATCATTCTTGATTTCAATTTATTTATATGAACTTCCAACTGGTCCTTCGAATGTCGACACAAATGATCAGCAATAGTGTTTAGAATGATTTACGTATAATATTGATACAACAGTAACATATACTGACTGCACCTTATAGCATAGTGGGTATTATCACGAACTTTGTATTTCGTCTACTTCATAGTGAAATCAGTTCTTCAGGATGTAGAAATCAAACAATCTTGTCTGATAGAAATCTCTAAAGTCTGGTTCTTCTGAGCGCTTTTAACAACAATTTATAAATTCTCAAAGCTTTCTTCTCTACAAATAAGCATGAAACGTTTCGGATTTGTGATATGCCAACGATTTTCAAAGCCACTGGAAGAGTAGTAGTTCAGTACACTAACCACTTTGTATATATTGAACGTCTCTAAACACAGCCGAATTTCTTCTTCCCTTTTCGTAAACTTTAATCACTTCTGGCTGTTGGTTATTGATATCACCCTATCCATGATTCACTTGATATTGTTTTACTTGAATATTCCCATTGATGTTTTAGGACTGAAATTAATCAGTCTCTTATTGGCATATGTGCATACTGTGAGTACGCCTCGATATCGCCTTAATTTGCAAGCATTATAAGCAAAGATGGATAGTGTCTAGCAGTAGAATCCAGAACGCGCGTTTCGTCCTATTTGGGACTCGTCATCTGGATGTACCTGCATCTCAAAGTTGATGTTCACTGTGGGACTCGAACTCAGTACCGTTCGCTTCAAACGCGACCGCGTTATCCACTTAGCTACTGAGCTAAGCAATATCAAGGGAATTAAACTTCACCCCATTGCACAAGCAAGTGGCTATCAAGACTCAGATTTATTGTTTATGCATCCATCCCAACTTTTTCGACTTATTTCATTTTCTCTAAAAGGAATGTATCTTGAACTGTGAGACGAAATTTGGACTTTCAGCGTTTCCTTCATATTTAGACCACTAAAGGGAGATTATCCCTCCAGAAGTCACTTATTACTTATGCTTTGGTACAATTCGTCTAATTTGATACTGACATTGACAATTCTATTTTTCTTTGACAGCGTAATATAGCAAGATGAGGATGGTGCACATGTTTGCCATGTTCTTGTTTATAATTGACTAGCACTTTGGTGTCAGGTTTCAAAAATATTATTCTCGTAAGGAATATTATTCCCTAACAGCTCATTATGCATCACATCTATTCTCACCTAAAAGTTGTGTTGTTCAAATTTCTTTCCAGCAAACGTATTCTTTTTAAAATACGTAACTTAAAGTAATTGTATCTTGTTCTAGATTCACATAGACATCGAATTTTCTCGTCGAGCTGTGATTTCAGTAGGAAATATAATTGCAGGTGCTATAAGGACGCCTTAGATTTGAAAACCATCTGTAAATATGAAGAGAAAGGTAGTTCTTTTCAAGATGATGTCTCATATTCAGATTTTATTACGGATGCAAATTCTATAGATCAATTTCCTTTAAAAACTAGAAAGCGCCAGTATAAATCTGCAATCAAAAGAAATATTACCTCATCACATTTCAAAAAATCGATTGAAAGAGTCAATTTCAATAATATCTTTCCTGATTTTGAACAGTAAGTATATTTTCTTTGTGTTTACCGTCCATATATATTCCTCAAATGTGAATAAGATGCTTCTAATAGTTGAGACCATGAGTCAATTGAAGCTAGACCACCATTGAAAACCTGGAACCACTGAACGGCCAACTCGTTTTATTGTGGGACTCCTCAGCAGTGTGCATCCACCATCTCATCTCGCGAGATTCGAACCCAGGACCTATCAATCTCGCGCACGAGCGCGAAACCACTTGACCACTGAGCTAACCGGCACCCAACGGTGTTAATGTCGAACTTCAACCAATCCACGAAACTGAGCGACACATCCATCATTGTCATCAGTGAGTTACTATCTCACAACAGATCCAGTTGAACTCCACTGATCACTGCTTCTCACTAGAACTCCATGACTGATAGGTCCTGGGTTCGGATCTCGAGAGGCGTTGTTGGGGATGCGCACTGCTAAGAAGTCTTACAATAGGACGAAACGGCCGCCCAGTGCTTCCCGGTTTTCCATTTCGGTCTAGCTTCAATTGACTCATTATCTCAACTATTGGAATTACTACAATCTCCACAAAACCCCTTCTGATAAATAAGATGATTTTTCAAATTTGAACAAAGAGGAGTTTGAAATGTTCAGTATCGGTTGCACAACGCCTATCGTTTTTTGTTTCGTTTTCTACCAAACACTCGAAACGTATCAAGCAACGGATGCTTTCCAGTGATTATTTCTGCATAGATTTTTTTCTGCCCTGCTTTGTTTACCTTGAAAAATGTTATGCTTTATGAATGATAGGTTGTAATATTCCTAAGATTTAGAGTTAGGTACTGAATTTCTATTTTATTCTTATGTAGTTTGGTACATTATTGATACAATATAAATTAATCGCGTTATCGTAATGCTATCCTCCCTTTAATTCAAGATTAGATGTGACATGGCCGTGTTTGTATCTCTGCTATACGATTAGCTCTATTTTTTCCTCTAAATGGTTTAAACTTTACTCATGCCTTCTCTAACTTAGAGAAGTAGTCAGCGCTTTACGTCTAATGTTACTTAGAGTGTAATCTAGTGAGAACGAAGCGTTTAAATCTTAAGATACACATGTTATTGGTAACATACAACATCGTTCCAGGTTCCGGATGACGTAATCTTATTTCGTAAATTTTCAGTAATTAGTTACCTTTAAGGCGCATTAATTTACTCAGGTAAGTAAAAATTTGAAAGTTATTTTAATATTTTGTCGACACTTAATGGTATCCAATGATTTTTACTTGTAATTCAATTCAATAGTCTAAAGGTTAGAAGCTTATTATGAGGTCTGAATGTCACGAATTCAATCTGTGGTAGGTTTTTGGTTACTCATTTCCAAGGAGTGCTATGCTAGGACAAAGCAGATGTGCACTACTTTCAGTGGTTGTCTAACCAAAGTAAGTTTGTGATATGAAAATTTAAAATAAATATTTGTATTGTATTCAGTGTAATGATAGTTGCCTGCTTTAATAGTGATTATGTGTTATAAAATTGCGGTATGTGTAGAAACTTTTCATAGTTTATATTGAACCATTATGTTTTAATAAAAACCCATCGGAATGATTTATTCCATATCTTTTTTAGTGAAAATGACATATCACCTACTGAACATCATCTTTTTGATTGTTCAAAGTCTATATCAATTCCTCATCAACATGTTCTGTCTCCTAAGCATTCGAATTGTTCAAATATAGATGTGTTGAGGATTTATTTAACAAAGCATATGACTACTGAACTTCCTGAATTCTGCACATATCCTCATATACTGACTATTCTTTGTCAATATATCAATATGATCCAGTTTATCATACATATGAATGAAGAATATTCAATTCAATACAGTGATATATTAGCAACATTCAATATTAATATTTTAACAGAACTAGAAAATGTCATTATTTCGATTTATGAAAAGTTTATTAGGACTAAGTAAGTAAATTAAGTGATATTTTCTAACCTGGGGTTGTAACGATACCAATTACCAGTGATTCTTTGTAAAGTTTAGGATGTAAATGTTTTGTGTGTGTGTGGAGCGATGTCCTAGTGGTTAAAGTATTTGTCCTTCAATAACAGAGCTCTTGGTTCAAATTTGACTAATAGTTTTCTAGCTTCAGTAATCAAGTATTTTAACAACGGACTGTATTATCACTAACTAGTAACCAACTTCATGTTTGGTCTTATTACTATCATCGGTATTATTAGTATTAATATTAGTAGTGATATTACTATATCTTGGAGAGAACGAGAACAAGAATTCAAAAGGAATTAATGACGAATTTAACTGGAAAAATGTTTATGTATTTGTGTTTTATAAGATTAAGTAAAGAATATTACAAATATGTATTTAATATGGAAGAACATTTGATAACAATACGGTAGTAACAAAACCCTAATGACTTGGATATAAGCGATTGCTCAATATAAATACACTCTAATAATAAATAAGAATAAAGTAAACAAAACTCAGTTAGTTAAGATAAGATTACTGATTTAGAAGATAGTTATAAGTGGTAAGTAATGATATAATCTAGACCACCGTTGAAAACCTGGAAGCACTGGACGGCCGTTTCGTCCTAGTATGGGACCCCTCAGCAGTGCGCATCCACGACCCCGCACCACCCGGGGCTCGAACCCAGGACCTACTGGCTCCGCGCGCGAGCACTTAACCATTAGACCACTGAGCCGGCATCCAACGGTGTTAATGTCTAACTTCAACCAATCCACGAAGTTGCGCTACCGTACACCATTGTCTTCAGTGAGTTCCTATCTCACAACAGACCTGGTTGAACTCCACTGGTAACGACTTCTCACTAGAACTCCAGAAGTGTCTCCTGAAGTCAGTCACTAGTGAGCAGGTGATTATTATTATCAGAATGTGTTTTGTGGAGATTTTTAGAAATTTTCACAGATTGAACCAGGTCTGTTGTGAGATAGGAACTCACTGAACACAATGGTGTACGGTAGCGCAACTTCGTGGATTGGTTGAAGTTAGACATTAACACCGTTGGATGCCGGCTCAGTGGTCTAATGGTTAAGTGCCCGCGCGCGAAGCCAGTAGGTCCTGGGTTCGAGCCCCGGGTGGTGCGGGGTCGTGGATGCGCACTGCTGAGGGGTCCCATACTAGGACGAAACGGCCGTCCAGTGCTTCCAGGTTTTCAACGGTGGTCTAGCTTCAACTGACTCATGAGTTCAATCTGTGAAAATTTCTAAAAATCTCCACAAAACACATTCTGATAATGATATAATCGATTGAAAGCAATAGTAGAACAAAAGTATATGATGTAATGAAGACAGAAAAGAACACATTATATCGGGAAATAAAAGCAGATATGAAAAGGATGAATAACAACTGGAAAGAGCTGAAAAGGATTGCTCAGGACAGGGTTATATGGAGAGTGCTAGTGGGCGGCCTATGCTCCTCCACGAGGAGTAGCAGGCGTAAGTAAGTAACTAAGTAAGTAATGAAGAGCGATGTAATGTACTTGGAATGATTTCGTAATTGAGTTTTAGTGATTTTGGTCGATCGATTTTTAATAAAGTATTTGATCAAAACAATATTTTATAAAGTTTACCACTTACATAGGTTTGTATTTTAAGAATTTAATCGAAACGATACTTGATTGTTTCTCTAATTGATGTATATGAGACAAAATAACTTTTCATGTTGAGTACTTTATACACTGTGACACTATTCCATATTAACATCCACAGTTTTATCTTAAAGGTATTTAAATACCCATTTTTCGATCTTTCCAATTACTGCTTATATTTCTACTACCTATACCACTATGGGATTTGAATCGACAATTTTTTCTCTATGCTTATGTGGTATGGTATGGGTTAGTGTATGATGAAATCTCAGCTCGCATTCGTTTGGCTTTTGCCAACTTACGTCACCTATGGCGGAGGCCAGATATCCGTCTATCGATAAAAGGACGAGTATACTGCACGGCAGTTCGTTCTGTTCTACTTTACGGCTGTGAAACGTGACCATTAAGGGTAGAGAATACTCGTAAGTTACTAGTATTTGACCGCAGATAATTTAGAAATATTGCTCGCATCTGCTGAAATCAGCGGGTAAGTAATAGTGAGGTTGGACTCAAGGTATTAGGGAATGATAGAAAATAAGTTGATGAAGTTGTGAAACTTTATCGACTGAGATGGTTGGGCCACGTGTTACGTATGCCCAAACACCGATTACCACGATACACAATGCTGACTAGTGTTGGGAATGGTTGGAAGAAAGTTTGGGGCGGCCAAACCAAAACGTGGCATCAGTCCACAAAGTCACTAACTTCTAGTCTGAGCCATGTTGGTATATACAGACTACTTGGTTGGGGTCCGCGTGACTATCGTAACTAATGGTTGTAGACTCTTGGTGAAATGGCTCAGAATCGATCACAATAGTGTAGGTGTATACACTCTCTATCTTTCCTTAAACTATGAGATTAAAATCGTTTCATATCTTTTTGCGAAGTAAATTTTTGTTGTTATACTATATCCTTATATGTAATCTTTCTTTTATACATTACTATCATTGGAGTAACTACTATGCATTCGTTGTTCATCTTCTTGTGTTAATGTGGTATGGCAACTTGGACTAATGCATATATGTGCCTGGTCCTACGTTATACGTAACCGACTTTCCTCTATTAACACAATTAGATCATTATGCATTGGTTATCTTTTATAAACGTTTAATTCTATTTATTTTCAAATTGTTTAATTACAAAATATCTAATATCAATAAAATTCTTCTTTTTTTTATTGATTGTTCTTTTTTTTTCTTTTCAGAGATAATTCCCACTTAGTAACTGTGCTAATAATTTGTGAAAATTTATCGATTATATATGATTGTATAAAATATTGTAAACATTTAAATCTCCCTCTCATTATCAATAATAATAATCATAATAATTTATTATTAAATTTGGATAAATGTTTAATTCAATGGTTTATTTCCATAGATTTTATTCAATATTTTTCTTTCAAAATAACCATAATTGATACACTTGCATATCTCATTCATATCAATCCTCAATATTTCTATATTGACAATCAATGGCATTATGAAATGAATAAATTTTTAATGAATTTACCATTTACAAATGGATTATACATGAATGATTGTTCATCTAATGTAAATGATTGTCATTGTACTATGGATACACAATATGATGATGATAATAATAATAATAATAATAATAATGATTATTATTATTGTTATATGAGTTTATTTCATCAACTTCATCATTTAGATAAACAATTATTACATCATAATAAACAAACAAACAATGATTTAATTGTAAATAATGAATTTCCTTATTTTATTGTTTTATTAGATTGTTTTATATCACAAACAAACATTACTACATTACTTGTTAATAATAATAATAATAATAACAATGATATTACTACTACTATTAGTAATAATCTACCAAGTATTTATTGTTTATTATTAAAATTTATGTATATACATATCACATCAATTTCTTCTATATATTTATTAAATGATCAATATGTTCAATGGATATTTGATCTATTGTTCAAATTATATTACATAATATCACCATTCATTTCGAATCATTTCAGTACTCCTCCTCCTCCTCCTCCTCTTCCTACTGCTACTACTAATAATAGTAATAATAATACTAATAGTAATAATAATAATAATTATTATTATTATAATTATTATTATTATGATATTATTTATACATTTTTAATGAATTTAATTAAAAATCAAAGATTCAATTTATTAAAACAAATTTTCTATCAATTTATAAATAATTCAAAATTTTCTAGATTAAAAATAAAATTTTTCTCTCAATTATTGAAGCAAATACAATTACAATTGAATCTATTATATAATAATAATAATAATAATAATAATAATAATAATGAGAATAATAATATTAATATTATTATCATATTAATGGATTACATAATAAATGATGTAATGATTCCAATGAAAGAAATCAATTCAATGGATTTCAATGAATATGATTTAATATTAGAATGTCTTATGAATTTAATGAGACTGAGAATTCAATCCATTCATTATATTATAAATGATTCAATCATTAATATAAATAATTGGAAAGTATACAATGATTTCATGGATAATCTATTGGATATAAATGATGTGAATCATTCATATTACTTGTTAAGGTAAATGATTTGTTCATTATATAAATATTCTATATCAGCAGCAACCTCTGCCAGGGAAGACCTACTCATTGCCTTCTCGTGGCGGGGGATGATGTTTACGAAATTGAGAGGACGAAAAGCGAATTTCCGCCGCTTTAGCCGGATTCCAAACCAATGGTGCACATGGGCTCCAGTATCGTGCGGGAACAAATGGCATATGAACAAATTGTTAGTCACCAGCTACCATGGGACTGCATCTCCTTACGATGCTCCACTGTCTTGTGGATCAGACCTTCAGGTCGAAGGCTCCGAGTGTGGCCCCCCAAGAAAACCATCTGCTTTAATTTGGGCATCCGAGCAGTATTACAACCCTCACACATATCAAATGAGATTTGTGTGGCGCATATGCATTTCAGCCTTGAGTGCTGTTAGAGGTATGAGGGCGGTTACCACTTCCCGGTTGCCCACATCGTGGAAGGGTTCTTCTGGAGGTACCTGAAAAGGAAATTGGATTAGAGGTGGTCTTAGTGACCTGAGAGCGTGACCGTAGTGCCCAAGGGACAACTGCTTGAGGTCGGTCACACACGACCTTTTTATGAGTAATTTTTGTGTTAGCTCCGTACTTGTTGAGACCTTACCGTCGGAGACAGATATCCGTGGGATAAGGCGAGATGTGCATTTTTAGGGTCGACATTTTCTAACCCCACCCCTCCTTGTGGGAAGGCAGCATCACTGTTATGCCGGTTGTCTGAAGGAAGCACCTTATTGCCGTCACACCTCTGTACAGTGAGCAGTACGACTTCGCCTTCGGACCTTGGGTTTGTTGCTTTTAGTCTTACCGCTCTTCAACCGACCTGTCTAACATGGTAGGACCTTGAGGAACAGTTGTTCCAGCCAGTAAAGCTCGGTTGCTTTATCACGATAGGCAAGCCCGACCACCACGTCAAGGTAGCAACAACGGTCGAGAAATATGTATTTGGTGCCTCCTTGTACCAATATCTATGTGTTAAAATAAATAAATAATATTATTTATGGTTTAGTATTAAATTCACTTGGTATTGTTGTTTTACTCGTATCTTCCTATTGTTGAGTAGTCTCTTATTGGTATATGTGTATCCTGTGTGGATTGCTTCGATATTAGCCATAAATCATAAGCTTTTTTAAGCAAAGATGGGGATAGTGGCTAGCAATGAAATCCAGGACGTGCGTTTCGTTCTATTTGGATCTTGTCAGCTGGATATACATGAATCTCAGAGTTTTGATATTCACTCTGGAATTCAAACTCAGTACCGTTCGCGTTATCCACTTAGCTACTAAGTCCTGATAGTCACTTGTTTGTACAATTGGGTAAAGTTTAAATTCACTTGATATTGTTTTATTTGTATCTTCCTATTGTTATTTAGGACTACAATTGATCAGTCTCTTGTTGTCATATATGCATCCTATGCGGATTACCTCAATGTAGCCTTAAGTTACGAGTTTTTTCAGCAAATTTCTTTTCTTTTTTATCATTTAGCAATAAAACTTGAAATTGTTATATAAAAAAAGTATATCATATTGTCTAATCGAAAATGGCTTATTTTAAACAGGTATATCTATTGTTAGTGTTTAAGAGTAATGAATCCATGGAAAATCAGTTCCTTTACGAATGTTCTTATAATTACTAAACTCAATGAATAATTTGAACAAAGTATGTGACATCAAAATATTCAAATAATTCAATTTTAATGAACTTACTAATTGAATTAGAATTTATTATCAGATTGAGTGGTTTTGTGGAGATTTTAGTAATTTTATAGTTGGGTTCATGAGTTAATTAATGCTAGACCGTCATGGAAAATCTGGAAGTACTGGATGGTGGCGCAATTTCGTGGATTGGTTGAAGTTAGATATTGATATCGTTGGATGATGGCTCAGTAGTCTAGAGGTTAAGCGTTCGCCGGTGAGACAGACAGGCATTGGGTTCGAATCCTGCGAGTAGGATCGTGGATACCCACTGCTAAGGAGGAGTCCCAAACTAGGACGGAATGGTCATCCAGTACTTTTAGGTTTTTCATGGTGGTCTAGCATTAACTGACTCATGAACTTAACTGTAGAATGTATTACCGAAGGCAAAACCATAGACTTACTCAATATATAAATATCTATAGGTGATTGAATTTGTTATTACTATACAAAATAGTACCAGTTATAAATAACTTTTCGTATAAAAAGTGAACAATCAAGAGTAGAAATGAATGTTAATTAACTTGTAATTTGTTTGAGTATTCAAATTACTTTTGCATAGTCAATTAGTAATTTAACATATTACGTGGAATATAGAGTGGTGCGTTTTTTACTATTCACATAGTGCTGATGACAAAATTTTACTGTAACGAATGAGTGGCGACACTATAATTTATGAATGAACCAATCAGATTTGGGGTAGTAGGTCTTGGATTTCAGCGTTTTAGCATTTTAGCTTATGTCAGTTCGTAATGAAAATCCTAAATCTATTTTCTAACCCTAAACATCAACTGCAAATCATAATTCTAATTCTTCACACTGTTTTACAACTCTTATATAGTCGTTGTTAGTAGGTGGATGTTATCGACGTCACTTTGGTGTCGTTCAAAGCTCGTCCATAAATTATAGTCTCACCCACCTAGCTTAGTGTTATCCTATTACTTGTCCGATGAACTTTTAATTTGCACTATGGTTTGATTACCATTCATCTATATTTATTCAAGCATAATTTCTTCCCATTGGATTGTTTATTAGTAATTATTCAAATAATTTAATGAGGATAATTAACTTTCTAGTTTATAATTATTTATTAAAGTAGGTAGGTGGTGATGAAAACACTGTTAATCTTAATAATATTCATGTATTCAGTTAGGGAAAATATTTATATTAACTTGACGACATAGTAACAAATGAGATATTGCATTAAGGTCATACTATGAATTTGCACTGTATAATCACCTAGTAGTTATTATTATCGTATTTGTCGAATCTGGTCGAATTCTATCAATCAAGTTGACATGTGACATCTGGTTTGAGTTTGATTAAGTAGTTAGACATAATCGACGGGAAACATTGGATTTGTTACATACTAGTTGGCACTCGTCATGAATGTGTATTTGCAGTCTTTAGGGAATTGGTATTCCTTCTTCAAATAGTTAAAACGAAAACTTGGTTAGTTGTTGTCTTAACGACCCAAAAGTGTGATTACAGAGCTCAATTTTTGTGCTTGACAGTATTTTATAACTTCAGCATTACCTAAGCTAACAGAAGTTTACTTGTATTTCAATTCTTTAGTGATAAATAAATAAATTTTGTTGACTGTTCAGCTTTCTTATTATTATTATTATTATTATTATTATTATTATTATTATTACTGTTATTATTATTATTATAGATGTTTAGTTAATAATATTTTAACTGTCCAGTTGAATCGTCCTTCAACAGTCTCCAGTGATCACATTCAATTATCGTCAATACAAGAATACGAACCATTACAAAGTCGTTTGATGTATTCCACAGCTGGCTTATTTTTTGATATTTTAAATGAATCCGAAAAGTTACTACACACATCGAATTCAAAGGTAAAACGTTTGTTATAATTCCGTGTATATCCGTGTGTTATCAACATCAATTTCGTCATTATCTTTAAATTTTGACGATTGAATTGATTGTATTATACTTTTTGTTAAGTAAGTTGTTACAATAAAACAGAGTCACCTCAACTGCTTGGATATTTTTAATAGCTTTCATAGTAATAACGGTTTGAATCGAGAACTGATATTAACCAGAACACTGCCTCTTTATATCCAAATGTACTGATAATAATCATCTGCACACTAGTGACCAGCTTCAAGATGCAATCTCTGTAACTGTAGTGAGAAGCGGTGAACAGAGGAGTCCAAACATGTTGAGTGTGAGACAGTTATCCACTACAAATAATGGAAGATAGTAGTAGAATATCAAATGTTGACTATAATTAGATATGCACTTCATTGGATATCGGCTCTGTGGTCTAACTATTGTTCATTCGTGCTCGAGACCAAAGTTTTTGGTTCAAACCCTCTGTAGTAGAGCCGTAGATATGCACTGCTAACGAGTCCCATAATAGGACGAGACGCTCGTATAATGCCTTGGTACGGCCGAGGGTGGGGAGTATCAGTTATTCCTCTCCAAATGCTGTCACATGACCACGTGCATACAACCACTGACAGGGAAGTTTTACTCACTGCCTTTTCTTGGCATTACTATTGTTTACGAAATTGTGAAAATAAACACCGAACATCCAGTGCTCTAACCGGGTTGGTGGACACGGAGAGTCCACTTAGGGGAGACGGGGAATCCTGATTTGTAACCAACGGTGCACATGGGCTCCCGTATCCTGAGGGAACAAATGGTGTATGAACCAATTGTTTGTCACCGGCTTCCATTTGACTGCATCTCCTAACGTTAATCCACTGTCTTGTGGATTAGACCTTTAGATCGAAGGCTTCGGGTGTGGCCCCCTAAAAAACCACCTGCTTCGGTCTGGGCACCCGCGCAGTAACACAACCCACACACAAATCAAGTGACTTGTGTGGCGCATATGTATTCGGTTCTCCATTGTACCCCTATTTATATGTTCAAATAAATAAAAATAAAATAAATATCAATGATGGTCTAGCTGTGATCAGTTCGTTATTTTAACTATGGAAACTACCATTTCCACGAATAACGCTTATGCTTATGACATTAATAGTGAACACGGAGGATTCACCCAGAGAAGTTGGAAAACCCTGATTTGAAACCAATGGTGCACATGAGTACCAGTATCCTGAGGGAACAAATGGTGTATGAACCAATTGTTTGTCACCGGTTTCCATTTGACTGCATCTCCTAACGTTAATCCACTGTCTTGTGGATTAGACCTTTAGATCGAAGGCTCCGGGTATGGCCCACCTAAAAAACCACCTGCTTTGATTTGGGCACCTGGTCTGTATCTCAGCACTCACACAAACCGAATAATTTATGTTTGCACCTATCTATTTGTTATCTCTTTGTACGAATGTTTATGTATTTAAATAACAAATGGGTTTTGTGGATATTATAGTAATTTCAGTGGTTAAGATCATGAGTCAGTTGAAGCTAGACCACTATGGAAAACTTGGAAGCACTGGAGGGCCGTTTCGTCCTATTGTTGGACTCCTCAGCAGTGTGCATCCACGACCTCCCCCCTGCGAGATTCGAACCCAGGACCTACCGCGCACTGCTGAGGAGTCTCGCAATAGTGCGAAACGGCCGTCCAGTTCTTCAAAGTTTTCCATGGTGGTCTAGCTTCAACTGACTCATGATCCTAACCATTGAATTTATTTAAATAAATAAATAAATAATAATACATCTTTTCTCCTATTTTCATAGACTATTGAAGAAATCATATCAATTTGGCAATTATTAGCTTATCTTATATTAATCTCTCATTCAAATTGGTCAAATCCACCAATGATCATTCATTTAAATCAGAATTTATTTCATCATTCATTAATCAATGTTCAGAATTCAAATAAACATTCGAAAAAATCTTTTACTGAACTTGGTATTTCATTTATAAGTAAAGTTATACAAGTAAAGTTTTATATAAATGAAAACTACAAGGATCCAATTACTGATGTAGTTGATTTGCGAAATGTCAATCAATTAAGTTCTTTAATTTTACCGCCAATGATTGTTTTACTTGAAATGATACCAAATATAGCGGTATGTTATTTGAATATTGTACAATGTTTTTCTTTCTTTACTAGTTCTTTATTTATCATTCATTGCCAATGGAATTTTTATTCAATATTCAAAGTGAATGAACACTGTTAAGGAGTCCCATACTAGGACGATACGACCGTTCAGGGCTTCTAGGTTTTCTAATGGTGGGCTAGATTCAATTGATTCATGTTCTAAACTATTGAAATTACTAATAATATCCATAAAACCCTTACCAATATTCAATTGTTTTGTTAACATTAACAATGTTCACTGGTTCACAAAACATTTATATTATTTCTGAAAGTGGCATCTTAGTATTTAAAGTATTCAGTTGGTTACGTATTTGAATCCTGTTTTGTTTTCTAAAGTTTAGCTAAATAGGTAGTTTCATGAATCCCTATACAAGCAGCTTAATTCAAATTTTAATGTACAAATTGATATTCAATAAATGAGTTCCATTATATTGATTGAATATCTTGTCAGTCAGCTACAACGTAAGACCAGGGACATATATGCATCGGTCCAAATTGCCATACTTCATTAGCACAACAACATGAACACATAATTCATAGAAGTAGTTAATTCAATGGTGGTAATGTATAAAAGAAAAAAAGATATAAAGTATTTTTAATCTCAGATTTTAAGGGAAGATAGAGAGGGTATACACCTACACCATTGTGATCGATTCTGAGCCATGTCATTCAGTCTCCAACCATTCGTTGCCATAGTGACGCGGACCCCAACCAAGTAGTCTGTGTATACCAACAAGGCTAAGACTAGAAGTTAGTGACTTTGAGGAGTGATGCCACGTTTTGGTTTGGCGGCCCCTAACTTTCTTCCAACCATCTAAGTGACATTAAATCTGTAGTCATAAAATAAAATGTATAAGATTATCATTTCATTGAGTTCGGTTGTAATAATTTATCTTTTGAAAATCCTTACCGGGTACACTTTAGTTCACAAGGATGATCGAGTGGACACAAAAAAGACTGTAATATGTAAGAAAATATGAGATTACATCATTTGAGAAAACATGATTTATATAATGTTTTGTTTGCCAATTCGTCATAAGGGTTATAATAGTATGAAGCATAATATTTCGTACCCATAGGTAGTAACATTATAGAGTATATTACTACTTGGTTGGGATCCGCGAGATGATAGCAACCGATGGTTAGAGACCTTGAATTACATGGCTCAAAGTCGTTTGCAATGGAGCAGGTGCATGCACTCTTTATGTTCTCCCAAATCCTAATCTTCTGAATTCTTCATGTCCCTTATTTTTTCTTTTTTCAAACTGGACTACAGTCCTTGAATAACATCTTCAAACCCTAATGTTTCTTATTACTACTTATACTTTTACTACCTCTACCGCAATGGGATTTGTATCGACAACGGCATCTCTGTGCTAATGTGGTGTGGCAACCCGAACTGGTGTACGAACGTACGAAGTTCTACGTTGTTACTGACTGACTGACTATTATTGAAACATACACCATAATAGACGTCACCTTTGCAAGTACATTGTTTTCTTGTATAAGCCGTATAACGAGAGCGTAAGTGCACTACAAGAATGATGTAGTTACTATGTAATGAGCGTTTCGGAATGATAAATGTACATACAACGCAATAGTTGAAAAACAGCATTTGCTTAATGAGATAACTATGACATAATGCTTTTAATGGTATGGTGTAATGAATGAAGATTCCAGTTTCGTTGCTTGGTTCTTACAATCATCTATAACTGAAAAGAAAAAAAGGACCCAAAGACATGGAAAACACAATAAAAATCATTATGATAGGCCTATCAAACTATATTCACTTAATAGTTTCATGATTTAAATCAACTATTTTACATACATCTTTGCATTAATTATGTAAATGATACAATCTAACTAAAGTTTGGCGTAAGTGATAAATCTTCCAATTGGACGCTTAATTCGGTTTCGTAAGCTCTTCTAGTAACCCTCAGGTTAAGCCCACACGATAACTTGAACATGAGAGAAAAGGCGAAAAATAGAGAAATATTACTTTACTCCAAGGTTCGTTTTTGTACAGGAAATCAAGGGTAATTATAACGGTTTAGTAGATAACCCCAGGTTTCTGGAAAGTTCTTGAACGCTACTAAACATAGTAGTAGGATAGGTAATCATCCAATTAGAAATGTATCATTTGACTTTTCGCTTCCTAGATGTTTCTGATGAACTACTATTGAATTACTTACTTTACTTACTGAATTACTCCTGTTACCCCCAATAGAGAATACACCACTGATCAGTATTCTCCAACCCACTCTGTCTTGGGTCTTCCTTTCTAGTTCTATCCAATTAATGTTCATTCTTCTCATATCTTTCTCCATTTCTCGGCGTAATTTGTTCTTTGGTCTTCCTCTCCTCCTTTGGCCTTCAGGGTTCTATGTGAGGGATTGTCTTGTGACTCAGTTGGGTGCTTTCCTCAATATGTGTTCTATCCACTTTCAGCGCTTCTTCCTCGGTTAGGATTTGGTTTGTTCTCTCCCACAGTAGGTTGTTGCTGATAGTTCCTGGCTGACGGGTCCGACGTATTTTGCATAGACAACTATTAATAAACACTTTTATCTCCTGGATGATGGCTTTCGTAGTTCTTCTGGTTTCCACTCCATACAATAGAAGTGTTCTGACGTTAGTAATAAAAATCCGACGTTGGTGTTGGTTGACAGACAGTTGTTTTGAGTTCCAGATGTTTTTCAGTTGTAAATATGCTGCTCTTGCATTGCCTTCACATCTGCATCAGATCCACTGTGTTCATCAATGATCCTGCCCTAATATGTAAAACTTCTATTGAATACTGATTAAATAAGATGTTCCTCACTGTTTAAAGGGCCCATTTTGACTTTTTTTTTCTTAAGGAATTTTCTGGGTCTCATCAATAAAATCACATAACTGTTAGCGGATGGAATATTAGCTTGAGTGACAGTTAATAATATACACTTGATATTATGATAATAAAAAACAACAGTATATTCTTGATTTCTACAATTAATATAAATTTACATACAGACACCATTTATGTTTCTTTTCATAGTAATAATTAAGTTTTGATAGTTGCCTACTATTTTCTCCCTCCCTCCCTCTCTTTCTTTTTTTTTTTACATTTCAGCCATTATTGAATAATGGTGATTCATATAGTGATAATCATAATAAGTATAACAATTCGATCGATCAGTTATTCACTATACTAGAAGATGCTTTTACACAAGTACAATTTATTAGAACATATGGTTTTAATAATTTTTATGAGTTCCTTGTACATTTTATTCAGTATACCTTTCATGAAAATTCTTTTATAAACAACAGTACTACTATTACTACTACTGCTACCAATAATGATAAGATAACATTATCTAATAAAATGTTCGACGAACGATCCCGATCTTCTTCATCATTCACTTCTGAGGAATCGATTAATAAAACATCAAATACTTGTACGGATAATCAATATTTTGGTAAGTCACCTGTCAATACTAATCAATTTCTATTAATTGACGTGTAACGTGGCCACTAGTTCAAGGAACTCGATACTGCATGGACTATACTAAAATTTTAGGTGGTTGAACCTAATCGCTAGAAATCCGTAGACATAGGTTGGTTGTTATGTGATACACGTGAGCAAGTTGTACTCATAATCTTGAGGGAATTAGTACTCCCTGAAGGATTCAATCTCATGTCTCTCAGCTTTTTAGTCTGAAATGTTACCATTGAGATACTCAAGAAGCAGGCCTCCTGTCGACTAGCTTTAACTAATTAATAGATTTATGTTGGTGTTATTGACTTCCCTGAGTTATATCATTCAGTTGGAGAGTTTTTATTGTAGTTCAGGACATTAACATTAGCTCTTACTTCATGTAGAAGTGAGCTTCTTAGTTATTCCTAGAGTCTTATACCAATTTGTTCTAGTGGGCATGTTTACGATTGGTTATTTTTGTAGCTATTTTTATCTTCATTTATCCTAATATTCAAGTTTGATCGACCCCAGACTATGTGGTTAAATAACCTTTTTTTCATGAGTTGATAAATCGAATATCTGAGTACACGTTTATGCATATTATGTCATTGAGCGAAAATGTTTATTCTCAAGAGTGAGTAGAGCAATGGTTTCGTAGTCAATGAACTTTCCTTTAGTTATTAAATCACCGATTTGGTTTCGTTTCTTCGTATTCGGCTTGGGGTACTCCAGTAGTAGCGTTAGCTCTCACAGGATGTGATTAATTCGAATTCGAGTACGTAAAGAAGTATTTTGTGAATTTTTTTTGTTTGTTTTGACAGTATCCAGTCGCTTAGAACAAAGTTATTAGAATGACGAAAGAGCTGCTGGAAAATCAAAAAGGTTGCATGGAAAAAACAAAGTATTAAGCAATAAATGAGGCTGTTAATATGAGGATACAATCAAGATTAATTCCATTTAGTTAAATGATGAATCTTATTCTATTGAAGAACAATATAATAGATTATTATAGAACAATCACTCTTAACCTTTGTTTTGAGCCATACTTGAGTTGCTCAATCTTCAGGACGGTAACCAAAAATGTATCATGGACAAACAGATGCTAATCTAACAAAATTATTTTCCCTCCTTGCTGCATTATCATAACGTGACCATTCTATTGGTATTTTACCTGATAATAGTGTCGTAAAGTAGTATGTTTTTCGGAAGCTGCTGTTTTCACATTTGTAAAAAAAGCCCCCGAATGCCCTGGTACGCCTGAGAGTGGGGAAAGTCAGCTCTCCCTCTCCAAATGCTTTCACATGGCTACGTGCATACAACCACTACCAGTAAAGTTCTACTCATTGCCTTGTCATGGCGGGTGGTGTTGTTTACGAAGTTGAGAGGATGAAAAGTGAATTCCCGTCACTCTAACCGGGTTGGTCGACACAGAGTGTTCACCTAGAAGGGATAAGAAACCCTGATTTCAATCCAATGGTATACAAAGGTTCCAGTATCCTGAATGAATAAATGGCGTGTGAATCAATCTTTGGTCACCGTCTATCATTGGACTGCATTTCCTGACGTTGCTCCACTGCCTTGTGGATTAGACATTCGGGTCAAAGGCTCCGGGTATGGCTCCCTAAGAAAACCGCATGCTTCGGTTTTGGTCACCCGGGCAGTATCCCAGCCCTCACATAAATTGACTGATTTATGTTTGGACCTATCTATTTGGTGCCTTATCGTACCAATGTGTATGTGTTTAAATAAATAAATAAATGAAAAAAACAACAACAACGAATACTGCATTTTTATGTGGTAGTACCAAGAGGATTATCATCTCTCTTGTGTCCAAATTCAGTCTTCCATATCTCAGTATTATTTAGAAAGCTCTGCTACCGACTATACTGAATGGTTTGCGGGCATGGATGACCGAAATAATATTTCTCTACAGTCAAAATTATTTCAGAGAAACTGGGTTTTACTAGTGTAAGACACAACTGGTTTTAACGATTCACCATCCATACAGTCTTTTACGAGGTTGCTAAAATCAGCGATGAGTGAGTGTAGGTAAAGTCTACTAACTGCTTTGTAAAAGTTCAGAATAGCTGGTTAATTCGAAATATATCCCCCGCTTATGGATACTGTTACGTAATTAAATAAATGTAATTTTTGAGGTATATATACCTTACTTACTTACTTACGCCTGTTACTCCTCGTGAAGGAGCATAGGCCGCTCACCAGCATTCTCCATCCAACCCTGTCCTGGGCAATCCTTTCTAGCTCCGTCCAGTTGTAATTCGTCGTTTTCATATCTGCTTCTATTATCCGACGCAATGTGTTCTTTGGCCTTCTTCTTTTTCGCTTCCCTTCAGGATTTCAAGTTAGGGCTTGCCTCGTGATGCAGTTTGACGATTTGCGTAATGTATGTCCTATCCATTTCCATCGTCTTTTCCTAATTTCTTCAGCTGGAAGTTGGTTTGTTCTCTCCCACAGAAGGCTGTTGCTGATGGTAACCGGCCAATGGATGTTGAGTATCTTGCGTAGACAGCTATTTATAAATACTTGTACTTTCTTGATTGTGGTTGTTGTAGTTCTCCAAGTTTCAGCTCCATACAGTAGAACTGCCTTGACGTTCGTATTGAAGATTCTCACTTTGATATTGGTTGAAAGTTGTTTTGAGTTCCATATGTTCTTCAATTGTAGGAATACGACCCTTGCTTTGCCAATCCTCGCCTTTACGTCTGCATCGGATCCTCCTTGTTCATCGATGATGCTTCCCAGGTATGTGAAGGATTCTACATCTTCCAGAGTTTCGCCATCAAGGGTGATTGGATTGCTGTTCTCCGCTTTGAATTTGAGGACCTTAGTTTTCCCTTTGTGTATGCTGAGGCCTACTGATGCAGAGACTGCTGCTACACTGGCTGTCTTCATCTGCATCTGTTCGTGTGTACGTGATAGGAGGGCTAGGTCATCTGCGAAGTCCAGATCGTCTAATTGGTTCTGAGCTGTCCATTGTATTCCGTGTTTTCCTTCAGATGTCGAGGTCTTCATAATCCAGTCGACCACCAGAAGAAAGAGGAAGGGAGAGAGTAAACAGCCTTGTCTGACTCCGGTCCTTACTTGGAATGCATCTGTCAGCTGTCCTCCATGCACTACTTTGCACTGTAGTCCGTCGTATGAGTTCCGGATAATATTGACAATCTTCTCAGGAACTCCGTAGTGTCGAAGAAGTTTCCATAACGTCCTCCTATCTACACTGTCGAATACCTTTTCATAATCAATGAAGTTGATGTATAGTGATGAGTTCCACTCAACTGATTGTTCGACGATGATCCGTAGTGTTGCAATTTGGTCTGTGCACGACCGATCCTTACGGAATCCAGCTTGTTGATCTCGAAGTTGGGTGTCTACTGCATCCTTCATCCGGTTCAGCAACAATCTGTTGAAGACTTTCCCTGGTACTGACAGTAGTGTTATGCCTCTGTAGTTTTCACATTTGCTCAGATCTCCTTTCTTTGGAATCTTGACGAGGTGTCCTTCTTTCCAGTCCATCGGCACTTGTTCCTCCTCCCAAATCTTTTTGAATAGAAGATAAAGCATGCTTGTGGTTGTTTCGATGTCTGATTTCAGTGCTTCAGCTGGTATGTTGTCGGGTCCTGCTGCTTTCCCACACTTGATTCGTCTGACGGCCATTCTAATTTCTTCCGTAGTTGGTGGATTGACATCTATAGGAAGATCTATGTGTGCTGCTTCGATGTCCGGTGGATTCATTGGAGCCGGCCTATTCAGGAGTTTCTCGAAGTATTCTACCCATCTGTTACGCTGTTGTTGAATTTCGGTGATTGGCTTGCCTTCTTTGTCTTTGACTGGCCTCTCTGGTTTACTGTATTTCCCTGATAGTTTCTTCGTTGTATCGTGAAGCTGTTTCATATTTCCTTCTCTAGCAGCTTTTTCTGCCGTCGTTGCTAGTTCTTCCACGTATTTCTTCTTGTCGGCTCTAATGCTCCTCTTCACTTGTTTGTTTGCTTCTATGTATTCAGCTTGTGCTTGGACTTTCTCTGCTCGTGTTCGGCTGTTGTTTATTGCTGCCTTCTTGTTCTTCCTTTCTTTGATCTTGTCCAGTGTTTCTGTAGAGATCCATTCCTTATGATGGCATTTCTGTAGACCGAGAACCTCTTGACAGCATAAGAGCGACTCCCTGAGTGTGTGGAGCATTGTCCTCTTCGTGACCGGAGTATAGCAGCATCTCTCCCGTAGCTAGCCTTTTCTGTCCAGCTTGGGTCCAGTGGGTTTCGCTGATTCCCAGTACTGCTAAGTTGTATCTCCTCATTTCCATTGCTGTTTGACTGGTCTTCCCGGTTTCCCACATTGTTCAAACGTTCCATGTACCTATAAAAATGTTTGCTCTGGTTGTTAGAAGGGGCATAGGCCTCGTGGCTTCCGAAGGAACTCGGCTTTCACCATGAAGCGTCATAATTCTTCTAAATCAAGACCTTCTAATTCCCAGGGCAGAGTTAAAATGGTTTGGATTATTTTTTCTGGTAAGCGTTTTTTTAGCGAGTTAGTTTTCTACGGGATGGGGATGCTAACCCCATGCCCAACCCTCCTCCTTTACCCGGGCTTGGGACCGGCAGCAACCCTATAAGAGCTACAGGCGGAGTTGAGGTATATATACCACTTCGTAGTTAAATAATCTAGGTCGCAAAGTTATTTCTGTAAATCATACATCTACATTAGCTCTATTAGGACCATTTCAAAAAAACCATTCAAATTATATTTTTTGTTAACGACATCAGTCAGTCAGCTACAACGTGGGACCAAGACATACATGCATCAGTTCAAAATGCCATACCTCATTAGCACAACAACATGAACACCGAATTCATAGAAGTAGTTAATTCAATGGTGGTAATATATAAAAGAAAGATTGCTTATAAGAATTAGCTCGTAGAAAGAAAGATATGAAGCGATTTTAATATCATAGTTTAAGGGAAGACAGAGAGTGTATACACCGACACCATTGTGATCGATTCTGAGGTATGTCACCCGGAGTCTTCAGTCATTCGTTATGATAGTGACGCGGACCCCAACCAAGTAGTCTGCATCTATCAACATGGCTCAGACTAGAAGTTAGTGACTTCGAGGAGTGATACCACGTTTTGGTTTGGTGGCCCCTTAACTTCTTGCAACTATCCCCAACACTAGTCAGCGTTGAGCGTCGTAGTACTCGGTGTTTGGGCATACGCAACACGTGGACCAACCATCTCAGTCGATGAAGATTCACAACCTCATCAACTGATTTACCATCAGTCCCTAATACCCTGTGTCTAACTACACTATTACCTATCCGGTGTTCCCAACAGATGTGAATTTAAAGTGTTTATCTTGTTCTCTTTCTCTGTATACCCTATATAATCAGTTATCTTATAGTTCAATACTTTCTATTACTTTATCTTTATCAGTATATCATTCTTCTTTTCATCTAGAAAATTCTCCTTTTTTATCTTTATTGAGAATAGATCAATCAAATGATACAAATCAAAAGGATACAATATACAAGTATAATCCACAATCAGTACGATTATTAGTGTTTTCAACAAGACTATTTATTCGATTAACATTACATAATTTATCATTATTCAATTGTTGTCTACATACTAAATTATCATTATCTATTATGAATAATGTAAATGTTTCAATGAAATGTGAAAATCAATTATGGTCAAATTGTCTATCAATTATTATTGCTAATTATTTTAGTATATTTAAATCAGATTTACATGGACCACATTCAATGGAGGATAAATATTTACAAGTAAGTACTGTTAGATCCATTAGGGTGCTTGGTACTTTTGTGATTTCGCCACAGGATTGAGCTGTATTATTCAGATCGTAGCGTTAAAGTCTACATAGTGTCTGGTTCTCTTGTGAAGCGAGATTGAGATGTACTGCTCGGATTATAAAGTTTCAGTCTGGTTCTCTTGGAAGCAGGATTGAGCCGTACTATTTGGCCTATAAATTTTAAGCCTGGGCAGTGTCTGTCTCTCTTGTTAAATGAGATTAAGCTGTATTGTTTGGTTTGTTACGTGAAAGTTCGAGTGGTGTCTGGTTCTCCTGAAAACCGATGTAAAACTATAAGGGTATATTATATAACTGTGAGCTGTTAGATCCTGAATACATATATTTGTTTTTCTCATTGATCTCATAAACTCTAAGTGATGTCATCTTTTTTTCAGGATTTTTTTATGAGAATATAGAAAGTGTACTGCTGTTTCGAGTTGTATAATATTGTCTTCTACGTTAATAATGAACTGTGGAAATATGTTACAGAAATCAAATTACACCAATAACACAGGAATCGACAAAAGGTATAATAATAGCTAACCTTAGCACGTCATATTTCAATGTGCCTCAAGAATATCGTAAGATGTCACCTAGCCTGTGAATGTAACACTTTAAATACATTTTTTGATGGCCTAAAATTATGGTGAAAAGTGGTTTATATGGTTCGTGCTGACTTACTCAACAATATAATGAATCAGTTCATTTTTGTATTGCTTGTTTGAATCTTCCCATTTGATGTTTAGGACTGCAATTGCACAGTCTCTTATTAGCGCGCATATGCTCATCAGGTGCGAATTGTTTAGATATTGGTTTAAGTCAAAAGGATTATAAGCAAAGATGGATAGTGGCTAGCAGTGGAATCTAGGATGCGTGTTTCGTCCCATTCAGGACTCATTAGCTATATGTACCTGTAACCTAGAGTTAATGTTTACTTTGGGCCTCGAACCCAGTATCGTTCACCTCAAACGCCATTGCGTTATCCACCTAGCTACTATGAATCAATTGTCTAATTGTACTGGCCGAAAACTTAGATACGGCAAACCAATTATTTATTGTAGGTTAAAGCACGAAATGTTTTTGCAAAATATAAGAATACATTATTTGCATACTCTCTTTGAGTTGTCCCTTACACACTTGATCATTCTTCCAATTCTATTGTTATTCTGTTTTCCTTCCTCTTCTTTTTATTCGAATCTTTTGCCGGTATTCATTTCACCTCCGATTCCTTCTATATACTAATTATATCGTTCCTCATAAGTAGCGCACATCACACAATAAGGTTATTTTGACTATGTAGTAGCAGGATGATTTAAAATCTGTGGTGAGACTATAATTTATGGACGACCTTTGAGCGACGCTAGACTGACCTTAAGAGTGTCCAATTAATAACCAGGACTAAATAAGGGTTATGAACCTGTGTGAGGAATTATAATTATAATTTACAGTTGATGATTTTACTTTGGAATTAGATTTCGGGTTTTCATCACGAACTGACAACAGCTATAATGCCAAAGCTATATTTACCCAAATGGATGAATGAATTTAGCGCCAAAATCCGAGACCTGTTGTTCTATACGTGATAAATTATAGTTTCGCCAAATCTGTAGTGAATACATTTCTATGAATGACATAAAATGTTGATTTCTACTTGAACTAATTTCTAGTTAGTTGGAGACTCCGGGTGACATACCTCAGAATCTATCACAATGGTGTTGGTGTATACACTCTCTGTCTTCCCTTAAACTATGATATTAAAATCGCTTCATATCTTTCTTTCTACGAGCTAATTCTTTCTTCCTGTACTATATCCTTATATGCAATGTTTCCTTCATATATTACCACCATTGAATTAACTACTTCTATGAATTCGTTGTTCATCTTGTTGTGCTTATGAAGTATGCCATCTTGGACTGATGCATATATATGCCTGATCCTTCGTTGTATCTGACTGACTAATGGAACTAATTTCTATCACTAATGGAATAGTTCGTTTGTTTTTGTATCTTTTCAGATTAATATAAATAATTTAATTGAGGAGATTTTAAAATTAATGACTAATTTATCAAAGTGTTCAAGTAAGTTAACTTCTTATGTAACATTTACATTTAACTCAATTAAATGAAGTTAGGTTTCTAATGAAAACGTTTATCTTTTATCGTATATTTATGTAATTAGAAGTAACTATTGAAAATGATATGACTTCTAAATATCTTCGACTCATTCTGAACTTCTTAGAGCTTCCTCGAGTTCATCCATGAGCCGTCCTCACAGATAATGAATCACATTTATGATGAAAGATGACAATTTGTTTTTAGAAAGATTATATATCTCATTTGATAATATTGTACCGTGATAATTTACCAATTAAGTGACACGTGTTTCAATCACAAATGTTTCTTTGTTTCAAAATGTATTTTACCTAATTCGATTGTGGGCAACAGGATAGTATTACTAACCTTTACATAAATAGTTTCAGTTAGGGCCCCCAAATGCATTGGTAAGGCCGAGAGTGGGGGGGGAGTTAGCTCTCCCTCTCCAAATGCTCTCACATATCCACGTGCATACAACCACTGACAGGGAAGTCCTACACACCGTCTTCTCGAGGCATTACTGTTGTTTACGAAATTGAGAGGACGAAAAGTGAATGTCCGGCGCTTTAACCGGATTCCAAACCAATGCTCCACATGGGCTCCAGTATCCTGCGGGAACAAATGGCGTATGAACCAATCGTTGGTCACCAGCTACCATGGGACTGCATCTCCTTACGATGCTCCACTGCCTTGTGGGTTAGACTTTTAGGTCAAAGGCTCGGGGTGTGGCCCCCTAAGAAAACCACGCGCTTCGGCTTGGGCACCCGGGTAGTATCACAGCCCTCACACAAATCGAATGATTTGTGTAGAGCATATCTATTTAGTGCCTTATTGTACCAATGTTTATGTGTTTAAATAAATAACTAAATAATTACAATTTTATTAATATCACGAATCAAACTCTGTTAGATATCCATAGAAAATCAGGGAGCATTGAACTCTTGTTTTGTATTAGTGTGAGACTTCTTGGCAGCGCGCATCCATACTGCACTTCAGATCGAACTGTTAACCTTCAGGTCTCTCAAAATGCGTTTAACCTCTAGTATGTTGAGTCAGAGTTCAGTGATGTACATGTCTGGTTTCAACTAACTCGCGACATTGCTCAACCATCTTCCATTTTTCTTGCACCGGTAACTGTTTCATATCCAACATAATTTAGCTCCACCAATCACATCGTCTCATTAGAATTCTAGAATTCTCTTGAAATTAGTTATCACTGAGCATGTGATGAGATTCAACAATCGTTACAAACCCTTATAACGGTATTTTACAATTGTTCGTGTTATAAGTTTCTTACTTATCTCTGTTGTGTACATTTTTTTTCTGTGCGCAGTTTTAACCAATTTTTTCTTCTCTATTTTTTCCTCTATATTCGATACTTCATCTCTATACATCTACGCACATATATATCTAGTTATTCGACTAAGCTGTTTAGATTTATTACGATGTTTCATGATACCACAATATATTCGACCAATTCAATTTTGTACAGACTATTCACAACCACTTGGTGTATTAAGTGTGAAATCTGTAAAACACTTTATGCAGCTGATATTGAAAGATTTAAGACAAATACAAAATATTGAAGGCGGTAACAGTCTTAACAAAGGTAATAACCATAAATACCAACGCATTACTACTCATCATGATGATGACCTTACAGAACAGGATACGAAGCCTGCTACGCTTCATGCAATCAATAGTATATATCCATACGTAAGTAGAGGGTTTTAATTAATTAACTGTTGTTGTTCAACTGTCATTTTTTATATTTCGATGTCAATTTATTACTTACGTATTGCGATGATTTGATTGCAGTAGGGATTTGATAATCATTGCGCTATATCACGAAATGATTGAAGTTGGATTTATAACATTGGGTCTAAACTAAGCTACTCTAATGGTTAAACATTCACTGCAAGATCTGGATATTCTGAGTTCAACCGCTTATGCGTTCGTGGTTGTGCATTATTGAGTATTAAGACGAAACGGCTGCCCAGTGCTACTTGGTTTTCAGGAACAACTCATCTGAGATCAACTTGTAATAAGTACAAGCTAAATATTGTGATAATTTTCTATGAATCAACGATCGATGACGTGTTCAACTTTCTCCTAGAGAATTGATAAAATCTATAAAACAGATATTTACAATATGAATATCAATTTAAGTTATTTCATATCGGTAGACGTAACATTACAAATAAAGTCTATGTTTACTGATGTGCGTTACTATGAAGAATCTGCAGCTTTACTCGTGGGTTTTATATTTTATCGAGAATTCGAATGTCCGCCAGTCAGATTCAAGGTTCGTAATATGTTGTCTAAGAGATATTTGTTCATGATGTGACTAACTTGCATATTTATTGAGAATTCGTCGTATGAACAAACTGGTTAGTAGACAATACCATATCCACAGTGTAAGTGTACACTTATCTAATGGATTGTCGTATGCTGATGCTGTTTCGTCGTAGTATGAGTAACCTTCATTATGAATTGTCTAAGTAGGATCAGTTTGTAAAATAAACTATAGACTGTAACAATCTCCACAAACCAACTAAACATTTATTTATTTACCCGAGTGATTCAAGCTAGCGTTCTTTAGAAAAGTCCTTCTCTACAAGATTGGGTCGCTAACCTCCTGCCGAACTTCTCCACCTTTATCCAGGCTTTTGACCAGCAGTTATTCCATAAGGGCTTCAGGTGGAGCTAAAGCTTGCAGAGCTACTACAACTATCATCAAAAAGGTACAAGTATTTATAAAAGGTTGTCTACGCAAGATACTCCATTTTCTTTTCTCGGATATCAGCAACAATCTAGTGTATCAGAAAACCAACCAACTTCCAGGTGAAGAGGAAAATATGGAAATAAAATGTAGGTGAATTGTACACATTGTGGAAATCACTGAAGTGCATCACAAAGCAGTCCAATAACATGAAATCCTGAAAAGAAAAAGAACAAATAACACATTGTACTGGCCATTGGAAGCAGACATTAAAAAGATAAATAGCTCATGGAAACAACTTGAAAAGTGAGCCAAGGACAGAGTTAGTTGAAGAATCCTGATTGGCAGCCAAGCTCCACAAGGAAAAACAGTTGTAAATAAGTAGATTAAGTATGAAAATAACATAATTTATCATTTATAAGTTAAATTTTCGATTTTTATATCAAATTCTTATAAAGTTCCTCTTCACTAGCATGCTTTATAAAGTTCTGTAGTTACGTCATTATTATTATTATTTTAACACATAGATACTGGTACAAGAAGGCACCAAATACATATGCGCTACACAAATCTCATTCGATATGTGGGAGGATTGTGATACTGCCCAGGTGCCCAAACCGAAGCAGGTGATTTTCTTAGGGGGCCACTCCTCGAGCCTTCGACCTGAAGGTCTGGTCCACAAGGCAGTGGAGTACCGTAAGGAGATGCAGTCCCATGGTAGCCGGTGACCGACAATTGGTTCATACGCCATTTGTTCCCGCAGGATACTGGAGCCCATGTGGAGCATTGGTTTGGAATCCGGTTAAAGCGCCGGACATTCACTTTTCGTCCTCTCAATTTCGTAAACAACAGTAATGCCACGAGAAGGCAATGAGTAGGACTTCCCTGGCAGAGGCTATATACGCGTGGCCATGTCAGAGCATTTCAAGAGGGAGAGCGGACTCTCCTCACTCTCGGCCATACCAGGGCATTTGGGGGCAGTTTTACTTTCTTTTTCATTTTCTCTCTCTTTTTAAGGTTACATGTCAAATGTTCAATTTACTGATTGATTCGATTCAAACAAATAATGTTCTAATGCCAACCATATATACCATTTGGCCGATATTATTAAACACTCATCTCTTAAATTATCAATATGGACAGCTACATTATCCTATTCTACAATGTACTAATATGTGCTCTCATCATTATTCTTATGCGTTAGCATTTGAAGATAATCAATATGAAGTTGATAATCACCAAATTTTATATCAAAAATTATTAAATTATATTTTTCCATTATCAACCATTATTAATCACCGGAGTAATCAATCATTTTTGTCTACTTCGTTTAATTATACTACTGATAATCATAGTTTAGGATTGTCGACTTGGTTTTGTTTACATGGAAAACAATTAAATAATATGGTGAGCCTTTTGTATTTCCCCAGTTAAATCGTTTTATTCCCTCTCTTTTTTTTTAAAATATGAATGATAATTGGTTCAATGTTGTATTGAGGAGAATCTTAACTACCAAGTTATCTATATGAATAAATGTTATTTAAAATTTAAACGAAGACTTATGATTTCAGCTGTTGAAATTGCTATAATATCCACAAGAAAAAACCCATTCGGATACTAATCAGCATATACTCAGTAGTGACTGGTTTCAAAAGGTATTTCCTGAAGTTCTAGTGAGAAGCAGTGACCAGTGGAGTTCAACCGGGTCTGTTGTGAGATAGTAACTCACTGAAGACAATGATAGACGTGCAGTTCAATTTTGTGGATTGGTTGAAGTTAGACATTAACACTGTTGAATGCTGGCCGGCTCAGTGATCTAGTGGTTAAGCGTTTGCACGTGAGACCGGTTGGTCCTGGTTTTGAATCTCGTGAGGCGTGATCGTGGATGTGCACTGCTGAGGAGTCTCATGCTAGGACGAAATTGCTGTACAATGCTTCCAGGTTTTCCATGGTGGTCCAGCTTCAATTGATCCATAATCTGAACTATTGAAATTACTATAATATTCACAAAAACCCCTTCTGATACAATTTTTTTCGACAACATTGTAATTTTTTAAAATTTCTATCATTGAAATTATTTTACTGGGTTTATCGATCATATTTGTATTGGCTGATAGTTGACAGCTGAATCCAATATATGAGATTTAATATATTTGGGATTGGAGGTTGTTTAGGATGGTAAATCCCGAAAGATTACTTGACAAACGTCTTATTTTTGTAATTTTATTTTATAGATTTGAATTTCTCACTTTCGCGCTAAAAGTGCCCATTTTCACCTTTATATTGTATTTCCCACTTGGCAGGATCTTAAATATCATTGGTTCGCTCCTTTTTATAATATGCTATATTGTGACGTTTCCCAAGAACATTTTATGCTGTATATATATGCTTGAGTTGTGCTTCTTGTTGTTCGTGCTTTTGTCTGATTGTGAAATACATTCCCCCCCTTCTGAACCTGGACTTCTCTGTCTAGTTAGCGTGGCTGGGACGCCATCTTGTCGTTGTGTTGCTGATCCTTCGTTCCGTTCGCCGATTTCTCATTGATCTCGTAATCTCTTCAAACATAGCAGATATATCTACTAATCATGGTGTTTTTGTTCACATTAGGAGTAGAAACCACTGATCACCAGTTTAACATCTTAGTTACTATAGTCACTACGCCTAATTTCTTGATATGTTAATCCATTTATTACTAAATTATATGTTCAAAGGAACATAATGAACTTATAATGACTGATCAATCTATTTTTGAATATCGAGATTAGAAAACACAAGCTCTTATAATTAAATATGCTGGATTTTCGCTTTCAGAATTACACTGTATGTCCCTGTCTACGTAAAAAGCTTTGATTTTCTTATACGCAGTACAGTTCAAGTATACTATTGAGTAGGATCTATTGTATTTTTGAATCATTTCAAGCTTTCAATTGTGTTTACAACAACCGACAGAGTGGTTAAACTAAAATTTGCGACCAGTGCATTAAGTTGTTGACTTATGGTCTGAACCATATAGATTGATTCTGAGTACCTGGTTGGGGTTCATGCCATTATCATGACTAATGGTTGGAGTTGTTGGGTAACGTCTCTTTGACTCAGTTATATTGACGCAGATACATTAACTCTTTTCTCTCAGATCCTGAATCTGAAATTTCTTCTTGTGCGATGAATTCATTTTACCTCTCGAATTATATCACTCTGTCTTACCTTAAACTATGAGATCAAAATTCGCTTCATATCTTTCATTCTACCAACTAATTCTTTCCTTGCGTACTATATCCTTATATGCAATCTTTCTTTTATATATTACCACCATTGAATTAACTACTGCTATGAATTCAGTGTTCATGTTGTTGTGCTAATGAAATATGGCAACTTGGACCGATGCACATATGTGCCTGATCCTACGTTGTAGATCACTGACTGACTGACTAACTCAAATCATATTCTTTGTACCTGAATCTTTTTACTACCACTGATATTACTACAATGCTCATTACTCTGGTTTTCATCTTTATATATTTATCTCTTTGTGCCAATATTTTATGATAACTTAGGTTCTACATTGCTTATGACAGACTAACTGAATGATAGTCAAATAGATGCTCTGGGCATAGGTTTTTCACTAGTCGACACTCATCAACAAAATGTATTTACAATTTCAAAGGAAGCGATACTCCTCTGTGATATTCTCACTTATATCATCCGATCTTCACGTACTGAAGCACAGACAGGAAGAAAGGCAAAGATGAAAGTCAATAGAATGACATTATATATATATATATATATATATATATATATATATATATATCATTATTATTATTAAAGTGTATATTTAACTTTGTTATAATAATAATAATAATAATAATCATATTTACTATTATGATTATTTGTTAGAAGGTTAAACCTAAGTTCAATCAATTATCTGAAGTGGATCTATTTCAATTTGTACAATTAAATCAGTTACAACATTTCATCAGTTTGGATATACTATCTTCATCCTTATGTCACAACAATCAATCTGGATATCAATCATCGATAAATACCACAAACACATTACCACCTTGTTCAACTAATCGTAGTCACCTCTCGCTTCAAGTATGAGTATACAGTTTTCGTGTTAATAATTTCACTTTACTGATTTTTATAAAGAAATATTGTACTAGAATCTGTAAGAACCGAATTGCCATAGCTGTTAAAGAAATTGTTCAATACGGTTACTGACGTACTAAATGGGAATTTACTTTTCTTACAGAGTCTTTTGATGGCACTGAGCAACAATGCCAGGATGTTTGGGATGCGTTCCTTCTCTTCTAAATACAAATTGTTGCTTCAGGACTGGGCTATGTCAGCACCTAAGCTAAGGATAAAGAGTGGATTAGTCGAACACGTCGACGACTTCACTTATCTTTGAAGTCTGATAAGCCCTAGCCGTAGAACAAGAAGTCAAATCTTGTCCAATTGCGTCAGCTTAACATTCGGTCAATATCTGAATAACTGATTGTATCACCACTCCCTCCTGAAGGAAAATAAGTCTGGTCTGAGTTCAGCTGTAGGGATTTAGATATGAGCATATAATTCCTTTAATCAATATTGATTACTTAACGAATTATTCAAGGAAAGCATACTCTTAAATTTATGTCAAAATATAATTAATGAGCCGAGAAGCCACCTACAAGCATTTCTTTGAATGACGTTATTCTGGTTCATTGTTATATTTATTGGTCCTTATTAATTGATTGATACAATTGTTGTTCTTAAATACAATTCTATTACTGAACGATAAATACTTACAGCAAGTATTGCTTCGATAAGCTTTGTGTACAATGAGTTCGATATATTAATATCTCAAGAACAGCAAGACTTTCAAAGAAAGTTGATGCTTCTTACTGATCCTTTGCTAATGCGTGGAATATTTTCATGTGACACAGACACTTTTCTTGTTACTGTAGTTAGTTTATTGAATTGATTGAATTTCTTCATTCCCACCTTAATTAGAAAACTATTCAAAACTGGTAAACAGTGGCTAGCGATTTCATCTTACTATAAAACTCTTCTTCAACAATATACATTCACGATCCTATAGGAAATCGAACTTAGGACCGTCTGTTCTCACTATGAATGTTGAATCTTTAAACTACTGAACCGTCATTTAATGTCTTACATGCAATATCACCCAACAACTATCCACTGCTACTATTAACTAACTACTTCACACACACACACCATAATTGAATTGTTGTTGTTTAGTCAAGTTGTATAGTATTTTGTACAAACGTGTTTTACATTTCGATTGCCTTGATACTTAAATAGTAACCTGATATACACAGGCTTTTATGTGTTTCTATTTAAATAGAAAACACACGGTTAATATTTCAGAATTATTTCAACTTGTTTTGATTGTAATTAGGTATATTGATCTTTTGTAATTTCTAGCTGTGATATAACTTACATTACGTAACTTAAGGGTAAATTTTACTGAATGAAATCTGTTGATCAGATTGTATAGATGAGGGTCTCAATTCGCACGGTTATAAGAAGTCTACACATTGTGATATGATGTGGGCTCCAGTATGCTGAAGGAACAAATCGTTGGTCACCGTCTACCATGGGACTGCATCTCCTAACGTTGCTCCACTGCCTCGTGGATTAGACCTTTAGGTCAACGATTCTGGGTTTGGCCCCCTAAGAAAACCACCTGCTTTGGTTTGGACACCCGAACAGTATCCTGGCTCTCATACAAATCGAATGATTTATGTGGTGCATATCTGTTTGGTGCCTTCTTGTACCAATGTATATGTGTTTAAATAAACAAATAAATAAATAAAGCAATAGTGTTTGGACATCTGCCACTGCATCATTGTAATACGAAAATTTTGATCTGATCTGAGACTAGAACATTGTTGTGAATATAAAAGTAACGAGATTGGGAGAAAGTATGTTATAGGGATGTTAGTATTATGACAAGAAACAGTTGAAATAAAAATAGTAGTACCGTCAAAAATACATCTGTTCTGCTGCCTAAACAGATAATCAAAATGGATGGTTCCGATTACTGACTCAATGTGTTCTTTGGTTCGTTAACAAGTGTTTTATAAATACTTGTACTTTTTCGACGATGGTTGTGGTAGTTCTTGAAGTTTTAGATGTGTACAACAGAACTGTCTTAACCTTCGAATTGAAGATTCTGACTTTGACGTTGGCATGCAGACAGTTGTTTTGGGTTCCATGTGTTCTTCAACTGTAAGAATGCTGTCCTTGCTCGGAGAGAATATTCCTGGTTTACTAGTATTCGATCATAGGTGTCTTGGATTCATTGATCCTGTGTTTTGGGACTATCGGGTAAGCAATGTGTGATTTAGAAATGGGTTACTAGGTAAGATTGGAAAATCTTTCGAATATGTAGTAAATCTTCACCAACTGAGATGGTTAGGATACCTATTACGTATTCCGAACCGCCGCCTATCTCAACGGTTGATGTCTGGTGTAGGAGAAGGCTGGAAGAATGCTAGGAGAGTTTGTATCAATACATAGTATGAGTCCATGAAGTCATTGACATTTGGACTGAGTCAGGTTAGTAGATGTAGACTACCTGGTTGGGCTCCGTGTGATCATCGTAACTAGAGGTTAGAGAATTTGAATTACGTGGCTGGGAATCGTTTGCAATGGCACAGGGGTATTCGTTTTTTATCTTCTAATTCTTTATAACGTATTCTTGTTTTTATTTCGCCAAACCATGTTTTCTTCCCGAATCGTATCTTCGACATTCCATCTTTTCAGTCACTACTGATTCTGTTACTACTTTTACTAATCATGGAATTGGCTTGACAATCTCATCTCACTTGGAACGATGTGCTTACTTGTCAGGCCCTATCTTACGACTGACAAACTGACTTGTATTCTTTCGTCTTCGTTATTCAATATTACTTTTATTTATGTTTGTTCTAGGGTATCGAATTTTCTTTCAGACAATTATTTATTACAGTTTTCATCGAACTTTACCGGTAAACACAACTGTCTGGTTCTATGACAGAACGTCAGTCATGCTTGCGCGAAACCAAATGTCCTGGTTTCGATTCGTGTGTGTGAATTCTTTGGTACACATTAATTTGGTCCCATACTAGGACGAAACGTCTGTCCAGTACTTCTAGGTCGTTAATGGTGGTCTAACTTAGATCGCTTCATGATTTCAATGGAATTCAACGGTCTCTACAACCCCTTACTGGCAGCAGGACAAACGTTGTGGAAGTTTAGGTTGCTTTTTCTATGTACATATGCCTTACAGTTTCTAGCAATAACAACTACAGACTCCTTCAAAAACTGTCATTTTAAGCTTACTGTTTTTACGATTTACGTTGTTTTGCCTAATTTCTTGTTGATGGCTAATTCTCTTTGTTTTTGTGACAAATCATTGTGTTGCTATGTTAGACAAATATGTTTCTGTTCGTTTATGTGGGCTTTTGGAGATTTATGTTCCAAGGTTTCTGACATCTCTTACGGCTAATATCCATCGTTGGGGTAAAAGATGTCTGAAAAAAGTCATACATACTGTTAAAATAAATAATGATCTTGTTTTTTACTAGTGGCTAGATTCAACATAAATCTTTTTAATTTGGAAATGTAAGTCATTGAAATTCCACCTACTAACTGGTCTAATTTGATCATTTTTACTCCACAACATCTGGAGCTTATTGAACCACTGTCATTCTGAGTTTTAAGGTGTACACTAGTGTATGATTTTAAACTAAGACAGATCTTTTGATTGACATAATGAATTAATCAATGTTAAACGACCATTAAAAACCTGGAAGTGCTGGGTAGCCATTTCGTCCTTGTATGGGAATCTCCAACAATGCACATCCACGATCCTGCATGAGGGATTCCAACACAGGACCTTCAGTTTCACGTACGAATGCTTAACCTCTAAACCACTGAACCGTCATCCCTCGGTGCTAATGTCTAACTTCAACCAATCCACGATACTGTGCGACTATTTTCGATTGTCTTCAATGGGTAACTGCCTCACACTTGACACATATTAGCTCCACTAGTCGCGTCTTCTCACTCAAACTCCGAAAATTACGTCTCGAAGTTGGTCATTGGTCTCCCAAGTTTTTAATAGTAGCCTAGCATTGACCAATTGATGATCTCAATTCAATATTTGTCATCGAACCTTTTAGTTTCAGTAGCGCTTTCAATTGCCTACTTACTTACACCTGTTACCCCCAGTGAAGCATAGGCCGCTGACCAGCATTCTTCAACCCACTCTGTCCTGAGCCTTCCTTTCTAGTTCTATCCAATTAATGTTCATTCTTCTCATGTCTGTCTCCATCTCTCGGTGTATTGTGTTTTTGGTCTTCCTCTTTTCCTTTGGCCTTGAAAATTACATGTGAGGGTTTGTTTTGTGACGCAGTTAGATGCTTTCCTCAATGTGTGTCCTATCGACTCCCAGCACTTCTTCCTGATTTCTTTCTCCACTGGGATCTGGTTTGTTCTCTCCCACAGTAGGTTGTTGCTGATAGTTCCTGGCTGACGGGTCCGAAGTATTTTGCATAGACAACTATTAATAAACACTTGTATTTTCTGAATGATTGCTTTCGTAGTTCTTCTGGTTTCCACCCCATATAGTAGAACTGTGTTGACATTTGTATTGAAAATTCTGAGTTTGGTGTTGGTTGACAGACAGTTGTTTTGAGTTCCAGATGTTTCTCAGTTGTAAATAGGCTGCTCTTGCTTTGCCTTCACATCTGTATCAGATTCACTGTGTTCATCAATGACGCTTACCAGTAAGTGCTTTGAATAGCAGTAGGAAATTAGATATTCAAATCTAATCGATTTGTTTTTGTTTGTTGTGTTATATCAGTTCTTATTGACTATGTTTATTTATTGGTTATTTGATTGAGTAATCAGGTTAAATACTTTACATGATCTAAATTTGTAACTTGTATATGTCATTGTTATAACTTGTGGCCTGTGTGCCCTGTTAATGTATAACGTCATGATACCGCCAATTAGATAGCAGTGAATTATCGATCAAACCAATGACGCATAAAAACCCGTACGAGCATTCTAGAATCCTTATCGGTTCTACTCCCAGCCTAGCCCAGCCTGTTAAGTACAGAACACCAATCTCAGCCTCTGCGGTATTAATCATGCACTGGGTTTATATACCGACCAGACAGACCACATCGTACCATAAAATAGGAAACAACATTTGTACAAGATTTAGCCAAATGTGGCTGTGAATATGGGAGGTAGTAATTGATAGACTTGAGTATAACTCAAGAATGGTAAATTGTATAATAATAGTTCATAAGTCAAAATTAAGCTTATGATAAGAGGGACATGAATATGAACAGTTTAGTGATTTAACAATTATACGATAAAAATATACGTTTACTATTGGTCCATAAATGGATCCCCAAAGGTACCATTCATAATTCTCATACGGATATAACTGTTATTAATGTTCTTTCCTTTCATTTACATTAACAGATATGGATATCATCTATTTATTCATGTATATATATTCGTATTGTTGAAATGTCAATCAATAAAGAGAATACAACATTAGACTATAATGAAACATCTATATCATTGAAGGGGAATACAAATGAAATTGTATTGCTTAGTGATTTATGCTTAGATTTTCCTAAAGAATGTAATATTTATGATGAATGGAATCATTTATTTTTATATATTGAATGGATAAACTATTTCAATGCAAAAGTATGTTAAATTAGTTTTTTGCTTTTTTTTTGTTTCTTTTCTTTCTAAACTTTTAAAAGGAGTCACATTGTACGAGTATTCCATGTATCTAAATTAACGGTTGCTCTGGTTGCCAGAAAGAAAATCAATCTTGTGACTTCCAAAGGAAATCGATTCTCACCATAAGGCGTTATAACTCTTTTAGATGAAAACCTTCCAACTCCCAGGGCAGAGTTTAAATGGTTATTATTATTGTTTGTTCTGGTTAGCGTTTTTTTAGCGAGTTAGTTTTCTGCGGTATGGGGTTGCTAACCTCATGTTCAACCCCCCCTTCTTTATCCGGGCTTAGGACCGGTGGTAGACCCAGAGGGGCTCATCAATAATTGAGTTGTCAAGTATAATTTTCGGAGAATAGATATTGCTATGATTGAAGTGGGTGATTTTAGTTATTGATTGTCAATGACACTTGGGTAGAAATTTCCATATATTTTAGATAATTGGGGATAATCTGTACGAAACCCTAGCTCTAAGTTTCGTGTTAGTCACCACTGATGAGCAAAATGTACTTAGATACTTGATTGAACTTATGCTCATTTTGGAGTTTAGAATCTTGTCATTCAGTTCACAGACTGAATATCGGTGATCCATATTCAAGCTCCACAATATGATCTGTCATTCCTTAAATAGTCACAGTGATAATGCCGTTTAGATTTAGAGATAATCATTTTCATAAACATTTTCTGAAGATTCTTGAGTAAATCAGGTGATTTATGTGACCCATTATTCAACGAATCAAGTTCTGAAAAGTAGTCATTGCAAAAAGTTTGATGGTCTTCTTTGATTTAATTGAGGTTTTGTTATATGTAGAGCTTAGATTCTTAATATACCACGTACAACTTGAGCATTCAAACGCTAGAACCATCCAAGTCGTAAACGAGAAGACAGAAGACAAGTTAAAGGAAAACTATTCTAAATAGTGTCAATTGTGGAACAAAACTGTCAGGTATTTATAGTTTTTAGTAAAAAACGAAATAATCATTACAGTCCTCCAATCCGCATACAGGGGGTTATTAGCAATTTGTCCAACAGGGAAGCTACACATAGGGATTCTGAAATATTCTTCCAAAAGGTGATTGAATGGAATATCTTCGGCTCTTTCTGAGCTTCTTACGGTTTTTTCAAGTTTACCCGTGAACTGTCTTCACAGATTTATTCTTAAGTTTTTATATTTATGATAATTTGTGGATTAATTCTTTTCATTTATCTACTATTAATTAAGGTGTCACTTGTAATCAATGGTTGGTTTGAATCTATCGGCGATCTAATATTGATTAACAAAGAGTTTGCCGATTCACATATAAACTGTCAACATCAGTTTATGCCTCCTGTGTTGCGTTTTGGTCATGTAATTGATGTATACTCTTCTTTAGAATGTAGAAGAAATACTTTTGATTTAGGGAATTTACTTTTGTTTACTGGTAAGCTTATTTTTAAAGTCAATCTATTGTTTCCTAGATAGAAACAAATCAGTTATATTAATATATTTGCAAATGTTTATCTGTTGCTTTTGTATTGCAATTGTCTAGAATCTTCGAGATTTTCTCTTAAAGTCTTCTGGACCTGAAAAAATATTTTATCGAATCAGTGTTCAGTAGTAACCTTTCAGAGAATTAAAAAACGATGGATTAATTATCATATTACTTACTTACGCCTGTTACTCCTCTTGGAGGAGCATAGACCACCCACCAGCACTCTTCATCCAACCCTGTCCTGGGCAATCCTTTCCAGCTCTTTCCAGTTGTTATTCATCTTTTTCATGTCTGCTTCTATTTCCTGACGTAATGTTTTCTCTGGCCTTCCTCTTTTCCGATTCCCTTCAGGATTCCATGTTATGGGTTGTCTCATGATGCATTCTGATGATTTGCGTAATGTATGTCCTATCCACTTTCAACGTCTTTTCCTAATTTCCTCTTCAACTGGGAGGTGATTTATTCTCTCCCACAATAGACTGTTACTGATGGTATCCGGTGAATGTATGTTGAGTATTTTGCGTAGACAACTATATATAAATACTTGTACGATCTTGATGATGGTTGTAGTAGTTCTCGAAGTTTCAGCTCCGTACAAGAGTACTGACTGAGTTGATGTTCGTATTGAAGATTTTGACTTTGATATTGATTGACAGACAGTTGTTTTGAGTTTTACATGTTCTTCAATTGTAGGAATGTGGCCCTTGCTTTGCTAGTCCTCGCCTTTACGTTTGCATCCGATCCTCCTTCTTCATCGATGATGCTACCACACAGGTACGTGAAGGATTCCACATCTTACAGAGTTTCGCCATTAAGTGTGATTGTGTTGGTGTTCTCCGTGTTGTATTTGAGGATCTTGCTTCTACCTATGTGTATACTGAGGCCTACTGATGCAGAGGTTGCTGCTACACTAGTTGTCTTCCTCTGCATTTGTTTGTGTGTAAGGGATAGGATGGCCAGATCATCTGCGGTGTCCGAATTTTCTAATTGGTTCCCCTCAGATGTCAGGGTCTTCATAATCCAGTCAACCACCAAAAGAAAGAGGAAGGGGGAGAATAAACAGCCTATTTTAGCTCCGATCCTAACTTGGAATACATCTGCCAGCTGTCCTCCATGCACCATTGTTTCAGTGGTAATTATCATATCCTGATTGAGTAATTACCGATTTAGTTATCAATGTTAACATATTTTCAAAAACCTCTAGAATATCTTGGTCATCAACGAACCTGCAATTATCTTTATTCAAACTATCGTCGATTGCAAATCTTCTCATACTTACGTTCTTCTTTAATTTTTCCCCTGGATCTAGCACAGTAGATTTCAATGTGCTAAGAGTTGGTTAGAAATTCAGCCCCAAGTGTTTGAGTAACAGACATTATTGATCACTATACTAAATAATAACAACACTGTTTCCAGTGTTTTAAAACATCATTAAAAATTGTTCAGATCATTTGGTTTTGGGAATTTTTAATATCCAGCTTTATGGTCTCTAGATTACTATAAAATAAAATCACCGAAAGGTGTTTCCTTTAACACTACAGTTGAGTTGTTCAATTAAAAAGGGAATGTCTATGAGATTGAATCAAATAATCTAATTAGTAATGCTGTTTGGATACTACTGTGTTAAATCTTGTTTTACATTTGTCATTTCCTGCTCGAAGAATGGTTTCTTATCGGAAAAAAAATTTGTAGTACACAATATCTTAGTCAAAGACATTTATACTGGCTATCGTAAGCCAACCTAATCACAAAACATCGTGCATCATTTATTTTAAAGGTTAAACTTTCTGAATCAGTAGTGTTTGTTTTCTTAACAGTAAACAAGCTTATCGAATAACTATTTGTTTCCCATTGAAAATATGGAGGCATTGGAAGACTATTTTTTGTCCCAATGTGGGACTCCTCAAGAATGCGCAAACATGACATCACACCGAGGAATTGAACCCAGTATTTTTGGTCTCGTGTGCAAATGCTTAGCTTCTAGACCACTGAATCGGCAAGCAAGTATCTAAGTTCAATCAATCCACAATATTGTGCGATCATTTTCCATTGTCTTCGACGGGTAACTGCCTCACACTCGATCCAGTATAACTCCACTGGTCACGCATTCTGCTAAAGCGTTTTATACTATGGCGAAACGGCCGTATAGTGCTTCCACGTATTAAGCGGTAGTTTAACTTGGACCAGTTCATGGCTTCTATGAAATCCAACCTTCCCCACAACTCCATACTGATAAATATTTGTTTGTTCCTTTTTGTTAGAATCGTCATTCTCTCCAGAATTTTTGTATGTCATCAATACCGGCCGAAGCTGCTACCTTGACGCGGTGGTCGGGCTTGTCTATCGTGATGACCCAACCGAGCTATATTGGCTGGAACATATGTTCCTGTAGGTTCTACCATGCCAGGCAGGTCGATTGCAGAACGGTAAGACTAAAAGCAGCAACTCAAGGTCTGAGGGCGAAGTCGTACTGCTGACTGTAGAGGGGTGTGACAGCAATAAGGTGTTTCCCTCGGACAACCAGCATCTACAGCGATGCTGCCTTCTTACAAGGAATGAAAGGGGTTAGAAAAGGTAGACCCTCAAAATGTCACACCTCACCTTACCTCACGGATTTCCGTCTCAGGCGGTAAGGCCCTTTGAAGAACGGAGCTAACACGTCAAAAACCTTCCACAAAAAGGCCGTGCGCGACCGGCCTCAAGCAGTTGTCCCTTGGGCTCTGCGGTCACGCTCCCAGGTCGTCAAGACAAACACTAATTCAATTTCCTTTTCAGGTTCCTCAAGAAATACCCTTCCACGGTGTGGGCAGCCGGGAAGTGACATCAGCCCTCATACCCGTAACAGCACACGAGACCAAGTTGGTCACATTCAAATATTTCCTACACCTCCTATTACCACTCTTATCTCCCTGACTAGCCCTCCTCACGTCTCTTTATCACCTCGCACCGCTTGGGCAAACGATTCAAGTATGTGGAACGCTACTCCTGGTCTCCTGAAACCACTCTCTAAACTACACGTAGGAGCTTTTAACGTCCGAACACTGTGTCAAATAGGACAGCAGGCTTCCTTAGCTAGGACTTTAGAATCCCGAGCCGTCGATGTTTGCTGCGTCTCCGAAACGCGCATACAGGATTCGGGTAGCGTCATTCATCTGACCTCACCATGCCAAAATAAAGAATCGACTCGATTCACACTTCGTGTATCTGGAAGCCCTGATTCTGCTTCCCGTGGCCTCGACGGCGTAGGTATAGCATTAAGTCCTAGGGCAGAACTAGCTCTCTTAGAGTGGATCCCAGTAGACAGCCGTTTGTGCGCTGTCCGACTGAACGGAACAGTAAGAATCCGGAAAGATAGGGACACTCGTCGTTGCCTCTTCGTCGTCTCTGCCTATTCTCCCACTGACTGCAGCTCAGATGATGTAAAAGGTGAGTTTTACAGAAAGCTTTCGGACCTTCTCCGAAAAGCTAAGCGCTCGGATGTAGTAATAGTGACCGGTGACTTTAATGCTCAAGTAGGTAAACTAAGCGATAGGGAAAGACACCTAGGTGGATCTTATAGCGTCGTGGCTCAAAGAACAGATAATGGTGACCGTCTGTTGCAGCTATGCTCAGATAACCGCCTGTCCCTTGCAAATACTAACTTTAAGCATAAGGAAAAACATCTTTTAACATGGCGGCCCCTAATTCGTCCCAACGTTGGATCCAAATAGATCACATCGCTACCAGCCACCGATGGAGTGGCTCGATAGAAGACTATCACTCATTCTGGAGCACATGCTTAGATTCAGATCATGCTCTAGTGCGAGCGTGTATTTGCTTGCGTCTTACTGGACGTAGGAAAGACGCTGCAAGGAAACCTCTTAGGGGTCTACTTAATGATAGTCAAGTTAAGAGTATATTTCAGGAACAACTAGGAAAACAGTTAGGCAGCCATGTATGTGATGCCCACCCCGATGCAGCATGGAATGATATCCGAAAAGCTGTGGAAACAGCAGTGATATCTGCTAGTAAAGTAAACCACAAGGTTAGGAAGAAACACTGGATCGCAACAGCATCTACCTCACTGATAGATGCTCGTAAACTCATTCTATCTGGCTTTAAACATGATGAAGAGCGGAGTCAGCTTAAACGCAAGCTGACAAGAAGCCTATGCAATGATCGTGAACAGTGGTGGGTAGCGAAAGCAAGAGAGATGGAAAAGGCAGTGGCAATAGGTAATAGCAGACAATTGTTCAGAATTGTCAAGGAAACCGGTATTAGGAACCCGACCGTTAGCGAAACACTCTCAGAGAAAGATGGACAAATTATTATACATTCTCAATCCAGAAGATTGGACTGATGAGCAGAACACTTTAGGGATCAGTTCAACTGGCGTTCAGCCACACTTCGGTTTCCCACGATCTCCGGCCAACCTAAATGGCAAGTTAATGTAGGTCCTCCGTCCCTTTACGAAGTTCAAAAAGCCATAGGAAATCTGAAGCGAGGGAGAGCAGCAGGCCTTGACAGGTTTACTCCTGAGATTTTTAGGGATGGTGGTCCAGTATTATCATTGAGATTAACTTAGGTCTTAGATAGAATTTGCGAACTGGACGTAATCCCATCTGACTGGTCTCAATCACTGATTGTGCCGGTCTATAAGAAAGGACAAAAGTCCTCTTGTGACAATCACAGAGGAATCAGTTTGACTAATATAGTGTCTAAAATATTAGCCTCAATAATACTTCGACGCCTAATCAAAGCTCGTAAAGAGCAGACTAGAGAAAACCAGGCCGGTTTTCGACCTGGACGTGGTTGTATAGATCAGATATTCACACTACGTCAGGTTCTAGAACACAGATATTCGTTCAGACGCCCCACAATCGTAGTATTTCTCGACCTTAAGGAGGCATTCGACTCTGTTGATCGTAAGGTTCTATGGCAGTGTTTGTCACTGAAAGGAGTACCAAAGAAGTACATTAACCTTATAAAGGCTCTCTACTCGAACACAACTGGTCGAGTGAGAGCTTATGACGAACTGTCATCAGAATTGATTACCTCAAGTGGTGTTCGTCAGGGCTGTCCACTCTCCCCATTCTTGTTCAACTTTGTCATTGACGTACTTTTAGAGATAACACTCTCCTCATCTAAATTTACAGGGGTTGAACTTCTACCGGGAGGTTCACTTGTTGACTTGAAATATGCTGATGACATAGTTTTATTTGGCGAAGACGCTGACAAAATGCAGAGTCTTCTGACCACTCTAAGCAACAATGCAAGCATGTTCGGGATGCGATTCTCTCCCTCGAAATGCAAAATGTTGCTTCAGGATTGGGTCACATCGACACCCGAACTAGTGATAGGGAGTGAAGTAGTTGAGTGTGTCGACCGCTTCACTTATCTTGGAAGTCTCATCAGCCCTTATGGTCTGGTGTGTGACGAAATCTCAGCACGGATACAGAAGGGTCGACTAGCTTTTGTCAACTTGCGTCATTTATGGCGTAGGTGAGATATCCGTCTATCAACCAAAGGACGTGTTTACTGTGCAGCAGTTCGTCCCGTCCTACTTTATGACAGTGAAACATGGCCGGTAAGAGTAGAAGACATTCGAAGGTTACTAGTATTTGATCATAGATGTCTTCGAAACACTACTCGTATATCCTGGGACCATCGAGTAAGTAACGCAGTTGTTAGGAAACGGGTACTAGGTAAGGATGGTAAATCAATTGATGACGTAGTGAAACTTCATCAGTTGAGATGGCTGGGACACGTGTTACGTATGCCCAACGACCGACTGCCTCGACGTGCTATGTTCAATGGTATAGGAGTAGATTGGAAGAAAGCTAGGGGCGGTCAGACCAAAACATGGCACAAGTGCATGAAGTCACTGACAAGTGCACAGAGTGAGTCATGTTGGTAGGTGTAGACTAGCTGGTTGGGGACCGCGAGATGATAGAAACCGATGGTTAGAGACCTAGAATGACATGGCTCAAAATCGTTTGCAATGGTGCAGGTGCATCCACTCTCTGTGTTCTCCCAGATTCTAATCTTCTGAATTCTTCATGTCCCTTTATCTTTTCTCTTTCCAAATTTATTTCACTGGATTATACTCTTTAAATAACATCTCCAAACCCTAATCTTCCCTATTACTGCTTATACTCTTGCTACCTCTACCACTACGGGATTTGAATCGACAACTGCATCTCTGTGCTAAGGTGGTGTGACAACTCGAACTGATGTACGTACGTACGAAGTTCTACGTTTTTACTGACTGACTGAAAATCACTTATTCTGTTCTACATAATCTGGATTCTATTTCTGGTTTTTCTTTTCCTCCTAGGTTTACCTTCTAGTGTGCAGAAACTTTCATCATCATCTTCTGATTATGTCTTCAAATGCAAAAAGAAATCTTCAAAACAACATCATGAACAAATGTCACAACAGTCAGACCATCAAAATGAAAATTATTTTAACAATTCAGTTAAAGCAGTCGCTTTATCACTTAGCCTTTTAGGTCCATTATTCAATGGTTATTTTGATTCAGTTGAATCAAGTGCATACTATCGAAATTCAGCTGATTGTATACTTCATGCATTTATACGTAGATATGCATTAAAGGATTCAACATTGAAAAGTAATCATTATTATCATCATCATGACTATGATTATATCAGTCAATTATTAATAAGAGCTCATTCTTTAATCCATCCAGAATTTTGGTTAAGATTCTTAAAAACATACTGTTCAGTAAGTTATTTCTTCAAATTTTCTAAACTGTTTTCAGATTTTGACTAAACCATTCAGAATATCCATTTTATCCTATTTTAAACTCATGCTTATTATTCTCTTTACTGTTCCTCATCATTTTGTTTCCATACTTTTTGAGAAGACATTTTTCCGAGTTGTCAAGATTGTTAAAGTCAGTTAGCAGAATGTGTAATGAATCTTTTAAGGTCATTATGAATGTTATTATTATTATTATTATTATTTGAACACAAATATTGGTACAAGACAGCGCCAATGTATATGCGCCACACAAAACAATGAGAATTTAAAGAGAAGGAAAAAGAAAAAAGGTAAGGAGTGCTAAAAAAAGAACAATAACGAAGAGATTGGTGTAAGGTAATGTGCTAGTAATCAGAGAACGGAAAGGTACAATCGGAAGAGATCCTCCAGTTAAGGAAGATACAACCACTTTTTACGAAGAAAGTAAAAGAAGGTTACAGCAGGATCGCCACTGGCTCCTATTCTGAGCCATATCTGATAACGTTTCTAGCCACTGTGTAGCACCATCTCTCAGACCCCAACCAGGGAGTCGTGAAGTACCAACACAAGCTAGTCCTTTGCAGCTTTCTTTCATGCCACGACACCATGTCATATACTGACCACCTCTCCACTTCTTCCAACCAGTCCCAGAGTCGGCAAATAATGCACGACGTGGAATTCTCTGGGACGACATTCGTAGAACATGTCCAAGCCACCGAAGTTGGTGTTTCAAGATGGTGACACCAATTGCATTATCATCTCAATGCCCAAACACACGATACCGGACCTCTGCATTACTGACATGGTGTTGCCATTCGATTTCAGCTATCATTCGAAGACAACGACGATCGGACACAGAGAGTCTTCTAACGTCCTCAACTCGGAGAGGCCAGGTTTCACAAGCATAGAGCAGAACTGCTCTCACCGACGCGTTGTAGATCCGACCTTTTACAGCCAGACTAACATCACGAAGGCGTCAAAGATGGCCCAGATTGGCATAAGCCACTCTGGCTTTCACTATACGTGCATTGATCTCATCACTCACTCCACCACCGGCACTTAAGCAGCTACCTAAACACACAACTTCTCAACTACTTCTATCTGCTCACCATCCAGAGTGAGTACAGGATTAGAATCCTGCCAGTCTTGTAGAAATAGTTTGCATTTCGAAGGTGCAAAGCACATACCATACCTACGGACACTGATTGCCAACTGATTAACTGCGGATTGCATGCCTTGGGCATTATCGCACAGTAAGACAATATCATCATCCGTATACTCAAGGTCGAGAAGTCTTTCTCCAGGCAACAGATCCACACCACCATTACTTACATTCATCAGAGCTGTTTCCAGAATGTCATCGATGACAAAGTTGAAGAGGAATGGTGAGATTGGGCAACCCTGTCTAACCCCACTGCTCTAATGGAACAATGGAGAGAGGTGGTTGTATGCCCTCACTCTGCCTGAGGTGTTTGTATATAGGGCTTTTAGGATGTAAATAAACTTATCAGGCACACCCTTCTTCAATAGACAATCCCAGGGAACAGTCCTATCCAACGAATCGAAGGCAGCCCTGATGTCAAGAAACACTACGATTGTTGGCCTTTGATAAGTATGATGGTGTTCTAACAATTGGCGGTGGGTGAAGATATGATCAATACATCCTCTACCAGAACGAAACCCAGCCTGCTCCTCGCGAGTCAATCTTTCTCGGGTTTTGAACAACTCGAAGTATGACGGAAGCTAATAGCTTGGACGCAATCGGACGTAGACTTATCCCCCGATAGTTGTTACAGGAACGACGTGAACCCTTTTTAAAGATAGGGACGACCATCGACTCATTCCATGACGTTGGTACACTCTCTAGTTCCCAAACCTTTGTAAACAACGTCGTCAATTCCTTAGTCAGAAAGTCACCACCATCTTTAAAAAAGCCAGATATAAGTCATCTGGGCCAGGTTATTTGTAACGCCTCAAGAGTTGGAGTTCCTTGCAGACTTTTGTCTCATTTGGTGGATCAGTCGTCACCGGCCATGGAGGGCAGGACAGTGTGATCGATGTTGCCGGAGCAGCAGGCCAGTTGAACTGCCCTTCGAAGAATTCTGTCGATCGTCCAAGACGTCGATGATTGTTAGTGATTGGCATCCCATCATCCTCGTGGATTGTTTCGCTCACACCAGACTTCTTGCTGCCAGTGGCTCGGATGAGTTGGAAGAGCTTCCGGTAGTTACCAGATGCAGCTGCTGCTTCCAACTCATTAACACGCTCCGACCACCAGGCCTCTCGGTCCTTACGCAAGCTTTGCCCAATTTCCTTACGTAACATCCTTCGTTTGTAGTCAAACTCACGGTCATCCGGAGTAGACTGACGGGCTTCGAGGAGTTGTAAGGAGCCTGAAGAAACCCAGTGCTTAAAAGCGGGACGTTTCGCAAACCCACAACTGACTGTACCCGCCATTTTCATGGCGTCATGCAATTGCAACCAATGCTCATCTCTACTTTTCGGTGGAATAATACCTTGACTAGAAACTAACACGTTTCGATACTTACTTGCAACAGAAGTTGCAACCAGCTTGCCAACATCAATCCGTTGGTGACGGTCACTTCGTTGTCCACTGAAAAGTAAGGTAAGATTGGCGCAGACCAAGGCATGGTCAGAGTCCAGATAGGTACTCCAAAAGGAGCGTCAGTCTTGTACACAACCACGCCAGCGGTAGCTGATCGCGATGTGATCAATCTGAGTCCAGGCTTGAGATGCAGAGGGAGGACGCCAAGTGGCACATTGGCGATGGCTGTGCCGAAAGTTAGTACTAGCCAGAAACAGGTTGTGGTCTGTGCACAGTTGCAGTAGACGGTCCCCGTTATCTGAGCATTCAAGTGTCCGGCTAGTACTACAATATCTGTCGAACGCACTTTCTGGAGAAGAACTGTTAACTGGTGGTAGAATTCATCCTTGATTGCATCCGGGCTACAATCTGTCGGGGCATAGGCGGAGATGACGAAAATACATCGTTTCTCACTCCGATTTCTCACTTTGATGGAACTTTCTAATCTAACAGCACATAACCGACCGTTAATGGGGATCCAACCGATTAGTGCTGCCTCAGCTCTAGCGCTCAGTGAGACACCGACGTCAGCAAGAACAGACGAAGAAGCCACAGGGTCCCCGGATAAACGCACGTCAGACAAGCTTTTTGAATCGACAGATGGAGAGCGAATTTGTAGTACTTCACCAGAGTCTTGAATACGGGTCTCGGATAGACAGCAGACGTCGATATTAAGACTTTCCAAAGACATGGCCAGCCCTATCTGTTTTCCGACCTGCATAAGTGTGGGAACGTTGGAGGAAGCCAGTTTGAATGGTGCATGTGGTTTCAGAAGCACTGCTTCAGTATTCCTATTTGGTGGTAGCATACAATTTTCAACCCGACAGTGACTCGAGAACGTTTAGATAGAGCCGAATTCCCACCAAAGACGAGCTGCTGTATAAGTCGAAAAAATAAGTGTAGACAGAGTAGGAATGAAAGAGGGTGAATAGTGATTTAGTAAATAATAATAATAATAATAATTTGGTTGAATATAGACACTTAAAATGTTTCAAACTTCTGGCTAGTGTTATGTTATCAGATATTAACCATCCAATTCATTCATATCTTTCTCTTCTGATAGAACGAGACGTCAATACATTGGAATCCATGCAAACAAGCAAATGTATAAAAGCTCTACAATATTTTATCTTGCAAATATATTATGTAATTAAGAGGTTGTTTGAGTTGACCTAATAAAAGCTTATACTCTAGGTAGTTTATCTACGTAATTCATGTATATATGTTTGTAGTTATCTTTTCATGTCTTTGTTTTGTACAAGATACTTGTTGAAATCTTTAGCTCTGAAAATTCATTATTGTACTAGACATATGATACTGAATAAAGCCACTAATATCAATACTAATAATAGTAATAATTGTTATTTTAATTACTAGCTATTGTTTATTTATTTAAACACATAAACATTGGTACAAGAAGGCACTGAACAGATATGCGCCAAATGAATCCTTCAATTTATGTGAGGGCTAGGATATTTCCCAGGTGCCCAAAACCGAAGCAGGTGGTTTTCTTTATGGGTCACTTCCGGAGCATTCGACCAAAAAATATTATCCACAAGGTAGTGGAGCAACGTAAGTAGAAGCAGTCCCATGTTAGCCGGTGACCAACATTGGATTTATACGCTATTTGTTCCTTCAGGATACTGGAGCCCATGTGCATCATTCGTTTGGAATGAGAGTTTTCCAACTCCCCTAGGTGGACCCTCCGTATCCAACAACCGGATTAAAGCACCGGGCATTCACTTTTCGTCCTTTTAATTTTGTAAGCAATAGTAATACCTCGAGAAGGCATTAAGTAGGACTTCTGTGGAAGTGTTTGTATGCACGTGGCCACATGAGAACATTCCGAGAGGGTGAGCTGACTTTCTTTACTCTCAGCCGTATCAAAGCATTTGTGGGCACTGAGCTACTTATTGTTACTGAATTTGTTTCGTTGGTATTTTATTTCTAATGATTTGTATTTTTGTGGTGACTATCTAGGGCGCCCATCTGTTAACAAACGCTATTCATCACATATGCTCTTCTCAATAACTAGTGAATATATTTCCTATCTATCTGGTTTCATTTCACTTATCAGAAATTTAAAAGATGTTCAACACGGAACTATTGAAATTCGAATGGCTTATCCGACGTTATCAGTCTATAGTTTAGTTTCATCATTTTCATTAATAAATATCCACAAAAATCCCGTTTGATGTTAATCAACATATGCTCAAAAGTGATTGGCTTCACGAGGTATTTTCTGGAGTTCTAGTGAGAAACAGTGACTAGTGTAGTTTAACTAGGTCTGTTGTGAGATAGTAACACACTGAAGACAATGGTGGATGTATCGCTCTGTTTAGTGGGTTGGTTGAAGTTGGACATTAACACCATTGGATGCTGGCCGGCTCAGTGGTCTAGAGGTTAAGCGTTCGCACGCGAGAACGGTCGTGGATGTGCACTGCTGAGGAGTCCCATACGAGGACGAAACAGCAGTCAAGTGCTTCCAGGTTTTCCATTGTAGTCTAGCTTCAATTGATTCATGATCTAAACTATTAGAGTGTTTTACTCCTTATTCTTTTTATTCATTTCCTTTTGCCTTCTTTTTCTTTTTTAATTAAAGGAGCATTTATTCATTATTTTGTTGAGTCATAATCTAACTTGTGTACAATTCATTTTACCAAAATCGCTAATATCATTCCATAAAGCTGAATATAATGAATCGTTAACAACGGAAGTGAACAACGATAACGTGCATGACATATACTTGTTAAATTCCAATGTTAGCCAACATTACAAATCATTTGATGAAAATACAATACAAATTGAGTAAGTTATAATTTGTTGGATACTATTATTGTTTTTATTTTAGTGGAGGTCTTCTTTTTGTCGTCAAGTAGATCAGACGATATTGTCGACGGCCTCACCATTTTAGTGGCCCGGGGACTGACTCCAATTAAATCGTATGATCGATTGTTGTCAAAATATACATCCTGGCTATCTTCGTATATAACTATCGGCTTAATTCATCGAGTTATTGAATAACGGAATTAAAATAAGTCAAATACGAGAATGAATTTTCGAATACATATACCTCGTACACTCATTGTTCTGGGCAGGCAATCAGAGGGACGAAGGGAATAGAAGAGAGATGCGTAGTGGAGAAGGCATGTAAGCCAACTCCGTTTAATCAAACGATTATCAATATTTATAATCAGATAAAAATAGGTTACAAACATGTGATGAACAGGATAAGAAGTGTACACAAACATACGCCCATATAAAAACAGTCAAGGTTCATAAGTGACTCCGAAGGCTAGAATAAGCTGTGTGGGCTGAACATAGTAACTGATACTACACTCATTATCATAAGTATTATTATTACTATTGATAACAGTAATTGCGTAACTTTTAAACATTGTACCCATCAAATTATCTTTAAAACCGGTTACCAAGTTATACCAGTGTAGGTATTACTTGACACTTTTGAACCGATCAATTTCCACTTTTTTAAAAAATAATATTTTGTAAACGAATCGATGAGGTACTTCCGGGCATTATTCAATTCCAAAGAAACATCCCTCTCTATTGGACTTTCCAAATATAAAGAGAGAATATGTTTCCTGTATAATACTTCTATACTTTGTTAATGTACCTAAATAAGTAGTTGCTCAGAAGGGGCATCAGCCTCGTGGCTTCCGAAGGAACTCGGCTTTCAACATGATTTGTTATAACTCTTCTAAATGAAGACACTCCGACTCCCATGGCAGAGTTTAAATGGTTTGAATCATTTTTTTTCTGGTTAGCGCTTTTTTAACGAGTTAGTTTTTTACGATATGGGGTCGCTAACCCCATGTCCAACCCTCCTCCTTTATCCGGGCTTAGGACCGGTAGTAGCCCCAGAGGGGCTCCTGGCGGGGTGTTAATGAATGTTAGTGATTACAAGATTTAGTTCAAACAGTATATATCACTAAATGATTATCACTATTTTAAGGACTTTACACCTGGAGTCATTTTTAGTCAAAAATTGGTAAAATGTTGGTAGTATATGGAAATTTTCTCATTTTAAGTACTCTTTTAATGTATCCAAACTGTTTATTTCTTAAATATCGGTCTAGTATTAAAGAGGATTCAAACCAGTCTGTAGACTTTTAAAAATGATGACTTCGTTGAAATTCATCTGCTATTGGATAATATTCATTGAGATCATGAACTGATCAATGTTAGATGGTACCTGAAAACCTATAAATTTTAGGCTGCCGTTTCGTCGTAGTATGGGACTCCTCAGCAGTGCGCATCCACGATCCCGCTTGCGGTATTCGAACCCAGGGCCTTCAGTCTCGTGCACGAACGCCCTACCTACTGGACCACTGAGGGCAGCTGTCTAGTGCTCCCAGGTTTCCAATGGTGGGCTAACATCAATCGGTTCATAATCTCAATCAAAAAAGAAATCTTCTGTAGGTATTGTCTTATGGTTAAGTTTAGTCGTAAAAACTTGATCTACAATACTAAGTAGTGATCTGAGAAAAGTCTCCGGCATTCAATTTGATGGTAAGCTTTTGTAATATAATGCTCTTAAATGATTGATCTCAGTTGAGATATCACTGAAAATTAGAAGCACTGAACAAATTGTTCGCCCTAGTGCTCATCTATGACTTCACTGGAAGTTGAACTCTTGAGATTTCGGTGTCACAGCGAGCACTCAACCATTAAACCACTGGACTCATATCCAACAGTTCTTTTCAACCTTAATTAACCTATAATAAAGCATGAGGATCTTACACTTTCATCACTGAGTACTGCTTCACTTCACCGTGCCCGTTTTTAGTCAAACTTCAAGAATTTATTCAATAATAAATTAAGTCCAAAAAAATTGTGAATTTATTCAAGATGGGTTGCTGAAGTTATTTCGTTAATTAATCTTTACGAGATTCACTTTCACCTTCAAAAGTATACGTATATGTTTATTCCTATTGAAAACAATTCAACTGGTCTGTGAATGCTTTCCAGTTACTTATTATCTACCTATTAACTGGTCTTCTAACTCTTATCAAATTAAAGAAAACCCTAAGAGCATGGGTCCTAACGAGTTTATTTCAACTGTCTTGAATGATTGTTTGCTAGATGTAACTATATCTATGTATTTTCTTCTCATTTAATTGTTTAGATCTCACCAGTGATTATAACTTCATTCTTTTTTCTTTATACCCTCCTATTTAATCAGTTATGCTCATTCGTCTAAAATGCGATTATGGTTATTAAGGAGCATATATTCACCTGATAACAATCAATCAATATCTTACTATGTTAACTACTATTATCGGGAAAGTTTTGATTCAGTTTTTGAACCCCATGGAGGTATTGAAGTGCCAATTTGCCTTCTTGGTGAAGTAAGTTTTTGTGGAATATTTTTACCATATATTTTATCACCCATATAACTGATTTTAAAATTTCTAGGTTAATCGATTATTATCACTTTTAAGTACTTTATAATAATTTAACAAACATCTTTCATGATGAAGAAGATTCGTAGCTCAGGTGGATGATTTTGATAGGGTTTTGTTCTCTGAGCTGGATGGTTTGGTCATGAAGCTTTCATCAACAATCAACAAGCACATTAAAATCGATCCAATTTATCAAGTATTCAGGAAAATTATGTACAAATATAGAAACAAAAATCAAACCAATATGAGATACAACCAAAACGAAGAAGTAAACAATGACAAGTTTAAGGTCAACAAGAACCAATCCACATTGAGTTGTACAGGACAAACTGTGAACCACATGTGAAGAAATTCGAACACTTCATTTCTATCTGAAGTTTGTGCTGATGATTTTATTCAGAAGAACGATGGAAACTCCACGACCAAACCATCCAGCTCAGAGAACAGAACTCCATCAAAAACATTTACCATCCCTTGTTGATATTCAGGTACAAATTTTTATCAACCTTTCTTATGATATATGGATCCTAAGCCTATTATAACTTGAACCGATTGTATATTGGTTAGTATTGGGATAAAGGACGTTTGTTCAGTCCTGCTTGTGACTTATCAGTTAAACGTATCTCTGTCTCAATGTTGAAGTTCACACTGTATGTAAATTAAACTGAGGTACACTTTGATGGGCTATTTTTTATTCAGTCCGACGTGGACAACATGGTAGGTGTTTATCGATCTAATTTACATAAGAATGAGAAATGAAATTTACTAGGTAAGTTGCAAATAGGTCGAGATTATAGTGCTAACGGTAACACTGAAGATATAAATAACGGTAGAGAATTATGTATAACCGTAATAGTAATAATAATGAAACTTATTACCGTGCTTTATAAAGACGTTTTTATAATCTTGAAGGTTTTTAATGTTCATATTCAATGTCTTCGTTTATATAGTGCCTTAATATAGACTTTGCTGACATAATCAAGATCATGATTCTCAACAGAAGTGTCGGTAGGAAGGAATCCATTTAGAAAGTAGTCACCATTGAGCATAAGGTTGTGAATGGGGACAATGTCTCTAAAGTATTAATTATAATCAATATCCATTACTTATTATTATTATTATTATTATTATTATATTTACTACAATTCTCTTTTATCTATACAGCTTGTCTGTCAATCACACAGTTCTAATTTGATTTCATATGGACTAAAATTACTCTTTACAATGTTACATCATTCTAGTATAATGTATGCAAAATTTTATGCACCAGCATTATCACATCCTGGTTTAGAGAATTCAATGGAAAGACGACATAAAAAACTATGGTTATTTCAAAATTGTAATAATCAGCTAAATTGTAAACCAGTTCCATTAAGTTTTGGACATTGTCTATTAGCTCGTCTATTCAAACATCCAGAATTTAATATGATCTCATCTAAATCATATGAAATTATGAAAGTAAGTAGTTTCAGCGGGGTTTTTTTTCTTCAGACACTATTTGCTCGGATTTCATGTAAGTTTACCTTTGCAAAAAACATATCTTTACCATGATTTGATATGAACTTGGAAACTATGGAATATAAGACAACTATTGCATTCCAGATTGAAATTCCTCTTAATAATTTCATCTTTTGTACTATTGATATGATGTTATGGTGTGTGCTACTTATATTGACACAAGTAGTATATAACTCGAGTCAAGAATATAATGTCTGGCAGCAGAAGATTGAGATGATCAAGAAGAGAAGAATGGGAATAGAAAGCAATTAGTATGGAAATGCAGGAACAATGAAATTCGGGACAATTCATGAACATTTCGCAAATTAAGTATTAGAGTATGTTTTTTCTATGTTACCAACTTGTCCTCCTTCACTACAACGTGACAACTTGAGTTGACTTACAATTGTATTAGTCTCTACGTTCAGTTATAACTGACACTTACAACCTCATAAATTACATATCACGATTATAATTATACACTAATTAATGAGAATCCATCCTGAAGCTCTACTGGGAACTTATGTTCGATAAATGGTTCACAAATGTAACTGATACATTGATTTCTATTCTAGTTTCATGTAGAATACAAAGTCTTAATTTGTCTTTTTTAATCCTAGTTCTGAACGTTGAAAAGTTTAAACAAAATAATAAAGCTAATTAGTTCATTTTACTTCTGAATGCATTTCAATGTAGATGGACAAATTTCGGATGTCAAGCTTAAGATGTTCATTTATCTATTTCTGCAGCTGATATAAAACTTTCATTCCTTTGTTATTGTACCATTATTTAATAGTTTATTGATTACTTAACCAGTTTATTTGTTTTTTTTTAAATCGCTGAATACATGAGTCGATTCTAGCTAGACTACCATTAAAAACCTGGAAGCACTGGACGGCCGTTCAGTCTTTGTATAGGACTCCTAAGCAGTGGGCACTCATGATTCCCCAGGCGGGTATCGAACTCAGGTCCTTCGGCCTCGTGCGCGAATACTTAACCTCTAGACCACTGATCCGGCATCGGACTGTGGTAATGTCTACCTTCAGTCGCTCCATAATCTTGCATAATTATTCATCCATTGTCTGAGATAGATACCTGTCTCAACTCGACATGGATTGGATTCCACTGGTCATGAATTCTCATTAGAACTGCAGGAAATGTGTCTCGAACCCAGTCACTAGTGGACATATGACGAATAATATCAGATTGTAGTGACTTTAATAGTTGAGTCCCGCATGCATGAACGTGGACGCGTACTACTGAGGAGTCCTATACTAGGAAGAGACGGCCGTTGATTGCTTCCAAGTTTTCAATAATGGTTTAGCTTAGATCGACTCATGGCTTCAGCTACTAAAATCACTACAATCTCCACCCCCCCCATTTTATTATTTCTTTTTGTTAATTTTTAATCTTTTATCCCCAGATTTCACATAATCTTTTTTACATTTATAGGTTTTACTAAATGAAATCATATTGACATTTCCTGTAAATATTTTATGTAAAAAATCTATGAACCATACATCATCCATTGCACATTTATTGATCAATCCAAGTTTATTACGCTGTCTTATCTTATTCGGTTCACAATCATTCTGGTATCCTTCATTGAAACAACAACAACAACAACAATCTGGATTTGGTACTCATAATTCAACTGATCTTTCTAAATCATCAAAGAAATCAATTTTATTTAATTATGGTTTAATACCTGGAATATTTGAATTATTAATGAATATTAATGAATTATCAAACTCAACTATAATCATTATCAAATTATATAATTTGTCTATATTAGATAAATGGCAATTGATTATGGCAATGTGGACTGGATTTCGAGTTAGTTTGATTTGAATATAATAATGACTATTATTAATGGTTTGTGGAGATTGATGAATTTGGTCATTTATATCTCAGATCAATGTTTGTAAGACAAGCATTAAAAAATTAAGACGTTGTTTCATCCTAGTATAATATTCTTAAACAACTGAGTTGTGAGACCTTAAGGTTTCACTATCCTTGAAGGATGGGTGGACATTTTTGAGGAATTATAGACTAGAATGAAATAGATATTCTCCACTTCCTACTGTTCAGTGGTTGTTTTATGAAGATCAATTCGACTTATATATTAGAAAATTGGTAATAATTTGGAAGTCGTGTGGATTTTTCTAGTTAATTTTTTTAAAACGATGTTTACTCTATAATGATTGGTTTTTACCACTTTCAGTATTGGTTTATTGTGTACCTCAATGTCATGTTTCTGTTACTACATATACTGAGCTTGAGTATTTGGTCTTTCTTCCACTTTATCGTGTTCGTGTGCTAGCGATATCCAGACGCCGTTTTTATTTATTTATTTAAACACATTAATATCGTTACAAGGAGGTATCAAAAAGGTATGCATCACATAAATCATTCGGTTTATGTGACGGCTGGGATACTGCCCGGGTGCTCAAAACCGAAGTAGGTGGTTTACTTAGGGAGACACCTCCAGAGCCTTCAACCTAAAGGTTTAATCCACAAGGTAGTGGAGCAACGTTAGTAGATGCATTCTCATGTTAGCCGGTGATCAACGATTTCATTGTACGCCATTTATTCTTTCAGGAAACTGAAGCCCATGTGCACCATTAGTTTGGAATCAGGGTTTTCCTACTCCTCTAGGTAGATCCTCCGTATCCACCAACCCCATTAAAGCATCGGATATTCGTTTTTCATCCTTTCAGTTTCGTAAACAACAGTGTCGTCGCGAGAAGGCAGTGAGTAGGACTTTCCTGGTAGTGTTTGTATGCACGAGGTCATGTAAGAGCCCTTCGAGAAGAGGGCTAACTCTCCTCACTCTCTGCCTTACCAGGGCATTTGGGGGCAAATTCACACTCACGGCGGGATCTGAACCCGCAATTATCATAGATCAACTGAAAACCCCAATGGACATAGTCGCTCCTATCAAGATTGAATGTATTGTTTGTTGTTCTTGTAATTTCTCAAAATTTCTTTCGTTTTGTTTACGCTTCATTTTTTTCACAGGAATTGTTCCTAGAAAATGATAATCATCATTCAATACAAAGAACATTAATGAATCATGAACATTTGAGATTTATAACACAGCAGTGGCCAATTACTTCATTGATGAATTGTCTGATAAATCGTCTTTCATTATCTGTAGTGACAAATGGGCCGAGTAAAACTGGAGCAACCTTGGAATCAATACATAGACAGTCATTGTATAATAATAATAATAATAATAATACTGATTATATTCATTCATTTTATTGTGCAAAACGATTATGTCTATTGAATTTATGTCGTTTAATTATTAATTTAGATGCTAATATGTATTTATCTGCAGCTGAACAAGTATTTTATACTATGTCAGATTATAATAACGATCATGATGACGATGATGATGATCCCGATCATAAGGGTAATATTAATCATCAATTATTTATACATAATGATGAGTTAGAAACTAAAGTGTCAACATCAACATCACCATTATCCATGTCTACATCACAAATATCATTATCAACATTAGATAATGATTATTTATTTTGGCATAAAATTACACGAAAGTGTTTAAATTATACGGAACGTTTAAAAATTTGGGAATACTTATCATTTAATCATAATAAAGTGATAGATAATAGTGATAACAGTACTGAAGGCAAATGTGAACGTATGTTTATTTCGTTTTTTTTTTCAGTCAAGTTACTAGTTTTATTCCAATTTACACTCATCAGTGGTCTTGAGTGCTGTTAGACGTATGAGGCCGGTTGCTCACACCGTGGGAGGGTTCTTCTGGAGGTTAGCTCCGTACTTGTTGAGACCTTACCGCCACAAACGGATATCCGTGGGATAAGGCGAGGTGTGCATTTCAAGGGTCGACCTTTTCTAATCCCACCCCTCCTTGTAGGAAAGCAGCATCGCTGTTATGCTGGTTGTCTGTAGAAAAAACTTGGCTGCCGTCACACCTCTGTACAGTCAGTAGTACGACTTCGCCCTCAGACCTTGGTGTGCTGCTTTTAGTCTTACCGCTCTTCAACCGACCTGTCCGTAATTTTAGAACCTTGAGAAACGGTTGTCCCAGCCCGTTTAGCTCGATTGGTTCAACACGATAGGCAAGCCCGACCACCATGTCAAGGTAGCAACAACGGTTAGCGTAGGTGTATATATACACCCTCTATTGTCCCTTAGACTGTGAGATTAAAATCGCTTCATATCTTTCTACCTACTATTTCTTTCTTCCTGTACTATATCCTTATTGCAATCTTTCTTTTATATATTACCACTATTGAATTAACTATTTCTATGAATCCGGTGTCCATCTTGTTGTGTTAATGAGGTATGGTAACTTGGATCAATGCACATATATGCCCGGTCCTATGTTGTAGCTGATTGACTGTCTTACACTTACCAACCGAGTCACACGTACATGTATTTTGAATGTATTAATTACTATACTAAAGTTACCACTTTTTAATTTATTATGTAGTACAAAGTTCATTTAAATACAAACATCAAGATTGTTCATTTAAGTGTTCCATTATGTATGAAAGAATAACAAAAAGAACAACTTCAAATCCGTTTAAGACAAGAAAAAGACATACAATAAATGTAGTTAGAAACGTAATTAAATCAATAATATATAATGTATAGCTCTGTAATGCAATTTGTTGTATTTCTAATTAGAATGCAAATATTTAATTACATTTTAGATCAGCCTAATACGTATATATAATACAATAACAAGTGAATGATTTATGTTGATTAACCCGATGATAGAATAAATTGTCTTATAAGTTTATTCAAATCATATTACAGTAGAAGTCACTAACTTCTAGACTGAGCCATGTTTATAGATGCAAACTACTTGGTTGGGTTTCGCGTGACTACCGCAACAAATGGTTGGAGACTGTGGGCGACATACCTCAGAATCGATCACAATGGTGTAGGTGTATACACTCTATGTCTTTCCTTAAACTAAGAGATTAAAATCACTTCATATCTTTCTTTCTACGTACTCATTCTTTCTTCCTGTACTATATCCTTATAAGCAATCTTTCTTTTATATATTACCACCACTGAATTAACTACTTTTATGAATTCGGTGTTCATGTTGTTGTGCTAATGAAAAATGGCATCTTGGACTGATGCATATATGTGCCTGGTCCCACGTTGTAGCTAACTGACTGACTGATAGTAAAAATCTTAGTTGGCATTACATACATTTTTACTTCATCGATTAAAAATAACAAAAAATCTTGATTTTAGGTATTTCCAGACAGTATCTTGTATTTAAGTGTTTCTATAATAGTAAACCTTGTGAAATGAGTGCGAATCAAGCCTGATAGTCATTAGACTGTAAATGACTTACAAAATATCTAGTTACTTATGATATCCAATCATATTTATTGTTCAGTTGATAATTCTTAAAGAAACATATTAGATTTTAGAAGAACCTGTTCGTTTTGCTAGTTGTCTTGTCTTTAAGGGCTTGTGTCAATAATAATTCGCTATCGTACGTAGTCATTAGTTATTATTTTCATCGACCACCATTCTATTTTGTCATTACCACAATTACATTTTTCATTCACTATCGAACTCTGGTTAATGGTAGGAACAAATGGTTGTGATTATTCAGGCTTTTCTCATCGTTTTCTTAAGTGTACTGTATCCTTCACTTTTGGACACTTTTCTGTTTTTTTTGTGAATGAGTAGTAGTGCATAAAAGAGTGTAATTATTGCTGGAGGTTTCACTTACAATCTTAATTTTCAGTATATTTTTGTGTGTTTAGATGCACTAAACTGACTTGTTCATAGCAGATGTATATATATATGTATATGAAATGTTCAGTGAAAATTGTACTCCCAAATTTAGTATTCACCTACTAAATGAACGGAACATATCTAAAGATACCGAATTCTGCAAACTTATTGAACATTGAAAAATACTCGAATAACTTTAGTTTAACAGATTGTGTTATTTTATGGTTGAATTCATGAATCAATTGAAGCTAGACCACCATGGAATACCTGGAAGCACTGGACGGCTGTTTCGTCCTAGTATAGGACTCCTCAGTAGTGCACATCCACGATTTCGCCTCACGAGATTTGAACCCAGGACCTATCATTCTCGCACGCGAGCACTTAGCCTCTAGACCACTGAGCTGGCCGGCATCCAACGATGTTAATGTCTAACTTCAACCAATCCACGAAATTGCGCCACCGTCCACCATCGTCATCAGTGAATTACAATCTCACAACAGACCTGGTCCCGTACTGGGACGAAACGGCTGTCCATTACTTCCGGATTTTTCATGGTGGTCTAGCTTCAAACGACTCATGAATTCAATTATAAAATTACTTAAATCTCCACGAAATCCTTTCAGATTGTATTATCTCTACTAAATATTCACTTCTGCATATATTTCAAATAATAAACTTGGTATTGTAATCTTTTCTTTCGTTTGTTTAAGTTAATCAAACTTCATTTGAAAAAAATTCATCTAAACTTTTAATTGATTCTTCTACATCATATGATATAACTCGAATACAAACACAAAATTTAAGTAATACTGAAGAGAATCAAATTAAAGCAGCAGAAATTCAATCTAATCACTGTCAATCATTGTCATCATTATCATCATCTACATCGAAACAACAACAAAAAGAACAATTGTTAAGTAATGAAGGATACCAATTGAACATGATTGAATCTATAAAGTATCCAATGGTTATTTCAGATTCCGGTGTAAGTATATCATCTTTACCGGTTAGTAGTGTTGATCTAATAAATGTAGAAAAGGATGTATGTCATATATGTAAAGGTTAGTTAGTTTTGGTTGTTTATCTTTAATTATTCATTTATAATTTATTAATCACTTAATAACTGTTAACCAATCTCTATTAATATTCATGAATTCTAAGCTAATTACCTTGATACTGGGTAGTGTAACAAGTTTGTGTGTGATTGGTTAAATAACTTATCGGTTATTTCACCTCATTAGCTCAATGTAGGATGCATTGTATGTTTAGAGTGAAAGGTAATGGGAAGCAGGAATATTCAACTCATGAGTCCTAATTAAAATGAAACACAAATTTTGTACTCCATTGCTAACTGCATGCTAAATATACTAAAAAGAATAATATTTAAAACATGGGGAGAATATAGTATTGATAAATGATTTCATAGTTCTAAGCAAACCACTACTCTCAGTGTATAATCGATTGTAAATAGCTTAGTCCTACAGGAAGTCAGTGATTATCTGAATAACTTAGTGATAACTTTTAAGACTGTGAAGCTGGATGTTGAGCTTTAACGTTCTGAAAAGTTCATGAATTCACTTAGGTTTACAAGGATTTCTTGCTGATGAGTACCAGCTCACATGAAACTTAGTTCCATGGTACCGTGACAACTAACATGATACCGATAACTACTCATCAATCAATCAATTGTAGATATTGAGAAAAACACTTCTAACCTAGTTTCGTTCATAAAAAATTCAATTCTCTTTGGTCTTAAATGTTCAATAATGAAAAGAACATTGAGATTTTCAGAATACAATTAACTTATCATTCTGTTTTGAGACTTCATCAATTGAAGGGACACATAAATTTCAAAATAGAAATAAATGACTTTATGTTTTGATTATCACATAACATTAAAATCATTACGTAATAAGTAGTGTGTAAATAATTAGATAATGAAGAATACAAACGAAAAGAGCAAGCAAATACAGGATGTGAAGCTAGACTACCATGGAAAACCTGAAAGAACTGGACGGTCGTTTTGTCCCAGTATGGGGCTCCTCAGCAGTGCACATCGACTATCCCGCCCTCCACGAAATTCGAACCCAGGACCTATCAGCATAAGGATGAAACGGTCATCCAGTGCTTCCAGGTTTTCCATTGTGCTCTATCTTCAATTGACTCATGATTTCAACTATTGAAAATAATAATCATTAAAAAAGGGCGTTTAAGTTATATCCGGCCATGAAAGGGATTGGGGGGTGGTCACGAATTTCTTCTATACACATAAATTGGGGTTAAATATATAAATTCTTATGGCTTCATCTGTATGTAGAAGTTGGGATCGAACTTTTTTCGAAAATCATAAAGGTATATGGTAGATCACTCAAAATGTTTTGATTGTTCTACAAAATCTCTTGTCCTGACGTTGTTTTACTAATTTTTTCATCCTATTCTAGTTTTCTTTTCTTTTTTTTCTTTCTTTACATTATAGATAATGAATCTATTCCTACAAAACATATTCAAGAAGAATTAAATAATTTCATTGAAACTGATTATACTACTAATAAATATATATTAAATTGTGTTCAATTACGTATTGAACAAAATAGTATATTTTCTCAACATTTAATTCATTGTTTAGATCATGTTTGGTATAGACATTTTCCAATTGAATTATTATCAAAAGTTTTTTTCAAAGATAAGCTGAAACGAAATATAATCAAATTCAATAACAATAATGAGATGGATGGAGAGAAGAAGAAGGAGGAGAAGGACGGCGTCGACGACGACGACGAGGAGGAGGAGCAGGGGGATAAACATGAAGGATTTATTCATGTTTTCACAAAAAATATTTCACATTCAAATGATTGGAATCTATATAAATTGAAATCAACTTATCCTTTATTATTGGATCATGTTAATAGTAATTCATTAATTGCATCACATTGTTCTACTTCAATTCGACCACCTTTATGGTTGATTTATAGTTTAATTCGACATCCATATTTATCTCAACGTGAATGTGTAAGTATTTATTGTATTATTTCATATTGTAATAATGAGAATTCATTGTGGAACTGTGACACTTAAGTTTCAATTTGTTCTATATCAGTTATCGAAGTTGCATGAGTGAGACTATAATTTATGGACGAGATTTGAGCGACCCTGAACTGACCTTGAGAGTGTTCACCTTATAACTAAGACCAAATGATGGTTATAAACCTGTATGGGGAATTAAAATTAGGATTTGCAGTTGATCGTTAAGGTTAGGAATTAGATTTTGGGTTTTCATCACGAATCGACATCAGTTGTAATGCCAAAAATCTATTCAGCCAAATGGATGAATGAATTTCGCGCCAAAATCCAAGACCTGTTATCTTATACGTGATTAGTTCGTCCATAAATTATAGTCTCGCCGTTGCATGGGTATCAAAAATTTTGCTTGAACAGTATTGCTCAAAGCCAGTTGTAAACAAATGTACTTTGATTATGAATAATTTTATTTTCATCATATTTATAAATGTTGATTTATCACCACCAAATCTGGTGGTTTTAAGTGATAGTCTGGTTCACCTATCACTATGACTGAATTGAGCTAAACTGGTTGGAACACGATCAGAGTTATCTATTCTGTGATTGGATTTCTTTAAGAATGAAACATACTAATTAATTTCGTATCTGATTGAACTATATCGACAAAGTTACAATGTGGTCGTTATTTTTAGGATCACAATTCTACTCACACGATGTTTATATGTTAAGTTGTTGGAAGCATCTAATGAAAGTTCTTGAATTATTTACATTATGCTGTCTACTCAGGGGAGAATTCATTAGTGTATCTTTGAGTTGAAAGCGTTAAATAGCTATCGTGGATATATTATATGCAACCAAACTTTCCGTTAGTGAAAGATGAAGTCACTTGATTCTATACATACGCTTTAACATCGCACTAATGCCATCATCATATTCCTCTTGAGCTTAAAAGTTTTCATATGTTCATGGACACCCATTAATTGATAGGGAAGAAAGGTAGAACAACTCTAATCGGTTTAAAATTCATTTTGGATCCTAATCTCAAATCATTGTACGTAGTAGTCAACTGTACTCCTATGCATAATAGCCTTTTAGTTGTCAGTTTTAAAGCATACCAAAATGCATACAGCACATATGACATTTAGAAGTGTTCACTAATTTGGATAAGAGATAATGCAAAATATATACATCTGGGATGGGTTTCGTGGATATTATATTAATTTAATAATTGAATTCATGTTTCAACTGAAGCTAGACCACCATGAAATACCTGGAAGCACTGGACGGCTGTTTCGTCCTAGTATGGGTCTCCTGGGTAGTGCGCATCCACGATTTCGCCTCACGAGATTCGAACCCAGGACCTATCAGTCTCGCGCACGAGCACTTAGCCTCTAGACCACTGAGCTGGCCGGCGTCCAGCGATGTTAATGTCTAACTTCAACCAATCCACGAAATTGCGCCACCGTCACCATTGTCTTCAATGAGTCACTGACTCACAACAGACCTGACTGAACTCCACTATTCACTACTTCTCACTAGAACTCCATAATATACATCTTGACGCCAGTCACTAATGAGCATATGCACAATCGCTCATTATTAAGGAGTCCCATAATAGGATGAAACGGCCGACCAATACTGCCAGATTTTCCATGATAGTCTAGCTGCAATTGATTCATGAATTCAAAAATTTTATTCATGTATCTGTTCACTGTTAATTATTTTATCTTCTCATTAAAGGCTCTTACCGGTTACTGTGTTTGGTTACATTTTGAAGCTAATAAATGGATAAAAAAATATGAACAATTATCAACAAATTTCAGTCAATCTATTTATTTTGATTGGTCTATTCCTGTAACAACATTACATCATCATCATCATGATCATCATCCAACTACTAATACTACTAATAATACTACTAATACTACACAATTGCATAGAATTATACCATATCAATTATCAAGAATACGTTCATTTGCTATAGGATTATTATTACCAACATTACCATTTCTATGTATAACAAATTGTAATTCAGATATTGATCTTAAAACTTATTATTCTAATCGTCATTTATGTTCTAAAAAATTATTAAATCGTTCATTCGGTTTAATTTTACATGGATTAGAGAAATTTTCATTCATGAATTCTAATGAAATAATAATAATGAATGAATATTTTCAGGTAAGATTTATGGATTATATTTGTGTATTAATCAATTTGTATTGATAAGATTATCATTTATGAACAATTTTGAAGAGAGATGATAATAAAAAGATCATGAGAATCTCCATTTACAGTCACTTAGTAACAACGTAGAACTTCGTACGTAAGTACGTACGTACGTATATCAGTTCGAGTTCCCATACCACATTAGCACAGAGATGCAGTTGTTCATTCAAATCCCGTAGTGGTAGAGGCGGTAAGAGTATAAGCAGTAATCGGAAAGATTACGATTTGAAGACGTTATTCAAGGACTGTAATCCAGTTAAATAAATTTGGAAAGAGGAAAAAGAGACAAGGAGGATTCAGGTGATTAGAATTTGGGAGAACACAAACAGTGGATGCACCTGCACCATTGCAAACGATTTTGAGCCATGTCATTCTAGGTCTCTAACCATCGGTTTCTATCATCTCGCGGTCGCCAACTAGGTAGTCTACACCTACCAACATGACTCACTCTGTCCACTTGTCAGTGACTTCATGGACTTGTGCCATGTTTTGCTCTGGTAAATATCCATGTACATATTATGATTAATTCAGTACTATAAACCACTGTGAGGAATTAAGATTATTATTTACAGGCGAAAATTGTGGAATCTTTCACGTATCTAGGAAGCATCATCGATGAACAAGGAGGATTTGATGCAAATGTAAAAGCGAGGATTGGAAAACCAAGGACAGCATTCCTACAATTGAAGAACATATGAAACTCAAAACAACTGTCTGTCAACCAATATCAAAGTCACAATCTTCAATACGAACATCAACACAGTCACCTCTACTGTACGGAGCTGAAAATTTTAGAACTACTACAACCATCATCAAGAAGGTACAAGTATTTATAAATATTTTTCTACGCAAAGTACTCAACATACATTCACCGGATACCATTAGCAACTGCCTACTGTGGGAGTGAACAAACCAGCTTCCTACTGAAGAGGAAATTAAGAAAAGCCGATGGAAATGGATAGGACATACATTACGCAAATCACCAAACTTCATCATGAGACAAGCCCTAACATGGAATCCTGAATGGTAGCGGAAAAGTGGAAAGCCAGAGAAAACGTCAGGAAATAGATTCAGATATGAAAAGGATGAATAACAACTGGAAAGAGTTGTGAAGGATTGCCCAGGACAGGGTTGGATGAAGAGTGCTGGTGGGTGGTCTATGCTCCTCCACGAGGAGTAACGATCGTAAGTAAGTAAGTTTACAGTTGATAGTTAGGGTTAGGAATTAGATTTAGGGTTTTCATCATGAACTGACATCACCTTTAGCGCCAAAATTCTACTTAGCCAAATAGACAAATTAAATTTGCGCCCAAATTCATGATCTTTATTTGTAAATCTGATTGGTTCGTTCACAACTCATAGTTTTGCCGAGATTCTTTCTGATTATATAAGTTTCCCGCAAGTGTTCATAGATTTCTTTGAGGCTTTTTTTCGAGTATATATTGATGTTTCAAAGTGAATTATTCTGAAGTTTGATGTAGGGTTCTCGATAACTATGATAAATAATCTTTTTTAGGATTTGAATTATCATCAACTCCGGTTAGATTTTCTTACTTAATGATGATATTTTATATCATAGAAACGGATCTCCCATATATTACTGCCGAAAAACAAAGACCATTGAAAAACTGTTTAATCCTAAATTGGTACTCTTCATCAGTGCTCTATACAATCCCACCCAGGATCGAATGTAGGGCTTTTAAGTTTTGATGCTAGTGTATTTTCATTAAACCATCTTGTCGGGATATAATATTGCATATTACCGAATCCAGGTAGTTTTCCATTTTGTCGATATCAATACCGTCTAAAAAAGATCTATTTATGTATTGTCAGTTTATTTCTTTACGTTATTATTTTTTTTCTTCTTGCTTACAATTATAGAAAACTAATTGTTTATTAGAATCTTCTTCGCATGATGTAACTGGATTTATCTCTGAACCAACTTACATTCATCATGCTCATCATCAGTGTCATCATCACCATCCTATTATCTCTGTCGAATTTGAAAATATCATCAACAATGCAAATAATAATTCAAATATCAGTAATGCGAGATATGATCAATTGCCAGCTAATAAGAATGCTACTACCACTACTACCATTACTGCTACCACTACTACCATTACTGCTACCACTACCACTACTACTACTGCTACTACCACTTCTACTACTACTACTACTACTACTACTACTACTACTACTACTACTACTACTACTACTACTACTACTACTACTACTACTGCTACTGCCACTACTACCACTACTACTACTACTCGTAATAATAATAACAACCGTTGTAATAATCCTAATTTTCATAAATATTATCTATTGTCTACATTTCCAGTGTTATTTTCAACATTGATTGGTAGTTTCATTGATGCATTAATAAGCTGTATTGTTAAATTAAAACTAATTAATCATACAAAGTTAAAATCTGATCACAAAGATGATAAACATGATCATCACAAAGGAAATCATTGTAGTTCTTCTACGGCTACTATCAATAATGATGATAATGATGCTGATGATGAAACCAGTACACCAGAAATTGAGTTATGTACTTATGGTTTAGATGCTTTCATTATTTTATTACAGGTTAGTTTATTTATATGTTTGTTTGTTTGTTTTTTGAATTATTATGTATTCATTTGATTACAATTTATGCTGAATATTCATGAATCAGTCTGTCAGTCAATCACAACGTAGAACTTCGTACGTAAGTACGTACGTACGCATATCAGTTCAAGGTGCCATACCACATTAGCACAGAGATGCGGTTGTTCATTCAAATCCCGTAGTGATAAAGGTAGTAAAAGTATAAACAGTAATCTGAAAGATTAGGGTTCAAGGATGTTATTCAACGAGTATAATCCAGTTAAATAAATTTGGAAAGAGAAGAAAAGGACATGGAGAAATCAGGTGATTAGAATTTAGGAGAACACAAAGAGTGTATGCACCTGCACCATTGCAAACGATTTTGAGCCATGTCATTCTAGGTCTCTAACCATCGGTTTCTATCATCTCGCGGTCGCCAACTAGGTAGTCTACACCTACCAACATGACTCACTCTGTCCACTTGTCAGTGACTTCATGGATTTGTGCCATGTTTTGGTGTGGTCGCTCGTAGCTCTCTTGCAACCTACTCCTATACCATTGAACATCGCACGTCGAGGCAGTCGGTGGTTGGGTATACGTAACACATGTCCCAGTCATCTCAACTGATGAAGTTTCACTACTTCATTAATGGATTTGCCATCCTTACCTAGTACCCCTTTCCTAACACAAATGGATCTATTCAATAATCTTCCAAATATATAAATAGGTCGTTATATAGTACTAAAGTTTAGTTTATAGGTTTTTGCAATTCCCTTCTGTATTCACTCAGTAGTTTATCTATAGCTGTGTCTTTATATTCTCTTCTTTAAATTGTTACCTCTACTTGGCGCAAAATGAAGTGTCAAATTGTATTGTTCGGTTCGTAACCATTGTTAATGATGATATAGAAACCAACTAGGGCAGTTTGCAAAGTAATAGTACATTTGGGTTTCAGCTTCTCAAGGCAAAGAATGGCGTAGGCATGTATATTGTTCACGGGTTATCTGATCACACTTTTAGGTGAAAACCTCGATGACTGTTCCTCAAAAAAAAACACAATCTATTCCAGGTGTGGATTCTGGACAGTTTTTCATTCTTCATTTAAATAATGATGATTCCCTATGAAAATATTGAATGATTCTCTCAACACATCAAGCCTCTCAGATCATAAACATAAATCTTTCGAGTCTACATTCGTAATTTTATAAACAAAAATTGTATTCAGTCTTTCTATTACAGAATCATCTTGTTAACAAAAGTGGTCAAATTCATTCTCCATTTTCTTTTTGAATTTCACATAGGATTCAGATAATTGTGTTCTTAGTTCAGCTATCAAATCTAATTTATTACCAGTGTTATACAATATGGCTTGGTTATTGGAATTTGGCATCCATGAAGCTAATTCATTATTACATATGCATAATAATGATTATCATAACACTAATAGACCAATGTCTATTATTCCATCTCTCTTAATGCCTATTTTCACTAGTTTAAATCGTTTAATTGGTCGTGTAATTAGTTGGATGATAATCGATGAAAAATTCAGTAATGAATTAATTCCTTCATCTTGTCCCGTATTTCATTATTCATTGGATACATCATTACGATTTCAATTGATAAGAACTTTTCTACAATATTTAATTTCAATGAAACCTGATTTAAATAATAAAGATTATGATGTTTATGTTGTAAATTTGGAGTCAGGTAAGTTACTATTAGATATTATCACTGTCGTTATTATTGCTGGATTGCTGTTTTGTTCTATGACTATGAAATATAATCGTTTAAAAATAGAGAATATTAGTACATTACTAGTGTTGGGATGCGATTCTCCACCTCGAAATGCAAAATGTTGCTTCAGGATTGGGTCACATCGACACCCGAACTAATGATAGGGAGTGAAGTAGTTGAGTGTGTCGACCGCTTCACTTATCTTGGAAGTCTCATCAGCCCTTATGGTCTGGTGTGTGACGAAATCTCAGCACGGATACAGAAGGGTCGACTAGCTTTTGTCAACTTGCGTCATTTATGGCGTAGGTGAGATATCCGTCTATCAACCAAAGGACGTGTTTACTGTGCAGCAGTTCGTTCCGTCTTACTTTATTGCAGTGAAACATGGCCAGTAAGAGTAGAGGATATTCGTAGGTTGTTAGTATTCGATCATATGTGTCTCAGAAGTATCGTTTGTATATCCTGGGACCAACAAGTAAGTAATGCAGTTGTTAGGAAACGGATACTTGATAAAAATGGCAAATCAATTGATGACGTAGTGAAACTTCATTAGTTGAGTTGGCTGGGACACATGTTACGTATGCCCATTCACCGACTGCCTCGACGTGCGATGTTTTATGGTGTAGGAGTAGGTTGGAAGAAAGCTAGGAGCGACCGCACCAAAACATGGCACAAATCCATGAAGTCACTGACAAGTGGACAGAGTGAGTCATGTTGGTAGGTGTAGACTACCTAGTTGGCGACCGCGAGATGATAGAAACCGATGGTTAGAGACCTAGAATGACATGGCTCAAAATCGTTTGCAATGGTGCAGGTGCATCCACTGTTTGTGTTCTCCCAAATTCTAATCACCTGAATCCTCCTTGTCTCTTTTTCCTCTTTCCAAATTTATTTAACTGGATTACAGTCCTTGAATAACGTCTTCAAATCGTAATCTTTCCGATTACTGCTTATACTCTTACCGCCTCTACCACTACGGGATTTGAATGAACAACTGCATCTCTGTGCTAATGTGGTATGGGAACTCGAACTGATATACGTACGTACGTACTTACGTACGAAGTTCTACGTTGTTACTGACTGACATTACTAGTGTTGGATCATTGATGCCTTCGAATACATTGTTCGAATTTCCTCAAAACCACTGTGATGATATCTGTTTTTGATCTACCATACTAAGGTTAAATATAAAGTACTAGGTAAAATTACTAACTCACTTGACGTTGGGGACGTTAGATCCTCAGAACTGACTTGGGAAACGACCTAATTTTGTAATTTTATTTAGAAAATTTAAATTTCTTTGTTTTCGCGCCAAAGGCGCTCTTGTCACCTTCATGTCGTATTTCCCACTGGGAAATATCTTAAATGCTATTGGTCCGTTGCGTCTTTTAGTATGCTGTTTGGTAACTCTTCCCAAGGATAGTTTTGTACTGTATATATACGTTTTAAATTGTGTTTACTGTTATCGCTCGTTTCTGGCTGTTTGCAGAATATACTTCCCTATTCCAAGCTTGGATTTCTTCTTCTAATTAGGGGGGCTAGGATGCATCAATAGCTAGCTTACTGGTCTTTGGTCACCGAATCTTGTTTCTCGTTCGCAGATTAATTGAACTTGTGATAGCTTCAACTCTAGCGCTTGATCAAGTTGTAGATCTTCACTTATTAAGGTGGTTAAGACATTTATTACGTAGTGCTAAATACCATCTATCACGACGTGTAACGTTATGTGGCAGAGGAATACGTTGTAAGAAATCTAGGAATGTTCAAACCACTGAATAAAATCATTCTATAAAGTAATTAACTGCTCTCCTAAGCTATGTCGTAGGAATAGACCATCTAGTTTGTGTTTTTTGGTGCGTTGTATTACATTGATTAGAAATGGTTTGAATCCTGCAGATGCACTCACATCTTATGTTGTCTTAAATCTTAGGTTTCACAGTTATTTTATACCTTTCATTCTGCAGATCCCTTCTTCTTAAGTTCAATTTCTATCTAGAAATGAATTAAGATTTCTAATGAATTTATTTTATATATTTGATGCATTATAGAATGCTTTTAACCTAAATATTTAACAATATACAGTGAGGTATTACTTGAAGATTATTGGATGGTTATAATAATTTCATATTATAATTTTTCTCTTTCATTTTATTCTCAACTTCAGAAGTACAGTTGAATCCTGGACCAGTTAGTCGATGCCTTGTTCGTCGAGTTTTACATAGTCTTTTAGAAACTTCAATTAGTCAGTTAGATCGAATTGGAGAAGAACTTAACAAATCAGTAGCCTTTAGTCAACAAAATATAGGTAAACAACAAGAAAGTGAGTCTATCCAGGGGAAAGTTTTTTAAATATCTGAATCGACACCGGTACTTTACAATAAAATGTGAATTAGTGTTTGTACATGTGAATACTATATTTGTATTCTAGTTTATCCAGTTAGTGATTGATTGTAGTAGTACACTGTAGATAGCTCGAAATTATCATAACCGATGTTTCAAGAAGATGCATGTATTTGTAAACAGTTGTTTACGTAAAATAATGAACATCTGTTGGCCAGAAACTATCAGAAACAACGCATTCTGGCAGAAAACATATCAGCTTCCAGCTGAATTGGAGATTAGCAAACGACACTGGAGGCGGATAGGATACACATTACGGGAATCATCAAAACTGAACCACAAGACAGGCTGTTAAAGGGTAAAAGGAAAGAGGAAGACCAAAAGATACATTGCGTCGGGAATTGAAGGAAGACATCGGAATAATTAATAGCACTTATCAACAATTTGGAAAGGGAACCCATCATATAGTAGGTCGATAATTCCTGATCGACGGTCTATGTATCACGAAGGGCAAGAGGCGTAAAGAAATAACTATATGACAAAGTCGTTGAAATATGACAGTGATGTAAATTATACCGGATAGAGGTTTCGATTCATCTTATGTGTCCGTGAATCTTCATCGACTGATTTATTTAGAGCATATTTTACATCAATCCAGTCACCACGTATCCCTCACCATATGACTTCAGGTCATCAATTTATTGACTGTTAACTTAAACTGTAAAAAGAGGTGAATGATTTTTGGTTGTGTTGTCTGTAAAATAATAATAATAATAATAATTTATACTTTTCAATAGTTTAATGACGTGACAAACTTGATCTACAAAATGTGGGATTTATCTCGAACAACCTGGTCACACATTTACTTATCATGTGATTTTATATCGAAACTAATGAAGATCAGTTAAATAAAATATCAAAGGAACCTAAATAGAGAATAGAATACAAAAGAGAGGTGCACAGAACAAGCCGTGAAACACATATGGAGAAATTCGAACACTTCACTTCTATCTGAAGTTTGTGCTGATGATGCCGTTCAGAAGAACGATGAAAGCTCCACAACCAAACCATCCAGCTCAGAGAACAAAACTCCACCAAAAGAAGAGAATATAACATAGAAAACACAAGTTACAACAATCATATAGTTTTTGAGATGGTGGAGAAGATTTGTAGCTCAGGTGGATGATTTCGATGGAGTTTTGTTCTCTGAGCTGGATGGTTTGGTCATGGAGCTTTCATCAACAATCAACAAGCACATTAAAATCGATCCAATCTATCAAGTATTCAGGAAATTTATGTACAAATATAGAAACAAAAATCAAACCAATATGAGATACAACCAAAACGAAGAAGTAAACAATGACAAGTTTAAGGTCAACAAGAACCAATCCACATTGAGTTGTACAGGACAAACTGTGAACCACATGTGAAGAAATTCGAACACTTCATTTCTATCTGAAGTTTGTGCTGATGATTTTATTCAGAAGAACGATGGAAACTCCACGACCAAACCATCCAGCTCAGAGAACAAAACTCCATCTCTATCATATAGTTATAAGCACACTGATCAAATATATATGAGAATAACCAACCTTTTTTCATTGTTCAATTAAAGTGAAATATCTAGGTTTTTCCAACACTTCCATTCATTGAATATAATTTTCACTAGAGATTTCACTTGAATCATCTTCATAGATCTTCTATGAACACAAAACGTTAATGTATTCATACTTCTTGAATGAAAAGAGCTTCAATTAAAATAATGAAAATGAATTCGTTTAATACGTAGCATTCACTTACCAAGTGAACGGAAAAAAAGTGATAGATATTCCATACCTTATAAATATTGAAATTCAAATGGACTGTGATTCCATGAATGTAAATCTCATCGCTTAAGCGTTATCAGAGCAAATTTAAAGTTTGAACACTAGAGATGTTTAAATTTTCTAGTGGCTTAGGCTTCCGTTAACCTAAGAATCCGTTCTCGGCTTTTCCCATACAAAGTTTTAAATATTGTTTTAAGATTAATCCAATGTCTTGTTTCAACTATGCATCTATGTTGCCTGTGTTTATTGTATCTGACTCTAAGTTTTCATAAATTCATTTCATTAAGTATTTCATCACCCTTGAATAAATTCTTCGATTTCTTTTCTCGATAAACATTTGTACACATGCACGTATGTTATTTGGTAAATTCGTCCGAATGTAATGTAACAATATGTGATATTGAGTCCTATTTAGGACTGTGAGTTTAATTCTCTTAGTAACGACCAGCTATGCAGCGTGGTGTTTTCTCGATTTGTACTTTCAGTCGTTACAGTTTAAGTAATTCATAGCTTAAATAAAAAAAACTGATATTGGTTAAAGTGCCATATAAAACCTGGAACCAGTAGGTGGTCGTTTTCGTCCTGGTATAGGACTCCAACAATGTGTATTTACGACCTTGTGTCCGAGGTTCGAAGCTAGGATTCTTGTTCTTGTACCGAAATCAAATCTCATACATCTTTGCCTTCAATCAACTGATAACAATGTGCAACACCCACCCACTCACTCCCTGCAGTGAATAGCTCTCTTTCAGCATGCATGGTCATTTTTACTGTTTCTCATTAAAACTCCAAGAGTTCCACCCTAAATGAAACTGTTAGTTAGAAATAATTATTATTGGTATGAATGGATTTTTCGAGATTGTGAGTTTTTCATACCTTAATTCATATTCGTAAGTTCGATTCCCAGATGCGTAGTCTTAAATGTACACTAATAGAAAGCCTCATACTAAAACGAAATGAGTTTCTATTGCTTCCAGGTTTTCAATGCTCGTCTAGGTAAGACCACTTTGTGATATAATCTGGATGATTGTACCGATTTTCTTTCTCTGTTTTTCATTACTACAGATGATATACAAACAGCTACTGAAGATGGGAATGTTAAGTATCTTTGTGAAAATTTAAAATTACATTATAATCATTTAGTATGGATATTAAATTGTACTGTAAATGTACTGATTTATTCACGTATGTTTACCCATAATTATTGTTCATTTTTTTGGTTAGCTAAACTGTTTTTGATACGATTAGTTCATGATTTATTCAATAGCTACTTATTGTTATTCATAATAGTAGTATAGTGAACGAGAACACAAATGGGGCCATAATCAAATGTATTTGAACACAAAATTACAGAATGTCTAAGAACCATATAGTAAATACTTCATTTGCAAAGTGTTCAATAATTGTCTTAGACTTCATTGTTCCTGTATTTCCATATCAATTGCTTTCTGTTCCCATTCCTTCTGCTACCACAGACTTGTCATTGGATGTATGTGTATCCCAGTGTTGATATTCACTCCAGAACTCGAATCCGGTGCCGTCCGCTATCACGTTATCCACTTAGCTACCGAGTCCTGATAGGCACTGGTTTATACAGTCTCAAACATCGATTGGACGATTCAAACAACGAATACGAAATAAAAATGAATTAAATACCATCAAATGTTGTTTTGCGTTAAATATTGACTGCGATTTTTAAAACAAAATGACAAAGACCACTAGACATTTTTCTGGTCTACACATCGGTGTTTGGTCTCATTGTAAAATAAAACAGTTTGCTAGATTTCAATGATTATCTGATTGAAATGAGTTCATGTTTTGAAACTTTATTTCAACTGTTAATTAATAAATCTGTTGAAGTATTTTACAGGTTCTTTTGACTGTGAATAAAAACAACGGCATAGAAATATATATTCATACCGTTATAGAAAACCCGTTTTTTTATCGTTAGAGAGTTACAAATAGTGTTTTCTGAAGATCCTACATTTACCTGGTTGTGCGTGTGTGTAGGTCTATGCTTGAATTGCTTACTTACTTACTTACGCCTGTTACTCCTCGTGGAGGAGCATAGACCACCCACCAGCACTCTTCATCCAACCCTGTCGTGAGCAATCCTTTCCAACTCTTTCCAGTTGTTATTCATCCTTTTCATATCTGAATCTATTTCCTGACGTAATGTTTTCTCTGGCCTTCCTCTTTTCCGCTACCATTCAGGATTCCATGTTAGGGCTTGTCTCATGATGCAGTTCGGTGATTGCCGTAATTTATGTCCTATCTATTTCCATCGTCTTTTCCTAATTTCTTCATCTGGAAGGTGGTTTGTTCTCTCCCACAGTAGGCTGTTGCTAATGGTATCCGGTGAATGTATGTTGAGTATTTTGCGTAGACAACTATATATAAATACTTGTGCCTTCTTGATGATGGTTGTAGTAGTTCTCGAAGTTTCAGCTTCGTACAGTAGTACTGAGTGTATTGATATTCTTATTGTAGATTGTGACTTTGATATTGGTTGACAGACAGTTGTTTTGAGTTCCATATGTTCTTCAGTTATAAGAATGTGACCCTTGCTTTTCCATCTGCATTTGATCCTTCTTGTTCATCGATGATGCTTCCTAGGTACGTGGAGGATTCTACATCTTATAGAGTTTCGCCATCAAGAGTGGTTGTGTTTGTGTTCTATGTGTTATATTTCAGGATCTTGTTTTTCCCCTTGTGTATGTTGAGGCCTACTGATGCAGAGATTGCTGATGCTTAAATTGCATACAATGTATATTATTCTTTGAAAGAAATGAGCATTATATGCGTTTACCGCTATCGTTTTTACTCAATGATAAATTCTTAAAGAAATGTATATGATTATTTCTGCTATCGATTTTACATGAGGTTTTTTTTCAATTTTATAAAGAATGTTAAATAAAACTATACTAGAAACGTAACTGACCTCTGAAGCACTATCGCAACGATCTCAACAGGGAGTTGTAATGAATCGACAGAAGCTAGATTTTTTTTCCATACCACCGTGCGAATGATTTAGTGAATGTTAGTTATCTAACATCAATCATTTTAACTCTCAGAAAAATATTAGTAGGTCAATTTATCAAACAAACAATAAAAAAAAAACAGAATTCTTCTAAACCACATGTTGTAAAATGCAATGTATCATTCAACTCTCTGTTGTAGCTTATCGAGATGAACAAATGATTAATATCCCGAATCAGTTAAATTCAATTCCTGAAACATCCAAGCACAAAAATACAACCATTTCTCCAGTTCCTGTAAGAATTCAAAGTTTTCATGTTGATTTGGGGGAAGAGATTGATGTAGATCAAAATATGAATCAAGCTTGCACTACTCCTTCTACGCTTAATCAACATCATCATGATCTTGGTGATAGAAAACAAACTTCATGTGATCTGTCGAAATATTGTTTCCATCATGACAACAACAAGAACTCTAGATGTGAGATAATGATAGAGAGACATTTGTTATTTTCAAAGCATAAGAGTTTATTTTTATGCATGCATCAAAGTTTGGAAAAGGCTATTATCACTTCAATGTTTACTACAGCACAACATATTCAGGTGTGTCATACTAATTAAAAATATGCTTTTCTGTTTATTTTCTCCTATTCCTTTTTTTTATTCTATTTAATTTCATGAATTTGTAGCGCGAGACTACAATTTATGGATGAAATAATCAGATTTAGGATAACAGTTCTTGGATTTCGGTGCGAAATTCATTCATCCATTTGGCTAAATAGCGTTTTGGCATTTTAGCTGATGTCAGTTCGTGATGAAAATCTTAAATCTAATTCATAGCCTCAACCATCAACTGTGAATCATAATTCGATAGGATTCGATCTGTCGTAAGAAGGACCTGACATACATGACATTGATCATCAACCAAATATTAATTAATTGTAAATGCATCTCAGTCTTACAGGAGGTCAGTCGCGGCCCGAATAGATTGGTTATAACGTCTCTGACTGTGAAACTGAGTAACATGAGATTAAATCTATCAGGGAGAACCGGTTACACATTGCTGACGAGTGCCAAATAGCACGAAATCCAGCTCCAGGGTTTCTTGTTGATTATCTCCAACCGCCATCTTATCTCAACATAGTACACGCAATGTCGAGTCATCTAGACTACTGGCCACATTGCAACTTGGTCGATAGCATTTAATCTGCACTAAGAAGGATCTGATTGGCTGATAAATCAACTGAAACACTACTCGACTTATTCCCGATTCAAACTAGTGTAAAAATATACATGAATAGATAGATGACTAACCAAAACGCACAGACAGTTAGGAAAATACAATTATGTCCAAAACTGGGGATTAGCGTAGAAGACAGAGTACAAAAGATTACCTTTAAATTACAGTAGCTTTGGAACATCAAACGAAAGCTTATAGTCTGTAGAATAGATTAGGCACAAAATTAAATGTTGCTATTTTACAAGCTTTGAATTAAACAAGATAACGTCCCCAAAACTAGCTTTCGTAGTAAGTCAAGGCTTCTTGTTTCTCTGTTCACATCAAACCCTTACTAGTCCTGCTTGAGGATTCTGACCCATGGCCTTCAGTCTCACGCGCGAACGTTTAGCCTACTATCTCGCGAGCGGGAACGTGGATGCGCACTGCCGAAGAGTTCCACGATATGACGAAACGGCCATCCAGTGCTTCCAGCTTTCCAGTGGTGGTCTAACATCAGTCGGTTCAAGATCTCAATCAATAACTTAATAATCTCCACAACACTATACTTATCTATAATCTCTATCACTGATTCATATTTTTTTCTCTCTTTAAATATGTGTATTCTTGCAGAGTGGTAATTTACTAAAAATTCCAAATATTTCAAATTATATAACAACGAATGATTTTATGAATTTATACAATAAAGCACTTGGTCGAATTCTTGTTTCACGTATACAATTACCAGAAATTGATGTAGCTGTCGATTTCTTAGTTACCTATTTATTAAAACTATTTAATGAAGACTCTTATTTGTTAAATTCATGTTTAGCAGCATTGCCACCAATGGTAAGTTGATTTTTAATGAAGATTATATTGAATTGCTTATTATTATGATATTCGTTTCTATGTGATGTTTGTTATGGATTGGTTTCTTTTTTTGGCACCAGACAGCACTAGAAAGTTATTCCATGATATTACGAAACTCTTTAATAGTCGAACTTAAAACTTTCTAGTCTTGTGGCAAGTCATCAATTATTAAACCACTTGCTTGTTATTCACCGATTAATATCAATCGTATTGTTAACCGAATATTGATTAAGCTTTATCTTTAGATTTTTTTTAAAACACCTGTTGATGCTCGATTATCATAGAAGAAGCTATGCAGACAGTCCACCGGTTAACTTGAGGAAGCTCTAGGGAGCTCAGAGAGAGCCGAAGATATTCCATCCAAGCATCTTGTTGAAGAATATTCCAGAGTCCATACGTGGAGCTTCCCTATTGGACAAAGGCTAATAACCTCATGTGTGCGGGTTGGAGGACTATAATGATGATTTCCTGACCACAGTTGCTACCTTGACGCGGTGATCGGGATTGCCTATCATGATGATTCAACCAAGCTATATTGGCTGGAACATATGTTCCTGTAGGTTCTACCATGCCAGGCAGGTCGATTGCAGAACGGTAAGACTAAAAGCAGAAACTCAAGGTCTGAGGGCCAAAGTCGTACTGCCGACTGTAGAGGGGTGTGACAGCAATAAGGTGTTTCCCTCGGACAACCAGCATCTACAGCGATGCTGCCTTCTTACAAGGAATGAAAGGGGTTAGAAAAGGTAGACCCTCAAAATGTCACACCTCACCTTACCTCACGGATTTCCGTCTCAGGCGGTAAGGCCCTTTGAAGAACGGAGCCAACACATTAAAAACATCCCACGAAAAGGCCGTGCGCGACCGGCCTCAAGCAGTTGTCCCTTGGGCTCTGCGGTCACGCTCCCAGGTCGTCAAGACAAACACTAATTCAATTTCCTTTTCAGGTTCCTCAAGAAATACCCTTCCACGGTGTGAGCAGCCAGAAAGTGACACCAGCCTATATACCCGTAACAGCACACGAGACCAAGTTGGTCACATTCAAATATTTCCTACACCTCCTATTACCACTCTTATCTCCCTGACTAACCCTTCTCACGTCCTTTTTTCACCTTGCACCGCTAGGGCAAACGATTCGAGTACGCAGAACGTTATTCCTGGTCTCCTGAAACCACTCTCTAAACTACACGTAGGAGCTTTTAACGTCCGAACACTGTGTCAAATAGGACAGCAGGCTTCCTTAGCTAGGACTTTAGAATCCCGCGCCATCGATGTTTGCTGCGTCTCCGAAACGCGCATACAGGATTCGGGTAGCGTCATTCACCTGACCTCACCATGCCAAAATAAAGAACCGACTCGATTCACACTTCGTGTATCTGGAAGCCCTGATTCTGCTTCCTGTGGCCTCGCCGGCGTAGGTACAGCATTGAGTCCTAGGGCAGAACTAGCTCTCTTAGAGTGGATCCCAGTAGACTCGTTTGTGCACTGTCCGACTGAACGGAACAGTAAGGATTCGAAAAGATAGGGACACTCGTCGTTGCCTCTTCGTCGTCTCTGCCTATTCTCCCACTGACTGCAGCTCAGATGATGTAAAAGATGAGTTTTACAGAAAGCTCTCCGACCTCCTCCTAAAAGCTATGCGCTCGGATGCAGTAATAGTGGCTGGTGACTTTAATGCTCAAGTAGGTAAACTAAGCGAAAGGGAATTACACTTGGCTCGATCTTATAGCGTCGTGGCTCAAAGAACAGATAATGGCGACCGTCTGTTGCAGCTATGCTCAGATAATATAAACGCCTGTTTCTTGTAAATACCATCTTTAGGCATAAGCAAAAACATCTTTTAACATGGCGGTCTACTAATTCGTCCCAACGTTGGATCCAAATAGATCACATCGCTATCAGCCACCGAGGCACGGGCTCGATAGAAGACTGTCACTCATTCTGGAGCACATGCTTAGATTCAGATCATGCTCTAGTGCGAGCGCTTATTTGTCTGCGTCTTACTGGACGTAGGAAAGATGATGCAAGGAAACATCTTACGGTCCTATTTAATGATAGTCAAGTTAAGAGTATATTTCAGGAACAACTAGAAAAACAGTTAGGGTGCCATGTAGGTGATGCCCACCCTGAGGCAGCATGGAATGACATTCGTAATGCTGTGATATTTGCTGGTACGGTAAACCACAAGGTTAGGAAGAAACACTGGATCTCAACAGCATCTACTGCACTGATATATGCTCGAAAACTTATTCCATCTCGATTTGAACATAACGAAGAGCGGAGTCAGTTTAAGCGCAAGCTGGTAGGAAGCCTACACAGTGATCGTGAACAGTGGTGGATAGCGAAAGCAAGAGAGATGGAAAAGGCAGCGGCATTAGGTAATATCAGACAATTGTTCAGACTTGTCAAGGAAACCGGTATTAGGAACCAGACCGTTAGCGAAACACTCTCAGAGAAAGATGGACAAATTATTATACATTCTCAATCCAGAAGATTGGACTGATGAGCAGAACACTTCAGGGATCAGTTCAACTGGCCTTCAGCCAGACTTCGGTTTGTCACGATCTCTAGTCAACCTAAATGGCAAGTTAATGTAGGTCCTCCGTCTCTTTACGAAGTTCAAAAAGCCATAGGAAATCTGAAGCGAGGGAGAGCAGCAGGCCTTGACAGGTTTACTCCTGAGATTTTTAAGGATGATGGTCCAGTATTATCATTGAGATTAACTTAGGTCTTAGATAGAATTTGCGAACTGGACGTAATCCCATCTGACTGGTCTCAATCACTGATTGTGCCAGCCTGTAAGAAAGGACAAAATTCCTCTTGTGACAATCAAAGAGCCCCTAAATACCCTGGTACGGCCGAGAGTGCGGAGAGTCCTCTCCCCCTCTCGAAGTGCTCTCACATGGTCACGTGTATATTGCCTCTGCTAGGGAATTCCTACTCACTGACTTCTCGTGACAAGAGTGTTGTTTACGAAATTGAGAGGACGAAAATCAAATGTCTGGCGCTTTAACCGGGTTTGTGGGCATGGAGAGTCCACCTAGGAGAGCTGGAAAACCCTGATTCAAAACCAATGGTGCACATGGGCTCCAGCATCCTGAAGGAACAAATGGCGTATGAACCAATCGTTGGTCACCGGCTTCCATGGGACTGCATCTCCTGACGTTGCTCCACTGCCTTGTAGATCAGACCTTCAGGTCGAAGGTTCCGGGTGTGGCCCCCTAAAAATCACCCGCTTCGGTCTGGGCACCTGGGCAATATCACAGCCCTCAAACATATCAAATGAGATTTGTGCGGCACATATGTATCTGGTGCCTCCTTGTACCAATATCTATGTGTTAAAATAAAAAATAAAATCACAGAGGAATCAGTTTGACTAATATAGTGTCTAAAATATTAGCCTCAATAATACTTCGACGCCTAATCAAAGCTCGTAAAGAGCAGACTAGAGAAAACCAGGCCGGTTTTCGACCTGGACGTGGTTGTATAGATCAGATATTCACACTACGTCAGGTTCTAGAACACAGATATTCGTTCAGACGCCCCACAATCGTAGTATTTCTCGACCTTAAGGCGGCATTCGACTCTGTTGATCGTAAGGTTCTATGGCAGTGTTTGTCACTGAAAGGAGTACCAAAGAAGTACATTAACCTTATAAAGGCTCTCTACTCGAACACAACTGGTCGAGTGAGAGCTTATGGCGAACTGTCATCAGAATTGATTACCTCAAGTGGTGTTCGTCAGGGCTGTCCACTCTCCCCATTCTTGTTCAACTTTGTCATTGACGTACTTTTAGAGATAACACTCTCCTCATCTAAATTTACAGGGGTTGAACTTCTACCGGGAGGTTCACTTGTTGACTTGAAATATGCTGATGACATAGTTTTATTTGGCGAAGACGCTGACAAAATGCAGAGTCTTCTGACCACTCTAAGCAACAATGCAAGCATGTTCGGGATGCGATTCTCTCCCTCGAAATGCAAAATGTTGCTTCAGGATTGGGTCACATCGACACCCGAACTAGTGATAGGGAGTGAAGTAGTTGAGTGTGTCGACCGCTTCACTTATCTTGGAAGTCTCATCAGCCCTTATGGTCTGGTGTGTGACGAAATCTCAGCACGGATACGGAAGGGTCGACTAGCTTTTGTCAACTTGCGTCATTTATGGCGTAGGTGAGATATCCGTCTATCAACCAAAGGACGTGTTTACTGTGCAGCAGTTCGTCCCGTCCTACTTTATGACAGTGAAACATGGCCGGTAAGAGTAGAAGACATTCGAAGGTTACTAGTATTTGATCATAGATGTCTTCGAAACACTACTCGTATATCCTGGGACCATCGAGTAAGTAACGCAGTTGTTAGGAAACGGGTACTAGGTAAGGATGGTAAATCAATTGATGACGTAGTGAAACTTCATCAGTTGAGATGGCTGGGACACGTGTTACGTATGCCCAACGACCGACTGCCTCGACGTGCTATGTTCAATGGTATAGGAGTAGATTGGAAGAAAGCTAGGGGCGGTCAGACCAAAACATGGCACAAGTGCATGAAGTCACTGACAAGTGCACAGAGTGAGTCATGTTGGTAGGTGTAGACTAGCTGGTTGGGGACCGCGAGATGATAGAAACCGATGGTTAGAGACCTAGAATGACATGGCTCAAAATCGTTTGCAATGGTGCAGGTGCATCCACTCTCTGTGTTCTCCCAGATTCTAATCTACTAAATTCTTCATGTCGCGTTTTCTCTCTTTCCGAATTTATTTCACTTTATTATACTCCTTGAATAATATTTTCATACCCTAATGTTTTCGATTACTGCTTATAATTTTACTATCTCTACCACTACGGGATTTGAATCGACAACTGCATCTCTGTGCTAATGTGATATGGCAACTCGAACTGATGTACGTACATACGAAGTTCTACGTTGTTACTGGCTGACTGAATGATGAATTCGTTTTTACCGAAAACTATAAATACCTGACAGTTTTGTACCACAATAGACACTATTTGGAATAGTATTCCTTTCAATTGTCTTCGTTCTTCTCATTTATGACTTGTATGTTTCTAGCTTTTGAATGCTCAAGTTGTACGTGGTATATTAAGAATCTAAGCTCTAGACATAGCAACAACATTGATCTATTTCAAACACACTGGTTTCATATACCAATTAGATCTACCACATCGTACCAATAAAATAGGAAACAACACCTGTATAAGATTTAGCCAAATGTGTCTGTGAATGTGGGAGATACTGATTGGTAGACTTGAGTTTAACTCAAGAATGGTAAATCGTATAATAATAGTTCATAAGTCAAAATAAAACTCATAATAAGAGGGACATGAATATGAACAGTTTAGTGATTTAACAATTATACGATAAAAATATACGTTTACTAGTGGTCCATAAATGGATCCCCAAAGTTACCAATGATTATTCTCATAGAGATATAACATATTTATTCATATCCTATTTTCTATTCTATTAATTATTTAGTATTCCCCTACATTTTGGAATAATCTAATCGCTATAAAATATTGGTTACATCAAAATCAATCAATATGGTTCACATATATATCATCCAATACATTAGATATTCATCATAATATAAATCATGATTTATTCTTTAACTTAACAACTAATAATGAAACAAATATGATATCTAATTATTATATAAATCAACAATTAACTCAATTATATACAATTATTGAAATGATACTTATCAATAATCATATTATCAGTGATAAATCAATACAAAATTTACCATCTATATTATTATCACCTTGGATACAAGAGAAATTCAATCATGTTACACCATCTGAATTGTATACATATCATGATATAATTAAAATTGAATATAAAAAACTTGGTGAACAATGGAAATTATCACTGCTTGATCTAAACAAATTGATACATTTAAAATTATCTACAAATAATAAAAGTGTATCTATGGTTCATGATAAAAAGGTTTGTAATTGTGAATATTGTTTTTTTTTCTTTTTAATTTATTTAATAGTTGAATTCGTGAATCAATTGAAGCTAGATCAGCATGGAAAACCTGCAAGTATTAGATGGCCATTTTGTCCTAGTGATTGGATTCAAGAGGTTACTTCCTGGAGTTCTAGTGAGAAGCCGGGTCTGTTGTGAAATAGTAACTCACTGATGACAATGGTGGATGTGTCGCTGAATTTCATGGATTAGTTGAAGTTAGACATTAACACCGTTGGATGCCGTCCGGCTCAGTGGTCTAGAGGCTAAGCGCTTGTGTGTGAGAATGATAAGGTCCTGAGTGCGCACTGCTGAGGAGTACCATAATAGAACGAGACGGTCATCCAGTGCTTTCAGGTTTTCCATGATAGTCTAGCTTCAATTGACTACTATAATATCCATAAAACCCCACTTTTATTTATTTATTTGAACATATAAATATTAGTGCAAAGAGGCACTGAATACATATACGCCACACAAGTTACTTGATTTGTGTATGGGCCCTGATACTGCTCGGGTGCTCAGATCGAAGGAGGCGGTTTTCTTAGAGAGCCACACTTCGAGCCTTAGACCTGAAGGTCTGAACCAAAAGGTAGGGGATAAACGTCAAGAGATGCAGTCCTATGGTAGACGTTGGCCAACGATTGATTCATACGCCAATCGTTCCTTCAGGATTCTGGAGGCCATGTAAACCATTTGTTTGGAATCAAGGTTATCTAACGCCCCTAGGTGGATTCCCCGTGTCCATCAACCCAGTTAAAATGCCGGATATTCGCTTTTTGTCCTCTGAATTTCGTAACCAACATCCTCGCCACGAGAAGGCAGCGAGTATTTTACTTCTTTTCAAGTTAGATTTTTTTCTCATATTTTCATGGTGTTTATTAATTGGATGAACTTCTGTTACCAGTTTGTTATATTTGATTGTAATGGCTCGGTATGGGCTTACGACACTTGCGAATCGAGAAGTGATTGCGCTATTCTCTAATATGAACGGTTTTATTACAGACTCGATGTTGGTAGTTGTAACGCCACACTTTAACAGTTAGCTTTTAAAACAGGAAGAAGATAAACCATGGGGAAATTCGATATCCAAACACCTTACAAATGGTACAACTTAGTGTATATAGAGTAATGAGGACTTGGAAGTAACGTCGACGGACATTGTAAGTAGTAGAAACCAATGAGAAGAGAGCCACTAGCGTTAGATAATTAAATTAGATAAAAATCATTTTGAGTAACCTTTGTTAGTAACACACTAACAATAATAATAATAATTAAGTAATTATCAGTATAGGGGTTGTGGAGATTGTTAAGTTATGATTGAGATCATGAACCGATTGATGTTAAACCACCATTGAAAACCTGGAAGCACTAGACGGCCGTGACCAGTGGAGCTAATCCGTGTCGGGTAGATACAGGTATCTACCTCAGTATAATGGAAGATGGTTGCTCAACTTCATGGATTGGTTGAGGTTAGGCATTAACACCATTGGGTGCTGGCTCAGTGGTCCGTTAGGTTTAGCGTTCGCGCGCGAGACTGAAGGCCCTGGGTCTGAATCCCGCGAGCGGGATCGTGGACGCGCACTGCTGAGGAATTCCATAATAGAACGAAACGACCTTCCAGTGCTTCTAACATCAATCAGTTCATGATCTCAATCAAAAATTAAATAATTATATAGTTTCCTTAGCACGTTTATGAATTTTTTCCTCAGCTTTGAGTAAGTAGATAAGAAGCTTTAAAATGATTTTCGTATCTGTTATCATCAACTTTCACTAATCATACGAACTGATAGAGATCAGACTAAAATTAGTGATATTTGATTGAAGAAAATTTATAGTATCTAGTTAAAAGTAAACAAATGAACAATTTATCTACCAGAATTGTAAACTTCAAGGGATTACATCGTGAAATGTTTTCAATTAGTGGAATATTCAATAATCTGTCAAGTTGTACAAATTCATGATTTCATCTTGTTGAAGATTTCAAATCTTTAAAATTCTGTCAAGAAGACCATTCTATGAACTTTTGTGACCAGTTTTAGTGATTCACACTTTTTTAATTTGGCAAACGGAAGTTTCTGGGCTTTTTTTAAGCTTTATAATTTCATGTGAATTACTGTCATCGTAATCATAAGCAGAAATCAGTTGGGGTTAACTGAATGTTTCCTTCCATTCTAAACAAAGTTTATCTGGTATCAATCATGGAATGGAGCATCGAAATCTTCATGTCTTGTGGTTAGAAATATGGGTCATTATATTCTGATGTTGTGGTTGAACATATTCTTATTCACTTTAAGATCTTGCTAGTTCTCGGTTCTGTCTTTTTTAAGTTTCCTAATGTAAGAAGTTAAATTAGTGTTTAATATTCCAGCTTACCTAATTGTTCAACAGAAATCTCATCTTCATATAACAATGCTTATAATATTGCCTACATATTTATTTTATCAGTCAGTCAGTCAGTCACAACGTAGAACCTCGTACGTACATCAGTTCGAGTTGTTATAACACATTAGCACAGAGATGCAGTTGTCCATTCAAATCCCGTAGTGGTAAAGGTAGTAAGAGTGTAAGCAGTGGTCGGAAAGATTAGGGTTCGAAGATGTTATTCAACGAGCATAATCCAGTTAAATAAATTTGGAAAGAAAAAAAGAAAAGGGACATGAAGAATTCAGAAGATTAGAATTCGGAAGGACACAAACAGTGGATTCACCTGCACCGTTGCAAACGATTTTGAGCCATGTCATTCAAGGTCTCTAACCATCGATTGCTATCATCTCGCTGATCCCAACCAGGTATTCTACATCTACCAACATGACTCACTCTGTCCACTTGTAAGTGACCTCATGGATTTGTTTGTATTCACTAATTCCATTGTATTCTTAACTGAATTATCCAAATCTATTCTTTTTCGGGTTTGTCTTTTTTTTGTTAACTTTTCAAGTCAATACTTGTTCAATTGATACAAATGTTTTGGCCAAAATCAACTAATAACAAATTAACAAATAATGAAAATCTCTTTTCATCATTGAATGCTTCGTCGAAAAAATATTTACCAAGAAAATTTCCTATTACACAATTGTGTAGTCAAGCACGTAAACAATGTGTTGATGGTCATAATGCATGGTTAGATGCTTATAGTGAACGTAAACGTATTGTAGGCCCATTGGGTACTGTACTTTGGGCGCGTGTAGCTGAGCATTTAAGTCATAGCAGGTAATACAATTGATTTTTTTTATGAAAATTTATGTTCTGATTTACTGTTTTACTTTGTTTATTGAATGTTGCGAATATTTAGGAGAGATGTTTCTTTGTGTCTGTTACTTGTCAATTGAATATGCTTGCACCAAATCGATTGTTCATTACTTCAAACTCCAAAGGATTATCCTCGTTATCTTTTAGATCACTTAGAATAACATTTCGGGATTTAAGTAGGTACAAGCGTGTTCACTAAATAAAGCAAAATGTTCCTTCTAGACTTCACTAATATTCACAGTCCTAAATCAAACAGTCTTGGAAATACTTGAAATATGAAGTCATTTGTTCAAGTAATCCATAAATCAACTGAATCTGATTTTGAAGCCATTAATCGATAGTTGATCCTTCTCTGATTTGAACCCCGTTCTATCTGCTTCCACTGTAAGCAGCCGAATAATAGTATTACATGAATTGTTTGGTTTATGTCGTTCAATAAAAATGATTTATATGCTTATCAATTATAAATCGATAGTACCGAGATATGTAGTAATGGTCAGACAGTTTGTGACATGTATATACGTCATCATGATTCAAATGGTAACTTTTGTTTAATCTCATGTAGAAGTGTAAGGAAGATAATCATTAAAACAAAATATTTTAATAGTGATTCCTTTGGTGTAACATTTAGCTGTTGATACATTTATATCTAGTCGAGAGGTACGTTGTTATTGATTTTTCGATGTATGACAAAAGGCGTCCCTATGTAAGAAGTTGGAAGTGATATAAATAAAAAAAGAGCTTACAATTCCGTAAATTTATACATATGGGATCCACTGACACTGAATATTGAAAATAACCAATAACAATTCAGAAACAATAACAGGACTACACATATGCAAAGATGGATAGTGGCTAGAAGTGGAATCCAGGACGCGCGTTCGAGCCCCAGAGGGAACATCAACTCCGATGTGCAAGTATATCTAGCTGACAAGTCCCAAATAGGATGAAACGCGCGTCCTGGATTTCACTGCTAGCCGCTATCCATTTTTGCTTATAATGTTTGTGAATTAAGCCTATATCAAAGCAACACGCACAGGATAGCACATATGGCAATAAGTGTGTGATCTATTATAGTCCTAAACATCAATGAGAAGATTCAAATAAACAACACCAAGTCACAATTGATTGATCACTGGGTGGTGATCAATGTTATGTGTGAAGTCCTTATTTAGTGCAGATCGAATGCTATCGACTATGTTGCAATGTGGCCACCAGTCTAAGTGACTCGACACTGCGGGCACTATGTAATGAGAATGGATGGTGGTTGGAGGTAGTCGAGAGGGTGACACGAGATTGAATCCTCCAGGGAGCACCAGTCCCCTCAAGATTACAGGTACACCTTGCTGACGAGTGCCAAGTAGCACGAAACCCGGGTCCAGGGTTTCCTGTCGACTACCTCCAACCGCCATCTAATCTCAAAACAATACCAAGTGAATTTAGAACTAAACATAGTTAATTGAATAAAAACAAAAGAAATCAAACTGATATTTTCGTGTCATTTTTGTTGTTGTTGATAAAGCTCTTATTATTTCTTATTTTGCTTGTCTGTTTGTTTATTTCTATTTATAAAGAGGATTATTTTATCATTCGAAATCTACTCCATTTGGTTGGTGTGTTGATCCTGTAGAAGATTCATTACGTCAACATGGTCGATTTTATTATACACATTTACCAATGGCTGAACGTTTAATACATACAACTTCACGATCGAATCTATGTAAGAAAAGATTAGATTTAGTTATCTATTTATTGTTTTTTCTGTTTATGTAATACTTGTATTATTGTTGAATAGATGTATGAACAATTTTCAATACAAATGTCAAGACAGAAGATACAAGTGTTTATTAACAGTTGGCTACGCAAAATACTTCAAATCCGTTTGCCGGACACTATTAGCAACAACCAACTGTGGGAAAGAACAATTCAGATCCCAACGGAGGAAGAAATTAGGAAGAAGTGCTGGAAGTGGATAGGACACACATTGAGGAAAGCACCCAGCTGCATCACAAGATAAGCCCTCACATGGAACCCTCAAGACCAAAGAACACATTACGCCGGGAACTGGAGATAGACATGAGAAAAATGAACAAGAATTGGATGGAATTAGAAAAGAAAGGCCCAGGACAGAGTGGGTTGGAGAATGCTGGTCGGCGGCCTATGTTCCATTAGGAGTAACAGGCGTAAGTAAGATGAACGAAAAATATAAAGAGGAAGAATGGTGTATTTGTAAAATCTCAACAAATTAATTTGAAGTAAATTCAAGGTTTCGTCTGATAATCTAGTTCAAGCTTTTTCAAAGAAAATATAATCAAAATATCAAAATTATCAAATATAAATAAGGTACATGGTTCTTCGGTTCACTGTATACTAAGTATATTATCCAGTCCATGTTAACAGTGTTTAAAGTAGATAGTGGCATTAGTGTGTAAGAGACATATGGTGTGAAACGAAGTGTTATGATAACAGATTGTATGTATACGTAATTGAATAGAAATTAAATTCACTATATATTGTCTTAGTCGGTGAATATTAAGAAAACATACAATTTTATAGGCAAAGATGGATAGTGGCTAACAGTGGAATCCAGGATGCGCGTTTTGTTCTATTTGAGACTTGTTGGCTGGATATAATTGCATCCCAGAATTGATGTTCAGGACTCAGTAGCTAAGTGGATAATGCGATAGCATTTCAACTTTTTAATGGTGGTCTAACATCACTCGATTCATGATCTCAATCAAAAACATAATAATCTACACAACCTCATTTTGATAATTATCATGCGCTCACTAGTGACTAGCTTCGTGAGGGGATTCTCTGAGTTTTAGTGAGGAGCTGTGACTAGTGGAGCTATTCCGTGTCGGGTAGAGACAGGTATATACCTCAGTACCATAGAAGATGGTCGCGAAATTTCGTGGATTGGTTGAGGCTAAGCATTAGCACTGTTAGACGACGGCTCGGTGGTCTAGTGGTTAAGCGTTCGCGAGCGAGACTGAAGGCCCTGGGTTCGAATCCCGCGAGCGGTGTTGTGGGTGAGCACTGCTGAAGACGAAACGGCCATCCAGTGCTCCCAGTTTTCCAATAGTGGTCTAACATCAATCACTTCATGATCTCAATCAAAATATCATGGAATCTCTCCTAGGTTTATTTTAAATTATAATCTACTATTCAAGTCGACCTAATGAGTTGAGTTCGAAACTATATTAAAATTATTTCTATTCACTAAATTTTCCAATTGTAGAACTGAAACATTTTGATGTGAACCCTTATCATGTTTATTTGGAACCACATAATACATCATATTTGTTTTTGTATGAACCAAGTTAAATTGTTTAATCACAAATGGTCTAGTCTTTCAGATAAACTAATTTGTATTTAATGTTCTTTAGATATTATTTCACCCTGATTTGTTAATAATCTTGAAAGAACTGATACTCCATTTGATTGATATTCAGGTTTGCCTCATCTAGCTCCACAGTCGGAGATGCTTTCATTTGACCTCCTGTAAAACTAGATATTTGCAAAAGATTCATCAATGAATGGTAGTAATCAATGTCATTTTTGTTGGAACATTTAGTGTTGATTGAATATTACCAGTCTCGTTGCAGAATCTTAGTATAATCCTCTCATTGGTGTGTACATTATACTAATAGGCCACATTAAGACCTAATCAATAGTGCTGATCAAATTGTGTTAATAAGCTAGTCTGAGTGACTAGATATCACGTACACTCCATTTGGATGTAACAGGGTTAGAGGTAGTCGTCAGGAAATCCTAGGCTTGCGTTTCATGGTGTTAACAGTATCACAAATTGTATATACAATTTTGTTAGTATTGGCCGTTCTTATGGTATTGAAACCCATTTTAGCCGGTACATAACCTGAATACCTCAGTGGTAAAATCTTGCAATGTGAACCTGGATAACTTGGGTTGAAATTTTACAAGAATCATCATTTCCTTCAAAATTTCAGTTACATCTTAGTGATATATACTAAGTAACACACTATTTACTATCAATAACCCACACTGAACTAGTATTCAACTTTAAGCCGCCATTTCAATATTGGTTTTATTTGTAAAGAAAAGTATCGTTATATCAATATTATTGCTTCTTGTTTCTTAATTTTACAGTATCCGCGCGTCAATCACATCCACTTGCCTCGTTAATTGGTTTACCATCAATCATGAATCATTCTCAACCTGTAATTGGTGCAGCTTGTACATGGCATAACTTACCATTATGTTTACCATTATCATCTATTCCATTAATACAATTAGCATCAGCTAGCCGATATCATATTCAAGCTGTTTGGGCATGTCGTTTAGTTGGTATTCTACATATTCCACCTATTGAAGGTGATTTAATACTTGGTCAAACATGGTTAAGATTTCAACCTGATCCATTAATGAATAGAAATTTATTGATGAATGATGATTGTAATAATAGTGACAGTAAGAATGTGCAATTTATTGAGATTGTAAGTAGATTATTGTTATTATTATTTCAATTTGATCGATATTACTTTGTGTCTTGTTATTTCCTGTAAGTTAAAAATGGTTGGCAAAGACCAACACTTTTTTTTACTGTTTAAGCGAAGATGGATAGTGGTTAGCAATGGAATCCAGTTTGACGCGCGTTTCGTCCCATTCGGGACTCGTCAGCTGGATTTACCTGCATCCCAGAGTTGATATTTACTCTGAGACTCGAACCGAGTACCGTTCGCTTCAAACGTCATTGCGTTCTACACTTAGCTACTGAGTCATGGTAGCGACATGCTTGTATAATGTAGTGGTTTTTTCATACTTAGACAAATACGATCCATACTAATTGCTCGTTAAGTAATTGTAACAATGAATGTCATGTTTATCAATCCTTTTTGCTGATCAAGTTGTAACTACTACGTTGAATCGTAATTTAACATAGTATACAATATGTTGAAATATTAAATTTGAAATATTCCCATATTGTAAATTTAGAACAACATACACATAAGCGAACAATATTGTTTTCGATTAGATCCTCATCAGGCTTTACTCTAATATACAGTAATATTTATATGCATATACGAAATTATTAAACCAATCAAGGTAGTTTATAAGTCAATGATAACAATGGAAAAGATTACATATTAAGTAAAATGTGAAAAGTACAAATTGATGGTGTGACAAGAGGTGCATTAGTTTTTGATAAGCAATAATAATAAAGGTTCAAATCAATGTTACATAATCGGAAATAGGTCAATGATTAGAAAAATATAGAAACTGAGATAACAATTATAAAATTATAAGATGACGTAATAAGAAATGTTCAGATAATTGGACCATGAAACGTATAGTTTAGAGAAAATAAAGTGGTAGGAAGGGGTGAAGAAAAATAAACGAAGAGAAGGTTAGAAAAGGAATAAATAAATAAATTCATTTATTACTTAAGGCCAGGAGAGAGATAAGGGTGTTACAAATTTCTTCTGAACACAAAGACTTGGCTTGTTGGCTCGGATTCCTATAGCTTCTGCTATGTGTAAGAGACGAGATCGAATACCATAAGGAAAACTAGTGGGAATACGATAAATAACTTTGAACGACTTGTTTCTGTCCACTATATGACCGCTATCGATCAAGTGTGATAGAACCGAGCTGCGTATTGTTTTGACGTAACCTTTTCCTAACCACGAAGGGAGGTGTTCACTAACTCGTTGGTTCAGTTGCCTGGTAGTGTGCCCGATATAGCTTTCTCCACAGGAGCAGCTGAATTCGTAGATACACATAGAAGTGGCATAACCAGGTAACTTATCCTTCAATTAGGGAATCACCATCGATCGGGTCGAATACGATAGGCAGAGGTTGGCAGCATTAAACGTTCTCTTTACTGCTCTAGTCAAATATTAAATGGTTGGAAGTTGTCACCACAATGATCCGTTTGACTTAGGTTTTGTGCTAGTTGGCACTTGTCAGCATAATGTACATACCTGCAACTTAATTTTTTAGTCATGTTAAAGCTACTATTAACATAGACGAGTAAATTAGAGATTGCTTTTCACTCATTTAGTCACACTACTTTCACTCACTTGATCATGACTTTTTGAAATCCTTCAATTCCCCCTATCATTTAGTTTCATACATTGATGACATGAATTACATCATTTGTCTCAATTTCCATTGTTCCTTCACTGCTATTACAATTATTATCTGTTCCCAATCTCTTCGATTTGATCTTCTTAACCTTCTGCTGTTAGGAGTTCCACTTCCGATTAGTGTTACATCCTACTTATGTCTGTTGATATAAATAGCAAACACCATATATCACCTTAGATGAGGGATACGGATATGATTTTACAATGTCCAACATCCTCTTAAATCTATCCGTTTGAGGTTTTTTGTTTAGATCTTTTTATCATTACGTTCTATGGACTGATTTTATTACTATAAAAATGGATCTATCACAACGACGGTTATAAATATATATTCACACCTTTCTACATCTATTTGTATACTGATGGATTCCGTAAAGTATATGATTAGCTGAGGCTGGTATTGAAAAAAAAAAATCAGAAAGCTTCTCATTTTCGAAATATAGAGTCTAGCATAAAAGATAGATCCGTAATCCTGACATCTGTTGGATTATCATGACTCGCTGGTTGAAGTTTTAAAGGCTATACAACTCCGTGACTATGAGATTGTTATAAGACATAGTTCAGAGTTCAGTTTACAGGAAGTTTTGTTGTAGTATCCCAGCATACTTATAATACAATATTTATGTACATATCTTATTTTCCTGTTTTTGTGGCATTTTTCTTCCGAGCCAAAAGATTATGTATTATTGTATTTATACAAATCTACCAATCAAATCACATTTTGTTTTCCTATTTAGGAATCATTATATCCTTATCAAAGTCCTTCTAATCGATTATGGTTTGCATGGTCTTTTAAATCAATTCATCATATTGAAGCACGTCGATATTCATTACGTGATATTGCAGTAGAAATATTTCCCGATGAAACAGATGTGAATGCACCAATGCTTTTTGCTATGTATTCTTCTAAAGTAAGCTAATTAAATTAAATAAATCAGCTTTCATCTGAACAAGTTGTCTATGCGAACTTCACACTTCTTTTTTCGGGTTTGGACTTCTACTTATCATCATTCATAAGAGTTTCTAAACAATAAGTACATAAGACTCTACTAGATATGTGAGTCACATAGTTTCTATTATTATCAACATTATTATTATTACTTCACTCGACGACATTAGTATTTGTGTCAAATAGATATATTTATGAATATATCAACTAGTGTCTTTTGTTCTGGGTTGTCAGGTTCTGCTTTAAAAACGTTAATAACTTACGCCTGTTACTCCTCGTGAAGGACCATAGGCCGCTCACCAGTATTCTCTATCCAACCCTGTCCTGGGCAATCCTTTCCAACGCTTTCCAGTTGTTATTCATCCTTTTCATATCTGCTTCTATTTCCTGACGTAATGTTTTCTCTGGCTTTCCAATTTTCTGATTCCCTTCAGGATTCTAAGTCAGGGCCTGCCTCGTGATGCAGTTTGATGATTTGCGTAATATATGTCCTATTTATTTCCATCGCCTTTACCCAATTTCCTCCTCAGCTGGAAGGTGGTTTTTTCTCTCTCACAGTAGGTTATTGCTGATAGTATCCCATCAACAATGGATATTGAGTATCTTGTGTAGACAGTTATTTATAAATATTTGTACTCTTTTGATGATGATTGTGATAGTTCTCGAAGTTTTAGATCTGTATAATAGAACTGTCTTGACGTTCGTATTGAAGATTGTAATTTTGATATCGGTTGAAAGTTGTTTTGATTTCCATATGTTCTTCAATTATAGGAATGCTGTCCTTGATTTGCCAATCCTCGCCTTTACGTTCGCATCTGATCCTCCTTGTTCATCAGTGATGATGATGAGGAAAGCCGAGTTCCTTTAAAAACGTAATCTTGACTAATTTCTATATTAGTCAAAATCGTGAATGTTTTTAGACAAGCGATAAACTTTACTATCGATACATCTAAACAGTATTCCTAGCCGGTTCTGATAACGCCAACTTGAATAGAAAAGAGAAGGCGTGAACCGAGAGTAAACTGTTTACTCCAAGATCATTTTGTGTATGGGAAAAAAGCAATGGTATCTATAGAGTTACACATGGACTTTGGCTCATAGAAATTTCCAATACTATAATAAATATATTAACAGTATAGGTAAATACTCAGTCAAACTGTAAGACATGGTTCTGTATTGTCTAGACTTTTCTCCGCAAGACTTCTATTCAACGAGTATTGGATAAAATGTTTTCTAACGTTTTTGAGCTTATATAGACTCTAATGATGGATGTTTTGGAACTCTTTTAGCAAAAAACGTGTGTTTTTTCCTCGTGTGTTTGTCCTCTTATCTGACTATATCTTTTCTAATTTGCCTGTTAAACATTTGATTAAGTTTATTTTGCAATAAATGGCCATGAAACTAAGGATAGTGTTTATATGCGTGCAGATAAACGTTCTATAGACACATTTCTACTGAATAGATTATCTTATCTGCCTGATGAAACTGTCGACGAACTGTAATTTGTCGTTTTTAAAGCTCCTCCTCTTCACAAATGATTTCATTTTTCCGAATTTGTACTAATAAACTTCTCCTATAGTTCTCTTTTTCCAATACACTGATCGACGATAATGAATGTGTCATCGATGCGAATGCACATATTGCTTTAGTTTTGTACCTATTCATTATATGAGCAACCTAAATATTATATGTACCATCCAAATGGATGATATCACTTTTCTCAACTTTTCACTCATCCCATCAATTAATATCAACAAGAAATCATGAACTTTACAGTGTAATCTAGGATATTACTTACTGTTGATTTTGCTCCTCAGATATTATACTAACTTGTTCTATGATCTGTTTAATATACTTACTTACTTACTTACGCCTGTTACTCCTCGTGAAGGAGCATAGGCCGCTCACCAGCATTCTCCATCCAACCCTGTCCTGAGCAATCCTTTCTAGCTCCGTCCAGTTGTAATTCATCGTTTTCATATCTGCTTCTATTATCCCGTAGAAAACTAACTCGCTAAAAAAACGCTTACCAGAAAAAATAATCCAAACCATTTTAACTCTGCCCTGGGAGTTAGAAGGTCTTCATTTAGAAGAATTATGACGCTTCATGATGAAAGCCGAGCTCCTTCGGAAGCCACGAGGCCGATGCCCCTTCTAACAACCAGAGCAAACATTTTTATAGGTACATGGAACGTTCGAACAATGCTCTGTTTAATATATATATATATATATATATATATATATATATATATATATATATATATATATATCACATCTGAATTACTATACTACTTTCTTTAATCAGTAGTATAGTTATCAGTACAATTAGTCCCAATACCTATTGAGTTAATTTGCCAAGATGAATATTACTCACTCTAATTTCTATATTTTGTAATGGTGGAGAAGATTTGTAGCTCAGGTGGGTGATTTTAGTGGAGTTATATTTTTTGAGCTGGATGCATCCTATACAAACCAAAGGACGAAATGACAAATGAAGAAAAACTGAACATCATCTACAAAATAAATTCTTACAACTGCGAAAAATGCCACATCGGGCAAAGTGGACGCCCTCTTCATCTTCACCATCACGAATATCAATTAGCGGTCAAACTCCATGGCATATCCTCCCTCATATTAATCCATGTGGACAACTGTGGACACATATTCGACTGGGAAAATATTGAAATCTTGGACAGAGGGGATACTAAAAACACCAAAGTATTTTTCAGGTACTTGGGACTCAGGTCAGTCAACAATCAACAAACACATCGAAATCAATTCAATTAATCAATCAATTCCAAGAAATCATGGATAAATCTAAAACCAAGAATCAAATCAACGGGAGATATAATCAAAATAAAGAATTAAACAATCACAGGTTAAATGTCAACAATAACCAATCAACATCGAGGTCGACAGGATAAGCTGTTAGTCGTCTGTGAAGAAATTAGAACATTTCAATTCTACCTGACGTTTATGCTGATGATGTCGTTTAGAAGAATGGTGAAAGCTCTACGATCAAACCATCCAGCTCAAAGAACAAAACTCCATCAAAATCTATATTTTATCCTAGTTTTACAAACTACATATTTTGTTGTATAATAATAATAATAATTCTTTCTTATATTTATTTCGTTTAAATCATAGGACAGGGATAATTTTATCGAAACTATCACTCCTTTAATTGGTCATCATTCATGTTATTGTATTCATCATTATCATAATCGATTATTAGTGAATACCGATGAACAATTTGCCATAGCTAATCCTCTCCCATCGATTCATCATCATCATCATCATCATCATCATCATCATCATCATCATCATTGTACTTTTAAACAATTAAAAAAATGTAAATTACAAAATGTACAACAAGCATGGTTAAATGGCGAATTATCAAATTTTGACTATTTAATGAAGTTAAACACAACTGCTGGTCGAAGTTATAATGATTTAATGCAGTATCCTATATTTCCATGGATTATACGTGTATGCCTATTTTTTTGTTGTTGAATACTTTATTAAAATATTCTCCTCTCTGTTTACTTTTACTTTAAATTCTGTATTTTGAGATGGTGGGGAAGATTTATAACTCAAATGGATGATTAAGGTAGAGTTTCGTTTTCTGATCTGGATGATTTGGTCGTACAGCTTCACGTAGTTTGTGTTGATGATGTCGTCCAGAAGAACAATGAAAGCTTCACAACCGAATTATTCAGCTCAGAGAATAGAACAGCATCTAAATTCTGTATTTAACTGTATATGCTTGGGATGTGGTTATCTGTAATGTTGCCATATTCACTAAGTATATCGTACTTGAACTTTTCTACACTTATTTGTTCATTTAGTGGACAAGTATGGACTATTTTGAAAGCGTACGTTTTATCAAAAATTTCAAGTCTTATACATTAATAAATGCATATTTTTAATTCGATATCGTAGATAACAACCAGCATAACAGAGATGTTGCCTTTTCACAAGGAGGGGTGGGGTTAGAAAAGGTCGGCCCTAAAAATGCATACCTCGCCTTATCTCACCGCTATCCATCTCTGGCGGTAAGGTCTCAACAAGTACGGAGCTAACACGAAAATTACTCACAGAAAGGTCGTGTTTGACCGACCTCAATCAGTTGTTCCTTGAGCACTTCAGTCATTCTCTCAGGTCACTAAGACCACCTTTATTCCAATTTCCTTTTCAGGTGCCTCCAGAAGAACCCTTCCACGATATGAGCAACCGGGAAATGATAACCATCTTCATACCTCTAACAATACTCAACAACACTGTATTCATAATGAACCTCCCTCTTCAATTCCTATTATTCCTTCTACTTCTAATAACATGGACGAAACACATTTTTTAGGCTTATTTTACGTAGATAACGGTAGTAACAAACAGTTCATCATTAATGCATGTACCTGATTGGTTACTACGATTGAACTCCCGAAATTACAAAATAAAATTTTCAAATAACTCCTATTAACATCTAAGGGACAATGTTGAAATGTACAGATCTAAATAATTGATATGTGTAGTTGAGTTTCATGATACAGTTTTCAGTTGGTCAACCTTGGAGTGGCTTCATTTCAATATGTAAAATTGTTTTTATTTTAAATAGTTTATTGATTTGCGTTGCAACATGTTGATTATTCTGTATTATCGATAAGTTCTCAGCCAATGAATGAAGTTACTCACTAATGAGTAATAATTTATTAATTTTTTAGTTTAAGGGGTTGAATGGCATCTAATCTTAGTGTTGAGTAAGCACCGATAATCAGGAAGAATTGGATAGAAAACATCAACCTTGTTGAATGTGAGACGTTAGAAAATGGTTGGAGATTGATTTGATTTAAAAATCCAAACCTTTGTATAACGACTCAATAGTCTAAATTCTAGGCACTTGCTAAGAGACTTAAATATCATGAGTTTAAACCTTATTGAAATCGTAAATCCCCACTGCTGTAGAGCCGCGTACTGGAACGCGACAGTTCTTCAGTTCTTCTAAGCTTTCATTGGTTGTTTGACTAAAGCCAGTTCGTGATGTTTACTATGCTTATTAATTTAATGATTTGTTAAGTTTGCTTTCCTATTCTTCTTCCTCAATAAACTGTGATGCATATTGTTTCCCTTCAGTGTATGCTTAAAACTCTATATTATTTACTTTATTAATTTTGTATATATAGATCATACTCCTTAGTTATTGACCAACTAAAATATTCGTTAACTGGTCAAGGAATTCTGTCGACTTATGTACTGGTCTTCTTTTTTTTGTTAAAGGATTATGAAAGTCTTGTGTTAGACTTAACCCAACCAACTTCATTTCGACGATTAGATCGTCCAATAGCTGTACAAGAAGACGATAGAGCTGAAGCTGTAGCAGCACGATTCAATGAAGCTGAATTACTATCCAAAACATCATCTACATCACATCCAGAAGCATCGGGAATACAATCAAAAACGTCTACTTTATCGAATTTAAGTAGTGTTTGTCCACCATATCATTATCCAGCGCATTGTTCAAATGAAGCAATTGTGTTACATTTTCTTGTTCGTTTACCCCCATACACTTTTCGTCATTTACGTTTTCAAGGTGAACTATACAAGGGCATTTTTATCTTATTTCCCTTAACAGTTTGGATTTTTACCGTTGTCTTTTATTTGAATGTTCACACGTAGCTTAGATTTGTCAATGATTAAGAAACAGTAATCGCCTCACAATGGCCACATGTGTTTTAAGCGTCCTTAAAAGCTGAGATCGCGAACCGATCTAGAGTAGACAAGTGTTGAAAACCTAAGAAAACTGTCTTCCTCCCTCAACAATGCACATCCACAACTTTGCATCGGGAACTCGGACTCATGGCCTTCAATCTCTCGCGTAAAGACTTGGCCTCTAAGCCGAGATCCGATTGGGGGGGGGAAGTCTAAATTCATCCAGTGCACCAACGTCAACCAATATGTCTTTAATTTCTTGGCAAATCAATAGATCGAAATCAGTGAAGTAGAGTCGTAGAGTGAATTACTAACAGAGTAAAATGGATTAATGTTTCATATAAATTTCCATTCATTCTGTGATTATGAACATCAATTCTTCCTAAATCGAATTTATTTCTTGCTGACAAGTTCTAACTGTCATAAAACTAATGGACTTTTCACTATTTTTCCCTTCTATCACTTTATGTTATATAGTACATCTTAATTTTGGATTTTGGAAATATAAGAGAGTATGATTCCAACTTGATTGATAGAATCTAATCAGTACTTAACAGTAAACTAACATAAAATTAGTTAGTACTCAGTAATGAATCAATTAAAATATCTTAGTTCTACAGGAGATCAATTATGGCTTGATTAGTTTACGGATGACGTCTATATTTACTTAGCATCTCAAAGTCGTACACGACGTTAAATCAATTAGATTATTGGCTAAATTGCTATTTGATCGATTGAATTCGATCATGACTAATGAGCCAGATAGCATAGGTTATTGCTATGCGATTAATTAAGTAACTTCTTCAGATTAAAATCACAAACCTGTGCTAATTGTCGCTTAGTGTCCGGTTTAACAGCACTACTGATAGTTGGAAAATGTACATAAATAACTTTCTAAGACAACCTATATTCTCTACTTATTCTTTTTTTAAATTCATGAATTAAGAAGGCACTCTGCGTTACATTACTTACCTGACTGATAATGATACCGACATATCAGTAACCAAATGTGTTATATCCGGACGAAGAATATGTTAATAGTAACAGCTAGGATCTATTTATAGACTGTTATTATATATGTATTCTTATTGTATAACTATTGAGTAACTACCCGACAGTTGTTGGTACCTTGACGTGGCGGTTGCGCTTGCCTATCGAAATGAACCAATCGAGCTATGCTGGCTGGAACAATCGTTTCTCAAGGTCTTACCATGCAAGACAGGTCGGTCGAAGAGCAGTAAGACTAGAAGCAGCAAACCCAAGGTCTGAGGGCGAAGTCGTACTGCTGATGGAACAGAGGTGTGACGACAGTAAGGTGTTTCCTTCAGACAACCAGCATAACAGCGATGTTCCTTCCCACATAGAAGGGTGGAATCAGAAAAGGTCGACCCTAAAATTGCACAACTCGCCTTATCCCACGGACATCCGTTTGCGGCGGTAAGGTCTCAACAAGTACGGAGCTAACTCGAAAATGCCTGATCCTACGTTGTAACTGACTGACTAAGTGACTATACTGTACATATATCCATATTCCTTTGATTATAAGCTTCCGTTATTAGTTACGGTATGCCATACTCACAGCTACTTTCGACTTTATCTTATCTACCTGTCATTTTTTATCTTATGGTGTGATGCGGTCTGATTTGCTTGTATACAAATTACGTGTGTTTGAAATACATGATTCATACAGCGGAAGCTGAGAATGTGTTCTGAACTCAAACGAACATGGTTAGGTGAGAAAAACAAATAAGGACTCAGATTTGACTCTAAGCTGCTCGTACTGATTAACGTGTCATTGGTTTAACACAGTGTGAAGGTCGTAGAAGTCGGTATTCTGATTGGCGACTTAGTCATGTGATCCATTGACAGGACCATAAGGACATAACAAAATGCAATCTGCCAAATAACTGAATTCATAATTGGAATCCACTATATCGTTAATTCATTTTCTACTCTTACAATAAGCTAGAAAATGTTTGTGAGACTATAATTTATGGATGACCTTTGAGCGACACCAGAGTGACCTTGAAAGTGTCTACCTACTTACTAAGGCTGAATGACGGTTGTATAGCAGTTTGAAGGATAAGGATTATTATTTATAGTTGACAGTCAGGGTTAAGAGTTAGATTTATGGTTTTTCATGACGAACTGAGATCATCTAAAATTCCAAGACCTATTGTCCTAACTCTGATTGGGTCGTCCATAAATTATAGTCTCGCCAAAATGTTAACTGATATCTTTCGATTCGTATGTTTACTAATTGGTTGACTGCATTGTAACCAATATCATATTTTTCTGGTTCTTAGTGTTGTTCCAATTTTATCGATCTAGTCTTAACATACTCATTACAATAAATGACTTTATATTTTGTGCACTACCATTTCACTACGACTTGTTAATAACTTAATACCAGACCGAAACATGGCACAAATCCATGAAGTCACTGACAAGTGGACTGAGTCATGTTGGTAGGTGTAGATTACCTGGTTAGAATCCGTGAGATGATAGAAACCGATGGTTAGAGACCTTGAATGGCAGGTGAATCCACTGTTTGTGTTCTCCCAAATTCTAATCTTCTGAATTCATGTCTCTTTCTTTTTTCTCCTTTCAAATTTAATTCACTGAATTATACTCCTTGAATAACATCTTCGAACCCTAATGCTTCCGATTACTGCTTATACTCTTACTATCCCTATCACTATAGGATTTGAATCGACCATTATATCTGTGTGATAATGTGGTATGGCAACTCGAACTGATATACGTACGTATGAAGTTCTACGTTGTTGCTGACTAACTGACTAATAACTTACTAACTAGTATGGAACATAATTTCGGAACTGACTATTGATTATTTATTCTTACTGTTGATGCTTTGTTTTTCTAATCACGAATATGTAAACAGAATAATATTATTGTTTATCTATGTGTATTTTCATTTTCTAGATAATAATTTCGATGTACCCGATCGTTTATTTCATTCAATTGCAACAACATGGCGTTTAGCTACTACTTCTGTTTCATGTGTTAAAGAATTAGTACCAGAATTTTATTTTCAACCAGAAATGTTTATTAATCGAAGTGGATTGAAATTAGGCTGTCGACAACCAGGTGATAGTGTAGATAATGTTGAATTACCACCGTAAGTTATGACTTCTTTCTTTTTTTCTTTATTTTCTCCACTTTTCTCACTAATCATATCAGTTTATGATTGAGATCATGAACAGACTGATGTTAGACCACCATTTAAAAACTGGAAGCACTGAATGGCCGTTTCGCCCTATTGTGAGACTCTTCAACAGTGTGCATTCACGATCTCCCTTGTGGAGTTCGAACCAACTGCCTTCAGTCTTGTGTGCGACCAATGAGCTGACATCCGACAGTGCTAATGTCTAATTTCAATTAATCCACGGAATTGAGCAATCATCTTCCATTGTACTGAGGTAGATACCAGTCTCTACCTGACACTGATTAGCTCCACATCAGTTGTATTGAACTATTTTATTTTTCGTCTTATTACTTTTATAGTAAATATACTTAAACATTTATTATCTAAGTGTTATATTTGATTGTCTATACTAAGAAAGGTGAACATTGTTTCAATGCCGTTGATATTCAACTCTTATTGAAACTAATAGATCTTATAGAAATTCAACTAAGACTCATTCAATGCCTAATTTGAGATGTTATTACGGAATTAGTGAAAAGTTTACTAAAGTATCCTTTATGAATTTTCAATAAAGCTGTAATAACGATTTAGGTGGAATATTATAAATTCATTCTATTTCATGGCTTCATAGTCAAGTGTAACATTGAGAAGATATAATATCATATGATGTTATAGATATTTGTAAAAGAAAGAATTGGAGTAACAATGATTATCAGTAATACCTCTATGTATATATATTTGAATAAACATGTATAAGGTCATTTAGAAATGGAATTCAACAATATAGAATGTGTGAAACAGAGTTATTGCACCAGAGACTCTTAGATTCGATACCTGATCAAGGTTGTATTGGCTTAATTCTGAAAAGCTTCTAACTAAAAGGCAATAGCTGTATAGTTCTTCTTGGTTGTTAGTTATTTTCCAGCTAATGTGATCTTATTATTTATATGATTTTTCTTTGTAATTAACATGTATCTAGGGAAGTAACTTCGTCAGTTGTCACTTTAAATAACTTTGAACTTGGACTGATTGATTTAGACACCTATAGGGTTATATGTTGAAACACCGATGTACCTCTTTCAATGTTTGACCAGGTACCTGGTATTGGTAGAAACCGCATATACCCCAAATGCCCTGGTAGGCCCCCAAATGCCCTGGTACGGCCGAGAGTGGGGAGAGTCCTCTCTCCCTCTCCAAATGCTCTCACACGACCACGCGTATATAGCCTCTGCCAGGGAAGTCCTACTCACTGCCTTCGCGTGGCGGGGGTGTTGTTTACGAAAATGAGAGGACGAAAAGCGAATGTCCGGCACTTTAACCGGATTCCAAACCAATGGTGCACATGGGCTCCAGTATCCTGCGGGAACAAATGGCGTATGAACCAATTGTTGGTCACCGGCTACCATGGGACTGCATCTCCTTACGATGCTCCACTGCCTTGTGGATCAGACCTTTAGGTCAAAGGCTCGGGGTGTGGCCCCCTAAGAAAACCACCTGGTTCGGTTTGGGCACCCGGTCAGTATCACAGCCCTCACACATATCGTATGAGATTTGTGTGGCGCATATGTATTTGGTGCCTCTTTGTACCATTATCTGTGTTGAAATAAATAAATAAATAAATTACAGTTCATATCCCTGTATACGATTGTTGATTTCTCTTTTATCTATGAAATATGGTTATAAAACACGACCTTTAAGAGTAGCAGAGATCCGTAAGCTGTAGGTTTTTGATTAGTTATATCTTCGTGTGTATGTTGGAGCAACCAAGTGATTGATGTTGAGGTTAGACACCGGGTAATTGATATATAATGCAAATCAGTTGATGAAACTGTGAATTTTCATCAACTGAGGTGGCCGTGATATGTGTTATGTATGTCTAACCACTGACTACTTCAACAACTAATGTAAGCTAGTGTAAACACATGTTTGAATAAAGCTAGAAGCACCCAAACTAAGATGTATCACTGGTTTATACGTTTTTTTTTTCTACTGTGAGATATTTTGATAGATTAAGACCACCTGATTTAGATTGTCTTGATTAAATGTTTAGGTGTCAATCAGTCAGCTACAACGTAGAACCAGGCACCTATGTGCATCGCTCCAAGATGCCATATCTCATTAACACAACAAGATGAACACCGGATTCATAGAAGTAGTTAATTCAATGGTAGTAATATATATATAAAAGAAAATGTTAGATGTTATTAGGTGACGCATTCACTGTTTATCTTCTCTTAGATCCTGGGTTTCAAAATTATTTTATAACTTTTCTTCTCCTCAGCAGTGCTCATCCACGACCTCGCCCCTTGCGAGATTCGAACCCAGGACCTACTGGTTTCGCGCGCGAGCACTTAACCACTAGATCACTGAGCAGGCCGTCATCCAACGGTGTTAATGTCTAACCAACTAATCCACGAAATTGTTCGAATCTCGCAGGGGGCGAGGTCGTGGATGCGCACTGCTGAGGAGTCCCACAATAGGACGAAACGGCCGTCCAATGCTTCCAGGTTTTTCATGATGGTCTAGCTTCAACTGTTTCATGATCTTAACCATTGAAATTACTATAATATCCATAAAACCCATCTGATATTAATCAACATATGCTCACTAATGATTGGCTTCTCGAGGTATATCCTGGAGTTCTAGTGAGAAGTGGTGACCAGTGGAGTTCAACCAGGTCTGTTGCGAGCTAGTAACTCACTGAAGACAATGGTGGATGTGTCGCTGAATTTCGTAGATTAGTTGAAGCTATACATTAACACCATTGGATGCCGACTGACTCTGGTCTAGTGGTTAAATGCTCACGCTCGAAAGCAGTAGGTCCTGGGTTCGAACCTTTCCTTCTGTTGATTCTCTCTCCCCAAGCGATATGATTTATAATCAACTCTTCTTTTATTACCACTGCTACTAATACTCATATTATTTCTTGTATTTTGGATATTTATCTTAATAATTTCATCATATTATCCTCATCTTACGTAACAAACTTAATCCGTTACATATACAAGTTAGGTTCTGTATTGTTGATTGACTATTTATCTTTTCTCTTAATGTATATCGTTTTTCTCTCATTTACAGTTGGTGTAAAAATGATCCACGTTTATTCACATTAATTTGTCGTGCTGCATTAGAAAGTAATTATGTATCAATGAATTTATCATATTGGATTGACTTATTATTTGGTTATAAACAATCTGGACAAAATGCTAAAGATTCCTTGAATCTATATCATCCATATGTAAGATTTTTTTGATATATTGTTTATTATTATTGATTATTGATTATTAATATTCAAAAACTGATATGTGGATAACTGTTGTTGGTATACCATGACGTTCTGGAATATATGGATCCTTTAATTCTATTGGTTATATGATACAAGTTGATTTAATTGTAAACAAGTAAATAACACTGTAATCCACAATATGCGTTTTGTCCACATTCAAACGATGTGTATCATCAAATTAGTCTACTACTAGTCATTATTTAAAATGCTTTTCTTCGTTTCATTATTTATCAGATACTTTGTTTATTACTGATGGTTAACACTTTGATATGTTTCTTAGCGATAGTTTCTTTGGTATATTTGCAATTAATGGAAAGGAATTCATGGTATTGTAGAGTCTAGTATCCTCTATATATGACTCCAACAAATAGTATCCCGTTAACTGAACATTTAATGCAGGCTAAATCTCCTAGTAGAATTATGGATGTACTCGAGATGATTATTCAACAGCCTGAACACCAGTTATAGAGATAGTTTATTGTTAAAGATTGGTAAAATCCGCAAACATACAGGAAGCAAGCACACTGGGAAACCAAGAGTATGTGTATGTGTGTAAGTGTTAAAAATCCATATATATATATATATATATATATATATATATATATATATATATATATATATATATATATATATATATATATATATATTTATGAGTGTTAATCAAGTATGGATAAATTATTGATTATCTGTTTGTATTACAATCAATGGGAGAATAAATTAAAAATTGACATGTGCTCAATCAGACTCACACAGAAAACTACATGGTGGATCAAGTGTATAAATTACAGTGAACAGATAAATAATACAATAATTGAATGGGCTTACTACAGTATCCCACTCGTTCGAGAGAGGTTACAAAAAACTAATGGATTTCTTCTAAGTCTATTGCACTGAAGGATTCTCGTAAACTCGTCCCATCAGGCTCTGAACACGATGAAGAACAAAAACAAATCAGATCTAGGTTAAGTAAAAGTCTGAGGAACGACTATGAGCAGTGGTGGGCAACGAAAGCAAAAGAGATTGAAAAGGCAGCGGTTGTAGGTAACACAAGATAACTTTTTAGACTAGTAAAAGGAACTGGAATTAAGAAGTCAAGTGTAAGTGAGCCGATCTCGTAAAAGGATGACACTCTTATCTGCTCTCATTCCAGACGTTTCTCATTGCTCAGAAGTCACATTAATATGATAAAAGTAAAGAATCTTGCTTTGAATTCATATCACTACTGATGATATTGTTTTCTGGAAAGATAGTAAGACCTTTATAAATAAAAACCGTTCACTTCAGTCTCAAGCAAGGTAGAACCTGACGCGAATGTACGTCGGTTCACTTCGCCAGACCATATCGTCACATTGGGGTGAAATTATCAAGAATAATGTCAGGCTAGTAGTGTAGTAAATGAACATTCAAGAAAGTGACCACCAATTTATTTTTAAAACTAATCTCTTGCTAAAATACGAGAACCATACACAGAATACTTCATTTGCAAACTTCCATCATTTGTCCTTCTCACACTGTACAGTACTCCCAGTTCATAATTGCTTTCTATTTTTCGTTCTATTCTCCTCATCTTGATCTTCTTAGCCTTCTGATACCAGGTTTTCCACTTCCTACTGGTACTCCATACTACTTATGTCTGTCGATATAAGTAGCATACATTATAGTAGCAATAATATTAGCATTAGTAGTACAAGAAAAGATTACACATAAACAATATAATCCAAGAAATAAGAAGGAATTCATCGAATAACAAAGTTTAGGATAATTTTGAAAATCAACACCTGAACGAAAAGGCAAAGACTGACTGCATCTATGACATTTAGATCAATTATGAATCATATCACCCGACTTTTCTAACTATTGACTGAGATTATTTTGCATTCACCTACATATATCAGTTCAACCGTCAATGATTTCATGAGAATAAACCACGCAAAATAATGAATATCATCTTTCTAAACTACAAATCACTATCATCTATAATTACCAGTGACTTAGGAAGTTAAACATTGTTTTGAAATAACCATGGTTATTAATCTTTCCTTACCTTGGTGATAAATATTCCTTCGCTGAATCTCAAATTTTTTTATATATTTTTTAAACTCTTCCTTTTGTCCATTACATCATGGAGTTATATTTCAAGTATCTTCCAAATTTGTAATCTTATTTTATCTACTGAGCTCTACTCATTTTATTTCTATTAATGTTTACTCATTATGTAATCTCAATAGTTGAGATCATGAGTCAGTTGAAGCTAAACCATCATGGAAGACCGGGAAACACTGGAAGGACGTTTCGTCCTATTGTGAAACTCCACAGCAGTGCGTATCCACGATCTCACCCCTTCTGATAACAATCAACATATGCTCAGTAGTGACTGACTTCAAGAGGTATTTCCTGGAATTATAGTGAGAAGCAGTGACCAGTGGAGTTCAACCGGGTCACTTGTGAGATAGCAACCAACTGAAGACAATGGTGGATGTGTCGCTGAATTTCGTGAATTAGTTGAAGTTAGACATTAACACTTTTGAATGCCGTCCGACTCAGTGATTTAGTGGTTAAGTGCTTGCGCGTGAGACTGATAGTTCCTTGTTTCGAACCTCGCGGGGTGCGGTATCGTGGATGCTCACTGCTGAGGAGTCCTATAGTAGGACGTAACGGTCATCCAGTGCTTCCAGGTTTTCCATGGTTGTCTAACTTCAATTGACTCATGATTTGAACTATTGAAATTACTACGATCTCCACAAAACCTCTTCTGATACATTAGTTATTGACTTGTTTCTGACCGTTTGAACTGTTGTCACAATCAATGTTGTATTTACACCCTTGCTATACTCTACTAAAGTGTCTTCAATATAACTTCCAATCAAACCCATTATGTAATTATGATTCTTAAATATCCCAGATTGTGAGCAACTGATGAGAATCGGACGAAATAAAAAAAATGAATTCATGCTATTCTACTAGAATGTTTGTTCTTGATCTTTTCAAAATTATAAAAAGAACTATGTGTATGAAATTAATGATTGTTATCTACTTTATTCTAGTAGTATATTAATAATTTTCGATAAAAAAGAATATTATTTTGTTTTCTTAATCAATACTTACTAGACATATTTTGGCTCAATCAATGTGGATACAATAGACGATCCTATTTTAGCACAAGCTATCGAAGGTATGATTAATAATTATGGTCAAACACCGAAACAATTATTTCACAAACATCCTCATCCATGTCGGTAAGTCAAAAAAAAAGAGAAATCAAACACATCAAGTATGCATATTGAGTATCTATGATAGTAACTTAGGTTTGTCAAACTGCTGTGTTATTCTTAATCTAATATTTTATCATAAATACCATGTTCTAATGTTACATGGCTCCTGATATTCTTTAGCACTCTCTGAATCTACTTTTCATGCTAGTTAGAATTGGTCAGTCAGGAGTGAATACTAGTCGTTGAGATTAGAAACATTATACACTAAAGTTTTTGAACACAATTTACTTTAGTCTCACCTGGGAGATGCAGACTACTTGGTTGGGGTCCACGTGACTATCGTAACCAATGGTTGAAGACTCATGGTGATATGGCTCAGAATCGATCACAATGACGTCGGTGTATACACTCTCTGTCTTCCCTTAAACTAATAGATCAAAATCACTTCATATCTTTCTTTCTACTAACTAATTCTTTCTTCCTGTACTATATCCTTATATGTAATCTTTCTTCTATATATTACCACCACTGAATTAACTACTTTTATTAATCCGGTGTTCATCTTGTTGTGTTAATGAGGTATGGCAACTTGAACCGATGCATATATGTGCCTGGTCCTACGTTGTAGCTGACTGACTGACTTAGTCTCATCTAATTTTCCAAAGATGATTACAAGTCGACAATCTTTGTGCCTTTTGGTATCAGGGGGGGCGTTTTTAGTACGTTTAACTGAACTGTATTCTTTGATTGTCTGTTGAAGAAACATCTGCCTAATTATTTTATTAGCATCCTAAAAGCTTTATATACAAGCAACTTAGGATGAATGAAAGCATCCGACCATGTTTCTCCATTGTTCTAATCCAGTGTTTGAGTTAGAGAAACAGGATTTTTCCACTTTATCATTCCTCTTTAAAATTTACTATCGGTTGCAGTCTGGACGCAGCTCTTATGGAAGTACAAGCTACTGGTAGCGGTGTAGATGTGTTACATAGAGAAAGAATTGCCTATCTGCGTAACATTCTTTCAGTGATAGAAAATACCATATTAGTTATATAAAAATTTGCCATGTTTTTCATCTAATATAAACTGTAGCTTTGAAGGAAAAAATTATGACACAACCCATATGGTTTACATCTGATTTTTCCTAATTATCAGAAAATTTATATTACCCGTTATTTATTTGTTAACTATTGGCTACAATGACTTCAAAGATTAGAAATTGAATGTTTATATGATGACAATCATTGTTAACCGAATAGTATTGAATTTCTTATTTAACATCTATGTAACGGATAGAGTTTAGTTGTATATTTTTCAAGTAACCATGAAAATAAATTCATTGTTTCCAAAATCGAGTCAAGTCGCTTTGATAATAATCAATAACCAATTGATTTCGCATCAGATCAGCGAACTTTCCTAACTATTGATTACGAATATTGCCTGGGTCTGAACTAAGAAGTCCCACCCACCCTCATGACTTAGAACAGAAGTTGGATTGGCGCTTTGTCTTAACTAGCCTATCTGTAGGTTTTTCCAACCTATGACGAATACAGTCAGAATTGACCGTTGTAGTACGTGTTGGTTAGGGAAGTGTAACATCTTTACTAACCAACCTAAGTTTATGGCCGTCTATAGCCTCATCTATTGATTTTTTGTTTTTTACCGAGTATAACTTCAGGATCGCTCATTCATTGGTTCTACCGTTTATGACCATTGCCTTCATAGACAGCTATGAAAGAATACTTGCAACAAATATGCGTCTTTTACCTCACAACTGTAAAGCAGTATGGAGCGAACCATTGCACAGTTTACTCAGCTTCCTAGTTGACAAATTTAAAATATTTCCTGACTACATCCGATGTGTTATTAAAAGTACTAATTGCTACTGCTCACACATTTTACCCCTCATGAGCCATAGGGTGCCTACCAGTGTTCTCCAGCCAATTGTTTACTGGTCTCGTCTTTCCGATTTTTATCAAATACTATTCATTCTTTTGATGGCTGACTTTGACTCTCGGGACAATATGTCCTTCGAATTAACAAACGTAATTCGATTTTATCTGATAATTTGCCCATTTATATGTCCTACTAATAATCCCATTTCATTTGTTTTGTATTCTTATGAAACTTTGTTTCAGTAAATTGCCGTTTTCTAATGAAGCCAGACTGAATATGACGTCGAAATTCAAAAGTAAATCCACTGGTACAATGTATAATATGACGAGTCAAGAGAACGTTGGAGATAGACGTTCTTCTACACCCGCATTATTTAACTGTAATAATATCAATGATGACGATAAGAATTCATTACAAGCGGCAACGTTTTCTGTGAGTGAAAAACAATACTCATCAGTTAAACTGGACAACACACCGTTAGAAACTGTGATTGGATTAAAATGGGGTGAATGGGCAGGTAGTCCACAGGTGAACTCTGTGAGTGTACAATTGATTGATTGAATTCATAAAGTATCACACCAATTGATCGTATCTAAATATTATTTCCTCTCAGTACGTACTCCTTACGTTTGCTTAGTAGTTAGCATATTTTTTAGCAAGGTTGTTTTCTACGGGATGGGGATACTGACTTAACGCCCAACCCTCCTCCTTTACCCGGGTTTGGGACCGGCAGTAACCATAGGAGAGCTACAGGCTACTTAGTCATTAAAATATTTAACACATAATATCTTATTTACAAGACTATAAACTAACAGAATTTATGAGAATGTAGAGTGATCATGATTGATAATTGAAAGACCTTATATGAAATGGTTTGAAATCGGTTTGTGTCACGGATGTATCCAGTCATTGACACTATTGTTATTCTGATTTCCTTGGTATTTATTTTGTTGATTCTATCTCACTCTTCTGAGATGTCACAAATGATGACGAAAAAAGCTGGTTGATTAATTGATTTTAACTAGTTTATTCTATGTTGGAAATGTAAGACATGGATCACTGATGACATCGAATAACATGTCTCGTAAACTGATTGAATCTTGAACGTGCAATCTATTTATCACTAGTTGGTTTCTGTAACCATCAAGTTACCGTACGTATTTGGGTGTTAAGCATGAACCTAGACAATTATCGTATATGGACTCTATATAGATACAGCTTGTGTATTCAATACATGAAGTAGAAGTTTAAATTGGGTGTATATTTTTTGCTCATTTTTGTGACTCGAAAGTCAACAAAGTATTGATTTTTCAGCTCATTTTACATCCTTATACTTTAAAATGGTGTCAGTCAGTCAGTCAGTCAGCTACAACGTAGGGCCAGGCACATATGTGCATCGGTCCAGGTTGCCATACCGCATCAGCACAACAAGATGAACACCGGATTAATAAAAGTAGTTAATTCAGTGATGGTAATATATAGAAGAAAGATTACATATAAGGATATAATACAGGAAGAAAGAATTAGTTAGTAGAAAGAAAGATATGAAGTGATTTTGATCTATTAGTTTAAGGGAAGACAGAGAGTGTATACACCGACGTCATTGTGATCGATTCTGAGCCATATCACCATGAGTCTTCAACCATTGGTTACGATAGTCACGTGGACCCCAACCAAGTGGTCTGCATCTACCAACATGGCTCAGACTAGAAGTTAGTGACTTCAGGCACTGATGCCACGTTTTGATTTGGCCGCCCCTAACTTTCTTCCATCCATCTCCAATACCGGATAGCATTGCACGTCGTGGTAATCGGTGTTCAGGCATATGTAACACGTGGCCCAACCATCTCAGTCGATGAAGATTCATAACCTCATCAACAGATTTACCATCATTCCCTAATACCCTGCGTCTAACCTCACTATTACTTATCTGGTGATCCCAGCAGACGCCAGCAATATTTCTAAGGCATCTGTGGTCAAATACTAATAGCTTACGAGTGTCTTCTACTCTTAATGGCCATGTTTCGCTGCCGTAAATTAAAACAGAACGGACTGCCGCGCAGTATACTTGTCCTTTTATTGATAGACGGATATCTCGCCTTCGCCATAGGTGACGCAAGTTGGCAAAAGCCAAGCGAGCTTTTCGAATCCGTGCTGAGATTTCGTCCGATACCAACCCATTAGGGCTGATCAGACTTGCAAGATAAGTGAAGTTGTCGACGCGTTCGACTACTTCACTCCCTATCCTTAGTTCAAGTGTTGACGCAGACCAGTCCTGAAGCAACAACTTGCATTTAGAGGGAGAGAAGCGCATTCCAAACATCCTGGCATTGTTGCTCAGTGCTACCAGAAGACTCTGCATTTTGTCAGCGTCTTCACCAAACAGGACTATGTCATCTGCGTATTCTAAGTCGATAAGTGGACCTCCTGGTAGGAGGTCAATACCCGAGAACTCAGTCGACGAGAAAGTTATTTCCATCAGTAGATCTATGATGAAGTTAAACAAAAATGGGGAAAGTGGACAGTGTCACTGTTCAACTAATCACTTTCGCATAAGGTGAAACGTACAACCCTTACTAAAATCGTTCTTATAAGTAGTATTTGCATTAGAGTGGTTGTACAGATTATTGAAGTATATTGAAACTAAAAACCAATCTAAGTTAGCCAACCATTCGAAACCTGGAAGCACTACTAGGTCGTTTGGTCCTAAAGTTGGACTTCTCAGGAGTGTTTATCTACTACCTTGCAACCTGAGGTTGGAGTTAAACCTTTGTACTATTGTAAGTCAGCTACAACGTAGGACCAGGCACATATATGCATCGGTTCAAGTTGCCATACCTCATTAACACAACAAGATGAACACCGGATTAATAAAAGTAGTTAATTCAGTGATGGTAATATATAAAAGAAAGATTACATATAAGGATATAATACAGGAAGAAAGAATTAGTTAGTAGAAAGAAAGATATGAAGTGATTTTGATCTATTAGTTTAAGGGAAGACAGAGAGTGTATACACCGACGTCATTGTGATCGATTCTGAGCCATATCACCATGAGTCTTCAACCATTGGTTACGATAGTCACGTGGACCCCAACCAAGTGGTCTGCATCTACCAACATGGCTCAGACTAGAAGTTAGTGACTTCAAGCACCCGAGTCAGTGCTCTGCTTTCACACAAAACCGAAGGTCATGAGTTTGATTTCCGGTTATATGTTTGTCGATCTGTACTGTTCAAGTGTCCCAAACTAGGAGGAAACGGTAGTCCGATGTTTTCAGGTTTTCAATGGTTGTTTAAATTAAATCACTTCCTGAATAAAATAATATTTCCCTTATTTGTATGTTTTTTTTATGATGATAACTATTACTTTTTATTATGTGTATAGTTTGAAATAATTTGGAAGAAACAGTTCATCAATACAAAGTTATCAGTATCGAGAAGTACAAAGAATTCACTGGAACATTCTGAAATATTAAAAATACCATTTCTTAGTCATTTAACCGGTTCTATATGGTGTGAATTCAATACGAAAGATACTCATTTACTTCATTGTATGAATCAACTTAACAATATCTCTTCAATAAATAATGATAAATTACATCATTCTTGGAATGGTTGGGTTGATTTCAACATTGATCATGAAATAGGTGAATGTTTCTTGTCATCATCATCATCGTTCACAACAGATGTTCATACTGATTGTTCATGGTATTGGAAAATTCTTCACTGTGAATCAAATGCATGTATATGGGTATCGTTATTACTAGACATTAGTAATTTACAAGATCAATTGTATCCTGTACCATATTTAATAAAATTGAAACCATCTTTACTAGACAATAGAACTTTAAATATTTTTATAAAACGTTTACCCAAAGAATCACATAGTACTTGTAATGCTTCTTCTAATTATCCTTATGACGAACCTTTTGGAACTACTGATTCCTCTCCATCAGAACTACATCATCATCAACATAATGATGAGATAAACTTACAATTACCATATTCAAATCCTCTTCCATTCGATACTGGAAAATCTTTAATTACTTCATTAGCTATTTCACCTAGTTCAAGTCATGGTATTCAATTATTTGTTGGTACCTGTTTTGGATCAATATATGTAAGACAATTGCCTACAAATTTATATGATATTTCATCCATTGACAGTTGGTTACCACAAGTAAGTCATTGTAATTTTGTACCTGATATAAGTATCTTACATTTAATCAGTCAGTCACAATGTAGAATCTGCTACGTATACACATCAGTTCAAACTGTCATACCTCATTAGAACAGAGGGATGAAATCATCTGACAAAATCCAAGAAATCCAAGCCATAACAAACGATTTTGAGTCATTTCAATCAGTCTCGCTTAAGTTTTGTACTAGTTGACAGTTGGAATTTGGAATGGAAAATATTGAATACGCTATAGTATCGCTCATTTACAGTTGAACCAATATTGTGTTAAAGCTAGTGATACTATTACAACAAAAAATTCAAAACTGAAGTGTGTGGAATGGATAGTTGTAACCTACAACTTAGTGGTTGAAAACGGATTGATTTGATCATCCCACTTCTCTCTAGAAGTTAGTTTTCGTGACTGGCATAGAATAGATATAATTCAACACTTGACAAAAAAAAGCATTTTATGAAAAGTAGAAATTTGTTTGACTATCAAAGCTCTAAACTCCGCCTGTATCTTTTCTCGAGTTACTGCCGTTCCAAAGCCTGAGAGGAGGAAAATGTTTGGGTATGGAGTCGTCATTTTTATTTATTTATTTGAACACATAAATACTGGTACAAGGCGGCACCAGATAAATATGCGCCATACAAATCTCATTTGATTTGTGTGAGGGCCGTGATACTGCCTGGGTGCTCAGACCGAAACAGTTGGTTTTCTTAGGGGGTCACACCCTGAGCCTTTGACCTAAAGGTTTGATATACAAGGCAGTGGAGCATCGTGAGGAGATGCAGTCCCATGGTAGCCGGTGACCAGTAATTGGTTCATACGCCATTTGTTCCTTCAGGATACGGGAGCTCATGTGCACCAATGGTTTGGAATCAGGTTTTTTGAGCTCTCGTAGGTGAACTCCCCGTGTCGACTAACCCGGTTAAAGTGCCGGACATTCACTTTTCGTCCTTTTAATTTCATAAACAGCAGTAATACCTCGAGAAGACTTCCCTGTTAGTGGTTGTATGCACGTGGCTATGTGAGAGCATTTCGAGAGGGAGAGCGGATTCTCTCCATTCTCGACCGTATCAGGGCATTTAGTCGGAGTTGGCCACCTCGTCCTGCAGAAAAATATCTTTCTAAAGAAATCCCAACCAGATCAAGAATAGAATTTTTTAAATCACATTTCAATATGATCATTTACATACAGATGTACTTTGAATAACTCGAACTTTAATAAATGTTATACCAAATTATTACATAATAGAAATATTAAGAACATAAATAAACGCTATATTAAACGAATTTCGCACATAATAGATACATAAAGTGAAGCTTGATCTATGCCCAACAAAAGTATCAAAGGTTAGATCACGGTTAAAAGTATGAGATAAAAGAAATAGCTGGGACAACTTAAGAAAAATTGATTACTGAAGATGTACGCAATAGTCGTATCTCAGTATCGACAATGTAATCTAGTGAAAAGATGTATATAATTTACAACAATGAAATAATTCTAGTAAGAAGCTGTTACTAATTGAGCTAACCCGTGTCGGGTGTGAGACGGTTCCCACCGAAATCAATGGAAGATGGTCGCGTAATGTCATGGATTGATTGCCGACTGAGTAATGTAGGGATTAAACGTTCGCGCATGAGACTGTAGGTGCTGGATTCAAGTCCAGCGTGCAGGATCGTGGGTACGCACCGCTGACAGCGGCCCCCACACTGCGACGAATCGGCCGTCCAGTGCTTCCAAGTTGTCGATGGTAACCTGACTTAAATCAGTTCCTGATTTCAATGAAAATCATTCTGATTGAGTAGTGGTGTAATAGGGTCTGCTGACCCTAACCATCAACTGTATATCGTAATCATTATTCTTCAGACTTCTTTATAACCCTCATTTAGCCCTAATAAGTAGGTAGACACTCTCAATGTCACTTGGGCATCGCTCAAATGTCATCCATAAATTGTAGTTTCACTAATCGAACTCCTGATCAACCTCAATTGTCCTTAACTCAACCGACACGGATAGTGTTCTTATGTACATTGACGGAGTTGTTGAGTTATGCGCCTAATACAACTGGCTTCGCAGGAGTAATTGAATTGATAAGTGCACGTGAATGTTTATATAAGGTTTTGTATACTGTTGAATTTCAATGTAATCATGAACTGATGAAAGTTAAACAAACAAATCTTCAGACAATCATTTGAAACCACATTCAGTTTCGGTTCAATAAACGTTTCTCGCATAGCTTTTTTGAACCTTTGTTTCAATGTTTTTATTGATGAATTAGTAAATCCTCATTACTTGGAGGGATCAAGACATGTGCCTCGTGTGCCCAACCACCCCATACGTCGATGGACAACGTTGTCTGATGTAGAGGTAGATTGAAGAAGGCTGGGGGCGACCAAACCACGACGTGGAACCTATTTATTAAGTCGTTGACAATTGGACTTGTCCATGTTAATAAGTGTAGACTACCTGGTTGGTGTCTAAGTGATTATCATAACCAGTGGTTAGAAACTTCAAATGAGGTGGCTCTGAATCGTCTTGAAATAACTTTATCGAGTTGTACTAATATGATATGGCAACTTGGACCGATGTACATGTATCAGATCCTGAGTTACATATGATGATTTCATCGTTAGATTCAGTTTTGAAATGCGGCTTCAAAAACAGTAACTTCTTCGGAACAGTCGTTGCCTTTAGTCTAATTTTTATTTCGTCGACGTGTTTGTTGACGAATTTAGCTCTATATCTATTCCTTCCAATAAGGTTACGAATATTATTCAATTCATCTTCAATAGCGTCATGAAAGCAAATCATTTTGCCACAACAAGTCAGGATTTTTACTGAGTTTCTTTTGCGGAACTGTAGAGCTATGTCTATCGTGAAATTTGGGATTTCGTTACTTATCCCTCTCTTTTATGTTTTGTCTAATCTTTTTTTTAATTGGACATCTAGAAATGATATGCTATTACTCTGTTCTTTCTCAAGTGTAAATGTAGTTGATAGACGAATGTTAATTATTACTTTGCAAACACAATGTTTGCCCGGAGAGAACTCAGTGTTGATCCCATAGCTACACCATCTAATGGTTTATAGTGTTTATTGTTAAATCGGAAGTGGACTTTCGTCATGCACCTGAAAATTAACTCTTTTATCAAACAGTTATTAAACTTTTTCACACGCCTCACCATTAGTTCACTCCAAATCAACAAACAATACAATTAACCTCAATACACAACCAGTGAATTCATAGATCAATGTTAATAAACGTACTTGTTTTAAGAAATATCTGATTTTCAAAGATCGTTTGCTTCATGAACTGACTTCAGCTAGCCAGCTATGAAGAACCATAGTGTTAGCTATCTGTTTCATGTTATTATGGATTAACAGTGTACTCACTTGATCCTTCCAGAAATTGAGGCCAAGACTTTCAAACCAATGAATTAATATCTTTTTTGATTGAAATCATGAGTCAGTTGAAGCTAGACCACCATGGAAAACCTGGAAGCATTGGACTAGCTTCAGTTGACTCATGATTTCAATCAAAAACTTGACAATCTCCACAACCCTATTCTATCAGTCAGTCAGTCAACAACGTAGAACTTCGCACATACGCACGTACATCAGTTCAAGTTGCCATATCACATTAACACACAGATACAATTGTCGATTCAAATCCCATAGTCGTAGAGTTTGTAAAAGTATAAGCAGTAATCGGAAAGACTAGGGTTTGAAGTTGTTATTCAAGGAGTATAATCTAGTGAAATAAATTTGGTAGAACACAAAGAGTGGATGCACCTGCTAATTATTCTATATTAATGTATTATTTGATAGCCCTAATCAGAATAATAAATTTGAACATATTTTGTAAATAATTCACCAAGTATAGAATTATGTAATCCAAATATAAGCTATATTGTTTGTATTCTGGTTAGTGTAACGCCATTCCTCACTTGTATTAGATAAAGCGGAGTTTGATCCTACAAGGTATTTGTTAACGGTTAATTAATTTAACCTCTAAATCATTAAATCAACTCCTAGAATCATTATAAATGTTGAATTCACTTGGTATTGTTTTTCTATTTATTAATCAGTAGTTATGTAGATAGCGCGATGGTGTTTGGAGCAAACAGTACTGAGTTTGAGTCCCAGAGTGAACATCCACTCTGAGATGCAGATACATCTAGATGACGAGTCCTATTACACATCTTTGCTTATAATGCTTATGGATTAAAGCAATATAGAGTCAATACACACAGTATGCACATATACCAATAAGAGACTGATCAATTTCAGTCCTAAACATCAATGGGAAGATTCAAGTAAAACAATGCCAAGTGAATTAAACTTCACCCCATTGCACAAGCAAGTGGTTATCAGGACTCAGTAGCTAAGTGGATAATGTGATGGCGGTCGAAGAGAACAGTACTAGGTTCGAGTCTCAGAGCGAAAATCAACTCTGAGATGCAGGTACATCCAGCCGACAAGTCCCAAATAGGAGGAAACGCATGTCCTGGATTCCACTGCTAGCCACTATCTATTTTTGCTCATTATAAATATTGTTTAGTTCTCTTTACTTTCTTAATAGTTCTGTAAATAATATCTCTCAGTCTGTATGTTATTCATCCTTTTTTCATGTATATAACCACATCAAAAAAACAGTCTTCATTTTTCTTTTCCTCATAACAGGATTATCAAGGAGAATCATCATTAAATGAAGATAAACCAAATTGTACAGCAAATATTCATAAACGATCAAGAAAAGAATCAACAAAACGAAACATGAAACATTCAAAACTGACTATTACTACTACTACTACCCCGATGAATCCTACTCAAACTCTTAATCATTCTATTCATGATGAGAATAATAATAATAAAGAAACCGCTGGTTTATGGGAAATTACCGGTTGGAAACAATTATATGGTCATGCTGGACATGAAATCACTAGTTTAATAATTAATCGTAATAATAGTTTAATTGCTAGTGGTGATAATCAAGGTTATGTATGTTTATGGGATAGATATCGCTTAACATTAATTAAAACAATTAATACTAATATTATTAATGATCATGATTATCAACAAAATGAATTCGGTGATAGTTCAAATAGTAGTCAAAGTCATAGTATCACTACTACTAATACCGGTCAGGATTACCATAGCATTCATGATTTAAAACAACCCCGTAGACGATATTCCTCTAATCATCTTACTGTGGAGAATTCCATACATAAAAGTAATGAAGATATACAAATGAAGAAAAAGAAGTCTATTTTAAGTAGTAGTAGTAGTAGTAGTAGTAGTAGTAGTAGTAGTAGTAGTAGTAGTAGTAGTAGTAGTAGTAGCAGTAGTAGTACTTCAACAGCTGATTTTATAAATATCAATGATGATTCAGTATTATTGAATAATTTTAAACGTATTGATGGAATATGCTTCAATTTAACATCCGGTGAATTAGTTGTAGCCAAATGGAATCATCCTAATTTTAATGGTAATTAACAATCCGATATTTACTTGTTCGTTTTATTATTATTATTATTTTACTAAACATCCTGTTATTTGAGATTCCATAACATTTTGTTTATGGTAACTGATGATTATTTGTTATTTCATTACTGTATGCCTTCTGTGTGCCCCCGAATGCCCTGGTACGGCCGAGAGTGGAGAGAATCCGCTCTCCCTCTCGAAATGCTCTCACATAGCCACGTGCATACAACCACTAACAGGGACGTCCTGCTCATTGTCTTCTCGAGGTATTACTGCTGTTTACGAAATTAAAACGACGAAAAGTGTGTGCGCAATTTTTCCACATGGATTGATTGAAGCGAAGATATGTCATGGCGTTTAACAGCCAAATGGTGTTCATGCAACACTAAAAACGGCTCGAAAAACATGACATTGGTCAGGCATTTACAAATTTACGTTCTTCCAATTCCACAACAGTTTCTATCGCTTTTCGTGATAGTTTCATTATTCATATTTCTGACTATGAAACTGAATAATGGTCCAATTAATCAATTTTCTTCGATCATGTAACTTTGATGATAATAATATGTTTTAAGATTTACCTGTATAAACCATTCAGTATATGACCTCGTTGAAATTCCACTAAAGTTTGGTAGATTTTAAGCAAAGATGGGTGGTCCTTAGTAGTGGAATCCAGGACTCATGTTTTGTCCTATTTGAGACTCATCAGCCGGACTTACTTGCACCCCAGAGTTGATGTCCACCCCGGAACTGTAAATAAGTACCTTTTGCTTCAAACAACGACACTTTATCCACTTACCTACTGAGTCCAAATCGCTACTGCCTTGTTTGATGAGAGTGATTCTTAGTTCATTTGTATTGATTGCTTGAATCTTCTTTATTAATAATTTCCAAGTAAGAAGAAACGTGCGTTATAGATTCCACTGCTAGACACCAGTCAACTCGGTTTAAAATGTTTGTGTACAAACGGCTGCATCGATGGAATCCATATAAGATGTACGTATACCAATAAGTGACTAACCAATTACAGTCCTAATAATCACTGAGAAAATTTAACCAACCGATAAAAATGAACTAAAGTTTAGCTTTTTTTTTCAAATGACATACATATCTTAACAAAGTTTTCCTTCATTTTAAGTCATTAAAGTAGAGAAATTTTGTAGCTCAGGTGGATGATTTTGATGGAGTTTTGTTCTTTAAGCTGGATGGTTTTGGTCGTGGAGCTTTTCTCGTTCTTCTGAATGATATCATCAGCAAACACTTCAGGTAGACGATGAAAGCTCTACGACCAAACCATCCAGCTTAGAGAACTAAACTCTATCCAAGTCATTAAAGTGTTATAAATAAATATGTCATCCTTGTGATTAATTAGCATATAAATTGATTATGGACTAAATTGACTCATTTTTTGCTGGTTAATGACATAATCATCAATTGGTTTCTATTTAAAAGGTAAACTAATATTTATCTGACTACTGGATCAATTGAACCATGGTTGCTAATATTATTTAACTTTCAACCATTCAATCTCAGGCTGGAACTCTTAATTAATTACTTACGCCTGTTACTCATCGTGGAGGAGCATAGGCCGCCAACCAGCACTCTCCATCTAACCCTGTCCTGGGCAATCCTTTCCAGCTCTTTCCAGTTGTTATTCATCCTGTTCATGTTCTTTGGCTTTCTTCTTTTCCATTTCTCTTCAGGATTCCAAGCTAGGACTTGGAACTCCACTCCATTTAATTTATTTTGTACAGATGAATTCGTATCAACTAGCTAACACATAGAAAGTATAAATCATGACATAACCAAGTATTTAAACTTATACAGGGTTGATGAATTTGAATAATAATTATCATAGACAAAAGTTCGATATAAATTGTAATTCTATACTTCTGTTTAAATTAAGTTTTAATAAAAATTTCCGATCAAATATCCACTGATGATACACTAAGCGAATTGTGTAGAACTAGATATCTCTTATAATATGATATAATTTTGTGATAAAGTGATTAAAAACAAGCTATGATGAACAGTCAGGTTATTGTTCCGTAGATAAATTAGTACTCATATGTTCATTGTAAAGATTATATGAACGGTAAACGGTGGCAAAATTTTGCGCGCGAGACCGATAGATCCTGGTTTCCAACCCCAGGGGGCGAGATCATGGATATGCACTACTGAAGAGTCCCATACTAGGAGAATTCGGCCGTCCAATGTTTCCCGGTTTTCCATGGTGGTCTAGTTTTAATTGAGTTATGAATTCAACTATTAAATTGTTAGATGAACCATTTATCAGAACATATTTCTCACAAGCATTATTCATTTGCAAATTCATTTTCCCATTCCATAAAATATATCAATCAAACATTAGTAGCATTAATCTGTCATTGAACTGAATGACAGATAACATCATACATTCATTTAGTGCTAATAATGAATCACTATGCACTATTCACTGGTTCCTTTTTTTGTTCATTTCTATTAATAAAAATTTTTTTAATTTCAGTCTGTTGGCTTGGTTTATATTCTTGTTCTGGAGTTTGGATAGCTAATCGTATTTTAGATTTTCTAGCTGAAATCAATGATCCATTAACAGATTCACTTTTATTACAAATCTATGATGATAATTATCATCCTTTAGTTCCTATGGCATTTTCAACTGTATCTGAAGGTCGAGGTGTGAATTGTTTATTAGTTGGTGGTCCAGGTGGTCGATTAGTTTGGTTGAATTCATGGACATTGGATACAATAAGAACATATATGGTAAGTGTTTATATATGTGGATTAGATTCATTCAAATTTCTATGATTCAATTTTTTAATTAATTTTTATGTTAGATTTCTATTTTCAGTATAGGGTTGTGGAGATTATTAAGTTATTGATTGAGATCTTGAACTGATTGATGTTAGACCATCATTAAAAACCTGGAAGCACTGGATGTCCTTTTCTTCCTGTTGCGGAACTCTTCTGCGGTGCTCATCCACGACCAGTGGAGCTAATCCGTGTCGGATAGACAAAAGTATATACCTCAGTACAATGGAGAATGCTCACGCAATTTCGTGGACTAGTTGAGGTTAGGCACTAACACCGTTGGATACCGGTCAGTTCAGTCGTCTAGAGGTTAAGCGTTTGCGAGCGATACTGAAGGCCCTTGGTTCGAATCCTACGAGCAGGATCGCGGATTCACACTTTTGAGGAGTCCCACAATAGCGCGAGACGGCCGTCTAGTGCTTCCAGGTTTTCAATGGTGGTCTAACATCAATCAGTTGAAGATCTCAATGAATAAGATTTCTATTTGTTTGAACATTACTATTAAACAAATACTATACATACTCCTTCAACATCGAAGCAGCACACACGAACCTCCCAACCGATGTTGGCCACCAACAATTGGAGAAATCAGCATGGCCATCAGACGAATCAAGAGTGGCAAATCAGCAGGACCAGACAACATCCCAACAGAGGCACTAAAAGCAGACGTAGCGGCAACTGCAAGGATACTCCACATTCTCTTCAATAAGATTTGGGATGAAGAACAAGTACCAACAGACTGGAAAGAAGGACTTCTGATCAAAATACCGAAGAAAGGAGATCTCAGCAAGTGTGATAACTACAGGGGCATCACTCTTCTCTCAATACCGGGAAAAGTCTTCAACAGGGTATTGTTAAACAGGATGAAGGACTGCGTAGACGCCCAACTTCGTGACCAACAGGCAGGATTCAGTAAGGATAGATCGTGTACAGACCAAATCGCAACTCTACGGATCATTGTGGAACAATCAATTGAATGGAATTCATCGCTCTACATCAACTTCATTGACTACGAAAAGGCATTTGATAGCGTGGACAGAACAACACTATGGAAACTTCTTCGACACTACGGCGTGCCCCAGAAGATAGTCAATATCATACAGAACTCATATGATGGATCACACTGCAAAATCGTGCATGGAGGACAGTTGACAAAGTCGTTCGAAGTGAAGACCGGTGTTAGGCAAGGTTGCCTACTCTCACCCTTTCTCTTTCTCCTGGTGATCGACTGGATCATGAAGACGTCAACATCTGAAGGGAAGCGCGGGATACAACGGACATCTAAGATGCAGTTGGATGATCTAGACTTCGCAGACGATCTGGCCCTTCTATCCCAAACGCAACAACAGATGCAGGAGAAGACGAACAGTGTGGCAGCAGCCTCAGCAGCAGTAGGTCTCAATATACACAACGGGAAAAGCAGGATTCTCCGATACAACACAGAATGCACCAAGCCAATCACAATTGACGGAAAATACTTGGAAGATGTAAAAACCTTTACCTATTTGGGCAGCATTATTGATGAACAGGGTGGATCTGATACAGATGTGAAGGCGCGGACCGGTAAAGCGAGAGCAGCATATTTACAACTGAGGAACATCTGGAACTCAAAACAACTGTCAACCAACACCAAGGTCAGGATTTTCAATACAAATGTCAAGACAGTTCTACTATATGGGGCAGAAACCTGGAGAACTACCAAAGCCATCATCCGGAAGATACAGGTGTTTATTAGCAATTGTCTACGCAAAATACTTCAGATCCATTGGCCGGACACTATTAGCAACAACGTACTGTGGGAGAGAACAAACCAGATCCCAGTGGAGGAAGAAATCAGGAAGAAGCGCTGGAAGTGGATAGGACACACATTGAGGAAAGCACCCAACTGCGTCACAAGACAAGCCCTCACATGGAATCCTGAAGGTCAAAGGAAAAGAGGAAGACCAAAGAACACATTACGCCGAGAAATGGAGATAGACATGAGAAAAATGAACAAGAATTGGATGGAACTAGAAAAGCAGGCCCAGGACAGAGTGGGTTGGAGAATGTTGGTCAGCGGCCTATGCTCCATTGGGAGTAACAGGCGTAAGTAAGTAAGTAAGTATACTCCTTCAAACTTAGATCACTCATGATATTAATTAAAAATTACCTAGTCGTGATTACTTCTATGTGCAGCAATATGCGAAGTCTAGTTATCAATTACAAAGAGAAATCAGTTTCATGTCATGTAGAACTGATGTAACTCTTTCCCTATTCATGAAGTTCCAAGCCCCTCCATTGAGTGATGCAGTATCTAGTGCTCTATGGCAAAGAACTGATCATTTATTTTTCCAAAATTCCTCATGTATATTTATAGCTTGTTCACTAATCAACCATAACATTATTGTTAAATTTTGCTACCGATACACTCAACCTGTCTTGTTAACTGGTCTGCCATAATGTCAAGTATTTCCACACTTCGACCGGAACAACGGAGAGAAGGTGCGAATTGCAAGTAAACATTTTACTCCAAAGTTAGTTTATGTACAGAAAAAAAACAGGAGTATTTATAGAGTTATATACGACCTTGAGATCCCGGAAATTTCTGGAACCATAACAAATATATTAACAGTATAGGTGAATATTCAATCAAAACTGTGAGACGTAGTTCTGTACTTTCTGGGGTTTTTCGAGAAGTTTCTAATCAACGCGGATTAAATAAGACGTTTATTAGAGTTTCTGAGCCTCTGAAGACTTCGACGAGGAAGATTTTGGTACTCCATCAACAATTATCTATTCTCTCATATACTTTAAAGTAAAACTGTTAACTTCGTCTACTGGTAGTATCAGTCTGAGACGATTCTAAATCCCATCATTGACAATAAAAACAACCCGTACTTTGAAATTCAAAAGTTAAAGCATCGATTTCAATTCATCTATAAGAAACAAATAGTGATTTACGATCTACAAGGTGTTCCTAGTCCGGGCTTCTGTATTATTGTTCAATACTGATTGATATCAAAAAGAAGGCTGAACATGGTCCTAATGTTAATCCATATATAGCCAACAGAACGCTGTACAAACTGAACGAACTGTGTTGGAACTTAATCAACTACTAATGATGTCTCAAATACAGTTCGATTGCTTCTAAACAAATTTAGATTTGATTAGCACATTGATCTATTTCACAGAGTAATTAAATGATAGTTCCTTGTTTCGAACCTCGCGGGGTACGGTATCGTGGATGCACACTGCCGAGTCCCATACTAGGACGAAAACACTGTCCAGTGCTTCCAGGTTTTCCATAGTAGTCTAGCCTCAATTGACTCGTGATTTCAACTATTGGAATTACCACAATCTCCACAAAACCCTTTCTGATAAAACATATTATAAATAAATATTTCCCAGGACAGTTGGGTATGTTTGTCACAGATTAGTTTCATTTAAGGTGTCACTGAAAACAAGGAAGGCAATGTAGGATATAACAGAAATGTGTGCATATCAAGGTTGGATATAGCTTAATTGGTTAGGGCGCCGTACTTATAACGCGGAGGTTGAGAGTTCGAGCCTCTTCTGGAGCACAGTACACAACATCAACCTCAGGTTTGTAATAAGTGTCTCATTTGGCTGAGTATCCTAGGTGTGTGTGTGTGCTCACTGCCATCTGCCTGCCTGTCGTGCACACAAGCATAGTGTGGTGATCGGACAAACAGTAGTTCGGTGCTTGGTCATATGTAACACGTCAGATTAATACCGTTAAAGAGGAAATCGGCAAAATGAAATACCGTACATAAAAGATAACAATAATAATATTAATTATTATTAGTGGAAAATTAATTATAAGAAATATGGTTTCAAAAGAATCAATCGAATTGAACAACTATTTCTTCTTATCATTAAAGTGTATGATGAATCATTCGAAAATTAGGATGAACACTTGCCATGAAATTTAGAGATCCTAGATTCCATATTTAATGGAGTTTTTATTTATTTATTTATTTATTTATTTGAACGTATAAATATTGGTACAAAGGGGCGCCGAATACATATGCGTCACACAAGTCACTTGATTTGTGTGTGGGCTGTGATATATTGTCCGGGTCCCCAGACCGAAGCTTTTGACCCAGAGGTCTAATCCACAACGCAGTGGAGCAACGTAAGGAGATGCAGTCTCATGATAGCCGGTGATCAACTATTGGTTCATACGTCATTTGTTCCCTCAGAATTCTGGAGTCCATGTAGAGCATTGGTTCGAAATCACGGTTTTCCTCCGTATCCACCAAGCCGGTTAAAGCGCCAGATATTCGCTTTTCGTCCTCTGAGTTTCGTAAACAACACCGTCACCGCGAGAAGTAAGTGAGTAGGACTTCCCTGTCAGTGGCTGTATGCACGTGGCCATATGAGAGTATTTTGAGAGGGAAAGCTGACTCTCCCCACTCTCAGTAATACCAGGGCATTTGCTGGGTGTTACCAACGCTTATACAACTAATGATGAAACAACAACTTTCAATTAATAACATGGTTGATATTGTGGTATACACTCTAAACAATAATTAACTATGAACTGAACTCTAATGTTATTATGAATTGTCGTTTGTATTTTTTGTTGCCTTTAACAGCTCCCAGATAATGATGAAAATGCACGTATAACATCAGTTTGCTTCGGACCACTGTTGAATACTACTACTACTACTACTACTACTACTACTACTACTACTACTACTACTAATAATAATAATAATAATAATAATAATAATAATAATAATAATAATAATAATAATAATAATGTGAATTATCATACAAATTCAAAAGATTTAGGTGAAATTTTATGTCAAGGTTTATATGTAACTGTTCAAACAGGTTGTTTATATCATTTTGGTCCTAAATCTATACAAACATGTCCTACTATAGATCAATTAAATAATGATAACTATTCATCTTATTCAACTAATGAACTGCATAAACATTCTATTGTACATTGGTTAGATACATAATGACTATGTATTTATTTTTATATGATTGTTGTTTAGAATGATTTTAAAGATTTTTATTTTAACGAACTTCCTTTTTTATTTGTAATTTTTTTCTCTTTTGATAAATACATATACGTTCTATTGTATCATCTTGTTCGTTCTTTGTTAACTTCTAATCTTAGCCATATCGATAGATGCAGACTACTTGGTTGGGATCCGCATGATTATTGTAACCGATGGTTGGAGACTTTGTGTAACATGGCTGAGAATCGATCACAATGGTGTGTAGGTGTATACACTTTCTGTCTTCCTTTAAACTATGAGATTAAAATCACTTCATATCTTTCTTTCTACGTACTAATTCTTCCTTCCTGTACTATAACCTTATATACAATCTTTTATATATTACTACCATTGAATTAACTACTGCTACGAATTCAGTGTTCATGTTGTTGTGCTAATGAGGTGTGGCATCTTGGACTGATGCATATATGTGCCTGATCCTATGTTGTAACTGACTAACTGTTATATTCTTGCGTACTACTTGAGTACTCGAACACTAGAACCCTTCAAGTCTCAAGTTAGAAGACAGAAGACGAATGAGAGGGAATTTTATTCCGAACAATGTCAATTATGGTACAAAACACTCAAGTATTTATGGTTTTTCAATAAAAACGAAATCATCATTACAGTCATCCAATCCGTATATAGTGCTTTTTAGCATTTGTTCAATAGGGAAGGTACACATTGATATTCGGGAATGTTCTTCAAAAAGATAATTGTATGGAATGTCTTCGGCTCGTTCTGAACTTCCTTGAGTTTACCTCGGGGTTGTCCTCACAGCTAAGGTCGACTTTATTATTGTTATATGAAGTGACAAGACTCCGTCCGGCCACCTTGGTGATCACAACTTTTTCTTTAAAAAAATAAACCAGTAGTCCTTAACGTCATGCAATATGATCCAGAAAAATAAATCCATATTCTACACTGAATGTGTACTTAAACACAATGTAATGATATTATACACTACTTGATGAATGTGAAAAATGCCCCATCGTAGATAGACTTATGCTTGATTGTTAATCTTATTTTTCCCCAGACACTTGTGAAGCATAACACTAGTACATAACAGAATTATCGAATGATTAGTGGCTAAGATTAAATACAAAGTAATAAGTAAAGATAGTGAAGCGGTTGATGGAGCTACGGACTTTCATGTGTTCAGGTGATTGCTTCTTGTATTTAACATATATAAACGCTTCTAATCTCGATACATTATGCATAAGAATAGGTAGACTGGGAGTATATTCCAAACTGTCATTTTAAGATACTGCAGCATATGCTTATGAAGTCATTGACTATTGTAATAAATTCTATTAATCAATGTTGCAAACTTTGTGACTGAAATCAAAAAGATTAAAAGAATATAGAATCAATAATTTGTGTGATGCAACTCAAAAGCTGTCTCACTATCCATTTACTAGAATTTCGATAAATTGGTGTCTCTATAGTGACTCGAACTATATACAGTTCCATTGTAAAACAGGTGGTCACGAAACTAATCAACCATATTTTCTCTACAAATGTATAGTAACGGCTTGAGTATTTTTATATTGTAGTTCAGTGACACTTTTTAAATGATCTTTCTTGGTCGTGTTTCTTTGGGAGAACATACTCACTAATCACACATCTATACCTATCGTGAGGAATAAAATTACTCTTCCATATTGCATAAATGGCAATGCACTTCTTATTTCGTTTGCCACTTAACAAGTATATCTAAAAGAGTAATATCGAGCTATGCACTTGAAGATGGTAGTTGGAACATCAATCTTGGGTAGATGAGTGAAGTAGATAACTATGTTCTCTTATAGTCATACAATTAAAGCACCTTTCAAATCCCGAAGTAGAAACCCTAAAATGGGTAATCTTAGGTTTTTGGGAACCGTAGCTAATAAAGAATTAATTTTTGTGATTTCCGACTGAATCTGCAGAATGTGGCAATGAAATACCAGTTAATTTGCCGCTATGTTAGAATTCATTTGAAGTCTCAATATTGCGGAAACATAACAATCACTACTCAGTTCCCTATGTTTGATTACAGCCCAAAATATGTGGTGCGGTAACAAATTACCCAACTGTTTGTGACATATGGAGATTAAAAAGTAAATATGAAATTTACTCGATGGTTGTTAGCTGCAATTTATCTTTTTCAGCAAAGGTTTGCAGTGGATTTAGCTATTCTAATACTGTCATGCATCGTAAAATATATTCGATCCATGAATCCTATCACGATCGTCTACATTTATTATAAAACACATACCAAGAGGAATACATGTCAGTCACTTTGGTGATGGTTTGACTTGAATTTTACACTATTTAGCTCCACAGTAAATTATAAGCTTTTAAAACTATGTGTGAGTGCGTGACACGTGCTAAATATCGCTAACCACCGTAAATCTCGATGTCGCGTGGAATAAGAGTAAGTTGGAGGTAACTTAGCTATGGTCAGAAACAAAAAGTGACATCACTTCATGATACTTGTAGGAAGGTGAAGACTATGTGAATCCCACGATTATATATATATATATATTTGTGACACGCTTTACATGGATTATAACAAACTGAGTATACTAATCGCTTAATACAAATAGTTAAAACAAATCTAACTCAGGATAATTTTACTACAATACGTCGAATGAAGCTTGACCACCGTGAAGAATCTGGAAGCACCGAACAGCCGTTTTGTCCTACCGAAAGACTCCTCAGAAGCGCGCACCCACAATCCCGCTCCGTGAGATTCGAACCCAGGATTTACGGTCGCTAAACCACTGAGCTGGCATCCAACGGTGTCAATGTCTAGACAGTATAAATTACTCAAAACTCACTAATGAGCACATGAAAATTATTATCAGAAAGTGAGTTTTGTGAATATTATAGTAGCATGGTTTAGGAGTCCCATACTAGCACGTAACGGCCGTCCAGTGTTTCCAGGCTTTACATGGTGGTCCGGCTTTAATCGGCTCATGATTTCAACTATTAAATTACTACAATCTCCATCTAGGAGAGTTGGAATACCCTCATTCCAAACCAATAGTGTACATGGGCTCCAGTATCCTGAAGAAACAAACGGCGTATGAACCTATTATTGGCCACCAGCTAGCAACAGACTACATCTACTTACGCTGCTCCACTACTTTGTGGATCAGACCTTCAGGTTGAAGACTCGAGGTATAGCCTTCTACGAAAACCACCTGTTTCAGTCTGAGCATCCGGACAGTATCACAGCCCACTAACAAATCAAATGGATTTGTATAGCGCATATGTATTCGGTACCCTTTTGTACCAATACTTATGTGTTCATATGTTAGCATAAGTAATTTATACATAAAACATTAATTATTTTCTTTTTGTTCTTTATTTACTAATTCTCTTTTTAAAATGTAAAAAAATAAAGATTAAACGACATACATTGAGAAGGAGAAATATGTACATAAAATGAAGATGAAGAAGAAGCAAAGAAAGAACAGAAACACATACATTTACCATACAACACATACACATCCTGATAGTATATTAATATGAATATACATAAAGAATAAGACAATCCATTGTTGAACAATTGAAAATCATTACACACACAAAAAGAAAATTTACTTAATGTGAATTGTGGCAGAACATAAATAATGAACCAACAAAAAAAACAAGAAGAAGAACAACAACAAAGAGAATCCTATTTTTGCTTTAAAAAGAAAAAAAGATGGAACAAATGGATAAAAAGCAGCCATGAAATATCAACTGTTGCTGAGAACAAAATAATAGACATTTTATGTTCTCTACTCTCATATAAGGATACACACACATTTACACATAATAATATATACATCAAATTATTATTATTATTATTATTATCATTATTATTACTACTATTACTTCTACTATTGCATAACATCTACATGGTTGTTCTTCAATGACAAACCCTATATTGGATAAATTGAAAGAAAAAAACAGAGAAATATTATAAGGATGCATAACTCATGACAAAACAAGAACTTATCTTGTTACAATTGAAACTCTACAGTACATTTTACCTAGGAAACTTGATGTTAGTCTTAAAAGAGAAAAAAAATGACAAAGTGTTATAATTTCTCTTATTACTAGTACTATCTAGTACTATCTATCCCTATTGCTTAGTAGTATTCTTGGACATCAATTCACTCGACAATTACCTAAATGAGAATACAGTCGAACGTTAGTATATTTATAGAGGGAGATCGATTGTGAATACAGTAATCTTGAGTACTGTTAGAGGAATGAGGGCAGTTATCACTTCCCAGTTGCTCACACCGTGGAAGGGTTCTTCTGAAGATACCTGAGAAGGAAAATGGGTTAGAGGTGATCTTAGTGACCTGAGAGCGTGACCGCAGTGCTCAAGGGACAACTGCTTGAGGTTAGTTACACATGACCTTTTTGTGAATAATTTTCGTGTTAGGTCCGTATTTGTTGATACCTTACCTCCGGACACCCTTGTACAGTCAGCAGTACGACTTCGTCCGCAGACCTTGGGTTCGCTGCTTTTAGTCTTACCGCTCTTCAACCGACCTGTCTGGCATGGTAGGATCTTGAGGAATGATTGTTCTAGCCAGTATAGCTCGATTGGTTCATCACGATAAGCAAGCCCAACCACCACTTCAAGGTAGCAGCAAGGATAGAGAGTATATTTATGGTTTTTACATTAGAAGATTCTATAGTCTTCTTCAAGTATCGACTAGCGCTGACTGGATAAGAAATAGCCAATCAGTGTTCATCAATACAATATTACATGGAATGTGTTTTACTCCAATCTATGTCTTGCTAACACGTTGTTACTGACTGACTAACTGATACGAGCATTTAAAAAAGTATGAAGAAAAAACAAGTCATCGAGATAAATTTTTAAATTAAAAAATTTTACACATACTGAATAATCATAATGATGTCCATCATTATCATTAACAGAATTATCTTCATCAATATGAGAAAGGAGTTCTTCTTCATCTTCTTCTAATCCATCATCTTTTAATATTGCTGTTGTTGTATCACCATTAGTAAGAATAATTTCAGTATTTAAACATAATTCTTGTGGTATAGTTACACAGACATGTTTAGATTTTTGTGGTGAGTGAAGATCATTTAATAAATTACCTAGTTGTAATAAACTTTCTTGTCTATCTTCTTCAGATAGATAATTACCCCAACTTGTACCAGTAGATTCATAAGTACGAGGGAAGTGTATTCGTGGTCTACCTCGTTTACCACATCGACCCCGACCTCTGCCTCGTACAGACAATGTTGGTGTTGATGACGTGGAGGATGGTAATATTGAGTTAACTGGTTGATTTAATAAATTAGAAGATTCTAATCTATATCGATTATACAGTAGTCTAGATGATGATACTCTTCGTAAATAACGCTATAAAGAAAATGAAGGGAAAAGAAGTAACAACTAATCAGTTATGAACAACGCCAGTGCCGTAGGATTCAGCATAAATATGATGCACATTGACAAAAATTGGATTTATCTTTTATTTACTAACTCATCGACCAGATACTTGGGTATGAGGATTAATGATACTATCCGGTTGCTCAAACCGAAGTAGGTGGAGTGGTGTTCGAACATCAGACTTAGTGGTCGAAAATCGAACGCCTTAACCATCAGGTCACCAATGAAATGACCTAAGAATTGATTACATTAGAACAGTTGTATTTGTCTTCTTTATTTCTCTTAATATTAAGTCGTGTTGTTCAATCAATTACCAATACTCGATTTCATTTATATCAATTAAACAGATACATACCTATCTGAGGTCATAAAATTAAAAATAGCTGACTGAACTTAAGTTTAAAACAACTGTACCAAGTGACATAGACTTGGTTGTGTTAATAATGGCATTGGAAATTCTCACAAAACTGAAATAATCACATTACAACAAAATGATAGAAGAAAAAGTTTGCGAATTCTTTGCTCGAATTGTGTTAGAAATCTACACAAATTCTTATAAATCCATATAAAAAGCATAGATCACTGTTTCGGGCGTAAGTAACAATGACAATAAATAATGCTGGCGACGTCCAGAATAAGTGTAAAAATTGAGAGAATGAAAAGTGAATGTCCGACGCTTTAACCGGGTTGGTCGACAGGGAGAGTCCACCTACGAGAGTTGGAAAACCCTGATTCCAAACCATTGGTGCACATGGGCTCCAGTATCCTGAAGGAACAAATGGCGTATGAACCAATTATTGGTCACCGGCTACCATCAGACTGCATCTCCTGAAGTTGCTCCACTGCCTTGTGGATTAGAATTCTAGGTCAAAGGATTGCGGTGTGCCCCCCCTAAGGAAACCACCTGTTTCGGTCTGAGCACCCGGACAGTATCATAGCCCACTCACAAATCAAATGATTTGTATAGCGCATATCTATTCGGTGCCTTCTTGTACCAGTGTTTGTGTGTTAGAATAAAGAAATAAATGCAAATCTTACATGTGCTCTGGAAATCGCATGCAACGCAGCAAGACCTTGACGTTTAGGTGGTCTTCCACGTGGTCGTTTCACAATAAAACTATGTGACATTTGTGCGTTCAAATTACCACGTTGATTGTAAATTGTACAGCCTCTTGTTCTCCCTCTCCCTCTTCTTCCTCTACGTCCAGTAGTAGCAAGACGTGAACGTTTACTAATATGAGCATATGAACAACATTTACAATTTTCATTATCTGTATTCCAACAAGATTTAGATGAATGATGATAACGTCGACGATAACCATAAAATGGTGACCTTGAGAATGGAGTATTAGTAGCAATCATGTAATTGATATTTTCGAGTTTTATGTTCATTTTCTCATCATTATCACTATTATTAGTAGTATGATATGATAGGACTTTAGCAGTATGTTCAGCAGAACGTGTTAAAATTACACGACGATATTGTTTACCATTTGCTATATTACAATTTAATAAACGATTTAATTGTACTTTACCGAATAAATAACTAGCCAGTTTAGTGCTGAAACTGGAAAAATTCGATTGTGCATGTAAACGTAAAATTTCCAAATCACGTATTATACATGGATCAGGTATAGTAGATTTAGATTTCATAAGATATGGTAATAATTCAATAGCTCGTGCAATTCCAGTCTGTAAAGCACCGTGAGTACATTCCTAAGTAATGAAAAATAGATTTATTGTTTAAAATAAACAAATAAACAAAGCATAAACATAATACAACACAGAATGAATTTTGGTTTACGTTACAGAATGATATATTAACTGGAGAAATATTGGAAATCACGGTGCACGTAATGAATAGTTGTTGACTGTCCTGATTCAAAGACTTCGTACAGTAGTCAATTGGTTACAATCAAGGAAGATATAGACACAGATGAGAATCTACCCAAAATGACACTCTACATTGTAACTTATGCCTTAGTTTGATATATATAGTCACTGAATAGGCCAGACACTGTTAAATTCAACCGGTCTCAGCAGCAAGCAAATACGAATCAGTATCCTGGGGTCGAACTTTGGATCTTTAGTACTGCGTGCAAACATTTAGCCTCTGGGTTACTAAACCAGGATCCTGGAGTTTAACATTAACAACACTGGATGTCGGCCCAGTGGTCTAGAAATAAAGCATTCGCGTGTGAGACCGGAGGTCCTAGTTTCAACCCCTGGAAGCGGGGTCGTGAATGTTCACTACTATGTTTCAGTCATTTAGCGAAACAGTGCTACTACTTACCATTGTCCTAACTTAATCATATTGGTTGCAAAACCGGTATGGTTAAACTTAATCAGTCGCGACTCCTCGCTAAAATTTTTAAAATCCATCTCGTAGTCTATTGGGATTTTCGAACCACGTCTGTGATGAGAATTCTATTCAAATTGTGAAATAATTCTCCATAAAACACCTAAATAAACTAAGAAAAAGGTTGAAGTAGATGAGTTTATGGAGAATTAGTTCACAATTTGAAGAGAATTTTCTTCACCAACAAATATCAGTTGAAGTACCGATTTGGAAATCGAACAGTTTGAGGCTTACAGTTAAATAAAGCATTGAATGCCTCCATTTAGATATGTAAATATGTTAGAGAGAATGAGAAAATAGACTATCATATGAATATTAAGTTTAGGAGACTAGATTGTTCTATAACATAATTTTATGCATATTAACTTTCTATAACGAGATACGTTTAGAATCTTGTAGACAGAGAGGAAGAGAGAAATAACTCTCTGAAATTACAATTCGGCCTGTCCATTATGATTAATAAAGCTACAGATAATAGTCCTTTGCAGCCATATATATATATATATATATATATATATAATCCAAAGTTCGATTAGATTCTTATCAACTCAGCCAGTCATAACGTAGAAACTGTACGCACGTATGAGAATTCACTACCTCATCAATTGATTTACCATCCTTACCTAGTAACCTATTCCTAACCCAAGCATTGTTTACTTGATAGTCCCAAAATGATAACTGTTCGATAACTGGAAATAGCTAACTGACTTGATCGATGGACTGACGGTGTCTGATAATAATTCTAGCTAAGCAACTTGTTTGGTTGTATTATTAGTATACGTGACATAATCGAAAACATACTATCATTATAAAAATGCTTTTGTGATTTGCAGAAACGTATCGTAAGGTGAAGAAAACAAATACATAGGTATATAAAATATAATTTTAAATCTTTTACACAGTAAGTACATACTATGCAGTTTTCTAGATGCTAGTCTGAAACTACATGTATATTACAATTATTCGGTCATTCACATTTTCGAAATAGTACTCGTGAGTCGTAGAGCCACCAGATGAACAGGAATGTTGTTTTCAAGTAGAGTATTTCAAGAAAGGAAGGATAACTCAGCCAATGAGAATGTGAGCTTACGCCGACCAACTTAGTTGTGTCTTGCATTATTCACATTAATTCATTAGTTAAATATATAATCATGGCTGAAATAGATTGGAACTAAGTAAGTGATTGCTAGACTCAGAGATGACACTAATTACCAACAATTAGTCTGAGTTGAAGACGAATGTACAGACTTCATAAGAAATGCTAGAAAAATGGCTGACATCATTAATTGAAAACTCGCTGAAATAGTTCGAACAAATTTCGATGGTAAAAATGCATATACTTCTGACTACAGTCATATTCTCCATCAATTTTCCTCTTTTATCGATTCACACTGTCCATTTAATTTGATTTAACCGATACATACAGTTTGCTGCAAAACATGGGGATTTAACACAACACACTTCTGTTTAATGTTTCGTATGTAGAGTTGTTATAAACTTATCTAGGTGTTTGGTTTTTAATCAAATATTGATGAACTCGAGGCCACACTCCATTCATTTGACATTGGATAGAAAAAATTATTTTTCCTGATAGAATAAACAGTAGCACAACAAAACTGTACGATAATAGTCAGCTACATTTATTTCATTACTAGTTTTCACGTTTAATTTATAAGAAAAACAAAACACAATTTACCTTGGCTTCTTTCGCTGTCAGTGTTCCTTCACCAGCAAACAGAAGACGTGGAATTGTCAACTCATTATCAGCAGTAAAGTTCACATTATTGCTACTAAGATTATCGTCAACAATAAAAACATCCTCTCCTAGTTTCATTTTCCGCTGATTTTTGGCATCCAAACCAGTTAAACTTAATGCATAGACTAACCGGTCAGCATCGGAACTACCTGGCTCCCCAGTAGTATAAGCGCCTAGAGAAAAAGGATCTTCAGACCAACGGGTCACTAAATAATACACTGGGTCGGGAATTTTACGACCTGATACTTCAGAATCAGGTTTGTATTTTCCACCGTACATTAAGTTTAATAAATCTAATATTATATCAACAATTTCTTTATCCGATCGATTAGCTGAATTGAGACCAGATCCTCCCCATAAATGAGCGCATAAAACACCCGGTTTGCCTGATAATTGAATAAATTGGATAATACTTATTTACAAATAAAAATATCTAGTATTTTTAAAAATTAGTATGATGTGTATGAAAGTTTATTTAGTCATATATATTACTGACTCAAGCATGAGAAATGTGGGCTACTGAGTTCGGAATCAGTAGTCCTAAGGCAACGTGTTTACTATGTGACCTGGCTTCAACCTGTAGCTGGTATTGCATGTACATCGTTAAGTCTTAGAATAGAAAACAGCTGCCCGTTTCTCCCTGTTTTCCAATAGTTACCTAACCGAAACCAAGTTATCGTAGAAAATATATATTTTGAAGATCAACCCATTTTGTTTAAGAACTGTTCTAAAAGGGAGGAGCTCGAACTTAGGATCCAGTCGAATGCAATAACCCCTAGACTCCCATACTACTTGCTTCAGTTTAAGTAGATGAATACAAAACGTACGAATCAAAGTCCATTACATGATGCCCCTAGACAAGTTAGGTCCGTGTTACCACCATAACCATAAGGTAATATGGCATATAATCGCCTCTGACTTTGTTAAATGTATACAACTAACATTTTTTGAGATAACACTCATAAATGAGACGTTAACCAAGCACGGATTGATGTACTTGGCTTTGAGTTGAATTTTGGTGATGCTACCTGGTTACCTAAACTGAAGTAGGTGGGGTGGTGTTCGAAAGTCAAACGCATTCACCACTGAGTCACAGCTCCACTGACTAGAGTGTTAAGAGAAAATACTTCGATTTTCTAAGACAACACACCCCGGTAATGAACAACAAATCAAGTAACTTTACCTAACAATTGCCAGCAATTCCAGCATATTGAACTTCATGAACTTGCTATTAACCTTATTGATAGTGTATGGTCATAACAGGATCGTGTAACATGACTTTGACTAGTAACCCAATGACTAATTTATATAGATAATACATTAATGTATAGTCATGACGACATGATTAAAACATGGAACATCTACTGTTCAACTAGCTATCTATCATAGATATCGAGAAGAAAATTTCAACCTTTTTTGAAAATACTGGGGAGAAATAAGAATGAATGTAAATTAGTCGATTTTGATATCAATAATCTTTCCGATCGCCTAGAATGTTACAAACAAAAGACATTGATAACAATAGATAAATAAAATTTAAAGGCAAATACAAATTGACTGACCGAAATGTTTACTTACCATAACGATGTAAATTTAGAATATGCAAACGAGGATCAGGACATTTGAGATGAGCTGCACCAGTATCCCAGAACACATGTTCAGGGTATTTAAAGCGTAGAATTACTTTTTCATGTGTAGCCGAACCTTGACTAGGCATACCCAAACGTTCAATAGCTTGACGTTTATTCAATGGTAATTCCGGATAGAAAGTGATTGTTGAGGACGGACTAAGACCTACGAGACAATAAGAAAGTTCCGAAGCAAAAATAGTGAACTAATAAAAGTAATTATAAGAAATGGGTTTTGTGGAGATTGTAGTAATTTAATAGTTGAATTCATGAGTTAATTTAAGCTAGGCCACCATGGAAAACCTGGAAGTACTGGACGGCTTCAAGAGGCATTTCATGAAGTTCTAGTGAGAAGCCATGACCAGCGGAGTTCAACCGAGTCTGTTGTGAAATAGTAACACATTGAACACAATGGTGGACGGTGGTGCAATTTCGTGGATTGGTTGATGTTAAACATTAACACTGTTGGATGCAGGCTCAGTGGTCTAGAGGCTAAGAGCTCGTGCGCGAGGCCGAAGGCCCTGGGTTCGAGTCATGTTCGCGGGACCATGGATGGGCACCGGTGAGGTGTCTCATACTAGGACGAAACAGTCCTCCAGTGTTTCCAGGTTTCCTATAGTGGTCTAGCTTTAATTGACTCATAAATTCAATTATTATTGAATAAAAGTAATTATTATCACGATTATTATAAATGCATAACATCACGACGCAGTGAATATTTAAGTCAAACAGAAATAATTCCGTGATGGCATTACGCTCACAGAATACTAACAGGTAGCTTCGATCATTTTAACGAAAACGAGAGAAACGTTTATATTTCTTGAACAAACTAGCAGTTTACAAAATAATAATAATAATAATAATAATAATAATAATAATAATATACACGAAATCCCCAAGCTGGACAGAAAGGGATAGATTCAAGAGAGATGCTGCTGTATTTGGGTCACGAAGAAGAAAATGCTCCATATACTCAAGGAGTTTCTCTGATGCTGTCCAAAGAAGCATAAAAAGAAATTACAAAATGGGAATCTCATGGATCCAGAATCATCAAAGCATCTTTCAAAAAAAGAAGGAAATCACAATAAATGTTATCCAAAGTTATGAACCAACCAATGACAGCAACGTCAATCAATCAGTCAGCTACAACGTAGGACTAGGCACATATGTGCATCGGTTCAAGTTGGAACACCTCATTAGCACAATATGATGAACATCGAATTCATAACAGTAGTTAGTTCAATGGTGGTAATATATAAAAGAAAGATTGCATATAAGCATATAGTACAGGAAGAAAGAATTACTTCATAGAAAGAAAGATATGAAGCGATTTTAATCTTAGTTTAAGGGAAAACATAGAGTGTATACACCGACTGGGACATGTCACCTAGAGTCTCCTGCGAAGACTGTCAACATTATACGGAACTCATACGACGGACTACAGTGCAAAGTTGTGTATGGAGGACAGTTGACAGATGCATTCCAAGTGAGGAACGGAGTCAGACAAGGCTGTCTACTCTCACCCTCCCTCTTTCTTCTGGTGGTCGACTGGATTATGAACACCTCGACATCTGAGGAGAAGCACGGAATACAATGGACAAGTTGGATGCAATTAGATTATTAGAACCTCGTAGATGAACTGGCTCATCTATTCCATACACACCAACAAATGCAGGTCAAGACAACCAATGTGGCAGAAGCCTCTGCGTCAGTAGGCATCAAGATACATAAGTGAAAATGCGAAGTCCTCAAATGCAACACAGAGAACACAAACCCAATCACACTTGATGGAGAAGCTCCGGAACAGGTGGAAGCTTTTACGTACTTGAGAAGCAATATCGATGAACGAGGAGGATTTGATGCAGACGTAAAGGCGAAGATTTGCAAAGCAATGACATATTCCTAAAGTTGGAGAATATGTGGAGCTGAAACTTGGAGAATTACCACAACCATTATCAAAGAAGTGCAAGTATCTATAAATAATTGTTTATGCACGATACCCAATGCCCGTTGGTTGGATACGGCCAACAACATCCTGCTGTGGGACAGAACAAACCAGATTCCAGCTGAGGAGGAAATTGGGAAAAGACGATGGAAATAGATAGGACATATATTACGCAAATCATCAAGCTGCATCACAAGGCAAGCGCTAACTTGGAATACTTAAAGGAAACGGAAAAGAGGAAGGCTGAAGAACACAATACGTTGGAAATTGGAAGTAGACATCAAAAGAATGAATAACAACTGGACAGGATTGCCCAGGACAGAGTTGGATGATGAATGCCGGTGGGCGACCTATGCTCCTCTACGAGGGGTAGTAGGTGTAAGTAAGTATACACGAAATCAGTTGATAAACAGTAAATAGTAGCAACCCATATGGAGTGCCTTGGTTATCGAAACGTTAGTTGCCGAAGTGAACTACTTAACCACGTACAACAACATATGAATACTATATTTGATGTAGAATGAATACAGGCAGTTGTAAGCTGAGAACAGATTTCACATTCAGTGACACATAACAAAAAGATAGGTAGAAAAAAATTATACAAAACCTGGCTCAATTCGGCATCCATTCAAACAACCAAACTTTAAATCAGTAGTGCACTAAGGAATCAATGAGATGAGACACTAGAGAAAATAATAGATATTTTGTATCTGTAATAAGATTTGTCAGTTGCTAATGCGCTATAGTTGATAAAACTACCAAGATACAAGAAATTGGCACGAGACATTAAACTGATTTACTCCTCACTTTTAAATTGAACACCTAAGAAACATGAAATTCGAAAGAGATCTAATCCATTCTAAACATTTTTGGAACAACATTTGAGGTTTTATGAACTCTGTATAATGTCAAATTCGCACGAAACAGAACCATGCTGCTTATATAACGTAATTTGTCCAGAAAATTCCCGAATGAGAGGTTACTATCTGAGAAATGAAAAGATGTTACCTCGAAGACCATATCTATAAACAAGATTAATGAAGACAGACAACTCCAACGGATAACACTTGGCGTAGTTGATCGAAACAACATTTTGCCATCAGGTTTTAGTTCAGAGCACTTAGTAGTCTAACGGACGTATTTAGTATGAGCTCTAGTAGGAATTATCGATTCATTCTTAACAATATACCTTCAATTCAACAAATGCAAGGAACACCAACGTGATCACCAATACTAGGACTTATTGTAAAAGTGATTCTGAAACTGGGAGCCTCGATTTTACCAGTGATTAAGCCCAAAATGTGGATTCCCTATTCACTTTTACTTGAATTCTGTGCTGGTGATGTTGATCAAAAGGATGATGAAAGCTCCACGACCAAAGCTTGCAGCTCAGAAAACGAAACTCCACCAAAACTATGGTGGATAACTAGAGTACCTGCAGATCAGTTGAACTGTTCATTAAAGTGTCTAACTAACCGCTCTATTCATCTGGCCCTACAAGTAGAAACCACTGATCAATCTTTTTCTACGACAGTCTCACCGACTGTTAATAAGTGTGAACACAGCCTTTTCGATCTTTAGACTGAGAAACAAAATTAACTTAAATGATTACTAAATAAAGAGCCTACGCAGTAATCATGATCAGTAGTGGGCAATAGTCAGTTTGAGTTTCCAAGTATTCATTAGTTTGTTCGAAGTTATCAAAATTGGCTGATGTTTTTTTTAACTTCCTAATGATATCTACTAATAACCTCACCCACTGTAGAGTGGGATGAAGATTACAACAGGTTATCTTAAGATGGATATCACTGTTATGCTCTATTTAGTGTCTAGATAGTTCCATTTGAGGCACAACTCCAAGATTGCAATCTTTTAATTAAGTTTGAATTGATCTTCCAGTTGTAAGTTCTTCAAGTCCAATGAATTATATGCAATTCATGTTAGGCTCTTCTTACAGAAGTGACGATATTGCTTGTAGACTCATTTACGATGGATTTGTATATTCATCTGACGAAACGAAACCTGCGTACTAAATTCCAAGCACCGAGCTGATCATAAAAGACCAACTTACAGGGTGTTCATTTATACCCGATTTTCTACCGACAGTATTAGACTGAAAGTTTGGATCTCTTATTGCATATAAATCATCACTAGTCGCTACACCCACAGTGATTTTTTCATTTGCCTTTGGTATCACTGAAATGTTTGTTAAAATACGGCACAATACAATCAGAGCATTTTAGTCCTTGAAGGTTAACATCATTTGGGGCACCTCCTAACTCGTTTGTTACGTTTTTGATGTCTTTGTTTTTAAAAAAAGGTGATTAAAATTGAGTGAAAAATAAGATATTACTTAAGAAAAAAACAAACGAGTATTTCGAAGTACTTAGTGCTATTTATATGTAAAATAAAACACAACTAACCTTTTAGCACACCAACTGGAACAGTAATAATACAATGTTTGGCTTCATATATCTGCTCTTCATACGAATCCTGTGTCAAATTATCATCATCACCATTCTGAGTTAAATGGGATTCCCGTTTCACTCTTGCCTTTATTAATATTCTATTATAGTGTGTATCATTATTATTAATACTATTGTTATCATTATTATTGATATTATTATTATTAGCAGTAGTAGTATCACCAGCTCTACTCCAATCAATTTCCGTAACTACAGCATTGTAGATTATATTTACACCTTTAAGCAATGGATTCAATAGGTCACTAAATCGACTAGTCACTAGGCGATCCTCCCAGCTAACACATACGCATTTAGCAATCGATGGTAAAGAGGACTTATCATTATTTTCTAAAGCGTCCAATTTACGTTCTGCCCAAGCATGATAAGCTTTACGTTGATCAAATGTAGGATAGGATTGTACGAGTTGAGCCAGTAAAGATGACTGATTTAAACCATGTTGTCCAGTATTTATGCCAGATTTTCCACCGATAATATTTGATTGCCATTTCGAGTCGGCCACTTCACATAGATCATCTAAAACGCATAATGGCAAGCGTTCTATAGGATTTACATATGCTAAATAACGGCTAACTATAGATAAGAATATGCCTTCTTCAATATGATCGCGAAAATTAGCAGAAGGACGAATTCCGAATTGAGCTTCAATGTCAAATATATCTTGTAAAGCTTTATCAAAAAGTTCCTAGATTGAATAGAGAAACAGAAAGCATTATACGTGTATATATAAAACCTCACAGAAAATAGCAAACAAATGGATGAAAAATGAAAAACCAATGTTGAAATAGTCAACAAATATTTTGGTAGAGTAAGGTTGGGTCAATATTGTTGGTTTCAAACGTTAGCATATGATTATGTTCTATCATTGAGTGCACCACTTACTTACTTACTTACGCCTGTTACTCATCGTGGAAGGGCATAGGCCGCTCACCAACACTCTCCATCCAACCCTGTCCTAGGCAATCCCTTCAAGCTCCTTCCAGTTGTTATTCATCCTTTTCATGTCTGATTCTATTTCCTGACATAATGTGTTCTTCAGCCTTCCTCTTTTCCGTTTCGCTTCAGGATTCTAAGTTAGGGCCTGCCTCGTGATGCAGTTTGATGATTTGCGTAATGTGTGTCCTATTTATTTCCATCGTCTTTTCCTAACTTCCTCCTCAGCTGGAAGCTGGTTTGTTCTCTCTCACAGTAGGCTGTTGCTGATGGTATCCCGTCAACAATAGATATTGAGTATCTTGTGTAGACAATTATTTGTAAATACTTGTACTCCTTCGATGATGATTGTGATAGTTCTCGAAGTTTTAGATCTGTATAATAGAACTGCCCTCACGTTCGTATTGAAGATTGTGACTTTGATATTGGTTGACAGACAGTTGTTTTGAGCTGCATATGTTCTTCAACTATAGGAATGTGACCCTTGCTTTGCCAATCCTCGCCTTTACTTTCGCATCTAATCCCTCTTGTTCATCAATGATGCTTCCAAGGTACGTGAAGGATTCCACATCTTCCAGAGTTTCGTCATTAAGTGTGATTGGGTTAGTGTTCTCCGTGTTATATTTGAGGATCTTGCTCTTTCCTTAATGTATGTTGAGGCCCACTGATGCAAAGGCTGTTGCTACACTAGTTGTCTTCATCTGCCTTTGTTCGTGTGTGTGGGATAGGAGAGCTAGGTCATCTGCAAAGTCTAAATCATCCAAATTGGTTCTGAGCTATCCATTGTATTCCGTGTTTTCCCTCAGATGTTAAGGTCTTCATAATCCAGTCGACCACCAGAAGAAAGAGGAAGGAGGAGAGTAGGAAGCCTTGTCTGACACATTGTGACGACGTAAAATGAAAAAGCATCAAACAATAAAAGGAGATTGATCAATGATTTTACATCCCCATCAATTAATATCTACAAAACTAATCAGACACTAAAATTGAATGACAAAATACATGATTCTAACACTAACTATCCAAAGTTAAAAGTACATAACATAATTCTGTAAAAATGTTTAGTTATCTAGTTTTCAATGCCTTTTATCGAAAAAAAGAAAATCTTAATTCTTGAATTTTAAGCTCAAACATTATTTATTAATTATTTATTTGAACTCATAAATACTGGTACAAGGGGGCATCAGATATATATGCGCCACACAAATCTCATTTGAATTGTGTGAGGGCTGTGATACTGCCTGGGTGCCCAAACCGAAGCACGTGGCTTTTTTGGGGGGTCACGCCCGGAGCCTTCGACGTAAAGGTCTGCTCCGCAAGGCAGTGGAGCATCGTAAGGAGATGCAGTCCCATGATATCCGGTGACGAACGATTGGTTCATAAGCCATTTGTTTCCTCATGGTACTGGAGCGCATGTGCACCATTGGTTTGGAAACAGGGTTTTCCAACACTCGTAAATGGACTCTCCGTGTCGACCAACCCGGTTAAAGCGTCGGACATTCGCTTTTCGTCCTCTCAATTTCGTAAACAACAGTAATGCCACGAGAAGGCAGTGAGTAGGACTTCCGTGGCAGAGGCTATATACGCGTGGCCATGTGAGAGCATTTGGAGAGAGAAGGCGGTTTCTCTCCACTCTCGGCCGTATCAGAGCATTTGTATTTGACACATTCAAATTTATATGGTAGATACATCAATAAATAAATAAATAACAGCCCCCATATGCCCTGGTATGGCCGAGAGTGGGGTGGGCCCGCCTTCTCTCTCCAAATGCTCTCACACGGCCACGTGTATACAGCCTCTGCCAGGGAAGTCCTACTCATTACCTTCTCGTGGTGGATGTGTTGTTTACGAAAATGAGAGGATGAAAAGCGAATGTCCGGCGCTTTAAGCGGATCCCAAACCAATGGTGCACATGGGCTCCAGTATCCTGCGGAAACAAATGGCGTATGAACCAGTCGTTGGTCACCGGCTACCAAGGGAGTGCATCTCTTCACGATGCTCCACTGCCTTGTGGGTCAGACCTTTAGGTCAAAGGCTCGTGGTGTGGCCCCCTCAGAAAACCACCTGCTTCGGTCTGGGCACCCGGGCACTATCACAGCCCACACACACACACAAATATGGTGTGGCGCATATATATTTGGTGCCCTCTTGTACCAATATTTATGTGTTGAAATAATAATAAATAAATGTGAAGGAAATATATATAAAAGTAGCAGAGTACAAACATAAGATATGATTAGGACATTAGATAGCAATGCTCAATAATTAAATATTAGTTGCGTCTTTTTTTTCAATTATCCATACATTAGATATGATTTACTGCTTTTACATAAAGATATAACCGGTTGATCTCATTAATACGTCATATTATCGACATGTCAAATAACAATCTATCATAGGTTATAATGGTTAAATTATTACCCGGTTCCGATTCGTGTAATTGGAAGCCAATTACACTATATGTATGAAGGTAAGTGATACTATTCAGCTTCCACAGCCCTAACAAGAATAAAAGCCTGCATCTCGCTACCAACACAAGCTGTGATTCAGTAATTAAGGCGTTTGACTTCCAGCCACTAATTACCAGGTTCAAACCTCGCTTCATCTACTTCGGTTTAGCCAAGGAGGTCGCATCACTTACTCTCACACTTACGTGGCTCAAAGCCAAAGACATGAATCTGTACTTGGCGACGAGTTAATAATAATAATAATAATAATAATAATGACAATCCATGATAGAGTTCATCAAATAACTTAATATATGTTCAATCAATCATTATATTGCTAAACAATGAGTAGAACATGCATGATGAACGAATCAATATAAAGTGTTGTTACGACTGTATTTTTTCGATGATATTAATGCATAATTATTTGTATTCAAATACTTACTTTGACTGTAGTGTCAGAATGATTACATTGTGTTTTAGATTTTGTTTTCATATAACGATCAACAGTAAGATGAATAACCTTATCAAACAGAAATACACCATCAGCAACTTGATCAGGAGTTATCGGCGAGTTAGGAGTAAAATGATTAAGCCATTTGGCTATTTCTACACATTCCCAACCGCGATATTTTTTGCACAAATCACCAGCAGTAACAGCTGTAGGAATTCGTAGCATACGAGCTAGATGAAATAATGGTTGGTCAGCTTGTCGATTTGAACAACCAATTAAATAGTTTGCACCAAGATCAACATCGATCGGACCAGAATAATCCGAATTAATTTCATCATCCAATTGACGATCAAATGATTGGTGAGCAGAAGGAGGAGAACGAGATGACATGGAACTATCAGAATCGGATGATTCATGTACTGACGTATTAGGTTTTTGTTCGTCAATATGGAAATGATAAGTACTGAGGTTATCATGATTGATATTTGATTGGGCATTAGAAACAGGTGCTAGGGATCGAGGAGAAAAAACACCAGAAGTGTACAAAACCTTTTAATTTAACTTGAAGAGTAACTAATTCGAAATTGAGTATTAGTTAACTTACACTGCAACAGTAAAAACAGTAGAGATCAATACTGATAGGAATACATGAGCAATACAATAGTAATAATACCGAATGGAATAATGTCTCAGTAGCCTTTAGGATTTCACCACTCATCTCTATAAGCATTTGCAACTGGGATGATCTCGGGTGCTGTTAGAGCTTAAACGTAGACTGAAAAAGCCTGCCCAATGATTGTAAGCAGTGGTGTGTAACGAAAGCAGAACAGTTGGAAAAGGCCGTAGTGATATGTGACAGTAGACAACTGTCCACTTATCAAGGAAACAGGTATTAAAATTACTACTGTTAATGAGACTGTCTCGAGGAAAAAACAGGACCACTAATCATTCACAATCCAGGAGATTTGACCTACGTGAAGAACACTCTAGAGAACAGTCCAACTGGCCTTAAGTTACCCATTATTTCAAATGACCTAGATGGTGAATTGATGTAAGTTCTCTAACCATTATTGAGATTGAGGCAATAAGCAATCTAAAGTAAAGGAGAGCAGCAGGGCACGACAGATTAACTCCTGAAAATTTTAAGGATGGTGCTCCAGGTTTAGCGGTTAGATTGGTAAACATCTTAGCTAGAATTTTGGAATTGGATGTAATCCTATCTGACTGGTCTTGATCGCTGATTGTTCCAATTTGTAAGAAAGGGCAAATATCCTCTTGTGACAATCGCAAAGGAACTTTCAGAACACCTTGAACCAGTATCTACGAATTTGAGGTTGTCAATCCAGACATATACGAATATATTAGAACAAATTGAAAATTTATGATACAACTTCGGCACCTACCGAGTGGAAACGATAACTTTAAGATAAGTGTGAACCTAAAACTTATCTGATCATAAAAAGTGAACATGTTGAGCAACTGAAGAAGTTCGCCTGCCTGAGTAACTGTATTAATCCTAGTGGAGTAGACTCAGCGAAATTATAGCAGGGAAACATTTCGTTGATATCCTATAAAAAGCATTAGTAATAAGAACGGTGAAGAACCGGACCCCTCATCATTGGTGGAATTTAGCTGCTGTTTCACGGTTATCAAATATGGACATTGGAGATGAACAAAATAAAAGTTTAGTTTAGAAAGTCTAGGCTTTATCGTCAACCCGTAATAGAACCATTAAGCGAACTATGTTGAGGCTGAAATTAGCTCTCAAAATAAGATAAATCGTATGGTAAAATTATAAGCACATATCACATGAGCAGGTAGATGACAGACAAACCTAAAACTCAGAAGAAAACTTATAAGCCTAGATTAAACGGTTAGGACATGTATTCTGTATTCTTCACTCGACAAGTTTGAGTAAACGTGAGATATACAGAGTATTAGAATCGATTGTCTGAGACAAAACAATAGTACATGCAATCACTTGAAGGAAACTGTCGGCTTTTAAGCTGAAAACATTGGTTACGATGACACCAAATAACTTTAAAATTCACCTGGATGCCATGTATACGGCTAGTCTATAGCCCAAACCGGAATGGTTTAGTGGTTAGAGAACTTGGCTACTAATCACGAGGTAGTAGGTTCGAGCATTCGCTTGACTTGCTTCGTTTTTAGTAGCCAGTTGGTATGACTACGCTTCAAAGAGAGTAGCTGAAGTTGAGAATCTAAAATCCGGGATTATAGCACATAGAAATATCAACCGTAGCCAGTAAACGTAAGCTACGATCTTACGGTAAAAGCCTATTATTAAAAAGCTACTTTTTGTAATGTTTTTGGACCGTCGATAATGTTTTCATTAAAAATAAAAAAATTAACATGCTTATTACAAGTAGTGCAAGTAAAAACAGACACTGAAAACAGGTATGGATTGTCAATAAAAGAGCAATGGTAGTAGAAGTAGAGCCAACCTACAACACCTGTTACTTAACTGGTAGATGTCAATTGATACAACTATTTAAATGAGCATATGTTTGAGTAGTTTGCTGTAGGAAGTATTAATATTAAGTGGCTAACAATAAAAGAACTACATTGGGTTTTTATCTTGTAAACTTGTAACTGACTTGAGTGCACAGACAACTCGGTCACGCTGCACTGTGGTAGTACACTTAATACTAAATAACTAAGGTATTTCGTTCGATTGAACATACCAGGGACGAACCCGTTATATATTAGATGTTAACCACATTTGTTTTGTGAAAGCTCCCTATATGAATCAGTAATTTAGGGAACAATAAACCAGTTTTAACTAATACTATCATACTTGCATGATGTGTTGTTAAAGCTTCGATGACTTTAAGGATTGGTAACCTGCAGTGAACGCAAAAATGTCACGGAAAACAATCCCAAGTTGTGGATAAAGCCGGGCTGATGAATTTTGTTAACTTAAGCACATCACGAATAATCATTAGTAGGGTTTTTACTTGCTGTACTACAAAGATTATACATCAGTACACTATCTGACTTTTAAAAAGTATAGCTATTACTTGGATGCACCATGCTTCCCAATCTTAGCCACAATTACTTCTAGATATGCATAGATATCGAAAAAACCGGTCTGTACGTCGGTTTGTAGGACGTTATGAAACCAAACTAGTGGACATCAGGAAAATGAATACATCATAGTGCAATCTAAACACGGGTCTTCAATTCTACAACCTAATGCAGTTGTTCCATGTCCAAATACGCAAGCATTGTCAATTGAATTTCCAGACAATTATCACGCTAATTAGATGAGGTCAGATGGCTGATGGAATTAAATCTCAAGTAAAACAATTCAAATCTCCGGCTAGAGACTCCATGTTTTGGATAATTAAGCATTCTGTGATTTCGAGAGAGTAAATTTACCTTAGTCAGGTTTAAAGAGTGGGTGGAGTTGAAGGTCTAGAGAAAAAGCTAAAACTGTGTGGAATGAAAGGAATGCAGACAAAGGCAGAGAGAACGAAGAGCAATAATAACGACAAATTCTAATATGCATGCGAAAACTAACTGAAGAGAACAGTGACCGTCTGCCTAACACTCGCATAACAAACAGGATGATCTTATAACTTTAACTCACCAAGCATAGGTTTATTTACTTGAAAGTTAGTAATGCCGCTCAGTTGTCCTAACAAAGGTAGGTAGGAAAGGGCGTATGGACTATTCTTTCAGGAATAAATGGAGACCTTACAGTCTAACTCCGGTACCAAAATGACTGTAACCCTAGTTGGTTTAGTACGAGTATCTTAAAAATATTTATTTTAACCCCTTTCGTTTTTCCTTTAAACTAAGATAAGTCATTTGCGACAAACTCCACAGACAAAGCATAGTGTCTATTTTCTGAAGAAACGTTCTCCAACCATTTATTTGTCAGTAAAAATACTGATGACAGTAATAATACAAATATTGGTAATGTAACTGGGGAAAAAGCGCATATTGGTTAAGCCATGCTTGCATTTACTCATGAAGCCTCTACTAGTAGGTTAGCTAACTTGCTGAATGATGATATTCTCCTCTTCAAGTTAATACTATCTAAAAATGAATAAATTGTAAAACTAAGAGAGGTTACAGTATGGAAATGATTTTATTTAAGACCATACCCACCCTTATTAGCTAATGAAAAGAACTTTTACATTTAGTAGTGGAATAAAAAGAGAATAAGATCGCAAATTTTGAGACGAACATCTAACTTCGCATGGTTACATTCAAAATTATAAATATTACACTAAAAAGACGAACAATTAAGCTAGTTAATGCATCGTTTACTAAGAAAATACGTGGTGTGTCGAAGTATCCCGAAGTACTGCAATCGTCCACTGAGATCCATGGCTAAAATGCAATTAGTAAACCAGAATTGACAGTTACTAAGACCATTAATGTAGAATAAATAACTGCTACTTGACTGATTTTGGATAGGCGCATATGTTTGTGCAATGACATACCAAAATATGTGGTCCTTTTCTGTTGCTGCTTAGTCGAGTTTTTTGATAAATTTATTACGAGAAGAAATTCTCTTTACACACGTATAAAGTGTCAAACAATGTATAGATTACATACGTATTTCTAAAAAAGTTTAATTTTTATTTTTGATTACTGGGGCCTGGACCTCAGTTCAAATTTAGATTTAAGTGTAACCAGTAAGACTGCTATTTACTACAACTGCAAGTATTCTGGATTCTATCTATGATGAGCTAATAACTAAAGTTCCTGGTCGTTTATTAATTACAATTAATTAACCTAATTCTTATTTATATTGTGAAAATAGAATTTTGTAAATGTAAGAAAACTTAATTTTAAGGTATTAATTAATCTTTAATTATGCAATGTTAACAAAACGAGAAAACTTACTTGATAATGAGGGTAGGCGCACGCTATGTATTCGGCCACCTGGACGATTACGTGCCTCCAACACTAGAACACTATATGATTCACGAGTGAGTAGGTGAGCAGCTCCCAGTCCAGATATACCTGCACCGATAACAACCACATCGAACATGCTTGTACTAACGGTTAGTCAACCAATCAAACGAAGACCAGTGACTTACTAGGCCCCACTGACACGGGGAGCAGGTGCGCGACAAATTCAATTTTGAATTGAACTAGCACGAACCATTATGCCACCAGCTGTTGACCAATAAGCCACATGGAGTAGACTTCTTCGACTGTTCTTATGTATTGAGGAATTTTAGTGTGCAAGATTAAATGAACCCTGAATGTATTTTTCACCGCGTTCTGAAGATATTGGCAGGAATTGTGTGTACCAACCAAATCAAGAGAATAACTGGCTGTAGCGAAGTAAAACCATAAGTTAACGTGAGTCACGAATATTTAAGATACTTCACTGCTAGTATCACTATAGTAAAAACTATCACTCTCAAATGACTAAATTGTTAATGATCTTCATAATTATAAGTGGTAATATAATTTACATAAGAAATTAAATGTCTTTAAAGTTGGTTTCTTCCTCATGTCTAGTGCAATGAATGAAGTCGCGGTATTTCAACTGTGAGGCTACGTTACTAAATCAACTCTCTGCACTTTTGGTGATATATTTGAACAGTAAGGTGCAAGTCCGAAGGTCCTCATCACATGCAATTTGTCAGCCCCTAAACATTTTTTTTAAAACCAGAACACGGCATTCTGTGCGATAGTACTTAAAATCTTCAAAACTTGGGACCTCGAATCAATGAGATGATACTTATCTAGTCGCCAGGCCTATAAGCACGGAGGAACCTCGGGTTAGTTAGTCTAAATGTCGAGTAGAACACAGTGTCCAAGAGCTCCAACCTCAACAACCCTACATGAATTCTCTCAATCGTGTGGCAACAAATAAATCCATTAATTTACTGACGACTAGCCTGATCGAATTTCAACATGAGGTTGCATCCTTGTTAGTCTTAGTGAGCTAGCTCACATCATAGTGACTGCTTATAGTCCCTTCATACCCATATGTCTAAGTAGGTAGTCTTAACTACTGTAGTTTTCAGTCCAAAGTCTACTCTGTAAAGTAAGTTGCTATAAGATGTGTCGAAAGTGTTCTCGAAACAGGGCAAATTTAATGAGGCTTCCCATAACCATAAGTTAATTCAATGTCGTACTACTTTAATGAATCCTCACTGTATTTTAATTTGCATAATAGGTTCCGCCTTGTTCCAAACTTCGAAAATCATACATTGACGTTTATATATCAAAATAATATCTGAAAGATTGAACATTTTCGATCACAAAATAAGAAGACATCTCTGGGTGATGTCGGTGTGGTCTGTAAACGTTTCGTTCCGGAGCTACTGAAGCCATTGTATGAAAGATTAGTACATAATCAATTTCCATGAACACATTTTGAACATCCATAAAATAATCCAACACATTTTGTTGGGACGCAATTCTGAGCTTAACTGACACGAATGATATATTACAAAAAACTGTCTAGTTCTGAAGTATGACCTAGATATTATATAGGTAATTTCGCAAGTATGGGGATACTGATTTCTGCCGAGTTCACAGCAGATATGCAAAAGTGGTAATCATCCATGGGCATCATGAAAACATATCTCCGACAGCAATGGTTTCAGATGATTTTGAAATATCAGTAAATAAAATCAAGCCAGTTATCACGAAACAAGCTTTTTGTGATTAGTGGCAATACTTTACGGACGGGCAAAAGGAGTTCAGGTTATGAAACAAAGCAGTCGTTTCTGGGAGGCATTAGGTCTTCGTGTTGAGTTCTTAAAATAAATGAAACAACTCTGAATCTTATCTAAACGCCTATCAAGTGAACGTACCCTTCCCTAATAGAGTGATGACAGCAGTGATTAATTAATGAAAGGTATAAAAATCATGTGCGACTAACATGAGCTAACCAATGCACATCGCGGGACTGACCCATGCCCCAATCGGTCGCTTCTCGTGTAGCATGGTTTCATCCTCTTCGTATCTGAATAAATCACTTACATGGTTAGGTTCTATCTGTTCTTTAGGTGAGGTATGGTAGCAGGAGTGCCTGGCCTTTGGGTTAGAGTTGGAGTCATGGTATGACGTCCGTATAAACTTGTGTAGCTTATATATAACTATAATCCAGTTCAACTCTGATAGATAGAGACTATTAGCCTTATGCAATAGGGAGGCGCGATGTATCAACTGCGGTTCAACACCCACAATTATCCAAGACGACAGGAAGCTGTCACTTGTGGTGCTCGTAAGAAGCCGCATGACCTACCTAAGGTATCAGAGAACCATAGGATTTAATTTTAAGTTCTTTTTTGTATGCTTTTGTCTAAATTCGTCTATGTGGGCGAAAATCCTTTGATAGATACATGTGGCGTTAAGTGAATTTCCAAAATAAATAGTTCTGTAAGTTTCTGACCACATTAGATTTACTGAGCACACCAGCTGAAGGCTATTGACCACGAATCCGCACCAGATTACCAGTGGATACGCCGTGCTACGCATATCTTGCAGCTGTTAGCCAGCTTAAACAAAACGCTTCTCGACATATCTTCGAACCACTTTACTTCTGATTTGAATGGTTTGGCATACTTTGATTATAAAGGTGTCATGTGTAAGGGCGTTGTCAAACTCTGAATACCTGTGGCATCTCTGTATTTTTCATAAACCAATGGCGTTTGTCTAATCCTTGATTGTAAAATCATTCTTGTTACCTTCATTATGTATTCCGTTTACTTTTGTAGCGGTAAATAAATCCCCAAAATAAATAGCTCTGTAAGTTTTCGACATTGGATGCTGACCATATGTTTTAGTGGACTCATCTAGCTGAAGGCGCTCGGTCAGGCATCCGCACCAGATCACGTGTGGTAACGCCGTGCTCAACATCAACCGCAATCGCTAGCCAGATTAGATCAGAGAATTCCGATATATTGGTCATCGCCAAATATACTCTTCCGATCTCCTCGACTCTGTCTTTTGATTTCTCTTGGTGGGAACGAAATATATTAGAAGGTGTTACTGGTAGAAGCGTTGTCAAACACTGAATACCTGTGACATCATCATTGGTGAGCCCGACGTGATCTGGTACACCTAATTGCAACTGTGAGTCTGTTCCTTTTTGGGATTTTTATATGTCATTGCCTTATTTTTTTATTTTTTTCAAACATTGTGATTTTTTTTTCGTGTTTTTTCCTGGATATATATATATATTTTCCCCTCGTTCATTATCGTACTTCATACTTCATCATGACTGAACAGACACCTAAAGTACTCAAGCTTAAGACTTTGTCCCCACCTTCGTTTCAACTGATGCCTTTCTGGCCCGACAACATCGAAGCCTGGTTTTGCTACGCAGAAGCCGACTTCTCCGAGCACGGCGTGATCGACACACGTGCACAATTCCTCGCAGTAGTCAAGGCACTACCGCGCGAATTCAACAGGTACGTAACACGTATGTTTACTAGTGATGTTTCCGATCCTTACGAAATCTTAAAACGCTCGATTCTTAAACGAGGAGATCTAACCGATCGACAAAGGTTAGATCAACTCTTCAATAACATCGACCTGCAACACGGTTCTGCGACGGACATGTTGCAACGGATGAGAGAGGTAATAGGCCCAAGAACTTTCGACGAAGGTCTATTCAAACAACTCTTCTTGTCAAAACTTCCCCAACAGGTGCAAGCAGTTCTGGTCTCGTTCCAGAACAACGGCTTAGACGAGCTAGCTGCATCTGCCGACCGCATTTTAGAAATTACAAAACCTTCTACTACCGAAGTTTTTTCAGTCAAAGAAAGGCCTCAAACGACTCAGAATGATATAACCGACTTATGTCACACACTCACGCGTTATCTTGGTCTTCGTACCGACCGTAAGAGATCGCGCACCCCACGTAGAAGCATTTCACGTAAGCGATCTGTCTCTAGGCCACGAGAGACAGATAACCCCGACTGGTGCTGGTATCATAACCAGTATAGAAAGTCTTCCAGAAATTGCAGAAAACTCTGCAATTTTCCCAACACGAAACCGAGTGACTCGAAAAAGAACTCGGGAAACTTCCAAGCCGGCACGCGTTAACGGCAACCGTAGCCGGCGAACAAAGCCGTCTGTTATTCGTCACAGATGTGACAACGAGAGTTCGCTACCTCGTCGACACTGGCGCAGAAGTTAGCGTTCTCCCAGCAAATCCTAACGACCGACTACACGAATCGACCCTAAACTTACAGGCGGCAAACGGAAAACCGATCGCTACGTATGGCAAAAGGTACGTTTACCTTAACGTGGGTTTACGCAAACCCATACACTGGATTTTCGTTGTTGCAGATGTTTCTATGCCAATCATTGGTATGGACCTTCTACAACACCACAATCTGATCATCGATACGCGCAAACGGAGGCTAGTAGACGGGAACACTAATTTGTCCGTTTGCGTAACTTCTTTTACTGGTTGTAGAGTATCCCCAGTCACAGTTAAACATATGATAGACCCACTCTATCAACCACTACTCGATAAGTACCCTGGGATACAACAAACTCAACCGAAACTACCGTGTGTAACCAGCAACGTTACACATCACATCACGACTACAGGACCACCTGTATTCTCTAAAGCACGACGACTAGCTCCTGAAAAGCTAAGGTTAGCGAAAAACGAATTCGATCACATGATGGACTTAGGAATCATACGACCGTCAAGTAGCCCATATGCATCTCCGTTGCACATGGTCCCTAAAAAGGACAGCAACGATTGGCGTCCAACTGGTGACTATCGGCGATTGAACGCGAAAACCATTCCCGATCGTTACCCGTTGCCTCACATTCATGATTTGACAGCTACCTTGAAAGGTACAACTGTCTTTTCGAAAATCGACTTGGTTAAAGCGTATAACCAAATCCCTATGGCTACTGACGACATACCGAAAACAGCTATCATAACTCCTTTCGGACTCTATGAATTTTTGCGAATGCCTTTCGGTCTAAGGAATGCTGCTCAAACATTCCAAAGATTCATAGACGACGTTTTTCGAGGTCTCAACTTCGTACACGCGTATGTTGATGACTGTCTAATCGCAAGTCCGGACAGAGAAACACATCTCAAGCATCTGGATCTTAATTTCGAACGACTTCAAAAACATGGCATTACTGTAAACGTTCAGAAATGCCAATTCGGAACCGACTCATTAGACTTTCTGGGACACACTATCGATACTCAAGGTATCCGACCCCTTAGAACCAAAATGGCGGTCATTCTGGATTACCCAGAACCGACCACCGTCAAGCAATTACGCATGTTTAACGGCCTCGTAAGTTTCTATAGACGTTTCATACCCAAATGCGCATTACTTATGAAACCTCTGACCGACCAACTTCGTGGAAATGCGAACTCGATTAATTTGGACGACACCGCACGAAAAGCATTCTCCACAGTTAAGGAACTGATCGCTAAAGCAACAATGCTCGCACATCAGGACACCCGAGCACCCATTAGCATCGCAGTAGACGCATCCGACTCGGCAATCGGAGGGGTCTTACAACAGTGGGTTAACAACTCAAGGCAACCTTTGGCATTTTGCTCTAGAAGGTTGCTAGACACCGAATCTAGGTACAGCACATTCGGTAGGGAACTCCTGGCTATGTATTGTGCTGTACGGCATTTCCAACACTACATCGAAGGTCGTGAATTCACTCTTTTCACTGACCATAAACCGCTCACTTTCTCGTTAAGCTCTTCTTCGGACAAGTACTCACCTCGTGAGTCTCGACAACTGGACTACATTTCGCAGTTTACTTCAGATGTTCAACACATCTCTGGAGCAAACAATGTAGTTGCAGACGCTTTATCTCGCATAACTTCCTTGAACAGTTTCCAAGGAATCGACCTTCTTAAACTCGCCGAGCTTCAAAAAGAAGACACTGATCTTCAGCACGAGTTATCGTCCACAACCCTTAAACTACGCATCAAACAGATGGGAACAGGTAAGGAAACCTTACTTTGTGACACATCTACAGGTAGGGATCGCCCAATCGTGCCGAAACATTATCGACGCAATGTCTTCAACACATTGCACAAACTTTCTCATCCAGGTATTCGTGCAACCATCAAGCTCATAGCGGAACGCTTTTGCTGGCCTGGTATGAATAAAGACGGGAGGGAGTGGCACGCTCCTGTGTAAGCTGCCAAAAATCTAAGGTTATCAGACACGACAAATGTCCCTTGGGCTCTTTTGAAACTCCCGATGCTCGTTTCGACCATGTTCATCTGGATTTGGTAGGACCTTTACCAGATTCAAATGGATACTCTTATCTCTTAACCTGCGTTGACCGTTTCACTCGATGGCCAGAAGCAGTACCTATGAAGGACATCACTGCTAAAACAGTGGCCCGCACCTTCGTCGAACGATGGGTAGCAAACTTCGGCTGCCCTTCAACCATCACTACAGACCGCGGACGTCAGTTTGAATCTGATCTTTTCCGTCGTCTGACCACACTTTTAGGAATCACTCGATTCCGAACGACCGCCTACCATCCACAAGCAAACGGGTTGGTAGAACGTTTTCACCGACAACTAAAAGCTTCACTTTCGGCTGCAAACGTTTCACAGTGGACCGACGCTCTTCCACTTGTCTTACTAGGTATCCGCAATGCAGTGAAAGCTGACATTGGATACACTGCGGCTCAACTCGTTTATGGAACGACACTTCGACTTCCGGGAGAATTCGTGGATCCTTCGGCCTCTTCAGTGAACATGGATCTAACCTCCTACACGAACAGGCTTACAAACGCAATGCGTTCAGTTAAACCTACTTCCATTCGATCGCAATCAACTGATGTTTTCGTTCGACCTGACTTACGATATAGTACACACGTTTTCGTTCGTCGAGACTCGCATCGACGACCATTCGAATCAGCATACGAAGGACCCTTCAAAGTTCTTCAACGTGAATCTAAGTACTATATAGTCGATAAGAACGGAACAAACGATAGCATCAGCATCGATCGCTTAAAAGCAGCGTATTTAGAAGGAAATCCTATCTACGTGGATTTTCCTTCCGTACAATCGAACGACACGACTCCAACACTTACAATACCTCATCCGACAACCAACACACACGATGATACTTCGACAGTATCCGAAAATAAACTTAAAACGACGCGTCCCGGAAGAAGGGTGAGATTTCCAGAACATTTAAACGACTATTGCACGTAAGGCACTTCTCGACATTTTATATTATTTTAAAAAAAAAACAATTTTAATATGCTTATATATTTTTATTTCTATTAAAAAAAACAAAACAAAAAAACAATTTTTTTAACGCTATTACGTGTTCATGAGTTTATTTTCCATTTTTTTCCGCCGACATTGTGTTTTTACGCACATACGAGTGTATTTTCGACATGCACTTACATTTTCTTTTTTCTTTTCCAGGACGGCTGGAAAAGAACGATGACGTTTATGAGGATCCGAAATTTTCATTGTACATTTTCTTTTTTTACTATGTTGTACCTCCGTCCCATATAGTAAGGAAAGACGACCAGACGCTGCTAAATTTAGTAAGCTATCAGAAGAGTGTTTACCAACGACAAACTCGTTGGGTTTAAACTTCTGGCTGGCCACGTCTTAGGGTCGTCACTGCCCCACTAGGGAGGGAGTGATCTGTAGCGGTAAATAAATCCCCAAAATAAATAGCTCTGTAAGTTTTCGACATTGGATGCTGACCATATGTTTTAGTGGACTCATCTAGCTGAAGGCGCTCGGTCAGGCATCCGCACCAGATCACGTGTGGTAACGCCGTGCTCAACATCAACCGCAATCGCTAGCCAGATTAGATCAGAGAATTCCGATATATTGGTCATCGCCAAATATACTCTTCCGATCTCCTCGACTCTGTCTTTTGATTTCTCTTGGTGGGAACGAAATATATTAGAAGGTGTTACTGGTAGAAGCGTTGTCAAACACTGAATACCTGTGACATCATCACTTTCATCTGAGGATGAAATTCTCACCACTTATTTCAAATTTAGTCTTGATTTCTCCATACCTAGCTATTATTTATATGATTCAGTAAATCATAGTCCTCTTCGTCTACTCGACAACCGCCATCTTGATTTCTCCAACTTTGATTTGTGTTTGTTATAACTGACTCCTATCATTAATCCATGGATGACAGAACAGTTTTCTTTTCTCATCAGGAATTCCCTTCTTTGAAAAGTATATGATCCTCATTGCTGAATCCTTCGATTACGTGAGATTTTACAGCTTGGTCGCTCAAGTTTGTACCAATAGCCGACTGCCTGCATTCAGATGAGAGAATAGTCTAATCATAGACAGTCAGAATTATTCCTCTTCACCAGTCAAGACTCATTTTTTAACAACCATGACATTACACATTTTGTCGAGTAGTTTTGTGCTGTATGTTCTGGTAGCACTATTGGGATAGATATATACGCTATCCCACTTAGGAGAATAGAAGTATCTACGGTTCATATGAGGCTGTATAGAATGAAAGCTAGAAATGTTGGAATGTTATAGTTATTACTCTGAATATGATGATAGGATTAATCATCCCATATAGTACTCACAACTTACCGGGCGTTTCCTCTAACTTTAATATGAAAATATAATGTCAATAAATCCATCCTAGTGTTCTGGCATTGAGCACCATAGGAGACATTTCAAGTACTTCTGAGTTCGTTTTTGTATTTAAAGTTCCTTTTGTATCCCCATTTGACCTATTCAGATATAACGCGTGATAGTGCCACATTGGGAAGTTACATCCAGCCTCCAACCACCACATTCTTTTGCACTGAACAGACTAACATTTTAATGGTCCCATGAGAGTCAAGCAAACGGCCAATTTTGAGTCCTTATGGTCTAATTTTTATTTTTCTCTTGACTCCTTCCTACAAATCAAGAAGATAATACTCTATTCCATATTGACACCTTAGATATGTACGGAACAAAATTTTAAGCGAAGACCTCTTATTCACTTATCTGAGTCCACAAGGGGTAGTGGACAATAATCTGTATAATGACAAAAGAACTCGGAAGCTGGTTGACGCAATCGGGGTTCGTTGGATGTATTTAATAGAAGATAACTACCTACCTTCAAGCACCTTACGGAATTCATATGGCTCACCTCAGATACCAGATTACATAACTCGATTGTTCCTACGTGGTAAAAATTACGTCAGCAGTCTGGTTAGCTAACTCAAAGTTTTAGATGTCCCTTTTTAAATTAGTCTTGGGGTTGATCTCAGATTTGTATATATCTTATGTCCCATTTGAAAGAAACTAAACTGATTATCTAACAAATGTATATGCGGCTTCTATAAAATTACTACTCAATAACATTCCCTAGACTGATCAAGAAAATACAATATCATTTTATGAAATCCTATAAAATCCTATGAAAGTACATGTTAGGAGTGAAAATTAGATCCCATATGACTAAGACTAATTAGATACAATCCTACCTAGCTTTTTGGAACTTTACATAGTGAAACTATGGTAAATTTTAATATTTGAGGTCTACCCAAAATAGAAAATGTAAGCTTCTAAACAAAGGCATTTCAGTAACAAGATCTAAAGCCACTAGCAAAGTAAAATAGTCATTATTCGTGACAAAATAGGTGAGTTTAAAGTGACATTACAATAGCGCTGAGCCATTACCACGAATAATCCTGAAGCACATACACAAACTTAGAAGATCTTCCCTGGACGTTGAATATCGGATAAAAGACATTGAATGTTTATCAAGGTCATTACAGAAACAATCAGGAAGACCAAGCAGATGGACCTCACAGACAAGGTCACCCTGTAATTCAGTCGTCTGTGTATTGAAACCAAAGTTCTACTGCCAGCTGGAATGTGTCCTTTAGAGGTTTTCACAAAGAATACATCTGAATACCACAACGGATATTGGATATCTTACGTAGAAATTTTTTTTATAAATACTCGCACTTCTTTGAGGATGGTCGTGGGAGTTCTCCAAGTTTCAGCTCCGTACAGTAGAACCATCATGACCCTCGTATTGAATATTCTGATTTTGATACTGGCTTGTAGACAGTTGTTTTGAATCTCATATGCTCTTACACTGCAGGAATGCTGCCCTTACTTTGTAAACCTTCGCCTTTACGTCCGCATCGAATACTGATGAGGTTGTCCAGGCATGTGAAAATTTCCACCTCTCTCAGAGCTCCTCCATTAAGTGTGATTGGGTCGAGTGTTTTCGGTGTCATATCTTTGGGTCATGCTCTTTCCTTTGTGTATGCTGATGCCTACTGATTCAGAGGCTTTTGCCACACTAGCTGTCTTCATCTGGATTTTTGTGTGTATGGGATAGAAATGCCAGATCATCCGCGACGTCCGAATATTCTGATTTATATTGAGCTGTTCATTATATCCCCTCTTTCACTGAGGTGTGGAGGTTTACAAAATCCAGTCGGCCAACAGAAGAGAGAGAGGAAGGTTGAGAGTAAGCAGCTTTGTCTGACACCGTTCCTCACTTGGAATGTGTGTTCCAGATGACCTACAGGCATGACTTTGCAGTGTAGACCGTTGCATGAATTCAGTATGATGTTAACGACATTCTCAGGTACACCACAGTGTCGAAGAACATGGTACGCTTGTGAAGATGTGTTAGAGGATTATTGATTAGTTTCATGTTTTAGTATTCCGCTGTGAGTGCACTTTATATAACCTTTTTCGAAAATGACATCTCATACACGCTGCATACAGGGTACAAACTCGGCTTTATTACGTTGAGTTCCTGGTTCCGCTAGGTATTCATGCAATAAGACGTTTAAGAAAGTTATGGTTGTTATAGATGGAATTCGAAGGGTGATTGAGATGAGCTGTGGCACTGACAAACGCTCAAGCTAAGCTCATTTCAGACTTAAGAAGCTCCATATCTACACACTGAGAGCGTGGTGCTGAATGAAGAGAAACGAAGGAGCAACCAGGCAATTGAATACAAATATTTTGTCGCGCAATGAACAAAGGAATGATAGATTAGTAGATAAAACTAATACCAGCTGCTGCTGCTTGAGTATAGGCTATTTGAAACTTGGTTGGTATGCCTTCATAAGCGTTGTTTTAAAATTCTACAGTCCCAAACGTTTTAAAAACCTAAAAAGGTTATTACCTTGTTTGTAAACCTGTGCCTGTAAGAATTGCAAGAATTTGTCATGTCGGGAATTATTATTAACTTGGTGAATTCGTACATATACATTCAGCTCCTGAAACGAAATAGGCATAAGTGCCATGTTTTAATATTTTAAATGAGACAGAATTCAACTGCTGAAAGATATGAGAAAACTTCAGTTACCAAACTTGTAGTGGCATTTGGCCCTATTCACACAATCCTCAAAGCTGAACACGAGATAACTGGGAAAATAAACATTCAACATTTACCGCGGAGAAAAGCCCAACGATAGAGAAGGCGGAAAGAATGAACTGGATTCATTCGAGTTGATCGGACGGAATGTTTTAACATTACAGTCGTGGTCACCCTTGATTGTTGTAACATAATCTTGTATCCACATTAAATATGTTGTTCTATCTCCAGCCAAAATGTGTTCTTCATCATATTGATGATGTGATGAGTTGATATAGGCAATGATATGTCTTCCACGTAAGATCTTATACATTTGGCAGTTACATTATGAAAAATCTACAATGCTAGTAAAAGGTCTATTAGTAAAGCAGCATTAGTGTCGAAATAGACCATAATTCTACAAGCTATCTAAAATAGGCTTTTCATAGTTGCTAGCCGAACGTTGACTGCACATGTATTTCTGTTAAACAGCAGGATTTGAAGACACTTGTGTAGTGACTGTTCATTTCAGTGGCTAAAGTGATGCTTATCATTACAAACCTCTTAGTGAATCACAACCTACTCGACCGTGTACGTTGATTGGTAAATGTAATAAACCTTAAGCAAACGTATATTAGTATTTTACTATTGAAGCGTTTTCAATCACGTTTGATATTTATTACGGATTAGCTCTACGGAAATAAATGGCACATTTAGCGCTATGATACATTAACAGCAAAGGTAGAAAAATTAACTTCGGAAAGTAGTAACCCTAACAGGATGCAACGAATATATGGCCACAACCATGGGGCTCAGCAACTGGAGCTGTGGGAAAAACGCTGCTGACGTGCATCTTAGTATACGCCCCTTGGGCTAAATTAAATACAAAAGTCAAAGTTTGCACTGTGCAATGTCGTGTTTCAAAACTAAGGGATTTTATTATTTCATCACTCATTACAGCTACTCAATATCAAACCATGAACTTGTTTCGACTTGCAAGCTGCCGATGCCAGTCAATCATTGGTTTTTATAAAGAAATTAACAGGTTAATATTACCCACTACGCTCTTTTTCACAACTCATTGATTTTATTATGTTTATGCTGGATCTGGTTAGGTTTCAAGATTTTCAGGGTTAGTGCAAAACTTTCCATGCAAAGCATAATCGGGAGAAAGGACTAATTTTATGGCGACGTGACAAAATCGTTGAGCCATAAAGATATAATCTTTTTGAACAAACACACCATGCCGTCTCACGACATCGCGTGTGAAACTATTACCTATACTGCTTCCACAAATAAGCTAAGTTAAATGACATATTTTCGGCTTTTCAGTAGCTCCCAGAAATTATTTATTCTCGTCAATCTATTGAGTGGCTACTACATCCATCTGCACCAAGAATTTGCTATTCGAGTTATTAGTTGTTAAGTAATTTTACTGAATTAGTAATTACATGAAACCATTAACAATATTAGAACTCCGACCTTTTCGTATAACACTGAATATACACCCAAAGTATCTACGAGTGTCTGAAATGAAATCTACACGTCTCAATGGTAAAGGTTGCACTATCAAACAGTCTGAAGTATTAGCGGGTTCATCTTGTATTGATTTCGGAGATATGTAGTCAACATGCTAAGTAATTTCCAGAATGATAAGTGAACTTTGAAGCAGTATGATCAGTAACAATGGTGAATTGACTACCTCCAACCACCATCTAATCTCAATACATAGTGCCCGCAGTGTCGAGTCACCTAGACTGGTGGCCACATTGCAACATGATCGATAGCATTCGATCTGCACTAATAGGGACTAGACAAGCATGAGATTGATCACCACCCAGTGATCAATCAATTGTGAATGGTGAATTTCTTCCCAAATAAATATTTATGAAGCCTTTGGACGGACCAAAAGATAGCTAATGCGTCTTCCTGAGTTTGTGAATAACCTCGATCAGCAACACTAACTTTGTATGAAACATAAATAACCGGTCTACCTTTCTGCTCCAAAATTTCACCAATACCGACGGGTGATGCATCAGTAATAAGTGCAGAATGTACACTAGATAGGTGTTCGAAGGACAGCATCACTTTGAAGAAACTTTAGTAGACTTCTTAAGCATGACTCTTAATAATGATAATAATAATAATAATTTATTCTCAAATACTAGTTCGTTACATGAGGCATGCCAGTTTACAGGCGAGGTCAAATTGTTACAAATGATACAATATCCACTGTAATAAATTACTCAGCTGGGTTGATAATTTAAAAGCTATGAATGTAGGGTCATCCATATCGTCGTTCGAATGCAAACTGTTAGGAACCTCGATGGGATTAGCATTATTCCAACACATTACAGATCTCAAATGATACGACTTAAGAAACTCTTCCTCTCTTTTAGATTCAGTTTTCACACACAGTGATGACGTTGGTCAAATGGCTTTTCTCTCACCACTTGGGAGAAATGACCATGCAGTCATCTTATTCAAATTCATGGCTGAGATTGCCTGTCAAACAGTTGCACCGGCCCGTCCCAACATATGGAAGGCAGATATGCAGGCAATTAACACCGCAGCATCGGCTGAAAACTGGGAAATTGACTCAAAAGCATCAGTACAAGAGGCATGGACTCTATTCAGACAGTTATACAATCGGGTAACTCAACCATACATACCCTGGACTGTCCCAAAGAAAAAGAAGCACGGACATCCCTGGATAGGGCGGGATATTCGACGTTTACCAAGACAAAAGAAGAAATGCTGGGATTTTGCCATCCGCCTTGGCACAGCAGGTACGATGGAACGCTACAGATCAATAAGAAACGAGTTTATAACAAACATTTGGGAAGCTCAAAGAAAATATGAAACGCAGCTGGCACATTCTGCACTCAAGCAGCCCAAGAGAATATTCTCGTACATAAACTACAGAACAAGAATGCATCATTGGATCCCAAACCTAATTAAAGTAGGAAGTGAATCTGAAACGATAGAGGAAGATCAGGAAAAAGCAGAGGCTATGGCTGACTATTTTGGGGCAGTTTTCACTCAGGAACCTCCTCTAGAGAAAGAACCAGACTCGAATACATAGTCAACAAGCCAGCTACTCACCGTGGACTTCGACCAAAACGATGTACTTAAGGCTCTTAGCACCCTAAACATGCAGAAGTCAACAGGACCAGATGAACAACACCCCAAAATCTTGAGACATATTGCCGAATATATCGCGGCCCCACTGACCGTGATATTCAATATGTCACTTGACCAATTTGTGTTACCTATGGACTGGAAGGACGCAATCGTCACTCCCATACATAAAACAGGTCCGTGACAAGTTCCATCGAATTACAGAACCTTAAGTCTCACCAGTGTTGTAATTAAAATACTGGAAGGGATAATCAAACGGACCATAACGGCATTTATGGAAACCAATAACTTGCTGAACATGGAACAACATGGTTTTAGAAAGGGTCTATCCTGTACAATGAACATCCTTATAGTAAGGGAGTTCTGGATTAATGCGCTAGACAACGCAAATCCAGTGGATGTTGTCTACATAGATTTCAGTAAGGCTTTTGACAAGGTGCTAACTAATAGACTGCTATTGATGTTACAAAACCTTGGTATTACCGGACCTTTTTTAAAATGGATTAAAGATTTCCTAGTAGGTCGTAGACAAAAAGTAAGAATAAATTCCAAGTGCTCCATCTGGAGACCAGTACTTAGTGGAGTACCCCAAGGTTCCATCCTAGGTCCTTTACTTTTTATAATGTACGCTAATGATCTTACAAGTATAGTGCAGTCTCCAATGTTATTATACGCTGACGATGTAAAAATTTGGCGAGTAGTTACTGGAGAGAAAGACACATTTACTCTTCAGGCAGACTTAAATAATATGATAAACCGGTCTAAAGAGTGACTGATGCCTATCAACTCGGAAAAGTGTGTCTACATGCACTTGGGGGATTCAAAGGTTAATACGTACAACATAGGGGAAGTGCCATTACCCGTGGTCCGGTCTCATAAGGATCTAGGGGTGACAGTGAGTAATGATCTTAAGACGACGGCCCATTGCCGGGAAGTCACAAATAAGGGGTTTCGAACCCTCTGGGCTTTAAAAAGGACATTCACTAAGTTAGATACAACCATGTTCACCACAGTATACACATCCCTAGTGAGAACTAAGCTAGAGAACTGCGCTCAGGCTGCAAGCCCCTGTTTAAAAGGTGACTCGGACATACTAGAAAAAGTACGGAGGGAAGCTACCCATGCAATTCCGGAACTCCGAGGTTTATCATACAAAGAGCGGCTTGAAAAGCTGGACCTCTTTACTCTGTCCTATCGCAGACTAAATGGAGATCTAATTTTGATGTACAGAATACTGAGAAATGATTTGGGACCTAACTTATTTTCTTTCTTTCTTCCCACTAGATCGTGACACCTTAGAGGACATAGCAGGCGAGTAGAAAAGCCAAGAACGAACGAAATACCCGTGGCATATAGGTTTTCACACCGCGTCATCAATACCTCGTGTCTGCACCTTCAATTGACTCTTTCAAGAAAAGACTGGACGCTCACAGAAGCATACTAGTAAAGGAATAACATAGGCCGTAGGCCTTCTGTCCTTACTACACAAATCTGAAATGGTTTTAGTCAGGATCACAGTTGGCGCGCTTCATGAAAGTTGCGTTGCGAATGTGCAACAGATGGACTTGGCAGGCTGTCCAAGATGTAGATGGAAATATACCAGCTATTCCGTCTCCAGATTATAATGAAACGAATAGACTTTATCGCACTCTACGCATTAAAATTCATACACTCAGTACACTTTTCGGACAGACGACGGTGCAGGACACACTAAGGCAATTGATAGATCAGGTTGATGAATTAACACACATGAGGCGTCTGGCTACAGTTTCCGAACATGGTAAGTCCACTAGTTTTTTGGGAACCAAAATCTAGGCACTTATAAATGCATCTATTAAGCTAATATTCGTACTCTCTATTTCAGATCATCAATAAACACAAATCTCGTCATGTGCGTCTGCTGCGTTTCCAGTTTTTGTTAATACATTGTTATATAAAAGTCGTGTATTCACTTAATACTGAGTTCCTTGCTATATTTGGTATAAGGGGGTGAAAACATTGAACGGGCCTGCAGTTGTGTTTTGACAAGCGCGTACCCTCACGATACTAGTGACCTGTCAGTGTAGCTAAGGTATTGATTGGAAATACGACGGCATGGCTTAAACGCGTACCCATCAACTTACTACTGCAACATATCATGGCAGCTGAAATAAGTTATAAGAAGGCCCGGATTTAGGGGTTTTCCGTTGCTTGCTTATCATATGGTATTTCAATCAGAAACTAAGAATACAGGCAGGGACTGTTGGGATGTGTAACTGAGTCAACTGTCTTAACTTATGATTACTACATATCAACTAGGTGCTGACAGGCTGGCGTTTTACCAGTTTCTTACAACGACTAAATAGGTAAAACGAAATAGCATCACGTCCATAAATTTATTCACGAACTTTAATTACCAATGGAATATGAAACAAATATTTATACCAGGTTCCAAATTGCATTGTAGCATTGGTAAAGTGAAGCTGCAGTAGTTGTTTCTTTTCAAACGATAGGGTATAAGAAGTAATTCCAAAACACTGGAAGTGGTTGTGAGACTAAAGTGGACGTCCGATATGATTTTAATAATCTGCTGTTACTTGGGTCTCCCATAAAGTTTCATAGGGCCGTAGTTATAAAGCTGAATGACTTTGTAAGATCTGTGACGGCTCATTCCTGTTACATTCTAAATAAAAGATAGTAAGATTTAGTCAAGAATGTTGAAAAGGTCAATAAACAAATTACATGTTTCTAAGGAAAGAATTTATGCAGCTGTGATTTACCTCGACTTCATAAATATCAGATCACACCAGCTACTAAAACTTGTGCAAAGTACAGCATCGCACAGCTTTCATTATTTTGCTCCCCCCTAAGTATTCCCATGCATCTGCGTCTGGTTTTACAGGAAGATATACAGGTTGATTTATTGTCTGGTAAACTAAAAGTTCCAGTTGTCAAAAAGACTCTTAACATTTGTCCACAGCCAGCTCCATTTAATTGAGACACAAAACACTCCTCATCTAAGACGGTATACTGTTTTGCAGGCAAATAAAAGCTCACACTTAGCTATCCTGATACCGATGTTATTGCTGGGGAAATCGTTTAATGACAGTGGTCTTGAAAAGTGAAGTGTTAGACGTACATGGTTGCGTTGCGGATAAATTCACCCTCAAGGATAGGTTCATTGAAGGTGGGAGCTTCTAGAAACCGCAACCTTATGTCCCTTTGGAATATCTAAGGCTTTAAGGATGGTGCAGGACGAAGTCACCCGTTCCATATCTCAAGGGGGCTGAAAGAGGGGGCAAGTAAAAGAAAACACGAGAGGCAGAGTAGCCAATATTCATGAAGGAATGTTTAAGGTATGATTACTAAGTCTAATTTTCTTTTATTAAGGTATTTGTTAATCACGAGCATTTTAATAAGTTAAAGAAAATAAGTGTAAGCAAGGTATGAGTGAACATACAACTGACAAATGGAGGCGATTCAGAAAGGAGCTGAGAGTATGGGATTATGTGTTGTTATAAAATATAGTGCTAAAAACAGTATTGTGATATACAATTGACTATCTTCCTTTTTTATCGAAGCTATTGGAGCTCTTTTCATTTTTTTTGCATTATTATTATTTTTTTAGGTATCATAGGTTCATGAGTGGGCCTCGTATATTATCGAATTGTCTAGTTTGCTTGTAATAGGATTATTGAGTAGGAATTGAAACCAATCCAACGTTCGAAACACGATTTAATGAGGTATTTGGCATGGTAAATTGGCATTAATACCTTAAGTTCGTAACATCCCACTAAACCATAAGGAGCCGTAATTAAACAAAATGTTCTGCCCTACAGACATGGGTGGATTGAAGTTATCTCCCCACCATCATGTTTGCTGGTCAGTAACGCCACTCTCCCTCCTTTCGTAATGTTAGGCTCTCTTACGTTTGTGGTAAGCATGAATACTGCTTTAATCAAAGTCCATAGTTGGAATACACTGTCTCTACCAGGTCCATGTTACAAGCAAACCAGATAGTTAAAATGTTTGTTTTATTGGTTAGATGTCCACATAGTGTATCACACTGCTATGAAGATAACTGATGGTTTAGAGAAGTAAGGACTAATAGCAAATCAAAAGATATGAGAGGGTATAAAATTGTAGAAAAGAAAAAAGATTTTAGGGTAAGAAAAATAAAACATTGAGAAACTCACAAGACCTTGTGGCCAGGTTTTGAGCTTTATATGATCGGTCTTAGTAGATCAGCATCCATAAGATTAGTGAGTTATCTGTCTACTTGCAATAGAAAAAAGCATGACCTCTAGGAAGAATAATGTACATTTAACCTGTAGAGAGATTTGGGAACTGAAAGTGAGGGCTAGGAGCATAAGGCCATGATTAATAAGCAATGAATAACAGGAAAGGACAAGTTTATATATTCTGTGATTTCGTTATATTCACATTAATAACAGTCGGGATCGTTATATTCTTGTTCTGTCTAGATACTAGGCGGTCCGTAATAAAGTGCCTCATTGGTGGGCGGGAGTTCAAGGAAATGTTGAAGCTCTTTAGAGTCTAGAAATAGGGTTATTAGCTTTTTGAATCTCGTAAACGTATCACAGTTAAGGGTAGGCATTGGCAGCCTGTTCCACAATACACTATACCGTACTGTAAAAAACTTACAACGCATTTGTTTTTGGTGTTTTACGGTAAGTAGTGTATATGCGTTGTTTCTAAGTCTATAGGCTGGGTCGTGGGTCATAGTCGGGCAGGATGTTAGAAAGGAAAGCCCATACATCGCTTTGTAGAGAAATATTAAATTGTTCTTTAGCCTACAGTGCCATAAAGGTTCTAAAGAGAGGTGCTTACATCTATCTGTGTAATCGAGATTCGAGTTACATCCTAGCAGTTAGTGTGTGAAACGTCTTTGAACATCTTCTACTCTTATCTTATCTGTGATATCCATATTAGAGAAGACAAAAGAGCAGTATTCAAGGGAGGGCCGTACACATATTTTGCAGAGAGTTAGCTTAGCCTCTGTTGTGAAAAAATTTCTCATTATGAAACCAATTAGCCGTCTAGATTTAGAAATAATAGAGAAGGCATGTTCTTCAAAGTTCAGGCTTCCTGTGTAATTAATCCCTAAATCGTGTACTGATTCGAGTGTTTGGACTCTACTGTTATTTAAGTGAAGTTGCGGTTTATAGGGATGCTTTCTAAAGTGCACGATCCCACACTTGTTGAGGTTAAATGGTAATTGCCATTTTTCACTCCAGATAGTTAAGTTATTGATGTCCTTTTGGATCTGGAATAAACTTTCGCTTAGTGTCTCATTGTTGAGGACGATAGATCCCCAAAAACTTATAGTTTGTAATTTTATCTTTGTGGAGCTTGTATGCAGATGTATGCGTGGGCATTCCTTACCACACACGCACATAGTCGATTGATGAACTTATGGATTAATGTTTAAATATATCAATGGCAATCAACTGACGAATTTATCGATTAAATGTTTAAAAGCTCCATGGCAATATCGATTGTTGGGGACGATAGATCCCCAAACTCATATTTTTAAATGTTATCTTATCGATTAAATGTTAAATATTTGTATTGGGGTCAATTGATGAACTATCGAATAAATGCGCAAATAGGTCAATTCATGAACTATCGATTAAATGCGCAAATAGGTCAATTAATGAACTCATTGATTAATGTTTAAAAATTTTCCATGACAATATCGACTGTAAATATTTATATAAATACGCTTGATTGTGTGCTTGACCTGACTTGTTATCTGCTGTTTGTCTGTAGAATACACTTTCTACACTTTACCCTGACTTCTTGATCGAGTTAGCAGAGTCGGGGACAACGAACCAGAATAGCTATCGAGTCGCTGAATGATTGATTCTTAGTTCCGTTCGAGTAAGACGAATCAGTAATCGCATTCAAGCAATAACGAAACATAACACGATATATATATATATATATATATATATATATATATATATATATATATTTGCATATGTACTTTTAAATTGTTTGTGGTGCTCGCTCGTTTTCTGACTGTTTGCAGAATATATTTTCCATACCAAGCTTGGACTTCTCCTTCTAGATAGCGGGGCTGGAAAGCATCAATAGCTAGATTAATGGTCTTTGGTCACTGAGTCTTGTTCTCGTTCGCAGATTAAGTGAACTCGTGAAGCTTCAAACCTAGCACCCAGGCTCGTGGCTGTATACTATTTTGATATAATCAGCATATAAGTATGTTTTCCCAAATTGTATGGTGTTATATATATCGTTTATATACATAAGAGACATAAGTGGACCTAATACGCTTCCCTGGATGACTCCACTGGTGATTGGTCTAGGTGACGAGAGACAGTCGTTGTACTTTACCATCTGTTTACGTTCTGTTAAGAATAAAGCAAACCATGAGTACAGTGGGCTTTTTATTCCGAAGGGTTTTAGTTTGACGAGTAGCCTTTTGTGTGGGACCTTATCAAAGGCTTTCTTAAAGTCTAGGAATAGGACTGATACAAGGAGTCCGCTGTCTCGTTTCAGAGTTATATCATTCAGGTAGTCTACTAGGCATGTATCGCATGGTCTGGACCTAAAAAACGCTATTCGAGTACTGCAACTACTATTCTATACCCATCGCACGGTATACCAGAACATAGAGTTTAGAGCTAGTCTCTCAAAGATACACTCTTGTTCGTCACATCCAAGTCAGTCTCATACGTCGCCATCGCTAATCATATGTATTGGTATTTTTGTCATGCCTTGGTACGGTTTCGTAACAAACGAGGTCGAGCGCATCTCCCTCAAACCACACAAACCACTCTAGGCTTCATGAACAAAAAGGAATACGACTCTATGTACCTCGTCTACTCAGTCACTATTCTGTTCCTCTGGTCATTCTTCTACTAATACATATTTAACGATAACTCAATGCATCTGTCATAACCCAGACGACAACGTTCACTGACTTCATATTTTATGATTATTATCAATCGCAGTACAGCAAAGAATATCACCCGTCGATGCAGTTATCATTTCACGACTTGACTATTATCATCCTACGAACGGGAACAACGCATTTGAATTCGAATTCACTCGTCGCTAGTCGATGCTATTTATTCTGCTGCGGCTCAACAGAATATATATTTCGCATATTTCACTATTCTGTCAGCATCACAGACCAATTTCTGTCATATTCTACTGTACTCATTTTGACGATTTATTTCCCTGTCATACCCACAAACAATTTATTACTATTTTCACGATAATTTGAATCACTCATACAAACGTGTTATTTTATCGTTCAGACAGTCATAGCATTAGTACATGTTAATTTTTGTACGCTCATTAATTTGCTCATATTCCCACGTTAACGTTTCCATTTTTGTCCGCGCCTTTTCTATATTCATGTATTCTTTTACATAAGTATGACATTTTCATATAATACACTCATCCCTCATGTGACACTGTACTTTATCGAGTGCTGTACAATTTTTTTTTGCTACTTACAGTTAACGTTAACTACGCACCACTTCACTGTTATTTTCGAAAACAGACATTTTTTAAATGTGCTATTTTCTACAGGGGGGCTATGTAGTGTCAGTTATTATGCCAAGCCCATATACCTTATTCGAGCTTTCGGACATCCCATTCTATTCATTTTACTTGAGCCATACATTGACCTTGTTATTTATTCGCTCATCAATCTAGACTGTTTTTATATGAGCGTATATGTGTGTGCCCATCTTATTCCATTAATCACATGTCTGTAGCTTTATTTTGTCTGAGTATAAATATTGAGTAACGCTTGACAAAGATGGAGTTGGCTTCCCAGCCATTCTCCCTGTGCGTCATTTTGCTTGGCTCTGTTTCATTCACTTCATATACAAAATATATGTATTCACAAATCAATTCTCGTTATTCGACTTATTTAATTCCGTTATGGGATAACGCGATTTAAGTCGATGATGATATACGAGAATAGGCGATAGCAAACATCCATACGATCTAAATGGGAGTCGACAACCACGGGCCCCTAAAAGATCTTTGGAGAACGTAGGTCTACCGTATTCTAAAGGTGCGATGTTGTTGATGATACTTTTGATGCTGTGATAAGATATATTGGTTAATGTGTCGGTATTGTTTGCAGTAAAGAAAGTTCTCCAATCAGTGCTTCTCAGGTAATTGTGGAAGTTATTCCAATCAACCTTGCGATAGTCTCTACGAAGTGTTACGGTTTTACTTCTACCAGTTGTGGTTTTTATATTAAGGCTGCGTATGACAATGTTATGATCGCTACCTGGAAACTTCCAATATACAAAGTAATGGGGATGAGGCCACTGGTAAAGACTAAGTCTAAGATGTTTGGATGTCTGGTAGGACTATTGACATACTGAGTCCATTGTCCAAGCTCTAGACATTCAATAAATGATTCATAACGTCTCGGCGCTTTGACTGGGAGCCAAGAAATTTCAGGCATGTTGAAGTCACCACAAATAAGCTTGCCTGTGAATGGAAGGGATGATGCTAGTGTGATAACCTCCGATAATACTGCTATTTCATCTATTGATGCGTTAGGTTGACGATAAACACAGCCGAGCAGTAAGGTAACGGAATTTGACGGCTTTAATACAATCCACACCGAATCCTTCAGTTTGTTTAGTTCAGGCATATCACATAGTAGTGAGTTTAGGCTAGAGTGAGCGTAAATAAGGCATCCTCCGCCTCGTTCATTCAATCTACCACTTCTATATAGGAAATGGTTATCAAGAGATATACTTCGGTCGGAAATATTACTGTTTGTTCATGCTTCAGATATCATTATAAGTGATGGTTGATATATGGATACAAACAGGGCTAGATCCGTCTTTTTGTTGCTGATAGATCGAGCGTTGATAAGATATATATTAAACAAGTGGCCTACTAAGTTGGAATGCGTGAGAGTATCTCGGATAAAGTCGTCGTAACCTTCGCGGGTGTGAGGTGAGTTTGAAGTGAGGGATTGAATGTTCTTCATTAGCTCGGTATTTTGATAGCTAGACTTAGTGGGAGATGTATCAAATGAGCTAGGGAAGTTGGTTGGGGAGTTTACCCAGGACGAAAGGGTGGGAGTAATCTCTGATGGAAACTGTACGGAGGAAACAAATTTATGGTCTGCATGTGGTGTGAAATAACTTGTGCTATATGCTTCAACAGACGTGTCACTAGGGGTCTTATTCCAAAAAAATCTTGTACAGGCCTACTGTGAAGTGTATGGTTATTTGCAAAATAGTCTAGATGGTTAGACTCGTAGCCTCTGTTATAGCTATTTACGTTAGCGTGATAGGGGTCTGCTGCGCGTAACTGGAAGGAGTTTCGACTGATATTATACATAGGAGCCGTTTTTATGTGATGGGTTGGTACTAAAGGGTGTGAAAAATTTTCTTTCTGAGAGTAATTACAGTTGTGATCCTGGGGACTCTTGTTCCTCCATCCATTTAAATTAATTCGATGTCAAGATTTGATATAAACAATTGACACGAAAAGAAATAATGATTAGAAAAAACGGGAATAGTATGGGAGAGCATCCACTAGTGAACGTAGTTCCTTGAGATTTTATCATTTATCAGTGGAGCTAGTCGCTTCGTATTTGATTTAAAACCATTATTGTCAACTAGGTACCCAAGACATTCGAGACTAGATACACAAAATGAACACTTATTCTCAATTAAACGGCGCAATTAAGCAATAAGTCTCTGGTCATGAACTACTTTACCAAAACCATGAACAATGAGATCGTATTGGTAAACTTCCGCATCTTCAAGACCACTGGCTACCTTATTCATCAATTCCTGAAATATGGCTGGAGAACAACTTAGACCAAATGAAGAAAGTTGTATTCGAACGTGCCAAAGTAAGTGTTAATTGTCGTCAAAATAGATGAAGATTGATATGAAAGAGTTTGAAGATAGGCAACTTTCAAGTCGATCTTTGAGAACACTTTAGAACCATGGAGTCTATTTAGGATTTCTCCAGCCTCCATTGTCGTGCATGTTTGCTTCAATAAACGGGGTTTCAGTGTTAATCTATAGACACCATATTTTGTAGGGGTCTTGCCATCCAACTTCAATGGCGTAATACTAGAAGTACCTTGTGCTGAAGATTGAATCGGTTCAATAATATCTTTCACACACAAATAGTTTAATGTCTTATCTACTGTTTCTCGAAGACTGTATGGAATTACTAGTCTTTTAAAAAAGACTGTATCACTCTGTACTTGAATTTTTATAGGCTGAATCTTCATCCCTCCTCTGCATTTACCACACGCAACTATCAAATCTTCAAGTAAAACGTTAGAATTTTCTTTCGAAACTAGTGAACACAACTTCACTCTAAGCCTTTCAAAGTTTTTTAAACCCAGTATTGATTGTCCTGTTTCACTAACTAAAACCGGCGAGACTCTAATTTAGGGACGAGCCAATCAGAAGCGTTTGAGCAATTTCAAGGTCACGGAGCCAAGTTCAACAGGCGCTGCTAACATACGATCGGTTCACAGCGGATTTTAGAGAGTAGGTGATTAATGAGAAGTTACAACAGATGGGACGGCGAGACTCTAATTAAGGGACGAGCCAATCAGAAGCGTTTGAGCAATTTCAATTATTAGTCAATCAGAAGACAGCATAAAGTAAAAATATATTAAAAGAAAGTAATAAAATACAGTGGATATTCTTCTTTGACATAATTTAAAAACTCGTATGTAAGCATCATAAACCTAACCTTAACCCTAACCCTCACCTAACTCTAAACCTAACCTTAATCCTAACCCTTAACCCTCAACTAACACTAACTCTAAACCCCAACCTAACCCTAACCTTAACCCTAAACCTTAACCCTCACCTAACCCTAACCTTAACCCTAAAACCTCACCTAACCCTAAACCTTAACCCTCAACTAACCCTAAACCCTAACCTTACCCGTAAACCTAACCCTAACCCAATGGACGGGTTTCTATTCCATATGCATTGTGAATTCAGAACCTCTGAATCTTAATCAAACCTTAACAAGTTTTTAAATCATGTAAAAGGAGAATATCAACTGTAACTCATTACTTTCATATAATATATTTTCACTTTATACTAACTTTCTTCTGATTAGCTAATAATTGTCAAGGTCACTTAAGATTCGTTCAAAGGTCGTCCTTAAATTAGAGTCTCGCCAATATATTAATAGTAACTCACAACATCGTATGGGTAGTTTGTGTCCATTAATCCCCAAAGCTGGGACCAGAGTGGATCGTACTACAACTTCAGAATCTAAACATTTTAAGTTCTTGAATGAAATGCTCGACTCAGTACTGCCTGTATCAACAACAAAGTCATGAAACGAACTAAGGAGGATATATAATTGCTTCTGAATATAAACATTACTCTTCAAAATCGTGGATAAGGACAAATGATCATTAGAAACATCCAACTTAATAAAACCAGAACTATAGAGTTTATCATCATCAGTGGCAAAGTGAACAGTAGCTTTACAGACCGACTTGTTGCGTCAAATTTTACCACATTTATAGCAATTCGCATGACGAAATACACGTGAATTAAGTAAGTGAAATCTACCACAGAATAAACATTTATCAAACCTTTGTTTACCTTTGTAACTTGCTTTGAAATTCTTTGTTGGTTCATTTCTCATATTTCCACGAGAATAGGAACCATTATTAAACAAACGCGCACCTTATCGACCCTGAGAGTATAGTTCATCACGCCGAGTAAGCAAATTATTTAAAAGTTTTAACCACTGAAAATCAAGTTCATTTCATGACTCATAGTTAATACATACTGTTGCAATATCTTGGAATTAACGTTTAGGCTTCTGAACTAATTGTCTTTTTGAATTCGGGAAGTATATTTAAGCAATTGTAGCGGTAAATAAATCCCCAGAATAAATAGCACTAAGTTTTCGACATTGGATGCTGACCATATGTTTTAGTGGACTCATCTAGCTGAAGGCGCTCGGTCAGGCATCTGCACCAGATCACGTGTGGTAACGCCGTGCTCAACATCAACCGCAATCGCTAGCCAGATTAGATCAGAGAATTCCGATATATTGGTCATCGCCAAATATACTCTTCCGATCTCCTCGACTCTGTCTTTTGATTTCTCTTGGTGGGAACGAAATATATTAGAAGGTGTTACTGGTAGAAGCGTTGTCAAACACTGAATACCTGTGACATCATCATTGGTGAACCCAACGTGATCTGGTACACCTAATTGCAACTGTGAGTCTGTTCTTTTTTGGGATTTTTATATATCATTGCCTTATTTTTTACTTTTTTTAAACATTGTGATTTTTTTTTCGTGTTTTTTCCTGGATATATATATATATTTTCCCCTCGTTCATTATCGTACTTCATACTTCATCATGACTGAACAGACACCTAAAGTACTCAAGCTTAAGACTTTGTCCCCACCTTCGTTTCAACTGATGCCTTTCTGGCCCGACAACATCGAAGCCTGGTTTTGCTACGCAGAAGCCGACTTCTCCGAGCACGGCGTGATCGACACACGTGCACAATTCCTCGCAGTAGTCAAGGCACTACCGCGCGAATTCAACAGGTACGTAACACCTAGTATGTTTACTAGTGATGTTTCCGATCCTTACGAAATCTTAAAACGCTCGATTCTTAAACGAGGAGATCTAACCGATCGACAAAGGTTAGATCAACTCTTCAATAACATCGACCTGCAACACGGTTCTGCGACGGACATGTTGCAACGGATGAGAGAGGTTATAGGCCTAAGAACTTTCGACGAAGGTCTATTCAAACAACTCTTCTTGTCAAAACTTCCCCAACAGGTGCAAGCAGTTCTGGTCTCGTTCCAGAACAACGGCTTAGACGAGCTAGCTGCATCTGCCGACCGCATTCTAGAAATTACGAAACCTTCTACTACCGAGGTATTTTCAGTCAAAGAAAGGCCTCACACGACTCAGAATGATATAACCGACTTATGTCACACACTCACGCGTTATCTTAGTCTTCGTACCGACCGTAAGAGATCGCGCACACCACGTAGAAGCATTTCTCGTAAGCGATCTGTCTCTAGACCACGAGAGACAGATAACCCCGACTGGTGCTGGTATCATAACCAGTATGGAAAGCTTTCCAGAAATTGCAGAAAACCCTGCAATTTTCCCAACACGAAACCGACTGATTCGAAAAACAATTCGGGAAACTTCCAAGCCGGCACGCGTTAACGGCAACCGTAGCCGGCGAACAAAGCCGTCTGTTATTCGTCACAGATGTGACAACGAGAGTTCGCTACCTCGTCGACACTGGCGCAGAAGTTAGCGTTCTCCCAGCAAATCCTAACGACCGACTACACGAATCGACCCTAAACTTACAGGCGGCAAACGGAAAACCGATCGCTACGTATGGCAAAAGGTACGTTTACCTTAACGTGGGTTTACGCAAACCCATACACTGGATTTTCGTTGTTGCAGATGTTTCTATGCCAATCATTGGTATGGACCTTCTACAACACCACAATCTGATCATCGATACGCGCAAACGGAGGCTAGTAGACGGGAACACTAATTTGTCCGTTTGCGTAACTTCTTTTACTGGTTGTAGAGTATCCCCAGTCACAGTTAAACATATGATAGACCCACTCTATCAACCACTACTCGATAAGTACCCTGGGATACAACAAACTCAACCGAAACTACCGTGTGTAACCAGCAACGTTACACATCACATCACGACTACAGGACCACCTGTATTCTCTAAAGCACGACGACTAGCTCCTGAAAAGCTAAGGTTAGCGAAAAACGAATTCGATCACATGATGGACTTAGGAATCATACGACCGTCAAGTAGCCCATATGCATCTCCGTTGCACATGGTCCCTAAAAAGGACAGCAACGATTGGCGTCCAACTGGTGACTATCGGCGATTGAATGCGAAAACCATTCCCGATCGTTACCCGTTGCCTCACATTCACGATTTGACAGCTACCTTGAAAGGTACAACTGTCTTTTCGAAAATCGACTTGGTTAAAGCGTATAACCAAATCCCTATGGCTACTGACGACATACCGAAAACAGCTATCATAACTCCTTTCGGACTCTATGAATTTTTGCGAATGCCTTTCGGTCTAAGGAATGCTGCTCAAACATTCCAAAGATTCATAGACGACGTTTTTCGAGGTCTCAACTTCGTACACGCGTATGTTGATGACTGTCTAATCGCAAGTCCGGACAGAGAAACACATCTCAAGCATCTGGATCTTGTTTTCGAACGACTTCAAAAACATGGCATTACTGTAAACGTTCAGAAATGCCAATTCGGAACCGACTCATTAGACTTTCTGGGACACACTATCGATGCTCAAGGCATTCGACCTCTTAGGACCAAAGTGGCGGCCATTCTGGATTACCCAGAACCGACCACCGTCAAGCAATTACGCACGTTCAACGGCCTGGTAAGTTTCTATAGACGTTTCATACCCAAATGCGCATTACTTATGAAACCTCTGACCGACCAACTTCGTGGAAATGCGAAATCCATTAATTTGGACGACACCGCACGAAAAGCATTCTCCACAGTTAAGGAACTGATTGCTAAAGCAACAATGCTCGCACATCAGGACACCCGAGCACCCATTAGCATCGCAGTAGACGCATCCGACTCGGCAATCGGAGGGGTCTTACAACAGTGGGTTAACAACTCCTGGCAACCCTTGGCATTTTTCTCTAGAAGGTTGCTAGACACCGAATCTAGGTACAGCACATTCGGTAGGGAACTCCTGGCTATGTATTGTGCTGTACGGCATTTCCAACACTATATCGAAGGCCGTGAATTCACTCTTTTCACGGACCATAAACCGCTCACTTTCTCGTTAAGCTCTCCTTCTGACAAGTACTCTCCTCGTGAGTCTCGACAACTGGACTACATTTCGCAGTTTACTTCAGATATTCAACACATCTCTGGAGCAAACAATGTAGTTGCAGACGCTTTATCTCGTATAACTTCCTTGAACAGTTTCCAAGGAATTGACCTTCTTAAACTCGCCGCGCTTCAAAAAGAAGACAGTGATCTTCAGCACGAGTTATCGTCCACATCACTTAAACTACGCATCAAACAGATGGGAACAGGTAAAGAAACCTTACTTTGTGACACATCTACAGGTAGGGATCGCCCAATCGTGCCGAAACATTATCGACGCAATGTCTTCAACACATTGCACAAACTTTCGCATCCAGGTGTTCGTGCAACCATCAAGCTTATAGCAGAAAGGTTTTGCTGGCCTGGAATGAATAAAGACGTGAGGGAGTGGGCACGCTCCTGTGTAAGCTGCCAAAAATCTAAGGTTATCAGACACAATAAATGTCCCTTAGGCTCGTTTAAAACTCCCGATGCTCGTTTCGACCATGTTCATCTGGATTTGGTAGGACCTTTACCAGATTCAAATGGATACTCTTATCTCTTAACCTGCGTTGACCGTTTCACTCGATGGCCAGAAGCAGTACCTATGAAGGACATCACTGCTAAAACAGTGGCCCGCACCTTCGTCGAACGATGGGTAGCAAACTTCGGCTGCCCTTCAACCATCACTACAGACCGCGGACGTCAGTTTGAATCTGATCTTTTCCGTCGTCTGACCACACTTTTAGGAATCACTCGATTCCGAACGACCGCCTACCATCCACAAGCAAACGGGTTGGTAGAACGTTTTCACCGACAACTAAAAGCTTCACTTTCGGCTGCAAACGTTTCACAGTGGACCGACGCTCTTCCACTTGTCTTACTAGGTATCCGCAATGCAGTGAAAGCTGACATTGGATACACTGCGGCTCAACTCGTTTATGGAACGACACTTCGACTTCCAGGAGAATTCGTGGATCCTTCATCCTCTTCAATGAACATGGATCTAACCTCCTACACGAACAGGCTTACAAACGCAATGCGTTCAGTTAAACCTGCTTTCACTCGACCTCAATCAACTGATGTTTTCGTTCAACCTGGCTTACGATATAGTACACACGTTTTCATTCGTCGAGACTCGCATCGACGACCATTCGAATCAGCATACGAAGGACCCTTCAAAGTTCTTCAACGTGAATCTAAGTACTATATAGTCGATAAGAACGGAACAAACGATAGCATCAGCATCGATCGCTTAAAAGCAGCGTATTTAGAAGGAAATCCTATCCACGTCGATTTTCCTTCGGTACAATCGAACGACACGACTCCAACACTTACAATACCTCATCCGACAACCAACACACACGATGATACTTCGACAGTATCCGAAAATAAACTTAAAACGACGCGTTCTGGAAGAAGGGTGAGATTTCCAGAACATTTAAACGACTATTGCACGTAAGGCACTTCTCGACATTTTATATTATTTTAAAAAAAAAACAATTTTAATATGCTTATATATTTTTATTTCTATTTAAAAAAACAAAACAAAAAAACAATTTTTTTAATGCTATTACGTGTTCATGAGTTTATTTTCCATTTTTTTCCGCCGACATTGTGTTTTTACGCACATACGAGTGTATTTCGACATGCACGTACATTTTCTTTTTTCTTTTCCAGGACGGCTGGAAAAGAACGATGACGTTTATGAGGATCCGAAATTTTCATTGTACATTTTCTTTTTTTACTATGTTGTACCTCCGTCCCATATAGTAAGGAAAGACGACCAGACGCTGCTAAATTTAGTAAGCTATCAGAAGAGTGTTTACCAACGACAAACTCGTTGGGTTTAAACTTCTGGCTGGCCACGTCTTAGGGTCGTCACTGCCCCACTAGGGGGGGAGTGATCTGTAGCGGTAAATAAATCCCCAGAATAAATAGCACTAAGTTTTCGACATTGGATGCTGACCATATGTTTTAGTGGACTCATCTAGCTGAAGGCGCTCGGTCAGGCATCTGCACCAGATCACGTGTGGTAACGCCGTGCTCAACATCAACCGCAATCGCTAGCCAGATTAGATCAGAGAATTCCGATATATTGGTCATCGCCAAATATACTCTTCCGATCTCCTCGACTCTGTCTTTTGATTTCTCTTGGTGGGAACGAAATATATTAGAAGGTGTTACTGGTAGAAGCGTTGTCAAACACTGAATACCTGTGACATCATCACAATCAACCGATAACGCAGCTACATATGAAGTCGATCATCAAAATGACACTTAGCGGCTTGTTCCCTCAACCCAAAGATAAAGTCTCTAATCTTTTGGTTGACCTGATGGATCGTTTCATTATATTTTGCTCTTTCACGGATTTCTAAATTAGTGCCCTTTACATGACTTAGTAGTAGTTCTTTGAGAGTTGTGTAGGTAATTGGAATATGTTTAATGAGCTTTTGGCAACCTTCCTGATGAATGTGAGGGAGTGAGCTATAATTTTATCATCCCCATCATCTTTCCTGGTCATGCTACAGATTTCAAACCTTTCCATGTAATCTTTAAATGCTTCATAATCTGGATGTGTATCCAACTGTTCAATCACAGGCTCTGTTACGACGTTAATATGAAGATTACAAGTACTTGAATTAGTTTGTTAACTAAAAATTCCCGTAATAGTGAAATTTAAGCCAGACTAAAATAGAAGAGCACAAGCGAGCATATAATATTTAGGATTCATGATAATTAGGCCATCGAGCACGAAGGAGTAATTAGTCCGTACAAATACTTGAAAAACTTTAACCATTCACTTTTCAGTTATTCCTGGTCGCCGTACATGTTTGTCCTGGTATGACTTGGTAAAAACCTCTGCCATGAAATTGAAGGCATACATATATTGTCCGTGGCACTTCACTGTTTTACGACGTAAAGAACGTAGTAACTAAGAGACCGATTTTCCCTATGGTTCCTCCTTTATGCAAAACACACTTGAAATCGTCACATAGTAGAATTGAATAAACAACACCAAAACGAACTGAAAAGCAAGATCTTTGGCACTCCGAAATGGGCAAGAAGTGCGGACAAAATGGTGAATATTTCTTCGACATTACAGTTGAACATGAAACATATTTCTGGCCACTTCGTGTTTCTTTCATAATTTTTTTTCACGAGACCTGTAAAATCTACGTGAAACCTTTTTCAATGTTTGTTAAAATTGCGCCACTAACGTAGTTTACTTTACGTAGGGATTTTAGTGGCTTGGTGGCAAGATGAAAAATGGTAGAATTTTTATGGTCATGAAGTCCGATGAATGTCAGAACACTAATTTTCTGTCAAATATTTCATCTTTTTGATGTCATATTGGTCACCATGAAATAACTCAAGATAATGTCGGTCAAGCGTTTCCAGAACGAGGTTCGGTCACCGGACATAATACAGATCTAAAATCACAGACAAACTTCAGCTGCGGAGTTATCGTAACATTTATCTTTGGAATCGATGGTTTGTCCATGTAGTGAGGAGACGATTTACAGCTACTGTTTATGTCCTCAGAAGCCTATTTTACAGATTCAAAGGGAACTAATAGTCCAGCAAACGATTCATCCACAACTCTATAAGCTTCCGTCATACTTTCATTGCAGCCACAAGAGTATCTTTATTATTATTATTATTATTATTATTATTATTATTATTATTATTCACAAACATCTTATGGGTACATAAGTGTTGTGAAGAAACCATTTCGGGTTTCTTCAAAAAATGCAATAATACACAATTTCCAATAATGTCAGCATTATACTTGCCATTTAAAAAAAATTAGAGCAATAATAGTAGAATATTAATAATAATAAATCGGGTCTGTGCAATTGAGAAGAATATTGAATTGAGTTTAAAGAAGGAAATGGAGGAAATAAGGGAATAGAAATAAAGGAGACGTGAAATACGCAAACAGGTTTCATGTGGGAACTAATTATTCTTGACAGAACATTGGGGTGATGAGCTGTTGAATGATTGTGGATACGCATGGTTGTATTCAATCAGCTGTGCAAAAGTAATCCCATTCTCCAGCCTTAACATAGCCAGTTAGGGTTCACGGTCGGTTAATAGTGTGAATTTGAGTCTAAATATCACGTAAAGATTCTCTACGGCCAGTATAAGAGAAAGTGCTTTTTTGTCCATTGAGTGGCAGTTTGGTTTTCTTTCTATCAACAATGTAGATGTATGTGAGGTCTCTTTTCCAGATCACTTGGGAACCATATACAGGTTGACTCCTCTCACATCACAATACGAAAGGTAAAATCATAGTGCATAAATAAAAGAATGGAAGAGAAAGATTTGTTTATTCGATCGAATGTTATACGACGATTCGTGCGCTAGTTTCGTCTGGTATTCTTCAATACCAGGCATTTCAAGAAAAAATATGAGAAGTAGGGATCAGAAAGGAAGATTCTGTAATATCTAGTGAGGCACAAGAAAGATAGTGGAGTTGAAATAATTGCTGATCTAGGGACGACTTACATCAATAAAATCTCTTTCTATCCTTTTGGTTCTCAAACTTTATTCTGAAATCTAGGTATGTGATATGCAAGACCAAACTTTAATGTACGGACGAAGGAATCCCACCCAACTGCACTTGACGCATCATATCAATCTTTCTATACAAATCCATATTATCTGTTCTTGTGGCTAAAATATCATTCAACAATATCCACTGTATTATAGATGACACAATCTTCATTCCGAAAGGCGGGCAGTTGGATCGGAATCAACACCTACGCTCACCACTCAGACTCATGTTTCCAATTTCATGCTGGATTAGCTATTCTACTAAGACAACTCGGACTTTTACACTAGGGTTGCGTGGCTGGCATCGGATGGACAGAAAAGAAAAGAAAGAAAAAATAGACAATAAAAGACATAGTCGTTAGTATTCTTAACACTTCACCCTCTATATGCACACTCCCTTCTAATAAACCGCTTTCCTTGTACCAATCTTGACTTCCCTTCCTTCACGTGTGTTATAACGTGAAAATATTTATGCTGCTGATTAAGGGGTAGCGAATTATTGATCGGACCAAAGACGCGCAAACACGTAGAACGACCTAGGGTTCTGATTGGTCTCGCCCCCTGTCTAGCCCAGTCAATTGAGTCCAGAACACAAGTCTCAGCCTCGGATTTATGAATCATTATATTTCAAACATACTTTGTTTATATACCAGTCAAGCAGTCCACAACGTACCATAAAATAGAAAATAACATTGTACAATAATGGCCAGTAGGAAAATGACACGTTAAACAAATATTGACCAATAAGATGATACCATTCCATGTCCAAGGATAGCATTAGGCTTAACAGGATAATTTTTGGGATATTTTCCTGAATATCCCAACACCTCCCTTTTTTTGGAGATCCGGAGTTGATGTCCGGATTTTAATTTTTTTCTCGCGTCTATACTCCCCCTCGAAATAATGTTGGGTCCTCATATACCCAAGGAACAGTTAGTGTGACTCTATTTGAAGCATATTTCCCGCGTTGAGTAGAGAGTCCACTAGGACTGACTAGATGGTGAGGATCAGCGACAGTAGATCTGAGGTCATTAGGGTTTAAATCTTTAGTAAGTAGTGGATCATTATGATAATCGGCGTCCAACAAAACTGTACCAGGTTCTTGGTTATTATTTGATGCGTGGAACACATTTTCTGGCAAAACAATGAGATCTTCTCGTGAGCTGGATATGTTACTGTCTGCACATGCTGTTTCGGAGTTGATGGAGTTTGCCTCCATTACCGGGCATGTTTCTGGAATAGAAAGTACTGGACCACTGGGCGCATCATGGATGAGTGTTTCGTTTGAAGTACAGTTCATCGAGGATTCATGGAGGCTGCTGTCATTTTCCAGCTCACTGTGTATTTCAGATATCAATCCATCCACTTCCGTCGCGTCTTCATAGCATGAGTGATTTAGCAGCTGCGTGCGGAATTTGACTAATAACTCCAAACGTCGTTCATAGAGCAGCTGTAATCGATCGGAAGGAAGAGTCATTTTTTTCGAATCAGCACCTGTGATGAAAATTACTGTATGACTAATGACCAATGTGGTTCAAGGACACTGATGACAATCTGGATACTGATTGGTTGGATAATTAGACTGGATTTCGTCCAATTACAGAATGACTTTGGGTTGTATCTTTTCTTCACCCCGTCGCCAATTGTTATAACGTGAAAATGATGCTGCGGATTGAGGGTAGGGAATTATTGATCGGACCAAAGACGCACAAACACGTAGAACGACCTAGGGTTCTGATTGGTCTCGCTTCCCTATCTAACCCAGCCAGTTGAGTCCAGAACACAAGTGACAGCCTCTGGGTTATGAATCCTTATATTTCAAACATACTTTGTTTATATACCAGTCAAGCAGTCCACAACGTACCATAAAATAGAAAATAACATTGTACAATAATGGCCAGTAGGAAAATGACACGTTAAACAAATATTGACCAATAAGATGATACCATTCCATGTCCAAGGATAGCATTAGGCTTAACAGGATAATTTTTGGGATATTTTCCTGAATATCCCAACACCTCCCTTTTTTGGAGATCCGGAGTTGATGTCCGGATTTTAAATTTTTCCGCGTCTATCCTCCCCGCGAAATAATGTTGGGTCTTCATAAACCCAAATTACAATTAATTTGGTTGTATTTAAAACATATTGCGCAGGGAATCCAGTAAAATCGATCAGATATTGAGGATAAACGCCATCCAATTCGAAGTCATCAGGGTTTAAATCTTTAGTAAGTAGTGGATCATTATGATAATCGGCGTCCAACAAAACTGTACCAGGTTCTTGGTTATTATTTGATGCGTGGAACACATTTTCTGGCAAAACAATGAGATCTTCTCGTGAGCTGGATATGTTACTGTCTGCACATGCTGTTTCGGAGTTGATGGAGTTTGCCTCCATTACCGGGCATGTTTCTGGGATAGAAAGTACTGGACCACTGGGCGCATCATGGATGAGTGTTTCGTTTGAAGTACAGTTCATCGAGGATTCATGGAGGCTGCTGTCATTTTCCAGCTCACTGTGTATTTCAGATATCAATCCATCCACTTCCGTCGCGTCTTCATAGCATGAGTGATTTAGCAGCTGCGTACGGAATTTGACTAATAACTCCAAACGTCGTTCATAGAGCAGCTGTAATCGATCGGAAGGAAGAGTCATTTTTTTCGAATCAGCACCTGTGATGAAAATTACTGTATGACTAATGACCAATGTCGTTGAAGGACACTGGCGACAATCTTGATGCTGATTGGTTGAATAATTAGACTGGGTTTCGTCCAATTACAGAATGACCTTGGATTGTATTTTTTTCTTCACCCCGTCGCCAATTGTTATAACGTGAAAATGATGCTGCGGATTGAGGGTAGGGAATTATTGATCGGACCAAAGACGCACAAACACGTAGAACGACCTAGGGTTCTGATTGGTCTCGCCCCCTGTCTAGCCCAGTCAATTGAGTCCAGAACACAAGTCTCAGCCTCGGATTTATGAATCCTTATATTTCAAACATACTTTGTTTATATACCAGTCAAACAGACCACATCGTACGATAAAATAGGAAATAACATTGTACAATAATGGCCAGTAGGAAAATGACACGTTAAACAAATATTGACCAATAAGATGATACCATTCCATGTCCAAGGATAGCATTAGCCTTAACAGGATAATTTTTGGGATATTTTCCTGAATATCCCAACACCTCCCTTTTTTGGAGATCCGGAGTTGATGTCCGGATTTTAATTTTTTTCTCGCGTCTATCCTCCCCCTCGAAATAATGTTGGGTCCTCATATACCCAAGGAACAGTTAGTGTGACTCTATTTAAAACATATTGCGCAGGGAATCCAGTAAAATCGATCAGATATTGAGGATAAACGCCATCCAATTCGAAGTCATCAGGGTTTAAATCTTTAGTAAGTAGTGGATCATTATGATAATCGGCGTCCAACAAAACTGTACCAGGTTCTTGGTTATTATTTGATGCGTGGAACACATTTTCTGGCAAAACAATGAGATCTTCTCGTGAGCTGGATATGTTACTGTCTGCACATGCTGTTTCGGAGTTGATGGAGTTTGCCTCCATTACCGGGCATGTTTCTGGAATAGAAAGTACTGGACCACTGGGCGCATGATGGATGACTGTTTCGTTTGAAGTACAGTTCATCGAGGATTCATGGAGGCTGTTGTCATTTTCCAGCTCACTGTGTAATTCAGATATCAATCCATCCACTTCCGTCGCGTCTTCATAGCATGAGTGATTTAGCAGCTGCGTACGGAATTTGACTAATAACTCCAAACGTCGTTCATAGAGCAGCTGTAATCGATCGGAAGGAAGAGTCATTTTTTCGAATCAGCACCTGTGATGAAAATTACTGTATGACTAATGACCAATGTGGTTCAAGGACACTGATGACAATCTGGATACTGATTGGTTGGATAATTAGACTGGATTTCGTCCAATTACAGAATGACTTTGGGTTGTATCTTTTCTTCACCCCGTCGCCAATTGTTATAACGTGAAAATGATGCTGCGGATTGAGGGTAGGGAATTATTGATCGGACCAAAGACGCACAAACACGTAGAACGACCTAGGGTTCTGATTGGTCTCGCTTCCCTATCTAACCCAGCCAGTTGAGTCCAGAACACAAGTGACAGCCTCTGGGTTATGAATCCTTATATTTCAAACATACTTTGTTTATATACCAGTCAAACAGACCACATCGTACGATAAAATAGGAAATAACATTGTACAATAATGGCCAGTAGGAAAATGACACGTTAAATAAATATTGACCAATAAGATGATACCATTTCATGTCCAAGGATAGCATTAGGCTTAACAGGATAATTTTTGGGATATTTTCCTGAATATCCCAACACCTCCCTTTTTTTGGAGATCCGGAGTTGATGTCCGGATTTTAATTTTTTTCTCGCGTCTATACTCCCCCTCGAAATAATGTTGGGTCCTCATATACCCAAGGAACAATTAATTTGGTTGTATTTAAAACATATTGCGCAGGGAATCCAGTAAAATCGATCAGATATTGAGGATAAACGCCATCCAATTCGAAGTCATCAGGGTTTAAATCTTTAGTAAGTAGTGGATCATTATGATAATCGGCGTCCAACAAAACTGTACCAGGTTCTTGGTTATTATTTGATGCGTGGAACACATTTTCTGGCAAAACAATGAGATCTTCTCGTGAGCTGGATATGTTACTGTCTGCACATGCTGTTTGGGGGATGATGGAGTTTGCCTCCATTACCGGGCATGTTTCTGGAATAGAAAGTACTGGACCACTGGGCGCATCATGGATGAGTGTTTCGTTTGAAGTACAGTTCATCGAGGATTCATGGAGGCTGCTGTCATTTTCCAGCTCACTGTGTATTTCAGATATCAATCCATCCACTTCCGTCGCGTCTTCATAGCATGAGTGATTTAGCAGCTGCGTGCGGAATTTGACTAATAAGTCCAAATGTCGTTCAAAGAGCAGCTGTAATCGGTCGGAAGGAAGAGTCATTTTTCGAATCAGCACCTGTGATGAAAATTACTGTATGACTAATGACCAATGTGGTTCAAGGACACTGATGACAATCTGGATACTGATTGGTTGGATAATTAGACTGGATTTCGTCCAATTACAGAATGACTTTGGGTTGTATCTTTTCTTCACCCCGTCGCCAATTGTTATAACGTGAAAATGATGCTGCTGATTAAAGGGTAGCGAATTATTGATCGGACCAAAGACGCGCAAACACGTAGAACGACCTAGGGTTCTGATTGGTCTCGCCCCCTGTCTAGCCCAGTCAATTGAGTCCAGAACACAAGTCTCAGCCTCGGATTTATGAATCCTTATATTTCAAACATACTTTGTTTATATACCAGTCAAACAGACCACATCGTACGATAAAATAGGAAATAACATTGTACAATAATGGCCAGTAGGAAAATGACACGTTAAACAAATATTGACCAATAAGATGATACCATTCCATGTCCAAGGATAGCATTAGCCTTAACAGGATAATTTTTGGGATATTTTCCTGAATATCCCAACACCTCCCTTTTTTGGAGATCCGGAGTTGATGTCCGGATTTTAAATTTTTCCGCGTCTATCCTCCCCGCGAAATAATGTTGGGTCTTCATAAACCCAAATTACAATTAATTTGGTTGTATTTAAAACATATTGCGCAGGGAATCCAGTAAAATCGATCAGATATTGAGGATAAACGCCATCCAATTCGAAGTCATCAGGGTTTAAATCTTTAGTAAGTAGTGGATCATTATGATAATCGGCGTCCAACAAAACTGTACCAGGTTCTTGGTTATTATTTGATGCGTGGAACACATTTTCTGGCAAAACAATGAGATCTTCTCGTGAGCTGGATATGTTACTGTCTGCACATGCTGTTTCGGAGTTGATGGAGTTTGCCTCCATTACCGGGCATGTTTCTGGAATAGAAAGTACTGGACCACTGGGCGCATGATGGATGACTGTTTCGTTTGAAGTACAGTTCATCGAGGATTCATGGAGGCTGTTGTCATTTTCCAGCTCACTGTGTATTTCAGATATCAATCCATCCACTTCCGTCGCGTCTTCATAGCATGAGTGATTTAGCAGCTGCGTACGGAATTTGACTAATAACTCCAAACGTCGTTCATAGAGCAGCTGTAATCGATCGGAAGGAAGAGTCATTTTTTCGAATCAGCACCTGTGATGAAAATTACTGTATGACTAATGACCAATGTGGTTCAAGGACACTGATGACAATCTGGATACTGATTGGTTGGATAATTAGACTGGATTTCGTCCAATTACAGAATGACTTTGGGTTGTATCTTTTCTTCACCCCGTCGCCAATTGTTATAACGTGAAAATGATGCTGCGGATTGAGGGTAGGGAATTATTGATCGGACCAAAGACGCACAAACACGTAGAACGACCTAGGGTTCTGATTGGTCTCGCTTCCCTATCTAACCCAGCCAGTTGAGTCCAGAACACAAGTGACAGCCTCTGGGTTATGAATCCTTATATTTCAAACATACTTTGTTTATATACCAGTCAAACAGACCACATCGTACGATAAAATAGAAAATAACATTGTACAATAATGGCCAGTAGGAAAATGACACGTTAAACAAATATTGACCAATAAGATGATACCATTCCATGTCCAAGGATAGCATTAGGCTTAACAGGATAATTTTTGGGATATTTTCCTGAATATCCCAACACCTCCCTTTTTTTGGAGATCCGGAGTTGATGTCGGGATTTTAAATTTTTCTCGCGTCTATCCTCCCCCTCGAAATAATGTTGGGTCCTCATATACCCAAGGAACAATTAATTTGGTTGTATTTAAAACATATTGCGCAGGGAATCCAGTAAAATCGATCAGATATTGAGGATAAACGCCATCCAATTCGAAGTCATCAGGGTTTAAATCTTTAGTAAGTAGTGGATCATTATGATAATCGGCGTCCAACAAAACTGTACCAGGTTCTTGGTTATTATTTGATGCGTGGAACACATTTTCTGGCAAAACAATGAGATCTTCTCGTGAGCTGGATATGTTACTGTCTGCACATGCTGTTTCGGAGTTGATGGAGTTTGCCTCCATTACCGGGCATGTTTCTGGAATAGAAAGTACTGGACCACTGGGCGCATCATGGATGAGTGTTTCGTTTGAAGTACAGTTCATCGAGGATTCATGGAGGCTGCTGTCATTTTCCAGCTCACTGTGTATTTCAGATATCAATCCATCCACTTCCGTCGCGTCTTCATAGCATGAGTGATTTAGCAGCTGCGTGCGGAATTTGACTAATAAGTCCAAATGTCGTTCAAAGAGCAGCTGTAATCGGTCGGAAGGGAGAGTCATTTTTTCGAATCAGCACCTGTGATGAAAATTACTGTATGAATAATGACCAATGTCGTTGAAGGACACTGGCGACAATCTTGATGCTGATTGGTTGAATAATTAGACTGGACTTCGTCCAATTACAGAATGACCTTGGATTGTATTTTTTTCTTCACCCCGTCGCCAATTGTTATAACGTGAAAATATTTATGCTGCGGATTGAGGGTAGGGAATTATTGATCGGACCAAAGACGCACAAACACGTAGAACGACCTAGGGTTCTGATTGGTCTCGCTTCCCTATCTAACCCAGCCAGTTGAGTCCAGAACACAAGTGACAGCCTCTGGGTTATGAATCCTTATATTTCAAACATACTTTGTTTATATACCAGTCAAGCAGTCCACAACGTACCATAAAATAGAAAATAACATTGTACAATAATGGCCAGTAGGAAAATGACACGTTAAACAAATATTGACCAATAAGATGATACCATTCCATGTCCAAGGATAGCATTAGGCTTAACAGGATAATTTTTGGGATATTTTCCTGAATATCCCAACACCTCCCTTTTTTGGAGATCCGGAGTTGATGTCCGGATTTTAAATTTTTCCGCGTCTATCCTCCCCGCGAAATAATGTTGGGTCTTCATAAACCCAAATTACAATTAATTTGGTTGTATTTAAAACATATTGCGCAGGGAATCCAGTAGGACTGACTAGATGGTGAGGATCAGCGACAGTAGATCTGAGGTCATTAGGGTTTAAATCTTTAGTAAGTAGTGGATCATTATGATAATCGGCGTCCAACAAAACTGTACCAGGTTCTTGGTTATTATTTGATGCGTGGAACACATTTTCTGGCAAAACAATGAGATCTTCTCGTGAGCTGGATATGTTACTGTCTGCACATGCTGTTTCGGAGTTGATGGAGTTTGCCTCCATTACCGGGCATGTTTCTGGGATAGAAAGTACTGGACCACTGGGCGCATCATGGATGAGTGTTTCGTTTGAAGTACAGTTCATCGAGGATTCATGGAGGCTGCTGTCATTTTCCAGCTCACTGTGTATTTCAGATATCAATCCATCCACTTCCGTCGCGTCTTCATAGCATGAGTGATTTAGCAGCTGCGTACGGAATTTGACTAATAACTCCAAACGTCGTTCATAGAGCAGCTGTAATCGATCGGAAGGAAGAGTCATTTTTTCGAATCAGCACCTGTGATGAAAATTACTGTATGACTAATGACCAATGTGGTTCAAGGACACTGATGACAATCTGGATACTGATTGGTTGGATAATTAGACTGGATTTCGTCCAATTACAGAATGACTTTGGGTTGTATCTTTTCTTCACCCCGTCGCCAATTGTTATAACGTGAAAATGATGCTGCGGATTGAGGGTAGGGAATTATTGATCGGACCAAAGACGCACAAACACGTAGAACGACCTAGGGTTCTGATTGGTCTCGCTTCCCTATCTAACCCAGCCAGTTGAGTCCAGAACACAAGTGACAGCCTCTGGGTTATGAATCATTATATTTCAAACATACTTTGTTTATATACCAGTCAAGCAGTCCACAACGTACCATAAAATAGAAAATAACATTGTACAATAATGGCCAGTAGGAAAATGACACGTTAAATAAATATTGACCAATAAGATGATACCATTTCATGTCCAAGGATAGCATTAGCCTTAACAGGATAATTTTTGGGATATTTTCCTGAATATCCCAACACCTCCCTTTTTTGGAGATCCGGAGTTGATGTCCGGATTTTAATTTTTTTCTCGCGTCTATACTCCCCCTCGAAATAATGTTGGGTCCTCATATACCCAAGGAACAGTTAGTGTGACTCTATTTAAAACATATTGCGCAGGGAATCCAGTAAAATCGATCAGATATTGAGGATAAACGCCATCCAATTCGAAGTCATCAGGGTTTAAATCTTTAGTAAGTAGTGGATCATTATGATAATCGGCGTCCAACAAAACTGTACCAGGTTCTTGGTTATTATTTGATGCGTGGAACACATTTTCTGGCAAAACAATGAGATCTTCTCGTGAGCTGGATATGTTACTGTCTGCACATGCTGTTTGGGGGATGATGGAGTTTGACTCCATTACCGGGCATGTTTCTGGGATAGAAAGTACTGGACCACTGGGCGCATCATGGATGAGTGTTTCGTTTGAAGTACAGTTCATCGAGGATTCATGGAGGCTGCTGTCATTTTCCAGCTCACTGTGTATTTCAGATATCAATCCATCCACTTCCGTCGCGTCTTCATAGCATGAGTGATTTAGCAGCTGCGTACGGAATTTGACTAATAACTCCAAACGTCGTTCATAGAGCAGCTGTAATCGATCGGAAGGAAGAGTCATTTTTTTCGAATCAGCACCTGTGATGAAAATTACTGTATGACTAATGACCAATGTCGTTGAAGGACACTGGCGACAATCTTGATGCTGATTGGTTGAATAATTAGACTGGGTTTCGTCCAATTACAGAATGACCTTGGATTGTATTTTTTTCTTCACCCCGTCGCCAATTGTTATAACGTGAAAATGATGCTGCGGATTGAGGGTAGGGAATTATTGATCGGACCAAAGACGCACAAACACGTAGAACGACCTAGGGTTCTGATTGGTCTCGCTTCCCTATCTAACCCAGCCAGTTGAGTCCAGAACACAAGTGACAGCCTCTGGGTTATGAATCCTTATATTTCAAACATACTTTGTTTATATACCAGTCAAACAGACCACATCGTACGATAAAATAGAAAATAACATTGTACAATAATGGCCAGTAGGAAAATGACACGTTAAACAAATATTGACCAATAAGATGATACCATTCCATGTCCAAGGATAGCATTAGGCTTAACAGGATAATTTTTGGGATATTTTCCTGAATATCCCAACACCTCCCTTTTTTGGAGATCCGGAGTTGATGTCCGGATTTTAATTTTTTTCTCGCGTCTATACTCCCCCTCGAAATAATGTTGGGTCCTCATATACCCAAGGAACAATTAATTTGGTTGTATTTAAAACATATTGCGCAGGGAATCCAGTAAAATCGATCAGATATTGAGGATAAACGCCATCCAATTCGAAGTCATCAGGGTTTAAATCTTTAGTAAGTAGTGGATCATTATGATAATCGGCGTCCAACAAAACTGTACCAGGTTCTTGGTTATTATTTGATGCGTGGAACACATTTTCTGGCAAAACAATGAGATCTTCTCGTGAGCTGGATATGTTACTGTCTGCACATGCTGTTTCGGAGTTGATGGAGTTTGCCTCCATTACCGGGCATGTTTCTGGAATAGAAAGTACTGGACCACTGGGCGCATGATGGATGACTGTTTCGTTTGAAGTACAGTTCATCGAGGATTCATGGAGGCTGTTGTCATTTTCCAGCTCACTGTGTATTTCAGATATCAATCCATCCACTTCCGTCGCGTCTTCATAGCATGAGTGATTTAGCAGCTGCGTACGGAATTTGACTAATAACTCCAAACGTCGTTCATAGAGCAGCTGTAATCGATCGGAAGGAAGAGTCATTTTTTTCGAATCAGCACCTGTGATGAAAATTACTGTATGACTAATGACCAATGTCGTTGAAGGACACTGGCGACAATCTTGATGCTGATTGGTTGAATAATTAGACTGGGTTTCGTCCAATTACAGAATGACCTTGGATTGTATTTTTTTCTTCACCCCGTCGCCAATTGTTATAACGTGAAAATATTTATGCTGCTGATTAAGGGGTAGCGAATTATTGATCGGACCAAAGACGCACAAACACGTAGAACGACCTAGGGTTCTGATTGGTCTCGCTTCCCTATCTAACCCAGCCAGTTGAGTCCAGAACACAAGTGACAGCCTCTGGGTTATGAATCCTTATATTTCAAACATACTTTGTTTATATACCAGTCAAACAGTCCACAACGTACCATAAAATAGAAAATAACATTGTACAATAATGGCCAGTAGGAAAATGACACGTTAAACAAATATTGACCAATAAGATGATACCATTTCATGTCCAAGGATAGCATTAGCCTTAACAGGATAATTTTTGGGATATTTTCCTGAATATCCCAACACCTCCCTTTTTTGGAGATCCGGAGTTGATGTCCGGATTTTAAATTTTTCCGCGTCTATCCTCCCCGCGAAATAATGTTGGGTCTTCATAAACCCAAATTACAATTAATTTGGTTGTATTTAAAACATATTGCGCAGGGAATCCAGTAAAATCGATCAGATATTGAGGATAAACGCCATCCAATTCGAAGTCATCAGGGTTTAAATCTTTAGTAAGTAGTGGATCATTATGATAATCGGCGTCCAACAAAACTGTACCAGGTTCTTGGTTATTATTTGATGCGTGGAACACATTTTCTGGCAAAACAATGAGATCTTCTCGTGAGCTGGATATGTTGCTGTCTGCACATGCTGTTTGGGGGATGATGGAGTTTGACTCCATTACCGGGCATGTTTCTGGGATAGAAAGTACTGGACCACTGGGCGCATCATGGATGAGTGTTTCGTTTGAAGTACAGTTCATCGAGGATTCATGGAGGCTGCTGTCATTTTCCAGCTCACTGTGTATTTCAGATATCAATCCATCCACTTCCGTCGCGTCTTCATAGCATGAGTGATTTAGCAGCTGCGTACGGAATTTGACTAATAACTCCAAACGTCGTTCATAGAGCAGCTGTAATCGATCGGAAGGAAGAGTCATTTTTTTCGAATCAGCACCTGTGATGAAAATTACTGTATGACTAATGACCAATGTGGTTCAAGGACACTGATGACAATCTGGATACTGATTGGTTGGATAATTAGACTGGATTTCGTCCAATTACAGAATGACTTTGGGTTGTATCTTTTCTTCACCCCGTCGCCAATTGTTATAACGTGAAAATGATGCTGCGGATTGAGGGTAGGGAATTATTGATCGGACCAAAGACGCACAAACACGTAGAACGACCTAGGGTTCTGATTGGTCTCGCTTCCCTATCTAACCCAGTCAATTGAGTCCAGAACACAAGTCTCAGCCTCGGATTTATGAATCATTATATTTCAAACATACTTTGTTTATATACCAGTCAAACAGACCACATCGTACGATAAAATAGGAAATAACATTGTACAATAATGGCCAGTAGGAAAATGACACGTTAAATAAATATTGACCAATAAGATGATACCATTTCATGTCCAAGGATAGCATTAGCCTTAACAGGATAATTTTTGGGATATTTTCCTGAATATCCCAACACCTCCCTTTTTTGGAGATCCGGAGTTGATGTCCGGATTTTAAATTTTTCCGCGTCTATCCTCCCCGCGAAATAATGTTGGGTCCTCATATACCCAAGGAACAGTTAGTGTGACTCTATTTGAAGCATATTTCCCGCGTTGAGTAGAGAGTCCACTAAAATCGATCAGATATTGAGGATAAACGCCATCCAATTCGAAGTCATCAGGGTTTAAATCTTTAGTAAGTAGTGGATCATTATGATAATCGGCGTCCAACAAAACTGTACCAGGTTCTTGGTTATTATTTGATGCGTGGAACACATTTTCTGGCAAAACAATGAGATCTTCTCGTGAGCTGGATATGTTACTGTCTGCACATGCTGTTTCGGAGTTGATGGAGTTTGCCTCCATTACCGGGCATGTTTCTGGAATAGAAAGTACTGGACCACTGGGCGCATGATGGATGACTGTTTCGTTTGAAGTACAGTTCATCGAGGATTCATGGAGGCTGTTGTCATTTTCCAGCTCACTGTGTATTTCAGATATCAATCCATCCACTTCCGTCGCGTCTTCATAGCATGAGTGATTTAGCAGCTGCGTGCGGAATTTGACTAATAAGTCCAAATGTCGTTCAAAGAGCAGCTGTAATCGGTCGGAAGGGAGAGTCATTTTTTCGAATCAGCACCTGTGATGAAAATTACTGTATGACTAATGACCAATGTGGTTCAAGGACACTGATGACAATCTGGATACTGATTGGTTGGATAATTAGACTGGATTTCGTCCAATTACAGAATGACTTTGGGTTGTATCTTTTCTTCACCCCGTCGCCAATTGTTATAACGTGAAAATATTTATGCTGCTGATTAAGGGGTAGCGAATTATTGATCGGACCAAAGACGCGCAAACACGTAGAACGACCTAGGGTTCTGATTGGTCTCGCCCCCTGTCTAGCCCAGTCAATTGAGTCCAGAACACAAGTCTCAGCCTCGGATTTATGAATCCTTATATTTCAAACATACTTTGTTTATATACCAGTCAAACAGACCACATCGTACGATAAAATAGGAAATAACATTGTACAATAATGGCCAGTAGGAAAATGACACGTTAAATAAATATTGACCAATAAGATGATACCATTTCATGTCCAAGGATAGCATTAGCCTTAACAGGATAATTTTTGGGATATTTTCCTGAATATCCCAACACCTCCCTTTTTTGGAGATCCGGAGTTGATGTCCGGATTTTAAATTTTTCCGCGTCTATCCTCCCCGCGAAATAATGTTGGGTCTTCATAAACCCAAATTACAATTAATTTGGTTGTATTTAAAACATATTGCGCAGGGAATCCAGTAAAATCGATCAGATATTGAGGATAAACGCCATCCAATTCGAAGTCATCAGGGTTTAAATCTTTAGTAAGTAGTGGATCATTATGATAATCGGCGTCCAACAAAACTGTACCAGGTTCTTGGTTATTATTTGATGCGTGGAACACATTTTCTGGCAAAACAATGAGATCTTCTCGTGAGCTGGATATGTTACTGTCTGCACATGCTGTTTCGGAGTTGATGGAGTTTGACTCCATTACCGGGCATGTTTCTGGGATAGAAAGTACTGGACCACTGGGCGCATCATGGATGAGTGTTTCGTTTGAAGTACAGTTCATCGAGGATTCATGGAGGCTGTTGTCATTTTCCAGCTCACTGTGTATTTCAGATATCAATCCATCCACTTCCGTCGCGTCTTCATAGCATGAGTGATTTAGCAGCTGCGTGCGGAATTTGACTAATAAGTCCAAATGTCGTTCAAAGAGCAGCTGTAATCGGTCGGAAGGAAGAGTCATTTTTTTCGAATCAGCACCTGTGATGAAAATTACTGTATGACTAATGACCAATGTCGTTGAAGGACACTGGCGACAATCTGGATACTGATTGGTTGGATAATTAGACTGGATTTCGTCCAATTACAGAATGACTTTGGGTTGTATCTTTTCTTCACCCCGTCGCCAATTGTTATAACGTGAAAATGATGCTGCGGATTGAGGGTAGGGAATTATTGATCGGACCAAAGACGCACAAACACGTAGAACGACCTAGGGTTCTGATTGGTCTCGCTTCCCTATCTAACCCAGCCAGTTGAGTCCAGAACACAAGTGACAGCCTCTGGGTTATGAATCCTTATATTTCAAACATACTTTGTTTATATACCAGTCAAACAGACCACATCGTACGATAAAATAGGAAATAACATTGTACAATAATGGCCAGTAGGAAAATGACACGTTAAATAAATATTGACCAATAAGATGATACCATTTCATGTCCAAGGATAGCATTAGCCTTAACAGGATAATTTTGGGATATTTTCCTGAATATCCCAACACCTCCCTTTTTTGGAGATCCGGAGTTGATGTCCGGATTTTAATTTTTTTCTCGCGTCTATACTCCCCCTCGAAATAATGTTGGGTCCTCATATACCCAAGGAACAATTAATTTGGTTGTATTTAAAACATATTGCGCAGGGAATCCAGTAAAATCGATCAGATATTGAGGATAAACGCCATCCAATTCGAAGTCATCAGGGTTTAAATCTTTAGTAAGTAGTGGATCATTATGATAATCGGCGTCCAACAAAACTGTACCAGGTTCTTGGTTATTATTTGATGCGTGGAACACATTTTCTGGCAAAACAATGAGATCTTCTCGTGAGCTGGATATGTTACTGTCTGCACATGCTGTTTCGGAGTTGATGGAGTTTGCCTCCATTACCGGGCATGTTTCTGGAATAGAAAGTACTGGACCACTGGGCGCATGATGGATGACTGTTTCGTTTGAAGTACAGTTCATCGAGGATTCATGGAGGCTGCTGTCATTTTCCAGCTCACTGTGTATTTCAGATATCAATCCATCCACTTCCGTCGCGTCTTCATAGCATGAGTGATTTAGCAGCTGCGTACGGAATTTGACTAATAACTCCAAACGTCGTTCATAGAGCAGCTGTAATCGATCGGAAGGAAGAGTCATTTTTTTCGAATCAGCACCTGTGATGAAAATTACTGTATGACTAATGACCAATGTCGTTGAAGGACACTGGCGACAATCTTGATGCTGATTGGTTGAATAATTAGACTGGGTTTCGTCCAATTACAGAATGACCTTGGATTGTATTTTTTTCTTCACCCCGTCGCCAATTGTTATAACGTGAAAATATTTATGCTGCTGATTAAGGGGTAGCGAATTATTGATCGGACCAAAGACGCGCAAACACGTAGAACGACCTAGGGTTCTGATTGGTCTCGCCCCCTGTCTAGCCCAGTCAATTGAGTCCAGAACACAAGTCTCAGCCTCGGATTTATGAATCATTATATTTCAAACATACTTTGTTTATATACCAGTCAAGCAGTCCACAACGTACCATAAAATAGAAAATAACATTGTACAATAATGGCCAGTAGGAAAATGACACGTTAAACAAATATTGACCAATAAGATGATACCATTCCATGTCCAAGGATAGCATTAGGCTTAACAGGATAATTTTTGGGATATTTTCCTGAATATCCCAACAACGTGAGCTTACTCGAACTTGTTACACATCGCAAATCATTGTTCTTTATTACTACGTTCTCTAATATGGAGCCTCTGACTTCATTTCACTCTAACAAGAGATAATATGAATTTAATCTAATTTATTATACCTATATCAGTTCTACTACACAATGTTAAGCATCGTTTGGCGTTCATATCCAAGTGCCTTGCTGCTTTCCTGTTTCTCTTTCCTTTCTTTCTTCAGAATCTTGCACTGAGGGCACAGCTATGGAACTTCTGACGTCTGGAACAAACTTGACGTACGCGCGTCCTCAAGGTCATGATTTACAGTAAACGCTCTACGAGTCTACTTTATGACAACTATAAGCTTAATATGTTGTGAAGCATGCTGTGAGCCGACAAATGATGTATTTGTAGATCGTGCCTGTAAAAATGGTGTGTGCCTGCTCATGCAGAAATATATTATTATTGTTATCTGTAGTGATGGTTGAAGGGTAACCGAAGTTTGCTACCCATCGTTCGACGAAGGCGCGAGCCACTGTTTCAGCAGTGATGTCCTTCATAGGTACTGCTTCTGGCCATCGAGTGAAACGGTCAATGTTGGTCAAGAGGTAAGAGTATCCATTTGAATCTGGTAAAGGTCCTACCAAATCCAGATGAACATGGTCGAAACGAGCATCGGGAGTTTCAAAAGAGCCCAAGGGACATTTGTCGTGTCTGATAACCTTAGATTTTTGGCAGCTTACACAGGAGCGTGCCACTCCCTCCCGTCTTTATTCATACCAGGACAGCAAAAGCGTTCCGCTATGAGCTTGATGGTTGCACGAATACCTGGATGAGAAAGTTTGTGCAATGTGTTGAAGACATTGCGTCGATAATGTTTCGGCACGATTGGGCGATCCCTACCTGTAGATGTGTCACAAAGTAAGGTTTCCTTACCTGTTCCCATCTGTTTGATGCGTAGTTTAAGGGTTGTGGACGATAACTCGTGCTGAAGATCAGTGTCTTCTTTTTGAAGCTCGGCGAGTTTAAGAAGGTCGATTCCTTGGAAACTGTTCAAGGAAGTTATGCGAGATAAAGCGTCTGCAACTACATTGTTTGCTCCAGAGATGTGTTGAACATCTGAAGTAAACTGCGAAATGTAGTCCAGTTGTCGAGACTCACGTGGTGGGTACTTGTCTGAAGATTAGCCTAAATAGAAATTAAGAAGTTTATAGTCAGTGAAAAGAGTGAATTCACGGCCTTCACTATAGTGTTGGAAATGCCGTACAGCACAATACATAGCCAGGAGTTCCCTACCGAATGTGCTGTACCTCGATTCGGTGTCTAGCAACCTTCTAGAGCAAAATGCCAAAGGTTGCCTTGAGTTGTTAACCCACTGTTGTAAGACTCCTCCGATTGCCGAGTTGGATGCGTCTACAGCGATATCAATGGGTTCTCGGGTGTCCTGATGAGCAAGCATTTTTGCTTTAGCGATACGTTCCTTAATTGTGGAGAATGCCTTTCGCATGGTGTCGTCCAGATTGATGGATTTCGTATTTCCACGAAGCTGGGCAGTAAGAAGTTTCATAAGTAACGCGTATTTAGGTATGAATCGTCTATAGAAACTTACAAGGCCGTTAAACGTTCGTAGTTGCTTGATCGTGGTCGGTTCTAAAGGGTCCGATGCCTTGAGCATTTATAGTGTGTCCCAGGAAGTCTAATGAGCCAGTTCCGAATTGGCATTTCTGAATGTTTACAGTAATGCCATGCTTTTGAAGTCGATCGAAAACGAGATCCAGATGCTTGAGATGCGATTCTCTGTCCAAACTTGCTAATAAGCAGTCATTAAAATGCGCATGTACGAAGTTGAGACCTCGAAAAACGTCGTCTATGAACCTTTGGAATGTTTGTGCAGCGTTTCTTAGACCGAAAGGCATTCGCAAAAATTCATAGAGTCCGAAAGGAGTTATGATAGCTGTTTTCGGAGTTTGGTCAGTAGACATAGGGATTTGATTTACGCTTTAACCAAGTCGATTTTCGAAAAGGCAGTTGTACCTTTCAAGGTAGCTGTCAAATCGTGAATGTGAGGCAACGGGTAACGATCGGGAATGGTTTTCTCATTCAAACGCCGATGGTCAACAGTTGGATGCCAATCGTTGCTGTCCTTTTTAGGGACCATGTGCAACGGAGATGCACATGGGTTGTTTAACGTTCTTACGATTCTCAAGTCTATCATGTGATCGAATTCGTTTTTGACCAACTTTAGCTTTTTGGGGGCTGGTCGTCGTGCTTTAGAGAATACAGGTGGTCCTGTAGTCGTGATGTGATGTGTAACGTCGCTGGTTACACACGGCCATTTTGGATGCGATTGGTATATTCCAGAATACTTATCGAGTAGTGATTGATAGAATGAGTCTATTGTGTGCTTAATTGTGACTGGAGATAATCTGCAACCGTAGAAAGTAACTACGCAAACAGACAAATTAGTATTTCCGACAACTAGTCTCCGTTCGTGCGTATCGATGAGTAGATTGTGGTGTTGTAGGAGGTCTATACCAATGATTGGCATAGAAACATCTGCAACAACGAAGATTCAGTGAATGGGTTTGCGGTAACCCATGTTAAGGTAGACCTACCTTTTACCGTATGTGATGTTAGGCTTTCCGTCTGCCGCCTGTAAGTTTAAAACTAATTTGCGAAGCCGGTCGTTAGAATTTGCAGGAAGAACGCTAACTTCTGCGCCAGTGTCGACGAGGTAGCGAAATCTCGTTGTCACATCTGTGACGTACAACAGACGGCTATGTTCGCCGGCTACGGTTGTCGTTAACGCGTGCCGGCTTGGAAGTTTTCCGAGTTGTTTTTCGTGTTAGTCGATTATGAATTTGGAAAATTGAAGGGTTTCTTGCAATTTCTGGAGGACTTTCCATACTGGTTATGATACCAGCATCAGTATATGTTAACAGTCTCTCCTGGTCTGGAGACAGATCGCCTACGTTAAGTACTGCTTCGCGGAGTGCGTGACCGTCTACGGTCACTACGAAATTTAAGATAACGTGTAAGGGTATGACATGATTCTATTATGTCATTCTGGGTCGTTTGAGGTTTTTGTTTGACCGGAAAAAACCCGGCATTAGAAGACTTTGTGATTTAGATGATGCGGTCGGCAGATGCAGCCAGCTCGTCCTGAAATTAGAGTTTAGAAAGACCCTTCAATAATTTTTTCTCACATGCTGAACACGCCCAAGTGAGTTAGTATCCGTTATCAAACATGGGCTATCTAATTGGATGCAGTACTCAATGTGTGGTTTTACATAGGTGGGATATAAAATCCGAAACATCTCCTCTTCAGAGCGTTTGAATGCTCGGCGAAGTGACTATTACGCAAGAAAACCTTTGACAGCAGCTACGTTGTAATTCGTAGTTGTTTTCAAGTCATGACTTATTATTACTCCTAGCTCTTTGTGTTCTTGAACGCGTGGAAGAGATGTACCATCAATAGTATGATTACAACGATTACCGTGTCCGATGTGCATGAACATACTCTTTCTAGAACTAACTTCTAAGCCCCAACATCTAGCCCATCTAACTAATTCACCTAGGTCAGCTTGAAGATCCAGATGATGAGTCTCATTTCTTACTGTTCTCCAGATTTTTACATCATCCGCAAACAATAATGTCGATGACCTAAGCAACATCGGTAATGCGTTAACGTAAGGAAGAAAATGTAGAGGGCCTCAGATGATGCCTTAAGGTACACCACTTTTGACCGGCTTCCATTCCGATAGCGTTCCATCGACCATCACCCTCTGTCTGAGATTACGTAAGAAGTTTCCTATACATTCCTGTACAGTACCTATTATTACGAAGCTCGAGATATCTGAATAAGACCTAAGTTGGAACCTTGTCAAATGCTTTGCTAAAATCTATGAATATCACATCGACAGACAGACAGACCGTTATTTAAGGCTGTTGTTCAATCTTCTCTCGCAATAAGCAAGTTAGTCAAGCATGAACGCTTGTTACGAGACCCATGTTGCTCAGGAGCTAACAGATTGTGTGAATATATGTGACTTAGCAACTTAACCCGAATTATCTTTTCATGTAACTTAACGACTGTGCTGTTTAGGCAGATAGATCGGTAGTTAGATATGATCTGTCTCTGACCATCCTTAAATATAGGACTAACTATAGCGTCCTTCCAATCTCTAGGAAGTTGAGCGAGTGAAAGGGACATGTTGAAGAGTGTCGCGAGCGGTTTTGAAATAATGTCCGCAAGAGATGACAGCAACCGTGGATGTAACCCATCAGGGCCCGGTGTCTTACCAGGTTTGGGGTTAGTTATCAACGGAAGGACAGTTTCCTCAGTCACCTGTACAGATTCCATGGTTGGTATCTCAGTGTGAGTGGGACAGGTATTTGTAACAATACACGTGTAGTATACTTTTCTAGAATAGTTTGAAAAAGTCTCAGCTTTTGCTCGATCTGATTCAGCTAGTAATTCTGAATTTTCGTGTAACAGTAACGGGGGAATACCATCACTACGTTTCGTCCGCCGTTTAACATACGAAAACACTCGTTTCGGACAAGTGAGGTTGTCATATGTCAATTGTCGTTCATAAATAGTGCGGGATTTAGTTATGGTCTTTTACATATATTCCGGATTTGTTTATATTAACACTTAAATGATGGGTGTCCTGTTGACAAGAATGAGTCCCAGAAGTGTTTGACACGCCTTAACAGCCTGTTGGTTTCCTTATTAATCCATGGTGAGCAATGTGATAGCTTACGTGATGACCATGAAATAAGCTGTGATGTCACGGACTCGAATGAAGCCTTAAACTCATTCCATTCGTCTTCGATCGTCCCATCCACGTCGACCGACCAGTCAGTCGACATAACACAGCCCCTGATTGCCGGAATATCGGCTCGCGAGATATTCAGACGGGATGGGGCAGATAGAAATTGTATACCATGTGCCCCAAAATTAAAGTACAGCACAACGTGATCACTATTCACTAGTGTAGGGGAAGATGCTGAATGTTGATGACATTCTCATATTGGTGTGTGAGGACAAGGTCCAGCAATGACGGGTGGACTTTTGGCTATCTTTCTTACTCTTCTATGTTTCCGCGTCACCCATTTCTCATCAGTCGCAACATCTAAAATGGAACCACTCGGAACGGTGATAGTTTTATTAGGATCGTCTGTCGCTGCTATAGCAACGTGGCTACTAATATCTAATGACGTGCCGCCGATTTATTGCTTCGGGTAGAAAACTCAATCGAGTGTTTCACATTTGGGTGCCTGACAGGTGCCGTGACAGCACTTAAAACACTGACACAATCTTCTCCATAAGTACCAGCGCAACCACCATCTTTCTTCTTACAAGCCAAAGTTAATAGGCTCATAGGCTCTCGGATTAGTAACGTCTTATTTGTATGCAGTGGGGCTTAAACGGGTACACATCTTATGGAACCACTTTTTACGCTCATCGCACTGCATTCCTTCCTTTACAGAGAAAAAACAATTCGGTTGTCCATATTTATGAGTACAACCAACTATTGTTATCAGATTAAGAAGGTATAAAACGCAATATGATCACAATATGAACACAAGTGTCAGTCAATGAGAAAGTAGGTACCATAAGACCAAGATTTCAAACCTTAACCGAAATACTTCATTTAAAGTGGACCAAGAATGCTTTTAATGCAACAAGTACACAAAAGCAAGGCTAACCACAACAAGTACAAAATCACTACCCTTTTTGAAAAACGCGCGCGTCAGTAGGACAGAACAAACTCTTGTGAGCCGTTTGGTCTGGAGATTTTAATTTCTTGGAGTTTCTTTTATTTTCTTTAGGTTCTGTAATCTTGGAAAATCCTTGTCTTGTGATTTCAGACATCTTATGTGAGATTCAGTGGCTATGTTATGTTCCCTATGTAAGAGAATGCAAACACTTTACTCAAAAACGTACAATCCATATCAATCGCAAAACTACTAATGCCGACTAAATGACAATGTATCGTCAGTTATGAGATAATTTACACCGTAAGATATTCTTTGACAGAGGTCTATGGTCTTTTATCTCGGTTATTAATATTATGTTAACAATTGCTGACCAGACAGCTCTGTTGTAAATTGTCTGACTACGACGCGTGGTAATTCATGAATTAATTCCGTTCCGTCAAGAATGTAGGCAGGATAACGGACTTCAGCGAATTCCTTAGAATTTACATTTTCACCTGTACCAATCGGTGAGCTTTAATTCCTTCCTAAGTGGCACTGACAGAGTCCTTTATTATTTATTTGAAAATGTTACGAATGTACAGTGTTTGGCATCGCTATTAAATGAAACCTCTCCTCACGCAAGGGTCTCTAGGCCAATAAAACCGAGAACTGAAAATGAAGGTGTGCAAAGATATATTCGAATAATGGCCCGTATTTTGTACTATGTGCGATCCAGTCTGACGCGTTGTAGTAAGACGTGCTCAGCACGTAGTACAAAAACGTGATCTGCTGTGGATATTTGACCAACCACTTTCAGCTATCGGTGGTCGGGAAAACTAAAAAAGGTAAGCAATAATGTTGAGGACTCATAAAAACATTTATTTTGAGGAGTATTTGTGCATCTTATTCGGTAGTCCAATACACCTTCTCGTTCACTCTTGTGTTGTCGCTCAAGTAGTCAGTTGTGGTGGGTTAGTGGGTTGCATCGCCCGTCACAACAATTAACTTGGCAAATTTGAATTCATGTCACAAAATCAGTTTGATCGCTGGTGTATTGTACTGGCTTTTGTAAAAATGTGGCTAAACTAACAAATTTATGCTTCCGACAATAAATTTTGCGCTTCAACTTATATCGCTACATTTAGCACTATGTTTTCCTTTACTTCAGTAAGCCGTTAGGACAAAAAACGCCAAACCATCTGTAGTGAATGTTAACTGAGGTAGAGAAGACCAATATATTGTTTAATACAAAATTACAGAATATCCTGGTAAGCTATGAGACTTACTTATTTACTTACGCCCGTTACTCCTAATGGAGCATAGACCGCAGACCAACATTCTCCAACCCACTCTGTCCTGGGCCTGCTTTTCTAGTTCCATCCAATTCTTGTTCATTTTTCTCATGCCTATCTCCATTTCCCGGTGTAATGTGTTCTTTGGTCTTCCTGTCCTCCTTTGGCCTTGAGGATTCCATATGAGGGCTTGTCTTGTGATGCAGTTAGGTGCTTTCCTCAATGTGTCTCCTATCCACTTCCAGCGCTTCTTCCTGATTTCCTCCTCTGCTAGTATCTGGTTTGTTCTCTCCCACAGTAGGTTGTTGCTGATAGTGTCCGGTCAATGGATCTGAAGTATTTTACGTAGATAACTGTTAATAAGCACTTGTATCTTCTGGATGATGGCTTTGGTAGTTCTCCAGGTTTCTGCCCCAGTAGACAGTAGAACTGTCTTGACATTTGTATTGAAAATCCTGACCTTGGTGTTGGTTGACAGTTGTTTTGAGTTCCAGATGTTCCTCAGTTGTAAATATGCTGCTCTTGCTTTACCGATCCGCGCCTTCACATCTGCATCAGATCCACTCTGTACATCAATGATGCTGCCCAAATATCCAAATGTTTTTACATTTTCCAAATATTCTACGTCAATTGTGATTGGCTTGGTGCATTCTGTGTTGTATCGGAGAATCTTGCTTTTCCCTTTGTGTATATTGAGACCTATTGCTGCTGAGGCTGCTGCCACACTGTTCGTCTTCTCCTGCATCTGTTGTTGCGTTTGGGATAGAAGGGCCAGATCATCTGCGAAGTCTAGATCATCCAACTGCATCTTAGATGTCCATTGTATCCCGTGCTTTCCTTCAGACGTTGACGTCTTCATGATCCAGTCGATCACCAGGAGAAAGAGAAAGGGTGAGAGTAGGCAACCTTGCCTAACACCGGTCTTCACTTCGAACGACTTTGTCAACTGTCCTCCATACACGATTTTGCAGTGTAATCCATCATATGAGTTCTGTATGATATTGACTATCTTCTGAGGCACGCCGTAGTGTCGAAGAAGTTTCCATAGTGTTGTTCTGTCCACGCTATTAAATTCTTTCTCGTAGTCAATGAAGTTAATGTAGAGTGATGAATTCCATTCAACTGATTGTTCCACAATGATCCGTAGAGTTGCGATTTGGTCTGTACACGATCTATTCCTACTGAATCCTGCCTGTTGGTCACGAAGTTGGGCGTCTACGCAGTCCTTCATCCTGTTTAACAATACCCTGTTGAAGACTTTTCCTGGTATTGAGAGAAGAGTGATGCCCCTGTAGTTATCACACTTGCTGAGATCGCCTTTCTTTGGTATTTTGACCAGAGGTCCTTCTTTCCAGTCTGTTGGTACTTGTTCCTCATCCCAAATCTTATTGAAGAGAGTGTGGAGTATCCTTGCAGTTACCGCTACGTCTGCTTTTAGTGCCTCTGCTGCAATGTTGTCTGGTCCTCCTGCTTTGCCACTCTTGATTCGTCTGATGGCCATGCTGATTTCTTTAATTGTTGGTGGGCCAACATTGATTGGGAGGTCCGTGTGTGCTGCTTCGATGTTGAGTGGGTTCAGTGGAGCTGGTCGATTCAAGAGTTCTTTGAAGTGTTCTACCCACCTGTTTTGTTGCTCTTCAATGTTGGTGATTACCTCGCCTTCCTTGTTTTTCACTTTTGTGATATTGTCCGCCCCGTCGTCCAGTGTTTCTTGAGTTTCAACTTCATCTTGGCGACCAGCAAGTGATGAGCTGATGCTATATCAGCTCCTCTCTTGGTTCTCACGTCCTCCGTCGTCCTCCTGAACGTTTTGTTGATGCAAATATGGTCGATTTGGTCTTGTTTAGAGTGATCCGGTGAAGTCCATGTGGTTTTGTGTATGTGTTTATGTGGGAATATGGTGCCGCCTATGACCAGCTTATTGAAGGCACATAGATTTGCAAATCTCTCACCATTTTCGTTTCTTTCTCCCAGTCCGTGTCATCCCATGATGTCTTCATATCCAGTGTTGTCCACTCCAACCTTGGCGTTGAAATCTCCCATCAGAATGGTGAGGTCCTTTGTTGAGCACTTCTCGACGATTGACTGCAGCCTATTGTAGAATTGATCTTTAACGCCTTCATTGTAGTCGTTGGTAGGCGCATAGCATCGAATGATGTTCATTGAAATGCCCTCTTTCTTTGTTTTGAAGGAGGCTTTGATGATCCTTGGTCCATGAGATTCCCATCCTATAAGTGCCTTTTGTGCCTGTTTGGACAGCATCAATGCAACTCCTTGTGTATGTGGAGTATTTTCTTCTTCATGGCCGGAGTATAACAAAAGCTCTCCAATGTGTTTCACTGATCCCAAGTACCTCTAGGTTGTATCTTCTCATTTCTGCAGCAATTTGGAAGGCTCTCCCGGTGTCCCACATTGTACGAACATTCCATGTACCTAAATAAATGGTTGCTTTGGTTGTCAGAAGGGGCATCGGCCTCGTAACTTCCGAAGGAATTCGGCTTTCATCATGAGGCGTCATAATTCTTCTAAATGAAGATCTTCTGACTCCCAGGGCAGAGTTTAAAAGGTTTGAGTAAGTTTTTCTGGTTAGCGTTTTTTCAGCGAGTTAGTCTTCTACGGGATGGGGTCGCTAACCCCATGCCCAACCTTCGTTCTTTAACCGGGCTTGGGACCGGCGGTAGCCCCCGGAGGGACTCCAGGCGGAGTTAAGCTATGAGAACTATATATTAAAAACTTCATTTGCAAATCTTCCATTAATTGTCTTCCATATTCTATATGCTTCTTTTAATACACAATTCCTTTCTAATACCTTTTCTGTTTTCTTCAACTCGATCATCCAAAACTTCTGCTGATATGGTTCCCATTTCTGATTGGTGTTACATACTACTTATGTCAAAAGACATAAGTAACATACACCACATATTGACCACAGTTTTTTCCGTAATCATGATTTGTTGGTTTCCTTTGAAAAACACAATTGAAGTTGAGTGAAATCAGAAGTATGTTCACAGTATATGAATAAATGTATACACCTCTTGTCTTACAAAAGAAAAATCTCTTTTAATTTACAAACTGACAGTTGATGTGATGAAACCAACGTCGAACAGTCACCCTCAAAACAGAAAAGGAAAAATATAACCAAGCTTAGTATAGATAAACCAATAACAGTTGTATTGTAGTGAACGAAAATAAAAGTGGGAACAATCAAATGTATTTGAATGCAGAATTACAGAACATCTTAGTAAAATCTGAGAACCATATAGTAAATTTTTTATTTGTAAAATGTCAATCAATCATCTCAGACTTCACTGTTCCTTCAATTCCGCACCAATCACTCTTTCTTCTCGTTTTCTGCTCTTCAATCTTCTTGACTTTCTACCGCCAAGTATTTCACTTTCGATTGATGATACCTACTACTTATATGTATCGACATCTGTAGCACACACCACAGTATTAACCAATAGGAATTCAAGTCGTTCTTAATTAACCAATAAAATATAAGGAAAGAAAATGCACCATAAAACCAAAAATACGAGTGGTTAAAAACACCGACAAATCTCAGTAACTAGGTGAATGAGACATGTTTGTTATGGAGTAGACGCTTATGTTGCTCTCTAAAATAATAATCTGGAAAATTTACATTTAAGCCAACTACATAATCAAAAAGAACTCTAGGAAAAATACTTAAAACTTCGACAACCTCCAACTGCCTTGTTGAAAGTGTTGAGTTATTAACATGTCCTTTTTTTATAATATCCAACTTCATGTAAATCGATTAGAATAAGTTACACTATTCAGTGAGACTATAATTTATGGACGAAACAATCACGTATAACATAACAGGTCTCGGATTTTGGTACGAAATTCACCCAATCATTTGGCTAATTAGAGTCTTGGAATTATAGATAATGTCAATTCGTGGTGAAAACCGTAAATCTAATTCCTAACATTAACCATTAACTGTAAATCATAATCCAAATTCCTCACACTAATTGATAACCCACATTTGGTCCTAATTATCAGGTGGACACTCTCAAGGTCACTCTAGCGTCACTCAGAGGTCATCCATAAATGATAGTCTCACCGATTAGTCCTTTCAGTCTACATTTCAACAACATTTCACAATTATCATCACGTAAAATGTCATGTTGAATACCCTTAACCATTGTACTTACTTACTTACTTACTTACTTACGCCCGTTACTCCTAATGGAGCATAGACCGCAGACCAACATTCTCCAACCCACTCTGTCCTGGGCCTGCTTTTCTAGTTCCATCCAATTCTTGTTCATTTTTCTCATGCCTATCTCCATTTCCCGGTGTAATGTGTTCTTTGGTCTTCCTGTCCTCCTTTGGCCTTGAGGATTCCATATGAGGGCTTGTCTTGTGATGCAGTTAGGTGCTTTCCTCAATGTGTCTCCTATCCACTTCCAGCGCTTCTTCCTGATTTCCTCCTCTGCTAGTATCTGGTTTGTTCTCTCCCACAGTAGGTTGTTGCTGATAGTGTCCGGTCAATGGATCTGAAGTATTTTACGTAGATAACTGTTAATAAGCACTTGTATCTTCTGGATGATGGCTTTGGTAGTTCTCCAGGTTTCTGCCCCAGTAGACAGTAGAACTGTCTTGACATTTGTATTGAAAATCCTGACCTTGGTGTTGGTTGACAGTTGTTTTGAGTTCCAGATGTTCCTCAGTTGTAAATATGCTGCTCTTGTTTTACCGATCCGCGCCTTCACATCTGCATCAGATCCACTCTGTACATCAATGATGCTGCCCAAATATCCAAAGGTTTTTACATTTTCCAAATCTTCTCCGTCAATTGTGATTGGCTTGGTGCATTCTGTGTTGTATCGGAGAATCTTGCTTTTCCCTTTGTGTATATTGATCAATTATTGTAATGAGATATTTATCATTCAATCCCTTAATTGAGAATTGTCATTTAGTAATTTTTTTTTATTTTTGACAATGATTAAGCTGTATGATAGTAACTAATAGATTATACTGAATAATGCGCCAACTAACAACAAACGTGATATATAACAATTAGTCCTTCAGGTAAATTTGTAAAGTACAATGAGAAGGTGAAAGTTATCAGAATTATGTAATGAATTTGCGCAAAACATTTCGAATAATCTAATCGCATACATAAGATCAATTAAAAGGTAAGGAGGGAACCAGAGATAATAATAAAGTACACAATATGAAGAAAGAAATACATTATGAATACTACTCTGGATGATAAATCATCATATATGTGATCAGATTGTTCGGAATGTATTGCGCAAATATGTCATATAATTCTGATAACAATCAGAGAGGGGTTTTGTGGAGATTGCAGTAATTTAATATTTGAATTCTTGAGTCAATTGAAGCTAGATCATCATGGAAAACCTGGAAACACTGGACGCCTCAGCAGCGCAAGTCCACGATCCCGCTCTGCGGAATTCGAACCCAGAGCCTATCAGGCTCGCGCGCGAACCCTTAAGTTTTAAACTACTGAGCAGGCATCCAACGGTGTTAATGTCTAACTTCAACCAATCCACGAGAGTGATAGGTCATGGGTTCAAATCTCGCAGGGCGGGATCGTGGATGCGCAGTGCTAAGGAGTCCAGTATTACGATGAAACAGCCGTCCAGTGCTTTTAGGTTTTCCATGGTGGTCCAGCTTCAATTGATTCATGATTTCAATTATTAAATTCTGATAACATTCATTTTTTTCTCATCGCATTAAAGGATATGATTATTACCCTTCAGTACATTCAACTATACTTAACAACTAAATCACCAGGAAACTATATCTACTTTGCAAACGTACAAATAAATAATTATTCAAAATATTATGTATACCGTTTAACTAACCTTGAATTACGATGGAACATTTATCCCTTAACGATTTATTGTGGTTGATTTAATGGTAGAATAAGTTATTCAATAAGATTATACTAAACACATTAACAAAAGTAAATCATAATTCTAAAGTAAATAAATATTAATCAACTCAGTCTAGGGTCAAAAATACAAATAACTCATGTAGACAATTTTTATTAATTTCAACCAATTCAAAATACAATACGTATAACACCTTGTGTTGTTGTTCGCCTCCAAATATCCTGGTACGACTGAAGTTGGGAAGAGTCCGCTCTCCTTCTCCAAATGCTCTCACATGGCCACGTGCATACAACCAATGTCAAGGAAATCCTACTCATTGAATTCTCGCGGCGGGGATGTTATCTACGAAACTAAGAGGATGAAAAGCGAATGTCCGGCGCTTTAACCGGGTTGGTGGATACGAAGGATCCACCTAGGGGAGATGGGAAACTCTGATTCTAAACCAATGGTGTACATGGACTCCAGTACCTTTAGATGGTAGTTGGAGGTAGTTAACAGGAAACCCTGGACCCGGGTTTCGTGCTACTTGGCACTCGTCAGCAAGGTGTACCTGTAATCTTGAGGGAACTGGTGCTCCCTGGCGGATTCGATCTCGTGTCACCCAGCTTCACAGTCAGAGACGTTACCACTGAGCTATCCGAGCCGTGACTAACCTCCTGTAGGACTGAGATGTAATCACAATTGATTGATCACTGGGTGGTGATCAATGTCATGCTTGCCAAGTAGCACGAAACCCGGGTCCAGGGTTTCCTGTTGACTACCTCTAACTACCATCTAAATCTCAATACATAATGCCCGCAGTGTCGAGTCACCTAGACTGGTGGCCACATTGCAACATGATCGATAGCATTCGATCTGCATTAAGAAGGACTAGACAAGCATGACATTGATCACCACCCAGTGATCAATCAATTGTGACTCCAGTATCTTGTAGGCATATAAACCTATTGTTGGTTGCTGGCTGCCATGGGACTGCATCTCCTGACGTTACTCCATTGCCTTATGGACCAGACCTTTAGGTACAAAGCTCCGTGCGTGGCACTCTCTTGAAGTCAGTTACTACTGAGCAGATGATTATTATCAGAAGGGATTTTGTGGAGATTTTAGAAATTTCAATAGTTGAGATCATGAGTTAATTGAAAGTAGACCACCATCAATAATTTTAAATTAAAGATCATTTCTATTTTACCATGTTGCTAATATTACAAAGACAAGATTCAAATAATCCACCTCGTAAAAATTACTCTAAGCGGCATATGTTCCTTCACGAGTTGTAACAGGAAAAAGTAATTAAAAAATTACTCAATCAAGTGGTGTTATCAAGAGAGATAACTAGTTTAAAGATGAGTTATACTATACACTTTCATGATTGGTAAGATTACTTCATATAGGAATTGTTTCTTTTTCTACATCGGTAATTTTACATGATAGAAATAAATTATTCTAGATTTACATTACGTCACTTAATATTCGATAATTTCAAAAATGATGATACCAATAAAAAAGTGACGTTATTCAGTCATTGTCCTACGTTATATTTCAGTGTAGACAATTTTCAATATCGCAAAAAGAAAGAGTGCATATATTGGAGCAAAGTTACCAAGGTAACCAGTTACCTTAGCAAGATAAAAGCAAAGAAAAAATATAGGTAGAAATTAATTCCGGTCTTCTTATTAGTATCGGTTAACGCATCTATCTATCTATCCACATATATATATATATATATATATATATATATATATATATCTTTCAGCGTACATATGAATAATATAATACCTAAAAAATAAAAGGACGTTAAATGCAGAACACGTTTAGCTTAATTCAAGAATAACACCGTTTGATGCCGGATCAGTGATCTAGAGGTAATGGTGTTCACGCTCGAGACCGAAGATCCGGAGTTAGAATCCTGTATGCAGGATCGTGGGCAGTTACAACCGAGGAGTCCCATACTATGACGAAACGGCTATCTAGTGCTTCCAGGTTTTCAATGGTGGTCTAACATCAATCGTTTCATGATCTCAATTTATAAATAATCGAATCAAAATTAATCCAAATTTTAAAAAAAAGCATCACAATCGACACAACCTAATTTGTAGACGCAGTTCTGTGTAGGCATGAAATGGATTTTTCCTTTTAAGCGAACTAAAGTATTTCGAAGTGTGTTCGTTGTTTTGTAATATAGTTTAATTCTGTGTTGTTTTAAGATTCTTTGGAGTTCTCCTGTTCTGTCATCACGGTATTGTAAAACTGCAGTACCAATCCATGGCATTTCATTCCAATTATTGTTATTACGCAATGAAACATTTTGTTTTCATACACTTCTAATAACCTTCTTAGGAAAATTATTAAATTGTAAAATGCTAATTACATTCCTTTGTTTTTTTGTTTATCCTCTTTCAATGTGATAATCTTGTTAGCTGTTGATTGATCGCACATGATCTTCTTGTGCTGTTCCTTTGTACTATTTAAACTTGGATTGATTTTGTTCTGGTTGTTTATTTATTCTCTGAAGAAGTGTCTTACATTGAGTTACGAAACATCAGAAAATCTAATTTCTCAACTTATTAGGTTATCTACAAATATATATATTATTTTTATTTATAATAATGAATAGTGTTTTATCCCTTAATTAATTTAGTAGCTATAAAGATTCAATGGTAAAGATAACGCTCTGCTATTAAAACCAACGGATATGTAATTTCCAGTTTCATTATTCGCTTATTTGCTTATTCCCGAGACTCACCAATTGAATGTATCTCGATCCTAAAATTGATATTCATTCCGGTAATGATCTCATTTATAACAAAATTAAGAAGCAGTAAAAGCTAGCGAAAAGCGGGAACTCAAAACAACTGTCAACCAACACCAAGGTCAGGATTTTCAATACAAATGTCAAGACAGTTCTACTGTCTACTGGGGCAGAAACCTGGAGAACTACCAAAGCCATCATCCAGAAGATACAAGTGCTTATTAACAGTTATCTACGTAAAATACTTCAGATCCATTGACCGGACACTATCAGCAACAACCTACTGTGGGAGAGAACAAACCAGATACTAGCAGAGGAGGAAATCAGGAAGAAGCGCTGGAAGTGGATAGGAGACACATTGAGGAAAGCACCTAACTGCATCACAAGACAAGCCCTCATATGGAATCCTCAAGGCCAAAGGAGGACAGGAAGACCAAAGAACACATTACACCGGGAAATGGAGATAGGCATGAGAAAAATGAACAAGAATTGGATGGAACTAGAAAAGCAGGCCCAGGACAGAGTGGGTTGGAGAATGTTGGTCTGCGGTCTATGCTCCATTAGGAGTAACAAGCGTATGTAAAGAAAAGCTACAGTAAAGTAAAATACGGAGAAACATTCATTCTGAATAGGAAATAGAATTAAACATGAAATAGAACTATAATTTTTAAGATGCATTATATTCACATGAAATTACATTAATTAATAGATAAGGAAGGAGAGTATACATTACACTATCTTTATATATAATGTACTGAAGTATGAGGCTTCCTAATAATCGTCTACCATAACAAAGTATCATATTTTTGATGATTTAATATCATTCTTGGTTTGGTACTTATATTCAATTTCTATTCACATTGTTATAACTTGTACTCTATGTCCTCTTAATGTATAACATAATGATATCGCCAATTACAGAACAGTGATTTTTCAACTGGACCAACGACGTATAAAACCTGTAAGAGCAGTCTAGAGTCTTTATCGGTTCTTATTCCCGCTTAGTCCTTCCTGTTATGTCCAGAACACTAATCTCAGCCTCTGCAATATGAATCATGTATTTTAAACATATTAAGTTTATATACAAATCAAAAAGACCAAACACCGGACTATCTTAAATATAGAGAAATGTGGGTAGTTACCTTGTCCAGAATAATAATAGTTGACTTAAACTTATCGTGCAATTATTATGTGTACTTGAGACAGCATTGATCTGTCCAACTGTGACGACGGACCACCGGTGAACTCGAGGAAGCTGTAAGAGGCTCAGAAGGAGCCGAAGACGTCCCATCCAATCACCTTTCGGAAGAATGTTCTAGAATTCCAACGTGTAGCTTCCCGATTGGATAATCCTAATAACCCCCTGTATGCGGATTGGAAGACTGTAATGATGATTTCGTTCTCACTAAAAACTATAAACACCTGACAATTTTGTACTATGATTGACACTGTTTGGAATAATATTCCTTTCGTTAGTCTTCTGTCTTCTTACTGCGACTTGGAAGGGTTTTGGTGTTCTAGTGCTCAGTTATTCGCGGTATATCGAAAAATCAGCTTTTTCAAGATATAACACCAACACATTAGTTCGGTTACAGGATAACATCCAGGTATATTTTTTCCACCCGTTGTAACTACTGACAACCTGTTAATATCTGAATATAGTGCATCTAAAGTTGGATCACTTAGATTAATGACCACACATTAACTTGATGAACTACATACGTGCATTCCTTAAAAAAATATAAAAAAATGGAATCGGTAACTGATCAGTGATCAATTAATTACATGTAATCCTATCATTCTTGACAGTAAATATTCTCTGATTAGAATAAAACATTTAATTCTAAAAATATTGATTGGCTAGAAGAATAATTTATAAGTATTTAAGAGATTACTAGTTAAAACCCGAAAATGACTCGGTACTTCTATTAATTCCATTTACCTTACCTTCGAATGACATCTCAAATCTATGTGAGACAATACTACTGTGATGTGTGTTACTGATGTCGATAGATATAAGTAGTATGTATCATCAATCGAAAGTGAAATGCCTAGCGATAGAAATTTAAAAAGATCGAAGAAAAGAGAACGAGAACAGAGAATGTGATTAGTATAAAATCGTAAGAACAATAAAGTTTGAATTAATTGATTGACATTTTACAAATGAAGTATCTACGGTATGATTCTCAGATTTTATGAATATATTATGTCATTTAGTATCCAAACACATTTCCTTGTCGTCACTTATATTCTCACTCATTACACTATCGCACTTATAATCGATAATTTAGTTCAATAATTACAGTGATCGGTTATTTCCTCACATGTTAACACAAAGAAGTGTCAAGAAATCAATTGATGATCTAACTTGAATAAAGATTGTATTGATAGATAGGAATTCAATACATTGTGTGTGTGTGTGTGAGTGTGGGGGTGTTTAAATCAAATCGTGAGTTAACTAATTGAATAATGCTTTCTAAATAATAAGAGTCAATTGTTATGATTAAGAGTAGTATATCATTTAAACAAATAATTATAATTTCAATGGTTAAGATAATGAGTCAGTTGAAGCTTGACCATTGAAATTACTATAATATCCACAAAACCCATCTGATGTTATTCAACATACGCTCACTAGTGACTGACTTCAAGAGGTATTTCCTGGAGTTCTAGTGAGAAGTAGTGATCAGTGGAGTTCAACTGGGTCTGTTGTGAGATAGTAACTCACGGATGACAATGGTGGATGTGTGACTCAATTTCGTGGATTAGTTGAAGCTAGACATTAACACCGTTGGATGTCGACTCAGTGGTCTAGTGATTAAGTGCTCGCGCGAAAGCAGTAGGTCCTGGGTTCGAATCCCACAAGGGGCGAGGTAGTGGGTACACACTGCCGGGGATTCCCATGATGGGACGAAACGGCCGTTCAGTGTTTCCAGGTTCCCCATGGTGGTCTACCTTCAACTGGTTCATGATCTTAACCATTGAAATTACTATAATATCCACAAAAACCATCTGATATTAGATAATTATAATTTTAGAATTTCAATGGTTTCAGAAACATTTAATGATGACAAATTGACAGTTAAATAACTAACTAAATGGTTTATAAATAAAGACGGATAGTGGTTAACAGTGGAATCCTGCACGTGTGTTTCGTTTTATTTGGAACTCGTCAGCCAGATGTACTAGCATCTCAGAGTTGATGTTCTTTCTGACACTCAAACTCAGTACCGTTAAATTCAAACATCATCGCGTTATCCACTTAGCTACTAAGTCCTTATAGTCACTTGCATCAACAGGAAACAATATGAAGTGAATTTCATTTCTCAAAATATGGTACTTCACTAAATAAACTTATGAATCTATATTTCTAATGAGTCTTCAACAGATTGCTGTACGTGGTAATTAATTAGTCACACTAAATTTCATATCCCAAATCGAAGTTGAATGTTCTTCTAATCTGTATTCATATGGCTGAGATTCAGCTTGTTTAAATCACTGATACACTGATCAAGGATAAGGCTAACAACCAATACAAAAATGAATTTAACTTCACCCCAGTGTACAAGCTACCGGCAATTGGGACTCAGTAGCTAAGTGGATAACACGATGGCGTTTGAAGCGAACGGTACTGGGTTCGAGTTCCAGAGTGGACACAAACTACGGGATGCGAGTTCATCTAGATGACAAGTTTCAAATGAGACAAGACGCGCGTCGTTGATTACACTACTAGACAAGATTCAGCTTTGCTTAAAAAGATTGTGACTTAAGGCTATATTGAGGCAATCCCCACATGATTCACATATGTCAATAAGAGACTGATCAATTTTACCAGGGTAGGTGTTTAAGGTGAAAACAAACTGTTTTTCAATACACAAAGGGGGTTTGAATTTTCGTATGGCTGAGGCTTCATCATTGTTAGGATAGAAAGAAAAATCTTCTTTATATGTAAAAATTACATTTGAAATAATTTAAGCCATTGAAATCTAAATTATCCTAACATTTTGTCAAATAATCTTGTCTAGACACCGTCAGGTTATTGGTTGAGGTCAAAATTATCAGAATATATATTTTGTCTAACAGTCAAATCAAATCTACAGTAAAAGTTCATCTAACCATATTCAGTAGTTGATTTAGTTAAGTAAGGTAAACATGATTCAGTAAGGTATGCACAATGTAATGACAGTTCACAATGCAAAAGGTAGTGTGTGTGTGTGTGTATGTGCATTTTGTTTATCACAATCCTAAATTCACATACTTTAAACGATGTACTTTGCCCTTAACCTGGCCATTTTTCGGTTTATCAATTTGGATATGGGGTAATTGTAGAACCTGAAGAGAATTTACCGAAAAGAATATTCTTCGTTCAAATATTAGTCTTTTAACATGATAAGGATCTTTAAACGATTTTAGAAATAGTTCAAATTTAGTGAACAAATTCAGTCTATGTATACTACTAAAAACACCAATAATTTTTAATGTGGAGTTGTGAAAATTGTTAAGTTTTTGATTGAGATCATGAATCGATGAGTGTTGAACCACCACTGAAAACCTGGAAACACTGAACGGCCGTTTCGTCTAAGTATGGAACTCCTCAACGGTGCGCACCCAGGATCCCCCACATTGGATTCGAACCCAAGACCTATCAGTCTCACGCGCTAGCGCTTAACCACTAGACCACTGAGTCGACATCCAACGGTGTTAATGTCTAGCTTCAACTAATCCACGAAATTCAGCGACACATCCACCAATGTTTTCAGTGAGTTACTATCTCACAACAGACCCAGTTGAACTCCACTAGTCACTACTTCTCACTAGAACTCCAGGAAATACCTCTTGAAGTCAGTCACTAGTGAGCATATATTGATTCATATCAGAATGGGTTTTGTGAATATTATAGTAATGTTAATCGTTAAGATCATGAGTCCATTGAACCTAGATATATATTCCGTTACTGATCGAAAACAGATTTATGTTGATTTATTACTAACCTAGTAAAGCATCATAATCAAGTGAATAAAGAAAATTTTGTTGACCCAGATTTGGAAAACAAAAATACTAAAACAATAACAATGTATATGAAATAATGAATTTTGGACATTCAATATTGATTTCTTTCCCCTGCCCCCCCTCGTTATCTCAACTAATGATATTTAGATTATGAAAAAGATTTTCAACTAGAATAGGTTCAAAAAAAACAAACTAACTATCATGTGATGTTACGTTGGCAACAACAATCTATTTTTTCAATTCTCGTGGATAAGTTGAAGTTAGACATGCCTGTTCAACGGTTCAGAGGCTAAGCATTTACGAACGAGACCGAAGATCCCAGATTCCAATACCATTTGCGGGATCGTGGATGCGAATCACGGAGGAGTCTCACTAGGTATTCCATAGTGGTCTAGCTTAAACCGACTCACAAATCCAACTATTAAATTATTTGTTATTTATTAAATTAGGTTATCTGTCGCGTTTGATTGTTGGATATGCTAGAAAACTTACTATTTCATCATTACTTTTCTAAATTTCTACGTTACTCCATATGCTTTGTTCATACTGTACAATTAACAATGGATTGTTATTGTATTTTTATTATTATACAACTGCCGATAGGGTGGAACGAAATTCAATAAATCAGCCGACTAACAGCTTACTTATCGATTTTCTTCTTCAGATCTATCGTGTGTTTTGTTATTTATAAATATAAAAGGCAGATAATTGTTTACTTCTTACTTTACTTACGCATATTACCCCTCATGGAGGAGCATAGATCGCTCACCAGCATTCTCCATACAACTCTGTCTTGGGCAATCTTTTGTAGTTATTTCCAGTTGCGATTCATCATTTTCATGTCTACTTCCATTTTCTTTTTTCCGTTTTCCTACAGGATTCCAAGTTAGCGTTCGTCTCGTGATGCAGTCTAGTGATTTCCGTAATATATGTCCTATCCATTTCCATCATCGTTTCTTAATTTCCCCTTCAGCTGGAAGCTGGTTTGTTCTCTCCTACAGAAGGCTGTTGCTGATGGTATCCGGCCAATGAATGTTGAGTATCTTGCGTAGACAACTATTTGTAAATACTCATACTATTTTGATGATGATGATTGTGATAGTTCTCGAGGTTTTAGATCCGTATAATAGAACTGTGTTGATGTTCGTATTGAAGATTGTGACTTTGATATTGGTTGACAGTTGCTTTAAGTTCCATATGTTTTTCAGCTGTAGGAGTGCTGTCGTTGCTTTGCTAGTTCTTACCTTTACAACTGCATCGGATCCTCCTTGTTTATCGATGATGCTGCTAACCAGGTATGTGAATGTTTCCACCTCTTCCAGAACGTCTCCATCAAGTGTGATTGTGTTGGTGTTTTCCATGTTGTATTTGACAATGTTGGTTTTCTTCTTGTGGTATGTTGAGGCCTACTGATGCAGAGTCTACTACTACTCTAAGTGTTTATTTCTGATTGTATCTACTTTCTTTTTCCTAACAGAAAATTAATAATATAGATAAACCATTCTCTTGTTTAATTTAAATTTATTTAAGCCATCCATTTATTCTTAGATATTTCACTATCTACTCCTATTGAATGAACTTGCTTACTTACGCCTGTTACTCTCAGTGGAGCATAGACCGCCGACCAGCATTCTCCAATCCACTCTGTCCTGGGCCGTCCTTCCTAGTTCTATCCAATTGTTGTTCATTTTTCTCATATCTGTCTCCATTTCTCGGCGTAATGTGTTCTCTGGTCTTCCTCTTCTCCTTTGACCTTGAAGATCGCAAGCGAGGGCTAACCTTGTGACTCAGTTAGATGCTTTTCTCAATATCTGTTCTATCCACTTCCAGTGCTTCTTTCTGATTTCTTCTTCCCCTGGAATCTGGTTTGTTCTATCTCACAGTATGTTGTTGCTGATAGTGTCTGACCAATGGATCCGAAGTACTGAATAAAGTATCACATTATATGAACAATGTGTGATTTTTCTTTGTGTATTCATTGAATAATAAATAATCAGTAGTATATTATAGTTTAAATAAGTAGATTGTTCTGAAAAATATTGATCAGATACTAATTGATTATCAACTTAAATGGTGCAATATGATTGGTTGGTAGATAAACAATAAATTTTGATTTATTGCACTTGAATAACGAGAATTTATAATATTTTTTAGTAATTTAAGTATCAAATAATCAAGTTACTAATCTAATTGGATTAATCAACATTCATCAAGAAGATCTATTCAAAACTATAAAGAAACATTAATAATTGAAATCATGAGTCAATTGAAGCTAGACCACCATGAAAAACCTGGAAGCATTGGACGGCCGTTTCGATCTAGTATGGAACTATTCAGCAATGCGCATCCACGATCCCGCCCCCCGCAAGGTTCGAACTCAGGACCTATCAGTCAGTTGGATGCCGGCTCAGTGGTCTAATGTTTAGACGCTCGCGCACGAGATTGATACGTCCTGGGTTCGAATTTCGCGAGTTGAGGTCGTAGATGCACACTGAGAAGGAGGAGTCCCACAATAGGACGAAACGGCCATCCAGTATTTCCAGGTTTACCATAGTGGTCTAGCTTCAATTGACTCATGATTTCAACTATTGAAATTTCTAAAATCTTCACAAACCCCTTCTGATATAAAGAAACTGACCTATTGATTAATCTTGCTGTCTCTTTATCTATTTTTTGGGAATATGGTTATTGAGTTAAGAGATTGAATAAGAGTTGTAAACTAAATAAATATACCTGAATAATAAATTCCCATGGTATTGTTTACTTGAATCTTCCCATTGATGTTTACGTCATTCAATCAGTCAGTAACAACGTAGAACTTCATACGTACGTACATCAATTCGAGTTGCCATACCACATTAGCACACGGATACAATTGTCTATTCAAATCCCATAGTCGTAGAGGTAATAAGAGTATAAGCAGTAATCGGAAGCATTAGGGTTTAAAGATGTTATTCAAGGAGTATAATCCATTGATTGATCAGTTTGAGATACAAGTAGATACAGCCGAGTTCCAAGTATGACAAAACGCGCGTCCTCGATTCCACTGCTATCCACTGTCCATTTTTGCTTAAAAAAAGCTTGTGGCTTAAGGCTATATCGAGGCAATCCACACAGGATTCACATATGCCAATAAGAGATTGATCAATTGCAGTCCTAAATAACAATGGGAAGATATAAGTAAAACAACACCAAGTGAATATAATTTTCTATGTGATATGAATCAAAAACGTCACACTTACTTACATAATCCTCGTGGAAGAGCATAGGCCGCCCACCAGCACTAGCCACCCAACCCTGTCCTGGGCAGTTCTTTCCAGTTGTTATCCATCCTTTTCATGTCTGCTTCTATTTCCCGACGTAATGTGCTCTGGTTAGTGTTTTTTAGCGAGTTAGTTTTCTACGGGATGGAGTCGCTAATCCCATGCCCAACCCTCCTCCTTTACCCGGGCTTGGATCCGGCGGTAACTCTGGAAGAGCGACAGGCAGAGTTAAAAATTTTACAGAATGCATAATATGAAGATAAATAAACAAGAGAAAGGAATGAATTCAAGAAGAATGTAGTTGTCAATGAATGTCTGTGTTGTTTTCATTGTTCCAGTTAATTATTCAATATATTCATATAATTATCTGAAAGGAGGTTTTGTGAAGATTCTAATAAATTTTAATAGTTGAATTCAAGCTAGTGCCTCTTGGAAAAATTGGAAGTACTGGATGGACGTTTCATCCTAGTGTGGGACTGCTGAAAAGAGTCCTATATTCAGATAAGACAACTAATTAGAACCGTTAGATGTACTTGTTGTTATTCAAATAATAAGAGATAGGAAAAAATAGTTAGAGGTGTAGAATCTTATCTAATTGCTCAAGGACCCACAACTCATATCAAATACTTTAACACATATTCTGTATCAGGAGTAGGTATTTCTTGTAATTTAGCTTAAGCATCAATTCATATTCATTGTTTGGTTGTTAAAAAAAATCGATTTCAGGCACTTTGCCAGTTTTCATTTAGTTCATAATAACATCTAAGTTATCTTTTATTGTGCTTTAATTTCAAGCACGAGTCTATGGGGCAGTATCTTAGTTCTGATTGACTTACTGAAGGTTGTCAGTATAGTATACTTTTAACAGAGTTGTTTATCTATTATAGATTTATTACTTTTTATTATGATGAACTATTGCATAAACAAACAGCTTTCTTGCTGGCCGAAATTTAGTTCAAGGTCAATCTTACTGTTTACTTCTACCTGGATTTATTTACTTACTTTCTTAATATTTCTAGTAATCATATGATGATGATGATGAGGAGGAGGAGGAGGAAAAACACTTATACGACAAGGAAAAAGTATATCAGTTGACATAAATGTGAACATATGCTATTATATAAACTGATATTATTAAACACAAACGGATACAATAAAGGAGATAGTTTTTTTAGTTTCCAATATGGTGCTTGGTTTGAATACCAACTTGCTATAAACTTAGATATCTGATTACTACTACTGCTGCTGCCCCCAAATGCCGAGAGTGGGGAAAGTCTGCTCTCCCTCTCCAAATGCTCTCAAGTGGACACGCGTATAGAGTCACTGATAGTGAAGTTCTACTCACTACCTTCTCGTGGTAAAGGTGTTGTTTACAAAAGTGAGTGGACGAGAAGCGAATGTCCAGCGCTTTAACCGGGATCGTGGACACGTAGAGTCCACCCAGAGAAGTTAGAAAAACCTGATTCCAAATCAATGGTGTACATGGGCTCCGAGAGCCTAATGAAACAAATGGCGCATGAACCAATTATTGGTCACCGGCTACCATGAGACTGCATCTCCTGACGTTACTATACTGCCTTGTGGATCAGACCTTTAGGTAGAAACCTCCGCCTGTGGCCTCCTAAGAAAACCATCTGCTTCGGTCTGGGCACCCGGGAAGTATCCCAGCCCTCACATAAGTCGAATAATTTATATTGCGAATATTTGTTTGGTGCCTCCTTGTATTAATGTTTATGTGTTCAAATAAATAAATAAACTGCTACTACTGCCTGTTAATTAACTTGAAGAATTCAGCTTTAAATCTTAAATATTATGGGGAAAAAGTTTACAAGCTACAACACATTCTAAGGAAATTATCAAAGACTAGGGTTTAGCGAGGATGCAAGCAAATTTATTGGGCATTTTCATAAAATATTATGGTGAGACTATAATTTATGGACGACCTTTTAGCGACGCAACAGTGACTATGAAAGTGTCTACCTAATAACTAGGACCAAATGAGGGTTATAAACCAGTGTAAGCAATTAGAATTATGATTTACAGTTGATGGTTAAGGTAAGGAATAGGATTTAGGGTTTTTATCAGGAACTGATATCAGCTATAATGCCAAAACTCTATTTATCCAAATGGATGAGTGAATTTTGCGCCAAAATCTGAGATCTTTTATCTTACACCTGATTGGTTCGTTCATAAATTATAATCTCGCTAACATCGCTAATAATCGTCTATGATTCTTATTGAACTGAAAAGGAACCTTGAACCGTTGACGGTTTATTCTTTCGTTATAATTCCGGTCACTTTAATTTCATCAACTGGTTTAGAATGATTAGGCTTGATTATCACTAAAATAGAAAATAAGTTTGATGCATAAGATTGCATAGTTGTAAACGAGGCAGATATTCGAAAAAAAAGACATAGCAGCTCTATACACATCCACCTCATCAGTAATTGACTGTAATCTGATCTAATTGAGATCATAATAGAAGAATACTTATTAGTATAGTAGAGATTAATTGAATAAGCTATTCCAAGTTACAATAAGTTGACATTAGGAAAATGACCATCTGTTTGATGTAGAATGAAATCAATAATCATTGATTACCTAAACTAATCCTATTTGCTAGTATAGGGGTTGTGGAGATTAAGTTTTTGGTTGAGATTATGAACCGATTGATGTTAGACCACCTTTGGATACCTGGAAGCACTGGACGGCCGTTTCGTCCCATTGTGGGACCCCTCAGTAGTGCGCATCCACGATCCCGTTCACGGGATTCGAACCCAGAGCCTTCGGTCTCGCGCGCGAACACTTAACCTACTGGACCACTGAGCCGGCATCCAATGGTGTACTTATACATATTTGAGTCTGTAGCTATTAGGTTGATAAAATAGCATCAGATGTATTACGATAACAATTGATAACCAAAAAAAGAACATCATTCGTTTCTTCAGAATATCTAGAACTTATAAATAGCCGTAGCTTAAAAACAGTTCTCTAAATCAGTTAGGTGAATTCTTCAAGATATGTGAACATCTATGAATTTAAGAATACGTTGTATAGTTATGACAGAAATGTTTGCAGTACAGTGAACCAAGAATTACAAATAGTTGTAAGATACTATTCTGTTGAAATGGCTTACGAAAACTATAACGAAGCATTCGGAGGCCCTAGAGGAGCCGAAGAGTCCTATTCAGTCAGAACGCAATGGAGCTTTCTAGAATATCAACGTGATATGCTACTATTGGTTAGTGGCATAACATACCTATTTGCGGATTGGTTGAATTATAATATTGACATAATAAACGCTAATACTTATAAATACCCACAATTTTCTATACATTTTGATTCTTATCCAACAAGCACTTTCCTCAGTTTACTGCTGCCCACTTATTTGCGACTTGGGGGGGCGGCTATACTGTTCGAGTGCTCAAGTTGTATACGGTATATTAAGAATCTAATCTTCTAGATATAACATATTCATCTTAGATCCAATAATTAAATGAATGATACTCATGTTTTTAAAACTCTATTAAAATGAACTGCTTAGAGTATATGAAACACGTATTAAGTCACTGTCTATCTGAGTATACTATGATGATACATTAAATAAAACGTTCAAATCAAAACTCACAAAGTTCCTAGAAGTTTATATCAATCATATTGAATAATTCGAAGTAGCATAATTGATGAGTCAAGTGAAACTAATGATTAGAATTTCAAAATGATAACTGAAAATCAATTGGAATGATACACAATTGAATGTATATTCCAAATCTTTTAATTTTGATTATTACTACTAAACATTAACTTAATACTTTTGTAATTTCGTCTTACTTACTTACGTCTGTTAACCCTGGTGGAGGAACATAGGCCGCTCACCATCACTATCCATTCAACCCTTTCCTAAGTAATCCTTTCCAATCACTACTCATCCATTTCATATCTGCTTCCAATTCCTCTTTTCCGTTGCCTCATTAACGATTCCAAGTTAACGTTTGCCTCGTGATACAGTTTGATGATTTCCTCGATGTATATCTTATCCACCAACTTCATCGTCTTTTCCTAATTTCCTCTTCACTTGGAATTTTGTTTGTCCTCCTCCTACAATAGGCTGTTTGCAATTTTATACTTAGATTAAAACAAAATCTCTTCTGTACTAATATGTCAGTTTCTTTAAACAAAACAGTTATGTTAATTCACTTGGTATTGTTTTACTTGAATCTTCCCATGGATGTTTTGGACTGCAATTGATCAGTCTCTTATTGGTATATGTGCATACTGCGCGTATTGCCTCGATGTTACCTTGATTTACAAGCATCATAAGCAAAGATGGACTCGAGACTCAGTAGTTAAGTGGATAACGCGATGGCATTTGAAGCGAACGGTACTGAGTTCTAGTCCCAGGTTGAACATCAACTTTGAGATGTGAGTAAATCCAGCTGAGGAGTCCCAAATAGGATTAAAAACACGTCCTGGATTCCACTGCCAGCCACTATCCATCTTTGCTTATAAAACAGTTATGTTTCTAACAAAAACAACAACAACAAAACTTACCTTGTTACACATCAATCAATGTAGAATAACTGGAATTTCAAATATTTTCAATCTTCTTGATTATTTGAAAGAATGTAGTTAAACCATCAACAACAACAACAAAATAAACTTCAGTTTTTTAATTCTTTCACTTGAATTTTACATCAAAAACAAACAAACAAACAAAAATTCAGAAAACACTTGGCAACAAAAAATTCCAAACTATAATATAGAAACTAATCACTTGACAATTTATCGAGTAATTGAGATCGATATATTGTAATTTACAAAGAAAATCATTACTGGTTTTTTGGTGGATATTATAAGTAATTTGAATTGGTTGAGATCATAAGTCAATTGAAAGTAGATCACCATGGAAATACTGGATGGTCGTTTCATCCTATTGTGGGACTCCTCCTTAACAATGTGCATCTACGATCCCGTCTCGCGAAATTCGAACCCAGGACCTATCAATCTCGTGCGCGAGCATTTAACCGTTAGACCACTGAGCCGGTATTCAATGGTGTTATAAATAACATGTGAATAGTGGCTACAAATAAAATACAAAATTTTATCGTTTAAGAAAATCATGAACTGATCAATGTTAGATTACCATTGTAGAAAGATTGAAGTTAAAGATTAATACAATTGGATGCTAAGTCATTGGTCAGGCGTTTGCGCGTGACATCGAAGTTTCTAGGTTAGATCCCTGTGTGCGAGGTCGTAGATGTACACTGCTAAGGAGTCTCATACTAGTAAGAGATGCCTATCCAGTGATTCCAGGTTTTCACTAATGGTCTGGAATTGTTCGGTTCATGATTTCAATAATAAATAATTGCTAAAGTAGTAAACGGAAGTCAGTGTTCAAGCATAATGTGTATAAGTCAGTTATCCATTAATTAGATTAGATCGTTACATAGTATTAAAAAGGCGAATGGAAATTGAATATGAAAACTATTGGATTTCGTTTTAGTAGTCTAGAGGTTAAGCGGTTGGTATGAGACCTGTATATCTTTGGTTTAATCTATGATAGGATAATGAATGTACACTATTGGTGGGTCCCGTAACAGGACGAAAGAGCTGTTCAGTGCTTCATAATTTCTTATGATTATCTAACTAAGATCAACTCATACTGTGAGATATTAAACTGACTGTGCACATTGACATTTATCATTTAATAAATACCATTAATTCTAATTGAATCTTATTGATGTGCATTAAATAATGATCACCATTGTGATCCATCTATTTGATGTTAAACACTTCAAGTAGGAATTCTTAAACAAAAATTTTATATTGTTTAAGATTTGAGAGCAAGACGTACTTTTAATATTCAGAGAACTGATGTCCCATGAAGAATCGGAACCTTCTTCACTTCGCACAGCATTCAGTAATGTTAGTCACTGCTCGGTTGACCTGCTGTAGGACTGAGATGATTGCATTAATAAACATACCACTCATCATTTTTAATCGAGGAATACAAATTACAGAATGGAAAACCTTAATTTATTTTCAAGATTGTATGGAAACCCGTTACTGAAAAAATGGTAGTGCTGTTAAGAGAGTATTCAGCTACTTTAGACTGGCTTGATGAAAAGATCGTTTTTAGACATTTTCATTATACTTCATGAAACAAAATATATACGATATTAAATTATTGAACTGTTTTACATAAGACTTGAAGTCATTGATTGTCATTTACATCGGGGGTGATGGTCACAATAATTATAGCTGGGAGATGGTGATGGACAACTTGACAGAACGAATTCGTCCTGGAGTGTAGCGCGAATACGTTGTTTCCCACAGAACCAGGATCTTCAGAGATACAAAGTTACGAAGGATGGGTCCTAAAAACATTTAACCCTACCTTCCTCCCACAGATTGCTGTTGGAGATCGTAGTCTGAAATGTAAGGAGTTAACGTACCAAAAATATCGTGTGACAGGTCATAAGTAGTTGTCCCTTGACCTCTATAGTTGCCCCTTCAGATCACCAAGACCATCCTTAACCCGGTTTGTTTTCCAGATTCTTCAAGAAGCATCCTTTTACGGCGGGAGACTGGGAAATAAAAACTCTCCTCTTACATCTAAATCCATTCAAACTAATCTTGTTCATGATCAAATGTCTTCTGAGCACAGTCTGCAACCGGTTTCTATTAACAGAAACTAGGGGATTGATCCAACAGAAAGAAATCAAGCAAGTGCTTTTCTCACTATCAAGAAGTTGGATGATGAAAGTCACAGATGTCATCAATCTGATGGCGAATAACTAAAAGTGCTACTTAAAGAATATTTTGCCAGATAACTTGTTTCGGTTCGAAAAAAGTAATGAAAAACACTAGAACTTTAAAATCATTCTGATTTCCGTGTTACCTGGTGCCTATGCACTCAACCAACATTAAAGGAGTTATAGATTGCAGTATTTCAGAAGATAACAAGACAAACTAGGAATCATCATTGTGAAGCTATGTGTGACTTACAACCAATTAATTCCATGTTTAAAACCCAAAGTTGCAACAGTAGAATAGTATTACAGTATAGCATAAATCAAATGTAAAATCCCTCACAGATTATGTCACTTTTTATTATTCTCTCTAATATTCAATGGTTAACTGAACGAATGGTAGGAATAAATCTCGTTGGTGAGTGGCCAGTTAAATTTGCACTTTTCAGGCGCTTGCATTGCAAATGACTTTTTAATGTTTATTCATATCAAATAACTTGTATATAGGCACGTCATTTTACTAGGAGAAAAATGTATTCCACTCCCTGACCATGCTGTTTTAATGACACCACTTGACCCAATAACTCGATTTCATGAGCTATTACAGTTGTAAAATATTTATCAAATACATGAAAATATATCTACTAAGTTTTGAGCTACACTAATCTAATCAGATTAGCTACTTGTGTAGAAGGTTTGTAGACTGAGACTTGAACCGACGACTATTTTATAGTTGGAATCTGAATAGTTTTAACGATTAATTCACTACTTTCAGGATTTATCAGCTGACCATATAGTTTCATTAGGTATCATCTAACGATCTTCATCCTCCTTATCATTTCAATGATCAAAGATGTGTTCAGCAACATCGCTATCACAGAATGACGTCTTGAAAAATGCACCTCCTACTTATGACATAACAATATTGTACATTGCAATGTAAAACAGAAATATGTAAGCAATTTTTATATCACTAATAATGATAATAATAATGTATAACGTAATACAGCAATTAAAGGTCATTTTTATTAGCACTAAAGCATTGTGTTTTAAAGATAAACATACATAAATATATAATACGATGAATTAAGTGTTTAAACACCTAAACTGTAATTGTTTCCAATAATTGAACCTTCTATTTAGTATGTACAAGGCACAAACTGCTGCATATATATATATATATATATATATATATATATATATATATATATATATATATATATATATATATATATATATATATATAGCTTTGCGCTCGTGTGTGTGCACGTTCATTCACATAATAAGCACAAAATACACAACAGTACTGTAACAAAATGCATAAATATACAAAATACGAATATGAATATACTGCGAGCGTGCATGTGTGTATGACTTGGATGAAATCATACAATTCACCAATAACAATCAATGATCATTAATATCCCATTCTGTAACAGTAACAAAAGACATCTTTATGAAACAGAGAAAGATGACTTCTAACAAATTCTATTCACTTCATATTGAGCGTTACATATATGTATGTATAGATCATTTGTCAAACATAAGAGGGCTGGGTTCGGTTTTTTCCACATTTTTACAATATTATCATGATTATAACTATCAATAAGATAATTAAATCAACAACAACAAAAAAAGAAAAAAACTATAAAATTTGTAGAAAAAAGGAAACCTTCATTAATATATACTATAGCAACTTGTGTTGGGATGTGTGTGTGTGTATATATGTGCAGTATTGTTTTGTCAAATGATTACTTCATATATATATATATATATATATATATATATAATTATGATAGAAACAGTAATGGTAATCATAATCATAACCATCATAGTTCATTAGACAAAATAACACAAAGAAGAAAAAAAGACAGAGAATACAACAACAGTACAAGTGAAATTTCATAGCTAGCCTTTCAACAACAACAACAACAACGGGAACCCGTTTATTGTAATTGTTATTGGTTAAGGTCAATGTTTAATCCTTATTCGTAAAATTTAATCAACCTGAGTTGAATAGATCATTTGGATTGATCCAATCTTTATATATATATATATATATATATATATATATATATATATATATATTCTCTTTTCTTATCTTATATGGATTATCATTTTATTTTGTTAATTTATTAACCAAGTCTAATTCAGATTGTATTAAAGAAAGACAAGTAGATTAGTGTGTATTAATAATAACAATATTCACTACAATAACATACATATTGCCAGGAAAACAAAAACAAATCTTGGATCAACACAATTGTGACTGGAATGCAGTAGTTAAGGCAACTTGTTTTTTTTGTTGTTGTAGTATTGTTATCGTTCATTAACAAATCCAATAGTTACTAGGCAGTAGTGATGATTTTTTTTCTCCTTTTAGATGTTAAATATATTAACAGATGACAATACAGGTTCCCTGAACTGTTACACATGTGTTAGTCACTGGTTTCCATGTCACTAAACTGGAAATTCATATTGTATAAATAAATTGAATTATCTGGAAAGGAAGCTTCCAAAGTTTTCATTAGAGGATAAACCGTTAAGGAAAAAGGTTAACAACACTATGGAAGGAATAAAGAAAATTGTAAGGAGATAGTTAAAGAGGAAATACACAAGGAATTGACGCTTAGAAAACAAAGAATGTAGAATAAATATGATGTACCCATATAGATTTAGGTTAGATAAGCGATTTACAGCGTACATTTTTTATGCAGCCAATTGTTTTATTATTCGTTCATACACAAACATTGAAATAATTGTCGTACAGAACACAATTCATATTAAACGCGATAACCATTCTGACGAGCACGTAAATACTCTGATGCATGCACACTATATTTTTCGCTACGATATCTAGTAAGCCGAATTGATTGTCGAAATGCCTCACTTATATTACCACGGTAACCACCTTTTCGAAGAAGAGAATCGATGGTTTCACAATGATTCCAACCTTTATAAAAACAAAAAAAACAGGCAAGACTGATAGATTAATGATGAATAAGTGGATACGCTGTAGAAAAAATTGGAGGGGGGATACATGGCACGAGTTTCGATCATTGTACTTCGCGACGAAAAACTATTTTGTTATGTAAAAACTCATGAAAAACATGACGTAATGTTTATTCATAGCCCAACAACGCTGAGACTTCCACGACGCGGCAACAATTAATATGTGAACTTCAGTAAATGTTTAAAATGAATGTACGGTTTCTGCCCCCAAATGCCCTAGTACGGCCGAGAGTGGGGAAAGTCAGTTCTCCCTTTCCGAACGCTCTCAAGTGGCCACGTGCATACAACCAATGCCAGGGAAGTCCTACTCACTACCTTCTCGTGACAGGGGTGTTGTTTACGAAATTGAGAGGACGAAAAGCGAATGTCCGACACTTTAACCGAGTTGGTGGATACGTAGGATCCATCTAGGGAAGTTGGAAAACACTGATTCCAAACCAATGGTGCACATGGGCTCCAGGATCGTACGGAAACGAATGGCGTATGAACCAATTATTGGTCACCGGCTGCCATGAGACTGCGTTGCTCCACCGTCTTGTGGATCAGACCTTTAGTTCAAAGTTTCGGAGTGTAACCCCCTAAGAAAACCACTTGCTTCGGTTTGGGTAACCAAATAGTATCCCATCACTCACATAAATCGAACGATTTATATTTAGCATATCTGTTGGGTGCCTCATTGTACCAATGTTTATGTATTTAAATAAATAAATAAACTCTGAACAATTAAAAACAGAAAACCTAGAGAATAAAAGATATTTGTCGAGAACCAGGAAGAGCACAGTTATTGTGTCTGGACTCCTTCAATTTCATAACTTAATTGTTATCGCATGAAATTTTAGAGGCTGTAGACAACTGTTGAACATATATGAAGTCTGGATCATAGATATCATGTGAAGCTGTATGGGATTACAATAGAAATCACGAATCGTCTGAAAATAGAACATGGAATTCATGAGAAAAATTAATGTATTTCTGATACAACCAACGATGATTTATATCATACATCTTTCCTAGAAATAAAAAAAAACTGTACAAAGAGATTGACATGTGTAAGATGGTAGATTGTCAGTCAGTAACAATGTAGAACTTCGTATGTATGTACATCAGTCCCAGTTGCCATACCACATTAGCACAGAGATGCAGTTGTCGATTCAAATCCCATAGTATTAGAGGTAGTAAAAGTATAGGCAGTAATCTGAAAGATTAGGGTTTGGAGATGTTATAATACAGTGAAATGAATTTGGGAAGAGAAAAAAGAGACAAGGAGGAATCAGGAGATCAAAATTTGGGAGAACACAAAGAGTGTATGCACCTGCACCATTGTAAACGATTTTGAGCCATGTCATTCAGGGTCTCTAACCATCGGTTTCTATCATCTCGCGGTCCCCAACCAGGTAGTCTACACTTACCAACATTGCTCAATCTACTTGTCAGTGACTGCATGGACTTGTGCCATGTTTTGGTCTGGCCACCCCTAGCTTTCTTCCAACCTACTCCTATACCACTGAACATCGCACGTCGAGGCAGTCGGTGGTTGGGCATACGTAACGTGTGCCAGACATCTCAACTGATGAAGTTTTACTATGTCATCAATTGATTTACCATCCTTACCTAGTACCCGTTTCCTAACAACTGCATTACTTACTCGATGGTCCCAGTATATACGAGCAATATTTCGAAGACACCTATGATCAAATACTAGTAACCTACGAATATTCTCTACTCTTACCGGCCATGTCTCACTGCCATAAAGTAGGACGGAACGAACTGCTGCACAGTAAACACGTCCTTTGGTTGATAGGCGGATATCTCACCTACGCCATAAATGACGTAAGTTGGCAAAAGCTAGTTGAGCCTTCTGTATCTGCGCTGAGACTTCGTCACACACCAGACCACAAGGGCTGATGAGACTTCCAAGATAAGTGAAGCGGTCGACACGCTCAACTTCTTCACTCCCTATCATTATGTTAGCGGGACATAGACTAGATTAAAGCATGCTCAATGCATGATTGTTTTGGTGCACGCTGATTGGCTGATTCTTATCCAATCAGCACTAGTCGATAGTCGGAGAATACTCTGGAATCTTCTTATGTAAAAACTATAAATATACCGACGTTTTCCCCTATTGTGCTTCCTACTGGCTTCTGACTTGCTATTTGGAATATAATCTTTTTCCTGTTCAACCGTGTTCTGATTTGGGGACTTGTCGAGTGAATTGGTGTCCGAGAATACTAAGCAATAGGAATAGCTGGGTCATTAACTGTAAGAAGAAAGAGAGATTATAACAGTGGCGACGGGGAAAAACTAAAGAAAAATGGCGATTTCTTTAGAACAGTTGCGGTTAATATTACAGCACCAGCAGAAGTTGTTAGCCTTGCAACAACAACTATTGAGCACACTTTTCACTCGACCAGAAAATAAGAAATCTGTTTATGATGCAGTGACAGACATTTCAGAAGCATATCTAGTGGAGGGTTCAAATCCCTTTATACCTGAATCAGAACGTAATATTTGTAACGTGTCCGGCTCACAGCAAGAAAATACTGTGCTGAATGCTCATAAATTTGTGGCAATACGAAATGATCAAGAGCCAGACCCTGTAGATGAAGCCCGGAGTCCAGAATTGAATGAAGCACTACTGGTCCTGTCTAGCTCTGAAAATAAACTTCAGCTAGAACAAAATTATGGTCCACGTGATATTAGCCAAGAAAGCTATGGGGGCTCGTATTCAGAAAATAACTGCAGTGACACAACGAACCCAATTATACCGAATGTTACTCAAAATCATTGTGAGACAGAAACTTATGTTGAATCAGCTTATCCGATTTCTAATGACAATGTATCAGACATGGGTTCTCAGAACAATGCATGTTATTTTGATGAAATTTCTCATGAAAATCAGGAAAATATATCAGCTGAGTCAAATTATGGTCAAAAGTCTAATTTAATTTTGTTAGATGATGATTTCCGTAATGATCCATTATCCACTGATGAAATTCCTAATGGATTTGAAAGTAATGCTTCAGAAGAATTAAACTTTGACCTCAAATCAAAGGTCGTTCATTATCATCTAGTCGTTTCTAGTGGATCCGACATTCAATGCGAGAAACGTCGTTTAAATAAAGTCCTATTATTTGTAACTTGGAGATATAAAGATCCGACATTGTTTCGCGGAGGAGGAGAATGTTGGAGAATTAAAAGTTATGCATACTTTTTTTTAAGAAAAATCAAAACGCCGGGAATAGACATGTCAGTCTCTGTGCAAGGAAAAAGTGATAATTCTTCATTGCATAGACGATGGACTAATCGAAAGCACAAGCCAGTCACTCAGTTGCAGTTGGACCCTAGCACCAGATCCTACGAATCTGCTCAAAGGGGAGGTGTTAGCGGGACATAGACTAGATTAAAGCATGCTCAATGCATGATTGTTTTGGTGCACGCTGATTGGCTGATTCTTATCCAATCAGCACTAGTCGATAGTCGGAGAATACTCTGGAATCTTCTTATGTAAAAACTATAAATATACCGACGTTTTCCCTATTGTGTTTCCTACTGGCTTCCGACTTGCTATTTGGAATATAATCTCTTTCCTGTTCAACCGTGTTCTGATTTGGGGACTTGTCGAGTGAATTGGTGTCCGAGAATACTAAGCAATAGGAATAGCTGGGTCATTAACCGTAAGAAGAAACACAGATTATAACACATTAGTACGGGTGTCGATGCAACTCAATCCTGAAGCAACATTTTGCATTTCGAGGGGGGAGAATCGCATCCCAAACATGCTTGCATTGTTGCTTAGGGTGGTCAGAAGACTGCATTTTGACAGAACGGCCGAACCTTGATCTTCTTGGTCTGGATATGCTAGACAAACTTCGAATAATGGATATACCAATTAACAGTGTCTGTAACGTATCGTGTTCATCATTGGACACCCCAGTACTTCCAAAGAAGACAGGTGAAAGGTTACTAGAAAAACTGAAAAGAAAGTTTGCCTCTGTCTTTCAGAATAGCCTTGGCCACTGTACCAAGATGAAAGCGCACTTACCAGTGAAACCAGATGCCATACCTATTTTTCGCCCGAGACGTCCTGTACCATATGCTGCTCTTGAGCTAGTCGACCAGGAACTTAATCGCTTGCAACAGGCTGGTGTAATCCGACCAGTTAACTACTCTGCATGGGCCACACCGATCGTAGTGATTAAGAAGGCCAATGGGACTATACGCATATGTGCCGATTCCTCGACCGGTTTAAATGCTGCATTAGATGTATATCAATATCCCTTACCAGTTCCTGAAGACCTGTTTGCCAAGCTTAATGGTGGGACATGTTTCGCGAAAATAGACTTCTCCGATGCTTATCTCCAAGTGGAAGTAGATGAAGATAGTAGAGAGCTTCTGACCATTAACACTCATCGAGGGTTATTTCAATACACCCGTCTACCATTTGGCATCAAGACCGCACCCGCCATATTTCAGAAAATAATGGATACGATGCTAACAGGTATACCTGGTACAGCAGCTTATCTAGATGATATCATAGTTATGGGTTCAACTGACAGTGAACTTTCTGATCGACAACACCAAGTCCTTAACCGAGTGTTGGAGTATGGTTTCCAACTACGTGAGGAAAAATGTATCTTCTTCATGCATTCGATCAAATAACTTGGTTTTATCTTAGATAAGAACGGTCGCCGACCAGACCCTGCCAACATCGAAGCCATTCAGAAGATGCCTGCACCAACTGATGTTTCTTCATTAAGATCCTTCTTGGGGTTAATCAGTCATTACAGCACATTCTTGCCTGAAATGCATCGAGTGAGAGGTCCCCTAAATGAATTACTATCGAAAGATAAACCTTGGCAGTGGTCAGCAGAATGTCAAGCATCTTTTGACAGAGTCAAATCAATGCTCAGCTCAAAGATTTTTCTGACGCACTTCGATCCCAGCTTGGAAATTGTTGTTGCATCTGATGCCTCTAGTCATGGAGTTGGAGCAGTGATATCTCACGTGTTTCCGGATAAATCAGAAAAGACAATTGCTCATGCTGCTAGATCACTTACTCCAGCCGAGCGAAACTACAGCCAAATTGAAAAGGAAGCTCTTTCAATCATTTTCGCAGTCAAAAGATTTCATAAAATGCTCTATGGTCGTACATTTACTTTACTGACAGATCACAAACCTTTGATTGCAATCTTTGGTTCTAAGAAAGGAATCCCTGTCTATATGGCTAATAGACTACAGCGCTGGGCAACAATGCTCCTGAGTTATGATTTTAATATCAAGTATCAGTCGACAAATACTATCGGTCAAGCTGACGCTCTCTCCCGATTAATTGGAGTTCAACATCCTGGACCAGAGGATATAATCATTGCCTCCACAGCAGTAGACCCAGAAATACGAAGTATAGTGGCAGATGCCATTCGAAACACTTCAGTGTCGTCAGATGAAGTCAGGGAAGAAACGCTTCGAGACCCAACACTACAAGAAGTTAGAAAGTTCCACCTAGAAGGGTGGCCCTCAAAATCAGTCCCACAGAGCTTCAACAGTTTTACCAGCGAAGACTCTCTCTTTCAATCATCGATGACTGTGCTGTTTGCCGAACGTGTCATAATTCCCAAGAAGCTACAACCAGCAGTGCTTGAACAGTTGCATGCAGGACATCCTGGAATAAATCGCATGAAAGCACTAGCACGAAGTTATGTATACTGGCCGCATTTAGACACCCAACTGGAGCAGCTATCCCGTTCGTGTACCAAATGTGCATTAGCAACAAAAGCACTGCGAAAAGCAGAGCTGCAATCATGGCCAATACCACAGTTATCGTGGCAGCGTATACATTTGGACTTTGCTGGTCCACTTCATGGACAAACTTACCTTTTGGTGGTTGGTGCATATAGCAAGTGGCCAGAAATTTTTCTAATGGAACACCCGACTGCAAGCTGCACAGTCAGTAAACTACGTCAACTATTCAGTCGTTTTGGTATCCCGGAATTGATAGTTAGTGACAACGGAACACAGTTTACGTCCGAAATCTCACAATTTTGTCGGCAGAACAGAATCCAGCACCTCTGAACACCTCCATTCCATCCCCAATCAAATGGCCAAGTGGAACACTTTGTGAGTACATTTAAAAATGCTCTAAAAACATCCAAAGGGGAAGGGACCACTGAAGATATCTTAGAGAGGTTCCTGTTTATTTATCGCTCTACACCGAACCCTCAGACAATTAACGGGGTCTCTCCAGCAGAAGCTCTACTTGGCAGAAAGATACGAACACATTTCGATGTCATCCGTCCTACGCCAGCTATTGAACCCCAACGAAACCTATCGATGGAGAATCAGTTTAACCGACATCATGGGGCACAAAGACGATTGTTCACGGTGAGACAAAAAGTGCTTGCTATGGACTATCGTGGGAAACATCCTACATGGACAGCTGGTCGGATCTTGAAAAAGAAGGGGAGTGCGGTTTACGAGGTGTCAGTTGGCTCGGAAGTTTGGGTACGTCATGCTAACCAATTGAAAGCAACTTCGATAGCCAGCAACAAGATTCAATATCGACTACCTCTTGATGTTTTGCTAGACACCTTTGAAATCAAAACGCCGGGAATAGACACGTCAGTTTCTGTGCAAGAAAAGTTATACTTTTCTATTGCCTAGACGATGGACTAATCGAAAGCACAGGCTAGTCACTCGGTTGCAGTTGGACCCTAGCACCAGATCCTACGAATCTGCTCAAAGGGGAGGTGTTAGCGGGACATAGACTGGATTAAAGCATGCTCAATGCATGATTGTTTTGGTGCACGCTGATTGTCTAATTCTTATCCAATCAGCACTAGTCGATGGTTGGAGAATACTCTGGAATCTTCTTATGTAAAAACTATAAATATACTGACGTTTTCCCTATTGTGCTTCTGACTTGCTTCTTACTTCCATCTAACCTTGTTATTTGGAATATAATCTCTTCCTGTTCAACCGTGTTCTGATTTGGGGACTTGTCGAGTGAATCGGTGTCCGAGAATACTAAGCAATAGGAATAGCTGGGTCATAACCGTAAGAAAAGAGAGATATAATATGTAGTTTAGAGAGTGGTTTCAGAACAGGAATAACGTTCAGCTTACTCAAGTCGCTTGCCCTAGCGGTGCGAGGTGATAAACGGACGTGAGAATGGTTAGTCATGGAGATAAGAGAGGTATTAGGAAGTGTAGAAAGGATTTGAGTGCGACCAACTCGATCTAGTGTGGTGTTACGGATATGAGGACTGATATCACTTCCCGGTCGCCCACACCGTCAAAGGGTATTTCTTGAGGAACCTGAAAAAGAAATTGGATTAGTGTTGATCTTAACGACCTGGGAGCGTGACCGCAGAGCCCAAGGGACGGGATTGGGGCCGGTCGCGCACTGCCTTTCTGTGTAAGGTTTTTAATGTGTTGGCCCCGTTCTTCAAAGGGCCTTACAGCCGGAGACGAAAATCCGTGAGGTAAGGTGAGGTGTGACATTTTTAGGGTCGACGTTTTCTAATCCCACCCCTCCTTGTGGGAAGGCAGCATCGCTGCAGATGCGGGTTGTCCGAGGGAAACACCTTACTGCTGTCACACCCCTCTACAGTCAGCAGTACGACTTCGCCCTCAGACCTTGAGTTGCTGCTTTTAGTCTTACCGTTCTCTAATCGACCTGCCTGGCATGGTAGAATCTACAGGAACATAAATTCCAGCCAATATAGCTCGGTTGGGTCATCACGAAAGGCAAGCCCGACCACCGCGTCAAGGTAGCAGCTCAGTAAAATACAGGTCATAATTAATAAGTTATAACGGTAATAATTGATTATTTCATTTGAATATTAGGATGAAGATGTTAGATCTATTCAAACATCCAACCGTTGTCTGATACGACCTACAGATGTAAAATTCTTAACATTCCTAAACAATTAATCTATAGATGACGTGGATGTAGTGGCTTGTATATTGCAAAATAAGAAAGTCAGGAGGGGAATCGTTAACCATACAAAATCGGCTAAACCCTAGAACATGTAATAAATCGATTGAGACTTTTTACTGAAATGCAACAAAAGTACTTAGCTATCTCTCAAAGTTAGAAAAAGTTTGAGCCTCACCTTGTTTGTAGGCAACTTCAGGCAAATACGTAGCAGTGCGATGATATCCCTTTTCATTAACAAATTCAATTCGAATTCCATGAACACCAATCTATTTTAGGCAATAAGAAAGTACAGATTACTACTCATTTTTAAACATCTGTATTTTCCAACGAGCGAAAACAAAACGAAATTATTTTTACAGATAATTACATTGGTTGTAATAGATTAATGGGATTATTAATTACATGAAGAACCATAAGCCAGGCTCAGTAGACTAATCAAGTCAGCTCGTACTACCTGTGGTCTAGAAAAGGTGTTTGTCTATCAGAGAGAGGGTATAACTACAATGCAGTACACTACTTAGTACCAAATGCGTGTGAAGCGTGGTCTTGGAAATAATAGAACTTATGTAGGTTGCGCATACTTGATCATAAGAATTTCTGACCCATTACTCATGTACAGTGGGATAACTAGATGAAGAAAGTTAGGCTTAAAGTACTAGGTAAAAACGTCAGAAACAAGCGTTAACAACAGCCAATCAAATTCAATATACACAGAACAGTCTACTAGCCAATTGGGGTGGGATACTCATAACTCATTTGGTAATGATTTCTAGAAAAACAATGACAATTTTGCGATTATACCAGTGAAGTAAATATTAAGTCCATGGATAACGCTAAAAATTATCAGTGATTGAGGTAGTTGCTTACGTATGTCTTACCAACGCCCACTTACATGTCCAATGATGACTGACATGCAAGTAGGTTGGAAAAAAACTAGGATTGAAGAGATCAACATGTTATTAATCCACGACGCTATGAGCTACTGGTCTAAACTATATCAGTATGCGCACTTTCTGATTCAGCCCTGTACAATAATTCCAATCACTTATTGGATAATGGTGCGAAATCGATGTATTAGTTCTATCTAGTTCTTGTCTTCCTTGAGATCTTGAATTAAATGCCATGCCTTATCTTTTGACCAGATTACCTTATTTTGAAACTCATCTCTGATGTTTCAGAATTTGTTTCCGTCGAAATTAAGTTCTCTCCTCTGAAGTTCCATTTTTGACGAACTAATTTAGAATGTAGTAATTAGGATAGATGCATATTTTTGCTAGATCATACGTCGTTTATAACTGACTGGCATCACTCTTGATTACAGGAGTAATGGTTGGAAAGTTTGGGTACAAAATTCCCAGTTACTGAATCACGATTCGGGAGTTCGACTCATCATTATCGATCCGAGCGGCTGAGTAATATTAGCCCTAATAAAAAGCGAACCTAAAGATCTACTGCACCAACCTAAACATTGTTACAGAGTTATACTCACGTACATGATATAAATTGAAATATGGATAATAATAAAGTATTGCATCGTGTAACTCTAATAGACAACCCGGTTAGGCATGGTGGAAATAAAGGGACGGGTATTTAGGCATTACGAAAAGCTTAACGACAAAGATCAGTTGCTTGGTGGCTAAAGCAATTAACTTGAAACAATTAGGTTGAAGTTTGAGATCAAAAACCCTAAGCTATTGATTTTGACCCGTAAATATAAACCAACCTGCCAATCCTGATAGTTTTTCCCCTCTTCAAAATTCAAAAGCAAGGAGACTGAACATGTGAGATGAGGAAACTCTTCTTCTGTTATTGGTGAAAAGCGACTGTCTTTGATGGCACTGAAAGATTTAAAATATTAGGAAAATATAAATAAACCTGTTAATCGCATATTCACGAAGACCGCTATGGATATTCATGGCAGTAAAAGTACCTATACATCCACGCAGCTTTTCCTCTTTTCCGTACGTCCATGTCACGAAAAGCGGACTATAGGTAAATGAGTAAGACTTTAATTTACTAAGAACTGTTTGGAAATGTCTTGGGGGCAGGGGGAGGTTCAATATTACGCAAATGGTTGTGAAGGACGTCAAAGCAAAAGTAACACATTTCACGTCTAACAACCCCAGGTGTGCTAAGGCCATTACGAGGAACGCATGGTCGTGATGTTGATTCCTCATCCAACCTTTGCTTTTTGGCTCCAAAGCAAGACGAAGGAGCTCTGGAACGAGCCATAAACACGACTGTCTAGACGTAGTGACCTAGGACACACAAACCACCCACCGTCCTTCACCAGAAACAAAGGGATGCATGTAATTTCATTCAAGCTTCAAAAACCTGCTAAACAATATAATTTACTGATTATTTCTGGTAATAAGAGTATGGATTATAATGAGTGCTTAGTCTTTTAAAATATCTGAATGACTGATCCAATAAACAATAACCCTGCGATTAGCTAACAGTGTAAAAAAAGCAGTTGCCAACGTCTGGGTTGTCGTTATCTCGTTGAAAGCGGCATGCAGTGCGACGAGTGCAAAGGCTGGTACCACGAAGTTTGCACGAACTTAAAACCTGCTGCTTTCAAACGGTTCAGTAAGAAGGGTTGTGTATGGCTTTGTCAACAGTGCTGCTCGGATGCAAACAGCTTGTTAACCGAGGCCATCTCACTGGTTGATGCTGCAAAGAAGTGTTTTAGCAAGCATAGTCGGAACACATCAAACAGCACTCGATCTGTAGACACGCAAATCGACATGAAGCAAACTAAGGTTAGTTCGATAATAGATGATTCACGCCCGTCAAAGAAGGAAAGGCAGTCTCAAAAGGGGCCTACCTCAAACAAAAGCTCAGGGAAAGTAGGTTCTTCTGTTCTCCGTCCCCCAGATGGGATCCAACAGGAAACGCCTAGAAGCCGCAATCGCAAGGCTCGATCGGTTTCAAGCGGTAAACATAACCTGACTTTTCAGGTCGTCGACAATCCCCCAGAATCCAACACTAGGTTTGACGCAACTGTTGTTGCTTCTCCCAACACCGTTGACGAATGGGTACAGGTTGTAAGGAAGAAAAAAGGTAGCGATATATAAGGTAATCCTACCCCGCAAATGTAGTCGTAAAGTCGAAAGCTGATCATAGCGACAGATCAGCTATTTTTCATGGCGTCTAGGAGAGCGATAGCTCTGAACCTAAAGCTCGTTTTGAGCATGACATTGTGCTGATTAAGCAGCTGCTTAATCAACTCATGCTTCAAAATATGACCGGGGTCACCTTGCTAAAGGTGTACAGACTAGGAAGTCTAGCGGACTCGAAACCAAATCATTCCAGACTGCCTAAAGTAGTATTCAACTCTTCGAACGAACGTGACGCAATTTTACAGAATGAACACAAATTAAAGGGTTCAGGAGTCTTTATCCGAAAGGACTTACCGTTAGCAGACCGTGTCAAAAGGCCGGAAGCCGAAAAAGAACTACAACTTAGGCTAGACGCTGGCGAAAAGAACCTAAAAAATGTAAATTTTCGGGTTTTAAGGCTTTGACAGAGAATGATGCCGAAGCCACTCTGAGTGAAGCACGAAGGCACTTAAACAGGCTTCGGATATGTTACACCCATGCACTTACTTACTTACTTTCCTTACTTACGTCTGTTACTCCCAATGGAGCATAGACCGCAGACCAGCATTCTCCAACCCACTCTGTCCTGGGCCTGCTTTTCTAGTTCCATCCAATTCTTGTTCATTTTTCTCATGCCTATCTCCATTTCCCGGTGTAATGTGTTCTTTGGTCTTCCTGTCCTCCTTTGGCCTTGAGGATTCCATATGAGGGCTTGTCTTGTGATGCAGTTAGGTGCTTTCCTCAATGTGTCTCCTATCCACTTCCAGCGCTTCTTCCTGATTTCCTCCTCTGCTAGTATCTGGTTTGTTCTCTCCCACAGTAGGTTGTTGCTGATAGTGTCCGGTCAATGGATCTGAAGTATTTTACGTAGATAACTGTTAATAAGCACTTGTATCTTCTGGATGATGGCTTTGGTAGTTCTCCAGGTTTCTGCCCCAGTAGACAGTAGAACTGTCTTGACATTTGTATTGAAAATCCTGACCTTGGTGTTGGTTGACAGTTGTTTTGAGTTCCAGATGTTCCTCAGTTGTAAATATGCTGCTCTTGCTTTACCGATCCGCGCCTTCACATCTGCATCAGATCCACTCTGTACATCAATGATGCTGCCCAAATATCCAAAGGTTTCTACATCTTCCAAATCTTCTCCGTCAATTGTGATTGGCTTGGTGCATTCTGTGTTGTATCGGAGAATCTTGCTTTTCCCTTTGTGTATATTGAGACCTATTGCTGCTGAGGCTGCTGCCACACTGTTCGTCTTCTCCTGCATCTGTTGTTGCGTTTGGGATAGAAGGGCCAGATCGTCTGCGAAGTCTAGATCATCCAACTGCATCTTAGATGTCCATTGTATCCCGCGCTTCCCTTCAGACGTTGACGTCTTCATGATCCAGTCGATCACCAGGAGAAAGAGAAAGGGTGTGAGTAGGCAACCTTGCCTAACACTGGTCTTCACTTCGAACGACTTTGTCAACTGTCCTCCATACACGATTTTGTAGTGTAATCCATCATATGAGTTCTGTATGATATTGACTATCTTCTGAGGCACGCCGTAGTGTCGAAGAAGTTTCCATAGTGTTGTTCTGTCCACCCTATCAAATGCCTTTTCGTTGTCAATGAAGTTAATGCAGAGCGATGAATTCCATTCAATTGATTGTTCCACAATGATCCGTAGAGTTGCGATTTGGTCTGTACACGATCTATTCCTACTGAATCCTGCCTGTTGGTCACGAAGTTGGGCGTCTACGCAGTCCTTCATCCTGTTTAACAATACCCTGTTGAAGACTTTTCCTGGTATTGAGAGAAGAGTGATGCCCCTGTAGTTATCACACTTGCTGAGATCGCCTTTCTTTGGTATTTTGACCAGAGGTCCTTCTTTCCAGTCTGTTGGTACTTGTTCCTCATCCCAAATCTTATTGAAGAGAATGTGGAGTATCCTTGCAGTTACTGCTACGTCTGCTTTTAGTGCATCTGCTGGAATGTTGTCTGGTCCTCCTGCTTTGCCACTCTTGATTTGTCTGATGGCCATGCTGATTTCTTCAATTGTTGGTGGGCCAACATCGGTTGGGAGGTTCGTGTGTGCTGCTTCGATGTTGAGTGGGTTCAGTGGAGCTGGTCGATTCAAGAGTTCTTTGAAGTGTTCTACCCACCTGTTTTGTTGCTCTTCAATGTTGGTGATTACCTCGCCTTCCTTGCTTTTCACTGGTCGTTCTGGTTTGCGGCGATTTCCAGAGAGTTTCTTTGTCGTGTCATACAGTTGTCTCATGTTTCCTTCTCTTGCAGCCTTTTCCGCCGTCGTTGCTAAATCTTCCACATATTCACGTTTGTCGGTTCTGATGTTCCTCTTCAATTGTTTGTTTACTTCTGTGTATCCAGCCTGTGCCTTGGCTTTTTCTGCTCTTGTTCGACTGGCATTGATTGCTGCTTTCCTGTTCCTCCTTTCTTGAATCTTATCCAGTGTATCAACAGTGATCCATTCCTTGTGATGGTGCTTCTTGTGACCCAGGACCTCATGACATGTTGAAGTGATTGCCTCTTTGATCCCCTTCCAATTCCTCTCCATAGTAGTTCCTTCCCCATTGAGTAGATCATGAAAGGCCTGGAACTTATTGCTGAGGACTATCTTGAATTTGTTGAGTTTGTCAGTGTCCTGAAGAAAGGCCGTATTGAACTTTTGTGATATTGTCCGCCCCGTTGTCCAGTGTTTCTTGAGTTTCAACTTCATCTTGGCGACCAGCAAGTGATGATCTGATGCTATCTCAGCTCCTCTCTTGGTTCTCACGTCCTCCATCGTCCTCCTGAACGTTTTGTTGATGCAAATATGGTCGATTTGGTTTTGTGTAGAGTGATCCGGTGAAGTCCATGTGGTTTTGTGTATGCGTTTATGTGGGAATATGGTGCCGCCTATGACCAGCTTATTGAAGGCACATAGATTTGCAAATCTCTCACCATTTTCGTTTCTTTCTCCCAGTCCGTGTCATCCCATGATGTCTTCATATCCAGTGTTGTCCACTCCAACCTTGGCGTTGAAATCTCCCATCAGAATGGTGAGGTCCTTTGTTGAGCACTTCTCGACGATTGACTGCAGCCTATTGTAGAATTGATCTTTAACGCCTTCATTGTAGTCGTTGGTAGGCGCATAGCATTGAATGATGTTCATTGAAATGCCCTCTTTCTTTGTTTTGAAGGAGGCTTTGATGATCCTTGGTCCATGAGATTCCCATCCTATAAGTGCCTTTTGTGCCTGTTTGGACAGCATCAATGCAACTCCTTGTGTATGTGGAGTATTTTCTTCTTCATGGCCGGAGTATAACAAAAGCTCTCCAATGTGTTTCACTGATCCCAAGTACCTCTAGGTTGTATCTTCTCATTTCTGCAGCAATTTGGAAGGCTCTCCCGGTGTCCCACATTGTACGAACATTCCATGTACCTAAATAAATGGTTGCTTTGGTTGTCAGAAGGGGCATCGGCCTCGTAACTTCCGAAGGAATTCGGCTTTCATCATGAGGCGTCATAATTCTTCTAAATGAAGATCTTCTGACTCCCAGGGCAGAGTTTAAAAGGTTTGAGTAATTTTTTCTGGTTAGCGTTTTTCAGCGAGTTAGTTTTCTACAGGATGGGGACGCTGACCCCATGCCCAACCTTCCTCCTTTATCCGGGCTTGGGACCGGCGGTAGCCCCCGGAGGGACTCCAGGCGGAGTTACGCCAATGCACGAAGCTTACTTAATAAGCGATCGGAACTAGGTGTACAGATTGACTCTACAAAGCCAGACATAATCGCAGTCACAGAAACCTGGCTGACACAGGCTATAGATATTATGGAACTTGATAGTGTATCCCATGAGAGTGGGACGTGTGAATTAGTTAGTTGCAGCTTGAAATGCAAGGGACAAGAGCTGCTGATTGGTTTGGTCTATCGCAGTCCAAGCTGTGAGGTAAATGAATTCCTGCTAAGCAGTCTCAATACTTGGTCACAAGGTGGTCGATGTCTAATCCTAGGGGACTTTAATGCACCTATGGTAGACTGGGAAAATCTGCGAACTAAATCGTCGGAGAATTCTTTCGGTCAGGAACTAGTTGATGTGGTTATCACATGTGCCCTAGTGCAACATGTGAAAGAAGCGACAAGGTACGATCTGGATACTGAATTATCCTTACTAGATCTTATACTGACTCACTATGAGAATGATGTTGCGAACCTCCATCATATGCCACCCTTAGGTAAAAGTGACCATGCAGTTTTAACTTTCGACTTACATATAACTGCCAGTCACGAGCACGCGTCAGTCCAGTCCAGACCCAACGTCCGGAAAGCAAACACACCAGACATCATGCACTCAGCATCGTTAGTAGAATGGACAATAGACCCAGAGTCCTCCATTGAAACGGCCTGGGACGCATTTCGAAATTCATACTTAAAAGTTACCACACCTCACATCCCTTGGATTGTACCAATGGGGCCGAGAAACTCCCCACCATGGTTCAGTAGGGAGGTCCGTATCCTTCTCCGTAAGAAAAGGAAAATGTGGGATAGATTTAGGTTACTGGGGACCGATGAGACAAAATCTCAGTATCGAAAGGCTCGGAATACTTGTGCCTCGACCCTCCGTAAGTCTAGAAAATTGTACGAAGGAAAACTTGTTAAGGAATCCATAGAATGTCCCAAACGCCTGTATTCCTATATAAACCAAAGGACAAGGAGAAAAGAAAATATTCCTGCTCTATGGGGAGACAGTACCGCTTCATCATTAGTGGAGGACGACTTTGGTAAGGCTCAAGCGTTCTCGAACTACTTTGGCAACGTATGTACCATAGAATCGCCCTTCACGTCAGCGTATACAGATCCCTCCATACATACACTGGATAGCGTGACTATTAAAGAACTCGATGTCTTTGGTCTGCTAAATAAGCTTGACATAGGTAAATCCACGAGGCCCGATGAATTACATCCTAGGCTACTGAAGGAATTATCTAACTTCGTTGCGAACCCTTTAAGTACATGCTTTAACCTATCCGTTACGCAGGGTCGCTTACCGAAAGATTGGAAAAACGCCATAGTAAGTCCTGTCTTCAAAACAGGCACGAAACACAAACCTGAGAACTACCGCCCCGTTAGCCTAACTAGTGTGGTTGTTAAAATCTTAGAAAAGATTATTCGGAAGGAGCTGTTTAAGTATCTCGATAAAAACCGGATCCTCTCGGAGAAGCAGCACGGCTTCAGAATAGGTTATTCTTGTCTCACTGACTTATTAGTGGCTCGTGAAAGCTGGCGCGCTCTTAAGGACCAAAAGCTACCTGTAGACGTCGCTTTCATTGATTTCAGTAAAGCTTTTGACAAAGTTCCGCACAACCGGCTGTTATATAAGTTAAGAAAAGTCGGGATTGGATGCAATCTACTTATGTGGATAAAAGACTTCCTAGTTGGGCGTCAACAAAGAGTTCAGGTGAACTCAAAGTTATCTAGCTGGGAAACTGTGCTTAGTGGAGTGCCCCAGGGTACAGTTTTAGGGCCAGTGCTATTCCTCTTGTATGTAAATGACCTTCCTTGTCTCCTATCATCATCGGTCTTGCTATATGCTGACGATGTCAAGATATGGAGAACGATACGATGTAAGAGTGATAGCTTAGAACTTCAAAATGACCTGAAGAAGTTATCTGAATGGTCTCAAACATGGCAGTTGCCGATAAGTACTTCCAAGTGTGTTGTGATGCATATCGGTCGTCAAGGCACAGATTTATATATGATGAATAACATTGAGCTACCTGTCGCCCAGACATATAACGTTTTAGAACGTTATGGTCAGTACGTAGGGCTTTTATTCATGTCGACGCTAAAACGTTTTTGACTTTGTATACAGTGTTCGTTCGTCCTAAACTTGAGTACTGCATACAAGCGGCTAGCCCCCGCATTTTTCTTGTCTTCCAAAACAGAGAATTTACGAGGACACTCCAAAAAAGTTCATAAGACGAGAATAAATTACTTGTCAGATGACTATTGACTTTCCTATCGAATCATCAACGAGTGGAATTCACTACCTCAGCACGTGGTTGAGGCTCCATCCGTCGACTCTTTCAAAAGAAAGTTGGATCAACTGAGAGACCACCATTGCCAGGACTAACATAGGCCATCGAGCCTCCTGTCCTTCTCAAACTGAAACTGATATTCATACAATAATTCATAATCATATAATTACATATATTCATTTTGACTATACGATCAAACTATGCTCTATCACTTTGAAACCATATATATTCATATTTGACGAAGATTTGCATTTCATGTCTGTATTCTATTCCTTGAGGAATATATGGTCATAACGTATTTGGATTGTGGAGATATAGTTTTTAATATTATTTGTATTTGTTTTGTCAATTTTTCACTGTATGTACATTTATCATTAAATGACTACGTGTTGTTTTAGTCAACGACCTTGAACACTTTTTCCGTTGTGCTACTACATAGCGTGACATATCGTTGCTGGTTAACAAATACACTGCTTCTCACACATCCCTCGTTTTATTTCCATTCGAGATTGAGTTAACTGAGATATAAAACAAATATTACTTACGTTTATAGACTGTGAGAGCGAATACACCATATCTTACTTTGGATTTCACCACTGAGGATTTCATGGCGAGACTCTAATTTAGCGACGAGCCAATCAGAAGCGTTTGAGCAATTTCAAGGTCACAGAGCCAAGTTCAACACACGATGCTAACATACAGTGGTAACGCTCCTAGGGTATCGTCCACTGATGGGGGTTGCGAGCACTTGAAGGTCAAACTGTCGCAAAATGATTGGTGCATCACATCGACAATTCGTGAAAATTTTCAGAAGCGGTCAAATCAAGGCATTTTTAGATTTGAATTGAGTTCAGCCACACTATGTCTAGTAACGTTCATTCTTCAAGTAACGAAGACGATGCCATCGTGATGATGCATGATATAGGTAATATGACTTCTGTGGTTAGTAATTATTTTTTTAGTATACGCATACTAAATACGTTATGTCAGTATACAAAGAGAACAGTGATGATCCAACTCTAAAGTACTTTTTCGTGAGTTATGTCTGTACATATGGACGTAAACGCAGTTCGTCAGAGTCAGATGCCTGCGTTCAGGATGTAGATGATCATAGTAATAATCATTCTTCTGAAGAGCTTACAACTTCTAACTCGCCAACACATCCTAGGCAAAGGAGACGACGTCGGTCATCTACGTATGCTTTACTTCAAATGAATTTATCCTTCAGGTCGAAATATTGCGTTTCAATGACTACATGCTGCCCTGTGGTCATATTTTGTATGCACATTCTAAAGGTATGTGTGCTCCTTTATCTCTATAAGTTTTGTAGACTTGTTTCGACATAGCAACAAGTGGACAAGAAAATACATAATAGACCTGGTTCTTCGTGCGCTGGACAACATCTCAATCTCTACAGGGAGTGATGATCTGCTAGAGAAGTTCACCAGCAACTACCACTCAATCCATGCTCTTAGTGAACCTTTGGCAAGTAAACTCATCCGTTCATGCCTCGAAGCATCGGAAGACATATGCGCACAAGTGATGAGTTCAATCGGTGCTAATGACGAAGCTACAACGTCAGAATCCATTGTTAATACAGACCATAGCTATGCTTCTTGATAACAAGAAGTTCTAATATTGTTATCTTTTTAGTTTTACATAAATTCATTTATATGGCCATTGACTTATTCTTATAGCGTAACGGCAGGGAGTGTACTGTGCAGTATTATGTGGCTGTGAGACAGGGGTGTTGTTTCGCGTTCTTGTGTAATAATTACCAGTTTGGCGCACACGCGATTAGTCATACATACCGTTTACCAAATACTGCTACCTTGAACATGGTGTACCATACTAGTAGTTCGAATTCCGACCTGTCACGATAGATACGAATTGCCGTAATTAAAAGACTGGTGCGTTATAAATGAAAACGTTTATTAAAGTTTGAATCTAGCACAAATGATCCATTAATAAATAACTTCTATTTCTCAGGAATTGTTCCCGTTACGTCTGTGAACACTTGCGAAGCTAGCTGGAAATAAGATAGACAGGAAAGTTATTTCAGTATAAATGTTACCAGAAACTAGTATAAAAACGGGAACTAGTATTCAATTACAGATCGAAAGTGCATTTAGCACACCCTTCCTTTGGATAGTCAGTCACGCTTATTTCCTTTATCTCTTGCGTTGCTTAGGAAAGTCTGGGTCACAACATACACGGATTGTATTATTTAATTCTTTGGACAGGTTGCACTTCGGAAACTTAGACGATGAACATATATAAAGACTGCTGTGTGAATCTACTTTGAATCGTCCTGTGTAACCTGCAATTCTTGATGCATATTCTATTCTAGTCCCACGTAAGTTATGAGTAATTGTCATTTACGGCATCAGCACGTAAGCTAGACAGGCCTTGGTTGATTTCCGAAGATCATCACATAGGATCTCACACATTCTGGTCACCTTAGATCAAGATATCTTGACTATCGAGTCGTACTTTTCAGTGCTTTCTCGTGACAGCTTTATATCAGTACTTATTTCTGCTATTAGGTATTTTTGCAATAATACCGGCAGCCAAACCACTGTAGCTCCCCAGACAACCCAAAAAGGGTAAATAAGGGGGTAAATGCTTTGGTAGCGAAAGGGGAAAACGCATCAGAATGTCGCCTTTTTCGCCTGTCCGGGGGAAATAATGCGGATTTCCCCCTTTTTCCGCCGTTTCGTCGATAAATTACTCACTTTTCGCCTAAATGTCCGCTGAATTGTCCACTTTTCGCCTAACTACACACAGAACTCCCTATTTTCCATCTATTGACATAACCCCAAAAGTCTCCTATGTTTGCCTTTATTTTCAACAACAGACCAAAATAAACCTACAATGCAGTGGAAAACCGGCATATTTTTGAAAAATTTTATTTAAAAGGTAAAGCGTATTATTGTACAACACTAGAGCAGAAGCTTAAGCATCGATTGTTTTGCATATCCAATGCAATTGCTACTTCATTGTTATTTTAAATTATCTGCAAAAGAAGGAACAAGTGATGTATTATTTATAAGGAATGTGCATTTAATCAAAAGTTCACTGACACTCAAACACACATCCTCAACACTTCTACGTAGAGATATCACCATCCACATCGCAATGTAACCCTGTTGGTGGCGCTGTATTGGACCAGTAAGTAACCTACATCATCTAGTTACCTTTTTCACCTGTGATAGATTGTATACTGTGGTGCTGAAGATGTCGTCAGCTATCAATGACTTGACTAAAACGATTAACAACATGTCGTCCGCCATTATGGACTTGAATGTTAATGTTAACCAATTGCTTTCAAAGTCTAATGAGCGCGAAAGACCGCATCAATTCGATTGCGGACTGTCAAGTCAGCAGTTCCCTTTGTCATCTGAAGAGGAACTACAGATGCTAGATACTGGTTTGTCGCAGAAAGAAACCAGGGACAGATTTGTAAGTCATTTACATGAATTTGATAATTTGTTACTATTACAGATGGCAATGGTCACTAGGTTATCAGGTGACGATCCAAAAACGTCCATGCGTTTTGTTCTGTCGCATCTGCTGACACCGGAGGTTGCCAGTAAATTCACGTTACTTGGCACCTCTTCAAAACGAGCACTACAGAAATGCACGTTTTACAGCTGCATACGAAGTAACCTATATCTATTACTTAAACTTCAGGTGCCTTAACTCATCGCTTTTTGTCATCCTCTGTCAACGAGAAAGACCTTGGTAAGCTGTACGACATAGCGACACAAGGTTACTTTCACGACATCCGAGACAAGATGATTAAACGAAATAGAAGAAAAGAAAATCCGGTATGTACTAATTTAAAGTGATAACTTCTCTACGGCTCTATAGTTACAGTCAACAATACTAACGAACATAACCGTAAGTTCAGCTTCAAGTATTTAGCTGTGCAAAAGCATGTCATTGAGATATGGTTGTGACTTTTTTTGTTCGTTTTTATTTATTTCAGAATTCACAGGAGGACTACCTCAATTCTGAATAGTCCGTGCAATTTTTTTGTTGTTCTACCTCGATTTCAATAAACATTATTCTTTCAAACAGCTTACTCTTTTACTTACATGGGAAACTGTTGAAGTGTTGAGAATGTGTGTCTGAGTTTCAGTGAACTTTTGATTAAATGCACATTCCCTATGAATAAAATATAACCTGTTCCTTGTTTTTCAGATAATTACAAATAACAATGAATTAGCAATTGCATTGGATATGCATAACAATCGATGCTTTAAGCTTATAAGCTTGTGCTCTACCCAGACAACCCAAAAAGCGGAAATAAAGGCGAAGAAAGGGGAAATAAAGGGGTTAATGCTTCGGTAGCGAAAGGGGAAATAAAGGGGAAAACGCATCAGAAATTCGCCTTTTTCGCCTGTCCGGGGGAAATAATGCGGATTTTCCCCTTTTTCGCCTTTTTGTCGACAAATTACCGACTTATCGCCTAAATATCCCCCGAATTGCCGCATTTTCGCCTAAATATCCGCCGAATTGTCGCATTTTCGCCTAAATATCCGCCGAATCGCCTACTTATGCGCTTAATTGTCTACTTTTCGCCTAAATACACACATTACCTCCTATTGTCTATCCATCGACAGAACCCCAAAGGTCTCCTATGTCCGCCTTTATTTGCAACAACAGACCGAAATATATCTGCAATGCAGTGGAAAAGCAGTAAATATTTTAAAAAATTTATTTAAAAAGAAAAGCGTATTATTGTACAACAGTAAAGCACAAGCTTAAGCATCGATTGTTATGCATATCCAATGCAATTGCTAATTCATTGTTATTTGTAATTATCTGAAAAACAAGGAACAGGTTATATTTTATTCATAAGGAATGTGCATTTAATCAAAAGTTCACTGAAACTCAGACACACATTCTCAACACTTCAACAGTTTCCCATGTAAGTAAAAGAGTAAGCTGTTTGAAAGAATAATGTTTATTGAAATCGAGGTAGAACAACAAAAAAATTGCACGGACTATTCAGAATTGAGGTAGTCCTCCTGTGAATTCTGAAATAAAAAAACGTATTATTGTACAACAGTATACTGTTGTACAATAATACGCTTTTCTTTTTAAATAAAATTTTTAAAATATTTACTGCTTTTCCACTGCATTGCAGATATATTTCGGTCTGTTGTTGCAAATAAAGGCGGACATAGGAGACCTTTGGGGTTCTGTCGATGGATAGACAATAGGAGGTAATGTGTGTATTTAGGCGAAAAGTAGACAATTAAGCGCATAAGTAGGCGATTCGGCGGATATTTAGGCGAAAATGCGACAATTCGGCGGATATTTAGGCGAAAATGCGGCAATTCCGCGGATATTTAGGCGAAAATGCGGCAATTCGGCGGATATTTAGGCGAAAATGCGGCAATTCCGCGGATATTTAGGCGAAAATGCGACAATTCGGGGGATATTTAGGCGATAAGTCGGCAATTCAGCGGATATTTAGGCGAAAATGCGGCAATTCAGGGGATATTTAGGCGATAAGTCGGTAATTTGTCGACAAAAAGGCGAAAAAGGGGAAAATCCGCATTATTTCCCCCGGACAGGCGAAAAAGGCGAATTTCTGATGCGTTTTCCCCTTTATTTCCCCTTTCGCTACCGAAGCATTAACCCCTTTATTTCCCCTTTTTGTGTTGCTTGGGCACGTGACTGTTTTTATGGTTGTACAACCATATCTCAATGACATGCTTTGGTACAGCCAAATACTTGTGTAGATCTACACACGCATTACTTCCTCTTGCAAGAGGAAGTAATGCTATCTTAGCTTGGTCTCTGGTAAAATCTCCACATAATTATACCTCTTCCGCATGATTATGATTTATTTCCTGCAATATAATCATCTAGTGGCTAATATATCTAACTGTAGAAGGTGATATTAACATCTTAAGATGTTGTCTGGGTTGCAACCCATACCATGGTATGTGTTATTATCATCTCTAGCATATACATAATATTTACAACACTCGGGAAACCTAATGTTTTCACTATCAACCTATTTCTGCCATGAAAGTCGGACAAAACAGTGAAAATCAGCCGAAATTGTGATAAAGACGGGAAAAACGATAAATCTTACCGTGGTAACGTTAGTTGTAACGCAGTTTTGGTAGCCTTGACGACAATACAATTTTTATGACGATATATGCCTCAATCATGCTATTTCATATAAAAATAAAAGATTTGTCTACCATCGGTGTACAATTAAGTAGAAATAAGTGCTAGTCTGCGATGCAAACACTAAAAAACTATTATAGCAGCACCTGCTTAATGAATTTTCAAGGACTTCACGATACCATGTAACGCAAAATGGAAAAACCATTTTTCACCTGATTACGAAAACGGAAAATAGACTTTCAAGTTTATTCATAATTAATTTCGAATTTTGGTTGTGCACAAAGAAGAAATGAAAAAGTAGTGCAAAAAAGTGTCGCGATACCCCTGGAGCGCTACCTGCAATACATTTACATAAATGGTTCAGTGAATTATCAATTAACATTATACGAAGAAATAATAACAACAGCAATAACAATAAGCTCAGCATTGAAATATACAATATGAGGAATTAACAAATAACAGAAAATACATATTTGAGACTGACCCAATAACAAAACTGTCACTTTGGCTTTAAATATGCACACTTTGTAGACAAAAATGGTGCATGTTCCAAATGTCACTGCTGCTGCTCATCAACCAACTTTGTTCATGCTAATTTCATTTATATCTGATTCCAATGAATAATAATTATAATAATAACAATATCATCCGGTTAACTGAGTATTTAAAGCAGGCTTAATCTTCCAGTAGAATTATCAATTCACTCGAGAGCTTCTTTAATGGAGTCTGTTAAAGATGTTCAGTCGACAAAATTAGATACTGAGGTAACTGTCCTAATTCCAAGCGAATTATATGTTCTGAATATGCATTATTTTCTTCATTTACCTATCACTTTAATCCAGGAATAAATATGGAGGTGGAAATATTTCAGACAGTTATCTATCTTTGTGCTTGAACTCATGTTTATTTCTACACTTATGGACATTTTTCTACGTCTAATTTGTCTACGTGGTTCTCAGTACCTTAAGACGCTACGGAGTAAAGTTTATTTTTCGATTTGTCTAATTCACCATGTTGCATGGTGTTCACCTGGTATTTGTCGGACAATTGGAATATGCGCTCCTCAACGAGTTGTCAAATGACTTGAATTTATTTCTTCATAAAGAGAATTTTCAAGTCAATGAATAAAAACTGCAAATAATAATCCATTTAAATAGTTTTGTATGAATAGTCCATTTAAATTGTTTTTGTATGTCTTGACCAGGGCTTATTAACCAATATTATGTTATTACCTCATACAAGTTCAGTGATTGAGAATGATTAGTATTCTTTTCTATTTTTCCTCTCGTAGATACCAGTTAAATTAATGGAAACCAATTTATCTGGTTCAAGAAAACGAAAACTACCTGATCATCAAAATGATGCTGCCACGTTAAAATCAGCCAAAGTTAGTTTACTGGTTTGTGTTTTACAATTTTCCACTATGTTTCTGTAATTTTGTAATCGTATAAAGCAAATTACGACATATTTCTCTTTCATAAGAATAATAGTTATTGTCAATGTACTCGTGTAGCGATTCAACATAGGTTGCTCTGCATTTAGATTTTTTCCTAGGACCGAAGAAATTTTATAATAGAAAACTTCAGATCAGTTTCATAGTTATTTTGATGTTTCTGAAGTTTTAATTATGGGATTCATGTCCATTTGTTGTAATCATTTTTTGTACTCTTGGTGTGACAACTTTAGTACGAACCCCTGTATACATCTTGGTAATAGGTAGATAATTTGAAGTGTTTTTTGACTGATTGGTATTTGCACGTTCTGTAAGAAAATTAGCGATGTTATCGTTGTTTGGAATGGGCGACTATAGACTGTTCCCTTCAAAACCAGTGGAGCAATCGAAAAAAAGAAAAATCAATTTAGCCATTGGTGAATCACTACAGTGTTTTTCAACACCGTGCAACTTACCGAATGTAAAATTTCTGTCTTCGTCAGTTATAATTAGGATTAGAAAAATGTAACCGCCGGAATAAAATGTATAGGATTTACTTGCATAATTTGTAAAACTGGGACTGTAAGACTGGATAAGTTGTATTAAAGTCTAGGATTCATTTTCACACCCGATTAATTACGACTCAAGTACAGCAAACGCAATAAGAATACTGTGAGCCTAGTCTTCATCGACTTTTTACCAGATGTTAGAACCCCAATTATCCTTGTTTATTCTCATCGCTAATTGTTTTTAGTGGCCAGAATGCAACATACAATTCCAAGGGTAGTATCATCTTGCAATAGTCTTTCTGTATTGTAGACTTCTAACGGGCAGCACATAGTCTTTTAAGGATTTTTATTCACAAGGTTCCATCTTGATATGGTGTATCCACTAATTCATCTGACTTCATTTTCTTTTTTTCTTTAGGTATCAAAACCTAATCCTACTTCTCATGGGACATTTGTTCCACGATCCATCGAAAAATGAGTTTACAGTATTTGTAAGTAATCTTGATTATTCAGTCAGTGAGGAACAAATTCGGCATACTTTTGAAAAGGTGAGTTTTCTAAACAAATATTTGTTATTTTCAACCGGTCGTTTGTTAATTTGTATTCACCCATATTCTGAATTGATTGTCAACTGGTAGTATGAAATTTTAAGTTGGATAACACATCATATTCCGGTTTTCACAGCGAACACTTATCCGCTTGATATTTCTCTGTTCAGTGGTATCGAGTTTCGGTGATCATTGTTTCATCGTTTCTCTACTCGTGAATTAACTATTCCTGATAATCATTACCCTTTATCCGTAAACAACTCACTGAAAATGTTAAGGTATTTAAAACCAAACTATACATATTTGTCGATTATACGGAAATTATTTCATAGTGACACTATATCACTTTAGTTAACTGTATACCACAAGTTTTTCCCACATATGCGGTATACGAGAAGCACTTTTCAGATTTCAAACTTACCATTTGACTTATAAATCAATTTTACTTTCATCATTATTAGCATTGTTAACAACTGGAATAAAAGGACAATGTTTTCATCATTAAAACCGAACTCATAAATCATTTTTTTAATATTGTTAATTACCAAGCGTTGTGCAAAACTATTGAGCATCGTCAATAGGTTTTAGATATAATTTGATGATTCCCAGTGTATTTTTAACATTATGTTCACTGGTCGAGATAGTTAAACTTGTCAAACTCTCTATAAACTAAAATTCACGTCTTTTAATCGTTTACTGGTATGGTGTGTGCTACTGATGTCGATGTATATTAGTAGTATATATCATCAATCGAAAGTGTAATACATGGCTGCAGAGGGTTAAGAAGATCGAAGAAAAGAGAATGATTGTTATGGAAACGAAGGAACAATGAAGTCTGAGACGATTGACTGATCTTTTTCAAATGAAGTATTTACTGTATGATTCTCAGATTTTACTAAGAGATTCTGTAATTTTGTGTTCAAATACATTCGATTGTCCCCACTTGTTTTCTCGTTCACTACGCTGGAAATGATTGTTCAGTGGTATGGTAGAGAAAATTTGTTATTAAACAGGTTCTTAATATTGATCTTCAGATAGAAAAGTATTTCCGTATGTTATGGAATCTATGGTGAAATACGCTTTACATAACTCCTTCCACCGAAAATTATACAACAGTATCACTATCTATATTCATCTACTAACTGCTTATATTCTTGGATTGTCAGTTTTTGTCTACGTTTCCATAGTGAGTTATTCAATGTCTGAGTTTATATATGTATGTTTTACAGTATTCAACGTTTGGTTGATGACGTCATATGGAAGTATGTCTTGGAAATAGATTCAGTCATAGACACCTATTATACCTTTAGCTTAACAATATTTATGGATGAATTTTATGCCCGTGTCATCTGTAGATATTTTCAGATACGTTTATATTGATCTATAGAATCATTGTTTATTCTGTGTACCATTACTTATACTATGAACAGTTGCTAAAATTGAACCATCCAAATACTTGACTACTTTGTTATACTACCACCAAAAGCAGTTAACTTTTTTATGACAGTGTGGAAATGTGACATCTGTTCGTCTCGTACGTGATTACGCTGGTCGGTCGAAAGGATTCGCCTATGTTGAATTCGAAAATAAAGAGTCTGTGAAAAATGCACTTACACTGGATAGACAAGGAATTACACGTCCGACCTCAGAAAGTGTGCCATGTGACTCTGATAGCCAAAAACAAAAAGAAGAGGATAATGCAACAATTCCAAAACCACCTAATTGTTATGATCGTCCAATGTTTGTATCGATATGTGATCCAAGCAGACTTAAATCATGTGGATTTAAATATACGGTTGGCAAAAAAGAACCTGAAAAGTTATTTGTGCGAAATTTAGATAAAGCTGTAAAAAATGAAGATTTGGAAAAGTTATTCAAGCAGGTTAGTTCAAGCCTACATATATAGTAATATATATGTATAATTAAACTGATTCAGACAACTATATTTGAACAATGGCCATGGCTAGGTGGAAAATCCCCTATTCGCAATACCCCACCTACACTTGCTTCGCAAATATATCATGTAGCCTTCTTGCGGCGTGTAATCTGTTCGTCGTTGAAACATCATGTGATTCGTTCGGTACGTCAGTACTACAGAAAAATCATTGAATCATACATAGATCATCTAAAATCGTTTACTGAATAAATAAATATTCTGATTTTCATTCTCACCACAGTGTTTCTTCTTACTAAATCTAATCTGATCTGCTGTGTCACATGGTTACTACTTTTATGTATGGACTGGGTGAAGCTTGATGATGTTATGTAAAACAATATAAACGTTAAATTAGTTCTCATTGTACTATTCAATCGATCAACATCGGAGCGACTGTCACTTTAAAACTGGGCATAATGTTTACTACACAACAAGAGGAGTGAGTGAAGGTCTGGCTCATCTTATTTTAGACACAAATATTTCACTCAATGGAGAAAAGTAAGAAATATAATACCTACATAAAATAAGGAAAATAGATAGCCTCAACTCCCAGCTCTAATGTTTTTATTCTGACAGCAAATTATTGGTTGATTCATAACTGCTTACATGAGGGCTCAGGTGCGCAACATATGTTGATGACACGATATTCCAACATCTTAACTAGTGGACCCTGTTATCATATTACCTTTACGCCTCAGTACAGTCAACACTATGAATTCACATTTATTGCTTTTGGTTTACCACTATCCATACAGCTTCTTTAGTTTGATAGGACCTCAAATAACAAGTAAACTTTGACCGCTATGCCAAGTTGGTGGCTACGGTTACGTTCAATGTAACTTCTCTTCACTTAAAGTTTTTCATGTCTAACTGACTGTTCTTAATATCCTTTACTTTTATAGTATGGAAATATAGTGAGTATTCGTCTAGCAACATATCGTAACGGTGTCCCAAAAGGTCATGCCTACATTGAATTCACGAATGCAGATGATGCCAGTAAAGCGTTAGTTGCCACAAATGGCTTAGAATTCAGAAATAAAATATTGTCAGTATCTATTAGTGAACCACCTGTACGTGATGGAAGTGGTCCGCAAGGCTGTAAATCAATTACATCAGAAGAAAAAAGTGTTCAAAACCCCACAAATTATTAATTTGAGTGGTTCTCATCCTGTCGGAACTAGTGTGTACGTTCTATTACTTATTTGTGCAATAGCGTTTATTGAATTATGGGATTATTTTTCAAGCGGAAAGGTTCCGACAAAGAATCTGGGCTATACGCTTTTACTCATTAATTTATTATCTTACCGTTGCTTATTTATGTGTATATCCTCATGATTTGTCCCGTAGTTACTGACAACTAATGTACTCGACAAAACCTTTAGCTTCAGTCTGTCAAATTCATGGAAACACATTTTGTACCTCAAGTATTGATACTGAATCGGACAAACTACCGACTTTAAACTAATATAGAATCCATTACCATCTGCTACGGTCTGTAACTTAGGCTACTGTAAAATGCATTTAAAAAATACTGTATACTAAATCTCTGCCATAGAATATATCAATAAATCAACGGTTACAATCAGAACAGCTATCCATGTTGTAATGCGTGGCTTAAAGTTTACGATGTTAACGATTATTCAACTTACTCAAGAGTTTGAACTTTACTCAAACGGATTGATTACAGATAGGCATCATGTCACTTATCCTTAATGAGGTATAATTTATTTTCTTAGTTCTCACCTTAGTGTCTGCTGTTCAGCAGTTTCGCCATAACAGTATGTCAATAAATCTTCCATAGTCTGTAACTGTCATAGAGTTTTCACTATGATTATACATCTGTGTCAGTAACTATTCACGAAATTCGGATCAACAACTGGCTAATCTTCGTCCTTTACTGAAACAACTAAGAAGCATACTGGTCAGTTCTCTCGGACACTTATTATCATATACATGAGTCCTAATATCTATATCTATCTATCCATATATATGAGACAGTGTTATTGCTAAGTGCATGTAGCATTTCTAAAATATGTCCAATATATGAAATCTGTGAGGCTGATACTAGTTCATGTTTTATTGCCATAAAATCTTTTACATCAGAAAATTAGTAATCATTTCGAAATTTTGGTTTGAAATCATGACTCTGTTGCTGGCAATAGGTAACAAATAGCTCCACAACCTCATGTGTGATAACTTTTATCCTACCATTACCATTTTGACTACAGAGTTCCTAATACACTGAGTATGTATTTGCTGGTTTTCTTCTCATATGGTTTGTATATTTCATTTGATCTTTGTAGACGGAAATCACGAACGCAGTTAGAATTTTTGCCTCGTGCAGTTCATCGAACACGTGAAATTCAAGATCAAGTGTCAGAAAGTAAGATGGATACTGGAACTATCGACCCTCAATCATCCACCGTTACTGGTAGTAAGGATAATGAGTACTTTCGAAGACTATTGAAGTGACGCACGACCTAACTTTTCTCTTGTAAATTATTGAATATCAATTTTATAATAAACCCTATGGTCAGTTTATTGGCATCGGTATCCCAAAACTCAGTTCTTTCTAAGCTTCTTGTTAGCTAAACTTTCTGGTTAGTGCTTTCCTAACCTTCCTAATATACTTGATCAACTGAAAATACGGATGAGATTTCTTATCGGTTAAAAATGTGTGTAATGCGAAATGTGGTGTAATTACTTCTACAAAGTTTGACTGTTAATCATAAGGATGTAACATGCTGTAATTATAAATTGTAAGCTTGTTCCATTTTAACGAATGCTTGATCATAAGCTAATGCTCAAAATATAAGGTACAAGTTCTCCCAACGTATCACAGACGCATGACATTTAGACCACAGTACTCAGCCAAGCATCAAACAGAATTTGGACCTCAATCGTCGTTGAAGGCAGTTGGAACGTGAAGTGATGTTTTGTTGTTTACTGCCTCAAGGAATCTTATGTGGCGACTGAGAGCGTTGCTAACATGTAGTTTTCTAATGACTAAGCTCTTCTATCAGAATGCTTGGTTAAAACAAGGACGATATTCAAAGATATTGTTACAACGAAAGCTCTTACTTTTTTCACATGCTTTTGCTGGAAATTACCTGAACTGTACTAGACATCTTACGCTAATTGAAATATCCTTGTTGGCTAAGTTTTTCTAACATCATCGTCGTTAATCTCCCAGGAATTCGCATTTCCGTTTTAAACAACAGTTTATTCAACATAGTCTGTTCTTCCCTAGGATTCTTCCATTTAGAAACACTCGTGTGGACTGTGAAGATCCTGTATACTGAATTAAATAGGCGTGAATTTTGCATTTTGTGATAGTTTCTTTCGCACATATCATTCCATCAAGTGCACAACCACGTTAGCTGAACCCGATACATCGAGAAAAAGCTTCCATTGGTTAGTTCCTACAGAACTGGTCAACTTGCTCTAATCCACGATCTGTTTCAATTTCCTCAAACAGTGCTTCTACATCAACGTAAGGAGACTTTGGATGAAAGTAGGAGAACTCAGGAAAATTTGTTTTCTTATGCTAACGAGAACGTGGCTTTCGTTTGAAGTCAGTGACTTTTCATGTCTGACAAGGAGGAAGAGCGACGATTTGTGTATGAGGTTATTTCGGCTACACTATGTCATTCGATGAAACTTATTTGTTGTTTCCCTTTACATGTATCGCTTCCCCTGTTACCCTCTATATTCAACTACATGTTCATTTTTTGTTTCGCTTGTGGTTATTATGATCATGTCGATTGTAATTTTTGAATGGCTATCAGCTCCCTGATATCCTTGTGGTTTCGTGTTTTTAACTTAACATTTCGATTTTTGGAGGATGCCATAATGGATGGCCTTATTACAGGATAATCTTGTTTAAGTTAGTTCATTAAATCTATCCCTAAAGGATAGAGACATAATCATTTATTATATGATCATTAATTTGTGGATTGAATGCTTACCATTGGGGCGATTTGACTCGTTATTTTTTGGATAGAGCACTATTACTGGATTATTGGGAACCCTTTTATGTATTTAGCAACTGATTATACAATCTGTCGCTGAATTTTGCGTTCTTATCAGTTGGCCAAAATTTTATTCTGGCCCAATTTCGGTTTTTATATGTATTCTTGTTCTTAGCACATTTAAACTTTTCTACCTACTTACTACGTTACTATGTACTAACTGTTTCACCTTATCGCCTTTTAGTAACGTTAAAATACAGCGCATTATAGAATCATCTCGGTACAGATCTATTAAACCTCATTGGGTTTAGGATTTCACAAGGAGTTCTTTTCTCAGTAGCACAAATGATCATTTATACCTCAGTCTACCTATGTGTTAGTACAATTAGTGTATCGTTCATTTAACTATGAAGACAATAGTCTCTTAAATCGGAATATCGACCTAATTTCAAGCCAATCATCTACCAAAGGATCGGAGGTCAGAACTAGTATATGACACTCGCCACAGCTGTTGCCAATGAAGATGCATATTTACCCGGACTTCGTCGTGCGGCTAGCTACAATACGTTTGAAGATACTGAGGGTCGTATCTCACTTGTAGTATCAGTGAGAAACAATCGGACTATCCGAAGGTATGATTAGAGTCCGTGTTACTACATATATTCAGGTTATAAAACAGTAAGTGCTGTGATAAAGGGTAGTGCTGTAAGTAGTTTCAGTTTTCGGACTTCTTAAAAACTAGAGTAGCGTTCACTTATGATGTGAAACAAAACAAATTGATGGGGCGTGAATTTGCGACTCTTCGTGTTTCCTCTGAATTCATACCTTGTTGAAATTTAAATACGGTTATCAGGATGATTAATAAACGGAGTCTAAGGAATAACGTGGAAGCCAAAGCACTACAGGACTGCTTCATTCACTTTAGAAAAATAAACAACTGGTATTGTCAATCACAAGTCAAACAACATCTAGAATAGTAATGATAAATTACATATAATACTAAACAATATGGTCAATAAAATCGGATAAATTAAACCGTTGATTGATCAACAGTCAAAACGTTTATGCATATAACTTACAAAAACGACAGATTATGTGACTTGATATGGAAGTGCATTTGGGATACAATCAGCTGGAGAGTAACGTAGTAGTTTCAAGGTCGTCTAGTCATCGCGTGCAAAGCAGAACTCTTGTGAAGCGTTTCTTTACACAGCTCGCTCATGAAATGCTCAGGAACGTGGATATGGTAAGGAGGTGGTTGACGCACCGGCGTAGGTCCTCTCTTTCAACTGATAGCTGTATCTGCGTCATTTCGATTTCTTTATTTTAGTTCGAACTCATATCCGGTAGCTGTGTAAGTGTCAATCAAAGAATTTGTAAGTATCGGTCTGGATTATCGGGCAGAGTAAGGAGAAGTAATTTGAAGATAAATTGGACCTTTCTGTATTGCGTTCGGAGACCATATTCATCTAACATTGATACCATAATATTGTTCTTTAGTATTCTATCCACTTCGTTAGGACAGATTAAATCAAAGCATATTTCATGAACGATTGGCGAATTTTTAACCAATCAGCGCTGGTCGATACTTGGAAAAGACTACAATTTCCTCACACAAAAACTATAAATATACTAACGTTTTGTGCTCCTTACTTCCACCTTACCTTGTCATTTGGAATATAATTTCCTTCCTGTTCAACAGTGTTCTGATTCAGGGACTTGTCGAGTGCATTGGTGTCCAGGATATTAAGCAATAGGAATAGCCGGGTCGTAATAAGAGAATTATAACAGGGTTATTAAATGAATGTTATTTACTTCGTGTAATAACTTATCCACTTCGAAAGTAATTGCGTTGAGTTAAGGCGAGCTCTACTCGTCATCTACCGCATCATTTCTCTGAAGTTCGCTCGTGAAACCGATCGATTAATGCTGAATGATAGTGGGGGCTGAATTTTACTTCTGGAGCACGCTGCTCGAAACTATCAAAATCGATAAATGTCCAGTCTCTTCTGTCATAGTAAACGTTCGACCATTTACAGGATACAAATTGCGTTTCCCTATCCAGCCATCTCTACGTGATTCCGTTGGAAACAATCCTCACCAATTCCTATAATACGATCAAAATCAAACAAGAAATCACTGTAGCCATGAACCGAAGGCATAGATCAAGGACATCACCGACTGCTGTACAAAACCTAGCTTCTGTCAACAGCAAGGACATAGGGTGGCTGTTAGAAAAATGTATCAACTGCATGGCTCTCAAAAGGCTGAAAATCAAAGCTGAAGGTATCAGAAAATGCATAGAATGGGTGCGACTGTTACACCGGTGTGGTGATCAGAATGTGGCCAAATGTCCACCTCATCAATTTAGAGCAACTTTGAATACAGTACATGTTACGGAACAAACCTCACTATCGTTCTAGCGGTCATCGGTTAGGCGTTCATCTCAAATTCAAGTTAGATGTAACGAGCGTTAAGATGTAAAACGTGCCACTATAATATCACCAACAAAAGAGCATGATGGTCTGTGGAGTATTAGAACTGTAACGTACTAGTCTGGACGACTCTCGGACACTATGTGTTAAAATGACGTTAGCTATCACGTAACATAAACCTTCATACTACTGTGAAAATAAGCGTGTCACAAAATCCTCGTTCATTATACCTTCGTAACTATGGGTGTTCATCTTCTTGTCGATAGAAGAAATCATGTAAGTGGTCGAGTAAGACTTTATTCAGATCATGGAACATAAGAGTTGGAGCTCGAAGTTGTCCTTTTCAAGCACAAGGTTTTCAACAATCAATATAAAAATAAGGTAAATATAATGCTACACAAAATGATAAATAAACGAATACATGGGTCATAATGGTTTGCCGTTACTAAGGTGTTAGCGGCTAACTCCTTACCAATCAAAGTTGTCACAATACCTCACAACAGTTGATTCTCCGAGCCTGATGACTATAAATTCCAGAAGTTGAGAGAATCTAACTAAAGCTCTTCAGGCCCGATTCCTAGTGAAGACTGTCTTTTTCAGCCTTATAGGCTGTAAATGAGAACTAGATTAGCATTCGACGGCGAAGAAGCCAAATATTGCATACCCTAATGTCCGTCTACCTCGATCAACAAAACACGGTATATGACATATCGAGGGGCAGAAATTGTAATTTCTGTGATAACTGTACATTTCGGCAACGCCAAGGAGTATGATGTTTTTGGAAAAACTTCGAAATTAGACTGATCGTTCATAAATTATCTGATTCTGATCAAGATTTATCATACTTAAGGATCGACAGGCAGCACTGGTTAGGTAACGGTCATTTCCAAACCGTCACAAATGAGATATATCCAGAACCAAACGATAAGTTGGCAGCTTATTTTATGAGCCTCACACCCATAAGAGTGGTAAACACTTGTAGCTGTATCGTTTTCTAACCAAACGACTTTGTAAGCTGAGCATAAGTTAACTGAGAAAATTCACATTCAACATTTAACACGTAGAGAAGTTCGTTCAGTGTAACGTATCCTTCTTCATATGTAATATATTATTCTATCTACAACTTAAGTGTGTTTTTCGGAAGTGCTGAGCGTCCTGTTGCTGAACGTCTCGATATGACGGGTCAGTATAGACACTGACATGACTCCCATTTAAGATCCTGTAAATTAGGTAGTCACTTGATGTCAGATCTGCAATTTTGAGGTTAAGTCTATTATTGTAGTGGCAAGTATGAATGTGGAACCAAACTAGGCCATTAATCAACAGACTGAGAGTAAACGACCATGAAGATATGGAAGTATATGTATCCGGAAATATTCCCTTCAAGGTACCGGGCTGAATAAAGAGAAACTCAGATCGCTTATTACAGTCAGAATGGAAAGCTTAGAAAAATTGAGAGGTTTCCACACAGTATTCTGACCACTGCTCTTACTTGGAGTCAGAAAAACATGCCCAGTACAAAGTGCGAAGGGGCATGATATACTTCTTGACCAAAGCAGCAGCTTAAATACAAAATGACCCGTAATGTCTGTACAAGTTTATGTCTGAGCGCAAATCCGGAAGCGGTGTGTCTGCGACCCTATAATACTTAGCGGTGAATGTACTGACTACCTGAAAATGGTAGAATTGTTCACAGGTCACTTTGAAACTCAGATAAAGTAAGAATTTGCAAAGGTGGGGCACCTTTTTACTCTAGAATCAGCTGACGTTCTGGAGAACATCTGCCTAACCCATGGGTTAGTTTTGAAGAGATTAAAATCCCTAAGACCATGAAAACTGCGAAGATTAGATTACAGCAAAAGCAATGAGTGGAGACCATCGGTAAACGGTTCTGTGGTATTACCATGCACTCACCTCAGTTTACATAACCTCTAAGACGATAAAAACAAGATACACTTTTTAATGTTCACGAAAAGAAATATAAAGTTCATCTTGTTATAGACCGATTGTATTACTAATACTGTCTGAGACAATAAAATGGTAGACCAATGACTTAATGAGGGAATATGAACAAGCATTATCATCCATGAAGCCCAACACAGACACGGAGCTGGCAGGTTTCGCGTGTCTGGTTTTCGCTTAGCACGAGATGTCTGGACAGGTTGCCGTGACCAAGAGGTACCAATCTATGTTATTTTCCCGGAATTAACAGGAACGTTTGACACGGAACAGCGTACAATTATAGAGACGGTAGCTGACTCACTTGGCACCGAAAGTATCCAAGGAGGTGGATGTTCATCACCAAAGTAAATATTGCTGAACTTATACTCGTTGTGTAAAATTAACAGCTTTTGTACTGATGAAACGCAGAAACCTTATGTTTTTCACGATTATTAATTCTCAGCCATCTCTACAGAACGCGACTAGGGATTACCAACAGAATGCCTAAAGTTCAGTGGTAACTACCAGGAGGAAGCGATCAAAACCTACGTAAACCTCTGTCCCATTCAAATACAATAATGTTTGTTAATTACACAAAATAAATCCTGCGAACCCGGAAAATGAAAATCACCAAACTTGTAGGAATCACTTAGGGTAAGTGAAGAGACATGCCACAAGTTGAACCGAGTGAGATTAACCCTCTAGTAGCCGTCTCCGCTACTTGGGTTTCCACTAATTTACAGGAGAATACGAGGCAACAAGGTAGTGGCGTGCTGCTAATAATTACGCCTGGCCATCCAAAAAATTAATAATAATAATAATATATTCTCAAATAACAGTTTGTTACATGAGGCATGCCAGTTTACAGGCAAGTTCAAATTGATACAAATTATACAATATCCACTGTAGTAAATTGCATAGCTGGGTTGATAATTTATAAGATATGAATGTAGATGGTTTTAATCAGTACCACAGTTGGCGCGCTTCATGAAAGTTGCGTTGCAAATGTGCAACTGATGGTCAAGGATAGGTCCATTGAAGGTGGGAGCTTCTAAATGTCGCAACCTTATGTCCCTTTGGAATGTCTAAGGCTTTGAGGATGGTGCAGGATGAAATCTTTCGTTCCATATCACAAGGGGCTGAAAGAGGGAGCAAGTAAAAGAAAGGACGAGAGGCAGAGTAGCCAATATTCATGAAGGAATGTTTAAGGTATGATTACTCAGTCTACTTTTCGTTTATTAAGGTATTTGTTAAGAAAGAGCATTTTAATAGGTTAAAGAAAATAAGTATTAACTAGGTGTGAGTGGACATACAACTGACAAATGGAGGCGATTCGGAAAGGAGCTGAGAGCATGGGATTATTTGTGATTATAAAATAAAATACAGTGCTAGAAACAGTATTGTGATATACAATTAGCTATCTTCCTTGTATTACCGAAGCTGTTAGAGCCTTTCGTCTTTTTGTATTATTTTCAGGTATCTACTCCCCTCTCCAGCTCATTAAATGTTGAGGCGACTATAGAATCAATAGCAGTTTTCAATGTCCTGACAAGATATTCCGCCTGACCATTAGAACAAGGATGTCTGGGAGCAGTAAACAGATGTTTGCACCCTATACCATTCAGCCAGGTAGTGACTGCATCTGCAGCAAAATGAGAGCCATTGTCGGTCACCAACACCATGGAACCCCTTCTCGACTAAATATCTTTCTTAATGCTTGGATTGTGACATCAGAATTTGGTGGAATTGTGAAAAAAACTTCAGGCCACTTTGAAGAAAAACAATGGCTACAATTGAGTATATTCTGCCAAGAGACGGACCACATTAGTCTGCATGAATTTACTGCCAGGCCTCAAACGATACTGGCCATGAGTCCACTTCGAAGGCTGATTCTTCAACTGATGACATTTTCGCAATCGTTTGCTGTACGACATATATCTGCATTTACCTCTGGCTACCAAAATGTTAGCCTTGTTAAAGACTTTATTATCCCAACACCTAAATATCCACTATGAAGATCTTCAAGGACAGATTAACGCAATGAAGGAGGAAAAACAACACGATCATTCAAACACAAAATACCATCAAGAGTGGTGGATAGCTCATCTCGCTTTGAAAAACAGACAGGAGATCTACGTTTCAGATTAGCATTCCAACCTTTCCGTATAGCGTTCAGTATACATCAAAAGTAGTTACGAGTTTCTCTAGTGAAATCTGGACGTCTCACTGGTAAAGGTTGCACTGACAAGCAGTCTGAAATACCAACAGGTTTATCTTGTAATGATTATCGAGAAATTTGGTCAACGTGTTGGTTTTGTTCGGCACCCCTATGTTGAACTGTATAGTCACAGGCACTCAGATCAATGCTCCATCGTTGAACCATAGCAACTGAGGAATGTGCTAAGGATTTTCAGGACGATAGATAAACTTTACGGCTTTATGATCGGTAACAATAGTGAGTGAAGAGATATCATGGCGTTTGACTGCTAATTGATGTTCATGTAGGCGTAGGTGGAGGGGGCGTCCGCTTTGTCCGATGTAGTGTTTGTCGCAGTTGGTACAGTTTATTTTGTAGATGATGTTTGATTTGTTTTCCTTTGTTATTTCATCTTTTGGTTTGCATAGGATTGATTGTAATGATTTTGTTGGTTTGTGTGCCACACCTATCCCGAAGGTTTTCAGCAGTCTCGTTGCGGTTTCTGATATTCCTTGTATGTACGGTAGGGTGATCCTTTTGTTGATTTTTGTGCTTGATTTGGGTTCTGATGCTGTGTGCCGTTGGTGTTTTTTGATGAAGTTGATTGGGTAGCCGTTCTTTTGAAATATGTCCTTCAGGTATTTCTCTTAATTTTTTCGTGCTGCCAGTGTGCTGCAGTGTCCTCGCCCTCTTGAACAATGTGTGTACGCAGTTGATTTTGTGAGCTCTTGGGTTGTTGCTGTTGTAGTTGAGAATTTGATCTGTATGGGTCGGTTTCTTATATACTTGAGTTTCCAGTTTTCCTGTATCGGTTCTAGTGATCAATATATCCAAGAATGCTAGTTGGTTGTTTGACTCCTGTTCCATTGTAAACTTGATGTCGTTGAAAACGTTGTTGATCAGTTTGTATGTGTTTTCCAGTTCATCCTTTTTGACGATGACAAAGGTGTCGTCTACGTAGCGAATCCAAATTTTTGGCTTGATCACTGGTAATATCGTGGCTTCTAGTCTTTGCATCACTGCTTCTGCGATCAGTCCTGATAGTGGTGATCCCATTGGTGTCCCTTTTGTTTGTTCGTAGATTTTGTTGTTGAATTGAAAATATGTTGTCAGGCATAAATCGATGAGTTCCAGTAGACTTTTAATTTGAAGCGTCGTGTATTTGGTGAGATTTGTGTCGGTGTTGAGTAGCAGGGATATAGTTTCTTTTGCTAGCTGTGGTTCAATTGAGGTGAACAGTGCAGTTACGTCGAAGGATATCATGAGTTCGTCGTTGTTGATTTGAATATCCTTAGTTTGGTCCAGGAATTGTGTTGGGGATTTGATGGAGTGTTTGGCTGAATCTACTAGATGTCTCAGTATTCGTGAAATTTCTTTTGACAAATTGTATGTTGGCGTTCCGGGGAGTGCTACTATTGGACGTAGTGGAATGTTTGGTTTGTGTATTTTGGGTCTACCGTAGAATCGAGGGAGTACTGGTCCACTGGATTTCATTCTCCATTGGTCTTGTTTTGTTATTTCTCCTGCTTTGACTAGCTTGTTTAAAGTCTTTGAGATTTGATTGTCTGATTTTTTGACGGGATTTGTGTCCATCAGTTTGTATGTGTTCTTATCTTCGAGTAGTTCTTCGGCTTTGTTGATGTATTCTTCTTTGTCCATGATTACTGTGGTGCGTCTCTTGTCTGCTGGTAGTCCATCTGCGACATGTCGCAGACTACAGTTACAACTTAAGGAACCCCTCTCTAGTAGTATACCGAGTCGAAAAAGATTTAAGAGTGCTGGTGCCCTATGATTTGAAGTCTTACGCTAACGGTGACAAAAATACCATCCGAGCAAACCTTGCACTGATAACATTGAAGTGCATTTTCGACCAGTTAGACGCAAGAACATTCCAAATAATTTTCAACAGTTTTATTCGTCCCCATTTAGAGTACGAAAACATAGTATTTCCTCTCTCACTCCAAAAGGATAAGGACACTCTGAATCGTATCCAACGGTGAGCCACGAAATCAGTTCGGGGACTCAAATTTAAACCTTATGAAGAGCGTAGCGGTAAATAAATCCCCAAAATAAATAGCACTAAGTTTTCGACATTGGATGCTGACCATATGTTTTAGTGGACTCACCTAGCTGAAGGCGCTCGGTCAGGCATCTGCATCAGATCACGTGTGGTAACGCCGTGCTCAACATCAACCGCAATCGCTAGCCAGATTAGATCAGAGAATTCCGGTATATTGGTCATCGCCAAATATACTCTTCCGATCTCCTCGACTCTGTCTTTTGATTTCTCTTGGTGAGAACGAAATATATTAGAAGGTGTTACTGGTAGAAGCGTTGTCAAACACTGAATACCTGTGACATCAACATTGGTGAACCCGACGTGATCTGGTACACCTAATTGCAACTGTGAGTCTGTTCCTTTTTGGGATTTTTTTATATATCATTGCCTTATTTTTTATTTTTTTTTAAACATTGTGATTTTTTTTCGTGTTTTTTCTTGGATATATATATATTTTCCCCTCGTTCATTATCGCACTTCATACTTCATCATGACTGAACAGACACCTAAAGTACTCAAGCTTAAGACTTTGTCCCCACCTTCGTTTCAACTGATGCCTTTCTGGCCCGACAACATCGAAGCCTGGTTTTGCTACGCAGAAGCCGACTTCTCCGAGCACGGCGTGATCGACACACGTGCACAATTCCTCGCAGTAGTCAAGGCACTACCGCGCGAATTCAACAGGTACGTGACACCTAGTATGTTTACTAGTGATGTTTCCGATCCTTACGAAATCTTAAAACGCTCGATTCTTAAACGAGGAGACCTAACCGATCGACAAAGGTTAGATCAACTCTTCAATAACATCGACCTGCAACACGGTTCTGCGACGGACATGTTGCAACGGATGAGAGAGGTTATAGGCCCAAGAACTCTCGACGAAGGTCTATTCAAACAACTCTTCTTGTCAAAACTTCCCCAACAGGTGCAAGCAGTTCTGGTCTCGTTCCAGAACAACGCCTTAGACGAGCCAGCTGCATCTGCCGACCGCATTCTAGAAATTACGAAACCTTCTACTACCGAGGTATTTTCAGTCAAAGAAAAACCTCACACGACTCAGAATGATATAACCGACTTATGTCACACACTCACGCGTTATCTTAGTCTTCGTACCGACCGTAAGAGATCGCGCACACCACGTAGAAGCATTTCTCGTAAGCGATCTGTCTCTAGACCACGAGAGACAGATAACCCCGACTGGTGCTGGTATCATAACCAGTATGGAAAGCTTTCCAGAAATTGCAGAAAACCCTGCAATTTTCTCAACACGAAACCGACTGATTCGAAAAACAATTCGGGAAACTTCCAAGCCGGCACGCGTTAACGGCAACCGTAGCCGGCGAACAAAGCCGTCTGTTATTCGTCACAGATGTGACAACGAGAGTTCGCTACCTCGTCGACACTGGCGCAGAAGTTAGCGTTCTCCCAGCAAATCCTAACGACCGACTACACGAATCGACCCTAAACCTACAGGCGGCAAACGGAAAACCGATCGCTACGTATGGCAAAAGGTACGTTTACCTTAACGTGGGTTTACGCAAACCCATCCACTGGATTTTCGTTGTTGCAGATGTCTCTATGCCAATCATTGGTATGGACCTTCTACAACACGACAATCTGATCATCGACACGCGCAAACGGAGGCTAGTAGACGGAAACACTAATTTGTCCGTTTGCGTAACTTCTTTTACTGGTTGTAGAGTATCCCCAGTCACAGTTAAACATATGATAGACCCACTCTATCAACCACTACTCGATAAGTACCCTGGGATACAACAAACTCAACCGAAACTACCGTGTGTAACCAGCAACGTTACACATCACATCACGACTACAGGACCACCTGTATTCTCTAAAGCACGACGACTAGCTCCCGAAAAGCTAAGGTTAGCGAAAAACGAATTCGATCACATGATGGACTTAGGAATCATACGACCGTCAAGTAGCCCATATGCATCTCCGTTGCACATGGTCCCTAAAAAGGACAGCAACGATTGGCGTCCAACTGGTGACTATCGGCGATTGAACGCGAAAACCATTCCCGATCGTTACCCGTTGCCTCACATTCATGATTTGACAGCTACCTTGAAAGGTACAACTGTCTTTTCGAAAATCGACTTGGTTAAAGCGTATAACCAAATCCCTATGGCTACTGACGACATACCGAAAACAGCTATCATAACTCCTTTCGGACTCTATGAATTTTTGCGAATGCCTTTCGGTCTAAGGAATGCTGCTCAAACATTCCAAAGATTCATAGACGACGTTTTTCGAGGTCTCAACTTCGTACACGCGTATGTTGATGACTGTCTAATCGCAAGTCCGGACAGAGAAACACATCTCAAGCATCTGGATCTTGTTTTCGAACGACTTCAAAAACATGGCATTACTGTAAACGTTCAGAAATGCCAATTCGGAACCGACTCGTTAGACTTTCTGGGACACACTATCGATGCTCAAGGCATTCGACCTCTTAGGACCAAAGTGGCGGCCATTCTGGATTACCCAGAACCGACCACCGTCAAGCAATTACGCACGTTCAACGGCCTCGTAAGTTTCTATAGACGTTTCATACCCAAATGCGCATTACTTATGAAACCTCTGACCGACCAACTTCGTGGAAATGCGAAATCCATTAATTTGGACGACACCGCACGAAAAGCATTCTCCACAGTTAAGGAACTGATTGCTAAAGCAACAATGCTCGCACATCAGGACACCCGAGCACCCATTAGCATCGCAGTAGACGCATCCGACTCAGCAATCGGAGGAATCTTACAACAATGGGTTAACAACTCCTGGCAACCCTTGGCATTTTTCTCTAGAAGGTTGCTAGACACCGAATCGAGGTACAGCACATTCGGTAGGGAACTCCTAGCTATGTATTGTGCTGTACGGCATTTCCAACACTACATCGAAGGTCGTGAATTCACTCTTTTCACGGACCATAAACCGCTCACTTTCTCGTTAAGCTCTCCTTCTGACAAGTACTCTCCCGTGAGTCTCGACAACTGGACTACATTTCGCAGTTTACTTCAGATGTTCAACACATCTCTGGAGCAAACAATGTAGTTGCAGACGCTTTATCTCGTATAACTTCCTTGAACAGTTTCCAAGGAATCGACCTTCTTAAACTCGTCGAGCTTCAAAAAGAAGACACTGATCTTCAGCACGAGTTATCGTCCACAACACTTAAACTACGCATCAAACAGATGGGAACAGGTAAAGAAACCTTACTTTGTGACACATCTACGGGTAGGGATCGCCCAATCGTGCCGAAACATTATCGACGCAATGTCTTCAACACATTGCACAAACTTTCGCATCCAGGTGTTCGTGCAACCATCAAGCTTATAGCAGAAAGGTTTTGCTGGCCTGGAATGAATAAAGACGTGAGGGAGTGGGCACGCTCCTGTGTAAGCTGCCAAAAATCTAAGGTTATCAGACACAATAAATGTCCCTTAGGCTCGTTTAAAACTCCCGATGCTCGTTTCGACCATGTTCATTTGGATTTGGTAGGACCTTTACCAGATTCAAATGGATACTCTTATCTCTTAACCTGCGTTGACCGTTTCACTCGATGGCCAGAAGCAGTACCTATCAAGGACATCACTGCTGAAACAGTGGCTCGCACCTTCGTCGAACGATGGGTAGCAAACTTTGGCTGCCCTTCAACCATCACTACAGACCGCGGACGTCAGTTTGAATCCGATCTTTTCCGTCGTCTGACCACACTTTTAGGAATCACTCGCTTCCGAACGACCGCCTACCATCCACAAGCAAACGGGTTGGTAGAACGTTTTCACCGACAACTGAAAGCTTCGCTATCAGCAGCAAACGTTTCACAGTGGACCGATGCTCTTCCACTAGTCTTACTAGGTATCCGCAATGCAGTGAAAGCTGACATTGGATACACTGCGGCTCAACTCGTTTATGGAACGACACTTCGACTTCCAGGAGAATTCGTGGATCCTTCATCCTCTTCAATGAACATGGATCTAACCTCCTACACGAACAGGCTTACAAACGCAATGCGTTCAGTTAAACCTGCTTTCACTCGACCTCAATCAACTGATGTTTTCGTTCAACCTGACTTACGATATAGTACACACGTTTTCGTTCGTCGAGACTCGCATCGACGACCATTCGAATCAGCATACGAAGGACCCTTCAAAGCTCTTCAACGTGAATCTAAGTACTATATAGTCGATAAGAACGGAACCAACGATAGCATCAGCATCGATCGCTTAAAAGCAGCGTATTTAGAAGGAAATCCTATCTACGTGGATTTTCCTTCGGTACAATCGAACGACACGACTCCGACACTTACAATACCTCATCCGACAACCAACACACACGATGATACTTCGACAGTATCCGAAAATAAACTTAAAACGACGCGTTCTGGAAGAAGGGTGAGATTTCCAGAACATTTAAACGACTATTGCACGTAAGGCACTTCTCGACATTTTATATTATTTTTAAAAAAAAAACAATTTTAATATGCTTATATATTTTTATTTCTATTTAAAAAAAACAAAACAAGAAAAACAATTTTTTAATGCTATTACGTGTTCATGAGTTTATTTTCCATTTTTTTTCCGCCGACATTGTGTTTTTACGCGCATACGAGTGTATTTCGACATGCACTTACATCTTCTTTTTTCTTTTCCAGGACGGCTGGAAAAGAACGATGACGTTTATGAGGATCCGAAATTTTCATTGTACATTTTCTTTTTTTACTATGTTGTACCTCCGTCCCATATAGTAAGGAAAGACGACCAGACGCTGCTACACTTAGCAAGCTATCAGAAGAGTGTTTACCAACGACAAACTCGTTGGGTTTAAACTTCTGGCTGGCCACGTCTTAGGGTCGTCACTGCCCCACTAGGGGGGAGTGATCTGTAGCGGTAAATAAATCCCCAAAATAAATAGCACTAAGTTTTCGACATTGGATGCTGACCATATGTTTTAGTGGACTCACCTAGCTGAAGGCGCTCGGTCAGGCATCCGCACCAGATCACGTGTGGTAACGCCGTGCTCAACATCGACCGCAATCGCTAGCCAGATTAGATCAGAGAATTCCGGTATATTGGTCATCGCCAAATATACTCTTCCGATCTCCTCGACTCTGTCTTTTGATTTCTCTTGGTGGGAACGAAATATATTAGAAGGTGTTACTGGTAGAAGCGTTGTCAAACACTGAATACCTGTGACATCATCAAGCGCCTCCAATCACTTAACCTTTACCCATTAGAGTATAGGCGTTTTAGAGGTGAACTGATGGCTTACAGTATCCTCAACAGTTCTTGACATTCTCTTTAATACCCACTTAAGCTTAGTCCCAATAAAAACCTAAAGGGTAACACCCAGATATTGGAGATACATTACAGCAGAACGGACTGTAGACGCAACTTCTACTCCTTAAGAGTTGTCAAATGCTGGAATTTGCTGCCGGCCGAGCTAGTCCAAGCGACTTCCCAAGAGTCCTTTAAGAGGCAACCTGATCTATTCTTAAGGACTAAGGATAGTATCACACTATGATCCACTAATTTCTCTTCCGCTTTTATTGGTAACGTACCTAGGTTCCTGCCTGGAGGATTTGGTGATCTCCTGCTACTGGACACGGAAGCCTGTTAAGCGAAAGCTTCTTCTATTACATCCACAACCATTTGAACCATTTGAAATGCTAGTATAAGGTCACCTCGCGTCCGAAGATACGATAAGGAGAAAATGTTTAGGCGTTTTAAACACTCATCGTGAGGGAGGTTAGAAAGACCCTACACTGATTTTTTTCACACGCTCTGAATACACTTAATTGACTTAGTATCATTTATCAGACATGGGCTAGCTGATTGAATACAGTACTCTATGTGTGGCCTTACATAGGTGGGATATAAAATCCGAAATATTTCCACGTCAAAACTTTTGAATGTTCGGCGAAGTAGCCATGATGCACGAAAACTTTGACAGCAGCTGCGTTGAAACGCGTAGTTGTTTTCAAGCCATGACTAATTATTCCTCCTAAGTCTTTATGTTCTTGAACGCGTGGAAGAGATGTTCCATCAATAGTATGATTGTAACTATTACCATATCAGATGTTCATAAACACACTTTCTAGAATTAACTTAGAAGCTCCAACCTTGAGCCCTTCTAACTAGTTCATCCAAATCAGCTTGGAGATTCAGATGATCAGCCTCACTTATTGTTCTCCAGATTTTACATCATCCTCAAACAACAATGTCGACGACTTAAGCAACAGCGGTAATTCATTGACGTAGGTTAGGAAAAGTAGAGGGCCTAAGATGGTGCCTTGAGGTACATCACTTTTGACCGGCTTTCAGTAATTACGATAAGAGGTCTATCGATCTATATCAATCCTTGCAGTTCAGATTACTGCGAAGGTTCAATCTCGTTCTGAATATAAAAACAGAATATGTTGATGTTACGTGCTCCGGTAGAGAACTCTGGTAGATCACTACTTGGTGCGAGAAACGGAACTCAAGATGTAGACGATTTGATCTCGGATTTGGAACCTTCTTAGAGTGTCCTCTCAGATGACCACTCTTCGGTGGAATAAAAAGATAAGACATATTAATACCAAGGTCATCGTTCAGTATACGATAAGCCAATATTCGATCACCCCGTAATCTGTGGTAAGACAACGGAAATAAGTTTAGGTGTCGCAGTCTGTCTTCATAAGATAGGCTAGAGGGACTTTTGCCATTCTGATTTCTCGTCGTTGAACCAATTCTAGCATATCCACCTCATACTTGAAGCAATAACCCGCTGATTGAATCCCATATTACAAATGCCGTCTCACGAAAGTTGGGTATAATAATCTAAACATTTCTTCGTCCGAATTCTGAAAAGGCCTACGAAAAGCCAATAATACCCTATAGTATATTTAGGTAGCAGCCTTACAGTCACTTGGTTGGGTTTTAAATTCAGTCAAACTCATTTAGTAGGGACCAAAGGCTTATGGCCCATGTTATTCCTTATCTAATATGCTTATGTGAGTGTTTAGTCTGCTCTCGAATAAGTTAATTGAGGGTGCGGACAACACTACTTCGGGTAACAAGTTCTAAGAATAGACGACTCTGTGTGAAAACTTGTATGCCACAGGTGATTTGTTTGTTCTTTTGCTCTGAGCCGTCCCGATCTGGTAGGGAGAAAAATAGAGGATATATCAGGTCCAAAATAAATTCTATACATTATGCGCATGAAAATCAGCTCACTTACTTATCTGTGATAGGACAGAGTGAGGAGGTCTAGCTTTTCATCCGCTCTTTGTATAGTGAAACCCGGAGTTCTGGAACTGCACAGGCATATTCGAGTCTCCTTTCAAACGGGGGTTTGTACCCTGAACTCAGTTGCCAAGCTTAGTACTGACGAAAAATTTGTATACTGTAGTGAACATGGCACTATCTAATTTGGTGAATATCCATCTTAAATCCCAAAGAGTTCTAATCTGTTTGGCTGCAATGTCCCGGAAGTGAGCCATGGTCTTAAGATCATAACTCACTGTCACCCCAAAGTCGTTTTGAGTCTGTGTAGACTACATCAACTGATTTCCCATTGTTTAGAATCTCTACCTATTGCTCCTTTGCTAGAAAGAGACTTGTTGGGTAAGATAAATCTTTAATGAAGCCATGTTTTTCTCCGTTTAATAAGTTGTTACTTTTCACGTATACCATTATTATCTTTTAGATCTTTCTTACCAGTATTTTAACCACGACACTGGTGAGACTAACAAATCTGTAGTTCGGTGGAAGTTGTGTTGGTCCTGGTTTGTGTATTCAAGTGATAGTTGCATCATTCAGTCCGTAGGTAACTCACCTTGGTGACGTTACTGAATATCGCAGTTAGTGAGGAAGGAATATATTGTGCAATTTGTCTCAAGATTTTGGGGTGTAGTTCATCCGGCTCTGTTGAATTTTTCTTGTATAAAATGCCAAAAGCCTAAAGTAAATTGTCCCTGTCAAAGTCCACGATTAGCTGACGTTTTACTGACTTTTATATTTGAGTCTAGTTCTTCGTCTAGAAGAGACTCATGGTTAAAAACTGTCTCGAAATAGTTTGTCATAGCCTCTGCTTTTTTGTGGTTATTCTCTACCATTTGAGATCCAGCTCGTATGATTACGGTACTTTTCGTGTATAGGATAACCCCACTTCTCCTAAGGTTTCATCTATCAGCTCCACTGGGAAGTACATCAATCAATTGAATTCTACTATCACACACTTTAGATGTTGATCATATTTGGGAGATGGCAATGACATCAGAGTTTTCTATGTCCACCACTGTCTTGAGCACCGCCATTTTATTTTGTAGGCTGCAGGCATTTGAATAGCACACCTTCAATTCTGTGAAGGGCTTCCTTTTATCACCAAACTGGTTTGAGGAACATTTTGCTCTGAATTTGTACAATGAGAAGACCCTGAAGTAAAAGGTTTCTCTCACTGTTCGGGTGGAGATCGCTTAGTTCTACATTTGTCAGTCGTCTCTCAATACGATCAACCGGCATGAGATCCTCATGGATATATATTGCGGGTCCAGTTAGTTTGCGCGAGTTTTCCAGCATTCGGTTTCTTTCTTCAACCAAAGTAGAGGTGACAGTTAAGAGGCAGCATCTCTACGTACTTACAGAATCCACTTTTTGTCCAATTCTATAAAATTTACAGATGCTAACTGTTGATACTGCTTCTGGAAGTTGCTTGCCTATTAAGAACTTAATTGTGACTTAGGTCGTGTTGAGATCTAGCCTTTGGTTACTTTTCAGAAGATTCTCTTAACTTATGGAGGATGACTGGCCTATCAGTGATTTCTGTCTTAAGATGATGTGGAGTTTTGTTTCCTAGAATCTTCTCGTACCTACAGTTGTTTTCCTGGGCGAAACTGCAAGCCAATCATTTACCTCATTATGTCTATTGATCACATCATCTTCACTGCTCAGGCTTTGCTACTCCACAGCCTGTTTGGCGTTGATATGTGAATTGGGAACTTAAACCTTAGATTCGCTTATCATAGAGCTCCTTTGAACGTGAATTATTTTGAATGATCTAATTGGGCTTCAAATGGTCTTTGCTTGTCATGACCTCTGTACGTTCTAGTGTTGTTGAGATCAGTCAGAATTAATGAGCTCATCTTGTCTGGGTATTTACTGTTCTGGTAAAATAAGTTAGATGAAATTCAGCCACACTACCATGCGAAGAGTTAGATTCTAACAGACTTGAAGACTGAGGTGCTTAATAAATAAAAATACTGTAACCCCGATACTACATTTACAAGAAAACACATAGACCATAACATTTGTTTGAATCTGTAGAAGCTACAGATTTAGCTTTTAGATACAAAACTCAATAACCCTGAAATGCAGCCACACGTCTGTCGTTTAACCTAATCTTTCATACCTTTAGTATTCGGTGTGCGGTTGTATAATTCATACTCGAATAAGTGCCATGTGAGGTGCGATATCTCGGTAATGCATATCTATCGTACTAGATGTTGCACAATATAGTTTGGAACTACTCTTGCATAAAACCATTTTAACCACTGCGTTGTCGTTAACGGAAATTTAAGAATTTCACAGCAAATGGATAGGGGATCTATGTTTTAAGGCCTCACGTTGTAAATGCTCTTAGTAATAATAACTTTATGTTCCTAAACTTGGTCCAGAATGCACTCCAGATTCCAGGTGCAACCGAATGGACACGGACTTTTGTCATAACGGAAAGGTAGGTTTAATTTCGCACTGTTCAGATAAGCGTGAACTCCTTTTTACTTTTTAGTATTTGCTAATACTCCACAACAAAAGGCATATTTAGCAGAGAAAATATTAACAGAACAATACAAGAAAGAGTTTGTCTGAACAATGTGAAGTTTTTGTGCCATACATTTTGAACAACTTGGCCACACTTATGTTTATCAATGTAATTTAATTGAAAAGTAATAAAAGTCGACCAAACAGAAGTTCAAGCAAACATAAAGTGACGACTGTACTTAAAGAAGAAAGTAATTTAATATCGGATGGGAAAAATAAAAAAATTGTCGCATTATATTATGGCTCAGCATTACTAGGGCTGATTCAAAGTTAAGACTTGTTTCTGTATCCACGGGCTTTCGAACAGTCGAGTAACATCATCTGATCACGTATCATAAGGACTTTTATGAACTCAACGGCATTCAAAGTGATACCGCGCTTAACTATGTAGAAGGAAATACTAACTCACCGTACCTTTTAGACGTACTCTTGAGTCTAAAGAAGGACGGAACCGAAAAGAGTTCAGTTGATACGAAGCCAATCACGACTGGTGAGCATCGAACTATGTCACATTATCTTTCCGCTCTGACATAAGTGAACCTATGAAGTATTGTGTATTACTGTTTAAGATGACACAGGCATTCGGAGTTTGATAACAATTTTACCAGTAAACCCTTTATAATCGAAGTATGCCCAACCAGTCAAATCAGAAGAAAGAAATGAAGAGATTCTATGGTATATCTGAAAAGTTTTGGGTATGTTGAGGAACGCTTGGTCTTTTCTGGCTGATAGTTAAAATGGATGTGTAACACGGCGTAACCATTCGTGATCTGATGCGTATGCGTGACCGAACTCCTTCAGCAATATGTGACAATTAAAACTAATGAGGTCAGTATCAAATGTTAAAGACCTTCGAAACTATTTATTTTCGATATTCATTTACCGCTACAAACCAAAACTACAGACAAGATGAATGACACCAGTCTTATGTGGACCAAAGACTACGGTGAATATATCAAGATAAAATAGTTAAAAGCACTGAGGTTAGATTTAGGAGATAATAAGATATTGTCACATAGAACGCATACATGGTGCGATTTCCACCGAAATGAGCACATTTGTACAAGGCACACCAAAAGGATCTTATAAAACCTATTCTCATTACATAGTGGATTGTCAATAAAACTAATTTGTTTTGTTTGCCGTTTACAGGAGCATAAATTTTTTTCAAAATAATCAGCATTAATTTTTCAAACTATCTACTTTGAACTTAGTTTTGTCACCCACACACCAATAAAAATGATAAAGAATCCAATTCAAATAAATTAAATGATGCTTGTTAAATCCTTCTGAATATTTTTGTTCTATTACGTGATCACTATCTACTGCATGTAACAGAACGGTGCTGGGTACTGAATTAAACAACCCTTACTACATCATCGCTAAGTTTTATTCCAACCTGATATTTTGGTGAACATATGCCTTGAGGGTCAATGAATAAAACAAGCCAGCACTCCAGGACTTGTTGCTCACAAACGTTTGTATAGATGTCATCAGTAAAATAATTTAAATAATCTGACAGTTGCTTTGTGTTCAAAGATCTCTAGATAATAACGTAAATGCATATCCGTAAATTTTATTCAAGAATTACTGAATGTTTGACGCATTTAAAAGATGGAAAAACTCGTTTTTAGATCTCAAAGTTAAATTTTTTAAAGTCTGGATTTATATTCAATAGTTTACCATAGGAACAGTCGGATTTTCAAGTGTTCAGGTTTAAGTCAGTCTTCAGTATTAATGATACGAGGTCAATCGACCTAAGAAATTCTTGCGATTTGTAGTACTGTGGAGATCCAGTCTCGCATTCAATGTATCAACAGAAGGTGCTGATATTATGTATTACGGTAGAGAATTTCATTAATTTACCACTTTGTCCGACAGACGAAAATCCAGATGTAAACAATTTGATATCAGTTTTTGAACTTTCTTCGAATGCCCTTTCAGATGGTCAGTCCTAGATAGATGGGAGTGATGAGACACAGTTATAGTAAGGTCATACGATAAGCCAATATTAGATCACTCCGTAACCAGCGGTAAGATAAGCTGAAATAAGCAGAAATAGGCTAAGGTGTCTCAGTCTGTCTTCATAAGATAGGCCGAGAGACCTTATACCATTTTGGTCCCTCAGCATCAAACTCATTTCAGCATGTCCGCTCTGTACTTAAAACAAGTACTTGCTGCTTGAATCGATGGATCTTTTTGCATCGAATGTGATAGAATTTTACCAACTTGCCTCTTTATATACGAAAACAAACTTCACAGGCATATTCATAATCTAGTCTAGCGTCACTTATCAGAGCTTTGCAAGTATGACTAGTCATGCAGTGAGTGGAATTATACTATTCAGAGCCCGTAGAGCTAAAATATGCCAATATGTCTTCCTACGTCTAAGAAGTTTATTGACTTGCTTAGTTATCCATTGTAGACAGTTATTTCGTCTATGTGGTACTGAGCACGGTATAAACGGGGATGTATCCAAGTTAGTCGTACCTTTCAATAAGGACCATGCTTCTTAAACTGATGAATAAGAAGTAATTAGTCCCTTTTATAAATTTCGACAGAACAATGAGAAGACGGAGTTGATCTGAAAAATGTGATGTATTTGCGCCATACATTTCGAACAATCTGGTCACACATATACTTGTCAAGGCATTTTTATATGAAAATTAATAAAGGTCAATAAAGGTCAAACAAACAAATAAAAGTACAATTAAAATAACTAAGGGGGGAGAAAGAATAAGAAATTGTCGCGTTATCCTAGGCCATAGAATGACTTAAGGATTACCAAGGTAAATTCAAGGTTACGACAAATTGTTTTTGTACACATAAGGGGGGTTTAAATTTACGAATAGCTAAAGCTTCAATAAACTTAAGAATTCGACCTTGACAATTTCTATACAACATTCTAAATGCTGTATTAATGTTAATTTTGTGCCCCGTCTCAATTATGTGTTTTGCTATTGATGAACTTGGTTTTCTACCTCCTACATTGATCGGATCATTTGACACACACTGATTTTGAAGCCATCTGGGTACATGTTCATTGACCCTTGACTGCATTGTTCGATTACTCCTCCCTATGTATGTGTGTCCACACAAACATGTAAATTGGTAAATACAATGGGATGTGACGTAATCATTAGTGCATTGTTTGGGTCTATTATGAATCATGACCTTAGACTTTTCAATCACTACCAACTGAGCAGCATAATACGTATTCTCAAAGGCAGAGATTGAAAGCAGCCATTGAGAATCAGTGTGTATCAAATGATCCGATCAATGTAGGAGGTAGAAAACCAAGTTCATCAATAGCAAAACACATAATTGAGACGGGGCACAAAATTAACATTAATACAGCATTTAGAATGTTGTATAGAAATTGTCAAGGTCGAATTCTTAAGTTTATTGAAGCTTTAGCTATTCGTAAATTTAAACCCCCCTTATGTGTACAAAAACAATTTGTCGTAACCTTGAATTTACCTTGGTAATCCTTAAGTCATTCTATGGCCTAGGATAACGCGACAATTTCTTATTCTTTCTCCCCCCTTAGTTATTTTAATTGTACTTTTATTTGTTTGTTTGACCTTTATTGACCTTTATTAATTTTCATATAAAAATGCCTTGACAAGTATATGTGTGACCAGATTGTTCGAAATGTATGGCGCAAATACATCACATTTTTCAGATCAACTCCGTCTTCTCATTGTTCTATCGAATAAGAAGTAGCCGACCACACCTTTATTGCAGTGCACTCCCGGATAATCGACAATTTCCCTCTACTCACATTCGGGTGAGGTTTAACCTGATAATACTTTATGTCACAAGCTCTAAACATGAATGACAAAACAGCATGATCTCTGCTTGGTAACAATAGGAAAATATTTAGGTAGACAATATCCTCGGTCACAGGGTAGTTGTTAAGTCCCACGAAGAAAATACTTGGTTTGATCCGAAACGTACGCTTTTAAATACACGTTGTACTAAAACATGATCCATTACTGCGATCAGGCGGGTTTGAAGAAAATTCCACACGTTTCTCGAAATGATCGAAGTTAAAGTAGACAAAGTATGTTTTTAATGTAATAAAGACACAAAAGTAGTGTTAATTCACAACAAGTTTAATATCACTGTCCTCTTTGGAAATGCGCTGATAAGTTGAGAGGGATGTACCTCTCGACTACTCAAACTGTTATTGAATCACTTGTTTTGTTCCATTAATCTCAGGATGAACATAACAAGAATCAGACCTACAAGTAGTCAGGATTGCTTTCGTAAGGGTAATAGCTTAGAACTTCAAGACGACCTGAAGGAATTATCTGAACGGTCTAAAACCTGGCAGTTGCCGATAAATACTTCCAAGTGTATTGTGATGCATATTGATCATCAAGGTACAGATACATACATGATGGATAACACTGAGCTATCTGTAGTCCAGACACATAATGACTTATGGGTCATCGTTAGTCAAGACTTAAAGACTACTGCACACTGCCGTGCAATAGCCGCCAAAGGTTTTAGAACTTTATGGTCAATACGTAGGGCCCTTGTTCATGTCAATGCTAAAAATTTCTTGACTTTGTATACAGTGTTTGTGCGTACTAAACTTGTGTACTTCATACAAGCGGCCAGCCCCTACTTAAAAAAGACAATGAGGTTTTGGAAAAGGTTCAAATAACAGTAACTAAGCTGATTCTCGGAATAGCGAAGCTCCCGTATCATTTTCGACTGGTCAAGTAAAACCTATTCCCGTTGTCATATTGAGGAACTAGAAATAACTTGATTTCAGTTTTCAAATTACTAAGTGATAAGTTTTCACTTGACATGCCATAATTTTTCGTGTCTTCCAAAACAGAGGTTTTACGAGGACTGTCCAAAACATGTTCACAAGTCAAGAACAAATTACTTGTCAGCTGACTATCGACTTTCCCATCGAATCATCAACGAGTAGAATTCGTTAATTCAGCACGCGATTGAGGCTCCATCCGTCAGTACTTTCAAAAGAAAATCGTATCAACTGAGACACCATAATTGCCGGGATTAACACAGGCCATCAAGCTTCCTATCCTTTCCAAACTGAAACTGTACCGCTTAGTATCAACGTTTGAGGTTTGAGGATTTTCGAACGGGAAGTTTAGTCCTAACGTGATTTGCATTTATCAAACTTTTGCTGTGTTCTTACGCAACAAAAGTACCATTTCAGTTCTAAAGAATCTATCCTGAGCTATACGTTCGGTAGATTACTTTTTTTTGGAGTCTCACTATATTAAATAGTTACCTGTGGTTTTGCCTCAGCTTACTATTCGGTTTTTTTTGTTTTTCATGTATAGACTAGTTTCAGTTTATATCACTCGTTTTGTCCATTTTTGTCCGTTTTCAGTGTGCTTTTTAGTGTTTTTTTAAAAGGCTTAGGCTCTTGCAAGCATCTTTAACATAGTTTGCTTCAACACAGTCATGAAAAACTCATGCAAACGTCCGGGATGCCGTTTTGCTGTCACAACTGGCATGCAGTGCGACAACTGCAAAGGTTGGTTCCACGAAACATGCACAGATCTGACAGCAACTTCTTACAACAGACTCAGCAAGTCAGACCAAAAGTGGGTATGTGTCACGTGCAGCACGGACGTAGTTGTCTTGCTGAGTAACATCATTGTCCTACCGACAGGTCTTCGGAACAAGTTGTCAGTTAACTTGGATAACACTAGTAAAAAATCCGGTCGACAAACAAGAGCGTGTGACGGACTCAAAAATAGGGATGTCGACAGGCATACCATCGATGGAGCATCCATCAACACTAATGACGACGTGTTGAGGCTCAGCACCATCATTACGTCGACAGTACTAGACTCCCTAAGCAAACTCGGGTCTCCCAGCTCAGGGTCCCTGGACACAACAGTGGTTCCCAAAAACCCTGTAGGTGATTCGACCCACGTTAAGAGAGCCCAAAAGAACCAGGCATCACCGCCTAAGCCGAGCAACCCAAGTGTTGCTGCACGGAAAACAACTGGTGATTTGGTCGCACAGTCTACCCCCAAGACTGTTCGTCCGGTCAATAAAGAGCCCAAGATTCAAAAACGCACACTGACCTCCAAACAACAAGTTATTAAACCTGAACCCATCGTGAAACCTGGTAAATTAACAACAGTTCGTGACGATTCTCTCATTATCATGAACCTCGTTGACAATCCTGACCTTCCTCTCAGTCTGCAGGACAAAAACGACAGGATGCTCTGGGGTGAATTGAACAAGAAGCTTGAACTTCCTAGAATAGAGCCTTTGACGGTCACCCGGCTCACTCGAGGAAAGGATTCTAAGCATCTAAATCACCCGAGGCTTCTCCGAGTAACACTTAAGGCTGCCACCGACGTAGAGGACGTCTTGCTAGCAAGCCACTTGCTGAAATCAGATGGTAACGTAAGAATACTGCCCGACATACCGTACTCTGAGCGCAGTATCATACGAAACATCCCTAAAGAATCTCGCGAGAAGTTTTTCCGCGGAAGAAACATAATTGTCCAAGGTATACCGGAAAATGCAGACCCTACTCAATCAAATTCTGACATCAGGGAATGGAAATTCATCAAACAGTCCTTGAGGCTCAAACACATACTGACTCAGCATGTGACGAGACTAGCCAAGAAGGACGGTGATCTTAGACCCCGTCTAATGAAGATAACCTTCCCATCTTCCCACATGGCGGCTGCAGTTCTGGAAGCATTTCGTGCTAATAGACGTCGATTGCCACCTGGAATCCACATGCACCCGGATAGGCCATACGAATCTAGGACCAAGAACAAAGGCAAGTTGGAGTTGACCATTCCACTTGTGGACTGTCTAAACGATAAAAAAACGTGTAAAGGACAGGGCCTACCACCTCGGCAAACCTCATATAGGTGGGCTACCTGTCCATTCACATAAGGTTCATACAGAAAAACAGGACGAAGCTCACGCGTTCCAAATTGAAAGCATAAACTGCTTATATATGAACGCCGCGAGTCTACCAAACAAACTGGATGAACTACGTGAACTTAGCAACGCTAATAAGGCCCATCTGATAGGAATATCTGAAACATGGATATCTTCTCAGTTCTCGGACCAAGAGTTAGCATTACCTGGGATGACTTTGTTCCGCAACGACAGAAAAACAGGAATTGGGGGCGGAGTAGCCATATACATAAGCTGTTGCTTGGAGGTGCACCAAGTTCACAACCTCGAGCTTAACAGTCTTGAGGAATCCATATGGTGCTCTGTAAGATTGTCTAGTACTTCGAGGTGTCTAGTCGGAGTCATTTACAGAAAGCCAACTGCCGACATCGAGTACGATAGTCGTATGCTGGAAGGACTATCCCGCTCTATCCGTCTCGGTTTCACACACATCCTGATTCTAGGGGACTTTAATCTCCCTAGAGTCAACTTCGCGGAACATACGTACACTGGAGGCGACAACTCAATTGAAGCTCGGTTCTACAACCTCATCGATGACTTGGGCTTATATGAAAACGTGAGGTTGGCAACTCGTTGGAGAAACAGTCAGACACCATCGCGCTTAGACTGTGTATTCACTAACGAAGAATTCCTAGTCGACAACCTCTCAATCCTGGCTCCTCTGGGAAAGAGCGATCATGCCGTCATAGCCTTCAGTTTTGTCATCAAAACTAAGCTAAGGTATCCCAACAATAATTTGCGTTGGAATTTTAAACGGCTGAATGTGCCAGCTCTACATGACTATCTACAACAGGTGGTTTGGGATGTTCACCCTCAACTCGATGTGGATGGTCATTGAGACTTCTTACTGCACACGCTCTTATGTGCTACAGACCATTCAGTTCCTCAAACGGTTCCCAAAAGCTGCAAGCCACCTACAGTAATCAAGAGCCGTACCCTTCGCCTGCTAAGCCGCAGAAGGCACTGCTGGGCGGAATACAAACGAACTAATAACGATGGAGCGTATAGGCAATATAAACATATCAGGAACATATGCACGAAGGCTATAAGAGAAGACAGGCTTCAGTACCAAACAAAGCTTATGGACAAATTCGCCTCTAACCCTAGAAGCCTATTCCGTTATGCAGCCTCTCTTCGTCAAGCCAAAACAGGAGTTTCTCAACTGCTAGGTCTTAACGGCCCGACCAACAACGATGGCGACGCCGCTAACCTTCTGGCGGCACATTACTCTCAAACATTTCAACCGGCTGACATCAACTTTACTGACGACAGTTTCATCTGCAATTCCACAGGACTTTCTGAAGTGGACCTAAGCGCTGACTTGGTGTTCCGGAAATTGCAGCACATGAGACTAGACACTTCTCCTGGCCCGGATACGGTTCATCCTGCCATACTGAGGGAGGCAGCCTCAATCCTGGCAACGCCGCTTAGCGTGATGTTTTCTCACTCGCTTAGCCGAGGCAAATTACCGGAAAATTGGAAGTTGGCTCACATCACACCAATTTTCAAAGGTGGTCGACGCAATGAACCTTCAAGTTATCGGCCGGTGGCTCTTCTGTCATTACATTCAGAACTCATGAAGTCCCTGATATGCGACGGTTTAAATGACTATCTACTGTCCTTAAATTTCTTCTCACCCCAACAGCATGGTTTCAGGAAGGGTTACTCTTGTATAACCAACCTGCTGACTGCGGTGGACAGATGGACAAGCATCCTCGATTGCAAGGGAAAGGTTGATGTCATTTACCTTGATTTCTCAAAAGCTTTTGATAAGGTTAACTACATGTGTCTTATCAACAAGCTCAAACGACTAGGTATCAAACCACCTCTAATCGATTGGCTTACTTCATACCTAAAAACTCGACACTTTAAGGTTAGGGTTAATTTCACTTTATCTCAGGCTATGGAATGTCCTAGTGGGGTCCCCCAGGGCTCAGTACTAGGGCCTCTTCTCTTCTTGATCTACATAAATGATCTTCCTCAACAGGTAACGTCAGATTTATTACTTTTTGCCGACGACGTGAAACTTTGGAGAGAGATACGCAACCAAGACGATACACAGGAGGATCTGACTCGACTTCAAAGTTGGGCAGACGATAACGGACTTACCTTTAACACTTCAAAGTGTAAAGTAGTCCATCTGCGACATGTTGCAAACTACAGTTACAACTTAGGAAACTCATCTCTAGTAGTATCCCAAGTCGAAAAAGATTTAGGAGTCCTGGTGCCCCATGATTTGAAGTCTTACGCCAACTGTGACAAAAGTGCCTTCCGAGCAAACCTTGCACTGGTAACGTTGAAGCGCATTTTTGGACAGTTTGACGGAAGAACTTTCCACACAATCTTCAATAGTTTCATCCGTCCCCATTTAGAGTACGGAAACATAGTACTCCCCCCCTCACTCCATAAGGACAAGGTCACTTTGGAGCGTATCCAACGGCGAGCCACGAAATCAGTTCGAGGACTCAAATCTAAGCCTTACGAAGAACGCCTCCGTTCACTAGACCTTTACCCCATTAGAATATAGGCGTCTTAGAGGTGATTTATTAATGGCTTATAGTATTCTTAACACTTCTGGACATCCTCTTAAACACCTACTTAAGCTTAGTTCGAATAACAACCTAAGGGGTAACACCCAGAAACTGGAAACACAACATAGCAAGACGGAATGTAGACACAATTTCTACTCCTTAAGAGTTGTCAAAAGCTGGAATTCGCTGCCAGCCGAGCTAGTCCAAGCGACCTCTCAGGAGTACTTCAAGAGGCAACTTGACCTATTCTTAAGGACCAAGAACAGCATCACATTATGATTTACCAATCTCTTTTCCTCTTTTATTGTTAACATACCTAGGTTCCTGCCTGGAGGATTTGGTGATCCCCTGCTACTAGACACGGAAGCCTGTTAAGCGAAAGCTTCTTCTATTCCGTCCACAACCATTTGAACCATTTGAACCATTTGAGGATTGAAGACTATTGGTGATTTCGAGGTCATAGATTGTGAGGGTTTTTCAATCTTGTGATGACAAGTAGTTCAAACAGACGGGATAATACTAAACTGCAAAATGAAAGACATCAGCTCATAATTCAGGAGTTACTTCGTGATGACGACAATAAGTACTGCGCAGATTGTGACGCGAAAGGTAAGTCATATATTATATCTTAGCAAGGTTAGGGCCACGTTGGGCTTCCTGGAATATTGGCATTTTCTTGTGCATAAGATGTGCAGGGATACATCGCAATCTGGGTGTTCATATATCCAAAGTTAAATCAGTTAACCTTGATACATGGACTCCTATGCAGTTGGCTGTAAGAGAAAGTTGAACAGTAATCATTCATTTTAGGTTATGAGGGAAATGGGTAATAGCAGAGCACGAGCTGTATATGAAGCAAATTTGCCTGATAATTTTAGAAGGCCACAGACAGATGCTGCGTTGGAGACGTTCATTCGAGCAAAGTATGAACAGAAACGGTACATAGCGCAAGAATATACCCCAAGTAAACCCGATGTGGAATCTTTAATGAAAGTAGGTCCAAATTAACATACTACGTTTGTCAGTGTTGTTCTGTCCCATAAATCACCCTTATGCGAACTCATCATTGTTGTTTGCTTTTAAATGTTAAGCAACTCTTGTCTAGACCTGGTTGGTTTTTATTCATTTTTTCCGGAAAAACTTTCTCGGTGGCTAAAGAATACATGTTAGAGTTTTCCAACTTATATTGTTCAGCAGTTCGTTCGCTCGACACAGTATTTTTGGTTCTACGGAAATCTTGAAATAGTTTGTGGCAGATATTAAATTCGATAAAATGTGATGTAAATGTAACAATAAAATTAATTACACCATATTACAGCAGACTTAGAAATTAGGACAGATGAAAAGAATATAGCTAATAAAGTTAAGGAAAAAACAGGAGATGAACTAACTGGAATGGTAGTTTATGCATGTTGCTACGCTAAAAGGAAACGAAATGATGAAAGCACCTGTCACTTCTACCAGTTTTAGAGGATATCACTCCGTTCCAATAACTACTCAGCAGGTTACCTCGAATTAGTGTTAGGAGATCGCAGCCTCTCCACAAATTTCTCGAGTGAATAACCCTTCTGAGATCAATATAATCTATTTACTAGTATTTACCATTTGACTTCGAAAGTCACTCACTATGCGCGTTAATAAATATGGGGTAAGTTGCTGTTCAGTGAACTTTCCATTTAGTTTACTTGTCTGGACCATAATTCTTCTGTATGTCAATTTCTTGAAGTAATTCATATAATTGGCTTCGGACGAATCTGTCAACAAATGCAAATAGTAGTGCCCGAGTAATATAATTGAGGTAGATGAAACGGAGTTACAATCTACGATCAGATGGCTAAGAGCGAATTGTTTTGGTTTCCCAAGTATCTCTAATAATAATCTTTTTGACTGCTAAAAATGTATGGCAAACACTGCATATGCTAGTTTTCTGAAGGAAACAATTTCCTCATCCCTGTTAATTTGACAGCATTAATCTGTCCTCGGACCTTAGGTTTGAGGCCTTCTAATCAACCTGCGTGGTACAATCTTAAGTAATGTGTTCCAGAAAATAAGGTCTTAGGGGTACGCCATAAAATATAACCCCAAAGACCACGTCGGAGTAATTGCTGTGGTCTGCACTAATATGCCAATCACCAATCGAAAGTTGATCCAAAAACTGTATTTTCGTCTCGAAGTGTCTTTATACTGAGCCGATGTCATATTTACAAATATAATAACATTCTCTAAATTTGTCATATTGGATTCTTACCAACACATCCTTGTCAAAATAATTTATGGCTCTGTAAATAATATGTAGAAGAATAGCGGGGCAGAGGAGCTTCCCCGGTACAAACACCTGTGTCATCATCTTGCTTCGTTTTGACCTTTCATGTATTGTGTCGAAATTGCCAGTCAGTCATAATTAGCGTAAGCCTTGGCACTAATGTGGGTTGGTCCAAGTTGTCATAACACATTAGTACAACGAGATGAAATCAGGATAACCTACTGGAAAACTACACCCAGTGCTAATGGAAAGATAATGTCTGTTCTTTCCAGTATCATACAATATTAACTACATTATAATCAACCAGTCGTGGCTGCCTCGACCACATAGTCACCATTCGTCAGGTTCTAGAACACAGGCATACTTATCGGCGTCCGACAGTGGTGGTCTTTCTTAACTTGAGAACAGCATTTGACCCCGTAGACCGCGAGATCCTGTGGCAGTGTCTGTCATTGAGAGGCTTGCTTCAGAAGTACATGAACCTTGTGAAGGCTCTTTACTAGAACACTACCAGTCGGGTCAGAGCTTATGGTGAACTGTCATCTACTTTTGAAACCTCAAGTGGTGTCCATCAAGGCTGTCCACTTTCTCCATTTTTGTTTAACTTCATCATAGACCTATTGATGAAAATAACATTCACGTCGACTGAATTCTCGGGTATTGACCTCCTTCCAGGAGGTCCACTTAGTGACTTAGAATACGCAGATGACATAGTCCTGTTTGGTGAAGACGCTAATAAAATGCAGGGTCTTTTGGTAGCACTAAGCAACAATGCCAGAATGTTTGGAATGTGCTTCTTTCCCTCTAAATGCAAGTTGTTGCTTCAGGACTGGTCTGCGTCAACACCTGAACTAAGGATAGGGAGTGAAGTAGTCGAACGCGTTGACAACTTCACTTATCTTGGAAGTCTGATCAGCTCTAATGGGTTGGTGTCTGACGAAATCTCAGCACGGATTCGAAAAGCTCGCCTGGCTTTTGCCAACTTACGTCACCTATGGCGAAGGCGAGATATCCGTCTATCAATAAAAGGACGAGTATACTGCGCGGCAGTCCGTTCTGTTTTAATTTACGGCTGCGAAACATGGACATTAAGAGTAGAAGACACTCGTAAGCTACTAGTATTTGACCACAGATGCCTTAGAAATATTGCTGGCGTCTGCTGGGATCACCGGGTAAGTAATAGTGAGGTTAGACGCAAGGTATTAGGGAATGATGGTAAATCAGTTGATGAGGTTGTGAATCTTCATCGACTGAGATGGTTGGGCCACGTGTTGTGTATGCCTGAACACCGGTTACCACGACGTGCAATGCCAACCGGTGTTCGGGATGGTTGGAAGAAAGTTAGGGGCGGCCAAACCAAAACGTGGCACCAGTGCTTGAAGCCACTAACTTCTAGTCTGAGCCATGCTGGTAGACGCAGACTACTTGGTTGGGGTTCTCCAAACCCTAATCTTCCCGATTACTGCTTATACTCTTGCTACCTCTACCACTACGGGATTTGAATCGACAACTGTATCTCTGTGCTAATGTGGTATGGCAACTCGAACTGATGTACGTACGTACGAAGTTCTACGTTGTTACTGACTGACTGACTTGGTTGGGGTCCGCGTGACTATCGTAACCAATGGTTGGAGACTCTTGGTGACATGGCTCAGAATCGATCACAATGGCGTCGGTGTATACACTCTCTATCTTCCCTTAAACTAAGAGATTAAAATTGCTTCATATCTTTCTTTCTACGAATTAATTATTTCTTCCTGTACTATATCCTTATTGCAATCTTTCTTTTATATATTACCACCTCTGAATTAACCACTTTTATGAATCCGGTGTTCATCTTGTTGTGTTAATGAGGTATGGCAACTTGGATTGATGCATATATGTGCCTGGTCCTACGTTGTAGCTGACTGACTGACTGACAGATTAACGAAAGACAAAGAGTGTATACACCAACACCATTATGATCGATTATCAGACATGTCAATCAGAGTCGCCAACCACTGGTTACGATAGTGTTCATCTTGTTATGCTAATGAGATATGGCAACTTGGACCGATAGATATATGTGCCTGGTCCTACGTTGTAGCTGACTGACTGACTGATAATCAACTAACAGTTCCTATTGACTATGAATATTAACAGGTAGACTTGGTTTCAACTGGACTTAGATCACTAGTTTAATTTCGTTAACCCCTCTTGTGTAGACCATCGAAAGGATCAACTTGCCTTTCCCCCTTGTACTCAATGATTTATTTATTTGAACACATAGATATTGGTACAAGGAGGCACCAAATACATATGCGCCACACAAATCTCATTCGATCTGTGTGAGGGCTGTGATACTGCCCGGGTGCCCAAACCGAAGCAGGTGGTTTTCTTATGGGGCCACTCCCCGAGCCTTCGACCTGAAGGTCTGATCCACAAAGCAGTGGAGCATCGTAAAGAGATGTAGTCCCATGGAAGCCGGTGACCAACAATTGGTTCATACGTCATTTGTTCCCGCAGGATATTGGAGCCCATGTGCACCATTGGTTTGGAATCCGGTTAAAGCGCCGGACATTCGCTTTTCGTCCTTTCATTTTCGTAAACAACAGTAATGCCACAAGAAGGCAGTGAGTAGGACTTCCCTGGCAGAGGCTATATACGCGTGGCCATGTGAGAGCATTTCGAGAGGGAGAGCGAACTCTTCCCACTCTCGGCCGTACCAGGGCATTTGGGGGCCTACTCAATGAAGTCTTACCACAAACGAAAAACCTTTATAAAACATTTGTCAAATACTCATGTTTTTATGCTAACTACCGTTCATACCCATGTGTAGTAGTTTTATAGTAAAAGACTACTACGATGTTGATCGCACACTGAGTTGTCGAGATGCGATTGACCCTCATCAAGATACATAAGATTAGTGGAAATAGCGTAAATAGGCGTCCATAATCAACATTCATTCGAATAGGCTCAATTTATGTCACCATGATTCTATTTAGCGAATGTCTGGTGATGTATTATGTTTTTCAACGGAGTTTTTAGATGTTACCATAAAATCTCGATTAGGAGGTCAGAATAACGGATTCTCGGAATATATCTAGAATGAAATAGGTGGGCATTACACCACCTTTACCTTTACTTGAATTTCACTTACGTAGAGGACTTTTCAGAATATTTTGTCGATAAATATATTTTATATAGAGCTTATAAAGTTTTCTGCCTGTTATTATTATGAGCTTACATCAGTTACATTTTTGATTGTTCGGTTAGGAATTGCAACGTCTTGAATTGTCTCAAAAGAAAAAATCGCCTACTGTGAGCTTGGGTGCTCATTTACAACAGCCTACCAGCAGAACGCATCGTCCATCTAAGGAGCTACCAGTAACAGTAAGCTGATTATTTTATTATGGTACTCCCGCTAAAGTAAGAGTCTTTTACTGAGTTGCTTTGTATGGTACACGTTTTTGGTCTCGTGTTGTACCAAATGTTCTGTGTTATGGATAAAATAAAATGTTTTGTTTAATTTTCGTAGCGTTTGACAAATATAACTACCCATTTTATAGGCTTATTCTGTTTTTCATTTACTCTGATTCTGTTGTAATTATTCTGTGTATCAGTCCTTGAGTATATCAATTATTTTATCCTATTAACTCATATGTCTCGCTTCTTTAGTATGCTTACTGGCTTGCTCTCATTTTGCGTCATGGATTTTCTCTTTTCAAGTCATCTGAAACAGATAATGTTAACAGGACAAACAACGATTTTGACCTTCTGGGGCTTGACAGTGCTTCTAGTCCAGAAAATAAAAATAATCTATTTGATCACGGTGGTTTTAGTCAAGCAACTTTTGGAAATCAACAAAAACAGTCAACTGCTGGACAACAACCAGTCAGCTCACTAGTAGATACGACCCAACATATACAAAAACCTAAAGTAAGTATTTCGTATAAATATCATTGTTTTATTAAGAAAAATCGAAATGCAGCTAGATAAATAATCACTGTTTGTACGCTATATCACACATGTTCACAATTTTTTATGCAGGATACTGCATCTAGCTTGACATCTGATCTTCTGGGTTTGGACTTTGGATGCACTAACTTGGTCGGTGAAAAGACTACAAATGTAGCTAATGATGGACAAGTGTCTTCAGGATCCACGTCAAAGATAACCAAAGATTCAATCTTGGCTTTGTATCAGCAAAGCGCACCACAGTCAAGTAGTTTGAATTCCGCATTGTATCCAGGAACTATGGGACAGTTCTCAACTTCTAACTTTTCAGGAAATCAGTACTTTGGATGTAATCCTCCACTTGATAATTCTACGCATAACAAAAATATAAACAATTCGGGTACGTTTTAATTATTGTACAAATCAGTGTACAAAAGCGATTTTAAAATCTAAAAGTTGATTCTGTTGAATAACGATTATTTTCACCAATCATATTCATTATTATGTTCCTTGTTTAACATTATTTTCAGTGCTATTAGTTCATACAACATCTACTTATGAATTAATTCATCATTCTTTTAACTCACGTATTATAACTAAGCTCCTTTCATTATTGTTTAGTTTAGTTAGGTAAAACATTTATATATGGATGTTATCTCTATATTCTCACTAGGTATCATTTTCGTCTTTAGTGTCCTCCAGTAACGTCATTGTATGATTTTCGATACAATATATATGAAGCTTAATGTGACCTGATTAAGCTTGTGATGTATTATGTCATTTTGAATATTCATTTGATTTTTAGCGTTATTATTTATTATTATTTGAACACATAAACATTGGTACAAGGGTGCTTCAAATACATATGCGCCACACAATAACAATGAGGCCAGCAGCAGTTATCATTGGTTCGTGTGAGGTCTGGGATACTGCCTGGGTGCCCAAGCCGAAGCAAGCGGTTTTCTTAGGGAGTCACATCCCGAGCCTTTGACTTGAAGGTCTAATCCACAAGGCAGTGGAGCAACGTAAGGAGATGCAATCCCATAGTAGCCGGTGACCAACCATAGTTCCATAGGTATTTTGCTCCCTCAGGATCCTACAGTCCATGTGCACAATTGGTTTGGACTCAGGGTTTTCCAACCCTTCTAGGGGGATCCTCCATATCCACCAACCCGATTAAGGCGCCGGACGTTCGCTTTTCGTTCTCACAATTTCGTAAACAACATTTCAGTTTCATTCTTTTATATAGTTGGTATTTCCTTTATCTTTGTTGTTGTTGTTTGTGCCTCGATTTTCGTTTTATGGGTTTTTAAGTTATATTTATTTTAAATTTTTATGGTAGTTTAGTCATTGTGACTTTTCCTTTTGAATCAGGGTTAATCGTTTATCCGTCTCTTAGGTAGTTATCACTAATCACTACAGCATTTTGTTACTATGTTGAGTTCCTATATGCGTATGTCTCCAAACGTGGCATCAGTGCTTGAAGTCACTAACTTCTAATCTGAACCATGTTTGTAGATGAAGACTACTTGGTTGGGATCCGCACGACTATCGTAACCAGTGGTTGGCGACTCTGATTGACATGTCTGATAATCGATCATAATGGTGTTGGTGTATACACTCTTTGTCTTTCGTTAATCTGTCAGTCAGTCAGTCAGCTACAACGTAGGACCAGGCACATATATGCATCAATCCAAGTTGCCATACCTCATTAACACAACAAGATGAACACCGGATTCATAAAAGTGGTTAATTCAGAGGTGGTAATATATAAAAGAAAGATTGCAATAAGGATATAGTACAGGAAGAAATAATTAATTCGTAGAAAGAAAGATATGAAGCAATTTTAATCTCTTAGTTTAAGGGAAGATAGAGAGTGTATACACCGACGCCATTGTGATCGATTCTGAGCCATGTCACCAAGAGTCTCCAACCATTGGTTACGATAGTCACGCGGACCCCAACCAAGTCAGTCAGTCAGTAACAACGTAGAACTTCGTACGTACGTACATCAGTTCGAGTTGCCATACCACATTAGCACAGAGATACAGTTGTCGATTCAAATCCCGTAGTGGTAGAGGTAGCAAGAGTATAAGCAGTAATCGGGAAGATTAGGGTTTGGAGAACCCCAACCAAGTAGTCTGCGTCTACCAGCATGGCTCAGACTAGAAGTTAGTGGCTTCAAGCACTGGTGCCACGTTTTGGTTTGGCCGCCCCTAACTTTCTTCCAACCATCCCGAACACCGGTTGGCATTGCACGTCGTGGTAACCGGTGTTCAGGCATACACAACACGTGGCCCAACCATCTCAGTCGATGAAGATTCACAACCTCATCAACTGATTTACCATCATTCCCTAATACCTTGCGTCTAACCTCACTATTACTTACCCGGTGATCCCAGCAGACGCCAGCAATATTTCTAAGGCATCTGTGGTCAAATACTAGTAGCTTACGAGTGTCTTCTACTCTTAATGTCCATGTTTCGCAGCCGTAAATTAAAACAGAACGGACTGCCGCGCAGTATACTCGTCCTTTTATTGATAGACGGATATCTCGCCTTCGCCATAGGTGACGTAAGTTGGCAAAAGCCAGGCGAGCTTTTCGAATCCGTGCTGAGATTTCGTCAGACACCAACCCATTAGAGCTGATCAGACTTCCAAGATAAGTGAAGTTGTCAACGCGTTCGACTACTTCACTCCCTATCCTTAGTTCAGGTGTTGACGCAGACCAGTCCTGAAGCAACAACTTGCATTTAGAGGGAAAGAAGCACATTCCAAACATTCTGGCATTGTTGCTTAGTGCTACCAAAAGACCCTGCATTTTATTAGCGTCTTCACCAAACAGGACTATGTCATCTGCGTATTCTAAGTCACTAAGTGGACCTCCTGGAAGGAGGTCAATACCCGAGAATTCAGTCGACGTGAATGTTATTTTCATCAATAGGTCTATGATGAAGTTAAACAAAAATGGAGAAAGTGGACAGCCTTGATGGACACCACTTGAGGTTTCAAAAGTAGATGACAGTTCACCATAAGCTCTGACCCGACTGGTAGTGTTCTAGTAAAGAGCCTTCACAAGGTTCATGTACTTCTGAAGCAAGCCTCTCAATGACAGACACTGCCACAGGATCTCGCGGTCTACGGGGTCAAATGCTGTTCTCAAGTTAAGAAAGACCACCACTGTCGGACGCCGATAAGTATGCCTGTGTTCTAGAACCTGACGAATGGTGACTATGTGGTCGATGCAGCCACAACCAGGTCTGAAGCCAGCTTGATTCTCTCGTGTTTGTAGTTCACGAGTCTTAGTTGGGCGTCTGATAATTATCGAGTCTAGTATTTTAGATATATTAGTTAAACTAATTCCTCTATGGTTGTCACAGAATGATTTCAACCCTCTTTTATATATTGAGACGATAAGTGATTGTGACCAGTCAGATGGAATAACGTCTAACTCCCAGATCTTAGCTAAAATATTAGTCAATCTAATCGCTAAAATTGAACCACTATCCTTAAAGACCTCTGGAGTCAATCCATCTGGATCAACTGCCCTTCCTCGTTTCAGATTAAGTATAGCCTTTTGAACTTCTGCTAGAGTTGTCGGACCCACTTCAATGTTCCATTCACACTGTCTGGGAATGGAGGGTAGTTGTAGAGTAGCTAAAGGCCAACTGAATTGTTCTCTGAAATGTTCCGCCCATCGTTCTAAACGTCTGGACTGGGAGCAGATGAGAGTATCGTCTTTTTCCGATTTAATCTCACTTACACTTGACTTATTAATTCCAGTTTATTTTATTAGTCTGTAGAGCTGTCTTGTGTTCCCTATAGCCGCCGCCTTTTCCATCTCTTTTGCTTTCGTTGCCCACCAGTGCTCATGGTCTTTCCTTAGACTTTTGCTTAACCTAGATCTGATTTGTTGTCGCTCTTCATCGTGTTCAGAGCCTGATGGGATGAGTTTACGAGAATCCATCAGTGCAATAGACCCAGAGGAAATCCATTGGTTCTTTGTAACCCTGTGGTTTAAATCATTGATAGATGTCACTGCTGTTTCCACAGCTGTTTGTATAGCTTTCCAAGCAACATCAGGGTCAACCTCGTTTTCAGAACTACCTAATTGTGACCTCAGTTGTTCCTGGAACCTACTTTTGGTTTTCTCGCTACTCAATTCAGTTCTAATGGGTCTTTTTAATGTGGCTTTTTTGCCTCCAGTGAGGCGCAAGCAGATGCGTGCTCGTATTAGGGCGTGGTCGGAGTCCAAGCAGGTACTCCAGAATGAGCGACAATCTTCTACCAACCCTGTCCAACGATGACTGATGGCAATATGGTCTATTTGAGTCCATCGTTGGTTTGGTGTAGGGGGTCGTCATGTTAGACGATGTCTCTCCTTATGCTTAAAATTTGTGTTTGCTAAAAGTAAACGATTGTCTGAGCATAGTTGCAGCAGACGATCACCATTATCTGTTCGCTGAGCCGGAATACTAAAATACCCACATAAATGCCTTTCTGTTTGGTTTAAACTACCTATCTGGGCATTAAAGTCACCTGCTACGAGTACTATGTCTGGACGTTTAGCTTTCTGAAGAAGTTCTTATAGCTTTCTGTAAAATTCATCTTTCACTTCATCTGAGCTGCAGTCGGTGGGAGCGTAGGCAGAAACGACAAAAAGGCAACGACGTGTGTCCCTATCCTTCCGAGTTCTTACGGAGCCGTTTAGCCGAACAGCACATAAACGACTGTTAACGGGGATCCACTCTAACAGTGTTTGTTCCGCCCTCATGCTTAGTGCTATCCCTACTCCTGCCAGTCCACGAGAGCTGGCCATCGGGTCACCAGATACACGGAGGGTGTATCTCGTCGGGTCTCCGTTTTGCCGAGGTGAGGTCAAGTGAATGACCACACTGAAATCCTGTATGCGTGTTTCGGAGACACAGCATACATCAGTGGTACGAGATTCTAGGGTTCTAGCCAAGGAAGCCAGCTGACCGGTTTGACTTAGAGTGCTTACGTTGAAGGCTCCAATGTGTAGTTTGGAGCGAGGTTTCAGTAGACCTGGGACAGTGTTTTGCGCACTAGAATCGTTGGCTATGGTGACACTTGAGGAGGAAGCCGAAGGAGGAAGTTTAGGGTTGAAAGTCGATGTAGGAGGAATAATAGGGATTGAAGAGGGAGGTTGATTATGAATACAGTAGTCTTGAGTGCTGTTAGAGGTATGAGGGTGGTTATCACTTCCCGGTTGCCCACACCGTGGAAGGGTTGTTCTGGAGGTACCTGAAAAGGAAATCGGATTAGAGGTGGTCTTAGTGACCTGGGAGCGTGACCGCAGTGCCCAAGGGACAACTGCTTGAGGTCGGTCACACACGACCTTTTTATGGGTAATTTTTGTGTTAGCTCCGTACTTTTTGGAACCTTACCGCCGGAGACGGGTATCCGTGGGATAAGGCGAGGTGTGCATTTTCAGGGTCGACCTTTTCTAACCCCACCCCTCCTTGTGAAAAGGCAGCATCGTTGTCATGCTGGTTGTCTGAAGGAAACACCTTACTGCTGTCACACCTCTGTACAGTCAGCAGTACGACTTCGCCTTCGGACCTTGGGTTTGTTGCTTTTAGTCTTACCGCTCATCAACCGACCTGTCTGACATGGTAGGACCTTGAGGAATAGTTGTTCCAGCCAGTATAGCTCGGTTGCTTCATCACGATAGGCAAGCCCGACCACCACGTCAAGGTAGCAACAACGGTCGGGTCGTTAATCTATGAGATTAAAATCGCTTCATATCTTTCTTTCTACGTACTGAATCTTACTCCCTGTCCTGTATCCTTATATGCCATCCTTCTTTTATGTATTACCACCATTGAATTAACTACTATAAATCCGGTGTTCATCCTGTTATGCTAATGAGATATGGCAACTTGGACCGATGGATATATGTGCCTGGTCCTACATTGTAGTTGACTGGCTAACCGTTTTACTCTTACAAAGGTTGTCTATAAGCTATAAATTTTTAAATTAGTAGTTTTTACATTATGTGATAAATAATATGTTACTTTATAGATGGTTTACTAGATCATGTACTAAGTAACTTATGTTTTCGTGATTGTAGGCATATTTTCATTCTAATCCATAAATGATTGTATTTTAGCAGACTTATGTTTCCCAAATGAAAGCTCATGCTGTAAATCACTTTTAACGCAACTGTTATATGGTATATTTTTCCTTATTACGAGAATATAAATCCCAGGCCTGCAAATATTTGTAAATGCAAACAAGTGGGTCCTTCAAATCATTACTTGGTATTGATCCAGACTACCAGGTCGAGGTCCACACGATTGTCGTAACCAATTGTTGGAGCTTTGAGTGATATGGGTTAGAGTCATTCGTAATAGCGTATGATCATCCACACTTGTTCTCTGGAACCTTTCTGTGGGCTGACGTGTCACTACTTAAACCGATTCACAAATGTTCCATCTTCTACGTTGCTTATGACTAACTGACTGACCTACATGACACAAAGTGTGATGAAATGTAATCAGGTTTACAGTTTAATATCGAAAATTTACAGTTCTTTGTACTGGTAAAAGAAAACTCCTGGTGTAATTATAATAATTAGAAGATTGCTAGTTTCTTACTTAATTAAGAATGGCCACTTATGATATTACTTAATTTGTTTAGTACACTTATTTTATCTTGTAAAGAAATCTCAAACAATTATTTATATGTTTCTGTACGAACATGAACTAGCAGAGTAGAAATTTTCTGAAATTTGCTCTCACGTAAATGTGAAACTCATCTATAAGTAATTGATTATTGTTATATGCAGTGGTATTACTTATTATTTGTAAATAAAAGGAAATGTGTGGTTGAGACTTAAAGACAACATTATAGTGAACTAATGCCATGTCTTGGTTTTGGCGCCCCTAGTTTTCTTCCAAACTATTTCTGCGCTACCAAACATCTTGTCGATGTATTTGGTATGCATAGCACAGGTCGTAACCACCTCAATTAATGAGGATTTACGATGTTATCGACCAGTTTGTCTATCTTTACCGAGTACCATCTGCAACATCGCTCACTCAGTCGTCCTACTAAACCTGAGCAATCCTTGGAAGACACCTATGACCAAAGAACTTCAGCATACGCATATGTTCTACTTTCAAGGACCATGCTGCGCAATCATAAAGTATAACAGAGCGAACTGCTGTACAGTACACACTTTCTTTGGTTGATAGACGAACATTTTGTGCACCCCTCAAGCGAAGCAAGTTGGCAAACACTAGCCGAGCTTTCTGAATCGATGTCGAGATTTCGTCAGGCATAACCCATCAGGACTGATGACACCCAGAGTAAGTGAAGTGGTCAATAAAGCCAACCACTTCACTCCATAACATCACTTCGAGCATTGATGCAGATCAGTCTTGAGGTGACATTTTGTGTTTAGAGAGCTAGAAGCACTCCGAACATCCTTGCATTATGTTATGACCTTGGATCGCTTTTACCCCGTGATACTTGTTATGACTTGACCTTGGTCTGTGTAGTCTAAACTATGACCTTGACGCGTTAGGCTGAGTGGCTTAACCTTGAGTCTAATACGCGTGAGTTCGATCGGGGTAGAGAGAACTATTCTAAATCCTGATTGGTTGGCAAGCACGCGAGTGAAAGAAGACAAGACAGTTGGAACACTAAACTCTGGATTCTCTGAATTCGGATTACTACAAACATGTACATGAATAAATAAGTGCATATCTTGACCACGACGTACGATAATTTGGAAAAATACAGTTATGCCCGAAACAGGGAATTAGGGTAGAAAATATAGTGCAAAATATAATGTTTAAATTACAATATTTTTGGGACAAAAAAGGGTATGCTAGTGAATGATACATAGAACGAAAGCTCGTGTTATGTAGAATAAGATAGGGACAAAAATAAATATAAGTGTTTTACAGGGTTTGAATGAAATGCAATAACGTCCCAAGAAAATAGCTTTCGTAATTGTCTGGGCTTCTTAATTCCCCGTTCATAACACATTACTGCTCAAGGAGGTCAGGAGACTGCATTTTGTTAGCATCTGTGTTAATTGTAGTTTAGCTACTTTTGGTAAGAAAAATTATTCTTCCTCATGTGTAATAGGCTTAATCATGCCCAAAAATCAAGTTTTTCACGAAGCGTGAGAAGTTGACTAGTATGCATCCAATTCCATTATGGTTTCTTTTCTGTAACTATGGTAACTATTATGTTTAGCTTATTTTCCTAATATTATGATTATTCGGTTGGTAGGTTATTTCTCGTCTGTGCATTTATAAGCCATGTGTGTATTTGTTGTTGATTCCTCCATTTGTGATAATTTAAGTGAATGAGAAATCTTATCGTCTTTTTAAGGTAATGGGGAAACGAAAGAGCCACATTTTCCTCCCAATCAATTTTTATCATACGGTTTGGGCATAAATCCAGCTGGAACTAATAATTTGAATGGATCATTGCAATTTATTGTGAGTAAATTATGCATTGTAAGCTTTTCTTTTTACCATAGTTTTAATTTTTAAAAGGGATCCAGTTAATATGTTTCATGTATGTTATGTTCTCAAGTACGTTTATGGTTTAGTTTAGTATTGATAATTTTAAATTAAGCTATTTGTATATTTTTATACTAAGGATAACTGAAAATGTAACCGAGTATAGTTGCTTGCATTGTTGATCTTCCTGGTACTTAGGTTTAAATTTAGTCAAAACTCCGAACATGAGAAATACATCAAATATTGTTTTAGGTATTCTAGTGTAGTAGAGTGTACTGTTCGTCCTACAAACTTATCACTAATCCTTCGAAATTTTGAGCAATCATTTAGTACATGTTTAAAAGTAAAGTTCATAAGGTTAAGCATTTTTAAAAGATATGCTCTTGTTGACAGTGCGCCGTACCAGTAAAATATTGAGTTGGTAACTCCTCATTTAAACTGCTTTATATATTGCACAAACTTTCAATTAATGAGGTGTGAAAGTTATCTTTCGGTATCAGCTTGTGGTAAACTTCAAACAGACAGGCATCATCAGTATATTTCCTGGCATAAATGTGCGTTAGCACAAGTTGCCTTGAAAGATTAGTAAGACCAATGAAAATAGCAAAATAGATCGAAAGAGGTGTAATGGTAATGGTAGTAGTGATAAAAGGAGAACTGAACCTTGTGAATATGGCTTGAGAAGACAGAGTGGAAGAGTATGTATTTAGGAATCCTGGAATCCAAGATTGATAAGAAGAAAAGATTTGCATCTTTGTGAATGATTCTGAACTTTATCACCCAGTATCTCTAACAATTATTTATAATCTCTAGGACCCCAATCAAGTTTGTATCTACCAACATATCTGTCAGTGACTTCCTGAACTAATGCCACGTTTTGGTTTGATCCTTAAACTTCATATATCCGTAATTGATTTCATGTATGTCGTTCAGCCTTGTACAACAAGGATAACTCATTTTAAAAATAACAATTTAATATAATGCTACTCAGCTGCTAAGTTTGTGATCATATTTTCGGAATTAAACTCCAATTTTGTGTCCTCCTACTCGATCGATGATCGATGATTCAAACTTGCAACATGAATTGTTGAATGCCTACCATTTTAATCACTAAGCAACTAAATGTTGCTCATAACAACACAGTTTATGTTCTGAGATTTCCCCATGTTACACATTTGACTTGTGGCTTTTCATATTGTAATTAATTGTTTTTCTCTTTCTGTTTTGAATTTGCAAGCCTCCGTCACCTAATTTCGCTGTCTGGCCTGAAAATAATACCTCCGCATGCTCATCTATTGCAATACAACCGAATCAGAACATTGTTCGTCCGAATCAGTCGTTTGCTTTCAGTAATACCTTAAACTCCAACCGTAATAATCCATGCACGAACACTTTATCTCAGTTATGGAATATGAACATGAATCAAACATTACCAAATCAAACGTTTGGGAATTTCGTTTCTCACTCAGCAAATAACAACGTGGCACCAAACAATGAAATGTATTTATCTCAGGTAACGTATGATGTGTTTATGTTTTTTTAAATGTTAGAACACATTCAGTATAGTTTTCATCATAAACTGAAATCAACTGGAAAGCCATGAAAAAATAATATGAAGTAGAAATCTATTTTATCGTAGTTCAGATCCCATCAACGACGCGAACTGGCGAGTTCACTAAGGATCGAACTCATTGCCTTTAGGTTTTAATAATAGCTGTAGACCACTAAATCGAAGCCCAGTAATGACATTTCCAACTTCAGTTATTTTACGATACAGATATTGTTCTTATCGTGAGTCCTTAAAGTCTTTCGTCGTATTCCTCATTGGTGTACATTAACAAGAAGTTACAAAGTATAACGACATTGCCGTATAGTGCTTTGCCGTCCTCGTCAATGGTCAACCAGATAAATTCAGTTAGTGGCAAAAACAAGGCTTTTAAGTTTTATACATACCATTGAAGTCTTGTATTTTTCTTAGCCATGTGTAATTTTTTTCACAAAAGTTTAAATTGTCTATTTATTTTACCTCAATGTACTTAAATTAAAATTTCTCAATATTGTTAGTAGTTTCAAAACTTTGTTGTCGACTTTTGATTCATTACATAATATGTGACCTCCCACTTATTAATATTTGTCATTTTTTGGGGCTATACAAAGATCATACAGGGTCACTGATTCCCTCCCTAACTTTGTCTCCCTTCATATGTTAACAGGTTTCGTTTTTTAGCGTAAATTCCTAACGCTCGATTGCTACGCTAACTTTGCTAAATAAAATCCGATTTCTACCAATCTTAAAAGTTCATTGACAATACATGATATATTTATTCGTCTCAATTTCAGGTTAAAAGTCAGTTAACTTCATTATATCTTGGCAAAAGTCCACTGAATCCATAAAATTTGTCAGCTAACTGTCTGATAGTTTGGATGAATTTAACTGTCGTCAAACGTGCATATCTTATAGAAAATACAAACAAATTATCATGTCACCTTATACATTTCGTTGTTCCCATAGATCAACTGTGATATATTTAAAAATGAATAATCAAATGTTTGACATTATAATTCATGTTAAATTTTTCTACCATATAAATTCAAATCTTTTATTTTATCGGGACAGCATTTTAATCCCAGTAGTCCGTTTTAAATGTATGTAAAAAATGTTTGTATTTGTAGCGTCTTTTCTCTTCACTTACCCACAATCTCACAAATATTGTTTTTCTATTACACTGATACGAATCAATTGTCGTTGATATAGTTTTTTTCTTGTTTTGCTTAAGTAATGATTCAAATTGGTATATATATATATATATATATATATATATATATATATATATATATATATATATATATATATATATGATTTTTGACCTTGATTTCCTCGTAACCAATATAAACAAGTTGATGATTTGGCAGATATTTCTTTCATCTATCTTGTTCTTACTACACACTCTCTTTTTCTGTTCACTTTAATGACAAGCAATAGGTTTTTGTTGTAATGACCCATTTATAGGTAAAGTTTAATCTATTCTCTTTATTTCCCTACACAATGTTTTAATTAATTACTATTTGTCGATTGGACTATTTTAAATAAGTTTTTGTTTTGAAAAAAAACTTCTTAAAAATATTTTCTTTTATCATATAAAGTTTTTGTTTATTCCGCTGTTTCAAAAGAATGAAGATGAAAACGATGGAAATTTAAATAATCTCGTGCACAGAATATGAAATAGTTGATAAATCACAAAAAACGATTCACTTTCATTCACAGGGAACATCTGCATCCTCTTACACTTGAGATTGGTCAAAACTAAAGAAAAAGTGTTAGTATTTTATACTAATATTCGTCAGCCAGTCAGCTACAACGTAGGACCAGTCATATATATCCATCGGTCCAAGTTGCCATACCTCATTAACACAACAAGATGAACACCGGATTCATAAAAGTGGTGAATTCAGAGGTGGTAATATATAAAAGAAAGATTGCAATAAGGATATAGTACAGGAAGAAATAATTAATTCGTAGAAAGAAAGATATGAAGCAATTTTAATCTCTTAGTTTAAGGGAAGATGGAGAGTGTATACACCGACGCCATTGTGATCGATTCTGAGCCATGTCAATAAGAGTCTCCAACCATTGGTTACGGTAGTCAAGATTAGAACGAATAGTTTGACAAAAATTGGGCGCCGAGTATACAGAAGTCATTATATGTGTGAAAATTATATTTGAAATAATCCGAGCGATTAAAATTTAAATAATTCCAACGTTTCGTCCAGCAAACTTGTCTGGACTTCTTCACGGTAATAATCAAAATCACTAAAGAAATGTAAATAGTGTTTACTAATTAAATCAAATCTATACTGTGCTAATCCAATCATATTTGGATGTTGACCTTAGTCAATAGAATGAGTTAGTTAAATGAAAATCATGTGAAAAGTTCATGCATTGTGAACTTAGTGTTAGTAATATAACCAAAATTCTTAGGATATTGGTTTTCGGCTATTCAATTGGTATTCATTTCAGGCATGTAAATGGAGTACAATGCCTAAGTTATGCGTAAATAATTTAGGCAGACGCATTGTTCCACGTGTTGTAAAACTTGGAATAGCGTTCACTTGTCTGGATAGAATATTTTTAGGTATTGATACTAATAACAATTGGTTATTTTGTTGTTAACGAATATAGCAAATCTTCAATTCCATTGTTTACTATAAAACAATATACACTGAAAGCACTCCAAAAAGGATCTTTGGTCTATTATATTTGAGTAAATTGACACTATGGATCATTGTCGAGCTATCCGTTGAATGGAAATTGCCACATCAACCTCCTCGATCATGACAAAGCGTATGGCAGTGTGGATAGAAGAATATTACGGAACCTTCTTCGACACTATGGTGTACCTAAGAAGATCAACATCATACGGAATTTATACGGTGGACTACACTGCAAAGTCGTGCATGGAGGACAGCTTACAGATGCATTCCAAATGAAGAGCGGTGTCAGAAAGGCTGCCTACTTTCATCTTTTCTTTTCTGATTGTTGACGGAATTATTAGGACATTTGTATATCAGAAGAAGCACGGAATACAATGGACTGCTTGGACACAACTAGACAATATGGACTTTGCAGACGCTCTGTCCCTTCTATCCCATATACAGCGACAAATGCAGGTGTCGACAGCCAGTGTATCAGCAGCCTCTGCGGTAATAGGCCTCAACGCACACGAGCGAGAAAGTAAGATCGTGAAATACAACACAGCACCAACCCAATCACACTTGATAGAGAAGCTCTGCAAGGGATGTAAAGTTTTATGTACCTGGACAGCATCCCTACATTTGAAGAATATATAAAACTAAAAACAACTGTTGGCCGACATCAAAGTCAGTACCTGCAATATCGACGTCAACACAGTTTTATTGTACGGGGCTGAAACGTGGAGAACTACTACAAACCAGAAAAAACGTACAAGTATTTCTAAACAATTGTCTAAGCAAGGTACTCAATTTCCGTTGGTCGGATATCACCAGCAACCACCTACTATGAGAACAAGTTAACTTCCAGCTGAAAAAAATAGGCAAAGACGTTCGAGGTGGATAGGACATACATTACGGAAATTAAGCTGGATTATGAGGCAAGCCCTAACTTAGAACCCTGAAGGGAAAAAGAAAATGTGGAAGACCAAAGACAATGTTGTACCAAAATTCGAGGCAAACGTCAAAAGAATAAATAGCAACTGGAAAGGACTGCCCAGGACAGAGTTCTATGGATAATGCTGGTGAGCAACCTATGCTCCACTAGTGGTAACAGGCGTAGGCAAGTATATTTGAGTAAAGTACATAGGGTGGTCAGGCCACTGATTTGTCGTTCCATATTTCCCTAATACACTAGGCTACAATGAACATTCAATTTTTAAGTGGCTGCTGTACGATTTATTTTGATTACAGACAGTTTATTCGGGCACTTCTCGTACTAATGTTGAGCCAATCTATGTGAAGCTTTAGTAAAATTTATACAGTATTAGCAAATGATTATAGTCATTTCGAAAAAAGGCGGAACAGACATCAACCGGTAGTGGAAAATGCGACAAATTAGTAACAGACGTAATGAGGTTATAGTAATTTCTACCTAGTAGTCAAACGAAATCAGGCCACACACGTTGAACTGAGTTTACCTGCATAACTAAGTACATAGCTGACAGTTAATATGCATAAAAGTGATATGTATTTTTCTGAATAAGTATTTTAGCCTTCTTGTCGTTTTTCAAGCTGAACCAATGGGACCTATTCTTATAATCCTGGACTACTGGGGATGGTACTTTCAAATTTACTACGCTAAATTCGCACGTTTTTCGAATGATAACGCAAATTAGGATCGCCAACTTTGACAGGTTATAGATTATTATATTCAGGGTGATCAGAATACTCCGATTCCTAAATCTTTCCAAACAATCCAGTCAGTTACTTGAATATAATTCTACTACTATCCTTAAAAATAACCAAAATTAGATTGCATGGACCTGGTAACTCGTGGGGCTTCAGTAGTTAAGGTTCCTGACTAATTTCCGACTTATTAAGTGGATCAGCAGTCATCGACCAGGAAGGATAGTCTGATTGACGCTTCTCGTAGGTGCAACAGATCAGTTGAACTGTTCCTTGAAAACACTCCCTATCAAACAAGATGTTGCTAACTAGTGTCCCACTAACTTCACAAATTGTTTCACGCCAGACTTGTTGCCGATTGTTCGAGTGAGCTCAAACAACTCCGTACAGTAACAAATGCAGTTGCTGCTTCGAAGCTGTTAGCACGCTTACACTACCCGGTTTCTCGGCTGTTCGCCAACTTCATAAAGTTCCGTCACGTAGAAATCTGCGTGTCATCAAACTGGAGGTTCGTCGGAGTGGATGGGCGAGCTTGCAAAAACCTAGGACTTATGAACGGGTTTTTTGAACTGCAAGCGACTTGGCTTTATGAAGACGCACAATGCTTATCCATACTCTTCCGCGAACTGACTGCTAGTCTTGAACCTTACACTGATATCCGGTTGTAACAGAAGTTACAGTCAATTTACTGGTATCAGTCAGTTCAAGACCAGACGTTTGCTGGGCACTAAAGTCCAGGTTAAGCTTGGTGCAAACCGGAGCATGATCCAGTTCCGGATAGTTATTCCAAAAAGATTGACGGTTTCGTACACAACTACCCCAGAGGTAGGCGAACCTGGTGAGATCATTCTGAATTCCGGCCTGAGTTGCTAACAGGACGCTAGACAGCACATTGAGGGTGATTACACAAGGAGATGGTCTCAGCCGCAAACAGAGTGTAGTCCGACCAGGAGAGGGTCACCGTTATCTGACCTGTGAACATCAAGCACTCGTTGACCACGCAAGCTACTTTCCCGTAGTTAGGTGCCCGATCTGCAAATTTAAATCTGCGTTTAGCACTAGAAATATCGACTTGAAGCACTTTATTGAGAAGACCATTTATTTGTTAGTAGAACTCATCCAAACTACAACTCATTAACGTAAAACATCGTACTCTAACTTCACTCGTATTAGAGTAAAAAGTCAATTACCACAATTGGAGAATATAAAGGGAAACACTTGTTACGTTTAAGATTTTGTTATGCAGCGACACTGTGAAGGTATTTTTTGTCAGTTATCCTAAAAATTAAGTGCCGAATGTGAATTGAGTAAGATATATTTCGTGTAACATAATGCAATTATATTTTCGTTAAGGAATTTATGCTCCACAACTTTTGAAAAAACCAATTTTTAAGAGTGAAAGTGAAGAAAACACTTCTCATTTCTCAAAGTGTTAAGATAATAATGCATACATGTGAAAAATAGTTTAGATAAATAGAGAATGTATCACACTAACTGCTTTTAACTTTAAAAAATAACCAAACAGAGTTAATCAAAGTGATGTGATATAACAACAAGAATGGTATAATGATCACAATTACAAAATCATAGATTAAATATTCGGAGTTGATTTGATCTTTAAATATTTTTCTGATAGGGAGATATTACACAACCAGTAAATTAAAAATTTGTCACTAAGAATACACATTTATCACAGAAGGTTATTTTGAAAGCAATATTGCACGCTTCCCTTCTTAAATATTGTTCTTTACTGACGCCAAACTGCAGAGATATAACTACTCCAATTGGAAGAGAGATTTTGTTGCTGATTAGATGTAGAACAAGTAACACTGTGATTTAAACCCTCTTCTAATAATTTAAACTCGTCTGATTTCAAAGAAAGAAATGTAGCCAACGCACGCATGAGATGATTACGTTCTGAAGATTGTTTGGGTAGTGTTATAAATTTCAGTAAGATGTCTTTCAAATGTTCAACAAGTACACTAGTGTTACTATGAAGAGAGTTGTTCAATTCCAAGATATCTTGATTTTCTGTACATTGTACTTTTAATGTTGGATTGGAATTATTTTCAAGACGTCGAATTTCTTCTTTTAACACCTAAATTAAATAAAAATCAGCTATATAGTTGAAGTTAATAATGATTAGTGAATTGTCGATTACTAGTTAATATGACAGTTATTTGAAACAATAATCGATATTAGTTAATAGAATATTGAGAATAAAAGCAATCTAGAGTAAATTAATGGTCATAATATGGATTTATTTATGAAGGCCAATTTCGTCTACAAACTGACCTACATTGAATAGTTGAAATTCTTTAATTCATAACAGTTGAATCTGAACAACTGTCATATCTCCCTCCACCTAGTTAATCTATTAGATAAATAACACATATAGGAATATGAACCGATAGTTGCTGAGCACTTTCAAGTTTTTAGATTGAAATAGTTAATCTTTTAATGGTCATTATTACAAACTTAATTCACTCATAATTTAAAAATTACATTATTACTATTAAAAGGCATATAATCGTGAAGTTATTATAGTATCTAACTACGTGAAGAGCAGATTTTAAGCAGTTACATAAAAACACTAAAGGATTCATATCCACAAAGGTTAGTAAACGTTTTGGTAAAAAGTAATCAACAGAATACACCCATTAAGAAATTAAATAAGAAAGATTAGTACAGCGAAGAGTTCTCTTTTCTGCGAATTCATTTTCAAAGCTGTACAATCGCAAATACATATATGCAGTCACAACTCCGTGATGTTACGTTTTTATCCGTTATAGTTATTGCTACCGCCACCAATCGAAAATTTATCAGTGATCTGTTGTGTTTAGAAGCTACTGTGATAAGTATTGAGGCAGATATTCACTAGTTAAGAAGCTGTTGATATCATTGTTGCTTTCACGTTAAACTAAGGGTAAGTTTAGATATATTAAGTTTTTGAAAACAATCTTGACATTTTCCTCTAAAAAAGGGAAAAATATTGAAGTTATCCTTTTGATGAAGCGACAACTGCCACACTGGAATCATCATGGTCGGAGTATACACATTCACTTGATGAGCAACTAACGCCCTACACTCTTCTTCAAAGGCAACTGATGAAAAAATGGTTAATTTTTTCATCGGTGAGTTGGTGTCAAATTTTCTCGTGTTATGCAATACCGTTCTTATTCCCAAATACTATTCTCTGGATGGAGTGATAAAAGCAAACAGTCAAAATCAACTATTTGCTGAGTTGGTGTTACAAAAGTACCACGTAGATGTTGTCTTATCATCTTAGCCAGTCATATGATAATTTACGCACGCAGCTGATGAACTGATAATTATTTTCGACAAGAAACAGATTGTATTGTGTGATTATACTCATACCCAATAGTGACAATGGTTTTGAAGGTTGTGTAGTTTGGACTGTTCACGTCAAGTGACCCAATTCGGAGTGAGAGAACCTTTATTTACAATAGAGACAGTAGAACACCTCGTATATATCTAGGGATTGTTTTAAACGGTTGTATAGTAACAGCCAAATTGAAAAATGCTGATCCTTTAAGTTTCAGTGAAAACATTTGTTCGATCGAAGGACAACAAAGTTGTTGCGAGTGCTGTGAAATATGTTACTTTTGGTAGATCCATAGATAACGGTTTTTTTTACAGATGTTGCAAGATACTTCACAAAAATCGATTGTTAAAACTTACATTTACATTCTAAATGAAAACCAGTAAATTTTTCATTTGATCAATACTAAGATATTATCTTGAATGAAATGTAGAGAATATTTTTAAGTAATGAACTGTGAAATAGTTAGCCACCTGTCAGTGATTTGATTATAATACAAACTTGATGTTAGTAATGAATTTAGACTGGTTGAATTATATCCACAAAGTGAATGAATACAGTTGCCAAATATGAAATACCGAAACAGTTTAAATTGTAACTCATAGATGGAACAGTTGTACTTATGATCTTCTCAAGTCAATTACAAAATTTAATATTTCTCAGAGTTAACTATTCCAGTAATAGAAAGCTATAGTTTATACCAAGATAGAGTACCAATATGAAAAGAACTGTGAAGTTACTTAGTCTACAATTGTGTCAGTCAGAGTTATATGAAGAGCACGCGTAGTGATAAAATTCGAAGCCTACAATCAGTTTTCCAAATTTACCAAATTCTACGCTTTGCTGTGGGGATTATTATTGTAGTCGCATTTTTTAATGGAAGTACTTACATTGTTGGGTATCATTTTTATTACACAAAATACTTCTGTGTATCGAATATAAAGAAACTTAGCGTATATTAATTTTACAAGTATAAATATACTCTATGAGAGGGCAATTTCACGTTTAAGAACCAGAAACCATCCAAGCTTTTTACAGTATGAACAGTAGAGTTCAATCATGTGTAACAACCATACAAATACCAAGAACCCTTTCCGAATATTTGTTCTATGAAAATGTGTTATATTAATTAATTCTTTAAAATATAACAATAATATGTAATATGCAATACCATACTCACTTTGTTTTGCTCAAATAAACGAGTTACATTTGTTTCACTTTCACTTAACAATTCAGAAAGATATTCAACTCGACGTTGTTGATTGGTTAAAGCAGACTGTAAACCAGCTAATTGATTAGGTTGAACATTACGAACTTCTTGAAATGATTTAACAGAATGCTGAGATGACATATTTTCAGATGGTGAATATTGATTGGGATGATTAAGAAGTTGTTCCAAAGTAGGTATGGTGATCTGAAGAAAAGACAATTGGTCGAAAAACAGTCCAATGTGTTTTACAATAGATCAAACCCGATATATATAAAAAATCATAAACAATCGTCAAGTTACTAGTGAATTTGTTATTTTGCCTTAAAGTATGAGTTTGTTACTGTATAATGGTTTGGGTTAATTTCCATCGGTTGTCAGCTAATTGTAAGCATAATGACCATGGCCAGATTAATCGTGAAAACTATACAATCTAAACCTCAATATCAATCAATCTGTAATTGTACCAAACAAATAGGTGCCAGCCACAGGATATGTTAAGAGTTGCTAATACAATGATTATATCGGCTTTTTTAAAACTCTACTCTTGAATTACTCAACCAAGTGTACAATTTAAATCTAGCCCAATAAATCGCATTCTTATCAGAATGGAAGTTTGTGGAGATTGTAGTAGCTTAATGGTTGAATTCATGACTCCATTTAAGCTTATTCTTAAAGTTAAATAGAATAACTCAACAAAAGTGAGCATTTATTCATCATATCAACTGCTGGTAACTAGGGTAGAGAATAATTAGGTGTATTACAAGTGAGTTGTGAATCACTGTTCGTTCAGTCGAAACTCAAGAGGTGATATTACGCGATTGCCAAGTTGGAAATAGATAGGGGGGGCATTTGAATTTGCAGACATGTGGTTGAAGGTTTAGATGTTAGAAAAACTAAGCTACTGTTCATAGCTAAACATTTGTATGATACTAAATGCAATATACGGAAATATAATGATTTTGGTAACTAATAGTTTTCGATATCTGTTCGTTAGCCAATGAAACTATTTATAGTATCATTTCTCGCACAATTACAGGGAAATAAATTGATTAAAAAGTAGAAGCTGAACCTTAAAGTCCATTGGCTTACAAAAACCTAGACAGAAAGAATAAAAAAGAATAGACGATAAATGCGACAAAGTTTGAAAAAGACGTTAAATTCAATTTTTGTGTACTGATTAGGTATAGAGTAGCTAGTTATTAGGAAAAATAGTAAAAAGTAAACGAATGTTAGGATAAAAAGTAATTACTAGATAAAAGTTCCATTATAGACAAGACACAACCAAATACAAAAGCGTTTAAGTATAGTTTAAATAAAAACCGTAAAAGGAAAATGTAACGAGATGAAAAGCAAAAGAGTGGAGAAATATTCCTTATTTAAATACTTAGATAGTAAATTTAAACCCCATCAACAATCAATATACACATCCATTTAGGATTCTTACAACTTCGAATGAAAAACATTCGAATTAATTACATTAGAGAACGAAACTATAGTAAGCAATGATGTTGTATATTTAAGTGTCTAAAGTTCGTAAATAGTCTACCGAAAAATGATGTTTATTAAACACTATAAAATTCTAAAAACTGTTTAAACTTTTTTTTTCACATGTAGAAAAAGCTCATATAAACAAAAATACGGAATAGCATTGAGATCCCCTGTATCCCTCTCCCATTATTACAAATTAACATAATATAGAAAATAATAGGAGTTTGTCACACGACCCCAGGCCGTAAAATATCTTAAATATTATTGGAGTAGGCTCAACATTAAGAAAAATTGTTTTTGTACACATAAATCGGGGTTTGAATTCCCCGACAGCCAAGGCTTCTATAAACCTGAGAAACCGTTCTTTGCAATTCCTATGCGACGTTTAAAAAGCTGTGTTAATGTAAATTCTTTGACACATTTTAACTGTGTTTTGATACGTTTTGATAGTCTTCTAATTCTTACGTTTATTCGGAAGCTATCTACATACCCTTATTTGTATTATTCGATAATTGCTCCCTATTTACCCACACAAACATGTGGACTGGTAAATGAAGCAGGATGCGATATAATCGTTTGTGAAATGTTCAAGCCTATATGGAATAATGGGGTTAGTTTTTCCAATCATAATCAATTTGCCAGAGTAGTATGTCTAGGTAGACTCAAGAGCGTACATAATATCATGGTATATACGAGGAAGAAAATAATAAACGATTGCTCTTTTTAGATACGTTTGAGCTGGCGCCATCTTATGTTGGTTATGTCCGATTGGGAGAGAAGTTTATCAATCCAGAAAAACTTGAGCTATAGAGCAAGCTACTTTTATACTTTGTAACTGATACTTAGTTATGCAATAATGTAATACAATAAATAACTCACTCGATGTACAGACTTCTTATAGTTTTCTTCATCTGCCAATGAATAATGCTCACTTCCACTGTGACTTAGAGAGCAATTCCTAATTGCATGATCCGATTCCGAATCAGATTCCACGGGGGAAATCATGGAATTATCGGCTCCATCTCCTTGAACTCTTTTATGGTGAGAGTTTGCCTGAAAAAATTTCATGAAAAACTAATTCTTTTATATTATTTGACATGAACGCAACTAAGTTCCTCATCTTACACAATTACAGGAACAGTATGTAATCATGGAACTTCTTAAAACAGTGATCTAACTATAAAGGATTGATGTTATGCACTGAATCAGACAGGTCTACTACAGTTGCTTAATTTTAGCCCTAATTGTTGCAGAACAATGATACTTTACTGTGAATCATAGTAATATATGAGTTGCTTCTATGCTCTCAGTAGTATATGTACTCTACAATCCGACTAATATTCAACTTGTAGCTGCTATTTATCATGATCATTACACTATTCCTCTAGTTTCCCACACCTATTTTTGATAGTACTGTGATGTGTGCTACTTATACGGATAGATATAAGTAGTATGTAGCAGGGTTTGAAAATCGAATTCCTACTGGCATAAAAGGAAAACAAGAAAACAAAAACAGAGAGCAATCGGAGTAACAACATGAACGACACAACGATGGAATTTGTAAGGGATAACTCAAGGAAGATATGCAAACGGTATATTTAATGTATTGGTTTCATATTCTGCAGTGTGTAATTTTGGATGGCATAACTAGTTTTCGCTTGTTCACGTTTTCATCCTTTACAATTTGTGTCGCTGTTTCTACATAGAATGAAGATGCTGTAACCATCGAAGTCTAAGGAAGGGGATGTACAGACTTTCCTGAAGAAGTGTGCGGATGTTGCGGGGTTGGTGGGGGTTGGGGAGCCCAAGGTGAATATGGTGATGCTGGAGACGCTGCCGGGAGGCAGGACAAAGGCAATGTATACCAACACAGAGAATGCCGACGGGAAAATGGAGTGAGGGGCCGTAACAGAGCGGTTGGTTACAGATGTTGAAAGTCCAGCGGACTGGCAGGAGGCGTTGCAGCAGGAGTCTAGACCGGCAAAGTTGATGGTGGATGGTGACCTACTAGTGTTGGCAGTGGAGTGATCCTAGCAGCGCACGACGCGAAAACCTAGTTTAGTGATATTATAGACCGCTTTAAACTGAAGACCATGGAACGGTATCTCAACTTACAAGTAACTAGTTCAAAGTCGAGTGTTCTGATTAAAAGCCACTGCTTCGAAACAATACAGTAATAAATAGATATGATAATGCCACAAAACTGACCAATTTCCTGCTCTTTTCAAACAGTTCGATGTGTTGAACATAGAAGTTTTGACAATGACAGAGGAATTAGAGCGAGTAAAGTTTATCAAATGAGTAGATATTCAGAAACAAAAAGTCGAAGACAAAGATAAGCGCATTTATAATCTTACCTTAATTTAGATTCTGAGAACAAATGCGTTTATTTATCACCTATGCAAACCGTATTTATTGGTGTGGAGAGATTTATCTAAATTATCTAATCTATTCGCCATTGTTCAAATATGTGGTTTACTTGAGACTGTCTAAAGGTTTATTTCATAAGTCGTTTTTTATTCTCGTACCGTAACATGGATGATGGAATGAATGTAACAACCAGATAAGGTGTCGTTATTATATACAGAAGTTTCCAAATATATCTTACTTTTTCCAAAGATATGAGGCTTTAAAATAGCGAAGCACTAGTAGAATACATTATGTAAACATTGTAATTATGAATCTGCTTTAGTTATTTTAAAGATAGCTGTTCAAGAAATTAAGTCATAGACACAAGACTCCTGATTAGTATTCTACCAAACAACATATTCCCCTATATTCTAAAACTTATGAAAAATGGATATTGTAAGATATACTATTGATTTGTTTCTGTTTTGCACCTTGTGTTGATATACTTCTGTTCTCTTGATGTAATGAAAGAGAGCACAATTTGAGACGATCGAAAGCATTCAAATACAAAATTTCAGAACGTCTTAGTAAAATCTGAGAACCATATAGTGAATACTTCAATCGCAAAATGTCGATCAACCGTCTCAGACTTAACCGTTATTTCATTTCCACACCAATCATTCTCTTTTCTTTGATCTTCTTGACCTTCTGACGCCAGCCATTTCACTTTCGATTGATGATACATTAGTAGCACACACCACGTTAGTATAAGTAGCATGAAAATTTTGAATACTTAAAATAACATTAAACTGCTTTTTAACTCTCAGTAACAAAGACAGACAAAGCTATATGTCAATGAGCTGCCACAAACTAGCACGAAAAAGATAATTGATATAAATAGCAAGAATAAACGATGGATCAAAGAAGTATGTATGAAATCAACATCAATCAGTTACATTAAAGCTGTCGAAACAGAAAATACACCAACAATGATGTATATTCTTGACAGAGGTGTACTATGAACTGAGATTACTAGTGAAAAACTATTTACTATATTTAATGTCAAGTTATAATGTTTGTTACTAAATAGTACTGGAGGACCAAAACACTTACGCTTAAAGGATTCAAATTATCAGGTATTGAGAAATTCCGTCGATGACCATAGGCCTGTTCGTACCTGTACGAGTTTTGAGTGGGTGAATGGTTTGTGTGAATGATACTGGCTAATTTTGTCTCCCATAATTCTCTTTCTTGACTAAAATAAAAAACAACAACAATGAAGCTGTTTAATTGATGGTGGAATGGCCAGACGATTCTCCTCTTTCTGTATGTTTGGTTTCAAGTCGATTGCATATATTATGCATCTATGCTAGGCTTCTTCGACACTACGGCGTGCCTGAGAAGATAGTTAACATTATACAGAATTCTTATGATGGATTAAACTGCGAAATCGTGCATGGAGGACAGCTCACATACTCGTTCGAAGTAAGAACCGGTGTCAGGCAAGGTTGCTTACTCTCACCATTTCTCTTTCTCCTGGTGACCGACGGGATCATGAAGACGTCAACATCTTGGGGGAAGCATGGGATAGCTAGGATGCAGCTGGACGATCTAGGAGAAGACGACCAGTGTAGCAGCAGCTTCAGCAGCAGTAGGTCTCAACACACACAAAGGGAAAAGCAAGATTCTCCGATACAACACAGCATTCACCAATCGAATCACACTTGACGGAGATGCTATGGAATATGTAACAACGTTTACATCATTGATGAACACAGTGGTAGGGATATAGCTTGTACCCTATTATTCAAAATTCAATATTGAATAAGGGGAACAACTAAACGTACAAGAGACTAAAGTAAGTCAAAATGAACGAGGATTTTTTGAAGTGAGAACTCATAATGTAATATCTACAAAATGAAATGAAGCTTACCAAATTTACATTAGATAAACATAGTAAAAAATTTCTCACCGCAATTCACTTTCATATTTTTGAGTTTGCAGCATAAGTCGTTCTTCATAATGACGTAGTTGACTAGTATACTTTTGTTCTAGTTCTTTAAATTCAGCAGAAAGACGATTTTCACATTGTTGAGTTATTGACATTAGTTGGTCCTCTAAGGATTGCTTTTGTTTTTGAGATTGGCATAACAGTTCAGTGTGTCTGTGAAAAAAATACATAGTTCTTACATTGTTCATAAGTAACTCGACCGTAGTACGGTTTTGAGCCATAAATTTATGAATAGGTAAACTTTATTTTGTTTACTCAGTTTCTAATTCGTACTTCGTCATTTCTCAATCTATCTTGGTGATAAACCTGACAAACGGACTACTGATAAATGTATTCACTGATTTTTTTCTGTACCTTGATACATACTTAAAGCTCTATAGAAGTACATACTTTCAGAAATTCTCAAAATGAACTTCTGGAAATATCTGATTTTGGATGAGTGATTATCTTGCTTGATTCAAAATAAATTATAAAATCAGTATTAGGTCGTAGAGATTGTTAGCTTTTGACTGAGATCATGAATCGATCAATGTTATAAAAGTAGAGAAAAACAGCTGTCCAGTGCTTCGTGATTTTCGATGGATTTAGAATTTAGGTTGGTTTGTGATATCAACAAGAAAACCTAGTAATTTACAAATATTTAAAATCAAATAGTGCTGGAAAATAAAACAATAAAAGGTCAAGAGATAGAGTTATGTCATTTATACTGATCGATCACTGAGTAATGACCAGTGTCGTGTTTTTAATCCTTGGTGCTGATTGAACTCATTCAATCAAATGCAATATGATTACTGGTTTAATTGACTTGATATCATAAGTGCTATCGTCAGATATGAGACAGATGAATCCCCTTTTCATTTTCCCATAGATCTTGAGTTCCATACATACCTTCTTTTCGGATCATATTTTGAATGTTTAATTCTTCTCACTATCTTTTATAATATAACTATTTCAACTCCTTTGTTATTGATCTTGTTAATTTGGTCTCATTGGACGAACTTAATTAGGTCAATATACATTTGCATTAGGTTATACGTTAATAATGGCTGACTGACTACTGATACCTGGGTGTTAAGTGATTCGAGATAATCGGCAAGAATCCCTATACCTTAGTTTTTAGTTAGCAGTCATCAGCAAGACGTGTCTACAACCTTTAGTGAATTGATACTCATTGTACGATTTGAACCCGTATTACTTAGTTTCACTGTGACAGACGTTACTAATGAGACAGATATTTGGGTCGCAATTGGCCTAATATAGAATCGTGATATTTACACCGACTGATTACTGAGTCTAAACGAATGTGATGTTTACTTAGTTCTTGATACAGATCGAATACCATCGATTAATTAGTGTATATTTGTTTAGTACGTATTTGGAAATAATAAAAATGTATTTACCTTGTTTTCACTTCGATCAATTCTTTCTTTAACAAATCACATTCTGATTGTGCTAAGGACGCATGCAATTCAGCCTCTTTCATACGATTTTGTACGTCAAAAAGATTGTGTTTCATAGATTCTAATTCATTTGAATAATAAAATGATCTGCTTTCGAAATCAGATTGGTTAGTATTCACCCCTTCACAATTAGGACTATTATTAGTATCCGTTGTGTTCACCTGATTGGTTAGAGTGCGTACGTTACATAGAGCAAGTTGAGCCTTAGATTAAAAAAAGTTTGAAGTGAAAAAAATCTTTCAAATAATACGATCGATTAAATAAATTAACACAACTTTAGTATATATATAATCTACAAAACCTTAATTTTCCGACACATCGACGAATAGTATTTCAATATTTAGAGTTAATAATGAAAATTAGCCCAATCTAATGTGAAGAAATTAAAAATGAATGACTTTTATTGGGTCGAAAATACATTCCAACTTCATTTGTAGTAAATTACAGATATTTTACCATAAAAAAGGATCCTGTTATCGGCCATATAGTTTCCCAATAAAAGAGCTGTCCAGTAACGTCATTCACCTTTCTTTGTACCCACCTATTACTGGCTCACTTAGTGGACATAAGAGAGATGTAACAAACGCTCACAGTTTACTATCATGTATAGATTATCAGTCAAGCTTACAAAGTTTGTGAGTCTCCAATTAGTGGGTATAACAGTGTTAATGGAATATAGATTGGATTAAAAGATGTCTCGTGATGAATTGTATCGGAGTACGCTGATTGGCCATTTATAAGCCAGTGAGAGCCAGTGGACAAATGAAAACTCTAGAATCTTCCCGTGTACAATTATGAGTATATTAGGGTTTTTCTTATTATGGTTCTTACTCATATTCAACCTTATTTGATTGGAATATAATTACATGCCTGTTCAACCGTGTTCTGATTTTGAGTGAAATAGTGTCCGAAAAATAAGCGATAAGAGTGGCTGGGTCTTAATAAGAGAGTTCACAACAAACGGAGACAATAATAATCACCGAACACAATCTTTCTTTTATATATTACTACTTTTGAAGTGATTACTTCTATAAATTTGGTGTTCATCTTGTTGTGCTATGAGGTGTGGTAACTTGGACCGATGAATATATATGCCTGGTCCTATGTTGTAGCTGACCGACTAAAACATACAAAAACCATTTATTTGACTTCTTCCCACTAGTGAATCATAATTCGCTGTCCGTCATGTTGGACAAGCGTAAATATTATCATGTGTGACTATGAGTTGTAGTCCTTTCGTTATTAGTATGAGGTTAATATGACGTAAAACGTTTGTTTGATTATGAAATGAGATGCAAGTACATTCACCTAAAAATTTTGAAATGTAAGGACATCATCAAGGAGCTAATCAATCTAGTCCGATAAGTGGTAAGTTACAAGGTAAAACAAAGTTTCAGAGTGGTAGATAAGTGAGAGGAATCACTTATGATACAGTCATGCACGGAAGATTGACATTTCTCCCTCTTCTAAGCAAAATTATCATATTCAACTTATCAATCACTAAATCATATTTATATACCAAATACTAGAGTTACGAAGAGTTTTTTTAATTTATTAGGATTATTATTTACCTTAACTTTGTATGCATTATATTCGTTTTGTAACTTTTGAAGTCGATCCAGTGCTAAACATTTATCATTTTGGAGATTTTCACATAAGACATGTTGTTGAGTTAATTCACTACGCAATTGTGTCAGACTACACACCAAATTTTCTTTCTCCTTTTCAGTATTAGATAATTTTTCAGTCAGACGATTCAATTCTTGATTATTTTCAACATTTACAGATTGACTTTTTTGGAATTCTAAAAGTTTCTTCTGTTGTTCAGTTGCATCTAATTTAACTTTAACTAAAAGATTTTTCATACGATGTAGTTTTTCATCAGAATTTTTTAGTTGACTTTTTAGATCTGAAATTAGATTCTCAGAGATTAGAATCTTTTTATTCGCATTAATTAATTCAGATTCTGTACTTTTCAATTTATCCAACGGCAGTTTCTCTTGTTCAATATTTGTTTCATTATAGTCAGTCGGAATGCATGCATTGGACGATGTAATACACTTATTATTGAATGTGTAATAGTGTTTAATAGTTTGTTTCAATTCATCAAGGAAATCGCTTAAACTCTTTGCAACTTTACTAACAGTATCATCTTGAAAATTATCACAAATAAAATAATCCACATTCAAATTACATTGTTTATTGTTGTTTACTTCTTGATGGTATTTAATCAACGGTAATAAAAAAGAATCATATAATAAACTTTTCAACTTAACAAATGATTGTGTCATATCCAATGAATTATCATTATATTTTGTTTGTAATTGTAATAATTTAGCATTATACACTTCATTTATATGAGTAACTGAAGTAAGCTTATTTGATAGTTGATTAAATGAAGATTCAGCATATTCAACACTATGTTTTAACTCATTTACTCTTTGCTCTAAAATATGTAATTCTTCACCACACACATCATCTGAATGAACATGTTTTAATTCATTTGAAAGTTTGTTATGGCGAGAATTTCGTTCTTCTTTTTGCTTAGTAAAAGACTGTTTTAATGAGTGAGAATATTGATTTAAATCTGTTGGTAGAATTCGACAAAAATTTTCAAGCTTTATTATTTCACTTTTTGATGAGGAATGATTAAAAGGTACATGATAATTATCAGTTGAACAGAGATCGATCTCTTCTAATAATCTGTTACATTCAGTAAATACCAATTTTAATTCATCTTTTGATAGATTACTTCTATTGTCGAGCTTTAATGACTGTAATGCAGTGTTAAACTGTTGTAACAATGGTGAATCCTTACCATCAAAATTATTTAAGTTGTCTACTTGTGTTGCAACGCATAGACAGCTAACAGGAACTGTAGTTGTTTCATTTAAACAGGGTACATGTAGATGTTTGTCAGAACTCTGCAATGAATCCTTAGAGGACGTCTCATAAGAAGAAGAGGCTGAAATTATACAAACAGGAATTTTAGTTACATATTCAGTCGTCTTATCATCAATATCGTTGGTTGACACACGGAAATTCCTTTTATGTTCATTAAATACAGCGTTTTCTACCGATGTATTTACAAGCTCTGATGGTAGTGCCTCATTCATGAAAGTGGATTCATTTAAAAATTCAGAAGTATAACACGATTTATCAAATTTTTCAACGGTTCCACCACTTTCTTGATGAGTCCTGGTATGCAGTGACTTTAGATATTCCAATTCTGATTTGATTTTTGTGTTAACTTTTCTCTCTTTTACCACAAGAGCTTTTAACTTGGTCACTTTCTCCTGCTCTGCATCAAGCAATGCTTTTAGGTCATCCATTTGATTAGCAGATCTGGAAAACAACAAACTAGAGCAAATACACAAAGACAATGAATCTTCATATAAAAAGTAATTATGTTGAACTTACTGCAGTAAAATAAAAGGAAATTTACCCAAGCTTAGTATGTTTTAGTCATAACAAAAAAACTGGATGAACTGACCATTTAACAGGCAACACAGTTTAAACATGTGATCTATCGCTGGTTGTGTGTATAAGTGATCGGATAAACCATAACTCATCTAGAATTAACAGGGTCAACAGTCAAGTGTTCACATCAACCTATATTCGACAACATAATATGAATTACTAAAATTTAACTACATTTTTCATTTATATGACAGTACTGTGAACTGATTAATGAAAAAGCGATGGTTACCAGCACAAGTTGTATGACAATCAACGAGTATAAACTAATACTATTGTAGTTACGGGTGACCCACAGTCTAAAAACAGAGTTGTGAAAACGAGGATGTCAACAACTAGAAGAAATCTGGTTACGAAAGTTTTTTCCATACACAAATCAACATACGCTACTAGTCCAACTTTCATTAGAACCCTAATAGTCACACTTGTTGTAACGTTTTATTAGAAGAGGAGAAAATATCCGTGTTCACTAAAGTGAGACATATAAATAAAAGGTTGGGGAAAAGTCCCCAGTAGATAACACTCAACAAGTACATCTATGTTGTACAAACGAATGAAAGGATAAATTAGAAAGATGGGAATAATTCGGGTACCTTACATGAGACAAACGGGAAACCATATTGAAATGAATGAAACAAAAAGATGAAGGCGAGAAAAACGTGTGGAAGATAAGGTTCTATTAACTGATTTTAAGGAATCGATAGAGATGAATTCGAATAGTATAAATACGAACTTCAAAAATGTTTAATATCTTAGCCCGAACATAATGAAATTTAGGAATAAAAAAACTGAGAGCAGGTCAAAGGCCATATCCAAGACATTTGGATGTCCAGTATATTCTACTAAATACGCATTAGAGTACATATTGTAAGTGATTATGTTCATTGAGTTGATGTCAGGTATTGCTGAGGACAGAAATTTAATAAAAACGAACCAGTGGTTAGAGACCTTGTATGAAATGGTTAAAAATCGTTCTCTAAAACCCAAATGAATCCATTCCTTGTCTTCCCCCAGATTTCGAGCTTTTGAATTGCTCATAAACTTCTTGCTTTTATCTCACTAATTTATATCTTCTTGAATCATGTCTTAGATGCCTGATCTTTTCTATTACCACGCATACTGATACTAGCGCTATTATCCTGAGATTAGGGCTGACAATCTCATCCCTCTGTGATCATGGGGTAAGGCAACTTGAACTGATTTACATATGTACAAGGGTTTACGTTGCGACTGACTGAGATTTCGTGACCTAGTGATATTAATGGGTGAGCTAAAACCATCTATTTTAGCTTTGACCGAAACTTGGTTAGTATATGACTATAAAATAACTTCAAAACCATTAGGTTACACCTACGTAATAAGTGATAGGAACAGATGTTCCAACCGAGGTGGTGTGTTACCATACACTAAGGATAGTTTGGATATACACTTCTTTGTTTGTGAGTCTCATGAAGGTGGAAATTATAAAGTCACTAGTTGTGGAATTACTTTTAAAACTGTACATTTATTATCGACATATCAATGCATTCACTCCCCATTACCAGTGAATTTTCCTGCGGTGGGGTTCGATTTCTTTCTCAAGTTCATCTCTTGATATAGAAGAACAACGTTTTGGGACGTCTCTGGGAATCTTGGATCTATTGTTTCCCTAATTTCGCCAATGCTTGTATGTATTCTTAGTCTTACAGCAAATAGATATGAACTGTTTGAGCCACTGGAGATGAAGAGGTCCCAAAATCTTCCTAAAACTGAGATGTTTCATGATATCGTTCTTTCTCCATGATGGACAGTTGGTCGGTCAACTTAGAATTATGTGTGATATAAAGAGGAATGATACGGAGCTAAACGTACTTTTAGACTAAAATAATGCTTCCTCAAAGGAAGAATTAGTATCAAGTGACCAGTCCATTAATAAAGTACACTCCTTCATGGATATGTTTAATCGCCACACATTCGGGCGAGGTTTAAATCGGTCATGAACTACATCAACGACTCTGAACCCGGGTAGTAGCATAAACAAAATAAGATAGAGACAATCGATGACAGTATTTAAAATACCACTGATAAAGTGATTTATACTAAGGCTCAATTAATAAGGTCCTAACTCGTCGTGACTTCCATTGTACAACATACACTATTTCGGCACATATACCAGCCACTAATTTACCAGACAAGTTACACTTTCCAGTTTAATTGGCGGTCACTAGGTTCAGCAATTGGGCAAATCTCATGAGATCCGCAGTTGAGTGGAATCTCCTGGGAGCTAAAAGTATCATTGTCATGTTTACTCTAGCACTGAAAACAGTTCGTACTAGTGCTACTAGCATTTGACCATAGGCATCTTAGGAATATCGCTCGCATCTGCGGGGATCACCGGGTAAGTAACAGTGAGGTTAGACGCAGGGTATTAGGGAATGATGGTAAATCAGTTGATGAGGTTGTGAATTTCCATTGACCGAGATGGTTGGGCCACGTATTACATATGCCTGGACACCGATTACCATGATGTGCAATGCTAACCGGTGTTGGGGATGGTTAGGAGAATTTACGGGCGGCCAAACCAAAACGTGGCATCAGTCCATAAAGTCACTAACTTCTGGTCTGAGCCATGTTGGTAGATGCAGACTACTTGGTTGGGATCCGCACAATGGCGTCGGTGTATACACTATCTTTCCTTAATCTATGAAATTAAAATCGCCTCACATCTTTCTTCCTGTACTATATCCTTACATAAAACCTTCCCATTATTAGTTACATCAGTGAGTTAATTGCCTCTATGAATCCAGTGTTCGTCTTGCCGGTGTGTCAACTGACTGACCGAGTCCATACTAGTACTGTGAATATTAGTTGGTAGTCATATAGGCCTTGGTTAAAACTTAATAAGATCAACTATTATATTGGCATTTACTAACTGCCTAATTTTCAAACCGACATCCAGAACATATCATTCGTCATTCTGTGAAGATTTACTAGCTGGAATATACTATAAAATACCACCCCACCTATAACTGTAATTATAAGTGTTCTAGAATACCCAACCTAGAGCTTGACGCTTCTGAAACCATTCATGTTCATCAAGTGATTGTCAAATGGGACTGTCAGAACCCATGGCACTGCATATTAAAACCATTCACAATAGTTCATGTTTCACCAGTATTAACATACCTTACTACGATTAATGCATAGAGATCTCACAACTAAGCAAACTATACTAGGATTAACAAATCAACGACTAATCAGATCTTATCTTTTCGCAAAACATGATTTTCCTCTTCACTTAATCCACCAGCATAGTGTGTGTGCAACTATAGTTTAAAATATGCCAACAGAATACAATATACAATACGGATTGACTTTCTAATGTACATCAATAACATTATAAACAACATGACTTATTGATGAAGTGATTATTTTACCAAGAAAGTATTACTACTACATGCAATAAAAAACATATAAGAAACATATGCACGAAGGCTATAAGAGAAGACAGAATTCAGTATCAGATAAAGCTTATGGATAAATTTATCTCCAATCCGAAAAGTTTATTCCACTATGTAGCCTGTCTTCGTCAAACCAAAAATGGAGTTTCGCAACTGCTAAGTCTCAATGGCCCGACCAATAACGACGGCGAGGCCGCTAACCTTTTGGCTGAACAATACTCTCGGAAATTTCAACCGACCCACATTAACTATAGTGATGACAGCTTCATCTGCAACTTCACAGGACTTTCTGTAGTGAACCTGAGAGCTGACTTAGTGTTCCGGAAACTGCAGCACCCAAGAAAAGGCACTTCTCATGGCCCAGATATAGTTCACTCTGCTGTACTGAGGGAAGCAGTTCCAATCATGTCAACACCGCTTAACGTGGTGTTCTCACACTCGTTCAGCCGAGGCAAACTACCGGAAATTTCGAAGCTGGCTCACATCACACCAATTTTCAAAGGAGGTCGACGCAGAGAAACTTCAGGTTACCGATCGGTGGACCTTCCCTCTTTACCTTCAAAAATTATGGGGTCCCTGATATGCGACGGTATACATGACTATTTACTGTCCTTAAATTTTTTCTCACCCCAACATCATGGTTTCAGGAAGGGCTACTCTTGTATAACTAACCTACTGACTGAGGTGGACAGATGGACAAGCATCCTTGATCGCAAGGGGAAGGCCGATATCATTTACCTTGATTTCTCAAAAGCTTTTGATAGGGTTGACCATATATATCTTATCAATAAGCTCAAACGATTGGGCATCAAACCACCTCTAATTGATTGGCTCACTTCATATCTGAAAAATCGATATTTTAAGGTCAGGATTAACTTCAATTTCTCTCAGGCTGTGGAATGTCCTAGCGGGATTCCACAGAGCTCAGTACTACGACCTCTTCTCTTCTTGATTTATGTGAGTTATCTTCCACAACAGGTACAGTCAGACATTACTTTTTGTTGATTGGAGGCGCTCTTCATTAGGTTTGAATTTGAGTCCTTGAAATGATTTCGTGGCCTGCCGTTGATTGGTACGGCCCAGAACATCGCGACACGCCGAAGTTAGTGCTCCATAAATCCATTTCCAGCTGTTCTTCATAGTGGCTTCCTCTTCTATAAGTACATCTTGTAAAACTTGGAACCTGTTAGTGTGAGTTATCTTGAATTCGACGAGTTTTGTTAGTATGTCGAAGGAAAGCTATACTAAACCTTTTGGATGCTGTTTCTCCAGTTGTCCAGTGCTTCTTTAATTCAGTTTCATCTTGGCCACAGTCAGGTGATAACCTGAAGCTGTTTCAACCGCCTCCCCTGGTTCTCACGTCTTCCACTGACTCGATTTTTTTACTGATGCAAATATGATATACCTGGTTCTCTGTGGTGTGATCCAGTGAGGTCAATGTAGCTTTGTGTATGCGTTTGTCAGGAAATATTGTGCCATCTATAACCATGTTGTTGAATGCACATAGATTTGCGAATTTCTCCCAGTTTTCGTTCGTTCCTTCCAATCCATGTCGTCTCATGACATCTCTATACCCCAAGTTGTTCATTCCGACCTTCGTGTTTAGGTCTCCCATGAGGATAGTCAGGTCTTTTCCTGAGCACGTCTCTATGAGCGCTTACAGCATCTCGTAGAACTGACCTTTATCGTCTTCTCTGTTATCATTGGTTGATACATAACATCGGATAACATTCATTGTGATTTTTCTATGTTTTGAAGTATGCTTTGACAATTCTGAGTTTATGAGATTCCCGTCCTATAAATTCGTTTCGTGCTTCTTTGGACAAGATGAAAGATCCCCTGAATGTGTGGAGCATTTTCTTTTTCATAACCGGAGTTCAGCAGCATCTCTTCCGAATCTATCGTTTTCTGTCCGTCTTTGGCCCAATAAGTTTCCTTTGTTTCGAAAACTGTAAAGTTGTGCTTTCCCATTTCCATAGATATCTGACTGATACTTCTGTTCCCTCACATTTCATCTATCTATGTTGATTGTCGTTCTGATTGTTAGAAGGGTAATCAGTTTCATGACTCGAAAAATTTCGGCTTTCATCATGAGGCTCCATAATTCTTCTGAATGAACATCGTTGAAATCGATCGACAGAGTCTTATTGGTTTAATTGTTTTTGTCCGGTTAACGTCTTTCAGCACGTTTGTGTTCTACAGAATGGAGTTGCCGATCCCACGTCTAACCCTTCACCTATACCCATGCTTAGGAACTGCAGTAACCCCAGAATAACTTTAAACGAAGTTACATGATCTCTATTTTGCTAACATTACTACTTACAAATCCCAAGGGTTTTCACTGAAGCAGAAGTGGGATTCCATCACTTCCGTAACCTCCGATGCAGCCGGAACTAAATGTTTTGTTAGACTATTAAAGATGCAAGATGTCATTAACATATGTAAGGATATCAGCTCGTTTGCAGTACTTAGTAAGTGTGGAATATCTTGAATTCCCAAATATTCTCCCGTTCGTTTTTTGGTGATTGATTGCTGCACTCAAGAGAGAATTTTAACCGTAGATTTCACTTTGCACACTAACCTTTCCTACATAATTATTTTTCACCATACATCTCATAGTACAGTACACGGACGTTCATAGCAGACAGAAATTTGTGACATCAGATGCCTTATCTAAAATTCTTTATGAAACGGAGAACATCAACCAGTATGATGGCCGGCGGGCACACTGACTTCACAAGTTATACTATGTACTACCACCAATTTAATTTAACAATGTATGGAGATAATCTCCTACAAATCATTATATAGCACTCATCTATAAATTAAAGAAATCATTAGAAGTTTCCAGTGCTATCGCCATCAGGCAGTAGATTCTGTAAATTATAGATCCATATCACTTGGAAGTTCGCAAGTGTTTTTATGTGCGATTTTCTCATTTCTCCTCTCAATTAGTAAACTTATGGGATTTAGTACTTTGGTGGTTGCTGACGAACTTGTTTGTTCTACCAGAATTTTTGGACGTGATATAATGTTGACTCGTCATAACATAAATTCTCAGTGTGTATGGTCTGTGTCAAAGTCAGGAAGTTGTTTTCTTAAACCTGACGTTTGCTGTGAAATGGATTTTCTTTTCACTAGGAACCTTTGACATGTCAATAAAATCTTACTAATAGAGTAATGTATGTATGACAAAAAGATGAAAGGGGTCCTCGCAGTAACCAAACCAGCATGGCTAACTCATTTTTTTTCTACAATTTTATACCCTCTCATATCTTTTGATTTGCTTTTAGCCCTTACTTCTTTAAACCATTAGTTATTTTCATAGCAGTGTGATATACTATATGGACATCTAACCCATAAAACAAACTTTTCAACTATCTGATTTGCTTGTAACATGGACCTAGTAGAGACAGTGTATTCCAACTATGGACTTTGATTAAAGCAGTATTCATACTTACCACAAACGTAAGAGAGCCTAACATCACAGAAGGAGGGAGGGTGGCGTTACTGACCAGCAAACATGATGGTGGGGAGATAAATTCAATCCACCCATGTCTGTAGGGCAGAACATTTTGTTTAACTACGGCTCCTTATGGTTTAGTGGGATGTTACGAAGTTATGGTATTGGTGCTGATTTATCACGCAAAATACCTCATTAAATCGTGTTACGAACGTTGAATTGGTTTCACTTCCTACCCAGTAATCCTATTACAAACAAACTAGACAATTCGCGAATATACGAAGCCTACTCAAGACCCTATAATACCTGAAAAAAATAATAATACAAAAAGGGGCTCTAATAGCTTCGATAAAAAAGGAAGACAGCCAATTGCATATCACAATACTGTTTCTAGCACTATATTTTATTTTATAATCACACATAATCCCATACTCTCAGCTCCTTTCCGAATCGCCTCCATTTGTCAGTTGTATGCCCACTCACACCTTGTTAACACTTATTTTCCTTAACCTATTAAAATGCTCTTTCTTAACAAATACCCTAATAAAAGAAAATTAGACTGAGTAATCATACCTTAAACATTTCTTCATGAATATTGACTATTCTGCCTCTCGTCCTTTCTTTTACTTGCTCCTTCTTTCAGCCCCCTTGTGATATGGAACGAAAGATTTCATCCTGCACCATCCTCAAAGCCTTAGACATTCCAAAGGGACATAAGGTTGCGACATTTAGAAGCTCCCATCTTCAATGAACCTAACCTTGACTATCAGTTGCACATTCGCAACGCAACTTTCGTGAAGCGCGCCAACTGTAGTACTGATTAAAACCATCTACATTCATATCTTATAAATTATCAACCCAGCTATGTAATTTACTACAGTGAATATTGTATCATTTGTATCAATTTGATCTTGCCTGTAAACTGGCATGCCTCATGTGACAAACTGTTATTTGAGAATAAAATTATTATTATTATTATTATTATTATAAGAATGAATATCAGCTATTGCCAGATGCTTACGAAGTCTTCATAATAATCCAAAGTGGCACAAAATACACAAACCCAAAATACGGCCATTTGAGATTATTTTGCCCCTTTCGACAGACCAGTAACTCCAACTTACATTCTCTCCTGATTCTATGATCACTTAGTTTGATAGGCTGACTAAAAGCTACCTTATTTTCTAATCTTATGTTGAACGCTGAAGCTTAACTGCCTTTTTCGCATTTCAAATTTATCGATAGGCTTGTCGTTACTTTTACCACAAAGTTTGTTATCTCTTCGGGTGCCCTGCCGAAACTGACAAGAAATAGGTTCAAAATAGCTAAAGAGATCTGAACACACAGCATCCTTTCTATCTAGACGTAAAAATTAAGTGGATATCTGAAGTGGTGAGTCCCTTTTGATAAATTTAGGCAATGTTATAACAAGACGAAGATTATCACAACTATGTAGTAGATTAACGCGATAAATTTCAAACAATCTGATCACGCACATACTTGTTGAGAACATTTATATGTAAAAATAAAAGGTCAAATAGACTGGAAATGGAGGGTAAGAAGGGACAAAGGAAATGAAGAAAATAATATGGAAAACAAATTGAAGCCTTATGACTGTGAATAATAAGCTAATAATACCAGGGTAGTTTTGAGACGAGAACAAAGTGTGTCCGAAAATATAAAGAGGGTTTGAATTTTCGTATGGCTAAGGCCTCAGTAAACCTCAGTACATATCCTTTACACTTTCGTACATCATCACGAAGGCCGTGTTAGGATCAATCTTATGACGTATTTCAACTATGTATTTGTCAGTAAAGGATGATGGACGCTTATCATATATTCTCATTGAGTCATCTGATTAAATAAAAATATCCTTCCCAAAACAAGCACAAATTCTCCGAGCGTCCAAAGTTTCTTTTCTAGGAATATAATTGGACACGAAGACAATGTTAACTGAGTTTGGAACAAGGTTTAGAGAAGTATATTGAGTAAATGATTTAGAGTAATGTATCTCAATATTTACAGTGTTAATCCATTACGTGAGACGCATGGCACTTGAAGCATTCAACGAAATTATCGACCATATTAGCTATGCTAGATAAATACTATCTGGATCGGATATGTGCCCGGTAATATACCAGATAAATTATCTTTCACGACGACTCCTCAGCATCAGAGTTATACGTTACGATAACTTTGGCTACTATTAAGATGTATCATCCTCGGACTGTTATGCGAATATCCAATAAATATTTTGATGAAAATGATTCGCTATTGTCAAATTTTGACGTTTCCGAATCCTATTCATATTTTTTGGTAGTTCAACAATCTAAAACTACCAGGAGACAAATCAAGACACAGGTCCTAATGCTTTATGATCAGAATAAAATTGGTTACAAATCTCCGCAAATAAACGTTATGAATGAACTATATATGTATATATAAGCGTTAGGCTACAGAATCTCGCAGGCTTCAGTCAAATGTCACCTCTCTTTCTAAAAAGGGCAGTGATTTCTTTGTTGCCGTGAATTAACTTTGCTTTTGTGTATTTATTACATCAGCAGCAGTGGTTGAACTGTGTGCCTTACATCAACCCTTACCTATTTATTTCGCTAATAACACCGTTTGTGTTGCACGACCGTTAAGGTAGCCACGGTACCTGGATTTGATGACGGGGTAATCTACTGTAGGCACTAACCGTGAGGTTTGACTTGGATGTTAGCTGTTTGGTCACGCGAGTGGGTCACTTATTATTCAACGCAGATCATCTGCGTTGAGAATCAGCATTGCGTTTTTGTCGATTTTCTATCACCTTCGATCTGTTTGCAATTATCGGCCGTACCTATAAATGTGATCAGTCAATTTGGTTTTTTCCTGTGGAGGAAGGAATGCAGTGTGATTAGTGCAAAAAGTGGTTCCACTAGGTATATACGCCTTTAAATCCCACCACATACAACTTCTATTTGTTTCGTATGATTCGATGTTACAGTAAGGCCGTTTGGTTGACAAGTCTTTGATAGATTCTCATGTCGATTGACAGATTACACCACCAAGGTCTCAAAGGGAAACATCTTTTAGCCGTAGCGCAACTAGAAAAAGCTTGATTTCAGCGAACATTATTGTGAGTAGTTTGCTACAATCCGTCACCTTTGATCTAAAAACGACTAAAGAAAATTCTCAGTAGTTAATACACAGGAAATGGCAACATAATCAAGAGCCGTAAACACAGCATTCAAAAAAGTTAAATTCATTCGTAGCCTAATTTTATGTAATTCAGAAAGGTCAAAGGAAAATGACTCTGGTAAATTGCATTAACATGGTCAGCAGTTATTGGAATCCTTCATCAGAAATGTGATGCCAGAAGAGGTTAGTGAAGTACATATAACTAAAATGTATATGATATAATATAGTAATATATTTCTGCAGGGGCATGTACATCTACAAATTACAATATTTATCGGTTCGCAGTATGCATTCCAAGCAGGGTTGTTACATAAATATAATCTATAAAAGTGAATATCAGTTCATCCCTTTAGATATACTGATTAGTCTTCAAAATATTTTCCAAAGTGGCATCGCATATGCGTTACACACCAGATCTAATCTCGGCACGAATTTGTTAGGATTTTGGTCGTGCTAAGTATTTATGCAATGCAACTTTTTAAGTTTATATTTGTTTTAAAGTAGACTTGTAGAGCGATTGGTGTGGACTAGGACCTAGGGAAAACACTTACGTCTGGTCTGTTCCACACGTCAGAAGTTACATATCTGTTCCCCCAGAGCAAGATTCTGAAAAAAAAACCGAGGAGCAGCAAGGCTCTTAGATATGAACGATAAACAATACTTAACATTTTGTAGTGGAACAGACAGATATATTATTAGATTAAATTCATACTAGCTCTTGTGGCTAAAGTCAAATGTGATCAGAGTCTCCAGATGAGAGAATGCAGTAATATAGAACGGTGGTTTGTGATATTTACCAGGATGGAGTAAGTTCAAATGAAGGAAGGGAAGTCAGAGTTGGAATAAGGAAGGCTGTTTATTAGGACAGAAAGTGTATATAGCGAGTACAGTGTTAAGAAAACTAATAACTGTCTTTTACCATCTGATATTTTTCCATCCGATGCCTGCCACACAGTCTTAATGTAAATGTCCGAGTTAGCATGTTATAGGCTGTCTTAGTAGAATAGCTAACCCAGCATAAAATTAGAAACATGGGTTTGAATGGTGAGCGTAGGAGAAAAACCTCAATATAACAGATTGATATGAGACTTGGTCGGTGGATTGGAGGCATGACCGAACTAAAAAGAATCTTCAAGTTAGTACTGAGAAATTACCTGAGAAGTGAGTTAATACCAAACAAAGAATACAAGACTCGTAATTCGAACATTCGTCTACAGCCAGATTGGCCAATTGACAATATGAAAGAAGCTCTCACTGAGTTGAATATGGAGAGCCAAATGGCGAAGCAAACCCTTAGATTTGTAACGGTAAATAAATCCCTGAAAAAATATTTCTATAAGCCTTCAAAATTAATGCTGTTCTTATTAATTTAACTGGATACCCCTGGTTGAAGACGTTCGGCCGCATATTCGCATCAGATCACGAGCGGGTACGCCGTGCTACGCATCCCTTGTAACTGTCAGCCAGCTTAGACCGAATGATTCCCACATATTGAAAGCCTTCCAAATATATCTTCGAATCACTTCATCTACGGTTTCTGATTTGAATAGGTTGTTATCATTTGATAAAAATGTGTTACGAGTAAAGGTGTTGTCAAATTTCAAATTCATGTGGCATCTTTAGATCCAGGGTTTTTAAATAATCAGGCCCTTGAACTCAATGCTTCAGAGACCTGAATGAGTAGAACGAGTGAATCCAAAAATACCATTATTATGTGCCACACAAACGCTTGCAGTTTTAGAAATAAAACCTCTGAGTTAGACTTGATGATAGATGAACCAATTACCGATATGATTTTCGTCACATAAAGGTGGTTAACCAAAGATGCATACCATTCTCTAAACATGTCTAAATAATATCAAACTCTTAGTTTCGTTCCCCTTTTTCTTCTTTGAAGTTTTATGAAATGTGTCTCCCTAACTGTATGTCCCTTCTTAATTTTTACTTGAAGTAGACAGACAACTCACTGGATTATATATACTACCATAGGGCCAGTGAAATTCAACTGAGCCCTAGTCAAATCATTCTGCAGTTGGATCATTGATTATCGAACAAACATCGATACTTGTCAAGGTCAAGGACAGCCAACGCGCATCAGTTAATCGTACGCCATGGACTGGCCGATGCAGCGGTGGTCTTACCTTCGCTTGTATCTACTTTAACTAATATATTTCTGTAATAACTTCCTCTATGTTGTACATTATTCAAAGCATCTATGGTACCTTGATACGGCAATCGGGTAGTCCATGTATGGTGCTGGCCACGAGGCGTGTCTTCGACGTTAGCTGGTTCGTTACATCATTCCCGTCTAACTGGAGTAGGCCTCCAATCATTTCGACATAGTTCATCTACGTTGGTGATCTACACTACTCAACTATAGTTGGCCACAAAGACTGCTCATTACTATTCTAAAGCACTGCCAAGAGAACCTAGCATTTTTTCTACTACTGCCAGTGGCCTAGCATCTATGGGCCTGTAAACCTTCAACCGGTTAGGTTGGCAAACAAAACCATCAGCGTCAAGTTAACTGTTACATTACTACTCTTTTATTGGCGTTTCTGAACACTTTACTCTCCCCTGATGCACCTTTGATTCCATTGAACAAACTACTAGGTTCTAACTTCGTCATTACCTCCTCCAAATGAACCCGTTCCACCTTGTTACACGTTACAACACATTGTTCTTTGTCACTATATTCTCTTATCTGAAGACTGTTTAACCACATTTTAGCCTAGTTATTGAAGCTAGTATGAGTTTTATCTACTAATTTACCATACTTTTGTTTGTTCCACTATAAACCATTTAGCGTTGTTAAGAGTTTATATCCGAATCCACTCCTGGTAATTAGGTTCTTTTTTTCCGCCGTCATGTTTTCCGGATCTTACCCGTAAACCAATGTTCAAAATTATTAATCATGCCTGAAAAATGGCATGTGTCTGTTCTGTCTAGAATATAATATCACTATTATATAACTGACGAAGCTCTTCAACTAATTGCCAACCTCTGGCCTGATAAGACATTGGGTCCTGGTGGGTTGCGTCCACGACGGCTATAAACTCTCACAGATTTTATTTCAGGACTACTCACAATGTTGTTCCCAGGAATTGGAGAAATGCCATAGTTATTTCTATATTTAAATGTAGACAGAGATAGATCGTGTCTAACAACCGGCCTCACAGTCTAACCACTATTGTAGTTACGTTACTTGAAGATGTAAATCGGATTAAATTACTAGGTTACATTAAACCATACAGTATGTTCAAATGGTTGTGGACAGAAAAGAAGAGACTTTACCTTAACGGGCTTCCGTGTCTAGTAGCAGTGGATCACCAATACCTCTGTAGAATTATGGTCTGCTATGATATTAGTACTGCTCAAATAATAGACCTAATCCTAAATTTGTAGATTTGTCATGATATAACTGCCTAATCTATAAGATCTTACGTGGAAGTCACACCATCGACTACACCAACTCACTGGATCGTATCAATTACCAATACATAATGTAGAACAAGGTTAGGCTAGAGAAAGAACAATATATTTAATATGAATAGAAGATATAAGATAACATTCAGCAGAGACCACGCCTGCATGGCCGAGCCATGCCACTCGATCAACTCCGGTCCATTCAACTCCTTATTCACGCCTTCTCCATCGTTAGGTATTTCTCTGCGTTAAATATTGAGTATCTATTTTCTGAGTAGTCTTGTGTTCAGCTTTGAGGATTGTGTGGTCATGGTCCAATGCCACTACACCTCCAGGCAGGGACACGAAGTGCGCCCACTCCTGAGCAGCACGAGTTTGTAATAAGAATTTGTGCATGAACCGATAGAGGACGGGACAACTTCACGAGATAACGGTTTATCTTTTGGTGTGCTATTCATAGATCTTAGAAAAGCATTTGATAAGGTTTCTTACTTAGGTCTTATGAAGGGGCTCCTAAATTTAGGGATGAAAGGTGCTTACAAGAATGAATAAGAAACCCCCTCCGTGGTAAAAGACAAAATGCCATGGTAAGCAGGACGCCTTCCGAATGGGAGCCGGTCAAGGGCGGTGTACCCCGTGGCACCATTGCGGGTCCCCCATTTATCTTGTTAATGTCGGCGAACGACATGACTACTTAGGTCTTCGACATTACCGTTTACAGATGTAAAAATCTAGAGAACAATAAGAAGCAAGGCTGTGCACTTCGATCTGCTAGCTAACATATAAGAACTCGTTAGATGAACCCAATTTTACGTCCAATATAAATTTGTTTAACCGTATCAGGTACAAGAGATTCTAAAAAACGCACGCATATGATTAGTATACATTGTATCGCTTGTCATAGTAGTCCAGACGGTGTCTGAATCCAAATTAAAGTTTGCAATCAAATAATCATTCAAGACACTGCCATAGAGAAAGCGCCGGTCGACGACGAATGTTCTGTTTATCTCATTGGTAATTCAGTACTCATAGTGGCATCATTATTATAATTCAACTGGATATTAAACATGTTATCAAACTTTGTGATACTATTATTTGTATTGCCGTTAATTAAACACAAGCTTTAAAAATAGCAGAAATATGAGATTCACTGTCTATTTGAGACTTTCGAGTGGAGATGGCAAATGTTTCCTTTGCATATGTGTTCAGAATACTTCGGTTCCACTGAGCTTACTCGGTATATGGCGAAAGGTAACTAAAAACAATGTTACAATAATTTAATTTCTGATGCTGTTAAATTTGTCTGCACAAAGTCTTTTACTCTGTGATAAAGATTTATTGGAAAAATTGTATTACTAAAAAGGATTTTGATATGACGCACTCATATATATATATATATATATATATATATATATATATATATATGGTCTGGTGAACAATTAAAAGAGCCAAAATAAAGATTACAGTAAGGTTTGCTGCACATTTACAAGGGTTTTGCGAGTATTTCTCATGATGATTTTCAAACGACCTAAACTGGTATATTCTATAGAAGAACATCATCGACCTGTGGGAAAAACATCTAAGTTTAAATTGGCTGAAAGTGCGGATAAAAATCGTTTAACTTTCATCACTAACAGTCAACTTTCAGTGCTTTACTGATGGATCAATCAGCCTCATGGATCTCACTCTTTTTGTGTTAGCGTATGATTATGTTGAAGACAGTAGATCACCAAAGTAAGCAATCTGTGTGGATGATCGTGGGCCTATTCAAATTGGGCAGAAGCGGTGTGATATCCTAGCCTACCTTGAAGTCAAACCTTGCGGTTACCACCTAAAGTGGGTCACCCTTTAGTTAAACACAGGCACTGTGACCACTTTGATGACTGTATAGTACAAACATACTGTATTGCAGAAAAGCATTGGTAAGAACAGATACAAGAAACATAATGTGACCATTGTCGTACGCGCTTATCCGTAAGATCCGATTCGTTGATGCGTGTTGCTTGTCTTTGTCCGTGACGAAGGTTGGTAGATTGTTCGACATTCAGTGACGTTCCACTAGCCCCTGCAAGACTTTTTTGATAACGTTTATCTTGAGCGTATGAAGTACTTAACATGCTACAGAAATATTTTGCTAGAATTTGATAATATTATGCAAACTCACACAAGCTTTCGCTCTCAAATTATGGCCGATAAAGCTCATATTTATGTGAACAGCTTAAAGATAAATGTTATTGTGAGGTGACTCACTTGCAACTCAACAGATAAGCGATGGCTAGTAGTGTCCAGATTTACAGAATTCATTCATACCCTTCACTCCGAACCAATCACAATACATATTTGATGCTGTTCATGAAGTAAAGTAATTAAGTTTTGGTGAGCTTATACCATCCTGATTACTTAAAAATTGTAGATGGTTTTTAAAAAGTCAGTTTGTCAAATAATCTTATTTATTATTTTGTATCATGTATAGATTGTTATAAAAGCTTTAACTGTAATTTTATGTGATTTATAATGGTTGAAAAGTTACATTTGGAATGGCCTTGTTATCCAACTTCATTGTTATTATTCTAATTCATTTTTTTCATCATGGGATAAGATTTATTTAGTTTAAATAAACGTTTTAAACAGAGATACTCGTATTCCGTGAGATAAAAAGTTATTTAGTGTCACACGCTTTACTTTTTGTCTTTGACCATTTCACATGGAATTTGCTTTGAGTGAAAAATTTAAAACAAGATTCTAAACGAAACCAAAAATCATAATAAGGAAGAGGGTACAAAGTCCGGTGTTGAATGCCGTTACTTTTGATGAGTACCGATTTGTCTTTTCAACACAAAAATGCATTAGTATTAGTTATGTTTTGTATTATTCGTTGTTTCTCTTATTAGTTCTAGAAATAATCATAACCTAATCCCTAAAATCAAATAAAATCAACGAAGTTATTGATTCTAGTAATAAAACTTCGGTGATATTTATCCCCACTTTAACTTCACTAACTCAAAACTTTTAATTGTTCACGAGTGATTGTATTGAAATATGAAAATTTAAATAGTTTTCACTTGATGGTTGTCATCAAAATAAAATGAATTTACTCTATTTTGTAGAACGCTTTTACCTGTTTTTGTTCAATTCTATCAAAAAACAAGTTTTGTAGGGTACTATTTACTGATTCCGGCATCAAAATGTAAGGATCTTGTTGCTTTGCATGGTTGGTCTGAAAATAAAATATTCACTTCAGTAATGCTTAAAAGTATCCTGTAAAACCTTGTGAAATATCCTTTTCGTTTGATTTTACCATGACTTATAAAGTCTGTAAGACATATGAATGACCTTAAATCACCTTCCTTTTGTTCCTGATATCCACTATTCGCTCAGACATTTTATTTGTGACAAAACTAATTTAGTTTGAGTAAAACTTTATGTAATCAACCGTGTTTTTTAACATCTTTAAAAACCTGCAACGTGGCAATAAAATATGAATTTGAAAGAGCAATAACTCAATTTCTCTTACAAACTAAACAATGCATATCAGCGTGGCTATAGTCTAAAAATATTTTGTGTTTCCTCAAAATAAGCTCACAGACATAAACTGTTTTGCCTTAATGGTCAAAAGTAAGATAATCAGCATTCAACAATATACTGACTTTGAAATCTGATTTGAAGTCTATGTCTTTTTGTAAGCATTTTGTTTTTGTTGACGAATACCTTTCAGATTGGAGAAGCTGAGTTTATTTGTACAGTTAATCCAGGGGAAAAAATGACAGTGGTACTGGAATCAGACTATTTACGTGTAGAAGCTCATTTAGGAGAGACAAAACTCCATCACATTGAGGTACCCGAAGATGATCAGTCGGTAGCTAAAACAATAAAATGCCAAATGCTGCAAATGGCAGAAATAAACAACTCACCTTTTGGAAAACTTATTATTGGGAAATATGCCAGTAACTCTATCTTCCAAACAATTTTTGAAATCAAACTGGATCTGGTAAGATTATTACTCTTGTAATCTTTGTATATTAGATAGAGTTACATTTGTTCTGAACAGGTTTCATCCTAATACCTGTGGATACTTAAAAATCTCTATTCTCCCTACGGATAGTTAATTATTACTTCAGTTACTTGCATTCATAGCCTATGGACCTTTTTCTTCATATTCCATGAATATCAATATTCATTGCTGGGGTAGTTGGAACATACGCTACGTTTCGCCAGTCACCACCCGCCTAGACGAGAGGTGTTTTCTGGTGAGGAAAGTGGTGAGAAGTGTTTGCAGTGTAGCGTTAGTTCATAAAATCACTGACTGTTAGTTTTAACCATGCTGGCACATAAGTATCACCTGGCTAGTCTGCATGGTGACCACGAACAGTGACTGAAGACAGGGTAATGTGGTTTAAAATCATTTAAAATATTCCAGGTCCATTCAATCCATATCTCCATCCAGATCTTGAATTCTTGCATTACTTAATATATACCATTCCACTCTATCTTTTTGAACTTAGTTCTTGATCCCCACTATTTTTCAATTATATTTTTGCCACGTAGTTTTGATTACTTTCACCACCAAATTCGGTTATTTTATCTTGTCATAGTAGCCTGATATGGCAACTTGAGCCAACACGTATCCGTGCCATAATTTACGTCAGTGATGGTTAAATGATTGACTGACTACCTGTAGCACTGTGTTATGCATTATACCCTTACACATACGTGCCTTTAAGCCGACTGTGCTTGTAAATCGTTTTTACTTTATAACAAGGAGATAAAAATAAACATGTGTTTAAATGAATTTATCTCATCTGTACATATCATTAGGACTAAATAATCTGTTTGGAAGCCAGTATTTAAAGACTCAGGAGCTACGTAGTTTGGTTTCTAGTCTATGGCTCAACTAAATATACTTAATGAGCAAAACTTGCTATCATAGCTGGCGCTGAATTGTGTTGAAACCATTTGTTGACAGCAAAAAAATCTGAGTTCGTATGACATAAAATATAAAGGCTCAGCCCACATTGAACAAACAGCTAGCCCCTATTTTTACTGTAGTTTGGCTATTTAGTAATTTGCATATGTTCACTGGCTTTATGAGATGAACTGATGAATACTTAATAAGAATGTACATTTTCAAATGGTTTCTTACTGATATGCTTACCATTTTTCCACTATTTCACTTGTATTTTTCTTCAAAGCAGAATTTTGAACGCTCTTTTTTAAAAAGAGGAAGTTTGTGGACTGTAGAAAGCCTCTATGACCTGGCATGTAAGTTATTACTCGCAAATTAAAAATAAGAATACTTTAATTGATAGTTATTTCGTCATGATTTAGGATTACAGTAAAAGCTTTACGATAGTTTGCAGGTTTTGGTTGCAAATATTGAAAAAAAAACAAGGGAAGAACTGTCTATTATTTTACCATTTCCAACTATTCTTTACTCAATGTTAGCATTTTAAAAAATGATCTGAAAACACATTTATTCAAACTGAATCAGGTGTATGCTCCAAAACAATCGCATTTGATTTAATTGTTCGTTTTTTCATGAAAAATAATAAGTGGTAACAGAGAATGTCGGTGATGATTCAAACAAAACTAGAAACAATACATAATTACAAGCAAACAACATACAATACAATATCACTGTTTTCTGATCACAGATTTCTTGAGACGTGTTTAAGTATTCTTTTAGATATTTGTTCTTCAGTTTTATGTGTTAAACACTAAACAATCAACCTACCAGTACAATTTTTGAGTTACCGATTCGTGATTTCAATAGTTTTATTATGCAGTCAGATTATGCTTTGTGTATTTGTCGTCTGTTGTTAGTTTATAGAGGTGTTACAATTTGATTCTAAATTATATATATATATATATATATATATATATATATATATATATATATATATATATATATATATATATATATAGTGCTTCTTTAATTGATATCAACAATTGTTATAAATTATCTTTAAATTGTACGTAAATCTTACTACTACAAGTCCTGAGAATAAAACTATTCTTTAATTTCTCTTTGGATGTCACATAGTACTGTACGGATACTTCCATTCACCATTCAGATGGCATCGTTTTGCAGAGTTACTTGGTTTTACTTCAAAGGAAATCCATGAAATAAATGAAACACTCTCACGATTTGAATACTATGATGATGATTCAACTGTATCACAATCAAGTTTAATGACACCTCGAAGAATATTTTGCTTGCTACTATCTAAGTTTCAAAAGCTTGGTGGATGCTTATCTCAAGTTGCAAGTATCCTTCATTCAGCCTCACGAGATAAAAATAAGATTCCTGATAATCTATCACAATCGAACAAATACTTTGAAGATTTTAAAATGTTTTCAGATTGTTATCACCATAATCATCCAATGTCTGACACATACTTTAATAGTGAGGAGTCCTCTGTTTCGGAGCGAATTTGTCAGTCTCAAAGTGAGTCGACTATTTTCTTTATTCGTAGTTGAATCAATGTAAAATTATATGCAGTAATTATATCGTTCATGGGTATTTTGTATTTTTCGTGTCGACAAGGAAACATAACTATATGCGTAAATATCAGCTGACCTAAATTGGTCTAAGTGTTACCTAGATATGGCTTATCAACCCAGAATTACTATTCGGTAGAGTCTACATTATTGTCGTAATACAGATTTAAAGACTTAAGGTGACATGACAGATATATCCATTCCTTATCATGACATTTAATAGTATGTCGTGCATTTCATATATATAACCTATTGCTATCTGTGTTGTTTTGGTTTCGTTTTGCCTTTTAGTTCAGTAATTTTCTCACTTACTATGCATATTAATAAATGTAGTAAATCGGCTTTATATATATGTAAATCAAAGCATACACTCCTTATCGACTATTTGATTAACTGCGAACTGTCTGTTTTTCCATGTTCTTTTTTTGTTCATATTAATCTTATGATTGATGCAAATTCAAAGTAAATTAAATGATACTTAATAAGTAATCATCAAGTTTTAACATGTTAATTTTTCATATATATATGCAGGAGATTCATGAGAAGAAAAATAAGTTACTGTACAACGCAATAGAATATATATGATTCTGTTTACTTGATCGAACCACGTGATCATAGAGAACTATAGTTTATAGGAACTGTTAATAGTATCATCATTATTACACTGGGTATTATTATTGTTTTCATTATTGTTAACGTTAGAGCTAAACAGGTTTCCACTTGTTGAAAGGTCATTTATGGCAGTGATATATCTTGTTATTTTTTCTATCACGTGTTGAACAGCTACATACATTAATCATTCATCTCTTCAAAGCATTCATTATTATTATTATTATTATTATTATTATTATTATTATTATCATTATTATTACTATTGTTAGTGTGATATTTCACTTGCTTATAATAATCTAAATAATTCTAATTTCATACACCAACTCATAATAGAAATGTTGTAGTAATTTTGAAGTATGCCAAATTCAATAATACAAATATTCCTGGATTAATTTTTCTAAACAAGTTTTAAAAAAATATAAACATGTTGTATCCATGTTAGTGATTGCCATATTTATTCAATTCGTTTACTTTAATACTAATTAATAAGTCATTAATTATTTTGTATTGTGTTTTTATTCTTTTTTTCTTATTTTTTATTAATCAAAAAGAAAAAAAATAATAAAGCAGTCAAATTTATGTTTGTTTACTCACATGAAACATATAACTATTCATATAATTTATACAATATGTTCTATATAAAACACAATCTTATTTCTAAGCTTTATTCATTTCAATAATGACATGTAAACATATGTTCATTCTACAATGAATAAATGAAATGGGATTGGTTAAAAATTTCATATTGTTAGTTATAAATGACTCATCATGTTTATATAAAAAAAGATTTCGTTTAAATAATTAAACAAGATCCCGCCTCGCAGGATTCGAACCCAGGACCTATCAGTCTGAAGCGCGAGCGCTTAAACACTAGACCACTGAACTGGCCTGCATTCAACGATGTTAATGTTTAACTTCAACTAATTCACGAAATTGAGCGATACATTCACCATTGTCATCAGTGAGTTACTATTTCACAAGAGACCTGGTTGAACTCCACTGGTCACTACTTCTCACTAGAACTCTAGGATATACTTCTTGAAGCCAGTCACTAGTGAGTATATGTTTATTAATATCAGAAGGGGTTTTGTGGATATTATAGTAATTTCAATAGTTGAGATCATGAGTCAGTTCGAGTCTTGCGAGACGGGATCGTGTATGCGCACTGCTGAGGAGTCCCACAACAGGACAAAATGGCCGTCCAGTGCTTCCAGGTTTTCCATAGTGGTCTAGCTTCAACTGACTCATGATTTCAACCATTAAAATTACTATAATATCCACAAAACCTTTTCTGATATTAAATAATTATCGTTTATTATTATAAATATGATATTACTGAAAATAAATATAGGAATATATAATGTGATGTAAAAAGGTGAAATTCAACTCCTCAATTAATCAAAGATTCTACTTATACTATAAGGTATATAGTACAACTTTTGGCAGAAAATTTTTGATAATAATAAATCATTTATTCTCTATGACGATAGTCGTTACTATTATTAAATGATTATCATTAAACCGTTTTCCAGAAGACTTGGGGAATATAGGATATCAAGTAAATTTGGGTTCCAGTATTGATCAGCCAATTCACATAACTATAAAACAAGGAATCAGTATTCATTTTACTTGATTCAGTCAGTAATGGTCATTTTTGTGTGAACGAAGTATCAGGAGTAACTCTCTACACAAATTGCGGTTTTACGGTATCCAATTCACGGTAGTTTTACAGTGGGGAAACAAGTTAACAGTGTGGATAGATGGATCACAACTGGGTCGAACAACCGTATCATTATTGTCATGAAGCACAATGTTCCTGGCTCAGATTCCTTATTAAATCCTGGATGTTCGTTACCAAATAGTTCAAAACAAAGGCTGAACATCTGTCTCACACAGTTGGATGTCGACTCAGTTGTTTAGAGGCTAAGCATTCGCGCACGGGATCGAAGGTGTCGGGTTCGGGTCCCAAGTGCAGGATCCTGGGTGTGCACCGCTGAGGAGTTCCATAATAAAACGATAGTGGTCTAACTTATATCGCTATATGATTACAGTGAAAATCTCCACAACCTCTCATTGGCACTCCCTGAATTTCAATGTTCCTTCAGTTGACATCAGTCGATGATGAAATCAAACTGAAGTTGAATTTCTATGGTATATTACCAGAACATAACAATTTAAAAGTGATGCAATTTGGTAACAAATCCAATAACATGTACCAGAGTATGAATCATACAATTTTTCACCTTCATTAGGGTATATGTGAATCTGTTTTCGACATTAGTACCTACTGGTTATAAGTCTGTTGTTTAAGCCACTAAGATCCAATCATTATAAATATAGATGATACTTATCTAATCAGCTGGAATTGTTAACTTTTGAACTACAATACGGTTTTATTTTTATATTTTAACTGTGTTGATCCTAACTTTTGATTCTTCGATCACATTAAATCCATTTAAATTGTATTTGACATAATTTCCTCTCATTTATCTTAAAGTCGACTGACTGATTGAGTTCGTAAGATTAATGTATTCATCATGGAGTACTAATCTAGTTTCGTTAAATACTATACAATATAACTCTTCTGTTCCAATGTGATAAATTAATTGACAGCGGTTATTTTGTTATAATCAGTACAAAGAAATTATGTCATAAATTTTCATGTTTTTTGCACATATCAAAATAATTTTTTATATCATTGTAAACAAGCATAATTACTGTTCTTGTCACGTATAATTTTAGTAATAATATCAATTATTAGTGCTTAGGTTACGTAATCCGTTAACATCTGTCTAATCTTTAAATGTTTCTCATTCTCATCTTACATGCTATATATATACATATATATATACATAACATATACACATACAAACATAACATAACATAAATGTCTCTTAGTTGTGTTGACAACTCAACTTATTTACCAAAACACTGACCTGATTTTTATTCCATTTCATTAAATTTTTAGTTGCTCATTGAATTTGTATTAAACTGATAAAATAACATATAATCGACTATAAACATAATTTGAACGTTTCATTTAACCAGTAATGTTAATCTTTACTTTAACAAATTCTGATGAATTGATTCAGTATCTATGTAAGTGAGTAAACCTGCAGGTTAACTTCAAAGTTATTATTTAGATTCAATGTTCATAAACAATGTTTTATCTTGAAAAAATCTATAGTAAACTTCTATTGAGTTCTAGTTTGATTACATTGAAATTTTTAATATCATAACAGCTATGTGACAATATGTGTTCTAGTTTGTTCTTGACAATAATATTTATTTGTTATTTTAAGTTGGTGAATAATTAATTCTATAAAATACCTATTATTCTAAATGTATCCGTTCAAATCCAACCATATGATGTGTAGGTCAGTTAATCATTCAACCGGTCATTATTATAGCCAATGGAAATAATTGAGTAGTAGCCAAAATTATGTTGTTTGTTTCTAATTAATGGTCAAATTTTATGAATCAAGTTGCAATGTTAAAGTGTGGACTCGATGTCATAGGGAACATAGTGTTGATGTTTAGTTGTTGGAATGATGAGTAATGGTTTTATATGATATTCACTTCATCGTGATCTTTGTTTTGCAGTTGTTGTACTTCTCTTTCTACTCAGTTGTCTGGATTTAGAAAAAGGACTTTGAAGACAATTTAAGCATGGTGTCAAAAATTAAGGTTTTAATAGGAGATATAAAGATACTGTTAAAGTGTAAATGGAGTTGTAGATACTCTAACTAACTCCTCAAACGTCTAAAATGAGTGAACTCGGAGAGAATCAGCTTCCTCATGACCGTACATACATCCCTCCAAAGAGTGTTAGCTAATACGAAACCTAGGTCAAACGTTTCCTACAAACCACCTGCTACCATCTTACATAAGAACACCGAGTTACCTCTTTATCCAAAAGTCAGAGCTTTCAGTTAGTTTCTAATTTATGTAAATTTGGGATAAAAATATCTTCAAGCTTGGAGTCTTAATTTTAGAGAAAACCAGCCTGATGCCACAAATATCTAGCCTAAAGAGTTTGATAATTCATACTGAGTGTTACATGTGTGCTTAGTTTCATTTAACCTGTAGAATTATGTTTCTATATGAAAGAGCAAAAGCGTTTTTGACTCACTTCTAACCGCTAATAAATGATGTTTAATTCAATAATGCTGTATGGTGTGATTCTTGTGAAGAAAAGAAGACGGAGTTCGGTTAAGCTTATCAATTCCTAAATCCATGAGAAGTGTGTTAAGACTAATGCGACGTAATATTACGATAACTGACTGTGTTAATCTAGGTAGCTTCTAATTGTTATCTAGTCATCGATATATAATTTCCGTTCTCTTTTAAAAAAATGTCATAATGTTCTAATTCTAACTGTTTTCCCGCTTTAATTCTGTTCTATTATCGCAGAAATAACTCATGGTATCTGTCATCTGAACCAATCGAATCAGAATATAACTTTTCCTACTACTGAACAATATAATCATGTTGAAACACAATATGCAAGTGGAGACGATCATTATCAGCCTAAACAAATTATGAATGAATCAAAAAGAAAGATATTTAGAAATGGTAGTCTAGATAGAATGATAAGCTTGAAAAAACCATGGTCAAGACATGTTAGACGAAGAAATAGCTTGCCCACGACTGGTCAATCAAATGATCCTGATCACATTACTACACTACCCACTTTTAAACTGGCAAAAGAGTTTGATAATTTTGTAGAATTTGGTACACCTATTAAACGTGCCTCGTCTTATCTGAATTCAGATGAAGAAATATCTCAAATTACACCACATAAAAAACAATGTACAAATAATAATAATAATATTGAAATCCGACAACAAAAGTATGAATCTATTCGTAAACCTAAAATTGTAACAAAACGTCGAGTTGATAAGAATTTACTTCGACAGCGTAGATCAAATCAAGCCTTACTACCTAATTTATGGCATCCTTCGATATCTTCAACAACGGACAAAACAACTGAACATATATTAAATGTTGTACAGGCAAAAATCGAAGAAACCAAACGAGAAACTGAAGCAATTCACAAGAATGTCATATCATTTTTGGAAAAAATACAATCTCCTGTTAAAAATATACCAAATTTCACTGGATGTGATCAGAAAACCAAAGAAACCAATTCGTTATTTCTTTTTTCAGATAGATCTATTCAAGATAATGATATATGGAATATTATTCACTTATGTAATAGTACTAATGCACCGAATTGGAAAATCTGGCTCAAAATATGTCATCCTACTTATAATGAACTGAATTCCTTCGATCAAAACTGGTCGAAAGTTTTGAAATTTAGTAAAATTGATCCACGTTACACGTCTTACCTTATTTTATTAAACTGGATAGAAATTAATTCGAATCCTAAAACGAACATTAAACCAACTTACATGAATTTATTTAAACAATTGATTGATGAAGGTTATAATGAGTTTGTGATTTTATGTAAACAAAAGTTTTTCAATAATTATTCACGTAAACGAAATTTTATTAGTTAATTCATTTTCTCTTTTACTTATCTTGTAAATGAACATTTCCTGTGATATTTATCTTGTTAATTTTAACCAACCATTCTTTTATCTACATAATAATTATTTACTACTTAATAGTAGTATATCTGCATATATGTATTAAACTTCATTTTTGTACAAGATTTTGTAAATAGATCAATTTTTTTTTACCGCGAACGTTTGTCTTAGCATCGCTTGCTAATCTTTGTAAATATTGCTAATATATATACAAAAGTATGAACTCACCACTCAGCTACTTTAGTTCCGTGTACAGTAAACCATTAACCTGTTCTTGTTAGTTGATAGATTAGTATTAGACACTGATTTGTATTACTTTTGTAACAAATCAATTGATAGTACATACAATCAGTTCAGAGTTTCTGTCGAAATCCTAAACCTTAAATAATAGTAAAAAATTGCAATAGCTACCTTCTGTGAAACAAGTAAAGATTTTGGTATATATATATCACTTAATGTATAGCTTATTTACGCATTTCACCATTGTATAAATGGATTGAATCTTAGTGACGTACATTAGATTGCACACGGTCAATTGTTTAAAGAACAAATACAAATCACCCTTTTTACCACTGGATTTTTGGCTAAAACTATGTGTTCATACTCTATGGGTAAAGAACGATTAAACTTATCATGTCGTAATTAATCGTTCACTTACCGTTTTATGATATTTTAATCCGATAAATTCGTTTATCAAATATTATAAAATGAATTGAAATTTCGATATAAGAAGAGGTTATTCTCTGAGCAATGTAATATTTCACTGTTGATCAAAGTGTCATTCTCCACACAACTATACATTATTAGGTATTTATTCTCAAAAACGGCTATAATTCATTAGAAGTCATTCTGGAATTGAGCACACATAACACTTCAGTAATATAAAGTTTTAAGATGTAACCTCACCGTTCGTTACTAAGCTAAAAAAGCTATAGCATTTGAGTTCACTCTTACTTACTTACATTACTTACGCCTGTTACTCCCAATGGAGCATAGGCCGCCGACCAGCATTCTCCAACCCACTCTGTCCTAAGCCTTCCTTTCTAGTTCCATCCAATTCTTGTTCATTTTTCTCATGTCTATTTTCATTTCTCGGCGTAATGTGTTCTTTGGTCTTCCTCTTTTCCTTTGGCCTTCAGGATTCCATGTGAGGGCTTGCGTTGTGACACAGTTGGGTGCTTTCGTCAATGTGTGTCCTATCCACTTCCAGCGCTTCTTCCTGATCTCTTCCTCCACTGAGATCTAGTTTGCTCTCCCACAATAGGTTGTTGCTGATCGTGTCTGGCCAACGGATCCGAAGTGTTTTGCATAGACAATTGTTAATAAACACTTGTATCTTCCGGATGATGGCTTTCGTAGTTCTCCAGGTTTCTGCCCCAGTAGACAGCATAAGTGTCTTGACATTTGTATTGAAAATCCTGACCTTGGTGTTGGTTGACAGTTGCTTTGAGTTCCAGATGTTCCTCAGTTTTAAATACGCTGCTCTTGCTTTGCTGGTCCGCGCCTTCATATCTGCATCAGATCCACCGTGTTCATCAATGATGCTGCCCACATATGTAAAGGTTTTTACATCTTCCAAATCTTCTCGGTCAATTGTGACTGGATTGGTGCATGCTGTGTTGTATCGGAGTATCTTTATTTTCCCTTTGTGTATATTGAGACCTACTGATGCTGAGGCTGCTGCTACACTGTTCGTCTTCTCCTGCATTTGTTGTGTTTGGGATAGAAGGACCAGATTATCTGCGAAGTCTAGATCGTTCAGTTGCATCTTAGATGTCCATTGTATCCTGTGCTTCCCTTCAGATGTTGATGTCTTCATGATCCAGTCGATCACCAGGAGAAAGAGAAAGGGTGAGAGTAAGCAACCTTGCCTAACACCGGTCTTCACTTCGAACGAGTCTGTCAACTGTCCTCCATGCACGATTTTGCAGTGTAATCCATCATATGAGTTCTGTATGATATTGACTATCTTCTGAGGCACGCCGTAGTGTCGAAGAAGTTTCCATAGTGTTGTTCTGTCCACGCTATCAAATGTTTTTTCGTAGTCAATGAAGTTGATGTAGAGTGATGAATTCCATTCAATTGATTGTTCCACAATGATCCGTAGAGTTGCGATTTGGTCTGTACACGATCTATCCTTACGGAATCCTGCCTGTTGGTCACGAAGTTGAGCGTCTATGCAGTCCTTCATCCTGTTTAACAATACCCTGTTGAAGACTTTTCCCGGTATTGAGAGAAGAGTGATGCCCCTATAGTTATCACAGTTGCTGAGATCGTCTTTCTTCGGTATTTTGATCAGAAGTCCTTCTTTCCAGTCTGTTGGTACTTGTTCCTCATCCCAAATCTTATTGAAGAGAATGTGGAGTATCCTTGCAGTTACTGCTACGTCTGCTTTTAGTGCATCTGCTGGAATGTTGTCTGGTCCTGGCGCTTTTCCACTCTTGATTTGTCTGATGGCCATGCTGATTTCTTCAATTGTTGATGGGCCAACATTGATTGGGAGGTCCGTGGGTGCTGCTTCGATGTTGAGTGGGTTCAGTGGGGCTGGTCGATTCAAGAGTTCTTTGAAGTGTTCTACCCACCTGTTTTGTTGCTCTTTAATGCTGGTGATTACCTCACCTTCCTTACTTTTCACTGGTCGTTCTGGTTTGCGGCGATTTTCAGAGAGTTTCTTTGTCCTGTCATACAGTTGTCTCATGTTTTCTTCTCTTGCAGCCTTTTCCGCCGTCGTTGCTAAATCTTCCACATATTTACGTTTGTCGGTTCTGACACTCCTCTTCAACTACTTGTTTACTTTTGTGTATTCAGCTTGTGCCTTGGCTTTCTGTGCTCTTATTCGGCTGGTATTGATTGTTGCTTTCTTGTTCCTCCTTTCTTAAATCTTATCCAGTGTATCAACAGTGATCCATTCCTTGTGATGGTGCTTCTTGTGGTCCAGGACCTCATGACATGTTGAAGTGATTGCCCCTTCGATCCCCTTCCAGTTGCTCTCCATAGTAGTTCCTTCTCCGTTGAGAAGATCATGAAGGGCCTGGAACTTATTGCTGAGAAATATCTTGAATTTGTTGAGTTTGTCAGTATCCTGAAGAAAGGCCGTATTGAACTTTTGTGATATTGGCCGCCCCATTGCCCAGTGCTTCTTGAGTTTCAATTTCATCTTAGCGACTAGCAAGTGATGATCTGATGCTATATCAGCTCTTCTCTTGGTTCTTACGTCTTCCATCGTCCTCCTGAACGTTTTGTTGATGCAAATATGGTCGATTTGGTTTTGTGTAGTGTGATCCGGTGAAGTCCATGTGGTTTTGTGTATGCGTTTGTGTGAGAATATAGTGCCGCCTATGACTAGTTTATTGAAGGCACATAGGTTTGCAAATATCTCACCATTTTCGTTCCTTTCTCCCAGTCTGTGTCATCCGATGATATCTTCATATCCGCTGTTGTCCATTCCAACCTTGGCATTGAGGTCTCCCATCAGAATGGTCAGATCCTTTGTTGGGCACTTCTTGACAATTGACTGCAGCCTATTGTAGAATTGATGTTTAGCGTCTTCATTGTAGTCGTTGGTAGGCGCATAGCATTGGATGACGTTCAGTGAAATGCCCTCTTTCTTTGTTTTGAAGGAGGCTTTGATGATCCTTGTTCCATGAGATTCCCATCCTATAAGCGCATTTTGCGCTTGTTTAGACAGCATCAATGCAACTCCTTGTGTATGTGGTGCATTTTCTTCTTCATGGCCGGAGTATAACAGGAGCTCTCCTGTAGTTAGTCGTTGTTGTCCAACTTGTGTCCAATGTGTTTCACTGATCCCAAGTACCTCTAGGTTGTATCTTCTCATTTCCGCAGCGATTTGGAAGGCTCTCCCGGTGTCCCACATTGTACGAACATTCCATGTACCTAAATAAATGGTCGCTCTGGTTGTCAGAAGGGGCATCGGCCTCGTAACTTCCGAAGGGATTCGGCTTTCATCATGAGGCGTCATAATTCTTCTAAATGAAGATCTTCTGACTCCCAGGGCAGAGTTTAAAAGGTTTGAATAATTTTTTCTGGTTAGCGTTTTTTTAGCGAGTTATTTTTCTACGGGATGGAGACGCTAACCCCATGCCCAACCCTCCTCCTTTATCCGGGCTTGGGACCGGCAGTAGCGGAGTTCGAGTTCACTCTCCTATAACATATTTTGTGTTGATATTCAATATTGTTAAATAGAATTCTGAACTCTTGTAAAATATGACTGTTATAATTTGTTTATAAAGAGTAACTTCGTTTGTAATGAGTTTCAACAGGACTGTAGGTCTCAGCGGTTATCCTGAAATAAATAACTGGAAATAGTGATTATTCTTGATCTTTCAAAGACTAAAGTCTATTATTATTTTCACATATGTAATACTTTTTGCACGTATTTATCTGTACTGTGATCTCAACTGATTCTACATTGAGTTCTTCTAGTTTAAATTCAATTAAAAGGACAAAAGGTCATTTTTTCAAGCATAAAATTTCATTTTTGATGACTGGCTATGTTTAAAATTCTTATACTTTTACTAATAATCTAATATCCTATTTAGATTCGTACTTTTTTTTAGCTCATAACAGTGAAGTTTATGTTTGCCCACAAGCCTTAGTTCAATGCAAAACTCAAGATGAGAATCTAACACTACTAACTGTTTTCCAATTAACTCATCATATTAGTAAGTTAGTTCTCTAATACTGACAATGTACTTAGGATCCAGTTGATATCTAAGTAATAAGTCAAGACTTGAGTGTTGTTCACCGTATCTTTAATAGTTCTTATCACTTCTACATGTGCACAAAATGTATTTAAATGCGATATTTAAAGAAAAAGCATTTTAGAGATAACAACAAATATTGAAGAAAGGATGACACTATACTTTTGTAGCGAATGACTATTCAGTCGTTGTATGTATCTGACAGAATGTGTAACTCAATCGTCGTGGCAAAAGTTTGTCTCCTTTTTTTATAGTCATATATAAAGTGGTTTGAAATTTACTGGAGAATCAGCAAAAACCAAGAGATGCTGATCAATTACTCATTTTAACCCTTGAAATCACTTTACGTTCCATCTAGTATCAAGACGAAGATCTAAAGTTTTCGTTGAGTTAGTGCGCACTCATTCATATAAGCTGTTTTATGCTATGACTATCATTGATGTTAAAACTTGTTGAGGCTACTTCACATGTAATAAAATTTCTGCAAAACAGTTATACTACTTACAAGTACATCAAATTGGTCTCTAAAGTTTATATATCTTTTATATCGTTGAGATTTTAGTAGCAAGTTTGAACATTATGCTCAGGACATCTGTGTCACATGTTCGAAATGTAGCTGAGAAACTGGTTGAATAGGTTCAGTTCAGGGAAAAAGATGATAATCATACTTTACGAAATGTAGTATACAACTTCGATAATGAGTGGCTCGATTCAATAAATGAATGTCTACAGTTCAATCACAAAGTCGGAAAACGGAGAGGTAACTAAACTAATCCATTAATACAAAATAATAGTTGGATTCTCATTGCGCATAAAAGCAGGAGTCATCGTTTCACATAGAAATAAAGACTCGTTTTTCAAACTTTCTAATGCCTCTTTTCCTAAGCAACTTTTCTCAGAATATACTGTCTAAAGTAGTAATATGTAATATCAATCCATTAAACAGTGAGAATACGAGCCCAGTGATCGCAATATTTGTTGGTCAACTTGTACCTCAAACACAAAGATTTTATAAAAAATAATCCGTTGGATGCCGTACAAGTGGCTAACTAGTAAGATGCTGAGTTTCATTTCATGATTTTAAAGTTTGATGTCATTAACTGAAACTGAAAGCCTCTATAGTACTGCATGGTCTCAGCTAGTTTCCATTAATCTTAATCGATGATACGATTAAATCAAAACCATCTAAATATCTATTAATGAATTATTATTAAAATCTGCCGAAAATGTCAAGATTCCTCAGATGGACTGTGTACTTTATTAGCCGAGAGAAGTTTTATTTCCTCATCAAGTAAATCCATTCATTAGATCAAGGATCATTATCGAAGCAAGAATTTCCCAATAATATTGTATCCTACTCACTCAGAAAATCAAAACGTTTTCCCTCATGTTGCTCTTCAACGATTTCACTACTTAGGACCATCCAAATAAAGCGTTAATTATTGGATAAAGAGATGTTGACATATTTTATTCTAAAAATTCTAAGGATTTTTCGAAAGTCCCAAAACCCCTGGGAATTAATAGATGTAAATACAGGTAGCTTTTTTAGTTTTTACAAAAATTTTCTTAGTTACTGTATTTCATCAGTCAGTTAAAATGATTTTACAACTAATATCAGTAACTGCTTAAATAATTTAGTCATCACCAGAAGCCAACGATGAAATACTTGGGAAATTAACAAATCAGGAAAAAAGTTAACTTTCAGATGTGGAGTATCAAAAGGGGAGAGATGAAAACTTATCAACACCTGTTAGTAACAGTATTATAAATTGTATTCGTCACTTTACATGAATGATGATAACGAGTAAACTTTTGAAACCAGTCTTTTTAACGAAGGGATATCATTTGTGTTTGATAAAAAAAGATTACAAAATAAACACATTAAACACCAAATGCACTGAAAAAAAATTATTAACCACACATCTAAAATTCAAATAGAATACCACCAATACGTTTTTTTGTCAAACATAAATAGATCAACTTGAAACATGTCACATAAGTGAAAATTCTATATTAACCTCCATAGCTGATAGATGATTAATTTCTGGATATAGAATGGACTGCTTCAGTGAAGGTTAATAGTTCATGATGATCTACTCTATACTAAATAAGTCTAACAAGTAACAGAATAGAACCGTAACATCTGTTCTCAAATATATAGCAGACTGAATAAATTCAACTTCTGACTAATCATTTCATACTCTCTACTAGATCTAATCATATCTTCCTGATTATATTCACCGAAACATAATTTATCTTTATGCATTAGTTTTTTATCCTATACCATATTAAACCTAAATTATCCCTAGATAAGTAATGTTTAAATTCATTTAATCAAATTAACCTCAAATATAGTATCTCTTATTTTTACCATATTTACAAGAATATTTTCATTGTATATTATTATTTTTAATACTTAAGATCATGAGTCAGTTGAAGTTAGATCACCATGGAAAGCTTGGAAGCACTGGATGGCTTTTTTGTCCTGTTATGGGACTCCTCAGTAGTGCGCATCCACGAACTCGCCACCTGTGAATCGCCAACCCAGGACCTACTGGTTTCGCGTACGAGCACTTAACCACTAGGCCACTGAGCCGGCCTGCATCCAACCCTGTTAATGTCTAACTTCAACTAATCCACGAAATTGAGCGACACATCTACCATTTTCTTCAATGAGTTACTATCTCACAACAGACCAGGTTGAACTCCACCAGTCACTACTTCTCACTAGAACTCCAGGATATACCTCTTGAAGCCAGTCACTAGTGAGCATATATTGAGTAATATCAGAAGGGGTTTTGTGGATATGATAGTAATTTCAATGACTAGAATCATGAGTTAGTTGAAGTTAGACCACCATGGAAAACCTAGAAGCACTGGGCGGGCGTTTTGTCCTATTGTGGGACTCCTTAGCAATACACAACCACGACCCGATCTCGCAAGATTCGAACTGACTCATGATCTTAACCATTGAAATTACTATAATATCCACAAAACCCCTCCTGATATTATTATTTTGTTTATTATTTGTAAATATTTTAACGTCCTATTTGAAAATAAGACAAAAAAAAAACAAAAAATTTTATAATTTAAAGTGTACACTTAATATAAAAAAGGAATGAAATCAGAGATTATTGATCAACTTAATCGTTCGTTATTGTCTAATCAAAGTAATTTTAAGTTAACTATACACACACACACACACACACACGAAAAAAAATCAGTGTTTTTTTGTTGTTGAAAATTTTCTTTTTTCTTTTACATTAAAACTTTCATAGTGATTGGCAACAAAAATTTTTCAATATTGATTAAGTTTGTAAATTTTAATTATGTATAGATATATATATATATTTTTCTATTTATTATTAAAATCAATTTTCTTTAGTTATGATTACTGAAATCATTTGACGAAATTTACAATCATTATTTTTTAAAACATGAAACTAATTATATTAAATGTATATAATTATTATTGTATATTAAGGACTGTTAAATACCTAAATATAAACAATAATTTTAATAATTAAGATCATAAGTTAATTGAAAGTAGATTATCATGGAAAACCTAGAAGAACTGGATGGTCATTTCATCCTATTATGGGACATTTCAATTCAACCGGGTCTGTTGTGAGATAGTAATTCACTGAAGACAATGGTAGATATGTCGCTCAATTTCATGGATTTGTTGAAATTAGATATTAACACTGTTGGATGCCAGCTCAATGGTCTAGTGATTAAGCGCTCACGTGCGAGACAGATAGGTCCTGAGTTCGAATCTCGCGAGGTGGGATCATGGTTGCGCACGAAACGCCCGTCCAGTGCTTCTAGGTTTTCCATGGTAGTCTAACTTCAACTAACTCATGATTCTAGTCATTGAAATTACTATCATATCCACAAAACCTCATCTGATATTACTCAATATATGCTCACTAGTAACTGGCTTCAAGAGGTATATCCTGGAAGTGGTGGAAGTAGTGGCTAAGGGAGTTCAACCGCGTTTTTCATGGTGGTCTAGCTTCAGTTGACTCATGATGTTATTTATTAAAATCACTATGATATTCACAAAACCCCTTCTGATATGAAAACAATACTGTCTACTTAAGTTTTTTTAATTTACATTAATTTCTAAAATTTTAAAATTATGATTGTATTCCATATGGCGACTTTGAAATAAGGATGTTTTGAAGGAAATTTCAATGTCATTGAACAATTTATTAAGGCTATTAAGAGTGGAAGTTAAATGTAATGTATGTTGGTTAGTTAATTTAAGGTTCATTGTTACCTATGACCTGAAAACCTGAATAATAAAATGTTTTGTTTTTTATAGTTTATATTAAGGACTGACATTGATTTGACAATCATTGTAAACCAGTACTGGAAGCACTGGAAAGATATTACGTTCTAGCATTGTCTAAAGTTTAAAGACTGCCTATGAAGTCGGAAGGTTTTGAGTTTGAACCTCATTCAAATCATGGATGTGGTATGTCGACAAGTTTCATACTGGAACGAAATAGTTGTCCAGTGCTTGCTGGTTTTGAACGGTTGTGTAACTAAGGCTAGTCATTGATGTAAACAGTCTCGAAGAACCCTCAGTATTATTGCTTTGCGTTGAACTTATAGTTATATACTTATATATTTATCAAGGATATCCTCAATTTATTTCTCAGTATCCTCATTTGTCGAGCAACGGCTTAATCAATTTGTGTGTGTGAATGATGTATGAAAATGATTTCCTTGAATCGTGTGTGATAAGTATTCGCATCTTTAGAAGAATTATTGATGCTTAATTATATAATATATTAAATATGTGTTCACAAAGTAAATTATTGAATTATTATAGCTAAATAGGATAGCACATATAGCAAAAAAGACTATTTATTCAGAGTCGTAAACATCAAAGGAACGATTTAAACAACTATTACAAGTGAATTAGTCTATTCTTGTTCAGTATTCATCATAAATGTGTACATAAGACTAGGTGACAGAGAATACATTAGTCTGAATTTTACATCTACACAGAATCACATCTACAGATTAGTTTGTTTCGATTATGATAGGTTCTATGTTGGTACAGTCTTCTTGTGAAATTTTGACTCGTCTCAATAAATACTTTAATTTGTTTAATATTTCGTACATTTTAAACCTTACTCATTTATTATTAGATTCTAGTTATTTTTCATGATTATTACTAAACATTACTCCGTTCGTTTTTTCTTAATATCTGTTAAGTGGACAATTATATCTCATATGTCTGACCCGTAAATGATTTCCGTTGTCCTACTCTTCTCAATCTTTCAGTTATTACACAACCTTGTATTAATATTTAAAATCTCAAATCACTTCACGATATAATCATATTCTATCACAATTGATTGATCACTGGGTGGTGATCAATGTCACCGTCTAATCTCAACATAGTGCACTCAGTGTCGAGTCACCTAGACTGGTGGCCACATTGCAACATGGTCGATAGCATGAGATCTGCACTAATAAGGATTTGACACACATGATATTGATCACCACCCAGTGATCAATCTATTGTGATTACGTCTCAGTCCTATAGGAGGTCGGTCGCGGCCCGGATAGCTCACTGGTAACGTCTCTGACTGTGAAGCTGGGTGACACGAGATCGAATCCGCCAGGGAGCACCAGTTCCTTCAAGATTACAGATACACCTTGCTGACGAGTGTCAAGTAGCAGGAAACCCGGGTCCAGGGCTCCCTGTCGACTACCTCCAACCATCATCTAATCGTATTCTATTTTTCTATAGACACATTTAATTCTGCTCATTACTCATTCAAATAACACACATACACTAACATTCCGACTCTTTCATATTCTAAATTTCATATTTCTCATACTTACTACAAAAAAGATTCATAGGACGATATCCTACACAAAATCACCTTGACCAAAATTACGTGACATTAATATAATCAAACCTATTCTGATTTTGAATAGATTAAATATTTTATCTTGACTATTTAAACTGAGGTTATTTTTAATTTACTTATTTTCTGAAGTATCAATTTAAATTAAATTACGCAACATCTTAGTGATTCGACTTCCTACGTATCTAGATGTCATAATTATGTCATTATTTTATTAATTATTTGACTTATTGTAATAATAATTACAAAATTGATCAGTTCATAAAGTTCCTTATATAATAATCTTTTCTATTCAGATAAAAAAGGTTTGTTTTGCTACTATTAATATTATAATAAAGTAGGCATGTAATCACAATTGATTGATCACTGGGTGGTGATCAATGTCATGCTTGTCTAGTCCTTATTAGTGCAGATCGAATGCTATCGACCATGTTGTAATGTGGCCACCAGTCTAGGCGACTCAACACTGCGGCCACTATGTATTGAGATTCAGATGGTGGTTGGAGGTAGTAGTAACGTCTCTGACTGTGAAGCTGGGTGACACAGGATCGGGTCCGTCAGGGAGCACCAGTTCCTTCAAGATTACAAGTACACCTTGCTGACGCGTGTCAAGTAGCCCAAAACCCGGGTCCAAGGTTTCCTGTCGACTACCTCCAACCACCATATAAAGTAGGCACGTTTTATAATGTAAATTTCACTTATATGGGATCTAACTAGAAATAAAACATTTTAAAGTGTCAATAGATTCTATTGTTACTTAATGGCTTACGGATGATTTTAGAGACTAAAGGATGAAAACATTTATGAAAATAACTTTGTAGAAGCTAAATTTTTTTTTTTTAAATAAGCGTGATGTTTGATGTGTTAAAAGTTTTAAGAATGCCTTTAATCGGTAATTAAATGAAGTCCATATTATTCAATAATTTATTAGAAGTAGTTAATCCTGAGGTGTATTTAAAATTATAGGAAGCATAGATAGCTTTGAGCTTTAGTATATATATATAACTGATTATTATTATCAATATAAGCATTAAATAGGCTATAGTACGCTAAATAATATCAACATTTATCTCTACACATTCATGTTAACAAGTACATTGTAGACCTAATTGATTAAATCTCTTCACTAACAAATACATAGTTTGAGACTGGTTACTCTCCTACATATGTGTATCAGTAACTATTTCCATATATCACCAAACACAATAAGTAAAAATAAACGTTTCTACAAAGAATCAATTAATTTCTTGAGTTTCTGTTGATCTACTACATTGTTTATCACTAACATAACGTGTTTATTTATCGGGACTGATTGACAATGATATCAGAAAAGCTATAAACTTAAGTTATAAATTCTTACTAGAGAAAGAAACAAAGCAGATATAGTGATAATTGCACATATTAATCGGTAGAATAAATTTTAAAAGACAGAATCATTAGAACAAACATTCACTGTATTTTTGATACATAATTTATGACTTTGTAATCACTAAGAGAATACTCAAAAAAAAAGGGAATCAAAATCCCAAAATAACCAACAACTGTTCTCTTCTGTCACTAAGTTAATAATAATAATAATAATATCTTTCTTATTATGCCGAATGAATACAAGAAATATGATGACTGATTTTCAATCTATTCATTAATAAACAGAGTAGTTAAATGAATATTAAGCAGAAAATCTGATACTTGAGGAGGTAATTTTTCGATTTAACCTTAAACATCACAAATGAAATGTATGAAGTTGTTGTAATTTGCCATTTGAAACACTTGAGATACCAGAAAAACAAACAAATCAAAAGATAAACAATAGTATAAACATGAAGACAAAAAAAACAACAATAGGAAACCATTAAAAGTAATCAAGCTTTGTTTAAATAAATAAACGGAAATATGTATATATATAGTGGACAAATTGAACTTGAATATGTTTATCAATGTCCTTCCATAAAATTTTTGAATTCCAAAAAATCGATATAACCACTATTGTCTGTATCACAATAAGCAAATATTTTTTTAATATCACTTGCAGTAAATTTACCGCCATTAGTTAACATGAATTTTTTAAATTCTTTTTTATTTATTCGTCCATCATGATTTTTATCGACTGTTTTAAAAACTTCTGACCAAAATGAATCACTAAATTATATTAAAAAACAACAACAACAATAAACAAACAAACAAACAAACGAAAAACATGATCTAAAAGTTAAAAATGTATAAATTTACATTGAAATCATGAACGGACGAAAGTTATTTGAGAACCTGGAGATATTGGATGGTCGTTTCGTCCTAGCATGTGACTTTATAACAGGGCTTAACTATGACTTCGTAAGCGGGAATCAAATCCGAGACCTTTGAGCTCGCATGCAAGCGCTGAACCTCTAGACCATTGTAGCGGTATCTAACGGTTTACAAGTCTAGCTTCAATCAGTCAACGACACGAAATTACATTAAAATGATAGAAATCTCATTACAAACTACCATGGTAATCTATTTATTACTTTTGCTTTTAAATATTCCCTCATTTCTATCACTATAGTAGTTAATCCTACTCACTGTTTAGCACGTCACCATTTAGTGTCATGCGTAATATCTACTGTAATATTGCACGTCGAAAATTTCATCATATACCTAGAAACGCTAATATTTAATAATATTATTTATATTAAATATGTTAAGATTGATATGAATATATATATATATATGAAATATTTCCATGAAGTCGAAGTACTTTGAAGTGAACCACATTCACCGGCTTTAATGTTTGTACAACATAGAATGAACGATTTATGAATACTTGAACAGAGTGAAAAACCATTGAAAGTCGCAAAATGTGTCGGTGAATTTTAACGTTTAGACTTATGATCATAGTTATTGATTAGTGTTTGATTAATTTTTATTAAGAGCCAATATTAGTTAGGTAAATTATTGTAAAAAGAAAAACCTTCACTCAACCCTGATAATTTTTTTCCGCTTCACGATCATACATTGGAACATAAAGTATTATTCTGACAGCTTTTCCATAAATATCTCTCGTTTATATATAAATTTATATAGTACCGAAAGTTAGAATAAATGGCCACATATTGTGAATGGTTTGACTGCAGACATAGTACAGCTATAGTCATCAAGTTATGTTGCTTCAATTTAATGAAAACACTTGGAGCTTCACTATATCAAGAGTTGAATTAGGGATCACTGGGTTTTAACACAGTTTTTGAGCTGAACCTCATAAATGTAATGTTGTATGTCTACAATGTAAAACAGGAATCCTATACTATAAAAATACAATGATTTATTGCGAATTCGTATATGAGTACTTCTGATGGATCTCATAAAAGGATAAAACAGATTATGTTGATCTGTAATTACAATAGTATTAATTGTTTTATGGTTTTTGAAAATTTCTATTCTATACAACCGTTTGTGGTAGAGACTAACTTAAAATCTATTTATCTTAACCAAGCATCAATATTACTATTTACAATTATCCCATTTAAACTTGTAACAGGTTATCATTAAAACTACAGTTGGTTTGTTGTGTATATTTGAATAATACTGGGATAGAATCAGTTTTCTGCATGAAGTTTTGAAATTAATAATTGAATAAGTTTATAATTAACTTACTTAAACTTAATATCACAATTCATGATTGTTTGTTGTTCACCTATATACATGAAGATTTTTATGAATGATAATTTAAATAAATATAAGGGATTTTATTGTTATAAGACAGGATATAAAAATTAATAATGTCAAATTATTCAATTTTTTCCCCATTGTCTATCGATTTATGTCAACTCAGCTTACAAATAAGACTATCAATATAGATAGTTAAGCATCATAATTCATTCAAAAGAAACTCATATTTTAAGCTATAAGGTTGTTGGCCATCATTAGAAAAATCTATTTGAAACTATGAAGGACCCGGTAAATTGTTCCCTTCCCCTTCCCTCTAATATCATAATCAAAGAGGTCATTCATATTCTATTTGAGTCATAACGGACTTCTAAGTGAATAGTTGTGGTTTGTAAAATGTGTTATGTCATATTGATCAGTTTTTACTTACTTACTTACTTACACCTGTTACTCCTCGTGAAGGAGCATAGGTCGCTCACCAGCATTCTCCATCCAACCCTGTCCTGGACAATCCTTTCCAGCTCCTTCCAGTTGTAATTCATCCTTTTCATATCTGCTTCTATTATCCGACGTAATGTGTTCTTTGGCCTTCCTCTTTTTCGCTTCCCTTCAGGATTCCAAGTTAGAGCTTGCCTCGTGATGCAGTTTGACGATTTGCGTAATGTATGTCCTATCCATTTCCATCGTCCTTTCCTAATTTCTTCTTCAGCTGGAAGTTGGTTTGTTCTCTCCCACAGAAGGCTATTGCTGATGGTATCCGGCCAATGGATGTTGAGTATCTTGCGTAGACAGCTATTTATAAATACTTGTACTTTCTTGATTGTGGTTGTTGTAGTTCTCCAAGTTTCAGCTCCATACAGTAGAACTGCCTTGACGTTCGTATTGAAGATTCTCACTTTGATATTGGTTGAAAGTTGTTTTGAGTTCCATATGTTCTTCAATTGTAGGAATGCGGCCCTTGCTTTGCCAATCCTCGCCTTTACGTCTGCATCTGAACCTCCATGTCTATCAACGATGCTTCCCAGATATGTGAAGGATTCTACATCTTCCAGAGTTTCGCCATCAAGGGTGATTGGATTGCTGTTCTCCGCTTTGAATTTGAGGACCTTGGTTTTCCCTTTGTGTATACTGAGGCCTACTGATGCAGAGACTGCTGCTACATTGGCTGTCTTTATCTGAATCTGTTCACGTGTACGTGATAGGAGGGCTAGGTCATCTGCGAAGTCCAGATCGTCTAATTGGTTCTGAGCTGTCCATTGTATTCCGTGTTTTCCTTCAGATGTCGAGGTCTTCATAATCCAGTCGACCACCAGAAGAAAGAGGAATGGAGAGAGTAAACAGCCTTGTCTGACTCCGGTCCTTACTTGGAAGTAGACTTCTACCTGAATTTGTGCTGATGATATCGTTCAAAAGAACAATGAAAGCTTCACTATCAAAACTATCCAGCTCAGTGAACAAAACTTCATCATAATCATTCACCTGAGCTACAAATCTTCTTCATCATCTCGAGAATAACATGTTCATACAAGCAAACAGAGAGAAGATTGAACTTTATAAATAAGAATTCTTTTTATTCAGAAAATAATAATTTAATGAATACACAATTGATGCATAAGATGACATGTTTTCTAAGAGAAATTATGTACATTTTGTGCAATCCTTGTTTCTGTTACATTTTTTATTGGTCATTCGATGATTAATGTTTCCATTGTAATCTAATAAACTTAAGAAATATTTAGCATTATAAAAGATAGCGTATACAACAGCTGGATTATTTTTCTATGATAAGTGGAATTTTCTCATCAAAAACCGGTTAGTAATAAATATATATGAATCGATAAGTAATATTTGAATGGTAATTTTACATCATCTTTCCAAGATAAAAATGAAAGTCAATACTCCTTAACAAATTCTAATTTCTTAGTTGAACATCAAATAACCAATTTTATATCACCCATCAACACCGAATGATGAATCTTATTATTTTTTTTGTTAAAAATAAATACCACTTAAACTTACTTGATAATTGAATCTTACGTACAGAACTCATCACGTTAAATAATAAACGATTATGAACTAACATGAATTAAGAAATCATTTTTATACCATTTTCTGGTTAATCTGTCTGTTAGTAAATAGACGTCGATGTCTATATGTAAGTACGTACACGAAATTGTGTATCACTGTGTAAACAAATATCGTGATTCTGTTATTGAATAAACAATACTTTAAAAATAACATCAAATACACTGCCCTTATTAACTAAGTTACAAAATATTTATATTCTTAATCATATTGTTCTAGCATCATTTAGTGATTATGACTTTGTTTTTCTTTTAAATGACTGAAAGCAGATGGTAGAAGAGTCGACATTAATATATAGTGATTGACTTCTAGAGATCCAAGTATAACAGTCATATTTATATTATTTATTATTCAAGTTCAAAACTGAATGTTAAATTTATTTGACTCATTGACTTAATGTAAATGTAAGTGTAATAGACAGAAAAAAATCACAATAAGGCGGTAATATATCTATCTATCTAAAGCGTTATAGAACAAGAGAGCTTAGATAAAGATGAATTCTTGAAACTGTATGCTTTACTTGTAAAAATTTTATTTTTATCCAGATAACAGTAAGAAACATAGACTTGAAATTAAAAACAACAGGAGAAACTAGATAGAGTAGGACAAGTACTTCAGTCTAGTTTGAAATTCATTAACAATACACGGCCTTGACATCACTTAAGTTAAAGTTTGAAGGATAGTAGTATATTTTAAACAACTGATTAAAAATATATATGTTACAGATTTTCAGCTTCAGGTTAATTATGGAATTATGACATAGTAAGGGAGAAAGTAAATAAGAAAATGTACGACAATGTAGTTATATTACATTAAATATAGAATAACCATGGTAAAAACTTTAAAATATTTCTAGTATTTGTTGGAGAGGAACTTAAGTATACTGATAGTTAAACAAGAGATTACAATTTGTGTTGAATGTCGATTATAATATTGTATTATTTAAAATGGTTGAAAGTGATCAATGAGAAACCTGAGACCTAGATTTCATACTAACTGGAAATCGTCAATGAGTTTTCAGCGATAACATAATTGATATTTATAGTGGAATTTAAACTAATCTGATACAGTGTTTTAAGAATTAATATCATACATACGTCCAGTTTTATTGACTTTTCGGGATCTGCTCACTATATATATATATATATATATATATATATATATATATATATATATATATATATATATATATATATATATATATATGTAATACACTGATACATGAAAGATGCTCTAGATGTTTGGCTATGATCTTAATTAATATAAATAGTGATGAAGTGTTATTTTGTATTTTACTACTTATTTTTAAATCTAATGTACCTGTGATGAAAGACTAGTTAGACCTATAAGTAGAGATCTTCATTTTGAGAGATTTATAAGTTACAGATTAATTTTAAAGATATTTTTGCTTACAGCTTGATTTTGTCTGACGAACCAATGAAAACCGGAAATCACAAATATACTAACCACCAAAAATTTGTAGGTATCATTATCAAGGTTTGACTTAATAATTCCTAATAAATTGAGTGAGAATACATTGATTAATATCAGATGGGGTTTTGTGGATATTATAGTAATTTCAATGGTGAAGATCATGAGTCATGAGGTTCACTATGTATATCCTGGATTTCTAGTGAGAAGTAGTGACTGGTGGAGTTCAACCTGGTCTGTTGTGAGATAGTAACTCATTGAAGAAAATGGTAGATGTGTCGCTCAATTTCGTGGATTAGTTGAAGTTAGACATTAACAGGGTTGGATGCAGGCCGGCTCAGTGGCCTAGTGGTTAAGTGCTCGTACGCGAAACCAGTAGGTCCTGGGTTGGCGATTCACAGGTGGCGAGTTCGTGGATGCGCACTACTGAGGAGTCCCATAACAGGATTAAAAGGCCTTCCAGTGCTTCCAGGTTTCTCATGGTGATCTAACTTCAACTGATTCATGATCTTAACCATTAAAATTACTATACTATCCACATAACCCATCTTATACTTAAAACTTTGGACTGCTGTTTTGTAACTCAGAAATCTAAACGTAACATACTCATTACAAAACATGACAGCACTAGATCCAATTGCTGAAAAAGTCGTGGGTGTACATAAATGTTTCTTATTCAGTGATGAAAATGATTTGAACATATTCATCATATCTTTGCTGTACCTTAGTAAGTAGTTCATTATCTCAAATTGAAAAAATAAAATTGTTTTACTATGTAGATTGATCTTTTAATTACAGGTAAGAATAAACTTTCAATATTTTAAAACTGTGTTGAGATGATTATTTGTGGGACTTGAAGTCAATCTCCATTATTTAAAAGATAAAATAAAGGAAATTGAAAAACGGAGAATGCAGTAACATTCCTTCGTTTTGGATTAGAATCTGTCAGAGGTATTTAATGATAGAACTCATAAAATTCAAAACTACAATATTTTTGCATTATAATAAGTACACCATTGTTGATTGGTTTGGTCAAAAATAATTTTTAATATCATATCCTAGTTCTACAATATTAGTAACAACCACTGAAAAACTTCAAACACTGGACGCGCGTTTCTGCCTACTGTGGGGCTCCTCAGCGGTATTCATTCATGAAGTATGAAGAATAAACCGAATGATTTAACAAATAAAATAGTTATAAGCAAACACTGATCAGTTAAAAACACTTGGCATTTGGTTTTTTCTAAATTCTTCCATTCGAAAATGTGATGTTATAAATGGGGATCTACATATCAAAATCACACTATGCTTGTCGAAATATTTGGTTGACCTTAAATAAAAATATTTTGAAAACTTTTCTAGTCACATATCTATTTTAAGCTTGGAAGTATTTTTCATCGTAAACAGACTTGAGGTGGAAAATCACTGACAACTAGTAAGAAAGGAAAAGCTATTTTATCTTAGTTTGAAAGTCTTCTGGAATCCTCACTCCAAGCTTCCACAAAATTACGACTACTCTATTCGGATCTTGCGACGAACAATTTAGCACTTAGCCGAAGAGTCGATCATATGTTCAAATCTCTATCAGTTTGTTAGAAATGTGAATTCTCATTCAGTGTCATTTTTGAGTTACTGTCTTATTTTTGACTTGCATTAACCATATCTATATATATCGAGAGAGAGAGAGAGAGTGAATGAGTAAAACTTGAGGCTGGGTAGCTAGTTGGTTGAACAGCCACTATCAACGTCATACATGAAATCTGAAGTGTTTAATGAAATCTATTACATAATTTTTCTGTATGATGATTAAAATTTACTGATGTTGAAATGTTGTAGATATCGTAATGTTTTGAATCAAACTCCTCTTTTCTCGAATGGGTTACTATAAATGAAAGCAAAATTGCAAGATTTCAGTCGATAGTTTGTTTCTTTATTAATAACTGAAATCAAAAGTCAGACAACTTCATTTAGAGAAAAGTCATTTTTAAAAAATTTTACCTGGTCGTATTAAGAATTCATGAAAGTCTACCCGTCTCAACCACTATATGTCTGATTATCGGTGTTAATGTCTAACTTTAATCTACAATTCACACTAATTTGAAATTTATAAATCAAATTCAAATAAAACACTGAACAGAATACTAAATAACAAAGTTAACTAAAGATGGTGATGTACCTCCATATGAAGCAACATAAGCGGGTGCAAAAACGAAAATTTTCCAGGAGAGGAAGGTAAGTTGCCATGTAGGCTAAAAAGAATGTTATTTTGTTACAAGGTCTCGTAGTAAGTGAGAAATAAAAGCGTAGGTGGGATGTTACAAGTAAACGAACTATTCACGTTTTTGAGATTATCCCTATTATTTTTATCTCGAACAACTTGGTAGTAAATATTTAGGCATTAGCTGTGCATATTACAATTCAGCTCTACTAATAAAGCTTCTACACAGGCTCAGCCCTCTCTTTTAGGACATCAGGGTGATAAAGCGTCTTCAAAAGTAAATTATTGATCGAGACCTCAGAACATAACAGTTATTAATCATACACTGTGAAAAAAGAATCAACTAAATGTACAGAACATGTATTTAATGTTTAACTGGATACTAGTGAAGACAATTTATTTTGTGTTATATGATGACAGTTTTTTATACCTTTCGGTGAAGTAAGGAGCTCAATTATGATTAAGATTCGTCGACATTAACACTTATGCACATAATAAATGCTATTCTACATTCAATAATATGTTTTGAAATTATGGAGCTTCATTCATTAACAAAAAATAGTAGTTCTCAGTATGAGGGTGCAAAAATTTTTGAATTTATGAACTAATTAAAGTTTACCAACCACTGAAACACTATAAACACTAGACGCGCGTTTCTTTGTAGTGTGAGACTCCTCAGCAATATCCATCCACGAACTCGCAAGCGAGAATCAAACTCAAGATCTTCAGTCGCACAATGCTAAGGATGAAACGGCTTTCCGGTGTTTTCAGGTGTTCAATCATTATCTGACTTATATCAGTTCATGATTTCATAAAAAAGATAATAATGATTGTCTTAGAATCATTATGAAGTAATGTTTATTGTAGCTTAATAACTAAATATACCTTCGTACACTTGGTTTTCAGTCAGATTTACTCTGTTATGATTAATGATAATATTTAGCCAGACAAACTGTGATAGATAAAACAGGGCTGAAACATATTGGTTTAAACCCTATTACTTAAATTACTAAGACACATTTTTCTCAAAAAATTTGAAGTCATTGATGAAATATATCACTTAATTGTCAGCATATATTAAAGAATGAAATGAAGTGATTAATTTCAATGTATGAATGCTGGTCGGCAACCTATGCTCTGTCGGAAGTAACAGGTGTAAGTAAGTACAGTAATTTTTTCCTTAGATTTTAACACTGTAAAATAAATAGTAATACATGAATTTTATTTAAATTAATTTAAACAAAACATTGTCTTTCATTATATAAAGTTTAAAAACGACAATTACATTGCATATATTATATATGGCAAATACAAATCTCACTTGTTGAAATCATAAGTCAATTGAAGCTAGTTGGTTAAGCGCCTGGCGCGAGATTGATAGGTCCTGGGTTTGAATCCCGCGGGTCGCGGGATCGTGGCTACGCACTTCTGAAGAGTCTTATACTAGAACGAAACGACCGTCCAGTGCTTCCAGGTTTTCCGTGGTGGTCTAGCTTCAATCGACTAATGATTTCAAAAAGTGAAATTTCTAAAAATCTCCACAAAACCCATTCTGATAAAAATACAAATCTATTAATAATATGGTAGTCATGGATTCAAATACGCAAGAAAAATATTTAAAATAATAGAAATATTATTTATAAAGTATATAAAACAATATTATTGACATATCTTCAATTGCATGTAATACACATTTCATTTATTCTGTTAAACTTATAAAGTTTTAGAAAGTTTATAATAACTGCATTTTATACAATGACACCATAAAGTCATTTTAGGTTGTTGGGTTTTTTGTTTTGTTTTTCTTTATAAGATCATTTGAGTGAAAATCTTTTATTGATTAAATTGATTATCTAATTATTGAGTTATTTTATTCATGATTGTTTAATCTCTATGTTGAACTGTACAAAAAAGTAGATAGAAATGATTTAGTGTTTTTTTTTCTATTTTTCTACGAATATAATGTAATCAGTATTGTCACGATATTTCACATCGTTAACTTACTTAAAATAGACAACTGTTGAAAGTTAGAAACTAGTAAACTTATATTTGATTCTATTATGGAACAATTCAACAGTTGTTTATCTAAAGTCAATTCTTAATGTTAAAGTTCAAACTTAACAGTCTTTGCGATAGCCTACAATAAACGTTTTGTTTAAAAAAACAGTTCTACACAACAACAAAAAATAAAAGAACAAATAGAAAAACTATAAGAAAGGGTTTTGTGGAGATTGTAGGAATTTCTATAGTTGAGATTATGAGTCAATTGAAGTTAGACCAACATGGGAAACCTGAAAGCACTGATAGGTCCTATGTTCGAATCCCACGAGGCGAGGTCGTAGATGAGCACTGCTGAGGAGTCCCACAATAGAACGAAACGGCCATCCAGTGATTCCATGTTTTCCATGGTGGTCTAGCTTCAATTGATTCATGATCTCAGTTATAGAAAAACTGTAAATTGAATGAAATTTTTCAGCTATTTCTTCCATGTTAACAATATATTATTTCAAATATCTAATTTTAATTTAATGAACATTCATATTTCATTGCTAATATGAAATTTGAAAATTTCTTATATTATCGAGTGTTCTGTATCGTTATAAGTGGAATTTTATGTAGTACAGATATGAATGTCCTAGTTTGAAAAAAAATTGAACTCGATGATTCTGTATTGTTTTAGTATTCCTTGTAGTCATTATGTAGCACTTGGAGAAAAACTGAGAGCGACTGTACCAATCCATGGTCACGAAATCGGAGTTTTTAAGGCACATCTCTGACTGCATAGTGGGTGAGTATTGTTGCCCGGTCACATAATAGAATAAACCAGCCATCCAGTCCCCCTCAGTTCCTATTAGTTCCCCAACTAGTGTTAACTTGTGACATAAATTTATGAAGTTTTACGTCTGTTTTTAGTCTTATAACAATGCGAATCATAGGTCAAAAACTTACCAGTGATATATGTTAAGGATATCACTATATCATGAATTAATTAAAATTAAACATACAAACTATTAAATATTAACTTGATGACTGAGTGGTGTTGTCTTTGCCGCACTATTTAAGTATTTTGAGTTCAGTCACGTTTAGATTTTTAAGCTAAGACAAAATGTTTTACCTTTTCGATTTACTTAAACATAAAACACATTGTCCTTATTGAGTAAAGATTAGTAATGAATTTTCAAACACATATTCCGTCCTACTTATGATTTGTCAATTGAACTATCCCAGAATATGGTCAACTTGTAGGTACAGATTATGTGAGGTGGTTGAAGGTAATTGACAGAAAACCAATAACATAAGTTTCGTGTTATTAAGCATTCAGCAGCATGATGCGCCTGTAATATTCAGGGAATCTATGCTTATATGAGATTCAAAAACATCCAATATCTCACTATAGTGCACGCAATGTCAATTCGCCATAACTAGTAGCCACATTACAACTGCGACGATGGAGTTCCATTGTCCCTAAAGAGCGATGCCAATTCAACAGTGGTCAATCAGTTGTCAACAGCAGGGCATTCGTTGAGACAGCTTACATATTAAGAGAGACTACTTATCTTAATTATGGATATGAACAACAAGAAAAGACAGAACAAAATCAATGTCTAGTATGTTGTGGTAGAATAATTATTCAGATATGTGATAATCGTTCTTGTTTAAATATAGCATCCTTACATCCGTCAATAAACTGAGTTTATTTATAATTTATTTATTCCAACCACCTTGTTGAGACTGGGAATATATAGAATTACAATAAAAAACTGTTAATATTATTTTTACCAAGTTAAAACGTGGTTAAGAATTATCAAGATAAATTGATACACTGATTTAAAGCACCTACCTTTAAATGCTTTCACTAACTGGAACAGATGACCTTTGCTGTTCCTATTTCATTTTCCACAGAGTAAACTAAGTAGAATCTGTGTAAATATAAGAAAGTTAACTAACATTTAACCCAATAAATTGTATGACAGTAAAAAGACAAAAGAAATTATTACATGGATATAGTCTTCATATTGAACTACTGAAAACTAAATGATCATGTGAACCAATTATTATTTCTCTTAATGTTCAGTTTCTATTATTATTGTTCTCGTTTTTAGTTTACCTAAATGTTTGTCACCTTGGTAACTAGCTTGAAAATTTTCTTCTTGATATTCCATTAATCTATTTAAAACATTCATATTCCTGAGAATTATATTTGTTTGAAAGAATGTTTAAACTGATGAAGATCTAAGTTTGAATTCTGTTAGAAGTTAGCTATCTTTCATACAATTTACTGTATATATTCAATATAAAAAACAACAGATAATTAAGTCCCTAAGTGATTCCGTAAAACCAAAAAAAACGTATAAGAGAGATGTTAGCTTCGATTATTTGTTCAAGCAACCAGTTGAGATTTGGTTGTTGTAGTTCATGTTGAATACAAACTTCTAAAACTGTTACTCAGATATACAATATAACATTATTTTGAACGTTTTTTGATCAACTTTACGAAATTATGAGTTGTTGTAATAGGTAGTCATATTCTCCACGCTAGTTACGTTGAATTAACATTATTGTTTAGTTAAAATTAGGTACTAATCTATGTTAAACAACCAATGAAGACCGGAAATTATTGAATAACTCTTTCATCATAATGTGAGACTTCTTAATTTGAATAGTATGGTTCATTTCCATATATTTCGCAGAATGATATTTTAAACAGTCTAGATGATTATATTACCTATATTTTAAAACTTAAACTGCGGAAAAGCTTCCAGTTGAAATTGGATGAATAGCTGTTGTTAAGATGATTTTCAGTGAAGGTTGAAAAAGAAAGTTGTTTATCTAAGCGTATAACACTGACAGTATAATATCATGGTCTTTTTATGACTGTACCTAGAGTCACCAGAGTTAACCCCGGAAATCATTGAGAGAGTTTTGAATCTTTTAAATATTTTTCATTGATAAAATGCGTGCATAATAGTTTATATTCTGAAATGAATTTAACTAGACAACTAGTCAATCTGTGACAAAAACCACAAGTTCAACAGTTCTCCTCTAGCCTTCTATACTAATCTACTTTTTGGTGTATTAATAATAGCCTAGACAAAAATTTATTCTAATACGGTAAGATTACATTTGAGTATACCTATAGAACATTCGTCTATAAGTTATGGATAAAAATTCATCATACTTAAATTATCTAGTTTTGTTTAAAAATTCTGCATCTCTAAGCAATTTTGTTTCAAAGAGTTTAGGGCTGACGAAAGATCTCAGTCTTAAATACTTCTGTTCTGATATAAGGAGATGTGGAGGTTTTTGGTGTTATTGAGACCATAAACAAATCTAGGTTAGACAATCTTTGAAAACTGAGTTATCTCTTCATTCATAATAACACTTAAAATCAATGCAAACGAAATTAACAGACGAATAGAATGATTATACAGTGAAATCAAAGGTGAAATCTCATACGACAGTATTTACCCTGTAATTTCAGATGAGATATATGTCTATTTCTGAAAATATTTTTTTATCATACGAATTGAACTTTGTTTATATGAATCACTATGATTCTCAGGTAACTAGCAACGTGAACGTAACTCAGAAGTTTTCCTCCTCTTCTATTAGCATTATTCAAAAATAAATATTAATGATTAATAATATCTGGAGGAATAATACGTGAAGACAAATGGTCAGTCAGTCAGTAACAACGTAGAACTTCGTACGTACGTACATCAGTTCGAGTTGCCATATCACATTAGCACAGAGATGCAGTTAACGATTTAAATCCCTTAGTGTTAGGGGTGATAAGAGTATAAGCAGTACGACGAAAGATTAGGGTTTGGAGATGTTATTTAAAGAGTATAATCCAGTGAAATAAATTTGGTAAGAGAAAAAAAGAGACGTGGAGGAATCAGGAGATTAGAATTTGAGAGAGCACAAAGAGTAGATGCACCTGCGCCATTGCAAACGATTCTGAGCCATGTCATTGAGGGTCTCTAACCATCGGTTGCTATCATCTCGTGGTCCCCAACCAGGTAGTCTACACCTACCAACATGACGCAGTCCGCTTGTCAGTGACTTCATGGACTTGTGCCATGTTTTGGTCTGGCTGCCCCTAGATTTCTTCCAACCTGCTCCTATACCACTAAACATCGCACGTCGGAAGACAAATGGATTCGCATTTATAGTAAACGAATTGACAATAAATATAATGGGTAACTACAGAACCTTGTATATTACTGAGCTTCGAGATTTCGGAATACAATAGTTTGCCTGTAACTGAAGAAAAGATATTCATTGAAACTACAGCTCTCCAGTTACACATTCAAGTAATTGAATAGTAATTAAATAGTTTGTATCAATCGGGATAACAACAAAATAAACTGTTATATAGATTTTTGTCGAACTTGTAACAGTAGAAATTAAATTGGGGGGGGGTAAAGAACTTATGATCTTATTGATCAATAGCTTAAAATGCTGATTTCTAATTCAGCCACTTTTTATCAATAATGTAAAACGAAATTTATTAAAATAGTACTTTTAGTCTTGAATGAAATGATTTCTTAACTGTTTAGCTGACATTTGGTTTGTTTCAAATATAATGACCATGAATCGTAAAATTCCATAATTATATACCAGATTTTATGTCATCTATGTAGATTAATTGAGATAAAATGGAAATCAAAGTAGCAAATCGAAAGAATTATTGCAATACAAAAGACACTTAGTCGGAATGTTAAATTTTAATATTAATATTTCAACAAAGACAATTGACAAGGGATTTTTCACTCTACTAAGCTTCAAACTGAATTTTTCAGATAGTATATTATTTCTGGGTGGGCTAAAATTTACCATTATATATCTAAGAGGTGATAACACTTCCAATATCCTCTTTTTGAAGCATAAATGATTATTATCATCATTTGAGAAAACAATACTTTCAGCATCAGATATATAAGGTTGAAATGATGATATAAGTTTATTCTACAATTATTACATAAATGTGAACTAATGTTTAATATCTCAGTGGTAATGCTTCTGACAAGTATTAATAAACCCCTTAACGTTACAGGTACATATTGCTGAGGAGTTTCGAAAAGCATGATACCTAGCTCCAGGATTTCCTGTTAACTATCTCCAACCACCACATTAAATTTTTAACCGGTAACACCAATCATAATACTGAGTTTCTAGAGAACCTAATATTAAAAAAAAGAATCTAGGAATAACAAAGTTTATTAATAGTATTCAGTTATTTTCTATCGGATCATTGTGAACGAATTCAGTTCTTATGGGTTCGAGAAAAGATAATGAAAAGATTTTAAAGCTTCCAAGTTGGTATATTTTTTACAGCTATCTTTGCCCTAATATTTTCTTACACTACACAACGTTGGAAACAGTTCACAATATCGAAATACATATAATATTTGTTAGATTGTTAATGCTTTGTTTGACGGGCTAAAGTAGTTTTGATTTTTTTAATGCTGAGATCAATAACATCATGTGCTTACGCCCTACTGACGTAAGTAATAAAAATGTAAGTGCTTAATTATTATTTAATATATTCTACAAAAATAGTTGTTCAGTAAAACTATGACAATCACTTAACTGATAAATAATATGGTTATATCGTCTGTTGCGAATTATGTTTTGTTTAATTGAATATTTGACAGTAGTATGTAGTTGTTTTTAAGAAAATTTTGATGAAAGACGAAACCACATGTTAAGTTATCGTGTCTGACGAAAAAAACTGATCTAATGAAGTCTCTATAATAAAGAAAAATCTATCTATAATCAAAAGTATGATGAGTCTAATTTGTCATAACATAATCCAGTTTTCTATCAGCTGTTGAAAAGAAGTTATATGGCGGCATATTTTTAGGATGGCTTATGTCAACTATCCATTGTTTGAACTTATTGTTAAATTTAGTGAGAAAATGACATACACTCTAGTCTTACAACCACTCATGTCAGTGTGACTTTTTTAATTAGTTTATTGTAAGGTAATAATTAGCCAGCTACCTTGTTCCAATTAACTTCTAGAAAATCAATCAATAATATGTTATCAGTAAGGAGTTTTGGAGTACGTTGAATTTCACTGAATTTTTTAACCGATTGATGTTAGAATACCATTGAAAACTTGTAAACACTGGACGGCTATTTTGTTCTAGTCTGGTTCTAGTCTAAACGTTGAGCGTTCATGGGAGGCCGAAGGTCCTAGGTTCTACTTTTCCATCCAGGATCGTTGATATGCACTGCGGCGGAGTTTCATACCAGGGTGTAAATGACTGTCCAGTGCTGTCAGGTTTTCAGCGATGGTCTAAAATCAAACGGTTAATACGATATTAATTAATCAGTTCATGAAAGTCTAGTTAAATCCTTATAAATAGTATTTCAATAGAAAGCTGTATTATTGATGATTACAGTTTTGTTTCAAAAGTACACATTACAACCAAATATACAAAACAGTACTGAACAATGATTCACTAACTTTGGTTCTATATGGACAGCTTGTTAATTTTGTTAGTGATTAAATTAAATTTCGTGAATGAGAAATTAACTTACCACAGTTTGCTCATGTCATTTACACTTAGAAGAAAAACAGTTTCTGTTAGTTGTTATGATCTGTATACGAAGATGATGGAGACTCGTCGCACATGGGGAGGACTTCAGTTGAATTTCATTTTCTAAGATGGGCATTCTCATAAACCATTTAAAACATCATTCGACAATTATATGATGAAAAGTCATGTTAAAGGATGTGCAAATCAGAGCAAGTGTTAACAACTGTCAATCAGAATCCAGATCGACAAGACAAGCTGTTAGTCATGTGGGGAAATTCAATTAGTTCACTCCTAACTGAAGTTTGTGCAAATAAAGTTGTCCAAAAGGACGACGAAAACTTTTCGAATAATCCACTCAGCTCAATAAACGAAACTTCTGTGGAGAAATTCGAACACTTCACTTCTACCTAAAGTTTGTGCTGATGATGTCGTTCAGATTAACGATAATAGCTTGACGACCAAACCAACAAGCTGAGAGAACAAAACTCCACCAAAGAGGTTTAACATATTCAGTACACAACTTTTAAACCTTTACATTCATGAAATGAAGGTGAAAGTCCCGAAATTATTAATAATAGATGGTGATTTATTGTAACAAGTATATGTATTTTAAATGTATTTAATAATTAGATGGTTTTACATTGATTCTCTCTAAAAGATTTCAAAGTTTTAAAATAAGCTGAGTTTTCTAATGTGGTTATCATTTCATGTTGGTACTTGCTATATCAAATTAACAAACACTAATATATAGTGTAATTTAAATAATTTTCCTGATATAATCAAAACAGTTAGTGTATATTCCTTTACTTTATACACTGAATGCATAGATGATAACTTTGATTAAGGTAAATGTTTTCATTAGTTGCTTCATTGTATCTGCTTAATTCTGTTGTAGAGAATGTTTTTTTTTAAAAAAATAATAAAACAAATTTTTCTCTCATTGAGAATTGAAATCAATAATCGATGGCCAAAAGTTAGTAGGCACTTCAGTATCTAAAGGACAGGTCAAATAGTTAACAAATTTATGTAGCAGTCAATCACTGTTTGAAGTTAATGGTATTTTATTTCATAAACCTATTAAAATAATTAGTTCTTTTTTGATATACTTGTCCAAAAATTGAAGGCGACTGTATTGATATCTGCAATTAGTGAAAGTATACTCTATGTGGATTATATTGATTTTATTTGTGGACGATAATACATACTGTGTAACCGTAATAGAACCTCTCTTTGAAACATTAAACAAAATGACGTCCTAATCCTCTTATTAAGAAAATAAAGATTCCGAATTGTACAATTACACACTTCTCAGAGCAAAAATCTAATAAAAGTCTTAAAACATTTAAGATCAATTATAAATTAAAGACTCATCACCTACTGAGCATTTCACTCTTGTCTAAGTATATTATTGAACTAATTATATTCTCAGAAACAACAATAATAAAAAAAACTAAAATCTGATCTTTGCATTCAAAATACACTCATTGAATAATCATCAAACTGTTTTCGTATTTACCTTATTTTGAATGTTCTTTTTATCATGTTTGACGATAAATTTATTTTTGTTCAGATGGGTTTTGTGGATATTATAGTAATTCCAATGGTTAGGATCATGAGTCATCTGAAGCTAGACCACCATGGAAAACCTGGAAGCACTGGACAGCCATTTCGTCCCATTGTGAAACTTCTCAGCAGTGCGCATCCACGACCTCGCCACTTGCGAGATTTGAACCCAGGACCTACTGGATTCGCGCGCGAGCTGAGGAGTCCCACAATAAGACGAAACGGCCGTCCAGTGCTTCCAGAATTTCCATGGTGGTCTAGCTTCAACTGACTCATGATCTTAACCATTGAAATTATTTTTTTTGTCAATAATCTGGAATTATTTCTCTAGCTAATGAAACTCTATCTGAATCATCCACCTAAACTGCAAATCTTCCCCATCATAACAATAGCTTTCTCAACAGTTTCAGTGTAACATATTGTGGTGTTTGAATGAACTAGTGATTTCTTTGTACATATTGAATGCTTAATTTTGAATTCTAAATACAGTACATTCGTTCGTGCTTATCTAGTACTTCTTGATTCAATTGCGTTATTTCTGGGATTATTAGTTCGTACTATAATTCAAATACTCCTAATCGTCAAATTGGCGTCGCGATTGAGCCTGTGATGGAATTGTTGGATATACATTCAGATCTTGATGCTTTTGAGGATTACTTTGAAAGGTTCGAAATCTGGGCTGTGACCAAGAAAGATGATGAGGATGTTGATATTGTATCACATTTCCTTACATTCATTGGAAAAGAAGCATATAGCTTATTAAAAACTCTGGCTTTACCGGAAAAACCCATTTCGCTTCCTTATACAACTCTCAAGGAACTACTGCTAGACTATGTTAAGTATACAAATTTCGAATGTGGTAAAGGAGGAAGATTTCATAAAATGATTCATGAGGATATAAAAAATTCCACTACATTGCGTCATCCCAACCCACTGCATACTTAAGATTATACAGATCATTCATTGAGAAGTTGCGATGCAGTTCATGAAGATGGAAAATCTGTCGTTCAGATTCTAGATATCAGTGGCTTCGGTACACAACCGACACGGTGGTTGTATACGATCCCAGGAACCAAGTGAGTCTGTTCCGATTTTGGTTGTTAATTCCAATGCTAACGAGAACATTCTAGGTAATACCGAGTTTTTATCCAATACAATGTCGGACAGACACAGGATGGACTTAAGAAGACGTACAATCGATTACAGACACTTAGACTCTTGTTTAAGCTGTGACGGATGTGGTGTTTGAATGTACTAGTGATTCCTTTGTACATATTCAATGCTTGATTTCGAATTCTAAATACAGTACATTCGTTCGTGCTTATCTAGTACTTCTTGATTCAATTGCGTTATTTCTGGGATTATTAGTTCGTACTATAATTCAAATACGCCTAATTATTATACATATAATCTACGATCATATTTTAACGTTTACTTTACTTTAGAGAACGTTCTTTAGAGTGTTAATATTCATTAAAATAATTTTCAAACTAAATATATTCAAATGAATTACTTGTAGTCGGATTGAATTTAATAAATTACAAGAAGTTGGTTTTATTCGATAGTCAATTTTCTGGGTTTGTTTAAACCAGTTTGGTTTTGAAAAAAAACGACGAAATTTATGAGACGATTATTAAAACGTGAATGTTTCCAGTTTGGAAAATATTTATAAGTTTATTTGTGTTATGGAACTTAGACATAACACTCGTAAAGATTGTTCTTAACGGTGAAAGCCTCAACAAGATGTGTTCTAAACGTGAATTAATTTTTTTATTTACGATACATTTTAATCAGTAAATAGTCAATATTTATGTATTACATACAATGGAATCTCGTTCTGAGAATTTGAATAAAGCCAGTACAAAAAATGAGGCAGAATAATATGAGTTCATTATATTTCGGGGTTTCTCATAAGCTAATCACAACCGTATTCACAATAAGGTGTAACCTTGAAATATAACATAATGTGGAGAAATTCATATTAGTGCCAGATAGAATTACAATAACAAAGATTATCAATAATTTCCATCTATATAATGATGGAGTTTTGTTCTCTGAGCTGGATGGTTTAGTCGTAGACCTATCATCGTTATTCTGAACGACAGCATCAGCATAAACTACAGGTAGAAGTGAAATGTCCGAATTTCTCCACATATGGGTTGTTCAGAATAACGATGTAAGCTCCACGACTAAACCATCTAGCTCAGAGAACAAAACTCCAACAAAATCATCCCATTGAACTACAAATCATCATCTCATTTATAAATGTTCTATGGTCAAGGTATTTATTCCGTTTTAATTTTAATGCACTCGATGTTAGTGGGTGAAATGACAGAATGCGATCTCTGGATGTGTTGTGTTTTCTGGGCTGGATAGTTTATTCATGAAGCTTTTATTACTATCTTTCTAGGTAATATCGCTAGCAACTGCTTCAAAAATTTGTAAAGTATTCGACTTTTTTTATAGAAGCGAAGAAAAGCATATTCTATAAATTTATAATTTGATCAATTGTCGTGCATAATTGTATACTGACGACTTTGACTGATAAGAAACAACAGTTCTTTAATCTTTGTCCGGAGTAAACGTTTTCTACATTCTGTTTTAATGTTGTTGATTTTACTACAGTACATTATAACTTCTTTTGACGTGACAATTAAATATTACCCTAAATAAAGTTATATCTTATGATGCTGAGGTCAGAAGCTATTGTTAACTATTTTCCGTGAAGTCATTGAAATAACTGAAATAAACATCTACCCAATGATCAACTGGCTATGATCAAAGACACTGTTATTTTTCATACTTTATCATAAGCTAGATAGATAATATCTGTTTATTGATTGGTTATTATTTTAGTTGACTCCCCCTGTGTTCATCAATGAATTCGAAATCACTATGCATATATGTATTTTGTCCCTTACTCAAATGATAGTTTTGAATATTTTTCTATCGACTTTATATACAAGGAGTATCTGAACTGAAAATAAATAGCCGTTTATTATTTCACAGATATTGAAAACTTCTAAAGCGTATAACTTGCTATTCTAGGTGACACGGATTTGAACCTTATGATACGTACGTTTCCACAAAATTGAAGATGTGCTTGAGTGTCAAATAGCGACAAATCTAGGTCTTAGATTTTCTATTAGTTGTCTTCGAATCAACTTACACCAAAACATTCTGAGACTGAATTTCCAAATTATATTCAGTAATGAGTCAAATAACAGACGATATTTCAATATGGTACAATTCAACTATTCACCAAGTTTACTACGACTTCACTATTATTTCTTACATTGGGGAAAAGCGAATCATGTGCAGATTAAGGGAAGTGTTTTTTTTAAATTTAATAGCTGAAATAAATAAGAGAATGATACTATTATTAAAAATATTAATTATGACTGAAGTCAATTGACAATAATCATCATCCAAATGTATTATTTTCAATAGTAGAGATCATAAGTCAATTGAAACTAGACCACCATGGAAAATCTGGAAGCACCGGGTGTCCGTTTCGTCCTAATTTAGGACTCCTCAGAAGTGCGCACCCATGACCTCACCTCGCAGGATTCGAACATAGAACCTATCAGTGCTTTCAGGTTTTCCATGGTGGTCTGGCTTCAATTGCTTCATGATCTCAACTGTAGAAATTACTACAATCTCTACAAAACCCCTTCTAGTATTATTTTTAGTAACTAATACATATTCATTACTTCAAAATAGTAGTTTTTAATACATTATGAATAAAAGTTTATGAAAGATCTATTTCATTGTTCAATTTCAGTAATGTTGATACTTATTTATGTTTTGCATCATTTAAATATCAATCAATGCATGTTTAATGTAAACTATATTTTGTAGAGCTTCAATGTTTCTTTACTTCTAATGTTTCCATTATTTACATAAAATCATTAAAGTAAATGAAAAATGTTAATAATTTTTATGATAGATTAATTAATACTCAATACTAATGTGGTGTGTGCTACTTATATTGATATAAGTAGTATATGACGCGAGTTAAAGAACGTAATGTCTGCCAGCAGAAGATGGGGAAAGATAAAAAAAGGAAGAGCGGGAACGCAATGCGATATGTAATAAAACTCATGAACCATGGAATATGAGACAATGGATTGATGATTGTAACAACAACAGTCCGTTTTGATATGATGGAATAATATTTTGCAAATTAACGATTTACTATTTGGTTTTTCTATTTTACCAAGTAACTCTGTAATTTCAACTGTCTCCACCCGTTTTCTGTCCGCTATACTTCTTTTTTTTATTCAGTTTATTACAGTCGGTTCTACTTAGCTAAGTTAACTAGATGAGAATAGTCTAACATGAGGTTTAATAATATATGTTGAAAAAAAGTAGGTCAATACAAAATTAGCAAGCTAAATACAGATTGAGATCATATGTAATGAATAACTTCAAAAGTACACGTGAAATTATACACAACAACATATTTAGATAATTTTACAACATGCTTAGCTCCAACACTATTCACAATTAATTTTTTAATGTGGCAGAGAAAAAGTGAAATCAAGTAGCCGATGATGATTCATTAAGACATTTGACCTTCTCGCTTTTTAACTGCATAAAAGAATATCAGTAAACATTTCTGTTTAAACAATGAATTACTGTAAACGCTAACCGTATTAGTTCATGTCGTTTTGTGTAAAGTTTACTTACTTGTTGTGATGCTCAAAATTGAAAAGCCAAACCTAAACACAGGACTGATTGGTATCCTTCCCTCCTTGTTTCACACGTGAAAAGAAGAGATAAGATTATACAGAAATTCATTGATCCAGTATATGACAAATGAAAAACAAATAGTGGTTGATATTAAACAAAAATTTTAGCAAATAACGGTCACGAGGCAGAAATGGAATACTGAAAAGATATTCTTTAGTAACTTCACTTTGAATTTCTATTAATAAGAGATTTGTTGGAATACTGCATGGTTAGTGCTGAGTATACAACACTGGGACAAACTTCATGACATTCAGTGATGCTATTACTTTTCATCATTTATATCATGAGCTGATGTTAGGCAGACTACCACTGACAACCTGATAGCAGTGTTTAGGTGTTTCTTCCTAGCATGCAACTCTTTATCACTGAGCATCTGAAACCACGGAGATAGTCGAACTGTAGGTCTTTGTTTTCATGTGCAGACCTTTAAGCTTTAGAGCACTAAGCTGGGGTCTAATGTTGTACCATGTTTAACCTGTTTACTGCCTAAACCATTGTAGTGACTTGGATTTGGGATCATTCCTTAGGCTTCATTTATAGCGATCACCCTGATAACCATTATTATGTAAATCTCAACGGTGTATAAATTCAAATGACAATAGGAAGCGCTGAGTACAGTTTGTTATATGGGAAAGTGAATGATTCATTTAGCGATACTTAAGCGACTTACATTTAAGCTATAGAGAGATAGTTATATGCGTAGGCTGTAACATGTGATCATGCACACGTGATCATACAAACAAGATAGCAATACAAATAATACAGAACCGGCCTTTTAAATAATTAGTTAAAGGGCTTGATTAAATTAAACATAAACAAAATTAATTGTAGGAGGCTTGTTACAAATTCCATACCAAGATGAAATACCTGTTCGGTGAATCCTGGTATTTAGTGGTCGTCTAGCTGAGATCTGTTTGTGAATAAAACTAAAAATCTACGATCTTTTTAATTTCCTATAGTGACAACGCTATTATTAAGATATTGAGAAGTGTTAAGGTTATACAAAACAAACACTGATGTTGATATTTGATTTTAATCTAATCAAGAACCGTTTCCTTTACTAAATATATGAAGAACCAAGACTGTTTTTGCCGAACAGTCTTACACCGAAGTGAACAAATGCTCATGTTGATTAAATCTATTCTACAATGAATTGAACTGGGCTACGATTTGTCCAGTCATTTTGTTGAATGCTTGTTTTGTTTATTACCAGAGAAAATTTAGACTTTAAGTAGGAGATGAGGGAATCTGCAGATGGCCTCAAGGGAATTTGTTGTTGCTAGAGTAATGACGGTAAGTGATATTTTAATAAAGCAGAAATCACAAAATATTACATCCATAAACACCTAAAGTATAGAAAGGTCGAGTACAACCTAATGATATTTAATGAGGTACATTTGTTTTCATCTGCTCACATGCAATCTTCTAAAGATTACAAGAAAATAGATGACGTTTGTCACTTAGTAAATCACACAATCTAAGTCAAAAGCCTTGAAGTAAAGAGAAATACGAATATTTTAAATCAATGTTTTTGGAACACATTAGGGATAGAAATGTAGGGCTTTTGAGTTTCTCGGAAGTCAAATTAAGATACTATCCAATCTGTGAAATGACACCAACCGGATAACAGTAGTCGCATGTAGCGAATCGACGTAATTTCAAAAACATAAACCACTGCATTTTAGCTCAGTGAGTCAAACTTAACTTACGGTTTCTTAAATTCCACGGTTCATGGTTCAACTTCTTATGAATCTAAGAGTAAACACTGTGACGTTTTTTTAGAACAGGAAAATACTCTTGTTGACTATTCACTGGTATTCACTGTTTCTCTTTTAGTTCATTTTAGTTTATGATAATAATTACATGCTGAGTCACTAAGGCAATGCCAATAAACATTTATGATATTCGGTAATAATTGTTGATAAAATTTATAATGAATATCTTATTCCATTCGACACCTACAAACTGAACGATTGTAAATTTCAGTTATTTACTCTTTTAGTCATTTTGTTTACCCACTAAATTAGTAGGTTACAAGTGTTTTTTTTTTTAAATTAATGTGTGATATTATTCAATCACAGTAAAAAATCAACCAGGATACTTTCAATAGTCAATACATTGGAAGTTTTATTTCAAAAATATGGGTTTCTTAAATTGATTTTGCATAATGCAACATGCATACAAAGGCGTGGTAAATCGATTTTTTAAAATGAAACTTAGTTTTATAAACTATTAGATTCGAAATAACTAGAAGTGATTAAAAACTTGGACAATTTCTCTAATTGTTCATTGAGGTAGAATCTTGATTCTGTTGGGGGTAAAAAAACCTAGTAGCTGTCACGTTTACATTAAAAAAACTGTTAGTTTGAACCCCTATATTGAAATTTATTCGTAATAGTTAGTGTATTTTATTTTTATAGAACTTACAGATAGTTTGTGCCAAACAACTTCCATATATTTATCATTTTAAAATATTCAATATATTTTACATTTTTACCAGTTTCACAATTTCATTGTACCGCAAAAAATAGGTATATTCGAACCACTGAATGAATAGAGCTCAAACATATATCATGAGGATGACATCCAGCTCGACAAAGTTCAGTGATTATTATAGTTGTGCTTAAGAATAAGTTAATAGTTTCAAGACTGATGATTTCTATACCGAATAAACTTTGAGGAAAAAGATAACAGTTCGTTCAGGTGATACTGTCAAATATTCTGCAGCAGTGCTTTTGGGACTTAAACTTACTGGGATAATTGACTGCTTTAGCGAGTTAGCTAATCTGAGGTAAGTTTGGAATTGTTTAGGAAACTCTGTTCTCTCTAACTTCTAAACAATAGTCTTTTATTTTTCCAGTGACTTAATTCATCAGTCATCTAGATTTAGATAGGATCCAATCTTTATTAATTTTATTTCATCATATAAGCATCTGGCAGTTTAAAAGTTTGATGATTATGAAATCAAGCTAACGAAGAAAATTGATTAATGATGATTGGAAACATGAAACACATGTATTCATTCTGTATCCTAGGCTTCAGATGGTAAAATCATTAGAAATCCAAAAATGACCGACTTAACTCCAAGTGTCCCTTTAAAGTAACAAAGATGTACCATGGTAACCAGTGTTCTACAACATCTATCTCGGGGTGATAAAAGCAGAAAAACCTGCTTGATCATAGTGGATGACATAAGTCAAGGTAAAAACTTGTGGAAAAATGGTTTAAAATTTTAAATTAAGCTAGTCATAACCTTAAATTATTGATTAACTATCGTACGTACATACCAAATACATTCAGAAAACATATAAAGAACACTGTGTAGACCTAGTATAAGTTAGTGAAGTTGATAGCTTTGACTATTGTTTGTTAAGGACGTCCACGAAATTATCGTGACCGATCTTCATTTACCTGTTGATCTCGAATTTCAAAATCATTTTATACATTTTATCCTTCAATTTATATTTAATCCTGGGATCAAATTTTCTATTTAATCTATTTTTACCGTCACCAATATTATTTGTACTGCTACTGTAGTATTTATCTTAATAATTTCAATTCGACGCACTGAAGTAGTAATGTCAAATTCAGTCGTGATATGTAGCTGTTTGATTGTATATTATCTATCACCAATTGACCGAAGACTTAGCGACAGAAAATCAAGTCATACCAGTTTTATTTGACCATATTTATATATTTAGCTCTAACATTGGGCTTGATCCAACACTGAAGTGATATAAATCATTTCTGAAGAAATTTAGTAGGTACAAGTATAAGATAATCTCTGAACGTTATTTAAATTTGACGTTTATCAGGTTTAAAGTAAATTCATCATAATTAAACAAATATGATTGATTTTGTATTGTTTGTTTGAATCTTCCCATTGTAGTACCAAATATTGATGGGAAGATTCAAACAAACAACTTCACGTGATTGCACAAGCCAGTGATTATCAGTACTCAGTAGCTAAGTGGATAACACGATAGAGTTTGAAGCAAATAAAACTAGGTTCGTGTCTCGGAGTAAACATCAAATCTAGGATGTAGACACATCCAGCTGACGAAACCTAAATGGGACGAAACGTGTGTCTTGGATTCAGCTGATAGCTACCATCCATATTTGCTTAACAAATATGATTACAAAAATCAAAAAACCAAGTTACACTGGAACTATGCAATGGGTTCATCTGAAAGGAACTTTGTTGAAATATTTAAAAATATTACGGATAATAATCTCTCAATGAAATTGTAATGCATGCGAGACTGATAGGTTCTAGGTTCGAATCTCGAGAGGTGGGATCGTGGATTTGTACTGCTGAAAAGTTCCATACTACGATAAAACGGCCATCTAGTGCTTTAAGGTTTTCCATGGTGGTCTAGCTTCAATCAACTCATGAATTCAATTATGAAATTGTAAGATTTTATTTACTTAATAACATGATGAACAACCAGTCATTTGTAACATATGCACGTTCACCTACACAAGTAACGTGATGGTTAATTAAAAATATCTAATGATTTATCATTTTTACTTGGAAGGAAAACAAATTACTCTTATTGGTTTTTCAATTGTATATTTGAAATAGAAACTATTTTTAGTAACACTGTTCTAAAGTTAGTTAATCAATAAAAAATCAATAAACTACTAATGAATTCTGTATATAATTAGAATAATGTTACTAACGGAAATGTAAAGTTTTTGAAACGATATTACATTCGCATAGGTGATTTACATCTTTAAATAGACTTTTAAGTCCCAAGTTTCAAGAGTTAATCATTGAAAGTTGAACAATATTTACAAAAGTTATCATACAAATGGAAGCTTTCCATGTTGATTATAATCGAAAACTTAATAGGTAAGTAAAATATTTCTATCAGTGTCTAAGATAAATCACAAAATATTACAAATAAAAATTTCATTGGTTGAGATCATGAGTCGATTGAAACTAGATCACCATGGAAAACCTAGAAGCACTGGATCGTGGATGAGCACTGATAAGGAGTCTCACAATAGGACGAAACGATCGTTCAATGCTTTCAGGTTTTCCATGGTGGTTTAGCTTCAATTGATTTATGATGTCAACTAGTAAAACCTTTTTGATATGAATTAACGTGAATGAGTAAATATCATTAACATAAATATCATTAAAATGTATTCGAATTTCATGAACAGTGGTCACGCTGAATGTATCACCGTAACATTATTTCAACCTTATTGTATTAATTTAATTCTTCCAATTTCCCAATTTACTCCTGCTATTCCTCGTGAAGGAACATAGGCCGCTCACTAGCATTCGCCATCCAATCCTGTCCTGGGAAATCCTTTCCAGTTCCTATTGATCCTTTTCATATCTGCTTCTATTTCCGGACGTAATGTGTTCTTAGGCCTTCCTCTTTTACTCTTCTCTTCAGGATTCCAAGTTAGGGCTTGACTCGTGATGCAGTTTGACGATTTGCGTAATGTATATCCTATCCATTTCTATCGTCTTTTCCTGATTTCTTCTTCAGCTGGAAAATTTAATTCTTAAAAGGTATTATTTAAGATTTCATATTCTTAGCAGAAATAGTTGAATGTTAACATCTTTATCTTTCATGTTAACTGATTCAGGCTAATACATTAGTTTATTTTAAATTCATAGGTATTTTAATTACTTATATACAAATAGAACTATATAACAGTAATGGAACACTTTTTTCATAGTTCAACTAAACATTATAACATCTAGTTAAGTTGAGTGTTAACTGCATGTAAGAAGACTTTTGCATTAAATCATAAGTGATTCTCATTTTAAAAAAAAACTAAAAAAAGTAATTGAAATCATATACTATGATTATGTAGTAAATCAGTATTATTCACAATAAACCGTAAGTGACAAGTTGATCAAGAATTTCTTTTAACATTGTATCTTAATGATTCTTAGTTGTTGAATAAATAAATAAAAATAGGTATCACCACCAATTTATTTTAAACAAGGAAACTTATAAAATGAGAGGTAACATTTTGTCATTGAAGTTTTATCAGAAGATCAAGGTTCTTTGAGTACTTATTACTTAGTTTCTGAACTTTCATTATATGTTTAGAAAATCGCCTAGAGTGGAATGATAAAAGAATAAATGGGTTTAATCGTTTATCCTACTATTCAATTACTCAACTTATACTTATTCAAGATTATCATTAAAGTGTAAAAATAAAACTTATAGTTTCCGACAAAATGTCATAACTTGTGACCTGTGTGCCCTGTTAATGGATAACGTAACGATACCGCCAATCAGAGAGCAATGAATTATCGATCGGATCAATGACTCAATAAACTCGTACGAGCACTCTAGAGTCCTTATTGGTCCTGCTTCCTGTCTAGCCCAGCCAGTTGAGTCCAGAACACCAATCTCAGCCTCTGCTATATGAATCATTTATTTCAAGCATACTGGGTTTATATACCAATCAAACAGACCACAACGTACCAATAAAATATGAAACAACATTTGTACAAAAATTAGCCAAATGTGGCTGTGAATGAGGGAGGTACTAATTGATAGACTGGGCATAATTCAAGAATGGTCAATGGTATAATAATAGTTCATAGGTCAAAATAAAGCTCATAATAAGAGGGGCATGAATATGAACGGTTTAGTTATTCAACAATTATACGATAAAAATATACGCATATTATTGGTCCATAAATGGATCCCAAAAGTTACCATTCATTATAATTATCGGAACCTAACAGAAAAATCACTATGTTTCAATAGATAGACATTTAAGTGAAAACCACCCTATAAAATACTGTCATAATGATACTTTCTTTTAATTCCTGTCAAAAAAAAATTAAATTCATGATACCTCTTAATTATAGTCAGTTGGTTTTATTTAACATTCACTTAAACTGAGATTCTCTCTAACAGTTGACTACTTTACAAATTGTAGTAGCAAAATTCACTACAGTAAAACATTACATTTAAGTTTAAAACAGAAAATATCCAGCTTATCATAAGAATGATAATTGTATGATATTATATCTCTATTCAAATAGGTACACCTGTATTGTTTGCTACCTATATTGACATGACTAGTATATAAAGCGAGTCAGGAATCTAATGTCTATCAGAAGAAGATTGAGAAGATCAAGAAACAAGGAACAGGAATAGAAAGTAATTGGTATGTTAATGCAGGAACATAGAAGTTTGAGACAATTAATGAACATTTTGCAAATTTAGTATCGCAGTATAGTTTTTTTTTTTCTATTTTATCAAGTACCTCTGTAAATTTGTGCTATACGTCATTCAGTTGTCCTCATCTGTGTTCTAATTCACTACACATTTTCTTATGAACCTAGATCATTTTAGTAACTAATATGAACAAAAATCTACTACTAATTAAAGATCATTAAAACTAATCTCGAAATTTTTATTTCATTTCTCTTTATTATTATTATTATTATTATTATTATTATTATTATTATTATAGTGATCAATTTTGGTGGTTTATATTCACTCAAGTTGACATAAATCATAATGGGAAAATTGATAAAAATGAATTTAAAGAATATATGAATAAATATATTGGAGTAATTAGTCGTAAAGATATAGAAAAAGTATTTAAATATTGTGATCGTGATAATAATGGAACGATTGAATATGAAGAATTTAAAAAATATATGCTTTGTGAATAATTAATTTTGTTTATTTAAAACATTTAGATAAATATTCAGATAAATTATAACTTTTATTTGTTTCTTTTCTTCTTTTTCTTTTTCTTTAAATTTTAATTCATTTACCTTTTGTACATTGTTCAAGATTAGTTTTTTGTTTTAATTATAATGAATATATGTATGATCTATTTATTTATTTATTTTGGCGGTTTTTTTCAGTTCTTTATATAAATAAAGCTATCATTTATATTTATTTCGAATAAATTACAATAAACAGAGATTATTATTGTTATGGGGATTAGATGGTGGTTGGAGGTAATTGACAGGAAACCCTGGACCCGGGTTTCGTGTTACTTGGCACTCGTCAGCAAGGTGTATCTGTAATCTTGAGGGAACTGGTTCTCCCTGACGGATTCGATCCCATGTTACTCAGCTTCACAGTCAGAGATGTTACCAGTGAGCTATCCAGGTCGCGACCGAACTCCTGTAGGACTGAGATGTAATCACAATTGATTGATCACTAAGTGGTGATCAGTGTCATGTGTATCAAGTCCTTATTTAATGCAGATCGAATGCTATCGACCATGTTGCAATGTGGCCATCAGTCTAGGTGACTCGACACTGCGAGCACTATATATTGAGATTAGATGGTGGTTGGAGGACTACCTCCACACATGACAATCATCACCACCCAGTGATCAATCAATTGTGATTATTATTATGGGATTGTGGAGGTTATTAAGTTTCTGATTGAGACCATGAACTGATGGATGTTAGATCACTATTGAAAACCTAGTTGCGCAATTTTGTGGTTTGGTTGAGGTTAGACATTAACATCGTTGAATATCAGCTCATTGGTCTAAAGGTTAAGCTTTCGCATGCAAAACCGAGAGCCCTAGGTTCAAATCTCGTGGTCGGGATCATGGGTACACACTGTTAAGGAGTCCCATAATAGGGCGAAAAGAAAGTCAAGTGCTTCCAGGTTTTCAATAGTGGTCTAAAGTCAATCGTTTCATGATCTCAATCAAAAATTAGCAGACAGTAATTCATGAATGTTAGTGTTTTTCTTCCAAAATAATCAATATGTAAACGAATTTTGAAATTAGGTAATTAAATGCGTTCATTAGCATGAAATCAGATAATATTGTTTGTATGATAATAAACATTTAATGTTTTTCTAAAAAAATTCTTGATGGAGTTCTATTTCTTGAACTGTGCGCTTTAATCGTAAAGCTTTGATTATCTTTCTAGAAAACGTCACTAACACAAACTTCAGGTAAGAGTAATCAATTCGAATTACGCTATACGTAACTGTCAGCTTGTTCTGTTGATTGTGATCTCGATTGATTATCTTTGACTTAAGTTCTATCATTGTCTCCATATATATAATTGTAGTAGTCCATAGGTGATTAAGGTCGTTTCGTATAAAATTTAAAAGAAGTATATTCTCTAAGTTGGAGCTAGGTCTCTTACCAGATAACGTAAATGTACTAACTCTGGAATTATATAGTAAAGATTTATTGACATTTTCGCTAGTTAACGTCTGCAAAGTATCTTCGTATCTCAGAATAATACCTCCAATAATTTTGAATTTCAAAATTTATTTTGACTTAAGCGAACAGCGTGATAAAATCTGCTATGATTTCTGATTGTTACTTTATATTTCATAGTGCATTATACATTCTCATTAGCTATCAATAACAGCATTAGGGTCTTAAACCATTTGCTAAAGTATTATAAAGAGCCTTATAAAGTATCCAAAGTTGAACAATATTTCTTTGTTCTCTATAGTATTCTTTATTTTCAAATTCTGTTAGAGTCCAATTTACCTGGCCCTACAGATAAATTCAGTTTATATCACGTAGTAAGGTCTTTATATGCTCAGTTGGAGTTAGAAATTAGCTAAACTTAAACAATTATGGACTTAATATAGCTACACACACACACACTGACTGACCATAGAACATGGAGTAAGGATATTTCCTTTGGTTGTACGACCAACCATGTTCCGATAAATGAACGATGTAGTGCACATTGTTTTCCATCACACTGTTGGAAGCAGTCTGCAGGAAGCCTATGATCTAAGTTGTAACAGTTGATACCCATCAGCAATTCGTATCCAGAATCTCAGAGGAAGTGGCGTTCCTAATGAAATCTATACTCACGTCACCTCTATCACATTTACCAAATGGACATCTCACCTATGCTATAAATGACGTACGTTGGTAAAAGCTAATCAAGCTTCCCAAATCTTTGCTAAAATTTCATCAGATGCAAACTCACCAGGACTGATGAGACTTTTAAGATTCGAGGCGTGATTGGCCTATCTCAATACTTCCCTCTCTGCAACCGATTTAGACACTGACGGAAATATTCCTATAGAAGCATTTTGCACTTACAACGAAAGAGACGCATTTCAAACATCCTTTTATTGTTGATCAAGGAGATTAGAAGCCTCTGAATCTTGTTAGAAACTTCACCACATAGAAATATATCATCTATATATTCAAGGTTACCAAGTAATACACCTAGTCCAAAATGCTTAATAGTTAAAGGGAGAAAGCGTTACGTTTTAAAGAATGCTTATAACAAGTCAAATAACGAACGGAAGGAATGTAAAACCTGAAAGAATATCAGTGGATCTTATCAAATCTGACTATATTTCTCTATAAGCTTTGACTCGACGATAATGTTGAAGTAGAGAACGTGTGAAAATTTGTTATGCTCCATTAGCAAATCTTTCAGTGATATATACTACCATACAACCTACCTGTCAATGTAGTAGAGTGCTGCTTCACGATTAATGAATGCCGGTATAGTTTGGGTGAAAACAGCTTAGTTCCTGCACTTTTGTTGCTAATGAACTTTGATTAGGCATTGGATGACCATTAAGATTAACGTTCTTGATATTAGATTATTCAAATTACTTTGTGCGTGATTATCGTGGAGCAACCAGAAGTCTAGACTAGTTAGATGAGATTACATGCATTACAAAAACTCTAGACAATATCTCATTTATCTTTAATCTAAAATTTATCTTCTAGATGATGTCAAATTCTAATAAAAACTAATTTTCAACAAATCAGTTAATTATCATTCAAATTAATGAATTATTTTGGTGGAGTTTTGTTCTCTGAGCTGGATGGTTTGGTCGTGGAGCTTTCATCGTTCTTCTGAACGACATCATCAGCATAAATTTCACTTCTATCTAAAGTTTGTGCTGATGATGTCGTTCAGAAGAACGATGAAAGCTCCACGACCAAACCATCCAGCTCAGAGAACAAAACTCCACCAAAATCATCCACCTGAGCTACAAATCTTCTCCACCATCTCAAAATCAATGAATTACTTTACTCTATTTCGTCATACTTTGATTATTATTTCTATATAAAGTAAATTTTTGTATCATTGGACTAAGCCATTTTTGTGTTACATGAATAAACGTCACGTTTTCACATATTTCTTCTATAAGTTGACATATACAAATCTTTAAATAGAAACAACCTTTGGATGAATAATTAAATAGTATAAACCAACAAAAGAGAATAAATATTCTTTCACATTTTGTATGCAATAGATAGTCTATTGCGTTTTTATCGAATAAAATTACTTCATTTGTAGGTTTATTTATATAATACAATGTACCGAAATTGTGAGAATAAAAAGTACTGATCATTTTCTAAAATTTGTTGTGCTATGCACTTTCGATAATGACTTCAATAAGGCTAGGTCGGTAACGAAATAGCATTAATTCTTAAAGCTATAAATTAACAGTTAAGGATATATATTCGATGATGTTTTAATCTTAACTGAGCTTGTCAATCTGTTAAGAACCACAGACTAATGATCATAGGTTATTATTAATATTTTCCTTAGTAGCAGTAATAACAGCAGTAATAGACTAAGTATGAATTGTTAAAGTATCGTGGAGAACGAGAATTTAAGTACGACAAACCAGTGAAACATTAAATAAAAGCTTTGTAAAATAAGAAAATCATTCATGAAATACAGCATTTGTATATCTTTATTTAATTGTCCTTTACTAACTTCGTTATCCTTCCTATCCTATTGTTATTTTACTTGCTCTTTGCTTCTTTTCCTCTTCTCTTTATTCTATAATTCTGCTGGTAAACATTTTACTTTCATTTCCTGTTACATACTCCTTATGTCTATCCGCATAAGTAGCGCACAGTGAATAGATTGATTCCTACTCAAATAACTAAGCTTTATCTATATCTATTATTAATTTAATTTATAAGCCTTCTTTGTACGGTGATTTTCTCATTCTAACATTGACCTTATAGTGTTTATATTTATTTTCTTACTGATAAATTTTACTTTGCGTAAACTATACTTTTCCTATAAATAAATAATTTCAATAGTTGAAATCATGAGTCAATTGAAGCTAGACCGCACGCAAAACCAACAGTTCCTGAGTTCGAATCTTGCAAAGCGGGGTCATGGGTACGCACTGCTGAGGAGTCCCACAATAGAACGAAACGGTCGTCCAGTGCTTCCAAGTTTTCCATGGTCTTGATTTAGCTTCAACTGACTCATGATCTTAGCCACTGAAATTACTATAATATACACAAAACTTCTTCTGATATTAATCAACATATACTCACTAGTGACTAGCTTCAAGAGGTATATCCTAGAGTTCTAGTGAGAAGTAGTGACCAGTGGAGTTCAACCAGGTCTATTGTGAAATAGTAACTCACTGAAGACAATGGTGGATGTGTCGCTCAATTTCGTGGATTAGTTGAAGTTCGACATTAACATCGTTGGATGCGGGCCAGTTCGGTGGTCTAGTGGTTAAGCGCTTGCATGTCAGACTGATAGGTCCTGGGTTCGAATCTCGCAGGCGGTGAGGTCGTGGATGCGCACAGCAGAGGAGTCCCACAATAGGACGAAATGGCCGTCCAGTGCTTTCAGGTTTTCCATGGTGGTCTAGCTTCAACTGACTCATGATCTTAAATAACTGTTTACAAAACTGATTTCCAGTATCATTATTATAAATATAGATTAGAATTGTATATTCTGTATAGACTTTCATGAAAATAACTTAACAATAACAATACTATATATAAGTTTTCTATATTAAATATATCGTTGTAATAATTCTATACAAAGTAAATATATATTAAAAGTTTATATCATTATTGTTGTTTTGTTTTAAAATAATCACTATGTATGGTATAATTGAATCCTAATGTTATTGTACATTATGAAAATAAATCTCATATATGTAGCTTTATTATACAGACTGGGTGATATTCTAAATTAGTTTATTTTTAGCTAAAATATCTATTAGTAGTTATACAATTCCAGTCTTTATAATTGAAAGTATTTGGATTTCATTTATACTTATTTTAATTTAAAAGAAAAAGTTTATTTAACTAACATTCTTAATTGTGTTTAGTTTTCTTTTTTTAGCAAAGAATTCCACTGACAAATTGAATATACATCCAAAAGATCTATTACATAAGTTAATTTTCAAGATAAATGAATAGTTTAAATAATCTGGGAAACAGGATCATAATGGGTATAGTAATAAATTATTAACAATATCGTTTGGTTTTTGAATTTCATCACATTTATGTTTTATATCAAGATTATGGTTTATAATCATAGGATCAATAAGTTATATCATTTTACTGATAGATGTCGTTCAGAAGAACAATGAAAATTTCATGAACAAACCATTTAACTTAGAGAACAAAACTTCATTAAAAAAAATATTTTACTGAATATCATGAATTCAATATTCTATGAACTATTTCAGAATGAATAAATGTTTAATATAACTTAATTAACATAGAATAATTTTTTTGATGTGAATTGAATGGATATATATAGAAAACAGGAATAACAAAATTCATTTATTAAGAATTACATTTCATTTGCAAGAAAATGATCAAAATAAATAAAAGATAATCATTTGGTTAGATGAATTACTTTATTGTGATTTTCTTTTTTTTTCTTTTCTTTTTTTCTCGTCGCAAAAAACTGTATTAATAGATTATTATTATCATTATCATTATTATTATTATTATTATTATTATTATTAGTAGTAGTAGTAGTAGTAGTATTAATGAATAGAAAGTAAAGTAAAGAGAAGAGAAACAATAAAATAATTGTTAACCAGTTTATTTATAAATTATTGACTTTTTTTAAATGTTCTTTTTCTTGTAATATATGAACTGTTTGTAAAATTAAATCATTAATTTCTTGTCGACCAATTTTACCATCTTTATTAATATCCCATTGTTTTAAAATACCTTCTTTCATAATTTTTAAACCTTCTTCATTCACTTCTTCACCATTAGCTTCTAATAAATCTTTTAAAAATCCCATTAATTCTTCATTTTCTAATACACCATTACTATCAGTATCATATTTTCGAAATATTCTATCAATTGTTCTATCATCTAAACAATTATTATTATTAAATAATGGTTTAATAAGATAATTCTCTTTTACTCTTAATAATCTAGCCATTTCACTTAATTGTAACTTACCATCACCATTACGATCAAATAATCTGATTAATGTTTCTGTATATTCATCTAATTTTTCATTTGTTACTTCAACTTTTGAAATAACAATTAAATGTTTTAAGAAATTTTTTAATTCATTTGAATCAATTGAACCACTTAAATCTGTATCGAATTGTTTCCATACACGCATAAATTCCACACTAGAAGATAATGGTGTATCTATTTGAAATAAAGCTAAAAATGTTTCTTCAGTAGGTAATATTTGACATAATTCATTAATATCAATACGTCCATCATTATTTTCATCGTATGCATCCATAACTTCTGTCATTAATTGTTGCATTGCTGTTTCCGATATTATTTCACTGCCAATTTCATCAGGTATTACACTAGTGATGAATTCTCGTAGGAATCCATTTAATTCTTCACCTTCTAAATAACCATTTCCATCTGTATCGTAATGTTGCCAACATTTAAGAAAGTCTAATGCAGTAACTGAATGAAAACGATGAGTTTGTGGATCACGAAATTTAGATAGAAAATTTTCAACATTCTGTTTACCAGTCATATCTGTCATGATTATTCAACATAAAAAAAACACAACAAAAGATCAACTTTTATAAAAATGTAAATCATATATATTATTCAGTTATAAATAGGTAAGCAAGTATGAACTAAAAGAAAGGGAGAGGAAGAATAGGGGTTGTATGAGATCTATTTTAATTGATTGTTCTATATACCTTACACGAAATGCAACATACAATACATGGGAAAAAATATGGTTATACTAATAGTAAATCAGATTGACTAATAGAATAAGTAGTTGTGTACATGTACAAATATTTGTGCAATTTGGGTGGAAAGGAGTCAAATATCCAATTATTAACAAAGTTCCTCTGCAAATAAATAATAACATTAATTTTTTAAAAGTATGATTGACATAAAAATCATTTGTAAATTTATTTCATACTATACATTACTATTATTTCTCATACATTCCCTGTAATAAAGATATCGTTATTTGTATTTGGTTGAAAACAAATTTCATATCAAATCACCGCAATAATAAATAAATAATTTTGTTTGGTAAACACTTGCTCGATCGGAAACATTCTATTTTTGACTGCGTATAATAAAATCTACTTAATTCTGATAGTGTAATAAGAAGACGAAGATTATCAGAACTATGTGATATATTAGAGCGATACGTTTTGAACAAGGTCTATGCTTAATCAAAAACCTAAAAGACATGAAAATGATTGCTTCACACCCCACTGTGTTTACCAATCCAACTGTGTGTGTGTGGCCACACATACATAGGGAGGAGTAATCGTGATCTCAAAATTAAGGTGTCTGAGCATGTACCTAAATGGTTGAAGAAACATAAAATCAAATGACCCAATAGAGGATAAACATTCATCATCCCCTATTGCCAAACATATATTTGAAACAGGTCATAAGATTGATCTTAATACGGCTTTTGTGGTATTATATAAAAGTGTGAAAGGGTGTATACTAAGGTTTATTGAAGCCCTAGCCATATGGAAATTCTAACCCATATTATGTATTCAAAAGTAGTTTGTTCTCATCATAAACTTAAGCTTATTATCCAGAGTGATTGTTTTTACGTTATTTACTTTCCTTGTCTTCTCTTACCCTCCATTTGTCTAGGTGACGTTTTAATTTCGTATATAAATGTACTTAACAAGTATATGCGTGATCAGATTGTTCGAAATGTAGTGCGCTAATATATCACATAGTTCTGATAATCTTCGTTTTCTTATTACACTATCAAAATTTACATAGTTGTTGAGTGCAAACTTTATAAAGGTAAAAGACAATAGCTTTTTCTTATAACTGACTATACCTAAAAAATATATGGCAAGTTACTTCAATCATTTAAAAATCCCTAATAACATGTAACGATACATTTTAATCACTCACGATGTATCGACTTTGTTCTGCTTCCCTTTATTTTTGTATAATCAAAAATTGAAAATGTTTTTTCACTATTTTCGGCTGTTTTATTTTGGTGGTTCAGACATTGTAAATGGAGAGGTAGTACTTTCATATCCTCTCAAAATATCTAGTAAATCTGATACCTTTGAATGAAATAATATGGTTTTTTATTCAGTAGTATAAAAATAATTGAGCATGCTTTCTCATAGGAATACTAAATCAGACTTGTAATCATGAACTTTGAAGATGGCCCCGGCATTTTCTGTGTTCAGTAGTAAGACGAAAGTTTGCTTTGGGTGGAGTGAAGCAAAAAGCTGAGTATCCTCAAAATTGAGCCACTAATTTTCACAAGGATTACCCAACGGGAGGATAGCAAAGAGCTAAGTCATCCGAAACTCCATCTTGCACGAATCACTAAAACCGTTGAAGTAGAGAATCTCCTCCCGGCCAGTCACTTGCTGAAATCAGATGTGAGGAGTCTGCTTAATACACTATATTTTGAGTGCTATCTCATAAGGAACATTATTTTCTTATTTATTGATCTTTTTATTCATTCGGTAACACACATTACCGTTTATTCTTATTCTGTATTCAAAAACACGCTCATTAAATAATTTACACGTTTCTTTTTCCTTTATTATTTTTCTGTTTTTCTTCCTCTTATTTAAAGTCAATTCAATGTTCTTCTAAATTCTCCATAAACTGTCCGCATATGGTTAATATTATACAAACATTATTGAACCTTGTGTATAACTGTATTTCTGAAGAAAGTGTGGTGTTTTTACGAACTAGTGATTTTTTTGTACTCGATATCTGTCTGATTTTGAATTCCATATACAATACATTCGTTTGTTCTCACTTGGTTCTACCTGACTTAAATTGAGTTATTTAAGGGATTTCTAGTTTTAATAATAATTCATATACTTCTAATTATCACATTGACGTCGCGATAGAGCCTGTGATGAAATAGTTGGACATGATTTCAAATTTTGATTGTCTTGAGCATTATATGGAAAGGTTTGAAATTTGGACTATGACCAAAGATGTTGAGGATGCTAATATTGTGGATCATTTCTTTACATTATTCGGAAAAGAAGCATACAGCTCATTAAAATCTTTATTATTCCCAGATAAGCCGATTTCACTTTCCCACACAACTCTCAAAGGACTACTACTAGATCATGTTAAGTGTACAAATTCCGAATGCAGGAGGAAAATTTCATAAAATGTTTCGTCAGGACATCGAAAATTCCACTACACCAATACGTCACACCAATCTGGTGCGTACTAAAGGTTGTAAAGATAATAATTCATTGAGGAGTTGCGAAACAGATCACGAAGATGAGCACATGTTCGGTCAATGTTTGTATTGTGGCAAGTTTCACTCATTTATTTCATGTGTATTTCGTAATGCTAAGTGCTTTAGATGTGGTAAAATTGGACGCATACAGGCAAATCGTAATTATACTGTTCATGTCTTTGTAAGTAATGCCAAATTTCGTAATTCCAATCCTATTGAGTTGAGTGTTCCTAATGAGCATTCGTTCTTATACACGATTTCGAAAAGCATTATTAAGTCAAATAACAGTTTAGAATTAAATGAAGCTTTGCTAGTCTCGCATAAATGTGGTTTTTGAATGAACTAATGGTTCCTTTGTACTTGTTGAATGCTTAATTTTGAATTCTAAATACAGTACATTCGTTCGTGCTTATCTAATACTTCTTGATCCAATTGCGTTATTTCTGGGATTCTTAGTTCGTACTATAATTCAAATACTCCTTATTATCACAATGACTCTAAAGCTAAAATTCAGCTAAAATAAACATATACTTCATGTGATATTTGTCGAGAAAGCTGGAGAGACTCTTATTGAGATGTAGTGACTCACATTCATCACGAGAACACGACTGGTTTAATAAAAACAATTATTATTATAACCAACTGTACCAGTGCTTGTTTTAATGTGCTTTTGTTTGACTGTGCTAATGACAGCTATATTTTGCTTCCATTCTTTTACACACACTTTGATTGTGACTTCGCGCGAATTCGGTTACGTTCTGTAACCAAGCTTTTATCCTGGCACGATCTCGGTATCCTTTCGATGCCACGAGATCGCCAGCAAATATATATCTCGATATGGTCCATCAATTACCTTCTGGTATTTGGCTTCTCGGAGATTTTATGAGTTTCTTTGGTTACGTCCAACCTATGCCTTCTGATTTACTTGGCACGTGTTTCTTTGTAGCGGTGTTCATAGTTAACCTCAACGCGACGCCACGCTACAGAGAAAATAATTGAAGCAACACAAGGAATACAAGTGAATCAAAGGAAAGTCAAAATCATTGTGAGAAAAAAGCTTTTAGTCAATCAATTTCTTATCGGGTTTCCCATGTTATTGCACCAAATATGGTTTTTTCTAATGATCCATATATTTCTTATGAAATTTCTAATAAATTTAAGGGAAATATGTTGAATGAACGAAACCATGGTCGAAAATCTTAAACAATATATACAGATGCTGATTTTTCTAATGATCCATCATTCTTCAATCACATACATAATAAATTTAGAAAAATATTTCAAAAGAACCAAATCCTGGTGATGTCATATCAAATATTGTTTGTCTTCATAATGCATTTATTTCCTGTGGGAAACTTGTCCAATACAGTGCACGAGTCTTAAATGAGCTAGAGTTTGATTACCATTTGGGTGATTTCATATCAACTGTTGTTTATCCATATCATAAGGTCTTTTTTAGTGAATCCTCTTGTCAAAGTGAGAAATATGTTTTAAATGAGGCCATTTTATTTATAACTTAATGATATGAAGATCCAACATCATTTCGCGGGGGAGGATAGTGTTGTTAAATCTGTGGTTTAAATTCTGGATATCAGTGGTTTCAGTACACCACCGACATGTTGACCATATACAGTTCCAAGACCCAGGTGTGTCTGTTTCATTTTCAGTTGCTGATTTTAATACTAATGAGAATATTCGAGATCATACAGAGTCTATATACAATACATAGTCTAACAGACATACAATGAACCTAAGGAGAAGACGTCCAATTGATTACAGAAACTAAGATTCAAATTTAAGTTGTGGTGATGTAGTGGCATTGGACCATAACCACACAATCCTCAAAGCTGAATACGAGATTACTCGGAAAATAGATATTTAATATTTAATGCGGAGAAATACTTAACGATAGAGAGGGCGCGAACAAGGAATCGAATGAGTTGGAGTTGATCGAGTGGCATGGCTCGGCCATGCAGGCGTAGTGTCTGCTGAAGATTACCTTATATCTTTTATTCATATTAAATATATTGTTCTTTCTCTAGCCTAACCTTGTTCTTCACCATGTATTGTTAGTTATTACGATACAGTGAGTTGATGTAGACGATGATGTGACTTCCACGTAAGATCTTATAGATTAGGCAGTTATATCATGACAAATCTACAATTTCAAGATTAGGTCTATTATTGGAGCAGTACTAATATCATAGTAGACCATAATTCTACAGTGGTTGTGGTGTTTGTATGAAATAATTATTCTTTTATCCGAGATTTGACTGTTTTTGAATTTCAAATACAATACGTTCGTTTGTGCTCACTTGTTTCTTTATGATTTAAGTTGCGTTGTTTTGAGGATTCCTAGTTTGAATAATGATCTAAGTATTTCTGATCAAGGAAACATGAAACGTTTCCTTTATAACACTTACATACCAATAAGCTGTTTGTAAATAATTATGCCAACATTCGAAAGGAATCTCACAAGACGTTTCTGTGCGGAAGAAATATTGTTGTGCGGGTGTCTCGGAAAACACGGACCCCGGTTATCCAGACTACGATATTCAAAATCGCAAGTTCATAAAGTCTTACTTGAAGCGTAAGGATAGATTGTTCCAACATGTGGTGCAATAAACGGACAAAAACGGTTGTTCAAGGTCTCGGCTACTGAAGGTGAGCTCCCCATCCTCCTCATTGGCGGTTGCCACTGTGAAAACATTTCGTGTCAATAGATATGAGTTGCTAACTAGAATCCACATTAATATAAACAGGTCACATGATGCAAAGACTAGGGACGTAAGCAAATGGCCGACCTTTCTTCATATGGACTTTGGAAAAATACGTGGGAAGGACAGGGGCGAACAAGTTGAAAACCCCTGTGAGGGTGAACTAAGTAGCGTCAATAATACTAATGTAATAGAAATAAAGTATGGGCATTTTCCCAATATACGGACAACAGGCTTAGAATACTCTGCATATCTGTGTTTTGCAACGACAGAAACACAGAAATGGTTGGTGGAGCTGCAGTTTTGTAGATCGTGTTTGGTTGCGCATTACATGCACGCTCAAGAGTTTAATAATCTTGGTGAATCTGCATCGTGGGTGCTCAACCAAACTTTTCGGCGCCTCTAGATGCTTACTTAGAGTAATCTACAAGGAGACCATAGTATTTTCAAAGTCAACACCTGTACACTGGAGGTGAAAGCTCAGCTGAAGCTCAGTTCTTCAAACTCATTGACGATTTTTAGTTATTCGAAAATGTGATGTTAGCAACTCGGTGTTGAAACAGGAAGACGCTGCCACACTTAGACTATATTTACAAACGAAGAATTCCTAATTGACAACCTTTCAATCCAGGCTGACCTGTGAAAAAGTGATCACGCGGTCTATGCACTCGATTTTATCAGTATATCTGACTAAAAGGAAGCGTAGGAATTCCAAACGTTTGAAAGTATTAGTTGTACAGGACAAGCTTCAGCAGGTGGACTAGAAGGTCTGTGGCGTGTGGTCAGTGGGATTTAGGGCACATGATCTAACGCTCTACAAACCAGTCCGTCCCATAAACGGTCCCAAAAATTACAAGCGACACACAGTCATAAGGAATCGCACTTTTCGAATGACAAGACTCAAAAGGTACAACTGGGCGGGAAATAACTTAGCAACAACAAACAACACATAAGTAAATCAGAGAAGCAAGGAACCAATGTACAAATCAGATAAAAGAAGACGGGCGTCAGTGTCAGATCAAGCCAATCTATCAACAATCAGAAAAACTCATTACATCTTTCCCTCCCCCAATCGGCAATATAAAACTGAATTTTCCCAGTTGTTAGTCCCCGATGGCCTAACCAACAACGGTTGTGACGATACTGACATTTTGACAAGACTATATTTTCAAGCAGTCGCATACAAAGTGTATCAACAGTAGCTTCGCCTGCAGTTCAATGTGAACCTGAGCACTGACTTGGTGTATCAGAAATTTCAGCATCTAAAAAAGTCACACTTCTCATAGCTTAGATATTGTTCATCCTCATATACTGAGGGAAAAAGCTTCAGTCCTGGCAAAACCGCTTGGCATGATGTTCTCATATTCGCTAAGCCGAGGTACTGTACCATAAAATATAAAACTGGCGCACATCACACCAACTCTCGAAGGAGCTCAACACTGATCCTTCAAGCTACATGCAGGTAGCACTTCTTTCAATACCCTTAACATTTATGGAGTACTTGATACACGGTGGTTTATTTGAGTACTTGTTATCCATAAGCTTCCTTTCATCCTAACAGCACGGTTTCAGGAAGTGTCTCTTCTGTATAACCAACCTGTTGACCACGGTAGACACATGGACAACCACACTTGAAGAAGAATTTTGATGTCATATACCTTGGCTTCTTACAAGAGTTTGATAGGGTTGATCATATATGTCTTATCAATAAGCTCAAAAGGCTGGGTGTCAATTCACTAATAACAGATTTGAAATATTCCCATATTGTAAATTTAGAACAACATATATAAGCGAACAATATTGTTTTCGATTAGATCCCCATCAGGCTTTACTCTAATATACAGTAATATTTATATACATATACGAAATTATTAAACCAATCAAGGCAGTTTATAAGTCAATGATAACAATGGAAAAGATTACATAATAAGTAAAATGTGAAAAGTACAAATTGATGGTGTGACAAGAGGTGCATTAGTTTTTGATAAGTAATAATAATAAAGGTTCAAATCAATGTTACATAATCTGAAATAGGTCAATGATTAGAAAAATATAGGAACTGAGATAACAATTATAAAATTATAAGATGACGTAATAAGAAATGTTCAGATAATTGGACCATGAAACGTACAGTTGAGAGAAAATAAGGTGGTAGGAGGGTGTGAAGAAAAACAATAAACGAAGAGAAAGTTAGAAAAGGAATGAATAAATAAATAAATTCATTTATTACTTAAGGCCAAGGGATAGATAAGTGCAAGATCCATTTTGAATGCTTTGTGTGTTTGTGAAAATCACTCCATGTATATACTTGCACTTTGTTGCTATTGATCCTCTTAGTTGTACATTGTTAACTTTTTGACTACATTTGAGTTGTTATAATTTATACTTTATTATAGTTTTTATTTTTATTACGCCTTCACTGAGTCTCCATGTTTCTTCCCGAACTGCACTTATGTTGTTTTACTTTATACTAAGTCTGGGCGACAGCCATGTTGGTTTGTTCCTGCTTTTGATTGCTTGAACTGTGTTGACTGGAATCGTGCATTTTGGTAGTGAATTGAGGCCCTATTCCAGAATTGAAAACACTGTGTTATAGAGCGACCAATTATTACCTTTTGAACGAATCTGTACGTGATCTATCCAGACAGGATAGAATAACAGTTATTTGTGGTGATTGGTAATTTTCTTGCATCCTTTATCAACTTTCTTGTTTATTATAATTTAGATTTGATCAATTGAACAATTATTGGTTGGATAGCTGAGTGGTTATATTTGTTTAGGTAATAATGTACACTTAAATTTATGATAAATTATAGAACCTTCATCTTACCCAATTACTTTGTTTTGGTTTCAAACGGGCGAGGGCGCGTATCTAACTCATCCAGACAGCTGTCCGGCAGTCCAAACCATAGTTTGGATCTTACAATAAGGGAGTAACAAATTTCTTCTGAACACAAAGACTTGGCTTGTTGGCTCGGATTCCTATAGCTTCTGCTATGTGTAAGAGACGAGATCGAACACCATAAGGAAAACTAGTGGGAATCCGATAAATAACTTTGAACGACTTGTTTCTGTCCACTATATGACCGCTATCGATCAAGTGTGATAGAACCGAGCTGCGTATTGTTTTGACGTAACCTTTTCCTAACCACGAAGGGAGGTGTTCACTAACTCGTTGGTTCAGTTGCCTGGTAGTGCGCCCAATATAGCTTTCTCCACAGGAGCAGCTGAATTCGCAGACACACATAGAAGTGTTATAATTGTTATCATTGACTACCTTGATTGGTTTAATAATTTCGTATATGCATATAAATATTACTGTATATTAAAGCCTGATGAGGATGTAATCGAAAACAATATTGTTCGCTTATATATGTTGTTCTAAATAACAGATTTGTTCACTTTATATCTGGATAACCTGAATTCCGGCGAAATGTCTTTAAACAAGTTGATGAACTGCTATTTCAAGAGGATCTAAATCATCTTCAAACTTGGTTGGATTACGGCGGAATTAATTACAACACCTTAAGGTACGATGTAGTTCATCTGAAAGATGTTGTAGAGTACGCATCCAACTTAAGTAAATCCCCTCTAAATGTATCACAAGTTGAAAAAATCCAGGAGTCTTTGTACCCTGTGGTCTGAGGTTCTATTCTAAATTAGACAAAAATGCCTTTTTTGCAAACCTTGCACTCGTAACGTTGAAACGCATTTTCGGTCAGTTCAACTGTTCACCTTTTCACTTAAACCTCAACAGCTGTATTAAATACCATTTAAAGTATGTAAATAGAGTGCTTACTTTCTCACCCAAGTAGAGTAATAATATGCTGGAGCGAACTCACAGGCGAGCCACGAAATCAGTACGGTGACTCAAATTCAAACCAGATGAATACAACCTCAAACCAATGAACCTCTACCCATTAGAATGATTTATGAGGACGCCTTTTACTCTTTACGCGTAGTCAAGGTCTTGAATTTTTTGCCAGTTGAGGTGATCTAAGAGATTTCCCAGGAGTATTTTATAGGTAACTAGATATATTCTTAAGAACTGCATTTCAGTCTTCAGTAATAAGGATAGGAGGTCTGTCGATCTATATTAATCCTTGCAGTTTGTAATACTGTGGAGGTCCAATCTCGTTTTGAATATATTAACAGATGGTGCTGATATTACGTGTTCCGGTAGGGAATTCCAGTAATTCACTACTCGGTGCGAGAAACGGAACTCCAGACGTAAACGGTTTGATCTCGGTTTTTGAACTTTTTTCGAATGTCCTCTCAAATGATCGGTTCTAGACGGAAGCAAAAGATAAGACATGTTAATACCAAGGTCATCGTTCAGTATACGATAAGCCAATATTAGATCACCCCGTACTCTACGGTAAGATAACGGAAATAAGTTAAGGTGTCTCAGTCTGTCTTCATAAGATAGGCCAGCTAGACCTTGTACCATCTTAGTAGCTCGTCGTTGGACTCTTTCTAGCATATCTGCTTCATATTTGAAACAAGGACTCGCTGCTTGAATCCCGTATTCTAAATGTGGTCGCACATAAATCCGGTATAATAATCCAAACATTTCATCATCTAAATACTGAAAAGACCTACGAATTGACCATAATACCCTATAGCCTTTTGCAGCAGCAGCCTTACAGTGACTAGTCGTTTTGAGATCATTGCTTAATATAACTCCTAAGTCTTTATAGTTTCTTGCTTTGGGTAGCACGAATCCACGTAGTGTATAGTGATACGATTCATCAGAGTTATTTAACTGCATCACTACACTCTTATTAGGATTTACTTCTAGTGACCACCTGTCTAACCATGCCACCAAGGAGCTAAGATCGTCCTGTAATACTATTCTATTCGACATACTATGTATGGGTCTCCAAATCTTTATGTCATCAGCGAAGAGTAGAACAGATGATTTTGCTACAGTTGGCAATTCATTTACATAAAGTAGAAAGAGAAGAGGACCTAGGATTGTGCCTTGGGGAACCCCACTTTTTACAGGTACCCACGAGGAGAGAGCCCCATTAACCCTTACCCTTTGTCTCCTGTCATGGAGAAAGTTACTTATCCAATCGACGACTGTGTTATGGATTCCAAAACGTTTCAGTTTGAATTTAAGACCAGAGTGTGAAACCTTATCAAAGGCTTTACCTAGATCTATGAAAATTACATCCACAGGAGCATTCCGATCCTTTGCCGCAGCCCACTCTTCTCGTGCAATGAGAAGGTTTGTCAAGCAAGATAGGCCTTTCCGAAAACCATGTTGTGCCCTGGAGAAAAGATTTTACCCTTCAACATAGTTTATAACAGCTATCCGAATGATTTTCTCCATCAGTTTCACAACTGCACTAGTTAAGCTGACGGGTCTATAGTTACTAACTAAATCCCTACTCCCAGCCTTATACACCGGACTTATTATGGCGTCTTTCCAGTCTCTAGGAAGTCTGGACTGTCTCAGAGACATGTCGAATAGTATCGCTAATGGTTCAGCAATTTCATTTGATATGGCTTTCATAATCCTAGGATGAATATCATCGGGACCACTGGACTTGTCAGGTTTGAGATGCTGAAGTAGCCTTAAAACAGTATCTTTCTCAATGACTACAGGATCCATCAGCGAGCCGCCACGGTCACGATGAATCATTAGTCGTTCCTCATTACCGATAGAAAACACTTTACTAAAATATTCCGATAAAGCTTCAGCTTTTTCGGCATCATTCTCTGCTAAGATTAACGGATTGTCTCGTATCAAAAGTGATGGAATTCCATCGCTTCTCTTAGTTCGCCTTTTTATATACGAGAATAACCGTTTCGGACTATATCTAGAATCCCTAACCAATTGTTTTTCGTATGAATGTCTAGTCTTGCTTATTAACGCTTTACAGGCATTCTCATCTTACAATAACTGGATCTGTATTGTTCTAAGCCAGTAGAGATGAACATATTCCAGTGATTCTTCCTTTTTCTAAGGAGTTTCCTGACCGTTTTAGTTATCCATGGTGGACTATTATTCGGTCTTCGCGGTACCAGGTATGGTATGAACGGGGACGTAACTAGTCTAAATTTACCTTTAAATACAGACCATGCTTCTTCAACTGATATGCTAGTATCTACTAACCAATCTGTCTTAGCAGCGCATTCCTGAATGGCTGATATGTTAGCTTTCCATACATTTGGGCGCGGTGTAACCTGATCGTATAACATGTCCCTAGTTCTAAACGCGAATGACAAAACAGCGTGATCGCTGTTTACTAACGGTGGAAGAATATTTAAGTCGACAATATCCTCAGTCTCATGAGTGATTACCAAATCCAGCAGAGAAGAACCCTGGTTAACACCAAAACGTGTGGGTTGGGATACATGTTGCACTAGTGCATGCTCCATTATTGTTATCAGTAACCTACTATCAAAGGAGTTTATAGATCCTTCTGTGGTCATATCAGTCCAACTAATATCAGGTGCGTTAAAGTCTCCTATTATCAAGCACCTGGTATTATCACTCCAAAGATGAATGTGCTCTAAAACAAAGTCATCAGCTAAGCAGATTGGGCTCCGATAGATGACACCTAGCATAAATGTACTACATCCTATTGCCAACTTACAGCTAATGACTTCACAAGTGCCGCTATCATGGGATTCGCTAGTAGAGGAGCGGATATTTATGCCATTGGCTATATATAACAGGACGCCGCCTCCTTTTCTACATCTATGTCTATCACTCCTGATGCAATGGTATCCGGATAATTCTGGAGTAATGTCTAAGTCATGGACTAACCAAGTTTCTGTCACTGCTACTATGAGTGGCTTTAACCTGTCTACTAGTGCTTCTAGTTCATAGAACTTATTTCGTAAACTACGAGCGTTGGCATATAAAACTCCTAAGTAGAACAGCCTATCCACACAGGCCTTGGTAGCATTCGCTTCCAAGACCTGACTATCCGAAAACCCACTAGTCGGAGATTTTCCTCGCCGTTTTGCCGACGGGTTTCAAGTTCAGCTAGTGCTTTCTTCCTTTTTATTCTATCTTCGAGAGACATGTCAGGTCTAACTCGGATGTCAGAATTGTCGTGACAACGAGCGCTACTTAACAAGAGATCCCGTTGCTTCTCCGATCCTAGGATTACCTTAAGGAGTCTGCATGAACGGGGTTCAACATTGTCCTCGGTCCTCTTGCCTATTCTTAACAATTTTTTGACCTGAACTCCTTTGGAGTTATCTGGTAAAATACTACGAATGTATTCTCCTAGCTTTTCTAAGTCATGCGCGTGTCTAATTTTCGGATCAGGGTCGTTTGACTCCAGCAATTTGCTCACAATAATATTCGATGTTATTAGATTTTTCTTCTCAGTCACGCCAGGATGGGTTTCACTCTTACCTTCAGATTTTGGTAGTGCAATTTGTGGCTCACAATTTGGGTCCACCAGTGAGTTACTAACTACCTGTGTACTGCTTACAGCTTTTTTCTTTTCGTTTCGTTTCCTACGTACCGTAGTCCATTTTTCATCCCTCATAACACTGGGACTATTTGGAACGGTGACTGTTTTATCAAGATCTTCGGTTCCCACTAAAGGTGCATTATTAACAATGTCAGTACCAGGTGGTACTACTCCCCCTGTTAATGTCAACGAAGATTCCACTTTTACGTCAGAGTCGGTTGTTTGAGGCGTCGCGTAACAGCAGGTACTACACTGACACATTCGTCGCTGTCAGTGCCCGTGTTGTCGGCGCATATGCCATCCTTCATTTTACAGGCCAAAGCCAACAGGCTCATAGCCTCCTGTATTAGTAATGCCTTGTTGGCACAGCAAAACATGCAAAGCCAATGTGAGTTAGGCTTCGAGCATCTTTTGTATGCGGTGGGACTTAAGCGGCTGCAATTAAACGCAACTCAATTTCGTAAATGTGCCCTTCAGCTTAGCAACCAATCAGAATGAAGCGGGAATTATTACGTCCGCCATCTTCGTAAGCAATGGCGGTCGGCTTCCTTCGTTCTGTGCTTCTTTCAGCTATTTCTTTTGCGTAGCTATGTAATTTAATGTCTCAGTGTGCCCAAATGCCGCAGTTAGTGTAATGTTCTATATGTTGGTGTGAAGTTTATTTCGAATCAACGATGTTTTCTGGGTTTTTGCTGTTTCTACTCAAGTCAATGTATTTCTTCAGGCAATCTGGCTAGTCTTGTGTTATAAAATGTCGGCCGGCTTTCTTCGTTCTGTGTTTTTTCCGCTATTTCTTTTGTGTAGCTACAGAATTTAATGTTTCAGTGTGCTAAAATCCAAAAGTTAGTGTAATACTCTGAACGTTGGAGCAAAATTTTTCCTGATTTTGCTTTGTTTTCTGGGTTTTACCTGCTGCTACTGAAGTCACTGTATTTATTCAGCTAAGCTGGCTAGTACTAACATAAGACCTTACGTTTTTAAACGACAATCGGTTATGTTTTACCTCGTTTTCTAGATATCCAAAGCCGAAGTTCGTTTTCGTTTAGCTATAATAATTGTTGCTGCCGCCTGTGACTAACCGTTCGCCTGTTCGTTCATAACTGTCCTTTATGATGTTATCGGCAAAATGAAAGGAAACAATCTGCGTTTTTTAATTTTCTTCAGTATTATCGACACTATTCCACTAACGAGTCAAACTAATACAGAGTGCCCAGCAGTAGGGTATATCGGTACTGATTTCGAAAGGACCCAGACTTCCGACAACTATAGATGAAGTCACAAATGCTACCAATCTATTGCAGAGGGTTTGTTATGAAAAATGTGCCATATAACAGTAATAGAGGGGTTGTACTCATTACTCAGTGAGTTAAAGCAAGCTTAACATTGAAAAGCCGGAAATCTGCTACCAGTGTCTAGCGTATGTTTGCTGTTTTGGCCATAAAAGGAAGCCGAAAGGTCATGATCAGGAAGTAAAAAGGCAATTAACTGTTATTAAGCTCACTTTTTTATAGATTATATTTCACCACTCGCAAATTTGTGTTTTCTTACGGTATGATGTCAACTGGTACCTAATATGTTCACTCTTACGATGAAAAGTACCTGCAAATTTTCACCTTCATATTCGAATTATTTTTGGACAACTGTCTTACAGTCTGAGTGCTTCGTATGCCCCGAGAAACTCTATTTCTACAACATTCGTAGTTCCAGTATAACTTTCTCACGCAGTAAGATCAAATTAGACACTAGTCTTTCTAAATAAGCCTTTTAAGCTAATATCCGTATTCTCTATTTCAGTTAATCGATGAAGACATGTACCACGTGCATCTGCTGTATACTGCCATTTTACTCCAATTCTAACTGTTATATCTTTTGAATAATAAAATTGCTATATGCTGCAAACACAGACTTATTTGTTTTGATGGAGGTAGGGGGGTTCATGGGATTTTCAACAGGACCGTATTAATATTCTCACTAAAGAGCTAAGCGAGTGCGTAAACCAGTGTAAGGTACCATACGGGGCGCATTTGAGTTACTAGTGTTTCATTAGTGCGGGTAGGGGCATTGCTTGCTTGTCATATGGCATTTTAATTAGAAGCTATAAGATAAGCAGGCACAGTTAGGATGTGTAACGCGTGTCCATCCATCAGCTGGCGTGACAACCCATGGTGGTTAGAATAAGCTATGAGAGGACCCGAGTCTGTAGGTCTCCCAAGGAAATGACGAAGATATGCATTAAATCACCTTATGAAGAGCGCCTCCACTCATTATAGACGTCTTAGAGGTGACCTAATGGCTTACAATAACCTTAACACTTCTGGACATCCCCTAAAACACCTAATTAAGCTTAGTCCCAGAAACCAGCGACACAACATAGCAGAACGGACTGTAGGCACAACTTCTACTCCTTAAGAGTTGTCGAATGCTGGAATTTTCTGCCGGCTGAGCTAGTCCAAGCGACTTCCCAGGGGTCCTTTAAGAGGCAAGTGGATCTATTCTTAAGGACTAAGTATAGTATCATACTACGACTTACCAATTTCTTTTTCCTCTTTTATTGTCAACATACCTAGTTTCCTGCCTGGAGGTATCGGTGATCCCCTGCTACTAGACACGGAAGCCTGTTAAGCGAAAGCTTCTTCTATTCAGTCCACAACCATTTGAACACATGAACTAGGTGCTGAGAGGCTCGCTTCTCACAAGTTTCTTGCAACGATTAAGTAGATAAAACAAAGTAGCATTAGATTCAAAAATTTATTCAAGAACTTTCATTAAGAATCGAATATCAAACAAAGGTTTAAACCAAGTTCCCGTTTAAAAGTTGTATTGGTAATGTTAAGCTGCAGTTTTTGTTGTTTTTTTCCAAACGAAAGAGTAAAAGAAGTCAAAAAATACTGGGAGTGGTTGCGAGACTAAAATGGACGTCCAGCATCCTTTTTATAATCTGCTGTTCGTTGGGTCTCCCGTAAACAGTTCCATAGGGCCATAGTTCCAAAGGCGGAACAGTTTTTAGGGTCTGTGAAGGCTCACTCCTGTTGCATTCTAAATGAAAAAAATAGTGATGGATTTAGTCAGAAATGTGGAATAGATAAATAACCAAATCACATGTTTTTTAGCAAAGAATTTATGCAGTTGTGAGTTACCTTGAGTTCATGAATATTATATAAGGTCAGCTACTATTACTTGCGCAAAGCATAACATGGGCTTAGTACCGTATTGCAATGTTTTTATTATTTTGCTCCCATTTAAGTATTCCCATGCATCTGTAGTGACTCACATTCATCACGAGAACACGACTGGTTTAATAAAAACAATTATTATTATAACCAACTGTACCAGTGTTTGTTTTAATGTGCTTTTGTTTGACTGTGCTAATGACAGCTATATTTTGCTTCCATTCTTTTACACACTTTGATTGTGACTTCGCGCGAATTCGGTTACGTTCTGTAACCAAGCTTGTATCCTGGCACGATCTCGGTATCCTTTCGATACCACGAGATCGCCAGCAAATATATATCTCGATTTGGTCCATTAATTGCCTTCTGGTATTTGGCTTCTCGGGGATTTTATGGATCTAGTTGGTTACGTCCAACCTATGCCTTCTGATTTACTTGGCACGTGTTTCTTTGTAGCAGTGTTCATAGTCAACCGCGACTCGACGCCACGCTACACATCTGTGTCTAGTTTAACAGGAAAACATACAAGCAGAGTTAGTGTCTGATAAACCAAAAGTCCCAGTTGTCAAAAAGATTCTTAACATTTGTCCACAGCCAGCTGCATTTAATTGAGACACAGAACACTCATCTTCTAAGACTGTATACTGCTGTTTTACGGGCAATCTTGATACCGATGTTATTGCTGAAAAAATTGTTTAATGACAGTGATCATGAAATATGGTCAGTGATAGATGTACAGTTTAGAAATAAACACCAAACATACTTATCGCTATCTTATAATGTATGACAGTAACAGCATCAAAGGCACGTTTTTTTCCTATTTTCAATCGGACTGATCTGAATTTGTATACACATTAGAAACGGGCAACTCTACTTACTAAACTGATCTGTTTCGTTACAGGCTTCAAGCACTATACTTAAGTATATCATAATTCTTTCAACTAAACTGAATTATACGACAACCAAGAACACTAAACTAAGCAAGTGTCATAGTTATTGTTTCACTTGCAAAGACATGTTGCTCAAAGAAGTTAAATGGACATAATTAAGCCGATAAAACCAAAACGCGAAATATAGGCCAGTTGAACTTACCTAAGAAAAAAAGAAGGATACATATATACTACTTTCATACTGAAGACAACAGGCAGTTGTTCATAGAAACATAGTTTACAGTACAACAAACCTTTCTTCAGTATAATCATGCACTGACAGTCTATCTGGAAACAATCAACTATGTGAATAAACTCACCATGACTTGAGATATTATCCCAGCGTGCAATGGACGTACAGTGTAACGTGGGCGGACGTGGCGAATAAAAATTAAAAACAGAGAAAAATAACTACATAATCTAGTTATTTAATTAAAAATACATTATGAAATGACAAAATCTGTGGTTACTTGAACGCACAAATGACAGTGTGCGATACATGAAGTTTACATGGTTGCGTTGCGGATAAGATCACCCACGTTAGCGGGTGCACATTTTGTGGAACCGCTTATAGCATTCGTCACACTGCATCCCCTCTTCCACAGGGAACAAACAGTTTGGTTGCCCACATTTGTGAGTCTTACCAACCATTGTAATTCGATTTAAAAGGTTTAAAAACAAAAATGATAACAATGTGAACACAAGTGTTAGTCAAGGACTAAAACAGGTACTCAGGACAAAATGTAGCAAAAAATTCAAACTTTAACCAAAGAACTCTTAGTTAAAGTCGACCAAGAATGCTTTTTAGTGCAATAAGTACCAAAAGCAAGTATAATCACAACAAGTACAAAATTCACTGCCCTTTTTGAAATTGATTTATGTTGATTTACATTATTTTTCTTTTATTCGTTAAAAATACGTAAGTTATTACCCGGATACATCGCTGATCCTCTGCTACTAGATACGGAAGCCTGTCAAGCGGAAACTTCCATTTTGCCCAGATCCGTTTGAACCATCTGAACATTTGGTACCGCTGCTTACAAGTGTAGCGCTACGGAGCACGGTAAGTAAAGGCTTGTGTTGTTTTGGTCGGGAATGTGGTCTCAGATGATCTTGTTGATAATACAAAAAATCGAGTTTAGGTTTACGCATGGGGGTTCCTATTTTCTGTGGTACTGTTTGATTAGAAGTATTTTGAGCATAATTAATTGCCATTTGAGGCTTTTGACTAATTAAACCAACATGAGCGAGCCATCTTCCTGCCACAGTGGTAGGAGCTAGTATTCTGAAGGGTGAATGACTGAAAATTGTAGTCAGAGCTTCTATAGAGTTATCACCTATAAGATTAAAAAAATACAGTTTTCCCTCATCTAACAATGGTAGATCCGGAAATAACTCAGTTCTGAATGTCTCGTCATTTATAATTATAAATTGTTCTGATTGTGGATGGTTCAATAAAGAGTTCAGCGTTACGGCAGCATGGTACAGTTATACGTTGTCTGAGTATTTTAGTCTTCAGACTAATCCAATAAAGATAGGTTTGAGCTAAAAGATTTGGTTACGAACAGATTTACGGTTTTCATCACAAACTGACGTATGCTATAATACCGGAATGTTATTTTGCCATGTAAACGAATAATTTTAGCGGCAACACTCAAGCTGCTAATTGCTATAATGTTCTTACTTTCTTGAATCTTGCTAGGTTATCAATAAAATCCATTCCTTATGATAGTGCTTCTTGAGGCCCAGGACCTCTTGGCATAGTGAATTCAGTGCTTCATAAATCCGTCCTCAGTTGTTCTCCATGGTGGTTTCCTCTCTGAGTGAATCTTGTAAGGCGTTGAACCCATTTCTGAGAGCTATCTTTGATTACGTTTTTCATTATCTCATAGGAAGGCTGTGCAAAATTTTTCCAATGCTGTTTCTGCAGTTGTCCAATTCTTCTTCAGCTTCAGTTCCATCTTGGCAGCCACCAGACGGTAATCTGAAGCTGTCAGTTCCCCAATTTTCTCACGTCCTCCATAGATCCGAATTTTTCATTTATGCAAATATGACCGACCTGGTTCTCTGTGGTGTGATCCATTGAGACCTATGTAGCGTAGTGTATGTATCTGTGGGGTAATGTAGTGCCACTTATAATTGTTTCGTTGAAGACACATAAGTTTACAAATCTATCTTCATTTCTTTCTCCAAGTTCATGTCGTCCCATGGTGTTGTTAATTCCGACTGGCATCTGGGCCCCCCATCAAGATGGTCAGGTCCTTTTCTGGGAATTTCTCTACGATCGACAAATCAGACTCCACTTGGTGCTAAGTTAGACATGACAAGTGTTGCACTGTTATTTGAACTTCAAACTTCAAGCATTTGCTGCGAAAACTCGACAAACACTAGTCTTCAGCCCATAGTCTTGTTTTAGTAATATGTTGAAGCTTTTCGCGTGAGATGTATAACATTTATACTCAGGGAAATCAATTTGGGGGTCACTTTTGTCTTTACCGTCACAGTAGTACCCATGTATTATTCACCTTTCAAACTGTTTCTTAGCTCCTTTTATTCACTTTAACATAATCTTTTTCAGGGTATCATATTGTTTCACGAACTAATTAGTAATAAACTATACTTAAACCATCTGATATTATCATAGCTTGAATATAATTATAGCCTTAGAAATAATGGAAGCTATCCACAATATTGTTATTCCTATTATTTGTTTTAGGATTTCAGAAGGGAAATGGTTATTTTGTTTGTCTCCCTGTTGTTTTTCCCGACAACAATATTAACGCAACACTCAGATACTGTGGTCGGCTGTGGTGGCTTTATAAGATGGAAAGAAGCTCATCCCGATTCTGCACTTGATTTCAGAAAGCTGAAAATAAGTCTGTTCTCAGAAACTACTAGCACATTAAAAGATGTGACCGATGTTCTCCCTAACGGAGCTTATTCCGTTCCGTTATATGATGAGGGCGTTTACAGGATTAGGTTAACTACTCCTAAAGGCTGGCATATTGAACCGTCTGATGGCTACCTTTTGGACCTGGAGAAAGATCCGAGGGCTTGTTTCAAAGATTTTGACTTCAGCATAGTTGGATTCTCAATTTTCGGGCAGGTGAGTTCTTGTTTCTCTTATCATTAAAAACAACTATTTAGGTAACTACTTCTGGAATGAAGACCGGGCCACCTGGTTTATCAGTTCGATTAACTGACCCTACCTCTCACAAACCAATGCTTCATAATTTTACACAGAATCAAGGTCATTTCATGATATCTCCTGTGACTCCTGGTAACTATTTATTGACCGTCAGCAATCAAGATCGTAGTGATAAAGATCATACAAGAGCATCTATCAATATTAAAGTTCAGTCTGATAGTATCAACTTGCCAGAACCAATCATTTTACTTGTAAGAATCTATTTTTATCGAACTATGTAGTGTGAGATAACTCAGGATATAAATCCCATCCATCATTTTAATAATCAGATTGTGCACATGACAAATCAAAACCATAATCGTCAAAAATGTGATACTATTTACTCATTCACTTGGAAGTGGATGACTAATTTTGTTTTTTTCTTATGTAGCGAGATTTCAGTCATGCCACCTGTCATCATTGTTATACATCTGAATTTAAAGGCTAGTAATAAGATACTTCCGAGGATTGTCAAAATAATGGATGCATGGCTGAGTGATTAATGATATGAGGTGACATTGCTTAGCCCAGTGATTGCAGCTCACATTACCGGATTATTTAATTGATCTTCCAAATGACCAGATATCAGAAGAAGAAATAACTGACCAACAAAACAGGCTTTTTATCCAACAAAATGACATATTTAGGTAATAAAGGTAAACGTGAAATCATTTGAAACTTGCTTAATGAAGATTTGAAGACTCCGTAGGTCACTGAAGTAGCAGTTACATTAAAACATGCCTGTCAAGTTTCACTCTCGTATAATGTATCATTTAAGGCATGATCGTAATAGTAACGCAGATTCTCCTTCGTAATCACGAAGTCCTTTGAACTTGGTGTTACACGGCTTTAAAAAATCCTTAGTTGTATTAACACTGTTCTGAGGTTATACTTTATATATTGCAATATTTGAATGTTGCTAAAACATGATGTGTTATTTATGTCAAACACTTGTAAGGATCCACTTGAGTTACAGATTTCCATTTTTTTGAACAAATACTCATAATGAAGATAGATAAAATCCGAAAGGATGGGGTGCTCTGATAAACATTTCTAGCACGTCCATAGGTATTGGAATAAAGAGGTTCCCAAAGTTTATGTAGGTCTTTGGTACACCTTTTAATTACAGACACTAAACCTCTCGGTTTATGGAGTCGGTTGCAGTTCTTAAATAAAGAAATCTTACTTGTCAGCCGTCTGTAAGTGTGCCTAAGTTTCGGAAACAGATAGAGAGTGAATATTTGGTTGAAACATCTGTGATCAGATGTGGAACCAACCTGTTGTCCCATGATTTGCTCCTAACGAGCCCTAGTTAAGCGTCAGATTATTAAAAACACTAATATTTTCGATTGGATCAATTCCTTTGTGGCTATCAAAAAATATGAGGAAGGATTGATAATGGGAACTAAACAAATGTCAAAAAGTGAGAAAAAGTAAAAATGACTAACTTTAGTGTTGCTAGTTGCTGCTCATGTGGTTAGATTTCTAAATTCATCTTGCTTGGAGTTTTAACTACTTTGAACTCTTTTTCAGCTTATTTAGTTGGTAGTAGATTAGATCTTGTGACGACTAAATAATGCCTGTCTTTTTTACATTACTTATTGATGGGAAGATAGTGTTTAACAATTGAGGAAGTATATAATTAGGAGTTCAGAGACATCTCACAGTTTTGTTTTAATTTCGTTCATTATTTTAAGTTATTTTCCTCGTGAATATGATGAAAAGTATAATATTAAATACGTCTTATCTAGTATCAAGTATTTTGTTGAATATAAATGCAAGAACGAAACAAATCCATGAACATCTTTATTTCCTGTTACTGTTAATTACTGATATGTTTATTCTCTATACTTAGGGTCATTTTCTCCGTGGACGTGTGACAGACTTCAGTCAGAATCCTTTGGTCGATGCAAAAGTTTTCCTGTTATGTGATAAAGATAAGACATTATCGAAATCCTCTACCACTCTAGACAAGTCAGTATATTCACATATAGTCGAAGCACTTGGTGAAATGCATTATAAATTTTTAACAATACAAGAGGTTAGAAAATACTTTTCAAGTTCTTTTATTATTCATTTTCATTAAGTTTATTTACAACGGTTGCTAGTTTCAACAATAAATCAAAGTAACTATCACATTGTTATGAGTTAACATCAATTAGATGTTACAGCACTCTGAGAGTTGAGGACCTAGCAACCAATTGTTTGTCTGTAAAGATGTCCGTTTACACATATTTTGATACCTTGCGTATTTTGGTTTAACAAACATCACAGTTACATCCAGATCACTAGTTGTTTTGGTATCCTCTATTGTCATACTTCTTATGATGACTATGAATATATTACGTTTTTATTGTAGTCTTCAACAGACTCAGATGGCTATTTTACGTTTGATCGTCTACCGGGCGGCAGTTATCTTCTTGTACCCTTATATACGCCTAAGAAGTCCGGGGTCGTTTTTTCATTTACTCCGAAATTCCTCCCGGTAGCAATGGAGCACACAGATGTGGATCTTGGGCCTGATACGTTTACATTGCAAAGCTTCAAACTTAATCCAGGACGTATCACGTGGCCGAACGGTGTTCCGATATCATCAGCTAAGGTAAAGAAACGTTCTTAACTCTATGTTTGTAGTAATTGTTTATCCAGAAACTTCTGTTCAACGCTTTTCTTTATCCATGTATTTACGTTTACAACAGTTAAGTCTTGGGCTATTATGTGAAAGAAACAGTTGCACGTGAAGATATGTTGAACATGGTTTGATATCAATAGTACTGATGTTGATTAATGCTTGTCATGATGTTTGATTCATTTTCAAAATATTGAGAAATCTGTATTCAGAAGTTTAAATTGTATTTATCGGTTTAGGTTTCATTTAAAACTTCACGTTAGGATTTACTCTAACTAGCAGGAAATTGTTTCACTTCACTTAACTGTGGGATTTGGAAACAAGGAAAATTATATTTTTCGAAAAATACCATTGTATTTTCCTACATGAAAAAGTTAACAATAGTTGTTATATCTGTTATTTTGTTGCCTTACCATGAAGTTATTTAAAAATCTTAGTTTAGGATGTAAAATCTATATTTTTTCCTTACGTGAACTCAAAAGTTTGTTACGTACAAAATTACTGTAATATTCTTCGCTTTGAATCTCGCATTTTGCTATTAAATTCTATCTAATTCTGAAATAGTTTTTGTCAAGCTCTTTCACGGAATCGTTCATACCAGTTAGTCATAATACAGTTGACTGCACAATAATCTTTTTTACATTTGTTTATGTGGTTATTAACGTCAATCTGTCAGTTACAACTTAGGACCTGGCATGTATGTTCATTGGTTCAGGCTGCCATACTCCATTAGCACAGGGAGATTAAACTGTCCAAGATATGGCTCAAGAAAATATAAGTTACTGAAATAGAGACAAAAAAGGTCATGTGAAATTCAGGAGTTCAGAATTTGCGGGAAGAAAAGAATGGATACACCTGCGTCATTGAAAACTATTTTGAGTCATATCAAAGTTTTTGACCATTACGTTAACGTCAATATTGTGTGATTGTAAATATTTAAAAATTGGCATATAAACTTCTCCATACCTGTATTTTTGCTGTATAGTATAAATATTGCGGTCACTGTTATGCATATTTATACAATTTTAAACTATGCACTATTAAATTTCTTGTCTCAATCCATAATGGCTGAGTTCAAATTTTAAGAATAATTGTCATTAGTTATCTTTATGTTTTTACAATATTGTATTTCATAAACTTATTATACCATGTCTGAATAATTTTTACATCTAGATTACAATTACTACTAATACATCACAACAATCTGTATTAACAGATGGTAATGGATTTTATCAACTGAATCACGTAATTGCAGGGGACTATAAATTTCAGGTATATTTTAATTACTTATTATTGACTTAATATAATGATAGCAATTTTAGTGTATGTACATTGTGAATTTAATATTATCTTTGCAATTAATCATTTTCACTTGGTATTGTTTTGCTTGTATCTTCCCATTGAGGTTTAAGACTGCAGTTGATCAGTCTGTTATTGGCATATGTGCATATTGTGTGTATGCTTCGATACTGCATTAATTCACAAGCTTTTATGAGCAAAGATGGATAGTAGCTAGCAGTAGAATCCAGGACGCGCGTTTCGTCCTACTTGGGACTCGTCAGCTGTATGTACCTGCATCTCAGAGTTGATGTTCACTCTGGAACTCGAACCCAATACCATTCGCTTCAAATGCCATCGCGTTATCCACTCAGCTACTGAGTCCTGATAGCCACTTGCTTGTGCAGTGGGGTGAATTTAAATTCACTTGGTATTGTTTTGCTTGTATCTTCCCATTGAGGCTTAATTAGTCATTTTGTTTAGAATTATGTTTCTTCTTGTGTAGTGTTACATAATATAAACTGTCCGAAGAAGAAATGGACCATAGAAACTGGTTTTATTAGTAGTAATAGTATAAGCTATAGGTACGAAAAGTAATTGTAAAAATTATGGTAGCTACATAGTATGGGAGTTATTGGTGAAATGAGAGAACTATTATAATTTGGATGAATTCGCGTACTATCTGACACATATTCTCAGAGTTCCACTTTTTAGAAACAGAATAGCAAGTGTTTAACCTCTAATTTTTTCTTACTATATCTGCTCTCAAAATTCCATTGGGGAATCTAAGACATATCAAGTCAACCAGATTGGGTTTAAAACATTAACACTCTGTTAATATTTGTCTAGAATCTCTCTGTGTCACAGATCAACTTTAATTCAGAGGAAGACATATATTTGCGTTCTCACTCAATAGTCTGAAGAGATGGCGCTCTTTAAAAGACGCGGGTTTTTTAGTTAGGTCTTGTGCTGGGAGTGCGCTAAGTTAATTTAACACGTATGGTTTTCTGTCCCTGTTTATGTTACTTCCATTCGTTGTTTTAGTCGAAATAAAGCATGGCTTAGGTAAGATTTATTATATTTCGAAAAAAAGTTTTAAACCTCTGGCGGTAGTTACCAACAGTGTTAACAGTTCATACTGTTCTTATACAAGTTTCAAATTTCGATGTTTATCTAGAGATAAGGTGTATAATTCAAGGTTTTCGTCCAACGTAATTTAAACACTATCTTGTTTATCGATTGTCTGATATCGTCGTGGTGTTGGTAATCCATTTGCCAGAACATTTTTTCTGTGTTTTATTGGTTGAAATATCAGGATTTGGAAAAGATATTTCCTTTCAGATCTTGTAACTTGGTTAGAAAAAACTTACATGTACAGTGAACGACATCTCTTATAGCTTTCAGTTGGTCTTTAAGAAATACTAATATCATATTAAAATGTATTCCATTTCATTTGTATTTCGTTCCAATCCTATCAATCATAGGTCGAAGTAGAAAACGCTTTCTTTGAAACTTATTCAATAAATCTAAATCATTTACTAGAATCTCTTCCCAACTTAGTTCCTGACAAGGTTTCTGTATGTGGAAACCTAATCCTAGCTGATACATCATCAGATTTAAAAGTAAGAATACGATCCATTTATTGATAAATTTTTTAATTGTTTACTTATTACTACTGTGGTGTATGGTACTTGTATGGATTTGAAGTAGGATCTCTACTGACAGAAGAGGAACATAAGGAGGAGAGAAAGCAAATTAGAAACAGTCCGAATAGTTACAAGAATGAGAGAACGATGGAGCTTGTAAAAGACTAGTCAAGGAAGATGTAAATTATATATTCAATGTATTGTTTCCATATTTTGCAAATAGTGTGATTTTGCTGAATAAAAACTGCTTTACCCTACCCGAATCTTCGTTCATTACAGTACATGTCATATCATTTATGATTCTTTTTGTAAGTAGCTAATCTCTCATTGACTTATCAAATCCATCACATTATTTGAGTTTGCCTTATAAACCGTTTCTGTTTTTGCAAAACAATGTTCACTAAAAATTGTGTTTATCAAATATTCAATGGTGGTCGTAAGTAGATTTAATTTCGTAAATAGTTAGTTGCCAGATATTTCTTCAAAAGGTCTGTCTGCTAAAAAGTGTCTTATGAACTCAGCTCTCCAATCCCATAGTACGGTCGAGGGTGAGGCTATTCTTTACAAAATTAAAAGAAGTGAATGACCGCCTCTTAAAGAATTGGGAAAACGTGATTCCAAACTAATGGTGCACATTGGCTCCAAAATCTTGAGGGAGAAAATGGTGTATGATTCTATTGTTGGACACCGGCTACCACGAGACTGCATCTGACGTCACTCCATCGCCTTGTGAACTAGACATCTGAGTCAAAATCTTGGTGACTGGCCCCCTCGAAATACTACTTTTTCGGTTTGGGCACCCGGACAGTACTCTAGCTCACACACAAATTTAGTGGTGACTAATTTGTGTAGGACATATATATTTTGATGCTCCTCTGTGCTTATGTTTGTGTTTTGATAAATAAATAAACTTTGAGTAGATTCCTACATAATTAATTTCGTTTCTCTCACATCAGCCTTATAAAACATTTAATTTTCTGGAAATGTGCCAAACGGCATCAATACCCTTCTCACGAGAAGTGTGACTTACATAAGGTCGTACTTAGAAAATACGTTACGGCAACTTATTATATATCAGGGATAAAAGTAAATTAATGTTTTAAATTGTATGACGAGAATTTTGTTAAGTGTGTGTAATCATTGCGTTAATAAATTGCTGAATTTTCATCTTTATTCTTACAGCTTAAAGTATACATCGTTGTTCGTAGTGTTGACAACAATTCTGAAATCAATCGAGTTGAAACAAATCTAGAAGATGGGATATTCAAATTCTGTGCTTTTCTTAATCCCGAACGTTATTCATTGCATCCAGATGTTTCACTGTTTGGAGTAAATCAACATTCTGATAAAATACTACGATTCACTCCTTCAGAAATAATGGTGCGTTACCATAAAACATAGAAGGATATTTGGTTTTCAGTGTTAATAACATCAATAATATTGTGTGTTATCATTATATTCAACCTCATAATGGTAACTTATGATTTGAGTACTTGATGGTCTTCACGATTGACTAAAGTAAAAAATTTCGGAATCATTCGATCTATAAATAGTCAGTTAGTTTTAATAGAAAATAAACAATCTCGCTCCACAATGTTTTATTTATAATATATTAGTAACTTTAAGTGTTATATTACGTGGTAAAGAGATATAATCGTGTTGTTAGCAGTGAGACTTACAACGAAAATGATAAAATTATATTGTTAGTCATAAATGAAACTTAATTGGTGGAGTAACATGAATTTATTATATTTCATAACTTCTTATCAGTTGCAGATAGCTTAAATCGACAGGTACATCTAGCTAACATCTCGTAAATAGGGCGAAACGCAAGTTCTGAATTTCACTGCTAGCCACCATTCATTTTTGCTTATAATTCTTTTGAATTGATGGCAATATGAATGGAAATAAATTGTTGGCAAATGGGTAATAATCAAAGCATCCAGTTAACCTCGTAAGTAATTGTTAGTGGAATTTGTTCTTATTTTAGGCTATAAAATACCTATAAAGAGATAATTTAATCAATAAAAGTTAAAATAATATAATTATCTTATCATGGCAATGAGAGGTTTACCGCACTTAATGTCAATGGCCTTTGCAAAAAGGAACAAAAGTAATTTTCCCTGCTTGCTAGTTATTTTAGACGCCTTTGTGATTTCCACGTTGTGTACACCACCCATTGTATATCTAGTAATCGCATTTGTGACTACTTTGCATTCATTTCCGATGTTAACTTGAATTTTTATGTCAACCGGGTGTTTTGATTATTACTCACTTGTTAACAATTTCTTTTAACTCACTATAACTTCACTCTCATTTTCATGAATTTATCTTCAACATGTAAATACTAATCGCTCTCAACCCTTGTTAGCCGTTGGTGCACCAGACTGAAGATCCTGATTTTCGTTCCCGCGTGCGGTGTCGTCGATGTGCACTGCTGTGGCGTCCCATACTAGGATGAAACGGCCGTTCAGTACTTGCAGGTTTTCAATCGTGGTCTAAGATTGATCGGTTCATGATTTCAATGAACCTTAACCGTCTCCACAATTTTATACTGATATTATTAAATATATTGTCATCTCTTCTTTTTTGCTATATTGCTTCGTACTGAACTTCATTGATCACGGTATATAAGACACTACATAATAATTTAACCAATGTGAATTTGGGCCATTTTCAGCTGATGAGAAGCCATGAGATATTGTGAATTCATATTATTTTGTAAATCTTGTTCTTCTCACTTTATTTATGTACGTGTCTTGATAAAGCAATCCATACAACTGTTACTGTAGCTCAATTACTAGTTATATCTGTACAAAATATGTAACACTGTTCGACCACCCGATTGGTATTTATATTTCCAGTGTAGAGTTGTGAAGATTATTGAATTTCATTGAAGTAACGAACTGATCTAAGTTAGATCACCATTGAAATCTTGGAAGCACTGAACGGCCCTTTCACCCTAGTATCGTAGTAGTGTACATCCACGGGAATCAAACCCAGGACCTTCGGTCTTGCGCACTAACGCTTAGCTTCTAGAGCACCGATCCAGCATCTAGTACTTCGTAGTTTCCAATGGTTGTCTAACTTAGATCGGTTCTTGACTTGAATGATATTTATGTGGCTGAAGTGGTTGTTTTCTGTGGTTGAATTTAATGAAAAAGTTGATTGTAACCAATTGAATGTGCTCACAAAAGACTGGTACTAATTAGCAGAAACTTACTATAAAGACCGTAGAAGATTCATGACCACAATGAGTGATTATTATTGAGACTTATATGTCATGGTAATACCGTTATCTCTGACGATACAACCCTCTAGGCAATGAGATTGTTGAATAAAATCTACTGCAATATCTGCATCAAGTTACTTAGTGCACTAAGCTTTCGTACTAGAATCTGACTAATAAAGATTCTATTGATGAATGCATAAAATACATTTATTTGGAATTATACGAACTTATTGTGGCTAACTAACATCAACTCGTGTTAGCGAACATGTACTGTAGTGAACAAGAACACACAACCAAATGTGTTTTGATACAACAGTACAGGATATCGTGGTAAAAACTGAAAACCATTCAGTTATACTTCATCTGCAAAACATCTATCAATTGTCTCGGATTTTATTGTTCCTTCGTTTCCACGTCATTGATTCTCTGTTCTCGTCCTCTTCTATTGGGTCTTCTTAACTCACTATCGCCATACATTTCACTTCCGACTGATAATACATACTACTTATATCTGTCGACACCAGTAGCGCACACCCCAGTATAACATCCAATGTTAAAATGTACTTGTAGGTTTTCCTTGACTTTGTGACGTTTTTAACTGAATAGCTAAATTACCATTAAATAATATATCTATCATAATATTAATTGTTTTCTCAATGTACAGAAAAGATTTGAAATTGTGTGAAGATTTTGCTTTATCTAACTCAAGTAAATTTAATTAGTCTATACTTCATTGAAATATGAAATTATCAACTTAGATTTGTCACCACATGCATCAGCTTTTATTTATTAATATTTTTCTATCGGATGTGCCTAATTCATATTTCATGAAAAAAAGGCTATTGAAATACCCATGGGTTTTATTCAGTCTGTATATTGCTCGTATCAGCATCCAAATATTGTAATCTTTTACATCATAGAATGCTAATACAATATGAAGCTATTGTTTTAACATTTATTTTCTCTCTCTAGGTTGATATAACTGGTTCTCCTGTAGTCAATGTAACATTTTCTCAGTTTCGTGCTAAATTGTTTGGGAGAATTAATTGTTTACTTCCATGCGCTTATTATAAGACACCGGTTTATGCTCAACTGACTTCACTGCACTCAAATACAATTCAGCCAAAACTATATGAATTTATACCTAGCAAAGTAAGTGATAACAACATTTTCACGAAATGTTTCTTGAGAATCTAAAATAAACGGTTAAAATCACTCCGATCCGTTTGCATGTTACTTAGTATCGATGTTGTAATTAGCTAGTTATTCACTGGCCAACCTCGATAGGCAATACTTAGGTAGCATAAAAGCAGATGCGTAGAAATATAAGTGGAGATGTACTAAGAAACACCAAACACAAAGTCGTTGACCTTAAATGTGTTGAGAAGTGCAGAAAAGAGCTTGAAATTCGCGAAGCAGTCATAATTTATGGTTGGGAAAGACTCGAAATTGGTTACCTTTTCCTGCATCAGTACATTAATTTTTACTGAGCGGTGGATTTTGCTGGTTGATTTCAGTAATAGCTTAGTGGTTAGGACATTAGACTTTCAGTCACTAAGTTTCAGATTCGAACGCCGCTCCACCCATTTCGGCTTTGGCAGCATGGCAGTATCATTAGCCTTTACACTTAGATTATGGCTCATACTCAAGTGCCTGGTGAATGTGTTCATTAGTTTTTTTTACAACAGTTGGTTCGTTTCCCTTAATTGATGTCACATTCATTTGAAGTCTGTTGTTTCAAGGTTTGACTGAAAAAGTCACTAAATTCATGTACCGGTGAACTCACGTCTGTTAATTGTATTGTCGTTTTGTTTTGTTACATAGACTGACTTGCATGTAGCTTTTTTCAAAGCTGAAGAGATGCTTCCAGGTGATTATGCTATTCAGGTTGTTTTCTATACGGGCTCTTCACTTACTACAATAGACAGTTGGTGTTGGGATCACCATGAAAAGACAGATAGTGGGGAATTTCAACCGATTGAATCTTCCAAGAGAATTCTTCATATACGTTCTGATGATTTACATTATGATAATGAATCAGCTCTTGATTTTCGTCAAACCGGGTTTCTTATTCCAGTACAATTTGAATTACCGAATTATGTTACAAGAGTGCCTACTGTGCTTTTGTTTGCTTCAAATTACTTCAAGGAAAATAATACGACAGTTAAAAGTTCCATAGTATGGAATTTAACTAAAACATGTAACAGAGTAAGTTAATGTTCGCACTTTAATCTCGTTTCGCTTCATATTTATATTATCTTTTTTTCTGTGTAATCTCAAGCAATACTCTTTCTTCAACTATAAGCTGTTCATTTGTTATATTCTATCATCAGTTATTGAAATAATTAATCTACTCAACTAGATTTAAATACTCAGTGTCATGCCGTTGTCTTGCAGTCACCTACTGTTCAAATTGGAGTTAGTGGAGGTTTTTAGCCCGAGAACTCACAAAATCAACTGCGTACAAACTTTATTCAAGACGGCAAAAGCACACTGCAGCTTGGAAAAATGAAGAAACATCCTTCAAAAGAACGGCTATTCTCACAACTTCATAATATATTAAACCAACAGAAGCAAAATCAAGTACAGAAACCAACAAACGGATCATCCTACCATGCATAAAAGGCATATCAGAAACTACAAAAAGATTGTTGAAACCTTTTGGAATAGGTGTAGCACGTAAACCAACAAAATCAAGGCAACCAATCCTACGCAAACCAAAAGACGAAATGATAAGAGAAAAACCGTACATCATCTACAAGATAAATCGTTCCAATTGCGAAAAACACTACATCGGACAAGGCGGACGCCCTCTTCATTTTCGCCTACATGAACGTCAACTAGCGGTCAAACGCCACAACATATCCTCACTTGTATCGATGCATGTGGACAACTGTGGACATATATTTAACTGGGAAAATGATGAGGTCTCGAATAGAGGCAATTCTAAAAGCACCAGAGAATTTCCTAAAGTTTGTCACTCAGGTCAATCAACAAACACATTGAAATCGATCCATTTTATTAACCAATCAGAAAGATTGTGGAGAAATAGAGGACCGAAAACCAAATCATTGGGAGATACAGTCAAAATAAAGAAGTAAACAATGACAGGTTTAAGGTCAACAATAACCAATCGAAGTCGAGGTGTCAGTTACATGTGGAAAAATCCGAACACCTAACTTCTACCAGACGTTTATGCTGATGATGTTGTTTAGAAGAATAATGAAATTTTCATGGCCGAACCATCCAGCTCAGAGGACGAAACCTAGCCAAAATTACTCAATTTAGCCTCTACATACCAATACTACTTAAACGTTTCATAATAGTCTAGTTATACTACAAACTAATAATCGTATGTAGAAAACAAAGAGCTAATACAAGAATTATATGGAATGAAGCTGTATTTTATCGTGCAAAAATTTTAAGAATGAGAAGCAATTTTTGTTACTGTTTACAGAAATTTATTTATTTATTTGAACACATAAATATTGGTACAAAGGAGGCACCGAATACATATGTGCCACACAAGTCACTTGATTTGTGTATGAGCTGTGATATTGCCCGGGTACCCAGACCGAAGCAGGTGGTTTTCTTAGTAGATCACTCCCCGAGCCTCCGACCTAAATGTCTGATCCACAAGGCAGTGGAGCAACGTCAGGAAATGCAGTCCCATCGTAGCCGGTGACCAACGATTGGTTCATAGGCCATTTGTTCCTTTAAGATACTGGAACCCATGTGCACCACTGGTTTGGAATCAGGGTTTCCCCCCCTAGGAGGATTCTTCGTGTCCACCAACCCGGTTAGATCGCCTGACATCCGCTTATCGTCCTCTCATTTTTATAAACAATAGTAATGCCCCGAGAAGGCAGTGAGTAAGGCTTCCTTAGCAGTAGCTGTATACGTGTGGCCATGTGAGAGCATTTCGAGAGGGAGAAAGGACTCTCTCCACTCTCGGTCGTTCCAGGGCATTTGGGGGCTTACAGAAATTAGTATAAGAATTATATGTAATACTGGAAAAAATATTGATCATCCACGAACAAATACTTTTCATAGACATCAACTACTTTCTGATTGCGTTCTTATATATTCACCTCAACATTCCATGACGTCAATATATATATATATATTTGATCAGTATTCAAGTGAATAAACTCATGAATTCAATATTTCATGTCAAATGTAACTTACCGCAATATTATTCGTTACCTCGTTCTTATACTCAATTGAAGATTTTTTTTGAAAAATCTTAATATTTTTTTCAGATTTGTCTACCTTCTCCTGAAAAAGTTTATAAAATTAGCTTATCTAGCACATGCACTCGAGTCAGACTATTACAAGCCACTGAAATAAATCCATCAAAAGATTGTCACCTTACACTTAATTCTAGCGCTAGGATCCGCATCGGCGTAGAAGAACTGCCTGTTGTTATTCATCTAAAACTCGATGAAGTGGCCGCAAGATTTTTCGATGATCTCAAGGAAGTTTTCGATTCTCCTTATTCATTCCAAATAGAAGATTTTACTTCTAATACATCTGTAACACCTCGATCAAAACTAGTTGAAACATTGTAAGTGATTGACTTAATCGTTTACATTTCGTAACTGTACACTTTATTACTCAGATTAAATGTTGTGGTGAAATAATCCTGCGTGCAGGATCGTAGATGCGCACCGTCGATGAGTCCCTTACTAGGACGAAACGGCCGTCCGCTGCTTCTAGATTTTCAACGGTGGTCTAGCTTGAATCAACTCATGAATTCAACTATTAAAATAATTAATTACGTATAATCAAACATTATGATACGCAATATTCCAGCTTGAAGTACCTCAGATTTTTAATATTTCAATCCCCAGGTGTTTCGAAGAATAGTGTTCGATAAATCAGAGGTAGTGTATGATTTTGTACATGAGAAATTCAGTAGGATTAGCGAGGAATCTGTGTAATACAGGTTTAAATCTCCTGGAAAGAATTAGTTTTCTCAAGGCTGCAACCACGCCTTGCTCTCACGAAAGCTAGATCCTGCGTTTACTACCCACTACTTGTAATGACCACCTAACATCTCAACATTGTTCATGAGTTATTCAGTCATTGAGAATTCGATCAACTCAAAGGATTGAACAAATGTGACATTGGTTATTACTCCATCTTCAAGCAATCAAGTTAATGAAGTCGATTGATGTAGTACTTCGCCATATGCTATAGCTCATTAACTAGTTCTATAGTAAAAAGCACACAGTAATCTTGCTTAATTATGTTACATTTTTGACGATATTCTAGTTCTCATTTATTTTAGCCTACAATGCAGCTCGAGAGTGTTTAATTTTAGTTTTCTCGGATACAGACATACAAGCGCTCATTACAAATTACAACTGGATTACATTACACAAATGACCAGATTGTTTTCATTTTATAAACCACATTCCTTATAATTCCACTGAACTTGTGTGTTATAAGTATTCAACGTCAACGAATTTTAAATACGTGTATTTTCCTGTTATATCAATAGATGAAAACAGTATAATACATCTTATTTTTTCATAATTTTCTAGTTTAATGAATTAATTTGTCATTTTTAATTTTCTTATGTTATTTAATGATATACACAAATAGTGATTCGAGTGTTCATAAACTTTTATCTTTTTCACTTCATAGTTGGTCTAAATCATCTCAAAACATCGAGTCGGTATCTGCAACAGGAGTGTTCTGGCTTAATATCAGAAACACAATTCGCGTTACTCCTAAATCACTGAATTTAAAGCAAAATCATATGGTTCATTTGATAACATATCCGTCTAGTCAAGATATTAATCTTCAATCCGACTCTGAACAACAACAAAAACAAATTGATGATATTTCATGTAGTTTAACTATCCCTATAGTTAACCCCTCTAAATCTACTGTAAATGATGTACATACATTATGTTTATCACTTTTTGTTGGACAAAATGTTGAATTCAGCCTCACGATCTCTGTCAATCTTAGGGGTCGTATCGATCCGCCTACTGAGAGGGTGAGAGAATATTGCTTATTTTTAACAAATCAACACTTATAAGTGAATTTCACTTGTCTTCACTGTATTGTGTTCCCTTGTCCTGTTATTTTAGTCGTTCTATTCAAAGCATAAATTAACTTAAGTTATAGATCAATCTCCGATGCATCATTGCACCACTGTCTGTTGGCTTATCAATCAGTATTGTTCATTTCTATATGGTTTCATTATGATCGTTTACAAGTATGTTTAAGGATCTCTTTACTATCTCACAAAGTGATTATTGTAATAATAATGTTAAGTAAATTATTTACGACTGTTCCAGAATGCAGTAAAGGAATCTGTCAATAAAAAGTTGTCTTTACATTTATGTGTGACCGATTTTTATGTACTAATAAAATCCTCTAAACTAGGACAATTAATATATGGTTAGTTATCCGAAAAAATGTAAAATGAAATCTATCTTTTTCTTCTAATGATTTTGTTGACATGACATTAATTTTCCTCATTTCTAAGTTTTCAATAATTTTCTATGTGTTTAGGTTAATATTGAATTATTCAAGAAATTGCCTCAAATGTCAGAAAAGTCTCCAACTTCTGTCGAACACGATCATCTCTTACTACCTGTGAATAGTGAATCCGAATTGGTAACTAAAACAGAAAAAGAAACTAACTCATCTGAACCAATTGCAGTCACTCAGTCGGATAGTCAAGGTTTATTCTCTTTTAATGCCCTACCTTTAACAGATTACGAAGTATTCAATATTAAATCTATATTTGAGGTTTCTAAAATGTATCAGATTTTATTATCTAAAGCTGGTTACAAGTTCGATATCATTAATAAAACAGATGTAAAACACCAATTGACAGGTTTCGACTGGTATGTAAAGTCAACTAGACTTTCTCTTGTTGAAGTGTTTGTCTATAACTATCCTGTCTCAGAGGATTCACGTCAACCATTACCAGGTAAATCCACTCGTTTCTGAATATTTAATGATGTTTAAAATTTCACTCCTTTGTGTGTAAAACTATTTTTTCCAGTGCATATACCTAATGTTTTCGGTCATAACCATTTATGGGTACAGTTGTTTTATGTAGCAGCATTAATTGAAAATAAGCTATTGAAATTTCAACTAAACCTGACAGTTTAAGAGTGTGTTCATAGCAGAATATCATTTCGAACCTTTATTATGCTACTTATAATTAAACCACAATTATTGACAATTAAAAAAATTGAGTCTTCACTAATCTTTAATTCATACTAATATTAATACTATGTTCATATAAAAAATAAGATGGGTTCAATTTAAACCTTAAAATAACAGGTCTAAAAACAGCTTATAATGTGTTTTCGTTGTTAAGCCCCAAATGCCCTGGTACGACCGAGAGTGGAAATGCTCTCACATGGCCACACGTATACAGCTACTGCTAAGGAAGCCTTACTCACTGCCTCCTCGGGGCATTACTGTTGTTTATAAAAATGAGAGGACGATAAGCGGATGTCAGGCGATCTAACCGGGTTGGTGGACACGAAGAATCCTCCTAGGGGGGGGAAACCCTGATTCCAAACCAGTGGTGCACATGGGTTCCAGTATCTTAAAGGAACAAATGGCCTATGAACCAATCGTTGGTCACCGGCTACGATGGGACTGCATTTCCTGACGTTGCTCCACTGCCTTGTGGATCAGACATTTAGGTCGGAGGCTCGGGGAGTGATCTACTAAGAAAACCACCTGCTTCGGTCTGGGTACCCGGGCAATATCACAGCTCATACACAAATCAAGTGACTTGTGTGGCACATATGTATTCGGTGCCTCCTTTGTACCAATATTTATGTGTTCAAATAAATAAATATTTTGTTAAGCGCTCATTATTCATTGTTCATAATACTAATAAATTTTGTTTTGTCCTAAATCATGACTGATAATGTTCAAGTTAGGATTTTAGTATTCCTGATCAATTCCTTTATATTTCAGCTGTATTGATTTCCATTATTGGAGAAGGACATCGTGCAAATCATTTAACAAATGATGAAGGCGTTGTACGCTTTGTCGGTTTATCTCCTGGTATGTTCAGTTTATATATATATATTTACATATTGTTTTACTCGTATGTCTTTTGTAGTTAAACTGAATGGTTTTCTTCATCTTACCAGTTAAACCTTCAAATGCTTTTGTATTATATTTTGATGGGCATCTTTTCAGATGTCTACGAGTTATGAGTAGTTATGGAATTGTTACATATATGGTGTTAATGTTCTGAAACTAATTGCTTTCTTTATGGGGGTATACCGATTTAAATTTTCTTAGAACTGTTTCATATTATTTTAGTCACCATCAGTTTATGTTGCGTTCTTCCTTTCGTTGTACTTTTTTATCATTACACTTCTCTCAATTTAACACAAATCAGAACAACATTAGGGTTGAGAACTTGGTTTAGTCGGAATGTCCAAGCGTACAGTTTGTACAGAATGTACATAAAAAACATCTAGGACATTCTAGGTACATCCACCAATATACCAATAACTGTATTAGGACTCTACACTAAATGTGCTGTGATTAGCATTGTGTCCATCAGACAATTTAGGTTTTCTTATAATTGTTTATATCTAGTTAGTCTTGACTGCTCCTTACTTATTGACTCTATTATATCATCAGTCTTATTGCTTAGACTTAACAATCGGAGACCACTACAGTTGTCACAACGCAAGGTTAAAGCACAGAGAACTAATGCAACGGGAATTTAGTGACTTCCCGAAAACACTATTCCATGCACGTCTTAAAATCATACCATCATTAGACTAAAATTCAGTCATTTACATACTAATTTTTACACACAAAAGACAATACATTGAGTTACTATTTGAAAAAAACACTAAACTTAGTTCGCACCTGTCATCCATACTGAAATTCGTAAAGGACTAATACAAAAGTATTAACCTAAACAATGTCTTCTTATCCCGTCATATCAACAATGTCTGTTTATTACTGTATCATTATTTAATCATGGTAAAATGTAAACCATAATTATTAATAACTCCGTTCAGTTTGGAACTACATAAACACTTTTAATTCTTAAATTATTCCGTTAGAATCACTGCTTCAATTAATATTATGATGAGTAAGCTGAAATTCAAAGTGATGCGATACGACAAAACAGTGATTGGTTAGAGGACCAAACGCATGGATTTGATTCCTTCGTAAATCCACATCGTTATCATCATGTTTAATTTCTTTCATTCGACTAATAAGAACTGTAAGACTTCTGGTAATTAGACTGATTACAATCTATTTCGGTAGTATTGAAAAATATAAACATCAGTCTTTTGGACGTTACTCAGATTTTATGACGAAATAGAAAGCTTTGTTTCCTGGCTTTATAATAGATGCCACTTTTTTGTATCTGAGATCCTATTGTCTCTTGCCAATTCTTATTTTTCATGTAAATTCTTAAAATTACTCTGTTTTCATTCTTACCTTTAATTATCTGAAATTAAAATCGTACTTTTTATATCGTCTAATTTATTTGTTTCCAACAAATAACCACTTATGAAGTTTATGTCCATCTCTGTCAATGTGAGCAGTCTTATAACTATCTTACATGTATTGGCCCTGTTAAATTCGTTTTCATTTTGTCTTTATTCTCCCCTGATCTGATTCTCTTTTATGTACCACTTTATATTACTTACTAACATTCAGTAACCGGTCTCAATTCTTATACCTTTTGATGAGCTTATAACGTGTTCTCTTCATCCGTGACTGTGTAAAGTTTTAGACTATTTACATATACCAACATCATTCAGTTTATTTATAAACGTAACTGCATTTTTTTTTAAATGCACACAACATACACTTTTAGTTCTATTTTATCCGTTGAACTTTTTTTTTAGTGTTACGCTTTCCATATTTGATGTTCTACCTTCTCACTTTGACATTCCCTGCCATTGTAATTTAGATACGCTTGTTAGCTGTCGTGTATTGTTATTATTAACTCTATGTATTTTTTTTAAGAGGCGGTCTTCTCTGATTGTACACAAACTCAGTGGATATTTCAGACTTCTTACCAGTTGGGGTTTGTATACATTCCACATATTTTCGTAATAACGGTACCATATTAGCAGAATATGTTGTGATTTTTGTCACCGTATTTTACCTGTCACCCGATTGTGTGCTTAAAATCTCGATAATATTTTGCAGAATTTATTTAAATAAAATAACGATCTTTCCTGTTTAGCTTGATGGTTGGCTATTTTTTATATGATAATTGTAAAATGTAACATAAAGGAAAAGACTTTTTTGACCATCTGAATTCCGTTATTTCGTAGATTTTTAAAGTGTTCTCCTACTCCACACTTTAGGACAGTATTATGTACGTCCAATGATGAAGGAGTATTCATTTACTGTTAAATCTCCTGATCAGTCTGAATCTGGTCAAGCTATTCCTGTGCAGATAGAAGAAGGAAAATCGGCTGTCATCATATTGTCTGCACTTCGAATTGCTTTTTCCGCTTCAGGAGTTGTAAGTCAGTAATTTTTTCTCTTCGAGTAGTTTGAATTTAGAAACATAAAGGTTAACTATTTATGTCACTGCTTAATGTTCTTAGTATAACGGAAAACTGGAATAGTAAGCGTTTTCTGCTAACTGTTAACCTACTTCATCGCTTGAAGCTAAATCTTCTGTTCAAATCAATACATACTAGCAACAAGGAAATCAAAACATTAAGTATATTAAAACCATTGACAACCAAAAATAGATCTAATTAGCTGGTCCGTTATTTAAATACAAAATCAAATCATGTACACTTTGCTAAGATTGTGAAAAAATGCATCCAGTTTTGTGTGGAACACAATGTCTTCAATCAAGCCGAACTTAAAAAATCATCCATTATTACACTTTATCTTTCAATTGTTGACTGAATTGTAAGGCTGTTATTCCACTATGTGATTAGTAATTGTTATATATTTTAAGTTTGTATTTTTGTTATGTTTGTTTATTTTCTGAACCTTCACTTTAACTTCGGTACTTAAAGGTTACTTCGTTAGCTGGTATCCCAGAATCTGGTGTTTTAGTTGAAGCTTCCTGGTTACCTGGAACACAAAATACTGTACATAACGATTTGTTGCACTTAAAATCAAATAGCAACATGACGTGTCAACTTCGATATGATCAAATTAATATTATTCCACGGGAACAATCTGTAACGGATTCAAATGGCAATTTTCGTATTAGAGGTCTTATACCAGGTTGGTTTAATAAGTCATTTTTTCACTCCCCCTCACGTTTTGTTGTAAAATGTGTACATTTTACACATAATGTACCGTTAGAGACAACCACTGGAACAGGTGTACATAAACTGATCCCTGAAGTTATAGACGTTATCACTTTATTTAATTACGGAAATTCCATCAGTTGGAGCTAGCTGCTACCTTGACGCGGTGGTCGGGCTTGCCTATCGTGATGACCCGACCAAGCTATATTGGCTGGAACATATGTTCCTGTAGGTTCTACCATGCCAGGCAGGTCGATTGGAGAACGGTAAGACTAAAAGCAGCAACTCAAGGTCTGAGGGCGAATTCGTACTGCTGACTGTAGAGGGCTGTGGCAGCAGTAAGGTGTTTCCCTCAGACCATCAGCATCTGCTGCCTTCCCACAAGGAGGGGTGGGGTTAGAAGAGGTCGATCCTAAAAATGTCACACCTCACCTTACCTCACGGATTTCCGTCCCCGAGGATAAGGCCCTTTGAAGAACGGAGCTAACACATTAAAAACCTCCCACGAAAGGGCCGTGTGCGACCGGCCTCAGGCAGTTGTCCCTTGGGCTCTGCGGTCACGCTCCGAGGCTGTTAAGGCCAACATTAATCCAACTCCCTTTTCAGGTTCCTCAAGAAATATCTTTCCACAGTGTTGGCAGCCGGGAAGTGATATCAGCCCTCATACACGTAACAACACACGAGACCAAGTTGGTCACATTCAAATCCTTCCTACACCTCCTTATACCTCTCTTATCTCCATGACTAACCCTTCTCACGTCCCTTCATCACCTCTCACCGCTAGGGCAAACGACCCGAGTCCTAGGGCAGAACTAGCTCTCTTAGACTGGACCCCAGTAGACAATCGTTTGTGCGCAGTCCGACTGAACAGAACAGTAAGGACTCGGAAAGATAGGGACACTCTTCGTCGCCTCTGCCTATCCTCCCACTGACTGCAGCTCAGATGATGTTAAAGATGAGTTTTACAGAAAACTTTCCGACTTTCTCCGGAAAGATAGGCGCTGTGATGTAGTAATAGTGGCTGGTGACTTTAATACTCAAATTATATTTATTTATTTGAACACATAAATATTGGTACAAGGGGGTACCAAATATACATGTGCCATACAAAACAATGAGAATTTGAAGAGAAGGAAAAAAAGGTAAGGAGTGTAAAAAAGAACAATAACGAACAGATTGATGTAAGGTAGTGTAATAATAATAATAGTAATAATGGAGGAACGGAAAGGTACAATCAGAAGAAATCTTCCAGTTAAGGAAGACACAACAACTTTTTTTTATGAAGAAAGTAAAAGAAGGTTACAGCAGGATCGCCACTGGCTTCTATTCTAAGCCATATTTGATTACGTCTCTAGCCACTGTGTTGCACCATCTCTAGGACCCCAACCACGGAGTCGTGAAGGACCAACACAAGCCAGACCTCTGCAGCTTTCTTTTATACCACGACACCATGTCATACACTGACCACATCTTTGCTTCTTCCAACCAGTCCAAGAGTCGGCAAGTAATGCACAACGTGGAATTCTCTGGGACGACATTCGTAGAACATGTCCAGGCCACCAAAGTCGGTGTTTCAAGATGGTGACACCAATTAGATTTTCGTCTCTGTGCCCGAACACACGATGCCGGACCTCTGAATTACTAACATGGTGTTGCCACTGAATGTCAGCAATCCTTCGGAGACAACGATGATCAAAAACAGAAAGTCGTTTAACGTCCTCTCCTCGGAGAAGCCAGGTTTCACAAGCATAGAGCAAAACTGCTCTCACCGACGCGTTGTAGATCCGACCTTTTACAGCCAGACTAACATCACGAAGGCGCCAAAGATGGCCCAGATTGGCGCGTATTTGTCTGCGTCCTACAGGACGTAGGAAAGACACTGCAAGGAAACTTCTTAGGGCCCTACTTAATGATAGTCAAGCTAAGAGTATATTTCAGGAACAACTAGAAAAACAGTTAGGCAGCCATGTAGGCGAAGCCCACCCTGAGGCAGCATGGAATGATATCCGAGAAGCTGTGGAAAAAGCAGTGATATCTGCTAGTACGATAAACCACAAGGTTAGGGAGCAGCACTGGATCTCAGCAACATCTACCGCACTGATAGATGCTCGAAAACTCATTCCATCTGGATCTGAACATAACGAAGAGCGGAGTCAGCTCAAGCGCAAGCTGACAAGAAGCCTACACAATGATCGCGAACAGTGGTGGGTAGCGAAAGCAAGAGAGATGGAAAAGGCAGCGGCAATAGATAACAGCAGACAATTGTTCAGACTTGTTGAGGAAACCGGTATTATGAACCCAATTGTTAGTGAACCAATCTCAGAGAAACATGGACATATACATTCTCAATCCAGGAGATTGGATCGATGGGCAGAACACTTTAGGGATCAGTTTAGCTAACCTTCATCCACACTTCGGTTTCCCACAATCTCTAGTCAACCTGAATGACAAGTTAATGTAGGTCCTCCGACTGTTTACGAAGTTGAAAAAGCTAAAGGAAATCTGAAGCGAGGGAGAGCAGCAGGCCCTGACAGGTTTACTCCTGAGATTTTTAAGGATGGTGGTCCAGTATTAGCAGTGAGATTAACTGAGGTCTTAGGTAGAATTTGGGAACTCGACGTAATCCCATATGACTGGTCTCAATCACTGATTGTGCCAGTCTATAAGAAAGGACATAAGTCCTCTTGTGACAATCATAGAGGAATCAGTTTGACAAATATAGTATCTAAAATATTAGCTTCAATAATACTTCGACGCCTAACTAAAGCTCGTAAAGAGCAGACTAGGGAAAACTAGGCTGGTTTTCGACCTGGACGTGGTTGTATAGACCAGATATCCACACTACGTCAAATCCTAGAACATAGACACACATTCAGACGCACCACAATGGTAGTGTTTTTCGACCTTAAGGTGGCATTCGACTCTGTTGATCGTGAGGTTCTATGGCAGTATTTGTCACTGAAAGGAGTACCAAAGAAGTACATCCACCTTATAAAGGCTCTCTACTCGAACACAACTGGTCGAGTGAGAGCTTATGGAGAACTGTCATCAGAATTGATTACCTCAAGTGGTGTTCGTCAGGGCTGTCCACTCTCCCCATTCTTGTATAACTTTGTCATTGACGTACTTTTAGAGATAACACTTTCCTCATCTAAATTTACAGGAGTTGAACTTCTACCGGGAGATTCACTTGTTGACTTAGAATATGCTGATGACATAGTTTTATTTGGTGAAGACGCTGACAAAATGCAGAGTCTTCTGACCACTCTAAGCAACAATGCAAGCATGTTCGGGATGCGATTCTCCCTCTCGAAATTTAAAATGTTGCTTCAGGATTGGGTTGCATCGACACCCGAACTAATGATAGGGAGTGAAGTAGTTGAGCGTGTCGATCGCTTCATTTATCTTGGAAGTGTCATCAGCCCTTGTGGTTTGGTGTGTGACGAAATCTCAGCACGGATACAGAAGGCTCGACTAGCTTTTGCCAACTTGCGTCATTTATGGAGTAGGTGAGATATCCGTCTATCAACCAAAGGACGGGTTTACTGCGCAGCAGTTCGTTCCGTCCTACTTTATGGCAGTTAAACATGGCCGGTAAGAGTAGATGATATTCGTAGGTTACTAGTATTTGATCATAGGTGTCTTCGAAGCATTGCTCGTATATCCTGGGACCACCGAGTAAGTAACGCAGTTGTTAGGAAACGGGTACTAGGTAAGGATGGCAAATCAATTGATGACGTAGTGAAACTTCATCAGTTGAGATGGCTGGGACACGTGTTACGTATGCCCAACGACCGACTGCCTCGACGTGCGATGTTCAGTGGTATAGGAGAAGGTTGGGAGAAAGCTAGGGGCGGCCAGACCAAAACATAGCACAAGTCCATGAAGTCGCTGACAAGTGGACTGAGTCATGTTGGTATGTGTAGACTACCTGGTTGGGGACCGCGAGGTGATAGCAACCGATGGTTAGAGACCCTGAATGACATGGCTCAAAATCGTTTGCAATGGCGCAGGTGCATCCATTCTTTGTGTTCTCCCAAATTCTGATCTCCTGAATCCGTCTTGTCTCTTTTTTTTCTCTTCCCAAATTTATTTCACTGGATTATACTCCTTGAATAACATCTTCAAACCCTAATTTTCCCGATTACTACTTATATTCTTACCACCTCCACCACTACGGGATTCGATACGACAACTGCATCTCTGTGCTAATGTGATATGGCAACTCGAACTGATGTACGTACGTACGAAGTTCTACGTTGTTACTGACTGACTGACTCGGGCAAAACTGAAACTAGTTTTCTCGATTGTGACTGGCTCCTTAGTAAGCAACAACACACCTAGATGATTTTGTAATCATTACACTAATCTGATTCATTTTAGCAATTATTGTTGTAAATGGCCATTTTCATCTAATTTACAATAAAATGGTACACTTGTTTTTTTATTTTTGCGCTACTATGTTTAAAGATGGATAAACAAGAAATATAATGTAATTTATTTTATTCAGGTTGTGTATACAGGATCTCTGTACATATAAATCCTAATATTTTATCAAATCTTATATTGGATCAAGTGACAAGGGAGTCAAGTAAACTATCTTCTCGCAATGATGTTGAACATGCAGTTCCTGATCATGTAAATTTGCAGATGCTAACCACTGACACAAATGGACTACATTTCTACATAATTCGTCACCTTTGTACTTCTTTGGTATGTTTGATTCTAAAGCATTTCTTGTTTAAATATAACATTGAGTGTATCCAAGATCTGTACTTCAACAGTATGCCTATTTCATGTAACTAATATGTTATCCATTTATTTCCTATACAGCGACTCATCGCTGTTATTCTTGTTGTCCATATTCCCTTCTATAGACGTCAGTTAAGATCGGTCCCAATGGACGGGTCAGAGCAATATGGTCCGTAGGATAGATCAGTTGGTTTTAAATAGTGTGTTATCTTACTGACCGACCAACCCTACAACGCTTCAAAAATATTTACTTTTCAATTTGTTAATATAACTATCAAATCCACTGAACGAGTATAAAGAAAGGTTTACGACATCAGTCGGAATTTTTTCAGACGTACTTAACCATTGGTGTTTTCTGCAAGTTCACCTACTTCAACTACGTTTTCCTTTATTATACAATGTGCCGTAATTTTAACATTATGCTTTCTGATTATGTTAAAAGAGTTGTAAAAAGAAAGCTTACCGAAAACTCTTGTGTTTCTATATAAGTTCTCTAATATTTAATACCACATAATTCTGATTAGCTTCGTCTTATTGGATAATGTAAGTACAAAAGTATGAATCCAATAGGTATTTTCATGATTTGCTGAAGCATAGTTCGACTGTTATACCCAATGACTTATGTTTTAGTCTTTTACGAATGGTTCAAAATTTTATGAACTAATTGGTACATAGTAGTAATTCTCTCCTATTTCATTACTCGAAATTCTTTTTTTTTCTCTCCGTTTATCCTATAGATTACTGTTAATGTCCAAACTCCTGATATTTACCTGCCTACTTTACGATTAATCGTATTTCCTGTTGGTCATCCAGAAAATATTGTTGCTAAACATGACTTCGGTATAGATTCTTCATTATTCAGTTTGTCCGGATCAAAACTTATTCCAATGATTGGGTGTGTTAACAAATATTTGTATATCCATCCACTTTATCTTAAACTTTTGTGCGTATCAATGTTACAATGTAATCTCCTCTTATTGTTTCATACCTAGCTAGAGCAATCATTAAAAGACATATTTGCGTGTGCTCCAAATAAACTCCATGCTTCTTATATTCGTTTCAGTCTAACAGTGTTTAGTAGGTACAGGAACTTAATACGTGCTATAAAAAACTTACAGAATGCATCTACGTTATTTTGACTTATTTTTGATCTCCACCCTGACTTAAGTGACGTGACACTGACGTATTCAGATCTATGTTTTCTTTCTATTGACTAATATGTATTTTTACTTTGTTACGTTGTACTATTTAAACTTATTTATTTATTTTAACACATAGATATTGGTACAAGGAGGCACCAAATACATATGCGCCACACATATCTCATTTGATATGTGTGAGGGCTGTGATACTGCCCGGGTGCCCAAACCGAGGCAGGTGATTTACTTAGGAGGCCACACCCCGAGCCTTTGACCTGAGGGTCTGACCCACAAGGCAGTGGGGCATCGTGAGGAGGTGCAGTCCCATGGTAGTCGGTGACCAACGATTGGTTCATACGCCATTTGTTCCCTCAGGATACTGGAGCCCATGTGCACCATTGGTTTGGGATCCGGTTTGAGCGCCGGACATTCGATTTTCGTCCTCTCAATTTCGTAAACAACAGTAATGCCCCGAGAAGGCAGTGAGTAGGACTTCTCTGGAAGAGGCTGTATACGCGTGGCCATGTGAGAGCATTTCGAGAGGAAGAGCGGACTCTCCCCACTCTCAGCCGTACCAGGACATTTGGGGGCATTTAAACTTAAATACATTTAATTTGTTTGTCCTGTCAAAACATGGCTTATATTGAATCAAGAAAAGTTAAAATGTCTTATTTTCTACTCATTGGAATTTTACATGTATATCATTATTTTTATTATTGACTATCTACTTAATCCTCAGTTTATCTAAAATTATCAGGTCATACCTTGATAATCATACCAACATGATTACAGTCATCCTTCTAACTTATAATTAACTAGTTTCTTCATTCATTATAAGAAATGTTACCTTACAAAATCATTATTCTATACTACCCCATACACTGTTACTACTTCTGCTACTATGACATATGTTTTAATATCGTGTGATAACGTGAACCGTTACACCTTTGTATTAGACTCTACTTTACATAAAACTGATTCACTAGAAGAAGTATATATCAGTTAGTGTAATTACATTCAAAGAATTAATTAGTTATACTTTTTTTTTTGAATTAGATTTTTCCTCACATTAAATCACCATCATTTACAACCAAGCTAATTTATAGTTTCATTAATGCCTGAATAGTAACGCTTTTTTTTTTTTTCTAAATTTATTTTATAGACGAGAATATGTGATACGTTTAATATCAGATCTTGAACCTAAGTTTTATATCAATGCTAATGTACAGAATATTATTTTCAAACCAAAATGGAATGTTAGTGAACATTTTAATTTTCAATTCCATCCTAAACTACGTACTACACTAAGTGATTAGGTATGTATTGTTATTCATAGTTTGTTTGTCTATTTTTTTTGTTTGTTAAAATGAATATTTAGAAGGATATTGCTTCATCTAAAATTTATTCTTTTTATTTCGTAAAGTACATAAATGTAGATTGAATGTTGTTTTTAGATTGTCTTTGAATGTAATAACTGAAGAAATATGTATATCATACTATCATTAATAATCTTTTATTCAATTCCTCTAGATAAAAAGAAATTCTAAAGTACAATAATGTTCAGTGTTTTAGAAATTGTTTCTGTTAAGATATGACGTTGTATGTGATTAGTACATCTCATTGAATAATTTGTTTTAAAAAATTTTTATAACTGTTTCTTCAACATAAAGCATTAGACATGTTCTACAATATTTGTTTCACATTTTCTTAAATCTATTATACGTCTCAAACGATACAAATAAAAGTTGTAGAGAACTGCACATAATGTTTGTTGTTGTTGATCGACAGTTTTCATCTATAGTTTTCGATATTGGGTCTTTCTTAGTAATACACAGCTACTTAATTAGTGAGAGATATAAAGAATGAAGTTAGTGTCATTCAACCACTAAACAATCCTCCAGTTTGTATGTTTCTTTTTCAAGGGAAATATATTAAAATGCCCATGAAATCTTTTTTCAAAGCTTAAAGCATTACACAACAGATCATGTTTCTAATACATGGTTATTACTGTTTAAATCATTGACAAAATAAAGTACATTTCCAACGATCAATGTTAGTTTTTTTTTGTTTTTCATTGCAAATTTTATGTTATTTTCACGATATTTTAGGTTAATATCTTCAATAATGGATTGTCTTACCCATCTAATTGTCGATCTATGCCTACTATTTGTATGTTTCTTACCTTGTGCTTAATAAATTGTTCTTTTTTTCTGTATAATCTGGTTATTTTTTCTTCCGACCCAATATACGTGTGTACAAATATATGAAACTTGTTTTATTTTATCAAATAATAATTTATAACTGTCTAGTTGTTCTTTATTGTTGTAAAGTGTGTGCGGTAAATATACGCATGTGTATAGTTTTCTTGCGTTCACTCATTTTTTCTCCTTTTAACCTGAGTGAATTAACTACTTGTGTTTTATTGTTCAAGCTATATTGTTTATCACAAGTCTACTTATCAAACATAACTCCATAGTCTATCATATTCATTAAATTCGAATAATGGTATGATTGAAGCGGTTTATCTGTTTTTTTTTGTGTGTGTTAGAAACAGTTTCTTTCTTATGATAAATAAATTAATGAAAGAAGTAAATATCTTGCTTAGGTTGTTTTATATATTAAAAAGGAAACTGGCTTTTGTCTACAGATCGATTCCTAGTGAAATCAGGTGTTTTTTAGGAATAATTTACTGTACGGGAGGGTTTAGTCTTGGAGCTTTCATCATTCTTCTGAACGACATCATCAGCACAAACTTCAGGTAGAAGTCTTCCATCAAAATCGTCCACCTGAGCTACAAAGCTTCTCCATTATCTCAAGACTTACTGTACTCTAGCAGACACTACTTAAGTTATCGACAAGTAGATGATCATTTCAATCAGCAATAAACATTACTTCAACTATTGTCAAGGTGCACCTGTTTTTCGTCTATTTACTTTAACATTAATCGTCGCATGTACAAACCAAAATTCTTGCAATAAATTAAGTAATAATCCGACCTAATAGTTAGACCGTTCACGCATGAACTAGCAAGTTTAAACCCCGTTCGACATCAGTCTGATAAAACTGATAATATTGCCAGGTCACACACATAGAGTGGGGTTCAAAAACAAGTAATCTAATCCGTATCTGGTGGGTTTTAGACGGTTAGTAACATCTCTATGTTTATCAGATTAAATACACAGAAACCTTTGTCTTGAGTACGGTGATCTGGAACAGTAGAAGGTGATTAGCTGCGTAAATAAGTGTAATTTATTTAGAGTAGAATAACAGTTTCAACAAAGTTGTCTCAGATGATCTAGCTGAAGGCATCATAGAATATAGTCTGTAGTCTAACCTAGTTATTACAACCATTTTTTTAACACTAGATATACGAAATAGGACATTCCATTCCTCAGCGAGTGTTTTCTGTTATCGTAAAAATCATAACTGATTTGAGTTAAAAAACCATACGAAGATGTGCTGAACGCGTATATTCAGACCGTGTAACATACCAGAGATTTAATCGGTTACTTGTGTTGCTCGATTGCAGAATACTACTATTCACATACCCGAAGTAATTAAAATCTAACATATTTTTCATAAACAAAAAATCTGAAACTCATCTTGTATAAATAGTATATTTTCAATAAGTGTTTGATTCAATTATCTTTCTGAAACTACTTACTTCATTTTCTCAGATCGTAGGATCACATGGCAAGAAATTATTCGAAGGTAACGTTCGCCACATATTCTTGTGATGTGATTATGCGAATGAAGTTCTGAGTAGTCGATAAAAAAGTCGCAATGATATTAATCCCCCTGCTGTGTATTGTAACCATCGAGTTCTTCGGTTTTCTCCCGACTTTATTCCGATAATTTTAATTTTCTCCTTATGATACGACAGGGTACTCAAAATATGAGATACAAAACTAAGTGATAATATTCCAAAGAGACAATTGTAAGAAGAATTATGAAGTTCATTGATGAATGAGCAAAATAAGGACTCCGTCCAACAACTTTATTGAAGAAGACACAAGCAAGATAGATTTATTTCAGTTCAGATTGTTTGTCTAACTTAGGTAAAATACCTAGTGACCCCAATTGTTAGCCATGTTTGATAACGCTCAAGCTACTGATTTGTATAACCTTTAGGACTACATCTGATTATTTGTAATGACTGCCTTTAAAACCTCATTCTGGCTTTGGCACATAACACGATAAAATGACGTACATAATCAATACCCATTTTCATTGAGTGATACCTGTTACACTGTCGTCAATGCTTCCAGATAACCATTGTGCGACCATAGAATAACGTGAATATGACTATTAATAATAAGGAAAATGAACCACTTTACGTGCTGCTCGTAAAAATATCCAGTTAGACCGCGAACATACCCATAGTAATCTGATTCTAAATGCCACAAACAAACATGTAGGTTGAAAAATAATAAAGGGCAGCTCATCTTGAATACCGAGTTGTTATTTACTCTGAGGTAAACGATAGGTTGAATCGCTGAAAACAGTAGATATGATGGTAGTCAAAATCCTTGTTTCCGATGCCCCCTCAGTGTCAATTTGTATACAAACAAAAAGATGTTAAAAAATCACATTCTATCAAAATTAGATAAAAGTTGTAAATTGCTTTAACCAATTTCTAAGTTGGCGGTTTCAATGAATAAACAGCCGTTCCCATACTAAATGTTCCAATCATTTCAAATGTGCAGAATAGCATTTTATACATTGAGAAGCGCGATGTAGTTCACACAAATGTTGAGAATAGTATATCATTCACTGTCACATAAATTTAAAGCTTTAACCCAAAGACATCTCTACCACAATGGACATATGTAATATTTTGTCGACTACATATAGCAATTATGATTTAGTAATGTATCACAAAGAAAAAAGTGTTTACATGTGACTCTTTAAAATATTTCTGTCAGGAGTAATCAATAATTTTGACTATCTTTAGAAAAGACTAACTTATTCATACAATCATAGTATACATTACTCTCAATTTCATTGAATAGGTAAACACAACTAATTATGAAGTAAGCACCTCCAATATCAGAATACATCATTATTGTATTTATTATCAATCATTTCAAATAATAACCAAAGTGATTACAATCATGACAATCACAAAGAATGAAAAACAAATAATTTCTCATAGTCTCTCATTGATTACTCTGTATAAAAATAGAATTAGGTAGCACACCACAATGAATCCAACTAAATATCAATCGATTCGAATTGATTGATTTGCAATTTTGTGAGTGATGAAATGCGGATTATTCAACACTGTGACGAATTCGATAATTGCAACAGAAGTAATAAAAGTACTATTTCCCAACATGTTATGACAAGCTCGTATCACAGAATGAAATCTACATTAGTTGGAGTCCCACAAAACTGGTGAACTGAGTGTTACAATTCGGAGAGTGAAATATGTGACACTACATTCATTCTGCTGACAATGAAATAATCAGGTGAGTTGTCTGAAAAGCATTCTTGTGAGATGACTTTATAAAAGTATGTTGGGAGTGTCGAAATTACTGGTTTCAGTTGAACAGATCAGTCACATGTGGTACATGTAAGTAACATCCACACTTGAGTGACTTTCAAATGTAAAAGTACTAGTGAATAAATAACCAAGTCGGCCTGCTTGAATATCTGGGCTACGTGTTCCTGCCATCTGGTTATTTTAACAAGTTATCTGTTACCTCGTTCGTTTTAATACATTATGCTTATTATTCGTATAACCTATTCAGATGCGTTTGTGGAAATTTTGCATTTCGATATACAATTTACAAAAGAGCCCAATCGGTGACATCGTGATTTCTGGCAATATTCATGGAAAAGAATATACTTTAATTAGATGTCAATCCCTGAAACGCTAACATTTAACTGGCGTCCACCTAATGTTTATCGCACGGTTCGATTAAGAAATAATTTTTAAAAAAGTAGTTGAATTACTTTGTCCTGAGAATTCTATTTTGTACCAAAAATATAATGTTAAATAAAGTCACTAATTGACTGTTTCGAACACTAAGTGAATACAGCATTACCGAATAATCTTCGAATTTTGTCATAAAAATTTTCATTGGAACAGATTTGAATCTCTATCCTCTAACATATGAGCTTGACAATACAAAGCTTTTCATTTTGAGTAATATTGAATCATGTTTGTTTGGTGGAAATTTTATGCAGTCCTAGTGCATTCTTCACCTAAAATATAAATTTTTGTGCACTAGCTGTTCTCTTTCTGATATTCTTCATTTCAAAGGCTTCTTTAAAAGAAAATATGATAGTAGTGATCATTGGTGAACATGTCTTTAAAGACCATATCACCTAAGCGAATTGAACCATACTTGCTTCTGTTCTATTTTTAAATGCAAATGGTGTTCTTTCCCAAACTAAACAAGTGATGTATGACGAGTAAAATCCCTGGCATTGAAAAAATAACTGTATTCGAACACTAATAATTATCACTGAATAGATTCATGCAAGCGAATGTTCAATCTCAGCCAAAATATATTTGTATTCAAATAATATATCCACTAATTATAGCAGCTTGATGTTGTAGATCACCAACGTAGATGATCTATGTCGAATGATCAGAGGCCTACTCGAGTTAGATGGGACTGGTGTGACGGACCAGCTAACTTCGAATTCACACCCCGCGGTCAATATCTAACGTGGATTACCCCTTCGACGTATCAAAGTACTATGGCTGCTTTGAAGACCGTATAACACAAAGGACGTTATTATGGAAATATATTAGTAAGAATTAGTACAGAGACCACCACCGTATGCACCAGTCCATGACATACGATTAGCTGATGTGCTTTGGTTATCCTTGACGTGGAATTGTGATCTTTTTGATATTCAGTGACCCAACTGCCGAATGATTTGGCTAGGGCTCAGTGACATTCCACTGGCCCTAAAACGTGTTTAATCGATTTGACTAGGCTTCATATAATTGTCATTTAGGATCTGCAGTGATATCATTATGTTCGAATAATTATTATTACGGTGTCAATTTCTTATCTATCTCATGAATATGTCATTCCATCATGATAACAACTGGCAAGTTCTAACCTCTCATGTACCTTGAAGAATATACATTTCCGCCTCCGGAAAACAAATTTTGTCTTGTAATATTGCAGTTAGGGCTTTGCGAAAATATTCATTAGAAACCATATACCTGAAGTAAATTAGTCAAATAATAAACTAATATTTCATAATGTTTTGATTTAAGACGTAACTACGATTGTTATACTTCCTTTTCTTATAGTCAAGGGTTTCCTATTAAAATTTCTTACACTAAATCTATTTGAAATGCATCGATGAGTTGTCATATCAATAAAGTTAATTGAAATTCAACTGGTGGCTAAAATAGAATTTGATGATATCTTCATTTTAAATTTTAAGAAAAGTAATACTGAAATGATTATCAGTTTTAAATGTAATCCACTAATAATTATCAATGTTACTCCTCGTGGAGGAGCATAGGCCACCCACCAACATTCTCCATCCAACCCTGTCCTGGGCAATCCTTTCCAGCTCCTTTCAGTTGTTGTTTATCTTCTTCATATCTGCTTCTATTATCCGACGCAATGTGTTCTTTGGCCTTCCTCTTTTTCGCTTCCCTTCACCATTCCGAGTTAGGGCTTGCCTCGTTATGCAGTTTGACGATTTGCGTAATGTATGTCCTATCCATTTCCATCGTTTTTTCCTAATTTCTTCTTCAGCTGGAAATTGGTTTGTTCTCTCCCACAGAAGGCTATTGCTGATGGTATCCGGCCAATGGATATTGAGTATCTTGCGTAGACAGCTATTTATAAATACTTGCACCTTCCTGATGATGGTTGTAGTAGTTCTCCAAGTTTCAGCTCCATACAGTAGAACTGCCTTGACGTTCGTATTGAAGATTCTCACTTTGATATTGGTTGAAAGTTGTTTTGAGTTCCATATATTCTTCGACTGTAGGAATGCGACCCTTGCTTTGCCAATCCTCGCCTTTACGTCTGCATCTGAATTATTGCCTTCAATGAATATGTACATAACTTTTGATTTATCATAAAATATTCTTAAAGAAAATCACATACTGAACAGTATAAATAATGAATAAAATTTGATTACATAATAATCTGTCATTCAACTAAATGTATTAAACTGTATACTTTTATTTTTAAGACAAATAGGCTTTCAATGGTTAAGATCATGAGTCAGTTGAAGCTAGACCATTGAAATTACTACAATCTCTGCAAAATCCATCTGATATTAAACAAATAAGCTTATCGTATATTTCTTTTTAAAATAAAATAATGTAATCCTATTACAATATTAGAATTGAAATGACATTTAACACTAACAATAGACATTATTGTTAACCAATCAAATGTTAGAAACTTCATTCAATTCTTAATAATCTTGTTTAACAAATTTGTTTTAATTTATGACAAGAATAAAATTAAAGTCAGTTGTCAATTCAATTTTTTTTTTTTATTAGATTATTATTTTATGAAACAAAATAATTATTTTAATTATCATGTGCATTTATTATATTTCATTGTAATCTTATGTAAGCTGATTTGTATAGAATGTAATTATTAAAATAAAATATTATCTAGTCAACAATAATACAAATGTTCAATCAGCTTGGTTTTATTCAGAAACTACAAATATGGAAAAAACTACACCGAATCCTTTTGATACTTCAGAGAATGTAGGAAAAATACAGAAAATATATTATCTTAAATCTGATAATAATATATGCTTTATTATGAAAGCAGAGATTAAACTTGTTATCCCTTTAAACGTAAGTCAATTAACTTTTCATTGTTCTAAGTAAAATACAATTGGGGCCATTTGATGATACAAGTCTGAATTCTATGGTAAGTTTCAAATGCATTAGGATTGTAAATATGACCAATTGATGAATGACAATTAACATAAATGCTAAATTTATAGCTTCCTGTTAATTGTTTTCAACCATTCGGTAAATTAACATCTATTTAGAAATTTCATAGGTTGAAATCATGAGTCGATTGAAGCTAGACCACCATGGAAAACCTGGAAGCATTGGACGGCCGTTTCGTCCTAGTATGGGCCGTCCAGTGCTTCCAGGTTTTCCATGGTGGTCTAGCTTCAATCGACTCATGATTTCAACCTATGAAATTTCTAAAAAACTCTCCACAAAACCCATTCTGATAACATCTATCTATCACATTGGAAAGTATTATGAAGGCATCAAAATATTTTGAGAATAGTAGAAATAACTAATTATATCATGTTAAATGAGTAAGCTGTACAAAATTTCTTTAAATCAACAAACATCAGGTTAATAAATATCTATTTTTATGGCTTCGGTTGTTTGTAAGAAATTAATTTTGGAAGTGTAAGTTATGTTCGATGGGAATCTTGTAGCTAAACTTCAAGGCTGAATTATATTATTATGGTTACCATAAAATGTTGAACGTTACTAACAATACTGCCTAAAAGCAATAAGCAGCAGAGAGTTCCACGGGATTTGCTTTGGTCGACAGCGAAGGACAGGACGTCTCAGAAAGCTGAAACCACGGTGGTTCAGAATGCTTGTGAGACCTGAAGTGAAGCTAGACAAGACAGTCTACAACCAGCTTGGGTAGCGGAGCACATAAATGATACAAATTTAAGATTGAAGACTAACTGTATTTATTTCACGAACAATTTGTGTTCCCTACGGACGTGACTTGTTCATACATTACACATGTAAAGCCTATTATCATCATATACTGACGATGCAAGATGATGTTCAGAAGTACGAAAATGTAATTGATGTTGTATACCGACTAGTCATAAAATTTGTGAGTGAATAGCAAAACTATTCTGGTATTCAAATAAAAGTCAATAACCGTTTTCTTGACTAATTATCACATTAGTTTATTAAAATTTCAAATACGAAACAGTTGTATTGATCGCATTCTATTGTTATTTGTTGGCTATCAAAATGTTCATTAACCTATTGATTTTTAATGGTACAACAGTTAATAAGCTTCATCTCTCCGTAATAAGAGTAACCCAACTCTCAACAACTGAACCAATGAGCCTACCAAATAAGTTTCTGCTATGACTAAAAGTATTTGAACTAGGAATCCCAGACTAACGCAATTTAGACCAAATAGAAATAGATGAGCACAAACGAACGTATTGTATTTGAAATCAGAGATCAGGCAGTCATCAAGTACAAAGGAACCATTAGTTCATACAAACACTGCAGTTTCACTACTCTGTATCCATTTCTTCTCTCTCACTCTGTTATATGCAGATCAGGTATGATGAAAGTTTATACTCACTTTCATCCACTGTTTCAAATCAACTGTGAGATGACCTTTAATTATTATACTTGATGATTTTCATTTCACAGCCATTCAAAAACAGTTTTCAAAAACTTCAAATGGTCACGGTGAGAACTTCAAAGATATAAAGTTCATCCGATATCGTCTTGATGTTGACGGAACACAGACTAACTGTGTTCCAAACAGCGATTTGTTAATCAACCTTCAGTAAAGTAATGGTGTGTTTTCACATTTGAAAGTCACTCAAGTGTGGATGTTACTTACATGTACCACATGTGACTGATCTGTTCAACTGAAACCAGTAATTTCGACACTCCCAACATACTTTTATAAAGTCATCTCACAAGAATGCTTTTCAGACAACTCACCTGATTATTTCATTGTCAGCAGAATGAATGTAGTGTCACATATTTCACTCTCCGAATTGTAACACTCAGTTCACCAGTTTTGTGGGACTCCAACTAATGTAGATTTCATTCTGTGATACGAGCTTGTCATAACATGTTGGGAAATAGTACTTTTATTACTTCTGTTGCAATTATCGAATTCGTCACAGTGTTGAATAATCCGCATTTCATCACTCACAAAATTGCAAATCAATCAATTCGAATCGATTGATATTTAGTTGGATTCATTGTGGTGTGCTACCTAATTCTATTTTTATACAGAGTAATCAATGAGAGACTATGAGAAATTATTTGTTTTTCATTCTTTGTGATTGTCATGATTGTAATCACTTTGGTTATTATTTGAAATGATTGATAATAAATACAATAATGATGTATTCTGATATTGGAGGTGCTTACTTCATAATTAGTTGTGTTTACCTATTCAATGAAATTGAGAGTAATGTATACTATGATTGTATGAATAAGTTAGTCTTTTCTAAAGATAGTCAAAATTATTGATGACATAAGCACTTTTTTCCTTGAGATGGTAGAAAAGATTTGTAGCTCAGGTAAATGATGTTGATGGGGTTTTGTTCTCTGATCTGGATGATTTCGTCGGGGAGCTTACATGTTTCTTCTAAACAACATCATCAGCAAAAACTGCAGGTAAAAATGGAATGTTCGAATTTCTCCACATATAATTCACAGCTTGTCTCGTAGACCTTGATGTCGATTGGTTATTGTTGACCTTAAACCAGTCATTGTTTACTTCTTTATTTCGATTGTATCTCACATTGACTTGATTCTTGGTTCTATATTTCTCCATAATCTTTTTAATTGTTTGATAATTTGGATCACTTTTATTGTGTTTGTTGACTGTTGATTGATATGAGTGTTAAGCTTCTGAAAATTCTCTGGTGCTTTTGGAATTGCCTCTATCCAAGTGCTCAGCATTTTCCTAGTCGAATATATGTCCACAGTTATCCACATGCATTGATATAGGCGAGGATATGTCGTGGTGTTTGACCACTAATTGATGTTCAAGCAAGTGAAAATAAAGGGGGTTTGCACTTTGTTCTATCCAGTGTTTTTCGCAATTGGAACAATTTATCTTGTAGATGATGTACGGTTTTTCTTTTATCATTTCCTCTTTTGGTTTGCATAGGATTGATTGCCTTGATTTTGTTGGTTTACGTGCTACACCTATTTCAAAAGGTTTCAAAAATTGTGATGTGGTTTCTGATATGCCTTTTATGCATGATAGGATGATCCGTTTATTTGTCTCCGTACTTCACTTTGTTCCTGATGGTGCGTTTGTCTGATATTTTTTCTTTTCTTTTTTCTTTGTAATACCTTCGTAAATTGTAGTTATGTCATATGTGGTTGACAAAATATTAATTATCTTAACGATAGAAAAAAAGTGTTTAGTTTGTAAATTTGTACTTTATGTGGCGGTGAACTATATGCTCTTCTTATCTCTAATAGGAATCAGTGAAATATTAAGGTTATTTACGTAACGGTTAGTTAGCAGTTTATGCAAATTTAGAAATCCACTAGACTTATGTAGTTCTGTTTAGCACTTTACTGCATATTATATAGTAGATAGTGTTCATCGGGTAATTCACTGTCTACTAACTCTTGATCAATAGTCTTAATGTTAATAGGTTGTATCGGTATGGCTTCAACTTGAAATAATAATCAACGTTTTGGATAAGTTAGTTTGAAAAAATTAATGTAAGACAACTTTTCCACGTTCTCTGTTTTTCAGCATTTCATTAAATTATCAGACAGTTGCTTAAACATCGTTCAAATTATAACTTCATATAAAAGATATAATTATGAATTAGTGCTGAAAAGAATTTCAAATTTCCTATAGAATACTCACTGTATTATTCGATAGTGGCTAGGGTTTTATTTTATTTTGATCTATATCAAACAAATCAACTAATTGATTGCTCACTTCAATGTATTGTTGTTGGGCTGGATCGTTGTTTTTCTTGTAGTCTTTGTTTCGAAAGCATTTCTTTCCTCGAACAATTATTAACAGAGCTTACAATTTTATTTTATTTCAATCGATGGAGGCTGAATGGATCATCTTTGTTGTTATGTGATAAAGAAAGTTCTATATTTAAAAATATATGCACCAGCTATTCCATCCTATAGAAAAGTAAGCTTAACAAAAGATAACAAAATCAAAAACAACTAATTATTAAGAAATATAACAGAGGTAAAGCATAGTGGAACTCATCGTAGCGACGTTACATGACTGTTTTATCTCTACTCGTTCCTCTAATTTGACCCATTACGTCAAATCTGTGATGAAATTTTCATTTTCACAATGTATTGAATCATAATTTTAACTACCATCAATGAATTGATGTATTATTTTGATGTAGTACCTGGTAAACTATAAGAATATTGATGAATCGGAGACGATTCTAATCATGAAATCCAGATATCCAGCTTCAAAAGCTGGTTTCACTAATATTTTGATTTATGGTGGCTCGAAAATTTGATAAAGCAACGAGATTAACATAATGGTTAACCTGATAAATTCCGTCATCCAACCTATCTCTTAATCACAGCCGTATAGTTTACAGAATAAAAAGTCAGTGACTAAATACATAAATATATGTAAACTTATGGTTTGTGTATCACAAATTATTTGACTACATTGGTATGGAAATAATTTCATTTTTAGTTGGCCAATGAATAGTGAAGAAGAGCCATAATTGACCATAAAAGCAACGACTTTTCACTTTCTTCTACTAACAGCTGTTTTGTGCTTTCTGACTTTGTGAACTGACTATTTTATAAAATAAATTTATGCACTTTAACATCATATAGCGATTCCATCATGTTTTAAGTGATTTCTTCTGCATATCTTCATTTAAAATAAACGTAATCTGCTTATCAAATGCGACAGATTAAAATATGATTGTATGATACAGTATTTAAGACGGTTTTTAATTAATTTACTGGCTATATGATCAGGCTTTTATTCCACATTCTTGATTTAAATCAACTTCGGTACTTTAGCGAAATTCTGTCTGATACATTACATCAGCACCAAATATATTAGGAGACTTTGACGCTGAGAGGTATCCGTAAATCAAAAAGACACTAATTGAAACAAAGAAAATCATCAATTCCAATACTAACTTTGATAGAAATGTTTCTATGATTGTGTGTTTTGAGGTTACTTTTTATATCTACGATTAGCATATAGCGACTCACGTGCAAATGGGTTTATTCTCATTTAACTCAGTTAAGCCCTTTTGCTAACTTATTTAGCGGACAAAGCCATCCGCACTATAACAATTTATTGTACCCTTATTATTATTTTGTGCTTGTATGAAATACGCATGCTTGAATATTGCTTACGGCCTACGCATTTGTTCACTCTGCTAGTCTCACTACTAACCGCTTATTTGATTCGATTACTCATTAATTTCACATGCTATATATATGTGTCCATGTTATTTATATGGTTGGCTCTGCTTTCTCGCTCGCTTGATTGTACTCGATTACTTACATTCGCTCAGTCGCTCGCTTGCCTGTTTGCCGTTCGACACAACTCTTAATGCTCGTTTAATGCATCTGTAAATTTTGGACATCTGTGTGTGTGGTCTCGAAATAAACGTAACCAACGCTTCGTATTCGCCTTCTGAATAATATACCGTTGGGGGTTAAATAGGACGGTTATCAAGACGAATTGTATACGAAGTTTAAGGGATATATCGAATACCGACCACCACAAGCATTATGTAGAATAGAAAATGACCCGGTTTTTTCATGATTTAAATCATTCTAAGTTTTATTATTAACAAAAAGTTAATTTACTATTTAGGTCTTATTCACATAACATACTTCTTCAGCCAATTATTACCAGACGTATCATATACAAATATATACTCAAAATAATGTGCCGCATAATACTTAATTAGTTGATCATTACTGGACCTTAATTGGTTGAATATGACAGTCTATAAACGTCGGAACTATGTTTCATTCTCTATAGTATTATTCATTTGGAAATATTTGTACCAGAAAGGGAACTTTACTCTTTGTATAAACTGAAATTCTCTTGTTGTGCTTCTTTTAGTTGGTTTATTCGTTCATAAAAAGAACCTTTATGTTCAGTCACTATTTAAGAAATGGCAGTTAGATGTTAGGTATTCTTCAAAGAAAGAATTTAAATTCTTTGAAGAAAAAAAAACGCTTAAATTCACTAATTCTTATTAATAAATCTATGCATATAAATGCATTTGTCATTTCATTAGCAGATCTGAGTTAACATAGTCTACTACTGTTTTACAAGAGATTTGATAGTTTAATTAGGTTTAATGTTTAACCAACTACTACCTATTTATGTATTTGATCAAATGACCAACATATTTTATGATAATGTTTAAAATGCTTCTTTTCGTTTTTTATTCTTATCATATGATCTCATGGTTACAAAAAAAGAATAATAGTTAATTTCTTTTTTTAAAGTTGAATGAATTAAATACACACTGTATATACATGAGCCATTGCAACTTTATTGTTTTCCAGCAAGATTGTTTACAATATGAATAAAACTTAACATGTATATTATAGTTTTCTACAATCATGAAACATATGGAAATTACATGAATACAGAGTCATAGAAATCCTTATCATATCACGCAGCTTATATATATACAATTAGATTGCATTGATTGGTCAAATATCAATTTGAAGTTCGTCATAACTTATCATACGGAATATTACATCGATATCTTAACCCTCCTTTAAATATACATATTCATATTGGAAGATAAATTACTTCTCAGAACTCCTCTAATTTTGAAAACGAAATTCTACTATTTGTTCCAAATAAATCAACTTAAATAAGTACTAATACAATCAAAAGTGATGTTTCCGAAGTCGTTTTTTTTGTTAATAGCTTCTTGTTACCTTAACTCTATCACACTTTTCACATATTTAATGGATTACCATAGGAAAAGCCATAAATACTTACTAAAGAATGGAATCTTCTATTTTTAGATTGTAAAAATCAAATCATAATGTGGTAGACAATTTATTACTCGTAAATTCTTTTAGGCTACAAAATAAATTTAGTGCCCTCTTAAATCAATTTCTTTTTGTTACCCCTTTTATGGAATAAAAAACTTGATAGTTTAAACTAATGATCCTGTTATGCCAGTTACCCTTTGTAGAGTATATGCTACCGACCAGCATTCTCCAGCAAAATCTGTTATGAGCTATCCTTTCCAGTTGTTTCCTGTTGCTATTATTCATGCTTTTGATGTTTGTCTCAATCTAATGCAATGTGTTCCTTGGTTTTCCACTTCTAATTTCTCCTTCAAGATCCCAAGTCTGGGCTTGCCTCGTGACCCACTTTGATGATTTCCTTAACATGTATCCTATGCACTTCCAAAACTCCGCCTGTAGCTCTTATAGGGTTGCTGTCGGTCCCAAGCCCGGGTAAAGGAGGAGGGTTGGGCATGGGGTTAGCGTCCCCATCCCGTAGAAAACTAACTCGCTAAAAAAACGCTTACCAGAAAAAATAATCCAAACCATTTTAACTCTGCCCTGGGAGTTAGAAGGTCTTCATTTAGAAGAATTATGACGCTTCATGGTGAAAGCCGAGTTCCTTCGGAAGCCACGAGGCCGATGCCCCTTCTAACAACCAGAGCAAAAATTTTTATAGGTACATGGAACGTTCGAACAATGTGGGAAACCGGGAAGACCAGTCAAATAGCAACGGAAATGAGGAGATACAATTTAGCAGTACTGGGAATCAGCGAAACCCACTGGACCCAAGCTGGACAGAAAAGGCTAGCTACGGGAGAGATGCTGCTATACTCCGGTCACGAAGAGGACAATGCTCCACACACTCAGGAGTCGCTCTTATGCTGTCCAAAGTAGCACGAAATGCACTTGTAGGATGGGAATCTCACGGATCCAGAATCATCAAAGCATCATTCAAAACAAAGAAGGAGGGGATCTTAATGAATATTATCCAATGTTATGCACCCACCAATGATAGCAACGACGACATTAAAGATCAATTCTACGAGCGGCTGCAGTCAATCATTGAGAAATGCCCAAGGAAGGACCTAACTATTCTGATGGGAGATCTAAATGCCAAAGTCGGAATAGACAACACTGGATATGAAGATATTATGGGACGACATGGACTGGGAGAGAGGAACGAAAATGGAGAAAGATTTGCAAATCTATGTGCATTCAACAAATTGGTCATAGGAGGCACAATATTTCCACACAAGCGTATACACAAGGCTACATGGATCTCACCGGACCACACTACAGAGAACCAAATAGATCATGTTTGCATCAACAAAAAATTCCGAAGGACAATGGAAGATGTGAGAACCAGGAGAGGTGCTGACGTAGCTTCAGATCACCACCTAGTTGTAGCCAATTTAAAACTGAAGCTAAAAAAGAACTGGACAAGTGGACAAACAGCAACACAAAGGTTCAATACAGCCTTCCTTCGAGATACTGACAAACTCAATGAATTCAAGATAGCTCTCAACAACAGGTTCCAAGCCTTACAAGATCTACTGAAAGAAGAAGAAACTACTATGGAGGACAACTGGAAAGGTATCAAAGAATCATTAACTTCAACGTGTCAAGAGGTTCTCGGTCTAAAGACATACCATCATAAGGAATGGATCTCTACAGAAACACTGGACAAGATCAAAGAAAGGAAGAACGAGAAGGCAGTAATAAACAACAGCCGAACACGAGCAGAGAAAGTCCAAGCACAAGCTGAATACATAGAAGCAAACAAACAAGTGAAGAGGAGCATTAGAGCCGACAAGAAGAAATACGTTGAAGAACTAGCAACGACGGCAGAAAAGCTGCTAGAGAAGGAAATATGAAACAGCTTCACGATACAACGAAGAAACTAGCAAGGAAATACAGTAAACCAGAGAGACCGGTCAAAGACAAAGAAGGCAGGAAAATCACCGAAATTCAACAACAGCGTAACAGATGGGTAAAGTACTTCGAGGAACTCCTGAATAGGCCGGCTCCAATGAATCCACCGAACATCGAAGCAGCACACATAGATCTTCCTATAGATGTCAATCCACCAACTACGGAAGAAATTAGAATGGCCGTCAGACAAATCAAGAACGGGAAAGCAGCAGGACCCGACAACATACCAGCTGAAGCACTGAAATCAGACATCGAAGCAACCACAAGCATGCTTTATCTTCTATTCAAAAAGATTTGGGAGGAGGAACAAGTGCCGATGGACTGGAAAGAAGGACACCTCGTCAAGATTCCAAAGAAAGGAGATCTGAGCAAATGTGAAAACTACAGAGGCATTACACTACTGTCAATACCAGGGAAAGTCTTCAACAGAGTGTTGCTTAACCGGATGAAGGATGCAGTAGATGCCCAACTTCGAGATCAACAAGCTGGATTCCGTAAGGATCGGTCGTGCACAGACCAAATTGCAACACTACGGATCATCGTCGAACAATCAGTTGAGTGGAACTCATCACTATACATCAACTTCATTGATTATGAAAAGGCATTCGACAGTGTAGATAGGAGGACATTATGGAAACTTCTTCGACACTACGGAGTTCCTGAGAAGATTGTCAATATTATCCGGGACTCATACGACGGAGGACAGCTGACAGATGCATTCCAAGTAAGGACCGGAGTCAGACAAGGCTGTTAACTCTCTCCATTCCTCTTTCTTCTGGTGGTCGACTGGATTATGAAGACCTCAACATCTGAAGGAAAACACGGAATACAATGGACAGCTCAGAACCAATTAGACGATTTGGACTTCGCAGATGACCTAGCCCTCCTATCACGTACACACGAACAGATGCAGATGAAGACAGCCAGTGTAGCAGCAGTCTCTGCATCAGTAGGCCTCAGCATACACAAAGGGAAAACTAAGGTCCTCAAATTCAAAGCGGAGAACAGCAATCCAATCACCCTTGATGGCGAAACTCTGGAAGATGTAGAATTCTTCACATACCTGGGAAGCATCATCGATGAACAAGGAGGATCCGATGCAGACGTAAAGGCGAGGATCGGCAAAGCAAGGGTCGCATTCCTACAATTGAAGAACATATGGAACTCAAAACAACTTTCAACCAATATCAAAGTGAGAATCTTCAATACGAACGTCAAGGCAGTTCTACTGTATGGAGCTGAAACTTGGAGAACTACAACAACCACAATCAAGAAAGTACAAGTATTTATAAATAGCTGTCTACGCAAGATACTCAACATCCATTGGCCGGATACCATCAGCAATAGCCTTCTGTGGGAGAGAACAAACCAATTTCCAGCTGAAGAAGAAATTAGGAAAAGACGATGGAAATGGATAGGACCTACATTACGCAAATCGTCAAACTGCATAACGAGGCAAGCCCTAACTCGGAATGGTGAAGGGAAGCGAAAAAGAGGAAGGCCAAAGAACACATTGCGTCGGATAATAGAAGCAGATATGAAAACGATGAATGACAACTGAAAGGAGCTAGAAAGGATTGCCCAGTACAGAATTGGATGGAGAATGCTGGTGAGCGGCCTATGCTCCTTCACGAGGAGTAACAGGCGTAAGTAAGTATGCACTTCCAAGGTCCTTTTTTAATTTACTCTTCAGTTAGAATATAGTTTGTTTTCTCTCAGGGCAGGCGATTGCTGATGGTATCCGGCCGACGGATTTGAGGCATCTCGTAGAGATAACTGTCTGTAAATTCTTGTGCGTTTTTGATTATGGTTGTAGTAGTTCTCCAAGTTTCAGCTCCGTATAGTTGAACTGTCTTGACGTTTGTATTGAAGACTGTGACTTTGATATTGGTTGACAGTTGTTTTGAGTTCTGAATGTTCTTCAATATTAATAGAATTTATATTAATAGTTTACTATCGATAATCGAAAATACTGAACATCTATCACTAGCATATTAATGAAGAGCTCACAAGTGCGATAGAAAATTTACTTACAAATTAGTAGACAAAGATGACAAATCCACTTAGTCAGTCTTAGTTTATTTCATTATGATATATTTAAGTGTGTTAATCTAGAAATTCTTATTTATGAACTGCGCAACCGCTTTCGTTTAGTTATAAATTATTTGTATATACTCATTTTCTGTGCAACTCCGCCTGGAGCCCCTCTGGGGTTACTGACGATCCCAAGCCCGGATGAAGAAAGAGGGTTGGGCATGGGGTTAGCGTCCCCATCCCGTAGAAAAATAACTCACTAAAAAACGCTAATCAGAAAAAATTACTCAAACCACTTAAACTCTGCCCTTGGAATCAGAAGGTCTTCATTTAGTAGAGTTATGACGCTTCGTGATGAAAACCGAGTTCCTTCGAAAGTCCGATTCCCCTTCTGAAAACCAGAGCAACCATTTATTTAAGTACATGGAATTCTCGCACAATGTGGGAGACTGGGAGAGTCTTCCAAATTGCTGCAGAAATGAGGAAATACAACCTGTAGTTGCTTGGGATCAGTGAAACACATTGGACACAAGTTGGACAACAACGACTAGCTTCAGGAGAGCTTTTGTTATACTCTGACCATGAAGAGGAAAATGACCCACATACCAAAGGAGTTGCATTGATGAACAGAAAAACAGAGCACTTCAAGAAACTCTTGAATTGACCAGCCCCACTGAACCCACCCAACATCGAAGCAGCACCCACAGACCTCCCAATCGATGTTGGCCCACCAACAATTGAAGAGATTAGTATGGCCATCAGACAAATCAAGAGCGGCACAGCAACAGGATTAGACAACATTCTGGCAGAGGCATTGAAAGCAGATGTAGCAGTAACTGTAAAGATACTCCCCATTCTCTTCAATAAGATTTGGGATGAGGAACAAGTACCAACAGAATGGAAAGAAGGACTCCTGATCAAAATAACAATGAAAAGCGATCTCACCAACTGTGATAACTACAAGGGCATCACTCTTCTCTCAATGCCAGGAAAAGTCTTCAACAGGGTGTTGTCAAACAGAATGAAGGACTCCGTAGTCGACCAACTTCGAGGCCAACAGGCTGGATTCCGTAAGCATCAATCGTGTACATACCAAATCACAACACTACGGATCACTGTGGAACAATCAATCGGATGGATCTCATCACCCTACATCAACTTCATTGACTACGAGAAAGCATTTGACAGTGTGGACAGAACGACACTACGGAAGCTTCCCTGACACTGTGGTGTGCCTCAGAAGATAGTCAATAACATACGGAATTCCTATGATGGATTAAACTGCAAAATCGTGCACGGAGGACAGTTGACAGACTAGTTCGAAATAAAGACCGGTGTCAGGCAAGGTTGCTTACTCTCACCCTTTCTCTTTCTCCTGGTGATCGACTGGATCATGAAGAAATCAACATCTGTGGAGAAGCGTGGGATACAATGGACGTCCAGGATGCAGCTGGACGACTTAGACTTCGCAGATGACCTGGCTATTCGATCGCACACGCAACAACAATTGCGGGAGAAAACCATCAGTGTAGCAGTAGTCTCAGCAGCACTAGGTCTCAACATACACAAAGGGAAAATAAAGATACTCCGATACAACACAGCATGCACCAATCCAGTCACAATTGACCGAGAAGATTTGGAAGATGTAAAAACCTTTACATATGTGGGCAGCATCATTGATGAACACGGTGGATCTGATGCAGATGTGAAAGCGCGGATCGGAAAAGCAAGAGCAGCATATTCACAACTGAACAACATCTGGAACTCAAAACAACTGTCAACCAACACCAAGGTCAGAAATTTCAGTACAAATGTCAAGACAGTTCTACTGTCTACTGGGGCGGCAACCTGGAGAACTACGAAATCCGTCATCCAGAAGATACAAGTGCTTAGTAACAGTTGTCTACGCAAAATACTTCGAATCCGTTGGCCAGACACGATCAGCAACAACCTATTGTGGGAGAGAACAAACTAGATCTCAGTGGAGGAATAGATCAGGAAGAAGCGCTGGAAGTGGATAGGACACACATTGACGAAAGCACCGAACTGCGTCACAAGACGAGCCCTCACATGGAATCCTGAAGTCCAAAGGCAAAGAGGAAGACCAAAGAACACATTACGCCGGGAAATGGAGATAGACATGAGAAAAATGAACAAGAATTGGATAGAACTGGAAAGGAAAGCTGAGGACAGAGTGGGTTGTAGAATGCTGGTCGTCTGTCTATGCTCCACTGGGATTAACAGGCGTAAGTAAGTAAGTAAGTAATTCCTGTGCAATAATAATTATTAGTTAATGCATTTTGTATTCATTAGGTTTATACAATCAGTAAGATGTATTAAAATGTCTTGTATTTTGCATGTTTATATTCTATTAATATCTGGCATTTTAATCATAATATTTCCTGTCTAACTTTTCATTAATCTAGGGATCAAAGGAAAATATTACATCCCATTTGGATTCTACAACTAAAAATATCGAGTTTTCTGGATTCTGTGATTCTACTTTAACTCATTTATCAGTGAAATGGATACATTTAAGTCAAAAATCTCCATGGCTGTTAACATTTATTTTCAAATTATACGCAAATGATTATTATACATTTGATTCAACTAATTTTAATTATGTATTGAATGATGGTAGGTTATATATTTTATACACATAGTTCCCTTTATTATCTTAAATAGAGCAAGAACAAAGATTGGTGCAGAATAATAAATGGATTCATTTTATTTCGTTAGGTTCTCATCAGCTGCTTACAACCTAAATTATTTGAAATTCAACATTATTACAGATATTGACATATTTATACATAAGAATGTGATGAAGGATCAATACATGTGTATGATGATGTAGCGAAGATTCAGATAGAGTTAATGAGCTCATAAAATGTTTGATTCGAATAAATAAATAAAGTTTGAGAGGGAAAGTTCTGGAACATTGAAATAGTGATTAGAACTCATGAAAATAGATTAACGGTAATAAAGAAAATATGAATTGAAATCAATCATTTATGTATGATGTAATTTAAAAGAGTTGGAGTAATGACGCAATAAATAAATAGAGAAATAAATGAATAAAAGGGGTTATTGTTACCAGGGTAAAGAAAGATTTATTACTGTCTCTTTTTGTATACATAGATCTGGTTTTAAACGTTTGATTGTTATTGCTTCAGCAAATTTCAAAAGGTTGGAGTTTGATTGCTTGTTAATCACCTTGAAGGATTTCAGTATATCAACTTCATGTCCTGTATCAAGGATATGTCTTGCGACGGCACTGTTGAATGCGTTCAATCCATTTAATCTTAGACTTTTCGGAATATGTTCTTTGAATCGGACGTAGGCTCTCCTTTCTGTTCTACCAATGTAACTGCTTTGGCAGGTACATGTAAATTTGTATACACAGTTGGTGGTAACATGAAAGGGATACCTGTCGACCTTGAATTGTGTCAAAGAACATGTTGTTTTGGACAGGACAATCAATTTCGCTGCAGGATAAGTTCTTGTCAGTGCAGTTTTTAGTCTCATATTGATTGATCCTGTGACATCGTCACCTTTGAATTGAAGTTGAGTAAAAATAGACTTTTTATTTGCTGTAATTTCTCTGGGTTTCTTATCTTCACATTTGCCGTATTTCTCGATAAATTTCAGTGGGTATCCGTTATTCTTTAAACATTTTTTAACATTCATAACTTCCTCTTCTAGTGTATCGGAAGTACATATTCTTTCTGTTCTGTGAAACATTGTTTTGACCAGTGCCTTTTTGTAACTGATTGGACAAAAGCTATTGAACTTGAGATAATTTCCATTCCATGTGTCTTATAAAGTGAACGTTGAACTGTACCATCTTTTCTTCTTTTCATCGCGATATCGAGAAAATGGAACTTGTTTTCCTTTTCATGTTCCATAGTGAAATGGATATTCGGATGTGCTTCGTTGAAAAACTTTAGCAATTTTATTGCATGTTGTTTATTATTACATACGATGAAGGTATCATCAACATATCTCGAATAATACGTCATTTCATCAATCGCTCGTTTGAGTTTGGTTCTTTCGAGGTTAGCCATGAAAATGTCTGCTAGGACAGGACCTAACGGACTTCCCATCGCTACACCATCGGTTTGTTTGTATATGATATCGTTGAACTGGAACTGAACATCTTTTGTACAAATGAGTAATAGTCGTTTGAATTCTGGTACTGGTAGAGGTAGGATGTCAGAATGTTGACAAATTATGTCTATGGTCTCAAGAAGTGGTATTTTTGTAAACAAAGATGTTACATCAAAAGAAACCATAAACTTACCGGCAATATTTATGTGATTCATGCTCTATTTATATATTTTATTTGTATATGTGTGCTAGGATACTATCTACGTGTTTAAACCAGTTAATATCATGGCTGATAGTGTTTAAGTTCAAGACGTTTATAGACATTATGTAAGAATTTTTAAAATTCATTTTCTGAGTTTAATAACGAAAGAATAATAAGTGATCAGAAATTATGAATAGTGATCAGCAGTGGGATATATGTTATATCTTAGCGAAGATTAAACTACGAGTAACTTCTGAGAACTATTAATGGGCCAATATTATATATATATATATATATATATATATTCTTATTGTATAACCGTTTAGTAACTAGATTATGTACATCTATATTCCTCTTATTATAAGCTTCATTTCAACCTATAGATCATTATTATACGATTTACTGTTCTTAAGTTATGTTCAGTTTATTGATTATAGTCTCCCACGTTCTCAGCCACATTTTCACTTGATTTTGTATAAATGTTATATTTTATGAAGTGATGCGGTTTGTTTGGCTGGTATATAAACCAAGTATGTTTGAAATAAATGATTCGCATAGTGGAAGCTGTTGTTGGTGTTCTGAACTCAAATGGACGGGTTAGGCGAACAAAGGACCAATAAGGTCGCTAGGCTGCTCATACCGTTCGAACGTCATTGATTTAGCACAGTACTAAGAGTGAATAAGTCGTATTCCGATTGGCGAATAAATTACATGATAACTAGCCGAGCCTAAAGTCACAACAATATGCAGCATTTGTTTCATTATATTTCAATTTTTTAGTTTGATATACTTATAGTAGAATTGATATTCTTACTATAATTCAAGCTCAATACTCATCGCTTTAAACGTCAAAGGTATATATTATCAGCACAGTCATCTGCTTACTATGAAGTACATCAGAAGAGTTAAAGCTTTTGTTACTACAAAATACTTACTTGTTTTAAATAATTTTACAACATAGTGGAAATTCCCATTTTAACTTCTAGACCACTGGGCCAGTATCCATCGGTGTACATGCCATACTTTAGTCAATCGCGATATTGTGCGAGCAGTATCCATTGTATTCAGCTGGTACCTTTCTCATACCCAAAAAGATTAAACTCCACTGGCGGATGTACGCCCCTGCGAAGTCCTATACTACGATGAACCAACAGTTCAGGGCCTCTAGGTTTCAAACAATTATCTAACTTAGATCGGTTCATGATCAATAACCCAACAGTGTGTCAGTAATTTTCACAGCCGCCATAATGATAAAACTATGATATCTTTTCTTGGAAAGTTAAAATGAATCAATTCTGTTCACCATATAAGAATTAATTTTAAAAAATGATGAATTGTTCATTCACTAACACAGGCCATCAGGCCTCCTGTCCTTCCCAAACTAAAACTGAAACTGAATTGTTCATTCACGTTGTCGATTATCAAAAATACCAGAAATACATTAATCGCAAAAGCTGTCGTACAGTTATCATTGTAAAATAATTTTTTTGTATTCTCATACATTCTACTCATTTTAATTGTGTTTGAACATATGAACTTCTGAAGATGTAAGATGAACTAAATATGATACAACAAGTTACCTCATTAAACTCTTTTACATCAAATCAGTACCTGGTATCGATCCCTTACGTCATTATCCAAATCATAATTGTCCTAATCGATAATCTTAGAAATGACTCAAAAGCAGGTCTAAGATTTTCCTATCTCATTTAAAAATTTAAAAACACAATACAATTGATTTAGTCTACTTTATGAATACTGTATAATTAATGTCTTCTGTTAAATATTTGATTGAAGCTAGAACGTCCGCACTTTACGACCATCACATTAAGCTCTGCCACTGAGTTTATTTAATCCAGTGATTAGTCTTTACAGTTTAAGTCAGTTCTCCAAAAATAAACTTTTATCTCCTGTTGCTAGAGGTTATCTGCCACAATTGATATATAATTTACTCTACTTAGCATAAATCGCTATCCTAACTCCAAGACATCCGTAGAAAAGCAAGTAGCCAACCATCATTTAGTAACCGTTATTTAGAAAATCCGATTGGTGCTTTCAGTTTACTCAATCTTAACAATTAACGTCTTGACTTTATAACTCATTGACCTTCTAAATTTTTATTATACGTTTGCTCCTTTAGAGGAAATTTATTCATCATCAAGCGATCAAGTATTTTCTGTTCAAAAAGATCAATATTACAATTGTACTAAAACAATAAAAATTGAACTTCACCCTTCGGACCGAAATTATAGTACAGTACGCTTAATATTCAAAAGTCTTGAAGTCGAAGCCTTTCGGGAAAGTCCTGGAACTAGTTACGTTGGCAAAGGTTAGTTTTAATTGTGAAAAATAATCTAAAAGCGCTCTTTATCGATAGTTTTCCAATAATCTCTTTTCTATAGTGTAATAATAAGATAGGGTTGATCTACAATAATGTGACATATCTGTGTCATAAATTTGAAAGTTTGGCCACATGTGTACTTGATATGGCATTTATGTATAAAAACAATGACCTCAGATTAAATATACATTTAATAAACAAAGTAGTGATTGGAAACGAATAATGGAAATGTATAAGATGGTATGGAAAATATTAGTTGTAGTCACTCTGTGACTAAGAATAGAGAACCAAGGTAGAATCAATGTTAGAACAATCTGTATCCACGGTCATAAAGGTAGTATGAGTTTTCTGACTACCAAAGCTTTTTTTAGTCGTAGGAACGTTCTATCACTCCTCTCTGTGTTTGTTTGTTCACCCATACATATGAATTGAGTAATGCAGTGTTCTGTGATGTAATCTTTTACGAACAATATCTTGAAAACCATGCGAAATTTAATACAAGTAAACGGTATTTTAATTTTTAAATTCAGTTTTACGTTTCATGTCTTCACTATTAAATAGAATCACATTGTTCCAGTGATGATAAAGAAAGTTTGACATACATCATTGTGAGTATATCTATCTTCATTATGGCTGTGGTCATGATATTCGTCTTGTGCTTAAGCAATGATGAAACTCAAGTAGTTGGAGTTGATCATTATAGATAATACAATACTTTAAATTACTGACTAACTTATCGAATGATGAACCTGTTCTCTTAATGCAACCAATTTATTTCAATAATTGTATTTTATCAGTTTGTATTTAGACGTGTACGTTGTTTTACTTACTAAACATTTACGTCTAGTATCTTTCATACGTTACAAATTATTCAATTTATATATAAACTTATTGTTTGAATCCCTGCATTTTCGATATCATGTTATTCAGTTTAGATAAAGCTGAAAGTTTTTTCAAAATCAGTTACCAGTTGATTGCTTTTTCAAATTTCTGTGAAATTGAATCAGTAATGAGTGAGATAGTCAAATAATAACAGCACCGAATGATTTCCATTCCAAACAATGAATTGTACATTAGCGTACTGTTTGAATGATCTGATACTCATATTGTGATAACAATTTCTCAGCTTGATCCATGTAGGTTATTAAGTGGACACAATCGAGGATTCTAAAGTTAGAGAGTAAGAGAGATTCAATTTTGCATAGATTTAAATAGTCTTTCAATTTATATTTATACACGATAAAAACTACATACTCACAAGATAGGGATCTCCAAATACTACTTAAATAAATCTAATATCACCTTCTAAACACAACATTTTTGAGAAAATTCTTATAGTTTATATGGGCTATATCCGTATAAAACAAATTAGGTTTTTAGTTTCTTACTGTGAGAAAATAACACTGGATAAATCATAGGAATTAATAAATCATGAATGATATGAAGTTTCATGATGAATTTCCACTTCTAGGATAACTTACGCCTGTTACTCCTAACGGAGCATAGACAGACGACCAGCATTCTACAACCCACTCTGTCCTCAGCTTTCCTTTCCAGTTCCATCCAATTCTTGTTCATTTTTCTCATGTCTATCTCCGTTTCCCGGCGTAATGTGTTCTTTGGTCTTCCTCTTTGCCTTTGGACTTCAGGATTCCATGTGAGGGCTCGTCCTGTGACGCAGTTCGGTGCTTTCGTCAATGTGTGTCCTATCCACTTCCAGCGCTTCTTCCTGATCTATTCCTCCACTGAGATCTAGTTTGTTCTCTCCCACAATAGGTTGTTGCTGATCGTGTCTGGCCAACGGATTCGAAGTATTTTGCGTAGACAACTGTTACTAAGCACTTGTATCTTCTGGATGACGGATTTCGTAGTTCTCCAGGTTGCCGCCCCAGTAGACAGTAGAACTGTCTTGACATTTGTACTGAAATTTCTGACCTTGGTGTTGGTTGACAGTTGTTTTGAGTTCCAGATGTTGTTCAGTTGTGAATATGCTGCTCTTGCTTTTCCGATCCGCGCTTTCACATCTGCATCAGATCCACCGTGTTCATCAATGATGCTGCCCACATATGTAAAGGTCTTTACATCTTCCAAATCTTCTCGGTCAATTGTGACTGGATTGGTGCATGCTGTGTTGTATCGGAGTATCTTTATTTTCCCTTTGTGTATGTTGAGACCTAGTGCTGCTGAGGCTACTGCTACACTGGTCGTTTTCTCCTGCATTTTTTGTTGCGATCGCGATAGGAGGGCCAGATCATCTGCTTCTAGGATAACTGGAGGTGGAAATAATAGTTTCCGTTAACTTTCAATAAATAGATGTTTAAATCATTGAAAATTGTCATACATCTTATATCTAACTTTCTTTAGTGAAATTGTGTTTAATAATTTGAACAAAAATTAACTAGGCTTAATTATGAATTTTATTTTAGATAAAGAAATGTGACTCTATAAGCTTTTTGATTTGCCTTAACATTTTCATGTTTTCAAAGAAAAACCATTAAAATATACTTTGTTAGAATGGTAATAAGCAATGAGTAAGATCACCAAACTTTTGTACTTTAGATTTCTTTCAAGCTTTACAACAGAATTTAAGTAATAAATCTACAGTTCAGAGAAAGTTTTAAAATGTTAATTTTTTTTGTTTTGCTTGAAAAGAAAAAAGCAATCATATCATTCGTATAGTAACAACATATATAAACGTGCAACCTATAAATAAACGCACTTAAAATGTTTATCTAAAGTTAAAAAAGTTTAGTGAGTTTTAATTGACTACAACTGATATCGACGGGGAATTATAGCAGCTTCCACCACACCTCCAGATAGTCTATTTCGTTTAGAGATTGAATGATTCATTTTAGTCTAGTCATGTATCTTAAATCCTTTTGAAGTACTTCGTAATCTGTGACTTTGTTAACTAAGTCATGTGCGCTTTTACGTGTTTGTTTTATGTTTGTCATCCATAAAGTAACTAGTTATCAGCTAATTATGCATTATTCATTTCTATGTAAAGTATGAGTCATCTGTTATTCGCTGAGTAGGCTTGTTTTCATTCTTCTATTTTCATCTCATGTCTTCTTACTGTTTAAGCATGAATGTCTGAAATGAAATTCTTCCGTCTTAATTCACATTTGGCATTTATTACCACTGTTGCCTTACGGAATTAGCCCAAGTATAATATACGGGATTAAATAGGAAATTTATATTTTATTATCAGTATGGGGTTGTGGAGATTGTTGGGTTTTTGCTTGAGATCATGAACTGATGAATGTTCTACCATCATTGAAAACCTGGAATCACTGGACGGCCATTTCGTCCTAGTATGGAACATTAACACCGTTGGATACCGGCTCAGTGGTCTCGAGGTTCAGATGCGAGACCGAGTGTTCTGGGTTCAAACCTCGCGTGTGGGATCATGGCTGTGCACTGCTGAGGAGTCCCGCACTGGAACGAAAAGGTCGTCTAGTGTTTCCAGGTTTCTAATGGTGGTCTGACATTCATTAGCTCATGATCACATCAAGGACTGTATTCAATTGTTCGGCCTTTATGGTTTATAATGTATTTAGTTATGTGCTACAGAACGAACAATTATAATAATTAATTTTTCATGCATTCGTCAACCTAATCACTTGTGTAAATAACGAAATAATATAAGTCAAATACGGACAGAAAATAATAAACATGAACTAGATAAGCATAAACGTACCTACTCAGAACATTACTCGTTACGAGCTTTAATCAAACTCAAAATAGAAAATAAATAGTATGGCTAAGGAAACATGAGCTGAATAATATAAGAAGTATACAGATACGCACAACCAAATACAATATATATAAGTATAAAGCTGAGACGCACACGAATAAAAGAGACACATTTACTGAAGGGTATAAGACCTTATGAATAGAACATTTTGTTGTGGAATATCTTCATACATAAATCAACCTGAGAACCATTATTACTGCAATTTCCGGTGTTGTAAAATTTCCAGAAGGCAAAACGAAGTTGCGGCAACAACTTATTTTAAACATAGCTCGAATCAAGTGACTAGCAAGTACATAATGCAAGAGACAAGTTGTTTGATGTAGTCTAAGAAGTCGATATATAGGGGCGTGTAAATAAATCATCGAGCGTTTTAAGCAATATTTCAGCTAGTAAAAGAAATATATGCATAAGCTGTCACATGCAACCAATCAAACATGCATTTGCACAAAAATGAATATATGTATATGAAGATACAGGTGAATCATTACAGACTATAATAGCATTGTATGCCTTCGAAGTATGTTAACTAAAGAGACTGGTTTATTTAAATATATATCACCTCATGTGAGGGTGAAGGTGGAATGAGTTGTTAGGAAAGTGAGAATGGTTCAGGAGTCAAAAAGTATTTGAATTTTTAATGTATAACTGAGAGCTAGGATAAGCTCACAGGAGTTATTTTTATAGAAGTTATGGTTAAAGTACCGATAGCTGAATTAGCACTCAATATCCTTCTCTTTTTGGAACACTATAAGGATATTATGGGCAAGTAAAATAATTTTCCGGTTAAGGTTATATTAAGATAGTCCTTAAGCAAGTGATAAATTATGAGTAATACCATCATAATTGTTACGATATTTTCTTGAAATATTGTGGTGAGTTTGACCTGGAAATTAATGACAGTAGAACACTTTCATCAATCCTTTTAAAACTCTCACTAGTCAGTGCTAGCTAGCATTCTGAATGCATTCGTTGAGTCTGTGGGATATCTAGAAAAAAAGAAACGGATGTCAGCACAACTTCACAAAAACCTAGTTTGGTGTACATTAAATTATTGTTACAGACTTGAGTCTTTATTGTCTTGTTATTAGAAAAAAGTGTAGCGGTAAATAAATCTCCAAAACGAATAGTCCTGAAAGTCTTCGACACTGATTGTGACCTCAGTAGTTTTACTGGACACACCCTGGATGAGGACGCTCGGTCACGCATTGTCACAAGATCACGAGTTTGTAGGCCGTGCTACGAGTCTCTCACATTTACTAATCAGCTTACACCAAACGCTTATCAACTTATCGACAACCTCCCAAATATATCTTCTAACTCATTCATTTTTGACTTCCGAATTGATTGGGTTGGTATCGTTTGATTTTAAAGGCATTGCGGACAAGAGCATTGTCAAATCCTGAGTATCTGAGGTATATACTTTGTGTTACTTGGAATTTAGTGTTTCTTTCGATACAGCCCTGGTCATATCTTTTGGGTTTACATAATTTTTTTATTGGTACGAACTAATGATTCCTTTGTACTTCACTACCTGCTTATTACCAACTACAAGCATAATACATTCATCTTTGCTCATCTAGTTCTACCTGCCTTAAATGGCATTATTTCGGGGATTCTCAGTAAGCATGTTAATTTGAACACTTTCAATTATCAAATGGAAACACTACTAGCTAAAAACAATCAATCAGCCATACTAGATGATATTTTAACTGATTACCAAACACACTTCCTCTCCCTCAGAAGTTAAACGTTCAGTTACCTCCGCATACAACAGAATGAAGTGTTTTTACCAACCATTATTGCCTACCTTTTTAAGTGACTCCGGGAACATTATATTATAGATTTGGACACTGGTGTCGTACACCTCTAACCTATCCGAATCCTTTTCACTTTACTAAGGAACAGAGCTTATTATTTTCTTCATACATACAGGCTATTTTCAAAAGCATCCTGAGAACGTACGTTTGTGCAGGCATATATGACGGCAGTTTAGTATTGCTGAATTATGTGCAGAAGCTAGTATTTAATAGTTCATCAAAGTGAAATTCAAACAGTTCAGTAAAGGTTTGAAGTGAAGAATAGCACATAAACTTTGATTGCAAAATGTACTGTTTTTCAGCTCTGTATATTGAAGCTACTTTGAGAAGAGTAGGAGTAGTTATTTTGCGTTTGAAAAGTTTGTTTCACAAACCAGACTTACGTTCTAAAATATGAAGTTAGGCATTGGATTTCGAATTCCTATATGAACTTCAAACTTACTTGGATTGATAGCATAAAATATTGTGGCCTACATCAAAGAATGATAAAAGCCATCAGCTATGTTCGTTTTGAGTCGTCTGAAAGGCCCTGGTTGCCAGATAAATGTGGTTTTTGTGATAACTGATAATTTTTGCACGCCATGATTCAAATTCCAAATGTAAACTTTCGAATGTGCCCATGGAATTCTCCTTGGCTTAGTTACTGTTACATACGCGACTACTACAGCGGAAATTAGACAGTGGGTGTTAATAGTTAACATACTTAAATCAGTTACTTCTGGCGATTACAATAAGACGGATGGGTTGATAGTAGGGATAAACATAATTTAAAGCAGAACCGCAAATACTCGTCAATCTAAAATAAGGTTTATAAAAATGCACACTACTTAACGGCTATAAGTGATGCTTAAATTGGTAAACGACATATGGGTGTATGTAAGTATTTACCTATGCAATTCTACTACCACAACGCCTGTAGCTCTCCTGGAGTTACTGCCGGTCACAAGCTCACACAAAGCAGGAGGATTGGGCATGAAGTGGACAACCTCATGCCGTTGAAAAAGGTTTTGCCATAAAAAGGGCAACCAGATTGAGCAAATTAAACCATTTTAACTCTGTCCTGGGAGTTGAAGGATGTATTATGACGCCCCAGGATGGAAGCCGAAATTCTTCAGAAGTTACAAGGCCAACGCACGTTTGAACAACCAGAGCAACAATTTTTATAGGTACATGGAACGTCCAGATAATATAGGAAGCCGGCAGGACCAGAAAAATAGCAACGGAAGTGATCACATACAACGTGGCAACACTCGGAATAAGCGAAACCAACTGGACCATAGCTGGATAACAAAGGCTGGATACGGTAAAAATGCTGTTGTATAACGGTCACGAAAAGGAAATTGCTCCACACACTAAGGTAGTTGCTCTGATGTTGTTCAAACAAGCACGAAATGCACCTATAGGATGAGAATCTCGTGAATCCAGGATCAACGAAGCATCCTTCTGAACAAGAAAGGAGGGAAGTAAGACGAATATTATCTAGTGTTATGCACACACCAATGATAGCAACGACGACAATAAGAATCGCTTCTATGAGAGCCTGCAGTCAGCCATAGCGAAGTGCCCATGAAAGAACGTCACCATCCTAATGGGAGATCTAAACGCCAAAATAGGAATGGACAGCCCGGTTTATGAATTTGTCATGCGACAACATGGACTGGGAGAAAGAAACGAAAATGGTGAGAGATTTGCAAACTTATATGTATTCAACAAACCGATTATAAGCGGCACAATGTTCTCACACAAACGCATTCACTAAGCTACATTGACTTCTCCATACCACACCACGGAGAATCAGATAGACCATATTTGTATCAATAAAAAATTCGGGAGGACACTGAAAGAACGAACCCTGGGAAGATTTAAGAAAGCAAGAACAAGTAGACAGAAATTAACAACAGCCGAACAAGAACGGAGCAAGTCAAGGCACAAGCTGAATGCACTGAAGTAAACAAACAAGTGAAGTAAGGTATTATACGAGAGAAGCAGAAAAGCGTGAAAGATCTAGCAACGACAGTGGTAAAAGCTGCAACGGAAGGAAGTATGAGACAGCTATATGACACAACGAAGAAACTAGCAGGGAAATATAGTAAACCAGAGAGGCAGACCAAGGACAAACAAGGAAAGACAATCACTGAGATTCAGGAACAGAGGAACAGATGGGTAAAATTCTACGAGGAATTATTGAATAAACCAGCTTCACTGAATCCACTGGACATCGAAGCACTTTCTATGGACCTTCCAAATTATGTCACCCCATCAACAGCCAAGGAAATCGGGATGGCCATCAGACAGGTTTTGAACAAAGTGCTACCGAATAGGATAAAAGACTCAGTAAACATCCAGCTTCTAGATCAACAGGCTGTCCTCCGTAAGGATTGGCCGTACGCGGACTAAATCGCGACACTAAGGATCATCGTCGAACAATTAATTGAATGGAATTCGTCTCTATACATCAACTTCCTGCACTACGAGAAGGTGTTCGACAATGTGGATAGTAGAACATTATGAAAACGTCTTCGACACTATGATGCATGTAGCTGGAAAGACCGTCAACATCATCCGGAATTCATAAGACGCAATAGAGTTTAAAGCCATGTATGGAAGACAACTGACTGATATGTTTCAAGTAGGGACCGGAAAAAGTCAAGGCTGTCCAATCTCCCTCTTCCTCTTTCTTCTGGTGGTCGACTGGACTTTGAAAACCTTAAATTTTGAGTGAAAGTACGGAATGAAATGGGTAGCTCGGAATCAATTGGAGGATTTGGACTTCGCATACGGCCTGGCCCGTCTATCCAACACAAACGAATAAATTCAGATGAAAACAACTAGTGTAGCAGTAGCCTCTGCATCAGTGGGCCTTAACATACACAAAGGAAAATGCAAGATTTTCAAATTTAACACGGAGAACACCAATCAAATCACACCTGATAGCGAAACTCTGGAAGATGTAGAATCCCTCACATACCTGGGAAGTATCATCAATGAACAGGGAGGATTGGATACAGACGTAAAGGCGAGGATTGGCAAAGCAAGGGCCGCATTCCTACGGTCGAAGAACATATATAACTCAAAACAACTTTCAACCAATAATAAGACACAACCTTCAACACAACTGTTAAGACAGTCCTATTGTACGGAGCTGAAACGTGGAAAACTACTTCAACCATCATCAGGAAGGTGCAAGTATTTATAAATAATTGTCTACGCAAGATCCTCAACACCCATTGGCCGGATACCATCAGCAACAGCCTTCTGTGGGAGAGAAGAAACCAGCTTCCGGTTCAAGAGGATATTAGAAAAAAGACTCTGGATGTGAATAGGACGTACATTACGGAAACCACCAAACTGCATCACGAGGTAACCCCTAACTTGGAATCGTGAAGGGAAGCAGAGAAAAGGAAGGCCAAAGAACACATTACGTCGGGAAATAGAAGCAGATACGTAAAGGATGAATAGCAACTGGAAACAACTGGAGAAGATTGCCAAGTACAGGGATGGATGGAGAGACTGATGGGTGGCCTATGGTTCTCCAAGAGAGGTGATAGACGTAAGTTACCACTTCCACAAACGACAGTATCTGTTAGAAAGTTTCTTTGCATGGTTGGCCTTATTTTTAAACTACCACCAAAGTCGCTACTGGCCTGTGGTAATTACAGAAAAGCTGCGTGTGTAAAAACGACCAAGTGAACAAACAAATGCTTGGCAATCCAAATGTTCTATCAAAATATGCGTATACATTTGAAGAGGATAAGCAGAATCTAGTGATTCTGTTCTCCGATTGTCGTCTTACGTAGTGTTTTCATCTGGTATCATATAGAGCTAAACTAATCAGGTCAATTTTAATGCCGGAGGCTTACAGAGCCAGCTGCCTCTGTTTATCAACACACACTGTTATTGATCATAATACACATTATACTGATGAAATGAGGTCGGAAGGTTGGTCATTTGTGTTAATAAGGAAAGCCGATTTGTGACATGCTAGCCCAGTAACTATTGAGTTAGAAGTATTAAATCCCCACTAACTAAACACACCTCCCTCAATAACTGACTCATTGGTAAACTGTAATGATAGATTTTCCTGATAAATATTTTAGTAGTGTGATTTGGAAGACGAGCTTTTTTCAGTCGAGATGGTATCATGAAGTCCATTGATGACATCAGGCGAATGTGCTGTAAATGTATGTACAATTTATAAGTAACTTATATCATTTATTGTTGCAAAATGTATTCTGAATCGTTTATAGATTCATTACACATCAACCTGATATTATTTGATAAGACAGACTAACCCTGAAGTTTATCGTTTCAATTCCAAATTTGGACTCGAACCCTAACCGCATATGCTAAGTTAAAAACACTTATGGAGTAATAATGTAACTCTAATAGCCTGAATTTTTTACTATCCATAGATGTGCGTAACTTTAGTGGATAAGGACTATGTATAACTGACAACTGCTTTGTCGTTTGAATGGTTGATGAGTCACCGTGACAACTATTTCCGGACCAGAGAGACTGTAGGAGTTGAGTAAAAGTGAATGAGATTTACACTGAAACACTCATCTTCCGAATCAAAACTTTAAGCTCTTGTTATTGGTTGAGTGAGTAAGAGTCTTTGGAATATCATTCACTCATGAGTGCCTAGACAGACTACTCTGTTTGTAAAACAGTTCCTACATCAGACTGTCACACCAGCTGTTTTCGTTTTTGCTTGCTGCCATAATTTATTTAAACTGAGTTAGCTCTTAACTGTTGATAGGATGAGCCCCACTTTTTTCGCAGCAGTTGTAATCAATTCGTGTGACTTTTGAAATAAATATAACAAACGTCGTTTATTTAGCATTTCTAAAATAGATGAGTTCAGTTGGTGATATAAATCCTACAACCCCTTATCAATGTATTCTATTGGTCAGCCTCTTAAATATACAAGAATTATGCTTGAATTTTTGGTAAATAAAGTCTCAAAATGTATTAAAGAGAGTCTATGCAGGACTTATTCAAAAAAATTTTTGATACGGAACATCAGGAATCAGCATGAAATGAAAAAATGAATTGTTTTAGCACATCACAAATAGTTCCCGCTTGAAATGCAAGGAACAAGATCTACTGATCTCCGTCCAAGCTATGAAGCGAATGAGGTCCTGCTAATCAGTCTCAATACTTGGTCACAAAGTGGTCGAAGTCTAGTCTTAGAAAACTTTAATGCCCCCTCGGTAGACTCGGAAAATCTGCGAACTGAATTGTCAGATAATTCCTTCGAGCATGAACTAGTTGATGCGGTTATCACATGTGCCCTAATGCAACATGTGAAAGAAGCGACTAGGTACGACCTGGACACTGAATCATCCTTACTAGATCTTATATTCACTCACTACGAGAATGATGTTACGAACCTCCATTACGTGCCATCCCTAGGTAAAAGTGATCATGCAGTTTTAACTTTCGACTTGCATATAACTGTCAATCACCAGTACACGTTAGCTCAATATAGACCTAACGTCTGGGAAGCAAATATACAAGATATCATACACTCAGCATCGTCAGTAGATTGAACAATAGAGCCAGAGTCCTCAATTGAAACAGATTGGAGTGAATTTCGGGATTTACACTTAAAAGTTACCGTACCACACATCGCTTCGTCTACACCAAGGAGGCCGAGAAACGCTCCACCATGGTTCGGAGGGGAGGTCCGCATCCTTCTCTGTAAGAGAAGAAAAATGTGGGATAGATTTAGGTTACTGGGGAAGGATGAGACAAAATTTCGGTATCGAAAAGCTCGGAATACCCGCGCCTCGACGCTCCGTAAATCTAGAAATTTATAAGAAGAAAAAATTGTTAAGGAATCCATAGAATGTCCTAAACGCTCGCATTCATATATAAACCAAAGGATAAAAAGAAGAGGAAATATTCCAGTACTATGGGGAGACAGTACTGCTTTATCATTAGTGGAGGACGACTTGGCAACGCCTAGGCATTCTCAAACTATTTCAGCAATGTATATACCATAGAAATACCCTTCCTGTCAGTCCGTACAAATCCCCCCACACAAACACTGGACAGCGTGACCATTAAAGAACTCGATATCTTTGGTCTGCTAAATATTCTGGACATAAGTAAATCCACGGGGCCCGACGAACTGCATCCCAGGTTACTAAAGGGATTAGCTAACTTCCTTGCAAATCCTTTAAGTATATACTTTAATCTATCCGTAACGCAGGGTCGTTCACCAAAAGACTGAAAGAACTCCATAGTAAGTCCTGTCTTCAAAACAGGTACGAAACATAAACCTGAGAATTACCGACGCGTTAGCCTAACTAGTGTGGTTGTTAAAATCTTACAAAAGATTATTCCGAAGGAGCTGTTTAAGTATCTCGATAAAAACCGGATTCATTCGGAAAGGCAACATAGTTTTAGACTAAGTTATTCCCGATTCACTAACGTTTTAGTGGTTCGGGAAAACTGGTGTACACTTAAGGACCAAAAGTTACCTGTGGACGTAGCCTCCATTGACTTTAGCAAGGCTTTTAATAAAGTTCCGCACAACAGGCTGTTACATAAGTTAAGAAATGTCGGGATTGTAGGCAATCTATTAATGTGGATAAACGACTTCCTTGTTGGGTGTCAACATAGAGTATGGTTGAACTCCAAGTTGTTGAGCTGGGAAACTGTGCTTAGTGGAGTGCCCCAAGGTACAGTTTTGGGGCCAGTGTTGCTCCTCTTGCATGCAAACGGCCTTCCTCGTCTACCATTGAAGATGCCACAGGTATTTGGAGTTTCACAACGCTTTAACCAGTAACACCTAATATGGATCGCATCCACCAAGTGAAATCAAAAGACAGAAGCGAGGAGGTTCGAAAATATATTTGAAAGGCTATCAATATATCGAGGATCGTTTGATCCAATCTGGCTAGCGATTGCAGGGGTTGTTGAGCACGGCGTTCCCACTCGTGATCTGGAGCGGATGCATGACCGAGCGCCTTCAACTAGGTGAGTCCACTCAAACTAATATGGTCAGCATCCAATGTCGAAAACTTACAGAGCCATTTATTTTGGGGATTTACTTACCGCTACACCCGTATGATGCTCGACTGACTGAGGTGAACCTATTCCAGTTGTCATATTGAAGAACTACAGGTGACTTGATAACAGTTCTCAAATTACTTAGTGATAAATTTGCACTCTATATGTACTCATTGTTTTGTCTTCCAAAACAGAGTATTTACGAGGACACTCCAAAAATGTTCACAAGCTCAGAACAAATTACTTATCAGCTGACTATCGACTTTCCCATCGAATCATCAACGAGTGGAATTGATTACATCAACACGTGACTGAGGCTTCATCTGTCAACTCATTCAAAAGAAAATTGTACCAAATGAGATACCATCATTGCCAGGACTAATGTAAGCCATCTAGCCTCCTATTCTTTTCAAAATGAAACTGATTAGATTTTTCAATGTAAAGAGCGATCATTGGAAGTCATGCGTTACTCTTAGGCATGTTCCTCAGTTACTCTAGATGTGTGATTATGGATACTTGCTTTATAGTTGCTAATATAGTGTCTAATCACCTAACTCTCTCTCGAACACAAAATATACATTAACGATTGGTGTAGTAAGAGGTTTTTCCTAACTTGAATTTAAATTTCATGACAACTGTTGGTCTAATTATTCCCTCGAAATTTTTTTGACAGATCATAATAAAGTAAATTTTGTGCGTTGAAAGCTATTGGGGATTTATGTTCTTCAATTTTCCCTGTAGGTTCAGCTCGCTTACAAATCAGCTTGCTGGTATTTGATGACTCATCTTTAGGAGTATTTTAAGTGTCTTTTACTTTAGTCCTTATTTTTAACATACTTGGGGCATCTTAGAAACAGGTTAATCTAGCTAAGTGAGTCATCAGGTACTTGATTATGAGTCGTACTTTGAGTGTAAAGGCTAATGGTCTCGCCCGGTTACTCAAAACGGTGTGGAGACGAATATATTTTTTTCTAATTGGAACTGTTCTTTGGATTCGTGGATGTCCCCTTTTTTCTTCCATTGTACCTGGTTTCATTACGATCTTCACCTCTGAATAATTTCACTACAACTACTTGCTGGTTGCAACCCAATACCTAGGAAATCCCAAATATGTTATTGTTTGTTAAACTAACTAAACTTGTTGGCTCATATGTAAATAATGATAAAACGCTGAAATACAACAAATTCATCGCATCCTGCTAATACTGTCTATCGCGTGGTTGAAATTTATTGGGAGTATTGATTGCTATAAACAGAATATCTCTGGACCTAACCTAGTTCTATTTTCATTCAGACTAACAACCTTAATTTTAGCACATTCTGGTAATTTTGGAAATAGTATTGTTTCCTTTCGATGCTTAGTGATTTTTAAACTGTTTTATTCATTGTCTTTTGCTTTGCTACTGTTACACTTTTCATTTTGCCATCATTAGACATTTGAGAGTTGGAGAAATTATTGTTACCCGTAGGCTTTGAACTCGCGTTACCCAAGTTCAGCCACTAGGCTTTTTCTGGTCGGCAACTGACCTGTCGGACTGAGATATTAGCGTTATCTAATCCTTGGGTAGTGGTCAAACGAGTTCTTTCATCAAGGTGCAATATTGCCACTTGTCTAACTGATTCGATAATTCGTGAACCAAGTTTTAATGATAGTGATAGTCAATCATATACGTATATATAATCAGTACCCGCTCTTATTCAAAACCGTTTAAAAGTGTTTTTAACACTTAATTTGCAATATTCATGTTTCTTCTGTAATCCCAGGTTTTGGTTTTCCTAACGATTTGAAAACGTTCGCCATTTGCTATCTTAGGGATCTATATAACTGAAATGCACAACAACTTTCCTACTTTAAAAAATGATAACATTATAAGAGCTGCGAAAGGGGAGTCTGTTTCCCGCCTACCTGTATGGATAATGCGTCAAGCTGGTCGTTATTTACCTGAGTTCCGTGAGCTACGTGAAAAACACGATTTCTTTGAGATTTGTCGTACTCCAGAACTTGCCTGTGCCGTAACTCTCCAACCCATACATCGTTTCGATCTTGATGCTGCGATTATATTTTCGGATATATTGGTTATACCTCAAGTGAGTTTAATTTTAGTTTACAACTGTTATTGATTAGTCTCCTTCCCTTTAATATTATCATTTGATTTCTTTAGGCTAAACTAACTGGGCGAAATAAACAGTCACTCCATTTTTTCGTTATTTCTGTTCTCAACCACTTGCTTACATTGTTTAGAACACAAAAGATCAATCAGGTTGAAATTTAATCACAAGTTCTGTTTGTGATTAAGTTTTAGGTTTTCTTATTTATTTGAACACAAATATTGGTACAAAGGGGCACCGAATACAAGTCACTTGATTTGTGTGTGGGCTGTGATACTGCCCGGGTGCTCAGGCCGGAGCAGGTGGTTTCCTTAAGAGTCTAATTTACAAGGTATTGGAGCAACGTCAGGAAATGCAGTCCCATGGTAGCCGGTGACTAACAATAGGTTCATAGGCCATTTGTTCCTCCAGGATCCTGGAACCCATGTGCACATTGGTTTGGAATCATGGTTTTTCCACTCCCCTAGGAGGGTCCTCCGTGTCCACCAACCCGGTTAGATCGCTTGACATCCGCTTTTCGTCTTTTCAGTTTTATGAACAACAGTAATACCGTGAGAAGGCAATGATCAGGACTTACCTTATTATTATTTATTTATTTGAAAACTTAAGTGTTGGTACAAGAGGGTACCAAATATACATGCGCCACACAAAACAATGAGAATTCGAAGAGAAGAAGAAAAAAGTTAAGGAGCGTAAAAAAAGAACAATAACGAACAGATTAGTGTAAGGTAGTGTAATAATAATAATAATAGTAGGGGAAACAGAAACGTACAATCAGAAGAGATCTTTCAGTTAAGGAAGAAGCGCGGATCGGCAAAGCAAGAGCAGCATATTTACAACTGAATAACATCTGAAACTCAAAGCAACTGTCAACCAACACCAAGGTCAGGATTTTCAATACAAATGTCAAGACACTTCTACTGTCTACTGGGGCGGGAACCTGGAGAACTACGAAAGTCATCATCCAGAAGATACAAGTGTTTAGTAACAGTTGTCTACGCAAAATACTTCGAATCCGTTGGCCGGACACTATCAGCAACAACCTATTGTGGGAGAGAACAAACTAGATCCCAGCGGAGGAAGAAATTAGGAAGAAGCGCTGGAAGTGGATAGGACACACATTGACGAAAGCACCGAACTGCGTCACAAGACGAGCCCTCACATGGAATCGTGAAGGCCAAAGGCAAAGAGGAAGACCAAAGAACACATTACGCCGGGAAACGGAGATAGACATGAGAAAAATGAACAAGAATTGGATGGAACTAGAAAAGAAGGCTGAGGACAGAGTGGGTTGTAGAATGCTGGTCGTCTGCCTATGCTCAATTAGGGGTGACAGGCGTAAGTAAGTAAGTAACCACTTTTTATGAAGAAAGTAAAAGAAAGTTACAGCAGGATCGTCACTGGCTCCTAACCTGAACCATATCTGATAACGTCTCTAGCTACTGTGTCGCACTATCTCTAGGACCCCAGCCAGAGAGTCGAGAAGGACCAACAGAAGCCAGCTCTTTGCAGCTTTCTTTCATACCATGTCATACACTGACCACCTCTCCGCTTTTTCTAACCAGTTCCGGAGTCGGCGAATAATACACGACGTGGAATTCTCTGGGAAGGCATTCGTAGAACATGTCCAAGCCACCGAAGTCGATGTTTCTGGATGGTGACACCAACCGCATTATCGTCTCTGCGCCCGAACACACGATCCCAATTCTCTGCATTACCAACATGGTGTTGCCACTGGATGTCAGCAATCCTTCGGAGGCAGCGATGATCAAACACAGAGAGTCATCTAACATCCTCGGAAAGGCCAGGATTCACAAGCATAGAGCAGAACTGCTCTCACCGACGCGTTGTAGATCCAACCTTTTACAACCAGACTGACATCAGGATGGCGCCCAAAGATGGCCCAGATTGGCATAAGCCGCTCTGGCTTTCACTATACGTGCATTGATCTCATCACACACATCCCCACCAGCACTTATGCAGCTACCTAGATACACGAACTTCTCGACTACTTCTATTTGCTCACCATCCAGGGTGAGTACAGGATTACGATCCTGCCAGTCTTGTAGAAGTACTTTGCATTTCGAAGGAGCAAAGCACATACCGTACCTACGGACACTGATTGCCAACTGATTAAGTGCGGATTGCATGGCTTGGGCATTATCGCATAGTAAGACAATATCATCCGCATACTCAAGGTCGAAAAGTCTTTCTCCGGGCAACAGATCCACACCGCCACTACTTACACCCATCAGAGCTGAATATATGACTTTCCAAAGACATAGCCAGCCCTATCTGTTGTCCGACCTGCATAAGTGTGTGAACGTTGAAGACAGCCAGTTTGAATGGTTCTCGTGATTTCAGAAAAACTGCCTCAGTATTCGTATTTGGTGGTAGCATACAATTTTCAACCAGGCAGTGACTCGAGAACGTTTAGATAGAACCGAGTTTCCACCATGAGCGAGCTGCTGTATAAGTCGAAAAATAAGGATACACAAAGTAGGAATAAAAGAGAGTGAATAAGTGACGTAAATAGTAATAATAATGTGAATTGTTTGACTGTTAATCGAAGCGTGAATAGAATTTTCAGTAAATGTCGTCATTTTCATTTTGTGTGTGGGCTGTGATACTGCCCGGGTACCCAGACCGAAGCAGGTGGTTTTCTTATTAGGCCACACCCTGAGCCTTTGACCTAAAGGTCTGACCTGCAAGGCAGTGGAGCATCGTTAGGAGATGCAGTCCCATGGTAGCCGGTGACCAACGATTGGTTCATACGCCATTTGTTCCCTCAGGATACTGGAGCCCATGTGCACCATTGGTTTGGGATCCGGTTAGAGCGCCGGATATTCGCTTTTCGTCCTTTCATTTTCGTAAACAACAGTAATGCCGCTAGAAGGCAGTGAGTAGGACTTCCCTGGCAGAGGCTGTATACGCGTGGCCGTGTGAGAGCATTTCTAGAGGGAGAGGGGACTCTTCCCACCCTCATCAGAAATCAATGGTTTTTGAAAAGTTTGAATCAGAATGTCTGTTTCTTACAGATTTAGGGTTAAACAGTTAGTTGTAGATCTATTAAAATGCTTTATGACAACTGTATCTGAACAAATCTATATGTGCTTGGAATATTAAGCGGATACCATATTCCATCTTTTAGCTTATCCACTCTTTACAGGAAATCTATAACACAAATATCTAGTTCAGTATGCATTATTTTTACAGTGATCTATTTTTGAAATCTAATCTCCAAATAAGTCTTACTAAGCTATCAGTTGTTTTTCGTGAAGAACTAGTTGCAGAAATTGAAACTTTTGCTCGACACATAGACTAATTGACTTGCAGTTTCGATGACCTCGAAGAATGTATCACATAAAATGTTCTCAGAGCTGTAACTCAGCTATGAGGCTTTTCGGTTGTTGTCTACTACTTCACGAATTTGAATTTCGTCTATTTGTATTCCGAAACCCTTATGATTATGGCAACTATTTTACATGACTCAAAATCAGTTTCTGGTTCAACCAGTAAGCGGTGATGTAAATACATTCATTCTTTATATGTAGTACCACTTTCATTGAAACTACTACTATTTCTTGTTCTTTGCTATCTATCACTATGGTCCCGTCTCACTTTGATGTATTAATTGATAATGATTGCTGATATCACCAAGTCGACTTTTACTAAACATCGTATGACTTAGTTGGTAATCTTTACCTTTTCACATTTCGCATCCGACAACTACATACTAAATTTAAATAACTTTTGGACACAGTATGCTAATATCATAATATATATTTGTTGTCACACGATGAAAGTATTGTTGTAGTTTTTCTTTTCTGTAGGCTCTTGGTATGGAAGTGAAGATGCAACCTGGTGTCGGACCTAAATTTACTGAACCTTTAAATTCAGTAAACGACTTAGATCGGCTAAACGCTCAAGTTGATGTACGAAAAGAATTAGACTATGTTTATAAATCAATAACCCTGACACGCCATCGACTAGAAGGAAAGGTCCCTTTGATCGGTTTTGCTGGTGCTCCCTGGACTCTAATGTCTTATATGATTGAAGGTGGAAGTTCAAATACTTATTCTAAATCAAAAAAATGGTTATACACCGAACCTCGATCAAGTCAGAGATTGCTTAGTCTACTTACTCAGATAATTGTAGAGCATTTGATCCAACAATTTCTTTCCGGTGCACAGTTACTTCAAGTAATTGCCTTTTTTCTCATTTTAGTTTTTTATTGGTAGTGTGCTAATTATATACATTCGATAAAATCCACACATAATATAGTAAAACCTCCCGATTATTTGTGTTGTGATATTGTTTTAACTTCCCCTAATATAGTACTGTTTTCTTGATCTATGGGATCACAGGTTTAAACAGTACTACACTTATGACTCCTGAATAACGGGTTACGGGTCGAAATCTATCATGAGAACTAACACTTAGTTACTGAGTTATAGTCTACTTGGGAATACCAATTATTTTTAGTGAGAACCATATACCTTGAAGAGCAATTACTAAATAACGGACAATCTACTGCTATGATCATAGGATAATTCGCTTTAACCGGGTTGGTAGATATGGAGGATCCATTTAGGGGAGTTGGGAAACCCTGATTCCAAACCAGTGTGCACATGGGTTCCAGGATCCTGAAGGAACAAGAGGCGTATGAACCTGTTGTTGGTCACCGGCTATCATGGGACTGTATCTCTTAACGTTGCTTCACTACCTTGTGTATTAGAACTTCAGGTCTAAAGCTCGGGATGTTTCCGCATAGAAAATCACTTGCTTCGGTTTGAGTGTCCCGTAGGTGTTCCAGCCCTCACACAAATCAATAGTAACTGCTACTGGCCTCATTGTTGTTGTGTGGCACATATGTATTTGGTACCCCATTGTACCAATGTTTATATGTTCAAATAAATAAATTAAATTTGTGAAACGTATCAAACAGATCTGCTTTGCGAATGTATTTTAATCCTGGATTCGATTGATTAATTAGTGAAAGCTGACTCAGTGGTCGAAATACACATCCCAATTTTAGTTAATCTTCGGGTGGTAGGTACAATCCCTAAACGACACCAATCGTCAATGATAGCTATCATAATTGTCAGGTGGTATGTTTAAGGTTTCACCAGCGTAGAATAGAACTTCGTGCACTGTTTTATTTATTTATTCACATAAATCCGAAATGGCAACTAATTTATTCTGGTGTATCTGGACTATTTCCAATCACTCACTACTCGGTAAATACCGATGCAAAAATGATTCAGTAACCAAGTACATGTACCTCGTTTTAGTTTTGCACCATATTTTTTGTACTTAAATGATAGATATACTTCACGTATTTTTCTACGGTTTCGAGTAACCTGTTATTGTAAATAGTTACTTATATTTTCTATTCTCGTAGGTTTTCGAATCTCACGCTGGCTTTCTTAGCCCATACTTGTTTAATACATTTTGTTCACCGTATTTGAAACAAATTGCAAATGAAGTACGAAGCCGTTTGTTGAATGAATACAAAATTCCTAACGATTATATTCCACCACTCATCGTATTTGCTAAAGATGGCCATTATGCTCTTACTGAATTATCTAAATCTGGTTATGATGTTATTAGCCTAGATTGGACCATATCTCCTAGATTAGCTCGAAATACTGTAGGTTTTAATATCACATTACAAGTAAGTTAAGTTTGCTTGCCACTAAGGTCGTCGGTTTTATGTTTATTTATATCCAACCCTGCAGTTTTTAACATTTCTATTGAAGACACATATTCAATGAGTAATAATAATGCTTATACAAATAAAGTCTAATCAATTTCAAACACTTGCTTGTAATTCATAAAAAGTTATTAGAACTAGTTCCTTATTACATAAGACTAGTTATATGTATTTTGCTGACTCAGTTTATTCATAAGGAAAGTATACACAAATCTGGCATAAACGAAACCTACTAGTTATCCGTTTCAAAATGGATTCCTAGTTAATAGCGGCAACCTGTTAGGTCTAAAGCTAAGACAAAATAGGTACCTAGTTAGTTTTCAATAGTTCTCCAGTCGATACTAATATGTAACAATTGTTTTCAAATTTTATCAATGCCTAACAAAACTAAATAAAAAAACCCTTCTGAAACTAATCAGCATACGTACACTAGTGACTGGCTTCAAGAGGTATTTCCTGGAGTTCTAGTGAGAAGCAGTGACCAGTGAAGTTCAACTGGGTCTGTTGTGAGACAGTAACTCACTGAAGACAACAGTGTATGTGTCACCCAATTCCGTGGATCAGTTGAAGTTAGACACTAACACCATTGGATGCCGGCTCAGTGGTTTAAAGGCTAAGCGTTCGCGCACGAGACCATTAGGTCCTGGGTTCGAATCTCACGAGGTGGGATCGTGGATGCACACTGCTGAAGAGTCCCACAATATGACGAAATGGCCGTCCAGTGCTTCCAGGTTTTCCATGGTGGTCTAGCTTCAATTAACTCATGATCTCAACTATTGAAAACTAAATAAGTAATAAATAAAATCAGTTTTAGCTAGCTCTATATTCTTCGTTTAGTTAGCTAACTAATTTAATCAAGCAATTGATGGGAATATCATTTTATTGTAAAGTGAATTCCTAACTCTCCAGTTGAACGAGATAGTATCATGTTTATAAATAACAATGGTGCCCATCACTGTTTTGGAGGTATTATAATTTTATGGGAAGATTTGATTTTATAGCTCTATTTAGCTCACCATTTCAAGTTAACGTTGTCCCATTTCCTGTAAGCAAATATGTAGTATTGTTTCGTGGTCCTACAACAACTTTGAACTAAATCACTAATTTACATTTATGTACTCATTATTGTATAATTTCCTTCCATATTTATAATTTAAAATACTCATAACATTTATTTTTCTTGTTATAATTATTTAAAGGGTAATTTAGATCCTTGCGCATTATATTCTAATGAGAATGAAATTTCAAGTTTAGTAAAAGAAATGATTAATAATTTCGGTGTACATCGTTATATTGTCAATTTGGGTCATGGCATTTATCCTGATGTTGATCCAGATAAAGTGAATAAATTTGTTGATTTAGTGCATCAATTATCAAATACAATGTTGAACTATTAAATATCTTTTGGTATTTTTATTCCCTTTTTTATTCGTAGTTTATTTTTCTGTATTTGTTCTACCTCTATTTCAATGAGTTTGCTGTTATTTTTTAGAAGGCTGTATAAATAAGTTATTTTGTACTTTTAGTTAGTTGTTAATTTATTAATAAAAATAAATTATGCTTTCTGGGGCAAGTTATTGGTAAAGTTTATAATTTATTTATTTATCGATAATATATAGATGGAGGATAAGTCATTTGCACAATCTTCTAGAATCTGATCCAATGAAATGAGTGTTTATAACTGGTTTGGTTTTCATTTATTATGTTATATGCGTTGTATTACATAAATGTATGGTAAAAATTGTCCTCTTTTGAATAATTCTGTGTGGTAAACTTTGAGATTTCATTGAAAGTTCCACTGACAACGATGGTAAACGTTATATATAGACTAACAGACAATTTATAATGTGAAATTTTTTTTACCTTGTCGAATCATCGTGGTGCGTGCTACTTATATTGATATAAGTAGTATATGACGCGAGTCAGAAATGTAATGTGTGGTAGCAGAAGATGGGGGAAGATCAAGAAAGCAAGAGTGGGAATAGAATGCAATTTGTATGGAAATGCAAGGACAATGAAGTCTGAGGCATTATTGAGATGTTCTGTAACTTTGTGTCAAACACATCCAATTGTCCCCACCCGTGTTCTTGTTCACTACATCATGACAGTCTATTAAATCGTCGTGAACCGATTTATGTAATTTATTCACTTAAATTACTATCTGGCATTACAAATGTATGATACTAAATAGAATATCCTAACTTTGGTTTTATTTTGTAATCTAACTGCTTTCGACTTGTTGTTTACTTAACTGAATAGTAATCCTGTGACTCGTAATACAAACATATTTCAGAACTTGTGAATTCCAACCTTCATATATTCAATGAATCGTTTTGTCACAAAGTTAAAGTAATTTCCTTATGATCAGACACCATTGTTAGGTTTTTCCATAGTGAACTTACCTCTTTAAGGATTTGTATTATCTGCATTCAATCAGGCTCTTATATAAGTAGATGCCTCAATAATAATTACAAATACGAGTGCATTCCCTCGGTTTTGATATTCATATCGAGACTAAAACTCACTACCTGTCTTGGAAATCAATACAGACGCGTTATTAGGACCAACTAAAACGAAACAGTCATCCCAAAATATACTGCCATTGTATGTATAGGCGATATCGAGGCACACACACCAACAACGACTGATAAAATTTAGTCCTGAATATCAACAGTAGGGAAATATCTTCATACCTATTGAATGTTTTGTTGGTTATATGTAATCACTGAGTTAGGCGTTGGCGTACAGAGCGGTAACTAATAAGTTTGAGTCTCATTGTAAACATTTACACCTGGATAAAGGTACACCAAACTGATGGGACGCTCCTTCTGAACTCCTGTACTTACGATAATTCAAAAAATATATAAATTGATTTCCGTTGAAATATTCGTACAAACAAAACGGTGGAACAATGTGATGATTAGGAGTATTTGAATTATGGTACGAACTAAGAATCCCAGAAATAACGCAATTGAATCAAGAAGTACTAGACAATCACGAACAAATGTACTGTATTTAGAATTTGCAATCAAGCATTTAACAAGTACAAAGGAATCACTAGTTCATTCAAAAACCACATCCGCCACAGTTTAAATTGGAGTCTAAGTGTCTGTAATCGATTGTACGTCTTCTTAAGTTCATCCTGTCTGTCCGACATTCTATTGAATAAAAACTTATCTAGAATGTGCACATTAGTATTGGAATTAAGAACCGAAGTCGGAACAGACTCACTTGGTTCCTGGGATTGTATACAATCGCCTTGTTGGTTGTGTACTGAAACCACTATGGAGAATTTAAAGCACCGATTTCCCAACACTATCCTCCCCCACGAAATAATGTTGGATCTTTATATCGCCAATTTATGAATAATGTGGCTTCATTTAAAACATATTTCTCACATTGACTAGAGTATATATTGGAAGTGCCTTCATGATAAGGATAAACAGCAGTTGATATGAAATCATCCGAATTGTAATGAAAATTGAGCTCACTTAGCACTCGTGTTTCGTATTGAACAAGTTTCCTACGAGCAACAAATGCATTATGAGGACAAATAATATTTGATAGAACATCAAGATTTGATTCTTCTGAAATAGTTTCCTCAATTTTATTAGGAATGTTATTGCAGAGTAAAGGATCATTAGAAAAAACCAGCATCTATCAAAACTACATTAGGTTTTCGATCATGACTAGGTTCATTAAGCATATTTTCCTCAAATTTGCAAGTAATTTCGTCAGAAATGAGTGAATCATTGGGAAAAACCATATCTGGTACAATAACATGAGAAATCTGATAAGTCGATTGATTAGAAACTGGTGTCTCGCAAGAATTTTGAGTTTCATTTAACTCTAAACTGCTATATGACTCTCCACGGTCTTTTGAAATCGTTGATAAAGATAAATGATCCTTATAAATACTCAACAGAATCGGAACTACAAGACTTAATATTAGTTGCAGCAAGATGAACATTAGTATTACAGACTGACTGAATATGTCCAATACCACCACATTTAAAGCACTTAGAATTACGAAATTTACATGAATTAAAAGAGTGGAACTTGCCACAGGACAAACACTGACCAAACTTGTTCCCATCTTCGTGAACTTCATCGCAACTCCCCAATGAATTATCTGCATAGCCTTGAGTATGCACTGGGTTGGGATGACGTAGTAATGTAGTGGAATTGTTTATATCCTCATGAATCATTTTACGAAATCTTCCTCCATTACCACATTCGAAATTTTTATGCTTAACATAGTCTAGCAGTAGTTCCTTGAGAGTTGTATAAGGAAGCGAAATGAGGTTTTCCGGTAAAGCCAGAGTTTTTAATAAGCTACATGCTTCTTTTCCGACGAATGTGAGTAAATGTGCTACAATGTTAACATCCTCTTCCTTGGTCATAGCCCAGATTTCGAACCTTTCAAAGTAATCCTCAAAAGCATGAAAATCTGAATGTATGTCCAACCGTTCCATCACAGGCTCAATCGCGATGCCAATATGATGATTAGGAGTATTTGAATTATAGTACGAACTAAGAATCCTAGAAATAACGCAATTGAATCAAGAAGTACTAGACAATCACGAACAAATGTACTGTATTTAGAATTTGCAATCAAGCATTTAACAAACACAAAGGGATCATTAGTTCATTCAAACACCACAAACAGTTCTGTAGTTGATCTACTTGATTAACCACTAGAATGCTGGTCAAACAAACACTTAATATATCAGAATATCAAGCTACGTAGTTACTGACAAAGTACCCTTTCTGAAAGACCCAAATTAAGATAATTGACAATTATTTGAATTTTTTATTAACAGCTATATCAGCAATGGTGGAAGAATATTGATGCAACACCACTGATAGTGCATGGTACTGTTTTTATCCGATCGTTCAACAAATGACGACAAACGAATGAAATTTAGTTTAATCCATTTTCAGCATTTTGAATTTTCATTTGATCTTAACTGTCAATTCTTCATAGTTCATGTAACTGTACACTCCTGAAAACTTACTAAACATTGGTAGCGGTCGGCCCCACTTTTTCAATCCACAAAACATTGAAAAATTGTTATTATTACCGTTAAATCTGTGTTCTCCCATATTTTGTATGACAGTTTACTACTTACTAAAACTAAGTAGTTTACATTACACTCAACCACTTCTATCATTTGTTTGCTTTGACGATACAATACAATATGTTAAATCTGGATAATCATTTTTACCTCTTTTCTAAGTATTTTTGTGTATAATTTCATACCACGTACTGAAATAATGAGTGGTTAAAAGTATATCTAATCGCTTCATTGTATGATAATGCAAGGACTTGTAGAATTATGGTCTACTTCGTTATTAGTAATGCTCTTATAATAATACAAGTCCTAAAATTGTAGATTTGTCATGATGTAACTGTCTAATCTATAAGATCATACGTGGAAGCCACATTATTGTCTACACTGACTCATCGCATCATAACAATAACCAATATATGATGAACACATTTAGGACAAGAATGATCACGTCTGCAAGGCCATGCCATTCGAAGAATTTGAATTGATTGGATTCATTCTTCCCCCCTTCTCCATCATTGGGTTTTTCTCCGCGTTAAATGTTCAATATCTATTTTCCCAGTCGTCTCATGTTCAGCTTTGAGGATTGTGTGGTTAGGGCCCAATGTCACTATACACGCGTTCTTTCGTTACAACGAGCCATATCCCATCCATTTATACTCTTATCGACATGCTTTGGTTCATCACGATACATTTGAATGGATTTCATCCTGCCTCATTTACTTGCACCCCTTACTCTTCTAACCTCATTAATCTCTAACAATTCCCAGTTTTCAAAATAACTGACCTTGCTTCTTTCAGTTAGTTCTTGACACTTGAAACAGTCATATGTTGGTTACTGGATGATTGAACATGCTTCAATTTTGTTTTTATCAACTTATTTAAATGAATAACTCTTCTCTTAATTGTGCTTTAATTACGTGACTAATGTTTGGACATCATATGATTTACGGTTTAAACATTTTTCGAGTTTAATTTATTTTACATACCAGTGCTATACTTTATAAATTTCGTCTGTTGATGCCAGTATTCGAATCTAGGTTGGAAACCTTGAACGAACTCTACGTCAAATTTAGCTTTGAATCAATTGTTTCGTGTCGTTTCTTTCTCATGTGTTAGTTCTTCTGATTATAATTACGTTTATATTTTTAGTGATATATATTTCCTGACCATAATTCGTTAGTTTTGGCGTTGTTGGATTATGATCACAAAAAACCAGTTGTCATCTTTATAGCCTTCCTATTATTTAAACTATAGCTATTTGAGAATAATTATTATACTGAACGTAGGCAAAAAAACATGTATTGATCAAATGTTTGAAGTCAGAAACAACTAACATTGAGAACCACTAAGTTTCCAATGGCTTACGAAATAATTTAATTTTTTAGTGGAAAATAATCGCACTTCATCTGATTTTCGTTTTACCGAATGTAATTTAAAAAAAACACTGATATTATAGACCATGCAATAGAAAGAGTTTATTAAAAAGACATTTTATATTCGTGCAGTTAATAGTTCTTATAAGCTTTGCGTTCATCATCAGATTATCTGAAGTTATCAAAACAACTACCTGTTTTAAACTAAAATCATATTTCCGCAATCCTTTAAAATAGATTAATTAAATAATCAGGTCTCGGATATTTAATTTTCTCTAATGTTTATTGAAGTCAAAACAGATGCCAGTTGACGAGTTTCGTTAAGATTACAAATGAACATGTTAGTCTCATTAGATTTTGATTTACCTGAATAGCTGTCTTAGAAAAGTTTTAAGCTGTAAAACACACGAAAAAAATTTCTAAGCACATGAATATCACTTTTAATCTGATTTTTCTGAATGATTCACAAGAATTTATATACACCGTTAATTGGTAATCTATTTTTTCCAATGCTCTAATAAAAATACTAATATCCGAAATTCTTAACTTTCTGTGTGAATGCCTTGAAATCTCTACAAATTTCTGTTTAATGTTGATTGTTTACCATCTCTTTATAAGTTTACACTGATATAAGGAGATGAAAAAATGAGATTGTTTGGGTTAAAAAATTTTGTATCAGTTCATCATGAACTTCGACCACGGTGATAAGTCTGAACTTCACTCAGCAACAATTCGTGTATCAATCCAGTATAAACGTCGTTCTATTAAACAATTGTAAGCAATCGTTGAGTGTGCTATGTTCCCTGTATCCATCCCGGTGAACTATATTCAGTGTCTTTTCATCACAACTCTATATAGGTATCAATGCCAAAGTCGGATTCGATAGTTTCAAATAAATTGAGCATTGAGTAGAAAGTTAAACAGAGCAAATAAATAACAGAAATAAAACCAACACAAGGTTACATAGTACAAAGGAAACAGTAAAGAATATTTTTAGTACAATCAAAATCATAATAAGTTTGAATATGTCAATGTCAAGTTATTCTTGGTCAAGTTGAATTTGTATGATTTATCAGCACTAATTTGTGCGTCAAAAGGTGTTTATGAAATATACCACACAGTCTACATACACTCAATCTCAACTCCACTGCTTCATATTACAAATGTATACATTTTTCATACAAATTAATGGTAACATGCCATACAAATTCACCTTGACCAAGAATAACTTGACATTGACATATTCAAACTTATTATGATTTTGATTGTACTAAAAATATTCTGCATTTTTTCCTTTGAACTATTTAAACTTGTGTCACTTTAATCCGGTTATTTATTCACTCTGAAGAAGTGGACAACATCCAGCCACGAAACGTCAGGAATACAATATTCTATTTATTGGAATATAATAAAAGTATGTTTATTAATAATTTGATGTATTTTCCCTATATGCGGTAATATTAAGTGTATAAAAACGTGTATATGAATGGTTAGATTTTTGTCTAACAATTTTTTGAATTTCGGGACTTCCTTAGGGTCGTGCTTTGGGGAAGTCAACAAATCCTCATTGCACTAGTATTCCATGTTCTCATTTTGCGTTTTGGAATTATGGTGACCCCCGTTTCTGAGTATAAGCGGTAGGACTGAAGAGTTGCAGTGGTTTCCGGTTGTCAAGTGTAAGCAGTAAGACTGCGGACCCAACAGAGTCGATACGTGCATAACAGAAGGCTGTCCCAGATCTAACCTATGCTAATTGCAGTTATGTACTGACAGCCATTAGCTGAACAATGTCTTTTAAATTCCGCTAAATTCATATTCGTTGAATTGGATTTGTAGAAGTTATAAGAAGTTGTCTTATGGTGTGTAGTTAACCGCGTTAAGATGTGCATATCCCAAAAGAGACTAATTAGATCTAAACCCCAAGGAAAGCTTTTATTCTCATTGAATAATTTAGTGGCTATCAGAACTCAGTATCTTATCGGCTAATACATTAGGCTTTGAAGAGATGAGTATTGAGTTTGCATGACAGTATAAATATCAATACTATGATGGAGTAAATTCAGCTGAATAGTACCAAACAGCACAAAATAAACATTCCAGATTCAACTGCTAGCCACATATCCAAACTTCGGGCTGAACAGTTTCTGTAATCCCTCACTCTAATATTTTTTAAAATAGAGATTTGATTGGACGAGCTATTGTATTTAGAAAAACATTCTTCTACACGATGGTGTACTTTAGAAAATTATCAACATCATACGCAATTCATACGACGAATTACACTGCAAAGTGGTGGATGGAGGATAGCTGACAAGACAGGTGCTAGACAAAACTGCTTAATCTCGTCCTCTGTCTTCCGGTGGTCTGTCGGATTCTGAAGAGCTCAACATCTCAGGGGACGTATGAAATATAACGGACAGCTTGAATGCGACTAGATGATTTGGAGTTCGCATATGACCAACCTCTTCTGTCTTATACCTACTTACACCTCCTACCACTCGTCCAGGACCATAGACCACCAACCAGCATTCTCCATCAAACTTGCTCATGGGCTCTCCTCTCCAGCTGCTATTCATCCTACTCATGTCTACCTACCATTGCCGACGAATGTGTTAAGTAGTCTTTCACTTCTCATTTTCCCTTCACCATTACAAGTTTGGGCTTGCGTCGTGAATCACTTTGATGATTCCCTCAATGTATGTCCTATCCACTTACAACGTCATTTTCTAATTTACTCTTCAGTTCGAAACTGGTTTGTTCTCTCTCACAGTAGGTGGTCACTGATGTTATCCGGCCAACGGATCTGGAGCATCTCATGTAGATATTTGTCTGTAAATAATTGTACGTTCTCGATTATGGTTGTAGTGGCCCTCCAAGATTGAGCTCTATATAGTTGAACTGTCCTGACGTTCGTATTTAAGATTCTGATTTTGATTTTGGCTGACAGTTGTTTTGATTTCCGTATATTATTCAACTGCAGGATCACTGCACTTGACTTTCCAGTCCTTGCGTTTACATACGCATCGGATCCTTCTTGTTCATCGATGATGCTGACCAGGTATGTAGAAGTTTCTACCTCTTCCAGAGTTTCTCCATCAAGTGCGATAGGGTTTCTGCTCTTTGTGTTGTGTTTGAGGACCTTGCTTTTTAGATTATTTATATCAAGGCCTACTAGTGCAGAGGCTGCTACTACACTAGCTGTCATCACTTGTATACGTTGGTGTATAGGATCTGATTCCAAAAAAATGTGAGAATCTGTAGTAATTTCACAGATTGAAATCATGAGTCATTTGAAACTAGACCACCATTGAAAACCTGGAAGCACTGAACCGCCGTTTCGCCCTAGCATGGGACTCCTCAGCAGTGCGCATCCGCGATCCCGCACCCCGCGAGATTCGAACTCAGGACCTATCGGTCTAGGACGAAACGGCCGTCCAGTGCTTCCAGGTTTTCCATGGTCTAGTTTGAATTGACTCATGATTTCAATCTGTGAAATTTCTAAAATCTTCACAAACCCCTTCTGATAATCTGTAGTAAATTGAATGCTAAATCCTCTCTGGTTAACAATAATTAACTAGATAACATCAACTTATAGCACTGACTATTGTTAAAGTAGACAATCTCTTTAGTCCTTCATTCCTTTGGAAAAAAAACATGCTGATGCACAATGGGTTTTATAGTTTGCATTGATTATAATACAAATAAGCTTCATTTTTCATTGATAATCTAATATACCAGAAAATAAATTTAACAGACTATTAGATTAATTTATAAGTATTTATTATTAGGTTCACCCTGTTACAAAATTAATTGCGAAAATCAACTGGTAAAATCAATTACTGATAACATAAACGATATTTTAACTGAAATTCTAATAAATTAAATCGTTTAATTATAGAGTTTAAGCGTTTCTGGAATTTTTAAAGATTATCATCAATCAATTTAATGATAATTTCTGTATTGAAATAAAATCAGTTGCTTTGAACTTCTCTTGTACTCTAGAAGTTCACAACTATAAGTATCTCATTAAAACAATCTAATTATCTCAAATTTAATTAATAAAATTTATTAACATTGAAGAGATGAATAATTTTGGATTCCAAGATATCAGAGATTAGAATTTGGTATTGCTATTTAGATGCTATTTTCCATTATTAATGAAGAGTAGTGAAATATACGAATTCAACAGAAAAACCTTTATCTTTTCATCCATTTCAATGTCATCGTATCAATTCACTTAGTCATATAGATACAGTATCATGTGAATTGCAGAATGGTACCATTAAAAAATTTTCTATTATGATGCATAACTCATGAGCAAACATCATACAAAACTTAAATCAATATTTAAATTCATAGTAATGAAACTGATTGTATATGTTGTTTTAAACCATAGACTGTCTGTAAATGTGTAATCAATGGAAACTAGGAAGAATTGAGAACTGTTTCTTCCTAACACTTGACTTACAACAGCTCTTATCCACAATGCCAATTTAGTCAGAACTAATTAACTGAGTTGTCTGGGACATGTATTACGCACGGCTATCTATCGACTACTTCGATGCATGATGATGACTGGTTTAGGAGTAGGCTGGAAATATTAGAATGGTCAAACCAAAACATGACATCAGTCCGTAAAGAAACTAACTTTTGGATTGAGACATATAAGACATAGAATACTTAGTCGCAGTCCTCTTACCCAACGTAACTGGTAATTAGAGATTGAGTAGTATGATTCAGAATCTTTCTCAATGAAGCAGATGCATTTACTCGTCATTCTCTAGAATCTGCGTCTCCAAATTACCTTGCAATTCTTTTCTGTTATTTCATTAATCCATATTTTCTGCTCGAGTAGTATCTTTGACTCTATCTTTCCTATTACCGCTGATACTATGTTGTTACTAGTTCTCCTACTTCGGGATTTGTCGTAACAACTTTTTCTCTTTGTGCTGATGGAATGTGGCAATTTGAGTCGTTGTATACAAATGTCAGGGTGTACTTTGTGTATGACTGAGTGACAATATTAGGGACTTTTAATTTATTTCAAGTTATAAACGAACATATTTAGTGCTATTATTTTACAGCTGCACAACTGAGTTTCAGCGAAAACTTTGCTTTTTCATTCAGGGTTTACATCTGAAAGATATATAATCTAAATTAAATCTTTGGCATGATTCATGGTTGTTTGTTGTCTGGTAAAGAGTTTAAATCCTTTTATTTCAGAAGAAAAAAAGTAAAGAATGAAGACGTTCGATATGTATTGACAATGGATTATTATGTAAATTAATCGAAATGGTTGAATCAGGTTTTCTAAATTTTAGTTTATTCGAATGAAACATTCTCACGTACAAAATTCAATTTTTGAATAAAATACGTTTTAGAAAATGGATTTCATTAGAGCTGGAAAAATGATTCAATTTTACTTATGGATTTCTGTAAGAAGAATAATTTAATTATTGATTGTTTCCAAATCATACTTTACAAAACATTATTGTTAGGAAATTATTCAAAAGAACTGTTGTGACTTTATGAGTCGCTTGTTATCATGTAACTTATTCGCCAATCAAAATACGACTCTTATACTGTACTAAATCAATGACTTTCGACCGGTCTGATCAGCCTAGCGTCCTATTGGTCCGCTGCTCGCCTAGCCCGTCCAGCTCAGTCCAGAATGCCAATAACAGCTTCCACTATGCGAATCGAATAATTTATTTCAGACATACTGGGTTTATACATCAACCAAACAGACCGCAACGCACCATGAAATAGGAAATAACATGTACAAAATATAGCCAAATGTGGCTATGAACATGGGAGACAGTAATTAATAAACTGAACATAGCTTAAGAACAGTAAATTGTACAATAATAATATATAGGTCAAAATAAAGCTTATAACAAGGGGCATATAGATATACATAATGTAGTTACTGAATATTTATACCATAAGAATATATAAATATTTGTTCATTAATAGGTCTCAGACGTTACTCGTAATTTAATCTTCACTAGGATATAACAAGAACAGAAACATTATCCTCTAAATGATACCAAAAACATGGTAATAATAATAATCAGAATGGGTTTTGTGGAGATTTTAGAAACTTCACAGATTGAAATCATGAGTCAGTTGAAGCTAGACCACCATTGAAAACCTGGAAGCACTGGACGGCCTAGTGGTTAAGTGCTCGCGCGCGAAGCCAGTAGGTCCTGGGTTCGAGCCCCGCGTGGTGCGGGATCGTGGATGCGCACTGCTGAGGAGTCCCATACTAGGACGAAACGGCCGTCCAGTGCTCCCAGGTTTTCAATGGTGGTCTAGCTTCAACTGACTCATGATTTCAATCTGTGAAATAATAATAATAATAATAAAGAATATTAAATCAAGAAAATTTAATAACACATACGTAAGAGCGAAAGACAATAAACCTACTGAAATTATAGTCCCGATAACTACACTATGGTTGATGCAAATAATAACAACTTATTAAGTAAATGTTGCTTTTCAATTAATTTAAACAAAATATTAATAAGAATATATTCAAAGTTGAAGTTTCTCTATTTATATTGTGTAATAATTTAATTACTTACAGTTCATCACAATGGAAAATAATACCATGTATTAAAATGGATGTGAATTTAGCGAAAGACTGTTTGAATTAGTATCAGTCAGTCAGGAACATATGTTCCAGCCAATATAGCTCGGTTGGGTCATCACGATAGGCAAGCCCGACCACCGCGTCAAGGTAGCAGCTTCGTTCGGGGTTTGAATTAGTATAAATAATGATGATCATTTATAATATTAAAATTATTGATTCATAGTTGTCAAACACGGATCTTAAAAACAGAAAAACTAGTCAGTAAATAAAACCATTGAATAAAGGGAAAATTGTACACTTATATAGCATATAATTGACACGAAAGTAGATGTGATTAAAACTCGCTTAAAACTTAAATGATTGTAGGCCGCTTGGAATTTATTTATTTATTTATCAGGGTGAGATTTAAGGTCTAATGTTGAAATTGATACTGGTCACAGTTATGTTAGTCTGTGGTCTGATTCTTGCACTGATAAACATATTTTCGGTATGCAAGAACACCTTGGTGTTTGAGTGAGAATACTAAGAAAGAATAGGAAGTTTTATTAAAAAAACTGAATTAAAATGTACACACATTGTTACATATTTCCTTCGAATAATTGAGCCAAATTTCGATTATCACAATTAATCGATTAACAACATTCACCTATTATTTAACTTTGACCAAGCAGTTGACCACAGACATAGGATGTTATCGTATTAACCAAACTTATCACCTCTCCGTTCTACAGAATAGAACTCTGATTTGGAATTGAGTTACAAGAGTTGAAATGTTAGTGTATAATTTTCTCAAAAGCTATGTGATTGAGTTTACACTGAACGCGATATATTTTTCGTGCTTGCAGGTGATTACTAGAAAATCATAGACATAGATCTTGTGTTGATTAATAAAGTGTATCTAAAAACTTAAGGGTAATTGATGTTCCTCTAGAGATTAAAACCTACATTAATAAATAATTTCAGAAAACCATGTATGAGATTAATAAGAGCTTTATTTGAAAGAATGATTCAAGTAAATGTGGAAATTCTTCATGTATTAGAGATCGCGTCATTACTAATTAGTTACCTTAAACCTATTAATCTGTTAATGGAAATTTTAAAAATCTATTCAAGAAAGACAATTAATATTTAAAAAGTAAGAGTTAGATTTTAACGGTAATTGATATTAGATTCAGAAAAATTGGCATATTGAATATGATAAGTTGTGAAAAGTGATTATGGTCAATAATATGCAATGATTAAGGGTTTTTGAAAGCAATATATCCACTTTTTAACTATAAATGTCAAAAATGTTTGATATAAATCGCAATAATGATAGTAATACTTTTATAGAGTCCTAATGAACTTGGTTGTTCGTTACTAAAACGACCAGATAAACTTTGTTCATACATCATTTGCTTATGTAGTTATCACTATTTACAATTGTTTGTTCATTAAGAGTATATTTAATAGGTTTCATCATAAGCCAGAACCTTCATTTAACATTCCACATGTTTGTTCAGTGATCTAAATAAAACACTCACAATCATGTAAGAAAATTCTCATGCATTTCGTGACATAAGCTAATAAAACAATATCCCCCAGAGATAACGTGGATACACGAAGTCGATAACATGAAGTTATTTATGAATCAGACACCACCAAATAAATCCATAAATAATGTGCAGAGTTGTGTTTATATATTCAGTAATAAACGATGTCAGTTACGTTTATTCAAAATCTCAACTACAGCTTATCACTTCCCAGTTCTATTATCATTATGAATAGATTTACATGAGTTTCGTGGAAATATAATTCATTAAGGACTGTTAGTCCTTCTGTGTAAGATCTTAAAATATTATAGGCAAAATCTTCTTGACTTTGAGCTCCTTTATTGTTGTAGCTTCTTTAAATAACGCATATTCAACAGGAACCACAATTTTATCAATCCGAGATTTAGGTAGTTCCAAGATTATATGGTTTCTTAATATTTTTGCATAAACTGGGGCGTACTAAATATCATTTGAAGGGATGCGAAAGATCGATTTTGTGTACTCCAAACTTAGATACTAATGCACATAACGGGTACCAAAGGCTAAGATTGGAGAGTCCACTCTCCCTCTGGGAATCCAATCATACAGCTACATGTATAAATATACATCCAAGGAAGTAGAACTCATTACCTTTCGCGGCGGTGTTGCTTACGAAAAATCGAGAGGATGAAAAGACAAACGCCAGGAGCTTGGACCGCTTTGGTGGGTACTCAAAATCCACCTATGGTAGTTGGTGAACACGTATTACAAACTTATGGTGAACATAGTTCCCAGGATCCTTACGGAACAAATGACATATGAACCTATCGTTGGTTATTGACTACCATCGGACCGTATCACTTGACATTGCCCCATGGATTCAACCTGTGCGACAAATACTCACGGGGTTACTACCTAGGGAACCACCTGTTTCAGTCTGGAAACCTGGGCAGCATGCTAGCCGAAACAAAAATTAAATTATTACAACTATAGAGAAAGCATTCTGGCTCAAATTGTATTCACGACAATTGTGTGGATTTGTTTTTATTTTAGATTATATTGCTTTCCCAACTCATACAGGAGCTCACTTATGATCAAAATCCTGTCCTATCTAAACGATCTCAGGTCACTAACTGGCCGGACGTTGAGCAAAACCACTGAATACGAATTCTTCTGAAACGGATCGACGAGCAAATTGATTTCAACCGAGCTGTGTTCAAGGCTAGCTATCGACGCATCAAAGTTTGGATGAGAATCGGGTACATCTATATGACACCATGGCAAGTATAGCCACTTGTGGCTTAGTGGAACGTTCGGCTAGTAAGCACTAGATTTCTACATGCTCCTTACAACTGGTCGAGGCACGTCGGATTACGCCGGTCATTGCGGAGTTTGACGACGAACATAGATTACTACATAATGGAATTGTGTACAGCTTGCGTAAGAACCGAGAAGCCTGGTGATTGGAGCATGATGAGTTGGAAGCGGCAACTGTCCCTGTTAACTGCCGGAAACTCACGTAGTGAAAGCCAGAATAGCTTATGCCAATCTGAGCTATCTTCGGAATATTAGTTGGGTTGTAAAAGTCAGTTTTGCTCCGAGTTAAGAATGATAATGACTCGCTGCTTCTGATCTCCGTTGTCATGATTGTTGCTATCCAGCGGCAACACAATGTTAAAAATGTGAAGGTTTGGCAAATTGTGTTCGGATGCAGAGACGATAATTCAATTCGTGTTACCATATCGAAACATCGTCTCCGGTGGCTTGAAATTGTACTGTAAAATGTCGTCCTAGAGAACACATCGTAGGTCGACATTAGGACTTGTAGTGTAAAGCGAGGGCGGTCAGTGTAAGACATATTGCCAGGTACGAAGGAAAGCTGCATATAACTAGTATCCGTCGGTCATACACAACTCCCTGGTTGGAGCCTAGAGATGGTTAGGACTGTAAGGTTAGAAGAATATTTTCTGAGGTGAACTGATTCTGCCTTTACTATTGTATTTTTCACACGCTTTTCAATCCACCGTTCCTTTTTTATTGTCCTCTGCTATCTTCCTTTATCAGTAAACAATCTTATTTTATTGTGTGGCGCATATATACTATGATGTCCCTCTCTACATATAATTGCATCAAAGCAGATAAATGACAGAATGACCTTATAATTAATAGTGGCTCTGACCTATCATTTATTATTAGTTGAAACGAGAAATCTTACTGATAAACGCGAGGGCAATACTTATACTAAGCTATGAAACAATTCTCACTCAGAAAGGACTTCTCAGAGAAAGACAATAAACTTATAAAACAAATCAATAATTACTCAAAACTACTGATATTTCTATTAGATCAAAGTCTGGGTAACAATGAAGTCCTACTTGAACGTTATAATAAATTGTAATTGAATTCTCTGAAATTATAAACAGAAATACTGGAAGTATTTTTTCTTAAATGTAAGAAAGCTCTCATTAGAGAATGATTTAAAGAGAATATTGTGACATGACCATCTTTTGCACATGTTGCTACTATTGTTTAAACGTGAACACACACCTAACCCCATAAGTAACCTGATAAAAAGTACAATGACTCATAAAAGGTAAACACGATATTTAACTTTTCATTTCATCTTTTGCAGAAGGAAATCTTTAATCACTGAGAATACTTAGAAATGCTTCATAGCATTAAAAGACAGGATCGGTGGTAGTAGTACAGTTTATAATGAGATTTTACAACGAATGTTTTCTTTTTTTTTTTAACAAGAACTGGAATAACGAGTGAATTAGGCTGCACAGAAACAGAGCTTGTAAAATCAGTTTTAAAATACACAAGAGCACCCGTATTACAATACAAAACGCCACAGAATAAATGCAAGAGCAGTACAACAGACATTAATTAAAACTAAGTAATATCAAAATAAAGAATAAAGATTGACGCTAACTAAAATAACTTTGATATCGAAACGAGCGAAAAGACAGCCTAACTTCTAAGTGTTTTGAATAGACTACTAAACCTGAATATATATCTGACTAGTTGAGTTGTTAGTTTATGCATAGGTTTTTTTTAAGACACAATTTAGTATTTTTCCAAAAAAATCAATCGCAATGACGTGACACTGTAAACATTCCATCAAATTACATTTTCAAGTAGTTCATTCCATGAAGCCTATTTCACGTAGATGAAAGAAGACTAAATTAAGTTTTAGACACATAAGATTTTGTCGAGTGGTAAAAAAAAACGTTAGATTTACACTATTATCAATAGGCCTACCTTTTACTAAAAGAACGCATCAAGCGACAGGAGCTAAATCTGTTAGATGGACTTTTCTAGTCTACAAAGAGCGAATAACAATCATTGAGTTTCCCGAAAGATATAATGCTAATAAGCCGTAATAAAAAATATACTATTTTGCGTTAACATTGACGAATAACAGGACATGGTTCTTCTATGGAGCAAATTCAATTGCGAAAATTCGTCTCCACGACTAAAACACTGAGTACTACTTGGTATGTACCTATCCAGAATGAACAGAAAATGATAGACCCTCTAATATATGAAAGTTCAATTATATAAAAAATGATGCAAATTTAAGCATCAGCGTTATACGGAAAGTACATTAGAATGTCTTTCTACGAAACATGTACTTTGTGTCTAATGACTATTAATACATCCCTTAACTATTAGGAAAACAAAAGAATTTCAAAGGTTTATTCTAATAGAAGAAACATCGGAAAATCTAGACATTTACATAATTACAGATATCATTGATGAAGTAACCCATTTACCATGTACAAAGTCGCATACCTAACAGTGAGCCACACCTTATGTGGTCTTTAGTGTTTCCTCCTAGGAATTGACTATTCAGGGTGTGCATTTTATAGAGCTGGTTTCAACGGTGTAGTGATTAGGAAGGATCTTTTTACTTATTCTGCTCGAATTTCCGTAAAATAGTTGTAAAATGTGATTGATAGACGAACCCACCAATAATAAGGGAAACGCCCACCACCACATCAACTCCTTTTGACCTTGTACGACTGTATCTCTTTATTAACCAATCACAGTTTAATGTTCATTGTAAAACAATTTTGGCTTGTTGACTCATTTTTCCTATTCTCTAGCTACTGTTCGGTATGTTATTTGTCTCTGTTTTTCTCTGCATTAATAGACCGTACTGTTTGTTTGTACGCTAACGATGTTAATTTATGTTTCAGAAAAGATAAAGTTTATATAGCCAAATAGCTTACTTGTTCTGACTTTGGCTAAACCAAGACTCTGTACTCGACAGTCTAGAGATTAGCTTAGAGTTGAATCTGTGGGAAATTGTTTCCTACAAAGTTTCGAACAGTAGATTCGATATACCTACTGAAATGACTTCCAATAAACACTACGATTCCGATGAGATTCCAGAATTATCACCACATCATTCAGGAGTTTGTGACGAGGATCAACTTGGAAAGAACGAACTCAAAAACAACAGCATGATAGAACTAGAGATAGCTAGGTTGCGCATAACCCAGTTAGAAAAGGAAATTGAACTAGAAAAATTACGCTGCCGGAGATATGAAGGTTCCGGCCAATCAGTAAGCAACAGTGAGAATACAATATTAAAAAATCTGTATTTACCAAAAAGAGAAATCATAAGGTTTGATGGTACACCGACAAATTATTGGAATTTCATTAGAAATTTCGAAGAATGCATTGGGAGTGAGAATATTGGATTTAGAGCTAAGCTAAATTACTTGATTCAATATTGTGACGGAGAAGCGAAAGCCGCTATCCTTCATTGTACTATACTAGAACCAGAGATAGGTTACCATCAAGCCCTAAAGCTTTTAGAAGAAACGTTTGGCCAAAAACACGTCGTAGCACGCACGTTTATCGATAATTTGTTAAACTTTCCCAATATAAGGAGAAATCAACCAGATGGTTTGAGAAGACTGTCTCGAGAAATGCAAGCATGTAGTTTGACTCTCAAACAGATGAATTACGTTTCTGATTTGAACTCTTCTAGAACTATTGAAACTATGGTTCTGAAATTACCAACGCACATTCAACAAGAGTGGCTAAAGGTAGCTTATAAGATTATCAGAGGAGGCAGAGAGCCTCTGTTTACCGATCTTGTTGAGTTTGTAAAGGAGCAAGCTGATATAGCTAATACTAGATACGGCCTACTCGTCAACCGCGGTAGTAATAGTGACAATAGAGATGTTGGCGTTTTAAAAAGGAAAATTAGTACAGATTACAATGCAGCAAGAATATCTTATGCGAGTGCTAGTGATGATAATGCTCTCTTACGCAGTTCATCTTGTTTGGAGTGCTCCAGTAATCATTCTTTAGATCAATGTCAGAAATTTAAAGACAAGAATGTTAGAGAAAGGAAGGAATTCGTTCTTAGACACAAGTTGTGTAATGTATGCCTGAAGGCAAACCACGTAGCAAAAAACTCGATCGCCGAGGTCGTGTGCTGTCGAAGGGTGTGGCTGGAGACACCATACCCTGTTACATGAGTTGCGGGAAGAACCAAGGAATACTAATATTGATGCACACATTAACACCCAGCTATGTACGGAGAAAAGTGTTGAGAGTGTGCAGAAACAAGCAGCATTCGCAATAGTGCCTGTACTGGTAAGAAATGGAGAAAAGGTAGCACAGACTTGCGCCTTCTTAGATAGTGGGTCGGATGCCTCTCTTATTACAGAAGATCTAGCTAAAAGGTTGAATTTAGAAGGAGAGCCTAAGACGATTTCGTTGAAAACGTTGGATAACCATTCCACAATTCAGTGTAAAGAGGTTCAACTAGAGGTTTCATCCTTAGACTCGTCTTCGTCATTTAGAATCCCAAACGTATGGACAGTCTAGAGATTACCTATGTTGCGCAGGACGGTACCAACGACGTCTCAAATGAAATCCTGGACGCATTTAAAAGACATAAGTTTTCCTAGAGTAGAGGATGAGAATGTCGAACTGTTGATCGGGTGCAATGCACCGAGTGTACACGAAATGAAAGAGGTAAGAACTGGAAAGCCGAATGAACCATTCGCCGTGAAGACTCTGTTAGGTTGGACGCTGTTCGGTTCCTATGGGGAACCCTGTAAAAGCAATCGTGTACTCAATCATCTCTCAGCTAAAGAGGAATTAGAGGATAAGTTTGAACAACCGTATTCAACTGAATTCAAAGACCGACTTAGTCGTACTTCATCGATGTCTGTGGAGGATCGTATAGCATCATCAGAATCTGCATATGGTGTCGCGGGGTATACTCGTTCCGAAGATGTCTCTCGTCAAGTTCATTGTTCGTTTTTATTAACTAAGTATAAGGTTGTTAATCCAAAAACTGAAGCATCATCTGCTAATAAATCCAAATCAACTCCAAGAAAGCTTAAGGAAAAGGACATCAAACTGAAAGTGAAGACTACGAAAAAGCCGAAGACCACTGTAACGAAGAAGCCAGTAACTAAGACCCTGAAGAAGCAGGTAGCACATATTCGCCGTGGTATCGAGGATGGTGTTGAGAAAGGCGCCCTTGTACGAGTTGCGAACAAGAGTAAGGGTGCATCTGGCAGTTCTATAGGATCCAATGCTATTCTTAGACAGACCATGTGTAGTTGGGATCAGAATAAGACAGTAAATGCCCTTTTAGAGAGAGGTTGTGAATGGCGCTTTAAACTTCCGAGGTCTAGTCAACGAGACGGTGTATGGGGACGCATCATAAAGTCGATAAGAAGAATTCTGCGATCACTATTGTTTCAGAAGGTATTGTTGGATGAGTCTTCGAGAGACTTAGTGTTATTAAACAATGTTGGCTCACTGAGAAGTCTATGGTCCAAAGCTATTGTCGAACAAGTAAGCTATGGCTTTGACGGACGAGTTCGTACGGCAAAATTGAGAACCTCAAACGAAGAAACTGCTCGGGACGTACGACGCTTATGTCTACTAGAAGGAGCCGGCTGTCTGACGGCGACGACGACCCTGGACAACGGACGTGGTGTGCGTTTCGGGGGGAGTGTAAAATGTGATTGATAGACGAACCCACCAATAATAAGGGAAACGCCCACCACCACATCAACTCCTTTTGACCTTGTACGACTGTATCTCTTTATTAACCAATCACAGTTTAATGTTCATTGTAAAACAATTTTGGCTTGTTGACTCATTTTTCCTATTCTCTAGCTACTGTTCGGTATGTTATTTGTCTCTGTTTTTCTCTGCATTAATAGACCGTACTGTTTGTTTGTACGCTAACGATGTTAATTTATGTTTCAGAAAAGATAAAGTTTATATAGCCAAATAGCTTACTTGTTCTGACTTTGGCTAAACCAAGACTCTGTACTCGACAGTCTAGAGATTAGCTTAGAGTTGAATCTGTGGGAAATTGTTTCCTACAATAGTGGTTGTAACAACAACGAGAGGGGATCGGTTAATAGATGTATGTTGTTAATATTGATTCAGTAAACAAAATACTAACTAGTCGTTTGAAGTATCTACGCTTTTTCACAATAAGGCATTTCGCTTCCATGAAGTTTTCAGAAACAAAAGTGAAACTGACGGAAAAGGTTAACGTTACTAATTCTCATCACAAAACTAACCAGGACGCACATAAATCAGATATCACATATTATTATACGGAGATTACGAAACAAGAACATCCAAGATTATGGTAAATAGACTATTGTTCATATGACAATCGACGAGCAGCAACTTGGTAGTTAAGGCAGTCGAATTCCAGACGTCAAGTCTCAAGTTCCAACTAGGCTCAACCTACTTCAAAGTCATTCGCTGAGATTTTACAAATACATTCTTCCTCTTTAATATCTCAACCTACTTCAGTTTAGGCAACCAGCTAGTGTCAATAGACCTCACACTTGGAGTGTGGCTCATTTACAACCACCCGGTGAATGAGTTAAATTATTGCTTCTCATATAAAAAATATTTTAAAATCCGAAGTTTATTGTAGTAAACTTCAAAACAATCACAACTAATATTGCCAATAAAAGTTATTCATCCTTCTTTACTTTTTAAGGTTATGGGTACACAAAACGACTTTATGAAAGAATAACACTTTATTCATGATAAAAAATAATTTATTTAAAATTATGAAGTCCAGTAAATTCGTAAACTTGATCATTATAATCTAGACATTATATACATGTTCTTCAAAACCTATGTACATGGAAAGAACTAGAAGAGTTTATTAGCTAAGCTCATTTACATTGATTTTATCTAGACTTATACATTGTACTGATGAATTTACATCTGAGTTAACTTGTTTCTTGTCTTCTTTATTTCCATGTTTATGTTTCTTATGTTTCTTGTGTTTCTTTGCATGCTTCTTATCAGATACATCAATATTAGAACAAGATACTGTGTCACCTGGATTCATAAATAGTTGATTAGTTGAATCGTCGAGTTGAGTACAAGCCCTAATATATTATTATGTAACAAAGTAAATAATAATAGTTACCTTTTGTCAGAATGTTTGTGTTTATGCTTCTTATGCTTTTTCTCCTTCTTAACTTTAACCTTCTTTCTGTGAGGTACAAATGATTCATCATTACTAATAATTCTACTGACAACAGAGTGTCCTATTAAGCATTCATCTTTACAGATGAGATCATTATTAGGATTCAGAGAAATGGGGGATTGTTTTGTTGAGTCACCAGAAAACGTTTCACATGATAAATTATGTGAAACACGATTGAAATTATCTAATATTTGATTTGGTCCAGGTATATCAAACTGCCTCTGAGATGTATCTCTTGGCAGAGAAGGATTTCTAGGTCCTAAAAATAATAGTGTTAAAAGCCAAAATTACTTACCAATAGATTCCGGATCAGAGACATCATACTGAGGGACAACAGACATGGGTGTTCGACTGCAATTAAAAAAGAAACTCTATATTATGATAGAATGGGTAAATATGAGGAAACTTGAAACAAAACAAACCCACAAGTGTGATTGAAATTAAATTAGCCGAGTGGATGAACGCATATAAACATATGATGTTATATAAAACAAAGTTGAGGACGAGAGAATTATCCATTATATCACCTGTAGTCAGTTAGTAAATTTTTATATTATTTGTATACTGAATATGCAAAAGAACTACAAAATTACACCCATCTCGTAGTGTTCAGTATACAGTGCTGGACTGCCATCGTATTTGTTGACATGATCACACAGATGAAACCACAGAACAATAAGTTATTGTTAATTGTCAGTAGTGCTTTTTCATTGCACAACCACTTATTCCTAGCTTTTTTGTCCTTTGCTACTGAATTAATGTCACTGTACATGATATATATTTGCAATATATTACTTAGACACTTATTTTTATTTGCATGTTTGCTATGCTGTATAGATGTGTTTGTATTAACTTTGACATTACATTTTCTGTATGCCACAGATAATATAATACGATCTATGTACAAATTATATTACGAGTAAACTGGATACTCGATCGATACGCTATGCAAAGACTGAGGACCACATTATATTATGTATACGATTCTCGACTAAGAATAGAGAACCATAGTACAACTTAGACAATAGATTTATCCAATACAACCACTATTCCCCATACATATCACGTCTGGAGTAAAAATCAATAATAAAAAGGAATTCATATATCAGTAAGCTCAGTATTTGTTTATCTTTGCTCGAAGCCCAATCACATGTTTTCACTGGTCATATATCAAAACTTCCAACCTAATTTGTAATTTTGCTTCTGTAGCCAATAGGAATGTGATGCGACAGATGAATATATGTTACTGTTTAGTTCTTTGTTCCTGCTTGCTTCAAGTAAACAAAGGAAAACGTGTATGAAAACACAAAATGTTATGCATACACAGTATATTCAATTGACAGGAAAAACGCAAAGTTCTTGTTGTTTGAACGAATTTCGGTGAATCTGAACAGTAGTCAACTACTTGAGACAATTTAAAAGTAAAATCTCAAATAACTGAGTAAACGATAAGATCTGAAACAAAAAATTCCGAATGCAAATTATGCATACGATAAATTTTAACCGATGTAGTTAATTATAAACAACGTAGCGACTGACACGTATTTACATTAGTCCAAGTCAACACACTACATCAGCACAGACATGAAAAAGATGACACAGTAAAACAGCAACAGGATGAATAGTAGTAAAAAAAATTAGGGACAGAAGATAAAATATGTAAAGGATGAATTTACAGAATAAAAAGTATAAAATATTTTTAAAACCCGAGATGTAAGGGAACACAAAGAGTGGATACACCTGAGACATTTCAAACGATTCTGAGACAGGTTACCTAGCTTTGACTATTAGCTTAAGATGCAATAACACATTAGGCCTATATGATAAAATTAAGATAAATAGCACGAGTTCAAGTAATGGCAGGTATCGATAATCATTAGAAACGTTAAACAGCTGTGTGAAACGAGAGGATGAATTCGATAGATCATAAGGTACGAACCAAAAATTAAACTCAAGACTTAACAAAGGTAAGCGGTTGAGGCACTTAATACACGTCCCGACCACCACAGTTGATGAAATTGACAACTTTTCAATCGATTTGGGATAATTGACTAGTACCGCACGCCTAATCTTGGTTAGTATCAAACTTCTAAGACATGTTTCGTGAACAAAAACTAGTAAATAGGCGTATGTAAGTATTTGGATTATTATGCTTCGTTTTACTCCAAATAAATTTCTGGTGACAACAGACAAACGAGTAACGAGTTAGAAGTGACAGGAGTAAAGAACGTTGAGATGATGAAACGAGGAACATCCGAGTTAGTTACCAGATGTCTTACATTATATTAAGTCGGTTGGAGAACTGAACTTCTGTATTTTGTTTATACGACTGATTTGAAAACTTCAAGTGATAAGAACATAATCGAAAACTGAACACTATATTTCGAAAATATTAACAAGAATAAGATATTCATACAACTGAGCCACATGACGGATTACAAAGTGAGGATTATTATACACTAAAAACGACATGGTAAGTACAGGAAATGGATAGTATGGTGCACAAGCACTATCGAAATAATGTCAAAAACCCTATACGAAATCTTTTTAATCTTATCCAACGAATATGGATTCGTGTAGATAACTATAATATTGTAAATGAGATATTTAAAACAAAGTATGTAGATTGAAGTCTGAACGCCCAAGCAGTTAGTTGAACGTCGAATGTTCTAAACATAAAGTAATCGGTCTGATAAGAAACAGTATTTTAATCCATAAGATGAATAACTGGTCACATATCATCGGTATATCATGCACAGGAAAGGCATGAGTGAAACTTTATGATCCCAAAGCTTTGTTAAAACTTCTGTAACATAAGACTTTACCGAGTTCAACGTGAACAGAAAAAAGAAATCAAATACAGTCTATATCTGATTCCTTATAATGAGGGAGAGTGGACAACTCATATCAAGTTTTCGCAGTATCAAGAAATAGTTAACACACATCAACACAGATATACCACTAAATAGCGCTATCAGAGATATATTCTCTACAAGAGAGGTTGAATGAAGACACAAGACTGATATACTGTGATGGTTCTCACTGCTTATAGGAAGCTAAATTTTCAGAGTAATTTATTATCTCAAGGGACTGATGGTGGAGGTTGGAAAATACTGTAAAACAAAGCAAACTCTAAATTACTGTTAGTGCGTCGTCTCCAAGATAGAACCCAAAACATATGAGCTCGCACAACTTTGTTATACAGAACTAACACGACAATGTGAAATAAACAAGACGTATAGTAAGAGACCGGAACGATGTAAGAAACTAAACATTGAGGTTAGGGTTCGGAAAAGCAGAGTGGGAAAGTATGGAATACAATGGACAGCTTGAATGCGACTAGATGATTTGGAGTTCGCATATGACCAACCTCTTCTGTCTTATACCTACTTACACCTCCTACCACTCGTCCAGGACCATAGACCACCAACCAGCATTCTCCATCAAACTTGCTCATGGGCTCTCCTCTCCAGCTGCTATTCATCCTACTCATGTCTACCTACCATTGCCGACGAATGTGTTAAGTAGTCTTTCACTTCTCATTTTCCCTTCACCATTACAAGTTTGGGCTTGCGTCGTGAATCACTTTGATGATTCCCTCAATGTATGTCCTATCCACTTACAACGTCATTTTCTAATTTACTCTTCAGTTCGAAACTGGTTTGTTCTCTCTCACAGTAGGTGGTCACTGATGTTATCCGGCCAACGGATCTGGAGCATCTCATGTAGATATTTGTCTGTAAATAATTGTACGTTCTCGATTATGGTTGTAGTGGTCCTCTAAGTTTCAGCTAGTATTAGGTCATCAGCGAAGTCCAAAACCTGTCCATTTTATTCTGTGCCTCTGCCCAGATGTGGAGTTTTGCATCATCAAGTCCACCGCCAGAAGAAATAGAAAAGATGAGGGAGTAAACAGTAATCAGGCATACGTAATGAACGTTATAACAATTTCAGTCAATCCAGATTGACTAGGTCATCGATCGATTTTCCTTCTCCATTTTCGAACCCAAACACTTCCTGATCGTTGGTCCCAAAATACACGAGCAATGTATCAAAGACACCAATAATTTTTGAGACGGTGAAGGTTCGTTGCTTAGGTGGATAATTTTGGTTGTTCCGTCCTCTAAGCTAAATGGTTTGGTCGTGGAGATGACGTTATTCAGAAGAACAGTCAAAGCTCTACAATAAAATCGTTCAGCTCACACAACTAAACTCCTCAAAAAATATTTATGGTCGAATACTAGTAACCAACGAATATTCTCTATTACAATGGCGGTGTTTCACACCCACAAAGTAGAACAGAGTGCAATATTGAACGGTATCCAAACCCTTTACTTGGTAGGTGGACATCTCATATACGTCACAAGTGATACGAATTGGCAAACACCAATCGAGTTCTCCTAACTGGTGACGAGATCTATCAGGACTGATGAGAATATCAAGATAAATGAAGCCGGCAACGAATAGAGAGCCTGTTCAAGGTAGATGCACTTCTTTGGTATACCTTTCGATGACAGACATTGCCACAGAATCTCTTGACCAACAAATTGAAGTGTTGCTTTAAAAATTGGAATGATCAGCCTCCGAGATCAGTCAGATGCGAAGTTCCCAAATACTAGTTAGTATCTTAGCCAACTTAACTACTAATACAAGATAATTGTTTTTAACGATCAGACGGGTTATCCATCAGGAACAGCTGCTCTCCCTCGCTTTGGTCTGCTCAACCTCAAAAAGTGTGGAAGACTTGTGTTAATTTTTCGTCCAGGTTGTTTACAGGTAGTGAGTAACTAGAGAATAATCAGAAATTAAATATCTGCTTCAAAATGAGTGAGTCCTTCATTGAGTCTCTTTCACGATGATTGGTGGATTGTCGTTAGGTCGATCATGTCTTTCTTTATGTCATAACGGAATGAGTATCGTAAAAGCTTGAATTGGTTTTCGGATTTTTAATATTTAATTTATTGTTGTAGAATCAATAAGTAACTGGATTACTATGTAAGCTTCCGTTTAACCAACTATCTGTATGCTACTTATTAATCCTATTTTAATGTCAATCTATATTTCCCAGATTGCTCTGTTCACAGACGCTTTCAGCTCGTTTATGCAAAATTGTATATAAACCTACGTATCTCTAAAATGCAATAACAGAAGTTGGCTGTTGACTCTTTGGACTCAGAGAAAAGCTTGCAAACAGTAGACTAATAGGAGCTTGGCTGTGTCGACATAGGGTCAACGATACTGCTCAGGCGTACAATGCTCAATTCTGGGACATAATGCTATACAAGAAATAGTAGACAGAGTAAACGGAATTAGAACTAGAATTCTGATTGGTAAGGGAGACAGAGCATATGTTACAAGCACGAAATCCCAGTACTAAATAAAGAAAACTTTCTCGATTTGACACGAAGTTCGAACATTGAGTTTTAAAATGTAGCTTAGAGATCGGTTTCAGGAAACCAGGAATGACTTTTCGTGGACCTGAATCATTAGCAAGGGTGATGGCCGACGATAAAATAAAAAAAGCTAGCTTGCTCACTAGATTCTTAGGTATGAGTCGAGCTTAAATTGTAAGTGTTAATGATATAATCCTGTCGTTCAAAAAGAAATAGTTGGAGCCCGGATAGAATCTTAGACTTGACGGCGGAGAGTCGGACGCTTTAAACGCTATACCATTACTCTGCAAATACTTGTGGGTTAATTACGGGAGTGGAAAAGGTGATCTCGGGTGGTGTCAAAGGTACAAACGTAGTTTTTACTTCCCGGCAGTGATCATCAGTAGCGTAGAAACTCACACATGAGAATTGGCTTAAGCTGTGACATCAAATTATCACAGCGATAAAATTATTAAGACAAATTTTCATAGTAGTAGATGCAGAAACAATATCGGTAGTAGTAGAAAAGATTAGGTGTAAAACTAAAGAAACGAGAAAGACGAGATTTTGAGACTCAGAGACTAAAGGAAGATTAAGGGTGGATGCACCTGCATCATTGTGAACGATTTCGAGCCATTTCACTAAAAGGTCCTAACGACATGCGGACCCCAATCAAGTAACGTACATCAACCTGCATAAATCAGTCCAGCAGTCTATGGTCCCATGAACTGATGTTACGTTTTGGTTTAAATTTCTCCGACTGCCTCAACTGACGATGTTCAATGGTATAAGAGTAAATTGGAAGAAAGCTAGGGGCGGCCAGACCAAAACATGGCACAAGTCCATGAAGTCACTGACAAGTGAACTGAGCCATGTTGGTAGGTGTAGACTACCTGGTTTAGGACCGCGATATGATAGCAACAGATGGTTAGAGACCCTGAATGACTAATCTAGGAAAACGTAAAACGTGACTTACCTTCTTTTACGTCTACCGAGAAATTCATCATAATGTCCACTACCAACATGTGGTTCCCGACATCTGCGTGGATCTGAGGGTTCATGTGTGATGGGAGAAAGGCTACATCCCCGACCTTTGTACCCATACCAATCATCTTTACTTGATGGTGACTGTCTTGGTGACCGCCTGGACCGGTGTTCGGGACTGTGCGGATGGCCTCGTGAATAATGACGTCTCCGGTCGTCAAGATCTTGAAAGAAAGTAGGGCGGTAGTGATGACGGTGAGTCCCACTTCTGTCACGATGAGATTCATATTCATCAGCGTAACGGTGTCGGCAACGACTACGTTCACTCTCGTAATTAACAGGTGAATAGTATCGAGGTCGTTTCTCTCGCTCTTCTCTATCATAACCACGTCGATGGTGCGAAGAATCTCCATAAATTCGTTCGGCTCGATGTACATAACCAGGACTACGTGAATGGGTGCGGTGACGATGCCTATAAATCAAATTTTTTAATAAGATACTGAATAACGCAGAGAAAAGGCAACCATGCTGTTAGGTGGACCCGTTGAATGTAGTGGAATGCACACCATAATAAAACAAGATAACAGCATTTACATATATACATATTACTGGAGAAATGGAAACAAAGGCAAACAAATGAACAACAGCCAACACATACGGTCGTACAGACATAAAACTGAGCAACATTCAAATGAAATATGAAAGTATATATTAAACACCAACAGAAGCTTCAAAAAGTCAAAACACTTAGCTTGAATACTATCTACGCTGAACGTAAAAGGTGGAGCCTCAATTAAGCCCTAAAAAGTAAACTTCAATTTGAAGAGAATTCACAACCATGAACGTGTGACCTTTACATTTTTATATAACTGCTAATACATGCATTTACTTCGGATGTGAAAGACCTTATTTTGAGCCTAGCGCAGACTTGGAGGTAAATTGAGGTCAAACAAACAAAAGACAGCTGAACCACGTAGCTGTCTTTTCATGGGGCAGTATTTCTACCCAGAATATTCACTATCCTAAATTGTGAATGATTACAAACTACCTCCATACTGAAACGCAAATAAATCTTTCGAATAGATTAATTACTTAAGGTTAAGTTCGAGAAACGACAGGAACTCCTCAGTCTACACTTGGTATTTGAGACATAATGAATTAAATTATACATTCTTTCAGAAGAAGATCGGTACTTCGATTACCCATAAAATGAATACTTTGCTACAAAAACCCATGATATGAACGGATCTGGTGATGCCTTAAGTCAAGAGATTCAACTGTTAAAGAAAGAGGACGGCATGACAACCTAAATAAATAAACGATCGCATTTGAGTAGATTTAAATTGGTTTACCTTCTACGAGCTGAATGGAGAACTTCCATTTTCAACCGATAGAACTCTTCTTTTGAAAGCATTTTGTGTCCATTTAGTGTTTCAACAGGTGCGGATAAAGCTGTGTGCATCGTGCCAGGGATAGACTGCCCAGGGACTAGCCCGAAGGCGACCTGATTATTATTGACTTGTATTACTGGATCAACTAGACCTGCACTCTGAGCTGCTGACGCAGCCAAAGCTGTCTCAGCTGTCCACTCAGGATCGCCAACAAGCGATCCGTAAGTGGCTGGCAAAATAGTAGAGGGAGCAACCAATGGAGCCTGTAAGTCATCTAACCGTATACTATAAAGCGCATTAAGAAGAGGATTACCACCACCATTAACACCTGGGAGTAAAGTAGGCATTACAGCAGTAGAACTAGTATAACTCAAACAAGGAATTTGTGTGTTTGAAAGACAAGTGGTGGGTAACAGATTCTGTCTGTTATTTCCCACCATAGTGGTACAAGGAGAACTTGTGACCACAGTAGCATTTGTATTGTTCGTTACAACAGAAGTAGTCATTTCAGAAACACGAACATAATCAAAAGATGAAAGAGTAGAAAATGTCACAGAGTTTGTGCTCTGGGATGTTTCAGAGGGTAAGTTCAAAAGTAAATCAGTATGTTCATTTTTAACAATAGAATTAGATTCTGAAACAATTGGTTGCATCTTCAGTGAATTCTGAACTTGATTTGATTCCACTGCAGTTGTACTTCCAAGTTTGAGTGTAGGGATGTTGGCCGTTGCTTGTTTTGGTTTCAGAACGCGGCGACAGTTAACGAATGTCTAAAAGTAGGGAAAGGTTAAAATTAAAATATCTTACCGTATCGTTTTCATTGAACTTTGATATATCTCCGGGGATAACTACTTCTGGATCCACTATTTTAGATTCATCGGCAAGCCAGTCACGAATCAAACTTCGCACAAGAGCATTTTCAAAGACACTTGACTCATGGTCTGTCAGCACCGCATCACAGTTAGGACACTTATGGGAACCCAGAACTTGAGAATCAAAAACATGACCCATGATGCACTCGTTACAATAGGTTGTTCCACAACAGGATACTAAAACTGCATCGCTGAATAGCTTATTACACAACGGACACACAAGTTGCTTCGGAGGATTTCTTTCCTGAGGAACGTATGGAGGGTTTTCTTCAACAGAAAACGGCCTTTTATCCTTTTTGCCCTGGGCATATGCCTCACTAAAATAGATTTTCATTACAAAAACAACTGATTTACGCGTCTTTAATAGGCACCATGTACTTCCCGGATTTTCCTAAATATGCACCTGGAGTTCCAGCTGCAACTTCCAGAAGAAAGTCCTGTGGAATACCTGTCGGCCTTTTGATTGACTTGGCATCCATTACTTTCCCGGTCTTATCACGTACCCCAGGACAATTGTGAATCCAATGTCCTGGCTGATTACATTTGTGACAAACATAAGCAGCCGGAGGGACCCCATATGGCTTGGCTCGTACAGCAAAACTAAAGCAGAGTTCAGTAAAATACAATTGATTACTTGGTCTCTGAGTAAGTCTCTGAGGATCTCTCCATCATTAGTTTGATTTTCTCTTCTTCAGAAAGGTCAGAATCCGCTAAATTGATAAGCTAAAAAGATAAGCATGATTATGGAAACATACTTTAGAACCATGTGATGTTTCGGATGCGGCAGTATGCTGTAAAACAAAAAGAAATATTAAATCCAACAAATGTGAAAGAACTGTTAAGCTAGGGATTAGAACAAATTTTTCTACACAAGCTCATTTTTTAGCTCATCTACGATCCCACCGGCCACGATCACACGCAGTTCAAACGACTTACATTATAAGGTCTAGTACTATGCCAAGCACACACGGGTTATTCTAGCTTCCAGACAGACCAATTTATTCATCCTTCTGGAGCCACATTTTGATCTCGTCAGTTATTCCTGTATTAACCTTGACTGTTTTTATGAGAGTATGTGTATCGCTTTTCCTAATCATCACATGCCTTCAGACTATTTTTGTCTGGCCATAAATACTGAGTCACGCTTCGCCAAATTGAATTGGCACACTTGACAACCCCGCTTCACTTACCCGCTTCTCATTCATAATGTTTGTCTAAATAAACGAATGTCTGAAACAAACCCATACAATTCAACGCGTATTTGACTTCTGGAGAGACCTCCTTCCCAGTTTTTTTACTCGTTGACCTGACTCCGATCTGAAAAATGTATGAATGTGCCATCAATAAAAATCTCACTTAACTCCACATATTACACCTAGATTAACCTCGTTTGTGCAACGGAAACAACGAAAAGCCGAATACGGACTGAATGTGATGAATTTACTTCAGGCACTTTTTGGATGGCATATCATATACAATATCTATTTACTTGACAATATTTAAGACTTGAGTACATCTGGATTTCGGGATATTCATTTTGCTCGTCTTGTCAAGACCACAAGGAATTGGGAAACTGATATGCATACGCTACATGCAAACAAGGAATGCTATTACTGTAATATACATCTTGCTTTAACATGGGAAAATGGGGTAATGAGAATGGAATAAACCGACAAAATGAACTATTAACAATTGTAATCCATATACTTACATCCACTTAGTTTCTGCTCATAAAACTTATCTTAGAAGCTCGGTACTGACCGAAACCAGGCGTGCGGTACAAGTCAAATGTCCCAAAACTATTGAAAAATAGTGAACCTTCAACAAACTGATGTGGCCAGAATGTGTATAACGTACTGCAACTAACTCATACCTTGAGACGCTATGTTGAGTGAGGAGTAGGAAGCTTGGAGAAAACTTGGACTGAACCGTGTCGGTAAATACAGACAAGATGGTTGCGGTCCACACAATCACCACTATCTTCTTATATGTCTCAATCCAAAAGTTAGTTTCTTTACGGACTGATGTCATATTTGGTTTGATCATTCTAATATTTCCAGTCTACTCCTAAACCAGCCATCATCAATCATTAATGCTGTTAGAGGTATGAGGGTGCTTGGCAATCCCCAGTTGCCCATATTGTAGAAGGGTCCCTCTAAAGGTACCTGAAAAAGAAACTGGTCTAGAGTTGGTCTTAGTGACCTGAGTGTCCAAGGGATAACTGCTTAAGGCGATCACACATGACCTTTTTGTGTTAGCACTGTATTTGTTGAGATATTAATACCAGAGACGGACATCCGTGGGATAAGGCGAAGTGTGCGATTTCAGGGTCGACTTTTTCCAAACACACCCTTCTCTTGCGGGAAGGCTCATCGCCGTCATGCTGGTTGTCCGAGGGAAACCCTTAACTCCTGTTACATTTCTGTACAGTCAGCAGTGCGACTTCACTTTCGGACCTAGGGTTTGTTGGCTTTAGTCTTACCGCTTTTCAACCGACGTGCCTAGAATGGTATGACCTTGAGGAACAATTGTCCCAATCAGTATAGCTCGATCGGTTCATCACGATAGAAAAGCCCGACCATAACGTCAAGGTAGCGGCAGCCTCAATGTAATCAGTGGATGAGCATACGAATACATCCAACCATAGCAGTCGATAAGGATTCACTACGTCCTAAGTGTCACACTTGGTTGGTACACTACATCTAACCTCAGAACTGCTAATTTGAAGGTTTCAAAATACACGAATGATGTTTTGTAGACACCGATGATCGAATACTAGTAAACTAACAACATCCCCTATTTTTAAAGTTCACGTTTTCAACTACTCAGTATAACGGAGCGAACTGTAGTTTAATAGACTCCTCCCGACCATAGCTGCTACTTTGCTATGGTGATCGAGTTTACCGTTCGCGATGATCCAGTCGAGCAATACTGATTGAAATACTTGTTTCTTCAGACTCTGCCATACCATGCAGGTCTGTTGGAGGACGATAAGACTTAAAGCAGAAAATTTATGGTCCGACAGCGAGCTCGTACTGTTCATTATAGTGAGGTTTAACAGCAATAGAGTGTTCCCCTCAAACAACTGGTATCTGCAGTGAGGTCCGCCCACAAACTAAGGGATTAGAGGTTGGACTTAAAGGTGTAACACTTCACCTCATCCCACAGATTGTTTACGTCGGTAAGCCCTTCTGAGATACGAGGCCAACATATTACAAAGTTTCCACAAAGGCCGAATGCTTTAAGCAGTTGTCTCTTTGGCTCTTCAATCATACCCTCAGGTCGGTACGCTCAACAATAATCCAGTTTCCTCTAGAAATGACAGCTGCCCTCAGACCTCTAACACCAATAAAAATACCCTTGTTCATGATTAAGACGCTACACGACACAACTAAGAACCTATCAGAGGTGCAAGGTATTGATTTCTGTCAAGTATTCAGCTTATGTACTGTGTTGTGCATTTTTATTTCTCGAATCAACTCTTTCCCAACAGTACTCTGTATACGTTTCTAACAATTAATGGTGTTACTATTACCTTACTCTTGATATTTGTCCTGCTAATGCCATCCCAGACGATTGTTATGACGACCCAGGCTGAAGGTGATTATGATTGACTGACTGCCAAGTTTACTGACTTTTTGTATTTATGGATACTAACCAAATTTGAAGAATCTAGTTCAAAATTTGTTAAATATTAGACGCTATAGGTCAGGATAATTAACAAAGCGCTCAGCAGCTAGGTCCTAAAAGAGCCATTACCTACGGCTCAACCGAGGGAATATTATTGACTTCTAACAAAATGATCCCATAAAATGTCCATCGATAATCTTGCTAGGCCTACATTGGTAAATCAAATTGTAGCACTTTCGAAAAAGGTAACTCCTTCGTAACACTACAATACAAATACTAGCTCGGTTATTCTCCACTGACATCAGTAAAATGTAGTAGGGCATGCGTAAAGTTAACTAAGCTGAAGGGCATTATTTAATACCACGCAGTTACAGATTAAGGCTAATTAATTTCTTTGTAACTGCTCAGACATATACCGTTATTCCACTACTCAGTGAAAATTGAAGTCATCTTGGAACTACAATTACATTTAACTATTTAGATGAAGTGAGTTTTTATTAAATGTGGTAGCGACTGATAGTTACAAGGTCTAGTGGTATTACTCCTCGACGAGTAATATAAGAAGAATTCTGATTATTTATTCATTCATGACAAGGATTATGGTACAAGGCATAAAAATAATGAGCCTCACAAAGTGACATGTAGTGAGAGATTGATGAAAATAAATACACGAAAAAGTATTTAATTAAGGTCTGATCAGAATTACGATCATTATGGTTAGCCTTCATTTTATTTCTATCAATGTAGTGAGAAATTACAGTAGACAGCTTAATTCCACTACGGACCATGCCTGAGCGTACCTCAAGCTGTTGAGTTGCACGACTTATACATCTCGAACCTGGAAGAGGTGATCAGACGCCGGGTCTTGATGTCGGTCATGTTTTGACGCCATGCAAACAACTTCTTGTTCCAGCACAGGTAAATCACAGGCAAAATGGACGCCATTGTGACATTTCTAAAACAGGTTCAGGGCACTGAATCTGGTGCTTCACAATGGTGGCATGAATTAAACCGCCATTACTACGGCTAATCACACATAGATGACCCTCATATTCCTTACACTTACCCGGCGAAAGTAATCGTTCGGAGATAACTACGACCAGTCTCCCAAAATTATAAACTCAAACGGGCCAGATTTTATAAGGGAAGTGACGGAACTGCTGCCGAAGATGAGCTATATATTCAAATTTTTAAAGTCATATTATTACAAAGACGGTCCAGGTTAGCACTAGCCAATTAAACTTTTCATGAACGCCGACCTTCCTCGCATTTCCTAGTCCCACTGCGTGCCTGATATACTAATTTATTAACTGAAAGCAGATAAAGATTAGTTGCTCAGTTAGTGTTTTAATCAGATACAAAGGCCGCTACTACTACTACTACTACGGAAGATAAACATCGTAAGTCGGAACTGTGGTAAGACCAAACTTTTTAGTGTAGTTAGCTACCACAGGATACTGATTTCCGTCTTGTTAGTTATCTTGTGTACAAAATATAACTCTACCGGATTACTAAGAATTAATAAAATATCTGGAAGTCCGTAATTAACTTCAAACATACTTCACTTTAGTAAATTAAGTTAATGATGTTCTATTATCTTCTTTCTCTACCCTCCAGTTGGGATTGGGTTTTTCCTAATTTTTTACAACTTAGATTTCTGACTGTATATATGAAGGGCTACGAATGTAACTTGCATACCAGTTACATTTTCCACAATTAGTGTATCTACAAAACGGGACTTGAAACCTAGAGTGAACAGGCTCATAATACCATATTGGTCAGTTAGTCTTAGATCGTCAAGTGAGTTTTAAGGCGGGAAGTTATACTCAACTGCATTGCACAGACCGACACTGACCGTGTACATATTACGTTTTAGTTTGATCAGACTAATACATGGTCCATTAAGTTAAATCCAGGTAACACTGCAGGTCCGGCTATGTCGCAGTTTTATCTAAATGTAAGGATGATTAAAGTATATCAGTCCATACAATCTCATGATCTTGTCCATTGGATTTTCTTGTGTCCCACGTTATGCCGAATAATAATACTGACTATTCAAAGTTTATAACGCACACAACAATTTTTTAGTAGGCATCTGTGATGCACTTTGTTCCTTCCTACACACGGTAAAAACAAAGTTTCGTTGTACAGTACAGCCCCTTCTTTGTTGTCTACCCGCTCGTCTGCTATTCGGATTGGAAAACGTCTATGCCAAACCAGTGACTTTAGATCTAATGTTGTAGCATAATACATCAGTTGTAATAAATAACTCGGGAGAACGAAAACTATTTTGTTCTACATAAAGACCTGCTTCGATCTGGGCACCCGAGCAGTTTCCAAGTCCTCACACGAATCGAATGATTTATGTGGCGCATATCTAGATGAGGCCTCCTTGTACAAATGTTTGTGTTTAAATAATAATAAAGACCTATTAAAGTAATGCGGAATCTCGACAGCTGAAAAATATCAGCCTTGATAACAGCAAATCATCCTTTGGGTCTTATAGTTATGAGGCGAACCTGACATTTATCCTATTACTTAGATTTTCCCTCACCGGTTCGATCGCATAGCTCAGGCTAACCGGATATACCATTGAGTCAGTAAGATTTAAAATATCAATCTAGCTTTATTACGAATCCCATGTAATTGATCGACATATCAATTACAGTAAATGGATTAATCGTATGAGCAGGTGAAACTGTGGTGAAGCTTATTAACATAAACCCCACAATTATTTTATGAGCACGATCTAATACACTGTTCTACAAACAACCACAAAATTTACTACGTTCACCAACTAAACAGACTTATTTCTTTAATTCGGTAGTGAAACCTAAGTAAAATATAAACAATGGAATAAGATACGTACGTGTATACTGAGATAACGTGTAATAGACTTAACTAATTTTAGTTATACCAATTAAGGGTTTGTTTATTTAGAAAGTGAAGCAATATACTAAATTTTGGATCACATAAGTCAAAATGAATCATCCGGTAGATATCAAACCATGTAATGGAAAAGTTACTTAGAGAATAAGTTTAGGGATATGACGAACAGCAAGTACATACGAGAGTTGAGAACAGAGAAACTCTGCAATGGCTATTTAAAAAGTTAAAATGTAATGCAGAGTGAGACAAAAGCTATGCGTCAGTGGGTCAGTTTTAAGAAACAATTCTGAACGATTAAAAATCGGTACACTACGAACAAGTAATCGTCCGGTAGTGCTATGATGATATCCACAAGATAACAAGCATTTTGAATTCACACTAATACATAACCCTGGATGCACATAACTATCAGTCGATACCAACATAGAGCATAGTACATATGTGCGTTGACCTAAGCTGCCGTAGAGCGAGACGAAATATCCGTATTACAAAACACAGGACATCTAGTAACAATTTTGTGGTTTGCCGAAACACAAAACAGGAATTAATGAAGTATCGAAGAATGAGATTTTTACAAGACTTTTCGAGACCTATTTGATTAACTATAAGAAACTCGAGTTTGATTGACTGCAGAAAAAATTACATGAAGATCCGTGAACTTTTAACTGCAAAACGTTACAATACAACAATAACAATGATAATAGCAATATTTTATTTGAAAATAACATTACATGGACTGCATACAGATAAATCAGTGTTAATAGTCCGTAATTTCGGAAACAAAATCGAACAAATTGACTCCACCGAAAGTCAACACTCCAACCTCCTAACAGTTGGCACCCAGACTGGTGTATGAAACCCACTACTAATTAAGATAGATTTTTAGGTTAGTTACAATGATCTCAGGACACTTTGTGATTGGAAAATTAGACTGTTGCCGCACAAACTGTATTCAAATCGGATAAGGTTGGCTAATACCTAATGACTTCACTTCAGACCAAAAAATAGAAGGTAGAGGGAACCTAATTTATACTGACACATTAAACACAACAGTTAATTAACCTTCCAGATTACCGACAAATTTCTAGACTGGAAAATCTGAGAGTACCTTGAAAATTCTTATGATCAAAACCTTAGTCAACCAAAGTAAAACATATTTTACCAGTGATAAGACTCGCAAGGATACCTACACAGTAGTATGAAAATATCTATGACTACACAAACTTCCTAGGAACCAGTAAGTCAGCGATCAACCTCATACTGTTATGACCAAAACGACAGAAAATAATCTTAGAAAAACAACTTACATTCTTTTGCAACTCTCTCCACGTTACATCATCTGGACCCCTGTAATAGGTTAACGATTAACCACATAGCCAATGTACTTACATTTGTTTCTTTTTTTGAATTTCTGCAACTAAACGTGGGACACGTCGCACCACAATACTTGAGTACTTCGGAATCAATTCATCATCTTTGGAATAGACTAAACGAAGTTGAATAATAAAACCTAGTTACCTTTCCCATTAGTGTCTTCTAGTTTGAGATCAAAATCAGTCGAATACAAACAACACTTCGTTCGAATGGCATTTTTAAGATCTTTCACAGAAATAGAAGATCCATCAAACGAAACAGAGTCTGTTTTCACATTTGCTTTGAACTTAAAATACACGATCGACGACATCCCACAACCGGGTGCAATGTGAAACAGAAACCGAACTCCGGGTCCAGTAAAACAAGAAGAATAATGAGACTAAGTACAAAATATGAGAATTTCTCCAATTTATTTTTTGTATACAGTAAACGTAAGTCTTAGATTCTAACAGTTGAGAGTATATGTATTTAAAATTAAACAAACATTTAGCTTAGTATATATATATATATATATATATTCATGTGGTTCAAAAGGTTTTGGATGGAAAAGAAGCCTTGGCTTAACGGGATTCCGTGTCCAGTATCAGTGGATAACCTATACCTCCAGGTAGGGACCTGGAACATGGTAAATCACAGTAAGATACTATCAAAGTCCTTAAAGAAATGTCGAACTTTCTCTTAAAGGACTCCTAGGAACTCACTTGGACTAGCTCAACCGATGGATAATTCCAGCGTACGATTACCCTTAAGAAATAGACGCTGTGCACACAGTCCATTCTGTTCAGTCGTTTCTTCAGGTTCTGAGTTTTGTGGTGGTTTTTATTTTGTCGTAACAAAAAATTACTCAATATACATTTCACTATAGTGTTACCGATTAGGTTCGTATCGGAAATAAACTAAATTAAGTGTTTAGGAAGAAGTCCAAAGGAGTCAGGGATGCTGTAAGTTATCAGGTCACCTTTAAAACGCCTGTTCTTGAATGGGAAAACGTTTGGTGATATGAGGCGCTCTTCATAAGGCTTGAATTTGAATCTCCAAACCGATTCGGTGGCTAACCGTTGGCCACTTTCTAGAGTGTCCTTATTCTTTTGGAGTAAGGGAGGAAATACTATGTTTCTGTACTCTAAATGGGGACGAATAAAACTGTTGAAGATTATGTGGAAAGTTCTTTTGTCAAACTGGACCGAAATGCGCTTCAATGTTACCAGTGCAAGGTTTGCTCGAAAGGCATTTTTGTCACAGTTGGCGCAAGACTTCAAATCATAAGGTACCAGGACTCCTAAATCTTTTTCAACTCAAGATATTCTTAGAGGGGAGTTGCCTAAGTTGTAGATATAGTCTTCAAAATATCTCAGATGGACTAATTTACACTTTGAGGTGTTAAAGGTCAGTTCAGTGTCGTCTGCTCAACTTTGAAGTCGAGTCAGATCCTCTTGAATTGCCAGTATATCCTCTTGGTTGCGTAGCTCTCTCCAGAGTTTCACACTATCCGCAAAAATAAGTCTGATGATGCTTGTTATAGAATATAGCTTATATAAATTAAGAAAAGAAGAGGTCCTATTAATAAACCCTGAGGGAATCCACTACGGATTTCCATAGCCTGAGAGCAAGTGAAGTTAACTCTGACCTTAAAATGTCGATTTTTTTATATATGAAGTGAGTCAATCAATTAAAGGTGATTTGATACCTAAAAGTATGAGCTTATTAATATAACATATATGGCTGACGCTATCAAAAAACTTTGAGGGATCAAGGTATACGACATCAGCCTTTCCCTTGCGATCAGTGATAGTTGTCCATCTGTCCACCGGAACCAGCAGGTCGGTTATACGTAAATGACCCCTCCTGAAATCATGCTGTTGGGCTGAAAAGTTTAACGGTAATAAATAGTCTTGTATACCGTCGCATATTAAGGACTCTATAAAGATGTTGAGGATGAGATTGAGCTCAGAACACGGTACATCAGGCAGTCATCTTACATTCCCATCTGCTTTCAGTAAAAAACTAGCATGTAGGATATTCTCAACGTCGGTAGCTTTAGCGAGTGGTACACGAAGTAGTGTTCGATGGTTTTGATGCTTAGAGTCTTTTCCCTGGATGAGCCATGTGACCGTCAAAGGCTCTATTTTGGAAAGTTCGAGCTAATTGTTTAACTCTTCACAGAGCATCCTGTCAAATTTATCTTACAAACTGACGGGAAAGCCTGAATTCGAGCCCAACCATTCAAACGAATGATGCGTTAAAATGAACCATTTAACAGTAATCAATTGTCAAAATTACAGCAAAAGAATTTTATGACGATGAAGTTTTGTTTAAAAAGTTTGTTTTATTATAATCTAGTTGGAGATTTAAAAACATTACCTTATTTGCGAAATCGTAGGATGATAATTCACTTCGGAATAAGAGATTTCGTTGCATAACCAAAACCGCATAATTCTGTCATTCATATCCTTCGGTTACGACACCCATAAAATAAACAAGAAGGAAGGTATTTATGTATTAGGATTAAATGAATACGGAAACTACTAAACTATTTATATAGAGATGTGCATTTATGTAGGTTATAGAGAAATACGATCGAAAGCCTATAGGTAAAAGTATTCGTTAGGGGCGAGTAAAGTAGTGAGATCTTGTAGTGACCTACTTTTATCAAAAGAACACGATTGATGTAATGGAAACAACTATTATTGTAACCAATTGTACCAGGGATTTTTTACCATACTTGCTTGTTTAACTGTACCAAAACATATGCATTCTTCCGTTGATTGTGACCTAGCACAGATTCCGTTACGCTCAGTAGCCACACTTGTACTCCTTTGGCACGATCTTGGTATTCTTCCGGTACCACGAGATCGCCAACAAATGCATCTTGATTACAGCCATCAACTGCCTTTTGATATTTGACCTACGGAGAATCTTGTCGGTCAACTGGCACGTAGTCTTCCTATAGTGGTGATCATAGTTAACCGCGACTCGACGCCACACTACAAACTAATCTTTGCAAATTATTTTGGCAGTATATAAACTTGAATGCACCTTCGATATACTGGAAATGTCTAAGGACTGAGTTGACAGGACATTGTTCTGGACAAAAACTGTTTGACGTAGTCATCACATGCACCCTAGTGCAACACATAAAAAAGATAACTAGTTACGAAGAGGACTCCGAATCATTATTATGAGGATGAGGTTGCAAACACCGATTATGTGCCAACTCAGAGCAAAAGTGGCGATACAGTGTAGTGTCAGTTATTATCCCAAACAACCAAAAAAGGAGAAATTAAGGCGAACAAAGGGGAAATAAAGGGGTAAATGCTTTGGAAGAGAAAGGGGAAATAAAGAGGAAAACGCATCAGTGTCGCCTTTTTCGCATGTCCGGGGGAAATACTGCGGGTTTCCCCCTTATTGCTACTTTGTCGATAAATTGCCGACTTTTCGCCTAAATATCCGCCAAATTGCTCACTTTTCGCCTAAATACACACAGAATTCCATATTTTCGATCCCTCGACATAACCCCAAAGGTCTCCTGTGTTCGCCTTTATTTTCAACAACAGACCAAAATAAAACCGCAGTTCACTGGAAAACTGGTATGTTTTTAAAAAAAATTTATTTAAAAGGAAAAGCGTATTATTGTACAACAGTAGAGCAGAAGCTTCAGCATCGATTGTTTTGCATTTCCATTGCAATTGCTAATTCATTGTTATTTAAAATTATCTGCAAAAGAAAGAACAGGTGATGTATTATTTATAAGGAATGTGCATTTAAGCAAAAGTTCACTGACACTCAAACGGGTGATCTTATCCGCAACGCAACCATGTAAACTTCATGTATCGCACACTGTCATTTGTGCGTTCAAGTAACCACAGATTTTGTCATTTCATAATGTATTTTTAATTAAATAACTAGATTATGTAGTTATTTTTCTCTGTTTTTAATTTTTATTCGCCACGTCCGCCCACGTTACACTGTACGTCCATTGCACTCTGAGATGATATCTCAAGTCATAATGAGTTTATTCACATAGTTGATTGTTTCCAGATAGACTGTCAGTGCATGATTATACTGAAGAAAGGTTTGTTGTGCTGTAAACTGTGTTTCTATGATCAACTCCCTGTTGTTTTCAGTATGAATTCATACTGAATACTGCCTTAAAGCAGTATATATGTATCCTTCTTTTTTTCTTAGGTAAGTTCAACTGGCCTATATTTCGTGTTTTGGTTTTATCGGCTTAATTATGTCCATTTAACTTCTTTGAGCAACATGTCTTTGCAAGTGAAACAATAACTATGACACTTGCTTAGTTTAGTGTTCTTGGTTGTCGTATAATTCAGTTTAGTTGAAAGAATTATGATATACTTAAGTATAGTGCTTGAAGCCTGTAACGAAACAGATCAGTTTAGTAAGTAGAGTTGCCCGTTTCTAATGTGTATACGGATTCAGATCAGTCCGATTGAAAATAGGAAAAAAACGTGCCTTTGATGCTGTTACTGTCATACATTATAAGATAGCGATAAGTATGTTTGGTGTTTATTTCTAAACTGTACATCTATCACTGACCATATTTCATGATCACTGTCATTAAACAATTTTTTCAGCAATAACATCGGTATCAAGATTGCCCGTAAAACAGCAGTATACAGTCTTAGAAGATGAGTGTTCTGTGTCTCAATTAAATGCAGCTGGCTGTGGACAAATGTTAAGAATCTTTTTGACAACTGGGACTTTTGGTTTATCAGACACTAACTCTGCTTGTATGTTTTCCTGTTAAACTAGACACAGATGTGTAGCGTGGCGTCGAGTCGCGGTTGACTATGAACACCGCTACAAAGAAACACGTGCCAAATAAATCAGAAGGCATAGGTTGGACGTAACCAAAGAAACTCATAAAATCTCCGAGAAGCCAAATACCAGAAGGCAATTAATGGACCAAATCGAGATATATATTTGCTGGCGATCTCGTGGTATCGAAAGGATACCGAGATCGTGCCAGGATACAAGCTTGGTTACAGAACGTAACCGAATTCGCGCGAAGTCACAATCAAAGTGTGTGTAAAAGAATGGAAGCAAAATATAGCTGTCATTAGCACAGTCAAACAAAAGCACATTAAAACAAACACTGGTACAGTTGGTTATAATAATAATTGTTTTTATTAAACCAGTCGTGTTCTCGTGATGAATGTGAGTCACTACAGATGCATGGGAATACTTAAATGGGAGCAAAATAATAAAAACATTGCAATACGGTACTAAGCCCATGTTATGCTTTGCGCAAGTAATAGTAGCTGACCTTATCTAATATTCATGAACTCAAGGTAACTCACAACTGCATAAATTCTTTGCTAAAAAACATGTGATTTGGTTATTTATCTATTCCACATTTCTGACTAAATCCATCACTATTTTTTTCATTTAGAATGCAACAGGAGTGAGCCTTCACAGGCCCTAAAAACTGTTTCGCCCTTGGAACTATGGCCCTATGGAACTGTTTACGGGAGACCCAACGAACAGCAGATTATGAAAAGGATGCTGGACGTCCATTTTAGTCTCGCAACCACTCCCAGTATTTTTTGACTTCTTTTACTCTTTCGTTTGGAAAAAAACAACAAAAACTGCAGCTTAACATTACCAATACAACTTTTAAACGGGAACTTGGTTTAAACCTTTGTTTGATATTCGATTCTTAATGAAAGTTCTTGAATAAATTTTTGAATCTAATGCTACTTTGTTTTATCTACTTAATCGTTGCAAGAAACTTGTGAGAAGCGAGCCTCTCAGCACCTAGTTCATGTGTTCAAATGGTTGTGGACTGAATAGAAGAAGCTTTCGCTTAACAGGCTTCCGTGTCTAGTAGCAGGGGATCACCGATACCTCCAGGCAGGAAACTAGGTATGTTGACAATAAAAGAGGAAAAAGAAATTGGTAAGTCGTAGTATGATACTATACTTAGTCCTTAAGAATAGATCCACTTGCCTCTTAAAGGACCCCTGGGAAGTCGCTTGGACTAGCTCAGCCGGCAGAAAATTCCAGCATTCGACAACTCTTAAGGAGTAGAAGTTGTGCCTACAGTCCGTTCTGCTATGTTGTGTCGCTGGTTTCTGGGACTAAGCTTAATTAGGTGTTTTAGGGGATGTCCAGAAGTGTTAAGGTTATTGTAAGCCATTAGGTCACCTCTAAGACGTCTATACTCTAATGAGTAGAGGTTAAGTGATTGGAGGCGCTTTTCATAAGGTGATTTGGTGCATATCTTCGTCATTTTCTTGCGAGACTTACATAGTCGGGTCCTCTCATAACTTATTCTAACCACCATGGGTTGTCACGCCAGCTGATGGATGGACACGCGTTACACATCCTAACCGTACCTGCGTCTTAGCTTATAGCTTCTAATTCAAATGACAAGCAAGCAATGCCCCTACCCGCACTAATGGAACACTAGTAACTAAAACGCACCCCGTATGGTACCTTACACTGGTTTACGCACTCGCTTAGCTCTTTAGTGAGAATGTTAATACGGTCCTGCTGAAAATCCCATGAACCCCTTTACCTTCATCAAAACAAATAAGTCTGTATTTGCTGCATATAGCAATTTTATTTTTCAGAAGTAAGATATAACAGTTAGAATTGGAGTAAAATGGCAGTATACAGCAGATGCACGTGGTACATGTCTTCATCGATTAACTGAAATAGAAAATACGGATATTAGCTTAAAAGGCTTATTTAGAAAGACTAGTGTCTAATTTGAACTTACTGCGTGAGAAAGTTATACTGGAACTACGAATAATGTAGGAATCTAGTCTGCCAGGGCATACGAAGCACTTAGACTGTAAGACAGTTGTCCAAAAATAAATCGAATATGAAGGTGAAAATTTGCAGGTACTTTTCATCGTAAGAGTGAACATATTAGGTACCAGTTGACATCATACCGTAAAAAACAAATTTGCGAGTGGTGAAATATGATCTATAAAAAAGTGAGCTTAATTAACAGTTAATTACCTTTTTACTTCCTGATCATGACCTTTCGGCTTCCTTTTATGGCCAAAACAGCAAACATACGCTAGACACTGGTAGCAGATTTCCGGCTTTTCAATGTTAAGCTTGCTTTAACTCACTGAGTAATGAGTACAACCCCTCTATTACTGTTATATGGCACATTTTTCATAACAAACCCTCTGCAATAGATTGGTAGCATTTGTGACTTCATCTATAGTTGTCGGAAGTCTGGGTCCTTTCGAAATCAGTACCGATATACCCTACTGCTGGGCACTCTGTATTAGTTTGACTCGTTAGTGGAATAGTGTCGATAATACTGAAGAAAATTAAAAAACGCAGATTGTTTCCTTTCATTTTGCCGATAACATCATAAAGGACAGTTATGAACGAACAGGCGAACGGTTAGTCACAGGCGGCAGCAACAATTATTATAGCTAAACGAAAACGAACTTCGGCTTTGGATATCTAGAAAACGAGGTAAAACATAACCGATTGTCGTTTAAAAACGTAAGGTCTTATGTTAGTACTAGCCAGCTTAGCTGAATAAATACAGTGACTTCAGTAGCAGCAGGTAAAACCCAGAAAACAAAGCAAAATCAGGAAAAATTTTGCTCCAACGTTCAGAGTATTACACTAACTTTTGGATTTTAGCACACTGAAACATTAAATTCTGTAGCTACACAAAAGAAATAGCGGAAAAAACACAGAACGAAGAAAGCCGGCCGACACTTTATAACACAAGACTAGCCAGATTGCCTGAAGAAATACATTGACTTGAGTAGAAACAGCAAAAACCCAGAAAACATCGCTGATTCGAAATAAACTTCACATCAACATATAGAACATTACACTAACTGCGGCATTTTAGCACACTGAGACATTAAATTACACAGCTACACAAAAGAAATAGCTGAAAGAAGCACAGAACGAAGGAAGCCGACCGCCATTGCTTACGAAGATGGCGGACGTAATAATTCCCGCTTCATTCTGATTGGTTGCTAAGCTGAAGGGCACATTTACGAAATTGAGTTGCGTTTAATTGCAGACCACTCAAACACACATTCTCAACACTTCTATAGTTTCCCATGTAAGTAATAAAGTAAGCTCTTTTACAAAAAATTGTTTATTAAAAATGAGGTAGAAGAGAAAGAGAACTGCACGGACTATTCCCTTCAGCCACGTTAGTTCGGCTATTGAGAATTGAGATAGTCGTCCCGTGAATTCTGAATTTAAAAAAAAAACAAAAAAGTCACAACCATATCTGAATGACATGCTTTGGCACAGCCAAATACTTGAAGCTGAACTTACGGTTATGTTCGTGAATATTATTGACTGTAACTATAGAGCCGTAAGGAAGTTATCACCTTAAATTAGTACATACCTGATCTTGTCTTCTTCTATTACTCTTTATCATTTTGTCTCGGATGTCGTGAAAGTAACTTTGTGTCGCCATGTCGTACAGCTTACCAAGGTCTTTTTCGTCGACAGCGGATGACAGAAAGCGATTTGTTAAGGCACCTGAAGTTTAAATAATAAATATGAGTTACTTCGTATGCAGCCGTAAAACCTGCATTTCTGAAGTGCTCGATTTGAAGAGGTGCAAGTAACGTGACTGTACTGGCAAACTCAGGTGTCAAGAGGTGCGACATAACATACCGCATTGATGTTTTTGGATCGTCACTTGATAACCACGTAACCATTGCCACATGTAATAGGAACAAATGATTAAATTAATGTTGGTGACTTACAAATCGGTCCTTGGTTTCTTGATGCTGCAAACCAGTGTCCAGCATCTGCAGTTCCCCTTCAGATGACAAAGGGAACTGCTGGCTGGAGAGTCCGCAATCGAATTGATGCGGCTGTTCGCGTTCGTTAGATTTATATAGTAACTGTCTAACATTACTATTTAAGTCAGTAATGGCCGAGGATATGTTCTGCAAAATCTTGTACAACCTCTCAAAGCTGAAAAAGTTCACTAGATGTTACCGGTGACTTACTGTTCGGCTATAGCACCACCAACATGCTTAGATTCCGATGTGGACGGTGATATCTTTAATTCTGTCGAACTAATTCGTGAATATCTAAATATATGGGCTTAACATATGTTAAGCCCATCTACCTTATTCTAGCTTTCGGACAGCCCATTCTATTAATTCTACTTGAGTCACATTCTGACCTTGTTATTTATTCGCTTATCAATCTTCACTGTTTTTATATGAGCACGTAGGTGTGTGTACATTTCTTATCCCATTACTCGTCACATGTCTGTAACTTATTTTTATGTAACTATAAATATTAATTAACGCTTGGTTAAAAGGGGATTTGGCTTACTCGCCATCTCCACTGCGCGTCGTTTCGCTTCGTTTTATTCCATTCGCTTTATATACAAAATATATGTATTCACAAGTCCATTCTCGTTATTCGACTTATTTAGTTCCGTTATTGAAAAACGCGATTTAAGTTGATGATTATATACGAGGATAGGTGATAGCAAACATTCATACGATCTAATTTTAGTCAGATCTCAGTCCAATAAAGTGGAGAGCCCGTCAACAGACATTGTCCGATCTAAATGACGACAAAAGAACGGGCCCCACTAAAACAGTCCTGGCTGTGGATTACAAATACACTTTAAACAACTATGTGTAAGCACAAACCAGACCAAATATTTCGTAAGCAAATTTAAAAGAATTTGTACTGCAGACACTAAAAGTATTCTTAGTTTGACAACACCTTATCCAGTAACAGCTTTTATAATCGAAACGTGCTAAACCAGTGCAGTCGGAAGTAAATAGGTTTGAAGACATACTTGATAGACTATCGATATATCGGAAAGTGATTGATCTAAGTTGGTTGCAGGAGAAGTAGAACACAGCACATGTAAAGGCTAATTTTCTCTATATCCGAATCCAATAAATAGTAACTCGTTAACTGAGTATTTAATGCAGGCTAAATTTCCCAGTAGAATTATGGATTTACTCGAGATTATACAAAAGCCTAAACACCAGTTATAAAGATAGTTTATTGTTAAAAATTAGTAAAATCTGCAAGCGTACAAGGAGCAAGCACACAGGAAAACCACATGAGTATGCGCTTGTGCTAAAAATCCATATATATTTATGTGTGGTAATGGATCGTGGATAAATTATTGATCGTCTGTGTTACAACCAATGGGAGAATAGATTAAAGATTGGTGTGGAGACGTACGCTCAATCAGACTCGCGCATAAATTTACATAGTGGATTAAGTGCTTAAATTACAGTGAGCAGACAAAAAATACAATAGTTGGATGGGTTTAATACACGTACTCACTCGTGATCTGGTGCGGAAACATGACCGAGCGCCTTCAGCTATGAGTTCATTAAAACTAATGCGGTCAAAATCATATGTCGATGACTTACAGATATATTGATTCTGGGGATTTGTTTACCGCTACAGTGCATTCAGTGTTCTCAGTTGATGGAAAAGTAGTACCTAGACACCTTATTAAAAAGGCTTGGTTTACACCCAGAAATTCAAGAGATTATTGAACACTGTCCGGTAAAGACATTCGTGCACTTATTAAAAGAAAGGGAATATGGGATATTTACGTCATTGGATAATGACGAGACGAAATAGCTTAATCTGGGTATTAGCTTAATTACGAACTTAGGATACTTAAGAATAATTATTACTTGGAAGGAAAAGAGAGAGTAAGAGAGAGGAAACGAGCAAAACCCCAGGATAGCTCTTTGGAACTGGATCCAATCACGATTTCATATGCTTGCTCTGGAACCCTGGTAGAGCTAAGTCACTTACATACTACCACCAACCCAAATGTTGTTCTTTTAAAGGGTGTTTGTCACTGATCGGTAGCCTTTATACTGTATAGACTTGATTAATCTAAACATATCAACTATCGTCATAGGTGAATATATCGATATTTGCCACAAAATATTTGAAATGTCACGTTCTATCTACATTCTTCATCTTTGTCAACGATCCTTTACTCGATTTTGAATTCTAGTACTCCTTCACATTAGTAATGAATGGCATCCGGCTAATGCAGTACCATTCTAACTCCGCCTGAATAATGGCGTGGTGTGATACAAACAAATATAATGAAAATAACGATTTATAATAATATGCAAGATTACATGATAAGAAAAATGTAATCTGAGATGCATCATATTATTGAGTAAGTGACTGCAATAATTTTTGTGTTTTGAACATGGCACTTCATGAATCGCCGAATTTCTCATATAAAATGATGACATACAGGTAAAGTCTATGGTGTTAATGATTGAATTTTTTATTAACTGATTTGCTGGGCTATCATGATTTTACGGATGTTAGTAATTAGAGATTTAGTTCCAGATGGTTTGATATACGGTAAAATACTTTTAATCTTTTCATTAACTGCTGGACACATTTCGAAAATACTGATTATTGATACCATCTTAACAAACTCAAGAAGATCATATTCACTATTACAATACATATAATGTTAATTAATAATCATCAACGTCCTGGAACTTATTTCTCCAAAATAATCCAAGATAATTTTAGTATTTTAGAAAAATGGGTGAAACGTTATGCACTCTTTTACTCATCATTAACTTATTACCAGTTTCAATTCTCCATATAACAAGCTATTAAGTTCGTTTGTTTTACGTCTTGTTTCTAACCATCACACTCATTTTATGTATATTGATTTATACTACTTATTATTATTTAGTAACCAGTATCATTTCAAGCATTTAAGAAGGTGTGATGTAACGGACATAAATTTTAATTGATATCATGGATCGATCAACATTAGACCGCTGATGAAAACTTGCGTAATGTATGTCCTATCCATTTCCATTGTCTTTTCCCAACATCGAAGGAGCACCCACCGACCTCCCAATCGATGTTGGCACACCAACAATTGAAGAGATTAGCATGGCTATCAGGCAAATCGAGAGTGGCAAAGCAGCAGGATTAGACAACATTCCAGCAGAGGCATCAAAAGCAGACGTAGCGGTAACTGCAAGGATACTCCACACTCTCTTCAATAAGATTTGGGATGAGGAACAAGTACCAACAGACTGGAAAGAAGGACAACTGATCAAAATAACAATGAAAGGCGATCTCACCAACTGTGATAACTATAGGGGCATCACTCTTCTCTCAATACCAGGAAAAGTCTTCAACAAGGTGTTGTCAAACAGAATGAAGGACTGCGTAGTCGACCAACTTCGGGACCAACAGGCTGGATTCCGTAAGCATCGATCGTGTACATACCAAATCACAACACTACGGATCACTGTGGAACAATCAATCGGATGGATCTCATCACCCTACATCAACTTCATTGACTACGAGAAAGCATTTGACAGTGTGGACAGAACGACACTACGGAAGCTTCCCTGACACTGTGGTGTGCCTCAGAAGATAGTCAATAACATACGGAATTCCTATGATGGATTAAACTGCAAAATCGTGCATGGAGGACAGTTGACAGACTAGTTCGAAATAAAGACCGGTGTCAGGCAAGGTTGCTTACTCTCACCCTTTCTCTTTCTCCTGGTGATCGACTGGATCATGAAGAAATCAACATCTGTGGAGAAGCGTGGGATACAATGGACGTCCAGGATGCAGCTGGACGACTTAGACTTCGCAGATGACCTGGCTATTCGATCGCACACGCAACAACAATTGCGGGAGAAAACCATCAGTGTAGCAGTAGTCTCAGCAGCACTAGGTCTCAACATACACAAAGGGAAAATAAAGATACTCCGATACAACACAGCATGCACCAATCCAGTCACAATTGACCGAGAAGATTTGGAAGATGTAAAAACCTTTACATATGTGGGCAGCATCATTGATGAACACGGTGGATCTGATGCAGATGTGAAAGCGCGGATCGGAAAAGCAAGAGCAGCATATTCACAACTGAACAACATCTGGAACTCAAAACAACTGTCAACCAACACCAAGGTCAGAAATTTCAGTACAAATGTCAAGACAGTTCTACTGTCTACTGGGGCGGCAACCTGGAGAACTGCGAAATCCGTCATCACAACGCAAGCCCTCACATGGAATCTTCAAGGCCGATGAGAAAGAGGGAGACCAAAGAACACTACGCTGAGAAATGGAGATAGACATGAGAAGAATGAACAAGAATGGGATAGAACTGGAAAGGAAGGCTGAGGATAGAGCGGGTTGGAGAATGCTGGTCGTCGGCCTATGCTCCATTGGGAGTAACAGGCGTAAGTGAGTAAGCAATATATATATATATACCGCCAAAAGAACTGTTTTGAAGATAAATCTTTTTTGAACCTCGATTTTACACGTAACTCAGTTGTGTTGTTAGACAATTTGGTGGACTTTACAAAGGCAAAATATTATCCTAATATTGTGCAGAGGAATTCCTTTAACTGCTTCTAAAAAATAGTTGTTTTCCTAAAAGATGTAGCTCATATACGGTCGTTTTATACTTCAAAACTATACTCTACACTTTCAAAAACAGTAGCACAGAGCATCTTAGCATACCAAAAACATTTCAGATCTTATTTGAAGACTGACCTGAAGAAATCGAGAGAAAATTAAACCATATCAAAAACATAGTACTTTTTGAATACCTGAGTCCAGATGAAGTCAAATCAAATTCATGCAATTATCTTCGTTACATACAAGTAAAAAAGGAAGGATTATTTCTGACATTTTCAGGTTACAGTTATATCAGTATATGTTGTGGATATTGTAAAGTTTTTTTTCTATCGAGATCATGAATCGATTGATGTTAGACCACCATTGAAAACCTGGAAGCACTGGACGGCCGTTTCGTTCTAGTATGGGATGTGCAATGTTGAGAAGTCCCATACCAGGTAGTGATCTGACATCAATCGACTAATGATTACAGTTAGAAAGACCTTAAAGAAATATAATCTGCAGAGTGCTTAAATTGTTAGTGACTAAATTACAGTTTGGAAACTGATCTGGAAAATCAACTACTTTTTCTCGTTACATTTTAAATTTAGACGAGCGAAAAATTGTTTTAAATCACTGACTAAGCTGTTTTATTAAATAATATGAACTGGGCCCCAAACGTTACACTAAATGTTTATACGAATGTCAATATACTAAACTTGTTCAGTATATATTGCTTTTTGCATGAATATAATCATACAGCTTTAAAAAAAATGAAATTTTATTTGTTGAAGTATTTGATTTATTTCTTGATGCAGATTATGGATTTAATTCAAATAAAACTGAACTGAAACACTTGAATGCGTTATTTTGTAAAAAAAAATAAAATGAGCAGTAGAAATATGACGCTGGGATTTGTCCTAATAGATTGGCTAATAAAGTATCACCAAGGATAAGATGCACCTAGTACACCGAAAAAGTATGTAACAGTATCAAGAATCATTACATGTGACGTTACTTACGTGAGTTTGTTTTTTTATTGCAGAGCAGCAAAGAGTAAATGTACTGGTAGAAGAGAAACAAACCGTACGTAAGCCGAATCTGCAGAACGGTGGCTAAAACCATTTTATAATAAGTTTCCCTTTTTGTACAGAACCGCGTCTTTTAATTTTGAAAAAAATTATCTGGTGTGCCAGTACGTCGCGTTCTTACTTCAGAGGTATTTACCAGTCCTGACTGTTGTGTTGTTGTTTCAGATCACTCCTGCTTCCAAGTAAACGCTAATACTACGTGCTACAGGTATGCGCGTTGTTTGACTCATGGTTAGGTAAATGAACCTATACCTGTCCAATGAGCTACATTATTGCCGTTCTAAAAGCCCAAACTGAAATCAAAACCTACCGATTAAGGGACGCGACATAATCATTTAGCTAAACAACACGACATGTTACGCTTTAGTTCTAAATCTAGTTGTTTAAGATAAGTATTAAGAAAAATATGAACCCAAGTTTTGTGTTTGCTATTTCTTTCAGTAGTTCCGACCGCCAATGACAAGTAAATGGGATAAGTAGCTCAGTGGACTACGCGTTCGGCGTTTGAATCTAACAGTGCTGGATTCGAGTTTCACAGTTAATATTAACAAGGATGCTTGTATACCCAAGTGGCGAGTCGCAGTTAAGACGGAACGCGCGTACTGGATTCCGCAGCTAGCCAAAATCTATTTCTCCCATAAAAACTTGAGAAAAGTGGATATATCAAAGCGATTTTCTCAGAAGGAACACATGATAATCAAAAATTCAGTAAACAATATCAATGATTGAGTAATCTAAACCTGTTTTAATAATTATAAGTCGATGGATGCTTTGTCAGACTTTAGGACGCACATAACTAAGTGGTGCTGTTACACACTTTGTCTCTTTACTATTTTGAATTCTGCATAAGCTTCCTGATATATAACACTTATTATTCAGTGAACAACTGTATCATGAACCTAATAACAAATACATATTTTTTATTGTCACCAAAAGGAATAGCTTTAAAGTGAACACGATAAAAATGGAGTTCCAACAAATTATTCAACTTCGATGACACACAAATAAGAACATCTATCCCAGGTGAAAATAATCTTGTGTAATCTAAAAGATTTTCATTAATTTTATTTAGAAAAGCAGTACTCTATCATAAAAAAGGATATGAAAAGTTTGATATACATGTACGTAATTATTTACAAACAGGTTTTTCTTGATGTAGAACGAAATGATTGTGCAATAAATACTTTAAGAAATATGATATGCATGTGTTTATTAAGCATTTGTTATGAAAGTTTTCGATTACCGCTTATTTGATATTTACGTGTTGATTCAGCATTTGTTGAATGCTCTAACGAACCAGGTTCATCAAAACTCTCTACTTGTTGACGTGTTAACACTAAATTTACAATATCACCTGCATTACGAAGTATTCGAACAGCTTCTTCATGAGTAGCATGACTTAGGTCAATTTCATTCACCTACAAAAATAAATCATTTGAAGGGGAAAATAAAAATGAATGCAGATTATTCATTAAACAGAACACCTAACATGAAAATATTGGTTATGGTAAAAATCTAGATAGTCAAATTAAGCCATTTCTAACAGATTGATCAATACAAATTATTACTGCCACGACGTAAATGAATCATTTTTTCTCTAACTTAATTATAGGTATCTAGGAATTTCCGTTCAAATGTTTTATTAAAGATGATAGTATGAAAACTGGTGAGTATAACTTATATTTCAAATGTATTGTAAACTAGACTATACTGTAATGCTATAAACATGGTAGCCTAATAAATGAAGAAGAATTTCAGCTACTTTTTTTATTCCGCTTAAAGTAAATGGAATATATACAGTCTTGTCTACACTCAGACATTATATACTTGTCCAGTTCATAAAATAATTGCTAATATTGTAATTTATAGTGAATAAAGTAGTTTGTAATAGGCAAAAGTAGTAGGTAGGTTTTTACCGATGGAAAATTGAACAAATTAAAATGTAGTGCTTCTCTTTATGAATAATAAAAGTATATTAAATAGATTTTAAGAAATATAACACAAATATTGTTATATCCGAGCGAAGATTAAATCATGGTAAGTCCTGAGACCTATTAATGGACTAATATTATCGATATACTCTTATGGTATAACTATTCAGTAATTAGATTGTGTATATTTATATTCATCTTATCATAAGCTTCATTTTGACCTATAATTTATTATTATACAATTTACTGTTCCTAAATTATGTTCAGTTTACTAACTACCGTCTCACACGTTCACAACCACTTTTTGGCTTATTTGTGTATGAATGTTAATTCCTATTTTATGGTGTGTTGCGGTCTGTTTGGTTGATATATAAACCCAGTATGTCTGAAATAAATTATTCGTATAGTGGAGGCTGTTATTGGCATTCTGGACTCAGCTAGACGGGCTAGGCGGACAAGGGACCAATAAAGACACTAGGCTGTTCATACCGGTCAAACGTCATTGGTTTAGCACAATGTGAAGACTGTATAGTCGTATTTCGATTAGTGGATAAATCACGTGATAACTTGTCGGACATAAAGTCATAACAAATATATTTTCTAATCATAATTATAAATTCAATGATAAAATTTATATTTTCTGTTATTATTTTTAAATCATGAAGCAATCTAAATTGAAACTATTAAAAAACAAAGCAAAGAGTAAATCGTATTGAAGACTTACTTGCATTAACTGATCACCAGGCATGATACGACCATCTAAATCGGCTAACCCACCTGGACTAATACGTGTAATAAATATTCCAGTTGAAGGGAAGTTATCATTTTCAACATCTTGACCACCAGCAATACTGAATCCGAGGCCATAATTTGAATGTGGTTTACGGAGTTGGACCTAAAATTGAGAAATATATAGTTGGTTTATGGTTATGATTGTTTAATCATGTTAAAAATGAAGTACTTCTAAAAACAGAGTTTTCTGAAAGACTACGTTGATAGACTACCATAGAAATAATCCAGCCAGAATAGACAAAGTGAATCTTTTTTCAGAGGTATCTTAATAAAGTAATAACATTTGTTCGGTTTATAAAAAAATTTCAAAACTTTATTTTTCTGTAAATAACTGTAGATAGCAAAGTGGAAGTTAAATTGTTGTCGAAGATAATAAGCGATTAACTCGAAGACAGATAATTACTGATGAGGAATTACATACTAGGACGAAACGGCCGTGCAGTGCTTCCAGGTCTTCAAGGGTGGTCCAGCTAACTGTGAAAATATGACAATCTGCACAAATCCCCATACAGATAATTAATATTTGATCGATATCATGGAAAAGCACAATAAAATGTATTAACAATCCTGAATATTGTTTTACGTTGAATTATCTAGCAATTTTACGAATTTTGATTCTTTTTTTCACCATAAGTCTGTTTAAGTCAAAGTTACGAAGTATTTAATAGGGATTTCTGAACTTTTTGATGGACATCAAATACACCGAGTGAATCAGACAGGACTGGTCAAGTCACACGACGTAATTTTCAACAGCTTGAGTCAAATATCTGATCATACAAATCTTGAGCATTCATTACGTGAAAATATCAAGCTCATGTCTTAAAAAACTATTATTGGATGAATTTTGTGATCATTTTAGTCCATTTGTATTATAAGATAGTTGCCACTTTTTACACCATGACAATGAAAACTTTATACTAATGCAAAAGTCTTTCGTCTTTCATACACAACTGTGTTAGTCTAATTTCAGATGTCCGTTGGAATATTTTTTTCGCTTCATATATTCTTGATTTTATTATATCATAATATGGCTATTTTAATAAAAGTGCCCAGGACAGAGTGGGTTGGAGAATGCTGGTCGGCGGCCTATGCTCCATTAGGAGTAACAGGCGTAAGTAAGTAAGCTTTATTTCTAAATAAAATTGTTGAGTATGTTGTTTTTCAGACTGAATATTCATCAAAATATTCCTTCAAACACTGGGAAGCTGAGTTACAGCGATTATACAAATAAGAATTGTTACAGCACAGCTTACCTTTGGTGTATGAGTTCACTATAAAAAGTGTGTAAACTGTCTTATTAACTGATAATATTTTTTACAAATAACAATCTTTTCAAAGCTTTCCAACTTCAATTCCCGTTTATTAGGGTTTAACTTACGAAGATAAAAACCTTTCCAACAAAATTTATACTAAATTTTCAACTGATTGGGTTAAGTGGCTTCCTTTTCCGTACTGAGTTAGAACTAAGTAATGCATTAGCCAACCAAAAGTAAAGACAATAAAACAATAGAATATCGATTCATATAGCTATGTGTTTATGAGAAACTTACTTCGTACCATATTGGAGTTGAACCACTGTCTTCTAAATCAGACATAACTTCTGGTGATCGAAAGGATGGAGAATGTTGTACAACTGTTCTATCCGGTGTTGTTACTCCAGTATTACCAACAAATCGTCTTACAACCTTGACATAAAATTTTAGAAAAATTTTACTACTTAGTAATGAAAATTCTAAAAGAATAATTTCGGTAATGTTGGGATACTTAGACTATTTTTAAGAAAAGATCACATGGTTACAATCATTCTGTTGGTTAAACAATTCAAAACGAAAAGGTTTTCGATGATACAAAACCCTGACAAAAAGACCCACTTAATTGCAAAGTTGAAACTATCATCTGTATACACAATAATCAGCTAAGACAGTATGAATTATCAGGTGAAAAAATGTTTAATGAGAAGTGGAAAACATAAAATCACAAGTGACCATTCATTTCTGTGTATTACATCAGTCAATCAGTCGTAACGTAGAACCTAGCACGTGTGTACATCGGTTTAAGTTGCAACATTTTATCAACACAGAGAGAAATCGCGTTAATTCGTCAACCCCGACCACAACGTTTTCACCTACTTGCAAGGCTGAGTCCAAAAGAGAGTAATTCTATGTTCTAGTGGGTTTATTTTGGCCACTACTAACAGATATTTTCCAACTAAATTATATAACTTTTATCCAGGTACATGGTAATCAGGCATACGTAATGAACGTCATAACAATTTCAGTCAATCCAGATTGACTAGGTCATCGATCGATTTTCCTTCTTTACTCAGTCTCCATTTTCGAACCCAAACACTTCCTGATCGTTGGTCCCAAAATACACGAGCAATGCATAGTGCATCGTTAAACAGTATCTAAACCCTTTTCTTGACAGACGGATATTAAATATACGCCACAAGTGACACGAGTTGGCAAACACCAATCGGGCCCTCTGAACTGGTGACGAGATTTCATCAGACCCAGATCTACAAGGACTAATGAGACTCCTAAGATAAATGAAGCGGTCGGCGAACACGATTGCTTCGCTTTCTATTACAAATTCAGGAGCTGACTCAATCCAATACTGAAACAGCATTTTGCATTTGAAGGGAGAGAACCACATCTCAGTCATGCTTGAATTGTTTCTCAAGGTGGTCAGATGACTTAATTTTGTTAACACCCTCACCAAACAGAATTATGTCATCTAGGTATTCTAAGTTAACAAGTGAACCTTCTGGCAGAAGATCAAACTCTGAAGAGTCAAACGACGAGAATTTTACCTCCCAAGGGATGTTTATGAAAAGCTTTAACAAAAATGGAGAAAGAGGACAACCCTGACGAACACCACTTGAAGTAACCGATTCCGATGACAATTTGCCATTAGTTCTGATTCGACCAGCAGTGTTCCAGTAGAGAGCCTGTACAAGTTTAATATACTTATTCGGTACTCCTTTCAACAACAGACATTGCAGCAGAACCTCACAATCAACGGAGTCAAACAACGCCTTAGAGTTAAGGAATACAATCTGTTATAGCCCAAAGCCGCCAATCAGAAGCAGCGAATTATCGGTCGGACCAAGGACGCATAAAACAGGTGCGAGCAGCCTAGAGTTCTGATTGGTCCTGCTTTTCGCCTAGCTCAGCCAGTTAAGTCCAGAACACCAGTCTCAGCCTCTGCCATATGAATCATTATATTTCAAACATACTGAGTTTATATACCAATCAAACAGTCCACAACGTACCAATAAAATATGAAACAACATTTGTACAAGAATTAGCCAGATGTAGCAATGAATGAGGGAGGCAGCGACTAATTGACAGGAGATAATTCAAGAATGGAAAATCGTATAATAACAGTTTATAGGTTCAAATAAAGCTTATGATAAGAGACATGAATACGAATAGTTTAGTTAATTAACAATTATACGATAAAAATATACGTGTAGTATTGGTTTACAAATGTATCCCGAAAATTACCACTCATTATTCTTATTTTGGCATAACACAATCATAGTTCGGACGTTGTAAAGTAGCTCTATGTTCCAAAATCTACCGAAGGGTGAATATTTTGTCTATAGATCCACGTCCATGTCTAAAACAAGCCTAGTTTACTCAGGTTTGCTCTTCACGAGCTCTAGTTAGACATCGAATTATTAAACTAACATTTTAGATACTATGTTGGCAAAACTAATATCTCCGTGATTATCGTGAGAGGATCTCTGTCCTTTCTTATACACTTGTATGAAGTGATCGAGACCAGTCAGATGGGATTACGTTCAGTTCCCAGATTTTAACTAAGGTTTCAATTAATCTAGCTACCAAAACTGGGTTGCCATCCTTTAAATTCTCAAGGGTTAGTCCATTAAGCCCTGCTGCTCTCCATAGCTTTAGATCACTTATAGCCTTTTCGACCTCGCTAATAGTTGTAGGACTGACATCAGTTTGCCATTTAAGTGGCTTGGAGATCGTGAATAGCTGAAGGCCAGTTGCATTGTCCTTTAAAGTGTTCGGCCCATCAGTTCAGTCTCCTGGATTCAAACTGAATAATAGTGCCACCTTTTTCCAAGTTAGTTTCACTGACAGCCAAGTTGTTAATACCCGTTTCCTTGATAATTCTGAACAGATGCTTATCGAAACCTATCTCATGTGTCTTTTCTTGCGCTTCTGCCATCGCTACACACCACTCCCAACGATCATTACGTAGGCTTTTGATCAACATACATTTAGGCCGCCTCCCCTCCTCACCGTGCTCTGAGCCAAACAGGATTAATTTCTGAGTTTTTATCAGTTATGTAGATGTCACTGAAATACACTGTTTTCCTAATCTTCTCTTGCTAGTTACTAGTAGATATAATTGTTGTTTCCACAGCTTCTTGGGTATCATACCAAGCTACCTCGGGGTGAATATCATTTCCACAGTTGACTAGCTCTTTCTTTAGTTGTTTCTGAAACATTTTCTTGACTTTTTCATGAGTAAGTTGGACTATAAGAGGTTTTCTTGATGTGGCTTTTCTACATCCAGTAAGATGCAGACAAATACGTGTTTGAACTAGAGCATGATCCAAGTCCAATAATGTGTTTCAGAATGATCGACAGTATCCTATGGAGATTTAAATTGATGGCTCTGGCAATGACGTCTATTTGAGTTCACCGTTGAGTTGATCGTAAAGTTCGCTATGTCAGAAGGTATTTCTCTTTATGTTTAGAGTTTGCGTTGCTCAGAAATAGACGGTGGCATGGACATAGTTGTAACAGACGGCTGTCATTATCTGTTTGCTAAACCGCAACATCGTAGGATCTGCCTAATTGTCTTTCGGTTCGGCTTAGTATGCCTACTGGAGCACTGAAATTACCCGCCAATATTGCTACATCGGAGTGTCTAGTTTTTTTAAAAGGTTGGAAATCTTTCTATAAAATTGGTTTTTTAATTCATCCAAGCTGCAACCAGTGGGAACGTAGGCAGAGACGACAGCGTATGTTCCTATCTTTTTGAGTTCTTACCGCTTCATTTTGTCGGACAGTTCACAATCAATTGTCTATTTCAATCCAGTCAAGCAGTGTCAGTTCTGACTTTGAACTTTGTGCTACACTTACATCAATGAAGTCACGGGTAGTAGAAGTGTGGTTTCCGTGCCTTTACGATATTCATGTATTCTTTTACATAAGTATGACACTTTCAAATAATACACTTACCCCTCATTAAACGCACGGCCATTTTTGTATTTTTTAAATAAATTTTTTCATCCCTTTTGAAAAATTTTTCATCCCATTTTCCAATATTTTTCATTCCGTTTCGTCCAATTAAATGGCTAGTTTTAAGTTCGTTATAATTGGTCATTTATTTCACGAAATTGATATAAAATATCAGAACTTGACGACAGAGCACTTTTTCTTCAAATTATGGACGATAGTAACGTACAAAGTAGAGCTCTGTCGTTTCTCACGTTGTCACATTAACGGATTACGTATTTTTCAATACATTGTATCTCGTAGCATTCCAATCAATTGAAGCGTTAAAGAGCGCCATTCGAACTTACGAAAGAGCTATGTACTGCCATCATGAGGTGAGACATTCTCATTTCTATAGCGATCAGAAGCTATATATTAAACTTATGTCACCCTTTTCAATGCAAAACTAAACAACTCTTTCGTATTAAGAATTACTACTTCAGAAATAACCCAATCACAAATATTATTTCCTTGTTTCTGGGAAATTATTACTATTTTGAGATAGCGTAAAAGTTGCTTCATTTACCAACACTTTATGGTTAGAGTGATTTATACATGGCCTATTCATTATTTTATAATGATAATTTATTCATATGTTTACACAGTCATATATGCTATTTTCTAGGTCAGTGAGTGTACAAAATATACCCATTCAGAAATCCGTTTTCGTATTTGACTTATTCAATTCCGTTATTGACTAACGCGATTGAAGTCGATGATCATATACGAGGATTGACGATATGTATATCTCAATAGCAATCAGAAACGATCTCACAGGAGTCAGATCCCGGACCACTAAACAGGCCTTATGGTCGGAGACTGAAGTCTATGGGGTAAGGTGAAGTGTGGCGATTTAGGGATGATATTTTCTAACCCTATTCTTCCTTTGTGAGAAGGCAGCAAGAATGGTTGTCAGAGGAATACACCATAATTTCGTCACACTCCCCTACAGTCAGCAGTACGACTTTGCCCTCAGACATTAAGTTGCTACTTTTAGTCTCATCGTTCTCCAATCGACTGCCTGGCAAGGTAAAACCTAAACAAACATGTGCTTCAACCAATATAGCTCGGCTGAACCACTACAATAGGCAAACCCGACCAACACGTCAAGGTAGCAACTACAGCCGAGGATCCATCCGATACCCTTAATAACCTTATGAATTGGTGTGGGGTAAGTGGAGAGTGAATTGCAAACAATTTTAAAAATAGATCATTGAAAATGAACAAATACAGACCAAAAAATTATTTTCACCGGATAAAACTGATGGAAGAACTAGCACACCTAATAAAGCTAGAACTAGCTGGTCACTTATTGATTAAAGAGATTCAGTATTTCGTGGATTTAAGAAATATACTAACTAAAAGTATAGAAAAAACGCCTTAGGTGGAACATATTAGAACCTGTATAAATTAAACGTTTTTCATCTTATATATTTGTACCTGTTTTTCTTTTTATTTTTAATACAATTGAAAATATAGTTAGAAAATGTTAGAGTTAATCAAGGAAAACTTACTAAATGTAGTTGATTACCAGCTTGTCTTAGTGTTTTCACTGCTTCCATATTTGTAACATGCTCTAAACTGATGTCATTGACACTAAGGATTTGATCATCAACCCTTTAAAAAAGAACCAGTGCGTGAAAAATGACTCAAGGTTTATTTTAAGGTTTAGTATTAGTCAAGTAAAAGTATCCTACATGATCACGACAACTTATTAAATCTGTAAATTGCTGTTTGAGTTCACTGTTTATTCATCCGCCTTTTTGTACCACACTATACTACGTATACTTCATCAGTAGGTCGAGTATATTTATTTATATACATATTCATTTGTCGTTACACAATATTAATCCTAGCCATTTTTGCTCTTATTTCAATGACTTAGTTGAATCATGTACCAGTATCGGAATTTTCACCCCTCCTTTCATCTTCTAGATTTTCTATTATCACATTACTCTTGAGAACTTAACATATTTTTGACGACTTACTAATTTTTGTGATACTAGCTTACGCCTGTTGCCTCTCGTGGAGGAGCATAGACAATCCATCAGCAATCTCCATCCAACGCTCTCCTGGGTAATCCCTTCCGGTTACTATTAATCCTTTTCATACCTGCTCCCAATTCTCGGTGCAGCGTGTTCTTTGGTCTTCCTCTTTTCCGTTTCCCTTAGGGATTTCAAGTTAGCGCTTACCTGGTGATTTCCTCAATGTGTCCCATCCATTTCCAGCGTCTTTTTTGTGATAGGATTGTAATAAGTTTTAGTTTATTTTTGTTAGTAACTGGTGTTTTTCTGTTAAAGTATTGCCTGGCGTTGATTTTTGATTTCAATACATGTAAATTTATTCTTGTTCATCAGTGTGTAGCACGCTTCTTCTCTATAGCTGTACTTTAAATGGGATAATTGGTACTTAGACGCCTCACTATTGGATTTTGCCGAATTTATAGTTTTAACGTTGATTTCTGATTATAGTATGGGACTTTCAGATAACTTTCGCCTTCCGGTTTTGTAAGCTTTACGTGTGATTTCTTTGATGAATTCGAATCCTAGAACAAATTCTATCACTGCAGTATCACAAACTCAGAAGTATCCAGTCGTATAATAAAGCCTTTGGTTACTTATGCTGATGTTAATATATACAGGAAAGAATTTTCAAAAACTGCAGAACATACACTGTCCACCCTTGTTCACTACGATAAAGTCCCGAACGAGAGAAGTAGACATTTGATTTAAGAAGTTTCCACAGAATTTATTGGGAAATGAGTGGTCTTAACAAATTTTAAAAGTAATTTATGCGGCAATAAGAATTATATTATCATATTCTTTAGTATTCGCTAAACCTGTACAAAAATTTCATCACTTATTTACGCCTGTTTTATCCTCGTGGAGGAGCATAGGCTGCCCAGCAGGATTCTCCATCGAACGCAAATTATATTAAGATTATTCTAAATATTACGACAAATAAGAAGTTGATTTTTTTTATCCAATAAGTGTTGATGACCTTTACTGAACTCTATGGTAAGTCCTAAGCTATTAGGATTTAAAAAACGACGGAAATGAATGAACTTAATCTAAGAATACCCTATTTCCAATGAATAGTTCAGCAAGACGACTATTCTATCCTGTTACGAAAATTCGACTTTAAATACGGTTGACGTTTACCTCAAATTTTTACAGTGACTTTCATAGGTAAGTTTATAATTTGTGCTAACTTAAAAGAATATGTAAAATGGCTACTATTTTGTAAGTATCCATATCTTCAAGTAGTCTCTTTATCATCAATGAACGATAAAAGGCGATCAAATTGGAGCTACTAAGTTTAAAGCAATAAAAATTTCACAATGAAAGAAGCTGACACAATTTCAAATTAATCGGATGAACAAATTTAACAGTGCTATCACAGAGAGCTAAGTTACAAATGATAATCGGGAAATCAATATGCTGAAGTGTACCAATTGTTGTAAAAACAAATCTTATCTCTGAAGAAAAAGATTCGAACAGCATGGTGTAATGTCAAATATATGTGGCTAAAATTTTATGATTTTATGATCTGAACGAAGAAATATTTCTTTCCGATTAGCTAATATACAATTTTATATTTGAATGTGAAATCAATATTAATTAAGGTTTGTGAGTAAATTAATATAATAATAATAGTAACAATAAAAACAGAACAGGATGCAAACAGTTTGGTTACTGGAACTAATTACATAGGTATGAAAATAAAAAAAGTTTCAAGTGTAAGCTTAGGTTCGGAATCAGTAAATTACCTGTACTGATTATATAAGAATAAAAACTAAATGCCCCACATACACAAGGAGTTGCATTGATGCTGTCCAAACAAGCACAAAATGCATTTATAGGATGGGAATCTCATGGACCAAAGATCATCAAAGCCTCCTTCAAAACAAAGAAAGAGGGCATTTCAATGAACGTCATCCAATGCTATCCGCCTACCAACGACTACAATGAAGACGCTAAAAATCAATTCTACAATAGGCTGCAGTCAATAATCGAGAAGTGCACAACAAAGGATCTGACCATTCTGATGGGAGACCTCAATGCCAAGGTTGGAATGGACAACAGCGGATATGAAGACATCATCGGATGACACGGACTGGGAGAAAGGAACGAAAATGGTGAGATATTTGCAAACCTATGTGCCTTCAATGAACTGGTCATAGGCGGCACTATATTCTCACGCAAACGCATACACAAAACCACATGGACTCCACCGGATCACTCTACACAAAACCAAATCGACCACATTTGCATCAACAAAACGTTCAGGAGGACTATAGAGGACGTGAGAACCAAGAGAGGAGCTGATATAGCATCAGATCATCACTTGCTGGTCGCCAAGATGAAAGTGAAACTCAAGAAGCACTGGACAACGGGGCGGACAATATCACAAAAGTTCAATACGGCCTTTCTTCAGGATACTGACAAACTCAACAAATTCAAGATAGCTCTCAGCAACAAGTTCCAGGCCTTTCATGATCTACTCACAGACCCTCCAATCGATGTTGGCACACCGACAATTGAAGAGGTAAGCATGGCTATCAGGCAAATCGAGAGTGGCAAAGCAGCAGGATTAGACAACATTCCAGCAGAGGCATCAAAAGCAGACGTAGCGGTAACTGCAAGGATACTCCACACTCTCTTCAATAAGATTTGGGATGAGGAACAAGTACCAACAGACTGGAAAGAAGGACAACTGATCAAAATAACAATGAAAGGCGATCTCACCAACTGTGATAACTATAGGGGCATCACTCTTCTCTCAATACCAGGAAAGGTCTACAACAAGGTGTTGTCAAACAGAATGAAGGGCTGCGTAGTCGACCAACTTCGAGACCAACAGGCTGGATTCCGTAAGCATCGATCGTGTACAGACCAAATCACAACACTACGGATCATTGTGGAACAATCAATCGGATGGATCTCATCACTCTACATCAACTTCATTGACTACGAGAAAGCATTTGACAGCGTGGACAGAACGACACTATGGAAGCTTCTTCGACACTGTGGTGTGCCTCAGAAGACAGTCAATATCATACAGAATTCCTATAATGGATTAAACTGCAAAATCGTGCATGGAGGACAGTTGACAGACTCGTTCGAAGTAAAGACTGGTGTCAGGCAAGTTTGCTTACTCTCACCTTTTCTCTTTCTCCTGGTGATCGACTGGATCATGAAGACTTCAACATCTGAAGGGAAGCACGGGATAAAATGGACATCTAGGATGCAGTTGGATGATCTAGACTTCGCAGATGATCTGGCCCTTCTATCCCAAACGCAACAACAAATGCAGGAGAAGACGAACAGTGTAGCAGCAGTCTCAGCGACACTAGGTCTCAACATACACAAAGAGAAAAGTAAGATTCTCCGATACAACACAGCATGAAATAATCCAATCACACTTGACAGAAATGCTATGGAGGATGTAAAAACCTTTACATATCTGGGCAGCATCATTGATGAACACGGTGGATCTGATGCAGATGTGAAAGCGCGGATCGGAAAAGCAAGAGCAGCATATTTACAACTGAACAACATCTGGAACTCAAAACAAATGTCAACCAACACCAAGGTCAGAAATTTCAATACAAATATCAAGACACTTATACTGTCTACTGAGGCGGGAACCTGGAGAACTACGAAATCCGTCATCCAGAAGATACAAGTGCTTAATAACAGTTGTCTACGCAAAATACTTCGGATCCGGTGGCCAGACACGATCAGCAACAACCTATTGTGGGGGAGAACAAACTAGATCCCAGTGGAGGAAGAAATTAGGAAGAAGCGCTGGAAGTGGATAGGACACACATTAAGGAAAGAGCCGAACTGCGTCACAACGCAAGCCCTCACATGGAATCGTGAAGGCCAAAGGAAAAGAGGAAGACCAAAGAACACATTACGCCGGGAAATGGAGATAGACATGAGAAAAATGAATAAGAATTGGACAGGACTGGAAAGGAAGGCCCAAGACAGAGTGGGTTGGAGAATGCTGGTCGTCGGCCTATGCTCCATTGGGATTAACAGGCATAAGTAAGTAAGTAAGTTTCTGAAATTAATTACAATCAAAATAACTATGAAGGAAACAAATAAATGTAACAGAGAGTTTGGATTAATAGTTTTTCAATTATTGAAAACAATCACACAGCAATAAAAATAAAAGGATAACCTTGAAGTTCGTTAGATGTTATGAGAAGAAGGACATTACAAAATTATTGTGTGCAACGATTATGCTCATTCAGGTGAATTCCTATGTCCTCCACTGCATGTGGGTGCTAATATTCGGAAAATTACAGTATTCTTTCTCCTTATTTATATTAAAAAACAGAAAGCAGTGTAACTACGACCGATAGTCACCGGAAAACATATTAGTTGTTATTACATTTGTAGTAAAGAATATAAGAAGTTATTTATTGGAACAAAGCTGAAACATATAGTGTACATTTTTTAAAGAAAGGGATCGCATTTTTTAAAATTATACTGCTTTTTACTAAGTCAAAACCTTATGACAAAACTATCATGCCACTAAAAGACTTAATAAATCTAGAAAAAATACTTACGGAAAATAAAATTATTTTACCTTAGTTTACCATCTCGATCCGCGCATCCGTTGGGAGCTATTCTCGTGACATAAATCCCATGATCCAAGTCGGTAATAGGATTATCAATTCCTCCGGCAATACTAAAACCAAATCCACCTACTGCGGCTGAATCACGTTTAAGTATAATATCCAGATATTCCCATTCCCCTTTCATTGAAATACGATCTACGAATACATAGTAAAATTAAGAGATCGATTCTCACCACACAAAAAGTACAGTTTTCACGACGATACACAGACCAGAAACTTTGGAATTATGTACACAGTGGTAACCATTTGGCAAGTGAAACATCAATATGTTCCACGGTACAGCGGGAATCATTGTAATATGGTCAATAAACTGTGCTAAGTCACTACGGCGATTCACACTTTTGAGCGATGGATAGGCCACTATGTACGTTGACACCAAAAATAATCAAAAGTATACACCGTTTGGCCTAAATACTAGGTTTAAACGCTTAGTTACGTTTATTCTTTAGCTCTATTTAACAACTATTTAAATAGGTCAATGTAATTATACGTCAAGAGAATATTACAACATTTAACAGATGACATGGTAAGTAGTAGGTTTTTACTGAAAAACGAAATCCGATTATTGTTTATTTATGTGAATATGTTTAGACGTAAGCGCTGATTCAATCAGAATTTTGAGGGGCTCAGTTGTATTTCCACATTTATTTTGTTCAAGAATCCTCTTCAATGTCTACTAGAAGTCAGTTTTACGAAACTTTCAAAAACTGTTTCAAGTCGATGATGATTCGAAATCTTATTATCCATCACATCTTAAGCAAATAATGAAATACGAATGGTTTATTTTCTGATTTCGATATGGTTTGAATAAAATTTAGTTGAAAGTTAATTATAACAGAGAATTGGAACTTTTCCTTACAAATATTTACGTGGCTTGTTGGTCGTTAGGATGAAATGTTAAAAAAAGACAAGTACAATACTGTGTAGTATATGATAACCAAAAAAGATCATCAAGAAACCCTTTAACATAGTTTTATTCTTATTGATATACAATAGCAAAGTATTTTCATAATTAAGTGGGAGTGAATCTATCTCTAAAACTTTAATCAGAAATAAAACGGTTGAAGTGTTTGAGCAAAGTTTAAGGACATAAATGGATATGTAAAAAAGTATGGGTTTATTCAGGTCTAAAAATCTACTGCACTCTGGTAGTTATCAGTGTAACTAGAACTTTGATTCCTGACTTCATTGAAGATTATCTCCAACAATATAATACTGAATTCAATGTACACCTATTACATGCTATTTATATGATGATAAAATGTATATATTTTTAGTAAAAATTTTTAATTAATATTATGAACTGAAGCTTGAAATTAATTCGTAACAAGTAAAAGAGATTTTCAAGGATTAACATGAACAACTTGTGTGCAATGATATTGGTTTCTATATTTCAATATTAAGTGAGATCAGTAGACTTTGATAACTTAAATCTTATTTTGAATTGAGAAGCAATATAAAGGTAAGTTTCAAATAAAGATAGAACACGAAGGTTTCTGGGTTGTGGATTGATTTCACTTTACAAGAAAAATCCTTTTAGTTTTCATTCAATTGATGAAAGAAATATGGTTGCGGTAGATTAGGAAAATTCTATTATTTTAACTGCTGAACTACTGTTCATTAACTATATTTTATAAATAACAAACATTTTGACGTCATCTTGACATATGTACTGATTACATTTTGAATCAAAGGCCATGCCTTGTAAAAGTCTTTATGTTTAGTATTTCCACACTTTACCAATAACATTCGTGTCCGAGATTATAGTTATGTGACGATATAAATTTTGAAGCATTATTATGTTTCACAAATAAACGAAGACCGTAAATACATGGTCAAATACGACGATTATTTTGTTCAATACGATGGAATTCACAGTTGATACTTTCTATGGATTTTTCTCAAACTTAGTTTAGTTGCTAATTACAAAGCATCCTTAGCTTTTTATCAACTATTTTCCGGTGATTTATTCGGTTAGTAAACAAAATTCATTTCACACTTTTATTATTTGGAATACACTGCAAACGAGACGTTATTTGGTCACTAAGGAATTTGGGGGCTCCATACCGGGGCACTTGGAGGCCTAAAATACTATAAATACTCCCAAAAGGCCCTGGTATGGTCGAGAGTGGGGAGAGTCCGCTCTTCCTCTCGAAATGCTCTCACATGGCCACGCATATACAGCCTCTTCCAGAGAAGTCCTACTCACTGCCTTCTAGCGGCATTACTGTTGTTTACGAAAATGAAAGGACGAAAAGCGAATATCCGGCGCTCTAACCGGATCCCAAACCAATGGTGCACATGGGCTCCAGTATCCTGAGGGAACAAATGGCGTATGAACCAATCGTTGGTCACCGACTACCATGGGACTGCATCTCCTCACGATGCTCCACTGCCTTGTGGGTCAGACCTTTAGGTCAAAGGTTCGGGGTGTGACCTCCTAAGAAAACCACCTGCTTTGGTCTGGGCACTCGGGCAGTATCACAGCCCACACACAAATAAAATGAAAATGACGATATTTACTGAAAATTCTATTCACGCTTCGATTAACAGTCAAACCATTCACATTATTATTACTATTTACAACGTCACTTATTCACTCTCTTTTATTCCTACTTTGTGTATCCTTATTTTGCGACTTATACAGCAGCACCCTCATGGTGGAAACTCGGTTCTATCTAAACGTTCTCGAGTCACTGCCTGGTTGAAAATTGTATGCTACCACCAAATACGAATACTGAAGCAGTTTTTCTGAAACCACGTGCGCCATTCAAACTGGCTGCCTTCAACGTTCGCACACTTATGCAGGTCGGAAAACAGATAGAGCTGGCTATGTCTTTGGAAAGTCTTAATATCGACGTTTGTTGTCTATCCGAGACCCGTATTGAAGACTCTGGTGAAGTACTACAAATTCGCTCTTCATCTGTCGCTTCAAAAAGCTTGTTTTATGTGCGCTTATCCGGGGACCCTGTGGCATCTTCGTCTGGTCTTGCTGGCGTTGGTGTCACACTAAGCGCTAGAGCTGAGGCAGCACTAATCGATTGGATCCCCATTAACAGTCGGTTATGTGCTGTTAGATTAGAAAGTTCCATCAAAGTGAGAAGAAATCGGCGTGAGAAACGACGTCTTTTCGTCATCTCCGCCTGTGCCCCGACAGATTACAACCCAGCTGCAATCAAGTATGAATTCTACCACCAGTTAACTGTTCTTCTCCAGAAAGTGCGTTCGACAGATATTGTAGTAATAGCCGGAGACTTGAATGCTCAGGTCGGGCGTTTAGGCACAGAAGGGGATCGTTTAGGTGGCTGATGAGGACTTGTTGGTCGCCGGACAGATAACGGGGACCGTCTACTGCAACTGTGCACAGACCACAACCTGTTTCTGGTTAGCACTAACTTTCGGCACAGTCATCGCCGATGTGACGGGATGCCAATCACTTACATCCATTGACGTCTTGGACGGTGGGCAGAATTCTTCGAAGGACAGTTCAGCTGGCCTTCTACTCCGGCAACATCGGTCAGACTGTCCTGCCCTCCATGGCCGGTGACGACTGATCCACCAAATGAGGCGGAAGTCCGCAAGGAACTACAACTCTTGAAGCGTTACAAATCACCTGGCCCAGATGACTTACCTCTGGCTCTTTTTAAAGATGGTGGTGACATTCTGGCTAAGGAACTGACGACGTTGTTTACAAAAGTCTGGAAACCAGAGGGTGTATCAACGTCATGGAATGAGTCGATAGTTGTCCCTATCTTTAAAAAGGGTTCAAGTCGTTCCTGTAACAACTATCGGGGGATAAGTCTACTTCCGATTGCGTCCAAGCTATTGGCTTCCATCATACTTCGTAGGTTGTTCAAAACCCGAGAACGATTGACTCGCGAGGAGCAGGCTGGGTTTAGTTCTGGTCGAGGATGTATTGATCATATCTTCACCCTCCGCCAAATGTTAGAACACCGTCATACTTATCAAAGGCCAACAATCGTAGTGTTTCTTGACATCAGAGCTGCCTTCGATTCGTTGGATAGGACTGTTTTCTGGGATTGTCTCTTGAAGAAGGGTGTGCCTGAGAAGTTTATTAACATCTTGAAAGCCCTATATACAAACACCTCAGGCAGAGTGAGGGCATACAACCACCTCTCTCCATTGTTCCATTCGAGTAGTGGGGTTAGGCAGGGTTGCCCAATCTCACAATTCCTCTTCAACTTCGACATCGATGACATTCTGGAAACAGCTCTGATGGTTGTAAATAGTGTCGGTGTGGATCTGTTGCCTGGAGAAAGACTTCTCGACCTTGAGTATGCGGACGATATTGTCTTACTGTGCGATAATGCCCAAGGCATGCAATTCGCACTTAATCAGTTGGCAATCAGTGTCCGTAAGTATGGTATGTGTTTTGCTCCTTCGAAATGCAAAGTACTTCTACAAGACTGGCAGGATCGTAATCCTGTACTCACCCTGGATGGTGAGCACATAGAAGTAGTCGAGAAGTTCGTGTGTCTAGGTAGCTGCATAAGTGCTGGTGGGGATGTGTGTGATGAGATCAATGGACGTATAGTGAAAGCCAGAGCGGCTTATGCCAATCTGGGCCATCTTTGGCGCCTTCGTGATGTTAGTCTGGCTGTAAAAGGTTGGATCTACAACGCGTCGGTGAGAGCAGTTTTGCTCTATGCTTGTGAAACCTGGCCTCTCCGAGTTGAGGACGTTAGACGACTCTCTGTGTTCGATCATCGCCGTCTCCGAAGGATTGCTGACATTCAGTGGCAACACCATGTCAGTAATGCAGAGGCTCGGCATCGTGTGTTCGGGCACAGAGATGATAATCCAATTGGTGTCACCATCTTGAAACACCGACTTCGGTGGCTTGGACATGTTCTCCGAATGTCGTCCCAGAGAATTCCACGTCGTGCATTATTTGCCGACTCTGGGACTGGTTGGAAGAAGCGGAGAGGTGGTCATTGTATGACATGGTGTCGTGGCATGAAAGAAAGCTGCAGAGGTCTGGCTTGTGTTGGTCCTTCACGACTCCCTGGTTGGGGTCTGAGAGATGGTGCTACACAGTGGCTAGAGACGTTATCAGATATGGCTCAGAATAGAAGCCAGTGGCGATCCTGCTGTAACCTTCTTTTACTTTCTTCATAAAAAGTGGATGTAACGTCCTTAACTGAAAGATTTCTTCTTGTTGTACTTTTCCGTTTCTCTCATTATTACTATTATTATTACACTACCTTACACTAATCTGTTCGTTATTGTTCTTTTTTACGCTCCTTGCCTTTTTTTCTTCGAATTCTCATTGTTTTGTGTGGCGCATATATATTTGGTGCCCTCTTGTACCAATATTTATGTGTTCAAATAATAATTATAAAATACTAAGAAATTGAAATTTTCTATGTCCAAATGTATTAGAATGAATTAGGCCTAATTTTCGAAGTTAAGCTGTAGAAAAGGTAACTCACTCTGATATATTACCAAATACATGAGTGTCGTTAATAAAATTGAATAATTCTTGATACAGCTCTTGTAAAAGTAATTAATTCTAATCCTAAACTTTGTCGAGAAATCCAATGTTTCATATCACATTTGAATGCTATAAGTTAAGTATCAAGAATGTCTTAGGTCATATGATCGATACTATGCGATATTATTACGTTACCTTTAAGATAACAAACAACGTGGGACAGACAAACAAGTATCGATTTTTATTGTTCAGTACTATAGAACAAATATCTGTTTAGTTTAGTAACAATCCGTAAGGATTTTACCGATCAGACGGTAGATTCAGTAGTAAATGCTTTTAGGTAGCAGGGTTTATCAGCCACTTGATATAAATCTCATATTGTTACATCAAACACGTGATGAATAGTTTTATTGATTGAAACTTTTAACTGCAGAACTAAGCAAAATTAATAAATTTTAATTCACTGTTCAATTAGTGCGAATATAGAGATATTTATGCACTTAAACTTGAAGTTTAAAGACGAAAAGAATTTTTATATAAAGGACAGCAGTGAAACCATCTAAATTATTTCTACGTTGTTTAATCAGCAATAGGACACAACAAACTCAGAAGTAAAAGAATACTAGAAGCTTTTTTGTCAGTCAGTCATCTACAACGTAGGACCAGGCACATATATGCATCGGTCCAAATTGCTATACCTCATTAGCATGACAAGGTGAAGACCAAATTTATAGAAGCAGTTACTTCAATGGTAGTCATATGTAAAAACGACTGCAAATAAGGATGAAAACTTTTTAAAGAAAAAGTTACTTTTCAACTTGCCCGTGGAACAGATATATGAAAAGCATCAGTTACTGAATAGAAGTTTTGGTTTTGAAGGGAGGTCAACTTCACAAACTTAATCAAGCGTTTATGTCCAGTAGTGAGCGATATACAATAAGATCGTAGCTAATGTTCAGTTAGTATAACTTGTCTTTTGCCTTCTAACTGTTATGCAGTGATATCATCCTTTGGTTATGTAATCATAATCCCCAATTTATTTTCTAAGCACTTTCGTAAACGTGAAAATCTAAGAGAACATTCCACTTTTTTCACTATAAATTAGTAAATATGACCTGAACATCTAGAAACCTCTGAAGTGTGGCATATATGACACTTTCAAAAGATTCATACGCTAAAAGGGTTCTTATAAGTGCAGTTTACCATACCAGTTACTACGAATTTAAATTATTTATTTGTGAGACAGATTGTATAAGTTTTTGAAAAATGTTTTTAATCTGTCTCTAACTTCACTAACCTACCAGGGCTCAGAGGCTTTGGCAGTGACTGATTACCAGAAGAAATATTTGATCCACTGTGATAAAAATTCTGGAAAACAAGATATGAAGTTAAGAACATTATTAGTAGTAATAATCAAGTAACAGGTAGACACAAACACCGTCAACTACTGATTTTTCTTAGGATAGAATCATCTTGGTAGTTCATTGTTAACCGAAAAATAACAGTTCTTATATACATTTATTTGAAATTCATGCGTTAAACTACTTAAATTAAATAAAGGTCAGGCTTTAATAAAATAGGCAGACTTCTATTTACTAAAGATGAGTATTTTAGAAAAGATCGTATGTTACTAAGGTTTTTATATGTGGTCTATAGATTTCCTACAACTTGGTTAATATTCTGACGATTGCTAATGAGAATTCTAAATCAATTATTTTTTATAAATGTGGGCCAAAAGCTAGGAAAAACACTTTTCCTTGCCATTTTTATGTTTAACTTTCTCCACATCCAGGCTTTTGTTAATGAGAACGAATACGGTAATATTAACAAACCATCCTGTGTTAAAAGTCGAAACTTGAGGAAATCTGTCTATCCTTCACAGGCGTGTTTACTTATTCGTGTTAAAGCATACAGTGAGCTCATGTTTCAATTATTAATTATAAAATCATAATTTTACCAAAGAATAAATAACATCAAAGCTAAAATATGCCTTAGTAGATAATTATTAAAACTTTCGCCACATTTGTTTATGGATTGACTAAAGTTAAGATTAAAAAGGATTGATTTAGATAGAGCTTTTATAACGGGCAACAAATTAAATCACTTAAGATACATTTTTATTTAGCCAAAAAAATGCAAAAAGTCAACTTTTTTGAACAAAAATAACAATAAAGTGCTTTAAACTTGGGAACTTATTAAAGATGAAATTAAAGTTAACGCTTGGAGTCGAAATGGTCTATTATAGAGAAAGAAACACTTATATTTTCGTCACTGACGTACAGGCTTTAAGTTTAGTCTAAATTTTCTATAGGGGTGGATATATGAAACTTTAGGAGGATTTCAAAGATCTTACATTTATCCCTAAATTAAAAAATATATTCATGGTGCATCGTTTGAATCAATCTATTATCTATGCTTAGATACATCTAGACTTGAGGAAATCTGCTTTCACAAATCAGGTATTTCCTAGATTGCAGGAAACTCAACGTATTGAGGTGATTTCAAGCTATCTGTTGAAAACAACTGTTGAGTTTTTAAGGACTCGTTTCTAAACCTTTGTTATTTCCAATATGTTTAAACAAATACCCTAGTCATATAACATACTTAGTCCTACAACCATATGAACATAATGTTAAGGTATGAAGGATGGCATTCATTTACAATATTTGAACTGAATACTCTGTCACCTAGCTGATGTTATTTGAAAATTGCAGTAAGAGACCAACAGAAGTGTGACGGTTATCTCTATTCTTAGTTCGTGAATCGTTGTACACAAACAAATGACTTCAACACGCTTTTTATGATGAGTAAGGTTCTCAACATACTATATGTAAGTGCATTTACAGAGACATAAACTAGACTTGCTTACAGATAAGGTGCTACAAGGATACACCCAACGTTTGCTTTATAAAATGGTGTAAACTACCTAGAATTTGTTTATGAACTGCAGAGTCTGTTTCAAAATCCCTCAAGATACAGTAACAAATAAGGTTAATTCGCATTTCATATTACACGAATACATTTGATTTTACCTAACTCAAGTCTCTAAACCACAAATAAAGATTGTAAGTTTTCTTGTATTCTCACTTTTACGCGATTTAGTTACAGAACCGTCCAGCGGATACAAAGTAGACAGGCCCAAAGTAAATCACCTGAAAGACGAACACTAGTTTTGGAATTAAAAATAAGGAGAATGATCGTTTGCCATTCTGATGCCAGGAAGTAGGAACATGGTGTAAAGAATACTATACTTTGCCAAGTATTGATAGTTGTGGGTGAAAATAAAACTATTCAAAGTTATAAGCGTCTAATTAATCGAAATAAGGAAGTTTTTCATCTAAAACGCAGTGGCTCTATACCCGGGTATAGAGCAAACAATGCCACCTTTACTGAATGCATTCTACCTGAAACCCCAGATCATACTTCGTCTCCTGCATTTTGATAAGACAGGAGCTTATATATATATATATATATATATATATATGACACGAAATATTTGACAAGGCTCAAACTAGAAAAAGCACTATTATAAAAAATGTTAAGATCAAATAATAACGTTCTTTAAACCAAACGTTAATCCAAAGTTTCTTCCCTATATCAATACGGTACATAAACAGGGTTACATATACTCACAACTGAATCTGATGCTTGTTCACTCGTAAATTCTTTATTGTTTCCTGTTAAAGTAACTTCGTAAACCTCCAGAACATCTAGCAAAAACATTCAGAATAAGGAAAGTTTACCCATTAGTGATGAAAATAATTGACTTTCCAATGTGTTTATTAATTTATCAACAGCGTTTCGAAAGGACCTGTCGGTTTTTTCATCTAACTGACGTTTGTATTTCGTTAAGATATGAAGAGCACGACTACAATCTGAGGCATAAATGAGAAACAAACGAATCTTAATAACACTACCTTTCCGGACTGGCATTTTAACCTTCCTCGGTATATAATCCAAACAACTAATCAGATAAATGATGCATACTAACAACTCATTTTCAACAGCGGAAATGAGAAAACCTCGTACAATGGTTTATATTCTTGTTTATGATTGAGTATATTTGTACTAATACCTTTATTCGTCTTAGTAAGTGGCTGACATTCTCTTGTGAACTCGAAGTGGTTTCAAATGTTTCTGGACAGAATAGAAGAATCTTTCGCTTAACGGGCCATCGTATCTGGTACTAGTGGATCTCTAATGCTTCGATGTGAGAACCCAGATATATTATACGATAAAAGAGAACTAAATTAGTAGATTATGACGTGATACTGTCCTTAGTCCCTTTGAATATGTCACGTTGTCTGTCAAATGACTCCTGGGTAGTCACCTGTACTACATCAGCCGTTGGCGAAATCCAGAATTCAACTACTCGTAAAAAGTAGAAGGTACGCCTACAGTCCGTTTTGCTTTGTTGTGTCTCCAGTTTCAAGGTGTTACCCCTAAGGCTTGTGTTGAGGCTAAGCTTACGTAGGTGCCGTAGCGACAAATAAATGCCCGAAAACAGTAATTCTGTAAGCCTCCAACATTTGAGACTGACAGTATTAGTTTATGTGGACTCATCTAGCTGAAGGTGCTCGGTCACGCATCCGCACCAGGTTACGAGTGGGTACACTGTGCTATTCATCTCCAACAACCGCTAGTAAGGTTAGAATAATCACTTTCCGAAGTGTCGATGGTCTATCACATATACCTTTGAATATTTTCGCTTCTGACCTCTGATTTCATTGACTTGGTACATTACGATTATAGGTGTTACTGGTTAAGACGTCAAACTCTGAGTACTTGTGGCAGCTTTAGTGCTTAAGGGAATGCCTAGATGTGTTTGGGATTCAGTAAGTCATTTGAAGGTCAACTCTAAGACGTCTGTATTTCGATAGGTAAGGGTTCAGTGATTGGAGTTGCTCTTCATAAGGCTTGTATCTGAGTCCTCAAACTGATTTCATGGCTCCCTTTTAAAACACGTTTGGAGTGAATGAGTAAACATTATATTTCCATATTCAAAATGAGTTAGAACAAAACTGTCAAAGATTAAGTGGAACATTCTTCCAAACTGGCCAAAAATGCACCACAACGGTATCAGTAAAAGGTTTTCTCGAGAGGTATTTTTGCCGCAGTTAGCGTAAGAAATCAAATCATAGGGCACCAACACTCTCAGATCCTCTTTCAACTTGAGATTTCTTTAGAGGCGAGTCACCTAAGTTGTATTCATAGACTGCAACATGTCTAGGATGGACAACTTTAAAATTTGAAATGCTGAAAGTAAGCCTGTTGTTGCCCCCTGAACTCGTAAGTCGAGTCAGATCCCTCTGAAGTGCCGGCTTATCATTTTGGTTGCAAACTTCCTTCCAGAGATTCATATCATTAACAAAAAGTAATGAACCAGATAATTCCTGTTGTGGAAATTTGTTTATATACATTAAAAAAGAAGGGAAGGTGGAAATAAACTCCGGGGGCCCCCATTAGTCTATTTTATAGCCTGATAGAAGACTAGATTAAACCTGACCTTAAAAATTCTCTTATTTAGATGGGAAGTAGGTCCACCAATCGATGGTGATTTTACACCTAATCGTTTGGGATTATTGATAAGAGATATGTGATTGACCCCATTAAAAGCTTTGGCAGGTCAGTGTTTATGTCGGCAACCTTCCCCTTGCGTTCATGGATGGTTATCCATCTGTCCACCGCGGTCAGCGGGTTGGTTATGAAAGAGCGGTCTTTTCTGAAATCGGAGAGAAATGAACTTTGTGGATAGTGAGTAGTCTAGTAGACAGTCGCATATCGGGGACCCTATAATATTTGGGGTTAGTGAGAGACGCGCTACCGGCATGTAGTATGAAGGTTCACTGTGTCAACATCCTTTAAATATTGGTGTGATGAGAGCCAGACTCCAATTTTCTGGCAATGTGCCAGAAAATGTGCCACATTCTAACGAATGTGAGAACATCACACTAAACGGTGTTTTCGAGATTGAAGCTGCTTCCCTCCCTGCCTCCCTCCATATCCGGGTCTATAGAAGTGTCATTGTTTTAGTGCTGTAGTTTCCGATACACCAAGCCAACGCTCAGGTTCACTTTTAAGAGTCCAGTGCAGTTACAAGTCAAGCTTTCATCACTATAGTTTGTGTGTGTCGGTTGAAATGTCCGAGAGTACTGCTCACCCAGTAGGTCGGCAACGTTACTGCCGTTGGTTAGGACATTTAAACCTAGCGAATTGGAAACGCCTGTTTTGGCCTATCGAGAAGAGGCTGTGTGACGGAATAAGCCTTGTGGATTGGAGACAAGTTTATTGATTAGCTTTATTCAGTACCTAAATCTGTCTGGTGAGACTAGAATTTATGAACGACCTCAGGTAGATGGTCTTGATGGAGTTTTGTTTTCTGAGCTGGATGGTTCGGTCGTGAAGCATTCATTGTGACTTCACTTCTACCTGAAGTTTGTTCGGAAGAACGATGAAAGCTCCACGACCAAACTATATGTTAGGATAGTCGGAAAAATATACCAATAGTTATCGTGTTAAGTCTATGGTGGCCTTGGACCTTAAATGTACATTTCCTATTGGTCGATGTTTATTTCACTTGTTAAATATTGTGTCAATGTTGTTTTCTATTTTATGGTACGATGTGGTTTGTTTGTTTGGTATATAAATAAAGTATGTCTGAAATACAATGATTCATAACTCAGAGGCTGTGACTTGTGTTCTTGACTCAACTGGCTAGGACAGACAGCGAAGCAGGGCCAATCAGGGCACTAGGTCGTCCTTACGTGTTTACGTGTCACTGTCACAGGAGTGGTCGATAAATACGCTGCTTATCATAACCTGCAGTCACCCGTTACAACACTATACAGCTCAGAAAACAAAACTCCATCAAAAAGATTAAAGTCTCCTAGAATCAGGATATGAGTGTATCCGAGACGAGTAGAGCAGGGTTATCTTTGCAGCATACGATTTTCAATCTCGGTGTCAGCAGTGGAACTCCTGCAGGTAACTCCAACTAGACACCTCGAGGTGTTAGACAACCTTATTGAGTGTCATACAGATTTATCATGGCTGATAAACTCTCTAGTGTACACTAGATGTGCTACCAAGCAAGACTGCAGACACAGAGGCAGTTCGCTCTCATTCCTGTTTTCCTGTTGTTATGAAACAAAGTCATGCCGTATATTACTAGCTTCTGGTTCGTAATTTTAGAAGAGACCCATGTTTCAGATATTCCTCTCAGATGAATATTATTAACATTAAATATTTCACACAACACATCCGTTTTATTCGGTAATCCTGTATTGTTCATATACAAGCGGTTCATACTTTCAATTTGAATATCTTAGATCTTCTCGTTTTGTTGTCTGAATGAGCCTTATGTGGATGAATTGCAACCTACCTATACAGGGATTTCTGTGTTGGGAACCCCTATCCCTTCGTTTTTCCCATGATTTTGACAGTCCACAAGCGTAATAGTCAGATCCAGTTTGCTTTTGTGTCCGATCCTGGTATCACGTGAACTATCCGGATGCATGTGGACTCCAGTTGGCAACCGTCTGTCGGCATGAAACGAGAGTTGAGGCCTGGGGAGATGTGAAGGTTATCCTCATTAGTCCTGGTCTAATATACTGGTCCTCCTTGATTGTTAACAACATTTGTTGAGTCAATATGATCTTAAGCCTCAAGATGTCCTTGAGGAATTTCCACTCCAGAATATCAGAGTCTGTGTAGTCGAGGTCCGTTTTCCCGCAAACACTTTGCACGATTATATCTATTCTGCAATACAACGGCTTGTGAGGTTCCCTGGAGATGTTCCCGATGAGTGTCTTCAGAATATGGTATATCAAGTAGTATTTCCACATCGCCGTCTGAGTTCGGCTGATGATTAGCAAGCAGAACATCTTCTATGTCGGCAGTGCTGGCAAACAGTACACGAAGTCTTGGGTGGTTTCGGTGCTTGGAGTCTTTACCCTGACTGAGCCGTGTGGCCGTCAGTGGCTCAATTTCGGGAAGTGTGAGCTTCCTGTTGAAATCTTCCCAGAGCATCCAGTAAGCAGGACAAAAGCGACAGACAATTTATAGTTTATCAAAAAGTAAAGGCGTGAACCTCAAGAGAACAAACAAATTATCAGATATTTGATACGGCTGATAAATAATGGGTCACGAAAACATCAAGAATTCCTAACCAAACTATCCATCAGACCGAAGAACTTCAATATTATACGACAGATCACTTATCATTGGACATTCTACAAGATATCATAGAGGACAAAGATTCAGGTGGTTCAAATAGTTCCGGACAGAATAGAAAAAGCTTTCGCTTAACGGGCTATCGCACCTAGTAGCACTCAACCACCAATGCCTCCATGTGGGGACCCGAATGTGTTTAACGACAAAAAAGAAAGAAGGAATATTAGTAAACATAGTGAGACACTGTCCTTAGTCCCTTTGGATATGTCAAGTTGCCTGTTAAAGGACTCCTGAAAATTTGTTTGGGCTAGCTCAGCCGTTTGAGAGATCCGGAATTCGACTATTGGTAAAGATTTAGTATACCTACAGTACATTATTCTGTTGTGTTTCCAATATCTTTGTGTTACCCCAAAGAGTTGTGTTGGGACTGAGATTTAGTAAGTATTTAATGGTGTATCCAGAAGTGTTTAGGATGTCTATATTCTGATGAGTAAAGGTTCAGTGATTGGAGGACCTTTTCATAGGACTTATATTTTATAGTCGTCGAACTGATTTCATGGCTCACTTTTGAATACGTCCCAGTGTATTTTTATTCTTTGGGAATGAGTGAGTAAATATTATGTTTTCATACTCAAAATGATTCCTATCACTGTTATTGAAGATTAGGTGGAACGTGCTTCCGTCAGATGGGCTGCAAAGGCACATGTGCACTGAAGACAAATATATGGTATTATACGGAATTACAGTGCAAATTATTTTGAAAAATTTATTCACCACTGAGCTTATCTTCCGAAATGACTAACGATATCACATTTTCCACCGTCTGAAAGGACCACAGATTGTGACACTCAATGTTTAATTTCATTGACTTTCTGCAAGTAGCAAACAAAACTTCTTATTGTTGTATAGAACCATCAAGCCTTTCAGGTATATGTTTATTATACAATTTCAACATTCGTTCAACAGAAGCCACAGCATAAACTTAGCAATAACGAAATATAAAATTCGTTTTCATTTTTGGTTATCAAGATTTCACATAGTTTCATTGACTTTTTCTGGCCGGGATACAGTTTTACTGTCGAAACCCAAAAGCATAAACATTTAGGGAGGCGATAATCCCACGAACATAGCTAGACACTTACTTATTCCTGCTTTCAATTTATACTAAGTTCGTTAGCTTGCAAAACCTGTCACGCGATAACTTAAACTTGACGTAATATGGTCTCGAATTCAAGGTAGTTTATAATTCCATGGAAAAGTAGAGCTGAAATACAGTGAGAGCTGAGGAGACCCTCAAGTATGTATCCGTGTTAGTTAATATTTAAGGCGAATACTAAAAAGTTGGAGATATTCTTGGTCGGTACATCAACAACATTTTTTTCACTAATTTATGGTAATAACACAGTGATAATTGTGCTGAACCAATGAAAATATCGATATTCACCAAAGTGGACACTCATGAAGCAGGGGGTATTGGCCTTGTGACGTCAGAAGAATATCGGCTTTCACCATGCGGCTTCATAATTTTTCTGGAAGACCTTCAACTCCCAAACTCGAGTGTAAATGGTGCAATTTGTTTATTCTAGTTAGCGTGAGGTTGGGGACCTGATGCTGAACCCTCCTTCTTCATTCGGGCTTGGAACTGGCAGTAAGCCTAGGATTGCTACAAGAGTGGTTACTCATGAAGCAAATGCTATTTGGTTTAATCTTTGATAATTACAAATTAAATGTAAACATTTGCGTCTAATGAAAAACTACTGTCTCCAGCTGAAAACATGTTATTATTGACCGTTACGCTCAAAAATAATTTTCTTAATCGCAACCAGTAACATAGAACTAATAACTGAAGCGCGGAAAACACATCAGTTCGACCTTGATCTGGGTCGGTCCTTTGGTTCAGTGGGCAGTAAGTTGATGACATCGTAAGATAATTTTTTATTAGGTACGAAATTTTTGTGTGTGTAAATCTTGATATAAAATGTTCTTTGTCTCTTGGTTTTCCGATATTTTGTGTTTTTTAAGGCACATAAATATTTATGCATTCAACAAGTACAAAGGAATCGTTAGTTCATACGAACACCATAAAGGCCTTTAGCAAATAAACTTGTGCAAGGAAGACCATTTTTTGGAATGACCATAATTAAAAGGCTCAGCTGACGTGAAATTGCTTTTCAACTAGTCGCTTTTATTTAGAAAGTCTAATAAACGAGTTTTAAGCTGAAGCTTAGACATTGAGGTCCGGACGTTTTGACCGCTCAACTATTTCTGTGCAGAGTGTTGCTTGCAGCATTTTTTTCCAGACAAAGCCATATCGGTCGACCGTTGTGTTTTTACAGTACCAATAAAAGAATTTGTTTTAGCTTCCACTTATTGAGTCTGCTTGTGATCTCAGTGAGAATCCCGATTGTATTTTAAGTGTCAAATTCTATGAACGACACTCTTATTAAATTCAGCACCCGAAAATCATTCAGAAGTCACACTGAGATCATAAGTGGACTCACTTAGTGGAAGCTAAAATAGCTTTTTCACTGTTATTGTAGAATCCAATGGTTGGATTTTATTTCAAAGGGATTTTAAAATCCTAATTAAGAGTTTTAGTTGTTTTGAACGTCATTTTATTTCCTAAAGATTTATTATTTACCTAATATGTCATTAAACGATCTATAGAACAGGTTGATGTACTGTGTTATGATTTGGTCAGTTCTTGAAAGCTTATTATCATTTTATGGTTTTAAAACAACACTCATGAACTTGAGTCATACTTATATCCCGAAAGTAATGTTCACTGCTTTAGCTACGTTTTTTAGACGGGCGGTTACTCCTTCATGAATATTCTTTATCAATTCCTGGCCCGTGTATCTTTTCAAAAGTCTACAAAAGTGCTTGGTATTTCAAAGTACTATGATTTTTTTGAAGTATACATGTTTGAGAAAATAGTCTTCGGCTTTATTCATAATCTAAAGCATGAAATTTTGACGTGAAGTGCTCTAAAGTGTTTTCGTTATGACATAAGTTGATGTATTAACAACCCAGTTTTTATCACTTAAGTAGCCCCTGAATACCCAGCTATGGTCGAGAGTGGGGAGGGCCCACCCCTTCTCGAAATGCTCTCACATGGCCACGCGTATACAGCCTCTTCCAGAGAAGTCCTACTCACTGCCTTCTAGCGGCATTACTGTTGTTTACGAAAATGAAAGGACGAAAAGCGAATATCCGGCGCTCTAACCGGATCCCAAACCAATGGTGCACATGGGCTCCAGTATCCTGAGGGAACAAATGGCGTATGAACCAATCGTTGGTCACCGACTACCATGGGACTGCATCTCCTCACGATGCTCCACTGCCTTGTGGGTCAGACCTTTAGGTCAAAGGTTCGGGGTGTGACCTCCTAAGAAAACCACCTGCTTTGGTCTGGGCACTCGGGCAGTATCACAGCCCACACACAAATAAAATGAAAATGACGATATTTACTGAAAATTCTATTCACGCTTCGATTAACAGTCAAACCATTCACATTATTATTACTATTTACAACGTCACTTATTCACTCTCTTTTATTCCTACTTTGTGTATCCTTATTTTTCCGGCTAGTACTACAATACTTGTCGAACGCACTTTCTGGAGAAGAACAGTTAACTGGTGGTAAAACTCATCCTTGATTGCATCCGGGCTGCAATCTGTCGGGGCACAGGCGGAGATGACGAAAAAACGTCGTTTCTCACGCCGATTTCTTCTCACTTTGATGGAACTTTCTAATCTAACAGCACATAACCGACTGTTAATGGGGATCCAATCGATTAGTGCTGCCTCAGCTCTAGCGCTTAGTGTGACACCAACGCCAGCAAGACCAGACGAAGATGCCACAGGGTCCCCGGATAAACGCACATAAAACAAGCTTTTTGAAGCGACAGATGGAGAGCGAATTTGTAGTACTTCACCAGAGTCTTCAATACGGGTCTCAAAATTTTTATTACTTCATTCTTATATTCCCTACTACTATCATTCTTATTTCTTATCAGTTATCTTGTCGATTTCCTATAGCTGTCCTGATATGTTTCGGTAATTTAGACCCAAATGTGTTAGTTCCTAGGTCGTTTATGTTTGAGTTATTCGTTTTGCCGCGGGGTTCTGATTTGTCGGAGTCCAATCAAGTTAGTTGAAAGCTATACTAAAAGTTGTTTAGAGGTTTTACAAGAATGAAAGTATTCATTACTTCGTTCTATTCAAATACCCTGTAGTCACCCTAAAACTTAGCTTAGAATTTTGATACCATTTTAATGCTCTGCAGCCTGCATTTAATCCTGTCGTGTAGTTTTATCATGAACAGCTTAGGTCATGTTTTAATACACAGTTTTCTTTCACGTTTTAGTTGTTTTAACAAATAAAATTAAGTTTTATGAACATCTAGAAGGCGGAATGTCAACGTGTGCACCACATTCATACCGAAATATAAATGGTTCCGAATATATATGGGGATTCGAAGGAGTTCCGTTCAACTTGGTAGTCAATAGCGCCATATTCGTCGTAAGTTATGTTGCTTTAAAGCGTTCGTCAATAAAGTAACGTATAAATTAATTGACTAAAACGATTAGAGACTTGTTTTTTATTTTAGTACTGTTTGTCACGTAATGTGTGATATGTACACAATCTGAATTTATTATTTCCTGGTTCCAGGTTAGATAGCCTAGAATGGGTGTCTTGAGTGTGAAACGTTGCAAGAATACTATTTATTAATTATGGTATTCTGTGTCTTATTTATTTATTTAAACACATGAATATTGGTACAAGAGAGCGCCAATATATATGCGCCACACAAAACAATGAAAATTCGAGAGGAATACAAAGAAAGAAAAAAAAGCTAAGGAGCGCAACAAAAAAAAGAGAGAACAATAACGAAGAGATTGGTGTAAGGTAATGTGCTAGTAATCAGGGAACGCAAAGGTAAAATCGGAAGAAATCTTTCAGGTAAGGGAGACACAACCACTTTTTATGAAGAAAGTAAAAGAAGGTTACAGCAGGATCGCCACTGGCTTCTATTCTGAGCCATATCTGATAACGTCTCTAGCCACTGTGTAGCACCATCTCTCAGACCCCAACCAGGGAGTCGTGAAGGACCAACACAAGCCAGACCTCTGCAGCTTTCTTTCATGCCACGACACCATGTCATACAATGACCACCTCTCCGCTTCTTCCAACCAGTCCCAGAGTCGGCAAATAATGCACGACGTGGAATTCTCTGGGACGACATTCGGAGAACATGTCCAAGCCACCGAAGTCGATGTTTCAAGATGGTGACACCAATTGAATTATCATCTCTGTGCCCGAACACACGATGCCGAGCCTCTGCATTACTGACATGGTGTTGCCACTGAATGTCAGCAATCCTTCGGAGACGGCGATGATCGAACACAGAGAGTCGTCTAACGTCCTCAACTCGGAGAGGCCAGGTTTCACAAGCATAGAGCAAAACTGCTCTCACCGACGCGTTGTAGATCCAACCTTTTACAGCCAGACTAACATCACGAAGGCGCCAAAGATGGCCCAGATTGGCATAAGCCGCTCTGGCTTTCAGTCAGTCAGTCAGTCAGTAACAACGTAGAACTTCGTACGTACGTACATCAGTTCGAGTTGCCACGCCACTTTCACTATACGTCCATTGATCTCATCACTCACATCCCCACCAGCACTTATGCAGCTACCCAGATACACGAACTTCTCGACTACGTCTATCTGCTCACCATCCAGGGTGAGTACAGGATTGGAATCCTGCCAGTCTTGTAGAAGTACTTTGCACTTCGAAGGTGCAAAGCACATACCGTACCTACGGACACTGATTGCCAACTGATTAAGTGCGAATTGCATGTCTTGGGCATTATCGCACAGTAAGACAATATCGTCCGCATACTCAAGGTCGAGAAGTCTTTCTCCAGGCAACAGATCCACACTGCCATTATTTACATCCATCAGAGCTGTTTCCAGAATGTCATCGATGGCAAAGTTGAAGAGGAATTGTGAGATTGGGCAACCCTGCCTAACCCCACTACTCGAATGGAACAATGGAGAGAGGTGGTTGTATGCCCTCACTCTGCCTGAGGTGTTTGTATATAGGGCTTTCAAGATGTTAATAAACTTCTCAGGCACACCCTTCTTCAAGAGACAATCCCAGAAAACAGTCCTATCCAACGAATCGAAGGCAGCTCTGATGTCAAGAAACACTACGATTGTTGGCCTTTGATAAGTATGACGGTGTTCTAACATTTGGCGGAGGGTGAAGATATGATCAATACATCCTCTGTGTCTACATGATTGTTTACTGTTATTAAATCTACAGAAACAAATTGGTTCTATTTTACCCAATATACTTGATGTTATTTATATCAAAACTAATGATCATGCAATCATTATACCGTAGTATCAAGTGTTAAGATTCATTAAACTCAAGTCTAAGATTTCGTCCGTATGATCTTCAAGTTTATAAAATAACGAGTTTTTGTTAAAGAAAAAATCTACATTCGATTTCATAAATGTATATAATTTATTTCATTTATCGTAACATTATGAGGTTGCTCCTTCTATAATTGAATAAATACTATACGTGATGTAAGTTAATCAGCACCCTTAATTATTATTTTTAACTTCAATGCAAATCATCTAGTGAGTAGTTTTTCATTACATATTCATTTATGATCATATGGTCAGAAAACATGACAGGATCTTTGAAGTCCAGGTTTTTTGACGTGCCAACTAACCTTGTAAAGCAATTGTTAATTACAATGTTTTATACATTTACACCGTTAGTCTGCTGATAATAAAGTTTACCATTCAACTGCGAACACTTTTGACCACATTTTACACATCTAACTGAGGTGTCGTTAAAATCTGTTAATGGAATAACGAATATGTAGACAATTGTTAGAATGAGCCATAAAAGGGCAAACTTTCATACATACTATTCTTAATACTAGAGAGTAGTCAATGTACTATGGAGGTGTAGGTTTAGATATTTATAATCACTTTTTGAGCTATTAAAATGATGGATAGATAGAATGCTACTCGGTACTTAGTAATTTCACGTGACCTATTGTTAACTTCATAACCGAATTAATGATGTAGGCATTCGATCGAACTGTTGTTGAAAGATAATACGATTACCTAACACAATAGACTTTTACTCTGGTATATTGCAATGGTTTATTCAAAATAAACATCATTAGAGGTCTCTTGAAACACAAACTATAGGTATAGGTTTCTGAATTCGCTCACACACCAACAATATCCAGATCAAAGCTTTAGGCTTGATTCTTGCATTTTGCATCAATATTATCGTTGTAGCTAATGTGAATGATTATGTGCCAAATCACTTAACCTTTTAGTTTATTGGCTACGACAGTCTCACGAGCTTCAACCACATAGTTTAGACTTACCAACACGACTCAGTTCAATAGGCTATGACTTATTTCTGGTCAGTTGATCATATTCAAATAAGGTAAAGCAGTGCACTCTCCTGTCTAAGATTATTGGATAACTTCACCTCTGAAAAAGTGAAACCATTATTCAGTTTTCAGATTTTTTTATTACAATGCAACTAACTAGATTTCGGTAATCAGCGTGGATATTGTTTATTTGTTACACTGACTTTGTGATATTTTTTTTCTTCATAGATTTGTATTGGCCTGTACCTTGTATTACAAGAAATAATCGATAGAGAATTTGTCCCCAAAAGGTATATCTGTTCACAGTATGAACTTTAATGGTGTTCAACACTGAACTGGTGGAAAATCTTCTTGTTTAAACTACACACCGTTTGAGAATATCCAATGTTACTTTACGCTAATTTTTGTTTTCTTTAATGGTGAACGATTGTTCGCTAGGCTAAAGAGATGCAAATACTTTGTTAATTTACTCACACAAAATTTAAAACATCTGCTTTTCACTGTTGCCGAACTCCAATTGGGCGTCGAATAATTATGCACACTACGATTTTAGGAGTTATGCTAGTCAAGCTCATTCTTCCATAGTTACCAAAGAGGGTTTTCATGCCTTTTATCGTCAGTATTGATCAGTTGTCGAAATCAGTAAAATGACGACACGACTAGCTTACATATCTTAGTTTACATCTCATAAAACTGATAATACTTGACCATCATCCCTAAGGACCTCTACAGTTAATTTATCAAGGTTTGATGCTCTTCTTCGTTTTACATTAGCTACAGGTGCTTCAATTCTGTGAAGAATTGGGGGTTCGACCCTAATATTCTAATGAAGCTATTCGTAGATAGTGAGTATTTAGAGAGTAGTGCGAAGTCAGTCAAAATATCTCTTGACAGGTTGGCCTGATTTTTCCAATCATCTGGTCTAAGAATAAGTCACTATTTAAGGATATTCTCACCGAAGACCTTTTTTTTACTTTCAATCTCAGACATGTTGGTAGATGCAGACTACTTGGTTGGGGTCCGCGTGACTATCATAACCAATGGTTGGAGACTCTGTGTGACATGGTTCATAATCGATCACAATGGCGTAGGTGTATATACTCTTTGTCTTTCCTTAAACTATGAGATTAAAATTGCTTTATATCTTTCTACCTACTAATTCTTTCTCCCTGTATTATGTCCTTATTGCAATCTTTCTTTCATATATTACCACCATTGAATTAACTACTTCTATGAATTCGGTGTTCATCTTATGCTAATGCGGTATGGCAACTTGGATCGATGCTGACTGACTGACTTCCATCTACCTTATAAGTTTAATCTTATCTGTTAGCACTTTTAATTTGTGAAGTTTCTCTAAAAGTTCACTGACTACATTTTTGTTATTATCAAACCTCAAAATATTTTGTATTAATTTCTTTTAATAAATTAGTGATTCAAACAATTAAATTTGGTATTATCATTAGGGTTTTGAATTAAATCCTAAACACATTTCATATTAAGTTAAATAAAAGAAAGAAAACAACTTTAAACGTAAATATGTTGATTACATATTAGAATTTCGATAATGCAATGAGAAGACGTAGTTTATCAGAATTATGTGATATATTTGCGCAATACATTTCGAACAATCTGATCACACATATACATGTTAAGAACATTTATATATGAAAATTAAAAGGTCAACTAGACAGGTTAAGGGTAAGTCATAACAAAGGAAAAATATTAAAGTACACAAAAACAAATGTGATTACCACTCTGGATAGTAAATCAGTACTACTAGGGTAGGTTAAGTGTAAGGACAAATTGTTTTTAAACACATAAAGGGTGTTTCAATTTCCGTATAGCCAAGGCTTCAATAAACCTTAGTATACGTCCTTGAAGGTTTTTGTATAACACTACAAATGCTGATAAACTTCGTCTTCTCATTGCATTATCGAAATTTATCAAAGGGACTAATTGTTTTAAACATATTAGAGAATGTAATCAACATTTAATTATTTTAAAATAATAATTACATAAAAGAAAGATATAGAATTATTAAGATTATTGTTTATTAAAAACCTTAATAATAAATATCTAATGTTTGTTATGTGTGAAGTAATAAGTTGCATAAAAATTACATAGCTGTACATTACATTACATTATATTCAAAACTGTATATATTCTTAAACTAATAATGATTTAAGCAATGAAATAACATGTTAATTGATTTAATGTAGAATAAGAAAATTTTGGGAATGCTCTTGTCATATTATGAACTTAATTATAATGTTATTGTTTGTTGTATAAAGAAAATGTAATTTCCCTGTAATCAATTCAAAATAGGTTAGAAATGGGTTATTAAAAAGAACTTAGTGAATAAACTCTATATTTTTGCTTTATTTTAAAAAAAGATAAATTCGAATCAAATGCTGTAAACAATCATATATTCAGATGATTTGTTTTTAAGTAACACATATTACATGAAAGTTAGTGATATTATCCAGCTAACCATGACTAAGTAAATACAACTCAGTCCCTGTAATTCATATGCTGTAACTATTAATCTATCACGATTAATACTCATATTTCCATTCTGAACTTCTTTAATAGTTTGCATCTTTAAATGCATGTCCCTTCTGATAAGTCTTGCGGATTGAACGTTATATTCGTTTCCTAAGCTATTCTGAAACCCCCAAGCTAGAACTATACAGCGACCTGAACAACGGGAGAGTAGACGCAAATTATGCGAGAATTAGTTTACTCCAAGGTTCATTTCAATACAGAAAATACAGGTTTTTTATAATATTTTAAATGTCCTTGGGTTGCTCGAAGATTCTGGAATGCTACTAAACATAGAAGCAGTGTAGTAATAAACTAATCAGAACCTCTGCATTCGATGTTTCACTTCCTTGATATTTTTGGCTAAAACTTCAAGTGAACGCTGATTGGAGGAAACGCTTCTTAGTGTTTCCTGATCCTTGTGTGTCTTTTGCGAGAAATTTGCCGGATCACTCCAACACTTTCGTTATGATGTATTGAAGTATTAAAACTTGAAGTAGTATATTTATGTCGGTTTTTGAAGTCATTTCATTTAGTCAAGAAAAATATGATCTCCTTGTCCATAATTTTTCTTACTTACATGTTAACTTGCTCGAATGTGTTGCATTCATGTAAGAAGTGTATCGCTTATCATATTTCTTTACTTCTAAAAACATTTTTAATAATATTTTCACTTGTATGATGTATTCATCTATTTGAGCAATGAGTTTTCGTTATATTTGATCTTTGTCATAAATATATTAATATACTAAATTATACTGTGCTTTCTTTTACAGAGATTTCCAGGACTATGTGGAAAAAACGCGTAAATCAAGATTTTGGAAATTAGTACCTTATTTTTTAAAAATCAGGTAATTTCAAATTTTGCTGGTATCTTATTTATTGTAACTTGACTTTTGTAAATTGTTACCTATCGTTGGAATAGTTACAAACAGTTAGGATAGATTCTTCATCTCGGTTTGGCTGATAACCTTCAAGGCGTATCCTTAACCTGAGATGAGCAAGGCTATTCAAAATCTATGCACAAAGTGCTCGTTTTTTAAGGTTTGTTATAACAAATAAGAACATGTGGCTTGACCATGAATTCGTTTGGCTCAATTAATCACTTGTAACCGAGTAACGATTACCCACTGAAACCTAACTCTTAACTCTAAGTCCTTGCTTAGATAAATAGTTCTGAGAAGACAGAACAAGTGGTGAACGAAAATCTACTTTTTATGCAGTAAAATAGCAAACTTACAAATGACTTCATATAAGATAAATATAACTCAAGTCATTTTTAACATCAAACATTTTAAAATATGGATCTGTTAGGTTACTAACCAGTCAATGAAATTATTCCTAACTATCACCATCGATTCGGATTATGCTGCTCCAAGGTTCAAACAACCAATAATAATTGTCTCACGAATGCATACTAGTAAGCCGAGACTCTGCTTGTCTCAAGCTAACAGTCTGTGATATTAAGGACTAATACTGTCTTGGATTGGGCACCTCAGGTTGTCTCGACCTACCCTTATAGTATTATTTATTTCACTCTTAAGGTGGTGTGGGAGACGTGTGACAGATTTTACAAAGACTGTGATGGATGAAAGTTCATTATTATATCAACCATATCTATCAAGATCTATACTTTTAACCTCAAAACGACTCAGTTGTGTGATGTTTTTAAGGCCAATGTGTCTTAATAACGACATACGGATATCATTAAATATCAAACCATTCAGTATCCTTTAGGTGGAGTTTAACTACTTCTAACATATCAGGTGGTTTCATATTTTTATTTCTTCCATAATACGCCTTTATTTCCATACTATTATTTTCGGCCATTTGAGTCCGTCAAACAACGTTCCTGCAAACACCATAGTTGTCTCTACTTCCAATCGACTTGGCTTCTAATGTTGGATCCACTAGCTCAACAAGTTACTATCAAACCACAAGAATCTAATCTCAAGGAATTGCTGACTTAGCTAGCAAAGGGTTAAAGGACGATCATTGTAATATTGAATAACGATCATCCAATAAGCAGAATATTATTTACAGTTGCAAAAGTTACCGTTATATCACAGAAGCTTTACTAAACAGTTAGCTACTTGTCTTCTGTGGAAACTGTTCAAGATTCTATTAGTGGTTCCAGAGGTTAGTTAAGTGGAATGAATCAGTTAATTTCTTTAATGCACTACGAAATACGTTATGTATTCCTCGATCTATGGTGCTCATTGATCTAAGTGTTAAGAGTTCTTTCTGATATCTGTACTAAAATATACGGATATTTCATAAAAAGTGGTCGTTCTCAGGGTGTGTTGTAAGTTACCTATCCTGGTATTGTGGAGATTATAACTTTGTGTGCTTTTTTGTATAATAATATGTGGTCGAAGCATTAATTTGGGAAAACGTAACACACATAACTGTGTAATATTCTTGGGTCAAGTATCTTCTAGGGTTAGCTACAATTAAGTGTGTTGAATAGCCAAACAAGGCTAAGCAAAAAATTGTAGATGGGCTTTGAGCGATGCTGCGGTTCAGGTTTTTCATCATGAACTGACATCAGCTGCGACCCCAGAACACCATTTACCTCTACGAATGGATGAATTTCGTGCAAAAATCCAATAGATCCTATCTTAGTTTTGACCAGCTCGTTCTTGAGTTACAATTCTTCCCTGAACAACTCAGTCTCTGGTTTATTTAAATCCCCCTAAAGCAGTTACTTGCGATACTGTTATCTTTTCTTTATGAAATGTGAGTTTCTGCTTTCTCACATCATTTTTCTTACCCTGTATAAAACACTTGCTACTTTCTGTTGCTCCTCTTAAATGCTAATTTCTGTCCCACTTCCAGTGACAGTATAATCATTTACACACAATAGCTGCTCTCTTAATACTTTGGTCGTTACTAATAGGTTTTCCTAGTGATATCAGAAAAGGTCATGATGATTATTATCAGTTTTCCAGTATTTAGTGTAACTGCACTCGAATTGAAAGTTTCTCATTGTATAGACAAGCTGTATCAATGTCATAGATCTACATAATGCGACTATTATTATTATTATTACTATTATTATTATTATTATTATTGTTATTATTATTATTATTATTTTCCGATATATTATTTTGCAAATGTCTGATTTATTGTTCAATCACCGAGAAATTCTGTAGTTTCATCATCTTATTATTCTCTGGAACCCATCACAAACTTTCATCTTTGATCGATGAAATTTAAGTACATATCTGTTTGTTTGTTTACCAATAATTCCATGTTAAATGATTAGAAATTCAGTTAACTAAATCATAGTGTTCAGTAGATTCCAAAGTAACTCGAGTGACTTTATTTCCCATAGGGCATGCAAAATATTCATGTATATATATTAGATATGAGTTGACTACCCATTGATAACTATTTTCCAGCATCATGCCTCTTCCTAATCAGTCTATTTATGATATAGGACTGAGTACACAATGCTAACATACGGACAGTAGTAATTTCTTTTTGACTGGTGTCATTATTATCTTTTGATTTAATACGCCTAACTAACAAGTTTCAGCATGTAAACATCTTATCCGACTACTTCTTAGACTAAGAATTAATTGAATAGAATAAACTTACATATGAATCAGACGCCACCCATACTTTTAATATAGTCTATTAATAACTCTGTTGTATGGGACAGTCTTATTATAAGCATCCATTGTTTATATTTGGTTACAAATATACGTTCCTTAAAGATTTAAGCTAATAACTTTTGGATTCATTGTTCCTTTCGACACTAGTGAGCTAAGAATATCCTTATCTATAGTCTACCAAAGAAAGGCGATCTCAGCAAGTGTGAAGACTACAGAGGCATTACTCTTCTCTCATTTAGTCACTTAGTGACCACACAAAGCGTTCCCTCTTCAAGCTCAAACCAATGCACTACCGTTCATGGTTGTCCGAAGGTAAATAAAAATAAAAAATTATTGAAAACCTTGACAGTTCCGGTTATTCATTCTTCCGTCCACAAAACCAAATGTCCTGACCACAAGTGAGTTGAGATTAGAAATTTGTGCAGAGAAAAACCAATCTGTCACATCAAGCTCGGTTTCTGAGTTCATAGACGACATTTCCAAACCTTTTTTGTTATCATGGTCATAACTGCTCTGGGATTATCTTAGTTCTTATTAATGTGTTCGTTTTTTGACACTTGTCAAGTGAATAGTAATCTTTTAGATTTCTCTTCTGTATATTGCTGTATATTAGCTACTTTTCATAATTCACTAAACAATCGGCAGACCACTTTAAGCAACTGGCCTTTATCTCTTCCTGTTGCTCACTACTCTGGTAAACCAGAGTAAGAGGTTGGGATTACCCCATCAACTCTTAGGGAGGTTAAAAGGTCTATTGCTAGTCTAAAGCGAGGGAAAACAAAAAGGTCTAGTCGAATAACTCTAGGTTTCTTTCAGAATGATGGTCCGGTCTCTGCTCTTAAACTGACTGAAATATTAACTAAAATCTGGGGATTGGAGGTTATCTTATCTGACTGGTCTCGATCTCTGATCCTCCCAGTTTATATGGAAAGACAGAAATTCTCTTGTGACAATCACAAAGTAATCAGTTTGACTAATATAGTGTTTAAAATACTATCCCCTATAATCATCTAACGCTTATCTAGGGGTTGTGAATAGCGAACCCGAGGAAACTAGACTACTTTAAGACCTGAACATGAATGCATTAACTAAATAACTATTTATTGTTGGGGCTTACAGCATAGGCATACTTACCGACTCCCGACCATTGATGTATTCCTTGACCTCGAGGTAGCACTCAACTGTGTTGACCGAAAGATTTTATGTAAGTGTTCGCCATTAGAAGGCCCGCCAAAAAAGTACATCAACTTTATACAAGATTTTTACTCGAACACTATTAGTCGAGTTACAACTTATGACCAACTGTTATTGGAATTGTCAACCTGACTTGGCGTTTGTCATGGGTTTTTCTCTTCCCCTTTTCTTATCTAACTTTGTCGTAGATATTCTCGTAGAGATTGAGCTCTCGTTTACTTTTTTTCAGGATTTTATCTGGCAGGAGATCAACTTGTTGACCTACGATATGCAGACAGAAATGTTCTGTTTGGTAAAGATGCTGGCAAAATGCAGTCTCCTGACCCCCTTAAGCAACTATGCAAGCATGGTTGGGGTGCATTTCTCTCCATATAAATGCAAATTGTTGCTTCAGGACTGATCCGCGTCAGCATTTGAACTAATGATAGAGAGGTAGTTGTGCTTGTTGGTCATTTCATTTATTTTGGGATTGTGATCAGTCTTGATAGCCTAGTGTCTGACGAAATCTCGGCATGTATTCAGTAAGCTCGTTTGGCGTTTACTGGTTTGCGTCACTTGTGATATGTCCGTCTATCAAACAGTGTGTGCTGCTCAGCAGTCCCCTCTCTTCTGCTTTACGGATGTCAAACACTGCCATCAAGAAATGAGGATATTCATTGGTTACTCGTATTCGATCATAGGTGGTTTCGAAGCCTTGTTCGCATATTGTGAAAGTAACGACTGAGCGCTGTCTAAGCGATATATAGAGTACTGGGTAAATGTAGCAAATTGGTTCATAAGGTAAGGAATCTTCATCTACAGAGATGGTTCGAACATGCATTATGCATGCTATTCCACTGACTAATTCGAAGCCTGATGGTAGGTGTAAAGATAAGTTGGAAGAAAGCTGGGGAGGGGTATCAAACAAAATATGACATCAGTCTATAAAGACACTGACTGTTGACCTGAGTCATTCAGTTAGTTGTAGACTGTCTAGTTAAGGTCTGGATAATCATCTTATTTAGTTGTTGGTAACATTGGTTGATATGGTTCAGAATCTTTCCAAATGGCTCAAGTTAATTCACTCTTTGCCTTCTCCTTAATCTTGAGTCCTGAAATCGTATGCCTTTTTACTCTTATATCCAATCCTTTCTGCTAATGCTGTTACTAATTCTACTTCTCTAAGATTTGTTTTTACATTTACAGCTTGCTGCACTGATGTGATGTGACAAGTAAACCGATGCATATATGTACCATGTTTTACGTAGCATATAAATAACTGACTAATTATGTTATTTTTATTCAATGCTTAACATTTTTGACGAAATGTTAATTTATTTGGTAATGATTCAGACTTTTTCTTTTTCGATGTGTATGACTACTAAAAATACAATTGTAAAGCTTTAATAAATGACTTCGTCAAAAAGAGGATTCTCTTTGTTAAACTATTTCCTTTGAAAATAGGATTCTTTTGTTACACAGCTGACTCACTTAACCAAACTATCTTTAAGCCCTGTCGTTTTTCTCACTTTCCAATGCCATATAGCGAAACCATGCCTACTGCATATTTATTAATCTATAATCAGAAATAGCCGCATACATTGGATGTATACGTCAATCAGTTAAAAAACCAGACTCATTTTGATTTCCAATTGCTTTTTTAGGAAATACTTTTGTAATGTTATCTTCTATCATGTGGTTGGTTTTGATTATCTTTCTAGAAATCATTCACGCAGATAATAAAAAAGTTTTTTTTTTCACTTATTCCCAGAAATACCATAAAGGCTTCATGATTAATTCACTAAACTTATGTGAAATCGCCTCTAAATTCTTCTTTGAGCCGCAAATTTTCGCAATCGTCACATAAAGATTAGATAAAACGAATAAAATTCTATAGGGAAACGGATCATTTAATCTTTTTTAATTCATATAGCGTGGTATCCTCTAATTTTTTCGGCTGATATCTAGAAATTTCATTTTTCATTTTCCTAAAAATTCGTCTGTTTTATTCTCCATGCAAGAGTCGGGTTAGTAAGATGGACACTATTTGATTATCATCCTCCCTATTTTCTTTCACTGGAACTTGATTATTCAAATCTTATGGACGCTTAATGGTTTTTATTTAATGTTGAAATTTGTAATCTTGCATTTATATCTTGATGTTGGGGATGCTAAATCCCCAGAACTCACTTGGTAAATGCCTTGTTTTTGTAATTTTATTTTTGAAATTTAAATTTCTTGTTCTCACACCAAAAGCGCCTATTTTTACCTTCATATCGTATTTTCCCCTTGGCAGGACCTTAGATGTCATTGGTTCGTTGTCTCTTTTAGTATGCTATTTTGTAACGTTTCCAAAGGACATTTTAATACTGTATATATACACTTAAGTTGTGCTTGTTGTTGTTGTTCGTTTTTCTGGCTGCTTGTGGAATACATTTTCCCTCTTCTGAACCTAGACTTCTCTCTCTAGTTAGCGGGATGCATCGGAATAGTTAGCTGGTCATTGTGTCGCTGAGTCTTCGTTCCGTTCTCAGATTTAGGTGAACAAGTAATCTTTTCTAATATAACACTTGATAAAAGTGATTTCAGTTTATAAATTATCCTTATAGATTCATGGAATAGATTTATAGAAAATACATTTTAAAAAATTTTTTCTTGAATTTGTAAGATTGTCAGGAGTAGATTTAATTCTATTGATTCCTCCACAAAATCAGCAATTTCCCTTGTAATCTTATTATTTGATAACCTTCCTGTCTTCGTCTTAACATTACAGCGGCCTGATAATTCATATCCACATGAAATGCGGCTTCTTTGACACTATATCCGTCTTCAATAACTTTTTTATGTGGCATTGTCTCTTTTTACTTGAAATTAAATAGTTTTTTTCTATTCATCTCTGGCATGTAAGGATTATGAAAATTTTTTAAGAAACTCTGGTTATTTCAAAAATCGCAGAAAATTTTAAAAATATTTTTGGTTATTTGAAATTTTAAAAAGACGAGTTGAAATACTATAGAAGAATTCAACAATTATTTGTTCATTGATAGTTGTATAGAAACAACGTATGCTGGAAAATCAGTTTAATGTGAGTTTTTTTCAAGTTATTAAAACTTACTTATGAGTTTGAAGTTGGCAGGTTCATTTTCATTAGATAGGTTTATCGTAATTATTTTGCGTGAAATCAAGTTATCATTGCAACTAACAACATTTTACCATTTAATCGTCATTCATTTTATGAATATAAGTCAATGCTTTAACATCCCCTTACTCCTGTTTTACTCTCGTGGGGCATAGGTCGCTGACCAGAGATCTCTAATTTACTCTGTTCTCATCTATTCTTTCCAGTTGTCCTGAAGTTCCATCCATTCTTTTTATGTCTGCCTCCAGTTTTCTGCACAATGTGTTCTTCGATCTGCCTCCACCTGAATCAATTTTAGGGTTGTTGCCGGTCTGAAGCCCGATGAATCATAAGAGTTGCGTATTAGGTTAGCAACCTCATCCCTTAGAAGAGAATCTTTCTAAAAAAACACTAATGTTCCCAAGTATTATGTAAATGTTTTGTAATTCAATACGTTCTAGATTAATGATAGTACATTGCAGATTAGTTTATGTAATTAATATTACTGAAGTTTGGCAGAAATTAGGTACCAACTATATAAAAAACACAGGCGTGGAGATTATACTTGAAACAGCTTCTTTGATTGAATTTTAAGTACTTCTAATTTTTTTCTCGCCAACCCGGCGCTAGCTTCCTTGAGGAAATCATTAAGTTTATGACAGACTTTTCTTCAAACTTATTCGAAATTTGTTTTTATGTGCATTAAGAATTTGAACCATGAAAACAATCTGACGTATGAGGATGTGTCTGTAGCTGTATGTTGTAAGCTAACTAACAGAATATGTAAGCCTGTGAAAGTATGTACTGACAGAAAATAATCGGATAGTGTGCTGTGATATTAATTAAAAGTAACAATCGAAGTAAGCATTGTTCTCCTGTCCAACGAGTTCATCTAATCAATTTCGTCTCACATTTACATGAAATCAACATTTGAACGTATTTGGACGTGTGTCTAGTATAGACCGAGTGGAAGGCTAGAATTATTCAGATTTCTTTCACTGGTATTATTTTATATATAAGCTTCATACCAAATATCACTGAAGGTCAGAAAACATATTCTCGTAGAATTAGAGTATATATTAACCTGAAAATTTTAGAATTAGTGTAATTATAATCGCTAAAAAGTTCCTAATATCCGTAAAATTGTTTATCAGCATCATTATACTTTTAAAGTTATCATAATCCCTTTGTTGTATTAACGGTTTAGAGTTCATGTATGTAAGGATTTTAAACTATTTAAAATCAACTCATGAATGCAAACAATACATTTACACTGTAGGAAATCTTACCGTGTAAATATGCCATATATTTTTTTACTTAAAGAATCGTAATAATGACGCTAATAAGAGTAGTCGTTGAAAATAAATAGCAGTGGCTTGTTGTTGGATTCCATTTGTTATATTGATCACCTTCTTATTAAGCAAATTAAGTGGCTCACACTACAAGTCCAACTTTTTTCAAAACTTTTTAACCTATATCACTTAGCATCACTCTTGACCTAAATACGCTTTTACGTATCTATAATTATTCATGAATAATATACTGGTAACGAGCACAACAGACACTTGATATGTTTTAGAAGAAAGATTACGATTTTGTTTGTAGTTTACATCACGAACGGACTTTAGTTAAACAACCACAAAATACTAGGAAGGATTGAACATTTGTTTCTTCCTATTATGGAACTTCTAATCAATGTGCATCCACAACCATACCGCTGATCAGATCCTAAATCTCCCTCACTCGTTTTCTTTCCCTAATTTGTATCCATAAAATCGATAATAACAAAAGCTGAAACTTTGGAAAACGATAAAGATCTGATACAGTTCTTCTGATATTACTTACTTACACATATTACTCCCAATGGAGCATAGGCCGCCGGCCAGTATTCCCCAATCCGATCTGTCCTGGGCCTTCTGATATATATATATATATATATATATATATATATATAGACAGCTTTGCATGAATTATTGAATCCTATGCTTGAATATCTCTACATAATTTCACAAACCAGAACAAAATTTCTATTTATTTTTAAAATCAGTATTGTAGTAAATGTGTGCAAAGATGCGAACCCGTTTTCTGTGTCTTAAAGATGAACTTTGTGGTTATATATATATATATATATATATATATATATATATATATATATATATATATATATATATATATATATATATATAGAATACTTGAAGACATTTCATCGCTTGTTGTTAATAAAAATAATTTATGTAATTTAATGATTTATTCAATATGGAAATGCATGTTGCTGGTCTATACATCTTTTGTGTACAATGAAGTGAGAATATCACTATGTGTTTGTTATTGTTTTTTTTTCTCATGTTACATTGTACCATAGACTAACTAATCGATTTCTACATGGATGTTTGTTTTAGTGATTGAATTAACTATAACTTAAAGAAAATAGTTACGTTTCGAAATAATAATATACTGTATTGTAGTGAATCGATTAATTATGTATTGTAGTTTTTGTTTGTTTGAAGAAAACCATTATGCTATTAAAGTTGGTCAAGTGTTTGAAAATAATTCGATGAAAGGCTTATTTAAACAGACGTTTATAAGTGAACATTCTTTTTGGTATACTTTTATGTATAAAGTCTGGTGTAACAGAATTATTTCAGTGTCTGTATGTAGCCGACAGGAAGTATTCACTGGAGCGAGTGGAAAATACTGCAGTGTAGTCAAACGAATACATAATACGATCACTCAGATCATTGGCTCTTTTTTTTATATTAATAACGTACATTTGATATATTTTTGATGGAGTTTTATTGAATAAATCATGTAATGGTTCGAAAGTATCAATACCAAGGTTGGACTTCATAGTTCGAACCTGTCCATTTTATTCCGTGCTTCCGCTCAAATATGGAGTTCTTCATAGTCCAGTCAATCGCCCGAGGAAAGAGAAAGGAGGATAGTAGGCAACCTTGCCTGACACCGGTGTTTACATCGAACGAGTCTGTGAGCTGTCCTCCATGCACGATTTCTCAGTTTAATCCATCATAGGAATTCCGTATGATGTTGACTATTTTCTCGTACACGCCGTAGTGTCGAAGGAGCCAGAAAAAAGTATTACATTTAGGTGTTTTTCCTAGGGGGCCACCGCCCGAGCCCTCGACCTAGAGGTCTAATTCACAAGACAGTTAAGCAACGTAAGGACTTGCAGTCCCATAGTAGCTGGAGGCCAACCATTGGTTCGTACACCATTTGTTCCCTCAGGATCCTCGAGCCCATGTCCACCATTGATTTGGATTCAGGGTTTTTCAACTCGCCTCCGTGTCCACAAACCCGGTTAAAGCTCCGGACATTCACTTTTCATCCTTTCAATTTCGTAAACAACACTCGACTAGTTTCATCTCATGCTTAATATTAATATCTCAATCTATTGTGAAGCGTGTTAATGAACTACAGATAGTGGTCATAATTATTATTAATCCATCTGACTTGACTTGCTTTCACCCGTGTTGTCATCACTCATCGTATGTGTATTTTATCTGCACAAATGTTTAGGTCTTCTGAGTTTGCGAAAAGAGCAGGTCTTGATGGCGTCGCGTATATATTGGCCATGCGTTTTCGTGTTTTCCAGTTATTTGCACTCACTCCAATCTTCGTTATTTGCACTCCATTGTTTTTTTTCTCTCAAGAATCAGGTAAATCAATCATTTCTTAGATGGCAAATGTTTCGTACAAACCAAAAGTCTAAGCACTTCTACTCTATATCATTTTTTTCTGGTTAGCGTTTTCTAGTTAGTTTTCTACATGATGGGGTCGCTAACACCATGCTGAACCCTCCTCCTTTATACGGGCTTGGGACCGGCAGTAACACCATAGGGGCTACAGGCGGAGTTATTCTATACAATGCTTGCTATATATATATATATATATATATATATATATATATATATATATATATATATATATATATATATATATATATATATATAGCCGATGTGTTTGATTGCTAGACTCAGTTTAGTCAACTTACGTTATGGTTTCTGACACAAATATAATACTATGTAAGCTTTTTAATGCCACTTTTCTTGTTATTATTGTTATCGGTGGATTGAATAAAGGTTTATAAATTCGAAACTGTTTTCAGAAAAATAACTATGAGTTATATTTATCAATTACATACATGCATATTTACGCTTGATATAAGTTTGCATCAATTTTTAAATTTTTTTTACAGAGAATGAATTTCGACGGATCACAATAGCTAATCTTGGAATAACTGATGTGTAAGTAACCTGTACTGATTATTTGGGCTCTAGTTTGTTCATTAGAAAGTGTGGTTGTATGTGAATGGCGAAATTTGGAACGATTCTTATATGAATATTCAGTTTTTTTGTTCATGTGACGTTTTTTAAGGCGAACTCCGTTACTGCTTTGATCTTAGTTGCAGTAAGATTATACATAATGTTGTCAGTTAATATCGTGGTACAAATGAATATTTGTTTTAGTTATATGATGTATTCACATCTAGTCACAATACTAAACTGTTAGTAAGTGTTGGTATATATATCTGTTACGATCAGTCAGTCATATGTGACGTGATCGCATATCATGGTACTTAGAGTAACATTTAAATAAGTGTTTTAACTGTCTATTTCAGTATAATATAATCTCGAAAGCGATTTCCATCACAAACTACTGTCAGCAGAAACTGGTAGAATGCAGTCTTTTGGTAGCACTGAGCAACAATGTCAGGTTGCTTGAAATGCGCTTCTCCCCCTTTAAATACAAATTGTTATTTCAGGACTGGTTTGTGTCAACGCTTTATTCACTAACCCATTGCTCCACTAAACTGTAACTACAGCTCTACGAACCTGATCATTTTATTTGTGTATTAGTTAACATATTGAAAAATCTATTCTGAATTTCATGCCTATTTATTATTATGTTTTAAGTTTTTACACTGTGAAACCTTCCTATGTGCCACGTGTTACCAATCTATAAACTCTTTCAATTTCCGCCCTGTTTTCTCATTGATCACTTTTGATTGATTTTCATTCTTTAAATACTTTTTATTAAATTTCTGTGAACTCAAATCATAGATAGTTTTTTCTTTACTGTGTATAAGTCAAAACAAGTTAGTATTAGAAACGTAGAATATTGCTTTTCACCTTAATTCTACTCAAATTTTAATTTAATGTATATAACTGTAAATATAAAGTATTAAACAAGAGATTACTTATAGGTTAATGAACGCAAAATATTGATTATGGACCTGTTCATAATACTAATAATAATGATAATAACATTTCAGTCATTGTTATATTAGTAATCATCCGAGTAATGATGACAGTAACACACATAATTAAAAAAAGCTGTGTAACACTTTAAAATGATCTATATATAAATAAGCCCCATTTCAGTACATGTGTGTTAGATAAGAAGAAAAAAAATGAACAGAGGGCAAAAGAAATGGAATGATGAGAATTGATTAGCTTATTTTCGTGAACTATTTCATAATTGCTAGTTGATTAACGTGACAGTTTTCAAATTATATTTTTTTGATAGTTATTACCGATTCGAGTACTTTACTTAGATTTCACTGTCTTAACAACATTGTGAATGTATTCAGAGGCTAAGAAATAATACAAACCGTGTTATACAAACGAACTAGATTAGAGATAAAATAATTTGACAGATTAAAGAAATTTTGACAAAATATATTCGATGTTTGATTTCATAAAGTTTTTAAAACGTATGCAGAATACAAAAATAAGAAAACAACGCACTGCGATAGTTGAATAATTCAATGTGGTGTTCATTGGAATCATGGAATGATCTAAGTTAGACCGCCATTAATAACCTGGCAGCATTGGAAAACCGTTTTTTTTTCTAGTATGGGACCCGGCAGTTCGGATTCACCATCGTACATGCAGAAGTCGGAAACAATCCATTTTAGTCTCTTGTACAAAGGCTTAACCGCTAGACCGCTTAACTGATATCCCACAGTGTTAATGTCTAACTTTAATCAATATGGTTTCCAAAAAGGGTCACAATAACCCAATATCTAACTTACTTGTATGTCATTTAATTAATAGTGGCTACACGCTGAACAAAAACAAGCATTTAAAACTTTTCACTGTATCTCATCACATCTTTTTAATACTCATCAAACACATTTTATGTTTTAGTCAAGCTTTGTATTATTGGTGTGACACTCCTGGTTTATATATTAGCATTAGAATTTAACTAAATAACAATTTCTCAGTATTATATAACTACTAATGATTATGTGTAGCTTGGATTTATCCTTATGGTACTTTACCATGAGAATAACAATCCTCGTTAGCTTTGTCGATTAGTGACATTGTATCAGAATCAAATTCTCTAGATTACTAAATCGCAGTTAGTCTCTCTTTTTCTTTTAATAATATTTCGAAACGAGTTAGTGGCAGTACATTGAACTCCAAATGACTGCCGAAATAATTCAAAAAACATTTTTTGCTTTTTGTCGAATGAGCGCTTGTTTAATGCCAGTTTTTTGTCTATACAAGCTGGTTTTCTTAAGAATCACTGGAAGCAGTAGACAACAGTTTACGCCTAAAATTACCAGTACAAAAACACCCATTTATTATGTCGTTCTTGTTTTTTTTTTGAGTTCTCTATGCTACATGGCCTAATAGCGATGTTTTGATGGTCGTTCAGGACATTATCAGCGCCTACATGAGACATTCATCTTAAATACTAATCTCTATTTGTTGAGTAACATTCAGTTTGTGTTTCACATGTGGTCACACTACATAATACTTCTAACTAAGGATGAATGGCGACTGAACATAATGTATGAACCCTGATTTCCTTTAATTTACAGTCATATAGATTCAGTCTAAGCCAAGGTTTGAATGAACGATCTAACAATGATTTATCAGTTTACTACTGTTTCATACTAATTATATTGCTCGTGTATCCAATGGTTTTTTCCACGAACGGTTGTCGGATTCATGCGATGTTTGTTTTGTTGTATTTGTCAACAATAAATTCTTCCCCTCTTAAGAACCGAAATCGTCAAATAATAAGATCACAAGACAATCATCTAAAGAAATCAGGAATGATAATCCACTTCAAAATACCATAACTTTTGATACACAATAATTGGTAAAAACGTTCAATAACACTTACTGTTGACTTTTTCAACGTCAGTTCATGCTACGTAAATCAGATCAATCTATTTTCAACCGTTTATCAAGATTGAACCTGAAGTGAAGTCGGCCTTAAGATTTATATCCGAAATCCTTGAAATTTCGGTAATAATAATATTTTTGGCACAGACGGTGTTCAGATAAATCCCTGCCATAAAAAGTGTACACACAACACTGCAAATCTCCACTTATCATTATTTACGTAAATGTTTAGTTAATATTGAATTTATTTGATACTAACAACAATAAAGACGTGTTATAGTAGACGGAGAGGTGAAGTTTGCAAAATTCTTTGTCAATCAATAGATTATGTAAACCGGTAAATGATAAATTTGGATAATCGAATGAGAATATGCTGGCTATCAGAAAGTCATAGATTATTTCCAAAAGTAACTAGTGTAATCTATTTTTGGTACGTAGTGTCTGACAAAAAATTTATATATTTCTGCAAAAACTCAACATTAATTAATATATAGTATCACGGAATTTCTATACAGCTAAATAATTTAGCAATTAAGTCATTATTGCATTCTTTCTCACTCTAAAATTAAATCAATGTTTTAATTATCTAGCATTCATTTGATTCTTTTCAATTTTCCTCTTCATTTCATTAGTTCAAGAGGATGGATATTATACACCATTATTATCATATGTATAATATTATATTTTATGGTGACTGGATTATGCTTAACCGAAGCATACATCTGGCCAAGAAAATTGAAAATATGTAATAGTTGGAAAACATTACCTTTGAATAATAATAACGATAATAGTGGCAGTAGTGATAAACACCAAAAACCTAATTCATCGTTGACTAACGGCAGTAGAGAACAAACTAATCAAGGGGAACAAAAAACCATTAATATCTCCAATAGTGATGACGATAATGACGATGATTGTGAATGTGATCGTATTAATGAGGTAGGTAAACAGAGTAATTTGTAAATATGAGATTCGATTTTTAATGTATCTTGGTTTTCGAAACTCATGTCTGTTGAGTTGATTATCTATTAATTACTACTACTTTTACTATAGTGAACGAAAGCTCAGGTACAGTAATCCAATTTATTATTTTATACAAAATCACACAATGCCCCTGTAAAATATGAAAATCATATATTGAATACATCACTTGCACATTTTCCTTGTGTTTTCTTTTACCTCATCATCCTCCTGATTCTGTTATTATTCCGATCGCTCTCTGTTTTCCTTACTCTTCCATTTATTTCACTTTTCTGCTAATAAGCATCCCACTTCCAATTCCTGCCATATACTACTTGTATCCGTCCATATAAGTAGCGCACACTATTATTATTACTACTACTACTACCACCAAAAATAATAGTATTTGTGTTCACAGAATCCATTGTTTATATTATTATATTACAACTCAAAATATAAACATGAACCGATAAACCGTATCTTTCTCATCATATGACCACTGTTTTGTTCATTCAACTGGAGCATTTAAATATTCGTATAATCTTGTCTTATTGACCGTACAGTGTTTGAATCTCCATACTTTTAAGTTATCCGCAAACAACAGAACAGATAATTTGGAAACTTTTGTTAGGTCGTTTACATAATGTAGAAGAAATTAAAATAGACAACATGGCCAAGTGAATTCGATTATAGTTTGTTCTTTCTCTTATATACTATTAGTGTAGTATTCTAGATAGCGATTCATTGTCATTGGTTAAAGACTTGTTTAAAACAATAATCATGGTGTATCCATGGTATGAAGTTCAGTCTTCGTATTTAAAAGCCAAAGAATAATCTAATCAGATGACTACGTTCAATTATACTTGAAATGCGCCAGTTGTATATCTCACATTTTTTTCGGAACAAAGAAATGGTACATGCGTATCTAAAGAGTTTCAGTCAATCAGAGCATGAGGGAGCTTTCTAGAATATTAACGTGGTATGCTACTATTGGTCAGTAGCACAATATGTCTCTTAGCGGATTGGCCAAAATATAATGTTGATTTGACAAATGCTAATAATCTATAAATACCCGTGTTTTTCTGTACAAGAATGAACCTTCGGAGTAAAGTGCTTTTCGCTTAATTTGCGCCTTTTCTCTCGTGTTCAGGTCGCTGCGTAGTTCTAGCTTGCGGGTTACCAGAATAGCTTAGGAACCGAATAAAGCGTTCGAATTAGTAAGACTTATCAATATGTATTGTAAATAATGATAAAAAAAGACTATGTATGTGCAAATGTATGTCATGTGTTATCAATAAGCAAGAAGATGAACTCTAATTTCACCGAATACGTAAGACTCGTAGTACGGAGTGTGTTGAGGAAGGACTAGGGTTCTGCAGAACAACGTTAGCTGAAAATTGCTATCCAAGCCGGTTCTTAAAGAAAAATATGAGAAATAGTCGGAACAAAGAATTCACGGATTTTATTTTAAAAAAATAACTTTATGTCTATCTGTATTTTAAAAGTGAACAGATTTTTGATGTTCCTGAAAATCCGCTGTCAACAGATAATAACAGAAAGCTTTGCGTGGCAATGCTGTGACTAACATTCACTAGCAGAAATTTACTTTTCGTATCCATGAAAGATAATCTCTGTCATTTATTCACCTCTGTTAGCATCTATCGGTTCACCTACTTTTGTGGAACTAGGCACATAGACCATAGCTAGTTCTTGATTTCAACTCGGAAATGAAGACATATTCCAATGGGATTCTCTAAAAGATGAGTGAAAAGCACTAACGAGTTCTATCCCCGAACGTCTAGTCAATTCGAATCACTCCACTGATTCACTGGTTGATTTTAAGGTTGTCTATAAAATGTATTCAAATCTACCAAGATTTTGTGTTCAACTCCTTAAAACTGCAGATGTACTTGTCATCCATGACATGAAGTCTAAACTGTGTGTACAAAAGATTTTCGTCTTATCGTCGTTTTTACCGTTGTCTTTAAATATAATCATTTTTATTTTCATTTCATTGATTCCTCATTTGAAAATTTCCCTCTTTAATGATTTGTTATATCCCCATAATCTTATGATTGTTTCTGATGTTACTTCATTTTATCCAATCCCACTAAAAAATTTAATTATTATGACAAAAACATCTTCCTCCATTAACATTATAAGCCATTGTTAACTTTTTGATTTGACTTAAGTTTTTATTTGTACGCAATATTTTTTATCATTTACGCTATATCATCTAGTGTTATAATCTTTCTAATTTTCACCATTTTTATTTATTGTTCATCTATCTACAAGAAATTATTATCTAAATTATATATATATATATATATATATATATATATATATATATCTTGCGCAGTCAATTGTCTAGAACTACTTGTACTATTTTGATGATGGTTGTGGTAGTTCTCTAAGTTTCAGCTGCGTATAGTATGACTATCTTGATGTTCGTATTGAAAATTCTGACTTTAAAATTGGTTGACAGTCGTTTTGAGTTCCATATGTTCTTCAACTGTAGGAATTCCATCCTTGCTTTGGCAATCCTTACCCTCACATCGCTGCACTCGATCCTCCTTGTTCATCAATGATGCTACTGTCCATGTACGTGAAAGTTTCCACCTCTTCCAAAGTTTCTCCATCAAGTGTGATTGGGTTGGTGTTATCAGTGTTGTATTCGAGGATGTTTCTTTTTCTCCTGTGCATGTTGAGACCTATTGATGTAGAGGCTGCGGCTACACTTGGAATGTCTATATCAGCTGTCCTCCATGCACTACTTTGCAGTGTATTCCGTTTACTTTTCTTATGGCGTTGACGATCTTCTAAGAAGCTCCATAATGTCGAAGAAGGTTCCGGAAGGTTTTCCTAAGTACTCTGTCAAATGCTTTTTCATAATCAAGGAAGTCTATGTAAAGTAACAGATCCCCTTCAGTTGATTCGGTCTGTATATCTTAGGTACAAAAAGAAACGGGATAATAATCCTGTAGAACTTGAAAGACTCCAACTTAGATCGGCAGTAACAGTGCATGCTGTTTTCAATAACCATCAAGTCACTATTAAAAATATCAAAATAACACAATAAGATTTTTTCAACTACAAGGAACGCCAGAAGCTGAAGCTTTTCATGTATTGCTAAATCTTAAATACCCAGATGGCGAAGAAAACTTCACTATCTATCCGAGCTATCATGTCATATTCTATTCACATCTCACACTATTATCATATATACAAATTGAACTGTATCATTTCACACCACAAATGTTACATATTTCACCCATTATCACACAGCAATACGCAAGCATGTCTGATAAATCGGCTTGTTCGAAGTGACATGACACTGTCTTGGTTAATATGGTAATTACCATTACCTTGTGACTAGCTTCGAGAGGTAATTCTCGGAGTTCTAATAAGAAGTCGCGTCCATTGCAGCTTTCCGTATCGGGTGTCAGGCAGTTACTCACGGAAGACAATGGAAGCTGGTCGCACAATATCATGGATTGATTGAACGTGGACATTAACACCGTTGGATGCAAACTCAGTGGTCTAGAGGTTAAGCATTCTCTCGGGAGATCAGTGGTCCTGAGTTTCGTGTCCCGCATATGGGATCTTGAATGGGCACTTCTAAGATGTCGAATACTGTGACGAAACGGTCGTCCAGTGCTTCCAAGTTTCAATGGGGGTCTATCACTGATCGATTCATGATCTCAATCAAAAACCCAACCATGTCTGCACAACCCCATACTGGCAAATATTTTTGGTTTGCTTTCTTGTAATATTTAAGATTTGACTGATTTAATTTGTTTACTTATTCTCTGAAGAAGCGATTTACACTGAGTCACGAAACGTCAGGAAATTAGATTTTGCTACCCATTGGGATACTACAAATATATTATTTTTGTTAATAACAATATATTCAGTACTCAGTTTTTTCGAAATTATCAAGTCAAACCTTGGTAAAGATACCTACAATGCTCCATATTGTTACGGCTGCCTTGTACATTAAGGTCACATTGATATTTGATTTATGTTTTAGAATCTCTCAGACAGTTAATAGGTGGGACGATAGTATGTTTACGGTGATCATAAATCGTATATTATTTTATCATTTTCACTTCTATGGGAAACATTTTACGATCATGGTTCTTTTTTCTCTCAATGAAGCACTATCATTTTATTTCAATTTTCCTAAATATTTTTATAGTTTATTCCTGTTTATTTTACTTCTAAACATGACAAAATTAAGGTGTGTATATTAATAAAATAATCTGACAGCCGTGTATTAAATGGTGAATATTTTGTTGTGACAAGATCTATTTTCCAATTCAGTTCTTAAATATTTACTTAGTGTATCACTACTTTGAAATATGCGAGAAATTAGCTTTGTAACACATAACACACCCTTGTCACAGTTGTAGAAATTTGTATACTATGACGGGATCTTTGTCCGGTCGGTTTGTGTTGTAATTGATTAACAACATTTTGTGAATATGCATTTGATATGTTATTTTGTTGCTATTGGCTCGTTTTCTTTATTTAAGTGTGTTTCTGTCATGAAATGGATTATTTCATAAGAACTATATCTGAAGCACTCAAAAAAAAATTTTTCAAATTCTCATTTTGAAATTTTAAGCAACACGCTTTCAGCTGAATTCGGTACTGCGAATTTCTCACCCTCATCAAGTGATTCTCGAGGAAAGTTTAAAGTTTTGCAAATAGTACGCGTTTTTATTTGCATTATCTTCGGTTGGAGTAATAATAAAGCTCCTGTTTCCCTATGTAGTATTTTTACATTTATTATTATTAAGGGTTTCAGTTATCCTTCAGTGGCCCTATATCTGACTCCAATTTGATCGTATGTTGACTGTTATCGAAATATACATATTTTCAATTTTCGTATATTGTTATCGACTTAGCTCGCGCTAGTGAATAACGGAATTAAATAAGCCGAATACGAGGATGAAGTTTGAATGTGTATATTTCATGCAATCGTTGATTTGAACTAACAATCTGTCGGAGAAACGAAGCGAAATGACGCACGTTGGAGAGAACATTTGAACCAACTCGTTTTAATCAAGCGTGACTTGATATTTATAGTCAAACAAAAATAAGCTACAGACATGTGATGAGTAAGATCGGGTGTGCGCATACATATGCCTACATAAAAACAGTCAAGGTTGACAAACGAATAATCAAGAAGGTCAAAATGTGACTCGAGAAGAATGAATAAATCGGCCTGTTCGAAAGCTAGGATAAGCCATATGAGCTTGCATAGCACTACAATCCTGTCATTAATATTCAAGACTGAATTTTGGTCGTTCTTTTTCTATGTAAATGCGTTTGGTATAGGGACATTCAGCTGATTAATCTCAAATACGATAAAAATTACATCCTGGACTCTCATATTAATTAAATTTGTTTAAAGCTAAGACAAGGATTTGGGCAGGATAATATGAATTCATTATATATATATATATATATATATATATATATATATATATATATATATATATATATATATATATATATATAGGATGTAACTCTGAGGTATGATACAATGTGGAACAATTGACATTGATACCGGAAAGAATTAGGAGTACAAGGATTATCTGTGTAGGAATAGGTGTAAAGTGATTTAGCGATTTGAACACGGGATGAGAAGCCACGAAATATAGTGAATTAATATTAATCTGCCCCGATCATTGTTTTGACTTTAGTCAAATCTACAAAAGAAACTAATAGAATAAAACTAATTAAATTTCATGTATTCCAAGCAATTTGGTTTCATAATTGTGGTACACGTTTCATTAACCATATATCCACGGTCCAACTAATCTTTTGTGAGTTTTGTTCTTTCTCCCTCTTTATTAAAAAAACATGGAGTTGTTTACAGTCGTTTTTCCAACTAGTTTTTAACGACAATATTTTATCACCATTGACATTCTGTGTATTTTTCACACAGATCGCTATTAAGTATCATTCTTATATAATTTCCTTTTTGTATCAGATACCAAATGTACTCATGCTAACAGGTGTCCCAACTAGCACTACAGTCAAATCATTTGTAAAAAGAATAACAGAATTCTTCAAGTAAGTTTTTATACTGTTTTCGTTTTTGAGTTTCATTCTACTGCGAAGAATATGTATAGTTTTAAATGTTTTCGATTACTTGATGTGCACTACTAATATAAACACTATTGGTTAATTTAAAAGACGATAGCCCAAAGTTTATGGCATGAAATATTCAAGCATTGTTTCTTGTAAATAAGTTTAGTATCTTCAAGAATAACCATTACCATATATAGTCGGCTTTATTCTGCAAAATTATTCTTGCAACATTTAATTTCTTATCGCATATAACTACTTAAAAAAGAAATAATATTATCCGTTACATTGGATTTAACATTGTTCAAGGTCTTAAAAATGGTATACAGCATTATATGCTTCTCATGGTGTGGAAATGAATGTCGTATCAGATACTTTATTCTTTCTTTAATTACTTTAAATGTACGCTTATATGTGTGCTTTTTCTAAATATTTTGTCGTGACTAGTTTAGATCAATACATGATTAATTGGTTTATTTAACTGTATTATAATCTGTTTTATTCATGTTATTTCTGTGTATAATGATGATGTTAATAATACTACTACTAATGGTAATAATACTGATAATCGTAATGACCAAAGCATTCTACGATAGCTATCATCGTTTAGATAATAATCATAGTGTTCTGCTTATATATATATATATATATATATATATATATATATATATATATATATATATATATATATATATATATATATATATATATATATATAAGTTCATGTCTTTAACGGTTGACTAAAACTTCAGCAAATCTTCCATGACAATGGGCTACTACTTACTACCACCACTGTTACGCATATACAAACTTTTCACTATACAACAATGTAATCACACTACTGTGGTTCATTGAGAAGAATATACACCCAAAGTCTAAACAACTTGTAACTAACGAAGAATCGTAATTGAATAGATTCTGTACTGTTCGCATGATTCTTTTGCATGAGCAATAGCTATTACATCTTATGTGGTGAAATTATCTATTTCACATCATTTGTGTTCACTAATTTTAACGAATAACCAGTGTGATGAAGTAATAAAGCTAAGGTAATTTGGTCACGCTTAAAATCAAGTTCCTGATCTGCATTTTATATTATGAAGTTCACATGATAAGGTGTTTTTAGTTCTTTTTTTTAACATTGTCATTCACACTATAATTTTTATGATTATTTCCTTATTCTTTCTAAAATCATATTGAAGATGCTTTCAGTTACCGTTACTCCTTATTGCACAAAGTTTAGATTAACAGATATGTTACTAATTAGTATGTTTGTCACTATTTAATCAGGTTCTGAACTTAGACGGTAGATGAAGTATTTCTTTTGCGCGCACAGGTTTATGCACTTTTTATTAACACTGTACATTTCGAAATTTTAATTAATAAAAAGTTGACACTCGCAGTTAGTAATTTCGGCATACATACTTGGTCTTTATAATTGATCGATGTCCTCAACCAACAACGATAGTTTGGTACCGTCTCATTCTTGACGTTATTGACTCATGCACCCTATGGATTACCATTAGAATTAAAAGTCTGGCAATCCTCATCTCGCTCATGTACAGAATCGTTGTTCATTGGTCTAAACTCCTGAACTACAATTTTACAGCTGTTCATTACTCTATTTTAGTGGTTTTCTGTTATATCCCGGTGAAAATAATGATTGGTAACTGTTGGGAACTATTTCTGGACAAATATTATACACATGTATTTTTATTGTATAATTGTTAAGTAACTAAACTATTCACATTCGTGTTCCTCGTATTATTATTATTATTATTATTATTATTATTATTATTATTATTATTCGATTTACCACTATTGAGTTATGCCCAGTCTATCAATTACTATCTCCCACATTCACAGTTACTTTTGATTAACTCTTTTACAAATTTTATTTTCTATTTTATGGTACGATGTGGTCTGCTTGATTGGTATATAAACAGAGTATGTTTGGAATATAACGATTCATATCGCAGAGTCTGAGATTGGTGTTCTAGACTTAACAGGCGGGGCTAGACAGAAAGCAGGACCAATAAGGAATCTAGACTGCTCGTACGGGTTTCATGCGTCATTGATCCGGTCGATAATTCACTGTTCTTTAATTGGCAGTATCATTAAGTTATACATTAATGGGGCACAAGGCCATAAGTTATAACATTCTCTACCATTGATATTGTTACTACTTCCACTACTCTGACATTTGCCTTAATAATTTCATTTAATTGTGCTGATATGGAGTAGCCACCTAAACTAACATGCATGTATGCTAAATTTTACGTTATTTACAACTGATTGACAGGACAGTTTCCTAGCTGATGTTAAATCATAAGGAGAACGCCTTCAGAAAGCATCTTTCTTCAGAATGTAAATAGAAATTATTAGCCTTATTCTAGTTCCAGTTAATCAATACTCATCGGTAAATAGAAGTTTTGAAAAAAGAATTATTATCCTTGTAATTGAAATGGTACTTTCGTATAAAACTCATTTATTGTAGAATTAATCATCCAGAATTGAAGGTAAAATGGATTGAACCAGTTTATTTAGTTCGAAATTTGACAGAACTTGAGCAAGCAAAGTGAGTTCATTAAACATAGTAAATAGAGGAAAGTTTATTTCTTAATCGCATTGTACATCATATAATTCTTTCTGTTATCAACACTTAATCGGTTAGTCTAGATATTTTAATGTTATACATTTTTTACTAAATGGGTATTATCCAGTACGTTTAAAAATGCAACTTTTTGTGAATGATATAACCTCTTAAGAGAGATGGTAGTCGAAGTAATATTAGGATGAATTCTAAAGTAATCAGTCATTTTGATAAATTTGGATTGTATAATAAGACGGAGATTATCAGAACTATGTAATACATTTCGAACAATCTGATCACATATATACTTGTTAAAAACATCTACGAAATTTAAATGGTCAAATATACAAATAGTCAGTTATAAATTCTGTTAAACATAGCTAAGATATTCAGAGGGCGGTTCGCTTTTTGAGTTGTACTTTATGTCGTATATGAAGCAAAGTTGCATCAATATGTAAAGCATGTATGATTCCTTTCACCACTCAAATGACTTATTAAATACATTCAAGTATTATATGCATGTATATGTTTTCATTACATTAGTAAAACTGTTTGGTTGTAGAGCTGAAACAGAGATTTATCTACGCGCTTCAGTTGAACAATTAGAAATAACTGGCGAGCAACCAACCTATCATAATTTCGGTACTATTTGTCGAACACTTGCTAAGAGTAAATCAGACGCCAATGCAATTGTAGTGTATAATGAACAATTAGATGTGCTTGCAACACAAATCAACACTATTTATGCAATCAGTGGCCTATCGAACATTGAACTTTTGATGAAAGAAAATCCAGGAAAGAATCTTACTGATTTACTCGATATACCGCATACAGGAATTGTTTTTATCGGTCTAGAAAATTCAGGACAAGTTCTAAGGTCGGTAAACCCATTTTGTCAATGTTTCTATAATCTTTAGTTTATGTGATGAGTAGGCGATTTTCTTATTTGATTTTATCCTTATCTTTAAAATAAAAGCTCGTCCATTCAAGCTGCTATACATTTTTGACCATAATAATTTTATGAATGAATTTTTAGTTGTTAAAATAAAATAAAAGACTACTGATTGATAAATGATACGTTGTAGACAAGTGATAACTCCTGAAGAAATCGAATAATTCCATGTCTGCTATGTTTGTAGAGATTACGAGATCATCTTAAATCAGCGAAGGGAACGAAGGTTCAGCAACACGACCAGACAGTTAAACTATTCCGATGCACCCTAGCCCTGCTAACTAGAGGGATAAGACCAGACTCAGATCATGAGTTGATATATTACATGAGCAGTCAGAAACACGAACAAATCAAGCAAACAACTTAAGCATATATATGCATCATAAAAAATCCTTCGGAAACGTCACAAAATAGCTTATTAAAAGAGGCAACGAAGCAAAGACATTTAAGGTACTTCCAAACGGGAAATACGATCTGAAGATAAAAGTGGATGCCTTTGGCGCGAAAAAGAGAAATTCAAATTCCCAAATTAAAATTACAAAAATAAGACATATATCAAATGATCTCCGAGGATCTCGCATCCCTAACACTCCTTTTAATAGCATACGTTCTTGAAGTCCACCCGCATCTTAATCATTTGTCGTCGTTGTTAAAGTGATCACCTTCTGGAACGTGGATCGATTCGTTGTTGTACTTTTCCTTGCGTGGTAACTGCGGGTAGGTTGAAGTTGTCTTACAGAATTTCGAGCGCGGAGTTTTCGCCTCTGGGATCTTCAGTTTCGTTCGCGAACGCTTAATCTCTTGACCACTAGGCCGAGACCCAACATTGGTAATGTCTAACTTCGACCATTCCGCGACCATCACCGGTGGGCGACCGCCTCACACCGGAAACGGATTAGCTGCACTGGTCACGGCTTCTGAAACTCTGAGAATTACCTCGAAGCTAGTCACTAGTGAGGGTATGATAATTTTCACTATGGAGTGTGGAAGCTGGTTGCGCAATATCGTGGATTGATTGAACGTGGACATTAACACCGTTGGATGCAAACTCAGTGGTCTAGAGGTTAAGCGTTCTCTCGGGAGATCAGTGGTCCTGAGTTTCGTGTCCCGCATATGGGATCTTGAATGGGCACTTCTAAGATGTCGAATACTGTGACGAAACTGTCGTCCAGTGCTTCCAGGATTTAAATGGTAGTTTAACGTTGATTAGTGCATGATTTTAATGAAATAAAAGGTTCAGGTAGTCTAGAAAGTGTAATGTTATTATATGAAATATGTACATTTATCCGTCATGCTTTAATAACCATACTTTTTTAACTTCTAGATAAAACTAATCTTTAAGATTTTCTAAAAATGTTTATACTCTACTTTTCAAATATCCTATATAGACATCTCTAACCTATTTGTCACCTTTTGTTTACAAATTAATAACGTAACTTGTAAGCATAATACACTAAAATGCTTTTATAATAATTTAGTATAATATTTAAAATATACTAGCGAGTTGAAGATGGACTTTGTGACGTCTCTTGGCTTATTTTTGGTTGTTTCTTCAGACGATAAATAAATAAAGCAAATCAAAACAAGTTTGATCAGGCTTACATCATGTTACTCAAGTTAAAGGCAAGACAGTCTTTGTGTGTATTTGTGCATATCTCAGTTGGTGTGGAAAACAATGTAAAATGGTGGAGCTAATTTGTATATATGTTGATGGTGTTAGATTTGCACAATAGAAACCATTAATAATAATATAAAAATTACTCAAAAACGTTTTTCCAACTATAAAAAATACTAATGATTGAAGCTTTCCATAAATTCCTAAGCTCTATTGTGTTCAATAGAAACGGATGTTTAAGTGTCCACTAAACTTGAACGATTTTTCCAAATAAACACATTTGATCTTTTTATTTATTCTCTGGAGAAACGACTTACATATTGAATCACGAAATATCAGAAACACAATTTTCACCTCGTTAAAATATTAAAATTATATTATCATCCCATTAATACAAACATTTTACTCAATGTCCAATGTATTTGAAATTATCAAGTCAAACCGTGGTAGTGGTGCTTACAACCGTTTTTGATTGCGTGTTTAGCGAAAAGACTGATTTACAATCATCCTACATTTTGATAGAATTGTCTATCCCTATAAAAAGTGCATTATATAGTTCCATAAACGAACTTCTATGTGTAGGTATCGTTACCAAGGGTTGACTTGGTAATTTCGAATAAATTGAGCATTGGCTAGATTTTTATAAATAAATAATATATTTGTAATGATTGGAAAAATTAGATTTTCTGGCGTTTCGTGACTCAGTGTAAACCACTTCTTCAGAGAATAAATAACCAAATCAAAATACTTTATTTTCTTATCCATTCAAAATGAATTAAATCATTCAGTCATTCTCGTGAATTATGGATTTATTAATTAGTCAGCGTTATTATTGTTAGGTGCTAGCTTATGGGTAATGCTAACCAAGATGATAAGTAGGTTGAAAAAAACCTGGACGCGATCAGAATAAACATAACTGTCAAAAGTCGATGACAGTGAGTATCCTAAAGAGTGTAAGCTTATTTCCTAAGTTCTGCAAAGTGTTTACAATCAGCATTTGAAGCCTCTGAATATTATAAACGAAATTCTGTAGGCTTTCTTTAGACTGATTAACCTTCTGTCATTCTCCAAGTCCTAAATATTTTATAACTTCATGGCTAGTTGATCTACATTCATTCATGATTTTGAATATTTTGATGTTTTTATTGATCCATTCTGTTTGTTCTTGGTGTAAAGCGTCACAATTACAAATACCTTATTGCTCAATCTATCTATTTTTATGTACAATAATATTCGAAATCATGATACTTTTGTATTAATATATAAGTGCATAACTTGGTTGGTCAGTTTTGAACTCCTGGGATTATGCAAAACCGACTATAAATAATTGATCAATCGTTTGAAGACAATGATTTCCAAACTGACAAGATATAATTCTCTCTTGATATTCAAGTGTATAGTTTCACTGTAATCTTGTAATCGGATCTCTTACAAGTAGTGTTTCAGAGCTAGGGAAATGTAATTAAATAATTTAATGATTTATGAAAGGTTGTGAATATAGTCAATTACTTTAAATGGCAAGTTAGTGCATCATATTTAGGATAATATGTTTTTTTTTAATCTTGTTCTCTAACTTCTTATTTGTTTTTTTATTTCTCATTCCTCTAGATTTCTGTCTTCATACACAACTTGTCCGCTTCAAATATTTCCAATCAACAATACTATACATATACAAAACTATTGTAAACAGCATCGTCCTTGGCGTAATTTATACTATATCAAGAAACCAAATCGATCTCATCTATTCAATCATGCTTGTTTAGCTCCCCCATCATCAGATTTGTTGTGGTATGAATTAAATTTTATTTTATTTCTCTTACGATATTTACGTATTATATAGAAAGATAGAGAGGTCTGTGGAAGCTAGTCCAAACCAAGTTTTTTTTTCAGAAATATATTATTCAAGATGATTTGGTTTAACATTTTTTAAAGTTGACTTCTTACCTGTTATTCTTTTGATCAACATAAATTACGTTGACAGTATAACTGGTTAGATATTTATTGATGATATTAATCTAAATGATAATCAGTGTAATAGGAGCTACTAGTTAATCTACTCACGGTCAGATATTTTGCTCCTGTTTTTACTCAAGAGTACATCTTAATTTTGAAAAATATTTAATATTTAACACTAATCATTCACATTACTATAGGCACAGGTTGTTTCTCAATTATTTCATTGATGATGAGGGTATATCATAGCTTATCTAACTCCTAATAAGAAATATTCATTTTACTGTAATACACTGTAATACTTGCAATGTAAAGCATTTAGTTAATACCACAAAATTCATTCACATTAGAGTTTCAAGCTTTGTTTGAAGCCATTGATATTGATCATTGTAAAGCGATTCATTATTTCAGATGAGAACATATTTATTATTTGGTTTGTAAATCCTGTTGCTCGGTGTCAATTTGAAGCATGAACACATATAGTCGAGGTGTCCTAGGATGAGATTATCTGACAGCTATTATACCGATTAATACAAGCTTAATACTTACCAGTGATATTTCATTATTTCAAATAAATTTTACACTCATTTATATTCTATGAAATTTTTAAAACACTTGGTCAGTACCTTTGCAAAGTGTATACAATATATAGCATTTTTAAAAATCCCTTATGTAACTATCCACAGGCTGAATATAACTTCCACAACATATCATGGATGTGAATGGTGGTTACGTGTAGTTTGGATTCGTGTAGCTGTTGTTTTGTTGGCATTCGTCTTAACATCACCTGTTTATATACTTACTATTGTAAATCTTACTGGATTATTCGACTGGTTGGGTAGAATTTCGGTACGTACTCGATATATATATATATATATATATATATATATATATATATATATATGGTTTAATTATATTTATTCCTATTTACGTATTTGCATTCATTTCTAATTATCCAAGTGAAATCGTCTGTCTGAATTTGTCATAGCCAAACGTTTTTATTAGTTAACCTTGTGTTTGGATTGGCAATTTATCACGTTCTAACTTCTGCATTAACTACCAAATTCCTTGTACATGTGTCTTTTTACTGATGTTCGTTTGTTTTAACTAACATCAGTATCTCAGATATGTGATCGATGTGTTTAGGGTTTCTGTGAAAAAATGTGTCAAAGCAAACACTTGTGCTGAGAAACCGAAATACAAGATTTGTGTACCATTTACTTTAGATAACAGAAGGATGAAATCTTCACGACATCACAGCATTTTTTACAAATCAGTAAGTATCTAGACTACAATGACTTTCTACTGATTGCAAAAAGATTTTACATATCAAACTTCGAAAATAGTTTCAAGACTTTTCTAGTTGAAAAGTAATCAATCGGCACGTTCGAAGCACTGCATATTCATTTGAAGTGCCAGTTTTATTAGGAGTAAACTGGAAATTGTGTGGATTACTAAAATTTTCTATAAAACGTTTTATGATAGGTCAACAAAATCTGATAATAATGTTCATCATAAAATATCATCAACTAAAATGTGTCAGTGATATGTGTATTTTTGACTTCATTGAGTCTTAGATCCATTATATTTATGCTTGTTGAGAATTTCTTCCATTAAACTATTTGGTTGAAATCATTCATTTTTAGTCATTTTATTTTGTAACTTGATTGTGGTATGCCCTCCTCGTGATTTAGGATTTATAGGTCCAGTTACAGTACGAATCAATAGCCTATACGTTTGAAAATCTTTAAATTGGTTTGAAATAGACATCCATTACTGTGCTCACTCGTACTACGTTAATGCTCAGATGGTGCTGCTTGTTGAAAAAAGTTCCGTCATTGTAAGTTAGTTGTATGACTAGTAGTTTTAATTGTTTAAGGAAATAATTCAATCGAAAATATTTCTTATTCATTGTTTATTAAATAATTAATACTATGTTAAACTATCTAAACAATTTCTTTCAGCGTCCATTTATTTTTAAATGGGTCCCGGCAGCAATTTTAGCAGGTGTCTCATTACTTCTAACACGTCTAGTAATCATTAGTGAATACTGGACGAGACATAAGACGCGTGGAGGTTTAGAAAGTGTTATCTACCGAAATGCTTATTGCTTCTTACTTATTACAGTGTTATTATTACCTTCTCTTGGAATAACAGGGTATGTTAATCTTTTAAGTGTTCTTATAATGTTTAATCTTGGTGAAATTTAGACACTAAATGATGAGTTGTATAAATTAGTTTGAGAATTTTTGGAATAGTAGTTAAAAATGATAAGTGACCTTCGATATTCAGTAAGTAAATGGTGAGAAATCATAATTTGATATATTGTACGTAGTAAGCATTTTGTCAATTCTCAGTTTATTTTGTCATTAAGGGTAAGCCGAATAAAATAAATGCTCGATTGTTACCGATAGTGATGGATTTTACTGTTTTTGAAAAGGTTCAACTGTATTATTCTTTTCAATTAATTAGAAATACTTTATAAGTCAATTCACATTAACAGAATGGGTTTTGTGGAGAGTTTTAGAAATTTCACAGGTTGAAATCATGAGTCAGTTGAAGCTAGACCACCATTGAAAACCTGGAAGCACTGGACGGCCGTTTCGTCCTGGTATGGGACTCCTCAGCAGTGCTCATCCACGATCCCGCACCACGCGGGGCTTCCAGGTTTTCAATGGTGGTCTAGCTTCAACTGACTCATGATTTCAACCTGTGAAAATTCACATTAAATTGTCAGATATATCTAAATAATTTTATGAGATTATATAATAAACCAAACGATTTTTTCTAACTCCTCTTCTATAATGGACCTATTTGTTACGTGGTGTTAAAGTTACTGGAATGTATGAAATAAATTTGGATATCTGTATATGTTATTGCTAATGACCTTGTTTATTTAACGACTTTCTGTTGGATAACTCGCCTTTCTCTGGATCTTTATGTTACTTCCATAGTGTTGATAAATAGTGTAATCATTTCTTCTGAGATATTAATGGTTGGATGTCTAAAATTATTTGATATCGTCAGATTAATTATATTTTTTCCCATACGTGGATTAGATCTTCCAAATTTTTAATTCTAATGACTTTATGCGTGATGGATGATAACATCTACCTGGGTGGTTTTATATGAAAAACAATCCAATACATTTATTATTACACACACATCGACCTAGTCATCTGAAATTTTCGTAGACAATTTCCACTGAAAATATGTTTAGACATAATCTAATATTAAGTTAATGAAAATCCTGCATGTCTAGACACTGCCTAGTGCATACTACATGTATAGATGTGTATTCTTGAGTGCTTATGTATGATGATATTGTTTATATGGTCGTTTACTAGATGTATTCTGGACTCGTACATTTTTCACAAATATCTTACTAATGACAAATTCATTTATGTTAAATATGATTGGTTGATATTTCTCATGTACTGTGTTTTGTTTTCCAGTTTTCCAGCTCTGTTACATCAACTTATAACAACTAAAGTGAATCATTCAAATCCATTTGCTTTTTATGTACCATTTCGAACAGAATGTATATTTTTACCAGACAGTGGTGCATTGTTCATCAATTATGTAGTAACATGTGCACTACTTGGAACAGGTCTACGAATTCTACGTTTGGGTCATATTTTTCAAAGTTTGGTTAGAAGACACTTTTACGCTCATACTGTGGCAGAAAGAAAAGTTTTCTCTGAAGTAATTGGTTTTTTTATATATGACTTTGATCACAGTAATTTACTGCCACTGTTCCCATAAAATCCTTTTCTTGTCAATCACCATACAAACTTCATTATTAGCAAATCGAGTTAGATATTATTGTTTAACATAAAATGAAACCTTATTCTCTATCAAAACAACATTCAAGATAATAAAAACCACAGAAACTTGCTACCATCAGCTTGATTTTAATGAGTATAAAGTATTTATTGGAAAAACTTCTGAACATTAAAATTACATCAGTTGAGGATTTTCACCAGAACTGGTTGTGAATATTTTTGTCTGAACACGTTAATTCATTCGAATCTCTATGCAATATACCAAAAGGTACCATTGTGAAGTGATTTATAGTAGGTGTTTAGTCACTGTAGTTAATTACTATTAAGTTGTTGATTAATTTCTGCGAATACAAAATATCTGAACTGAGTTGTATAAGTAGCTGCAGACCATTTTCGTCGGTGTCGGCACGAATATCTCAACGTTGATTGGCGATATTGATTGACATGGTTCAAAATTGGTCTCAGTTAGCCAGATCTATATTCACTCTTTGTCCTGGAATACACTTACTTTTTATTCCCCAGATTTAATCTTTTTTCTTGAATTTTATTGTTTATCCCTAATCTTTCATAACATCATCAACATTGTAACTACTTCTACTTCTCTGATGTTTGTCTGGATAATTTCGTTTTCTTATTCAAATGTAGTGTAACATACAGTGCTCATATGTGCAGGTTCTACGTTGCTTGTAACTAACTAACAAAGCAACCTTAACAAAAGTGAACAAAGAAATTAAGTTGAATTTTCTTCATGATTTGAACAATTGAAGCTGTTATAATTGGTCATCAATGTAATTGTCAATGAGAATAAAGTTGTAAGACATTTGAATTTAAAGGTGCCTTGCGTATTGAAATAGCTTTATTGGAACAAATACAAGACATGTGTAGAAACTAAATAAAAATTGTTACTTGTTTGTGAATAGTTTAATAAATTGCGAACAGTATTCAACATTAATAATAATGTCTCAGACTAACATATTACAGCAATGGGAAGCTATCTTGATATTTTTCTCCGTTCTTATACATGAAAGTAACGTGATAACACTTTTGACTGAGATGCATTTCGTGATGTGATCTGCGTTTTTCAACTAGGCTGGAGAAAAATCTGCTTAAATCTTGACTAGTATGACTAATTACACTTGTTCGTGAATACAATATCATGAAAAATTCACTTATTGAACAACTACTTGCGCCTGTGACCGACCCCTTGTGGAGGAGCATAAGCCGCCCACCAGCATTCTCCATCCAACCCTGTCCTGGGCAGTCCTTTCCAGCTGTTATTCACCCTTTTCATATCTGCTTCTTTTTCCGATGTAGTGTGTTCTTTGGCCTTCCTCTTCTCTGTTTCCCTTCTGGATTCCAAGTTAGTACTTGCTTCGTGATATAGTTTGGGGCTTTCCGTAATGTATGTCCTATCCACGCTCAATGTCTTTTCTTAATTTCCTCTTGAGCTGGAAGTTGGTTTGTTCTCCCCCACAGTAGGTAGTTGCTGATGGTATCCGACTAACGGACATTATCTTGCTTAGACGATTGTTTATAAATACTTGTACTTTTTTGGTGATGGTTGTAGTTCTCCAAGTTTGTGCTCCAAACATTGATGTTGAAGATTCTGACTTTGAACAACTCTAAATTCGACATACCTAAAATATCATTCTTCGACTGGTCATTAGTTGAGTTTTGTCTTTTTTGGGTCTTTTTGTATCGATTCACTATTTAGTCATGTGTGTGTCGTGTGACTTCAACTCGCTCTATTCAGTTGTCTTATTGCTGCGATCTATTGAATGCTGTTTCATTTTTATGATTGTTTTAATCATTTTTCTCAGTTTATTTAGTATTTAATGGATTATTTTATTGTCGATTATCTATATTTATCTGGTTATCCAAGGCGAATTAAATGAACCAAATTTTTGGCTTATACTTAAAACGTCGAAAATCAATATTTTCTCCATCACTCTCACATCATTAGTGTTAAACGCTAAATTTGGGTGTCTCGTAGACTCTAGCACTGTAGTCCTTATGAATATTCGTTAATAATACTTCTTTTTCTCTCTCTCTCTCTTTCTCCCTCTACCACACGAATTAGCCTCAACCGGAAACATTCGCATTTGGAGAAAACTATGCATTTCTGTCAGTTGTTCATACAATTATTATTGCTTACACACCAGTTTGTCCAATCATCTACGTCTTTGGTCTGTTGTATTTTCTATTTAAATTTCTTATCGATAAGTTTATGCTTGTATGGATTCATGAGCCGTTGCAATCAGATATACGTGGTTGGACCGAAACGTTAGTTTCCTCAGTATTCATTAAAATTGATTGGTTTGTTTGTCGGTTATAATGTAAAATAAGATAGACGAGTGTATCACTAAGGATTATATGCGCGTCGCCTTGTAAATGTTATTACTTTGTCTAGTGTATATCGGTCCAAGATGTATTACCACATTAGCTCAGGGGGATGTAATTGTTTAGAGAAAGAGTAGTAACAGTATCAGTAGTAGTAGTAGTAGTAGTAGTAGTAGTAGTAGTAGTAGTAGTAGTAGTAGTGGTAGTAGGAAAAATTAGACGTAAAAAAGGAAAAAAAGGTATATTGAGATTCCGGGACTCAGATTCTGAAAAAGGATTGGGAGTGTAAGTGCCTGCGCCATTGCGAACAACTCTGAGCCATGCCACACAAATTTGCTAACCATTTGTTACAATAATCATGCGGACTCCATCCAAGTAGTCTTCATCCATTATCATGGGTCAGTCTGCTTGTTTATAACTTCATGAATCGGTGCTTTATTTGACCTTCCCTAACTTTCTTCCAACCAACTCCTACACCATACATCATCGCCAGTTGGGGTATTCTATGTTTGGGCATAGACTACATATCCCAACCACATCAGTCGAAAAGAAGTCCATACCTTATGCCTTACTTCGACATTTCTCACTCGGTTATCTCACGATATTGATGAATGTCTTCTAATCTTAATGCTCATCTTTTACAGCCACGAAGTAGAATGGATCCACCTGCTGTGTAGTAAACTCATCCTTTGATTGGTAGATAAATGTTGTATCCACACCATAAGTAACTCAAACTGGCATGTTCAATCGAGCCTTCTTGATTATTTAATTATCATAAAAGTGAATAGAGACTGAGGAATCAAAATTAAGACACTAGATATCTGGTTGTCTAAACTTGTTGATACAAAATAAACCGCAACATTATTGCTTACTATTATTCAAATATCACGGCTACCGAAAAATATGTTGCGTTATACTTGGTTGCGTAAAGTACTTATTAATAATGTCAGTTTAAAGCGTATATTTCATCTGCTTAATTCCTGTTTATAGTTTAAAGTAACACTCTGGATGTCCAGAATTATACTGAGACGCATCAGTCTCTGTTTTTAATTATCAATATTTTCTCCAACCACAAGTTATGTAGTGTCTTTTTTCACTGGATTTTGGGTTTCTAAGGTTTCAGAGAAAAATACAAAGTGAATACTTTAAACTGTAGTTTTATTCGTACATAAATAGTATCTATGTTCTTACTTATGAGAAACAGTAAGTGTTTTGGGACATAGCTAATTCTTTGTGTTTCACTGATCTGTTCTTTTATCAAAGCTTATATCGTACTGACGACATTCATTATATTATCAGTCAGTCAGTAACAACGTAGAACTTCGTACGTTAACGATGAATCTTAGTATTGTTTATCCTTAGTTTATTGTCTCACATCCTTATACTTGACAGTCACTTGTATAATTGCAGTTTTGGGACAGTTAACGTTAATTTCTGGTTGTGTATTAGTACTGATCACTATTAATTTTTACCAAAAATCACGATATAGTTTAGTGTAGTTTTAATGCCAAATATACACTGATCACTGCTGCAGGCTAACCAGCTTGGGTTTATTTGTCACCCGGAGACCAGTTTATGTAAATAATCCGGTTTTAGTAGTATTATTTCTGAATACAACTTGAAACAAAATGAATGTCAATTACAAATGAGTTTTTTTTTTCTTGAATTTCGAAGATACGCAGTATTTATGTATCTCATGTAGTACGAAACTTTCTCAAATGTGCTTTTAATACGTTTCCTATCCACAAAGTATGATTACATTCATCAATTTATAAAATTCAGTTACTTATATTATTGGTTGTTACAAAAATAGTCTTAGATTACTTTAATACTGAAATGGTTTTATGTAATTTTATTTGGTTTTTATTACAGCGACAAAAAGAATTATCAATATATTTATCATTTGAAATGGTTTCTTCAATCAACCCGATTTAGTTTATCTGGAGTTTGTATGGCATCTATCAATGTGTTTGCTTTTTATTCACTACGATGGTCTTCTGTAGAACTACGCCCACTGATCATTGCCTATTTTGTTTTGACTGTGGTTACGATAGTAATATCTGTGATATTTTCTGCCCTTGTCAAATATCATTCATCTTCTCTTATATGCCCTGTTTCTGTATGCAGAAAATATTCCGGTCATTATCGTAAATTAATTGACTATAATCAAGTAAGACTTTTATACTAGTGTTTTCTCCGTAAAATATTTAATCATAAACTATCGTCTTTTTTCTCGAAATGATGTTATTGTCGCTGATGTTGCTTTTACTTAACTAGACCGCATAATCATGATGTATTCATTGCATTGATATGCGAAATTCCTCATTATGAATTTCGAAATGAATCAGTTTATATTGCTTGTTCTGTTGTCCAACTGAGTCCTAGTTATTGTACTTGCGATAAGCTCTTCCAGTCTTTATTCTAAATTATTCTGATTCTTGTCACTTGATAACTAACCTATATGTGTATTTCCTCTTTTAAATGAGTAATATTTTAACTCTACTTCTATCTCCAATCTACTTGGATGTGTTTTTGGTCACCGCTCTTTAACTTCCATTATCTCAATAATATATATGATTTATTCAATAAACAAAATTGGCTGTACACTTGTTAGGTGATGTAAGGACGTTACGAAGTAGATAGCTGGCTTATCACATGTTGTATGAAGTAGTTAAAATAAATGGCTAACTAATCACCGGTGAAATAGTAAGTCTCAACTGTTTTATAGTGCGTTGATGTTGCCTGGGATAGAAATTACAACATGAAAATTAAGTTCTGAAAGTAAGAGAATACCAAAACTCTATTATTCAACTACTCACATGACCACTTTTTCATATATGTTAGGCATAAACATTCGTTCATATTCCGTTTGATGTAGTCCTCTCAAAAATCTTGTAATTAATGTCTTTCGTTGTACACTTTAGATGTGTACGTCGCATCACTTTGTGGCCAGCTTGGTATTTTCGTTCTTACAATTTCTAATACTATTCTATATTGAAATAATAGAGAGGATTCATAGCACAGGTGGATACTTTTAGTTATATTGCGTTCTCTAAGTTGTATAATTTAATTGTAGAATTTTGTTTATCGTTCCAGATAAAATGATTAGAGTCTAATTTATGTAGAACTAACCTTTATGATTGTTCCATAAATTTATAAAACTCAACTCTATCGAAAACTACACCGTGACTTCAGATATGAAAAGTTTCTGATCTTATATTGTGATACTACCCTAAATTGTAATTTTGCATCTCGAAATAAAGAATTTTGTCTTGCGTTTTAATGTTCAATATATCACTTCTATCATACAATGTTTATTATGGTTCTTATAACATTTCTCAACTGCATCATCTCACTTCTCCCGTACCCTAAACATTGACACCGCTGTTACTCAGTCAATTGTATAGATTGATGAATTAATTATTGAAGCAGTGGGTTTCCAGCCGTTCAGTTTCATTTTCCAATCCCTAACCCCCCAACAGCTAAGTGTATATGGCTTTGAACTGAGTAAATAAGATATGTATTTCATAAATGAGTTATTCTAAATAAATTAACTAAAATATGATAAATGTTCAGCTTAACTTGTTGTATGAGTGTTGAAGGATGTTAGTTACCTGATAAAAATTAAGCAAAATGTTCTGAGCCTGTGTAAAGCTATGTTGAAGGTGTTTTTGTTATTTGCGGATTCCCATTGATATATAATTATATATAGTATAATTGGAATTCACTCACTTTAGATTTTATAGTCGGACTTCGGTGTAACATTTCACAGAAGTAAATTTATTACTATAATCGCTAAGATTTTTCACTATGTTCGCCTGTATGTCAATCTAATAGGTCGTTGGTAATTTGAGGAATTCTGTAACACTATTAGTCCTTAACATTCAGATTGCATTAGGTTGTTCGTGATTTATAATTTTTATATCTCACAAGGAAAATATTTTGGGACTTTTGTTGAGTGCACAATGTTGTGACGAAATAATGAATATTTATCTCAATAAACCACTTCTATTAACTTATACTCATTTTAAATCATAATTCAGTAAAGTATGTTGTTATACTTATTTTAGAACAAAATGATCTCCAGCGCAGTTATATGCACTTGCCCTAAATTATACCTTGATACCTCTAGAACTGAAAATGATTACACAGTTCCTGTTTTACGTAAGTTCAAATTGTGAGAAAATTCATATCTATCAGAATACATGTTAGCAATCTTATAAACAGAAAAAAACTAAACTTATGTTTTGGTTCTGATTGTTACTTTTTGTATATTGAAATGTAATTTACCGTTTTACAACAGACTATACTGACTTCATTGTTATGTTTCTAATATCTTATTTTTAATACTTTTTTTCATATTGAACACAGAGTTAAGGGATTTAATCAAATTATATGAATATAAAACAATAATTTTTCCGATTATCAATCTTCTTACCGCTTTCAAATGGGCATTGTTTTGACACTAAAATCAATAGGCAATCTGACAATAAAAAGATCTTATGATTTGTCAAGTTCTTTTAATAAGTGTAAAATTCACAATATATAATTCAAATGTGTTTATCATACTCAACCGATAAAATCAAGTTACATATACATAAAATACCCGTTGAGTTTATACAGTTGTTAGTCTCTTATTGATGTTGTTTTTTATTATTTCATGTCATCAATTACGACAAATGTCTTTCTGTGACTCAAATCATACAAGTTTAAATTGATTATTATGGAACAAATCCCTTAATTGAGCTAATAATATCCTTATAAGCGAGTGATGTGCAGCTTCCCAGTTTGATAGTGTGTTTAAGATAAAGGATGAACCTGTCGTGAAGTTTGTAAAACACCATGTCAGAATTTCCGAATGATAATTGCTAAATTCCTCAAGACGTTTTTATGTTACAACAGGTCCACTAATTGTTTACATAGATAGTTGTAGGTTTTATGTTAATTCAATGAGTCGATCTAAGCTAGACCACTATTAAAAACCTGGACTCACTGGACGGCCGTTTCATCTTAGTATGGACACCCAAATGCCGTGGTACGACCGAGGGTGGGGAGAGTCCGCTCTCCCTCTCGAAATGCTCTCACATGACCACGTGCATACAACCGCTGCCAGGGAATTCCTGTTCACTGTTTTCTCGCGGCATTACTGTTTTTTACGAAATTGAGAGGACGAAAAGCGAACGCCCGGCTCTGTAACCGAGTTGGTAGGTACGAAGGATCCACCTGGAGGAGTTCGAAAACCCTGATTTCAAACCAATTGTGAACGTGGGCTCCAGTATCCTGAGAGAACAAATGGCGTACGAACTAATCGTTAGTCACCGACTACCATGGGACTGCATTTCCTAACGTTGCTCCACTGCCTTGTGGATCAAACCTTTAGGTCGAAGACTACGGGTGTGGCCCCCCAAGGAAACCGCCTGCTTCGGTTTGGGCACCCGGGCAGTGTCACAGCCCATACAAATCAAGTGACTCGTGTGGCACATTTATTCGGTGCTTCTTCGTATCAATATTTATGTGGTCGAATAAATAAACGAAACAATGCGCATCCACGATCCCACATGTGGAATAATAAGTTTCATGATATTTCAGCATAGGATGGCTAGTTTGTAGTCTCCTGACGTCAACTGATTGGGGGGATATGTGCTATGATGAGGTCTGAACCGAATGTAAAATGTGGAACGGAGATTTGATTCGATGAGGAGTTTACTTTTTTTCCTATTCCTGTTTTTATCTACTCACACTGTCCATATTTTTCTCAGGTTTGTAATTATGTTATTATAATATCTACAGATTCTAAAATTGATGTGAGATTAAGGTTTGGGTCGGTATTAGTGCACTTATCTATGCTACAGGAATCATAGACCTGGTTCGGTATTGTGGACTTACTGTGATTTGACCACCTAATCTATGGGATCTGACGTCGCTTTGTATGCTGAATCATCCTATCGTAACAGTCAGTAATATTGGTTTGAAAACCTCTGATAGTTGCATTTTAGGTTGGCAATACTATAATATATTTAATACGTAAAGAATAAGTCTGCTGCATGACCAAGAATGGTTCTGCGTTGACGGCTAATGTAAATTGTAGTTTAGCTTGAAGAGTCATGTTATTAGGAACCAGTGTCACCACATACTAGTGTTTTGAGTTTCGTTTTACTTAGTATTGTTTTTCGGCAGTTGCCGTCTTAGGTTACTACACTTCAGGCGTACCTGTGTGAAACAATTTCTTTCTTCCTTGAGTGGAACTGTATTTGGACGGATTCATAACGATAGCCAGAGGATCTTCTTTAAAGCCGACATTTATCAACTGTCCCAACTAATGTGAGGTACAGCATGGTTGGCGAGATTTGTCACGCATATGATGGTGTATGGTTCCCTAAACATTATGAAATCAGATATGGGGCATTAAAAGTTAAGGAGCTGCGAAACAAAGAAAGATCCACTTAAGAAGGGAGAACATCATAAAATAAATAAATCCCAGAATCCTTACAGAAGGACTGAGTGGAATGATTGTGTAGGGAATAGTCCGGGTGGGAGGACATCTTAAACCCAATGATGTCAACGGAAGTGTTGCATGCTACAGTCTAACCAAACTATCATCCGATGACATCTAATAAAACCATACTACCCTGAAACTGTGGAACGCTGCAGGTTCACATAAATGTCTGTTGTCGTAAGGACTATGTATCGAATCCCTAAAAGAGAATATATCCGGGGGGAGATGTTATATCTCGTGACCGCCGACTAGAGAACAGTGACTTTTCTATCGGAACAATAACGCGTAAACCCGTATGAGCAACCTAGAGTTCTAATTGGCCCTGCTTTCCGCCTAGCCCAGCCAGTTAAGTCCAGAACACCAATCTCAGCCTCTGCGATATGAATCGTTATATTCCAAACATACTCTGTTTATATACCAATCAAGCAGACCACATCGTACCATAAAATAGAAAATAACATTTGTACAATATTTGGCCAACAGGAAAATGGCACGTGAAATAAATATTGACCAGTAGGAAAATGACACCATTTTCAAGTCCAAGGGTAGCATTAGACTTAACATGATAATTTTTGGCATATTTTTCTGAGTATCCCGAAAGAAGACCAATATATTTGTAGTGTGCACACTGAGATATGCTATATAGTCCGACGAATGATGACACTTGCCAAACAGTGGCAATTACGGATGTGGGTGTGCTAGAGCCGACTTATCTGTACTGTTTGTCGTCAAAGGATGAAAAGGAATCTACAAGATGCATGGCTGTTTCTTTCCTCTTGAAGATGAGGACACAGGTTATTTAAATAGTTGACAACGGTCACTGCGACCGAATATATTTTTCTCAATCATTTTATGACTGGATACGTAACAACCATTCAATCATATGAAGGTCATTTTCCTGTTACTGCTGTATTAGAAAGGAAACACTAAAAGTCCCTACAAAGTTGATCATTGGATGGCGTTAGATCCAGAAATCGGAACGCTTCGTTGTCTGTCTAAATGTTAGAATTTAAGTCACGCCTGAGTTTGATAACTCAGCAGATGACAATATCCAATAACTTCCCTTTATTAACGTAACAGACGTCCAAAATGGTGTAGAAGAAGTACTGTATGGTATTCTATTCAACTTGTGCAGACACCTCACAAAACCCAGTTGTCACAATGAGAAGAATATTTTTATCGGTTCAAGAAAAATATGCTTAAAGAAAAGTGGTAGGTTAATTCAACTTGCTCCAAACATAGGCAAACTATAGTTAATAGTAACAAACCTCTCTAAAATCAAATAGAGGACGTGCTTGAGTCTGATGAAACGGAGACGACCAGTTCACAAAGTACCACCCAAATGTGGCGCCTAATATAGAGAGTGCCATCAAAAAACTCATCAGCATCAAGGGAATAGTAAAGATTTAGAATTTTGAATGATATTTTGGTATTTGTACGAGCTAACGACTCCTTGGTAATTGATTACCCGCTTATTCGTGCTCATCTACTTCTACTTAAACTGCTTCATTTCGGGAAATTCTTTGTTAGCGCATTAATTAGAATACTTCTAATTATCATAGATATTGCAATAATAAGTGCAATCAAACTCAAAAACGAGAATCAAAATACGGACAACAATAAAAAAGCACACGCTTCCGAAATACATGGGACTGATCGTAAGAAAAAACAGACATGGAGAGATTCTTTCTATATATACGCGTGGGCACACAAAAATGGATCTCACGGAGAGTGTTGTCATTTATTTTCTCATTTCGTATTTTAAATTTTACTCAGAAATCTTTTAATCACGCTTTTGTTCTCTTCATTCTTTCCTAACCACGCCTTCACGATTTGACTTGGGTTAACATTTACCTTCACTATTTAGTTTTACTGCTATATGTTGCCGGGCCGTTGACAATAAGCTTGTGTTTGAATAGACTCAAGGTAACCGTTTGGTTCGGTTGATGAATGTTATTTTTTGACTGCCTGATGGGAACGGAGTCTCTTATCCTTTCAGATAGATATTGGATCCCATCTTATTGGAATACTCTCATTGATTCTCGTGTATCTAACGGTTATTCATTACCCATTCCGCTCCTTGTTTTGTGCGCTTCGTTGTGCTACAGAAATCGCTAACTGTATAGCAGAAGGTCCATCAGTCGGAGTATTTTGTGTCTTTGATATAATCTGTCCTCTTTCTTAAATTCAGACTGATTATACTGAGCACAGGATTTGTCTTGATATAATTTAATATGGGTGACTCCAAAAGATTTTGTATGGCAACAGAGAAATGTACTTCGGTTTGACCGAAGAAACTTTTGTTCGTTAGCTCTCAGTCCAAACCTAACACTAGAGCGTTGGTCGATAAACGTGCCATTTCTAGGATTTAAGTTTTCGATTTAATTTTAGCTTGTTCACTCAATCAAGCAAATCTATTGCAGGCTGAATGATGCTAAAGGGGTGGCATTCAATAAAAGGCAATGATTGACAAAGATCAGTTAATGGTAAAATAATGAAGATGCTAGCTTTTCGATCACTAAATACTTTCTGTTACATTCGTGAATTTGAGGAACAGCCTCTCCTATTTGTACTGCATATTCCTGTTCTGAATTTGGATTCATTCCATCTTGTTAAATTTCTCAACTCGATCTTTTTTGAGTAATTTATCTGCAGATTCTGATGATCGCAACTTATATAGGTCTTGCTTGTTGACAGACTTTGTCAGTCATTTATTTTCTTTAGTCCTTTTGCTCATTTTTTGTTTATCCTACTACTCATATCAAGTTTAAGCCAAGAAGCTTTGCAGCTTGGCCTAACTTGTACACAGCTAACAACCAGTGCCTTCCTTTTACTTGGGTATAAGAAACATTTTCGTTGTACAAACCTATTTAATACCTAGCTGATACATCTCACTTGACATTTCGTCATGGAATTTTCTTGCTTTATTAATTCAATCTCCATGATAGATTTTCAGGGGTAGCACTGTCTGTAAACACATGTTTATTGCTGATCATGACTGCTAAAGTGGTATATAATTGCTGTTAGCAAGAAACGGTTCTATTCAACTGGAATAAAGTGACAGGCTTGAGTGGTTCAGCATGACCTTGGGATGGCGAATCAGAATGAAACCTTTTGTAAATGAGAAAAATATTACGAATGAAATATGGAGCTTCAAAAAGGTAGATCTTTGAAATACTAGCATGCTTACTCTACTTTTTTAACATTAACGCTTCTTCAACATTTCTAACCCTGACTATGCTTGACTTTTCGTACCTGTAGGTAACCCTCGTTCTTTTGATAGAAGAAACCAGACTAGTAGTTAATAGGTCTTTATTTAGATCGTCGCACAGTCACAGTGGAGCGTGAGATTACCTGTTCAGACAAACAAAGCTTTTCAACATTCAATATGAGGTAATAGGAAATATAATGCCTATACAAAATAAGGAAGTGAATGAATATTTGAACTGTATTGTTTTGACATATACTTAGTCGTTTGAATTCAACTCTTAACCAATCAACCTAAGCTGTTACAGACTCACTACTTCTAACCTTTATTCCATCTCGAACTTGACATCAATAACTCTGAACGTCTTAAACCCGACGTTTTCAACCATGACAGTCCTAACTAAAGTGTCCTCTAAACAACCCCATCACTGAATCTCGTGTCTTGCCCGCATGTTATTTACTAGCGACATCTACATTAGATCCAAGATCATACTATGGTGCAAAACATAGTATTTGGTAGCAGGCTACCTGTAATTCATTTTGAATGATCTCATAAATTAAACAGACGCTGTTCTCACTCTGTTTTGACGATTACAAATGTTAAAATATTTTATGGTAGTTTGGTTATTTTGTTCGCACCTTATCTATGGATGCTTCCATATTAGCTCGTTTGAGGTTTACTAATAGAAGTACTACCAATGTAATATTTGACAGTGAAGGGAACAATCTAGCGAGAATTCAGTCAGAGTTCTGGAAACAGGTATAGGACTCGGCGGGAAGAATTTGTATTGAGTTGCAGAATGAGACTACAAGTTAAAGGCTTTTGAAGTTAGTCTTCGCGAAGGCCCTAAGTAAAAGACTAATAGAGGTGTCAAGCAAAGTTTTTAACACTAATGTTATAAGACAGTGTCAAATAGACAAAACCCTAAAAGCTCTTGAGCGAAGCTTCAATGGTTCTGAATGACCGGCATTGGTAAAGTCATGGGTGATATCGTAGACTAAGTCGGGTTTAACTTGTCTACAGATGAATTTCTCTAACAAGTACCTATACCTTGGCAGAGAGCCTCGGAAATATTACAGTCAATAAGGTAACCATGTATCTGGGAAACAATTACAAGGTTTCTTAGACCAGATTAATCCTATTGATACAAGAACATAAAATAGCACAGCAAACCACAGAGTAACAGTAGTTACACACCTATAGAACAGTACAAGGACATACCAAAAGAGAGAGTGATATATAATAATTGATAGTTGAGTAAAAATGTAATGTTCGTTAACAGTTTGTGATTAAATAAACCTTAAGAAGCAGGTGTGCAGATAAAATATTATCATCAATATCATCAATCGAGTCGAGCAGAGTGTGAAGTGTTAATAAAGTGCTCTGGCAAGATATAATTGAGGATTGTGTAAAGGCAGCTGTCTGTCACGACGTTTTCAGGAAATGTTCACTATAGATACACTTGTCGGATGTCTTATGAGGTAGGTGCCTTAAAGGATATGTGACTATTCCTCAGAGGCGAGATAGCTAAACAAAACTCGTCATTCCAAAATACCCAAGGAAACCATCCCACTAAACCCCAATTCCTTACTTTTTGATGCTTCTCTCAGCATGACACGCCATGTCTTAATTTTGTTCGAAAGTCAGCCTTCTCATTTACCACATATGCAATATTGCAGAAAAGTGAGAACCGAAAATCCCTAAGATTAGACTGCTAGTAGAAGAAACTTCCCCAGGTGCATAGGCTTTCGTGGAACTTGACTTACCAATGATATTACTGACTGAGAACTTATTCTTGACTGGTTCAGGCTGTTTTATAGTTACTGATCGTAAGCAGATCATAAAGTTATGACTTGTGTATCTATCTCCCTCGGGCATTAAGAAATCTCATCTGTAAGGATAATTGCTAGGATTTCGAGTTGTGCAATGTAGAAGGTACTGTTGCCTTATGTCTGGTGTATTGCATAGCCTTATCAAGAGTGTCGTTCATTTGGCCAGAATTTCTTTAAAATACGTTTACAAAAGGGGGTTGGAGCTACACTCTGGTGCTAATATATTCTCATGAATATTTGATGCGACAACTAGTAGTTTAAAAGACGATAATCGCACATGAGTTTATCGATGTTTTCAGAGTGCCCACATAAATATTCCATTCTCAGAAACACAAAAATGAAAGCTAATGTATTTTAAAACTGTATTTGTCACTTGAGTACAATAAACATTATCAGGACAACTTTCATCATGCTGAAGATCTTTCAACAGTACCGTAGTTCAAATACTGGAAAGGATGTGTAGCGTGGCGTCGAGTCGCGGTTGACTATGAACACCGCTACAAAGAAACACGTACCAAATATATCAGAAGGCGAAGGTTGAACGTAACCAAAGAAACCCATAAAATCCTCGAGAAGCCAAATATCAGAAGGCAGTTAATGGACCAAGTCGAGATATATTTGCTGGCGATCTCGTGGTATCGAAAGGATACCGAGATCGTGCCAGGGTACAAGCTTGGTTACAATACGTAACCGAATTCGCGCGAAGTTACAATCAAAGTGTAAGTATAAGAATGGAAGCACAAAATAGCTGTCATTAGCACAGTCAAACAAAAGCACATTAAAACAAACACTGGTACAGTTGGTTATAATAATAATTGTTTTTATTAAACCAGTCGTGTTCTCGTGATGAATGTGAGTCACTACAGATGTTCGAAAAAGACGTTATGAGATTCATGGAAACCAACAACTTCCTCAGTAGCAGAAAGTATGATTTTTTACCCTTTATTATCTTAAAAACTCTGAGTCTCACACAGAAGACGCGTTCAGAAAGTCATGAGCGGTAACCTGTGGGAGAAAGTAAATGTTACGCAATGGGGTAACGATCTAGTAAAGTATATGACATCCATAGAGTATGGCCGACTACCGCAATGGCTTTGGTTGTCATCGATTGATAGTCAACCGTTGAACGAGTAAGTAACACTTCGTAAATGCGTGAAAACTGCACTGACAATTTATTGTTTGCTAGATCGATCCAAGTGACGATTCTGGGGAAGTCGATTACAAGAGGAAGGTGTCGCAACAACTTTGGTTGGTTGGGATTTGCCACAAACATCTTATTAATGTTAAAATATTTAGCTCAACTATTCCTTTACTTTCTTATCTGACATAGCCACTGTATTTCCTACTATTTTACACTGAATGTAAAAGCTTTGCATTCAAAGAGATAACCTCGCGATCCACTGTGTGCTGTCTCACGATCTAAATGAAGACCCATTCACTATTAGTCTAATTTCTTTTATTTATAAGACGAGGAGTCCCACCGGTACGAAAACAGAATATCGGAAGTGTCATTGCCTGTAGTCCAACTTCACGAGTAGTTTCGAGCACCCATGATTCACAGCCTTAAGAACACAGCACAGTGCCACACGGACGCAGCTAGGGGATTTCGAACCCTTTAGGCCTTATGATGGACATTTTCCAATATAAGTACCAGTATGTTCGATATAACATACAAATCCTTATTGATATTCAGGTTTAGAAACTGCGTTTAGGCTGCAAGTTACTCTTTAAAATGTTGTAGAACCTCAACTCCACCTATGTCGTTTGTCATTTAGTTTCGTCGAACCTTTTGGTTAGGTAACAGACAGTGTGATTCGAACAGTAACATTTTGTTTATATTTTCATATTATTTATTATCGTATCTGGGTGTTAAAGTATGTACAAAACCTTGTTATTAGCTTCAGTATTACTTTCCTAGGTTGCCCAATGACTGATTTGCTTTCTCATACATACGTACTGCAATATTATCAGTTCATATGACTTTATTACACTTTTTATTTGCTCTCACTCATTCACTCACACCTGTATTCCTTCTCGAATTCATTTTATATACTTGAATCTTAGTGATCTGTGCTGTACAACGGTAAGTTGTGATCAACTCTTTTTACTGTCTTCTGAAATTTATGCATCGTTCGTAGATATCTGGTGACGGTTATCTGGATGAGTGATATACGGAATCATAGAAATTATCTCGAAGATAATCCACTACAACGTGACTTGTATATCTTAAAAAAGTACTGAGATAGGCTACCTGTGCAATTCCAAGAAAAGAGCCACGGGATTTATCATAAAGAGAACGGCTTAAAAAGCTAGACCTCTTCTCTTTCCTACCTAAGATTAAGAGGTGATCTGATTTAAATTTACAGAATACTAAGAAATGATTTTGGACCTGATATACTCTCTTTTTTTCCGGCAGATCAAGACAACTCAGAGGATAAAGCAGGTGTGTAGAAAAGCCACGAACGAACTAAATTTCCATGGCAACTATACTTTCACACCGAGTTTTCAACTCTTGGGAACTGGTGCTACCACCTTCAAATGGTTCAAATGGTTATGGACGGAATAGAAGAAGCCTTCGCTTAACGGGCTTCCGTGTCTAGTAGCAGTGGATCACCAATACTTCCAGGCAAGAACCTAGGTATATTAACAATAATACTTACTCTACTTACTTACTTACTTACTTACGCCTGTTACTTCCAATGGAGCATAGGCCGACGACCAGCATTCTCCAACCCACTCTGTCCTCAGCCTTCCTTTCCACTTCTATCCAATTCATGTTCATCCTTCTCATGTCCGTCTCCATTTCTCAGCGTAATTTGTTCTTTGGTCTCTGTCCTTCCCATCAGCCTTGAGGATTCCATGTGAGGGCTTGCCTTGTGACGCATTTGGGTGCTTTCCTCAATGTGTGTCCTATCCACTTTCAGCGCTTCTTCCTGATCTTTTCCTCCACTGGGATCTAGTTTGTTCCGCCCCACAATAGGTTGTTACTTATCGTGCCTAGCCAACGGATCCGAAGTATTGTGCGCGGACAGCTGTTAATAAACACTTGTATCTCCTAAATGATGGTTTTCGTAGTTCCCCAGGTTTCTGCCCCATTAGACAGTAGAATTCTCTTGACATTTGTACTGAAATTTCTGACCTTTGTGTTGGTTGACAGTTGTTTTGAGTTCCAGCCTTTTCTGACGTCATTGCCAAATCCTCCACATATTTACGTTTGTTGGTTCTGATGCTCCTCTTCACCTACTTGTTTACTTCTGTGTATTCAGCTTGTGCCTCGGCTTTCGCTGCTCCTGCTCGGCTGGTATTGATTGTTGCCTTCTTGTTCCTCCTTTCTTGAATCTTATCCAGTGTATCAACAGTGATCCATTCCTTGTGATGGTGCTTCTTGTGGCCCAGGACCTCATTACATGTCGAAGTGATTGCCTCTTTGATCCCCTTCCAGTTGCTCTCTACAGTAGTTCCTTCTCCTTTGAGTAGATCATGAAAGGCCTGGAACTTGTTGCTAAGAACTATCTTGAATTTGTTGAGTTTGTCAGTATCCTAAAGAAAGGCCGTATTGAACTTCTGTGATATTGTCCTCCCCGTTGTTCAGTACTTATTGAGTTACAATTTCTTCCTGACGGCCAGCAAGTGATGATCTGATGCTATATCAGCTCCTCTCTTGTTTCTCACATCCTCCATCGTCCTCCTAAACGTTCTGTTGATGCAGATATGGTCGATTTGGTTTTGTGTAGAGTGATCCGATGAAGTCCATGTGGTTTTGCGTATGAACATAGTGTCGCCTGTGACCAGTTTATTGAAGGCACATAGGTTTGCAAATATCTCACCATTTTCGTTCCTTTCTCCCAGTCTGTGTCATCCGATGATGTCTTCATATCCGCTGTTGTCCATTCCAACCTTGGAATTTAAATCTCCCATCAGAATGGTGAGGTCCTTTGTTGGGCACTTCTCGATTATTGACTGCAGCCTATTGTAGAATTGATTTTTAGCGTCTTCATTGTAGTCGTTGGTGGGCGGATAGCATTGGATGACGTTCATTGTAATGCTCTCTTTCTTTGTTTTGAAGGAGGCTTTGATGATCTTTGGTCCGTGAGATTCCCATCCTATAAATGCATTTTGTACTTGTTTGGATAGCATCAACGCAACTCCTTGTGTATGTGGAGCATTTTCTTCTTCATGGCCGGAGCAAAACAGAAGCTGCCCTGAAGCTAGTCGTTGTTGTCCAGCTTGCGTCCAATGTGTTTCACTGATCCCAAGTACCTCTAGGTTGTATCTCCTCATTTCAGCATCAATTTGGAAGACTCTCCCAGTCTCCTACATTGTACGAGAATTCCATGTACCTAAATAAATGGTTGCTCTGGTTGTCAGAAGGGGCTTCGGCCTCGTGACTGCCGAAGGAACTCGGCTTTATCATGAGACGTCATAGCTCCCCTAAATGAAGACCTTCTGACTCCCAGGGCAGAGTTTAAAAGGTTTGAATAACTTTTTTTCCCCACCGTTGTTTTAGCGAGTTAGTTTTCTACGGGATGGGGTCTCTAACCCCATGCCCAACCCTCCTCTTTTATCAGGGCTTAGGACCGACAGTAGCCACCAGAGGGACTCCAGGCAGAGTTATATTAACGATAATAGATGAAAAAAGAAATTGATGAATCACAATAAGATGGTATCCTTAGTCCTTAGTCTTCCCAACACTTATGTACCCATAAGATGTTTGTGAATAATAATAATAATGATAATAAGTAATAGGTTTGACTGTACCTGTTGTGGAAGATAACTTATATAAATCAAGAAAAGAAGAGGTCCTAGCACTGAGCCCTGGGGGACCCTACTAGGACATTCCATGGCCTGAGATAAAGTGAAGTGAACCCTGACTCTAAAATGTCGACGTTTTAGGTGTGAAATGAGCCAGTCAATTATAGGTGGTATGAAACCCAATCGTTTGAGCTTATTGATAGGACATATATGGTCAACCCTATCAAAAGCTTTTGGGAAATCAAAGCAAATGATATCAACCTTCCCCATGCGATCAAGGATGCTTGTCCATCTGTCCACCGCAGTCAGCAAGTAGGTTATACAAGAGTAACCCTTCCTGAAACCATGATGTTGGGGCGAGAAGAATTTAAAGGACAGTAAATAGTCATGTATACCGTCGTATATCAGGGACTCCATAATTTTTGAAGGTAAAGAGGGAAGGTGCACCGATCGGTAACCTGAAGTTTCTCTGCGTCGACCTCCTTTGAAAATTGGTATGATATGAGCCAGCTTCGAAATTTCCGGTAGTTTGCCTCAGCTTAGCGAGTGTGCGAACATCACGTTAGGCGGTGTTGACAGGATTGGAACTGCTTCCTTCAGTATAGCAGAGTGAACTATATCTGAGCCAGGAGAAGTGTCTTTTCTTAGGTGCTGCAGTTTCCGGAACACTAAGTCAGCGCTCAGGTTCACTACGAAAAGTCCTGTGCAGTTGCAGATGAAGCTGTCATCAGTATAGTTAATGTGGGTCGGTTGAAATGTCCGAGAGTATTGTTCAGCCAAAAGGTTAGCGGCGTCGCCGTCGTTATTGGTCGGGCCATTATGACTTAGCAGTTGGGAAACTCCAGTTTTGGCTTGACGAAGAGAGGCTGCATAACGGAGTTAGCTTTTCGGATCGGAGGCAAATTTATCCATAAGCTTTATCTGGTACTGAAGCTTGTCTTCTCTTACAGCCTTCGTGCATATGTTCCTCCAGTATACGTATGTTCCGCGAAACTGACTCTAGGGAGATTGAAGTCCCCTAGAATCAGAATCTTAGTGAATCCGAGACGCGTAGAGCGGGATAGTCCTCCTAACATACGACTGTCACGCTCAGTGTCAGCAGTGTGCTTCCTAAAGATGACCCCGACTAGGCACCCCGAAGTAGTAGACAATCTTGCTGAGCACCATGCAGATTCATCAAGATTGTTAAACGCATGGTTGGGAACTTGGTGTACCTCCAGGCAGGATCGTATGTATACGGCTACTCTACCCCCAATTCGTGTTTTTCTGTCGTTGCAAAACAAAGACATCACAGTTATTGCTAGGTATTGCTTCAGTTGACTCGCCCAAGAGGAGATTCAGTTCTAGTTCATCGAGATACTTAAACAGCTCCTTCGGAATAATCTTTTGTAAGATTTTAACAACCACACTTGTCAGGCTAACGCGTCGGTAATTCTCACGTTTATGTTTCGTACCTGTTTTGAAGACAGGACTTACTATGGAGTTCTTTCAGTCTTTTGGTGAACGACCCTGCGTTACGGATAGATTAAAGTATATACTTAAAGGATTCGCAAGGAAGTTAGCTAAGTTCCTTGGTAACCTGAGATGCAGTTCGTCGGGCCCCGTGGATTTGCTTATGTCCAGCTTATTTAGCAGACCAAAGATATCGAGTTCTTTAATGGTCACGCTGTCCAGTGTTTGTGTGGGGGGATTTGTACGGACTGACAGGAAGGGTATTTCTATGGTATATACATTGCTGAAATAGTTTGAGAATGCCTAGGCGTTGCCAAGTCGTCCTCCACTAATGATAAAGCAGTACTGTCTCCCCGTAGTACTGGAATATTTCCTCTTCTTTTTGTCCTTTGGTTTATATACGAATACTAGCGTTTAGGACATTCTATGGATTCCTTAACAATTTTTTCTTCTTATAAATTTCTAGATTTACGGAGCGTCGAGGTGCGGGTATTCCGAGCTTTTCGATACCGAAATTTTGTCTCATCCTTCCCCAGTAACCTAAATCTATCCCACATTTTTCTTCTCTTACAGAGAAGGATGCGGACCTCCCCTCCGAACCATGGTGGAGCGTTTCTCGGCCTCCTTGGTGTAGACGAAGCGATGTGTGGTACGGTAACTTTTAAGTGTAAATCCCGAAATTCACTCCAATCTGTTTCAATTGAGGACTCTGGCTCTATTGTTCAATCTACTGACGATGCTGAGTGTATGATATCTTGTATATTTGCTTCCCAGACGTTAGGTCTATATTGAGCTAACGTGAACTCGTGATTGACAGTTATATGCAAGTCGAAAGTTAAAACTGCATGATCACTTTTACCTATTGGTGGCATGTAATGGAGGTTCGTAACATCATCCTCGTAGTGAGTGAATATAAGATCTAGTAAGGATGATTCAGTGTCCGGGTCGTACCTAGTCGCTTCTTTCACATGTTGCACTAGGGCACATGTGATAACCGCATCAACTAGTTCCTGCTCGAAGGAATTTTCTGACAATTCAGTTCGCAGATTTTCCCAGTGTACCATGGGTGCATCAAAGTCCCCTAGAATTAGACATCGACCACTTTGTGATCAAGTATTGAGACTGCTTAGCAAGATCTCATGTACCTCACAGCTTGAACAGCGATAAACCAAACCAATCAGCAGCTCTTGACCCTTGCATTTCAAGCGGCAACTAACTAATTCACACGTCCCACTCTCATGGGAAACAGTGTCGATAATGACAAATGGAATAGCATTCCTAGTGAATAGAGCTACTCCCCCTCCTTTACGCTTCTGGATTCTGTCGGCTTTTACTAACGTAAAACCCTCGAAATCAAGTTCTATACTATCTATAGGCTGCGTCAGCCAAGTTTCTTTGACTGCGATTATATCTGGCTTTGTGGAGTCAATATGTACACCTGGTTCCGATCGCTTATGGGGTAAGCTTTGAGGATTAGTGTAACAGATCCGAAGCCTATTTAAATGGCTTCGTGCTGCATTTACCATTGAAATGGCCTTGGTTAGTAAGCTGCTCTCGTTCGAACAGCATTGCTGACAAAGCCATGTGCAACCGTTTGAAAGCCGCTGGCGTCAAATTCGTGCAAACTCCGTGGTACCAGCCTTTGCACTCATCGCACTCAACGGGATAACGACAACTCGAACGTTGGCAATTGCTTTTTTTGCACTGTCCAGTCATTAAACAGGGGTCTTTTTTTAAAAAAGAACTAGATGCAATAATACTCAGAGACAAAAATGATCTATGACCAAAATAAGGGGGAAAACTGTAGATTGTTAGAACTGTAGCGTGGTGTCGAGTTGGAATTGACTATGAACACCGCTACAAAGAAACACGTACCAAATATATCAGAAGGCGAAGGTTGAACGTAACCAAAAAAATCCATAAAATCCTCGAAAAGCCAAATATCAGAAGGCAGTTAATGGACCAAGTCGAGATATATTTGCTGGCGATCTCGTGGTATCGAAAGGATACCGAGATCGTGCCAGGGCACAAGCTTGGTTACAATACGTAACCGAATTCGCGCGAAGTTACAATCAAAGTGTAAGTATAAGAATGGAAGCACAAAATAGCTGTCATTAGCACAGTCAAACAAAAGCACATTAAAACAAACACTGGTACAGTTGGTTATAATAATAATTGTTTTTATTAAACCAGTCGTGTTCTCGTGATAAATGTGAGTCACTACAGAACCAAAAGTACTAAAGATACAATGGAAAACAAGGTACTCAAAAGTACCGACGACAAACTAATTTAGAAACAGAAAATACACTCTAATCGAATACTTTAACTGAAATTAATTCAATTAAGATGAAAACAGTAGTCTTGGTACGTAATAAATGACAAAAACAATAGAATTTACTCAGTGAGGAAAAATATCACTGTCCTTTTGATTAGCGCGCGCATAAAATCGAACCCACTACGTAGCTTACTTGAAAAGGACTAGAGCAGGTCGTAAGTTTTCTGTCTTAAATGCACAGATTTGAGTATAAACTTAGGCCCTCAGTCTTCTGTCCTTATCAAACTTTTTCCAAAGGATCAAGTTCATAAAAACGTTCTGCGTACCAGCGATAACCTGAGGTCTGCACTAAAATACGAGTAACAAAAACATGAAACATATTAAACTTATGAATATGTTGAGAGTTGGATTTACACAGCTTTCTATTCATTACTTTGCTTTTAATGAGTGATTGACGTTTTGTGTGTCACATTTAAAGTTGCTAGTACAATGGCTGCTGAGACGAGTTCTCGATCCCTGAAGCAACCTGATTCAACTTGGGAATACTGTGGTGTGAATTTAACCATTCACAACATTATTATACCCGAGGAGCGTTTATTTCCTACCCCGTCGCAGCTGGACAAAATGGAATATGAAACGGAGATTGACTTAAGGATTCTTGGGTGCGAGTTAATCCAAGATTCTGGGGTTTTGTTACGGCTGCCGCAAGTCGCTATGGCAACTGCGCAGGTATTGTACCAGCGCTTCTTCTACTCCAAGTCATTTGTCCGTCACTTCTACGAGGTAGGTGTTTTGTCTAGTAACCTGCTTCCAGCATTACGCTATGGCATGTATATTTCTGTCTGCAAAGCTTGAAGAGTCTCCAAGACGTATTAGGGACGTAATCAATGTTTTTCATCATATAAGACAAGTTCGGGATAAAAAGTATTGCTGTATGTATTATTGGCTTCTATTTCAGAACACCGACACCCGTGATTCTCGATCAAAGTTACAGTAATCTTAAAAATCAAGTTATCAAGGCTGAACGACGTGTTTTAAAAGAATTAGGATTTTGTGTCCATGCCAAACATCCTCACAAGGTAATCTAACTTGACATAATCCATATTTTGTAGCTTGTTATATGTTACTTGCAGGCTTTGGACCATGAAACTAACAAAAACCTTGTTCAAGCTGCTTGGTAAGTTAGATGCGTTTGCATAAAAAAATAACCGTGGTAGTTCCAACTCTAAGTCGTTTTAGTATGGTCATGTGTAGTACTGTTTGTGTTACAATTTCTCACTTAATGCTCTTTTAGCAATCACCCTGGATAAGGCGATTTACCAGTGGACTAGAGAAGTACTTAACTTCTAAACAGTTTATGGTAAATGGAAATAGATTTGAAATATATCAGTTTCGGCATAATAATCCGAAAAAAATAGGATTAAAGGTTTTTTGTCTGATTAGTCGGGTGTCATAATTAGAATATAGGGTGATGGGCTACATAAACTGTAATAAGCTACTATAAAAGGTTGAGATTTGTAGCTCAGGTGGATGATTTTGGTGGAGTTTTGTTCTCTGAGCTGAATGGTTTGGTCGTGGAGCTTTCATCGTTCTTCTGAACGACATCACCAGCACAAGTTTGTGCTCAGAAAACAAAACCAAAATACTATAAAAGGTGCTTTGTAGCAATATGGATGGACTAATTCAGCGTGGGAATCCGGAGTGCTTTGGTTAGTGTCTGGTTAGTAAGGATTTTCTTAACAAGCTCGAATCAGCTAAGATTGTGATGCCGTTGTGTTTTTTCTTAAATGACTAGAGCTAGTAAAGTTTTGTTTGTCAACTGAGGTCTAACCGGGTATGATTCAAGCACAAACTTGATAACGTCTCAAGTCGCACAAATTACGCCAAACGTGCAATTAACAGCAAGGATTAGATGTCAGTTTTTCACATATCAAACTGAAAACACGCCGTCTCTCGCCACGTAAAGTCCTGGGTATCCCGATCCGAATGGGTTCCTTATCTCAGTAATCCAACCAAAATATTTTAGTGGGAACATTAGTTGCTTTAGGTCCTACGTTGATTCGGTAGTGAACGGTAAGATCGGAAACACTAGTGTAAGGTCCGAAGGCGATATCCTGCCGCTGACTTGTGGTATGATCAAAGTAGAATGTTTTTTTTATAAAACCAGAATTCACATCAATGCTGCCGTATAACGGTGGTACAGAGTTCAGTCAGTCAGTCAGCTACAAAGTACGACCAGGCACATATATGCATCGGTCCAAGTTGCCATACCTCATTAACACAACAAGGTGAACACCGGATTCATAAAAGTAGTTAATCCAGTCGTGGTAATATATAAAAGGAAGATTGCAATAAGGATATAGTACAGGAAGAAAGAATTAGTTCGTAGAAAGATACGAAGCGATTTTAATCTCTTAGTTTAAGGGGAGACAGAGAGTGTATACACCGACGTCATTGTGATCGATTCTGAGCCTTTAACCATTGGTTACGATAGTCACGCGGACCCCAACCAAGTAGTCTGCATCTACCAACATGGCTCAGACTAGAAGTTAATGACCTCAGGCACTGATGCCACGTTTTGGTTTGGCCGCCCCTAACTTCCTTCCAACCATCTTCAATACCGGTTAGCATTGCATGTCGTGGTAATCGGTGTTCGGGTATACGTAGCACGTGGCCCAGCCATCTCAGCCGATGAAGATTCACAATCTCATCAGCTGGTTTACCATCATTCCCTTATACCCTGCGTCTAACCTCCCTATTACTTACCCGGTGATCCCAGCAGACGCCAGCAATATTTCTAAGGCATCTGTGGTCAAATACTAGTAGCTCACGAGTGTCTTCTACTCTTAATGGCCATGTTTCGCTGCCGTAAATTAAAACAGAACGGACTGCCGCGCAGTATACTCGTCCTTTTATTGATCGACGGATATCTCGCCTTCGCCATAAGTGACGTAAGTTGGCAAAAACCAAACGAGCTTTTCGAATCCGTGCTGAGATTTCGTCAGACACCAACCCATTAGGGCTGATCAGACTTTCAGGATAAGTAAAGTTGTCAGCGCATTCGAATACTTCACTCCCGATCCTTAGTTCAGGTGTTGACGCAGACCAGTCCTGAAGCAACAACTTGCATTTAGAGGGAGAGAAGCGCATTCCAAACATTCTGGCATTGTTGCTTGGTGCTACCAAAAACTGGATTTTATCAGCGTCCTCACCAAACAGGACTATGTCATCTGCGTATTCTAAGTCGGTAAGTGGACCTCCTGGAAGGAGATCAATACCCGAGAATTCAGTAGACGAGAATGTTATTTCCATCAATAGGTCTATGATGAAGTTAAACAAAATGGAAAAAGTGGACAGCCTTGACGGACACCACTTGAGGTTGCAAAAGCAGATGACAGTTCGCCATAAGCTCTCACTCGACTAGTAGTGTTCGAGTAAAGAGTCTTCACAAGATTTATGTACTTCTGAGGTACGCCTTTCAATGACAGACACTGCCACAGAATCTCGCGGTCTACCGAGTCAAATGCTGCTTTTAAGTAAAAAAGACCACCATTGTTGGACGCCGATAAGTATGCCTATGTTCTAGAACCTGACGAATGGTGAATATGTGGTCGATGCAGCCACAACCAGGTCTGAAGCCAGCTTGATTCTCTCGTGTTTGCAGTTCACGAGTCTTAGTTAGGCGTCTGATAATTATCGAGGCTAGTATTTTAGATACTATATTAGTTGAACTAATTCCTCTATGGTTGTCACAGGATGATTTTAACCCTCTCTTATACATTGGGACGATAAGTGATTGTGACCAGTCAGATGGAATTAACGTCTAACTCCCAGATCTTAGCTAAAATATTAGTCAATCTAATCGCTAAAATTGGACCACCATCCTTAAAGACCTCTGGAGCCAATCCATCTGGACCAGCTGCCCTTCATCGTTTCAGATTAGCTATAGCCTTTTGAACTTCTGCTAGAGTTGGGGGACCCACTTCAATGTTCCATTCACACTGTCTGGGAATGGAGGGTAGTTGTAGAGTAGCTGAAGGCCAGCTGAATTGTTCTCTGAAATGTTCCGCCGTCGTTCTAAACGTCTGGACTAAGAGTAGATGAGGGTGTTGTCTTTTTCTGAAATAGTCTGACTTGACTTATTAATTCCAGTTTATTTTATTAGTCTGTAGAGCTGTCTTGTGTTCCCTATAGCCGCCGCCTTTTCCATCTCTTTTGCTTTCGTTGCCCACCACTGCTCACGGTCGTTCCTTAGACTTTTGCTTAACTTCGATCTGATTTGTTGTCGCTCTTCATCGTGTTCAGAGCCTGATGGGATGAGTTTACGAGAATCCATCAGTGCAATAGACCTTGAGGAAATCCATTGGTTCTTTGTAACCCTGTAGTTTAAATCACTGATAGTTGTCACTGCTGTTTTCACATCTGTTTGTATAGCTTGCCAAGCAACATCTGCGTCAACCTAATTGTGACCTCAGTTGTTCCCGGAACCTACTTTTGGTTTTCTCGCTACTAAATTCAGTTCTAATGGGTCTTTTTACTGTGGCTTTTTGCATCCAGTGAGGCGCAAGCAGATGCGTGCCCGTATTAGGGCGTGGTCGGAGTCCAAGCATGTACCTTAGAATGAGCGACAATCTTCTACCGACCCTCTCCAACGATGACTGATGGCAATATGGTATATTTGAGTCCATCGTTGGTTTGGTGTAGGGGTCGCCATGTTAGACGATGTCTCTCCTTATGCTTAAAATTTATTTGCTAAAAATAAACGATTGTTTGAGCACAGTTGCAGCAGACGACCACCATTATCTGTTCGTTGTGCCGGAATATTAAAATACCCACCTAAATGCCTTTCTGTTTGGTTTAAACTACCTATCTGGGCATTAAAGTCACCTGCTGCGAGTACTATGTCTGAACGTTTAGCTCGCTGAAGAAGTTCAGATAGCTTTCTGTAAAATTCATCTTTCACTTCATCTGAGCTGCAGTCGGTGGGAACGTAGGCAGAAAAGACAAAAAGGCAACGACGTGTGTCCCTATCTTTCCGAGTTCTTACGGAGCCGTTTAGCCGAACAGCACATAAACGACTGTTAACGGGGATCCACTTTAACATTGCTTGTTCCGCCCTCATGCTTAGTGCTATCCCTACTCCTGCCAGTCCACGAGAGCTGGCCATCGGGTCACCAGATACACGGAGGGTGTATCTCGTTGTCTCTCCGTTTTGCTGAGGTGAGGTCAAGTGAATGACCACACTGGGATCCTGTATGTGTGTTTCAGAGACACAGCACACATCAACGGTACGAGATTCTAGGGTTTTAGCCAGGGAAGTCTGTTGACCGATTTGCGTACGTTGAAGGCTCCAATGTGTAGTTTGGAGCGGGGTTTCAGTAGACCTGGGACAGTGTTTTGCGCACTAGAATCGTTGGCTATGGTGACATTGGGGAGGTAGCCGAAAAAGGAAGTTTAGAGGTGAAAGTCTATGTAGGAGGAATAATAGGGATTGAAGAGGGAGGTTGATTATGAATACAGTGGTCTTGAGTGCTGTTAGAGGTATGAGGGCGGTTATCAATTCCCGGTTGCCCACACCGTGGAAGGGTCCTTCTGGAGGTGTCTGAAAAGGAAATTGGATTAGAGGTGGTCTTAGTGACCTGAGAGCGTGACCGCAGTGCCCAAGGGACAACTGCCTAAGGTCGGTCACACACGACCTTTTTATGGGTAATTTTTGTGTTAGCTCCGTACTTGTTGAGACCTTATCGCCGGAGACGGATGTCTGTGGGACAAGAGGAGGTGTGCATTTTTAGGGTCGAACTTTTCTAACACCACCCCTCCTTGTGGGAAAGCAGCATCGCTGTCATGCTGGTTGTCTGAAGGAAACACCTTACTGCTGTCACACCTCTGTACAGTCAGCAGTACGACTTCGCCTTCGGACCTTGGGTTTGTTGCTTTTAGTCTTACCGCTCTTCAACCAACCTGTCTGACATGGTAGGACCTTGAGGAACAGTTGTTCCAGCCGGTATAGCTCGGTTGCTTCATCACGATAGGCAAGCACGACCACCACGTCAAGGTAGCAACAACGGTCGTGGTGGTAGAGGGTTAAAGAACATCGGCCCCGAAAACCCCATACCTAATCCTGCCTCGCGTATTTCGATGAAGGTAAGGCCTTAGTATCATAGAATAGACCCCAGAAAGTATTCTCAAATTCTGTGTAATTTACCTCAGGATGCTATCCGTTAGGTTCTTCAGGTATGCTTCCGAATGTTCAAGACAACTGACGACTAATTCCTTAGGAAAAAAGCATCCCTTTACAATGTGAGCAACAGAGAAACGATAGGTTCTCAATCATAATGTTTTATATTTGTACTACATATGCGCGACAGGCCTGCAACGACGGTGTTTGTTGTTTTAAGGGTAATCTGGTAAGAGACTAGGAGTGACTAAATCAAAGCGTAGCATCAGTTCACACAGCCAGTGGCAGATTGGGTTATGTCGGTAGATCCGAAGTATTTGGTTAGGGTTTACGTGGTTGCCAGAAGTATTAGATTAAGCCAACGACATGGCCGAGGGTGAACCACAATAGCCCATGTATCTTCGCTTGATCGTCCGTTAAATCTTAATCTAAAATATTTCCCTCATTACTAAAGACATTTTGTGGTACTAAGTTTCTTCCCTACCTCTACTTCATTTAATAGATTATCATCCGATTGTCAAGATACGCAAGACAGCCTGATGGAAGTTGGAAGGTTGGTCCAAGCTACCTTTCGAAGTGCTCCAGGTGTTGTAAGCACCTTGAAATACTAACAATGTGTAACCAAGCCTTTGGATTGCTTTGGTAGTGTTAGGCTTTGTTGTTCTAGGGTTAACCATCACTAAACAGTTGTTTCCATTTCGGTAGAACCTCCAACCACTAACTTTATGTAGGTTTCGCAAAATCTTCATAGTGTTACGCTTGTGACCAGCCAACGAGATACACCCTCCGTGTATCTGGTGACCCGATGGCCAGCTCTCGTGGACTGGCAGGAGTAGGGATAGCACTAAGCATGAGGGCGGAACAAGCAATGTTAAAGTGGATCCCCGTTAACAGTCGTTTATGTGCTGTTCGGCTAAACGGCTCCGTAAGAACTCGGAAAGATAGGGACACACGTCGTTGCCTTTTTGTCTTTTCTGCCTACGTTCCCACCGACTGCAGCTCAGATGAAGTGAAAGATGAATTTTACAGAAGGCTATCTGAACTTCTTCAGCGAGCTAAACGTTCAGACATAGTACTCGCAGCAGGTGACTTTAATGCCCAGATAGGTAGTTTAAACCAAACAGAAAGGCATTTAGGTGGGTATTTTAATATTCCGGCACAACGAACAGATAATGGTGGTCGTCTGCTGCAACTGTGCTCAAACAATCGTTTATTTTTAGCAAATAAATTTTAAGCATAAGGAGAGACATCGTCTAACATGGCGACCCCTACACCAAACCAACGATGGACTCAAATATACCATATTGCCATCAGTCATCGTTGGAGAGGGTCGGTAGAAGATTGTCGCTCATTCTAAGGTACATGCTTGGACTCCGACCACGCCCTAATACGGGCACGCATCTGCTTGCGCCTCACTGGATGCAAAAAAGCCACAGTAAAAAGACCCATTAGAACTGAATTTAGTAGCGAGAAAACCAAAAGTAGGTTCCGGGAACAACTGAGGTCACAATTAGGTTGACGCAGATGTTGCTTGGCAAGCTATACAAACAGATGTGAAAACAGCAGTGACAACTATCAGTGATTTAAACTACAGGGTTACAAAGAACCAATGGATTTCCTCAAGGTCTATTGCACTGATGGATTCTCGTAAACTCATCCCATCAGGCTCTGAACACGATGAAGAGCGACAACAAATCAGATCGAAGTTAAGCAAAAGTCTAAGGAACGACCGTGAGCAGTGGTGGGCAACGAAAGCAAAAGAGATGGAAAAGGCGGCGGCTATAGGGAACACAAGACAGCTCTACAGACTAATAAAATAAACTGGAATTAATAAGTCAAGTCAGACTATTTCAGAAAAAGACAACACCCTCATCTACTCTTAGTCCAGACGTTTAGAACGACGGCGGAACATTTCAGAGAACAATTCAGCTGGCCTTCAGCTACTCTACAACTACCCTCCATTCCCAGACAGTGTGAATGGAACATTGAAGTGGGTCCCCCAACTCTAGCAGAAGTTCAAAAGGCTATAGCTAATCTGAAACGATGAAGGGCAGCTGGTCCAGATGGATTGGCTCCAGAGGTCTTTAAGGATGGTGGTCCAATTTTAGCGATTAGATTGACTAATATTTTAGCTAAGATCTGGGAGTTAGACGTTAATTCCATCTGACTGGTCACAATCACTTATCGTCCCAATGTATAAGAGAGGGTTAAAATCATCCTGTGACAACCATAGAGGAATTAGTTCAACTAATATAGTATCTAAAATACTAGCCTCGATAATTATCAGACGCCTAACTAAGACTCGTGAACTGCAAACACGAGAGAATCAAGCTGGCTTCAGACCTGGTTGTGGCTGCATCGACCACATATTCACCATTCGTCAGGTTCTAGAACATAGGCATACTTATCGGCGTCCAACAATGGTGGTCTTTTTTACTTAAAAGCAGCATTTGACTCGGTAGACCGCGAGATTCTGTGGCAGTGTCTGTCATTGAAAGGCGTACCTCAGAAGTACATAAATCTTGTGAAGACTCTTTACTCGAACACTACTAGTCGAGTGAGAGCTTATGGCGAACTGTCATCTGCTTTTGCAACCTCAAGTGGTGTCCGTCAAGGCTGTCCACTTTTTCCATTTTTGTTTAACTTCATCATAGACCTATTGATGGAAATAACATTCTCGTCTACTGAATTCTCGGGTATTGATCTCCTTCCAGGAGGTCCACTTACCGACTTAGAATACGCAGATGACATAGTCCTGTTTGGTGAGGACGCTGATAAAATCCAGTTTTTGGTAGCACCAAGCAACAATGCCAGAATGTTTGGAATGCGCTTCTCTCCCTCTAAATGCAAGTTGTTGCTTCAGGACTGGTCTGCGTCAACACCTGAACTAAGGATCGGGAGTGAAGTATTCGAATGCGCTGACAACTTTACTTATCCTGAAAGTCTGATCAGCCCTAATGGGTTGGTGTCTGACGAAATCTCAGCACGGATTCGAAAAGCTCGTTTGGTTTTTGCCAACTTACGTCACTTATGGCGAAGGCGAGATATCCGTCGATCAATAAAAGGACGAGTATACTGCGCGGCAGTCCGTTCTGTTTTAATTTACGGCAGCGAAACATGGCCATTAAGAGTAGAAGACACTCGTGAGCTACTAGTATTTGACCACAGATGCCTTAGAAATATTGCTGGCGTCTGCTGGGATCACCGGGTAAGTAATAGGGAGGTTAGACGCAGGGTATAAGGGAATGATGGTAAACCAGCTGATGAGATTGTGAATCTTCATCGGCTGAGATGGCTGGGCCACGTGCTACGTATACCCGAACACCGATTACCACGACATGCAATGCTAACCGGTATTGGAGATGGTTGGAAGGAAGTTAGGGGCGGCCAAACCAAAACGTGGCATCAGTGCCTGAGGTCATTAACTTCTAGTCTGAGCCATGTTGGTAGATGCAGACTACTTGGTTGGGGTCCGCGTGACTATCGTAACCAATGGTTAAAGGCTCAGAATCGATCACAATGACGTCGGTGTATACACTCTCTGTCTCCCCTTAAACTAAGAGATTAAAATCGCTTCGTATCTTTCTACGAACTAATTCTTTCTTCCTGTGCTATATCCTTATTGCAATCTTCCTTTTATATATTACCACGACTGGATTAACTACTTTTATGAATCCGGTGTTCACCTTGTTGTGTTAATGAGGTATGGCAACTTGGACCGATGCATATATGTGCCTGGTCGTACTTTGTAGCTGACTGACTGACTTATCACGGATTCAATCTCGGAATCTTACCTCATATTAAAATTATTAGCATTGAATCTTTGTGCTTATATTTCTTATTTAGTGCTGAATAATAGTCCATTCATGAGTAGGCAACAAGTGTTTTCGGTAATTATTATGGAATACCTATCATTGTTTTCGAGTTGCGTAACAGTCTTAAGCTTCATGAGTTTTTAGTAAAACATATTAGTTTTTGTTTGTTATTTAATTTCCTGTTGATCGATCGTATTGTAATTGCCGTCCGTGTTTGTCTGTGGGTCACAAAATCCAATCGTAGAGAAATAGAATACGTTATATATTTTTGTGCTGCGCCATACACTTTCGGGCCGAAACACGATAAGAATAGGGATTGGTTGTGTTCAAAACTGATTTTTTGTGGATATTTAAGATAGGCGTGTTTTACAACACTGAATTCAAAGTATCTTTTAACATCCCTGGGCTCGCTTTGTCTGATAATTGTGAAGCTATAATTGTTTCGCTAGTCAGTAGGATCGAGTGTATCAAATAGGCGACTGCAAGTTCACTTCTTTTTTTAGATACAAGACAATGAATCTGGTACGTGTAATTACTAATTAAGTGTGATAATATAACCTTTTACTAAACTACTTTCACACGACAATTACATTGCATTACTGAAATCTTACTACTTTGTGATGCGTACTCTGCTAATTAAATATTGACCTGTCCAACTCTTGGCAACTCTTTGAAAAATACCCATAAAATTAAAATAGTGCTCAAAAATTAAAGCCGATGGTGTTTTATTTTCCTAACCTCAGATAGCTGTACCTCTCTAAGTTACAAATTATAGATTTTGTGTGTCTGTATGCAAATCCGAAAGGCTGAAATAAGGTTTCTAATTGTTGTTGTATCTCTTTGTTGTGAATCATTTTAAATGATCTAAAACTTAGTATTCTCAATCTCCACCTAAAACTTGGCGCATTTTAGGAATTACATGAACGACAGTCTTCGAACTGATATATTTGTACGTTATCTTCCGGAAGCAATTGCATGTGGTTGCATTTATCTGGCATCATGTAAGCTCAATATTCCTCTGCCACGCCACCCAGCTTGGTGGGAAATGTTCAGTGTGAGCGAAGAATCTGTGCACGAAATCGCTTTATGTTTGTTACGTTTATATGCTCGTCCAAAGGTAGATGTTGGGAAACTCGAATCAGTTCTAGCTCAACTCAGGAAATCTCAGGCAGAAGCAAAGGAACGAGAAAACGAGCTCAGAAAACAACAAACCGTCACAACACCCCCAAGTACCCGGTCCGACCACAGTTTCGGTTATCTCTCACCCCCAAATCATTTATCCAAATCTAAGAATCAAAATAAGCCTAATGGGAATAAGAAGTCAGTAGATAGTAAAGCTGAGCCTGAAGATACTTCTACTGTTTTCGCTCCAAACTCGCTTTTAGCAAGCGCCTTAGCTAATGCCAAAGCGGTCGCAGCAACGATTACAGCATCAAAATCTGGTATGATCACAGGCGAGTTGTCCAAAGTGGGTACTGACCCGTCAATTGTTCCACATAAACGCGAAACAAGTGAAGATGTTTCACCAAGATCTCCAAAAACATTGGTTGAACCTAATCAGATAGATAAAATATCCGATGCTTCGAATAAGAAGCCTGATAGGTAAGCTTCTTTTCAATAAGTATTTGTTAAATGTTTGTAAGTTGTTGCTCGACAAATATTCCCAGCCTACGCCACTTAATGATGTCAGTCTGATACGTCTGTCATTTCATGAGTACATGTAGAATTATAATGTACTTTTTTGGCTACTCAACTCAGTCGTTGGGGTCGAATAATCGTTTTACATTTTATGACTCAGCTTCATACATGAATCTTTATGCTTTCTGACGTTGCTGCACATTTGATCACATAATTACGCGCGTTGGTTAACTACACATCTTTGATAGTATTCGGATATTGGTCGTCAAGAATTTTTTGGTAGGCCCCCAAATGCCCTGGTACGGCCGAGAGTGGGGAGAGTCCGCTCTCCCTCTCGAAATGCTCTCACACGGCCACGCGTATACAGCCTCTGCCAGAGAAGTCCTACTCACTGCCTTCTCGCGGCATTACTGTTGTTTACGAAAATGAAAGGACGAAAAGCGAATATCCGGTGCTTTAAACGGATCCCAAACCAATGGTGCACATGGGCTCCAGTATCCTGTGGGAACAAATGGCGTATGAACCAATCGTTGGTCACCGGCTTCCATGGGACTGCATCTCCTCACGGTGCTCCACTGCCTTGTGGATCAGACCTTCAGGTCGAAGGCTCGGGGAGTGGCCCCATAAGAAAACCACCTGCTTCGGTTTGGGCACCCGGGCAGTATCACAGCCCTCACACATATCGAATGAGATTTGTGTGGCGCATATGTATTTGGTGCCTCTTTGTACCATTATCTATGTGTTAAAATAAATAAATAAATCTGTGTTTGTAAACCTACCATGAATTTCGGATGAACCATATATTGTGGAGGACGTCAAACTTAAATTTGTCAGTTTGCTCCTTGTTAGCCTACAGAATAGTTCATAATCTTTGATTACTAATGAATAAGTTCGCTAAACTATTTTCTCTGTTAAATCATATCATTTTCCTGGGTGGCGCTGGATTTGTCTGCAGACCAATTCTTTAACGGCTTATGAGCCTGAAAACCACTCACCTAATTTTAATTAAGTTTAACAGATAGGAAATATTTTATGGATTTATCGTGTCTAGCCGTCATTAACCCATAAAATTTTCCAGTCTGAAATGTCGTATAAACTAGCAGTTGGTGTTAGTTTACACAATCTTCAAGCCACGATTTTTGTACAAAGGCTCGTGATGCTACCTAACAACCCGGATTCAAGTAAACCTGAAATCAAACCTGGTACCTGTTCACGAAAGTGGGGTCTTCTAAGTTTAAGTCTTCGTGCTTGTCACAATGGTTATTTGTAGAACATAAATTTTCATCCTGTAATATACGGCTAAAATATTTTGGTTTAGTAAAATAAGCTATTATTACTTTCTTGAGGTCAATTGCTCTCGGTTCGCCTATGATTTTGTGAAAATTTCAGCTTTCAGTTTCACAAGTTTAATTTCGTTTCTTACAACTTCATTATCGAAATATATATTATATATACTGCCGACAATGGAGTTGTCATTCTTGGTTGTAGGTTACATCCTTTGTTATTGTTGCATTCAACATCTTGAATTACTCATATAGACAAGAGTTATCAAATTAAAGAAATTAAATCTAAATGGAACCATAAACTGTTTGAAATATCAAATTTGTTTCATACGAAAGTTATTAGTGTCTAGTTCGAAAATTTACGTGGTGGGAACAGGATTTATAACGAATTGTGTTGCCGAGGTTCTCTTGCTGTAGGCAATAGTGGCTCAAGAACTCACGCAAATCAGCTTGTTGGTCATCCCTAGCCGAAGAGTCCCTAAACGCCCCGATATGGTCTAGGGTGTTGAGAGTCAGCTCACCCTCTCTAAATGCTCTCACATGGCCACGCGTATACAGGCACTGCCTTCTCGTGACGGAAATATTTACAAAGTTAAGAGAACAAAGAACGAATGTTTGGCGCCTTAACTGGGTAGGTGGATACGGAGGATCCACCTAGGGAAGTTGGAAAACCCTGACTCCCAACCAACTGTGCACATGGGCCCCAGGATTCTGAGGAACAAATGGCGTATGAACCAATCGTTGGTTACCGGCCACCATGGGACTACATTTCTTGACGTTGTTCCACTGCCTTGTGGATCAGACCTTTATCTCGAAGGCTCGGGGTGTGACCCCTTAAGAAAACTACGTGTTTCGGTTTGGGCGCCCGGGCAGTATTCCAGCCCATACACAAATTGAATGATTTGTGTGACGCATATATATTTGGTGCCTCGTACCAATGTTTATGTGTTTAAATAATAACTGAAGAAGCTGAACTTATGTATCTGCATGCTATATGTATCAAAACTGCAAGTTATTTTGCAAGCTTATAAATGTGAAAGGTTGTGCTAGTTTGAGTCATTGCCCCATGTTCTTTGTTTGGATTATACTGGAACGTTTTTGCCATAGGTAGGAAATGAGAAATGAGGTTTACTGGTTTTTAGATGGAATTCATTTTTGTACTGCCTCATTGTTGAGTAATCTTGAATTACTTATTAAATTATTTTAGAACTGTACAAGAAAACTCTGAGACCAAACGACGACCAATTATTCGACCAGCTGCCTACTCAAATATTCCGTCTACTAACACAGAATCCGACAAAAGACGTCGACATCATCGACACAAATATTCATCTAAAAAGCATCATTACAATTCGATCTCCTCATCATCTTCGTCATCTGACCGAGAGACCGATCAAAACCGTTATAATTCAATAAACTTACTGACAAATAACTCCAAATCTCGTAATTATCGACAAAAATTAAATGATATATCATCCTCTGGCTCTGAAACAGGTGATAGTTCATCAAGTCCTAACAAACACATAGTTAATGTGCATGATCGCAGAAAAATCTACAATAATAAACGTAAACATATTCCACGCTCTTCATCAGAGGATTCCCAAACATCTTCTTTCAGTGATGAACCGCGTTTTTCCCCGACTCATCATAATCCGGTAAAATCTAAAAGCGGTCGCCGTCATTTATCACCGCCCTATGCCTACCGAATCGATTATGATAAGTCACATAAAAGCAAACATCATTCATCATTGCGATCTGCACCAAACGGTGAAAGTGGTCGTATATTGCGTGAGCACTCTAACCATCGTCTAGTTTCGAGTCGACATCATGATCATCACCGAAGGTAAATTGTACATATGAATCGTTTAATTTTACTCTGTACAAAAATTTTATGAGTATTAACTTTTTTCACTGGTTGCCTGTACGGTATGATTGATAGATTATTTACCAGATTGCAATAAATTATTTGCACTATCCTATCGTTTTGTGGTGTTTCACGTATTTCCAGTTCTTGTTTAGAAAATACCATTCAAAAGCGGATTCTTGAGAAACTTTATTACTTTTGGCAAGAAAATTTTATAAAATGTTTTAACATTGGAAACTTATTTTTCTTACTCTGCTAGTCGAAGTTTCAAATTGAATCCACTGTACTTTTCTTTAATTGATTCCGATAATGTATCAAGTATTGATTGATATGCTTTTGTCCAACTACCATCGGATGGATGCGCAAGTCTTGTTATAAGTCTATCAAGGAGTATAAGTACTGAGCGAATTCGCTCCAAATTTGTATTCACCAGAGATGAAAGGTAATTGGTCAAAATTTGTATATCTTCGTTTTGGGGCACTGAAAATTAAAAACAACGTTTCTTATTGATCAGTGATGTAATAAATGCTATTACTAATATATATATCCCTACACGTCTTTTATTGTTTCGACTTTCAGTGTACTTTTTCTGTATTTAGAGAGTAAAGAAGTTGACCGTAAGCATAGAGATTCGTCGTTTCACGGTCGGTGTAGCGGTATTACTTGTGCTGAGTTAATGATTGCGCCCAGTGTAACTTGTGTAAAGATAATTACCAACGATGTGTTGCTACTTGAGTAATTTATTACTAAACTGGGTATCAATCAAAAGTAACTGTCTCTAAACTTTTTTATTAAACACTAATTTGTACCTACCTGCTTCACTAGTTATCCAATCACCAAAAATTTGTTGAAGTTCTGTCAATGTTTTATTGGTGAACAAGCCACTCGGGTCTTCCATTGCCTGTGTTAAGCAACCGAGTTGTGGTATCTCAGGTTTTATGGAGTTCATGGGAGTAGGTATACTTATGTGTTTTGAAATGGATTTACAATTCGTCTTTTGAAGTCGTGCACTCTTGACTACTGATAATTTTCCTCCCTTACATACGCGCTTTTTCTGCAACTTTCTGCCATTCACTGATATGTTTCTTTGTTTTACTGGAGTTGCGATGGGCATATAGTTTGAACTACATGACTAGAAAAGATTAAAATCATTATACGCTGTTAGATCATAACTCTTAGAAATGGCTTTAAAGAAATTAAAAGTTGATATCAATGGCAAAAATAGCGACGCATTAAATGTAGTTAATAATCAATCCACTATAGTTTCTAGATCTTTTTTCTTATTAGGCACATATACCGTACAAGTGTTTTATCTGGTTGATTGTCACAGTTAACCTATGGCACCTCAATGTTAAATAAAGTGATGCTTTTAATGGATAAACGTTTATCCTGTCAATTGCCAAGCAATTTTATGTTTTGGTACTTACTGTCACATTTTTCTGTATTTCGAGTACTCCGTTGGTATTATGTCTGTCCTCTAAATGTCCCAATCGGTTACAATCGTTTGGAATATCTTTCTCAACATCCGTGATGTTTAATTCTTGACGACGTTGGTCTTCATTGTCGGTCACACTAAAAGTTGTAGATAAACAAAAATAACATGCAAGTTATACGTCAACAAGGCTCTTAAAGAGAAGCATGTAACCTAAACTTATCGTTCCGGTATTTCCTGTTAGCGTAGATCAAGGTCAGTGACTATGAGCTTCCTTTCAACTGTATCTGTACTGGTCCGGTAAAAATAACTAGTAAAAGGAAATTATGTACGTTTAATACCAATCTATAGATATACTGATAATCACGTCCAGCTATTTTGGTAACGGTAACTTCCTCTTAGTACAATCCCGTGTACTACCACGACTACTAATACGTGGTATCTTCGACACGATGAATGTTTGCTTGACCTCACTTTACAACTTATGTAAGCAGTCTATGTAAATACTGCAATTGTAAACTGACCATTAAAACTGACATGAATAAAGCTAATGTTTTAATTTTAGAAAAAGGAGATACACCATAGTGCTGGACTTTAAGCCACGTTTTGTATAATGCCAATGATACTACTTAGATGCGCAAACTGAATGATCATCATTTCATTAGTTAATGGCTAAGTCTTAAAACATTAAAGCTAAATCTTTAAATATATTCAAGGTACTCAACGCAAATTGTAAATGTGAATAAGTTAAAGGGGTCGTAGGGCTATATGACGTAGTGCACGTTGGTCAGTAGTTTAATTAAACTTTCGACCGTCACTTCTTTCGGATTTTTCTACACCGTTACGATTTTCAGAGACGGTACTGGCAAAAAGCGTCCTAATCGAAGTTATTACCTTTAGTATAAGGTAATTTGGTTCACAACCAAATAATTTGCATTTAGTTGTATCTGCGATCATAACAAACAGATTTGTCATCCAAGTATATTACTTAATCTCTGAATTTAGTTTAAAATAAACTGTACCACATTATTACCAAACAAGTTTCGTCTCCACGTGTATAGATTAAATCGGATATAACAAATATAATCAACTTTGCTGGTAAATGTAGGATGACTCATTTCTATATAACTGGTAATAACAGTAGGTTGTGAAACAATAATACCAACCTAATTTGCTGACATTGGGAGTTCACCAAGTTGTTTGTTTTTGGCAAACGAAGTGACTGGTCGTTTTCCTTAACGGTTTGATCGTTGCTACATGGATTCATAATCTTCATACAATTAACCCTTGAGCCTCCGTTCTGTAGCTGATGAACTTGCAATCCTATCTGTACAGGAAACATATTAAACCATATATATCAAAACATTGAGAATAAATTGACACATTGTTCACTGTGTATGCAAAGTCTACCTAATAATTGACATGCATGGTAAATGTAAGTGGATTTTTATAAATTACAAACATCTAGTGATAACCTATGTGTCCTGATAGGACATGGTAGTCAAGTGTGGTGGGAATGGAAATATTCAAAACTACATTTCATGAAATCTTTTTTATGACAAAAATTTGTAACAAAGCTATTTGTGATTCAAAAAATTCCTAAGGTAACTTACAACTTTATTAGGGTGACGTCTGGTTACATATTTTTGGCTTTTACCGATTTCGGTCAATAAATTTTTTTAAATGTTATTGGATTTAAAACTTTGACCTCATAATACGCTTATGTGAGGACTCAATTATAAATATACGAAAACGACAAGATTGTCAGTACAGATCCCTTTGAAGTATTCCGCTTTATTTTTACTCTTCGGTTAGGGAACGACTTGGCCTTTTTTTGTTTTGTCACAGACAATCCTTTAAGTAAATTTAGCGTTGATATAGTTTCAAGCGTAATTTAAGTATTAGATGTAGCATACTTCCTACTACTTTGTTAAGGATGTGGTGATTTTATTTCGGCTTGCGCTGGTTATGCAATAGAAAAATGTTTCTTACTCTCCACCATTGTGTTTGTATATATCCTGTCAACTCTATGTATGCTGAGCGTTGAGTGGTGATCCATGGAATGTCGACATCTTGATTCATGACAACACGAGCTACAGTAACAAGTTGAGTAAAGAGCAAAACCTATTTTATTTATTATCTTGTACTTTTGTGAATTCGATTCTAAAATTTGAGATATTTTTCAGTCTGTTTTCACTGAGGGAATCATCAATTTGGGGAACTCATTCCCATCTTTTATTCGGACTGCTTGTCCTGTTCATAAATCGTGAAGATGGATATCTGCAGATCCGTCCTCAAAATCTTGGTGAGTAAATACCACTTGCTATTGCTTTGTATACTGATTAATAATCCCTAATATCTTGTCCTATACAAAATGTTGATCGAATTAGGAGGCTAAAATAAAGTTACTATGTTAAGTTAAACACCAGTCGCAATCTCCATATTTCTAAAATTATAATAATTCTTTATGTATAAATAGATAACTAGTAGAACTAATTTGAAAGTTCTTGGAGCTTTAGTAGGAATTCAATAAAATTCTCATCCTACTTTCTATTGGTTAACGTTTAACTCCTAGAAGTAAAATTTTGATCGGTTCCAAAAAATGCAGCGAACAAAATTATGTACTCAACATTATTTTTCGAACTGTCGATTCTTTACATGTGTCTTTCAAACGGTTATTGTCTCATTTCTTCGCTGATTTAAATCTGAAACTTCCCCCTTTTCACTGACGGGAGTATTACATTGAAATTGCAGTCTATATTCATAATTTGTCCTTATAAAAGTTTTATGGAGAATTGCCCAGTGTTCCTAAATAGCAAGTCCTTTTTAAAATTGTTTTTCCTGGGAAGATTCGAAGAATTGTATTTCTATTTGATTCGTTATCAAGTAATTCAGGATTTTTACGTCCTAAAATTTAAATCAAGTTACGAGAATAAACCAACACGTAACGTTTTGTTCGTAGCATACGCTTATCAAGTCAACTTGCTTATGTTAAAAGTCCTGATCTCCAAATGGTGAAATAAATGTGGACGATTGATTTCCTCGGTGTTTCGTTTCGGAGTTTAAAATAAGTAGTTTACAATATTTATTAAATTGTTTAGTTACTAAACAGACAGGCGTCATTACACTAATCGGAGAGATTTCCTTTCACTCAGTAAACATTAGGATAAAAGATACACTCAAGTTGTAATTGCGTTATGGATAAGAAACGTCTCATAACAACTGAAGCAATCTAAAACGTTGGCACTATATTCATGAATGTTACTTAAATCTAAGGGTAGTCATTAATTTGCGTGCTGCAAATCAAAGTGCTTGTATAGTTCCCATTCGCTTTGATGGTCCTGTAATTCAAGTAAGAACATTCAGCGAGTTGGTTGGTAAATACTTAGACTTTTTCGTTAGGTAACCGATTGTCTTGAAATTAATCTCCGAAAACAATTTAAGGTAAAGTTTTTCCTTCATGCTGTAATGGTCGACTTTTTTCTGGTCTGCTTTGTTAGTATCAAAATTGCATGGATTGTGAAATCTGTTTTGGCTTGGGATAATAATGTGTTATGAGGTAAACTTCGCAATTTAGACAAACACAATGTTAAAGGTAAGTTTTGCAAATTTTACTTTCAATTATATACATTGATAGTGCAGAAAATATTTTATTAAATCTAATTCTGTTGTATATCCATCCAAAAATAAAGGTTTCCTAGGAAGCTAGATAATATGTTTTAATAACTTCAGTATACTTAAAATATATAGGAAACTCACTCCCCGTAAATCTTTTGGTTCAGGACATAATCGATTAACTGTTTTTACTGCATATCGATAAAGGATTGTAGGTTCTGCTGTATATTCAGTCATTTGTATAGTGTGATTGGTTATTGAACATAAACCATGACCTAAATTAGGAAGTAAGGATCGATTTGTTTGCGTATCATATAACTGGAGATTGAAAATACATATCTGATTAATTAAATGATGTATAAGACGCAAATTTGGGGTTTTATTTCGTTTGTATTTTGTAGATAACATTTTCATACTATATTTTTTACGTGAATGTGCATCGATAAATGCGCATCCTGTGTATGGAAATGCTATTATGGAGATATAAGATTTGCGATTTATGGTCCTTCAGTAGAAATTAAATAATTAGATCAGTAGGACAAAACTCTAAACTTTGTTATTAAATTGATTCGATCATCCGACCAATGATCGAGAAACAGGTGTAAGCCAAAACTAGAATTTTTCACATACAACACAAAACAGTCAACAGGCGCAGTAAAAGTAGATTTAATTTTACGTATAAGATATTCGCTTAAGTTTAATGTAAATGAGTAGGCCTGTCTTCCGTCGTTGCTTAATTGATGCTTGATTTCGCGTAACATATTAACAACCCAGCTACTTACTAAGAATCCCCGTGCGTTTCACACGTTATGCATCAAACATTATTTCAGCGGTGCTGACATATTTGTTTACATACCTGTACATTATTTACTAAAAAAACGTCGGTTTAGCTAAAAACTGTCACTCATATCTCACAGCGCGTCTTTTCCGATCGAATTATTCCCAGTATCGTTGAAAAATAATAAAAAATAGAACCTTTTTATGTTCAAGTGTTTATCCTGATAGTAAGGACTTCTAAACTGACCCATATACATAGTTTACAATCCTTAATCCGCTTTCGCATTGTTAAACAACTAACTTACCATGAGGTTCATTTATTACTATAAATGCTGTCAGTTCTGAGTCAAATGACATATATTACTACATGTAATAGATGTTTCGAAAATTTTTATTTAGAGAAATCCAAAAGTAGCACAACGTTCTTCATGAGATTAACTCTCTTTAAATACCATTAAAAAGTATCGGCACTTATACTTTTCAACGCTTATCTAGCTTAGTGCGAAGGATGCTTAATTAATCGAATGCACGAACGAGTATAGTACTGTCTTTATCTAAATAACCCGTTTGCCCATGTTTTTCAAGCTAAAGATTTTGAACAGGACAGCAGGTGCAGACGTTAATGTTATATCGATTTAATTAGTAAACTTTTACCCGATAGATTTTTAGATACCTAGTGTATTCCAGTGCACTAGTTGATATTTAGTAGTAAATTTTTATATACCTACTACTGTCTTGTAATGATATTGTAATAATTGAGTAAATATTTTACTTATTGTGGTAGTTTTTATTGATGTTTGGTGATATTGTCATTTTAACAAACGGAATCAAGAATAAGCTGAAATACAACTAGTTATTCTGTACTGGTTCAGGTTATGCAATTTTCAGTTGCCAAGCGTTTATATATTTTGGGCGTACAACTTTTGAAAGTTCAAGTTACACTGTCGGCATTTCTGTAGTTAATCGGTATCATGAATACGGATGAGTTAAGGAATGCCGCGAAGTTATAAACGAAGTATTTTTCTTTTCAAATAATTTAGTGACATGTAACGTCCGTGTATAAGTAAGCTTAATTGGAAAAAGTGTAAGTACATAGGAAACTAATTGCATTATAAAGATACACTCCATACCACTTACCCATATATTTTGAAGTCTGTGCGGGTGCGTTAGGAAGTCGTAGGTATAATCTGACGGTTAGCGATTTTCCTACACAGCCGGCATTCATTGAACTCATTTTAATATTTCGCATTCTAGAGCTCAATTCTTCACATAGTGAATGTACTAAGGCTTCTAATTCAGATTGCTAAAAGTTTAATTATAAACAGTAAATCTTTTCCATATCAAATAAATATTTCCATCTTCAGTAAAATTTGGATCGTTAATTATGTACACTGACACATTTTCTGAGTAAATTCCAAAAAATAGGGATGATTCATTATAATCCACAATAAGTTGGAATTCGATATGTATATTTTATTTCCTGGTTCTGTTATTCACATAGGTGTGTACCAACCACTATCAACAAATCTCATTGAAAAACCAAACCGTATTTTATATGATTGCTGTCCGAAATACGCAGTTGAGTTACGTACGTTTCGACTCTAAATATATCCGAGTTCACTAAAACCTGAATTAACTAAATAGTTGTTTTAGCTGTTCGGCTGGAAATATTGAGTCGTTTCCTTCGCTAATGTAAAATATAGTTTCTTTCATTAGTCTCCTTACTGAACCACACATCATCTTTTTAGCATATGTTGCATGGAATGGTGTTACATTAATTCTATCTAGAGTTGGTCAATAGCAACGATGAAAGTTGTACCTCTTTACAGCATACTATGTGGTTGCACCACAAGATTTTTCTACGTTTGCTACACAAAATACCATCAAGTAGAGATCTAGATGCAGTGATTACACAACTGCATTAATTTATAGCCACATTTTCATGTGAAATATTGTTTCTATGGTTTCTGAATGGCGTCTTGCGTTTTGTATTAAAAGTCTTTTGTCTTGTTTGTAGATCATGAGAATATCATGTCCATATTTCTCGAAAAATCAATGGAAATAGTAAAGAACTGTGCTCATCTGAGTAATTGATTGTGGGCTGGTGACAGAAAGATTCCATTATTTTATACTGGTACAGAATGCTAGATGCCAATGCGGGTAATATTTCATGATGCCAGCCAATCTAAAATATCCGTTGCACTAGAGTCTCAAAAGTTTTTTAGTCTGTGATGCATTCGGTTTAAGCCATGATTTTTTTTAACAGTTGTGTCTAGTTGTTATCGTCTCTACAGAATTGTTCTCACTTGGACCGCAGATAACATAGTCCTGTTTGGCGAGGACACTGATAAAATTCAGTCCCTTTGGTAGCACTGAGAAACAATGCCAGGTTCCTTGGAACGCGTTTCTCCCTCTCTAAATGCAGATTGTTACTTCAGGACTGGTCTGCGTGAACACCTGAACTAATTATGGGGAGTGAAGTAGTCGAACGCATCGACAACTTCACTCATATTGGAAGTCTAATCAGCCCCGATGGATTGGTGTGTGACGAAATCTGTTAGACTCTTGCCAACTTATGTCACCTATGGCGAAGGTAAGATACCCGTCTATCAATTAAAGGACGAATACGCTGCGAAGCGTGGGCATTAACAGTAGAAGACACTTGTAAGTCACTTATATTTTATCACAAATGCCTTAGAAATATTGCTCGCATGCACTGAGATCACCGCGTGAGTAATAGTGAGGTTTGACGCAGGGTATTAGGGAATGATGGTGAATCAGTTGGTGAGGTTTTAGAACTTCGTCAACTGAGATAGTTGGGCCACGTGTTACGTATGCCTGAACACCGATTGTCACGACGCGCACTACTGACTAATGTTGTGGTGGATAGTTGGAAGAATGTTAGGGGCAGCCAAAATAAAACGTGGCATTAATGCTTGAAGTCATTAACTTCTAATCTGATCCATGTTGGTATATGCAGACTACTTGGTTGGGGTAACGACTGTGTGATATGTTTGAGAATCGACCACAATGGCGTCGGTGTATATACTATTTGTCTTCCCTTAAACCGTGAGATTAAAATTGCTTTATATCTTTCTACGAATTAATTCTTTCTTCCTGTACTATATCCTTATATGCCATGTTTCTTTTATATATTACCATAATTGAATCAACTACTTCCATAAATTCAAAGTTCATCTTGTTATGTTAATGAAGTATGGCAACTTGGACGCATATATGTACCTAGTTTTATGTTGTTAGATGGTTGACTGAGGGTCGGCCGCCAACAATATTGGTTTTTAATAAAACAAGAAAAGCTATTTAGTTGACAGATTTTTTTAACCGCTTGCAACACAAAACATTTACGTTTACAAGGATTTATTAAGACAAAGGGGTTAAATAGCCAACAAATAGCTGCACAAAGGATCAAACCCAAAACACACAGGTCTCGCAGCGAGTACGTTATTATTAAACCATTATTTAGGAATTTAGTAGTCCAGTCAGTTTATGATATAGCGCGACAGTGATCCAATTTTATGTTGATACATATCTTGCTCTTGGTATGGTTAAATCCCATCAGTGACAACTTTTGCGTGAAGCTGAAGTTAGTCACTTTTAAGTGCATGATTATTGCTTATTTGGTCAGTCCCTTCATCTGAAGTTAATCCATCATGAAAACTATAACAAAAGTTATTCGGATCTAAAAAGTAAAAACATACGAAATTTTTAATCTCTTTTGGTACGCATATGTGAATTCGTAACCTTAATTCCATCCAGTACGCAGAAGGAATTTGTCCGTCTCTAATCCTAGAGCTAATTATGGTGAATGACTTATCTGCTATAGTTAAAGTTTCAGATTTCTGGTGACGTCATCTCGTTGGTAAGTTGTAGAACAATAGGGTTTTTCTAAACTACACAACAGTTTGATTTTCTTGATGACAGCTCCAACTCAACTGTGTAAGGTATCTATTCGATAAATTTTGTATTTCGATGAACGTTAATAGTGTCCCGTTATCCTACAAAACTTCATGAGCGATCACTACAGTTATCATCCATCTACTGTCTTCAACAAATATATCTGATTCTCATCAACATTCTCCTGTTAATTTGAGAAATTATGTACTTCCTTTATCGACTAATTAATGCCCTTTTTGAAATTTATATCTTGGTTATCTATTTGACCTTTACTTCTCACATATAAGTGTCTTAACAAGTTAGTGTCCATTCAGACTTTTGAAATGTATTGATCTAATAAATGATGTGGTTTTGATGAACTTGGTCTTTTGATTTTATTATCTTCACGAATAAAATTCGTACACCAATAGAAATTCAAATTCGGGAAACTTACTGAGCTTAATCGAATTCCGTAGTTCATTGATGCTGATATAGATTTATATTCCTTCTCGAAATGCAAACTATCCAAATCCTAAAATAGTAAGAGATGTTTACAAGACAAAAAATTAGGTCTGATAAGTGACATCAATGTAAAATGAGGGCTACCGCCAATAAATTTCAATCGCTAATCAGTTCAACATATAGGATTTTATTTTGATGACTCGACTAGCGTTATGTTTGCTTCAATGTCTCAGTAGTTGAATAATAGGCTGGTTTATGCCGCTGTTATATTGACAGTGCTCTTGAAGAAAACGTTACTGTAAATTTCAACATCCTCAAAAGTCTCAGAGGACCAATCAAAAACCAAGACAGGTTACTGTCGCGTGAAGCTACACAAAGAACTTAGTGACGAATGCGTGGAACTTGCTACAGTTGTCTGGGAACACGGAAATTTCACGACTATGGCTCAACCTATGTTGTGTTGTAACTAATAAACAGAGTTACTGGACGATTCTGATCATGATTTGATAGCAGGAGAGCGGCTTTCTAATGTTTACGTAGTTTCATAGAAAAATATCACCTAAATAGTTGATCATTAATTACTCAAGTTTTATATCACGATTTTAGCAGCGTTGAAACCAGAATATTGTTTGGTTCTATCCTTCACCTACCTCCATACAAAAATAGCCAAGAAAAGTCATCACTTTTCAGCCCGATTAGTACCTTAAAAGATCTTAATACAATTGTGGTGAAGTTCGTAATGATTTTCATCCAAGCTTCAGATATTCTTTGCACTATTCAGTGACATTTTAAAATAGTGTGTGTGAACCTTCGTGTTTCACATTTTGATTGGTAGTATTCACTTAATGGACTATTTTATCCGTTTCATTTAAAATGCAAGCGAAAAACTTAGACCAACCTTTCCGCGACATGCCATGTAAACACGACTACCAGTCTTCTTTCCAAGTAAGTTTGTGATTTGATTGTGAGAGACTTCGGACATCAGTTGGCCGCACGTTTTTGCATCAAATGCTTGAAATATTTTACCTGCTAGGGATCTGCCGATACCTAGAAAATAAGAATATATTTTGCGGTATAAATATAGCTGTAATGCGTTAATCCAGTATACTATCTATATAAGATCAAAAAATCTTACTTGGGATTTCAGTGAGGGGTAGGTCACACAGCCACTTGTACTCATCGCCGGTTAATTCACATTCCGAGTGGACATCTAGCTGTTCTACATTCTCTTCTGAAGAATACCACCTCCAGCTTCCCCTTTTTGTTGGCCTATCAAGTTTTGGACATGCGCTTCCAGAGCGGCCAAGAAGCCAATATTGGCCGTTGGGCTTAGCCTTCTTTGTGGCTAAACGTGCCAATAATTTACTTGTACCAAATCCAATAGAAGCTGTGCATCCACCAGTGATGTCTTTTACTAATTCTCGTATATAACTACCCAAAATTAACGGATTAATGATTTGATAGGTAACTTCCCAATTACCATCATGGAGTTTCGGTTTGATCTCGTTTTCATTCGAATAAGTTAGTAGTTCTGTACAATCAGCATACAGTTCATCGCAGCTTACCGCTTGGATGTCTCGAGTGAAGCTATAATTTACGGAATAGAATAGACCAATATAAATTTTAGACAGAAGTTTCATAATAACAGTGAAATCAAAATCCAGACATCTTTCATTTTGTAAAGAAAACTGTCGAAACATGTAAGGGCCTTCAGATATATTCCACTAAAAAGAAAAGCAGATGAAAAACTAGCTATGGTTCTGAAATGGCTTTTGTTAGATAATAAATCAAGGGAAAGATGTTCCATCCTAGTATATGGCTTTGTAGGCGGAATCCTATGGTCCACATAGGAAACTTCAGTCGATCAGTGATATGGCGTGGAAATCGTCCAATAATACTGGCAGGTATGGTTAAACTCTATTAATCAACTGCACCGTTCGGTTTCTCACTGATTGTCTATCTACAACTGAGGACTTGTTACTTGTATGGTATCGAGGATTGCCGAAAGCCATACTTAGGACGAAAATGTAGGTTAGTGTTACAAGCCTATTTCCGTTAATAAGTACAAAAGCAACTGACTTACCGAGAAATTGTATTATATAGCAGCTCTGATACTGATTTGTAAGCCTCGAACTCATACGGTAAAACAATTAAGTCTGGGCATAGTTGTTTGGCTCTTCCTAGAAGCATTCCGTTTTTCACTCCAGCCTGAAACGTATGAAAATTTATGTATCAAGAACGCTAAGAAATTATTCTAATAAGAAAACCATGTAACTGGTATTAGGAGACTTAGTTATTTGAAAGTTGCTTCAAACTTAGTCTTTCTCCGGAACGATAATTCATAAACTTTTCCTCTATCCTCATGAAGTGTTTATTAAAATTTCTAGTTTAAGAATAATGATCATAAGTGATTCCATCTACGATAATGTAAATACTATTAGTTATAGAGATAAATGAAGAGATCCAACTTAATATGTTCTCAGCATCCAATTAATACATTGAGGTTTTATTCAAATCACAAAGTTATGGGATGTATCCTTTCTAGAATCGGCTACATGTATAGTGACTAGTATATCAAAAAAGTATTTGTTGATTAATGGGTAATAATTGAAAGCTAGGAGCCTATTCAGATTAGAGAGGATAGATTGTATCTATCATGTGCTATTCTATCGGAATTAAAAGTAGGTGCCTATCACTCGGTACTCTCAAGGAAGGGAAATGAGAGTTTACAGCTATTCATTTATGTTGGATTATATGAACATTTAACTCATGTATTTTTTGCAATGTGGAAAATTAATAGTTTTAGATTTATGTGTAAGTTGGCCTTGTGTTTCGTAAAATCTTAAGTTTATTTTTAACTAAACAATATCTAACTTACACTGAAAGTGCTAATTTAGAAAATTCTAAATGATACAAGTAGGTATTTAAACTTTAATTACACTTACCTGACGAGCAGTATATGAACAGGAAGCAACTTCAGACATCGATTCCGTGTGTCTATAATGGTAGTTAAACAAAGCATAGATTTGGTTACGATATATTTTTGACAATAATACTGTGCTATGAATATTTATCATCAATGCGACTATATATGAATACTAGGTTTTAAAATTTTATAGCGTAAGTTGTATAATAAGCTAAAAAATAGTTAACGAACCAGCGGAAGCGGAGAGCCATGAAATGGACAGGCGATGTGTCTAGTTTCTTGTCCTTTTTAATGTTTTCATGTAACCAAACTCTGCGGAGTCTTTATGAAAAATGTTTTCCTCACTATATCAGAGTCACTTAACACAATGAAAGTAAGAGTTTCAAAACCGATGCGAATAACACATGGATAAGAGAGTGTGTATATGTGTACCGAATAAAGTGAGGACTTAGTTTTTATTATCGCCTTAACCGCTTGTGACAGGGTTTCATTTGAGACTTAGGTAGTGACCTCACCTAAGGACCATTAGTCTCGACAGAAGTACCGGAATGGCATCACACACCTTGGGCTACTGAATTGAAGTTTCCTATCAGTATTGAGGTTTGCGTGACTATCGTAACGATTGGCTGGAGACTGGGTGATGTGGCTCAGAATCCATCACAATGGTGTAGGTGTATACACTATGTTTTCCCTTAAACCGTGAGATTGAAATTGCTTTATATCTTTTTGCTAACTAATTCTTCCTGTATTATATCCTTATATACAACCTTTTTATATATTACTACCATTAAAGTAACTACTTCTATGAATTTAGTGTTCATCTTGCTGTGCTAATGAGGTATGGGAACTTGGACTGATGTATATATGTGGTACTACGTTGTAGCTGACTGACTTCCTATCAGTAAGTGGAAAATAAGTGAAGAGAATAAATTACATGACGAAATTAACTCAAAGGATTCAGAATACAACTTACTTATTACTACTTCTAATGTCGTTAAATAAACCACGTGAGCTTTTCGCATGTGTAATAGCAACTGGCTTGTCTGATGAAAGAAAAATATATAAGATAGTTGGAAAGTCACAATGAACATAATTTTTCACATTTTTCAAGTTTCAGTAAAATATATGAATTCGGAAGTCAGATCGATTCAACTACATCATATACTAGTACAAACAAAATATGGTGAGATCCTTTTATAGCTATATATATATATATATATATATATATATATATATATATATAAACTATGATCATTGTAGATTGGTGAAATTTGTACAATCGTGTCAGAGTTTCGTTAGTGATCGATAAATTTTTCCAAATAATTATGCTCATGTTTTTACAATAAATCTTCTATTTGTTTAGTTCAAATTAACTGAATACCTCGGATTATCATATTAATATGTAAACTTAAGGATCTGCAATGCTACTCAAATCTTTGAGTTGTTACTAAGATAGTTCTGTCATACGTAGGCCATTTAGTTCCCAGTGGATTTCGCTGGATACAGTAATGATGCATGAGATGTTAACAAGAGTATCCCCACCATAAACTAGATGTAATCAGGAAGACTGTAAGTTTTTACTAGGGATAAAAAAAAATGAAGGTGGTTTTTTAGTGCCCGTTGCTGACTACATAATCAAAAGACAGCATTTATGTTAATGAAATATGTATTCCATTTAACTTCTTGTATACTGGATCAACTTAACACGGTTTCGTTTTTAACACTGTAGAGGAACACAATACTGAAACAATTTGTTTTACCTGAACTGCATACGGAAAAGGGATTCGTATCTTTTTATGGTGTTAATTTTTATAAAGCTCTTATTGTCATTATGGACATTATAGAATAAAAGTGAGATTTTTAAAACTACTTCACAAATACCGAATAAGTGCGTTCTAGGGGTTTTGTTTATGATAAGTGGTTTTCGCAGGATTTGCATTTAGAATCAAGTTTACTGTTTTATTAAGTTGACCTCTGACCGCGTGATTTATTGATCACATTCGCATGAATTAACAACTTAGATTTGTGCTAATATTTATTATTTACTGAAACATTTAAATATTCTATATAAAGGAAACTTTAAGAATATCAATAAATTTCCAAAAGCATGATATTTAGGTTGACCTGCAATCAGTATCTGAAAGGCTCACTTCTTTATGATGTAGTTCGAAATGACAATGAATACTTCTCAATCAAAACAGTCAAACCAAGATATCTCAACACTTATAAATATGAAATTGAGCTACAAATCTTTTTCATTCTCTAGTTCATTTAAATAAAAATGGTCTCATTGATATGTTTTGTGGTATTCTACAACTTCAGCTGTTAAGAATTATGAAATCTATGTGAGGAACGATTTTCGATTCTGGAACTAATAATGTATATTTTGTTCCAGTTCAGATCACTATTAAAATCGACTACTATAAATAAAAATAGAAATATTCAGTAGTTTATAAATCTTAAGTATTTATTCAATGAATAAATTTTCATTATCTAATACCACATTCATTACTTGAAGATCTAAGAGTAGTAAATGAAAATGTATTACCAACCCTGTAAACCTGTAGTTTGAGAAATTGTAAATGTTCTTGATAGACCTTACTCACAGAACAAGAGATGAATTTGTGAATCAATAAATATAAAGTACTATGAGTTCAATCCGTCTACGCCATCAAAAATGTATGCTATGATCATTTTGTTTATTAGACAAACACTACAATTTTTTTTAAACATATGTCTGTAAATCATAACATGATTTAGAGCAGTCAATTAATGAACTCACTGTTATGTGGAAAACTAATGAAAGAGAATTATTTGGAGAACATTTACAACTACGTGTACTGAAATAATGTACATAATTATTAAAGCTTGACAATGTTTTAAACAGAAAATTTCATATAAAATGACTTTGTATGCATACTGATACGTAAACAAAATTATCATATAGTAATACACATTCTTGATTTTAATTTAAATAGTTTTGTATAAATATATATACACTAAGTGACTAGTTCACTTAAATTTTAAAAAATATACAGAATACGGAAAATTTTGATGGAATAATTACCTTTGAGTTTTGGTCTACTTCGAATACTGACAGATACAAAGAAACAATCCATATCAATATGAAATATAATTTGAGGCTTTTGTGGTTTTGATAGCGGATAAGAATTAGAATGATTACAATGAACATATCGTGCACGTAACTCAATCGTTTTTTTGTTATTTCTGGATGGAGATAAATCGCTTGAAATTTGATTATACCATTTCATGCCTAAATCACAGTTATGTTCAGGATTCTTACGCATCTCTTCGACTAAGCTATGTAGATCTTTAGCCCAAGAAGAAAGATGATGTAAGCGTGAACGGGAATAAAATGTAGCTAATTTTTGATCTAGCGATGCTTTCAATGAGGTTTGTTGTATCGATGTATGGGAAGCAACAGATGAAGGTACCTAAAAATGAAACAGCGCAACTAGTTATGTCGAGAAAAGTTTACACAAATTTAGGAACAGGAGAGTCGAAATACATGTGTGTATTCATCTCATTACTAAGTTAATATTTGGTACATGTATCATTTTCAAAACTGAAGAAAACATCTGGAAGCTGTTATATTTTAGGATAATTTACGGTACGATGTTAGTTTTTAGTTTAATACAATGAAGAATATTCAGTATTAATCATACAACGTAATAAATATGTAACCAAAGTCTACTGAAGCCTAAGCTGAGTTGCTATATAAAAGTTCCGTTCAAAAAGGAACATCACCGAATGATAAAAACGAAAGAAAAAAACAAATACTTGGAAATAAATGACAAAACGACATGGGTAGTTAAAAAAGGGAACAAACAGACAATCTTATATGATGCACAGAATCAATAAAAATCAAAGTATTGGTAATTCTGTTTATTTTTTATTCATATTTCGTACAGAATATGAATCACTGCCTGTTTTCCAATCTAGCCAGTTAGTAATTCGTCATGTTCGTGTAAGTTATCTCAGCCGTTTGGAAATTACTTTTAGTGAAATTCTATTAGGCAGTGCTGCAATATATGTAATACAACTTTACTAACTCAGTTGCAAGGTGATATAAGCTTATCAATTGACTTTCTTTCTATGTTTAGAATTCAGTACTAATCATTTTAATTACTGGACTGAATAAAAACGATAATTATTTCGAAGGTATTCACGATTGAAAATTGGTGGTTTCCTAAAATGAGCTACATTCAGTAGATATGATTTCCAATCATAAATTAATATAAATGTAGCTGTTTTAAGTGGAAATGGATAGGATATAACGTTGCGGAAATCATCGAACTGCATCACGAGGCAAGCATTAACTTGGAATCCTGAAGGGAAATGGAAAAGAACAAGATCAAGGAACATAATGCGTCGATCATTGGAAGCAGGAATCAAAAGCATCTGCAAACAACTGAAAAGGATTGCCCAGGACAGAGTTCGATGGAGAATTCTGGCGGACGGTCTATGCTCCTCCACGAGGGGTAAGAGGTGTAAGTAAGTAAGTTGTTTTAAAGGATTCACAATCTTTGATAAGCATAAATTTAAAGTTGAGTGGCCCCCAAATGCCCTGGTACGGCCGAGAGTGGAGAAATTCAGCTCTCCATCTCGAAGTGCTCTCACATGGCTACGCATATACAGCCACTGTCAGAGAAGTTCTACTCACTGCCTTCTCGTGGCGGGGGTGTTGTTTACGAAATTGAGAGGACGAAAAACGAATGTTTGGCACCTTAACCGGGTTGGTGGATACGGAGGATCCACCTAGGGAAGTTGGAAAACCCTGACTCCAAACCAACTGTGCACATGGGCCCCAGGATTCTGAGGAACAAATGGCGTATGAACCAATCGTTGGTCACTGGCCATCATGGGACTGCATTTCTTGACGTTGCTCCACTGCCTTGTGGACCAGACCTTTATCTCGAAGGCTCGGGGTGTGACCCCTTAAGAAAACTACGTGTTTCGGTTTGGGCGCCCGGGCAGTATTCCAGCCCATACACAAATTGAATGATTTGTGTGACGCATATATATTTGGTGCCTTCTTGTATCGGTTTGTGTTTAAATAAACCGAGTTAAATCAGTTAGACAAGATATTGAGCCAAATAGGATTTCTGATTAAAAATGATTTCAGGAACTAACTGCAAGTTTTTATCATACTATCTAATTGCTATGAAATGAATTTTACATACAATTGTTTGAAAATTATTTTGTTATAATGAAGTATCAAAACGTTATTAGCGTAACTGCAATTAGTTGATATGAAATGAAAGAAAGGTTGTTATGTGGTCTATTTTAATGTAAATTAGTCAGAAATAAGGTAATAGTTTTATGGTGAGTACGCAGAGATGTACACGTCGGTAAAGTACTAAAAGACGATCCATGATAAGAATTAATTTTCTAAGGAAACCCAGCTCAGTAGCTTCTGTAAAACTAAAATGCGAGGAACAAGGCGTGCACTAGTAATTTGATGTTCAAACTGCAAAACAGTAAACTGAGTTTGAAAGTTTTGCTACAGAATTAATTCCCAGGCGCTTGGATCATTTTCCATATATGACTATTGGTTAGTTGAACCAAAAGCAAAGAAACCATTGTAAAAAGATTGAAACCAAAACAAGAAAGTTCGTTGAAGCTAGTAAACGTATATTGAGGATGCGAGGTGTATATAAATATTGCAGAGAATGTTTGGTGGCCCGTTGATCTGACTCCGGTTTGATCATATGATGATGTTAACGAAATATACTTGTCCTCTCGTACATAATTATCGACTGAATTTGAGTTAGAGAATAACGGAATAAAAAAGTCAAATACGAGAATGAATTTTGGATATATGTACTTCATCCATTGATCCTGACAGACAATCAGAGTAACGAAGTGGAGAAACAAATCGGAGAAAGCAAGTGTGACTGATATTTATAACGAGACAAAAATAATCTAACGACGTGATGGGTAGGGTAAGAGATGGACACTTATGCTCATATAAAAACAGTCAAGGTGAATAATTGAGATGGTCGAAATGTGATTCAAGCTAGAAAAACTCATGTAGGCTTGACATAGTACTAGACACTAATTTCACGAAGATGAACAGATCGTCAACTTTACACTGCTAGATTTAAAAACCATTGAACGTAAAATGCTACAATTATACAGACATACATGAAATACATTTTTAATTCTGTTTACTTACTTCATCTTTAATCAGATTGGTTGTTTGAAGAGTATCACCGTCAAGTTTACTGTTCAGAAGTTGTTTCAATGTAATTGCAGGTTTTAGAGGACTATTCTTTTGGACATTTCTATTTAAACTATCATAAGAATCTGTTTTTAACACATGATTTAACGATAAACACTCATCGACACGCATTTGATGAACTCGAGCTTGTTTGTCGCTTGAAGATGACAATTGATGTGTACTGCAGGAGGACATTTCTGTAATTCTAGTTGCAAATAGGATTTTAATTAAGAAGGATAATTATTATCTGTATAGACATGAAGTGAAGTACTGGAATATTGCTGAAGATACGAAAAAAATTCAAATACTAACTAGTTACATGTAAAGACGAGACATGTGCTAAACGTACAAGATAGTGAACGAAGTCTTAGCTGGGATGAATATTAAACTTGTTTGCTTTTCCCACGCAACATACAACTGAAAACATGAGTTAACTACATGTCTTATCGACTGTAGACCACGATTGTCAATGTTTTATCCCAACTAGTTTATTCCGGCTTTAAGTGAGCTTTTGGTTTTATCCTATGATAGAAATAATATGATGCACTGATGTCACGGTCCCAAGGAAATTTATTTATTTTCCCTAACATATCACTTTCACCCTGGCAAATATATATATATATATATATATATATATATATATATATATATATATATATATATATATATATATATATATCATTCTTATGATAATTAGATAACCAATTAACTTAAACGTCTCAAATTTTCGTATCTCTTCAATTGAGTACGGTCAGTCCGAACAAAACAGTAAGTGATGGGTAGATGATGGATTATTAAACAATGAAATTCAAAATGACTATAACAGAACTTATTGTGGTACAAATTTCAACATGTGCCAAAATATTCTGAAGTTGGGTCATATCGAGATGCAATGAAGTGACAGTTAAAATATAGAATTCAGATTTATAGAATAGCAACAACTGTATAAAGCGAGCAAAGACAAATCAACGTGAATTAGAAGAAAAGATGAACAGATATAAGTTTATTTTACACCAAATACAGGTTTTGAACACATTGGTCTATTTTTTGCATTAATTATTATTCGATTGGATCTTGAGTAAACTATAGTCGAGTAAAATTCACTATTAATGAATAAATAATTTATTATATGAAAGTAGATTTACTGATACCATAAAATTATAAATGTCACAACTAAAAAGTTTGATAACGTTGTCACATGTTTTAGATCTGATCTACGTGGTCTTTATTATAGAAGGAGATTTATTACAAGTATGAACTGGCGAATAAATGTATGCTATATAGCCTAATAATGTAAACTAACACCATAATGTAGTCTAGTCTAATTCAACTGACATACCTTTTAACGGGCAGTTTTTATCAGTATTGCTAAATTTTGATTCAACCGATATTGATCACAATATCCTATAGAGATATATTTTGATGTCTCTATATAATCGTTATATACCTTGATCGTTTGAAAGAAGGAAAGTCGAAGGATATCGAAGCACTTTAACTCACAAACTCATAATTCGAAAGCCTTTTATATTTATCTCAGAAAATAGCAAGGTATTTCAATATATTTACCATGTAAGTGTGTGTTTTTTACTTTAGAGACATCCGATACTTATCAACAAAGTACTCGTATAACAGTGGTTTACATTACGAATTGACTACATAGACAACTTAAAAACAGTGGAACAACAGGAAGCAGTTTTATTCTAGTACATGACTTCTGATGGAATCAGCCCACGAAGTGGTTGACTTGTTCTGAGCTATCATGGTAGATGTTGACTACCGGGTTGATGTCCACGGTCAGTAATTGAAGACTTTAGGTGACATCGCCCAGAACCGTTCACAATGGTGAAGATTTACTGAGCCTTCATCTTTCTTTCAATCTTAAATTCCAGTATCTTTTCATATATGCCTTTTCACTATACTTTTTCAGACCATATTCTCAAGGTTTGGTTTTTCTTTTTAACATTGCTACTACATTATTTGGGTCTATTTTGTTATTTAGATCTCGTTGTGCTAATGTGGTATGGTAACTTAGGCAATGCATATCTGTGCCAAGCTCTATGTTGATGATGTCTATCATTTTGTCTTCTCACTATCATATGCCCCTGACTCCGCTCAAGATTGGACTAAGGAGTTTCAGGGCCCATGATGGAGACAATTTGTTTCGAAAACTAAGCCGGGATTCAATGGTTTGCATTTGATCAATATGTGTATAATTGTGATCTTTCTTAAATCAGCTAAGCAATCATTAGTAGCACGCCAATGATCAGTGATCTAACAAACTTTAACGGTAATTTTAATGAATTAGGTTGATAACCAATGTCTATATTTAAGTTTTTCTAAAGAAGAGTAAATTACTTAACACTTGTCAGAAATAAACTTTGGTAACTAACGCCAATTATCTTTTTAACCTACGACTCTAACAAAATACCTTAAATTATTTAATATCGTCTCAAACAAATGTAGATCGATTTGTTTGTTGTCTAGCTATTTTTTAAATAGTCATGGGTACTATTGAGTAACAACGGAAACATTCCAATCAGAAATTGCAATAATCAGCAAGGAATATGCATAATAATGCACTAATGAACAGTGCGCAGATAAGAAATATTATAAAGGTATTTATCAAATGAAAATCATTCTGTTTTATACTAAAACATCGAAAGGTTTAGTGAACGTATATTACAGTGAATTAATTATCAATGACCTTGTTTATTTTGTTTCTTATTATTGATCATATTATTAATGTGATCAATGTCCAAACTTACCTAATATTGGTAATGAGATTTACGGAATTAACAATAACAGGGTGGCGGAACACATACACAAATGGCTACAGAAACAAATGAATTCCAATGGTAAAATAAGATCACAGGACAGACAGACATCTTCCTCCATTGCGAAACATTTGGTTGAGACTGGTCATAAGGTTGATATTAAGTCAGTATTTGTAGTGTCGTACAAAAGCCTTCAAGGGCGCATAGTAAGGTTGATTGAAGCCTTGGCTATATGGAAACTGACCCCCCCCCTTTATGTGTTCAAAAACCTACCCTGGTAGTACTGATTTGTTATCACATTGCTTTTGTGTACTTCATTTTTCTTTGTTACGGCTCACCTTTAACCTGTCTAGTTGACCTTTTAGTTTTCATATAAAAATGTCTTAGCAAGTATATGTGTGATCAGATTGTTCGAAATATATTGCGCAAATATATCACATAATTCTGATAACCTTCATCTTCTCATTGCTTAATCGAGATTTATCAGAGACAGTATCTGTTATTCCGAGGACAGTTTGTTTGGATTGATCAATTTGATGTTAGTTTGTACTACAAAATAATAACAGTCTAAGAAATACTATAAAACACCCTAGAACTTTCTGATCATGTGGCAAGCATATCGCCTTTAGATTACTGAGTTTAGATACTTCTTAGAATCTTTATTGTTCCCATTTTTTCACTGATGACCTATAACACTTTTAAATTCTTTTAGTTTTGTTATGATAGTCGGAAAAATATACCAATAATTATCGTGTTAAGTCTATGGTGGCCTTGGACCTTGAATGTACATTTCCTATTGGTCGATGTTTATTTCGCTTGTTAAATATTGTGTAAATGTTGTTTTCTATTTTATGGTACGATGTGGTTCGTTTGTTTGGTATATAAATAAAGTATGTCTGAAATACAATGATTCATAACTCAGAGGCTGTGACTTGTGTTCTTGACTCAACTGGCTAGGACAGGCAGCGAAGCAGGGCCAATCAGGACTCTAGGTCGTCCGTACGTGTTTACGTGTCACTGTCACCGAATCGATCATTAAAACGCTGTTTATCAAAACCTGCAGTCCACACGTTACAACAAGTTTTAAATTACAAAATAAGATAACTAAACATTCGACTAGTTTCAGAAAAAAGTGACCAAAAGAGGGACCTTACGACAAGATTTACCAAGCTTTTCCTTCCTGAAAAGATATCAGTTGATTTATTATTAAAGGTATATATATGTATATATCACGTCTGAGTGGTGGTGGTTAAGTTATTCGAGCTCCAACCTCTAGATTTCACGTTGGAACACGCATCCGCCTACTTCAGATTGTGCAGCCAAGTATTATCAATTGCCGTCTCACAAACTGGATTAAATAAGTCTGTATTTAGTGATCATCAGTTGAATTACAAGAGTCCAGTAGTTTGTTAAGAAAAAGTATCTATTTCATGATCTACGTTTCGTTCGTTTATTTATTTATTTATTTATTTGAACACATACATATTGGTACAAGAGTGCGCGGAATATATATGCGCCACACAAAACAATGGGAATTTAAGGGGAAGGAAAAAAAGAGGGAATTATAACGAAGAGATTGATGTAAGGTGGTGTAATAATAATGGTAAAAATGGGGGAACAGAAAGGTACAATCAGAAGAAATCTTTCAGTTAAGGAAGACACAACAACTTTTTATTATGAAGAAAGTAAAAGAAGGTTACAGCAGGATCGCCACTGGCTTCTATTCTGAGCCATATTTGGTTACGTCTCTAGCCACTGTGTTGCACCATCTCTCAGACCCCAACCAGGGAGTCGTGAAGGACCAACACAAGCCAGTCCTTTGCAGCTCTCTTTCATACCACGACACCATGTCATACACTGACCACCTCTCCGCTTCTTCCAACCAGTCCCAGAGTCGGCAAATAATACACGACGTGGAATTCTCTGAGACGACATTCGGAGAACATGTCCGAGCCACCGAAGTCGGTGTTTCAAGATGGTGACACCAATTGGATTATCATCTCTGTGCCCGAACACACGATGCCGAACCTCTCTATTACTGACATGGTATTGCCACTGGATGTCAGCAATTCTTCGGAGACAACGATGGTCAAACACAGAGAGTCGTCTAACATCCTCAACTCGGAGAGACCAGGTTTCACAAGCATAGAGCAAAACTGCTCTCACCGACGCGTTGCAGATCCGACCTTTTACAGCCAGACTAACATCACGAAAGCGCCAAAGATGGCCCAGATTGGCATAAGCCGCTCTGGCTTTCACTATTCGTGCATTGATCTCATCACTCACACCTCCACCAGCACTTATGCAGCTACCCAGATACACGAACTTCTCGACTACGTCTATCTGCTCACCATCCAGGGTGAGTACAGGATTAGAATCCTGTCAGTCTTGTAGAAGTACTTTGCACTTCGAAGGTACAAAGCACATACCATACCTACGGACACTGATTGCCAACTGATTAAGTGCGGATTGCAACGCTTGAGCATTATCCCACAGTAAGACAATATCATCCGCATACTCAAGGTCGAGAAGTCTTTCTCCAGGCAACAGATCCACACCACCATTGCTTACATTCATCAGAGCTGTTTCCAGAATGTCATCGATGGCAAAGTTGAAGAGGAATTGTGAGATTGGGCAACCCTGCCTAACCCCACTGCTCGAATGGAACAATGGAGAGAGGTGGTTGTATGCCCTCACTCTGCCTGAGGTGTTTGTATATAGAGCTTTTAGGATGTTAATAAACTTCTCAGGCACACCCTTCTTCAATAGACAATCCCAGAGAAACTTGATTGTTATTTGGAGCGAGAGGAATATTTTTCATAAGTAGATAGTTTACCATGTTTTTGTTTGCGGGCTGAGATACTGCCCGGGTGCCCAAACCGAAGCAGGTGGTTTTCTTAGGGGGCCACTCCCCGAACCTTCGACCTAAAGGTCTGATCCACAAGGCAGTGGAGCATCGTGAGGAGATGCAGTTTCAATGGTAGTCGGTGAATAACGATTGGTTCATACGCCATTTGTTCCCTCAGGATACTGGAGCCCATGTGCACCATTGGTTTGGAATCCGGTTAAAGCGCCGGACATTCGCTTTTCGTCCTCTCATTTTTGTGAACAACACCCCCGCCACGAGAAGGCAGTGAGTAGGACTTCTCTGGCAGAGGCTGTATACGCGTGGCCGTGTGAGAGTATTTCAAGACGGAGGGCGAACCCACCCGGCTCTCGACCATACCAGGGCATTCGTAATTTTTCCTAGTTCCGTGTTATATTTTCGAGGTTATGGGTGTTAATATTACGCTACTTATAGCTTTATATTTTATAATTTGTTTATATTTCTAATTATCTTTTATTATTTAACCTTAGTTTTCCATGAACATGTACTGTATGTGTAATTGAAGTCTGTCTGTAAGATAAATATATCTAAACATAAATAAGGTTGTTTCCATAGTAGAATTCTTATATACAACGACTATTTTACACAGTTCTTCCTTTTAACTAACATGTTATTAATCCATCAGAAAACTATACCATCAAGCATCTTCATGCACCTTATGTTTAAGTTGAAAATTTAAACCATACTTTACTTAGTATATATTATCTAATGAAAAAAAAATCCTGTACGATCACGATCGGTTCAAGTAAAACTATACCATGCCGACGACATTAAACGATCAATCAAAAGTAAGCTAGCTAGTGTGTGAATGTAAAACACTGTTGCGGATAACTTGTTGGTGGAGCTCATGATTTTCATCATATTTCTTATTTCTAAAGGAATAGATGATGGCTTCCTTGTGAAATAGACTGTTAAGGTCAATATGTTGGGGGAAGGAGTGTTAAGGTTAGGTATATTAAGGTTAAGAGTTAGGATTCAGGAGTTCTAGGATTAGAAACTATAGTCGAGGGGTCTTAGAATTAGTAGTTAGGTTCTAAAAGATAAAGGAGTAGGAATTATGGTCTGGATTGAATACATAATTATGATCGATATTTAGCAAAAGTTTATTAATGATGTTAAAACTACTAGACCACTGTAGTTTTATCATTATTCTATATTTACACGAAAGACACGTCCCAATTGGCCATTTTTATTGGTTACTTTAAAGTTCATCTTGAAGTCGTCGGTTTAGTATAGTTTTACCCCGGTCCATAATTCAATACTCATGAACTGTTTAGTGAAGTCAATAAACAAGGTATTTGAAACAATTTTCTTCTAGAAATTACTTCTTAGCCGCTGATTCCATTATATATACTAGAAAGAATTAAGCTATTGTTACTAAGTATAAACTTATGATGCAAAAAGTAATGTGTACCTAGTTCAATTATACTAATGCTTAAATATTAGATTACTATATTTTTCTGCTTATAATATGGCAATATTTTAGTGACCCTAGAATATCCGACTCCAATTTGATCATGTGACTATCGTTGTCGAAATATACATGTCGCCAATCCTCGTATATAATTATCGACTTAACTCGCATTGGTGAATAACGGAATTAAATAAACCAAATACGAGAATGGATTTTTGAATAAGTATATTTTGTGCAATCGTTGATCGGAAAGCGAAGCAAGACAAAATGACGCGCAATGGCGAAGGCGAGTGAGCTAATGAGTCAGATATTCCAGGAACACTAGAGTGGTGAGTCTGACTTCGAACTAAACGCACCCTGCTAATCTACGTAGACGGTGAACATCTCAAACTCTAAGCGTTTGATAGACGAACTAAGAGGCCGACTTAATCGACGAGCAACTCACACGACTCAATCTCTAATCCGACACATTTATCGGAGGCAGTACAAAAGCGATATGGGCATGCTCACATCGAGTTATCTTATCGGTACTTTGTCCTCGTGTCAACTCTACTCATTGATCTATTTGGCGGATCGTTCCATTATGATTGTAACAATTATAATACGATTTAAGTGGAGTCAGATAATGGGTCACTAATATATAACATACAATTATGGCAAATTTAGATTTCCTCAATCCTGGTCGTTTCTAGTTCGAATTAAAATCCATTATTGAAATTTTCTAACATGATTCAAGTACCACGGAAACTGATTGTTGGGAACGTGACCGATGGTGATTACAGTAATAATCAATATTGACAAACAATTCACCTACAAAAAGAAGTGTACACCATTTGTGCTTCTTCCAAGTAATTATTTTGATACAAGAGAACGATAAATGTGATATATGGGAAAAAAAGTATCACTTACACATTTGTATTTGGATCTTTATTTGTGTTTGTAACAGTAGGCGGTGAAACTATTTCTAATTTGTCAGAATCTAAAATTTACAAAACAAAAGAAATTAGTGCAGCTCATAGACCATGTCAAGATTCCCACACTAAGTTATAGGTTTATTTCATAGTGAAAAGAGGCAGGTTTGGGTCAATCACCCACTGATTTTGCTGTACTTAATTGGTAAATAAATATGTGGCGTAATAGTCAGTCAACTGAAGTGTACCTAAGTAAGTGGAAAGAAATATCGAGAAACATAGTGGAGAATAAAATTACGATGAACAAACTTGTATGCAACAACTAGCTATACAATACGATTATTGGTGGATATTTTGTCTAAGAAACACCAAAGGTTACAAAGATATATGAAGTATATCTTATTATTAAGGAAAAACGTAAGCAGTAGGATAAGAAACGCCTTTTTATCATCCTTTCCTACTCTTCCACTGATTTTAGCCCTAAATGATCAAAAACAAATTCCAACATCACCCAAATGACTTTTAATCAAACAAACCTGAAAGAATTGATGTTGACTGAAAACTTGAATGCCCAGGAAAAACATTTAACCAAATAGAAAAGGAATCCAGAAGCTTAAAATGAATTTGTGGTCCACAGTTCAGGTTGTGAGGATAGTTTTCTGTTTGTTTTTGGGTAGATTTCATCTTATTTTCGACCAGAAGTGATTAATAAACTCAATAATAATATCGTGGTCATCTATGAAGACATAAGAGTTCACAAAGCTGTAGGTTTTTGTAAAGTATCTATCTGGAATTCTAATATGATCTAATCCATATTAATCCCATTCCAGCTCATTAATGTCCAACGAACCATTTTCTTAGACCAGAAAAACTTACGCAAAGTGATCTCATCGAGCAAGGCGAGTAAATATCGGATGGAGTTAAGGACAAGACTAAACTTTGATCCTTCAAGATATGTAAACGTTTATAGGCAACGCCTTTATTTGATAACAAGGTAGGTTCTTAAAACGTCTTTAATCAATGCATGCTATTATATGCTATTAATATGCGTGGACTCTTCACAAGAGACAGGTAGAAACCTATGTTTTCCTGGATAATTTCTGATGAACAATTTTAAGTAGTGAGACTTTTCGTGCAGATGATTTCTCGTTAACAGAGTACTAGATTTCTGTACTTTCACCTTATCAGTTCGAAGAGTAATAAGAGCTTTTTAAATGTACATCATATGACTGGTCTTTTTGTAGAATTAATCATTTTCTAACTCCTAGAATAATGTTATGCTATTTTCTTTCTGGATTATATCTTGGTGGCCACATAGTAAGGAGTTTGAATCTAGCTGAATAATAATTTTAGCAATTAGACTATTAATTCGAAAGCTTGCACACGAATTCAGCACCTCATTAACTTCTTAAAACCTTCAAATATATACTACTATTTGTGGTTACTGTTCAAGATATTTTTTAATCTGTTTTTGAAATACTTCGGCTTCTAAATGCTGTTAAAGTTTTGGACAGTTAATTCTTATATTATCACCTGGATTGTAATTTACGGATGCTTAACTGCATTAACCAACTTTCGATAATAGATGATTGACTCCTATTGATTCGGTCAAAGTCGATAAGCAGACTGATCACATTATTATTAGAGCAGTCATGAGGCTACAACAAACTTTTTATACTCGATACCATAATTCATCCGAACACAAAGGGTTTCAAGTGCTATATTTCTTACCCTTATTCAAGTCCAAGCTCAAAGGTAATTGAACCAATAAATGATCAATCTTATCAAGCTCTAGATATTATTCTCATTGAGTGGTTAAAGGTATATGGGGATTCCATAAGAGAACTATATAAGACCAGATTTTGTTTCATAGATTCTTCAGTGTAAAATAAATCATCAGCACAAGCGCTAAAACGTTTTTTAGTCTGAAACTTTCCTATGAAAATTAAGGATATAAACAATTACACAAAGCTTCCCACCAATAACCGTTTTTTATCAATATTCTGAAGAGCAAACATACTTGTCTCATCTGCGGGAATAACAGGTATAATCTTCAGAGTTTTCTGCCCAGTTCCAGAACGATGAGTTGGATACAGCTGGTAACTTTGCCATGGTAAAAGTTTACCAGCTTCAATACTGAAAATACCAAATATTAGTAAGCTTATACATAAAATGATTGTCGTATAAAAGTTTAAAACTACCATTTTGGGTGGGACATATGTTGTCTTTTCAAATCAAAATATTTATCCAATGTTTTAATGCAATTCATCAACCAAGTATACGTTTATGTACTCGATAATGAGACACACCTTCGATCTTGGGGACTATCCTGTATCCTTAACCGAACTATGAGGAGAAGAATTTATTGATTAATTTCGCTGATTCATTTGGCATTTAGAAAAATTTTTAGTACAACCGTGTTATACAAACTCAAATGACAACTTTGTAAAAAGGGAGGTAAAAATCATACGGAAAAAATAAGAATAGGAGCTTTTAAAGGACAAAGTTCAAGTAAAAATATAATCAAGACAGAATTCATTCATTGCTAATAATTAATATAGTGCTTATGAAGAAAGCAATATCATAAACATTTCTATACATTTTGATTATAAACTATGAATAGTAGGGTACTCTACAACTCTATTTAGGAAGTCATAATAAATGAACAGACACTAACACACCACGGTTACCTTTATACAATGACGAATTTAGCGAGTAACAAAAACAGCTACATTCAAATGAGTTAGAAATGTTAACAAAATTCAGAATGATTTTCCTTCCTAAATAACAGTTTCAGATCACAGTCTTGTTTGGTCGATTCCAAGTAGTTCATACGTCAGCAGTTAAAAGTGTTCCGAAAGAAAACTGGTATGCTTCATACAAGCAAATGTTTGACGTGTTCCATGACTTTTTGAGTATAATGGAATCTACTATTTGGTAGCATACTTGTAACTGAGCGAAGGTCACATGGATTACACAGGCTTTTTTATGGTTGCTACAGTAATCATTCGACTCATGAGTGTTAGTATACTTCATCTTGTCATAGCCTTCCGAATAATCCTGTAAGTTTCCTGACTAGAATACACCCTTTATCTTTTTAGAGGGTCTATTATTTTATTATATTGAAGGTAGAGTAGAACTGAACGGGTGATTAAGCTAGTGATTGATAGTCGAGTATTGAAACCACTGGTTTGTATAACATCGTCAGTCCAATGAGAACCAACTACTTACTTACTTACGCCTGTTACTCCTAATGGAGCATAGGCCGCCGACCAGCATTCTCCAACCCACTCTGTTCTGGGAATGAGAACCAAGCCAATATAATATACCTAGATATTAGTTTCCTTGCACAACTGAACAAAAAATGTTTATTTATTTATTTGAACACAAATATTGGTACAAGGGGGCACCAGATACATATGCGCCACACAATAACAATGAAAATGGCAAGAGATAAAAATGTAAGGTGCGTGTAAAAAGAAGAAGGGAACAAATAACGACCACAAATTAGTGTATGGCAGTGGAATAATAATATTAATAATAGGGGAAACAGAAAGACACAACCAGAAAGAATTCTTTCAGCTAAAGAAGTTACGATCACTTTTAAGAAGAAAGTAAAAGAAGGTTACAGCAGGATCGCCACTGGCTTCTATTCTGAGCCATATTTGGTTACGTCTCTAGCCACTGTGTTGCACCATCTCTCAGACCCCAACCAGGGAGTCGTGAAGGACCAACACAAGCCAGTCCTTTGCAGCTTTCTTTCATGCCACGACACCATGTCATGCACTGACCACCTCTCCGCTTCTTCCAACCAGTCCCAGAGTCGGCAAATAATGCACGACGTGGGATTCTCTGAGACGACATTCGGAGAACATGTCCGAGCCACCGAAGTCGGTGTTTCAAGATGGTGACACCAATTGGATTATCATCTCTGTGCCCGGACACACGATGCCGAACCTCTCTATTACTGACATGGTATTGCCACTGGATGTCAGCAATTCTTCGGAGACAACGGTGGTCAAACACAGAGTCGTCTAACATCCTCAACTCGGAGAGACCAGGTTTCACAAGCATAGAGCAAAACTGCTCTCACCGACGCGTTGCAGATCCGACCTTTTACAGCCAAATTAACATCACGAAGGTGCCAAAAAATGTTACTATTCGTATGACTGTATATGCTATTTTACTAAACATGAATATCCTATTTTTCATTGAAGAAATGTTCTAACTCCTTCAGAATCACTGGTCGATGTAGAAACAAAACTGTCATCGATTCGAACTTACACACTAGCGCATAATTATTAACGCCCCCGAATGCCCTGGTACGGCCGAGAGTGGGGTGAGTCCGCTCTCCCTCTCGAAATACTCTCACACGGCCGCGCGTATACAGCCTCTGCCAGGGAAGTCCTACTCATTGCCTTCTCGTGGCGGGGGTGTTGTTCACAAAAATGAGAGGACGAAAAGCGAATGTCCGGCGCTTTAACCGGATCACAAACCAATGGTGTACATGGGCTCCAGTATCCTGCGGGAACAAATGGCGTATGAACCAATCTTTGGTCACCGGCTACCATGGAATTGCATTTCCTTACGATGCTCCACTGCCTTGTGGGTTAGAGCTTTAGGTCAAAGGCTCGGGGAGTGGCCCCCAAAGATAACCACCTGCTTCGGTTTGGGCACCCGGGCAGTATCGCAGCCCACACACAAACGATGAACTCTATGTCTATGGCAACCACTTTTCTCGCTCCGAAAAACAATCAGTCGATTCAAATAATTATCATTACAATTATTGTCATTATTAATACTATTATTATTACTATTATTGTCATTATTATTATTATTATTATTATTATTATTATTATTATCATTATTATTATTATTCTCCACATTATTCACCCTCTTTTATACTTATACAGCGGCTCGTCTTTGGTGGAAATTCGACTGTATCTAAACGTTCTCGAGTCACTGTCCGGTTGAAAATTGTATGTTACCATCGAATATGAGTACTGAAGCAGTTTTTCTGAAACCACGTGCGCCATTCAAACTGGCTGCCTTCAACGTTCGCACACTTATGCAGGTTGGTCAACAGATAGGGCTGGCTATGTCTTTGGAAAGTCTTAATATTGATGTTTGTTGTCTATCCGAGACCCGTATTGAAGACTCTGGTGAAGTACTACAAATTCGCTCTCCATCTGTCACTTCAAAAAGCTTGTTTTACATGCGCTTATCCGGGGACCCTGTGGCATCTTCGTCTGGTCTTTCAGGCGTTGGTGTCGCACTAAGCGCTAGAGCTGAGGCAGCACTAGTCGATTGGATCCCCATTAACAGTCGATTATGTGCTGTTAGATTAGAAAGTACCATCAAAGTGAGAAGAAATCGGCGTGAGAAACGATGTCTTTTCGTCATCTCCGCCTATGCCCCGACAGATTGCAGCCCGGATGCAATAAAGGATGAGTTTTACCACCAGTTAACTGTTCTTCTCCAGAAAGTGCGTTCGACAGATATTGTAGTACTAGCCGGAGACTTGAATGCTCAGGTTGGGCGTCTAGGCACAGAAGAGAGTCGTTTAGGTGGCCGATGGGGACTCGTTGGTCGCAGGTCAGATAACGGGGACCGTCTACTGCAACTGTGCACAGACCACAACCTGTTTCTGGCTAGCACTAACTTTCGGCACAGTCATCGCCGATGTGCCATCTGGCGTCCTCCCTCTGCATCCCAAGCCTGGACTCAGATTGATCACATCGCGATCAGCTACCGCCGGCGTGGTTGTGTAAAAGACTGCCGCTCCTTTTGGAGTACCTATCTGGACTCTGACCATGCCTTGGTCTGCGCCAATCTTGCCTTACTTTTCAGTGGACAACGAAGTGACCGCCAGCAAAGTATTGATATTAGCAAGCTGGTTGCAACTTCTGTTGCAAATAAGTATCGAACCGAGCTAGCCTCTAGGCTAGCTACCACTCCACCGAAAAGTATAGATGAGCATTGGTTGTAATTGCATGACTCCATGAAAATGGCGGATACAGTCAGTTGTGGGTTTGCGAAACGTCCCGCTTTTAAGCACTGAGTTTCTTCTGGTTCCTTACAACTCATTGAAGCCCGTCGGTCTACTCCGGGTGACCGTGAGTTTGACCATAAACGAAGGATGTTACGTAAGGAAATTGGGCAAAGCTTGCGTAAGGACCGAGAAGCCTGGTGGTCGAAGCGTGCTAATGAGCTGGAAGCAGCAGCTGCATCTGGTAACTACCGGAAGCTCTTCCAGCTCATCCGAGCCACTGGCAGCAAGAAGTCTGGTGTGAGTGAAACAATCTGCGAGGATGATGGGATGCCAATCACTAACATCCATCGACGTCTTGGACGGTGGGCAGAATTTTTCGAAGGGCAGTTCAACTGGCCTGCTGCCCCGGTAACATCGGTCAGACTGTCCTGCCCTCCATGGCCGGTGACGACTGATCCACCAAACGAGGAGGAAGTCCGCAAGGAACTCCAACTCTTGAAGTGTTACAAATCACCTGGCCCAGATGACTTACCTCCGGCTCTTTTTAAAGATGGTGGTGACTTTTTGACTAAGGAATTGACGACGTTGTTTACAAAGGTTTGGGTGTTAGAGAGTGTACCAACGTCATGGAATGAGTCGATAGTTGTCCCTATCTTTAAAAAGGGTTCACGTCGTTCCTGCAACAACTATTGGGGGATAAGTCTACTTCCGATTGCGTCCAAGCTATTGGCTTCCATCATACTTCGTAGGTTGTTCAAAACCCAAGAAAGATTGACTCGCGAGGAGCAGGCTGGGTTTCGTTCTGGTCGAGGATGTATTGATCATATCTTCACCCTCCGCCAAATGTTAGAACATCGCCATACTTATCAAAGGCCAACAATCGTAGTGTTTCTTGACATCAGAGCTGCCTTCGATTCGTTGGATAGGACTGTTTTCTGGGATTGTCTCTTGAAGAAGGGTGTGCCTGAGAAGTTTATTAACATCCTAAAAGCTCTATATACAAACACCTCAGGCAGAGTGAGGGCATACAACCACCTCTCTCCATTGTTCCATTCGAGCAGTGGGGTTAGGCAGGGTTGCCCAATCTCACAATTCCTCTTCAACTTTGCCATCGATGACATTCTGGAAACAGCTCTGATGGATGTAAATAATGGCAGTGTGGATCTGTTGCCTGGAGAAAGACTTCTCGACCTTGAGTATGCGGATGATATTGTCTTACTGTGGGATAATGCTCAAGCGTTGCAATCCGCACTTAATCAGTTGGCAATCAGTGTCCGTAGGTATGGTATGTGCTTTGTACCTTCGAAGTGCAAAGTACTTCTACAAGACTGACAGGATTCTAATCCTGTACTCACCCTGGATGGTGAGCAGATAGACGTAGTCGAGAAGTTCGTGTATCTGGGTAGCTGCATAAGTGCTGGTGGAGGTGTGAGTGATGAGATCAATGCACGAATAGTGAAAGCCAGAGCGGCTTATGCCAATCTGGGCCATCTTTGGCGCTTTCGTGATGTTAGTCTGGCTGTAAAAGGTCGGATCTGCAACGCGTCGGTGAGAGCAGTTTTGCTCTATGCTTGTGAAACCTGGTCTCTCCGAGTTGAGGATGTTAGACGACTCTCTGTGTTTGACCATCGTTGTCTCCGAAGAATTGCTGACATCCAGTGGCAATACCATGTCAGTAATAGAGAGGTTCGGCATCGTGTGTTCGGGCACAGAGATGATAATCCAATTGGTGTCACCATCTTGAAACACCGACTTCGGTGGCTCGGACATGTTCTCCGAATGTCGTCTCAGAGAATCCCACGTCGTGCATTATTTGCCGACTCTGGGACTGGTTGGAAGAAGCGGAGAGGTGGTCAGTGCATGACATGGTGTCGTGGCATGAAAGAAAGCTGCAAAGGACTGGCTTGTGTTGGTCCTTCACGACTCCCTGGTTGGGGTCTGAGAGATGGTGCAACACAGTGGCTAGAGACGTAACCAAATATGGCTCAGAATAGAAGCCAGTGGCGATCCTGCTGTAACCTTCTTTTACTTTCTTCTTAAAAGTGATCGTAACTTCTTTAGCTGAAAGATTTCTTCCGATTTTACCTTTGCGTTCCCTGATTACTGGCACATTACCTTACACCAATCTCTTCGTTATTGTTCTCTCTTTTTTTGTTGCGCTCCTTAGCTGTGTTTTCTCTTTTTCTTTCTTTGTATTCCTCTCGAATTTTCATTGTTTTGTGTGGCGCATATATATTGGCGCTCTCTTGTACCAATATTCATGTGTCCAAATAAATAAATAAATAAATAATTATTAACTGTAGTCTTGAAACTGCTAGATTGCCTAATTACTTTACTCTTCAACAACTAGACAGATAGCATTATGTATTGTTAGGATGTGCAGAAAAATATACCAGTAATTATTATGTTAAGTCTAATGGTGGCCTTGGACTTTAAATGTACACTCCCTATTGGTCGATATTTATTTCACTTGTTAAATATTGTACAAATGTTGTTTTCTATTTTATGGTACGATGTGGTCTGGTTGATTGGTATATAAATAGAGTATGTCTGAAATATAATCATTCATATCTCAGAGGCTGTGACTTGCGTTCTGGACTCAACTGGCTGAGATAGACAGCGAAGCAGGGCCAATCAAAACCCTAGGCCATCGTTGCGTGTTTTACGTGTCACTGAATCAATCGATTAAAACACTGCTCCATCTAAACTGCAGTCTCACACGTTACAACATGTATAGAAAAAATGAGAGGAAAAACAGCATAAAAATGAAGTGGAAAGTACTGAAAATAAAAAAACATAAGATCTTCAGTATTTTCTGATCGACTTTCTATCATGATCTCCACCAACGGATTTTTTCTATTATCGGTGATCCTAACTGCACGCTTGCAACTAGTCTCCATGGATTTAATTGATTACATAGAATTTAGTTAACGCCAGGAAACAGATTGTTCGTCCTGATTTTGTTATGACGTTCTTTGTCCGAGACTGACAATTGTACACAAACAAGAGCTAGACCGATTCACATCCACGAGCATTCATATATATATAATCTCCTTAGAAAATAAAATCTTTGGTTGGTCAACTGTATCAGATTCATCGGAACAAAGTTTGTTGTATCAATATATTCTAAAAAATACAATTTATCCCCAACTCCTAAATACAGAGCACTGTACTGATAAAAAGTTATAAGTTCACAGATAGTGTAAACTTGCTTCCGAATTTTTGAATATTTATGCTTTTAAGAGGCTGGATTTTATAATTTTAATGAATACATACGAATAATCAGAACGGTACTATCTATTATCTGTCTAAATACCATTCAGTATAAAAAGTGACTAGTTTACAGAACACAAAATTACCTTTCAGTAATCCAATTTGCAGTGACTAACTTCTCATCTGAGAGTTTATTTAGTTTTCCATAAGGTAAACGACTGGCAATCACATGAGTAACTGCTGATCGACTGTAGTATGCTTGGTAACGACCTCCATGGCGTATTATTAAATCTCGTAAGACCAAAGCAGGTGGGTCTATAAATAGTAATAATACTAAACTGACTGATTATCCAACCTGTGTAACCGTTCACATAAATAGAGACACCACTGAATAATGATAAACCAGATTCGCTTTGTTCATTGAATTGCTTTTCCAATTTCGATATCTTAGCACGCATATATCCACCCTGATTATAGTAACAATGATAATAAAAGATTGTTAAAATCAATACAAAAAACAATAACCAAATTAAGCATGAGAAAGAACAGACAATATGATGAGATTTCGTTGAAGTCCATTTTAAAAAATCCAGTTGACTAGACACTGAAATGATTAAATGACTGTATGGTTATTTTGTTTTACACTTGGTGACTAAATAGCAATGTGCAAGTTGAATTGTCTTTTGGGATCATATTTGAAAGTTAAGTTTACCGATGTTTTACTAAAAACTCATGAAGTTTAAGACTGTTACGGAACTCGAAAACAATGATAGGTATTCCATAATAATTAACCGAAAAAAGTTCTTGCCTACTCATGAATGGACTGTTATTAAGCACTAAATAAGAAATATAAGCACAAAGATTCAATGCTAATAATTTTGATATGAGGTGAGGTTCCGAGATTAAATCCGTGATAAGTCAGTCAGTCAGCTACAAAGTACGACCAGGCACATATATGCATCGGTCCAAGTTGCCATACCTCATTAACACAAGATGGACACCGGATTCATAAAAGTAGTTAATTCAGTTGTGGCAATATATAAAAGAAAGATTGCAATAAGGATATAGTACAGGAAGGAAGAATTAGTTCGTAGAAAGAAAGATATGAAGCGATTTTAATCTCTCAGTTTAAGGGAAGACATTGAGTGTATGCATCTACGCCATTGTTATTATTATTATTTTAACACATAGATATTGGTACAAGGAGGCACGAAATACATATGCGCAACACAAATCTTATTCGATATGTGTGAGGGCTGTGATACTGCCCGGGTGCCCAAACCGAAGCAGGTGGTTTTCTTAGGGGGCCACTCCCCGAACCTTCGACCTAAAGGTCTGATCCACAAGGCAGTGGAGCATCGTGAGGAGATGCAGTTTCAATGGTAGTCGGTGAGCAACGATTGGTTCATACGCCATTTGTTCCCTCAGGATACTGGAGCCCATGTGCACCATTGGTTTGGAATCCGGTTAAAGCGCCGGACATTCGCTTTTCGTCCTCTCATTTTTGTGAACAACACCCCCGCCACGAGAAGGCAGTGAGTAGGATTTCCGTGGCAGAGGGAAGTGATCGATTCTGAGTCATGTCACCAAGTCTCTAACCATTGGTTACGATAGTCATCACGAATCTGTGATAATCTTTTTTAGAAATATACTGTTGAGTTGTTTTTTTGGTTTACACCGGAAAACCATCCTCAAAATTAAATGCCTAGAAAACTAGTTTGTTCCGCTGACTACTAATAAGTAGACTAACTTTCGTTTCGTATTTTTCGGAAATTTAAAAGAATATCAAAACACTGGTAGAACTTATAGTCTATAAGCTATATTGAACCTTTGTAATGCTGTTTCTTCAGCCTTCCTTCGAGATACTAACAAATTCAACGAATTCAAGATAACTCTAAACAACAGATCTCAAGCCTTACAAGATCTACTGAAGGAAGAAGAAACTACTATGGAGGACAACTGAGAAGGTATCGAAGAAGCATTAACTTCAACGTGTCAAGAGGTTCTGGGCCTCAAGAAGCATCATCATAAGGGATGGATCTCTATAGAAACATTGGACAAGATCAAAGAAAGGAAGAACAAGAAGGCAGCAATTAACAACAGCCGAATACGAGCAGAGAAAGTCAAGGCACAAGCTGAGTACACAGAAGCAAACAAGCAAGTGAAAAAGAGCATCAAAGCCGACAAGCAGAAATACGTGGAAAAACTAGCAAAGACAGAGGAAAAAGCTGCAAGGGAAGGAAATATGAAACAACTATATGATGCAACGAAGAAACTAGCGGGGAGATATAGTAAACCAGAGAGACCAGTCAAGGACAAAGAAGGCAGGCCAATCAATGAAATTCAACAACAGAGGAACAGATGGGTAGAGTACTTCGAGGAACTCTTGAATAGGGTGGCTCCAATGAACCCACCGAACATCGAAGCAGCACAAACAGACCTTCCTATAGATGTCATTCCACTAACTACCGAAGAAATCAGAATGTCCATCAGACAAGTCAAGAGCGGGAAAGCAGCAGCAGGACCCGACAATATACCAGCTGAAGCACTGAAGTCAGACATCGAAATAACTACAAACATGCTTTGTCTTCTATTCAAGATTTGGAAGGAGGAACAAGTGCCGATGGACTGGAAAGAAGGACACCTCATCAAGATTCCAAAGAGAGATCTGAGCAAATGTAAAAACAACAGAGACATCACACTACTGTCAGTGCCAGGGAAAGTCTTTAACAGAGTGTTGCTAAATCAGGTGAAAGACCCAGTAGACGCCCAACTTCAAAATCGACAGGCTGGATTCCGTAAGGATCGGTCGTGCACAGACCAAACTGCGACACTACGGATCATCGTCGAGCAATCAGTTGAGTGATACTCATCGCTATACACCAACTTCATTGATTATGAAAAGGCGTTTGACAATTGCTGTCTTCTTGTTCTTCCTTTCTTTGATCTTGTCCAGTGTTTCTATAGAGATCCATCCCTTATGATGATGCTTCTTGAGACCCAGAACCTCTTGACAAATTGAAGTTAATGCTTCTTTGATACCTTTGACATTACGGAAACCTCATAGACGCTATGGAGTTCCTGAGAAGGTTGTCAACATAATCCAGAACTCATACGGCGGACTACAGTGCAAAATCGTGCATAGAGGACGGCTGACGGATGCATTCCAAGTAAGCACGAGAGTCAGACAAGTCTGTCTACTCTCTACCTTCCTCTTTCTTCAGGTAGTGGACTGGATTATGAAGATCTCGGCATCTAAGGACAAACACGGAATACTTTGTACACCTCAGAACCAATTAGACGATTTGGACTTCACAGATGACCTAGCCCTCCTCTCGCATACACACAAACAAATTCAGGTAGAGACAGCCAGTGTAGCAGCAGTTTCTGCATCAGTAGGCCTCAACATACACAAGGATAAAACCAAGGTCCCCAAATACAACATGGAGAACACCAATCCAATCACACTCGATGACGAAACTCTGGAAGATGTAAAATCCCATACGTACCTGGGAAGCATCATCAACGAACAAGGAGGATAAGATGCAGACGTAAAGGGGAGGATTGGAAAAGCAAGGGCCGCATTCCTACAATTGAAGAACATATGGAACTCAAAACAACTGACTGCCAACCAACACCAAAGTCAGAATCTTCAATACGAACGTCAAGACAGTCCTACTGTGCGGAGCTGGAACGTGGAGAACTACTACAACCATCATCAAAATGATGCAAGTATTTATAAATAGTTGTCTAAACAAGAGACTCAATGTCCGATGATCGGATACCATCAGCAATAGCTCCTTGTGGGAGAGAACAAACCAGCTTCCAGCTCAAGAGGAAATTCGGAAAAGACGATGGAAATGGATAGGACATACATTACGCAAATCATCAAACTGCATCATGAGGTAAGCTCTAACATGGAATTGTGAAGGAAAGCGGAAAAGAGGAAGGCCAAAGAACACATCACGTCGGGAAATAGAAGCAGATATGAAAAGGGTGAATAACAAGTGGAAAGAGCTGGAAAGGATTGACCAGGACGGGATTGGATGGTGAGTGCTGGTGGCCGGCCTATGCTCCTCGACGAGGAGTAACAAGTGTAAGTAAGTAAGAAGTTCCAGAATAAGGTTAGATGGTGTGCTTGCATTGTAACCCGGCAAAATACTAACTGAAAGTTCGAAGCAAAATGATGTCTTTAATTTCTGACCAAACAAATGACAGTGACTACTGAACATAACCACAGATTTACACAACAGTCTTCCGTAAAACAAGTTTATTGGGAAATTCTCAGAAGAGTGTAAAATATATGGAGTATACCTCCATGCACTTGAGAAAAATACAGACTATGGAAATATAAAATGACTAAAGTTTAAAAACTTTTGACTGCTGCAATTGCCATATGTCTATCGTGGGATTGTGGAGTACGGAGACAGTTTAGTTCCTCAGAGTTGTAAAATCTATATAAGATCAAACATTATATCATCTATACATACAGGACTAGATCTAAACCCGGTCTAGTTTTTTCAGCCTCATTGTTGCCAAGTTCTAATTAAGAGTCAGATGATAATAGTTTAGGCTCTATATTAGTCAAACTAATGCCTCGGAGGCAATCATGGAATGATTTCCTACCTTTGATAGCTGTACAAATCACAAATCGAGGTTAGTCCGAGTCACGTTTGACTCTATATTTATTTGCTGAGTAATTCCAACCTTGGCAGAAAAACGAAATTGTTCTGCATAAATCTGTATGTCCAAATATCGTGATACAAACTAATTTAGTCTAAAATACATTTCGTCTGATAATTAACTAGAGCTCGAATAAATAAATCCCTAGTATAATCTTACAGCCATCAAAGGTGGTACAACTATTGACAGTATATGTGGAGTAAAGAACAAAAGTAGACGCTGTGTATATTTTAAAGTTGCTTAACCGTATAACGAGCCAGTTACGGAGTAGGCTTTGTTTTTATTCCCATTATTGCTTGATAGCAATGTAGCTACTATTCAGTGGCTTATAAAAGTAAAATTATATGAAAAGAAATATTTTCAGAGAATACACTGAAATATGTTTGGAAGTTAATATAGAACACATAATATCTCCACGGCTATAATGATGATGTCTCACTCTAGTATTTTAAGATAAGTTACAGTAAAACAAAACGTTATATAAACGCCAAATGCAGGATTTATTACAGAAATAATAATGAAACAGTAGGACTTTTGATTATCTTTAAAAGTTTACTACTTATTGTGGCACACAATATCTGGTAAACTATAATATATTGTTAACAGAAACTTACATATCCTGACCATCCATCGTCTTTGTGGTTTCCTAGGTAACCACGCGACATTTCTTATACCCAGTATTAGTCAACTGTCCGTTTTTATGAGCATACACCAGTGAACGCAGCTAAAAAAGTACGCAAGAAAAAGATGAGAATATCAAAGTGAAATGACATAAGACACCATGTGTCCAAAAAGAAGCACTGAATTCTTGATATTTTCTTACATCTAAAGATCTGTATGAGGATACTTAATCCAGACTGAACTAGTAGTACATTTGTCCACACAAATCTGGGATAATAAACACCACTAACTGTTACATATTCGGGCATGGAATTTCGAGTTAGATTTGGGACGAGACGAAGGCCTTAAGCACTGATTTGTACCAAATATGATATTATTTTGGTTAGATGCTGTACAGCTTTCAGGAAAAAAGAACTGCAGTAAAGAGAATTTTCAATTGAGATTTTTCTGGTTTTATGGCCAGCAATACTACATTTATATGTAAGAGCTTACGTACGTCCGACATTTTTACCGAACCATAACTACATTTCACTTGCAAAAGAAAGCAGTATTAATATCCTGGGATAAAAGTAGTTTCAGGGTGAATAGATGACCTTGTCATTATATTGATGTCCATGCTGAAATCGAAAGATATTCATTTTGTTGAAAAATGATAACATTGGAAACAAATTCGAAAGTCTTTTTAAGTCTTCTACATAAGGTTGTACTCGGTAAAGCGTAAAAAGACGGAGATTATGGGAACAAAAGATTATGAGAAACAAAACATAACAGAAACATGGTAAACTGTGAAAGTAAAACATCTGGCCCAGTGTAGATTACTTTAATGTTCATCTGTCGGAAGCTTATTTTATCATAAACTTCAAGTGAGGGTAAGTGAACCTATGAAAACATCTTTGAAAGATGGAACTGAATTCAACGAACTGCAGTTCCACATTGTTAATTGGAAGAGCGAAAGGAGAAAATATACGCTAAATTATCTACATCATTTAAAAGTATCTATGAAGCTTCCAGGTCATTTGACATTTTTATGAAAGTATGCACAGTTAATAGCACTGGACATTTAGAGATTACTCTGATCTTTCTGGACTCAATTAGTTCTTTCGGTTAACTTACATGTGCATCAGTCAATGAAAAATAGGACAAGGATGGATCTATAGATATTATAGGTACCTTGAGTAATATCATGCGACTTATCACTAGCGCGAGAATCACGACAAACCAATTTTGTGTAACTCACTACTTGAAACTTTGCTCAAGGTTTGCTTAATATCCAATGTCTTTGAGACGAACAAGGATGGGTTGTTTAGTTTTTGGGGCCGCGATCGGCCGTAAGAAAACGATCTAGATCTTTGATGTTCTTAAGTGCGGTCAGTTCAGTTATTCAGCTACAATGTTCCTTGTGAATGGACCTGATATTTGAAAGTTATTCCGCCCATTTCTATGTAGTCAAATTATTGATCTTATGCTCCTCCACCTGAGTCTAAACCAGAAATGTTTTCCTCACATACCTTCTCCCATACTTTTTGCTACTTTTCCAAACACAATGTGTTAGGGAGGTCAGTAAAAGCGTCATCCAATTCAGTACTGATAATTGCTTAGTGGAGTGCCCCAGGGTACAGTTTTGGGACCAGTGCTATTCCTCTTGTATGTAAATGACCTTCCTCGTCTCCTGTCATCATCGGTCTTGCTATATGCTAACGATGTCAAGATACGGAGAGAGATACTATGTAAGGGTCATAGTTTAGAACTCCAAAATGACCTGAAGAAGTTATCTGAATGGTCTCAAGTCGGGCACTTGCAGATTAATACTTCCAAGTGTGTTGTGATGCATATTGTTCACCAAGGTACAGATAGATACGTGATGAATAACATTGAGCTTACTGTTGTCTAGACACATAATGACTTAGGAGTCATCCTTAGCCAAGACTTAAAGACTACAGAACACTGCCGTGCAATAGCCGCCAAAGGTTTTGAAACCTTATGGTCAATACGTAGGGCTTTTAGTAATGTCGACGCTAAGAAGTTTTTGACTTTGTATACAGTGTTCGTACGTCTTAAACTTGAGTACTGCATACAAGCGGCTAGCCCCTGATTGAAAAAAGACAGTGAGCTCCTGGGAAAGATCCAGAGAAAAGCAACTAATCTGATTACGGAATAGCGAAGCTTCCGTATGATGGACGACTGGCCAAGCTGAACCTATTCCCGTTTTCATATTGAAGAACTATAAGCGACTTGATTACAGTTTTCAAATTGCTTAGTGATAAATTTGCACCTGATATGCCCCCATTTTTCTTGTCTCCCAAAAGAGAATTTACGAGGACACTCCAAAAATGTTCACAAGCCCAGGATAAATTACTTGTCAGCTGACTATCGACTTTCCCATCGAATCATCAACGAGTGGGATTCATTACCTCAGCACGTGGTTGAGGCTCCATCCGTCGACTCTCAAAAGAAGGTTGAATCAACTGAGAGACCATCATTGTCAGGACTAACACTGGCAATCAAGCCTCCTGTCCTTCCCAAACTGAAACCAAAGTTTGTGAACGTCGGTTATTGCCCACAGGATTCCTCCAAAACACAAATGCTTACAGTTCACAATATTTCCCAAGATATGTGATGTCCAAACTCAATATGTGATGTACTAGTTGAAGTCATTACTTACTAACGCCTGTTACTCCTCGTCGAGGAGCATAGGCCGGCCACCAGCACTCACCATCCAATCCCGTCCTGGTCAATCCTTTCCAGCTCTTTCCACTTGTTATTCACCCTTTTCATATCTGCTTCTATTTCCCGACGTGATGTGTTCTTTGGCCTTCCTCTTTTCCGCTTTCCTTCACAATTCCATGTTAGAGCTTACCTCATGATGCAGTTTGATGATTTGCGTAATGTATGTCCTATCCATTTCCATCGTCTTTTCCGAATTTCCTCTTGAGCTGGAAGCTGGTTTGTTCTCTCCCACAAGGAGCTATTGCTGATGGTATCCGATCATCGGACATTGAGTCTCTTGTTTAGACAACTATTTATAAATACTTGCATCATTTTGATGATGGTTGTAGTAGTTCTCCACGTTCCAGCTCCGCACAGTAGGACTGTCTTGACGTTCGTATTGAAGATTCTGACTTTGGTGTTGGTTGGCAGTCAGTTGTTTTGAGTTCCATATGTTCTTCAATTGTAGGAATGCGGCCCTTGCTTTTCCAATCCTCCCCTTTACGTCTGCATCTTATCCTCCTTGTTCGTTGATGATGCTTCCCAGGTACGTATGGGATTTTACATCTTCCAGAGTTTCGTCATCGAGTGTGATTGGATTGGTGTTCTCCATGTTGTATTTGGGGACCTTGGTTTTATCCTTGTGTATGTTGAGGCCTACTGATGCAGAAACTGCTGCTACACTGGCTGTCTCTACCTGAATTTGTTTGTGTGTATGCGAGAGGAGGGCTAGGTCATCTGTCAGTTATCCTCCTCACCTCATGTAGCCGTCCATCAGAATAATTCATGATAACGAATCAAACTTACTCAATACGGCTCTAAATAAAATCACTGAATGCGCGTTATGGATTTATGAAATAGTACTTTCGTGACGGCTTTATTTAAACTTTTCATTAAGATCGATGGGATTTAATTGTCTTATTTATACCACAATATTCTGGGCTATATATAAAGGCTATATTAAAAGAGGAAAATAAACAGAAATATTAGACAGGCGCATTCACAATCAGAAACTCATTTTGGTTTTCAAGGAACTAGTATGGGTTAAAGCATCACGCCTGCCATTCCTTCTTACATCTCTCTACAGGCCCCCAGTATTTTGATACTAGACGTCTCAAACTTACTCTCGTGTTGTTGAAATCTAAACCTCCAAACGGTTGTCTGATTCGTGGGACAGCTTTCACACCATACCAAGCCCAGCACAGAGCTGTTAAAACTTTATCAGCTGTTCTCATATTTGCTCAAATCTCTTTTCCTTGGTATCTTGATGAGGTGTCCTTCTTTGCAGTCTGTCGTCACTTGCTTCCCCCCCCCAAAGAAGAGAATCAAAAGTTGGGAATCAGCAGGACATTCCATTTGCCCATATTGTTATTGCCTTGGTTGTTAGAAGAGATACTGGCCATGTGACTTCCGAAGAATCTAGACCTTTACCGTTGGGCGTAATAGTACCTTCAAGTGGAGATGCTTCAACTCCCAATGCACAATGTAATTGGCTTCAATTTATTTTCTGACTAGTGTTGTTTTATTATGGTTGCCTTTGAACGATGAGGTTGCTGACTGTGTCTGATCCTGTTCCTTTATTCGTACTTGGAATAGGCAGAAGACCTATAAATTTTGCAGGCTGAATTATCAAACCGTTATTGATTTATGGTAACTGTCTTTTGTAACCTGTGTCAAAAATTCACAAATAATTGCGACAGTTGACAATGATAAGTTAAAATTATTTAAGTACACACAGCAAACTTGAAATCTGTTCCTTAATCACAGTTGTTAGTTGCTGAATCCATTTGAAGTGACTTAATATCGCTCATCCATCTATGTCAACAAAGAATACTAGAGATATTGTTTTATACGATGTGTAAAGCGAAAAAACATGGTAGGAATTATACACGCTAAATGGAGTTGATTAACACGATACGTTTTGACAAAGCACCAGCGGTACCAAACCACACCACTGTACTCCATGGTGTATGTTTTAAAACCTTTATATCAGGGAATCATCCTCCACCTATTCCTCACTTCAAGACATTCTTTCAACATCTCTTACGGCCAGCCCATTGTTCACTCACAAATCTACTGTTCTTATAAGCTTGGAGTGATATTGGTTCCCAATCACAAGATTCTTGAAGCTGAACTTATAATTGCTGAGGAGATTGACACTCAACATGTAACACTTAGGGGAGGTCGGTAATGGTGAATGCCGGAAGGACCATTCGGGATGGCGTGGTTCAGCCATTCAGATGTGGTCACTCTATGTAACTTCGTGTTCATGTGTTGAACATATTACTCATTACCCAGCCCAAAATGTTCTTCAGAAGTGTCTGATGTTATCTTGCTGATTGACTGAGTAGTCATACATTAACGATTCCTCCATGAACATTGTCTGCTCTGCCCCTCGTCTTTTCTTTTCTTACACCCTTTTCAGCTCCCTTGAGATATGACACCGAAAATAGGTACGCACCGGGTGACTTCTTCCTGAGCCGTCATTAAAGTCTCAGGTGTTCCAGAGAGATATAAGGTTGAGGTTTCTAGAAGCCCCTAACTCCACATGGATATGTTCCCGACCGTCAGTTGCACGTCGCAACGTAACTTTCATAGAGCGCGCTAACTGTGATGTTGACAACATGGGTCTTACTAAAACCATCTACATTCATATCTTATAAAATATCAACCCAACTGAGTAATTAGCTACGGTGAAATTTGTATCTTTTGTAACAATTTGATCTTGCCTGTAAACTGGCATACCTCATGTAACAAATTGTCATTTGAGAATGAATTATTATTAAATAAACCATTTTATGATGCGTCAATAATTGTAGTCTTTAAAACCAGTATTTTCCGAAATCCGACATCCACATCCTACCAAAGTGACAGTAGCCAAAAATTTGATCACCAGAGTCAAAAAAACTTGTCACAACCAAATGATATAAAAATGGACCTGAATTTATTTGTATCCACTCTAATGATGAATAATTATCCGAAGGATTTTATTAAAAGAATAATTAAGAATGAAGAACAAAATGACATTATTAAAAAAAGAATGGATTAACACAATGGTGATCCCATATCGTAAAGGTATTTCAGAAGAGATCAGAAGGATTCTAACTCTTCAAGATATAAAAGTATTCTTTCAGACAAACAATACTCTAAGATCAAAACTAGTGAGAATCAAAGATCCAATACACAAGGAAGAACAACAGAGTTGTGTTTATGAAATCAAACGTAATGACTGTAATGCGACGTATGTAGGTGAAACATCAAGGCAACTGAATGTGAGGGTGAAGGTGTAACAGCTTAGGTTTGTTGGTTAAGAGCTCACCTCATGCAACTAAGCATATGTCAAAACAGTATAGTTCAAGCATTCATTCACTTCCTTATTTTGTATAGGTTTTACATCTCCTATTATCTTATATTGAATGTTGAGAGGCTCTGTTTATCTGAACAAATATCCCACGCTCTACTGTGACTGCGCGACGATTTAAATAAAAGCCTATTCACTACCTGTCTGGATTCTTCTGTCAATGGCACGAGGGTTAGCTAGAGTCACGAAAAGGAACACAAACTGTGCTTAAAGCACATTCCTAAATCCTCAGATGATGTAAAAAACTTGAGAACAAATCAGCGATAGAATTACACTCGATAGAATCGAGTCATACAATCGGTTTCAATGGCACAAGGATAATTCAAAAAGGCTTTAATTATTGCAAAGAACGACTAACAGCCGAAGCCCTACATATATGGGCTTGTAGTGGCATTGGGCCATAACCACACAATCCTCAAAGCTTAACACGAGACAACTGGGGGGATAGATACTCAATATTTAACGCGGAGAAAGACTGGACGATGTATAAGGTGGGAACAATGAATTGGATTATTGGAGTTGATCGGATGGCATGGCTCGGCCATGCAGGCGTGGTCCCTCTGAATGTTACCTTATATCTTCTACTCATATTAAATATATTGTTCCTTCTCTGGCCTAAGTTTGTTCTCTATCATGTATTGGTAGGAGTTACGACCCAGTGAGTTCGTGTAGACGATGATGTGACTTCCACGTAAGATCTTATAGATTAGGCAGTTATATCATGACAAATCTACAATTTAGGATTAGTTCTATTATTAGAGAAGTACTAGTACCATAATAGACCATAATTCTACAGGCTAATCCAAACAGTATTAATCGGAGAGATGTAATACAACTAGCCGTCTCATGGCAACTAATAATTAATGTATAAACCCAAACTCCTCATTCCATCTATCTATTTATATCATATTAACTAATCAATAGATAATACATTCAACGGTCCAAATCAGTTATCTTATCTGAATATGTTAAACAATTGACTGGAACATTAAAATAACACAAACTTTCAACTACAAATACATTCCTCCTTGAATTTAGTCTTTTACCTTGTTTATTTATCTTCATTTAATGCATTCTGTGACATTTTGATTCATATCACATGTAAAATGATATGTTTTCCTAATATACACAGACGGAAGACAATATGTAGTTGAATGAAATTTCTTCTCACATCACTTACGTATACACACAATCTATTATCTTAACACTCTTCGTTTCACACCACATTTCTTCTACACACTAATGTAAATACCTACTTCAAAAACTGTTTTATGTTGAATGGTGACTTATTCAGTATATAGTAAACCAGAGAACCATGTACCTATTTGTATTCGGTATTTTGTCCGATTATATTTTCCTTGAAAAGGCTTGGTCCAGATTGCCAGGCGAAACGTTGGATTAACTTCAAATTCTTTCGCTGAGATTTTACAAATACATTCTTTCTCCTTAATGTCTTGTAGAACTATGGTCTACTATGATATTAGTACTGCTCTAATAATAGACCCAGTCCTAAAATTTTAGATTTGTCATGATATAACTGCCTAATCTATGAGATCTTACGTGGAAGTCACACCATCGACTACACCAACTCACTGTATCGTATCAATTACCAATACATGATGTAGAACAAGGTTAGGCCAGAGAAGGAACAATATATTTAATATGAGTAGAAGATATAAGGTAACATTCAGAGGGACCACGCCTGCATGGCCGAGCCATGCCATCCGATCAACTCAGTTCATTCAATTCATTATTCGCGCCCTCTCCATTGTTAGGTATTTCCCCGAGTTAAATATTGAATATCCATTTTCTGAGTAGTCTCGTGTTCACAACTTTGTGGATTGTGTGGCTATTGTCCAATGCCACTACACTACTCTCCCACCAGAATCAACGTGATGTTGGTTCGACACCAAACTGGATGGGATCGTCGCGCGCCGGAAGTTACCAAGGTTAATAAGGATCCTTCGGGTATTGTTAAGCTGAAAGATAAATCAAAAAGAAAGCGGCAGCATCTGGTCGGGAAATACATGTAATAATTTTAAAATATCTGCCTTCATGCTTAAAACGCTTGAAATGAAAATTTGGGTGAAGATTATTTGAACTATAAAGAATGGCATAATAATAATAAAATGATGCGTGTTAATAGCCGTTGGTTAATAACTTAACGTATAGGTAGTATTTTGTGTTTAGAAATATTAAAGTGATGAATATTGTAGAAATGTTAATATTGGTATTAGTTTTGGTTTAAAATTATGAAATCAAATAACGATTATGCCGGTAAGTTGTCCATATGAGTTGAATTCCAATTGCATCTGTATTAGTAGGCTAACTGAAGGAACAAAAGTATACCGTGGGGAAGAATTCCAACTAGTGTTCCAGTTAGTTTGATACGGTTTATTTAGTTACGGGGAGATTTTCTCAACCTCATTTTTACTTGACCGTGATAGAATTTAGTAATACTACTAATACACATGAATGGTTATCAAAATAAAATTTAAATACATGAGTGATAATTATATGGATTTTGCACAGATAGCTAGGAAAAAATCGTTAAACATGAGTGTATTCGTAAGAGACATGCTCTGGACTCAATGTTCTGATCTGCGGCAGACTATTTATTTATATTTATACTTGCTGGCTGATTGGGCATACAAGTTAGTTGCAAGTATGCAGTTTATCATAAGGCGGAATATGATTTAATTGAGATATAGTGGTTATAAGTTATTAAAATCAGTTAGGCCTGTGTCATATTACGGAATGATGTGGTGCTGCAAGATGTATTTTTACAAGATGATTAATAGTAAGTGATGCTCATGTGATTATCAGGGAGAACATAAGTTGTAACCAGGGGGAGTACACTCCCAACTCATGTCTATGATAATGGCTTGAACCTTAGTCAGTGTTGGGGTAAATTCGACATTGATGTTTTCAGTTTGCAGGAGATTTGCTCGACTGCTTATACTGATTATTTGCATGCATGATTGTGTCGCAAAACCATCAATTGGACTGACAAGGTTTCGAGATATTTACTGAGTGAGCAACAGATAGAGAAACATACTGTAATCATCTGTAGTGAATGAAGATAAAAGAAAAACAACACTGGTGATAATTTTAAGTCGATTTGCTGACCGGTTATGTTAATAGTTTCATTAATTTTATCAATCATATTACGTGATTGTCAAGTCATGACAATGCTTTATGAAGATATCCTGAAGCTACTATGTTTAACTAGTTATAGTGTTGATTGAGGATTAGCCAGTGGGAAAATAGGTATTGTTGCTTTAGGCGATTCGAAATTATCAGAAATTTGTAACGTTAAAGAATCCGAGACGCCTAATTTAATTATAAATTTCAATTCAGAAATATTCGTTTAGTGTTAATTCTAGTAGGCTACGGAGTTTTGATTTTAAACGTTTGTTTAGCCAACAGCTACCTGGGGATTTAGTTATTTTACTAGTGCAGTTGATAGTACCTAAATTTTTAATCTTATTATCTAAACTATGTTTGCATTTTAGGCTGCTAATATGATAAACCAATCCATAAACCCAAATACGATTAGCAACAACGACTATGATGGGTTTATTGATAAATGTTAAAGGCGATTCAGATGATTTTTAAATTTAGAAGACATGAAGATATAGTGTGACGTATGTACGGGCCAGGTTAACAAGCGGGTTGTTGACGTATATGACGATTTAAAAATAATGAACATGACCAGAAAATAATTTTAAAGTTTAGACTGCTTGTGAAACTTCAGGCAGGAATATGATGCGTTATAAACATTCCATAAGAAGTTACTGCATTTAGCCTAGGGACACTTACAAATATATAGCAAAAGGAACCGGAAAACATATACATGTTAAGTAAAAAAAAATCATTAAGTAAAATAGTTGAACTCGCCTGGATTATTTTTGCGTATTAGATTATTCAGTGGACGACATATATAACGCCATTCGTGAGTAGTAATGACCCAAAAGCATCCAGAATAAAAAGGGCAGTATGGCAATCACTTCCAGGATGCTTGATGCTGTTGAGATTTTTGGGACTCGCTCTGATCAGAACAACTGGATGAATCCAGATAACTGTGTGTGCCATCGAATGAGCCATCTAAAATGAACTTATGATTGGAGAAAACTTATAGCTGGAACTCACCGTATTTTTTTAAAAGAAATGTCATCCTTGTTGTTTGGCAATGGAACTCGAAAATATGAAATTAGGCAGGCCGTGGTCGGAAGAAAAGATATTACAGGATAGTGCATAGTTTAAAACAGGATGGTGTTAAGCGAAGGAACACTAAGAATTAGATCCAGATAACTATTTAATCCTTGATTGCATTGTTAGTCAATGTATATTTACGCTATTTACAGGTCATATTTGCTAGAGCTTGACGTTTAAACAAGTCTATGTCGCTGAAGCAGGTAAATGCTATTAAAGCTTGTTAACGGACCATCAAAGCTAACTAGTTGATATAATGATCAACTTTTATTATCGATTGAGCTAGTAAGTTATGTGAACTAATAGATATAACATTACGATAATATATGTGACCATTAATTAAAGGACTATTAGAATACTGGGTTACCAAAAATAAAAAACCGATTGAGAAGGTTAAGGTGGAAATAAGGATTAACAATAATAGGTTGCGTTTCTTTAGTTGGGCTCACCAATGTAGAACTATGGTCTACTATGATATTAGTACTGCTCTAATAATAGACCCAGTCCTAAAATTTTAGATTTGTCATGATATAACTGCCTAATCTATGAGATCTTACGTGGAAGTCACACCATCGACTACACCAACTCACTGTATCGTATCAATTACCAATACATGATGTAGAACAAGGTTAGGCCAGAGAAGGAACAATATATTTAATATGAGTAGAAGATATAAGGTAACATTCAGAGGGACCACGCCTGCATGGCCGAGCCATGCCATCCGATCAACTCAGTTCATTCAATTCATTATTCGCGCCCTCTCCATTGTTAGGTATTTCCCCGAGTTAAATATTGAATATCCATTTTCTGAGTAGTCTCGTGTTCACAACTTTGTGGATTGTGTGGCTATTGTCCAATGCCACTACAGTCTCACATTAACTCGGCGCTCAAATATTGTGAAACTGTTCGTTCAAATTTAGACGAACGTTCTTATTGTAGTCTTTAGTTTTGAATCTATGTCGCATGTCTTCTTCAGGTAAGTCTTATCAGGCTGTAGTTCGTTCTTTGAGCTTATAGGCCTAACTATCCATAGTTAGCCATTTAAGTAGCATGTCTGTTCAAGTGGAATTAATAATCATGACACCTCTTCGGTTTAGTATACGGTGTTGTGCTGCAATTCAGTTTAGTCAGGATATTAATGTTAAGTGTAGGAAGTAATAAGGTATATAGGTGAAGTAATTAGAGTTGCTTCCTTTTTTGCTACTGTGAATACCCTTAAGCATCAAAATCAACAAGCGATTAATATGAAATTCCGTAGTGCAAGTACCTCTAGGAAGCTGAAGTTGAGAGCTTAGAAGTTGTATATTACAAAAGAAGTCTTAGCCTTTTCTGAAAACTAAGGAGAAACCGTAAAGACTGATATCAGCCTGCTTTAAATAAGAATATTAATCCACTTACAAATACAAATAAAGTATATTGGATGCTGTTGCTGTTCGACATCTCAGTATAACATTTAGTGTGAGAAAAGGTGATAAGTATGTTCGGTTTAACATGTATGTTTGGTTTAACACTCGGGCACACAAAGCACGTAATAATGTCGCAAGAAATGCACTGACCTGTGCAGTAGTACTAGTAGCAGCGAAAAACTGAGAAAACAAGACATTCCAAAAATTAGCGCCACCATTTACGCCGTCAAACAAATTATGGAATTTCGACAAACTGAAGGATCAAATATTGTAGCGACACCAAAATGTCAACAAGAAAAACGTACAGCACAGGACAAGACAGACAGCTTTTCTGATAAAGACGGTCAAAATGGAAATTCCCGCTTCATGCTGGTTGGTCTCTATGTAGACTGTCGAAATTACAGAATCGAAATCGTGTATTCAAGACAAATACCCACGGCCTTTGTTAGTATTTTTTAGTAAGCTTGTGATTGTTTACTTTTCCCTTGAATGAGTCATTTGAAGGAGCGGACATCAAGTCTTCGGGTAACAGGTTCCAAGAATTGATTGCTTAGTGTGGAAACCTGTACTCTACGGCCGTTTTCCCTCTTCTTGGCTTTTGTATTCGACCACATGTTCTATGAGTTGCCCTGACCTGATATGAAGAGAAACGGAGGATATATCAGGTTCGAAAGCAGGTCACCTTTTAATCGGTGGTGCAACAGAGTGAAAAGGTCGAACTTCTGGAGTTGCTCTTTGCATGTTACGCCCCAGAGTTCTGAAATCGCATGGGTAGTTGCCCTTCGTGCTTCTTCTACGATGTCTGAGTAACATTTTAGACAGGGATTTGCAGCCCGATCTCAGTTTTTAAGTTTGGATCTCTCTAAGTTTATGTATACCATATTGGTAAATATCCGTCTTAAAGCCCTTAGGATTGTAAATGCTTTATCTGCGGTCGCATGGGAGCATGCTGTTTTCTCAAGATCATGGCTCACGGTTACGCCTAGATCCTTGTGAGACAGGACTACAGGCACTAAACCTTCCTGTATCCGCGAGGTACATGTGGACACACCTTGCTGCCGTGATGGGGGTCATCCGTTCTTTAGACCAACCAACCAGAATGTATACACCCGTCTGAAGTACACATTTGTGGCGTGGCGTCGAGTCCCAGCTGACTATGAACACCGCTACCAAGAAACACGTGCCAAACAAATCAGAAGGCGGATTGGAATCAAGTTTGTTAAATTGGCGATCTTGTAGCGTGGAGTCGAGTCGAAATTGATTATGAACACCACTACCAAGAAACACGTGCCAAGTAAATCAGAAGGCGAAGGTTGAACGTAACCAAATAGATCCATAAAATCCTCGAGAAGCCAAATATCAGAAGGCAGTTAATGGACCAAGTCGAGATATATTTGCTGGCGATCTCGTGGTATCGAAAGGATACCGAGATCGTGCCAGGGTACAAGCTTGGTTACAATACGTAACCGAATTCGCACGATTCACAATCAAAGTGTGAGAATAAGAATGGAAGCACAATATAGCTGTCATTAGCACAGTCGAACAAAAGCACATTAAAACAAGCACTGGTACAGTTGGTTATAATAATAATTGTTTTTATTAAACCAGTCGTGTTGTCGTGATAAATGTGAGTCACTACAATCTGATGGTATCGAACGAATACCAAGATCGTGCCAAGAAATGGTACAAGCGAAGACAGGAGAACTGAGTACGTGCGAACAAAGCCGAAAACCGCGGAACAAAGATGGAAGGTAATGGAAGCACAAAGTGGCCGTGATTAGCACAGTTAAACAAAAGCACATTAAAACAAGCACCGGTGCAGTTGATTATAATAATAATTGTTTTCAATAAACCAGTCGTGTTCTCGTGATACAAGTAAGTCACTACACATTCATCGAGTCTTTTTTGCCAGATTTTTACATCATCAGTCTATTGTAGCACATTAGACTCACCAATACTTATTTCATGAATATAAACACAAAACAACACAATAAAAAGATAAAACAGCCTTGCAGCACTCCATTGAGTACTGGTTTCTAATATGAGCATTTGGACTTTCTTATTACTTTCCATGACTTTACCAAGAAATCCTTGATCCACTTTATGAAACGTCAGGCAATTTCTAGACTTCCCAGCCTCAAGAGTAGCCTATTTATAAGTCACGAGCCAGATTTGAGCTTATTTCCAGTCTAAAAGTTTGGTAATGCAATGAGAAAACTAAGTTTATCAGAAGTATGTAATATATTTGCATTTCGAACAATCTGGTCACACATATACTTGCTGAGAACATTTATACATGAAAATTAAAGGATTAAGGGTCGGGACATCTCAGAGGACATAGCAGGCGAGTAGAAAAGCCAAGAACGAACAAAATACTCGTGGCATACAGGTTTTCACACCGAGTCATCAATACTTGGAACCTGTTAACAAAAGCAGTGGTGTTTGCACCTTCAAACGACTCATTCAAGAGAAGAATGGACACTCACAAAAGCATACTAGAAAAGGAATAACATAGGCCGTGGGTCTTCTGTCCTTACCACACAAATCTGAGTCTAAATAGTTTGTTAATTCCGTCAAGTTTGAAGGTCATAACTTCGGCTCCAATTTTGGTGCAACAGTCGTAACGGTAAGATAGGGACGACCTTTGGTTTGAAATTACTGATTGGTAGGATCAATACTTTTAGTTGGGCAGCTGCAGTTATTTAGAAGCTAATGGTACTGAGAATATACACGCATCTCATCGGAGGTTTCACACGAACGGCAGTTCAAGACACTTTAATCGAATTTATTTCAGTCAAAGTTTCCGATAAGAGTATCATTTTTATGTCTAAAGTAGTTTATCGTCAGTACTTTTGAGTGCCTTGTTTTCCTACTGCATTTGTTAGTACTTATATCTCTAACATTTCACAGTTTACATTTTTGGTCATAGATCATTTTTGTCTCGGTACTATTGTATCTAGTTTTTTTTTAATGACCTGTTAGATGACTGGACAGTACAAAAAAGTAGTTGCCAATGTCCGGGCTGTCGATATCCCGTTGAGAGTGACATGCAGTGCGATGAGGGCAAAGGCTGGTATCACGGAGTTTGTCTGAACTTGACGCCTGCGGCTTTCAAACGGTTGCATATGGCTTTGCCAGCAGTGCTGTTCGGACCCAAAAAGCTTACTAACCGAGGCCATTTCAGTAGTAAATGCGGTGAAAATTGTTTTAGCAAGCGCGGTCGGGACATATCAGACAGCACTTGCTCTGTCGATACGCAAATTGATGTGAAGCAACCTCAAGTGACCTCGAAAACAGCTGACTTACAATGATCAAAGAAGAAGCGATAGTCTTCAAAGTGGTTTGTCTTAATTAAAAACTCAAGAAAAGAGGTTTCCTCTGTTCCCCATCCTCTAAATAGTATCCAGGGGGAAACACCTAGGAGTTGCGATCGCAAGGCTCGTTTTGTTTCTAGTAGGAAACACAACCTGACTTCCCAAGTCGTCGATAACCTTCCGGAATCCCACAGTATGTTTGACGCTAGTGTGGTTGCTACTCCAACGAAAGTTGACGAACGGGTACAGGTCGCAAGTAAGTAACGACATAACGATATAAACGAGAATCCTACCCTCCAAAAGCAGCCGAGAAATTGAAGACTGATCATAGTGACAGGCCAGTTATTTTTCATAGAACCAAGAAGGGTAAAAGCTCTGAACCAGAAACTCGTTTTGAGCATGACATTGTGCTACTTAATCAACTCATGACTCAAAATATCCCCGGAGTCACCTTGCTAAAGGTGTACAGACTAGGTAGTCTAGCGGACTTGAAGCCTAATCAGTCCAGACTGCTTAAAGTAGTATCCAAGTCTCCAAATGAATGGGACTTAATTTGACAGAATGGACATAAATCAAGGGGTTCAGAAGTTTTTGTCCCTAAGGACGTGAGGCTGGCAGACTGTGTAAAAAGACGGGAAGCAGAAAAAGGATAACAAATTAGGTTAGACGCTGGCGAAAAGGACCTAAAAATTGTAAATTTTCGAGTTGTGAGGCTTCGGCAGGGAATGATGCGAAGCCACTCTGGGTGCAGCACAAAGCCATTTAAATAGGCTTCGGATCTGTTACACTAATGCTCAAAGCTTACCCCATAAGCGATCGGAACCAGGTGTACATATTGACTCCACAAAGCCAGATATAATCGCAGTCATAGAAACTTGGCTGACGCAGCCTATAGATAGTATAGAACTTGATTTCGAGGGTTTTACGTTAGTAAAAGCCGACAGAATCCAGAAGCGTAAAGGAGGGGGAGTAGCTCTATTCACTAGGAATGCTATTCCATTTGTCATTATCGACACTGTATCCCATGAGAGTGGGACGTGTGAATTAGTTAGTTGCCGCTTGAAATGCAAGGGTCAAGAGCTGCTGATTGGTTTGGTTTATCGCTGTTCAAGCTGTGAGGTACATGAGATCTTGCTAAGCAGTCTCAATACTTGATCACAAAGTGGTCGATGTCTAATTCTAGGGGACTTTGATGCACCCATGGTACACTGGGAAAATCTGCGAACTGAATTGTCAGAAAATTCCTTCGAGCAGGAACTAGTTGATGCGGTTATCACATGTGCCCTAGTGCAACATGTGAAAGAAGCGACTAGGTACGACCCGGACACTGAATCATCCTTACTAGATCTTATATTGACTCACTATGGGGATTATGTTACGAACCTCCATTACATGCCACCAATAGGTAAAAGTGATCATGCAGTTTTAACTTTCGACTTGCATATAACTGTCAATCACGAGTACACGTTAGCTCAATATAGACCTAACGTCTGGGAAGCAAATATACAAGATATCATACACTCAGCATCGTCAGTAGATTGAACAATAGAGCCAGAGTCCTCAATTGAAACAGATTGGAGTGAATTTCAGGATTTACACTTAAAAGTTACCGTACCACACATCGCTTCGTCTACACCAAGGAGGCCGAGAAACTCTCCACCATGGTTCGGAGGGGAGGTCCGCATCCTTCTCTGTAAGAGAAGAATACGGGGTCGATTCAGGTTACTGGGGACTGACGCGATAAAATCTTAATATTGGGAAACTCGGAATACCTGTACCTTGACGCTCCGTAAATCTAGAAGGTTGTAAGAAGAAAAAATTGTCAAGGATTCCATAGAATGTCCTAAACGCTCGCATTCATATATAAACCAAAGGACAAAAAGAAGAGGAAATATTCCAGTACTATGAGGAGACAGTACTGCTTTATCATTAGTGGAGGACGACTTGGCAACGCCTAGGCATTCTCAAACTATTTCAGCAATGTATATACCATAGAAATACCCTTCCTGTCAGTCCGTGCAAACCCCCCCACACAAACACTGGACAGCGCGACCATTAAAGAACTCGATATCTTTGGTCTGCTAAATATTCTGGACATAAGTAAATTCACGGGGCCCGACGAACTGCATCTCAGGTTACTAAAGGGATTAGCTAACTTCCTTGCGAATCCTTTAAGTATATACTTTAATCTATCCGTAACGCAGGGTCGTTCACCAAAAGACTGAAAGAACTCCATAGTAAGTCCTGTCTTCAAAACAGGTACGAAACATAAACGTGAGAATTACCGACGCGTTAGCCTAACAAGTGTGGTTGTTAAAATCTTACAAAAGATTATTCCGAAGGAGCTGTTTAAGTATCTCGATGAAAACCGGATTCATTCAGAAAGGCAACATAGTTTTAGACTAAGTTGTTCCTGATCCACTAACTTTTTAGTGGTTTGGGAAAACTGGTGCACACTTGAGGACGAAAAGTTACCTGTGGACGTAGCCTACATTGACTTCAGCAAAGCTTTTGATAAAGTTCTGCACAACCGGCTGTCATTTAAGTTAAGAAATGTCGGGATTGGAGGCAATCTATTAATGTGGATAAATTACTTGTCAGCTGACTATCGACTTTCCCATCGAATCATCAACGAGTGGGATTCATTACCTCAGCACGTGGTTGAGGCTCCATCCGTCGACTCTCAAAAGAAGGTTGAATCAACTGAGAGACCATCATTGTCAGGACTAACACTGGCAATCAAGCCTCCTGTCCTTCCCAAACTGAAACTGACCTGATTGAGTTGTTCATGACAAATATTAAAAATCCCCAGACATTGGCTAATACTAGTTTGTATAAGATCTCTCCTACTTTCAAATAAACTCCTATAACACGTGTTACAACGTAAGTGTTTGAATTAAGCGGTTTTTTCTATCAGTTTGATGTTTCATTTAAGGATCTATGTCAGGGTTGTCGAAAAAACTTCCTCCGTATGAAGAGGTATAATCATTGTTTCAGTTTCAGATTTCTAAAGTAATAAAACCTTGATTAGTAATAAGATTTTCCATAGCATAACGTCAACACTTATCAGTCTCATTAGCATTGGATGAAGCCCCCAAATGCCCTGGTATGGCCGAGGGTGGGGTGGGCCCCCCTACCTCTCGAAATACTCTCACACGGCCACGCATATACAGTCTCTGCCAGGGACGTCCTACTCACTGCATTCTCGTGGTATTACTGTTGTTTACGAAAATGAAAGGACGAAAAGCGAATATCCGGCGCTCTAACCGGATCCCAAACCAATGGTGCACATGGGATCCAGTATCCTGAGGGAACAAATGGCGCACGAAACAATCGTTCGTCAACGGCTACCATTAGACTGTATCGCCTTACGATGATTATTATTACCATTACTATTATTATTATTATCATCACCATTATTATTATTTTTATTTTTATTATTGTTATTATTATTATTATAATTGTTATTATTATTTACCACATTATTCACCCTCTTTTATACTTATACAGCGGCTCGTCTTTGGTGGAAATTCGACTGTATCTAAAGGTTCTCGAGTCACTGTCCGGTTGAAAATTGTATGTTACCATCGAATATGAGTACTGAAGCAGTTTTTCTGAAACCACATTCACCATTCTAACTGGCTGCCTTCAACGTTCGCACACTTATGCAGGTTGGTCAACAGATAGGGCTGGCTATGTCTTTGGAAAGTCTTAATATCGACGTTTGTTGTCTATCCGAGACCCGTATTGAAGACTCTGGTGAAGTACTACAAATTCGCTCTCCATCTGTCGCTTCAAAAAGCTTGTTTTACATGCGCTTATCCGGGGACCCTGTGGCATCTTCGTCTGGTCTTTCAGGCGTTGGTGTCGCACTAAGCGCTAGAGCTGAGGCAGCACTAGTCGATTGGATCCCCATTAACAGTCGATTATGTGCTGTTAGATTAGAAAGTACCATCAAAGTGAGAAGAAATCGGCGTGAGAAACGATGTCTTTTCGTCATCTCCGCCTATGCCCCGACAGATTGCAGCCCGGATGCAACCAAGGGTGAGTTTTACCACCAGTTATCTGTTCTTCTCCAGAAAGTGCGTTCGACAGATATTGTAGTACTAGCCGGAGACTTGAATGCTCAGGTTGGGCGTCTAGGCACAGAAGAGAGTCGTTTAGGTGGCCGATGGGGACTCGTTGGTCGCAGGTCAGATAACGGGGACCGTCTACTGCAACTGTGCACAGACCACAACCTGTTTCTGGCTAGCACTAACTTTCGGCACAGTCATCGCCGATGTGCCATCTGGCGTCCTCCCTCTGCATCCCAAGCCTGGACTCAGATTGATCACATCGCGATCAGCTACCGCTGGCATGGTTGTGTAAAAGACTGCCGCTCCTTTTGGAGTACCTATCTGGACTCTGACCATGCCTTGGTCTGCGCCAATCTTGCCTTACTTTTCAGTGGACAACGAAGTGACCGCCAGCAAAGTATTGATATTAGCAAGCTGGTTGCAGCTTCTGTTGCAAATAAGTATCGAACCGAGCTAGCCTCTAGGCTAGCTACCATTCCGCTGAAAAGTATAGAGTCGATAGTTGTCCCTATCTTTAGAAACGGTTCACGTCGTTCCTGTACACACATCAGTCATCGTTGGAGAGGGTCGGTAGAAGATTGTCGGTCATTCTAAAGTACATGCTTGGACTCCGACCACGCCCTAATACGGGCACGCATCTGCTTGCGGGCAAAGCTTGCGTAAGGACTGAGAAGCCTGGTGGTCGAAGCGTGCTAATGAGCTGGAAGCAGTATCTGGATTTGGTAATTACCGGAAGCTCTTCCAACTCATCCGAGCCACTGGCAGCAAGAAGTCTGGTGTGAGCGAAACAGTCTACGAGGATGATAGGATGCCAATCACTAACATCCATAGACGTCTTGGACGATGGACAGAATTCTTCGAAGGGCAGTTCAGCTGGCCTGCTGCTCCGGCAACATCGGTCAGACTGTCCTGCCCTCCATGGCCGGTGACGACTGATCCACCAAATGAGGCGGAAGTCCGCAAGGAACTCCAACTCTTGAAGCGTTACAAATCACCTGGCCCAGATGACTTACCTCCGGCTCTTTTTAAAGATGGTGATGACTTTTTGACTAAGGAACTGACGGCGTTGTTTACAAAGGTCTGGAAGTTAGAGAGTGTATTAGCGTCATGGAATGAGTTCATACAACCACCTCTCTCCATTGTTCCATTCGAGCAGTGGGGTTAGGCAGGGTTGCCCAATCTCACAATTCCTCTTCAACTTTGCCATCGATGACATTCTGGAAACAGCTCTGATGGATGTAAATAATGGCAGTGTGGATCTGTTGCCTGGAGAAAGACTTCTCGACCTTGAGTATGCGGATGATATTGTCTTACTGTGGGATAATGCTCAAGCGTTGCAATCCGCACTTAATCAGTTGGCAATCAGTGTCCGTAGGTATGGTATGTGCTTTGTACCTTCGAAGTGCAAAGTACTTCTACATGACTGACAGGATTCTAATCCTGTACTCACCCTGGATGGTGAGCAGATAGACGTAGTCGAGAAGTTCGTGTGTCTGGGTAGCTGCATAAGTGCTGGTGGAGGTGTGAGTGATGAGATCAATGCACGAATAGTGAAAGCCAGAGCGGCTTATGCCAATCTGGGCCATCTTTGGCACATTCGTGATGTTAGTCTGGCTGTAAAAGGTCGGATCTGCAACGCGTCGGTGAGAGCAGTTTTGCTCTATGCTTGTGAAACCTGGTCTCTCCGAGTTGAGGATGTTAGACGACTCTCTGTGTTTGACCATCGTTGTCTCCGAAGAATTGCTGACATCCAGTGGCAATACCATGTCAGTAATAGAGAGGTTCGGGATCGTGTGTTCGGGCGCAGAGATGATAATTCAATTGGTGTCACCATCTTGAAACACCGACTTCGGTGGCTCGGACATGTTCTCCGAATGTCGTCTCAGAGAATCCCACGTCGTGCATTATTTGCCGACTCTGGGACTGGTTGGAAGAAGCGGAGAAGTGGTCAGTGTATGACATGGTGTCGTGGTATGAAAGAAAGCTGCAAAGGACTGGCTTGTGTTGGTCCTTCACGACTCCCTGGTTGGGGTCTGAGAGATGGTGCTACACAGTGGCTAGAGACGTAACCAAATATGGCTCAGAATAGAAGCCAGTGGCGATCCTGCTGTAACCTTCTTTTACTTTCTTCATAAAAAGTGGTTGTATCTTACTTAGCTGAGAGATTTCTTGTTTTACCTTTCTGCTTCCCCCAAAATAATAATAATAGTAATAATAATAATAATTATTATTATTACACTACCTTAAACTACTCTGGTCGTTATTTTTCTTTTACGCTCCTTACCTTCCTTTTTTCTCTTTCCATTCTCGTTGTCTTGTGTGGCGCATATATGTTTGGTGCCCTCATGTACCAATAATTATGTGTTCGAATAAAGTAAATAAAATAAAAATACATTGGACTCAAGGTATGCATGGAGTTCTCCTTTGAAAAGTGGGAAAGTTGGTATAAGTATCTCTTCCAGTATCTTACAGATTATAACGATATTAACGTATGGATTTTCTTTTGTGTGTGCTCTGCCCTGATGTAATGTCCTCTCTTAACCCTAGCAAGCAGGTGGATTTTCTCTGAATCATTTTAGCATCCCTTAAAGGTCAGACTTGTGGTGATAGTTACCAGTGGACATTTCAGATTAAGATTCAGATTTGTGTAGTAAGGACAGAAGGCCTACGGCCAATGTTATTCCTTTTCTAGTATGCTTTTGTGAGTGTCCAGTCTTCTCTTGAAAGAGTCAATTGAAGGTGCGGACACCACTGCTTCAGGCAGCAGGTTCCAAGTATTGATGACTCGGTGTGAAAACCTGTATGCCACGGGTATTTTGTTCGTTCTTGGCTTTTCTACTCGCCTGCTATGTCCTCTGAGGTGTCCCGATCTAGTGGGAAGAAAGAGAGAGAATAAGTTTGGTCCGAAATCATTTCTCAGTATTCTGTACATCAATATTAGATCTCCCCTTAGTCTGCGATAGGACAGAGTAAAGAGGTTCAGTTTTTCAAGCCGCTCCTTATATGATAAACCCCGGAGTTCCGGAATTGCACGCGTAGCTGCCCTCTGTACCTTTTCTAGTGTGTCTGAGTCACCTTTTAAACAGGAGCTTGCAGCCTGAACACAGTTCTCTAACTTAGTTCTCACTAAGGATGTGTATAATGTGGTGAACATGGTTGTATCTAACTTAGTGAATGTCCTTTTTAAAGCCCAGAGGGTTCGAAACCCCTTAACTGCGACCTCCCGGCAATGGGCCGTCGTCTTAAGATCATTGCTCACTGTCACCCCTAGGTCCTTATGAGACCGGACTACGGGTAATGACACATCCCCTATGTTGTACGTATTAACCATTGAATCCCCCAAGTGCATGTAGACACACTTTTCCGAGTTGATAGGCATTAGCCACTCTTTAGACCAGTTTATCATATTACTTATGTCCGCCTGAAGAGTAAATGAGTCTTTGTCTCCAGTTATTACTCGCCAAATTTTTACATCGTCAGCGTATAATAACATTGGAGACTGTACTATACTTGTAAGATCATTTACGTACATTATAAAAAGTAAAAGACCTAAGACGGAACCTTGGGGTACTCCACTAAGTACTGGTCTCCCGATGGAGCACTTGGAATTTATTCTTACTTTTTGCCTACGACCTACTAGGAAATCCTTAATCCATTTTAAAAGAGGTCCGGCAATACCAAGGTTTGCCAACTTCAATAGCAGTCTATTAGTTGGCACCTTGTCAAAAGCCTTACTGAAGTCTATGTAGACAACATCCACTGAGTTTCCGTTGTCTAGCGCATTAATCCAGAGCTCCCTAGCTATAAGGAGTTTCGTTGTACAGGATAGACCCTTTCTAAAACCATGTTGTGCCATGTTCAGCAAGTTATTGGTTTCCATAAATGCTGTTATGGTCCGTTTGATTATTCTTTCCAGTATTTTAATTACAACACTGGTGAGGCTTACGGGTCTGTAATTTGATGGAACTTGCCGTAGACCTGTTTTATGTATGGGAGTGACGATCGCGTCCTTCCAGTCCATAGGTAACACACCTTGGTCAAGTGACATTTTGAATATCACAGTCAGTGGGGCTGCGATATATTCGGCAATATGTCTCAAGATTTTAGGGTGTAGTTCATCTGGTCCTGTTGACTTCTCCATGTTTAGGGTGCTAAGAGACTTAAGCACATCGTTTTGGTCGAAGTCCACGGTGAGCAGCTGGTTTGTTGACTCTGTAATTGGGTCTGGTTCTTTCTCTAGAGGAGGTTCCTGAGTGAAAACTGCCCCAAAGTAGTCAGCCATAACCTCAGCTTTTTCCTGATCTTCCTCTATCATTTCAGATTCACTTCCTACTTTAATTAGGTTGTGAATCCAATGATGAATCCTTGTTCTGTAGTTTATGTACGAGAATATCCTCTTGGGCTGCTTGAGTGCAGATTCTGCCAGCTGCATTTCATATTTTCTTTGAGCTTCCCGAATTTTAGTTATACACTCGTTTCTTATCAATCTGTAGCGTTCCATCGTACCTGCTGTGCCAGGGCGGATGGCAACATCCCAGCATTTCTTCTTTTGTCTTAGTAAGCGTCGAATATCCCGCCCTATCCAGGGATGTCCGTGCTTCTTTTTCTTTGGGACAGTCCAGGGTATGTATGGTTGAGTTCCCCGATTGTATAACTGCCTGAATAGAGTCCATGCCTCTCGTACTGATGCCTTTGAGTCAGTTTCCCAGTTCTCAGCCGATGCTGCGGAGTTAATTGCCTGCATATCTGCCTTCCATATGTTAGGATGGGCCGGCGCAATTGTTTGACAAGCAATCTCAGCCATGAATTTGAATAAGATGAGTGCATGGTCACTTCTCCCAAGTGGTGGGAGAAAAGCCGTTTGGCCAACGTCATCACCGTGTGCGAAGACTAAATCTAAAAGAGAAGAGTTTCCTAAGTCGTATCTTGTGGGATCTCTAATGTGTTGGAATAATGCTAGTCCAATCGAGGTTTCTAACAGTTTGGAGTCGAACGACGATATGGATGACCCTACTTCTAAGTTAACCCAGTTTATATATGGTGCATTAAAGTCGCCTACTACAAGGCTTTTACCGTTGTTACACCAGGACTTAAGTTTACTAAGGAGAAAATCATCTGCTACACATTCTGGACTGCGATAAACTACAACTACTTCAATATCTTGCCTTCGTCATTTCAACTTACATCTCACCAGTTCACATGTCCCTGAAACATGTGCTACTGTCTCAGCTAATCTTATGGTTAGGGTACTTTTCGTATACACAATAACCCCGCCTCCCCTTCGGTTTAATCTATCAGCCCTACTGGTTATGAAACCAGTCAATTGGATTTCACTATCTAATACTTCTGACGTTAACCAAGTTTCCGAGACAGCGATAACGTCCGGTTTTTCTTTATCCACCACTGACTTGAGCTCCGCCATTTTATTTAGTAGGCTGCGAGCATTTGTGTAGCACACTTTTAAGTCTGTGGAGAGCTTTCCCTTGCCACGCAGAGTGGCTTGGGGATCGTTTTGCTCCGAACTTTTACAATCTGAAAACCCTTAAGAACGAGGTTTCTTTCACCGTTTCGGCGACGCTCGTTTATTTCCGCCTCTGCAGCTCTTCTCTTAATACGATCAGCTAGGCTGAGATCCTCACGGACATATATTCCGGATCCAATCAGTTTACGTGAATTACTTAGAACCAGGTTCCTTTCTTCCACCGTGTTGAATGTAACCTTTAGGAGGCGGTTTTTCTGAGGACTTTCGGAATCCGCCTTTTTTCCTATTCTATAAAGCTTACAAATACTAACTCCTGAAACTGTATCTGGGAGTAGTTTACTTAATGATGTCTTAATATGATTGAGATCAAATCTTGCCTTTGGTTCAGTATCTGAAGATTCTCTTATCTTATGAAAAATGACTGATCTCTCAGAGAGATCTGTCTTTTCACGCGGTGAGGATTTTTCTTCTGATAACATCCCTTCCAATGTCTTGCTGACCAGCTGCGTTTTGCCTACAGCCTTTTTCCTCTTATTTTTTTCCTTGTTACCGAAGTCCATTTGTCACCACTCAGAACAGCCACACCTGGACTATGTGGAACGGTGACAGTTTTATCCGGATCTTCTATTTCGACTAGAGGTCTATGACTGCCGATGTCAATATCAAGCGACACTTCATTTCTCGTTAATGTCAACGGAGATTTCACGTCCCCGTCAACCGCAGTCAGGTGTTTAATGGGTCCTGTAGCAGCACTTACTACACTGACACATTCTTCATCGACAGTGCTCCTGTTATCAATGCTTCCGCCATCGTTTTTCTTGCAGGCCAAAGCCAATAGGCCCACAGCCTCCTGTATTAGTACCTTTTTATCCGTACAGCAGAACATACAAAGCCAATGCGAGTTAGGCTTCGAGCATCTTTTGTAAGCCGTCGGACTTAGTCGTGTACACATTTTGTGATACCACTTTTTACAATCGTCACACTGCATTCCCTCCTCAACGGAGAACAAACAATTTGGTTGCCCACATTTGTGAGTCTTACCAACCATTGTAATTCGATTTAAAAGGTTTAAAGACAAAAAATGATCACAATGTGAACACATGTGTTAGTCAAGGACTAAAAACAGGTACTCAGGACAAAATGTAGCAAAAAATTTCAAACTTTAACCAAAGAACTCTTAGTTAAAGTAGACCAAGAATGCTTTTTAGTGCAATAAGTACCAAAAGCAAGTATAATCACAACAAGTACAAAATTCACTGCCCTTTTTGAAATTAGCGCGTGTAGTTAAATCCATAACTCTTCTCGTAACTATAGCTCCAACATTAACCGGAAGTGTCTTTTCTGTTTTGTTAAACAGAGTGAATCATCCCTTGAAAGCCAGAAAAAAACATGACCTATTGTAATGGTAAGTGTGGAAACTGATGGAAGCTGCACCTGGCCAACCTACGACTAAGCAACTGGTTCCGAGCCATTTCTCTTAAGTGTCTGCAAGACCTTTTCGAATCACACCGATCAATATTAAGCATTTAAATCCAACAATTCCAAAACATCGCCCGGATTACCACATTTATTCATCAGTTTTGTTACTTGTAATAAAGAAAGACTAATACCAACTTACAAAATTATCCGTTAACTGATGGCATCCCAGTGAGCTTTTTTACCCAATCTCCTGATTTTTGGGAAGCCACAACAGAAATGAAACAAAAAACTCGAAGATGTGAGACTATATTTGATGGACGAGCCAATCAGAGGCGTTTGAGGGATTTCAAGGTCACGGTGATGATGTCACAGGTATTCAGTGTTTGACAACGCTTCTACCAGTAACACCTTCTAATATATTTCGTTCCCACCAAGAGAAATCAAAAGACAGAGTCGAGGAGATCGGAAGAGTATATTTGGCGATGACCAATATACCGGAATTCTCTGATCTAATCTGGCTAGCGATTGCGGTTGATGTTGAGCACGGCGTTACCACACGTGATCTGGCGCGGATGCCTGACCGAGCGCCTTCAGCTAGATGAGTCCACTAAAACATATGGTCAGCATCCAATGTCGAAAACTTACAGAGCTATTTATTTTAGGGATTTATTTACCGCTACAGATCACTCTCCCCCTAGTGGGGCAGTGACGACCCCAAGACGTGGCCAGCCAGAAGTTTAAACCCAACGAGTTTGTCGTTGGTAAACACTCTTCTGATAGCTTACTAAATTTAGCAGCGTCTGGTCGTCTTTCCTTACTATATGGGACGGAGGTACAACATAGTAAAAAAAGAAAATGTACAATGAAAATTTCGGATCCTCATAAACGTCATCGTTCTTTTCCAGCCGTCCTGGAAAAGAAAAAAGAAAATGTAAGTGCATGTCGAAATACACTCGTATGTGCGTAAAAACACAATGTCGGCGAAAAAATGGAAAATAAACTCATGAACACGTAATAGCATTAAAAAAATTGTTTTTTTGTTTGTTTTTTTTAAATAGAAATAAAAATATATAAGCATATTAAAATTGTTTTTTTTTAAATAATATAAAATGTCGAGAAGTGCCTTACGTGCAATAGTTGTTTAAATGTTCTGGAAATCTCACCCTTCTTCCAGAACGCGTCGTTTTAAGTTTATTTTCGGATACTGTCGAAGTATCATCGTGTGTGTTGGTTGTCGGATGAGGTATTGTAAGTGTCGGAGTCGTGTCGTTCGATTGTACCGAAGGAAAATCCACGTAGATAGGATTTCCTTCTAAATACGCTGCTTTTAAGCGAACGATGCTGATGCTATCGTTGGTTCCGTTCTTATCGACTATATAGTACTTAGATTCACGTTGAAGAACTTTGAAGGGTCCTTCGTATGCTGATTCGAATGGTCGTCGATGCGAGTCTCGACGAACGAAAACGTGTGTACTATATCGTAAGTCAGGTTGAACGAAAACATCAGTTGATTGAGGTCGAGTGAAAGCAGGTTTAACTGAACGCATTGCGTTTGTAAGCCTGTTCGTGTAGGAGGTTAGATCCATGTTCATTGAAGAGGATGAAGGATCCACGAATTCTCCTGGAAGTCGAAGTGTCGTTCCATAAACGAGTTGAGACGCAGTGTATCCAATGTCAGCTTTCACTGCATTGCGGATACCTAGTAAGACGAGTGGAAGAGCGTCGGTCCATTGTGAAACGTTTGCAGCTGATAGCGAAGCTTTCAGTTGTCGGTGAAAACGTTCTACCAACCCGTTTGCTTGTGGATGGTAGGCGGTCGTTCGGAAGCGAGTGATTCCTAAAAGTGTGGTCAGACGACGGAAAAGATCAGATTCAAACTGACGTCCGCGGTCTGTAGTGATGGTTGAAGGGCAACCGAAGTTTGCTACCCATCGTTCGACGAAGGTGCGAGCCACTGTTTCAGCAGTGATGTCCTTGATAGGTACTGCTTCTGGCCATCGAGTGAAACGGTCAACGCAGGTTAAGAGATAAGAGTATCCATTTGAATCTGGTAAAGGTCCTACCAAATCCAGATGGACATGGTCGAAACGAGCATCGGGAGTTTTAAACGAGCCTAAGGGACATTTGTTGTGTCTGATAACCTTAGATTTTTGGCAGCTTACACAGGAGCGTGCCCACTCCCTCACGTCTTTATTCATTCCAGGCCAGCAAAACCTTTCTGCTATAAGCTTGATGGTTGCACGAACACCTGGATGCGAAAGTTTGTGCAATGTGTTGAAGACATTGCGTCGATAATGTTTCGGCACGATTGGGCGATCCCTACCTGTAGATGTGTCACAAAGTAAGGTTTCTTTACCTGTTCCCATCTGTTTGATGCGTAGTTTAAGTGTTGTGGACGATAACTCGTGCTGAAGATCAGTGTCTTCTTTTTGAAGCTCGGCGAGTTTAAGAAGGTCGATTCCTTGGAAACTGTTCAAGGAAGTTATACGAGATAAAGCGTCTGCAACTACATTGTTTGCTCCAGAGATGTGTTGAATATCTGAAGTAAACTGCGAAATGTAGTCCAGTTGTCGAGACTCACGGGGAGAGTACTTGTCAGAAGGAGAGCTTAACGAGAAAGTGAGCGGTTTATGGTCCGTGAAAAGAGTGAATTCACGGCCTTCGATGTAGTGTTGGAAATGCCGTACAGCACAATACATAGCTAGGAGTTCCCTACCGAATGTGCTGTACCTCGATTCGGTGACTAGCAACCTTCTAAAGAAAAATGCCAAGGGTTGCCAGGAGTTGTTAACCCATTGTTGTAAGACTCCTCCGATTGCTGAGTCGGATGCGTCTACTGCGATGCTAATGGGTGCTCGGGTGTCCTGATGTGCGAGCATTGTTGCTTTAGCAATCAGTTCCTTAACTGTGGAGAATGCTTTTCGTGCGGTGTCGTCCAAATTAATGGATTTCGCATTTCCACGAAGTTGGTCGGTCAGAGGTTTCATAAGTAATGCGCATTTGGGTATGAAACGTCTATAGAAACTTACGAGGCCGTTGAACGTGCGTAATTGCTTGACGGTGGTCGGTTCTGCGTAATCCAGAATGGCCGCCACTTTGGTCCTAAGAGGTCGAATGCCTTGAGCATCGATAGTGTGTCCCAGAAAGTCTAACGAGTCGGTTCCGAATTGGTATTTCTGAACGTTTACAGTAATGCCATGTTTTTGAAGTCGTTCGAAAACAAGATCCAGATGCTTGAGATGTGTTTCTCTGTCCGGACTTGCGATTAGACAGTCATCAACATACGCGTGTACGAAGTTGAGACCTCGAAAACGTCGTCTATGAATCTTTGGAATGTTTGAGCAGCATTTCTTAGACCGAAAGGCATTCGCAAAAATTCATAGAGTCCGAAAGGAGTTATGATAGCTGTTTTCGGTATGTCGTCAGTAGCCATAGGGATTTGGTTATACGCTTTAACCAAGTCGATTTTTGAAAAGACAGTTGTACCTTTCAAGGTAGCTGTCAAATCGTGAATGTGAGGCAACGGGTAACGATCGGGAATGGTTTTCGCGTTCAATCGCCGATAGTCACCAGTTGGACGCCAATCGTTGCTGTCCTTTTTAGGGACCATGTGCAACGGAGATGCATATGGGCTACTTGACAGTCGTATGATTCCTAAGTCCATCATGTGATCGAATTCGTTTTTCGCTAACCTTAGCTTTTCAGGAGCTAGTCGTCGTGCTTTAGAGAATACAGGTGGTCCTGTAGTCGTGATGTGATGTGTAACATTGCTGGTTACACACGGTAGTTTCGGTTGAGTTTGTTGTATCCTACGGTACTTATCGAGTAGTGGTTGATAGAGTGGGTCTATCATATGTTTAACTGTGACTGGGGATACTCTACAACCAGTAAAAGAAGTTACGCAAACGGACAAATTAGTGTTCCCGTCTACTAGCCTCCGTTTGCGCGTATCGATGATCAGATTGTGGTGTTGTAGAAGGTCCATACCAATGATTGGTATAGAAACATCTGCAACAACGAAAATCCAGTGAATGGGTTTGCGTAAACCCACGTTAAGGTAAACGTACCTTTTGCCATACGTAGCGATCGGTTTTCCGTTTGCCGCCTGTAAGTTTAGGGTCGATTCGTGAAGCCGGTCGTTAGGATTTGCTGGGAGAACGCTAACTTCTGCGCCAGTGTCGACGAGGTAGCGAACTCTCGTTGCCACATCTGTGACGAATAACAGACGGCTTTGTTCGCCGGCTACGGTTGCCGTCAACGCGTGCCGGCTTGGAAGTTTCCCGAATTGTTTTTCGAATCAGTCGGTTTCGTGTTGGGAAAATTGCAGAGTTTTCTGCAATTTGTGGAAAGCTTTCCATACTGGTTATGATACCAGCACCAGTCGGGGTTATCTGTCTCTCGTGGTCTAGAGACAGATCGCTTACGAGAAATGCTTCTACGTGGTGTGCGCGATCTCTTGCTGTCGGTAGGAAGACTAAGATAACGCGTGAGTGTGTGACATAAGTCGGTTATATCATTCTGAGTCGTGTGAGGCTTTTCTTTGACTGAAAATACCTCGGTAGTAGAGGGTTTCGTAATTTCTAGAATGCGGTCGGCAGATGCAGCTAGCTCGTCTAAGGCGTTGTTCTGGAACGAGACCAGAACTGCTTGCACCTGTTGGGGAAGTTTTGACAAGAAGAGTTGTTTGAATAGACCTTCGTCGAAAGTTCTTAGGCCTATAACCTCTCTCATCCGTTGCAACATGTCTGTCGCAGAACCGTGTTGCAGGTCGATGTTATTGAAGAGTTGATCTAACCTTTGTCGATCGGTTAGATCTCCTCGTTTAAGAATCGAGCGTTTTAAGATTTCGTAAGGATCGGAAACATCACTAGTAAACATACTAGGTGTTACGTACCTGTTGAATTCGCGCGGTAGTGCCTTGACTACTGCGAGGAATTGTGCACGTGTGTCGATCACGCCGTGCTCGGAGAAGTCGGCTTCTGCGTAGCAAAACCAGGCTTCGATGTTGTCGGGCCAGAAAGGCATCAGTTGAAACGAAGGTGGGACAAAGTCTTAAGCTTGAGTACTTTAGGTGTCTGTTCAGTCATGATGAAGTATGAAGTACGATAATGAACGAGGGGGAAAAAATATATATCCGAGAAAAAACACGAAAAAAAAATCACAATGTTTAAAAAAAAATAAAAAATAAGGCAATGATATATAAAAAAATCCCAAAAAGGAACAGACTCACAGTTGCAATTAGGTGTACCAGATCACGTCGGTCTCACCAATGATGATGTCACAGGTATTCAGTGTTTGACAACGCTTCTACCAGTAACACCTTCTAATATATTTCGTTCCCACCAAGAGAAATCAAAAGACAGAGTCGAGGAGATCGGAAGAGTATATTTGGCGATGACCAATATACCGGAATTCTCTGATCTAATCTGGCTAGCGATTGCGGTTGATGTTGAGCACGGCGTTACCACACGTGATCTGGCGCGGATGCCTGACCGAGCGCCTTCAGCTAGATGAGTCCACTAAAACATATGGTCAGCATCCAATGTCGAAAACTTACAGAGCTATTTATTTTAGGGATTTATTTACCACTACAACGGCGTCAACTTCGGTACTTAATGCTAACGTACTATCAGTTCACAAGGGATTTTATACAAAACGTGATAATTGAGTGGCTATAACAAATAAAAAGACGAGACTACAATTTTTGAACGTGAACCAATCAGGTATAAGATAACAGATCTCGGATTATGGCGCGAAAGTCTTTCATCCGTTTGGCTAAATAGAGTTCAAACTACTTGGATTGGCATTATAGCTGATATCAGTTCGTAATGAAAACCCTATATATAATTCCTAACTAAAACAACTTATGACAATTATTGCGAACTGGATAATAAAAGCACCAGTAACACTGACTGCAGCCAGGTACGACAATATATGCGGATGATTGGACAGCTTACAGACTCCTACATAGGTTTGATTATGTGCATCGTGTCGTTATCCACAGGTGGCATTTTGTGTATTCAACAGCCGGAATGCACACAAACAATATTGAAGCTATGTAGTCGAGGCTGAAAGAGTTTTTGATGGAGTTTTGTTCTCTGAGCTGGATGGTTTTGTCGTGGAGCTTTCATCGTTCTTCTGAACACATCATCAGCACAAACTCCAGATAGAAGTGAAGTGTTCGAATTTCTCCATATGCGTTTCACAACTTGTTCTGTACACCTCGACGTTGATTAGTTCTTATTGACCTTAAATTTGTAATTGTTTAGCTTGTGTCTCCCATTAGTTTGAATTTTGTTCCTATATTTGTGCATAATTTTCCTCATTGGCTAGTAAATTAGACTGATTTCAATATACTTGTTGATTGCTGATTTACCTGAGTCCCAGGCTTCTAAAAATTCTCTGGTATTTTTGGGGTTTCCTCTGTCCAAGGTTTCCACATTTTCCAATCGAATGAGTGTACAGGCTGAAAGAGTTCCTGAGACTTTATCATGGCTCCAGAGGTCGACTATTCTGTAGCCATATGGATGGTTTCATCTACTGCATGAATTACGATTTTAGAACCTCTTTCTAATCTTGACAAGTATTTGAACTATGTATAAGACGTGTATCCACTTTATTTCTTTGGTTTTGTATAGTATATTTTTTACTCTAAACTGGCTGTTTCCTAATTGGCCAGTATTTCTCAAGATCAATCAAGATTTGTTCAAAGGTTGTCCATACTTCTAAGAGGAAATTCGAGACAATGGCCGTCGAAATGACATATCGACGGCCAGAAGATTTTCCAACAACGTCCTAGTGATTTTACCAATGACAGCATTTATACAAACATCATAGTATGATTCATTAAATTTGTTTCATTTCATTACTATATGACGCATCAACAAGATGATATCAGGTGTTAATAAAGGTATGATGGCGATCCACACTTCCCGGTTGCCCAGTGTCGAAAGATATCTCTTCTTGAGGGGCCTGGAAAAGAAGCTGAGTTAGTGGTGGTCTTAGCGACCTGTGAGCGTGACCGCAGAGTTCAGGGGAAAAGTGCTTGAGGCCGATTGCGTACTGCCTTATGGTTTTGCCGTCGGAGACGGAAATCCGTGGGTTAAGGTGTGACATTTTCCAACCTCTTCCTTCCATTGTGAGAAGGCACCATCTCTGCAGATGCTGGCTGTCCAAGGGAAATACTTTGCTGCTGTCACACCCATCTACATGCAGCAGTATGTCTTCGCCCTCGGATCTTAAGTTACGGTTTTTAGTTTAACCGTTCTCCGGCCGACCTGTCGGGTTAGTAGGACCTAAACAAACACGTGTTCCACCCAATATAGCCCAGTTGAGTCATCACGACAGGCAAGCCCGATTACCGTATCAAGGTAGCAGCTACGGTCGGGAATGGGGGGCCTGCTTACCATTCATAGCGTCTGTTTACTGTACGAATTGATGTTTCATGCCTCATGAACGATAATTGATTTGACTGTGCAAAGTATTATTGTTTCTTGGGGAACTTAATCCTTTTGGTTATTTTTTTCACTAACTTTCAGCTTTACCTCAAAAGTGATAAAGTTCAGAAGCGAATGACTGAAAGCTCACATTCATGTACCGGTCACACAGTTTTTCACCAATCAACCCACCAAGATTTAAGTGAAATGGATTTTGAGAGAGGGATTTGGGGTGCTTCCACACGTGGTGATATTGATCGCGTTCGGAAATTGTTAGATAAACATATAAATGTTAATATACCAGACAGTTATGGGTACACAGCTCTGGTAAGTTAAAAGCGATATCTTATTTACTAGCATTATGCTGCTAGAAATAATCATATAGATATTTGTAATGTATTATTAGAAGCTGGGGCTGATATTTTCGCCAAGACAAGAAATGACGGGGCTACACCTGCACATCGAGCAGCGTATGCAGGACATCTTAATATTTTAAAACTGCTTGTCGGCAAAGGAGGAGCACCAGTTTTAGAATCTCGTGATAACTATGGTAGGAACTGCTTGCATCACGTAAGTAGCTATATCCTTTATTCAAGGTTTATTTCCTAAAGTATTTTACATTTTAAACGTACTGTTAGAGCCATTGAGTTATTTTTAGTGTTGCAATACCGATTTTCGTGTGAATTTCCTGGTCTTTGTTTAGTTATGTTTTCCACCTCTAGTTGTATATTGAATGTGGATGTTTAAAATAATAAGTGCTTGACCTAAGCTTAATTACGTTCAATAATTCACTTGTATCCTAGTACTTCCATCTGCTAAGATGATGATGTCATAAAATGTACTTCCCGAATCCGTGTTACTTAAGATCAAATATTAACACCATTATCAATCTTATTGTGTATTTTCCGCGGACTTGTTTATTTTATAGATATTTTCATTTGTTTTCAGGCGTACCGGGGGAAACAGAAAAATACAATAGATTGGTTGTTGGAGAGCTATCCTAATCTGTCTAGTACTAAAGACAACAATGGTCTTCTTCCTGACTCCGTTGGTCAGTCAACCAATGAAGTTCACTGTCATGAATTAAATATATGGTCTGTGGTAGATAAATAACTCACATTGAGGCTTTTCTTTTATATCCAAACCTGATTTTGTGTATAACTAGGCCACTGTGTACATTCATCACCACATACTTTAAAACTGATGGTTGAGTAAGATCTGAGTTGGAAATAGCACTAGTTTACCACTTTTTGTTTAGATTGTTGCCGTAAATTCGTACTATTATCTAACAACTTAAAAGTCAGATTTCACAGAAAAGCGACAGAGCAATCTTCCAACGCTACACATTGCCTGTAATCATACAAACGTAAATACACAATTAGTCTTTAGTTTGTTTCATGATTAAAGTATTACCTTGTGAATGGTATTTGTATTGCTACTTAATTACTAGATGGTAATGTATTTTTACGTATTCATGTTCCTTAGTATTACTTTAGCACAGAGTATTTTAACATACAACACCCCCTCTAGTTCAAGCTATATATTTGATACTGTGGTCTAAATTCAATTTGACGTATAATACTGTCAGCATGGTGGCAACGTTAATCATTTTAAACAATACGGTTGGTATTCAGTACTGTGAATAATAAATCTAAGGCTATTTAGTTTATTTGTTACTGGCTGGTGGTTACAAGATCTAAAGTTCCTTAGGATTTACGTTTCATTAGAAAAAGCGTCATGGTCGTCGCAGTTCTGTCCAGAGTCTATGAAATTATTTTTGGTTCCCTTGCTACGTGTGTCCATTCATTACTGGTACTGTCTAGTTAATCTACTTTGCAAGATCCATCGCTTTGTTAAGTAACGGTATTTATACGGTAAACAACAATGTTAAAGACACAGTATGTGTATTTATGTCTAAGTCACCAAAACGGGTGTTTTGAGAAGTTAACAATAATTTTATCGTCTTCATTATTACCGAAAACACGTTATCAGACCTCATCAGTGCTTGCATAGTTTTGTCATGGGATGCGACAATTCCTTTGGAGGACGGTGTTAAGTACAGAAAGATATCTAGCATTTTCAGATCGAACAAACTAAGTTCCCATAATATACGACAGAGTTGCCGTACGTCATGGCAGTTTATTCCACCTTCTGTAGTGTGGTATAAAAAATAACCAGGCCTCCATGACTTGGCGCCTGTCATAAAAGAATTAATGCTCGAACATATGAAATCCTCGACTATTTTTGGCGAACCACGTAAGGCTTCCAACATCGACTTTCCTGTCGTAGTAGTGTGGTGTGTGCTACTTATATTGACATAAGTAGTATGTGATGTTAGTCTTGAATAGGTCTGGCAGCAGAGAGACAAGAGGATCGAACAGTAAAGAATCGAAACAGAATGCAATTTGTGTGAAAATGCAAGAACAATGAAGTATGTCATTTTGAGACAATTGGTGGACATTTTGCAAGTTAAACATTTACTTTATGATTGTTAGATTTTGTTAACAAGTCCTGTAATTTTGTGTTAAATACATTCGATTGTTCCCACCCGTGTTCTGTTCACTACATTAGTACTTTGCGTTGTGACAGTTCAAGCCAAGTCGTATACGGACGCTGAGCACTTATTGACCAATTTTGATTTGTGACCTATGTGGTATCACGTAGTCAGACAAAAAAAATCAATGCCGAAGTTTATATTTAGACGACACATTTGTGACACTACTTTATTCTTCCTCTAGAGTTGTCCCCAAAATATTATGTATGGGTAAGCCAAAGATTAATGGGGGGATTAGATTAACTCCTACTGGTTAAATGCCATCACTATGCTCCATACATTTGCTACGAGGAACTTTCTGAATGCCAAAACACCAGACAAACCTTCCTCCAATATTCAGTTTTTGTGCGACTGATCAGGAACAACTCCAATATCAAATTATGGGACGCTAGCCGATCTGTAAGTCACCTGGTAGCAACCAAGCGGGAAGTGAACATCTGGTCACTGCATCGATCACGTTTTTTTCGCATAATTAGCGCAGTATGGTGGAAACTAATATTTCAGCTCAGCTGGTAGCAGGATTAATGCCTTAGTGACTAAGACATCTTTTCAAAGGTGGTTACAAGATACCAACTTATCATTCTTTCAAACGTCAAAGTGAACAGAGGGCGCTTCGAACAACGACCTTAGTTCTTTGAAGCACTAGTAGCCGTTGCGCTATTTTTCCATACTACCAGGTAAACAGGGAGGTATCCACTGATTTCTTTGCGGATATTAGTAACTCGAGATAGTAAATAAAAGCACTTATGGAATTAGCAGAGGCGATATACAAAGGAACATAGTATCTGCAAAAAATACTCTGAATATCACAAATCAGGCGATATGCTTTTGTTACAATACTAACTGAAAGTCACGGAGTGTTGTTATTACTTAACACGTCTTTAAATTTGTTATAACTTGTGCCCTATTAATACATAAAGTAGTGATGTGAATGGATGTATAACAATTACAGAGAAATAATCATGATACATGATCTGTTTATTCAACGTAATAACTCAGCTGAGCGGTGAAGATACGGAAGTAAAGTAAACTGCATCAACAAAGATAAAGTCCAGATACCACGTTCAAACCCAAAAAACGAATGCTCACAAGTTGTTTAGAACGCAGACGGTCTTCATACAATCTGATTAATTGTTTTAAAACTATTTCGTTGGTCGAAAAGGATTATATCGCTAAGCCAAACACTGTAACAATGAAATACATAGACTTGTTTTCCCATTTTACTGTACAACTCCCTGAAAAAATACGAAATAGTGATGATTAGCATGAATGTTAATATTGGATACGTAGCAGATTGTCATAAAACCGGTGGATCTTTGCGCTGAAAAATCCACGTCATACTTTGACTTGATTTGCAAATTTAATCTCTAAGCCTTGTTTAAACTTCTAGACGGAACTAAATTGAAGAATTTTGTCCGTGAATATACAGTCCAATAATGTCTTTCTATCTCTTACAACATAAGAAATACACTAGAACTCCCTGGCTGAATAATTTTGTAAGAACTTGTAGCATTAACGATAATGTTAGCTTAATGTTACAAATAAGCTTTCTATGAGGCTCCCAGATGAAGATTACAAATACAGTCGATACAGGAAAGGTGGCCAGTCCCAAGCCCTTTTAGTTATCTTAAGAATTATCTGCCAACAGACTAGTAACAACGATCGCCTTTTGCATTGTTACTCTACTAAGTGCTTTCTTTGACTAATACCGACAAAAACCTATTTAATGGCTGCAACATTAGCTGGTAAATATAAACTGAATTGTGGTTAGTTAAGATGGAGTTTTGGCAAGGGGTTCTTGTTTTCGGAAAGTATCTACCCGTTTTATGACAATGAGTTTCTTCGTGATTGTGTCTGAACTTGGAAGGATTTGAGAGTGGTTATCCCATACATTATTTTCAGTTACGGTTTACCTTGATGTCATTAGGAATCTCATAAAATGTTTTAAAAGAACCTTTCATAATATAATGTATAGCGATTTAGTTAAAAGTTGACATCAATTCTGTAAAACGAAGGCTCCGGATAACATGAAGTAGAGAGTAGCCACCAATGGTAATGAGTAGTCCGTAAATTTACTGAAGGACTGGCTTTTAAAAATATAGGTAGAATTAAGTGTTAAAGAACCATTGCAACAAGACAAGATTCACTGGTCTAAATAACGTTGCTCTTGTGACCCGCATTTCGACATCCAGCTATTGTTTTCCAACCCTAAGATCAAATACAATTACAGTGAGCTGACCCAAGAGAGATTTGTCCACCACAAGGCACAATGATGAACATTTTCTGAAAAAGGACGTAAATTGGCAGTATTGGCTTAAGAGATACACATGTATCCTGATCATATACTAATTAATATTATGTTTCATCTCGAATGAGTCATTCAAAAAACTCACATTGTGTGATAAATTTCTAATTTACCTTTCGGTTTTACATACATCTATCAAAATTACAAGTAACAAACGCATGCATATCTCTCAAGGCTAGGAGGAATGGGGTTTTATTTCCAGGCTATTCACCGTTACAGTTTTTAGATAGTAAATATCATTAAGTGTAATCTACGTGGACTTTAGCAAAGCACTCGACAAAATTCCGTGTGACAGGTTTTTACCAAACATAGAGAGCTGATACCTGCTTAAGTGCATCAAAGATTTTCTTATTGGTTGCCGAGAAAGTACTCTTTAACTAACCTGTTTGAAACAAGTAATTAGTGGATTACCACAGGGCTCTGTACTAGGTCATATTTTGTTGATCTTTTATGTCGATGAACTTCCGTATATCACCGTATCTTTAATGCCACTTCCTTCTGATAACATCAAAACACAGCGACGTAGCACCAGATGAAGATGTAAGAATAGTCTAGACTAACTTCTACGTATTGTTAAAGTGTTCTGGGAGTGAACTGTTTATTTATTTGAACACAAATATTGGTACAAAGGGTCACCGAATACATATGCACCACACAAGTCACTTGACTTGTGCATGTGCTGTGATGCTGCCCGGGTGCCCAGACAGGAGCAGGTGGTTTTCTTGGTGCCACACCCTGAGCCTTCGACGTAAAGGTCTAATCCACAAGGCAGTGGAGCGACGTGAGGAGATACGGTCCCATGGTGGCCAACATTTGGTCCATACGCCACATGTTCCTTCAGGATCCCGAAGCGCACGTACACCATTGGTTTGAAAACAGGGTTTTCCAGCTCTTTTAGGTGGATCCTCCATATCCACTAACCCAGTTTTTCGTCCTCTCAATTTCGTAAACAACAATAGTGCAGCGAGAAGGCAGTGAGTAAGACCTACCTGTCATTGGCTGTATACACGTGGTCATATGAAAGCATTTCGAGAGGGGGAGCAGACTCCTCACCCTCGACCGTAACAGGGAGACAGTGAACACCTATCGATGCAAGTGTTTCAGTGTGAATCGGACACAAACAGCATTAACTAAAAAGTTGGCGATCCATCCTTAGGGTTTCTCTTAACTTACAATGACTTAAAAACTACAGTAAGTCAAAACTGCGACTCACTGTTCAGTTTTAGCTAAAGGTTTTAGAACAGTAAAGGTGGTACAGCTAACTCTCACGAGAATAGGAAGCGAAATCTCGAACATCATTTACACACTACCGATAGAATGCGACCTAAAAAGTGGATAAGCATTGTTTGGGAGAAAATCTGGATCTCTTGGGAGAAATACAAGAAGACCGATACCAGTGAAGTTTTGGGAGATGGTTTGCATAACTCATAACGAGCTCGAGATGACAGGGTTTCTTACGATTTCCCACCACAGATAAGAAAGAGATATAACTGGGATGCGTAGAATATTAAGAAATGGTATTGAAGTTGTAACTCGTCGGTTTCTTCTGACTACGTTAGAATGACTCACCGGACATAGCAGGCGAGTTCGTAAGCCAAGAACAGAATCTTAGGAGCACATAGGTTTCTGGATAGATTAGTCAACTCATATAGACCTCTACCGAGTGTAATTTTCCTTAGCTAACCTATTATATAGACTAGGCAAACACGAAAATATGCCGGAAGGTGATAGACAAAGGCACCTGGGTTTTGATCCCAAAGCACAAGTCAGGATATTCCATTTTAAAATAATTTACGTCGCAAAACACTGCGCTTACCGTCAGTAGAACTATCCCAATAGCAAGAACTTGCAGTATGTAGTCCAGCTCCACTTTTCTGCATGATTACACAGGTGACTGAAAAAGGTTGAAACATAATTTCATCAGACATACCGATGTACTTAAAAGGCTTTCCAAGTTTAGTCAACTGACTGAGGCATTGTTCAATCACGGATGAAGTCCACTGTTGTACCTTACTGTGTGAATAGGAACTAGAACCAATGATGCTTTCAATACTCTAAAGATTTGTTGAAAATTTGAGTTATGAAACCTTTCGCACCTCTTTAACTATGTTTTTTACTTCATCTGAGACAAAGGTTGTCTAATAATTAAAAGTTACGGTGATACAAAGAATTACCTCCTCAGATGTTTGCAAATCATCCATTATGCATTGAAATCAAACTTCACGGTAGTAGTTAAGGGCAGGGCTTAGTGACCCAAGTTAGCAAAATGGACACAGTTAAACAAGAAAAGAAACTTGAGAATTGGATTCGGCACGAGAGGTTAACTCGTCTGTTTTTCAAAAGAGAAGCATGACAAGTATTCACTGAAAGCTTTTTGTGTAGCGGCCATATTTTGTTGAGATATGAGGAAGTTGGTCAATAACCTCTTCGTATTCAGAGGCGATAATTAGATGTTTAATTAATTTATGTTGACCCCATTAATTTTACTGAACACATCATAGCTGAAGGCGCATCAAATCGTGACTGGGTTTGCTGTGCTACTAGTCCTTTGGAATTACTAGCCATTCTAGATTAAATACTTCTCAACATATATACATGTTCACATTTCTTAGCATGTTCCAAAGAACTTGAGACTGAGAAGCAAATGCTCTTACCGGTGCTTTAGCCTGAAATTTACTTGAGAACGAGGGCATCACTGACATTCCTATGGTTTTCAAAATGGTTAACAGACAAGGAATTACTGCGTCTCTTCGGATTGCTGAAGCAACAGTGATGAAAGACTCAAACCTGGCTTAAGTATCCAAAACGATACAGTTATGAACCTACTATTAGCCTGATAATTACATTTTTTTGAAGATGCCACAAGTATTAGGAGTTTGACAACGCTTTAACCAGTAACACCTAATATGAAGCGTACCTACCAAGTGAAATCAAAAGACAGAAGCGAGGAGGTTCGAAAATATATTTGATAGGCCATCAATATATCGAGGATCGTCTGATCTAATCTGGCTAGCGATTGCAGGGGTTGTTGAGCGCGGCGTTCCCACTCGTGATCTGGTGCGGATGCATGACCGAGCGCATTCAGCTAGGTGAGTCCATTAAAAGTAATGTGGTCAGCATCCAATGTCGAAGACTTACAGAGCTATTTATTTTGGGAATTTATTTACCGCTACATTGTCATTAATTTTCTACTGTTTACTTGTTATGTAGTCTTCCCTTGCCGAATTCTTATTTCACGTACATTGAAACCACTCATCCTGAACATATATATATATATATATATATATATATATAGTTATTATTGATAGCCTTTGTCATTACAACCTTTTTCATTCATCTATGTTAATTGTTTCACACTATATCTTACCTCAGTGCTAACTTTCAAGATATATTTGGTTGTAAGCAGATGATGAGAAACCAGGAAATGTAATGAATTAACATAATTTCGTATCCATGTTTGTTCTGGCTTCTGAACACATCGATAACCTTACAAATATTGTCTTCAAACCTAATAAATCCTGACTCTTGATTTGGCTGCATTTAGGTGCTATGAACAGAAACACTACCAAACCTTGAATATCTGTAGCGTGTTTACACTATTCGGTTTGTCAGAGAAAACGCCAGGGGTGAGCGATCATACTGCATTTTTTTGAATATCCTCTCAAATGGCCAGTTTCATATAAAATAAGGGGACATATTAAAATTAAAATAATTATTCAGTATACAGTTAGATACTCTAAGGTTTTGAAAATGAGTTGATACATCTGAACGTGCTCTGGTAAGATAAATCAGGAACGTTTGTCACCATATTCATTCTTCCTCATGGAGTTGGTTAAAACGTATATAGAAATGCTTCATATTTGAAATAAAAACACTTCCTGTGATGTAAAAAACATGCTGGAAACCTCTCGAAAGCATTTTCCTGGACAGTCTTGTCATTTACTTATTCCATTTCCCTGTCTTGTAATCTAAGCTTTATATGTGTTTCTTATAACTACACCTTATGTTCTTCTCTCTCCCTTGTCTGGGCTTTTGTTACTTGACATCGGTTAAAGATTTACATTTTATAAGCTAATTTTACTACTGCCGGACCACTAAAATTAAGATCATGTTTTACTAAACTCAGGGTTGTGGCGTGGTTCAATGTATAGCTGTCAACGTTTGGTTGTCTCCTTGGAAATATTACTGGTATCCTTGCTGATAGATATTTGATACCATCTTGTTGGAAAGTTTTTTATCGATTCTTAGGCATCGAACTTTTATTTATTAAGTTAATAGTTGAATTCGTGAGTCTATTGAAGCTAGACCACCATGGAAAACCTGGGGGCACTGGACGACCGTTTCGTTCCAGTATGGGACTCTTCAGCAGCATGCGTCCACGATCCCGCCATTCCTTTAGCTGTTTAGCACGTTATTTTGTGCCAATGAAGCCGTTAACTGTATCGCACAGGCTATACCGTTCGAGATATTTCATACTTCTGAAATAATTTAGATTCTTAAGTTTGAACCGTGTAAGTTGGCACGGAGTTTGTATTCCAATATAATTCTATCGAGTCTCTCAAAAACGATTCGTAGTTTAGACAGATGAACGTAGTTTGACCTAATGGAATAAACTTTTTTTTCCTAAATACTATGTTCTGACCAAATACAGGAATTTTTGTGGTTACACTCCCTAAATCCTATATTTTAAAATATGCCCGAAAATACATCAGGTTCTTGTCACTTGACTTCGCTTACGAAAAGCCTTGAGAACAACTGGTGATATTCGGAGTCTTTGTTCCTTGTTCATCTTACAGTTACACATTACTTCAACTCGTAAATCCTTGTGATCAACAAATTCAAATGAGCATGTTTCGTTCACTGTGTAGTTATGTGGAATAATGGTCTTCTTAGATATTAATACATTTATATTCGCTACTATAATAATAAAACTGACTTTTCCGATTTCGAGTGAACATGGTGAGCTGGGTATCTGATTAACAATCCAATCCTGCTAAAAGAACACCATCCAGAATAAACAAATTAAACCATTTAAATTGTGCTCTCTGAGTTTAAGGATCCTCGTTCAGGAGAATAAGGCCACCCCATGATTAAAGCCGAGGTTCTTCGGAAGTCACGAAATCACAATGAATGTCTTCCAATGTTATGCACCCACCAACTATACTCATAAGGATGATGAAGATCATTTTCATGGGAGTCTGGAGTCGATCATAGTGGAGTGCGCAGGAAACAACATTACAAAGGTTCAATATAGCCTTCCTTCGAGATACTAACAAATTCAACGAATTCAGGATAACTCTCAACAACAGGTTTAAAGCCTTACAAGATCTACCAAAAGAAGAAGAAAGTACAATGGAGAACGACTGAGAATCGACCAATTTAGCACTAAATTGCATGCGATATCAGATGTTGGCACTCAAGAGGTACCACCGATACCCTGTGCGGGATTCAAGAAAGAATGAACAAAAAGACAACAATTAGTAACAACCGAAGGAGAGCAAATAAAACCAAAGGCACAGGCCGAATACACGGAAGCAAATAATCCAGTGAAGTGGAGGAGTAGAGCTGACAAGCAGAAATATGCGGAAGATCAAGCAATGATGGCGGAAAAATCTGCAAGAGAAGGAAATCTGAGAAATCTATTTGGTACAACGACTAAACAGGCGGGAAATACAACAAACTGAAGCGACCAGTCCAAAACAAACAGAGCAAGTCAATCATTGAGACTCAAGAACAAGGGAACAGATGTGTCAAACAGTTAGAGTAACTTTTGAACAGACAAGTTCAACTGATCCCACTGGATAGCGGAGCAGCACCTACAGACCTTCCTATAGATGTCACTCCAACAACGATCGAAGAAATCAGGATGACCTTCAGGGGAATCAAACGTTGGAAAGTAGTGAGAGTCGACAATATACCATCTAAAGCAATGAAATCAGACAGAGGTAACTGTGAATATGTTCCCTGTTCTTCTGAGGAAGATCTTGGCGGAAGAACCAGTGCCTTTGACAGACTGGAATGAAGGACACCTTTTCAAGATCCCAAAGAAAGGCAATTCGGGCAAATGTGAAAACTACAGAGGAATCATACTACCATCGTTACAGGAAAAAATTTTGAACAGCGTTGCTTAATCGGTTTGAAGATTGAATAGACACCCAGTTTCGGGATCAACAGACCGGATTCCTTAAGAACCGATCGTGCACAGACAGAATCGCGACAATACGGATCATCACTGAGTAATAAATTTAATCGAGCTCGTCACTATACATCAGATTCCTTCACCATGTGAAGACATTCGTTAGTGTAGATAGGAGAATCTGATGAAACCTTCTTCGACAGTATGGAGTGAGAAGTTAAAAAAATCTCATGAAGATGTGAAGGCATAGATTACCAAAGCTGGGGCAACATTTCTATAGTTGAAGGACATATAGAAATTACAGTTACTGTCAGCCAACGTCAAAGTCAGAATCTTTAGTACGAACGGAGCTGAAACTTGGAGAACTACTAAAACCATCATCAAAATGGTACAAGTACTTATAAATAGTTGTCTACGCAAGATACTCAACATTCATTGGCCGGATACCATCAGCAACAGCCCCCTGTGGGAGAGAACCAACCAGCCTCCAGCTCAATAAGAAATTAGGAAAAGACGATGGAAAGGGATAGGACAAACATTACACAAATCAGCAAACTGCATCACGAGGCAAGCCCTAACATGGAATCCTGAAGGGAAACGGTAGACAGGAAGGCCAAAGAACACATTACGTCGGGAAATAGAAGCAGATATGAAAAGGATGAATAACAGGTGGAAAGAGCTGGAAAGAATTTCCCAGGACAGGGTTGGATGGAGAATGCCCGTTGGTATGTAAGTCACGAGGTTGATGTTAAAATAATTCGAACAATAACGCACAATTTACTGACCTAATAGGTCCAAATAGCCACTGGTTTGTTTGAAGGGTGTGAAGGTATTTGTGGCGGTTTGAGGTGCTAGCAAACCAAGCTAACGAGTCCAAAGTAGAACGAAATCGACAACTTGAATTCCAGTATCAACCACAATACAACTATATTAAAACTTGTGACTAGATGATTTCAATGAGGCAGTTTGTTCAGGACAGAAAAATAGCATCAGAGTATAATCGATTTCATTGTTGAATAAAAACAAAGGTAAGTAACATCCCCTTACTTGATAGGAATATAATATTAAATTTTTGAATAAAATCACTCTATACTTAAACAAAATTCTAAATTTCTTAGATTCAAAGATTAGCATTGAACTGATTTTATGTCAGTAATTGAATATATTAGTATATCAATACTGATACTCAAGATGAGGTGTTTTTTCGGTTTTGAACCATTTAGAATCCTATAAAAACAAAGATGTTTACTTTTGAATTAAACCACTTTAAATAACATTGTAACAGTTTAATGTAATAACCAGTTAATTAGCTGTTTTCTTTTGATATAAATTTTTATTTATTTATTATTATGAAAGGTTATTTTTCATGATTAGGAGTGTTTTGTATTTTGTTTTATATTTACAAATAGTTCACATTACAAATTGAGAATCTGGGCGTAACTTTTGTTATATCAGTATTTTTATTTACAAATTAACACCTTTTTTAACAGACCCTTTATGATGAGTTTGTTTGCATTCATCATACTTCAGTGCTTACTAATTACAAAGATGGTTGACATTTTTGAGATTCGTTTGGATTTAGTTTTGGTTTCTGCATTATCAGTTTTTATAATAATAATAATAATTAAGTTTCAAGGTTTATTCTGTGTGATATTTAGATTTGATAAAAAGATGAGAATACACTCACACTTGGCATACACATCCATTATTTTGCTAGGTTCGAAAAGATCTGATGATAACATTAATTTAAGTCTCATATGAGAAAGCATGATAAACTGGTTTTCAACAAACTAAACGAATCTATGTTTACCAACACTATCCGAATTTCGTTGAAACCACAAACGGACTAGAGTTAGGCAACCATTGAAAACCTGTAAATACTGGATAGACATTTCCTTCGATTGCTAAACGTCTCAGCAGTGCTCGCCTTGCACTTGGAAAACGAGAATCAATCAGTTGAATGATAGTAGATGCACACTACCGAGGAGTCCCGTACACAAACGAAACGCCCTTTCATTGTTTGCATGTTATCAATGGCTGTTAAGATTTGATCGATTTGTAATTTAAATGAAATTCAACAACCGCCAAAACCTTATACTGACACCTGAAACCCTATCACACTTGATGTTGGAAGATTATATTTATGAACTAGGTTGTTGTATGTTAGTGGAAGACTGACTGACTCCTAAGAATTATGTAAAGTTCAGCAAAATATTTATCCCTTCAAATTAAACTGTATAAAACCTTAAAATCATTGTAATTCACCCAAAGCACTTAACTATGAATGATATTAGGTTACACTGTAAACCAGAACAAAAGACCAGACTCAACTAGAATAGAAATCCTTACATATACCTTGAGGTAAACTGACCATAGCTGATCGAAATCAATCGTAATATAGAGACTAACGATTTAAAGTTAAATATTTAGATTTTGCTAATTAATAGATGAGTTTATAGCTAATAATGACATAAATTAAGAAAATATAACTAATTAATTAATTTAGAAATAATCGAAAACCGCCTACGTAACTAATTTTTTGAAATCGGGCGTTTCGCTTAATTTTTTGAAGTCAATGAATACAGGTACTATCATTTGTACTTTAAGACAACTAGATTAATTATTTGCCCAGAATATAGAGAGTGACAATAAAAACGCAACAAAACTAGTTAGTTTTCTAGGTTTGAAATTATTGTACGAATTCTCATTATTTTATTTGTGAGTTATCAAACTTAATATCAACAATTTTAAGGATTCAACCCCATAAAAAAATGAAAAAATGAAATTTATTTCCATCGTACAAGCCATTGATTATTTGAATGCAGTTGAATGGTGGATAATGTTCTAGGCGTTTGACAGTGAGTTGAGGTTCAACAATAAACATCAATAATGTAATCCAGGTAAGTCTATCTAATAAGTACCATGTAGAATCTAACATGAATTCTATCTTCTATTACTAATCTCAATCCACCTAAACTTAAGAATTCTCACTAATACTTTGTTAATCTTAAAAAATTCATTCTTAATTGTTGTAAAAGGAAAAATACTATAAGGTAAAAAGAGGTCAATTAGTTTTGAATTGAAGTCTTTATTACAACTGTAGTTATCATTGTGCAACTTATCCACATATTGATAGATAGTTCCCATTTGAACATTAAAATTAAAACACGAATTTCAGCGAAGGGATCTATTTTCAACGAATTTATTATCAAGCTGTACAATCGTATATCTATATGAAAATTTTGTTTTTGTGAAAGTACTAATTCCGTGTGGAAATGTGAACACAGTTAATAAAAAAAGGGTTATAATACTAGATTACGTAATATGAATAATAACAATAGATTTAGTGAATATAACAAGATGATTAAAATGTTTTTGTTATAATAATTAAAGGTCATAGAGGTGTAAAAATAAATATGGTGATATGATGAGCATCTACGAATAAAACAATGAGAATATAAGACATCAGTAAGGAGGGGAATGCAGTAATAATAATAATAATAATAATAATAATAATAATAATTGGATAATCAAAATGCTTAAGGCCAAGGTAACGATAACGATAAGACGTACTTCTTTTGTACGCATACTACTGGTTTAAGCTCCTGGATGGTAAAAGCTTCGACTATTTTTAAAAGTTGGATACGAAGAAATCTGGATAGATTTGAACGAATCATATAAACAACCTTAAATTCATTTTTTGGATCTGTGGAATGGTTACAGTCGACTAGGTGTTCAAGTATAGAACTCCTAACTGCTTTCCTTTCCCCCTTATAGAACCAAGCAGGAATATACTAATATACTAATATTTGTTTGTACTAGGATTTCAAAGTGAAAGTCTGTAATTAAACTCATAAATTTAAGTAGAAAAGGTATATTGAACGTCCGTAAACATTTCTTTTTTCTCATTGCTCTTCACTCATTGATAGATCGAAATGAAAGTGAGTGATTCTGAAAAATATTTAACTACATACAGCTAGAATACATTTTTAACATATAAAATAATTGTATAAATGTATTTATTCCCATTATGGCTGTACTTTCATCTGACATCATTTTATGAAACTTAATTTATTTGGAAGATTCCACTTTATTTACAGATCTGAAAAACAAAAAAAAATATACCAATTTTCATTAAGTTACTTAATTTATTTAAAGTTGCTTAAACAATACAATTCAATAATTATTATCAGAATGAGGTTTTGTGGATTTTTAATAGTTGAATTCATGGGCCTAATATGGGACTCCTCAGCAGTGCGCATTCACGATCCTGCCCACCGCGAGTTTAGAACCCAGGGTCTATCGGTCTCGCGCGTGAACGCTTAATCTCTAGACCACTGAGCCAATATCCAACGGTGTTAAGTTTGCATTCAGAGTTTCAGCTTGAACTGTTCAATAACTAAAGTCTATTCCAAGCACATGTTTTGGGTTCCGATTTCACTTTATCTTATTCACATGACTGTGTTGATAATTCTTGTAAGAGAACCTATCCATTGTTATTGCTAGTGTTTGAAAAAAAGCAAAAACAATAAAAATACATATTTATCTAGGCAGAGGCATATATCTCTTTTTACTTTTTAAAAAATAGAAAAACAGCTTGGAATCGCAAACATATTAAGTTAAAAGTTATGAAGTATTTTGTATTGTTAACTTGGTGAATGACTATGTATTGACAATTTGAAAGTGAATACGACCTTGTACAATGTATACGTTTTAATAAGATCCGTATTAAATACGTGATATTTTACACGAAAAAATATATTTGCAATATTTCATTGATAATTTACTTCTTATTATACTGAATAGTAAAAGCCCCGCCAAAACACTCCACTCGACGTCGCCTCCCCGCATCAGGCTGCCTCAACTAGCACCTCAACTCCAGGCCTTCAACGGTGTTCGGGGAACAGCACACTTTCCCTCCTCCTGGTTGGCAGCGTCACCAAATGTAGTGAACAAGAACACAAGTGGGGACAATCGAATGTATTTGAACACAAAATTACGGAAAGTCTTAGTAAAATCTGAGAACCATACAGTAAATACTCCATTTGCAAAATGTTCATTAATTGTCTCAAACTTCATTGTTCCTGCATTTTTATAACAAGTGCTTTCTGTTCCCATTCTTTCCTCATCGACCTTCTGCTGCTAGACATTCTATTCCTGACTAGCGTAATATGTTGTGACTTTAAGCCCGGCTAGTTATCACGCGGTTTATTCGCCAATCGAAATATGACTTGTATAATCTTGTACTGTGCTAAACCGATGACGTTCGAACGATCTGAGCAACCTAGCGTCCGTTTTGGTCTTTTGTTCGCTTAGCCCGTCCAGTTGAGTTCAAGGGGTCAATAACAACTTTCACTATGTGAATCATTTATTCCAAACATACTTGGTTTATATAACAGCCAAACAGACCATCGTAAAATAGGAAATAACATTTATACAAAATCAATCCAAAAAGTGGCTGTGAACGTGGGAGACTGTAATTAATAAACTGAATATAATTTAAGAACACTAAATCGTATCATAGTAGTCTATAGGTCAAAATGAAGCTTATAATAAGAGGAATTCAGATATACACAATTTAGTTAGTGAACATTTATACAATAAGAAAAAAATATAATATTAACGCATTAATGGTTCTCAGAAGTTACCCGTAGTTTAATCTTCACTAGAATATAACACTACATACTACTTATATTGATAAAAGTAACACGCACCACAGTAGTAATGAGCATTATTCCGTCATGACTGATAAAAATACTTTATTCAATAATAATAAATATTATCATTGAATTAATCTTATCAGTATATATACATATATATTGAACGAGACATATTTCTATTAGTAATGTCTATTTATGATAAAGAATTTGTCAATACACCAGTAATTTGTTAATTTTCAAATCATAATTAAATAACAATATAAATACATCTAATATTAGAAGGGGTTTTGTGGAGATTGTAGTAGTTTCAGCAGTTGAGATCATAAGTCAACTGAAGCTAGACCACCATGGAAAACCTGGAAGCACTGGACAGCCGTTGGACATTAACACCGTTGGATGCCGGCTCAGTAGTCTAGTTGGTTAAGCGCCTGGCGCAAGACAGATAGGTCCTGGGTTTGAATTCCACAAGGCAGGGTCGTGAATACGCACTGCTGAGGAGTCCCACAATAGGACGAAATGGCCGTCCAGTGCTTCCAAGTTTTCCATGTTGGTCTAGCTTCAATTGACTCATGATCTCAACATCCAATATTGTTTATATGGATTAATCTCTTTTTGACATTTTAATCTTTTTATTTTTACACTTGAAAAAACAAAAAAAGAAAAAGAAAACAGTATCATCTGTTACAGTCAATAGATAAATACAACTATTAGATGGAATTATATTCGACTCAAAAATTTTAATGTATAATTTAGAGTTTACATTTTACATTTAATGCAATAATTTAATTCATAATCCATTATGTTTACAATTTTTACGATTTTGGTTATCACATTTATTGATTATTACTTCATCAATGAGTTTTTTTTTCTTACCAATAACGTTTTATGACAATTGATGACTTCATTTTCAGTAGACTGTTATTTCTTACTTGCTTAAATAACATTCCTAGAAGACATTCAGTCAATTGAAGGGATTTATATCATTTCTATCATATTCTTTGTTGAAAATAATATGGAACACAAAGAATGAATCCTATTTACTGGTTTTAAAAATATGTAGTGCATTATATCGTAAATGACAAGTATGTCAGATCTTTGATTATAATAATATTAATAATCTGTGATTTTAGGTTAGTTGCTGGTGATGATAAGCCATGAAATAGAATATATTCGTTTCATACTGAAAAACTTGGTCTTGTTCTTCAAATGTTTTATAATATCCAACTTTAAGGTGGCCATAAACTCACATTAACTGGATAATTACTGAAGATCAGAAGGTATTAAGTTGTTGTTTTGCGTAGGTTTACAATATCTGAGCAATGATTATCTTTGATTGTAATCAAGAGAATACTTCATTGTATTTCTAAATACCACTATCTTGATTAACCAAAGGATAAAACAAAACAATAAGAAGCTCAGTTTTGTTACATTTAATCGATGCCAGTCATCACATTTATACGAACTTGACCTTTACTCCTAGAATCCGCCTTTAAAGTACTACAGAAGGTATATTTACACATCAGTTAACCTAATCTTTGTGTGCAGACAAAATTTGTACAGTCAATGACTTTAGAATATTCTTCTACTTATTACCTCTTACTTTTCTCACAGTTTCACACTTTTACTTAATTTTAGTTTCGATATTTTATTCTTGCGTAAACTATTCACCTTAATAATTTAAATACCGAATTATCTTTACACTCGTTCTACTAATTACATATTATTAACTTTATAAACAACATCAAACGTTTTTTTGCCGATTTACTTGTCTAACTCTCAATTTTACATAATGAACTATTATCCCTAGACGATTACGTAATTTCACCTTTAGATTTATATTTGAATCCACTAACATTACTAATGATTACTATTGAAGTATATTATGAAATTGACTAACCATCATTTATTTGATAATAACTTTATTCTTCACATGACAAGGAACTAACTTTAAAAGAAATGAAATACTTTACCACTGATTGAAATCATGAGTCAATTGAAGCGAGACCAACATGGAAAACGTGGAAGCACTAGACGGCCGTTTCGTCCTAGTGTGTGACTCCTCAGCAGTGCGCATCCACGACCCCGCACCCCGCGAGATTCCAACCCAGGATCTATAAGTCCCGCGCCAGGCGCTTAACCTCTAGCCCACTGAGCCAACGTCCAACGGTGTTTATGTCTAACTTCAACCAATCCATGAAGTCGCGCCACCGTACACCATTGTCTTCAGTGAGTTGATATCTCACAACTCATGATTTCAATCAGTGAAATTTCTAAAAAATCTCCACAAAACCCCTTCTGAAAATACTTTATCACCCAACTTATATTTTTGTTTTAATATTTGAGTGGAATAATTTAAAATAATTTTTAAAAAAAGTTTTAGCATTTTTGTGATATCAGTATTGCAAATTGAGAAAAAAAGGGTAGTTTATAAAATAGCAAATATCGCACTTTTTATAGGAATATTAGTTGAAACTGTAATGAACAGAACACCAGTGGAGACAATCGAATGTATTTGACACAAACTTACAAGATTTGTTAATAAAATCTAATAATCAAATAGTAAATACGTAATTTGCAAAATGTCCATCAATTGTCTCATAATGACTCAGGCTTCATTGTTCTTGAATTTCCATACAAATTGCATTCTGTTTCGACTTCTTCTGTTCGATCCTCTTGTCTCTCTGCTGTCAGACATTCTGTTCCTGACTAACATCATCTACTACTTATGTCAGTATAAGTAGCACACACCACAAAACTACTGATTTATCTATACGGAACTTATTTTGTAAAAGGAAGCACATCAATCAATTAGAACAAGAAATGAATTTAATCTTAAAATAGTAAAACAGTTAAATATTTAAATGGTCTATTTTTTTGTTTTTTTAGATTCTCTTCCAATGTTACGAAACCGATATTAAAAAATAATATAGATCACTGTAGGAATGTTTGGTACATACTAGTAAAGATCAATTAGTGAAAATGTCATATAAAGGTGAGGTATTTCTAATCTGGTTTACAAAACAAAGTAAAACAAAAAAGAATGAAAAGAACTCTATTTCATTTGAAGCTAAGGGATAGTTTTATTGATTGTAGTAATGTTTTCATGTATATCATTTTGGCGAGACTCTAATTTATGGACGAGCCAATTAGAGGCGTTTTAGAGATTTCATGGTTACGGCGCCAACTTCAGTGTTTAATGCTAACTTACGATCGGTTTACAGGGAATTTTGTACAAAACGTGATAATTGAGTGGCTATAACAAATAAAAAGTTGAGACTATAATTTGTGGACGAATCAATCAGGTGTAAGATAATAGATCTCGGATTTTAACGCGAAAGTCTTTCATCCATTTGGCTAGATACATTTCTGGCATTATAGGTGATTTCAGTTCGTAATGAAAACCCTATATATAATCACTAAATAAGGCAAATTACGACAATTATTGCGAACTGGATAATAAAAGCACCAGTAACACTGACTGCAGCCAGGTACGACAATATATGCGGATGATTGGAGAGCTTACAGACTCTTACATAGGCTTGGTTATGTGCATCGTGTCGTTATCCACAGGTGGCATTTTGCGTATTCAACAACCGGAATGCACACAAACAATATTGAAGCTATGTAGTCGAGACTGAAAGAGTTTTTGAGACTTTATCATGGCTCCAGAGGTCGACTATTCTGTAGCCATATGGATGATTTCCTCTACTACATGCATTACGATTTTAGAACCTGTGAACCTCTTTCTAACCTTGACAAGCTTTTGAACCACTTATAAGAAGTGTGTCCACTTTATTTCTTTGGTTTTGTATAGTATATTTTTACTCTATTCTGACTGTTTGCTGATTGGCTAATAGTTCTCAAGGTAACTTAAGATTTGTTCAAAGGTGGTTCATAAATTAGAGTCTCGTCATTTTATTTATCAACTTCTAGTTTGACATTATAGATGAAACTTATATTTGAAATAATCTCCGTGGTTGGAATTTAAATAATTCCAACGTTTTGTCCAGGTAACTGGTCTGAACGTCTTCAGGGTATTACCCTGAATTTCAATCGCTGAGATTATTTCAAGTATAATATTAACATATAATGACTTCTTTATATTCGGCGCCCAATTTCTGTCAAACTATTCATTCTAATCTTGATGGATATTCGTATAAATTCTAGTTAAACAGTTTAAAAATATTTTTTCTTTTCTTACAGAATTAGCAATGAATTTAATTCATTATATACTTTTCACATATGTCCAACAGGATAAATCAATGAATGTATGAATTAATGAATAGTATGAAGATAAAGTAAAATGATTAAACTTAGTGAAAATTAAAGTGTAGTAAATTTATAAGTCGTTCAAAGTAGAATGAAACTGATATTTATGCATAATTTTTTTAAAAAAATCCTCATTTTTTGAAGACATTGTCTTCAGTGAGTTGAACGATTCAATCGTAAATGTATTCATTGTGTTTAGCGAATTGAGCGGTTAAACATTCTATAAGAAATGTGTCAATAAATAAAATATTGTGATAGAAGAAGCGAAATGTTATGTTATATGCATTCGTGGAATTGAACAAAAGAGTTAAAATATAAACACAGTTAATATTTTATTAAGAATTTTAAAGTCTATTAAAAGGTTTTCCAGGGTGGTCTAGCTTAAATCGACTCATAAATCTAACCATTAAATTACTAAAATTTCCACAAACTCTCACTCTGATCATAATTATCATGCGCTCACTAGTGACTGGCTTCAACATGTGTTTCCCGGAGTTGTAGTGAGTAAACGTGTCCAATAGAATCAAACCATGTCTGTTGTGAGGCAGTTACACACTGAAGACAATAGTGGACAGTTGCGCAATCTTGTGGATTGGTTGAAGTTCGAAATTAACACCGTTATATGTCAATTAATGGTCTAGAGGTTAAGCATTTGCGAGCGAGGTCGAAGGTCCCGAGTTCGAGTCCCATGTGCCGAATCGTGGATGCACACTGCTACAGAGTCCCGTACTAGGACGAGACGGACGTCCAATGCCTCCAGGTTTTTCATGGTGGTCTAGCATTAATCGATTAATGAATCCAACCATTAAATTACAACAATTTCCACAAACAATTCCACAGACACTTAACTATTTAATTAATGTGTGGTATGTACTACTTATATTGACAAAAGTAGTAGATGCTGTTAGTCAGGAACAGAATGTCTGGCAGCAGAGGGACAAGAGGATCGAACAGAAGAAGTCGAAACAGAATGCAATTTGTATGAAAATGCAAGAACAATGAAGTATGAGTAATTTTGAGACAATTGATGGACATTTTGCAAATTACGTATTTACTATTTGATTATTAGATTTTATTAACAAATCCTGTAATTTTGTGTTAAATACATCCGATTGTCCTCACTGGTTTTCGTGTTCTCTACAAATGGACCTAAAAATAATGGATAAATCTACTCTGTTTAATACAAGCCAAATTCCTCTGAATTTTACACAGTATCATTACATAATTAAATAAATAATTCTACAGAAAAAAAGAACTAAAATACTTAGAGCATAAATTATACACTCGAATGTTGTCAAACGAGTACCAAATCAACTAATTCCTCAATGAATGGATATGATAGTTGATTTCGGTGCTCTTTTGTAGTTTAAAGTAATCAAGGTCATATGATCGATTAACTGCTCATTGATTGGTTGAAAAGATTTAATATTATTTATACACAAAAAGACTATTGGTTCAATTTGTAAATGTGTATGTGAACATTTATTTGTTTTTAGCTTTCTCGTTCACTGATTGGCTATTATAAATTAAAGGGCAAGTTCATCAATTTAAAAATTTGAATATAAATAAAAAATTATATTTTTAAATATGGTTTTTAACAGTTTGTGGATATAATTTGTTATAATTCAGGGTTCACCATTACTACTGCTACAACAACAACAACAACAACAACTGTTATCTGATAACCGTTTATTATATCTACTACACTGCTACATAATTAAATAACTTCTAAAAGTGTCTCTATTATCTGGAAATTTACTCCAATCGTATAACAATCCAATTAACAACCAGATGATCACAAGCAATCAAAAGCGTTAGAATATCCATTCAGTAGTAAACTCATATACAGTACAGAATAAATATTACCTAAAGCTTTCATTATTATTTCGGTGTGAATTACTAAATAAATTAACTGTTGATAATAACTATATGGAAGATCCAAGTAAATCATTCAAATCAGAAGATAATTTGGGCAATCTCGCTTCATGGAGTACAATAACACAAACAACATCACAAACAATAACAAAACGTGATCGATGGAAAGGAAAAATTGATTTTCTTATAGCATGTATGGGATTTTCTATTGGTTTGGGTAATGTATGGAGATTTCCCTATTTGTGCTATAAAAATGGTGGAGGTAAATTAATAAAATATTTTATAATTATTGTGATAATATGGTTAAGTTTAACACTCATTCAGCTTTTCAGAAATAAAACCACAATAACGGTTGCTAATTGGAATGTTATTAAATTCATAGGTTTTAATTTAAAGGTATAATAACACTGTAAACTAAAAATGCAGTATATTTTTAAATATTTGCAAAATCTGTTATATACAAGTAAATTAAAAGACTGAATGGTTAAGCCCATATGACACTGAAATATATTTCCATATTTTACAAACGTTTCGGTAGTTTTAATTAAATCATTTTGAATATTCCAAAAGATCTTTACCATGTGATGTTTTCTGAATATGAATGTTGTTATTATTCTGTTATTTTTAATTATCACTTCATAATTGAATTAAATAGTTCATTAAAAGTTAGAAAAATAACTGATTATTTATTTTAAAAACAATTCATATAGGGTCCCATAACTTAATTCCTTTGAGTGTTATTCAATCATTACACCTCAGAAATATTATGTACCATGTTATTATATGCTTCATGAACTGTGAGTTTGTCGAATATAGTAGTAAAATAATACCATAATTATTATGGTAATAATAAGAGATGTATACCATATAGAGTTTTATGAAGTCCGTTTGTATGGTAATTTATCAGTTACGAACAGCCAAAGCTGTATTCTCTAACTTTAAATCTTGATTAAAACCCATCTATCAAATCCGTAACGAGTATTATCTGCCTGTAAAAATACATCCCTGAGAATTAGAAAAAATGTGTAGGCTTTTTTCAGTACTTGACCATGACTTAATTGAAAGTATTTCTCATTTTTGGTGTACCGTTTCGGACTAGTACCGTTAAAATTAATTCTGAAGTGCTGAGTACAGTAGAGGTCGGTGCTGAATAAATTAGAATATGAAATCATCTCATAAAGTAACTGAACACTGAAAAATACCCTCTTGTAAGATACCGCGACCCTCGTTAAGATGCATTCAATAACCGTAAACTATAGTTGAGATTACATAATGTGGCTACAAACCAGATAGTGAATTTAAATTCATTCATTATCTTATTACTTTAATTCGTTCTTCACAAAATATATTCTTTTTGTTTTGATTTTTACTACTGTTGATATTATATTCTCTACATTTTAAATGGTCATATAGTTGAGTTCCTTTATCTGTGTACTGATGTAATGTTTAGTGATTTCAACAGACGCCTATTTGTTTTAGATCCTACATTATTTAAGATGAACTAAAATGATCACTGTCTACAAGTAGCATAGTAGTAAATTATACTAAATAATTATGTATTGAATTCGACAAATATTTCCAAATTTACAATGTACTCATTGTATTATGAACATTTTTGTCCACAAATATTTTTTAAAATAATAAATTTAATTAGTCAACGTGTGGTGTGGCTTACTTATATCCACATAAGTAGTATATAACGGTGATTAGACATAGAATGTATTTCAGTAGAAGATCGATAAGGAATAAACGGAACAGAACGCAGTTAGTATGAAAATGCATGGAGAATGAAATTCGAGACAATGGACTGATAATTGTAAAAGGAAAAGTCAAGTTTGGAACGATGGATTGATATTTTGCAAATTAACTATTTACTATATGGTTCTCAGATTTTAGTGAGATGCTCTGTTATTTCGTGTCAAATAAATTCAATCATCCCCACTCGTGTTCTTGTTAATTGTAACTAATTAGAGATTTTTATTGTAATTTTAAAATGTACAAATGAACTGAAGAAAATCTGTATTAATATTAATCTGCATTTGTATCTTATAACTAGACAGCTTTTGTAACTCAATAGATTCAAGCTTTTCAAACTAAAACAAGAAACAAAAACTTGAAAAGAAATACATTTTGAAATAGGTAAAACATATTTATTAGGCATGAATAATGCAAAGAAAGTTTGAATTATTAAGTATATAAATGTAATAAGAGCTCTTAAAAGCTTTAATGTTACAAACATTCTTGTTCATATCACGTTTATGGACTTTTAGATTAGACTAAATGCTTTAGGAACTTAGTGAATCAATCATTCCTTCAATTGGAACATGGTGGATTTTTTATTTATAAAAAATTATATCGTCTTATTCGTGATTTAAGTTAGAAAGTTTACTTGATTTAACATGTGACTTATTAAACTTTAATATAATAAAGACTAAACATTTATCGTCTGTATACAATTGTATTAATAACAGGGAATGCATGGTAGATATAATTTCATCCTGAAGTATCGTACAACATCTTTGAAACATGTTAAGTAAACATTTGTAGACTTTATACTCAACGCCCAAAATACTGTGAAATTATTCGACCAAATTAGGACGAAAGTTCCTTCATATCCATTTTTCCTCTTTCCAAATTTATTTCACTGGATTATACTCCTGGAATAACCTCTTCAAACCCTAATCTTTCCGATTACTGCTTATACTTTGACTATCTCTGTCACTACGGGATTTGAATCGACAATTGTATCTTTGTGCTAATGTGGTATAGCAACTCGAACTGATATACATACGTACAAAGTTCTACGTTGTTACTGACTGGCTGAAGACGAAAGTTGATGTATATTTGTACTGATTCTGTGTAAATTATTCTGAAAAAACATGTGAAATAGTGTTACATACTGTACAGATTTTCCAAAATATATTCAAATCTGATCATTTTGTTACTTTACATAATTTAAAGTAGATTTAGAGTGTACATATGAAGTGTATTGCACTTTTTTTAACACTTTTCTTTTCAGTTAAACATTGATTGTGTGATATTCACACAAGAAATTTCTTAATTGTTGGAAAAAAATAATGTCGTTATGTTTTCTGAAAGCAGAAATTCAAGAAAACACCTCTTATCATGCTGCAGCTTAGATTGCTATAGTGATAATCATTGAACAGAATAAGAAGTTGAACATTTACACTAATTACTGACATCAAACAACTTGTTCACCATAATCATTATTACATACATTGTTAAATAAGTAATAATTGATAGAAGCATATCATCAGTAACTGGACATTTAATCTTTGGTTAAGATTATTCAATAATGTATTAGCATTTACCTAGATGGATGATAATGGGATTCAGGTTGATAAATTTCATAAAATCCTGATGAAAATATTAAAAAAATGAATTATCATGAGAATACTATGGGTCTATGTGAACAAGAGAATATATATGATGATTAATGAGTTGTCTGAATTTCCAAAGATAAATTTAGATAAGGTTTGAAATTTATGAAAAACATTTTGAGTCAGGGTGTATATATTCTGTTTTTAACATCCTTTTAAGTTGATAAAGGAAACTTCAATATATCTGTTGATCTGAGCTAATCTATCAATGTCTTTATCATAGGATGCTCTATTTATGATGCGGTAATTTTAAAGCTTCTTTAAAGATTTCTATGCTTTAGACATTCCTACATTCGTGAAGGAGGGTTATAATCTTACATAATTAATACATGATCAAGTAATATTTATTATGTAAGAAAATCTTTTAAAAAGGTGATTTCGAGATGATAACAAGACAGTCCCAAATTCGTCAGAGTTGGAAGAAAATCTCATTCATAAGTCTTTTTTTCTGAGAAACTGGTTAGTCCATATTCAATTGCAAATCTCACAAAATAATGTATAATTCAAGTAATTTACTTAGAACTTGAAAACGACTATGATATTATGGTGTTATCGTTATACGAATTCCCAGATTTATGCGATAAATTTCATAACAATACAACTGCCCACATCTCTATTGCCAATAAGTTGATGGTGTTTCAGAGAAATAAGATCTTATGATAATATATACAAACTAAAAATACTTCATCGATGAATGAAGTGAAGACATGATTTTCTTTATCAAATAAAACACGTTCACCCTTGTTTTGTTCAAATAAAACTCTTTTAAAACTAACAAAGGATGCATATTAAAGAACTTTTTGAATTTTATTTAGGAGCCTTTCTTCTACCTTACTTCGTCAGTGTGATCGTTGCGGGTGTACCATTATTTCTTCTTGAAGTTGCTTTGGGTCAGTTTATGTCTAAAGGAGCTATTGCAGCCTGGGATATTTGTCCACTTTTTAGAGGTATGTGTGTTTAAAATTTAAGAAGCCGGATATTGATTAGCAATTAAAGAAATATCTTCAATTTATATTAACTGCCCAACTAAATTTCCCTGTTTTTATTTTTACTTCACAGGTATTGGATGTGCTAGCACTATGATAAACTTTTTGGTGAACAGTTATTACACAGTGATTCTGGGTTGGGCATTTCATTTTATTTTCGCTTCATTCAGTAAAGAACTTCCGTGGGCTAAATGTGGACATTCCTGGAATACTAACTCATGTATTGATGCTGTAGTGAGAACAAATTTAAGCAATTCAACATCACTTCTCCGTCAACATATATTTGGAGCTGATCCTGCTTCAGAGTACTGGGAGTGAGTTCGTATACTCCGAAACTCTCTTCATGGGGCTCAGTTAGTCGTTTTGTATTCTACACGACTAAATTACGTGTTTACTCATATGGTGCAGCTAATGATCTAATCAAATGCTGCTTGGTAAGCACTCATCAGGAACTTGTAATAAACGGTTCTCAGTGCTACCATGCTAGCGATCTTATTAGCTTAACGTATTATTTTTATTAGTTACTTCATTCTTATAAACATTAATTCTTATTTTAAAGATTTAGCTAAACATTCTCTACTACTAATCAACTTACTTATAGATTTCACTTGTGAAAGTATACGTTAATATTAAGCAGGTTATATGACATTGAAAAAAATTGTCTAGATTGAATAAAATAAAGATCTCATCAAAATTTCATCAAAAATGTCTGTACAAATATCTTCCGTTAAATAGTGCTTTACACCAAACTTTTAAATACTGACTTCGCTACCCTTCTTACATATTTCAGTAGATCGATTCTACCGCATACGGCAAAACGCTTCAGACGATTTAAAGAAAGTATAAGCAATTAGTATTCTGCTGTAATTCATTAAAATGTGTTTAGTTCAACAGAGATACGATAACTAACAGGTTTAAATTCGAAATGTAAAAATTTCGAAGTTGATAGTCAGTTTTTAGCGCAATGAAGTTGTTTTTATGTAAATGGATCAAGTAAACTTTAAGTTATGAAAACTCCGAGAAATAAAATTTAAGCACCATTTGAACTGTAGTACATTATAAATCTAATTTATTGTTATAAATTAGTGAATTAACCTAGAAATAGGTGTTGGTAGCTATCAAAACCTATTATTATAAAGCTTTTACACTTAAAAAGATGGTTACTGTATTCAACTTTCAGTGTGAGCATCAACACTGAGGCGTAGATACATCTAAGTGTGAAGTCTCAAATAGCAAGAAACGTTAATTGAAATTGTACTTCTATCCATTTACATGATATAAACCTATAAACGTAGAAAATATTCATTTATCCACCTGTAAACTTTACTAACAGAAATTCATAAACTATGTTCTTGTATATTAACATTTGATTTCTTTGAAATTAATCTTTGAAAAAATAGAGTTCTTTATCATTTTCTCTGAAACAATTAAACTTACATATACAGATAAGAAATCATTCATACGTCACTGATTGCTTCCATAAAACACCGTGAATTGGTTTTGCTCACCAAACTTCCGTTCACTATTATATATGAATCCGATTGATATTCAAAGCTCATTATGAGATTCTAATGATTTCTAATATTAACGAATACCTTCTATTTAGTGTATAGAATTAGAAACTAAAATATATATCATAATTAGTTTACTGAGACCATTTTTTTGTTTATCCGATGTTTCAACTTTAGTACGAAATTCATTGAATGTATTGTGATATACGAAAACTATACTCATTATATTGGTCCAAAACAAAAAACAAAAACAAACTTGAACTCAAAATGTAAATAAATTAACAGTAATGTATGATACTAGATAGAGTTTATTGTATGAACGCGTTCCCAATAAATTATTAACAATGAATCATAAATTACTTAAAGTGAATAGAATGAAAAGTTGCCAATATTGTTACGTCATTGTAATTGTATGTAAATAACAATCGTATATAAACAGTTTATTATCTATATGTATGAAATGAAGCTTAGAAATAGTCTTGTTTATGATATCAATATCTGATGATACATTTTCTATTGCATTTCATGGCTATATGCTATATAATTCTAGGACTATATCTTTCAAATGACTTATTTAATAGCTTTAATGAAAACAAAATGTCGAGTTAAAAAACTTGGAGAATGTTAGGTAATAAATAATTCAAAGTCTTGAACCTATGCTCCCTAACCAAAATATTCCTCCTGTATTAACGTAATTGGTAGTCCTCGTGAGGTTTAAACTTTGTTCACTCCATTTCAGAGACGTTAGTGTTAGGCTATTGGAGCTGTAAATAACTCCTTGCATGATTACAATATATCCATTTAGTGATCACTGAATAGTGGTTATTGTCATATTTCTGTAGTCCTTAGTGCTGATGGAAATTCACTGAAATATGGCTACTAATCTAAGTAACTGAACATGACGTAGACTAAATTTTGATGTTAACTGGTTGAAATAATGATGAACTATCTACTTTCAAGTTGAAGTCAACCATGATCTGGAATATAAATAAACGGCTGGGACGGTTAAATCGTATGTGATTATTTTATTAGAGCTAAAGTTGATTGCCTGTTTAAGTGTCCTATCCGAATTCAAGTAATTCTTTGATTTAAATTCAGCAAGAACGACATTGTTCTCAGGATGCGATGAATTCATTGCATCTTGTTACTTGCTCTTCAGCTATGCATTAGTTTGTTTATAGATGAACGACAAACAACGGATTACAATGAATTCATCGTATCCTGCAAATATTGTTATTCTTGCTTTATTTAAATTTGTGAAGGGAACCCGTTACATGAATTCCTTAATTGATATTAATTCGTGAAAAGTCTATGTTATTGTGTCCTAATATTTATTTTTTGAAAATAACCTATGGTTGTATGTAGAGGCTTAACACTTAAACAAATTGTACGTTTGCACATGAACTTATTTTTCATATGACACAAAGAAACTATGAAAATAGGAATTAAGATCTTGAACCGATCATTGTCAGACCACAATTAAAAACCTGAGAACACTAAACGGCCGTTTCGTCCTGGTGATGGACTCCACATTGGTGCACATCCACGACCCCATATGTGGGATTAAAACCTAGGGCCTTCCGTCACGCACCCTAGCGCTTAACCTTTAGTATAATAAGCCGGCATCCAGTATTGTTAATGTCTAAGTCCAACTGATTCACCGTAATACGCGACTTAGTCGTGTAGAGGTTAAGTGTTTGCACTCAAGGCCAAAGGTCCTTGGTTTCGATCCTGAGTGCAGGGTCGTGGATGTGTATTGCTGAGGAGTCCCATACTAGGACGAAACAGCCGTCCAGTGCCTACAGGTTTTATGTGGTGGTCTAACATTGGTTGATTCGTGATATCAAATAAAGCTCAATAGCCTCTACAACTCTATACTGAAAATGGAAATATTCATTGATAATGTTTATTTTAGCTAAAATTAATTTAATCTAACTGAAGTAAACAACTTCTATTAGACATAAATAATCCAAAAAGAGATAAATATTATTCTTTTTATTCTAAAGTTATTTTGCCGATAAACTCTATTGTTTATTTTAGATTTAATAAATAACTTCCAAATGTACTTAAATATATACTAAATACATAATAACAATTAGGTTATTTCAACAGTTGAGGTCATGAGTCAGTTAAATCTAGATCACCATGGAAAACCTGGAAGCACTGGATGGCCGTTTCATTCTATTGTGGTGCATATCCACGATTCCACCTCGCGGGATTCAAACACAAGACATATCAGTCTCGCGCCAGGTGCTTAACCAACTAAACCACTGCGTCGGCATCCGTCGGTGTTAATGTTTAACTTCAACTAATCCACAAAATTGACAGACACATCCACTATCGTCATCAGTTAGTTATTACCTCACAACTGACCCTGTTGAACTCCACTGGTCACTGCTTCTCATTAGAACTCCATGAAATACCTCTTGAAGCCAGTCACTAGTGAGCATATGTTGTGGATGCGCACTGCTGAGGAGTCACACAATAGGACGAAACGGCCATCCAGTGCTTCCAGCTTTTCCATGGCGGTCTAGTATCAATTGACTCATGATCTCAACTATTGAAATTACTACACTCTCCACAAAACCCCCTTCTGATACTAATTAAGTTATTTAATAATTGTTATTTATATCTTTTCATTAATCATAGAAATCGTGTCTTACGAATATCAAATGGTATTGATAATTTAGGAACAATTCAATGGGATTTAGCATTATGCCTTTTATTAGCTTGGACAATAATATTTTTAGCAATATGTAGAGGAATAAAAACATCGGGAAAAGTAAGTTTATAAATTTATTGAAATAATATTATATAGAAATGAAATATGTAGTTAATGTTCTAATATAAACAATTGAGATCATTAGAATAGATTATTACTGATAACAAATTAATCAATGATACATATGAATAATTCTTTTCTTTATTATTAACTTATTACTAGAATGAATAGTAGTATATCAAACATTTAGTTAATAATTAGAAAGAATTATTATTTCAGTAAAAAAAAAATACTATGCCTTAACAATATTTTCAATTAATGTAAGATTATAATGAAAGAATAATTAAATAATCTTTCCTAGTCGGTTTAATCACAGAATAAATGAATTATTAAAACCCATAAAGGTTACGTTTTTACCCTAGATGAATATATTAGTTATAAAGATAAATATATAATATGAAGTGAAGTGATTTTCTATGAACTAAATGTTCTGTTTGCCAATATTTTTTACAAATTAGACATTATAGAATGTTATAGTATGATTGAAACTATAATATATGGAGACAATCAGACAGAATTTAATATTTTACGATTTCTCGGTTCTAATTATGTATTTTTTCTTTCAACAACGTTGTTTGTATCATCTTGAATAGTGTATGAACATTTTTCATTGGTTTAAATTGTTCTCATATGTTTTATATAAATGAGTAAAATTAATTTCGTAGTATGATTTACTCTAAAGTTATTACCAAGTCAGATATTTGTAATTAAGTAGTATAAAAGAGAGAGACTGTTATTCACATAGAACTTTAACAGATTGATTCAAATTAATTGTCATTTTGAAAAAAAGAGATAAATCTAACAAGTTAATAAAAGTAGAAGTCTGATAATTTTGGATACAAATTATAAAGAGTTGATCTTATTAAAAGTATAATTTGGAATCTCATAAATATCTGTTTTATCTACTTTTGGATATGATGTTAATAGGTTTAATGAATAATGAATTCTTGATTGATATAATTTGTCAATGAATTGTGCTTATACACATTCTATATGAACTACAAAGCTGATTGATACATCCTAGGATTTAGTATATCATTAAATAAAATTGTGTTAAAACCGTTTAGAATCGTTGAGTCTGAGCTTAAAATATAAATAATGATAAAAGAAATCAAAGGTAATTTCACCGCTTTCACACAAAAATAATTCGTCATTCATGTTATAGTGTACTAACTAGGATGGTGTTCAATTATTCGTTTGAAATTGTCTATCAGTGTTTTAGTCATAATCGTGCCGATTAAGTTTTCTTTTTTACATGATTTACACAACAGCATGAATAGATGTAATCTTTGTAGATCAACCTTGGCTTATATTCAGTTTAGTTATATAAGCAAAAGTTCAATAGTAAAGGGTGGCTAATTGCTAAAATTTATATTCATTATACTACTTAAATATGTTCACAGTTATTTTCCGAGTTTTCATTCTTGGTTACGCTTTAGTCGTGCTAAAGCTTGTTCATTTTTTCTAGAATAACAGTAAAGTGAGTCATTATGCTAAGCTTCAATGACAATAACTCATTGTATTATTGATAGATGGATATAGTTTAAGAATCGAAAATCAATAAACGCGTACTGTTAATATTACAACAACGGAAAAAATGCATTATTTCAATTACATAAAGATTTATTTGTGTACAAAACTTCTAAGCATATAAATTTGTCGATAGTAAACTAATAGTCAGTATAGAGTTATCCGACGATTAGAAACTGAAGGTTTAAAACTAGCAGATCAAATTGATTTGAACGTTGTAGATGGAAAAAACACATCAGATATAACGCCAAGCATATTGATCAAGATCGATAAACTAATGTAGCATAATTAATAATGATCAAAATAATTGGTTACATAATCAAAATAACAGTGATAAGTAACTGTATAGATACATAAGGTAATTACGACAAAACCAACTTAGTAGGTGTGTATCAATGTAGATAATGTGAAAAGTATAAGATTACGCAACAGATATAACTCCGTAATTTGAATTGTTTACAAAACAACAACGAAAGATACTAAACATTACTTCTGTAGACATAAGTAATATTGAAAACAACTGATGGTTGTCATTTGTACAGTGCAATGTAAAAGTAATTTCTCTTGTTTCTACTTGGTTATTGCATGTTCAAAAATCATATTTTCTACTAGATGTAATTTTACCCATTGTTAATAACCAAAGATTGTTACGTAATGTTAAAGTTAATTTAATTTATAATTTATTTCCGGAAAGATTGATTATATGATAATTATCTTCCTGTTCACTTCGTTTTCATTTTAGATTATGTATATAACTGCAACTACACCATATATATTCATGATTATATTACTTATAAGAACAGCTCAGTTAGAAGGAGCATTAAATGGTATAACGTATTATTTAAAACCAGATTGGGATAAATTAACAGATATGACAGTAAGTAATATTTTTTACATTGAGGATGTACATATGTAAAACTTAATGTTGTAAATTTCCTGTGTTTTTCTTTCATTTCGGTTAACAGACAGAAGGAAATAATGAGTTTTCAAAAGAATGACTTTAATTTTGCTACACAGGAATCGTTAACAGCTGACATATTCCTTATTTCAAAAGCTTACCAAAATGCTTACAATTTAGGGAGAAAAAGGAGAAGTCGTTCTGAGTAAAAATGGATAATAACTAACAGTGAAATCCAGGAAGCGCGTTTCGTCCTATTCGGGACTCGTCAGCTGAAAGTACATATGCCAATAAAGACTGATCAATCATAGCCGTAAACATCAATGAAAAGATTCAATTAAACAATACAAAAATGAATTAAAATCTATTCTGATTTATAACCGGTGCAAATTTTTGATAGTTACAATAAAGTTATAGTTCTTAGTGGCAAATCCAAAATAAACCAAATTCAAAATTTATAAATTATATTCTTTCACTTTCTAATAAAAAGAAATGTCAATTCATTTTTTAAGATATCACATTTTGTTTTGTTATACTTACTGACTCGTTATGGATTACATAATAACATACTCTTATATGCTCTGAGTTATCCAGCACAAAACTTTTATTAAAACGATTTGTAGAATATGCAAGTCTTTTTGGTTTTAATTACTCAAAAGTATATGTTTTACGAACCAATATGTAAATATTAAAATTGCCATTGTATAAATTCATGTAAATATATTTTTCTCTTTTGGAATATAACATGTAACCAGTTATTTAGTTTATGAAAACTAAAGAAGTTAATAGTATTACTAAAGACCTAAAAAAGACATTCCATCATTCGTTTCAAATTTATTTGGATCCATTTAAAAAAAATAATGAACAATAGTTTCAGTACAATTACTTAAACATATTTAGATTAAACTTCGTGTTGACAAGATTTTTCTTTACCAAATTTAAAAAAAATTTTCTTTCTTATTATTTCAATTAAATTGTAATTATATCTGAAAGAAATTAAAACATTTTTAATAGTTGAACTCATGAGTCAATTAAAGTTAAACCATCATGAAAAACATGAAAGTACTAGACGACTGTTTCATCTTAGTATGAGACTCCTCAGAAGTGAGCATTCACGATCCTGCCCAGGACCTATCGATCTTGCACGCGAATGCAATTTTATGGATTGATTGAAATTAGACAATAACATGATTGAATGTTACCTTAGTGATCTAGAGAATAATCTTTCACCAAACGGTCATCTAATACTTCTAGACTTTCCATTATGATCTAGTTTTAATCGACTCATGAATTCAATTACTACAATTTCTACTAAACCTTCTTTATGATCAAACATTTTTGTTCAAAATCATAAAATTATACAATTAATATACTGACATAGTTATTCATATCAGAGTAAATGAAAAAAACAAGTTTTAATAAATATAATCATTAATTAAATATTTAACTATAATAATAAATAATTTAACAATTCATTAATCAATTATGATATTGAACTTTTATAGCAACTCACGTGCAATTGAGTTTGTTCTCATCTAATTCGGTTAAGCGCTTCTGTTAACTTATTTAGCGGACAAAGTCATCCGCACTATAACAATTTATTGTACCTTTATTATTGTTGTGCTTGTTTGAAATTTGTATGCTTGAACATTGCTTACCGCCTACGTATATATTCATTCTGCTAGCTTTATTATTAACTGCTTAATTGATTCGATGATCCATTCATTTCCCTATATATATATATATATATACATGTACATTTACACTCTGCACACACTCTATACACTCTCGGTTCGCTGACTCACTCATTAGCCTCACTACTTTGTGGTCTGAGTTATCTGCTGATAAAACTGTGGTCGCTGTTTCTCTTTGCCTTCCGATTTCAAACACCGTTAAGGATTATATGGTAACGGTTACGTGGGTGATTGGTTAACGAAGCATAGCCACTACACCAATAATTATTGATTAATTAATTAAATTCGGCTTCTATAGCATTACAATTATAGAACAGATGATCTAAATTTGATCATATAATTATTTATTTATTTCTATTTAGATGATATAAATAGCTTACAATGTGAATAATTAAGAAACTATATAGAATAAACTACTTAAGATAATTTAGATTATTATGTAATTAAATAGAATAAATTAACTGTTTATAATATCAATCTATTAATTATTAACTTAAGTTTAATTAGTTATTATAATTCGTGATTTATATAAAGGAATAAATTATTGTTTTCAGTTTTTCTCTTTTTGTTGTTGTTTGTTTGTTTGTTTCTTCTTTTAAATATTTACCTTGAAAAAAACTTACTTACTTACGCCTGTTACTCCTCCGTGAAGGAGCATAGGCCAATCACCAGCATTCTCCATCCAACCCTGTCCTGGTCAATCACTTCCAGCTCCTTCCAGTTGTTATTCATCTTTTTCATATCTCCTTCTATTTTCCGACCTAGTCTGTTCTTTGGCCTTCCTCTTTTCCGCCTTCCTTCAGGATTCCATGTTAGGGCTTGTCTCGTGTTTTCCTAATTTCTTCTCCAACTGGAAGTTGGTGTATGCTCTCCTACAAAAGACTGTTGCTGATGGTATCCGGTCAATGGATGTTGAGTATCTTGCGTAGACAACCATTTATAAATACTTGTACCTTTTTGATGGTGGTTGTTGTAGTTCTCCAAGTTTCAGCTCCATACAGTAGAACTGCGTTGACATTCGTATTGAAGATTCTGACTTTGGTGTTGGTTGACAGTCAGTTGTTTTGAGTTCCATATGTTCTTCAATTATAGGAATGCGGCCCTGGCTTTTCCAATCCTCCCCTTTATGTCTGCATCTGAACCTCCTTGTTCATCGAAGATGCTTCCCAGGTATGTGAAGGATTCTACATCTTCCAGAGTTTCGCCATCAAGAGTCATTGGATTGGTGTTCTCCATGTTGTATTTGAGAACCTTGGTTTTCCCTTTGTGTGTGTTGAGGCCTACTGATGTAGAGACTGCTGTTACACTGGCTGTCTCTATCTGCATTTGTTCGTGTGTATGCAATAGGAGGGCTAGGTTATCTGAGAAGTCCAAATCGTCTAATTGGTTTTGAGCTGTCCATTGTATTTCATGTTTGTCCTCAGATGTCGAGGTCTTCATAATCCAGTCGACCACCAGAAGAAAGAGGAACAAAGGAGGAACAAAGCCGAGTTCCTTGAAAAAAAGATGAATGATAAATCATTGAAATCCTATTCAACCTTTTTTGTTTTAAAATATAAGACAAAGGTTGTATTTCTAAAGCAATTTCTGAATTATTATTACTGCAATTTTTTATTACAATTTATTGATTTTTCAAGGTATTCACTATTATTACAGTGATTTCTATCGACATGTGTTATGAAATGTACTTTTATGTAAATCAAACAGAGAGGGGAAATTTTCGAAAACTTTAATCAATAAATTGACAAATATTATATCTATACTACTGATATCTATTATAAGTTTGGTAAAAAACAAGAACTAAGAATAATGTATTTTCTTTTTAAACATGAAAGAACTAAATGATTAGTGTACGTTTAAACAAAGTGATAATAAAAAAGAATGCAGGTTAAAAAAATAATAAGTTTTGACAAGCCAGTAAAAAATTATAGTTAAAATAGATTATTAAATGATGTAGAATCTGATTAAAATTGTTTAGGTATATTTTATTCTAACTTACGATTTGAAATATTATCTGAACTGAGACTAAATTTTGGATGTAAAAATGATAAATGCAGTTCAAAGAATAGTGAGCTTCAGTTAAGTCAGTTATTAAGTCAGCTACAACGTAGCTGTCATACCTTATTAGCACATCAAGATCAACACCGGATTCATAGAAGCAGTTACTTCACTGGTAGTAATATATAAAAAAGAGATTGTGTATAAGGATATGATACAGGAAGAAAGAATTAGTTGATAGAAAGAAAGATATAAAATAATTTTATTCTCATAGTTTAAGAGAAGACAAAGAGTATATACAGCTGCGTTATTGTGATCGATTCTGAGCTATGTAACCCAAAGTCTCCAACCATTGGTTATGATAGTCACGGTGACCTTAATCAAGTAGTCTGCATCTACTAACATAACTTAGACTAGAAGTGAGTGACTTCAAGTACTGATGCCATGTTTTGTTAAGTTCAAACCACTTAACTCAGTCAAACCAAAGCACCATTCTCTGAAAGTACATACAGAACACAATATTTAATCAAACTTGATGTGAATTATTTCATAGTTTTCATAAGAAATTAATAATGTTCTGATAATATCCAAAGTCAATGAGTATTGAATAGAAGAAAGTTAGTGTTAAAATGAAATTCACAACAATATTTATTTCATATCCACTAGATACGTTTTTGTATAGACACGTTATTTAGAATAGTAAAATGAAATACACTTGATAAGTAGTTAAATCTACCTTAAATTCTTTTATATATTTTAATGAAATTCCAATGAACTATTATATATTGGTTAAATATTGTTAAGTATGTCACATATTGATTTTCATTGTTTGTGAGTGAATTTCGACACATTTGATATATTTCATTTGTATCTATAGTGATACTAAACAAAATGTATGTAGACTATATTCGAAGAAAAAAGGAATATGCATCATATATATAATATTAGATATAAGATTTTGACTTTGTAAAGCGTTTTGTTTAATTTTGAAAAAGACGTTTTTCTTTAAAAACAAATTATTTGACCAACAATCATAATAAAACATAGTTATATCATATATGATGGTTGAATGATATTGGGAAATAAATTTAATTAGTGTATTAAATATTAATCTTAGACTGTCACTGGAGATATTATTTATAGTCACTAAAAAAGAGTTTAAATGGTTTGAATAATTTTTCCTGGTTAGCGTTTTTCTTTAGAGAGTTAGTTTTCTAAGGGATGGGTTCACTAACCCCATGCCCAACCCTCCTCCTTTAACCGGGCTTGAGACCGGCAGTGGCTCCAGGGGGGCTCCAGGCGGAGTAAGGGCAACATATCTACAATTGAAGAACATTTGGAACTCAAAACAACTGTTAAACAACATCAAAGTCGGAATTCGCAATACAGATGTCACGACAGTTCTACTGTTTGGGGAAGAAACTTAGAGAACTACGAACGCCATCAAGCCATACAAGTGTTTACTAACAGTTGTCTACGCATAATACTTCGAATCTGTTGACCAGACACTATCAACAACAATCTGCTGAGGGAGAGAATAAGCCAGATCTCAGCAGAGGAAGAAATCAAGAAGAGGCACTGGAAGTGAATAAGATACACAACAAGTAAAACACCCAACTGTGTTACAAGACAAACCCTCAATTGGAGTCCTCAAGGTCAAAGGAGGAGAGGAAGATCAAAGAACACATAACGCCGAGAAACGGAGACAGACATGAGATGAATGAACAAAAATTGGATAGAACTGGAAAGAAAGGCTCAGGACAGAGCGGGTTGGAGAATGCTGGTCGTCGGCCTGTGCTCTATTGGGGGTAACAGGCGTAAGTAAGTAAATGAATAAACTAAAAGGAATTTTAAATATTACACTAATCTCTGTAATTGAATATTTTAGGATAAATATATGTCATACTAAAATGGGAATAAAACTTATTAAAACTATAAGTGGAGAGTAGAATGATCCTTTTTTTCTCTTGAAAGGAAATTTTTATAGTATACCGAAACTAGACTAAACCAATATACATTCAAGGGACCCGTTAGCTGTAGTTTGACGAAAAATTTCTCTTCATGTCTAAACTTCATTGGTGATTTCATTCAATTTTCACTATTCTCCAATCTGTAGCTAGTTTTCATATATGTGTATTTTCAGATTCCTTTATATATGCCGAATAAAAATGAATAATATTACAGAAAAAAGCCTTTATGATAATGATTTGTTAATAATCTGTAGTAAATCAATCTATCTGTGATTTTTATTTACTACTATGATCAAATTATCTAACATGTTGAAATAGAAACGTTTGATACTATGCAGTCTACCCAGGGATTAAAATTTTAGTTTTTCAACTTAACTTCCATTAAATAACATTAATTTTTATTCGATCTATTGTTTATTGTGTTCCTAACACATAACAGTTGTTCAATATTCATGTAAGTTTCAATTCGCTCATATATACTGTCTTAGTTTAATGATTCCAGATAGTTCAGTTTTCCTTTAGTATGAACACATCAATAAACATGTCTGAAAGTAGTACAAGCCTTATTTACTGATCTATTCATTGATTGAAAATAATGATATTTAATGTTTAGAGTCCAATTAAATGAGCATTCTATTCAATATGAAATCAAATGAAGTATTACTTGTTTTATTTTAATCGAACTTGTATTGTGGTATGAACACATTCTAGGGAAAAACACCAAACTAAGACGAAACAACTGTTTCATAATAACTCATTTTTAATTAATTCTGTGATTAATGTAGATTCTTTACAAAAACTGTTTGTCTACTTTGTTGTTTAGCTTATTCTTTGCCCCATGTTTATTGATCTTGTCAAAAACAAATTCTACAAAAGGTCAAATGAAAATTTATTTGGAGAACAGAATGATCTTTCTACATACTTACTTACTTACTTTCGCCTGTTACTCCCAATGGAGCATAGGCCGCTGACCAGCATTCTCTAACCCACTCTGTCTTGGGCCTTCTTTTCTAGTTCCATCCAATTCTTGTTCATTTTCCTCATGTCTATCTCCATTTCTCGGCGTAATGTGTTCTTTGGTCTTCCTCTTTTCCTTTAGCCTTGAGGATTCCATGTGAGGGCTTGTCTTGTGACGCATATGGGTGCTTTCCTCAGTGTGTGTCCTATCCACCTCCAGTGCTTCTTCCTGATTTCTTCCTCCGCTGGGATCTGGTTTGTTCTCTCCCACAGTACGTTGTTGCTAATAGTGTCCGGCCAATGGATCTGAAGTATTTTGCGTAGACAGCTGTTAATAAACACCTGTATTTTCTGGATGATGGATTTCGTAGTTCTCCAGGTTTCTGCCCCATACAGTAGAACTGTCTTGACATTTGTATTGAAAATCCTGACCTTGGTGTTGGTTGACAGTTGCTTTGAGTTCCAGTTGTTCCTCAGTTGTAAATATGCTGCTCTTGCTTTGCCGATCCGCGCTTTCACATCTGCATCAGATCCACCGTGTTCATCAATGATGCTGCCCAAATACGTAAAGGTTTTTACATCTTCCAAATCTTCTCCGTCAATTGTGATTGGATTGGTGCATTCTGTGTTGTATCGGAGAATCCTGCTTTTCCCTTTGTGTATATTGAGACCTACTGGATCTTTCTAGATAAACAATCCTTAATTTAAAAAAAAACAAACAAACAACACTGTTCTTCAAATCACAAGTCTTCTTACCCATTTTATTAATTGTCTTGAATTGTGAAATCATATTGTTTACTTTCCTTCAGAAGATTTTTGAAAACATTTTTGAATTATTGTTCTTTATTGATTATTTATTATTTAAAAATTTGATTATTTACAAAACTTTCTGTTTACATGAACAAAATTATAAATAAGGAATAAGCGTATGTACCACCATGAAAAAATAATTATGATTTACTAGTCTTAGACCATGAATATCTGTCAGTCTGGATCTATGAGTATTCATTATTTGAATTATCTCAGTTAAATGACAAGTACTTCATATGAATTTATAAATATTTGCAGCAAAAGGTTCATAGTCAATAGATAAATAATTAATAATCTTCAGTTTAGGGGGTGTGGAGATTGTTAAGTTTTTTATTAGGATCATGAACCGATTGATGTTAGGCCACCATTGAAAACCTGGAAGCACTGGACAGCCGTTTTGTCTTATTATGGGACTCCTCAGTAGTGCACATCCACATTAAGACCATTGGATGCCGGCTCAGTGGTCCAGTAGGTTAAGCGTTCGCGCACGAGAGCGAAGGCCATGGGTTCGAATCCCGCGAGCGGGATCGTGGACGCACTGCTGAGGAGTCCCATAATAAGACGAAACGGCCGTCCAAGGCTTCTTGGTTTTCAATGGTAGCCTAACATCAATCGGTTCATGATCTTAATCAAAAATTAATAATCTACTAGACTTCCTTTTATTAAGTTGTTCCTTAATTTTCGTTCGTTATACACTTGATCTCCTTAAAGCGTTTGTCAAAGTTATAATTGTTTTTCTGAAATGCATTTTTCGTATTAAAAGTTAAGAAATCTATACTAAATATAATTATTCATTCGAGAGATATTTCCGTGAATTCATTTCATTTCTGACTACATATTTCATACAGTGAAAATCTTTTGAACCCAAATAGTTATACTGTAGATTTCTGTAGACTACCTTGATTATATTTTTAGACGACTATGTAGTGAATGAGTCTCAGTTGGAGGAAACTAATTGATTGTTGAATACAATATTACACAGTTTCTTAGCAAAATATGAAAATCACAAATTAAATACGTCATTTGCATATCTACTTTGCATTGTTATTTCGATTGCTCACCGATTTATTTTATGTTCTCTTTAATCCAATCTTTTGCTGCCAATCATCCCACTTCCGATTGCGGCTGCATGCTACTTATATCTGTCAGTATAGGCAGCATACACCACAACTACGAGATTGTTGATACTATGAAATGTAACGTTTATATGAAGAAAAAACTGAAGTTTGACCCATATGTGCTACTGTTCAGTAAATAGAGGTTAAAACTCATGGAAAATACATGAAATTACGTCATGTGAGAAGGTAATGAAAAAATTCAGTTTGAAAAGCATAATTCCTACCATTATAAATAAGTGGGTTTCAACGAACAAATGTATCAACTCAGAAGAGGTTACACACGATGAATAGTTCACCCTCTTTCTCATATGGGATACAACTCATAACCCTCTTAGTTATCTGATGGGTTTATATGCTTATGAGTGAAATACACAACTCACATGAACGTTTTGTGATAAATCACTTTCTAAGCATTGACAAGAATTGCTCTACATTAAAAATTCTTTGGCAGAAAGATGTATTTCCTTCTTGTTATTCAAAAGTAATAAAGAATTATAATATAACAGTTTTACTTTGTTAATATTACATTTTCTATGAAGAGTAAAACTAAAAATGTTAATATTAATTTAAAGAAAATATTACCAGATATTGTACAACAGTTGTTTATATTTTAAATTATTCTGTTGATTATCTCCAACCCCATTATATTTTAACACGCGATGTCGAGTTACTTAGACTAGTGGCCCATTGCTAGCTGAATCATAGAATTTGGTCAGTACTAGAGGATTAGGTTAACAATAAAACGATCTGTGCTTAGTAATCAATAAGTGTAAATATCTTGGTCATGCAGAAGGTCAGTTGTTTTCTGAATTGCTACATGGCAACATCTCAGACTGCATACTAAGATGAGGGATTAGTTCCGTCAAGTTTACAGGTACACCTTGTTGGTGAAAACTAAATCATATGAAAACTAGGCAAAAAAACAGTGCTTCCCGTTTGAAAGCTCCTTTCACCTATTCTTAAATTATCATTTGTTTACATGATTTTCATCTAGCTGATATCAGTATACTTAGTATCTGGTAAGTAGTATGTATGATTTATTATGGTGACTTCTGAATACAAATCAAGAAAATTTTATTTCCTAGAAAGCGTAATAAATAATCTTTGTAAAAATAATTTTATTTTCATTCTTTTATAGGTTTGGTCAGATGCTGGAACTCAAATCTTTTTCAGTTATGCTATTGGTTTAGGAGCTTTGTCTGCATTGGGAAGTTATAATCGTTATCATCATAATTCAGTTAGGTAGGTGTGTTCAATAGAAATATACATTACTGTTATTCTTTTGCATTTTGTGGAAGTTTTCTGGTATTATCTGAGTTCTTTGTAACTAGTATTTTTGGTTGGTAGATATTTTCATATTATATGGATTAAGATAAAAAGATTAACAGAAGGAAACTACTGCGAGGTTAACTCGGAAATTCAGATCATCATTAGTAAATTGTATTTTTTCATAGTAGTTTTCGTTATGAATCGACATACGCTGGGGTAATCGGGAAAACTAAGAAAGTACTAGATAGCTATTATGTCCTTGTATGGAACACGTCATCAGTTTTACTTTTAGTAATATGTATCTTTGACAAAAAGCGGTTGATAAATTTAATGAATTCCACTGAGACCCCATAGTACTATCTTGGATCAGGTTATTTTGAAAAGAAATGTTATTATTAGAATTTCATTGATGAAATAAAGTGTCCAGAGAATTCAAATTAGTCTTAATTTCATTTCATTACTTAACTTTTTATTTATCACAACACTTTGAAACTTAATAGTCAGTTCTGCATTTAGTACATGAAACCGAGTAGTCATAAGAAAACAAGACACAAAATGTAAATTTAATTGTACTTGCTTTAAATCTATCAAATGAAAATTGGAGTTTTTAAAAGATAGTGTATAATTCAATATAACCACTTAAATAAGGAAAGATTATTTGAATTGATAACACGCAATGTACATTGTTACTGTTTATTCAATTTAACTCTTATTGAAGGTATTATAAGGTTTCAATATGGAACTGACTAGTGTTTAATTTTTTATCATATTTCCCTTTATAAACAACGAATAATCATTAGCTGCCCACAAGTATACTATAAAGATTATGATACGAACTGTATTCATCAAGATTAAGAACGAAACTGTTTATACAAAGATAAATCTTCAATCTTAAAAAAGAAATCAGAGGATGGTTGATAATTAAAAAATGAAAGTAGGTTACTGAGCACTGAGAATTAAATAGACTAAATAAAGATAAGCGAATCTAAAACAAAACCGAAGGAAAAGATAAAATAATAAGATAAATCGTGAAAAAGTTGAAGATTACAGTTGTTTTTTAAATTAGTGAATAAAAATGTAAGCTCAAAATTGCTACTGTATCACATGACATTTCGAATGGTTTCATTAGTCTTTGTAGAGTATCTTAAAAGATCTTCTTAATGAGTTGGATTTTTTCAATTTAATATATCTAATAGAATAAATACAAACTGAGTTGTTCTTTCTACTAAACTGTCACACTAGATCTTAAACATTCATTCTTATACGTAAGGATTATTAGTGAATGATGATAAAATTTTACATCATTAAAACGTGTGAATTGAATGTAGATTAATGAATGGATGCAATTATATAATGAAGCCAAGTGTTTGATGTTTGTGTGACAAGATCATTAACTTAAATCTCAAATAAACCAATATATAAGCCCAGATCACCAGCTAGAAAAACAGATTCTTAATTTGATAAAATAACGTGGTTATATATACACAATATTAACATAAATATATTGTAATTTGGTGTTATAAACGATTAGACAGTATTAATTTTGTGGATTACTCACTTTATAGTGAATTCGAATGCAACTATATTACTTACTTACTTACTTACTTACGCCTGTTACTCCTCCGTGAAGGAGCATTGGTCGCTCACCAGCACACGCCATCCAACCCTGTCCTGGTCAATCACTCCCAGCTCCTTCCAGTCGTTATCCATCCTTTTCATATATGCTTCTATTTCCCGACGTAATGTGTTCTTTGGCCTTCCTCTTTTCCCCTTCCCTTCAGGATTCTAAGTTAGGGATAGCATCGTGATGAAGTTTGATGATTTGCGTAATGTATATCCTGTCCATTTTCATCATCTTTTCCAAATTTCCTATTGAGCTGGAAGCTGGTTTTTTCTCTCCCACAGTAAGCGGCTACTGATGGTATCCGGCCAATGGATGTTGAGCATCTTGCGTAGACAACTAATTATAAATACTTGTACCATTTTGATGATGGTTTTAGTAGTTCTCCAAGTTTCAGCTCCATACAGGAGAACTGCCCTGACGTTCGTTTAATATTTATGCTCTTTGCATCATGTAAATAGTTGCTTACATCAGGTAATTATACATCAAACCAATTTGTAATCAATTAGTGAAAGATGTATGAAATACATTTTGATTTAGAATGATGAACCATTCTGTAATATTCAAATAAGAGTAATTTTCCTTTTTATGAAATGAATGTACCCCTTTTTTTAAAAAAAAAACAACTTAATAAATTCATTTTACTGTAACCATTTCATCTCATTTATTTTTTTTGTTAACATTTAGAGATTGTCTTTTATTTGCTGGTGCAAATACATTTACAAGTTTATTGGCTGGTTTTGTTATATTTGCAACACTTGGCAATATGTCTTATATATCCAATATCCCAATACATTTAATTGCAGAATCAGGACCAGGTTTAGCATTTATTATTTATCCAAAAGCATTAGGAACATTGCCTGGTAGTCCTATTTGGTCATTTTGTTTTTTTATTATGATTATACTATTGGGAATTGATAGTATGGTTAGTGAATTTGTTTATTATTATCATTATTTTTAAAATTAAATAAAATGACTATTAATTAAATTGTTTACATTATTTGTCATTATTATCAGATTATACAAATGTATATGGTAAAATGCATACAATTATAACTGACGGAATAATTAAGCATTGAATACTTGTGTTTTTTCTAAAGAATTTTCAAATATTGTTATGAAAATAATTAGTAAATAAATGTTTATCCTGTCAAATGTTTTGATGAACGAATGGGTTTAAAAAACATAATCTACAATTTGAAGAAACATGAGAGTAGTTCTTTTTTTATTAGGTACCACCACTTACACATACTTATTTACTTACGCCTGTTACTCCTCGTCAAGGAGCATAGGTTGCCCACAAGCACACACCATCCAACCTTGTTCTGGTCAATTCTTTCCAGCTCTTTCCAGTTGTTATTTATCCTTTTCATATCTGCTTCTATTTCCTGACGTGATATATTCTTTGGCGTTCCACTTTTCGGCTTCCCTTCAGGATTTCAGGTTAGGGCTTGCTTCGTGAACTTACACATACTTGAAACAATTATATCTAAAATATAATGGTACCTATCATTATTTGTAAAAGACATGTAAATAAATATATATAACAATTAGTCCCTTTAATAAATTTCGATAATGCAATGAGAAGACAAAGTTTATCAGAATTATGTGATACATTTGCGCAATATATTTCGAACAATCTGATCACACATATACTTGTTAAGACATTTTATGTCTTATATATATATATATTTATTGAGGGAACCTACTTAATACTGCTTGTTCAAATCATATTCAATGGGGTCATTTTCTATTGATTTCTCATTCTACAGTTTAGTTTGTGGCTAGTTCTTCGTAAAGAACTTCACAGATTTTATATGATTTGAAGTTATGATAATCAATTATGGTTTTATAAACTACAGATGTAACATTATTTTTAGTACTACTATAATGTTTACATTTTTTTTCGTGCAACCAGATCTTTTGATGGTGATCTAGCATACATGGACTCATGAATTCAACTATTCAAATTTAAAGAGAGCAGGAACGTTTTCTCATCAGCTGTATTCAAACTAAATTGCAATTATTAACATAAATATGGTTATTAACAAATGTTTAACATACTTTAGTTCGTGAAGTTTAGATAGATGTTTAAAACGTAACCGAGATCATAATAATCCGAAGAATAGGGACACAAAGCGTACGAATAAATATAGTTAAGATCTCTCTGTGTGTGTAGCAATGCACATTAAAATAGGTATTATGGTTGCCAATATTCATAATCAAAATAAAAGAGGTTTTTATTCTTTCGTCTTCTAATCTTCATCTCTTACACAATCTGATTGATGTACACATATTTGTATATTTTATCGTGTTGAGTGATTACCTAATCACTTATTAATTTCATCACCTTTACATAACATTTGAATTATTACTTCTCAACATTTTAATACACATCGATCTTAACTATATGTATCCAGACACTTTGTATCCCCATTCTTCGGATCATTATGATTTCGGCTACGTTTTATCCATCTATCTTAACTTCACGAACTAAAGTATGTTAAATATTTGTTGATAACCATATTTATATTATAACTTTAGGTTGTATGCAGCTGATGAGAAACTGTGAAATAAAATAATGAATCGAATTGATGAGTTTGCAAACTTTGTTGTTCTTGCTCTGTTTGAAAACATAAGTATTGGAAACATTGAAAGATAAAATTATATCATTCCAATACGAAGACATAAATTATTAGTGGATAACGCGTATAGTGTTTGGAGCATCAAGTACCGGTTTCAAGTCCCAATGTGAACATCAAGACTGGGATGCAGGTACACTCAGCTGTGTACAAGTCCTAACCAGGACTGTTAGCCATAAATTTACCTATACTCTTGATTAATATTATTCCGGAAAATACATTATAGAAGATATTGTTGAACACATAGAATTAAGCGATTAAACTAAAGTAATTCATGAAAATGATCGTAAACTAATTAGGTAAAACGATCCAGAATGACTATAATTTTAAAACTTTGTCATTGTGAAGACAAAACTCATTTGAAAAGTTAAGCTCTTTCCTATAGGCTTCTCAGATAACTGAGGAAATTGATTCGATTAATATCAAGCTTTCATCAACATAATTAAATTTCAACAGTTGAGATCATAAGTCAATTGAAGCTAGACCACAATGGAGAACGTAGAAGCACTGGATGGTCGTTTCATCTTATTGTGGGATTCCTCAGTAGGTCGCATCCACGACTACGCATCGCGGGATTCGAACCCACGACCTATCGGTCTCACGCGCGATCCCTTAACCACTAGAACACAGAGTCGGCATCCAACGGTGTTAGTGTCCAATTGATAGGTCCTGGGTCCGACTCCCGCGGGGTCGTGGTTGCTCACTGTTGAGGAGTCTCACGATAGGACGAGATGGCTGTGTAGTGCTTCCAGGTTTTCCATTGTGGTTTAGCTTCAATTGACTCATGATCCCAACTATTGAAATTACTACAATTTCCACAAAATACCTTCTGATAATAATTAAATTTATATATACATTAATCATAAAAACCTTAGTCATGCTCACTTATTATCTTTACGACTGTTGTTGATTAAGAGTTTGTTAGCTATGTTAAGGTTTTATCTAAAGAGATGTTTATTTTGATTTTTCTTATTAACATAATTAAATAGTTGAAGGGATGTTAGGTTTCATTGCTAATGAATAAACTTTTGAATACAAACCTAAAAAATAAATTGACTGAAAATGTACTTTAGATTAGATTTATGTCAAAATCTATACTGGTAAAATCTTAATAAGATGTATGCAACCTAAGAGACAAATATCTGTCAAGTTAGGAATTTATGAAAACATGTTAACTTTGATAAAATGACGTCAACATTTAAATAAAATTAAATACAACTGATTAAAGAATGTCTGCCTTTTTAATAAAATGTATTTCAGTAAGTTACAAGCAATCATCAGAATGCTCTGGATATACTACTAATCTCCTTTTTTTAAACCTACAAAGCCATAACATCTAATCGACTACACATAAGATAATTCCGTATAACTGAAGTTCAATGCATTAAAGAAGACTTTAAATCTTTATGTAATACTAAATGTGAAATTACATTAAGAAGGATGTGTATTTCATTGAATTAATCTGTTTAAACATGAATGCATTTCTTGTATGGTTATTACTAAAACATTGTTTATTAGCCCAAATTCACTATCTGATTATTTCTTAAAATTTATTTATTGTTCAGATGATTTCAGTTCGTGTCAAAAGTAGTCTTCAAAATAAAATAATATTTGTAAATCACTTAAATTTACTGTATTCAAAACATAATAAAAAAAAAATCCGTTCTGCAAAAATGTCTTCTATAAAATCTACCCTATTATATTGACTAATATTTTTATCACCATCATTAGAAACTGTGCTAAATTTAAGCTAGCAACATAAGGGTTTTAAAACTTGATGAAAGTTTTATTCATGTAAACAAAACAAAAAAAAAAAAAGGAACTAATAACAACTTGTAAGAAAATAAAAACAATAAGAAACGTATCATAAACCGGAAATGATTAAGTTGTTTATGAATTTCAATTATATAATTGGAATGTTTACTCGATAAGAAATGTTAATACTACTCATAGAGTAGAAACTATAATTATAAAGATTTCAAAGTTTTGTTTGTAGTCATAAAGAAATTAAACAAAAATCAATTTTTCTACATTCATAGGGATTAATTAAAATTAAACGGATATTAAAAATATAATATCCCCGATCTATATTATTATTATTAGTTTGTATCTTTGTTAAAGTATCTTTGCTTTAAAATTAGCTTCAACGGAATAACATGATTAGATAAAAAAAAAAAAAGACAAAAGTTCAAGTACTGTATTGTTAATAGATGTATGTTTTTTTCACTAATTTCTATTAATTTTAATGCTTAAGGTCATGAAGAAAGTTCACTTTCGTATTCATGATAAATCACTGTTCCAAGATTAAGATTTACATTATAGCTTTTACATACGTGTTCATATGTACAGGATTAATTTTGGCATTTTATAAAATAATCCTTCCTTAATGATTCATTTTTTTTTTAAATGCTGAGGTTTGTTTTTATGACTCTTGTAATAAATCAATAAATTGTTTTCTTTATGTATTTCTATGTTAAATATTTTAGTTTGGTGGAGTTGAAGGTTTTGTTGCTGCAATCTCCGATTACTTACCTCAAGTGATATTAAATCCATGGTATCGAGTTAGTTTTGTTGCAGCCACATGTATTATATCTTATGGTATTGGATTATTTATGGTGACTAATGTAAGTAATTTTTCAGCTATACGTGTTTAATCATTATGTACACGTAGTGATCCGTTATACTTTGAAATGTTTAGAAATTCATGTTTCAACTTTGTCGTATAGTTCAAAGCATTTAGTATATATATATACACCAGAAATCCGTGTTTGTTAGTGTAAAATAGTGAAAATCAGTTTTAAGATTCATAGCATACAACAGCCTGTTATTTATTTCTGACAGATATTTTTCTCTAAATGAATATGACTATTCACTATGATATGTATTTTATGATACTGTTACACAAAACCATATGTGAGATTGTAAATATTTATGTTGAATAAAACATATTGAGAAGAAAACATTTATATTATACATATTATTTATAAGTAAACAAGATATAGACGAAGTTTGAATAAGATTTAGACCATTACTTTATTATTTGAAGTTACAAAACTAGTAAACATCAGTAAGCTTTGATGAGTTGATTGTAACTTCATCGATTATATAATATATAGTATGAATGTTTCCGTACATAAATTGACATTGTATTCTATTGAACTTTGTTGAAAACCATCGTAAAAATACGATGTACTAGGCAATTAAAAGATTTAACTGACGGTTTTTCTATATATCGAAATTGAGTTAATTGTGACGTGAATAATAACTAATTATCAATTTATACTTAATAGTAGAAGAAATTTAGCTAAGGATGAGATAGATATAGAAACGAAACAATAAGTCATTTGCATTGGTTGTTTGGATCTTCCCATTCGTTTTTAGAACTGTAATTGATCAGTCTGTTTTAGGAATATACACATCCTAAATTTCAACCTATTTCATTAGCTAGTGGTTATTTGGACTCAGTAGCTCAGTGGATAGTGCGATAGCATGTGAAGCAAACGGTACCGGGTTCAATTTTCGGGGTAAACATCAACCTCGGTATGTAGGTGCATCCAACGGACGAATCAAAAATGGCGCAAAACGCGCGTCCTGTATTCCATTCGTATCGTTTATTCATCTCTGCTGATAAAATGGTAATAGTTTGAAAAAATCCACTACATATATAAATAAAAGCAGTCCAGTACTATTAAATTGCAGTTAGTAAATTAGATGACTAGTGTTGTGAGTCGGCAATTAAATTATTCTTCCATAAGTGTAAAGATTATTCTAAGCGAAAACTGAGTTTCTCTATTCTCATTATGTTTTTACTCTGTTAGTGTCTTTTGGCAGTTGAGAATCCATTGAGAATATGAGATGTGTTATAAATCCTCCGAAGAAACATTACTCAGATCAATAATATAGTTTGGCATAATACTTCATCTGTCGAAATACATATATACCTTGCATATTTTATCTTAGTACGTTGTTTCAGTACATGTTTCTGTATGGTTAGGATTAGAAACTATGATATTTACGCATATAAGTAATTTATTTTGATTGATAGATAAACCTTATTTGTTTACTATTCTGTTGGATGTGATTCATCTCAACAATATCAAGCATTAATTAATTGAATTAAGCCAGAACAACCATTGATGCAGAATAATATGAATTCTTTATATTTCGTGGTTTCTAATGAACTGCTTACAACTACATAAGTACTGAAAGTTACCATTGAGGTAATATATAATGTGAAACAATTGACATAAATGAACGAAAAGAATTAGAATGACAATGGCTATCAATTTACATTTACGCTCCAAGGCACATACATACGTTGGAAGAACAGATTAAAGAGTGCATGTTCTCATTTCCGAGCAAGTTCCCAAATTCTTGATAGGGATAGACAAAATGGCTCTAAAGATTGCAATAGCTCGGCATTCACTTGATACCGGACATATCATTGACACTCCAAAAGCCTTTAAAATTGTCAGCAAACAAAAGAACGCAGCGTCTTTTCGATTTGCCGAAGCAATAGCAATAAAAACATTTAGACCTGACCTATGTATGCAGAAAGAGACAGTAACTTATTTTTGTCATCATCATTATTTTTTGTGTGTTTATTTTGTCATATGGTCTTATATAACAAACACCAAAACCACCCCTTTACTACTATGTTTTCATTCACTTAATTCTGTCAACTAATGTAAACTCTTCAAATCCTATTTCGCTTATTCCGTAACCCATTATGTCAATCTTTAGTTCCAGTTCATAAACTCAAAATTATCACACAATCCATTTTGTATTTCTACGGAACTCATTTGATTGATACATCAACCGCCTCTTATGTTTCTAACTCCAACTCTATATGTCCTCTAAACTGTTCTGTTGTGACGCAGTTACTCATTAAAGACAGTGGTGGACGGTGGCGCAATGTCGCGGATTGGCCAAAATTAGACATCATTACCGTCGAATGCCAGCTCAAAGGTCTAGGGATCAAGCGTTCGTGCGCAAGACCGAAGGTCCTGTGTTCGACCTCAGAGTGTGGGATCGTGGATACGCACTGCAGAGGAGTCCCATACTGGGACGAGACGGCCGTCTGATGCTTCCAGGTTCTCAACGGTGGTCTGATATTGTGCTAGTCATGATATCAATCTAAACTCAATAATCTCCACAACCCTATACTGATATATATATATCTTTAGTGAGAGAGAGTTGTTACTGATAACCTTTTCGTTCATTTATGTCAATTGTTTCACATTATATATTACCTCAATGGTAACTTTCAGTACTTATGTGGTTGTAAGCAGTTGATTAGAAACCACGAAATATAAAGAATTCATATTATTCTGCATCAATGTCTGTTCTGGCTTTATTCACATTCATAAAGGGTACAAACTGTATGAAATTAATTAATCGATTCAACGATGGTTTACATTGACCATTATATTTTCCGATTCTTTTTCTAACGAAAACAATCCATAACTTTCATCTCAATGATTTTAAGCCATTAAGGTTGATTAAAACCCTTTGAAATAAAACAAATTTATTACAATGGAAATTTTGTTAGCTTCTGTTCTGGTTAAAATAGCGAATAATTTGTAGTAGTATGACTTAAAAAATTCATTAAAGAATGGCTGGTAAAACGTTTATTTACCTTTTATAAGCTTTTAATTAGAAAGTCACGATTAGTGATGTTCATTGTGATACGAAATGAGAAATTCGTCAACGGAAGTACATGATAATGACGATGATGATGATGCAATATTAACGATTGACTGCATTTAAATTTGAGAAATAATGAATTCAAACCTAATAGTCTAAGCGTGACGTACAATGTTATGAACGTGTCTAATATGGAAGAATCAAGTAAAGCTTAGACAGTTGTCTAGCGTTCTCTAGATATCAACAAATGTTTATCAAATACCATTCTAAAATGTTAACTATCTTCAAACTGATCTTTTATCTTAATAAGGTACTTTTCTTGAGTCGTTCATAAAGATAAAACTTACACATAATACAAAGACAACTTAAATATTTACAGACCTTTTGTCAAATATTTAAAGTATGCAGGGTTATTGATTATACATGTTATTTCAGCTGAATGATCTGTAATTTATTTGTATCGTTAGTACATTGGCGATTATTTGTCTTAATAATTTAAGGTGCGTTTAATAACAAATATGAAAATAGTTATTGTTATGTTAGTAGTATTGTAGTGAAGGAGAACACATCTGGGGACAACCAAATGTAGTATACACCACTGTATTACTAAAAAATGAGAAGCATTGTGTACATATGACTTTCTTTCTAAAAAAAGAGATTCATTTTTCTTATGTGTCTCTTGGCTAATGTCGGTTTGCTTTTTCATAACACATTCCTATATTTGAATTACAGGAGGAAGAGTTTTATATCAGAATTGTGTATTTAAGACATGTAAAAAGATACGTTAGTTTTAAATCATTCTCATCAAATTTATATCCCGCATAATCATGGGTGTATTGAAATTAAAACATGATACACTGAATAGCTGATCAACGAATAATTTCCACTGAAAATAAAATCTTTCAAATTAATTCTGACATGGCATAACATATGTAGACTATATGAGTAGATTTGCACTGATCATGTTTAGATTCGCAGTAAGTTTATAATATAGATTATCTGCGTATATCTATATCTGTCTAGCAATATTATGCAAGGAAACTGACTAAATCATAATGTTAATAATCAGCACTTTACCTGATCAAATTCAAACAATCTCAAAAGTTGATGATTATGTTCATGAGTAGAGATGGATAATGTCTAGCAAGAGAATGCAGGACGCGCGTTTTATCTTATTTATGACTCATCAGCATCCGAGAGTTGAGGGGACATCAAATATTGGGTGCAGGTATATCCAGTTGTCGAGTCCCAAATAGGACAAAACGCGCGTCATGGATTTCACTGCTAGCCACCATCCACTTCTGCTTATAATGCTCGTGAGTTAGGTCAATATCAAGACAATCTGTACAGGATTCATATATGCGAATAACAGACCGATCAATCGTAGCCCTAAACGTCAATGGAAACTTTCAATCAGCCAATACAAAGTTGGAATACTTTCATGCTTTAGCAATTCCATCCAATATTAGTTTTCATTAGGTGGGAACTGTATTTACATCAATAAAACATACCGACCATAAAATTGAACTTTGGGAATAAAACTGAAAACGCTTCGAAGTTTTTTGTTTTTCTCCATTAACTATAATTAGTTAATTAGGTATGATGTGCCCATTCGTCAAACCAAGGATTTACTATTAAATTGCAAACGTATGGTTTTGCCAATCTTATAAGTATATTTAATTGTTTAGATAAAAATATGAGGTGGCAGTATTGAGGCCAGTTATGTTTAATAACTTACGGAATATATTAGTTTCCTCAAAATTATAAATATTTCATGTTGATGAGTAGTGAATAGCATTTCATATAAGTTCAACTCTTCCTGGAGATTACCTTCTACCAACTTACGTTTAAATATATGAACAAATCAACTGTTTCTCACGCAAACCAATATTTAAGTCAAAAAGTTTACTGGAAATCCGGTTTTATTGTAAGTTACGTAACTTCTAAGTCGATGAATGATACTTTTTAAAAATCAGTTGAAAAAGTTAGCTTATCATTAGGCCGACGTAGTTAATCTCTTCTTAGTTAAAATACATACTTAAAAGAAGAATAACTAATCTTAAGGTTTTACTACAAACAACATGTTTTCATATACAAGCTGATATTCATACCGAAATCCCACTATTGATTTGATAAAAGAAAACTTCACATATGTTATAAATAACCTAGAACTTTACATAGGAATAAGCACCAATGTGCCAAAGTTATCTTCATAGCACGAGAGTGAACATAATATTTGACTGCAAGTTTACCTCAACTGAAAACAACAGAATAACAATTTATGAAGAATTTACTTAATAACTATCTAATGTCTACGGATTAATAATCACCTAGTACTATCTTAGTTCAAGTTCCATTTTCATCAACTAGATTCTTTACAGATGACCTAGGTTTTTTAAAATATCACCGCGAGACGAGAGATTGTTAATATTGATTGTTCAAAATTCACATACTAACATAACACGCTTTTCAGAGCTTCCTCGGTTTTCAGTTGTTATCTAACTAAAATCAGTTTGTAATATAAACTATACAAATATATAAAGGAAAATCGTACATTCTAATAGCCTAGATGTAGCCTAATACTAAAAGAAAAACCTAAACAATAGCGTATAGGATAGTCAAAATAATATTAAACTACATTAATCTTATTCGATTTCTTCTTCTGTATTTTCAATAAGCAAACAGATCAATAAGAAAAATAGTTTATTATTTTGTTCCAGGTAAACCACTTTGCTCAGTATATCAAAAGTTTAAACTTGTGATGAATTACTTCTGTTCAATTCATTCTTGTAAAAGAATTATTTTTTCCCCATGATTATTCATTGTATTCTATCTATTTATTACTATGGCTGTTTTGTTTTTTCTTTCCTTTAGGGCGGTATGTACATATTTCAATTATTTGATTATTATTCGGGTAGTCGTATAATTTTATGTGTTACATTTTTGGAATGTATCGTGATTGGCTACATATATGGTAAGATTTTAAGATTGAAAAAAATAATGTTGAATTAAATGTATTACCGTTTAGTTTTCAAAGTACGTCAGTTAGTCAGTAACAACGTAGAACTTCGTACGTAGGTACATCAGTTCGAGTTGCCACACCACATTAGCACAGAGATGCAGTGGTCGATTCAAACCCCGTAGTGGTATTTAAAGAGTATAATCCAGTGAAATAAATTTGGAAAGAGAAAAAAAGAGACAAGGAGGATTCAGGAGAACACAAAGAACGGATGCACCTGCGCCATTGCAAACGATTTTGAGCTATGTCATTCAGGGCCTCTAACCATCGGTTGCTATCATCTCGCGGTCCCCAACCAGTTAGTCAACACCCACCAACATGACTCAGTCCACTTGTCAGTGACTTCGTGGATTTGTGCCATATTTTGGTCTGGCCGCCCTTAGCTTTCTTCCAACTTCTACATCATAAAACATCGCACGTCGGGGCAGTCGGTAGTTGGGCATACGTAACACGTGTCCCAGCCATCTCAACTGATGACGTTTCACTACGTCATCAATTGATTCGCCATCCTCACCTAGTACGCGTTTTCTAACAACTGCATTACTTACTCGATGGTCCCAGTATGTACGAGCAATGCTTCGAAGACACCTATGATCGAATACCAGTAACCTACGAATATCCTCTACACTTACCGGTCATGTTTCACTGCCATAAAGTAGGACGGAACGAACTGCTGAGCAGTAAATCCGTCCTTTGGTTGATAGACGGATATTTCGTGTACGCCATAAATGAGGCAATTTGGCAAAAGCTAGTCGAGCCTTCTGTATCCGTGCTGAGATTTCGTCACACACGAGACCACAACTATGTCATGATGAATGTATTGGAAACATACTTGTATTGCTTGAATATGAAACAACAATTGTATTGATTTCAATAATTTATGACACAGTTAGTTATAGTTGTTTATAATATATATATATATCAATTATTCCAGTTATCACACAGCATATAATTGGTTCATGTTACGACACATTGTTTTACATTTACATCTATTTTGAAGCATTTTTCAATGATAAATGTCAAATATAAAAAAAATGCTGTTGTATTGTATACGTATAATTAGATTTTCTTATTTGTATTGTTTATTTGTCAGATTAAATATTTTCTATGGTTTATAATTAATTAGATCGATACTTTCTATCATAGAAAATGTTGAAGTAATTTTCCTTAGTAGGAATTATAAATATTGATTATTCTGTTTACCATCAAATTATATACTGAATTATTTGTGTACATTTGCTTTAGAAATTACCCCTTTCTACTGTTTGTGTTAATGATTCAACGTGCACACCCTTTGTCTACCTAGTTGGTAGTGATTTCACAAGGCATCATATTTTGACCTCGATAAGTCTGATAAATTTGTATGATTGCTGAATCTCAATAGTGATGCACGTTTTCAACCTTTTAATGACTTGTTCTAATCTATTTTCAAATTAGTTGTTGATTAGCTAGTGTAAGCAGCAGGGGTACCAGATTGATTACGACAAGATATTCAACTGTTTTAATTAATTTCATCTTAAAATTTCACCATAACTGTAAATAGAAACATAAATATATGCCAAGTAACATTGACAAAAATGTTAAAAATCTAATATGTACAAATCCTAAAATCACTATGTAAGTATTTGTCTGTTTGTTAACATTTAGTCCCCGTTGTCTGAATCCAAAATCAACTTTCATGAAATATGTATCTTACTTGACTTCGTATATATTCTGTCGACTTATTACGTTTAGAACAATGGTTTGTCAAACGTAGACGAATCGAATGTAGGGTTCATACTTATACTGAAAGTCAGACAAAAACACAAGATATAATTGTATAATGCACTGGAGTTCTGTAATAGACCAATTTAGCGAATAACAAGGTGACTGTTTTCATACATCAAGTGAGAAACATGGAAAGTGGATGGATATATGGGTACTACTATATAAACATGTACAAAACATAATCAAAGTTATGGGTAGGTGACAACAGTGAATATATGAGATAGAGATTAAATCGAAAAATTAGAATAATTCCTCGTTCCGAAGTTCGGAATAAATCAATTGTGTGTTTAGTTGCCAGAATAGCTTTTCGTGGGCACTTTTTTATTACTTGACTCGGCTAGTACAAGTACCATTATTTTACACAATTGATATGATGAATAACATAATTTGTAATATAGTTGTTATACGAAAATACACCGTGCAACCATGATGAACTCATTCAGATACATAAGTATAAGATAAAATACCTAGTGAGCTTGTGGTTATTTGCAATAGTCTGAATAGCTCATATGATATATCTGAAGACAATAACTTTTAGAAACGTTGCTTATCATTAAATTTTACCTTAATAATGCCAACATTAGTATTTAACTCGAAATACAATCTACGAATTTTTCGTCAGACCAAAAACTTAACGTTGTCAGTGATTTTATTATATCACCACTTCAACCTGTATGTTATAGTGAGAGGTTTGTATGGATTATTGCTTAGCATGACATTTCACTTATTCATATCATGTATAAACACTAATGCGCTAAATCTAATTTTATTCTTTGAAAATAAGTCAGTAAATGAGTTACCAGAAGATGATCAATACTGCAATTATTGCTTGTTAAAGATGTAAATTTGATAAAATTGATGACGAATTTTCATATCAACCAAAATATAAAAACTATTTCATTACTTAGAATATAACCATTTATCGTTATTATACAATTTACAGATTCTTCATTAATAATAAATATTTCATATTCGTACCTCAGGATTTTGTCAACACTGTAGAATATACCTATCCATACAATCTGATTATTAGACTTGATCTATACTCAGTACTCTGTTTTGCGTTGATTAAGATATATGTAGTTCTACCTTAAGTGTTAATTTTTTTAATATGCCAAATCTAAAACTAATTGTTTTTTCATTACAAAACATTAATACGCTCTTAACATTTTACAAAACTTTTGTTTTCTTTTAGGATGGAGACGGTTTGCAAATGATATGAAGTCAATGTATGGCTTTTCACTTAAATGGTTTTGTTGTTTATACCTATGCATTATTACTCCATTGTTTACATTTGTAAGTGATGAGATAGATATTTTAACCTCTTTTTACCCTTATATATATATATATATATATATATATATATATATATATATATATATTCATGTCTAAATGTTATATTTGAAGTGACCTTAGCAACTGAAATATAAATATTGTCAACGTTTCACCTGATGAACTAATTCAAACATTTTCAGAATAATAATCAAAATCAAAATTATCAAAGAGTGTATAAGGTTCAATAAAAAATATCACTAAAGGCTTAAATATGGCAAGATCACGTGACAATCTGATGTTCAAATTGTTTATTTGGTTAAAAATTCATGAGTGTATTTGTATGTTTGGATGTTAATTGTTATAAGGAAACCGTGAGAATATGATATCATTGACTTCTACTGACGACAAATTAGTGGTTTTTATTTGTTACAAAATCAACAATCTATATGATTAAGATAAACTAGCTAAGCAGATGTTGAAGCAGATCAATTATATTGTTAGTTATGTTGAGAATAATAAGAGTTTTTGAGATGATGGAGAAGATTTGTAGCTCAAATGGATGATTTTGATGGAATTTCGTTCTCTGAGGTGAATGGTTTGGTCATGGAGCTTTCGTCGTTATTCTGAACGACATCATCAGCATAAAACTCAGGTAGATGCAAATTGTTCAAATTTCTCCACATATGACTCAGCTTGTTCCGTAGACATCTATTTTGATTGGCTATTGTTGATCTTTAACCTATCACTGTTCACTTCTCCATTTTGATTGTATCTCCTGTTGATTTGATTCTTGGTCCTCTGAACAAGGGGCATAACGTTGACCACATTTTCAAATTGCTTTCAGTAATGTGTTCTACCTATACGATTGTAGCATTATTTGAACTCTTACACTGATTGGTAAATACAGTATCTCAAGTGACGTCTTGTTCGTCATTTACAACAATAAATCAAATGGATGAATAGTTACAGATTCTTCGTGAATTTTTTTAGTCACCCAGAAAACTATCGATTTGAATATGATTATTTTTGATAGGACACTTTTATTTGTTAACTCTTTGTTTAATGGCTGGTTTTGTCCACATAATTTTTGCATGAAGAATAGAGTCTGTTTGGTTTGTAATTCGTATACATAAAGTTGATACATCTGATTTGTTATGTAAAATAATAATAATAGGTCACACAAACTTCTTCAGGTATCCTTTTCAACAGTCATATTGTCTGCTTTGATTGATTCTCATTTTTGTCCATGGTATTCATACTTTAGGTTCTGTTTATCTTCAGTGTAATTGTATACGAAGAACTCACATATATGCGAGCTGTCAAACCTGAACCATATCACTTTCCGAAGTGGTCTGTGATATTAGGTTGGATGATGGCCAGTTCAAGTTTGTTCTTCATTCCAGGTGTCATGGTGGCAGAGGTTATAAGAACACCGGGAACATTTCTAGAAGTAAGTTCACTCATGTGAATTATTTTTTAGTAAAATTGTGAGAAACAGATTTTCCGGTTGAAAACTTTGAGGTTTGTGGTGTCGGTTACAATGCCAAACCCACATAACTTATTCTAGCTTCCGGATAGGTCAATCTATTCATTCATCTTGAGTCACATTTCGACCTTGTCACTTATCCAATTTGACTGCTTTTATGTAAACGTGTGTGTGGATTTCTTATCATAACATGTTTGTAACCTATTTTTGTGTAACTAAAAATATCTAGTCACGTTTTATTAAAACGAGTTGGCTTGCATGCCCTCTCCACCGCGCATCATTTTGTTGCGTTCTCTTCGTTTTGTTTCTTTTATCGTTTGTCTGGATAAACGAATGTATGAAATACACGTATTCGAAATTTATTCTCGTATTTGACTTACTTAATTCCGTTATTCACTAACGTAATTTAAGTCGATGATAATGTACGAGAATTGGCAACATGTATATTTCAACAATAATCATTCACGCGATCTGCCTGGAGTCAGATCACGGGCGACTAAAAGTTAAATAAATGAGCAATGTGAAATAGTGTGCTACCTAATTGATGTTTAGTGAATAGGAAGAAATATACGCATTGTGTAGTCAGATATTAGATACATAAAAGTTTGTTTACTAGAATGACAGTTAAAGTATTAAGGCATGTTACCTGGTTTTACTGTTAACTGATTAAATAAAGCAATGTAATAAACAATTGATATTATCTAATATTATGACAAATAAGGCTTAGAACTTTACACTTAAAGCATTAAAGACTGGTTGATTGGTCTTGGTATTCTGATTGTTCAAAAACTTCAGCTGAGTTGATGAATTCTCCTCCAAAAGTCCACGATGTGAAAATAAATGACTGAACAAATTGTGTTTGTGTATTTATGTGTAAGATTGACTTACTAATGAATGATATTCGGTGTCAATATGTTTTGTATGAAGGAAAAAAACTTTTCACATGATTTTCATATAACCGACTCATGTTATCCTATTTGCTAAAGTCAACATCCCAATATGATTGGATTAACACAATATAGATTTGATCTGATTTGATTGTTAAAACGCCATATATATTTCCTTAATGATTTTGATTTTGATTATTACCCTAAAGAAGTTCAGACAAATTTGCTGGACGAAACGTTGGAATTATTTAAGTTTCAATCTCTGAGACTATTTCAAATATAACTTTCATATATAATAAATGATTATTGTTAGTAAAATTTTCAGTTGTACAAACTATTTGCCTAAGTTTTACGTGGCCTAAATTTGGTGATGGAGCTCTTAATGTTGTTCGTGGATAAATTTCAGGAAAAGATTGATTTTATACAATTCCATATAAAACTTATTCAATATTACAGACTACTTACAAATGATTAAAGTAGTAAGATTGGTCTTTGGAATAAAATAGACGTTTCAAAACATGTTTATATACGAACCAAGAGCGGCTTACATGAACAAACCAAATGAAATGTAATATTGAGAAATTCAATTTTTTTTTTCAAAGGTTGTTTTTAGCAAGGCTAAACTGAACATATGACAATTTGAGTATTTACTTTTTGATGCACTATTGCTAAACATAATTTTATGATGTAAATACAGTTAAGTTTACTTGATGTTCTTAAAGACTGGAAATGATCGTATCCAAATACGCTGTAGACTTGTGAGTATCTAGTCGTCTAATCTAAAAAATTATAAGATGAAATTATTCTGTATTTATAATTTTATTTTGCAGAGAATAAAATACCTGTGTACACCTCGTCTTACTCAGCATCGTTGTTCTTTAACCAGTCCAAGTGAGTGACATTAAAAACTTAGACCAAAATATTTTTGGAATAATAAAATAAGATTTTTTACATAGTTTATTGATGAATAGTGTAGTATTGTTTGCAATAACTAGAGCATATGCTTCTACATAGAAAAACCTATGTACCATTTCATTTGACTGAAAAAACTTCTAATGAAATGTTAACCTCCAATGACTGTATGAAGTCAATTTCATCGTTGAAGTTGAGAATACCTAATGACTGAAGCCACACCACATTGAATAAGTCAACTATATGCTATTCAGGATGCGTTTTTGAAGCATTTTCATATATGATCTGTAGTTTTATAATTTTTTCCGTCAGGACTTATAATCAGCTGAAAAACAAATAAAAGTCAAGCTGAACTACATCGTTTCTAAGTCCTAATTTCTGGATTCCATACAAGGAATCCTAATGAAAATTTAAAGATGAAAGATAAACGTGATTTTTTAAAAATCTAGAATAGGAATACAGGGTTTCTAATTTTCAGAGGATTTAGTTTACTAGGTGCGATAGTTTATTCATTAAATTTTGACAAGCAGATTTGCAGACAACTAAGTAAATTACCAATCTCCTTGACAATATACTAAAATATAACGTGAGAATCAGAAAATTTATAGAATATTACGTATTCTACAGTACTCACCCATGTTTGTGACAAACGATGAAGTATGAGGAAGACATATTAGCCCGATATGAAACAAATGTCTCCTAAATATATAAAATGAAGTGTTTTTTCTAGATTACAAAGGCGATAATGAATATATAATAGTTTTGTTCACTCTGAAGAAGTAATTACTTAATTACTTATGCCTGTTAGTCCTCGTAAAGGAGTATAGGCCGACGACCGTCATTCTCCAACACACTCTGTCCTGGGCCTTCGTTTCTAGCTCCATCCAATTCTTGTTAATTCATCTCATGTCTATCTCAGTTTCCCGGCGTAATGTGTTCTTTGGTCTTTCCCTCCCCCTTTGACCTTGAGGAATCCAAGTGAGGGCTTACCTTGTGACGCAGTTGTGTGCTTTCCTCAATGTGTGTCCTATCCACTTCCAGCGCTTCTTCCTGATTTCTTCCTCTGCTGAGATCTGGTTTGTTCTCTCCCACAGTAGGTTGTTGCTGATAGTGTCTGGCCACCGGATCCGAAGTATTTTGAGTAGACAACAGTTAATAAACACTTGCATGGCTTGGTGGCTTTCGTAGTTCTCCAAGTTTCCGCCCCAAACAACGGAACTGTTTTGACATTTGTGTTGAAAATTTGATGTTGTTTGACGGATAGTTGTTTTGAGTCCCAGATATTCTTCAGTTGTAAATATGTGCTCTTGATTTGCTGATCCACTCCTTCACATCTGCATCAGATCGGCAGTGCTCACCAATGATGCTGCCCAGATATGTGAAGGTTTTTACATCTTCCAAATCTTCTCTGTCATGTGTGATTTGATTGATACATATTATCTTGTGTTGGAAAATCTTGCTTTTCCCTTTGTGTATGTTTAGACCTACTGCTATTGAGGCTGCTGCTACACTGGTCGTCTTCTCCTGTATATGTTGTTGCGCTTGCGAAGTCTAGATCGTCCAGCTGCATCCTAGATGTCTACTGTATCCCGTGCTTCCCTTCAGATGTTGACGTCTTCATGATCCAGTCGATTACCAGGAGAAAGAGAAATGGTGCGAGTAAGCAAATTTGCCTGACACCAGTCTTTACTTCGAACGACTTTGCTAACTGTCCTCCATGCACGATCCTGCAGTTTAATCCATCATAGGAATTCCGTATGATATTGACTATCTTCTGAGTCACACTGCAGTGTCGAAGAAGTTTCCATAGTGTTGTTCTGTCCACGCTGTCAAATGCTTCCTCGTAGCCAGTGAAGTTGATGTAGAGTGATGAATTCCATTCAATTGATTGTTCCACATTGATCCGTAGAGTTGCGATTTGGTCTGTACACGATCGATCCTTACGGAATCCAGTCTGTTGGTCTCGAAGTTGGTCGTCTACGGAGTCCTTCATTTTGTTTGAAAATACCCTGTTGAAGACTTTTCCTGGTATTGAGAGGAGAGTGATGCCCCTGTAGTTATCACAGTTAGTGAGATCGCCTTTCATTGTTATTTTGATCAGGTTTCCTTCTTTCCAGTCTGTCGGTACTTGTTCTTTATCCCAAATCTTGCTGAAGAGAATGTGGAGTATCTTTACAGTTACTGCTACATCTGCTTTCAATGCCTCTGCTGGAATGTTGTCTGGTCCTGCTGCTTTGCCACTCTTGATTTGTCTGATGGCCATGCTGATTTCTTCAACTGTTGGTGGGCCAACATCTATTGGGAAGTCGGTGGGTGCTACTTTGATGTTGGGTGGGTTCAGTGGGGCTGGTCAATTCAAGAGTTCCTTGAAGTGCTCTACTCACCTGTTTTGCTGTTCTTCAATGCTAGTGATTACCTTGCCCTCCTTGCTTTTCACTGGTCGTTCTGGTTTACGATAATTTCCAGCGAGCTTCTTTGTTGTATCATACAATTGTCTCATGTTTCCTTCTCTTACAACCTTTTCCGCCGTCACTGCCAAATCCTCCACATATTTACGTTTGTTGGTTCTGACACTCCTCTTCAACTACTTGTTTACTTTTGTGTATTCAGCTTGTGCCTTGGCTTTCTGTGCTCTTATTCGGCTGGTATTGATTGCTGCTTTCTTGTTCCTCCTTTCTTGAATCTTATCCAGTATATCAACAGTGATCCACGCCTTGCAGTGGTGCTTCTTGTGGCCTAGGACATCATGACATGTTGAAGTGATTGCCTCTTTTATTCCTTTCCAGTTGCTTCCCATAGTAGTTCCCTCTTCACTGAGTAGATCATTAAATACCTGGAATCCATTGCCGAGTACTATCTTGAATTTGTTGAGTTTGTCAATATCCCGAAGTAAGGCCGTATTAAACTTTTGTGATATTGTCCGCCGCGTTGTTCAGTACTTATTGAGTTTCAATTTCATCTTGGCGACCTACAAGTGATGATCTGATGTTATATCAGCTCCTCTCTTGGTTCTCACGTCCTCTATAGTCCTCCTGAACGTTTTGTTGATGCAAATGTGGTCGATTTGGTTTTGTGTAGAGTGATCCGGTGGAGTCCATGTGGTTTTGTGTATGCGTTTGCGTGAGAATATAGTGCCGCCTATGACCAGTTCATTGAAGGCACATAGGTTTGCAAATATCTCACCATTTTCGTTCCTTTCTCCCAGTCCGTGTCATCCGATGATGTCTTCATATCCATTGTTGTCCTTTCCAACTCTGACATTTAGGTCTTCCATCAGAACGGCCAAGTTCTTTTTTGGGGACTTCTCGACGATTGACTGCAGCCTACCGTAGAATTGGTCTTTCACGTTTTCATTGTAGTCGTTGGTAGGCGGATAGCACTGGATGACGTTCATTGTAATACCCTCATTCTTTGTTTTGAAGGAGGCTTTGATGATCCTGGGTCCATGAGATTCTCATCCTATAAGTGCCTTTTGTGCTTGTTTGGACAGCATCAATGCAACTCCTTGTGTATATGGAGCATTTTCTTCTTCATGGCCAGAGTATAACAGAAGCTTCCGTGAAGCTAGTCGTTGTTGTCCAACTTTCGTCCAATGTGTTTCACTGATCCCAAGCACCTCCAGGTTGTATTTCCTCATTTCTGCAGCAATTTGGAAGACTCTCCCAGTCTCCCACATTGTATGAGCATTCCATGTACCTATATAAATGGTTGCTCTGGTTGTCAGAAGGGGCATCGGTCTCGTGACTTCCGAAGTAACTCGGTTTTCACCATGAGGCGTAATAACTCTTCTAAATGAAGACCTGATTCCCAGGGCAGATTTTAAAAGGTTTGAATAATTTTTTCTGGCTAGCGTCTTTTTAGTGAGTTAGTTTTCTACGGGATGGGATCGCTAACCCTATGCCCAACCGTCCTCTTTTAGCCGTGGTTGGGACCGGCAGTAGCCCCCAGAGGGACTCCAGGTGGAGTTACTGTGAAGAAGTGGCCTACATTAAATCACGAAACGTCAAAAATACAATTTTTTACTGACTGGGATACAACAAAAAAATATATTTATTATCCGATGCTCAATTTATTTGAAACTATCAAGTCCATCTTTTGCACTGATGCCTATAAATCATATAGATGGTTTTTCTCAACAAATTTTAAAACTGTGGATAATAGTAACGAATATATTTTCTAAAATATTCGAATGATTAGCTTAGTCATAGATCTCCGAAATCTGTGTGCATATTATCAATAACTTGATATAAGCCATGTAAATGAGTAATAATAATAATAATAATAAATCAAAGAGGAATGTGGCTTTTACTAGTATCCGTTATTATACAACATACTTAAACTTATATCCATCTACTGTATCTAATTATTGAAGATATTTCTTTGTATGTGATTCTTTCCGAATTGCACATAAAGTCCTGATTCAATTCTCACAGTGAAAGAATATAACGAACGTTTCAGTCATAAGCAGATATTCAAGCTATTTGTTATACATTTTTTATGAATAAACATTGATAATTGTAGTTAGCCTACAGTTTAAACATTCTACTATTTATCGTCATAGTTACCTACGTATATATATTTTTTCAAGAATGTTATACCATGATAACCTGTTGTATAAGTGTGTATTATTTCACGTTTAAGAAGATTTAGATTTTTTTTTTAATTATTTGTTTTAATGTTAACTGTGACCATGAATTAGTCTGCGTTTCTACTTTTTTTTCTTTTCTTTTTTATAAAAAAAAATCAATTACAAACACAGATTATCACTTTAATTAATGCAATTAATGTCACAATTAATATAAATCATTGAATTTTGATTAATTAGTCAAGAAATATAGTGCCTGCTACTAAAAATAAAGATCAATCGTTTACAGGTTCGTAGGTGTAGATTAGTAAGAAAACTCGGGAAAAAAATTGTTGTTGGGTGCTACTTTGTCTTTTTTAATTTGATTTCTAGATCATATAAGCCTGTGGTTGAAACTACTCTCAGGTTTAGCTTAATTTATGACTTGAGTGAAAATCCACATTAGATTAATTGTGTAGTACATGTGATTTTATAGGTTATAATAAGATAAATTTTACTCTTTGACGAAAAAAATAAATAAGGTTCATTTGATAAGAAGCGACTAGAGGAGTTCAACCATGTCAGAAGTAAGGTAAATGTCCATCGCAGGAAACCAATAAGGGCTACACAACATCAGGTGTGATTGAAGTTAGATAGTAACGCGGTTGGATGACGGCTCAATGGTCTAAATGCTAAGCGCTGGTGCAAATGCAAGGTCATGGATGCCCATTACTGAGGAGTCCCATATTAGGATACCTAGGCTTCCAGGTTTTAGTGGTGGTCTAAATGAGATCAGTTCTTGATTTAAAAGATAAATATATGTTTGCTTAAAAGTGATCTGTGATTTATTCGTTAATTACTTATATCTTGTACTCTATTAACCTACTCTATCAATTTGATTCAGCTTTAATTGACCCCGAAAATTCGGAGATTCCAGAAAATAATCCCAATGATCATTATGAAGTGAATTCGTGTACAACAGAAGAGCAAAACATTGAAGAGGATAATTCAGGAAAAACAAAGAAAAAATTCAAAGTTAGAAATTTCTGTAGATCGTGTATTCGATAGGAAATAAAGATGTTTTTTTAGCAGAAATAATAATAATAATAACAGATGAAGAAATTTGCATTCAATATGATTTACAATCTTTTCAGATTTTTCAATTTATGTATATGTCATCATTGATTTTCCTGTTATTTTTAATGAAAAACAATCATAATTGCATATACATACAGTATCTAAGTGTGTTTATGTATACACCATAATATGTGCATTCCTTAATAATCATGATTAATGTTCACTTTCTTCACCCTTTACTATTGTGCATCAAAGGTATTTTCTTATGCTCTTCTCAATTAAAGTTTATTTCACAGGTTGAAATCATGAGTCAGTTGAAACTAGACCACCATTGAAAACCTGGAAGCACTGGACGGCCGTTTCGTCCAGTGCTTCCAGGTTTTCAATGGTGGTCTAGTTTCAACTGACTCATGATTTCAACCTGTGAAATTTACTAAAATCTCCACAAAGCTCATTCTGAAGTTTATGTGTCAAGATAAATATTCATTCACATTCAGATAGAAAAATGTAGAAGTTTGAAGTGAATACAATCACCTGAAAAAAAACACATGAAAGTTAAGGAAATTATTTGATCAATTAATAATGAATTATTTTTGTTGTCTTTCTATTACAATTCCACTTTCTATCTCCCTTTCTCTATGTATCTCTGTTATTTCTTCTTAACTCCCTCCCTCCTTCCCCCTCTTTCTCTCTCTCTATTTTTAATTCAATTCATGAATTCATATGGGGAAAAATGAATCATAAAATGAAATTAGCGCTCTTATGTAATTGTAATATTGATTCATTATTTTAATCCTCATGTTTTGTACGTTATTATGTAATAGTTTTTTTTTTTGTAATTTTCATCTTAGTTATTTCAGACTAATATTTCTTCTTTTCTAATAGATATTTGCCATGTTTTTCTTTTCCATGATTTTTTTTTTCTCCTTATAATTATTTTACTCATCAAAATTAATTTAATTACATAAATACATATTCTCTCTTTGTAGTTAGTGACTAACTCAACAATTTTATATCATTATCTCATAATCACTAGCGTTTTATGTAATTACATTATTGAAGAAACAAAATGACCTACACAATAAAACAGATGTTCATTTATCAATGTTTCTTTATAATTTTTCAATTGAAGTTAATGTGATATAAATGTAAATAATGTAAAGTTAAATCTGAAATAGGATAGTCATTCACTGATCATATTCATTTCAAGTTCAAATCTATTCAATACTAAATTGGGATTCAAATGTTTTGTGATCATTTCGACGTTTAGATGTGTTAGATCTAAACTCATATAGTGTAGTAGATTATGGTTCACAAATTTAAAATGAGAGTAGTGTTAATTTCTATCCCGTTTTTGAACTGTTCTATGAGTGATGTTGAATTTTCATAAAAATTATTTACAAAGTCTACTAATGATCCTGTCAAGATCACAGGTTATCAAATCTTTGTTAGTAAATGTTAATTCTTCCATAAAAAAAAAATAACTTTGATAAAAATTTTCCTAATTTTTGCGCGACCTTGGCGTTTTCTGTTTAGTTGATAACAATTTCGGCTTACCAATCGTTTGTTCCTTAAAGTCATATCTTGTTGGTGGATAGTTTTTTTCCATTTTACTTCGACTTATAAAATGTCACTTTTTCGCACTCCTATCTTCTTCCTAGGTCCCATCGTATTAGGAATAATGGTTTCAATGTTGTGTGTTTCAGTAATGTTACTATTGAGTTCGCATTAGTTGCTATTTTTATTGAAAGAGATCTCAGTCGTGCCTAGTTAGTAAACGCCGGAGATCTAATCTGAACAGAAATATAGCAGAATCCCAAAAATATTAGAACTAAACTACTCCTTCATATTTAAAATGTCTAAACTAACAAACAACATGGATGAATTGAAGATACCTATCAATAATTCTTAACAGACAAGTAAGAGTGATCGATTAACCAGAGATTGATGTTGACTCTGATATATATATATATATATATATATATATATATATATATATATATATATATATATGGTTAGTAACACGTTTTGTCCCATTCTCTTTAGGTGAGAAGCTAAGCCATAAGTGTATTGTTTCACAACAAAAGATGTTCAAAATAAAAAAAATCAATATTTATAAGTTACGCGCAATTGTATGATGCAGTTGAAACACAATAATTAACAATATCAGGTGATTAGAGTGAAATAAGTACTAAATTTGCTTTCTAACAGAAATAAGAAATTAAACAACAAGGTTTTATTTCAGAAAAGATGTTCGAAATGTTGAAACCTACAGGAACGATGACACCAAGACTATATGGCCTACCAAAAATACACAAAAGTGGCTTACCCCTTCGACCAGTTTTAGATATGAATAACTCAGCGTATCATACTATAGCAAAATGGTTGGTGCAAATTCTTAAACCATTACACAAAGAAATTGTCAAGCATAGTGTCAAGGATTCCTTTGAATTTGTTGAGAACATAAAAAATCTATCAGTCAAGAATAATTTCATGTTATCACTTGATGTATCATCTTTATTCACTAACATTCCACTACAAGAAACAGTTGATTTTATTTGCAATGAACTAACAGAGAGACGCATAGAAACCCCGATTCCAGCATCCGCGATAAAACAGTTAATTCTCAGATGCACAGTGAATGCACAATTCAGATTTGACAATGAATACTATAGACAGCTAGATGGAGTTGCCATGGGATCACCATTGGGCCCTCTACTGGCTGATATTTTCCTTGCAAAACTGGAAAACGGACCACTTAAAAACATAATTAGCCATTTACCAACTTATTATCGCTATATAGACGACACCTTCATAGTACTAGAAAAAGAGAATGATAAGGACAATTTACTTAATATATTTAATAACGTTCATCCATCAATTAATTTTACTTCAGAAGATGAACAAAATGATACCATATCATTTCTAAATATCCAACTAACTAGAAGAGCAGACAGGACTTGAAAAAGAGGGGTACACAGAAAGTCTACAGCAGGACAATACACTCATTTCCATAGTGCAGTTCCAATCAGATACAAAAAAAACTTAATAAAGATCTTGACTCATCGGGCTAGAATGATTTGCTCTGAAGACACTTGAAGAAGAACTGAATAACATTCGCAACCTACTTAGTATGGATGGGTATCCCATGAAATTCATCGACAAACATATGATGGAGAAGAAAACAAGGACAAAGATACCGACCGTCCATAAGAAGGTACTATTCATAAAACTACAATTCATAAATGACACCATTGAAGAAACCTTGACTCAGAAACTAAGAAGAGCCGTACAAAAAACATTTAATGCTGCCAGATTAAATGCAATCTTCTACAACTATCACAAGATAAGAACAGCCAACAAAGACAGACTGCCTGAATTCGCCAAATCTATGTGTATCTATCGTTTCAACTGCTCTTGTGGAGCCAGTTATATTGGGCGTACAATTCGGCAAGTCCGTCATCGCATTACTGAACATCATCCGTCGTGGTTAAACAAAGGACAGGTAAAAGTGATTAAAAGTTCTATTCTCTCTCACTTGGTTGACACAGGTCATCAAGTCGAATTGAATGAAGCTTTGAAGGTTATCTACAATATCCCATCTAATTTGCCACATGGTTTACGAGTGCGCCTCTTGCACATTGCGGAAGCCATCGGAATCCATGTTCACAAACCTGACCTTTGCATTCAAAAGAGATTCGTACAACCACTTTCCCTGCCCTGGCTATCAGTTTAAGATTTCCTTCAAAAGAACTATTTTTCATACTTCTTCCATTTTTTAACTTTTGTAATTTTATTTCTGTTGCTTTTGAACTTAATAACTTCTCAACATTCACCTCTTGATTCTTACGTAACTACCATCCTATTGACCATCCGGTAAAATTCTGTTCCTTCTTTGTTTCTTACATTACGCAACATAGCAACTTCTTGATTACTTTGAATATTAATAATCCTCTCTCTTCCAATTACTGAATGTTAATTTAAATGTCATTATGTAATTATTACGTAACGTATCCACTCGATGAGTATTATATTATTATTGTAAAACGTATATATATTAGTGTAGAGCCATGATGAAAAACTAATTGAAAAGAAATTTCTTCGCTCAATTCGTTCCTTCTTTATTTACCAAATGGCAAAATGGGAATTTTCACAATAAGTTTTTAATTTCCTGCTATTCATTAAAAGTTATGTAACTTATAGAATATATATTTATTCTACAAAATAGACTGATCATTAACTGTCTCATTAAAACTATTCGTATTGAATACTCTTATCTATATAATGCAAGATATATCTCTGTAACAAATAATTTATAAGTAGGAAATAGTTTTTTCCAGTTATGAAATTATATTATTAATGGGGGCTGGTGGTGTAATCTAGGACGCGTGTTTCGTCCTATTTGTAACTTGTTCGCTGGATATACCTGCATTCGTTTTGATGTTAACTCCGGGGGTCAAACCCAGTACAATTAACTTCAAACGCCATCACGTTACCCAATTGGCTACTGAGTTCTAATAGCCACTAGCTTATGCAATGGGTTAAAGAATCAATTCATTTTTTATTGGTTGTTTTAATCTTCCCACTGATGTTAAGAACTGTATCTAAGTCCTAAACTTCAGTGGGAAGATTTAAATAACCAATAAGAAATGAATTCGCATTAATAATGACCGAAAAATGATTGACAAAAGAAACAGTGATTATGATATTGATAAATTATTCTTTAAAGTAATTACTGTATGGCTTATTTGATAAAAGCCAATTTTTTCTATGGTTTACATCAAATAATTAAAGAGAAATAACGTATGTAATATGAATTGGGATTAAATGGTCATTACACACTTACTTACGACTGTTATTCCTCATGAAGGAGCATAGGCCGCTCATCAGCATTCTCCGTCCAACTCTGGCCTGGGCAATCCTTTCTAGCTCCTTCCAGTTGTTATTCATTCTTTTCATATCTCATTCTATTTCCCGACCTCGTCTGTTCTTTGGCGTTCCTGTTTTCCGCATTCCTTCAGGATTCCGAGTTAGGGCTTGTCTCGTGATGCAGTTTGACGATTTGCGTAATGTATGTCCTATCCATTTCCATCGTCTTTCCCTAATTTCTTCTTCAGCTGGAAGTTGGTTTGTCCTCTCCCACAGGAGGCTATTGCTGATGGTATCCGGCCAATGGATATTGAGTATCTTGCGTAGACAGCTATTTATAAATAGTTGTACTTTCCTGATTGTGGTTGTTGTAATTCTCCAAGTTTCAGCTCCATACAATAGAACTGTCTTGACGTTCGTGTTGAAGATTCTCATTTTGATATTGGTTGAAAGTTGTTTTGAGTTTTATTGTTTTTCAATTGTAGGAATGCGACCCTTGCTTTGCAAATCCTCGTCTTTACATCTGCATCTGAACCTCCTTGTTCATCGATGATGCTTCACAGGTATGTGAAGGATTCTACATCTTCCAGAGTTTCGCCATCAAGGGTGATTGGATTGCTGTTCTCTGTGTTGAATTTGAGGACCTTGGTTTTCTACTTGTGTATGCTGAGGCCTACTGATGCAGAGACTGCTGCTACACTGGCTGTCTTTGTCTGCATCTGTTCGTGTGTATGCAATAGGAGGGCTAGGTCATCTGCGAAGTCCAAATCGTCTAATTGATTCTGAGCTGTCCATTGTATTCCGCATTTTCCTTCAGATGTCGAGGTCCTCATAATCCAGTCGACCACTAAAAGAAAGAGGAAGGGAGAGAGTAACCAGCCTTGTCTGACTCCGGCCCTTACTCGGAATGCATCCGTCAGCTATCCTCCATGAACGACTTTGCATTGTGGTCTGTCGTATGAGTTCCGGATAATATTGACAATCTTCTCAGGAACTCCGTAGTGTCGAAGAAGTTTCCATAACGTCCTTCTATCCACACTGTCAAATGCCTTTTCATAACCAATGAAGTTGATGTATAGTGACGAGTTCCACTCAACTGATTGTTCGACGATGATCCGTAGTGTCGCAATTTGGTCTGTGCAAGATCGATCCTTACGGAATCCAGCTTGTTGATCTCGAAGTTGGGCGTCTACTGCATCCTTCATCCGGTTCAGCAAAACTCTGTTAAAGACTTCTCCTGGTACTGACAGTAGTGTGATTCCTCTGTAGTTTGCACATTTGCTCAGGTCTCCTTTCTTTGGAATCTTGATGACGTGTCCTTCTTTCCAGTCCATCGGCACTTGTTCCTCCTCCCAAATCTTTTTGAATAGAAGGTGAAGCATGTTTGTAGCTACTTCGATGTCTGACTTCAGTGCTTCAGCTGGTATGTTGTCGGGTCCTGCTGCTTTCCCGTTCTTGATTTGTCTGATGGCCATTCTGATTTCTTCCTTCGTTGGTGGGTTGACATCTATAGGAAGATCTGTGTGTGCTGCCTCGATGTCCGGTGGATTCATTGAGGCCGGCCTATTCAAGAGTTCCTCGAAGTATTCTTCCCATCTGTTCCGCTGTTGTTGAATTTCAGAGATTGGCCTGCCTTCTTTGTTTTTGACCGGTCTCTCTGGTTTACTATATCTCCCCACTAGTTTCTTCGTTGCACCACATAGTTGTTTCATATTTCCTTCCCTTGCAGCTTCTTCCGCCGTCGTTGCTAGTTCTTCCACGTACTTCTTCTTGTCGGTTCTAATGCTCTTCTTCACTTGCTTGCTTGCTTCTATGTATTCAGCTTGTGCTTGGACTTTCTCTGCTCGTGTTTGGCTGTTGTTAATTGCTGTCTTCCTGTTCTTCCTTTCTTTGATCTTGTCCAATGTTTCTATAGAGATCCATCCCTTATGATGATGCTTCTTGAGGCCCAGAACCTCTTGACACGTTGAAGTTAATGCTTCTTCGATACCTTCTCAGTTGTCCTCCATAGTAGTTTCTTCTTCCTCCAGCAGATCCTGTAAGGCTTGAAACCTGTTGTTGAGAGCTATCTTGAATTCATTGAGTCTGTCAGTATCTCGAAGGAAGGCTGTATTGAACCTTTGTAGTGCTGTTTGTCCACTTGTCCAGTTCTTTTTTAGCTTCAGTTTTAAATTGGCTACAACTAGGTGGTGATCTGAAGCTACGTCAGCACCTCTCCTGGTTCTCACATCTTCCATTGTCCTTCGGAATTTTTTGTTGATGCAAATATGATCTATCTGGTTCTCTGTAGTGTGGTCCGGTGAGATCCATGTACCTTGTGTATACGTTTATGTAGAAATATTGTGCCGCCTATGAAAAATTCGTTGAATGCACACAGATTTGCGAATCTTTCCCCATTTTCGTTTCTCTCTCCCAGTCCATGTCGTCCCATGATATCTTCATATCCAGTGTCGTCTATTCCGACTTTGGCGTTTAGATCTTCCATAAGAATGGTGAGGTCCTTTCTTGGGCACTTCTCTATTATTGAATGCGGCCTCTCATATAATTGATCTTTAATGTCGTCTTTGATGATTGGAACATAAATAATAGGATTAGAGCACTGAAGATGCTTCGTATTGTTAATCATAACAGTAGTATTAGTATTATTATTCGTAGTAATGATAATAATAACAAACACTGATACTAGTTGGAATAATAATAAACACAATGAGCATAATAGATTTATCTCGAAAAATAAAAAGTAATTAAATCTCAGTGAATGATAGTCCTTGTATAGATGATTGAAAACGGTCGTATTTATCGAGATTATGAACAAAAACTGAAGTTGTTTGTCATTCGTCAGTCTTATTTATTAATAGTAGAATAAATTAAGATGTAATTCCACAAAAATGAAAGAATATTATCAATAGTCAGTCAATTCAATTGAATAAAAAGAAGATTTTTCTAATTAAATTAACCCACAATAGGACGAAACGGCCGCCCAGTGCTTCCAGGTTTCCAATGATGGTCTAACATCAATTGATTCATAATCTCAGTCACAAACCTAATTCGTGTCGGGTAGCGACAAGTATCTAACTCAGTACAATGGAAGATGGTCGGGCAATTTCATGGATTGTCTGGTGTTAGACAGCACCGTTGGATGCCGACCGGCTCAGTGGTCTAGAGGTTAAGTGCTCGCGCGCGAGACTGATAGGTCCTAGGTTCGAATACTGCGAGGTTGGGTTGTGAATGCGCACTACTGAGGAGTCTCACAATAAGACGAAACGGTCATTCATTGGTTCTGGGTTTTTCATGGTGATCTAGCTTCAACTGACCCATGATCTCAACTACTGAAATTACTACAATCTTCACAAAACGCCTTTTGATACTATTAGTAATAATTCATTCATGTTGTCTATGATAAATTATTTCATAATCTTTCATACTCAATTTACTTCTTATATAAATTGAATATGTAGCATAATGAAAATATGATTTTGTTACTAAATGGAATATATTTATCAATGTTGCACATAAAATTAACTTCAGTCAGTAACTTTCTTAAGAAAATGAATGAATATAGAAGAAGATTCAAAGCTTACAAAGAAAAAATCATTTCATTTTACATTGTTTGTTGTTAAAGGCTTATAAAACTTAGAAATGATCTATAAACGTATAAATTCTAGTAGTTATGAAACAGTAATAGACTTATAGCTAATCAATCATAATAATGTACTTGTTATTATTAATATGTTAAATTTGTTCCCTAAATTGTCTGGTGTTATTGTCAAAATAAATTATCAATTGGAGGTCTTGAATAAAAGAAAGATGATTACAATCAGTTGATCGATAATCGATACAAAATTGTTTTTATAATATTCAAAGGATAATATAATATAGAATTATTCAATATGTTTCATTAAACCAAAATTGTTAGCTTCTAATAACGTATGTTTATAATCAGAAAAACTGATTTTCAATCGTATTATTATCTAAATTATACGAGATAAGAAGGTTAAACTATTGTTGCTGAACATACATAATTTCATTTACATCATGATGGGAAAATTAATTGACGAATTAAAACTGTTATTATTCAATTAGTAACAATGATAGATAAGAATTTACTGGATCATATTATCGTGTTGCTAAAAAATGAGAATGAGATATTCAATTTAATCCATTCCGCATTTGTACAATCGTTAGGATGTTGATTACAAACATTTGCAAGTGTTATGTTGAAATTTTATTTTATTTATATATTTGAACACATAGATATTGGTACAAGTGAGCACCAGATACATATGCACCACACAAATCTTATTTAATTTGTTTAAGGGCTGTGATACTGTTCGGGTGCTCAAACCGTAGCATGTGGTTATCTTAAGGGCCTTCCTTTCCAGTTCTATTCAATTCTTGTTCACTTTTCTCATGTCTATTTCAATTTCTCAGCGTGATGTGTTCTTTGGTCTTCTTTTCCTCCTTTGACCTTGAGGATTCCACGTGAGGGCTTGTCTTGTGACGCAGTTGTGTGCATTCCTCAATGTGCGTCCTATCCACTTGCTGTGCTTGTAACGGCCGATTTGCCAGTATTCGGTTTGAATGCAGGAGTGACGAACCAAATGTATTCGAATAGGCCAGACTACGTTCTTCTGTATAGCTTACACAGCGTTTTTGAGACACTCGTACTGAATTATACCAAAACACAAACTTCGTGCTCAATTTAAACGGTTCTAATTTAGGAAATAAAACAAATTATATCAAAAATACGAAATACCTCGAACGGTACAGCCTGTGCTATACAGTCAGAAGTTCCTCTAACGCAAAGTAGCGCGCTAAACGATAAAAGAAACAGTTAATACCAAAGGGTTCGATACCTGAGAATCAATAAGATATTCCTAGCAAAATGGGATCAAATATCTATCTGCAAGGATTCCAGCAATCCTCCCAAGCAGACAGTCAAAAGGTTAGCAGTCACACACTGAACGACGCCGTGACCTTGGGCTTAGTCAAACACGACCTTGCTGTCAATAGTCCGGCAACATGCAATAGAAAATTAGGTAACAAAAGGTAAGTCTTTAATCAAAAGGCTCAGACTAGGAAGACTGAAGAACAAAGGGTGTGGTTAAAATACACGACATGGAGAAGAAACAAATAAATGACAGTACTGCCCAACAGAAAAAGCTTCGGAGGGATTTTCATCGTTCTCTTTCCGTTACAATGCTTCTCCCTGATTTCTACTTCTGCTGAAATCTGGTTTGTTCTCTCCTACAGTAGGTTGTTACTGATAGTGTCTGATCAACGGATCCGAAGTACTTTGAGCAAACAACAGTTAATAAACACTTGTATGTTTTGGATGATGAATTTCGCAGTCCTCCAAGTTTCCGCCCCAGTAGACAGTAGGACTGTCTTGACATTTGTATTGCAAATTCCGACCTTGCTGTTGGTTGACAGATATTTGTTTTGAGTTCCAGATGTTTTCAGTTATAGATATGCTGCTCTTGCTTTGCCAATCCGCGCCTTCACATCTGCACCAGATCCATCGTGTTCATTAATGATGTTGCCCAGATATGTGAAGGTTTTTTCATCTTCCATAGCATCTCCGTCAAGTGTGATTCGATTGGTGCATGATGTGTTGTATCGGAAAGAATATATATGAATATATCCCTAAATAAAGAAAAACTGAATTTTAAAATGTTATTTTCATCAAATGGAGACAAATGATTTGATTTATCGAAGAAATACGAAATTCAGAAATGTTACTACCGTAATACAATTTCCGGAAATGTTTTGGAAATATTAGTTTAGACTTTCTTGAGTCATTTTACCTCTACTTTGATAATTAGAGTAAAATTAAGTAATGCTCTTTATTCCTACAGTGACACTTCATATCAGCATCTAATTTTTCATATCTCGTCAAAGGCAAAATAGCTTTATTTTATTGAAATACCTCATGTGAGTTCTTTAAACAAGAAGTGATTGTTCTAAATACTTTCAACTATTAAGACAAACCATTTGATTAGTTATTGATTTTTTAAATATAGATTTTACTGGACAAAAAATAACAGATATAATATATAGAAGCCGAATTTGGATACGTTTAGTCATCTATGTAAAAACAATCTATAATCTAGAACAGATTATCATCGATTGAAAAAGTCACAGTTCATACCAGTATACAATCAGTATAGATTAATATGATGAAAAGGAAGAGTTAAAGATATCAATGATCATGAGTAAATAAACCTAATCAAAAACAAGATTGAAAATAAAAACAACTGAAATACCATACTGATGTGACAGGATATAAGGATGGTATTATTGTACTTAATATTTATTGTATCAATTGATTGGGAATCTTAGCTAGTCTAACAAGTGTGGACCTATGTTCAGTGTGGGAGTTATAGCCCCTGTATCAATTCACCTAAATTATATTCACAGTGTGTTTCTACAGTAATTCCATGTATTATCCTTTATATGTGATGTTATTGTGTAAAAATTAATACATAAATGATTATATTTTTGTCTAATAATGATATGATGTTAGGAGTTGATTGAAGACGTATTTTTGAAGAGTTAAAAAAATCTTCATTACAACAGTCTTTCTTGTTCCCATTTAGATATATGTGACCTACAATGGCTCTTGATTGTCACAGTAAGAGTCAGTACCAATATGACAGCGATAAAACATGGATAAATTAACAGAGTTGACAACCCCAGACATAATATTGTTGACACACAGATTAAATACACTCAAATTTACAAACTTACAAGAACATAACAATTGTAGACGATCGAATGATTAACATCGATTTCAATTCATAGAATCTAAAGTTAGAATTTTGTTTTACAATTAACTTATTCACTAATCTAGACTTATTGTATCAACTAATAGAAATAGATAACAAGTTTTAGTATACCATTCCCTGTTGCTGCTACCCCCCCCCATCATATTACTTGCTTACTTACTTACTTACGCCTGTTACTCCTCGTGAAGGAGCATAGGCTGCTCACCAGATTTTTTCTGGTTAGCGGTTTTTTTAGCGAGTTAATTTTCTACGGGATGGGGTCGCTAACCCCATGCTTCAACCCTCCTCCTTTACCTGGGTTTAGGACCGGTAGTAATTCCAGAAGAGCTAAAGGTGGAGTTTCCCCCATCATATACTTTATCATATTTTTAAAAACGTTTATCGTTAGAAAACTAATAGTACTTTATAATTACTGAGTACCATAATCTTCAACAAAGAAGTTTCTTCTTCATTATTCATTATCATTTATATTATTGGTTTTTTTGTAATACTATAAGCATGTGCGTTATTGTTATTATTATTTTTACTAATGTTATTATTATTATTAGAGTAAGTGGATCAATATTTCATTAACCAATCCAAATGATAGGTCAGTTAATCTGGTGCTACTTTAAGCGTGTGATTGGAAAGCAATAAGAAAATCTGAAACGTTTTTTTGTTTTTATTTTTATTAAAAAAACGTTTTTAATTGCTGTTGTTATACGTTTGATAAGTTTACTATGTCGGATTTAAACAATGTGACTGGATCAAATATTGTAAGTTGAGTTATTGGTAATTATTGTAAATGAATGAATGAATGAATAGTTTAATCATTTTAGGCTATGTTTATGAATTTAGAAATAATTTTTGATTGAACTCTCCTATTAAATTTATGGTGTAAGTGTAGGTTGGAAGAAAGTTAGGTGCGGCCAGACCAAAGACATGGTACAAATCCATGAATTCACTAACAATTGGACTGAGCCATGTTGGTAGGTATAGACTACTTGGTTGGGATCCGTGAGACGATAGCAACTGATAGTTAGAGACCTTGAATGACATGGCTCAAAATCATTTGCAATGGCTCAGGTGCATCTATTCTTTGTGTTCTCCCGAATTCTAATCTTTTGGATACTTCATGTAGCGTTTTTTTTCTTTCCAAATTTATTTCCCTGGATTATGTTTCATGAATAACATGTTCAAACCCTAATCTTTACAATTACTGCTTATACTTTTACTACCTCTAACACTATGGGACTTGGATCAATAATTGTATCTCTGTGCTAATGTGGTATGGCAACTCGAACTGATGTACCTACGTACGAAGTTCTTCAGATTGACTCTTATTAAATTCTTTATAATTGACTCAAAATACAATTCATGTTTCTTAAAGAATATTACCGTCACATGTTAAGCATTACATTTGGTGATAACTAATCATTGAATGTAAGATATGCATTTTATTCTTTAATTCGTTAATTAGATATACATCCACCCTACTTGCCTACTCCTAATACCCCTCGTGAAGGAACGTGATCTTCCTCCTTTCTTTGCTTTCCTTACCTTTAGGATAACAAGTTAGCGCTTGCCTCATGATGCACCCTGATGATTTTCTCAGTATATATCCTATCCAACTCCACCATCTTTTCCTAATTTTCTCTTCAATTGGAAGCAGGTTTGTTCTCTCCCACAGTAGGTTGTTGCAGATGGTATCCAACCAACGGACATTGAGCATCTTGCTTAGATAATTGTTTGTAGATACTTGCACGTCTTTGATTGTGGTTTTAGTAGTTCCTTAAGTTTGAGCTTCGTACAGTAGAACTGTCTCAACGTTCTTATTGAAGATTGTGACTCTTATGTTGGTTTACGGTTGTTTTAAGTCCCATATGTTCTTCAAATGTAGGAATGTTGCCTCTTAACAATCTTTACCTCCATATCTGATTCAGTCCACTTTGTTTATTAATGATGCTCTCCAGAAGTGTGAAAGTTTCCATGTCTTCCAGAGTTTCTTCATCAAGCGTGATTAGGTTGGTTTTTCCCGTGTTATATTTGAGGATGTTGATTTTTGCCTTGTATATGTTGAAGCCTACATCCAGCTTAGCAAGATACATATTCGGCAAATTAATGAGAATCTGAGTAATTACGAGCTTATTAACTCCCTTTAGTCGTATTGTATTCTTTGAGTTTGATAGTTTAATCAAAAATGTTTCATTGTTGATCTGGACAACATCATCAATCTTTATTTCACACAGAACACTTTATTAACATTTTACAACTATTAGTCTACAAGTATGCGATTACAAAATCAGTGTAATTTAAATGTACAAGCTTTTTTAATATGAAGCATAAAGAACATCATTAGTATCCATCTGATGAATATTGAATAACATAAGGATAACGTTAACTATTCAATCCATAAACATGTGAAAATAAGGAATTTTTAAAAAAAAATATGGTACAATTTTATTCGGTAAATTACATTTGTCATAGTTTAAACTATGTCTAATTCTCTATCATTAACATTCTTACAACAAAAGAAGAAAAAATAACCAGGGTGAAAAGTAAGTGGTAGAAAATAATAATGGTAATATTGTTTAAAAATAAAACTAAGAATAAACAAAAATTGATTCAATGGGAATGAATGAAATTGAAGAATCAAACATATGACAAGTCATTAATCACATGTCTTACAAACAAAAATAGTAAAGAGATTCAATATCACTGTTGATATACTTTATCTAAGGTTTTGAATAATAAACTACAATTATTTAACAACTTTTTAGTGGCATTTTATTTTGTTGTCATTTGGATTGGACGATGTTGTAGATGGGTTCACCATTTTAATAGCCCAAGATCTAATTTCAGTGAGATCGTTTCTGATTACTATTGAGATATACACATTGTCAATTCTCGCATATAATTATCGAATTAAATCGCGTTAGTGAACAACGGAATTAAATAGGTCAAATACGAGAATGGATTTTTGAATACATATATTTTGTACAATTGTTGGTTGGTACAGATAATCAGAGAGAGGTAGCGAAGAATCCAAAGAAGAGAGAGTGAAGTGAAACGAAAGAATGCTCTGTGGAGAAGGCATGTGAGCCAATTCCATTTAACCAAGCGTCATTTCGCTCTCTCTCGTCTTCGGCTCCTTCGCTACCTCTCTCTGATTATCTGTACCGACCAACAATTGTGCAAAATATATCTATTCAAAAATCCATTCTCGTATTTAACTTATTTAATTCCGTTGTTGACTAAGGCGATTCAACTCGATAATTATATGCGGAGATTGGCGATATGTATGTCTCAATAGTAATCAGAGACTATCTCAATGAAGTCAGATCTCGGGCCATTAAAGTGGTGAGTCCGTCGACAACATCGTGAGGTCTAATTGATGTCTAAATAAAGGACCTCACTAAATTATACATATTTTTATACCTTGTACATTGCCATTTATTTTTCAATACTAAATTGTTTCATATAAGCTCAATAACAGTTTAGAGAACTAAAGAGTTTTTTATTTCTCGTAAAACTGATTAAACTAATTTCAGTCAGATACATTTAAAAGGTTTACCATTTACTAAGTACATATTTACTCGTTTGATTGGTAGATTATCATTCTTTTAATAAACAAAAATTAAAGTATGCAATCAGGTGACATACAGAATTATTTTCTGTCTTCAAATTGAATAAGTCATTAAATTATATAGTTGCTAGGTTTTACCGGGGTTTTCTTTTAACGTATTAGTTTATATAGACATATAGGAATTGTTTACATTATTCTTAGAATTAATTCTGAGTCAATGTAGATTTCAAAAGGAAGTAATTTGTATTACTGTTTGAACTGGCTGACTATTGAAAATTATGAATCAGAGAATGATAATTTATTTCTGTTAGATTACATCCAATCAATTATCATCCATAAACCTAAGCTTTATGAAACTAAAAGATTTCAGTAATAGATATTAATACAATCCAATCCAACTAAGGAACCGAAAATCAATAATCAACACTTCATACTCCATACACAATACTATCAATGATTAACTGTTACACTACCGATCTATTTAACTTTACACTATATTGGCTTCCTACCAAAATTTGTGGAGGCTAATCACTTATCAAGATATAGTCATCATACACAGTGGATATTTATAGAGATTTAGTAATACTGTCAAGGTTGAGTTGTGTTAATGAAGTATAAATTAGAATGAAATTGCTGAGCACCTTTTCACAGTATTCACTGGCTGTCCAGATAATTGTAGTCTGCTAATAAAAATTAACAGAAATCACTTTGAAATCATCTTGGCAAACTAAGTAGTTCCATACTAGGATGAAACGGCTGTACAGTGCTTTAAGGTTTTTAATGGTTGTCTAACTTTGATTAGTTCATGATTTCAATGAGATTCTACAACATCTACAGCCCCACAATGAAAACTTATTTGCGGTGGTTACTTTTTACGATCGTATTCTTTGTTATGTATCTAACTTTGATTGCAACACAATCCTGAACACCTAAATTTAACTTGTAGATATATCGGCTAGATTGAAGTTATGATGATTTTATAGGTATCAGTGCCAAGGTTGAACTCGATAGTTTCAAATAAATCGAACATTGAATACTAAATATGTTTTGTTTTATTCCACTGAGTAGAAAATTTGTATATCTGACGTTTCGTGATTTAATGTAAGCCACTTCTTCAGAATAAATAAGTAACAGAATTAAACCAATATAAGTATGAATAATACATAAGAAACAATGCGGAATATTTTTAGACCTTTGTATTATTTAAACATGTGTAATTTAATTCGGTTATTTAGTTACTCTGAAGAAGTGGCTTACATTAAGTCATGAAGCATCAAAAATATCATTTCCCTTTTCATTATGATACAACAACAAAATATATCAACAGTTGAGATCATGAGTCAATTGATGCTAGACCCCGCCTTGCGGGATTCGAACTCAGGACATATCAGTCTCGCGCCAGGAGCTTAACCACAATAGGACGTCCAGTGCTTCCAGGTTTTCCATGGTGGTCTAGCTTCAATTGAATCATGATTTCAACTGTTGAAATTACTACAATCTCCACAAAACCCCTTCTGATACTAAAAAATTATATTTATTATGATGATTTTGTGCCACTTATATTCACACTGTTTAAGAGTTTTAAACTAGTGAAAATGACTAAACAATGATTGTTTGTTTGTTCGCCTTAGATTATTTACTGAGAAAAGAAACTACTCTCATTGTTTATTGTTTATGTAAAGATTATCTCAAAAGAAAAGAGATTAATTGATTACAAGTGAATTTAGTAGAAAATAACTGATAAGGTTAGAGTTATTAAAGTTTCAGATTGTATCTTGTTATGTGCCTAGACTATTTAATAAAGATTGATTTATACACAAAAGAAATAACAGTATTATTTGTCTTTATCACAATCCATAGCATTTATTTTTGTACTTGCAAGGATCAGATGTTACGGCCTGTTTTATATTAAGTACAATGTTCAGATTTCATTAGGTTTATATCTAGCCTAAAGTTAACTTATTCTCTGGATATGTCAGCATGAAGGTCAGCACGTATGAGAAAATCTGAAGAAGAGATGAATAAGAGACAAAGCGAACAGACCACTCATTAAGTAAACAAGATATGTTTGCATTCAGTTATGAAAGTAACTTACTAAGAAGTTAATAAAGCAAGATATGGAATGTATTACAAAGAGTGCCATTGTAGTAATAAGTTCACTTTATCTTACGTCTTATTTCTTTTACTAAATTAGATTTTCTTCCACCATTGTTATCATTGTGTAAAAATATTTCAGAACCTACATTGTGTAAAACAATTGATATTTCTTCTAAGGAGATATTGAGGCTCATTATTACAAGTCGTATTTGATAAGTAATCACTGATTTAGACATGACTGAAATGAAGATCGTGATAAAAGTTCATAGCCCTAGAGATTAACTCTTGAAAAAGTACATTTCAATATAGATTACTAAACTATTATATGTAAATGCGGTCAATGCTACATACAGGAAGTGATCGAATAATTCTGATCACATGCTTTAAAAAAAAATATTGAAGTGCCACATGATTAAAATGACCAAAAAATGTTCTTGTATACACAGTAGCTATAACAAACATTTCATAAATCATTAGAGTAAATGCCATTTGTTTTATATTTAGTACACTTTTAAGATTTTCATAATTCCAGTTAAAAATAGTAAATTTGCGAACTTATCCTAAAAGCGATCGTACTGAAATAAATTCACCTTTAAATCAAATATTTCTGTCTAAATGAAAAGGATCAAAGTTTAAGATCTTTCAGAAAATGTAAATAGTTATTAATCGTAATCACAGGAATTATAGTAGTTATAATAAATAGTTGTAAAATCTGGGTTTGCCTAAATTAATAACTACACTTGCTTGATATTTGTAACACAGGAATGAATAAAAAAACTGGCATGTGTTTATGAGAATTTAATTGAATGGTTATACTTTTTATTGTTACTGAAAATTGTAGGTATTATGATTATTCAAAGGTAATAAATCCCAATTGAGAAAGGAAAGCATGTTATACACAATCGCTAGTTAAGACCAATAGTCCCCCTAAGAGGGTCCAAAGCTTTAACCTGATCGCATTCAATCACTTACTATTGAAGTTCAGTGTGTTACTGAGAAACTTTGAGAAGTGATCATATTTCAACGATACCGATATATAGTGCAAAGATATCGGTTTTATATTAGGCAAAACTCATCAGAAAGGCATAGGATTAAGAATTATAACAATAACGTTAAGTAATGACGATTTGAATTTTATAGTAGCAGCGCTTATTGAGGAATGTAGAACAGCTCGCCGATGAGTGCCCAACCACACAATTCTTAGGTCAAGGAATTCTTATCAATTACCTATAACTTCCCAATATTTAAGATATAATTATTTTCACAGATTGAAATCATGAGTCAATTGAAGCTAGACCAACATGGAAAACCTGCAAGCACTGGACGGCCGTTTCGCTCTAGTGTGGGACTCCTCAGCAGTGCGCATCCACGATCCCACACCCCGCTAGATCCGAACCCAGGACCTACCAGTATCTCGCTAAGCGCTCAACCATCTAGACCACTGAGCCGGCATCCGATGGTGTTAATGTCTCACTTTAACCAATCCACGAAGTTGCGCCACCGTATACTATTGTCTTCAGTGAGCTGATATTTCACAACAGACCTGGTTGAACTCCACTGGAAACGGCTTCCCACTAGAACTCCAGGAGTATCTCCTGCAGTCAGTAGTGAGCAGATGATTATTATCAGATGGGAACAGTGGGTCGTGGGTTCGAATCCCGCGGGGTGCAGGATCATGAATGCGCACTGCTGAGAAGTCCCACAGTAGGACGAAACGGCCGTCCAGTGCTTCCAGGTTTTCCATGGTTGTCTAGCTTCAACTGACTCATGATTTCAACCTGTAAAAATTTCTAAAATTTCCACAAACTTCATCTGATATAATTATTTGTCAATAAGTAAATATAATCAGTGGCTTAATATTTTTAGAGCAAACGGCAATATAGCATTATACCAATCTGATAATGGGGTACGTTGATTTGAAGTATCCTCCAAACATTAACGAAGAAACTAGTTGTTTTTATCAATTAGAATTAGTTTGTCAATCACTAAAAACAATCGAACAAAATATAATCGAATCGAAATATAAATCACATTTCTATTAAAAAAAACATTTTATATGGATAATTAGTTGGAAAAGTTTAATTTATATAAAACTTATACAATCCATATGGTTGATAATATCACGTTGATATGAATCACTAAAATTGGATCAAATTAAAATGAATTATTGATTTGATCCTTCACATAGTTGTCTCCCTCTACTGATGAATTTATGTTTACAAAATCTTAATATTTCTGTATACGTCTTTAAATCACGTTTATCGGTCTTATGCTAATCTCACGGTGATTTTACAATACAACATCTGATGTACTACAAAAAAAAGGTAGTTAAATTTTCTGTTTGTCACATGAATAAGGATAAAATGAGTTATTTGAATTACAGATAGATGATTTATCATTTAGTTGTATAAGTGTAGTACAACTAGTTGTTAAGGGTAAAAATGTATTTCTTTATGTTTTATTTGTTTCGATTATAAAGGATAAAATTAATGTTTTGTTTTGTGAATGGTTGTTTATAAAAAAAGCAAGGACTGAAAACAAAGTTCAATTATAAATAAATAAATATATTTATAATATCCCAAATGAGTCGAAAAATTGGGTTTTCTGGCGTTTCGTGACTACACATAAGCCACTTCTTCAAAGGATAAATAACCATATCAAAATAAGTCCAAGTTTAATTAATTTTGATTTGGCTGTTTGTTCTCTGAAGAAGTGGCTTACATGGAGTCACGAAACGTCAGAAAACCCAATTGTTTTACTGATTGGGATATTACAAATTGTTAGGTCTATCGAAGCATTCAAGTTACTCAATTGAGATATGCGCAAAACCAAAGTTCGCAAAACAACGAATTGTCGTAAAAAGCGGATCTTTATTGAATAACACACAGAGATTGGTTACAAACTTCAACTTGCAAGGTGTCTGAGGCTTTTACCGCCTTCTTTTGTATGAAATGAAAACGGCTTCTTGTAACAGTAACATAAATAATAATTGCAGTATATGATAGAGCAAAAGACAGCTGATAGCTATCTAAACTTGGTAACAGTTTATCAACAAACAATACCCGAACCAAGAGCAAACAATATACAAACCTTCGAGGTTTAAACAAACACACGAAATTATGGATAACTGACACAGTAATTTAGATAAAACGATTACAATGGTAAATACAATAAATGTTATAAGTATATGTAAATATGTCAGAATATTACATGACAAACTTGCGTCACAACAGAAGTTTAAAAATTTCTGGGAATACAACTACTTACTGAATATAAATAGGTAGTATAAAACAATACGAAAAAGAGTGGAAGAGAAGAATGTAAAACAGATTTAACACAAATATATTAATTTATATATGACAATTTACCCAATACTCAATTTATTCGAAATTATCAAGTCAACACTTGGTAATGATACCTACAAAGTTTGATTATACTATGCTGCATATGAAAGTGATTTATTAAGCTCGGAATCTGATACCAAACATTCATAACATAGATGTAAAAAACATTTTAAAATAATAATTAGCTGCTAGTTATATTTACGAATGTTAACGATCAGTTCTTCTCATATGTTACACAATATATTTGATGTAAGAATTCTTTAGAAGTCAACTGTCCTTCTTCAGAGAAGAGATAAATATCGAGATATACCGAAAAGTTGTAACGATTTTTTAAAAGTATCTTAGTGATTAAATTCAGAATGATAGAAATATTTTTCGAAGGTGAATAGATACATTCAATCATCTAATTTTGTAAATTAAAAGGAAAACAATTATAAAGAAAAAAGAAACAAACAAACAATTTGGGCAATAAATAAAACCTTTCAAAAGATATCTGGTTCAAAATTTAGTTAAAATAACAAACTCAATACATTTTGATGGAGTTGTGTTCTCTGAGTTGGATGGTTTGGTCGTGGAGCTTTCATCGTTCTTCTGAACGAAATCATCAGCACAAACTTCAGATAGAAGTGAAGTGTTCGAATTTCTTCATATGCGTTTCACAGCTTGTTCTGTACAACTTGACGTTGATTGATTCTTACTGACCTTAAATTTGTCATTGTTTACTTCTTTGTTTTGGTTGTGTCCCCCCCCAAACATAGAAATCATCTTAGAAACATTTATCTTCTAATGATTTCTACTGTATCTATTCAGTGGAAAATTGTTAGAGTAAAAAGATAACTATGTATTGAAACAATATATTTATTATTACAGATAAAAGATACCAAGTTTATGCTATTTGCCAATATTCAACATCAAACGTAAATATTAACTTTAAATTCACTTGGTATTGCTTGCTTGAATCTTCCTATTGATATCTGGGACTGCAAATGATCAGTCTGTTGTTGGCATATGTGCATACTGTGTGGATTGCCTCGATATAACTTTACCTCACAAGCATTATAAGTAAAGATGGTTTGTGACTGGCTGTGGAATCCAGGATGCACGTTTCATCAATATTTGGGACCCATCATCTGGATGTACCTGTATCTCAGGGTTGGTGTTCACTCTGGGACTGGAACCCAGTGCCGTTCGTTTCAAACACCATCACGTCATCCACTCAGCTATTGAGTACTGATAGCCACCTGTTTGTTCAATCGGGTGAAGTTTTAGATTCACTTGATGTTGTTTACTTGTATCTTCCCATTGTTATTAAGGACTGCAATTGATTAGTCTCTTATTGATATATGTGCATACTGTGCGTATTGCCTAGATATTGCCTTAAGTGACAAGCATTATAAGTAAAGGTGGATGATGGCTAGCAGTGGAATTCAGGATACACGTTTCGTCCGATTTGGGACTCATCAGCTGAATGTACCTGCATCCCAGTGTTGTTGTTCACTTCGTGACTCGAACCTAGTACCGTTCGCTTCAAAGACCATCACATTATCCACTTAGCTACTAAGTCCTAAATAGAACAGAACGTGCATTCTGGATTCCACTTCTAACCATTATCCATTTTTGATTATAAACATTAATTTTGTTTGATATTTTCCATATATTGTTTCAGCTGAAATTTTCGCAAGAGGAAGCGGAAAATATAATTAAAAAGGTAATATTGAATAAAGTTGATTTATATAAATAAATAATCGTTTTTTTATTTCTAGTGTATACAAAATATCATTGGAACTAATTCATATACAAATGAATCAGCTAAAGAATGGGCTAGAACTATTGTAGATAATTGTAGAAGTGATTTAGTGAAATTGGGCAAGCCATTTAAATATATTGGTAATTATATTTTATAAATCAAAAATGTAATTGATTTCAAATAATTTTGTTTATTTTTAAAAAAAAAAGTCAATTGTACTATAACTCAAAAACCAGGATCAGGAGTTTACAGTGCTTCGTCATGTTATTGGGATACAGGAAAAGATGGTAAGTTCATTATCAACTCTTGAAAAAAAAAGATGTTTTTTTATTATTATTTCGTTGAGTATAATATTCAGTGATATAGTGTCGGTTATTATGTTAAGCCCATATTACCTTATTCTAGCTTTTGGATAGGTCAATCTGTTAATTGAGTCATATTTTCACCTTGATAATTATTCGCTTATAAATCTTATCTGTTTTTATGTAAGCATTTATGTGTGACCTTCTTATCCCATTACTCATCACATGTCTTTAACCTACTTTTGTGTAACTATTAATATTGATTAACGCTCGGTTAAATGGAAGTTGGCTTACCCGCCATCTCCACTCTGCGTTGTTTCTCTTCTCTCTATTCCATTCGCTTTATATACAAAATATATGTATTCAAAAGTTCATTCTCGTTATTTGACTTATTTAATTCCGTTATTGACTTAGGCGATTTGAGTCGATGATTATATACGAGTATAGGCGACATATATATTTCAATAACAATCATTCATACGATCTACTTGGAGTCAGATCCCAGGCCACCAAAATGGTGAACCTGTAGACAACATCGTCCGATCTAATCGAAAACAAAATAAAAGGCCACTAAAGTGGGAACTATTTCATCAAATGCAGTAATCATGACAATTTACTGAAGTCAGATTACAGTAAAGGGAACAATGAATGTACAAATTAAATTACTGAAAATAATACAACTATATGGTATTCAAAATTTAGATTAATATAACAATGAATACATTTAATTTATTGAAATCATTTATTTATGTTGTATTCCATATAGTCTCTAATTATAATTTAGGTTTGTCATACAATCTTTAACCAAGTGTTATATATTTTGTTATATCTTAATGAAGATTAAATTTCGAGTAACGTCTGAGACTTAATAATGAACTAAGATTATCTATATATTCTTATGGTATAACTATTCAGTAACTAGATTGTATATATATATCTATATTCCCCTTATTATCAACTTTATTTTGAACTATAGATTATTCTTGTACGATTTACTGCTCCCAAGTTATAGTCAGTTTATTAATTACTGTCTCCCAGCCACCATTGGCTATATTTTGTACGTGTTATTTCCTATTTTATGATGCGTTTCGGTCCGTTTGGTTGGTATGTTAACTCAGTATGTCTGAAATAAATGGTTCGCATAGTAGAGGCTGTTATTAGCATTCTGGACTCAGATGGATGGGCTAGGCGAGCAAGAGAAAAATAGGACTAAATGTAAATGATTTACTGACGTTAGTGTAGGTCTTCAAAAAACATGAAACTGAAGACAATAGGGTGTTTCTGAACTTTCGTGATCATTTTTGCTTAATGTGTAATATAGATAAACATATCTCACACCCACTAACATTGATGTACAAAGTTGACTTAATAAAAAGTAGATGCGGTATAACACTAATAACCGTCATACGATGAGATTATATGAAATGATCTAGAAAGGTATGAACATCCAATCCGAGATCTACGAGATGGCCATGATTAGACAATAAGTTAATCTTTGTCTAGCTGTTTCGTCCCAGTGTGGGACTTCAAGACAGTATATATATATACAAAGAGAGAAAGGGTTATACTGTGTACTAGACAATAATGCAAACAATATCGCTAGGCGGAGTCGTGGTTGCTCACTGCTGAAGAGTCCGATACCAGGACGAAACGACCATCCAGTGCTTCCAGGTTTTCCATGGTGGTCTAGCTCCAATTGACTCATAAATTCAACTATTAACTTACTATAATATCCACAGAACTCCTCTCTGACTAATATTATTTACTGAAACTTTAGAGAACTGTGTATTGTTTTTTTAATCTAATCATTCAATTATTAAAGATTTTTTATCCCTATATAAATAAATTATTATTCTTAAAACAACAATTAACTTCTCATTTTACTGATTTTTCTATTCTAGGCAATTGTAAGGTGAAATGGGAAAACAATCACGTTTATTGTATTGTCGTAGCGTTTGCAATTTCTCTGTAATCAGGTATAATAAACAAGATGATACAACCAATATAGTAATATCAAATGTTTGAATTTACAGATGAGAACATTTTAATTATTTTAAGTTATACATCTGCATATGTATATGCATGACATATAAAGTGATTCTATTAATTGAACCTTATTTTTTCACTGTCTTCAGAACTTCTTGTTATAGATGGCAACGATTTTAATAAAATTATTTTTTACTACTTAATGTTTTTTAAGTAACAACGAAGTGGTCTTTAAAATATATTGACCATAGTGAAGGATAACCACTCATAATTCATGAATCGTACAATGAAGAATCTACTTATCACATTGTTGAATAACACCTAAACATAGCTACAATATGTGTTAATTTAATGATCATGTGAATGGAATTCTGATAACTTACTTTACACTCTTTGGTTTGGTTGAATATTTGGCGAGACTCGAATTTATGGACGAGCCAATTAGAGGCGTTTTAGAGATTTCAAGGTTACAGCACCAACTTCAGTGCTTAATGCTAACGTACTATCAGTTCACAGGGAATTTTGTATAAAACGTGATAATTGAGTGTCTATAACAAATAAAAAGTTGAGACTATAATTTGTGGACGAATCAATCAGGTGTAAGATAATAGATCTCGGATTTTAACGCGAAAGTCTTTCATCCATTTGGCTAGATACATTTCTGGCATTATAGGTGATTTCAGTTCGTAATGAAAACCCCATATATAATCACTAAATAAGGCAAATTACGACAATTATTGCGAACTGGATAATAAAAGCACCGGTAACAGTGGCTGCAGCCAGGTACGACAATATATACGGATAATTGGAGTGCTTCCAGACTCCTACATAGGCTTGGTTATGTGCATCGTGCCGTTATCCACAGGTGACATTTTGTGTATTCAACAACCGGAATGCACACAAACAATATTGAAGCTATGTAGTCGGGACTGAAAGAGTTTTTGAGACTTTATCATGGCTCCAGAGGTCGACTATTCTGAAGCCATATGGATGATTTCCTCTACTACATGCATTACGATTTTAGAACCTGTGAACCTCTTTCTAACCTTGACAAGCTTTTGAACCACTTATAAGAAGTGTGTCCACTTTATTTCTTTGGTTTTGTATAGTATATTTTTACTCTATTCTGACTGTTTGCTGATTGGCTAATAGTTCTCATGGTCACTGAAGAGTCGTTCAAAGGTCGTCCATAAATTAGAGTCTCACCGAATATTTTTGTCGGTACTTTGATCAGAATGACTGCTAGATAAAGATTAACTTATTAAGTAATCATAGCCATCTCCCAGATCTCAGGTTGGATGTTCACATCTTTCTAAATCATTTGATATAATCTCATTGTTTGACAGTTAATAGTGTTATATCGAACTACTTTTTATTAAGTCAACTTTGTACATCAATGTTAGTGGATGTGAGATATGTTTATCCATATTACACATTTAACAAAAATGAATTCAGCTTCATTTCTTGATTTACACAGTGGTGATGTCAAAAATTAAAGTAAAACTGGGATATGAGAGTAATAAATATGATACCCTGATTATCTGAAATGTAAAACCTTATGTACATCTGTTTGGAAATACAATTCACTTGGAAGAAATACAAAATAAAATTTCTAAACATTTCTAGATATTTATGGTTAAGTCAACGTTTTAAATCTGAACCTATAACTTGAAACCTATTGTACTGGATAAACTTATCACATCACTATTTGAATGCTAACAAAGGAAATATCCCCAGAATGAAAAATTAGTCTATAAATATATCCTAACAACTAGGGAAGTAACTGAATAAAATGTTCATTCAATTATATTTCACCATTAAAGACAACAAGAAACTAATTTTCCGGTTCACTTCTCAAGAATTTCAAATTAATAAAATTGGCTTTAGTTAACAACAACGAACAATAGATTTTATGAAAGTATATATATATGGTTTGGCCAGAGAACAAAACTCCACCGAAACCATCCACCTGACCTACAAAACTTCTCCATCACCTTGTTTTCCTCAGGTCTCTGGTCACTACTGAATAAACATTAAATTAGTCAACTTTAAATATATATTTTTATAGCATAACAAATTGCAGTAATAACTAGATTAATTTAAATAGAAATTGGTGTTTTCAGAAGAAAATATGCTGCTAGGCTCTGTCTTAATAGTGAATTGAAATAAATTTTTCACACATTTAGGTGGCTGAAATCAAACTCACAAACAACGAGCATCTACAAATCAAAAAATAAATAGTACTGTGGTGAACACGAACACCAGTGGGGGCAATCGAATGCATTCAGCACAAAATTAAAGGACTTGTTAATAAAACCTAACAATCAAATAGTAAATACGTAATTTTCAAAATATCCATCGATTGTCTCAAAATGACACAGACTTCATTGTTCTTGCATTTTCATACAAATTGTTTCGATTCTTTACTGTTCGATCCTCTTGTCAATCTGCTGCCAGACATTCTGTTCACGACTAACGTCATATACTACTTATGTCAATATAAGTAGCACACACCACAGTACAATCAAAATTATTTTGATCTTTCGTACCCAGTACAACTGTCAGAAATGTTACCACTGTGCTATCCGGAAACTAAATGACATCAATGAGATTATATTAGGTGTACAGGATATTTATTCAATGACTCGTTGTGAAATAGGTAATTAGAACGACTGAACAGGCTCTTCATTATTGACAGTATTTTTTATGGAGATGCCATAAGAAGATAATAACACCTTTATTCGTCAGCGTAATCGTTTTTTGAATACCATATTCATTTTGCAAAACAAAGTACATGGAATTGCATGTAACATGAAGGGTACAATTTCATACCTCACACGCTCATATGTCTACTAAATCCCAGTCTAGCAATTTTAACGAACTAAATATAATATTTTTTAATATGAACCTTGTGACTTAATTATATACCAACCAGCATTCTCCATCCAACTCTGTCCTGGCTTATTCCCGGTTCTTGAGAAGTGCCATCCATTCTCTAAATGTCTGATTACGATTCTCAACTCAGTGTGTTCTTTGGTCTTCTACTTTTCCGTTTCCCTTTAGGATTCCAAGTTAGAGTTTGCCTCGTGATGTAGTTAGTTGATTCGTACAATCTATGTCCTATCCAACTCCAGCGTCCCTTCCGAACTTCCTCTTCAACCGGAAGCTCGTTTGTTTTCTCCCATAGTAAGTTGCTGACGGTGGTATCCTACCAATCGACATTGAGTATCCCGAGTAGACAATTGTTTATAAGTGTTTGTATAATTTTGATGATGGCTAAAGTAGTTCTCTAAGTTTCAGCTCGGTACAGTAGAACTGTCTTGACGTTCGTATTAAAGATTCCGACTTTTATTTTGATCGACAGTTGTTGTGACTACCATATGTTCTTCAACCGTAGGAATCCTGTCTGTGCTTTCCTTCAGATGTGGAGGTCCTCATAATCCAATCAACTACCCGAAGAAAGAGAAAGGGGAGTGTGAGCAGTCTTGAATGGCTCCGGACCTTTCTTGCAATACGTCTGTCATCTTTCTTTCATGCGCGACTTTACAGTGTAGTCCGTTGTATGAATTCCAGATGACATTGACGATCCTCTCAGGTACCCACTCCACAATATCGAAGACGTTTCCATAATGCCCTCCTATCCACACTATGAATCGCTCTCCTATAGTCAGTGAAGTTGATATATAGTGACGAATTCCATTAGACTGATTGTTCAACAATGATCCGTAGTGTCGCTGTTTGGTCTGGACACGATCGATCCTTACGGAATCCAGCCTATTGATCTCGAAGTTGGACGTCTACTAAGTCTTTCATCTGGTTCAGCAACACTCTGTCAAAAACCTTTCCCGGTACTGGCAATAGTGTAATGCCACTGTAGTTCTCACATTTGCCATCCCAATTTCTTCGACCGTTGGTGGAGTGACATCTATAGGAAGGTGTGTGTGTGACGATTCGATGTCCCGTGGATTCGAAGGAGTTGGTCTATCCACGAGTTGCTCAAAGTATTCCACCCATCTCTTCCTCTGTTCTTGAATCTCAGTAATTGGCCCGCCTTATTTATCCTTGACTGCTCTTTCTGGTTCACTGTATTTTCCTTCTAGTTTCTCCGTTGTTTCATATAGCTGTCTCAAATTTCATTCCCTTGTAGCTTTTTCCACTGTCGTTGTTAGCTCTTCTACAAATGTCTCTTTACTAGCTGTAATGTTCGCATTCACTTGATTGTTCGCTACAGAGTATTCAGCTTATGCCTTGAATTTCTCTATTCTCGTTCGACTGTGGTTAAGTGCTGTTTTCCTGTTCTTCTCTCCTGGAATCCTGTCCAGGTTTTCGATAGAATTTCATTCTTATTCATGATATTTCTCGCGTCCCAGAACTTCCTGACACGTTGAAGTTAGTGCTTCTTTGATACCTTTTCAGTTGTTCTCCATAGTAGTTTCTTCTCCTTCCTCCAGTAGATCTTGTAAAGCTTGAAAATTGTTGTTGAGAGCTATTTGGAATTCGTTAACTTTGTTAGAATCTTGAAGGAAGGCTGTATTGAATATATTAATATGTTTCCCAGTCTTTTTTAAATAATCCAATCTATTTCACTAAATGATAGTTCTTAAGACAGAGAAGGACTATATCATTATTAGGAATTCAGTCATAAGGCATATCAAATTTATGGAATTATTTTACAGTGATTATGTTCATTAAAAATTAATACTGTATATTATTTAAAAACCGATATGTCTCTCATTAGTTTTCAATAAGCTAATTTCACAGGTTGTTTTTATTTTACTTTTATTGATAGTTCTTGTTTGTGTTTCACTGTTAGATGATTGGTAGCGATGGCAAGGACATGGCGTTCATACGTTTTCAGCTAGTTATCACTTGGTAGTAAAGTGTTTCATCATTTTGAGTAAATGCTGAAATGAACCTACTTGAAATAGGGTTAGAGTCTTAGATTTTACATCACTTTAATTATTTAATATAAATTACTCCATATCACTTATTTCTAACGAGTATTTACCCAGATCAAACATCACTAGTCGATATAAACAATCATATTTTGAAAAGAAGTAATAAACTATCTATATAACCAAAGCCTTTTTGACACAAAGATAAATATTTAATAAATATTTAATTGAATTTAATATTCTGTCGATAGAAGATGTAGCAACAATTATTCTGTTATAAAACAGCTGAACTACGTGAATACATGTTAGAATTAAATTTACTTGATATTGTTTTACTTGTATCTTCCCACTGTTATTTAGGAATGCAATTGATCAGTCTCTTGTTGGCATATGTGCTGATTGCCTTGATATTGCCTTAATTCACAAGTTTTACAAGCAAAGATGGATAGTGGCTAACAGTGGAATCCAGGATACGTTAGAATATACAAATTAGTTCTTGATAATTAATACTTAAATTATTTTACTCAATGATCTAAAGCGTTTTTTCTAGTTTTTAATTATTTCCAGAATGAAACTTCATCTAGTGAAAGTCTTAGATAATATACCTTAGTAATAAACTGAACAAAACTTAATATTAATAACAAGATTATGTGTATATGGTATTTCAATAGGTGGAAATCTCAATTTCTGACGTTTCGTAACTTAATATAAACTACTTTTACTGAGTAAATAAATCAATAACCTAGTTGACAAATTACTTATATCGTGGATGCGCACTGCTGAGGAGTCCCATACTAGGACAAAACGGCCATCCAGTGCTTCAAGGTTTTCCATGGTTGTTTAGCTTCAATTGACTCATGATTTCAATCAGTATAAATGAAAAAGACAGAATATATAATTTAGTCAAAATCAAAATAGATTAAATTATGTTAACGACAGATTATTGTTAGTCACATTGATTCTAGTCATGACTACTATTGTATTACCTTTATCAGCTTTAATAATGACAATTGTTCTATCCTTTTGTAAAAAGTATAAAAACCTAAAAATTAGTTTGCCTATTATAAACAATCTATATAAACTAGTTACTGGTTAGAATAACAAATTTGCTTATCATATCTATTTCAATCGTTAGAATAAGAATACAAGAAAGATATAATTAAAGGATTCTATTTTTAAATTCCATTCCAAGTTACTCTGGTTATATAATGTTTACACAATAATATCATTATCAGTATTGGTAGTTAGTATTCTTGACTGAATTTACAGCAATCTTTGATAAAAATACATGGATCTTATTTGGATTATCTACATATAAACATTTTGTTATAACTTTTATGGAAAGATGAATTAACAAGAGTATAGAAATCAAAGATATACTTTTTGTCCTATTCGAGATTCATTAGCTAAATATCAACAACAGATTCTTACAAACCTAACTAATGATACAATAAACATAATCTCTTTAACAAGCTAGTATCTTTCTGAACACAATAGGTGAATAGATAAAGAAATTTAGAGTTTTAATTGTAAACAACACTAAGATCCAAGTTTTATTCCGTTAATAAGTTATAAAAATAATACAGCATTCACATCTTAAATTCCAAGATTCACCACAACTTATCCTTTAAAATAAGTTTCGTGATATAACCTATACATTTAATGATTGTGAATACAGTGGTCTTGAGTACTGTTAGAGGCGCGAAGGCGGTTATCACTTCCTGGTTGCCGAAACCGTAAAAGGGTTCTTCTGGAGGTACCTGAAAAGGAAATTAGATTAGAGGTGGTCTTAGTGACTTGAGAGCGTGACCACAGTGCCTAAGGGAAAACTGCTTGAGGCCGGTCACACACGACCTTTTTATGGGTACTTTTTGTGTTAGCTCCGTAGCTGTTGAGACCTTGTCGCCGGAGACGGATATCCGTGGGATAAAGCGAGGTGTGCATTTTCAGGGTTGACATTTTTTCCAACCCCAACCCTCCTTGTGGGAAGGCAGCATCGCTGTTATGCTGATTGTTTGAAGGAAACACCTTACTGCTGTCGTACCTCTGTACATTTAGCAGTATGATTTCGCCTTCGGACCTTGGGTTTGTTGTTTTTAGTCTTATCACTCTTCAACCGACATGTCTGGCAATGTAGGTCCTTGAGGAACGGTTATTCCAGCCAGTATAGCTTGGTTGCTTCATCACAACAGGCAAGCTCGACCACCACATCAAGGTAGCAAGAACGGTCGAGCTATGTATGATTATGTATGATTAGATATATCGTTTCTTTTATTGAAGAACTATGAAATCATTTTTCTTCTTCTTCAACAACAACAACAACCAAAATGGAATATTTTTTTCCGACATTCAAGAACGACCGTTTTCATTTTTCAGATTTCTTTGATTTAATATTAAATTGAATGTAATTTATTGTATATTTATTCAATTACAACGTAAATTGCTAATTAAATATTCAGTCAAATTTGTTACCAATGAATAAAAAGAAAAAAAATTATCACAATTTTCGTTTACCTTATGGGAATAAAAATTTATCGATATGGGATAATGCAAAACAAAACAAAAAATACAGATATTTAATCTTAAATATTTTTCTAAGGTTTGTTATTTTATTCCTATTCTGAATAGGATATTAAAATTATACGTTTTCTATTCAATTTAACTTATTTTAAGAATGTGAAAGTACTGGATGGTCGTTTCGTCCTATTACGAGACTCATCAGCAGTACGTTTTCACGATCCCGTTCGTGGGATTATTCGAACTTAGAGTATTCAGTCTCACTCGTGAACGCTTAATCTCTAGATTATTGAGTGGGCATTCAACGGTGTCGAACATAAACATAGACCATATTCGATTGTACTGTTACTACCCAACAGGGATTAACTCCACTGGACACGGCTTCTCACTAAAACTCCGAGAATCCCCTCATGAAGCTAGTCACTAGTAAGCACATAGCAATTATCAATATATGGTTGTGAAGATTATTAAGTTTTTGATTGAGGTCATGAACCGATTGATGCTAGATACATGTTTCTACCCGACACTGATTATTCTAAGAACACAAAATTAAATGTTTCTATGTTGTTGTATTTGGACCTTTCTGAATATAGCATACGGTTGACATTAAATATTTATATTGTAGTGAATGAGAACTCAAGTGAGGACTAATTGAATGGGTTTGAATAAAAAATTACAGAACATCTTAGTAAAATCTGAGAACCATACAATCAGTAGTTAATTCGCAAAATGTTAATCAATTGTCGCAAATTTGACTGTTCCTTCTGTAATTATCATTCAATCGTTTCGGAATTTATCGTTCCTGTATTTGCATATCAATAGCTTTCTGTTCCTATCCCTTCCTCCTCCGTTTTCTTGACCTTCTGCTGCCAGGCATTCAATTTCTGACTAGCGTTATAAACTACTCATGTCGATATAAGTAGCACACACCACAATATTAATATAGATTTCAAGAAATTTGTTTACTGCATACAACACGGTTTCATCTTGTACGTACGGTAGAGGCTAGGGAAATTCACATAGAACACATAATCTATGCTTTTAGAAGAGGTTTATTTTATTTACTTACTTGTCTTGGTTTTAAATGTTTCAGTGAATAAACTTTAAAACGTCATAACTAGGGCAAAATCGGTTCGTGAAGTTTAATCAATATAATTTGAAAGAGGATTATAACGAACTACTTGTGTAAAACATTAAAGAGAAAACGTGAAACTTTCATTGATAGACAACTGTTTATCTAGATTATATTGAACATGAATCCTTTTATTTCATTTAAAACCAATAAATTCGTACATGATCCATAAGTTGGGGTACGAGTTAGACCTGAAAATAAAATCATCTTCACAGTCAATTCAACTTCATCGAACAACTAACAGAATAAGCAATACCCGTATAACCACTAGTGGCTATCGTTGATATGAATCTTGGAGACTTTGATAAAAATCTAAGACTGTTAGAATATAATCATATTTGAACACGTGATAGACATTATAATTAATCTTACCAGAACGTATAAGTGTGGTGTATGTTACTTATGATGACAGATATAAGTAGTATGTAACACATGTCAGAAGTTGAATGTCTGTCAACGGAAGATTGAGAAACTGAACTGAAAAAAACCGAAAGTGAAACAGAAGGGAATTGAAATAAGGACGAAATTGGAGGAATCATGAAGAATGTTGTAGTGGCTTAGCTTCGTTAATCAATCACCATGATATTCATTATTATATACATCACAATGGTGTTTGAAATCAGAAAGCAATAAGAAGTGGCAATGACAGTTTATTAGTGGATAGCACAGATCGCAAAGCTACAAGCACATCGAGAGAGTTTGAAGCCGATAGACGAATGTATGTGTGTGCGAGGAAATACAGAGACAAATTTATAGTCAAATTAAATCAAGGCGCAGCAAAGCAAGGTGAAGGTTATTAATAGGATTCGAGCACATATATACATGGGAAAGAGAATGATTCATCAAGTAATATGTAAGCTATTAACATTTAAACTGGAGATATGCTCATAGGCTGCCATGTGATCAAGCGTACCCGTTTATACAGACACGGTAGTGATCATAATAATATAAAGAAGTAGACGAATTGTTAGTGTTCGAATGACACTGTCTGTTAAATAAAAGTCACATAAAAGGGTTTGACAAAATTTAATCTTGATTGAAATTATTTGTAGGAGAGTTTCCGTAATGAAAATGACAACTGATGGAAGATGTGTAAATGAAGTACTTAATATAAGGTTTTTAAAATTTACTAGGACACTATAATTTCGCACTATATAATTAATTTTTCTTGGCCATCTGGGTGTACGTCTACTATATAAACAGTGAAGGTTTCATGAAACTTAAAATAATTAATCAAAAACCGAGTATTCAATGTATAGTGTTGAAGAGTCCTTAATAAAGGTGAAACAACTATGCAGTGTTATGAACTATTTAGTAGTTTTCCAGTTTCTATGAGTTCATTAATGAAATTATCATCAAAGCGTATTTCAATATCTGAACAAAAAACACAAGTTGTCTGCATTATTTTCTTTAGAATATTAGGAATCAAGCATTTCTTTTCACCTAACTTGATATATGATGTTTTTCTTGTTGACTGTTCAATATAACATAAATTATTATTATCCTACTATTTCAATGGTTCATTTTAAAGAAATAGTTACTATGCTTTTACTTAACCGTTAAATACTTGTGCTAATATGTTGTATGAACAAACATTACCAACGTATGTGTTATAGAGAGATCCCACTAAAAACTTATTCAATCCAATGGTATGTATTATTGAAATCCACGGAATATGTTTTATATATTTCAATTTGAAGAAAATGTGTGACATAAATTAAATCATTTGGATAGCAGAATTTTAAAAAAAAATCCCCTGAGAAAGGGGTGTTGAAGGAAAAGTAAGAAACTTAGGGACTTATTTCGTTATTCTTAAACAGTATATTCTTTTGTGTATCTAATAAGTAACTTTATAATAGAATTATAATATAACCCTTATTGTAAACTATCTAGAAAGCTGTTGTTATATCCGAGCGAAGATTAAATCACGAGTAACTTCTGAGACATAATAACTGACTAGTATTATCTATACATTCCTATGGTATAACTATTCAGTAATTAGATTATGTATATTTATATTCCTCTTATTATAGCCTTATTTTGACCTAGAATTTATTGTTGTACGATTTACTGTTCTTAAGCTATGTTCAGTTTATTGACTACTGCCTCCCACGTTCACAGCCGCTTTTTGGCTTTATTGCGTACAAATGTTATTTCCTATTTTATGGTGCGTTGCGGTCTGTTTGTTTGATATACAAACCCAGTATTTTTGAAATAAATGATTCGATTCGATTCGCATATTGGAAGCTGGTATTTGGTGTTCTGGACTCAAGTGGACGGGCTAGGCGGACATAGGACCAATAAGGACGCTAGATTGCCCATACCGGTCGAACGTCATTGGTTTGGCACAAAGTAAGATTGTATAAGTCGTATTTTGATTGGTGGATAGGTCACGCGATAAAAGCTGAACATAAAGTCACAACAGCTGTAAATTGTTTTTATATTTGTTACTGTTCATAGATTACGTTAGAATACAAGTATAATATTCAGTTACATGTCAATATTCTTTAATTTTGTAAGACCAATGAATTTTAATCTTCGATACACTATCGTCAGAGAAATTACAGGTGATGCATACAATGTTATTGATATAGGTGAATTCACAAGAAATTCAACCACATTTCTTTAATTTCAATAATTCTAGATCCACATAATCAATTAGCTCTGTTCGAGGTCAATCAACCATGTAATATAAATATTTCAATTCATTCCATTTCATAACAATTTTTATAACATTGATTTGTAGTAAAATATCACTTTTAAGAGCGTTTACGTTGAGATTGTAGGTACATTCCAAGTAGTGGTTATCAATGCTTTATAGATTATTGACATAATTTTTAAAAAAAGCAATCCATTGAGTTCAGATCTGTTAATTATATCAATGTGAGATTCAAAAGCCAGAAACAATATAGCTGAATCAAGAGAATATGCCACAATGGATGTTCAAATTACGGAAATAGGATTATCTAGTAAACATTGACTTCTGTCACTTCTGTAGTACATATTGATTCGCAATAATAAATTTATCAGGCCAACTTATAATATACTGACGACCTTGAGTTAGTTAACCAGAACTACGAAAATGCCTCATGTATTTTGCTGGAAATTTAAAGTAAAGTGAAAGAAAACCTAATCAACTAAGTGAACACTGGCAATATTTGCTTCTTAAAATGCTTGGAATCAATTAAAATACCTATTATGTAACCAAAAAGTGGATTTAAAATAGTACTTATGCTGAATTATCAAAAATACCTGCTACAAAGAGACATTGTGTGTCAAAGTGCTTGACGAGATTCAATATATAGTCAAGAGTTTCGAATGAAATACGATAACATCCTCCTTTTCTTATAAATATTCTAAATCTCAACCCTGATTTTCTTTAATCCTTAAATAGAAGGAGGGCAAAGCATTAGATTATAGTTAATGTTAATTCATAATGGAAACTGTGTGTTAATAACATTAACACAACAGTAGTCTGACCCATTATTATGTAAACCTGATCTTTTTTTTCTTTGACTACGAGGAATCATTTAACATGCAAGTATTAATTATTTAGATCAAAGCTGTTATTCCAACATTGTTTTATCGCTTTTTATTATCGATTGTTTTATGATTAGGCAGCATTCCCTGATTGGCTGACAATTAACCCAAGGTCGTCAGTGTAGTATGCTTTTGCCAATTCTCCGTTTTCTGCAAACCGCCTTATTGATAAGTTGTTTTTTTAAACATGTAGATTAACGAATATTTTCAGGTAATTCTATGAATTTCGAATGGATATATTTTTTATCAGTATGCTCCCAAAATATTCTATATCTACGTGACTGATATAAATAGTCTAATATTTAGAATAAAGCGAAGTTAAACATGCAACTTATTTATCCTGCAAGCGTAACACCAAGTCGATTCATGGTTACATGAAATAATAATAAGGTAGTAATCACTATAAGTGAACACACATTTTAGTTAGTTCAAACAAAAATATTGATAAATAGATAATGTAATTACCAGAAAGGGGTTTTATGGAGATTTTAGTAATTTAATAGTTGAATTCATGAATCGACCATAATGAGAAACCAGGTTTTCCGCCATCATCTGCTCATTAATGACTGTCTTCAAGAGGTATTACTTGAAGTTCTAGTGAGAATCAGTAACCAGTGGAATCCAACCGTGTTTGTTGTGAGGCATTTACTCACTGAAGACAATGATGGGCGGTGGCGCAATATCGTGGATTAGTTAAAGTTAGACATTAGCACTGTTGGATGCCGGCTCATTGGTCAAGAGATTCTGGGTCCTGGGTTTGACTTCCGATTGTGGGATCTCTGATGCTCACTACTGAGGAGTCCCATACTAGGACGAAACGGCACTCCAGTGTTTCCAGGTTCTCCAAGGTGGTCTAGCTTTAATCAACTCATGAACTCAACTATTAGATATGTAATTATCAGTTATACATGACCGAAATTGTGGTTAAATGATCATATCGTTTATTAACAAGTTTTATCTGTTTCTTGTATATATATATATTTTTTAATCCGCTTATCAAAGTAAATAATAAATCATGTTAATCAGGATTATTATACATTTGTAAGTAATTTAATCATTGATTCGACATTATCTTATAATTCAATAATATATACTGAGTAGTAAACCTTTTTAGAAAAAGAAACTGATGTTGTATACAGTCCAAGCATCATAATTATTGTAAGTTGAACCGTTAAACTTCTCATGATTTGTTTCTTATCTTATAATGGTGTACAATGATTTTGACGATGTTGGATTAACTGTGTAGATATAATGTCTAGAACATTTTAATCAATAATCTGTAAACCAAATGTAATTTCGTAGATCCAATTTGTGGATGTCTATCGTATTAAATGTACAATAATGTGAGCTGTAACAATATTTGAAACATAAAAAAAGAACTTGGTTATCATAATCAATTTAATTAATGGACGCGAAGAATCCACCTAGAGGAGTTTGAAAACCCTGATACGAAACCAGTGATGAACATGGGCTCCAGAATCCTGAAGGAAAAAATGACGTATAAAGCAATTGTTGGTCACCGGCTACCATGAGACTGCATCTCCTATGCTTGTTCCACTGCCATGTAGATCAGATCGTTAGGTCGAAGGATCCGACTAAAACAAACACATACTTCGGTCTGAGCACCCGAGGAGTATCACAGCTCACACACAAATCAAGTGACTTTTGTGGAGCATATTTATTTGGTGCCCCTTTGTACGAATATTTATGTGTCCAAATAAATAAATAAATACAATCTATAGGAAGATAGAAAAGATTGCACCATAAAGTGATTCGAGACTTCAGTTATCAAATGAGGTCGATTATTACTCAGTTATTGTTACGATTTTTATGTTTGTTTTTATTTTTCTTCATAACTGTCAAGTAGACAATTATCTTTCATAACTCTGACCTGTAAATTACGTTCATTATTATGTTCTTCTCTAAATCCTTGATTATACATAACCTCATTTGATAATTAGAGTCTCGAATAACTATCTTTTTAGAGACAACTATAAATACGAATGTAAAGCTTAAGTGAATGATTTCGTCGAAAAGAGGAATTTCTTCGCTGGATTACGATCTTCGTGAACCAAAAATAATCATAAATTCACTCGTTTAAATCACGTGATTTGTGATTTAGGTAAACATACGTAATTGGTAACTTCTAGTAAACAAATATTAATTTTAATAGTTGACTTCATGAGCTAGACCACTTTTGAAAACCTGAGAGCACTGGATGGCCGTTTCGTCCAAGTATAGGACTTCTGAGTAATGCGCATCCACAATTTCGCACACCGGACTCGAACCCAGGACAATCTTCATAAATTCCCATTCTGACAGTTGCTTGCCATTTGTCTACTTATTGTTTGTATAAAATGAAATTTCAACTGTTTTATTTGTTGTCAAACGCCTGAATGACATTCAAAAAAACCCGTTGTGATGTTGAGAATAGAAAGTAATTCACTCTGAATAAATTCTTAAATAAACTGGTACTATTTTAGTACTTCAGTTTGAGAGAACACTTGATAAATAATAAAAATTATGTATGCTTTATTGTCAGATAACTAACTATTAATATTGGCTTCTAGTTCGTAAGAAATATTGAATCTCACTATACATATTTATATTTATAACTGAGCCTATGTAAATATATATATTTGTATTAGTAACCTCTTTGTGAATCTGTTTATTCTTGTTGTTTTGACCAATCTTCTAATTGACAGATAACTTAAATAAAGGACGCGATGTTGCCATAGCTACAGGAAACGTTAAGTTCTATCAGTATGAATTATCTATAAAATGTATAAACTCTTATTTAAGGACGCTTACAAACTGTAATATTTTAAAATCGACATTAACTAACAATATACTAATAGTTTTAACAAATCTTGTACATTTAAGGATCAGCTAATGTTAAACAAACTTAACAGTTTCCATAGATTTGATTCGAATGAAATACTAAAGCAGCTTAAATTACTGAAATATATTTGTACAGTCTATTCTTCCATATTTCATGGAAATGAGAGATTCTATAAACTACACTAACTCATAAATAGTTTATTCAAGTACTATCCATCAGGGATTGATTTCTGTTTGAGAACCACAGAATAAGCAGAAAGCACTGAACAGTTGTTTAGATTTAGTATGGAACTTTTAAAAACTACCCATTAGTAAGACCTGCAAGCAGTGGAACCTAGAACTCAAAGTATTCAGCCATTACAAACGAAACTGTGATTCATTTGAATGCCACTAAAATAAAATGAATAATCTTGTTTGCTATACAAAATCAATTAAATGAAAAGTTATGAGTATTACTGTCATTTTTTCAACGGATTTTATGCACAGAGAAAATCAATTTAAAATGAATACAATAATGAACATATACAAAATGTTTACTACATTAGGATTGTACAGTAAGCTTTCTTGTTTTAATTAAACAATGATTAGCTCTAAATAAGTTGATAAAAGTCATTAGATAAAGTCGTAATTTCCGTAGTATGATTCTATGTGCCAAATTATGGAAGGAACGCTAGTTTAAGCTTTCTGCTGATAATATTTGAATAACTAAATATTTTCCAGAATATTTACATCAGTATAGAGAGTTTGTGGAGATTGTTGACTTCTCATCGATTAGACCACCGACTGGAAACTAGGAAATACTGAATAGCTGTTTGGATTTCGTATGGAACTCCTTAGTTATACTTATCTACGACCCTACTGGCAATCGAACTTCTGACCTTCCGTCACACAGCTAGAGCTTAACTTCTAGACCGCTTTGCCAAAGTTCAATGGTATACAGAAGTTTGCAATATTGGAAGACCGTCTTCTATAGCTTGTGGTGTATAACTGTATCACGATCAACGTGACTGAACTCTATTGTTGAGGAGTTCGAAGTTTTCAATGGTCATCTAATTAAGATCAGCTCATGATGAAGTCTATAAAAATTTAATAATCTTCATAAACCTTATATATTATTTATAACCATATGCTCATTCGTAACAAACTTTGAGAGACAATCACAGACTTTCGAGTAAAATACCTTAATCAGTGTAATTGAAATCGTTTCGACTGTGAAAAGTTTATCCACCTTAGGTATTTATAGGTCGCGACTCAGTATCGCGAACTGACTGATTCTGATAATATAAATCGTTGGATTTTAGCTCACTGGTATAGAGGTTTACTAATATTAGTCCATGGTACAATCTATAAAAATATTTTAATGGTACAAGTTCACATGACCAATCATTGTAGTATTCACTGATTGTAAACGAAACATTCATTCAACATTTCACAAACACTGAGGACCATCTAAAATTCGAAACAATATTATGATGAGAAAGGGGATATTAAAGTAATTTAATAGTTGAATTCATGAGTCAATTGAAACGTCATATTCTGACTCAGTGGTCTAGAGGTTAAGTAATCTCGCGCAAGACCAATAGATCTTCTGTTTGAATCCCACGGGGCAGGATCGTGGATGCACACTGTTGAGGAATCTCACATTAGAACAAAACGATCGTTCAGTACTTCCAGGTTTTCTATAGTTGCCTAGCTTCAATTGACACATGAACTTAACTACTAACTATTACTATGATCAAGAAGGTAACATTGAAGCCAAAATTATAACATAATGACTTATTTCAAAAATTTCAATTCATTTCCTTGTGTTTATGTGTATAAGCGATCTATAGTGTAGCCGATATCTTTTGTAGCACATATCAATCAAGCAATTTAAGGACATTTAAAAGTTATTCGAAGATTTATTTGCATATATATAAATCAAAAAAAAAAAGAATAAACTTTCAATTCTTCATTTTCATAAGATATCAAATCAATCTTCAATTTGATGGACATGAGAATTGATTTATTTAAATGAGAATAATTTTCTTCTAGTTGTTAGTCAAAGAAAGTTCACTTTAAAATTGATATACACCAAAAGTTAGTTATAAAGAAGGAAAAAAAAAGAGGGAAACAATGGATAGTTTTTTTTGAAATTCAAGGTCATTTCAAATAAAATATTAAAGTTTTGTATATTTACTTACCTATCTACTGACTTGCTTACTTACTTACTGTTGGGATATTCAGGAAAATATCCCAAAAATTATTCTATTAAGTCTAATGCTATTCTTGGACTTGGAGATGGTATTATTCTATTATTGGTCAGTGCTTATTTCACGTGTCATTTTCCTACGGGTCAATATTGTACAATGTTATTTTCTATTTTATGGCACGATGTGGTCTGCTTGATTAGTATATAAACAGAGTGTGTTTGAAATATAATGATTCAGATATCCGAGGCTGAGACTTGTGTTCTGGACTCAACTGGCTGGGCTTGACAGGGAAGCAGGACCAATCAGAACCCTAGGCCGTTCTTACGTGTTTGCGCGTCTTTGGTCCGATCAATAATTCGCTACTCCTTAATCAGCAGCATTTTCACGTTATAACACTTACTTGCTGACTTACTTACTTACTTACTTACCTACTTACTTACCTACTTACTTACTTGCCTTCTTACTCACTTACGTATGCCTGTTGTAAATGATTTATATGGAAGACTGATATAGACACTCTTATTCTTCTTATTTTTATTATTATTATATAATCTAACAAACAGTACGTATAATTTTAACAAAATCTAAGTATCACTGATGAAAATGATTTACTGTTTGTAATAACATCAGTGTAGAGTTGAGATTAAAATAACTGCGACAAGTTTACAGCTAGTATTTAGCTAGTACTATAATAGTTTTGATGGACCGATAGTGTATAGATAAGAAAACAATGATTTTTGCAAGATATAAATAGATTTTATCTAAATATACATTAAAGTCTTCAACGGGTTACCCTCCTTGTCATCCAAAGAAACAAAGACACAAATTCACCATTACTGATATAGACTTTACGTCTATCTTCTTAAACCCTCTTAAAGATAAAAATAAATTTTTAATAGCCCTCCCCCCTCCATTTACATCCTAGTTACAATTACGTATTATTAGGGATTCAGAGTTAGAGTCATCACGAACTAACATCATTTATTGGTAGTATTTTTTCCAAACAATTAAATATAATGGAGAATTTTATTGATATGTTAAAATACTTGCCCAAACAGGACGAAACGCGCGTCCTGGATTCCACTGCTAGCTACTATCCATCTTTGCTTATATTATTGTTACTATTTATATATCTATCTACACTTTTGTCTTATCATGAATAAATCTAGATGTTGACTTGAAGAAAACAAAAATGAGACTAAAATAAAATTAATTATTTCCATGTCAAATAATGAATATTCAATAGTTTATTGACTTCAAAATATGATATCATGTTTGTACAGATCATTAATAAATGGAAGTTAATTGAAAACAGATTATCATTCCCTTTTAATATATACAGTTCAAGATGGATACATATTATGTTTAATCATCTTTAAAAAAGAAAAAACAAACAAACAACATACTTGAACTATTTATTGATATCTGATTATCATTTAAGTGGAATCACACCCTATTTTATCGATTTCAATCAATAAAATGTAAATAACATAAACCAAAATGAGAAATAAGAATTTGGTTACTTACTTACATCTGTTAACTTTCGTGATGAATCATAGGTCGCCCACTAGCATTCTTCTTCCAACTCTGTCCTGGACAATCTTTTCCAGATCTTTCCAGTTACTGTTCATTCTTTTCAAATCTGCTTTCGATTCTCGTTAGAGTGTGTTCTTTCATCTTCCTCTTTTCTGTTTGCTTTCAGGATTACTAGTTAGAGGTTGCCTCATGATGCAGTTTAGTGATATCTGCAATGCATTTCCTATCTACTTCCATCGTCTTTTCCTAATTCACTCTTCATCTGGAAGCTGGTTTGTTCTCTCTCACAGTAGGTTGTTACTGATGTTATCCGACTAACAGACAAGTTCATTGTTATAAATTTGAAGCTTCAAGTGATCTATATTATGTAACACAGTACCCAGAGTTTTATGAAATTGTCAAGATGAAAAAGCATTTACCTTCAAATGCAGCCATTTTCACTAATTCATTTGTTTTTTCTCTCTGGTAAACACTGTACATAATTGATATAATGGAAAGAAAAGTCAATTTTCGATTGATTTACTCATTATAAGTTTAGTTCAAGATTACCTCCGTTTTGATTCAATGTAATGATTACTCAATGTAGTATTTGTTTTATTGTCTCGTTTGATATTTTATTCTGTATAATATGCGATATTCTTGTATTCCATTGACATGAACTATGCTCAGTATGTGGTTTGTTATGTCTCCAAGTATTTTTCATATATGTGACTTAATTCTAATTATTAATGAAAATGGGTGTACAATCAATATATAAATGATTCGTCGCCATCGTTGTCTTTTGTGGTTAATAAATCATCACTTATACCAGTCTTTGTGTTCTTACTTTTGCGTCGTGGGAATTGCAGAGGTCCCTCGTTCCGAGTATAAGTGATAAGCGTTTCCGACATAACAATCAGCGACGACCAGATACAAAAAGTAGCATTAAAAGAGTCAAGAAAATACGCATTCAAACGACAAGTTATAACAATAGTTATTGGATGGTAAATAATCTTAAAGTAAAGAGTGCAATATATCAGACAACATATTAACGTTAGCATTTTAACTGGAATTTCAAAAATGGTTATCGTTTTTGTTAGTATAGAGAAGTTGTGAAGATTATTGAACGTTATAATTAATATTAAGGAATAACATTAGTTAGATAATTAGTGAAGACTGAGAAGTACTGAATAATTCTTTTCTCTTCGGCTGTAACCTCTCTAATGTGCAACCATGGTCTTAAAAGGTGTGGAGCCCAGAGTATTCAAACCTAAATCCATGCACCTCCTCTTCACACTGCAGACTTAGCGACCATTGGTTGACATTCCTAAATCCAAGTAATTTGTGTTTTTTGTCAAATTTGTAATTAAAATTAATTCTTAAGATTGGAGGGGGTAAATGTAGTGTTTATCCGATGTGAATAGTTTCTCTAATCAATTTGAAATTTCTCTATCTGAATGTATCTTCCTACTTGATCTTCTGGGTTCTTGTTTGAGAATCCTGATGAAAACGTTAGGATACTGGAACTTAATAGAAATTGAATCGGATACCACTGAGTGCTGGATATCCAGAGAAATTTATAAATAAATATTTAGCCATGTAAAGAGAGTATAAGGAAGGCCTAACTCTGAGGAGAAAGCCTCTGCATACAGGCTTACAATGCAGAGGCATCGGTCCAAGTTGCCATACCTCATTAACATAACAAGATGGACACTGGATTCATATGTGTACTTAATTCAGAGGCAATAATATATAAAAGAAAGATTGCATATAAGGATATAGTACAGGAAGAAAGAATTAGTTCGTAGAAAGAAAGATATGAAGCGATTTTAATCAGTTGTATTGGTAGGTGTTCTAGGAACTTGTATTTTCGTGCTCGCAGGCACTTCCCGGTGTGGTTAAGCAAAGGTGTAGTTAAATCTGTTAACAGCTCGAATTTAGCTCACTTAGTACAAATGGGCCGTAAAGTCAACGTAGAACAATCATTTACAGTAATATATCGTGTTACCAGCAATCTGCCTAAATCCGTCAGACTAAGAATCCTTCAGACGGCTGAGGCAGTGGCTGTTCGGATAAAAAAGCCAGAGCTCTACATTCAGAAGAAACCTGCTCAACCACTCCTTTTAACTTGGCCGACTTATTATTTCGTGATGATTTAGTGATGCGTTTCTGTTATTGTTTATACAACCTTATTATTCATCTCAGCATTAACAATTTTATTTTATTTTATATCACAAACGGTCCTAAATTCGCATGCTATAATTTTGAACGATGTATTTCGCTCAAAACCTGCCCATTTATTGGATTATTAATTTGGATATATAGTTGTGGAACCTAAAGAGAATGTATTGTAAAGAATATTCGTCGTTTTTGTTTGAATATGATGGGAATTTTTATGGAAAGTTTAACAAAATAAATAAAACCTCAAGTTACTTAAAGCTTTAAACGTGATCAACTATTCTTGATACGTAGATTTGACAGGGACATGGTCAACAAAATTACTTTGACAACGTGAAAGATGGAAAAAATGGTATGTAAAAGTCTTCGTAAAACTATCTCCATGTGTTGTTATCACGGTTAACAAACAATCAACATCGTTCGCATATACTCTCTTATCCTTCATTAAAATAAGATAAATATAAGTTATAGAATTAATAATAAGATCATTTAGTCAATAGATTTGTGTAGAGTTCTCTAACTGTTGATTGTAATTCCTGTCATGGACTGACTTCGGCTGAGTAATCAATAAAAACAATGGATCATTTGAAAGTCCGTAACCATAACATGAAATAATTTTCAAGTCAAATTAATAGATGACTGAACTTTTGAATGTAGACAATTGATTTCCAACTCTACAGTTTTAATACAATACGTTCCCATGAAAACTGAATGGTTTGAGTTTGATTTATGGCAAGATCGTTAATGGTCACTGATATAAAGTCACATATTAGGATGAAACATTTATTCAGTGTCCTGCAGTTTAATTGGGTTTTCCAATTGAAATTTATGACAAATACTATCCTTGAAACAACTACTTATGTTGAAGATTAAGTCTGAAAAAAAAAACGAAACGCAGGTAAGTAATAGAGTTTATATTATCCGTATAGTTCAGCTTTTGAAATGTAACATAAAAAAAGACATACAGAACAAGTATAAATACTTATTGAAATTATAACTGGGATTATCTTTCTTCCAACTGAGATGATATAATATTTTAGTGTTCTCCAATAGATTCTGACAATCAATATATATATATATATATATATATATATATATATAAACAAGATGTAAAGTCAATTGATTCTTGACTGTGATCATGAACCGGTTGATGTCATACCACCTTTGGAAACCTGGAAGCACCGGACGGCCGTTTCGTCCTATTGTGGGACTCCTCAGCAGTGCGCATCCACGATCCCGCTCGTGGGATTCGAACCTACTGGACCACTAAGCCGGCATCCAATGGTGATGATGGTTAGACACTATCACCATTGGTTTCCAAAGGTGGTCTAACATCAATCGGTTCATGATCTCAATCAAAAACTTAATAATCTCCACAACCCCTATACTATCGATTGATTCTGTTATTCACTTCTCACCGGAAATGTTTTTATTCTTATCTCACTAGTGTAATAAACCAATAAGTTATTCTTTCAAATATTTTATATGTAATAAATAAATATAGAAAATTATTCAATTTAATTACACGATATGATTGTTTATTTATTCTTATATTCAATAACTATTTTTAAAAAATAATTTATTGACCAATCAACTAGCAGAGAGAATAATTCCTAGGCAACTCATCAAGAATGAACCAATCATATTTGAATACACTGCTTGTTTTTTTTTGTTTTTTCTTTATAAACAAAACATGTGTCTGTTGATTTTTAAAAGGAAAAAAAATCTTTTTTTTATTTTTGAGAACATTACATGAGAACATTTTCTCAATAATAGAAAACTTTCTTCATCGGAAGAAATGAAATAATTGAAGTTGAAATATTATTTTACTGGTTTTGTTGTTGTTGATGTTGCTGGCTGTTTATTACAAATGATACATTATTCTTATTCCCTGACAATATTGAATAAAGAGACTCAATGAAATATTAAAATATTTCGAAAATGTTCTACATTTGTTACTAAGGGATTTTACAATCAATCGCTTCAACAAAAACAATTAAGTAAGTCTATAAAGTAATTATTAGTAATATATGGGTTTATTTTATTTCAGTTTAATTTAATTTTTTATTGAGATCATGAACAGACTGATGTTAGACCATCATTGAAAACCTGGGTGTACTAGACGACCGTTTCGTCTCATTGTGGAACTCCTCGGCAGTGCGCATCCACGATCTTGCTCGCGGGATTCGAACCCGGGGCCTTCAGTCTCGCATGCGAATGCTTAACTTACTGGACCGCTGAGCCGGCTGGCATCCAATGGTGTTAATGTCTAACCTCAACCAATCCACGAAATTGCGCGATCATTTACCATCGTACTGAGGTAGACACCTGTTTCTACCCGACATGGATTAGCTCCATTGGTCATTTATTTATTGATTATTGTAAAGTATATATATATATTTTTATTAAAAAAATCGATTAATTGTAGTCATATCCATTTTGTGGTTTATGTTTACTATTGAAAACATTATATAATAGAATGTATATCAATTGTGTAGGTTTATTTGGGTAGTTTGTATTATATAAGTAATTAATTATGTAAGATAATGTCATTATTGAATGTTTTAAGTTTGTTTTAATGAAGTTGTACAGAAAAAATAAGACTCATTTAATGACTATCGTAGATAAGTTAATGATATATGAAATTAATTTACATAAAACTAATTTTTATTGTTAAAAATAGTCTAGAAACATTGTATTTGAATGATTGAAACTAAGTTTTAAATTTAACGACTATTTTATATCAGTAATTATTGGGTTATTATCAATAACCCTAAACAGATATGTTTAGTATCAAAAAGGGTTTTGTAGATATTATAGTAATTTTAATAGTTAAAATCATGAGTCGAATGAAGCTAGACCACCATGGAAAATCTGGAAGCATTGGACGGCCGTTTCGTAGATTAGTTGAAGTTAGACATTAACACTGTAGGATGGCGTCTAAATGGTCTAGAGGTTAGGTGCTGATAGGTCCTGGGTTCGAATCTCGCGAGGCAGGGTGGTGAATGGGCACTGCTGAGGAGTCCCACAATAGGACAAAACGGCCATCCAGTTCTTCTAGGTTTTCCATGGTTGTCTAGCTTCAATTGACTCATGATCACAACTATTAAAATAAATGTTTAGGTTTATCCTATGTGTTTTCATATTACATAATGAGTTGGTTAAATATCAATATATTATTATTATGCTTCGTTTGAATGGATTATAGGGTATTCATACTTTTTTAATACTACGAAGCAAGAGAGTCATTGTAAATGAAACGAATGACTTGTATCTAATAAGGTATTAGTTAACATTTAACATTAGGAATACAAATCTTTATCCACAACCATAGTTACGGCGTGCTTAATTTATACATTAATAACTTAATTGATATCATCTATGGTCTTACATAACATAAGGTAATGTTTTTCTCTAAGGTTTCAAGAATAGATTAGAAAGAACAAAGTGGATTACCAGTCATAAATGTAAATTTCAACACCGAATTAAACAAATATTTAAGTATTGACTTCATGATCAACGCATAGAACCCCACCTAGAGCCCCTCTGTGGTTGCTGCTGGTCGCAAGCCCGGGTAAAGGAGGAGGGTTGGGCATGGGGTTACCGACCCAATCCCGTAGAAAGCTAACTCTCTAAAAAACGCTAACCAGAAAAAAAGTAAAGTAAGTACTAACGATCAACGAAAATTAAGTCTTACTATTACAAATCAAACAGAGAAGAAAGTTTAAAAATTAACACATCTCTTTATGTCTTCGGTAACCAATACAATTGTCGTAATTATACTGGTATTTAATTGGTGATATTCCTTTGATCATCAGTATGAGCTGTACATGATGTTCAATATTACTTAGATGCTAGTTTGATTTTAAACAATGGAACCTTATTCATTATAAAAGTCTAAGTTAGATAAGTTCATGATTTCAACAAAACACAACAATCTCCACAGCTATTGTTTAATGCAGAAAAACTTAGTTCAATGTGTTGAACAGGTTCCAACTGACTTTTTATTTATCTACGAAGTTAATAAAAAAATATTGATTATAAAGTGAAAAGGGATATTGTAATATTATTAACTTTTTATTTATTTCAATTGTAATACTAACATTACTTAGATATACTGCATTGAAGATACTTACTTACTTACGCCCGTTACTCCTTGTGGAGGAGCATAGGCTACCCACTAGCACTAGTCATCCAACCCTGTCCTGGGCAATCACTTCCAGCTCTTTCAAGTTGTTATTCATCCTTTTCATATCTCATTCTATTTCCCGACGTAATGTGTTCTTTGGCCTTCCACTTTTCCGCTTCCCTTCACGATTCCACATTAGGGCTTGCCTCGTGATGCAGTTTGATGATTTGCGTAATGTATGTCCTATTCATTTCCATTATCTTTTCCTAATTTCCTCTTGAGCTGGAAGTTGATTTGTTCTCTCCCACAGAAGGCTGTTGCTGATGGTATCCGATCATCGGACATTGAGTCTCTTGTTTAGACAACTATTTATAAATACTTGTACCATTTTGATGATGGTTTTAGTAGTCCTCGAAGTTTCATCTCCATACAGTAGAACTGTCTTGACATTCGTATTGAAGATTGTGATACTGATGTTGGTTGACAATTGTTCTAAGTTCCATATGTTCTTCAATTATAGGAATGCGACCCTTGCTTTGTCAATTCACCTGTACCTCTTCTAGAGTTACTGCCGTTGTCAAGCCCAGGTAAAAGAGGAGGGTTGGGCATAGGGCTAGTTACTTCAACTAACTTGCTAAAAAGACGCTAATCAAAAAAAATAATTCAAACCCCCATACATTATAATCTTACCATTATTTCTGAATTGTTTGGTCAAGATTATTGATTACATCATTGACACTGTTACTTGTTTATTACTGTCTTTTTTGTTAATTTGTAAATCTTAAAGATTTTAAATAACTTTGTCATAGAAACAAACTTCTCAAATGATCAGTTGAATAAATATTAAATCACTTCTTTTGAAAAAAAGATTTTCTTTTACGATAAATTAAGTAGACTATTCTGTTCCTCTAAAATAGTTTACAAAAAAACCTGACAGGGGATTTTTCTCCGAAGAAAAAACTAAAAAAAAACTAAAATCCCATTGGAAACTAGAATATACCATATTGTCTATAGAAAAAAAAATAAAACGGTTTCATTCATCTTTATGAATCATTATTAACAATGAAAATGTTGAATATTGAACATTAATTTAAAGATTAACATTAACCTTTTTTTTCAAAAGACAAACGTTACATAATCAATTCTTTATAGAATTCATTCAATAAAGAATAAAGTTAATTTACCTAGGAAACTATTCTTTTTCAATAAAAACTTTCTTATTTATAGTGATTTTTACGACCCCCCCCACCTAAAAAAATAGATGAGTCCATGGAAAAGAATAAAAGAGAGATTATATAATGAAATGTTTAAAAATTTCATATATCAATAATGACTTTATTAATGATCTATAAAGGGGATTGAAGAAAAAATAGTAAGGTGGAAAAATTTATTTAGTTGAAACAAGAATGAGAAGCAATCGTTCATTTGACAGATATAACTGAGAAATGAAAAACATTGGGGTATTCGAGACAAGTGAATAATAATTATGAAAGCTAATAAGGAGTAACAATAAATGGTTACTAATCAAAAATATAATGATAATAAACAAAAAAACTGACTAAAAGTCAATGGAAGAACGAAAAATTCAATGTGTTACTTTGGCATTAAGAGTTCAGGCTTAAACAGATGAATTGACAAAGTTTGAGCAGAGCATGCGTTGATGATTCAACCTCTTTTTATCACCACAAACTCAATTATGTACATTATTATCAAAGAAGACTCTGATGGGTAAATGTGTCTAGAGTTGATAAAATGTTCCCCTAATGACCTGTTAATTATTCTTCTTTCAAACGCTAATCTGAGTTATGTTCTACGATGAGTTTGAAAAGCGTTCAGTTTTTGTGGTCGATGTAACTTACTCATCAAGAGTAAGTAAATTTACAAATACACACAGATATAGTCCAAAGTGAAATTTTATCCTTAACAAATTCATCAGTGGTAGGCGTTTTAGAGAAGAGAATACAATGTCTAGCTAAATGAACAGCTTTTCTCCGATATTTTTAGATTAATCTGTCTTAAACACTTCGGAAGACATATCTATATTAAATTTAATGTTTATGAAAAGTTTTTCCTTGTACAGCTTGTGATTTTACAAGTTTTTGTTTTGATATCATGATTTCATCAGTGTGTTTGTGTGACCAGCCATTTTTAATTAGTATTTCCCGGAGTTGAAATAGTTCTCCCTCTATTGTATCATTGAATCATGTTTGAGGATATTCAGTAACATAATCGGTTTCTTTCATGATTGAATTTGACTGTTAATAAGTCTTATTGACAAGTCAGTGAGCATTTACACTAGAAATATTTGTCCGAATCCGTAGCCATTATTTACGTATACCGATGCATAATATGCAGTTAGGTGAATGTGATTATTAAGATAATAAAAAAAATCCCTAACAAGTACCTTGGTATTATTAAAAATTCCATTAATTATTTAGACAATTTTATCATGTTAGAATGAAAACTAGTAGTAAACATTTCCTGAATCATATATTTCCCCGTCCTTTAGAAAAAATCTTGCTAGAAAACTCCAACCAGATTAAACAAATTAAACCATTTAAACTCTGCCCTGGGAGTTGACAGAAGAATTATGATACCAAAGGATGAAAGCTGAGATTCTTCGGAAGTCATTAGTGCGACGTGTTTTTTTAGCAACCAGAGCAACAATAATTATAGGTACGTGGAACGTCCGGGTAATGTGGGAGACCGGTGGGACGAGCCAAATAGCAACAGAAATTAGGAGATACAACTTGGCGTTACTTGGAATCGGAGAAACCCAATGGACTCAAGCTGGACAGAAAAGGCTAGATACGGAAGAGATAGTGCTGTGCTCCGGTCACGAAGATGAAAATGCCCCATACATTCAGAGAGTTGCTCTGATGCTGTCCAAAGAAGCACGTTATGCACTAAAGTGACGGCAAACGTACGGATCTAGGACCATCAAGGCATCCTTCAAAACAAAGAAAGATGGAGCGACGATGAATTTTATCCACTGTTATGCACCCACCAATGATAACAACGACGACGACAAAGATCAGTTCTGTGAGAGACTGCAATCGATCACAGAGAAGTGCCCAAGAAAGGATCTCACCATCCTGTTGGGAGATCTAGATGCCAAAGTTGTTATGGACAACACCGGATTTGAAGATATCATGGGACGAAATGGACTGGGAGAGAAACGAAAATAGTGGGAGATTTTCAAACCTATGTGCATTCAACAAATTGGTTATAGGCAGCACAATATTCCTACACAAACGCATAAAAAAAGCTACATGGATCTCACCGGACCGCACCACAGAGAACCAGAAAGATCATATTTGCACCAATAAAAAATTCCGAAGGACAATGGGGGATATAAGAACCAAGAGAGGAGTTGATATGGCTTCAGATCACCACTAACTGGTGATGACAAGATGAAACGGGAGCTAAAGAAGAACTGTATAACTGGACAAACAGCACTACAAAGGTTCAATACAGCCTTCATTCGAAATACTAACAAATTCAACGAATTTAAGATAGCTCTCAACAACAATTTTCAAGCCTTACAGGACCTACTGAAGGAAGAAGAAAATACTATGGAGGACAACTGGAAGGGTATCAAAGAAGCATTAACTTCAACGTGTCAGGAAGTTCTGGGACGCGAGAAATATCATGAATAAGAATGAAATTCTATCGAAAACCTGGACAGGATTCCAGGAGAGAAGAACAGGAAAACAGCACTTAACCACAGTCGAACGAGAATAGAGAAATTCAAGGCATAAGCTGAATACTCTGTAGCGAACAATCAAGTGAATGCGAACATTACAGCTAGTAAAGAGACATTTGTAGAAGAGCTAACAACGACAGTGGAAAAAGCTACAAGGGAATGAAATTTGAGACAGCTATATGAAACAACGGAGAAACTAGAAGGAAAATACAGTGAACCAGAAAGAGCAGTCAAGGATAAATAAGGCGGGCCAATTACTGAGATTCAAGAACAGAGGAAGAGATGGGTGGAATACTTTGAGCAACTCGTGGATAGATCAACTCCATTGAATCCATGGGACATCGAATCTGCGCACACACACCTTCCTATAGATGTCACTCCACCAACGGTCAAAGAAATCAGGGAGCCCACCAGATAAATGGTGAGTGAGAAAGCAATACACCAGCTGAAGAACTCAAGTCAGACATAGAAGTAACTGCAAACATGCTTCACGTCCTATTCAGGAAGGCTTGGGAAGAAGAACAAGAGTCGATTGACTGGAAAGAAGGATGTCTCATCAAGATACAAAATAAAGGATTTCTGAGCAAATGTGAAAACTACAGAGGCATCATACTACTGTCAGTATCAGGAAAGGTTTTCGACTGCATGAAAGACTCAGTAGACGTCCAACTTCGAGATAAACAGGCTGGGTTCCGTAAGGATCGGTCGTGCCCAAACCAAACAGCGACATTTTGGATTATATTTGAGCAATCACTTGAGTGGAACTCGTCACAATACGTCAACTTCATTGACTACGAGAAGACGTTTGACAGCGTGGACAGGAGGACCTTATATAAACTTCTTCGACACCATGTAGTGGGTACCTGAGAAGATCGTCAACACCATCCGGAATTTATACAGCGGGTTACATTGAAACGTTGTGCATGGAGGACAGTTGACAGGTGCATTCCAAGTAAGGTCCAGAATCAGACAAGCCTGCATACTCTGCACCTTCCTCTTTCTTCTGATGATCGACTGGAACATGAAAACTTCAACCTCCGAGGGAAAGTACGGAATACAATGAACAGCTCAGAATCAATTAGAAGAATTTGACTTCGCGGATAATCTTTCCCTTCTATCCCATACACTTAAACAAATGCAGATGAAGACAACTAGTGTATCAGTAGTCTTTGAATCAGTGGGTACAAATATACACAAAGGAAAAACCAAGATCGTCAAATACAACACATAGAACAATCCAACCACACTTAATGGTGAAACTCTGGAAGATGTGGAATCTTTCACGTAACTGTGAAGCATCATCAATGAACAAAGAGGATCAGATGCAGACGCAAATGAGAAGATTGGCAAAGCAAGGGCTCCATTCCTACAATTGAAGAACATATAGAACTCAAAACAACTTTCAACCAATTTCAAAGTGGGAACCTTCAATACGAGGCAAGTGCTAACTTGGAATCCTGATGGGAAATGGAAAAGGGAAAGGTCGAAGAACACACCATATCGAGAAACGGAAGCAGACATGAAAAGGATGAATAGGAACTGGAAAAGATTGTCCAGGACAGAGTTGGATGGATTTTTCTGGTAAGCGGCCTATGCTCCTGAAAAATTGCCAACAGGCTCAAGTAAGTAAGTAATCAATAATGAATTTATCGGTATTTAAGTAGGATGTAGTAAACCGAATATTATGCATTTTTTGTTCTTTTCTGAGTCTACCAATGTGTTTATTTTCTAAGTATTTATTGACTCATTGTGCACCATGTCGATTGTTTAAAAATTCATTGTTTAGATGAGGTATTCAGTGGCAATCATAATAAAGTGAATTTCGTAATAAAATTTTATAAATAATTAGGCTTTTTAGTATTAACGATAAAACCAAATAGGCCAGTTGGTCATGAAATTATCAGTTTGAGGTTCTGGAGTGTGTTGAGTTTCGTTAAATTGATGAATCAGTCAGTGTTGGACCACCACTGGAAAACTACAAACACTGGACGGTCGCTTCGTCCCAGCATGGGACACCTCAGGAGTGCGCATCCATCACTCTGTACTCAAAAGCCGAACCGAGGATCTTCAATCTTGAGCCCGGACTCTTAACCTCTAGACCACTGGGCCAGTACTGATTGGTGTTAATGTGTAATTATGAAATATTAATGTAGATATTAGTAAAAAGTCGACTGAACTTTGTTTGGATCAATAATTTAAGGATACTCTTTTAATTTGCAAATTTTGATCAATCTTATTACTGAATAAAAACATCAAGACTTTTCTATGTATAATTGCTTTTTGATCATCGTGCTATGCTATGCTACCCTTTAAGCCCTAGTACAAACCTTTTATTTTGTACCGCTGTCGTATCTCTCAAATTATCCATATTGTAATTCACATTGTCAAGGTTTCAACTGTTTATTTCAAATTAATTAACCATGGACAAAATAGACAGTGATCGTAAGATGCCGGATCAGTGGTCTAGAGGTTAAGCGTTTGCGTGAGACTACAGGTCCTGGGTTCGAGTCCCGGGTGCGGGGTTTTCCTAATTTCGCAGCCTGATGTAGGATATCTTTCAGTAAAGTAGACTTTTCAAATGAATACATTTTTTTTATAGTACAAGGGATAAAACGGATCTAATATTCTTTATCTACAAACAGTTTTTACAATGGTAATGTTACCATTCATGTCAATCGTAATTTTACATGAGATTTGTCTTCGTATATACATATGTAGTTAAGTAGGTATTAGTAACACTGAATCCTTAATTTGTACATGTATTTGGGATATGATTGTCAACTCGTATGTAATTGTTCGGAACACCCTCCTTTTCTCTCTCTCTCTTTCTGTGCATATATTAGACACGTATATCTGATTCACTATTGCCATACCTTTTATTGATAATGATTTACAATTAATTACTACAAATGCGCCACTCATATTCTGTAATAAATACATAGATATGTAACTATTTAAAATAATTTTATGTAGTCCGTTCTTGACTTATGTTTAACTCGGACTATTAAGTTGTGACAGTAAATAACAAAGGTATGTTTATCCTTTCACCTGATTTCCTGTTGTTCAAACAGTGAGCTTAGGAACATGTGAAGTTAATGTCGCACATCGGTTGCTTGACAAATACAGTAATGAAGTTTTTGTTTACAAAGTTAACATCTTAAGCAAAGAAAAAATATCAAGCTATGAATACTTTTTGCCGGAGTCGGCCTAATCTTTCTAGATATGTATCACCAGTTGTCTATTTTCAGAAATTTACTAAAGATATCCGTTATCTTATTTTATGAGTTTGGTTATGAAAACTTAGTCAAATCCTAGTAACAATAATAATAATAAAAATAATAACATAGTGAATATCACAATTCCACGACCTAAAAATGTGATAATTTCCGAGGTCTATTGTTATAATAAACAACACATTATGTGTTATAACTTGTGACCGCCGATTAATGTGCAGTAACTTATCGATCGGATCAATGACGTGTAAAACACGTGTGAGCAGCCTAGAGTTCTGATTGGTCATGCTTTCCACCTAGCCCAGCCAGATAAGTTCAGAACACCAGTCTCAGCCTCTGCGATAGGAATCATTATATTTCAAACATACTGAGTTTATATACCAATCAAACAAACCACAGCGTACCAATAAAATATGAACAACATTTGTACAAGAATTAGCCAGATATGACTGTGAATGAGGGAGGCAGTGACTAATAGACAGGGAATAATTCAAGAATGGAAAAACGTATAATAACAGTTCATAGGTTAAGATAAAGCTTATGATAAGAGAGACATGAATATGAATAGTTTAGTTAATTGACAATTATACGATAAAAATATACGCACAGTATTTGTCCATCAATAGATCCCAAAAGTTACCATTCATTATTCTTGTCGGAGCATTACATTAAGGTATACATGAAAACATTGTGATTGATTTCACTGATGTTTTCTAATAAAAATCTTTCATTTCATTTCAGTCAAGTTCTATATTTTAACAATAGGCGTAATTTCACCAGATATTATTATCAGATCATACAACAAGGTTTGGGAAGAACTTCACGCATTGAGGATATGAGTTAAAATTAATTTACACATTCTAATGCTGATGAAATTAATAAGTTGAAATCATATGCAAAAAATTAACACAAAACAGTAAATGTCATGGTTTAATTATTGTAATGATAATACTGAATAATACCAATAGTGAATAATACCAATATTAAGTAAAGTAAGAAAGATCAATGTACAGTTGACCAAAATTATGTACCATTGAAAAGATTCAGTACAGTTTTCCATGAAGAGATATAGGAGTAAAGTTTATAATGTGTACTGCTAAAAGTAGAACTGAATGAATTTATTGTAGACCAAGCTAAATAAAATGTTGAAATGTATCTATTTTGTACAGATAAGTCTTATATGTTCTAACTGATTACCTAATTTAGCTTCGTTTTGATAAATTACTTGGATTTTTTTATGTAACTGGAAAGGAATGAACAGAATTTCACCAACTTATAATATATGTCATTATACTCCATCGAATTTTAGTAGATTTGTAGTGGCTTAGCTTCGTTAATCAATCACCATGATATTCATTATTATATACATCACAATGGTGTTTGAAATCAGAAAGCAATAAGAAGTGGCAATGACAGTTTATTAGCGGATAGCACAGATCACAAAGCTACAAGCACATTGAGGTGAATGTGTGTATGTTCGAGCAAATACAGAGACAACTTTATAGTCAAATTGAATCAAGGCGCAGCAAAGCAAGGTGAAGGTTATTAATAGGATTCGAGCACATATATACATGGGAAAGAGAATGATTCATCAAGTAATATGTAAGCTATTAACATTTAAACTAGAGATATGCGCATAGGCTGCCATGTGATCAAGCGTACCCGTTTATACAGACACGGTAGTGATCATAATAATATAAAGAAATGGATGAATCGTTACTGTTCGAATGACATTGTTTGTTAAATAAGTTAAATAATAGGTCTTGACAAAAATTAACCGCAATCAAAATTATTCATATGTGTGCTGCTATACTTTCACTGATATTATCATCATGTATCATGGCGGTATCTGTTGTTTAAAATTTTAATTCTATATATATTAACTTTGATATATGTGTTAGTCACTAGATAATGTTCATTAATAATCTCGTCGTTAAATTATGAACAAGAATACAGTCATAAAACATCGAGAGTTGCTATTAAAATATGAGATTGTAGTGATGTTAACAGATGAACTCACGAACCAGTATATTCTGGACCACCATTGAAAATCCGGAAGCACCGGACGGCTGTTTCGTCCTCCTCAGCAGTGCACATCTACGATCCCTCTTGTAAGACTCGAACCCAGGACTTTCGATCTCGAGCGCGAACACTTAACATCTAGACCACTGAGGCTAGGATCCAACAGTGTTAATGTCTTACTTCAGTCGATCCAACGTTATTGGCCCTGTATCTGACTTCATTTCGATTGTATGAATGATTGTTATTGAAATATACATATTGTCAATCCTCGGATGAAATTATCGACTTGAATCGCATTATTGAATAACGGAGTTAAATAAGTCAAATACGAGCATGGAATTTTGAATACATATATTTTGTACGCTCGTTGATCTAGACTGACAATCAAAGAGACAAAGAAAAGGAAGAGGGGAAAAGAGAGAGAAGCGCAATGAAGCGCAATAGAGGTGTGTGAGCCAACTCAATTTAACCAAGCGTTAATTGATATTTATAGTCAGACCAAATATAAACTATAGACATGTGATGTGTAGGTTATGTAATGCACATATATGCGCTCATATAAAAACAGCCAAGGTTGATAAGCGAATAGTTGACAATCTCAAAATGTAGCTTGAGAAGAATGATTATGTTGGTTTGTCCAGAAGCTAGAATAAGTTATGTGTGATTAACATAGCGACCGAAACTACACAACCTATCATCGATTGTCCGAGATAGATACCTATCTCTACTCGATACGGATTGAACTTCACTAGTCATGGCTTCTCACTAGAACTCCAGTACTTCCGGGTTTTGTATTGTGGTTTAGCCTACATCGACTCATGAGTCCATTATATAGAGTTATCAACAAATTGTATACCTTTATTTAATTAGAATACAATTTAATGTAAATAACAATTTTCGTTCATAGGTATAGTCAGTAATATCCTCTTTTTTTTTAAAAGAAACGTTTTTTCCCCACCTATTTAGAATGCCAGTAGAATATCGTCAGAATAAAAATTATACTTCAACTCATCTTAGTTATTATGAATTACCTCATTCATTAGGACGTCATCATATGTCACAAAATTATAATCAACAAAATGCATCAGATCGTCTTTATCAAATAGCCATACAAGCTGCAGTGGCCAAAGCAGAATCATCTAAATCCACAAATGATGAAATTCGTAAATTTTATCATGATGATAATAAACATAAATTAAATAAAACAAAACTAAACAATAATGTACATAATCATACTATTAATAATACAATTACTACAATCAGCACTACAACTACAATAATAACAACTACTAATACTGCTACTACTACCACTACTACTCCTTCGATAAATTTATCATCAAAAGTTAAAACAGCACATTTAACTCCTCAACAATGGCAGTTATTAAATGATTATCATGAACATGATTTATTTGTACGTACAAGAAGTTGGAGTTTTTGTATGGCAGTTTTAGGTGTTGGTGTAACATTGTTTGGTATTGGTAGTCCAGCATGGAAATGGATTGGAGATTGTAAGTTTTCACCATGATTATGACTGATTTTTTTGTTTTTTATCAATTTGCGTAGTTATTTGTATTAACTCTAAGTGTAAGATCGATAAAGTTGTTAAGTTTCATTCAAATAACAAGCCGACCACATTTAGACTGTCACTGATGACCTGAATGCACTACATGCCCGTTCCTTCTCGATATGGAACCCTTCGGCAGTATGTATCCACAATCCCACACGCAGCACTTGAACCTAAGAATTTTGTTCTAGAGCGCGAACAGTTAACCTCTAGACCACTGAGTCGGAACCAAACGATGCTAATGTCTAACTTTAATCAATCCACAAAATTACGCCATATTCTTCCATTATCTTCGCCTTACATCCGACTCGGTTGAACTTCACTGGTCATGACTTCTAACTAGAACTGGGGAAATTTCTTTTCGATGCATGCCATGAGTGAGTACATGATAATTTTCTGTGTGGGGTTGTGGATATTGTTGGTTTTCGTTAAAATCATTAATTTAACTTTGTCGACTAACAAGTTATGTACTTATATGTTTGGGCCTCTTTTACTTACGTTTCGTGTAGTCTTATGAGCAATTAAGCGAATAAATCATCTCTAAAACACCTACGATTGTTACTCTTTTTAAGTACATCAATTAATCAGATCACTTTATTCGATCTTTAGTTCTTATTGAATTCAATAGCTTAATTCCCATTATAACTTCCAATATGAGAAAGTTGTCATGTTTATATTTTCTACTTTAGGTTAAGTACTTGACTTAAACCGATATAAAACCCTGGAAGAACTTAACAGTTTTGTCAAAATGATCGATCAAACTATTTTTAATTGTGCAAATATTTCAAATAACCTTCCTTTTTAAAATGGATTTATTTGATGTATTTATGTGTTAACATTAAGTGTTTACAAATTATTGAAATACTAACTATTGGAAACTTAAACCAGCATATTGCTTGTTTTTTATACATTCCTCTCTCTATCCTTTGAAAAAGCAATATATGATTAAACTAGAATTCATACTTTTAATTCATCATAGCTAAGATAAATACACTTGGTATTGTTTTCTTGTATTTTCCCATTGTTGTTGAGGGCTGCAAATGATCAGTCTCTTGTTGGCATATGTGCATCCTGGCAGGAGTTACTTGATATTGCATTAAGTCACAAATTTTATCAGGAAAGATGGATAGTAGCCAGCAGTGGAATATAGGACGCACGTTTCGTCCTATTCGGGACTCGTTCTAACAGTTTTAATGATTGAAAATGATTTTATTTTAAGCGGCAATTCGTTACAATATTACATAATGGTAGCTGAGACTTCAATATAATAATATTTTTAGTATTGCAATATAGATTTGATCATTATTATAATTATGAAAATTTTTTAAATGCTAGTTATCACCACTCCCCAAGAAATGCCTACAGTTGTGAAGTGACTAATACTCTTATCATCATTAAAAGTACCACAAACCTTTGTCATGGTTACATAAAACAGAATATGACCAGATGAAACTTTGAATAATTTTTTTAGAAACTTAATATTTTCTAAGTAAAAAGTGATAACTCAGTCATATTCATTAAAAAATGTCATGATTTACAAATTTTAAAGTGTATTTAAGAGGGTAATTAGACTATGAAATGCATAACTGTTAAGAAATATTGTATGATTTTTATTACATGTTTGTTTAATCATTTAAAGCTCGGAATCCTTATGAACTTGGTTTATGGACTTTGTGTCTACCGAACAATTCCACTTGTCTTTCAATAATTTACCACTTACAGAATAACTGGAGTAAGTTCACTAATAAAATAAATGATTATATAATTATACTTCGGATTTCCTCTCTACCATTTGTTTCTCTGAAACACAAGTATGATATAGTTGACAGATTGAAGTATATGCTTGTAATGAAAACAAGATCATTTACTGATGGAAGTAGAATTGTTTATTTCAATGAAGGTTAACAATTTATTCATTGTATAAGTCGGTAATTCATAACTAGACAAATGATTTTATTTGTTCTTAACTAGCAACATGTTAATAATTGTATAGTGGTAAATATTTCTTGCTACATTCATTTGATTCATTTATTTTAACACATAGATATTGGTACAAGGGGGCACCAAATACATATGCGCCACACAAATCTCATTCGATATGTGTGAGGGCTGTGATACTCCCCGGGTGCCCAAACCGAAGCAGGTGGTTTTCTTATGGGGCCACTCCCCGAGCCTTCGACCTGAAGGTCTGATCCACAAGGCAGTGGAGCATCGTGAGGAGATGCAGTCCCGTGGTAGCCGGTGACCAACAATTGGTTCATACTTCATTTGTTTCCACAGGATACTGGAGCCCATGTACACCATTGGTTTGGAATCCGGTTAAAGCGCCGGACATTCGCTTTTCGTCCTCTCATTTTCGTAAACAACAGTAATGCCGCGAGAAGGCAGTGAGTAGGACTTCCCCGGGCAGAGGCTATATACGCGTGGCCATGTGAGAGCATTTCAAGAGGGAGAGCGGACTCTCCCCATTCTCGGCTGTACCAGGGCATTTGGGGGCTGCTACATTCAAATATATATCAAATCTACTCAAGTAACTAGTTATTGTAAAAATCAATTAATCTAGGTTTAAAGTTGTAAGATGTGAAGTGTTTTGGAAAAAAATTGTCAATAAAACCTGATGATTATTGACAAGCTTATGAATTAAATATTATAAAAAGGCTAAAACTTTCTCAGAACAAAAATTCGTCTTAAGTCCATTTAATAATACATATAATAATATATAAATGTAAAACATAATAAACTAGGACTATGACTTACTGTTGTAACTGGAAAGAACTGAAAATGATTGTCGAGGATAGGGTTGGATGGACAGTACATGTGTGCGGCCTATGCTCCTCCAGAAGAGGTAACAGACGTAAGTAGGGAACGTTTTGTTCCGACATATAAATCAAAAGTTATTAAATATCCAAAGAATTTACCAATTTGGTTATCTATCAGCTATTTGTCAATTATAATACCAACACAACTGCAATAATCACTGCGTTATTACTAACGTTGAGCTGGCTAAATGATGAAGAATGCATTCACCGAACAATCTACATTTACCTGATACAATTACAAACTGACCGTTATAATATAATTCAATAGAACTGAGTCTTTAGATTACAAGTTAAATCCTTTTATACGCTTCATATGGAGATGTTAGTTCAATAGTTTGATCATGGTGATAAGAAATCTAGTTGTCTGATGAGACAAAATATCATTCAACCTATGAAAATCAAATTAACGTACTGCACAGCAGTCATTATTCTTTTGTTTTGTTCTGGATCATGTAATTTATCATAAGACTTGTATAAGCGAATTTTAATCGATAACCACTTAATACCTAAATATGATTCAACAATCCAATAACATTAGTCTTTCCAGTGTACATCACTCAGTCAACCATTGAATTTGTGTGTTAATGAAACCTTCTGCACAGATATCGAAACATTTTATTCATTATCACCATGGTATATATATATATATATCAAACGTTCTTAAGAAAACTAATCAACAGACACTCAATTATTAAGGGATTACTAAATTGTTAATGTAAAATAATTATTAAATGAATTATTTGCAATTAACAACGAGTTCGCGTCACATCACTGAACTGAAGCTTTTTGAACAATATTCGATTTAATAGTTGAATTCAATTGAAGTTAGACCACCATGAAAAACCTGGAAGCACTGGACGGCCGTTTCGTCCTATTGTGGGAATCAGCAGTGCGCATCCACGACCTCGCCCCCTGCGAGATCCGAACCCAGGACCTACTAGTTTTGTTGTTTTAAACTGTAATCAATCATTATTACCCTTAAACAAGTTTTCTCGATTATTATTCAGTTGTTATTATTGTGACCTTTATGTTTCGTGTCTTTCTTCATATCTGTCAAGTGGACAATTATCTCTTATAATTTAGAGCGGCAAATTATTCCCAGCGTTATATTCTTTTTTTACCCCATGATTACTGTATAACCTCATCTCATAATACGAGTCTCGAATCAACTTACTCTTCTATGGGCATATATTTTCCATATAACTATAAATATGAATGTGATGATTTCCTTGAAGAGGAAATATTCTTCGCTGAATTCTATTTTTATTTAATTTGATGTCTCTTTACAGAACTTCATATATCAATTATATGTCTACTGGGTTGTGTCTGCTTATTTGGAATATTGGGTTTGGGTTTAGCTATTACAGGTGTGTGCAAAAGTGCCTTGATTCTTAGACTTTATTATTATCATTCAGCTGGTGAATGCTTTTTGGTTTCAAGTGAGTGTTTCAATTATTCTATTTTCATGTTTATGAATGAATTAAGTAATCGATCAACAATATGATTGCTCATATAGATTCTGATAGTAGAGAGGGAATTATCGATCATTATTCAAAAAAGATAAAATATCCACTAACTTTTAATAGTTTCACATTTGATTCCAATCAAATAAGAACACAAATTATTAGTACCTTTGGTAAACTTCGATGGTTAAATAAGAAGGTAAAGATTATCAGAACTATGTGATATATTAGCGTAGTACATTTGGAACAATTTCATCATACATATACTCGTTAAGAACGTTTGTATATAAAAATAAAAGGTCAACTAGACAAATGGAAGCCAAGAGAAGATAAAGATGACAGAGAAAATAATGTCCATCATTCTCCATTGTCAAACATATAGTTCAAAGAGATCATAAAATTGATATTGACTCGGCTTTTGTGATGTGATTCAAAAGTATTAAAGGCCGCATACTAAAGTTAATTAAAGCCTTAGTCATATGAAAATTCCTACCCTCATTATGTATTCAAAAGCAGTTTATTTTCACTTTGAACCTACCCTGGTAATGTTATCCAGCGTGATGAGTTTTCATATTATTTTCTTTACCATCTTTGTTTTCCCATACCCTCCATTTATCTAGCTTATCTTTTATTCTTTCATAGATAAATATTCTTGACAAGTATATGTGTGATCAGATTGTTCTAAATGTATTACGCTATTATATATCACGTAGTTGTAATCATCTTCGTCCTATTACAATATCCAAGTTGGAGAATTCGTTTACCATAAATGACTTAATGAGCATATTGTTAGCTGAACAGCTATACATTAATTATTTCATTGTTAATTGTATCTGAGCATGTTTTTCATAGGCATACTTGAATAGGTATTTGTTACTTTCATGGAGTGTGTACGTAGAAAAATAATTAGATAAATGCCTGAGCATTTCCACTGTGTAATAAATGCAATCTCTCTTCTGTTTGTTTAGTCGAAACGATATAATTAAATGAACTGTGAATTCCAATATTAACTGCCCCTGACAAGCAAACTCATTCAAATTCATTTTTTGTAAAGCTATAATTTTTGGGGAAGTTAGTCACTTTTCAATGGGGATATTGATCATTAGTCACTTATTGTAGAGCATCATTTGGGTTTCCTAGACGTTTCTTAACCATGATGTATGTATCTAACAAGCATTATTTATAATCTTTATATCAATTTATAATAGGCTGACAAAGCACTTAGCTCAATCTGACTGCTAAATTGGATGATTTAGGTTTAAAAACATAGTATGCTTATGCCCAAACTGATTTAAATAAATGATCTTCGAAATAGCTACGTAGAAGAGTTATCTGCTCTCATAATATATGTTAACTTATGAACATTCACGTATCAAGAAATTCTTACTTTGAGAATATTGAAAATATTGAACAAATAGATGAACTTTTAACAGTTTAAAATACAGTCAGTCAGCTGCAACGGAGGACCAAGCACATATATGCATCGGTCTTAATTGCCACCCTTCATTAGCACAACAAGATGGACACCTGATTCATAGAGGTATTTACTTCACTGGTAGTAATATATAAAAGAAAGATTGTTTATAATGACATAGTACACGAAGAAAGAATTAGTTCGTAGAAAGGAAGATATAATGTAATTTTAACCTCACAGTTTAAAGGAAGACAAAGTGTGTATACACCTACGCCATTGTGAACGATTCTAAGTCATGTCACACAGAGTCTCCAACCATTGTTTAAAATAAAAAAAATACAAACCCAAGGTCTTCTCTAAATTGATATTTAAATAGCATATAGATGATTAAGGGATTTATTCTGAACATTTGTTTGTTTGAAGAGAACAAATCAGTTTAAAAATAAAATGGTTGCAATCACATAAATACTTATATCATTAATATCAGAAAGGGTTTTGTGGATATCATAGTAATTTCAAGAGTTGAGATCTAAACCACCATGGAAAACTTGGAAACACTTATATAATTGTCTACTTTGTTCTTGAAGAAATCACTTGTCTACATTGATCATTTCTACATATTTATTAATGAACTGAATACATGACATGTAATGACATGAATTCAGTTTAGTCTTAATTAATGAATGCAAACTTCTTGTCATACGGAAATTCGGTAAATATTTTGCATCGAAATTATTTTGCTTAGATGATCCATTCTCTTGTACAAATATGTTAAATGTTAAGTTTACTGTTAACAATGACAAATTAGTTGTCATTTATCAGAAAAAAAATAAAGTTGAAATACTAATCCAATATCAAATGACATGTTACTAAACTATACTAAGCAAACAATTGAAGCTACATATTTTGACAACATAGATTTTAGAATAAAAGAAATTGATAGAAAAACAAATTAATTCATTTAAATCGGATATTTATATTTCGTATATGATTGATTAATGGATGATAAAACTAACAATTACCACTATTCATTTTGTGATTATTAATTTCACTTAAAATCTCCGACTGGAGTCCCTCTGGAGCTACTGTCAGTCCCAAGCCCGGATAAAGGAGGAGGGTTGGGTATGGAGTTAACGACCTCATCCTATAGAAAACTAACTTGCTAAAATAACGCTGATCAGAAAAAATAATTCAAACCACTTAAACTCTGCCCTGGGAGTTAGAAGGTCTTCATTTAGAAGAGTGATGATGCCTCATGCTAAAAGTCACGTACGTTCAGAATTCACGAGTCTGATGCGTCTTCTGACAACCAGAGCAACCATAGAATACTCATACAATGGGGGAGGCGGGGAGAGTCATCCAGATTGCTTAAAATTATGTAATAGTTAATTACAGTTGAATTATATAAGATATCAATAATTCTGTATAGTTATTATCAATATGGAGCAAAATCTAGTTGCTAACCAGATTAGAATAGATGTTGTATATCCATTTGAAGATAATTTCCCAACAATTTTTATTCTTAGTTCATTTTTGTATTGGTTGTTTAAATCTTCCCATTGATCTTCAGGACTATAATTTATCCGTCTCTTATTGGTATATGTACATCTAGTACGGATTGCCTCGATATTGCCTGAAGTCACAAATATTACAAAGATGAATGGTGACTAGCAGTGAAATTCAGGTCGACTGTTTCGTCCTATGTGGAACTCGTCATGTGGATGAATCTGCATCCCAGACTAGATGTTCACTCCGTAACTTGAACCCGGTACCGTTCGCTTCAAACATCATCACTTTATCCACTTAGCTATTGAGTCTTTATTGTTTGTTAACATCACATTTATAGATTTTTGAAGTTTCTAGGTAGGATGTTAGCACACCATTACTACCACGTCATCCGGAAACCTAAGAAATATTTAGTCATATTTTATTCATTACTTAATTAGTATTCTTGAAAACCCATTATATTTTTAACCCCTTAATCTTAGGTATTGCCACAATAACTGCTTTAATACTCTATCCAATATCAGCTGAAACATGTATACAAAATTTATTAAACCTTAATATATTCAAAATCAAATCAACTGATCACACTTCCACGATCAGCATATCTAGTAACAATAACAACAAAAATCCTGCTTCTGAAGAAGATGTATCATTGACCAATATTGAGACACAATTTGGATATACATATTTTTTGACATGGATTGCAGCGCTATTTTTTGTCAACTCATTTATATGCATGAATTTAGATTTATTGATACAATCATTCGTTCGACCAATACCACTAATCAGCAATACGATAAATAATTTAATGCCATGCTGTGGTTTGTCTACCTCGTTATCAGAATCACCAGTATCGTCTAAATCGTCACACTCATCTTGTCATTTTAATGAATCTATTTATAAAAAGCAAAGACATGAATGTACTGAACAGAACATAGAACATATGGTAATATCAAACAGTAATCAAAATACTGAAACTAATCCTAGTGGCAATCTACATTCTAAGCGCAAACTGATAAAATATCAACGAGAATTCGTATCATTCGACGATAGTATTACAGAGAATAGTCAACATCAACCTTGTCAAGTACCAAACATTCTTTTGAGTGATTATGATAAGGAATGCGAATTAATAAATTCACGAAATAAAGAATTGTGCAAGGAAAATTCTATTAATATTACTGATGAGATTGTAGTGATTCCTGATGAGATTTTACAAGATTCAGGTCAAGATGGTGAATGGATCTAAATACAAGATAAAATATACGGATCCAAGTGCCTTGAACTGAATAAAATAGAATCCACGCTGTTCACCTGTAATTTATATCACAGAATGCTTTTATCTATTATTCTGACGTATTGATTTGTCATCTCTTGTTCAGTGATTGAAGTTTTTCCAATAGTACCTTATAAATAAAATACACTTATCATTTAGATGAAATTAGAATTAGTAATGCATCCTGTGTTTGAATCAGGTAATAATTTACATTACCTGCATGTGTGAACATTATTTTAGATGACCAAATATCAAGGGAATATATATATATATATATATATAAACTTATTGATCAAGATTATTGGTAACCATGTTGAATATTTTAACATTTCCTCCTCCGGAAAAAGATATACACTAATATATACACATATTTAAACACATTATTTTGTATATCAAAATGCTATTTTTTAATATATGAATTATATCACTTCCGACTGTGATTTTCAATACATTTAGAAGATTATGAACTTCATATACGAATAACTGCATTAGGTAGTCGACTGTAAATCCTGTTTCACATTCATCAGCATGTTATCCGATAAATTCCAACCGAAGCCTGACAGATTCATAACCTGAGAATTTACCATTGAGCTATACGAGTGGCAAGTGATCTGCACGACTGAGGTATTTATACACTATTGACCACGTAGTAGAGATGACTATCATATATATTTAGTCATTTAGCGCTGATAGATCTAGTGGTTGAATGGTACACGATCAAGTACACTGAAAAACACTAGTCCTCCAAGGATCACAGGTACACTTTACTGAAAAATGTCAAACAAGACAAAATATAGGTTTAGGGTCCCTTGGAGACTACTTCCAAGCACTTAGCATCTCAGTATAGTACACGTAATATCAAGTCACTTACATTGATGGCCACACTACAATTTGATCTATAGAATTCGATCAGCACTGAAAGTGCTAGATGAAGTTTGTACCGGTCACTACTTAATAACCAGTTAATCACTATTAACTGTTTTGTGTATACTTAGTCAAAGTTACCATCGTTTAGTAGCCTCTTGAAGTATTTATTGATTAAAGCAAACAATTTAGTTAAACTTTCTCGTTTCCTACTCAAATTAAAAATAAGTGTACAGTAGTAGTGGTTGTTGGCTTCCGACTGAGATCATGAACCGACCAATGTTAGAGCACTACAATGAACATTCACAATCCCGCATTCGAGATTCGAGCCCAGGACCTTCAGTCCTCTAAGCGAATGCTTACCTTGAAACCACTAAGGCGGGATCCCGCGGTGTTGATGTTTAATTTCGAATAAACCACGAGTCTTGCGTGCGAGACGGCCATCCAGTGTTTGTAAGTGCTCAATAGTGGTCCAACATCGGTCGGTTCATGATCTCAATTGGATTAAAAACTTAATGTAACACCCTAAATATTGAAGCATTTTAAGAATGGACGATGATATGTACAGGGTAACCTTTCATCCCAACAATATTCTGTTGTTCGACAGAGATTTTCACTGAAATTTGAATATATCTACTGTTAAAGTCGACAATGACATTTTAAAGACAGTTATGTATTAAATTTACACATATGATAGTTTCTAAAGTCATTTCATCACCAAAGAAAGTGCATTCAGAAACCATCATTTTAAACATAAGTCCACTTAACACTATTGTGTTGACAATATTCACTTCTCAGTATCAACTGAAGTTGAAATAATGTCAAGTTGCTTTCCGTACTATTTCAAAATGAGAATTTGTCTCATAAATTTGTATTTTCTGCAAAACAAAAATGTTATTTTTATATCACATTTTATACTTATTATTATATTGGTTTGATCAATCGCTCTGTAAAGCTTCGATATTTGATGTTGAACGCATTAGTTCTAATGGACCCACCTAGCTGAACAAGCTTGCTCACGCATCCACACCAGATTACGAATGAGTATGCTGTGCTTCACATCTCCTACAACCTCTAGCCAGCTGAGAATGATCACCTCGATATATTGATAACCTATCAAATATATATATCTTCAAACCTCTTCGCTTCTGATTTCACTAGGTTGGCATATTTCGATCATAAAAGATGTTACGGTTAATGTATTGTCAAACATCGAACACTTATGACAATCTTTAATTTTATTGTTTAAAATGTTTATATACCAAACAAAATTTGCTATTATAAGCGGAAATGTTGTCGGCTAACAGTGGATTTCATTACTCGCACTTTGTCCTACTTTCATTCTGTTTGTGACTTCAAGCAGTCCATATCAGATTTATATATATATATATATATATATATATATATATATATATATATATATATATATATATATATATATATATATATACATCAATAGGATACTAATCAATTCAAGTTATAAACATCAATAGGAATATTCAAATAACCAATACAATTTGCCATTGTTAGTAATATCCATCATATTTGCATATAAATTAGGAACAAAAATTCTTATTATTCATGAGATAGCAAAATTATTAATGATAATCTGTAAAGATAAAAAAAGAATAGGAATTTTCAATCTGTAATAGATACAAAGAATATTTTTCTAACTACCACTACTATTACTGAATTGATCATCTCTTTTTTATCAATGGATGAAATGTATTTACACATTAGGAATAGTGTATATGTGATTAAATGAGAATGAAAAATTATCAAACATAATTTGAGTTTTGATAATCAGATATTTATGATGAAAGTTATTGGATCTGATTGCCTAGTATACTCAAGTAATATTGATTTATTGAAGAAAAAGGAAACCTTCATCTAATCATGATAGGAAATAATATAAACTTCAAGTTTGTTATTCGTCATGTACAAGATTCTGGTAATGTTACTTAGAACTACTGATCAATTAGATTGCCATTACGCTTTACTCTAATATACATAGATACAACTTTATACTAGGAAAGGATGAAGATATACAGTAGATCATTAGATATGATTTGACTTTATCTATCATATGACAATCGTCAACCCGGTGCACCAAGATATAGTTGCATATTGTTCCTTTCTGGCTCTTTCAAAATCACGCTGAAAGATGTTTACTCATTCACTTGTTAAAGTTACTTGGTAGTACTCCAAATATAGCTATCTCTGTAAGAACAACTGAATTACTAGATGTACACATGTTGATGTTGTATGTCTAGCTACATCAAAAGCACTTGATGATGTTCACATTTACGGTTAGTATTTTGCTCACAAAATCTGTAATCCATTTATGTTATTAAAAACTATTTATAAAATAAAATAGATTAAAGGAGAGTATACATTTATAATTCGTTGTTGTGTAATACTTAATACTTAGTAATACTTAATACTCATCACTGTAATATTGTATTGAATGTTTTGTAGGGAAAAAAACTATTAGTTGAACCACGAAATCTTCTGTTCAACAACATAATATTGTCCTCTTATAACCTTTAACATAAAACGAATGTGATCTTCACCAAGTGACATCAAACGGAAACTAGTTGAATTCATTGATATCATCAAAGTTTGATCGAAGTTGGTGACTGGGTTCAAGATGTACTTGTGATTAATAGTTTTAATAATTATGCCTGACATGAAACCTTCATATATGTGACGTCTGGATAAAAGTGGTCAACGGAACAAAAAATTACTTTCAATAAAGACAAAAAATGTAACATGGAGAAGACTTTTTAACAAATTTATTATCAAGTTGTAAAATCGTATTTACATATAAAATGTGAAAAATGAATGAAAATAATGACGTAACAGAAAAATTTTAATACTAGATCATGTAATGTAGGTGCATGGATAGGTGGCTTCCTGGATATGGACAGACAAATAATTGGTTGTAAAATTCATAACCTATCACTGGATTATAGTGTGACAGGAATAAGATAATACAAATATCATTGTTAAAATTATTCAAATGTACAATGGATGAAATGAAAATAAAATATAGTAATAATAGGTTTAATCCTCATGAGGCGTAAAATTAAGCTATATTTTCTTTGTAATAAAAAATACAGGCTTTATTTCAATGAACAAGCGAAACTTCTGTTAGTTTGACAGATTGAGAAAGAGTTCCTGGTTGGCGTTGACGGATCCTATAAACGTGTGGGTTGGCCTTGTAATTAAAGTCATTTGAATATTCGGGACTTAAACTTCTAACCACTTTCTTTTCACCCTTGTAGAAACAAGGTAGGATATGTTCTTGTATGTGTATTGAATAAGTATATATATTTTGCTCGATAGGAGTAAATATACGCAGAGGTAACCAAACAAGGAAGGGTATCTTTAAGGACAAAGAAATTTCAATGCACATAAAAATCGAAAAATTTAATTCTAAACAGTATTTCAATAATCAATTCTCTATAATTCTTCAGTTAAAAAATTCTACTTTAAATAACAAAATACGCCCAAACGATTAACATAGTGAAAAATAACCCCCCAAAAAACGTGGTCAAAATAGGCACGTTTGTTATGAAGCATGCAAATAAACATAAACTATAAATGATTGGTAAATAGTTGATTGACCCGATATAAAATACATGATGAAATACTCATTTAATTAGAATAATTTTCTAAGTTATTTACTAGATAAACATGATATTGTAATCGAATTTCAAGATAGTTCTTAGTTCATTAATTCTTAACCTAGTACATTTGATGTAGATTCATGATTTAATACATGAAAATTTACATCCCATTCATAAAATATTGATATGTACACACCAAAATCTGTAACAATTATGCTTACTATATACTAATATGGAGAAGCACGTCCAAAACTGACACCTGTTTATTGTTTTTTTATTATCATCAATTAGCATGATGCTATTTCCATACATTATTAAGTCTATCTAATCAGACTGATAGGTCCTGGGCTCGAATCTCGCAGGGGGGGAGGTCGTGGATGCGCACTGCTGAGGAGTCTCATACTTGGACAAAACGGCCATACAATGCTTCCAGGTTTTCCATGGTTGTTTAGCTTCAATTGACTCATGATTTCAACCATTGAAATTACTAAAATTTCCCCAAAAACCCCTTCAGATGAACAATATTGAAATCTTTATAACATTTGATCATTGTATTTTCTGTTTATCGGCTAATATGAAGAACTTCACAGTAAATAAACACTCATTCGGGGAAAATCAGTTTATTATACAATGCAAAATACAGAGTGCTATGGTAAAATATGAGAACTTTACATTAAATACTTCATGTGCAAATCATCCATCAACTGTCTATCGACATAAGTAGTAGTATGTAACGTCAATCAGAATTGGAATACCTGTCAATAGAAAGCTAAGAAGATTGAGTTAAGGAAAACAGAAATGGAGGTAGAAAAGGATTGTAAATGAAGTATTTACTATACGATTGTTATATTTTATGAAGACATTCTGTGGTTTTGTATTAAACAATAAACTGGTTGTCACCACCTAAGTTCTCGTTCACTACAACATTGTTCATGTTTGCTTCATTTAAATTGTAAAGAATTACAGAAATAATATTCATATATGTTTTAAAAATTATAATTAGTCTTACTTTCAATGAGTGACTATTCATTTGATTAAGTTGTTCATGATGTTTTTTCTCAATGTTAAGGAAATATCTTTAGAATCTTTATGTTAGGGACGTTAGATCCCCAGAACTCACTTGGAAAAGGACCTAATTTTGTAATTTTATTTAGAAAATTTGAATTTCTTTTTCTTCACACCAAAGGCGTTCTTTTCACCTTTATGTCCTATTTCCCACTTGGGAGAATCTTAAATGCGATTGGTCCGTTGTATCTTTTAGTATGCTATTTTGCAACTCTCCCAAAGGACGATTTTGTGCTGTATATATGCGTTTTGATTTGTGCCTGTTGTTATCGCTCGTTTTTTTTTGGCTTTTTGCGGAGTATACTTCCCCATTTCAAACTTGGACTTCTTCCTCTAGTTAGCGGGGCTGGGACGCATCGAATAGCTAGCTTATTGGTCTTTGTTCACCGAGTCTTTATTCCGTTCGCAGATTAAGTGAACTAGTAACCGCTTCAAACCTAGCACTTTATAGATAAAGCATTAAACTAGCAATGTATTTTGAGTAGGATATGTAATTGAGATCTAACATGCCTACTTACTCACACCTGTTACCCCTCGTGAAGAAGCTTAAGTCACACACCAGCATTCTCTATCGAACTCTTTCTTGGATATAGAATGGGTTTCACTTTATTTTTCTTTCACATAAAGATGATATAACAATATTATTATGTTGCATTTAAATTATTAAAACGTATCACCATAACTTATAGATAAGTGATATTAGTTCTGGTCATATTCATTTTGTGATTACAATTTCATTGTTGTACAAACGTTGTTAAACAATATATTTTCTAAACACTTGCCAAATTGTATTTTTCACAATTATTTGTTTCGTTTTGTTTTTTGATGTTGTTTGGATAATGACACTTTCAGATGTATACATTACTCTAAAGAAAAGCTTGTATGTAGTTATCCTTAAACACTTTAATTATAAGTACGTATTCAGTTTAAAGTTGTGTAGTGACTTAATGTAGAAGACTGATACGAATTGTCGTTTGAAGTTCTCCAATCTTTTCAGGTTTAATTGTATCTTGTTGATTATATGGTATATTCATTTGAATATATTATACTTCGTCGATTTTCATAAATGTGATCTTATTAATTATTCACTTTTAACTTTGAATATATATTTTAACTAACTTTCGCTTGCTTTTGTCTATCATAAAGTCTCTAATTGTTTATCTGTAATTTATGCTCTATATATCTTATATAAGGACTAAGTCACCAATCATTCGCTAAGTAGTTTTTTACAGCTACTTCTGCCTGCATTTGTTCTATTTCTACATTACCATATTCAGTTTATTTGGTCTGAAATATACATTACCTAAACAAAATATGTATTCAAATTTGTATTTTTACATTCAGTCAGTCAGTCAGTCCGGTACAACATAGGACCATGCACATTTATGCATCGGTATAAGTTGCCATACCTCATTAGCACAACAAGATGGACACCAAATTCATAGAAGTAGTTGATTCAATGGTAGTAATATATAAAAGAAAGATTGCATAAAAGGATATAGTACAGCAAAAAAGAATTAGTTCGTAGAAAGAAAGATATAAAATAATTTTAATCTCATAGTTTAGGGGAAGACAGAGTGTATACAGCTACGCCATTGTGACTGATTCTGAATCATGTCACACACAGTCTCCAACCATTGGTTACGATAGTCACACGGACCCCAACCAAGTAGTCTGCATCTACCAAGATGACTTAGACTATAAGTTAGTGACTTCAAACACTGATGCCACATTCTGGTTTGGTCGCCCATAACTTTCTTCCAACCATCCCCAACACCAGTTAGCATTGCACGTCGTGGTAATCGGTGTTCGGGCATACGTAACACGTGCCCAAACATCTCAGTCTATGAAAATTCACAATCTCATCAACTGATTTACCATTATTCTCTAATACCCTACATCTAACCTCACTATTACTTACCCGGTGATCTCAGCAGATGCGAGCAATATTTCTGAGACATCTGTGGTCAAATACTAGTAGCTTACGAGTATCGTCTCTTCTTAATGGCCACGTTTCTACATTGTATTGACCTGGTCAATTGACAGAAGTTATACGAAGTTAAATAGACTACACATTTCAATAGAATCATTATCGTTTAATATTGTAGTGATTCACACTTTCACTCGATTGTTGACAAACTTGAAATCAAGAACAACTATTTCAAAAACCTATAAGCAACCGAATATGTTACTGTCTAGAAAATGTATCAAACAAATTTCATGGTTACAAAACATTTATCCATTAGTAATAGTTTAATGATGAACAACTATTTACAATGTAAGTTATGCTACTGTAGAGATAAAATGCATAAAAATAATCTCAATTAAAATAATATCTAATATACATTTTAAAAGACATCAATGGAATAAACTCATAACGTAGATTCATTTATAAGCAATAATGGATGGTTGCTAGCATTGGAATCCAGGACGCGCGTTTCGTCCTGTTTAGGACACGTCAGCCGGATGTACCTGCATCCGAGTTTTTATTCACTCTGAAGCTCGAACTCAGTACCATTCGCTTCAAACGACATCGCGTTATCCACTCAGCTACTGAGTCCTGATAGCCACTTGCTTGTGCAATGGGGTGAATTTAAATTCACTTGTTATTGTTTGGCTTGTATTAACTCTGAGATGCAGGTACATACAGCTGACGAGTCCCAAATAAGACGAAACGCCCGTCCTGGATTCCACTGCTAGCCACTATCCGTCACTGCTTACAAAAAGCTTATGATTTAAGGTAATATCGAGGCATACACATAGTATGCACATATGCCAATAACAGAGCGATCAATTACAGTCTTAAAGCTCAATGGGAAGATACATGTCAAACAATATCAAGTGAATTTACATCCATTTATTTAATACTTATAGCAACAAAATTAAATGTTTCAATTGATTTGACACTAATTGAAAATTTTGAAATTAGATCTAATTAAAGTTATTCCCACGACTGTAAACTTAAAAGTGACCATCTGAATAAACAAAGTTTATACAATGATCTCTAGTTATTTACTCCACAAATATGAATAAACAACAACAATGTTGGACGATGGCTCAATTTCGTGGTTTAGCTGAAGTTAGATATTAATAACATCGGATGCCGGCTCAGTGGTCTAGAGGTTAAGAGTTCGCGAGTGAGACCGTTAGGTCCTGGGTTCTCCTCTCTCGAGGCGAGATCGTGGATGAGTCACAAACTAGGACGAAACGGCTGTCCACTGCATTCAGGTTTTCAAAGTGGTCTAGCTTCAATTACCTCATGATCTCAACCATCGGAATTATTACAATATCCACAAAAACAACTTCTGGTATGAATCAACATATGTGGTGACCGACTTCAAGAGTTATCTCTTGGAGTTCTAGTGACAAGCAGTGACCAGTGGAGTTCAATCGGGTCAGCTGTGAAATTGTAACAGACTGATGACAATGATGGATGTGCCTGTCAATTTCGTGGATTAGTTGAAGTTAGACATTAACACTATTGGATGCCTGCAAGCTCAGTGGTCTAGATGTTAAGCGTTCACGAGTGAGACCGATATGTTCTGAGTTTCTATAATCCCGAGAGCGGGATCGTGGATGTGCACTGCTGAGGAGTCCCACAATAGGACGAAACGGCCATCTAGTTTTTCCAGGTTTTTCATAGTAGTTTAGCTTCAAATCATGATCCCTTCTGATAATAACATAATTTTCCACATTTATATTGGAAAAAAATAGAGTTGGAATTTAGTAAATTTTATCTTTTTTTTGTTTTAATTTATAGTTGCTGTGTTTTTTTTTTTTGAAAAAAATCTTTTTTCTAATATAATTTCTTGTGTAAAAAACACTATTTAAAAATACAAAAATTTATTGATTTTCTCAATTTAGTATGTTTAGTTCTTTTAATTAAATATTCACAAATTGTTTTTGTATTTATTTGTCACTTGGGGAAAACAAATTTTTATATTTTATCAATTACATATAAACAGGAAACTGTGTATAAAAACTTTAAAAAATTTAAATAATCTTACTCAATATAATGATACTACTTTAAATAACAAATACCTATCTAAGATATAATAATGGAGAATATTCTGTAAAACAACTTATTTAATAAACGCGTGAAAGATCGTGGATGCATACTGTTGAGAAGTTGAATACTAGGATGAAATGGTCATCCAATACTTTTAGGGTTTTTCACAGTAGTCTAGCTTGAATTGACTCATGAATTCAACTATTAAATTACTACAATCTTTATAAATATAACCAGTTTGATAATTCCGAATATATCAAAACTTCCTGTATTGTAAATTAGATCAACACGTATATAAGTGAACAGATATAAATAGTATGTGTTATCAATAGAAAGTGAAATGCTTGGCGGCAGAAGGTTGAGAAGATCGAAGAAAAGACAACGAGAACAGAGAATGATTGATATGGCAACGAAAGAACAATGAAGTCTGAGACGATTGATTAGCATTTTGCAAATGAAGTATTTACTGTATGGTTCTCAAATTTGATTAAGCCATTATTTAATTTTGTGTACAAATACATTTGATTGTCCTCGCTTGTGTTCTCGTTCATTATAATACCACTTCTAAAAAACAAATACATATCCTACGTATAACAATGAAAATATTCTACAAAACAAGAGTTTGTTACCATTTAGGAACTAACAACTTATGCAATAAATACCATTCTAAACAATTTCGAAAATTCTAAAGCTTACCATATTGTAGATGAGATCAACAAGTATAATAAGTGAACATCATTGTTTTTAATTAGATAATCATAAGGCTTTACTTTAATGCAGAGTAATATTTGTATGTTCGTATAAAAATATTAAATTCATCAAGATGGTTTATATATGTAAATTGATGATCAACTTGTTTTAAGCAATCGTAAGTTGTTTACACGTTTTTAGCCAAAGAATTAAGTACGACTAATTTCGATGAATTAAATAATTGAAATTATTATAAGCAATGATGGATAGTGGCTAGCAGTGGAATTCAGGACGCGCGTTTCGTCCTATTTGGGACTCTTCGGCTAGATGTACCAGCATCTCAGAGTTGATGTTCACTCTGGGAAGATACAAGCCAAACAATACCTAGTGAATCGAAACCATTAGTTTTAAAAAACTGTTTTATATGTCTCAATGACAACAACACTTAGGTTAAGACTGTGCGTAATATGAATAAATATATTAGTATTCAAAATAACACTTCATCATTGATATAAATGATTAAATAAAACACTAAGAAAGTTTGAACTCCTGACATTTCATAATGTTTATTGTTTCTACCATCATATTATGCAATTACTAATGAAAATAATAAGACTTAATGCAAAGAAGTTTCCTTGTTATTTCATTCGGTAATCTACAAAAACGATCGGACTATCTAATTCTTACCTAGACAAGGACTACAATAAAACTTCCAGTTTTAGATTTATTTGGAAAGAATAATCACGAATCGTTATTGTATATAGTCAGGTGAAAGTATGGAATCCTTGCAAGCTAACACAATGATAAATACTAGAAATCTCAAACCACCACATTTTACATGTTGGTATACTCTCCTCCTTGCATTCTGTTTGAAAAAAAAAAACGAAACAAAATAACGAGAGATGAATGCACGAGAATTTATATATTTAGTATCCGATAGATAAAATATATCAGAAGGGTTTTAGTGGATATTGTAGTAATTTCAGTAGTTGAAATCATGAGTCAGTTGAAGCTAAACCACCACGAAAAACCTGGAAGCACTGGACGGTCGTTTTGTCCTACTGTAGGACTCACCAACAGTGCGCATCCACGATCCCGCCTCACAGAATTCGAACCCAGGACCTATCGGTCTCACATGAGAACGCTTAACCACTAGATCAATGAGACGGCAGTGTTAATATCTAACTTCAACTAATCCACGAAATTGACAGACACATCCATCATTGTCATCAGTGAGTTACAATTTCATAGCTGATCCGGTTGAACTCCACTGATCACTGCTTCTCACTAGAGCTCCAGGAAATACCTCTTGAAGCCGGTCACTAATAAACATATGTTGATTCATAACAGAAGTTATTTGTGGATATTATAATAATTCCGATGGTTGAGATCATGAGTCAATTGAAGTTAGACAACCATGGAAAACCTGGAGGCAGTAGACGGCCGTTTCGTCCTGTTGTGAGACTCCTCAGCAGTGCTCGTCCACGATCTCTCTCTCGAACTCAGAATATATCGGTTTCGCGCTCGGAGGCTTTACCTTCCAATGTAAAATCCAGATGCTATTTATATCACAACAAATAGGAATTTTAAAAAATGATATGATTTCTAAACGGAATATTTAATTTAAATTTTCAAATTTAATTAGGACTATTAAGAAAACTTTTTGATATGATACAACTATAATCTTCAATTACATCATTTTGAAAAAAAAAACACGAATATTACGTGTCAGAGAAAGCCAGTATTTAACATACAGTTTAAATCGAAATAAACTACAATTGTTTGTCGTTACATATATATGTATATGATTTACAGAGATTTAGCTCATCACAGTTTGGTAGATATATGATCTTGATTTTTCTAATTATCTATAATGTGTTGCCTTATTTTAAGAATGAATAATTTCATAACTTGTGAAGTTAACTATATCTACTGGATAGAGTTGTTCAGTTTTATGATATTGTGAATTTATGTTCGTACGGTAAGTTATTGATTGATTAGCATCAAATATTACTCTGTTTAGTTGATACAAAGCTAACTGTTAATCAATGTAAGTAAATCATATAAAAAATTTTGTATTCGGATAGTACTTAGATGTTTTTTTGATTTAGAATAAATAAGTATTCATCTATCACCATGTTCTTACTGAGGGTTCTAAGATTCACATTTCCGATAAGATATATCAGTTCTTTTAAGGTAACAGTTGTAGGTAATATTGATTATGATAAGTTAGAAATGTCGAAATTTATTGACTAACTTTACTTTTTATTTTCAGGCACGTATAAAGTAGCTGAGATACAAGGTTCTAAATTGTGCGGCGTCGAACTCATTGCAAACAACAAACATGTATATAATCCAATTTGAGGATCTGCGGAGATTGTAGTATTTTCAAAGTTGAGTTCACGAGTCAATCTAAGCTAGACCATAATTGAAAACCTGAGAGCACCGGACGACCGTTTCGTTCTAGTATTGGACTATTCAACAAATGACACCCACGACCCCGCGTTCAGTACTCGAACCCATGACCTTCGACCTCATGAGCGAACGCTTAACCTCTGGACCATGGGGCCGGTGTCCAACGGTGTTAATGTCTAACTCCAACCAAACCACGAAATTGCGCTACCATCTTCCATTGTCTGTGGTAGATACCTGTCTCTACCTGACATGGATTAACTCCACTGGTCACGGGTTTTCATTAGAACTTCGAGAATTCCCTAACGAAGCTAGTCACTAGTGAGCATATGGTAATTATCAGTAAGACTATTATTATGAAAACGAATAGTTTTTAAATATGTTTACTATGAACGACCCTATTTTATTCTAGGAGCTAATATTTGAAATTTATATTGAACTATGTAAGCATAAAACAGTAATGAAATAATTCTTGCTAGTAAGCCAACTTTAGTTATTCTATTGATTAATTACATTCACTTGAAAATCAACTGTCACCTAATCAATATTAAGACATTGTTTATAAAATAAGTTGGGTTACATAATCAAATAATTAATATATTTATCAGTCAATCAAATTTCATGGTTATAATGACTACCATGATTTTAAAGCTTTTTAGTGGCCCGTGGATCTGACTCCAATTAGATCGTATAAATGTTTGTTATCGCCTATCCTCGTATATAATCATCGACTTAAATCACGTTAGGCAATAACGGAATTAAATGAGTCGAATAACGAGAATGAACTTGTGATTAAATATAATGTTTGTATATAAAGCGAATGGAATAGAGAGAAGAGAAACGATGCAGAGTGGATATGACTGGTAAGCCAACTCCGCCTTAACCAAACGTTAATCAATATTTATAGTTACACAAAAATAAGTTACAGACATGTGATGAGTAATGAGATAAGAAATGTACACACACATATGTGCTCATATAAAAACAGTGAGGATTGATAAGGGAATAATTAACAAGGTCAGAATGTGACTCAAGTAGAATGAATAGAATGGTTTGTCCGAAATGCTAGAATAAGGTATATGAGCTTAACATAATAACCGACACTACAGTTTCCCTTTTTTGAAATTCTAAAATAAGTCTACTTGTTTTCAATAAATTTTTCAAATGCTATTCATCAGACAAACTTTGATAGGTATCTTGATGTGAATGAAATCATTTTAACTGCATTGTACATACCAAGAAATATATCTCACCTTAAATAAGAACTTTCGTCTAAATTTGATCGAATAGTTTCACAGCATTTAGGCGCTAAGTTGATGTGAGATATTAAGGAGGAAGAATGTATTTGTAAAATCTCAGCGAATGAATTTTAAGTAAATCCAACGTTTCGCCTGGCAATCTGGTCCAAGCGTTTTCAAGGAAAATATAATCAAACAACAAAATTATCGAACGTTCGATTTACTTAAAATTCATTCGCTGAGATTTTACAAATATATTCTTCTTTTTAATATCTCACCTTAGTTTTAGTTTTAATTTCTATAGATTGTTACTAACGAATTACTATATTTGTTAATTTGACTTGGCATTATCCATTTGGTATCGATTTTCTTTACTGGATTACAAACAGAACTTTCAAATAAGTCTAGAGCCATAATAAAAAAAAAACTAATTGACAAGAAATACTTCTTTGTTCTCCTTTTTGTTTTCAATGTCTCAATGACAATATTTAATGAATATTTTAATCTGTTTATAAAGAATGAAAATGAATAGAAGAAGTATCGATACATTCAACAACATAAAAAACCATTAAAGATAACTGAAGACTAATTGTACAATGAAAGAATAACATATCATTTTACTAACGTTTTATTATGTTTCTTTAGTGATTACAATAAACAATAGGTTCATTAAATTAAAGCATTGAGATATTGTTACATGAAATTAAGGTACCCAATTTTGAGGTTCTCCATTTTATCAGTCTAACAATCCAGTTCTATGCTATTTTAATTGGTAAATTTTGATTATTTTATAAGTTTATTATAGGTAAATAAGGGAATTATTTTTAACATTCCCTATTCTATTTATCTAATATAAATTGATTTTAAAATTCTTCCGGTTAAAATGACTACATTTCATTATAATCAATGTTACCACCATACGTATTCTTTAGATTAGAGAAATATACTTGTATGATGTTTACAATTGTAATATGTTACAATGAAAACAAACTTCTATGCGTTTCTAGACTGGCTCCTATTTATCTCAAAATAAGTAGTTGACTTTCAATAGAGATAAAGTTATCATAAAATGACATAGAAAATGAATTATAATTTTAAAGATCTTTTAACAAATCAAATCCAATCAATGTAAGTAGTTTAAGAGTAGAATATTGAAAATATATTTTAATTCATTTAGATTCAACATAACTGACTTGACTATGGTTAGAAATGAAATCTTCGTTTTATTGAACAAATCATATAACATTTAAAACAAGTAGACTTACTTTTGAATTTCAACAAAAAAAGTAGAGTTCAACCAGGTCTGTTGTGAGATATCAGTTCACTGAAGACAATGGTATACGGTAGCGCAACTTCGTGGATTGGTTGAAGTTAGACTTATAGGTCCTGGGTTGGAATCTCGTGGGGTGCGGGATCGTGGGTGCGCACTGCTAAGGAGTCTCATACTAGGACGAAACGGCCGTCCAGTGCTTCCAGGTTTCCCATGGTTTTCTAGCATCAACTGACTCATGATTTTAATCTGTGAAATTTCTAAAATCTCCACAAACCCCTTCTGATTTGATTAAATGCCAAATTTTATGAAAGTTATGACAATGATTGTGTTTTTAATTCTTACTTCATTGTTAAGATAATTTTAATAGGGTTTTGTTCTTTAAGCTGGATGGTTTGATCATGGAGCTTTCGTCATTCTTTTGAACAAGATCATCAGCACAAACTTTAGGTACAAATCATCTACACCATCTCACTTCCAGATGAAGAACGATTCACAATGATAATATCCAGTATGTTTTATTATTTGTCTATTGTTATCACCGATGAATTCATCTAATATCTAACTTTTATCCTTCACTATGCGTCTTCATTGAATGCATAAATCAATATTTGGTAAATCTATTGATAAATTCTATTGTATATGTTTGTTTACAGACCCTAGTTATTACAGACTATCCTATCCAACAGATGCGGAGCATAAATTATTTACGTCACTAAATTAAAAATGGTTATATTTACATCAAATGTTAGTGCACATAGTTTGGAAGTAAAGTGTACATGTAAAGACTTTGCGAATGAGTTTAAGTATTTAGATAAAAACACTTATAAATTACAAATGCTTTATGCTACTGAATGTCTTGAAATTAAAACTGTAAATAATTATTTTCAAGTTATATGTAGTTTATTGTTTAAAGGAAATTTATACTACAATATAAATGTGAATCAGGAGTCTAGTTTAAAGTATGTTAATTTTATCCCTTTTATCAGCTTCTTTTCATCTTCCAATTGATGTATGGGACTACAATTGATCAGTCTCTTATTAGTATATGTACATCTAGTACGGATTGCCTCGATATTACCTGAAGTCACAAGCATTATAAATAGAGATCGATGGTGACTAGCAGTGAAATTCAGGACGAGTGTTTCGTCCCATATGGAACTCATCATGTGAATGAATCTGCATCCCAGACTAGATGTTCACTCCGTAACTTGAACCCAGTACCGTTCGCCTCAAACATCATCACTTTATCCACTTAGCTATTGAGTCTTTATTGTTTGTTAAAATCACATTTATAGATTTTTGAAGTTTCTAGGTAGGATGTTAGCACACCATTACTACCACGTCATCCGGAAAACCAAAAAATATTCGGCTCCTTTTTATTCGTGGATGGTAGCTCAGTAGTTATTTTCAACATGAACAGGTAAATTGATAAAAGTATATGGAATTGGTTAAATGAGATAATTTCCATCTACTACATAACTGCAATCGATCAAGTGTGATAGAACAGCGCGGCATATTGTTTTGATTATACCCTCTCCTGACCATGAGGAGAGGTGTTCTCCAAGTCGCTGACCCAACTGTCTGTTTGTACGTTGAATATATATTTCTGCACATGCGCAGCTGAATTCATAAATACGTATGGACATGACAAAACCAGGTAACTTATCATTTAGTTGTCTATGACTTCTCAGAGTGTTTTAATAATTCCGTATATGCATTTATTCTTATATATTAAGGTTTAATTGAATACAATGTTGTTTGCTTATATGTGTTTTTTTAATGTCTTTTAATATGTTTCACTGTACTGTTAGATAATGCCCACATAAGCCTAATTCCTCAAACAACTATATCCTTGGATCGACATCCAAGTTCTCCTCAAATGATATTCACCATCCTATTCTTTATGTCCAATTTTTAGAATGAAATGTCTTTAGGTTTACGTCTTCTCATCTTCTCTGCAGATACTGAATTCAATCCTTAATTAGTCGGATAGTTAGTGTACACTGAGACGAATCCAATATTAGAACAAAACATGTGTTCAATACTTTTAATCAAACTTAAGTTATTTGTTTATAGAAGCTTAGGTATCCTAAGTATATAACCATTTAAAATAAGAGGCGGAAACACCAATCAAGTATTTCCTGATTCATAATATTCATCTATCCAAATTTAGTTCTGAATGTATGACACAAAATAAACAACTTTCATAAAACCTATCACATTACCAATATCAATAGCGAATAAAGGATTACATTTTCCATATATTTATTGTCATTTACCAATTTCTCATAGCTTTCTTGTTTGTTTTTCATGATTTCCTTGAATGTTATCTACATGCATTTGATAATACTTACTGGATATGTCAAAAAGAATCTTAAAAAAGGACATATATATATATATTATTATAGATTATATTTCTTCTCAACCATTATATTCATCTAAGTTCTGCTCATTAAATCAAAACTAGACAACATGACATGATCAGACAAAAGCTTAAGTCATTTCATTTGTGTTCTACACGATTTATATTGTTCCCATTTAGAAACAAAAACAACCAAACAAACAAACAACGTATCTTGTTATTCATTTAAAATATACAGCCTAAGGCATAAAAGATAACAGTTCAGTGAAATATATATTTATTTACATACATAGAATGATTAGAAGTTATAAAATTGTTTCACTTTCATAGTTCCATCAATTAGGGTAAACAGATTGTATGATTTGGCGAGAAAAAAAAACTGGAAACATTACCAGTATTAACAGTATTTTCCTTTGTATCCAATTCAATCATATTTTTAACTCACTGTCTGTATTTTTCAAAATGAAAAACAATAAACAAGAAAGGAATTTATAATGTCTTGTTTCTTTACTTTAGATCACTTAGATAAGAGGAAAATAGTTTGAAGAAATTGTTTTAAGATAAGAAAAAAATGACTTTATTTGCTGATAGATCCTGGGTTCAAATCTCTCGAGGCGGGATCGTGGATGCGCATTGCTGAGGAGTCCCACAACAGGACGAAACGACCACCCAAAGGTTCCAGGTTTTCCATCGTGGTCTAGTTTTAATTGACTCATGATCTCAACTATTAAAATTACTATGATATTCACAAAGCCCCCTCTGAATTTAATTTTTGGGTTATAATTATAGAAATTTTGAGATAATTCATTTATTTTGATTTTTTTCATGTATGTAAAATTATATTGGTTATAAATTTTGTGAGTTATATCATAAGTATGTAAGATATATGCATCATCATTCAAATTAAAAATCGTTGAAGGTGTTAGATCACATCTCATAAGAATTGAGTGTTAACAATCATCTGAAAGTTCATTACCGACTTATATCAGTTGTTTACTTATCATAGAGAATAAGACACTGACTTGAGATATTCATACAACTCTGTCCTAGGCTCTCGTTTCCCATTATCCTCAAGTTCTAGTCTTCCTTTTTATGTCTGCCTCCAATTATTGGAGCACTGAGTGCTTCGTTTTGCGTATTTTCTTTTTTCCTTGAGGATTACAAGTTACAAACTGACTGATGATGAAGTTTGATGGTTTCTGTAAAGTGCGTCCCATCCATCTCATGCGTATTTTCCAAATTTCTCTGTCAGGTGGAAGCTATTTTGTTCGTTGTTTCTGTGTATTCGGTCTATGCTTTGGCTTGCTGTGCTCCTATTCGGCTGTTGTTGGCTACTATTTTCTCTCTGTCCTGAATCTTCCCCAGGGCATCGATAGAGATCCATTCTTCATGTAGGTGTTTTCTACAGTTAAGCACCTCCTACGATGTTGAAGTTAGTGCTTCTTTGATCATTTTCCACTTGTTCTCTATTGTAGTTTCCTCTTCTCTGAGTAAATCTTTTGAGGCTTACAAGCTGTTGCTGAGATCTATTTTGAATTCATTGTGTTTGTCAGCATGTTGAAAGAAAGGCTGTATTAAACTGTTGTATTGCTACTCTTTCAGTGCCTCCTCAGCTTGAGTTTCATCTTAGCCGTCACCAGATGGTAATATGAAGTTATACCATCTCACTTTGTTCTTACATCTTCCGTAGACCTTCTAAACGTTTTATTGATGCAACTGTTATCGATTTGGTTTCCTGTGGTGTAGTCCAGTGAAACCCATATAGCTTTGTATAAGGATTTGTGGAAAAAAATAGTACCAAATATAGCGTTTTTGTGGAACGATCATACAGATTTTCAAATACTTCACCATTTTTGTCCCTTTTTCCCAGTCCATATAGTTCCTAGATATCTTCATACTCAATGTTGACCATTCCAGATGACGGTTATTTATGAATGGTAAATCATTCGCAAACAGTAAATTAAATGAATACTTGCAGATAATGCGATATGAAAATACAGCAAATCAACACACAAAGTATATATATAATCCATAAGTCCAAGGTCATCAAAATTCCAAATATTCACTCGTATCTGAAATCATTATGATTGATTCAAAGAAAAATACAAACTTTCAGTGATCTTTCATTTTCTAGGAAGTTTTATATGTGGCCAAACTACCTTTTTTCAAGCTTTTAAGTTATAGTTTATCCAAATATAAAAAGAAGAGTTTTAGTTAAACTGTGATATGATTAGTAAATGTCTGTATTGTTAGTTTGAGATTTTAAACTACCAAGATATTATACCATTGTAAAAACTAATTTTAAATTATTTTAAAACAAATCATTTACACTACATATTAAATAAGCTACCATAATGTAATACTCTGTATTAAAAATAATAATCAACCATTTTTATCTCGAATCGGCATCTTTAAACATAACTCAAACAAAAAAGGTTTTATTTTCGAAGATGTTATGTACTAGAACTATATGAAATACAGTAGCCGATTGGAAAATATAAAGAGATTGTATTATAGAAGGTTCATAAACTTTAAGTATCATAAAAAGTTTGCATAATACAGTAATAATATTAAAGTGATTTGAAAATCAGTAGTATGAAAGATAATGACTCACTTGCCGGGTTTAAGGGTGAGGATGAAATTGAAAATCTGAAAGTGATAAAAACAGATGTATATTAGGTATGAATAATTTGAAGACGGTAGTAGTGTGGTGTGTGCTACTTATATCGACATAAGCAGTATATGATGTTAGTCAGGAACAGAATGTCTGGCAGCAGAGACAAGAGGACCGAATAGTAAAGAATGGAAACAGAATACAATTTGTATGAAAATGCAAGAACAATGAAGTCTGAGTTATTTTAAGACAACTGATGGACATTTTGCAAATTAGGCATTTACTATATGATTGTTAGATTTTATTAACATGTTCTGTAATTTTTTGTTAAACACATTTGATTGTCTCCATTCGTCTTCTTGTTCACTACAGTAGTAACTAGTTTCTGAGGCTATGATAAGTTGAGAAGTTCCATGTCCTGCAATCAAGCAGAGTTCAGAGACAAATTGTTGAACTGATGAAGCCGCTACAATGCACATTTTCTTTTTGTTGTATGGGCTGGCACTATGTCAATCCCACAAAGATTATTCTAGCCTCTGGACAGATCAATCTATTCATTCTTCTCGAGCCACATGATTTGTTTACATATAAATTGCGTATGTCTAAAATGTTAGATTCATACAGTGGAAACTGAAATTTTGTTCTGGACTCACCGGGCAGGGCTAGGCGAGAATAACCAATAAGGATTAGGAGTTGACTCTAGGCTGCTCGTACTGATTAATGCACCATTATTTTGGTACAGTGCCAAGGTGACATATGTTAGTGTTCTAATTAGTGATTTAGCCACGTGACGTTTGACGAGGCTTGGTATGCAACACATTCGATGTCATTTAATCCAAAAAAAGTGAACGAAACCAATTTCTTTTAGAGTAGCTTACGCTACTGTTTTGATATATCTACTAGTATATAGTGAATTTTAGAGGGCGATTGCTAAAAAAACTCAACTTCCGATAATTTTACATATCATTTTCCAATCCTGATTCGGAACAAGTTATTTGTAGGCTAAAACTAAATCTTTGGTGTTACGTTAAAGGCTTCAGATATAATATATGGATTATTTTTATCAATTTTCACTACGTACGTGTATATGATGCTGAGTTTTTTAAAACTCGCACTGATTTAATCATTCGCCACAATTTAAAATTTATCATAAATGGAGTTACAAAACTTACAAAGATATTTAACGCTGTTGCTAGCTTACGTGGGGAAGATCAGTCTATTATTTAGTGGTAAAGTGTAAAAGCCATACATTAATACTTCATTTGCGAATTTTCTATAAATTGTTCTTGACATCCTCCATGATTCTTTTAAATCACAATTCCTTTGTGATCATCATCAATGTTACAGCAGCAGTGAAAACCTTTAAGCACTGGACGGCAACTTTTTCATAGTGTGTAACTTCTCAGCAGTGCACATCCACGATTCTGCACTCAGGATCCAAACGCAAGATCTTCGTTCTCGTGCGAACGATTAATCTTTAGAGCATTGAATAGAAATCCAATCCAGCTCTCATGCGGGATCGTGAATGAGCACTGCTGAGGAATCCCATACTAAGGCTAAATTGCCGTCCAATGCTTCCAGATTTTAAATGATAGTGAAACGTTAATAGTTTAGATGAAAAAGCAGTTTGTAGTTTTTACCAAAAGCAGCAATAGAGGAGGACTATCTAGTAATACTATTTAACAAAGAGTTAACTTTACCGGCATGACAACTCATAAATATCAAACTGGATTACATTTGTGAACAATAGTTTATGTAAGCCTAATAGGTTGGAATAATTAGGTAAATTAAATCACTTTCAAATCTTATTAAAATCTGTTTTATTCATCTACCAGAAGGTAAATATAATGTTTCCTCATAGATTATAAAATAAGGATCAATTATTTATTATCAGTATAATTTATTCCGATCGTTCATTCATTTTGACTGTATGATACATTCCCTTTTTACAAAAAAAAAACAGTTTCCATGTTTTACGTAAGTAGATTTGGTAAGTAGACAGATCTATTTGTTCATTGGACAATTATGTTAATTCCATTTTAACATTTATATTATGTTGGTAGTTTGATTTCCAATAATATAAATGAGAGTTACTAAATCACAAGACAAAATTCAATAAACAATGAATACAGTGAACATTTGTCAATTGACACGCATGTACTATGCACATCTAATATATAAAACTCTTGATAGACATAAAACCTGTCCAACATGTCAAGTGGTTTGTTAGATTATCACTTTTAATATTTATTTATAAGGTAGTAGTGTAGCGAACAAGAACATAAGTGAGGACAAGCAAATGTATTTCGATATGACATCACAGAATATCTTGGTAAAATCTAAGAATTATACAGTAAATACTTCTTCCGCAAAATATCCATCAATTGTTTCATACTTTGTTGTTCCTTAGTTTACATACTAAGTACTGTCTTTTCTTGTTCTCTTCTCTTTGATTCTCTCAACCTTCTACCACCAAACATCCCACTTTCGATTAGTGATACATACTTCTTATATATATCGACATCAGTAGCATATACCATAGTAGGGAAACAGACATTTCATTCTGAATTATGCTCTACTTTAAGAATATAAAATTTGGTAAATGGATATCATTTCGATGAATTGATTATCAAGCCGTACAATCGAAGATATATTTGTCATCAATTATTTACTAACTGTACATGTCTCTTAATTGACACATACAGAATGTTTTATTGTTATTATTTACAATATATATATATTAGTTATTCGTGAAACTCACTCTGGATGATTTCTTTTCTATTTGATCTGAGTAGCATAAAATATGGATCGAGATGTGGATTTTTGTTGACTAATGCAATCAAATCTTTATGATTAAAAGTATTTCAAAGAAGACGCGAGGAAAAAGCAAACAGCGAATTGCACTCAATGAACTGATCTAATGACGTAAAGACCAAGTATAAGATTTTAACGTGGTATTTATAATATGTATTAAATGAGACGGAAATTCTCAAAGTTGTTAATTCGGAATAATACGTGATGGACGGTTAGCTTTACTATGAAGTCGACAATTCAACTTCTGATTTTAGCTAATGATGTAAAATATTGTAGTGTCCATTATTATGCTAAGCCCATATACCTTATTCTAGCTTTCGACAGCCCATTCTATTCATTCTACTTGAGTCACATTCTGACCTTGTTAATTATTCGCTTATCAATCTTCACTGTTTTTATATGAGCGCGTAGGTGTGTGTACATTTTTTATCCTAATCATCACATCTCTGTAACTTATTTTTGTGTAACTATAAATATTAATTAACGCTTGGTTAAAGGGGAGATGGCTTACCAGCCATCTTCACTCTGCGTCGTTTCTCTTCTCTTTAACACGTTCTTTTTATATACAAACATTATATTTAATCACAAGTCCATTCTCGTTATTCGACTTATTTAATTCCGCTATTGACTAACGCGATTTAAGTTGACGATTATATACGAGGATAGGCGATAACAAACATTTATACGATCTAATTGGAGTCAGATCCACAGGCCACTAAAATATCCATAAATTAAACGAAAGCTCGGCAAAACGTAGATCTCGAAGGAATATTTCAAGTGAAAGTAAAAGTCAACCTCCATTTTCGGATATTTAAATGTAAACTGTATATTTGACTCAAACCAATCTGTTTACTCATGTTAATAGAATTTCGACATATTTTATTGTGAGTCTATAACTTTAACTCTTTGATAAATTTCTTTCCTGTTATTTATTTCAATCTAGATATGATCTAAATACTAAAGGGGACAGATAAATGTACCTTCGAAATATTTCATTCCTTGACATTGTACATCCATAACATCATTAATGATTGAATTCCTTAATACTTAAAAAATCTAGATCTTTGATTCTACTGTTTGTAGATTATAGATTCTTGAATATTATAATATATTTGCATATTCTACTGTAAATGAAATTTTGATTACTAAATTTTGGAATAGACAATAATATTACTATCGTCGTTGTATAAATATAATCTCATTGAAATAATGTATATTAGCGATTCATTAAAAGATATATACATAAGAGCTCATTTGATTAAAGAGTAGTAAACATATGGTAGAATAAAAGATTTGATTCAAGTTGTTTCATGTTATTTACATAATAAATGATATGAAGAATTGATAATATATTATATATTATACAAACAGTAACCATATAGTTTGGTATTTATGAAAACGTTTTACAAGACTATCTTATTGATTATAACCGTGACACATGTCCACTGAATAAATATTATCAAGTTGGTAATTTCGTTTTAGCAAACGATATCTCTTTGAATGAATTATATCAAAGATTAACCAAAGATCAATAATATAAAGCTTTATGAGATTATTATAATTGATAATTTGATTAAAGTATAGAAGTTATTAGACATTTGACAACTTTCATTATTATTACTTATGAGACAAAATATTGTCTCTATGCACAATATGAAGGAATAGATTTCTGATTAAGAACATTTTTGGGTGAGACTCTAACTTATGGATGAACCAGTCAGAGAGAGAGGGTTACGGCGTCAACTTCAGTGCTCAATGCTAACGTTCGATCGGTTCACAGGGAATTTTGTACAGAATGTGATAATTGAGCGGCTATAACAAATAAAACGGTGAGACTATAATTTGTGGATGAATCAATCAGGTATAAGATAATAGATATCAGATTTTAGCGCGTAAGCCTTTCATCCATTTGGCCAAATAAATTTCTGGCATTATAGCTGATGTCAGTTCGTGATGAAAACCCCATATATAACTCCTAAGACAAATTACGACAATTATTGCGAACTGGATAATAAAAGCAGCCAGGTACTACAATATATACGGATGTTTAGAGAGCGTACAGACTCCTACATAGGCTTGGTTATGTGCATCGTGTCTATATCCAAAAGTAGCATTTTGTGCACTCAACAGCCGGAGTGCACATAAACAATATTGACGCTATATGGTCGAGCCTGAAAGAATATTTGAGACTTTATCATGGCTCCAGAGGCCGACTATTCTGTAGCTATATGGATGATTTCCTCTACTGCGTGCATTACGATTTTAGAACCTTTGAACCTCTTTCTAACCTTGTCAAGTTTTGAACCACGTATAAGAAGTGTATCCACTTTATTTCCTTGGTTTTGTATAACATATTTTTACTCTATACTGACTGTTTGCTGATTGGCTAACGGTTCTCAAAGTCACTAAAGATTCGTTCAAAGGTCGTCCATAAATTAGAGTCTCGCCCATTTTTGATTACTGAATCTATGAAGTACAATTTAAAGAATTTTTTACGATAGTTAATGATATAGACTAAATGAAAAATAGTATCAAATAACAAATAATATTAACAGAAAGGGTTTTTTTGTGGATATTATAGTAATGTTAATAGTTGGGATCAGGAGTCAATTGAAGCGAGACCGATAGATCTTGGGTTGGAATAATACCGCGAGCCGGGATCATGGATGCGTACTGATGAGAAGTCTCGTACTAGAACGAAACAGCCGTCCAGTTCTTCCAGGTTTTCCATAGTGGTCTAGCTTCAATTGGCTTACGATCTCAACTATTAAAATAATAATAACTTTAAAAGATTTCTGTGAAATAGAAAACATATTGAAGATAGCAATAAATCCAAGAAAAAGAAACAACTGGACAAGAAATCTTTATCTGGTAATCAAAATAAAAGAGAAAGATTTTCTTAAGCCTAATATTTTTAATAAGCGTTTTAACCTTTAGACAAAAGCGATTACATTCTGAATAATAAAAATATCTACTTATTTGCTTTCAATATATTTGTGATTTTAATTTTATTAAGATAATTAGAACAATAAACTCCATAGCGTAATTCATGTCTTATTTCCTCTCGATATTAATTATTTGTATTACTGTTCTAATTGTCTTTATGCCATATTCTTTTCAATATTACAATTCACTTTCATTTTAAATAACTGTTAACATTAATGTCAGCTTGTCAATCAACACAATGGTTCTTTAGATCCGATTGTTTAGGAGTCAATGGATCAGACTTATCTAAGTCAATTTAAAGGTATACACATCCAGTTAGATGGAAAATTTAAATTACAATTTCTGTCTGTAGTAATTGTTCATTAAGTTTTTCATTAAAATATTGTGAATTCAATCCAATCCGAATGAAATGAAGTAAATTTTATTCTATTTATACTAGTGTTTTGTAAAGATATTGTTCGATTAGAAGGATAGTTTCTAATAAATAAAGTGACATCAGCAAGAAAAATAAATAAGTACTAGGTAGCACTGAACAAATATTACGTAATAGTTTATAGATCTTTTTTGTAGTGTGTACCTTTGAATTTACAATGAATTAAGCATTGAAGATTCGTGTTTTGCACTGTTTTCTCAAAATGATTGCATTCTAAGGTTAAATTTGAAAAATAATGTATGATAACAAGGAAAACAACAGTCCATGTTTGATGAGACAAAAGCCTTGATCTAGTTCGATCTATTAGCAACTGTATTATAACACTTAAAATTATTAGAAGACATTGGTGATATAACAGAAGAATATTTCCTTGTATCAATGCTAACTAAATAAAGCTTTGTTATTTAACTGTTAAAAAACTATCGAAAACTAAAAAGCGTGGAAGAGCTACTTTTTGATTGTCATCCTTTTTGAGGTCCTTTGTTTATCTGACTCCAATTTGATCATGTGATTAGCGTTATCGACTTATACATATCGTCAATCCTCGTATATAATTATCGACTTGTGTTAGTAAATAACGGAATTAAAATGAATCCAATACGAGGAAGAATTTCGAATACGTATATTTTGTACAATCGCTGATCTAAACAGACACTCAGGTAGACAGAGCTAAGGAAGAGAAGAGGAGAGAGCGAAGCGAAACAGATTGTAGAAAACATCTTATCCAACTCATTTTAATTAAGCGTTACTCAATATTTATAGTCAAATCGAATCGAGGCGAAGGGAAATATAGCAAGGCGAGGCAAAACGAATAATTAACAAGGTCTAAATGTGACTCAAGAAGAATAAATAAATTTACTTGTCCGTAAGCTAGAATAAGTGATGAGGGTTCGATAAAGCAACCAACACTACATCCTCAATTATGCACATCCACGAATATACTGGAAAATGATTACAAAACTCTCATATTTCGTGACGAATCCCTCACTACTAGTAAAAACTGATTTTAGATTTCTAAATTTCGGCAGTTTGAAGTATTCTAAGACCATCAATCCATGCGATTGATGATATCAGTTTCACGCTCAATATGATTAAACTCCACTATTCATAAATTATTCGAACCATTCATTGTTTAATGCCAAAAACAGATCTCTCCATCTTTTTTTCAAACATTGATCAATAATAGATAATTCTCATAAAATATTGTCTACTAATAAGTTACAACCAGGTTTGTTGTGAGATATCAGCTCACTGAAGACAATGGTATACGGTAGCGCAACTTCGTGGATTGGTTGAAGTTAGACATTAACACCATTGGATACCGGCTCAGTGGTCTAGTTGGTTAAGCGCTTGTCGCGAGACTGATAGGTCCTAGGTTGGAATCTCGTGAGGTGCGGGATCGTGGGTGCGCACTGCTGAGGAGTCCCATACTAGGACGAAACGGCCGTCCAGTGCTTCCAGGTTTTCTATGGTGATCTAGCTTCAACTGACTCATGATTTTAATCTGTGAAATTTCTAAAATCTCCACAAACCCCTTCTGATATCTAATAATTGCCTAAACTACTGAACTATTTACAAATTGTGAACAATGGAAAATACATCACACTAACTTCATCCTAGAAAAGTCACTTCATTTCTTATCGATTTAATAAGTCAATTTACAATCTATTTAAACAAAATTATTGTTGTATTTTTTCTTAAAAAAAAAAAGAAAAACAAAAGAAAGACCTCACTATAATAATCGTTTTGATTATTTATTCTAATTGAACATTGAAATGGAAATTCATATTCACTTCAACGAAAACATAAATGATCTAGATTAATTAACAGATCCTTTTTTGAAATAAAAAAATTTCTCCTTAATTACAATGATTATTCATTTATATTTCAAATGAATCTTTCTAATTTTTTATTGGTTTATATTAAATATTTAAATTTTCGCCTAATTATGAATTGAATATTTTTATTGAGGGGGGAGGGCGAGTAGGTGGTAACAAATAAAATTTAATTTTATGTCTTTCCTTTTTACAATTTTTTTCAAATTAAAAATTGGTTTAGATTTCACAGATTTCTAAAAAAATTATTTTCTGCTTTACAATATATATATTTATATATACATAAATTATATACAACACAGCATGCACCAATCCAGTCACAATTGACGGAGAAGATTTGGAAAATGTAAAAACCTATACATATTTGGGCAGCATCATTGATGAAAACGATGGATCTGATGCAGATATGAAAGCGTGGATCGGTAAATCAAGAGCAGCATATTTACAACTGGAAAATATCTGGAACTCAAAACAACTGTCAACCAACACCAAGGTCAGGATTTTCAATACAAATGTCAAGACAATTCTATTGTATGGGGTGGAAACCTGGGGAACTACGAAAGCCATGATCCAGAAGATACAAGTGTTTATTAACAGTTGTCTACCCAAAATAATTCGGATCCGTTGGCCGGACACTATCAGCAACAACCAACTGTGGGAGAGAATAAACCAGATTCTGGTGGATGAAGAAATCATTAAGAAGCACTGGAAGTGGATAGGACACACACTAAGGAAAGCACCCAACTGTGTCACAAGGTAAGCCCTCACTTGGAACCCTGAAAATGAAAGGACACATTACGCCAACAAATGGGAACAAACATAAGAAGAATGAACAAGAATTAGATGGAACTAAAAAAGAAGGCCCAGGACAGAGTGGGTTGGAGAATGCTGGTCGGCGGCCTATACTCCATTGGGAGTGACAGACATAAGTATGTCAGTAATATATATAAATTAACAAGCAAAGTTTTGAATTGCATCATTTTGTGCTAAAATATAGTCAGATTTTTTTGTCCAAGGGTTTGTATTTTATCATTGTTAACATTATGAACCGAAACTGATCAGCTTCTGTTGAATTATGTACATTTTGAGGGAACTAAATTTATACTACCACTTGGTGATAAGATTTTACTGAATTTTTTGTACTCTAGTCATTGATGTTATATCAGCGAAATGTTGAACGTGCTTGATAATTGGTACTGAGAAAACGTGAATCAGACGACAATAATAAATAATGTGATGATCATAGTTGAGAAATTATATCACCCATGAAATAAATCAAAATAATACACTCATTTATATATTGATTTTATTCATACTTGACGATTGTTTAAAAGTTATTAAACTAAGGGGAAATACACAGAATTACAACGAAAACCCAAGATACATGTTATGCTGAATAGGCATTGAACTAAAATAAAATCAACGTTATTGTGAGAAAACTATAAGGCTGGAAATAAAACTGAGCATTCTTTATACTGAATTAGAAATGTTGAATAAAAGTTACAATGAGTTGAAAAAGTAATTTTTTTTATTTTGTCATATTATTTAACATCAACAATCTCCTAGAAATAGAAACCATACCTATTACGTTAATTAGTAGCTACATAGATTTGACGTTTTAAATAAGAGTTACTGGGTTCCAGTGCTGTTGTGAACATTAAAAAAATGTTATTCAGGTACCTACAGATATTGAGTCTTGTATAGGACGAAACTCATGTCTCGGATTTCACTATAAGGCAGTATTTGTCTTTTTTTTAGTATAGTTCGTGTCAAAGTTCAATTTGCATTAATACCTCTTCTATTTGTGAAAGTAGTGACTAAGCTGTATTAAGAAAAACATTGATTAAATTCAATTCCGTTTCATTAATCTTTCTCTAAAATACACTACATTTCTAAGATCAATAATTAAATAGTTTAAATCAATATGAATAGGACCTCAGACCTTGAGTTGCTGCTTTTAGTCCTACCGTTCTCCAATCGACCTGCCTGGCATGCTAGAACCTACAGGAACATATGTTCTAGACAATATAGCTCGGTTGGGTCATCACGATAGGCAAGCCCGACCACCGCGTCAAGGTAGCAGCTTCGGTCGGGTGACTGAATAGGATAGTGATTTAAATAATCAATATTGATTTCATTTTAAATGGTAAGTTATAAAATCATTCAAGGAATTAGAGCCCCTTTTATTCCTATACATTTAATCGATACGGTAGATTGTTTCTCTATAATAGAAAACAAATTAATAGTATTTAACATTTAGAAAACTGGGAAATAATAATAATAATGATTGCTCGCAACATCCAGTCTTTAATATTATCGTTATCTTTTAATTAAAAGGAAGAAGTAATCAATTAAATAATTAATGATTTATACTAACATATTTTGAATAATCAACCAGCTTATAGTGAATTGTCAATGTTCAATGTTATATAATATAAGTGTTGTAGACTATAGTCTGATTAAAACAATATTATCAATTGCTGAAAGACAACTCATCTGTTCATTAAAAAAAGATTATAATTAGATGTACATTTGATTGCATGTTTTTATGATACATACATACTTACGCCTGTTACCTCTTTAAGAGGAGCAACCCAATCAAATGTGATTGGGTTGGTGTTCTTCGTGTTGTATTTGAGGATCTTGCTTTTCCCTTTGTGTATATTGGAACTCACTGATTCAGAGACTATTGATACACTAGTTGTCTTCATCTGCATTTGTTTAAGTGTATGGGATAGAAGGGAAAGATCATCCGCGAAGTCAAATTCTTCTAATTGATTCTGAGCTGTTCATTGTATTCCGTACTTTCCCTCGGATGTTGAAGTTTTCATGTTCCAGTCGATCATCAGAAGAAAGAGAAAGGTGCAGAGTATGCAGCTTTGGCTGATTCCGGACCTTACTTGGAATGCACCTGTCAACTGTCCTTCATGCACAACGTTTCAGTGTAATCCGTTGTATGAATTCCGGATGGTGTTGACGATCTTCTCAGGTACCTACTACATAGTGTCGTAGAATTTTTCATAAGTTCCTCCTGTCCACGCTGTCAAACGTCTTCTTGTAGTCAATGAAGTTGATGTATTGTGAAGAGTTCCATTCAATTGATTGCTCAAATATAATCCAAAATGTCGCTGTTTGGTTTGGGCACGACCGATCCTTACGGAACCCAGCCTGTTGATCTTGAAGTTAGGCGTCTACTGAGTCTTTCATCTGGTTCAGCAACACTGTTAAAAAACCTTTCCTGATACTGACAGTAGTGTGATGCCTCTGTAGTTCTCACATTTGCTCAGATTTCCTTTCTTTGGTATCTTCATGAGTTGTTCTTCTTTTCAGTCTGTCTATGGCTTTTGTTCTTTCTCCCAAACCTTCCTGAATAGAACGTTCGCATTTACTTCGATGTTTGACTTGAGTGCCTCAGGTGGTATATTGTTAGGTTCTGTTGCATTCCCGCTCTTGATTTGTCTGATGGCCATCCTGATTCCTTCGATCGTTTGTGGAGTGATATCTATAGGAAGGTATGTGTGTGCCGATTCGAGATCCGGTGGATTCAATGGAGTTGGTCTATTCAAGAGTCCCTCGAAGTATTCCACACATCTCTTCCTCTGTTTTTGAATCTCAGTGATTGGCCCGCCTTAACATTATTGAATGTTATATTTGTCTTTTATGTGAAACGAAGAACCAACTTCTACTCGTAAATATGTTTGCATTAGTGAAGCTTCTTGTCCATAGAGAGATTACATACACAGAGGAGTATCTTCCATATATTCACGTCAGATAAAAACCAACATTTAATGGAACACATATGACACTACTGAAGGTAAGCTAAAATTGGAAAGGTAGTTGTGTATTGAAACATATTATGTTTCCAGCATCTAAAATATGTTTGAATCAACATACCATTTAAATACTTTCATGTTTTTTAAATTTGGCTTTGATACCACTCAACAATACCTCAGAGAAATTTGGACCATTGTACATCATGAAGAATGATCAGTCTTGAGTTGTAGATAACTTAAATACACCAAGAAAAAAATGATTCACTATCAAACTGACATTTTTCAGCAGGTAAATTCTTGATATCAGTCGGCTATTAATATAGACATAGATTATCTACAACATATCGTTAAACAACATAGCTGTCCTAGCTTTATGATTTTATTTATCATCAAATTTATGATCACAGATATAACTGAACGAAAATGTAATTTTGAAATAAAAGAAATAGATGTAAGTGTTGCATACTAAATAAATCTGTTTTGTATTATGACAAACACTTAAATACAATTTTTGAATTGGTTGATCAGTCTCTTATTGGCATATATGCGTCATGTATGGATTGTCTCGATATTACTTAAAGTCACAAGTATTATAAGCTGAAACTAATCAATTGCAGTCTCAAAGATCAATGGGAAGATTCAAGCAACCAATACAAAAACGAATTAAACTTCACCCAATTACACATGCTAGTGACTATCCGAACTCAGTAGCTAAGTAGATAACGTGATGGCGTTTGAAGCTAACGGTACTGAATTCGAGTCCGGTAGTGAACATCAACTCCGGGATGTAGCTACATCCATTTAACGAGTTCAAAACAGGACGAAAGGCGCGTCCTAAATTTAACTACTAACCGTCATCATCTCAAATTAAATAAAATATCTATAAATACAACAGTATTAAAAAAACAATTAACAGAAACAAATTTAAACAACCATAAAACATGCAACTTATCATGAGTAGGTATTGAGAATATTTTTATTTATCTACTTAGTTACTGAAAAAAATATTGATTATAAAGTGAAAAGGAATATTTTAGTATTATTAACTCTTTATTTATTTCAGTTGTAATACTAACATTACTTAGATATATTACACTGAATAATTGACCATACACTGAAGATACTTACTTACGCCTATTACTCCTTGTGAAGGAGCATAGGCCGCTCACTAGCATTCTCCATCCAACCCTGTCCTGGGCAATCCTTTCCAGCTCTTCCTAGTTGTTATTCATCCTTTTTTATATCTGATTCTATTTCCCGACGTAATGTGTTCTTTGGCCTTCCACTTTTCCGCTTCCCTTCACGATTCCAAGTTAGGGCTTGCCTTGTGATGCAGTTTGATGATTTGAGTAATGTATGTCCTATCCACTTCCAACTTCTTTTCCTAATTTCCTCTTGAGCTGGAAGTTGATTTGTTCTCTCCCACAGAAGGCTGTTATCCGGCCAATGGATGTTGAGTATCTTACATAGACAACAATTTATAAATAATTTTACCTTCTTGATGGTAGTTGTAGTAGTTCTCCAAGTTTCAGCTCCATGCAGCAGAATTGTCTTGACCTTCGTATTGAAGATTGCGACATTGATGTTGGATGACAATTGTTTTGAAGATACTTAGTAATCATTAAATTGTAAGTAATAAAAATCTATAAATATTGGTTAGTAACTACAATACATGCACTTCTTTTTCTTAAAAACAAATTTAATCAATTAATCAATTTTGTTAATTGACTATATTATTTTAGTGAAACGTTTATACAAAATAATATGATTAAATTAATTTGCATAAAATTAATTCAAGCCATATCTTACTATAATATTTTTTTATCAGAAGGGGTTTGTAGAGATTCTAGAAATTTCACAAATTGAAATCATGAGTCAATTGAAGTTAGACCACCATGGAAAACCTGGAAGCACTGGACGGCCGCACTGTTGAGGAGTCCTATACTAGGACGAAACGGTCGTCCAGTGCTTCTAGGTTTTCCATAGTGGTCTAACTTCAATTGACTCATGATTTCAATCTATGATATTTTTTTTGTTTCATTTATATTCAACTAACAAATTACAAGTAAGAAGAAACAATACATATTTCATGATACTACTAACTAATATTTGAAACAAAATGCAATGATTATTGTTATAAACATGAATGTGAACTCAATAATTAGATGATAGATCAATCGATATTGTCAATACTTCAAAGCATTTAAATAAAGCAAGAACAAATATTGGTGCAGAATAGTATGAATTCATATTATTTCGAGGTTTCTCGTCAGCTGCTTACAAACCAAAAAATGTGATAGAATTTTTACATTGAGATAGAGTGAAAACAAATGACATAGATGAGTGTAAATAACTGGGTTACAATAATAACTATAACCTCTGACCTGTTCTAGCATATATATATATATATATATATATATATATATAGTTATTATTGTAACCCAGTTATTTACACTCATCTATGTCATTTGTTTTCACTCTATCTCAATGTAAAAATTCTATCACATTTTTTGGTTTGTAAGCAGCTGACGAGAAACCTCGAAATAATATGAATTCATACTATTCTGCACCAATATTTGTTCTTGCTTTATTTAAATTCATAAAGGGAACCAATTGCATGAAACTTCAAAGCATACTGTCAATTGTAATAGTCTAAGTTAGAATCATGAAGTTCTGATTTATAGAAATTAAGTTAATTGACATTACCTGATAAGCTATACTATTTATAAAACAACAAAATATTAAACGTTTATATTCATTAATATTCTTATAATGAATTCTTAACACTCAAATTGTTCTACTACGTAAACTGATTTCGAAATCAAATACAGTGTCATTATTATTACTATTATTGGTTACACAGAAAAAGAACAGTGCTTCATATATACAATGGGATGTTTTCTTAATATCAATATTGAACAATTTCTAAAGGTCACTAATTCTAAATAAGCTGACTGTAAAATGAATGAAGTTCATTTTGGATATTCAACCTAAACACCTTTTAACCAACGAATTTAACTTTATATATTTTAAACAATATTTTTCAGAATAAGATATAATGAATCAATCTCCTTAGTTTTTCATCAGATATAATTATGACATTTGAATGCACGATGAAATATTTCTTTAAAAAAAAACTGATTTGTAATGAGTTGATTATACACAAGATATTTCATAGTTGGATTCCTGAGTCAGCTGAAGGTAAACCACTATGGAAAACCTAGAAGCAGCAGATGGCCGTTTCGTTCTAGTATGGCACTCTCAGAAAACTACTTGCTTCGGTCTAAGCAGCCGGAGAGTATCACAGCCCATACACAAATCAAGTGACTTTTGTGGCGCATATATATTTCTTGCTTCTTTTTACCAATATTTATGTGTTCAAATAAAAAAAATAAACCATTGTTTTATCAGCTTCTACACACTTAAGAATACAAAAACTGATTTTCTGCAATTCATTCGTTACATCGTTTATTATTAAGCTACTTTGAAACGATCCAAACATGATACATAAAGTGTTCACAGAATAAAATAAAAAAAGTAAAAGTGTGATGTATGCTACTTAAATCTGTCGATATAAGTAGTATGCAACACTAATCGAAAATGGAAAACCTGGCAGCAGAAGACTGAGAAGATATATATATATTCCGACAAATCATAAAAACCCAGTCTCAAGTTTAGAACCACTTTCAATTCATTTTATTAAATGGAATTAAAAGAATGTAATAGGGGAGAGAGAAATAAGATGTAATTTAAGCAAACTACCATATTAAGGAATAGAAATAAAACAAAATAAGAAAACTAATTCACAAACTATAGTCAAAATTAATCACTAGACAAGTAATAAGCATAAAATACACAATTAACGTAAGAATACTAATAATCATATAAATGTATTAGATTGTAATAAATTATACCTATAAGTTTCTAAAAGTCCCTTACAGGTTTACTTAGGTTAAACAACATACTTTGAAAGTGATTATTACTTTTAATAAATTACCCGGATCAGGGAGGAGTTATGTGGATATCATAGCAATTTAACTGTTGAATTCATGAGTCAGCTGAAGCTAGACTACCATGGAAAACCTGAAAGCACTGGATGGCCCTTTCGTCCTAGTATGGGACTCCTCAGCAGTGCTCATCCGTGATCCCGCATCTCAAGATTCGAATATGGGACCTATAAGGCCGTTCAGTGCTTCTGGACATTCTATGGTGGTCTAGCTTCAACTGACTCATGAAGTCAACTATTAAATTAGTATAATATCCACAAAACCCCTCTCTGATTATAATCATCATATGCTCACCAGCGACGGACTCCAATAGGTATTTCCTGAAGTTCTAGTGAGAAGCAGTGACCAGTAACTCACTGATGACAATCGTGGACGGTGGAGCAGCTTCGCGGATTGGTTGAAGTTAGATATTATCACCGTCGTATACTGGCTCAGTAGTCTATAGATTAAGCGCTCGCGCGCGAGATTGATAGATTTTGGGTTCGAATCTCACGAGGCGGAGTTGTGGATTCGTACTGCTTAGGAGTCCCACAATAGAACGAAACGGCCATCCAGTGCTTTCAGGTCTCCTATGGAAGTTTGGGTTCAATTGACTCATGAATTCAACAATTAAATTTCCTAAATGTTTCAGGCCTTACTGCTACTTCTAGTATTATAAATAATAGTGGTTTATATTAATGGCTTTTTGAAACAATAGACTAAATATGCATACGTTTAAATCTAACAGAGTATATTCAAAACAAATGGTCCCTTTGATAAATTTCGATAATGAAATGAAAAGACGAAGTTTATCAGAATTATGTGATATATTTGCGTAATACATTTTGAACAATCTAATCACACATACACCTGCTAAGATATATTTAATGGAAAATTAAAGGTCAACTAGACAGATTAAATGTAAGCCAGAACAAGAAAAATAAAGCACACCAAAACAATGTCTTAACCACTTTGGATAATAAATCAGTATTACCAGTGCAGGTTAAGTGTAAGAACAAATTGTTTTGGAACACATAAAGGAGATTTCAGTTTCCGTATAGCCAAGGCTTCATTAAACCTCAGTATACACCCTTGAAAGCTTTTGTATAACACTACAAATGCTGACTTGGTATCAAAATTATGATCAGTCTTAACCAAATATTTCTCAATGGAAGAAGATATCTGTCCAACCTATGATCTTATTTTACCACTGGAACTCATCTGTTTCTGCAGCCATTTATGTATGTTTCCCGCCATCCAAAAAGAAACTATTTTTGTCAGTACGTATACCAGAGAAAGATTTTATTACTTGACTATCCTTCATACAATTGAAATCAAACTTGTGTTAATTTATTAACCTGATTATTTATATAGTTTGAAAAAATTTGTTTTAATCACACAACTATTTAAATATTCATTAGGCCCCTCAGTTTTTATATGATAAAATATAAGTTACGAATAGTTATCTAATATATGATCCATATAGATTTTCATTCATTGGTACTTGACTCGCAACATCATTTCACTTAAAGTTTCCTAATTTGAGAAAGAATCCAATATCAGCGTTACCATTGATTTATAATACATATTCATAGTTAGTTTTCCATCGATATTATTAGTAGATTATTTTACTAGAATTTGAAATATGATGTGTTATTTGAAGAATTAACCATACTGTTAAATCATTAAGTTGTTATTTCTGTATACGTTAAGAATGTCTGAATGGTCTAGATGTTAAGCGTTCGCGCGCAAGACTGAAGGCCCTGAGTTCGAATTCCGAGGGAGGGATCGTGGGTGCGCATTGTTGAGGAGTCCCATAATAGAACGAAACAGCCATCCAGTGCTTCAAGGTTCTCAATGGTGGTCTAACATTATTCGGCCCATGATCTCAATCAATAAAGTATTATTCATGCACGATTTTGGAAATGTTTATGGTCATGGATTTTATCATTATTATTATCATCATCATTTTTTTAAAACTATATTTGTTCAACAGTTACTTACTTACGCCTGTTACTACTCGTGAAGAAGGATAGACCAATCACCAGCATTCTACATCAAACTCCATCGTGGATAGTTCTTTTCCAGTTCTTTCCAATTGACATTCATCCAATTCATGTCCGCTTCCGATTCTTTGGTTTCTTTATTTCCCGTTTTCCCACAGTATTCCAAGTAAGCGCTTGTTTCGTGATGTATATCCAATACACCTCCAAAATCGTTTCCTAATTTCCTCATCAGCTGGAGTCTGCTTTGTCCTATCCCATAGTAGGTTTTTGCTGATGATATCCGGTTAATGGACATTCAGTATCTTACTTAGAAAACTGTTTATAAATACCTGTATATTTTCGATGTTGGTTGTAGTAGTTCTCTACATTTTAGCTTCGTACAATAGAACTGTTTCGACATTCGTGTTGGAGATTGTGACATTGATTTTGGTTGAGAGTTGTTTTGAGTTGCATATGTTCTAAAACTGTAGGAATGCTACACTTACTTTACCAATCTTTATCTTTACGTCTGTATCACTGTTCCCTAGTACCTGAAGAAAAATTTATCAAGAATGGATTTTATTTAAAGGTGGAATTTCAGATCCTTGTCATTTATGTAGTAAAATAACTCAATAGTTTAGTCTTCACATTGGCAGATGTTTTAATCAATTTAGAACGAAAGAGCCTCTGTATATTCGTGAATCATCTATTAATCATGCAATAAATAATGAAATGCTTTAAGTGAGCTTCCCAAAGTTATGACTAATAAAATAAAACCACACAGACATCGTGATATTTATAACTGGTGATAGTAGCTGAGATTTAGTTTATGTCATTACTGATGAATACTGCCAATTTCAACTAACGAATCCCAACATTATGGTTTAAATGCATTAACCCCACCCATAGACCTGAATTTACGCATGTGATCATTATTATTATACTTTACTTAAGAGCCCAAGGGTACCTAGCTTGTCGTATGTTCTGATGGTGTTCTCGTAACTTTCGAGTTGCTTGATCTACCAAGGGCCAATGGGACAGTGAATGATGCTATTGTTTTGTTCCAGTTTCAAAGAGAATTGTATGCTATATTAAAAATATTGTTTATTTCATTAGAGATAATCGACAAGATATAAAGAAGAAATATTAATATTTGGAATAGATTAACAAGAATAGAAGTTAGATCAGAAAGATATGAAAGATATTTGTGCAAAACCATTCTGAACAATCTTTTCAACACACATTTACTTTCTATGCTATTTGGCATAAAAACAAAAAAAGTTAATAAATAAGGAAGTTTAACGGTACAAAACACAAAGAACATCAAGTACCTTGAAGATTACTAGAACAACTTCAAAGTGAAAGTAAATTGCTTTTAAACAGAAAAGGAAGGGATTAATTCAGAACAACACTTAAAGCACAATTGTATGAATTCGTTTTATTTCTTTATTTCCATTCAGTTGTTTATAACTGAATTTGTATAGCGAATAGGATTCAGTTGAAAAAAACTCTGCTTCTCACACTTTACTGATATGTTTTGTTTTTTGGAACGCTATTTGTTATATCTGGTCGTCGCTGATTGTTATGTCGGAAACGCTTATCACTTATACTTGAAATGGAGGACCTCTGCAATTTCCACAACGCGAAAGTATGAACACAAAGACTGGTATAATTGATGATTTATTAACCCCAAAACACGATACCAACGACCCTAGTTGAAAACAAACTTATTTATATATTGATTGTACACCCATTTTGATCAATAATTAGGATGAAACCACATATAGGAAAAATACTTGGAGACATAACAAATCACATACTGAACATAGTTCATGTCAATGGAATACAAGAATATCGCATATTATACAGAATAAAATATCATACGAGACAATAAAACAAATACTACATTGAGTAATCATTACATTGAATCAAACTGGAAGTAATCTTCAACAAAACTTATAATGAGTAAATCAATCGAAAATTGACTTTTCTTTCCATCATATCACTTACCTTAAAAGAAAATGAATTGATTGAATTAATTAACCATAAGATGAATAATACAATGAAGACTATTTATTCAGCTGCAAGATTCATTATTTAGAACAAAATAAACTTTTTTCAATAATAAATAAAAATCTATGTAACCTCAAACATATTTATCAATTTTCATATACATACTAACGTACACAAATCTGAAGAATAGAAAGAAGACTAAATGTTCGTGTTTCTAAGTGCGTTTCAAAGAATTTCCGATTAAAATTTCTCATTACTTTAAACAGTATAATGAATCAACATCTAATCAGCATTGAACGTATCAGAAACGTTTATACTTCTCTGAAGTAGCTACTCTTTAAAAGACTAAAACCGAATTTATGCAGTTGGAAAGTGTCAGTTGTTAATTTGTCCCTTCTCTTATAAATTCATAATTTTGGTTAAATCGTGTCCAATTATTATTATTATTATTATTATTATTATATAATTCATTAATAATGCTATTATCGTGATTACTATTTATATTTTGCAATCTTTGTCTAACTAAATGTTATTCCACACGCGAGCAGGATCGTGGATGCGCAATGCTGAGGAGTCCTACAATAGGATGAAACGGCCGTCCAGTGCTTTCAGGTTTCCAAAGGTGGTCTGACATCAATCGGTTCATGATCTCAATCAAAAACTTAAAAATATCTTTTCTATCATCTTTGATTGTCCATTAACCGCATCTTGAACTTGTACAAACTTTTCAAATCTCCCATAACTATTACTCAATTTAATATTGAGTAGTAAATATAGCTATTAAAAAATACAGTTGTATTAATCTGTGGAGAAACCATGATATTGAATGAATTCAGGTTATTCCGCCCTATTATTTTTTCTGGCTTTATTCAGACAAAGGTATCTAATTGTATGGAACAAAACGAGGACTTGCGTTGTTAAGACTATTATAGTGCATATCAACAGAAATAAGTAATATGTAACACCAATCGGAAGTAGAAAACCTGGTAGCAAAAGGCTAAGACGATTGAGCTCAAGAGAATAGAAGGAAAAATAGAAAGGAATTATTAACTGGAAGAATGATGCAGAATGTAAAGGACAAAGCATGAGAATTTGGAAATGAAGAATTCAATGTATGGCTCTCATATTTTTACCAAGATACTTCAATTTTATATTATACAATCATTTGGTTGTCCCCAACTAAATCTTCGTTTCACTATTATTTCCTGAGGATATACTCCAGATAGTTTTAATTAAAAGGCAGACGAGAAGCTATTTATGGTCAGTCTTATGATCTACGATATATTGCCTTTTGAAATACTACATTTATCCTCATGAAAACATTAATTGAGACTTCCCATTGATGTTTATGGCTATCATTGATCAGTCTCCTGAGTAGACTGCCTCGATATTGCCATTAAGACATAAGCATTATACGAAGAGTTGGACGGTATCTAGCAGTGGGACTGGTCAGCTGTATATACCTTCATTCCAGATCTGAGTTCATTTCAGGACTCATTCCCAATACCATTCTCTATAACCCATCTGCTTATCTATTGTTTTCAGATAGCCATATACTTGTACAATGGAATGAATTTTAATTTATTTGAATTTGTTTGAAAACTCCTTTTGATCTCTACAACTGCATTTGATCAGTGTGTTGTTTCAACATTGTCCTGAAATACTCTAAACCCAAAATGCGTTTCTGTCATTGAAAACTCAAATACCTGATATTGTCTATTATCAAACATTTGTGATCTATACCATATATATATATATATATATATAAAAATACCTTCGCAAACTGCTTCACACCCATTATATAAAACAAAGGTGGTTACTGAGTAATAAAATCAAGCTATTCAAATTACGAGGTAGTGACCAGTGGAGTTCAACCAGGTCTGTTGTGAGATGGTAACTCACTGAAGACAATGGTGGATGTGTCGCTTAAGTTCGTGGATTAGTTGACGTTAGACATTAAGACTGTTGGATGCCGGCTCAGTGGCATAGTAGTTAAGTGCTCGCGCGCAGAACTAGTAGTCCCCGGGCTCGAGTCACGCAGGGGGCGAGGTCGTGGGTTCGCACTGCTGAGAAGTCCCTTGATAGGACGGGATGGCCGTCCAGTGCTTCCAGGTTTTCCATGGTAGTCTAGCTCCAACTGTCTCATGATCTTAACCATTGAAATTATTCAAATTACATTGTGCCTTCGTAGGATAAATTTATATTAGATGAATAATTCTTGTCAGTAAAAGAGCACTCAGATAATAACTCAATTCTTAGTATGTAAAACTTTGAAAAAGCAATTGATGACTATTTCTTATTTAAAAAAAAAGCCACAGTGAAAGATTTATTTGCATTAAGATCTTAAACAATCCACTTAATATTAAAGGTCATACTAACATTCATTTCTGACTGTAGATCGTTAAAGCCTTTATATACATATATATATATGCACCAATGGTTCATTCAGTTTGTTTATCTTTTGTTGTTTAGTCGTTTATTCGGAACAACTAATAGATTCTTTCTTATAATAAGAGAAAATAGTTTCCATATTTATTAAATGAATTTCTTGATTCATTTATTTTTCGTTTTGTGATATGAAAACAGTCAACATAAATGGACCAATATTTACTCCATTATCAGTTGAAATATCAATAAATTTGTTGTGATGGTTATTGTTTTCTTTTTGTGTACATTTAAACCCCATTTGTACTTTATATTTTTGAATATAAACATTAATTATTCTATGAAATTAATCATTTCAATTTGTTGTAATTAATTAATAAAAAAAGAAAGAGTCATTCTGTGAACGGTAAATGTTTACCATGTATAGAATAACAATATTTATTGATGGTGATCATAAGTAGAATTCCAATGAATATTCCATTCATTATAAACGTTCCAAAACCTTGTTCATTATTATTATTTACTTGTAGAGATTGAGGAGAATAGTTTAAAATGGAAGTTATATGGTGATTTTGACTGCAGGTCATGTTGATGATCAGAGACCATTGAACAGGTTTTTCCATGTTGGTTAGTAATCGTAAAGAACAATAGAAACAATAATGAGGCGGATTTGCATGCATATGGCATACAATTCTCTTTGAAACTGGAACAAAACAATAGCATCATTCACTGTCCCATTGGCCCTTGGTAGATCAAGCAACTCGAAAGTTACGAGAACACCATCAGAACATACGACAAGCTAGATACCCTTGGGCTCTTAAGTAAAGTATAATAATAATGATCACATGCGTAAATTCAGGTCTATGGGTGGGGTTAATGCATGGTCGGGCTTGCCTATCGTGATTAAGCAACCGAGCTATACTGGCTGGAACAACCATTCTTCAAGGTCCTACCATGTCACACAGGTCGGTTGAAGAGCGGTAAGACTAAAAGCAACAAACCCAAGGTCCGAAGGCGAAGTCGTAATGCTGACTGTACAGAGGTGTGACAGCAGTAAGGTGTTTCCTTCAGACAACCAGCATGACAGCGATGCTGCCTTCCCACAAGGTGGGGTGGGGTTAGAAAAGATCGACCCTAAAAATGCACACCTCACCTTACCTCACGGATTTCCGTCTCCGGCGGTAAGGCCCTTTGAAGAACGGAGCTAACACGTCAAAAACCTTCCACGAAGAGGCCGTGCGCGACCGACCTCAAGCAGTTGTCCCTTGGGCACTGTGGTCACGCTCTCAGGTCACTGAGACCGCCTCTAATCCAACTTCCTTTTCAGGTACCTCCAGAAGAACCCTTCCTCGGTGTGGGCAACCGGGAAGTGATAACCGCCCTCATACCTCTAACAGCACTGAAGACCACTGTATTCATAATCAACCTCCGTCTTCACTTCCTATTATTCCTCCTACATCGACTTTCACCTCTAAACTTCCTCTTTCGGCCTCCCGCTCAAGTGTCAGCACAGCCAACGATTCTAGTGTGCAAAACACTGCCCTAGGTCTACTGAAAACTCACTCCAAACTACACATTGGAGCCTTCAACGTACGCACCCTATGTCAAATCGGTCAACAGTCCCCCTTGGCCAGAACCCTAGAATCTCGTACCACTGATGTATGCTGTGTCTCTGAAACACGCGTACAGGATCCCAGTGTGATCATTCACTTGACCTCACCTCGGCAAAACGGAGAGCCAATGAGATACACCCTCCATGTATCTGGTGACCCGACGGGCAGCTCTCTTGGACCAGCAGGTGTGAGCATAGCACTTAGCATGAGAGCGGAACAAGCACTGTTAGAGTGGATCCCCGTCACCTATGGCGAAGGCGAGATATCCGTCTATCAATAAAAGGACGAATATACTGCGCGCTAATCCGTTCTGTTTTAATTTACGGCAGCGAAACATGGCCATTAAGAGTAGAAGACACTCGTAAGCTACTAGTATTTGACCACAGATGCCTCAGAAATATTGCTGGCGTCTCCTTGGATCACCGGGTAAGTAATAGTGAGGTTAGACGCAGGGTATTAGGGAATGATGGTAAATCAGTTGATGAGGTTGTGAATCTTCATCGACTGAGATGGTTGGGCCACGTGTTACGTATGCCTGAACACCGATTACCACGACGTGCAATGTTATCTGGTATTGGAAATGGTTGGAAGAAAGTTAGGGGCGGCCAAACCAAAACGTGGCATCAGTGCTTGAAGTCACTAACTTCTAGTCTGAGCCATGTTGGTAGATGCAGACTACTTGGTTGGGGTCCGTGTGACTATCGTAACCAATGGTTGGAGACTGTATGTGACAGGGCTCAGAATCGATCACAATGGCGTCGGTGTATACACTCTTTATCTTCCCTCAAACTAAGAGATTAAAATCGCTTCATATCTTTCTTTCTACGAACTAATTCTTTCTTCCTGTACTATATCCTTATATGCAATCTTTCTTTTATATATTATTGCCTCTGAATTAAGTACACATATGAATCCAGTGTCCATCTTGTTATGTTAATGAGGTATGGCAACTTGGACCGATGCATATATGTGCCTGGTACTACGTTGTAGCTGACTGACTGACTGACTTAACTATTGAGTTACTTTACTACATAAATGACAAGGATCTTAAATTCCACCCTTATGTAAATCGAAGTAATACTGAGGAGTACCACAATAGAAAGAAATGGCCGTTTAATGCTTCCAGGTTTTCCATGGTTGTCTAGCTTCAATTGACTCATGATCTCAACTATTGAAATTAATGTTTTTTTTCAAGAGAACTTGAATTAAGCATTTGTTTTTAATCCAGTCAATTATACCTCTATATATAACATACTACTTCTATTACCAGTGATTTTGAATACAAATTAGTTCATTAAGAACCAGCCTATATTTTTCAATTCATCCCCATCCCCTAGAAATGAACTCCTTCATATTTAACCAATTTTACTTCAAGATTGTCAAAGCATCGTATTGTAGTGTAGACCTTTACATATTATAACATTAGTGATCCGGATATATATGTAGTTGTATGTGAATTACATGATAAAAACAGTGAGAAGATGCTAACAAAAGTTCATCTATAGTGATTGTGTAACTTCATTTTGAGTACTGAATACTTCTGAGGAAAGAAAAGACAATCAAGCCAGACAGAGTGGTTGTAATCACATGGATTTTGAATAGAGAGAATAACAAGAACACCAGCCAAGCTTGGTACTCAGGTCGATCAACAGTCATTTAATTCAATTTATCAGTCAATTAGAAAAACTATAGACAAATATTAGCCTAAAAACCCAGTCAAAAAAGAGACAGTCAAAATAAATATGCAGACAATAATAGATTAAGAATGAATAACAACCAATCATGATCAAGGTTGACAAGATAAGCCATCAGCCTTACGTGGATAAATTCAAATACCTCACTTCTGCCTGACGTTTGTGCTATGATACTGTTCAGAAGAACAGTTAAATCTTCACAATTAAACCGTCCAGCTCAGAAAACGAAGCTCTACTAAAATTACACACTCAAACTACAGATCTTCATTATCATCATCTCAAAACACAACCGTCCTAGTAATTGAAGTTAAAGCGACAAACGGACGGATGTTCATTGATAACTTTGAGATGTCAAAAAGTCACCTAATGCCTATTTAAACGTAAATCATATCTCACTTCATCATGTTATATTGATAATTATCATTCAAATCAAAACAGGTTCAAGTTGGAGCAAATAACAATTTTTGTGGCCCGATAGCTTGTTTCCAACAAGTCGGACGATGATGTTGACGGGCTCACCACTTTAGTGAACCTAAATCTGACTCCAGGTAGATCGTATGAAAGATAGTTATCGAATGGTCGCCGTCGAAATATAAATGTCGACAATCATCGTATATAATTATCGACCTTAATAGAGTTGGTAAATAACGGAGTTAAATAAATCAAACACGAGGAAGAGGTTTGAATACGTATATTTCGTATACGCGTTGATTATAAAGTAAAGCAAAACAAAATGATGCTCAATGGAAAAGGCGAGTGAGCCAACTCGATTTAAGTAAGAGTGAATCGATATTTAGTCAGACACAAATAAGTCACAGATATGTGATGAATAGAATAAGAAGTGAACACACATAGGCTCATATAAAAACAGTCAAGCGAATAACTGACAATGTCAAAATGTGACTCAAGAAGAATGAATAAATTGGTCCGTCTGAAAGCTACAATAACATATGTGGGCTTAGCATAGCAACCAACACTACAGGTGAATAACCTTAAGTTTCCAACTGTTTCGACAAATACTGGCACTCAAATTCACTTGGTTAACATCAACTCTGAGATGAAGGTACATCCAGCTCAGGAGTCCTAAATAAAACGAAACGCGCATCCTGGATTCCATCGCTAGCCACTGTTTATCTTTGCTTATAAATATTGGCACTACTTAATATTTGTTAGTAGTTAAATCAACGTTTCAAAAATGGTAAAGATCGTGGAATCCAGAAATCTTATGTATTTATATCTGTAACTGAATGATATTTTAGAAAACTTAAGAACAGACAGAAATATTTCCCGTGACCAGTGAACCGGTACTTGCGAAGAACCTAAGCTATATTAGTTCCAGATCAAATTAACTTTCAACAGCTAAGTAAATACTTTTTAGTTATGTCATTTACTAGAGCCAAACGATTGTGTTTATAGTTATCTTTACACATAGTAGTTCACAATAAGATTGACTTTTAACGTTCAGTTGATAGCCCGAAGGATAATTTTAGATTACATAACATTCAAAAGGTGATACGAATGATAATAGCATACAGAGAAGAGATACAAAAGATTACATATCTTGCGAAAATAGTGATTAATATTAATAGTTTGTAAAATAAGAAATGGATTATGTTAATTAATTAATCGCAGCAGTTTATAAGAAGAAATTAGGTATGGATTGGTGAATTTCTATATTTTTAATCATGCACAAACGTGCTACTCAAACTTTCTTTGAATCATTTCTTTGGACTTTCGAGATAACCATGGACAATGATTTCTGTAATGTTACGTGACCATAGTTTAACATGTATTTAAGGATTGAGATAATAAGTGATGTAAGTTCCCATCAGTTGGCCATACAAAGTAATTCTCAAACATCCATATGGAAATTGCACGCTTTATAAATATATAACCTGACCTATAAAATGAATTTACTTTCATCACATTACCAATGCCTAAATATCAGTATAGGGGTTGTTGAAATTATTAGGTTTTAGATTGAAATCATGAACCGATCGATGTTAGACCACCATTGAAAACCTGAAAGTACTGGACGGCCGTCTCGTCCTATTGTGAGACTCTACGATTCCGCTCGCGGGATGGTGGGAGACGGTCGCGCAATTTCATTGATTGATTGAGGTTAGAGATTAACACCATCGGATGCCGGCCGGCTTAGTTGCCCAGTAGGTCAAGTGTTCGCGCGCGAGACTGAAGGTTCTGGGTTCAAATCCTGTGGGCGGTATCGTGAGTGCGCACTGCTGGGGAGGTATAAAAAGCCGTCCAGTACTTCCAGGTTGTCAGTGGTGTTCTAACATTCATCAGTTCATGATCTCAATCTAAAATGCCTAAATACTTATCATGAAAACCTTAGTAATGTTCTATATATAATGAAATGAAAGCCAATTTACTGTACTTCAAAATCAGTTAACTGAGGTTTTCCTATTTGGAAAGGGTTACGGTGGTGTTTGAATGAATTAATGATTACTTTGTACTTGTTGAATGCTTGATTTCGAATTTTAAATGCAGTACATACGTTTGTGATTATCTAGTACTTGTTGATCCGATTACATTATTTCTGGGATTCTTAGTTCATATTATAATTCGAATACTCCTAATCATCATAGTTACCCTTCACTGGAAGCAAATGATTAGATTATCTAAAGTATTTTATGTTCCTAATTATTACTTTTAGCATTGCTTGATATTCACCTTATAATCAGAATTAATATAATTCAAATATGATTGTCATTTAGTCAAAACTGTAATCTCTATCATTGAATCAATAATGACCTTAAAATACTTTTGTAACGATTTACTGTAAAACGGTCACCTTTTGATTGTTTTTTTTTAATATTCAATATAAGTATTAATTTATCTGTCAAGTCTATTTATGAACAATTTTAGAATAGATGAAGAGTTTCAAGCTATATCATCTAATTCTATAACATTAAATGTTCCACAACCTAATCCACTGAATGATTTCATTGAAAGTAATCCATATAATACAGTTCAATATAAACAAACTAATCCAACTAATCGTAATGTACACAGTTCAAAATCTGTTCAAGAAGTTCAATCTTATAAATCTAGAATATTTTCTCAAAAATCAATAAAATCTGTGAGTTCATCACATGTAATCCTCTTATGTGTAAATGTTATTTTTTTCTTTCTTCTTTTCTAATCAGAATCATTAAGCTTATTATAAATTTCGCTAGTATATGTTATATAAATATATATATATAGATCGCATATAAACATTGTACGAAATGATTTACAATACATTTAGTACATTTTTAGTTATTTCATTAAGTATAACTATATCTTAATTTGTTTATTATGGTTAGCAGAAGGGGTTTTGTGGAGATTTTAGAAATTTCAATGGTTGAAATCATGAGTCAATTGAAGCTAGACCACCATGGAAAACCTGAAAGTACTGGACGGCCGTCTCGTCCTATTGTGAGACTCTACGATTCCGCTCGCGGGATGGTGGGAGACGGTCGCGCAATTTCATTGATTGATTGAGGTTAGAGATTAACACCATCGGATGCCGGCCGGCTTAGTTGCCCAGTAGGTCAAGTGTTCGCGCGCGAGACTGAAGGTTCTGGGTTCAAATCCTGTGGGCGGTATCGTGAGTGCGCACTGCTGGGGAGGTATAAAAAGCCGTCCAGTACTTCCAGGTTGTCAGTGGTGTTCTAACATTCATCAGTTCATGATCTCAATCTAAAATGCCTAAATACTTATCATGAAAACCTTAGTAATGTTCTATATATAATGAAATGAAAGCCAATTTACTGTACTTCAAAATCAGTTAACTGAGGTTTTCCTATTTGGAAAGGGTTACGGTGGTGTTTGAATGAATTAATGATTACTTTGTACTTGTTGAATGCTTGATTTCGAATTTTAAATGCAGTACATACGTTTGTGATTATCTAGTACTTGTTGATCCGATTACATTATTTCTGGGATTCTTAGTTCATATTATAATTCGAATACTCCTAATCATCATAGTTACCCTTCACTGGAAGCAAATGATTAGATTATCTAAAGTATTTTATGTTCCTAATTATTACTTTTAGCATTGCTTGATATTCACCTTATAATCAGAATTAATATAATTCAAATATGATTGTCATTTAGTCAAAACTGTAATCTCTATCATTGAATCAATAATGACCTTAAAATACTTTTGTAACGATTTACTGTAAAACGGTCACCTTTTGATTGTTTTTTTAATATTCAATATAAGTATTAATTTATCTGTCAAGTCTATTTATGAACAATTTTAGAATAGATGAAGAGTTTCAAGCTATATCATCTAATTCTATAACATTAAATGTTCCACAACCTAATCCACTGAATGATTTCATTGAAAGTAATCCATATAATACAGTTCAATATAAACAAACTAATCCAACTAATCGTAATGTACACAGTTCAAAATCTGTTCAAGAAGTTCAATCTTATAAATCTAGAATATTTTCTCAAAAATCAATAAAATCTGTGAGTTCATCACATGTAATCCTCTTATGTGTAAATGTTATTTTTTCTTTCTTCTTTTCTAATCAGAATCATTAAGCTTATTATAAATTTCGCTAGTATATGTTATATAAATATATATATATAGATCGCATATAAACATTGTACGAAATGATTTACAATACATTTAGTACATTTTTAGTTATTTCATTAAGTATAACTATATCTTAATCTGTTTATTATGGTTAGCAGAAGGGGTTTTGTGGAGATTTTAGAAATTTCAATGGTTGAAATCATGAGTCAATTGAAGCTAGACCACCATGGAAAACCTGGAAGCACTGGACGGCCGTTTCGTCCTAATATGGGACGAAACGGCCGTCCAGTGCTTCCAGGTTTTCCATGGTGGTCTAGCTTCAATTGGCTTATTATGGTTAGCGTTTTTTTTATAACAAGGTTACTTCCTATGGGATGGAGTTGCCAACCCTATGTCCAACCCTCCTCGTTTACCTAGGCTTGGGACTAGCAGTAGTTCTAGAAAAGTTACAGATGGAGTTATAACCGTGTCTTACTTATGTGAATCTTAACAATATCATTTGATATGATTAATATACGTGTTTAAAGTGAGTGAAAATTCTATTAAGGATAATTCACTGTCAAAGAAATAGGTATGGAATTTCGCACCATAATATTCATCTAAAGTGAAATTAATTAAATCCGTTTTACCGTTTGTCAGGTTTTGGATGCTTAAAGGTGATGGGTCCCATACTAGGACGAAAGGGCCGTTTAGTTCTTTAAGATATTTGGTCGTTCCTTCCTTATTTTAGATCAGTTTATGATTTCAATGTAAATCATAGTTTTGTTATAAATATTCTTTGATAAAACTCGGATCACATCATTAAAATACTCAACATATTTTATAAAGACTGATGAAGACATTTTTCTTTGGAATATAAGTAGTATGAGTTTGTAAAACTGACTACTTATTTTGCTACTTTTACAAACAAAGCCACATTTCGAAATATGCTCATGCATTAAAACGAAACATTTCCTCATATCGTTGTATAATTAATGACTAAATTCTCAATTTCGATCATTTCCCTTTCTCGTTACATTTTAGTGTATTTCTGTTTTTCTTTAAAAGCTCACGTAGAATAGCATATATAAGTGACAAGATATTAAAGTATTTTAATTGTTTTTAAGGAAGGAAACCAAAATAATTTTGGTGGAGTTTTGTTCTCTGATCTGAATGGTTTGGTCTTGGGGCTTCCATCTTTCTTCTGAACGACATCAGCAGTACAAACTTCATGTAGAAGTGAAGTGTTTGGATTTCTTCACATATGACTGATAGCTTGTCCTGTAGACCTCAGTCTTGATTGTTTATTGTTGACCTTTAACCCGTCATTGTGTACTTCTTTATTTCGATTGTATCCTCCACTTCACTTATACTTAAAGTTTGTTCCTCCAAACCAAGATAATCAATGTTCGTTTGATTTTCTAACAAAGTTGGAACTAGTTGCATATGATTGAAATGTTTGAAGTGATTGCTACCGGATGACAGTTTGAAAACGTCGTTGCTAATCCATTCACGATTCTTTATATTTCATCACCGAATGTTTCATTACACTAACGTATACCTTGTTTAACAAGTACGAACGATTTGTAAACGGTTATATAATTTATATATGCACTATAGCTAAGTCAATTCTATGGCGATGATGACTTCTGAATTGCACTGTATGTAGTATATCGATTCCCAGTTCAAAATACAAGAATTACTTCACATTTTTATTTCAACTAGTGAAAGCATCGAAATACTTTGGAAATCATTTAGCTAATACGACTGTAAGCAGTTGTATCCAACAAGTTTGTTGAAACACTTCATATTCCTCAGGGAGTTTTTTTAGAAATTAATTATTATATCGTCTCGTTCAATAAGAAATTGCTTTTGTTCCACAAACTATCATTTAATACTTTATCCACAACGATAATTGGTTTATTAGATAATGTAATAAGAACATTCAGACAATCATAAATAACACAGGTTTCATCACTTAATCAAATTGTTTAACTATATGACATTTCTAGTCTAGCGAGTAGTGGATATACACTACTGGATCATTCTAGCTTTCATGTAAATTTCTAATGTGAATGTTTATTTCTTAACATATTAGCTATCAAAGTTAAATATTTCTCATTTATTGATTTATTGCATAGAAATGTATTTCACTTTACGATTTATACAAAAGAGAATTTTCGAAAAGAAGCTGTCAATAAATATGAAGAAAGTTATCATAACTAGTTAATGTTTCCCATGTTTCATAATAGTTAAGTTATTAATGGACAAGAGAAAAAGTGGACATCTACATAAACTCAACAGTCTGTTAAAATGAACATAATTATTAGCAGAAATTAACTAGGTAAATAACAATGACTGTAAACTAAAAACTAGAGATCATACGCTACTTAACTTACTTAACTAAATTTATGGTTTTTAATGAGTTGGTAAGTTTTTAAGTCTTAAAAAGCAAACAGAAATCTTAACAAACCTTAACATTCATTAAAGACTAAGTAAATTAGGCAAAGTTGACATCTGTATTAGATACATATAACTCTAAAAAGTTGATATTTTAAAGAATGTTTCAAAGGTTGTACTGTGGTGCGTGCTTCTTATATTGACACAAGTAGTACGTGATGTTAGTCGTGAACAGAAAGTCTGGCATCAGAGAGACAACAGGATCGAACAGTAAAGAATGGGAACAGAATGTAATTTGTATGAAAATGCAAGAAAAATGAAGTCCGAGTCATTTTGAGACAACTGAGGGACATTTTGCAAATTAAGCATTTACTTTATGATTGTTAGATTTTATTAACAAGTCATGTAATTTTGTGCCAAATACATTCGATTGTCTCCACCCGCGTTCTGTTCACTACATTTGGTGTCGCTGCCAACCAGGAGTCGAAGGGTGCTGTTCTGCGAACGCCGTTGCGGGCCTGGGACGGAGGTGCTGGTTGGGGCGGTCTGGTGCGGAGAGGTGGCGTCGAGTGGAGTGCTCTGGCGGGGCGGTGCTGGCTGTAGCGGGTGCTGTCGACGGAGAGGAGCGGTGGGACGTGCGGCTGCCGGGCGGACATCAAATGTAGATGGCTCAGCAGGCCGGTGTTAAGCGTTTAGGTGCCGGGTGGATGTCGGATGTTGTTGCTATGGCAGGTCGACAGAGCTATGAAGGTCAGCGCGCCACAGACTCGACATTTCGACGGCGAGCATAGCACAGACTGCAGAAACGAAGAATGTGGCACAGCGAGCATGAACCACCACAAGAACGACTGCTTCAAAGGGGGGGACGAGTGTGGTGCGTGCTACTTATATTGATATGAGTAGTATATGACGCGAGTCAGGAATGTAATGTCTGGTAGCAGAAGATGAGGAGGATCAAGAAAGGAAGAGCGGGAATAGAAAGCAATCAGTATGGAAATGCAAGAACAACGAAGTTCGAGACAATTATTGAACATTTTGCAAATTCAGTATTATCGTATGGTTTTTCTATTTTACCAAGTAACTCTAATTTTGTGCTAAATATAATTGGATTGTCCCCACCTGTGTTCTGTTCACTGAAATACAACTAAAGAGTTTTACTCATATTTCAAGTAGAAAAAGACCAAAATATCTAATAACCTTATGTTGTTCCCAAATAACACTCAACTCAAGAGATATTGAGTTTAGTCTATATATAAAAGCGAATACTCTGAAGAAGCGGCTTAAATCAAGTCACGAAACGTTGAGATATAATAAAAATATATTAATCATTATTCCATTTATTATATTGAACTATATTAAGATGTATGATGTAATAAATGGAATATTCTGCCAGTTTTTTTAATATATAAAATCTACGTATTATCCTTTACTTTATGAACTCAATTATAAATTTTCATGCACAGAATAAAAGTGTGATTTCTATTGAGACGTCTAGCTATATAATTAGTTACTAAAGTGCTTAAATCTAAATGTTATTTAAGCTTACATAGATATAACTATTATTCTATATTCAACAATTACCATTTTTCCAAAGACTAGCATTCAAGGTTTATAAAGATAATTGTCTGAAATTAAATTTTGTAACTATCATTAGACTACTAATGAATTAACTACATGTGAGACTTTATTTTATTCAGGATAAAATATGTCTACAAATACCAAAGGCTTGTCTCTCTATGCATGGAAAACTAGAATTAACATCTTTCAATAATCATTCTACACTTAATAATGAAATACATAATCAGAATCGATATTCAAATGCATTTATGAGTTCTTTTGCTATTCGAAAATCAAATCCCAGTAAGAAAAATACTTATCATGAACGTTACTCTGCTAACATACATTGGAGATATGCACCTATATCTTATCGACAATCGGGGATAACTTCGTCAAAATCACAGAACAATTTGAAATCTAATAATTATTCATTAAAACATATTCCTTCAACAAATGTCACTATTATTGATCTTGCTAATAGTGCTCAATGTTTGATTATCAATTCGTTGAAATCCTCTTGTACTCAGACAATCAAATGAAATTTCGTCATAATCGTCTTGGTAATAATCTGACTTTTTTCACTATATTCAGTTTTTTTTTCACCATTTAAATAGATCTAAGTGTTTCTACTTTCTGTAAATTTGAATATACAGAAATGTTTAGTAACAATGAAGCATTTCGAAGATAATTTGTAGACATATTCAAGTTTATTCAATAAAAAAAACAATCAATAAGGTTGTCGTTGTAATTATAGTTATTATTACTACTACTAATAGAAGTAGTAGTATTAAGTAATATAGTAAATTTATATGCTACTAACCAGGGTGCTTGGTACCTGTGTGGTTGCGCCATGGGATTGAACTGTACCACTCAGACTGTAGTGTCTAAGCCTATATAGTGTCTGGTTCTCCTGTGAAGCGGGGTTGGACTGTACAGCTCGGGTTATAAAGTTTAAGTCTGGATCGTGTATGGTTCTCCTGGGAACGGGATTAAGCCGTGTTAATTGGGCTACAAATTTTAAGCCTGGGCGGTGTCTGGCTCTCCTGTTAAACGGGATTGAGCTGTACTGTTTGGGTTGTCACATGAAAGTTATGATGGTGTCCGGTTCACCTGAAAACGAATGTGAAGTTACCCAGGCCCACAAGGGTGTATTATACATGGCATGAAACGTGTTTCAGTTTACGGAGTAAATCGATATGTTACAATTATTATGAACGGAGCTGTCAAAAAAAAACCCAGAATATATCATCCAATGTCCATAAAATTTAAAATAACTGTAAGCTTTGACAACGTATTATGATGACGTTGAGCCATATAATTGTTGTGTTAAATGACATAATTCAATTAATTGTCGTTAGCAAGCTCATATACTGATTGTTGCGACGAATCATCCTAAAATAGGTGACCATTATACACTTGAGTTATTAAGTAGTGTGATCATTACGAGTGATTTACATCAAAGATTAAAGCGATTTATTATCGCAAAACATATTGTAAAATCTAAACATTTTTTCCATTAATTATAGGTTTCGAAATCATTTACCGTTCACTTTACAGCATAATTTGTTACATGTACAAATATCATGCTGTTTGTAATTCAAAAAACTCATCAATTATGTGAATTGCCATGTATCAGCGTTTAAAGTTCCTCTCAGTTGAGTGTAAATTTTGTTTAGTAATAAAGCATTTCGTATATGACGAATCTTTTATTTTAGATAATGAATTACTAGAATCTCAATCTGGCTAGGATAATACCCATTGTGTTGGCAAAAGAAAGTAATGGCTGAGTAGTGGTCTATTAAGGAAAGCTTTTCTATAGGTGCATAAAAAGACAATGTATATAGGGCGAATCGTACATTTTTCATGATAAGTCGAATTTATCGATAATGTTATTGAACCCTGAAAAATACTGCATCCTATTGTCCACAAAAGTCTTAAGTTCTAGTAAGTTCTCGGTAAATAATATTAAATAAAGAGATATAACCATTGTATCATCATCGACGAAATAGAAAGTTTCTAAAGACAAATCCCTTTTTAGACGATACACAATCTTATTTGCAGTTACTTAGTACATACAAGTCTATAAGAAGAGATATAGATACTTTATAGGGAAAATCTAATTTCCAGTTCCATGAATATTGGTTGAAGTTAGATATTAACACTGTTAGATGCCGGCCTAGTGGTCTAGAGATTGGTTGAAAGCATGATAAGATAAGGTGTTTGACATATTGCTTTTGAACATAGTGATTAGGCTCGAATCCATAAATTACTGAAGCCTCTTCAGTGCATATGTTACTTAATTGTGGTCCCTCTTAAACAATTTTGTTCGATTATATAGATGAGTTTAAAGAAACATCCTGATGGAGGAACGTGAAAAGTGTTTACTAGATGTTCAAGAATTAAACTATTAACTAACTTTAGCGATCTTCAAGTAACTGGTTTAACGTTCAGTAAGGCGTTTTGATGGAACTCACTTTGTGTAGTCACTGTAACATACTCCACAGAAAAAAAATAAACCTTTTTATAGCATATTATTTAAAAGAAATCATTCATTAACATAGATATTTCTGGTTTAAGTCAAATAACATCACAAATTCATATAAAGTAATCGTTAATAAATTTCATGTGAACTCAAATATCAACGAATATATTGACCGATAAATTGAGGGAAATTCTCAATCAATTTCAACACAACTACAAGTTATCTACAACAATTCCATACATTTATCAGGTTTATTATTTCAATAGTTATCATGCATTATTCACTTTCAAAAGAACATAACAAAGAATAAATCAACTACAATTATAACTAACTAATAGCTATTGGATTTCACTGTGTATTCTTGATATTTTTTTATAGGATTCAGGAAATTTTTAAACAGATTGTAAGTTCTTGTCAAACTTTACATTCAAAAGATTATATGAACTAGGTCTTTCTACTATAGAAAACCCTACACGAACCAGCAAATATGTATTTTATCAACAACAACAAAAAGAGATGCTTTGTATCACTTTCTCAAACTAATGATATTTGAAGACTGATAGTGAAGTTAAATCAACAGATCTGAGTTGAGTTCTATTGTAGCTTTCATGTCAAAACAACAAGTTCTGTTATGTACTATGCATACAGATTAACAGTATTTGATAGGTTGAAAAACAATATTTCACAATTGTATTTCTCTTATCTTGCTTCACTATTACTGTCACTTCCTAAATATCTAAAATATTAATAATCAAATTATGATCGGAATTATGTAACAAACTTCATACCTATATGGTAAGTGTTGAGCCACATTAATCAAATGCACTTGCTTCTTCATATACTGTCTACAGAAGTTTGTATGATTATATAATGAAGTAATTTTTAAAAATAAAAGAAGCTGCAAAGTCTCGTAAACAGTCAGAAATTCGGGACATAGATGTAGATTTCAATAAGGTTAAAGGTCTCTAATTTTCTTAGTGACAAGAGAGGAAGATACCTAAAAACATAGTGTTTTAAGACTGTCTTCTTCCGAGAGTGCATTAATAGAATTTTTTTAAGTTAGCTGAAGATTTTCATTCTAAAATGGAGATACTTAAGTTTTGTTGGAGGTTACTGTAGCTAAATATAATTGACAGTGTTTCTATATAAACAATTGATGATAATTCTTTATAAAATGTCAAGTAATTGTTATCTGAGAATTTCGAAATTGAATCTTTTACAGGCTACTAGCAAGTCAATTATATTTGATGTTCACTGAAACAATTTATACTTGATGCTAATTCTACGAGAAGGTTTGGCTACATGAAAGTTCCCTTAGTTTTCCTATGACAGTCAACACGAAACTATAGTCCAATGTTCCTATCTAATTACTTTCAACACTTAGAATCTCCATTTATTGGGAGAATTTTTATAAGTATGTTCATACCAGAATACGTGAATGAGTCCTATTCAGTATCTAAGTAAAATAATATATTCTGTTTTGTTTTGTTTTAAATAACTTTTATATATACATTGACCTACTAATTAGTAGTAATTAGCATGGAAGTGAAATATTGTTATTCTATATTTCAACTATCAAAAGCGCGATATTATCAAAATATACTTTGGTTAAGATAAATTCAAAGGATCAATTACTTTTAAAAAAACATATGAGTAAGCATATTAATAATTACTACAGTAATCATGATTGCTACATAAAATTTGAACGGTAACAAAGTACAGTTAGGAAAGATCATAGTTTCAGCAAGAAAATTTATGAAATTTTTATTATTTATTCATGAATTTTCTAATAATGAAACAGAAAAAAAAATGAGTCAAAAGTGGGTCTAATTGACAAAGTAACACAGAAAATGGTTGCCATGGTAACCTGTCTCTGTTTAAATCTGTTATATGTAACTCTTTTAATGTAAATTTGTTTTTAGGAAACTATCCATATAATGATTGATAAAAAGGTTTGATGAACACATTTTAAAAAATAATGATCACAACTATAAACAGAGAATAATGGTTCTAATCATAAAGGATAACTCTTGAAAATGGTGTTAATTACTGAAATTATTAGTTAGTAATAAATGTCGTTTTATATACAGTAATCACTGGTAGTTTATCAATTAGTTAATGTTTAATATTAAGTAATAAAATTCATATCAGATGGGTTTTGTGGACATTATGGTAATTTCAATGGTTAAGATCGTGAGTCAGTTGAAGCTAGACCACCATGGACAACCTGGAAACACTGGACGGCCGTTCGAATCTCGCAGGGTGCGAGGTGGTGGATGCGCACTGCTAAGGAGTCCCACAATAGGACGAAACGGCCGTCCAGTGCTTCCAGGTTTTTCATGGTGATCTAGCCTCAACTGACTCATGATCTTAACCATTGAAATTAATAAAATTCAGTTAGTTAATGACTCTCAAATTTTTCAACTTGGAAATTCAATATCATGAGACCATGTGGTTTTGCTTGTCCATAGTATTAGACCACAGTATCAAACCCATAATAATTTAGATTCTTTTATCTTTGATTGAAACTTCAAAAAGAGCATCTGGTAAGATATTAAGTTATTAGAAAACCAGTGTACACATACGTTCAAAATTTTACTCAATTCAAAATGTGTACTGAAACATATGGAACTACGTAAAATGTCATGTTTCATTATATGAGAATGAGTGATCCTAGGCTTACTTAATTACTTACACTTGTTACACCTCGCAAAGAAGCATTGGCCACTCGCGAGCGTTCTCTATCAAACTGTTTTGGACAATCCTTTCCAGTTCTCTTCATTTATTCATTCTATTCATCGTTTTCATGTCTCCTTCCAATTCTCAGAGAAGTGTGTTCTTTGGTCTCCCTCCTTTCCGTTTTTCCTCAACATTCCAAGTAAGCGCTTGCTTTGTGATGAGGTTTGACGATTCACACAATGTATATGCTATACACCTCCAAAATCGTTTCCTAATTTCCTCATCAGCTGGAGTCTGCTTTTTTCTCTCCCACTGTAGTTTTTTGATGATGGTATCCGACCAACGGACATTTAATACCTTACGTAGACAACTGTTTATAAATACTTGTACGTTTTTGATGTTGGTTGTAGTAGTTCTCTAAATTTCAGCTTCGTACAATAGAACTGTTTTGACATTCGTATTTGAGATTGTGACATTGATTTTGGTTGAGAGTTGTTTTGAGTTGCATATGTTCTTCAACTGTAGGAATGCTACACTTACTTTACCAATCCTTACCTTTACGTCTATATCACTGTTCCCTAGTATTTGAAGAAAAATTTATCAAGAATGGATTTTATGTACAAGATTTAAATGAAGGTAGTTCAACTTCATCGACATCATTTGAACAATCACAACTGCAATGCGCGTAAAATGAATGGTGTTTTAATGGTACATTAAACAATCAGCTTTAATTCAAATGGTATGTAAGACAATTTGACAATATTTTGATAAGTTATTCACCAATCATGTAACTTTAAGTTTGCTAACAATCAAGAAGATCCTATTGAAGTCTAAAATAATGACGCCTATTTATATGAACTATTTTTTAGTTCAATAATGTTCTGAACTATAGAAAATCACATTAGTTTGAAGAAATGGAAATCATGTATCTTATGGATGGTGAATATTTAAAAAGAATTATGAAGACTTTTTATTAAGGTTATTGTATTTAGAAAAGAAATAATCAGTTTGAAATGAGTAAAACAGGTAATTTCGTATAACCTCACATAATTGAGATTAAAGACCTTATTATTGGATTAGGCGACTAGTTGAACTCATTAAGTGATTATATATCTATGTTAACCTATGAAAAGAGAATTAAATGGAGAAGTTGGAAGTTATTTTGGAAGAAAATGATTGTAACAGTTATGAGAAATATTGGTTACACAGGCAAGATTTCAGTATAGAATATTAATTGAAGAATGTAAGTGTTGAATAACAAATATGAAGACATGTTAAAGTAACTATCTCATGTTTAAGTAAAACAAAAGACAGTAAATATCTGATTTCCAGTTTTGAGTTGTGAAAGTTGCTGAATTTCATTGACATCATGAACTGATCTGTGTTAGCTCACCATTGAAAACCTGAATTCACAGGACAACCGTTTCCTTCTAGTATGGTGCTCCTCAGCGGTGAGTATCCACGATTACTCACTCAGAATTCTAACAAATGATCTCCGTAATTGAACGTAGATGATCAGTCTTTAGATTACTGAGCCGAGGTTCGAATGAGAAGCCGTGGAATTCAACCGTGTCAAGTGAGAGGTAGTTGCCAACTGAAGACAACAGAAGATGGCCGCACGAAACATTAGATGCCGGAAAATTAGTCTAGAGATTAAGTGCTCATACGCGAGGCCGAAAGTCCTGGGTTCGAGTCCCACGTGCGGAGTCGAAGATGCCCACGGTTGAGGAGTATCATGCGGGGACGAAATGGCTGTCCGGTGGTTCCAGATCTTTAATGGTGATCTAACATTGATCGGTTGATGATTTCAGTAAAGTGTTTGATTATTTACCATAGCATCAGATTTAAAATATGATTATATACCATCATCATTCCGATTTAATACAAGTTTTACGTCTTTCAACATTCTACATTACTGAATGTTTAATTCATTAGCAGACTATTAACATCAATTAACGATAAGTGAAGAAGATCATAACTCCACCTGTACCTCCTCTAGGGTTACTGACGGTCCCAACACCGGGTAAAGGAGAAGAGTCGGGGATCACGTCAAGATCCTCATCCTGTAGATATTAATCTTGCTAAAAAATACGCTAACCAGAATAAACGATTCAAACCACTTAAACTCTGTCTTCTGACAGGAAAGATAGTCATCAAGAAGAATTATGACGCCTCATGATGAAAGCCGAAAATCTTAGGAAATCACGAGACCGATGCCCTTTCTAACAATCACAACAACAACTAATGTAGGTACATGGAATATTCGAACAATGTGGGAGATCGCGTGATTAGTCAAATAGCGACGGAAATGAGGAAATACAACTTGACGGTTCTCGGAATCATTGAAACACATTGGATAGGGTATCAAAATATCATGAGACAACATGAACTGACTGGGGGAAACGACCGAGAATGGTGACAGACTTTCAGATTTATGTACATACAACAAAATGGTTGTAGGTGGCACAATATCCTCACACAGACATACACACAGCTACATGGGTCTCACCGGATCACACCACAGAGAACCAAACTGATCATATTTGCGTCGGTAAAAAGGTTAATGGAAGATGTGAGAACGAGGAGAGAAGCTGATATAGCTTCGGATCACCACGAAATGGTGATTGATAAGATGAAACTGAAGCTGAAGAGGCAATGGAAAGCTAAAGAAACATTGTTACAAATGTTCAATACAGTCTTCCTTCAACATACTGACAAACTCAACAACTTCAAGATAACTCTTAACAACAGGTTCCAAGCGTTGCAGGATCGACCAAAAAAGAAGAAACTGCCATGTAGTACAACTGGAAAGGGACCAAAGATGCACTAAGTTCAACGTGTCAGGATGTTCTGGGGTTCAAGAAGCATCATCATAAGGAATGGATCTCCATTGCAACCCTGTACATGATTCAAGAAAGGAAGAACGATAAGACAGCAATTAATAACAGTAGTTCAAGAACATATAAATTCAAGGCACAAGACGAATACTATGAAGCGAACAATCAAACGAAGAAGAGCTGATATGTGTGAAAGAGCTAGCAACAACAGCTGAAACAGTTGCCATACAAGGAACTATGAAACAACTTTATGACACGATGAAGAAACTGACGGGGAAATATAGTAAGCCAGAGAGACTGGTAACTCTGCCTGTAGCTCTTCTAGAGTTACTGCCGGTCCCAAGCCCGGGTAAAGGAGGAGGGTTGGGCATGGGGTTAGCGTCCACATCCCGTAGAAAACTAACTCGCTAAAAAAATGCTTACCGGAAAAAATAATTCAAACCATTTTAACTCTGCCCTGGGAGTTAGAAGGTCTTCATTTAGAAGAATTATGACGCTTCATGGTGAAAGCCGAGTTCCTTCGGAAGCCACGAGGTCGATGCCCCTTCTAACAACCAGAGCAAAAAATTTTGTAGGTACATGGAACGCTCGAACAATGTGGGAAACCGGGAAGACCAGCCAAATAGCAACGGAAATGAGGAGATACAATTTAGCAGTACTGGGAATCAGCGAAACCCACTGGACCCAAGCTGGACAGAAAAGGCTAGCTACGGGAGAGATGCTGATATACTCCGGTCACGAAGAGGAAAATGCTCCACACACTCAGGGAGTCGCTCTTATGTTGTCCAAAGTAGCACGAAATGCACTTGTAGGATGGGAATCTCACAGATCCAGAATTATCAAAGCATCATTCAAAACAAAGAAGGAGGGGATCTTAATGAATATTATCCAATGTTATGCACCCACCAATGATAGCAACGACGAAATTAAAGATCAGTTATACGAGCGGCTGCAGTCAATCATTGAGAAATGCCCAAGGAAGGACCTAACTATTCTGATGGGAGATCTAAATGCCAAGGTCGGAATAGACAACATCGGATATGAAGATATTATGGGACAACATGGACTGGGAGAGAGGAACGAAAATGGAGAAAGATTTGCAAATTTGTGTGCATTCAACAAATTAGTCATAGGAGGCACAATATTTCCACACAAGCGTATACACAAGACTACATAGATCTCACCGGACCACACTACAGAGAACCAAATAGATCATATTTGCATCAACAAAAAATTCCAAAGGACAATGGAAGATGTGAGAACCAGGAGAGGAGCTGACGTAGCTTCAGATCACCACCTAGTTGTAGCCAATTTAAAACTGAAGCTAAAAAAGAACTGGACAAGTGGACAAACAGCAATACAAAGGTTCAATACAGCCTTCCTTCGAGATACTGACAGACTCAATGAATTCAAGATAGCTCTCAACAACAGGTTCCAAGCCTTACAAGATCTACTGAAAGAAGAAGAAACTACTATGGAGGACAACTGGAAAGGCATCAAAGAAACATTAACTTCAACGTGTCAAGAGGTTCTGGGCCTAAAGAAACACCAACATAGGGAGTGGATCTCTATATAAACACTGGACAAGATCAAAGAAAGGAAGAACAAGAAGGCAGCAATAAACAATAGCCGAACACGAACAGAGAAAGTCCAAGCACAAGCTGAATACATAGAAGCAGACAAGCAAGTGAAGAGGAGCATTAGAGCCGACAGGAAGAAATACGTGGAAGAATTAGCAACGACGGCAGAAAAAGCTGCAAGGAAAGGAAATATGAAACAACTATGTGATGCAACGAAGAAACTAGCGGGGAGATATAGTAAACCAGAGAGACCGGTCAAAAACAAAGAAGGCAGCTCAATCTCTGAAATTCAACAACAGAGAAACAGATGGGTAGAATACTTCGAAGAGCTCCTGAATAGGCCGGATCCAATGAATCCACCGGATATCGAGGCAGCGCACACAAATCTTCCCATAGATGCCAATCCACCAACGACGGAAGAAATCAGAATGGCCATCAGACAAATCAAGAACGGGAAAGCAGCGGAACCCGACAACATACCAGCTGAAGCACTGAAGTCAGACATCGAAGTAACTACAAACATGCTTTACCTTCTATTCAAAAAGATTTGGGAGGAGGAACAAGTGCCGATGGACTGGAAAGAAGGACACCTCATCAAGATTCCAAAGGGAGGAGATCTGAACAAATGTGAAAACTACAGAGGCATTACACTACTGTCAATACCAGGAAAAGTCTTTAACAGAGTATTGCTGAACCAGATGAAAGACGCAGTAGACGGCCAACTTCGAGAACAACAGGCTGGATTCCGTAAGGATCGGTCGTGCACAGACCAAATTGCAACACTACGGATCATCGTCGAACAATCAGTTGAGTGATACTCATCGCTATACACCAACTTCATTGATTATGAAAAGGCGTTTGACAATGACATTATGGAAACTTCTTCGACACTACGGAGTTCCTGAGAAGGTTGTCAACATCATCCGGAACTCATACGATGGACCACAGTGCGAAGTCGTGCACGGAGAACAGCTGATGCTTCCCAAGTAAGGACCGGAGTCAGACAAGGCTGTCTATTCTCTCTCTCTTTTCCTCTTTCTTCTGGTGGTCGACTGGACTATGAAGACCTCGACATCTGAGGACAAACATGGAATACAATGGACACCTCAGAACCAATTAGACGATTTGGACTTCGCAGATGACCTAGCCCTCCTATCACGTACACGTGAACAGATTCAGATAAAGACAGCCAATGTAGCAGTAGTCTCTGCATCAGTAGGCCTCAGCATACACAAAGGGAAAACCAAGGTCCTCAAGTTCAAAGCGGAGAACAGCAATCCAACCACTCTTGATTGCGAAACTCTGGAAGATGTAGAATCCTTCACATACCTAGGAAGCATCATCGATGAACAAGGAGGTTCAGATGCAGACGTAAAGGCGAGGATCGGCAAAGCAAGGGTTGCATTCCTACAATTGAAGAACATATGGAACTCAAAACAACTTTCAACCAATATCAAAGTGAGAATCTTCAATACGAATGTCAGGGCAGTTCTACTGTATGGAGCTGAAACTTGGAGAACTACTACAACCATCAGCAAAATGGTACAAGTATTTATAAATGGTTGTCTAAACAAGAGACTCAACATCCATTGGCCGGATACCATCAGCAACAGCCTTCTGTGGAAGAGAACCAACCAGCCTCCAGCTCAATAGGAAATTAGGAAAAGACGATGCACTTGGTGGAAAGGACATACATTACGCAAATCATCAAACTGCATCACGAGGCAAGCCCTAATATGGAATCGTGAAGGGAAGCGGAAAAGAGGAAGGCCAAAGAACACATTACGTCAGATAATAGAATGAGATATGAAAAGGATGAATAACAACTGGAAGGAGCTGGAAAGGATTGTCCAGGACAGGGTTGGATGGAGAATGCTGGTGAGCGGCCTATACTCGTTCACGAGGAGTACCAGGCGTAAGTAAGTAAGTAAGTAAGAGAGACTGGTCAACGACAAAGGAGGCAAGAAAGTCACTGAGATTCAAGAACGGAAGAACAGATGGGTGGGACACTTTGAAAAACTCTCGAATACACCAGCCTCATTGAATCCATCGGAAATTTAAGCATCACACTCAGGCCTTCCTATAGACGTCTCTGCACCAACGATCGAAGAACTCAGGATGGTCATCGGACAAACCAAGAGCGGGAAGGTAGTAGTGTAGTGGACGAGAACACAAGTGGGGACAGTCGAATGTATTTGAACACAAAATCGCAGAATATCTCAGCAAAATCTGAGAGCCATACAGTAAATACTTCATTTGGAAAATGTTAATCTTCAACATCATCAGGAATTCATAGGATGGACTGAACTGCAAAGTGGTGCATGGAGGACTGCTGACATGTGCGTTCCAAGTAAGAACCGGAGTCAGAAAGGCTTCTTACTGTCACTTCCTCGTTCTCTTTCTTCTGATGGTAGACTGGATTATAAAGACCTCGATATCTAAAAGAAAGCACCATATACAATAGATAGGTTGGATGCAACTAGACTATTTGAATTTCACTGATGATTCGGCCCTTCTATACCATACACACGAAAAAAAGCATCAGCCTCTGAATCAGTATGCCTCAACATACACAAGGTAAGAGGCAAAATCCTCTAATACAACACGGAGAATGCCAACACAATCACACTCGATGGAGAAACTCCGGATCAGGTGGAATCTTTCACGTATCTGGACAGCAGCATCATCGATGAACAAAGAGGATCTGATGTAGATGCAAAGGCGAGGATTGGCAAAGCAAGTGTAGCAATCCCACAGTTGAGCAGCGTATGGAACTCAAAACAACTGTCAACCAACATCAGTGTCACAATCTTAAATACGAACGTCAAGATAGTCCTAATGTACAGAGCTGAAACTTGAAGAACTACTGCAACCATCATCAAAATGGTACATGTATTTATAAACAATTGTAAACTCAACACACTGAATGTCCATTGACCGGATATCATCAGGAAAAGCCTACTGTGGGAGAGAAAAAACCAACTTCCATCCGAAGAGGAAATTAAGAAAAGATTTTGTAAGCGGATAGGATATGCATTGCAGAAATCACTAAACTGCATCACGAGGCAAGCCCTAGCTTGAAATTCTGAAGGAAATGGAAATGTGGAAGACCAAAGAACGCACTGAGTCGAGAATCAAAAGCGGACATGAATTGGATGAATATCAATTGGAAAGAACTGGAAAGGATTGTCCAGGATAAAGTTTGATGAAGAATCCTGGTGGGCGTCCTAAGCTCCTCCACGAGAAGTGACAGGCGTAATTAAGTAAGGTATAAATTAGTGTTGATATGCCTAATGAAGGTTTATATGTTGGATTATTTATCATATCAAACGGAAATAGGTTAAATTATGTGAGTGGCTAGAGTTAGAAGTTAAAATTAGGGTTGAATTTAGGCTTAGGGCTTGAATCCCACAATGCTATAAGCTTTAGTTAAATAATGCCTTGCGCTCTATCGCTTATAAACGCATGAAAATTAGGGTTGAATTTCAGAGTTAGAAGTTAGAAAGAGAGAGTACTTTACAACTTCATAAATACGCAAGGGTACGTATCGAAGATTTCTTATGTATAATATACATCAGAAGCAAAAAATCTTTTTTAGTTTAATTAAAGAATCGTTTCATATTCACTGTGTGATTGTTGGAAATTTACTTCTTTCAATTTTAAGCATTTTAGGTATCAGAAATAGACTATTTTTATTTCGTTCATAATAAAGTATAATTTATCTTTTACTGCGCTTTCGGTTTTGCGCAGACATCCTGGAGGTCCCATCTTATTTCTGGTTGGTTCACTCATGACCAATAACGCATCAGCGCAGTTTTAGATCTTGTTAATCTGTGTTTATTAAGATGATACTCTCTGATTGGACATTAACTCCTAGACATACACATTTTGCTGAAAATCATACACCTTATTATTCCTACAGTTTTCAGTGACAGAGATTCAAAATTAATAAAGGAACGAGATGATTCTGCTTGACAATCAACAATCTATTATAAAAGGTTAAATAATATTCAAAAATAATAAAGATTTTAACAACTACAACAGTCTACCATTGTTAACCTGATGATTTCTTTCATTAAGATAACACTGAAGTGTTTTTTTCACATTACATCATTGACGGTTAACGGAAAGCTCTATAAAGCTAGATTTTGTATTCACTAGATAGACAAATTTGAGTCATCCGACATCTACTCCTTTGCGTTCAAACATTACAACCAAATATCAAAGTCAGAAATCTTACGATTGATCCGTCTGGAAATATACTTCTATCTCAGTTTGTCAATGAGGACTGTCGTCGTTGAAAAGTAAGGTTCCTTCTGTTGCCAGCTAGTGAACCTTTATTAATGCTTATCAACAAACATAGTTCCTAACCTTGTAACAATGTAATTTAGAACCGTTTAGATATGATTATAATAAATATCTCTTTCCATTACATCCAAAAAACATGTAAAATTTATGGAAATATTTAGTGCAATGTATAAATTTAAGCATGAATACATGAATGTTTGTACAACTCAGCTGTATTACATTTAACTAGTGATGTATGTTTTGCATTATCAAAATATAACAACCTTGATAATGATTTGATAAAGAATAATCGAACTAAATATTCAAAAACAATGAATCAGTATTAAAACTAATTAACTTTAGAAAATCATCGTTTTGATGATAACTAATTACTTAATAGTTTTAAGTTGAATTAATTCTGTGTTAGTTGTCCTATCCCGATGAAATGAATGTGATAAATGAAAGTGAATTCAGTGAATTTGTGATAGATTGTACGATGTTTTGAAATACGATGATTACTTACTTACTTACGCCTGTTGCCCCTCGTGGAGGAGCATAGGTTGCCAACCAGCACTCTTCATCCAACTCCGCCTGTAGCTCTTCTAGAATTATTGTCGGCCCCAAGCCCGCGTAAAGGAGGAGGTTTGTGCATAAGGTCGGCAACCTCATCCCGTAGAAAAAATCTTGCCAAAAACACGCCAACCAGAATAAACGAAATATGATGATAAATGATATCAAAATATGGTCAGATCAGTGTAAGTGATCAATAGCTTTATGTTATTGTTTGGGTTTGTCGAGCAGTCATTAATTATGAGTGAGATTTTAGTCATTTATACTTTTCACAATATAAATTTTAATGGTTTTTTTATTTCTTTCTTGACAGTTCGGTTGGTTACCATTTAGTATGTGAACTGAACTATTGATCGTAACAGTCCAACGATTAAATAAGTTTAACTTTCAAATCACTAAGCAATTACCTTTATCTAATAGATATAAATTCGATTGAGGTTAGAGAACTAAGTTGCTTAATACTTTATACCTACTACAACTCACTAGAATATTTCCGTATATGCGATATAACTCTTAATGAAGCTACCACTTTGACATGTCCTACAGGTACTGAATTAGGACTTTAGACGTTTTTGGGAAGACTGCTGACTGAAGTAAATTGCATATCTTAAATTCTAGTGCTTAATCATAATTAGGTATTTGTACTGCCCCCGACCCAAGAAACACATTATGAATTTCCTTTACAATATGAACAGATTATTACAAGCCTTTTAATCACTTTTCAGGTTTAATTAATCAATAAATGACAATTGTCAGAATACGGGTTTGTGGAAATTGTAATAAATTAATCATTGAATTCATAAGTCGATTTAAGCTAGACCACTCTGGAACACCTGGAAGCACTGGATGGCCGTTTCGTCCTAGTATGTGTCACTTCAGCAGTACACATCCAGGATCCCACACGTGGGATAAGAAAACTACCGTAAAATGAATTATCTTTACTTCCAAGGAATAGTCTATTTATGCAATTCAATGTAAATTAAATACAATTATTTTCTTGTTACTTCTTTCCATAACAAGTAGTAGTTTCATTGATATTTCTGTGAATTCCAAAGTTACTCAGTCGTTGAAATATTAATATTTTTTTTGATTTTAAAATATAAAAGACACTATAACAGAGAATTAATTAAACTTAGAAAGATCGCTTTAATACAGAAAACACATTACGAATAAAATTCACTTGATATTGTTTACTTGAATCTTCCCAATGATGTTTAGGACTGCAATTGATCAGTCTCTTATTAGTATATGTGCATACTGTGCGTACTGCCTCGATATTGATTTAATTCACAAGCTTTATAAGCAAAGATGGGTGGTGGCTAAGAGGTGGAATCCGGGACACGCGTCTCGTCCTATTTGAGATTCGTCAGCTGGATGTACCTGCATCTCAGAATTGATGTTCACTCTGTGATTTTCCTATTGGACAAGAAAGTAGCTATCAGAACTCATTAGCTAAGTGGATAATGCAATGGCGTTTGGAGCGAATAGTACTGAGTTCAAGTTCCGAAGCGAACATCAAATCTGGGATGCGGGTACATACAGCTGACAAATCCCAAATCTGACGAAACGTGCGTCCTGGATTCCACCTGATAGCCACTATTCATCTTTGCTTATAACACATTAAGGATAGTTCACAACGACAGGATTATCTAAAAAGTATATCCGTAAATTGAACAGTACTGTAAGTCTAAAACTTTTTGTGCAATGTTTTACAACTTGTTAAAAAACCTTAAAAGAAACAATGTAAATCAATTTGCCAATGACTTCAAAATATGCCAAAACATTTTAATATTATTTCGCTCAAATCAAACGTGTACATATTTGAAACACGTTTTTATTTATAAGTAAGCTGAGAGGTGAATATAAGTTTCCATGAATGAATGAATGAATGAATGAATGAATGAATGAATGAATGAATGAATGAATCAGTTTGTATTTGTATTTGTAGTAATGTTTTGAATGGACTACATGTGATATTTTGAATTGGTTGTTTATGTTAGATTGATAATAAGTCCTCCATATTCACTGAGGGGATTTAGGATAAGTTTTATACAATAAAGCCTCAGTTATTTGTTTATTTTTCGTAATTAATAAAATTATTATCATATACATTATTATGTAATGTAATGATTTATAAAGCGTTCTGTTTTGTAATTGAAGCTGTCGATTAACAAGTTCTATAGGTTAAGCGTTCGCGCGTGAGATTGATAGGTTCTGGGTTCGAATCTCGTGAGACGGGATCGTGGATGCGCATTGCTGAGGAGTCCCACAGTAGAACAAAACGGCCGTCCAGTGCACTCAGGTGTTCCATTGTGGTCTAGCTTCAATTGACTCATGATCCCAACTACTAAAAACATTACTATAATATCCACAAAACCCCCTCTGATAACACAATATATTTATTATTAACTTTTTACCCAACGCTCAATTTACTTGAAACTAAAAAGAGGTCTACGAGAAAATCTAAATCCAACTTACTACAGGTTAGTACTAAAAATAAAGATAAGTGGATAGTCTTAAGAGAGTTGATATTTTTTCAAGCCGTATATTTTCGAGTTGTTTATTATGAATCAAAACCTTCGATAAGAAATAACCGGTATAAAATGTCTTGAAGTCGTTATATCCCGACATAAAGCCACATAGCTGTTTTGGGTTGAACATAAATCAATTTTTTAATCAAGATGAATCATTTTAGATATTGTGTTTTGTTTTGTATGACAGTTGTAAATCAGTGTTACTTCAAGTTTCCTTGTAGTTCTTCTACTGTATCATGGAAGAAGAATAAAACTACTGTGTTAATCCATAAAATGTTTCTGATGAGCGTTTGTATTTGAGACATTTGAACACTAGATAGTAGAAACCCAAAATATTTACTATGTACATTTATATGTTTTGTATTTGCATCCAACTTTTGTAATGATTCAAGCTAGTCATTTAAATGGGTTTAGGATGAATGTTGGTTAAGAACTTTGAGGGTTTTATAAACATTTAAATTAGAGATAGATGAAACTCAGTTACTAATGTTTGGAAAAATCTTTGTACCTCAGATCTGAAGAAACTAAACAGGAAAATGAAGTATAAAACAAACTTCTAAAAAAGTCACAATACTTTAAAAAGATTTTACATCCCACAAGAGAACATGTACTCGTTATGTTTGATATTTCACAGTAAATTGAATATTTGAGAATTTTGAATCTAATCGAGGAAATTTATTTTCCAACATATCATAAACCGTACATATGCATCCGAAAATCACACAATATCAAAGTATGGTAATGAAGTTTATACTAACCTAGTGTGGTGTGTGCTACGTGTATCGACGGATGTAAATAGTATGTTGTTGGGGTGATCCCGAAAATTGCTTGCAAAAGACAAGCAAGCATCAGGAATCACTAAGATGCGTTTCATCCAATCAGCGTTCATTTGGAGTCTTGGCCAAAAATATCAACGAAGCGAATCGTCTCATGCAGAGGCTCTGATTGGTTGGCTGCTACACTGCTATTATGTTTAGTAGCATTTCCAGAATCTTCTAGCAACCCAAGGACATTTAAAATATTATAAAACCCTGTATTTTCTGTATTAAAATGAATCTTGGAATAAACTACTTTCATACTTTGAGTCTTCTCTCTCGTGTTCAGCTCGCTGTATAGTTCTAGTTTAGGGGTTGCAGAATAGCTTAGGAGACGAATATAGCGTTCAATCCGCAAGACTTATCATATGTAACATTAATCGAAAGTGGAATGCTTGGCAGCAGAAAGTTGAGAAGATCGAATCGAAGAGAACTAGAACAGAAAGTGATTATTATGGAAATGAAGAAACAATAAAATCAAAGATAATTGAACGGAGGATTTGCAAATGAAGTATTTAATATATGGTTCTCAGATTTTACTGAGAAATTCTGTAATTTTGTATTAAAGAACATTTAGTTGTCTCCATCTGTGTTCTTGTTCACTACATTAGTATTTCATTCTTTTTCTTTAATTGACAGAATGTCAAACTTATAATGGAGTAAGTAATGATGGATAGTAGCTAGCAGTGGAATCCAGGATGCGCACTTCATCCTATTTGGGACTCGTCATCTGGATGTACCTGCATCTCAGAGTTGATGTTCACTCTGGGACTCGAACCTAGTACCATTCGCTTCAAACACCGTTGCGTTATCCACTCAGCTACTGATTCATGATAGCCACTTGCTTGTGCAATGGAGTGAATTTAAATTCACTTGGCATTGTTTGGCTTGTATCTTCTCATTGAGGTTTAAGACTGCAATTGATCAGTCTGTTATTGGCATATGTGCATACTGTGCGTATGGAGTAGTGAAAGTTTAAAATGTTTAAATAAACAAGCTTATTATCTATGTATATTATAGATATTTGTTTGTTTTATTTCTTAGAATACATTAGTGACTAGACCAACTTCTATCATCTTATTTTACATATGACATTTCAACTGTCCTTAAAGTTTATCAACTAATTTCATACCATGTATCATTCAATAAAAAAATTATATCATATACATTAATCATTTAATGATATAATTATAAACGTTAATAATACATTTCATAAGTTTTATTTATGTACAAGTTTAAGAATATTCACAAAATGATTGAATGTTTATGTGGACCGAAATCTGACCTCATTTGAATCGTGTGAATGATCGTTATTGAAATATACATGTCGCCAATCCTCGTATATAATCATCAACTTGAATCACATTAGTGAATAATGGAATTAAATAAGTCAAATAGGAAAATAGATTTTTGAATACGCCTATTTTGTACACACGTCGATCTGAACAGACAATCAGAGGAACGAAGTGAATTGATGGCAGTGGAGAAGTCGTGTGTAACGCAGACTCAATTTAATCAAGCGTTAATTGATATTTATAGTCAGACCGAATATGAATTACAAACATGTTATGAGTAAGATAGGATATGGACACACCTACACTCATATAATAACAGTCAAGGTTGATTAGCGAATAATTGACAAAGTCAAAATGTGATTTAAGATGAATGAATAAATTGACTTGTCTGGAAGCCAGAATAAACTATATTGGCTTAACATAACAATTGACAGTACAATTTCATCTATTAAATTCGTTCAAGTTTTTACTAGAATCTATTCCTGAATATCAATGTATTCATTTTTCATTTAAAACCAAATGAAAGATGTCATCAGTTAAAATAAATAGAAAAAATATATGCTTTTGAAGCTTATAGTCTTGAAAGGATCTGTAGTTGAATGTTTCTAAAAATAACTAATAAAGTCATGTGTATTTAAATTGAGTTCAGCTCATTTGGAATGATAAGATTTATAACTTGCTAGGAAAGATTTTGAACTACATAGTTCCCAGGACACTTGTCATAAACAAGAACTCATGTGGGAACAAATAACTTACGAAATATCTTCATAAAATATAAGGACCATACATTCAATACTTCATTTGCAAATCTTCCATCAGTTTTTCATTACATCTTGTTTGATTCTTTTAATTTACAATTCTTTTCTAGTTCCCTTTCTGTTTTCTTCAATTTGATCTTCTTAATCTTCTGTTTTCAGTCATTCAACTTTTGATTGGTGTTACATACTACTTATGTTTGTCGATATAAGTAGCATGCACCGAAAAATTGTTAATTTGCTTTGCTCCATTGAATTAAGTTTTATGAAATATTTGAAACTGTTTGTGAGTTGAAACTGTTCCATACCTACTGCCTAGATTCTTATATAAACACTTCTCTTAGATAGTGTTTTTGAAGAACCTGATACACATTGATGATATACTTCTGATGAATTTCCCCATAGATTTAGAATAAAGATATACCTTCAGATTTTACTGTTGTTTAACCAGGTAAATATACACAACTATGCATTTCTATAACAACGCATAGAAATAAGATTACTGAAAAACGTCTACATTTATCAGAGTATTGTATTGCACTATAGTGTGATGTATATGTGACCATTACAAAAAAGTAAAGCATTAAAAACCAATTTAACTATCAAAGTTATTGTCTTGTAAATAAAATCTGTCAACTACTTAATAACAAGTGTATAATTTAAACGCTTACAATCATGATCATTTTAGGCAGTTTTCTTTGTTATAAAAAATAATCAATAAAATGATCATCAATGGTAAATAAAACTTAAAGGTGTTTCGTACAGAACTATTTTAATGATTAACAAGGTTAGTTTATGACCTATTTCCAAGCCAAACTATTATTTCTTCATATGTTTATGTAAATCAGATTTGAATTTAAGCGCGTCAATTAATAATGATTTACATGTTAGTTCATATTACAATATGGAATATATATATAGCGAAATATTAAAAATCTGTAATATTATAGTGAACGAGAACACAAGTGGGGACAATTGAATGTATTTGAACACAATAGTGAAATCTGAGAACCATAGAGTAAATATTTCATACGTAAAAATGTCAATCAGTCGTCTCAGACTTCATTAGTCCTTTGTTTCCACAACAATCATTCTCTGATCTTGTTCTCTTTTCTTCGATCTTCTTAACCTTCCGCCATTAGGCATTTCACTTTTGATTAATGATACATACTACTTATATATATTGACATCAGTAGCATACACCACAATATATATGTAATTCATTTGCCGATGTAAATATTTATCAGCGTCATAAAAATACACTTTACTTATTAAAAAAACGGAAAAAAAAGTCAAAGAAATAAGAAAAACAAATTGGATAATCAATCTTTTAACTTCAATGGAAGTTTGAATGTAAAATTCTCTAATGAATTTTCAATTCTCTTATCTTAAGAAAAACATGAATCAGTTAAACAGTAAAATTACTGTTGTCTTTCAAATCGAATTTAAATTTTAAAAAATGGAAATTTACTTCAGGTACATGGGAAGCATTTGAATTTCCCCACATATAGTTCACAGTTTGTCCTGTTGACCTTAATGTTGTTTGGTTCTTATTGATATTGAAGTCTACAAGACAAGCTATGAAACTTATGTGGAGAAATTCACATACTTCACTTCTACCTGAAGTTTTTGCTGATGATGTTGTTCAGAAGAACGATGAAAGCTTCACAACTAAACTATCCAGTTTAGAGAACAAAACTCTATCAGAATCATCCACCTGAGCTACAAATCTTCTCTACAATCTCAATGAAAATTTACCTTATGTGTAAAAATAATTAATATATCATGGGGTAATTTGATATGTTTAACATTTTTGTTGATCACTGAAAATCTTAATTAAGAATGAAACAATAACATTGGTTAAAGACAGATGATTATGTATTATTCTTCATATATTGCTCTATAACATGTTATTGTATAACAGAATACTTATAAGACATTTAGTAATGATGACAAATGTCATTTGATTATCTTAAATAACTAAAAGAAATAATTGAGTTATTTCATCACAAGTCGATAGGAAAAAACATCACGTTTTTGATCAACTTTGACTGTTAAAATGAATAAGGTGTTGTCTGTCTAATAAGACAAAATTCAATTATTTCAGTGTAATAGATTTTGAGAACTTTTATGCCAAGACAACAAATAAAGAAGTTGATTAGCTTTAATTTTTGAAACTGTATCCATTTTCATTTGGTATTGTTTATTCGAATATAGATACTGAAAATACATCTCTTAATTAAATCATTTTCTCCTATTAGATGTTAGCGTCTTTTTAGCGAGTTCATTGATGAACAAGGTGGGTCTGATGCAGATGTGAAAGTGCGAATCGGTAAAGCAAGAGCAGCATATTTACAACTGAAGAACATCTGGAACTCAAAGCAATTGTCAATCAACACCAAGGTCAGAATTTTCAATATAAATGTCAAGACAGTTCTACTGTATGGAGTGGAGACTTGGAGAACAATAAAAGTAATCATCAAGGAGATACAAGTGTTTATTAACAGCAGTCTGTGAATAATACTTCGAATCCATTGACCAAATACTATCAGCAACAACAACCTACTGTGGGAGAGAACAAACCAGAATCCAGTAGAGGAACAAATCAGGAAGAGGCGTTGGAAGTGGATAGGACACACAATGAAGAAAGCACCCAACTGCGTCACAAGACAAGTCCTCACATGGAATCTTCAATGCCAAGAGAGGAGAGGAAGACCAAAGAACACATAACGCCGGGAAATGGAGATAGACATGAGAAAAATGAACAAAAAATGGATGGTACTAGAAAAGAAGGCCCAGGACAGAGTGTGTTGGAGAATGCTGGTCGACGGCCTATGGTCCATTTGGAGTAACAGGCGTAAGTAAGTAAGTTTTATTAGATGTGAATGATTTTATCATATATTGGTTTATCTATGCTACACATATAATGGTAAGGCACCATTGATAAAACATATAAAACGGGAATTATTATTGATTATATTTTGACCTTCAACTTTATCCTTGATTAATTATCTATTAGTGAATATATCTTTATTTGATATTTCGTTTAAAGAATCATTTTTCTAATCTATTTTTATGTTCAGTTAGTCAATTAGTATTTTAGACTTTTAGAATCTAATGTATTGAAATTTTAAGGATAAGTCTTGTGATTAACTTATCAGTTCAGTCACCTTATCTATTCCAGAAATTTAACCAAAATAAACTGAACAATGTTATGATCTAGTTGAGTCAATTTAATTAGCACATTTAAATAATCTATGATCAATATTTAAATAAGGAATTAACTTGATCATTTTCTTCACTGACTATCAGATATTAGTGGTAATAATTTTATAATATCGGTATGGGGATTTATGGGGATGAAGTGTTGATGTTAGACATTACCATATATAGTGCCCGCAGTGTCGAGTCACGTAGACCGGTGGCCACATTGCAACATGATCGATAGCATTCGATCTGCACTAATAAGGACTAGACACACATGACATTGATCGCCACCCAGTGATCAATCAATTGTGAGACATTACCATCATTTTGAAATATTCCCATATTGTAAATTTAGAACAACATATATAAGCGAACAATACTGTTTTCGATTGGATCTTCATCAGGCTTTACTCTAATATACAGTAATATTTATATGCTCGGTTCTATCACACTTGATCGATAGAGGTCATGCAGTGGACAGAAACAAGTCATTTAAAGTCATTTATCGTATTCCCACTAGTTTCCCTTATGGTGTTCGATCTCGTCTCTTACATATAGCAGAAGCTATAGGAATTCGAACCAACAAGCCAAGTCTTTGTGTTCAGAAGAAATTTATAACACCCTCCCTTGGCCTGAATAAATGAATTTCTTTATTATTTTTCAAAGCTTCTCTTCGTTTATTATTTTTCTTCAACCCCTCCTACCATTTCATTTTATTTCCTCTCAAATATACGTTTCACGGTTCAATTATCTGAACATTCCTTATTACGTCATCTTATAATTTTATAAATGTCATCTCACTGTCTATACTTTTCTAATCATTGACCTATTTCCGATTATGTAACATGGATTTGAGCCTTTATTATCCTTATCAAAAACTAATGCACCTGTTGTCACACCATCAATTTGTACTTTTCACTTATTGTGCAATCGTTTTCATAGTTATCATTGACTCATAAACTACCTTGATTGGTTTAATAATTTCATATATGCATATAAATATTACTGTATATTAGAGTAAAGCCTGATGAAGATCTAATCGAAAACAATATTGTTCGTTTATATATGTTGTTCTAAAATTACCATCATTGTCTGCCAGCTCGGTGGCCTAGAGGTTAAGCGTTCGCTCAATAGACCGAAAGTCCCGGATTCGGGTCCCGAGGGTGGGATTGTGGATGAGCACTGCTGAGGAGTACCATACTAGGACGAATCGGCCATCCAGTGCTTCCAGGTTTTCAATTATGCTCTAGCTTAAATTAACTCGTCAATCCAACCGTGAAAATAATCATGTGCAATGACCATGTATAAAAGTCAATTGAAGGTAGAAACAGTTAGAAACATGTCAATTAGTTTGATTATTGTCTTAACTTTTATTAAATATTACTATCACAACTTTTCTTACCTTTATCACAATGTGTGAATCTTATGTATACTTTATTAAAACCTCATGAAATTTCAATCTTAAATTCATTCAAAAATAAATTAGATATCTCTGAATAATAAATTGTGACCAGTGAAGTTCAACCGCGTTTATTGTGATATAGTAATTCACTGAAGACAATCGTGGATGGTGGCGCGATTTCGTGAATTGGTTGAAGTTAGACATTAACAACGTTGAATGCCAACTCAATGGTCTAGAGGTTAAGCGTTTGCTTGAGAGACGGAAGTTCCTGGGTTCGGGTTCCGAGGGCAGGATTGTGGATGAGCACTGCTGAGAAGTTTTATTTATTTGGACACATGAATATTGGTACAAGAGAGCGCCAATATATATGCGCCACACAAAACAATGAAAATTCGAGAGGAATACAAAGAAAGAAAAAGAGAAAACACAGCTAAGGAGCGCAACAAAAAAAGAGAGAACAATAACGAAGAGACTGGTGTAAGGCAATGTGCTAGTAATCAGGGAACGCAAAGGTAAAATCGGAAGAAATCTTTCAGCTAAAGAAGTTACGATCACTTTTAAGAAGAAAGTAAAAGAAGGTTACAGCAGGATCGCCACTGGCTTCTATTCTGAGCCATATCTGATAACGTTTCTAGCCACTGTGTAGCACCATCTCTCGGACCCCAACCAGGGAGTCGTGAAGGACCAACACAAGCCAGTCCTTTGCAGCTTTCTTTCATGCCACGACACCATGTCATGCACTGACCACCTCTCCGCTTCTTCCAACCAGTCCCAGAGTCGGCAAATAATGCACGACGTGGAATTCTCTGGGACGACATTCGGAGAACATGTCCAAGCCACCGAAGTCGGTGTTTCAAGATGGTAACACCAATTGAATTATCATCTCTGTGCCCGAACACACGATGCCGAGCCTCTGCATTACTGACATGGTGTTGCCACTGAATGTCAGCAATCCTTCGGAGACAGCGATGATCGAACACAGAGAGTCGTCTAACGTCCTCAACTCGGAGAGGCCAGGTTTCACAAGCATAGAACAAAACTGCTCTCACCGACGCGTTGTAGATCCGACCTTTTACAGCCAGACTAACATCACGAAGGCGCCAAAGATGGCCCAGATTGGCATAAGCCGCTCTGGCTTTCACTATACGTGCATTGATCTCATCACTCACACCCCCACCAGCACTTATGCAGCTACCCAGATACACGAACATCTCGACTACGTCTATCTGCTCACCATCCAGGGTGAGTACAGGATTGGAATCCTGCCAGTCTTGTAGAAGTACTTTGCACTTCGACGGTGCAAAGCACATACCATACCTACGGACACTGATTGCCAACTGATTAAGTGCGAACTGCATGCCTTGGGCATTATCGCACAGTAAGACAGTATCGTCCGCATACTCAAGGTCGAGAAGTCTTTCTCCAGGCAACAGATCCACACCACCATTACTTACATTCATCAGAGCTGTTTTCAGAATGTCATCGATGGCAAAGTTGAAGAGGAATGGTGAGATTGGGCAACCCTGCCTAACCCCACTGCTCGAATGGAACAATGGAGAGAGGTGGTTGTATGCCCTCACTCTGCCTGAGGTGTTTGTATATAGGGCTTTTAGGATGTTAATAAACTTCTCAGGCACACCCTTCTTCAATAGACAATCCCAGAGAACAGTCCTGTCCAACGAATCGAAGGCAGCTCTGATGTCAAGAAACACTACGATTGTTGGCCTTTGATAAGTATGGCGATGTTCTAACATTTGGCGGAGGGTGAAGATATGATCAATACATCCTCGACCAGAACGAAACCCAGCCTGCTCCTCGCCAGTCAATCTTTCTCGGGTTTTGAACAACCTACGAAGTATGACGGAAGCCAATAGCTTGGACGCAATCGGAGGTAGACTTATCCCCGATAGTTGTTACAGGAACGACGTGAACCCTTTTTAAAGATAGGGACAACTATCGACTCATTCCATGACGTTGGTACACTCTCTAGTTCCCAAACCTTTGTAAACAACGTCGTCAATTCCTTAGTCAAAAAGTCACCACCATCTTTAAAAAGAGCCGGAGGTAAGTCATCTGGGCCAGGTGATTTGTAACGCTTCAAGAGTTGGAGTTCCTTGCGGACTTCCTCCTCGTTTGGTGGATCAGTCGTCAACGGCCATGGAGGGCAAGACAGTCTGGCCGATGTTGCCGGAGCAGCAGGCCAGTTGAACTGCCCTTCAAAAAATTCTGCTCATCGTCCAAGACGTCGATGGATGTTAGTGATTGGCATCCCATCATCCTCGCAGATTGTTTCACTCACACCAGACTTCTTGCTGCCAGTGGCTCGGATGAGTTGGAAGAGCTTCCGGTAGTTACCAGATGCAGCTGCTGCTTCCAGCTCATTAGCACGCTTCGACCACCAGGCTTCTCGGTCCTTACGCAAGCTTTGCCCAATTTCCTTACGTAACATCCTTCGTTTATGGTCAAACTCACGGTCACCCGGAGTAGACCGACGGGCTTCAATGAGTTGTAAGGAACCAGAAGAAACCCAGTGCTTAAAAGCGGGACGTTTCGCAAACCCACAACTGACTGTTCCCGCCATTTTCATGGCGTCATGCAATTGCAACCAATGCTCATCTATACTTTTCGGTGGAGTGGTAGCTAGCCTAGAGGCTAGCTCGGTTCGATACTTATTTGCAACAGAAGTTGCAACCAGCTTGCTAATATCAATACTTTGCTGGCGGTCACTTCGTTGTCCACTGAAAAGTAAGGCAAGATTGGCGCAGTCCAAGGCATGGTCAGAGTTCAGATAGGTACTCCAAAAGGAGCGGCAGTCTTTTACACAACCACGCCAGCGGTAGCTGATCGCGATGTGATCAATCTGTGTCCAGGCTTGGGATGCAGAGGGAGGACGCCAGATGGCACATCGGCGATGACTGTGCCGAAAGTTAGTGCTAGCCAGAAACAGGTTGTGGTCTGTGCACAGTTGCAGTAGACGGTCCCCGTTATCTGACCTGCGACCAACGAGTCCCTATCGGCCACCTAAACGACTCTCTTCTGTGCCTAGACGCCCGACCTGAGCATTCAAGTCTCCGGCTAGTACTACAATATCTGTCGAACGCACTTTCTGGAGAAGAACAGTTAACTGGTGGTAAAACTCATCCTTGATTGCATCCGGGCTGCAATCTGTCGGGGCATAGGCGGAGATGACGAAAAGACATCGTTTTTCACGCCGATTTCTTCTCACTTTGATGGAACTTTCTAATCTAACAGCACATAACCGACTGTTAATGGGGATCCAATCGACTAGTGCTGCCTCAGCTCTAGCGCTTAGTGCGACACCAACGCCAGCAAGACCAGACGAAGATGCCACAGGGTCCCCGGATAAGCGCACGTAAAACAAGCTTTTGAAGCGACAGATGGAGATCGAATTTGTAGTACTTCGCCAGAGTCTTCAATACGGGTCTCGGATAGACAACAAACATCAATATTAAGACTTTCCAAATACATAGCCAGCCCTATCTGTTGACCAACCTGCATAAGTGTGAGAACGTTGAAGGCAGCCAGTTTGAATGGCGCACGTGGTTTCAGAAAAACTGCTTCAGTACTCATATTCGATGGTAACATACAATTTTCAACCGGACAGTGACTCGAGAACGTTTAGATACAGTCGGATTTCCACCAAAGACGAGCCGCTGTATAAGTATAAAAGAGGGTGAATAATGTGGAAAATAATAATAATAATAATGACAATAATAGTAATAATAATAGTATTAATAATGACAATAATAGTAATGATAATTATTTGAATCGACTGATTGTTTTTCGGAGCGAGAAAAGTGGTTGCCATAGACATAGAGTTCATCGTTTGTGTGTGGGCTGTGATACTGCCCGGGTGCCCAAACCGAAGCAGGTGGTTATCTTAGGGGCCACTCCCCGAGCCTTTGACCTAAAGGTCTAACCCACAAGGCAGTGGAGCATCGTAAGGAGATGCAATCCCATGGTAGCCGGTGACCAAAGATTGGTTCATACGCCATTTGTTCCCGCAGGATACTGGAGCCCATGTGCACCATTGGTTTGTGATCCGGTTAAAGCGCCGGACATTCGCTTTTCGTCCTCTCATTTTCGTAAACAACACCCCCGCCACGAGAAGGCAATGAGTAGGACTTCCCTGGCAGAGGCTGTATACGCGCGGCCGTGTGAGAGTATTTCGAGAGGGAGAGCGGACTCACCCCACTCTCGGCCGTACCAGGGCATTCGGGGCCCCCACACTAGGACGAACCGGCCGTCTAGTGCTTCCAGATTTTCGATTGTCGTCTAACTTTAATTGACTAATGAACTCAACTATTAAACTACCACAATCTCCAGAAAACCCCATTGCGATAGTAAGTTTCTTTTCTGTTAATAAACAACTATACAATTTTGATCATGATCAACTTGTTTATAATAGAAAAACATGTGAACATTCATTAGAATCGTTTCTTAAATAATCTTTTATTATTCTAAATTCTTTTCTTTTTTTGAATATTTCAGGTAAATATTATTATGAACTGAGTAAATAATTTAGCAACATACCATTAGAAGAACCAACTTATTAAGTTTTCTGAAATCTATCAGTTTAATTAACAATACTTTGAAGTATGTACAATTGAGAAATTGTTGCACTGATTGAAATCATGAATCAATTTAAGCTAGACCACCATGGAAAACCTGGGAGCACCGAACGGCCGTTTCATCCTAGTATGGGACTCCTCAGCAGTGCGCATCCACGACCCCGCACCCCGCGAAGTTCGAACCCAGGACATGTCAGAATATAAACAATCAATATATTTGTGGTAAAGATTGATTTGTAATAATTTTATCATACAACATGATTAACCATTTGTTTAATGAACGAGAACTCAGATGAGGTCAAACAATTATGTTTTATTATGAAATCTCAGAGTTCTTTGATAAAATGTGAAAAACATATGTTCAATACATTATTTACAAATATTTCATTAACTGACTCAGACGTTACTGTTCCTTCATTGTCATAGCAATTATTCTGTTGCCGTTCTCAACCTCCTGTTGTTAGGCATTCCACTTCTGATTAGTGTTACATACTACTTATGTATGTCAACTTAAGTAGCATACACCACATATGAATTGTTGTATTTTATACCCTACTTACTAATTACTGAAATAGAAAATTCTAATTGGGCATCATGAATAAATGCTATCACGTATGAATAGTTTTGTTCTCTAAGCTAGATGGTTTGATCGTGTAGCTTTTATCGTTCTTCTGAATGATATCATCAACACAAACTCCAGGTAAAGGTGCTCAAATCTCTTCACATGTGGTTCACAGATTGTCCTGTATACTTCGATGTTGATTGGTTCTTGTTGACCTTTAAACCATCATTGTTTACTTCTTTATCTCGACATCTTCTCCACCATCTGATAGTCAACATAGAAGCACTGAATGAATTTTTCAAAGATATTATAAAACTTTTTGACACAAGTGAAATTCCTCACTGTTTAAAAGTGATTATAATATTTATAGGTAAATCTTTTAAGGACATTTTATGCTTTCAGTGTAAACAAAAATAAAATGTCAGTTAATAAAATGAATATTTTAATAAAGTTTGAACGATAGATTTTGATTTCATTAATGACTGAAGAATCTTATTGTAATTTGTTTTTTGATTTAAATATTTGGAAATGTGTTTAATAATTTAAAGTACCTAGTCTCTTTGATAACTCCACCAGTAACACTTCTAGGTTTACTGATGGTCCAGACACCAGGTAAAGGAAAAGGATTGGACATCGGACCAACATCCCCATCTTGTAGAAAACAACCTTGCTAAACCAGAATAAACAATTCAAACCATTTAAACTCTGTCCTCCGACATGAATCATCATCATTAAGAAGAATTATAACGCCTCATGGTGAAAACCTATTGTGATGATTAGAAGTATTCGAATTATTGTACGAACAAGGAATCTCAGAAATAACACGATATAGACCAAAGAGAACTAGATGAACACGAACTAACTTATTGTACTTTAAATTCAAAATCAGGTAGTCATCAAGTACAAAGGAATCATTATTTAATACAGACACTACACCTATGCTCCTCCACGAGTAGAAATAAGCATAAGTAAATATGTTTAGATATAAATATATTTAGATAGTGTTATATATGAAGATGAAGATTATCAGAACTATGTGATTTTTATTAGTGAACAATCTGATCACGAGTATACTTATTAAGAAACAATTATATAATAAAAATAGGTCAAATGTATTGAGCCAATTTATATATATATATATATATATATATATATATATATATATATACCATCTGATAAACTTCGTCTCCTTTATACACTACGCACAACTCATTATTATTTATTAGGTAGATGTGTAAAGAAATTAATAAAAACAATAATGGTATTCAAAAGACCATGAAAACGTCTAGGTTTTCAGTATAAGATCATTAAAAAATAATGAAAGAAAACTTATTATACCTAATGAACTAAATGATGTTAACTTAACTGATTAGTCACATACATTAGTTTTCTACTCTAAGTACAAATTCAATTGATTTTAATGGAATTTAATTAAATCAGCTGGTCATTAAAAGAGTAGATGGAAGAAGAGAAAAAATCCATTAGTATATACATTTCTTGTTATAAACCTAAAGAATTGCCTGTTCAAGATGAAAAAGTTCAATAGTACATGAATGTTTTAAACATTTACAATGGAAACTATCAAAATGCTCTACTTTGATTGATTTCGGTAGCAGTAGTAGTAGTAGTATTTAGTATTCCATTTCGAAAGGAGTTCAAATATGGTGTTTGATGTTCCTATGATTAGGCATCGTGATTTTATAATCTTAATAGGTGAAATCAAACTTTCCGTGTATTATTTTATTTATTAGCTTCATGATAAAATATGACAAGGAAATCGAAATGTTAAACTCATATTCCGGTATATACTACTGATGTTGATAGATATAAGTAGTATGTATCACCAGTCGAAAGTGAAATGCTTAGCTGTAGAATGTTGAGAAGATCAAAGAGAACAGAATGAGAACAGAGAAAAATTGATATGGAAATGAAGGGACAATAAAGTTTGAAATAGTCGATAAATATTTTGCAAATGAAGTATTTAATGTATGGCTCTCAGATTTTACTAAGATATTCTGTAATTTTATATCCTGATACATTTACTTGTCTCCACTTTTATTCTCGTCCATTACATCATCACTTTCTCATTTAGAGATGATTTAGCATGATGAATTATTTGAAAGATTATTGTTTATAGGGATGATGGATTGTTCAAATGACGGGGGAACTTTGTAGCTTCAAGTAGAAGTATATTGTCATTAATCACAATGAAAGCTCCACAATTAAACTGTCTAGCTCACGGAACACAACATCACCAAAATAATTGATTATTTTATACCAAATAAACACTTTATATCATGTTATCAGAAACAATCCATGTTAATGCATACATACATATCTAACTACTTTGAGTACTGATATATTTGAGAGTTTTTCATATGCTTCATATTTTTCAAAACAAAAAGGAAAAGAAAGGTCAAATTCATTATTAATTTAATCCATTAAGAGTAAACTCAATATCTTAGTAAAATCTGAGAGCCATACATTAAATACTTCATTTGCAAAATATTTATCGACTATTTCAAACTTTATTGTCCCTTCATTTCCATATCAATTTTTCTCTGTTCTCATTCTGTTCTCTTTGATCTTCTCAACATTCTACAGCTAAGCATTTCACTTTCGACTGGTGCCAATGGACTGGAAAGAAGGACACCTCATCAAGATTCCAAAGAAAGGAGATCTGAGCAAATGTGAAAACTACAGAGGCATTACACTACTGTCAATACCAGGGAAAGTCTTCAACAGGGTGTTGCTGAACCGGATGAAGGATGCAGTAGATGCCCAACTTCGAGATCAACAAGCTGGATTCCGAAAGGATCGGTCGTGCACAGACCAAATTGCAACACTACGGATCATCGTCGAACAGTCAGTTGAGTGGAACTCGTCACTATACATCAACTTCATTGATTATGAAAAGGCATTCGACAGTGTAGATAGGAGGACATTATGGAAACTTCTTCGACACTACGGAGTTCCTGAGAAGATTGTCAATATTATCCGGAACTCATACGACGGACTACAGTGCAAAGTAGTGCATGGAGGACAGCTGACTGATGCATTCCAAGTAAGGACCGGAGTCAGACAAGGCTGTTTACTCTCTCCATTCCTCTTTCTTCTGGTGGTCGACTGGATTATGAAGACCTCGACATCTGAAGGAAAACACGGAATACAATGGACAGCTCAGAACCAATTAGACGATCTGGACTTCGCAGATGACCTAGCCCTCCTATCACGTACACGTGAACAGATTCAGATAAAGACAGCCAATGTAGCAGGAGTCTCTGCATCAGTAGGCCTCAGCATACACAAAGGGAAAACCAAGGTCCTCAAATTCAAAGCGGAGAACAGCAATCCAATCACCCTTGATGGCGAAACTCTGGAAGATGTAGAATCCTTCACATATCTGGGAAGCATCGTCGATGAACAAGGAGGTTCAGATGCAGACGTAAAGGCGAGGATTGGCAAAGCAAGGGTTGCATTCCTACAATTGAAGAACATATGGAACTCAAAACAACTTTCAACCAATATCAAAGTGAGAATCTTCAATACGAACGTCAAGGCAGTTCTACTGTATGGAGCTGAAACTTGGAGAACTACAACAACCAAAATCAAGAAAGTACAAGTATTTATAAATAGCTGTCTACGCAAGATACTCAACATCCATTGGCCGGATACCATCAGCAATAGCCTTCTGTGGGAGAGAACAAACCAACTACCAGCTGAAGAAGAAATTAGGAAAAGACGATGGAAATGGATAGGACATACATTACGCAAATCGTCAAGCTGCATCACGAGGCAAGCGCTAACTTGGAATCCTGAAGGGAAGCGAAAAAGAGGAAGGCCAAAGAACACATTACGTCGGATAATAGAAGCAGATATGAAAAGGATGAATTACAACTGGAAGGAGTTGGAAAGGATTGTCCAGGACAGGGTTGGATGGAGAATGCTGGTGAGCGACCTATGCTCCTTCACGAGGAGTAACAGGTGTAAGTAAGTAAGTAAGTAAGTAATGAGTTCCTTTATTATGTGACTTTACTGACTAATAAACTAATGATTCATTTGAATGGGGTTTTATGGAGGCTGGTTTCATTTGTACCTATTATTAATTACAGATGTTTTTTTTTTTTGTATTTTAAAGTCGATCATCAAATGATCTTTTCTCAATATTTATTTATTATGTCACTATTATCACCGGAAATAAATAAATTGGTCAATGCATATGTTTTGGTAATTATGAAAAGATAACTCAGTCATTCTTTTCTATGCTAGTAATCAATGAGAAACATATAACAATTTACTATTCTTATTACAAAGATTGACTGAATTTTATCGAGCAAAAGAAGTTTTAAGCTCGTATAGTATATCCATTCTTGTGCAGAAGAATTTATAACGAATAAAAATTATGTAAATTTGTAATGAGAGCAGTAGTATTAGAGTAGAATTGACGGTTCACCAAACTACATTTAGCTTCCAATATTCGTTACTTTGTGGTATTTTTCTGGTAATCAATATGTTTATCACAAGTAAACATGTTCTATTTGAAATGGTAAGTGGAACTGCTGTTGAAATACAAAATGTCAACGCAAATGTATACTCAAAACTTAACTCATTGTTGATAATATTTCAAGATATTGAATTAATCCATCAAAGTAGTCAACAAGTACGGGTTTGTGTACTTGATCATGAGGCACAAGTTTTGAGTCAAGGCTATTAATACTACCGGGTTGCTAGCACTGAAAAATAGATAGTGAACTTCGAATCTGGGATGTAATAATTGAAAGCCTATCAATTTATCCTCAAACCATGAATCAGTATTTTAATCTTATAAGCATTCAAGCTAATCTAATCACCCAAACCAAATATAGAGATCTATTTTAATTTCAATCCATTACCTAATTAGTCGAATTCTTCTGAAATTAATACGACAACTATTTGTGAATGTTAATCGATTTGAAATCGTCCTACATTATTGACTAATATCAAGTGAAGAATATTTTGTAGAAAAAACAGGATAAACGATTGACCGCAGTCGGAAATGAAAACCGTTAAACATAGACTCACTGATCTGAAGGATTTATGATCACTGCTATGTCTAAAGGTTCTGGATTAAATTTTGTATAGGATTTTGTGATTAAGAGTCAGAATTTAAGACAAAGAAGCTTTAAAACATTCCCCAACTTTCAATCTTTCTTTGTGTGATAATAAATTATAAAAACTCTGAGAATTACCAAGGTAATAACAGTCAATAACGTCGTAATCGCTCAACAGTATAATACACTTTGTATAAAAATCCTTTGATTCAACACGTGTGTGTTACAAATAAACAAAGTTAAGGCGAAGTATGAAATGATAAATATATGAGTACAAAAATGAACTGGAATATTTTTGTCCAAAAGTACTTTAAGGATTCAAGTACAAATATGCAGTGACTAGTCATAGAATTCATGATATTCATTTCTTATTCAGTGACATTAATGGTCAAGATAATGATAAAAACACTGGATTTGTTTATCATCAGAACCATTCTAAGTGTAATGTAACATTAATCGTTTGCAGATAGAAATGCAACGAAAATAACACCAGAAGTATGTTGTAATTAGTAAGGGTTGTATTTATCCCATCGTTGATATTCAAGACAGGATTTTAATCAGTCTTCATCAGTATATGTGATTCCTTTACAGATGTTCTTGAGATAGCTATTTGGTTACAAGCTATTTGATATAGACTTATCGTGCCTAACAATAGAATGTAGGATGTACGTTTATCCCCGTTTTGGACTAGTCAGTTGGATATACCTGCATACTACTGTTGGTGTTAACATTGGGACTCAAATCTAATACCTTTTGCTTCAAACGCCAACACGCTGTACTCTAAGCTACTGAATCCAGATAGTCACAATGTGTTTTAAGGCGGTTTCATGTTCGTTAGTTACAGTTATCTAGCAATCTTATTAACTATATTCTACATATCACACAATAAACACTACGGTTTTCGTAAGAAGTCATAAAAAAATCTTTGCAATAGGATTTCATCTCATCGTATTACCATTACCCCAAACAGTTATTCGTATTTAAATCACAGAGAGACCAAACTTAAACAACTGTTGCTAACAAGGAAGCACCAAACGGCCGTTTTCTTCTATTATGCGACTCTTAAGAAGTGTGCATTCACCACCCTGTGACCGCGAATTCAACCCTAAAATCGAGATCTCATACAAGAACACCTAGGTTCCAGAAAGCTGAGCGTGAATGCTACAGTGCAGAAGTCTAGGACCAATCAATTCATAATCTTCCATTTCCTTCAGGGAGTACCGTCCTCATATACGACATAATTCAACACAACTGGTAACAGCTCCACAGTGGAATTCTGGAAATATCCTATTGATGCTATTTACTAGTGAGCACGTGGTTATTATCAGTACGGGATTGCGGAAGTAATTGAATTGCATGGAAATTACGAGAGGATCTAAGTTTCTTTAATGCCTCTTATATCAGTAATTCGCTGGCAAAATTAGGCCGACTTGACGTGCTTTTAAAATTCAGCATTACGTATATATATATATATATATATATATATATATATATATATATATCACTTACCTTTATCATAGGTAGGCGTTTGTCATGACTGGTACATAGTGATAAAACTGAATTATCTCAAGTACTCAAATTCTATATTCACTTATTTGTATGTACGTCTGTATTTATCATTAAAGTTTGAAAAAAAGCTTGAAATAAAACGATACTTTGCTCTAATCTAGTCATTATTAACATTTCAATTATGAAATTCAAAGGAAAAATACTAGTTCTTATGAAACTAAATCTCAGGTATCTATTAAAACGGTTTAGTCAAAGGTAGTATTCATAATAATAATAACAATAACAACAATAGTAGCATTTATATAAATAGCCACAACCTATCTCTGCTTATAATGCTTGTAATTTAAGGTAATACCGAGACAATCCACACAGGATGAACATATGCCAATAAGAAACCGATCAATTACAGTCCTAAACATCAATGGGAACATTCAAACATACAATACAAAATGAATAAGAATTTCTCTATAAAAATAATATAGAAGTTACATTTGAACTCTCACGGGTAATCTGTCAGCCATTCGAAACTTAAAATACTCTCTACCGAGATAAATGACTGACTAATTGAATTCATAAACACCACTAAGTTATTTATTTATTTATTTAAAACACGCAACCGAATGTGTTGGCTAACCCCTGAGACAGAATATTTTACAAGAAGGAAAATTACACTGTTATTCCAATTTCACAATCACTAATGTCATTATCTTAATTCATTTGATTTTCATTCTAAAGATTTTCTTTAGTTTGATTAATATGAATTCTAGCATCTTGAATTAAAAAACATTTTTATTCCAGTAAGTAACTACGTATTTAAAATCTAACCTTTTGTCTCTTTCTCTTAATTATTAAAAAAATTCGTTTACTTAATCTTGTTACCCCTCATTGAGGAGTATAGGCCGCCCACCAGCATACTCCATTCAACTTTGTCCTGGTCAATCCTTTCCAGTTGTTTCTAGTTACTATTCATCTTTTTTATGTCTGCTTCCAATTCTCGACACAGTATGTTCCTTGATCTTGATCTTTACCGTTTCCCTTCAGGATATCAAGTTAGTGCTTGCTTCGTGATACAGTTTAATGATTTCCTCAACGTGTGTCCTATCTAGTTCCAAAATGTTATCCTAATTTCCTCCTCAATTAGAAACTGGTTTGTTCTCCCCTACAGTAGGCTGTTGTTGATGGTATCCGGGCAGAGGATGTTGCTTACTGTTAAAACTTAAGTATTGAGTACCTAGTATTACTATATTTATAACAGTCTATTGTTATTCGTGACTCTATACGAGTAGTTTGTAAATTCGAATAGTCATAAAGCGAGAATAATGAAGTCTTTGGTATTATAAACGGTTGTATAGGTCTGTTCTGACATTTTCTGTAGTTTCTTTTTAAAAATTTGTCTTAATTAGATATATTTTCCAAATCATGTGATTTGTTTTAGTACTCTAATTATCATGTAATCACTGCAGATTATGAATGTGGTTCATATTGTCATCAGCACTGTATTTTTAATCTCCAAATGAATTTTAGTATTTCATGAAAAATAAGTGTTGATACAGATTATATATATCAGTCAGTCATCTACAACACAGAACCAGGCACATATATGCATCTGTCCAATTTCCCATATCTCATTAGCAAAACAACATCAAAATCATAGAAGCAGTTATTTTAATGGTAGTAACAAATAAAAAAATATTGCATAAAAGAATATGATACAGCAAGAAATAATTGGTTCGTAGAATGAAAGATATAAAAGAATTTTAATCTAACATTTTAAGGGAAGACTGAGAGTGTATACACCGACGTCATTGGGATCGATTCTGACCCACGTCACACACAGTCTCCAATCACTGGTTACCATAGTCATGCAGACCCGAATCAAGTAGTCTGCACCTACCAACATAACTTCAACCAGAAATTAGTGACTTCAAACACTGATGGCACGTTTTGGTTTGGCTGTCCCTAACTTTCTTCCAACTATCTCCAACACTGGTCAACATTGTGTATCGTGGTAATCAGTATTCAAGCATACATAACATATAATATATATATATATATATATATATATGGTATATACTTTTATATTAAATGACGGGTTCCATTGAAAATGATTCCTTCTATTGTAATTCCTGAATTAAAATCATAATGAATGAACGCTGATACATCCGTTGACAAATATCATACAGTGACAAGAAAGTTTAGAGAGGTATAAATTGGAATAACAGTGTAATTTTCCTTCTTGTAAAATATTCTGTCTCAGGGGTTAGCCAACACATTCGGTTGCGTGTTTTAAATAAATAAATAAATAACTTAGTGGTGTTTATGAATTCAATTAGTCAGTCATTTATCTCGGTAGAGAGTATTTTAAGTTTCGAATGGCTGACAGATTACCCGTGAGAGTTCAAATGTAACTTCTATATTATTTTTATAGAGAAATTCTTATTCATTTTGTATTGTATGTTTGAATGTTCCCATTGATGTTTAGGACTGTAATTGATCGGTTTCTTATTGGCATATGTTCATCCTGTGTGGATTGTCTCGGTATTACCTTAAATTACAAGCATTATAAGCAGAGATAGGTTGTGGCTATTTATATAAATGCTACTATTGTTGTTATTGTTATTATTATTATGAATACTACCTTTGACTAAACCGTTTTAATAGATACCTGAGATTTAGTTTCATAAGAACTAGTATTTTTCCTTTGAATTTCATAATTGAAATGTTAATAATGACTAGATTAGAGCAAAGTATCGTTTTATTTCAAGCTTTTTCAAACTTTAATGATAAATACAGACGTACATACAAATAAGTGAATATAGAATTTGAGTACTTGAGATAATTCAGTTTTATCACTATGTACCAGTCATGACAAACGCCTACCTATGATAAAGGTAAGTGATATATATATATATATATAATTGAACTGATTGAAATTTACGAGTTTACCGAATATTTGTTTTTTATATCAACAATCTCAGAAGTTATCTGTGCAATCATTATTATTACTATTATTAGTATTGTACCTAACCAAACTTGTGATGATCATGTATTTCCAAATAATTTTAATCACAATGTAGTTGATTTCTTGTTATATTATGACATACAATGATAACATTATCATTATTTTCAAGAACGTGTATAGTTTTACTGATCAGTATTTTATCCCTTAAAAAAACATTACTGATCATTTATTGATTGAAAATCGTTTCCATAAAAATATATATATGTGAAAAGCTATTCAAGCGATTCGATGTAAATATTCGTGTCGATGATGAAATTTAACTAAGATTTATTCCATGTCCTAGTTTAGCTGTTACTTCGACAGTTTAGTAATATATTATTATTGAAATCAATAGCAGTATATATATATATATACCATGGGTAATAACATGACACCCTAGCTACTCAGTATAAAGATGATGAAACATAACTGAACTTATAAGTGATCGGATGTCTGTGACGCCTATAAATCATAACGCATTATGAATTTAGATATAATATGAAGAAAACCGAGTAAAAATTTAGACAAATTATTCATAGCATTATCTATCCTACGATGTAAATAAAATAAGAGTTAAGTATTAATAATACATACTTTTTAACTTCATAATGTATAACGTCCATTAAGAACAGACTATAATCTTTAAACTACAACACTTCTAATCATATTCTAGTTATGTATTTCTACTTAATAGAAATTTATAAATATGGCACATGTGTCACAAATCTCATTAATTTTTTATAATGAGTAGATAGTTTCAAAGATCATTTCTAACTCAATATACATTATAAACATTATGCATTAAACATTAAAGAATTCATTATGCAACATATAGATGAATGAATTAAGTCAATAAACACCATTCAAATGTTAAATGAAAATCTAAACTATTGAGTGACACTATATGTGAAAATTATTATTTGAAATAATCTCAGTGATTGAAATTTAAATAATTCTAACGTTTCGTCCAGCTAACTTGTCTGGACTTCTTCAGGGTGATAATCAAAATCAAAATCATCAGAGAAATATATATAGCTTTTTAACAATCAAAACTATACTGTATTAAACCAGTCAAATTTGGATGTTGATTTTTTGTAAAATAGGATAAAATGAGTTTGTTAACTACAAATTATGTGAAAAAATCAACTACATGGAAATAATTAACAAATTGTATGTGTTAAGGACAGGTTACCAAAAGAAGAACAACAGAATATTGTGTTTGAGATCAACTGTCATGATTGTAATGCAGCCTATGTTGGAGAAACATCCAGACAATTGAATGTAAGATTGAGGGAACACAAACAATGTTTGAAAAGTGTTCCCAAATCCTCGGTTAATTTGAAGAAACTTGAGAATAAGTCTGCAATAGCGTTACATGCGTTAGAAACAGGACACAAGATTAATTTTTAAGGGACCAAAATACTTCAGAAAGGTTTTAACACCTATAAAGAAAGATTGACAGCAGAAGCGCTGTATATATGGGCGAACAAGAACAGCCTGAACCGAAAACATGGTATTCCACTGGCGACTACCTGGTAAATTTCGTTTGACAAGTAATTTGAACCCTATCTTTACTCAACCTGTTTATTTCACATGCATCCTTATTTTGACAGTTTTTTAGCACTACAATTAGGTATTTGTTTGACGTGTACATCGATGATTTATTAACAATTTTATCAACCTTGAACTTGCACTTTTATTTATTTATTCCTTCATATATCACATATCAACACAGAACATCAATAATTAATCTCACACATAAATACATACCTACACACTCACACACATACAATTTGCTGTTTCGGTTAATTATTTCTATGTAGTTGAATTCTTCACATGATTTGTAGTTAACTGACTCATTTGATCCTATTTTACAAAAAATCAACATTCAAATTTGACTGGTTTAATACAGTATAGTTTTGATTGTTAAAAAGCTATATATTTCTCTGATGACTTTGATTTTGATTATTACCGTGACGAAGTTCACACAAGTTATCTGGACGAAACGTTGGAATTGGTTAAATTTCAATCACTGAGATTATTTCAAATATAATTTTCACATATACTGACTTCTCTATACTCGGCGCCCAATTTGTGTCAAACAATTCGTTCTAATCTTGACGAATATTCGTATATATTGAGTGACACTTTTTTCAGGAAACAATTTCAGAAATTCTCCACAACCTCATACTGACAATTATCATGTGCTCACTAGTGACTAGCTTTGTGAGAGAATTCTCAAAGTTCTAGTGAGAAGCCGTAACCAGTGGAGCTAATCTATGTCAGGTAGACACAGGTATCTACCTCAGACAATTGAAGATGGTCGCCCAATCTCGTGGATTGGTTAGAGTTAGACATTAACACCGTTTGACGCCGGCTCAGTGGTTCAGAGGTTAAGAGTTCGCGCGCGAGACCGAAAGTCCTGGGTTCAAGTCCCTCGAGAGGGGTCATGGATGAGCACTGCTGAGGAATCCCATACTAGGACAAAACGGCCGTCAACTCGTTCCAGGTTTTCAATGGCGGTCTAACATCAATCGATTCATGATCTCAATCATAAAACTTAATTTAGTGAGTTATTGACCCTCTAAGAGAATGACTTACAGTAAACCACAAAACACCGTTAAAATATCATTATAACTTTTAAGCAGTTAATAAATGAATAAAGGGAAAGAAACCAAAATAACAAATAATTTTCTAAATCATATTTAGCATGAATACAAGTGTTGCAAATTTATTATTCTATAGGTAAATTAAATTAACAATTGAACAATCTGATTCTTGTAGCTAACTTTTTCATAGCCCTGTGTGAAGACTAGTAATACTACTTAGTCGTTTTGACTTAGATAAACGCAACAGGTACCAAATCTATAACTCGATGGTATGCAATTAAATATCTCAATCATTAATCCATTGTACTAACTGTATAAGTCAAACGGAAATACACTATCAAGACATCTTGTTTAAATTAATGATTGGTGCTGAAATTTAAACAATTCTTGAAGACCAATAAGTAACATTCGGATCAACTACAAGATATTTGTAGCTTCGAAAACGGTTGTACCATAGAATAGTGTGAATTTTATCATTAATTAGATCATTCACTAGGTACCTAGGTGATTGCTGATAATACACGGTTGCCCAAATCGAAGTAGGCGGAGTAGGGTTTGAACTTATGACAGACACTTTAACCACTAAACCACCATTCCAATTCAAGACACTTAGCGATAGTAGTAACTATACTAGTCAAGTTGGTTTAATAAAGAAACAGTTCTAAACGTCTGGTACACTTAAATATACTGTAAATTCTCCAAGTATTGAATTTATAACATTACTTATACAAATGTAATTGAATAGAATTTTGTTCGGTTATTTCAAATGATATAATCGATTTAGAAAGTTACTGGTGGTCAGATTAAAAAACGTTAATCTTGTTAAATCTTAGTATCAGTTTTTATTACCAATCGAATTAACTTCTACTATTGTAAGGATGAAATTTTGTAAAGTAAGCAAAACAAATGTGATAGTAACATATTTCCATTTGATGTAACTATATATATACATAAATATGGAAAATTTTGACAGTATACGAAATCCACTTGTACATCACGCAATTATGTAGAAACTGATAAAGCTTTTAAGATATATGCCTTAATATAACCAGTAAAACAGATATCATAAATTAGTTTGCCTAATATTGCTATAAATTAAAACGACTCCAATTTTCGAATTTATACATCATTTGTTTATGTACATCATTTCAAGGGGAAAAAATCAAGTTACCTCTTTTCTGGTTATGACACTTCATTATTGTTTGTAGTGTGTTAACATTCTTTATTGCACCACGTTTTCTTCTTCTTTCGATTTGTACGACACTAATAATCACATATAAATTAGGAAAGAAACATCTACTTACAACTGGAAATTTCTTTCCTGTTGTCCAATAAATATTTCTTATATTAACTTGGAAAGTTGAGGTGGATAAACAAGGAGAATAGATTCATGTCACGAAATATATGTATATACACCGTAGTTAGATAATTGAAGGCTAATATATTGTATAAAATATGATCATACTTGGTTTATAAGCATCTCAAGCTATTCACTAATCACTCAAAATGAATGTCGAAAGAATTCCAAATTACCCTCAATATGTCCGCTAAGTCATGCTGGTCCCACCAACCAATAAGGAAATTAATATCGATTCTATTGTAGACATTCAACGCCTAAGTAATATGCGATTCTTACCTTTGTAGGTTAGCATTTAAAAGAGGTTTGTTTATGTTTGTAACAATCGAATATATCATGACAAAATTCTAAATACTCTAATATTCCCCTTCCTACTACTGTGGTGCGTGCTAGTTATGTTGATATAAGTAGTATATGACGCGAGTCAGGAATGTAATGTCTGGCAGCAGATGAGAAAGATCAAGAAAGGAAGAGCGGGAATAGAAAGCAATTAGTATGGAAATGCAATAACAACGAAGTTCGAGACAATTATTGAACATTTTGCAAATTCAGTATTATCGTATGCTTTTTTTTTAACAAGTAACTGTAATTTTGTGCTAAACATGTTCGGTTGTCCTCACCTGTGTTCTCCTTCACTACACTACTAATACTATTACTATAGGACAAGGCACTGGCACAAGGATTGAATGTTTATGGTGAGAAATTAGTGTTTATATGATACGCATGCATAGCCTTCGATCTTCCATTTGCATCTTTTGGTGTGTTCTGCAATCCAAACTATCTTCGAACCTGAACTTTATGTATTCTACCTACGCATGCTTTGATGTACTGAAACTCTTCGCGGCATCTGATGGCCATGACAGCTTAGAAGCCACGTTCCACTATATATACTACTTACATGCAATCTTGGGATTAGCGTTCACTACACTACTACTGCTACTATGACTAATGTGATGAAAAATTTCCAATTTAAGGAACAAACAAAACCTATATCATAGACAAAACAAACAGAGTGCGCAATAATTACAATTTACACACCAACTTCTTTGAATACAATCGTTTAAAACAAAAAAAATCCAACGGTAAATTTTACTTTCAAAATGTTTATTTTAGTGGAAAAAGAGAGCTTAGTAAGTAATAAAGTATTACAAAACAATCAAATATTAAATAGCTACACATTCAGAGATTAGAAAACAATAAGACTCCCCAAAGTAGAAATCATCAGTTAATTCCATCTGAGAAATGTGATCAGTGATAGAGCCTATTAAAATGTATATTAAAAACTTCTAATAAACTAACAATAACATTAATATGAAGAATCATACTCCCACATAGGCTAATAAGATATACGAAAACACCTGAGTACTCGTTGAATCAATACGCTTATCACAAAAAGCACTCAGATTACAGTTTAAACGTTGTAAATGACCTACAACAAGTGATCCATATGAATTCGCCCCCAAATGACCTAGTACGGCCGAGAGTAGGGAGTCCGCTCTACCTTTCGAAATGCTCTCACACGGCCACGCGTATATAGCCTGTCATGGAAGTCCTACTCATTGCCTTTTCGTGGCAGGGGTATTGTTTACGAAATTGAGAGGACGAAAAGCGAATTTCCGGCGCTTTAACCGGGTTGGTGGACACGGAGAGTCCACCTAGGAGGGTCGGAAAACCCTGATTTCAAACCAATGGTGCACATAGGCTCCAGTGTCTTGAAGGAACAAATGGCGTATGAACCGATCGTTGGTCACCGGCTACCATGGGAATACATCTCCTTGTGAATCAGACCTTCAAGTCGAAGGCTCCGGGTGTGGTCCCCTAAGAAAACCACCTGCTTCGGTTTGGGCACCCGGGCAGTATCACAGCCCTCACACATATGAAATGAGATCTGTGTGGCGCATATGTATTTGGTGCCTCTATATGAGTTCACCAAATATTTACAACAGATCGTGAACTACTATTTAGGATTCTTTGTATACATTAATTTGTAATGATTCGATGAGTGACAAATAGGATGAAACGTACATCCTAAATTTCAGTGCTAGTTATATCTCATCTACTGATTACAATTCTATATATTGTTTGATTACTTTATTTTTCTACTGTCCATTAACATAAGTATCCTACCACCAACTATGAACTCATTTAACCTATCACCTTCCATGATCAAACGTTTACAACCACCGAATAAATTATCGACATCATAACATCAAACACGTTGAAATTGTGTAGCTGTCCTCATAAATACAACAAAATAGAATATATATCAAAATTTCTTTTATTAAAAAAAAAAAGAAGGAAAGTATTCTCCAGAAATAGTACAAAATGTAAATTACAAATATAAGTAAGCAAACGTTGTGTATCAAATAATGGAATTAATACTTGCTAGTGTTTGGATCTTGTACATGATAAGTACTTTGTTGTTTGTATTGTTTTGTTTATTTTCCATTTTAATTGTGAAAATCATAAACATACACTATGAAATACATCAAAATAAGACAAGTTATACAAAGAATAATAGCACATGTGTTATTAGATTAATTATGATTGTAACTTCAATAAGTTATATTCTTCTATTCATAACATAAAAGATAAGTAGTTAAAGGGAATCAATGAAAAGAAATTTATTATACAATAAATGGGATCACATGAAATAATAACTGATATAAGTGATCTACTATTGAAAGTAAATGTTGGTATAATTATGAACGTTCGTTTTTTTTTTTATAATTTCGCTAATAAAATCATACAATTGAAGAAGTATTTACTTTTTCGAACATCATTTTACACATTTATGATAAAACAATGGAAGTCGTAATATATATATATATATGTACTGTCTCTAAAGGTTGAATTAATATATCTTTATTGAAACATTGTATAACTATGCCATCAATATAAACAATAATAAATTAACAACATACTTACAAAATAGTCTTATACAAGGTTATCACTTCTTTATTATACACACATATACATATTATAAATGAAAATGATAATACACTTGGAAATGATTGGAAGTATCCAAATACAACATATTGAATATTTCATTCAATATTCAATGGGTTTATAAATGAAACAAGCAAGATACAACGAAACAGTCGTCAACAAAATCATCTACTTGAACCAAAAAAAAAGAAGAAAAAAACAAGAACAGAACGAGAATAAAGTAAATTGAATATAGAGAAGAACAAAAAGAAAAATCTATTTTCTAATAAATTGACCAGAATTACTTGATAATTAATAAACATTGAAAAAAGTGTTTTTCAGTACAAATAAATAAGATGGTAAGGTGAAAGGTAAGAATGTAAAAAGAGAAAAAAAACAAAAAACAAAACGTGTTTAACCACTGAGAAAAGGTCCGTGTTTGTTTTTCTCTTTTCTATCCGTTAGTTAATACTTACAACAAGAGAATAAAAATAACTATACACACGAAAGAACTGATGTATATAGCTGTTATTATAAATAGCATATATATATATATATATATATATATATATATATATATATATAATAAGTATGATTAATACAAATAGAATAGTTTATAAAATAAATACACCATTATTAATATCATTAAATAATTGTTGATCTACTAGTTGATAAACTTTTGTTTTCGGATTTAAAAAGTATACATGATCATTTGGATCAATGTTTGGATCGAAACCAAGACGACTGATTTCTGCTTTGCTAATTTTAAATGTACCTAAATAAAGAATAAAATAATAAACGAGATTTCTTTTTTTTAAAAAAAAAAAGGCGGAATGAAACCATTTTTTAACAATCATAAATTAAACTTCATTAAAAATACATTTAATCTCAAATATTCATATGAAAACACGTTCATATAAAGTTTTTACAATGTTGTTATATTATTAAACAAATTTGATAAATGTTCAATTCATGTTCCAATCAACAAGAGGTTAAAAGAAGTAAAAATTCATCCAGTCAGTCATCTACAATGTAGGACCAGGCAAATGTATGCATCGGTCAAAGTTGCCATACCGCATTATCACAACAAGATCAACAAATTCATAGAAGTAGTTAATTCAATGGTGGTAATATATAAAAGAAAGATTGCATAAAAGAATATGGTACAAGAAGAGAGAATTATTTCGTAGAAAGAAAGATATGGAGCGATTTTAATCTCTTAGTTTAAAGGAAGACAGTGTGTATACATCTATGCCATTGTGATCGATTCTGATCCATGTCACCAAAAGTCTCCAACCATAGGTTACGATAGTCACGCGGACCACAACCAAGTTATATCGAAAACTTGTGAGTAGTGGAGGCCCTGAGAATGCATCTTTTTACCGCCGATCTCACTACGATCCTAATACTATTACTATGATCATCATCATTGATATAAGTAGAAGTAGTAGTGGTTATTAATATTTTATAATTTTTATGAACATCTGTTCGTCCTTTCTATACTTTTTTATATTCGTCAAACAGTCAAGTATCATTTCATAATTTTTACACATAATACCATTCCATCTTACTCTTCCCTTCTATAAATCCGGTGTTCGTCTTGCAGTGCTAACTGAGGTGTGTCAACTTGAACCGATGCATGTATGCGCCTGATCCTACGTTGTAACTGACTAACTCTTACTCTTTCTCAGTATATAAGTTACCTGTACATTGGTACAATGTAATTAATAATATTTTGTTCAAATACAATCAAACTTCCTACTTAAGTCATTTGAAAATAACAAATTTCATTGATAACACAAGTTATTTCCAGCTGACAATAGTAAACAAATTGATAATGCATTATCATATGTAACTTCCTAATTAATAAAACAAGTAAATGATAAAATGGATATGAATGTTTGAAATACATTTTGTACTAATTATTTCCGATATATTTAACAGTATCTATTATCATCTGTTATACATTACGTTTCTGTAAATAAACAACAAACAAACATTACTTCAAATTCAATGTAGCAACAACAACAAAAAATCAATAACTTAATCAAAGGTTTGTTTATCATTTTGTTTGCCAATATCATAAAATTTTCATGGTGTGTGTGTGTGTGTGTGCATGATATATTTTTGTAAAGCTTAAACATTATAATAAACTATTCCAAGTGTTAAAAACAGTGCAATAAATATTCAAGTTTAATTCTTTCGTTCTTTGTTATCGCTTTTTTTCTCTCTAATTTTGAAAATGGAACTTAGTTGTGTTTTCCCTCTCGTTTTTCTCTTGAACAGATATCTTTTATTATCAATAAATAAAGCTTTAATAGTAAGTAATATATTGTGAATTCATAGAAAAAAAAAAGTTTTGTTTTAAAAAAATGAGAAAAAAAACAACAGGACTTTAGTACGTGAACATGAATGTGACAAAGTTTAATTATCACCTTAGTTGTTCGTTTTTTTTCAAAATTATTATTATTATTATTATTATTATTATTATTATTATTATTATTATTATTATTATTATAGTGTAATGTGGTATTGTGGTGTATGCAGATATAAGTAGTATATAACACCAGTCAGAAGTGGAATGTCTGTGAGCAGAAGATTGAAATGAAGAGAAGTGTGTAGAAAACTGAAAGCAATGGAGATAACAACAGAAATGTGGGAACAATGAAGCCTGTAAAAGACAATTCAAAGATGTATAATTTTCACATTTTTCTATACCACTGAGTGATTATGCATTAAACAGTAGATTAGTTTTCGCCACCTAAGTCCTCATTTATAATAGTATTATTATTTATAGGTGTCATTACCAAGGTTTGATTTGATAATTTCGAATAAATTGAGCATTGGGTTGATTGTTATAAATAAAATAATATATTTGTAATATCCCAATGAGTAAAAAATTGGATTTTCTGACGTTTCGTGACTTAGTGTAAGTCACTTCTTCAGAGAATAAATAACCAAATTAAAATTAATCCAAGTTTAAATAGTACAACGTTGTATATATATATTATTTTATTTATAGTATTATTATTTTATTTTATTTTAACACATAGATATTGGTACAAAGGGGCACCGTATACATGTGCGCCACACAAATCATGCGACTTGTGTGAGGGCTGTGATACCGCCTAGGTGCCCCAAACCGAAGCAGGTGATTTTCTTAGGGGGCTACTCCCCGAGCCTTCGACCTAAAGGTCTGATCCACAAGGCAGTGGAGCATCGTAAGGAAGTGCAGTCCCATAGTAGTCGGTGACCAACAATTGGTTCATACTTCATTTGTTCCTTCAGGACACTGGAGCCCATGTACACCATTGGTTTGGAATCAGGGTTTTCCAACTCTCCTAGATGGACTCTCCGTGTCCACCAACCCGATTAAAGCGCCGGAAATTCGCTTTACGTCCTCTCAATTCCGTAAACAATACCCCTGTCACAAGAAGGCAGTGAGTAGGACTTCTTTGGCAGAGGCTATGGTCATGTGAGAGCATTTCGCGAGGGTGAGCAGACTCTCGCCACTCTCGGCCGTACCAGGGCATTTGGGTGAAATAAATTCTTACGTAATTATGTCATATCAAAGTAAAAGTAATATGAATTTATAGTTCTTAATGACATTTTTATCAACAGATTAAATGAATTCAAACTGCACATAGACAGACAATATCAATATAAAACTTGGCATAGATGTGCGTTGGCCCAAACTACCAAACCAGATTACCATAACGAGATGAAAATAAGAAGAGACCGAAATAATCTAGTAATAATAACGATAAAAAGAAGGACTAAACTAAGGGAATATGGTTTTAAAAAAGAAGTATTCAGGTATGTATGAAAAATCGTGGAATTAATTAAAGATTGAAGGAAAGATGCGGAGTGAATGTATCTGTGTTATATTGCACTTTATAGTATTTCATGATGACTGATTGAAAATAATCCAGATCGCAGCTTGGATGTTTTTCTTTTTCTACTGAACTACATCAATACACTTATCAGTTGAACTACTATGACTGAATTACATATGACCAATCAACATCTAATTGGAACATATTAATTCATCGTATTACATGTGCATAAGAACATGATCACATTGACAGTAAAAAATACCATTCACATGAAATAGTAAGTTTTTAAAAAAAAACATAAACTCGAAATTCAGAGAGTAAACTAACAATTAAATTGGTGTGTATAACTCCCCGTGAAACATAGAAATATATCAGCCGGACAAATATAAACAATAAATGATTCGGCACTAGATATGTGTCAGTGTTCTTAATATCTACACTTTAGATATGCAGGATCGATGATAGCGTACTACTGCACAAAAATTACAGCAATCTATCTAATGAATGGATATGAACAAAAGTATCTCTAGTGAAAACCATTTGACATATTCAATTTATTTAATAGGATACAGTGTGGTGTATGCTACTTATAACGACAGACATAAGTAGTATGTAACAGCAATCGAAAGTGGGAACCTTGGCAGCAGAAGGTTAAGAAGATCAAGATGAAGAAAATACAAGGGGAAATAAAAAGGAATTGCCAATAGGAAGAATCATATTTATTTATTCATCATTTATTTATTTTAACATATAAATATTGGTAAAAAGGGGCACCGTATACATGTGCGCCACACAAATCATGCGACTTGTGTGAGGGCTGTGATACTGCCTGGGTGCTCAAACCGAAGCAGGTGGTTTTCTTAGGGGAACACACACGGAGCGTTCGACCTAAAGGTCTGATCCACAGGGCAGTGCAGCAACGTAAGGAGATGCGGTCCCATGATAGTCGGTGGCCAACAACAGGTTCATACTTCATTTGTTCCCTCAGGATTCTGGAGCCCATGTACACCATTGGTTTGGAATCAGGGTTTTCCAACTCTGTGTCTACTAACCCAGTTAAAGCGCCGGACATTCGCTTTTCATCCTCTCAATTCCGTAAACAACAATAATGCCGCGAGAAAGCAGTGAAGCACAAATGAAATAATCAATGTGCGGTTCTCATATTTTACCAAGGTGTTATGTAATTTTATACAAAACTAAATTTGGTTGTCCCCATCTGTTTTCTCGTTCATTACAATAGTAGGATTATATTACGGTTTTCTTTTTTACTACACTCAAATTTATAAAAGGAAGTACATAAATGAAGCATTTAAGTCCAATATTGAGTTCTAATAAGATTTTAAAATTAAGTCGGTTTATTACAATCAAGTTCAATTACGTAATAGGTTCACTTACACAGATCACATGTGTCGTGTCACAATATTATATAACGTGGATTAAAAGTGCAAAATTAACAATAAAAATCAGAACGATTTGTAAAGAATAGTTTTATTACACACTATCTATCACTTACTCTAGACTAACATCACGGCGGTGCCAAAGATGGCGCAGATTGGTACATGGCGCTCTGGCTTTCACTATATGTGAATTGATCTCATCACTCACTCTACTATCAGCTATTCAGATACACGAAATCGACTATTTCTAACTGCTTACTACCAAGAGTGAATGAAGATGCAGGGTCCTGCCAGTCTTGTGAAAGTACTTTGCACTTCGAAGGTGCAAACAACATACCATTCCTACAGATACTTATTTCCAACTGATTAACTGCGGATTGCATGGCTTGAGTATTATCGCACAGCAATACAATGTCATCCGCATATTCAAGGCCGAGTTTTTCTCCAAGCAACAGATCTACACCACTGTAACCTACGTCGATTAGAGCTGTTTTCAGAACGTCATCGATAGCAAAACTGAACAGTAGTGGTGAGATTGGGCAACACCAATGTTTGAATGGAATCATAGAGAGGGATGGTTGCATGCACTCAATCTGCCTAAGGTATTTGTATGTATGGCCTTCAAGCTGTCAATAAACTTCTCCGGTACACCCTTCTTCAATACACAGTTTCAATGAGCAGCCCTATCCAACGAATAGAAGGCGGCCCTGACCACAACAAAAGCAGAGATTGTTGGCCTGCAATAAGTATGGCGGTGTTCTAACATTTAGCGGAGAGCTTGGATTACATGACTTGAAATCAGTTGTAATGGATCATTTACATTCATTCTCCAATTCATGAATCTCGAGCTTAATAACACTAAAACCTTTTTATTCTTCGGTTTTATGCGTTCATTTTAACTCTCTTACATTGAGTGATGTTTTTATTTGTTGATTTCATTGTACTGTGTTGATGTACAGAAAGGCAACTTGAACTGCTCTAAATATACGCCGAATCTTAGATTGTTAATACTAATGATTTACATTTTCGAAACTGTTCAAACAATTCACTGAAAATCCACTAAAACACACAAACCAACATGTCCGCGACTAAGCATCTGGGGTAGCTTCTTAGTCTTTTCTTTTTTTGAGATAAACTTACCAATATTTTTCGCTTATAATTTAAATCTAAAAACTTGATTTCATAAAATACGTAGGTTTGAGATTAGTAGTGAAATTCAGAACACGCGTCTAGTTTTATTTGAGACACGCCGGATGCGTATACCTGCATCTAAATTTATGTTCACAGTGGGACTCAAGCCTGGAACATTTCGTTTCAAATGCTACTGAGTCCAGTGCTATTAGAACAGTAGCGATTTGTCTATTTCTTTGTATTACTATTAATACTATCATATCAGTATAAAGATGTAGGCTTGATCACATGTGACAGCCTACGCACATAACTCTCTAGCTTAAATGTTAGTCAGTTAAATATGCTTGAATCCTTTTAATTGCTTAGCTTTGATTTGATTGTGTATTCACTTGCTCGTGAGCATTAGCTTTTCTGCTCACATTCACTTGAGGTGCTTGTAAGTTTTTTATCTGAACTCACCATTAATAAACTGTAGTCGGTGTTTCGTGTTGCTTTTTGAATTCAGTGTTGGAATTTAACGGTTATCAGGACAATTGGTATAAGAAACCTAAAGAATTGTCTCGATAACAAGCCACTCAGGATATAGAGGATGAGATTCACACAAGTTTTAATAATGACACTAATAAACTTGGATTTGAGGAAAATAAAATAAAAACCTTCTGATATGAGCTTAGATAACATTATATGGAATACAAACCTACCTACACAAAAAAGAACGTTTAATCAGTCACATAAAAATTATAATAATGAGTAAAAAAGAAGTGAATTGAACATACCAGTCATCGTCAGATTTTGACACAACCGTATGAATAGAGGACGTGCATAAGAAGGCAAGTTCCCTGTAAACTCTTCATTTATTCGACAAAGCAAATTTTCTTCCTCTATAGAAGTAAGTTTTGATCCTTCTAATGCAATAGCAGCCATTCCAGCTTTCCCCTCTGTCCCAGGAATAGAAACACCGAATACAGTCCCAGTTAATGTTCCAATAGCTTGATCTAAAACACGTTCAACTTCTGAAGTGGATACATTTTCCCCATGCCATCTAAATGTATCACCTAACCGATCGATAAAGTACATATAACCCAATTCATCACAACACATTAAATCCCCTTAAATTAAAAGAGAATAAAAATGAGTTGAAGTATTTTCTTTATGGGTCAATTCAACCAAGGAGTAAATTTTAGTCTCAAAAATATAATTTATGAATAGTAATTTTGTATGATCTATTTTTGAAAAACAAACAAATTTGTATTTAATTTTTGTCAAACAATTTATTAATATCAGATGGGTTTTTTTGTGGAGGTTGTAGTAATTTCAATGGTTAAGATCATGAGTCGGTGCTTCCAGATTTTTCATGGTGGTCTAGCTTCAACTGACTTATGATCTTAACCATTGAAGCAATTTATTACCAAACTGTCTCTTACATATTACCATATATATTTGAGCACAGTTGTTATAAATCACATCATCGCCTGACTAACCTTTTAGTAACTCTCACAGATAACATTTTTGTCACCGGATTAATAATTAACATCGGATCATACTAGTAATTATTATTTAAATATTTATAATTCATTATCGATATGTTTCACTAACAATAACATTACTTTTAGAGCTGAAAAAGAAACAAATTATATATGGTAACTTAAAATTCAAAATAAAGCTATCTGCGATGATGAAGATTTGTAGCTCAAATGGATGATTTAGGTGAAGTTCTATTTTTTGAGCTGGATGATTTGGATGTGAATGATGTTGTTCAGAAGAACAATTAAAGCTCCACAACCAAACCATCCAGTTCAAAGAACACAACTCCATCTAAAACCTATGTACATCAAAACAGTGTATTAAAAGTATCATAATTTGAAATAGGTTTACTCCTTCCTTCGGTTACAATTAAAACTTCATAATGATTTATGTTTAATTAAAAGACATTCGACAGATTCAAAATTGATTTTAAAAAAGTGATAACAATGTTGTATGGTTTAGTAGTTAAACCGAAGGACATTCAATCTAATAGGGTAAAATGATTCTAAGATTATTCATCTACTTCCGTTTGAACAAATCAGTAACAACACAAACTGTGGTTCAGAGCTGAGTACAACATATAGTATTAGATGGAGTTACAGTGAGTTAAAGTTGATTAAGATTGTAAGTATCATTACCAAGGTTTGATTTGATAATTTCGAATAAATTGAGCATTGGGTAGATTGTTATGTTCCACTGTATTATTTAAACTTGGATTAATTTTAATTTGGATATGTATTCTCTGAAGAAGTAGCTTACACTGAGTCACGAAACGTCAGAAAATCTATTTTTTCCTACTTATTGGGATATTAAAAATATATTATTTCTCGTTGATTAAGATTATTTTAATAAAAGTACGAATGGATTAATAACGAAGTATTTATTCGAACCAGTAATTAATATAACACAACATAACATCAGGTATGTACGTAACACATTCGATACTGTGATATTACTATGATTTTAAAATCTATGCCAGTACTAATTAGCAACGTTACCAAGAATTATTCCAAGCATAAATGTGAATCTAAATGATTAAACATTCACAAGACCAAAACTGGTGTCTGAAGTAGCAGTCAGTCAGCTACAACATGGAATCAGACACATATATGCATCGGTCCAAGATGCCATACCTCATTAAAACAACAAGATCAACATCAAATTCATAAAAGCAGTTAATTCAGTGGTGGTAATATATAAAAGAAAGATTGCAATAAGGATATAGTACAAGAGGGAATTACTTCGTAGAAAGAAAGATATGGAGCAATTTTAATCTCAGAGTTCAAAGGAAAACAGAGAGTATATACACCGACGCCATTCTAATCGATTTTGAGCCATGTCACCAAGAGTCTCCAACCATTGGTTACGATAGTCATGCGGATCACAACCAAGTAGTCTGCATCTACCAACATGGCTCAAACTAGAAGTTAGTGACTTCAAGCACTGATACCACGTTTTGGCTTGGCTGCCCCTAACTTTCTTCCAACCATCCCCAACACCAATACGCATTGCGCGTCGTGGTAATCGGTGGTTGGGGATACGTAACACGTCGATGAAGCTTCACAACCTCATTAATTGATTTACCACTATGTTTGAAGTAGCATGATTAAAACGTCACAAAATAAGTTTAGTGGAAAGAAATTTTCTTTCCCAATTAGTTCCTCATCAAGGCTGTACTCTAATACATAAGTTCTACAATTAAGGATAAAATTAAATGCAAATAAATGACGGTTGATCATTTCAGCAACGAATCAGTTAGATACTCAACGGATGTAGAATTAAATCTAAAGATAAGACCACATAATCGGTTAATCAATAACAACTTGTTACGTAAGAATAAGAATTAAGTTCGTTCGAAATTAAGCAATTGAATATAAATAGCTGATGTTATTTTGTAAAATTATCAGTATGTAATTAATAAAATTGCTGCGAGAAAATAAAAATTACGCAATTAGACTATTAAGCTAGATAGATAGATCACGTAAAATAAAGTTATAAATTAAAACTGAATAGAACTGAAATCGATTAATGTCCTTAAGTATTGCACATTGAATAATATTTGATAGTAATTATATTCTATATCTTGTTCAGTAAGGTTTCAACAATAGTGAAAATACAAGTGACAAATGTGTTATTAGTCAATTATTCAATTTGTTTACGACAGTTTTTAGCAGGATTTAATCAAAACAGTATGACCATGAACAACATAGGTAGTTACATTCAGGAAATTTATAAATGTAATTCATGCATAAATAGGCTGTAATAAGTGTTCGCGCGCGAGATCATTAGGTCCTGAGTTCGAATCCCGCGGGGCGGGATCGTGGATGCGGATTGCTAAGGAGCCCCACAGTAGGACGAAACGGCCATCCAGTGTTTTCAGGTTTTCCATGGTGGTCTAGCTTCAATTGACTCATGATCTCAACAATTGAAACTATTATTACAATTAAGATTTAACCAAAATAGCACAATGATTAAGAAATTATTAACAGTTTGTTTCTACCTCTTCTCTTATTCTTTGATTGACCTAATAACCTATATTATCACTTGTATTCTAAGATTATACAAACAAAATGCATTGAGTTATGTTTGTCCATACGACACTGCTTATTGAAATATAAGAGTTTTCTCAAAAAGACTTACCTCTTACACTGATTGATCACTGAGTATTGATCAATGTTATGTTTATCTGACCTTTATTACTGATCGAATTTTATTGATCAAGCTACAATGTATCCACTAATCTACATGACTGGCTATCATGTGCACTATTTTTATAGGTTAGGTGATTAGAAGTAACAGGTAGAAAACCGTGAACCTAGGTATCGTGTTAATTGGCATTCGTCCGCACATTAGCGCTCATAAAAGAAGTGTACCTGTTACACATCCCTATACTCAAAAACATTGTTAACAAAACGTTCAAAGAGTAATTGTATTGAAACAAGTAGCATTTCAAAATAAGCTCACAAAATAGCAATGATATATATTTAATAACTTCTTACCAGAAGCAAACCATAAATCACCCTTACGTAAAACATTTCGAATAATTTTCTTTTCGGAAGCTTCCGAATTAACATAACCATCAAACATTCGAAAAGGATCATTTGAACCAATACGTGCTACCAAATGACCAGGTTCATTTGGTTCACACAGTATGCATAATCCAGTTATGGGATCTCTAATAGGTTCTTTAGTGTCTACATCAATTTTAATGATATAGCATGGATAAAAACCATCAATGATTTTTGAAACATAACCAACTGCACCAAACTGGAAGGAAAGTAAGCAAAGAAAGCAAAACAACATCGATAAATTCATAAAATAGAGAATTATAATAACTGTTAGTAATTTCAAAGATCTTCTACAGTAACATGGGAATGAGGTGATAAAATTTACAAAAAAAATCAACTTTGGGTTATAATAATTCTTTTCGATTAGTAGATCAAAGTAGACAAATAATGCCATCTTGTAACTCTTGTACTCAAGTAGAATTTTAAAAATTTCATATTATGCCTAATCAGAAATTTAATCACGTCAATGAAATCAACGACATGATCGACTAATCAATGTACCATTTTATGATAGTATACGCTAAAGATTGATAAACATCCCAATAAACATTAAAAAGTACAATTAAATAAATCCATATTTTCAGAATAGTGGTTTGTGGGAATTGTGGGAATTTTAACAGTGAACTTAATGAGTCGATTTAACTAGACCACCACTGAATACCTGGAAGCACTTGACGGCCGTTTCATCCAAGTATGAAACTCTTCAGCAGTGAGCATCCACGATCCCGCATGTGGGATCATATTTAGGATGAAACGGCTGTCAGGTGCTTCCAGATTTTCAATGATAGTCTAGCTCAGATCGACTCATGAATTCAACTGTTAAAATTCATAGTTGTTTATTTATTTAAATACATGCCCAATGGTACAAAGGACTATATTAAAATATATATGCGCCACACAAATAATTGAATTTTTGAGTGAGTCATGATACTGCTCGTGTGCCCAAGCCGAAGCAGGTAGCTTTCTGAGAAGGCCACTACCCAAGCCTTTGACCCAGAGGTCTAATCCACGAGGTAGTGTGACAATGTTAGGAGATGCAGTCCCATGATAGCCGGTGAGCAACAGTGGGATCAGATGACATTTGTCACCTCAGGATCCTAGAGTACATAAGCAATGCTGCTTTGGAATTAGGGTTTTCCAACGCCCCTAGGTGGGTCCTCCGTACCCACTAACTTGGTTTATACACCGAACATTTCCCTTAGTCCTCTCAATTTTGTAAACAAAAACTGCGCTGCAAGAAGGCAGTGAGTAAGAATTCCCTGACAGTGGCTCTATGCGGATGGCCATACGAGAACATTTCGAGAGGGAGAGCGGACTCTATCAACTCTCAGCCGTACCAGGGCATTTAAGAAGCATATTCGGCCAAGAATGTGATAATATACAATAATACCAATGTAAGTTTTCATATGCTTTGATTTAAATAGGTTAATTAGGTGTATGAACAAGTAAAAGCTTATCATAAATCAACAGATTATTAAACTATACAAAGTATTTTAGTTAGAAATTGGATAAGCTACGTTGCTGAAAAATTAGGCTTGTGGATAAGTGCTTACAATACTCGACCCTCAGACAGTAGATTACAGATCAGAACAATTTTTCGGCTAATTAAGAATTTAGCAAGCTGAATAAAATTGCTAAATCTCATGCAAAAAATGTGGCTCAAAATCAGTCAGCCATACGCAGCGTAAAACCTGATACATATGTGCATCAATTCAGATTATTAGGCCACACCATCATAAGAAGATGGAACTATCAAGATGAATACCAAAGTAGTAGAAGTGATAGTACTATTAATAGTAAAAAAATTCGGTGCAGAGGATATGAATTGAGAAGGCTAAATAAATTCACATAATAAAAGGTATGAAATGATTTTGAAAGTTAGGATCTATGAGAATATAAAGAGTGAATACGATTGGTTTTGACCCTTATCATTCATTTTCAACTAATGGTCACGACAATCATGTGAAACCCAACCAGATAGCCTGTACCTACCAAGAATTATCACATCAACGGTCAGCAACTTCATGTAAAGGTCCTAAATTTTGGTTTCAGTACTCCTAGTTTTATTCTCAACTATACACTAACCTTTACTCAGTAAGTTACATTTAAAAACGTAGAAACTGGTTTTGATAACAATAAAAAGGTAGAAACTGATCTTAATTAAAAATGAAGTAAACCTTTGGCTTACTCTTTTGAATAAATGTAATTTACATTTAATATTTACTCAATAAAATTAAAACTCGGCGAAATATTGTTTGTCAAACGTGTGTACCTCTGACTATCTAAAACTATTCATACAATTTAAAAAAACTTTGAAATAACCAAAAGAGCGGGTAGACACAATTTACATTAAAAAATATCACAAATACAAATAAAAAGTAATTTATATTGATGGGTACTCCCTCACTTTATTATCCATGTTAGCAATATTAGTATTTGACTCTGTAGCACCATAAAATTCCCCAATCTGTTTAACATTGAAACGTTCTTGAAATGCTTTCCATATTTGTGGTCGTAGACCATTACCGAATGCAATTCGTACATGATGTTGTTTATCTGTTGGTCTTACAGGTTGACATAAAAGATAACGACATATCTCTCCAATGTATTGAGCAACCTGAAATGGGAAAAAAAGAAATTTGATTTAAAGAGAAAAAAACAATAATTCCAATTTAATTGTAGTTGTTATGAAAATTATTTTAAAAACGATTGGTCAGAAAGTACAGACAAGTGTAAAATGTGTTGTGACGGATAGTGTCTGAAATCTGATACTGATACACTGTGTAGTACGCGCTGATCCCTTCCACCCGAATGACTACTTAAGTGAGAAAGTGTACTGGGCTATCAAATAAAATGCACAAATACTAATTCATATATATACCACTCAATTCTTAGGGAATTGACCCATTTCTTAGCCAATGAAATGTATTTATCCTTTAGGTTATCCCTGATTGTCAATGACTGACCTTCTATTACTTCTGGTCGTCTCTCCATATCAAAATAGCTTTTACATAAATGAACTTGATCCGTTATATGGAAGTTTGTAGATATGATTTAACATTCTTGTTTATATTATAATAATTGAGAAATAAGCAAATAACTATCCAATGCTTCTTGACTTTTAACAGTTGTCTAAATAAAGTTAGCAGTCTGTGATATAAACTTTAAAGAAAAAAAAGAATTCGGCATAAATAACATGAAATCATCATTGAAAGTTGAATATATAAAGGTTAGGAAATGAAATACAATGAATTGATCGATATAAACAAATCAATGGGAATAAGACAATTTCATTCCATAGTTACATAAGCTAATCTACAAAGTTCAAACTTTTACAAACTAATTTTACATAAATAACGGGAAATGAAGTGCAATAAAATTGATTTTTAGAGATAATTTACTGATTAATTAATTGATTAATTGGGGAAAAAAGTAAAGTTCATTGATATATCTTTATTACTTTTAATAACGATGTGACTAATCGAAAGGAAAAACAAAAGGAATATAGTGACTCCGTCATTATATATCTTATTATTATTAATATTAAAACAAGGTAATTATATTGTGGTGTGTACTACTGATGTTGACAGATATAAGTAGTAAGTATCACTAATCAGAAATGGAATACCTGGAGGTAAAAGATTGAGAAAATCGAAGAGAAAAGAACGAGAACAGAGATTGATTAGTATGGAAATGAAGGGGCAACAAAGTCTGAGACAATTGATGAATATTTTGCAAATGAAGTATTCAATGTATGGATCTCATAATTTACCAAGATCTTCTGTAATGTTGTATTAGAGTACATTTGGTTGTCCCCATTGGTGTTCTCTTTCATCACAATATTAGTTGTCAGTAATATGAATAGTAATAATAATTATTACTATAGTAATGATAACAATAATTAGTAAAAGTCAATTTTATTAATTTATATTAAGAATTGGTGTACAAACTAAACAAAATTACATTATAAACGAATAATCCATTACTATAATGTACTTTTTATTTAAAAAACAGGGATCCATTTACAGAATAAAGAATAAAAAATGCATTTATTGAAAAACCGATATAAAAGCATTCATAGGCTATTAGTACATATTCAGTAGTTGATTCAATGTGTATAACAAGACGGTTTGAATATTGTATTAGTTGTAAATATAGATAAATCGAATTACAATGAACCACCACCGAGTAAGCAACCCCTAGGTTAAGAATAGAGTCCAAGGTAAATATAACAAATAGATTGATGAGGTATTAAATCTTCATCAACTGAAGTGGCTGAGACATGTGTTACCTATACCTAATCACCACATAACTCAACGATTGATGTTTTGTAGTGTAGGAGTAGACTGGAAAAAAAAGGGGCAGCCAAACCAAAACATGGCATTAGTCCATAAAGTCACTGGCAATCGGACTAAGCCGTGTTAATAGGCGTAGACTGCCTAGTTGGAATTTGTATGATTATCGTAACCAATGTTTAGAGACTTTGAATGACACGGATCAAAATCATTTGTGATGGCGTAGATGTATGTATTCTTTGTTCTACCCTCGAAATCTGAGCTTCTGAATTCTTCATAAAATTTCTTGTTTTTATTTCAATAATTTATATATTCTTGAACTGTATTTTCGATGCCTAATCTTTTTAATCCCTATTCATACTGTCACTACCTCTACTATACTGGGGTTTAGGCTGACAATTTCATCTCTGTGCTAATGGGGTATGTCAACTTGAACAGATGCGAATAAGTACTAGGTTCAACACTGTGATCGACTGACATTGAATGGTGATGAATGATCTCATATAATACAACTTATTAGTCTGATTGTCACTTTCTCCATAAACAAAAGTTGTAAAATTAATTTAAGGGGTTTATGAAGATAGTTGAACACGAAATGGTGAACTTTAACCGTACAGTTGTTTACCAATGGCACTGGAAGATGATTGAGTTATATTGACAATTAATTATGATTAAGTGTAAATTATTCGATGTCAACTCAGTGGTCTAAAAGTTCAGTGCTCAAGGTAAAAGACGAAAACATTAGCTTAAATCAACAGTACAATCGTTGATATACACCTCTGAGAAAGCAATTGTTTAATACATCCTAGTTTTTAATGACTGTTTAACTAAGGTTAGTATCAGATATCAACTAAAAACGTTGTAGAAGCTAAACAGATAAATCCGCCTTCTTATGATCAGTTTAATACTTCCATCTAAGAATGATAGGATGTACAGTAAAACAAAAACAATAAGAAAGTTAATTTATAGAAGAAATGAACATTATGAAAGGTTACACTAATATATAGCATATTCTTGTCATAATTACGTCAAAATTTGACCCATTGTTCATATACATACATGAACAAATGCTGTTATGATTCATTATTAATACAAACAGATACATCAAACGCCAGTGCATTTCAAAAACATGTAGTTGCATTTGTAAAGCAAAGGAAATTAAATGATACAAATACTACTACTACTACTACTACTACTACTACTACTACTACTACTACTACTACTACTACTAATAATAATAATAATAATAATAATAATAATAATAATAATAATAATAATAAACGCTATTCCAATGCTATAAAACAAAGCAAAACAGTTGTTTAGAGTATCATCAACGATAGCGCACTTTTTATGACAGTTTCATTGATTTGCAAACTGTTCAATAAGATTATTTACCAGGTTAATGATGGAATAATTAAAAGAAGTAATTTTTAAAAATATAAAAGAACTAGTCAATTCATTAAGTGTATTTAAACTAAAGAGAAATTAAAACCATAACATTTCTAGGAAACATTGAACTGAAATAGTATGGCTAATATGTTTATCGTACAATAAAATAAGTGATAATGAAATTTCCCATTCAGATATTTAATAAAAGGATAAACCTATTAAAGTAATACCAATCACTAAAGCCATAATATTGTTATTTATTTATTTATTTATTTATTTATTCATATCTTAGGATAATTATCATTTTGTTTAATTGTTTTGTTAACTATTCATAATTATTTTCATAAACAGGTGAAATTGTAATGCAGTTTAATATATTACTACATGGTTGATATATTTTACGATCATTAATATTACTATTATTATTATTGCTATTACTAAATATAACTATATTACAATATTTGAAATCATGAGTCAATTGAAGCTAGACCACCATGGAAAACCTGGAAGCACTGGACGACCGTTTCGTTCAGCAGTGCGCATACACGACCCCGCCCCCGCGAGATTTGAACCCAGAATCTATTAGTCTCGCGCGTGAGCGCTTAACTATATTAGTGTATAGACTTAATGAAAGACTAGTTGAAAAGAAATATTTCTTTGTCCTATTCGTCTGTTTTAATAAATGATGAACCAAGGTGAAAAATTAAGGTTACAAAGTAGTAATTACTTTTGCTTATTATAATACACATAAACGAGAATTAGATAAAAGCAATAAATAAACAAACCAGTAACACAAAAAAGATATAAATATTACAAGAAAATAAGTATTAAATGTAAAAATCAGTACTTAATACTAGTAATAATAATTACAGAATTCACGTCAGTTTAAAGGCATGATCAATTTGACATAAATAGTAGCATACTATCGCCTCTAGTTGGGGTACGAACCCACTGTGACCAGCAGTGCATGTTAATGGTTGCCGAGACCTAATCATTACATGACCGACAACTACCGGTACTCCAGTTAATCCCAGGATAATTGAAATCCCCAGTGATAACCTTAGCATTAAAGTTTAGAGCAGATGCATGTATGAATGCATTGATAATAAGATCATTCCCATTAATCGAACTATCAGGGCTCTGTATATATATCCAAGGAGTAGACTATGACTCACGGTGTTGACTGACATCCAGACTGATTCTGGTAAACTATTCAGGACACTATCTTCAACTTTATTAGTTGTTAGAGTATCAAAAGCATATATAATACAACCACCTCCTCTCTTAATTTCTGTCACAGAGATAGAGTCTATAGTTCTGGATATTTAATTCTGAATCAGATACTGCTTGAGAGCACCATGTTTCAGTGATAAATATGAAATAAGGCTTGACTAGGAAGGCTAATGTTCTCAAGGCTGAAATTTTATTCAGAGGTGAACGTGAATTGATAAGTAATAAGTTGAAAAAGGAAGTATGGAATGCAAAAAAACCGAGAGCTTCCCTATTGATGTTGTGTATTTTGAATTTGCATAGACTGTGGTTTATTTTGTTTGACTGATCATATGGGCTATCGCTTGAACAAACTGTAGTGCTAGTGGGAACAGGAACTTGTGAAGGCCGAGAAAATCGTTATTTTGATAAAGTGGATTAATTTGTTGAACCTGACTAGGCGGACAGTTAAGACAAGCACCTGCTAGTTGGGGTTGAGTTGATGATGAGTAACCTAGTAATCCATCTTGCCCAATGGAAAAGTGTTGAGAAAAGCTACGTCTTACAGGTTTATTATTTTAAACGTCTAAGACTTATGTACTAAGCTGTGTTTATATAGTGATACTGTAGTGAACAAGAACAAGAGTGGGGACAATCGAATGTATTTGACACGGAATTACAGAGCATCTAACTAAAATCTAAGAACCATATAGCAAAAATTTAATTTGCAAAATATCAATCCAAGTCTCAAAATTGACTTTCTTTCGCAAATATCAGTCCATTGTCTCAGATTTTATTGGTCATGCATTTCCATACCAATTACGTTCCGTTCCCGTTCTTTCCTCATTGACCTTCTTCCATACCTGACCACCGTTATACACTACTTCTGTAACCCACACCACAATACTACCGGAGCGCATTAATTGAAGTAGGGAGAGATTAGTGTAAACTCTTCACTCACTGATTGAAAGCCAATAACTTGAACACCTAAGCCGTTTCAATCAATACCCTTTCAGTTCACCAATGGTTATCTTAAGAATTTCGGTACGTTTGAAGTTTGCGTTACGATAACACAGTATCTAATATATATTGTTTGAATATCGTTGAATCCTAGTTTATAACTCATAAATAGCTTTAGAATTTATACTTAAAGCGATATGGGTCGGCTGTTAAAAAAACGATCCCGGAAAAGCCCTAATTCTTCAGATAACAACAATTCTGTTATTACCTATTCCCCATGCTCTGCTACTCCTTTTGAATCTGATAATGTTGGGAGTGGTCTTACATCACACCTGCTGCTGGATGACTCTGTCTCTAATTTAATAACGAATTCCACCTCAAGATCAAAAAGTATCGATAATATCAAGAGCAACTAAACGACATGCGTTCTAAAGTTGAGTCACTTGCTAGCTCTTTGTCAAAGCATGATGATCTGAAACAAGAAATAAAGACACTATCACCCGTTAAACTGCTTTTGTCAAAAGATATCGTATTTGCTTATCGGCTTCTAATGGTAAACTGGATAATATCGGACTAGTGTCGTCATTAGATGTACATTGGTTATCAGAAGTCACTACAGGCATAATAGGCAAATTACCACTCTTCGTTGGTAAATCAGATTACTGGAGAACATGAGATAGGGTAGATGCTCTGTAATTCCGTGTCAAATACATTCGATTGTCCCCACTTTTGTTCTTGTTCACTACAGTATCACTATTTAAATACAGCGTAGTATAAAAGTCTCTGCTTGGCACATGAATCATAATCAATGAGTGTACACGAACAATTACAAACTTTCTAACTAATAGATGAAGAGGAACTATGACATAATTATTAGTTGCATTTTAATGAAAGCGAAACATACTAGAGCTAAGTTTCGTAGACATTAAGTCTAACAATTTTATTTATTAACAAAAGCATCAGTTCAAAATCATTCAGCTTAATGTGTAACAAACAATTTGATCTTACAAAGACTTATAAAAATAGACTGAGAAAACACAAATTTAACTGTCACGAAATAGATGATAATATTAAAATCAGTAGCAATTCTAATTTAAAGTGAATGAATATATAACCTGGTCATATGAACTGCTTATCGTATAACTGTTAATTTCAATATCTTAATTAATCAAACTGCATCAGAAGGTAAGCTTTAACTTGGAATCCTGAAGGCAAAAAAAAGGAAGACCAAAAAACAAATTGTGCAGGGCATTCAAAGCAAACATTGAAAGAACGAATAGCACTTAGAAACAACTGGAAAGGAGAGTTCACGAGAGGTAAGAGGAGTACATAAGTAATAAGTAATTAAGATTAGTATAATTCCAATAATTACACTTTAAGAATCACTATATCAAATAGCAAGAAATTCACTGAAAGTTTGAAGTATTCTCAACTGTTCAGAGAATGTCATTTACCAGATTACAACATTGTATGAGTATTAACGAAATTATAAACAATTTGAGTAAATATTAATTTTTATATAACGTTTAGAATGTTCAAATCAAACTAACGTTATCATATTAAACAACTGATTTCAACAAAAATTAAAAATAACGGTATAAGTAAAAGTGAAATGAACAAAGGTACAATTCAAATAAATAGAAAATTTGATTATTGAAAAGGTGAAAAAGATCTATAACTCAACTAGAGGAGGTCAGAAAACTAAACTCCATCAAAAATTACACTTAGAAACTAACATTTAAAAAAATTGATTGTCGTATCTGTAAAAACTTGTTTAATTTATACAACAATATCACAACATTTACAAATGTATTTCCGATAATGCAATGAGAAGATGAAGTTTATTAGAATTATGTGATGATATATTAGCGCAATACATTTCGAACAATCTGAACACACATAAGATCACAGGATAGACAGACATTATCCTCCGTTGCGAAACTTTTGATAAAGAATGGTCACAAGCTTGACATCAATTCAGCATTTGTAGTGTTATACAAAATCCTTCAAGGATGTACACTAAGGTTTATTGAAGCCTTGGTTATTTGGTAATTGAAACCTCCATTATGCATTCAAAAACAATTTATCCTTACACTTAACCTAACCTGGTAAAACTGATTTTGAAAAGAGCAAGAACAAACATTCTAGCAGAATAGCATGAATTCATTTTTAGTTCGTTGATTATCGTCAGCTACTTACAACCTGTGATATTTATAATCATGATTACATAATGGGTTTAAATTACTTACATGAAAGAGTTTGATTGGAAGTTAATGTTGAAGACATATTCGTATAGTATAGCAAGGGTGTAAATAAATTTAATAGACTGAATATTGTAAACATATACCTTCTGTAAAAGAACATTATGACAAAAGTTCGAACGGCTAGAAACAAGTAAACATTGATAGGAATAAAATGAGTAGAGTTCAGTTGATAAAATAAGATTATTAATTTGGAAGATAGTTAAAATAAAACTCAATGATGTGATAAGTGCAAGAAAGAGTTTAAAGAAAAAGAAAAAAACTATTAAGATACAGCGAAGGAATATTAGTCGCCAAGGCAAGGAAAGATTAATAACCATCTCCTTTTGAACACATAAATCAGGATTTTGGCGTCTGATAGCAACTGCTTCAGCAAACTTCAGAAGACTGGGGTTTGACTGCTTACTAATCACCTTGAATGGTTGTAAGGTATCGACATGATGTCCTGTATCAAGGAGATGTTTGGTGATTGCACTATTTAGAATCTTTCTTTCTCTTGTTCTGAGGCTTTTTGGAACATGTTCAAAAAATCTGAGATAAGCCCTTCTTTCTGTTCGGCCAATGTAACTGCTTTGGCAGGTACACGTAAATTTATAAATACAGTTGGCGGTAACATGAAAGGGATGCTTGTCGACCTTTGATTGAGTTATTGAACATGTTGTTTTATACAGAACTAAAAGTTTGGCTTCCGGATAAGTTCTGGTTAGCTCAGTGTTCAGTTTCCTGCTGATTGTGTTTGCAACATCATCACCTTTGAAGTCGATACCCTACAACCATTCAAGGTGATTAGTAAGCAGCCAAACCCCAGTCTTCTGAAGTTTGCTGAAGCAGTTGCTATCAGACGCCAAAATCCTGATTTATGTGTTCAAAAGGAGATGGTTATTAATCTTTCCTTGCCTTGGCGACTAATATTCCTTCGCTGTATCTTAATAGTTTTTTTCTTTTTCTTTAAACTCTTTCTTGCACTTATCACATCATTGAGTTTTATTTTAACTATCTTCCAAATTAATAATCTTATTTTATCAACTGAACTCTACTCATTTTATTCCTATCAATGTTTACTTGTTTCTAGCCGTTCGAACTTTTGTCATAATGTTCTTTTACAGAAGGTATATGTTTACAATATTCAGTCTATTAAATTTATTTACACCCTTGCTATACTATACGAATATGTCTTCAACATTAACTTCCAATCAAACTCTTTCATGTAAGTAATTTAAACCCATTATGTAATCATGATTATAAATATCACAGGTTGTAAGTAGCTGACGATAATCAACGAACTAAAAATGAATTCATGCTATTCTGCTAGAATGTTTGTTCTTGCTCTTTTCAAAATGATAAAGGGAAGTATGTGGATAATACTGATTTATTATCGAGAGTGGTAATCACATTGTTCTTGTGTAGTTTAATATTTTTTCTTTGTTCTGGCTTACCTTTAACCTGTCTAGTTGACCTTTAATTTTCATATAAAAATGTCTTGGCAAGTATATGTGTGATTAGATTGTTCAAAATGTAATGCGCTAATATATCACCACATAATTCTGATAAACTTCGTCTTCTCATTGGATTATCGAAATTTATCAAAGGGACTAATCGTTTCAAGTGTATTTTCTTTTTGTTCATGTTCATGTAAAAAACCGAATATATAAATAAGATGGGAAACATTAAATTCATGTTTTCGTTTCCATATCTTGTGACTACATTTAAAGTATTGAAAATCTACCTTTAAGAGAGAAAACATACCAATGACTTACTTTTAAAAGAATAAAATTAGAAATAGAATTTTTCCAATAAAAATCTGAAATTATATTAAAACACTATTCATATGTTTATTAGTGTAAATAAGTAAAGAAACAAATGTATCTTTCGATAATGATATTAGAAGACGAAGATCTGGTCACACATATACTTGTTAAGAGCATTTATATATAAAAATAAAAGGTCAACTAGACAGGAAACGGGGTAAAAGGAGATGAAGATAATGATAAGAGTAATATTAATAATAATAATAATAATAATGTGAACACAATTTGAAACCTAATCACTCTGGATAATAAGTCAATATTACCAGGGTAGGTTTAAGGTGAGAACAAACTGTTTTTGAATACACAAAGGGGTTGAATTTTCGTATGGCTAAGGCTTCAATAAACCTTAGTATACGCCCTTTTACACTTTTATACAACACTATTATATGTTTAGCAATAGAGGATGATGGATGTTTATCCTCTGCTCTTATTGGGTCACTTGACTGTATTTGTTTCTGAAGCCATTTGGGTACATGTTCACTCAACATTAGGGTGTCTAGTTGACCTTTTATTTTTATATATAAATGCTCTTAACAAGTATATGTGTGACCAGATTGTTCGAAATGTATTGCGCTAATATATCACATAGTTCTGATAATCTTCGTCTTCTAATATCATTATCGAAATTTATCAAAGGGACTAATTGTTTTAAATGTATCTTTGCTTATAACTAATATAATTTACTAAGGTAAGATTGTATTTTCACTTTCGAATGTCATGTATAGATACATATTTTTTCTACCCTAAGTTGATTGTATACGCTTTTAGTTGGGTTTTTTTTCAAATCCCCACATTAATAAATACTTTATTTGATGAAATATATGAAATATATGAATTTTAGAAGCCGTCAAATGCCCTGGTACGTTCGAGAGTGAGGAGAGTCCGCTCACCCTCTTGAAATGTTCTCACATGACCATGTGTATACAACCACTGCCAGGAAATCCTACTCATTGCCTTCTCGTGGTGGGGGTGTTGTTTACGAAATTGAAAGAACGAAAAGCGAATGTCCAGCGCTTTACCCGAGTTGGTGGACACGGAGAGTCCACTCAGGGAAGTTGGAAAACCCTGATTCCAAACCAATGGCGTATGAACCAATTGTTGGTCACCGGCTACCATAGGACTGCATCTCCTGACGTTGCTCCACTGTCTTGTTAACCAAATCTTTAGGTCAAAGACTTCGGATGTGGCTCCCTAAGAAAGCCACTGTTAAAATACGTAATTATCATTAAGATAATATTGAGAGTGTATAACAATCGATGTCATCCGGTAATTCGTATTAAGACAAATATTCATCTATTCGAATTTTTATTTGTAAATTAATCATACTGATGAAATGTTTGACATAAAGAGTATATAACCTACTGTTTTTTAATCACTTATGTTAACTTTTATGAATAATACCAAAAAACGTTTTGCATTAAACGTGTTGATTACACAACAGATTTGTAAATTAATCAATTCTAAACAAAATGAACTTTGATAATATGATACATTGTTGATAAGTAATAAATGAGTACACTTTTTTTGTATACCCTCTGATAATATTAATTAGATATGTAACAATGAATAAATGTAATTAAATAGGACACTGACAATATATATATATATATATATATATATATATATATATATATATGAGTGAATAGGGCTATTCCAAAATAGTAATCAATAAAGGGAGAAAAAAGAGTGAAATAACAATTTATTCTAGTAATTAGAGAGTTTTGTTTGTTCAAATTGTCTTTTGTAGGTTAACCGTTCACAAATCATTATAACCTGAATTGTTCACTTATCATAATTGATAATGTCATTTTTATTTTAAAATCAATACAACTATAATCTATGATATATACAAAGATTTAACATATTACAATCTAATCTATTCATTATTATAATGTATATTTTGATTATAAATAAATAATATATTTGTAATATCCCAATGAGTAGAAAATTAGATTTTCTGACGTTTCGTGACTTAGTGTAAATCACTTCTTCAGAGAATAAATAACCAAATTAAAATTAATCCAAGTTTAAATAGTACAACGGAACAATAAGAATAATATTTGATCAATCAAAAACAGGTCAGAACTTGTTCTGACTAAGTCACGAAACGTCAGACAATCTAATTTTCTACTCATTGGGATATTATAAATATTTTATTTATTTATAAGAATTTACCCAATGCTCAATTTATTCGAAATTATCAAATCAAACCTTGGTAATGATACCTATATTTTGATTAGTTTATATTTCAATAAGTAGTCAATTATTTCCACCCACAATCAATGATTATTACCATTGATATGGAAGGATGTTTAATTTTTGCGATACAATCATCATTGTCGTAAAACAATTATATTTTCTTTACAAAATTGATGAGCAATAAAAATGTGAAACTACATAGAATATTTGTTAGAATAGATCATTTCACATAATACACTGTAAACTACATCTATTTATTACTAACTTTCTTTTATGGGCTGATACTGTAGTTTGACTGATAAGAATAAATTTAGGTATTTGAATTAATAATTGAGTGGTTAAAAGTTAAGTGATCGCTTCAAAGAAGTACTAATTCATTTAAAACATATTTAATCGTGACTTGTTTTAGGAATTTCAGTATTTTCTTCCAAAAAATGCAAGAACAAATATTGATACAGAATAGTATGAATTTATAATATTTCGAGGTTTCTCGTCAAATGCTTACAACCAAATATGTAATAGAATTTTACATTGAGATAAGAAATAGTGTGAAATTGTGTGATAATTTTAGAGGTAATAAAGGATTCATGGAATTAAAACAGTGATAAGATAGGTTACGTTTTAAGTAAATAGAATTTGAAAAGTTAACACAATTTAAGAGGATCAAGTGAGCGGAAATGTGTGAATGAAAAGTTGGTTTAAGAATTAGGTAATAGGGGAGGAATATATCACAAATATTTTAAAATAAATAAATGAATAAAATAACCCAATTAACGAAAAAAATCGGATTACCAGGGTAATAATAGGTTTATTAATGTCTCTTTTTTGAATACATAAATCCGATTTAAGTTTTTTTATCACGATTGCTTAAACGAAACGGAGAGCAGTCGTACTTCTTTGTCTGTTGATAATTTTAAAGGCGTGCGGGATGTCGATGGTATGCCCGGTATCAAGTAAATGCCGGGCTATTGCACTGTTGAGAATCCTAGTCCCTCGCAGCCTCAGGTTCTTCGGAACACGTGTTGAATGGGTTAGTGATGACATTACGGTTTTAACTAATCTTCATTCCAAAAACTGGTTGTCAATAAAGAAAAAATGATGGAATGACAAATATTTAACCTTGTCAGATCACTGAACGCAACTTAGAGAGTTTGTTTCGTCATAAGATAGTAGATCATGAGGTTACCAAAAGTATCATTATTACTATTACTTAAATTACCATCTTTCCGTATCAATCTGTGCACTGACGGAAAAACCAAACACAAGTCTATTTTTGTCCATATCTCCTAATCAGTACTTAAATCTTATTACCGTATTAGGTAAACTATTATATTTTCTAAGGTAATTCAGGCATAATTTAATCAGCAGTGGTTGTTAGTACAATTTCTTTTTTTCAAAAATGAAGCTTTTTCGTAAAGATCAGTCTTCCTCTCTTCGATCTTCCTCGAGTTCTCGAGTAAAGCGTTATTACACCATTGCTCGTTGTGTATAAAATATTTGCGTAAGATCCATAATCGTGTAATTTCCGTTATTCCGTTTATATTCTTTAGAATAGATTATACAACTCAGATGCACTCACTCTTTAACTGACTTTAGATTCCAAGTTTCAAAACTATTTTATACCTTTAATCCTGTTAGTTTATTCATTATCTATGCCTGATTATTTTTTTAATATCACTGATACTACTACTACTACTACTACTACTACTACTACTACTACTTTGGTATTCATCTTAATGCCATTTCGCCGTTTTAATGTAGTTTAATAACTTCAAACGATGCACATATTTGATAGGTTCTATTTTGTTTATGATTGACTAACTGGGTATAAATAAGATGAACATTGTAGTTAGGGATATCAATAATAAACTGTTTAGCGAAACAAACAAATGACTAATAGACTGTCAATTTAAAAATAGTAAATATCGAAAAATGTGAAAACCTTGAAACATAATAAATAAATAAATAAATGAATAAATAATAATAATAATAATAGCAATAACTCACTGTGCATTTATATTTTACGCAATCTGACCAAAACTGTGATGCAGAGAATTTCGATCTGATTACAATTGTATTACCATATAATAACATTTGTCCGACTCCACATATTCCACCAGCTGAATGATATAACGGTAGAGGATCATATATAATATCGGATTGCCGAATACCAAATGAGTATTTAGCACCAACAACCAATAGAGTGTAGCGTAGTTTCGTTATAATAGCAGCCTGTATTGATATAGATGAAGTGATAAATAAATAGTAAACTTGGAAATAAGGAAATAAAATGTATTCAGACCGTAGTATGAGGTGTGTTTCTCATGTACATTTGAAATTCAATGCAGTCTCTGAACCAGTAAAGTACCAGCACTGATCAATATAAATCTACATGTTATTTTTTTAATTTTCATCGTAGAAAAATTTTAGTTACTTAGTTTAAGGGGATGAGTTATTGAGTTTTCAATATTTATCTTTTTAGACCTATTTGACAACCTCTACCAAACACCGATCAATATTTAGATATTAAATCAAATTACCATTACATGTAATCCCGATCTTAAGTTATTTAGCCTATCTATGGATTATTTTCATCCATAGAATAGTTATTAATCAGAAATATATTACAATTTAACTAGTTAAATAAATTGCAAACAACTTGACCCGCTTCAGCAAATTAAACGTAACTTTTTCAATATAAAATCTAACTGTCAAGCACATTCCTCATTATTTGTAAATATATGTGAAAATATGTTTAATACCTCATAATTCTAAAGGTTTCTTCAAATGTAAATGGTCAATAGTAATTACTTTTAAAGTGATTAAATTTTAAAAAAAAAAACAGCAAGATATTGTATATAGTTGGTCTATAAATATACAACCATATGAACGACTATTTTAATCGTTCCACAATAAAAGTCTTTACTAATCTATAACTACTTGTCAACCCCAAACTCAATCGAAAATTTCCTGATATGAAATGCACTTGTTTTGTTCTGAATATTATTCTTTTAAGATTTTGAGCTGATGGAAATAATCCAGTAACAAGTGAATCTACATTAGATTTTAACAAAAATTTATAGAGAAAAAGGGAATGTATAAAACTTAATTACATCTGGATGGTAGTAAATACATTTATGTTATAGAACCTGATTAACGATGAATACCGTCACAGAAAAAAAGAAAGCCAAGTCGAAAACTGAGCTGCGATAAAGTACTGAATGGTTATGGAAGCTAGCATGTTACAAATCATTTTATTCTGTAATAAAAATGAAATAACGAAAACGATTAAATATGTAAACATAGCTTTTAACTACCTTAGGCAAACCAGTCGTACCACTGGTATAGACGTAGATCAAATGTTCACGGAGATTAGCAATTCGTGGAAGTGGAATTGGAGCACAGTGTGGAACTTGTGCAAGTGCTATGTTCCAGCTACACGTTGAAGAAGTTGAATTAGAATAGGCAGTTTCTGGCAAACTTCTTTTCTCATCAACTAACCATATCATCTCTAATGATAAATCATTATACTCATTGACCGTTTCAAAAGTTTCTTTCAAAGAGGAACCCACAACTATTCCACGTGCACTCAGCGTTTTAATACAATTCATAAGTGATCCTTTACAAAGATTAGTATTTACCAGACCAGTCGCAACACCGACCTGTTAAATTAAGAGAGTAAATAAATGTTTTCTGAACAAAACCAATTCTTAGCGAGAAACCGATGTTCTTAGATGCATGTACTAAACAGATGTCCTATCAACTTAAGTAAAATATTCCGTATCTCTACAGGTAAACCTCACCTAGCATATACTGAACTAACTGTCGACTAGTTTTATTGCCATCTTTAAGGTGTGTTATGAGTAATCTAGAGAATAGCTACACTAAATTTGAAAATTAACCTGTAAAACTGCTAAAACTGTTCTGTTTTGCCAAGTCAATATTATCTATTATTCTTTGACGTCAGTAGACTCGTGCTTAAAATCTGATGTTCTTTATGTTGAGTCAAAAACGACCAGTTCCTAGTGTTGATCTATAAGAAACTGAGAGTGCTTAACTTCAGTGGAGCATAGTATGACAAACTACTCACCTTGACTATCATTTCAAGATAAATGGCTCATTACACATATGCGATTATCTCCCCACTAGTCTTAGTACTACAAGTAAGCAGCACTATCGTCTATTTCAAGCTTTGGAGTCTGTTAAAAATTCCAAATAATGATTACTACGGCAAAACCAGTTTACTTGGATCTTTACCTCTAAATAGAAGTGATTTCTAAGCCCTGAGAATTGTTAAGCAATAACACATATCGCGGTATACTCCCAAAACAATCGATTATCCTTCCGAATTAATACTGCTCTTGTAAACTTCCAGCAGATTACTGATACAATTTTGTCTGATAATTTTATTGAAATAGTGCATCTAGGTGATGCCCTCACTGTTACTAAATGACTAGATGAACTTCATAATTAAACCATAGCTGTATTATCACGTATATACGAAAATAAATTTTAGTCCGAAGCTAGGAAATATCAATCTTCGAAATTAGTGAAACATCAGGGGTTCATTTTTAACACCAATGTTCATTGACTTGGTACAGAAGACATTCAGGCCATACACTGATGATCTCAGGTGTATTGTGGCGGCCTTGAAGACTATAAACGCACAAAGTAAACACTACGGTAGGTTAAACTACACACATTAGTATGACTACCAAGTAACACATGAAATTAGTGACATAATATCACAGAAATCACTCCCACAACACGAAATAAACTTCTAAAGAAACTGATAACCTACCTTAGTTGCTCCTAGCCATATTCCAATATATGCCGGACAGGAATTCATAAACAGCAGTAATATATCACCTCGTTTAAAACCACATTTCGCCAGATAATTGGCTACTTTATTTGAATACGCATCCAGCTGCCCAAAGGTCCATACTTGGTCCTCAAAATAAATAGCAACATTTTCTGGTCCCCGTTTTTTTACAGTATATTCAAACATGTCGGAAAAAGTTCGTTTCGTCCATTGGAGCCAGAGAACATTTAACTGAACCATGAGTATGCATCGTAGTCCCCTATTGAACAAACAATATTATCTCATTATCCAGACTAATACAATCGTATTGTGCATCAAATTGTAAACATTCAAAACACAAAATTCCCAACCAAATGTCTGGATAGATGAACATATAAAAGTGGATCTGATAATACACATTAAAGTCCTTAGATCTAAACTACGAAACTAAAGGAAAGGTCAATTAAGTTGGAAAAAGAAGGAACAATTAGTAGCACAAATTCCGATTAGTCAACAAACAATAAATTCGCTGGTGGCTTTATCACCTATTGATTGGTCTGCCAAGGGTAGGATGCGTTCAGATTTCTTTATTATATACCATAACGCCAAATTCGGACACCTGATACCACCGATATCTCTGGACTACACCATGAAAATAGACCGACAAAGGTTATTTGATACGATTTTGGTAGTGACTAAGTTTTGTATCTGAAAAGTAAAGGACGTGCACAGGTTCCAGTTATTATCCATCGAGTGAGTAACCTTGAGTTTTAGGAAACATCGAGCCGACTGATGAGGCTATAAGTCATCGCAAAGACAGTGCTGTCCTAGAGATGGTGCAACACAGTGGTTAGAGACGTTATCAGGTATGGCTCAGAATAGAAGCCAGTGACGATTCAGTCGTAAATTTCTTCATAAAAAATGAACGTAACTTCTTTAACAGAGAATTATTATTATTTCACTATCATACACTAAAATCTGTTCGTTATTGTTCTCGTTTTTCTTATACGAACTTTACATTCCCTATCTCTTCACGTTCTCATTGTTATTGAATGGCGCATATGTATTTGGTGCCCCTTTGAATCAATATTTGTCTTCAAATAAATAAATAAATCACAGACTGATGTGCCTGAAATATAACACATCTGCATAACTGATATTTAAAGGTAATTTGTGAGTGACTGATTCGTTTTTACTGATAGCCACAGAATGAAATAAGCTGACGATGCTGAAATACAACGGGTCATGGGTGAAGCCATAATTTTAAAAGAACTCAAAAATATGCCGTGTACGTTAATGAAAGTAATAAGTTACAAAAATGACTATAATATGCACTATAAGACGACCGAATGTCATAATCATTACCGTCAGCGACACTACCAATAAAAAGACCAGCACGATGATTCCTGGTAAGAACATACAACGGGAGTGATGGGCAGATTTTTACACTTCAATACATCTTGAGTACTGTTAACATTTGGGTTTTAGCTCATATTGGATGTCTGTCTTCATAAAATAGGCCAGAGAGACATTAAACCATTTTAGTCTCTCGTCGATGGACTCGTTCCAGCACACACTTGAAACAAGGACTCGCTGCTTGAATCCCATATTCCGAATGCGGTCTACATGAAAGTCGAGTATAATACTCTAAACATTTATTCATCCAAGTACTGAAAAGACCTATGAATAGCCCATAATACCCTATAGTCTTTTCCAGCAGCAGCCTTACAGTTACTCGTAGTTTTGAGATCGCTGCTTATTATGACTCCTAAATCTTTAGTTTATTACTTTGGGTAACACGAATCCACGTATTGTGTAGTGATACGAATCATCATAGTTATTGAATTACATCACCACACTCTTGTTAGAATTCACTTCTAGAGAACATCCGTCCATCCATGCCACCAATGAGTTGAGATCATCCTGTAATATTACTCTATCTGACATACTGTGTATGGGTCTCCAAATATTTATGTAATCGGCGAAGAGTAGAACGGATGACTTTGCTACAGTTGGTAATTCATTTACATAAAGTAAAAAGAGAAGATTACTAAGGATTGTGCCTTGGGGAACTCCACTTTTTACAGGTTCCCACGACGAAAGAGCTCCATTTACCCTTACCCTGTCTCCTGTCATAGAGAAAGTCATTTATCCGGTCTATGACCTCATAATGGAATACAAAACTTCCCAGTTATAACTTAAGACCCGAATGAGAGACCTTATCAAAAGCTTAACTTAAATCTATGAAAATTACATCTACAGGAACATTTCGACCTCTTGCCGTAGACCAATCTTCTCTTATAACGAGCAGACTTGTCAAACAGGATGGGCCTTTCCGAAAACCATGTTGTTCCCTGGATAAAAGATTACGCCCTTCCACATAGTTTATAACAGCCAACTGGATAATATTTCCCATTAGTTATACAACTGCAATGATTAGACTAACGGGTCGATAGTTACTAACTAAATCTCTACACCTCGTCTTATACACCGGACTAATTATTACATCTTTCCAGTCTCTTGACAGTCCGGACTGCCGCAGAGTCACATCAAACAGTATGACTATAGGTTCAGCAATTACATCCAATAGGGCTTTCAGAATCCTAGGATGAATATCATCAGAACCACCGGCACCATCTCTTGCCAAAATTAACGGATTTTATTGTAGCAAAAGTAATGGAACTTCATCACTTCTCTGAGTTCGCCATCTTATATACGAAAATAACCGTTTCGGACTATTTTTACAATATCTAACCAATTGTTTTCATACGACCATCTAGTCTTACTTATCAACGCTTTACAAGCATTTCTAATCTAACAATAACTGGATCTGTGCTGTTCTAAGCCAGTAGAGATGAACATATTTCAATGCTTTTTCCTACCCATGGTGGATAGTTATTCGGTCGAAGTGGTATCAGACATGGTATAAACAGGGATGTAACTTAACTAAACTTGCCTTTAAATATGAACCCTACTTCAGCTGATGAACTAGTATCTACTGACCAATCTGTTTTACCAGCGCACTCCTGAATGGCTGATATGTTAGCTTTCCATATATTGGGGTGAGGCTTAACCTCATTATATACCATGTCACTAGATCTAAACGTGAATGACAAAACAGCGTGATCGCTATTCACTAACGGTGGAAGAGTATTTAGGTTGGTAATATCTTCAGAAGAACCTTGGTTTGCACCAAAACGTGTAGGTCTGGATACACGCTGTACTAATGCATTCTCCATTACCGTTATCAGGAGTCTACTATTATAGGAGTTCATAGATCCTACCGTGGCCACTTCAGTCCAACTAATATCAGGTTCATTAAAGTTTCCTAATATCAAACATCTGTTATTCCCACTCCATAGCTGAATGTACTGTAAAATAAAGTCATCAGGTGAGCAGATTGGGCTGCGATAGATAACACCGAGTATAAATGTACAACACCAGATAGTCACCTCACAGCTAATGACTTCACAAGTTCCACTATTATGGGATTCGCAAACAAAGGAGCGGATACTTATATTATTGGCTATGTATAAAACGACGCCACCTCCTTTCCTACACCTATGTCTAGGATTCGCTCCCAAGATCTAACTATTCGAAAACCCACTAATCGGAAATTTTCTTCACCGTTTGGTCGACGGGTTTCTAGTTCGGCTGGTGCCGATTTCCTCTTCATCTTCTATCTTCTTCAGGTCTTACTCGAATGCCGATATTGTCGTGACTACGAGCGCTATTTAACAGATCACGTTGCTTCTCCAAAACTAGGATTGACTTAAGGAGTCTATATGATTGGGATTCAACACAGTCATCGGCCCTATCACCTATTCTTATAAATTTTTTGACCTGAACTCCTTCAAGGTTATCTGGTGAGATACCACGGATAAGTTCTCCGAGCTTTCCCAAATCATGTGCGTGTCTAATTTTGGGGTCAGGATCGTTTAACTCTAGCAAATTACTCCCAATAATATTCGATGAGATTAAATTCTCAGCCACGCCAGGGTGGAGTTCTGTCTTACTATCGAATTTTGGTAGTGTATTTTTTAATCAGAATAGGAGTTCACCAGTGAATTCATAACGAAGTTTGTACTGCTTATAGCTTTTTTTCCCTTCACTTCTTTTTCACCGTACTACCGTCCATTTTTCATTACTCAGGACAGCAACACCGGGACTATTAGGAACGGTGACGGTTTTATCCCAGTTTTCAATTTCTGATGGTGTGCGATTACCCATATCAATACCAAGTGGCACTTCACTCTTCGTTAGTTTTAACGGAAACTTTACTTTTCCGTCAATCACAGTCGAGTGTTTAACGCGTCACGTAACAGCAGAGACTACACTGACATATTCCTCACTGCCAGTACTCGTGTTACCAGGGCAAGCACCACCTTTCTTTTTACAGGTCAAAATTAATAGGCTCATAGCCTGTTGTATCAGTAACGTCTTATTCGTACAGCAAAGCATACAAAGAAAATGAGAGTATGGCTTCAAGCATCTTTTGTACACGACGGGACCTAATGGGTATACATATTATGGAACCCCTTTTTACACTAATCACATTGCATTTCTTCCTCCACGGGGAATATACAATTTGGTTGTCCATATTTACAAGTACTGCGAACCGCTGTAACCAGATTAGGACTTAAAATACAATATGAATACGTGTCAATGAGAAATAAGGTACCACAAGACAAAGTCCAGCAAAATTTCAAACCCTAACCAAAACACCTCAAATTATAGTAAACCAAGAATGCTTTTTGATGCAACAAATACACAAAAGCAAAGATTATCATAAGTACCAAACCACTCGTTTCAGAAACGCGTGCGGGTTAGAGAGCAGTATGAGTAATTAGAATTATGATTTACGAGTCAAAGGTTTGGATTAGGAATTAGACTAGGGGTTTTCATCACGAATCGACATCAGCAATTATGCCGAAATAGTATTTAGCCAAACGAGTGTATGAAATTCGCGCTAAAATCTGAAACCTGTTATCTTAGATTCAATTAGTTCGTCCATAAATTATGGTCTCATCCCTATGAATATATTTCGAAAATTCGTACTGACATAAAGTTTTATCTAGAACAAAACAACTTACATGAGGTCTCTGATAAAAGTTAAAATAAAGATGCGTTGATAGCGCCAACCTCCAAGAGATACGTACAATAAGTACGAGACGACAATGGACTCGAAAATTGATCTCCAGAGTAACAATCTAAGTGCGAATATGGATAAATGAAAGACGAAACATGGTTGCCAGTTGATCGAATGCATCGTGCATCCACATAGCCTTTCAAACATACACCCAGAGTCTCATTTTAAAAGTTGACAAGGTCATCCTCAAAGTTGACGATTCATTAAAACATCAGATTTCAGATTTGTGTAGCAAGGATAGAAGGCGAGCGACCTATATTATTCATTTTCTAGTATGGTTATGTGATTGTCCAGTCTTCTCTCGAACGAGTCAATTGAAGGTGCGAACATCACTGCTTCGGGCAGCACGTTCCAAGTATTGATGACTCGGTGTGAAAACCTGTATGCCACGGGTATTTTGTTCGTTCTTTGCTTTTCTTTTCACGTGCTATGTCCTCTGAGATGTCCCGATCTAGTGGGAAGGAAAAGAGAGAATAAGTCATTTCTCATTTTTCTGTACATCAAAATTAAATCTCCCCTTAATCTGCGATAGGACAGAGTAAAGAGGTTCAGCCTTTCAAGCCGCTCTTTGTATGGTAAACCATAAAGTTCTGGAACTGAAAGGGTAGCTGACCTCTATACGTTTTCTAGGATATCCGAGTCACCTTTTAAAAAGGGGCTTGCAGCCTGAATGCGGTCCTCAAGCTTAGCTCTCACTAAGGATGTATGTACTGTGGTGAACATGGTAGTATCTAACTTAATGAATGTCCGTTTTAAAGCCCAGAGGGTTCGAAACCTCTTGGCTGCGACCTCATGGCAATGGGCCGTCGTCTTCAAATCATGACTCACTGTCACCCCTACATCCTTATGAGACCGGACCACGGGTAATGACACTTCCCCTATGTTGTACCTGTTAACCTTTGAATCCTCAATGTGAATGTAGACACGCTTTGCCGCGTTGATAGACACCAGCCACTCGAACGCTATATAATACTTTTAGAATCCCCAGTAATGCCTTAGGGACATCAAATACTCTCCTCGATTTACCAAGTTTTCGGTCTTATTTGAAACAAGTTAAATGGCTTTTAGTCTCAAGTCTTTCGTTATAGAGTCTCAAAGTGTCATCCAGTAATTCTGCATGGAATCCTTGGTGTGGAATAAACCTCAAAATTTTAACGTTATCACCAGAAGTTTCTGTTGATTTTTGTTCAAGCTGGATGTTAAAACATCGATATTTAATTGAGTAAATGAAATATCAGTTGTAAATACATAAACCTATATGTGTATTGGCCTCCATAAGGTGTAATCAACTTCATATTTCGCTTACAAAATTGACAAATCATCTTTTCCCGTAGATATTCTTCAAAGTGATAAGAAAGCATTGATGATAAAGGAAAGACATGGTTCTTCCTGTATTCCTTCTGAAACTGATGGACAAAACAGATCATTTATAATTATCGCGAAATAACACTGTCTGTAATCACCCTCAGAGCCTATGGAACTTGGTTGAAAGTTGATTATACTGAAGATGACACAGGTATTCAGTGTTTGACAACGCTTCTACCAGTAACACCTAATATAATTCGTAACCACCCAGAGAAATCAAAAGACATAGTCGAGGAGATCGGAAGAGTATATTTGGTGATAACCAATATATCGGAATTCTCTGATCTAATCTGGCTAGCGATTGCGGTTGATGTTGAGAACGGCGTTACCACACGTGATCTGGCGCGGATGCCTGACCGAGCGCCTTCAGCTAGATGAGTCCACTAAAACATATGGTCAGCATCCAATGTCGAAAACTTACAGAGCTATTTATTTTGGGGATTTATTTACCGCTACAATACTTTTAAATGATAAAAGATTAGATGCTGTTGTAAAAACTAAATTTGGGCGGTTAAGAGTTAGATAAAAACGTCTTGGTAATACCAAAATATTACAGCTTATGAAATTAGTTATTTTATAGGGCAAGTGAATTGTTGCTGGGCCTTACGTAAATCGTCTGGCAGTTGAGTCACTGAATACCGAACAGCTTATCGATCTTCGCCATACCCAAGGACAACCAACGCGCTTCAGTTAGTTACAATCCATAAGCTGGTCCATTAGGTTGTGGTCGTTTCGTACTGTTGAGTTCCTTCCCTTTTATTGATAGAACAAACCCGACTAGTGTGGGGTAGTTCTTTACCTTGAATATGAGCAAAGTAGTTGGAACGCGGAGTTGTCTTTTCTGAACGCACAAAGCCTTTCGACATTCAATATAAAATAGTGGGAAGTATAATGTCCATACAAAGTAAGGTAGTGAATGAATATGTAGAATTATGGTCTACTTCGTCATTAGTACTGCTCTAATAATAGACCTAATACCAAAAATGTAGATTTGTTATGAGTTAACTGCCTAATCTACAAGATCTTACGTGAAAGTCACGTCATTGTCTTCACTGACTCATCGTATCATAACAATCACCAATATATGATGAAGAACACATTTAGGCTGGAAATAGGACAATATATTTAATATGAATAAGAGTGGTAGGCTACACAAGAATGATCACGCCTGCAAGGCTGAATGACAGCATCTGTTTGAATTGAAGTTCCTCCTTCGTTTTCCATAGTTAACCGTCTCTTCGTATCATTTGTTGAATATGTGTTTTCAGTAATTATATGCTTGGCTTCAAAGGTCGTGTGGCTAGGTTCCGATACCACCACAAATACTTGGGCCCTTTTGTTTTGGCATATAATAAGATGTGTGAGGTCAACTCTTAATTCACCAACCTAAGTCATTACATTAGTTTCCTTCTAGAAACTACTTCCGTAGGAAGTTCGATTCGATCACCATATCTATCAAGAACATCTTCGTCCTGAATTACTAATTCATTCAATGCTTGGCTTTCAATCAAAGACGATCAACTCCGTCAGCATTCAACGACACTCCATGGACATCTCTTCCTTGACTAGCTTGATATCTTATTTCGTAGCATTTAATTTCTTCCGCAACTATCGCTTATGTTTTTATATATGTTGGTGAGGTACGATTTTCCCACTCTCTGTCCAGCTATCAGGTGTTTACTCACCTGCTTTTGAGTTGCCCTAAAGTAAAAAAATAGACAAGAATCTGTTTCAAAAACGATGATCAAAATCAGGCAAACCTGAAAGACTGATTCACTGCCTGTATAAAACAGTATGGTACAAAATGAAAAAAACAAATAAGATTAATGACTATTCGATTCCACATAAGTGCCTGGTTTCCAGAATGGATTGGCAATCTGGAAGGAAATAGACACGGTGTAGACATCTGGCGCACGAAACGATATTAAAAGAAAGAAAACTTACCATGTTAAAATATGTATGTAAATGTGTGAATTTGCCAGATATCGGATTCATCACCAAACAAGGAGCTTAGATTAAAGAAATATCCATAAATGCCACAAACACAGGGGAGACTAAGATAACAAAAGGAGGGAGGGTGACGTCACCGACCAGCAAACATGAAGGTGGGTAGATAACTTCAATCCACCCGTGTTTGTAGGGCAGAACGTGTTATTAAATTACGGCTCTTTATGGTCAAGCGTGTTGTCACGAACCAATGGTATTGATGCTAATTGATTATATAAAATGTGACGTTGAATTGATTTCACTTCCTACCGAGTAATCCTATTACAAGCATAATCAGACAATTTGCCAAGGATGAAGCCTGCTCATGAACCTATGAAATAGTTTCAGAATACTGTTTTCATAACTACCTTTTAAAACTACACATAATCCTCTACTTTTAGCTTCTTTTTGAACCACCTCCATTCATACAGTTCTTTATCCAATCATACCTTATTTATGCTTATTTTCTTTAACCTGTTAGAATGCTCTTGCTTGAAAAGTATCTTAATAAAAGAGAATTAGACTAAGTAACCATATCTTGACTATTCCTCCACAAATGACTCAACTTCAATTGTCACGAACATTGTACACTCCGCAACTCAACCTTCACAAAGCGCACCGACTGTTATATTGAAAACACAAGTCTTACCAACATTATTTACATTCATTTGTGAAAAGTGTTATCCCTCATAATCCTATGATCAATGTACCTCATAAAATATTAACCTAACTGTATCTGTAACAATTTGATCTTGCCTGTAAACTGGCATGCTTCATTTAACAGACTACTATTATCTAGTGAAATGCACTCATGTTAAGAGGTACCGAAAAGCACGACAATCCATCCAGCAAAATAATTGGGACCTCCTTGGTTATTCTTGCAGTTTAGATCATTCAATGGATTTGACATATGTGAGGCTATTTATGATGAGTAGTAATGATTCAAATCATCCGGATTAAACACGCAGTATAGCAACTAATCCAAGAGTGCATGGTGTTGCTGACCTTTTTGTCACTCGCTCGATTCAGAACAAATGAAAGAGTTTAGATAATTATGTGTTTGCTACTGTTTGAAAAATCTAAAATGACCTTACGATTGCAGAAAATTGAAGATTCCGGAGTATTGCCTTCGTTATTTGACAATGGAACTAAAAAAACTGGAAATTAGGCAGGCAGTGGGCGGAAGAAAAGATATTAAAGGATAGTCCTTAGTTCAAGACAGGTTGTAACGTTAAACGATCAAACAATATGAACAATTAGGTCTGGATAACCATTCAGCCCTTGCTCACATTGCTAGCTAATGTCTAGTTATGTCATTTAAAGGCCATATTTGCTAGAGTTTGATGTTTTAACAATTTTGTTTCGCTTAGATATGTAAATGTTATTAAAGCCTGTTAATCAATCGTCGTAAGCTAATAATTAATATAGATGACCACGCCTGCCAGGCTGAGCCGTGCCACCCGACTGAATTGATCAATTCTTCCCGCGTTCTTAATTGTTGGCGTTCTCTCCATGTTAAGTGTTAGATATCTATTCTCCCAGTTATTTCATGTTCAGAATTGAGGATTGTGTGATTATGACCAGTACCACTGCATACTCTACAGTCCGAACGGTCTTCCCTTCTGGACATCAAGCGTTCTACCTCTGACGTGCTTCGAACGTATCGAAATTTCCCCCGTCTGACGACTTTGACAGCGTTAATACCACGTTCCGCTACATGCAACTTACAAGCAGTGTTGCATGTAGTGTCCACCACACCAGTTGTCCTAGACATTACTCTCATTCCTCATAGGAATTCTGTCAAAAATGTTGAATATGACTGAAGAAGAGGAATTTCGATCGACAGACAAAAGAAAGATTAGTGAGACCATGGTTTGTGGACGACCTTGAGCAACGCCAAAGTGACTTTGAGGGTGCTTATCTGCTTACTAGAGCTAAATGAGGGTTACAAAGCGGTTTTAAGAAAAAGGGTTTTCATCACGAACTGATATCAGCTATAATGCCATGACTCTATTTAGCTAAATGAGTGAATGGATTTCGCGCCAAAATCTAGGACCTGTTATCTAAAATCTGATTGATTCGTCCATAAATTGTAGTCTCGCCAAAAGAGTGTCAACAAGAAGATTCCACTGTTGCTGCACGTCCACTGAATTGCATCTCCTTGACCAGAATATCTTTTTGAAGTTTGCTCCAACAGCTTGTAACCAGTTTTAGGAAGACTTGATATTAAGTGATAGTTCATTGTCATCTGTCGTTGAGAATCTAAGTCGCATAAAAAACCTTAACTCTTGGATGACTAGATGAAACTAACTCCCTGACTTTTCTTATCGCTAAATTCTCAGTTCACAGTGTAGGTAGTAAACCAACCTTTAAATATTACAGGTAAGGGAAGAACCATGTTGAGATATATATCATCAAGTAACAACCCAGTATTCAGTGAGCCACTTTATTTTGTTTTCTTGGAGTAATGGTGTTAGACCGTACTCCCCAAGCTGCTACATTCATATTTGAATAATCAGAAATAGCTGGATAGAATTATAAGTCAAGGTATTCCTTGTGAGGTAAATGGGAAGTAGTTGAGGGAGCTGGCTTTATTGTTCAAATCAATCATCCGACTGATATCTGTTTGGATGAACAATTATTAACTCCGAGAACTTACGGGAATCCTCATGCTAGGATTCGAGGTCAGCAGCTCCTATGTCGGGTGAGAATCAGGTTACTTGGAGTACCTTATATAGTGGTAAGGTGCAAGTGTCCCTAGGGTCTTGTAGCCATCTAAAATTCACGGGACACGTGAAAAGTGTTAGTGGAAGGAGTTCAGAAGGTAATATAGAATGAATAGTATTAATCCCTTAATATTACGTTACACAAGTAAATGGATCCCTCAGTCTTTAGTCTTCAGTAATAAGGATAGTAGGTTGATGAACCTGTGTTAATCCTGACACATTGCTTTCCAGTGAAGGTCCAGCTTTTCCTTGAAAGTATTCACTGGTGGGGCTGATACCACTTGTTCGGGTAAGGCGTTCCAATGATTGACTACTCGATGAGAAAAACGGGACCCCACTTTAAGTTTATTAGATCGTGGTTTATGAACCTTCTTGCTATGACCTCGGAGATTATTAGTGCTGGAGGGAGCAAAAAGATAAGACATATTAACACCCAAATCATAATTAAAGATACGAAATGCCAGTGTAAGGTCACCTCGTGTCCTACGATACGACAAGGGGAAAAGATTTAGGCGTTTTAAGCGCTCATCGTAAAGGAGTCTAGAAAGACTCTTCACTAATCTCGTTCCCACACACTGGATACGCTCAAGGGAGTTAGTATTCTTTACCAGACACGGGTCAGCTGCTTGGATACAGTACTCTAAATGTGGTCTAACATATATGGGATATAAAATTCGAAACGTTTCCTCGTCAAAAGATCTGAACGCTCGGCGAAGTGACCATAACGCACGAAAACCTTTGACAGCGGCTGCTCTGCAATGCGTAGTTGTTTTTAAATCATGGCTTAATATTACTCCTAAGTCTCTATGCTCTTGAACGCATGGAAGAGGTTTACCCTCAATAGTGTAACGGTAACTATTACCGTGACCGATGTGCATTAGTACACTCTTCCTAGCATTAATTTCTAAGCCCCACTCTCGAGCCCATCTAACTAAATCGTCTAAGTCAGCTTGAAGATCCAGATGATCAGCCGCACTTTTTATTGTTCTCCAGATTTTTACATCATCCGCAAACAATAATGTCGACGACCTAAGTAACAGCGGTAACTCATTAACGTAGAGAAGGAAGAGCAGAGGGCCGCAGATGGTGCCTTGGGGTACACCACTTCTGACCGGCTTCCAATCGGATAGCGTTCCGTTGACCCTAACTCTCTGTCTGCGGTCACATAAGAAATTTCCTATCCACTCATGTACAGTACCTATTATTCCATAGCTCGTAAGCTTCTGCATAAGACCTAAGTGTGAAACCTTGTCAAATGCTTTGCTAAAATCTATGAATATCACATCGACAGACAGACCGTTATCTAGGGCTGCTGTCCAATCCTCCCTCGCAATAAGCAAGTTAGTCAAGCATGAACGCTTGTTACGAAATCTGTGTTGCTCAGGAGCTAACAGATTGTGTAAATCTATGTGGCTTAGCAACCTAACCCGAATTATCTTTTCAAGTAACTTAACGACTATGCTAGTTAGACTGACAGACCGGTAGTTAGATACTATCTGTCGCTGACCGTCCTTAAATATAGGACTGACTATAGCGTCCTTCCAATCTCTAGGGAGTTGAGCGAGTGAGAGGGACATGTTTAAGAGTGTCGCAAGCGGTTTTGAAATAATGTCCGCAAGAGATGACAGCAACTGTGGATGTAACCCGTCAGGGCCCGGTATCTTACCAGGTTTGAGGTTAGTTATCAACGGAAGGACAGTTTCCTCAGTCACCTGTACAGATTCAATGGTTGGTATCTCGGTGTGAGTGGGACAAGTATTTGTTACAATAAACGTAGAGAAGACTTTGCTAAAATAGTCTGAAAAAGTCTCAGCTTTTGCTCGATCTGATTCAGCTAGTAATTCTGAATTTTCGTGTAACAGTAACGGGGGAATACCATCACTACGTTTCATTTGCCGTTTAACATACGGAAACAATCGTTTCGGACAAGTACGGCTATCATATACTAACTGTCGTTCGTAAGTGGTACGGGATTTCGCTATGGTTTTCTTACAGATATTACAGAATTCTTGGTACTCACGCTTAAATGGTGCATGACTTGTCAACAAGAATAAGTCCCAGAAATGTTTCCTATGCTTTGACAGCTTCCAGGTTTCCTTATTAATCCATGGAGGGCAATGTGATAGCTTACGTGCTGACCATGGGATAAACGTAGACGTTACGGACTCGAATGTAGCCTTAAACTTATTCCATTCATCTTCAAATGGTTCAAATGGTTCAAATGGTTGTGGACGGAATAGAAGAAGCTTTCGCTTAACAGGCTTCCGTGTCTAGTAGCAGGGGATCACCAAATCCTCCAGGCAGGAACCTAGGTATGTTAACAATAAAAAAGGAAAGGAAATTGGTAAATCATAATGTGATGCTGTCCTTGGTCCTTAAGAATAGGTCAAGTTGCCTCTTGAAGGACTCCTGAGAAGTCGCTTGGACTAGCTCGGCCGGCAGCGAATTCCAGCTTTTGACAACTCTTAAGGAGTAGAAGTTGTGTCTACATTCCGTCTTGCTATGTTGTGTTTCCAGTTTCTGGGTGTTACCCCTTAGATTATTATTCGAACTAAGCTTAAGTAGGTGTTTAAGAGGATGTCCAGAAGTGTTAACAATACTATAAGCCATTAGTAAATCACCTCTAAGACGCCTATATTCTAGTGGGTAAAGGTCTAGTGAACGGAGGCGTTCTTCGTAAGGCTTAGATTTGAGTCCTCGAACTGATTTCGTAGCTCGCCGTTGGATACGCTCCAAAGTGACCTTGTCCTTATGGAGTGAGGGAGGGGAGTACTATGTTTCCGTACTCTAAATGGGGACGGATGAAACTATTGAAGATTGTATGGAAAGTTCTTCCGTCAAACTGGCCAAAAATGCGCTTCAACGTTACCAGTGCAAGGTTTGCTCGGAAGGCATTTTTGTCACAGTTAGCGTAAGACTTTAAGTCATGGGGCACCAGGACTCCTAAATCTTTTTCGACTTGGGATACTACTAGAGAGGAGTTTCCTAAGTTGTAACTGTAGTTTGCGACATGTCGCAGATGGACTACTTTACACTTTGAAGTGTTAAAGGTAAGTCCGTTATCGTCTGCCCAACTTTGAAGTCGCGTCAGATCCTCCTGAAGTGCCTGTGTATCGTCTTGGTTGCGTATCTCTCTCCAAAGTTTCACGTCGTCGGCAAAAAGTAGTAAGTCTGACGTTACCTGTTGAGGAAGATCATTTATGTAGATCAAGAAGAGAAGAGGCCCTAGTACTGAGCCCTGGGGGACCCCACTAGGATATTCCATAGCCTGAGATAAAGTGAAATTAACCCTAACCTTAAAGTGTCGATTTTTTAGGTATGAAGTAAGCCAATCGATTAGAGGTGGTTTGATACCTAGTCGTTTGAGCTTGTTGATAAGACACAAGTGGTTAACCTTATCAAAAGCTTTTGAGAAATCAAGGTAAATGACATCAACCTTTCCCTTGCAATCGAGGATGCTTGTCCATCTGTCCACCGCAGTCAGCAGGTTGGTTATACAAGAGTAACCCTTCCTGAAACCATGCTGTTGGGGTGAGAAGAAATTTAAGGACAGTAGATAGTCATTTAAACCGTCGCATATCAGGGACTTCATGAGTTCTGAATGTAATGACAGAAGAGCCACCGGCCGATAACTTGAAGGTTCATTGCGTCGACCACCTTTGAAAATTGGTGTGATGTGAGCCAACTTCCAGTTTTCCGGTAATTTGCCTCGGCTAAGCGAGTGTGAAAACACCACGCTAAGCGGCGTTGCCAGGATTGAGGCTGCCTCCCTCAGTATGGCAGGATGAACCATATCCGGGCCAGGAGAAGTGTCAAGTCTTAAGTGCTGCAATTTCCGGAACACCAAGTCAGCGCTTAGGTCCACTTCAGAAAGTCCTGTGGAGTTGGAGATGAGACTGTCGTCAATAAAGTTGATGTCAGCCGGTTGAAATGTTTGAGAGTAATGGGCCGCCAGAAGGTTAGCGGCGTCGCCATCGTTGTTGGTCGGGCCGTTAAGACCTAGCAGTTGAGAAACTCCTGTTTTGGCTTGACGAAGAGAGGCTGCATAACGGAATAGGCTTCTAGGGTTAGAGGCGAATTTGTCCATAAGCTTTGTTTGGTACTGAAGCCTGTCTTCTCTTATAGCCTTCGTGCATGTGTTCCTGATATGTTTGTATTGCCTATACGCTCCATCGTTATTAGTTCGTTTGTATTCCGCCCAACAGTGCCGTTTGCGGCTTAGGAGGCGAAGGGTACGGTTCTTGATTACTGTGGGTGGCTTGAAGCTTTTGGGAACCGTTTGAGGAACTGAATGGTCTGTAGCACATAAGAGCGTGTGCAGTAAGAAGTCCCAATGACCATCCACATCGATTTGAGGGTGAACATCCCAAACCACCTGTTGTAGATAGTCATGTAGAGCTGGCACATTCAGCCGTTTAAAATTCCAACGCAAATTATTGTTGGGATACCTTAGCTTAGTTTTGATGACAAAACTGAAGGCTATGACGGCATGATCGCTTTTTCCCAGAGGAGCCAGGATTGAGAGGTTGTCGACTAGGAATTCTTCGTTAGTGAATACACAGTCTAAGCGCGATGGTGTCTGACTGTTTCTCCAACGAGTTCCCGACCTCACATTTTCATATAAGCCCAAGTCATCGATGAGGTTGAAGAACCGAGCTTCAATTGAGTTGTCGCCTCCAGTGTACGTGTGTTCCGCGAAGTTGACTCTAGGGAGATTAAAGTCCCCTAGAATCAGGATGTGTGTGAAACCGAGACGGATAGAACGGGATAGTCCTTCCAGCATACGACTATCGTACTCGGTGTCGGCAGTTGGCTTCCTGTAAATGACTCCGACTAGACACCTGGAGGTACTAGACAATCTTACAGAGCACCATATGGATTCCTCAAGATTGTTAAACTCGAGGTTGTGAACCTGGTGCACCTCCAAGCAAGAGCTTATGTATATGGCTACTCCGCCCCCAATTCCTGTTTTTCTGTCGTTGCGGAACAAAGTCATCCCAGGCAATGCTAACTCTTGGTCCGAGAACTGAGAAGATATCCATGCTTCAGATATTCCTATCAGATGGGCCTTATTAGCGTTGCTAAGTTCACGTAGTTCATCCAGTTTGTTTGGTAGACTCGCGGCGTTCATATATAAGCAGTTTATGCTTTCAATTTGGAACGCGTGAGCTTCGTCCTGTTTTTCTGTATGAACCTTATGTGAATGGACAGGTAGCCCACCTATGTGAGGTTTGCCGAGGTGGTAGGCCCTGTCCTTTACACGTTTTTTTTATCGTTTAGACAGTCCACAAGTGGAATGGTCAGCTCCAACTTGTCTTTATTCTTGGTCCTAACTTCGTATGGCCTATCCGGGTGCATGTGGATTCCAGGTGGCAATCGACGTCTATTAGCACGAAATGCTTCCAGAACTGCAGCCGCCATGTGGGAAGATGGGAAGGTTATCTTCATTAGACGGGGTCTAAGATCACCGTCCTTCTTGGCTAGTCTCGTCACATGCTGAGTCAGTATGTGTTTGAGCCTCAAGGACTGTTTGATGAATTTCCATTCCCTGATGTCAGAATTTGATTGAGTAGGGTCTGCATTTTCCGGTATACCTTGGACAATTATGTTTCTTCCGCGGAAAAACTTCTCACGAGATTCTTTAGGGACGTTTCGTATGATACTGCGCTCAGAGTACGGTATGTCGGGCAGTATTCTTACGTTACCATCTGATTTCAGCAAGTGGCTTGCTAGCAAGACGTCCTCTACGTCGGTGGCAGCCTTAAGTGTTACTCGGAGAAGCCTCGGGTGATTTAGATGCTTAGAATCCTTTCCTCGAGTGAGCCGGGTGACCGTCAAAGGCTCTATTCTAGGAAGTTCGAGCTTCTTGTCCAATTCACCCCAGAGCATCCTGTCGTTTTTGTCCTGCAGACTGAGAGGAAGATCAGGCTTGTCAACGAGGTTCATGATAATGAGAGAATCGTCACGAACTGTTGTTAATTTACCAGGTTTCACGATGGGTTCAGGTTTAGTAACTTGTTGTTTGGAGGTCAGTGTGCGTTTATGAATCATGGGCTCTTTATTGACCGGACGAACAGTCTTGGGGGTAGACTGTGCGACTAAATTACCAGTTATTTTCCGTGCAGCAACTCTTGGGTTGCTCGGCTTAGGCGGTGATGCCTGGTTCTTTTGGGCTCTCTTAACGTGGGTCGAATCACATGCAGGGTTTTTGGCAACCACTGTTGTGTTCGGGGACCCTGAGCTGGGAGACCCGAGTTTGCCTAGGGAGTTCAGTACCGTCGACGTAATGATGGTACTGAGCCTCGACACGTCGTCGTTAGTGTGGATGGATGCTCCATCGATGGAATACCTATCGATATCCCTGTTTTTGAGTCCGTTGCACTCTCTTGTTTGTATATCAGTTTTTTTACTATCGTATTCCAAGTTAACTGACAACTTGTTCCGAAGACTTGTCAGTAGGACAATGATGTTACTCAGCAAGAGTCTGTGTTGCACGTGACACACACCCACTTTTGCTCTGACTTGCCGAGTCTGTTGTAAGCAGTTGCTGTCAGATCTGTGCATGCTTCGTGGAACCAACCTTTGCAGTTGTCGCACTGCATGCCAGTTGTGACAGCAAAACGGCATCCCGGACGTTTGCATGAGTTTTTCATGACGGTGTTGAAGCAAATTATGTTATAGATGCTTGCAAGAGCCTAGGACCTTTTAAAAAAACACTAAAAAGCACACTGAAAACGGACAAAAATGGACAAAACGAGTGATATAAACTGAAACTAGTCTATACGTGAAAAACAAAAAAAAACCGAATAGTAAGCTGAGGCAAAACCACAGGTAACTATTAAATATAGTGAAACTCAAAAAAAAGTAATCTACCGAACGTATAGCTCAGGATAGATTCTTTAGAACTGAAATGGTACTTTTGTTGCGTAAGAACACAGCAAAAGTTTGATAAATGCAAATCACGTTAGGACTAAACTTCCCGTTCGAAAAGCGCGGTCGTACTTGGATCGATCAATCCATCCGCGTCGACCGACCAATCAGTCGAGATAGCACAGTTTCTGATCGCCGGAATATTGGCTCGCCAGATATTGGGACGGGGTGGAGCAGATACGAATTGTATACCATGTGTCCTAAACTTAAAGTGAATTACAACGTGATCACTGTTCACTAGTGGAGGAAGGTGCTGGATATCAAAGACATCCTCAGAGTGGTGGGTGAGGGCGAGGTCCAGCAGTGACGGATCATGTTGCAAATCAATGTGTCGGTTTTGTGATACATTGTACAAGTGTACACTGAATAACGGTAGATAAAAGGTCGCTATCGAAACCACTACCTGGAGCTGTAAGCTCTATCCAGTTGATATGCGGTGCGTTGAAGTCTCCAATGATGAGACAACATTCTGCCATACTCCAAGAACAGATGTGTCTTAGGATAAAGTCGTCAGCAAGACGAAACGGACTACAGTATATTCCCCCTATAGTCACTAACCCAATTCTAGATTTAATCTTACAACATGCAACCTCCCATGTGCCACTGACACGAGCCTCCGATATTGTTGATTGTATACGAAAGTGATCCCTAACGTATAATATTATACCTCCTCCTTTGCGACTTGAAACTCTATCACTTCTAATACAGATATAGCCTGCAATGAACGGAGAACAGTCTATATCTATTGTGAAACAAGTTTCTGTAACAACGATTATATCGGGACATAATTCTTCCACCATCAGACTTAACTCGGACGTTTTATTTCTAAGACTACGAGCGTTCGTGTAGCACACGCTTAAGGTGTTTTGGCAATCAATCGTTCTACCCATACAGGCCTCGGAAGCATTGGCTTCCAAGACCTGACTACCCGAAAACCCTTAATGGTAAGGTTATTTTCGCCATTTAACTTGCGAGTCCTCAACTCCGTAAGAGCATTCTTCCACTTGATTCGATCCTCAAGCGGCCAATCTGGTCGAATACGGATATTAGAGCACGAGTTTTTAGTGCGCTTTTCAGTAATATGTCTCTTTCTTCAAAACTCCCGACAACCAGCTTCAGGATTCTTCTTGGTTGGGTCTCGCCTCCAACCCATTTACCAAGTCGTATTACTTTTGTAATATGTACCCCTGAAACCTCTTCAGGTAGTACATTCCTTACCACAGACTCCACTAACTGCAGGTCATGTGTATGTCTTCTAGCAGGGTCGTTGTCTTTCGACTCCTCTAGATTACAAATAATTAAACTAGGGATGGGTTTAGCTTCTTTTGAAACTGTGTTCACAGCTTTCGACCGTGACGTTAGATCCTGTATTTTAACTACTGGTATCTTACGATTAGTTTTTATTTTAACAGAGTCCTGGGAGTCAAGCGAATGACTCACAACAATGTCAGACGAAGCTTTACTATGGGACTTTGGCGGATTGGTCTGAGAGTCCACCAAGGACTTACCAAGTAAACAGTCATTAGTTTCAGCTATCTTTCCTACTCTTTTGCGTTTTCGCGTCATCCATTTTCCATCAGTCGAAACGTCTACATTAGAACAACTCGGGACAGTAATTGTTTTATCCGGGTCACCGGTTGCTGCTGTAGTAATATGGCCACCAACGTCTAATGACGTGTCACTTACTGATCGTTTCGGGGTAGAACGTTTAACTGCGGGTTGCGCAGGTAGATGTCTGGCTTGCGCCGTGATAGCACTTACGACACTAACGCAATCTTCGCCACCAGTACCAATGTTATCAGTACAGCCCTCATCAACCTTCTTACTAGCCAACACCAGGAGACTAATTGCTTCCTGGATAAGCAATGTTTTGCCCGAGCAACAAAAACTACAAAGCCAATGAGAGTTGGGCTTTGAACACATTTTATATGCAGTGGGGCTTAGTCGGGTGCACATCTTATGGAACCACTTATTACACTCATCACATTGCATCCCTTCATCCACGGGAAATAAGCAGTATGGTTGTCCACATTTATGAGTAGACCTAGCCATCTTGAAAATCAACTAGAAAGGTGACAAAAACAGGATATGTAAAAGGATTTTCAAACCTTAACTAAATAAATCAAGTAAAAGTCGACCAAGTATGCTTCGATGCAATAAATACACAAAAGCAAAATCGAAAAACTCAATACAATATCACTTTAACTGGGGTAGATGCGATTAAAGTGTAAACAGTAGTTTTGATGCGTAATTTACGATCAAAACAATTAATTAACTCAACGAGAAAGAATACCACTGTCTTTTTGAATAGAGCGCTAATAGCGCTGAATGAACTGTAACGATATCAACATCCAAAGAATATGAACCAAAAGGACTTCAAACAGACGTAGCATCACATTTTAATCTAGCACACTGAGCCTCAGATCTCAACATGGATTGAGTAGGAAAGAGCTTTGTTTATACACGTTAATACACACGGTACTGCATACTTATACGTTTTCGACTTACGTAACTAGTTCCCGGGTTTATGAGTACTGGTATGTATAGCAACCAATTAAGAGTAAGAATAATCGTTGACATGGAACGCTTATTCTTATTGATAGATAGCAAACATTGCAGCCACCTCGATTTCCGAAATTTACAAATACTCGACGGACTTAAAGATGTATGAACAGGCTATATCTATATTAAATGTAAAATGCTACATTCCCTAATTTACCGCTTATTTACAGAACTACAATTCTAAGGATCTTGAGATGTGGGTGGAAAGAAAGTTAAGCTCCATTTGGTCAAATGAAGTAAGTATATAATGTAGTAGGGATACTGATGTCTTTGTTAACCTGAACATCTGATAGTTAAAGGAAACCTGTTATGCACGGAGGGAATTTACAGGGTTTATGTTTAAGTGATCATAATACGATGGAAAATGCCAAAGTTCTAAAGTGCGCCTGGCTTCATTATAGATGGACAGATCAGCATCCACTCTAGTCTGTAGTTACAACACACTTCACAATGAATAAGATGTTTGCAGAGCATAACACGATCCTAACATCTAGCGATAAGTACATAGATACTTAGCATGACAGAATTGCTCCTCATCTAGGTATGTTTCTTTCCAGACTTCCGTACAGCTCAAACCCTGAGAACAACTTACTATAATCCCTCAGTAGTTAAGTGAGTAGCAACTGTTGAGCCACTGAAAATGATCTAAGAACCATACATCTCCCAAAGTCCTCTAATGCTTTACAAATCACAATTTTGCATCAGTAACTTGCGTATGGTGAAAAAACTAACGATGTAAAAATAAATTGAAACGGAGATTAAAACATGGTTGTAGCAGAAGAAGCAAGGCCTATGGCCGTACCAACCACCATTAATTTACAAAGCTGGATAACATGGATGTGACAAGTCAAGTATTAACTCACTCATATATGTTGTAACATTGTTTATATCATCTCATCTGACGATCGTACGCGGAGCATATCCCATATTGTTTTGATACCATTTAAATTACGGATTAATCGCTTGATTATTCCACTTAACCTATAACTAACTCGAAATTCTAAAGCCCAACATTTTTCATCAAGTGTTTCAGATTTAATTAAACGGTTCTTATTGATTAAACACACCCCGAAAATACCAATAAGCTCAATCTTAACACGGCTTAACTCCTGTGACTTGCTTTGAATATTAGCATAAAATGTAGTGTAGAACTCATAGATAACAATTTCGAAAAAAACATTACAAGAATTTTGATAGCTTTTAACCTTGAAAGTACCTTTTATTTCAGTCAGTAAGAAAAAAATATGGGAAGAAGAAATTTCCAGGAAATATCTATCCCGATCTCGAAAAACGAATGAAATTTGAAAACATTGATGATTTTGATAAACTATTTTATTTGGTAAATGAAAATGAAGGTACAGAAGAATAAGTTTTATCAGGAAAAATTATATATACAGAACTTTATAATGCAGATCCGTTAATCGGCTGTAGGTAATAGTCCTAAAATAAATAGAAAAGTTACAAAAAGTCAACGCTATTTTATTTCAATGAACATACAAAGTTGATGATGAAAGATAATGAAATCTGAGTTACATTGATACGAAATAGTTCTTAAGAGTGCGATTCCGTTACACAAACTACAAAAAATATGGATTATAATCCGAAACAAAAATCTTACTTATACATTGATACGTTCATATGTATGATTTTAGCCAGAGGAAACTTCAGGAGGAAATACTATCACTTTTCTACATTGAATTCTCGAAAAGACAACTCTAAGAAAACAGTTTGATGGGAAACGACGAGTTGAGTTTGCTATTATTTTTATTGTTTAAACAAATAAACGTTGGTACAAGGAGGCACCAAATATGTATACATCACACAAATAATTTGATTTGTGTGAGGGCTGGGATACAGCCCAGGTGCCCAGACCGAAGCAGGTGGTTGTCTTAGCGGGCCACACCCCGAGCCTTCGACCTACAAGTCTAATCCACAAGGCAGCAGAGCAACGTCAGGAGATGCAGTCCCATGGAGCCCATGTACACCATTGGTTTAGAATCAGGGTTTTCCAACTCCCCTAGGTGGATCCTCCATATCCACCAACCCGGTTAAAGCACCGAACATTCGCTTTTCGTCCTCTCAATTCCGTAAACAACACCGTCACGAGAAGGCAGTGAGTAGGACTTCTTTGGCAGTGGCTGTATACACGTAGCCATGTGAGAGCATTTCGAGAGGGGGAGCCGACTCTCCCCACTCTCGACCGTACCAGGGCATTTGGGGTCTACTAGACAGGAATATGCAAGATGAAATCAATACGCCATAACCCAAGACCAGAGAAAACAAATATTAAGCTTATTCCATAAAATAAAAAGATGATTGATATGGTTAAATCACAGAATATCAAAAGTACAATGAAAATAACCGAGAAAAAGTTATTATTTATCTACGTTAACTGCTTAAATCCCTTATGTTTGATTTTGTGTAATCCTGAATCGAGATTGACATGAACTAATCTAAGAAATGTAGCAAAGACGGCAGTCCTTTTTCTTTTATACGACTACACCCCTTCATTTTCAACAATTATGTCTTCCGAAAGTACTCCAATGAAATTAAAAATTGGTCTCTTGATTGATTTTTAATGAAAAAGAACCCATAGTGCAAATCTCAAAGTTCGACTAATTTATGGAGGAGGAATTCAAGTACTTTTTCATTGTCCCGAAGAATTTTGAGACTGTTCACAGCTGTAAACAATTAAAGTGGGATACTATTACATATTTATAAAATCTCAAGTTAACGTAATATGAGCAGCAAGAGAAGCGTCGCATTGGACAATAGCATGAAAGGAGAAGACAACAATCAATGGAAACGTCACATAAGGTCCTAAAATACATCCGTTTCATTTTAGTGCATAGATCTGTTAAATGTGACAGAAAACTAAAATACAGTAATTGAAATCAACTTTAACCGAAACTTATAACGACTCAGTTCGTTCGATTTTCAACGGTATGAAACCCTATGCAGTTATCAAAGATGCAGCAATATATAATAGTTGGATACATATATTCTTCATCATAAGATAAAGGATAACCGGGTAGTGGTTCATATGTAATACATTTAACAGTCTTCTCTGGAAAACTACTATTCACCGCATTTATTTATGAAGTTTTACCCACACAAGTAAGCTTTTACTACCTTAAAATTTTTTCTACTTACTGGGATGTAACAAAAAATGTATTTATCATTAACTCTGCACAATGCTCAATTTATTTGAAACTATGAAGCCCAACCTTGGTACTGATACCTAAACCTTAACAAAAGGTTTTACTAATACAAAAAGGATCTATAGCAGATAAATTACCATCGATACAAGCGTAGAAGAATGATACACATAAACGTTAAGGAATTAGGTTTTTGAATGTATACAAAACTCTGTATACAGCCTTTTTTCTCCTTTTAGTCTGTCAGCTTATTGAAATACAACTAAGAAAGTCACATCTTCGCGACCCATTTTGAGTCCTACGAGGTCATTTCTGTATACTTTCAAGTTAATGATTACACTAGAGGAACTTAACTTTATGAAGCCGTAAGGCTCACATCCCGGATTCCGTTAAACGTTGATATTGATCAGAGATTAGTTCAACGAGATTTCTCTGAACTAACTACCGAAGATTAGGTTTCCCAACTAACATTTACCATGGTAATACAAATATTTTAAATATACCTATATTGATTGGTGGTATTTGGGTAAATAAATTTCCTTGATTTAAAACAAATATGGTTTGATCACGCATATAAACTTATACTCGAAATATTTTCGCACGTTAAATTTATTTTTTAAATGAAAATGTTACTTCACTCTACGCCTTATGTAACTTATGATTTCTGTGTTACGTCGTGATAAGACGTACCCACTATGCATCCTAAGATCAAGTGAGTTATTTCAGCATGAAACAAAAGATTGATGAGAAAACAAACCTCTCTACGCCTAGCTTCCATGAGTTTGCGATTATTCTCTTCAAGTATTTTGTCCAATTCTGCTTGTTTACGTTTTTCCTCCTCCTGGAATAAGGCGAAACGTTAAAAACAGTTTCACATATAAAAGGGTGAACAAAATATCTTACATACATGTAACATAAATGTGAAACCATAATATTAACATCCGATCGATATAAAACAATTGGGATTTTCTAGGAAAATCTATACTTCTATAGCAAACAGCTTAAATCAAATTATGAGCTTGCTCAAAATCCGGAATAATTAAGAACCACGAACAGTAAGTTCGGACATAATACATTAAATATTATGAAATCTTGTGTTATAACGCAGTCTCAACAGATATTGTCACACTTTATATAAGTTTAAACGATATGCGAAGGTACATCATACGACTGAGGGCTACTTGTTCCAATAATTGTGATCTAGTAGAAGCTAGGGTAAATATACCAGGTGGTAATTCAACTAAATCATAAGTATACTCTCATAAGCAATACTCTCATTTCCTACTAGGAAATCTGATTCACAATAAAATAAACGAAATCCTGCAAGATAATGAGTTGACCACTATAAATATTTTGCAAATATCGAAAGTCGTAAGGCATATTCTCAAAACGTACTTAAAGCGTTCAATAAGTTACTACCACTTTACGTCACAATGTGAGATATCTAACTGATAACTAAACAGAGAGTAGGGTGTGCAGGTATATATTTAATTACTCTAATAATACTAAATATAGCTTAGTTGTTGCGAATAAATTACGGTCAATGAAAAAGCCAAAAGCAAATGCCAAGTGAAGATCCAGTAAACGAAAAAGTGGTAGATGGAAATATGTTCGTGTAATAAATATGACATGTAATTGAAATACAAGTAAATTTATAAGGCCCTGCGACCCTGTGGATTCTTATCCTTTAGAGAATACTTTTAGTGCTTACGTTGACTCTCTAACACAGAATAATGTCGGACGAGAAATAACTCCAGTCTTTCCAAACCTAGATTACCATTATCTACATAAATTGTCTACATATTAACGACAACAGAAAAATCTCCATGTTTAAATTTTAAACAATCGAGCTAATCTATATCAAATAAAACAATTAAAATGCTGAGCGACACATAAACAACAAACAATAACTGAACGTAACGACTTTGCATCGTAAGTACTGAACAAGTTATCAACTAGCTCCAAAATGTTTACAAGGTTACCTCCATACGTCTCTGCTCTTCCAGCTTGCTTTGGTATTCACGTTCGATCTCATCTAGTTTATTCTTAACTCTCCGGTCAATTTCCGCTTGATATCTTCTTTCCAATTCAGCCTGGAGGTCTTCAGCCCTATCTACTAAAGCAGCTTCGAAAGCCTCTGTAACACGAGCTTCTAACTGCCTGGCTGCTTCCGCCTCCCGTTCACGTTCCTCCTGCAACCGTCGTTCTCTGAATTATGGAGGATATTATAATCATGTTTTGTTAAAAAGTAATAAATATCAAAATGGTCTATTGCTGTAAAATGTAGACAACATTTTCATAGACTGACAGACAAGTACTAAAACGTGGAACCAAAAAACATGAATATATAGTCAAGTTTCTCCGCTCTGAAACTGTGAAGGAAAAGAAACTGCGTAGATCTTATAAATTACTAAAAATGTTTGGGTCTGGAGAGTGAGTCAAGCGTAGACTAATAAACAACTGAACGAATCCATCTTAAACAAATAAAATTCCATCTATCATCCAGGATACTTGATTGCTGACTTTTATGGTAACAATAATTTCAAAGTCAAAGGCTCGAGCCCCGGTAAGCTTACTTCAGTTGTGACAGGGAAGTTGCAATACTAGTGCGCACACTAAATGTGGCTTAAAGATGTCAGTCGATCAATCATAAAGAGACAATAGTATGAAGCCAACTACACAGGCATGGGACTTGGTAAATGAGTACCATAATAACGGACAGTACAGCGTGAATCCATACACAACTCAAAACGGTGAATGAGTTCACAGACTGGTGTTGTGTCTTCAACTTCAGTAGAAATATTAAAAAAACCGATTATATGAATTAGAATATATAAACAACATTGTTTCCAATTATATCCTCACCAAGTTTAACGGTAATATTTATATACATATATGATTGGTTATTTAATCTATTTCATTGTTATCATTTACTAACAAATTTTCTTGACTGACTAGAAAGCCTGGTGTCAGTAAGATTGATTATGATTACTAATGATGCGGAATTACTGTGAGCAATTCGAAAGCATGACAATAAGCTATCTCTAAAGGATTTAACTGAACTTCATAATTGGTCAGACGGTAAGAGACTGACACATAACTCTGTAAAGTTTAAGATGATCAATTTAAAACAGAATGTCAGCAACATACACAGTTCGAAAGACTATGCTTTTTTAGCGCCGTTGGAGGGAGATTTGCGCTTCGGTTACATACAACCTCACATCTAATACCGTGACATGAATGAAACATAGGCTAATCTAGCGTACGTAGCGCGTCTCAATTATTGATAAGAATTTCAATCAGTTTAAAACCGCCTTGTACGAAATAGCATTTTACAAGACCAATGCTTTGAGGTGCATTCAAGAGAAAATTTATCGGCGACATATGGTAAAATTTGGTTGTTTTCCTCTAGAATACTAGGAACTGGAAGACCATATTATCCTGACAAATAGTATCGGAAGCCATCACTGGTTTTTGAAACCTAGTCTCAACACTAATCCTAAGAAGAATCTTTAAAGGTTTGAATTTGAATGTAGCTAATCTACTCAATTTTTTTTTCGACGTCGCTGAACAGAAAGCACAGATCTCTAGATATTCAACGAACTCACGTAGCGAACTGAGTCTTATTTTTACTCTCTCAATCTCTGCTGATTTTTTTCACATACATAAGTTTTACCCAGAGACAAAGGATGTTAGATTCTTCCAGAAATATGGCACCTGGTTAAAAGCAAAAGCTTCTCTCACTTAATTTGATGACAATTGCAACCTGACAGTCTTTACAAGAGACTAGTTTTTCTGTACAATGTGTAGAGAACAGTCGAGGAAAACTTATTTGCTTGGGGATGACGTAGACAAAATGAAATCTTATGAATGTTTTATTGATGTTCCATGAATCTTTGTGGTACACCCAACTACTGACATTTGGAATTTTGCTTTGAAACTAATTTACTTTAATGCATAGTCTGATCATAGAAAATGAGGTAGTTGAGTGGGTTGACTCTGCCCACCTTAAGTCTTAACAGGCTTGATATCTGGAGAAACCTCAATGCCAAGGCATGGTACTTAGTTGAATCTAGTCAAGTCATAGCTTAAGCGAGTACACTGCAGAACACACCGCTATCACCTTATAATCATGAAATACGATATGTGAATGTACAGGACACATCCAAGTCAACAGCACTCAATCATCCCTTCAAATTATTGATTATACATAAAGGAACTATTAAATAAACATGAAACTATATGGATTACTAAGTAAAAACAGAAACTCGATTAGTAACGCCACGAACGTTCATCAATCAACATAGTTAAGATATATTGCCTATACCTACTCGCTTCATAGAGATGAACAACAATTTCACTTTTAATATTTCCAAGTGATTCAAGTTTGTTACAATCCTATATTATTTTTATTCGCTGGTCCCATTTATTGCTTATAAATTTTGAAGTATGGCACCCCATTTTATCTAGTTATTTTTCGTCATCATAACTTATTCTATTACTATGATGGTGAAATAGAAAGATAGTGCAAACCGAAATAAATGAATAGATATTCTGGTGTTTCGCAGCAACTTATAAGTTTACACAATAAAACAGAGCATAAAGCACTAAAATTTTCAATGTACTAAAATCAAGCATTTGGTCTAATTTGTTAACCATACAGTGGTTAGGACGCCTAAAGCATATTTTTATAAGTGTGGTTAAAGCTAACAAAAGCCTTGAGTGGCAAGGCTTACATACGATCCGCTGAGACCTTGTGGATCCAATACAGCGTAAGTTTTAGAACAAAACAGTTACTTTTCTCGTTGCTCCAGAGCACGTTTTTCAGCTTCTTCTTTCCTTCGAGCCTCTTCTATTTTCCTATCTATTTCCTTCATTTTTGATTTTCGATTTCGCCTCTCTGCTTCACTATCGTAGCTTGACACTGTCGAACTTCTTTTTCTGAAACAGTACTGAAGAAAGTACACCGTCGGTTTACCTCCGTCTTCTGTCATGACGATGACGGTCTCGATACGACCTTTCGTTCCCTCTTATGCGTACCCTGTCGCGTTCTTTGTCACGATACCTGTCGCGCTCTTTGATTTTATCGCGCGAACGGCTTCTGTACCGTCTAGGTTTCGACTTGTGACCACTAGACAGTGATCTGCTACGCGAACGGCCCATTAACGTAGCGACAGAAAGGAGATGGCCGCTATTATTTTAACCTTGAATATCGTCAGGCCTAATTGAAAGCTTACCTATGAATTATGCTGAGTAATCTTTACGATAGAGAATGGGAATCTTCAAATTTCGAAAGTCTCAAAGAGAAGTACACTACAGCGCTTAATTTGAAAATAGGAGCTGTTACAGAATAAACTACCTGCTTCTAGTTTCAGTTCCATGATTTTCTTGTTCTGAAGTTTGTGTTATTGTTGCTTGATGCTTTCCTTAATGAATGTAAATTCATGTTTTGCGCTTACTGGATCGTTGACTCTGCTTTTCTTTTGTTTTCTTCTTTTCCCACCCACGCTTCTGTACATACCCCGAATACACAAAGTACCTTCTGGTTACACATGAACGGCTAAAGATTTGTGGCATATTCACACCAGAAAATTCAATTTTTCACTATCACGTAGCCTTAATCCCACTCTTGTGTTGATTTTAACTGCTGTTAATTGCTTTCTTTAATAAGTGTGAGTGCATCTCATGTGCTTACTGAATAGTCCGCTGATTTATTCTTTTCTTCTTTGGATTCCCTCACGTTCAATTCCATATACTCCTTTGGCTTACTAAATACCTTCGAGATAGACGTGAATCTATCAAGGGCTCGACGTTACAGGGTTTTATCATAATAGAAAATTAGATCCGAACACGTACTTAACACTTGAAGAGATAATCAGTTATACGAAACTCTTTGTGTACGTTCATTTTGACTAGTTGGAGCTTCAGTTTCTGGTACACAAACGTGTTTTTCCATATGCCAATTTTCTATATCTTGACCGACTGAGTTCGTAAACCCTTCGTCACGTTCTCTCCACTTTGTTATCACTATTAGACTATCTTGTTGCCACATCTCTGTATTTTATGGTTAATCTGGATTAACTGTGAACGTTTTCGATTTCGTGCTAAAATTTATGGGCGTTTTCGATACTGTTATTGCCAATGAACCTGTCAAAATAGTCACTGACAGTTATGTGGATAGTAACTCTTTACAAAGTCTCCCATATAAAGTCCAGATGACTCTCGATCTGATGGAGAACTTCCCAAACAATGGCCCACTTTTTTCAGATAACTGTAGTTGTCATTATACCATCTAACCATGATAGAAAGGCTGCATTTATTGTTATCGACAAGTTTGGGGAATAAAAACTGTAGTCCAGACCATAGTTGAATCTACTTGCATGAAGTCTCAGATTTCCACGAAAAAGAAATCACAACTACTAGGATGTTCGTCTGGTGCAAACATTGAGATTTAAACAAAAGTACTTAAATCCGCAGACATACATGATTAACAACGACAAGTACACGTGTATTTGCGAAAACACTATATTCATTTTGTGATATTTCGTCATAATGCCACACCGACATTCATAGTGATTAGTGAAGGTCTTTATTAGAACAGTCATAAAATATTGCCCTTAAGTTTATCTTTTCTTGCAAAATGCGGTAAATCCGAAATTATAACGACGTGTTTTCAACAGAGGGGTTAGTCACACATCAAGTGAACAAACTTTCGAGTCCCATTTAGGCACTCTAACGGATATGATTTTTACGAGCTTTTAATTTACAGAACCACATTTATTTCCGCAATGAATTCTATCGTCTACATTAGAAGAGCTTTCAAAAAATAACTCCTTACATGAATAAAAGAAACCGGGACTAAGCTAGAGAAACCAAAGTGGCTGTATTATTAGAAGAGGTCGGCTCTCCCCACCAAATACACTATTTGCATGAATGTGTGATAAGTAAGCCTGAAAGATACAAACAAGTAACGGGACGTACAGCGCTTGTTGCCGAATTCAGCCACTAAACTTATGTTCTTTGCCTAAAGAACCGATAAAGAAGAGTGCATACTACAATATTCACTACATATTCCACAAAAGAATAATATATGGTTACCAAACTGTCATTTGTGAATTAGTGAATGGCAATGCGGATACACCTCATACCCCAGATATTAATTGAATAAATAAGAATAACCTCAATAGCATTAATTTTTATGGCGCTTATGTTCTCCATGCCATTAAAACCCTTAAATCTGAGACAAATTCCGCTGGAAATTACATCCCTTCAGTTCTGTACATAATGACGGGGCGGGACATAGTAATACCATGACACTACACTTAGATGCAATGGAGTTTGATTTTTCAAATCAAAAATAAGAACCGATAAACCTAATCTAGAACTATAGATCAATGGATATCACTGTTGTTACCTCACACATGATGGGGAAATTGATATGGGACCAAATATTCGCTCACCTACCCGGAGAAAGTATAATAAATCCCCTGAAGCACGGGTTGGATAGATAAAGTTCTCACACCTGATGTCTGGTAGATATCTTGAGCGAGCTTACTCTCCTCCGTAACGAAAAGCACCCAGTGATCCTGTTGGACTTATAAGTTGTTCAGTATCATTGCACTTATCTATGCGATTAGAGTGATAGGTTTAAACCAGTACTATGGACTTGCTAGGGCGTAACTCCCTAACCTATAAGATCTCACGAAGAAGTCATATCGCTGTATATGTTGGCGTCCCCTATCGTGACAGTCGACAGAATAATTTTCACGAACCTTCGAAGGACATACACGTGCTAGGAACGGAATAATACATTCAATGTAAAAAAGGAAGAGGTTATGTAAATCGAGCGAGTCTGCATGATCAAGCAATGATGCGTCGGTTGCGTGTTCATGCGTCAACCTTTTCTGGCCTTCTCCAACAGTTCGACGGCCAGTCTAATTATTTAATCCATGTTCAACCCCAAGGATCATGAGGTTAAGGGCAAAAGCCACTGCAGTCACACTACACCTTTACATTGAAAAATCTGTAACAACTTAGGTTCATTAGTTAAGAGTTACCTCAAACAACTAAGTTTATGTCAAAACAATGAGGCTCAAGTATTAATTCACTTCCTTATTTCGTATAGGAATTATATTTCCTATTGTCTTAAATTGAATGTTCAAAGGCTTTGAGTGTTTGCACACGCAACCTCCTGCTCTACTGTAACTGTTCCACGAGCCAAATAAGGACCCGTTCACTACTAATCTGGTTGCTTCTATCAAAAGAACGAGGGTTACCTTCAGGCACAAAATATCCATTGGTATAAAACGTTATCATTTGTTGACTAATAGACTCTATCCCGTAAAAATTACTGACCCTGTATTGCAGCAGATTAAAGCTTCTCGTGGTCAGTTACTGAATCAAAAAAATTAACTGCGTAGCATTTAAAATGCGACCAATAATCTGGGGTGGTAGCAGGAGGAATGCCTTTGATACACTGCTTCATATAGTCTACAGCGACATTATGTGCAAGTGCTTTAACAAAGCTGGGACCTATCTCTACGCTGATAATTTAAAATTCATCGATAAGAATAACATTTACGATGCAGTATGTATTACGCAGAAAATCCAGCATGAGGTCAACAAGGTAGATAACTGGTGTAAGCGCTGGAGCTTAACACGCAATACAGAAAAATGTAGCTATGTGTTGTAGACACGTATGTTGAAATAGGACTCGCAATTAACAGAGACGTATTCGCTAAACTGGTACCAGTAAATGACCATGGAGTGAGTTACCTGCACTCCACTAAAGCATCCAAAATGAGGAAATTACTAGGTTTCATTATCCGTAACATCCTTCACAATAAGTCGGGAATCAATCTTTACAAGATATGTATAAGGTCTAATGTTGAATACTGGTAGTTCTTATTTTCCACCTTACGCACATCTGACGTACTGAAGGTGGAAAGGCCGCAACGATGTTTATCCTTGAAAAGCTCGGAATAACTCACCTGTTGACGATCCCTTCTCACACCGTACTCTTTTTGGTGAACACCTCTGAAAAACGCTAAGATCCGGATAGATTCTTTAGTTTGAGCTTGTACAAAAGTTCGCCTATAGAATTATGGTCTAGCTCGGTATTAGTAATAGTAAAATAATAGATCTAATCCCAGAATTATAGATTTGTCATGATTTGAAAACCTAATTCATAAGGTCTTGCGTGGAAGTCGCACCACCGTCTATTGTGACTCGTCGTAAGGTGAGAATCAACCACATAACGTCTACTATTTCTGAAGAGCGGAGTATCAGGAAATATGCATAGTAAATAAGTTACCTGCCTTTGTATGACATCTTGGCAACTTTTGTGCTTGCTTCGTTTTCCTAGCACATGCAAACACGTTTGAGATCCACCCAAGCTTCGTCTACAAAGCTACATAGATTTCCCAAAGTTTTACTTGAAGTAGGTAAGCAACCCACTGGACCTATAAGTACTGATCAACGATTTTCGACCACAAGAAACCCCTAACACCATCTCACTGACTCTACGCATGAAACCCAATCTGCTGCCCAACTACTAGCGATCTTGTTTTTCTTGGACCTGGAAAACATTGTATAATCAACCATCACAATACACCACCACCAACAAGTTAATGTCAGTTCTTCTCTGTCTGTTTCTCATCAGTTTACTGTCTCCTCGTATATTTTATTCACGTACCTTGGACTTCATCTCGCTGCGCATAAATGTTATATTCCCACACATTTCGTTTATTTTGATAAAAATTTATGTGTCATTACACCTTTTTATGAATACTTATAATTTTTTATGAAACTCACAGTTCTTACTATAGTAATGAACAGTATTGCGTCAATGATCAAACCATAATCCATGAGTTGTAATCTTTCGACGAGCTTGTAACACGGTACTTTTGGAAATAGTGTTTTTCAACAGGGTAAGAAATATGGAGCTTCAAACAGGACATAATATTTAATTTAACAATCGCCTTAGAAAAGCCTAACATCAGAAAAGGAGGGGATAGCAATAGTGACTAGTGAGGGCTGATAATAAGGGCGATGATTTCAATCCAGACGTGCATATGGGGCAGATTTCATTCGCTCCAGATTCTTTATTATTCAGTCAAATATTTCGTGATATTGAGGCTGTTCTCCTATGCTGGCTACTAATTAGATTCATATTCTCAACCTTATGCTGGCTTCGCAACTCCGCTGAGATAATAATAATATTAATGCTAACTCAACCTTGTACACTATGGATGGAGGGTTGGGATGTGATGAAAAAAGGAATGATCAAGCATAATAACATATAGCAAACGATGAATTTGTTAGTTTCTAAACACAGTATTCTCTTTCAACACACTTTCGATTGAAATCCCTCCTGCTTCTAACTTCAACTTTCCCTCTTTTATCCCGACCTTTTCTACCTTACTACACGTCACAATTCGTTGTTCTTTACTGCTGTATAACTTCATCCAATGATATTTTATCTACAATTCACGATATTAGTAGCTGGTGTCGTGAGTTTAATGTGCTGATATATCATGACTTTGTCTGTTCCACTGGAAACAGTTAAGTATTAGTGAGGGTTTTTATTCAGATGCTTCGTTGCTCTTTTTTACCCGCATGTTTGCAGTTTGCAGCCCTAGAGCTTCTTTCGTATTTGGGTTACACATCTAACGTGCTTTTTGATAAAGGTTATGGCTTACACAAAGCACCTTCTTTTTATCACTTTATACCTGGGAGTAGGTGTAGTAAATTTTACGCAGTCAGCGATCACGATTAGACAACTGCTACATTTATCATACAGACTCCTAAAGATCACATGTGTAGATGACAGAACAAATAGGAAATCAAAATAATCCGAATGTCCAAAGTTTAGGATAAATCATGTGTGCGGTAGAAGCTGTTACACCTTCGGATACGTTTAATAAGAAATGCTTTGATTTTTGTTCCTTGCTTATGTGAAACCTCATTAGGAATACTGAAAATCAGTGGCTTGTTATTATCTTGTTAGAAATTCTGATTCATTTGGGCCTGTTCAACGTGCAGATACTTAGTTAATGACAGGTCTATACGATAACTCCTTCAATGAAGGAGTTAAATATTTGGATCTTTTACAGTTATCTCTTCGAAGGACACGAGGTGATCCCATACTGTCACTAGTGACCTTGCGAAATGACTTAGAAATTTACATAACTTGCTTTTTGCCCTGCATACGATCAATAATCACTGAGGCCATCAGGAAATTTTCGAGGGTCAAAATCTAATAAATACGGGGTAGAATCCATCTTACTTCTCATCAACTAGTCAATTTCCTCAACGATATAACCGAATAACTAGTATCAAACCCATGAATGAATGCTTAGTCGGAAAAACTGGGTCTCTTACCGAAAAAATAACTCAAGGACTGATGCAGATAAATTGACCTACAGTATTTATTACCGAAGACTATAACTACCACACAATTTTATTCATGATAGGTGTTTGACTTATGGAAGAAAGCTTTTTAAATATAGAAGGCTAAGGTCGTTTTTTAACTTCTCAAGAATACAAAAAACACATACACTTATCTCACTCTGTATCAGTGAGTATAAAGTGGGGTTGAATATTCTTCAAATTAACCAGTGAAAAGTTCAATCACCGAGATGTTCAACAGTTGCATGGGAAAACATAAACATTTCTCTCAACAAGCTTCCTAGTGATTTATTTAAGGGCTCAGTTATAGCAAAATTAGCAAACGTAAAAGGAGCGTTTGTAAAATAGCATGAGATAGTGTTCATTAATTACAAAATAGCAAGTTTACTCCTAAGCAACTCGTCAGAATTAAGTTAGACTAATCCATATAGAACTTAAATTTAAGGCTTCATTACCCCCAATGTACAAAGGCTTTTTTTAAGGAGTTTCGTTGTACTACTAAACTGTAGTATTCTCTTTAAGGTTTCTTTTGGGAGTAAACTTGAGCAATTGGTTTAGGGGGGTACTCTGGTACCTTTATAAAGTCGAAGGTCGTTATAAGTGTGAAATTTAGAATTCGGAGAATGCCAGTATAACTGTGGCGTTGGTTTTGTATAGTCATTTCCTTCCCAGTTCAAACAAAGCGCAATGACAATAATGTCCAATAACTATCTCATAATAATTTTGACAAACGTACAAAGGGGTACTGAAGAGAAACTATTAGGAAAAATATAGGTATGAAATAAACTAAATATTTTCAGCATCTACAGACAAAAATTATAAAAACACTTGAGAAAAATCAGTTGTCACAATCGAAGAAAATATTCCCGGTAATTAAAAAACAATATTATATCCAAAGAGAAACGATAGGCCAATTCAGTTTTCTCCAAAAGTGAGTGATCAACTATAATATAAAAACTGTACAAGAAATGCTAGGATTATACAAGTAATAATGGTTATGAACTGCAAACGGTCCTAACAGGCAGGGAACGCGTTTCAGTCTCAGTGAGATAGACTAAAAGCTATCAGTTCACACAAGAATACCTGGAGTACACTAATTCAACGTGGCAACGGCAACGTTAACTAGAACAAAATTGAGACAAATATTAAAAGACTCACCGAACTCAAGGAATCAATTAATCCGAAAATTTGTAGATACCATAATCACATGAAAAATGAAAACATCGAAAATTATGGACGAAATATACGTAAATGCATAGGTCAATGGAAGAAGCGTTATATACAATGGGAAACAAGTGAATGTTATATGAAGTGCATGCATAGGGTATATTCACACACAAAATCATACAGAAAGATCACCCCACCGTCCCATATATTATACTTAGAAGGATTCAATGATTTCGGGAGTTCTTCATGATATATGAATCATCCTAGCTCGTGAACAGCCACTAATTAAAATAAATCACACAAAACTTCCGAGAAGAACCTTACATATATGTCATAATAAGGTTACTTTCATAGTTAATGAGTCTGAATATAAGTCCACAATTGTAATAGAGAAAAGTCTCATCATTTATCACTTTGTGAATACATATACTGTTCTCACTCCACATGTACTGCCATCGATCGGTAGAACTAGATTATAAGGACAAACTAATCAGATTTCGCTTCTGAACTTTTGCGCGAAATTCATCCATTCTCGTATTATAACTGATGCCAGTTGATAATGAAACCCTAACCCTAATCACTTTTCATGACTCTCAGCTCCAACACCTAGTTTTATTCCTAAACACTATTTTGGACGTGGTAAGTGATTGAAATTTCCTAAGATAATATTTTGGAATCGTCTAATGTCATCCCTATGTTTCAGTTTGATCTTATTCTTTTATACAAGCCATCTGAATATGACGTTTAAAAGAGTTTGATATCAGTATCATCTTGTGTTTACATATGTACAGGTAAATTGAGTGATGTCAAATGCTTTTCATGCATAATGAATCAATTCAGTTCAATATATGTATTTTATTGTTTTGTTGATATTATGTTCTGGATTCCACTAGTTTTTCATGTCACTCAATTTCGAATATATAATTATAAGTTTTCTACACATATTTAAGTATTAGCTGATTAAATACAAACAACAGTTAATTAGCCTTATATAAATGTCATTTAATTCATAAACAAATTTCATGAATATTGTAAACTGAAACCATGTAATTAAAAATGACTTTGTTAATCAATTGAAAATGAACAAAATTAGTTACATAACTACAAAAATATTGATTATAGATTGTTTAATAATTATAAACTAATTAAAAAATAATATCATGTCAAACAGAAATTGATTTATGTAATTTATTTATTTATTTTGTTTGGTACAAAATTGAATCTTTATAAGGTCCAGTTAAATCGAAATGTGTATTAATCAATTTTTAAGTATTTGTCTAAATGTTAATTAATACAATAAATTAGTGTTACATTAGTTTTATAATTTATCCCTTTATCTAGATAAATGAAAATGTGATGAGAATGTAATTTATGAACGACCTTTGAGCAATCTTTAACTGACCTTGAGAATACCCACCTAATAATTAGGACTAAATGAGGGTTATAAAGCAGTGTGCGGAATAAGAATTATGATTTACAGGTGATGGTTAAGGTTAGGAATTAGATTTACGGTTTTCATCGCGAATTGACATCAGCTATAATTCCGAAATAGTATTTAGTCAAATAAGTGTATGAATTTCTCGCTAAAATCTGAGACCTGTTATTGACAATATCTTATTAACTGTAAGAAAGGGTTTAGTTTACTATTCATTTAACATAAGTTGTAGCTGGAAAACTATATTTTCATTATGAAATATCCATGAAAATTTACATTTACTGAACTGTTTGCTAATTAAATCACAAATTAAACCAGAGATTCTTCTCATGATTATAGAAAGGTAGACCAGTCTATAGCTCGATTGTTGAACATCTAATACATTCTGATTATTTATCTTTAACGGAGACTTCATTTAAAATTATTCATTAAGTGAAACGAAGTGGTCTTAAGGGAACCTAGATTAGAAACGTATTCATAGATGAGGCTTTAATAATTTATCAATTCTTGTCTAGTCTTCGTTTTCAGAAGCCATACACACAATCTCTTAGTTTACCATGGACCTAACAACCCTGTTTATTAAATTGTAATTTGTTTTGGAACCAGTTGGTTTTCTACTATATCTTCCTTATATTCGTCAAATGGACGATCTCTTCTTCATATCTCACTTCAATATATTCTTTACATTTCTATTTCCAATTGACTATTACGTTACTTCAGACTTTGATCAACGTTTGGCATCTTTGTTCATAAAGCAATAATACTGTTTTTTTTTTCATAGGCTACTGTATATAGAAAATGCGAATGTACAACTATAGTAAATGAAATTCCATCACTGGAACGTAGTCATTTTGTCCATTGACTGAATTGGGTTTTAATCGTTGTTCTCTGAATGGTTATACAAATCGGCCATAAAAGTGGGATCAAATTATTCTGTTAGATTTATTATTTTTAGTGTGTTCATTTGAAAAACAGTAAATACATATTCAGTATTCATATATTTGTCTACCTTATCAAATATAATTATATGAAAGGAGTTAAATTATAAAGCGCAACATAATGTTATTCACTACAAACAAATGAGGAAAACATTTGTTAGTTATCAAATCAACTAACAATAGAAATACAATCTTTATGAAGGGCAAAAACAATATAAAAACTTAAACTATTTTTTGGTCATAGTGATTTGTGCTCTTCCCTCGAGCAACTTCTCCGCTTTTCAACAGCAGTTATTTAATTCAGGAGCTATCCATTATCATATTAGTTTAGCACACAATGAGTTATCTTGAGTAAAGCTGTGATCTTGTAAAAGATATTTCTGACTAAGAATACAAGTATGACTTAGTAGTGCATTCATAATACACTACAAATATATCATTTAATCCTGTAAGTCTATCATTAGGATAACCTTAAGAATCTTCAAGGTGAATACAGGTCTGGAAAATTATTTCTTCTATAGAGAACCAACATATCTTATTTTTCTTCAACCTATTTATGTGATTTAATAAATGGATACTGACTCCCACCCCCGCCCGCGTCACAAGGCAAGCCCTCACTTGGATTCCTCAAAGCCAAAGGAAAAGAGGAAGACCAAAGAACACATTACGCCGAGAAATGGAGACAGATATGAGGAGAATCGGATAGAACTAGAAAGGAGGGTCCAGGAATGGGTTGGAAAATGCTGGTCAGCGGCCTATTCTCCATTGGAAGCAACAGGAGTAAGAGTAAGTAAGACTTCCCCGGCGTTCCGCATGATTTCATCTTTTATAAGAAAGCTGAAAACCTTTTTATTTCAGTGAAAAATTATTGTACATCAAAATAGTTTTTTTTTGCATTCGGTTATTATTTTGTTGGGTCTTGGGATTTTAAACGCTTCAAATCCCGATGAACTATAATTTAATAAATACAAGATTTCTAGGAAATCGTTATTGTCTGTTATGCATATTCGGTTATATTTGACTAACTTTAAAAACGTTAATATGAAGCCTCAATGAGATATAAATGATTGGAATGAATGAAAAAGTGACCACTCGATAATCCATCTATTAATTAATGATGTAACTACATAAAAGTATGAACAGAATTCATACACCAAAGCAACATACACTTTACATAATATCTTTTGAATATCATAATATCTTAAATAATAATCTTCGAAATATTTATTTCATATTGTGTAACAAAGAATTAGCAATCAGATATCTGTTCTGAATAGTCTGGGTCTATTGAAAGCACAATAGGATGGGTAAACTACATGAAACATCGTAATGTTTCAATGAAACAAGAATAAAACTTCAAGAATTTGCAGAATTTATTGTATCATATTATCTTCTCCTTAACTATATACAAACTAATTTTCCTTTTAAAAAAATACAATTTGTTGAATTAAATGAATACATCATTGACAATTAAATAGAAAGTAACCTGTCGGTAAAATAATAGCTAAGATAGAATAAAACTAAGAAGTTACGGTATATCTATCTCATGAAAATGATTGTTGTGGCATTTTCAATACACACTTCGAAAAACAATGATAATCATATAAAATTTACATTAAAAGTCAATAAGCAGTGTCGATCTAAATTGATAAAATGATTTGCGGTTAGTTCAGTTAAGTTAATGATTCGCTTTTGAAATACATTAAAATTTATAAATGAAGTCAAATTAAAAAGTTAATCAGATATATTTTCCTCTATAAGTAAAAAGATTCATAATACACAATGCATAAAAAGAAAAAAAATCTGTAATGAAAATTAAACAACTAAATCACTAAGGCAACCATTTAATCATTCATTCGACTCATCTGTTTCCAAAAAAATTCATTTAAAACAAAATAAAACAATCAATTTACATTTATCAAAATTTAAATAAACTATTTAGCTCATATGAGAGAGAGAGAGAGAGAGAGAGAGAGAGAGAAATTCTATGAAGTTTAATTTACCCCATAACAATAAAACTCATAATATCAAAAACAAAACAAGAAACAAATCCAATCATATTCAACTCAGATAACAATTAAATTTGATAACATAACCATAATGTATAAAACAATCACTGAGATTTCATTAACCAAGTGAAACATTCTATATATATATATATTTTTCTTTTTAAAACAGGGTTTTGTTTAAACAAAATAATATTAGTCAATAATCAATGTATAAATGAGTTGAGTTTAAAATATAGACAAAATGTAGTTTTAGAAATAATCTTTCTAAAAATAATGGCACATCACTAACTGAATGATTTTATTATTATTATTTTTTTTCTTTAAAAAAAGAAAAGTTTTTCATTAAAAAAAATCATAACAAAACAAACAAATTTTTTATAACAAACATTTTTTGTAATAAAAACAAATTAACCTAAAAAATAAAAAAACAAACAAATAAACAAAGAAAAAGTGTATTGATTATACAAATAAAACTATAGGAAATATTAGTATAGAAAGAAAAAAAGAAAGTAATAATTGTACTCATCTATTGTTCTCTTTATCATTCAACCTTCTTACTTTAATTATTGGAACAGAATCTTAGATTGTTATTATTTTCTGAATTACATTTTATAGATTCTTTTACAATAACTGGATCTACTCTCCAAATATCACGTGCATATTCACGTACTGTACGATCAGAGGAAAATTTTCCAGCTGCAGCTATATTCATTAGAACCATTTTTGACCATTTTACTTCATCCTAACAAACGACAAACCACCAACAACAAATCAATATAATTTAATAGTTTTATTTTTCAAAATAAAAAGGATTTCATTATATTAATTTTCAATTAAATCTTAATTAAAAAGAAATTACTACAATTACTTAGTATAATTTAACCGCTGTATCGTTGAATTTGAATAAATGTATGGTTAGGAGTCCTCTCAAAGAACAAAACTAAATGTTCATAAATAAATCTGTTACAACGCTTTTTCGTATATTGTATGCATTGAATTATAATTGTTATATATTTCACGTTTGTAAACATGCTGAGCGTACTGAAGTGGTTCACTCTACTGAAAACTACATTTACAAATATAAAAGATGAATTAAGTTCTATGCATGAAGTATGTTATTAAAACAAAACAGAATTAAGGAGATTAATTAGTTTATAGGTATTAAAAACCAAGGGTGCACTTGATAGTTTTAAATAAATCAAGCATTAGGATATCATAAACTATTATTATTATTGTTAAGGAAAATTATTGTAATCTGTTTAATAAGGAGAGAATTTAAATTAATCCTACCTTGTATGCTGATTCAACTTCAGCCTGAGCACGCATATAATCACCATAATCTGCGCATACCATAAATTTATCTTCTGTAACTAGCTTATTATATAGATCTTTAAATAAATCAGGTTCATTTGGACAGTAATAACCATCACGTATTTGATCTAAGCACAAACGAAGTTCTGGATTGGAAGATACATATCTCATTGGATTATATCTAATAAAGTGTTGAGAAAGACGCAAACAGTCTAATATTACAATAAAAATCTAAAGTGATAATATTTTGTGGTTAAAGGACTAGAACAACTTAAAACCGATAAGTTACGTCAGAATATAATGCGACGTTAACTTGAGAATGAGCAATAAATGATTGGAAGAAAGTAATAATAAAAAACAGTGGTCTATAGCAAGGTACAGAGACTGTAATGCAAATCGTTCAACATTGAACTAAACAGAGAACATTCGAGTCGTAAATGATTATCTATAAAACAGGATTACGCATGTAGAAAATACAATTAAGGCTGAAGTCTAAGAAATAGTCATATTCAAGCACCAGAGTTCATTGTAAGTACTGAAGTAAGATGACTCGTCCGCTCACTTTTATTCTTGTTCTTTTTTCTATCAGAAAATAATACTTACAGATCTTAACTACCCGGGCACATAATGTACCTGCAAGATAGACAAAAACCTACCAAACGACGAACGTTATATGATTTGTATTTCTGACTCAAGAACTACAGTCAATGAATAATTGTTTCACCAAACACTGATAGTGTGTATATGTGAAAAAATTCAGAAGGTCAATGCAAGACGTGAGAACCCGGAAAGCAGCTGACATAACTTCAGATTACCACCAACCGGTGGTTGCCAAGATGAAACTGAAACTAAAGAAACACTGGATAACTGATGGAACAGAATTACAAATGTACAATACAGCGTTCCTTCAACATACTGACAAACTAGACGAATTCAAGATAACTCTCAACAACATTGCTATGTTTAAAGAGATTATGAGCTCACATAATCAGCGAACGGAACGAAGACTCAGTGACATAATGACCAATTAAACTAACCATTCCGATGTGTACAAGCCCCGCTAACTAGAGGTTCAGAAAATGGAAATTTATTCCACAAACAGTCAAAAGCACGAACGACGACCACAAGCAAATGCAAGCGTATAAACACAGCATAAAAGGTTTGTCGGAAAAGTTACAAAAGAGCATATTAAAAGAGACGAGCCAATGACATTTAAGGTCCACTCAAGTGGGAAGTACGACATGAAGGTGAAAATGGGCGCTTTTGGTACGAAAACAGGAAATTCAAATTTCCAAAAGAAAATTGCAAAAATAGGACATTTACCAGGTGAGTTCTCGGGATCTATTATTCAAAACAAACACGTTTCAGACTTTCCAAGATCTACTCAAAGAGGAAACTACTATGGAGGACAAGCCGAAAGGGATCAATGAAACACTAACCTCAGAGTGTCATGAGGTTCTGGAACACAACAAGCATCATCATAAGGAATGAATCCCTACCGAAATTCTGAACAGTATTCAAGAAAGGGAGAACAAGAAGATAACAATTAACAACGATAAAACAAGAACAGAGCAAGTCAAGGCACTAGCTGAATACGCTGAACCAAACAAGAGAGTCAAGAGGAGCATTAGAGCTGACAAGCATTAATACGTGGAAGACCTAACAGCGACACAGGAAAATGATGCAAAACAAAGAAATATCAAACAACTATATAACACAACGAAGAAACTGACAAAAAATATAGTTAATCAGAGGACCGGTGTCAGAGAAGACAGATTAATGTATCTCCTTCTTTCTCTCTCTTTTGATAGTTGACTAGAATGTGAAGACTTCCACATCTCAGATGAAGCACCATATACAATGAACAGCTTGGGTGCAACCAGTTCACTTGATACTTCAAGTAACTCTTGCTGATAAGTTACTACTAGCTCAAAAATTAGGTCTAGAGTGTCTTCTCGACTACGTCCAACTGCTTATCATAAACGGTTTTATAGAATATGAATAGAAAGAATTAGGAAATATTAATGTGCTTAATGTATTTCTATACATACTGAACTATCGAAACACAACTACTGAATTGAAACTATATTAATTACAGTTTTTGTTAAAACGAATTTTTTCTTTCGTTTTCTACCAAATATGGTTATTGATGCTTATTATAATATTTCTAGGTTACTATTCTGTGTTTCAAATTACTTTCCTTAGATTTAAGGATTTTGCCGATTTATGGCCATCGAAATTTACCAATAAAACAAATGGTGTTAGTCCAATACGTTAGTTATTAGCATGTAATCCAAAGTAGTAGCAGCAACAGCCTCTGAATCAGTAGGACTCGACATACACGAGGGAAAAAGCAACATCCTCAAACACAACACGTTGAACGCCAACCCAATCACACTTAATGGAGAAACTCCGGATCAGGTGGAAACTTTCGCGTACATGGACAGCATCATCATCGATGAACAAGGAGGATCCGATGCAGATGTAAAGGCAAGGATTGGCAAAGTAGGGGCAGCATTCCTACACTTGAACATGTGGAACTCAAACCAACTGTCAGTCAAAATCAAAGTCACAATCTTCAATACGAACGTCAAGACAGTTTTACTGTACTGAACTGAAACCTCGTGAAGTACCACAACCATCATCAAAATGGTATAAGTATTTTCAAACAATTGTCTACATAAGATACTGAATGTCCGTTGGTCGGATACCATCAGCAACACCCTACTATGGCAGTAAACAAACCAGCTTCCAACTCAGTAGGGAATCAGGGAAAGACGATAGAGATGGATAGGAAGCATATTTCGATAATTATCAAAGTGCATTACGAGGCGATCTCTAACTTGGAACCCTGAAGGGAAACGGAAAAGAAGGCCAGAGAACGGTGTATTGGAAATCGGAAGCAGACATTAAAAGAATGAATAGCAACTGGAAAGAATTGTCCAAGACAAGGTTGGATTGAGAATGCTGGTGGTTGGCCTTTTTTCCTTCACGATGGATAAAAGGCGTACGTAATATGTGAGCTATATAAGGTTAGAAAATCTAGTCTTGATTTAAAATGGTAGTTATTATAGTGATATTTAACAATGGTTTTCGATTCAAAAGTTATTGATTATCATTAATCATCATATGCTTGCACTTTAAGCCACGAGTATAATGATAGATTTCACTTGACTAATTATTCAACAGATAGTATTTCACGAAACTTCCGAAAGTGGAAAAATGCCTTTTGTGTTTGTAATCTAATTAATCAGATAATAAAAACTGTAAGAATTAAGAGTATAATGAAAAATAAATCATCTTATACTATCACAGTTTGAATCAAAAACTGATCTAAGCTAGACCCTCACTGAAATCCTGAAAGCGCTGGACGAACACATTGTCCTAGTATGGAACTTCTCAGTAGTGCGTATCTAAAACACTAAATCTAAGGATTGAAAACGGGACCCAAGGTCTAGAGTGTGAACTCTTAACCTCTGGACTACTGAGCCAGCATTCAACAGTGTTAATGTCTAATTTCAATCAATCCACGATATTGAGTAACTCACATCCATTTCCTGAGGTAGTAAAATTGTCACATAAAAAGCGGGTTGAATTCTATTGGTTATGGCTTCACACAGGCACTCCAGAAATCACATCTTGAAGCTAGTCATTTTGGTATTCAAAATGTGGAAATTCTACAATCTTCACAAATCCCCCATACATTTTATATAAAACCGATTTCCATATAAAATAGGAAATAATAATTATCAATTATTACGAAACTGTTGGATGGAAATGAACTTCTTCATACTTTATGATCTTAAATTTGACTTACAAATTGTACTGAATGGGAAATATTTTAATTTTAAAATTATTCTACCAACACAAGGCTTCTTAGAAATTCATATGTGTGATTTCCAGTGAGCAATTATGACTTATAATCGTGATCAACAACTAAAAAATGTTGAGCGTCATGGCTCAAAATCTATTCTGTGAATGCATTAATTATTTATATACCCCAAGATTTTGAGTTTCAATATTGCTTAGTGTTTATGATTTCCACATTTTAAAACTTCCTATCAAACAATATTCTTCATTTCTAATCTTTTTTTATCACACTGATGTCACTGAAACTTCTATCACTTTGAGATGAAGCCTGTTAATTTCACCTTATTATCCTGATTTCTCAATAGTTAACAGTGATCTTAGTTATGAAGCTCAGTCTTTTTAACGACTGAATTTTTAGCGATAATGATTAGAAACTGGAGCTTCGTGTACAAAAGGGTAAGTTTAAGCGGAGTTTTCTCTGAGCTTGATGGTTTGGTCGCGGAGCTTTCACTGTTATTCTGAAAAACATCATCAGCATCGACATCAGGTAGAAATGAGGTTTTAAATGCTAATATCTCTATAGCTGACTCCAATAAACACGATCCCGTTAACTGAGTATTTACACAGACTAAATCTCCTAGTAGTACTATGAATTTACTTAAGATTATTCAAAAGCCTGAGCACTCATTGTAGAGATAGTTTATTGTTAACTATTGGTAAAAATACGCAAGCGCGCAGAGAGCAAGCACACAGGAAAACCAGTGAGGGTGAGTGTTAAAAATCCATATATATTTCTGAGTCTTAATCGATTGTAGACAAATTATTGATTGTTTGTGTTTACAATCAATGAGAGAATAGATAACTATTGATGTGCAGACATGCGTTCAATCAAACTCACAAGTGATTTTACATAGTGGACTAAATACCTAAATTACACCAAGCTGACAAATAATAAAAGTTAAATGGGCTTACTACATAGTGTTTGAATTTCTCTACATATGACTCACAGCTTGTCATGTCGACCTCGACCTTGATTAGTTACTGTTGTTTTTTGATTGTATTTCCCTCTGATTTGTTTCTTGGTCATATGTTTGTCCATGATTTTTCTGATTGATCGATAGATTGGATAGAAATTCGAATAATTCACTTTTATCTTATGTTTGTGTTGATGATGTTGTTCAGAATAACAGTGAAATCTCCACGACCAAACCCATCTAGTACAGAGAACAAAACTCCACCTAAATCATCCAGTTGAGCTAAAAATCTCCACCATCTCAAAAGTGTATGTCAAGTCTATTCTATTAACTTGAACGCGTATTAAATGATAATTTTTCCTTATAATTTAATTCTTCTGATTACTAATAAAAGGTCTTTACTAAAAAAGGTAAGATTTATAGCTTCATTGACTTGCCCTGTTTTCCGCAAATAATTGACTTCTTCAATAGTACGACCAAAGACAAATGCATTTGAGTGACCAACTTCTTGAAATATTTCAATATTTGATCCATCCATGGTTCCAATAGTTAATGCACCGTTCAACTAGTTAAAAATGTGAAACAAAAAAATGGATGAGCAATTAGTAATACGAAAAAGCAAGAGAACACTGAGAATGAAGAAGTTATGGAGACATAAAAACGTGCACTAGAAGGCTTAGTTTAACACTACTTTAAAAAGAAAAATCGAAGAATCTAATGGTCAACCGCTAGAGAGCGAGAGCTGAAGGTTCTGGATTCCATCTACTATGTGGTAGTAAAATGCTGTTATATATATATATATATATATATATATATATATATATATATATATATATACCAAAGACGAGAAAACTGATGAAAATTTATAGCTAAACAATTAGCGTACTACCAGAAAAACTATTCTTTAAACACTAGTAATTTTGCGCCTCAAAGTCACAACTTGTTTCAGTGAAATTGGTTCATGAGATTAATAATTCTGTATCGATTAAATGAAATTAGAAGTTATAACATAACATAATTCTAACCTACCTAATATTTATTTGTTCATTTTACTATTTCAGTATATTGAACGATGTGTTATGTGAATTTTACTGAATAAACAAGTATCCGGTGTTACTGTGTCACTAAATCATTATTTCAATAATACTTTTCACTATACAGAGATATCATCTGGATAGTCATTGAAAATCAGGAGAGCATTCGACACCCATTTATCTCAATTTACATCTATCCACAGGGATTCATGGTTTGATTTATTGTTCATGTTGTTTTTAAATTCCCGTTTGTCTATTATGACCCTTCATTTTTCACGTCTTAACAGTTTGCCATATGATCAAACTATCCCAAATGTAATCCATTGATTTAAAACGCAATTCTAATAAACTTATCCTTATAATCACACAATTTAAATCACATTTTCACTAACTATATATATCGCAATTAAATCTGATTTGCCATTTAACTTACACCAAATACTGGTTAACTTACTCCCTCCATAGTGACGTGTACGGTTTAAATTTAAGGTTATAATTTATCTAATCAGTCAAAGATTTTTCCAGCGTTGTATTGATTTATCATCTTTTTTCCAATACTTTAAACAAACCGAATAAAAATTAAGGCGATGCTAAAGAACAGTTTGTCTTTAAAAGTTTTAGTAAAATTCGTAAGGAAATATAAGTTGTTTAAAGAGATATTTAGTAAGTCAACCAATTAAGCAAACTCGAGAGACATCTTTTATTCACTGAAAGTGGACGTTTTGCAAGTCGACTCAAGTCTGTTGGTTGTTTATCATAGAGGTAATTAGTTTGTCCACTTTGGCTATGCTACATATAAATAGGATACTTAGGGTCCATCCTTTAAGATTGTCGTAAATCATTTAATCGATGAAATTCTTCTGTAGTAACCTTTGAAGTTATTCACTTACTCCACTACCTAATGTCTCAGTTTTGTCCATGTGTGAAGTGTTATCTTTGAATTCAAATGTATTACAACAGAATCAATATTAACTTCTGTGTATAATAAAATAAAATCATCACACAGTGGTGTTATTATTTCAAATTCTTAGTATGACATAGCAATTATCTTTTGTCATGGTTTTGAACTGAAGAATATGTGTGTTATGAAACTGAACACTGTTATCAATCAAGTTTAACATGAACTAGCCGCACGGTCTCTTTATTTATCGACCTGATAATAGAGAGTTATTTAAGAAACATTTTTAGTTGGGCTTCTGTATTAATTATCCTGGTAAGGAATTTCAAGGTTGTGACACAATACAATTCTTCAGATTGAACTCCAAACACCTTGTTAGATAATTTGATTGAAGTGTTAAAAAATTCAGTATTTTATCTTTCATTAAGGACCTGATAAGTATTATGTCTTTATTTTATCTATTTGGGGCTGTATATGATGCAGCTAATCGATAAATTCTAATCAATATAGAGCGTTAAGGTTTCCAACGAAATGAACAAACCAATTATCAATTTCCAAAAGACCGTTGGCTGTTTTTTGTTGACGATTCTATATAAAACAATGTGATTTGACAAATACTCAGAAGATAGGGAGGTAGCTTATGAGTTCTAAAGAATCTAGAAAGTTAACGCAGTAAAATAGAATTTTTTTAATCCCATTCGATAATTTGTAGACTATGGGTGGAAATTTCTTTTAAAGGAATTCATTTATTTTGAATAATTCAGGACAACCATTTGCTTTTACAAATGTAAATAAAGTGTAAATGACAAAGTCTGTATAGTGAGACAAATTATTTTCAGTTAATTGCATTCTCTAACTTTACAAGTTATAATGTCCGGTCGTAAGGTTAATCTTTATTTAACGAAACAAAAACAATTAAGCAACGTGAATGGCTTCTTATCTTCTTTGAACTATAATTAAAATCGAGTCCGTTAAACCTTTTCTTCTACATTTTTAGGATATTTATTAGTTCACATGCAGATGAGATGAATACGTGAAAATACAATAAATTGATTATTTTCTGAAAATTTCGCCACTTTTGTTTCATTTAAATTTATGAAACTGATCAAATTCACGTACATTGAAAACCCTTCTGTTTTTGTCGTAAGGGTGTGTACATTCCTGTTTTTGGCTCTCATATATAAAATGATCAGTTGCTGAAGAGATATGAACCATTCGAAAGGTGAGGTACTGCACGTAAAATCAACTGAGTAATACCAAATACAATGGAAACATATACCCTGAGTTCTATCACTAACCAAATAAAATCAAAGCATATAAGATAAAATTTTAAAAACCAAAACGTACGTTACTGATACATAAAAATTAAATATAAAACTTTATAACCAATGTTTTTCACCTAGAATTTACCATAAACTTCATATTCCCTGTTCCTGATGCCTCTGTTCCAACACATGGAATTTGTTCAGATAAATCTGTTGCGGGTATAATACGTTCAGCCAAACTGACCCGATAGTTTCGTAAAAATATAAGCTAATAAAACAATGTATAAACAAGAGAGCTTATAGTCAACTTAAAAATATTATATATATTAATACTTATATTAGAAATATGACATGGGAAACATATTTAAAACAGTTATCATAGTTTGAATCATTAGACACTGCTGTCACAGTGAATAATTTTGAAACATTGATTTAGTAATTTAAAAATCCTTTAATCACAACACTTATTATAATATCAGTTCTTTTTTTTTTCTTGATAAATAATGGATCCTCATGAGCAATAAAAAATAATTTTGAGCTACTACAACTCTCAAAAAGAAAACTAACGAGATAGCAAACTAAGTTATTGTAATATTTCCTACAAAAGCAGAAACTTTACAATTAAATACACTATATTTCCTCTATTATCATTTTCTTGTAAAAATAACATCTATTTTATAAAAACACTTTGACCACTCTCTAACTTCGTTATTAGTTAGAAATTTTAGTTTTTTTTATGGAAACAGGGTAGTCAGATTCTTCAGAGATTTATAAGTGAAAGGAATTTATTGTTGATCACGCAAAAGATAGTAATAAAAAGATTGGTATAAAATTACTAATAAAGAGGATTTATGAGGATTATAAAACTTTTGCAATTCAAATACAGTCTTGGTTAGACCACTATCTAAAACCTGAAAGCCCCAGATGGCCGTTTCCGCCTGGTATGGGACTTTCCAGCAGTATGTTGCAAGTGAGCACATGGTTATTATAATTGTCGGGTAAGAGATAGTCATCCACCACACGCACTGGGTGAGGATTGTGTAATATCGTGAACTGACTGAAAATAGACATCACTACTGTTGGATACCGGCGCAGTATTCTATAGGTTAAGCGTTTGCGCACGAGATCGTATGTCCTGGTTTCGATTCGTTCTTGAAGGGTTGTGAATGCGCACTCTTGAGGAGTCCCACCCTAGTATGAAATGGTCGTCTACTGCTCCCTGGTTTTCAACAGTGGTCTAGCTGAAATCAGTTCATGATGTGTGCTGTGATGTAAAAATGGTTAGCAATTTTGAAAATGGTTAGAAAATGTAATTTTTATCAGTGTAGAATATAAATAAATAAGTGTATGAAGAGTTCACGTTTTTAGGTTCATAAGTTTTTAAAAATCTAATCTGTCGACAATAAACTTGTAAGGAAATAATTTTACTACTAGTCCACCATATGAATCGATGAACATGGATGTAGGAATGCTAAAATTATTAACAATTTTTAAATACAACTTTCTCATACTGCTGCCTTATAACTTGATCGCCCTAACTCTCAAACGAATTAGTCAATAAAATTTTTGTAGACGATCAAAATTTTGCCATAAAACTGTTTTATAATTATCAGAAAATACAAAAAAGCCTTTAATGTGAATAAATTTTGTACTTAAAATGATTAGGTTATTTAGTGATATATTTAAAAAATTATAAACGTGCTACAATCACTAAAATCTTAGTGATCTCAGTACTTCAGTAACTAAATACTATGAATTTTTGTAGTTTTTATTCATTGGATAAAAGTTGGCTTTAAGAATCGCCCAAGATTACTTCTATATACCATACCATTAAGGAAATTTTTATTTGCAAATACACAAAAATCCTAATTTTTCTGTAACCGTATCACAGAACCAGTTAATCAATAATCATTACCCATTTACAATTTATAAACGTGAATTTGGATGTGACTGCAAACAATTAGTGTGTATCAATAAGCAGCATACAATTCGTAATCATAGACAAACAATATAAGGTTTGATGCAAAGGCATTTTAAATATGAAAACATAGTGATTTATTAGACCGCCAAAACATACATAGTTCAGACTATACAAAATACATTGAATTTTAGAGATTCATTACATATTGATAATTAATCAGATTCTTATCAAACTTAAACTGAATAGGCTCAATTAATTTATGACATGAAGTTGGTTTACTAAATGTCGCAAGGTCAACAAAGTTTACTACACAGTCATATGCTTTCTTAGAATTAATATGAACATATCAGTCTATATGGTGAAAAAATTACAACTACTGTTTCATAATAATATATCTAAAATTTCAAGTATCTACGAAAAAATGCATTACAAAATTTTATCATATAACCTTGTCCTAATGATTAGGATGTACGGTATTTAAGGACTGATAGTTTGAAATGCAGTCATTTACATGGGTAAAAGTATAGTATAAGGACAAGGATATCAGAATCGAGACAACAACAGTTGAGTTTTAGTGGACTTTTATCGTACATTAGGTAAAACGAGAAGCCTTATATAGTGGTTAAAAAACTTAAAATGATATAAAACTTTTTTTTCACTAATGATGGAAAATGAAAGTATTGAATGTACCCAGTTCTCAGTTTCTTTAACATAGATTGTACAAAACACATGAATTAGCCAGCGTTTGGACAAGTAGCCTCGATCCTAACCCAAACCTTAAAGTTTTAAATTTTTAGTTATACCGCTAACAAAAAAAACCCTGAACTTAAACTCATGAATTTCAACTTTAAATCCTCAAAACTAACCATTAATCTCAACCATGAACAATTAATCCTAACCCTAAAAGAGAATAATGTAGGAACTCCTAAAAAATCTTTCGGGTCCCTATAAAAGCTCGACAATATGGGTTTTCTATATTCATATGAACGAATTTCGAAATCATTGTCTTTCTATTAACAGATATAAAAACCTGTAGAATACTTTAGTAAATTCATTAATTATTTAGAATCTGTGTATCATTAGTAATATTCATATTTTTTATTCACATCCTACACGTTTACAATAGCCACTTTCTAAGACGTTAACACCTAGCTAAAAGTTGTCGCAGTTTTTTTAACCTCGTCCTTGTACTATATTCTTGCCGTTAAAATTTTCTTACTTTTATTTACCATTGTACATAAGACCAACCAACCATGCATTTCCCGATCAATCCCTGGTTACATTAAGTTTCGATGGATTACAGTTTTATGGTTTGATAGTTATGTAAACTACATTAGTTTTTACAGTCTTAATACAGACCAACATCAATCGTGAATTTTCATAAGTCAAAATATCGTTCACAACCTGATTGGTTATGAATAAAAAAAATCATAAATGGAATTTGGCAAAAGAATAAGAGATCATTTGTAAATCTTAACTGGACCTAATGTTTAAGTAAACCATTTTAGGACAACTGGCACCCAAAGTAGTACAAAAATCGGATATATATTATTCACATCTTTCTTAGAACTAAGTAAATGGTGATAGTTATCATTGTATGTAGTATAAGTAGATAACATATCTCAGGTAGTGTAGTGAACAAGAACACCAGTGGGGACAATCAGATGTATTTAACACAAAATTACGGGACTTATTAATAAAATTTAACAATCATAAAGTATTATTATTATTATTAATGGCTTTATTCAATAATGTATTTTGGTACAATATAGAATTCTCAGCACAGGGTATTTCAACAATTTTCTTACACAAAAAACAGAAACAAGACAAAAAAGGGAAAAAAAGGTTTTAAAAAAAAACCGAAAAACTGTACAACTTTTCAAATTAGAGATATGTTAAGAATGCAGGTTATTGATTAGGTTAACTCTAACAACCTGTTCGTCACAGAGTATATTTGCTAGGTAAGGTATTATAGAACTTTCATACTTTTGCTTGCCTGCATGGATTTTAATGTAATTACGTCCCGTTCTACCAGAAGATATACAAGGAGAAAGATAAGAGTGAAGGGGGTGGTTAGTATCTGATAAAATAACACCTGCCAGGAGTTTGCATGACTATAGATGTCTATCCACAACCATATTAATTATGATCTCGAAAGATTTACCACACATCTTGCTAACTGCCTTCAGCACTCTCCTCAATACAGCAAAGTCTTTTCTCAAAAGCCCGGGAAAGAATAATGGAGAACAGTATAGAATAATAGGTAATATGCAAGAATTGACAAATTGTAAGAGTAAATGACGAGTAATCCCACGAGCATGCAATCTCTTTATGTAGTAAGTTAGACGGAAAACCTTCTTCGATAACAATAAAACGTGGGAAGACCAAGACAGATCAGAGGAAAAGGTAACACCAAGATAATTGACCTTCGACACTGTGTTTATCAAAGAGTCTCCAATGACACAAGCATTATGGGATCTCAAAATGGTGTTTAGATTCCGTTCATGTCTCATGCTAAAGTTAACAGCTTGACATTTAGACGGATTAAGTATAAGACCATTACCGACAGACCAATCATTCATTTCAATGGGATGTAAAGAGGAAGAGATAGGCATACATACAGTGAGATCATCCGCATATTTCAAAAAAGCGTTTTCTGTAAAAAATGGCAGATCATGCAGAAAAAAAGAGAAAAGAAGAGATGAAAGAACAGCTCCTTGTGGTACACCTTCATGAGACAGCAGAAACTCTGAACACTTTCCTCCAAACACAGTGTACTGTTCCCTTCCAGAGAGGTAGGAACATAGCCAGTTGGTTATCCAGCTGTCAGTGTTGACGCTGATTAACTTGTTAAGTAAACGTCGTCTTGGCATAGAGTCAAAAGCTGAAGTATAGTCCAGAAAAGCACCTTTGAACATACTTCTTACCCTTTTCTAAGTTGAACACTATGTTGTGATGCAGAACAGCAACAGCATCTAAAGTGCTTCTTTTGCGTCTGTAAGCAAACTGATATGGATCAATATGCTCTTTTATCGCAGGTTGAAGTGGAATTATTAATAATTTTTCCATTGTTTTGAGGAAGGGTGAAGTTATTGCAATAGGTCTAAATTTCACATTCTTATCACCAGATACTTTCTTGGGTACAGAGATTATCTCCATCTTTCTCCACATTTTCAGAATGAGATTAGATGAGAAGGAACTGTTAAAGATAGTCGTGAATAGACAACATAGAACGTCAGTACATTTTTTTAAAAGAGGTTTGGGATACCATCAGGTCCTAAATATCTGGATGAATTAAGTGACTGGAGATATCTTCGAACATCAGTTTCAGTGAAACTAGGAACACAGCTATTACTTAAACCTATGGATGAAGGGAGCATCACATCAGATGACTGACGTAAAGACTTATTTAAGTCACAAACATTCAGTTGGTTATCGCTTCTAAATTGTCTGTCACCTGTAAGTTCTTTAAAGAGTTTCCACATACTTGGGGAGTTTTTGCAAGACAAGAGTTTTTGAGTAAACATAAAGTTGAGACGTCTAATCTCTAGGTTTATCAGACCATTTAGCTTACGAACTTCATTAGAGTTCTTCTCCTTGTACATTCTTTCTTTCATCCTTCGTAGTCGTTTTAGTTGTGTAGATGTAAGTCGATCAAAACTTACAAAAATGGATTCAGTGGGACAAGAAATATCAAAACATAATTTAAGGTAACAGGTGATAATATCAGTAGTGTTTTCGAGTGAGTCATCTGTAAATAATTCCCAGTTAGTTGTATGAAACATGTTTTCCAGATTTCGGATATTTTCTTCTGAGTAATTCCTATATTTGACTTTCCTGGTTTGACGTAAGAGTGTACTCTTCCCATGCTTTCCATATACTTTAGGTAGAACACGAATTATACAGTGATCTGAGCTAGACAATGGAGCACGTTTACGAGTCGCATATATATACCCACATCTTTAATGAAGACGAAGTCTAGATGAGAATCCAAACGGGTAGGAAAATCCACTACATTTTGATGACCTAGTGACGTAAGGAAGCTACAGTCACATGAATTGAAATTACCATATACAACTGAAAGTGAATCACTGAAGGCAGTAACAGCGAACTCAGTGAATTCATCAGCAAAAACAGATAGTGCAGATGATGTGCAATCTGGAGTCACGTAGATATTGGTAACATAAACATATTTGTATTTATTCAGATGTTTTGGACGACATCTTAGAGTTAGACAGTCGATAAAGTCATTTGAAGACTTGAAACACGCAAACGAAGATCGACACCAGTTTACGTTTACAAACGTAGCTACACCACCGCCACACCTCTTTTTATTGTTTGATCGATCCTGACGATAAATTTCGATATCACGTAGTGATACTAGGCAGTCGTCCTGTAAATAATTTAACCAAGATTCTTGAATTGTGATGACACCACAATTACGATACATATTTTGACTTAGTAGGAAATGAAGATAGTCCACTTTGTTGATTAGTGATTGGCAGTTAGAATTTAGCAGTTTGGGAATCGACATACGATTGATGTTCATTCTCTTTAATGCATATTGCCAACCACCACGATGTCTTTTATAGTACGTTTTTGTAACTTGTGCAGCGAAAGGTCGTAGGCTTTTCATAAACGCGCCTGTATATGTTATGCGATTAATGGACATAATGAGACGTTAAAACAAAATGAATAAACAGATAACTTGTTGAAATAATTAGATGGCAGAAACAGGTAGCCCAGATATTCAAGCAGGCCGCCGTTACATAAAAGTAAATACTTAACTTGCAAAATGTCTATCGATTGTCTCTTAATGACTCAGACTTCATTGTTCTTGGAATTTCACACAAATTGCATTCTGTTTCCATTCTTTACTGTTCGATCCTCTTGTCTCTCTGATGCCAGACTTTCTGTTCACGACTAACGTCATATAGTACTTATGTCAATAAAAGTAGCACACATGTTGTCTAAAGATATCTTTTAAAACATTCAAAATGGTTCATTACAGTTGGCGTTTCAGTGACTAATAACCTTTTTTTTAATTTTAAGCAAATAAAAATATATTTATTTTAAAAGTACAAAAGGTTAAACATACTTTAAGTTTACCCGTTGTAATTGGATCGAAATCAATTATTCTTGCAACTGAATTAATTAATTTTATAATCATTTTAGCCATGTGGTATCCAGGCGCAGCTTTACCACCAATAATAATTGTCCTAGGACACATTTTCATTTCAGGATTTGTTCTTAAACGGTTATACATAGTTATAGCATATAAACATGGTAGAAGTGGACGCTTGTATTCTAGAACACGTTTTACCTGTTTTTGATAAAATGAAAAGATTTTGAGCAAACATTTAAATAATATAGTTATTTGAGTAAGGAAGAAAAGTCTCTAGATAAACACTTCAAAAAAGAGCACTTGGTTTTAATTATGTAGTTAAAAAATTTACGTTTAGCCTGTAAACGGTAATAAATTTTCATTATTTTGTATTTAGACGTCTATTTAGAACATAATCAAAAGGACTAGCAATGAAATAATTAGGTAAACATTTACATCACGGATAGTAAATAACTACCTCACATCTCACATTGTTGAACTCCATTGGTCACGGCTTCAAACAAAAACTTTTGAAATAATTCACTAGTGATGAGCTTCAAGACACAGCTCCTGGAGTTTTAGTGTGAAGCCGTGACCACTAGAGTTCAACCATGTAAGATGTGAAGCAGTTATGTGCTCCAAATAATGAGTGGGAGTTCTGTAACATCTCGGGTTGGTTGAAGTTAGATATGTATACCACTGGATGCCGGTTCAATGATCTGGAGGTTAAGTGCTCGCTAACGAGACTTTAGTTCCTGAATCCCATTCCAGTGCGTGGGGTCGTAGCTATACACTAGTGAGGAGTTCCATATGAGAACAAGACAATTGTTCAGGACTTCATAGTTTTTCATGAGTGCTTTACTAAGATCAGTTTAGACTACAAAATTCAAAAACCTCTACAAAGGCGTTTAAGAAAATAATTATTATTGGTTTATCATCATTAGAGTTAAGGCAATTGTACATTTTCTTCGATAATTTGATGCGATTGCAGAATAATAAATAGGAACTTTCGTCTAAATTTAATCGAATAGTTTCACAGTATTTGGGCGCCCAGTTAATGTGAAACATTAAAGAGGAAGAATGTATTTGTAAAATCTCAGAGAAAAAATTTGAAGTAAATTCAACGTTTCGCCTGGCAATCTGGTCCAAGGTTTTTCAAGGAAATTAGAGTTAATGGTTTTATTAAAAAAAGGACTAATTGAAACTATACGATGCCAGATTTTTATCGCAAAGTTATGAGCAATTCTATAAAAGTAATCCTTTTCCCAAACTAGGCAAATAACAGATGGAATAAGAAAGAGTTGTTTACCGGAAACCAACTTCATTAGGACAATATATCCATCTTTTGAGCCTAATTACACGACAAAGTATACAAAGTTTAATTAAATACTTGTTTGAGAAAGCTGAAATAATTCACTGAAAAGAAATCTAGAAGGAATGGATAATTGCTCCTGAATTACTTTGAAGAAATACACATTCATTATAGTCCCTAACAATATATATCTTTGAAACAAAAACTAAAGTGATGTTATCGACAGTACTTAGAAAATGCCTGGTTTGAAACTAGTTTACTGGAAATGTTTATGATGATCTTATAGCAAAGTTCAAGGAATACCATAAGAAAGACACCTATCTTTTTCAAAAAACTAATAATGAGTTAACAAAAGAAACACAGTGTCAAGTTTAACTAAATCTATAAATCTATTTACTAATTCAATTGCTGTAGCTCATTAGAACATGGTCATTTTGTTTAGAATAGTTCATCTCTTGATACTCCGTCACATGAAGTATTTTTTTTGTTTAGAAGTAATATTTAACAATGAAAGCCTATGATCTAACGATTTTACTAAAACATAAATAAAAAATCAGTATCTATAACTTGCTATAGTTTTCTCTTGCTCAGCATACCTACGTTTGTTAGTCAGTTAATCATATGAAACCGGACATAAATGTGTGCATCGGTTCAAGTTTTCACAGAATAGCGAGATGAAATTACCAGAATAATGGTAGAACGGGTAATAGTAACGGAAGCAATAGAAAAAATGAAGAATAAGATATATGATTTGAGGAGAAAAAGTGGATTCGTGGAATTAAAAAACACTATAAAACGTTTTAAAAACTTCAAGATCTAAAGAAAGACAAAGAGTATTTGCACCTAGATGATTGTGATCGATCTTGATCCATTTCACGCAAAATCTATAACTACTTGTGAACTCTAATTTTTTTCGATAAAAGAAAACTATTTTTAACTTGGCACTCAAATAGTATTATTTCAATGATATTATTAACTTACGTACATGAACATCAAAAATGGAACTTGGATTTAATTGAATATTTCTATGCTGTTGCATATAAGCAACAAATCGATTTTTATTGTCTTGTTTAATTAATATAAGGCGATTTCGAAAATTTGCATCATTTAATTTTTCTTTCAATCGATTCAACATTATAAGATTTTTTACCCAATCGTCAGATTGTATGGTGGTTCGAATAAGATCGGTTAGGCCTGGATTACATACCAATAACCAACGTCTCGGACTAATACCATTTGTTTTATTGGTAAATTTCGATGGCCATAAATCGGCAAAATCCTTAAATCTAAGGAAAGTAATTTGAAACACAGAATAGTAACCTAGAAATATTATAATAAGCATCAATAACCATATTTGGTAGAAAACGAAAGAAAAAATTCGTTTTAACAAAAACTGTAATTAATATAGTTTCAATTCAGTAGTTGTGTTTCGATAGTTCAGTATGCATAGAAATACATTAAGCACATTAATATTTCCTAATTCTTTCTATTCATATTCTATAAAACCGTTTATGATAAGCAGTTGGACGTAGTCGAGAAGACACTCTAGACCTAATTTTTGAGCTAGTAGTAACTTATCAGCAAGAGTTACTTGAAGTATCAAGTGAACTGGTTGCACCCAAGCTGTTCATTGTATATGGTGCTTCATCTGAGATGTGGAAGTCTTCACATTCTAGTCAACTATCAAAAGAGAGAGAAAGAAGGAGATACATTAATCTGTCTTCTCTGACACCGGTCCTCTGATTAACTATATTTTTTGTCAGTTTCTTCGTTGTGTTATATAGTTGTTTGATATTTCTTTGTGTTATGACTTTAGGTATCTGTCGATTTTTACCCTGTGCTAATTGTTGTGTCCTTGACTGGAAAATTAGAGAGCAGCGTACTTATCGATCGATTACAGTGACACGTAAACACGCACGGACGGCCTAGAGTCTCGATTGGTCCCACTTCCCTGTCTAGCCCAGTTAGTTGAGTCCAGAACACAAGTCACAGCCTCGGAGATATGAATCATTATATTCCAAACATACTTTGTTTATATACCAATCAAGCACACCACATCGTACCATAAAATAGAAAACAACATTTTGTACAATATTCAACAAGTGAACAGATATCGACCAATAGAAAATGTCCATTTAAAGTCCAAGGACACCATTGGACTTAACATGATAATTATTGGTCTATTCCTCCGCATCCACAACACTTTGTTTAGCATCATTTTCTTGTGTCGCTGTTAGGTCTTCCACGTATTAATTCTTGTCAGCTCTAATGCTCCTCTTGACTCTCTTGTTTGCTTCAGCGTATTCAACTAGTGCCTTGACTTGCTCTGTTCTTGTTTTATCGTTGTTAGTTGCTATCTTCTTGTTCTCCCTTTCTTGAATACTGTTCAGAATTTCGGTAGGGATTCATTCCTTATGATGATGCTTGTTGTGTTCCAGAACCTCATGACACTCTGAGGTTAGTGTTTCATTGATCCCTTTCGGCTTGTCCTCCATAGTAGTTTCCTCTTTGAGCAGATCTTGTAAAGCCCTTTATACAAACACCTCGGGTACAGTGAAGACGTACAAGCACCTCTATCCATTGTTCCATTTAGGCAGGGTTGCCCAATCTCACCTTTCCTCTTCAACTTTGCTATCGATGACGTTCTGGAAACAGTTTAGATAGATGTAGGTAATAGTGGTGTGGATCTGTTGCCCGGAGAAAGACTTTTCGACCCTGAGTATGCGGCTGATATTGTCTTACTGTGCGACGATACCCAGGCCATACAGTCACTGTTATCGCCAGGGGATTGCTGACATCCAGTGGCAACACGATGTTAGTAATTCAAGGGTTCAACATTGTGTGTTCGGGTACAGCGACGATAATTCAACTAGTGTCACTATCTTGAAACATCGACTTCGGTGACTTGGACGTGTTCTACGAATGCCGTCCCAGACAATTCCACGTCGTGCATTATTTGCAGATGCTGAGACTGGTTGGAAAAAGCGGAGAGGTGATCAGTGCATGATATAGTGTCGTGGTATGAAAAAAAACTATACAGAACTGCCTTGTGTTGGACCTCCACGATTCCCTGGTTGGGGTCCTAGAGATGATATGAAACAGTGGTTAGAAACGTTATCAGACATGTCTCAAAATAGAAGCCAGTGGCGGTCCCGCTGTAACTTCCTTTTACTTCTATTATGAAAGCGAACGTCACTTCTTTAATTGAAAGAATTTCTGGTTATATTTTTCTTGACTGAACTGTTTCTCCCATTATTATCATTATTGATTCACTCTCATACACTCACTTCTGTTCGTTGCTCTCCTTATTATAGTACACACTTTACATTCTCTATCTCTTCACAACTTCATTGTTATTTTGTGGTGCATATGTATTTGTTGCCCCCTTGTACCAATAATTATGTGTTCAAATAAATAAATAAATATTAAACTGCATGAAAGAATGGAATATATCTAATTATTTACTGAAATTCACTTTATAATCTTCCGTTTCATCACCCTTCATTGAAAGTGTATATTACTTGTACTGAGAAGTCAGAGAAACTCATTTTGTCCATATGGTTAGAATCCCTTATACGGTTATATGTATAAACCATAGAAATTTGAATAATTAACAGACTATCTTAAGGTCTATGTTAATTGGATATTTTTCTGCATGAAATATCAACAGAACAAAATAAATAAATGGTTGTATATCGGTTTTTAATCACCCCATGTGTAGAACTGACTAGTTGTTTTTGTTTAGTACATAAAACATTCACCTACAAATGTGACCTACTATAACTGATAAACACGTTTCGTGAATACGTTGATAAGTAATGACTATTTTCTGTTATAACCATACAAGTAAATTAATAAAATGACTCAAGTATTCCAAAGCAAAATACGGTTGATCAATCAGAAATACAACCAATATTAAGGGCTAAGGCTTTCTGGCGATTGAATAATGGATGATGTGGAGTAAATTTCACTAAACATTTTATTTCAAGTGTCTGGAGTTATCTCCAACTCTCTGTAATGAATATGTTTATGCGGCGCAGGTAATAAAAAACACTCATAACGAAATTTGAGGCTTGAGATGAAATCTCTGGTAAAAACAGATCTATAATATGTGATACTCATTTATTAAATGAATGAAACAAAACTACCGAATGCATTAGACATAACACTTATAAAACATTGAAAACGTTGTAATTAACCGCAGTTATACTGAATGAAATACTAAATAAAAGTTCAACATACAAGGTATTTACTAAATGGTTCGTTTGAAAAATTGAAACACCATTGACAAAATGTGATCCAATTATGCATAAATGGTCCATACTAACAACAGGTTCATTGATCTCTTGAAATATCGACATACGTTGGAATCGATTTTCGTCACTTGGCCACCTTCTGTTTATGACCTATGATAAAGAATACTAACAGTTTTTTAACAGTCAAGTTTTTAATATAAACATTCGAACAGCCTTTTTGTAGGCGTGATGGAAAAAAGTAAAAATCCGAAAATGGCTCACTTAGTAACCATCAATTTGTTTGGCGTTACGAAATCCTTTGTACAAATAAATCGGTTTCATGCATAATATCAATAACAAAATATCACCTTTATTACATGAACTACATACAGTTTCGCTCTATTCTTATAAATGCCATTATTATTCCAAGTGGTTGTGATCTTTGAGGTTTTTTTCATGTAGTTAGGAAGATATCGAAATAATGGACAAACAAAACACAGACAAATGAACGTAATCTGCACGCCGACAGGAAAAATTACAAAAAACTTCAAGATAAGCGATAGATAGAAGACAATCAAAAAATGTATCCAAATGGCGACCAAACAATTATGCACAACACTAGATTAAATTCCATCTTGATGGAGAAAGATTTTAAACAATTGTATAGAAATCCTGATAGCTTAATTCTTTTTAAAGTATATGCTGACAATCAGCAGGGATTTCTTAAGAAATTACAAACCACTCTTTGATTTGAATTAATTATAGGACATCTTAGTTGAGATCACAATCAATCGAGTAAAATATTCCCTCAGTCCTTTAATCATTATGACCCAGGATTAAGTGCCTAAAGATAAACAAAAACAATTTATGAATACAACTTTGATTGTCGAACAATAGACAAATCTAGTCTATGAATATATTCACTATTCTTTGAACAAAACTTCATATTTTATCGGTGCTACGTTGGAAACAAGTAAAGTAGAGATATCTTAGCAATAAATGTTATGAATTATTTCGAACAACTCACTTCCATGTTATTTTTAAATCATCATAAGAAGCTTTAATACAATCCTAATGTGTTTGATCCCTGAAGCGAACAAAAAATGATACCTATAACATTATTTGTGGGGTATGTAATTTTCCGTTGCTGATATTCAGGGTTAAATTTAGCCAATCTCTGTCGGTATATAGGCTCCTTGAGTAAAGGGTTTGATATTTCCTCTAATTGACATTTGACTATATTATTTGGATTATGGATAGCAGTGAAATCCTGAATACGCATCCCTTTCTATTTGAGATCACCAACCGGATTTGCCTGAATCCTAGTGGTGATGTTTAAAATGATATTCGAACCTGGTGCCCATCGTTCAGTGTGATAGGCTAGATTACTGAATCACGATAACAGACAAACAGTGGGCAGAGTATGATATTCACTATTATATGCAACAATTTATATTCTTCCGCTTTTTAATTGTAAATATTTGAAGAAACTTGGTTATTTTTTATTGAAATGTCAAGTCCTACTGGAAAAATCATGTCGGATTTTCATAATGATGCCAGATACACATTAAAAACTTTATTGTCAGAATCTAAGTTCTAAAAAATATTTCCCGTTTAGTCTTTTAGCATGAGCGATTTGGAATTTCGTATGTAAGTATTTGTTTTTAATTACTTACAGTTCAAAATTAAAAAAGAAAACTGACATAATTTGTTGAGTTTCCCCATGAGGCAATAAATAAACACCCATATTTATAAATCCACGAGTTACATTATTTTCCCCCTAAAATAGTTACATTGAATAAATTTGAACTTACACTTTTAAAATGATAATCGATATTGCGTATAATTTCCACATGTCTAGGTAGAACACGTTGAAGCATATCTAATGGCCAATACTTTAAACATTCTACTTGTGATACATGATTTGTATGAGTAAATACACGTGAACATATATCCCATGCCTTTTAGAGTAAAATAGATGAAAAGAATCAGTACTGATAAATGTAATAAAGCATGTAATTTCGTCCTGTTAATAGATAGCAACAAAACAAGAGCATGAATTCATTTTATTTCACAATTTCTAATCCACTACTTACCACCTAAAAATAATAGTATTAATCATTAAAAATCAGTGTACATACTTTATGCCAATACTATCATTTCTTCTTTCTATGACAGTAGTTATTATTAATTCACACATTTCATTTGATCTATACTAATTTAAACGTTATATTATGCTTTAAGGATTAAAAAGCTTGAACATAAATATTTTATTTCTAATTGCCCCAGTTCATTCATTCTAGAATATTCAAATATTCAACAAAGAAATATTCTTATTATTTAACATATGAACATCAGTTATAGCTCTTCGATACTTATTACTCTCCACATGAATCTCTCAGAGGCATCCTACTTGAATAACTGGGCTACCTGTTCCTCCCATCTAGATATTTCAACAAGTTATCTGTTTCCTTGTTTGTTTTAGCAGATCATTATGTTAATTCATTGTATAACCTATCCAGGTGCATTTGTGAAGAGTTTACAACCTTTCACTGTACAAGTTACAAAAATTTACAATCGGAGACACCGTGATGGTTGGAAATGTTCGCTGAAAAGAATGAATATTATTCAGATATCGACTTCTGAAATGCTAATAACTAACTAGCGATCACTCAATATTTATCGTCAATATCGATCAAGAAATAAGAAACGGAAACTCGCTGAAATACTTTGTGCTGAGAATTCTATATTGTACCAAAAATATAATAATAATAATTAGTGAAAACTTTCTTCGATATTATGAATGTAAATTATGTACACCGATTTCTAGTGAATAATATCATAACGTTTAAATTGTAAGTAGCTGATGAGAAACCATGAAATAAAATGAATTCATTTTATTCTACTCCGTTCATTGTTTCTGCGTTAGTTAAATTTATAGATAATGGGAATTATATGAAATAATAAAGCCAGTTGGAAATTTACAAAAGTCCTGAGTAGAAAAACAATAGAAAAATTATCTCCAGTATCGAGTACAATTAATTCTAACAATATTTTAAGTATAACTCCTATTATTTCCGTGATGGTAGTACAGAGACCGTTTTTTGAAAAAAAAAATGAAGCATAGCGATTCATAATCGTCATTACACTATTATGTTGGTCATCAAGACGTAATAAACTACGAGGTTAACTGAAGTTAAATTGAATGAATTTTCCTCGTATACATCCTTCGAATGTAACTTATTATTCTGTTATTAAAAACAAATATTGTCTAGACAATCAATACTATTCTAGTCAAATCCATATTCGTTTTGGAATCATTGAAATTTTCTTAGATATCTTCTTATATGTAGTATGTTATAAACTTAAAACTGAAAGTTCAGCTAGGTAATAATTAAACGAGCTTGAAATTAAACAAGAAGGTTGTTAGTTATGTCTATAACTAACCAATCAAATCGTTGCTCAAGCTTGCACCACGTCAATCTGGTATGATGTGTCTGTAGAATATTCTTGTTGCATGCGACCTGCCAATTGTATTAGTGTAACTCATAATTTTTGTTCATTTCGACAAGACACGAAATACTGGTGAGTATGTTTACGCGTTTCACTTATTGACTATAATTCCTTTAATTATTGTACTAATCTAATTGTTTTTACGTTTAGAAACATAAAGTTTAAAGCCAAGTTGTCCGTGTTCAGATTACAGCTTTCACATAGACTCTGGGAGCGCCAGTATCGCGTTTACAGTTCTAGTATTATATCTGAAGGACAAACTAAATCATACAGAAGTAAACACCCATCATATGCAGTTTATGATACTATTTATTTAATTAAACACAGTTAATTCTAGAGTAAGAATAACATGACGAGCTATTAATAAAATAAAAAATATGAATATAATACTTAAAAAATTTTATGTGTACTACACAATGTTAATAATATTTCCACGTGTAATCAGTACACAAGTTACAATAATGGAAAAAGATTTGTAGATCAAAAACAGTCTTGAGATTATGCTGATTTCTATGAGTTAGACAGTTTTAACCAGAATTTGTTTTATAAAAAATCATGTAAGACTGACAGTGCATTTAAAATACAATAGTTAGCTTCACAAAACTGACATTAGTCCGACAACCAAAAAGCACTAGACAGTTGTTTCGTCCTAGCATAGGACACCTTCACAGTGAGTATCCATGATCCTACTATAAATCGAACCCAAGACTTTCAGGTTCCAAAGTAAGAGCCGAAATTTCAAACCACTAATACGGTATCTAATAGTTTACGTGACTGACCATAAATTTCTAAATATACGTATGATATCGATTATTATTTAAAATACTTAGACTCATTACCAAACTTTTATTACTTACATCAATCCAATCCATACACTCTATATCAACTAGAATCCTCAATAGTTCAGGAATAGCTAATGCTGGATGTGTATCATTGATATGAATTACAACTTTATTTGGTAATTCAAATAGTTCATAAGTTGGATAAGATGATTTAAACTGATACAGTATATCCTTTTTTGTTTAATTAGAAAATAAAACAAAATAACAATGAGAATTTTACATTAATTATTCAAACAAAAATATAAATTATATAATAAAGTTAAGATTGATATCAAGAATGCTTATAAACGATATGTTCTTGTTCAGTGATGTGATTTGTGATGACTGATTTAATCCAAGAAAATTTTTCTATAGAACACCGAACTTTGTGAATTCAGTTTGACGTACGGTCATGAATACTAAACGTTAAGAATTCATCAGTATGGGGTTGTGGAGATTATTAAGTTTTTGATTGGGATCATGAACTGATTGATGTTAGACCACCATTGAAAACCTGGAAGCTTCGGACGGCCGTCTCGTCCCAGTATAGGGATCCATCCACGATCCCTCAAGAGGACTCGAACTCAGAGCCTTCGGTCTCGCGTGTGAAGTTCAACTGTGTCTGTTGTAAGGCAGTTGCTCACTGAAGACCATGGTGGACGATCGTGTAATATCGTGGATTGGCTGAAGTTAGACATTAACACCATTGGATGTAAACTCGGTGGTCTAGAAGTTAAGTATCGGCGCACGAGACCTAAAACCCTGTGTTCAAACCCCACATGCAGGATCGTGAAAGTCCCATACTGGGACGTAAAAGACGTCCGGTGCTTCCAGGTTTTCAATGTTGGTCTAATATTGGTCCACTCATGATACCAATCTAAAATTAACAATCTCCACAACCCTATACTGATTATAATAAAAAAAACTTTCGTTATGATATAAACATAAAAATATTTTGTTAGGTTATATTTTACTGGGAGAAAGAAATGAAAATGGTGAGAGATTTGCAAACCTATGTGCCTTCAATAAACTGGTCATAGGCGGCACCATATTCCCACATAAACGCATACACAAAACCACATGGACTTCACCGGATCACACCACGCTAAACCAAATCGACCATATCTGCATCAACAAAACGTTCAGGAGGACTATAGAAGACGTGAGAACCAAGAGAGGAGCTGATATAGCATCAGATCATCACTTGCTGGTCGCCAAGATGAAATTGAAACTCAAGAGGCACTGGACGACGGGGCGGACAATATCACAAAAGTTCGATACAGCTTTTCTTCATGATATTGACAAACTCAACAAATTCAAGATATTTCTCAGCAACAAGTTTCAGGCCTTTCATGATCTACTCAATGGAGAAGGAACTACTGTGGAGAGCAACTGGAAGGGGATCAAAGAGGCAATCACTTCAACATGTCATGAGGTCCTGTGTCACAAGAAGCACCATCACAAGGAATGGATCACTGTTGATACACTGGATAAGACTCAAGAAAGGAGGAACAAGAAGGCAGCAATCAATACCAGTAGAACAAGAGCAGAAAAAGCCAAGGCACAAGCTGAATACACAGAAGTAAACAAACAGGTGAAGAGGAGCATCAGAACCGACAAACGTAAATATGTGGAAGATTTAGCAATGACGGCGGAAAAGGCTGCAAGAGAAGGAAACATGAGACAATTGTATGACACGACAAAGAAACTCTCTGGAAATCGCCGCAAACCAGAACGACCAGTGAAAAGCAAGAAAGGCGAGGTAATCACCAACATTGAAGAGCAACAAAACAGGTGGGTAGAACACTTCAAAGAACTCTTGAATCGAACAGCTCCACTGAACACACCCAACATCGAAGCAGCACACACGGACCTCACAATCAATGTTGGCCCACCAACAATTGAAGAAATCAGCATGGCCATCAGACAAATCAAGAGTGGCAAAGCAGCAGGACCGGACAACATCCCAGCAAAGGCACTAAAAGCAGACGTAGCGGTAACTGCAAGGATACTCCACATTCTCTTCAATAAGATTTGGGATGAGGAACAAGTACCAACAGACTGGAAAGAAGGACTCCTGATCAAAATACCGAAGAAAGGCGATCTCAGCAAGTGTGATAACTACAGGGGCATCACTCTTCTCTCAATACCGGGAAAAGTCTTAAACAGGATGAAGGACTGCGTAGACGCACAACTTCGTGACCAACAGGCAGGATTCCGTAAGGATAGATCGTGTACAGACCAAATCGCAACTCTACGGATCATTGTGGAACAATCAATTGAATGGAATTCATCACTCTACATCAACTTCATTGACTACGAAATAGCATTTGACAGCGTGGACAGAACAACACTATGGAAGCTTCTTCGACACTGCGGCGTACCTCAGAAGATAGTCAATATCATACAGAGTTCATATGATGGATTAAACTGCAAAATCGTGCATGGAGGACAGTTGACAAAGTCGTTCGAAGTGAAGACCGGTGTCAGGCAAGGTTGCTTACTCTCACCCTTTCTCTTTCTCCTGGTGATCGACTGGATCATGAAGACGTCAACATCTGAAGGGAAGCATGGGATACAATGGACATCTACGATGCAGTTGGACGATCTAGACTTCGCTGATGATCTGGCCCTTCTATCCCAAACGCAACAACAAATGAAAGAGAAGACGAACAGTGTGGCAGCAGCCTCAGCAGTAGTAGGTCTCAATATACACAAAGGGAAAAGCAGGATTCTCTGATACAACACAGAATGCACCAATCCAGTCACAATTGACGAAGATTTGAAAGATGTAAAAACCTTTACATATTTGGGCAGCATCATTGATGAACAGGGTGGATCTGATGCAGATGTGAAGGCGCGGATCGGCAAAGCAAGAGCAGCATATTTACAACTGAAGAATATCTGGAACTCAAAGCAACTGTCAACCAACACCAAGGTCAGGATTTTCAATACAAATGTCAAGAGAGTTCTACTATATGGGGCAGAAACCTGGAGAACTACGAAAGCCATCATCCAGAAAATACAGGTGTTTATTAACAATTGTCTACGCAAAATACTTCGGATCCGTTGGCCGGACACTATTAGCATCAACGTACTGTGGGAGAGAACAAACCAGATCCCAGCGGAGGAAGAAATCAGGAAGAAGCGCTGGAAGTGGATAGGACACACATTGAGGAAAGCACCCAACTGCGTCAAAAGACAAGCCCTCAGATGGAATCCTGAAGGCCAAAGGAAAAGAGGAAGACCAAAGAACACATTACGCCGGGAAATGGAAATAGACATGAGAGAAATGAACAAGAATTGGATGGAACTAGAAGGGAAGGCCCAGGACAGAGTGGGTTGGAGAATGCTGGTCGGCGGCCTATGCTCCATTGGGAGTAACAGGCGTAAGTCAGTAAGTAAGTAAGTAAGTATATTTTACTCAGTATGAAATTCATAAAGTAAATGGATTGAGAACTTTTAAGATACAGTAATACAGTTTTCTTTCACTATTTAGTAATATGAGTGGCACTTAATTAATACGAATAAGATGAAATTATTTAATATTATAACAAGATTACATTACACACCATAGTTTCATCATGTTTTTTGTGTGGTTCGATATGAGCATTTACTTTTAAACTTGACCACATGATTTATATATATCTTTCTCTGTTGAAAGCGATTCACACTCTAAACTAAAAGTATCCTCACTATTCTCCGTCTACCCCACCCCCCAAAAAAGACCCATAAAACTGTTTGAACAATTGTTTATTCATTGTGTTTAGTGAAATGGTGGTTGGAGGTAGTCAACAGGAAGCCTTGAACCTAGGTTTCGAGCACGCGGTGTCAAGTCACCTAGACCAGTGACTACATTGCAACTTGGTTGATAGAATTCGATCTGCACTAAGAATAACATAACACACGTAACACTGATCACTACCTAATGATCAATCAACTGTAAATTGTGTTTGATGTTTATGTTAAGGTGATCAACTGTTTAAATCGATTAGTCGCAGTTATTATCGAATGGCTAAAATAAATCATATTATACATAACCACAGATGAAATCATGGATGATAGATAAACGTTTCAGCTTACTTGCAATGTAGCGGATACAAGAAAGTATTCCTGTTTTAATTGCAATTCTTTACCTTCGAATGCACTTTCAATTGGATAAAGAACACGAGAAATATTTTCAGCTTCATTACGGCCAAGTATAGCCTGATTGTTAAGATTTTTAAAAAACGAAGAGAATTATCACTTTGAATATACTAGTTTACTTTAAATTAGGCTTTATTATTGCAAAAACATTGTGAATTAAAGACTTTACGAGAAGTAAATACATGACAAAATGTGTTATTTACCAAGGATTAAAAAAATAGAACAGAGCAAGCCTAAATTAACAAAACAATACATGAATTTATGCTGTTTTTTGTAGATCGATTGTGGCAAAACAGTTTACTGTTCAGTGTTACATTGATGCCACAAAAATGGATGATAACGAAGAATTCTGATTAGCTGCATAGATAATGAAGAAAAAGATAAGTTACGAGAGAATATGAACAGCACCTTATTTACCGTGGATACATTCATTCATAAACATAAAAGTGAGAGGAAACAAAGAAGAGATGTGTCATTTTGTGGTAAAATGATAACTTCAACAATACAGAATTTAAATAGAGCACCAATCCCACACCAATCCCACACTCAAGGGTGTAATATTGCTCTATTTAAATTCATAAAGGGAACCAATTGCATGAATACAGAATTTATTTACAGAAATCGAAGTAGCCTATATCAAAGTAATAAATAATTATTATACAAGCGAAAATATTCAAAAGTTTAAACTGTCCTCTTATTCGAAAAAATGGTTAAGTTAGAACGGAAGATTTGTAGCGTATACTTGATAAAAATTAGTCATTTAAACGTTGTATTACGTATGCCCAACTACCGCCTGCCTTGATGAATGATGTTATCTGGTGTATACGTACGTTATAAAAGTCAAGGGCACCCTAACCAAGCCATTACATCATTCAATGAAATCAGTGTCAATTAGAACAGACCAAGTAGGTAGGTGACTACCAACTAATTGGATTCCGCGAGATTTTCTTAACCAAAGGTAAGGGACTTTGAGTATTATGACTCAGAATCTTTCCCAATGCAGCCGGTGCATTCACTCTTTGTTTTCCCTTAAATCTTGACTTTCTAAATCATATCATAGTTATTTTTATTCCACAATTCCAAATATTATTCTTGAACTATATCTGCTTTCCCTATTCTTTTCTGCTACCACTAATAATGTTACTACTTCTACTACTCTGGGAGCTCGCTGTGCCAATGAAGTGTGGCAATGTTAACTAATGCATACATGTAACAGATTCTACGTTGCATACAACTCAAAGATTTTAACGCTGGTATAAGGCAGATTTTAATATCAGAATTTCGAATTGAAATTTCTAAAGACACATGTTTGACGGGTCAGAACTTCCAATAATTTTGCAAACTAAGAGACGTGTCTGTTTTGTTTGCTTTATTTGACATAGGCTAACAACAGGCCTGAAAATTCTTCAGAAACAACAGGTGGGTGTTTGCAAACGTAGCATTTAATCTTAAATAATCTATTTTCTCGTACAATGATTAAAACGAAAAACTTCTTTAATCATTAGTTGAATGCTACTTGGTATTGTAGTCAAACTGTTTTGGTTCGAATACAAAGAAGTCAGGATAATCGCTCATCAAGTATCAAACACGTAATATAATCGCATTTTTGACAATTGTTTGATTTTAAAAATGTATTTCAGTGGACTGATTTCCATTTGCAAGATCAAAAAGATCAAAACAATAAGGCTTATTTGAGGTTAAATAAATCAGTTTGAAATAAAAATGATTGATACAATTATACTAAGTAACTGTATGATAATCGTAAAAATACCATCCAATTAGCATATTACTAAACTACGTACGACAAGCATAAATAAACTCCATATTTTTGCCATTGTAATACAATAGTTATGAACTTATAACAGTAGAGTGAGTCAGTCAACCTGATGATGAAGTTATTATGAAAATAACCCTTCCTTCTAGTATTCTCTGTGTTTAAATTGTCACTTTTTTCTGTTATCTTCTATTCCAAAATAATCAATATGATAATCAAATGGTGTTAATTGAAACCAGAACAACTTTACTGCTAATACAGTGTAAAATAGTGGATTTACAAAAAAAATTAAAGCAAGCGACTATTAAATAAGCAAGCTGTTCTGAAAAAGCTAGTAACCGAAATATGCTAAAAACATTATAATGATGTAGTTCAAAAAGTAAACAGTTAACTATACGGACCAAAACGATTAGTGTACAATAAATTTAGTCTAGTATCATGGACTGAATTTAGCTACATAACCGCTGAAAAACAGGAAGCAGTGAACATTTATTTCATCTTAGTATCGAGCTCCTCAGTGGCGTCTACTTAGGATTTCACTAAGTCTGGAATTTGAGGTTTCTGGGCCTTATTATGAAGGGATTACCTTTGAACTAATGAAATGGTGCTTAATCGTTGACATGTTCCATTTCAGATAATTCACAACACTGTGAGACCATCACTCACTGTTATTGTAGATGACTCTATTAACTCCGATAAGGGTTGAGTCTTATCGGTAAAAACTTCTCCCCAGAATTTCAGCAATCTATCCAGAAGTTAGCCACAAATGAGTGGTGAATTTTTGTAAATTCGTAAAATGCGGACAATAAGTCAAAAATATTCTTTTGGTAACTTACATTTATATAATCATTGTTATGAATAATTTTCGTATCAAAGTATTTCCTGCCCTTAGCGGACCATAATCTAAGCGTATTACATGTCTGATTACGATATCCAGGTATAGGAACTTCATAAGGTAGGGCGCATATTGTTTCTGTGTCAACCCATTTACATTGATCTAAATGATTGCGCATAACTGTACCGTAAAACTGAACTATGCGAGTGAATTCAGGGCGTTCTTTCTCCCAAGGATTACCATAAAGTAACCATTCATCCGGTTCTTCAACCTATAATTTCAAAAGAAGTGTGCCAATTGATTATAACTTTTTAAATTATAATGAGATATTTCAAAGAGCAGTTTAAGAAATAGGTTTACTTCTAAAATTCTTACCTGCCATCCATCCTTTATCATCTGATGAAAAGCGCCATTTTCATAACGTATTCCGTAACCATAAGCTGCTAAACCAATTGTAGCCATTGAGTCAAGAAAACATGCAGCCAGTCGACCCAAACCACCATTGCCAAGTCCTGCATCACATTCCATTTCTTCTAATTCTTCAATATCCAAACCAAGCTAGAATAAATGAGCGATCATTACTGAAATAAAAAGTCATTGAATTTTCGCGCAGTAATTACCAATAGGTTAGAAAAGTGCTCATATTTGATGTACCATATTACGAAAGTTCAAAGATACCAAAACACTAGAATGTTCTACTTTATCGAGCACTTTAGTTGCCTCATATATACACTTTGCTATCATACAAAGAACTCACTACTCCACTACTGTTAAATTCTTGATGAGATTCATTTAAAAATCGACTTTGTAATGATCTAATAAACATGCAGAATGCCTATACAAATAATCAGATTGTAAGACACTGAATAAATGTAAACGTTTCTGCTATTTACCTCTAATCAGAAAAACAGGATCGAGGTTATTATTATTACTATTATTATTATTATCATTATTATTACCAATGGTGATATTTGTTAAGTTAGTGGAATGAATTAATATATAGTTTTTATAGACAATTGAAAGTAAAATGTTTAATACTTGTGCGCGAGACCGAAGGTCCTGAGTTCCAGTCTCGTGTGAGGGATGGTAGATGCGCACTATTGAGGTGTTTCATACCAGGACGAAACGGCCATACAATGCTTCCAGGTTTTCAATGATGGTTTACCATTGTACCATTCATGATATCATTCCAAACTTGTGTCATGCTTTACTGACAACCGAGAGAAGTTCAGTTAACGAAGACTGTAGTTTGCATTTGCGTGGTTAGGTTGGTGACACAGATATCTAAAAAGGATTATTATAGTGATCAAGGACACTAAGTGTGCTCTACCTTCATATTGTGATTCTATCTAACATACTGTAATTATTTTTATGTATTTGTGCTGAGCAACAAAGATAAAAAAATTCGGAACCAAAAGATGGATAAATCTACTCCCTTGAAACAAAGTGGAAAATAGAGATCGCTTACGCAACCATTTAGCTTAAACTGTTTACGTTAGAATAATTACCAAACATCGTAACTTTTAGCTACTCATAAGTAGGCAGTCTGATCATCTATAAAAAGTGAGACTGTGAGCAAATCAGATGCTCAGTTTACTGGTATCCATATCAACTAACATGTAACTCATAATCTTGCTTAACTAAATTAGTGCATGCTTATTCAACAACATCAGTGTCAAATTCAACATTGTCTAAATAAACGACAAACTAGGAATGATGATAAACCTCTTCATCTAAGAATGTATATTTCTAAATCAACTCTAAGCAATTACAAACATGCTTTCCGAATTCAACATGCGGGTAATTTGAGAATACTGAATATAACATGTTGGTGTGTTTTGCTGGTCTTCTATTTTAAATATAATGATATTATTTTCACTTATAAAGGCTTTGATCTTTTATTTGTTAGTGTTATGAACTGAAATTGATCAGTTTCTTTGACATAGGTGTATCGCTAGCTGAGTGCTCCGATAGGTACTGGGTTCGAGGCCCGGTATGAATATCAACACGGATTCAAGCGTACCAAGCTGATGTATCTCGAATAGTACGAAACGTGCATTATGAATTCCATTGTAAGCTACCACAGAAGTTTCACTTAAATATGGTATTACATTCTAAAAACATAACAAAGTTTATGAAGGATATTTTTATTATCTCATTTAGTGACAATCTTTACTTTCCCTGTGAGGTACTTTCATTTGCATAAATACTCCTTTGTTAGCTTATCCATTATGGGTCGGTGTTTTCGAGATATTGATATATTTAGGTGAAGTGCTTTCAGTGAAAATCTTTCTTCAACACAATTAACTTGAGTGTGCTTTTTTCTTAACTAAACAATATCCCCTCATAAGTGTGCAAACATAGTTCGCTAAACCGAACAGTAATTTAATACATTGAAACTATTCTCAAGTGAACATAGAATTACATAATAAACAATCTCAATCTAGTAACAAGTGTATTAGATATGATTGGTACATTTTCTCTTGATTGAATCTCACATCAGATAAAAAGTGAATTTTATGAACATATCCTCATGTCTAATTGATAAGTAGTATCTATAAGAACAGCTATCATTCTATAATAGTTCTATTACAATGGCCAACATAAACCATACATTGTGATTAAATGATACAATGCTAATGATGATTATAGTACTAGTCATAGTAATAATAATGATAATAATAACAATAATAATAGTAATAATAATAGTAATAATAATAATAATAATAATAAACTTCGTGCGAAGATAATATATAATAGGATAAATGTTTCCAGGATAATTACGATAATAATTATAAAAATTCCATATCAATTGAGAAAGATGGACATGAAATTAATAATGGGGCAGTGCAGAAATAAACATGAGATTTGATTAGATGTCCGAATCCTGAGCCATAATGAACAAGGGGGCTAAGTATACCGAGTTTAGAAATCTTCGTTAATTTTTCTGGATGCAATCCCTACGGCTTCACCTATGTAGAGGAGGAGTAATCTTACTCCTACTAGTAGATTTCTTGAGACTCGATATAAGGCAGAGAAGGCTTCTACTTTGATATAGTGATCACTATCCACTAGGCTATAAAGAAAGGCACTATTAATAGATTTGTTGTCTCATTTTCCACACTATGCTGGTACATAGTTACGAGAGCTCAGGAATATTCTTGACTCTCGACTAAGATAATGTCAAGGGATGATTGAAGTTAGACATTAACACCGTTGAACGACAACTAAGTGGTCTAGTAGTTAGGCGTTCACGCGCGAAAGCGAAGGTCTTGTGTTCGAGTCTCACGTGATGGACTGTGGATGCGTACTTCTGAGGAGTCCCATAGCAGAACGAAGCAACCGTCCAGTGCTTCCAGGTTTTCGATGGTGGTCGAACCTAGGTGGTCGGTTCATGATTTCAATGCAACTCAACAATCTCCACAACCCCATACTGAAAACTTAACTATCGACTCGAAACTTAGACACTTCAATTAAATATGTGAAGTATATTAACTGTATCCAAATATTAAAATTTCTCTGTATATGTTGACGAATTTCAGTTTAACTGTCAGATATTTTTTTCACTTCTGAAGTCAAAAAATATCCAGACTAATTTAGACATTAAAACCGTTGGATGCCGTCTCCGTGGTCTAGAGGTTAGGCGTTCATGCGCGAAACCGAAGACCCTGGATTAGAATCCCGCTGGCGGGATCGAGGATGCGCACTGTTAGAGTCCCATACTAGGACGAAACGACCGTCCAGTGCTTCCGGGTTTTTCATGGTGGTCTAGCTTTAATCGACTCATGAATTCAACTATTAAATTACTACAATCTCCACGAAACCCCATTTGCGGTTTATTTTTGTTTACGATGATCCAGTAGAGTATTTTGCTACTTTTGACCTCAATCAAAATTAGGTCTAACTTGATAATCATTAAATAAGTTCATTTCTCTTCAAAAACAAAAAAAATATTGGATTGAACGATTTCTCTTTCAATAATAATATTGCTGATCCTATTAAACTTGTCTGATTTTACTGTTGTTAATGACTCATTCTTACATAAATTGCGCATAGAATTAGTTTATGGTTTTCCTACCCATCTGACAGATTATTTTATGTAAAACAATTCTTTGCATCAAAGACTTAAACATATAATAAATTAGATTATCTTTAGACCTATTAAACTACACATTAATCTACGGTCAAATTTATCAACACATATTTGTCTAAAAGACCTATAGTAAAATTGTACATGTTTATAATACATTTCCAATAAATAGTATGTAAGAAATCGATTAACATGAATATTGATTTTATTAATTTGTAAAAATGACAAAAACGATGAATGAAACCCAGCAAGCACTGGACAACTGTTTCTCATTGTGTGACTAGTTATACCAATGAGTAAATTGTTCATAATTCAACTATCCATATTTACCAGTTTCAGTGAATTCGCGTTATAGACTGACTATCACTCACAATAATTTCAGGTACATCTAGATTGAAATCTTAAGCCTCTAGAAGTTTAATTTTGAATATCAATAAAACTATAGAAATAGTTGACTTAATCAGACATGCTATTACGAAGTACGACCAGGATACGTCGTGATTACTACCGATTAAAGTCTAGAAGTGGGACATGATTGTGGCTTGTTTTCGGAATTTACAGAGATTTATGACCAATTCAAGATACTCCGTTTATGTTATGTTCAATTATATTAGCTATTTCATTCTTAAAAGTATATTCTTTTGAGGCAAGGTAGTACGAAAAGCCTAATTATTTCTAAGATAAGCATTAGTACAATCGGGATCCACTTAAAGTTTTAATTGTAGGTATAGACCATAGAATACGTCTAGTTTCGCTGGCACTTGGATATCAAAACCCAAAGCATTCTGGTAGTGAATTTACTTTCGTGAAATAAATCATGTTTTTATGCCTGTTACTCACTTGATACATTGCTTCATCCAGAGCTTCTGCTGTGTCTACGTTAAGCATTGTATTCTTCAGTGTACGACCCATAAAAAACTCCATGGATAAAAAGTAGACCATCTAGAATATAAAAGTTGATAATATTTTTTTCATTACAGGTTCACAAATTAGATTTTTCTCTAAATCTCCCTCCATATATATATATATATATATATATATATATATATATATATAGGTATCTACAAAAGAACTAATTAGCATGATCAGTAAGAGAAAAAACTAAATGCAAGTGTATACGTCTCCCAAGATTTACAGAGTATAAACTATAAAATCCAGTTTGCTATCATTCTTATTATTATTTGATTTATAAATAAAATTCAAGCTATTATGAAGTTTATTTAGTCGGTATTCCAATAGATAGATGGTTTAATTCACATAAACTTCTGTATTTAATATTTTAGACTAATATGTCAAGATCAGAATAAAATATGTAACTAAAATGTATTCTTGAGTCAATAAAATACTCTTTCTCATCATATTTGTGATTTAGATCCAACATTTCTCGGATTATACTTACCGACGGACGTTTAGGAAGTAAACATGCACATACTCCATTTATCTTGAGAATTACAGTTTGTCTTCCAAAAAATATTATAAAATGGCTAAAAATACTTTCAGCTCCTCACTTACTTATTTTACTTTTACTTTTATTAACCAAACAAATCAATCAGAAAGTCATAAAACTAAGTCTCATTATTGAGGATAATCTATAAAAGGAATTTACAAAGTAAAGCGCTTCATTACATTTGCTAGTATACAATCTGAAATGTAAATTCTGAATTCCGATATCAGTTACAAAAAAAGATCAACACATATTACCAAACAACAATAGGTTATTTGTCTCGAGCTCATTTACCAACGAAAGCTAATCACTTTAGTCCTTCGATCCTAACAAAAATCAATCTTGTTTTCATGAGTCTAATCCTGCAAAAGCATTTAAAATACTTTCGCACATCAGAAACAAAAGAACCAATTAACCGTCCTTTCTGTTCTACTGATAGACCAGTCCAGAAACTTATTAGAAAAGGAAGAGACAATCCTAGTTTGAAGTGGTTATTATTCAAAATTACTAAACATTCAAAGCGATAAATAAGGCTATCCCTAATCACAGCTAAAACACACCTAAAAAAGCGTCTCGGATTTTAATTAAACTGACAGTTGCACACCCTGTCATTTACTTCACTTGTTTGATCAAAGCCATAAACTTGGAAATGTGTACAATGAAATTAATAGAGTCCTGTTCTATGTTGACCTTGACAAAATTATTCCGTTTCCACAAACTGAAGTGATAAAAAATGTATAGTTATCTAACTTATACTATTTTTCACACTCATTTTGCATAATATGCATTTGTTACTGAACTAACACATCAACACTAACTTCCTGTACCAGTTATAATTTAATGATTGTATCCACATGATCATGTTGTTCGCTGAATGATGATTAGAAACGTTTAATTGTATAAAATAAAAACCTATGAATTCACTAATACTAAAATATGGACATTTGTCATAACGTATGTGAACGGTCAAACCGTATTTCATTCATAGTAACTCAAAACTGTTAATATCTCAGTTACATAAGATTATTCAGCATGTATAATTTCGTATCAAAATATTGTATTCTTTAATTAGGCCTGACCATATCTTAATGGATATATGGAATTCCTTAACTTGTAATTTTTTCAAAATTATCAATGAAGTACATCATAGTTTCAAAGTTTCTCAGACATCCTTAACTTACACAAATCGCTTAAACAATGAGAGTATCTAGTTAGTTATCGTAAGCTTATGAGCTGGAATAAATATGTGTTGATCCAAGCTTCCACACCCTGGATTAGCTTAATGGAAGATTAACAAGATTAAAAACAGAGTAGAGAAAACAAGTTTCACTGCAACAAAAACTAAACACAAATATTTAGTTTAAAAGGGACAAATAAAATCAAACGATGAAGTGTCAAATGACAATAAACTTGCAATTTATAAGAAGACGAAGAATAAATGTAACTGTGGTATTGAGGTTGATGCCGTTCCATATTACCAGTTTTTAACCACAAGCCCTCAAACAGATTTTAACTAGGGAGTATACTACCACTGAGACGGCCCAGACTAAGTCAGTTACACGATCAACCGAAATTATGTCTTAATCTCCCCACCTCTAGAGTTTTTCAGACCTATTACTATCCTAGTTAGGATCTTGATGCAGATTCAGAAAGCCTGTTTGTATTCTGTCAAATTACGTTACTTTTGATGTACATGAGATGCCCGTCTGCCAAAAAACGGGCTAGTATAGTGAGGTCAAGGCCTTTCCGTACTATTTTGTGACTGTAAAACATGGGCTGTGAAAGTAGAGGACATGCATAAGATGCATGTTTTTGAAGCATTACCCACAATTATGGTAAGAGATGAAAATAGCGGATCAGTTGGTGAGGTCATGATTATTCGTCAACAGAGATGGTCGGAACATGTATTACATATGACCAACCATTGCCTACCTCAAAGGGCGGCGTTTGCTGGTGTATGAGTAATTTATTTAATCCCTAGTAGTGTCGAAAATAAAATATGCCATGAGTATATGAGTCCATTAAACGTTGGCAGAGTTGTGGTGACCTAATTTTATCAAGAGAACGCGATTGGTGTAATAGAAACAATTATTATTATAACCAATTGTACTAGGGATTGTTTTACCGTACTTGTTTGTTTAACTGTGCCAAAATACATACATTTTTCTGTTGATTGTGACCTTGAACGAATCCGGTTACGCTCAGTAACTACACTTGTAACCTGGCATGATTTCGGTATTCTTTCGATACCACGAGATCGCCAACAAATACATCTCGACTACAGCCATCTACTGCCTTCTGATATTTGACCTACGGGGAATCCTATCGGTTAACTGGTACGTAATCTTTTTGTAGTGGTGATCATAGTCAACCGCGACTCGACGCCACACTACAGAGTCATGTTGGTAGATCCAAAACACTTGGCTGGGGTCAGCGCGATCCGTTGTTGGTGTTATGTGACATGATTGGGAATCAGCTAAAAATGGTGCAGATAAATTCACCTTTTACCTTTCCCTAGACCTCGAAATCACGAATTCCTGAACAAATGTTTTTTTCATTTTCTTTTTTGGAACCAGGTGCTCAGTTTTTAGTCTTTAATATCGTTAAACCTTCCGCATTATTTAGATTCCTTAGCTACTCAATTTAGTAATTTCATCTTAGTATGCTAATGTTCTGTGACATATCGGATCAAGGTACATGTGATTGACCGACTAAAACACCATATTTCAGAATCATGAAGTGAAACAAAGTAAACTGCAGTGAGGCACACTCGCCTCTTGATAACAAAACAGACGTCTTGCCTGCACGATATCCAGGAATCGTATGCCGGTGGTGAAAAGCTTTTAAGAATGCGGTCATTTACATTTCTCTTTGAATTTAAGTAAGGGGTAAATACAGAAACACGTCCAAAGTACTGGATTAGACGCATTGCGTAGGGTCGTTTCAAAGTATATTATGCTTCATATTTGGTATAGTATTAAAAACGTCCATTTCTTTGACACAACTGCTAAGCAAGTTTGTGCCCTACACATAATTTAGGTTAACTTGATAATCCCCAGGAGGAAAACTGGTCATTTCCAGTTTACTTACGAGCCCGTACCCGTGGTCTGGTCTCTTGAGGTTACAGTGAGTCACATATTTTAAGACCACGGTCCACTGATACGACGTTGCAGCCAAGGGGTTTAGAACCCAATAGAGTTCAAGACGGACATTCACCAAGTTAGATACTACCACGTTCATTACAGTATACACAACCTTAGTGAGAACTAAACTTGAGAACTGCGTTTAGGCTGCAAGCCCCTGTTTAACAGGTGACTCGGATATCTTAAAAAAAGTACCGAAGGCAGCTACGCGTGCAATTCTGGAACCCAGGAGTTTGCCATACAATGAGTGACTTGGAAAGTTAGACCTCTTTACTCTGTCATACTGCAGATTAACAGGTGATCTGATTCTGATGTATAGGATACTAAGAAATGATTTTGGACCTAATATATCCTCTTTTCCTCTTCCCGCAAGATCTGGACATATCAAAGGATACAACAGGCGAGTAGAAAAGCCAAGAACGAGCAAAATACCCGTGTCATACAGGTTTTCATACCGAATCATCAATTCTTGGGACCTATTAGCCAAACCAGTGGTGTCTGCACATTTAAATGACTCATTCAAGAAAATCAGACGCTCATGGAAGCATACTAGGAAAGAAATAACATAGACTGTAGGCCTTCTGTCCTTACTACACACCGAGTCATCAATACTTGGGACCTGCTGCCCGAAGCAGTGGTGTCCGCACCTTCAACCGACTCTTTCAAGAGAAGACTGGACACTCACAGAAGCATACTAGAAAAGAAATAACATGGGCCGTAGGCCTTCTGTCCTTACTACACAAATCTGAAAAGCTAAGTGAATTATATAAATACTATTTACAACAGTTTGTTAGTTAAAACAAATTAGATTCACTCTAATAATAATATACAAAAGAGGAAGCTAGATGTATCTGGGGTGGAGTTAATTATTTATTGACCAGAATAGTAGATTTGTTTGTCTGAACTTAGTAATAAGAAATTGAGCCTGTTACTCCCAGTGGAGCATAGACCGCCAACCAGCCTGAAGTGTTGAAAAACATATCCCACTCTCAATACTAGTAAGTTAAGTTACACTTCCTGACACACTAAAAATGAGTTAAGAGAAAAAATATGCATTGTAGCTCCAACTTCTGAGTCCACTTGGTGAGAATGTTTGGATGCTAGTAAAACACATTCCTTACAAAGCTAATACTATTTTATTCTGAAATTCAGGAACACGTGTCGCGCCTTCACTACCCACTCAATCTTTTCACAAACAGTATTTTCAAATATAACACAGCTACACACTTTGATTCTTACATATGATATTTTACCAAACAACTATCAAAAATACGATCTTAAAAATCCTCACTAGGCTAAATTATTGATGACTGATAGACTGCTTCAGTTTTTTGGTAAAAAATATATTGAATCGTTACATAAGTTTGAACTCAAAGAACTAGGTAAAAATGACTACTGAATCATCACATGATACGAGAGTATTTGTCTATTGATATTCTCGCATATGCATCCTTACTCGACAACATATCTAGATAGCTTGACAGAATAAGCGCATGAATAAACACATGCAAAGACAATCTTACTTTCGGATCTTCTGTGGCATAAACTTCCTGTGTTTTTATCCAACGAGAACATAATTGTTCCCAGACAGTCCTAGCCAGAGCAACATAAAAATCACGCATTGTAGCAATGTTACGATCTTTGACGACGTAAAAATGTAAGTTTCTGTTAAATGAATCCCTCAGATTTTTTGCATCTTGAACTATACTTATTTCTTTAAACGATGAACTACGCCTGTTATTCATATTCGTGACGAAATCCGATTAGAAACTGAAATAGTAGCGCAACCAAAATATTCTGAATCCAAGAGTTCAAACAAAATAAAATAAGCATTCGTGATACATAAACTCCAAGAAACCATTATTCACAATGCTTTTCGAAAACAAAAATTACCAATGAAGCGCCATTCTAGTGAGGGTTTTATCATTTTCACTGGTTTTGTATACATATTTTGCTTGTAATTAGAGTAGTAATCTAAGGTCTGATAATGAATCCGAAAACATCCATTATGTGCAAAGAAAAGGGAAACAAGAAGAAGAAAGGTGGGATTTCGAATCAAAGTGCTGGCGTCCATCTTTTTTTTTATCGATTTTCGAGAAAGCAGTTGTATCTTTTAAGCTACCGATTAGTTCATGGATGTCGGGGACAGAGCAGCGATCAGGAGTGGTTTTCTCACTAAGTTAACAACAGTCTCATGCCCGAAGTCAATAGTCTCCGTCCTTTTATAAGGTCATGTGCAAGGAAGATACCCATGAGCCGTTTGTTAATCGAATATTTCCCAAATCTTTTATGTTGTCTAGTTCGTTTTCGGCCAACCTCAGTTTTTTAGAGCTAATGGGGGAACTTTCAATAGTCCAAGTAGTCCTGGAGTCGTGATGTGGTGTGTAACGCTGCGGGTGACGCACTCTGATTTTAGTAGCCTTTCGTAAGTTCGAGGTACTTGTTTAGTTTACGTTGAATGTACGGATCAATTTCATGCATAACCGCGGATAATCTACAATTCGAAAATCATGTCACACAAACAGATAACTTCGTATTCCTGTCTATTAATCCCCATCTACTCGGTTCGACGAGTAGAATGTGGTGTTGTAACATGTCTTTGCCGGCGAATGGTAAGAAAAACATCTAGTGAACGGATTTGAGTAAACCTACGATAAGATGAATATATATCTTATCCTACTTGACGATTGGTTTCCCGTTTGACGCCTGTAAGTCGAGACTATTGCATGCAGACGGTCGATAGAATTCGCGAGAAGAACGCTTACTTCTGCGTTGCTGTCGACAAGATAGAGACTTTTCGTTATCATATACGTGATGTATAACAGACAGCTATGTACTTCAGTAACGCTTACCGTTAACGCGTGCCGGTGGGCAATTTTGTAGAATTATGGTCTACTGCATTATTGTTGATATGTCATGATGTGGAAGCCTAACCTATGAGATCTCACGTGAAAGTCGCATCAGTGTGTTTTTAAAGAACACATTTAGAATGAGTATAGAATAATATTTATAATGTGAGTAAAGACAAGTTATATAGAATAGCCAAAACTTCAAGGCTGAACCATGTCATCTGATTGAATTGAATTAATTCTCCTCGCCTTCACTGTTGGTCTTATATCCGCGTTAAATGTTGAAGATCTATTTTCCCAGTTATCTTGTGTTCAGTTTTGAGTATAGTGTGGTTAGGGCCAAATACCCCTATAAGTTTTCCAGAAGCTTTTTTGTGTCGGACGACTAGGAAGTCAAGAAATTTGAGGATTTTCCTCAATTTGAAGAGGACTTACCGTGTTTATTGTGGAACCAACACCATTCAAGATTATTTGTCTCTCTGTGTCTAGAAACAGATATTTATTGTGACACATTTCTTCGACGAGTTTGAGAGCGTCTGAGATTACGGAGAATATCGTGTGACAAAAGTTTGCGACTTCATTTTTGTGTTGTTTGAAGCTTTTCTTGGATAGAATAAAAAGCGCCGGAATTCTGGCGATCTCCAGAACCCAATTACCAGGTGCAGTTGGTTCATCTACAACCTTGATTTGAAAATATACAAGGACTGCCTGCACCTGTCAAGGAAGCGTAAACAAGAAGTGTTATCTAAATAGGCACTCATCCAAGGTCCGTTGACTGATGACTTCTCGCATAGGGAGCAACATTTCTGTGGCTAAGCTCGATGGTGTGGAGGAGTTGATACAAACTTTGTTAGTCGATTATATCCCGCGTATAGTGATGGCCTATTCTAAAGTTCTAGGAGGTTTCGAGACATCACATGTAAGCATACTAGATGTGTCGTACCTGGTGAATTAGCATTGTACCGCCTTCACTACTGCGAGAAATTGCGCACGTGACTGTCACACCGTACTCCTAAACGTCAGTTTCCGAGTAGCAGAACCAGGCTTTCATATTGTTCGTCCAGAATGGAATGAGCTAAAGGGTGGGAGGCAAAAGATTCTCAATCTTAGATAGATTAGGTGACTGTTCTGTCATGATGAAGATGAAATATACCAATAAGCGAGGAAAAAATATCCAAAAATACCACAATATGTAAAACCGAAAACTAAAAAATGATACAGGATGTTCCGACAAAGAACAGACTTACAGTTTACTGTTTATTGTGCCTGATCACATCGGGCTCACCACTAAAGATGCCATAGGCATTCGAAGTTTGAAAATGTTTTGCACGTAACACCTTTGTGATGGAAACACACCAACCCAGTCAAATCAGAAGTCAGGAATGAATAAAGCTGAAAATTCATTTGGAGGCTTACCGATATGTCGAGAAGCGATTGATCCAAGTTTGCTAGTATTTGCAACGGATGAGTGGCTCGAAATACCCACTAGTGATCTGGCACGGATGCATGACCGAGTGCCTTCATTTACGGCGTGTCTTGTAGAACTAACGTGGTCAGCCTTACAGAAACATTCATTTTGAAATTTTATTTACCGATAAGATAACAGATACCCTAGCAAGTACACAAGCTCATGTAACCACGCATTTGGGAATAAAATTATAAACACCGTCCATGCGCATACACTTCAAAGGTGATCCAGCCAGTGAAATAGTAATCCATTGATTTAGTAAAATAATTTTTAAAAAATTCATCACTGAATTTCCTATGCACTCCAAGGCTAAAAAACGAATTACCTTGAATGGCCACCTCGTTTCAAACTATTCAATTCGACTAATTTTCTCGAGCAAACAACACAGATCAGTGTTCAAGGAACCGACATTTTCACTCACGTAAACATCTAGCGTGACTAACCAAGGGTATAGTCATAATCTTATTTGGCTCAATACTAGCCCATCTATTACACAATGGTTATAGCGACAGCAAAACTCAATCACTCTCAGTGTTTTACCGGGTTAGTAACTTTCTACCAAAGTCTGGAGGACTCAAAGTTCTCCCAACTGTAAAAGCAAGTACTCAAATTTAGAGGTCACGACAGTATGCAAAAAGGAAGTACGATCAAGGCTTTTTGTTACCTTGGCCAATATAAGGGCCCATTTCCCAGTAGAAGTATTAATTACAGAATGGCTTAATTTGGCCAGTATATCCATACTTTCTAATTTAAATGTTACTGTCCTTTTTATTTATACACATATACTAATGTCACCACTAATGTTATTATTATTTAACCTGTAGTGACATTGAGCCCTGACCACACAATCATCAAAGCTGAACACGAGACAATTGGGGAAAAAGTTGTTCAACATCTAACGGGGAGAAAAAACCGACGATGGGGAGGGCGTGAACAAGGAATTTAATTAGTTTGGGTTGATCGGATTGCATGGCTCAGCCTTGCAGGCGTGGTTCCTGTTGAATGTTACCTTATCTTTCATTCATATTAAATATATTGTTCTGTTTCCAGCCTAAGCTTGTTCTCCACCATATATTGGTGATTGTTACGATGGAATGAGTTGGTGTGGATAATAATGTGACTTCCACATAAAATCTGATAGAATAGGCAGTTAAATCATGACAAATCTAGTAGCTTAGGATTAGGTATATTATTAGAGCAGTACTAATATCGAAGTAGACCATGATTCTACAAACCATTATTTCACAATTCCAAATACACTTGTAACCTATAGGTATCATTACTGAGGTTTAACTTCACAAATTGGAACCAATAATCGCACAACTACAGGAAAAAGAGTCGCATTTATTACGTCAAAGGACATCCCATATTTTGACTAAAAACACTATAACGCCCTTTTAATCTCTAAAGTCAACTCATTATTCTTCTCAATTGTACAGAACCTGATTTATTATTATTCTGTTATCATTATCTTTTTCTCCTGCTCTTTTGCAAATATGGCAAATGTAATGTTAAGATTACTGAAACTTGTGTACTATTGCATTTTGGAAGAAACTTGAATTGGTTCCTTCACATCACTTATGTACCCATAAGATATTTGCTTCAGAAGGACAAATCTATTACAATCACAACAGCTCACAAAGGTAAACAACAGTGGTTATGAATAAAAAAGATCATATCAATAAAGATCTTGAACATCTCTCCACAGGACCATATGAAAATATCTATCCAAAGAATTCTCTAACGATTAAAAATAAAATCAAATCAATGACAACTCAACTTTTGCAAGAACCAAAGCCAGCCGTTGGTGTCTCGCTATGATTCGCTCTATATCCCAAGTCATGTAATATTTCACGCTTTCATGATATACCTAAAATTGATAAAGTCGACATCCCTATAAGAACTATAGTAGGCCTCACAAACATACCAACATATGCACTATCGAAATATCTGAGCAGCATGATGAAGCCACTGAAGCCTGACTCATATAATATGATTAAATATTCCTATAGCTTTGAATAAAAAGTGTCGGAATTAATTATCGAAAAGAATGAAATTATGGTAAGCTAAGACGTTATTTCATTATATAATAGTAACATATTTGTGCATGAGCAGGTACACGCCGTTTTTACAGGCATGATCTACAAATCACAACATTTGTTGACGCACAGCATGCTTCCCAGCTTATTAAGATTATAGTTGTTATAAAGTAGACTCGCAGAGCGCTCGCTGTAAGCCATGACCTTGATGGGACGAGTACGTCAAGTTTGTTCCAGACGTCAGAAGTTCCATGGCTGTGCCCTCAGAGCAAGATTCTGAAGAAAAAAAGAGAAACAGAAGAGCAGCAAGGCACTTGGATATGAACGCCAAACGTTGCTTAACATCTTGTAGTAGAACAGAGGAATAATAAATTAGATTAAATTCATATTATTTCTTGTTAGAGTCAAATGAAGTCAGAGGCTTCATATAAGAGAATGTGGTAATACAGAAAAATGAGTAGTGATGTTCAACAAGTTACAGTAAGATCACATGAAGAAAGGGAAGTCAAGGTTGGGACTAGGAAAGCGGTTTATTAGAAGGGAGTGCGCATATAGAAAGTGAAGTGTTAAGAATATTAACGACTATGTCTTTTATTATCTAATTTTTCTTTCTTTTCTTTTTTTGTCCATCCAATGCCAGCCACACAATCCTAGTGTAAAAGTTCGAGTTAGCATGTTATAAGTTGTCTTAGTAGAATAGCTAATCCAGCATAAAATTGGAAACATGAGTCTGAGTGGTGAGCGTAGGAAGACAATCCACATCACAGATTGATTGACTTGTTCTCAATCATAAAGAGCCTGATACATACAAAATGTTCCGCCCCACAAACACGGGTGGATTGAAGTCATCGCCTTCACCATCAATGCTTGCTGGTCAGTAACTCCACCCTCCCTTTTTTGTGATGTTAAGCTCATTTAAGCCTTTTTTGGATATATGTCATACCCCACACAATCCTCTGTGTTTTACATCCTGTTGGAAAACACTACTTTTATAAGTACCACTTTACAATCTTATGAGGCAGTCACAAGTTATGGACTGTGGGTTAGAGTATAAGCATTAAGAAGGGTATAATGTAAGGTAGTTGTTTATTAAAGCAGGCGTAAAAGTATAGAAGTATATGGGTTGTAAATAAGTTAACGAGTGGAGAAATAATATTAATTGCTAGTCAACATAGTGTACTGAACAGTAAAAAGCTAATAGAGAATAAACAGGAAGAGACTCACACTAACTTGGTGTTGATGTTATTTTGTGTTGTCCTAACCAACTGATGGGTATTAGGCTCCATAGATGCTAGATCACTGGTAGTAGGCGGTCGATTATGCAGTTCTCTTGACTTTTTAGGGTGGTAGGGAGGTAGTATTCTTATAGATAAATGCTCATAATTCATTAGTGGTTTACTAGAGAACGACAATGAAGTCCTTAAAACTCTGCGTGAATTCGACACTATTTATTTTTAACGAGACGTTATACAAACAAGCGAACGGTGTAGTAATGGGATCCCCAGTGTCCCCGATTGTAGACAACCTGTTTATAGCACACATAAAATCGAGTATTTTTGCCAACGACATTAAACCACGAATTTGGCTTCCATATATAGATGATGCCTTTCGTCGCACATCAAATCTACAAGCGAGAATGAAAATAAACATGGTGGGCTACCAATTCCAGAGTGCTTAGTGAAAAGAAACCCAAATGGAATTCTAAATCTATCCATCTACCGAAAACCTATTCACGCAAACCGTTATATTGACAGCAATTCAGCTCATCCATTTAGTTCAAAGTTCTCTCTAGCCCTAAGTATTTTTAGAACAGCTAACCAGATTATCACATCGGAAGAAGACAAGCAAAAACAACAAAAGGATGTAATTAGCATCTCACTATTTAGTAGTTTTCGCACGAACATTGTTAGAAGTGTATTACAACGCGACGATCGATTGAGTATTAATAATAATTAGAATGAAACACTATGGATTGTTACTGCAGTTTTACCACACCATCACCGTACAACAGAACGAATTCAAAGAATCTTAAAACAACACAGAATTAAAGTATATTACAAAATGACAAACACACTTTGAAATACTTTAGTTCACTCACAAGAAAAAATCCACTTCATGTTAACAGAAAACTACATCTATAAATTAGGTTGTGTCAATTGTGATGCCTTTCATATTACAGAGTCATCTCGCGAAATCTTGACTCGAGCCAAAGAGCATATTAGGTACACAAAGAAAACTCCTAATAATCCCATAGAACTGGATAGACTTCAAATTCAATCGGCAATAGCAGTTCACGACACTTTCAACAATCGCAAGATCGATATCAAAGGCATCAAAATAATACAAAAAGATTTTTTTCCAATTATGAAGAAAGAAGAGTAGCTGTAGCATTCCGCATAATGCCTAGTCCTATTTTACTCAGTAGAAAAGAAGGCCTTACCACACATCCTACTTGGACTGTCTATCCTAGCCATCTAGTCTGATATAATTCACAATGTTCACACTATTATCTTACAAATTAAACTCTATACTTTCCCACCATAAAGGTCACACATTTTTCATCTTTAACGGTGTACATATACACACACAAATTTACACACATGTCGCTTATGAATCACCTTGAACGAAATAACATGACATCGATTTGTTCGGACTTGTTTTTGACTGATCGCACATCATATTGTTTCGTTGTTCGTTTGTACTATTTAAACCTGGGTTGAATTTAATTTGGTCATTTATTCTCTGGAGAAGTGACTTATAATGGGTCACGAAACGTCAGAAAATCTAATTTTTCTATTCATTCAGATATTAAAACTATGTTAATTTATTTACACTTGTAACTTAGTTATCACTTCAAATGGTTCAAATGGTTGTGGACAGAATAGAAGCTTTTGCTTAACGGGGTCCCCTGTCTAGTAGCAGTGGATCACCAATACCTCCAGACAGGAATCTAGGTATATTAACGATAATTGAGGAAAAAAGAAAAGAACTTGGCAAATCACAATAAGATGTTATACCTAGTCCATAAGAAAAGGTCAACTTTCCTCTTAAACGACTCCTGAGAAGTCGCTTGGACCAGTTCATTTGGTAAAGAATTCCAGCATTTGACAACTCTTAAGGAGTAGAAGTTGTGTCTACAGTCCGTTTTGCTATGTTGTATCTCCGATTTCTGGGTGTTACCCCTTAGGTTTGTATTGGGACTTAGCTTAAGTAGGTGTATAAAGTGATGTCCAAAAGTGTTAAGGATAATGTAAGCCGTTAGAAGGTCACCTCTAAGACGCCTATACTCTAATGAGCGAAGATTAAGTGGTTGGAGGCGCTCTTCATAAGGTGTTGATTTCGTGGCTCGCCGTTGGATACGCTCAAGAGTTTTCCAGAGTATTGTTCAGTCAAAAGGTTAGCGACGTAACCGCAGTTATTGGTCGAGCCATTGAAACCTAGCAGTTGGGAAACCCCAGTTTTCCTTGACGAAGAGAGGCTGCTTAACGGAGTAGGCTTTTCGGATTGGAGACAAATTTATCCATAAGCTTTATATGGTACTGAATCCTGTCTTCTCTTATAGCCTTCGTGCATATGTTCCTTCTATGTGTGTATTGCCCGTACGCTCCGTCGTTATTAGTTCGTTTGTATTCCGCCCAACAGTGCCTTCTGCGGCTTAGCAAACGAAGAGTGCTGATCTTGGTGATTGTAGGTTGCTTGTAGTTATTGGGGACCGTTTGAGGAATTGACTGCTTTGTAGCACATGAGAGCGTGTGCAGTAAGAAGTCCCAATCACCGTCCACATCGAGTTGGGGGTGAACATCCCAATCCACCTGTTGTAGATAGTCGTGTAGAGCTGGCACATTCAACCGTTTAAAATTCCAACGCAAGTTATTGTTGGGATACATTAGCTTAGTTTTGCTGACAAAAGTGAATGTTATGACGGCATGATCGCTTTTTCCCAGGAGAGCCAGGATTAAGAGGTTGTCAACTAGAAATTCTTCGTTTGTAAATACCCAGTCTAAGAGGACGGTACCTAGCTGTTTCTCCAACGAGTTGCCGACTTCACATTTTCGTATAATCCCAAATCCTCATTGAGGTTGAAGAACCGAGTTTCAGTTGGGTTTTCATCTCCAATATACGTATGTTCCGCGAATCTGACTCTATGGAGATTGAAGTCACCTAGAATCAGGATATGAGTGAATCCGAGACGCGTAGAGCGGGATAGTCCTTCCAGCATACGACTGTCATACTCGGTGTCAGAAGTGGGCTTCCTATAGGTGACCCTGACTAGGCACCTCGAAGTAGTAGACAATCTTACTGAGTGCCATACGGATTCCCCAAGATTGTTAAACTCATGGCTGTGAACTTGTTGTACCTCCAGGCAAGATCGTTTGTATACGGCTACTCCACTCCCGATTCCTGTTTATCTGTCGTTACGAAACAAAGTCATCCTAGGCATTGCTACTTCCTGGTCCTTAAACTGAGAAGTTATCCAAGTTTCAGATATTTCTATCGGGTCAGCCTTATTAGCATTGCTAAGTTCACGTAGCTCATCCATTTTATTTGGTAGACTCGCGGCGTTCATGTATAAGCAGTTTATGCTTTCAATTTGGAACGCGTGAGCTTCTTTCTGTTTATCTGTATGAGCTTTACGTGAATGGACAGGTCGCCTACTTATATAAGGTTTGCTGAATTGGAAGGCCCTGTCCTTTACACGTTTTTTTAATGATCAAGACAGTCCCCAGGTAGAATGGTCAGCTCCAACTTGCCGTTGTGCTTGATCCTGGCGTCATTTGGCCTTTCCGGGTGCATATGAATTCCAGTTGGCAACAGACGTCTGTTGCACGAGATTTGCAGCCGCCATATGGGAGGATGGGAAAGTTATCGTCATTAGCCGGGGTCTAGAATCACTGTCATTTTTGGCTGGTCTCGTCACATGTTGAGTCAGTATGTTTTTGAGCCTCAAGGACTGCTTGATGACTTTCCATTCCCTAATATCATAGTTTGCTTGACTAGGGTCCGTGTTTTGCGATGCACCTTGCACAATTATATTTCTTCCTCGGAAAATCTCGTGAGATTCTTTAGGGATGTTCCGGATCAGATTGCGCTCAGAATACGGTATATCGGACAGTATTCTTACGTTCCCACTGGACTTCAGTAAATGACTAGCTAGCAGGACATCCTCTACGTCGGTAGAATTCTTAAGCGTCACACTGAGTAGCCTCGGATGATTTTGATGCTTAGATTCCTTTCCTCGAGTGAGCTGTGTGACCGTCAAAGGCTCTATCCTAGGAAGTTCAAGTTTTTTGTTAAATCCTCCCCAGAGTATCCCGTCATTTTTGTCCTGCAAACTAAGAGGAAGGTCAGGGTTGTCTTCGAGGTTCATGATTATGAGAGAGTCATCACGAGCCGTTATTATTTTCCTAGGTTTCCCGGTGCGTTCAGATTCAGCACCTTGTTGTTTGTAGGTCGAAGCACGTTTCTGAATCCCAGGCTCTTTGATAACCGGATGGATATTCTTGACTATTTTTTACTGAATTCATATCACTTCACGCATTCTATTGCCCTCACCTAACATTTGATCGGAGCTGTAATTACATTATTTCTCTTACCCTATGTTACCCACATTTATTCTGATTTTTCATGACACAACTTCAATTTGACGCATAAAGTTGTACAAGTTAAGATAGGATATTCTTTGCCCTAACATTACTAGATTAGTTTTATCTTACAAACAATACGAAGTTCACGTGCTGTTATTTTGGAAGACGTATTTGCACATTCAAACCCTAATTTATTCTTAAAACTAAAGCCTCACCCATAAAGCACTGTGGTCAGAGGGGGAATGAGAATGTAAGGCTAGTGGAATACCACTAGGGCCTAGCCAATTCGTTCATTATTCGGATCACTGAATGTCAAACACTTTTGGGATCCCCGTCATAGTCCAGTACAGCTAACGGATATAAATTAATTGCACTCAATAGACTGGCCCATGCTGCATCGGTTGCACTTTGTCTCTAAAATCTATTCCAATTAATGCGTTTCTCTTGCAGTGTCCCGTTTGTCCTAAACAGACCGCAGCAACCGGATACGACGGTAGAATAATCAGCGTTAGGTATTAACAGAGATGTGCGACGCCATACTGTTCCAGTCCAACTCGAGTGAACCAAAATGATTGACGTAGATCAGCTACAATGATTTTCTACAGAACTAACATACGAAAGCGATCACGTTATGCTTTCAAATGACTTGGTCCGGCCACTCGATAATTCAACCCTAAAAGATATTCACAATATGATGTTCGAACTTGATATTTTGGGGGATAGAAGTGATAACTTATCTGTCCTTAAATGCTTAGAAAAACAAATCTTTTTATTATGTGTTTGGAGAAACTAAAAAACGGTTGGGTTTAAATTCTCGTTGATTTATATATATATATATATATATATACATCATAGAAAAATAGCCAAACTAAAAGAAGCGCCTTCAAACTGAATAGACTATTAAGTATGCCACAAATGTTCGAAGTTTGACAATGCCTTTACCAGTAACATCTTCATAATCGAGATATAATATACCCACTGGTGATCTGGTACGGATACGTCACCGAGCTACTTCAGCTAGGTGAGTCCAGTGAAATTAATGCGGTGACGTCAAATTTTGAAGACTTTTTATTTTGTCGACTTATCTACTGCTACACTATCTTTATAATGAATAACTGAATACAGATTAGAACGGATTAATGGTTAGTATATTAAATTACGCTGGATGACGGCGCCTTTTAGGAATTTGTTTCGAATATACAAGTCGCTTTCGACACGGGAACAGGGGTAAGCCAGGGGCTTTCGCGTACATGTTACATACTGTCATGGATTTTTTGTGTCGTTATTCATCAGCTATTAACAGCATTTTCTCTATCACACGTCAATTTTCGTATTGTTTATGCTTGTTACATAGTTTGTATTCCAATTTATTAGCAGTTTGACGTATTTGTTGGTCACCACCTAAGTGAATTTTTAGTAAGCCTAATATGGTTATTTGTAACAATACAAGCTCAAGCCAGTGAAATTCACCATTTTTCAAGCCAAAAAATAGATCACAAATTGAATTTTCATGAAAATAAGCTTTAAAACCTGTTACATATGGTTCACCTTTTTGATAATAGTGATGATGAACATGGATGTTGGTTGTTGATTATTAAATGTAGGTAGAAGCAATTAAGCGTCAATCTGTTTATGAATATTATATAACTTGTTAATATTTAGCCATGAACAGTTATATCCATTATAAGTATCATCGTTTTGCACTGAAGTGAAATATTATTATGTAACGTATCTGAGAAGAATCATGTGAGTAACAATTGTCGTTGATGGTCTTTTCCATCCGCTCTCTGAACGTATACATGAACAGTCCATAACACCACTGGAAGTACCACATCAATTAGTCACAAAAACCTCATAAGTAGAACGATGCGTGTTTCTTTTGAGCATGGTGACAAAACCATGTCGTAGTTAATACTGATTTATGATTTGTCTGTTATAGGGTTAACGAATAAGTTTCTGTAAACAGAATCCGCAATCACTGACCAAATTATAAACAAAGTTATAATGCACATTGTCGAGCAATATCTAAAATGTGCTTACCAATTTGTTTGTTAATACCAAATGTCTAGGCAAAATACGAGAAGGGTTAGAAAATGAAGAGCGCTGTTTACATGAAATAAGAAACTTATAGCTTATTGTCACCAGCTAGTGAAGTCTTAGATATACTAAAATCAGAGTTTTCAGGCAATATGAACTGTGAAAGCATTAACATTTCATTTACATCATAAACATGGTACAAAAAAATGTCATAAGACTGTGAAGCGTTCACAGTTATATGATGAGGATTTGAAGCTCCCAGTTCTTGATAAGACACAACCCTGGAATCAAATAACAACTATTAATGAGTTAATTCTTGAATTTCTACTCCATTACAGACTGACTCGGCATAAGTCCAAAGTAATTCATGCAAAATACGTGACGAAAAGTGGACACGCGATCGAATCTAAATCAAAAATTTATAGCATTCATATCTCCTTTGTGCCACATTAATTAGTCGCATTTTCCTCATAAGTCGGACGATGCGTGTATGTTGTGATGACAGTAACTACAGTAATTTGTAAATAACACTAATTTGTGATGTGTCTGTTCTAAAGATTACCAATGAATTTCTATTAACGGAATCCAAAATCTCTAATGAATAGCACTGACTTATAGGTACATTCTGTTACCTGATATTTTATTAACTTGTTGAATGTGATACTGATAACGAAGTTTAATTGTTTGTTTCAAGACTGATTTGTTGTTTTTCAGAAAAGTATGAAGCTTATGGAAGATCGTGTGGAAAACCGGATTACAAGTTCACGATAACTTTTATATTGCCTACTGCCATGTTCATTCATCTAATGAATTATTTAAATATAAATATAACAACCATACCCAGTGTTTAACGTTATAAATCCCTTAAGTATGTATACTTATGGTCTAAATAAAGCCAAAACAAATATTGATGCAGAATAATGTGACTGCATTATACTTCGTAGTTTCTCACAAGCTGTATGCAACTAAATATGTACTATAATTTAAGACTGAGGTGAGAAATAGTATGAAACAATTGACATAATAGAAAGTGAAGAATCGGAATGACCTAGATTATCAATAATAACTATATATATATATATATATATATATATGCTTGAACAGGTCAAAGTTTGTATAGTGTTGGACTTAAGGAAACATTAAGGATCATAGATGTAATCCGACAACGGAAAGTATGTCAGGCGGCTGCCTAATCTGTAAGGTTTTACGTAAAAGTCACAATTAACAATGATATAACTCTAAGTTCTAACGACACTTAAAAACTAATTCAGTAGTACAAGTTCTTATTTCTCACACACAATTATTCATTAAAACGATTGGTATACCTCCCCATGAAAATATGAAGAAGACGGAAATAAAAATTGGGAAAAAGTTTATTGAATTGTTATGACTAGTATAGTAGAAAGATAAGTTTACAAGTTGTATATATAGTGAAGTCAAAAATAAGGCCACAAAGAACTTTTTATCGTGAACGTGCCGTCTAGTTTTTTATAATTCTTAAGTGGAGATTGTAGACTTTTCTCTCCACGTCTTTCGCGAATGGTTCGCCATATTTCTCAATAATTTGTTGTTTGCACATTTTTTGGAGCCTTTGAATTTGCATATATATCCTTCACTCCGTCTCGGTAATGAAATCGTTGTGTTGCTTTGTAAGTTGTGCGTATTGCCTAACTTCCATCTACAACAATGCTTAAGAATTTGATGGGCTATATAGTTTATATTTCGTAAGTGACTAAGCTTACCTGTAAGAGTTCGTCTTTTAATATATGCCATTAGCAGATGGTGGCAAGGATATGGAGACGTAATAAATATTCTACAATTGCACTGACAAGTGATTAGATCCACTCCATAATGCCTTCCGCAGTCCATAAGAAAGGCCTGGGTTTTCAATGTATTTCCAACAAACTCTTTGAATTTTTCTAGAATTCATGTAACATCTGCGCGCATTTTCGTTTTCGTCCACCAAAACATTACAGGCCACCCACGACCAAAATTATCTGTTACGACCAACCGGTATAAGGAATATCTACGAAGTGTCATGTAACAAAGAGCGCAATAACTTTTTATTATTGGTATTATAAGTCGAATAAATACACACGACTTTAGGATACTGATCGTACAACTGTATCTGGTCCTAGCTGCTGAAGCATATTCTCGTGATATACCCATTTTCTACATGCTCCCTAACTTCACCGTTTTGTCGCAGCATATGCATTACCTTCTTTCGAGAACAACCTGAAATATACTAATATACACTTACCAGTGGAGAGTTTGTAGTGGCATTGGACCATAACCACACAATCTTCGAAGCTGAACACAAGACTACTCAGAAAATAGATATTCAATATTTAACACGAAGAAATACCTAAGAATGAAGAAGGCGCGAACAATGAATTGAACGGACTGGAGTTGATCGAGTGGCATGGCTTGGCCATGCAGGCGTGGTCTCTGCTGAATGTTACCTTATATCTTCTATTCATATTAAATATATTTTTCTTTCTCTAGCCTAACCTTGTTCTACATCATGTATTGGTAATTGATACGATACAGTGAGTTGGTCTAGTCGATGGTGTGACTTCCACGTAAGATCCTATAGATTAGGCAGTTATATCATGACAAATCTACAAATTTAGGATTAGGTCATTTTTAGAGCAGTACTAATATCATAGTAGACCATAATTCTACAAGTTTACCTTTCATAGCTTTGACATCAGCAGTGGTAACCTGCTTACCTATTCTCTCTTTAATACTTTCTACAACCTCATCTGCTGACTAACAGTGCAATATTACTGGCTTCAAGTCTTCTTTTTCTTCGGATGACAATCTTCAACTCCACGGATCACAAACCATCCATGAACTACTACAAAGATGGTTGTGAGACATGTTGTAAGATTTTATGACGTATTCTTCACCTTCTAATCTTATACGAAACATATATTGGCATTTTAAAAACTTAGACCTTAAATGTCACAGAGTAGTTGAAGTCCTCACGTTTTTTATTCACTGTCAGTCTTTCTGATTTACGTTTACGACCAAACGTGCAATGAAACACCACAAACAAGTATTTATATCTCATATCCTTCAAAAATTTATTCTCTGCGTGAACATATTGCGTATGGGTAATCTGATAAAACGTAGAATTATTCTTCCATACTTTATGGAAATTCTTTAGCACACTATTAAATTCAATCCAGCTTCCGAATCGCTTGTTCAGCATAATACGTTGAAACGCCTCTCTTACGTCCACTGAAATTTCCCTTGGCATGAAGCACTACAGACAACACGCATTAATTATCAAAAAAGTTATTCCTTGAAAAAAAACTGAAAGAAGTACAACAAATATTTAGGACTTACCGATGAGTTGACATTTCGTCTTAACTTCTTTAACAGCGACTCACAAAAGCTCTGCGTATCTATAACTTTTTATGTTATCTTTCTTACGTTGTTTTCTGGACATTATCAACAAATTATATAAAGGTGTTGTGGGACTACAGACCAAGTTACGAAGCAACAACAGAGCTAATGTGTACACTGAAAAACAAAGACTGCTAAATTAATGCTCTTAGCAGTTATTTTGTGCTTTTTCATGCAGCAAAAGATGACTTGAATATGGAAATCTTATTACTCATACGACCCAACAGACACGGCAATTGAAATACGGAATGACCGCGTCTAGTCGGGCCGTTCAAGGTTTTTGAAGCGAAAAGGCGGACAGATTTGAAGGAGCCTACCGTTTTTGCCTTGCCGTCGCTTTCTAAACAAGAGCTTTCTACCTGATCGTGATTGTCTAGTGTGAGAATATCGTAGTACCGCTGGCTTGGCAGTCGTGCCCACCAGACTTCAAATGCTTCTGCGATATATATCGTTTAAGAGTTGGATTAATATTTGTGGTGATTCCCTACTAAATAAAACTTTGATTCGTCTCTATTAGACTATTGTTCGAACTAAAAGCTATCCGTTCACTTTCAGTATCCCATTAAAAGATTTTTTAACACTTTGAAAGAATATTTACGCAGACTTCCAGGTTATTGAGCGACAAAATGTCACAAAACATCATGTTTGAGTTTCAATGTAGTTTGTTCAATGCTGCTGAAGCACCATTTGTTTTACTGTTTCGGTTGCATCAACTCGTTTAACGTTTTTGAAGCTACAAAATTGTGATATGTTGTCTGATGCTGAGAAAAGGAAGCAAATAAGTGTTAGAGGGATTGCTCAGCTGGAAAATGTGACAAATCTTAAATCTGACTTCAACAGACACTTGCATTTTGATGGTGTTAAAGATAGGAACGTCGCAACGTCCCTCGACTTCTATCAAGCGTTAGCACGTACAGTTTGGGATCATCTTTGCTCTCGATGGATTCGATCTCAGCAGTTTTACCATAGAGAGGATCCAAAGGTTAGTCATATTCTCGATATCTTACTGTTTTTGCGTAATTTGAAGTGTCGATTTCTTGTTTTTTTTACTTAGGAAGACTCAGTTAACTCACTTGCGTTAATAAAGTATTTGTGAAGTAAGATTATTTTGATCATTCCCATCGTAAAGTTATTCTTTTGTATAAAAGTGAGCAAACAACAGGCGAAATTCTTTTCGACTGAAGTTTGTCACGGACTATTTGTGATATATTCAGAACGTTTGTATATTCTCATCTTTGAAAAATCTTAAAATGTTGGCTTTGTATTAAAAAACAATGATGTTTTCAACACTTTTGATCAGTGGACTAATGAACAAGTCTTTAAAAACCTGCAATGTTTTGAGGTTTGGCAACCTAAAATTATGACAAAATTATTCGAAGCGTTACTATATTCTGACATGTTACTTCGTTGGTAATTTGTGCTAGGTGAAATATGCACCACACATTTTCTGGAGAACGTGTAATATGTACCTATGGTCATTTCAGTGTATGGGATTTTCGAAATATAAGCATTTTTGGCAGCTTATTATACCCTTCCGTTTCCCCCATTATTATTATCATTATGATTATTTTACACTACTTTACACTAATCTCGTCGCTATTCTCTTTTTCTCTTCTCATTCTCATTGTTTTATGTGGCGCATATATATTTGGTGCCCCCTTGCACCAGTATTTATGTGTTCAAACAAACAAACAAATAAGTAAATAAGCTTATTATCAGTATTTATGTAATTCACTTCAGTGAGACAAAGTTCCATGTGAGCAAACATTGTGATGGTGAAAATAGCGAAACGACTTATTGGCGATCGAATACAGAATTTACTTACGTTTTAAAACTGAGGTTCAAATAAAATCTGATTTAACTGATGGTTCATTGCCTTCACTGATAGTAGCTGTCTTTATAATTTATGGATTGCTAAAACTATTCTGATTCCTTGTCTGGTCGAAATTGATATACAAAGCACACGGAGGTCTTAATACTCACGTGGCCGATGTGATTACTTCATTTCTTTTGACCTAGCCACCTGGCAATCGTTTGATAAAGTACCCTAAAACTACAGAATCAAAATTAAGGTTACTTTATGGTGATTTTCGAGGTCTCTCCGTGTGCGGACATCAAAAGTGATGTATTTTCTTCCATTTCCAAAGAAGTAAGTTATGCGCCACTTCGCTAGACTACTTTGTTTAGCACTAAAAACGGTTGTGTAAACATTATATGTTTCTTCTGATCATCCCATCTTGTTAGACATTGACGAAATAGTTTTAAGAGGTCGATTCGCACTAGTGAAACCTTTTAAATCTTGCTTTGCTACGACTCAATATCCGGCACTGACTACGTAAATGTGTTACTATCTTAGGAACAACATTTTATGTTGTGCGAATTGATTATAATTCATTAACTTGAAAGGATGTAAATGAGGTGTTGTTTATTTTTGTGATGCGCCTCTTAGTCACAAGAAGATTAACCTATCAAATATCTCGTTAACCACGTGCTTATCGTTTGATTTCAACCCCACCCCACTTCGTCTTAGTGTACAAACTTGTAAACAATTTGGATTCTGTTGCTCAGTATTATTATTCCTGTTATCTTACTACAAACAAATAAAGATGATTATCTTGTTTTCATATTGCAGCGCATATACTATTTGTCCTTAGAATTTTACATGGGCCGCACTTTGACCAATACAATGCTGAATGTAAATATTGCTGCTGCAGTAGATGAGGCGATGTACCAAGTGAGTTTTATTATTTTGTCAAGTTCAAGGTTTTAAATCGCTCTTAACAGAGATCAATGGCTTCAAAGAGCAATATCATATTTCAATTTGGCCACCCCCAAATTTTTAAAACGTACACTTAATTACAACATTATAAACCCTTAATGTAGTGACTAGCCAGGTCCTTTTGGGTTTAACGAAATTCGAAGTTGAGTAAAGTTTGAAACCGTGCTTATATCAGTGAACCAAAGACTTACTTCAGTTGTAACTTTACCACAACTAAGGAGCATTTCATTGGTGATATATATATATATATATATATATATATATATATATATATATATATATATATATAATATATATATATGCTGATAGGGTTATTTCATGTAGATCTAATACAAAGGTAAAGCGCTTCGTTTATTGACGCAAATGGTATGTGAGATTCTCAAACCCCTCAAACCATAGTCTTAACGGTTAATTGTCAATTTTTCCTTGATCTATGTATTTTTAGATATGAAACTAACTGATTAATAAAAGTCACTAGTCAGTTTCAATGCAATTAAATCCGTTCTTCACCATACAAAAATTAAATGGAAGCGTAGTAGTACCATGTTAAACCACTCAATACCGATTATTATTGGTTCACTTCTCATAATTTTAGCAAACAATAGATGATAGCGTATTACATAAGCTTGATCCATAGCTTTCTCCTACACCATTATTTTCTGAGAGGTTCACACTCCAGAAAGATTAGCCACCTTTAGCAGTAAAATGTTTCAACTTTGTTCATTGTCTCAACGTTTATTTGAATTCATAATGACCATTTTGATCAGTCATCTCGGTCTTTAGCACGCTAAAGAAACATTTTGAAAATTGTACTCACCAAGTGTCATTTTTATTTCTCCTACCGATTATTGTCGATCGCATACAGACACCATGCATGAAAACGCTTTCTCGTCATATACAAAACGTAATTGAGTGTATGGGCTTTGACGACAAAAGGAGATATCAGAAGGCTCTTTAAATGTATCTTTGCCACACAAACAAACCATTGATCTACATAACCATATCTTTTCTTTGTTATTTAGTGTATTCTCATGTTTGGCAGAAGTATTTTGGTGTATTTTTGATAGACATTGACGTATACATAAGAGACCCATATTTTGTTTGTCAACATTATCTTTTGAAATGTAACCAAATACTTCTCTAATTTGGTACGTCCCCAACAATACCCTTCACATGGATAACGAAACTATACTCAAAACAAGATTCAAAAATGTTTTAAAATAATGTGGTGGTGTTTTGGTCTATGTCATTCTAATTAATCAGTCAGTTCATAAGAGCTTTCGTCAGTGAGTGGTTTCAGATAGTCTGTCTGACATAACTATTAAAGTATTTAATTTCTGATTTTGCTTATCTGAATACAGTTGGGACTGGATATCGAGGAACTAGAGGAAATGGAGTCTGATGCTGGTCTTGGCAATGGTGGGTTAGGACGTCTAGCTGCCTGTTTCTTGGATTCAATGGCAACATTAGGGTTGGCCGCTTATGGATATGGCATCCGTTATGATTATGGCATTTTTGAACAGTCTATTCGCGATGGCTGGCAGGTAAGCACACTTGTGAACTGTATATCATAATAAAAAGTTAAAATAAGCGCTGAACTAACCCTTACTTTCGGGATATAAATTCCAAAATACGATTAAGCAGAAAGAAATTAGGTGAAGGAACAAGCATTGATTTTTAAATTAGATTCATTGTTCATTTTAATCCAGTGTGATGTCTGTTCATTTGGCCGTGGATTAATTCAGCTCAAGGTTTGCGGAGTATTTCATTAGATTTATATTAATTAACTAACTGTGATATTTTGCTCACTTGACTTTTATTAAGTATATTATTCAATTGCATTAATGTCATATTATTTTGTGCTCAAGTGACAACTGTTTGACTCAATAATTTCCCTAATTAATAATTATTGAATTTAGTCTTATTATAACTAAACAAATTCAAGAGTAATTCGAATTCTTCTGGAGTCTTACCGAATAAATCATCCTTACAAATTTTACGTTTTGCAGTAATCAGAACAAGTAAGAGAAAGAAGCTGTCTCATCCTGATTTAAAGTGATATTGTGATAGCCGTTGTTACCACAAGCTACCTCAAGATATAATTGCCTTATATAAAATCCTATGGTAAATGATATGTATAGTCTTGCATAAGTTTTCTTTAGTTAGGATAAATTAGCAAGGAAAATTTTGGCTTACAATGTTTGTTGTTGATCAAATGTACAAGAGTTAGTAATTCTAGGGTTGTTCTAGCCTAAAGTTTATCGCATATTTACCCTTATTTTCACTTTGTACGTAGGTTGAAGAACCCGACGAGTGGTTACGCTTTGGAAACCCTTGGGAAAAAGGTAGACCAGAATATTGCTATCCTGTCAACTTTTACGGACGTGTTGAAGATGCTGGAAATGGACGTAGACGATGGGTTGATGCTCATCCAGTCTTTGCAATGCCCTATGACACCCCAGTTCCAGGGTATAGAAATAACACTTGCAATACTCTTCGGCTGTGGTCTGCCAAAGCTCCAAAAAGTTTTGATCTCGGTATATTTAATATGGGTGATTACATAAACGTAAGATAATTTGTTATTTGTCCAAAATCTCTTATAAATCTGTTGAAATTTCTTAACTACCATAACTGATTTGGCTGAAAACAATGTTAGTTACAGTATGAATTTGTTTGCCGTTAACTGATATATTGATATTGACATTGAAACTACCATTTTATATAATTGCAGTCTAAACAGAATAGATGTCCTGTGCTGTTGCCAATTACGCTTTTCGAAACAATACCATTTTGTATTCGGTTACATCTTAAGCAGTTTTCTATTGAACAATATTAACTCGATTCCTGTGCAGCAGGTTACCTCTTTTAGTCACACTTTATCTTGTTCAATGCTATTATCTATTCCAGCGTTATGCAAGACAAAACATACTTTTTTGTGAAAATAAGTGAAAATTTATAAGATCGTAGTATGTTTGCTTTTCTATTTTCATCACACTCATTTAACCCTTCCAGAAATACTATGATTCTTTTTATTCTTTCTCTGCTTTAGGCTGTATGTGCACGTAATCATGCGGAAAATATATCCAGAGTTCTTTATCCAAATGACAATTTCTTTGTTGGGAAGGAACTTCGCCTTCGTCAAGAGTATTTCTTAGTTGCTGCCACTTTGCAGGTAATATCCTGAAAGCATTCTACCTAATTTTGTCATATAAAAACTCCGTAAAGACAAATCTTACGAAACCAACTCTTCCATTTTTCTATGTGACTCTCATGAATAAAATAGAAGCTGACAGTGTTTTAGACCATCGAGTCTAAACTCTATGGTTCACATTTTCAAGACATATATATATATATATATATATATATATATATATATATATATATATATATATATATATATATATATATATATATAGTTGTAATTAGTGTTTTGTAAGTATACTGTGTATAATTTGCTTTTACCTAGCAACCCTATAACATAGCCAACATGCAATGTTACCGAATTCATCAAAATAAAATTCTCATTAATATGTTGAGTTTATAAAAAAGAATCCTTTTTGTTGTTGATTCATCTATGCATATATTAACCTTTGTGTTCTAATTGTTCATTTTTACAGGATATAATTCGGCGTTTTAGAAGTAATGATTCCCACCATCGATCGTTTGATGAATTTCCCAACAAAGTTGCTATCCAATTGAATGACACACATCCCTCACTGGCAATTCCTGAATTACTACGTATCTTAGTTGACTTGGAAGGTTTAGAGTGGAAAAAAGTAAGTTTCTAACATTGAATTAAATAATCACTCAAGTTTCTGACACTTGAAATTCTTTTTTTCAAATAGACAGAATATTATCTACCATTCTATATTTTTACTACGAAACGGCACTAATAAGAATATGTCAAACCACTGACACATTTTACTTGGGAAGATTGATCTTGACTCGAGTTTAGGTAGTATTCCACCCGACAATGATACAGTGATATCTCTCTTAATCACAAAAATGTACGAGTTTGGTCACCAAGCCTGGTTATTTCCATTGAAAATAAACATAGCTATCATACTATGTATATGGTCTGGGAAGACAAATTTTAATATGTACCGGAAGCCGTATTACCATTTTGATTACTCTCAGTAAGTGATTGAATATTATAACACCTAACAAACACCGTAATTAGTAATATAGTATGTTGTAGTAAAATATGCTGATGCTAAACACATGTATATTAGACGACGATGGCAAATAAATTGATGAAGTATTGAATCTTCATCGATTAGAGGGGTTAAGACATATGGTGGTCTAACATTGATCGACTCATGATCTCAATCGAAAACTCAATCATCACAAACCCATGCTGATAATTACCATGTGTTCACTAGTGAGTAGTTTCGAGAGGTATTTCTTGGAGTTCTAGTGAAAAGCTGTGAGCGGTGGGGTCATATCCATGTAAGTTGGAGACAGTTATCTACCTCAGACAATGGATGAAGGGTTGAGCAAGATCATGGATCGATTGAAGTTAAACATCAACATCATTGGATGTAGGCTCAGTGGTGATACATATATTCATCCTTAATCACCCTCTTATGTATAAGTATGTCAATCACTATAATAACTCTGATTTTCAAGCATTTTAGGTTGTAAGTAGCTGATGAGAGCCTAACGAAATAAAATGGACCCACATTATTCTGCACCAATCTTTTTTCTTGCTCTCTTTAAAGGTTAAGCGTTCACACGTAAGACCGAAAGTCCTAGATTCGGATCCCACATATGGGATCGTGGGTGTACACTGCTGAGTCCCGTATTAGGACGAAACGGCCATCCAGTGCTTCCAGGTTTTCGATTTTGGTCTAATATTGATCGATTCATGATCTCAATCAAAATCATGTATTGCATTTGTCTAACAGCCACCTCCCTCAACAGATGATGTTTACGGGTGTTGGAAACAGGTTTGGAAAAAAGCTAGGGACGACTAAATGGATTCATAGTATCGGCCAATCAAATCATTGACTGTTGGTAGGCTTAGACTATATGAGTGATTACCATAACCAATAGTTTAAGAAGTTGGATGACGTCTCAAAATCAGTCTCAATTGTGTAGATACATTCAGTCCTCATCTTTTCTGAGATCTTGAGTCGTAAAGTTATCCAGTACTTTTGATTCCACAAATTAATTCCCCCTTCTCAAATCGCTATTTTTTGTCACTATTCTTAGTTTTTTCTACTAACACTGATACTTTGCTGCTAATAATCTGGCATTTGTCCCGATAATTTAATCACACTGTGCTGATACAGTTTGACAACTTAATCCAAAGCACATATATGCTAATTTTTACGTTACCTATGACTGACTGACCGGTAAACTAATCATTACTTTAAATATTTTGGGTTCTTATCTATGATTAAAAAAATTTAGTTTATTCACATCCTTCACAAACTGTGAATAATAGTAATATGATGCAAATTATAATATTATTAACTTCATATTTCACCTCTTAAATACTCTTGTGTCTTAATCCTCCTTAGGTTATTCTGTAAAGTATTTCGTAACCTAATCTTATGTTCTCTTTATCTACACATAAAAAGGCATGGGATATAAGTTACCATACATTTGCGTATACAAACCATACAATCTTACCTGAAGCATTGGAACGTTGGCCTGTCACATTATTGGAGCATATATTACCACGTCATTTAGAAATTATCTATCAAATTAATGCTGAGTTCTTAGATGTGAGTTTCAATGTGAATCTATATATATATATATATATATATATATATATATATATATATATATATATATATATATATATATATATATATATATATATACAAGGATACAAATGTAATGATATTTTGCTATAAGATTTTATGAATGAAGTGTACATAATGCAAAATAGCTGATATTAACTTTTCTATAAAATAGAAATTCTGGGTGACTTATCATATGCACAGATCTACTAATAAGGAAAGTATAAAGTAAATTGAACATCATCTTTCAGCAGTGTATTTTCTCCCCTAAAAGTATCTTAATTAACTCATGAAACGTTTGGTATGGTGAGTTTTAGTTTAGTTGACTGAAAACTTACAGTTCGAGCATCAAAAACAGATTAAATATTTTCACAAAATGTTTACTAATGTATGTATTATGTTCCCCATCAGCTGCAAACGTTTGATTGAATTCAAAAGGGTTTGTCTCTGTTTACTGTACTTATGGACGTTGCAGCACCTGAAATGGTTTGGATTATCTCATTTTTGATATTTTGACTGAAATTTGATCAGTCTTGGCATATGTGCATTCTGTGTAAAATCCCTTTATTATATAGAATAGATCGAATGTAGCTAAGTGGATAACGCAATGGTGTTTAAAGTGGACGGTAGTGCGTTCGAGTCCATGCACGTTCAGCTGTTGAGTCTCAAGTGGGACGACATATGCGTCCTGAACTGCACTAAGGGCCACGTTTTATCTATTACATCTTACTCCACTTGGTTGAACAGAGGTACAGAAAGCAGCATAAATGGTAACTTATGTTTTACAATGGATCGAAATTAATTAACTTTTTGATTTGATGGTACTCCGACAGTCTCACTTGTTTTAGACAATTGTTTCATTTGGAACAATTCAAAGCAAACGCTGATCAGAATTACATCATTGAGCATTCACTCTGATTCATCATTTTGTAATATTTCGTACATGTAGTTCGTGTGTGTAACTTAACATGGACTGACAATCTGGCTCTTTTAAGGATTCCAGACAGGAATGTAATAACTGAGCACAAATCAAACAATCTTTTTGGGTCTGAATGCCTTGGAATTTTAACTTTGAATTTTAGTATTATCATCACAGTCCTCCAAAGTAGTCATTCTCCATATGTACTTTAATCATTTATTTTGATCAATTCAAAATTATAACCAACTGATTTCATTCGTCATTTAAAAGTAGTCTTTCAACCTTTAAATGTCTTTTGTGTTTTTGGTACATGCAGACAGCATGTGCAAGATTTCTATGATCAAATAACTATAGACTTTGTACATTATAATGGAAGCTTACTGAATTGGCCAACCAAATATTATTGACTAACAGTTTTCACTTTTTGACCTTGCCCGCAAAGTCAAGGGCTTTTATAATTTTTTCTTAGTAACTCACTAAGTACATGAACAGATATTAAACTCTATTATCACATTACTACCCAAGTTTTACAAAATCGAATTCACGTCATTTTCACAGACAAGCTAACTTAATGAAAATATTTTTTAAAAGTTGAAATGTTAATTGTGTTCTAATACATATCGAAATTTTTTTCCCTAAGATTATCTTTACATAAATCAACAGATTTACATTTACTGGTTCCTGCGTAAATAAGCGTCTGTACCGTATGTTTCCTTTGATTTTTTCTGTATTTTTTATTATCTAGATTGTACGTGCGAAATGGCCAAACGATGATGACCGTATTCGTCGTATGTCATTGGTAGAAGAAGAAGGCGAAAAACGTATTAATATGGCCTACTTGTGTATTGTAGGATCTCACACAGTTAATGGAGTCGCAGCAATACATTCACACTTATTGAAAACTCAAACGTAAGAGTTTTTACTTTATAATAGATTCACGTCATTACAATTTATTATTATTTAATATTACTTAAAGGTAATTTACATGTGGGTTGCAAAAAGTTAACTTTCAAAGTGACGGAGTTCCAACTAATAAAATACGACCGATAGTGATAGTTTATAGTAATAGGGATTGTAAAGTATAGAGTTTTTGATGATGTTGCGTTATCTGATCTCTAGATCGCTTAATTTAGAATGTTTCATCGCCTCTGTTGACATCATCAGGCCCTACCTCATTTAAAAGGTAGCTTTTCAGTTATTTCATTCATTACTGTAGGGAGAGTTATGGAGACCGTAGAACTTTCCTAGGTCAAATCATGAACTAATACTATTTAAACCTCTATTAGAAACCGAAAAGCACTAAATAGAGGTTTCGTCCTATTATGGGAATCCACAGCAATACACAGTCATAACCCAGCATCCTGTAATAGAACCCAACACCTCCGGACACGTGAGCAGACGCCTAACCTCTAGACCACTGAGTAGGCGTCCGATGTTGCACATGTCCAACTTTAACTAACTAAAGATATTCCGCAACTTTTATCTACTACTTCCGGTGGATAGTTGCCTCACTTCCGATGTGGTTGAATTCCACTGGTCATGGCTTCATACTTGAACTGAGAGCTGGTCATTAGTGAGCTATTCCGGGAGTCATGAGTGAATGCTGCTGTTAGATGCTTCCAGGCTTTCACTGGTGGTCTAGCTAATATCAGTTTGTGAATCCAACCGTTCCATATATCAGAATGGGGTTTGCGTATTGCTTGTCTTGCTTTGTAATTGGTTGTCTTCCTTGGTTTTGTTGTTTCTATATATTGTTATATTCATATTGACTGTCTTTTTCAGTTGAGCTTTGACCATGTGATTAGTTGACTTTTTAAGTATGAGTTGATAAATGGGATGTCTGTCGATATGTATATTGACTGTCAGTTAATCTAAATGAGACACCACTTAAAATTTCCCAGCACTTTAAAAGATCCTCAGTCCATAATTTCGTGGCTTTTCGTAACCGAATTCATGCCTATTGTTTTTTACGTACATTGATATGATAACATATCATGCCACCTCATTCCTATTCTGTGCTCTTATATGCGAAAGTTGTTGTGTTTTCCGCAGTTGGTGTGATTTTTTTCATAGATGGTGTTTTATTTCGCGAATAGAAGTTATTATACTTCCTAGAAAGTTCACTTCTCCTTATAATTGTTTTGGTTTTCACTTAGATACCATCATCGTCTGTTCATATCTTTATTTATTGTGTTTTACAATGTTTTATTACAGCAACTAATACTTTTCTTGTTGAGAAGTCCATCACATCGTTAATGTTTGTCATCATTCGTAACGGTTTCTCTCTTTGCAAATCCAATATTAACTGCTAGTTTTTCATCCAGTTAGCTTAGGATCTATGGGATAAAATCATTCTGTTAACTTATGTAATAAAGCTTCCGCGGCACAAGAACTCGGCTTTTCCGGCTTAGTCACATGTTTGAAAAACCAGTCCACTTCAGTCTGAATGGTCGAATTATATCTCTAGTTTTCATGTAAAACTCATGATTCAAACCCTTGTAACATTAAATTATAATCGCTAAAATATCTTTTGTTCAATACAAATTGTTCGTTTCTACTCAATGAATTGTGACTTGTCAGTTAAATTTATTTACTGATAAAGTTTTAAACTCATTTCAATTTCTCTCATTTAAATAGTTACTTAGTGTCATCCAAGTTAACAAAGTAAAATTGGCTCATATTTCGTTGTAAGAGAAACGCTATACAGTCAGCAGGTGTTTAAACTTTTAGTCTGATAACCATTACATGTTGTTATTTTTCATATAGTTATTTCTTTATATAGTCACTAACTGAGACTTATCTTATACCTCCAGTACTCACCATTGATTATCCTCTTTTCCTTATTGACCTGTACAATTTTGTTTCGCTGCAGTTTCAAAGATTTCGCTGAATTATGGCCAAATAAATTTCAGAATAAAACAAACGGTATTACACCTCGTCGTTGGTTGCTATTATGTAATCCAAATTTGTCAGACTTAATTATGGAAGGAATGAATGGCAGTGAATCATGGATTGTTAACCTTAACGAAATCGCTCAGTTAAAATCACGTGTAAATGATGTTAATTTTCTACGTCAGTTGATACGTATCAAACGGGAAAACAAGGCTAAATTTGCTTCTTATCTGGAACAACATTATGGTGTAACAATCAACCCAGCATCTCTATTTGATATCCAAGTGAGATTTACTTGCTTCAGTTAATTTTGGTAAAATATGTTGATGAATAATTATGTAATTATTCCGAAAATAAATTGCCAATATCATGATTGTTTAAAATGATTAATTATATAAACTGACCTTAATTTTGAACGTTGTGGCGTCTTTGATAGGTATTTAGCTTGATATTTGTTTTGATTGACACCTCAAATCATCGAATGGTGCTGGTACCGCATCATAAACCGACTGAGATTAGAATTTCAGAACCGACACAACCAGTGATGAGGAATTAAACTTGAGTCATAATGTCTCCTTACATATCTCATTGCTGATATTGTCAGTTCTATTTTTTCCATTAGACTAATGCTAATTCATTGAGTTGTGTACCTCTTTGGTGTATTCAATAAGATTTTTAGTTAGAAATACGTTTCGATTCACGTAATAAAACCCGCTTCGATGCATTCACTTTACACTAAGTGGTACTGCTGATGTGTTCCAATCATTTATGTAAAATAAAGGTTTGGTTGTTCACTTGTTTCTTACAAACAGCTGAATGTTGGTATTAGAATGATTTTAATTTTTTAAGTGTCGGTCAAAGTATGAGTAAATTTCTTCTAACTCATGAACTTCTACTAAGAGATTCTATTTATTTGAGAAGCACTTTATTCCTTCTTCTGCATTTATCACTGAGTTTTCAGGGTTTAGCATGAATAGTTTTTCACTAAACATTCCCTTCTCTTGGTTACAGTTAATGTAGAGCGGGTAGGCTATAAAATGTTTCTTCCAATTGTACTATTTCTATTTTTAGGTTAGTGATAAAAATTCCTAAACTACATACAGAACATGCATAAATTAGTATCAAACATTCACTAAAAGATTTCATTTCGACTCTGTTATCATACTGTCAATTATCTCAAAGTATCAATCTGGTTCATTTAACAAAAAATATCTCCGATACTGGACAAGTCAATAGATTCATTACATACCATAGGATTCAGCATCACATGTCAAAACTTCTCAGGTTTCCTATCTTTGCTATCATACAACCCATATTAAACTTAACTTTCCTACCACATACAGTGAACGCCAACTATTTGAACCTTCGAAATTCTACGTTCGATCTTTCAAAATCTTTTTATTTATCTTGAAGTTCAATAACCACTTTTTCCAATTATATATATATATATATATATATCCTTTTGACGGAAGTTTCTTGATTTTCCAAATGTTAGGTCAAAAGAATTCATGAGTACAAACGTCAACTATTAAACTGCTTACATGTCGTCACTTTGTACAATCGTATTAAAGCTAATCCTGAAATACCAATCTGTCCACGTACAGTTATGATTGGGGGTAAAGCTGCTCCAGGTTATCATATGGCCAAACTTATTATCAAGTTGATCAATTCCGTAGGTAAAGTTGTCAATAATGATCCAGTTGTACGTGGTAGAATTAAAGTAAGTGTTAATAATTATTGTTGTATCCGTTTGGTAGTTCACTAGGCATTCTACAGAAAAACTAAAAATTGCTCACTAATTGACTATAATTGAAATATGACTCTACACCTGTTATTTTCTTACTAATTGTATGACTAAGCTTCCTCGTTTGTTATTGTTAGCTAGCAAATTCGGAAATATAGATGTTCTATATCATAATTAATGGACATATTGGTTAAAGAACCGAGAACACTTGGATATCTGTGTACTTACTTTGGTTTGAAAAATTCATAGTTAAAGAAATTGGACGAATTGAATGTTAACGTCCTAATTAAGCTAAATAATCTCGATCAAATAGAAAATTTTTTTCCTCGCTAGTAAATATTTTAACTTTCTGGAAATCACCACATTCAGTTTTGCCCATTTTGCGGTTAATCCCATGAAAAATTCACTAGGAATTCGACTTCAAACTTATACACGTGGCAGCCAAAACGTCAACCGCAGTATAGAGTCCAATTTAATAACATAATAACAATTTTATGCTTGCATATACCTAGTTTTTACATAACAAGCAACCATACCACTCTGTATTGGTATTTTGTAATCAACATACATGTTATTTCCATCTCTGTTTCTACACACGTTTTGTATCGTAGCTTATTTTCCTTGAAAATTATCGTGTATCTTTGGCTGAAAAAATATTCCCCGCCGCTGAATTGTCGGAACAAATTTCTACAGCTGGTACAGAAGCGTCGGGTACCGGTAACATGAAATTTATGGTAAGTCACTAAAATTGTTTAGATTTAGTCTACACATAAAATGCGAAATACTGACTTGTTAATAAACATTCTGTTTATTTTTTTGAATTTCTGATTTCTCCAAGTTCTGCATTAACTTAATACTTGGTTAGAAAATAACTATCATATTTTAGAAGGTAAAATACATCATCTCTCTTACTTTGAGTTGTAGTTCTAATGTATTTTACTGTTTCTGAACAAACATTATTGTATTTACTTCTCTTAATCATTATCATACGGGATACGTATTAATTTGTGTTCTCAGTGGAGGCTGATAGATTTCCTTTTTTGTTCAAAATTATATGAAATTGACATCATCTTGACTAAGTAACAAGACACTTAGAATGTGATCTCGAAAAAAATATATACTAACCTTGATTGAGACAATGACAATTGCTGTACTACTATTTTTAAAACCAATGTAGTGTAGCTGAATAAGAGACGAAATGTAATTACTAAACTAAATGAAGGTTGTGAACTTTCTTGAAATGCTGAGTGAGAAAATGTATAGTCATGGTCTTTTGATAATATTACTCTTCTATCAAAAAGAGATTAAGTTTCATTAGAGTTTGTTATTATATAACAGTGTCGTTAGCAGGTTTAGGTTCCACAAAAAATCTATTGATTTCACTTGAGTTTTTTTTCTAAAACCCAGAAACAACTGATTTTTCATTTCAGATTCATTGGTGTCAAATTAAAAACAGGAACACTTTCTGATGAAACCTAATCTTATTCCAATTAACTATAGTGAAATTATTAAGTTTGAACATTGATAAATTTTAAATTAATTTTTATAGTAAATAGATTTTAAGTGATAATACTTCTTAGAAGTAACACTCTAGAGAGGAACAGTACCCTGTCTTTTTTCCACTGAAATTTCTAACATTTGTTGTACTATTATCGTTAAAAAATTTATCAGATCACTTTGTTTTGTGCTTCCGTATTGTTTGTATTTAATTTTAGACTTTGTTGGTGATTTTATTGAACATCGTATCGTTAATATGTTTTAAAATAGTTTGTGATATTTTATTATAAGATGAAAATTGATGGTTATTTTTTTCTGGAAATGTTATTGTTACACACACATGTTTAAGAAACAATTTCTGTATACTGTTCTGTGTTTAGCTTAATGGAGCTATGACTGTTGGTACTATGGATGGAGCAAACGTAGAGATGTGCGAAGAAATGGGTCGAGAGAATATGTTTGTATTTGGTCTAACCGTAGAGCAAGTTGATGCTCTTCACAAAGTCGGGTAAGATTTAATATAAAATTATAACAGTATGAATTTCTCAATCATTTATTTGCCTAACTGTCGAAATTATTTTATTTTTATGACTTACATAAGTTATTGGCTTCCTTTTCCCTTGTTGATCAAATTATTGTATGGCTGTCTACATTTTAGCAAATAACATGAATTTTCTAACTTGCATTTTCCTTTCCTTTTTGGACAATAAACTAGGTATCATGTACATCTTAGTTTCTCTATATTTGTCTAGAAAGGGTCTGTCATATATATATACATGTACGACTTACTTACTTACGCCTGTTACTCCACGTAAAGTAGCATAGGCCGCTCACCAGCATTCTCCATCCAACTCTCTCTTGGGCAATCCTTTCCAGCTCCTTCCAGTTGTTATTCATCCTTGTCATATCTGATTCTACGGACATTAAAATGTGTGCTTAAGTAATTAGCCAGACGGTTGGGATGACAAAAGAATGACTCCTGTTTGGACTACTCAGTGTTCATGAGGATAGATGCTGACTTTCGTCTGAAGATTATTTATGGTGATGAATCTCTACAGCCTTATCTGATCCATAACCCCAAACCGAATATAATTTCGCGAAATGACGAAACAAGGTGGTATATAACCTAGTTAAAAGTAATGTAATAGTTATTCGCTGCGTAAAGTGATACTCGGGAGTCATTTGGGCCTATTAGGGACAGTGGTCTATATAGAATCATCACTGACGAGACCACTACTGTTCACTTTTAGATAATGGCTTAAATGGGACGCTGATATTTGACTTTCCAACTCTTACAAAAATTGATCATTATGCACTGAGTTACAAAACGCTTGTGTAGTTTAAGATGGGACAGTATTACCTTAGTGATAAGAAGAAATTATGTATAGACAGTTTCAATTCTACAACTCAATCCAAAATGTTATACAGGTGACTAAATCAAACCCACTGATAATGAATTCTTAATCTTTTCTATGTTATTCAATCCAACTAAACGATTCTCACCATCCTCATAATAAATATTGAATTATTTCATTTATCACTTAAGTCTTTGCTTTATTTAAGGTGAATAAATTTTATGATTTCAATAAATTCTAACTAGTGTAGAATATTCATTATTTCTCACTCTTATATCATAGTAAACAATAATTTACTAACATTAATTATTTTTCCATTTAAATATAAAATTCATTCCAGTTAACAGAATGTCATTATGGACAATAGTAAACTTGTGTTGTTTATTCAATTCTAATATATCTACTGATAGAAATAACAAATATGAAAACAAGTTACACTTTATTAATGACCTAAAATAATGATGTATTTATTCACAATTAATAACACATATAAATGTATTATTTCTTAATTCAACTACATGTTGTTATTAGTTGATTAGATTGTCCTAAATAAAAACTGTAAAATATGTTTACGATGTTTAAAAAAATCACTTTACTAAACACGTTTCTAGTCATTCTTTTACTATCTATACAAAGTACCTAAGTTTAGTATTGATTATTGAAATTAATTAATTATTGAATTATTTATTTTAACACAGATATTGGTACAAGGAGGCACCAAATACATATGCGCCACACAAATCTCACTCGAAATGTGTGAGGGCTGTGATACTACCCGGGTGCCCAAACCGAAGCAGGTGGTTTTCTTAGGGGGCCACCCCATGAGACTTCGACCTGAAGGTCTGATCCACAAAGCAGTGGAGCATTGTAAGGAGATGCAATCCCATGGTAGCCGGTGAGCAACGATTGGTTCATACGCCATTTGTTCCCGCAGGATACTGGAGCCCATGTGCACCATTGGTTTGTGATCCGGTTAAAGCGCCGGTCATCCGCTTTTCGTCCTCTCATTTTCGTAAACAACAGTAATGCCACGAGAAGGCAGTAAGTAGGACTTCCCTGGCAGAGGCTATATATGTGTGGCCATGTGAGAGTATTTCGAGAGGGAGAGCGGACTCTCCCCACTCTCGGCCATACCAGGGTATTTGAGGGCTATTTAAATTAAACATTAGTAAGATAAAGCTTGAAAACCCGTTTTAGTACATATGTTTCTAATTTCAATTATTGTGTATAACAACTTTCTCCTATATTTCACTGTTCTGTATTCTTGTATTGAATTTTTTTTCTTTTATAGCAATTGATATTTTTTTATTAGATTACCTATCTAATAAGTTCACTTAATTTAATGATGTTTGATTAAAATTTAGGTTTATTTGTCTTACTTATATTGTTTCTTGGTACCCAATAGGGATTTTAACACGCATAAGCTAGTTGAATCGTTTCATTAATGTCAGAAATTTATGTAATCCATATACTTAAATTATCCAATTTATTTATGTTATTCTTGATATTAGAGACTTCATTAACCAATAAACAAAATTAACATGAGTGGATTTATCGGATTATTTAAATTAAACTTATTGTTTTCCCTTATTGATTAACTCATTTTCTAATTCATGAAACGGCCCTTTGGGATATGTAATAATCTGATCTGGTTAGTGTTACTCGTGAAATATAATTATCTGCTACTCGTTCCTTTAATTATCATGCTCTTATTTATATTTATCAATCTGTTACAGTTAATTTATATCTCAAATTAAGTGAATGTGTTAATAACAGTCTTTGTTATAGTAGTTTTGACAAGAAAATTCTGTCATAGTTGAAAGTATTTGATTCCTAATTCCTTCTAAGTGTCCTCTTTATAATATCTAATCCCATACCAAGTTAACGATTTCGTTGAGCTTATGTTCTTTGGTAAATTGTGTAAATCACATATTATGTTTGTTCACCTGTGTCAACTCAGTTAGTTGGTGCATTAAATTATCAAAACACTTTCTGCCTGGTCATTCTTGAATGAAGTTATAGACTTTGATTGTTATGGTTTTTGGGATGACTTAAGATTGAAGACCTAGATGATATAGCTCAGTGTCATTTACTACGGTTTACATACACCCTAGTTTTATCTTCAGAATCTTGAGAATGTTTCGATCCATTATTTCTCTTTATTCTTATATCTTTTGATTAGTTATTTTTCCTTTTTGTTCTTTTAACAAAATATGATCAATTAAATCTACCTACATTTTTGTCAAGTTTTATTTTGATATATTTGTCTTTAATTATCTCCATTTTCAGAGACAACGTTAAGCAATATAGTTTTATGGTAATATTTACATTATCATCTTTTACTATCTTCTCATATTTTAAAAATAGTATTAATATCAATATGTTTATTCCTTGTGGAGCGAGTATTTCAATGAATCTGCTTTTTAGACATAATTCTATTTTGATCTCAAATACAAATATTTTCTTAATATAACTAAATACATTAGTTCATTAAGTTTATTTTGAATAGTCCAATTGTTAATTAACAACTTAATTAGTTTTAACTTGCTTTGTGTTAGAACTAAGTGATTGGTATAAATCACGTAAAGTGTAGATGTACACAAAAAATCCAGTGTCTCTCATTCACACATTAGTCCATGATTGATTATACTTGGTGATTTAGTCAAAATATGTAAACTATTATAAATGGAGATGATTTTTGGCTAGTAGTGGAATCCAGGCGGCGTGTTTCCTCCCATTTTTGACTCGTCCACTGGATTCGCCTGCATCGTGGAGTTGATTTCCACTCAGGATTCGAATGCAAATTATTGATTATGTTGTCTATTTATTATTTTGATCTAAAAATAGACTGATAATCTTTCAAGTGTCAACTACAATTTTAATCAGTATTGCTATATTAACTCAGCAAATCGTGGTCTTTATCTGCCTTATCACTTTTTTAGCTATCATCCACAAGAATATATTGAAAAAGAACCAGAATTGAAATTATGTCTGGAACAAATTCGGGATGGCTTCTTCTCTCCGGAAAATCCACATCTATTTAAAGATATATATAATAGCTTAGCATTCGATGATCGCTTCCTGCTATGTGCAGATTATGCAAGTTATATACGTGTGCAACAAGAAGTTGAGGAAGCCTACAAAGTAAGTCAAAACTAAATATCTTCAGATGGTCATTGATAACGCCATTTTAGACTAGATAAATGAAAACGATGTGTTCAATTTCATTCTTTGTAATTTTTTAATCTGGTGCTGTTAACATACTATTAATCCGATTAGTTCGAAGACTAATAAGAATAATTTATCCTGTATATGTAGTTTTTCGAGGGCTGTAAACTAGTTAAAATAATTTCAAACAAGTAAGTACTAACTAATAGCTTCACTAATAATAAAAAAATAAGCGGAACAGCAAAGTTAAAGACTGAAGTACAAGTAAACATTAATAGAAAGTCTGTAACCATACGGATTTAACTAAATAATTGAGAACCAAAAAGCTATCAAAGTGTAATGTGACGTAATTATTCTTTGGTTCAATTTTCCTTCAATCTTTAATACGTTGATGCACATGGAGTATATTCTAAGTTGTTTGAAGCTAATTAAATAGAACTATTTTATTTGCTTTAGCAAAATCTGATTTTTTTTATTCCTTATTCAAAAAATAGTTATCTGAATGCTACTCCTGATTTTAGTAAGTAATATTTATAATTTATCGTAGCAAAACAAGTTACCACGTTGCTTATAATTTAATAAACAAAAGTGACTCATACTATTACTAATCTGGGTCTTTTTAGTAGGGTTTTATTTCATGAGTTGGGGTTGCTAACTATAGCCTGTTTCCTCTTCCCAGGCTTGGAACTTTGGAGGAGCTCCGGGTGAATTTATATACTTTTACTACTGGTATTAATTCAAGTTTATGAAAATAACAATAATAATGATAGCAATATTAATAATAACTATTACGTCTTTATTTTCACTCGTAGGATGAACTAAGATGGTCAAAAATGATGCTTATGAATATTGCTTCCTCCGGGAAATTTTCTTCTGATCGTACTATACGTGAATATGCTCGAGATATATGGGGTGTTGAGCCATCAACCATTAAATTACCACCTCCATTTGAACCAGCTATAGAAAAGAAATAGTTTTGTCAAACAAATATTCAGACGTTCACCTTTTATGAATACACTTTTTTGTCCTATTTCTTCACGACCTGTTCCCCTATTGTCATTTAGTCTAGTTAGTAATTTGAAGAAAGAAAGAAAATAACTTTTTCCACTGATGATTTAAAGAAAAAAATTATCCTCTCCTTTCCTTTACATATTAATGTTTTTCAACCTACAATAAGTATTTTATGTAGAGAATATTCTTAATTCCCCTATTATAATGTTATCAAATTACCAATAACTCGCTAATTATGACTGCTATATGTTATTCTTATTCAGTATGTATTCAATTCGTAATGTAATGCTTGAATTAGATCTGATGCAAACAAACACATCAACATAAATTATGATTATCATACTGTAACAGAATGCGTTCATCCTTGACTTCCTCCTTTTCTCTCTTCTTTATTTATAAGTATTTAGATCACTAATAGTAGTATTGGTATTAACCATTGTCATATAGGGAACTATCGTTTGATTATTATATTGGGGGGGGGGAATGAAAGTTCATTTGCTTGTGCTCTTGAGTTTTACAAACATGACCTTTCTAATTAGTTTATTACTTAATGTAATATTGTTATGACTAATATTTGTTTCTTATTTGTTTGATTGATCTCAACTTAGTTATTTTTAAGCTAAATATTAAAAAAAACTCAATAAAATGTGACTAATAAGTGCCTATTAGTCAATATAAGACAACAGTTTTTAAATTGTTTCTATAACTACATCATATTTGTAGCCTCTTACATATAAATCTAGTAATTTCATTAACAACAAAAATAATAATGGTTCTTTACTATTGTTTTAGAAATCTCAATTATTGTTCATTGCTTTTATAAATTTGTTCATAGAAAGAAATATCAATTGGGTATATAACAATGAATGAAATATTGTCTTACAACTAGAATGGCATGTTAATGATTATGTTTACCTTCGAATTACCATAGATATTTGCATTCATTTATTGACAAATTTTCGAATCTCTCTCTCTCTCTCTCTCTCTCTATATATATATATATATATATATATATATATATATATATTTCAAGACATTAATTATAATACACTAGTCTGGATCGAATAATACTTTTGTATCCCATATCATTCGATGAATGACTAAAATACTGAAGAAGCAATAAATCTTTTATGGTGATCTATGCTAGTTGCTCATATATTTGACTCATTTCGCTCTAAGTTATCGGATATAGCATTTGTTTATGTAGTAATTAAAGTGACTGAAATTTTCACAAGTTTATCTTTGAAAACAATCGCTTTTTTATGTAGTTAGTTTTCTCAAGATAGGCTAACTATTTAATTGTTTACCGAAGTCCATCTGTATCAGAAGAGGTTATTCTCAAGTGATAATGTCGAGAGCTGTTGTCGTAAGTCAAAACACATAACTTGTCCAGAAGTGGAATTTCCCAAATGATCATACAATTTTCTCGAACAACGTAGGTTGTCGTCATTGTCAGTAAATTGATAACATAACTGATCATCAGTACTGCTCACTGTGTACTGAAACATTTTATTCTTAAGCTTATGAAACAATTCACATAAGCTCATTCTGTCACTAACAACAAATTTAATATTATTAATCCAGTATTGTTTATGTGATACCGTAAATACGACGAAGCATCAACCCGAAATAGGACACTCAATTTTCTGGTACAAAACAGTGAAAGTCACTCACGTGTTTCATATGTATTTATTCGTGTTTCAACATACCCAGTTTGATTTAGTAACCTACCTAACCGAAAGCAACTGTCTGTAAATTCAGTATTTGTCTGTCATGACACTCAGAGATGAGTTCAATCCTTGACGAGGTTGTAAGCAAACAATGTTGAAAAGTCCCACACTAAGTAAAAAACGTCCAGTCCTCCATAGCCCAAAAGTGATAACCCAACATTTGAAAACAACAAAGGTGTAGCTACAATGTATGGTTTAATAGATATGAGCAATAAAAAAATCTACATGAGTCTGTAAAAGAAAGATTTCTAACTACTTACAGTAACGATAATGACTGTTTCATAGTGTCTTTTGATGAAAGCCTAACGTTTATTTTGAACAGATGTCTGGTGCTTCTTTATTTTCAGTGTTCAGTCAAATAAAATTATGCCATGATGAAAATTAAACATTTCCTCAACAAACATATATATGTTTGCTTATTTTAATTAGTGATTTATTTTGACTGGAACAGTTAATCTATGTAAAGTGGTGGTTGGAAGTAGTCGACAGGAAACCCTGAACCTGGGTTTCCTGCTGTTTGGCACTCGACAGCAAAATGTACCTGTAATCTTGAGGGAACTAACGCTCCTTGGCAGATTTGATCCCGTGTCACCCGACCTTAAGGTCAGAAAAGTTACTACTTGTAGTGTTGGTTACTATGTTAAGCCCACATAACTTGTCTTAGCTTCCGGACAGGCCATTCCATTCATTCACCTTGAGTCACACTTTGATCTTGTTAACTATTCGCCTTTCAACGTTAACGGCTTTTATATGGATGTATGTATGCTCACTCCTTATCTTATTCATTACATGCTTGTAATTTATTTTTGTTCAACTATAAATATCGATTAACTCTTGATTATATGGAGTTGGCTCACGCCACTACACGCCATTTCGTTTCACTTTCTTCTCCTCGTTTGTCTGGATCAACGATTGTAAGATATACGTCTTTGGAATTCATTCTCGTGTTTGACTTATTTAATTCTGTTATTCACTAACACGAGTTAAGTCGATAATTATATGCGAGGTTTGGCAACATGTATATTTCAATAGTAATGAATCATACGATATTAATGGAGTCAGATATAAGGCCACAAATGTTTTGAGTTCGTCAACAATATCGTACGATCCGATTGGCGTAAAATAACGGGCCACTAAAGGTTATCCGCATTGCAGCCCACCTCCTGTAGTACTATCTAGTGATCAGTCAACTGTAGACAACCTATCCATTAGGAATCTGTATATATATTACATGTAATTTAATTCACAGTTATATACATTTTTAAGTGTATTTTTGACATATACAATATTGTTTAGTTTCTGCCCACTCATTATCCGATAAACACCAATTATGTTGTTCATAGAGATCAATTCGACTTATATCCATTACATGAAAATTATTCAATGAATGCTGTGTTATATTCACTTTAACAGTAGCTTCGAAATGTGCATATTCAGGTTGTACTATAATATGTATACGTAAAAGTATACTTTCATGAATGAAATCATGATTAAAAATATTGTTGTTAATATTATTATTATTGTTGTTTAGTATATTGAATTTTTTAATCCAATCTAGTAATGACCATGATGAAGTAGATTGTTCTTGAAACATTGGTATACGTCCATCTTCATCTTGACTGCGAATAAATCGAACCATATCTTGTGGTAGTATAGCTTGTTCTACTGATTTAATCTGAAATAAGTAAGAAATATGTATTATTGTATCCAAATTCACTAAGGCATTTTAAATATGAAAAAATATTTTCATTATGAACTAATATCAAATAGGAAACCATAGAAAAATTAATGGGCATTGGATAGCAATTTTGGACTGGTTTTGGAACTTTTCAATAGTATATTTGGAATGAATGTATATCAGATCAAGTTGTCACGTTTCACATCAGCATACCAATAGGGAATTACTATGAGAATCAAGAGAGGGGATGTAAATAGCATGAACCAATGCCCCCTAAAGCCTTAAGTTATTGATTACCATTCTTTTGAGTGTTCAGATTTTATAACCCAATGAACTGATTTATTATTTTATACTTTAATTTACAGCACATCTCAGCATTACTCACTTGTTGCTCCTATCAATATATCATGTTCGAAATGTACTAAAACTTTTCCTGTTTAACTGTTTCTCATACCCCTCCCTCGAAAAACCTAAAATGTAATCATTTATGTGCTCAAACCCACGTATACCAATAAGGAACTGATCAATTGAAGTCCTAAGCATCAATGGGAAGATCCAAGCAAACAATACCAAGTGAATTCACTTTATAGACTGTTAACGTGGTTAGATGACCTATTTAGTATACGGTTAACTGTTTGTAATCGATAATCTTGATGTTTGATTATGGTTCCTTGAAAAAGCTTGGACCAGATTGCCGATTTACTTCAAATTCATTCTCTGAGACTTCGCTCTAAATATATTCAAGAAACAAAGTTGTTTTTTCAATTAAGCAAAATGTGTTCTTGAAGGTGAGCACTAAGAAAGAACAACCACTCAATACTATTCAGTTTATATGGTATTTTTATTTTTCAAACGGAAGTGAATTTTCTCAATAAGAATAAGTAACAAATTTAGCAGTTGAATCCTCTCTATACTTGTCATTAATAAATAGATAGTAATAAAAATCGGAGTTCATGTTAAGCATAGAAAGAGTATTCCTTATATTGATTTTCAGTAAGTGAACTACAGTGTATAAGCTTGAAATAAATTCACAATGAGTATTGATTATTCTAAAATTATATGTAAGGTCATCAGTTCAGATAAACTAAATCAAATAGATAGGTCACACGATATTTCAAAGTTGAGTTGAAAGTCAAATGAATAAATGGGCGATATGTAAGGAGTAAGTATTTTATTCACTGATAAATATGAACCTGGTTAGTAAGTAAAATTCACTTGATATTCACCTTTCATTAATTTTTGGTAGTTTTCATTCAATCAAACGTTAGAAAGGAGAATTCACAGTACATGCATTACAGAATACAGATAATTCTGTATTTTTGATTATCTAAAGAAATTAAATATCATATGAGCAATATTCCATAAGGTAGTCCGTTATCTAATGAATACTTTAATAGTAAAGTAATACAATACTGATAATCGTAAGTGACTTTCCAATATATCTCTTTAAGCGTTTATACTTGGAATTTATAGCAATTATTCTCGTTTACAAATTTTCAAAGAACAGTAAGAAGACGGAGTTGATGTTTAGTAAAATATGATACATTTGTGCTATACATTTCATATAATCTACTCACACATACTTATCGAAGCATTTATATGTGAAAATTAATAAAGGTCAATGAAATGAGTGTTTAAATAGACGAAAATCGTGATAATTGACTTTCACTAGTTTATTATCAGAATCGGGGGTTGTGAAGATTGTAGTAATTGTAAAAGTTGGATTCATAAGTCGATCTAAGATAGGCTATTTCTTTTTAGTATAGGACTCCTCGTTAGCGCGTATCCATGATCTCATATGTTGCACTTAAACCTAGAGAACCGGTTTCGTGCACGAACGCTTAACCTCTAGACTATTGAGCCGACATCCAACGATGTTAATGTCTAACTTCAATCAATCCATGATCTTGCGCATTAAAATGCTTTGACAAGTATATATGTGATAAGATTGTACGAAATGTATGGCGCAAATATCTCACACGTTTTTAGACCTCATTGTTCTATCAAAAAAGAAACAAACTAATATTTCATAATGATGCCTCATATTAAGTATATCATTGATAACATAATTTGTATGAACAAACTATTTATTTTAACTACTTTGTAAATGTGTCTTTTATAGAACTATCCATTATATGAAAAATAACTATACTGAAGATTTCATCAGATTAGTGCAACTCAAATATTAAATTTCGATTGTTGTTATCGATCCAGATTAAATGTTTAATAAACTGTAGTCAGTCAGTCAGCAACAACGTAGAACTTCGTACGTACGTACATTCATTAGTTCAAATTGCCATACCATATTAGCACCGAGATACAACTGTCGATTTAAATCCTGTAGTGGTAGATGCAGTAAACTATAAACAGTAATCAAAAAGATTAGGATTTAAAGATGTTATTCAAGGAGTATCTAAACTAAAGGTATTCACTGTTATATCTAGAGCTTAGATGCTTAATATACCACGTATAACTTGAGCACTCGAACGCTAAAACCCTCACAAGTCGCAAATGAGAAGAAAGAAGACAAGTGAAAAGAATGCTGTTTCAAACAGTGTCAATTATGATGCAAAACTGTCAGGTATTTATAGTTTTCTAGTAAAAACGAAATCATCAATATAGTCTTCCAATCCGCATACAGGGGGTTATTAGCATTTGTTTAATCGAGAATCTCTATGTAAGGATTCTGGAATATTCCTCCAAAAGATCAATGGATGGAATATCTTTGGCTCTTCGTGAGCTTCTTAGGGCTTCCTCGAGTTCACCCATGGACTGTTCTCACATCTACCCCGCTTTAAAGTCTGTTGTGTAAGACTTTTTCCTCGGGTCCACCTGAAACTTGGTGACCTCATTCCTCTTGCCGTTCATCACTCTCGAAGTTTGTGCCGCTTTTCCCTTGTATCTTTTATCTCTTCTACATTCGCGCTCCTGAGAGCTTTTTCGAGATGTATTCACGATCCAATGAAACGAGAGTCGGCTTTGTGTGGTCGATGTTTTGCCGCCCCTTTGAATTTGATTTATGTGCCTTATACACGTTCCGACATTTCTCCGAATTAGGCACAGCACATTATCGACGTACCATAACACGTGGTTGCCACTTCCTATCACCTTGATACGATTTGAAAAGTGCCCTTTCACCCACCTGGAAGCTACGAGTAGATTTATTTGTCTTTGACTGCCCGGATTTTCCTTCCGAACATAAAGTCGGCTGGTGACTTTCCTTCTTGTACTACCGGATTGGGGATAACTCTGTAAGACATTAGGAACTTACTGATCACTTGTTCTGGGATACCCTATCCTCCCCCTTTGACCAGAGCCCTTTTTATTGTATCCACGAATCTTTCGGCTTGGCTATTCGACTAAGGATGGTACCAAGGAGACTGTAAATGTGATATGCCATTTTCACTACAAAACCCTTTGAAAGTAGATGACATAAACTGAGTGCATTTGTAAGTCACCAAGATATCTAGAACCCCAAAACAAACAATCCTGACAATTTTCTTATTGTACTCTCTGATATCATTTCCAGCATGTCATATACTTCTGGCCATTTTATGAAAGCATCTACAACAACCAAGTAATTTCTACGTTATATTGGACCGACAAAATCAGCATGTATTCTTTGCTAATATCCGTCCGGTTTTGATCATGATTATGTAAGAACATTCCTATCATATGAACTAAGATCTACATTTATAAATCTTAATAAAATAAGAATATATCATTAAACAAAATATAACTTACTTGATAAAGTTTAATCATTGAACATTGTCCATTTTTAGTTAAATTTGCTTTATATTTAATAATCATTTCATTAATTTTAGTAATAATTACATTTGTACTTTTTATAATAAGATCATTTGAATTATATATTAAGTTATTATTATCATTATTATTATTATGGTCTATTTCGATCCATTTTAAACAAACACACCAATGTGAACTAATATATGCATCATCACAATTACGATTTAATGGTATTTTATTAAATAAAGATAACCCATGTGAAGGATTAATTTGCAAATTCCTATGAATTTTATTGAATATTTTAATAAAATCAATATTATTATTATGTAATTTTAATTGATTCATTAATAAATCACGTAATGTTGCATGTAAATCAAATAAAGTAATTAATCTATTTTGATTATATTTTATATTATCCCATTGAATAGACCATTTTTCTTTGAATAATTTCGGTGCAATAATTGACATAAATGGTAATCTTTCTTCTAATTTACCCTAATTTTAAAAAAAAAGAAGAAAATAATCAATAAAACATAAAGTAAATTCATTAAAATTATTAAAAAAAATTATTCCAATAATATATTTTATTGAATTGAATAGGTTGTAGAAATTAAACTCAAATAGAATATTATCAAAACGGGGTTTTGTGGAGATTTTAGAAATTTCACAGATTAAAATCATGAGTCAATTGAAGCTAGACCACCATGGAAAACCTGGAAAACTTTGTGGATTGGTTGAAGTTAGACATTAACATCATTGGATATCGACCGGCTCAGTGGTCTAGTTGGTTAAGCGCTTGGCGCGAGACTGATAAGCCCTGGGTTCGAATCTCTCGGGGTGCGGAATTGTGGATGCGCACTGCATAAGGAGTACCATACTAGGGTGAAACGGCCGTCCAGTGCTTCCAGGTTTCCCATGGTGGTCTAGCTTCAACTTACTCATGATTTCAATCTGTCATGAGATGTAAAGCATTTATAGATCTCATGATTCAAGTTTGATTCGGTAATTTCAATGAGACTATAATATATGGACGACATTTGAGTGACGCTAGACTGACCTTCAGAGTTCCCATCTAATAACTAAGACTAAATTAGGCTTATAGATTAGTGTGAGGAATTCAAATTATGATTTACAGTTGATGATTAGCGTTAGGAATTAGATTTAAGGTTTTCATCATGAAACGACATCAGAGATAATGCAAAGACTTTATTTAGCTAAATGAATGAGTGAATTCGGCGTCAAATTCCGAGACCTGTTTTCTTATACCTAATTGGTTCTTCCAGAAATTATAGTTTCGCCAATAGTTCTTGCGATTTTTTCTCATTCCCTTTCAAATCTCGTCATAATTACATGCTACATATTGTTTTCAAGTGATGATCATTTGAATTATGGTGCATTTTTAAAAGAAAATCTTGAATCACTATTTAATACTATGATCAATCAATCAACACGAAATTTAATCACACACTTTTCTCTTTCAACTTTACTTAATAATCTATAGTTCATTTTATATGTTACACAAACTCAATCATCGTCTACTCTAATATACAATATAGAGATTAGGCATAACAAACTCAGGTGCCGTCAAACATAAACATTCAATCAATGTGACATTTTTTAATGATCATTTATGTATAACCTATTTCGCTTACACTCTGTAATTTGTTATTACGATTTTATCTTGTTGCACAAACATGGTATGGCAACTTGAACCGATGAATATGTGTCAGAACCAAAGTTGCATATAATCGACAGACTCAAACAGCTATGAACCAACCAGTTTCTACACGTGAAATATTTTGATATTTTAGTTTAAAGACTGACAATTTACAAACTGTATTAAACCAAAGTGTGACTACTATTAAACCTGTCCTCGTTCTCACTGACTAATGAAGAGTCTAACAATCTGAAGGTTATTCAGACATCGTTCAAATTTGTCAATATATTACTAGTTTTACTAAATACTGTGATTTTGGTGAACGTTTGTCTCGATCGTGAGAAACATATCCATTGGTTGACATAGGTTTGACTTGATAATTTCAAATAAATTGAGCATTGGTTAGATTATTATAAATAAATAAATTAGTATAATTATAATATCCGGATGAGTAGCAAAATTAGATTTTCTGATGTTTCGTGACTCGGTGTAGGCCACTTCTTCAGAGACTAAACAACCGAATCAAAATTAACCCAAATTCAAATAGTACAAAGGTACACTGCATGAATATGATGTAGGATCAATCAAAATACAGGTCTGAACAAATCCTTTTTACTTGGATGAATTCTGATTTGGTTATTTATTCTCTGAAGAAGTGGCTTATACTGAGTCACGAAACGTCAGAAAATTTAATTTTTCTGCTCATTAGGATATTACAAATATATTAATTTATTTATGTGAAGATTTTAATTTGGTTTTGTGTTGTATAGAAATGCAAGTGCATACTATTGAGTAGTCCTATAAAAGAACAATATAAATGTTTGATAACACTTTTGTTTCAAGAATCTTCCTGCTATTATCAGTCTATAAAGTGATTGATTATTGAAATTTGGACTGAAATTATCCTTTAAACTAAATTATTTTATAGAAATTATTCATCAATATTGATTGTATATCACTATCAGAAGACAGCTTCAGATTGGTATCTTTTAATGCAGCAATTGCTGAAGTTATCAATAAATTGTTTCAAAAGTAACTTATCCACCATATGATAGAATTATAGCTAGAACATAAACTCATTCCTTAATGATTTAAATGAAGTCTTTCATTAAAATGAGTAACAAGATATAATTGTGCAGCAACATATATCAAATCAATATTTAGAACTGAATACAAATTATTTCCATCAATCTTATTGATTTTGGTGGAGTTTTGTTCTCTGAGCTGGATAGAAGACTTCTATTTGAAGTTTGTGCTGATGATGTCGTTCAGAAGGACGATGAAAGCTCCACGACCAAACCATCCAGCTCAGAGAACAAAACTCCACCAAAATCATCCACCTGAGCTACAAATCTTCTCCACCATCTCAATCTTATTGATTGACATGATGATTTTCTATTTTGATGGCTAACAATAATTTTATTGACCATGAATGGATTAGTAAATAAACATTCTTATGTATGAGGAATCAATATTTTAAGACACCCAATGTTTTACCTCAGTATGTTTTTGTTTCAATAAAATGTAAAGCATTCACATATTGTTCTTAATTACTCGGTCAGACAATTATAGATTAAGGTCAAATGAACATATCGATTTGCGGAAAAAATCATACCACTGAGTATTAAAGTTATAGTTCAATGAATATGGAACCTCATATTTTAATCGTCAAATGATATTATTCAATACGTCTTATACGAATGTTTCTCATTTAAAAACTAACTAATTCCTAACATTTTACTATGGGATTTCTCTATCTGGTTTTTTACAATTAGATGTGTTTTCTCCTAATTCTTTTTCGTGCACTAAATCAATCTCTGTTTTGTTTGATAGAAAAATAAGTAATCACAACATATTATAAATGTTCAAAAGTCGAATAAAACGTGAATGAATAGTACTGCTTTCATTAAAGTTCAATAGTAGTTAGCACTGGGATGTAGAACGCGCGTTTTATCTTAATTTGGATTGATCATTTGAATTAAACTGCTCTCCAGTATTACTCTTCACACTGACACTAGAATCCAGTATATTTTGCTGCGAACTTCTGACGAAATGGCAATATCAACATAAACCGCTCAAGATGTACAAATGCCTTTAGAGACCGATCAGTTGTATGTCATTAACATGAATAAAGAAGAAATGCAAATCGTTACAACTAATATCACTTCCAGTCAAACTTTTTTCAAGCTTTAAATGAATGTACAGTTTATAAATACGTATTGTAAAACATAAAAGCCAGTAAAATTTATTTGTATGTAAGTAATACCGATAAAATGAATAAACACAACATGGTAAAAGTTAAATGCATAAGCATTTAAAGTAGGTCAAGACTATGAAGCATCATCAATAAAGATCATGTAACAACAAAAACAGTGTCTGATAAACGAAGTTATATGACTAGGTGGACAAATACGAATAAAACCCTGTACGATTGCTTACCGAGCCGTCTTTAGTCATTAGAACCATAATGTATTACAAGCTTGTTGAACTCCTATAATCTCTGATGTGTGTTAAAGATGATTTCGATCACGTCGGCAACAAATGGTTTAGAATTCTTTAGTTTTACCTTCCCCATAGCTATTATCAACCAAATTTGATAAAATGTGTCTGATCACTGACATGGGAAGAACTTACTATTCTATTGGCTAAGTTGTTTAGTTGTGCGCATGATATTATTATTATTATTATTGTTATAATCATAAATGGCTTTATTTAACATTATACATTTAGTAGAATATGGAATTCTCAGCACAAAGTATTTCAATAAGTTTCTGTTACAAAATAGGTTCCATCCTATGATGGAACAACCGAACTGAGTAGACTAGAAAATATCGAGCATAAACTATATATCTTATAACCTTGGTAGGTCTATAGCAAAAATATACCACTAGTTTCAGGTGAGAGAGGATACTAGAGAACAAGTGATGTTCCTGATTTTCGTTCAATAAATGCACGTTGGGAATAAAACCAGTCAGTACTCTACAGACGACGACTTGAGGTGTAATGACATTTGACATTTTTTTTACTTATCTACGATTGTTCATAGCCGCTGAAAGTATTATTATCGTTATTATTATTTTATAGTTATTATTGCTATCAATTTTCTTTCTTAACCTTTCTTTCTGTTGCCTTCACTCGCTGTGCCTAAATGAAGTGTAGTTATTTGGATCGATACACACTTTAGATCAGGTCCCATGTTGATTTAGCATATCTGTCTATATATCCATTCTCCTTTTTGTCTATCTGTCTATTTTAATTACTGCCAATCATAAGCCTACAATTATTAATTGAATTTAACTACAAAAATAAGAAACACTTTCAAAAAACATTTTCAGGACAAACGGTGAAAGGGAGGAGAAACCAAGATAAAAGAATATTTTGGGCGTCAAATGCTGTTTTAAACTTTACATAAAACATCTACCCTTCTATCCAATGAATTATAGCTAATGAAAATGTACTTTATCATAAAGAATTATCTCAGTTATTGTATACCATGAAATTCCTATGTTATTTGAATCAAGGAAATTATAGATAATTGTTGTAAATGAATGATTATGTCATTAAGAACAATAGATATTTGTTTTGTTTCGTTTTTTCGTGAATCTCAGAGTAGTTTTAAATCCCCTATAAAGATTCCGTTTAGTTGTAAGATAGATGACGTAGGTGATTCAATAAGATCAACAGATGAACTAACATTTTTCGAGTTGTAATGAAGCTGATTAGATTAATTTTACAGTGAGGTAAAATACCAGGACTTACCATAGTTATACACATCTACTAGTACAAGCCTTGATCACACAGGATTTCAAGATGTACAATAAGCAATATAGTGTTAGAATGAGAGGCTTGAAAAGTGTTTCATCCAAGGTAGTTCTCATTTAGGACAGACTTGAATCAAGCAAACACTGTAAACAGATGAGCACTGAACAATTATTTCATTTTAATATGAAAGTCTGTACTCAATAACGGATTGGTGATTAAACTCATAACCTTTCGGTCTAAAGATGAGCAACGTTAGACTATTTACTTAGTATAATAAGTAATATATGATATATAAATACCTGGATCCATTCAAAACGTATACTGATAGCTACAAATGAACCAGCGCTTAAAGACAGGAGAGGGCTGTTAACGTTCTTGAAAGCAGTGTGTTATAACAACAAAGAAAACGTATAGTAATATACAAAGCAGCTATTATATTATGCGAACATTACAGCTGGTTAAAATTCTCAACTTTGTTCAATTCATGTTACTGCGCAACCATAATCCATTAATATGAAATGAGACCTGTTTCACTTCCAACATGGTTAAAACCTAGCAGCCACTGATTTTCATTAGGATTTCGGAAAGTTATTTCATCATCTAGCGCAAATAGTAGAGGATTTAATCTATCTTTAAATAAGGTATTTTATGGTAACACTTATAAACAGTTAATTTGGTAAAAAGTAATTATTCGCTTACTAGTAAACTGCTTTGAAGTAAATCTTGAGTTCTAATTCAAAAACTGAGTCAGCAAGACTATAATTTATGGACAAACCAATCAGATTTTCGATATCAGGTCTTGGATTTTGGCGTGACATCTATTCATTCATTTGGCTAAATGTCATTTTGACATTATAGCTGATGTCAGTTTGTGGTGAGAACATTATATCTAATTCCTAACTCTAACGTTTAACTCTTAATCCTGATCCTAATTCCTCACACTAATTTATAACCCTTATTTAACCTTAGTAAGTGGACATTAGAAGGTCATTTCAGCACTGCTGAAAGGCCGTCCATAAATTATAATCTCACCGTATTTTTGAAATTGTTATACTGTTTAAACTGGATGCGTTATTTGTGAAGCCTTGATTGTCTGTTTAGACATCATTATCAGCACACACTGTTTAAAGAAATGAGTTATTAGAATTTCTCCTCCTATGACAAACAGCCCATTGTGTTAACCGGTTTATATATAGCAGACAATGTTTACCATACGACAAAAATTCTCTCTTAATACCAATTTTGTATTAGTATAAGTAAATGTGTTCGATCATTTGATTTATCAAGCTGCCATTAAAATCTTTTCTTATTGTCTCATTACGAGTAAGAAATAGACAATATGGCATTATTATATTAATATATCAACTCAGTTCTACAAAAGGTTGATAACCATTGGAAAAGCTCCATGGTGACTTGTTTGAATGAAATAATGCATGATACAAGTTTGAATGTCAACTTCAGCATTATTACTGACAAGTGTCAATCAGCAAAAATGTGTGTTCTAGATTTCTTGAAAATTTCCTATAACCATACCAGTCATATATCAGATAAATTATTAATGTATTAATCGTTAACTAAATCTATGTAGTTTATCCATGGTAAATAGTCATACACAGTTCAGTGACGCAACATACATCACATAATATGATTTCAAATGATCAACTATTTCAATATAATCCAATCTGTCAATATTATGAAAGCGGAAGTGTAATACACATTTAAACAACTATCAACAACTATCTTCACATGTAAATATTAATGATTATATAATCATTGTTCAATTGAATATATGAATGGGAACTTAGTGTTTTTTTTGTTTGTTTTTTTTGAAAATAAACAGTTTTAGCCATTCAATGAATCAATAGTCATAGCTTCATTCAGTTGATAAATTATTTAGGTCATATTCATTAAATTGACATTTTGTTTGGAAATATTTATCAAACAGCTAATTCGGTAATATTGTTTATGATATATATTTAACAAAATGTTGTTAACTATGTTAAACAGGGTTTATAATTAACTGTTGCTGATATCATGAACTTAATTTAATCAATCTTCATTGATATATATGTTTTTGTCTTGTGTAATTTGTTATGTCCTAAATTTACAAACTGATCATATTATAGGAAGTTCCTAGTATTAGAACTAAGATCGTATGTTCTGTCCATTTAGAGTTTCCTGAAGTAAATAAACTATTTACTAAGAAGTGTTTTTGTGGATATTATAGTAATTTCAATGGTTGAGATCATGAGTCAATTAAAACTAGACCACCATGGAAAACTTGGAAGCACTGGACGACCGTTTCGTCCTATTGTAGACCTCCTCAGCAGTGTTCATCCACGATCCCGCCCCTCGCGGGATTCGAACACAGGACCTACTGGTTTCGCGTGCGAGCACTTAACCACTAGACCACTGAGCCGGCCATAATCCAACGGTGTTAATGTCTAAGTTCAACTAATCCACGAAATCGAGCGACACATCCACCATTGCCTTCAGTGAGTTACTATCTCACAACAGACTTGGTTGAACTCTACTGGTCACTGCTTCTCGCTAGAACTCCAGGAAATACTTCTTGAAGCCAGTCACTAGTGAGCATATGTTGAATAATATCAGAGGGGCTTTGTGGATATTATAGGAATTTCAATGGTTGAGTTCATGTGTCAATTGACTAAGAATAAAGAGAAAAATTTAGCAAAATCATTTACTTAAGCTGTACATTCGTATTTATATTTATATGGAAAATACATGTCTATCGAAGGATAGCAAAAATTGCATCATAAATTGATTATTTTGTCGAAAAGAAAATTTTCATCGCTTAATTATCTTTATTTTTAAACTATTTACTACTGACTCGATTTAGCTATCGATTTGTTTGATAGACTAGTGAATATCAGTGGGAAGATACAAGTCAAACAATATCAAGTGAATTTAAATTCACTCCATTGCACAAGCAAGTGGCTATCAGGACTCAGTAGCTGAGTGGATAACGCGATGGCGTTTGAAGCGAATAGTACTAGGTTCGAGTCCCAGAGTGAACATCAACTCTGAGATGCTGGTACATCCAGCTGACAAGTCGCAAATATGACGAAACACGCGTCTTGGATTCCACTGCTAACCACTATCCATAATTGCTTACAAAAAGCTAGTGAATATCTCTTCAATTTTATAACTAATTGATAAGTCTGAAATATGACAAAACATGTATTCTGAACTACATTTATGGTTATTAACTAAAATATGGTCCGATTTGTTGTTTGTTGAATTTCATCAATATTCAATTTATCTACTGAATAACAGTGTATTTCATCATCATAAAATGTTTAAACATAATTTATTAAATTAAGTAACACCTCTTTCTCTCTCTCTGTCTCTCTTACACACACACACACACACAGAAATACATTAGCATTAGTAAAATTATTTTCATACATTTCAGTTTAGTGTTAATTTGTTTTACTTAATACTCGAGGAATTATTATTCATTTATTAAATCGTGCATCATAAAGAGCCTAAGTTTTTTTTAGAATTCGAAATCATAGTGATTACATTAGTTTTTAGATAAAGTTACAAACATTTATGATTATATTTGACACAATTCTGAGACAAATAATATCAAAACACCTGTCAACCAACACCAATGTCAAAACAGTTCTACTCTACTGGGTGGAAACTTTGAGAACTACAAAAGTTATCATCCAAAAGATACAAGTGTTTATTTACAGTTGTCTACGCAATATACTTCGGATCCGTTGGCCAGACACTATCAGCAACAACCTACCGTGAGAAAGAACAAACCAGATTCCAGCAGAGGAAAAAATCAGGAAGATGCGCTGGAAGTGGATAGGACATACATTGAGGAAAACACTGAAATGCGTTACCAGGCAAGCCCTCACTTAGAATCCTCAGGGCCAAAGGAGAAGATGAAGACCAAATAACAGATTCCGCTGAGAAATGGAGACAGACATGAGATGAATGAACAAAAATAGGATATAACTAGAATGCAAGACCCAGGACAAAGTGGGTTGGAGAATGCTGCTTGGTGACCTATACTATACTGGGAGTAACAAGCCTAAGTAATAAGTAGTAAGTAGGTACTATTACTTTGAGTTTAACATATTTACTTTACTTACTTTACGCCTGTAACTCCCAATTTAGCATACGCCGCCGACCAGCATTCTCCAACACACTCTGTCCTGGGCCTTCTTTTCTAGTTCCATCCAATTCTTGTTCATTTTTGTCATGTCTATCTCCATTTCTCGACGTAATGTGTTCTTTGGTCTTCCTCTTTTCCTTTGGCTTTGATGATTCCATGTTAGGGCTTACCTTGTGACGCAGTTGGGTGCTTTCTAGCGCTTCTTTCTGATTTCTTCCTCCACTGGGATTTGGTTTGTTCTCTCCCACAGTAGGTTGTTGCTAATAGTGTCTGGCCAATGGATCCGAAGTATTTTGCGTAGAGAGTGTAACATATATTCGACAATAAATGAAATATTGAACGATACTTTGTCATAATTTGTTTTAATTGTCTCCAATAATTACTACTGTTAGTCCTATGTTATTGAATTTTGATTAAAAGTAATTTACTTAATGAATCACTTAATATAATTCAAAAAGTACATTTGTCACTGATTGAATTATTTATTATTATAAACGTTTGAAATTAAATTAATTTTTTAGTATTTCAGTAATTACTACTTTTGTAATAATTTAAATAGATGTTCTCCCAAACTACTGAGTTATAATAAACGAATACAAATGGATTGTCAATAAAACTGACTATATCTCCTATTACTAATTTATTTGTTTGACTATTAAATAGTAAACTACAATCTACCTATAAATGTGGAATTTTATTTTAGTTATTAAAGTTGTAGGTATCATTTCTATGTTGAACCATCTATTTTTATATGTTAATTTTCTTATTATTAATTGACAAACAGATTGCTGAATAAGTTACGCCTCTTATCTATCGTGGAGGAGCATAAGCTGTCCACCAGCATTCTCCATCCAACTCTGTTCAAGTCAATTCTCTCCAGTTCTTTCTAATTGCTATTCATCCTTTTGATGTCTGCTTCGTTCTTGTTGAAAATTTTGACTTTGATATTGGTTGGCAGTTGTTTTAAGTTCCATATATTCATCAACTGTGGGAATGCGATCGTTACTTTTCCAATCCTTGCATTTAAGTTTGCGTCAGATAATCCTTGTTCGTTGATAATGCTGTTGACCCGGTACGTGAAAGATTCCACCTCTTCCAGAGTTTCTCGATCAAGTGTGATAGGGTTGATGTTCTCTGTGTTGTATTTGAGAATCTTCCTTTTCTTTTGTGTATATTGAGGCCTACTGCTGCAGAGGCTGCTGCTACACTTTTTTGACGTGCATTTTCTCGCGTGTATGTGATAGAAGGGATAGGTCATCTGTGAAGTCTAAAACGTCTAGTTGCATATAAGCTGTCCATTGTATTCGGTCCTTCCCGTCAAAGGTCTTTATAATTCAGTCAACCACCAGGAGAAAGAGGAAGGGAGAAAGTAGGCAGCTTTTCTGACTCTGGTCTTCACTTGGAATGCATCTGTCAGGTGTCCTCCATGCACGATTTTGCAAAATTTGTTTAATCATGTTGGCGTTTTTTTAGGAAGATTTTTTTCTACAGGATAGGGTTGCCGACCCCACGCCCAAAAATAACTGCAAGTACCAGTCGATTCAAACATTTCGTTGATTTTATTGTCCCTACAAAACACTATCTTGTTTCCATCACCAATAAGATAATAGAGAGACATATATAATAATCCAAAACAATAAACATTTAAAGTAACCGAATAATATATGACAAAAATCTTCATTTTTTTAATCTTAGTTTTACATTACTAAAAAGCGATAACTGACCTATAAAAATAATCTGCTTTTTTTTAATTAACGAAATTCGTTCTCAGAAAAATGCAAAGTTACAACTCATATATACACTAATTATCAATAAAGAAGTATGATCCTGGATTAATTACCAAAGAATACGGAATGTCATAAGTGATATATAGAGTCTATATAACCAAAAACTCACTATTTCATAAAGAAAACATGACTCAGATCAAATGAGAAAATAGATAATCAGTTTTCAAACATACAAACCAAGCTTCTACGGTTGAATTCCAAATGCGTTTTCATGCAAAAATTACTGATTGTGATTGTTCAGAAATTTTGAAAACCACTTCTGGTGGGCTAAACGATCGAACTTGACAAGGCATACAATAATGGAACTAAAGATTGTATGGGCTATTTGACAAGCTAATATTAGGGTTTCATTTGTGACAAATATTTGAATGCAATACTGTAACATTACATCAGTGAATAAATGAGTAAGAATATGTAAGAAAATCAGCTACTTTCTAAGAAAACATATCTCTCTAATATTAAATTTGCTTTTTCTAACTGGTAAATATTTTTTTAAATAAAGCATAGTTATTCTGCGCAAAGATGGTTAGCGGCTAGCAGTGGAATTCAGGACGCGCGTTTCGTCCTATGTGGGACTCGTCAGCTGGATGTACCTGCACCCCGGATTTGATGTTCACTCTGGGACTCAAACCCAGTGCCGTGTGGTGTTTGAACGAACTAATGATACCTTTGTACTTGTCGAATACTTGATTTCGAATTCTCAATACAATACATTCGTCCGTGCTTGTGTCGTAATTCTTGATTCAATTGCGTTAATTCTGGGATTCCTAGTTCATATGATAATTCAAATACTTTCAAATATTATATGCCGTTCGCTTCAAACGCCATCACATTATTCACTTAGCTACTGAGTCCTGACAGCCGAATCCGGAGTGGACATCAGTTCTGAGATCCAGGTACGTTCAGCTGACGAGTCCCAAATAGGACGAAACGTGCGTCCTACATTCCACTGCTAGCTACTATCCATATTTGCTTAAAAGCTTGGGACATATGTTGATGCTATATTGAGGTAATCGACACAGGATGTACACATGCCAACAAAAGACTGATCAATTGCAATCCTAAATAACAATGAGAAGATACAAGTAAAACAACAAGTGAATTTATACTTATTCTGTATTTATAGATTCATTATCCTTAAAACATATGTAACGTCCATTGGAAACTAATAGGCTTAATAATTTGTTAAGGCGAACTTCAGCTTAGCTTTCTGTAATTGGAATAATTTATACAAACTTAATGAAAGCATATTTATGATCGATTTGTCCTGTTAGATATACGCGATCAATCATAATAATTCCTCTAACTATTCTATCATGACTACTAATAAATATTATTTAAAATATACATAGTTTTGTATAGTTAAACATAATTGTCTATAATATTAATAATGTATTTGGTACGCAGAAATAAGAGAGAGAAAATAATAGGAAGTGGTTTAATTTGTGTCAAGGTTACCGATATTAGTTGTAGCTATGTAGTCCGTAATGATTATTTTACGAAATACAATGGGAGGTAAAGTTGAAGTGAGTTACATTGACTGAGTTATAAAAGGCAGCTAACATTTAGTGTTAGTTGAACACCATAACAAGAGATTGACCATACTAATCTAGTGATTTATTTGTTCCCCTAATTATACAACCAATGGATATGTTTCTCACAATCGAGACAAACGTTCACCAAAATCACAGTATTTAGTAAAACTAGTAATATATTGACAAATTTGAACGATGTCTGAATAACCTTCAGATTGTTAGACTCTTCATTAGTCAGTGAGAACGAGGACAGGTTTAATAGTAGTCACACTTTGGTTTAATACAGTTTGTAAATTGTCAGTCTTTAAACTAAAATATCAAAGTATTTCACGTGTAGAAACTGGTTGGTTCATAGCTGTTTGAGTCTGTCGATTATATGCAACTTTGGTTCTGACACATATTCATCGGTTCAAGTTGCCATACCATGTTTGTGCAACAAGATAAAATCGTAATAACAAATTACAGAGTGTAAGCGAAATAGGTTATACATAAATGATCATTAAAAAATGTCACATTGATTGAATGTTTATGTTTGACGGCACCTGAGTTTGTTATGCCTAATCTCTATATTGTATATTAGAGTAGACGATGATTGAGTTTGTGTAACATATAAAATGAACTATAGATTATTAAGTAAAGTTGAAAGAGAAAAGTGTGTGATTAAATTTCGTGTTGATTGATTGATCATAGTATTAAATAGTGATTCAAGATTTTCTTTTAAAAATGCACCATAATTCAAATGATCATCACTTGAAAACAATATGTAGCATGTAATTATGACGAGATTTGAAAGGGAATGAGAAAAAATCGCAAGAACTATTGGCGAAACTATAATTTCTGGAAGAACCAATTAGGTATAAGAAAACAGGTCTCGGAATTTGACGCCGAATTCACTCATTCATTTAGCTAAATAAAGTCTTTGCATTATCTCTGATGTCGTTTCATGATGAAAACCTTAAATCTAATTCCTAACGCTAATCATCAACTGTAAATCATAATTTGAATTCCTCACACTAATCTATGAGCCTAATTTAGTCTTAGTTATTAGATGGGAACTCTGAAGGTCAGTCTAGCGTCACTCAAAGGTCGTGTAAAAATTACATTCTCACCAAACTATTTCAATATATATATGTTTTCCCTCAGTTCAGTCGATCATTGTGAATAATTGTTATAATGTCCTTTTTTCTTTATTTTTTTTCTTGAAAACTACTTCTTTTGTTAAGTTACTAATCTAAATTTATGACATAATTTATTGCGATCAATATTCTTGATCCTAACTATAATACATGAATTTCTTAATGTTGTTTTCATTAGAAGTATTTATGAGAATAGTAATTATAAAACCAATTCAACAGAAATTATTGTTTGTTAAATAAATTTTATGAATGATAGAAGAACATTAATACATAAAATTTATCTTTGGACATATGTGATGGGTATTTTTCTAAAATTAGTATACTATTTCAATAGTTGAGATCACAATTCAATCGAAGCTAGATAATCATGGAAAACCTGGAAGCACTGGATGGCCGTTTCGTCCTATTGTGGGGCTCCTCAGCAGTGCGCATCCACGATCCCGCTTGCGGGATTCGAACCTAATGACATACCATTTCTATTATCTATTAAACTTTCTAAATATATTCCTAAGATACTTAAATGGGTCGATTGATATTTTGAAGCTGTCTAATCATAGTTCTGTGGAAAAAAATGGAATTCATAAGAAGCTACTTTTCGCATTTGGGATATATCATTTGGGTGTACTTGAATCTCAACGATGATTTTCATGTTGGGGTTTGAATAATGAAGTAAATTTTAGAGTTTACAGTGAAGGTCAGTTTATAATTTAGTTAGTGGCTGAAAAGATTTTAACCGGCTAGTAATTCGACTACATAATTACTTCAGTAACCTAACTATCTATCTCAAATTTAGAAAACATTACTTTCTATCCTATTACTAACAGCCTTTTGTTCTTGTTATTGTAACCGTTAAGCATCTTTAAATCCCAAGATGTCACTTACATTTCGTGATTTTCCTTTCACGAAGTATGAATTCCTTTTTTTATCTCAAAAGCTAAAAAGGGTGTAGTTTTTCTTTTTTGTCGTGGACATAGTCGCTCCCCCCCCTACTTCCTCATTGATCTTCAAATATGATGATTTTTCAACCCCAGGATATTGTAAATGTGATTATACATAGTAGTGGCCTTCACGATCCTTTTTTAGGTCAATTCCAATAAACCTTCCTATCAAGATGTCTTCTGGATTAGCTAAGGCTAGAAGTACATAAATGTAACTAACATATGTTAACTACAGCTAGAAGTTGCTCACCTACCTAATTTAAATGAAATAGATATTCTAGCAGAATAGCATGAATTCATTTTATTTCGTAAGTATTCTGCTAGAATCTTTGTTCTTGCTCTTTTCAAAATGATAAAGGGAACTATGTGTATGAAATAGACATTTAATTCAAATTGCAATAACCAAAAAAATATCCATTCGTTTTCCCTAAGCGGTGAGACTATAATTTATGGACGACCTTTGGACGAATCGTAAGTGACCTTGACAAATATTAGCCAATCAGCAAACAGTCAGTATAGAGTAAAAATATATTATACAAAACCAAGGAAATAAAATGGATACATGTCTTATACGTGGTTCAAAAATTTGTCAAGGTTAGAAAAAGGTTCAGAGGTTCTAAAATCGTAATGCATGCAGTAGAGGAAATCATCCATATGGCTACAGAATAGTCGACCTCTGGAGCCGTGATAAATACGCATAAACTCTTTCAGCCTTGACCACATAGCTTCAATATTGTTTGTGTGCACTCCGGTTGTTGAGTACACAAAATGCCACTTGTGAATAACGACACGATGCACATAACCAAGCCTATATAGGAGTCTGTACGCTCTCGAATCATCCGCATATATTGTCGTACCTGGCTGCAGTCAGTGTTACTGATGCTTTTATTATCCAGTTCTCAATAATTGTCATAAACTGCCTTAGTTAGGAATTACATATAGTTTTCATCATGAACTGACATCACCTATAATGCCAAAAATCAATTTAGCCAAATGGATGAAAGGCTTTTGGGCAAAATCCGAGGTCTGTTATCTTATACCTGATTGATTCGTCCACAAATTATAGTCTCGTCGTTTTATTTGTTATAGCCGCTCAATTATCAAGTTTTGTATAAAATCCCCTGTGAACCGATCGTACGTTAGCATTAAGTACTGAAGTTGGAGCCGCGACCTTGAAATCTCTCAAACGCTTCTGATTTGCTCGTCCATAAGTTAGAGTCTCACCAAGTCACCTTATCCACATGAACGAATTCAATCTAAATCAATAAATAAGTGTTACTAGATTATGAACAATAAACTAGTTAACCTTGTAACCTAAATAACGAGTAATCATTTTTTTTTAAAAAGCAAAAAAAATTATTCATTGTGAAATTTCAAATTCACTATTGTTTGTTTATATTCTCTTTAACCGGTGAACATTAGATTAAATAAAGGTCAATAAATAATGTTGTTTTATCCAAAGCCGATTTCTGTCAGTCACTCAGGGTATAGAATAGTGACATGATCAAATTATGGTTGTTGTTATTGTTGTTGTTTTATGGAAGCTGACAATGTTAATACTAACTTTATAATATTAGTTTGAAAAATTTTGGAAAACATACAAAATAATGCAACTTAAAGTTTGCTAAATTATGGTGTATATATATGTACAAGTGAAATAGAATGAAATAAAGTTCATAGAACTCTATGAAATTGACAAGTCAGTCAGTCAGCTACAACGTAGGATCAGGCACACATGTGCATCGGTCCAGGTTGCCATACCGCATCAGCACAACAAGATGAACACCGGATTCATAGCAGTGGTTATGTCAAAGGTGGTAATATATAAGAGAAAGATTGCATATAGAGATATAGTACAAGAAGAAAGAATTGGTTCGTAGAAAGAAAGATATGAAGTGATTTTAATCTCTTAGTTTAAGGGAAGACAGGGAGTGTATACACCGACGCCATTGTGATCGACTCTGAGCCATGTCACCAAGAGTCTCCAACCATTGGTTACGAAAGCCACGCGGACCCCAACCAGGTAATCTGAATCTACCAACATGGCTCAGACTAGAAGTTAGTGTCTTCAAGCACTGATGCCACGTTTTGGTTTGGCCGCCCCTAACTTTCTTCCAACCATCTCCAATACCGGATAGCATTGCACGTCGTGGTAATCGGTGTTCAGGCATACGTAACACGTGGCCCAACTATCTCAGTCGATGAAGATTCATAACCTCAACAACTGATTTACCATCATTCCCTAATACCCTGCGTCTAACCTCACTATTACTTACCCGGTGATCCCAACAGACGCCAGCAATATTTCTAAGGCATCTGTGGTCAAATACTAGTAGCTTACGAGTACCTTCTACTCTTAATGGCCATGTTTCGCTGCCGTAAAGTAAAACAGAACGGACCGCCGCGCAGTATACTCGTCCTTTTATTGATAGACGGATATCTCGCTTTGAACATAGATGACGTAATTTGGCAAAAGCCTAACGACCTTTTCGAAACCGTGCTGAGATTTCGTCAGACACCAATCCATAAGGGTTGATCAGACTTCCAAGATAAGTGAAGTTGTCAACGCGTTCGACTACTTCACTCCCTATCCTTAGTTCAGGTGTTGACGCAGACCAGTCGTGAAGCAACAACTTGCATTTAGAGGGAGAGAAGCGCATTCCAAACATTCTGGCATTGTTGCTTAGTGCTACCAGAAGACTCTGCATCTTATCAGCGTCTTCACCAAACAGGACTATATCATCTGCGTATTCTAAGTCGATAAGTGGACCTCCTGGATGGAGATCAATACCCGAGAACTCAGTCGACGAGAAAGTTATTTCCATCAGTAGATCTATGATGAAGTTAAACAAAAATGGGGAAGGTGGACAGCCTTGACGGACACCACTTGAGGTTGCAAAAGTAGATGACAGTTCGCCATAAGCTCTGACTCGACTAGTAGTGTTCGAGTAAAGAGCCTTCACAAGGTTTATGTACTTCTGTGGTACGCCTTTCAATGACAGACACTGCCACAGAATCTCGCGGTCTACCGAGTGAAATGCTGCTTTTAAGTCGAGAAAGACCACCATTGTCGGACGCCGATAAGTATGCCTATGTTCTAGAACCTGACGAATGGTGAATATGTGGTCGATGCAGCCACAACCAGGTCTGAAGCCAGCTTGAGTCTCTCGTGTTTGCAGTTCACGAGTCTTAGTTAGGCGTCTGATATTTATCGAAGCTAGTATTTTAGATATTATATTAGTTAAACTAATCCCTCTGTGGTTGTCACAGGATGATTTTGACCCTTTCTTATATATTGGGATGATAAGTGATTGTGATCAGTTAGATGGGATAATGTCTAACTCCCAGATCTTAGCTAAAATATTAGTCAACCTAGTCGCTAAAATTGGACCGCCATCCTTAAAGACCTCTGGAGCTAGTCCATCTGGACCAGCTGCCCTTCCTCGTTTCAGATTAACTATAGCCTTTTGAACTTCTGCTAGAGTTGGGGGACCTACTTCAATGTTCCATTCACACTGTCTGGGAATGGAGGGTAGTTGTAGAGTAGCTGTAGGCCAGTTGAACTGTTCTCTGAAATGTTCCGCTCATCGTTCTAAACGTCTGGACTGGGAGCAGATGAGTGTATCGTCTTTTTCCGATATAATCTCACTTACACTTGACTTATTAATTCCAGTTTCTTTTATTAGTCTGTAAAGCTGTCTTGTGTTCCCTATAGTCGCCGCCTTTCCCATCTCTTTTGCTTTCGTTGCCCACCACCGCTCACGGTCGTTTCTTAGACTTTTTCTTAACCTAGATCTGATTTGTTGTCGCTCTTCATCATGTTCAGAACCTGATGGGACGAGTTTGCTAGAATCCATCAGTGTGATAGACTTTGAAGAAATCCATTGGTTCTTTGTAACCCTGTGGTTTAAATCACTGATAGATGTCACTGCTGTTTCCACAGCTGAAATTGACAAAGAGTTCATTTTATCATCAAAAGTTAAAAGCTTAGTAAATTGCATTTATTTTCATACATTTATTTACGAATTCACTAAAGATAATTCAATTCTGTGAATTTACTATTATATAATCCGTTTTTAGTAGTTTAAATGTGACTAGAAAAGTAAAATTATAACGAATTTCATTGAAAATTTTGATTAATGAATCAGGAATGAGTGATAAGGTGAAGCTATTCTAAAAGTTGAGTTGTCGCAACTCGTGTTCTTGTCGGCTACAAACCTACGACCCGACTTGCAGGACTCAAAGCCAGGACCGTCGGTCTCATACGCGATTCCTTAACTACTAGACCACTGAGCGGACGCTCGATTCAATGTCTTACTTCATTTAATACACCGCAGCTGATTTTATATAGTATCAGTAGGTTGTCGGTTGTTCACGATCGATTTAGAATGTTTTTGTGCATAGTTGGTAAGGTGTCATTTGATTTCTCATGTTTATCTCTATCTAACTAACAGTTAAACGGTAATATCCTGTCTAAAAAAAAGGTTGGTTGGGGTATCATTAGGTTGGATGGAAATTAAGGACATTCAAACCAAGAGGTGACGTCTGTCCATGAACTTATTAACTATTAGGCTGAGCTGTGAGGGAAGGTATAAACTACTTAGTTTGAGTTTATATGGTGACAAGTCTCAGAATCAGGCTAAATGACTCAGATGCATTAACGCATATGGAGACATTCGAACGCTTCACTTCTATCCGAAGTTTGTGCTGATGATGTCGTTCAGAAGAACGATGAAAGCTCCACGACCAAACCATCCAGCTCAGAGAACAAAACTCCATCAAAAACTCTTCACCTTCCATGAGATTTTAATTTTTGAAATTATTTTATGTTTTTTTTATTCCACGTATTCATATTTCTCCTCACATCATGCTGTTTATACTTTATATTTTATTCTGCCACTGATTTTGTTGCTAAGTCTACTGCTTTAGACTCTAACTGTGCTACGATGTGACAACTTGAGACGATGCACACAAGCGTAGGTTCTATTTTACGTTTTGCTGACTGACTGCTAGCTGCATACCAAGCATGCTAAAACTTAAGGCATAACATTCAATCTATGTAGTCGACCAAGGGTGCAAATACAGTAACAGAGATTGATCAATGGCATCAACATTGTGAAATTACAAATCAGTGCCGATGTAAATAAACGGGTTAAGAAACATTACCGTTTTGATGCATGCTACTGTAATCATATTAAGTAGTTGCATTGTCAAACAAAAATACTTATGACATTCAGTAACTTACTTGAACCGAAAGTCGTGCATCACCCATACGTGGTCCATGATCAGAGAATAATACTACTAATGTATTCGCAAACGGATAGCTTGAGCTACTCGATGCCTTCATATTTCCACCATTGAACCTCAAATCTTCATAGTAAATACGTTGAATTAATTTCGACAGATCTTCATCTATAAGTTTTACATATGCTGGATTCTCATGTATTAATTCACTTAAGAATGTCAAACTGAAACGCGGTCTATCTGAATAGGTTTCGAAAAATTCTGTAAGAGATTCTAAAAGAACTTGATGTGTATACCTGTTGAGAAATGAAATAGGAAGAAAAATACACTTATTAGTCGAGATATAAATGATATTCCATTCATATATTTAGCCATAAATAATATACTGAAATAGGTAAACATTAGAATGTAAACATATTTTCATGTGTTACGATCTACTCATTTTTTATATGTTCTATGAAAATCTAAAAATATGTGTCGTTACTAGAATCCTACAAATCAGAGATATTCATTCGACTTCACCTTACGATTCTTTGGAAAATAACATGGCACAAAACTTACAATGCGACTTGTATATTAATAAATAATGTATCATCAGTAGTTGACTAAATGGTTCTATATTTTAACAGTAACTCAGTGAGAACTTAAAGAAAAGCATTTCTGGATTTTGTTTTATTTTGACTATCACTAAAACAAGCGGCTGTCAAAATGGATAATTATAAATCACCTTAAACATCAGTAAACAATGATTTAAACTACCACCAAGTTTAAAGAATCCATGATGATTAAATTACAACACATAGACAAAATATCACTTTTTTAAGTGTATTGATTTTTAAAAAAGAAAAAGATTAAACGATTTTGTTAATCTAACAATCTGATTCGCAACTAACCAACTCGGGAACTTCAAGCCTACCAGTGAACGCTTAAGCTTTAGATCACTGAGTCACTACCAAATGGTGAACATTGTGAACTTTAATCAATCACCGATATTGTTCAACCATCTTCCAACGCCAGTGGATTTTAGAAATATTGCGTGACATTCGGTTATCCACTAATGGAATCGGGAGGTAGTTACACGATGTCGGAAATTAATTCAAGTAAGATATATGAACTATTGGGTGTTGTCTTATTAGTCCATCTCGAAACCTGAAGGTTTTGGGTTTGATCCCCGACAGGGTCATGAGTGAGTACTTTTGATGAGTTCCATACTAACGAAAAATGCCACTCAATGTTTCTTGGTTCTAAATAGTTATCTTTCTAAGGTCATTTTGTGATGTAACAACAGATTTTGACAAACTTTACGAACCCCCTATACTAAAAGACACTATACCGAGTGTAAATAGTCTAAAAATATATGAAAAACCAAATGAGATAGTAGTACCCCTATTAAGATGGTTGTAAGTATCCTTTATGGAAGATTATTGAATTAATCTACATTTAAATAGTACAAAGGAACTTGGGATAATTTTAATTTGGTTATTTATCATCTGAAGAAGTGACTTACACTGAGTCACGAAACGTCATGAAATCTAATTTTTCTACTCATTGCTATATTACAAATATATCTATTTATTATCTTATAACTGTACGAAAGTAATCGTACAAGGTTTTATTCAAAACGTATATAGCTTAAGCGACTTTCCTTCGCTTAAAAAGAATAGATACCTTCAATAACACAATCACTGGATATCTCCTGGACTCAAGACATCAGGTAACTACCATGAAAACTTTCAAATAATCAGCAAACAATTAAACTCAAATATTCTAAAATTTATTGAAGCCATATCTTTTAAGTATCTGAAGGCTGGTTTAGATTTAAAAAGAAAGTAATTGATCAGATGGTGGTTGGAGGTAGTCAACAGGAAACCCTGGACCCGAGTTTCATGCTACTTGGCACTCGTCGGCAAGTTCGACTCCGTCAGGGAGCACCAGTTCCCTCAAGATTACAGGTACACCTTGCTGACGAGTGCTAAGTAGCACGAAACCCGAGTCCAGGGTTTCCTGTTGACTACCTCCAACCACCATCTAAATCTTAATATATAGTGCACGCAGTTTCGAGTCACCTAGACTAGTGGCCACATTGCAACTTGGTCGATAGAATTAGATCTGCACTAAGAAGGATTTGACATACATGACATTGATCACCACCCAGTGATCAATTAATTGTGAAAGCAATTAATCTTTACTCTCATTGGTAGCATAACCCTCGCTTCATTACATCATATTTCTCTACTTTTCTGTCATTCGATTATTTTGGTTTATCACTTCGTTTATTTATCATTAGCTTTTGTTCACTAGGTAACCACCTATTCCTAGCTCTTTCACATCAAGCTACTACTAAAGATCTCGAGTTTCATATCATATATAGTACATATTTGACTTTATTTGGATCCTCGCAACACCATTTTAATACAAGTACACATTAAATTTTAATCAAACTCATTTCTATCAGTATTTTCGCCTCTTTTGTTTTTCTTCTTGACTGAAACATTAAAGATGATAAACAGTGGAGATGGAACGAATGTGTTATTTAGGTGAAATCGATATTTTTACTATTTTTATACATTGAATATTCATTCAAAAAACAATTCATTATGCATAACTAGTTAACAACAGATAATAATTTAGTAAATAACCAAACCATTGATAACTATATACATTTTTGGACTGAATCAGATTGAAATGCTTCACTGTAGTGTGTTTATTCAAAATCTTAACTTTATAAAGCTTAAAGATAATAAGAGGAAAAGAACAAGCAAGTAACATTTTTATAAAAAGGTTCATAACAAGACAAAATGAATACTTTTGTTTCATTTATTTTTAAATATCTCTCAGTAACTTTAATTATTGGAGTTTATCGCAATGATGACTGATTCCTAAGCTTATAGTTCTGGCTTCTGAGATTGACTCACATTGAATATACTAGTTTGTGTCATATTTTTCTTGATTCTTATAAAGGATAAAGTTCAGGAGTTCTAAGCGAGGACAAGACAGGTATTCTGATAGGCAAGGTGAATCCAGACATAGCATGTCTCCATGTGCACATGCAAGTTTAAGGTTAAATGGTAGGTGGTAAATGTCAAACAAGGTTGCAACCATTCATATATATATATAACCTAGGTTCATAATAAATAAATAATATAGTTGTAATAGCCCAATGAATAGAAAAATTAGATTTTCTGACGTTTCGTGACTCAGTATAGGTCACTTCTTCAAAGAATAAATAACCAAATCAAAATTAATCCACATTTAAATACTACAATGGAACAACGCTAGAATATTACGTGATCAATCAATAAACGGGTCTGAACAAACCAATGTCATGTTATTTCGTTCATGTATATAAATTTGTGTGTGTGTATGTGTGCACTGTTAAGAATGAAAAATTGTGTGACATTTATGGTGAGAAAGGATAGAGTTTAATTTGTAAGATAATAGTGTGAACATTGTGAATTATATCAGACTGGGTGGCTAGGATAGATAGTCCAAGTAGGATGTATGGTAAGGCCTTCTTTTCTACTGAGTAAAATAGGATTAAACATTATACGGAATGCTTCAGCTACTCTTCTTTCTTTGTAATTAGAAAAAAACCTTTTTGTATTATTTTGATGCCTTTGATATCGATCTTGCGATTGTTGAAAGTGTCGTGAACTGCTATTGCCGATTGAATTTGAAGTCTATCCAGTTCTATGGGATTATTAGGAGTTTTCTTTGTGTACCTAATATGCTCTTTGGCTCGAGTCAAGATTTCGCGAGATGACTCTGTAATATGAAAGGCATCACAATTGACACAACCTAATTTATAGATGCAGTTTTCTGTTAACATGAAGTGGATTTTTTCTTGTGAGTGAACTAAAGTATTTCAAAGTGTGTTTGTCATTTTGTAATATACTTTAATTCTGTGTTGTTTTAAGATTCTTTGGAGTTCTTATGTTGTGACATGGTAACACTGCAGTACCAACCCATGCTATTTCATTTAAATAAAGGTCACACAATTTTTCATTCTTAACAGTGCACACATACACACACACAAATTTATATACATGAACGAAATAACATGACATTGGTTTGTTCAGACCCGTTTATTGATTGATCACGTAATATTCTAGCGTTGTTCCATTGTAGTATTTAAATGTGGATTAATTTTGATTTGGTTATTTATTCTTTGAAGAAGTGACCTATACTGAGTCACGAAATGTCAGAAAATCTAATTTTTCTATTCATTGGGATATTACAAATATATCAATTAATTTATTTATAACAATATACCCAATGCTTAATTTATTCGAAATTATCAAGTCAAGCCTTGATAATGATATCTACTAAGTTCATAATAGTTATTGATCATACTTCTATAAAAACCATAAACTATGTCATTCTCTAGAATCCTAGTTAATAAAATTTTCAGTCTGTTACAAATTTCAACTTACACAAAAGATTGAATTCGTTGTTTAGTATTTTACAAACAATTAATTTCTAGACATACATATGAAATATAATTTAAAGAGACAAAATCAAAGATAATTTCAATCTTTGATAGTATTCATTTTCAAATAGTTGAAACCATGAGTAAATTGAAGCCAGACGATCATGGAAATCCTAGAAGCAGGACCTATCAGTCTCGCGCGTGATAGTTCCTGAGTTCAAATCTCGCGGGGGGCGGGTTTGTGGATGCGCACTGCTAGGGAGTGCCGTTCTGGGACGAAATGGCCATCCTGTACTTTCAGATTTTCCACTGTGGTCTAGCTTCAACTGACTCATGATTTCAACTATTGAAATTACTAAAATCTCCACAAGATCCCTTCTGATAGTATTCGTTTTTGTTTTTGTTGTTGTTTGTTTATTTATTTACCTTGACATTGTACATCCAAGTATTTTCCCAGAATAATTTTCTTCTTGATGTGCTGCTATTAAACATGGACGTCCATAACTAGTTGTTGGACTATTAACTGAACCGAAACCACATAATCTATGCTGAAATGTACCCCATTTAGGTGTATCTTCAATATAATGTGTTACATAATTTCCATAATCTGTATATTCTTTCCATATCCATGGATAATTATCTAATATTGTATAATTATTAAATTTATTTAATAACAAATTATTTTTATTTATATTCATATGAGATTTTCTTGATTCTGGTAATTCTGATTCTAATTGTCCAGTTAAAAGTCCTAATAAATTTACTGTCGTACCATCACCAATGACATTATATAAATTCATTATAATTGAACTTTCATTAATTGATTGAAGAAATTTCATTGTTTTAGTTAAATATCTATATGCTGATAAACGTGATATAGAATCTATACCTAAAAGTAATATATTAAACATTAATTTATTTTGTTTTATTTTAGTCAATGTCCTATTTGATTTGATTTGTTTTATATTGTTTTGATATGAACCACATATAAATAAACGTTCAATTTGATTTAATTTTGTATTATTCCAATTTAAATAAGATTGTAAAAGTAATATATTTTGTTTTGGTTGACACATTACCATAAACATTGGCCATTCTGATTGATAACCATGATAAATTTGTTCAATAACATTTAAATAAATTGATTGATAATCATTTAATCGTTTTATTGGAAATAATGAACATGTAACTAAGCTAGAATTTAATCCAATTGTATTATTATTATTATTATTATTATGATGGATTGTTAATTTTCCCATATGAAATGATAAATAATCATGGATACTAATTATTTTATTAGATAAATTATAGAATTTAAATAATGATGATTGTTTACATTTAGGAAATATTATATTATTATTATTATTATTTATATGATTTGGCCATAAATCCATTTGTGGAATTGAACATTTTTTATTTATATCATTATTGATTTGTTTAAATTCATTAAATTTAGTTAAATTCAATTTTGGCAAAGAATTAAATTCTTTTAATGACCAAATATTTATTAATAAAGTATATATTCCAATAAATAATAAAAATAATAAAATTTTCGTTTTTTTAAAATAATGAAATTTTTTAAATAGATTAAATAGATTTTTATTCATTATTCATAGAAGATAAACATGAAGATAAATAAAGGAAATAATAACTATTATTATAAGTCTTATCGGGAAGAAAACTATATATAGTATTTTTTTAAAAAGAATACTGTAATCGGATTGGTTATTTATAAAAAGATCAATAATTCAATTCATATTTTCTTCTGTCTGTGATTGGTTATTGAATGACCTTGAGGGATGATATATTTGACGAGAATAAGATTCTAATAAATAATACTAATAATAATTCAAATAAAGATAAATTGATTAATGAATGACGTTCATTTAAACTTACTTATCAGGTAAACAAAAACTAGACTTATATTTTCCTTAAGTATTATATATTGAAGGCAGTTGACTGAAGCATTGCAAGTAAGGACCGGATTCAGACAAGGCTGTCTACTCTCTCCCTTCCTCTTTCTTCTGGTGGTTGACTGGATTATAAAAACATCGGCATCTGAGGGAAAACACGGCATACAATGGACAGCTCAGAATCAATTAGATGATTTAGACTTTGTAGATGACCTAGCCCTTCTATCGCATACACATGAATAAATGCAGATAAAGACAACCAGTGTAGCAGCAGTCTCTGCATCAGTAGGCATCAACATACACAAGGGGAAAACCGAGGTCCTCAAATAGAACACGGAGAACAGTAGTCCAGTCACTCTCGATGGAGAAACTTTGGAATATGCAGAATCCTTCACATACCTGGGAAGTATCATCGATGAACAAGGAGGAACAGACGTAAAGAAGAGGATTGGCAAAGCAAGGGTTGCATTCCTACAATTGAAGAACATATGGAACTCAAAACAACTTTCAACCAATATCAAAGTGAGAATCTTCAATACGAACGTCAAGGCAGTTAGTTCTACTGTACGGAGCTGAAACTTGGAGAACTACAACAACCATCATCAAGAAGGTGCAATTAATTATAAATGGTTTTCTACGCAAGATACTCAACATCTATTGACCGGATACCATCAGTAACAGCCTTTTGTGGGAGAGAACAAACCAGCTTCCAGCTGAAGAGGAAATTAGGAAAAGACGATGGAGTTGGTGCATAGGATATGCATTACGCAAATCATCAACCTGTATCACGGGGCAAGCCCTAATTTGGAATCGTGAAGAGAATCAGAAAAGAGGAAGGCCAAAGAACACATTGTGTTGGGAAACAGAATCAGATATGAAAAGGATGAATAACAACTGGAAAGAACTAGAAAGGATTGCGCGGGATAGACTTGGATGGAGAGTGGTTGTGGGCGGCCTATGCTCCTCCACAAGGAGTAACAGGCGTAAGTAAGTAAGTATTATATTTTTGTATTTGATGTATTCATAAATTGAATAAAAAAGAATTATATTCATGTGGACTTTACTTCAAATTTTGCAAGCGAATTTTAGATTCATGAATTCAATTAAAAATCGAAAACATGAAGTACTTTGGAAATACTTTATCCAGAGGTATAAAACTATACATTCTATATAAATTCTTTAATACCTTTGCATTTGAATCTTCAGTATAAGTCTTAGCTGCTTAACTGGAATACGTGTATCTTCTAAAGTTAGTTATCCTGTAGTGTATTAATTATGTATTTAAGTAAACATAGAATTTACACACAACTCTTATTACTCAAGTGTTTTATGAAGTTTTCTAATTTTTGGACGGGTTGAATATGTGTGTCAACTGCTTAGTGACCCTACCAAACAAAACAATTTATTGTAGTCAGTTAGTCTGTCAAATACAACGCAGCATCAGGCACATATATGAATCGGTCCAAGTTGCCATACCTTATTAGCACGACAAGATGAACACCAAATTAATAGAAGTGGTCACTTCAATGGTGGTAATATATAAAAGGAAAGACTGTATAAGGATACAGCACAGGAAGAAAGAATTAGAGAGAACGGTATAAAGTAATTTTAATCTCACGGCTTAAGGGAAGACAAAGAGTGTATACACCGATGCCATTGTGACCGATTCTGAGCCATGTCACACAGAGTCTCTAACCATTGGTTATGATAGTCACACGGACCTCAACCAAGTAGTCTGCATCTATCAACATGGCTAAGTGACTTGAATGACTAATGCAACGTTTTGGATTGAGCGCCTTAACTTTCTTCCGTCCGGCTCCAACACTAGTCAGCATTGTGCGTCGTGGTAATCGGTGGTTGGGCATGCATGACACATGGCCCAACTATCTCAGTCGATGAAGATTCATAACCTCAACAACTGATTTACCATCATTCCCTAATACCCTGCGTCTAACCTCACTATTACTTACCCGGTGATCCCAACAGACGCCAGCAATATTTCTAAGGCATCTGTGGTCAAATACTAGTAGCTTACGAGTACCTTCTACTCTTAATGGCCATGTTTCGCTGCCGTAAAGTAAAACAGAACGGACCGCCGCGCAGTATACTCGTCCTTTTATTGATAGACGGATATCTCGCTTTGAACATAGATGACGTAATTTGGCAAAAGCCTAACGACCTTTTCGAAACCGTGCTGAGATTTCGTCAGACACCAATCCATAAGGGCTGATCAGACTTCCAAGATAAGTGAAGTTGTCAACGCGTTCGACTACTTCACTCCCTATCCTTAGTTCAGGTGTTGACGCAGACCAGTCGTGAAGCAACAACTTGCATTTGGAGGGAGAGAAGCGCATTCCAAACATTCTGGCATTGTTGCTTAGTGCTACCAGAAAATTCTGCATTTTATCAGCGTCCCCGCTAAATAGGACTATGTCATCTGCGTATTCTAAGTCGATAAGTGGACCTCCTAGTAGAAGATCAATGCCTGAAAATTCAGAAGACGAGAACGTTATTTCCATCGGTATGTCTATGAAGAAACTGAACGAAAATGGAGATAGTAGACAGTCTTGAAGGACATCACTTGAGATTGCGGATTCAACTGACTTTGACTCGACCAGCAGGGTTCGACTAATAAGCCCTCACAAGGTTTATGTAATTATGAGATACACCTTTCATTGACAGACACTGCCACGGAGTCAAACGCTGCTTCTAAGTCAAGAAGAACTATCAGTGTCGGACGCCGATAAGAATGTCGGTGTTCTAAAACCCGATAAATGGTGAATATGTGGTTGATGCAGCCAAAACCAGGTCTAAAGCCAGCCCGATTTTCCCGTGTTTTCAGTTCATGATTCTTTGTTAGGCGCCCGATAATTATTGAGGCTAATATTTTGGAAGTTATATTAATTAAACTAATCCGCCTATGATTATCATAAGATGATTTTGATCCTTTCTTATGTAATGGGACGATCAGTAATTGAAATCACTCGGATGAGATTACATCCAACTCCCAGATTTTAGCTAAAATATTAGTCAACCTAATCACTAAAACGGTACCACCATCTTCAAAGACCTCTAGAGCCAATCCATCTAGACCAGTTACCCTTCCTCTTTTCGGATTAGCTATAGCTTTTTGAAATTCGACTAGAGTCGGAGGGCCTACTTCAATGTTCCATTCAGGGTATTTGTAAATGGTGGGTACTTCTAGAGTAGCTGAGGGCTGGCTGAACTGCTCTTTAAAGTGTTCCACTCATCTTTCTAAAGTCTAGACTGAAAGTAGATGAGAGTGTTGTCTTTTTCTGAAATCGTCTCACTTGAGTCCTTAATTCCAGTTTCCTTTGTTATTCTGAAAATCTGTCTTGCGTTACCTACAGCTGCCGCCTTTTTCATCTCTTTTGCTTTCGTTGCCCACCATTTCTCACAATCGTCCCTTAGACTTTTGGTTAAAGCCACCTTCTAAGAGTACTTCATCTAGGCTGCAGTCAATGGGAGAGTAGACAGAAATAACGAAAATGCAACGACGTGCGCCCCTATTCATCCAAGTTCTTTCGGGGGCCATTTAGCCGGACGGCACATAGGTGATTGTTAACAGAAATTCATTCTAATAGTGCTTTTTCTACTCTCATACTTGGTGCTATGTCTACACCCACCAGTCCACGAGAACTAGCCATCAGGTCGCCAGTTAAACGGAGAGCGTAGCTCGTCGGCTCCCCGTTTTGACTAGGTGAGGTCAAGTGAGTGATCACACTAGAATCCTGTGTACGTGGTTTGGAGCCTCCATATACATCAACCGTACGAGGTTCTAGGGTTTTAGCCAAGGAGGCCTGTTAGCCGATTTGACATAGGGTGCGTACGTTGAACGCTCAGACGTGTAGTTTGAAGCGAGATTTCAGTAGACCTGGGGTAGTGATTCGTGCACTAGAATCGTTGGCCATGATGATACTTGATGAGGAAGCCAAAAGAGGAAGTTTAAAGTTAAAAGTCATGGTATGAGGAATAATAAGAATTGAAGAGAGAGATTAACTATGAATACAGTGATCTTGAGTGTTGTTAGAGGTATGAAGGAAGTTATCAATTCCTGGTTGCCCACACCGTGGAAGGGTTTTTCTGGAAGCAGCTGGAAAGGAAATTGTGTCAGAGTTGGTCTTAGTGACCTGAGAGCGTGACGACAGTGCCCAAAAGACAACTGCCAGTCACACATGACCTTTTTATGGGTAATTTTTGTGTTGAGACCTTATCGCCAGAGACTGATGTCCACGGGACGAGGTGAGGTGTGCATTTTTAGGGTCAACTTTTTCTGATTCCACCCTTCCTTGTGCAAAGGCAGCATCACTGATGAACTGGTTGTTTGGGGCAAACTCCTTACTGCCGTCACAGATCTGTACAGCCAGAAGTATGACTTCGTCCTCGAACCTTGGGTTTGCTGCTTTTAGTCTTACCACTCTTCAACTGATTTGCCTGGCATTATAGGACCTTGAGAAATGATTACTCCAGCCAATATAGCTCGACTGGTTCATTATGATGGGAAAACCCGACCGCCACATCAAGATAGCAGCAGTAATCGGAATTTATTTTATTAAAGACTTTCTAATGAAAATGGTGCTATAAACATAACTAAATGTTGTTATACTGGGTGAACTCGATGATAAAACTTATTTTCATTTAGATAAATACAAAATAAGAGAGTAGTGAAACAAAAAATTAAATAAAACTGTCACTGATACTCATATGGTCATATTTGAACATTCAACTATTGATGGGTGGTGGCTGGCAGTGGAATCCAATACTCTCGTTTCGTTCTATTTGAAACTCGTCAGTCGGATGTACCTCTACTCCAGAGTTGATGTTCATTCCAAAACTCGAATTCAGTACCGTTAGCTTCAAACCCCATCACGTTATCCATTTAGCTATACTATTGTAGACTTTGAATGTTTAGCTCATCTGTAGCAATTCTTTATGCATTCAAATAGACAGAATATCAATCCACTAATCATCGAAGAAGGAAACATTATAATAATGTTAATTTTATGAGCAGAATTAAATTTGGTTCCATGTAGAATGAATCAAATATACTAGCTTCTTATAGTAAACATGTATTTGGTATAATAGCTATTCTCAAACCTATAGTTTATAGGCAATAATTTTACTAAATGCATTAAAAACGGTCTTGGGAAAAATCATTTCATGTTGCAACTATTAATTTGACATTAACAAATAAGTTTTCGTTACTACGATCATTGTGATTTTCTTCACTTACTCACACCTTTTTACACTTATGGACCCTGTAAAGTTGTTTTGTCTTTTCAAGTACGGCACAAGAACATTGAGTTCTCTATCCATTGTCCTTAAGTAATACCATGATAGAGTGTAATAATAAAAATATAGCTATTTGGATATTTTCATAGAGAACGAGCCTCATATAGCGCATGAAGTTTCTACTGAAGTCAAACCAAATCTCGTGAAAATATTCGTTTTACATTGCCTCATAACGTTCATTGCTCAGAGCCTTTTAATAATTTTTATTTGATCTATTCCAAATCTTCCTCATAACTAATAAATGTGTTGTGGTGCAATACGACTTAACGACAATAGCCTATTTATTATTGCAGCTATGTCTATCACTTGTAAGTTCGTACACATAATAAACTCTACCGCATCTTTTGATGTAGTTGTTTAGTCAGTCGACCTTTCGAAAAACCACTATTAAATATTTCCCTTCCAAATAATTGAGAGTAACTATGAATCAAATTCCGTATCTGTAGGAAAATCTGCAAGTTGACAGTGAATGAATTCTAGAACCTTAAACTCCTCAAATCTACTGTTACTTCAATTTATATATTAGAATAAGTTTTTTGTAGATAAACATATACATACTGTAATAGTTTTTAATTGACATTAAAACAATTCATATTTATAACGTGACTACTCATTAGTAACTAAACGTTTTCATTAAAATATATAGAAAGTTGATTAAACTTATACGGGATCATATAACTCGAAGTTTCTCTTCGAAATCATTCATTAGGTCAGTAATTAACACTTTCACACTACTGGTATTCACTGAGTGAAATCATAGCGTAAAGAAAATATATGTGCTTTGTCCGTTAAACGTTTAGTGTGAATGGCTAGCAATTAAAATAAACAGATTTACGTTAATAATAATTGTATATTAATTATTATATTTTAATTCAAAACCAAAGAATATTCGAGTAAAATATGAACTCAAATATCCTTTGTTTTTGAATATACTATGGGGGGTTTTAAACTATACTTTAATTGTTTAAAAATCTCCATCATATTAAAATACTAATATATGAACGAAAAATAATCTTTTCAATAGATTCACTTCAGGAGCTACTGTGATGTATGCCACTTATGTCGGCAGAAGTCCAAAAAGATCGGATTAAGGAGAATAGAAACGGAAACAGAAAGGAATTGAGAATAGGAAGAATCATACACAATATGAAGGACAAATGATTGAAATTTACAAATGAAGTATTCAATGTATGATTCACATAGTTTAGCAAGACATTCTGTGATTTCGTATTAAAATATATGAGTTTTCCCCACTTGTATTCTCTTTCATTACACTATAATTATATATTCAAACTATAAATCTAAAAAGCGGCCAGGTTTACGACAAAGTACATTTTCATTTTTAATGTTGAAATGACCAGTATGAGACGTTAATTTGAATAAGCTTATACGTCAAATGAAATTATGAGATTAATGATCAGAATAAATATGTGTCAGATAGGGCGAGCGAAATAGTTGTGCTGTGGTTTATGCTACTTATATAGTATGTAACACCAATCAGAAGTAAAATACCCGGCAGCAGAAGATTGAGTAGATTCATTTGAAGAAAATAGAAAGGGAAACAGAGAGTTATTTTAACGAGAACAGGAATTGAGCACTGATGAGAGTTATAAGCGACACTTGGAGGAAGATATGCAAATGAAGTATTTAATGTGTGGTTTCCATTTTTTTGAAAGACATTTTGTAATTTTTGTATTCGACAACGTATAGGTTTCTCCCACCACGTCTTCGTTCACTACAATGCAATTAAAAATCAGATCAAATGTTTGGTGCAAGACCGTACAATGTATAAAGCTATATGAAATCGGCAAGAAGCAATCTAGTTAATACTCACTGTATTTTACTATAATTGTAGAACCTGAAAAGAATATACTGTAAAGAATATTATTCATTTAAATATTAGTAATTCATTACTAAATCTTGCATAAAACAAGGATTTATGAAGGCAAATTATGCCAAATTAGTACTAATCTATACTTGATATCAATTAAAACTGTCACTATATATAAAAAAATTCCACAAATTTAATGTAACAGTGATTATCAGTCTTTCGTCTTCATCCCCAAATGTTCCCCTCACGTTTTGCTCCTCTAAAGTATGAATTCCACTATGGTCGCCTCTCATTTTCACAAAGAACAGAAAAGGAGAAAAGTAAATTGACCATTGTGTGTTCTTAATTGAATTTTGGAACATCTAGCATTTCAATAGCTTTTATGCTTTTTATAAAAGCCCAGGAATACGTTATACAGCTAACATTTATAGTTAGTTGAAGCAAACTTAAAATTAGAAAAGTTATTGGAATACCTCCACATATAGAAAATAAATTACTCCAAGGTTCGTGAAGACCACAGAATACACGTTGCATAAGAAAACATATTTGAATGCAATCAGAGCCTTTAATCTAAATGTATCTACAGATGATAATATTTGACAAAATGAACAATCTATTTTCTCAAAACATCTCACCAACACTTACCATAGCACACCGTATTGGAATGAACGAATACACAGATTAGGACGACAGACCATGTATCAACACACACAGAGTTATTTGTTAAAATGTAAAAATCATATCTTCAACCCTTCATTTGCAAAATGTCCATTAATTGTCTTAGACTTTATTGCTCCTTCATTTCCATATCAATTAATCTCTGGTCCCATTCTCTTCTATTCGACCTTCTAAACCTTGTGCTCTCAAGCATTCCATTTCTGGTTGGTACTATATACTACTTACGTAGGCATAAGTAGCACATACCACAGTATAACATCTATATATGCAATCTTTATATGTATATGCCTGGTCCTACGTTGTAGCTGACTGTTGTAAATGCATGACATGATATGTTTTGTCTCATTAAGTTATATATATATATATATATATATATATATATATATAATATACCCTTGTTGGTCAGGGTAATTTTACATTTTTTTTCAGGAGAACCAGACACCATTCAGGCGTTCACGTGACAACCTAAACGGTATAGCTCAAGCCCGTTTAACAGAAGAGCCAGACACTACACAGGCTTAAAATTTGTAGCCCAAATATTGCGGCTCAATCCCTTTTCCATCAGAACCAGACACCATCCAGGTTTAAACTTTATAACCCGATCAGTACAGCTTAATCTCACTTTCAGGAGAGTCAGACACTATCTAGGATTTATGTGATTAATCATATTAGATTTTAAAAATTTCTAATTTCATCAAATTAATCATAAACATTGAACGTAAACAAGCAGTAATTATTATGATAAAATAAACAAAATAATTTTTTATTCATAATAAGAATGAATTTGATCTACGAAAATAGTTTAAATTAGTATAATAAACAATAGTATACAATCCAATTATTCAACTAATTCATTGAAAAGAATCTTTCATTTCAATATAAAGTCTAATTTTCCTGATTTCACTGAATCAATATATTTGCTTTCTGATTGTAATGAGATAAATTGTATTCATTGTCGCTTTGTCTATATTTTCTTCAATAAGTCTTAGAGATATTCTTTTATTCAAAAGTAAATTAATCTTATTCATTACTTACTTACTTACGCCTGTTACTCCTAATGGAGCATAGGCCGCAGACCACCATTCTCCAACCCACTCTGTCCTCGGCCTTCTTTTCTAGTTCCATCCAATTCTTGTTCATTCTTCTCATGTCTATTTCCATTTCTCGGCGTTATGTGTTCTTTGATCTTCCTCTCCTCCTTTGTTTAGCCTTGAGGATTTCATGTGAGGGCTTGTCTTGTGACGCATTGGGTGCTTCCCTTAGTGTGTGTCCTATCCACTTCCAGCGCTTTTTCCTAAGTTCTTCCTCCTCTGGGATCTGGTTTGTACTTTCCTTCAGTTGGTTGTTGCTAATAGTGTCCGGCCAACGGATCTGAAGTATTTTACGTAAACTACTGTTAATAAACACCTGTATCTTCTGGATGATGGCTTTCATAGTTCTCCAGGTTTCCGCCCCATACAGTAGAACTGTCTTCACATTTGTATTGAAAATCTTGACCTTGGTGTTGATTGACAGTTGTTTTGAGTTCCAGACGTTCTTCAATTGTAAATATGCTGCTCTTGCTTTGCCGATCTGCATCAGATCCACCATGTTCATCAATGATGCTGCCCAAATACGTAAAGGTTTTTACATCTTCCAAATCTTCTCCGTCAATTGTGACTGGATTGGTGCACGCTGTGTTGTATCGGAGAATCCTGCTTTTCTGTTTGTGTATATTGAGACCTACTGCTGCTGAGGCTGCTGCCACAAATGTTATTCATATGTAGTATGTTTTCCAGAACCTATTGAATTGGGGAACTAAGTTTCTGTACGAAATAATTTTTTGTGCTTACAATTCCTATGTAGTTTTTGATAATACAGTGGCTGGTCTTGTAGTGTGTGTTAGTGATCTCAACAAATAGCAGAAGTATGTGTCGTCAATTGAAAGTGAAATGCATGGAGGTAGAAGGTTAAGAAGGTCAAAGAAAAAAGAACGAGAACAAAGAATGATTGATGTGGAAACGAAAGAACAATGAAGTTTGAGACGATTGATTGACATATTACAAATGAAGTATTTACTGTATGGTTATCAGATTATAACAAGATGTTGTGTAATGTTGTATTTAAATACATAAGATTGTTCCCACTTATGGTCTTGTTTACTATAGTACTATTTCAAGCCTACATAGGTTATTCTGGCTTCTAAACTAACCAGTCTATTCATTCTTCTCAAGCTACATTTTTACCTTGTCACTTATTCGCTTATTAATCCCGACTGTTTTTATGTGATAGTATGTGTGTTAATTACTTACATTATTCATTATGTGCCTGTAATTTATTTTCGTCTGAATATAAATACTGAATCACGCTTGGTTAAAACTAGTTGGCTCACTCGCCTTCTCCACAACATGTCTTCTTTGTTTCATTTGCTTCGTTCCCCCGATTGTTTGTTCGGTCAACGATTGCATGAAATATACGTATTCGGAATTCATTCTCGCATTAGACTTACTTAACGTCATTACTCACTAAAGTGACTTAAGTCAATGATTATATACGAGGGTTGACGGTATGTACTTCGATGGAAATCGTTCATACGACCAAACTAGAGTCAGATGCATGGGCCACTAAAAATGATGAGTACGTCGATAACACCATCGTCCGATCTAATTGATGTCGAAATGAAGGGCCACACCAAGCTTGAATATTTAGTTTTGGAGCATCTTCGTCGTTGTTGACGACATCACTAGCGTCTGCTTTATATAAAGATCTATATGAAGTTGTGATAATATTATGAAGAACCATAACGTTAATTCCGTAACTAAATCACCTGGATCAGAGAAGATAACACCATCAAAAGCATCCATCTTAGTTGCAAATCTGTTCTATTATTTCAAAAAGTTGTTGTATATATACTTGTATATAAACTGCTAACGAAAAGGGCGGTTTCAGAAACTTATTTCAGGCTCGTAGGGACCTGTAATGGCAACAGGTGTATGGAGATTTTGAATATTGCATTACTGAAGAGTTTAGAACCCCTCATCTACTTGAAGATCCATATATTTTGAGAATAAATCGGAACTTAAGTAAGTAACATGTCTCTATCTTTTCAATCGAAACAAAAACAGTAATTTCATCAACACTAAGTGGCTTTCAAATCATTCATTTTGATGAATTCCTAGAGAGCCGAGACCGAAACACCAGACAGTGTGTATAAATTTTAATCATAAGAAATGCTTTTATTTGGAAAGGATATATCTAAACACTTTATTATTATTACATAACAACTTGAGAACTAACATCCTTTCTATTTCCCAATAACTTCCCTCATAAGCTAATAATAATCATGTACTCACTATTCATTTACTTCCAGATGTAGTTTCTGGAGTTTCAATATAAAACTGTGACCATTGGAGTTCAACCACGTTGGGTGTGAGACAATTATCTACAGAAAGCAGTAAACGGGGTTTGTGCAACATCTTAAACTGAATGAATTCACACATGTACACCATTGAGCACCAACTAAGACTTCTAGTGGTTAAGTGTTTGCACGCGAGACTGGATGTCTTGGACAGAGTTGTAGTTCCTCATCTCTGAGGATTCCCATACTAAGACGAAACGACTGTCCAGTGCTTCCATATCTCCAATAGTGATCTAGTTAAGATCAGCTTGTCATTTAAATTATGAAAACCCTCCGATTTTCACAAATTTACTGTATGTTTATTATAGTTTCATTCAAAATTAAGTGCAAACTAGATTTATCAGCATTTTCATTATATTTAATACCGACAGTAACTTGTTAAACATGTTATCTAACTAAATAAACAAGATAAAACAAATTACTTTTTCTTGTTTTGAAACTTAAAATCAGATTTGTTGTTATGGTTAATCATGGTGAAAGACTTAAAACAAACACCATTAAAACTAAATAAATATTATTACAATTCTATATAAAACATTTATGTAACATGATCAAAAGTTAGAAAGAAAAAAAACAAAGTAGAATTAGAAAGAGAAAAAGAAACGAGAATGATTGAAATAAAGAAAAAAAAACGATTTAATTATAAACCAGAACATGGTAGTAAATGAAATATGATTTTCATAATGATTGGATATGAATTTGAATAAAATGTCTTTTAGTATCTAGAGTAACAAGTGCTGATATGTTGATAAAATTATGTTAGTCCTATAAGAGGCTAGTTGCTGACTAAAATGTTCACCCATAAGCTCTCAGATTACGAAGCTAAGCGACATTAGTTCAAATCCGTGAGTTAGCATAGGCTTTTTCAAGACTAAAGATTGATGAGTGCCAACTAGGATAAAACTCACGTTCAAGAATGCTTCCCTGCTATCTTAAACTGGCCAACATTTAAGCATTATTAATAGAACTTTATCGCTCAGACTAGTGAATCATATTGTAATTTGACCCCGAGCACTACTCAGTGATCAGTCAATCATGAATTACTTTATACCACTTATTGATATGCTTTATGAAATTGACTACCTTACATATTTAATTCCAAATAATGTCTAATGCTTATAGGTTTCCAATAGTGTTCCAACATTGATCTGTTCAGGATTTCAGTGAAAAAACCTTTGCTTCAGGATCAATCTGCGTCAAGGTCTTAACTGGTGATCGGTAGTGAAGATATTGAATGCGCTTGCCATTTTGCTTATCTTGGAAGTCTAATCAGCTGCACTGGATCGGAGCCTGACAAAATCTCAGATTGTACTCAGAAAATTCATGTATCGTTTGCCAAATTGCGTCATTTCTGGGACAGGCAAGATGTCTCTCTGTTAACTAAACGGGGGTATGTGCTGCGGAGTACTCTGCTATGTACTATTTTACGGCTGTGGAATATGGTCTATAGAAGTAGAATACTTGCGTAGGTTGAAGGGTTTTGGTTATATGTTTCATTGAAATATTTCTCACTTTCCATGAAGTGACTGAGTGAGCACTGATGAGTTTAGGGGTAGGGTAGTAGGCAAATGTGCAAACTGATTGACGAGGTGGTGAATGCTCATCAACAGAGGTAGTGATGACTTGTGTTACATATACTTTACTACCTCCTGCCTCGACGAGAGTTTTTTTCCTAGTTCAGAAGTAGGTTGGAAGAAGGTTAAAATCGGCCTAATCAAGATGTAGCATAATTCCATGAAGCCCTTTACTATCAGTCTAATCTATGTTGCGAATCCATAGTACCTGATTGGGGTTCATGTATTAACCGCCATTAGTGGTTGAAGATTTTGGATTATATGACCCAGAATCATTCACAAAGGCGTAGATGCATTCACTCTTTATCTTCCCCATGATATTTAATTCCAGTATATCATAACACATACCTTTCTACTCTGTCTTTTCAAGCCATATTCCCAAAGTTCAGCCTCTCTTTCCACTATATTATTTCAATCACCTTTGTTATTCTCATCTCGTCGAGCTAATCTAGTATAATAATTTTGAACTAACGTACATCTGTACCAGGCTCTATGTTGATGAGGTCTGTTTGCCTGTCTTTCTAGTTATATCACATTAGAATACAATGGATTATATACCAAACATTTATGTGGACGCCATATTTAATATAATTAATTGGCAGTCAATTTTCTTATTCATTCTTCAGTGTAGTAATCATTCTAATTTAATGAACTATGATAACAAATTTCATGGTGTTCATAATTATATTGTTTTAATTGTTTACTATATAAATATTGCCTCCACATCAAGACAATATATCTAACCTTTAATATTCTTATTACAAAGTATTTCCATTATGTTGAACATAACTTATATACAGTATTTACAACCAACCAGCGCAAAATATATAATTGAAATCTACTCAACTGCTTTATTCTAATTAACTTACTCATTCACTGAATTATTTACGTTCACAATTTCCTTCTTCTTCGTCTTCTTCCTAGAATTAGTGTTCAATTGATGGATGAATATATAGATTGTATGTAAGAACTATGAAGAAAAAAAGAAGAAAGAAGGTAAGAGCATATTTGTACTTGATAAAACTGAACAAATGAAATAGTTAAAAATTCAGAACAAGCAATATATTCTCATCATTGATAGTAGAAGGCGAAGATTGACGTGTACTAATTAATAGAAATGTTGTTACATTCTAATATAAATGGATAAGTAGTTGTGTAAGTAGATGGAAATAGTAGGTTAAATAGTTAGATAAGTGTAATCAACAAATTAAATTATAGTGAAATAAATGAATAAAATAAGTGGTTGCTTAGTTGTTGTTCTTGTTGTTGATTTTTTTCAACATTCATTTTTGGAAATGTTTTTTGAATTTCTTCATTCTATGAATAAGATTAATGAAGAAGGAAGTATGTATCGATGAATGTGTATCTAATTGTTAACGGATGTAAAGATATTTAGGTTTGAATATAGTTGTGTGTATTCAAAGGTATTTCATGATTATTTATCAATATTATTGTATTATTTATTGATTTAGAAATAATAATAATAATAAAAAGAAATTTTTTTCAATTTTCGATCCACTTAAAGTTTAATGAAATCAATGATAGAATCAAAGGGTTACAAGTCTATTAACCTATTTATGAACTAGGCTGAATATAATAGCACATACTTGTATTAACAATCCAAAAATGTCCTTAATCTATAGAGATATCGGGTAGCTCGAGTGGTAAACTGAGCCTCGAGTATAGAACCTAAGATTGATCAGATACAACAAAGTAGGTGATCGGTTCGATCTCTACGACCGCTTAAGTTGGCTAGCGGAGCTAACTCCACTATCCAACAACTTCACGAGGAGGTCTTAGGTTAGATTTTGATGCCTTTATGGACACAAGAAAGGTTTAATTCAGTTGTCAGAATGCTCACATTAAACCGACAGTATTCATACAAGTAAAAATCACCCAAAGTAATCCCACTATTTATTGGTAATCTCTTCAAAATTGAACTCAGAATATCCATAATCTTTATTGATATATTTTATAATAAAAAGCTAATCACAATTAACTGAAGATACCTTCAATATGTTTAAAAGATGAAAAAAATTCAAAATGAGTATGGCTTATTCCATTGGGAATATCATGTTTTTAATATATTTTTCTCAAACTAGGGATTACCAGCTCTATACTCCCTACTAATTTTCACTCGACATTTACTTTGAGAGTTTGAATAATAAAGCATTCTTAGGATCAAGTAATTATAAAGTCGTTCAAACTATAAGATTTGAATAATACTTGAAGCCCAGATCCGCACTTAACTTTCTTCAAGAACTGTCAGTTACTTTCATTTATATTCCAGTAGATTTTTTTTTCGAAAATCCCAAAAAGATGACTTGATTATTCTCAGTATGTTCTGCGAGAAGAAAGTCCCTTCTATTTCTTAAAATCATTTATCTAAATAAAGACTTGTTTATCGTAGGTGACTGGTCTTGAAAATGCTTCTATGAGATTTTAATAGGGAATCATAAACTGTGAAGTAAACCAAGTTAGAAATACGATGGAGATACTTACCAATGATCATAGACTATAACAAAAAAATGTAGGTGACAGGAGTTTGGCTAAGTAAATGGATGATGCGATTCATTCTGAGAAATCACAACAGTCATTTGGTTCGATTCTGTTTTAGACTTTGAGTACTGATGAATTCGTTTCATAATATAAAATAACTTGAATCTTCTAAACATTTATTTGTACTTTAATATTTATCGATCAGGAATATACATATCACAGTTTTAGGTGATATATTATTCACCGCTTCAGAGCGTAAACAACTTCGTAATGACAGTTTCAACGCTTGAATGTGTCAGCCTAAAGTCGGTAAGTAAAATTTTTTTCTTTTGAAAATATCTGTTTAAAGAGTATTTGTACGATATAATTTTAGTGTTTGAACATTTCTTTTATGAAAAAACAACTTACTTTTGCTCCGATGATTTGTCACATAATTAGGTCTCTTCAAATTAGTCTAGTCGTTTATGCTTATCTTCAGTTATCAAACAACATAAACAAAATTATCTTATATTAACTGACTATCTATTTCATAAACGTTTCTCAATTATACATCAAATTGAAAACCTTTCTATAAACAATTTTGAAAAATAAAGCAATGGAGATTTGAAGTTCTTTATGTGAACATTACACAAGTGGTAGTAGTAGTAGTATTGTAGTGAACGAGAGCACAGGTAAGGACAACCGGAATATATTTAGCACAAAATTACAGAGTTACTTGGTAAAATAGAAAAACCATACGATAATACTTAATTAACAAAATGTTCAATAATTGTCTCGAACTTCGTTGTTCTTGCATTTCCATACTAATTGCTTTCTATTCCCGCTCTTCCTTTCTTGATCTTCCCCATCTTCTGCTGCCGGACATTACATTCCTGACTCGCGTCATATACTACTTATATCAATATAAGTAGCACGCACCACGGTAGTAGTAGTAGTAGTAGTAGTAGTGATAGTAATCATATACCACAGTAACCGTGGTAATAGTAGTATCAGTAGATACATTTTATTGTCTTTTAAGAATGTGCAATACAAATATAACTATAAATAGGGAAATGGCACAACTGAACCAACTAACTAAATTATTATTCAATATTTTTTTATAATTAAGTTTGGTAGAGAAAGAGTCACTCTCTGAATTATATGTCACTATTCCATAAATCAATAATGATTCCCTTGTTATTCAGGCTCATTAGTAATTTATCGCACAACAACTAAGTCAAAATTTTAACATAATGGCATTGGTTTTATTTTAAAAATTAAAAAAGTTATAAATAAATGAGTTGCCTACTACTTCCAAAGATGAAACAAAAATCAGAATTTGTTCAAAGTTATTGTTTATGCGTAGACATGAAATGAAGATGTTATCATGAAACAGATTTCAAGTTTGACAGAGTTACCTAGTAAATAATCTTGAAAGTAAATTTGACAAATTATTAGTAACTGAAATGCGTATAGACAAAAGGCTTATTCTCTTTGAAGCTTCATTTTTACTGGTCATATCATAATTCTTTGATTAGTAAGTCGGGAAACGCAGTGTCTCTTAAGAACAGATTAACGTAAGATAATCTATTTCGAATACAGAGTACATAACTCATTTTTTTCACTTTAAACCCATAATATAGACTAATGATGTAGTGTATTAGTCTTACAGAGATCACATGGACTTGGCACTGAAACATGAGAGTGAGAAACGACAATAGTCCTATTCCCTTCGAAATACACCTTATTTTTGACAATACATTTGTTCTATATCCATTTTCATTTTTTTAAAACATCCCTGAAAGACCTTAGAATTGAAGCTATACAGTTGTCTCCTTATTTCAGATTTTATTGTCACCAATTAATCACAGTACTTCCACCTCACACAACTACCTTGGATTTCGAAACAAAAAAGGTATAGGAGGTTAGACCAAGTAAGTAGGGAGGGTGAAATAGCGTTATGAAATCACAAACCGGAAACTTAAAGACTGTAACCTGAAAAATCCTGAAAGGATTATATCGATGATAGACTTGGTTATCAACATTAGACAAACTTGGTCACACACAATTTACATGATCCCTCAAGAACCTCGAATCCTCCAAACAAGAAGCAGAGTTCACTGTTTATCCTTTAGGATGAAACTGATTGGAATTAACACTTTAGTAATCAGTTTACATAATTTAATAAACAAAATACGGAAATAAACATTCTACTAAACACAGTCCTAATTGAATTCCTTTAACTTAAACTCCACTAGCCATGCCTTTGTTATGACGTGTGGTGCCCGAAATCTGATATTGATACACGGTGTGCTATGCGCTAACACACAAAAGTGAACGAAAAAGTGTATTGGGTGACCGAATGAAATGCACAAATACTCATATATAAATACCACTCTAACCTTAGAAAATTGACCCATTGACCTTAAAGAAATGCACTTGTCCTTTAGGTCACTTCTGATTGCCATCTATCGACCTTTTGTTACTTCTGATATCAGCCTGAACATTAGAATGAGGATTACCACTTAAAGTTTCACTAAACCTTAATACGAAACATAAATATCCTGATTGATTTGTTTACCAAATAACCGGTTACATCTTTTGACCTAACTATTTTTATTAGAATGAAAAGAAAATGCAATATTTGACTTGATATCTTAGAACTAGTTAAAATTATATAATCGACTTAACTGGCTATATTTGCATTTCAGTAGATACATCTTTCAGTTCAGCGAGTAAAATACCACAGAATACAAATATACATACAATTTGTCGAGATTTGTAAAATTTGAAAATATATTCTCTCCTTCAATTACATTAAATGGATAACTTTTGAAAATAAGTGATCTCAAGTATTTTACAATATCATTCTTCGATAGTTCTATTCTGTGACCATTCATAATCTTTTTGTTCTCAAAGAACAAAACTCCATCAAAATCATCCACCTGAGCTACAAATCTTTTCCACCATCTCACCATTCATAATCTAATAGAAAATGAAACTCAGTAGAAAATATACATGATAAAGGGTTTATAGGACGTAAGGTGTTTACTGCATAAAGCCTACAAATCCAAAAGAAACATTTATTTATAGGAACTTGATTTTTTAGTGATTCTCTGTATGGTTCCATCATATGCAAAGATAAAATTCTATTCAAGGTAAATAAATAATTTTCTCAGCATACATTGAACATTTAATATGTTGATAAATGACAACATTAGCTTATTATTGAATATCAGTGGTTGAGATCATGAGTTGATTGAGGCTAGATCACCATGGAAAGCCTGGAAGTACTGAACGGCCGTTTCGTCCTGCCGTGGGACTCCTCAGCAATGTGCATCCAAGATCCCGCCTCTCGAGGTTTGAACACAGGGCCTATCAGTCTCGCACGCAAGCACTTAACCACTAGACCACTGAGCCGTCCGTCATCAAACAGTGTTAATGTCTAACTTCAACCAATCCACGAAATCGAGTGACATATCCACCATAGTCATCAGTGAGTTACCATCTCACAACAGACCCGATTGAACTCCACTGATCATCGATCATTTCCCATTAGAACTCCAGGATATACATCTTGAAGCCAGCCACTAACGATAGGTCCTCGGTTTGAATCTCGAGAGGCGAGATCGTGGATGCGAACTGCTGAGGGGTAGCACAATAGGGCGAAATGGTCGTTTTTGCTTCCAGGTTTTCCATGATGGTCTAGCTTCAATTGACTCGTGATATCAACCATTGAAATTACTATAATATCCACAAAAACCTTTCTGTTATTATTGAATAGTGAAAAACACATTTCTACATTGTAGTGATTTTTAAAAAAATTCTTTCCTACTTAACCAGTAATATTGTTGTCAGTGCTACTGACGTCGACAGATATAAGTAGTGCGCATCGTCAATCGAAAGTGAAATGCCTGGCGGTAGAACGTTAAGAAAATCGAAGAGGAGAGAACGAGAACAGCGAGTGATTGCTGCGGAAGCGAAGAGACAATGAAGTTTGAGACAATTGGTTGACATTTTTCAAATGAAGTAGTTACGGTATGGTTCTCAGATTTTACTAGTAGATTCTGTAATTTTGTTTTACAGTACATTTGGTTTTCAACATCGTGTTCTCGGTAACTACAATGTTACCACTATATAAAAGTATTCTGTATCCTTGTAAACATAGTAAACTTCATTCTACATGTTTTGTTTCTTGACACGTTGAAAAAAACTAAACTTCTTTTTTGGACAATGTCATATAGTGTTTGTTTTTTTCTCTTTTGTTTATCTTTCCTTAAGTGTAACTATAGAGATTCCGATAAAACTGTTCGTCTTCATTCATTTTTCTCAGCGTGCATACAATCTGATGTCAATGTAATGATAATATACGTTTTAATCTTGCCCATCATTTTCCTTTTCTAACTATCTTAATGAATGTTTTCACTTTTGGAAAATTAAGTTTTATAACTTTTTCAATGTTTCTCATTCTTTCCCTTTAGAATTTGAAGTCTTTTTCGCGTGACTTTTGTTGTTGTCGTTGGCTCTACTTGTTTTCTATTTAATGCACAGTAGGTTGATTGTCATAATAATTATTACTCTATTGATATTGTGGGGAATGCGAATATTAACGGAAATAACAAAATGTGTTTGAATATAAAATCACAGAATCTCCTAGTAAAATCTGAGAACCATGCCGTAACTACTTCATTTGAAAAATGTCAACCAATTGTCTCTGACTTCATTGTTCTTTCATTTCCACACCAATCATTCTTTGTTCTCATTCTCTCCTCTTTGATCTTCACGTTCTGCCGCCAGGCATTTCATTTTCGATTGATGATACATACTACTTATATCTGTTGATATCAGTAGCACACACCACATTATCAATTATTTGTAAAGTATTTAAAATGTGAGGAAAATAAGCATGTCACTTTTATTATAAAAAGAAATACATACGTAAAAAGAAGAGTTTAAACGGTTTAGACACTAAATAGCGTTAAAGTATGTTCAAAGCACAATGTAATCATAAATAAATATTTAATATATCATCCTGTTACTAAATTGCGAGCAAAAGAGTGGCTGATTCTCATTAGCTTGTAATGGCAGTACAGTTTTTACTTAATAAACTGGTTAGGTTTCAAATTAGCTATTGTAGAAATTAGATATTGAGGTTAGTATTAATTAAAAAATAGGTACTAGTTAGTCAAGAGAATATCTCAAATTGTTATCAAGATTTTGTTTTAAATTATTACTCATCTGTGGAAAATTAACCAAACACAACCAATTCTTTGACTCGTAATTTAGCTATCATAATATGTTTTCCGAAATGAATTACAGATAACATGTTAATTTACTAAAACGGTTAGGTTATTAAAGCCGTGTATAAAAAAAACGTAACTACTGTCGTCGAACACATATAGAGACATGAAAGTTCTAGAACGAACATTCAGTGAAGGAATGGATGCTCAGTCACTAACAGTCTTGTGCAAAGATGAAACATCTATTTAATGTTTCATGGTTTTTAATGGTTGTCTAAATTTGTTTAGTTCTTGATCTCACTAACACTCAACAATCTCTAGAAACTTCCTATACTCATATACATTATTTGACCTGTAAATAACGAACCACTATAAGTGATTTATGTATCAACTTTTCTTAAGTTTATAATGTAGATGCTTTCAAAACGTAAGTAAAAGGATGCACCAAAGTTATGTAGCTACTCCTTGATGAATTTGTCTGGATTTTTTTAATGAGTACTCATACAACAGTTGTTTTCTTATATTTTTATACTATCCTAATTATAAGTCATTCCTTTGAATTGGTAATTCTTGTCATACCTTTTTCTATTCATGAATTACAGTCAATTAACTCTTAGTTTGCTAGACAACTTTGTCTGAAAAATATCCTAGCTGTGTACTTATTAAGGTTTATAAATATTCATACGTTGTACAATTGTATTTTATATAAATAGTCACGTAATTTAGAAGTTCAAATGAATAAATATACTTCCTATTACTCATTTAGTTTTCTAATATTCTAATTAGTAAATTCACTTGCTATCAGGACTTAGTAGCTCAATGGATAATGTGCTGCCGTTTGAGACGAATGGTACTGGGTTCGAGTCTCAGAGTGAATATCAACTCTGAGATACAAGTACATCTAGTTGATAAGTCCCAAATAGGATGAAACGCCAATTATGGATTCTACTGCTAGCCACTATCTATCTTTCTTAATTAATAGTTTTAAAAAAGGGTAAACCTACATGGTCTATAGATTAAGTGGCAAATTCAGTAACAATGTTAATGGATTATATATTAACATTGTTGACTAAAGAATAATAATATCTACCAACTATAAGCACGTGAGAGGGAGATAACTTACTCATAATCTGAATTTCTCTATATTTTATAAAGAAACAAATAGTTCTTAATATGATTTTTTGTTTAAACATAAAGTTTAGGATAATAGTTGAATATATAATTATGATTGAAATATAGTTTAATAATATTCATCGAATAACTATAATTAAGCTAGTTTTCTTTTATCATTTTACAAACCATGATAATTAAAAACAAAATAGAATTATTGTTTAACTATAGTATTTCATTCATTGAACACTAACAACAAACTGTTGCATAAAATAGGGAATATATATATATATATATATATATATATATATATATATAATATTCCTAATTATGTATTATTATTTTGATCAAAATGATTTACAATTTGTTTTTGTTTGAGATCATGAGCTCATTGATATTAGACCACCATTGAAAGCCTGAAAGCATTGAATGGCCACCACGTCCTATTGTGGGACTCTTCATCAGTGCGCATCCACAATTCCATCTTGTGAGAGTCGAAACCAGGACCTTTGGTCTCGCGCGCGAACAGTTAACCTCTAGACCACTGAGCAGGCTGTCATTCAACGGTAGGCGAGACTGAAGGCCCCAAGTTCGAATCCTGCAAGCTGGATCGTGGATGCGCATTACTGAAGAGTCTCACAATACGACGAAACGGCTATCCAGTGCTTCCAGATTTTTTAGTGATGGTCTAACATCAATCAGTTCATGATATCAATCAAAAACTTAATAATTTGCACAATCCTATACTTATGATTTACAATTATTGACATTCAGAAGTGAATTTCACTAGTTAATTTTAGTATATCTGCTCATTGAGTGATTGAGTTGGTTTTTATTTGTGATTATAAGTTTACAAAACTCTTAATGATACTACATCAAATCACGTCTATACATTCGTATATGTGTGTATGGAAGTATGAACATTGAAAATTTAAAGCTCTATAGTTTGAGTGATATTATAGAATGAATAAATTATTAGTTGTTTTTTAAACGAATGGTACTAGGTTACAGTTTTGGTAAGAACATCAACACTGAGATGTTGACACATCTAGTCAATGAATTCCGACATGGATAAAATATTCATTCTGTATTCCACTGTTAGTTACTATCCAATTTTACTAAAAAAACTATTTTAAACATTTTTCAAAATTTATTCATTCAATGGATTTTGCTTTCTAATAAATACCTTTTTTTTTTCTAAAATGTATGAAGTAATTTCCAGTGGGCAGAAAAACATGGTTATGATGTCTCAAAACAATATTATTTTGTGATTTCATACTTTTTAAGGTATGTATGGGTTTTACATTTGAAAATAAGTCTACTTTCATACAAAAGAATACCATCAATTTAAACTGACTAAATAACGATTCCTAAAAATAAAAGACAATCCCTCTGTTACTTATTTCATGAAAGTAAGTGATTCTTACAATAAAATATTGAGGCGATTGTTTCATTTCGTAATTTACCTAATGAATTGATTTTGATTAGATAAACACTGATAATCATCATTGGCAGTTGTGTCTTATGTCTTTTTGGAGGATCACATGATGAAAAGTTAACCAATAGTTACATCTTATCACTAAATCCTTATTATTAAAAATTCGATATGATCTACCATAACAATTATCATTAAAATGTAACTAATTTCGAATAGTCTTTCCATTGTTTATTCTGTAATAAAAAAAACTTCCGTTTTTCTTTTCTATCACAGAAAAACTACCTCAACATTCATACATTCTAGTTCATAAACACTACCACTACTACTAGTAGTAGTACTATGACTACTACTATGTATGATTATTTTTGGGTGGAATATTTTGTTGTATTTCGTTACTTATCCATATGAATCATCGTCTAAAAATTAGCCATTTAACCACTACCACCACCACCACCAACAACAACAAAAATTATTTCATTAAAACTTAGTTATAAATTAAGTCTGATAGCGTCATTGGTCATAGCTCAAGTTGGTATATTTTTTCTTCTTCTAAGATTATATTTTGTATTACATTAAACCTACTTAAAATATTTCCTTATAATCTACACTTATTATACAATAGTAATTCACTGTTTAAAAAGAAAAACAAGAAGAAAGAAGAAAAGTTAGTTTGTAAGTTACATTTACTCAAAAGTAATAAAGTTACTTTACTATTATATCATATTCTGTTTTATGAAAGGATATATTCATAATAAATTGAAAAGGATTCCTATTTGTTTTAGTTAAATATTATTGAATACAAGTTCACCGATAGGCAAATTTCATTATAATCAAAACTACGCAACATTAAACATAGATTAGTTACTAAATGAATATTAATTATTTCTTTAATAGGTAATGTTTCAAAAGAAAAAAAAAACAACAACAGCAACCAAACACTGTTCTCATATAATAATTTGTACATGAAGTTATTTTCTTTTTGTTTGGAGGGATGAGAGGAAACTTACCTCATTTTTTTTCTTAGGATATTTAACTTTAGCTCACTCAGCATTCAAATTTCGTATTTATCACTTGTCATGGCAACTAAATTTTAATAAATAAAAAAAATCTGTCTTATTTTTCAAAATTTGAACATTTCACTTTGTAACTTTGTCATAAAACTTAACAATTCATCTGTATTACGTATGATACTTAGTCATTTAACAAAATGCCTAGATTTAAAAAGCGATCAATAAAATAGATTACATAAATTAATCATAGTGTATTTATTTCCTTTAAGTAATAATCATAGTAACATGAATTAATTATTTAAACTAACTTGACTACTACATATTTATATGGTAACATTTAAGACAATACACTAATCTATTGGATAGAACTAAGTAACAATTCTAAATATATAGATCTATGCTTTTTAAATATCATTTAGGCATGACAGTGATTATATAGCCTAGTTAATAGACATTATGTAAACAAAGAAACAAGACGAATAATTAAAATTAAACCCCTATGGAATATAATACTTTGTAGATGAGTGTAATAAATAATATTATCGTTTGAATAAAGTTTGTGGTCACAATTACATCAAAACTGTACAAATAATTTATTTCAAATTAATGGAAAAATGGAAAATTTCTTAAAATATGCTTAGAAATTAATCTAAGAAAATATAAGCAAAGATAGATAGTGGCTAGCAGTGGGATGCAGGAGGCGCGTTTCGTCCTATTTGGGACTTGTCAGCCATTATCCATCTTTGCTTATAATGCTTGTGAATGAAGGCAATATCGAGGCGATTCTCACAGTATACCCATATGCCAATAACAGACTGATCAATTGCAGTCTTAAATATCAATGAGAAGATTTAAATAAACAACATCAAAGTCAATTTAATCTAATGAAAGTTTTACTTTGTAAATCATTTATTTTGTATTTAATCTACCATGTGTTACAAGTTTGTTTGTTTGTTTTTCTGTTTGTTTGTTTTTTTACAGTTCTTTGTAGTAGAATAATATGGATTCATTTATTTTAAGGATTCACTTCAACTACCCATTAAATATCAAAACAATAATATCTATTTTCTATTAGAAAAGTTTGACAGGTAGATTAATAAACATGAATAATTGTGAAAAATATTTTTTTTAAAAAAAAACAAAGTTATTTAAATGGTAATTTATTGATTGAGTGAATATATGTAGGTGCCATGGCAACAGAATTTTTAGCAATAAAATATTAATGTCATAGATAATGTAATATTTTAAAAACAAACAAACAACTGACTAGTTCAATAAAGCTCAGATATAAAGTAAGAAATAAATAGAAAAATATAATTTAGTGTAAAATAATGTTATTCAACGAACTATTGTCCTAAGTGAACGGAGGATATATGATTCACTTCAATAAAAGGCCACACGTATACATTGTTAAAACAATTTATTTATATCATAAAAAGGGAGTTATTAAGCGTGATATTAATGTTTCTTTACGTGTTAATTATTATGAGCTTCGAATACAAAACATCTAAATTGCGATGCAAAGAGAACTATCTAACAAAATGGTCGAACAAGCACAATAAATCCAATTTCTATATGAATAGACCAATTTTAACGGTCCCAACATTCTGTCTTTATTGAATATAGGAATTATGAAAGTGTTTCATTTACCCATTTACCTGATAAATTATTGGTGACAGTCTCCTCAATTTAGTTTGTACTAAGCACTACTGATTTACATAGACTTTTAAACAATCCAAATCAACATATAAAAAGCGTATCAAATAAATAGGTCATTGTGGTACCACCAATTATCTTGTAATAACTAAGACATCTGATCATGTTGTTAAATCTCTATCTCCGTAAGTCTATAAGTCCAGTAAATCCGAATCAGTTATTAAGTCTCATACAGTATCTAACTTATATGTAATCTGAATCCCCTCAATTGGGTTGAGTTGACAGTGGACAATTTCTTCATAAACGTGCTGTTAATATCTGGTTGCATGCATATGAATACTTGTTATGTATTCTCCCAGCACATTTTTATTGATCTTTAAATGTCACCTTTGAACAATAGGATCAGACAAAGTATGGTATAGGAAATTATATACGTAACTATGTTTCAACAGAAGACAACCAATAGTAATTCATATTGGCGATAACCATCGAAAATCTTTTCCACTATCATTGAGACTTGTGTTTATTACACCTGTAACGAAAATTATCATATGAAGTATTTGATATCTTAAAAGCTTCTGTAACGTCTAATATAGGATATGATATTTCCTAAAAAGGATAATCAGAGGACGATAAAGTGTTCACCTGACTAGTATATAATTTCGCAAATAGATTTGATTCTAGCAAACAGAGAAAAGATTTTATAAGCTAACAAAAAATAAATAAGTTTGTAGGTATCATTATTCTCTGAAGAAGTGACTTACACTAAGTCACGAAACGTCAGAAAATCTAATTTTTCTACTCATTGGGATATTACAAAAATATTAGCTTATTTTTAAAAAAAAACATGAGTGAACTCTTGTTTGAAAGTTATGTCTTGTAACTCATTCGTTGTAACACAATTAGTAAACAGGATCTACATGTTTCCATTTCTGTTGTAAATTGGTTTTTTCGAAACTGCTCTTCTCATTATTCCTAGTCAAATTAGGGAATTTTTTTTACGAAAAACTATTTCATGTAATATGTTAACATACATTTGAATATTCAAAACTATTCGACTCATCAAACAACTAATTTCATTAACCTTGTATCTATACTAACTCCGCGTGTAGCTCTTCTAGAGTTACTGCCGGTCCCAAGCCCGCGTAAAAAAGGAAGGTTGGGCATGGGATTAGCCACCCCATCTCGTAAAAAACTAACTCGCTAAAAAACGCTTACCAGAAAAATAATTCAAACCATTTAAACTCTGCCATGGAAATCAGAAGGTCTTCATTTAGAATTATGACGCCTCATAGTGAAAGCCAATTCCTTCGAAAGCCACGAGGCCGATGCCCCTTCTAACAACCAGAGCAACAATTTTTATAGGTACATGGAACGTCCGAACAATGTGGTGGACCGGGAAGACCAGTCAAATAGCAACGGAAATGAGGAGATACAACTTGGCAGTACTGGGAATCAGCGAAACCCACTGAACCCAAGCTGGACAGAAAAGGCTAAATACGGGAGAGATGCTACCATAATCCGGTCACGAAGGGGAAAATGCTCCACACACTCAGGGAGTCGCTCTTATGCTGTCCAAAGTAGCACGAAATGCACTTGTAGGATGGGAATCTCACGGATCCAGAATCATCAAAGCATCATTCAGAGTAAAGAAGCAGGGGATCTTAATGAATATTATCCAATGTTATGCACCTACCAATGACAGCAATGGCGACATTAAAGACCAATTCTACGAGCGGCTGCAGTCAATCATAGAGAAATGCCCAAAAAAGGACCTCACCATTCTAATGGGAGATCTAAATGCCAAAGTCGGAATAGACAACACCGGATATGAAGATATTATGGGACGACATGAATTGAGACAGAGAAAAAAAAATGGAGAAAGATTTGCAAATCTGTGTGCATTCAACAAATTGGTCATAGGCGGCACAATATTTTCACACAAGGCTACATGGATCTCACCGGACCACACTACAGAGAACCAGATAGATCATATTTGCATCAACAAAAAATTCCGACGGACAATGGAAGATGTGAGAATCAGGAGAGGAGCTGACATAACTTCAGATCACCATCTAGTTGTGGCCAATTTAAAACTGAAGCTAAAGAAGAACAGGACAACTGGACAAACACCAATACAAAGGTTCAATACAGCCTTCCTTCGAGATACTAACAAAATCAACGAGTTCAGGATAGCTCTCAACAACAGGTTTTAAGCATTACAGGATCTACTGAGGGAAGGAGAAAGGACCATGGAGGGAAACTGGAAAAGTATCAATGAAGCACTAACTTCAATGTGTCAAGAGGTTCAGTTCTGGGTCTCAAGAAGCATCATCATAAGGAATGGATCTCTATAGAGACACTGGACAGGATCAAAGAAAGGAAGAACAAGAAGACAGCAATTAAGTTATATCCCGATAAGAAAAGTGAACGATAATTTTTGGGATTCATTTATGGACCAATGCTATGAGTATATTTTTATCGTATAATTGTTATGTAACTAAACTGTTTATATTCATGTTCCTCTTATTATGTTTTATTTTGACCTATGAACCATTATTATACGGTTTGTGATTCTTGAGTTATGACCTGTCTATTAATCTCTCATTCACAGCCACATTTGGCCAAATACTGTACAAATGTTATTTTCTATTTTATAGTACGTTGTAGTCGGTTTGGTTGGTATATAAACCCAGTATGTTTGAAATAAATGATTCATATCGCAGAGGCTGAGATTGGTGGTCTGGGCTTAACTGGCTGGGCTATACAGGAGGCGAGACCAATCAGGACTCTAGGCTGCTCGCAGGTGTTTTATGCGTCAATGGTTCGATCGATAATTCGCTGCTCTCTGATTGGCGGTACCGTTGCGTTATACTATAACAGGGCACACAGATTCACAAGTTATAACAAATTAAAACAGCTGAACACGAGCAGAGGAAAACCAAGCACAAGCTGAGTAGTACATAGAAGCAAACAAGCAAGTGAAGAAAAGCACTAGAGCCGACAAGCAGAAATACGTGGAAGAACTAGCAAAGACAGCGGAAAAAGCTGCAAGAGAAGGAAATATCAAACAGCTTCACGATACAACGAAGAAACTAGAAGGGAAATATAGTAAACCAGAGAGACCGGTCAAGGACAAAGAAGGCAGGCCAAGCAGCAGGATTCGACAATATACCAGCTGAAGCACTGAAGTCAGACATCGAAGTAACTACAAACATGCTTTACCTTCTATTCAAAAAGATTTGGGAGGAGGAACAAGTGCCGATGGATTGGAAAGAAGGACACCTCATCAAGATTCCAAATAAAGGAGACATGAGCAAATGTGAAAACTACAGAGACATAACACTACTGTCAATACCATGGAAAGTCTTTAACAAAGTGTTTCTGAACTGGATGAAAGACTCAGTAGACGCCCAACTTTGAGGTCGACACGCTGAATTCCATAAGGATCGGTCGTGCACAGACCAAATTGCTACACTACGGATCATCGTCGAACAATCAATTGAGTGGAACTCAACACTGTACATCAACTTCATCGATTATGAAAAGGCATTTGACAGTGTAGATAGGAAGACGTTATGGAAACTTCTTCGACACTATGGAGTTTCTAAGAAGATTGTCAATATTATCCGCAACTCATACGACGGACAACAGTTCATGGTCGTGCATGGAGGACAGCTGACAGACGCATTCCAAGTAAGAATCGGATTCAGACAAGTTTGTCTACTCTCTCCCTTCCCCTTTCTTCTGATGGTCGATTGGATTATGAAGACCTCGACATCTGAGGACAAACACGGAATACAATGGACAGCTCAGAATCAACTAGAAGATTTGGACTTCGCAGATGACCTATCCCTCCTATCGCATACACACGAACAAATGCAGATGAAGACAACCAGTGTAGCAGCAGTCTCTGCATCAGTAGGCATCAACATACACAAGGGGAAAACCAAGGTCCTCAAATACAACACGGAGAACACCAATCCAATCACTCTTGATGGCGAAACTCTGGAAGATGTAGAATCCTTAACATACCTGGGAAGTATCATCGATGAACAAAGACGATCAGATGCACACGTAAAGAAGAGGATTGGCAAAGTAAGAGCCGCATTCCTACAATTGAACAACATATGCAACTCAAAACAACTGTCTGTCAACCAACACCAAAATCAGATTCTTCAATACGAACATCAACACAGTCAGTTCTACTGTACGGAGCTGAAACGTGGAGAACTACAACAACCATCATCAAGAAAGTACAAGTATTTATAAATAGCTGTCTACACAGGATACTCAACATCCATTGGCTAAATACCATCAGTAACAGCCTTCTGTGGGGAGAACAAACCAGCTTCCAGCTGAAGAGGAAATTAGGAAAAGACGATGGAGTTGGTGGATAGGACATACATTACTCAAATCATCAAACTGCATCACGAGGCAAGCCCCAAGTTGGAATCCTGATGGGAAGCGGAAAAGAGGAAGGCCAGAAAACACATTGCGTCGGGAAATAGAATCAGATATGACAAGGATGAATAACGACTGGAAGGAGCTGGAAAGGATTGCTTAGGACAGGGTTGGATAGAGAATGCTGGTGTTTGGCCTATGCACTTTCACGAGGAGTAACTGGCGTAAGTAAGATGTATCTATACTATTAATCGTAAGCTTATTTCTTATATCATTTTCACTTTAAAATTCTCAATTACACTTTGTAATTGTCCTTCCATTTTTATGATTCACTAATATTATACCTAGGTGTACATTTATATACAATTTCTTTTATTATTGATTATTCGGGCATTTTGAAAATGAACTAAAAAGTAAGAAAGTCTACTTATTTCATCCTTTTTAAGTTGAAACTAGAGAACTTTTGTTTTATACGCAAAAATGGGTACTGGCTTACCGTGTAATCCAGGACGCGCGTGTCGTCCTATTTCGGACCTGTTAGTTGGATACGCCTGCATCCCAGAGTTGATGTTCACTCTTGGACTCGAACTCAGTACTGTTCGTTTCAAACGCCATCACGTTATCTACTTAACTACTGATTCCTGATTAAATTAGGTAGATTATGATTGAAATCATGGGGCGATCAATGCTAGACCACTAGTGAAAACCTTATCGCACTAGTTGGCTGTTCCACCCTAGTATGGGAGTTCTCAGTAGTGCACATTGACGATCCTGCATGCGAGATTCGAACCAATCCCCCTCGATAGATTATTTCAAAGCGAAAAGATGGCTATCATTACTAGCTATGACTAGCTGGAAAACTATCAAGAATTAAGAAGGAGTAAATAGATGCTTGTCCTATTTTGAGACGTTTTATTAGTACATACTTAATTAGTACATGAGAGATGGAATTCAAGAACTTCATATTTCACAACTAATAATTTGCGTCTAAACCACTTATTTGTAACCTAATTTTTTCGATTTATAACTTTATTCAAATCACAATCTGAAGCAATAGTCATCGGTAATAACTGTCCCCCTTATAACATGATTTAGTAGAAAATGTCGTGAGTTTGTACTGATGACTTTTATTCAATTCACTCACAAATATACATTGTTTTATTCTAAATATTTTAAAACGCTTGCTCGTGTAGGCATCAATAATTTAAAATTAGTTTAGCTTAGTGAGTTATACTAGTGTTGAGATGTAAACTATTGAGATGTTAGGTATTGCCTTAAAATAGATAGAACTCGAAAATGAATATGCGTATAAAACGTTAATGCTAAATTTAATAATTTTTATGTAAATGAATAGAAAATCGTTAGGTTAGTGATATCCAAACATCTTTGAGTCTCCAAAGTCGCATGCCTAAAATCTTATCAACATTTAATTTTATGATCGCCAAGCTCCAAGAACTAACAAACTATGACTGCCAAAACTTTACACTCATTATAATCCTAAACGATAAATATGAAATGTTTTTTCCATATCAGTTGTTTAGAATAAAACATTTCAATCAGTAATTTAAAAATGTATTACCTTCATAATCGAGTTCTGTAATTCATGAACATAACTTTTTTGAAATATTTTCGTCGTATTTTATGACCAGTAGAGCTAATCTGTGTAAGGTATGAGACAATTACCCACCGAAAACAATCGAAGATGATCGCACAATTTCGTGGATTGGTTGGATTTAGACATTGACACTGTTGAATGTCAGCTCAGTGGTCTAGTAGTCAAGCGTTCATGCACGAGATCGAAGGTCCTGAGTTCGAATCCCAAGTTCAGGATAGTGAAATGTGCACTGTTAAGGAGTTCCACTCTAGGCAGAAACGACCATCGGGTGCTTTCAGGTTTTTATTGCAGGTTTTACTTCGATCAACTCATGATCTCAATCAAAAATGTTTCGATTTATTTTTGTTTTTGTCAAAAAATTATTCGTGAATAATACTAAACAAAATATAAAATGTCAGTATCAAGTATTTCCTGATTGTTTAAAAAAAACTAACTATACTACTTATTAAGAATTCAATTCTTATTCATTAATTATTGTCTATTATTATATATTAAATACACACAATAATAAATCGTTTTCATTATTCTTTTCAATGTTGTTTGATTTACACTTTATCATGAAAAGTTTTTTTCCCTCAATTTTACACTCATATTAACCATTTACACTTGTGTAGCTTAAAGCACAACCAATCTTCCGTACATAACTATACACATACATTTAGCCTAAAGTAATAGTTTCTTGTTCATCATAGTGTTTACATTTTGTTTTCTAGAAGAAGAAGAAGAAGAAGAGGAACGAAAAAACACGATATCATTTTGTTTTACTCGTGATGATTTAAGATTGATATTGAACAAATAATAATATTTGTTTTAGGAGTATTAATGATGATAAAAAACTATAAAAATCTTAATTTACTTGGTATTGTTTTACTTGTATCTTCCCATTGTTATTTAAAACTGCAATTCATCCGTATCTTGTTGGAATATGTGAATACTGTGCGGATGGCCTCGATATAGCCTTATGTCACAAGTTCTATAAGCAAAGATGGATAGTGGCTAGCACTGAAATCCGAGATGTGTGTTTCGTCCCATTCGAAACTCGTCAGCTGGATGTACCTACATCTCAGAGTTGATTTTCACTCCGGGACTCGAACCCAGTATCAAGACTCAGTAGGTAAGTTGATAACGCGATGGTGTTTGAAGCAAACGGCTCTGGGTTCGAATCCCGTAGCGAACATCAAATCCGGGATGCAGGTACATCCAGCTGATGGGTCCAAAATAGGACGAAACGCGCATCTCGGATTTCAGTGCTAGCCATTATCCATCTTTGCTTATAAAAATCTTGTATATATTTTGTAAAATCATAGTGTGCAAAGTTCAAACTAATAAAATAATATTAGAACATTTTATTTTTCCAGATTGATACAAAGTGAACAAATGCACAGTAGATAGTATTTGCTATCATACATATATATAAATATATGTAAATAGTGACACATTTTTTAACGTTGTTTACGATAAAATACAATGTGATGATGGATACATTTTTATGTATTAGTCACACTTACTACTTTCAGTTTGGGACTTTGGAGATAATTGGATTGCATTGAAATCATGAACTGATCAATGTTAGTCCACCAGTGAAAATCTGAAAACACTAGATGGACGTTTCCTCTTAGTATGGGACTCCTCAGTAGTTCGCAACCATTTAACCACCAAATGTCCTGATACGGCCGAGGAGAGTCCGTGCTCTTTCTTGAAATGCTCTCACATGGTCACTCGTATACAACCACTGACTGGGAAATCCTACTTACTGACTCCTCGCGGCGTAACTGTTGTTTAAGAAATTCAGAGGACAAAAGTTGGATGTCCGGCGCTTTAACCGGATTGGCGGATATGGACGATCCATCTAGGGGAGTTGGAAAATCCTGATTTCAAATCAATAGTGAACATGAAATCCAGGATTCTGAGGGGATAAAAGATACATGAGTTTATTGTTGGTCACCGGCCATCATGGGACTGCATCTCTTAACGTTGCTCCACTCCCTTATGGCTCAGACCTTTAGGTCAAAAGGCTCGGGGTGTGGTCCTCTAAGAAAACCACTTTCTTCGGTTTAGGAACCTGGACAGTATCACAGCCCTCACACAATTCGATGATAATTGCTATTGATCTCATTGTTATTGAGTGGTGCATATGTATTCGGTGCCCCCTTGTATCAATGTCTATATGTTCAAATAAATAAATAAATAAACATCCATTTACAATTATTAATGCCTCTTATTATAATATAACTAAAGTGATAACACTAATGTAAAATAAATATAATTATCAGATATTGGTAACAATTAAATCTGACCTAGGACAATCTAGTATTCAATCTATTGATATGTAATATCTAAGTAACAAATAGATTTAAGTACTCACTTATATATAATTCTAATATTTTATTCTACTATTATGGATCAATTATTACTTCGAAACTCACTAATCACTAAAGTTTGAATGCGTTATTACTTATTTATCTGTTTACCCGAGCTTGGAACCGACAGTATCCCTAGAAGAGTTTACAGGTAGAGTTAATACATTATTAGATACTAAATTTTAATTTAAAAATAAATAAATATTCATTTCCTTTGATCTGTAATTTAAGTTCATTAATTATATTTCATCAGTAGTACTTTCTAGGAGGCCTGTTTGAATATCTGGGCTACCTGTTCTTGCCATCTGGATATTTCAACAAATTATCTGTTTTCTTATTTGTTTTAACACATCATTATGCCCATTAATTGCATAACTTATTTAGGAACGTTTGTGAAAAGTTTACGATATTTCACTGTACAAGTTACAAAAGAGCCCAATCAGAAACATTGTGGTTGCTCGCAATATGCATCGAAAACAATGTAAATTATTCAAATGTCAAACTGCTAACATCTAACTGGCGACCACTCAATATTTATCTCAAGAACCGATCAAGAAATAAGAAAAGGAAACTTTTTTGAAATACTTTATACTGAGAATTCTATATTGTACCGGAAATATAACACTGAATAAAGCCAATAATAATAATAATAATAATAATAATAGTTATAATAATGAAAACGATCGATAAAATTCAAGTGTTGATCTGAAAAATAATATAATCCATTTATAAAACAAAGTATGATAATATATTGTTCTGTAATTGGAAATACTGCATAATCTAGCTTAAATTGGATGGCAATTGAAGAGTTGAATTGAGTTTTCATTTCATTTCTCTTTATATCTTCCTGTAAGTATCATTTTACACTTTCATTTCTTCGATCTTTAGTTATTCATTTAAAAATCTTTAGTTGAAGTTAAAAATGTATGTTATTGGTTTCTGGTTCTAGAGGTTAATTGTTCGCATGCAAAACTAACGGTTTTAAGTTCGATCCCTATTTGATAATGTTGTAAATGTGCACTACGGGAGGAATTTTGTATTAGTACATATATCCCTTCAAAGCTTTCTGATTTTCAAAGATGGTCTAACTATTATCTATTCTTAATATAAGCTGTAAAAATTCACCAATCACCACAAAATTCTTATGATAATAAATAGAAATAAATCATTTTATGAATCACAAATGTACCTACATTGTTATTAATTTATATTTCTACAGTCTAAAACTAATAATAGTAACATATCCGAATCATCCATGCCTGTATGATTCACTCATAAAGATTGATTAGAATAATTTATTTTCAAAATACCGATTAAATGGTATTTTACTGAAAAATGTTTAAAAATCTGATACTCGTCTTTATGCACACGCATATCTCTGGGTTAATAATCTTGACAATTCTTCTGATATGTTTGTGTTCATTCAGTTAGTTCAACGGCGTACCTCTGTTCTTCTTTTCTTTTTTTTACTTTAATTATAATGTACAGTAGCTATCTGGACTCAGTAGCTAAGTGGATAATGCGATGGAGTTTGAAGCATGAGCTACTGCGTTCAAGTCTCGGAGTGAACATCAACTCTGAGATGCAGTTACATTCATCTAACGAATCCAAAAACAGGATGAAATGCACGTTACTGATTTCACTGTTAGCCACCATTCATGACTGCTTATATTAGCTAACATATAATAAAGAAGAAAGAATTAAAATATAATGAGTTCATCAGATTTTGCAAATAGTGTCGTTTTCGTTTTATTTAAATTAGTGAAGCGAATCCATTTCATCACATATGTGTTTGTCAATAGAATGGTATTTATCAGTACGGGGGTTGTGGAGATTATTAAGTTTTTGATTGAGATCATGAACGGTATTTGTATGATTTGATGTTAGACCACCATTGAAAACCTGGAAGCACTGGACGGCCGTTTCGTCCTATTGTGGGACCCCTCAGCAATGCGCATCCAGTATCCCACTCGCGGGATTCAAACCCAGGGCCTTCAGTCTCGCGCGTGATTGCTTAGCCTTCCGGACCACTGTGCCGGCATCCAATGATGTTATTGTCTAACCTCAACCAATCCACCAAATTGAGCGACCATCTTTCATTGTCTTTGGTAGCTCCACTGGTCACGGCTTCTCACTAGAACTCCGAGAATTTCCTCACGAAACTAGTCACTAGTGAGTACATGATAATTATCAGTATAGGGGTTGTGGAGATTATTAAGTTTTTGATTGAGATCATGAACGGTATTTGTATGATTTCTCGCTTACACATAACGTTTGCTCAATTAATATATTTAACAAATGTTTGTATACCGTTGTATTGACAGTCTTCATACAACATGTTATGTCTTAAAATAAGATCGTGTAATACGTCACATGATATTCCAAACCGTTATTGGCCCTAAGTCTTTTTCATTCACTGTCTTTTACGTAGATAATAATCATCTTTTATAAAAAAATCTTTTTATCTGCTAAACTTCAATAAAACAAATTATTCCGACGTTTGTAAACAAAGAAAGATTTTATTGAAGCATAAAAACGTTTTTACATTACGGTTTTATGTATAATTTTTAGCCAGTTAAATGTTGAAGTGCTTCAAGTTAGATTAGTTGTGTTTGTTTCATTCATTGTTAATCCTTATCAATTACTCTCAATTATTATTATTACTAATTATTCAGAGATAGTTTTATTAGTGAATTAATTTGGATTTAATAATACTGACAATTGACAGACTCGTTCGAGGTAAAGACCGGTGTCAGGCAAGGTTGCTTACTCTCACCCTTTCTCTTTCCCCTGGTGATCGACTGCATCATGAAGACGTCAACATCTGAAGGGAAGCGCGGGATACAATGGACATCTAAGATGCAGTTGGACGATCTAGACTTCGCTGATGATCTGGCCCTTCTATCCCAAACGCAACAACAGATGCAGGAGAAGACGAACAGTGTGGCAGCAGCCTCAGCAGCAATAGGTCTCAATATACACAAAGGGAAAAGCAGGATTCTCCGATACAACACAGCATGCACCAATCCAGTCACAATTGACGGAGAAGATTTGGAAGATGTAAAAACCTCTACATATCTGAGCAGCATCATTGATGAACAGGGTGGATCTGATGCAGATGTGAAGGCGCGGATCGGTAAAGCAAGAGCAGTATATTTACAACTGAAGAACATCTGGAACTCAAAGCAACTATCAAACAACACCAAGGCCAAGATTTTCAATACAAATGTCAAAACAGTTCTACTGTATGGGGCGGAAACCTGGAGAACTATGAAAGCCATCATCCAGAAGATACAGGTGTTTATTAACAGTTGTTTACGTAAAATACTTCAGATCCGTTGGCCGGACACTGTTAGCAACAACCAACTGAAGGAAAGTACAAACCAGATCCCAGAGGATCAAGAAATTAGGAAGAAGTACTGGAAGTAGATAGGAAAAATATTGAGGAAAGCACCCAACTACGTCACTAGGCAATCCCTCACTTGAAATCCTCAAAGCTAAACAAAGGAGGAGAGGAAGACCAAAGAACACATTACGCGGAGAAATGGAGACAGACGTGAGAAGAATGAACAAGAGTTGTATAGAAGTAGAAAGAAAGGCCCATGACAGAGTGAGTTGTAGAATGCTGGTTGGCGGCCTATACTCCATTAGGAGTAACAGGTGTAAGTAAGTAAGAAAACTGAAGAAGCGTGTACAGCTATTTTATTCCGATTTAGATCTTAGCATTGCATATCCACTAGTCAATATGGAAGATAATTCAGTATCAATCATCTAACTGAGAACGATATACGTTTAGACCATTTTTATTTGAATCAGTCCCAGATAAAACTTTTTTAATTATCAAGTATCATTTGAATTAACCCTCCTTTTTCGATTACTACTATTACTCCTCCTCCTCCTCCTCCTCCTACTACTACTACTACTACTACTACTACTAATACTAATACTAATACTAATACTAATACTAATACTAATACTACAGCAATTCAATACTCTAGAGATTTTGGAGAAAAATAACTTGAGAATGAAAGGGCCTAACTGATAATTCAATTTACTATATTACATTAAACAAAATATGAATTTCTAATTATTCATTATTATTAATTAAAAACGGCAAATTTTACGTTGGCTTAACCGTAAATACTAACATGATATATCACTAATAAATTTAATACAATAATTTCGAATATCTAACTATAGAGTCTGATGTATAAGTTATAAAAACCAAAACAAAACAATTGTTCGCTACAATATTCTTTGTTCGTAAATACTCTACAGGGATTACTTAAAACAGTAGATAGGGAAGGAAAAAGTGAACTCATGACGTTTTACGTGGAATAAAAAAAATACTTCACAAATCCATTATACATGAAATATTGTGTGCCGTAGGATTCAACCTTTATCTTCACTTAGTAGCTTCAACGTGAAATGTACACAGTATAATAGTTTTCGAATTTTCACCCTACCTACCTTCCCCCCTCTCTCTCCCTCTTCCTCTCTCTCTCCATATATATATATATATATATATATATATATATATATATTAAAACAAAACATTTGGAATATCGTTACTAGCAAAGCATCCAAATGTAACAGTTTACTAATTGAAATTTACTCTATGCTTCTTGATTGTTGTAATAATCCACACTTATATCTGTGATAATTTTTTCCACATATCTGGTAAAATCAAGCTATTACTCTTACAACTAATACTAATGTTATCGTTATGATCAAGTAATATCCAATTAATATCTATCCAAACATATTTGAATTCACAGCTACTAGCTTTCTATGTAGATCTACAAATTCAGGTATTTCGTATGTATATGTATATATGCATAAAAATATTAGAACAGTAACTTCTAGTATGTAGAAAACAGTTGTTTGGGCAAACATTTCAAGGTCATCGATACATATACCAGTAAAGTACTTTTAAATGTTGTGTACAATTAAAACTTCTGTGTTTTTTTTTATCTAAACGCATATGGAATCGGTAAGCAAACAACCCAATGATATTTTATAGTAATGGATCTTTGCGTAATAGATTTACGTTACTAACATGTCCTGTATTCAGTAGTTTCATTAAACTTTCATCATTGTTAAAAAAAGAAATTTTAAATTTTCCCTCTTAGCAATATTGGAAAAGTACCCTTACATTGATTACATTAATCAGCTGACATTTATCTGAACATTTTGTCTGTTCAAACAAATAATATCTATAGTTTATCAATAAACTCTATGAAAATAGATTACACTTTATGAACAATCAAAAATATTTCTGGCAATAACTTCATTTGTGTATATGATAGTACTAAGTTTTAAAATAAGAAATTGTAAACTTAATTAAATAACAATGAAAATGATTCAGTTAAATAGGGTTTCACTGATTGAAATCATGAGTCACTTGAAGCTAGACCATCATGGAAAATCTGGAAGCACTGGACGACCGACTCGTGCTAGTATGGAACTCCTCAGCAGAGCGGATCCATGATCCCGCACCCCGTGAGATTCGAACCCAGGACCAACCAGTTTCGCGACATACGCCTAAACGACTAGACCACTGAGCCGGCACCCAACCATGTTAATGTATAACTTCAGGCTTTCCATGGTGGTCTCGTTTCAATTGGCTCATGATTTCAATCAGTGAGATTTCTAAAATCTCCACAAAACCCCTTCTTATAAATGGGATTCCACTGATTTTTCTCTATTGAGAATCGATTAATTTCATTACAAACTAATTATAGTATCACCAAAAATAAAGGAAATCGAATTGTAATTTCATTCTGGGTTCAGTCTATTTATTAATAGATAGCTACGACTAAATTTAAATAGAATCTAACAATAATCTTTAAATCCTATGATGAGTACACAATATAATTAAACCGAAAATTCAGTATACAGAGGTTCATGTTATCTATTTTAGTCAATTCATTATATAATATCCAATTATCACTCAATATTATCAATGAGTAAATATTTTATTATCACCCTAGTCGATACCTAATACGATTAAGATTAGGCCTAACAACTAAGCCACAATTAATTTGAGATTGAATGACCTATTACCTATTTTCCTTTAATCACTTTTATCATTTTATGATGTTTATTTTCTAATGATATTATGCATATAAGCTTATTATTTTATTATATAAGATGAGCTATTATTCTCACTAGTGCTCTCTCTTATCTTTAATTTCTAATCCTTCATAGGTATAAGTCAATAATTTCATAAACAATGATCATTTGATCCTATTTTATATCATTATTTATCATATATCGATCAATATTGTTCTCATTTATGTTAATCATTGAAAATTTCGTTCAGAAAATAATTTTAAAAAATCCCCTTTCATTACAATACTATATATCATAACATAAAGATTGACTTGAAAGTTTATCATTTAAATGAGAACAATAATATTGCATAATCAACATATTTATGGAACTTGTTTAAACTTAAAATAGTTTTCAACACAGATCATTATCATTAGTAAACCAATAATTAACGATACTAAAATAGGAGAAAACAGTTCAGAAATTAATGATTTACTTACTTACGCCTATTACTCCTCTTCGAGGAGTATAGGCCACCCACAATCACTCTCCATTCCACCCTATCCCAAACAATACTTTCCAGTTGTTATCTATCATTTTCATATCTTTTTCTAATTCCAGATGCAGTGTGTTATTTGGCTTCTGACACTTCTGTTTTCATTCAGGATTACAAGTTAATACTTGCTTAGTGATGTAGTTTGATGTTTTCCTCAATAAGTGTCCTATCCACTTCCAGTACTTCATCCTGATTTCTTCGTCCGTTGAAATCTGGTTTGTTCTCTCCCACAATAGGTTGTTGCTAATAATGTCTGGCCAACGGATCCGAAGTATTTTGCGTAGACAGCTGTTAATAAACACTTGCATCTTCTGGAAGACAGTGCTAGATCGTCTTTTCTTCGTAACTAAATACCATAAGGTTTCTGATGGGCTTCTTATGATAATTTTCTGTTAAAATATGGACTGATTATTTTTATTATTATCAGAAAGTCCTTGATAAGGTCTTTAGAAAACATAAAAAGTCTGAGGACATTACAGTTTGATCAACACCCATTGGAAATATCCTAGGAACTTTGAACAATTGAGAGATTATACGTTGTATTTAAACTGGATGATTATTTAATCCGTTGCTAAATAAAAAGAATAAACTTGTGTATTAGGCTTTTAGTCGAACTACTGGGGAATTCAAACCAGTCTAGGTAAAGCTCAGTCTAAAATTGGGAAACAGCCATAGAGCTGCAATCAATAAGCAAGCATTCCACCAAACCATGGAAAGTTGACTATCGAGTTTATTCCATTGTAAAATAACGGTCAGTGGTTGAACAGGACTGAATCCAAAACATTCACATCCTGCGTAAGGTATCTATAAAAGTCTTAAAGTTGTAGTGATTTATCTACGACTTCAAAATAAAAAAATAGGACAGAGTTTAGTAAGAACCATGTTAATAACAAAATCATATAGAACAGACATATTTTGGTTAGCGTTGAAATCCAACTAGCCCAACTTGTTCGAGACGCATCAACTGGATGTATCTACATCCTAGCGTTAATATTCAAACCGAAACTCGAACCTAGTAGTCTTCAATTCAAACGCCCAATAAGCTATCCACTGAGCTAATCAATCCAGAAAACTACTAGGCTGGACGAGTATGAATTGAAAGTAACTTTTAATGCATTCAATTATCCCGTTATTAATATACCTGACTGAATTTTGATCAATTTCAATCTCACGTATATCCATTCTATGCCTATTGCCTTGATTCAGTCATTACGTAACAGATATTTATAGAATAAACTAAGACAAATCAAAATCAATTCAAGATTATCAACAATGAGATAATTCAAACTAATAAAGATTAAACGTAAATAAAATGTTCCATTTTTGTATGAGATTGGAAATAAATTGAAATGTTACAAGAATGAACCTTTACTCATATTCAGATAACATTTTTCACCCCAATAATAATACATCAGTTTGCATATTATCGACAAATGAAATCAAATTTATGAGAAAAACATGATGATTTTGTTTTCATTTATATGGCATTTTCCATTTATTGATAAGTCAATTGAAGCTAGACCACCATGGAAAACCTGGAAGCACTGGACAGCCATTATGTCTTAGTATGGGATTCCTCAACAATGCTCATCCACGATCCCACTCCGGGAGATTCGGACCTAGAATCTATCAGTTTGCATCCAGTGCTTTCAGGTTTTCCATGATGGTCTAGCTTCAACTGACTCATGAATTCAGTTATTAAATTCCACAAAACCCCTCTCTGATTATTGATAAGTCTTTTATCGTCTACTTAATTAATGCCTTCGTTTAGAAAATAAACATGAATTGAGAATTGGAAAAGTTCCTTTTTTGATATTGATTTTTACTGTTATATGTCTCTTTTAAATATGATTTTAATATAAAATCACAAATATTCTATGATGTATACTTACTTAATTACTAACTTACACCTGTTAATCCTCGTAAAGGAGCATAGGCCGCTCACCAGCATTCTCCATCCAATCCTGTTCTGGACAATTCTCTCCAGCTCCTTCCAGTTGTTATTCACTCTTTTCATATCTGATTCTATTTCCCGACGTAATGTGTTCTTTGGGCTTCCTCTTTTCCACTTCCCTTCACCATTCCAAGTTAGCGATTGCCTCGTGATGCAAGGTGGTTTGTTTTCTCCCACAGAAGGCTGTTACTGATGGTATTTAGCCAATGGATGTTGAGTATCCTGTGTAGACAGCTATTTATAAATACTTGTACTTTCTTGATGATGGTTGTTGTAGTTCTCCACGTTTCAGCTCCGTACAGTAGAACTGACTGTGTTGATGTTCGTATTGAAGATTGTGACTTTGATATTGGTTGATAGACGGTTGTTTTGAGTTGCATATGTTGTTCAGTTGTAGAAATGCGGCTCTTACTTTGCCAATCCTCTTCTTTACGTGTGCATCTGATCGTCCTTGTTCATCGATGATACTTCCCAGGTATGTTAAGGATTCTACATCTTCCAGAGTTTTGCCATCAAGAGTGATTGGATTGGTGTTCTCCGTGTTGTATTTGAGGACCTTGGTTTTCCCCTTGTGTATGTTGATGCCTACTGATGCAGAGACTGCTGCTACACTGGTTGTCTTCATCTGCATTTGTTCGTATGTATGGGATAGGATCTATGATGTATAACTGGAAATAAACTTTAGTCATGTTAAGTTTACAATCGAGTTTGTCTAATAAATTATACTCTATTTCAAGATAAATGATATTGATAATATGTGAAGCTTGAGTTCTGTTTAAATAAATCCCTGTTCTAGTTGTAAGGCTTATAAAGTGATTGGCTAGTTTCATCACATATCCAACAATCGATTTGTGTTATGAAAGAAATTTAAACGTACCATGAATCACCTTACCAGTACTTCCTAGTTTCCTATTTGTTTTACAGCTGATGACAACAAGTGTTTCACATGAAAAAGATTTTTAAAATTGTCTCAGCTTTTAATTCAATACTGGTTCCATAAAATTAGTCATTTCTCCAAAATACTGTGATGATATATATTTTTTAACAGTTTGACAGTCACATTCGTAACGTTTAGAATTGAAGAAAACGTATTTATTGGGGTTAAATTGACTAGTAATAGCTTCATTCTTCACTTATCATGATCATTCTTAACAAAAGAAGAGAATTTCTGAGATAAAACGTGTTTAAAACATGATGTTCCTTTTCTATATGATGAAGTGATTCGCACAGGATGCCCATTTTAAAAGAAAATAACTAGTTATTGATAAATTCAAACGACCCTTACAAATAAACTAAAACTTAGTTTTCCTTGTAGGGGCTGATACTATGTCAAATTCACTAGCTTACTCTAACCTTGTTACTTATTTGCTTATCAACCTTGATTGTTTTTATGTAAGCACGTTTGTGTATTTCCTATCTTACTCATCACATGCCTGTAACTTATTTTGTCTGACTATAAATATCGATTAACTCTTGGTTAAATCGAGTTGGTTTACTTGCTTTCTCCATTGCGCGTTATTTCGTCCTGCTTCGCTTTCCATTCAATGATTGTACAAAATGTATATATTTAAAACTTTATTCTTGTACTTGACTTATTTAATCCGATTATTCACTAATATGACTTAAGTCAATGATTATATACGAAGATAGATAGGATGTATATTTTGACAGTAATCATTCAATAACGATTATTTTTTCGATCGAATTATAGTTAGATACCAGGTCACTAAATCATATTGATCCATTTTACTCTTAAAATTTTAGTGAATTTTCTTTTTTTAATGACCCCTGCTCATCTGCATACAAGTAAAATTTAAAGATTTCCAAATCAATCTAAATGAATTTTAAAGGATTTCTCTTAGAGATTTGATTACTTTTAGTAAGAATAAACAAAGCACCCCCCCGATCATCAAATATTGATTTTTGAAATACATTAACAATAGACATAGATTTATCATAATTTTATGTAAAAATCGATAAAAGCAACTTATCAAACTGTCATTAATACCATTATTGTTGAATAATAGTAGTATGTCATAGTTATTTGTTTAAGACGTTTATAGAATAGATAATATAAGACTTAGATTTCCTATTCGTTTGACAATATTTTGATCCCTTTTCTAATTGAACATAACTTTTTTTTATGAAGAGACTAATATTTGAATGAAGAATATTCTTTTCGATGAATTCACTTCATGGTTCTACAATTATCACATATCCAAATGAATAATCCGATAAATGGACAGGTTTAGGATAAAGTGTATTGTTTAAAGTTATAGCATATGAATTTGTGATTGTTAAACAAAATTATCTTTCTCGCGAGATTCGAACCCACGACCTTCGGTCTCGCGTGTGAGCGTATGACCTCCAGATTGGCTTCAAGAGGTATTTCCTGGAGTTCTAGTGAGAAGCAGTGATTACTGGAGTTCAACCTGGTCTGTTGTGAGATGGTAACTCACTGAAGACAATGATAGATGTGTCGCTCAATTTCATGGATTGGTTGAAGTTAGACGTTAACACCGTTGGATTCCGGACAGCTCAGTGGTGTAGAGGTTAAGCGTTCGGGCGTGAGACCGGAGGTCCTGGGTTCGAATCCTGCGAGTGGGGGTTGTGGATGCTCACTGCTGAGGAGTTCCTTACTGGGACGAAACGGCTGTCCAGTGCTTCCAGGTTTTCCAAGGTGATCTGGCTTTAATTGACTGATGAACTCAACTCTTAAAATAGAATAAAATTCTTAATGTTAATATGACTCATATGGAATGTTAACTAGAACTAGCTTACATTCTAAGTGAAAATTTCAAGATCTATGATCAGAATAAATATGCGTCAGATAAGATGAGAGAAATAATAGTGTGATAATATTGATAATAATACAAAGATTTGTGAATAAAGATAACAGGGACAATTACGTTTGACCACGGAAAGTCATAAGTACAATAGTCAAGTCAGGTCATTCAATAGCTAAGATTACTATTGATTGATGGACCTTGAGGTTGGTCAGGGAGGAGAAGCGGTTGAAGATATTTATTTTGTATGCATAGCTCGGGTTTCTTAATATAGATGGCTACTGCATCAGCCATTTGAAGGACTTTAAGTCTGAAAGGCTTTGATAAAAAATTACTGACCCTATAAATAATTGAAAAGGGTTGGTTTATACTGGCACTGTGACCAGTTTGCACTAAATGAACCAACATCGAGCTGTTCCTTTTACACTAGACCATTGCTTAGCCACTCCGGGAGGTATTCGTGAGCACGAAAATGTAAATTCTTATAACTTCGACTAATAAAACATGCTCCACAAGAGCAGTCAAACTAATAAAGGAAATGAAGTGAAATTAAACGACATCCTCGTGCAAAAGGAGAAGGCGAGTTAGTCAACTCTATTTAACCAAGCGTGACTCGATATTTATTGACAGATAAAAATATATTACAGATATGCGGTGAGTAGGGTAAGGGATTAACGCACACGCTCATATAAAGACAGAGTTAACAAGTGAATAACTGACAAGGTCAAGATGTGACTTAAGAAGAATGAATAAATTAGTTTGTCTAAAAGCTTGAACAACCTAGTGGCTTGACATAGTACTGGACACTATGATCCTAGTCTTGTACAGAAGGCTTTCTTGGTAGAATTCAGTTTGTGATTAAGAATAATTACAAACCATGGAAATTTACACAGGATATCCAAGTGAATGATAATTTCAAATTAACCAGGATTTAGCATTGAATTATTACCTTTTAATGATAGAACAGATACTTTCTTGTTCAATATAAATTCAGATACTTAATTGATCAAATAAAGTTTAAATTGACTGATTATTTAGTTGATTGATGAAGATTTAAGTGAGTATTTTCGCTGTCATTTCATGCCAGGCAATACTTTTGAAAAGTTCAACCAATATCATATACTATGTAAAGTCTTCAAGGTGTATTCCATATATTGTTTACAAAAACTTATGTTTAGTATTGTAATCATTGTAGTTGTAATACTGTTATAAGTATTTTCTTTCTATTTAACTTTATTGCTGTTTTATGGTTGATAAATAAAACAATTGCTTATTAACGTTGGTTGTTTACATTACGATGGAAACTTCGCTGGATAACCTTCAATAACTAGAAAGTACTTCATGGAGAATCGAATCTAAGTTCATCAGATTTTGAGTTGGATGTCTAGCTCTCAGACCACTAATATGGCTTACAATCCTAAGCTCGATCATTTCTCTGGATCCTAAAATCATTTTACAGTGGCTCTGGCTAGTTGTCACTCCTGGTTTTCAGTGGTTATCTAACTAACGTCAATTCAGAATGTAAATTATAAAATTCAAAATTCAGTGCAAATCATTTACAGTTATGATTGAAACTTAATTGAGAAGTGGGTCTTCATCATGAATTAAAATCTTCCAAAAGGGTTATTGAAAGGTAGCAAAGAAGTAATGGACAGCAGTTTCGTCTTGATTCCGGACAACACAGTAGTATCTTCATACAACTCGTGAAGAACTGAACACAAAGCCTTCAGTGTCCAGTAGTAAACATATTGTCATCGAGTAACTGGGTTGGAATCCAATAATCCTCGTTTTTCAACTTCACATAATTTACAATAAAACTTGGTTCCCGTGTACAGACAACGGTAGTTTATGGTTAAGCCTAAAATACTATGAGTAATAATGAGTGTAATAAAGGTTCTAAGTTTCGACTTCATTATTTCATTTTATCATTGTATGTACACTTTTAGAAAATATGTACTCTATAACATTTTAGTTCTTAGTTTCACATTTACTGTACATCTGTACTTCAAATCGTATGTATATTAAACAATAATCTATAGAGTCAAAGATAGTTATCTTCAAATAACAGTTACAGCTACAGTAAAAGTAATGAAAATAGGAAAGCAATGAAAATGCGTTTCCTGTTGTATAAGTAAGGTCATTATCATTTATGTACTCTTATAAATTTCCTCAAATATAAATAATAAGGGTTTATGAGTGATGGATGGAATTTAATGAGTTTCATATAAACTTAGATTTTCTAAGGGACAGAATATATTGCATTGAACTATACTAGTAGCCATAAAATTTAGACCTATAATTTACTATCAAAAGCGGATGAGTGGGATGTGGGAATATTTACTTTAGATGTTATGTTACCCCGAAACGCAAACGTCAAATCACAAGCTGTATTTAAATAATTACCTATAACAAGTATGCAATATTTTGACGAAGCACAGGTTCCTGTACAGTATATTTAATCATACTTGGTGTACGTGAACTATAGGTACCAACCAGCTATCCTAAATACAATTATAGTTGAGCGATGTTCAGGTCTACTCCTCAACAGATGAAAATTAGTTACTTAAGCAAATGAACTATCGATCAATTTAACTACTTATCATATATAATAAATCAACTGAGTTTATAACGCTTATTTCCGTTACGCTGAGCACAATACTTAAAAGTTCAATTTGTAAGATCCAGATTGTATTTCGTTCAGATCATTGATATACTGATTTGTTTTGGTTAAATGATAATATCAAGGTGATTCACACAGGATTAACACATATCAAAAAGGATTAATTGAATGTTGTTCTTTTCATCAACAACGGGAAGATATAAACGCCTACAAATAAAAAAAATTGATATACAGTACAAGAAAAAAAGTGGATTTAGTTTATTTCAGATAGTTAAAATAAATCATTGTGTCAATGAATAAAAATGAAGAGGATTTAGCGACGAAATAACTTACTCAAGTTGCCCAGTCGTATTTATAGTTGTATGGTAAGTATATGTCTATGAAAGGATAGAAAAGATTGTACTACAAGGTGATTTAAGACTGTAATTATCAGATGAAGTTACGCAATAATCAAGAGGTTAGAGAAGAATAGTAATTAACAGGTCGAAATTATGAAAGATAATTGTCTGCTTGAAAGATATGAATAAACAAGGAAAACATAATGGTCATAATAATAACTGAATAATAATCAGAATGGGTTTTGTGGAGATTTTTAGAAATTTCACTGGTTGAAATCATGAGCCAATTGAAGCTAGATTACCATGGAAAACCTGGAAGCATTGGATGGTTGTCTCTTCCTACTATGAAATTCCTCAGCAGTGCGCATCCACGATCCGCACCCCCCCGCAAGATTCGAACTCAGGACCTATCAGTTTCGCGCCAGGCACTTAAACAACTAGACCACTGAGCCGGCATCCAACGGTGTTAATGTCTAACTTCAACCAATCCACGAAGTTGCGCCACCGTGCACAATTGTCTTCAGTGACTTCCTATCTCACAACAGACCTGGTTGAACTCCACTGGTAACGACTTCTCACTAGAACTCCAGGAGTGTCTCCTGAAGTCAGTCACTAGTGAGCAGGTGATTATTATTATCAGAATGGGTTTTGTGGAGGTTTTTAGAAGTTTCACAGGTTGAAATCATGAGCCAATTGAAGCTAGACCACCATGGAAAACCTGGGAGCACTGGAAGGCCGTTTCGTCCTAGTATGGGACTCCTCAGCAGTGCGCATCCACGAACCCGCCCTCCGCGGGATACGAACCCAGGACCTACTGGCTTCGCGCGCGAGCACTTAACCATTAGACCACTGAGCCGGCATCCAACGGTGTTAATGTCTAACTTCAACCAATCCACGAAGTTGCGCCACCTGCTCACTAGTGACTGACTTCAGGAGACACTCCTGGAGTTCTAGTGAGAAGTCGTTACCAGTGGAGTTCAACCAGGTCTGTTGTGAGATAGGAAGTCACTGAAGACAATTGTGCACGGTGGTGCAACTTCGTGGATTGGTTGAAGTTAGACATTAACACCGTTGGATGCCGGCTCAGTGGTCTAGTTGTTTAAGTGCCTGGCGCGAAACTGATAGGTCCTGGGTTCGAATCTCGCGGGGGGTAGTCTAGCTTCAAGTGACTCATGATTTCAACCAGTGAATAATGATCATGAAAACTGTTAAAGGATAATAATGATTGATTACGGTCTTAAATTATGAAACAAATATCAAAACAATACACGACTAGAACATATTGCAGAAGAGAATTTAGGTCACAAAAAAAATATGAGAGACTAGATGTGTCGTTTTACCATGCAGAATTCAGGATTGAATTGATGGATCACCAACTCCTCAATAGTTCATAAGTTTTTGATTTGGTCTCTCTTCGATCCAGTTCCTTTGATTGTATAGATTATTTTGAGCGAAGATTCCTCTGCAGTAACATGTTCAGGGTGGATTAGATGCTTCTGTGTTGAACTAGTGATTATTTAACATTCTGCTTTTAAAATCCACATCAGGTGATATTCTGAGATGCTTTCAGAAAGTGATCGCTTTGTGCAACCAATGTAACCTTCCCTATATGAGTAAGTAAATTAATGAGTGCACATTCATGTGGCCTAGATTGGAAGTCTACTCTTAGCATATCTGTCAATGGTTGGCTGTCTTGAGAAGACAATACGGAGCTTAGCTGAATAAAAGGTTTCATTCAGAGATTTTAAAATCCAGTTATTCAGGATTTCAGCAGCCATATCTCCCTTAAATTCACAATTCATAAAAACAGTTTTATTTTAAACTGTTGGTGCTTTTTCAAAGTGTTGTCTTGGAGTTTCATACTAGGATGAAACGGCCTTCCAGTATTTCCAGGTTTTCTATGGTGGTCTAGCCTCAATTGACTTATGAATTCAATTTTTAAATTATTATCTTGGTTTTGAACTCTTATTATCAAATCTAAGTTGATGACCATTTCTGATGAGAGTATCTATCAAAGTTAAAGTATTTCACTATCTATTGCATCATTAGAACATATATTTATCATACCAGAAGGGATTTTGTGGATATTATAGTCATTTTTAATAGATGAGATTATGAGTCAATTGAAACTAGACCACCATCGAAAACCTGGAAGTATTGGACAACCGTTTCATCCTACTATGAAACTCCTCAGCAGTGCGTATCCACGATCCCATCTTGTGAGATTCGAACAACTATATAATAAAATACAAATGTACAACTTAAGTAAATGATTTCATCAGAAAAGAAAACTCTTTTTCACTAAATTCTCCTTAATTTGTTCTTTTTTCTAATATTTATTTCATAAATCCTGATTAAGTACCTTATTAAAAGAAAGTTGTTTTTTTTCTTTATCAACAAAACTCATATTAATTTAATTTTAAGTCTGGCTATAAACTTCGCTGATATAAAAAATATACGTATGTATGTGTGTGTGTGTGTGTGTTTATCTCTTAAAACTTACACATAAGTCTGAAATAACATTTTACGTATTTAAGGTTTTATCAAATTTAAAATGATACCAAATAAGATGAAGTTTTTGGAAATAAACTTTTTTTTTTCTCCATTTTCATTTTGCTGAAAACAAATTAACTAGCAATGTAATCTCTTTTTGTAACCAATTGTCAATATATATGTATATAATATCTATTATTTTAAACATCGGCTACTGAGATATTTAGATGTCTCTTGTGTAAATGGGATTGGTTTTTATTAAGGGGATATGATCTATCACAGCTGATTTGTTAGATTTCATTCATGTTATTCACTGTCAAATACTTGATTAATTCCATTGAACTAGTGCAGAATATTATCAGAAGGGGCTTTGTGACTAACTTCAAGAGATACTCCTGGAGTTCTAGTGAGAAGCCGTGACCAGTGGAGTTCAACCAGGCTTGTTGTCAGATATCAGCTCACTGAAGACAATGGTGTACGGTAGTGCAATTTCGTGAATTGGTTGAAGTTAGACATTAACACCGTTGGATGCCGGCTCAGTAGTCTAGTGGTTAAGCGCTCACGCGCGAGACTGATAGGTCCTGAGTTCGAATCTCGCGGAGGGGTCATGGATGCGCACCGCTGAGGAGTCTCATGGTAGGACGAAACGGCTGTCCAGTGCTTCCAGGTTTTCCGTGGTGGTCTAGCTTCAATTGACTCATGATTTCAAATAGTGCAGAATATCACAGAATATAGATTCAACGCCTATTATTGACTCTAACTATCAAAAAAGGGCGAAATGTTCTATGATGTGAGATCATGTCTTCTAGTGAATAAACTACAATTGATTTGAGCAAATTCGTTTAGACACCAAGAATCAAAAAACATAACATCGGTTTATTTAAAGTTGCAAAAGTGAAAACACCTCAGTGAGCAACAACAGATCATATATGACATGAATAGTTCATTGGAAATGTTTCTCATTGATTGAAGTCTACAAAGAATATCATAAATATTTTCTCTCAGAGATTACTGCTGATCTCTTTCGACTACCTAACATTTTTTTGTGAAACAATGTCTAACTTAACATCTTTTCCCCTATTACAAACATACAGGTTTGATGAAACAAGAAAGTAAAAATTCTTCTCTTTGACCAAAATAAGTGTGACATTAGTACATGTAGATTATAGCAAATATTTTGTCTAAAAAGAAGCAGTGGAATATAGTGATATTGCTAAATTTAAAACCTTCCTTGTTTTTAGAGAATGATTACGGAAATGTGTATAGAATTTTTAAAAAAAAGTAACCCACTTGTTGACTATGTCAAGTAGTTGAATCAATTACTAGGGGTAATATAGTAATTCATATCAATAGTTCATGAAATCATTAGTCTATATTATAAAACTGTACGACATATCTTAGCCAATAGTATAAACGGAACTGCTATTATGAGTATCCTAATCTATGCCTTGTTAACAAGGAATAAATTAAATCAATCCTAGGTCGATGCATTTTAAGTAATTGATCAAAATTAATTTACATTAGACAAAATGCATCACTACACAGGGTCAGTATATATCTAAATTATACGTTATCTATAAAAATGATAGTGGATTTTGGATGCATCAGCTTAGTCAGAGTAAATTAAGAAATTATTAAAGCATTTTAATTCACTACTTAACATAAAGATTAAGTTCTTGTACCTTCCACTGTATATAAAATACTAATCGGAAATGGTGGAGATTTGTAGCTCAAGTAAATGATTTTGATGGAGTATTGTTCTCTGAGCTGGATGGTTTGGTCATGTGCTAATGAAGACACTCGTGAAAGAAAATAAAACCAAACCATCCAGCTCATAGAATAAAGCTCCATCAAAATATATGCGAAAGCATATGATACGTTTTGGTAGTGTTCAATATATAACTGACTGTAAAAGTGAAGTTCACTTCAATTTAGTAACCAGTATCGATTAATTATTGACTAACTAAAGAATAATTATTAATGTAATTCAATTGTAAAATAAATAACTGACTATTCCTTATTATCAATTTCTGTATGTACATAGTTTAGAATTGAAAGACCAGAAACGATTCTACGTTCCTTATTTTATAAATAAGCATTATTAATGAACACGATGGATCTGATACAGATGTCAAGGCGCTAATCGACAAAGCAGGAGCAGTATATTTTCAACTGAAGAACATCTGGAACTCAAAACAACTGCCAAACAACACCAAAGTCAGAATCTTCTATACAAATGTCAAAACAGTTCTATTCTATAGAGCGGAATCTTGGAGAACCAATGAAGCCATCATCCAGAAAATACAAGTGTTTATTATCAGTTGTCTGTACAAAATACTTCGGATTCATTGGTCACACACTATCAGCAACAATCTACTGTGAGAGAGGACAAACCAGATTTTAACGGAGGAAGAAATCAGGAAGGAGCACTGGGAGTAGACAGGACATATATTGAGGAAAGCACCCAACTACGTCACGAGGCAATCCCTCACTTGAAATCCTCAAAGCTAAACAAAGGAGGAGAGGAAGACCAAAGAACACATTACACCGAGAAATGGAGGCAGACGTGAGATGAATGAACAAAAAGTGGATAGAACTAGAAAGGAAGGCCCATGACAGAGTGTGCTGTAGAATGCTGGTCGGCGGCCTATACTCCATTAGGAGTAACAGGCGTAAGTAAGCAAGTAACTAAGTAATAAAATCATTTTTACAATCAGATTTGGAACAAACGTCTCCTCCTATTTAAGATCTGTTAGCTGAATATACCAGCATTTTATTGTTAAAACATATGGACTCGAAACCGCTAACTTTCATTTTAAACCACAACAGGTTATACACTAAATTATTGTGTTTAAATAACCATCAACTTATTCAATAGTTTGTATTTTCCTGTCGCCAATATTAAGAACTCCCTTTCGACTAGTCTTTATTAGCATATGTACTTACTGAGCAGAATATCACGACAGTGTTATTTGGCCAAAAAATTATTTCAATAATTATTAATAAACATTTTTAAATGTATCAATTAAAATTTATTCTCATTTAATTATAAACTTTTTTTCTATTCAAGCTTTGTTGTCATGCATTTTTGAATTGATTATTTGAACGCTTCCATTGATATTTAGGAATGCAATTGATCAGTCTCATATCGGCTGATGTACATCCTGTGAAAATTGGGTCGATATTATGTTAAGTCACAAACATTATAAGCATAGATGGAGGATGGCTAGTAATAGAATCGGGGACGCGCGTTTCCTCCAGTTCTGAGACTCGTCAGTTGGATGTACCTGCATCCCAGATTTGATGTTTAGTCCGGGACTCTATCAATTGCCGTTTTAAACATCGATGGGAAGGTTCAACCAAACAATGCAAAACTGGATTAAAGCTTCACTGCATTGCACAAGTAATTGGCTAACAGATCTCAGTAGCTAAGTGAATTTTGAAGCTAACGGTACTGGTTTCAAGCTCTGTAGTGAACATCAATTCTGGGATGCAGGTACATCCAATTAACAAGTCCCAAATAAGACAAAGCTCGCATCCTGGATTTCACTGTTAGCTTCCATCCATCTTTGCTCATAATCTTTGTTTTATATTCCGTTTTCACTAAATTTACACATACAAAAAGAAACAAATTAATTATTTTCCAATCTTGATTCAATGTCTCAATTAACTTTATATACACATGACCTATTAAGAATATGATAGATAACAGTTTTTTTGGAAATGATTTTCTATTGTTCCTTTCTTTATTCTATGAAACGGAGTCAATGTTATTTATTCTTTCTATCTTTTTTTTTCATAATTTGACTTTTCCTTATAAAGATAAACCCAATTATAAGTTAAGCTTGTTTTTCTATCAACTAGAAACTTCATAAAACTTTATGGTCTACGAATTCTGAATAAATATGTATAGAGAAAAAGCGGAAGAGAATGAGAATTATAAAAAGGAAGTGGAAATTAGTGAAACTAGTCACTCAATCAATTCATTGACCTAAAAGTACCGGAAAATGATACGACAGAATAAATAAATAAATGACTCATTATACTATTGAGTTTGTCAGCCCCCAGCCCCCAACCCCCGACTTGTCTGCTTTTGCTCTCTAAATCATTCTTAATAATGATTTAGACGAGAGCGAACTAAAAATTGATTCAGTTTTTACTTAGTGAAAAATTTACTAATTTTATTTAGATTTATTAATAAATTTAATTACACTTTATAATGGATAATTAAATAGGTGCTTGTTTAGTTTCTTGAAGTGAGGAGTGATTAATAATTAAATTTTAAGTGTATGATGATAAAATTCTAAAGGACTTCGAACAAATGAATATTCGATGCAAAAGATACAGGGTTCCAGTCACGGTGTGAATATTAATAATGGGATACAGGTGAATTCAGGTGATAAGGCTTTAAAAGAGGTCGAGACGAGAATCCTAGATTCCACTGATAACCTCTATTCATCTATTTTTATAAAACCTGTAATATAATGGATGTATCAAAATAATCCATACACAGAAAGCACATAAACCAACTAAGACTAATGAAGTCAAGAATATCAACTATAAGGAAATCCAAACCACTTTAAATTGAATTATGGCAATAGAAGTTACGAAGTTAAATTATTTAAATTAGATAACTAGAAGGTTCCATAAACTGTAATTAAATCGTCCAGTAGAAGTTATAGTATTTCAATATACATGGCTGGTTTGGATGTTGGAAGCACTTTTAAAAAAAAGGAGATAAAAACTACTACCAAGATAACTAGAAGGGGAAGTTAATCATTTCACTATCTAAACTAATTGTTATCTTAATAAATTTTGTCTGGTCTTATTATTTCACCTAATAAACTAGGTTACTGTTAAACTAATTATACTTGGAATAAATAAAATACAGCTAACAGTGGAATCCAGTACGTCCTATTTTGAACTTATCAACTGAACACACCTTCATCTTAGAGTTGATGTTCACTCTAGAATTCGAACCAAGTACTGTTTGCTCTATTTGTTATCGTGTTATCCACTTGATCATTGTTCATAATAAAATGGCACTAGTTAAAACATAATAATGAAGTTACATACATTTATTTGTTTCGTCATTTCATCTTATTGATCCAATGTTTAGTTTATATTCATCCACTTGTATATAATGTAAGTTCAGTCTCCTTTTTTTATGCTACAACAAAATTTACGACTATTATCAAAACGATACTGGATTATTATTTAGAATTTATGATTATCTTAGTGTTAATAATCAACTGATAAGTTTTATCACAGTATAAATAGCTGTATTATCCTACTGTTATACGCTATTTTCTCATTCTTACACTTATGTACCACAGTGATTAAAGTAAATGACATTCAGATTTTGAAAATAAAGTGATTTGCTTATTTCTTTTAAAAATCGAGATCTTTTCATGTTAATCATATAATTTGTAAAAAGTAAATAAAAAATATAAGCACATATTGATTGGCGACTAGCAGTGGAATCCAGGATATGCGTTTCATTCTATTTGTAACTTATCGGTTGGATGTACCTGCATCCCAGTTTTGATATGCACTTTGAGACTCAGACTCAGGTTCATCCAACTGAAGAGTCCCTAAACAGGAAGAAACGCGAGTCCTGGATCCCACAACAAGCCACCATCCATCTATGCTTACAATGCTTGTAACTCAAGGCAATATAGAGGCAATCCGTACAGGATGCACATATGCCAATAAGAGACTGATCATTTGAAGTCCTATACATCAATTGATAGATTCGAACAATCAATAGAAAAATGAAATTAGCAAAAAACAAATTCATTTTTCAATTATCATATTTAATAAATAATCATTTCTTTTTAATATAGATTATTCAATACTCCAACTGTTGAACAGTTAGTCAATTTTGACTAGCTATCTGTACTAGAATTTTCATTTAAACATATTCATAGGAACACATTGGCAAATAACACGAAACCTGAACCTGTAGTTTCCTGTTGACTAACTCCAACGATTATCTCACATCTTAACATAGTTTAAACTTCTTTTAATAACACAATAATACTCTATTTCTATGATATTGAAAAAAAAAATAACTATGGATACAATTGTAAAACTCTGGTAAATTATGTAATCGGAAACAAGATTTTCTCCTCTGAGGCGTCTTCCTATTTGGTTGCAGTTCAATGGTTTTCTTGATTTATTTTTAGTAACTAATACGTTTAGAAATAAGGATAGTAGTAGTAGTAGTAGTAGTAGTAGTAGTAGTAGTAGTAGTAGTAGTAGTAGTAGTAGTAGTAGTAGTAGTAGTGGTAGTAGTAGTAATTTTGTTTTCACTTTTTTTTCCTTTTTTCTATTATCTATTTCAAAATTCACTCTAAACCGTTATTTGTCTTTCATTTCTTATATTAAATTTATTTCTTCGTTTTATGACAAGAAAAATCTAGAATGTGGGGGGGGGTAGATACAACCTTGAAGTTATCATTGTGACATTCTAATTAATTTAATTCCTTCATCCAAATGAAAGTAAAGTATTTACTACAATTTATAACAAAGTGGTTACATTCTCTCCCCCCTCTCTCTCTTTCCCTATATATATATATATCATTTTGCTAATGGTATTGTTAGAATAAACTTTTAAAACTTGCATCTAGTTTTGTTTAAATTCTTAATTGATCTACATATTGGACTTTGATCAATTTTGTAAGGAGATATGAATAGTATTTTACTACATATAGATATATATACCTAAATTAGGGTCTACTTCTACATTGTGATTATTTATAAATAGACATGTCATATATGAATTTGTTATTATTTATTTTAGGTTTACCTCAATTCTGATTAACAATTGAACTTAATTGCTTCATTTTAATCCGGCTACATTGCAAATAGCATAAACCGATATAGATATAATAAAAGAGAGGGTGTGTGTGTGTGTTTGGAATTAGCAGACCATAACAAATAAATGAATTTTATTAAACTACTGGTTGCTAAGTTTCTATCACTTATGGTTCATCGTAATTTTGTTCTCTTTTAATTTTTTTTTTTTGAATGACTTTACTTATCTTCTGTTTTAAAAAAAAAAGGATAAATCAATAATGTGTCCATTATATTAAAGAAGAAAAGAAAAGAAAAGAAAACAATACAAACTAATATAAAATTGAATATTCATTTTATATTTCTAATAAGATAATCATCTTATTCAATTGATGTTGATATGGATATTTTATCATTATGTGTGTTAAATAGTGAAATCATGAATGAATATTTATGTTAATTAGGAAAGGATTGATTAAAGAATCAATTGTGAAATGGTATTTCATTAATATTTCATATTACCGTTTAGATTACATTTTGGCATCAATTTAAGATTTACACTTAAGTTTTAGTTAACTTCTGTTTGTTTAACCTTAATATTAGCTAGTATACTGTTATATGTTCATTAAAATAGCATGGAAATTATGAGAAATTATTAGAGTACTACTATTCGGTCATGTACATATATAATAAGAGGGAGAGGGTGTGTGTGTGTAGAATTAGCAAACCATAACAAATATATATTATAATAATAATAATAATAATTATTATTATTATTATTATTATTATTATTATTATTATTAGAAGCTTTATTCAACATTATATTTTTGGTACAATATAGAATTCTCAGCATAAAGTATTTCAACAAGTTTCCTTTTCTTATATCTTGATCGATTGTGACGATAAATTTTGAATGATGACCCGTTAGATGTTTGGAGTTCGGTAATCCACATTTGATTAATGTTCATTCGTTTCAATGCATATCGCCAGCCACCATGATGTCTCTGATTGTACCTTTTTGTAACCCGTATAGCGAAAGGTTGTAAATTTATCATAAACGCGCCTGAATAGATTGTGAGCACAATAGACATAATGATGTGCTAAAAAAAAACAAACAGATAACTTGATGAAATATCTAGATCGGAGGAACAGGTAGCCCAGATATTCAAGCAGGCCGCCACTTATATCTTCAAACTATTATTTATCTATGACAAGTCAATCTTGGGAACAATCCTAAGATTAAAAATGAGATGTTAGTTATAAAAACGCAGTTTTCTTTATATATCACGTGTTATTAGATTATGGTATCCGCTAATGACTCAATTGATTAATGTCTATTTGACTAATAATCTTATCTTTGATCAAAAATCCTAGTGAACTATGAAATTAGTCAACCGTGTTTATGTTGTATTTTCAGCCTCATTTACTTAACAGCAATGAATAATTATCCTTTGCTTACGTTTGTGATAACTATCTTATTCGTTATGTTGTTTAACTCCATCGGTTATAAATTTACTTTCATTTTTCTAACGCAAAACAGTTAAAATATATCGTCCTACAGAAGGTCCTTTCACAATAAATTACCGATTGAAATTCTTCAACTATATACATTAGTATATAAAAGTTTATGTCATTGAAAAAAAAAGGTTAACAGTGTAAAAGTGCTCAAAGGTCGATACAAAGATATTTTTGTGTACTGCCAATTGATCCTAATGATTAAATTCTGAAAACTTACTATTTTACTAACTTTTTCAGTAATTTAAAAGTGATCTTTAACTTAAACTGATTTTAATTATACAATCGTCAAAGTTTAATGTATGAAAGCCTTTTTTCTCCCCTGTAACCACTAAAACTAATGGAAATTCACAAATGAAAACTGGATTGATGCCCTCAATGAATATTGCACTTCAAATTCGTACTATTTAATTTCATTTCATTGGTTAACTTCAATCAAATTTTGTAATAATACATTTGTCATTTGATATTAATTGTAGATTTATTGTTTTACTCTTTAAAGCTAACTTATTTCTTGTGTTACTCATCTTCTCATTATTAATTATGAATGAATTCGGATTGATTCATTCTTTAACTTTGATAAACAACATAAATATCCATTGAATAGGCTCTTTAAAATATTCCTCATAGCAACCATAAACAAAATAGAAGTAATAGTTTATTTCTTAGAATATGATTAGCAGTAATTAATAATAATAATAATAATAATAATAATAATAATAATAATAATAATGGATAAGTGGATGAATGGATGAACAGTAAATTCAAGTTGAAGTAATCATTTATTGATCCGAAAGATAATTTATGAATTTTAACGAGAAGAAGAAGGAGAAGAAGAAGAGAAATGAGCGAGAGATAGAGATAGAGAAAAATAATCATAAAAGAAAACCTTTATATCACTTCTTCTATTTGTTTTGTTTTCTTGTTCTTTTACTGTTAATAAAAGAAGAAAATATTAATAAAAATACAAAGAACAAATGAAAATGAAAATCATCTATATATTTCAGTCATAATAATAAATAATACATGAATTTCCAATAACCTTTCATTGATATCATTGTTGTTATATAGTTATATTCCATGATTAGATTAAATTGATTTATTTACAATGTATGGCATTTCTCTTTCAAAATAAAAATAAAGAAGTATCCTTCAATAGATTTATTAATCTGAATGACTAATCTACTGATTTTTACACTTAAAGTAAACACTACATTGTTTTATAGATGGGGAATTATGCTAATCAGTATGATTGTGTTGTTATTGTTTTCTCGACTTCTTTTCGATAATTTTAAGATATATATAGATACATAGTTTATACAGATAATTTGAATTAAAATCATGGACCGATTGATGTTAGACCACCATTGAAAGCCTGGATGCACTGGACGGCCGTTTCGTTCAAGTATGGGTTTCCTCAGAAGTGCACATCCACGATCCAGCTCGCGGGACTCAAACCCAACGATGAGCATTGCTGAGGAGTTCCACAATAGGACGAAATGATTACCCTGTGCTTCCATAGTTTCAATCGTAATCTAACAATAATCAGTTCATGATCTCAATCAAAAACTTAATAATCTCCACAAGCCTTATACAGATAGTTTGAAATCATATTAAGTTCATAGATTGTGTTTTTTTACAGATTGATCTCGGCTGGTGCATCATTGAGAACTAAGATGCATCAAATATCTGTTTCTGCTTTGTATGGAACTCCGAAGCAGAAAGAAAGCACTACTTGTTATAGAACCCCATAAATTAAACTATAATAGTTAGCTTGTTAGTAACTCACTTCAAGACGTTCGGAATGTTGTCGTTAGAAGTCGTGACCACATGATATCTGACACGTCAGAAGTGAAACAGTTGTCCACAGAGGTATTGGACGATTGTTGCTTTATGCAATTAACTGACTGACTTTGGATTTGAACCACTAGACTTCAACTCAATGATTTCAAAGATTAAGCGTCCGGTGCTCTATCTGAAAATTCTACACCCGGTTCCTGGAGCGGTCATGAATGCATCCTATATAAGAATTCTTTACTAAAACAAGATAGCTATTCTTGTTTCCTTGGTTTTCACCAGTACACCGACTGAGATTAGCCTATGATAAATACAACCTATAAATTAAACTAATCTGTACAAAATCCTTTCAAGCAAATCAAAATACTATATCGTTTATATAGATAAGAATGTTTTGTTGTGTACAGTATATTATTCTATGTAATATCACATGAGGTTAGTGAAGAATGGTTTAAGTTGAGCGATTACCTAGTATTAATCGATCTAGTATTTATCTATTGCCATCAATCAATTGCGATTCAGCCTAGACTCAGGGATTCCTGCAGATTGCCACCGAAGATAAAACATCCGAATAGATATTTATTAATAGTGAGACCACAGAATTAGTCATGAAATACATTTTCATCTGGATATTTTATTATAATATCCAGTGTATCCTGTTGATTAATTTCAACCATTTAAAATTAAAACACATCTATCCCTATATGAATTCTGTTAGCCATCAATCAGTTCAATGAAATGGATGTCACAGTCAATTTATATCATTTCATAAATTTTCATACAAAAAATATAGTAAAGCAAAGAAATTCACACACAGATATTTTACAAAATTAATTTAACATCAGAAGGGGTTTTTATGGATATCATAGTAATTTCAATAGTTGAGATCATGAGTCAATTGAAGCTAGACCACCTATTGTGGGACACCTCAGTTCAACTGGGTCTGTTAGGAGACAGTAACTCACTGATGACAATGATGGATATGTCACTCAATTTCGTGGATTAATTGAAGTTAGACATTAACACTGTTGGATATCGGCCGGCTCAGTGATGTAGAGGTTAAGCGTTCACGTACGAGATCAATAGGTCCTGTGTTTAAATTTTACGATGCAGGATCGTGGATGCTCACTTCTGAAGAAACCCATACTTGAATGAAACGGCCGTCCAGTGCTTCCAGGTGTTCTATGGTGGTCTAGCTTTAATTGACTCATCATCTCAACTATTAAAATAAGTTTAATATTATTTTTCTTAATTTTAAAATAGATACCAAGTTTTATTATAATAAAGAATAGTAAACAAATTCACAATATGTGAAATTCTCGTAAAACTCAGATAGAAACGTGACTGACTTACTTTCAAAAAAAAAGTCCATTATTTACATCATTTTTTTTTTCTGAACAAAAAAATCTATATGCACGTACATAAACATCTAGGGAATAGATGACCCTTGTTAATTAAAACAACCAACTTTATCATTCAATATATGACGATATTATGATTGTCATATAGTTGAAAACGTAAGTTAAGTGTAAAACATACAAAGTTCTTAACAAATAACTCGTTTGAAATCCTAATAATATTTGAAATATTGTAAAGTAGTTAATATAACTTCTATAATTAAGTAAATAGTATTCTAAGTAAAATGATAATAATCTACATGAAATATTTAAACTAGTACAGTACTAACGTACTAACGAATTATTGTTTAAAAGTATTTAAATAACTAGTTAACTAGTATCAGAAGGGGTTTTGTGGAGATTGTAGTAATTTCACTAGTTGAGATCATGATTCAATTGAAGCTGGACCATCATGGAAAACCTGGAAGCACTAGACGGCCGTTCCATCCTATTGTGGTACTCCTCAACAGTGCGCACCTACGATTCCGCCTCGCGGAATTCGAACTCAGGACCTGTCAATCTCGCGTGTGAGCGCTTAACCACTAGACCACTGAGCTGGCACTCAACAAGTTAACTGGTTATTATTTTAATGAATCATTTTATTATGATAATTACCAAGATTTGATATACTTTATTCAAAAGGTTACAGTCTTCTGTTAAATTAGTTTACATCTTTGATGAAACTAGTTTTCCGAGGTAAATATTTAACTAAATATTGGATCTTTAAATAGTAAAGTATGGTAGTTCATTTATAGGATATACTAAATTATTATCTACTGGATTAAACATGTCGTGGAAAGTATACTAAAGTTTTTTACTGACAGTTATCAATTTTACCAGTATGGGAATTTGTGAAGATTATAGTATTTTAACAGTTGAATTCACGAGTTGATTTAAACTGAACTACCATTAAAAACCTGGGAGCACTGGACGGCTGATTCTTCCTAGTATAGAACTCCTCAGATGTGTACATCCACGATCCCGCATAAAAGACTTGAAGCCAGGACCTTCGGTCTCACGCGCAAACGCTTAATCTCTAGACCGCTAAGCTTGCATACAATAGTGTTAGTGTCTAACTTCAATCTATCCATAATCTTGAGAAACCCGCGAGCAGGATCGTGGATACGTACTATTGAGGAGTATCGTCTTTTATTTATATATGATCACTGAATTACACAATTCTCTTTATTAACTGAATTGTTCTAATCATACTTAGAATTTTTACATTTTGTAAACAACAAAGTGAATTGTAACTTATTCATCATAACAAATAAACTTGTATAAAATCTAGTTGTTTTTTAACATTAGTACAGTGATACATTTTATTTGCCTCTAGATACCATAAGCGAAAATAATTATATAATGTTACATTTCGAACCGTGACTATCTACCAACTCTCCTACAATCAATTTCGATTATGGTTAAATTTTTGTCAAGCCTTTTTATGAACTTACTTAATAGACAATGTTATTGGAACAGTAGAAATTCACATATTTCTTTGTACTATTATGATCACTATCATGTCTGTAGAAATGTGTATACTTGGTCACATGTGACAGTCTACGCATATATTTCTCTCTAGGTTAAATATCGCTCGATGAGTCAATCACTTCCCCATTTATGTATGTGCTCGAATCCCAATAATAGCCTTTGCCTTGCCTAGCTGTGCCTTATTCGATTTGACTATTAATTCGCCTCGGTATTTACTTTCATACACATGTTCGCCTCTCTGCTTCAAATCCACTCGATGTGCTTGTACCTTTGTTATTTGTACTATCCGCTAGCAAACTGAAGTTTCTGCTTCTCACTCCCGTCTGATTTCAAGCACCATTGGGATTTATATAATAACGGTTATCAAGGTGATTGATTAACGAAGCTAAGTCACTGCAACTAACAATAATGTCTTGTGGGTGATATTTCATTTAATTTGAAACTTCTCAACACAAAATTCTTGTTAAATATTTCTACCCATCAAGACAAACAGATTAAATATCAGAATAGGGCCGTGAAGACTGTTAGGTTTTGATTGAAATCATGAACCAACAAATATTAGACCATAACTGGAAACCTGGAAGCACTGAACGGCCGCTTCATCTTAGTACTGGACTCCTCAGCAGTTCACTCAGTGGTTCAACATTGACCAATTCATGATTCCTATCAGATTCAATATGTTGTTACTAGTTTTGCATTACAGTATCTAATTCAACTTAAATCTTTTGCTTAAATTGATTTTTTCATTCTTTAAATATCTCCATATTTGGTTTATACTACTGAAAGTTTATCATGTCGACATGAATAATGGAAAAAGAAACAATTAGCATAATTTGAGTGAATTTATTCTGCTGTAGTTAATGTAAGAGGTATGCGTCTAGATTAGTGGCCTGGGATCTGACTCCAGTTACATCTTATGATTGATTGCTATTAGTAATATACATATCACCAGTCCTCACATAAAATCATCGACTTAATTCGCATCACTGTATAACGGAATTAAATAAGTCAAATACGAGAATGAATTTCGAATATGTATATTTCATACAACCGTGGATCCAGACAAAAGATCGGAGAAGCGAAGAGAGCAGAGCAAAGTGAAACGACGTGCAGTGGAGAAGGCGTGTGAACCAACTCAATTTAATTAAGCGTTAATCAATATTTATAGCCAGACAAAAGTAGGTTACAGATATATGATGAATAGAATAAGACATGTATACACACATACACTCACATAAAAAAACAATCAAGGTTAGTAAGTGAATAATTAACAAGGTCAAAACGTGACTCAAGAAGAATGGATAAATTAGTTTGTCCAGAAGCTAGAATAAGTTATATGGGCTTAACATAGTAACCGATACTACGCTAGCGATTAATAAATTTTCTTGTAATAGTTTACACCATGATCTGATTCTAGTTAAGTATCAAGAAGTAACAGATATGTAGACAAGTAGAAATCTTTTCTTTAACCATCCATTAAATGATTATTCACATTTTAATATTAATATAGAAAGCTTTTGGTTCAAGCAATAATTTAATGCATTCAACGTTTCATCATCATTTTGTATGGTAACCTCATATAATGAGAAGTTAACTTAATAAAACTACTTACTTACACCTGTTACTCCAAATGGAGTATAGGCCGCCGACCAGCATTCTCCAACTCACTCTGTCATGGGCCTTTCTTTCTACTTCTATACAACTCTTGTTCATTCTTCTCACGTCTGTCTCCATTTCTCCGCGTAATGTGTTCTTTGGTCTTCCTCTCCTCCTTTGTTTAGCTTTGAGGATTTCAAGTGAGGGATTGCCTCGTGACGCAGTTGGGTGTTTTCATCAATGTGTATCCTATTCACTTTCAGTGCTTCTTCCTAATTTCTTACTCCGTTAAAATCTGGTTTGTTCTGTCCCACAGTAGATTGTTGCTGATAGTGTGTGACCAATGGATTTGAAGTATTTTGTACAGACAACTGATAATAAACACTTGTATTTTCTGAATGATGGCTTCATTGGTTCTCCAAGATTCCTCTCTATAGAATAGAACTGTTTTGACATTTGTATAGAAGATTCTGACTTTGGTGTTGTTTGATAGTTGTTTTGAGTTCCAAATGTTCTTCAGTTTCAAATATGCTGCAGTAAAACCTCCGCCTGGCACCCCTCTTGGCCTATTACCGGTTCAAAGCCCGAATAATGGAGGAGGGTTATTGGGTTAGCGCTAATCAGAAAAAAATAATTCAAATCATTTAACGTAATAAAATAGTCACTAGAAATAAAAGTATGTATGAATAGAACCAATTATAAACCAAGTTCATTAGAATAAATAAATACTTGTTATATTTTTATTGTTTCATAAAGATTACTATCTAGAATAATAATGAATATTTCACAATTCAACTATTGACCTGAACAATATCGAAATATTCCATACATTCTGATCCGTTGAAGTAAGAAGAGGAATATTTACTGAATAAAATGAATTCATTATATTTCAAAGTTTATGATAAACTTTGAACGGTATAAATTTTACATTAGTTATATTATTATACAAATGTTTTATTACACACCATATTCAATGAACTTCAATTGGTGAGATTACAGTTTATGAACAACATTTGAATAACGTTAAAATGACCTTGGAGTGTCCATCTTAAATGAAAGTTCTAGATTAGTATAGGCAATTAAGATTAGGATTTAAAATTGATGGTTACGGTTAGGAGTTCAATTTAGGGCTTTCATTACGAACCAACTGTCGCAACGTGTGGACTGCAGGTTAGATGCGCAGCGTATTTATCGATCGAATCAGTGACACGGAAAACACGTAAGGACGACCTAGAGACCCGATTGGCCCCGCTCCGCTGTCTAGCCCAGTCAGTTGGGTCCAGAACTCAAGTCACAGCCTCTGAGTTATGAACCGTTATATTTCAAACATACTCTGTTTATATACCAACCAAACAGACCACATCGTACCATAAAAATAGAAAACAACATCTGTACAATATTTAACGAGTGAAATAAATAATGGCCAATAGGGAATGCACATTTAGAGTCCAAGGACATCATTAGACTTAACATGATAATGATTGGTATATTCCTCAGCATACCTAACACTAACATCAGCTATAATATCAAAATGGTATTCAACCAAAATCCAAGACTTGCTAACTAAAATCTAATTGACTTGTCCATAAATTATCATCTTGCCATTTATTTCATAATGTAAACGTGTACTTTTAATATTTTAATGATTCTGATTAGGGGTTTTTTTCTTTCAATTTTTTTTTAATATTTGTTTTTATCTTTTTCAAATGTTAATATCCAAATTTTAAGAGACAAGTGAAATTGATTTTTAACTAAGAAAGATTAGTTCAGCGAAGAGTTCTCTTTTCGGCGAATTCATTTTCAAAGCTGTTTAATCGCAAATAATGTACACTTACTTTTACTGATAATAAACTTCTGTTAGACATGTCGACAGTGAGGTTAAATAAACAAAAGTATTAAAAAAATTCTTTTAAAAAACAAGGGAAGTTTAATAATCGTTTGATTATCAATGACTCAAGTATTCATCAAAAAATAGATAAGAAAATTACCAATGGGAAAGGATGAATCAGCATGATAAGATAAAATGTTGAAATTGATATTAAATGTAATCGAGATCAGATGGTGGTTGGAGGTAGTCAACAGGAAACCCTGGACTCGGGTTTCGTGCTACTTGGCACTCATCAGCAAGGTGTACCTTTAATCTTGAGGGAACTGGTGCTTCCTGGCGGATCCGATCTCGCGTCACTCAGCCTCACAGTCAGAGACGTTACCACTGAGCTATCCGAGCCGCGACTGACCTCCTGTAGGACTGAGATGTAATCACAATTGGTTGATCACTGGGTGGTGATCAATGTCATGTGTGTCAAGTCCTTATTTAGTGCAGATCGAATGCTATCGACCATGTTGCAATGTGGCCACCAGTCTAGGTGACTCAACACTGCGGGCACTATATATTAAATGTAATCAGAATGATCGTGGAAACAAAATAAACCAGTTGGGGGTAAAGGATTTTAGATGAAGCAGATGGCTGTAAAGGAACAAGAGTATGAAAAAGAGGGAAAAATTTAATACATTAGGACCATGGTAGAAGGAGAGGTTTCACCAGTCTCTTTTGCACATACAATTCTGCTTTTTCCAGATGTATAGCTATTGCTTCGGCAATGCAAATAAGATGCAGTCTAATTGTCTTAGGAAGACTTCTACTTACCTTGTAGATAACTTTGAACGTAGAGACTGTGTTGATTGAATGGCCTGTGTTCACAAGGTGTTCGATCATAGAACTTCTTATTGAGCCGTTGCCTCCTCTTTTTAGCCACGCCGGATGATGTTCTTGAACTCTTTTGGATAAAGTACGCATCAAACGACCTTTATACCTAGCTCCACAAGAGCAGGTAAATTGGTAAACGCACATTGAGTTGGTCAGATGCGATAATTTATCTTTCAGATTATTAAAGAACAATGATCGGCTGGAGAATACTATTCGCAATGTTGCTGCAAAGATTATTCTTTTTAAGGCATCAGAAATTCTCCTCCTTAAGATGTATGTGGTTCTGTCACCCTTGAAGTCGATGTTCATGTATAAAGTTTTCTTTTCTACTGTAATCATTTGTGTTTTCGGAGTTTTCAGTTTTATGTTCATATCAATGAATATCGAAGGATACTCGATTTTGATAAGTATCTCATTTAAGAGGTCCAATTCTTCATCTATGACTTTGGGACTACAGATTCTTCGTATTCTTGTGGCAAGTGTTATTATTAGGTTTCTTTTTCGACTGATGGGAACCCAGCTGTGGAAATTTGATAGTTGGCCATTCTACATGGGTTTCCTGTAGATAGATCTTCTTAGAGTACCATCTTGCTTCTTAAAAAAAAATCTATTCTAGTTGTAAATAATTCCTACAAGACTACCTTTCATTTGACTTAATATTACAAATTTATGAATTAAAATATGTGAATAGTGAATTAATTGTCGAATATATTATATTGTAATATACGTAACAAATAATCATGTTCAAAATGCTTTTTGTTCATACCTCATGAATCAGTTATTATGACCGATGAAATTATTTTTATGTGGATGTATCGATGTACAATTTGCATTTTTTTAACAAGGGTCAATTACATTTTGTGCTTACTGTTATTACTTTTTGTATGTTTGCTTGTTTGTTTGTGGTTGTGTATTTGATGATAGCATTTGTGTTAAATTCTTATGCCCGTCAATATATTACTTGAATAAATCGCCAATCAGAATACCGAATTATACAACTTTGACCCGATTGATTCCTCTCGCCTATACCTGCCCCTTGAATCCCCAACACAATCTCAGCTTCCACTGTATGATTCCAGTATTTTAGACATAGACAATATATATAATAACAGTACATAAATAACTCCTAGTAGTTACGTACCTGGACAGTATCATCGATGAAAGAAGAGGATCTGATACAGACGAACAGTCAAGGATTAGCAAAGGAAGGGCCGCATTCGTACAGTTGAAGAATATATGCAACTCAAAACAACTGCCAACCAATATCAAAGACACAATCTTCAATATAAACGTCAAGACAGTTCTACTGTATGGAGCTGAAACCCGGCGAACTGCTACAACCATCAAACATCAAAATCGTACGAGTATTTCTAAACAGTTGTCTACCCAAGACACTCAATGCCCATTGACTGGATACCATTAACAACAGCCTACTACGGGAATGAACAAAACAGCTTCCAACTGTGGAAGAAATTAGGAAACGTCCGTAAAAGTGGATGGGACACACACTACGGAAATCATCAAACTGCATCACTAGGTAAGCTCTAACTTGGGATCGTGAAGGCAAAACGGAAACGTGGAAAGCCGAAGAACAAGTTGTGTCGAGAATTAGAAGAAGACATGCAAAGGATGAATAGGAACTGGGAAGAAGTGGAAAGGATTGCTTGGAACAGAGTTGGATGGAGAGTGCTGGTGAGCTGCTCCTCCACATAGTTGTTAGTCTTTCAATACTAAAATATACATGGGCTTAAAAGAAGGAGGAAATATTGAGCAAACACATTCTACGATAATATGTTGCTCACTTACCAAACTTTAAGCGACATATCACAAATGACTTTCATAATAAATTGAAGTCAACTGTATGATTTTTGAAAATTTGGAGCGTGAAGCAGTGTTGCACCATATACCCATAATCAAAACATTTCAAGAAGATTAATTCATATCTTTGTTCTACTGAGATGTCATACCTTGTAAGCTCAGTCAATTGGAAATTCTACTGACATGTAACAATGATACTGAATAACGACTACGCTCTATAATTAACTAGATAAAACTGTTAGATATAAACCTATAAATTGTGAATAAACGACTGAATGGTCTCGTACTGATCTGGAATCCTATTGCTTTTGAGCAAACTTGACTTTAAAACAATATAATAACTAATCAGAAACTTTGAAAATACGCTTGTTCGATGCTGAAACTGTTCTACTTTTGAATCCACAGATGACTATTTATCAATCCTTCTCTGTTTCTTTTCCATTAGTAGGTTGCTTCTTATCCTGTGTAATAAATAACTATATATACATGCTAGATTCTCATGGTCAGCGCTTAGACCTTGCAATATAAATGTATATATTTTTTCAAATATAAATTATCTACTTAATGATGTTATATTAGTAATTTGATAATTGAATTCATGAGCCAATTGAAGCTAGACCTGGAAGCATTGGATGGCCGTTACTTCCCATGATAGGATTCCTCCGCAGTGCGCTCCACACCACTTCGCCCCGCAGGATTCCAGCTCAGGAGTCATTAGTCTCGTGCATGAGCGCTTAACATCTAGACCACTGAGCCGGTTGGTATCCAATGCTGTTAATGTCTAACTTCAACCAATTTACAAATTCGAGCCACCGTTCACCATTATCATCAGTGAATAACTATCTCACAATGGACATTGTATTAGATTAAATTTAGCAACATTATACTTTTCCTTCTCTGATAACGTACTCGTTCTTTTTAAATAGTCGATAATTTACTCAGATAATACCAATGATAATAATAATAATTATTATTATTATTACTATTATTATTATTATTATTATTATTATTATTATTATTATTAGTAGTAGTAGTAGTAGTAGTAGTAGTAGTCGTATCGTCCTAAAATCTTGACTAGTTACAGTGAAAACATTAATAAACACGGATAAACAAATTTACAGATAAACATTATCATATTTTAAAAGTTAATTTTGAATTCCTCTTTATAGATTTGTTTATTTAAACTTTGTTTACATCAAAATAACAACATGGAAAAGAAAATTTATAAACAGCTGTTTATAGATAATATTTTAACAATTTATATTAGTTTCTTTCTGAACTGTAATTACCAAATACAGGAAATGGTCTTATACGAGCATATAGAAATGTAATATGTACACACACACACACACACACACACACCAAACACATTTACAGATGAATTATATGAATCTCTTGGAAAAGTATTATATCGGTTTAGTTTTATAAAACAAATAATAATAATAATCATATTAAGTAGTATAGAACTGTTTACTTTAACTTATGTAATCAGTTGTTTTATACAGTAGCTATATCTCTGTTTTATTTATTATGTCATTTTATTTCATATGTTTATTATCATCTATTTACTTGAATGGAAGTGAACAATTTCAAATTGTTTCTATATTAGTACTGAAAAACAAAACTAATGGGAAGTTTAAAAAAAATTATTTTGAATGGTGTATTTACATGGTACTTTTTTAAATAAATAAATAAATAAATACATAATATAACGAGGTCAAGGTTTGTTTTTATTATCAGAAGGGGTTTTGTGGAGAGTGTAGTAATTTCAATAGTTGAGATCCTTAATTAATTGAATCTAGACCATCATGGAAAACCTGGAAGCACTAGACGGCCGTTTCGTCCTATTGTGGGACTCCTTGACAGTGCGCATCCACGACCCCACCTTGCGGGGTTCGAACCCAGGCGAGACTTATAGGTCCTGGGTTTTCCATGGTGGTCCAGCCTCAGTTGATTCATGATCTCAAGTGTTTGTTTTTATTTCAAAATTTCATGATAAACAATCTTAAAATAATATAAACGAAGTTGTTCAATATTGAATTTATAGAAGTCTACGATAATTGATGACAATAACGAAATAGAATAAACAATCAATTGTTGATTTTTTTAAATAAAAAAAATTGTATTCAATACGATTTACCAATAGTTATTCACTGGTGTAAATAATGTAAATAAGATTGTACAGTTTCAAAAACTGATATCAACAAGAAGGAAATATTCCTCAATGAAAGGTGATCATCCTTCTTACTGATGTAATGTTTCGTCACCATTCAATTGGTAATATGAGCATATTAATTAAAGTGTTGAGTAAAAAGGTTATCATTTAGAAGAGATCTGGTCCAAAATAAATCACAATTGTTTTCAACCAACTTTACTAGCTTACTTACTTAAGCTTGTTACCCCTCATGGAGGACCATAGGCCTCCCACCAACATTCTACATCCAACTCTGTTCCAAGCGATCCTTTCCACTTCTTCGCAGTTCCTATTCAACCTTTTCATGTCTGCTTTCAATTCTCAACACACTGTGTTCTTTGGCCTTCCACTTTTCCGTTTCCCTTCACGATTCCAAGTTAAGACTTGCCTCGTGATTTCCTTAATATATGTCCTATCTAATTCCAACATCTAATTTCCTCTTCAACCGGAAGCTTTTCAACCAACTTAGTGAAACAAAAGCAATCATAAGTATGTCGTTTGAAACTATGTTTTCAGAGTGATTTATTAATTCAATAAAATATATATTCATACCATTTTGTGATCGATAAATTTATTTACCAGTTTACAGGTTTATTCAAAAGTAATTACAGCGGAAAGAGAGAAAGGAGTTTGCTTGTTATCATTTTGAAGCACATTCTACAAAAATTAAGACTAAAAAGTCAACATGTTTACCACAGTATAACTGATGGTCATCTGATTGGTAGCGGAAAGTATGATGATATTTGAAAATCATTTAAAATAATAAATACACAATCAACTTTGAATTTACCTCGCTACATCTAAACCAAACGTATTAAAAAGCTGAAACTTGTATTCAAAAAGGTAGCTGTAAATTTCCATATACCCTGGTAACTTTTATTTTTTGTGATTCAATTACGTTATATCTTATTTTGTTTTCTCAATAACAAACCCCTTTCCTTCTTTTTTAAGTCATTTTTCTACGTTTACTCATCTGATTTTTTGGCTATCATTATATAACTTTGAACTCGATTTTCATCTTTGAGTGTTTTAAAAATTTTCCTCTTCAATTTCCATATTTAGTAACATACATATTCATCTACTTTGCTAATTTATAATTCTTTCGTATGATAGAAAATGTACTTATCGGTTGTAAATAATTAGTATCATTGTAAAACAAGAGATTATCTTTATTAAGAGAAGTTGCCAAGTATTTACATAATACATAAAAATAGCCTTCGATCATTCATTTGCATTTTTCGGTATGTATTGCACTTTTAACTATCTTCTCAATTAGCCTCCAAATGTTCTGCCAATGTAATACTTTTGATACATTGAAACACTTCACTCTATCTGACAATTGTTGCAACTTCGATGCCGCACTCCGCTACAAAACAACTTTGTGAGTAGCGTTCACTATACCATTGTTTATAGATTGTAAACGATTAATGATAAACCACAACATCAATGAATTCATTTCATGTTGCTACACTTTTCTGTTCTTGCATAAATCAAATATATATTTATTATACTTTCACTTATAAAAAATGTAACTAAGGCGTAGATTTTGATTATTTTTTTCTTCAGAAATTTCTTCTTTTATTTAATATATCCCCATGAACTAATGACTTGTTGGATTATATACAAATGAACGATAAAACTGATACATCCTTTTTTATTGGTATAATCACTTTGTTATTAAAACTACAAGGTGTCATATTACAATATTATGTCATAATGAATAAAGCAAGTGTATTCCATTCAAATAAACATTCAAATCAAAAATAATAATAATAATAATATGAGTGATACTAAACATTATGAGGTAGTAAGGGAAAACAAAATCAAATCTATGAATAGTTTAATAGAAAGTTCAAATTCTTAGTTGAATAGTACCAAATAAAATGAAGGAAAATTAATTTATTTGCTTAGTAGGTTAGAAGAAAAAACAGTTCATTTATGATTAGTGTAAGAAAAACAGTAAGTAAGAAACTAACATGATGAACAATTATCTCATAACACTTTCTATATTATCGTTTATTTCATTTTAATCAGTAGAAATTTCTTATGGTTAGATATATTCAGTTAATTTTAACAGTTGGGATCATGAGTCAATTGAAGCTATACCATCATGGAAAACCTGGAAGCACTAGATGGCCGTTTCACCCTAATGTGGGACTCCTCAGCAGTGCACATCCACGGTTCCGCCTCGTGGGATTCCAGCCCAGAACCTATCGGTCTCACACGTGAACGCGTAACGTCTAAACCACTGAATCGGCGTTATTGTCTAACTTCAATGAATCCATGAAATTGAACGACACATCCATCATTGTCTTCAGTGAGTTACTATCACACAACAGACCCGGTTGAATTTCACTGGTAACTGCTTCTCACTAGAACTCCAGGAAATAAAAAAATTTCTTCAGTTATGTCCCCAAAACCAACCCCCCCCCTTATTTGGTCTTAATTATGAGGTGGACACTCTTAAGGTTACTTCAGAGTCATTCAAAAGTCGTCCATACATTTTAGTCTCACCTGAGAATCATTTGAAGAATTTCAGAATTAATTCATTATATGTGAAAATTATATATTTGAAATAATCTCAGAGATTGAAATTTAAAACAATTCCAATGTTTTGTCTAACAAACTTGTTTGGACTTCTTCAGGGTAATAATCAGAATCAAAATCATCAAAGAAATATATATGGTGTAACAATTAAATCGAATCTATACTGTGCTAATCCAATTATATTTGGATGTTGATTTTTAGTAAATAGGATAACATGAGTCAGTTAAATGTGAAACATGTGAAAAGTTCACGATGTGACAAATAAATGACTGGACGAATTGTGTGTGTGTGTGTATGTGCATGTATGGGTAAGATTATGTTATTAATGATTGATATTCGATATTACTATGTTTTATATGAAGGAATAAATAAATGTGCAAGTTGAAGGTTGAAAATTCTTTGTGAGTCATTGATGAGCAAGTAAAATGAGAATCATCAAATACATAATTGTATTACTAAAAATAACCCACATTAATCACAATTGATTGATCACTGGGTGGTGATCAATGTCATGTGTGTCAAGTCCTTATTTAGTGCAGATCGAATGCTATCGACCATGTTGCAATGTGGCCACCAGTCTAGGTGACTCGACACTGCAGGCACTATATATTAAGATTTAGATGGTGGTTGGAGGTAGTCAACAGGAAACCCTGGACTCGGGTTTCGTGCTACTTGGCACTCGTCAGCAAGGTGTACCTGTAAACTTGAGGGAACTGGTGCTTCCTGGCGGATTCGATCTCGTGTCACCCAGCTTCACAGTCAGAGACGTTACCACTGAGCTATCCGAGCCGCGACTGACCTCCTGTAGGACTGATATGTAATCACAATTGATGTGAATAAAATGAGCACAACAACTGATGTGGAATAAGATGAATTCAACTTAAGTGAGTGAAAATAATGTTACTAAATCAGAATTAAGCATTTCGACAATAGTATTCATAGCGTACTTCTAGTAAAGTTGAAAAGTGGTTAGGCGTGTAGTCCAGGAGTAGAGTCACATCTTCTTTGGTAACCATCAGTTGGTTGTCATCAAATCAACGAATGGTGTTATTTCTTATCATTTGATGAACAAAAAACATAGTGTCAACTTAGATTTTTCTAATAGTATACCCTGTTCCGAATCATCTTTCAAAAAGTAAAAAATTACTTCTCCAGTAAAAGAAACCAGACTTGTGTATGCAAACTGATTAATTTAATCCATATGCTTGGCCTGGTCTAAAACGGTGTTATCCCATTATCAATTGAACCGATCTTGTCAGAACAAATTGAAAATGCTTAGTAATCAACTAAACGGTAACTTTGTAAGATAGGCCCGAAATGCCCTGGTTAGGCCAAGGCTGAGGAGAGTCCGTGGTCTCTCGAAAAATGCTCTCACATAGCCACGTGCAAACAGTCACTGACAGGGAAGTTCTACTCACTGCCTTCTCGTGATGGGCGTGTTGTTCACAAAGTTGAGAGGACGAAAAGCGAATCGCCGGCGCTTTAACTGGGTTGGTGGACACGGAGGGTCCACCCAACGGAGTTGGAAAACCAGAATTTCAACAAATGGTGCACATGGGCTCCAGTATTCTGAAGGAACAAATGGAGTCGGAACCAATTATTGGTCACTGTCTACCATGAGACTGCATATCCTTACGTTGCCCCACTGCCTTGTGAATCAGACCTTTAGGTCAAAGACCCAGGTGTGGCCTCCTAATAAAACCACCTGGTTTGGTTTGGGCACCTCACACAAATCGAATGATTAATGTGGCGCATATCTATTTGATGCCTCCTTATACCAATGTTCATGTGTTTAAATAATAAATAATAATAATAATGCTAACTTACTAAGATACATTGAAAGTATCAATATAATAGTGTTTAGATTGTAGTTCAAGTAAACTAAACCCTCAAAACAAAAACAAAAAATACAAAAATATTTCATAACACAAACACAATTAATACGTCAAACAATCAATAAATATTTGGCGTTTAATAACTTTTTTTGAAAATCAATAAATTTTTTTTGTTTTTATATTGTGAATATTAATGATGGAAGAATAGAAACCTTTACTAATGAATACAAAATAGTTGTTTTTTTAAATTGGTTACTATGATTAATTAATGAAATAATCAATAAATCCAAAAACACATCTTTACATCCATTCAACTTTTATAATTTACATCAATTGAAAACAAAAATTAGTGAATTAACATCTTAATAAGTAAAGATGGATAGTGGCTAACAGTGAAATCCATAACGTTCGTTTTGTCTTATTTGGGACTCGTCAGCCGGATGTATCTGCATCCCAGAGTTGTTGATCACTCTGAGACTTGAATCTAATACAGGACTCAGTAGCTAAATGGACAACGTGATAGCCTTTGAAGCGAACGGTACTGGGTTTTAGTCCCAGAGTGAACATCAACTCCGAGATGCAGGTACATTCAGCTGACGAGTCCCAAATAGGACAAAACGTACGTTATAGATTCCACTGCTAGCCACTATCCATCTTTGCTTATAAAACATGTGATGTCAAGCGATATCGAGGCAATTCACATAGATTGCACTTATTCCAACAAGAAACTGGTCAATTACAGTCCTAAATAACAATGGTAAACATCACCAAACTTAATGATTCAGATTAGAAATCCCTACTATACAATTTCAATAAAATAATAGAATACAATAAAATCATTAATGTATATTGTTTTAAATGAACATGACAATTCTTAAATGTTGTATTCTTTTTATAATTCATGTGTTAATTAAAGCTAGAACACTATGGAAAATCTAGCAGCACTGAACAGCCGTTTCGTCCTAATATGGCACTCTTCAACAGTACGCATCCACGATCCCGCTAGCGAGATTCGAACTCACCACCTATCGATCTCGTGCGCGAACGCTTATCCTCTAGACCACTGAGCCGGCCGGTATCTAACGGTTTTAATGTCCATCAATATCACTGACTTAAAGTTATTTAACAATGAATATACAACATCTTTTGGATATTGAAAACAACTTACTCTATCATCTAACTGTAAATAAATAAATGAATAACGGTGAAACTATAATCCATGAATGACTTTCGACTGACGCTAAAGTGACCTTGAGAATATCCACCTAATGCAGCAATTTGGAAGACTCCCGGTCTCCCACATTGTACGAGTATTCCATAAACCTAAATAAATAGTTGCTCTGGTTGTCAGAAGGGGCATAGACCTCGTGACTTTCGAAGGAACTCGGCTTTCACTGTGAGGCGTCATAACTCTTCTAAATGAAGACCTCCTGACTCCCAGGGCAGAGTTTAAAAAGTTTGAACAATGTTTTCTGGTTAGTGTTTTTTTAGAGAGTTAGTTTTCTACGGGATGGGATCGCTAATCCCATGCCCAACCCTCCCCCTTTATCCGAACTTGGGACCGGCAGTAGCCCCCGGAGGGACTCCAGGCAGAGTTATATCCACCTAATAACTAGGATTAAATGATGGTTATAAACTAATGTAAGGAATAAAAATGATTGTTTACAATTGATAGTTAGGATTAGGAATTCGATTTGGGGGTTTTCATTACGAACTGATATAAGCTAAAATGCTTAAACGGTATTTAGTCAAATGGATAGATGAATTTCACATCAAAAATTCAAGATCTATTATCTTATATTTGATTGGTTTGTCCATAAACTATAATCTTACCCAAATAATTTCTAAATTTCGAAATAAAGTTCTAACTTTTTGACAATGAAACGTAATTTCCAATCGAAATTTTATTTTATTTCTTGAACAAAAAAAAAGAAGATGAAATCATACTTTGTACTTTTGTATCACTATGTACATATGTATATGTTGGTAAGTACAAATGACCTATGGTATTCATTAGAAATATCTACTTCTGAAGATTATTTTAGATTAATTTCCAATTTTATAAATTCATGTGCTGAAAATGAAAAAAAAAATGTCTATGCATACATGTGATGATGAAATAATTTTATTATCAAGTAAAAGGTTAGTGTTAATTTACTATGATCAATTAATTAAGAAATGTTTTTGATCGAAATCATGAATCGATTGATGTTAGACCATCATTGACAACTTAAAAGCATTCGTTCGCGCGAAACTGAAGTTTCTTGGTTCGAATCTTACGAGCAAGATCGTGGATAGACACTGTTGAGAAGTCCCATACTAGGACAAAATGGTAATCCAAGTTTTCAATGATAGTCTAACATCAATCGATTTATGATCTCAATCAAAAATATACCAATCACCACAATCCCATAGTGATAATTGAGAAATAAATGTAAATTTTAGATAACCAGAATATATATCACAGTATAATAATAGGTTATTAGTGAAAATTCTGTTAACTGTAGTTTGTGAGTAAACCATTGAAAAACAGAAAGGACTAGGTCTCTGTGTTCATCTTGGTATGAGATTTCTTCACAGGTAGCACTAGGGATTATAAATAGAACACTAAGGCCTGATAGTTGGCACTTAAATTTCAAACAAATAAGTCAGAATCCAATGGTTTCCATTTATACCTTCAGTTAATTCTAGATATTGTGCAACTCTTATCTTTTGATAATATTTATTTCACACTTGACATGGCTGAACTCCGCTGGTCATGGCTTTTTGAAGGAACTTTGAAAAACACTACTACTAATTGAATATTATGGGTTAAATTTCTGATGGAGTTGGGAATGTACGTTGTTGGGAAAATACCGAATTGAATGAACTTTCTCACTACAGTAAGTTCATAATATAGAACTAAATTATTCAGCAGTTGCTACAACGTCGTACATTAATTTGACATGAATTGAGTGTTTTTAAGAAAAAAATGTTTAACATCATAAACTCCGATCCACTAGATAAAAATTAAAGACGATATATATCAGTGAACAACTGTTTTAACATATTTTCGATATAATCAACAATGTCGTAAATGATTTTAAACGAGACATTTCAGACGAAATTCAAATGTTTCAAGAACTTTCAATCAAAATACTTGTACGTCAGATAAGTACTAACAAGTGCATTTGATTATTTAACCCCGAAATACTTATAAGTATCTAAGTAGAATGCAATAACACAACGCTTTATAACTTTTAAATCTCATTGAATTGAATAATTAAATAACTTTTTATGCGTAGCTACATAACATAAAGATAAGAATGAACTTATAACAAAATCGTATATCTTGTGATTTTTTGTTAAATAGGTTCAAAACTCAATTGTACTTACTTACTTATTTACTTACGTACGCCTGTTACTCCTAATGAAGTATAGGCCGCCGACCAGCATTCTCCAACTCACTTTGTCATGGGCCTTTCTTTCTACTTCTATACAACTCTTGTTCATTCTTCTCACGTCTGTCTCCATTTCTCGGTGTAATGTAATGTATTCTTTGGTCTTCCTCTCCTCCTTTGTTTAGCCTTGAGGATTTCAAGTGAGGGATTGCCTTGTGACGCAGTTGGGTGCTTTCCTCAATATGTGTCCTATTCACTTCCAGTGCTTCTTCCTCCGTTGTAATGTGGTTTGTTCTCTCCCACAGTAGATTGTTACTGATAGTGTGTGGCCAATGAATCCGGAGTATTTTGTACAGACAACTGATAATAAACACTTGTATTTTCTGGATGATGGCTTCAGTGGTTCTCCAGGTCTTAGCCTTATAGGGTAGAACTGTCTTAGCAGTCTGGTGGTACTTGTTCTTTATTCCAGATCTTACTGAAGAGGATGTGGAGTATCTTTTCGGTTGTTGCCACGTCTGCTTTCAGTGCTTCTGTTGGCATTTTGTCTGGCCCTGCTTCTCTACCGCTCTTGATTTGTCTGATGGCCATGCTGATCTCTTCAATTGTTGGTGGGCCAAAATCGATTGGAAGGTCCGTGGGTGCTCAATTGTATGTTGAGATTAATTATAAGTTGGATATCTAATTAACGTTTATTGATCAAGTTTGTTTTCGCTGTGGAATATACTTATTTATTTACTTACTCCTGTCACCCTCGTGGAGGAGCATAGGCCGCTCACGACTGTTCTCCATCCAACTCTGTTTCAAGCAATCCTTCTCACTTCTTTCCAGTTCCTATTCATCGTTTTCATGTCTTCTTCTAATTCTCGACGCAATGTGTTCTTCGGCTTTCCACGTCTCCGTTTCCCTTCACGACTCCAAGCTAGGGCTTGTCTCGTGATGCAGTTTGATGATTTTCTCAATATGTATCATATCCTTTCTCTTTAGTTGCAAGCTTTTTTTATTCACTCCCATAGTAGGCTGTCGCTGATGGTATCCATTCAACAGATATTGAGTATCTTACGTAGACAACCATTTACAATTAATTGTACCTTCTTGATGATGGTTGTAGTAGTTCTCCAAGTTTCGGCTGCGTACATTAGAATTGTGTTTACGTTCGTCCTGAAGATTCCAACTTTGATGTTGGTTGACAGTTGTTTTGAGTTGCATATATTCTTCAAATGTAGGAATGCTATACTTACTTTGCCAATCCTTGACTGTTCGTCTGCATCTGAACCTCCTTTTTCATCGATGATACTGATCAGGTACGTGAATGTTTTCACCTCTTCCAGAGTTCCTGCATCAAGTGTGATTGTTTTGGTGTTCTCCGTGTTGTATTTGAGGATCTTGTTTTTCCCCTTGTGTATGCTGAGGCTTACTGATGTAGAAGCTGTTGTTACACTGGTTGTCTTGACCTGCATTTTTTGATATGTGTAAGATAGAAAAGCTAGGTCATTTGTGAAGTTCAAAACGTCCAGTTGCATCCAACCTGTCCATTTTATTTTGTGCTTCCCTTCAGATATCGAGATCTTCATAATCCAGTCGACCTCCAGAAGAAGGAGGAAGGGAGAAAGTAAACAGCTTTGTCTGACTCCAGTCCTCACTTGCAATACATCTGTCAGGTATCCTCCATGCACAATTTTGCAAACATTTGTTCAATCTTGTTGGCATTGTTTTAGTAAGATGGGGTTGCCGACCCCACACTCAAACTTCCACCTTTACCCAAGCTTGGAACCAACAGTATTTCTAGAAGAGTTAAAGGTGGAAATTTTAAGCTCACCAGCGACTTGGAATACACCTTATTTAAAACATATTCATTATCAAATAGAAACTCTGACTGAAATCATTTTTATTACAACCTAGGGAAACCTTAAACATGATTTCAAAACTTAAATTTATCATATTAGACACTAACATTATCAAAATATAATTGTACCCTCCATCTTAGAAATTAACCATACCAACTTTCAATCAGGCACTAAAAAAATATCACAATAAATGTTCTGTCTATATCAAGTATAGAATCAATAAATATTAAATTAATGTAAAATTATTGAACCGCTTCTGATTTCTACTGAAACATTTTAAGTAGCTTATCAATTTATTTATTTTTAACGAAAATGTAAAATCTGTAAAACTGTGGTGTACGCTACTTATATTGACTGATATAAGTAGTACGTAACACCAATCGGAAGTGGAAGGCCTGGCAACAAAAGGTTGAGAAGATTGAATTAAAGCGAACGTGATTGTAAACGGAGAGTGCAGTGTCAGTTATTATATGTTAAGCCCATTTACCTTATTCTAGCTTTCGGATAGCCCATCTATTCATTTTACTTGAGTAACATTCTGACCTTGTTATTTATTCGTTTATCAATCTTGACTGTTTTTATATGAGCGCGTAGGTGTGTGTACATTTCTTGTCCCATTACTCATCACATGTCTGTAACTTTTATGTAACTATAATTATTGATTAACGCTTGGTTAAATGGGAGTTGGCTTACCAGCCATCCCCTTTTTGCGTCGTTTCTCTTCTTTCTATATTCCATTCGCTTTATATACGAGATACATGTATTCACAAGTTTATTCTCGTTATTTGACTTAATTCCGTTATTGACTAACGCAATTTAAGTCGATGATTATATACGAGGACAAGCGATAACAAACATTCATTACGACCTAATTGGAGTCAGATCCACAGGCCAATAAAAGAGTAATTGTAAAAACAATCGGAATGAAGGAACGATAAAATTTGTAAGAGACGATTGACAGGAGATGTTCAAATGTTGTATAAAATGTATTGTTTTCACATTTTATCAAGACATTTTGCAATTTTGCACTAAATAATAAATTGTTTTTCCCCACTTGAATGTTCGTTCACTATAAAACGACCAAATGTCAATAACAAGTATGTGACACAAATAGACTAGAAAAAAAAATAATAAAAGAAGAAAACTTTCTTTTCCACCTACTTCATTTTTTTTATACTGAAAATATCTCTTTTATAATGAAAATTCCACAAACTATTCCAAGTCCTCACCTTTATTTAGTCAATATAATGACAAGTGTGTACATTAACAAAAACACAAAGATACAAGAAGTGAAATAATCGAATGACGGTAAATTCCTTTAGTTTTCTGTTTCTCCATTTTACTACGAGATAAATATCTTGGTAATGTGTAAGTTATCAAAAAAACTGATATAAATAATAAGATATTCAATAAAGTTTACCAGGTGAATAGAAGTATCCGGTCTTTTAATGTATTTTCCCGTTACAAACAAAAGTATGAAAGTTACACATGAAATTTAAAAAAAAAAATAAAGCAAACCAAAAATAAATACCAATAAAAAAAACCCCAATGAAACAAGAGAAAACGAAAGGTGACAACTACCTACAACCTTTATAGTATATGACAAACGAGTAAACGTTAAATTATGCATAATTGTAATACGAATGACCATTAATAATTTACTTTTTGACAAAAGTATCCTATCAGATAGAATCCAATAGAATTCTGCTTCTTTTATTTTATTTCTAGTAAAAATATTTTTTTGTTGTTGTCGTTTTACTAGAGCATTATTTAGTTATGTTTTTTTCATTTATTTCACTGACGTCATATAGATAGTTTGATATTGTCTATTGTCTGTTGTTCTTGTCGTTGTCGTTATTGTTGTTGTTGTTGTTACTGTCGTCGGAAACAATATATCTCTGTTTATTATTTGCTCTTTAATTAAAATATGCAAGAAATAGTAATACTTTGAAAAATGATTTTGTTTAAATTAAAATTGCTTATTTTTTTTTAACTTTCTTTCTACCTCACCCACCTTTATCTCCCTCTTCCTTTCTCTAGTTTCTATATCTTTTGAAGATTGGGAATTTTAATTCAATATGATGTCTAAAACTTTTCCCATCCTTTACTCGTATCATGTAATTTGACTTTATAATTTTATATATCACAAATTTCAAAAGATTAATTTATGAGTAATCTTATTTGTGAAAGAATTATGAATGTATTTTCAACTAGAATATTATGAAAAAATCTAGTATAAAGGGAGAGGATAATATCTATAATTATAGCTATAGTGACAAGTAAACCTTATCGTTGAACAGGATAGATGATCTATTCCAGAATTATACGAACTGATAACAAAACAAAAATCATAATCATATTGTAATGAATGAAGATTTGTTTAGAGTAGATCAATTTATTGTATTGTGTAAAATTACACAGTGTATTTTTAAAATATGAAAACAACACATTAAATACATTATTTGCACATCTTCTCTGAATTGTCTTTTATATACTTGATCGTTTTTCTATCCCTGTTATTATTTAGGTCACTTTTGTTCCCAATTTTCCTTATTTTTCTCTTTTGTCAGTAAGAATCTTACATAGAGTTCCTGATACATATTACTTATGTCTGTCCATATAATTAGCATACATCATACTATTACTATTACATAATATACTTTTACTATTTATTGGTTGATAGCACTGACTAACTGGATAACCTGAAAAAGTTGATTTCAATCTATCACAGAGAACATAGAACCTGTCATAGATATTTATCTGTTCTAAGTTCCATAGCAAATTATCACAATAAATATCAGAGTTTTCTATATAGTAACAATATCACCGATGGTAGAAAACATTCAGCATAGATAGTATAATTCGATAAGAAAGGGCAAGTATGTATGACATTATTTCAAAACTAAAGATCCAAAAGATCACAAAGAATTTAATGTTGAATATTTTCAACTACAATAATGAATATCATTAAATTAGATCAAAAAGAAAGTAATCAAAATCGATTGAATAATTGTCTACTTTAAATTGGTATTGGTTTTTACTTTTCTTTCTAACATGAACTATATCATATGGTAGAATATAATAAATGATCTATATATTTACTTTTATGTTGCTTTAATAACCATTCTGAATTAAATTTCTTACTCTATTAATTAATCTTATGTTCAATGGCATTTATATTCCAAAATCTTCAGTGATATTTGTATACATTTTTATTAACTAAATAAAATTTATTTATTTATTTGAACACATAAATATTGGTACAAAGGAGGATCAAATACATACATGTCACAATAGTCAATCGATTTGTGTGAGATGCCCAAACCAAACCATGTAGTTTTCTTACGAGGCCACACTTTGAGATTTTGACCTAAAGGTTTGATTCACAAGGCAGTGAAGCAACGTCAGGATATGCAGTCTTATGGTAGACGGTGACCAATAATTGGTTCCGACTCCATTTGTTCCTTCAGAATACTGGAGCCCATGTGCACCATTTGTTGAAATTCTGGTTTTCCAACTCCGTTGGGTGGACCCTCCGTGTCCACCAACCCAGTTAAAGCGCCGGCGATTCGCTTTTCGTCCTCTCAACTTTGTGAACAACACGCCCACCACGAGAAGGCAGTGAGTAGGACTTCACTGGTAGCGGCTATATTTGCGTGGCTATGTGAAGGAGAACAACGGAAGAAAGTTAGGAGCGGCCAAACAAAAACGTGGCATCAATCTTTGAAGTCACTAACTTCTAGTCTGAGCCATGTTGGTAGATGCAGACTACTTGGTTGGGGTCGGCGTGACTATTGTAACCAATGGTTGGAGACTCTTGGCGATATGGCTCAGAATCGATCACAATGGTGTTGGTTTATACACTCTCTGTCTTCCCTTAAACCGTGAGATTAAATTCCCTTTATACCTTTCTTTCTACGAGCTAATTTTTCTTCCTGTACTATATCCTTATATGCAATCTTTTTTTATATACATTACCACCATTGACTTAACTACTTCTATGAATCCGGTGTTCATCTTGCTGTGCTAATGCTGTATGGCAACTTGGACCGATGTATATATGTGCCTGGTCCTACGTTGTAGCCGACTGATTGACTGTGAGGGAGAGCTGACTCTCCACATCCTCGGCCGTACCAGGATACTTTGAGGCCAAATATTGTCGCTTGATTTACTTTTTTGATTTTTTGAAACATTTAAACGCATCGAAATAATACACAGAAATATTATGTAATCTTATTTTTTTATCTTTTGGGTTGAAGCGAATTTTTAATAGAGTTGACTTGAATTCATTCCACTATTTTATATAGATAATTATTAAGCTTTTCTGAAATCTTTAATGTATTAATATTAATATATCGATATTAGTTGAAATTATGAGTCAATTGAAGCTAGACCATCATGGAAAATCTGGAAGCACTGGACAGCCGTTTCTTTCTAGTATGGGACTCCTCAGCAGTGCACATCCACGATCCTGCCCCTCGCGAGCTTCGAACCCAGGACCTACCAGTTTCGCGTGTGAGTGCTTAACCACTAGACCACTGAGCTGGCAGGCGTCCAACGGTGCAATATCTAACTCCAAACAATCCACGAAATTGCGCCATCGTATACCTTTGTCTTCAGTGAGTTGATATCTCACAACAGACCTGGTTGAACCCCACTGGTAGATATGGAAATGAATATTCTCAAAAGTCATCCAATGTATGATTAGAACTTTTTTTTAATTTTTCTAGATTAAAAGAATAAATCAATACAGACCTATGAAACTATGCTTTTTTTTACAATTTATCTAAGCTAATTTTGCAGCAACATCAGTGTATTTTATGAGAGAGTAAACTAATTCGATTTTTTGAATGACCCAGAGTCTTATTTCATAATGTTTTATATTTTCTTTGTTAGTAAGAAGTCAATAGACAGACCGATAAAACACTTTAAATAAACGAATAATGATTTTATTGATTTCATACAAATGATTCCATTGATAAACTGTTATCTTAAATGTCAAGAATAAAAGCGTCCCAATATCTTTATTAATTATTAGAATGAAGGTTCATGGAAATTATAGTGATTTTATTACTTGAATTCATGAATCGATGTAAGTTAGATCACTACTGAAAAGCTGGAAGCACTAGATAGCCGTTTCGTCCTAATGTGGGACTAGTGGAGTGGTGGGAGACAGTTATCAACTTCAAACAATGGATGAAAGGTTGCACATGGTCATGGATAGTTTGAAGTTAAACATTAACACCACTGAATGTAGGCTCAATGGTCTAAAGGTTAAGTGTTAGCGTCCAAGGCTGAAAGTCCTGAGTTCAAGTCACATGTGTGAGATCACGGATGAGCACCTATGAGTAGTCCTATACTAGGACGAAACAGCCATCCAGTGCTTCGACGTTTTGAATGATGATCTAGCTTTCATCGACTGATAAATTTAACTATCAAAATTTTCATTAATGTCTGAGAGAGAAAGATTTTTGATAATTCAAGTGAATTATGACGATTTTGATTAAGATATTGTTAGATTCTTTTTTGAGAATCTAATTTATGATACAATTAAATTATATCGTATGACGTCATATCCCAGTGTTCCACTTATGAATACAATTTTGTTCTGAACTAATTTATCCTTGATTATTGATCAATATCATACTGTTTGATTATTAATGGTAGCCGAATTCTTTTCATCAGTTTAGAATATGGTCAGTAGTTTAAATTACTCGATATTAAATATACAACGTGAAGTGAGCTACTACTAATTATCGCGTAAACATCTTAGAACCAGAAGAGATTCAATTCCTTGATAGCACCTTTTTGGAGTGTGACATTGGATAGTAAAAGTTTGAATATTAGAAAATATATCAATTCTCTTTAAATTCCAGATAATCTTCGTTGATTGGTGATTAGATTCAGAATTTCTTGTCAATAGCCTTCAATCGCCAAATATGAAACAGTTCACTCAGAGGACATGTTACCTAGACTAATGATCATATGGGAATTCATTTTAACTAATCAACACTATCATATGAGGACATTAGATGGATAAAGGATTATGCAACATGGTCCAGGTACATCTTTATTAATTATGAGAAAATAGAAAGCAGATAAAATCCTACAAAACCCTGAAACTCCGAGGCTATGCATCGTTCTAATCTTATGTGTATGGGGTTGTGGAGATTGTTCAGTTTTGACTGAGATCATCAGTCTATCAATCTTAGACCATCATTCAAAACCTGAGAACACTGGACGGCGGTTTCGTCCTAGTACAGGGTTCTTCAGAAGTGCGCATCTACGACCCCGTACACAGGATCCGAACCCAGGACATTCCATCACGCACGTCAACGCTTAACCTCTAAACCACTGGGCCGACATCCAACGGTGTTAATGTCTAACTTTAACCAATCCACAACATTGCGCGGCCAACTTTCATTGTCTTGTGTATTCAAAAAGAATTTTTAATTCTTTAACGTCCTCGATATACTCTTACATTTTGCCTTTTTTTCTTATTCAGATTCAAAATAAAAACTTTGTCTGATCTATAATATTTACAAGCACTTCTTATTATTTCTACCATTTTTTTCATTTGATTAAGATAACACCTTTATTATGCATTTTAGCTATACTTTCATTTCTAATTTTCAGTAATTATTCTAACCACCCTTATTATTCTAAAAACTCTTTAATGAAACTTTTAACATCTGATATTAGCTTAACCACTTAACTATTTGCATTCCCAATCATGTTTGTTATTATTGTCACCATTAATGTGATTACTTTAATATGATCACATTTTGGTGATTATTGTTGATTTTATCATTTTATCATTTCTATTATACACGATTTTCACATGATTTTTGTAGTCGATTATATCATAGTCTTTCACTTATTTAGCTTATCTATAAATTGTACTTGTATGAAAATGGTAAGTTACAACTATTGCTCTTCAGTAATAAGATGAACGACTTCATGTATAGTACAAACGAAGTCACATTTTTATTACACTCCGTGTATATATAAATTAGAACGTAAAGTATAGTAAAGACATGAAATGAATTATCTTCGTCTCCCAGTAAATCTCCATTTAAAATACCTCTTGACTGATGTTAAAAGTCCTTTTCATAAAAGTCAAAGGTGGCTAAGCAATAAACTAGTAAAAAGAGCTCCAGCTATGGTAGTGTACAATTATCACAAGCTATAATTGATTGATAAATGAGCAGCGACTAGTGTCACGTTTGTTTGGGTTTTTTGGTGCTGATCGAATTCTATCGATGAAGTTGAAATGTATGTACTATGTTGTGATATCGGGTGATTATAGATAATCGACAGGAATATCTACACTTTACTGACGAGTCTCAAGTAATATAAAACCTTGATCCAAGATTTTTTTGTCAAATACCTCCAACTACCCAATATTACAAAAATATGATGCTATATGTTGTAGAACCTCAAGTTTTTAAGTAAAACACAGAGTAATTGAGATTCATTTTAAAGGTAAATTCCGTTCAAAACTAAAATTACCGGGAGAATGAATAAAAAAGTGAGTGAGCTTAAACTTAAAATTATTCCCTAGATATGTAGATTTGTGAAGCATCTTAATCTCCCAATTAACGAGTAAACTAATTTATCATAGATCCTACTCCATTGACGTAAACGAATATTTGTTTGTAAAATAAGAAATGTAAGATTACGTTTAGAATGTAATTACTTTCTTGTTGAATGTTAACTATATGACACATCCATTGAACTAATCTCGCTAACTTTGTATATTGGAACATTAAAGGTTTCAAAAAAAAGAAGAAAGTGAAATGAACAGTAAATGTCAAGTGACAAAACAAAGAACAGACGAACACGTATTTTGGCAACCTTATTCTCAGACATTTACTGCTCAGATTTTTTTTCTATTACACTAACTATCTCTTTAGATGAACAAACTAACCAGCACGTATGCCGACGAAAATACAGTTAGACATAACTTTGTATGTAAAAGATAAATGGATATTTATCAGAAGTTACATGATATTGATGAGCTAGTGGAGATATTTTTAAGTAAAATAGAAGCATGTATATCTCAGGCTAGTCACTTGGAGATTAGTAAGACTGAATATTGAAATCTATTAAATCAGGCTGATTTCATACATGAAATAATAACCGGAAATCTTTTCTATCTGTAATTATTTTTTTTGTATTTTCACTACTATAAAGTCCCACTACAGAACGAAACGGTCGTCCAGTGCTTCGAAGTTTTCCATGGTGGTGATCTAGCTTCAACTGACTCAGGATTTCAACCATTGAAATTACTATAATATCCACAAAACCCCTTCTGATAATAATCGACATACGCTCACTAGTGACTGGCTTCACGAGGTATATCCTGGAGTTCTAGTGAGAAGTAGTGACCAGTGGAGTTCAATCGGGTCAGTTGAGAGGTAGTAACTCACTGAAGACAATGGTGGATGTGTCGCTCAATTTCGTGTATTATTTTAAGTTAGACATTAACACCGTTGGATGCCAGCCGACTCAGTGGTCTAGTGGTTAAGTGCTCGGGCGCGAAACCAGTAGGCCCTGGGTTCGAATTTCGCAGGGGGCGACGTCGTGGATGCGCACTGCTGAGGAGTCCCACAACAGGACAAAACAGCCGTTCAGTGCTTCCAGGTTTTCCATGGTGTTCTAGCTTCAACTGACTCATGATCTTAACCATTGAAATTACTATAATATCCACAAAACCCATCTGATACTATAAAGTATTTGAGTGTCCTGTTTTACATCCAAATGTGCTTCACTTAATGACACGTGCAAAATGTTCAAATATTAGATGGTCAAAGGTAGTTAGTAGGATATCTTGAATCTATATTTGATGCTAGTTGGCACTTTTCAAAAAGGTGTATCGTCAATCTTGAGTGAAATGATGTGACGTGTGAGATTTGAACCTTTGTCAGTCAGTTTCTTCGTCTCAGTTGTCAATAATGAACTACTCAAAGTGCAACTAACCATCTGTAGAACTGAAATATTTCTATTGATTGACTAATTTCATGTTTGTCCAGTATTTATCTAGTGATGATTGAACTTATCGAACGAGTTGTAACATAGCCATTACATTATTTTACTCGGTTTCACATGCCCTATGTCTTGTCGTTAAATGATTGAAGGTAGTTGTCATGAGACTTTGAACTTAGATCAATGAAAAACTAGACGAACACAATAGTGATTATTACTCAGCGATCAATTAATGTAAACATCTCAATGTTTCAAACCGTTCATAACATCACTAGTTAAAATATAATGGTTCCATGACATTAGGTGAAAGGGGAGCACCAACTCCAAGATTACAGGTACCTCTTGTTAATAAGTGTCTAATAGCATGAAGCACAAAAATGCAAGGCTTTCTGAAGATTGATTTCAAGTGTGTATATTTGTTGTCTAGATTCAATACTCCATTTTAACTACATTAATGAAGTGGTATATTTACATTTTGTAAGGTTAATAATATTTTTCAAAAATCAAAATGAGAACGATCAAAAGATTGAGATATTAGAGGAAAATTACTATTTATATTGGGAAACAATAAACTCCACTAGGAATTCATCAGTTACGTAACGGTATCAAGAATAGAAAACATTCATTTGAACTACTGCAAAAAACATATCCTATTTTAAAAGGAATTTCATTCTTATAGGTTAACATTTTATTTGGTTATTATATTGGTGATTGATATTTGTTGCTTTATGCTGGTGGATCAATGAATTGCAATCAACATCATTCTGTTTATTTATTAGTCTTGATCAAGCTCTATTGATAGGTTTTTTCTTTGAACGTTATCATTAAAATTGGTGAACCAACATTACAATGATCTCTATTTGATAATGGGTAAGTAGAGGTGAATGACAAAAAAGATCGAGTACTTGAATTTATTGACCCTGAAGAAAATCATAGATTGCATCTAAATTACAGACTCATTCTGTTGATGAATTTGAAAAGTTTGAGATAGAATAATAAACTTTTCCATTGAAACTATTTTCATTCATTAAAGTCTAATTAGTTTTGTACTTGGACGCTTCAATTCTCCGATATAGGACAGCATGCACCAATCGAATCACACTTGAAGGAGAAGATTTGGTTAATGTAAAAACCTCTACATATCTGGGCAGCATCGTTGATGAACACAGTGGATCTGATGCCAATGTGAAGGCGCTAATCGACAAAGCAGGAGCAGTATATTTTCAACTGAAGAACATCTGGAACTCAAAACAACTGCCAAACAACACCAAGGTCAGAATTTTCAATACAAATGTTAAAACAGTCCTACTCTATAGAGCGGAATCTTGGAGAACCAATAAAGCCATCATTCAGAAAATACAAGTGTTTATTATCAGTTGTCTGTACAAAATACTTCGGATTCATTGGCCACACACCATCAGTAACAATGTACTGTGGGAGAGAACATACCAGATTCCAACGGACAAAGAAATTAGGAAGAAGCACTAAAAGTGGATAGAACACATATTGATGAAAACACCCAACTGTGTCAAAAGGCAATCCCTCACTTAAAATCCTCAAAGCTAAATAAATGAGGAGAGGAAGACCAAAGAATACATTACATTACACCGAGAAATGGAGACAGACGTGAGAAGAATGAACAACAATTGAATAGAACTAGAAAAGAAGGCTCAACACAGAGTGTGTTGGAAAATACTAGTCAGCGGCCTATACTCGATTGGGAATAACGGGCTTAAGTAAGTAAGTAAATTAAGTAAGCTTCAATCTGAATAACCTTAATAAAACATGTAACAAGATTTATTCAAATTCAATATAAATTTTTGGAACAGCATAATAAATAGTCTTTACATATAATAATTTAATTCATTTGAATAACTTAAGCTTTCTTTGTCTTCAATAGTTTATTCATTATTCAATCCATTTTTGTAACAAACAATAACTAAATTTACTGTGATTGCATCTGAAATTATTTAGATTTTTTTCTTTCGTCTCCTCTTTGATTCAAAACAAAAAAATAAACATTGTTCTAATCATTTTATTGGGGATTATAGTATCCTAGATATTGATTGATTACATAAAGTGTTTTATTAAATTAGAGAAGAGTTTCAAGGTATGTTATCTGATAATTACTTGACATTTTATACACGCTATAATTTCAAATTAAATTGATTTAAGTCTGTCATTTGAATAACTCCGCTTGGAGTCCCTCCGGAGGCTACTGCCAGTCCCAAGCCCGGATAAAGGAAGTGGGTTGGGCATGGGGTTAGCCACCCCATCTCGTAGAAAACTAACTCGCTAGAAAAATGTCATTTCAGTGTAAAGGAGTTCTTTTTTTAAAAAAAAAACATTTAGCTAACTTAAAATTTATTATAGAATGTACTATATTTTTATTTCCATAAAGATATCAATTGTAGTCATTAATATAAGCAATAGGATTTCACCAACACAAATAACTTTATATTCATTGAATAGATTAGTAACTATCTGGACTTAATAACTTAGTAGATAACTGTTTAAGATTCAATGTAACAAGTAATCACTGATGATAAACCCCATATTAAGACGGAACAAATATCCATTGCTCCTTGGTTGTCAGTTGGTATTTAGACAAAGCCAGTCAACGATATAAGCCATAGAGACATATGTTCATCTATACAAAAATAATAACGAAATTATTTAACACTATTAACTATGTACAATATTAGCATTATGTATTGTAATAATTCTTACAAGTCGAGAAAATTCAAGACAACTTCATTACAATATGGAGATTGAACTAAAACTTGACGGATTTCACAAGTATGAAGTCAACGTTTGTTTCTTTCAAAACTAAAATATCTGTAGAAATGAAAAAAAGATGCCTAAGAGATATTCGTTGCAACACATTAAGAGAGATAACTAATGTACATTCTGTAAATGGAGATATAAAAGAAACTACAATTGTTTCGTATTATATTAAAACTCCATAGATAATAACCCTAGACTTTCAATTCATTCAGTTAATCCAAACATCACTGATTGTAAATGTTGTTTATCAGTTCCAGTAAGACAGTGGTACATTATTTAACTGCTACTAAACATCAGTATTGGGTTGTGGAGACTGTTGAGTTTTGATTGAGATCATGAATCGATCAATGTTAGACCACCATTCGAAACCTGGAAGCACTGGATGGCTGTTTCGTTCTAGTATAGGACTCCTCAAAAGTGCGTATCTACGACCCGGCACACATGATTCAATCTCAGGACAAATCGGTTTCACGTGTGAACGCCTAGCCTCCAAACCACTGAACGGTGTTAATGTCTAACTTTAACCAATCCACGAAATTGCGTGACCATCTTCCATTGTCTTCGGTGGGTGGCTATCTCACACCCGACAAGGTTTAGCTCCAATGGTCACGGCTTCTCACTAGAACTCCGAGAATTACTAAACTAGTGGCTTTATTGATATGGATTACTTTTTAAATACGTTAAGTCAAATAAGTATCCCACGTTCAGAAATCAAGTTAGGATGTTAAAATGTTATTGTTTTTTAAGAGTTTGAAATAATATGTTGCTTATTAAAATATATATTACTACTAAAAATATTTTGTAACCGTACTATTGTGGTGTATACTACTTATGTTGACAGGTATAAATAATATGTATCACTAATCGGGAGGGGAATGGCTGCAAGCAGAAGATTGAGAAGATCGAAATGTAGAGAAAATAGAAGAAAACTTAAAGTAATCAGAATAACAATAAAGGAACGATGAAATTTGTAAGAGACGACTGATAGAAAATGTTCAAATGATGTATTTAATGTATGCTTTTCATATTTTATTAAAGATATTCTGTAATTTTACATTAAACAATCAATTGATTATCTCCATCATGTCTTCATTCACTGCACTATAACTTTAAAATTGTAAGTAAAACAGTAATAAAACAATCAAACAATGAATCATGTGTTACTTTTGAGATGGTGGAGAAGATTTGTAGCTCAGGTGAATGATTTTGATAGGGTTTTATTCTCTGAACTAGATGGTTTGGTCGTGAAGCTTTCATCGTCCTTCTGAACGACATCATCAGCACAAACCATCCAACTCAGAGAACAAAACTCCATCAAAAGTGTTACTTGTTTTTGGAATTCCCTTATAAATTATACTACAACTATTAATGCTTGTTCTTTGTATTACTTACTTACGCCTGTTGCTCCTCGTGAGGGAGCATAGGCCGCTCACCAGCATTCTCCATCCAACCCTGTCCTGAGTGTTCTTTGTATACAGGAACAAACAAATTCGTATGTTTACCAAACTAATTTATCCAAATACTGTAGGTAAACTGTTTTCTTAGTTTATCCTTTTTCTTATTCAACTAGCTAGCTCAAAATAGCCTTCAATTGTTAATCATTGTGGAAACTAATTCTTCTAGAAGAAGAAAAAACTATTATTTTTTTTCTTTATCTAACAGTTAATACAACCTAGTTGAAATATGTTGGTAATAATTCTTTTTTTGTTTTTTTCATATTTATGGATGACTTACTTTAAACATGTTTTCTATGAAAAACTGTTTTTTCTCCCTTCTCTTTCTTCTTTTCTCTTTTTTTTCTCACACAAAATAGCATTATCCTTTGATAAAGTTTTCATTGAACACTTTATTTGCGTTCATTTCAACAAAATCTAACGTCTATTCTTGTTATTGTCGTTGTTGTTGTTGCTGTTGGGATATGATTACACTTACAGGTATTTTTTTACGGTTTGTTTAATTTACATTCCCTTATAGACATGTTCACTAATTTTATATACTAATCAAAGGATAAACTTTACAAGATGTCATAAATTGAGATCATAAATAGTAATAAAAAGATTAGATGGATTTAAACTAATTCATTGAAATATGAATATCTTACATTCATGAGAGGGATTCTAAAGTGAAAAGCAAAAATTACATTTATAGTATTATATTCCAATGGTTAATATGCTCAATGTCAGCAATGTGAAGAAAAACTATCGAATAATTCATAGTTTTCGTTAATTGTTCAGTCGATGTTTTCTTTGCGGTATAAAACTCTTTTAACGATATGAGTCTTTTCATAATACATAGTTATTATAGCATCAGGAAAATGATAATACACTATGAATTGTATGCTGAAGGATTATTAAGGAAAGCTGTCTTCTACAAAGAAGTTCTCAAGCACTTGAATAGTCATACGTGTTATATATGATCAAATTTGTCTATTGCTGATAATCGACTGATTTATCGTAGCAGTTTATCCACCTATTCAAAACTGAATATTTGTAAGCAATGATAGTACTGGCTAGCAGTGGAATCCAGGACGCGCGTTTCTTCTTATTTTGGGACTCGTCAGATGAATGTACCTGAGTCTCAGAGTTGATGTTCACTCTGGGACTCGAACCCAGTACCATTCGCTTCAAAACGCCATCAAGTTATTCACTCAGCTACTGAGTCCTGATAGCCAATTTGCTTGTGCAATGGGGTGAATTTGAATATTTGTAAGTTTCCAGTTCGTAACAAATTCACTACATTGATTTACCCTCTCTACCGACCATATTCTCGAAGCGTTAAATGATACTGTGGAAATGGGACTAAAACAATGTGGTAACAACTAGGCAGCTAAATAACCGAACTTCTTTAAACTTCCAGAGATATTTTCAAATAATCTAATGTAAATGGGATAAGTATATTGCCAAAAAATTAAAACTGTTTTTGAGTATGATAAGGCTAATGTGCCTCAATTGAGATGGTGGAGAAGATTTGTAGCTCAGGTGGACGATTTTGATGGAGTTTTGTTCTCTGAGCTGGATGGTTTGGTCGTGGAGCTTTCATTGTTCTTCTGAACTACATCATCAGCACAAACTTCAGGTAGATGTTTGTGAGAACAAAATTCCATCAAAATGATAGAAACTGACTAAAAGTGACTTCTATCTGAAGTTCGTGCTGATGATGTCGTTCAGAAGAACGATGAAAGCTCCACGACCAAACCATCCAGCTCAGAGAACAAAACTCCATCATAAAGTGCCTCAATTCTTATATTATTTGTCTAATACTTGAATTTGATTTCTTATTATACTTTACACCCTTATTATCAGAGATTTTTTTAAAAATGTCATTTATCTTTTGAAATGAATCGATAAATGTTTGTAAACATTGAGAGAACGTACTTTAATGTATCTACCTCTTTATTTGTTTCTCTTTTATTTGATTTTCTGTCCATTTGTAAACATTATTTTACTTATTTAGGTTATTCTATGGTGACTTTATATAATGTAAAGAATATTTCAACAATAATAATCAATAGGACTAAGTATTGATAAGATATAACAATCTATACTCATATACTTAATACTCTAAGGATCGGACTACTGAACTCGATGGTTATAATATCAAAAAAAGAGGAAAGTTTATGAAGTGAAATTTATTAGATGTACTACTGAAAATATTAAAGAATAGTTAAGACAATCAGATATGATAGAAATTCATATTTAAATAATGTTTTTTTTAAAAGAAAGTCTTCAAAAATCACAGATTATAATGTACCGGTACCGATAAACGACACCTCAGCCGAGTTTGTAGCCAAAAACATAGTCGAAAATTGAATTTCTTACTATGGAGTACCAGAAATTATCACAACCGATAGAGGAGCTCAATTCGAAAGTCAACTGTTCCAGTAGATTACAGAACTCCTCGGAATTAAACGTATTCATACGACATCCTATCATCCAATGACAAACGGAATGGTTGGATGCCTGTATAGGTAGTTAAAAGCGTCATTGTTAAAAACGATTGGGCAAATAAGCTAACCCTAGTCATGCTAGGTCTAAGAACAATAATTAAGCAAGATATGGTATGTTGTCCAGCAGAGATTGTATTTGAAGATACTATACGTTTAACCGGAGAATTTTTCGCTTTAGGTAAAAATGTTCCAACTGATGTAGCAACTACGTGCAACGCCTGAAGAAGCACATTACCGATCTAAAAATAACACTTCCCAAACAACAATAATAACGAGTGTTCATACCGCAGGAACTACATAACATGCATTCATGCATTCATTAGAAGAAATAATGTACAACAACTTTTGCAACCGAATTACGACGGTCCGTTTAAAGTTATTATGAAGATAGATAAGACATTTACCGTAGAAAAAGCTAGATGTAATCATAGATAGATGTAATCATCATCTATCGAATGAAACCAGCTTTCATCGATAGCAATTCTCAATCGAAGACGGTCACAGTAACGAAACACAAGCCTCAAGAATCAACGATGCTAACGTAGCAATAATAGAATATTGTACTCATATGAGAAATAGAACTGAAAGCTGAACTTCAATAAATCAAATTCAAAGTTTTTTTTCGAAATATAAGCAGACACCGAGATATGTGACCTTTTATTTTATCGATACATAACTCTCAATAATTTAGACAAATACCTTTTTAGTTCACAAACTTTTAACTGTCTGTATTTTGAAAAGATTTTTTGGAAAGAAAAAAACATGACACAATAAACAATAAAAGAGCAACATTACATTCTAAATAGAATATTTCTCCGTCTATTCCATTTCTGTGTGTTTGCGTTTTTAGTTTTGTTTTTCTTTTGTCAATAAAGATAATTACTACAATGATTAGAGTTTTTCTATTCATTCTAAATAGATTTACATTATAGCTGAAGTAAGAAGAATAACATATGGAGACATCGTAGGTATCATTATCGATTCCGAACAAATTAAGCATTGGATAGATTGTTATAAATAAAATTAATATATTTGTAATATCCCGATGAGTAAAAAAAATTAGGTTCTATGACGTTTCGTGACTCAATGTAAACAACTTCTTCAAAGGAATAAATAACTAAATCAAAATTAATCCGAATTTAAATGGTTCAAAGGATTTGTTCAAATGTGTTTTTTGATTGATCGCGCATAATATTCTTGTGTCGTTCCTTTGTACTATTTAAATATGGATAAATTTTGATTTGGTTATTTATTCCCTTGAAGAAGTGGCTTACACTGAGTCACGAAATGTCAGAAAATCTAATTTTCCCTATTGATTGGGATGTTGATTTATTTATATGGACACATCATAAGTTCTATTATAAATGAGGCACTTGTAATGTAAATGAAGTACAAAACTAGTTATTTTAATATGATTAAGTGAACGAAATTATCAAAATATTGTATGTGTGATATTTAATTTCTTAGCCTGATAGTTATGTATAAACGATTTTGAGAGGATTCAGTCATCACGAAGAAACATGACATCGGCAACTACCCAGTGATCAGGATCTTTATGACTGTATTCATTTTATTGCTTTAAATACTTTTAATATGTCTTGCACGTGGGACTATTGATGATGATTTTCTAACCGCTTCCTAGAACCCCAGAAACTTACTATGCTTGAGCTCCAAATGATAAGGGAAAAGGTGTTGTGTTGGAACAGAAGCTTTTCTTCGAATTTTACTAATGTTCAGAAAGTAAGTGTATTTATAGGTTTATTGGCGACCTTTAACCTCCGAAAACTTTTAAAAATGAGTCAAATTTAGTAGCAGAGTAAGTACTTATCAACAGTGTGACATATAATCTATCTGTTTTCTTCAAGTTTCTAAAATATTTTTAGTGACAGCTGATTGGACGAAATGTCCACAGTCCTCTCGCGACTTTTAAAGAATCTATTGAGGAATTCTCAGAGGATCTCAATAATTTTCATACACCATTCATAATATTTACTTTGTTTACTTCTCTAAAGAACTTTACACCAAATTGTTGAAAGAAAATTTCAACTGTTTAATTTCTAATATTGAAGTCATATTTCACACCCATAATATGTATCTATTATTCAGTAAATATTTATTGAGTATCCTATGTATGTGAAATAATTCAAATGAAATTTCACTTGTTGAAATCATGAATCAATTGAAGCTAGACCACCATTGAAAACCTGGAAGCACCGGACGGCCGTTTCGTTCTAGTATGGGACTTTTCAGCAGTGCGCATCCACGATCCCGCACCCCGCGGGACTCGAACCCAGGGCCTATCGCTCTCGCGCCAGGAGCTTAAGCAACTAGACCACTGAGCTGGCCGGCATCCGATGGTGTTAATGTCTAACTTCAACCAATCTAGTTTCAATGGACTCATGATTTCAACAAGTGAAATTTCTAAAAATCTCCACAAAAGCCATCCTGATAATCAAATGAAATTTATTTATTCCATTGATCATGTTTATCTTCAATTTGTTTTGTACATTCTCTTCTACCTATACACTATTCATCATTTTTACATGTAATCAATCACAAAGTTTAGACCATTTCCTAAATTTATCATTGTTCACGATAATACACATAGATATGAATGATTTATTCATTTCTGTCTTTTCTTTTTTTGTATACAATTATTTTATTCTCAAATTCTGTGCTGATATTTTTGATTCAAATATGATCATCTCATCTTTATATGAGATCATTTATACTTTACCGATTGTGGAACTATCCTTTCCTCCTTTACTAACAAGCATATACTACATTACTTATGTATCTTTCTGTCACTAATACTGTAAAATAAAATAAGAAATTAACATCAGAAATTTGTTCTAATTTTTGTTAGAAGTAAGTAGTAACCTAAACTGATAAGTACCATTTGCTCACTAGTGACTAGCTTCGTGAAAAAGCTCTCGGATTTCTGGTGAGAGGCCGTGACCAGAGGAGCTAATCCGTATCGGGTAGAAACAAGTGTCTACCTCAGTACAATGGAAGATGGTCGCACTATTTCGTGGATCGGTTGGGGTTTGACATTAACACCATTGGATACCGGCAGGCTCAGCAGTCTAGTTGGCTAAGCGCCTGGCGAGAGACTGATAGGTCCTGGGTTCGAATCTCGCGGGGTGCGGGATCGTGGGTGCGCACTGTTGAGGAGTCCCATACTAGGACGAAACGGCCGTCCAGTGCTTCTAGGTTTACCATGGTGGTCTAGCTTCAATTGACTCATGATTTCAATCAAAAACTTAACAATCTCCACAACACCTAAACTGATATCTGTAATGTCGTTTTGAAATAATGCTAAAATTATTATCACCATTTAAAGGTAATTCAAATAGCTTTTTATTGAAGCAAAGGCTTAAATCAATCATGAACAAGATATATTGTGTAGCAAAGGTCAAGGAAACAACAAGGTTGATGCTTTATCGAAAACCTAAAAGACAAGAAAACAACTGCATCACATCCCACTGTGTTTACCAATTTAAATATGTGTGTGTTCACACATAACAGAGAGGAGTAAATGTGATCTCAAAATTAAGGTGTGTGAATATGTACCTAAATGGTTGCAGAAACAAAAAGAATCGAATGACCCAATAAGATTCGAGGATAAACGTCGATCATCCTTCACTGCCAAACACAAAATCGAAACAGACCATAAGATTCATCTTAACTCGGATTTTGTAGTGTTCTACAAAAGTGTAAAAGAGTGTATACTAAGGTTTATTGAAGCCATAGCCATACGAAAAATTCAAACCCCCTTTGTGTATTCAAAAACAGTTGGTTCTCATCTTAAAATTACCCTGGTAATATTACATTATTATCCACGGTGATGAGGTTTCAAATTGTTTTCACTTTATTTCGTTATTATCATTGTATCCTCTTACCCTTTATTTCTAACCTAGTTGACCTTTTATTTTTATATATAAATGTTCTTAACAAGTGGAGTTCAACCAGGTATGTTGTGAGATATCAGCTCACTGAAGACAATGGTGTTCGGTGGCGCAACTTCGTGGATCGGTTGGGGTTTGACATTAACACCATTGGATACCGGCAGGCTCAATGGTCTAGTAAGCTAAGCGCCTGGCGAGAGACTGATAGGTCCTGAGTTCGAATCTCGCGGGGTGCGGGATCGTGGGTGCGCACTGCTGAGGAGTCCCATACTAGGACGAAACGGCCGTCCAGTGCTTCCAGGTTTTCAATGGTGGTCTAGCTTCAACTGACTCATGATATTAACCTGTGAAATTTCTTAACAAATATATGTGTGATCAGATTGTTGGAAATGTATTGCAGTAATATATCACATAGTTCTGATAATCTTTGTCTTCTTATTACACTATCGGAATTTATCAAAGGGACTAATTGCATTATTTTATAACAGAATTTTTGAATAGTTGTTATGGTAAAAAGTTTCAACTCAAACTTACAAGTACTTATTGTGTTATCATGGATAAAATGGATTGTATGAATAGTGAATATGTTATTGATCTTATGAATTTATATAAACAATGTACTCAACCAATGATAATGACTTAGTGACTCAGAGATTGGATAAATGGTTAGTAAAACGAGTTATTTCATATAACGATATGATACATTTATAGGCAAGATATTTGATACAAAATGAACACGGATAAGTATTGCTGAAAAGAATAAACGACTGTAAGATAAAGGTCCTTTATAAATCTATAAATTTAAGATTGAACTGTCAAGCTTACTTATTATCTATCATATGACACTGATACCATCAGGATTGCAGTAAGATCATAACATATACTTATTAAAATGCGAATGATCAAGATGTTTTTGGTTCTTGTTTGTGATTCGACAATGTTATATAGTTCACCATCTTAAGTCGTTTACAAGTTCAATGACAAACTGATCTACTTTATGAAATTCTGAAAGCTAAAAATACATTTATCTAGTATTCATGGAGTTATTGCTTATAGAATAATTTTAACTGATTAACCATGTTCCTAAGACCGTTTCTCCATTGTAAATTATTCGTTTCAAATCATTTTATAATTAATTGAATCCATACCAATGTCTTATTCAATTATCTTATCGTAGTGTCAGTTACTATGTTAAGCTCATATACCATATTCTAGCTTCTGGACAAACCAATTTTTACATTATTCCTGAGTCACATTTTGACCTTGTTAATTATTCACTTATCAACCTTGACTGTTATTATATGAGAGTATTTGTGTGCATTCCTTGTCCTACTCATCACGTGTCTGTAGCTTATTTTTGTGTGACTACAAATATTGATTAACGCATGGTTAAAAGGAGATGCCTCACACGCGCGTTCTTTCGTTTCGCTTCGCTCTCTCTTCTTCGCTTCATTCGCTGCAATGCTCTGCTTGTCTGTTCCGATCAACGAATGTACAAAATATACGTATCCGAAACTCATTCTCGTATTTGACTTATTATTCACCAACGCGAGTTAAGTCGATGAAATATAGGAGGATAACCGAAATATATATTTCAATAAAAATCAATCATACGATCTAATTGATGTCAAAATAAAGGGCTCCACTAAATTATCTTCTAATGATAATTTCTAATTCACGACATATTTTGACTCATTAAAACAAACGAGTTATATTTTTGTTGTATACGCTTCATAAAACATTATATTCACATTCATTGAGTTATTATTGAGGCAGGATCGTGGATGCGCACTGTTGAAGAGTCTCACACTAGGACGAAACGGTCATCCAGTGTTTCCACTTATTCCATGGTGGTATAACTTCAACTGATTCATGAACCCAACTATTAAATTATTATAATATCCACAAAACCCCTTTCTGATAATAATAAATGTGAACAGAGAATATTTAAAAACCAAGAATTTAAAAAGAAACATACGATGAATTTCTTGTTAATTGTAAATAAGTTTCCACGGAAAAAATTACACTAAAAATTGATGACTAAGAATAACAGAGATTTTCCACTAACTTATGGTTATTGCTATGCATGAATTCAGATTTTTCCATTAAATAACCTCATAATTGCAAATGATGACAATTAGTAAATTCGTTATGAATCTTAATTGTTTGAGTTTTCCATCTTTATTGATAGTTCAATAGTATTAATATCATTCACTGTAAAATTGAATAATCCTCATTTGAATCCCAGGGAAAAATCAATACAATTGAAGTGATAAGATACTTTGTTGTTAAGTGTGAACTACCACTGAAACTTAGTCAATAAATTCCTATCAACAATTCAATATGAATGTTAAATACGACATAATATTATTACTTATTCTGATGGTTACATTGCAAGATTAATCACATTTTATTCTATCATTTTTAACATACAAGCAATCAATACGTTGATTACTACTCCACGATTGTATTATGTAATTATTACCTCGTTGAAGTCACAAACCGATCTGAATTAGACAACCACTTAAAACCTGGAAGCATTGGACAATCGTTTCACCCTATTATTGAACTCATTATTAATACTCATCCGCTACTACATAGGTGGGAATCGGACATAGGATATTTGGTCTCGTGTGTTATCTGGTGTTTCAAGGTTTTTGTTGGTTATCTAACTTTGATCAGTTCTTGATCTCAATAAAACTCAACAATGTCCATAACGCTATACCAATAGTAATTATTAGTGTTGAATTCATAAATTTCAAATAATGAAAAAATAGCTTACAGGGATCTGTTGAGTCTATTATTTATTTCAGATCAAGGCTTTTAATAATTGCCAAGTTCCTGAGAAAAACAAACAATGATATCAATTACGTCGACAACTTCATTGTATTAGTTTCATCAAAATGTACTTTTTGTAATCGAAACAAATCAATAAGTATTATCCTTATTATTATAATGATTAAATTTATCTCAGTAATTTTCGTAAACGATATTCAAAGTAAGGCTTTATGGTGAGACTATAATTTATGGATGAACCGATCAGATAATAAGATAGCAGGTTTTGGATTTTGGCGAGAAATTTATTCATCCATTTGTTTAAATAGAATTTTGGAATTACAGATGATGTCAGTTCGTGATAAAAATCTTAAATCGAATTCCTAACCTTATTCATCAACTGTAAATCATAATTTTAATCCCTCACAATGATTTATAACCCTTATTTGGTCCTAATTATGAGGTGGACACTCTCAAGGTCACTTTAGCGTCGATCAAATGTCATCTATGAAATATAATCTCGTTGAAATTTGTGTAGTTTGATATTAGAAGGATAATGACTTCCCTCTAGTTTGAGAGGTTCCAGTTCAGAGGACTAGAAGTGTCTCGCATCTCACTTGAAGTAAAGATTCGTTAACTTTATTTCCCAAGATTATTGTCGTGCATTATATTGTTTTTAACCATTTTCCAGTTTTATGATAGCAAATGTTAGCATTATTAAAATTATCCAACACCATGTTTTATCTTTTAAAAAAACACTGAATGTTGAATCCGTAGAAACTGGTTTATGAAACCTATTTCAGTCAACATTCTAGGGTACTTATAAGTTATTGATAACCAATACAACTGTATTATAATTACATTAATTTGTGACTAACTATTTACCTTATTTTATTTCGCTTTAGTACCCAATAGACTCCACTGTACTGTCGGACTATCCTACAACAGTCCATTATTCCACAATTAAAGATATTTCGGCGAGACTCTAATTTAGCGACGAGCCAATCAGAAGCGTCTGAGCAATTTCAAGGTCACGGAGCCAAGTTCAACACGCGATGCTAACATACGGTCGGTTCACAGCGGATTTTAGAGAGGAGGTGATTAATGAGAGGTTAAAACAGATGGGACGGCGAAACTCTAATTTAGGGACGAGCCAATGAGAAGCGTTTGAGCAATTTCAATTATTAGCCAATCAGAAGACAGTATAAAGTAAAAATATATTACAAGAAAATAATGAATTACAGTGGATATTCTTCTTTTACATGATTTAAAAACTTGTTGAGGTTTGATAAAGGTTCAGAAGTTCTGAATTCATAATGCATATTGTATAGAAACTCGTCCATAGGGTTAGAGTTTGGGGTTAAGGGTTAGGTTAAGGTTTAGGGTTATGGTTAGGGTTAGGTTAAGGTTAGGGTTTAGGGTTATGGTTAGGGTTAGATTAGGGTTTAGGGCTAAGGTTAGGGTTTGGGGTTAGATTAGGGTTAGGGTTTAGGGTTATGGTTAGGTTAGGGTTTAGGGTTAGATTAGGGTTTAGGGTTAGATTAGGGTTTAGGGTTAGGTTGAGGTTATGGTTAGATTAGGGTTAGGTTAAGATTAGGGTGCTAAGATGCGATCGGTTTACATCGGATTTTAGAGAAGAGGTATCTATTGACAGGCTACAACCCTAACCACTAACCCTATGGACGAGTTTCTATACAATATGCATTATGAATTCAGAACTTCTGAACCTTCATCAAACCTTAACAAGTTTTTAAATCATGTAAAAGAAGAATATCCACTGTAATTCATTACTTACAATATATTCTCACTTTATACCAACTGTCTTCTGATTGGCTAATAATTGTCAGGGTCATTTAAGATTCGTTCAAACGTCGTCGCTAAATTAGAGTCTCGCCGATATTTCAACTTTATTATTATTATTTCTAACTTACGTCCTTATAACTATCTACAGTTAGGCAAGATTTCTACTAAACAAGATAAAATAAAATAGAGCTAGTCTTTTAATCTTTGAAGATCTGCTAAAACTCATATTGTTCCCCGGTATAAGTCACATAACTATACCTTTACCAAGTGAAATTCCCAATTCAAACTTAAAGATAAAGATAAATATGTAGACTACAACAACAAGTTATCATCAACCTAGAATTTTACAAATTATATAATAGGAATTGGATGCGAAAGGATCTCTTTTCAACGAATTTATTATCAAGCTGTACAATGGTATATCTATATGAAAATTTTAGTTTTTGTAAAAGTACTAATTCCGTGTGCAAATGTGAACACAGTTAATAAAAAAAGGGTTATAATACTAGATTACGTAATATGAATAATAACAATAGATTTAGTGAATATAACAAGATGATTAAAATGTTTTTGTTATAATAATTAAAGGTCATAGAGGTGTAAAAATAAATATGGTGATATGATGAGCATCTACGAATAAAACAATGAGAATATAAGACATCAGTAAGGAGGGGAATGCAGTAATAATAATAATAATAATAATAATAATAATAATAATAATAATAATAATAATAGGATAATCAGAATAATTAAGGCCAAGGTAACGATAACGATAAGACGTACTTCTTTTGTACACATAGTTCTAGTTTAAGCTCCTGGATGGTAAGAGCTTCGGCTATTTTTAAAAGTTGGATGCGAAAATATCTGGATGGGTAAGTACGTAATGCGTCTTGATAATATACATCTTATGATGACAGTAGGATGTATGTTTCTTATCTAATATCCAGATTGTAAGCTATTTAGATCTAGAAACTGAAAAGACATTATTCTATCAAACTACTTTGTAGTTAGAAAGAAATTATCAATAACCTATTCCTGCCATATTAGTATCATGATCAGTTGAACTTAATGATCATAAAGAATTGAACAAGGAGATATTAATTATTGTGTTCTCATCTATTCTACTCTAAATGATTCTTCTTTTATATTCTTTGAATCTGAAATAGAATACCGAAAGATTAAAAGTCATTCAATCAATGGCCGATTATTGATGGTCGAACAAAAGTGTTAACAATAAAGATTATTTAAACACACACACACACATCTGACGAAAGCTCCATCTGGAGATTATTTCAAATCTTGTTCTGTACTATATAATCACTATAAGCTCTAAAGTTATTTTATTTACTCTTACAAATATACAACATGCAAACATGATTATCAGTTCTTATCAACTTGACGCAATAATAATAATAATAATAATAATAATAGTCGGTAAGTAAATAATAGATTTACCATATAATTGATACCATATAAGGATTACTATGATTAATAATAGTAATAATAAAAATATGAAATGGAAAGACTATTTCCATTCAAAGAAAAATATCATGCCATATAGTCATTTTTATTTTGATTAACTTTTCTCTTTTTTTCTCCTTACTTATCAGTCGAAACTTTTCTATCAATCTTATGAGGTATCCTTTTTTGTAAACGTAATAAAATTAGTAGTCAGTTAGATACAGAAAAAAAACTTTTGTAAAAAGCATATATATATATATATATATATATATATATATATATATATATAGGTATATGACGGTTGAAACTACTTTGCTATTCTGTTCTCTTCATTAACAACATCACATATGGATGAAATAGCATGGTGAAGATACATCTAGAGAGATACATTTTTATTATTTTATTTTAGCCTCTGGGGAATTCATTTCATATGAACTATTTTCAGCGTTTACATAACTGAGAAAAAAATTTTTCTCTTTTTTTTCTAAATGTTTAAAGTATGTAACTTTAAAAGAAAAATTTGTTGTTGTGTGTTTTGTTTGTGATGAACTAAGTAATGTTAGAAATGATGAATATTGTGTTCTTCTAATGAGAAATCGTTGATTTATTCTTAACGTATTAGTAATCATAAGTGAATATATACTATCTTAACTCAGAATAGAATTTGTGTTGTTACTGTTATAACTTCTAGTTAAATTATACAATTGTAAAGTATTATCATCATATATAATGAATTAAATCAATGAATACCTTTAATGAATTCTTGAAGTTTCTCTTCAATACTATATCACTACGTCAATCTTTTGTTTTGCTTTTAACCAAATTGTCAACTATAAAGAAGTTAAAAATCTTTCATAAATAAGAAAATGATATCCTTCATAGTGACCAAGGTCCTCCAATTCAAAACGGAGAACACAAATCCAATCACACTTGATGGCGAAACTCTGGAAGATGTAGAATCCTTCACATACCTGGAAAGCATCATCGATGAACAGGGAGGTTCAGATGCAGACGTAAAGGCGAGGATTAGCAAAGCAAGGGCCGCATTCCTATAATTGAAGAATGTATACAACTCAAAACAACTGTCTATCAACCAATATCAAAGTCACAATCTTCAATACGAACATCAAGACAGTTAGTTCTACTGTACGGAGCTAAAACTTGGAGAACTACTACAATCATCATCAAGAAGGTACAAGTATTTAATAATAGTTGTCTACGCAAGATACTCAACATTTATTGGCCGGATACTATCAGCAACAGCTTTCTGTAAGAGAGAACAAACCAACTTCCAGCTGAAGAAGAAATTAGGGAAAGACGATGGAGTTGGTGGATAGGGCATACATTACGCAAATAATCAAACTGCATCACGAGGCAATCCCTAACTTGGAATCGTGAAGGGAAGCGGAAAAGAGGAAGGCCAAAGAACACATTACGTCGAGAAATAGAATCAGATATGAATAGGATGAATAGGAACTGGAAGGGGATGGAAAGGATTGCCAAAAACAGGGTTGGATGGAGAATGCTTATGCACCTTCACGAGGAGTAACAGGCGTAAGTAATTAAGTAAGTAATCCTTCATAGCAAAGAAAATTTGTAATTGAGGTGAATGATTTAGGTGGAGTTTTGTTCTGTGAACTAGATGGTTTGACCGCGAAGTTTTTATCGTTATTCTGAATGAATATCATCAGCACAAAGTTCTACCTGAATAAAACTCAACCAAAAATGGTATCCATCACATGCAGATTTCTGTCTCAGTGATTAATAATTACATTTAAATAATTCTAACTTTAAATGAATTTTATATTGAATACACTTTAAAACTGGGTGAAATAATTATCCGAATGCAATAGAATTATATACTGAAATAGTTACTGACTAAATTTGTCAATATAAACAAAGATGGATAGTTTCATTTTTTATTTTTATTTAAACAAATAAACATTGGTACAAGGGGAGCACCAAATAGATATGCACCACATAAATCATTCGGCTTGTGCGAAGGATAGGACGATTTGATTTGATTTTATAATGACAAACAGCAAGTGTTGATTCACATATTACAATTTTAAATGATGTACTCTGCCTTAAATATGGCCAATTTTATTGATTATTAATTTGGATATGAAATAATTGTAGAATCTGATGAAAAATTCATTGAAAAGAATATTCTTCGTTCATATTAATTGTCAGTATAGGGGTTGTGGAGATGATTAAGTTTTTGATTGAGATCATGAATCGATTGATGTTAACTTCCATTGAAAACCTGGAAGCATAGGACAGCCGTTTCATCTTATTGTGGGACTTCTCAGCAGTGCGCATCCACGACTCCGCTCGCGAGATTCGAACCCGCGATCTTCACTCTCACGCGCGAACGTCTAACCGATTGAACCACTGAGTTGGCCGGCATCCATTTGTCTTAATGTCTAACCTTAATCAATCCAAGAAATCGCTCGACCATCTTCTATTGTACTGAGGTAGATACCTATCTCCACCCGACACAGATTAGATCCACTGGTCACGGCTTCTCACTAGAACACCGAGAATTCCCTCAAGAAGCTAGTCACTAGTGAGCACATGGTTACTGTGTCTTAATATAATGGAAATATTTCAGAGATTAGAATATTAATTACCATTTATTATGCAAGAATTTCTCTTTTGCTATGGTTAAGACATTAATCTTAATTTAGAAATTTCATTGATTGCATCCATATCTTGAAGATGATTACTTTTTTATATATATTTACTATTCATGTTCCCATTCATCTTAAATACTCTTTTTAATTATTGACAGTGACATTATTACTATTGTGAATAATACTAATCAATTATTGTTTTTAAAGTACAAATGATAACGAATAACAATAACAAACCAGTATAGTTTAAAAATAATAAATAAGGGAAAATGGTAATTTAGCTTTTACAAAATTTTCGATATTTTTAGTTTTTCCAATGAATCAATTTTCATAGACGATATAGATGTCAGAAGGATAAGATTAAAAACAAATTGAATAACATTTCTTTGATTAATTTATAGTGTTTGTTTGTCTTTATCACAAGTCAACTGTCACCGTTCATAAGGATGCTTTATGGTTAAAATAGTTGATGATGATTGTAAACTTATTTAGTGTTCACAATATATATATATAAAGATGAATGGTGGCTAGTAGTGGAACACAGGACGCGCGTTTCATCCCATTCGGGACTCGTCAGCCGGATGTATCTGTACCGGGTCTCAGTAGCTAAGTGGATAACGTGACAGTTTTTGGTACTGGGTTCGAGTCACGGAGGAAGAATATATATATATATATATATATATATATATATATATATATATATATAGTGTTACCTGATATCCTTTTAGTCAAACTGGATAAGAGCTTGATTATTGAGTTAAGAGTAATTCACAAAATTAACGCAAATGAAACAGAAATCTTTAAAGTTCATTCAAAGTTTAAATTAATTAGTTCAGAGATAACGTTCTACACTATAAAGTTATACTATAGTTAGCAGTAGAATTCAGAATGCTCGTCATTGATTCATAGAATTTAGAAACCTATTGAATTATAATGTTTTAAGTTGTATCAATCCTAACGAATGTACCACAGATGAAAGTTTTAGACAATTACCATATCGTATTAGTAATGGATTGATCAACCTCTATCACTATGTGGTATGTATAACCTTTTTCATACCGATCATAAAGTGGACTGTTTTATATTATAAATGATTATTTATAAAATCAACATATTTGCTTAATCATCGACTGATTAATAAATGTGTTTAGACTAAAGTTTGATAAATGTATTCCATAAGAACAATTTATTTAGATATTGAATTATTAATAGTTAATAAACAAAGAAAGCTAATCCGTTAGATCAAAAAATTAAACATGTCTGATTATTGTAAATTAATATTTTGATTAACTCCGCCTGGAGTCCCTCCGGGGGTTACTGCCGGTCCCAGGCCCGGATGAAGGAGGAGGGTTAGGCATGGGGTTAGCGACCCCATCCCGTATAAAACTAACTCGCTAAAATACGCTAACTAGAAAAAAATTCATTCAAATATTTTGATTAAAAATATTCTAGTTTTATGCTGTTTACAATAAAGAAATACTGGAAGAGGTTTTGTGGATATTATAGTAATTTCAACAGTTGAGATCATGAGTCAATCTAAGCTAGTCCACCATGGAAAACCTGGAAGCTCAACAGGTTTAGAGGTTAAACGTTCGCTCGCGAAGTGAGATCGTGAACGCTCACTGTTAAGGAGTTCCACACTAGGGTGAAATGGCCGTCCAGTGCTTTCAGCTTTTCCATAGTGGTCTAGCTTCAATTGACTCATGATCTCGACTATTGAAATAAAGAAATACACTTTAAAATAAAAGAAATTTTCTGAACGTGATTTGAAATTCAAAATACCTTGGAAATCAATTTGAGGTCATAAATTTACTTAATGAAATTACCCATGGATTTATAGTTTATAATACATGCCATAATCTATTGTCTTTTCTCATTGACTATTTTATAGTGTAATAAGAAGACAAAGATGATCAGAACTATGTGATATATTAGCGCAATACATTTCGAACTATCTGATCATATATATAGGTTATGAACATTTGTATATAAAAATAAAGGGTCAAGTCGACTAGAAATGAAGGGTAAGTGGAGTACATGTGTGATCAGATTATTCAAAATCTAATGCACTAATATATCACATAGTTCTGATAATCTTCGTCTTCTTATTACACTATCGAAATTTATCAAAGAGACCAATTGCTTTAGACTACTTCATATTTAAATAAGAAGGGGTTTTGTAGATATTATGGTCATTATAATAGTTGAGATCATGAGTTAGACTATTATTGGAAAATCTGGAAGTAATGGACGGGCGTTTTGTTCTATTGTGTTGCGTATCCACGATCTCGCCACCCGCGAGATTCGAAGACAAGACCTATCGGTCTCACATGCGAACACTTAACCTCTAGATCACTGAGTCGGCCGGTATCCAACGATTTTAATGTTTAAGTCCAACTAATCCACAAAATTGAGCGACATATTCACCTTTGTCATCAATGAGTTATTATCTCACAATAGACCTGATTGAACTGAGGAGTTCCATAATAAGACAAAACGGCCATCCGATTCTCCCATGTTTTCCATGGTGATCTAGCTTCAATTGACTCATAATTCCAACTATTAATATTATATTTCAATGTTATTTTGTCATAATCTTCATGGTTAATTACAAAACTATATCTATCTATCTATCTATCTATCTATCTATTATTATATATATATATATATATATATATATATATATATATATATATATATATATATATATATCAAGTGAGACAAATTCTATATTTAAATAGTCTTTCATGAATACTGTATATATCATAAAACAATTACCATTCTTTTGCATATATATCATTCACTCACATTAAACTCGAATAATTCATTTCATTAAATAGAATTCATTAATACACTTAAATGAGTAAATAATTTGATTTCTTTCTTTTCACAGTTAATAAATAGTCACTTCTTCTTCTTTTTATAGTTTAATTTATTTATTCTTTAAATGATTGACTAAATAGAATGTGATTTTCTAATTGAATATTGTGTAGAAGTAGTTGTTAGTTGTCCATGTGGTTTAGTCAGTTTGATTATGGAGATGATGAATGTTATTTGATTTTTAAGTCATACACACACATTATTATTATTATTATTATTATTATTATTCCAAGTTAAAGTGGTAGTGAATTAGTGAAAGATTATCAGAAAATATTATTTAGACTGTGACAATTTTTACAAACTAAGTCAATTAAGTGTCTATTAGACTTGAATTATATTGTTGATTGATAAATCTCATGATAAAGTATAATAGAATTGAGAAATACAGTTATCTGAGGGACACTATATATAAATAAATTCTCCCCATAAATTTGATTTACAATGAAATCTTAATCAATAAAATAATTTCGGGGTTATATTCTTTAGTGATTGATCTTAGTTGAGTCACTATTGAAAAACAGGGGAGTACTAGATATATGTTTCTTTTCAGTATGTGTCTTGTCAGTAGAGTGTACAGATAGCTTCATCAAGGATTAAATCCAAGATGTTCAAGTTTCAAAACGAACAGTTAACCGAGGAGAACACTTGAATACAGTCATAAGTTTGGTCTCTGGTTAGGTCAAGAAGAATCACATAATAGGATAGAATAGCTGTTCAGTGTTCCCCAGTTTTTTATTGGTACCTGGATTGAGACCAACCTGTGATTAATGCAACCTACAAATTAAGATCAATCTTTATAAATACCTTACATATAAACAAAATAAAAATTTAATTAAAATTAGACTGACCTTGGCAACCAGGCAGAGAAACAACACAATCATGCTCACTGTTGTTTCAATAACTAAACATAATTTGTAGGCTGTATTTATCATGAGATAATCTGAGTTGAGGAACACTAGAGGTCTGTTTCTCACTAGTGAGGGATTTTCCAGTAGTGCTTACTCATAACCTCAACAAGGATAGAACTCAAGACCTTTACATTTAATGACTAACGTTTAAATGTTATAAGTGCTGGAGAAGCCATTCAGTTGTACAACCAATTTGTTTTATAGCTCGACAATTATTCAATTCCGTTAGTTGGGACTACCTCACTCTCGATATGGTCGGATTTCATTGGTCATGACTTCTCACTAGTATCCTAAGGTAAGTCACTCGTAAGCCGGATATTATAACTTGTTTTGAGAAGTTTTGTGGAAATTGTTTTTATTCGTTGGTTGTATTAGTCACAAGAATATAATTCATTGTTATTTGTGTTCAAATGGTTCATAACACGATAGTTTAAATGTTATAACTTGTGACCTGAGTGCCCTGTTAATGTATAACGTAACGATACCGCCAATTAGAAAGCAGTGAATTATCGATCGGATCAACGATGCGTAAAACTCATATGAGCACCCTAGAGTCTTGATTGGCCCTGCTTCCTGAATAGTCCAGCCAACTAAGTCCAGAACACCAATCCGAGCCTCTGCAATATGGATCATTATATTTCAAACATACTGAGTTTATATACCAATCAAACAGGCCACAACGTAGAAAATAACATTTGTACAAAATTTGGGCAAATGTGGCTGTGAATATGGGAGGCAGTGACTAGTAGATATTGCATAATTCAAGAATGGTAAAACGTATAATAATGGTTCATAGGTCAAAATAAAGCTTATAATAAGAGAAATATGAATAGTTTAGTTATTTAACATTTATACTATAAAAATATACGTTTAGTATTGGTCCACAATGGATCCCAAAGTTACCATTCATTATGCTTATCGAGACCTAACATTAAATGACATGTTTTTTATGATTGTTTTAGTGGCCCTATATCTGACTTCGTTTAGATCGTTGCTGATCGCTATCAAATAATTGATGTCGAAATATACATCCTGACTATTCTCGTACATAATCATCGACTTAACTCACGTTACTGTATAACGGAATTTAACAAGTCAAATACGAGAAAAGATTTCGAGTACATATATTTTGTACACTCGTTGATCTGGACAGACAATCAGAGGGACAAAGTGAAAGAAGAAAAGAAAAGAGAGCGAAGCGAAATGACGCGCAATGGAGAAGGAGTGTGAGCCAACTTCATCTAATCAATCGTGAATCGATAATTATAGTCACACGAAAATAAGTTACAGACATGTGTTGAGTAAGATAAGAAATGTTCACACATACGCTCATATAAAAACAGTCAAGGTTGATAAGCGAATAATTAATAAGGTCACAATATAACCCAAGAAGGATGAATAAATCGACCTGTCCGTAAGCTAGAATAAGTAATGTTGGCTTACGTAATCCTGTATTATAACGTAAAATACCTCTCATAAATATACATCAACAATTCGATTATAGCTTCAATGTTAATATTTTGAAATGACACTCATACTTTTTTTCCCTTTTTCATTCTATTCAATCAACAACCCAATAGATTAGATTTCCTGAGCTAATACATCGTAGTAGTTTAATGTTGTTGTTGTTGTTGCTATTGTTATCGTTTTTTCCTCTCCTAAATTTAATAATTTTTCAACACACATCAAATCATAATGGAAAATCTACTCAAAACTATGCCAGTTTGCTTGTTTGTTTGCTTGAATGTTGTTCTTTTTTTTTCCAATATTTTCAACAGAACATCTGTTTATATCTTCTGACTTAGTTTAGTCGTCATGTCTGTTCAATTCTTTTCTCTTATTTGAGTTATTACTTCTTTATTATTTATGTTTTTCAAGTTAATTTTTTTTTATTTTTAAGTGAAAATAAACTTTTTTTTTCTTCAAATGAATAAAAACAAAAAAAATAATTTTTTTTTCTAAATAGTCACATATACATAACTTGATTAGGAAAATTTTAAATTATAATTTATATTTTGTAAGTTAAATAATTTAAAACACAGATAAATGAAATAAATGAAGAATATTCTTTTTTCTTTCTTTCTTTCTTTCTTTCTTTCTCCTTTTCTCCTTCTTCTTCTCCTTCTTCTTCTCCTTCTTCAATAAATTCTCTTTATTTATTTTTATATTGGTTGTTTAGATCTTTTCATTCATGTCTAGGATTGTAATTGATCAGTTTTATATTGGCATATATGTATTCTATATGGATAGTTTCAGTATTGTATGAAGTTATTAGTTTAGATGGTGGTTGAAGGTGGTCGACAAGAAACCATGGAACCGGGTTTCGTACTAAATGGCAATTGTCAGCAAGGTGTACCTGTAATCTTGAGGGGACTGGTGCTCCCTGGCGGATTCGATCCTGTGTCACCCAGTTTCACAGTCAGAGACGTTATCACTGGGATATCCGGGCCGCGACTGACCTTTTGTAGGACTGAGATGTAATCACCATTGATTGATCACTGGGTGGTGATCAATGTCATGTGTGTCAAGTCCGGATAGCTCAGTGGTAACGTCTCTGACTGTGAAGCTGGGTGACACGAGATCGAACCCGCCAGGGAGCACCAGTTCCCTCAAGTTTACAGGTACACCTTGCTGACCAGTTCCAAGTAGCACGAAACCCGGGTCCAGGGTTTCCTGTTGACTACCTGCAACCACCATCTAAATCTCAATATATAGTGCCCGCAGTGTCGAGTCACCTAGACTGGTGGTCACATTGCAGCATGATCGATAGCATTCGACCTGCACTAAATAAGAACTTGACACACATGACATTGATCACCACCCAGTGATCAATCGATTGTGATGAAGTTATTAGTATTATATGTAAAGATGGATAGTGACTAGTGGTGGAATTCAGGATACGCGATTCATCCTATTTGGGACTTATCAGCTGGATATACCTACATCCCAGATTTGATGTTTACTCTTTGACTTGAAACCAGTATCGTTCGTATCAAACACTATCGTATTGCACAAGCTAGTGGTTATCAGCACTCAGTAGGTAAGTGGAAAACGTGATAGTGTCTGAAGCGAACGGTATTGGGTTTGAGTCCCAGAGTGAACATCAAATCTGATATGCAGGTACATTCAGTTGATAAGCCCCGAATAGGACGAAATACTCATCCTGGATTCCACTGCTAGCCACCATCTATCTTTGCTTATGAATAATGGAATTTTCTGTGACAGTTCTGTCTTTTTGCTTATTTGTAATTTTTCTGAAAAAGTAATTTTGTTTGAAGTTATCGCTACTGATTACGTATTTCATTCAATTTTAGAACTTATTACTGTTTGACATTAATGATTCTATTTTAGGATCGTGTTCTGTGAAAAAAATTCTAATCTTCAAATGAACATCATATTGTGAAGATACTGACGTAAGTTTTTAATATATATAATCAATTTGTAATAAAAGGTTAATCTTAGTTGAAATTATCAGTAAGTTATTGTTAATTCTACAAATCACAATTAGTAACTAGAACGTCAGGAGATTTATTTTCGATGTATTTACTAACGATTGAATTGAAGACAGTTATCAACAGAATGAATTGTAATCAGCAACAACTGGAAAATATAGAATAGGGAAGAATTGGTTGGAGTCTCTGATAGGTGATCTCTGGCCCATGAGGCATAAGAAATTTAAGTTGGTAAGCAAGCACCAGTGACTGAAAATGATTCGAATTGAATAAGATATTTTTAGGGGAATTATTTGCATTTTTATATACAGTTCTAATCACTAACTGATTTAACCTTAAAAACTACTGAAAAGTTGCTCGTCAGGGAGTTTATAACAAAGCCAATATCAAGATGTCTTAAAGTTCTAGGTTTTATTCTATGTTGATTCCAATATGTGGTACATTACTGAACAGTTCAGGTATAGAATAAGTCAACAGTTTTGGTTTTCGATATTTACAAAGGAAAATACAATCAAAATGAACAGGAACATAATGACAAAATATAGATCAACTATACGCATCCAGGATTGAGGTCAACAAAACAAGTATACTAGTATAGGGGTTGTGGAGATTATTAAGTTTTTGATTGAGATCATGAACCGATTGATGTTAGACCATCACAATTGAAAACCTGGAAGCACTGGACGGCCGTTTCGTCCTATTGTGGGACTCCTCAGCAGTGCGCCGTGACCAGTGGAGCTAATCCTTGTCGGGTAGAGACAGGTATCTACCTCAGTACAACGGAAGTTGGTCGCGCAATTTCGTGGATTGGTTGATGTTAGAAACTATCACCACTGGATGCCGGCTCAGTGGTCCAGTTGGTTAAGCGGTCGCGCGCGAGACCGAAGTCCCTGGGTTCGAATCCCGCTCGCGGGATCGTGGATGTGCACTGCTGAGGAGTCCCACAATAGGACGAAACGGCCGTCCAGTGCTTCCAGGTTTTCAATTGTGATGGTCTAACATTAATCGGTTCATGATCTCAATCAAAAACAAGTATATTTGAACAAATACGAATACTTCTTTCCAAACAGTAAAAGCTTTACAATCAAATCTAATTAATTGAGGCGGCCTGCTTGAGCATCTGAGCTACCTGTTCCTGCCATCTAAATATTTCAACAAGTTATCTATTTTTGTTTGTTTTAATATATCATTATATCTATTAATCGCATAACTTATTCTGCTGCGTTTCTAAAAAGTGTACAACCTTTCGTTGTCAAAGTTATAAAAAGCTCAATAAGAGAGAATGTGGTTGTTGGCAATATACAATGAAAAGAATGCACATTATTCAGATGTTCATTTACTGGACTGTTAACATCTAACTGGCGATCACTCAATATTTATCGCCAGGACCGACCAGGAAGAAAGAAACGGAAACTTATTGAAATACTTTACGTTGAGAATTCTATATTGTACCAAAAATATAATATTGAATAAAGCTAATAATAATAATAATAATCTAGCTTAGATATCGTAAATTCATCGAAATTAGAGTGAACACATCTAAAAAGATATTCTCATTATTCAATATTATAGAATGAACTAGGTTTCATTAGATTTCAACAAATATCTTTTATATGAATCATTAAAAACTTCATAAAATAAAGTATAGTAATAAATGATTATTGAAATAGAGTTGATTCATTATATGAGTAGACTATGATTACCTTCTATAAACAATACATTGATGAATCAAATAAGTAAACATTTGACAAAGTGAATCACTATTTTTTTTTCTTTTTCTGGCCTACAATTAAATTATTTTATTTGTAATAATCGAAACTTCTTCTGGTAAGTATTATCTACATAATTTTATAATTGAATTAGTTAGTAAATAACAATTACTAATGAACTTAATAGATATTGAGATGGTCGGGAAGATTTGTAACTCAGGTGGATGAATTTGTTCCAGCTCAGAGAACAAAACTCCACCAAAAGAAAAAACTTAATAGATATATTTTATTTTTAAAATTACAAATTAGACTATTATATAATTTTTTATCAAGCTGTACAATGGTATATCTATATGAAAATTTTAGTTTTTGTAAAAGTACTAATTCCGTGTGCAAATGTGAACACAGTTAATAACAAAAGGGTTATAATACTAGATTACGTAATATAAATAATAACAATAGATTTAGTGAATATAACAAGATGATTAAAATGTTTTTGTTATAATAATTAAAGGTCTACTAGACTACCAAAAATACATAAGCCGGGTTTACCGTTACGACCTATTTTGGACATGTCAAGTTCACCATACCACAGAATCACCAAACGGGAACATATTCCAGCGTGGTTCTATAAGGGGGAAAGGAAAGTATTTAGGAGTTCTATACTTGAACACCTAATCGATCATAACCATTCTACAGATCCAAAAAATGAATTTAACGTTGTTTATATGATTCGTTCAAATCCATCCAGATTTCTTCGCATCCAACTTTTAAAAATAGCCGAAGCTCTTACCATCCAGGAGCTTAAACTAGAACTATGTGTACAAAAGAAGTACGTCTTATCGTTATCGTTACCTTGGCCTTAATTATTCTGATTATCCTATTATTATTATTATTATTATTATTATTATTATTATTACTGCATTCCCCTCCTTACTGATGTCTTATATTCTCATTGTTTTATTCGTAGATGCTCATCATATCACCATATTTATTTTTACACCTCTATGACCTTTAATTATTATAACAAAAACATTTTAATCATCTTGTTATATTCACTAAATCTATTGTTATTATTCATATTACGTAATCTAGTATTATAACCCTTTTTTATTAACTGTGTTCACATTTGCACACGGAATTAGTACTTTTACAAAAACTAAAATTTTCATATAGATATACCATTGTACAGCTTGATAATAAATTCGTTGAAAAGAGATCCCTTCGCTGAAATTCGTGTTTTAATTTTAATGTTCAAATGGGAACTATCTGTCAATTGAAGGAAGCTGGGTTGTCCTCACCCACAGTATCAGGTTGATGGTGGTATCCTGTCAACGGACATTCAGTGTCTTACGTAGACAATTGTTTGTAAATACTTGTACGCTTTTGTTGATGGTTGTGGTAGTTCTCGATGTTTCAGCTCCATACATTAGAAGTGTGTTGACGTTCGTATTGAAGATTGTGACTTTGATGTTGGTTGGCTGATATTAGCTCTGAGTTTCATATGTTGTTCAACTGTAGGAATGCTGTCCTCACTTTGCCAATCCTCGCCTTTACGTCTGCATTGGATCCTCCTTGTTCATCGATTATGCTACCAAGTTATGTGAAAGTTTCCACCGGTTTCAGAGTTTCCCCAACAAGTGTGATTGTGTTGGTGTTTTCCGTGTTGTATTTGAGGACCTTGCTTTTTCCCTTGTGTATTATTACATCACTCTAAAAGAAGGAATGCAACAAATGTTTTCAATTCGAAAATAATAATTACCTTGATAGAAATTTTATACTATGAGAAGTATTGTATAAATTAAGGACAAGCGGAAAGATACAGAAAGGAAAATACTCTGCCGAATGGTTTAACTAGTTTGATATCATCTATGTATATTAGCATAATGTGACATATGGTAGCTTAATGTTCTTAAACTCTTCCTTTTCCTTACTGATATTTAACAAAATCCCAATTGAAAACCAATAAATCTAATCTGTTTAACCTAAATACGTCAACTTATATCCCTCTACATAAATCAATCATTTATATATTTAACCTCTTTGAATTTATGTTTATCATTAATATACTCAGATTGTTAATAACCAACATTAAATTAATATCAGAAGGGGTTTTGTGGAGATTTTAGTAATTTCAATAGTTGAGATCATGCGTCTATTTAAGCTAGACCACCATTGAAAACCTGGAAGCACTGGACGGTCGTCTCACCCTAGTGTGGGACTCCTCAGCAGTGCTCATCGGCGATTCTGTTCACGAGATTCAAACCCTTAGACCACTATGCCGGCAGGCATCCAAGGTTGATAATGTTTAACCTCAACCAATCCACGAAATTGAGCGATCATGTTGATATATGCTAGTAATCCACCAATTGATTAAAGGAGATAAATGAATATTATTCAATTCTAATACATATAAACATGATTTTGAAGTTTTATAGTATTAGGATAGATTTTTGTATACAACATTTTAAGCATTAAATGTTCTGCTATAAAATAATCCGTTTCATATTATTGTATATTTGATATATGACTATCACTGGAACCCAGTATAGATGTATTGTCTTGTCTGGAACTTATCAGCTGAATATATCTGCATCCACATGTTAAAGTTTTGTAATTCGACTCAAATCCAGCACCATACGCTTCATATACTAACGCTTTACATACTGATCTTTTAAACTCAGTTTGGTTTTACATAGTTGATGTCTAAGAGTTTTTTAAACTATAGATTATTATTGTGTCCATAAGTCCACATGTACATGTCAAATTATGTGAAATGAGAGGATATTAGAAGAGAGGTTATTTTTAATGTCATATTCGCTTAGCTGGATATTTTATTTGGGACACTTCAATTGTTATTCTGAATAACATTATCAGAGTTCACTTTATGTGAAGTTGAACGTTTTTAAAAAAATAGTCTAACAAGTGATAAATTAATCCATTCTGACAGCCTTGATTATAACTATAAATATTTACGTTTTTTAGTCTTTGCAACTTTAGTAGCCTGGATCTGACTGCAGTTTGATCGTGTGATTACCATTAACTAAATATACATGTCGCCAATCCTCATATACAATCATCGACTTAAATCGCGTTAGTGGATAATGAAATTAAATAAATCAAATACGAGAATGAATTTCGAGTACATATATTTTGTACACTCGTTGATCTGGACAGACAATCAGAGGGACAAAGTGAAAGAAGAAAAGAAAAGAGAGCGAAGCGAAATGACGCGCAATGGAGAAGGAGTGTGAGACAACTTCATCTAATCAATCGTGAATCGATAATTATAGTCACACGAAAATAAGTTACAGACATGTGTTGAGTAAGATAAGAAATGTTCACACATACGCTCATATAAAAACAGTCAAGGTTGATAAGCGAATAATTAATAAGGTCACAATATAACCCAAGAAGGATGAATAAATCGACCTGTCCGTAAGCTAGAATAAGCTATGTGGGCTTGCATAGCATTACAATCTTTTGTTCCATTGATCTCTAATCATTCGTTTGAATATCCACCAAAAATAAATAATTCCTTTCATCCGCAAGCGCATTTCACAGACACTAAGATTAAAAGGATATTATGTTTGCATAAGTATAAACTCTTTTCACTTACTCTTTATTAAAATTGAAACAAAATTTATCCATAAAAGATGTTACTAATATCAATTTTGTATCGCTCTCTTCATCTGAATGGTTACTAGTTTCATGCACACAATTACTAGTTCAATTTTCTCCTTTCTTCGCTTCTTTTCGAACTTTAATCATTTTATCCTGATGATTAAACACTTTTGTAATTGGCGTTACATAACCTAAGTCATCAATTTCCCATCCTAATAAATTTATCTTCGAGTACTTCTCATCAGTGTTTTCTTCTAGGATATTCGAATATTTAGATAGTGTAATAAGAAGACCCCACGGACCTCCCAATGATTGTTGGCCCACCAACAATTGAAGAAATCAGCATGGCCATCAGACAAATCAAGAGTGGCAAAGCAGAAGGACCAGACAACATTCCAGCAGAGGCACTAAAAGCAGACGTAGCGGCAACCGCAAGGATACTCCACATTCTCTTCAATAAGATTTAGGATGAGGAACAAGTACCAAGAGACTGGAAAGAAGGACTCCTGATCAAAATACCGAAGAAAGGCGATCTCAGCAAGTGTGATAACTACAGGGGCATCACTCTTCTCTCAATACCAGGAAAAGTCTTCAACAGGGTATTGTTAAACAGGATGAAGGACTGCGTAGACGCCCAACTTCGTGACCAACAGGCAGGTTTCCGTAAGGATAGATCGTGTACAGACCAAATCGCAACTCTACGGATCATTGTGGAACAATCAATTGAATGGAATTCATCACTCTACATCAACTTCATTGACTACGAAATAGCATTTGATAGCGTGGACAGAATAACACTATGGAAACTTCTTCGACACTACGGCGTGCCTCAGAAGATAGTCAATATCAAACAGAACTCATATGATGGATTACACTGCAAAATTGTGCATGGAGGACAGTTGACAAAGTCGTTCGAAGTGAAGACCGGTGTCAGGCAAGGTTGCTTACTCTCACCCTTTCTCTTTCTCCTGGTGATCGACTGGATCATGAAGACGTCAACATCTGAAGGGAAGCGCGGGACACAATGGACATCTAGGCTGCAGCTGGACGATCTGGACTTCGCAGATGATCTCCCGTTCTATCCCAAACGCAACAACAGATGCAGGAGAAGACGAATAGTGTAGCAGCAGCCTCAGCAGTAGTAGGTCTCAATATACACAAACAGAAAAGCAAGATTCTCCGATACAACACAACATGCACCAATCCAGTCACAATTGACAGAGAAGATTTGGAAGATGTAAAAACCTATACATATTTGGGCAGCATCATTGATGAACAGGGTAGATCTGATGCAGATGTGAAGGCGCGGATCGGTAAAGCAAGAGAAGCATATTTACAACTGAAGAACATCTGGAACTCAAAGCAACTATCAACCAACACATAGGTCAGGATTTTCAATACAAATGTCAAGACAGTTCTACTGTCTACTTGGGCGGAAACCTGGAGAACTACGAAAGCCATCATCCAGAAAACACAGGTGTTTATTAACAGTTGTCTACGTAAAGTACTTCAGATCCATTGGCCGGACACTATTAGCAACAACGTACCGTGGGAGAGAACAATCCAGATCCCAGTGGGGGAAGAAATCAGGAAGAAGTACTGGAAGTGGATAGGACACACATTGAGGAAAGCACCCAACTGCACCACAAGACAAGCCGTCACATGGAATCCTCAAGGTCAAAGGAAGAGGAGAGGAAGACCAAAGAACACATTACGCCGGGAAATGGAGATAGACATGAGAAGAATGAACAAGAATTAGATGGAACTAGAAAAGAAGGCCGAGGACAGAGTGGGTTGGAGAATGGTGGTCGGCGGCCTATGCTCCATTAAAAGTAACAGGCGTAAGCAAGTAAGTAAGTAAGTAATAAGACAAAGATTATCATTATCGTCTTATTTCACTTTCCAAATTTATCAAAGGGACTAATTGCCTCAGATATTCGAATAGTTAATCTATAAATAAACAACAGTATGAATAATTCCCACATCTCTTACACATTTATTGTTATTTACCATCCCTATACCATTTCGCACTCTTATCAAGGCTCTCCTGTAAATACGATATATAGTCTGTACATTCGATTGTCCTTTTTCCAGTACCCACTGTTATTGCTTCTAGTCTGTAAATATCTGAGGCACAGATGGAAGAGATAAGCCAAAATTGTGTGAAATTATCAATCAATATTATTCCATAGACTCTTACAAACCATTTCGTGAGTAATTCAAATTACCCCAACTAATCAGATCTTGTCAATTAGTATCCTGCTTTATAAATAGTCTCTAATAAAGAAAATAGGAATTTTTTTATGGAGATCATGAATTGATCAATGATACATCACCATTGGAAACTTGAAAGCACTAGACCGCAGTTTCTTCCTAGTATGTGAATCCTCAGCAGTGCGCATCCGCGATCCCTCATGTGTGACTCGAACCCAGGACCTTCTATCTCGTGCATGAACACCTAACCTATGGACCACTGAGCCAACATCAAACGGTGTTAATGTCTAACTTCAACCAATCCACTAAGTTGCATGACCATCTTTCATTGTCTGAGGTAGATACCTGTCTCTACCCGACATATATTAGCGCCAATGAGCACAGAAAAAAAAAATCGTAATCATTTATTGCTAGTTGATATATACATATATTTAAAATTATTTTAATAAGTTGATCTAATTACAAACTTTTGGAATTGTTAACAATTATAATGAAGATATTCTGAACAACGTAAACAACCCATAATAATTTTATAAGGATATTTTATTAGAACTTTCTTCACACTGAACTGAACTACAGAAATTTCCCAAGTAAAAAAAATATCTTTCGCAAAAGATACTGTCCAATACTCCAAATATTTATCTGGCTATATAAATCGAACAATTGAAACTAAAAATAACTGTCAACCAATATCAAAGTCACAATCTTCAATACGAACGTCAACACACTTCTAATGTATGGAGCTGAAACATCGAGAACTACCACAACCATCAACAAAAGCGTACAAGTATTTACAAACAATTGTCTACGTAAGACACTGAATGTCCGTTGACAGGATACCATCATCAACCGGACACTGTGGGTGAGGACAACTCAGCTTCCATCTGAAGAGGAAATTAAGAAAAGACGTTGGAAGTGGAAGGTGCATTCACTACAGAAATCATCGAACTGCATCGTGAGGCAAGCTCTAACTTGTAATCCTGAAGGGAGACGGAAAAGTGGAAGACCAAAGAACACACTTCACACATGAAAAGAATGAATAGGAACTGGAAGGGAGTGTAAAGAATTGCTTAGGACAGAGTCGGATGAAGAGTGGTGGTCAGCGACCTACGCTCCTTCGTAAGATGGACCAAACTTAAGTAAGTAATAGAAATTGAATGACTAACGTGAACATTTCTACAATGTGAAACAAAACGAATTTCTAATTGAATTCCAGTCTAATTAGGTCAAATAATTATTCAATGATGAACTGCTATAAATTAACTCATGTACAAATTTTTTATCTAAACCTCCATTGAGTTAACTGTCTTGACTTTGTAGATAATTCTAAACTATAATTCCTTCAATAATTCACGTTTAGAATTGACCATACGTTCAATGATTGAGCTGTTGTGTCGTTTGTTGAAGTTATAGTAATTTGTCAGTTCAGACTTAATCTCTAAAGGCTCATATTCAATGATTTCAAACTGGATTGAAATGATCCACAATTACTATTATATTTCATGGTAACCATGATTGTAGTATAAACCACTCAATAGGAAACTAATAACTTATATTTCCATTATGCGTTATCACTTTTGACATCCTTGAACTTTCTTCAATTATTAGTTCCCATTGAAGTTAATCATTAAAGAGTAAATTTACTTGTTCATTATTCTGTTTAGAGGTAGATTTTATTATTATTATTATTATTATTATTAATCATGTAATCCACATATCATTTCAAAATCTTCTTCTTTTTCCTTCCGTCTGATTACGTAAACTCCCTTTCAAGAATTTAACATTTCTCTTCTATATCCATTTAATAAAACTCTTTAAAAAGTTTTCATTGTTCCAGTTTGTATTCTACTTTGTTTTTCTTTTTTCTTTTCTTTTTTTGCCAAATAATGTCGCTAGAAACTCTACAGTCTAAATTTATGTAAAATATGTGTATCTTTCTATATATATATTAACTACTTATAATATTTATTTATTTATTCAGGTTGTATCCAGCTGACGAGAAGTTAGTAGAATTCCCTTTACGTAATCATATATGCATACATTATTGTATTAATTTCGCTCTACCCATGTTTTTTTCTCGGTTTTGTTTTTCGCTTTTCTTTCCTTTTTTCTAAGGAAACAAATTACCTTTATTAGTTAATTTCAATGGAAAATATGGAAGTAGATTTGTTTAAAGAAATGGATATTTCACTGATTGAAATCATGAGTCAGTTGAAGCTAAACCACCATGGAAAACCTGGAAGCACTGAACGGCCATTTCATTCTAGTATGGGACTCCTCAGCAGTGCACATCCACGATCCGCCTGGCGCGAGAATGGTAGGTTCTGGGTTCGAATGTCGCGGGGGAGGCAGGATTGTGAACGCGCACTACCGAAGAGTCCCATAGTAAGACGAAACGGTCGTGCAGTGCTTCCAGGTTTTCCATGGTTGTCTAGCTTCAATTGGCTCATGATTTCAACCAGTGAATCTCCACAAAACCCCTTCTGATGAAATGAATATTTGTAAAATATGTATTCAATATATTATTGAATAATAAAGAAAAAAATTAAAGAAACTTAGAATATAATAATCTACACAGTACTTGATAAGAATGATTATTATGTGTTTGCTGATAACTAACTTCAAAAAGAATTTGTTGGAATTGTAATGAGAAACTAGGATTAGTGAAGTTGAATCATTTCAGATGTGTGATATATTCTATCACTGATATTAATAGTACAAAATTATAAAATTAAATAATGTTCGTAGTGTAAATTCCAAATCTGTAGTCTAAAGTTTAGCTGCTCAATGAAAAACTCAAAGGTTTAGAGTTGTGAACACGAGTTCACCATACCAGGACTAAATAGATGTTCGTCACATTCCTGTATAGCTTTGAATTATTCTCACTAAAATCTTATGCTGTAAAATTTATTTATTGAGTATCGAAAATTTAAGTTAGGTGTTTTTTTCCATATTTTTCGCTTGTTCAAAAGGTATTTTGTCGATTATCGATAAATTCAATGTATTACTTAATATTATAATAATTTTAATAGTTAAGATCATGAGTCATTTGAAGCTAGACCACTATGGAAGACCTGGGAGCACTGAAAGGCCGTTTTATCATGGTGTGACTTCTCAATAGTGCGCATCCACGATCCCATCCGCGGGATTCAAACCCAGGGCATTCGATCTCACGCACGAGCGCCTAATATCTAGACCACTGAGCCGGCATTTAACGGTGTTATTGTGTAACTTCCACCAATTCAACTATTAAAATTACTATAATATCCACAAAACACCTCCCTGATTGTAATCATCATATGCTCACTAGTGACGGTCTCCAAGACGTATTTCCTGGAGTTCTAGTGAGAAGCTGTGACCAATGGAGTTCAACCGGGTCAGTTGTGAGATAGTAACTCACTGATGACAATGGTGGGTGTGTCGCCCAGTTTCGTGGACTGGTTGAAGTTAGACATTAACACCGTTGGATTATGGCCGGCTCAGTGGTCTAGAGGATAAGCGCTCGTGCGCGAGAACGATAGGTCCTGGGTTTGAATCCCGCGAATGGGATCGTGGATGCGCATTATTGAGGAGTCCCACACGGGAGTGAAACGGACGCCCAGTGCTCCTAGGTTTTCCATGGTTGTCCAGTTTCAATTGACTCATGAATTCAACTATTAAAATTAATAAAGCGCTTATTATCCCTCTTCATTAAAATCACTTTTAAACATTTCAATAAAAGAAATGAATTTTGAAATTGTTTCCAATGATGAATTTATTTTGTTTAGATGACTTGAATGTAGTCAGCAATTTTTCTTGTTACAACTTGGGCTCATATGTTGTTTTAACTATTTGCCCTATTCTGATCTCTGCATTTATTTATAACTGTCATTATTTTTATTTGCTGATCAACTAAATTTATTTTAAAATATCCAATGAAAGATAACTAACCAAAGTTTCCATTTTTTACATTTGTATTCACCTGATCAATATTTTTTAGTCACTTTCAATAGGATCGTTTATACACATATTTCTATCTCTGTATGCTGCAATGAAGCAACTTGATTGGTGACTAATTTTGGTACAAAAGATACAAAGTATGACTCTTTCGAAATGAATGTCATCATAGTTACTTCAATTCAATTTGTCAAATGTTATGTGATTTATCTTCTTTTTTTTTATAATGGTACTTAATCTTCATTAACATCAATTCAAAAGGTCAATCGAAATTGTGAGATACATGATTAATCAAAATCATTCACATTACAGTAATCCTTTTTGTTTCCAAAAACATAATCATACCGATTGGTTTAAGAAGTATAATAGAGAGTGATTGCAAAATATGTTCGTGTGTACACTTGACTATTAGTCGATATTAACCTACTGATATTTGGTCCATTGGTTTTTGATTGATCAAGAACAGTTTCATAAGTCATGATATATTATTATCCATTTAATGTCACCCTGTTGACTTGAATTAATTCATAGATCTTAGGTTTGTATTAAGATGTTTGGAAATTTCATTTCATTTATTAAATAATACCATTTCATCTGGTCTAGCCATTCAGAAGAATAACATATGAGTTTCAAATTATATATTCATTCTCGTGTAGTAGATTTAAAATTGTAGACAATATACTTTTTACTTACATACTCAGTCGTAATTTTGTGAGGGCGGATTACGGGTGAACGCAATGAAGCTCTAAGAAATAGTGAAGATTTGTAGCTCAGGTGGGTGGTTTTGATGAAGTTTTGTTCTCTGAGCTGGATGGTTTGATCGTGGGGCTTTCATCGTTCTTCTGAACGACATCATCAGCACAAACTTCAGATAGAAGTCCAAGATAAAAAAAAGCCCTAAGTTCAGAAAAAGCCGTGGATATTCCATCTAATCATCTTTTGGAAGAATATTCCGGAATCTCTACATGTAGCTTCCCTATTGGACAAATGCTAATAACCCCCTGTATGTAGATTGGATGACTATAACGATGATTTCGTTTTTAGTAAAAAAAAACTATTAATACCTGGGAGTTTTGTACCATATTTGACACTGTTTGAAATAGCATTCCTTTCACTTGTCTTCTGTCTTCTCACTTGCAACTCTGAAGGATTCTGGCGTTCGAGTCCTCAAGTTGTACGCGGTATATTAAGAATCCCAGCTCTAGATACAACAAATTTAACTTAAAATAGTCAACGTTTTTGTATACAAATTTAAATAAACACTTCAGTCATGAGATAATATTAAGTGAACTCTGTGTATCTACAATAAATTACTTGCAGTTACCCGTTTGTTACTTGACAATTTTCTTGATCAATCTCTATGTTGCGTAGTGGCCTAAAAAAGCAGTATAGATAATTTACTTAATCTATGTGTTATATTTCTCCATATAGTAATGAATTAGTCATCTCTATTTGTTTACCAAATTACAATTTCAGGAGAAAAACAATTCACTATCTAACGATGTTCTTTTTCATTCCATGTCTATATCAACGAAAATCTTTATCAGAAGCGATAATTCACACATGAATCCGAAATATTATTATTATTATTCACTCTTGCCCTTTATTTCAATCTGAATCATAAACATACTACACAGATATATACATTTGTATTTATACGCCAGTGTTATTGCTTATGACTTAGTTCATTAAAAACTGCTATAAATTCAAAATATACTTCAAAAAGACCACATTCTAATATTGTAAACTTGTTTAGGTATTGTGTAAATGAACAAAGCTCATATTCATTGTTTATCATATTGTAAACCATATGTTTATGTATTATTAGTTCTTCATTCTAGTGGTACAATTATAAACTTAGATCGATCTTGCAGACAGACACTTTTTGTATATCAGGTAACATTGCCTGTTAGTAAGTTAAAGATAATTAACTTCCCAAATGTAATCGAATTGATGTGTGGAATCTCTACGCTCTGTAGGTATGGTAAGATATACCATTATTAAATGAAATGTCATTTATGTGGAAACCATTAAAATCCATTTTTTTTATGATGTCAGTCAATTTATCTTCCTCTGAAATGAAAACTAAGGAATAACTATCGTTTTCTCCTATAGGCATAAATGAATGATTTATTCCTTTTCAATCAAACTATCTTCAAATGTCTACGAGAACATGTTACCTTCGTATGAATGATTTGAGACCCAATTTTCAATTCAGTATTTATAATGGATGATATTTGTCTCATAATGACATGATTAAACACAATTGTCATGCTATAACTTGTGGCCTTGTGCCCTATTAATATATAAAGTAATGAAACTACCAATTACAGAACAGTGATTTGTCGGCCTGATCAATCACACATAAAACCCGTACGAGCAGTCTAAAGTACTTATCGGTTCTGTTTCCTGCCTAGCCCTGCCTGTTAAGTCGAGAACACCAATCTCAGCCTCCGCAATATGAATCATGTATTTTAAACATCCTGGGTTTATATACAAACCAAACAGACTACATCGTACCATAAAATGGAAAATAACATTTGTACAAGATTTAGTTAAAAGTGGCTGTGAATGTGGGAGATAATAATTGATAGACTGGGCATAACTCAAAAGTGGTAAATCATATAATAATAGTCTATAGGTTAAAATAAAGCTTATAATAAAAGGAACACGAATATGTGTAGTTTAGTTACCTAACAATTATACAATAAAAATACATGTACCGTATTGATCCATAAATAATCCTCAAGAGTTACCAATCATAATTCTCCTCAGGATATAACAATTTTACATTCATCATAAGATAAGTCCCTTATAATCTACTAAATATATTCAACATCAAACTAACTAAAACCATGATTATTTCTATAATTCAATAAATAACAATTCGAGCGTTACATTAATAAAATGCCATCTAAATAACAAACAGAAGGTAACAACAACAACAACAACAACAAAGAAAACAAAGAAAAAAATAGAGAGAGAAGAAAGTTTCAAAACTAATGTCGTATATATATTTCAAAGAAATAAAGTGTGTATATATATACTACTTAAATATTTCTTTTACCTCCCTTGATTCTCAATATATTATTAGTATTATGTAGACATAATATCAGTATGAAATTTTTCAGACATTCACAGTAAATTCTTTTATTCATAAAAAAATTATTTTACTGTATTAAATAAAAGTCATATCTAATGCTAATTACATATTTTTGATTCATTCTTTCCGTATATCCATGTGTGTGTGTGTGTGTAAAGGGAGAGATTAGATACAGGCTCACAAAACTTTCATAGACAGTTAGTGACAAGAAATTATAAGTAAATGTTTCACAAGAATAAATCAAACATCATACACATTAGTCTGATATCATAAATATTAAATACTTCGTTTTCTTTTTTACTTAAAAAGAAAAAAGAAAAAAAAGAAAAAAAGAAAATAATTATTTTCTTGGTCGATTATGATACACAGTTTTGTTACTATTTACATCTTTGTGTTTTTTTTTCTCTTAAATTTTAATAAAACAAAATGGTCTTTACTAAACTAAGTTCGTTTGTTTGTTTTGGTTTACCATTTTTTGGCATTTGTTTTGTTTTGTTTTAAACAATTATGTCATTTAGATGAATACAGTTATGGATACTACTTAATTGTTAGTAGAATAGACTGGAAGCATCAAATATGAATTCGAGCAGAATAATATGAATTCATTTTATTGTATTAAGTTCTTGTCAATTGGTACTTACAATCAAGTAATATTTTAAAACGAATACAACAAAATCGATTGAATGGATTTGTATCAATCTAAGCCAGATGGTCATGCAATGTTGGAATAAGATATTACCACAATTGGATGCTGACTTAGTGGTCTGAAGGTTAAGGGTTAATGCGAAAGAATGAGTGTTATGGGTTTGGTTCCCGCTGAGACATAATGATAGTCTGGTGTTTCCAGTTTTTCACTGATGGTCTAATTTAGATCAGCTCATGATTTCAATGAAATTTAACAATCTCTACTATGCTTACCGACAAAAATAAAGTTCATCAACTAGAAGTGAGTTAAGTATCTACGCTTGTTCACTAAATAACCATTTATTTCTGGCCTATTCGATCTTTTGTTGTTATCAATGTTCTGGAATGTCCTACTACAATATGATATATATTTAAATCATTTTTAGTGACCAATATAATCTTTTCTAATATATTAAGATCCATCAAAACGGATTATGATTATCTGGAAAGAGGAATTTTGAAAATTCTAAAATTCAAAATCAAATGCTTGGCATTTCTTAGTTGAACCAACCAGATTTATGATTATAATTAAACCTCTATCGGTAGACTTCAATCAGCCTTTTTAACTAAACAACATGAAAACAATATAAATCGACTGTCGAATTAATCAAGTTCAAAGTGAGATAGTAATTTCCTAATGGTATTACGTAAGTATTATGTCACATCACTAAACAATTACGTAATCAATGGTAGTTTACGTCAAAAATAGACTTAAGAAGGAAAACTACTATAAAATAGGTCACAAAACACTTATTTTAACCTAGTCTGTGACTAATTAACCATAATAGCTTACAATCTGACAACAAATCTAAATCAGCCACATCTTCCAGTTGTCATTGTTGGTACAATATATCTATACAATCAAGTGCTAAATTCCACTCGTCTATATTCTCAATATAATCGCAATCCTGGTAATAACATAGCTGTAATCTAACTTGAATTATCTACCGTTTTTTTCCATATTGATTGTAGATTCAAGTAAACTATAAAAAAATAACCAACAGTCACCATTTTGCTTTATTATATCATCAGTTTTTTAATCAATAAAGCACATCAGTTTCTGTCAATTATTTGATTTGAACAAAGTTTTGTATCAATCAATTAAACATGCATGACCTTATTACACCTAGTCGAAGCATAGTTTTGATATATATATGCAACGTCAATCACTATGCCTATAGAGATAAAAGATAATGATAAATGTGTCTACTTCCTACAATTATTCTGACTGCGGTAGAGATTGAATTTATGCTTTTTCGTCGAATAGCAATCAGTGAAACTGTTATTCAGTTGTATTACAAAATGTTATATAAACACAAACATAATCAATACGGGAATATGTGGAGATTGTAGTATTTTCACATTTAAAATCACGACTTGTTCGAAGATAGACTACGGTTGGAAACCTGGATGTGTTGAAAGGCCGTTTCATCCTAATATGGGACTCTTCAGAAGTGCACATGACGGTTCCTCGAAAGGGGCTCGAACCCAGGACCTTCGGTCTGGTGCGTTAACGTTTAACCTCTAGACCACTGAGCCGACATCCAACAGTGTTTATTTCTACCTTCAGTCAATCTATGATCTTGCGCAACCCTTCATTCAGTGTCTAAGGTGAATAGCTATCTTTAATCAACACGGATAGGACTCCAGTGGTCACGGCTTCTCACTAGAACTCCAGGAAATCCATTTTGAGACTAATCACTAGTGTACAAATGATTATTATTATCAGAATGAAGGTTCGTGGAGATTGTTGTAATTTTAATAGGACGAAACAGCCGTCCACTGCTTACGGGTTTTCAATTATGGTTTAGCTTAGATCGACTTATTATTCAACTAACAAAATCACTACATTCTTCACAAACGCCCATTCTGACAACTATATTTGTCTCAGAAACGTTGTAAGTACCCTAGTCATATTAGGTCATTCAATAGTTAAGATTACTATAAATTAATTGGCCTTGAGGTTTTTTACGGGTAGAGAAGCAGTCGAAGTTATTTATTTTGTACGCATAGCTCAGGTTTCTTGACCCGGATGGCTGCTGCTTTAACCGTTTGAAGGACTTTGAGTCTGATAGTCTTTGGCAAAAAATTACTGACCCTATAAATAATTGAAAAGGGTTGGTTTATGCTGGCACTATGACCAATTCATACTAAATGGCCAATGTCGAGCAGTTCTTTTTTCACCAGACCATTGCTTAGCCACGCTGGAAGGCATTCGCGAGCACGAAAATGTGAATCCTTATAACTTCGACTAATGCTCCACTAGAGCAGTGGGGTGATCATTCTAGATAATTCATCTTTTAACCTCGGTGTCACCAGTGGGCGAGTGGAAATTACTGATCATAGTTCTCCAGAGTTGAATGATTTTTAGATTGTTCTGCGTAATTTCTCAACTAACATTTCGCTAGCCGCATCCTCTCTGTAGGCGCACGAACAAGTATTTCTTATTCACAGTTTGTACTTTGCCTATTCTAACTTTCGTGACCATATATTTGTTTACAAACTTTCCAGAGTATACTCTCCCTAAAAGTTAGGCGTTTGGCCCTTCTTCAACCAAATCCGTAGTACATATAGTGATAATTCGGTAACCAAATTTTTTATCAGGCTTATTTTGTACCGTAGAGGTACAAAGTTAAGGAGATAAGTGTACGGCCTTGTTCAGGTATCTTTTTCTGTTTAAGTTCATTTTTATTTGATCCGTCAGCTCTCTTGTTTAAGAGAACGTCCGAAAAGGATTTTCTACCTTCTCTCTCTTCTTCAGATGTAAACTTAATGACTGGGTGTACTTCATTAAACTGCCTAAGAACTTCCTATTATGATGTACTATCTTGACAGTGGATTTGTTTAACAATCCTAAATTCACATTCTATAACTTTAAACGGTGCACTTTGCTCTAAATCAGGCCACTTTTAGATTATTAATTTGGATATATATAATTTCAATAGTTGTAATCATGAGTCAATTGAAGCTAGGCCACCATTGAAAACCTGGAAGCACTGGACGGCTGTTTCGTCCTAGCATGAGACTACTGAGCAGTGTGCATCCATGATCCCACCCATCGCGAGATTCGAACTCAGGACATATCAGTCTCGCGCGTGAGCGCTTAACCTCTAGACCACTGAGCTGGCCGGCATCCAACGGTGTTAATGTCTAACTTCAACCAATCCACGAAATTGTGCCACCGTATACCATTGTCTTCAGTGAGCTGAGATCCTGGGTTTGAATCTGGAGAGGGGCGGGATCGTGGATGAACACTGCTGAGGAGTCCCATACTAAGACGAAACGGCCGTCCAGTGCTTCCAGGTTTCAAATGGTGGTCTAGCTTCAATTGACTCATGATTTCAACTATTGGAATTACTACAATCTCCACAAAACCCTTTCTGATATATATATAATTGTAGAACCTGAAGAGAATTTATCGAAAAGCATATTCGTCGTTCAAATATTAGTCTTTTAATATGATAGGGGATATTTAAATAATATACTCACTTATTTTAACTCGTATTCTATTTGATCCTTAATATCCATTGTATTACAATGTATACCAATACTTAATGAAAGCATCCTATCGGAAATTAACTTTGAATAAATAACGTCTTTGATTATTATTATTATTATTGTTATTATTATTATTATTATTATTATCCAACTATGTTACTTTAGCTTAATATAAAGTCTTGTATTCTTTCTTTTATTTAATTATATATAGATGCATACACCTATATATAAAATGTACATTTTATATTTCCTAAATTGTACCATTATTTAATGGAATTAGTTATATGCCAACTGGGTGGATAAACAAATCAGTAAATAATTAGATTAAACCTGTCAAGGCAACACTTTGGACTAATATACAAACTAAATTTTGTCCCATGTCTCATGTATGATTTTCATGTTTCCTTTTACATTCAATTCATTTCTAACTTATACTCTTTATCTCTTTCCCTTCCATTTACTTAGTTCTTCTTCTCCTTCGTTCCCATAGTTTTACATAAACATTAGGAAATAAATTCTTTTTTTGTAAGAATCAGTGTTCTGATTAACGATTGTAAGAGATCAACTATTATAGGATATTCTATAATGATCTTTTCTAAGCCTGAGTGTGTGTGTGTGTTTGTGAACGTGAGTGTTTTTGATTGGTATCGTCTAACCTCTAGAATTATCTGACATTATTATTCGACTGGTATTTGCTTTCAGTCTGTATTAGAGTGATTTTTAGATCATATAAATACACGTGAAACAATCATTCATGAGAGAATTCATTGTGGCTTATAAATGTCATTAATAAGATGAAAATTACTTAAGTGAATACGAATAATGGTACTGGAGTTCCACCTACCATTGATATGTTATTTAAACATAGTGTGCTGTGTGACAAATTGTTCTGTTTATTTATTGGGTAAAAGATTTAGTTTGAAGAATAATATTTTGTAATATTTTCAATCAGAATCTGAACATGTCTCACTCTAGGCTTCATTAGTTCGGATGTATAGAATGTAAAAACTAGGGATGTGTGATAGCTATCAGTGGAATACAAGACGTATGTTTCGTTGCATTCGGGACTCTTCAACTGGATGTACCTACATCCCAGAGAGGATGTCCACTCCGGAACTCGAACGCAATACCTCTCTTCAAACCCCATTGCTTCATTCAATTGGTTTAGGAATTTTTAGATGCCTTTATTATTGTGTCATTCAACTTGATACAAATCACTCTATACATACACTTTGTATTGTTTGTTTGAATCTTCCCGCTGATTTCTATAGCTGCCTTTGATTAGCATATGTGCATCCTGTGTGGATTGCCTCGATATCATCTCATTGCACAAGCTAATGGCTAACTAAACTCTGTAGCTAAGTGAACAACGAGGTGGTGTATGAAGTGAACGTCACTGAGTTCGAGTCCCAGAGGATGGAGGCACGTCCATCTGACAAATCCCAAATAGGACGAAACGCGTGTACCGGATTCCACTGCTAACCACATTCCAAGTATAATTAGTTCAACAGTAACCTATATTACTGGGTAAAATAATATGAGCAGACAACATTTATTAAAATAACAACGATTTTAGGTAGTAAAATGATTAATTTCCCATTCTAGTCATTCTGATAGAAGTTTATGTCTCCTTTTTTAAACTGCTCCCAACTTCCTAACCAGCCATAGTATGAATCTAACCTGTGAAGAACGATTAACATTACAAACCTTTTATGAAAATTTTAGGAATCTAAAAGGTAACTTGCAATACATATTAGAAATTTTTTTCTGGAAATGATAAAATTGACTCCAGCAACAAACTATGAAACAAATGACACATCTAATAAAAAACCTGTCTACAATATCATAAACGCTGCATAATTATTAAAATATTCCCACACTGAAAGGCCATCAACTGCAATGAAATTACAGACAAAACTCAGAACAACTCATTGTGACAATCATGACTTACAGAGATGTTGGAAATGACACAGATTCTCCCAGTAGCATACGTACGCGATAGGTTTCTACGCTAGTCAACTAGAATCTTAATTGAATACATTGAATAATTTCAGTGATAAATGGTTGGATTTTCGGTTCAATATATATAGGTAGTATCAGAATGGGTTTTGTGGAGATTTTAGAAATTTCACAGATTGAAATCCTGCGTGGTGCGGGATCGTGGATGCGCACTGCTGAGGAGTCCCATACTAGGACGAAACGGCCGTCCAGTGCTTCCAGGTTTTCAATGGTGGTCTACCTTCAACTGACTCATGATTTCAATCTGTGATATATAGGTAGTGTTTGAACTATCATGATCTGGTTTAAGAAGTTATTTGTTGATAGACATTACCATATTGATCTTCTAATAATTTTCACCTTTAAATTTCCACAGTTTTCATTAATTCAGTATTATATTCATTGAGTAATTCTTTAGAATTCGTAAACACTGGACAAGTATTTTATCTTAGTCTGAAACTCCATGACAGCATACACCTACAACACTATGACAGATCAAAACCCTGGATCATTATTAAAACATCAATTTAAACTTCATGACAATTTTATCCTTCAAAATATTTAACATTATTTAATAAACAAATAACTTCGTGATTCCCGGGTATGTTTATATTTCCAACGAACTAAACCCACGAACTTGTATGTAATTGATGAGAAAAAACGTAATACAATTACTTAAGTGTATTAACTAACTGCATAATAGGATAGTCAGTACAATTATCTACCTAAATGATCTTAATTAAACTAGACTATTTATTAATTTTCTTATAAAGTTTTACTGAGATAAATAGTTTACCTAACATCAAGACATTTGTCTATTCAGATGTCAACACGAAGAAACATATTACTCACTATATATACAATAGAAATTGCACGTTTGATTGAGATCTTCACTATAGTACCATTTTAATCAAACTTATCCTTTATTACTACAAAATAATTAACCTACCACTGATTATACACAATGAATATAAAAACTAATGAGTGTACACTTAAGAATGACAATATTCACTAGAAAAAACGAACATCACAAACTTATTTATGTCTGTACAAATCTTATTATAGTCAAATATTTGAAATGAGCGTACAAATTAAAACGACTGAAAATACAAAAGTTTTCATTTCACAAAGAAAAAAATCAATCAACTTAAGACTCAATACAAATAATCATTACATATATCATATTTGCAAATTTCAGGAATCATTATTTTCCCTGCAACGTTGTCAGTTATAGTAAGAAGTTCTAACTAATTATTCATAAAGGTTTTTTTTATAAAATAGTGATTATCAGTCTGGAGTTATGAAGATTGTTAAGTTTTTGATTAAAATCATAAATTGATCGATGTTAGACCACCATTAAAAACCTGGAATCAATGGATGGTCGTTTCTTCCTGATATGAAACTCGTTATTAGTACGCATCCAAGATCCAGGTCAGGTAGAGATAAGTATCTACCTCACACAATAGAAGATGGTTGTGCAATATCGTGACTTGGTTGAGGTTAGACATTAACATCGTTGAATGTCGGCTCAGTGAATCCATAGGTTAAGCGTTCGTGTGCGATACCGAATTCCCTGGGTTCGAATCCTGAAAGTGAGATCGTGGATGAGCACTGCTCAGTTCCATGAGAAGATGAAACGGCCGTCGAGTGTTTCTAGGTTTTCAATGGTGTTCTAACATCGATCGTTTCATGGCCTCAATCTAAAACAATGATATTAGATCGCAGAACTTCCAAACCTAATTTTTACTTTATTTTTAAACATATTATCAAGACTATATTAACTAAATGATTTATAATGCATAACACTTAGCATTAATGTCAAGTATATTGATTATAAATGGACTAATCAATCAACGAAATTATACGTAACATAATACAATCAACTAGAATGATTCGTTACGTAATCATTGGTATCATGATTTTTACTGTTGACAATATTCTACATAATTACTTACTTACTTAGTTACGCCTGTTACTTTTAATGGAGCATAGGCCGCCGACCACCATTCTCCAACCCACTCTGTCCTCGGCCTTGTTTTCTAGTTCCATCTAATTCTTGTTCATTCTTCTCATGTCTATCTCCATTTCCCGGCGTAATGTGTTCTTTGGTCTTCCTCTCCTCTTCCTTTGGCCTTGAGGATTCCATGTGACGGCTTGTCTTGTGGTGCAGTTGGGTGCTTTCCTCAATGTGTGTCCTATCCACTTCCAGTACTTCTTCCTGATTTCTTCCCCCACTGGGATCTGGATTGTTCTCTCCCACGGTACGTTGTTGCTAATAGTGTCCGGCCAATGGATCTGAAGTACTTTACGTAGACAACTGTTAATAAACACCTGTGTTTTCTGGATGATGGCTTTCGTAGTTCTCCAGGTTTCCGCCCAAGTAGACAGTAGAACTGTCTTGACATTTGTATTGAAAATCCTGACCTATGTGTTGGTTGATAGTTGCTTTGAGTTCCAGATGTTCTTCAGTTGTAAATATGCTCCTCTTGCTTTACCGATCCGCGCCTTCACATCTGCATCAGATCCACCCTGTTCATCAATGATGCTGCCCAAATATGTATAGGTTTTTACATCTTCCAAATCTTCTCTGTCAATTGTGACTGGATTGGTGCATGTTGTGTTGTATCGGAGAATCTTGCTTTTCTGTTTGTGTATATTGAGACCTACTACTGCTGAGGCTGCTGCTACACTATTCGTTTTCTCCTGAACTTGTTATTGCGATTGCGATAGGATTCTACAAAATACATCGATAACATTAAATTAATTGACTATTCATTATAATATTTTTTGTTTTATATTTGATATCAAAAGGTTAATAACAATTAAATGGGCACCAAGATTCTCAAATTTTTACCATCAATATATCATTAATAGTAAATAATAATGGTTGATTTTTAGCATTTGAATAACTATTGATTACTTAAATAACTTGATAATGATTATTATCTAATACTTATAAAATGGAGTCTTTTCTATTCATTCTTTAAATACTCATGCATAATAAATAGATAAAGGTTTGTTTCCATGGTATAAACAAATCAATCATCATAGATTTAGCATACATAAAACGAAATTATCTGATATGATAACCATACTCATCTGCGTGCATATATATATATATATATATATATATATATATATATATATATATATATATATATACTATTCTTATCTATGCTTGAATTACTTATGCCTATTACCCATTGTGGAGGAACATAGGCCGCTCATCGGCATTCTTCATCGAATATTGAAGTCTATGCTAAAAATGCATACAAGTAAATTGGATTACCAAAAAGAGAGAAATTAATAGACTATCTAACGGCTAACATAAACAACATAACAAAGATGAAATGATTGGAGTGGAGAGAAAACAACTAATCGAAATTAATAAAAAACACTTTTATCCCAATAAGTAGACACATTTGGAATATTTAAAATAAATTGATGACAGACAACTTCTCAACAAAGTTGTATAAAAAGAAATTCACTTTGTATTGTTTACTTGAATCTTCTCATTAATGTTTAGGACTGCAATTGATCAGTCTCTTATTGGTATATGTGAATATTGTACGTATTGCCTCGATATTGCCTTAATTCACAAGCATTATCATAATCAATTGAAGTCCTAGGCATTATTGGGAAGATTCAATTAAACAACAGAAAGTGAATTTCAACTTCACCCCGTTGGACAAACAAGTGGTTATCAGGACTCAGTAGTGAAGTGGATAACGCGGTGGCGTTTAAAGTGAACAGTACCGGGTTCGAGTCCCAGAGTGGACATCAACTCGGATGTAGGTACAACTAGCTGACGAGTCCCAGATAGGACGTGACGCTCGTCCTGTATTCCCCTGCTATTAACTATCCATCTTTGCTTATATATGAAGAGATTAAAGTAAAGTAATCAATATGTGATTATTTTTATTAAACATTCCAAAAGTAGTCATAGACTATTTTCAAGTGAATCAAATATTTCTATTAGAGGTGTGATAACTTCATTGATGATACATGGTCAAAACAATCATCCACTTACTGTGTTGATGAATACATCCAATATGTGCATTCTCGTATACTTTCCAATTTTTGATTTGCTATTTGAATGATTGTTGCGAAATTAGATTTGAGAATATGATTCTGATAGAATATGAAATGATGGCACAATTGACGACTTCAGTTTCTAAGGTCTTATAGGGATCTTTTGAACGGTAAAAACTAAGATAAGAGAAATCTGTTACCATAAAATGAAATTATTTCCGAAGAAATAACACAGACGTACCCTAAGTTTTGTGACGTAACAAATTAGCTTCATTGATACATTGATTTGTATACAAAAGAGTTATTATCCTTCATTCAACGACTTCATTTATGTTTGTGCAGGTCTATTCACCAAAATCTAAGCTATCTAAGTGAAATTCTGTGTTCTAGAAGACCTGTCAATCAAGTAGAATGTATAAATGAACAGAAAAATATATCAAATCTTGTTCGATTACAAGATGAGTAAATAAGGCTTCGGATAAAACCAAGTTGGGTCTACAGTCATAAACTGATTAGGGATACTCTATGGTTAACTACCTGCTGCAGGACAAATTAATTATTCATGAAGTCTTAGTCGAATATTTCAAATATGAACGATAAGTCAATATCCCTAGTATATAATCAATTAGTAAGCCAGCTATTGTGTCTTTAAACACGTCATTCGAAATTTGCTGCTCGACCCTATTAGCATTTAACATTTTCTTCACAAGCACTCAAGCAGTCATTAATCATCCATCGAAAAAGTGATGTAAAATATCTTTATGTTTGTATTGACTGAACAATGAGCAATAACCAATTTCATGTCCAACTAGTCCTCAATATTGATCAAATCCCAACTATTAAGTTGCAATCTGAACACCAATTAAAGTGACTGAACATCACATGAACTATGTTTTGAAGTTAATTCGTTGAAAGATATACGGCAAATCTGTCTTCGGAACACTTAAGATATGCCTTACTGATGAGTGTCAACCAAAAACGGACCCTGAGTTCAGTGTTTCCTAAAAACTACTTACAACCACCTAACGTGACTAAACATATTTTATCTCTAATTTCTTAGCAGTTTACTCCCTGTAAACGTAAACTGATCTTACGGCATTATGTAAGAAAAGATGTTTGGATTTGGATTTTCACCGATATACTTTGAGGATATTTAGCACTGGTTCATAATTAAGTAACCACACTATTTGAAATAATGATAGACTGACAGGTACATTGTGTTAATTTGGCTAGATTGTGAGACTAACTAATTGGATTGATTACTATTCATTTGGACCTTATCGAAAAATAAGACCACGAATTGATGTCATCAAGTTTCATGAATGAAAACTGATAATCACCTATCAGATCCACTAATACACCGTAACCAAATTTTAAAAAATCATAAATCTCCACTTGTGGTTCAAGATGCAAACGAAATCGGACAAGCAGTGATTACTTCATTCGTAAGCAAAACTACTTACTGAGATAAAACGGTTGTTCAGTACTTTCCAGTTCTTAATAATTGTCTAACTAAAATCAGTCAGTGATAGAAACTACGGAATTTCAACAATATTCATAAACTGTTAAGCCACTAATAATTATGACTAACTTCGATAGGTAGGAAGCCATGACTAGTGGCGATCAACAACATTGGGTGTGAGACAGTTCCTGGTCGAAGACAGTAAATAATGATTGTATTATTACGAGAATTAACTAAAGTTAAACATAAGCACTTTTCAATTATATATATACTGAATAAAAATTACCAAACAAACCAGAATGGCTGTTAGGGTCATGAAAGAATCACAGATTACACATGCTTTTTTTGAGTTCGGGCTTCAACTGTTGAATTCCTAAAGCCTCTCTGGAGCAAAACTTTTCATTTTCCTTGTCCTTGATCCACGCATTTGGCTGTGTAGATTAATTTTAAAAAGTTCAGGTGGATCAACGTGTCCAAAATCGATAGTATGTTCTTTTACTGAGCTGTTAATCGTTTTACACTCTCCTTCTAAAATTCACAATGGATAATGTTCTATAAGGGGTTTATAAGTATCTTTTTTGTTAGACCAATTAACCCCTTCTCCATACGAGCAGCTTAGCATAAATTTCTATATCGATCTACTAATATTTAACTAAATATGCTAAATGTGTAAGAGTTGTTGTCGAGATCATCAATCGATCAAAATTACACCACCACTAAAGGTCGGAAAGCATTGAACGACCGTGTTGTTCTAGTATGGAACCCCTCAGCAGTACGTATCTACGATCCCGCACACATGATTCAAACCCAGGATCTTCGGCCTCACTCGAACGCTTAATTTATAGACCATTGAGACGGCATACAACGATATTCCTATCTAACTTCAACCAGTCCATGTTATGAGAGTTTTATTGTTGTTATTTTCGTTGTAATCGTCGTTAATCCGACAATTCTGATAATAACAAAAGCCCATTATAGTTGCAGCTGATCCTGAGAAGAATTTTCTCATATACCTTAAATATATTTCAAATAAGTTTCATCAGTGGTAGACAACATAAGACTGAGCACAAATACATAGTTGTTCAGATTATCATATCACACAATATTACAGTAAAATAGCAAATAAATAATTCAAGGGACGAATAAAAAAACCAACTAGAACACAACTCATATGTTTACATTTTTATTCAGTGATCTAAGTGGATCAATGGGAGAGGATAAACCAGCTTCCAGCTGACGAGGAAATTAGGAAAAGACATTGGAAGTGGATAAAACATTCATTACGGATACCATCAAAGTGCATCACGAGACAAGCGCTAACTTGGAATCCTGAAAGGAAACAGAAAAGTGGAAGGCCAAAGAACACACTGCGTTGAGAATTGTAAGCCGACATGAAAAGTGTGGATAAGAACTGAAAAGAACTGGAAAGGCTTTCCCAGGACAGGGTTGGATGGATGGTGGGTGGCCTATGCTCTTCATTTGAATCTTTTAATACTTCACATAATTTTTTTATCTTAGTATAGAAATCTTTGGTAGATTGTACCCATCAAGTAACAAGTAATCAACTTAAAAGATTTAGGCTTTAAGATGAATGAGTAACTGTCAAAACCACAATGTTAGGATCATATAATTTATAATTATAACTACAGTCGATTCATAATATATCATGAAATTGTTCAATATTTAGCAGAAGAGTCCCAAATAGAACGAAACACATGTCTTAGATTCCTCTGCTAACTATCTATAATCCATATCTACTTCAAATGCTTTCGATTTATTGGTAATATCAAGGCAATCCGCACAGGATATAAATATGACAATTGCAGTCTTCAACATCAATGGAACGATCCAAATAACTAATGTATGAATTAAAAATTAAAGTTTGTAAAAGTGAGTAACGTTATTGATTTACGTAAAAAACGTGAGAAATGTTTCTTTTATTTACTAACAACAAATAGAGAAGAATGAATTGAGAAGTAAGATATATTAAACAGCTAATCTGATAGGACTAAAACATCAGTGTTTTGGAATAGTAAATGCTGCACAGGACGTAGCAGTTATGAACTAGTATTTCCTTCACAGAAGGATTGAAAAGTCATCTTTGTGAACAAATGAATAATGTAGCGAAGGGAGATTTCAGTCCCATTATAAGATACTAGATGGAAGCACTATATAGAATGATCATCACCTTGTATCATGATCTACCTATTATACAATTCATTACCTACTCGATTACATTACTCATTTAGTTCGAATAACACTGAGATTTAACTACATTCACCTTATAATGGGTAGTAAAATAATCTGTAATTCAATGTGGCGTCTTGTAAAATGATCTATTTCCGTTTATAACCTGTTTGTAGTTCCAAGTGGAAACAATTTTATCATTATTATTATTCCTTTTAACAAGTATTCATTTTTAATTGACCTAATTTCGCAATTTATGATTAATAAACTCATTAATTGGGATTAAATCAGTAAAATTTCCCGTTCATTCACTACATTAATCAGTAATTCGGCGATACATACATAATATAGCTATCTAGAAGATATAGAAATATTAATATGAATGAGAAATAGACACTAAGAAAATGAAATTTAGAATAAATATCATAAGATAATCCGGAAATCTATCAATAAGAATGTTAATGAAATAAATTTTACAAATTAGGAAATTACTTGTTACTTTTTATAAGTAATCAATGAATGATAAATCTAGGTTTTATGTTGAATTACTTACGATTAATTGGTAACTCAGTAGTGACTAATGTCATATATGTTAAGTCGTTTTTTAATCCTGATCGAATTTAAACGATCATGTTGCAATGTGGCCACTAGTCTAATTGACCCAATAACGCGTGTACTGTATTGAGAAGTATAGTGGTGATTAGGGGTAGTCGACAGACAATTCTGCTTAACTTAGGTTTTGTTCTGTTTGCTACTCATCAGCAAGGTGTGCCTGTTTCCTGATTATTACGTCCAACCACCAAATTTCATGCTCAGTTGTTGATGGGATTTGTAGGTTGTACTCGTTACAGACAGATATTATTCAAACGGGTAGTAAGTTACTTTGAAATGTTCCCGAGATTTTAGTAAAACAATGTGACCGATGAAGCTGAGACAATTCATGAATGGATGAGTTATCACTAAGGGGATTTTATGGTCATTGAGCCATGTAAAAATCTGACTGAAGCTTGAACTGTACTATTAGAACTCTGTCCAATGATTCTAATGATAGAGTTGGTTGCGAGATTTGAAGATTCTGGGATTAATCCCTAACTGGATAATAGGTTCGCATTACTGAAAAGTTCAATACTAGGCCGAAATAGATGTCAATTGCTACCCAATTTACAATTTTACCTTGAATGAGATAATTCTTTGATAAATATTACCTACAGATTTAACAGGCCTTTACAAAACTACTTCAGTGAAATTATTTATGAAATTATTTTTATGTTAATGCCAATATTATTCAAACCGTAACTATCTATTTTTTACGTGACCACGTAATCAACTGACATTTGGTTTTATTGACTGATGACAAATTATTGATCAATAAATGAGTAAACAACCTGATTCAACTCATCAATTAGTAAGTCATAATTTTCACATGACGATGGTTACTACCCTAGTGTAACAATTATTATCACCATATTTGGATAGTACAAATCGATAGTATTTCAGTTGATTATCATGAACTTCTGTATTTATTTTAGAAGCACATGATTTGGAAGACACAGATTGTATACTAAAATCATACTGTATATTATCGCTGACTTAATTCATCCAGTAATAAACTTTAGAACTTCCAGTTAATTCACATAACAACTCAATGATAAAATAATGCTTGTAAATTAAGGCAATATCGAGGCAATACGCACAGTATGTACATATGTCAATAAGAGACTGATCAATTACAGTTTTAAACATCAATCGTAAGATTCAGGTAAAACAATACCAAGTGAATTAAACTTCATCCCATTGCACAAGCAACTGGTTATCAGGACTCAGTAGTGAAGTGGATAACGCGATGGCGCTTGAAGCGAACGATGCTGGGTTCGAGTGCTGGAGTGAACATCAACTCTGGGATGCAGGTACACCTAGATGACGAGTCCCAAATAAGACGAAACGCTCGTCCTGTATTACACTGCTATCCACTATTCATCTTTGCTTATCAATGATAAAATAGTTTAGGAAGAATATATATTCAATAAATCAATAAATCCTCTGGTTATAAATGTATGTAGATAAATACACATATTTGTGTAGGTGTTAATTATTCGACCAATAAATGATCTCATTTTATGAATCATCATAAAATAATCCTTAAAAACTATTTATCTAACTTGTTTACTAACTATTCTATTCTGAACTAATCCGATCTTAAAAGCAAATGAACATAAACTACTACTACTACTACTACTACTACTACTACTACTACTACTACTACTACCACCATTACTAATGATAATAATGATAATAATAATAATAATAAATGAATACAGTTAAAATAAAAGAAAGCAAAAGAAACTTGGTATCCAATCTTGAAAGTTTCACATATGTTTTAATTCTCATCACATGTGTTATACAGTGTACATCTCCAATATTCAAACAATCACCCACCACTTAAACTGTAATAAAACTTTAGTTAATATATATATATATATATATATATATATATATTTGTTTATTTACATATTTATTTACTGATTATTATGCTTACTTATCATAAACTAATAACCTCGAAAAGTAAAGAAGAATGAGAAAAGATCTATACTGTAAAAAAGGAGTAATGATTAAAGAGAGACAAGAGGACATTGAATAAATAAATAAATATATATTTAAAAAGGAAAGTTTCTTCAAAAAGCAATAAAGAATGAATCATTTGAACTAAACACTTTGTCCTAGTATTCAAGTGTTGTTAGGTTGTTTGTTGTTTTTTTTATTCCCACATGTCAATTACACAGAGAAAGAGGTCGATTTCGATAAGAAATGTTTAATAGTCTGTTCTACTAAATCTTCCTTCTTGTTTCTATGGTTTTATTTATATTTTTAAAATAAAATCTTTAGCAACAAAACATGTAACTAAATATATTGTTTATTTAGAATGTGTATTCTTGACTCGTTTTTGCCCATTTCTTCTCGTTATTATTGAATCACTTTATTTATCTGAACATAAAAGTCGTTCCCTTGAACTTTTGAAGTTTTAAAAATATATTATTTTCAACTCTAATCACCAGATCTGAAAACATATATCATTAAGCAAGTTATTTTAAACCAGTGAACATTGTGTTAACGTCAAATACTAGTGTCAGACACCTCAGAGACGGTCAACCACAGTCACATACATAACCAAATACAAGATTATTTGGGATATTATAAATTTTGTTTGTTATAAAAATACTAGAAACTTTATTGGGAGAAAACCGTGTACCTAAGTTCATTCTAGTTGATACTCGCCACAAAGGTTCAACAATAATTTTTACTAGATTGATTATTCGTTAGGAATTCAAACCTGAACCACTTAACTTCACGGGGTGAGATGTTACCACTAAGCTGTTAGGTCAGAGACTGGTTTCCTAAACGACTAAGAAATTTACTTTGATTAATCACAGAGTACTAACCGATTTCATAGTTAAAATTCGGTTATTACCAAAGGGTTTGACAAATATGACTGCAATCAGTTGCTAATAACAGAAATTATGAATTGAATACAGGCTTGATCATAAAACATTTGATAGTTCAACAAAAATATAACATTAACTGTAATCTATGAACCTCTGTTTGAATAATTTGTATCTATGTTGATAACTATTTTATGAATTCGAATTATTCTTATTATCGGAATGTTAGACATTGACACCATTAGATGCCGGCTGGCTCAGTGGTCTAAAGGTTAAGCATTCGCGCGCAACACCGATAGATCGTGGGTTCGAACCTCGCGGCGGGGATCATGGATGCGTACTGCTGAGTAGTCCTACAATATGACAAAACGGCCTTCCAGTACTTCCAGGTTTTTCATGGTGGTCTAGCTTCAATTGACTAATGATCTCAACTATTAAATTATTTTTATTAATTGACACTTATTGGCCAATATATATTGATTACAATGTAATGAACACTAAGCATATCAGTCATCAGATAGAATTCTTAGTCAAACGATTAAGTAAATATTGGTTATAAAAATTAATAACACAACTTGAGTATATAAATCCCGGTAAATGGAACAAATTTTCGAACTATTTAATTAACATTTACAATTTATAGCCGTTAATCATTCCACTCTAGTAACAAAATAAGAAGAAGAAGAAGAAAAAAGAAGAAAAAGAAAAAGAGGAGGGAGGAGAAGAAGAAACACTCATTTTATTTAGTGACAAATATATTTGGTTATGATAAAGAATGGTTATCTCTAAATATACTAAACTACAATAAAAAAAACTCATGGAGTTGGCAAATATATCTATTCAAATAAACATCCAAAATAGGGAAATTTATGTTATCAAATACACATTTAGGAAAATATTCGAACAGAATTTTAGATGATCACCCACTTCCTTAGTAATTATACAAATATTTTTGTTAATTAATTGAATTTTGACCACTAATTAATCATTAATACAGTTATCAGTATCTAGGTGTTGTATATGGTATAGCCTTATCATAAAACATACAATGTACGATATATGCATTGTATCCTTTATTTTTAAAATGTTTTACTCCTACTTATAATGTTAAATAGAAAGTATTTCAGTTATTTAGTTTCTGGAAAAATTTCTACAGATTTTACACTAGCAGTATAAACATACACTGGATTATTTATTTGACCGTTTAACTACAGAATTTTTTCTTCCTTTCTTAAATACATTGTTTTCTTTATGTTCTGGATCCTCGTCACGGTGGCTGTCTCAAACTTCTTGCCCACTATTTTCCCAATTATTTACGCTGTAGGGCCAGTAAAATGTTACCGAGCTCTAGCGAAATCATCCGGTAGTTGGAGTCACTGAATGTCGAACAGTTCATCGATCCCCATCAAAGTCGAGGACAACCAACGCGCACCAGTTAATCGTAAGCCATGGACTGGCCCATGTAGTGGTGGTGGTGGTCACACTTTGTACCTACTCTAACTAATATATTTCTGTAATAACGTCCTTTGTATTATACGGTCTTCAAAGCAGCCATAGTACCTTATTACGACAAAGGGGTAATCCACGTTAGGTGTTAACCACGAGGTGTGACTTGGAAGCTAGCTGGTTCTTCGCACCCTTTACCGTTGAACTCGAGTAGGCCCTCAATCATTCGACATAGATCATTTACGCTAGTGATCTACAATTTAATGCCATGAATTTCTATGTTTTAGATTTTTTCATTTCATTATATATGTTTGTCAACTCCATACACTTATGCCACTCCATAAAATGATTACAATTAATCATAAATTCAAGTGCTGAGAATTTCAAGAATCCCCATTAAGACAGTCCTTTAGAGAAATGTGATATGATTATTAAAGAACATTGAACATGTGAAAAAAGATGTGATGGGATTAAGACTAATTGTAAACATTGACAAATGAATATGAATGGTATTTAATCAATTTTTAAACCTTTCTATACATATTACTTGAATATTTATTAGTTAAGTGATTGTGAACGAAGGGAATTTATGGTAGTTTTGTATATTTTGTTCTGAGCATTCAAGAGTAATCAAGAATGTGATACTGAATAAAACGAATACTATTATAATTGGTTGTGTTTTTTTTTCATTTACTATGTACTGTTGGTTCCCTTTGGATGAATTTTACACGACTTAACAAATAGTGACTCAATAGAGTTGGATAGATTGAAACATTTTTAAGATTCCAATCCCCTTACAAAATGAATTAAACTCAATCGAAAATATTGTTTTATTATATAATGATCATACAAATAGATTAGATGAATTAATAATTAAGTAGAATGCATTATTATTCACACCATAAAAAAAGCCTCCAGCGTTCCGCATTAACACACGTATGCAATATAATCACATAAGCACAAGCATATATATATATGTAGGTGCATGAAAATAGTATTTGCATTTATTGTATCGAATTATAAATCATTTGTTTTTGACCGCCTAATATGTATATATATGTATGTTTCCTTTTTTCCCCGTATAGATTCGTATTTTTCTTTTATTACAATTACTGATATTATCGAGTTTATGTTTTGTGTCTATGGTATACCAAAAACTTCATGTTATATATTTCTCAATTAAATTCAAACCTATTTCTCTATCCATTTGTATATGTCTATGTATTTCTCTTTTAATTATCACTGAAATTGTTTGGTTGTTCTTTTGGTTCAGAAACTATTTGAATTCTGCTTTTATCTTCTCTGTGTACGTGTTAAATCATATATATATATATATATACTACTTATTTAACATTCCAAAGGTACAGACACTATACACATTTATCAGTTTATCCATGTATTATTTTGTTTTGAATTTATTCCCCTCTAAAATTCTTCCGAAATAATCCTATCCTCTTAACTCAATTGACAATGTTATTCTATCATATATATATATATATATATATATATATATATATATATATATATATCTTACTCAACTGTGTATCGCATCGGATTCACTGAATTGTACATACAATTAAATTGGAACACATAATAATGAAATAATTAAATATAAACATTATAAATTAATTTTGATCTTAATAGGAGATAATGTACTTATCACAACATAATATATCTTTTCAAAACAAAATATTATTAAGAAGGTAATAAATAAATGGGAACTACATTTCAGCTGAAGGTTGATCAGAAACATTGATTCTCTGATTAGAACTTTTTCAATAGTACTTATATTTCAAACCTAGAATGAATTATATTTTTTTAAGTAAGAATTCAATTTGATTTTGTAGGTTTAATGACAATATATTATTTTACTCATGTTCATCTAGTCATTAAATGGTGATGAGATTTAATGAGCATGAAATCTAGGTCAAGCAAAATTTAGTGCCAATCATCTCATTTAAATATTATTATCATGAACCAATCAATTTTAGACTATCATTGAAAACCTGGAAACACTGGACGGCCATTTCGTTCTAGTTTGGGACTCTTCAGCAGTGTGCAATCAGGAGAAGTTGTGGTCAGTGAAGTGCAACCATATCAGGCGTGAGACAATGTAAGATGACCACACAATGTTGTGGATTGATTGAGGTTAAACATTAGCACCATTAGATGCCGGCTCAGTGGTCTAGAATTTAAATGTTTACGTGAAATGTACTGGGTTAGACCACCTCATGCGAGATCGTGGATGCGTACTGCTGAGGAGTTCCATACTAGGACGAGATGAACGTTCAATACATCTAGGTTTTTAATGGTGGTCGAACATTCATCGGTTCACAATATCCATAATAGCTCAATAATCTCCACAACTCGAAACTGATATTTAAATATTACTTGTTAACTATTGGGTCCATTGTTGATTCTGTTTTTTGGAACTTGAAAAAATTGAAGACATCGTGAGCAACTTGAAGTATTTATCTGGATGGCATATTCACAACTAGGTTGAGCTCCTATTTTAGGTTTGAATTTTATTAATTTGAAAATATGCTTTTAAATTATACATCATAAATTGAACATCGGTTGGTTGATTTCGTTATCAACACATCACTTATCATTGACACTTAACCAGGTTTCTTACATGATAGGGAATGACAGAATCAAAAATTAATATTTAAGGTAGGTTAAGTTTTAGTGACCTAAGATCTGACTATTTAAATCAAATGAATGATAGTTATCGAATAAACATGTTGCCAATCCTCGTATATACTCATCGACTTAAATCACGTTAGTGAATAACGGAATTCAAATCGGATACGCATATTTCATACAATCGTTGAAGTGAAATGATACACAGTGCTGAAAGGCATGTGAGCCAACATAATGTAACCAATAGCGAGTCGATAGAATCGGATAGAAATAAGTTACAGACATGTGGCGAATAGGATAAGAAGTGCACACATACGCTTATATAAAAACAGTCAGGGTTAATATGTGAATAATTAACACGGTTAAAATGTGACTCAAGAAGGATGAGTAAATTGGCTTGTCCGTATGCCAAAATAAGCTATGTGAGCATAACATAGCCATCGACACTACAAAATAAAAAATATGTCTACTCCAGATTTTAAATCATCCCACTAATTTGATCGAAATAATCTCATTAACAATGTTTTTTGTCTGATATTAAAGCAATCAGCAGAAGATATTTGATCACCATTTCATTGTAATTTTAATTTACTCAAATATGAATATAATAAGTGATATTTTTGCCAAAATATAGATGCTTCTCAGTCAAAAGCCAGTTATTCTATTTTTATATTACGCGACTCAGTGAAACATACGGTTTAAGGGTTGATGATTATACTCAATGTTACTTTGAGAGTTATCAGCACAAATATGTTCCTGTTACTATTATTATTACTATTACTATTGTTATTAAATTAATCCGACTTATCACATCAGTACATACCTTTAATCAGTATCTAAGTTTAGTGTTATTTTTATTATGAAGGGGTCATTAAAGGAAACTATATATATATATATAAAGAGAGAGAGAGAGAGTGGGGATTTTGTAGGGATTGTAGTAATTTATTCGTCGAATTCATTAGTCGATATTAATACCGTTTGGTGCCAACTCAGTGGCACAGATGCTAAGAGTTCGCGCGCGAAACCGAAGGTCTCAAGTGCGGGGTTATGGGTGCGCACTGCTCAGTAGCCCCATGCTAGGACGAAACAGTCGTGCAGTGCTTTCAGGTTCTCCATGGTGGTCTAGCTTAAATAGACTCATGAACTCAACTATATATATATATATATATATATATATATATATATATATATATGCACATTTATGAGGAGCTCTACACTAGAATAAAACGGGCATCTTGCGCTTCTAGGTCTTCAGTGACGGTCCAACTAAGATCAGTAGGTGATACTAAGTTAATTGTAACTTGGTTGCCACTTTATAGAAACAACATCTAATTAAATCATATTTTTGTAAGAAAAACATTATTTAATAACATAGTTTTTTGAAAAATTAGATATGTCTCAGAAAAAACTGCCGCTTATTTCAATTGTGACCGCTGAATTTCAGACGGATGTTCAAATGACATCATAGAGGAATTAAGTTAGAAAATAAATAAACATTTTTTCTAACATAGATCTTATTAGTATAAATAACCTTACTTTATGAATGTATCAGTCAAAAATATCATAGCAATAATTCAATGTCTTCACACTATTCATCCATTTGTTCTTCACGTAATATTAGCAGTGGTGATGAAACTTAAAACTAGTCAATTTTATTTAACGATGAAAATAGAGCCAATAGCCTTAAGTAAACAAAGTTACAACTAATTATTAAACACATTCATAACACAAAGTATCCTATCACTTAGACTGGTAGTGACATTATTACCAAATCAAAAGAATCCGATTGCTCTTAAAGTACTAGAAAACGTGACACTGATTATTACCCAGTCATCAATCGATATAACATGTATAGAATAAGGTCTGAACAACTACTCTGTTTATGTCAGCAGTGATTCCAAAAAATTGACTGGTTACTTGAATAACCTTTCAAAACATTCATATCAATTTATATATATACCATATGATTTTATGGGTCTTTTTTCCCATATTATGGACAAGAAACTCCTGTAAAAGTATAATATACAGACTGTCTTTCAGTTAACCAATCAGCATTACGATGACGCCTCATGTGTTTTACAAACAAAATTTAAGGCGCAATGATAGATAACTTTTATATTATTACAAACGAAGTAAATATCGGCTATATTTGGTCCTTTAGCGATTTGAAGTTTATACGAATATTTATTATACAACCAAAAAGTGAGTTTAACATGATTATTACGCTAAATAACAAAACATACCTGCTCCAAATACAGAATAAGTGGTAAAGTACTTGGTACGATTCAATACGTAGTCAAGAATGCTTTGTGAGTCTAGATAGCATTCTCCTATTCTAACTTAAGTCGCATGTTTCGTAAGTTTGTAAACAGAAGAGTGACGAAGAGTTGTATTATAGCCGATGTTAGTTCGTGATGAATACCTTAACCCTAATTTGTAAAACCATCTTAAAACTTCAGCTTAACTCTTAATACCTAAACCTAACCCATTTTAATTATTTCTGGATTCAGTTAGTAGCAATTACTCTATGGAATAATTATCCTAACTCATAACACTACCCCAACTCATAATTTGTAAAACTTACCCTTTTTTTTCTTTTACTGTAAAGAATAATTCAATATTTTAGGATTGATTATTCAGATCAAAACTATTATTCCACTATTATATTTACAATTTACTGTTAATTCTTTTGTAACTAGGCACCGTTTTCTGATTGGCTAAAAGGTTACTGACGGTTATCATTATATTATACTTTAATTGAAATTCCTTTTTCTAAAATATTATTTCTTCTTATAGCTAAATGGAGTTTATTTATTATAAGCCAATTTATTGATAATTAGTATCATATAAAAATAACATTGTAACTATAACGAAGTAAATATATATCACTTTGACAATTAACTAATGATCAACAGTTTTCTGATGACTTTTTTTGTGTATAAGTGTTTGTATGAGCAAATATGCTTCCGTGTGTGTGTGTGTGTTTGCGTATGTATATATATATATATATTTATATACATACGTTCGTCAATGTGTACGTGAATCCAAGTAAAATTGTCAATATTATTTGTAAATTACAATAAATAACTGTATTGTACACACCAAAAAAAAAGAGAGAAAAGACAGAAATTATTAATAAAATCATGGGAAAAAAAAGAAAATATCAGAACAATTTATTAAGAGCGAGAGTGGGATTGAGAGAGAGAGAGAGGGGGTAAAAGAGAAAATGTACTGTCACCCTTTTTTTTAAATCACATCTGTGAACAAACTATATATCTATGTGTAAGAGAGAAGGAGAAAGAAATAAAAGATAAGAGATTAAAGACAAAGAAAAGAAAAGAGAAAGAGCATTTTTTTAATAGTGTTAATTTACCAGAAACTACACTTTGAAAGAAAAAACAAACATTTTTTTCAAATAATTTTAAACTAACCCTTAGGCAATTGAATAATTTAGAGAGAATCAAACTTCAATAAAGAGAAACTGTTATTTTCTCTGTGTGTGTGTGTGTGTGCGTGTTATATTTTCCTCTTGAAGAAAAAACAACAAAACTTTAGTTGAAATAGATTTAAACAAAATTCACAATTAGGAATAACTTAAATTCTAAAGTGAAATGTTCATTTCTTTTAAGAAATTTTAGCAGAGAGAAAAAAAACGAAATAATAGGAAAAGTAGTAATTATTACTGGGGAGGGATGGGGGACACGAAACTTTTCAGAAAGGGGAAAATGCTGATTATTCATTCATTTCTATTCAATTTACAACAGTAGTTTACAACAACAAAAATGAATGAATTCAAGTATTGTACCATTGTAATTAAAAGGATTATAACTAGGCGCAGTATAGTAAGTGTATTATTGGAAAAATATAGAGTACTACACAATTAATTTATCATAATTTTTTTGGGATCATTCAACAATACATATCCAAGCTCTTAGTAGGGTTAGAGTTTAGGATTTCAACTGAAATATACATATGTATATATGGTTTTCTTTCAATATTTCCAACCCTTTACATTAATTCGTTCATAATTGTTCTAGTCTAATATAATACAAACCATTACCGATCTCCATTAAAAAAAAACCCAACAAGTATCGTTTATGTTGTAGCATGCAAATATTTGATTATGACAATAACAACCGATTCACTGAGATGATATTTACTGTTTTAGACGAATTGTTTTTAGCATTAATACTAGATGAAATGAATCAGTTTGGTTTATGAAATTGTAAATTGATATTTTCTGACATCAACTATAAATAATCTTAGTTAACCAAGTATATTTTCTCAGGCAAAATCCCGAATTCTATCTCGATTTACTTTGACTCGAGATATTCAAAACCAAATACGAAATTAGAGTTCTAACCCAGACGACCAAATCCATAGTTGTTAGACCAGTTAAAAGAAAATCTGCATGAATATCAATTTGAGTGAATATATCTTAGTTACAAATTATTGACTGAGTGCATTAAAACCAGTATGAAAATAGATAGAAATAAGTTAAAGATATGTACACCATCAAACACATAAAGTATACATAGCTAATTAAATGTCCGAGTTACACTAAAGTAATTAATGAAAATACAACAACATCTATTTTACACACATTTTGTCAATCCACAATTGAAAGGAGTCATTTTAGCACAAAGATATGACAGTGTGAAAATTCGGGTAGATTTGTCCAAAAACACAACAACCTATATCTGTGAATCTAGAGAGTGAGAGGCTTAAGTGTTGACAAGTTATTTTTACTAAATGACTTATTATTTTAGCTAAGGTTATCACACATATGTTACTATTAGTCTGATACCTCATAGATTTATATGAGCTGCATACAATACTATTCGGTTTTCAGCGACAAATCTTCTTACACATTCTTCTTTTTTTCTCGCTTAATAGCTGGTTGATCAAATATTAGTAGTATGATAGATAGTGAATCGAACCACAAATCACAAGAATTGTTCGCTGAGCTGTTGTCTTGATTGCAAAACGATATATATATATATATGTATATATCGTTTTTTGTTTACCACAACTCCGAATAAATTGGAAAATTTCAACTGGTTTAATTACAAACTAAGTGCAAGTCAATATTCCGAAACAATGAATTAAATATAGTGAAAATTCCCATTTTGTCATTTGGTAAATAAAGAAGGAACGAATTGAGCGAAGAAATTTCTTTTCAATCAGTTTTTCATCATGGCTCTACACTAATATATATATGATTTACAATAATGATATAATACTCATCGAGTGGATACGTTACGTAATAATCACATAATGACATTTAAATTAACATTGAGTAATTGGAAGAAAGAGGATTATTAATAATCAAAGTAATTATTCAAAATCAAGACGTTGCTACATTGCGTAATATATGAAGAAGAGAGAAAGAACAGAATTTTTTAATGATTGGTCAATAGAATAGTAGTTACGTAAGAATCAAGAGATGAATGTTTAGGAGTTATAAAGTTCAAAAGTAACAGAAACAAAATTACAAAAGTAAAAAAAAACAAAAACAAAAAAAGTGGAAGAAGTATTCAAAATGGTTCTTTTGAAGGAAATCTTATACTGATGGCTAGGGTAGAGAAAGTGGTTGTACGAATCTCTTTTGAATGCAAAGGTCAGGTTTGTGAATATGGAACACGATGGCTTCCGAAATGTGCAAGAGGCGCACTCGTAGACCATGTGGCAAATGTGATGGGATAATGTAGATAACCTTAAAAGCTTTATTCAATTCGACTTGATGATCTGTGTCAACCAAGTGAGAGAGAATAGAACTTTTAATCCCTTTTACCTGTCCTTTGCTTACCAATGACGGATGATGTTCTGTAAAACGATGACGGACTTGTCGAATTGTACGCCGAATATAACTGGCTCCACAGGAGCAGTTGAAACGACAGACACACATAGATTTGGCGAATTCAGGCAGTCTGTCTTTATTGGCTGTTCTTATTTTGGGATGGCTGTAGAAGATTGCATTTAATCTGGCAACATTAAATGAATTAAATGTCCATAATACGGAAGACTAAAAAATGTTTTCTAACTACATCTATTTTAATCTTACAGACTTGTAAGCACAAATAAAACTGAGTTTATGTAAAATCTTTATAACTCGAATAACTATAAAGGCTAAGTTCACTTACTGTAAACCCTACGTGACAAGGATTTAAATACTATAATAAAATATTAGTTCCTTCAAGATAAATAGATATAACTTGTGAGTGAATACCAATTAAAATGAATTATAGAGCAAACAGGTTTTCCTCCAAATAGTCTTCAATCACACAAATTTGTCTACTCAATTACATTTCGTAACGTTTCCTGTACAACAATTAATCTCTTTATTATAATTCAAACAGCAACTTTGAAAAATTAAATAATTAGTTAATTTATCTTATTGTATATACATTTTATCCTCTTGTAAACCTCACGGATGCCCCCACCCACCCACTCACACACAGTCAATATCAAGCTTGTTTTCATCTTATACGTATTTATATGTTGAATCAATATTTAATATTACGATAATCATTACTTCACTTGGTATTGTTTCACATGAATTTTCCAATTGATGTTTAGGACTGAAATTGATCAGTCTCTTATTGACAAATGTGCATACTGTGAGTATTGCCTCGATATTGCCTTAATTTACTAACATTATAAGCAAAGATGCACATATGTCAATAAGATACTGATCAATCACAGTCCTAAACACTAATGGGAAGATTCAAGTAAAAGAATACCAAATGAATTTAAACTCCACCCCATTGCACAAGCAACTGGTTATCAGGACTCAGTAGTGAAGTGGATAACGCGATGGCGCTTGGAGTAAACGGTGCTGGGTTCGAGTCCTGGAGTGACCGTCGACTCTGAGTTGCAGGTACATCCAGCTGACGAGTCCAAAATAGAATGGAACGCGCGTCCTAGATTACACTGCTAATCATTACCGATATTTGTTTATAATCATTGCTTATCATTAGTTGCTTTCACAGAACTTAAATTAGTTCCTTTCAACATAATTTACTACGATATTTTTATCATGATACTTTATTTGAAAACACCGAAATTACCATTTAAACTAATTATACAAACAATAAATAAACTACTATTCTACTCGGTTTCCAAATATTAAAATCACTAGCGTTTCAGTTTTACATATATCTTCACAACAATTAGATTTCATAATTTCAAGTAAATTTGAACATTGAACAAATCGTTTACGATGAGGACAAACAGTAATATGTGTATATACATAATAAACTAATGAGAAGAAAGATTAAATTTCTGGTATTATTTCATCTACAAAACTTACAGTATTAGTTACATTAAATTATTTTGATTTTTTTTTTTTTGGAACGTAAACCATTAAAATGGTTGTCCTGGATTTAGGACAGGACAATGACCTTTAATTTGACTTTCAAACCAATTAAATTCAAGGTCACAACCTAAATAATATAGTTTAATTATGTGTATTATGAATTATTTAGTTTATGAAATGATTTTCATTGACTACATACATCACATTCTATGCTTAGATCATTCAATTGAACACATATATATGTTGTAATTACAATTACTTGATCACTGGGTGGTGATCAATGTCATGTGTGTCAGGTCCTTCTTTACACTGATCACTACCCAGTGCTCAATTAATTGTAAATACAACGCAGTCCGATAGGAGGTCAGTTGCGACACGAATAGCCCAGTGTTAACGTCTCTGACTGTGAAACTGTGTGATACAAGATCAAATCTGTCATAGAGCATCAATCCCCCCAAGATTACAGGTATACCATGCTGATGAGTACCATTATAACAGAAAACCTAAGTCCAGGGTTTTTTGTTGACTATCTCCAACCACCATTTTATCTCAACATATTTCTTGTAATTGTGACATTATATTTATTCAACATGTGTTTTTGTTTATTCTACAATCTTTCTCTACTTTCCCATTCTTTAAATCTGTCTTTTCATCTAGAATTTTTCTTATATAAGAAAGATGATAATAATAGTAAAATTATTTAAACAATTGTTGTTGAAAAATCATATTTTCCCTAAAACATGACATTTTCAAAAATGATTGAAAATAACTGTATCAATACAGAGTTATAATATTTTACTAATTAAAAATTATTCATTGACATAAGCAACTAATCATTTTATTATTTATCCTTTTTTATATCTTCTTTGTTTACTGTTTTACATTTTAAACAATCTTATTATGATGCAATGAAGTAATTCAATGTTAAAATGATATTTCATTACTTACTTACTTACTTACTCTTGTTACTCTTCGTGAAGGAACATAGGCCGCTCATTAGCATTCTTCATCCAACCCTGTCTTGGGCAATACTTTCTAGCTCTTTCCAGTTGTCATTCCAGACGTAATGTGTTCTTTGATATTTCATTGGAAAAATATAATTTGTAAATCATAGGATTTTAAAATGAATTAGTTCCGCAATTGAAAAATGGTGCCAATAATTAAGATAATGAATAATGTATAAGAAACTTAAAACAATTGTTATAATTACTATTATTATTATTACTATTGTTATTATTAGTGGTAGTAGTAGTAGTAGTAGTAGTAGTAGTAGTAGTAGTAGTAGTAGTAGTAGTAGTAGTAGTAGTAGTAGTAGTAGTAGTAGTAGTAGTAGTAGTAGTAGTAGTAGTAGTAGTAGTAGTAGTAGTAGTAGTAGTAGTAGTAGTAGTAGTAGTAGTATAAAGAGTAGAAGTGGTAACGTTAATTATTCAAGCATTTTGTAATTACTAACTAAATATAACATAGAATGTATATTTATACTTCCAAAATGAATGTGAAATCATTGAAACAAGTATTCGGTATCATTACTGATCTTGTATATTTAAGTTTGTTTAAATAGAAGGTTTTGTTTAATACTGACTAACTTTAAGAGGTTCTCCTGGAGTTCTACTTAGAAACGACAGTCAGTGAAGGTTAACTATGTTGAGAGTGACGTAATGGATAAAAATCGTGAAATACCATAAATGACCAGGTCCTCCTATCCCATAGACACAAACAAATGCAAATGAAGACAACTCGTGTAGCAGCTGCCTCTGCATCAGTAGGCCTCAACATACACAAAGGAAAAAGCAAGATCGTCAAATGCAACATGGAGAACACCGACTCAATCACACTTGATGGAAAAGCCCTGGAAGGTATGGAATCATTCACGTACCCGGGAAGCATTATCGATGAACAAGGAGGATCGGATGCGGACGCAAAGGCGAGGATTGGCAAAACAAGGGTCGCATTCCTACAATTGAATAACATATAAAACTCAAAACAACTGTCTGCAAACTATCAAAGTCAAAATCTTCAATATAAACGTAAACATAGTTCTAATGTACGAAGCTGAAACTTCGAAAACTACCACAATTATCATGAAACTTACTTAATTACGCCTGTTACTCCCAATGGAGCATAGGCTGCCGACCAGAATTCTCCGTCATAAAAGCATACAATTATTTATAAACAGTTGTCTACACAAGATACTGAATGCTCGTTGACAGTATACCGTCATCAACAGTCTACTGTGGGACTGGACAGACCAGCTTTCAACTGAAGAGGCAATTAGGAAATGTTGGAAGTTGATAGGACACATATCAAGGTAATCATCAAATTACATTACGCGACAGACACTAACCTGGAATCCTGAAGGGAAATGGAAAAGTAGAAGACCATAGAAAACACTGAATCGACAACTGGAAGCAGATATGAAAAGGATGAATAAGAACTGGAAAGTATTGCTTGAGACATAGTTGGATTGGGAATGTTGATGCGCGGCCTATGGTCCTTCACGAAGAGTAACAGGCATAACTAATTAAGTACCATGAATTAATTAAAATTAGAAATCTAAACCACTAGACGTCAACTCACTAATATAAAATCGTAGAGCTCATCATGAGGCTCAACAGTCCTGTCTGCATTCCATTCCTGACAAAATCATTAATGTACATTACTAAGAAATCATATAATAAAACGAAATAAATATCTAATACTTCTTAGGTTTAATCGTTTCTCTACTATAAAGTCAGTCAATAATGTAAAACTATAAAATTTAATTTTGTTTTAATTAAGTTTAAGAATTCAATAAAATGATAATCTAACGTTGATATTAACAGATTTAAAGTGTATGTTATTTACTAATCTATCATTGAAGTATTCACTGTAATATGACATACTATAATGAATGAAAAACACCCTTAGATTTAAGTTGTAGCCATTAAATATTACAGAATAAACGTATTGAATTACATCTCATTAGTTATATCCTATGGATTTAAATTATGTTAAGTGTGAATTTTCTAAATTAATTTACTTTTAACTAAGTCATATTAGAAGGGGTTTCTATGGATATTATAATAATTTTAATAGTTGAGATCATGAGAAAATTGTAGACCACCATTGAAAACCTGGAACCACTTGATGACTGTTTCGTGTTATTGTGTGACTCCTCAGCGGCGGTTATTCACGACCTCGCTACGCGAGATTCGAACAGAGGATCTACCGGTCTCGCGAGCGAACGTTAACCTCTAGACCGTATCCAATGATGTTAATGTCTAACTTCAACTAACCTACGAAATTAGGTGACACAATTTTAAAAAAAATTTCTTGTGACTGATTTTAAACTGTAAAAATTAATCTGCCTTAAGTCAGTTGAATATGGTTAAAGAAACTGCATGATAGAAAAAGTCAAACAGTTTGCTACTTCTAAATGATTCATCTATTTCAGGCAGGGTACTTTACATTTTAAATATACAAACTAGTGAAATAATCATTTATTGTTAAACGTAAGTGACATTTATCTCGCTTTCTAAATATATCAAATAGAACTTGTTTTCATGTACTCAATCATCGACGTCAAAAAAAATGTAATCAAGCCAGCGTATCTATACTAAGATTTGTAATTGATTTCTATGATGTATTGGTGAGACTATAATTTATGGAAGATCTTTGAGCGATGTTAAACTGATCTTGAGAATGGCCACCTACTAATTAGAACCAAATGAGGCTTATAAACCAGGGGTGAGGAATTAGAATTATGATTTCTGGATGATGGTTAAGGTTAGAAATTAGATTTAGGGTTTTCATCACAAATTAACATCAGCTATAATGCCGAAACTATTTAGTCAAATGGATGAGTAAATTTCGCGCCAAAACCCAAGACCCGTTATCTTATATCCGATTGGTTCATCCATAAATTATAGTCTCGCCGGTTTATTTCATCTAATTGTATTACTATTATTCTCAATTGAAATAATGAATATCTATTTTGGAAAAACACAACTGTGTTATTGCTGGCATCCAACGATGTTAATGTCTAACTTCAAATCTATTCATGATCTTAAGGTCTAGAGGTTAAGCGTTCGCGCACGAAAGCAAAGGTCTTGGGCCCGAGTCCCATGTGTAGAATCATGGATGTACACTACTCAGGAGTACCATATTGAAACGAAACAGCCGTTCAGTGCTTCTAGGTTTTCAATTACGGTTTAGCTTAGATCGACTCATGAATTCAACTATTAAAATTACTACAATCTTCACCAATCCCCATTCTGATAATGATAATAAAAACAATAATAAATATATGTATAGAAATTTGTAGAAAAAAAAAGGTGTCATATTCAATTAAAAATAATGCTCTATTAGAAAAGATCTTTTTAACAGTTTAAATGAATGCTTATACCGTCTAGCAATTATTCTTGGAAATATGCTTGATTGTTGTTCGTTATTTTTTTTTAACTCGTTGCTTTCAACATTGAATACACATGGTTTCATTACTACTATCAATAAGTCTATGGAATAATGCATAATTGAATTCAAATAAATTTGTTTTAATCTAATCTATTTTATCACGCATGTCTAAATAATGTACAAAATTGTGTGTGTGTGTGTGTGTATGTATGTGTGTGTGTGTGTAAATATATTTCAATATATGGAACATTTAGTAGTCAGCTATCAATTATAGACAATGTAAAAACCTAGAATGAATGTGTATACCTAAAGAGAGAGAGAGATATTACATTTATAAAATAAGAAATGAAGGAAAGAAAGAGTGAAAACACTTTGACTTTGTTCAAAAATTAAAAATACAGCTTGGAACTAATGAATATAAGTGAAGAATGAAAATTATGAACTGAGATATAATTCGAAATTTGGATAAAAATCAATGCATCGTGACTCCATTTTGAACTGTACTGTACAATGTCTTCCATAGTAGATTATCTTAATGGTATGAAGGTTAAAAAAGAAAAGTGAGTCGTTTTGAATAGAATAAATAATCTTTCATCCTCATAAACAAAACTTTGTGCTAACCTTGGATCCTCAGTAGTTCTGACGTCAGATGTACTGTGATGAATAAACACTCAGGTGGGAACGACCAAATGTATTTTCGTACAAAAATTACAGAATCTCTTGGAAAAATATGAGAACCATATGTTGGATAATTTACTTTCAAAATTCCATCATTTATCCTTCATATTTTGTATGATTGTTCCAAGTCACAATTCTTTTCTATTTCCGTTTCTGTTTTCTTTCCAACTTGATCTCCTTAGCCTTCTGCTGCCAGGGTTTTAACTTCCGATTGGTGCTACATACTACTTTTATCTGTAGACATAAGTAGCGTACACCACAATTCCAGGTAGGTGGATCATAATTTATAAACATCCTTGACACACTAGGCCACTTAATTTTACCTTCTTATGCAACATGTGAGTTGGACAGCTAATTTTGCCTTCCTGACAAACTATCCTTATGTCTTGACTGCGAGACTATAATTTATGGACGACCTTTGGGCGACGCTAGACTGACCTTGAGAGTGTCCATCTAATAACTACGACCAAATGAGGGTTATAAACCGGTGTGTGGAATTAGAATCATAATTTACATTTGATGATTAAGGTTGAGAAATAGATTTAGGTTTTTCACCACGAATTGACATCAGCTATAATGCCGAAAATCTGTTTAACCAAATGTATTGAGTGAATTTCGCCCCAAAGTCTTGTATCTGGTTGGTTCATCCATAAATTATAATCTCACCGTCTTGACTAATAATCTGTTATGCAAACAGTAGTACAAACTCTATACCTGATCATTAACAAGCTTGAATATATAGATGAATAAATGTATAAATAACTAGAACACAAAGTACAATAATTAAGAAAATAAAATGACTGCCAAAAATAAGACGTTTATGATAAAAATTGGGAATACAGTGTTCATAATTAAGTTTCACTACATTGCGAAAGAAGTTAGTAACAACAGTTTATAGATCAGACACAAACTTATGATTAGGTGAATAAGAAAACCATAAACCAATTGTTAGTTATTTCATGCTAAAAACATTTAGAGCAATAATTTCCATGAGACAGGTCACAGAGTTTTCCATTCTCCTTTTCTTTTTTTTCACAATGGATTCGTTGTGGTTTATCAGTATAAAGTCTTTAACTTGATGGAATCTTCATCCTACAATGGACGTGAAGGTGGAAATAGAATATTTGTTAGTTTTAGCAAAAAAGTCCATCCTGTTTAAGAATTTGTTGTTCAACGAATAATTATAACACAGTATCGTCGAGTTATCCGTGAAATGCTAGAACGAAAATAATAATTTCGAGATACCATCACTTTCAGTGACGTTTTTAGGTGGTAAATAAACCAAGAAAATGATATTGAGCCGCTTAACAAATAGATTTTGTGTAATATAATTGGAGGTAGTCGGAGAGAATCTGTTTGAGTAAGATTTCATGGTAGTTGCGAATCGTCAGTTAGGAGTACCCTTACACTTCAGAGAACTGGTAATCCATGTAGGATCTGAATTCAAGTCAGTTAGCTTCGTGGTTTGACTGATAAATCCCAAATGAAGAGAAAGCTACGTCGGAAGTTTCTTACTGACCTCTTTCAATAACCGTATTGTCAACACACTTAGTTCAATGACCACATGGTAACTTGATGAATAAAATTCAATTAGCACTAAAGGGTAAATGAACGTGACATTGATTACTACTCATCAATTAACCGATAAAAATATAAAATTATTTTTATCTGTATTAATAAACAACCATGTATATGAATAACTTCTATGGTGTATTCACTTCTTCTTTGAATTTCAGCCGTAAAATGTGAATTAAATGAAAATTTTAAAAAATATCGGCGAGACTATAATTTATGGATGAACCAATCAGGTATGAGAAAACAGGTATCGCATTTTGGCGCGAAAGTCACTCATCTATTTGACTAAATAGTTTCGGCATTATAGTTGATGTCAGTTCGTGATGAAAACCCTAAATCTAATTTCTAACCTTAACCATCATCCACAAATCATTTGGTCCTGGTTATTAGGTGGACACACTCAAGTTCAATCTAGCGTCGCTCAAAGGTTATCCATAAATTATATTCTCACCAAAATATCACTATTAATTGATACAAATGGATTGAATGTAATTATGAACAAGGTTACTATTTGTGTTATGAAAAACTACTGATTTTCAAAGTAATTTGAATCATTCAAATGAATGAAAGATAATTGTTTATTAGACAAAACAAAAACCTCAGCTCCTTATTCAGTTGAATCATTTTCAACAAAAATGTTAATGATAACTAAATTAATCATCAATCTAGAAGGTTTGTAGGAAAGATTGTTTAGATTATACAATGATTTCAGTTAAGGAGATATCACAAATTATGTAAATTTGTTCAGTTGTTTTATTCTTGATAAGACTTCATCGCTTTTCATTTCAACGATACCTTTAAAGATCAAACTGAAGACCTATAGAATCCATGAACTTTGTGTTATATTTGAACCAGTGAATTTTTTCATCTAATCACTTACTATGACCAAATAGTTATGAACAGGTTATTCATTTTCAAAGTTTCTGTAAATAAAGGTTAAACCATCACGTAAACTATCGTTAAATTAACTATTTCAAAGGAACTACAGTTTTGACACAGTAAAATATCAACAGTCCTTCAAGTACATTGTTATTACATCGTCGCTAGAGTAAATTAATGCCATCAACAAATAATCGTTTTAAGTAATACATTTTCTTAAAAATAAGTTTTACTGGAAAATTTATATTTTGCCATTTAATTCCTAAATTATAATTTGTAACATTAATTCTTATCTAAAAAGGGATCATGATATTCCACTTATTCTTTTTGAATACTGAACAACAAAAATGATCTCGCATTCATGCTCGAGAACGAAGGTCCTGGGTTCCAGTCCCATGTGTGGGATCGTGGATAGGCACTGCTAAGCAGTCCCATACTAGGACGAAACGGTCGTCCACTGCTTCCAGGTTTTCAACGGTGGTCTAGCTTAATCGACTCATGAATTCAACTATTAAAATTACTACAATCTTCACCAATCCCCATTCTGATAAAGATAAAAGAGTAATTTAATACAAATACAATTTAATTATAAATCAAGTGTGAAGTTGAATCATCGACTATTTTGTTAATACTGTTAGCATAAGGAAAGAAAATCAAAGGAATACATTGTTAAAATAATTTTATCAGAACAATATAATGAATTATAGCATTGTGAGTATAGTAAAAGGATAATAATAATAATAATAATAATAACCGTAAACTTTATTAACCAATATGATAACGAATCCAACTGAAACATTTTTAATCGGACAAATCATGAATTCAACAGGATATGATCATTCTGAATCAAATCGAATGTCTATATATTCTATGTTAATAGCGATAACTCTTAAATGATCGTTAGATATCAGGATACCATAACATCTTTTCCCTTTCTAGCTCTGGATACACTAAATAATAAAGGTGAAGTGAAGTTCCTATCTAATCCACTCTATTGAAGTCTTACAATAAAGATGTATTGGTAAAGATTATTAATCGTTGAATCCATTGATTTCCATACAGATTGTATAAATACAATAATTAATAAATAAACAAAAATTTATCAAACAGTATAAACATCACATAAAATTGATATAAATGAATACTTATTACTGATTAAAATGTGAAGTCAAGAATAGAATCACAGTAATCATCGATACACGATGGGGTATTGAATTTTCATTCGAATAAATTATATTTGAGGATTAAACAATAACAAATGTATTAAGACTGATATGGTGAGTAATAACTTAAACAATTGCACTGCGAACGATATACGAAATTGATTTTTGTTCCCAATCGTATGTGACATGTATTCATCACATACTAGCCAGTTTTACATTTAAAAAAAACTCATTGAGGAGATCGAAATAATGCCTTAAAAAGGTCAAGAGGGACCCTGGAAACGCTGCGAAACATTTTATGTGAAATACTTCAAACACCCTCGATTTTCTGTACATGAACTAATTTTGGAGTAAAGCCTTCTTTTCGTACTTCAAGTCTTTTCTCTCGTGCTCAAGTTGTCGTGTAGATTTGTCCTATGGGTTATTAGAAGAGTTTAGGAAACCGATTCAATTCAATCCTGACTGTAAACAATAGGTATAACCATTAGAAGTCTTATAGTTTAATTAACAAATTATAATCACCCTGGCAACAAAATAAAAGACTGCTTCACATTTCAAATATGCTAATTCTTTAATTTAATTCGGTTACCTATTTATTTTATTTTTAGCAAGACGAAACCATCATTACCGTCATCCATTCCGCATACATTAGTTTTTAGCATTTGTCCAACAGGGAAACTACACGTCGAGATTCTGGAATATTCTTCCAAAAGATGATTGGATGGAATATCTTCAGCTCTTTCTGAGCTTCCTTGAGTTCACCCATGGACTGTCTTCACAATTACTTACCATCTACTTAATAATCAATGTAGTTAAAATTATTAAGTCGAAACTTATTAATGGTACTCACGAACTAATAACAATCAAAAATGTTAATTGCGTTGTAAAAAGCAAACAACCCATAGTAAATCACATTTATACAGAGTTAATTTACTTAAATGAAAATTAAACGTAGGATTAAAGAAGGAGATATAATGGATTCTGTACAGTAATTTCAATGTCAAATAATCTATTATAATCTAAATTTATTCAATTAAGAGTGTTTATCAAAATAAGTATGGATATTTTGAATACTTCCTATTTGTATAGGTGTTAAATACATTTCATAAGTAGATAAACCATTGTACCATTTATTATATTATATGTAGGAATGTTTACTGATAGTTATTTGGGTGTATTAGTTACACCTACATTGAAATTATACTGTCTTTGATTGATTATCTGAATCAATCATAATTACAGAGGTCATGTATATACATGTTTATACACTTCTAAAAGGAATGTAGATGTACACTAGTAAACGCCTACATATATATTAAAAAGGTTATACTTAGTTTATCAGTCAATTGAAAAGTATATGTTTTCATTAGATAAGTTTCTTTTTTTTAAATCTGAATTAACACAATGATGAATATCAAGTGATCATGTGTTTTCCCAATCATTACTGAAAAAGCAAACAGTTCATATGCATTTCATGTTTAACCATGCATCTGAAATATAATGATGCATAAAGGGTATGACTAATATACCTGTTCTAAATCTATCTTTATTTTGTATAAACTAAGGTTTATGCATGAAACTTTAGCGTTATATACATACATTAAAACAAACTATTTCCTTTCTATCTGAATTCTAATACTAAACAAGCAAGGCTGCTATTAAACGCAGTCTGGCAGCCAGCTTAGCGACAAATCAGAATGAAGCGATAATTATTATGTCCGCCATCTTTGTATGCAATGGCGGCCGGCTTTCTTCGTTCTCTGCTTTTTCCGCTATTTCTTTTGTGTAGCTACATAATTTAATGTTACAGTGTGCTAAAATGCAGAAGTTAATGTAATACTCTAAATGTTGGAGCAAAATTTTTTCTGATCTAGCTTTGTTTTCTGGGTTTTTGCTGCTGCAACTCAAGTCAATGTATTTCTTCAGCCAAGCTGGCTATTCTTATGTTTTAAAATAATAATCGGTTTTGTTTTGACTTGTTTTTTAGATATCCAAAGCCGAAGTTCGTTTTTTTTGGCTAAAATAATTGTTACTGACGCCTGTGACTCTAATTGTCCGCATGTTCGTTCCTAACTGTCCTTTATGATGTTATCAGCAAAATGAAAGGAAACAATCTCCGGTTTTTAATTTTCTTCAGTATTATGGACAACACTATCCCATCAACGAGTCAAACTAATACTGAGTGCCCAGCAGTAGGGGATATCAGTGTTGTTTTCGAAAGGACCCAGGCTTCCGACAACCATAGACGAACTTACAGATGCTACCAATCTATTGCAGAGGGTTTGTCATAAAAAAATATGCCACATAGCAGTAATGGAGGGGTTGTACTCATTATGTAGTGCGTTAAAGTAAGCTTAACATTGAAAAGCCGGAAATCTGCTATCAGTGTGTAGTATATGTTTGCTGTTTTGGCCATAAAAGAAAGTCGAAGGGTCATGATCAGCGAGTAAAAAGGTTATTAACTGTTATTAAACTCATATTTCACCACTCGCAAATTTGTTTTTTTTGGGGTATGATGTCAACCGGTCCCTATTATGTTCACCCTTACGATGAAAAGTACCTGCAAATTCTCACCTTCATATTCGAATTACTTTTGGACAACTGTCTTACAGTTTGAGTGCTTCGTACGCCCTGGGAGACTGGATTCCTACATTATTCGTAGTTCCAGTATAACTTTCTCACGCAGTAAGTTCAAAGTAGACAATAGTCTTTCTAAATAAGCCTGTTAAGCTAATATCCGTATTCTCTATTTCAGTTAATCGATGAAGACATGTACCACGTGCATCTGCTGTATACTGCCATTTTACTCCAATTTTAACTGTTATATCTTAGTTCTGAAAAATAAAATTGCTATATGCAGCAAATACAGACTTATTCGTTTTGATGGAGATAGGGGGGTTCATGGGATTTTTATCAGGACTGTAGTAATATTCTCACTAAAGAGCTAAGCGAGTGCGTAGACCAATGTAAGGTACCATACAGGGTGCCTTTGAGTTACTAGTGTTCCATTAGTGTGGGTAGAGGCATTACTTGCTTATCATATGACATTTGAATAAGAAACTGTGAGATTAGACGCAGGGACGGTTAGGATGTGCAACGCGCGTCCATCCATCAGCTGCCGTGACAACTCATGGTAGTTAGAATAAGTTGTGAGAGGACCCGATTCTGTAGGTTTCCCAAGAAAATGACGAAGATATATACTACATTACTTAAATTTACTACATATGTACTAGGTGCTGAGGGGCTCGTATTTCACAAGTTTCTTGCCACGATTAAGTAGATAAAACAAAGTAGCATTAGATTTAGAAATTTATTCAGGAACTTTTATTAAGAATCGAATATCAAACAAAAGTTTAAACCAGATTCCCGTTTAAAAGTTGCATTGGTAATGTTAAGCTGCAGTCTTTGTTGTTGTTTTTTTTCAAACGAAAGGGTCAAAGAAGTAACTCAAAAAAATACTGGAAGTGGTTGTGAGACTAAAATGAACATCCAGCATCCTTTTTATAATCTGCTGTTAGTTGGGTCTCCCGTAAACAGTATCATAGGGCCATAGTCCTAAGGGTCAAACAGTTTTTAGGATCTGTGAAGGCTCACTCCTGTTGCATTCTAAATGAAAAAATAGTAATGAATTTATTCAGAAATGTGGAATAGATAAATAACCAAATTACATGTTTTTTAGCAAAGAATTTATGCAGTTGTGATTTACCTTGAGTTCATGAATATTAGATCAGGTCAGCTACTATCACTTGTGCAAAGCGTAATATGGGCTTAGTACCGTATTGCAATGTTTTTATTATTTTGCTCCTATTTAAGTATTCCCATGCATATGCGCCTAGTTTAACAAGACGACATACAAGCAGAGTTAGTGTCTGATAAACTAAAAGTCCCAGTTGTCAAAAAGATTCTTAACATTTGTTCACAGCCAGCTGCATTTAATTGAGACACAGAACACTCATCTTCTAAGACTGTATACTGCTGTTATGTGGGCAACTAAAACCTCAGACGCTTAGCCATCTTGCTACCTATGTTATTGCTGGGGAAATTCGTTTGATGACAGTGATCATGAAATATGGTCAGTGATAGATGTACAGTCTAGAAATAAACAACAAACATACTTATCGCTATCTTATAATGTATGACAGCAACAGCATCAAAGGCACTTTTTTTCCTATTTTTAATCAGACTGATTTGAATCCGTATACTCATTAGAAACAGGCAGCTCTACTTACTAAACTGATCTGTTTCGTTACAGGCTTCAAACACTATACTTAAGTATACCATAATTATTTCGACAGCCAAGAATACTAAACTAAGCAAGTATCATAACTATTATTTCATTTGCACAGACATGTTGCTCAAAGTAATTAAATGGACATAATTCAGCCGATAAAACCAAAACACGAAATATAGGCCCGTTGAACTTACCTAACAGAAGACAAAGGATATATATTGCTTTAAGACTGAAGACAACAGTCAGTTGTTCATAAAAACATAGTTTACAGTACAACAAACCTTTCTCCAGTAACATCATGCACTGACGGTCTATCTGGAAACAATAAACTGTGTGATTAAACTAACTATGACTTGAGATATCATTCCAGCGTGCAATGAACGTACAGTGTAACGCAGTCGGATGAGGCGAATAAAAATTACAACCAGAGCAAAATTGACAGCATAATCTAGTTATTTAATAAAAATACATTATGAAATGACAAATTCTATGATTACTTGAACGCACAGATGACCGTCATTACACTGGGCGATACATTAGGCTTACATGGTTGCGTTGCGGATAAAATCACTCAACAAGCAATCTAATGATAACTACATATAACCAATGATACTCACTTATAGTTTTAATTTATCATCATAAGTGAGATCGATCGAGAAAGTAACTATCTGAGTTTCATTGAAAAGTTGAAACCTAAATTGGCTAAAAATAAATACGGTTTTAGACGAAAATATTAATAGAACTATAATAGTACAATTATATCAATTAAATTATGAACTGATTACAACTTTCGAGAATGAAATAATTATAAATTGTAATAAAATTTCCTAAAGAAAAGTATAAATCAACTTCCGATGGAGTTTTGTTCTCTGAAATAGATGGTTTGGTCGTAGAGCTTTCATAGTTCCTCTGAACGACATCATCAGCGTTCACTTCTACCTGAAGTTTGTGCTGATGATATCATTCAGAAGGAAGATAGAAGCTCCACGACCAAACCATTCAGCTCAGGGAAGAAAACTCTATCGAAATCATCCATCTGAGATACAAATCTTCTCCACCATCTCAAAATCAACTTCCAGATGATACATTAACAAAACTGGACAAAAATGCCGTTACTTAAAAACGATCATACAATGATAGGAAAAATGAATGAAATGAAAGAAGTATGACTTATCAACTTTACAAACAATCACAGTTTTAAGTAAATATCAATATTCGTCACATGTTGGTTTTGCCAACAAATAAAACTATGTGAAATGATTAGAGTTAGTCGGCGAGATACAGTGGATCAAGGTTTTCTACTACCTCCAACCACCTAACATTGTAAGTATTGCTTTGTTGATGAGTATTAAGTAGTAAAAAACTTAGATCCAGGGTTTCCTGTCGACCACTTATAACCACTACCTTATATCTCAGCATAGTAGACATAGTTATGTATCACTTGCGCTGGTGAAAACATAAAAACGTGATTGATTGAATTCAGTTGGTACTAACGAATTAAATAAAAATAACGTAGATCATTATTCAATAATAAATCAATCGTAGATAAACCAAGAAACACTGTCTATAAACATCAGAAATCATTATTACTATTATTATTATTATTATTACTAGGACGAAACGGCCGTCTAGTGCTTTCAGACTATCAATGGTGATCTAACATTGATTGGTTCATGATTTCAAAACAATTCATTGATTCTTTTTTTACTAGACTATCTTTGATGAATTTATGTTGAATTTATTTTTTAATGGATGATTTCCCGATAAATATTAGTTTGATTCGAGATAAAGAAAATTTAAAAGAGCAGTATCTATCATTTTCGAGCAATTTCCTGTTCATTTAGTGAATGAGGATTGTGCATAAGAGCATAACATATGCTCAGGATTTCACTTGAATTACCTAGAGCTATCTACATATAATTTTGTGAACAATTACTGAAGCACATCTCAACATACCAAATAAATAAAAAACAAAGAAAGGGAAAATCAGAGCTTGAAATCAAATCATCAGTGTTCTCATATGCAGCAACTACTTATCGTACAAAGAGAAAAATACCCGTAAAACCTTAACACCTGATATCCTACCATATCACTAGCACATCTCTTATCTGGCATCTACAAAACAAAAGGACAACTAAAATCTCATAATAAACAATTAACCAAGATCAGATGAGTTTTGCGGATATTATAGTAATTTCAATGATTAAGATCATGAGTCCGTTTGAAGCTAGACCACCATGGAAAACCTGGAAGCATTGAACGGTCGTTTCGTCTTATTGTGGGACTCTTCAGCAATGCGCATCCACGACCTCGCCCCTTGTGAGATTCTAACCCAGGACCTACTGATTTCACGCGCGAGCACTTAACCACTAGACTACTGAGTTGGCCGGTATCCATCGGTGTTAATGTCTAACTTCAATTAATCCACGAAACTGAGCGACGCAACCAAGAATAAAATTGAAAATCATGGGGAAGCCAATAATCTTTTAGTTTGTTCGTTTTTTTTCCCTTAACATTTTTTTATTCTATCTGTCAAATCAAAATGCTTGAAGAGAACACCCATTTATTTATTTATTTATTGGTTCTTCTAATGAATCTGTACATACATAATTAATGATTCACACCTATTAATCATCTTTCTCATTATTAATACATTTTATAATATCGGTAAATATTTAATAATATCAGATGGGTTTTTGTGGAGATTGTAGTAATTTCAATGGTTAAGATCATGAGTCAGTTGAAGCTAGACCACCATGATCTTAACCACTGAAATTACTACAATCTCAAAAAAAACCCATCTGATATTAATCAACATATGCTCACTAGTGACTGGCTTCACGAGGTATATCCTGGAGTTCTAGTGAGAAGTAGTGACCAGTGGAGTTCAACCAGGTCTGTTGTGAGACATCAACTCACTGAAGACAATGGTGAATATGTCGCTCAATTTCGTGGATTAGTTGAAGTTAGACATTAACACCGTTGAATTACGGCCGACTCAGTGGTCTAGTGGTTAAGTGCTCGGGTGCAAAGCCAGTAGGTCCTGGGTTCGAATTTCGCAGGGGGCGACGTCGTGGATGCGCACTGCTGAGGAGTCCCACAATAGGACGAATCGACCGTCCAATGCTTCCAGGTTTTCCATGGTGGTCTAGCTTCAATTGACTCATGATCTTAACCATTGAAATATTTAATGGTTCAAAGTTAAATTAATTATTTCTTTGTGGTAAATTTAAACTTGAATTATTAATTTATGATTCACTAAATACAAAGATTAAAACAATCCAATTTTGTTTGTTTGTTTGAGTTTGTTTTTTTTTTTGGTTTAAGTAAAGTATACGTAACATAATGTTCAATGTTTCAATAAATAAATATGAATAGTAACCAAATGTATATAATAATCGACCTATCATTATTAATGTTCATATAAAATTATCGAATTCTAACCATAGAAATAAATTAACCAATAAATTTTAATGAAATATAACTTGTTTCTGACTGGGTAAAATCTTATCACAATTCATGATTGGTTATATTTTATTCAATCAAATTTCAATAAGTCTATCTCTATATTATTTTATTGTTCTAATATCAGTAATTATTAACATGATAGGCATGGTAATAATAATAGAATTCATATTTATTTTATAAAGATAATAGAAAGTGACATTGAGTCAGTCACATTTGAACTATAAACGTGATTTGAAAAATTTGAGTAATAATTAAAATACTTTTATTTTGCCTTATTATTGTTGTTGCTAAGGCAAATTCTAATCAACATCAACATCAACAACAACAACAACAACAACAAGAACAAAATCTGAAATTGATTTGATTACTAAATTCATCTAACATATTCACAACTAAATTGTGCCTTAACTTCTCATATTATCGTTATGAATCTGATCTAAAAATTATTTTTTAAGAAAAACAAGAGACCAAAAACAAATTATAATAAGTGAATTGTTTATTTGACATCATTATATATTGGATAGAAAGTGTATCCTCTTGTTTCTAATATCAATAATTTGTGAATAAATACAACTGATATTATTGAATTTTGAAGATTTATCAATAAAGGTAAGAAATTATGTTTTATTATCTTTTTACTTGGTTGCAATTATATATGGGCAGGTTTCTGATTTTTGTTAATTATATTGATAATATTACTTAATTACTTACTTACGCCTGTTACTCCTAATGAAGTATAGGCCGCCGACCAGCATACTCCGTCTCACTCTGTCCTGGGTCTTCTTTTCTAGTTTTACCCAACTGTTGTTCATTCTTCTCATGTCTGTCTCCATTTCCCGGCGTAATGTGTTCATTGGTCATCTTCTTTTGGCCTTGGGGGTTTCATGTGAGGGCTTGTCCTGTGACACAGTTGGTCGCTTTCCTCAATGTGTGTCCTATCCACTTCCAGCGCTTCTTCCTGATTTCTTCCTCCACTGGGATCTGGTTCGTTCTCTCCAACAGGTCGTTAATATACTACTGATTTAGATTAGTAAATAGTAGTTTATTTTCTCTCGTATAATTTTATCACGATTGATCACTGGGTGGTGATCAATGTCATGCGTGTCTAGTCCTTATTAGTGCAGATTGAATGCTATCGACCATGCTGCAATGTGGCCACCAGTCTAGGTGACTCGACACTGCATGCACTATTTATACAATAACATTGTTGACCAATTATCTTACTTAAGTTCGAAGGAATCCCAAATACAATTTTATGTTATGGGTTATTTAAACAGTTTTAACATGTGATCTAATTTAAGGTGTTATTTTGTTAAGTCAAAGGTAACAATTAATACATTCTGGTACTTTTCAAACAATAAAATTTGATCATCAAACAAGTGAATGACAAATAGAAAAGAGATTTATGTTATAATACCTATGCTACGGCTTTCAACGTTGTTCAAGTTAATATTTAACTCAATATATAAGAAGAATGTAGTATTATCTGATCAAAATGAACGATAACCAATAACCAGTTCATGTATTTAAAAATAGGGAGTTGTGATGTAATTTTGCAAAGATTTAATAATTATATGTAACTTCGCAGATTAGTGACTAAAGCATTATCGGAAATTGAGTAAATAAACCAGTATTAGTTTGTATTCTTTAAATTTCTTTTATTCAATTCTCAAATCCTTAATTAACTAATTAAGCATTTCATGCACTGTTGACATTCATTGTGGGCATTTAAGGTTATATGTGTACAATTTCGAACACGCCAATTTCATGGTCTTGTATGATAGTCTGATACTTATAAGTCTGTCGTAGTAATAACAGTCTCTGTGTCAAGACTATAATTTATGGACGAACCAATCAGATATAAGATAACCAGTCTTGAATTTTGACTCGAAATTTATTTATACATTTGAATAAATATCATTTCGGCATTATAACTGATGTCAATTAGTGATGAAAACCTTAAATCTAATTTCTAACCCTAACCACCAATTTATAAATCATAATTCTAATTCTTTACCCTGGTTTCTAATCCTCATTAAGTTCTAGTTAGTAGGTCGACATTCTCAGGGTCACTTTAGCGTCTCTCAAAGGTCATCCATAAATTATAGTCTCATCATTTATAAATCTTCTACTTTAAAAAAAATTTATCTCAAAAGAATTACTGAAATTTATCACTATACACAATGGAAATATTTCTTTCCTCTCCCAATGTCATTTTCATATTCTCTAAGGTAATATTCAGTAAACAAGTGGAAAATTAATGATTAATTAGGAGAATTCATTTAAACAAAGCTAAAAATATAAACAGTAAAAGTATAGTATAGAGATAAACCAATCAGAATCAAGAATGAAAGGAATTTTAGTCCTATCACCAAAATCAAATTTCACGTATGACCTAAAATATAAATCTCTATATGTACTACTCAAAACGTTTAAAATGATAACGAAAAAAGATCACTTTTAACCAATACAGAATAAAAATGATAGTTATCAGAATGGGTTTTGTGGAGATTTTTAGAAATTTCACAGGTTGAAATCATGAGTCAATTGAAGCTAGACCACCATGGAAAACCTGGAAGCATTGGACGGCCGTTTCATCCCATTATGGGACTCCTCAGCAGTGCGCATCCACGACGTCGCCCCCTGCGAAATTCGAACCCAGGACCTACTGGCTTTGCACCCGAGCACTTAACCACTAGACCACTGAGTCGGCCGTAATTCAACGGTGTTAATGTCTAACTTCAACTAATCCACGAAATTGAGCGACATATTCACCATTGTCTTCAGTGAGTTGATGTCTCACAACAGACCTGGTTGAACTCCACTGGTCACTACTTCTCACTAGAACTCCAGGATTATCTCCTGAAGTCAGTCACCAGTCAGTTGATTATTATCAGGATGGAAAAATGATAGTGTTAAACAAATCAAGTGTTTGATTTTTGTCTATATACATTGTATATAACAGGTAAATTAATACTATTCTTCAGTCTTAACACTAAACCCTGAACCGTGAAACAAACCTTAATCTGGTGTTATTTTTACCTTATAACTGATATTAGTTTGTGATGATGAGCTTAATCTTAACTTTTTTTAATCTTTATCCTACATATCTAACCCTAAGTAGAGACAATTGAGTTCTTGAAAATCTATTTGAATCCTTATAAGCTTTCTAGAAGAAGGCTAATTTTTATTCATAAGGAAGATTTCTCATGTTGTTAGTTTCCCCATCTACAGGTAGATTAACCTATAAAAGATATTCATAAACTTACTAATTGTGCAAAATCTGTTTACACATTGTAATTTTACTGTTTCCTTTTTTTGTTTTCATAAACTATCCATTTGTTTTCTGATCTTCTAAGAACTGGTTAAAAAAAATTTCACGTTTGTTTTAAGCTTGTCTTTGTGTTAAAATGTTGTCTAAAGAAAAAACCCAGTAGAAGCATTCAATGATTTCACTCTATTTGTAATAGACATTCCATTGGTTTCTTCATAACTATTACAATAGTTTTTTAACGTCATTTGAAATTCATTTTCAAAAAATCATAAAAGATTTATGAAGATGATTTACATGAATATGAATTGAATCTAATTAAATAACTACTGAATACTAAGTAGTGTTACATGTAATTGCTTCATTATAGCATAGAACTCATTAACAAAATAGACTTTGGATATCTACTAAAATTGAACATGTTATCCATAGATTGTTAAGTTCACACTAAATGGCTTTTATTGTCGACTTCATTCATTTCTGATAGAATCGTGGATAGATAGTTGGTGATTATTATTATTATCATTGTTAATGGCTTTATTCAATATTATATTTCTGATACAATATAGAATTCTCAGCATAAAGTATTTCAACAAGTTTCCTTTTCTTCTTGGTCGATCGTGGTCGCCAGTTGGAAGTTAGCAGTCCATGACTCGACATCTAAATAAAGTATATTCTTTTCGGTGCGTATTGCCAGCAATCACAATGTCGCTGATTTGGCTTTTTCGTAACTTGTACAGTGAAAGATCATAAACTTTTCATAAACGTGCTTTGAGTAGGTTATGCGATTAATAGACATAATGATGTGTTAAAACAAACAAAGAAAACAGATAAGTTGTTGAATTATTTAAATAGTAGGAACAGGTAGCCCAAATAATCGAACAAGCCGTCAGTTAAGTTATATATTATAATGAAACAGCTTCCCAGTTTTCTTTAGCTTCCAAGTTATTTGTATTCAACAATATGCTTGGGAATTATTGCCTGAACAATAACTATTTTAAATTTTTTAGAAGAAATTTAAAGGAAAAAAAAAGATTGTTTCCAAGTAATTTAATAAGTCAATTTTATTATATGTGGTGGACTGTTTTATTTCTCTAAGGGACAAGTAGTATTAGTTACATGTGTATCTTTTTTACATGAAATATTGATTTACCATTAAAAGGATGTTTAAGATAGGTTTTAATAAAATATAACATCATGTTTGGGAAGCAGAAGGTGGTAGTAGATAGCAACTATATGTTCAGTAGTGTTTTTTATTCGCCATCATTGACATGGTTACAATAATGACTATTGATTTATTGATCATTTTAATATTAAATATTGTACAGCAATTCTTTTCGAATGGTGTTATAATATTTCTTTTTTTAAAAAAAAATAAAAAGTAACGTTGGTAGATAGATAGGTAAACATAAATAGAAAGAGAAATAGAAGAGGAACTTGATGTAACTTGTGAATGACCTATTTAAACACGATTCAATGAAAGATTTACGTAGGTATATGTAATTTCATAGAAATTGTGAGTTAAGTATACAGGAAATATTAGGTTTAAATTAATATTTATAATAAAAATCTCGAAAGCTCGAGCTTAAACAGTCATAGTCTTTTTTTCAGAAATATAATTAAACAGTTATTCGGTTTATTCTGTTTCATCTTGGATCATTTTAATTCTGCCTATTTCCTTGAAGAAACTCAGATTAAATTGGTGAAAGAAATTCTGAAATAATTTTTAAGTGATATACGTATAATTTTAGATATTGTATGTAATTGAGCACATAGGACTATCTTAATAACAAAACATCTAAATTAGTAATGATCATACCAGACCTAAAGTAGTTATCTACCGATGACTTTCAAAAATGATCTCATAATGACGTGAATTTAAACTATTGGGTACTGATTCTGTGATCTAAAGGTTCAGCGCTCGCTGAGAGAACTGAAGATCCTGAGTTCGATCCTTGGTGGAGTCAGATGTGCAGCTGAGGAGTTGTCATATTAGGGTGTGATAGTTGTTCAGTGCTTCCGGGTTTCCAGTAGTTTTTTTTAGCTGAGGTTATTCTGTGATGTAAACTATAAAATTTAATTCTGTATGATGTGTATTGGGGGGAAGATTGTAAAATGCCTAAAGCTAAGATGAATGTTATCCGATCTTGAACTTGTTCTCCAGTAGCTCTTTAGCATGACATTTTTTCCTACCACTTATCAAATATAGGTAGGTTTAAACTACTTTGTTGGAACCCGCGTGATTATCGTAACTAGTAGTTAGAGACTCTATGTGGCATAACTGAAAATCTTTCATAATGACACAGGTGCATTCACTCTGTCTTTCCTTAGAACCGGTCATGTGTGACCGGCTTCAAGTAGTTGTCTCTCGGACACTGTGTTCACGCTCTCAGGTCACTGATACCAACTCTAACCCAATTTCCTTCTCAGGTACCTCTTGAAGAACACTTCTACGGTGTGGGCGACCGGGAAGTGATAACCCTCCTCATACCTCTAATACCACTCAAAACCAAATACACTGGTCGCTATGTCCTATTTTCACTGATTAATATAGTTAGGTTTTAAATAAACTAAACTGAGTAACACTATATTAATTAATCAATAACTTAATGTATAAACACAGTTTACAAATATAGTAAAATTTATCCACTATAATCAACAAACATTACTAATTTACTTAGTTTTTTTTAATTATCCCTTTCTAGTATTATTTAGAGTACTCAATGAATTCACTTCACTTCATTCATTTCAAATAGTAAATAATACGCTAACATAACTTTTATACATTAGAAATAACTAATAGCTTAATGTATGAAACAGAATATTTTTACTGAATTAAATTTGCCTACAGTGAATAAGATGTAATCCTTATGTAAGTTCGCCATGTCGGAATAAGTATTAAAGAAAAGTGAACATTCAGAATGGTCCTATGTGAAGTTATTGCGTATATTTTGTTGTATAATTAATAAATAGTTGAATTCATGGGTCGATTTAAGCTAGAACGCCATTGAGAACTAGGAATCAATGGACGAACGTTTAACCCTAATATGGGACTGCTTAGCAGTGCGCATCCACGATCCCACATATGGGACTCGAACCCAAGACCTTCGGTCTCGCGCGCGAATGCCTAACCTCTGGGTCCCAGGTTCGAGTCTCATCTGTGGGGTCGTGGATGCTCACTGCTCAGAAACCCCATATTAGAACAAAACGGTCGTCCATTGATTCCCAGTTCTCAATGGTGGTTTAGCTTGAATCGACTCATGAATTCAACTATTAAAATTACTACAATGTCCACAAACCCCCATTGAAAATAATAATTATTATATACTTCAAACATTGTATGTTTGTATTCCCCTACTTGTAAGTTTTTTTGTTTGATAGGAATAATTGTTGTGTTTTATCCTTGCCATATTATTGTTAATTTATTCTGGACCTATCACTCAATCCTTTCTCACTTATGATGTAGTTATCCATACATTGTAATCTCAATTATCTTAATATGTGGTTAGGATTTTGCTCTAATTTATCGTATGGACGATTTATAAATTCGAACTGTATGATTAGGAGTTGTCCGCCTTCTAAGTTGTTCTCTATTCTGCCTATCAGACTTATAAACATGGGAAACTGCATTCCGGACCAATAGTCATCTGGTGTTAATCTCGATTGTTATCTCACATTTAACATGTCATTGGTTAACTGTTAGTCACTAGTACTAGATTGACAGTCAGTACTCAGACTGAATTAATACAACTACTCCGTTTATTTTCACCGACACACAAAAGCTATTATCAATATTTCTTGGGATTAATTAAGGTGGTCATCGTATTGTTATCTATCTCGTTCATTGAATGATCATTAAACACTAAACAACGTTTTCATAACTTAAAAGCTTTACGGAATAATATCAACTTGCCTTTGCAATAATAATTATAATGACAATTTTGTATATTTTCGTCATTCCCATTTCATACATTGCCCTATTCTTCTTAATATAAAATTTACTTACTTACTTACGCCTGTTACTCCTAAAGGAGCATAGGCCGCCGACCAGCATTTTCCAACCCACTCTGTCCTGTGCCTTCTTTTCTAGTTCCATCCAATTCTTGTTCATTCTTCTCATGTCTATCTCCATTTCCCGGCGTAATGTGTTCTTTGGTCTTCCTCTTTTTCTTTGGCCTTGAGGATTTCATGTGAGGGCTCGTCTTGTGACGATATAAAACTATGGATAATGTAATTCATAACCCTGTTTAAATATAACTATTGTTGAAAATGTATTTGTAGCTAATGTTCTTTACAAAATCTTCGTTTTTTTCCTGTGAGTAATTGTATTATTCTGTATTGATAACTAGACTTCTATTTTTCCTTCCAAATTTACACAAGTAAAAATGAGTCAAACTGAAAATTACTCAATATCGTAATAAAAGTAGTAACAGTAAAACAGTAAGTAGTCTGATTAATTTTCATTTGTTTTATATTTATTGTTAATCTTTAAATATGAAATGAAAACAAATAGGAAACTATCCCATAGATAGATAGATATATAGGTCTATTGGGATTTTTCTATAAAATTTATTGTTGACGAGACTATGGAATGATAAAATACGCATCTATTCAAATTGGGTGTGTTTTTTTATATCCTGAAACGAGATTAAAAAGATTAGTATTATTATTATTATTATCATCAGTAGTAGTGGTAGTAGTAGCCGTAATTCTATTCATAGCTGCTCTAACCACTTGTCTGTTTTTAATTAACAGAAAATTCATTGGAGAAACGATGAGTTTTTAAAATAAAAAAGTATCAGAAGGGTTTTTGTGGATATTATAATAATTTCAATGGTTGAGACCATAACTCATTTAAGGCTAGACCACCATGGAAAACCTGGAAGCACCGGAAGGCCGTTTAGTCCTATTGTGGGACTCCTCAGCAGTGAGCACCTACGACCCCACCTCGCGATATTCGAGCCCAGGACTTATCAGTCTCGCGCGCGAACGTTAACCACTAGACCACTGGGCTGGCCAGCATCCAACGCTGTTGATGTCTAAGTTCAGCCAATCCACGAAATTGAGCGACATATCTATCATTGTCTTCAATGAATTACCATCTCACAACAGACCCGGTTGAACTCCACTGGTCACCGCTTCTCACTAGAACTCCAGGAAATACCCCTTGAAGCCAGTCGTTAGTGAGCATATGTTGATTCATATCAAAAGGGTTTTTGTGGATACTATAGTGGTGTAGCTTCAACTGACTCATGATCTCAACCATTAAACAAGGTAGTTGAAACAATGGCTTCATTATTATTTACTCCCTTCATAAAATAGACTGTTTGATAATAATGTTCTGGAAACTTCCTATTAAAAAAAAACTAATAAACTCCAGTAATCTGCTCTTTGTGACATCTAAATTCTGTGAGTTCAGTTTGTTAATGTGCTAATAATGTTAATTAATTAAAGATTAAAATGAAGTTCTCACCACAGTTAACTATCGCTTTGTGTTAACGATTAAGCAAGTCATCAATAATATTAATTTATATTGCCACGTTAATTTTTGCTATCACCTGATTGGTTACTTTTCCTTTTATTCTGGCATTCTACTATATGCTCTCAAGGTTATTGTTATTACTATGTAAATAGAATATTTTTAATTATTGTGGAAATGTTAAAGCCCTCTTGAAAGTTCCGTCTTTTCTCTTCTTTGTTGTCTGACACTGGTGTGTATCAGTTATCCTATCTACCTACCTAGTTCGATTAGAACAAGTTTCGTATCAGAAGAACTTCACAATTTTACTCGCCTTAGGATTATATTGTTTCCAAATCATGAAAATTCCGTTCTGATTGTCATTGTTATGATTGCAGCCAAGTAACAAGAGAAAAAATGACCATCACATATCAAGTAACCGAAATCCCAGTAGTATCGGTTACTATGTTAAGCCCACATAACTTATTCTAGCTTCTGGACAGGCCAATTTATCCATTCTTCTTGAGTCACGTTTTGACCTGGTTAATTATTCATTTATCAACCCTGACTGTTTTTATATGAGCGTGTGCGTGTGTACATCTTATCCTATTCATTTTATGTCTGTAACCTACTTTTATCTAGCTTTAAATGTTGATTATCGCTTAATTAAATTGAGTTGGCCCACACGCCTTTACTGTGCGTTCTTTCGTTTCGCTCCACCCTTTCTTCTTCACTTTATTCGCTGCGATTCTCTGGTTGTCTGTTCCGATCAACGAGTGTACAAATCTTACGTATCCGAAATCCATTCTCGTATTTGACTTATTTAATTCCGTTATTCACCAATGTAATTTAAGTCGATGAAGTACACGAGAATAGCCAGGATGTTTATTTTGACAACAATCATTCATACGATCTACTTGGAGTCAGATCCCGGGTCAATAAATGTCCTTGAGAAATTCATCTCATGGATGGAGCATCTTTGAATAACACACAATTTTATATCCCATGAGGTTAAGGAATGATTATTTTAAGTTTTGAATTTTAAACATAACAAGTAAATCAAGTGGCAAATTTTGAAAATACCTATTGGCTATGGTAATCCAATCATGTGTTAGTTAAGAAATACTAAAAATAATCTTTTATGAAGTATGTGAAGCAACTCACTTTACTAGGACACTGACTTTATATTGATGACCATTGGAAACCATTGAATTCTGAACAGTCGTGTACACTGACAAGATTATTGACTGGTAAACAATGTTATACTTATCTAATCCACAAGGTTAATCGAATCCTATCGATCAAGTTGCAATATGAGCACTAGCCGAAGTGAGTCTACACAAAGTGCACTGTATCGGAATATTATGCGGATGAAGATAGTCAGGAGAGACTTCTACCTGACGTTTGTGCTGATGATGTCGTTCAGAAGAACGATGAAAGCTCCACGACGAAACCATCCAGCTCCGAGAACAAAACTTCATTGAAAACTTATGGACTTAGGTCTTGTTGCCTGAGATTGGTCAACAAGGTGTATCTACAACTGCGAGATACTCTATTTTCCACGTGGGATTTGAATTAGCGTCTCTAAATTACGAAGTCAGCAACGTTAAAATTGATATTTTTGTGCCACTTGTGGCAACTTGTAGGACTGAGATATTTCAATTGTTTGATCATTGAGTAGCGATCAAGTCATGTTTTTCTTACCATTTTTTAGTGCCGATCGAATTCTATCGGTCGAGTTGTAATTTAACAACTAATTCAAATGATTGGCATTGCGTCCATTTCGATTTGATTTTAGACGATTGAAGGCAACTGACAGGATGCCTTGGGCTTAAGGTAGTAGAATTCGATCAATACTAAGAATTAAACAAGCAAATGAAACTAGCTACGACTTAGACATTAATTAGTGCAACAATATAACATAAATAGCAGTTGACTAGTGGTTCATTCTTATAAGAGTTTCGGATAATTGGTTCTCTAAGAAATCACTTCCCTTAATTTCGTCGGTTTCTATCCGTCAAATCTTATCTATGCTGTAAAGATTTCGTCCACTGGTATTATTGACCACCTTTCTTAACATTAGCGAAGCAATAGCTATACATCCGGAAAAAAACATAATTATATGTCCAAGCGAAATTGGTACAACCTCTTCTTCTATTATAGTCTTAGTGTCTCATAATTTTCCTTCTTTATACTTGTCTTCCTTCAAAGCCAGCTGTTTCACCTACCTTCTCCAAAGACCTACCCAAAACTGGCTTATTTCTGTTTCTATGATAATTCCGATTACATTTTATCTCAATTTCAACATTTTATCTTATCATACTGATCCATCGTTTCCCAATTATAATTTTTCTATTTATCTTCTTGATGACTATTTAAGGCCTTAACAATCAAAATATTATTAGTTTCCCTTATAAAAAAGTAACGTTTTGATACCTTTGGTTATTTTTACTTTGTTGTTACCATGTTTAACAGAATTTTACTATCACTATTATCGTAAATGTTATCATCTTGAAAAATACTTACTTGCTTACGTCTGTTACTCCTCAGGAAGGACCATAGGCCGCCCGCCAGAAATCTCGATCCAGCTCTGTCCTCAGCGATCCTTTCCAGTTCTTTCCAGTGGCTACTCATCCTTTTCATTTCTGCTCCCGATTCTCGATGCAGTGTCTTCTTTGGTCTTCCTCTTTTCCATTTCCCTTCAGAATTCCAAGTTAGTAATTGCCTCGTGATGCAATTTGATGATTTCTTTAATGTATGTCCTATTCACTTCCAGCGGTTTTTCCTACTTCCCTCTTCAGTTGGAAGCTGGTTTGTTCTCTCCCATAGTAGTTTGTTGCTGATGATATACGGTCAATGCACACTGAGTATCTTGCGTAAACAACTGTTCACTAATACTTGTACATTTTTGATGATGGTTGTGGTAGTTCTCGAAATTTCAGCTCCGCACATTAGAACTGTATTGACGTTCGTATTGAGGATGAGAAATTTGATATTGGTTGACAGTTGTTTTGAGTTGCATATGTTCTTCAACTATAAGAATGCTGTCCTTGCTTTGCCCATCCTCGCCTTTACGTCTGCATCTGGTCCTCCTTGTTCATCAATGATGCTGTCCAGATACGTGAATGTTTCCACCTGTCCCAGGATTTCTCCATCAAGTGTGGTTGGATTGGTGTTTTCTGTTTTGCATTTGAGGATGTTGCTTTTTTCCTTATGTATGTTGGAGCCTATTGATATAGAGACTGCTGCTACACTTGAAAAATAAGTATATATATGCGATTGTACAGTTTTGAAAATGAATTCGCCAAAAAGATAACACTTCGCCGAACCAATCTTACTTATTTTATGAACACTATTCCAACTGGTGGAATTAAGACAACAGTTGTGTCATATCCATGCAATAAACGTTTCAAAACTTAATACATAAATTCATATCGTATAAAATAATCAATGATACTCATAAATAAAGGGTTATCCCAACTTAATTATCGTTTGACCTTTAATTGATAAATCATTTCAACTTCAAATTAGACAATATCATATATATATATATATATATATATATATATATATATATATATATATATATATATATACGTCATATAATCATCGCAAAATGAAATTGCAATCTGATATCCGACTCTACACAGTGATATTTTCCTATAAAAAAAAGATTAAACTAAATTGATTAAATTTGTTTCCGGTTTATATTCCCTCCGTTTAAATAAAATAATCGTCCAGTTTATATCTTTTGTTTGCTTAAACAAGGCGAGAATAAAGTTAGAGTTCTATTAAAATCATAAAATGATCGAATTTAGGTCTAACGACAATGAAAATTTCACGAGTAAACCATCCAACTCAAGGGGAAATATATAGTAAGGAAATAGCTTAAGCATAAATTCTGTGATAAAATTAGTCTTATGAATGTAGTCACGATTATGAGGAATAGTCAGCAGTGTAATAGTTAAACGCTAGTACATGATACCAAGGGTAGTGGATTAGATTCTTTTTAGCGGGATTGTGGACATGCATTTCTGAAAAGTCCCATATCAGAACGGTCTTCCAAAGTTTTCAATAGTTTTCTAACTTGGATCTTTTCGTAATTTCAGTGAAAGTTAACAATCTCCACAACTCCATACTGATAATTCTAGAGTTATTTATACCATTTTCTGGTTACTAATACTACATAGGTGTGTTGTGCAAAATTTGAGTCACTGTTTGTTTGCTTCAGACTAATATACACATTGATGTCATGACCGATGAGAGCAGATAGTTGAACCTATAATTAGGAATTTTTATGTAGACAATCGACTTGATCAATTTCCTCGAAAAAAACATGGACCAGATTGCCAAGTGAAACGTTGGATTTACTTCAAATTCATTCTCTGAGATTTTACAAATACATTCTTCCTCTTTAGTAGACCTGATCATTTGAAATAGTTTTTTTCATGACCGTTCACCAGAACAGTCATTTCTAAATATGATGTTTTTGAGAGTACTAAATAAATAGACAATTTGCCTTTATAAATGTTTATTTTAATGGTACTTTTTGTGTTGTTTTTTTTTATGCTCAATATGCTCATTTCCACTAGTGTTTTGGTTTATTTAAACCTGGCATAGATCTACATTTAAAACGCTCAATTAAAACCTCTGGATTCAATGAGAAATTTTTTTAGTTTTTTTAAATAATCTTTATGAAGTTGGATACACCTAATATGTGCATAAGTTTTTTTTCTAATATATGTGTTATGTTTAATTCAATATAATACTTATTTATACTGGGTGGTTATTGAGTAATAATCAATATAAGATAGGGAGTAACAGTTCCATGAAGAATACAGGTACACTTTGTTAACCATTCTTAAATTATACAACAATCAGGTCCAGGTTTTACTCGCGTCTATCTGCAACCATCTCGTAAATCTAAATGTACTTATTTACCTGTAAGCTAATTATACTACTTATCTCTGTTTAAATGTAGTTTGTTGAAGTAGGTCGAAAGCACTGACTTAATAGTTCTTTGATAAACTATAACTACACCATAAAATTCAAGTAAAGAACTTAATAAATTACATTAATTCATGGCCTATATAACTGCTTGACCTCATGAAACCATTGAGAATTAGTAAACACTGAACAACTTTTTCTTTCTGGGATGGGAATTCTCAGCAGTGGACACTCATTACGCTATTTGGGCATTGAACCCAAAACCATCCGACCTTATAACCAGTGAGTCAGCATTCAGTGGTCTACCTTTCTAACCTCAGACAATTTTCAATAATGAGCAACCATCTTCTAATGTCATTAATGGGTAACTACCGCACACTCGACTAGATTGAAGTTTACTGGTCAATGTTGTTCGCTAGAGGTTCGCGATGTAAACAGTAGAAAATCAACAGTCTTCACAAACCCCACTTACGATCATTTATATATATATATATAAACTGGGATTTCGATTGTGATTAAACTATTTCTGTGTGTATGTATGGGTGTATAAAATAAATAATTCACAGATCAAATACATTCGAAATCAGTACATTTCAAACAAAATTTGTTTCTCATCGATGGGAGATTTTGTCAATAGGGCATTTAAATCATAATAAATTTTTAAACATGGAAAAATATTTGAAAATACACGATTGCACTGATGCGGTTGTTTGATTCTATTTTACTCTTGTTAATAAAAATAGACACAGTTGATTTCGTGAAAGGTCAAATGTAAGAGATAATAAATTCGTTAGCATAGAACATATTACTATTTTATCGATTGTTCAAATGGAATCATACAGATATATACTATTCTCCTTTTATTAGTAGTTGAAACATGTATTATGTGTATGTTCAGCCACCGCCAATCTCGAAGTACAATGTTAACTTGCGTCACAGTAAGTTGAAGGAAACTGGGAAGGACCAAACCAGGAAGTTGAATCAGTTCATCAATTCATCGACTATTGAACTAAACTATGTTGTTTGATGCAAACAATCAGGTTGAGATTCATATGATTATGGTAATCAATGGTTGGAGAAATTGGAATACATTGTTCAGAATCGATCACAGTTGAGCAGATGCATTCAGTGTTTGGTTTTCTTTAGATCTTGAGTTTTAAAATGATCTTATTCAATTAATTCATTCTTTATTGTCAAACCGTGTTGTTTATACTTACTTTATTCTACTGCCATTGATAATATAGTATTTATACTACTCTGTTATTTCTCTTGATAACTTCATCTCACTGTACTGATATCGTGTGACAACTTAAACAGATGCATTTACATACTGGGTTCGACATTGTCAATAACTGATTGACTGATCGAAAGATATTCTGTTTTAATGTTAATAATTTATATTCACGGAATATTCTTGTATATTAAGATAAAACAATTTCCGATGTATCTAAGTTTTTTAGTTGTTTTTTACCAAAGTGATATTAATTTTTTTTTAGTGAAAATATTAAGTAATCATTAATCCATTCGTGTTAATCCGTACACGTCAACATACTTTTTCTCTCTTCCATAAATATATTTCTCGAAGGATTGAGTTACCATTTTTTATTGATTGAACGAATAACATGATTATTGATTGTAAAAATGCATAAGAAAAGTTGCCAGTAAGCTAGGATGAACTCGGTAGTCCGATCGTTAAGCACTTATTGTGAAGTCCCAAAGCGTTAGGTTCGATCCCTGAGAAAGTTATAAGTGAACTTTGTTGATGAGCTCCTTACTAGTACCAGAAAGCTGTCCATTTCTTTCTAATTTTTAATAACTATCTACCTAAAGTTACTCCATAATGTAAACTACAAATAATCGTTATAGTTCATGAAATTTTATTCGACAAACTCAGTTTTATTCGTCTGTATTTTCTTACATATTTCTGTAAATATCTCTTTGTTGCGTAATTCCTCAAAACCTTGGATACAATAAATGTGAGTACGTACTGATTATTGCAGTTTATCCATACGTAAATAATCATTAATTAAATTTCAATACTTATTAAATATGTCTGAATATATATTTACGAAAATTGATTGTAGGATTAAATGTATGTGCTCTGTGTGACTTTTTTCCAACTGCTAATATAGATAGATAATGTAAATATCTCAATCAGTATTTTTATTGATCAAGCTAACAAGTATGCTGTCAAATACAGATTAAGTAATCAAAGATATCTTCTATCATCTCAGACAAAAAATTTACATATCACTTCAAGAGAAAAGCCTATTCATTCATGTTTCAGATAGAGAATTTGCTACAAATCAATGCGCAGTGAAATAAACAACCTAATAACTAATTAAAATAATTCCGTAGATAGGGTTTATATGAAGTTAACAGAGCAAACATTTTGTAATGATGGAAATGTTATACTGTACATCTATAAAATTGTAACTTTCGTCCAATAAATAATGAAGAATAATGAAAAATATAATTAGGGAAAATGAGTCGGAATGCACGTAAGGTTAATGGATGATGTGGTAGATGGCTGTCTTACTCTTTAAATATTAATTCTGTTGTAGAACAAGCCTATAAGCAGAAAGATCGTTTGGTATGAGAAATTAAAGTGTTTACATAATAGCTACCGGTGTTGAGGATGGTTGGAAGAAAGTTAGGAGTGGCCAAACCAAAACGTGGTATCAGTCATTGAAGTCACTTACTTCTAGTCTTAAGCATGTTAGTAGATACAGACTACTTGGTTGATGTCCGCGTGACTATCGTAACCAATGGTTGGAGACTCTTGGTGACATGGCTCAGAATCGATCACAATGACGTAGGTGTATACACTCTCTGTCTTCCCTTAAACTAAGAGAATAAAATCGCTTCATATCCTTCTTTCTACGAACTAATTCTTTCTCCCCGTACTATATCCTTATTGCAATCTTTCTTTTATATATTACCACCATTGACTTAACTACTTCTATGAATCCGATGTTCATCTTGTTGTGTTAATGAGGTATGGCAACTTGGACCGGTGCATATATGTACTTGGTCCTACGTTGTAGCTGACTGACTGACTGACATATTAGCTATATATAACCTTTAATCATCCATTTGCATCTTGTTGTGGATTCTGCCATTCAAACTGTCTCCTTGTCTAGTTATCAAGTGTTTTGACTACACCTTGCTCTTGATGTACTGAAACTCTTCACACCGTATAACGACTATAACAACTTCGACGCCACGTTATGCTACATACTACTTACAAGCAATTTGGCGAATAGCATCCACCACACTACTACTACTGTTAATAATCAAGTAGATGAAATTATATTCCTTGAATATATATCGTCTTAAATCAAGCAGTCACTATGTACACATACACGTTCACTGGTGCAATAATGTTTGGTTCTGAATTATTTTTATGCATTTATTCACTTATACTAAATCCGTGATAAACAATACTTCCCAGCTTTGTATATGCATTAAAAGTACACTTATTTGTGTCCATTTTCATTATTAATATTGGATTATTTTAATGGTAAGATTTATATTAGATTATTTCCCATCGTTATTAATTCCTATTTCCTGTAACTAAATGGCACAATTTTTCGGAAGTTAAAGGTGTTGATGTGTGTTTTATGTATATCTGTATGCATACTTTCTATGCATAAAGCTACCTACTTTCATTGTTATCTACCTACCTGCCTACTTAAATATTATATACATGTCTAACATTTCACCTATTCATTTCTACAACTTCCGTACCAAAACAACAGATCCTTGAATCCAGCCTTATGATTGGTTTATTCACTCTTGTTTATTTCATTTATGTGAATGATTTTGTTTACTTCTATTATTTTAGTAATCAATGGTGTGATTATTATTGTTTGATTCGTTTAAACCTAATGATGGTAGTAGTAATCATAATGGATAAAAATATAAATCATTTAAAAACTGAATAATCAATACAGAGAAGAAAAATAAAAGGTTTTTCTAGTCGATTTTATTGTAAGAGAAAAACTGTTCTTACAAACATGAAATACTTTGGTAACTTGATTGATAATATTTAAGTCTTCTGAAAAGCTATGATTATGTAATGATGGTGATTTTATAGCCCAATCTATAATAAACCCAAATAAACTCAATGAAATAATTAATTTAGATGGAGAATCTATGTTTTGTACAATTGTTTTCTGCTCGTCCAACTCCCTAGAGGTAAACTGGTTTAAGGAATTTTTAAAGTGAACGATGTATATATGAATGAGCGTTTTAAGAAGAAAAAAAATACTGAAACAACTTCCTGAATTGGGAGTTTTTCTGTATGAAATATTCACAGGCCAACTTCCTTCTCAATAATTTACCAACTAAAGCAACTTTAGACAACAATCGTACTTTCTCCTTTTTTGTATCTCTACGTGAACAATAGACAAAATTGTCTAACTAAAGTGAATCCATGATGTAAAATTTGAAATTCAGCAATCATTACATCACCTTGTAATAATGACAACAACAAAATTCACTCCTTACCTGTAGTGCAATCAATTTTTATAGACAAGACATTTTTAATTATAGTACATGCAATCTGTTTCATTACATATGCTTATATACATAGACATATAGACGTGTATCCATATTGCTATGTTTCTATAAATATACGTATATATATATGTACAGGCATGCCTACATCCAAATATATGAGTAGATTTGTTGAATTCACTCATACCACCAACAACCCTCCATCCATACATCTTTACTTATATTTGAGCATCATTTCATTCATCTACTTACTGCTCATTAATCAACTTGTATTAAATATAAATGAATTCATGTAACGAAAATAGTTTTTATGTTTAGCGCTAAAAGAATATGTATATATAATATGTACTATGTATAAATATATTATATGAGTCTTATTTGCCTAGAATTTGGACATGCTCAATCTAAAACATAGACATATACATCCATACACATCTACAATTTAATCGACTACTCCACTATCTATGTGAATATATGCACTTTTTTTTTATAAAAAATAAACAATACATGATGTTCTACTCTAGACATGGTTGGTCGTTTTTTTCTTGCCAGTCATATTGTCCATTTTGTGTTTTGTTCTACTTCTCGTTTGTTTGTTTTTTACCGTTTTCATTTCTATCCGTTCTCTGGGTTCTCTCAATATTTGGCAACAAAAGTGATCAGATAATAATAATTAAAAAAAAATTTAGTGAATTCTATCATACTTCCTTTTTTTCTTATTTGGTAATAAACTAAAGTTTGAAATTATGATTTATGATTGGAATAGATCAATCTTGTATTGTTGATTAATTCAAATTTATTTATTTATCATATATCGAATGTGTTAAACAAGCCAAACTATACCAAGTGAATGTTTTCTTTTTTTTGTTGTTGGTTAATTATGATTTTTGTTTGGTATGAAAAGAAAGATCACATTCAATTAGAATGTTTGTTTGTAATACTTGTAACTAACTTGCACAAGATATAATCAGTTAGCTTGTGGTAGTTCTTATCACACATACACACACACACACAGATACACATACAACAATTTTTTTTATTTATTGGTCAATATATATGGGTCATGCTAATCTTATCAGGTATTTCGTGACCTCTCGTATACAGGCTGTGTGTTTTTTCTCTCTAAGAATTATTATCATAAGCCTATTGTATGTATTTTTGTAAGTGTAATTACTTATATAGATTGTACCTTTTTCTAGATTTATGTGTGATTATGTATCTTTATATATTGTTATTTGACTATAAAAAACTGAGTTACTCTTACACCAGCGGCGATCGTAGCTGAAAGTCAATTTCTATATTGACTCATTATACGCTTTGTTTGTCTGCTTACAAATGGATGCTTGTAATATATATTCACCCTCCATACATTTCTAAATCTGGCCTTTCAGATTCACATTATGATGAACGGGATTATCACAGAATATATATATATATATATGAAATTAATCTTGGGGTGTATTAATCATGGGCATTGAATAAGCACGTTAACAAAGTTAGACAAAACTACTAAAAATTTCTTGATGCCCTTTAATATTGAAGTAGGTAACGTATAGATTTATAATTTACAATATTCCAGAAAACAGTATTAATAAGAATGATACATGTAATGATTCGTCTCCAATCTGATGGTGTTTCATATATTGGCAGAGTATGCAGAACAGTGTGTATGTGGAAAAAAACTGAGAAAGATAACAATAGAAGAAAATTCAAGTGATTAGACATAGGAAGTATTTACAGTTAATAATATAAGCATATATATAATATATTTAATATTATACTACTGACCAATTGGTTGCCGATATTTGTTGACATGACTTAAGCTATCGGTTCGATGTATTATACTCTTAGTAACAGTGTTGATTAGTAAACATGAGTTCTCAAAATACTCTGACTGAACGTTTTACCCACTAACCATTATTAAAACACATTGTATATATATTTGAAATCCGAATACTATTTACTTCACAGAATAATTATTTTGATTAGGGCATAGTTTATTTCCAGGAGTTCAATTGGGTGTTTTTAATCTATATAATTTATGAACTGGTCAAATAGCATTAAACCTGCTAAAAATCAAATACTACTTCATAACTGTAGTACATATGGATTGTAACTGACAGTGAGATCCAAGGACATTTATTTTTTGCTATTCAAAGCTGATCAGTTGAATGAACCAGCATCGTAATGTGGTTTTTCGCACAGTATCAATCGCTTCAAACCTTATCACATCGTTCCTTTCGATTATGGAAGTTTCATGTCATACATACATCTTAAATAATCAATAAAATCATAGATAGCATTTTCCAATCCCAATTTCTTACTGTTGATATGGTCATTTAAATTAGCACTACTAATTAAAATAGCATATTTTAAATAAATATACTGACTGTCACAATAATCATATGTGTTTAAAGTGTTCAATATTGTTACCAAATCACAATAACAATTGAGAAAATGATTACCTGCTTTATATCATAGATTATGAATACATTAAATAAAATCACACTATTATATTGGCCAGTTTGAAAATATACATGACATCTACATTATATGGGACTCCTCAGCAGTGCGCATCCACGATCCCGCACCACGCGGGGCTCGAACCCAGGACCTACTGGCTCCGCGCACGAGCACTTAACCATTAGACCACTGAGCCGGCATCGAACGGTGTTAATGTCTAACTTCAACCAATCCACGAAGTTGCGCCACCGTACACCATTGTCTTCAGTGAGTTGTTATCTCACAACAGACCGGTTGAACTCCACTGGTAACGGCTTCTCACTAGAACTCCAGGAGTGTCTCCTGAAGTCAGTCAGTAGTGAGCAGTTGATTATTATCAGAATGGGTTTTGTGGAGAGTTTTAGAAATTTCACAGGTTGAAATCATGAGTCAGTTGAAGCTAGACAATCATTGAAAACCTGGAAGCACTGGACGGCCGTTTCGTCCTAGTATGGGACTCCTCAGCAGTGCGCATCCACGATCCCGCACCACGCGGGGCACGAACTCAGGACCTACTGGCTTCGCGCGCGAGCACTTAACCACTAGACCACTGAGCCGGCATCCAATGCGTCCAGTGCTTCCAGGTTTTCAATGGTTGTCTAGCTTCAACTGACTCATGATTTCAACCTGTGAAATTCCTAAAACTCTCCACAAAACCCATTCTGATCTACATTATAATCAAAGTTTTTATTCTAATAAAGTATGAAAGATCATATCAGTGTTTGTTTGTTTGTTTTTCATTAATCTATGCATAAGTTGATAGATCAATTAATGCACATATTTGTAGTTTGTCACAATGATTTCAGGACAATAAATAAATATGTAATAGGAAAGAATCAATTATTGATTATTTTACATCAAAACACATTAATGTATGATAAGAGATCTTATTACCGAATCTATGAGAATAGGCCAAATGAACGTATATCGTAATAATAACAATAGTGACAATAATAATAATAATAGTTGAATAGTTGGATATAAGACAACTAATGAATACTTTTTACAATTTTAAGTAGTATACTCATAATTACCATATGGTTGTGTATATAGTGTGATGACGACATGTTCTACATTATAAAAATAGAGCTATTCAATGCTTCTTATTTCAGAATCAATAATTCTCCTAAAAATTTTAGTTTGAATTATTCAAATTTAAGAATAAAGACGCTTTGAATGCTAATTCAGTAGTACAGGAGTTAAATGCTCGTCTTAAAATTTAAAGATCCATCATTTAATCCCCTACTAGGTCATGGATGCATGATGGTAAAGAGTTTTGTATCAAGGCAAGTACAAATGTTCATTACTTCCTGTTTTGTAATGGGGTTGCCTAAGTATAGTTAGTCTCTGATGTAAAATGCAAAAAAAATATTCCGTGGAATTTAACGTTTATCGATTATTATTTTCAACGATTCATTCAACTTCTATGAATTTGCAATTAACTTCCTTCTTTATATTGTTTCTTATCTTATCGTTTGTTGTTTCTACAAACTCAAATGTAATGAATAAACATTATCCTTCTATTTACATTTCATCGGGCGATTCCATAGTAAAGTTGAAACGACTGTTATTGTCATTCCTAGTTCCAATGATTGTCTAAATAAAATCACTCCATGATGTAAACTGTTAAATTCAACAGTTATCACAACCCCCTTATCACAGTTATAATTATTTATCAGTTTTACTGGATTTATTGTGGTATTTTAGATGGTGTTTATTAATTAAACATGAAATTAAACCAATTTTTCTGGTGCTAAGATTGTAAAATTGATTATCATTACTTACTTTGACCTGTTGTAATAAACGAATAACTCAGGTAGGGAAAACCAATTTAATATTTGACACACAATCACACAATAGCTCAGTAAAATATGAAAATCATGCATCAAATACATCATTTGCACATCTCCTTTGCGTTGTCTTTTACATGCTTCATCATTCCTCTAATTCTGTTGTTATTTTGATCTATCTCTGATTTCCTTCCTGTTATTTTCATTTCAATCAACTTGTTACCAGGCATTTCACTTCCGGTGGTGACTACTTACTACTTATGTTTCTCAATCTATATTGTTTTCATATTAAATCCAATTATATTTTTCAAAACCTTCTCTGGTTATTGAATGTCATAAGCAGTAATTTAATTGCATTATATATCAATCTAAGATTGATTGATCACTAAGTATTAAACATTGTTACACTTGTCTAGTACTTTAATGTTCACTGAATTCTGTCGATCAAGTTGTGATACTACTAACAGTAGTCTATATGAGTGCATGTGCACGATGTTGATATGTTAGGTGGTTAAAAGTATTAGGCACACAATATTTCGAGTCGACCTAGTACGTCACTATATATTATTTAGATGACCAATTGAAAGGGATCCCATCTGTAGCAACCAATCCTCAAGGTGATTCGCGATTATGGAATAATTCGTTCAATCTCTACATTTTAAAGTTAGATTGTTTAATGTTGAATTGAAAACAAATATAACACCATGTCATTGATAATTAAATGTGTATATAGGTGTGATTTTATAATTAAAGGAAACATTTAAATTGTATCAACAGACTTCAGATATAAACAGCGTGTAGCTTAAAGTCGAGTATACATGATCATGTACTTGAGTGAACAGTGGGATAAGATTTAATGAAGGTAAACATATTATCTGTATGACTTAAGTTCGACGTTGTTATAGGAGAACGGTTGTAAACATTTTTTGGATGTTCTCTCACCTTATAATCAGATGTTTATCAATTACTCATTGCTATTATGACTACTAAGTGTTTGAAAATAAATCACTTAAATTCGTTACAAAAAAGTATAGGTCTAATTATTGAAAAAATGACTTTCAAATTTTTTGTGACAATCACAAAAAAGAAAGCATCACTGTAGTGCTTTTCCTCTTATATATAGACTATCATCACCTCGGCCTACCTCTCTCCCCACACACACATATTTAAATACTGTTATAAACCGGCAATTACGTACTGGATTGTTGAGTACAAAAAAATGAAAACATTTTTGCTACTGACCAGTATTATATCTCATCCATTCAACTTATTATTTCAAGTTAATCATAATATTGATAAACTGAATTTTATTTTCTTAAATACACTTAAATATTATTTCAAGTCATTCAAACAAATTACCGCGGAAGTAACGAACAATTCACTGTACAAGTGTTTTGGCGCTTTGATTTATCTTTCTCTTTCTCATATACACAGATCTCAAGCACGCATAGCATATGTATATATAGGGGAAGGTTAATCAATACTGGAAAATGTTTATTTACTCCTTAAATTGTTTCCTTAATTCCTTCTTTCATTTTCTTCTCTTCATAATCTTCCAGTTCACATGACTTTCATTTATGTCACGTTTACACATAAATTGAATATATATAGAAACAAAAATTATTATCATACTTAACCAAAATGAGAATTAATCACAACAATGTGTATATAACAACATTCCTATCATTGGAAATCTTAAACCTAAGATTTATTTTTTTTTATTTTTAAAAAATGGTTTATAAAATATAAATATTAATTATACAAAGGGGAAATTCTATGAGTGTTAATTAGATAAACCGGCGATGGTGGTGATAGTGGTGGTGGTGATGGTGATGGTGATGATGATTATGATGATGATGATAACGCTTCATGAATTAAAAAAATTAAAAAAAAAATTAGTAACTAATCTGAAAATAGATTCTTTTCTAATTTAAATTTATGATTTTTTATTATCGATTATGAATAAATTCAATTGAAAAATAATTTCAATGATTAAACAAAACTTATTTGATCAACATTCACTTTTATTTTCATTTTTAAAATGAAAGAAAAACACCAACCCTTAGTAACATACACACATACATATTGTTAACTAGATTCAATATTATTGTAACTAATTGAAGTGATTCAAGGAAATCTGTAAATTCCAACACAATAAATCGATATTGATTATGTGTAAAATTTGAAAGATAAAGGCTAGTTAACTATTAAATTATCATGATTGAATAATTATAATTTTAATAGTTGAATTTATGAGTCAATTGAAGCTAGACTACCATGAAAAATCTGGAAGCATTGAATGGCTGTTTTGTCTTAGTAATATGAATCATGGAAATTCACTGTGATTGGTGTAATCATGTCGAACAGTATGATGAGAATTTCATAACAGTCAAACTATAACAAATCAAACAACTAAACTCTATAGAGAGCATTTCTTGTGAGAAATTAGAACATGTATACAGATACTAAAACATATATATTTCAATGACAAGCAAATGAGTTACTTTTAAAAAAAAAGAATTAAACTAACCAAGTTATTTTTACTCCACCATCGCATTGCTTACAAGACTCGTTTTACCTGGGAATCTAATCCAATAGACTAAATCAACCATATGGTGATAATGATGATTCACACAATGAGTAATACGAGATAGTCACAATCAATTAATCTGTTCTTTTCCATCGAATACAGTTTAATTTCGTTATCATTACAAAGAGTTTACTTCATCTGGTTTTCCAGTCTATATATATATGACTCACTCGACCGTTTATTTTATTAAGACTAATACTACTAATTACTGAAAAGAAGCATAGATTAGTAATGTTTATGTCACACTATTTAAAAATAAGTATAGAGTTGTGGAATATGTTCAGTTTCATTGGAATCACGAACCGATTAATGTTAGATCGCCACTGAAGACCTGGAAGTACTAGACGGTTGTTTCCCACTGAAAACAATGGTCGATACTCGCACACTGTCATGCATTGATTGGAGCTAGACATTTATACCGTTGGATGTCGGCCCACTGGTCTAGAGGTTAACTGCTCACGTAAGAGAATGAAGTTCTTGTGTTTCATTCCCACATACGGGATCGTGGGTGCGCATTGCCGTGTAGTTCCATACTAAGACAAAACGGTTATCCTGTGCTTTCAGGTTCCCAATGGTGGTCTTACATGAATCGGTTCATGATCTCAATAAAAACTCAACAATCTCCACAACCCCATATTGATAAATATTTATTTTATCAAAATTTGTTTGACGATATTTTAAATTCTAAAAGATCAGACTAGAACTCATAAAATCATTTGTCTTAATTAGACCCTGAATTAAGTTCTCATTAATTTTTTTTATATTTTCGGTGGAAAACTTTATTATGGTCGGATAGTCATCACTGGAAACATTGGATGATCGTTGATCAGCCATATTATAATTTAACTGAAGTTAGAAATATAGACTAGAACGAATCTAACTCTATGGTTCAAACAGTTCCGTTGTCTATGTCCACTAATCATCCATCCAGTTCCCTCTAAATTTTTATGATCTTTTTTAAACTTACTTTAAAAAGGTGTATTGATTATTGTTTCAATTCGAGATTGTAATTACCCATCAGTAAAACTGGAAATCTCTTTATTTACCTCCGAAATAATTAATATATTTCATTGTTAAACTAGAAGACATCATCATGGCAAAATTCTTTTAAAATAGAAACTAGCGAGAAAGAAGATGAATATAGCCGATGATTTCATTGTAACTAATTTAATCTTCTCATATCTTAACAACATCAAGGTCAAATTAACTAATTTTTCGTTAGCTCTGATTTGATTGATAGACAAGATTATTATCGTTATTGTTATTGTTATGATGAATGATAGAGTGAAATTTCAATCGAAGTAGAAATAATTTTGCAAAATGTTACGCATTCTTATTCATTTTATGCCTGAATAGAAAGATAGAGAAAAAGGAAAGGGTCATGGCCAATAGAGAATAAACAGCTTTATGTTTATCCGACATGTTGCTAAGCAACAATGGTTTGCATTACATTTCGCACATTTCCCAAATACTTTTTATATATCTTAGTAATATGTTTATAAATGTTTAATTGATGCTCATTCTTAATCAAGTGTAAAATAAAAAGTGTAAATGATTTGGTAAGATTTTTAAAAATTATAACATGAAAACTAACTGTATACTCATTAGATGAGGTTTTAGAGCTCTTATAGGAAATCGTGTGATCTTATAGCTATCAGCAATGTCAGGATAGAAACGATCGTCATCAATGACAGTGAATAATAAACATTTTATATTACGATTTGATTGTAGTTGCAAAAGTGTACAATTTTATGTCAACTCATTGGTCTAATGTTGGTTTAGTCCTTACCATTGAGTTCAATCACTGACCCGTAGTCATGACTGAGCAGAGCTATAGGATTTTATACTAGAAGAAAACATCTGTCCTGATCGTTTCTGATTCTTGATTGTATTCCATTAAAGAATAGTTTATGATTAACATCACCATCTACAGAAAAAAATACACTCCATCTTAATAACAAAGTTCTAATTTCAGAATGTAACTACGTAAATCGGAGTAAAATAGGATGTCAATTTTCTGTCTAAACACTTATTGAAATTTCTGACAGTTGTTCTTCTTTATTTATCTTTTTTTGGAAACTTTCTGATCACTTTATTGTCTTCTTTTGTTGTACAACACCATTATTAAAGCTTTTTAACTCCACCCCTCTCCTTCCCTCTTGAAGCATAGACCACCGACCAGCCTTCCCCCTGGTAAGCCTGAAAAAACGTATTATTTACACACCAGTTAATTTTAATTAAAGCAAAGAAATATTTTAAAAGGAAAATTGTATGCTGCCTAGATGAAATTGGAAATGACGATAAACCATAAAGGAATCGAAGTTACATAAAAAGGCACTAGAAACATGGGTGCTTTGGGTAGTTAGCGGGGACAACCAAATACATTTTAATAAAACATTACAGAATATTTTGATAAAACCTGAGAACTATACATTAAATACTTCATTTGAAAAATATCCATCAACTATCCCAGACTTTGTTGTTCCTTGGTTTCTAATCCAATCACTCTCTGCTCTGGTTCTCTTGTCTTCGATTTTCTCAACCTTCTGCCCCCAGGCATTTCACTTCCGACTGGTGATACATACTACTTATATCTGTTAACATCGGTATCACACACCACAGTAGTATACTGTTATATCTTGATAAAAACGATTACATATTTCAGTTTTCAATTGACTTACAAGACTTAGGAATTAAGGAGCGACTGAGTTATCTTTAATACTAACAGTTCTATTATGGGTTGGATAACCGTATCTAGCACACAACGATTCACCAATCAGCCTCTAATGCAGAAAGAGGACGAATTATGAGAAAAAAATTGATATTCAAACAGAAGAACTGAAAAAATGGTATACTCCAACATTTATGTAGTAATAAAGCATGACCTAAAGATACACGGAAAATTGACGAACTAAAAGTAGGGGTCATACGAAAATTTGGATTAACAAAAAATCACTAACAGTTGCTGCTTTTGGTAAGACTGATATTATTCATAAAAGCTGAGTAATTCCGTCATTAATTTAGTAAACAGCTGTCTAACTAATACATATTGGGTTTATGTAAACTAGACACTAACTGAAGTGTCGTTTGCTTCTTTGAGTTCAGTTTTCTCGAAGTCTCAACCAGTTCCAAGTTATTTCTCGACAGGTTATCTAGCATGTCGTATGCTCTGATGGTGTTTTCATGACTTTCATGATGCCTGGCCTACCTAGAGCGGTGGGACAGTGCATAACGTTACTGTTGTGTGCTATGCTCAAAGAAATTTGTATGCTATATTTATCCACTATGTCTTGCAGCTAGTCAGACACTGAAGTCGGACAGTATGCACAAGTAAAGATCATACTCATCAGTTGAATTTCCAAAGCTTACATGTCAATTTTACCCGTTTACCAGTAAACAATTTCAAGAACTACTTACTATTTCTCTCTCTCTTTCTTAAAAGTGCCTTTCAACATGCCCTCACGATTATTATTATTATTATTTAAACACATAAACATTGGTACAAGGAGGCACCAAATAGATATGCGCCACATAAATCATTCGATTTGTGTGAGGGCTGTGACACTGCCTGGGTGCCCAGACCGAAGCAGGTGGTTTTATTAGGGGGCCACACCCCGGGCCTTTGACCTAAAGGTCTGAGCATCGTGAGGAGATGCAGTCCCATGGTAGCCGGTGACCAACGATTGGTTCATACTTCATTTGTTCCCTCAGGATACTGGAGCCCATGTACACCATTGGTTTGGAATCTGGTTAAATCCCCGGACATTCGTTTTTCGTCCTCTCAATTTCGTAAACAACAGTAATGCCACGAGAAGGCAGTGAGTAGGACTTCCCTGGCAGAGGCTGTATACGCGTGGCCATGTGAGAGCATTTCGAGAGGGAGGGCGCGCCCACCCCACCCTCGGCCATACTAGGGCATTTGGGGGCACGATATATGCATACTATCAATTATTTGATTATTGATCATTAAAATAGATAGTTGTTTTGTTTATCTCTACCCAACAATTTTTTAGTTTGTTTGTTCATTATCTCATCATAGTCAATTGATTATTATTTAATTTACAAGTGATATTTAACACAATCAATTTGTTTTGTTCTTTTCAAAAAAAGGAAATATTTACAGATTGTGTTAAAACAATTTGTAATACGATATCTTAAATGAATAAATGTTTCTGTGAAATTCCTTTATTCATTCACTTCACTAAGTAAGTAACTAAGTAACTAGGTAAGTAAGTAAGTAAGTAAGTAAGTAAGTAAGTGAGTAAGTAACTAATTAAACACAATCAATATTCTCATCACAATACAGTTAAGATAGGAAGTGTGAAATCTTGAAAGATATTCTCTTGGGGAATTAATACATATATTTCTTCTGTGTATTCATTATACAAATTAGTTTATGGTATTCCAATTTCGATCTTAATTTTAAATTTTTATTTATCCTATTTATTTATTGTTATATCTTTAATCTTTTATCATTGGTTACTATTCATTGATTACAAAGTTGATATTCAACTAACTTAACTGTGTACTATAAATGTCATAATCATGCTAAATATTGAGATTGTAGGACAGGTGAGAATTCTGAGTGGGTTATCATTTGATTAAAGTTTAAACTAACTGTATTTTGAGGATTATAGTGAAATGAAACTATGCTACACTGATGATATTAGTCTATTCTAAGAGTGTACTTTCGAAATTTCACTTAATTATTTAACAATAAAAACCTTTTAAGGTCCACAACAGATTCACCTACGTGAAGATAAAGTGTGTTCAGTGCAAAAATGTGTCCATTTGACATCAGATCATTTGAATTTTAAATCCATTAAAAAGACAAAGTTATTCTATTAATCTTGACCGCATTGCTTCAACACTATTAGTGTAGACACCAGTTGATGAATAGAATTATATCTTCGAAGAAAAATCTATTCACTCTTTAATAATCTGTATTAGTGATAGATGCTGATTGCGCTAACCATACACTAAAAAACACTTCTTCTATATTAGTTAAGTAACAATGGAAAGAACAACTTGAAAGACACCATAAGCACTCTTGACTATGCTGTGAATCACATTAAGTATACTTTACAAGTAATCTCTGTTTCATATACAATTTTTATCATGAAAGTTTTCATTGTCGTTTAACTCTCAGTATATCTTAATGACTCTATGATTGTTTAACAGATATTTTAATAAATCTTAACCATCTTAGGAACTACATATAGGCAATTTTTACTTAACTCTCAATTAACTTACAGACTATCAGCTATCGCATTTTCAATTTTGCACAAAAATCCAAAAGTTATTATCCTAAATCTGATTGGTTAGTCAGTATGGCTTAACTTTATTGAACTCATTGTTAATGAGCATCGGAAAAAACCGTTATAAGCACAACTGAGCCATATCTTTACCTTGATATAAATTAATAATTACTGATTATTTATATATCATTCAAATAGTTGTTTGGGAAAAGACACTTCTTTACCAATATATTAGTTGACATCAATCAAACTGAATATAATCAGTGAATTAATACTAAAGTGTACAAAACAATTCATTGTGGAAAGGTGATTAATTAAGTAGTGCTGAAACGATCGTTTCCACCAATATATGTATACAGAGGGTATGGATGAAAATATACTACTCAAAATGTATTTAAATAATTACTAAGTAACTTTATTATGGTATTTGGCTTATTCTCATAGATTCGGTAATAAGATCTCTTATCATACATTAATGTGTTTTGATGTAAAATAATCAATAATTGATTCTTTCCTATTACATATTTATTTATTGTCCTGAAATCATTGTGACAAACTACAAATATGTGCATTAATTGATCTATCAACTTATGCATAGATTAATGAAAAACAAACAAACAAACAAACAAACACTGATATGATCTTTCATACTTTATTAGAATAAAAACTTTGATTATAATGTAGATGTAATGTGTTGGATGTTTACAGAGTAGCTTTTTACCCTCATTAATTCATATTCTACCATGATCTAAACTAGTTAGTCTTAAAATTTTCGGAAACAATTCTACTTTGAATCTGTAATCTTTACACAAGCAAAATATTTTTGTAGAGATAATAACAGAAATATATTGGTTGAAGTTAGACATTAACACCGTTGGATGCCGGCTCAGTGGTCTAATGGTTTCCAGGTTTTCAATGGTGGTCTAGCTTCAACTGACTCATGAGTTCAATCTGAGAAATATATGAAACAATTACCCATTTTATCTACAAACCAAAGTATATACTGCTGATTTCAAGTTTCGGTTTTTCAATTCAGTCACTATTATGTGATCCTGTGGCGATAGTAATGCAAGGAGAGCAAACGTTGTTCAATAATGAAATGAGCCAAATAAATCCATGAGATGTTCAATACATTCTCATTTAGGGAATGTATGAAACTAAATTGATAAGTAACCAGTACTCAACGCTGTTAATAGAGTTCTGAAGAAGATTTTTATGGCTTATACGTCACTTTTTACTAAGCACAGTTGATAAGATTTTCTAATCAAACTTATTACATACAATAGTCATTTGTTCTGAACCTTTTCCTAACATAAGTTTCATCAATCATTCAGGGGTTACAATAATCTTTAATTTTGTCCTGTTTACTTTTGACACTTGTGTACATCCATCACTATATTTTATTCTCATTATTATTAATGTCAACCCTGTTTTACACAGTATTCACTGTTTATTAATGAATCGTTCATTTTGTTATTCCTGTTAGGAACACATACATTTTTAATACGCTTCCATAACTCTACATCTTCGAGTTTATATAATGCATTATAATTTCATCAACTTATTCAAATGTTCTAAATAAATATTTGTAAAAGTACAATATCGAACTGAGCCAATCGAGGACGAGATTTTAGGGCTTTAGTACGAACTTCACCTATCTTGTTTAACGAGAAGGGCAAATCATCTAATTGTATCGTAGTCGGTAATTATGTTTACATTTTCGTTTATTTAATCACTCAATTAAAGATATTTTGGAATCATTTCTATCATAGGATTAATTGGATGTATGACTTCTGCTATGTAATTTTGCTTCCATCATGACTGGATTCTCTACACTTTACACGTCTGTAACATGATGGAGTGGCATTTTCATTGTAGAAAACTTTACATTTTTCATGTAAGCCAGTAAAAATGACATATAACAAAACATACCATCCATCATGAATTACGATAGTGTAAATAGTAAAGCCCGCTTCATTTTGGTTGGTTGTCGGCTCCAAGGTCAAATTTGAGAACGATCTAGAGTTTATCCTCAACCACGAGCATTAGAAATACCTTCGTATGCTACCCAAAACGTTTAAGATGGTTGTGAAAAATCATTTATAACCACCATAGAGTAGAAATAATAATTTCGAATGAACGGAGTACTTGTTTTGATCTCTATAGATTATAAATACCAGGCAAATTAACATTATCCCTAAATCATAACACTAAACCATGAATCCTGAAATAAACATTGATTTGGTATCATTATATCTTATGAACGAATTAATCAAATACTATCTTTTGTATTTTTGCATGTAATTCATTCATCTATTTGACTATAGAATATTTCTGCCTTGTAACTAATATTAGTTTGTAATGTAAACCATAACCCTACATAGTGAACCATAATAAAAACAATGTGTGGAATCTATACAAATCTATTGGAATCCTTTTCATGATTTGAGAATATTGTGAATTTATATTCATAGGGATTAGTTTATATATCAGTGTTTTTTTCCCGATTTACAATCAGATTAACTCATAGAATACTTGAGGCTTATTAATTGTATAAACTCTATTTACATTGTATCATATGATTATTTTCTTTTCTATAAACTTATCCACTTACAAATACTAGGAGGAGTTGTTGCTGTTGTTGTTGTTGATCTATATAGAACTGGATGAAATTACGTTGATGTTATTTTAAGTTTGTCTCCATTCTATACTCTTTTCAAAACATTTTCATTTATTATTGTGAATATTTATGAGAAATTATTTTAAAATAAATAAATAAATAACTTACATTGATACCAACCTTATTTCATCTACATTAGTGTTCATACATAAGTTTATTATCATTCATTGTTATACAACGATGATATGTGAATGTTAACTTCAATAACATCAGTATACACATAATTATATTCTATAGCTCAATTTGATCGATAGAATATAATGAACGCTAACAACTAAATAATATATGCCGCTGTTTATCACTACTATCACTGGTACTATTCAATAATCAATGAGAATATTCAATTCACTGTGTTTTAATTGTAGGTTCTCATTATTTAGAAATTTTGAAAGTAGGCCGGAATAAATGTCCAGTGTTCTCAGTATAGGGTATTTAATTATAACTACTGATTTCCGATAGAACGTTGAACTTTTTTTAACCCTGGATTGTGGATGTGCCCTACCGAGGAGTCCGATACCAGGATGAAACGGTCGTCCATTGCTTCCAGGTTCTCAATAATTGTCTAACATTGATCGATTCATGATCACAATAAAAACTCAACGATCTCCACAATCCATTAATGACATATTAATTAGTCTATCAATTAACAATTGATAATTTTCAAATGATCTCATTAGTAGTAATTATAATATCAAGTACTTGGCAATGAATTTTATCAATGCAGATAAGTTCCTTGATGATTAAAGCATTCGAATTTGAACTATTAGTTCAGTGTTTCTAGTTCAACTCAATAGTATCACTAAACCTCACATATGTAATGTGATCCATATGATTTTTTATCTTCAAATCTAACTAAAAAATCTATGAACAGTTAATAAAAACATAAGTTATTTGAAATAATGAGATGTCATTAGACGAAATGAAATGTAACTACGTTAGTTAAATTGATTTAATAGTTAGATTCATGAGTCGATTAAAGCTAGACTATCATGAAAAACCTGGAAGTACTGGACGGTCGTTTCGTTCTAATATGGGACTCCTCAGCAGTGTAAACCATTTTCATCAACATTATCTTGATTGTATGCTCTCCTTGTTTTTCATGGTGTTTTTCGTTTTTAATTAAAAGTGCCATGTTAAAAAACATGATTTTATGATTCAACAAAGTGTACTATTGTAATGAACAGAACACGGGTGGGGACTAATCGAATGTACTTAGCACAAAATCACAGAGTATCTCAAGAAAGTCTGAAAACCATATAGTAAACCGTCAATTTGTAAAATATTAATCCATCACATCAAACTGGACTGTTCCTGTTGCAAACATCAATCCATTGTTCCCCATTCCATTGTTCATGAGTTTTCATACAAATTGCATTGTGTTCCCGCTCTTCCTTTCTTGATCTTCCGCCATCTTTTGCTGCCAGACATTGCGTTTTTAACTCGCGTCATATACTACTTACATCAATATAAGTAGCACGCACCACACTATCACTAATAAACAGTATGACATACAAATAGGTCACTTTTCAGAAATCAATCATTTGTAAATGCTCAAGTCTTATAGGCGATCAATCAAGGCACAAATAGTCCAGTGGCAATGTCTCGGACTGTGAAATTGAGTGACGCAAGTTTGAATTGCAATGGGAGTATCAGTTCCCTCATGAACTTTGGTACACCTTGGTGATGAGTGCGAATTAGCATAAAACATAGGCCCAGAGTTTTCTCTTGAATACCTCCAACCACTTAAGACTTCAGTTTAGTGCACGTCATATCGAGTCACTTAGACTAGTGGTCACATTGAAAATTGATTTATAGAATTCGATTAGCATTAAAAGACTAGAAAAACATGATATTCGTTACTTCTCATGGGTCAATCAATTGTATGTGCATATATTGTTTTTTAATGAGGTTTGTGGAGATTAGTTTGATTTTAATAGACAGTTTTCATCAACAATTGACCGCTGAAGGGAAATATTTATGACTACTAATCGTACAGTTTCTTCATCTTAACATACGACTCCTTAGCGCTAAGTATCACCTACCCCCATTGAGGCGAGAACCATGTATACGTATTAACTGAAGTTAGAAGTATATAATAATGAGGATTACAACTCAACGGTTTAATCGTAACATTAATCATTGTGAGACTTCAAGTTGATAATGAGATTTGATTCTTAACTTATTGGTTGGTTTGCATTGTTTAGAAGTCTTTGACCAAGAACGGAACATTAGTCCAATACTCCTCAATAGTTTAATACTTCTTCAATGAATATTAGTCGTTATAGTAAACCATTATCGTCTATAGACAGCGTTTTCTTTACTTTAAAAAAAGAAAAACATTTTAATGAGAAATGTCTCGAGTGCTACATTCAAATCAATTATAAATTTATTGGCAAAAAAAGTATCACAACAAATTTTTGGCTCAAATCGCATTATATCCTTTTTTTTGGAAAAATACTGAGTAACTATTTCATATCGTGTCATTAGGAATTACTGTTTTACATTTAAAAGTGTAGCCTGTTAACAAGTGGATATAAGTAATGTGACATGAATAAGTAAATGATATGTTAACTGAATTCTTTAAAGTTTGACTACTATTATAACTTCGAAATACAAGATAACATTGAAGTGCATTGATTGGTTCATTTTCAACTAGTGGTGGATAAGCTGAGAAGATTCTAGAAATTTCATGTGTAAAGTTTTTATTTATACACTGACATTTTCTTATAATAAACTTATATTAGTGGGATTTTTTTCGTGGGAGAAATTTACTTTTCTCTTCAAGCTGTGTTTTGAATTGAGAATCAGTTGAATGAAATATCCCAAGACACTAGGCAGTAGAAGAATATTAGGTCGAAGAAGAAGAAGAAGAAGAAGAAGAGTTAATCAAGTCAAGCATACAAGGATAAATAAACATTCAAGGGTAACTCAATGTTTATTGTTTACATGTATATATATATATATATATATATATATATATATATTAAGTTGAGTCGCTCTTCATTCTTTTATCTACTCATCAGCTAGACATGTATGCATCTCACTGACACTCAAACTCAAGTATCGTTCACTTCAGATACTAATCCGCTTTTGTTCTGAATACTGATGACAGAATAAGACCAAATCCTTACAAATAATATGTGTATGATTATATGACACATTAAGTTTCTTAGACAGATTTATTGTCTTTCTTAAATGAGTTTAATATTCTAGTCAGTGCTCTTTTGATCAAGACTCTTTTTTACAAGGTTGGATTGTTAACTTCATATCCAAATCACATTATTTACCTGGGATTTAGACAGACAGTAACTCTAGAAAGTCTCCAGATAGAGTTGTGTTCATTATTAATTAAGTAAATAAATTTATAATTGAATGTGAGTATAGAAAATATCAATGATCTAAATGTAGATAATAATCAATTGAATTTGATAATAAGTAACGTTTAATTATCTTCTTAAATTTAGTCTTCTTTTTTTTCTCTTTTAATGTATGTACCCTATATCCAAATTGTTGCATCTTCAATACTCTCTGTTACATACATATAAGATTAGTCCCATATACCTTTAAGTTATTCCACAGTAGTTTAAGTGAATTCTTAATGTATTTTTAATGAGTTAACAATATGTGGGACATTTGAAACTCTGTAAATTTCCAATTACTGATATTATAAATGAAAAGCCTATAATTATATATATTGTATTATCTATGAATAGATTCAGTATACTGTAAGAACATTTTAATATCTATCACCACCGCTAATAATAACAGAGAACAAATAAAGAGATTTTTAAATGACTGGAAAATTTATTTATTTTTCTTTCAAAATACTTGCTAAAGGCCATTTTGGAATCATTTATATCTTTTTAAACTGTGCAAAGACAATATGTTGTCTTCTTTTTTTTGCTACATTACAGTTTTAATGTGTGCGTGTGTGCGTGTGTGTGTGTGTGTGTCGATTTATGCATACATGTCTGTAATGAATTTACCGTTCATAGCCTCCCAACTAATCTAGCAAAGTTACCCCTCCATGTTTTATCTAATTTATATTATCTCATGGCAAAATTATACTAACCAAGACATTCTTTTTCATCTGTACTTCTTGAATGATATTATTATAGAATAATGGAATTTTTTTTCTAAATGGGTATATCGAAAAATTGAAATTGGGAAGATTTTATATATTACATATTATTTTTTTCTATCCTACAAGATAGACTGTTTACTGAAAGATATTTACTCTCAAGTGTATCATATTATAATAAATATATACGAATGGATACTCAATAAAGAACCATGAAAAATACAAATGATGTTAGACAATGTGTTTTATTCTAATTTAGATTTCTTCAGTTATATTATATAATTCAGATAAATAATACTGAATGACCATCAGGTTTTACAGTGAATTGATTATTTAAGTGTTCTCATGAGTGTTTTAGTCATCTAAAGATCTGTACTTTTATGATTCAGTTATATATATATATATATATGAGGATAAGTGGGGACACACTCCTAATAATGAGTCTCAAACCGAAATGAAATAAACATTCATCCTCTGTTCAATACTAAAACGAATACAGCTGTTCAATGATTCCTGCTTTTCAATGGTAATGGTCAAGCTGAGATATCAATTCGTGATTTTAACTATAAAACTAGTATTGTGTGTATTCACAATTTTTGAAAATAAAAACACTGAGAAAACATATGTTCCAATATCACTAACCAATACTCCATTATTCATCTTTTTTTTTAAAAGAAATAAAATAACTTGACAGTTTGTTTTCCATGTAATCACTGATTATTGGTTGACTCATTGTTCACTCACATTCTACAGATATCTTTTAAAACTTGGGTATTTGTAGTAGTAAACAGTTGACTATTAATTTAAATTTAGAACCTGTTATTTTTGGCTTCGTTCACCATTCCACTAACTTACCATTTGACATGATAGAACTTCATGAAATAATTGCTCCAGATAGTATTTTACAGGTATGGTTATTACAATAAGGTAAATCTGACTATCAAGTTAAGATAACAGTCTACAGTTGGATAGAACAAAAGTATGTGATAGCATATGATTAAAAAAATTATTTTAGTCATGTAATAAAGTGTTATTCTACCATAAAGATTTCATTTCCTTTACAAAATATTATTCACTTTATCTCTCTCTTTAATTACATTTTCTCTGTTTTGATATTATTTCTTAACACTTAGTAACTTGACTAATTGTGTTGAATTGCTACAACTCTTTAAATTGTTACAATTAATCAGTATGTAATACATACTAAAACTTCATGTTAACAGGTAAATGAAATAAATCAAATTATTGTCTCTACGTTTGTACATACGCTTATGTATGTATACATGTATGTAGGTATGTATGTATGTATGTATGTAGACATGAATGCGTGTTTTACACTATGTTCAAAATGAGTATTACAAAGCAACACAAATCTAATGTCATACTACAACTCAGTTTTAAAATATACACCAGCCAAATTATAAATACTTCATATATTTATTTCAATGATAAAAAGAATTATGGAAAAAAAATATTTTATTTTTATTTTTACAATTTAAATAAACATTCAATATTTACACATATAAAACACGTTTTCATACCTCTAACATACATTTATATACCTCAGTATAGATTGTTGTATTCAGTCATGAATTCAGGTTAGTAATCATATTTCACTTGGAAACGTATCATTTTAAATAAATGATCTTGACACAACACATTATACAATAAATAAATCAATAATCTATCAATACCCTCAGGTGAATTATTCGGTGTTGAATAATTAGACCCTTTTGTATGTGTGTTTCTATTGTATTTCTTATCTAATATATTCATATAGTTACATAGATATAAGATTTTTTGTATGCACAATGTGTGAACATATGTGGAAATCATTAAAAAATATAGTTTTATGAAAGTACACACTTTATTATTATTATTATTATTATTATTATCGACATATTCACATTTTATTAAGACGTATACATACTACTTAATTGATCTAACAAATAAGAGGGTCAAATAATTAGAATTATATGTTTCATTAATTTTATTCGTAAGAAAAAAAAAGATTCAATTTCAAATAAATCAGTCAGCCAGTAACAACGTAGAACTTCGTACATACGTACATCAGTTCGAGTTGCCACACCACATTAGCACAGAGATGCAGTTGTTGATTCAATTCCCGTAGTGATAAAGATGGTAAGAGTATAAGCAGTAATCGGAAACATTAGGGTTTGAAGATGTTATTTAAAGAGTATAATCCAGTGAAATAAATTTGGAAAGAGAAAAAAGAGACAAGGAGGAATCAGGAGATTAGAATTTGGGAGAACACAAAGAGTGGACGCACCTGCGCTATTGCAAACGATTTTGAGCCATTTTATTTAGGGTCTCTAACCATCGGTTGCTATCATCTCGCGGTCCCCAACCAGGTAGTCTACACCTACCTACCAACATGGCTCAGTCCACTTGTCAGTGACTTCATGGATTTGTGCCATGTTTTGGTCTGGCCGCCTCTAGCTTTCTTGCAACCTACTCCTATGAAGTTTTACTACTTCATCAATTGATTTGCCATCCTTACCTAGTACCCATTTCCTAACAACTGCGTTACTTACTCGATGGTCCCAGGATGTACGAGCAATGTTTCGAAGACACTAGATAATTTAAAATGTATTAAGATCTAATCAGTCCTATAGCTCCATTGATAAAACTCATTGCCTAAATAAAATAGAATATGTGTATATCCAAGCGGCGAAGAAGGGGGGTTAATACAATTTAATAAATGAATCAGAAAACAGTTTCCAAGTGATAAGATGTTTGGTATAATAATTTTAAAAAAAGTTCTTTTCGAAAAATTTTAACAACATTTTTACTTATTTATTCAAGTATTTTGACCAATTGAGTTAACTTTTTTTTCTCTCTCTCTCTCTTTCATGTACATTTAGTTTCCATATTTCATGTTTAATTCTGCCATAAAACATAAGTGAATATTCTCTTTCTCATCTATTATTATTACTATTCAATTCAATTATAATTTCTGTTAACAATATCTACTCAAGAAAACTTTGGATCAATCTAGAACTGCTCTAACAAGTCTGTTCTTTGTTTTTTTTTCTGATAAAAACAATGAACATAGAATTAAATATATGTATTTCTTAAATTAGCCCTATTCAACATTATTGCCATCATTTTTTTTTGTTAAAGTGGTTAGTTGAAGTATGTAATGATTATTATTACTGTTGTTGTTTTGAATTGATGAATAGAGTTTTGTTCATTAATTTAATGAATTGCTCATACTACTTTTCTACTTATCTTTTCACTGCTATTAGTACTACTACTACTATGTGGACTACTTTATATTACTTAATGATTGTGTTTCTATCTATTGTCGAATTTGAAACAACTGACAAAATAACAACTTATACATGTTAACATGTTTTCTGTAAAGAGTGTGTGTGTGTGTGTGTGAATGAGAGGAAGAGGTTCAAGAAACTTATTTTCCATAGATATGAAATGATTACGTCGTCAACACTTCCTACTAATATAGCTAACATATGATGATGAACAAATAAATAATAATCAGAGAATAAGTAAAATGTTCCAAGAAAAAAACAACGATTTTACAAATGAACCGACATATTTTCTTAGGAGTTCTCTAAATGTAAAATGATTTAATCTAAAGATTTTTAAATGTTCCAAAAGTATTTATTATTGAATAGGTAGCACTTTCATTGTAGGTTTTTAACTCAACAATAATAGAGCGCATTAGTACTTTTTCTGTTGAAAAAAAAGTGGTTTCTAATTAAGACAAAACAGGTTTTCAGTGCTTTCGTTTTTTATTTTTACTCAACTATTATCCATTCACATAGCTATGGATAGTAATCAATGAAATTCTAGGTCAACTAGAACAAGCTACTAATTAATTATGGAGAAATGCTTATCATTCACTTCTTATTAAAATGTATTCTAATGGTATCCAATTTAGAGAATACAATATCTCCTAAACAAACATTCTTGATTATCACTGTTCAATTTAGTTAAATTAAATGATAAAAATGAGAGTTGTAAGAAATTCTTTATTTTGTACTGATTATCAAACGATCAATACATAATACATCTACTTGTAAAACTTAGTCTCAAAATATCTCTCATACACAAACAGTTGTCAATAAGAATACTATGCAGACTTACAACAACATAATAATAATAATCGTGAGTTTATACAAAACAAGTCTATGCGTGTCCCTTTTTGTCAAATATTTTCATTCATCTAAAAATTGTAAGGAAAACACTTTTGGAACATTCGAACTTAGAAATGATGCTTTGCCAAAAATGATTATATATATATATATATATATGTACAACTCTATCGATTATCTATCCTAGTGTTGTCATGAATGATTATCGTTATTAATTCGATATTTGACTACAGAGAGAAAAGCGAGAACTATCAAATCATTCACTTTACATTGTGTTTGTTTGTGAAACTTAAAAAGTTCTATGTTCAATCTTTTGTAGAGTCATAGATATACACAACTAAGGAGTCAGTTACCTGACTTTTATTTTGTTCTACCGCCCAATTCAGTTACAATATTTACTTCCTACAGTATACCGAACTCATAATTGCAAAAGACAAGAGTGAAATTAGTAGGAAGGCATTAGTAGAAAACTGAATAATAATATACACTAATGATGTGTAAATATACGACTGTCCTTTTCACCCAAACAAGGATATGTAATCTGAGAGCTTGAGTATGAGCATAATCGACTTTTAATATCATTCTGAGATCACAATTTCCCATCGACAGTCTTATTTTGAAATGAGCACGACATGGTTCATGTTTATACTTAACCAGAATCATACATTTTGTATATTTATGCATAAATATTAGTGATACCTATTTAGACAGTTGTCGTCAAATTAGAACTTAACATTAAAGCTGACAAGTTTCATACAGAGCGGGGTGGCAGAGAATTATATTCATTAATTCCTAACCTTTTTATCTTTTCAAAAATTACTCATGTCATTGGTTCGATCTCACTTTTTTGCTATACGATCCTGATCAATAATGTAACCATTATTTAACTAATACCCACCCTTTTTTATTGCAATGTGAATGATTAATTACCATAGAGAATGACTAATAGTTATAAAATGGTTGGACTCGTAGTTTTATAAAAAGTTGTCTTAGTCGTTTCAACTATTTAGAAAAATAAACATTATATAATATAATAATAAATATAATAAAGCCTGTTACTCCTCGTGAAGGAGCATAGGCCGCTCACCAGCATTATCCATCCAACCCTGTCCTGGGCAATCCTTTCTAGCTCCGTCCAGTTGTAATTCATCGTTTTCATATCTGTTTCTATTATCCGACGTAATGTGTTCTTTGGCCTTCCTCTTTTTCGCTTCCCTTCAGGATTCCAAGTTAGGGCTTGCCTCGTGATGCAGTTTGGTGATTTGCGTAATGTATGTCCTATCCATTTCCATCGTCTTTTCCTAATTTCCTCTTCAGCTGGAAGTTGGTTTGTTCTCTCCCACAGAAGGCTATTGCTGATGGTATCCGGCCAATGGATGTTGAGTATCTTGCGTAGACAGTTATTTATAAATACTTGTACTTTCTTGATTGTGGTTGTTGTAGTTCTCCAAGTTTCAGCTCCGTACAGTAGAACTGCCTTGACGTTCGTATTGAAGATTCTTACTTTGATATTGGTTGAAAGTTGTTTTGAGTTCCATATGTTCTTCAATTGTAGGAATGCGACCCTTGCTTTGCCGATCCTCGCCTTTACGTCTGCATCGGATCCTCCTTGTTCATCGATGATGCTTCCCAGGTATGTGAAGGATTCTACATCTTCCAGAGTTTCGCCATCACCAGTGATTGGATTGCTGTTCTCCGCTTTGTTCCAATTTCGAGGACGATGACTTGGTTTCTGATCCTTTTGCGGTTGATGCACGGCGTGATCTGGTGCGGATGCTGACCGACTTCAGATGCAGAGACTGCTGCTACACTGGCTGTCTTCATCTGCATCTGTTCGTGTGTACGTGATAGGAGGGCTAGGTCATCTGCGAAGTCCAAATCGTCTAATTGATTCTGAGCTGTCCATTGTATTCCGTGTTTTCCTTCAGATGTTGAGGTCTTCATAATCCAGTCGACCACCAGAAGAAATAGGAAGGGAGAGAGTAAACAGCCTTGTCTGACTCCGGTCCTTACTTGAAATGCATCTGTCAGCTGTCCTCCATGCACTACTTTGCACTGTAGTCCGTCGTATGAGTTCCGGATAATATTGACAATCTTCTCAGGAACTCCGTAGTGTCGAAGAAGTTTCCATAATGTCTTCCTATCTACACTGTCGAATGCCTTTTCATAATCAATGAAGTTGATGTATAGTGATGAGTTCCACTCAACTGATTGTTCGACGATGATCCGTAGTGTTGCAATTTGGTCTGTGCACGACCGATCCTTTCGGAATCCAGCTTGTTGATCTCGAAGTTGGGCGTCTACTGCATCCTTCATCCGGTTCAGCAACAATCTGTTGAAGACTTTCCCTGGTATTGACAGTAGTGTTATGCCTCTGTAGTTTTCACATTTGCTCAGATCTCCTTTCTTTGGAATCTTGATGAGGTGTCCTTCTTTCCAGTCCATCGGCACTTGTTCCTCCTCCCAAATCTTTTTGAATAGAAGATAAAGCATGCTTGTGGTTGCTTCGATGTCTGATTTCAGTGCTTCAGCTGGTATGTTGTCGGATCCCGCTGCTTTCCCGTTCTTGATTTGTCTGACGGCCATTCTAATTTCTTCCGTAGTTGGTGGATTGACATCTATAGGAAGATCTATGTGTGCTGCTTCGATGTCCGGTGGATTCATTGGAGCTGGCCTATTCAGGAGTTCCTCGAAGTATTCTACCCATCTGTTACGCTGTTGTTGAATTTCGGTGATTGGCTTGCCTTCTTTGTCTTTGACCGGCCTCTCTGGTTTACTGTATTTCCCTGATAGTTTCTTCGTTGTATCGTAGAGCTGTTTCATATTTCCTTCTCTAGCAGCTTTTTCTGCCGTCGTTGCTAGTTCTTCCACGTATTTCTTCTTGTCGGCTCTAATGCTCCTCTTCACTTGCTTGTTTGCTTCTATGTATTCAGCTTGTGCTTGGACTATCTCTGCTCGTGTTCGGCTGTTGTTTATTGCTGTCTTCTTGTTCTTCCTTTCTTTGATCTTGTCCAGTGTTTCTATAGAGATCCATTCCTTATGATGGTATTTCTTTAGACCGAGAACCTCTTGACACGTTGAAGTTAATGCTTCCTTGATGCTTTTCCAGTTGTCCTCCATAGTAGTTTCTTCTTCTTTCAGAAAAATAAACATTAATTATTCAAAATGAAAACAATTAATGGAATTTAAATTCTATCCACGAAAAGATAGGATATTAGTTATCTAACCCACCAGTAATAAACATTTAAACTGACAATAATGAATAAGGTTTAAAACAAGTCAATGTTGAACGCTTGTCCAAACATGTTCAACAGTCAATTCTGTGTAAAGTGAGATTGAAGGTCATTTAATCTGGAATATCAGCAAAATTCAACATGTAAAATGTGTAAACTATGATAAGGAATGTAGCGAATAAATAGGATGTCTATATAATAATCGTTTTGCTTATTGACAAAATAAAAGTACATATAGTGAAATCAATCATAGAAACCTACGTAATGACAGTGAATAGTAGGATGTTGTGTTGTAATGTCACGGAAAATGAGTTGGAGATATAGATATTGTCAACGTGTCCAAACTTTCTTTGAGTCATCCCTTACAAACTATGTTGTTATTTTGATTACTTTCTGTTTTCCTTCCTCTTTTCTTCATTTTCCTCTTCTGTCCGTAAGAATTCTACTTTCAATTCCTAATACATACTACTTATATATGTCCGTACATATAGTACATACTACACAGATATTGCCTTCATGGAGGCATTAAATCCTACTAACAAACTCAAATGGCCAAATTTCATATCACCATATTGAAATAAGTTATAAACAGGATGAAAAACAAAGCGGAGAAGGTTATCTTAAACTTTGTTAAGTAAAACGGAGATTTTAGTCTTTGTCCAACCTTAAGAAGAAATGTTCTTATTAATATAACAATTAATTTGATTTAACAACATAAATATGTCATTATTTAGAAGAAGAAAAACTAATCACAGTAAACATGTACCAATAACTATGAAATTCATTTTTATTTCCAATTTAATCAACCTCAAGGGGTAACTAAGTGTGAATATGAATTATTGAAAGAAATCAAATTATTTATAATTGAACATTAGAATAACACTTTGAGATGGTGGAGAAGATTTGTAGCTCAGGTGAATGATTTTGGTGGAGTTTTGTTCTCTGAGCTGGATGGTTTGGTCGTGGAGCTTTCATCGTTCTTCTGAACGACATCATCAGCACAAAGTTCAGATAGAATAACACTTTAAATTTCAATTTGTTTGAATTGATCGGTAAAAAATCTTAAGCAATTTTGTTTTTCTCTCTAACTATAAGTATTTGTCGTTAATATGTTTCTAAAATCACTTAAAGAGATTACTGTTACTGAAACTGAGTATATGCTAAATGATTTGAGACGGTTGACATAAACTTGTGAACCAAGATTTTGTGCCGGTTAGTAATTTTCACTAAGAGACGCATCACCAGTCATGAGGGAGCTTCTCGTGAAAATCGAACCAACAGTTCGAACAATACAGTGGTAAATTAGCGACTGAGACTGTAATACTGAGTGATGAAGATTCAAATCATATCAAAAGCCTCAGTTTCCCCCACAAAATTAAAAATATTCACTGTTAACAATTCTCAACTAACTCGTAACCTAAGTAAACAATTGCATTCTATTGATTACTTTCAATCGGTTAACAACAAAATATTGTGCACAGGATATTGAGTCGCTAAGACTACATTGTAAAGTAATCAATATCATTTGGTCATTCAACATAAATTTCAACTAAATGATCAATCATTTTAGATTTAATGAATAATTGTCGTTACCAATGTTGATAACCACTAAAGTTCATAATACACTTGGCTAATTTCAAATGGGATTGAAATTCTGATTAAATTTATTAGTCACTGCCTATTAGTTATTCACATTTTGTTCAATTATTTCTCTAGTTCTGTTCATATGTATGAAACCAGAAACCTATAGGAGTTTCAAACTATAACCAAATGGTTATTGAATGTTAGATTGAATCATATCGATAGGTTCAAACTACGAGGTTGAGTTCATGTGATAATCATGATCAACAGTTGGAGACGATGGGCGACATGACTGAGAATAATTTGCAACGATGCGGTTGCATTCATTCTTTTCTTGCTCTAGCTTTTAATTTGTTTCATAATTTATGGTCCATGGGTTCCTTTTTCTAAAATAATAATGTATATAATTATTATTCTCTACTACCACTGTCCCCATTTTTACTTATGTGGTATTTATGCTTATAATTTCATTTCACTGTGATATGGTTTAACAATTTGATCCTATGCACATAATTCCTTCGCTCTATGTTGTTTATGACTGGCTAATCAATAACTACTCGATAACCATTAATTATTTAAATTGGTTAAATAGACAAGTAACCTAAGAAATGTTATAATATGATAAAGTGGCTATAAAATAGATTACATATGTCCAATCATCGTCTACTCCATATCAAACCCAATCTAGACTATCTGTAAGCAAACCAAGATAGCGTACTAGTCAATGAAGTTTTCAGCTATTGATCTAAGCCCATGTTGATAAATCTGGAAGTCTATGTCAATGGTATGATGCTTGACTGAATATACTGCAAGTAGTATGGTGTAAAATATGTCGAATTCCACTCATTCTCTTTTTTTCTCAGTCGTCAATTAAGTATCGTTTATAACTACATTCTGAGGTCTGAATTGCTTAGGCGCTTAGATTTTCATTACAGATGATATTTATCTTCACTCACAAGCTTCCTATCTTGTAATAATTCCCTCTCTTACTGTATTTATATGCGATGTGATGATTTGAACGGATAAACATTTATTATACCTGGTTTCATATTGATGATAGTTTACTGACTGATAAAAGTATATGAAAGATAACTTCAGTATTCACGTATTGTTTGTATATGGTTAGGGTTAGAATTCTATGAACTAAAGTTGGTAGTCACACCAAAAAATTATGTTGCAATTTAAATGTCTCACCCAAATTTATCAAAGCTACTTACATTCGATACTTATGGAAAACGTCTATAAAATTTATTATCTATCTGTTTATTTCTTTATTCTTTTGAATTACTCAAAAATATCTTTCATTTTCAATCACTCACAAAATTTGTTTTAGTCTCTCTCTGTGTGTGTGTGTTAAGCTTGTACATTTCTGAATATTCCTCTTCATCTGCCATAATCTGAAATGCACAACACCTAAACCATGTATAACAATGCAAAGGATGTCTTGTAATATGAGTAAATCAATAAAAACCTAAAATGTTGATTATGGTTATCATTATTTAGTTAATTTACTGGGTTTTTCCCACATTTTAAAAGGATTTTTTGATCATTTTGCTTTCCCGCTTAAACTACTTTGTTTATCATCTCGTAATTCGTGACAATTCAATGTCCAATTAGTAGAAATTGAGGAGGAAAAAAAGTGATCTCATATTTTCATTTGTTTAGTATATGCGTTTATGTATGAATATCTATCTGTGCTCAGATGTGAGTTTGTGTTCTCTTGTTGATTGTCAATTTTATCACGATTTGTTTTGTTTCGGTTACTATTGTACGAACTATCTATGTTAGTAAATGATGAATGAGCAACAATGTTCTATGTTGGTATGTTAATGTTATGAGAAAGGAATCCTTTCTCTGTTCTCTCTCTCTCTCTCTAAGCCGACAAATTTTACAGACATTATGTGTATTATTGGAAAAACAAAAAAGAAATCTGAAATATGACAGTGTTTTTTAGACAGATATGAATAAACTGAACTGCATTCGTTAATAAATAAATTCATCAGATAATTAATTAGTTCATTTAGTGTTTTGATGGTTATTGTAATTGTATTGCATTATTCTCATTGTTTTATTCTTTAAAAGAAAAGACCGATACAATGAATTTGTACAATTTCAAATAAACCACATTCTTAAGTTAAAGTATATTTTGAAGATGAACCAATCAGATTCGGAGAACGCGATTTGTCGGCTTTAATGTGAAATTCAATTACTACATACATATGACAAACAGTAGGACTACCTTCGTGTATTGTTTAAAATAACTACAGATTGTCAGTTTTTTGTCATTATAAAGTATCCAATCCCATTTCTGTAGATTATACATGTCAGGTTGATCAATATTATCTCTAAATCCTAATCTCAAACCCTTAATCCTGAAACAAACATTGATCTGATGACACTACATTTTGTAAAAGAACTAACCAGGTAGCGCCTCTTGTATTCTTGAGCGAAATTCATCCATTGCCATGGATACGGGGCATTTTTACAATTATGAGTGATGTCAGTTTATTCTGTAAATCTTAAACGTAACCACCCGATTCTAACTCTGAATACCTATCCCTGGCTAGGAATAATGTGAAAACTTAAAAATCTGTTTGGAACCTTTAATATCTCGAGAATATGGACGGCTTTTATCCATTAAAACGAGTTCATGTCTCGCAATTTCTTTGATTTATTGACAAAGTAATCTGTAGATGACATTGATATATTTTTGAATTATGTAAAATGTTCCCATTCTGTAATATTATTGTGATAATTTACATAAAAGGACCATGTAATTATTATGATGTGTACAAGTTGAACTTCAAAAAATATATGATGGATGACACTTTAATATTACAAAAGTGAATTAAACTTAACTAGATTGGTCAACAGCTAAGACACAACAATATTTCAACGATAAGAACCTAGTATGAAGCAGTAAGACAAGATTTTACAGATGAGCTGTTATGTGTAAATTAAAGGTAATCAGACAAGTAACTAACAAATTAAACACAATATTTTGCAAGATAGAATACCCAAATAAAAGTAGGTATCAATTACACAATATTATTACGTTACAATATAATTATAACTTAGTGGTTTGAATGAATGGCTGTCAAATTACAGCTTTAAGTTGAAATACTAATATTGGTAAGTAAATAAATCATATATCATTGACGAGTTTTAAAAACCATTTAAAGTCAAGATGCTCAAATTATAGTAATCTCAACTTGCTGTTCAGGATAAACGCAATCGACTGTCCAAATGTCTCATAAACACATAAGTAGAAAATAATAAATATTATTGTACTTAAAAGACATCCTATTAAAAATCGATTTAGATTATTTCATATTTTAGTTGGTCTTTATCATTGTCACCGATTAATATCTGTGTTATAATGTCATGAATTGAAGTCGGAAATGTAAATAAATGGATGTTGACCCAGTGATCTAGTGCCAAAGTTCTTATTGCGCGACCTCAGATTTCTAGAGCACAGATGCATGTTTCTAAAAAGTTCGATATTAAGACGAAATGAATTTCCAAAGTTATTTTAGTCCTCGGAGCTACTTTCAACTAAAATCAATTTGTAACGATTACCACCCACAAAAATTGATTTATCTCATTGTCAATCATTAAATTTATTTCAGATTAATGTTTTTTTTGTGTGTCACGTAGCCCATAAAATATTAGTCTCAGTTGTTATCTCAATTTTTAGACGACTTTTAAAATCCACTACCCAAAAAAATTATTTCGCACATTGATGACTGATAAGTTTTGCTACTTGAACGCTATATATTTCAGTTCCTAAGCTATACTCGTAATCCCCAGGCTAGAACTACACAGTGACTTGAACAAGAGAGAAAAAGGCGCAAAATATGCGAGAAACACTTTACTCCACGATGTGGGAAATAAAATATTAGTCTCAGTTGTTATCTCAATTTTTAGATGACTTTTAAAATCCACTACCCAAAAAAAGTTATTTCGCACACTGATGACTCATCTAGACTTGTCGTTGTGATTGTTTTAACTTTTGTCTGCCTTTTTATGGACCGTTCATATTCAAATTTAAAGTACAAACTAACCACATTTATACCGCCCACGTACATAAACCACTGATGAAATGGGTTGAATTAAGTGAAAACATAATTTTACAATAAAAAAAAACGAATACAGCCAAATTCTGCTCCATTCAGTTACTAGAGTGTATATGTATGTATTCTATGGGTATGTGCATATATAAATAATGTATACATATACATTGGAATGATTTAACAAAAAAAAGTCCACTGCTAACTCCTCACACAGCAATCATGACATATTTAAGGCTGAAAATATTTGGCTAATAAATATGTATGATATGGTCGATAAATTTGCATGATGCACTGAGCCAATCACCATAAGACAGAGGAGGAAACAGTTGATTGAATAATCAAACAATCAGGCAACGCAATCGAATTCAAGTTAGTATTTAAAATCATTCAAATACACTAGGATGTATAAAGTTTGTCGTTTTCCTAAGTTGTTCATAACTCGTCTGAATAATTTAAGGCAGTATTACCTATCTTTATCATAACAGTTGTACGAATAATTAATTCATGATATTATTGTAACCTCATCACTGTAGCCTCATTGTGTGATCCAACTCAGTATATGTTAGAGAAGGCAACATTAGTTTTTTGAACAAGGATCTAGATGAACGTTAACATGCACATACATGGCTTAAACCTCGCAATACATTAGATGTTTGGTAGCTAGCTTGTGTTTTTATTAGGAAGAGGAATACATAATTCATTGACAAGTATTGATATTCTTTAATCATATCGTGCAGTGAATAAACTCTGTCCTACCTCAGTTTACTTGATAGACTAAATTGGTTTGTATCACTAACTAACCTATAAGCGAATGTAGGGGTTTGAACTTGCCACCGGTCGATTGGCAACCAAACCATTGAATCGTTAGCCCACTACTCATATCTGTAGCAAAGTGGTTAGTGGATAATTAATAGTCTGAGGTTTAGTGGTGGTGATCGTATTATGCATCCATTAAAACGTACATGTAAAACCTTACCAGTATATGCTAGTATAAAATACAAGCTACTACTTTATTTTGAACAGAGATGGATGGTGACTAGCGTTGGAATCCAGGGCGCAAGTTTCATCCTATCTGGAACTTGTCAGTTAGATGTAACTGCATCCCAGACTTGATGCCCACTTTGAGACTCAAACCCAGTACCATTCTCCTCAAACGCGAGCGCATTATCCATTTAGCTGCTGGATTTATTCAGTTCTGCTCACAATGCTTGTAACTTAATGGCAATATTGAGGCAATCCTTACAGAATGTACATATTCCAAAAGAGTGGTCAATTATGATGCTAAGTATCAATGCAAAGATTCAAATAACCAATCCAAATAAATTACTGCTTTATCTGTTCCAAACTTTTAGTTGTTACAGTTTTCAAATCACAAACTGATTTTAGTTAGATCACCATTGAAAGCTAGGAAGCACTGATCAGCCGTTTAGTATGGAACTCCTTAGCTGTGTGCACCATCGGTCCGGCAACCATAGACCGTACTCAGAATTGGTTTCACTCACAAACCCTTAACCTTTAAACCGCTGAGCCAGGATCCAATAGAGCCAACATCTTACTCCAACCAGTTTTACGGTATTGAGCTACTGTCTTCCACTGCCTGTGGTTTGTAGCTGTCTCACACTGAATACGATTGAACTCCGCCACGATGGCTCTTATTAGAACTCCAGGACTTTTGTCTTGAGGTTAATCATTGAGAAGCACATGACTATCATCAGTTTGGGGGGATTATTTACTCTGAAGAAGTAGCTTGTATTAAGTTTCAAAACATAAATACAATATTCTGCTCATTGGGGCACCATAAAAATTATATTTATCATAAGAGAGGATAATTGAAAATGAAGAAAAAGTTACTCTACTTAATCATGCAACAGGTTTCTTTCTTTGTTCGATTACTATACAAGTTGTACTTTATGATGTCCTGTTGCTGAAATGGGAACCAAACTCAACGATCATATTAACACTTTGGTTCCATTGAAAATGTGACTATTGAAGTTGTACCTAAATGTTGTGTTGAACACTTGAACTATTATAATATAAACCCACTCGATAATTTTTATCCATACAAGTGTGTATCAGTGAGCGGCCTATGCTCCCTCACGAGGAGTAACAGGTGTAAGTAACTAAGTAAGTAAGTAAGTGTGTATCTGCGTGTTCTCATCGATGCCACAGTAAGAATTTATACATTTCTCAAACAAATAAAAACTTATTATTCAAGTTGATTAATTGGAAACATTGAATTACATGAAAGTGAATTTGACTAATTTTTACAAATACCCCTCATAACACAATCACATACCCATACATGCATATAGACACAATCGAATGATTAATATGTTAATAATAATAATAATAATAATAATACTTAATAGGTCCTTGTTTGTTTTGATGGGATGTCAATTGCACGAGTTGTACATCCTCACTTTTGAATAAAGGCAAGGTGTTTGTAACTGTAAGAGTATGTATATGTATGTATGCATGTATGTGTGTGTATATGTGCGTATATTAATGTTTGTGTTTTACGAGAGTATGTAAGTATACCTTGTGATTATTTGTTAGTCTAATAAATTAGACACTTGCATGACACAAATAAATATTTGGCTCGACATTTAAGTAAGAAATTGTATACATAAGTAGTGATATTATTATTATGGTATCTAGTTAGTATAAAGCAACGAATAAAAAATCTAAAAATAAATGAACAAATGGTAAACAATGAAGATAGTTAGGGAGAATGAAGTTGGACATTTTTTTCCCGACAGACAGATACATTCGAAATTACTTTAGATAAAAAATTAATGTTAATTCGCCAGTACCTTTGTACAGTTAATTTACATAGAATGGGATTTACTGTTAAGATGTCTCTAAACTCTGAAAATGTGTTTAACTACACATTTTGTCAGGATATACTGGGGTGAGATGGGAAATCAATTAGTCAGATAGTGAATCTTCATCAATTGAGATGACTGGGACATGTAATACATTACATGTCCCTTAACGTGTAATATTGTTTTGAAGTATGAATACGTCCGAAGAAAATTAGGAGTGATAAGAGTAAGACACGACATCAGTCTATGAAGTTATTCACTGTTCGTTTGAAGCATATGGTGGACACAAACTACCTAGTTAGCGTGCAAGCCTGAACCATGATTAGTGGTTGGAAACGTTGGATGACATTGCTTAGAATCACTCATAATAGAACAGATGTATTCACTCTTCATTTTAATCAATATACATTAGCGTAAGGTCCTACGTTGATTATGATTGAGTAATTGACATATATCATTGAAGTGAAAGTCGCTAGTAAGCTGAGTATAAGCAACAATTTGTTATAAACTTGGGTTACGTTAATATTGCAACTTAGTAGTAACCAAAAAGTTGAGTACCAGTCATAATATATTTTTATATAAGGTTCGATTAACTTTACAATTATGAATAGCGATCAATGAATTTTAACTCAGTAATTTAAAGGTTACCTTACTGTTACAATACTACAAGTTCTTGGGCTCATACGAGAGAAGAATTATAAACTGGAATGAAGCTATCGAGTTTATGAACAGATTTTTATATGATACTAAGCCATAACAAAAATAGTTCATTGGCACAGCCAGAGACTTTATCACTAAAATTAGTGTATTCGGAGTACGAATGCTGCCTCAGTTACTGACTCACTTTACGTAATAAAATTATTGCGGTTGGATGGGAAACCAGCTTGTTAGCTGATTTAAAACTTGTAATAACAACAGTGTCCAACGGTTATGTAGCTTAACCAATAGATTACGATGTATTACTTCACCGGGAATATTTGCTCATCATTTCCTACTTCAATACCAGCCTGTTTCAGTGATTAATTTACAAGATTCTTTGCCAGTTTTTATTTTCCGTCGTCTCAGAGATTTGTTTCAACTTTACATCTTTTCTCGAATTTTTTATTTCACTTAAATTAAATTTTGGAAACAATGATTCAAGGCGGAAAAGAACTGAGATAAAGAACTTTTCCATCCCTTTAAAACAATTCACATATTCGATTCTCATGTCAACAAGCGGATTAAACTTGTCTTCCAGATAGTATTTATGCATGTATGTTTGTATATGTGTATCTGTATGGATTTCTACTTGTTCTTAAGTTTCGGATATACAATTATAAATGTTAAAAAAAAGACGAGAAACAATATATCATCTATGATTAGTTTTGTATTCATTGTTCCATAAAAACGACATTTTCTATTTGCATGTCTCTGTGTGTGTGTGTGTGTATGAGCTAGCTAGCGAGCGCCTACTTTTAATAATCTTCATTTGTGGGCTTAGTTATGCCCTTTCAAAGCGTCTAGGGCGCAATGCAAAACAAATTGTTCATTTGACTTTATACATTTGTAGATATATATTTTATTGAACCGTTTTACTAGTCTAACGAAACAGGAAAGTATGGTAAATTAAATAAGGAGCAAAGAGAGATGGAGAGGGAGATGAAAATGTGAAAGGAGAATAAACGTCAAACAAATATATTCCAACCGAAATTTGACATACTGAGTCATGAAAAATCTAGTCGTTTCTTTTTTTTAATCTTTATTTTCATACAGTAACAATAACTTAGACAAAATAGCGTGTGATAATATGTATGTATGCATTGGTGTGTGATAGTCTGTGATTAACATGGGGGATAAATTTATTAAGAGAAGTTGACTCATTATAGATAGTTAATTAATTTTCTGCCTCGTTTAGACAACTAGTTTTCTATAATAAAAAAAGCACCAAAAAAACAACAACAAATTGAAATCCAAATTTACAGTCAAGTAATACAGCAGTGTAATTTGTAATGCACTAGATATGACAGAAACGTGAGAAAATGTTTCAGGAATTTAATTGGTTAATCCATTCATGATTTGGGCAACTGATTGACTGGCTGGATTAAATAATGGATTTTAACTTGTCCATTAAATAGGACAATATTGAACATAGACAATTCAGATGAGTCATCATATGGGATTGTTTTTTTGTTTATTTTTTTGTTGGAAAAACAAACTGAATAACATTTGTCAGAAGGGGATTGTGGAGATATTAGAAATTCCACAGATTGAAATCATGAGTCAATTGAAGCTAGACCACCATGGAAAACCTGGAAGCACTGGACAGCCGTTTCGTCCTAGTATGGGATTCCTCAGCAGTGCGCATCCACGATCCCGCACTCCACGAGATTCGAACCCAGGACCTATCAGCTCACTGAAGACAATGGTATACGGTAGCGCAACTTCGTGGATTGGTTGAAGTTAGACATTAACACCATCGGATGCCGGCTGGCTCAGTGGTCTAGTTGGTTAAGCGCTTGGCGCGAGGCTGATAGCTCCTGGGTTCGAATCTCGTGGGGTGCGGGATTGTGGATGCGCACTGCTGAGGAATCCCATACTAGAACGGAACGGCCGTCCAGTGCTTCCAGGTTTTCCATGGTGGTCTAGCTTCGATTGACTCATGATTTCAATCTGTGAATAATATTTAGTTGGAAAGTTTAACAGAACTTGTGTATTTCATTTATATTCACTGAATTATGGTATTATAACCATAGAGATATTTATTCAGGTAATTGGATTTCATAACTCATATCTCATGAAATGGTCTTTGACAATTGTTGAAAAATCAAAGATACACTGATGATATAAACTATACATTTAATATAATAAGAATATAGAATACTTTTGAAGACAAAAATACTAGATTTTGTTCATTGTTCTAATAATCTAACATTGTTTAATTAGACTCAAATGTTAGTACATAAAGAAGAAATGTGACAGCTTATAGATTTTCAATCAGAGCTGTAAGTGTCAACTCTATTTAAATTACGTTGGTTTAGACCAAGCGGTTAATATCATAAACCTTTACGAAAGCTTGTATAGCTCTAAGCTAAGTATGTGAATTGGAACTTGACTACTAAATTATAATATTGTACATAGTCATTTGATTTCATGTATTTCTGTAAATCAGGTAATAGAAATTAACCCGATCTAAAAAATGATCAGATGAATTAATGAAAAGTTAAAAACCGATATTGAAATGTTATAAATATTTAGAACTGATCATTACTACTGTACTGCTTAAAAATGATTAGTTATTACATACAAGCTGTTTTTCTCCATATAGTGAAACATTAGTATTTACTGAATAATGCAAGATCTTGATTGGTTCACTTTTAATAATCTGCACATTCACAATTAAAATGTAATAAGACTTGATCGGGATTAAGAGTATAATAATATGAATTTGATTATTATCCAATGAGTGATATTGCACTTAAATAGGATCATTATAGCAGTAGAGGATTTCGAAATCGTTACTAGATTAACTGTAATTTAGTAATATATATAAACACATATACAACTATGACATTTTGATGTGCTGAAAAATGGTTTTATTTAGTTGTTAAACCGTTACTTCACCTTTAAAGAAAAAACAAAACTGAAAATCTGTGTGCATAAATTCCAACTGACAGTAAAAAATGGATAGAAAGAGACAGCGAGAGAGAAAGAAGGGGAGGGAGAAACAGTGAGATGTGAGAAGGAATCTTATGTTGTAGTGATATGGTTTAAGAAAAGCATATAATAGCAGGACGTGTAGTCAAAATTTCACTAACTAACAAGAAATCAAATAGAAAATGATACTTAATGTAAAAAATCCCCTCCTCTATCTATCTCCCACCTTCAAGATTATTTATGAGTATTTTGTACTTTTTAATCGGTACTGTTGTCATTAATAAGAACATCAACACCATGCAGGATGTTGACAGCATTATTGAAGCTTGCCAACTGTTGCTTCTGTTGTCTATTCATGTATGTTTGTATGCATGAATTGACAGGACAGGAGTGTATATATATATATATATATATATATATATATATATATATAGAGAGAGAGAGAGAGAGAGATTATTTGGATTGTCGTCAGTACTTGACAATATCAGTGTTTGTAGGTTGGTGAATAACGTAATATCATCATGTAGCTAGGGTGAGCGCTACACACATACTCTCATATAATACACTCAAGGCTAATAAGCGAGTTATTAACAAGGTCAAAATGTGACTCAAAATGAATGAATAAATCGGTCTGTCCAGTAGTTAGGATAATCTATGTGGGCTTGATATGGTACTAACGTCTACGATACTACCTACTTTCTGACTAAAGGAATAAACATTTTTAATGACAACAATTTATTATTCTTTCATCAAATAACAATTAGTACTGGGCACATTGAATGACTTAAAAGCAATGCTTGTTGAATGTTCCGTTTTTTTCTAAGAAGAAGAGAGACTATAATTGATGTATTACTTTTGATCAATATCGAACTAACCTTGAAGAACTCAAACCAATTTATGAGGCTCAAAGTAAAGTTATGAATTAGTGCGAGAAATTAAATTGACGATTAAGGGTTACACGTTAGTGTTACAAGTTACAGTTAAGGTTTACATCAGGAATTTACATAATCTTTAATCACAATTGATTGATCACTGGGTGGCGATCAATGTCATGCGTGTCTAGTCCTTATTAGTGCAGATCGAATGCTATCGATCATGTTGCAATGTGGCCACCAATCTAGGTGACTCGACAATGCACTAATAAGGACTAGACACGTATGACATTGATCACCACCCACTGATCAATCAATTGTGATTACATCTCAGTCCTACAGGAGGTCAGTCGCGGCTCGGATAGCTCAGTGGTAACGTCTCTGACTGTGAAGCTGGGTGACACGAGATGGAATCCGCCAGGGAGCACCAGTTCCCTCACGATTACAGGTACACCTTGCTGACGAGTGCCAAGAAGCACGAAACCCAGGTCCAGGGTTTCCTGTCGACTACCTCCAACCACAATCTAATCAGCTTTAATGCCAGAATGTTATTTAACCATTTGAATGAGTGATTTTCGCATAAAAATCCAAGAGGCTCTATTTTAAAACTGATTGGATTCGTTCATAAATTATAGTCCTGTCACTTCAAATCTACTTGTTTTCCTCTTTGTGTCAGAAATAATCATTTGTTTATTCGTTTTATTTATTTATTGATATTTCCTAATCAGAAAAATAAAAAATAATTAGTATGATAATAACTGTAATATCAAATTATCCAACATCTGTCTTCCCCTCCTACCTAGAAGAGTTTGTTTAGTTTCTTTGCAGTTAAATCTCACATTTAGTTTCGTTGATAAATTTCTGTGAAAAATAATATCTTCACTCATTCACTCACTCAAATGTTGTTTTAAGTTAGTAGTAAATAATTAATGCTAATAAAAATTGTTTTGAAAGGGTAAACATGAAAGCAAAGATAATCAATGAGGATAATGTTTATTTATTGATTTATTTTTATCTTCTCTAAACCCCTTTTCTTCTTTGTTCTTGGTTTATTTTAAAAATGACAGGTTGATTACCCTTACTATTGTCACCGTTACGGTCACCGTCAGTGTTGCCATATTCTTCTTCCAGTATTGACAGTCTCCTAGTGGATAAACACTTCTTACGTTTATTCTTCATTCATTTTGTTTACTGGTTGGAAATTATTTATTAAAACAAGGTAAGTAAGATATTTCCATAAAAATACAAAAATAAATTGTTTGACATTGAAATTGTACTATTGGACACCGATCTAATGGTTCTAACCGTTAATTGTTCACCATGAAACTAGAGATCCTGCATTCCATCCCTAGTGGGGTCATGAGTGCATACTGCTGAAGAGTACGTACCAGGACGAAAAAGTTTTCCAGTACTCCATGATTTTTACGATTTTCTGACTAACGTTAGTATACGATATGAAATAAGAAAATTCAACGATCTTCACGAGACTATTAATTGACAATAAATGAATATATTTTCTGATGAGAATCAAATTAAAGTGTTATTTTCCTTTATAATAATTCATTAGTTTGCTAAATAGTAATACGGAATGAGAACATCATTATCTGTTCGGAGACGTTTTATAATTACGTAACGAATTTTCTGAATGTCTCGAATGTACCTAAAATAACTGTTAGTCAATCAATATTTTGAAAAATCTCTAAGCGAAATTTATAAATCTATTCATGACACCTTAATGTTTTTCTATACAACTGGTTAATTGTCAATTTTTTGGCCAGTTTTAATATAAGTTCCTATAATCCCAAATTCACCTATGAACCTACAAACGCTTTTTTTTAAATTATTTTTTATACTTGAACTAATTAATTATTTTATTTGAAGTTTAATGGCCGAAAATTATTTAGTCACCTATTAAATCTATTACAATGATATTGTTATTTTCCATCTCATTGCACTAATCCTCATTTGGGAGATTGGACCACCATATACATCTGTACTAGGCTCCACGATGATTATATCTGTCTGTCTATCTATCTACCTATCTATCTAGAATTGACCAATGGGATGCAAATTCACTCAGCTAAACAATTCCAAATAGAATTTTTAATTTTCTTTTTTTGTTTTTCTTTTTTTTTTTTTTAAAAAAAAAGGGAGAATCATGGTTTTCATAACTCAATTTGCATATATTTTCCCAATACTTATACAAATAAACCATTAATCTGTTGTTTTGTTTTTTAAAGAGTAGTTTATTGGAAAAACAACATAAACACTTTGAGATGAGTCAAATTCTGTTAGTGTCTATCATGGTGGCCTGAAATAGTTTTCTTTTGTATATTACTGTTGTTATTGTTTATAATCTTGATTATAGTACTTTGTTTATATGTGAAAATCACCTGAATTATTCAAAATGAATTGATCTGATTACTAATGCGTATATAAAGGGTTTTTTTCTCTCTTTCCTTATTTCTTCATTCTAACACTAGTTTTATCGAAATAACAATGTAAATATTTATGTATGATTTTGTTAATATGGATGTTTGACTATTGTATATCTGGTTAACGTGTATGTATGTGCACATCACGTGCTAAATTTAAGTCTGTCTATCAAAAGAACAGAGGATTCTTCAGTTATAGTTCTTATTCCATGGCAAAGATACTGAGTCATATCGTAAAAACGATAGAACAAGGGATGTGTTTATTTTTAACAGTTGTAGTATGCTTCATTCTCTTGTCTTAGATACAAGTAGAACTCATTTAACCACCAAGTGTATTAGTTAAATTACGGACATTTTAGTAGGAATTATTAGCAAAACTTCAAATGATATTTCATACCGGGTAACATTCATAAACTATATTTGAAATATTGAAGAAATCGCTAATCGATGAGGGATTCAAATCTGACTAACCTAGAGTTACAATCACATAGATTACAACTAAGCCACTGAGACTACAACTGATCTCCTACATGGCTGATATACTTACACCAATCAGTTATCGATAGGTAGTTAATGTCACGTTATCTAGTCCTGAATCCCGATTAGGTATGCATTGTAGCCACTAGTCATACATAAGTCGATATCACAGTACACTTTCTTTCTGAAATCTCAATATGAAAATATTCATTTCTATGCTTAAACACAATTAAGAAGTAAAAAAGTGAATAATCAAAATACTGTCATATTTTAAAACAGTTACAAGTTTATTTCTTCGAATTCTTTGTCTTCATGTAGAGATCTTTGATTCAAATATGATTAATATGGAAGCATCGAGCAGCCGTTTCATTCTAGTATGTGATTCTGCATCAGTGCGCATCTACTATCCCACACATAAGAGGGAGGAAATCCCCGGATTTCTAGTGAACGATCCCGTGTTGGGTGCGAGTCAGTTATCCACCGAACACAATGGAAGATGGTCGCGCAATATCATGGACTGGTTGAGGTTATAAATTAATACCGTTGGATCGTCATGTCAGTGGTCTAGAGGTTAGTCGTTCGGCTCCCGAGTGTGTGTTCGTGGGTGTGCACTGATGGGGTCCCACACAAGGACGAAACAGCGGTTCAGTGCTTTCAGGATTTCGATGACTGTCTAACTTAGGTCGGTTCATGATTTAATTTAGAAATATTCTACAGTACCCACAACCTCATATTGGAAAACAATGTTTTGTTGAAGGTATATGGTGATGTGTTGTGATTGAGTTCAGAACTTCTATTAACCTTAAATGATCAGAATGCCTGTAAGTCTCTATCTTTCTGTGTGTATTACATCATGTTAAGAGAGAGCGTAAAGTTCATAGTTTTAAGGTATCATGTATCACATTGTACAGTCACTCATTAATCAATCTCAACTCTATTAATCTATCAGACAAATTTTTAACTTTTCTTAAAGAAATCCTTCAAGATAGAAGAGTTAATTTTGATTGAAGATCTAAAAATCTGTAGACACTTGATCTCATTCACCTGTACGTCTATATATATATGTATATATTTAGTTGTTAAGTTGTGTGATACTTCAAGTCGGTTCATTATAATATCACCAATAAATCTATGAACAGTTATTTCAAACCAATTTGTTTGAATAATGTTTGAAGTCGATAGAAAGTCCTAATCTTGGATTAAATTTTAATTAATAGTATCCATATTATTCAGGTAACATTTGTTGTCAATTGAATCAGAAAAAAGTTAACTATAGTTAAGCTAGATTATATATATTTAGCTGATACTTTGGATGACTTTTGTACACTTTGAGAGTGATTTTTATCACGAACAAATATCAATTAGAGAACCAACGAAATTAAAGAGCTCTGGGAATTTGTTTTCCTTGCCAACCATCGAAACTCTTATAAATGGAAGCGAAGTATGCATTTGTGTGGAAAATCGATCACATCTAAACCGCCATAAAACATATACCCAACGATATTGAGTGTTCGATCATTCCCTAATTTCATAGTTTTATTGCACGAACTGACTTTGGTTAAACAACCATTAAAAAACTAGAAGGCACTCGAGATCCTTTTCGTTTTATTATACGATTCTTTAGAAGCACTTGTCAGAGATTTCAGCAGGGTTAATGCTTTAGCCTAAGATCACTGAGTTGATACCCAACAGTTTATATGCTTAACTTCAATCAATTCTCAATATTATGTCAACCTCATCCACTACCATTGTAGGCATCGATATCGTTCAAAACTTCACAGTTTTAAATGATTTTCTAACTAAAATTCTTTTATGATGTAAAACTATAAAAAAAATTCAATAATCTTCACTATACCCTTAGACGAAACAAAAATTCTCTAGTTAACATTAGAAAAGGAAATACCTGAGTTATCTATCGTATTTAACTTAAACAAACAACACATTAATTGTGGTAAATATTAAGAAGGAAAACAATTTGCTTAATAATCATGCATTAGAATACCTAAAAGGAACTCCATATATATATATATATATATATATATATATATATATATATATATATATATATATAAAGGCAGAGATAAAGTCAATTTCCCTTAAACACACAAATAATCTACATTCTATATAGAGGTCAAAGTTGATTTATGACAGTTGGATTTAATATAACTAACTGGTGCATGTTTAATCAACAACACTTACCAAATTCTTACAAATAATGCCCGCATATTTGCATAGAATTTCCATACCCTATGCACATTCTATATATATGTATACACAAACGTACATCTATAAGAAATATATTTATGTTTGCATGCTTTGATATTTATATATAATAATTACATAATAAGTTGATAGTAACCGAATAAATCTATATTTATTCTATTTATTTTCAAAGAAAAATACACCATATGATAAAACTATGCAAATCTTGTAATTTCATTGTAATCTAGTCACTTTCTTCTTTCTAAAAATCCATATATATATATATAATGTTTACAATGATTTATTACCTGCTTAAAACCGAAGGTCATACCAATTTACAAATATCAACAATTTTCATTTCTACCACTGCTTCTATAACTGATATTCCCTATTGTTATGAGAGTTATATGAGGAGGTTAAATATAATAGTGGTTGGCTTGATTTGGTTATTTAGTAGCAAAACTTTCAAGAATCCAATGAGATTAGGAATTACAACCATATAACTATCAATATTTATTATTATTATTATTATTATTATTATTATTACTAATGATATTATACTGATGAAGTCCCTTGTTGTTGATGTTGACTTGTGATTGTATGATAAATAAGGTATGTAATTAATTACTGCATGTAGCCTTTCTCCTTTTCTCAATGTCTGTATGTGTAAGTTTGCACGTGCATTTATGCCTATATATATATCAGTTACATTAATTGGTATTTCTTTTGAATATACATTTAAACAAACAAAATGTTATGTTGCCATTTTCCCTTGGTCCCGCCATCTGATGTCAGTTCATAACTGATGATATTAACTTTTGATTCATAGAAAGCAAATATTTACGAATAATAGAAAACAGGAAAAACACAAAATAAATAAATAAAATTGAAAGTTAAATCAACCAGTCCATAACTATTTTCATGGTTAGACAAATATTAAGAGTCAGGAAGCACTAGATAGTTGTTTCATACTATTATGGGACAAATCAGCAATGTGCATTCATTAGATTTCAACTATTTAAGATATGAGGTAGTTACTCACCGAACACAATGGATAATGATTGTAAAATACCACAAGTTGATTAAAGTTAGTCATGTATGCCATTGGATGAGTGATCAGTGATCTCAAGTTTAAGCGCTTGCCATGAAACCTGAAGGTTCAAAGTTTAACTCTGTGTACATTGAAGAGTTCCACAGTAGGATGAAACAGCTATTTAATGCTCTTAGTTTTCCATGATTTTCTAGCTAAGGTCAGTTTGTGATTTCAACTATGAAAACATGACTGTATTCACAAACCTCTTTATCTATAACTGTTTCATTGAAGATTATTCTCGTGTACAGAAAATAAATAATCGTAAGCTATGAACGGTTACTAAATAATTAATAAAAATGACAAATTAGCAGAAATCATTGAAGTTTCATGGATATGAATCTGGTTGGGTAAAATGAAGAAAATGTATCATATAATTTCGACGTTTTGTTTCTACATCTACATTTTGTAATCAATTGAACAACTGTCAGATATCATGACGAGCTATAAAGTTGAGATCTAGTTGTGACTATATATAACATAAGCATTTGCGCGCGAGAACGAAGTTCCTAGGTTTGAGTACTGCGTATGGGATCGTGAGTATACACTGCTCAAGAGTCCCATACTAGGACGAAATGACGGTCCAGTGCTTCCAGGTTTTCCATGGTGGTTTAGTGTAAATTGACTCACGAATTTAAATAGTAAATTACTACAATCTCCACAAAACCTTCATTCTGATAACATGAATATCAGTTAACAACATTGATTAGCTACTGTCTATACTAATTAATGATTAGTTATATTAGATGATGAAATTTCTAATGGCCCAGTAATACAAAACATGAATTGTGAAATCAGTCAATCAGTCCTACAAACGGTCAGTAGCAATAAAGTTATAGCTTCAATGAGTAATGTCTTAGACTAGAATTGACCAATCTGTTTTTGAATCCTCTAGGGAGCAACTATTGCCTCGAAAATTCAGATACACTATGCTTATCAACTTCAGCTACAACCAACCAATTAACATTTCAAAATATTACACACTTGGTTAATTCACTTAGATGAATGGTAGATAAATCGCAACTCGTTCGATAGAATTCAGTTATCTTTAAAGAAGACTAGAAAAAACATAATATTGGTTACTATTCATTGAACAATTAATTTGTCTGTTTCCACACTATTTTTGTTGTTTCTAAGATTCTTTTTTGTGTATTATGCTTAACTAAAAGAAAATGAACAATCATTGAAAAGAATCATAACTAGAATGTTTTAAACAATTTAGCCAATTCGTACTTATGAATTGGATGATGACTGATACATAATATCTTGATCAAACGGTCATAAATCTCCTTGACTTTTATGCATTCAAACCAGTTTAATTCAGTCTTACATGGTAGATCTTAAAATGATCTGCAATTATGATGTAAATTGTTTTAATTTTAGATAAAAAGGGATAATTAACATAAAATGTTGTATGATTTAATTGCCTTACTAATCAGCTTTGATACAACAAGATATATATTTAGTCTTAAAGGAATTGATTTATATCTTATAGGATTGATGACATATTATGATTTTCAATGGTTTTATTAATTGGATCTATATACTTTCATTTGTTATCTGTTATATCAAATGGCTTAGTGATGAACCCATTCGACCTTAAATCATTAAATTGAAGGTTCGGACTCTTCTATGTTGACTTCAATGTCTTGTAAATCAAGTAGTATGGATAACCTGCATACAATCGATATGACTTAAAGTCATTTAAACAAACCAATGCTTGATGAGTTACATAATAGTGGTAATATAGTGAAGGAGAACACGAGCGGGGACAACCGAATATATTTGAGCACAAAATTACAGAACATCTCACTAAAATCTGACAACCATACAGTAAATAGTTAATTTACAAAATATTGATCAATTGTCTCAAACTTGACTGTTCCTTTTGCAAATATCGGTCCGTCGTCTTAGATTTCATTATTCATGCATTTTCATAACAATTGCTCTTCGTTCCCGTTCTTCCCCTCTCGAACTTCCACTGAAATACATTCTATGTCTGATCATCGTTATATACAACTTATGTGGATATAAGTAGCGCACACCACAGTACTAGTAATAATAATACATGCTTTGTTCAACACCACATATTTTGGATTACCGTCAAGAATTATCAACACAATATTTTGAGAAAATAAACGTTTTAGGAGCGTATAATCTGTAAATATCTAAAGAATACAATGGTTCGATGTCACTTATTTTCATTCATAAATGTTTGCTATCAGCCTTACTTCAATCGAATTTCTATTCACATATTTAATATATAGGTTTTTCAGTAAACATCTTGCATTCTTCTTGTGGACCATCTTGACAATACTTCATAGATTTCTTGATCATGAGATTCACAATGAATTGTAAATATTTCATTAATAAATAACATAAAGATTATGGAGTTGGAGAACATATTTCTAAATTGAAACAAGTTTCTAATAGGGAATTTTATGCATTTTTAGAAAATGATGGTCCAGAAGATGAAATTAGCCTCCATAAATTCATATCGTGTGATATGACTATATATAATAAAAACATTTTACTAATATTATGTCTAGCTTCCATTGACTCATGATCTCAACTGTTTTCAAATTACTACAACAATCTTCACAAAACCCCTTCTGATACTAATATATGTCTATTAAATTTTTTGTTACAAAGCATAGTAGGGGAAAAGTCTTTTTTTCCATTTTTATTCATAGAAATATATTTGTTTAATTGTAAAACGAAAATTATAAGTAGTAATGTTTGGCTAAAAGCCAGAAATTTTAAACAATGAACACGCACCCTTGTGTACACGTATATGTATATATACACAGATATAGATATTTGTTATTTCGTTTCCATTTTAATTATTTACTATGTTATTCATACATTATAATGGCAATGACATTCTTATTATTCTGACTAAAACAATAACAAATATGAATGGATAAAATGAAGTATCAAACATCCCTAATGAAAAATATGGAATTATTTCATCTTTTATATGTACTACTTAAGAAGTAGTATGATTCTTAACTAAACAAAATATATCATTTCATCATCTGATGAGTATAAATCCGAATGGTGTTTTGTTGATTTTTCATTTTAAATATCTTATCTAATGTTGTTTTTTTTGTATCATATAAGAAAAGATAAACTGGAAGTATTGTTGTAAATTTGAATGCATATTAATCATTACTTAATATTGGAGATAATCGAGGTGGAATTTATTTTTATCAAGTCTCGAAGTGAATACCAACGCTGGGATGCAGATTCATCTAACAGATAAGACGAAATACGTATCGTAGATTCCACTGTTAGCTACCATTAATTTCCGCTTGTGAGTTACAAGTTGTTTCACGGTAATTGAGACATTTTCCGGTAATTCTGTAGTTGTAACTAATAGGAAATTTTCAGTTTAGTACTTCTTGCCAATCTCTTTCATCTATTGTTTTTTTATTTTTCAACAAAATAGATCAGTCTAGAATCACTTAATCTAGTGACTATCTATCAGCACTTTAGACAAGATATAATAGTAGTAATACTTAGTGGGTATTTGAAATACAAATATACAACCAACATATTTTTGTTATTGCTGTTGTTGATATATCATATATTCTAATATTATGCAATCATATCTTTTTGACAAATCACAATAGTTACCATATCACTCTCCAAATGAATTGACTTTTAACTAACTTAAATATAATGAAAATTGAATACTTTACTTAATGATACAATCAATACTATCAAATTGATGTCCAATAGAAATTTATTTATCTGATCAATGACTGTGTTCATTTTATCTAAACATTATATACATGTTATATGAATTGCGATTATACACACACAAGCCTGTACCTATTTATGTATCTATGGATGTATGAATTTGTTTCAGCTATTATGATTATTACCATTGTTACTATTACTATTACCATTACTATTATTATTATTAGTCTATCGGAAATAAAACGAGTCTATCTGAAATAATCTAATCAATATTTACAATGTTTATTTAACTCGTATGTAACAAATTTATTTCTCATTTAAAATAAGCCATTATTTTATGGAGGAAAACAACGGTGGTTACTCATACAGTATTCATATGTTTGTTGTTTTACATGTGTGTATCTTGATTATTACGTTGAATTGTAAGCTTAGACCAATTAAATGTTTGTACAGATAAGTATTGGCAAATATTAGAGAAAAAAAACATTAAAAAGTGATATAAAATTATAAATATAACAAAAACGACAAGTGTTACTACTACTGATAATCATATTAGTAATATTGAGTGTTGGATAATACTATATATATCAACTGATTACATTGATTTACTAAATGAGTATATATTGTGTAACTTATAAGTACTGTTTACCTGTTTCATAGTCATCTTTATTTTGTATTATTCATAGTGTTATGATTTGTCAAATCATATTTAGTTATCTTAATCGTTCACTAATAACTTTATACACACTGATGAGATCTAATGATATTGATTCAATCCGTTGTGAATTGTTAGTTTACAGTTCTGGTTCTAGTTGTTTTTGTCTGTTTTACCCTAAACTATTCACTTTGAATATAAATTCGCCTATAATTACTTGTGTGCGTTACAGATTGATCTCAATTCGTGTTTTATTGTAAAAATCCTGTCAACTAATCTATATTATTTAGCTTATCAGTGACTTACTTAAAAGTATTCCTGAAATTTTGATGAGTAGTTTTGAATTGTAGAGTTCAGACTTATCAGAAGTGAAATATCTTTCACTGGTGGGATTGAATAGGTCATTTCTTTGTCATAAATCGATTGCAGTTGAAATTTACTATTGGATCTCGGCCCAATGGTTAGAATGGTCAAATGTTTGTCGATTTACCTGGAGGTTTTAGGTTCAGTACCTGTAGAGTCGTCAATGCGCACTCCTGAGGAGTCCCGTACTAGAACGAAAACAACTGTCTAGTGCTTCCCGGTCTTCTATGGTATTCCAAATTGCGTCACTGCAATCCAAGGAGTACTGTACAAATCTCAAGTCTTGTTTTGGGACTACTCAATGGTAGTAAACATTCATGATCTCGACAGTAGCATTGTTTTTTAAGTAGTCTTTGCGAATTATTTGCTTAGTTTATTAGTCCATTTGAAATATCGAGTCATTTTATTAGTTTTGAGATTATTACGTATAACTTTACTTCATTTCTACAACACTGAGTATGTTTAACATTAATAGTAAATATTACTTAACACCACAATTAGGGTGATGTTATAAGACTGTTTTTAAAGTAGGTTAACCTTTTAATTGTAGTTCCAGGTGAAACGCATGTTCATTAAAAGAAATAAAAGGAATGTTAAGAAATTTTTAAGTATCATAATCGGAGACGTAATTATAGAGCTATTGGGACTGCAGGCTGATCTCCCTCAAAATTGATATTTTAACACTCATCGTTTATTGAGTTGTAACAAATATCCCAGTGTCTAGCTATCAATGTCGATTCTATTCTAAAGATCATGCAAGACTTTGTGTTTAATCACTAGATTGGATTATTAAAAACAATTTCTAACTGATTATAATCACTTACTATTGTGCACATACACACATTCTTAGGAAATAAAGAATGCCAAGTCTTCAGTGTGTACGTGTATAGCTTTTTGCTTTTTTTCTAAAAAGGAACACATTTACGCATGATTAATTGAATTCTAAGAAATAACATTTTTTTGCTTTAACGGGATGTTAGTTGTTATTTTGTAGAGCTACGCTAACTTTATTTGATTGTGCATGTGTGTGTGTATGTATATGCATATGTGTATACTTGTGTATGATGTAAACTGTTCAAGAATTTGGACACATCAAAGATTTTGAGGCTGTCAGTTCTATGAAACATAGTGAACGAATATAAATATACTATAGTTTATTACATTGTATATAACTAGTGCAATGCATTTCAATTCGTCCGTATACGACTGTAAGAATAACCTAGTTTGCCCTTAGGAAGTTTATAGTGTTTAAAATTTCCTAAAGTATTGTACGGAATAAAAACTTGGTGGGGAAAACCACTTTATTGTTGAATATAAAATTACATAGTTGGTTAGCAAAATATGAAAATCATACATCAAACACATCATTTGCACATTTTTTGCGCTGCCCTTTATATATTTCATTATTCCTGTAATTCTGTTGTTATCTCGATTACTCTCCGATTTCCTTCCTGTTCTCTATATTTCAATCTTCTGCTGCCAGGCCTTCCACTTTTGATTGGTGCTATATACTACTTATATCTGTCAACATAAGTAACATATACCATATTATGTTTGTAAGAAATGATTTGTTACTAAATATTTCTCTCGTTCATTAAATTTGTTTGCTGTCATATGTGTATGAAATAAACATGTTTTCGGCAGAGGATTTCATCTAAAAATGATGTTAGTAATAGAATTGCTAGGCTGTGACTAGTTATGGTAGACATATTCAATAATGATTTATCCAAGTTCTAATGGTGCGTCGTGACTGTTGGGAGTCTTCGAGAATTTCTCAGAATCTGGGAAAATGTTGAAAATACATCACCCAATAAGTGCTAAGGGAGAACTTCCAAGAGATTTCTAGAGATACAATAGAATGTGCGTTACACTCTGATGGGATAATTGCACATTTTGTTATTAAATTTAATGAGTTTCCAGAATCTTGCAACACATAAAGACCATCCATATCCAAATAAATCTCCTTTCCTGTACATAATTTAACCCTGTAGTAAAACTTCTGTTCACACTTCCAGCCTTCTTTCTAGGGGAGTATAAGAAAACTCGAGTACCAAACTTATCAGTGCCATTTAGAATCAACTAGAGATTATATGTTAAGCAATTATTGACCAATGATGACACCAAATGGAAGATCGTGTTTCACCAGTAAATTGACTAAATTCTAGTGAGAAGCCGTGACCAGTGGAGTCCAACCAGGTCTGTTGCGAGGCAATTACACACTGAGAACAATGGTGGGTGGTAGCGCAATATCATGGATTGAGTGAAGTTAACCATTAACACCGTTTGATATAAGCTCAGTGGTCTAGAGGTTAAGCGTTCATACGCGAGACCGTAGGTCCTGGGTTCGAGTCTCATATGCGAGATCGTGGATGCACACTTCTCACGAGTCCCATACTAGGACAAAACGGCCGTCCAGGTTCTCACTAATGGTCTAACATTGATCCATTCACAATATCAATCTAAATTGACTGCAGTTGAAAAAACAACACAGAAACTATTGATATTTCGGCAAGGTGACTACTGTCTACTTGTCAAAAAACTTTGAATTTATCGTAGTTTCAATTCTTTTGCAAAGTTTATTGAATGTACATCAATTTCTTAGTGCTAGATCAGAATGAAAAAAAACACAACAGTTATCTGATAGTTTTCTATCTTTAGAATACTTTCATTAAATATCATTTTGTAATGGGAATTATTATCATTACTTAAATAGATTATTTATTAAAATAAATTTTAATGAAAATGAATAATACTTGTAATCATTATTATAGTATAGAACATTTATTGATGATTTAAAATAAAGATTGTAATTTTTCAAACATGATGAATTATTAAGCAAAGATAGATAGTGGCTAGCAGTGGAATCCAGGATGCGCGTTTCGTCCTATTCGAGACTCGTCAGCTGAATGTACCTGCACCTCAGAGTCTCTCTGGGACTCGAATGCAGTGCCATTCGCTTCAAACGCCATCGCGTTATCCACTTCACTACTGAGTCCTGTTAGTTACTTGCTTGTGCAATGGGGTGAAGTTGAAATTCACTTGGTATTGTTTAGATAAACTATGGGAATGATTATTTAATTAGTTAAATAGTATTAGACAATTATTTCTTTGAATTACAATACTTTTCTTCTTCTTCGTAATTAATGCACGTATTTGTAACTAGATGGTTTTTAAGTTTAACAATAATTGCTGTTTCAGGTTAATATTTTCATTGTTTAATTTTTAATAATAAGAAAAGTAGGCTGATTATGTGTTGCTACACAGTAAGTATCTATGTGAAAATTATTGATTGTCCTTTTTTTCTTTCTATGAAAGCGTTCATCATTGATAACAGCTGATATCATTTATTTCCGTTAAGAGTTATAACCACATCATATTATGGTAGAATGTTAAATAACCAATAGAAATCGATACAAAAATAACTTAGATAATATTTCTTGTATCATAACATGTGTTTTACCAATTATTTTGTCGGATTGTTTTTGACACAAGCGAATAATTTTGTGAGGATAGCCCACGGGTGAACTCAAGGAAGCTCTAAGGAGCTCAGAAAGAGCCGAAGATATTCCATCTAATCATCTTTTGGAAGAATATTCTAGAATCCCTACGTGCAGCTTCCCTATTGAACAAATGCTAAAAACTCCCTGTATGCAGATTGGATGACTATAATTATGATTTCGTTCTTACTAAAAAATATATAAATACCTGGGAGTTTTGTACCATATTTGACACTGTTTGGAATAGTATTCCTTCCATTTGTCTTCCGTCTTCTCATTTACGACTTGGAAGGTCCTAGAGCTCTAGTGCTCAAGTTGTACGCGGTATATTAAGCATCCAAGCTATAGATATAACAAATTTTGACATAATCTAATTATTTAGACAATGTATTCTGTTAAGCTTCACATGTTATATAAAATAGTTTGTGGAAATTGTAGAGTATTACAGTTTACATTATGAACTGACTTTTGTTAGGCAGATATTGACCGCATTAGAGATCAAATTAGCTTATCATTAAGTTGACATCTAATGGTTCACATTTCTAACTTCAATGAATTTATGATATTATATAACCATTATTCAGCACCATTCGTGGGTAATGGCTTCACAACTGACATAGTTGGAATGGCACACAAGGATGAAACGACTGTTTAAAGCCTTTTAGTTTTCATTATTTGTATGACGCAAGCCAGTTTGTACTGATGTAAACTACAGAAAACATGTTAAGCTATTAAGCTATTTTGAGATAAAAAAAGAGACTTATGTTTATTATTATTTATATTCTAATTGATTCGGAAACATTCAAAATATCTAAAACCTCAGGTGATTCTTCAAAGTTTCCCAAATTGTAAAAGAACTTATTCAACAAAGGAATCCTTTTTTCAATGAGCTTATTCTCAACACTGTACAATTATATATATATATATATATATATATATATATATATATATATATGCTGAGGAGTTCCATACTAGGAAAAACGGCTATTCAGTGCTTCCAGCTTTTCAATAGTGATCTGACATGGATCGGTTCATGATCTCAATAAGAATTTTACTAGTCATTTTAAGTTTGATTACGTAATTTTTAAATTAACAAACGTTTAGTGATGGGAGGAATTTTCCAAATTATGCAAATGTCATATCAAGAAATATTGTTGAATATTTGCCAAAAGTTCAGATAATAGGTACTGGACATGTTAGAAAGTTTATGAAATGGAATAAAACTTATTTCAACGAAAGTGTAACAAAAAAACCTTCATTTCTGTATCACTTTTGAACACTTTAACAATATATCATTTAGTGAGGTATGGTGCTGATATATGAAAACAAAATATAGATAACTTGACACTAATTAACAATCTGTTACCCTCTTCATATTTATGGTACTAATTGGTCGAGGGCTAAAACACCTAGATTTCGACCAATTGGTCTTAGGTTCATTGTCTACTCCAATTACTTTGGTGTGAGTAGATAAGTGGTGTTGTTATCTCTTAAAAAATAGTATGGTAGAAACCACAGTACATAAACGTGTCTTTGGTAAATGAATTACGTAATATATATTCACGATCATAAGCGATACCCCAACACTTCTCATACTCTTAATAATTAATTCATATGCCAATATACACTCACTACTCGATACGTTTGATCAATTTTGTAATCAGTATCCTCCTGCTTAACGAAAACTGACGGTTTTTTTAAAATGATATTTTCTTTCCAGATCAAGAAGAATTAACTGGATCGACCAATTTTGTACGTGTGTATGCGTTCTTGTGTAAATAAATAAATAAACATATACGTACGTCTGTGTACGTGATTGATTGGCTGTGTGCACACACACATATACATACTTGTTTACTACTCTCTTAATTCTATCATGCTTCATAGTGTTGGTCTTAGTGATCCAACTGGAGCAGCGACAGTGGTTTATCCACATTTTACACCATTCCCACCACCAAATTCATCAACATTAAATTCCAATGAAAATTCTAGTCAGTTTCCAAATAATACAACTAATAACAGTAATGGTAATAATAATGCTAACAATAATGGTATGTACACATCGAGTACAGCCGCAGCAGCAGCGGCAGCGGTTGCTGCGTTAACTGCCGCTGCAGCTGCATCAGCTGGTCTACCGTCGAATATTAAAGATTCCAGATGGTTAACACTTGAAGTATGCCGACAATATCAACGAAATCAATGTTCAAGAGATGAAAATGAATGTAAATTCGCTCATCCACCAACACATGTCGATGTACAAAGTGGACGTGTTATTTGTTGTTATGATTCAATTAAAGTAAGTTGTCTATAATTCCATGGACAATTGATTGATTGTTTAGTTCATTGATTTTATTATTTACTAATATAGTAGTGTATGTATACTTTTAAGCCAATTGGAAATAAGTTGCTAACTTTTCCTTGTTTTTTTTGCTGAAAGTTCGAAAACAATTGCCAACTTAGTATTCACATTTGTGAGAGTTTCATGAATAATATCTGTGTTTTTAGTGCTTAAATTGTTAAAGATAAGTAAGAAAAAACCTTTTCTGTTATCATGAGCCAATTGAAGCTAGACCACGATAGATAACCTGGAAGCACTGGACGACCGTTTCATCCCAGTATGGGACTCCTCAGAAGTGCGCATCCACGATACCACTTTGCGAGATAGGTCCCGCGTTCGAATCCCACAAGTGGAATCGTGGATGCGCACTGCTGAAGAGTCCCACAGTAGGACGAAACGGCTGCCTAGTGCTTCCAGGTTTTTCATGATGACCTAGCTTCAATTGACTTATGATCTCAACTATTAAAATTACTATAATATCTACAAGACTCCTTCTGATATTTTGTTATGATCTGATTGAAAAGATATGATGATGATGATGATGATGATGAAAGTGCTTATTGATTGTAATCCTATTTTCCTACATTTAAATGAATGTATCATCCTAATCATAACGTTATTACTGAACTGAACTGAATAACAGATACTCTGGCATCTTACAAATAATTAAAAAAGATTAGAATTTACAAATTTATGCTGGATAATTAATAGTTTATTGTTTTATAAAATTATTTTACCAGATTTTCAATGAGTGTCACATATAAATACCATAAAACTATAAGGAATCTATTGTGAAGCTATTTAGGACCTTGAAAATAAATTGAACATAAACTCATCTACTGTTGAATGAATAGATCTATCATCACAAATATACTTTGCTTTAAGGAATGAAAAAGAAAAATCTTTTTATAAACAAAGATGGATAGTGGTTAGCAGTGGAATTCAGGATGCGCGTTTCGTCCTATTTAGGACTCGTCGGCTGGATGTACCTGCATCTCAGAGTTGATGTTCACTCCGGGACTCCAACCCAGTACCGTTCGCGTTATCCACTTACCTACTGAGTCCTGATGGTCACCTGCTTGTGTAAATGGGGTGAAGTTTAAATTCACTTGATGTTGTTTTACTTGTATCTTCTCATTATTATTTAGGACTGCTATTGATCAGTCTAATGTTGACATATGTGCATCCTGTGCGGATTGCCTCGATATAGCCTTAAGTCACAAGCTTTTTAGATAGCATGATAGACTAGTTAAAACATTGATCGCTTAAATATCACTCGATGATTCATCCGCCTCCCCATGTATATATGTAATGAAATCCTATTATTAGCCTTTGCTTTGCCTTGCTGCGCCCTTGCGCAGTTTGACTAAACATTTACCTATGTAATCGCTCGTATGTACGTATGCGCCTCTCCGCTTCAAATACGCTCGATATGCTTATAGCTTTGTGATCTGCGCTATCCGCTAATAAACTGTAGTTGCCGCTTCTCTTTGCCTTCTAATTTCAAATATCGTTGAGGTTTATATAATAATGGTTACGAGGGTGATTGGTTAACGAAACAAAGCCACTACAATATTTTTATATATATTGCTAAGCTCCTGAAAGACCTCCAAATCAAACAACATATATATTTGTATGTTTACTTATTTACAAAAATAGTGTGTAATATTACATTCTATACATACATTTTACATGATGTCGATTAGAAAATGCTTATCTAGATTCTTTATAGATCTCTCATTGAAAAATGCTTCGGTTCGGTTACTATATCTAATATCTTATCCTAATTTGTATAAATGGAGATTTGTTTTGGTTAATAAACTCAAATACGTTCTATTCTTTTCATAAATAATGATAGTAATACTTGCTTTATTCAATGACATAACTGTTTGCTTGCAATAAAGAATATTCAGCAAAATAAATATATAAAACTACAATAAAATCATCCTTTCACAGGGATTTAACTCGTGAATATTCAACAAAAGATGTATAGAAAGTGTCCAAACATTGATTCACTACAATGAATATATTCATCTATAGATGTTCACGATCGGTCTTACTCTCATGACACATCTATTTTCATATATTTGATGTATGAATTTTAAGGTACTTGTCTCATTTCTCCAAAGGACAGACAAACAAGACCCAGGAACTATACGAAGCATCATGTTAATGGTACCTTTTGAATATTTCAATAATTATATTCATGATACGATCGTGAATATTTCATAAAGTCATGTAATTCAATATGATTGCCAGACACCAAAATTTCAGAGGAATAAATCTATGTATTGGAAATGCGATGGCCTAGAAGTTTTAGTAGGCTACTGTATTTAAATAAATATAATTGCAGGGTCATGTTGCCAATGTCATTAGTTAATTTGATTATTTGTATAAAAGATGTAAATGGACTTTTTTTGGAAAATGACCCGAATTTAGCACAGTATTTATTATTATTATTATTATTATGAAGTTGAAACTATTCAAAGGACATTCTAAACGATCCACATTTTCATTTGGTTCTTCAGAAGTAGTTGATTTTATTCTCAAAAGATCCCTGTTTCAACAAAAATATAATATATATCGATGATAACTAATTCCGATTTGCTAGTAGAAACGGGAATATTTCAGTTGTTAATACTAGAAACTAGAATCGATCAATATCTATTGACGTGTGTATATTCTCAGTGGAATACCTCATTATTGACTTTAAGTCATAAGTTTTGTGTAAATTTGAGTAATTGCTAACAATAAACCCTGAGACGATTGTTTTTGTTGATCTGCAATCAATAAGCTCGAGCGAAAGGTTCTAGGTTTAACTTTTAGTGTAAACATCAACATTGTAATGAGAGAACATTCAGCTGAGATGTTCGGAGTATGAAGAAATACAAATTCTGGATTTCACTGCTATCTGTCATTCAGTTTTACTTAAAAACTGATGATAATCATCATGTTGAAATTTTTCATCATCCGGTTATGTTTATGTGTATGTTGCAATTTCCATTCTCCTTCTACACATCTACTTTTAATTCAATCTCTCTCTTTCTTTGTTTTAACATGGTTTTGGTTTTTTTATTCTTCTCTATTCCCTCGTTATACATGAATGAATGTATGTATACTGGTTGGGTATGTGCAAATGGCTGTTCCTCGGAACAAACAAACAAACATTTAACCAACTAATTTCATGTCAAATTTTGTTTTTAAAAGATCAAAAATGGAACTGGAATTTTTAACGACGGCACATATAGATATATGTATAAAAGAAAATCTGGTTTGATAAATGATGGTAGATTTTCTCTCATGTTTCTTTCTTTCTTCTTCTTCTTATATTTATTCGTTTGTAACTTCCTTTTGTCATTAGTAGTTGCTTACTTACTTACTTACTTACTAACTGACTGACTTACTTTCTTACCTACTTATCTTCCGTTTGCGTATTTCTTTCGATTTATAGTATAATAGTATAAAGAGTTTTTCTTTTATTAATTTGATTATTTTATTAATAAGAGAAAATTAAATAAACCCTAGAATTTGTATCCGTCTACGTTCAATTCTAAAATAAAAAAGGGATTTAGTTTTTACATATCTGTGACATTACCCCACAAAACTGTTCACTTTATTCTTTTATAGGTAAAATAATTCCAATTTTCCATTGATGACTAAGCAAATTTAATCTACTGATAAAAGTTTTGTAATTTCATAATATGGAAATTAACTGGTCACATTTTTTATTCCTTAGTGAGGATCAAGTTGTATCTAAATGATTATATTATGAATAGTGGTTTAAATAATTCGATATATTGTGATGTGTGCTACTTATATCGACATAAGTAGTATATGATGTTAGTCAGGAACAGAATGTCTGGCAGCAGAGACACAAGAGGATCGAACAGTAAAGAATGGGAACAGGATGCAATTTGTATGAAAATGTAAGAACAATGAAGTCTGAGTCATTAAGAGACAAATGTGGACATTTTGCAAATTACATATTTACTATTTGATTGTTAGATTTTATTAACAAGTCCTGTAATTTTGCGTCAAATACATTCGATTGTCCTCACTGGTGTTCTTGTTCACCACAATATGATGTTACATTTTGTACAAGATTAAGAAAGTAATTGTTCAACAGCACAATTAGTTTATTAATCATTCATTGAATTGTGTTGCCAGATGACACAGATTCATGTCACAGTAAAGAGAGTGTCATTGTCTGTAAGCTTTATTGTTACACTTTGTTTGCTACTGTTTTTATAACTAGAATAAAATATAATTAGAAGATGGAGTTGATCTGAAAATGTGATGTATTTGCGTGATACATTATAAAAATGCCCTGACATGTATATGTGTAACCAGATTGTTCGAAATATATAGCGCAAATACATCACATTTTTCAGATCAACTTCGTCTTCTAATTGCTCTATCGAAATTTATAAAAGGGACTAATTGCTTTAAAATAAAATTCTAGAATTTCTTAATGGATTATCTCTAACCGCTTAACGTAATATTGTATCCAATGGTTGACAATAATCATACTAGATTGAGGTAAGCTTTAATCCGTAAATGGTATTAATTAGCTAATCAATATCAATGATAAATAACTATTTTGAAATAATGTCATTAGCGGACATTTGAAGATTATAAAACTTTTAAACGTATTGGATTTTAGGCCAATGGAACGAACGGGTAACAACACTATGCAAGATGATAGTAATATAGTCTACGGGTTAAATATTTTTTATACCCAAATAATAGAACAATAGAACTCCTTTTGTATTTGTAAAATCATTTCGGCAAATAATACTGTAAAATTGCTTGTTATATTAGACAAATGAATATAATCTAATGGTTGAATTCATGAGTCAATTGAAGCTAGACTATCATGAAAAACCTGGAAGCACTGAACAGCCGTTTCGCCCTAGTATGAGACTCCTGAGCATCGCGCATCTGCAATCTCACTCGCGGGATTTGAACGCAGGACCTATCAGTCTCACGAGCGAACGCCTAACCTCTAGATCACTGAGCTGGCATCCAACGATGTTACTGTCTAGCTTCAACCAATCCAATTCAACCATTGAATTACTAAAATTTCCACAAAACCCCCTTCTGAAAATAAATAAAACATGATATTGTTACTACACTACATTGTTCAGATTCTGTCTTTTTATTTGTATTACATGAAGCATTAAGTGTTTTCACACCTCCTAATACATTCATTAAAACAAGGCCTATTATTTACAAACAGGTTCTAATAACACGTTTTAGGTAACTTGAATCAAGTATGATTGGTAAAAAACTTGAATGTCAAGGTCATCTCTATGATTATTGTGAAAAATTGTGAAAATAGTAATCAATAACGTTCAATTGTAAATATAGGAATTGATAAAATTATTAGTGAGGAAATTAAAGCTAAGCAACTACCAACGATCATTCGCTACAGTCAATCAGTTAGTGAACTATAAACAACTGAAGTTATAGTACTTCTTAACGGGATAGCAAAAGCGAAATGTATCAAAAATAGTTGTAAATCAAACGCATTGAAATAATCATAGTATCAGTAGTAGAATACTGAATATATAATTATTTGGTCTCGAAAAGAACAGATGAAAAATTCAATACATTGATAAAATTAAAAAGAAAGACCGAACAACTATTTTGTTGTAGTTTGAGTCTCTATAAATTAAGACATTCGTGACCCGATTAGGAATTTAACGGTTTACATGTAATGTTTCTAACAGGCGACAAATCAATCTCATCAACAGGAAGGGGGTATGGGACATTGCTGAATAATTTCAAACTAGGATGTAACAACAATCCGCCCACAGTTTCTAATTGTTCCCTCCTTAGCTAAAAATAATGTCATTCATTCTTTAATGTCGACTAATCTTAAATTCCAAATTATACTTGTTTATAACAGAAGAAAAAAAAACGAAACAGATTACTTTAGATGATTTTTCATTCTTTCTGTCAGAGCCATTCTTGTTTATTTCAATGATTGATTTGAAGCAAACAATGTAATCTTTCAACATACAATAAATGATGAACAATAAATAAATCGAATTCCAGGCTGAAAAAAATTAGAAAGAATTCATCTAGGTAGATTTGTTTTTCTTTGTTTGTTGTTGTTTAATCAAGGGAAAACATCAAAAAGGGCTGTTTGTATATTGATGATACATTGTGTACGCCTGTATGTTTATGTGTAGATAAGTGTAATCAAAAATAAATTTGTACCAGTAGTAATAAGTAAACATTATTGTGTTTATCTTAGATTAATATAGTACTGATAAGAGAAAAAATCACTTAGAGTATACTGAACTGAAGCGATACTGATTTATAGTACAAAGATAAAATAAAGATTAGATAGTAAATATCCTTATTGTGGTAAAGTCAAGATAACATGATGGTAAATCGATTGGAAAGATAGGATTGTATTGAATGTTTTAGAATTAGTTTACAATATAATAAAGTCAAGTCACACTTTTTAAAAAAATTGCTCCGCTACAACATGACACCATTTGAACTGATACACTATTATTATTATAAAGGTATGAGTCTCTGTGCTCCGTCCTTTAACTAGTCAACTTAAACAGACATTGATTTTATATAGCTTTCAATAACTTGGTCTAATCTAAAGAGATTACATTTTTATCATTTTGGAATAGTTGACTAATAAGTTACTTGTATGATTTATATATGGCCAAATAAGTGTTTGCTAACAGAATCGATTTCTGAATACGATTGCCTATCTGATTATAATAGGGAATTCAAACTATTATTTATTCATACCACATATCCAATCATAACAATATGTTATACAGTTCTTCCCATTTTTCTCTTTCGTCTTAGTTTCTATATATGTGTGCACCGGATCGTATACATTGTAAGAACAGTAAGGTTAAAAAAACCTATAATGTAAGTGGATGGTAATAGTCGAACTGTAAAAGTAGATATTGTAAATCGATAAATTCTAAGTCATTATTCTCAATTTATACAATACACTTGTTTTCAAACGGTAATCTCATAAACCCCGAATATGTCATCAATATTGTAAATATTCTGAGAAACATTGATGTAAGCATCAAAAGAACTTATAAAATACCTTTTACTTTTCAATAATTCTTCTATTGATTTTCATGATTTCTTTTTATTTTCTTCAGAAATATAGTAACATCAATGATAATATTCAATAAAGATAGAATAAAGTAAACTTCCATTCACATTGATTGAGATCATGAATCGATCAATGTTAGACCACCATTGAGAATCTGGAAGCATTAAACGGCCGTTTCGTCCTAGTATGGGACTCTTCAGCAGTACGCATCCACGAAACGACTGTCCAGTGCTTCCAGATTTTCACTGGTGGCCTAACATCGATCGATTTCTCATCTCAATCAATATATACATATATATGTATATGTATCAATGACAATTAATGAAATATACGTGTTATTGAAAAAAACCACTGAAAATACTCTTTTTAATAAACACAAATATAAAGAAAGAAAACAGAGAAGAAATGAAATGAATGAAATAGAAGACAGAAGTTATTTATTTATAATCAAAAAGAAGGAGAACTTTATCATCTGTGTAGTATTTTATAAATCAATACTGTTATTCGTATTTAATGGTATCAAATTAATATATTTTATTATTGAAGTAATGAAAATGGCGAAAATAGACAAGAATAGGAAGAAGTGAAGATGGAGACAAGAAAATAATAGATACACTCTTGTAAACATTGTATTCGTTTATATGTACATATGATTTAATCATGATTGTGTATGTATTTTACCTCAATCTCTATATTAAATTATACTTTTCTCTGTTCATTACCATATCAATACATATCAACTTGACAGATATGCAAGGAAGTGAGAGGGGAGAGGAGACAATGAAAAGGAAACAGACTTTGTTGCTCTTGCCTATCTGTACAGATTTTGTCATATTATTAGGTTACTATTTCGAATGACTGCTGTGGTCGGTACATATATATATTCTGACATTCCTCTTTTTTTTCTTCTCCTATCTCTCTTTTCTTTTTTTCTGAATATGATTGTTTTCTTGTAATATTTCGAATGGTAAATAGTTATTTATAAGCAAAATGACATACACAACTATCCAATATTGAGATTATTTAGTATTTGTGAACTAAATTATTTTTGGTATCAGTGTGAGCTATTAAACAGTAGTATTAGCACTAGTATTCATAATAATAATAATAATAATAATAATAATAATAATAATTGTGATATTAGTATTAGTATTAGTAGTGGGTAGTATGTGTAGCTGTTTATGTTTGATCACAGTGTAGACGTCGATTATTGACTTAAACCAGTATATATTGATAGATAAGACTCGATATTTATTTGTTATTGACAAACAATCGATTTTAGAATTGTGTTTAGTTGTGAAATTTTGGATGAGTATGATATTCATTATTATTATTATTATCATTATTCAAATTTGTTTTTCCGTTGATGCCGGTAAACGCTGTTGAAATATCGACTTTATTATGGGACTTAGTCACAAGTTATGTAAATAATACTCTTACCTCTCGTGGAGGATTATAAGCCGCCAACCAGCATTTCCCACCCAACTCTGTCATGGGCAATCTTTCTTTTCAGTTACTATTTATTCACTGGGATACCTAATGACTCAATGGATAATTATACTTCGAGTTGAAGTTGTACACTTGTTAAGGGATTTAAATCAAAAGGGTTTCCAAATATTTTCTTTTCTTTCCAATGATTTCCAAAATGATACTACTCCATTAAGAGAATCACTTTCAAAATAATCATTTTAAGATCATAGATGAATTTTTATTCATACAGTGATACAATTTTCATTCAATATCCGATCTTTAATAAACAAACAACTTTCAAATGGTCTTTGAAGTTGTTTTCTTCTGCTTCGTACTTTAATTGAATGAAAACTTTTATTATTTTCTTGTTGTAGGGTAAATGTCAACGTCGAGATCCACCTTGTAAGTATTTGCATCCACCACAACATTTACGTGAACAATTAATACAAAATGGTCGAAATAATATGATTATGAGAAATGTACAGTTTCAATTGTTACAACAACAATTATTAGCCCAAACTGGTGTTGGTCCATTGGCAGCGGCAGCAGCGGCTGCCGCTGCAGCAAATCCAACTCAAGGAACATTAGCAAATAATTCAAATTCTGTAAGTAATAAAATCAGTATTAATTTTGTCTATCTATATGATAAATACTTGAGTAATATCCAAAAGTTACTTAAATGTTTGATAACTAAAATCACTGATTTTTTTCCAGAAAAATATTCTAACATGTGAATTAGCTACTTATTAGTAGTCAAACTATCTATGGAAAGTATTTTGAAGTTAAGGTTCTTTTAATGTATTGAAATAATGGAGTTTCTGCTGTTATAGATTTTACCACAGGAATCAGTTAAAAGGCATACTTTCTATATTAGAGTCCTGAAGCTACATATATTGTTTTTTTGTTAGTGTAACTGACAACAGATACTTGGGTCAAATAATCTAAACGTATATTAATAAATTTTAGTATCTATGTTAGATGGTTGAACGTAGCCTATAGGAACCCTGCGTCTACGTATCGTGATTTTCCACATTCATCAGCAAAGTATACTTTCAGTATTTGAAGAACTGGCGAGTACAACCACTTGCTACTGTTTCACAGTCTGAGACATTACTACTACGTTATTTTGCTTGTGACTGAAGCGTTTTATAGGCCTGAAATATTTGCAATTGATTGGTCACTGAGTAACAATCAATGTCATGATTGTCTAGTTCTTTAGCGCTATTCGAATTACAACTTGATCTCAACATAATGCATTGAATGTTAATTGGCTTAGACTAGTGTCCACATTATGATTTAATCGACAGAATTCGATCAACAATTAAGGATTAGATATATATGACATTAATTATTACTCAATGAGTAATCAGTTATTGGATATGCATTGGACAAGTTGTAAATAACATGACATTCTCTCTTTTTTTAACTAATATCCATATTAAAACTTTTATCAAATGTGCTAAATGGCGAATTCATGCCAGTTTATAGTTTCATTTTAAAAGATAGTTTGTATTCATAGTTTTCATTTCTTTTAACTGTTATCTTCTTACACATGGTCATAATGTTTTAATCATTTAGTCAGTCAGATGGATTATTCTTTCATTGTTCTAATAATCACCAGTAATTCAGGTTTTAAGATATGCACATTTTCAGAAGGGTTTTGTGGAGATTTTAGAAATTTTAATAGTTGAAACCATGAGTCAATTGAATCTACACCACCATGGAAAACCTAGAAGCACTGGACGGCCGTTTCGTCTTAGTATGGATGCCGGCTCAGTGAACTAATGGTTAAGCACTCGCGCGCGAGACTGATAGGTCCTAGGTTTGAATCTTGCGGGGGGATTCGTGGATGCACACTGCTGAGGAGTCCTATGCTAGGACGAAACGGCCTTTCACTGCTTTCAGGTTTTCCATGGTGATCTAGCTTCAATCGACTCATGAATTCAACTATTACATATATATATATATATATATATATATATATATTTTTTTCTTAGCATAATTCGGCTATTTATATATCCCCTGAAGAAGTAACTTATACTAAACGACGAAACATCAAGAATCGATTTTTCTACTCATCGAAATTTTACAAATAAATTATTGATTTTATTGTTATCTATTTAATGTTTAATTTATTTCAAATTATTAGTATAAGATTTATTTGAGGATAAAAGTTCAATGGTAGATTTTAAGGATATTGTTATTTTGTATGCTATGTATAATCTACATAGATAGAGTTGAGCATCTGATACACTTACAATTAATAATTTTACTCGAAAGCGGCAATAAAAAATATTTGACCATCTTAAACTGACAGAGTTCTGTGTAAAGATACTGCTATCGAACAAGATAATTACGTAAGACTACAGTGTTTACATAATATGTAAATGTAGCCTTCAATCATACATTTGCATCTTGCGATGTATTCTGTAATCTAAACTGTCTTCTCATCTGATCTTTAAGTGTTTTGCTTTCGCTGTGTTTTGGATTTACTGAATCTATTCTCTCCGTCTGACAACTGTAACAAATTTAAAGCCATGTTCTACTACATACTACTGATAAACAGTCTTGTGACTAATGTTCATCGCGTTTCTGTTCATTTTAACATTGCACTCATAAACTTAAAAATCATTCCCTCAATTATGAATAGTTCGTCTCTCTACTTATTTTTCTTATTAGGTATGCTTGTTTCTCCTTAGAATACCAACAATAATAATAATGATAATAACAACAGTTTTGTAGAATCGAACAACATTTTTTTCTTTCAAAAAAGAATATTAATTCAAACCAAACAATCTATTTCTTTATATTTCAAATGATCTTCATTGTCCATGTTAGTTTACGATCAACTGAAGAGCAAACAATATGGTTATGAAATGATAATAGGTATGATATTGTGTATGATAGAGTAAAAATAATTTATATCAGTAGTAGTAGTAGTAGTAGTAGTAGTAGTAATAATAATAATAATAGTACTAGTAGTAGTATTCATAGTAGTAGTGTTTATCTTTACTTTACCCTACAAAACAATCACTATCAAACTAACATTATCAACATACAACTTGAATAGATTTCTATATTTCATTAGACAATTATAATTAAATGAATTGTAGTGTAGTATTGTAAGAATTTCCCAAATTTTCTTTTCTTTAATATTTTTGTAGATTTCTTCTTTCTTTTTTCTTTCTTTCTTTCTTTGAGTAGAACACAAGTAGATTTCAGTTTGGATACTCATTCCCCCCCCTTTTGTTTGCACGATAATTATTATGAATATTGATTTTGGGTGGCATGTTTTGTTGTTTTTTTCTTTTTTAAAAAAGCAACAAAACAAACAATTTCGAGTTTTTATAAACTTCATATGTTTAGGGTAACAATAATCAATCTAATTATGATTTGTTATCACACAACATAACAATTCTTATTCCTAATTTGTCTCTAAGCTATACTTCAAAAAAAGAAGAATATTCTAAAGAATATTTACTTGGTAGTAGGTGTAGTGAACGAGAACACAACTAGGGACAATCGAATGTATTTGAATACAAAATTATGGAATATCTTAGTAAAATCTGAGAACAATATAGTGAATTCTTCATTTGTAAAATGTCAATCAATCGTTTCAAACTTCATTGTTCCTGCATTTTTATACCAATTGCTTTCTGTTCCCATTCTTTACTTGTCGATCTTCTGCTGGCAGACATTCTAATCTTGATTATTATTATATACTACTCATGTAAATATAAGTAGCACACACCATAGTAGGTGAACCGAAAAAATTAATTTATGTTTGAGTTTATACAATCATGTTGTCGGTTAGATTCAATGTTTATTAGTTAATGAGATTAACAAATGGAATAATTCTTAGTTGAACAGAAAATTTCATTGAAGATACAGTAGAAGTCAATTGCAAAAAATAAAATACATTAAATCGATAAGTGATTTTAAAGATTGATTTATTTCTTATATCATTGTATTTTGGGTATTTAGCATTCCCAACAATATACAACTTTGAACCATATTGTTTATTTCAGGGTTAGTTACAGTATCCCTGATTATATGAGTTGAACTAAGTAATAAAGGGTATGAGCTGGACCATACTTATTAAAATCTGTTAGTACTTTTACTAATAAGCCATTACTTTGTATTTGATTTTTTTTAAAATAGCGTCAACTCTTCATAATTCACTTCTATCAAATACATTCAATGATATCATAACAGCATAGGAATGGTAGACTGAAGTTTTATCGAAATTCAGAAACTGAACTGATATAACGAATGGATTTGAAGTATTACTCCAATCTATTACGTGACATGGAAATAAAACTAGATTGGATGACAGAATTTTTACTACCGCTGGACTGGATATTCAAACGATTCCGCTATACAGAGACTAGATCACATTATACCAAATGTCAGATTCACGACTGAAATAGAGAGCTAGAGCAACCCTAGGCAATATTTTATTTCAATATAATTACAAGCAGCCAGTCTTAGTGAGCCAGGCGTAGAAATCCATAATAGGAAATGAAATTGCACATTTAATAGTCAGTAGGCTAAGTCCCTGTTTGTGTATACTCAGTGACCAATGATGTGACTATAAATATTGATTAACGCTTGACTAAATGGAGTTGGCTTGCCCTCCATCTGCACTTCGCTCCACTCTATTCGCTTCATATACAAAATATATGTATTGAAAAATCCTTCCTCGTTATTTGACTTATTTAACTCCGTTATTGACTAATGCGATTTAAGTCGATGATTATATACGAGGATAGGTGACATATGCATTTCGACAGCAATCATTCAATAACAACCATTCATACGATCTACTTGGTGTCAGATCCCAGGCCACTAAAGTGGAGAGCACGTCGACAAACATCGTCCGATCTTGATGGAGTTTTGTTCTCTGAGCTGGATGGTTTGGTCACGACCAAACCATCCAGCTCAGAGAACAAAACTCCATCAAAATCATCCACCTGAGCTACAAATCTTCTCCACCATCGTCCGATCTAAATGACACCGAAATAAAGGGTCCCACAAAACAACTATATAAAAAAAATCAAACAACACAAATCGGAAGACAATGAAAAACTAATAAATCCTACAATCAAACTTTATTGCTGTTTAGGTCACTAATAAGAGTTAAGAACAACCAGTTAAGTAGGTAGGTAGGTAGACAGTTAACTAAATATAATAAGAAATACTAAGCTAAAGTAACAATCTGTATGCTATATGAATATAAAGTGTCATCAATTAAATACTATTGTAAATTAGTAATATGATATGTGGGCGAGAATGATAAGGATTGGTTGTCTGTTTAGCCAGTCATGTAGATAATCTGAATGGTATCAGATGAGTTATATATTCCCTATCTTTATTATTATTACTACTCACTTATTATTGATTGTTCATTGTTGTTGGAATGTGTCGGGTTTTGGTGTGGAAATATATTTACGTTGTGGTCAAGCTAATCACGTGTTCTTGATCCGAGTTGTGTTGAATTCCTGTAGAATAGACACTGGGAAGGAATCTAGTGTAGATATTCGTCTAAGGTAAATAAACGTCCCATACGTGTAAACGTGGAAACCCGACCGTTATAACATTAGACGTAGTAAAACCGAGCGTTATAACAGAAATTTAACATTTAGTGGAAAAGGACCTAATTATGTAATTGTATTTAGAAAATTTGAATTTCTTTGTTTTCGCGCCAAAAGCGTTCTTTTCACCTCCATGTTGTATTTCCCAATTGGGAGAATCCTAAACGCTATCGGTCTGTTGTGTCTTTTGGTACGCTATTTTGTAACGCTTCCCAAGGATGGTTTTGTGCTGTATATATACGTTTTGATTTGTGTCTGTTGTTATCGCTCGTGCTTGTGGCTTTTTGCGGAATATACTGCTCCGTTCGAACTTCGACTTCTCTCCCTAGTTAGCGGGTCTGAGACGCAATAGAATAGCTAGTTTATTAGTCTTTGGTCGCAAGTCAAGAAATTCATTTCTGTTAGGTATGCAGAGGAATATACCAATAATTATCGTGTCAAGTCTAATGGTGTCCTTGGACGTTAAATGTACACTCCCTATTGGTCGGTATTTATTTCACTTGTTAAATATTGTGTAAATGTTGTTTTCTATTTTTATGGTACGATGTGGTCTGTTTGGTTGGTATATAAACAGAGTATGTTTGAAATATAACGATTCATATCTCAGAGGCTGTGACTTGTGTTCTGGACTCAACTGGCTGGGCTAGACAGGGAAGCGGGACCAATCGAGACTCTAGGTCGTTCGTTAAGTGTTTTACGTGTCACTGAATCGATCGATAAATACGCTGCGCATCTAACCTGTAGTCCATCCGTTACAACAATTTCATTTAATGATGGAATTATAATTTTGTGGATGACCTTTGAATGATGATCTCTGAAATGATCTTGAAAAAATTCAATCATTTACTAAAGTTGAAAGAAGATTATGCATTAAGATTTATTTTGATAAAATGGGGTCAGTAATTACAATTCGAGTTTTTATTACGAATCAACATTGGCCATAATGGCAAAATACTATTTAACCATAGAGATGATTAAATCTTGCCCTAAAAATTTAAAACTTAATATCTTAAATCTACTTGGCTGGTTGATAAAGTTTAATCTTACAGAAATCATTTTTTATCCCGTTCATGATAAGTAGATACTGATAATGAAGAAAAGTGTAATTCTGACGCAAAGATTTTAGGTTTTCTAATAAGATTATTGTTAATATTGTCAAAGAATATCAATTTATAGGTAAATATTATTGTTTGTCAGTCAGTTACAATGTAGGATCAGGCACATATATGCATTGGTCCAAGTTGCCACACCTTATTAGCACAACAAGATCGACACCAAATTCATAGAAGTGGTCACTTCAGTGGTAGTAATGTATAAAAAAAGATTGTGTATTAGAATATAATACAGGAAGAAAGAATTAGTTCATCGAAAGAAAGATACGAAGCGATTTTAATCTTATGGTTTAAGGGAAGACAGATAGTGTATACACCGACACCATTGTGATCGATTCTGAACCAGCTCACCTAGAGTCTCCAACCATTGGTTACGATAGTCAAGCAGACCACAACCAAGTAGTCTGCATCTACCAACATGCCTAAGACTAGAAGTTAGTGACTTCAAGCACTGATGCTACACTTTGGTTTGGCCGCTCCTAACTTTCTTCCAACCATCTCCAGCACCGGTTAGCATTGCGCGTCGTGGTAATCAGTGGCCCAACCATTTTAGTCGATGAAGATTCACAAATACTAGTAACTTACGAGTATCTTTTACTCTTAATGGTCACATTTCGTAGACGTAAATTAGAACAGGGCGAACTACTGGCAGTATATTCATCCCTTAATTGATAGACGGATATTATTGTTCAACACATATTGAATTGAATAGAGAAGAATAACATGAATTCATTATATTTCGTTAGGTTCTCATAAGTTGTTTTTTTACAATCTATAATATTTTAGATAATCAAAATTATTGTATAGTTTACATATAACAACCTGTTAACTTATGTCATATAAAAGCCTTTAGTCCGATTGACCTGAAACTTTTTAAAATATGCTTTTAAGGCAAAACTTACTCTCTTCTGTCTATTCTACCAATATAACTACTTTAATAAATACATGTAAATTTGTATACACTATTAATGGTAACATGAAAATGGTACCTGTCAATGTATGATAAGAATGAAGAACATATTGTTTTAAACAAAAATAGTCAACTTGACTGTAAGATACATTCTAATCGGTATATTTTTCCAAATCATTTGTCACCTTTAAATCCAAATTGAATGAAAATAGATTTATTTTACTTCTCTACTATAATCTTCTTTTAAGTTATATCCTTACTTCCCTTTCTCTCATATTTCCCAGTAAGTCTTTAAGCAGGTTTTTCTTTTTCAGAAAGAAGAAACATTCATTAATTCCGCTTCTAATTTATCAGTAGTATATATCATTTATTCTTGAAAAAAAATGTTTAATAGACATTATTAACTCAATTTCCTATTATCATACACAAGTCATTGTTTTCAGTCTAATTTAAATAGCAACTTCTGTTTGTTCATTTGTTTTGTTTTTTCCCCTCATGTCAAACTTATTCAATAATATACTCATTCAAGAATTAAAAAAAAACTGATTACATAGCAACTAAATACAGTTTTTCTTTTTGTCTTTCAAGTGACAGTAATTTTTTTTTCTCTCAACTAATAATCTGACAATTGAAATTGTCAAAGAAAATTAGACTTTTGTATGTTGGAAATAATTCAGTTTGTTTAAATTCAAATGATAAATGATTGTTCAGTTGTGATGATAATAATGATGATGCTCATGATGATGATTGATTCATGGGATTGGAGGCATTTTGTTTGAGATTTCATTGTTTTAACTTTTATAATAATATCAGAAAAGGTTTTGTTGAGATTGTAGAAATTTCACTGATTGAAATCATGAGTCAATTGAAGCTAGACCACCGTGGAAAACCTGGAAGCATTAGACGGCCGTTTCGTCCTAGTATGGGACTCCTCGGTAGTGCGCATCCACGACCCCGCACCCCGCTAAGTTCCAACCCAGGACTTATCAGTCTCGCACCAGGCACTTAACCAACTAGACCACTGAGCCAGCCGGCATCCGATGGTGTTAATGTCTAACTTCAACCAATCCACGAAGTTGCGCTGCCGTATACCATTGTCTTCGGTGAGTTGATATCTCACAACAGACCTGGTTGAACTACACTGGTAACGGCTTCTCACTAGAACTCCAGGAGTATCTCTTGAAATCAGTCACTAGTAAGCAGATAATTATTATCAGAAGGGATTTTGTGGAGATTTTACAAATTTCACTAACTGAAATGATGCCGGCTCAGTGATCTAATTAATTAAGCGCCTGGTGCGAGACTGATAAGTCCTGGGTTGGAACCTCGAGGGTGCGGGGTCGTGGATGCGCACTACCGAGGTGTCCCATACTAGGACGAAACGGCCGTCTAATGCTTCCAGGTTTTCTATAGTGATCTAGCTTCAATTGACTCATGATTTCAATCTGTGAAATTTAGAATAATAATTATTTTTATTTGAAAAGAGAATTATGTAATTAGTCAGTTTCTATGATCACATATATATATATATATATATATATATATATATATATATTCTCTTTAGGTTATGTTTATAGTTGATTAAGGCTAATGGAAGAATTCAAAACTGATGTTTTGTATTGTTTTAGGATTTACCAATTAAGGATATGTTATCGTTTTAGAGTTGATGAGTCCTAGTTAAGACGAAACATGCCGTATGAATTCTGTCACTAGTCACAATCTAGAGATGATAAAAATTTATTGTGAATTATTTATTCATTTATTTAATTGGTCGTTTTAATTGATTTTTTTCCAATTATCATTTTTTCTTATAGTTAATTTATACAACACCAGCTGCATTAGCTCTTACCAATCAAACTGGTGCACCATCAGCTTATCCGCTACTTGTAAGTAGTCATGTATTGGTTATTGTTAGTAGTATTGTTGTTTTTAAAAATTTATTTAAACATTTCTATTTTTTCTTTTTCTTTGTGTAAATAATCAGAAATGCATTTTTGTGACAATTTACTAGTGTTAAGCTTGTTAACATTTATGGGTGTGTGTGTTTATGGGTGCTTGTTTATGAAAGAAATATTAACATTTATATTTTGCATCTATGAAATGCAGTTTGAATAATATGTAGATCTTTAACTGTGATACAGGTTAATATAGTATTAATAAAACTGACAAGAAGTTCATGAAATCATTGAATACTAAATTTTTAGAGTTAAGAATATGATATAGACGGAAACTATCAATAGCAACACCAGTTGTGATGTAAAACGGCTGGAAATGTTCAACAGCAATCCCCGAAGCTAGGCTTCATACTAGTTGAGACGGATCAACCAGACATATCTGCAACATCAAAGAAATTGATACATCCCTTAATACTCAAAGCTTTATGCCATGTAGTATCACAATCATAGGTGTCATCACTCAGACAATTAGTATGTAACTAAATAACTGTAGGATTGAGATAGTTTGAGATTGTGATGTCCTATGGTCCGTTACGTATCATGTGACAGAACCGCCAATCAGAAAACCGACTTCTATCAACTTATCCCTAAGCTAAAGCAATGATGCGTCAAAAAACAGCGCTAGCAGTCTTGAGTCTTTATTGATCCTGAGTTTAGTAGCTTCTCACCTAGACTAGCCTATTGAGTCCAGAACACAAATATCAAACTCATCTATTTGAATTGTATATTTCAGACATACTTGGTTTGTATACAAACACACAAGACCGCATCACACTGTAAAATGAAAAATAATGATTATATAAGATCAAGTCAAAAAAGTGGTTGTGAGTATGGAATACTGTAACTAATAAATAGGGAATAAATTAAAAATGATAAGTCGTATAACAGTAGCTAATAGGTCACTATTCATTTATTATTCGTTTAGATATAATAGCAACCACTCAACAACAAATAATATGCATCGTGATATCTAGGAAAACTATATTAGAATAGGACTAATTGAATTCAATTAGCGCTAAGGGAACTAAATGATCTAATATCGATTACAGCTGAAAGATCAATTATTGTGGATAATATTCACTGAATTATCCAAAGACATTTTATACTCATGATTTGTGAATAGATTAATGAAATACCACAACATTATATATCCGTATAAGTCTATACCTTTTTAGCTTCTTTTAACAAATATGACATGGTTTAAGTGATCGTCTGTTATCTTGATATTAACTTGGTAGAGCATGTTATATATGCTTTAATTTTCATTCATGTTAATGGTTCATAATTCACTGTATACTATAACTTACGAACTTAGTGAATGAAATATGTGATAAATGTATCCTTTCCTTTCTTATGACTGAATTGAATCCACTAATGAATCTTACAGCTACGAATAACTAGGGAAATATAGGAAAGATAATTTTTGCTTATTTATATGACGATGGTTCATTCACTTATGGCATATTTATTTATAAAGTTATATTTTCTAGTAAATGACTTGCAATAAATTGGCAGATCCACCAGTGAGTTCTGACTTGTTAATAGTTAAACAATTGTTTTAACTAACTGATGCACCATAGAATAGTGATTATGGAATTAGAGGGAAACTTATAAATTTGGTTACGTCGTCTAACTAATAAGTGAGTGAACTTGAATTTAAAAAAACATCATTCCACGAAATTTAGTTTAGATCAATCTTATTCCCTTATCATTTTTGGTAATAGACTTCTCCTATCTTCATTTTCATTGTTCAGATAATATCTCACAGCCGTAAGATATCATAACTTTCAGTAACCTCATCGTTTCTTAACTTTAAACATTCGTTTCATGGAATTGTTCATCAGTAATCATTTGTACAGTGAACCAATTAGGAAACAGAAGACATTGCACACTTTCAATATTTCCACAAACACACTAGAACAACAGTCGTCCTGGGTGTGTGTCATCCTTACTTTCGTTGAACTGCTTGATCCACTTGAAAGGATAGGGATTTTTTTCGTTATATCATCTCTATAAACAGTCATCAGCATTTCATGAATTTCGTTTGCTTAATTCTGTCCATATTCAATAATCTTAGTAACTCAGTTCACTTATATTTTTTTTTCTAAGTTAGTACTCGTATGCGATAAGTAACACGAACAGATTTATCATTCAATTAAATAAAATAAGCAAATATATTAAAGTTTTCTGTTTCTGCGATCCCATCTCAAAAGTTAATACTAATAGGATTTACTCAGAAATTTCATTTTAAGGATGGATTCATTATACAAACCAATCACATAGCATTTGTTTACTTCAAACACCTAATACAATCTTAACTCAATTGGAATCTGAAGTTTTTATTGAAACTACTTAGTAGTTATGTATTAGGCAGGATAAATTAGTAGTAACAAATTGATTACTTTTGTTAAAACATTTAAATTAAACTGTAGCATAAGAACAAAATGAATACTAACTGAACAATCTAAATTATTCGTTCTTACTTTGATATCAATAAATAAACTTCATACAATGTCTATTCCTCTACTGTACAACTAAAATATTACAAATAAACAAGTTGTTTATGTTACTGGAGACTAATATATGATTAAAACATTCGTTAAAAAAACTTCGGCGAGACTAATTTAGGGACGACCTTTGAACGAATCTTAAATGACCTTGACAATTATTAGCCAATCAGGAGACAGTTAGTATAAAGTAAAAATATATTATAAGAAAGTAATGAATTACAGTGGATATTCTTCTTTTACATGATTGAAAAACGTGTTAAGGTTTGATAAAGGTTCAGAAATTCTGAATTCATAATGCATATGGTATAGAAACTCGTCCATAGGGTTAGGGTTTAGGGTTAGGGTTGAGGTTAGGGTTAGGGTGGGGTTAGGTTGGGGTTAGGGTGCTAACATACGATCGGTTTACAACGGATTTTAGAGAAGAGGTGTTTATTGAGAGGCTACAACCCTAACCCTTACCCTAACCCTAAACCATAACCCTAGCCCTAGGCTACAACCCGAACCCTAACCCTATGGACGAGTTTCTATACCAAATGCATTATGAATTCAGAATTTCTGAACCTTTATCAAACCTTAACATGTTTTTCAATCATGTAAAAGAAGAATATCCACTGTAATTCATTACTTTCTTATAATATATTTTTACTTTATACTGTCTTCTGATTGGCTAATAATTGAAATTGCTCAAACTTTTCTGATTGGCTCGTCCCTAAATTAGAGTTTCGCCGTCCCATCTGTTGTACTCCTCGTGAAGGAGCATAGGTCGCTCACCAGCATTCTCCATCCAACCCTGTCCTGGGCAATCCTTTCCAGCTCCTTCCAGTTGTAATTCATCCTTTTCATATCTGCTTCTATTATCCGACGTAATGTGTTCTTTGGCCTTCCTCTTTTCCGCTTCCCTTCAGGATTCCAAGTTAGAGCTTGCCTCGTGATGCAGTTTGACGATTTGCGTAATGTATGTCCTATCCATTTCCATCGTCTTTTCCTAATTTCCTCTTCAGCTGGAAGTTGGTTTGTTCTCTCCCACAGAAGGCTATTGCTGATGGTATCCGGCCAATGGATGTTGAGTATCTTGCGTAGACCATCTGTTGTAACCTCTCATTAATCACCTCCTCTCTAAAATCCGCTGTGAACCGATCGTATGTTAGCATCGCGTGTTGAACTTGGCTCCGTGACCTTGAAATTGCTCAAACGCTTCTGATTGGCTCGTCCCAAATTAGAGTCGCGCCAAAACTCCTTTCTTATCAAACGTTAAAACATTTGTCGATTATAAATTTTACTACTTGTAAGTAGCATAAAATGTTTAATATAAAAACATCGTTACCTTGTTTCAAATTAACCGTTAGTGATATATCATTAAGTAATAAATATAATTTTGCATTAATTACCTAAATAATTAATTGGTTTTCTATAAATTTTCTAAAGCCTTTCTCTTATTTTGTCAAACATAATCCATACAACTGTGTTTCTAACTTGCTTTTCTTTTTCGTTGAAAATCTTAATTGAGCTTATTGGGTGTGTTTTAATAATTACCACTGAATTTTCCTAACGACTGATTTTTTCCTTTTTTTGGTTTTATATTATCGTAATACTTGTTTTGTGATTAAAATATGAACTTATTCGACATATTTATGACGATAATAATGATGACAATAATTTGAAATGTAATGGTTTTATTTAATACTAAACCTATTGCTGTGTCCTGTGTATCTATGAATGCATATGAATGATTTGATTTCTACTTCCTATAAAACTATTAATGTTTGTTTCTTTTTCTTCTTTGCAGTTTTTATGTTTTTTCGAATGATATTACTTGTGTTTAATTCTGTGTTGTTTATCATTATCATCATCATCACTGTTGTTATTATCACTAACGACCTCAACAAATCTCATCATTGTAACAACTAAATTATCTCTTTAAAGTCATTGAATCGTTATTTTTATGACTCATATATCTATCTATATCCGTATATTTGTGCATGGATGTGTCTTTTCAACGAAAGCCAATTTGATCACCTTCTTTCATCGATATTCCATTTAGATGACTGCATTTCAAATAAATTAACCTTAATGAGATTAAGGGGTTGAAACAAAAAAAGGGGAGAATAAGATTTCATTAGAGTATATGTATATATACATATATATATATATATATATATATATATATATATCATTAAGGCTGCCAAGGTTATTTTTCACATAATCGTCATCATCATCAACATCGTGATCGTTCTCGGCTCCTTCTTTCTCATTATTATCTTCAATGATAACAAACTTACATTCTGATTGTATTGTTAATTAGTATACCAACAGAGATAGAATCACCACATAGGAAAAAAGAGTGTTTAATTAATTTCTTCAATAATATTTATAATCATTTATTGATTATAGGTAATAATAATAAGCACAAACAAGCGTATCATGTTTATAATAATGATAATAATAATAATCCATTTGAACAAGCATGAATGATGAAAGTTTTACCTTTACATAGAAAAAGAACATTAAAGTATAAAGGAATTAATGAGATGAGAATCATTATTTGGTAGGATGAATGAATTTTATCCATTTAATTTAAACATTTTTTTCCGTTTCATTCTTCACTATGATTGATTTGTAATAGTTCGATAGTGTTTAATTAAATATGATGATTATTTGATAGTTACTGTTATACATTGAAACCCACCGACCAATGTCCATGTAGCTAGTCACCAATCAGAACTTGATTCTAATTTATTTACCTACCTACTTACTTACTCCATTTACCCCTTGTTGAATAACATAGGCCACCCACTACTAATCTACATCCAACTCCGTCCTCAATAATCCTTTCTAGTTCTTTCCAGCTCCTATTCGTCCTTTTCATGTCTGTTTACAATTCTAGATGCAGTGTGTTATTCAGCCGTCCTCTTTTCTGTTTCTATTCATGATTCTAAGTTGGTGCTCGTCTTGATAAATAGACAATTATTCACAAATACTTGCATATTTTTAATGATGGTTGTAGTAGTTCTCCAAGTTTCAGCACCATACAATAGAACTGTGTTGACGTTCGTATTGAAGATTCTTACTTTTATATTGGTTGACAGACAGTTGTTTTGAGTTGCATATGTTGTTCAACTGTAGGAATGCTGTCCTCACTTTGCTAATCCTCACCCTTATGTTTGCACTGGATCCTCTTCGTTGATCGATGATGCTGCTGACTAGGTACGCGAAAGTTCCCACATTTTCCAGAGTTTCTTCATCAAGCGTCATTGGGTTGGTGCTCTTTGTGTTGCATTTAAGGATGTTTTTTGTCTAATAGTATAGAGGTTGCTGTCGCACTGGCTGTATTCAACTCCATTTGTTCATGTTTATGAGATAGAAGAGCTAGGTCGTCTGCAAATCCTAATTGTCTCGTTGCTTCTAAGCGCTCGATTATATCCCGTACATCCAGTCAGAAGTCGAGGTCTTCATAATCCAGTCAACCACCAGAAGAAAGAGAAAGGGTGAGATACAGTAAGCAGCATTGTCTGACTCCGACCCTTACTTGCAATGCGTCTGTCAGCTGTCCTTCATGCACCACTTCTCAATTTAGTCCGTCGTATGAATTCTGTATGATATTTCCGATCTTCTCAGCTATTCATTCCATTGAGTCGAAGAATTTTCCATTATGTTCTCCTATCCACACTGTCAAATGCTTTCCCATAATCAAGGAATTTGATGTATAGTGATGGATTCAATCCAAATGATTGTTCAACGATGATCCGTAGTATCACGATTTGGTTTTCGCACGACTGATCATCAGGAAATCCGACCTTTTGATCTGGAAGGTGTGCGTCTGAATATTTCGTCCGCTTCAGTAAAACTCTGGAAATTTTCCCTGGCACTGATAGTGTATGATGTCTGTGTAGTTCACATATTTGCTCAGATCTCCTTTCTTTGATATATTGATGTAGTATCCTTCTTTTCAGCCTGTCTGTGGCACTTCTTCCTATTCCTAAATCCACTTGGATAGAATGTGGAGTATCTTTGCAGTCACTTCTATATGTTACTTCAGTACTTCAACTGGTCTTGCTGCTTTCCCACTCGCCATTTTGTCTCGTGACCATCCTGATTTCTTTGATCGTTGGTAGAGTGACATCCATAGGAATATGTGTGTGTGCTGCTTCGATGTCTGTTGGATTCAATGGAGATGGTCTATGCAAGAGTTCCTCGAAGTATTCAGTTCATCTGTTACTCTGTTCTTGGAGCTCGGTGACTGACTTTCCTTCTTTGTTGTCGACTGTTCTGTCTGGTTTAATATATTCCTCTGCCAGTTTCTTTGTTGTATCATATGGCTGTTTGACATTTCCTTTTGTTGCAACTCTTTTCGTTGTCGTTGCTAGTTCTTCCACATATTTTTGTTTGTCGGATTTAATGCTCCTCCTTACTTGCTTGTTTGCTTCTGTGTATTTTGTTTGTACCTTGACTCTCTCTGTTCTTGTTCGTTCGTTGTTAACTGATGTCTTCTTGCTCTTCCTTCCTTGAATCCTGTCCAGGGTTTCCACAGAGATCCATTCCTTATGATAATGCTTTTTGAGTCTCAGAATCTCCTCACACGTTGAAGTTAGTGGTTGTTTGATCGCTTTCCAACTGTCCTCCATGTTAGTTTCTTCTTCTTTGAGTAGATCTTGTAATGTTTGGAACGTGTTGTTGAGAGCTATTTTGAATAGTTTGAGTTTGTCATCATGTCGAAGGAATGCTGTATCGAAGCTTTGTAATGCTGTTTCTCGAGATATTCAGTGTTTCTTTAGCTTCAGTTTTATCTTGAAAACCATCAGTTGGTGGAGATCTGAAGCTATGTCAGCTTCTCTCGTAGTTCTCAAATCTTCTGCGTTTCTTATGAATTTTCTGTGGTGGAAATATGTTCAATCTGGTTGTGTGTATTGTGATCCGCTGAGGCCCATGAAGCTTTGTGTATGTGTTTATGGTGGAATATAGTTCCATCACAACGACTCTATTGAGTGCACGTAAATTTGCAAATCTCTCATCATTCTCGTTTCTTTATCTTAATCAGTCCATGTTGTCTCATGATATATTCAAACTCGGTGTTGTCCATCCCTACTTTGATGTTTAGATTTTCTCTCAGGATGGTCAGGTTGTATCCTGGGTCGTTCTGTATGGTCGACTGCGGCGTCTCATAAAACCGATCTTTATCGCCGTCGTTTCTATCATTGGTGGTTGCATAACATTGGATAACATTCATTATGATTCTCTCCTTCTTTGTCTCGACGAATGCTTTGATGATTATGGATCCATGAGATTCCCATCCTACAAGTGCTTTACGTGCTTCTTTGGATAATATCAGAGCAACTCCCTGAGTGTGCGAAGCATTTTTTCTTCATGAGCAGAGTGCAATAGCACCTAGTCCAAATCTAATTATTTCTGTCCAGCTTGGATTCAATGTGTTTCACTGATTCCGAGTACCATCAAGTTGTATCCTCACTTCGTAGCTATTTGATTGGTCCTTTCAGCCTCCCACATTGTCCGAACATTCCATGTACCTATACCAATTGTTAATCTTGTTGTTAGAAGGAGCTTTGGTCTCGTGGCTTCGCTATAATCCCAGCTTTCACCATGATACGACATTATTTTTGTGAATGAAGATCCTTCGACTCGGAGGACAAAGTTTAAATGATTTAAATTGTTTATTTTGGTTAGTGTATTTTTAGCAAGGTTGTTTTCTATGGGATGGTATCGCTAACTCCTTATGATAATAGTTTATTGGTTAACTGAAAGCTTATAATCAATAGAATATGTAGACATAGTAACTTAGTTGTTCATTAATTATACAACAAAATTGTGATTAATAATATTTTGAAAAACCAATCATAACTTCAAGAGGTATTTTCTGCAGTTCTAGTGAGAAGCCATGATCAGTGGCGTTCATCCGGATCTGTTGTGAGATAGGAACTCACTGAAGACTGTGACGGACGGTGACGCAATTTCATAGATTGGTTGAAGTTAGACGTTAACACCGTTGGACGCTAACTCAGTAGTTTAGAGATTAAGCGTTTGCGCTCGAGATCGAAGGTCCTGATTTCGACTTTTTCGAGCGGAATTATTTTGTTTACCAATCACAAATTCATATGGTATAACTTTAAACAATACACTTTATCCTAAACCTGTCCATTTATCGGATTATTCATTTGGATATGTGATAATTGTAGAACCATGAAGTGAATTCATCGAAAAGAATATTCTTCATTCAAATATTAGTCTCTTCATAAAAAAAAGTTATGTTCAATTAGAAAAGGGATCAAAATATTGTCAAACGAATAGGAAATCTAAGTCTTATATTATCTATTCTATAAACGTCTTAAACAAATAACTATGACATACTACTATTATTCAACAATAATGGTATTAATGACAGTTTGATAAGTTGCTTTTATCGATTTTTACATAAAATTATGATAAATCTATGTCTATTGTTAATGTATTTCAAAAATCAATATTTGATGATCGGGGGGGTGCTTTGTTTATTCTTACTAAAAGTAATCAGATCTCTAAGAGAAATCCTTTAAAATTCATTTAGATTGATTTGGAAATCTTTAAATTTTACTTGTATGCAGATGAGCAGGGGTCATTAAAAAAAGAAAATTCACTAACATTTTAAGAGTAAAATGGATCAATATGATTTAGTGACCTGGTATCTAACTATAATTCGATCGAAAAAAATAATCGTTATTGAATGATTACTGTCAAAATATACATCCTATCTATCTTCGTATATAATCATTGACTTAAGTCATATTAGTGAATAATCGGATTAAATAAGTCAAGTACAAGAATATGTATATTTTGTACAATCATTGATCTAGGATGACAGTCAGAGGGACGAAAGGAAATAAGCGAAGCAAAATGGCACATAGTAGAAAAGGAGAGTGAGCCAACCAAGTGTGAATCGATATTTATAGTCAGACAAAAAATAGGTTACCGACATGTGATGAGTAGGATAAGAAATGCACACATACATGCTTACATAAGAACAGTCAAAGTTGATAAGTGAATAATTAACAAGGCTTAAATGTGACTATGGAAGAATGAATAGATTGACCTGTCCAGAAGCTAGAATAAGTTATATAAACTTAACATAGTAACCGACACTACATATACGTTATAGGAAATAGAAAAAATCAAACCCTTACATTCCTATTCATAAGTTAATATATAAATTTACTTTAAAGAAAAAGCTGTAAACATAGATATCACCAAATTATTTTTACATCAAAAGTTTATCCATCTCAATTAAATACTGAATTAATAGCTGAAAATGTTTTTTATCATTTTGAAGGTTTCTTATCCAGATAGCTAGAAGATAATAATAATTCATTGTATCAGAAGGGATTTTGTGGAGATGGTAGTAATTTCACTACTTGAGATCATGAGTCAATTGAAACCAGATCACCATGGAAAATCTGGAAGCACTGGACGGCCGTTTCGTCCTATTTTGGGACTACTCGGCAGTGCGCACCCATGACCTCGCCTCGCAGGACCTACCAACCTCGCGCTTGACCACCGTCCAATGTTTCCAGGTTTTCCATAGTGGTCTAGCTTCAATTGACTCATGATCTCGACTATTGAAATAATTAATTGTTTTATGATCTTTAATTCACTATCTGATTCTTTATTATTATTTTTTTTCTAACTCATAAATAAATCATAATCATATTAATTAGATTAATTATTTTATAAAGGAATGATTATTTGATTTTTTCTATGGTGCTATGTTTGGAGAGATCACGTGTTCACCTAGTCTGTGAACGGAACAAAGACTCTGTGACAAAAGACCAATAAGCTAGCTATTCTGACGCGTCCCAGCTCAGCTAACTAGAGAGAGAAATAGAAGTTCGAAACGGGGAAATATATTCCGCAACCAGCCAGAAGCACGAGCGATCCTGACACAGTCTAGTCGGAAATACACTCATTTATATATTGGTTTTTACATCCATTTTTGATTAATAATCAGAATAAACCACATATATGAAAAACAGTTCATACGAGAATGTCGTATGTTATACAGAATAGAATGTCATAGGGGAAAACGAAACAAATACTATACATGCAGTGAATAAGAACACGAGTTGGACAACCGAGTGTATCTGGACACAAAATTACAGAACATTTCACTAAAATCTGACAACCATACAGTAAATAGTTAATTTTCAAAATATTAATCAATTGTCTCAAACTTGACTGTTCTTTTTGCAAATATCAGACCATCATCTGAGATTTCATTGTTCATGTATTTTCATACCAATTGCTCTTTGTTTCCGTTCTTTCCCTCTCAATCTTCCACTGAAATACATTCTATGTCTGACCATCGTTATATACTACTTATATGGATATAAGTAGCTCACCACACATACTGAGTAATCATCGAATTGAATTAAAACGGGACTAATGTTGAATAAAAATCATAATGATTAAATCGATCTAATTTTGACTTTATATCCTGTCATAACATCCTAACAGATATTCATCAAATATACTTAGTTATTTCTTTTCTGAAATCTACTTAATGATCATTTACATAAGGAGATTTCTAAATTGGGGTTACATGAATTGTCATTTTAGTATTTTAATAAATTGATTAAGTTATTATGGGAAAAATTATTTGGATTAAAATTATAAAACATATAAAAGTAATAAGTGGTTTTATAAACAAAGATGGATAGTGGTTAGCAGTTGGAGTCCAGGACGCGCATTTCATCTTATTTGGGACTGGTCAGCTAGATGTATATGTATCTCAGAGTTTATGTTCAGTTTGGGACTCGAACCCAGTACTATTCACTTCCAATGCCATCATGTTATCCACTTAGCTACTGAGTCTTGTTAGCCACTTGCTAGTGCAATGAAGCGGAGTCTAAATTCATTTGGTATTGTTTAATTGAATCTTCATATAAATAGAACGAAGAGCCCGTTCTAGATTCCACTGCTAGCCACTATACATCTTTGCTTAGAATGCACTTGAATTAAGGCAATATCGAGGAAATACGCACAGTAAACACATATGCCAATAAGAGACTGATCAATTGCATTACTAAATCATCAATCGGAATATTCAATCAAACAATATCAAGTGAATTTCAACTTCATCTCATTGGACAAACAAATGGCTATCAGGACTCAGTAGCTAAGTGGGTGACGGGATGGCGCTTAAAGCGAACAATACTGGATTCGAGTCGTAGAGTGAACATCAACATTAAGGGATCATTCAGTTTCGGATGAACATATCTATGAATTCTTGATTTATTTATTTGATTTTGAATGGTGGTTGCTGAATATCATTTTTCAAAGCGATATTTCTACGATAATTCGAAAGTTGTGTTATTGCTTTTATGATTATTTATGTGTTATACATTATCCTACTTATAAATTAGTAAGTAAACAAAATAAATTAACTACAAACTTCAACATATAGATGTAATCTATTTATATGAATTGAAAAATCAAGAAAATAATTCATTGATTTATAAATTATTTATAAGATAATGAGAATGAATCAATATTTTCCATAGTTAAATGATCTTTCAACTTTTAGTATAGTATAGCATTTTTCTTTGTTCTGTTTCAGTGTAGTTCTATTTATTTGAACACATAATTATTGATACAAATGGGCACCGAATACATATTCGCCACAAAATTCACTTGATTTGTGTGTGGGCTATGATACTGCCCGGGTGCCCATACTGAAGCAGATGTTTTCTTAGGGAGCCAAACCCGGAGCCTTTGACCTAGAGGTCTGATCCACAAGGCAGTAGAGCAGCGTCAGGAGAAGCAGTCCCATGGTAGCCAGTGACCAACGATAGGTTCATACGCCATTTGTTCCCTCGGGACACTGTAGCCCATGTGCACCATTGGTTTGGAATAAGGGTTTTCCAACTCCGTGTCCACCAACCTGACTAAAGCGCCGGATATTCGCTTTTCTTCCTCTCAACAACAGTAATGCCACGAGAAGGCAGTTAGTAGGAGTTCCCTGGCTGTGGCTATATGCACGTAGCCATTTGAGAGCATTTCGAGAGGGACAGCTGACTTTCCCCACCCTCGGCCTTACCAGGACATTTGGAGGCAGTGTAGCAAAAAAAATTAATAATCTATTAACACTGTGATATGAATCATATTGATTATTATAAGAAAATAATATTTTTAAGATTATAATATGTGTAATAGAAAAAATATAATCAGAGAAGGGTTTTTGTGGATATTATAGTGATTTCAATCGTTGAGATCATAAGTCAATTGAAGCTGGACCACCATGTAAAACCTGGAAGCACTGGACGGCCGTTTCGTCCCATTTTGGGACTCCTCAGCGGTGCGCATCCACGACCTCGCCTCCCGAGATTCGAACTCAACAGTGGTCTAGTGGTTAAACGCTCGCGCGCGAGACTGATAGTTCCTGGGTTGACATAAATAATCTCGACTAACCTTTATACTGATAATAAGTAATATAACTTTATACTTTTATATTTATTCTTTATTATTTTATCTCTTAGAATATTGGATTTAGTCCATATTTGAATGCAATTACAGCTAATGGAATGACAAGTTTACATGGTGTTCCAAATTTACCAACACATATATCAACTAACACACCACGTCATCTACTTAATACTAACAATACAATAAATGGTTTATCAAATAAACGATCTAGTCTACCAGATAATAAAACTGATTTTTCATCAATTTATACTCCATGTGGAATAGTAACACAAGTAAATGGAGGTAAATTAAATTCACAAAATGATCATCACAGTCATCATCATCACCATCAACAAAATCAACATCATCATAGTCATCATCACAAGTTGAATGGGTCATCAGGATTAATAAATGGAACTAGTAATGAAACAGGGAATATTAAAGAACATAGTCAATCACCTGGAATACGTGTTACTTCTGCTGTATCAAATACTAATAATTGTGTTGGAATTGGGACTGCTACTGGTTGTAATAGTAATGGTGGGGGTAGTTCAGGGAGTAATTGTACCAATGGAAATAATAATAATACAATGAATGCAACAGCAGCGGCTGCCGCAGCTGCGGCAGCAGCATTTTTCAGCTTACAACAACAGTCACAACAACAAAATTCCATTGGTTTGGGTTTACCACCTCCACAGCCAGCACCACCATCAGCAGCGGCAGGAGCACATGGGAATCCGATTCCATTAACAGCGGCATCACTAGCTGCAGCTGCGTCGTTAGCAGCCGCTGCTGCAGCGGCAAATCGAGTTATTGGACCGCATAATACATTGTCGTCACATTTTCCTGTTGCATTACCCGATCACACAGGTTATTTTCAAGCTCCTTGTAAGTGATTATTTGAGGATTAACAATATTATGGCATAGATTTTAATTTTATACCGAAGTTAAAGTAGTGTAATAATAATAATACATGATAACTTGTTATAGAATATCTATCGGTTGAAGTTTTCATATACCTCTAAGTTAGAGTAACTAGCAATAGATAAACTGGATAAGAAACAGTATGGGGAAATAATCTCGATCATAGTGATAAGCTAAATATGTACTCAGTAGTGGGCGACCTTGAGAGGAATTTACAAACTTCCATTGAGGTGCTATGATCGATGGAATTTCAACTATATTTGACGTGAGACAGATATCAAAGATGACAGTAGGTGTTAGTTATCCAACTTCATGAAGTTACTGATATTGGAAATATTTGTCATACTTTCGTTGTGCATCTTGAAGTTCCTATATTCGATTCATAACGTAGTCCTAGCAGCGCGCTGTTGAGTACTTCAGTATTAAGACGAAACATGTGTCTCATGTTTTCCGATGTTCAATAGTTATCTCCATAAAATTATTTTGTGGTGTAGATTACAGATCAAAAATAAAACATTTTGAAAAGAATAAATGAGGTCGAATAATAAAAAGTAGGGGATGACACTAAACCCGAAATCTGAAATGAAATTCGGGGTTTATGAAACCACACCACTGTGATTGATTTAAGACCACTAAATTCAATATTGATTAAAGATCATGTATTTCATTTTATGATAATGTCAAGTATTGATATCGAAAGCAAATATAATATTCCATAGAATAGTTAATCAATGCCAATCTATGCTATTCCTTATATTAAGAGTTCAGCGCGGAGTTATACTTTTTGATATAAATATTTACATTAAATCATAATTAAAACTTTACTATCAGGTTCTAATCAAAATTATTACATTGATATAGAGATATTCGGCAGTAAAAGCTTTCAGCATGAGTGAAACACTTTAATCTTAACAAAGTTGAACGGGCATAAACGTCGTTATTATATGTTGTTACTAACTTACTTACTCCTGTTACTCCTCGTGGAGGAGCATAGGCCGCCCACCATCAATCTCCATCCAACCCTGTCCTGAGCAATCCTTTCCAGTTCTTCCCAATTGTTATTCATCCTTTTCATATCTGCTTCTATTTCCCAACGTAATGTGTTATTTGGCCTTCCACTTCTCCGTTTCCCTTCAGGATTCCAAGTTAGGGCTTGCCTCGTGATGCAGTTTGATGACTTGCGTAATATATGCCCTATCCAGTTCCATCGTCTTTTCCTAATTTCCTATTCAGCCGGAAGCTGGTTTATACATAAATATATATCTTTCGTGATTTTAATAGAGTCGTTTAACTTACATGTTATTAATCGTAACATTTATGAATTAAAATATATTTCATTTCAATCATTATCTCAGTTATGATAACTAATAATGAAGTTGTCAAAGCTGAAAATTGAGAACTTGTGACATTAATTTGTTTTATTTAACATCGAAACTATCAGTATTCGATTAAACTTGATTCTAAAAAAACCATTGAAAAATGATAGGGATTTCAGCACAAGATTGGTTTAGATAGGGGAATTAAGTGTTATTCAAATAATAACTATGAGCCTTATGGTTTTCTATAAGAGTTTCAGATATACATATGTATATTGATAGTTCCTAAAATAAGTGTTCGTGTTATTATTTATTGTCTGAAGTATATGGACTGATTTATCAGTGGGAGAAGAGTAAGTGACATTTAGTTCCAAGAAGTGAACCAATTGTACTAAATGATTTATACTACTGTGACTATTTATAAAGATTTCTAAAATGGAACAAACTTGCTAGACTGTAGTTTTTGCAAAAGAACTGACAGAAGGTAATTATCTTAAATAAGTTGGCATAACATCTTTGGGAAGTAAACAACAATAATACTTATTTTCTATAGTCTGTGAATGGTTACACGTAAAAGATTATTGGTTGTTCTATGACCCTCATTTCCATTTTTTGAAATACATTTATTATTGTCAGTAAGGGGTTGTACAGGTTGTTGAATTTCATTGAAATCATGAACCGATCTAAGTGGAACAACTATTGAAAATATTCAAGTATTGGACGGCCATTACATCATAGTATACGACTTCTCAGCAATGTCGCATCCATGATCCCACACTCATTAATCAAACCCACAATATTCCGTCTCGCGCTCAAATGTTGTCTAGAGATTCTAGGCCTCCAACGGTAGTTTAAATTAGATCGGTTCATGATGTCAACGAAATCTTATCGATTGTGAATAATTGTACAAAAGTTCTCTTATTTGCAATATACCATTTTATTATTATTGAAACAATAAGATAAAATAGTTCATTGATAATCATTTAATAGTTCAAATAAATAAAGAGATATGACAGAGAAACGGAGAAATTTGGCAATGGACAATAATACCTGATTTAAGTGAAATTTGTCACCTCTATAGAAGTAGAACAATTATAATTATGATAATTATCATTAGTACAACGAATAATATTAATAATCACACTAGTAGTCATAGAAATATTATTTATCACACTGATTAGTATTGGAGATAGTTGGTGAAACAAGGAGTGCACGTACTTTGCCCATATGTATTTTTGTGAACTTGTATGACGAAGAACTTTGGTCTCACGCGCGAGCGCTTAACATCTAGACCATTGAGCCAACATCCAATGGTGTTAATTTCTAGCTTCAATCAATCAGTCTATAGGTTTAGTGTTCATGCGTGGAACCAAATGACCTGAGTTTGATCTCCATTCGACGGGTCATGAATATACATTTCTAAGGCGTTCCATGCCAGGTAAAAACGCCCATTTAATGCTTTTAGGTTTTCAATGGTGATCTTACTTAGATCGATCCATGATTTCAATGAGATATATTTTTTTAACTGATGAATAGTAATTTTTAGCTACACTATCCAGATTGAATACTTTGTAGACAAATAAAAATTGACATTAACATATTAAGTAAGTTGACCAATGGTTCCGTTTTTGAAAAAAAAAATAGTTATTTGGTTAAGATTTGTAAAATAACTCTCAATCAGGAAAATGATCAATTTGATCTCATCGTTCATTTCAGTATTTTCTCAAACTAATCAAGTTGTAACATCTATAATTTCTCTGTAATTTATCATTAACAATAATCATTTTCCCCTTATTTCTTATAGATCATATTGAAATACCATCATTTTCTTACCAATAATGAATTAAAAAGCAAACAAACAAACAATTGAAATGATAAAAAGAAATACATTTTTTGAAAATCCCATCATTTTACAATGAATTTTTAATCAATTAAACACAAATAATATTCACAAAAGATTCATTGATACTAAACTAAACAGGATGTACAACAATAATATTTATAATAAACATTCTCTCTTTTTCTTCTCTTCTTTTTCTTTCTTTCAATTTTGATTATTTTTATTTCCAAAGAAACCCTCCCCCTGGTAATAATATTCCTAATAAGATTCTAGTTTATGTAACCATTTAAAATTCTTAGTATTAAAATTTTTAAGTTTTGTTTTAGTCACTATCGTGTGCACGCTCACGCTATCTCTCTCCCTCTCCCTCTCCTTGACTGTTATTGTTGTGTTCGTGTGTGTATATGTGTGTGCGCGTATGTGTACTTGTTCTGGTTCATCTAAACAAGTTAATTTGATGTTTGTTTGTCTTTTTTTTTCAACAACAACAAAAAAATGCGCCTTTTTTATTTCATTGACCGAAGTGAATCTTCCATTAAAATTATAATTACAACGGTTAATTTATTATTACTATTATTATTTATATTTATTTATTTATTTGTTTATTTATTTACCTATATACATACAACGATATTTATTTATTTCAAAGAAGGTGGAAACGAACTGAACACACATATGTACACACACACACGCACACTTACACAGAGAAGAAGAAACGAACTGAACTAAGAGAAAACTATTGAACAATTCCCAAAAAAATAAAATAAAAACCTTCAAGCATTTGTTACTTTATCCATTTATTGTTTTATGATATATTTTACAACTTTTTTTTTTTAAAAAAATAAAAAAATTTATTTATTTTATTTTTTTCAATAACAAATTAAACATTGAAACATTCATAGTAACTAAATACAAATAAAATAAGGAATAATTAAATATCTAATGTATATGTATATAATATACATGTTTAAATGTTTCATTTATTCAGTTTTATAATAATCATTGATTTATCGAATTAATATTTTCCCTTTCTTTAAAAGTCATCGTTACATATATCACAGATAGTCTTATGTGTGCTGTTGATGTATTTCTCTCTCTCTCTCTCTCTGTATGCATGTATGTATGTATGTATGTGTTTCTGTCCAATCACGTACATCTATGCATACACATATATACACGTATAGAATATTATACTTTATTCTATGATATATTCTTAAATATATGTGAATGGTCTATTTATAATTCACTAATTAATCACCTATTGTGTTACATTTATGAATGATTTTATATGTTGTTTTTATTTATTAACAGATGGGTAAATATTGCATTATCTTATTCAGTTATAATTTTCTTCTTACTTCTTTCTCTTTGTTTATTTATTTATTTTTTCTCATTTTTTCTCCACATTCAATAACCAATTTCGCCTTTTATTAAATTTTGTTCTTTGAATTACACTTGTTTGTCTTTTTAAAATGATGTATGATTGTTAGAAAAGAAAATGATAAGAAGCAACTATTACTGTGAATGACACGTTTTATTTTTCTGTTCCATTACAACGAATTAAGGTATTGATTGTTGTTGTTGTTGTTGAGAAAACCAAATGACAAATTATTTCGTGTACAACTAATTCCTCCTGCTCGTACAAAACATAAAATAAATAAATCAATAAATTTTAAAGTGACAAATAATTAGGGGGGGGTGTAGGGAAACAACCCTTAAATGAGAAACTTTATTCATGTTATTTATCACTCAAACATAATTCATAATTTTTCATATTGATCATCACTCGTCAGTCTTATCCTGGGGTCTTTTACACCCTTGGATTCGAGAATTTAATCAGAAGAAAAAAAAACACATTTAAACTGATCAGTATTATATAATTCTTTATTCGATTTTATTGATGACAACTATAGAAACAATGAGGGGTTAGGTGTTAGAGATAATCTAGAAGAGTGTTTTCTCTTTTTCCTTTTAAATTTTTCTTTGTGTGACTTGTTCACTTTTATTAGTTACTTCTTAGGTTTGGAAGTCTGTCTATTTATTTATCATACAAACATTTTATTTCAGATTATGTGTATCTGTATGTTTGTGTGTTATTTTTTATTCCAAATTTCATTTCCTGATAGTAGTATTAGTACTGACAGATATCGTTACTCGATTCACTACTATTTATTCAGTTATTTGTTAATTAATTAATTAATCGAATGATTCTTTGTTTATTCTTTTGTTTATCTGTGCGTGTGTGTGTGTGTGTGTATGATCTAACATGTATTATCCATGATGATAGTCATTATTGCAATAATAAAGGTGATAAGGATTATAATATGAAATAGATAAGTATTATTACATTTTGTATTACAATAATTAACCCACATACAAATCCACTCATTATATTCGTTATAATCATATAAGTCATTTAAACAACTAAATACATTTCGTATACCCGCCCCCCCCCATAAACAAATTCATAAAACAACATAGAATTGAATTCAAATGAATATTAACACAGAGATTAATACCATTATGTTGTGTTTATTAATCGGATCAATAATTTCGACTTTCCATGTGACTTCTTCAAATCATTGTGTTTTAAAAGAAAAATCAATGTTTCTCAATCTACTTTCTCATTAATTGTTCTCTAACTTGTGTTTTCAGTGTTTAGTTCTTCTTATGATATCATGATGTAATCAAATTTGGATTATGATTTTTTCACATTAATTAAGAAAAATAAACACAAACAAAATGAATTTTTTCTTTGATTCTCTTTTGTTGTTTTTGGTGTGATCATGTTGTTTTGATGTTTGGTTGTTTTTTTTTTATTAAAAAAAAGTGTAATTCATATCAGAAAAAGTGTAAAATGTATGTAGTACCTTGATATTGTTGAATGTAAATCAAGATAATAATTACAGACAAACAAAAACACACTTAGAAACATACTATCCTCTTTTTTGTCTTTATGAAAATATTAAAAAAACTTGATTCTATCTATCTTTCCAATAAATTGTTCCAATTTCTTTCTCGTAAGCATGTGTGAACTCTTAAACATTAACAAGATCATATTGAACAGACAAACATATATCCTCTCATTAATCAGTAAATGATTTAATGTTCCATACATTCGTGACGAGGGATTCCATTTTATTGTTATCGTTGTGGTTATTATTATCATTATTATTTTGTTTGTTATAATGATTTTTTTTTGACGACTCATCGTGATTCTTCTATTATTATGTCTATATACATACACACATACCTACAAACATACATACATACATACATACATACACTAACACGACAGTTATTATTATTATTACCATTATGACAACAACGATTGGCCCTAGTAACATCAATTGATGTTGATTTCGAAAACGATTATCAATCAGTGTAGAAAAGAGTTCGAATGAAGAAGTAATTGGAAAATGTTCAAAATAGTTTCATCATGTGCCTCAAACTAAATCAAATAAACAAATCAATACGTTAACAAAAGTTACTCAGTGTTTTTAATTATAATTTACTAATATTATTATTATTATCATTATTATTATTTACATTCTTGTTATGACTATTAAAATGTGTGATCTGTGTAGTTTTGTTTTGAAATTTGTTCAGTTTGGTGTAATAAATAGTTGTGATAAGGATATAAAATGTTAATTGACAGTTGCGACTAAAACGGATGCTTTTTAATTTGTAGGTGTTTATTTATGTTATTAAGGACTGTAATTGATCAGTCACTTTTAACATTTGTACATCCTGGGAGGATCTCCTCGATATTATCAGATATTCATGAGTATTTTAGTCAAGTTATCAGTTGCATCTACGATGTGCGATTGGTCCTATTTGGGACTTGTCTGTTCACATTGGGACTATATCCCAAACCTGAGTTTCAATGCTGGTCTCTATCGAATTTTACCAAAATTACCTGTGGATATCAGGCGATATCGTGGCAATCCGCTAAGGATGAACAAATACCAAAAGTAGCTAACTAGTAACATTCGTGTTATCACTAAGATGATACGAATAATTTCAGTTAATCTCGTTTCACAAGACAGTGGTTATCTGAAATCAGTAGTTAAGTGGACAACTAATTACGTGTTTAGGTTGAAACGCACTGGCTTCTATTCCTGGTGCAGACATCAACACCGTGATATATACCCATCTGGTAAAATCCCCATCCTAGATTGCACTGCTAGCCACTATCCAACTTTTCTAAATTTAGTCGTTTGATCAGGGGTTAAGAAACTGAAGTTTATTTCAAGATTACGTTGTAACAACACATTTCGAATAATCTCGACTGTTTGTTAGGATATTTATTGGAGGAACGAGGTTCGTACAAAACAAATTAAAAAATAAGGAAGAGCAGAGATAATAATGAAAATGCATATGCATCATACTATTTTGAATAGTAAAATCAATTAAATTTATCACGGTAGGTTTAATGCAAGTATAGATTCTTTTTGTAACAAAAAGATGGAATTGAGTTTTCTTAGGGATAGGGTTTTAGCAAATTTCGGTATTGACCGTAGATCACTTTTCTGCAAACTAATCCTATGGCCAGTATCAACTATATTTGCAGTGGAGAAAGGTGGATGTTTATCATTTGTTTTCAATGGGCCATTGAACTGTATTTGTTTTCCCAGCCACTTTTATTTGGATATTACAGTCACTCTTCAATATATATATATATATATATATATATATATATATATATATATATATATATATATGGCTGTACATACATGTAAGTTCGTAAAGACATTGAGAATTAACGCAATTGTGTACCCGCTGTCTAGGTTTGTTTGTTTTTCAATGATAATGACCATGGTTGTATAGTACGTCGCATTGATAGTCGATTTAGCCTTCTTTTCAACACATGGTTACTTAACTAACCAATGAATCATGTAGACATACTTTTTTAGATTCCAAAAGAATAATTATCAACATAATATATTTTTTCAATCCGTTTATAGATTTTAATATCCATTTTTTACCAGTTTTCCATTTAGAAGCCTAATCTTGTCTTCAGTAGTATTGTGGTGTGGGTTACTGATATCCACACAAGTAGTATATAACGGTGGTCAGGCATAGAATGTATTTCAGTGGAAGATTGAGAGGGAAAGAACGGACACGGAGAGCAATTGGTATGAAAATGCATGAACAATGAAATCTGAGGCAATGGACTGATCTTTTGCAAATTAACGGTTTACTATATGGTTCTCAGATTTTAGTGAGATGCTCTGTAATTTCGTATCAAATACATTCGATTGTCCCCACTTGTGTTCTTGTTCACTACAGTATCATTTACGTTAATATGACTAATCCTAGTGAATATAACCTTCACCAAATATCGATTTGATTCTTATATCTGGAGGGATGTAATTCATATGATTTTCCCTCATTATGTATGTTTATATTTATGTTCTAATTTGTCACTTGTCATATGAGTCGGGATTGTTCGAAATGAACTATGCTAATGTATCTATCATATAGTAATGCCAAACTTTATCTTCTCATTCTATTATCTAAGAATGAAGTATTAAGTATTATGAAATTAGACTTGATTATTTTTTTAAAATGCATATTAAAAGGGTTGAAAATTGGATGTTGGATATTTTATAGGAATGAAATTTAGTATTGTGTAGTTAACCATATCCCGTATATTCATTAGTAAACATGGAAGAAAAAAACATAAATAGATTAGTTGTTAAAGAAAATAGAGTGACAAAGTAAAGGATAAGAAATGATGGAATGCTTAACTTGAAACTAAGAAATAAGATTATCTCACCTTCGTACCAGCATACCTTGAAACCATTCAGTCTTGTTAACATATGAACATGAACAGATATACGATCGTTAGTTAGGAAGATACTTAACAGGGTCTACCATAAGAACGTGTTTATAAAAATGTTAGATGTTATTCCATTGGAAGGAAAACCATGTATTCCATTTTGTCATAAGCTTTCTATCACAGACGATAAGGAATTTTCGGGAGAATTAGTTTCCCCATACATTTTTAACATCAAAGACCGGCGTAAAGCATCTCTTAAGTAGGTCAATTTTTAGCTATGAGGTCACACAATATTAATATATCTAATTCAGGTACTTCTGTGTAGTGAGGTGTTGGAAAGCAACATCAATTTACTCATACCAAATGAAGCATATTTCTCATGCACATCAAAATTCCCCTTCATCTGTCCTCTATTTTCATGAAGTCGATCACAGTTCTCACAACCTGTAACTTGAACCTACAAAATACCATCCCTAGTACGGTAAAATCACTGTTAACCTCATGTTAGAGCTTCAACTTTTGAAGGGTATTTCAAATCAAACGGGGCTATACAACTGATATCCTAAGATACTGTGCTTCTCGGATGTGTTTATAAGTTTTAAACGTAGTTATCTACTGCGAATCTCATACTCTATAGGTATAACACGAGATTCAAAAGAACAGTCAAATACGACAATATTCGTAGTTCTCAGTTACAAACTTACTACCCGAGGTTTAAACAAAGTCAAGAATATGCCTAACAAATAGGTATCAATCTTGCCTCCGACAAATCACGTAAGTAGGTTAATCTAATTATGAGTCTACCTTCGAAACTCTATGAAAACGTGCGTGATCCTTTTTTGCGTCTAGTTATGTAATCATTTGCTTCAAGCCAACACTACATTAATTCATAAAATATTGTCAGATTCGTTGGTAATTGAAATCAACCTAACAATGGACAGAAATCCTTTTTTATGTTCTTGTAAGTGTGCGCGTAAACAGATGGAAAATTTGAATGGTTGATAATTAAAAGAGAAAATTAGTTTTCCAGTCAAAAATAGACAGGAGAATTACTGAAGCACTAACCAACTCTTTTTCTAGCTTAGTCCAGTAAAGTAGTTGGTTTACTGTTGAAATAATGATCAAGCGAGTTAGCAATCTGAAATCGAAAGTCGCTAAATACTGCTTGTTCCCGGTGTTAACATAATAAGCGATTGATGTTTATAAGTTTATTTTAAACTGTCTACAGGTAAAATGTAGAGCAAAAGCAGCTTAGAGGCAGTAGTTGTGTGAATTCTTAATGATCACCGATAGAATCATAACAAGAGTAGCGAAGACTTATTCAGTATCCAACAATCTATATCACCTATAGCACTATGTGCTGGCCTACAATTGGTATACTTAAAACAGGTGTTGAAAATGAGAACAAAACATTCTGGAGTAACAAGTATCTTGAAACGACTACCAGTCTGCAACAGAACTATCGATTGAGGAAAGTCTAGATTAGAAATAGTTGCAGGATGAAACTATACACATATCATACAGTTGACTAGCAGGTGTTAAACATTAGCTAAACATATGACATACTACTGTAAAAGTAGAGTGACCTTTGACATGAGCCACATAAACTTTACAAATGCTGAGAGTCATAACCCTACAGTAAATACTAAGGCGCCAATCTACTCAAAGCTTGGTTATTCAACATAAGTAGAAGTTTTCCTATTTGTCGAGTTCCTATTCTGTTATATTTCTTTGTGATCTTTATCATTGGACAGTATATATGCTGACCACTTCCTATAAACTAATGCATTAAAAAATATAAAGGTTACACATCTTATAGATTATTAGTAAGGGGTTATAGAGGATTTTGAATTTCATCGAAATCAGGAACCGATCTAAGTGGAACAACTATTGAAAATATTCAAGTATTGGACGGCCATTACATCATAGTATACGACTTCTCAGCAATGTCGCATCCATGATCCCACACTCATTAATCAAACCCACAATATTCCGTCTCGCGCTCAAATGTTGTCTAGAGATTCTAGGCCTCCAACGGTAGTTTAAATTAGATCGGTTCATGATGTCAACGAAATCTTATCGATTGTGAATAATTGTACAAAAGTTCTCTTATTTGCAATATACCATTTTATTATTATTGAAACAATAAGATAAAATAGTTCATTGATAATCATTTAATAGTTCAAATAAATAAAGAGATATGACAGAGAAACGGAGAAATTTGGCAATGGACAATAATACCTGATTTAAGTGAAATTTGTCACCTCTATAGAAGTAGAACAATTATAATTATGATAATTATCATTAGTACAACGAATAATAATAATAATAATAATAATAATAATAATAATAATAATAATAATAGTTATATAAATCTTATCACACTGATTAGTAGTGGGGATATTTGTTGTCACAAGGAGTACGTACACGTACTTCGTTCGTGTGTATCTGTGTGCACGTGTGTGAATGGACTGATTGGTTGACTACATCAAATTGTATGTGTTTCTTTTTAATAGAAGAGGCAGTAATATTTATTATTTTTGTTGTGAAAAGCAATTTCAATCATTCAAACACAGAATCTATTCATCCCGATAAATAAAGACAAACATACATGCACACACACACACACCTAAATGACATTAGTTTTATGGGGAAGAATCTTCATAGAAAGGAAAAGAAAGATATTTACAGTTGAATTCATAGAATATCATTGTTGTTGTATCTCACTAGTACTGCTGTTAATCATACCAACGGTAGCAATCAGTAATAATAACAATAATAGTGATAATTGTTGTTATTACCAAGACAAGTAGACATTACAGTCGACTAACGGACTATCAACACCACACAATCACAGTTAATAAATGTTAAATTTTCTTTTAAAAATATAAACTATGTCAATAATTATCAAAAGATATAAAGTGAAATTTGGAATCCGACAGAACAACAACAAAAAACAATAGTAATACTACTAGTAATTATAATTGTAGTTTCTGGTATAGACATTAACTGCCATCATTCAATCTCTCTGTATCTGTGTATGTGTACGTGTGCAAAAGGAAAACATTTCATAAAACAGATAAATTTTTAATAATTGTTTTCTTCTTCCCTATATTGTTAATCAATTCTGACTGTGTGTACTTGACATTTAAAACAAACAAATAACCAGTAGAACTACATTGGATAATAATTAATTGTTCATAATACATAACGACACACTGAGATTGACCATTTTAACTAACTAACTTCATATTCAGGACCTGTCAATAAAGAGAAAGAGAAAATAAAATACAGTTCAGTTATGTGATGTACGATTTCAAATAAAAAATTAATCTAGAAACATATTGTTATAATCTCTTTCTTCTTACGGTTATGACCCAGCTATTCCTATTGCTTAGTATTCTCGGACACCGATTCACTCGACAAGTCCCCAAATCAAAACACGGTTGAATAGGAAAGAGATTATATTCCAAATAACAAGGTTAGATGGAAGTAAGAAGTAAGTCAGAAGCACAATGGAGAAAACGTCAGTATATTTATAGTCTTTACATGAGAAGATTCTAGAGTATTCTCCAACTATCGACTAGTGCTGATTGGATAAGAATTAGCCAATCAGCATGCACCAAAGCAATCATGCATTGAGCATGCTTTAATCTAGTCTATGTCCCGCTAACACATATGTAACAAAACGTCCGGATAATATGTTGGTATTTGAAGTGAAGAGTACTGAGTTCAAGTCCCAGTATAAACATTAACAACTGGATGCAAGCATATGTCCGGCTGACGAGTCCCAAATATAACAAAACGAGCGCCCACGATTCTAGTGATAGTAAAAACTCATCTATTCTATAAAACTTGTGATAAAATGGTTATATCGAGGTAATCCGCGCACGATTTACATATCCCAACAATTATTGATCAGCTTGGAATCCAGTGTCAACTAGAAGTGAAAGGATCCTGTTTAAAATGAATTTGTTACTGAGTAGTGATCAATGTGATGCATGTCAAGACCTTCTTAGTGTTGGTCGAATTCTATCGGTCAAGTTGCGATATGACTACTAGGTTAAGTGACTTGAAATTAAGTGAACTATGTCAAGATGTAAGGTGGCAGTTGGAAGAAGTCGACAGGAATCCATCAGGGAGTATCTGCTATCAAAGTAGAGCATGTCAAAAATTTAAGTTCAAGTTGCTATATCACATCATCACGATCAGATGAAAAAAAAACAGGAATAGGAAAACACTTGAAGCAATGTGGTAGCAACAATACTGAGAAAAACTAGACATTTAGAGTATGGTTCAAGAAGACAATGAAAAAAATATATGAAGGAATACTGGAACTTAAGATGAAGAAGAAGACAAAGAATGAATGTACCAGGACCTGTGTCATCAACTGTGACCCATATCACCTCAAATTATCAACCACTGATTGTAGTTATTTATGCGCATAGGACCTTATGGAACCTTCTTCGATACTATGGTATATCCGAGAAGATCGTCAACATCAAACGGAATTCATACGACAAACTACAGTGCAAAGTCGTGCATGGATGATAACTGACATATGAACTCCAAGTAGGGACCGGTGTCAGACAAAGTTGCTTACTCTCGCATTTCTTCTGATGGTTGACTAGATTCTGAAGACTTTTACAGCTGAGGGGGAGAACGGAATACAATGGACAAGTTGGATGCAACCAGACGATTTGAACTTCCAAATGACCTGACCCTTCTATCTCATACACATCAACAAATGCAGGTCAAGACAAACAGTGTAGCGGAGTCATCTGCATCAGTATGTCTCAACATACACAAGAAAATAAGCAACATCCTCAAATACAACACAGAGAACACCAACTCAATCACACTTGATAAAAAAAAACTCTGGAAGAGGTGGAATCTTTCACGTACTTGTGTGGCATCATCGATGATGCAGACGTAAAGATAAAGATTGGCAAATCAAGGACAGCATTCCTACAGTTGAACAACATATGCAACTCAAAACAATTGTCAACCAATATCAAAGTCACAATCTTCAATACGAACGTCGAGACAATCCTACTGTGCAGAGCTGGAACTCCCAAAGCTACCGCAGCCATCATCAAATCTGTACAAGTATTTATAAATAATTGCCTACACAAGATGCTGAATGTCTGTTGGCCGGATACCATCAGCAACAGTGTACTGTTGGAGAGGAAAAACTAGCTTCCAGCTGAGGAGGAAATTAGGAAAAGACGTTGGAAGTGGATAGGACACACGTTGAGATCATCAAACTGCATCACGAGGCAAGCGCTAACTTGGAATCGTGAAGGGAAGCGGAAAATAGGAAGGTTATAGAACACACTACGCCGAGAATTGGAAGCAGACATGAAAAGGATTGTTCAGGACAAAGTTGAATGAAAAATGCTGGTGGGCTACCTATATTCCTCCACGGGGGGTAACAGGTGTAAGTAAAGTCAGTAAGATTGTAGTTATTTAGTGGATGACAACAAGGTAGTTTGCATCTACCAATATGGCTTAGATCAACAGTCAGTAATTTCATGAACTGATGTTATATGATTGTTTGGCCGCTTCTAGCTGATACTACTTATCTTACTCTAAATTTTGAGTGTAATATCATTTCACACTTTTTATCTTATGTGCTGTATTCAACAAAATACCAGTCAAAACATATTCACCTAATAAACAACAATACAAAACAATGACAACAATAACGACACCGGTTAGACACAAGTCTCATATTGTCAACATAAACGTTATATATTTTTCTCAATATTTTAAAATTGTTATTATATGCGCTTGTACGAGTTAATAATAATATATATTCCAAATGAAATGTAGTATTGTATAATGAAAAATTTACAGGCCACGTGCAACTGTTAACAAACAGACTTCAGAGAAACGTAGTGATGATTGATACATGGACCATATGATAATTATTAGTACCGAACTGAGGGAACGTTATTAAGAACATAGACCATGTATATATTATTTCTAAGTAGTATAATAAGTATTTAGGAGAACTAAGCTGCTATACCTTGATGTAATGTCTAATTAGCTATTGCCCACAATGAGTAGGATAGAAAGACTAAGACTGATAAAACAAAACACGATAATTTGAGTGAAAAGTTAATGATTAGAAATACAAGGCAATTCGTCACTAATGTGTACCATCCACTAATCTATAAATATGGTGACAGCTTCAACATATAAATGTAACAAGACTGATGAATTGAATAAACCTTTAGATGTTTAATATTTTTGTTTTCAATAATAGGAAGTAGTTATAAAAGCAACATACTTTTTACAAATCGTTGTGGTACATTTGCTAAACTACGAACAGTATCGCCAGCTACTTGATTACATTTAGACCATAGAGCTTTGACTGCACCCATTGCTTCACTTAGTTTACCTTCATGTTCATCATCTTTACTATTAGCATTGTGAATTGAATTATCTGCATTCTCATCAACACCACAACCAAGATTATCCTGATCTGAAGGATATACAGAAATTAATAGATCATTTGGAATATTGGATGAAGGAAGTGGTGGTAGGTTAGACGGTCTTGTTGTATGAATTTCTACTAGAGGCCATGAATTAGCCACTGAGGGATGTAGAACTTCTTCTTTTAAATTATGACATAAATCATCAAATTCTTTTTCAGTTGAGCATAAAAAACCTAATACCATGCTTGGATCTAATCGTTTAAGCGGGATACGTATAGGATTATCACAATGATATGTTTGATCATAATCTGGTTTTAAATTACCGCGACCAGCGGGTTGAGTAGTATGCGGATCTAAACAGATTACATCATCATCAGTAACACCTACAATCCAGACAGCATGGCATGGTGAACCGCCTAATATTCCGACACAATTTGGCAAACGAAACACAGCCTATAAAAAAGTTATTTTTAAAAGAAAATTGTTAGTCAAGAGTAAAGATGATAACACTTGATATGCATGAATGAACAAACAGCCAATGTAAGACTGTCTAATTTCAATATATAAACGACAGATGATAAATGTCAATAAACAATAGGAAAATCATATTTTTATACATAAGATAAACACCTATTTGTAAACTTAACTGTTGTATCCCGATAAAAATAATGAATGGTAATTTTTGGGATCCATTTATGGATCAATATTATGAGTATATTTTTATCGTATAATTGTTATGTAACTAAACTGTTCATATTCATGTCCCTCTTATTGTGAGCTTTATTTTGACCTATGAACTATTATCATACGATTTACCATTCATGAACATATTCCCTGTCTGTTAATCGCTACCTTCCTCATTCACAGCCACATCTGGCTAATTCTTGTACAGATGTGGTTTCATATTTTATTGGTAAGTTGTGGTCGGTTTGATTGGTATATAAACTCAGTATGCTTGAAGTATAGTGATTCATATCTCAGAGGCTGAGACTTGCGTTCTGGACTCAACTGGCTGGGCTAGACAGGGAAGCGGGAACAATCAGAACTCTAGGCCGTTCTTACGTGTTTACGCGTCTTTGGTCCAGTCGATAATTCGCTGTCATCTTATCTGCATTCACAGTCATAACATTAACCCTGTGTACATTCCATACAAAGAAAGTGTTAAAAATCACACAACTAATAGCTGATATTATCGGCTCTTCTTTATGTCAGGTAAACTTTCAAACATTATGAATAAAAGTATAATATGTTATGACGTGCAGTGTCCGAGAGCTGGTACCGTTACGCGATCTTCTCATGCTCAAGCCTGCACATACACAAGAGAGGGAATGAATAGTGAGGAAGATAATTTGAAGAATATTAGATTATAAAAAGAAATATATGGGATGATAAAGTTGTAAATTCGCATAATAATCTAGAAAATGTGACAGAATACGCTTGTGCTAATTATGAATATTTTATCTATGCATAGGTATGTTTGCAGCGGTGAACTGACAATCATGTTTAGTTTTCTTGGGTATAACACAGTTCCAGTTCGGGTTTAAATGACCATGGACTACATGATTTTAGTGACTACGTAGTCAATTTGATTACTATCTGTGGTTATTTATGTGCGACTTTTTTATGAGCCCGGATGATCAAAACTGAACCCAATTGAAGATGGACAGTTATCTTTTGACAAGTGATACTTAATCTCAATTGGAATATGACATCACCCATCTCAGTTTGTCTAGAATAAAAAGTACTATTGATCCTCAAAACTGTATTTGTGTGTTGAACTCATAGTGTCGTTCACAAAGATATTGATTGTGTTAAACTCCATTTATTAGTAAATCAAAACAATTATGCCAATTGTTTCGACAAAAGATGTTAAAGAGTATATAATATTGAATTAGTGAAAATACAAAAAGATACTACTTTTCGTACTTTGATTGCATTGAAATAACACGGATTAGGATTATGTAATCCAAGTCGAAGAGGAACAAATAGCAATAATGGTCTCCAATTTGATGAAGGTGAATTTGTTGAGGAGGATGAGGATTTAACATGTACAGAAGCAACGACGGGAGAGGCAATAGTAGTGCTGTTAGTTTGATTATCATTGTATTGATTCGTTTGATCCATAGGAAGTTGATTTCCTTGACAATCTTTATGAGTATCATTATCAACAGGAATGGAAATCTTGTTATCGTCAAAAACTGATGAAGAATGATGTGAATTAATTACATTGGATGTAAATAATACATTTGACTCATTTGATTGAGTATTAGTAAGTATTGAACTAGTGAAAGTTGGAGGTAAAACTATTTCTATACAACTATCATCCACTTCTCTGGTAACAGGTAATTGAAGTTGAGATCGTAAACTAAAATTTTACAAAATACGATGTTACGTAAATAATACACGAAACAAAAAACAAACAAACAAGAATCAGTTAGAATATTATTTCATGATAATTAGAATAAACCATTGTGTCACTGAATAAAAATAAAGAGAATTCAACATTTCAGAAAATTGATTCTGGCGTTCGCTATAGAAAGCTTGACAGAAAAAAACTGAGAAACCCACTGAGTTCCTTCACTGTCACAATATCCTTGCAACTTTTCAGTTAATTAAAATAACCCATTGTGTCGTTGAATAAAAAAAGTTGCACGGATCCAGTGACACTAAAAGAACTCAGCAGGTTTCTCAGTTTTTTTTCTGTCAAGCTTGCTATGGCGAATGCCAGAATTAATTTTCTGAAATGCTGTATAGACGACGTAGCTGGATTCTCGATACATACATGATGACGAATATTTTATCAGTATGAAATATTCGAAGTCACGCAACAGAAAGGTCTAGGGTTTCGAACCGTTAAATATTATCATACTATATTTAGAATGTTTAGTAAGCTCATTTTTACCAGTGATGAATTCATTAAAATTATTCAATTCCAAATAAAACCATTTGTTTAGTGGTAATATTTCTAGACGTGGAAATGAATGAGATATATTTGAATCTTGAAGGGAATATGACTATGCCTTCGTGATAGATATCATTATGAGCCAGAAATGACTAGATTATTTACTTTTTACTAATAAACTTGAAATATCTAGATATTCGAACATATTAGTAATATTTCAATCTTGTAAATAAATCCCATAAAAACTAAATAATTTATAATTTTTATATTATTTATTTAAACACATAAACATTGGTACAAGGGAGCACCAAATAGATATGCGCCACATAAATCATTCGATTTGTGTGAGGGCTAGGATACTGCCCGGGTGCCCAGACCGAAACAGACGGTTTTCTCAGGGGGCCACACCCCAAGCCTTGGACCTAAAGGTCTAACCCACAAGGCAATGGAGCATTGTGAGGAGATGCAGTCCCATGGGAGCCGGTGACCAACGATTGGTTCATACGCCATTTGTTCCTGCAGGATACTGGAGCCCATGTACACCATTGGTTTGGAATCCGGTTAAAGCGCCGGGCATTCGCTTTTCGTCCTCTCAATTTCGTAAACAACAGTAATGCCACGAGAAGGCAGTGAGTAGGACTTCTCTGGAAGAGGCTTTATACGTGTGGCCGTGTGAGAGTATTTCGAGAGGGAGGGCGCGCCCACCCCACCCACGGCCATACCAGGGCATCTGAGGGCAATTTATAATTAATTATTTTAGCTGTGATTTTTATATCAGAGATAGATGGTGTATAAATTTAATCATAAATTAGTCAACATAGTGATTACTTTTATATAGGGAATGTTGCACAAGTCATGGAAATATGTGCTGTAAGATAACAACATTAATTACTGTTAACTTATTACGTCAACCGGGTAACAGTGTTAGTATGTAGTTGACTTTTTTTCTTTCTCTCACTTTAGTTGGATGCAAGAAGCTTATTTAAGGAATGATTTACATTTGGCCAGGATTTATAGGGTGAATTCATTTTCAAGTTATGCAATCAACCATTATTGATATTTCATCACATACTACCCTTTTATTTATCTCGTTCATTTTCTCTTACTGTGTTGATGTATCGCTGATCGGTTCAGATCACTTGATGATTAGGGTCTGAGAGATTGTCGTAATCAATAGTTGGAGATACTGGATGATATGAATTAAAATCGTTGCAATGGTGTAGGTGCATTCACTATTGATCTTAGTTTGGATTTTGAGTTTCGAAATTATTATTTTTACTAATATGGGAATTGTCTTCATGGTTTCATCGCACTATGCTGATGGGATGAAGTAACTTAGACCGATGAAAATACGTACCAGGTTTTACGCATCGTATAAGTTGTTGTGCCGCACATTTGTACCAAGTCATACGTTAATTATAACCCCTCCTATAGCTCTTCTAGGGTTACTGCTGGTCTTAACCCGGGTAAAGGGAGAGGGTTGGGGTCAACAACTCCATCTTGTAGAAAACAAACTTGCTAAAAAAACACTAACCAGAATACGCTGATTATGAGTGACTTATTGAATAATATACACTCTGCAGGAAAACAGAAAGTTTTTCGTAAAGTAGGAAGAATATACACCATATTTTCTATAGGGAGGCTGTACGGTTATAATTTATTGAAAAAGAGAACAGAACCAAGGTTTCGTATTCATTGCCACTTCTACGCGAATTGTACGTGTTATAACACGAAGGAGAATTTGCATAACTTGTGTCGATTGAGAGACTGGTCTCCTGAAATGCCAGTGATCGAGTAATAACTGACCACAAACCTGAATTATTAGCTCAGTGCTCCGATGAACCAATATTAGAAGGCAGAATAATTTATCGGTAGAAATGACATTTTATGTGACAGAATCACACACTTATATACAGCATGTTTTACACAAGATAAACACCAATAGGCTCGTTTAAAATGTTAATGAATGTTAGATATGAGTTTTGAAAGTAATTTGTAAACCTGTTACACTAAAGCTTAACTAACAGGATCAGATATTGTTCGTCATATCAGTCAGTACTTGAGATGTTTTGGAATTTAATATAACGTCAGAGAATAAAATCTGTATTATTAGGCGTCAAAGTGATACACGCAAGTAATCAACTGTTCAGGTTCTGACTAACCACTCTCACAAAAACGATTGTTTCTACAAACTCATCAACCACAATGGTAAAGGAAAATAACAAAGTCAAAGAAACCCTACCTAATATGTCAATACTATTTTCAGATAATTTAAACCTTCAAGAGCTCTCAGCGAAACCGAAGGTCTAGAGTTCGACCCTCAGTCGGGTCATGGATATGCATTTTTGACAAGCCCCATACATGCTAAGACGAAACAGATCTCCATTGTTTCCTAGTTTCCAGTTATTTAGCTGAGATCAAGATGTCTAGTGTAATCTGTGAAGATAGTTGCATAGTTTGTCTTTGTGAAGTTTCCGCTGATTCATTTAAAACAAATGCCTAAAAGAAAGACTAGTCTGAACCACAGTGCTATTCTAATAAACTAAAAGTAACATTAACTTGCAGAAAAAGTATACAAATTATTCACCTGTTGTAATCTAGTAGGTTCATAAAAAAAATCGGTCACAAACATAATAAACAAATTGAACTTTGCAGTTTACTAGCAAACATGAAACCTACTCAATGATTTCGGAATCATAATTACGCATACTAAGGGCTTCATTGTTCCAATCACAACTTTGATTTGCATCGATAACAGATTGAGCAAATGGACAACTGTATGAAGATGTTGATGAGTCCGATTCTTCTGCGGGATCATCTTTACTTTCATCAGCACAAGGTTTCATCGATTCAGATTGATTATCATTTTCACTAGCATTATTTGAGAAATTGAAATAAGGTCGATTTTGGCAGCATAAAGATTCTAATTATCAGGAAAAAAAAAGAGAAATATACTTTTGTAACCTGGTATCTGACTGCGCTTTGATAGTACGAAGATCTTATGAACATAAATCTTCCACTTAACTCCGTATATTACCTAGACTAACCTCGTTTGTGTGACGGCGATAATAAGAAACCAAATCCGGGTTGCGTTGGATGAATTCATTTCAGGCACTCGTTTATCCAGGCAGGCATTCAGAATAAGAAGCGGAGAAGGTCAACTCGATTTGACCGGGTGACTCGGTATTTATAATCAGACAAAAATAAGCTGCGGACGTTTGATAGGTAGGATAAGCAATGCACAAAAATGTACTCATATAAAAACAGTCAACGTTAACAAGCGAATAATTGAAAACGTCAAAATGTAACTCAAGAAGAATGGATAAATTGGTCCGTCCGGAAGCTAGAATAACCCATGTGGGCTTGATATGGTACTAGACACTACAATACTTTACAAAAGAATATTATGTGAATGCACGTGAAACATACTACGGATTTATTTATTTAAACACATAAACATTGGTACAAGGGAGCACCAAATAGATATGCGCCACATAAATCATTCGATTTGTGTGAGGGCTGGGATACTGCCCGGGTGCCCAAGCCGAATTACATTGAGAACAATAAAAATAAATTGAGCAGGAAAAACAAGGGCTTGCAGAATTAAACCAATTCATTATTCTATTTGATATAGTAATATAGAGTAGAACAAGTGTTATGGTTGCCAGTAATTGTAATCAGGATAAAAGAGGTTATGCAAAAGGTAGTGAAATTAATAAGTGATTGGATGATCGCTAAAAATGATAAGATAAATATGATGACATTCATAAGATTATGTAAGAGACAACTATCAAAATATAAAAAAGAGCTGACAAAAATTAATGAAGGTTATTTGATGAATATCTAATTACTATCACTCCTTCTGTGTATATAGGTTGGCTAGGAAATATATCATGGAGATTGCCTATGCAAAACGCAATAAGACTGACGATTTTATGTGCTAATTATTTTGAATGGATTATTTAAATTCACTTCACATCTACTATCCAAAAGGTTTCAGGCAATGACACTTGCAAACATTTTACTCCCTTTTAGATATAGTTTCCTAGGTATATGTTCAGAAAACTTATTAGAGACCTTTCTCTCTGTCCTTTCAATTTACTTGCTATCGCTGGTATATGTAGTCATAGATGTAATTGGAGATGACGTCAGGAGGGTATTGATCTGCCTTGAATTATATAACGAACACTTGGTTTTGTACAGTGAAGTTAATTGAGCGGCAGGGAAGCTTCTTTTCAGTGCTGCCTTGATTGTTCATCATCTTTAGAATCTTTTTGTCTATATTTTGCAATAAATTTTTTCGGATATATGTTTTTAATTAAGCGCTTTTCTAGCGTAGCCAATTCTTTAATAAATTCATTGTTTGAGCATAAAATTCTAATTCTATTGAAGAGGATTTTGACTAGAGAACTCTCGTAATTGATAGAACAAAAGTTATTATGGGTTAAATACAATCCCGTCCATGTTCCTTCCATATACATACTTTTCTCTTTCATATTCCATTTTTAACATTATGTTTGGATGATAGTTTATTGAAGTGACTAAGCAGCTGAGAAATGTAATCCAAATCAACACAGATAATGAACGTATCATCGACATATCTGAAGTAGTATGTTGTTCTGGATTTCGTGTTTTAATTTTGTTTGTTTGAATTTTATCAAGATTATTTTAAAAAAAACATGTGAAAATAAATGTGCTAACATTTAGTAAAACGATTAAGAATTGGGCTTCCAGTTAGAGATTCACGGTAATTACTATAAACGAACAATCAAGATTATTCTAATACAAATAGGTTTTATGGTGGACTCAATAGAAAGGCAACTGACACACGACAACATTCTAGTACTAATAACTCATAGGTTGACAGCACACAGACAGAAAAGAGGGATAGTTGCTTTATATTCCAAAGAGAAGTCAAAAATCGAGATAAAATAACTTGATTTATATAGTGACACCTAATGACGTTGCGGTGCAACAAAACTAGCAAAACAAAAATGACGGCAACCAGTCAGGTGACAGCAAAGACCATTGGAGAAAAATATTACGAAAATTTTATTGATATTATCCTTTTAACAATAAACTAACATGTAATAACACTAATTTGGCCCCCGAATGCCCTGGTACGGCCGCGGGTGAGGAGAGTCTACTCTCCTCCAAATGCTCTCACATGGCCACTCGTATACAGTCACTAACAGAGAAGTGCTACTCACTGCCTTCTCGCGGCATCTCTGTTGTTTACGAAATTGAGAGGACGAAAAGCGAATGTCCGGAGCTTTAACCGGGCTGATGGACACGGAGGGTCCACCTAGGGGAGTTGGAAAACTCTGATTCCGAACCAATGGTGCACATGGACTTCAGTATTCTGAGGGAAAAATGGCGTATAAACCTATTGTTGGTCACTGGCTACCATGGGACTGCAATTGAATAGTAGAGTTCACAATTGAATAGTAGAAAAAAAGAGCTGTTGGTTTTTGTTAGATATGAAAGAATAATTGAAGAAGGTAAGATTGTCGAAAACTATTTCAAGAGCGTTTGTTTTGCTATTACTTTTAATTTAGATTTATTTATTGATTCATTTAGTTGATAGTTGTTCTTTTTTTTTATTGCCCTGTGATTGTAAACTTTCATTTAAATCATTAATTATTAATAGATGTTTTACAATTCAGAAAAAGAGAATTAACGCTAATCAATGATGCAATAATCATTCAATGTTGTATTATAAATGACCTAGTTATGTACAAATTGAAATTTTTTATATACGGTGTATTGTGCTTTTGTAATTAGTGTATATTATCCTATGAATTTTTAGGTTAAAATATCAAGAGCAATAGAAGGTAAATTAGCTTGTTGAGTTTATATTCTGATTGGTCATTAGGGATAGAAGCTGTATGGACTAGTAGACGTTAAAATATTTGATGGTTGTTAACGCTTATTTGTGTAATTGTTTAAAACGGTGATCGGTTATATGAATGTAAAGTGAACTCCTCTTATTAATGGATTCTGCAACTGAGTGATTCAAATTGGAGAGTATAAAAAAGGTAGGTAATAACAATGTCGGTGAATTTTTCTAAATGCACAGAAGAGAAAATCTACCCTATTTTAAAATAATAGTTCTTATATGAATGATTATTAGAACATGTAAATAAATGAATACTGGTCGCTTTCCCTTAAAATTAAGGTAAGTTTCTAGTAATATTCAACAATATATATGGAATGTTGCCAGCTGTGGAGTCCGCGTCTCGTCCTATTCGGGACTCGTCAGTCGGATGTGCCTGCATCCTATAGTTCCAAACAGGATGAAGCGTGAGTTCTGGATTCCAATGCTAGCCACATACCATATATTCTAGACAAAATTGTGCCAGAATGGCTAAATTGAAACAATCCGTACACGATGCACATATGTCAATTAAGACCAGTAGACGTTCAGTCAAAATGTTAATAATAGGATAGTTCAAACCATTACAGTTTAGATTAAATGGTAGATTTTTTGCAGTGTTTGACATAATTGTTAGTCTTTTTAAAAATGACAAATTATTGGTGAGAAATTTCGAAAATAAACTTTTGTGAATGATCCCATTATAAATGTAGCTTTTACTGAATGATGTTGGTCGTATTCTTTAATATTGAGTGTACACTATATCTGATGTATATAAGGCTAACATATATTGCTTGAACTAATAGTCAGTAGTACAAAACAACGTGAAAATTTGGATGAAGAGGGAATTGATTAAGAAACAAAAAAATATCGTGAAAAGAACAATTACAGGAAGGGAAAGAGGAAGCAAACATTGAACCAAGGAATTTTATATCAATATGAAAATAGATTAACCAGGTTACTAATGAATTAAAATAGCAACTTAGTAATTAACTTATTTACAGACTTGTAGGGACTTTGGGTGATAGAGACCAGATGGATAAATTCCTCAAACTTCCCTTCGACCTTTAATATCAGTATTCCATCAAACATATGTAGTAACCCACTTTTATGAAAAGAACGCGATCGGTATAATGGAAACAATTATTATTATAACCAATTGTACCAGAGATTGTTTTACTGTACCTGTTTGTTTAAGTGTACTAAAAACACACATTCTTGCGTCGACTATAACCTTGCACGGACTCGCGTACGTTTAGTAGTTCCGATTGTAAACTTTGGCACGATCTCGGTATTATTTCGATACCACGAGATTGCCATCAAATACATCTTATTACAACCGTCAACTGCCTTCTGGTTTTTGGCCTACGGAGGGACCCAACCTAATAACTGGCACGTAATCTTCCTGTAGTGGTGATCATAGTCAATCGCGACTCGACGCCATACTAAATCTGGTGAGACAAAACTGCGAACACGTTTCAACCTCTGGAAAACCTCCTAAAGAAGACCACTACGGTGAGTCGACTATCTATCCATTTTTGTTGCACATTTTTGTATTGATATTTTTCAATATATAGTATCCGGGCAACAACTTGATATGGTGGATAACGATAAGAGTGACATTGATATAATAGACTCAGATGTACAGACCATCAATTTTCGACCTGTCTCCTTTATTCTCCATGATCCAGAAGTTTGCTTCGCGGCACTGGAATCTCAGTTCGAGATCCGCCGCATAACTAATCATCGGCAGAAGTATGCTTACGCACTGGAAGCGCTACCTGGGGATCACGTTGCTGCTGTTCGTGAGGTTGTCCTCAACCTGAATATACCTAACGTTTACGATCGTATCAAGGAGGCGATTCTTAGACATTTCCTCCCTTCGAGGGAGGAACGATTGAGGACTTACTGATTAAGTGCAAGTTTAAGCAATCAGGTCTGAATCATACTTCAGTCATAAACATTGATCCATTTGTCAACACTGACAAATCAGTCAGATATTTTACGAATAAATGACAGCTTTAACCTTTCAACAAATGATAGATATTCATGTACAATTGGGAATCAGCGGAAATGATTCTTTTGACTAAACTAAATTCATCTGGCTACAACCTCACGTAAAATGGAATATTAAGGTGAGATAACAAAGTCATTTCTAAATACTACCGGGATTCGTTTATCATACAAATTCTTTAAAACTATTCATATTATGGAAGGAGTAGAATTAATTATTTGGAAAAAAATATGAATATAGCTACGTCATATATTACGTTAGCATTAGCCATACATCTCGAAAAAACCAGAATTATGTGTCCCAAAGAAACTGGTACAACCTCTTTTTGTACCATGGTTTTAATCTTGTGATTTTCTTCTATCTTTTTTTCTATACACCTTCGAATCCCACACACGAGATCGCCGATGCGCACCGCTGAGGAGTCCCATAATAGGACGTAACGGCCGTCCAGTGCTTCCAGGTTCTTAATGGTGGTCTAGCTTAGATTGACTCGTGAGTTCAACTGAGAAAAGTCTTTTGATTTATTGACCGTGAGATTGACCAAGGTAAGATAAGGGGTTGGATATATTTCCTTTGTACACATACTTCCAGTATTTTGATCCTAATAGCTTTATTTGATACCATAGGTTTAATACAATATGGAATTCCCAACAAACGAGATTTCAGCAGGTCCCTCTCACAAAAACAAAGCAATCGATAACTTCATAAATACACACATGAAATAAGTAAATAAACTGTAATGTTCTTTTTAAATATAAGAATCTATACAATTTCTGATTGGCAGTGTTCAAGAATACAAGTTTTTAACAAGATCAGCTCTTACAACCTGTTCATTGCACAGCATATTTACTAGATAAGGTATTGTAGAGCTTCTATAATTTTGCTTGCGTCCATGGATTTTAGTGTATCGGTGTACTTTGAGTCGGATCGATTTTTGTAAAAGGTTACTAACCCAATAAATTATTGAGAAATATTGACTTGTACTGGTGCTATGACCAGTTTGAACTAAATGGGATGGTATTGAGCTGTTTACTGTCTTGACTACACCTTTGCTTAGCCACGCTGGGTGTTCATCAGATCTAAATAAGATAGAGAATGATCTGACCAGATCGTTAAAGAAACTCGAGACCGACAATCAATTTCATCAGGTTTATACTAACTGTCATATTCCTAGCTAAACTAGGAAATAACTGACTTTGATAGTTTATTCAAAAATTCGCACTTACTGTCAATATATGGGTGACACGTACATCCTATGTAATGATATTACATCACTACTGAAGGTTCTTAGGCAATTCAATAAAGCATACCCAGCCAATAAGTTTACGTTTAAAGAAAGTGGAGGTGGACTAGCCTTCTTGAACGTTTTATTAACAAAAAAGCTGAGGGATCAATAGGGAAGTTAAACAGAAAAAATATCAGGATAGGGCAGTATACACATTTCCTTATCTTCGTACCTCCACAGTACAAAAGAAACCTGATAAAAACTCTTAGTTATCGAATACACACTATATGTTCAAGTGATATAGTTGAAGAAGGGCTAAACACTGCGTAATACTATTGGGGAAAAGAGATACCATGAGGAGTCTATAAACAAATATATAACCCCAAAGGTTAGAATAGGCAAAATACAAACAGAAAACAAGAAATCCATGTTTATTAGCTTACAATTTAGAGGTGGTGCAACCGAAGAAATACTATATATATATAGTATTTAATTTCTATTCAATTTTCAATAATGATCGATAATAATTTGTTTTAAAATTATCTGATCAACCGATCAACAGTCAATACTATGGCGTATAAAAAGCCTCAATAATTTTCAATCATTAGATTTATTATTATTATTAGCTTTATTCAACATTATATTTTTGGTACAACATAGAATTATCAGCACAAAGTATTTCAGCGAGCTTCCGTTTCTTATTGTTTGATCGACATTGACGATAAATATCGAGTGGTCGCCAGTTGGATATTAGCATTTCAGAAGTCGACATCTGAATAATATTCATTCTTTTCAATGTACATTGCCAGTCATCACGATGTCTCTGATTGTAGATTTTTGTAACTTCTGCAGCGAAAGGTCGTAAACCTTTCACAAACACACCTGAGTAGGTTATGTCATTAATTGACATATTGTTGAAATATCTAGATGGCAGGAATAGGTAGCCCAGATATTCAAGCAGGCCGTCCGGGTGTCCTATCCACTTAATTTAAATATAAGATTAGTTGATTGAATGTATTTTGTTTGTTCTTGTTATTGAAAAGTTATTAGTATTACAGTACAATATTAAGTTTTGGTTGATAATTAAAGTGGTGTTGGTGGGTGTACGTGTGTCTGTGGAGTGGGAAAGGGAGTAAAACTCTACTTTAATTTTATTTCAATGAAAAGAGGAGAAGAGAAAACTAGAAGGAGAGAGGAGTGAAATGATGATAGTGAATAAGTTGTCGTTAATTTAAATAGAACATTTTCAGTGGTTATCTGAACTCAGTAGCTAAGTGGATAATGTATTGGGCGTTTGAATATAGACATGAACACTGGAGCGCAGTTACATCTGAATGACAAGCACTCAGATAGAATGAAATGCGCATCATGGATTCCACTGCTTGCCACAATTCATCTATTCTGATAAGTTTATTGTAGATGCTTTTGAATATATGTAAGCTTTCTTTGTTTCTCATTTTGTAAATATTGAATTTATATACTAGAGATAATTCTAAGTGATTAAAGCGTAATCGTTTAGTGGCCAAATGACTGAACTGTTATTCTATAAGTTGTATGGTGGTGTGCACTACTTATGTGGACAGATATAAGTAGTATGTAGCAGGAATTGGGAGCAGAATGATTACCATAAGAAAAATGAAATAAGAGAAGAGGAAGGAAAAAGAAGAGTAACCGGAATAACAACATGATCGGAAGAGTGATGAAGCCCCCAAACGCCCTGGTATGGCCGAGAGCGGGGTGGGTTCGCCCTTCCTCTCGAAATACTCACACGGCCACGCGTATACAGCCTCTGCCAGGGAAGTCCTACTCATTGCCTTCTCGTGGCATTACTGTTGTTTACGAAAATGAGAGGACGAAAAGCGAATGTCCGGCGCTTTAACCGGATTCCAAACCAATGGTGTACATGGGCACCAGTATCCTGCGGGAACAAATGGCGTATGAACTAATCGTTGGTCACCGGCTCCCATGGGACTGCATCTCCTTACGATGCTCCGCTGCCTTGTGGGTTAGACCTTTAGGTCAAAGCCTCGGGGTGTGGCCCCCTAAGAGAACCACCTGCTTCGGTCTGGGCACCCGGGCAGTAACGCAGCCCACACGCAATTAATGAACTGAAATTGTGTGGCGCATATATATTTGGCGCACTCCTGTACCAATATATGTGTTCAAATAAAATAAATAAATAATAAAGAGTGATGAAGTATGTAAAAGACAACTGAAGGAAGATATGCAAATGATGTATTTAATGAATGATTTTCATATTTTGCTAAGCTACTGTGTAATTTTGTATATAACAGCAAATTGTTTTTCTCCACTGCAAGTCTGAGTTCACTAAAGTATGTTTTGAACAAGATGAACTGGTCGGTCATTATCACTAATGACTACAGACTCAAAAGTATAACTCAAGAACTATGTAGACGTAAGTTTCTACCTGGTAAATGAATTATGTTAAATTAGGAAAATAAGTTTCGGTTTGTACCAGAGAATAATGGATGCCATTTAATCTTTATTAGGGGATAGAAATGTATTGTGTCATTATACATGAACATGTGAATAGGTCATTAAGTTCCAGTGAGGTAATAATATTTCTCAAAGTCATGAAATGGTAGTATATGTATAGAAGAATTCAACATACAATTCAGAGATAGTGAAAATTTGTAGCTGATGAATGATTTCAACAACGCTTATCCATTCCCTAAAGCTAATCGATTTAATCATGAAGTCTTCGTTATTCTAAAGGAGAACATACATGAACTGATAACCTGTTTATATTAATGATGTTATCCATATGTTACAATGAAAGCTTCAAAATTAGACCAATCAACTTCAAAGTACTAGCACCACGAAAAAAGGAATTCAGTAAGACAGTTTAAACTAAGCATATCATCATCAGACAACAAACTTAATATTGGTGGCTAGATACTACGTCACCTATTGTTTAACAGTCACCATCTGGGAATCTCAATCACTAACACTACTACTGTGGTGTATGCTACTTATGTTTGTCGATATAAGTAGTATGTAACGCCAATCAGAAGAGGGATGCATGGCAGCAGAAGAATATGAAGGTCAACTTGAAAAAAGCAGAAAGGGAAATAGAAAGGAATTGAAACTTGGGAAAACCATACAGAATGTGAAGGACATATGACGGAATTTTACAAATGAAATATTCAATGTATAATTCTCATATCTTACCAAAAAATTCTGTAATTTTCTATTTAAATATAATACTACTACTAATAATAATAATAACACACGATTTAAGAAAAATGGTACTAAAATATAACTTACTGATTTCATCAATAATGATCCCATCCTCTACAGAAATATGAATAAATAAATTTGTCCAACGGTCATAGACAGATAGTTTTCTAGAAGAAAAAAAACAGGTTCTGAATCTACATAAATCATGGACTATTTACATGTGATGATATCCGAAGATCAACGAACATCTAATGAATTCATCACATTTATACGTTTAAAAAACAAGATATTTACTAACTTGAGTACTTGTGCAACAGTATTTGGACCAAACCAACTTCCAATAGATTTACCAAGTGATACACCTGTGAGGGCTAACAGCAAAGCAAACAACAAGAAACAAATAGACATTGATATCACATATTTATTATGAAGAGCAGTTTATCTTATGTTTTCGGCAATTGTCTCTTAGGAATTAAAGAAAACATGGTCTAAACGATAAGTAAGCATCATTAACAAAGGTTGAGTTGATTAATTAATAAGCACTTTCGTCTAAATTTAAACGAATAGTTTCACAATATTTGGGCGCCGAGTTCATATGAGACATTAAAAAGAAAAATATATTTGTAAAATCTCAGCGAATGAATTTTAAGTAAATCCAACGTTTCGCCTGGCAATCTGGTCCAAGCTTTTTCAAGGAAAATATAATCAAACAACAAAATTATCGAATATAAATAGGTACATGGTTCTTCGGTTTACTGTATACTGAATAAGTCATCCAACCAACTTGAAGGATTTTTTTAAATGGGTAGTTGTATTAATGTGTAAGAGACATGTTTATATGAAAATTAATAAAGGTCAAACAAATAAAAGTTCATTTGAAAATAATCAAGAGGAGAGAAAGAATAAGAAAAATTGTCGTGTTATCCTAGGCCATAGAATGACTTAAGGATTACAAGGTAAATTCAAGGTTATGACAAATTGTTTTGTTCACATAAGGACAAGGTATGTGTTAAGATAACAGAATGTGTTTATACGCAAGTGATGTGAGAAGAATTTCATTCAACTAAATATTGACTACGGTCTGTGTATATTAAGAAAAACAGATCATTTTTATATATGAAATGAATCAAAAATGCCAAAGACTGCATTAAACGTAGATAAATAAGATAAGTAAACAAAATAAAAGAGGAATGTATATGTAATTGAAGGTGTGTGTTATTTTAATGTTCCAATCAATTGTTTAACATATTCAGATAAGATAACGGATTTGAATCATTGAGCGTATTATCTATCAATTAGTTACTATGTCATAAATATATCAAATGGCAAAAAGGAGATCAGGTTTACTTATTAATTATTAGTTGCCATGGGACAGCTAGTTGTATTCCATCTTTCCTATTAATATTAATGATGATGTCACAGGTATTCAGTGTTTGACAACGCTTTTACCAGTAACACCTTCTAATATATTTCGTTCCCACCAAGAGAAATCAAAAGACAGAGTCGAGGAGATCGGAAGAGTGTATTTGGCGATTACCAATATATCGGAATTCTCTGATCTAATCTGGCTAGCGATTGCGGTTGATGTTGAGCACGGCGTTACCACACGTGATCTGGTGCGGATGCATGACCGAGCGCCTTCAGCTAGATGAGTCCAATAAAACATATGGTCAGCATCCAATGTCGAAGACTTATAGCTATTTATTTTGGGGATTTATTTACCGCTACAGATCACTCCCCCCCTAGTGGGGCAGTGACGACCCTAAGACGTGGCCAGCCAGAAGTTTAAACCCAACGAGTTTGTCGTTGGTAAACACCCTTCTGATAACTTACTAAGTGTAGCAGCGTCTGGTCGTCTTTCCTTACTACATGGGACCGATGTACAACATAGTAAAAAAAGAAAGTTACAACGAAAATTTCGACTCCTCGTAAAATACATCGTTCTTTTCCAGTCGTCCTGGAAAAGAAAAAAGAAAGTGTAAGTGCATGTCGAAATACACTCGTATGTGCGTGAAAACACAATGTCGGCGAAAAAATGGAAAATATACTCAAGCACACGTAATAGCGTTAAAAAAATAATTTTTTGTTTTTTTTTAAAAATAAAAATAAAAATATATAGGCATATTAAAATTGTTTTTTTTTTAAAATATTATATATCGTAAAAAGAAAAATCGAGATAATATAAAATGTCGAGTAGTGCCTTACGTGCAGTAGTCGTTTAAATGTTCTGGAAATCTTACTCTTCCTCCAGAACGCGTCGTTTTACGTTTATTTTCAGATACATTCGGAGTATCATCGCTAGTGTTGGTTGTCGGATGAGGAATTATGTGTAGGAGTCGTGTTGTGCGATTGTACCGAAAGAAAGTCGACGTGAATAGGATTTCCTTCTAAATATGCTGCTTTTAAGCGATCGATGCTGATGCTATCGTTTGTTCCGTTCTTGTCGACTATATAGTACTTAGATTCACGTTGAAGAACTTTGAAGGGTCCTTCGTATGCTGATTCGAATGGTCGTCGATGCGAGTCTCGACGAACGAAAACGTGTGTACTATATCGTAAGTCAGGTTGAACGAAAACATCGGTTGATTGTGGTCGAGTGGAAGCAGGTTTAACTGAACGCATTGCGTTTGTAAGCCTGTTCGTGTAGGAGGTTAGATCCATGTTCACTGAAGAGGACGAAGGATCCACGAATTCTCCTGGAAGTCGAAGTGTCGTTCCATAAACGAGTTGGGCCGCAGTGTATCCAATGTCAGCTTTCACTGCATTGTGAATACCTAGTAAAACAAGTGGAAGAGCGTCGGTCCACTGTGAAACGTTTGCAGCTGATAGTGGAGCTTTCAGTTGTCGGTGAAAGCGTTCTACCAACCCGTTTGCTTGTGGGTGGTAGGCGGTCGTTCGGAAGCGAGTGATTCCTAGAAGTGTGGTCAGACGACGGAAAAGTTCAGACTCAAACTGACGTCCGCGATCTGTAGTGATGGTTGAAGGGCAACCGAAGTTTGCTACCCATCGTTCGACGAAGGTGCGAGCCACTGTTTCAGCAGTGATGTCCTTGATAGGCACTGCTTCTGGCCATCGAGTGAAACGGTCTACGCAGGTTAAGAGATAAGAGTATCCATTTGAATCTGGTAAAGGTCCTACCAAATCCAGATGAACATGGTCGAAACGAGCATCGGGAGTTCTAAATGAGCCCAAGGGACATTTATTGTGTCTGATAACCTTAGATTTTTGGCAGCTTACACAGGAGCGTGCCCACTCCCTCACGTCTTTATTCATTCCAGGCCAGCAAGACCTTTCTGCTATAGGCTTGATGGTTGCACGGACGCCTGGATGAGAAAGTTTGTGCAATGTATTGAAGACATTGCGTCGATAATGTTTCGGCACGATTGGGCGATCCCTTCCTGTAGATGTGTCACAAAGTAAGGTTTCCTTACCTGTTCCCATCTGTTTGATGCATAGTTTAAGTGTTGTGGACGATAACTCGTGCTGAAGATCACTGTCTTCTTTTTGAAGCTCGGCGAGTTTAAGAAGGTCGATTCCTTGGAAACTGTTCAAGGAAGTTATGCGAGATAAGGCGTCTGCAACTACATTGTTTGCTCCAGAGATGTGTTGAATATCCGAAGTAAACTGCGAAATGTAGTCCAGTTGTCGAGACTCACGGGGAGAGTACTTGTCAGAAGGAGAGCTTAACGAGAAAGTGAGCGGTTTATGGTCCGTGAAAAGAGTGAATTCACGACCTTCGATGTAGTGTTGGAAATGCCGTACAGCACAATACATAGCTAGGAGTTCCCTACCGAATGTGCTGTACCTCGATTCGGTGTCTAGCAACCTTCTAGAGAAAAATGCCAAGGGTTGCCAGGAGTTGTTAACCCATTGTTGTAAGACGCCTCCGATTGCCGAGTCCGATGCGTCTACTGCGATACTAATCGGTGCGTCGGTGTCCTGATGTGCGAGCATTGTTGCTTTAGCAATCAGTTCCTTAACTGTGGAGAATGCTTTTCGTGCGGTGTCGTCCAAATTAATGGATTTCGCATTTCCACGAAGTTGGTCGGACAGAGGTTTCATCGGTAATGCGCATTTGGGTATGAAACGTCTATAGAAACTTACGAGGCCGTTAAACGTGCGTAATTGCTTGACGGTGGTCGGTTCTGGGTAATCCAGAATGGCCGCCACTTTGGTTCTAAGGGGTCGGATACCTTGAGCATCGATAGTGTGTCCCAGAAAGTCTAATGAGTCGGTTCCAATTTGGCATTTCTGAACGTTTACAGTAATGCCATGTTTTTGTAATCGTTCGAAAACAAGATCCAGATGCTTGAGATGTGTTTCTCTGTCCGGACTTGCGATTAGGCAGTCATCAACATACGCATGTACGAAGTTGAGACCTCGAAAAACGTCGTCTATGAATCTTTGGAATGTTTGAGCAGCGTTCCTTAGGCCGAAAGGCATTCGCAAAAATTCATAGAGTCCGAAGGGAGTTATGATAGCTGTTTTCGGTATGTCGTCAGTAGCCATAGGGATTTGGTTATACGCTTTAACCAAGTCGATTTTCGAAAAGACAGTTGTACCTTTCAAGGTAGCTGTCAAATCGTGAATGTGAGGCAACGGGTAACGATCGGGAATGGTTTTCGCGTTCAATCGTCGATAGTCATCAGTTGGACGCCAATCGTTGCTGTCCTTTTTAGGGACCATGTGCAACGGAGATGCATATGGGCTGTTTGACGGTCGTATGATTCCTAAGTCTATCATATGGTCGAACTCGTTTTTCGCTAACCTTAGCTTTTCGGGAGCTAGTCGTCGTGCTTCAGAAAATACAGGTGGTCCTGTAGTCGTGATGTGATGTGTAACGTTGCTGGTTACACACGGTAATCTCGGTTGAGTTTGTTGTATCCCAGGGTACTTATCGAATAGTGGCTGATAGAGTGGGTCTATCATATGTTTAATTGTGACTGGGGATAATTTGCAACCAGTAAAAGAAGTTACGCAAACGGATAAATTAGTGTTTCCGTCTACTAGCCTCCGTTTGCGCGTGTCGATGATCAGATTGTGATGTTGTAGAAGGTCCATACCAATGATTGGCATAGAAACATCTGCAACAACGAAAATCCAGTGAATGGGTTTGCGTAAACCCACGTTAAGGTAAACGTACCTTTTGCCATACGTAGCGATCGGTTTTCCGTTTGCCGCCTGTAAGTTTAGGGTCGATTCGTGAAGTCGGTCGTTAGGATTTGCTGGGAGAACGCTAACTTCTGCGCCAGTGTCGACGAGGTAGCGAGCTCTCGTTGTCACATCTGTGACGAATAACAGACGGCTTTGTTCGCCGGCTACGGTTGCCGTTAACGCGTGCCGGCTTGGAAGTTTCCCGAGTTGTTTTTCGAGTCACTCGGTTTCGTGTTGGGAAAATTGCAGGGTTTTCTGCAATTTCTGGAAAACTTTCCATACTGGTTATGATACCAGCACTAGTCGGGGTTATCTGTCTCTCGTGGTCTAGAGACAAATCGCTTACGTGAAATGCTTCTACGTGGAGTGCGCGGTCTCTTACAGTCGGTACGAAGATTAAGACAACGCGTGAGTGTATGACATAACTCGGTTATATCATTCTGAGTCGTTTGAGGTTTTTCTTTGACTGAAAATACCTCGGTAGTAGATTTCGTAATTTCTAAAATGCGGTCGGCAGATGCAGCTAGCTCGTCTAAGGCGTTGTTCTGGAACGAGACCAGAACTGCTTGCACCTGTTGGGGAAGTTTTGACAAGAAGAGTTGTTTGAATAGACCTTCGTCGAAAGTTCTTGGGCCTATTACCTCTCTCATCCGTTGCAACATGTCCGTCACAGAACCGTGTTGCAGGTCGATGTTATTGAAGAGTTGATCTAACCTTTGTCGATCGGTTAGGTCTCCTCGTTTAAGAATCGAGCGTTTTAAGATTTCGTAAGGATCGGAAACATCACTAGTAAACATACTAGGTGTTACGTACCTGTTGAATTCGCGCGGTAGTGCCTTGACTACTGCGAGGAATTGTGCACGTGTGTCGATCACGCCGTGCTCGGAGAAGTCGGCTTCTGCGTAGCGAAACCAGGCTTCGATGTTGTCGGGCTAGAAAGGCATCAGTTGAAACGAAGGCGGGGACAAAGTCTTAAGCTTGAGTACTTTAGGTGTCTGTTCAGTCATGATGAAGTATGAAGTACGATAATGAACGAGGGGAAAATATATATATCCAAGAAAAAACACGAAAAAAAAATCACAATGTTTAAAAAAAATAAAAAAAATAAGGTAATGATATATAAAAATCCCAAAAAGGAACAGACTCACAGTTGCAATATTAATATTAATAGGAGAGATGGAATACAACTAGCTGTCCCATGGCAACTAATAATTAATAAGTAAACCTGATCTCCTTTTTGCCATTTGATATATTTATGACATAGTAACTAATTGATAGATAATACGCTCAATGATTCAAATCCGTTATCTTATCTGAATATGTTAAACAATTGATTGGAACATTAAAATAACACACACCTTCAATTACATATACATTCCTCTTTTATTTTGTTTACTTATCTTATTTATCTACGTTTAATGCAGTCTTTGGCATTTTTGATTCATTTCATATATAAAAATGATCTGTTTTTCTTAATATACACAGACCGTAGTCAATATTTAGTTGAATGAAATTCTTCTCACATCACTTGCGTATAAACACATTCTGTTATCTTAACACATACCTTGTCCTTATGTGAACAAAACAATTTGTCATAACCTTGAATTTACCTTGTAATCCTTAAGTCATTCTATGGCCTAGGATAACACGACAATTTTTCTTATTCTTTCTCTCCTCTTGATTATTTTCAAATGAACTTTTATTTGTTTGACCTTTATTAATTTTCATATAAACATGTCTCTTACACATTGACTTGATTATTCCAAATAAATTAGGGACTGGGTAGAATAATAACAAAATAAGGATATATTTGTAATATCCTAACACAAGTTTGGAACTTTAATTTAATTTCGGTTATTTGTTTATTTACTCTGAAAAATCAACTTAAATTAAGTTGAGAAACGTCAAAGATCCTTATTTCTACTCATCAGTCTAAAGTGTAGTTTCTATCATGTAGAAGCAACAAGATTCCTATTTGTGATAATACTCACTTGCTCAGACCGAAGTAGATGGAGTGGAGTTCAAGTCGCAACGTAATGTATGAAAGCCGAACACCTCAACTACTAAGCAACTGCATGCTTTGTTTCACTCAGTGACAGTATTAACCTTCAGAAAAGTTATTTTTATTAAAAATGACTATAGTTTTGGATCGTAACAAAGTAGTAATTCAGTTTTAAACAGGATTTATAAAGTAAATGAATTGGTGGCTTATTAGTTGAATGGCTCGATATTCAATCAGCAGGCTGCTGGTTCAAATGTCGCTTAGCTTATTTTGGCTCGAACAATTATATAGTATTACAATCCCTGACGTGAATAGAGAAACAAAGAAGCTACGACGAACAAAGGACGGCATTTTTAGGAACACTATTTCACATAAATCAAAGTTTGTGAAATACTAACGCTTAGTTTTGTTCCTAGTGATTCCATAAACCATAAGCTTCCTGCCATACCCTTTTTTGTTGCAAAGTTATTGTAATTTAAACGTAATCTTCGGTACTCGACTTTACTTCCATAATGTCCAGTTTGGACATAATTGTATTTTTATAATCGTTTGGACGTCGTGATCATGTTAGTCATCTATTTATTGACGTAACTTTTTGCATTAATTTGAATCTGAATTAGAGATAAACTGAGTAGTGTTCAAGTTAACTCGTCTTTCCTCTCGCTTGTCAACTAATCAGGTGACAGAATAGTTGTTATCTCTGCCCAAGGCCGTTAGTCACAGTACGGACTCACTCATTTATAACCTCAAAGTTGAACCAGTTAGCTCTAGTGTCAAGGCCTTAACCTAAATCGGGACAAGTTCATTTCTGTATATTGTTGGGAAGACAGATCAAGGACGTAATAACCACTCACATGTAAAGTTTGGCTATCAACAGAACACGAGATTTCCGAATTGCATTCTTTTACTTAGTAATCCATTGTTATTTAATAAAACAAAATCAACAGTTGGCAGTATGATCGTTGTATACTACAAGAGAGGGTGATCACGACTTCAAATACTTTAGGAATAAGGTTTCTAAAAGAGGCAGTGACTGGCACGGATTTTAAGTTCTATGAAGGCATACATTTTGTGGAGGTCGAAGAAGCACTGTTTTATTGAGTCTCAACAAGACAAAAACGGTTGTTTTTCAAAACAATCAGCAAGTATACGTTGAACATTTCATTGATAAAAAACATAGTTTCTCTAGTTCACTTTTATGGTGGTTACTTGAATCTTCCCATTGACGTTTAAGACTGCAATTGATCAGTCACTTATTGGCATATGTGCACACTGTGCGTATTCGCTTGATATTACCTTAATCCACAAGCATTATAAGCAAAGATAGATGCTGGCTAGCAGAGGGATCCAGGACACGCGTTTCGTCCGATTTGGGACTCGTCAGTAGGATGGACCTGCATCCCAGATTTGATATATACTCCGGGACTCGAACCCAGTACCATTTGCTTCAAACGTCATTGCATTACCCATTTAGCTACTGAGTTTAGATAGCCACTAACTTGTGCAATGGGGTGAAGTCCAATTCATTTTGTTTAAGCGCTGAATAAAGTCATTTTAATAGGATATATTTAGTTGCAAGATATATTTAGAATGACAGTTTGTAAAGTCTACCAGAAGTATACTAGCTATTCTTCACAGGGTTTGAGCCTATAATTGGCAGATAGAGATTATCATCACGTTGATTCATATCTAGAAGTCTACACTGAGTTATGGAACTTTAAAGAATTTGTATTTATCTTGAAAGCCCAAATTAAAAGCACAATATATGTACTAGGTTATAGATACTTAATTGTATACAAAGCTTAAACAGAAGTATACTTGCAATCATTTTTGAAATAGCTGTTGATTAGTCTATAACAAGGATTAATTTGAAGTAACCAAAAAAGTAGTTTCGTATCACCAGAAAGGTTTGTGTAACTAGTATGCATAAAACAGACATCTACATGTTCAGACTGGTAAACGTTAATGTTTATTCATGGAACGAATCCTATGAAACGAGATTTAGGAAATAATTTGAATATATTAATCATGTGTTTAGTACCGAATTTATAAACTTTATTTTGACAACCCCATACTTTATTAGATTGTACACCATATCAAATAGTACCTGAGGAGTGACCAATAATAATTATTTTTATGAAACTATTAAGCAGTGAGGATCAAATAATCAGAGGTTCAAATCCACTTTAGTTACTTTAATGGTCGGTTTAGACTAGATAGAATAGCTTTCAGAATACTAGATAAATCTAAATATGATTACCCAGTCATAACCAACGGAGAACCTGACACAATCATGCTTTATTTCACATTACCAAACCATATCAATACGACCAGATAAAAAAACAAGTGCAATAACAGAGTTGAAGTAACGTAGTGACGACACTGAGAAAGACTAATAATTGAGAATGAGGTTCTTCTTCTTATTATTATTATTTAATAATAATAATAATAATAATAATAACGATAATAATAATGAAAAATTATGTATCAAGGAATAATGGAATTCAGAATGTTGAGAAAAATGTAGATGCATCTGCCCCATTGTAGCTGACTCTGAGTCATATCACTTAACGTCTTCAGCCACTGATTGCAGTTATCGCGTCGACTTTAACCACGTAGTCTCCACCTACCAACAGACAATAACTTTATGGACTGTTGCTACATCTTGATTTGGGTGTCTCTGGTTCTTTTTCAAATGACTTCTACACTAACAAATAATACCCATCGACGCGCAGGGTAATTGGAGATACGTAAAATATGTTCTAATCATCTCAGTCGATTTACCATACTTGCCTAACTCCAACACTATTCACCCAGTCATTTCATGAAAAAAGATCGCTGCTTCGAAGAAATCGATGCTTAAAGTTCTATCGGTAACCTGTCTTATATCTTCATGGACCATATTTTGCAGCCGAAGAGTAGATTTATAGGTGGTATACTCCCGCTTAGGTTAGAAGACTGGCATTTCGCTTACGCCATAAATTATGTAATTTTGCGAGAACCAGGAGAGCTTTGTGAATCCGTGCAGAAAATTTGTCAAAAGATTATTCCATCAAAGCTGGTGAAATTCCTAAGTTGATAAATGAACATCCATGACAAAATTAGGTATAAAGGAGGAAAGTGAGGAACTCCAACGAATACCACTTTAGGTTAATGATTTGAATGATAATTCACCATAAGCTATAACTCAACCGATGGTGTTCGTAAAGAGAGCCTATTTAAAGTTTATGTACTTAAGTAACGTGATTTATATTATTCAGTTGGTAAAGTTTTAGTTGTTTTACAAATACTGGCGACAAATACCTTAAACAAGTTAGTAGTACACCACGATTTTATAAAACAAGGAAAAGTATTATATTTACTAATAGTTTGAATGGAATAAAGCGCAGACCGTCGATCTTGAAACATTTGTAGAAGACGATAATATTCCGGGCTTTCTTGTTCAGGACTCCATTTCCACGCTGAAAGATGGTGATAAAATAATTAGCGGGTTATTTTGTTAAAATAAAGGAATCATATTATATACAAACTTTAGATGTGATAGTAAATATTGATCAGTAAAAGAAGTTTTGATTTTACTCTACTTCTATTGCGCTCAATCAATAAGGAAAATAATAATGGAAGTACCATTCTTTGACGCAGGTAGAGATTTATTTGACAACACAAAAACAACTAAACTCAGTAATAGTGATATGATCAAAATCCACAAATGAGGTCACGTCGTGTTAATCAAAAATCGCTTAACTGACAGATGTTATTGGCCAGGAAATGGTTTCATCTTCTAAGGAGTAATATATATATATATATATATCAGCATTAATTGTCATTAGTCGTAGTGCTATTCAATGAACTTTGTGAAACATCCGAACCACAAGTAACTAAGATTGGCATGTTTCTTCAACACGCGGTCAAAATCACCACAAAAAGCTGAAATCTTTACGATAAACATGAAGTTATCATGAGAAAAAGAATTGGTAAGATACTAAATATTTGCAAAAAAACGTAGATATTTATTCAACGCATCTGTGTTCTGGAATATTTTCGAAAAAAAATTATTATTTACTAAGAAATAAACATCATTACTGGAAAAGATACAAGTATGGCAAGACTATGATAACTCGACCGTTGTTATTACCTTGACGTGGTGGTCGGGCTTGCCTATCTTGAAGAAGCAACTGGGCTATAATGGCTGGAACAACCGTTCCCCCAAGGCCCTAAATTGCCAGACATGTCGGTTGAAGAGCGGTAAGACTAAAAGCAACAAACCCAAGGTCCGAAGGCGAAGCCATACTGCTGACTGTACAGGGGTGTGACAGCAGTAAGGTGTTTCCCTCAGACAACCAGCATGACCGCGATGCTGCCCTCCCACAGGGAGAGGTGGGGTTAGAAAAGGTCGACCCTAAAAATGCACACCTCGCCTTATCCCACGTATACCCATCTCCGGCGGTAAGGTCTCAAAACGTAAGGAGTTAACACGAAAATTACTCATAAAAAGGTCGTGTGTGACCGACCTCAAGCAGTTATCTTTTGGGCACCGCACTGCGTTCACGCTTTCAGGTCATTAAGACCACCTCTAACCCAATTTCCCTTTCAGGTACCTCTAGAAGAACCCTTCCACGGTGTGAGCAATCGGGAAGTGATGACCACCCTCATACCTCTGACAGCACTCAAGACTGACTAACTGAGACTATGATAAATAATTCACAAAATGATATACTATTATGTAGACAAAATCAATTTATTTTTTAGTCCATTAAATTAGGACTTAACATTAGTAGATTTGAATATATACAGAAAGAGATTATTATCACTTAGATTTTAATAACCAACCTGGTGATAAAGTTTAACATTACAGTTTTAGAATTCTTGTATATTTGAAAGAAATGAAATCAATTCACTTCTATCTTTTGTATAAGGTTATTTGTTGGAATTTAATTAGTCGGCAACCTATAATTTAAATTTTATTCCTAATGAAGTAAGAACAATCTATAGGCAACTTATTAAGCATTCAAATGACAATGATGTTATAAACAGTAAATTTAAAAGCTCGATATATATATATATATATATATATATATATATATATATAAACAGACTTCGTCCGAGGTGAAATCTTAACATGGCTTCAGCAAGAATCATTTGTCCGCAGCGATGCATACAACCCCATCCAGCATCTGATTTAGGACCATTTCGACTGCCAATTGGGGAGAAACCCTTTCGGTAAGTCATCCATAGTCGAGACTTTAGGTGACGTGCAATTTCCTCCCTATCTGGAACAGCAAAAAGAAAAGTGTAAACAAAAACAAACAGTAATATAGTCACAGGGAAAAAGCAGTTCACGGTGAAAGATAAAACTGCGTAGTAAAAAAATATATGAAGTTAACTAGCTTCGTACATGTTTCCCATAATAAGATTCCCAAGAATCAGTCTTATGAATCACATTTATCTAAACATAAATATTCGTACAAATGGGAGCCAAAACAAATAAGCACCACACAAATATGTAATCGTGAAGGAAAAGAGGGAGGAGAGTATAATCAAGTAAATAAACGAATAGAAATAAGTGAAGAAGAGCACATTATAGTGAGAGATAAATTCGTTTGAAAAAATACGACTAAGAAAAATTCTTCCGGTTAGAGAAGTTCCGCTCATTTTTATGAAGAATGTAAAGGAAAGCTACAACAAGACCGTCAATAGCTTCTATTCGGAGCCATTTCTGATAGCATCTCAAGCCATCATCTCTCGGACCTGAACAAGGTTCAACCAGTTAGTCAAACACATCCAGGGAGTCGTGAACTTACAGACACCAGTCTTATACAGCTTTTTACATACCCCAGGAACCTGTCACAGACTAACCACTTCTTTCTTTTCCAACTAACCTCTGTCAACAATTAATGCATGGTGCGACAGCCACTGGAATAGTAACTGTAACACATGTCCGAGACATAGAAGTCAATGTTTCAAGGTGGTGAAACCAAGTGAGTTGTCATCACTTTGAGCAAACACATTGCCGAAATTCACTATTACTAACATAATGTTGCCACTGAATGTCAGAAATGTTTTAGAGACAACAGTGATTGAACACAGAGTTGCTTAATATCCTCAATTCGGAAAAGCCAGGTTTCACAAGGATATAGGGAAACAACCATCACTGACGAATTATAAAGCTGATCTTTTACGCCCACACTAACATTACGTTGGCTCAGATTGGCATAAGCCACTATGGCTGTTGTTATAGGCAGGTGGGTCTCATCACTCACGACACCACCAACACTCAGACAACTGACTACATACACAAACTTCTTAGCTACTATCGGTTCATAACAAAGAGTGAGTGCAGGGACAAGCCCTCACTAGTTTTGTAAAAATACTTCGTAGTTAAAAGATTTATTTATTTATTTGAACACATAAATATTGGTACAAGACAGCGCCAATATATATGCGCCACACAAAACAATGAGAATTTAAAGAGAAGGAAAAAGAAAAAAGGTAAGGAGCGTTAAAAAATAAAAGAACAATAACGAAGAGATTGGTGTAAGGTAGTGTAATAATAATAATAATAATAATAATAATAATAATAATAGAGGGAACGGAAAGGTACAATCAGAAGAATTCTTTCAGTTAAGGAAGACACAACCACTTTTATGAAGAAAGTAAAAAAAGGTTACAGCAGGATCGCCACTGGCTTCTATTCTAAGCCATATCTGATAACTTCCCTAGCCACTGTGTTGCACCATATCTCGGACCTCAGCCAGGGAGTCTTGGAGGACCCACAGAAGCCAGCCCTTTGCAGCTTTCTTTCATACCACGACACCATGTCATATACTGACCACCTCTCCGCTTCTTCCAACCAGTCCCAGAGTCGGCAAATAATGCATGACGTGGAATTCTCTGGGACGACATTGGGAGAACATGTCCAAGCCACCGAAGTCGGTGTTTCAAGATGGTGACACCAATTGCATTATCGTCTCTGTGCCCGAACACACGATACCGAACCTCTGCATTAATAACATGGTGTTGTCACTGGATGTCAGCAATCCTTCGGAAACACCGATGATCGAACACAGAGAGTCGTCTAACGTCCTCAACTCGGAGAGGCCAAGTTTCAAAAGCATAGAGCAAAACTGCTCTCACCGACGCGTTGTAGATCCAACCTTTTACAGCCAGACTGACATCACGAAGGCGCCAAAGATGGCCCAGATTGGCATCAGCCGCTCTGGCTTTCACTATACGTGCATTGATGTCATCACTCACACCCCCACCAGCACTTATGCAGCTACCTAGATACACGAACTTCTCCACTACTTCTATCTGCTCACCATCCAGGGTGAGTACAGGATTAGAATCCTGCCAGTCTAGTAGAAGTACTTTGCACTTCGAAGGTGCAAAGCACATACCATACCTACGGACACTGATTGCCAACTGATTAAGTGCGGATTGCATGCCTTGGGCATTATCGCACAGTAAGACAATATCATCCGCATATTCAAGGTCAAGAAGTCTTTCTCCGGGCAACAGATCCACACCGCCATCACTTACATCCATCAGAGCTGTTTCCAGAATGTCATCGATGGCTAAGTTGGAGAGGAATGCTGAGATTGGGCAACGCTGCCTAACCCCACTGCTAGAATGGAACAATGGAGAGAGGTGTTTGTATGCCCTCACTCTGCCTGAGGTGTTTGTAGCTCGGTTTGATACTTACGAGCAACAGAAGTTGCAACCAGCTTGCTAATATCAATCCGTTGATGGCAGTCACTTCGTTGGCCACTGAAAAGTAAGGTAAGATTGGCGCAGACCAAGGCATGGTCAGAGTCCAGATAGGTACTCCAAAGGGAGCGGCAGTCTTGTACACAACCACGCCAGCGGTAGCTGATTGCGATGTGATCAATCTGAGTCCAGGCTTGGGATGCAGAGGGAGGACGCCAGGCGGCACATCGGCGATGACTGTGCCGAAAGTTAGTGCTAGCCAGAAACAGGTTGTGGTCTGTGCACAGTTGCAGTAGACGGTCCCCGTTATCTGTCCTACGACCAACAAGTCCCCATCGGCCACCTGAACGACTCTCTTCTGTGCCTAGACGCCCGACCTGAGCATTCAAGTCTCTGGCTAGTACTACGATATCTGTCGAACGCACTTTCTGGAGAAGAACAGTCAACTGGTGGTAGAATTCATCCCACTCTCGGCCATACCAGGGCATTTGGGGGCTACTAGAAAGTTCCATCAAAGTGAGAAGAGATCGGCATGAGAAACGATGTCTTTTCGTCATCTCCGCCTATGCCCCGACGGATTGCAGCCCGGATGCAATCAAGGTCTTTGATTTCTAATCGTTCGGAGGCTTAAGTCAACAACAAAGTCTCTTGAGCAGTTATACTAATTGAAAACAACTATGGGAATAAACTAGCATAGCTAAGAAAGTATTATTTACCAAATAACCTGGCACAATAACCCATTAGTGCAATTCCCAAAACTGAGAAAATTTATTTGAAACTATGGGAAGATAAGCATTTAGTGCCTCGACTTATAGTTTCAGAACAGACTGAAAAACAAATCTCGAGATCTCTGAATACTTAGGACACTTGATTGTGGTGTTGCGAATGATTTGCTATATCCAGTTATTACTCAAGTTTTACATTTTGAAAGGCCAAATATTAGTGAGACTTTAATTTATGGAGGACTTTTGAGCGATAATAAACCACAGTTTCGAGTGAAATTCGGTGACAGCATCCGAAGGAATAAATAATCATTTAAGGCATTCTTTGAAACTCGATGGCCACAGTTTTGCAACCGAACCAACTGTTTATAGCTATATTGTCTAAGGTCTTCGACCAAAGAATGGGACTATTTTGTAAACAGTAACGTTTACTAATAAATCGCCCTTACCTTTGGAAATTTATAGAATGAATACTAACTTATTGATAATTAAAAATAATTACATGCAGAAGACATATAAATAACTCACATAGAAGCAAAATCATAGAGAAATACTTGTAAGGTACATCAAAGCAACTCCAAAACGAGCCTTCTGATTAGAATTAAAGACTGGATGGCAATGTTAGGAATCGAGCTCACATTGAAGTTACTTCGGGATACCTTTAAAGTATTTGACTATGAATCTGCATTTATTTGAGTCCCTTATTTTTTTGTGTGCCTTAAATATAATCTAGGTCTTTGGGTACAGCCCAATGTTTTTAAACTCGACAGTGAAGTGTAAGCAAAAGCCAGAACAAAGATTTCAAACACAAATGATGGAGGACATTTAATACATTCACACTTACCATCTAAAGAGTCATACTTACAGCCCAATATATAAACAGATTTAGAAACACTAGGAAGATAAGGATGGTCAGGAATTGAACCTGAATGGTTGAAAACTGCTATAGAAACTTCTTCAAATTAATATTTAACAAACCCTCCCACTGGGAATCCATGATACATTAATAAACCAAGTTGGACATATTCACATCCCTGTTTCAGTAGCGAAGTAGTAATCATAACCGCCACACATTTGGAAGTATTCAATGTGTCCATTGATTGTCATCGGCGAGGAATGCTGTTAACCATTTGGCTTTTGTTATAACGTGCAGCAATCATTTACACGAAGGACCAGTTTCTTTACAAAAGTTTTCAACAATGATGTTCAGCCTTCAGTCAATCTTCAGTGATAATGATAGTAGGTTGATGGACATGTGTTAACACTTACAGTTTATTTCTCAGTGAAAGCCAAGCTTCTTACTAAAAATGTTCACCGATGGAGCTAATACTATTTCTTAATTTATGGCTTTCCAGTTATGACCACTCGGTATGAAAGATGGAACTTCACCTTAAGTTTATAAGATCGCGGTTTTTGAACCCTCTTGTTATGGCCTCAATGTTTATTAGTGATGAATGGAGCAAAAACAAAGGACCAATTAAATACCCAAATCGTAATTAAGAATAGGGGATGACAATTTATGGTCACCCTGCATTCTGAGATACGATAAGGGGCGAAGGCTTAGGTGTTTTATGCGCTTGTGGAGATAGGCATGACAAACTTATTTTGTAAATAGTTTTTGATTTTATCTGTATTCATTCCGTTAAAGTTTACAGTTTGTATATTTACTACAAGATGATTGTGCATGTTGTTTGAGTGCATGACCTTGAACTCACTTTCTTCCGTTGTGTTGCACGCATAGCATGACACACGCTGTTAACTGCCAGCAAATACACTACTATACACACACATATCTAGTTCTCTATTACTTGTGGTTGTGATATCTGAACTTTAAGTCATCTGCTGTCTACATTTATAGACTGCAGCTACATTTACATTATATTCTACGTTTAGCTAAATTACTGGAAGCACAACAATATTATTGGAATTATTAAACATCTATAATTGTGGATTCTGGTACCAAACGCAATCTGAACACTCTCAAGCCAGCTGATTTAAGTAACGTCCAAAATATTTTATTGTGTTTGTAACGTATAACCGATATATTATAACATTACTGTTTGTACGCAATAACTTTATTACTATTATGAGTTCATATACTGTTTGGTCCACCACACGCTCGTCGTAAGTTAGGTGAGAATGACCCTTCACTTATTCCGTTCACACACGCTAAAACCTCTCATCAAACTATTGCAATGCTTAGCGAGGTGACCATAACGCAAGAAAACCTTCGGCAGCTGCTGCGTTGCGATACATAGTTGTTTTCAAGCCGTGACTCACTATCACATCTAAATCTTTGAGTTCCGCACGTATACAAGAGATGCACCATCGGTAGTATACTGGCAACCGCTATCTAGTCCAATGTGAATGAGCACACTCTTTCTAGAATAAATCTCTAAGCCCTAACATTGGGACCATCTAACAAATTCGTCTAAGTCAGTTTGTAAATCAAAATGATCAGTTTCACTGCTTATCGTTCTCCAAATTTTGGCATCATCGGCAAATAATAGTGTTACTGGAGAACTGAAAACATTTGGCTAACTAAAAGCTTTGTATTGAATATTATTACTTTAACTGTGTTATTGAATGCATTTATTTTACTCAACGTCTGGACTTTGGTTATTTATATCATTATCTACGGACATTTTGGTTTCTATTTGTCTTTGGTTTGGTATTCGAGAGTGTTTGCTCCGAGAACCTACAAAATTGAAGAACGACACTTGGGTCGACTATTTGTAAATTGCGAATAAACTTAGGTACCTAAATTGAGGCTTGGTTCTGTTGTTGGTTTAGGTTCGTAAGTAGCAAGTAGATCGATATACCGTACTTCAATAACGGAAGCGAGCAAAAACTTGGTCGTAACAATAATGTCAACGACTTAAGCAATCGCTGCAACTCATTGACGTAGCGAAGGAAAGTTAGGGGACGTAAGATGTGCTGGGGCACGCCACTTTTGACCGTATTTTATTCAGATAGTGTTCCATTTACTCTTTGTTTACTCGGCCACGCAAGAAGTTTCCTATCCATTCCTGTACATCAGCTGTTAATCCGAAGGTGGAGGGCTTCTTCACATGACTTATGTGAGAAACCTTATCAATTGATTTGCTATAGTCAGCGAATATCACATTAGTAAACAGGCGGACCCTTATCTAGAGCTTCTGTTGAGTCTTCTTTCGCAATAAGCAGGTTGGTCAAGCATGAAGGTTTGTTTCAAAACCCGTGTTGCTCAGGAGTTAACAGCTTGTATGATTCTATGTGACTTAATAACTTCACCTGAGTCATATTTCCAAGTAACTTGGCTATTGCGCTGATTAGACCGACAGGTTAGGACTAATTATAACATCTTTCCAACCCCTAGGGGATTGAGTGTGGGAACAAAACATGTTGAAGATCATTACGGGTGACCTTAAAATAATGTCTGCGAGAGATGACAATAATCGTAGATGTTTCGTGACTGAGGATAGCCCTCGTTTGAACGATAGCGGAAACAGGACTAGTATAGAATAGATCTTTATTTAGCTAATGGGAAAATCATAGTAGAGCGAGCGGTTATCTGTTCAAACATATAAAGCTTTTCAACATTCAATACAAGATAATAGGGAATATGATGAATGAATACTTGATCTCTACTGTTTTGACATGTACTTATTTGTTTGAGGCTAACTCTTAACTAATCAACCTAAGTTGTTACAAATGTAACCTGTCAGGGCTCGGTATCTTACTATGCCTGACGCAACCGATCAATTGAAGAACAGTTTCCCCAGTCACATGTGCAGGCACTGCAGCTGGTATCACAGTGGTGTGGTTATGACAAATATTGTTAATAATACCCACATACTTCGCCGAAATAGTTTGATAAGGTTTCAGCTTCGGACAAATCTGATTCAGCCAGAATATCTGAATTTTCCTGTAGTAGTAACGATGAAATACCATCATTACGAATTATTTTTAGTTTACTGTATGAAAACTATCATTCTGGTAAAGTATGGCCATTATATAATGACTACCTTTCGTGAATGCTATGGCATCTAGCTGTGATCTCTTTACATATATTTCGGATTTTTCGGTAGTCAAACTTAAGTGATTCGTGGTCTGTCGGCAAGAAAATTTCCCATAAATTTTTCTTACGCTTCGGCGGCTTTCGGGTTTCCTTGTCAATCCGTGGAGGGAAATATGATAGCCCAAGTGTTAACCATAGGATGAACAGTGATGTTGTGAACTCGAATACGGCTTTAAACCTATCCCATTCGTCCTCGATCGATCCGTTCGTTTCGACAACTAGTCTGTTGAGATAGAACAGTTTCTGAATGCCGGAACGTTAGCTCGTCAGATTTTGGAACGGGATGGAGCAGATATGTAGAATTATGGTCTACTATGATATTAGTACTGCTCTAATAATAGACCTAATCCTAAATTTATAGATTTGTCGTGATATAACTGCCTAATCTATAAGATCTTACGTGGAAGTCACACCATCGACTACACCAACTCACTGTATCGCATCAATTACCAATACATGATGTAGAACAAGGTTAGGCTGGAGAAAGAACAATATATTTAATATGAATAGAAGATATAAGGTAACATTCAGCAGAGACCACGCCTGCATGGCCGAGCCATGCCACTCGATCAACTCCAGGCCATTCAATTCATTCTCCGCGCCTTCTCCATTGTTAGGTATTTCCCCGAGTTAAATATTGAATATCTATTTTCTGAGTAGTCTCGTGTTCACAGCTTTGTGGATTGTGTGGCTATTGTCCAATGCCACTACAGATACATACCATATGTCCGTGACCTAAAGCAGAGTACATTGTGATCACCAGTGGAGGAAGAGATGTACTACCGAAAACAGATATGGAACGGGTGACTTCGTCCTGCATCATCATCAAAGCCTCAGATATTCCAGAGGGATATATGGTTGCAGTTTCCAGAAGCCTCCAACTTCACATAGATCTATTCTCGACCGTCACTCGTATGCCACAACGCCACCTTCATATTGCGCGTCAACTGTGATACTGACAATACGACTGTTACTAAAACTATCTACATTCATATCTTATAAAATATCAACCCAGTTGAGTAATTTACTACAGTGAGAATAGTATATTTTGTGACGATTTGATCTTGCCTGTAAACTGGTTGCCTCATGTAACAAACTGTTATTTGAGAATAAATTATTATTATTATTATTAAGAAGCTGAATGTGGATGAGATCGTCACAGTGGTGTGTAAAGACAAGGTCCAGATATAGCGGTTCATGCCCCAGTTCAATGCGTCGGTTTTGCGACACATCGTACAAGTGTACACCAAATACTGGTTGATAGTGGGTTTCTATCGAAACATCCACCTGAAGTTGTGAGCTCTATCCAATTGATACGCGGTGCGCTGAAATCTCCAACGATGAGACAACATTCGATCATCAGCAAGACAACATATGACTAAAAACAAATTATCTGACGGTTCACTTAAATAAAATAACTCCACAGATTAATTTTATCATCACCACATATATATAACACATAGAAATTTATATTTGATTATCCTTCGCAATTAATTGTGACTTTCATAGCATCATTCTTAATTATTATTGCACAAATGTTTATACTAATATCCAGTTTCACTCTGTATACTATTACATAAATCTGCATGTATTTAACCGAGTTCACTAAAGGGCTTATTTTACCTTATTTTTTAAATTGTTGGTTTACTTCAGAGGTCGATATTCAATACACAATTATTATTATTATCATCATGGTTTAACCCTTTCACTAGGTGCTCATTTCTTTTCTCTCTTTTTTTCCATCCAAATAAATATTATTCGTAAGATTACGATGTTTGTAATTAAGACAATAACTTGTGTTACACGTAAATTAACTTCTCAGACTCGTTTTATCTTCATTATGCATATATGACTCATATATATTGATATTTCATTATCTTTTTCACCTAATTGAGACCTTCATAGCATCACTCCAAACTACGACTGCACATACATTTATTCTAGCGTCATATCTTACTGCAATAATAAGTTGTTTTTTTCTTAATTATTTTCTATTTTATTTTTGTTACTAATCTGACGATACATACATAGTCGTTTATTCTTGTTTTGTGTTCGTAAACACGCCTATTAAACTATTTGCGTATTTCACGTCTTCTTTATTTCTATTCCCTTATTTTCTTCCTTTCCTGCTTTAAACTCAATTCAATATTCTTCTCAATTACACAGACCCGATTTATTATTATTATTCTGTTATTATTACTCTTTTTTCAAATATGGTGTAGCGTGGTGTCGAGTTGAGAATAACTATGAACACCGCTACCAAGAAACACGTGACAAGTAAATCAGAAGGCGAAGGTTGAACGTAACCAGATTTATTTCGTTGGCGATCTCGTGGTATTGAACGAATACCAAGATCGTGCCAAGAAATGGTACAAGTGGAAGCAAGAGAAAAGAGTACGTGCGAACAGTACCAAAAACCGCGAAACAATGATGGAAGGTAATGGAAGCACAAAATGGCTATAATTAGGACAGTTGAACAACAGCACATTAAAACAAACACTGGTACAGTTGGTTATAATAATAATTGTTTTTATTAAACCAGTCGTGTTCTCGTGATAAATGTGAGTCACTACAATGGCAAGTATAATTCTAACATTATTGAAACTTGTGTATTATTGCCCGAAACGGTTTCGTCACAACACTTATGTACCCATAAGATGTTTGTGAATAATAATAATAATAATACGGTATAATTCTCTTATAGTCAGTAACCCGTATCTATACTTAACTGAACAACAAGCTACCTCACATATACCACTATCGTATAGCTATGATGTGCTCAATTGTACGCGAAAGTGATCTCTAACATATAATATTATGCATTTTTTCCTGTGATTTATAACTCTATCACTTCTAATACAGATGTAGCCTACAATGATGGGGGAACAGTCTATATCTACGGTGAGCCACTTTTCCGTGACAACAATTATGTCGGGGCTTATTTCACTTTCCATGAAATTTGGCTCGAACGTTTTACTTCTAAGATCACGAATGTTCATGCAGCTCACATTTAAGGTGTTTTGAGAATCACTAGTTCTACTCATACAGGTCTCAGAAACAGTGGCTTCCAATAAATGACTATCTGAAAACCCCGAATTTCAGGGTTTGTTTAGCCATTTAGCTTCCAAGTCTTTAACTCCGTAAGAGCATTTTTCCACATGATTCGTTGTACACTCGATGAAGATACTCCTCCCTGAGTTTGTTTGCTATTAGCCTTTTAAACGTTACACTAAGATCTTGAAGATGACAAAAATAATAAAAATGTCGGATGTAATTATTTAACGCGCAGAATACGAAAACTAGATCCAAGTTCTGATGTGATATAAAGCAGAAAAGTATATAGGCTTTTACCTTGAACATACATTACTTACATCCTCACTTTCTTGAATGAAGATCCGAAATGAAACTTTGAAACAATCAATTTACTTACGCCTGCTACGCTGTGTGAAGGAGCATCGACCAACCACCGGCATTCCCCATTCAACTCTGTCTTGGACAATACTTTCCATTCGCTATTCATCCTTTTCGGGTCTGCTTACAATTATTGGCTTAGTGTGTTCCGTAACCTTCCTATTTTCCGTTTCCCTTCACGATTCCAAGTTAACGCTTGCCTCGTGATGCAGTTTGATGATCTCCTAAATGTGTGTCTTATCCACTTTCATCGCCTTTTCCTAATTCCCTCCTCAGCTGGAAGCTAGTTTTTCCTCTCCAACAGTACACTGTTGCTGATGGTATCCGGCCAACAGACATTCAGCATCTTGTGTAGGTAATTGTTTATAAATACTTGTACAGATTTGATGATGATGGTTGTGGTAGTCCTAGCAGTCTCAGCTCTGTACAGTAGAATTGTCTTGACGTTCGTATTGAAGATTGTGACTTTGATATTGGTAGACAGTTGTTCTGTGTTGCATGTGTTCTTCAACTATAGGAAGTCTTCATATTCACACTGTCGAACGATTTCTCATACTTAAAGAAATTGAGGTATAGCGACGATCTCCATTCAATTGATTTCTCAGCAATGATTTTTATACAGTTTTCTTATATGTGAGTCACCTTAATTAGAATAAATTTGTTCCAGAGCGAGCTTCACGCTACATTTGATTGTCCTTCCGTAAACTTGTGGTAGACCAAAATTATATTAACACAAAAAAACAATAAAATTTTTACGTCTAAAAATTAATGTACTGATACATTTAATACAATTTATAAACACAAGAAAAATTTACTGGTCGTTACTTAAGTTATCAGGACTTGGCATGTTGGAATTGCATTTTGTACAATAATCCACAATTATAAGTGATTAATAATTCTAATAAAGATTGTTATAATTCGAGCCGTATATGCATATGGAGTATATAATGTGAATATAGCTGTGGTGTATAAATGTAGATAATAAATACTTTTAAGTTCAGTTATCATAACAACAGACAATTGAAAACGGGAGATTTATTTGTGTAGCAGTGTATTTATTAGCGGTTACTAGCGTGTCGTGCTATGGGGAATTCAAAACGGAAGAGGAAGAATTCAAGGTTATGCAATTTTAAACAACTTTTACAGTCACTCGTAGTGAATGTACGAATCATGAGGGTTAACGAAAGAAATACGAATATTATCAAAAACTGATTACAAAATAAGTTTATCATGACTATCTCCACAAACTGATTGTCTGCTTATTATTGAGTGAATGAAACAAACATGTCCTTATTATTTTTCATATTTCGGCTTTTTGATTCAGCACTGTATTAACGTGATATCCCAGTGATTAATTATCAAATTATATATGAAACACATGGATATCGGGCTAAAGTTAGAGACGGGTTTAAAAGTTGATAAACTGTTTTGTGAAATTTCGTCCTTTTACCGTCTTATAAGTTTGTTTGGTCGATATGGCGTTTGAGAATCTCATAAGGATGCAAAATCAGCTAAAATTTTCATTTATCTGTAGACATCTTTGCCGACGAATGTCAAAACTGGCTAAAAGCTTCTTGGTTATATAGCAGATTTTAAACCTCTCGTGTACTTCTAAAAACGCTTCAGTATTTCAAACAGATAGTTCATCAACAAGATATGGCAGACCTTATGATACCCCTAGATATCATTTTGCATGGCAGTTAAGTGTGCCGTCCCAACATGATCATGTATTTTATGACGTTCTTATGTACCTTGTAATCAAGGACCTTGTAAACTACATCATATGGGCTATTATGCATGCTTGCATTACGTGTATCTATCATATATACCCTAATTGGTTATCAGTAGTTTACAAATTACTCATTTTATACAAAGACTGAGTCATAAGGTATTTATCAAGTTGGCAATTTTCATCGCCTCAGTTCACATCCATTTTTCTTTGGCTGCCTGTCGATTGTACGTCTTCTTCTTAAGTTCATCCTGTGCCTGTCTGACAGTGTATTGGATAAGGACTCTGTATTATGTAGAATGTACTCATTAATATTAGAATTAACAACCGAAATTGGAACACACTCACTTGGTTCTTGGAATTGTATTTGATCAACATGTCAGTTGTGTATACTTAAATCATTGACATCTAGAATTCGCATAATAGGTTTCCCGGTATACTTCAGCACAATCCCCGTGACTGGTCGGAGATCATTTTCACGATAATATGTAACTTCTGCAGACTCCAAACTTCTCATATTCGAACAAAGGATTCTTCCTTTTAATAGCTTTTATGGGGTCTCTTTCGTCACAGAATGTTTAGCATTTCTCCAGCTCATTAAATGTTGAAGCGGCAATAGAATCAATAGCAGTTTTCAATGTCCTGAAAAAATTTTCTGCCTAACCATTAGAACAAGGATGTCCGGGAGCGGTGAACAGACTCTTGCACCCTTTACCATTCAACCAGGCGCTGACTACATCCGCAGCAAAATGAGAGTCATTATCAGTCACTAACACCATAGGAGCCCCTTCTCGACGAAACACCTTTCATAATGCTTCGATTATGAAGTCGAAATTTGGTGAAGTTGTGAAAAAAATTCAGGCCACTTTGAAAAAGAATCAGTGACTACAAATGCATAGTACTTGCCAAGAAAGAACCACGATATTCCTCATGAATTCTCTGCCAGGCCTCAGACGACACTGGCCAGTAGTCTACTTCGAAGGCTGATTTTTCAACTTACGACATTTTTAACAATTATTTGCTGTACGACATTTATCTGCATTTATCTCTGGCCTCCAATATGTGAGTCTTCCCAACGACTTCATTTTCTCAACACCTAAATGACCACTATGAAGATCTTCAAGAACAGATTTACGCAATGAAAGAGGAATGACAACACGCTCATTTAAACACAGAATACCATCAGGAGTAGTAGATAGCTCATCTCGCTTTGAAAAATAGATAGGAAATCTACGTTTCAAATTAGCATTCCAACCTTTCCTTATAGCACTGAGTATACATCCAATGTGTCTACGAGTTTCTCCAATGAGATCTGGACGTCGCATTGGTAAAGGTTGCACTAACAAACAATCTGAAGTATTGACAAGTCTATCTTGTTATAATTGTCGAGAAATGTAGTCAACGTGTTGAATTTGTTTGGTACTCCTGTGCTGAACTGTATAATCATAGATACTCAAAGCAATACTCCATCGTTGTACCATAGCAGCTGAGGAACATGCTAAGGACTTTTCAGGCTGATAAATAAACTTTAAAGCTCCATGATCAGTAACAGTAGTGAATTGCTTTCCGAATAAATATTTATGAAGTCTTTTAACAGCCCAAAACACAGCTAATGCCTCTTGCTGAGTTTGTGAATAACCTTGTTCAGTAACAGTAGGTTTGCGTGAAACACAGATAACCGATCTACCTTCCTGCTTCAAAACTACGCCAATACCCACAGGTTATGCATCAGCAATAAGTACAGAATATACAATAGGGGAGTAAGTTCGAAGAACAGCATCACTTTTAAGAAACTTTAGTAGACTTCGTAAGCATAACTCTTGTTTCTCATCCCATTTGAATGAATTGGATGTCAAAATATTGAATAAATAATTGGAACGACAAGAAAAATTAGGAACAAAACGGGAATAGTATTGAAGAGTACCCACTAGTGAACATAGTTCTGTAAAATTTTTTGAAGACGGTGCATTTGTCAGTGGAGCTAGTCGTTTCATATCTGGTCTAAAATCATTAACGTCAACTAGGTATCCAAGACATTAAAAACTAGATACACAAAATGAAAACTTATTTGGATTCACTGTAATATTCTTCTCAATTAAATGACGCAATAAAGCAATAAGTCTTTGGTCATGAACCACTTTATCAGTATCATGAACAATGAGATCATCTTGATAAACTTCAACACCTTCGAGATCACTAACTACCTTATTCATAACTTTCTGAAATATGGCTGGAGAACAGCTTAGGCCAAATGGAAGGAAGTTGTATCTAAATAGACCAAAAGGAGTGTTAATTGTCGTTAAAATAAATGAAGATTGATCTAAAGGGATTTGAAGATAAGCATCTTTTAGGTCAACTTTCGAGAACACTTTAGAACCATGAAGTCGATTTAGAATATCTTCAGCCTCTACCGTCGTGCACGTTTGCTTCAACAAACGAGATTTCAGTGTTATTGTATAGTCACCATATATTCTAGGGGTCATGCCATCCGACTTCAGTGGCGTAAGAATAGGAGTACCCCATGCTGAAGACTGAATCGGTTCAACTATGCCTTTCGCCCACAAATCGTTCAATGCCTTATGTACCGCTTCTCGAAGACCATAAGGAATTATCCATCTTTTAAGAAAGACTAGATCACCCTGTACTTGAAGGTTTATAAGCTGAATTTTTATACCTCCACTGAACTTAGCACACGCAAATATCAGATCTTTAAGTAAAGCATCAGAAGTTTCTTCAGAAACTAGTAAATACAACTCCAATTTAAGCCTTCTAAAAGTTTTCAAACCCAGTATTAACAGCCCTGTTTCGCCAACTGAAAATTCACAAGGTACGTATTAGCAATTCACAACATCCTCGTATGGGCAGTCTGTGTCCACTAATCCCCAGTATTGATACTTCAGTGGGTCGTACCACAACGTTAGGATCTAAATATTTCAAGTTCTTTAGTGGAATAATGAACTCTATACTGACTGTGTCCACAATAAAGTCATGAAACGAACCAACGGATTTATATAATTACTTTTGAATAGGAGCATTACCTTTCGAAATGGTGGACAAAGATAAATGATCATTAGGAACAGAGGAATTATTGAGATATAAATTACAAGATTTAGTGCTACTTGAAGCAAAACGAACAGTAGTTTTGCATCCCGACTGAATGTGTCCTATCTTACCGCATTTAAAACATTTAGCATTACGAAATGCACATTAATTGCGAGGATGAAATTTGGCACACGATAAACATTTACCAAACTTGATCTCACCCTTGTGATTTTCTTTGTAATTCCTTGTTGAAACACCTTTCATATTTACACGAGAATAGGAATCACCATTAAATGAACGCAAGTTTGATCGACCCTGAGATTGTATTTTATTATGACGACTAAGCAAAGTATTAGAAATTTTCATCGACTGGATGTTAAGTTCATTCACTGCCTGGTGGTTAATACATGCAGTTCTAGCATCTTGAAAGGAACAGTTCGGCATTCTTAACAGTTCTCTTTCCAAACCCGGTATGTTAATTCCTGCAATTAATCGATCTCTCAGTTGCACATGAAATTGATCACCGAAATTATATTTGGCAGCTTGTTTCTGCAATTTAAGGATGAATTCTCTAACCTTTTGGTCACTCTGACGAATCATCTTATGAAATTTTCCCTTTTCACGGCATTCAAAACTGCCTCACTTTACATGGTTTAATAATAGTTCCTTAAGAGTTGCATAAGGAAGTGAGATAGGTTTTTCTGGATATGCCAAAGTTTTTAATAAGCTGTACGCTTCTCTTCCGATGAATGTCAGGAAATGTGCCACAACTTTATCACCCTTAACATCTTTTTTGGTCATGATCCAGATTTGAAACCTTTCCAAATAATCCTCAAAAGCTTCCGAAGTTGAATGAATATCTAACTGTCCCATCGCAGGCTCTATCGCGACGCCAATATGATAATTAGGAGTATTTGAATTGTAGTGCAAACTAGGAATCCCAGAAATAACGCGATTGGATTAAGAAGTACTAGATAAGTACGAACAAGTGTATCGTATTCGGAATTCGAAATCAAGCATTCAACAAGTACAAAGAAATCGTTAGTTTATACAAACACCACAGTAAGGTTTACAAATAAAGGCTAGGATTTTCGACAGGAACTGTAATGATTTGGCACTTTCCTTTTTATAAACTTGAGCAACTTAGGGTTGAGATTTAGTGAGAATGAGATAGGTAGATGATTATCTAGCCTTACTAAACACTCTCAATTAGGCAGTGAATCAAATCAAGTACTTTAATATACAGTCTGATTTAGGAGCGAATATATTATGTATTTTTGTTTAAGCATAATCTTAAATTCACTATTTGGCTGCATAATAGATAACTTTGTTGTGGTTTTAAGCATGTTAAGAACCGAAGATTGACAGTTTTCACTTGATTAATAATGACATATACATTAACTATCATTGTATATTGAACTTCACACAAAATACATAAGGCATTATCTTCATTCTGATTAGTACTCACCTGTAAATTTGTAATGAATAAATTCTTAAAATAAACACCTCTGTAGGTCTCTGATAGTGGTAACTAATCTTATTAATTTTACTGAACACACCCTTAGCTTAAGGAGTTCAGTGAAATACCCTTACCAAATCAAATTTCGGTGTGCCATGCTCTGCATCTCTTATGATAACTAGTTAGCTTATATTCTATCCACTACGCTACATAAACCTTAGATTCAAGTACACGTTCGCATCCCATTATTCTCAAAGCCCGGTTTTGTTTGTTTTTTGGGATAGTTGAGTAGGATGTGTCGGAGGGGAGGAGTAGTGAAACACTGTGTATCTATGACTTCTTCAAACTGTTGATTTAATGTTGAACAATTACTAATTAATTAATATAAATCGCTAAACTGAATAAACGTATTCTTTTCACCTGAACGGATGAATATAACTGATAAAATGGAACGAATATTGCGCAAGTATTACTTTTGAGACTATCATTCGAAGAATTATTATTTACAGTTTACTGTACTATTTCTGAAATTTCTTTTGGTTCATAAATCATCATCATACATCCTAATATTCCAAACTTATCATTAATTAATTATTTCCCTATTACTCTGGTCTTGTACCACTTATGACTAAGTTCTGTACACATTAGAGTTTTTTCATGTTGCTATGTGGCCAGACATTTCAAGTGTGCGAATGTATGAGCTTTCAGTCATAAATAAATTAAGTTCAATGAAAAACTAATGTGCTTACTATTTATGCCTTCTAATTGGACACCGCGTTTCAAGGAGCTCGAGAACAGTGACCGTTATGTTACGTACGTGTACAAAACATATTATTGATAAGAATGTACTTCAATTAATTTATACGAAAGATTTATTAATGCATTTAAAACAGAATACACCACTTTATCAGTCCATGAGTGAAATGAAGCTGTCCATAATTGTACTAAAACTTCCAGCTGATCCCATCGCAACCGGAAATAGGTATTCCAAAAGCATGATGACAGTCACAATAAATCTATCAAAGAAATCTTCATCGCTATCATCTGGTGTTGAATCCTCTACATCATCTGTCATAATAATTTCCACTTGGTTCGCTTTGTCTGTTTGATTGTTTGAAGATGCTGGTATCGACATCATCACCACTACACACATCAAATACTGTGTCAAACACAACAATACAATCGCCTTGATAATCATTATGAATACAGATTAATGAAAGTGTGTAATTCTATCAGAGAGATATCAATGCTTATTTATATTACTCTGTTAACCATATTCGTGATTTGGCATAGAGTTCACGTGATTACAATTTTAAAATGGAGTCAACAATTGATCATGCTATTGCAGTTTTCTTTTGAAATGTTTCGTTTAGTAAATAAGTGATCAGTAAAAATAAAATTCTCATAGTTTATAATGCAGACTGGTTTTTTTCCACATAACTAAGAAAAACCAGGAAGCACCGAATAACTGTTTCGTCACACTATGAGACATCTTAATTTTATGCACTCACCACCCATCCTGGATAGAACACATGATCTGGTCGGACGTGAGACCTCAGGCAATTGAAGATGGTTAAACAAAATCGGGAATTGATTGAAGTCAAGGATGTATACCGTTGGATTTTAGCTTAGCTGTCAATGGGTTATGCATTAGAAATTAAACCGAAATCCCTAGGTTCAATTCCCAATGAGGTTGTGGATGTATCCCATACTAGGACGAAATAGCTATTCAATTATTTCTGGTTACACTTGTTGTCTCACTTATTTAATCAAGTATATAACTTACAAAAATTCAGAAACTTTTACGAACCCTCTGTATTAAAAATTGGCTTAGTTATCTTACATAACTTCACATATATCACAAATATATTACATTTATTGAGTTCGGATACTTCGGATAACATAAATTCTGTGATAATGCTCATTGTACTTGATTGAAGTCGAAAAACTTGCTAGTTTTCATTAAATTTGGAATTTCTGGTAAGTATTTATTAGACTGACTAATCTATGTATACCATTATGACTTAACAGATATTATCAATTAAATCTAAGGAGAGTATTTTACAGAATTTTGAAAATTGTCAGTTCGATGTATGGATTGCCACTAGTTGTTTAGTCTCAATTACTATATCATCATTCATTACTTTGTCGAGTTAACAGAATAGTCTTCTTTTTACAGGCTATTTCAGTTAATTTGTTAGACTATATGTAAATTTTATTTTGGTTATGTGCAATGAATCAATCACTTCTTCTTATCTAATAATATTTATACAGAACTTCGTACGTTCGTACATCAGTTCGAGTTGCCACACCACATTAGCACAGAGATGCAGTTGTCGACTCAAATCCCGTAGTGGTAGAGACAGTAAAAGTATAAGCAGTGATCGGAAAGATAAGGGTTTGGAGATGTTATTTAAAGAGTATAATCCAGTGAAATAGATTTGGAAAGAGAAAAAAAGAGCGGATGCACCTGCGCCATTGTAAACGATTTTGAGCCATGTCATACACGGTTTCTAACCATCGGTTGCTATCATCTCGTGGTCCCCAACCAGGTAGTCTACACCTACCAACATGACTCAGTCTACTTGTCAGTGACTTCATGGACTTGTACCATGTTTTGGTCTGGCCGCCCCTAGCTTACTTCCAACTTACTCCTATACCACTGAACATCTCACGTCGAGGCAGCCGGTGGTTGGGCATACGTAACACGTGTCTCAGCCATCTCAACTGATGAAGTTTCACTACTTCATCAATGGATTTGCCATCCTTACCTAGTACCCGTTTCCTAACAACTGTGTTACTTACTCGATGGACCCATGATATACGAGCAATGTTTCGAAGACACCTATGATCGAATACTAGTAACCTACGGATATCTTCTACTCTTACCGGCCATGTTTCACTGCCATAAAGTAGGACGGAACGAACTGCTGCGCAGTAAACACGTCCTTTGGTTGATAGACGGATATCTCGCCTACGCCATAAATGACGCAAGTTGGCAAAAGCTAATCGAGCCTTCTGTATCCGTGCTGAGATTTCGTCACAGACCAGACCACAAGGGCTGATGAGACTTCCCGGATAAGTGAAGCGGTCGACACGCTCAACTACTTCACTCCCTATTATTGGTTCGGGTGTCGATGCAACCCAATCCCGAAGCAAAATTTACATTTCGAGGGAGAGAATCGCATCCCGAACATGCCTGCATTGTTGCTTAGAGTGGTCAGAAGACTCTGCATTCTGTCAGCGTCTTCACCAAATAGAACTATGTCATCGGCATATTCCAAGTCAACAAGTGAATCTCCTGGTAGAAGTTCAACCCCTGGAAATTTAGATGAGACAAGTGTTATTTCTAAAAGTGCATCAATGACAAAGTTAAAGAAGAATGGAGAGAGTGGACAGCCCTGACGAACACCACTTGAGGTAATCAATTTTGATGACAGTTTGCCATAAGCTCTCACTCTACCACTTGTGTCCGAGTAGGGAGCCTTTACAAGGTTAATATACTTCTTTGGTACTCCTTTCAATGACAAACACTGCCATAGAACCTCACGACCAACAGAGTTGAATACCGCCTTAAGGTCGAGAAATACTACCATTGTGGGGCGTCTGAATGTGTGTCTGTGTTCTAGAACCTGACGTAGTGTGAATATCTGGTCTATACAACCACGTCCAGGTTGAAAACCAGCCTGATTTTCTCTAGTCTGCTCTTCATGAGCTTTAGTTAGGCGTCGAAGTATTATTGAAGCTAATATTTTAGACACTATATTAGTCAAACTGATTCCTCCGTGATTGTCACAAGAAGACTTTTGTCCTTTCTTATAGACCGGCACAATCAGTGATTGAGACCAGTCAGATGGGATTACGTCCAGTTCCCAAATTCTACCTAAGACCTCGGTTAATCTCATTGCTAATACTGAACCACCATCCTTGAAAATCTCAGGAGTAAACCTGTCAGGGCGTGCTGCTCTCCCTCGTTTCAGATTTCCTATGGCTTTTTCAACTTCATAAAGAGTCGGAGGACTTACATTAACTTGCCATTCAGGTTGACTAGAGATCGTGGGAAACCGAAGTGTGGCTGAAGGTCAGTTGAACTGATCCCTAAAGTGCTCTGCTCATCGATCTAATTTCCTGGACTGAGAATGAATAATATGTCCATCTTTCTCTGAGATTGTTTCGATAACAGTCGGTTTCCTAATACCGGTTTCCTTAACGAGTCTGAACAATTGTCTGCCATTACCTATTGCCGTTGCCTTTTCCATCTCTCTTGCTTTCGCTACCCACCACTGTTCACGATCATTGCGTAGGCTTCTTGTCAGCTTGTGCTTAAGCTGATGTCACTCCACGCTTCCTCGGGGTGAGCATAACTTACATGGCTGCCCAACTGTTTTCCTAATTGTTCCTGAAATATACTCTTAGCTTGACTATCATTAAGTAGGACCCTAAGAGATTTCCTTGCAGCGTCTTTCCTGCGTCCAGTAAGACTCAGGCAAATACGCGCTCGTACTAGAGCATGATCTGAATCTAAGCATGTGCTCCAGAATGAGCTACAGTCTTCTATCGAGCGCCTCCACCGAAGGCTGATAGCGATGTGATCTATTTGGGTCCAGCGTTGGGACGAATTAGGGGGTCGCCATGTTAAAAGATGTTTTTCCTTATGCTTAAAGTTAGTATTTGCAAGGAACAGGCGGTTATCTGGGCATAGCTGCAACAGACGGTCGCCATTATCTGTTCTTTGAGCCGCGACACCATAAGATCCACCTAGGTGTCTTTCCCTTTCGCTTAGTTTACCTACTTGAGCATTAAAGTCACCAGTCACTATTACTACATCAGAGCGCCTAGCTTTTCGGAGAAGGTCGGACAGCTTTCTGTAAAACTCATCTTTTACATCATCTGCGCTGCAGTCAGTGGGAGAGTAGGCAGAGACGACGAAGAGGCAATGACGAGTGTCCCTATCTTTTCGGATCCTTACTGTTCCGTTTAGTCGGACAGCGCGCAAGCGACTATCTACTGGGATCCACTCTAAGAGATCTAGTTCTGCCCTAGAACTTAGTGCTATACCTACGCCAGTGAGTCCACGAGAAGCAGCATCTGGGCTTCCAAATAGAGCGTAGTTTCAGGAGACCAAGAATAACGTTCGGCGTACTCTAACCGTTTGCCCTAGCGATGAGAGGTGATAAAGGGACGTGAGAAGGGTTAGTCGTGGAGATAAGAGAGGTATGAGGAGGTGTAGGAAGGATTTGAATGTGACCAACTTGGTCTCGTGTGCTATTACAGGTATGAGGGCTGATATCACTTCCCGGCTGCCCACACCGTGAAAGGGTATTTCTTGAGGAACCTGAAAAGGAAATTGGATTAGTGTTGGTCTTAACGACCTAGGAGCGTGACCACAGAGCCCAAGGGACAACTGCTTGAGGCCAGTCGCGCACTGGCTTTTCGTGGAAGGTTTTTAATGTGTTATCTCCGTTCTTCAAAGGGCCTTACCGCCGGAGACGGAAAGCCGTGAGGTAAGGTGAGGTGTGACATTTTGAGAGTCGACTTTTTCAAACCCCTTTCTTCTTTGTGAGAAGGCAGCATCGCTACAGATGCTGGTTGTCCGAGGGAAACACCTTACTGCTGTCACACCCCTCTACAGTCAGCAGTACGACTTCGCTCTCAGACCTTGAGTTGCTGCTTTCAGTCTTACCGTTCTCCAATCGACCTGCCTGGCATGGAAGAACCTACATGAACATATGTTTCAGCCAATATAGTTCGGTTGGGTCATCACGATAGGCAAGCCCGACCACCGCGTCAAGGTAGCAGCTACCGTCGGGCAGACAGATATAATTAATATGTATGAGGCACAGGGATTAGAATTCTTGAAGTCAATACCCTCAACCACTTGGTGTCGCTGCCTCTACTCAGGGTGAAGATAACATGGCCGTGAGAGTTAGAATATGTAGATGTACTGAACATCCTAGTGGGGTTTGAGACTGCTACAGAGCTGGTGGTTCTGAAGGAGCCCAAGACCAAGTCGATGGTGCAGGAGAAGCGCCCAAGGTTGTATATGGTAGCCTGGAGGGTGCCGGTGGGAAGACAGCATGAGGGGCGGTCGCAGAGGTTGACTGCACGTTTGACAGGCAGGATGCACTGAAGAAGTTCCGGCTGCCAAAGTTGTCGGTGGATGGCAACTGGCTGGTGTTGGGAATGAAGCTGACAAGGTTATTGCATCTTGTGTTTTCGAGAGAGTAGTCAAAAGTACAGTTGCTTGCATCGCAGTTTATTGAGAGTGTGACCCAAACGGTAGCTCCGATTAAGTGCGGAAGTCAAGTGATAAGGAGTATCGAAAAGAAGAAGGAGGACCTACAACATAAGACAGCCGCAATCTGAGTGAATAATAACAAAAATAATAAATGTTACGCTTTTGGAGGAACAGGCCATTGAAAGAGAAACTGCCCAACAAGACGAAAACGCAGGGAATTTAGACGATATAATTCGTACTCTTTCTATCCAATGAAACTGGGGGTCGTTGCATTAGTAGATAGAGGGGCAATTTATGCGAGAGTAAGCATAAGCGAACGAGAACTAGTGTGTCTGATCGTTATAGTAGAAGCAGTATCAATAATATGCAAAGTGGAATGCAAATGACTTAGGCCATCTATGTTAGCTGTCCACACCATAGGGGGCCACATGTTACAGGCTTCTAGAGTGTCTAAAAGCATCGTAAAAGCTGAGAGCCGTTTCCTGTTTATGGTAACCGCGAACCTACAGAGACCAATATTGGGACCAGATTTTCTAAGAGAAGTAAGGGCGATGATCAACTTAAGAATTAAGAAGGTGGTCATAAAGTACAGTTCATTCTCAAGTAGTGAAGCAGCTGAGATTTTGTGACAAAGTAGGGGATGAAATTCCGATAAAGGACGATCAAGTAACCATTTACAACACGTCGTGTTTTCGTGCACTTGGAGGCTGAGGTAAACCGACAGGTTCAAGAGATGTTGGAAGAAGATATAATTGAAGAAGTGGACAGCCAATGCAATTCACTGGTCCTCTTGGTAAAGAAACCAAATGGAAGTATATATTCTGTGTCGATCTCATAGAACTGAATAACATAACAGAACTAAAACCATTTGCAATCCCAATGATAGAGGAAGTATTATATCAGCTATAGAATGCCACGGTATTTAAACTTCTGGATTTATGGTCAAGTTATTCGCAACTGCCGACGAAATGGAGCAATAAAAACGAAGCAGCATTTACCGTACGTGGTTAGCAGTACCTGTTTGGACGAATGCCGTTTGGGTTGGCAGGTGTACCGTTTACATTCAGAAGATTAATGACGCTGCTTTTCAGGGATCTAGAGAACGTCGATTTTTATGATAACGATGTAGTTGTGTATAACCATGAAGCAACAGATCACTTAAAGCATGTTGAGGCGGTTCTAAAGCGAATTGAAGAATTTGGATTACGAATTGTTAAGGACACGTCGCAGATAGCAAAAAGCAGTATCATGTTGTTGAGGTGTAAAGTGGGAAGTGAAGCAATAAAACCACTGTCGGAGAAGATTGCAACCATAAGTAGTATTGCTGTACTCATTTCGAAAAGGATATTGAGACGATTCCTGAGAAAGGCGGCATTCTACAGTCGATTCGTCAGAAACTACAACGACGTAGCAGCGCCCCTTTGTAAGTTGCTAAGCAACACTAAGTTTACGTGAACAGAAGCCTCACAACGAACTTTTAACCGAATCAAAGACCTGTTAGACGATCGCCAGATGACTCTGAGACTGCCAGAACACTAGAAACCATCTACAATGGCCACAGATGCATATGATCATGGCATGGGTGCCGTCCTCAGTCAGTTAGACAGAGTGGCGGAATATGCGAGTTGTTACCTTACTCTCACTGAACAAAAATATTCTACTGTCGAAAAAAGTGTTTAGTGATTGTGGGGGGGGCAGACAAGTGGAGAAAGTACCTACTAAGTAGACGATTTCACATCGAGACTGATCATAAACCTCTACAGTGGTTGAATGTAGCAAAAGAACCTGTGGGAAGTTGACGCGATGGATATTATGTCTGCAGGGGCACGATTTCATTATCAGGGATGTTCAGTGAAAGGAAAATGTAGCGGTGGATTACCTGTCAAAGCCGGATTCCGAAGCTGAACTTCCACTGACAGCATACGCAGTGAATAGCCTGGAAGGACATCAACTAGAACTTATCCGGCTGCAAAAGATTGACCCAAACATTCGAGAGGTAATCAGGATGATAAAACGAGGAGTAGAGGTCGACAAACGGGTGATAGACAAGAGGATGACAGTGTTGCTTCTGCAACCAATATCAAAATCAGAACCTTCAATACGAACGTCAACACTGTTCTACTGTACGGAGCTCAAACTTGAAGAGCCACTTCTACCATCATCAAAACGTACAAGTATTTATAAACAATTGTCTACTCAGTCAGTCAGACAGCTACGACGTAGGACCGAGCACATATATGCATCGGTCCAAGTTGCCACACCTCATTAACACAACAAGACCGACACCAAATTCATAGTAGTCACTTCAATGGTAGTAATGTATAGAAGGTTGTGTATAAGGATACAATACAGGAAGACAGAATTAGCTTGTAGAAAGAAGGGTATAAAGGGAATTTAATCTCACGGTTCAAAGGAAGACAAAGAGTGTATACACCGACACCATTGTGACCGATTCTGAGCTACGTCACCCAGAGTCTCCAACCATTGCATACGATAGCCATATAGACTCCAACCAAGTAGTCTGCATCTACCAACATGGTGCAGACCAGAAGTTAGTGACTTCAAGGATTGATGCCACGTTTCTGTTTGGACGCCCCTAACTTTCTTCCAACCATACCCAACACTAATCAGCATTGCGCGTCGTGGTAATCGGTGGTTGGGAATACGTAATACGTGGCCCAACTATCTAAGTCGATGAAGATTTACAATCTCATCAACCGATTTGTCATCATTCCCTAATAACCTGCATCTAACCTCACTTTTATATACCTGGCGATCCCAACAGATGCGAGGGATATTTCTAAAACATCTACGATGAAATACTAGTAGCTTACGAGTACTGTGGCGCATACAGGTATAGCAAGAACGGCGGATTTATTACGACAAGGTGCGTACTGGCCAGCTATGAGAGACAATGAAGCTCAATATGTTCCAACTAATGAAAAGTGATCGACACAAACAACCGCCATTGCAGTTAGTCTCATTAACCGTAGCTGGTGATCTATGGTCGGTGCATGTAATGGGACAGTTTCCACAAACGGCGAGTGATAATCAGAGCCTGCCAGTAATGGCAGGATATATTACACGTTGACTGGATGCCCATTGCAGACCAGAGGATAATAACGGTAGCTGAAGTAGTAAGATTATGTTAACTGAACAGGGTCTTTCGAAGTTCGAGCACCTCTAGTGCAGTTTGGTATCAAGAGGATACGAACTACAACGTATCACACACGAACGGATTAACAGAAAGAAACAATCGGACGATAAAGGAATGGTTCACCCTCAAAGCACGGAACTCGAGGAGGGAGTTACCATTAATTTTGCTGGCGGATTGTGCCACTATACAAGGAAAAACTATGAAGCCACCTTCCCAGCTAATGTAGACAAAAGCATCTTGCAATAAATCATAAAAAACCTATGCGCAACAACGGAGGTGGACTACTTTGAGCATCAGACCAACCGATAAAGCCTTTTCAAATAGGATATTTATGCCGAAATTTTTCACTAATAGGGATGCGGTTTACCTATAATATTCAAGAAATCATCAATTTCATACACTGGTTATTCCACAAATTTAGTTCACTCAGCTCCTCTCCTAAACATATTAACAAGCATTTAGGCTATGAAAACTGAACTTGCACTACTCACATTCACTCCATTACCTATTCCTAACCAATTCAATAAATAACTCAATACTACATGAAATGCATAGAAACACGCACATAGAAACTAATTTGTAAAGCACGTCAGGGAATTGTTCATAACAATTTCAAACGTTTTACGCATTAATGTGACAAAATGATGATAGTCAATTATGTTTGAATTTCACTAAAAGAACAAAACAAGTCCAGAATTCAACTCTTCCATTATGATTGTCTTCAGCCTATACGATACATTTACCAGTAATTACTTCATCATTTACATTCCAATTACTTCGAGCTGTACACATTTATATTTTATTCCGAATCAATGAAGAAACAATTGACATAATATAATGAATTCAGTGTTCACTTCTTCCAATCTCTCCTTCATATACTTCATCCAGTTACTGTAATTTGTTGCATTCGTTTTTCTCTCCACAAATCTACTATTTAACCAAGTCAGATGAATTTCATTCACAATATAAAACTATAACTCTCCATTGTTTGCAAACACTGAGTTTATCGAAATTAAGTAATCTATTGATCACGGTTATTCGAATTGTACACATGAACATACGTGAACATATTAAATTTGTTCCGCTTAGCACTATTCACAGACATTCTTGTGTGCAGCGTCCACCACACTAGTATCACACTCATTTCCCTTCACTTATCAACTTCCTTTCCAAGAAGCAATAAAAAACGAACAACAAATTAATTATTATTCATTTCTAAAATGATCTCCATCACGAAGTGACATCAATTTTGAGGAATTGTTGAGTAACAGGTAACAAATAAAAAATTCTAGTAGTACAAAATCATTCATCACGATTACTCGATTGCGCTCATCTACTCACTCATCATCCAGTGTCACCTCGTGATCACACAACTAAAACAAATCCAATCAGCTTAATAACTATGTCCATTTCATTTGAACAAATCAATATAATACTCATCACATAGTACACACATACTAGTCGTCAAATCAATGTCTAATCCTAATATCTAATCCATTCATAAGTATTCAATACAAATTCAATTTTCGCATACTCATGCTCTATGCATCCATCTTTCACATTATTGAACATGATCCACTTCTCTGTAGTCTAGTTAAAATAGATTAAACTAAACAGATCGAAACTCGTATCGATTGTTATGAAGATTTCACAGAGCTTATATAATTCACGTGAAAATGTGAGGATCGGATTTGGAAGTAAAATGCATAACATGCATAACAACATAACTGTGATAGTTGAGATGAAGCATTGTCAACATCTCTTGATCCAAATGGAATAATGGTGTTGATGAGGAACAGGCTGAAAGTGGCTGAACAAGAAAACAATTGCAAGTGAAACCTTTAGAAATACTTCAGTCGAATATACAAGAATAACACAAGAAATCTATTGTATTTGTTGTCTTAATGAGACTATTGAGTAGAAGGATAGTATAATGCACCTTTATAGTAAGTATCATAATAACAATAATAATAGTAATAACAATAATAATAATAATAACATAAGTAGTAATAATAATAATAGGTAGGTAGGTCACAGTAAGTCAGTCATTCACACAAAACTATTGATATTACTAACATATGAATGCATTCACCATAGCATATTTTAGTAATGAAGACTATTTGACAAACTAACATTTATTTCTCATCAACTGACTGATATGTTGTATACAAGAGTAGTACAGATCATTAATAAATATTGAAATCAGTTTATTTATACGAATGATTTATCAATGTATTTAAAAACACACAGTACATGATTATGTTTGCTCAATCCAAGTAATCTAATGCCATGAACTTCATGAAGCTCATTTTATACACCCATAGTTGTATTAAAACTAGGAGTTGTTTTCATCAGGTCCGGAAATAGGTATTCAAAAGACATGACGATAACCATAATAAGCTTATCAAAGAAATTTTCATCATTATCATCTGATTTTGAATCTTCTCCATCATCTGTCACCATATCTTCCACTTCACTCACTTCGTCTGATGCAATGTTTGCAGATGCTGGTGTCGACATCATCGCCACTTCACACATCAGATATTGTGTCAAACACAACAATACAATCGCCTTGATAATCATTGTGAATACAGATTAATGAAAGTGTATGATTCTATCAGAGAGATTTCAAAGCATATTTATATTACTCTGTTAACCATGTTCGTGATTCGGCATAGAGTTCATGTGATTATAAGTTCAAAATGGAGTCAACAATTGATCATGCTATTGCAATTTTCTTTTGATATTTTTCATGTAGTAAATAAGTGATCATTAAAAATGTATTGAGTGATCAAACTGTCTTTCATTTCCACCTGTCCACTTTGATTCAACCATAATGAATAATTTGACAGAGCATCAATTTCGGTTAGTCATCACAATGCGTCAATCTGTGTCTATTCACATCGATGAATGATATACATTTGGTGGATAGGCTTGACAAGTTTCAAATGGATCAGTTGAATAATTATGGTGGTCAGAAGCTGTCAGCTTCTACTCATTGTGATTAAAACAAAGTGTTTACTATGGCAATACTCGGGAGGAATGAATATCATTTTGTATTAACTAGCCAAATACATTGAGCGTTCATTTCAGGAATGAGTAGCACTGAGAGTCATGTCAATGTCACTGGAGATCACTGTGAAATACTTTGTCTGTAATTATGACGAAACATACAACAATTCAATATATGAGCATCTAATCAACTCTGGACACGTGGTTCCGAATGCATCTTCATTTAAACTTATCCATTCCATCAAATGAATTGGATGAATCTATGGATGGATGTGAGGTCGATTCGAAGACGTGTGCACTACTGAGGTGTTGTCAATCCACCAATTCAAGACCGAACTCCGTATGCAAACCGATGAGTTCAACCTCTTATTCTACCTTGAGACTAATTTACTTATGCAGTATATTTTGGTCCTGTTTTATTTATTCATATTTTTGTTCTGTAATTTTAGACCGTAATCGGTTGTTGTTGTTATTATTAATACATTTTAGCAACCAGTGATGGTTATTATTTATTTGGTATTATTATGACCTTCATGTTCTTCGTTTTCTTTCATATCTGTTAAGCAGATAATTATCTTTCAAAATTTATAACCTGAAATTATTTTCATGCTTGTATTCTAGTCTGATCCCATAATGATTGCGCGACCTCATTGGATATTTGGAATCTTGAATCCTTTCGTAATACAATCGTTTCTATCCATATATACACATATATCTGCTATACAACTATTAATATGAATGTACAGATCAAGTAAATGATTTCATCGAAAAGAAAATCTTCCTCTCTGAAATCTCTTCGTTTTTATTCATTGATACAATGAGTTATTTTGATTATCATACAATAATTATTCTCACATAATTATTTTTAGCTTTAACAACGACAACGATTCTTCATCAAATAATTAGTCTGCAAGACTTGAACATCTTCCTTCCGATCCCAGTTGGTATCGGAGATACTCATTTTCTATGGGGTCGCATGAGAGGACGAAGCAGCTATCGATTTCACCCTTCCTTTCAATAGTGCCCCTAATTGATTTCACATCCTAAGGAATACTGTCTGCGTAGATTCTGTTACAACTTGTGACTGCTGATTAGAGCGCAGCGAATTATCGATCGGACCAAAGACGCGTAAACATGTGAGTACAACCTAGAGTTCTGATTGGTCCCGCTTCCCTGTGTAGCCCAGCCAGTTGAGTCCAGAACACAAGTCTGAGCCTTTGCGATATGAATCGTTATATTTCAAACATACTCTGTTTATATACCAATCAAGCAGACCACATCGTACCATAAAATAGGAAATAACATTTGACACTTGAAATAAGTATTGGCCAGTAGGAAAATGACACTTGAAATAAATATTGACCAATAGGAAATTGATACCATCTCAAGTCCAAGAATAGCATTAGACTTAATAGAATGATTTTTGGGATATTTTCCTGAATATCCCAACACATTCTTAACTGGTTGGTTTAATTATAGTCAAAAGAGTTCATGTTCAAATCTATTCAAATTATTGATGCTTGTAGGAAATCGAAAACCAAATTTGAACGAATAATATAAAAGAAAATTATTTGTTAGTGAATCATGAATAGAAGTAGAGAAACGAGGAAACATATAACTGCATCTGTAATCTGTCCTCCATACACGACTTTACAGTGTAGTCCATCGTGTGAACTTCCTATGGCGTTGATGATTATCTCACTTACTCACTACATAGTGTCGAAGAAGTTTCCATCATGTTCTCCTATCCACACTGTCAAATGCTTTCCCATAATCAAGGAAGTTGATGTATAGTGACAGATTCAATTCAATCGATTGTTCAGCGATGTCGCGATATGGGTTGTGCACGACCGATCCTTACGGAATCCAACCTGTTGAAGTAGAATTTGTGCGACTACTGAATCTGTCATCCGTTTCAGCAACGGTCCGTTGGAAACCTTTACTGGTACTGACGTTAGTGTGATGCCTCTGTAGCTGAGTTTTCACATTTGCTCAGATCTTTTTTATTTGGTATCTTGATGTAGTATCCTTCCTTCCTTGCTTCCTTCCATTGTTAAGTAAATTTCTGGTTTTGTTTCATATTCCTAATAGATTGGCCATACTTTCCATATACCTCTAAAACTGTTGATCTGATTGTTAGAAGATGCATCGATCTCGTGACTTCCGAAGAATCTCGGCTTTCATCATGAGGTGCCATAATTCTTAGTTTAACACGTTTATTCTGCTTAGCGTTTTTTAACAAGGTTGTTTTCTACGGAATGGGGTTGTCGACCACACGCCCAACTCTCCTCCTGACATGTATAGCAATGTCTGTGTGTGCTGCTTCGATGTCGGGTGGACTCAGTGGTGCTGGTCTTTGAATTTCAGTGATTGGCTTGCCTTATGTGTCCTTTATCGGTCTCTCTACTTTACCATATTTCCCCGTCAGTTTCTTCGTCGTGTCGTATAGTTGTTCGATATTTCCTTCTGTTGTAGTTATTTCCGTTGTGTTGCTAGCTTCTTCACATATTTCTGCTTCTCGTCTCTAATGCTCCTCTTTACTTGATTGTTTGCTTCCGTATCTTCGGTGTGCCTTGACTCCGTCTGTTCTTATTCGTCCGTTGTTAATCGCTCTCTACTTGTTCCTCCCTTCTTGAATCTTGTCCATGGTATCGATGGAGTTCCGTTCCTTATAATGATAGGACCCATCAACATTTGACACGTGGAAGTTAATGCTTCTTTGAGCGCTTTCTGGTTATCCTACATAGAAATTTCTCCTTCTTTCAGTAGATATTGTAACGATTCGAACCTGTTGTCGAGTATTATCTCGAATTCGTTGAGTGTGTCATTTTCTCGAAGGAATGTTGTACTGAACCTTTGTAATGCTCTTTCCCAAGCAGCATCACTCCTGCAACTATTCGTTCCCGTACACCTTGTTTTCAATGGGTTTCGCTGATTTTGAGCACTACACAGTTGTATCTCCCCACTTCCGTTGTTGTTTGACTGGTCCTCCCGGCCTTCCACATTGCTCAGACATTCCATGTACCTCTAAAACTGTTGATATGATTGTTGGAAGATGAATCGATCTCGTGACTTCCGAAGAATCTCGGCTTTCATCATGAGGTGCCATAATTCTTAGTTTAACACGTTTATTCTGCTTAGCGTTTTTTAACAAAGTTGTTTTCTACGGAATGGGGTTGTCGACCACACGCCCAACTCTCCTCACTTGTGTGGATCTGAGACCAGCATTAGCACTAGTAGAGCTACAGACCGAGTTCAATTCATCACATACTACATGAAAATAGCCTATGGTTCACACTGTCAACCAACAGATAAAATAAATAAGAAATAAAAAACTATTGACGACTTTCAATAACATTTCAATTTGTTCGTGAAATAATATTACATTCCAGTGAACATCAATCCAATATATTGCACTTCATGTGCATCATGTGTTTCAAACAATTCAGTGACAGAATGAGTTACTGTTATTTGTTGCATTTCTATTCACTATATTCAGTCTATTCATTCGGCAGACGAATTAGTTGCGTTTCGTAAAATTTGTAGATCTATGAAAATTTACAAATGGAATTAAACTGTGAGAAAAACTTCTCACATCAAACGATTATATTATTCAGATTGTCTGTTATGTATACACATGGAAAAAAGAGAGTTAACAATGAACATCAAAATAGAATAGAGAGAGCAAAATGATGGAAATATTTCTCTTATCAAACGGTTCATAGTTGAATCTGTTTCAACCTCCAAAATCGTCAACTCACATTCAGATGAATTTCAAATTTTAACTAATCACTTATCAATACAATAAAATAGTATGCGTGTGGCCAGAAACATTCATTACACTCTGCGGTTGTGTGGCATTTTGACAATGTGTGACCTCTGAATTGGTCTAACATTAACACATCATTGAGTGACAGATGACATGATTATTTAGTTGATTTGGTTTTGTAGAACGTGTCAAATAATCATGTATGTACTTCCTGATAAGAAGAATATTGGAATATTAGTAGTATAAAGGAGATATGGCATATGGAATTAATTTTGTTCCATCTACACAGTACTTGTTAGTTGTCGTTTCAGTACTTTTATGTAGGTTATGTAGTTAATAGAAATGCAACAAATAACAGTACCTCATTCTGTCACTGAATTGGTTGAAACACATGATGCACATGAAGTGCAATATATTGGATTGATGTTCACTGGAATGTAATATTATTTCAAGAGTTATAACAGAATCTACGCAGACAGTATTCCTTAGGATGTGAAATCAATTAGGGGCACTATTGAAAGGAAGGGTGAAATCGATAGCTGCTTCGTCCTCTCATGCGACCTCATAGAAAATGAGTATCTCCGATACCAACTGGGATCGGAAGGAAGATGTTCAAGTCTTGCAGACTAATTATTTGATGAAGAATCGTTGTCGTTGTTAAAGCTAAAAATAATTATGTGAGAATAATTATTGTATGATAATCAAAATAACTCATTGTATCAATGAATAAAAACGAAGAGATTTCAGAGAGGAAGATTTTCTTTTCGATGAAATCATTTACTTGATCTGTACATTCATATTAATAGTTGTATAGCAGATATATGTGTATATATGGATAGAAACGATTGTATTACGAAAGGATTCAAGATTCCAAATATCCAATGAGGTCGCGCAATCATTATGGGATCAGACTAGAATACAAGCATGAAAATAATTTCAGGTTATAAATTTTGAAAGATAATTATCTGCTTAACAGATATGAAAGAAAACGAAGAACATGAAGGTCATAATAATACCAAATAAATAATAACCATCACTGGTTGCTAAAATGTATTAATAATAACAACAACAACCGATTACGGTCTAAAATTACAGAACAAAAATATGAATAAATAAAACAGGACCAAAATATACTGCATAAGTAAATTAGTCTCAAGGTAGAATAAGAGGTTGAACTCATCGGTTTGCATACGGAGTTCGGTCTTGAATTGGTGGATTGACAACACCTCAGTAGTGCACACGTCTTCGAATCGACCTCACATCCATCCATAGATTCATCCAATTCATTTGATGGAATGGATAAGTTTAAATGAAGATGCATTCGGAACCACGTGTCCAGAGTTGATTAGATGCTCATATATTGAATTGTTGTATGTTTCGTCATAATTACAGACAAAGTATTTCACAGTGATCTCCAGTGACATTGACATGACTCTCAGTGCTACTCATTCCTGAAATGAACGCTCAATGTATTTGGCTAGTTAATACAAAATGATATTCATTCCTCCCGAGTATTGCCACAGTAAACACTTTGATTTAATCACAATGAGTAGAAACTGACAGCTTCTGACCACCATAATTATTCAACTGATCCATTTGAAACTTGTCAAGCCTATCCACCAAATGTATATCATTCATCGATGTGAATAGACACAGATTGACGCCTTGTAATGACTAACCGAAATTGATGCTCTGTCAAATTATTCATTATGGTTGAATCAAAGTGGACAGGTGGAAATGAAAGACAGTTTGATCACTCAATACATTTTTAATGATCACTTATTTACTACATGAAAAATATCAAAAGAAAATTGCAATAGCATGATCAATTGTTGACTCCATTTTGAACTTATAATCACATGAACTCTATGCCGAATCACGAACATGGTTAACAGAGTAATATAAATATGCTTTGAAATCTCTCTGATAGAATCATACACTTTCATTAATCTGTATTCACAATGATTATCAAGGCGATTGTATTGTTGTGTTTGACACAATATCTGATGTGTGAAGTGGCGATGATGTCGACACCAGCATCTGCAAACATTGCATCAGACGAAGTGAGTGAAGTGGAAGATATGGTGACAGATGATGGAGAAGATTCAAAATCAGATGATAATGATGAAAATTTCTTTGATAAGCTTATTATGGTTATCGTCATGTCTTTTGAATACCTATTTCCGGACCTGATGAAAACAACTCCTAGTTTTAATACAACTATGGGTGTATAAAATGAGCTTCATGAAGTTCATGGCATTAGATTACTTGGATTGAGCAAACATAATCATGTACTGTGTGTTTTTAAATACATTGATAAATCATTCGTATAAATAAACTGATTTCAATATTTATTAATGATCTGTACTACTCTTGTATACAACATATCAGTCAGTTGATGAGAAATAAATGTTAGTTTGTCAAATAGTCTTCATTACTAAAATATGCTATGGTGAATGCATTCATATGTTAGTAATATCAATAGTTTTGTGTGAATGACTGACTTACTGTGACCTACCTACCTATTATTATTATTACTACTTATGTTATTATTATTATTATTGTTATTACTATTATTATTGTTATTATGATACTTACTATAAAGGTGCATTATACTATCCTTCTACTCAATAGTCTCATTAAGACAACAAATACAATAGATTTCTTGTGTTATTCTTGTATATTCGACTGAAGTATTTCTAAAGGTTTCACTTGCAATTGTTTTCTTGTTCAGCCACTTTCAGCCTGTTCCTCATCAACACCATTATTCCATTTGGATCAAGAGATGTTGACAATGCTTCATCTCAACTATCACAGTTATGTTGTTATGCATGTTATGCATTTTACTTCCAAATCCGATCCTCACATTTTCACGTGAATTATATAAGCTCTGTGAAATCTTCATAACAATCGATACGAGTTTCGATCTGTTTAGTTTAATCTATTTTAACTAGACTACAGAGAAGTGGATCATGTTCAATAATGTGAAAGATGGATGCATAGAGCATGAGTATGCGAAAATTGAATTTGTATTGAATACTTATGAATGGATTAGATATTAGGATTAGACATTGATTTGACGACTAGTATGTGTGTACTATGTGATGAGTATTATATTGATTTGTTCAAATGAAATGGACATAGTTATTAAGCTGATTGGATTTGTTTTAGTTGTGTGATCACGAGGTGACACTGGATGATGAGTGAGTAGATGAGCGCAATCGAGTAATCGTGAAGTATGATTGTATACTACTTAAATTGTTATTTGTTACTTGTTACCCAATACAGAGTTTTAGTTCATCGAATTTACGATGTTGGATTTAACCTTGAGTACCAAATATGTAGGCATTTAATATAGCAAAACAAAATAGAAGATGCAAATGGACGATTGAAGTTTATGTATATTTATAACGTGAATGTTTGTTAACTTCTCGTAAGCAATATACTTTCCTACCACCTATTGTCTTCTCTAGAATAGCATAAGATGCATGGTCACTTGTAATAGTTGAGTGTGTAGCTGAAGCATTCATATTATTGTGCTACCAGCGAAATTATTATAATGGTGGTAAGAACGTATGAGCTGAAAACAACCATTAATATCAGTAAATGCATCACTTCTTACTGAAATAATGTTTAGTAATAGTCAGCTGGTATGAATGTAGTCGATTCTTGGCCAGTCGAATTTGTCAATGTGAGAATAGAAAAATGAATATATATTCTAACATTTTTCGTAGTTCTCACTTGGATTTATGCGTATGAGAGTTGACTTTTTTCAGTTGTTTTTGTCAGTCAATTGACTTACTAGAAATTCCTACAACACCTTCGAATTATTAAGCTGAGCGGATTTGTTTCATGTGTGTCATGGAGAATGATGTTTCGTGGTCTATGCTATCCCACGAAGCGCAATAGTCGTGAGTAATTAAATTAGTACGTTAGTAAACTCAACTGTATACTTAACCAACATTTTAGAGAAATATTCATTGGTCTTTAGCTGAAGACGAATTCTCACTTTGTGTTATACATGTATCACTCTTGATTCAGCAAAAAGACGGATTTAACTGAAATCAAATTAGACTGAACTAAACCTCCATGTACATCATCAAACGATACTTAGAATTCTTCACTTAATACATTAAACTGCATAACTATTTATGTTTCGCTTCAATGTGAATAAGATATGAATTGTTTGAAGCCCCTAATTATATTCACTATAATTAGGTTATTAATAACTAAATGCGAGAATACTTCACTGGTTAACATTTTTGCATAAAACCATCACAATGAATTATTGAATAAATGAACCTTGTTCGATGCATATTGTCGAAGGTCACTGCTGGTCCCTAGGCCATGGTTAGGAGGAGGTAAGAGAGAACCGATTAAACTCTATCTTCGAAGGAAAGGTATGAGAACTCTTAGTGAACGCCATGATTCTCCCTCTGACACTCGGGGTAGCAATAAACATAGGGAAATGAGATGTTCGAATTCTGTGTGATATAACTCGGGATCGATCACAATGGTGTAGGTATATACACTCTTTGTCTTTCCTCTGACTGTGAGGTTAAATTTACTTTATACCATTCTGTCTACGAACTAATTATCCATCCCTGTGTCATATCCTTGTATACAATCTTTATTAAAAATATATTACTCCCATTGAAGTAACTGCTTTTGTGAATTCGGTGTTGATTTTGTTATGCTAATGAGATATGACAACTTTGACTGGTGCATACATGTATATTTACTTCTATGATTAGTTTTATTATATTGATGAATGTCAATTCACAATTCACATCTCGTCATATGCATTATTTATCCATTATCTTTTATATTTCGTGTCTATTGAATAGCCTAAATACAATCTCACGATCTTAGGCTTAATGTTTGATCCTTAAATTACCCCTGTCAACCTATTTACACTATGTACATACAACTATTTCTTGTATTATAGAAAAAGATGGGTAGTGGCTAGCAGTGGAATCCAGAACGTACGTTTCGTCCTATTTGCAACTTGTCAGATGGATTTACCTAAACCACACAGTTGATGTTCACTCTGGGGCGAACAGTACTGAGTCCTAGCACGAGAAGTGCAGGTAAATCCGGCTAACGAGTCCCAAATAGGACGAAATGAGCGTTCTGGATTCCACTACTAGCCACTATCTATCTTTGCATATAATGCTTGTGAATTAAGGCTATATCGAGGCAATACGTACAGTATGCACATATGCCAATAAGAGATTGATCGATTGCAGTCCTAAACATCAGTGGGAGGATACAAACAAACAATACCAAGTGAATTTATATCTTGTATTGTTTAAAGTACAATAATAATCTTATCAACTAAATAATCAAGTTATCAGTTTGAATACAATTTTACCATTTACTACACAGAAATCTCTTATCAACTATGTTATGGTAGGTAAATGAAACAAACAAACAAACAAATAAACAAGCAAACGAATGAATAGGAAATATAAATATTCAATGATAGACGGCTCGGATAGCTCAATGATAACGTCTCTGACTGTGAAGCTGGGTGACACAAGATTGAATCCACCAGGAAGCACCAGTTCCCTCAAGATTACAGGTACACCTTGCTGACGAGTGCCAAGTAACACGAAATCCGAGTCGAGGGTTTCCTGTCGACTACCTCCAACAACCACAATTGTACTGAGCTTTCCAGTAATCATACAGTTGATGAACCAAACCTTGACATTACAAAACTACTAAACATAACTATTCTTGTGGTTCATAATGCCAAATTTATTCATAAGAATAATGATAATAAATTCTCAGTGAAATTCATTTTCCCATCACAAAACTTTTCGACAGCTCTTACTTACGAATCATTCAGGTTTCAATCCGTAACACTCAGTTCTCTCAACAAGTAATGATAACTTTATATAATACATATTGTTTAACTGGATTATTTGTGGAGATTATTTCATCATTCAGATGGTTTTCTTCACCTAGCAATATTTATTGAAATTGAAAACTCAAACACTTCTGGGCATTCAATGAAACGTAAAAGACTTCTATTCGATCCACTGTGGGGTCGTGTTTACATAACACTGAAAATTCCAAACAACCAGATGAATCGAATGTTCATTGTTCATTGTTTTTCACTTACATCCAATAATTTATATACACCAAACGTATTCACACATCTAAACAATATCCCAAAGCCAATCAATGAAATCGGATTTTATTTACAATAATTTCTGAGGTGTAAACTCGTTGTTTTTGTCACTGTATCAGGCTCGGGATCGGACTTTATCATGAATGAACGATAGATGACCTATGAAAATAAATTTTCCGTTTGATTTCGTATATTTTACTCAGGCTAATCACGTTAAGATAATGAATGTAATAAAAAGCCAAATACAAAATAAGTTGGAAGAATTTATTTATTTCACTCATTCATTTATACGAGAAGCGAAGATGTGCTAACTCAGCCAGTAGTAGGTGACACAATCTTTATCATTATGAAACAGACAAACACATACGTACTAGCCTATACATATACATAAAACATGCTCAAAATCACATATGAGTAATTGACAAGGCGAAATATGTGGGTGATAATACAAATAAAATAATTAGAATAACTCATCTGTCCAAAGGTTAGAATAAATCACGTAGGCGTGTGATGACAGGCCGTCGCTACACTATTTCGAAGTCAATGAAATAACTAAACACGACTGAACAACTTGAAACGTATATCAGTCGGTCATGATCAGTATAGAGTTTGGTACAAATGTGTGTCGGATAAAGTTATACTGATGCATACCTCAGACGTTTAGTCCTTTATTCATTGGTTATTCACATCAACCAGGCCAGAATGATAGTACTTTTATAATACGACCAATTTATTGTACTTCGTTGCTTTCTATTTAGCTACATAAAAGTCAATGAATTTAATTATTCTCAGTTATAAGCATAATGTCCAATATAATGTACTGTACATAATACAATGCTCAATCAATCAAACAAACAAAAGTAGACAACAATTGATGATGAGTCATCTACAAATGGGTATATCATTTTACATGTTAATGTTAACTTTTTTGGCCCGTTGATAGGACTCCAACTTGATCAAATAATGGTGTTGTAGCAATATACATTCTGTCAAACCTCACTAATAATTATCGACTTCATTCGCGTTAGAGAATAACGGAATAAGTGAAATACGAGAATAAAGTTTGAATACGGACATCTCACACGTTCGTTGATCCAGACAGACAATCAGAGAAACGAAGTGGAATAGACCGGGGAAGGCAAGTGTGACAACTCCCTTTGATAAAGCCTAGCTCGATGTTTAGAGCGAGACAAAAATAAGCTACAGATTCGTGATGGATAGGGTAAGTGATGCACACACACATAGGCTGATATGTAAACAATCAAGGTTAATAGCGAATCACTGATAGGGTCAAAATGTGACTCAAAACGAATGAATAAATTGGTCCGTCCAAAAATTAGAATAACCCATGTGGGTTTGGTAGAGTACCAGACAATACAAGACCATACATATTGGAAGGACATAAAGATGCATCACTACTCGTTTTATCAAATATGGTTTCAGAAACCTAAGCCTCCATTGACAGAGCATCATTCATAGCTCGATAGTGCACCTCCTGCTTGACACGACACATAACGTCGGCGCATCCAAATTGATCAATAAACAGTCGGATTCTGCCTTATCAAGATTTATAAAATGTATCACAGTTCGAAGGCTTCAACCGAAACTTTTTATCTGAAAAGTGTGAATGGTTAGCCTTCAACTGCCTTCATATTAGAAGCGAATTAAACAAATTGAAATACTCTTCATCTATTCAACTGATCGTATTCACAATCTGGTGAGTTAAACTCACACGTGCTTCTTTTTTTTTCTATATTTCCTAAGACATATTTTGTCATATTACATAGTCGTTTCATCTTGAGTGTTCTAGAAATGTTGTGGTGTATGCTACTTATGTCGACAGATATAAATAGTATGTAAGACGAGTCGAAAGTGGAATGTTTAGCAGCAGAAGGTTGAGAAGATGGAATAGAAGAGAACAGTAGTGGAGAGTGATCGTTATGGAAATGAAGGAACTATTAAATCCGAGACAATTGATGGACATTTTGAAAATGAAGTACTGAACGTATGATATCCACACTTTACCAGATAACTCTGTAATTTCGTATTCCGACACATTTGGTTGTCGCCACTTTCGCTCTCATTCCCATGACTGTCATACTAATCAACATTAAATACTTCATTTGAAAAATGTCAATCAATCAATAGACTTCATTGATCCTTTGTTTCCACACTAATCATTCCCTGTTCTCGCTCGCATTCCTTCGATCTTCTTAACCTTATGCCGCCAGACGTTTCACTTTCGATTGATCATACATACTACTTATATCTGTCGACATCATTAGCACAAACCACACACCACCACACCACATCAATATTCATGGTATTTTCTATATCTTTCATTAACCTTTGAGTAAGTAGTTTCTTCGAATTCATATCTACCTTAGATTGAACGATCTATGTATACAAGTTACAAGACAACATACACTTTTCTAGTTTCAGTCTGTCGACAAAATCACTGATATTTTACTGATAAAGTTTGAAAGGAAAATCATATCGATGTCAGTAGAATCCATAACAAAGTGGAATAATTCGAATTTCATATAACCTTTATATTATCATTAAATGTATCAAATAATCGTATTGTTATTTTGTTAGTGGTGGGGGGATATTAATCGAACCATATCGAAAATCGTAACACATATCTATATTATTAGGATAGAGATTGTACAGGGGAAATGCAATTTCATAGGTGTTGTATTAGTTTTAGTGAAATAATCGTAAGTAATTGTGATGAAATATTGTGAAAAAAAAAAACAATAGATCTGGCATCCTGTCAATAAACATCACAATGTATAAGGAAAATAAAATCTAATAGAATTTAGTTACATGCTTCGAAATGTTTATATTACTTGTTAATTGAACTATTTTCAGATACACAACATGGAATAATGTAAAGAAAATTTATTTATTTCTATACGTTTGAGTTAATGGTATCAATGAATGAGGTGGTTATCATTTTGGAGCGTTTGTGGAGATTGTTGAATGAGCAATGCTTCCTGGTTTTCACTGGTTATTTAGCTTAATTCGATTCATGATCTCAATCACATTGAACAATTTTAACAAACCCGCATACTGATAATTATCATGAGCTAACTAATGACTAAGTCAGAAAAGATACTGGCCACGTTCAAATGATAAGCAGTGATCATTCGAATTCAACCATTTCTTGTGTAAGCTATAGAGTAAAAAGGAAGGTGATTGCTCACTGTCGTTAATTGATTGGAGTTTGACACATAAACCATTCGATCTCGACTTGGTGATCTAAAGGTTAATTCCTGGAAGCGATACCTGAAGGGCTTGGGCCATGACCTTGATGGGGTCTTGTGTATGCTTTGGTAAAGACTCCAATGCCTAGTACTTTCTGATTTACAGCGGTTTTCTAATTCACCTGTACTCGCGATCTTAATAAAGTAATTGTTGAAATGATTGATGAATAGTTATGATATATTCATTTTTCTCAGTCCAGAAGCTGCAAATGTTAAAAAAGAATACAAATATGATAAGTGAATGATAAAAAGCATGTTGAAAAAATAAAAGAAATAGAAACTTTTTTGGCGAACTGAACTGATACAAAAATAAGGATGGGTTGTAATGATAATGGACAGATATACGCTGTTGTTTAAGACATAACACTTTACGTTTTGATGGCACATGTTACATACCATACTTACGGACTCTGATCACTACCTAATAACTTGGGACTTCATAAGCTCATGAGTTTTACATTCTCTTTTAAAAAGCAACGACAAAAAATGTTCCGGGGTGCGTTTGGAAAGTGATCGCTTTGTGCAGCCAATGTAACCTGTCCCACATGAGCAAGCACTTTTAAAGTTACATATCGATGTGGCCCAATGCCGAAGTTTTTTCTTATCTTATCCGTCAATGGTACGCCAGCGTGAGAAATCGTCTAGTCCTACAGAACACTTAGTGGATACAACTAAATATTGATCTAATAAAAAACAACATCTACTAAGTACGTTAAAATGTTTAATTTTCAAGCTTCAACACTGAAGGTGCATAGAATTGAGGCATTAAACTAGTCAATGCTCATTATACATAATATAAAGAATAAAGTAAAATGTTTTAATAGAATCTCATTTAATAGACCAGCAAAACTGATTCAAAGGATTAGCATGTAAATTAGTTTTTGAATCAAGACGATGTGAAATGTAACAATCAGTGTTGAGTGTGGACTGGAAGAGAGTTACAGGTGGTCATATCAAAAGAGTTTATCAGGTCATTGACTGTTGCTCTGAACCATGTTGGTAGATGCAAATTACGCTGTTGGTGTGAGAACCACGTACACAATTTAGGGAAAGTGTTACAGTTAAAAAATGGATGAATGAATGCACAAATGTTGGAACCACTTGCTACAGGCGTTAAGAAGTTACAATTACAATGTTAGGCAAACTGAATGTTACAAATTTTTTGGAATGCTTATGAGCTCGACACAATAACAGAACCATATGCCAATCTACATTTCCAAAATCACGAACAGTGATATTGCCTACTGAATATTATTAAGTAGACTAATGTCATGCACAAAAGATTGTCGAACAGTTGGAAACGTAGGTAGGAAGAGTGAGCAGATTTATCACTAAGGGATTACATGTAATTACATAGAATTTATCAGAATTCTACGTTTATCACATGATACAGAGATTAATATTTGTGGCTAATGAAGATCAGATTATTGTATTGTTATTGACTGTTATTACTGCAGGACAGTAGAAGTGATTCAATGGTTGCAAAGTGATTTCCAGTGAAAACAATTGATGAATAAGATATATAATTTCACAGAACCTATCAACATACAATATGAGTCAATCTTTTCATTAGTCAATCGGAATAAACGTCTGCAATTGAAAGTCACAAAGCTAACATTAATGAATAATTGTAAACGTAGATCTCCCATCTGTGAGGTGACATTCAACACTACTCAACTCGAAGACAAGAATTGAACTAAGTCAAGGAAATTGTCACACTTAAAAATTCATCTACTCAAGTGTATCTATGATGGTTTACATGTATTGACAGATATGACTATCACAAGTTTATACTCTTAAATTTGATTTCCTTCGTCTTGTCCTTCTTATCAGTGTGTAAGAACAGAAACTTGGATTAAGGAATGAATATTATGTTCTCATAGTTGATCTGATATACTTTGAACTGCACACTAAAGCTACTTACATAGTTAGTGAATAATATATTTGTGACTTTGTATCAAATATAAAGTAATTGATTATGAAAGACAGAACTTCTCGTGTTTTTTTTGTTTGTTTAACACTACAAAAGACAACAAAATTCAAAATGTTCATCCTAAATTAGTTTTGTGGTAGTTCTAAGATAATTATCAACTATTTCTGTGTAGTGATAAGCAAACAGTCAAAGTAATTAGCGTATCATGTTGAACGAAAGTACTATATCACTAGCTTAGTAACGAAGCAGTAACATTCTACTAACGCTATTCGGTGATAAATAAATTCAATATTCCGTCCAAAGCATGTGGCAATATATCTTCATAACAACGCATGCTGAAAAGATTGAGATAAAATCACTAGAGCAACAAAGGATATTGATTCCTACTGTAGGTTGGAGCAAAAAAACATGTAATCAACCAGTTTCTTATTATAGGTAGTTAACCTATCCAGGTTAAATGTATGAGAAGAGTTAGAATATTTATTTATTCTTCTATTCTTACACTGACAAATTCGACTGGCCAAGAATCGACTACATTCATACCAGCTGACTATTACTAAACATTATTTCAGTAAGAAGTGATGCATTTACTGATATTAATGGTTGTTTTCAGCTCATACGTTCTTACCACCATTATAATAATTTCGCTGGTAGCACAATAATATGAATGCTTCAGCTACACACTCAACTATTACAAGTGACCATGCATCTTATGCTATTCTAGAGAAGACAATAGGTGGTAGGAAAGTATATTGCTTACGAGAAGTTAACAAACATTCACGTTATAAATATACATAAACTTCAATCGTCCATTTGCATCTTCTATTTTGTTTTGCTATATTAAATGCCTACATATTTGGTACTCAAGGTTAAATCCAACATCGTAAATTCGATGAACTAAAACTCTGTATTGGGTAACAAGTAACAAATAACAATTTAAGTAGTATACAATCATACTTCACGATTACTCGATTGCGCTCATCTACTCACTCATCATCCAGTGTCACCTCGTGATCACACAACTAAAACAAATCCAATCAGCTTAATAACTATGTCCATTTCATTTGAACAAATCAATATAATACTCATCACATAGTACACACATACTAGTCGTCAAATCAATGTCTAATCCTAATATCTAATCCATTCATAAGTATTCAATACAAATTCAATTTTCGCATACTCATGCTCTATGCATCCATCTTTCACATTATTGAACATGATCCACTTCTCTGTAGTCTAGTTAAAATAGATTAAACTAAACAGATCGAAACTCGTATCGATTGTTATGAAGATTTCACAGAGCTTATATAATTCACGTGAAAATGTGAGGATCGGATTTGGAAGTAAAATGCATAACATGCATAACAACATAACTGTGATAGTTGAGATGAAGCATTGTCAACATCTCTTGATCCAAATGGAATAATGGTGTTGATGAGGAACAGGCTGAAAGTGGCTGGACAAGAAAACAATTGCAAGTGAAACCTTTAGAAATACTTCAGTCGAATATACAAGAATAACACAAGAAATCTATTGTATTTGTTGTCTTAATGAGACTATTGAGTAGAAGGATAGTATAATGCACCTTTATAGTAAGTATCATAATAACAATAATAATAATAACATAAGTAGTAATAATAATAATAGGTAGGTAGGTCACAGTAAGTCAGTCATTCACACAAAACTATTGATATTACTAACATATGAATGCATTCACCATAGCATATTTTAGTAATGAAGACTATTTGACAAACTAACATTTATTTCTCATCAACTGACTGATATGTTGTATACAAGAGTAGTACAGATCATTAATAAATATTGAAATCAGTTTATTTATACGAATGATTTATCAATGTATTTAAAAACACACAGTACATGATTATGTTTGCTCAATCCAAGTAATCTAATGCCATGAACTTCATGAAGCTCATTTTATACACCCATAGTTGTATTAAAACTAGGAGTTGTTTTCATCAGGTCCGGAAATAGGTATTCAAAAGACATGACGATAACCATAATAAGCTTATCAAAGAAATTTTCATCATTATCATCTGATTTTGAATCTTCTCCATCATCTGTCACCATATCTTCCACTTCACTCACTTCGTCTGATGCAATGTTTGCAGATGCTGGTGTCGACATCATCGCCACTTCACACATCAGATATTGTGTCAAACACAACAATACAATCGCCTTGATAATCATTGTGAATACAGATTAATGAAAGTGTATAATTCTATCAGAGAGATTTCAAAGCATATTTATATTACTCTGTTAACCATGTTCGTGATTCGGTATAGAGTTCATGTGATTATAAGTTCAAAATGGAGTCAACAATTGATCATGCTATTGCAATTTTCTTTTGATATTTTTCATGTAGTAAATAAGTGATCATTAAAAATGTATTGAGTGATCAAACTGTCTTTCATTTCCACCTGTCCACTTTGATTCAACCATAATGAATAATTTGACAGAGCATCAATTTCGGTTAGTCATTACAAGGCGTCAATCTGTGTCTATTTACATCGATGAATGATATATATTTGGTGGATAGGCTTGACAAGTTTCAAATGGATCAGCTGAATAATTATGGTGGTCAGAAGCTGTCAGTTTCTACTCATTGTGATTAAATCAAAGTGTTTACTGTGGCAATACTCGGGAGGAATGAATATCATTTTGTATTAACTAGCCAAATACATTGAGCGTTCATTTCAGGAATGAGTAGCACTGAGAGTCATGTCAATGTCACTGGAGATCACTGTGAAATACTTTGTCTGTAATTATGACGAAACATACAACAATTCAATATATGAGCATCTAATCAACTCTGGACACGTGGTTCCGAATGCATCTTCATTTAAACTTATCCATTCCATCAAAGGAATTGGATGGATGGATCAATGTGGGTTCGATTTGAAAACCTAAATACTTTAGTATAATTCATTTGAAATTTGAACTATATTAATAATAAATTATAATTCTATGCATCTCCTACATATTATATTCCTTTTACCGATATTTTTGTAGATGAATTACTTTTGTTGTTTTCATCTGATACTAAGTAGTAAAACAATAAATGATGATGGCTTCGATTTGGTATATTTTCAGATCGATTACTGGTTGATTCACGTTGATATTAACACATGATTTCGTCACTTACTGCTTGAAAAGTCTAAGCTTTACATTAACAACGAACAGGTAAAATAAATAAGAAATAAACAAACCAAATGAAGTTAATAATCATGTCATCTGTCACTCAATGATATGTTAATGTTAGACCAATTCAGTGGTCACACATCGACAAAATGCCACACAACCGCAGAGTGTAATGAATGTTTCTGGCCACACGCATACTATTTTATTGTATTGATAAGTGATTAGTTAAAATTTGAAATTCATCTGAATGTGAGTTGACGATTTTGGAGGTTGAAACAGATTCAACTATGAACCGTTTGATAAGAGAAATATTTCCATCATTTTGCTTTCTCTATTCTATTTTGATGTTGATTATTAACTCCCTTTTCTCTTTGTATATACACGACAGACAATATCAACGATAAGTTAGGTATTAAATTCAGATATTGGTGATGATGTGGAATTCCCCTTTAAACTTTTGCCGATTGGTTGTCGTTTTTATTTGTTAATATATTTTTTTAAATTTGGCTACATATGCTCAATTAGCATATTCATCTGATATTACACAATTAATTTATCTCTTTGTAGCTAAAATAACTAAACTAGGCTTATAAATAACAGGGCGCATAGAAGCTTATGAACAAGCCATCATACAACTACCGTAAAACAATGCAATGCACTAGGAAAATATATGTTGTGAGAAAACCAATTTATATGATATGTATTCATATCTATCGATCACACATTTGGATCTTGAGGTGTATTGTGCAGTTTAAATTATCTCCTCTTCCGGTCTTTAAATGTCCTGTCTACATCATGCTTTTAACGTACTGAAACCAAACCTTTGCCAATGGAAATACTATGTGATACATTTAATATTCCACTACTACTACTACTACTACTACTACTACTACTACTACTACTACTACTACTACTACTACTACTACTACTACTACTACTACTACTACTACTACTACTACTACTACTACCATCACCACAAGTTGAAATGAGAAGAAATGAGTTGTAATCAGAAGCTACACATAAAGGTGAAGTTATACAAACAAACTTCAGGATGGAGGTGATGTCTGGGCGAGAATAATGATTGATTGTTTGGTTAGTCAGATCTGTAGATAATGTGACAGATTTTAGAGTTAAATATTCTCCTACCTATATTATTATTGTGATTGTTGTCAGTTTTTGGTGTGGAAACATACGTTCTAGTCTGGCTAGTTATGTGTTCTTGATTATTTTTATTATTATTATCATCAGCTTTATTCAATATTATATTTTTGGTACAATATAGAATTCTCAGCGCAAAGTATTTCAACAAGTTTCCGTTTCTTTCTTCTTGGTCGGTCCTGGCGATAAATATTGAGTGATCGCCAGTTAGATGTTAGCAGTTCACTAAATGAACATCTGAATAATGTGCATTCTTTTCATTGTATATTGTCAGCAACCACATTGTCTCTTATTGAGCTTTTTGTAACTTTGACAACGAAAGGTTGTACACTTTTCAGAAACGCAGCAGAATAGGTTATGCGATTAATAAACATAATGATATATTAAAACAAACAAAAATAGATAACTTGTTGAAATATCTAGATGGCAGGAACAGGTAGCCCAGATGCTCAAGCAGGCCGCCTTTTATTGTTGTGTTGAATTCCTGTAGAATAGACACTGAAAGGCAATCTAGTGTAAATATTCGTTTAAGGCAAATTAGAATCTTCTTCGTGTAGACGAGGAAAACAGAGCGTTCTAATAAATTTATTGATTTTATTTATTTTTTTTCTGTCTATTCACAGAATGATTTTTTGAACTGCTGAGCATAATCCTTTTTAATTTTATTATGTAACACTTTTAATGATCATATTATTTTGTCACGTCATATTGCTGAGTACTACCATGACGTTTCTTTAAATCATGCGTATGTAATATACCTTACTATTTGGGTCAATAGTTTCAACTTATCCATCATATTAATAATAATCTAATTTTAATCATCTTAATTACACATAAAATCTATAATACATCAAAAAAGTCACTAACACATTAGTATATATATAGAGCATGATATTTTTGAACTAGAACCATATTGTTTTGTATTCAAGTATTCATCATGATTATCAAAATGATTATATTATTGTCTTTAGTACACTATTCAATGTGTGGAGGAGACATAGGTACAACAGATGAATCTTTACAAACTACTATACATGAAATGAATATTACAACTGATAAAATAGATCAACAAACAATACATCAAGTAATTGAGACAACAAATATGATTGATCAAATAAACGATGAATTAAATCAAACAATCAATTATATAAATGAAATAACAGAAATGATACATAATGAACAGAATATAACATTGAATGAAATAAATGAAACAAATACTATTCAACCTATTTTAGAGACAACTTTATCATCTTTAAACAATATATTATCATCTTCAATAGAATCTAATCTAACTACTATTTCTTCTTAAAAAATTTATATTAGATTTATACTACACTAATACATTTTTGGATAATTAAACATTTTTATAAATAATCCATATATTTTTTTTAATAATTATTGTTATTTCTTTTCTGCTTATAAACTATCAATAAATTTATAAGTAGTATAATAAGTTATTTATAAAAAAATCAGTTTTGATTATCGATTTTAATGAATGAATTTAATACTCATTCTATTAAATTAATGATTTATGATAATTTATCGAAAAATCATATTGATTTTCAATATTTTTTTTGTTTGATCGAACTCATTTCATAAATCAGATTTTTTTTGTTTTATATCATGTTCTTCATTTAAACTGGAAGGGTTAAACACCCTATAAGTTGAATGATAGAATTCGGATACTTTTGTTATTATTATGTTTTTTTCCTTTTTCTTTTTTTTTAGATGATTCATATTTGTTTGTTGTTTGTTGTTGTTTGTATTACACTGAAACAATAATATTCAGTAAACCGTTATTATTCATATAGTGTGTAATGTTTATCTATTGTGTAATAATTCTAAATATTTACATAAATCTATGATATAAAGTTCATTTACTGTTTGTAATCCACAACGTTTTAACACCTTTTTAATAATGATTTCTGATTTTAGTGTATTCAATCAATATTTATTTTATTGGAACAGTTTCCATTTTCCATGATGTTTGTAACCATCTTCGATTATTATTACTATTATTATTATTATTATTATTATTATTATTATTATTATTATTATTATAAACGCCCTTGTAGTTTTAATGTAGCTTTCAGCTATTAAATATAACACTGTATGTTGTAAATGTCTTTCGCATATTTATTTCAGGAGGGATATGCTGATATAAGGACTTGTAGAAGTTATTAAATTGTATATTTTAAATAAGGGATTTAACTTATTTAAACAAGTAATGAAGATCAGAAAGCAGTAAAAAAAGTGTTTCGTATTATTGAAAGACTTCTCATCAGTGAACAACCACGATACGTCTTAGAATCGAACCAAGGACTTTCGATCCGGTAGATTACACCTAATTTATGGATCATTGAACCGAAATATAGTGTGTTTTGTATATCTAGTGATTAAGAGTTTGTGATAAGACCTGGAGATACTAGATTCGATCTTCAGTAGAGGTTCTGGAACTACACTGCTGAAGCATCCCATACTATGATGAAATAGCTTCCCGGCTCTTCCTGGTTTATACCGTTTGTCTAATTAAAGACAGTCTGTGATACACACTATAAGCTAAAATATTATTAGCATGTAATTTAGCAAGCTCTACATATAGCAATTTGACCAATATTCATTCAGTCTTCAATTTTGTAATTTCATTAATTTAATACATTTACAAATACTAGAATTATTCATGTATTTTTGTATTACTTACTTACTTACGCCTGTTACTCCCAATGGATCATTGGCCGCCAACCAGCATTCTTCAACCCACTCTGTCCTGGGCCTTCTTTTCTAGTTCCATCCAATTCTTGTTTATTTTTCTCATGTCTATCTCCATTTCTCGGCGTAATGTGTTCTTTGGTCTTCCTCTTCTCCTTTGGCCTTGAGGATTCCAAGTGCGGGCTTGTCTTGTGATGCAGTTGGTTGCTTTCTCAATGTGTGTCCTATCCACTTCCAGCGATTCTTTCTGATTTCTTCCTCCTCTGGGATCTGGTTTGTTCTCTCCCATAGTAGGTTGTTGCTGATAGTGTCTGGTAAACGGATTCGAAATATTTTGCGTAGACAACTGTTAATAAACACTCGTATCTTCTGGATGATGGCTTCCGTTTTTTTGTATTACTATTGTTATTAATAATCTTATAAACACGTAACCGAATTGCTTTACACTCACCACACGTTTCTATTTCATACTAAATTCATATAACTTAATCCATACACTACATAGTCTTTGAACAAAAATTTGATGTTGATCTGTGATAACATCATTGTTTCTCACCTTACGTAATTTATATTTATTCTGATTATTAATTGACTAATCAACTGAATCAAGTTGATATTACACACTCATCATTTCAACATGAACAGAACTATTTAATTTTACTAACAAACCTGTATTTATATGTTGTGATTTTGAAGTGTATTTCACTACTACTAATAATAATAATAGTAGTAATAATAGTGATAATAATAATAATAACCTTTGTCATTCTCTTAATCATTACTTTGGGTTTATAAACGTAAAAGCTGAAGAGGATTTATTGAAAATGGTATTCCTCGTTCATATGCCGATATTTCAATATGATAGGGACTCTTAAATAATCCAAAATTTTTGAAAGAGATAAATGAAACAACTGACATATGATGAACTGAATATATTTCTAATGAAGAGCCATCATATTATTTGAGGAACTGTGATCTGAGAATCAGGAAGAATTGGATGGTTGTCAATCTAATGTTATAGTATGAACGCATCTCGTTACTGAATTTACTAAAACTACAGGTCACAGTTGGATAAGATTAATATATAATCAAACATGGGACTATAAACTGTTAATCATCATGGTTGGCCGAAATATATTTAACTAGTATTGTGTACTTCCATTAATTCTCTGCTCCTCCTTTTCTAATGGATCTTGTAAGGCTTGGAGTTTGTTGCTAAAATGATAGGATGAGTTTGTTCTAATACTTCCCTGTGTCAATTGTTAAGTAAATGTCTGGAATTGTTTTGGTCTCCATATCGTCCATTTAAAAATAAAGAGGAAATATTTTTCACATCAAACGATTGTATTGGTCATATTGTCTGTCATGTATACACATGGAGAAAAGTGAGTTAATAATCAACATCAAAATAGAATAGAGAAAGCAAAATGATGGAAATATTTCTCTTATCAAACGGTTCATAGTTGAATCTGTTTCAACCTCCAAAATCGTCAACTCACATTCAGATGAATTTCAAATTTTAACTAATCACTTATCAATACAATAAAATAGTATGCGTGTGGCCAGAAACATTCATTACACTCTGCGGTTGTGTGGCATTTTGTCGATGTGTGACCACTGAATTGGTCTAACATTAACATATCATTGAGTGACAGATGACATGATTATTTAGTTGATTTGGTTTTGTAGAACGTGTCAAATAATCATGTATGTGCTTCCTGATAAGAAGAATATTGGAATATTAGTAGTATAAAGGAGATATGGCATATGGAATTAATTTTGTTCCATCTACACAGTACTTGTTAGTTGTCGTTTCAGTACTTTTATGTAGGTTATGTAGTTAATAGAAATGCAACAAATAACAGTACCTCATTCTGTCACTGAATTGTTTGAAACACATGATGCACATGAAGTGCAATATATTGGATTGATGTTCACTGGAATGTAATATTATTTCACGAACAAATTGAAATGTTATTGAAAGTCGTCAATAGTTTTTATTTCTTATTTATTTTATCTGTTGGTTGACAGTGTGAACCATAGGCTATTTTCATGTAGTATGTGATGAATTGAACTCGGTCTGTAGCTCTACTAGTGCTAATGCTGGTCTCAGATCCACACAAGGGAGGAGAGTTGGGCGTGTGGTCGACAACCCCATTCCGTAGAAAACAACTTTGTTAAAAAACGCTAAGCAGAATAAACGTGTTAAACTAAGAATTATGGCACCTCATGATGAAAGCCGAGATTCTTCGGAAGTCACGAGATCGATTCATCTTCCAACAATCATATCAACAGTTTTAGAGGTACATGGAATGTCTGAGCAATGTGGAAGGCCGGGAGGACCAGTCAAACAACAACGGAAGTGGGGAGATACAACTGTGTAGTGCTCAAAATCAGCGAAACCCATTGAAAACAAGGTGTACGGGAACGAATAGTTGCAGGAGTGATGCTGCTTGGGAAAGAGCATTACAAAGGTTCAGTACAACATTCCTTCGAGAAAATGACACACTCAACGAATTCGAGATAATACTCGACAACAGGTTCGAATCGTTACAATATCTACTGAAAGAAGGAGAAATTTCTATGTAGGATAACCAGAAAGCGCTCAAAGAAGCATTAACTTCCACGTGTCAAATGTTGATGGGTCCTATCATTATAAGGAACGGAACTCCATCGATACCATGGACAAGATTCAAGAAGGGAGGAACAAGTAGAGAGCGATTAACAACGGACGAATAAGAACAGACGGAGTCAAGGCACACCGAAGATACGGAAGCAAACAATCAAGTAAAGAGGAGCATTAGAGACGAGAAGCAGAAATATGTGAAGAAGCTAGCAACACAACGGAAATAACTACAACAGAAGGAAATATCGAACAACTATACGACACGACGAAGAAACTGACGGGGAAATATGGTAAAGTAGAGAGACCGATAAAGGACACATAAGGCAAGCCAATCACTGAAATTCAAAGACCAGCACCACTGAGTCCACCCGACATCGAAGCAGCACACACAGACATTGCTATACATGTCACTCTACCAGCGATCGAAGAAATCAGGATGGTAATGAGACAAATGGTGAGTGGGAAAGCAGCACAAAATGAAAATATACCACATGCAAAATGTCAAGTTGCTTTTATATAGAACTCAAATCAACATTTGTGCTGTACACCAGTTTATAAGTAGTAATCGCTCTTTTTGTTCTAAACGGTGGATATAAATTAAATACCCGTAAGCCTAATTGGAAGGAAACTACATCAAGATATGGAAAAAATGGAGATCTGAGCAAATATGAAAACTCAGCTACAGAGGCATCACACTAACGTCGGTACCAGAAAAGGTTTCCAACAGAGTGTTGCTGAACCGGATGAAAGATTCAGTAGACGCAAAACATCTGGATCAACAGGTCGGGTTTTGTTCAAACAAACCAGTTAAGAATCTGTGTAGATAGTATTCATTAGAAAGTGAAATCAATTAATGGCACTATTGAAAGGAAGAGTGAAATCAACATCTCATTCGACCTATCATAGTACCCTTTTGAAGTTGAGTATCCCCGATAACAACTGGAATCGAAAGGAAGATGTTCAAGTCTTCTGGATTAACTATTTTATGAAGAAATATTGATGTTGTTAAACCTAAAAATAATTATGTGAGAATCTTTATTTTATAATAATCATAACAATTCGATGTGTCAATTTCGAGAATTCAGAGAAGAAAATTTTCTTTTTGACAAAATCACTTAATTCAGCGGTATATTCGATGTGAATAGACACAGATTGACGCATTGTAATGACTAACCGAAATTGATGCTCTGTCAAATTATTCATTATGGTTGGATCAAAGTGGACAGGTGGAAATGAAAGACAGTTTGATCACTCAATACATTTTTAATGATCACTTATTTACTACATGAAAAATATCAAACGAAAATTGCAATAGCATGATCAATTGTTGACTCCATTTTGAACTTGTAATCACATGAACTCTATGCCGAATCACGAACATGGTTAACAGAGTAATATAAATATGCTTTGAAATCTCTCTGATAGAATCATACACTTTCATTAATCTGTATTCACAATGATTATCAAGGCGATTGTATTGTTGTGTTTGACACAATATCTGATGTGTGAAGTGGCGATGATGTCGACACCAGCATCTGCAAACATTGCATCAGACGAAGTGAGTGAAGTGGAAGATATGGTGACAGATGATGGAGAAGATTCAAAATCAAATGATAGTGATGGAAATTTCGTCATTAATCTCATACTGACTGTCATAGTGCATTTGAAAAACCTATTTGGATTTGGTGAGGAATCGTCGCCAAGTTATAATACAACTATGGGTGTATAAAATGAGCTTCATGAAGTTCATGGCATTAGATTACTTGGATTGAGCAAACATAATCATGTACTGTGTGTTTTTAAATACATTGATAAATCATTCGTATAAATAAACTGATTTCAATATTTATTAATGATCTGTACTACTCTTGTATACAACATATCAGTCAGTTGATGAGAAATAAATGTTAGTTTGTCAAATAGTCTTCATTACTAAAATATGCTATGGTGAATGCATTCATATGTTAGTAATATCAATAGTTTTGTGTGAATGACTGACTTACTGTGACCTACCTACCTATTATTATTATTACTACTTATGTTATTATTATTATTATTGTTATTACTATTATTATTGTTATTATGATACTTACTATAAAGGTGCATTATACTATCCTTCTACTCAATAGTCTCATTAAGACAACAAATACAATAGATTTCTTGTGTTATTCTCGTATATTCGACTGGAGTATTTCTGTAGGTTTCACTTGCAATTGTTTTCTTGTTCAGCCACTTTCAGCCTGTTCCTCATCAACACCATTATTCCATTTGGATCGAGAGATGTTGACAATGCTTCATCTCAACTATCACAGTTATGTTGTTATGCATGTTATGCATTTTACTTCCAAATCCGATCCTCACATTTTCACGTGAATTATATAAGCTCTGTGAAATCTTCATAACAATCGATACGAGTTTCGATCTGTTTAGTTTAATCTATTTTAACTAGACTACAGAGAAGTGGATCATGTTCAATAATGTGAAAGATGGATGCATAGAGCATGAATATGCGAAAATTGAATTTGTATTGAATACTTATGAATGGATTAGATATTAGGATTAGACATTGATTTGACGACTAGTATGTGTGTACTATGTGATGAGTATTATATTGATTTGTTCAAATGAAATGGACATAGTTATTAAGCTGATTGGATTTGTTTTAGTTGTGTGATCACGAGGTGACACTGGATGATGAGTGAGTAGATGAGCGCAATCGAGTAATCGTGATGAATGATTTTTTACTACTAGAATTTTTTATTTGTTACCTGTTACTCAACAATTCCTCAAAATTGATGTCACTTCGTGATGGAGATCATTTTAGAAATGAATAATAATTAATTTGTTGTTCGTTTTTTATTGCTTCTTGGAAAGGAAGTTGATAAGTGAAGGGAAATGAGTGTGATACTAGTGTGGTGAACGCTGCACACAAGAATGTCTGTGAATAGTGCTAAGCGGAACAAATTTAATATGTTCACGTATGTTCATGTGTACAATTCGAATAACCGTGATCAATAGATTACTTAATTTCGATAAACTCAGTGTTTGCAAACAATGGAGAGTTATAGTTTTATATTGTGAATGAAATTCATCTGACTTGGTTAAATAGTAGATTTGTGGAGAGAAAAACGAATGCAACAAATTACAGTAACTGGATGAAGTATATGAAGGAGAGATTGGAAGAAGTGAACACTGAATTCATTATATTATGTCAATTTTTTCTTCATTGATTCGGAATAAAATATAAATGTGTACAGCTCGAAGTAATTGGAATGTAAATGATGAAGTAATTACTGGTAAATGTATCGTATAGGCTGAAGACAATCATAATGGAAGAGTTGAATTCTGGACTTGTTTTGTTCTTTTAGTGAAATTCAAACATAATTGACTATCATCATTTTGTCACATTAATGCGTAAAACGTTTGAAATTGTTATGAACAATTCCCTGACGTGCTTTACAAATTAGTTTCTATGTGCGTGTTTCTATGCATTTCATGTAGTATTGAGTTATTTATTGAATTGGTTAGGAATAGGTAATGGAGTGAATGTGAGTAGTGCAAGTTCAGTTTTCATAGCCTAAATGCTTGTTAATATGTTTAGGAGAGGAGCTGAGTGAACTTAATTAGTGGAATAACCAGTGTATGAAATTAATGATTTTTTGAATAGTATTATCTGAGAAACTGTTTCTATGTTACTAGTGACTGGTTATCGGCAGCAAAAATCATCTACACAAACGACCTATTTGAACATGTTTATTGTATTGACGAAGTTAATATATCATACTATATTGCCAAATATCATCACAACCTACTTTTCTAACCTTCAACAGTCGTTTCTCATGTTGTAAACCTACAGAAATTTTGGTGCATACAACTAAATATTGATCTAATAAAAAACAACATCTACTAAGTACGCTAAAATGTTTAATTTTCAAGCTTCAACACTGAAGGTGCATAGAATTGAGGCATTAAACTAGTCAATGCTCATTATACATAATATAAAGAATAAAGTAAAATGTTTTAATAGAATCTCATTTAATAGACCAGCAAAACTGATTCAAAGGATTAGCATGTAAATTAGTTTTTGAATCAAGACGATGTGAAATGTAACAATCAGTGTTGAGTGTGGACTGGAAGAGAGTTACAGGTGGTCATATCAAAAGAGTTTATCAAGTCATTGACTGTTGCTCTGAACCATGTTGGTAGATGCAAATTACGCTGTTGGTGTGAGAACCACGTACACAATTTAGGGAAAGTGTTACAGTTAAAAAATGGATGAATGAATGCACAAATGTTGGAACCACTTGCTACAGGCGTTAAGAAGTTACAATTACAATGTTAAGTTAACTGAATGTGACAAGCTCATTTGAAAGCTAATGAGCACGAATCAGCAACAGAACAATGTGCAAAGCCATTTGTCCACAGTGAACAACAGTAAAATTACTTACTAACTTATTTAAGACTGTTACTAATAGGCCGCAAAACTCCGCCTGGAGTCGCTCCGGGGGCTTCTGCCGGTCCCAAGCCCGGATAAAGGAGGAGGGTTGGGCATGGGGTTAGCGACCACATCCCGTACAAAACTAACACGCTAAAAATACGCTAACCAGAAAAAATATTCAAACCTTTTAAACTCTGCCCCGGGAGTCAAAAGGTCTTCATTTAGAAGAATTATGACGCCTCATGATGAAAGCCGAATTCCTTCGGAAGTTACGAGGCCGATGCCACTTCTGACAACCAGAGCGACCATTTATTTAGGTACATGGAATGTTCGTACAATGTGGGACACCGGGAGAGCCTTCCAAATTGCTGCAGAAACGAGAAGATACAACCTAGAGGTACTTGGGATCAGTGAAACACATTGGACGCAAGTTGGACAACAACGACTAACTTCAGGAGAGCTCCTGTTATACTCCGGCCATGAAGAAGAAAATGCACCACATACACAAGGAGATGCATTGATGCTGTCCAGACAAGCACAAAATGCACTTATAGGATGGGAATCTCATGGACCAAGGGTCATCAAAGCCTCCTTCAAAACAAAGAAAGAGGGCATTTCAATGATTGTCATCCAATGCTATGCGCCTACCAACGACTACAATGAAGGCGCTAAACATCAATTCTACAATAGGCTGCAGTCAATTGTCAAGAAGTGCCCAACAAAAGACCTGACCATTCCGATGGGAGATTTCAATGCCAAAGTCGGAATAGACAACACCGGATATGAAGACATCATGGGACGACACGGACTGGGAGAAAGAAACGAAAATGGTGAGAGATTTGCAAACCTATGTGCCTTCAATAAGCTGGTCATAGGCGGCACCATATTCCCACATAAACGCATACACAAAACCACATGGACTTCACCGGATCACTCTACACAAAACCAAATCGACCATATTTGCATCAACAAAACATTCAGGAGGACTATAGAGGACGTGAGAACCAAGAGAGGAGCTGATATAGCATCAGATCATCACTTGCTGGTCGCCAAGATGAAATTGAAACTCAAGAGGCACTGGACGACGGGGCGGACAATATCACAAAAGTTCGATACAGCTTTTCTTCATGATATTGACAAACTCAACAAATTCAAGATATTTCTCAGCAACAAGTTTCAGGCCTTTCATGATCTACTCAATGGAGAAGGAACTACTGTGGAGAGCAACTGGAAGGGGATCAAAGAGGCAATCACTTCAACATGTCATGAGGTTCTGGGTCACAAAAAGCACCATCACAAAGAATGGATCACTGTTGATACACTGGATAAGATTCAAGGAAGAAGGAACAAGAAGGCAGCAATCAATACCAGTAGAACAAGAGCAGAAAAAGCCAAGGCACAAGCTGAATACACAGAAGTTAACAAACAAGTAAAGAGGAGCATCAGAACCGACAAACGTAAATATGTGGAGGATTTAGCAACGGCGGCGGAAAAGGCTGCAAGAGAAGGAAACATGAGACAATTGTATTACACGACAAAGAAACTCTCTGGAAATCGCCGCAAACCAGAACGACCAGTGAAAAGCAAGGAAGGCGAGGTAATCACCAACATTGAAGAGCAACAAGACAGGTGGGTAGAACACTTCAAAGAACTCTTGAATCGACCAGCTCCACTGAACCCACCCAACATCGAAGCAGCACCTACGGACCTCCCACTCAATGTTGGCCCACCAACAATTGAAGAAATCAGCATGGCCATCAGACAAATCAAGAGTGGCAAAGCTGTGGAGATAGACCTGACAACCTTATTTTGTAAATAGTTTTCAGTGTTATTTGTATTTGTTTTGTCAATTTTTCACTGTATGTACATTCATCATTAAATGACTGTACGTGTTGTTTTAGTCAATGACCTTGAAGACACTTTCCATTGTGATTACAACATAGCGTGACATATTCTTGCTGGCTAACAAATACATTACTACTCACACATCCCTCGTTCTATTTTCATTTGTGATTGAGTTAGCTGAAGTCTAAATCAAATATTATCATTATTTATAGACTGTAATAGGAATATATCACATTCTACGTGGGATTATATCACTAGAGGTGATTTATTAATGGCTTATAGTATTCTTAACACTTCTGGACATCCTCTTAAACACCTACTTAAGCTTAGTTCGAACAATAACCTAAGGGGTAACACCCAGAAACTGGAAACACAACATAGCAAGACGGAATGTAGACACAACTTCTACTCCTTAAGAGTTGTCAAAAGCTGGAATTCGCTGCCGGCCGAGCTAGTCCAAGCGACTTCTCAGGAGTCCTTCAAGAGGCAACTTGACCTATTCTTAAGGACCAAGGACAGCATCGCACTATGATTTACCAATTTCTTTTCCTCTTTTATTGTTAACATACCTAGGTTCCTGCCTGTAGGATTTGGTGATCCCCTGCTACTAGACACGGAAGCCTGTTAAGCGAAAGCTTCTTCTATTCCGTCCACAACCATTTGAACCATTTTGAACCATTTGAACTAGAGAGTTCGCCAACCTGCTCAGAATCATCAAGCATAAATAATTGTGGATTTACATTACCGGACCTAATCAGAACACGCAAAGTTGGGTCAATTTAAGTAACGTCCATAGTTTTTATTGCATTTATAACAATTAACTGTATATATTAATATTAATATTGATCTTTCGCAACTTTGTTTATACTTTTCGCGTTCATATCTGTCTGGTCCACCACAAAGCGGCAGGACCAGACAACATCCCAGCAGAGGCACTAAAAGCAGACATAGCGGCAACTGCAAGGATACTCTACATTCTCTTCAATAAGATTTAGGATGAGGAACAAGTACCAAGAGACTGGAAAGAAGGACTCCTGATCAAAATACCGAAGAAAGACGATCTCAACAAGTGTGAGAACTACAGGGGCATCACTCTTCTCTCAATACCGGGAAAAGTCTTCAACAGGGTATTGTTAAACAGGATGAAGGACTCTGTAGACGCCCAACTTCGTGACCAACAGGCAGGATTCCGTAAGAATAGATCGTGTACAGACCAAATCGCAACTCTACTGATCATTGTGGAACAATCAATTGAATGGAATTCATCACTCTACATCAACTTCATTGACCACGAGAAAACATTTGATAGCGTGGACAGAACAACACATTGGAAACTTCTTCGATACTACGGCGTGCCTCAGAAGATAGTCAATATCATACAGAACTCATATGATGGATTACACTGCAAAATTGTTCATGGAGGACAGTTGACAAACTCGTTCGAAGTGAAGACCTGTGTTAGGCAAGGTTGCTCACTCTCACCTTTTCTCTTTCTCCTGGTGATCGACTGGATCATGAAGACGTCAACGTCTGAAAGGAAGCGCGGGATACAGTGGACATCTAAGATGCAGTTGGATGATCTAGACTTCGCAGACGATCTGGCCCTTCTATCCCAAACGCAACAACAGATGCAGGAGAAGACGAACAGTTTGGCAGCAGCCTCGGCAGCAATAGGTCTCAATATACACAAAGGGAAGAGCAGGATTCTCCGATACAACACAGAATGCACCAATCCAATCACAATTGACGGAGAAGATTTGGAAGATGTAAAAACCTTTACGTATTTGGGCAGCATCATTGATGAACATGGTGGATCTGATGCAGATGTGAAGGCGCGGATCGGCAAAGCAAGAGCAGCATATTTACAACTGAAGAACATCTGCAACTCAAAGCAACTGTCAACCAACACCAAGGTCAGGATTTTCAATACAAATGTCAAGACAGTTCTACTGTTTACTGGGGCGCAAACCTGGAGAACTACGAAATCCATCATCCAGAAAATACAGGTGTTTATTAACAGTTGTCTACGCAAAATACTTCGGATCCGTTGACCGGACACTATTAGCAACAAGCAACTGTGGGAGAGAACAAACCAGATCCCAGAGGAGGAAGAAATCAGGAAGAAGCGCTGGAAGTGGATAGGACACACATTGAGAAAGCAACCAACTGCATCACAAGACAAGCCCGCACTTGGAATCCTCAAGGCCAAAGGAGAAGAGGAAGACCAAAGAACACATTACGCCGAGAAATGGAGATAGACATGAGAAAAATAAACAAGAATTGGATGGAACTAGAAAAGAAGGCCCAGGACAGAGTGGGTTGAAGAATGCTGGTTGGCGGCCAATGATCCATTGGGAGTAACAGGCGTAAGTAAGTAAGTAATAGGCCGCCAACCAGCATTCTCCAACCCACTCTGTCCTGGGCCTTCTTTTCTAGTTCCATCCAATTCTTGTTTATTTTTCTCATGTCTATCTCCATTTCTCGGCGTAATGTGTTCTTTGGTCTTCCTCTTCTCCTTTGGCCTTGAGGATTCCAAGTGCGGGCTTGTCTTGTGATGCAGTTGGTTGCTTTCTCAATGTGTGTCCTATCCACTTCCAGCGATTCTTCCTGATTTCTTCCTCCTCTGGGATCTGGTTTGTTCTCTCCCACAGTTGCTTGTTGCTAATAGTGTCCGGTCAACGGATCCGAAGTATTTTGCGTAGACAACTGTTAATAAACACCTGTATTTTCTGGATGATGGATTTCGTAGTTCTCCAGGTTTGCGCCCCAGTAAACAGTAGAACTGTCTTGACATTTGTATTGAAAATCCTGACCTTGGTGTTGGTTGACAGTTGCTTTGAGTTGCAGATGTTCTTCAGTTGTAAATATGCTGCTCTTGCTTTGCCGATCCGCGCCTTCACATCTGCATCAGATCCACCATGTTCATCAATGATGCTGCCCAAATACGTAAAGGTTTTTACATCTTCCAAATCTTCTCCGTCAATTGTGATTGGATTGGTGCATTCTGTGTTGTATCGGAGAATCCTGCTCTTCCCTTTGTGTATATTGAGACCTATTGCTGCCGAGGCTGCTGCCAAACTGTTCGTCTTCTCCTGCATCTGTTGTTGCGTTTGGGATAGAAGGGCCAGATCGTCTGCGAAGTCTAGATCATCCAACTGCATCTTAGATGTCCACTGTATCCCGCGCTTCCTTTCAGACGTTGACGTCTTCATGATCCAGTCGATCACCAGGAGAAAGAGAAAAGGTGAGAGTGAGCAACCTTGCCTAACACAGGTCTTCACTTCGAACGAGTTTGTCAACTGTCCTCCATGAACAATTTTGCAGTGTAATCCATCATATGAGTTCTGTATGATATTGACTATCTTCTGAGGCACGCCGTAGTATCGAAGAAGTTTCCAATGTGTTGTTCTGTCCACGCTATCAAATGTTTTCTCGTGGTCAATGAAGTTGATGTAGAGTGATGAATTCCATTCAATTGATTGTTCCACAATGATCAGTAGAGTTGCGATTTGGTCTGTACACGATCTATTCTTACGGAATCCTGCCTGTTGGTCACGAAGTTGGGCGTCTACAGAGTCCTTCATCCTGTTTAACAATACCCTGTTGAAGACTTTTCCCGGTATTGAGAGAAGAGTGATGCCCCTGTAGTTCTCACACTTGTTGAGATCGTCTTTCTTCGGTATTTTGATCAGGAGTCCTTCTTTCCAGTCTCTTGGTACTTGTTCCTCATCCTAAATCTTATTGAAGAGAATGTAGAGTATCCTTGCAGTTGCCGCTATGTCTGCTTTTAGTGCCTCTGCTGGGATGTTGTCTGGTCCTGCTGCTTTGCTACTCTTGATTTGTCTGATGGCCATGCTGATTTCTTCAATTGTTGGTGGGCCAACATTGAGTGGGAGGTCCGTAGGTGCTGCTTCGATGTTGGGTGGGTTCAGTGGAGCTGGTCGATTCAAGAGTTCTTTGAAGTGTTCTACCCACCTGTCTTGTTGCTCTTCAATGTTGGTGATTACCTCGCCTTCCTTGCTTTTCACTGGTCGTTCTGGTTTGCGGCGATTTCCAGAGAGTTTCTTTGTCGTGTAATACAATTGTCTCATGTTTCCTTCTCTTGCAGCCTTTTCCGCCGCCGTTGCTAAATCCTCCACATATTTACGTTTGTCGGTTCTGATGCTCCTCTTTACTTGTTTGTTAACTTCTGTGTATTCAGCTTGTGCCTTGGCTTTTTCTGCTCTTGTTCTACTGGTATTGATTGCTGCCTTCTTGTTCCTTCTTCCTTGAATCTTATCCAGTGTATCAACAGTGATCCATTCTTTGTGATGGTGCTTTTGTGACCCAGAACCTCATGACATGTTGAAGTGATTGCCTCTTTGATCCCCTTCCAGTTGCTCTCCACAGTAGTTCCTTCTCCATTGAGTAGATCATGAAAGGCCTGAAACTTGTTGCTGAGAAATATCTTGAATTTGTTGAGTTTGTCAATATCATGAAGAAAAGCTGTATCGAACTTTTGTGATATTGTCCGCCCCGTCGTCCAGTGCCTCTTGAGTTTCAATTTCATCTTGGCGACCAGCAAGTGATGATCTGATGCTATATCAGCTCCTCTCTTGGTTCTCACGTCCTCTATAGTCCTCCTGAATGTTTTGTTGATGCAAATATGGTCGATTTGGTTTTGTGTAGAGTGATCCGGTGAAGTCCATGTGGTTTTGTGTATGCGTTTATGTGGGAATATGGTGCCGCCTATGACCAGCTTATTGAAGGCACATAGGTTTGCAAATCTCTCACCATTTTCGTTTCTTTCTCCCAGTCCGTGTCGTCCCATGATGTCTTCATATCCGGTGTTGTCTATTCCGACTTTGGCATTGAAATCTCCCATCGGAATGGTCAGGTCTTTTGTTGGGCACTTCTTGACAATTGACTGCAGCCTATTGTAGAATTGATGTTTAGCGCCTTCATTGTAGTCGTTGGTAGGCGCATAGCATTGGATGACAATCATTGAAATGCCCTCTTTCTTTGTTTTGAAGGAGGCTTTGATGACCCTTGGTCCATGAGATTCCCATCCTATAAGTGCATTTTGTGCTTGTCTGGACAGCATCAATGCATCTCCTTGTGTATGTGGTGCATTTTCTTCTTCATGGCCGGAGTATAACAGGAGCTCTCCTGAAGTTAGTCGTTGTTGTCCAACTTGCGTCCAATGTGTTTCACTGATCCCAAGTACCTCTAGGTTGTATCTTCTCGTTTCTGCAGCAATTTGGAAGGCTCTCCCGGTGTCCCACATTGTACGAACATTCCATGTACCTAAATAAATGGTCGCTCTGGTTGTCAGAAGTGGCATCGGCCTCGTAACTTCCGAAGGAATTCGGCTTTCATCATGAGGCGTCATAATTCTTCTAAATGAAGACCTTTTGACTCCCGGGGCAGAGTTTAAAAGGTTTGAATATTTTTTTCTGGTTAGCGTATTTTTAGCGTGTTAGTTTTGTACGGGATGTGGTCGCTAACCCCATGCCCAACCCTCCTCCTTTATCCGGGCTTGGGACCGGCAGAAGCCCCCGGAGCGACTCCAGGCCGAGTTCAGAGAGAAATTGCCTACTGAATATTATTAAGTAGACTAATATCATGCAAAAAGATTGTCCAACAGTTGGAATTGACCTAATATATTTATTTCAGTGTCCACTTCTTCCAATCTCTCCTTCATATACTTCATCCAGTTACTGTAATTTGTTGCATTCGTTTTTCTCTCCACAAATCTACTATTTAACCAAGTCAGATGAATTTCATTCACAATATAAAACTATAACTCTCCATTGTTTGCAAACACTGAGTTTATCGAAATTAAGTAATCTATTGATCACGGTTATTCGAATTGTACACATGAACATACGTGAACATATTAAATTTGTTCCGCTTAGCACTATTCACAGACATTCTTGTGTGCAGCGTCCACCACACTAGTATCACACTCATTTCCCTTCACTTATCAACTTCCTTTCCAAGAAGCAATAAAAAACGAACAACAAATTAATTATTATTCATTTCTAAAATGATCTCCATCACGAAGTGACATCAATTTTGAGGAATTGTTGAGTAACAGGTAACAAATAAAAATTCTAGTAGTAAAAAATCATTCATCACGATTACTCGATTGCGCTCATCTACTCACTCATCATCCAGTGTCACCTCGTGATCACACAACTAAAACAAATCCAATCAGCTTAATAACTATGTCCATTTCATTTGAACAAATCAATATAATACTCATCACATAGTACACACATACTAGTCGTCAAATCAATGTCTAATCCTAATATCTAATCCATTCATAAGTATTCAATACAAATTCAATTTTCGCATACTCATGCTCTATGCATCCATCTTTCACATTATTGAACATGATCCACTTCTCTGTAGTCTAGTTAAAATAGATTAAACTAAACAGATCGAAACTCGTATCGATTGTTATGAAGATTTCACAGAGCTTATATAATTCACGTGAAAATGTGAGGATCGGATTTGGAAGTAAAATGCATAACATGCATAACAACATAGCTGTGATAGTTGAGATGAAGCATTGTCAACATCTCTTGATCCAAATGGAATAATGGTGTTGATGAGGAACAGGCTGAAAGTGGCTGGACAAGAAAACAATTGCAAGTGAAACCTTTAGAAATACTCCAGTCGAATATACAAGAATAACACAAGAAATCTATTGTATTTGTTGTCTTAATGAGACTATTGAGTAGAAGGATAGTATAATGCACCTTTATAGTAAGTATCATAATAACAATAATAATAGTAATAACAATAATAATAATAATAACATAAGTAGTAATAATAATAATAGGTAGGTAGGTCACAGTAAGTCAGTCATTCACACAAAACTATTGATATTACTAACATATGAATGCATTCACCATAGCATATTTTAGTAATGAAGACTATTTGACAAACTAACATTTATTTCTCATCAACTGACTGATATGTTGTATACAAGAGTAGTACAGATCATTAATAAATATTGAAATCAGTTTATTTATACGAATGATTTATCAATGTATTTAAAAACACACAGTACATGATCATGTTTGCTCAATCCAAGTAATCTAATGCCATGAACTTCATAAAGCTCATTTTATACACCCATAGTTGTATTAAAACTAGGAGTTGTTTTCATCAGGTCCGGAAATAGGTATTCAAAAGACATGACGATAACCATAATAAGCTTATCAAAGAAATTTTCATCATTATCATCTGATTTTGAATCTTCTCCATCATCTGTCACCATATCTTCCACTTCACTCACTTCGTCTGATGCAATGTTTGCAGATGCTGGTGTCGACATCATCGCCACTTCACACATCAGATATTGTGTCAAACACAACAATACAATCGCCTTGATAATCATTGTGAATACAGATTAATGAAAGTGTATGATTCTATCAGAGAGATTTCAAAGCATATTTATATTACTCTGTTAACCATGTTCGTGATTCGGCATAGAGTTCATGTGATTATAAGTTTAAAATGGAGTCAACAATTGATCATGCTATTACAATTTTCGTTTGATATTTTTCATGTAGTAAATAAGTGATCATTAAAAATGTATTGAGTGATCAAACTGTCTTTCATTTCCACCTGTCCACTTTGATCCAACCATAATGAATAATTTGACAGAGCATCAATTTCGGTTAGTCATTACAAGGCGTCAATCTGTGTCTATTTACATCGATGAATGATATATATTTGGTGGATAGGCTTGACAAGTTTCAAATGGATCAGCTGAATAATTATGGTGGTCAGAAGCTGTCAGTTTCTACTCATTGTGATTAATTCAAAGTGTTTACTGTGGCAATACTCGGGAGGAATGAATATCATTTTGTATTAACTAGCCAAATACATTGAGCGTTCATTTCAGGAATGAGTAGCACTGAGAGTCATGTCAATGTCACTGGAGATCACTGTGAAATTAATTGTCTATGATTGTGACGAAACATACAATAATTCAATATATGAGCATCTAATCAACTCTGGATACATGGTTCCAATGCATCTTCATTTAAACTTATCCATTCCATCAAATGAATTGGATGAATCTATGGATGGATGTGAGGTCGATTCGAAGACGTGTGCACTACTGAGGTGTTGTCAATCCACCAATTCAAGACCGAACTCCGTATGCAAACCGATGAATTCAACCTTTTTTGTTTTCTCGACCGTATTTCACTTAGGCAGTTTAGTTTGTTCCTTTCTATTGGTGAACATACAGACCTCCCTATACATATCACTCTGCCAATGATCGAAGAAATCAGGATTGTCATCAAAAATATTATGTGTGGCAAAGCACCAGCACCTGACAATATATCACCTGAATTGCTGAAGCCACACATAGAAGTAACTGAAAGCATGATTCACACTCTATTCAGGAAGATTTGGGAGGAAGAGTAAGTGCCACCGACAGACTAGAAACAAGAATACTACATCAAGATATCAAGGAAAGGAGATCTGAGCAGATGTTAAAACTCAGCTACATCAGTACCAGAAAGATTCAGTGGACGCCCAAATTCTACATCAACGGGTCGGATTTCGTGAGGATCGGTCGTGCACAACCCATATCGTGACATAACGGATCATCGTTGGACAATCGATTGAATTGAATTCGTCACTATACATTAGCTTCCTTGATTATGGGAAAGCATTTGACAGTGTGGATAGGAGAACATGATGGAAACTTCTTCGACACTATGTAGTGAGTAAGTGAGATAATCGTCAACGCCATAGGAAGTTCACACGATGGACTACACTGTAAAGTCGTGTATGGAGGACAGATTACAGATGCATTGCAAGTAAGGATCGGAGTCAGACAAGGCTGCTTCGAATTCATCAAACTGCCTACAAATTTACGGCAGACATGAAAAGTATGAATAGCAACTGGAAGCGATTGTCCAGAACAGAGTTGAATAGACAACGCAACTAATGGAACAGTAAAATAATAATGTTTTCGAATTGACAATATTTATGTTCGATTACTCATTGATTCACGTTGATATTAACACATGAACACCGAATTCATCAAACTACCTACAAATTTACGGCTGTTACTCCTCGTGGAGGAGCATAGATCAACCACCAGCAATCAGATGACAGTGACGAGAGTACTTCATCCACAATCCTTCGGTAGAGTGGATATTCTGTCTGGGATCCGCAGATTATTATCATTCATTATTCTTATAGTTCAAATTTCAATTGATTTAAGCTGTATCAATGGGTTAATGAATATTTACATTCACAGTTGTAGATATTAGTGTATTTGGTATTCACAACGTGATTTTGATTAGTCGTGTTGGAATATATATGGATGTTGAGAGGATATATTGATATTATCACCTGACCAGTTCCGAATACAATGAAATTCGTTTCCTGGATCATACTGGTATCTACAATCTATGTATAGTAGACATTATAACTAAAAGCAAACATCGATATAAACATTCTGTTTGTACATATCCCATTTAAGACACATCCCGAATATCCACAACAGTAAAACGTGAGCACTCACAAGTAAATATTATATGCATTGAACATTTTAGTGTCTTCAATTAGATCGTCATCAGGCTTTACTCTAATATACATGAATATTTATACGAAAATTTTAAACCAATCAAGGCAATATGGGTCAATAATCACTAAGGGAACTGCTCCTAAGATGCACTCTGAATGTACATTTTGTCTTCAACAATACTTATTATAGACAAATAGACGGGATAGCCATGGGCTCGCCTCTAGGCCCGATTTTAGCTGACCTCTTCCTAGCAAAGCTAGAAAACGGACCTCTCAATGAGACTATTAAGAAACTGGATTTATATTGCGGATACATTGACGACACATTCATTATCGTAGATCAAAACACTAGTGAAGAGGAACTCCTAGACCAATTCAACAGTGTTCACCCAGCGATCACTTTCACTGGTGAAAGCGAGCATGATAAGAAGCTGAGCTTCCTTGACGTCGCACTAAGCAGACGAAGTGACGGCACATTAAGTAGAAGCGTGTATAGAAGAAACCCTCTTCATGCCAATATACTCACTTCTGCAGTTTCACACCCATCCGTTACAAGAGAAATTTGGTCAGATGTCTCACGAGCAGAGCAAAAAAGATCTGTACAGTAGACACTCTAAGTCAGGAACTTGAATTTATCAACAACTCACTGACCAAGATCGGCTACCCCAGCGCGTTCATTAAGAAGTACATGCAGGATATAATGAAGAAGTCGGAGATTTCGACTGTTCGTAAGAAACCTTTATACATGAAAGTGCAATTCAACGGGGATGTGGCTAGTGACACTCTGAAATATAGGTTAACCAAAGTAATCACCAGGACATTCTACGCAGCCAATCTTGCGTTGACCTCTTGTCGACCAGCGATGTCTACTCAAACGAAGGATAAGTTACCTGAGTTGGCCTCTTCCATGTTCATTTACAAATTCATCTGCTCCTGTGGAGATAGCTATATAGGGCGTACTACCAGGCAACTTAACCAACGAATGAGTGAACATCTACCAACTTGGTACATAAAGGGCCAGAGAAAAACTATTCGCAGTTCTATATTGGCACATCTTATTGATAGCGGTCATGCAGTGGATAAATCGAAATAATTTCGAGTTATCTATTGTATACCTCCATCATTTCCCGACGGAGTCCGTTCCCGTCTCCTATATATAGCTGAAGCCATTGGAATTCGTACATATAACCCCAATTTATGTGTACAGAAGAAATATGTGACTCTCCTATCCCTTCCATGGCCAGTTATAACCTAACTAACAATTTTTTATTTATTTTCATTATTATTATTTTTATTTTAAATTTTATTATTATCATTATTTATTTATTTTATTCTATCTGTGTTATCGTTAACCTTATTTCCACATCCATTATTTGTTTGTAATTTTCCGCCTCTTTGTATTCTTCACTATCTAATTATTTACACACATCTTATTACGTAATGATTTTTAATGTTTTGTGATTACTATTCCTAGTCTATTTACCCATGTTTATTTGACCTTCTATTTCCAACGATTAACTATTGATAAGAGTTTTGTTATTGTATTTTATTATTCTCACTATTATCAGTTCACCTGTCTTCCTACTACTATCAACTTGTACTTTCACCTATTTTATGTGTAATGACTTATTCTATATCATAGTGATTATTGACCCATATTGCCTTGATTGGTTTAAAATTTTCGTATAAATATTCATGTATATTAGAGTAAAGCCTGATGACGATCTAATTGAAAACAATTGTTCGCTTATATGTGTTGTTCTAATTTTCACAATGGGAATCTTTAATATTTTAGTGTCTGTCTGAACTCAATAACTTGGTGGACAAAACACGGATGATTATAACAGTAGATGGTGATGTTGAGACCTAGTATCAAAATAATCACGTCTATGAATGTACATTCATCTGAGTTGCTATTTCCACTGACTAGTGTTCATATCAGTTTTGAATACTATATCAAAATGTTCAGTTACATGTTCCCTTGCTTCTCTACTTCCATTCATGATTCACTAACAAATAATTTTCTTTTATATTATTCGTTCAAATTTGGTTTTCGATTTCCTACAAGCATCAATCATTTGAATAGAATGGGTTTTGTGGAGAGTTTTAGAAATTTCACAGGTTGAAATCATGAGTCGATTGAAGTTAGACCACCATGGAAAACCTGGAAGCACTGGACGGCCCTTTCGCCCTAGCATGGGACTCCTCAGCGGTGCGCATCCACGATTCCGCACCACGCGGGGCTCGAACCCAGGACCTACTGGCCTCGCGCGCGAGCACTTAATCATTCGACGACTGAGCCGGCATCCAACGGTGTTAATGTCCGCGTGGTGCGGGATCGTGGATGCGCACTGCTGAGGAGTCCCATACTAAGACGAAACGGCCGTCCAGTGCTTCCAGGTTTTCCATGGTGGTATAACTTCAATCGACTCATTTGAATAGAATTGAACATGAACTCTTTTGACTATAAATAAACCAACCAGATAAGAATCTATGCAGATACTATTCCTTAGGATGTGAAATCAATTAGGGGCACTATTGAAAGGAAGGGTGAAATCGATAGCTGCTTCGTCCTCTCATGCGACCCCACAGAAAATGAGAATCTCCGATACCAACTGGGATCGAAAGGAAGATGTTCAAGTCTTGCAGACTAATTATTTGATGAAGAATCGTTGTCGTTGTTAAAGCTAAAAATAATTATGTGAGAATAATTATTGTATGATAATCAAAATAACTCATTGTATCAATGAATAAAAACGAAGAGATTTCAGAGAGGAAGATTTTCTTTTCGATGAAATCATTTACTTGATCTGTACATTCATATTAATAGTTGTATAGCAGATATATGTGTATATATGGATAGAAACGATTGTATTACGAAAGGATTCAAGATTCCAAATATCCAATGAGGTCGCGCAATCATTATGGGATCAGACTAGAATACAAGCATGAAAATAATTTCAGGTTATAAATTTTGAAACATACCTATCTGCTTAACAGATATGAAAGAAAACGAAGAACATGAAGGTCATAATAATACCAAATAAATAATAACCATCACTGGTTGCTAAAATGTAATAATAATAACCGATTACGGTTTAAAACAATAATAAAAAACAGAACCAAACTATACTGCAGAAGGAAATTATGGTCAAGGAATTATTAGAGGTTAAACTCATCAGTTTGCAGGCACAGTTCGAGCTTGAATTTGTGGATTGCCGACACCTCAGAAGTGAATACGTTTTCGATTCGACCTCATTTCCATCCAATTCCTTTGATGGTGTAGATCAGTTTGAAGGAATATCCACACGGAACCACATGTCCAGAGTCGATTAGATGCTCCTGTATTATTCATTATGGTTGAATCAAAATGGACAGGTGGAAATGAAAGACAGTTTGGTCACTCAACACATTTTTAGTGATCACTTATTTACTACATGAAAAATATCAAACGAAAATTGTAATAGCATGATCAATTGTTGACTCCATTTTAAACTTATAATCACATGAACTCTATGCCGAATCACGAACATGGTTAACAGAGTAATATAAATATGCTTTGAAATCTCTCTGATAGAATCATACACTTTCATTAATCTGTATTCACAATGATTATCAAGGCGATTGTATTGTTGTGTTTGACACAATATCTGATGTGTGAAGTGGCGATGATGTCGACACCAGCATCTGCAAACATTGCATCAGACGAAGTGAGTGAAGTGGAAGATATGGTGACAGATGATGGAGAGGATTACATATCAGATGATTTTTATGGAAATTTCGTCGATAATATCATTCAGATTGTCATAAAGCGTTTGAGAGAACTATTTGAATTTGAGGAGGAATCGACGCCAAGTTATAATACAACTATGGGTGTATAAAATGAGCTTCATGAAGTTCATGGCATTAGATTACTTGGATTGAGCAAACATAATCATGTACTGTGTGTTTTTAAATACATTGATAAATCATTCGTATAAATAAACTGATTTCAATATTTATTAATGATCTGTACTACTCTTGTATACAACATATCAGTCAGTTGATGAGAAATAAATGTTAGTTTGTCAAATAGTCTTCATTACTAAAATATGCTATGGTGAATGCATTCATATGTTAGTAATATCAATAGTTTTGTGTGAATGACTGACTTACTGTGACCTACCTACCTATTATTATTATTACTACTTATGTTATTATTATTATTGTTATTATTATGATTGTTATTATGATACTTACTATAAAGGTGCATTATACTATCCTTCTACTCAATAGTCTCATTAAGACAACAAATACAATAGATTTCTTGTGTTATTCTCGTATATTCGACTGGAGTATTTCTGTAGGTTTCACTTGCAATTGTTTTCTTGTTCAGCCACTTTCAGCCTGTTCCTCATCAACACCATTATTCCATTTGGATCGAGAGATGTTGACAATGCTTCATCTCAACTATCAAAATTATGTTGTTTCGTGCTTCTTCAAAATCGATGGTATTTGTGATGGTGATCATTCAACGATTGAATAATAATTAAATCTGATGCGTTTTTTGTTGCTTATTTATTAGGAATTTGATAAGTCATGGTAAATGAGTTTAATACTAGTGTAGTGTTGGGGCCCTTTTATTTGCCGTCATTCAGATCGGACGATGTTCGTTGAAGAGCTCACCATTTCAGTGGCCCGTGGATCTGACTCCAAGATCGTACGAATGTTTGTTATCGCCTATTCTCGGATATAATCGTCGACTTAAATCACGTTATCCAATAGCGGAATTAAATAAGTCGAATAACGAGAATTGATTTGTGAATACATATATTTTGTACATGAAGCGAATGAAACAGCAAAGCAAAATGACACGTATCGAAGATGGCTGGGAAGCCAACTCCATTTTAGTCAAGCGTTACTCAATATTTATAGGCAGACAAAATAAACTGCAGACATGTGATGAGTCATGGGATATGAAGTGTACACACATATACGCTCATATAAAAACAGTCAAGACTGATAAGCGAATAATTGACAAGGTCAAAATATGACTCAAGTAGAATGAATAGAATGGAATGTCCGAAAGCTAGAATAAGATACATGGGCTTAAAATAATGACTGACACTACAGTAGTAGACGCTACACTCATGATGTTTGTAAATAGTGTATAGCGGAACGTGTAGTTGAATAGGTAGCAGTTGTCGGACAATGTGATTAGTTTCAGCTCATCGAGACTAAGAAGTTTTTGCGAACCTGAATACCAAGTGAGTAGACGGTTCAGTTAGCAGTTCAGAGAGCAGAGCACACTGGAAGATGCAAATGGACGATTGAAGGCGATGTATATGTATTATGTAAATGCTTGTCAACTTCTCACAGAAATAAATTTTCCTCCTACTTATTGTCTTCTCTACAACAGCTTAAAATACATGGTCGTGTGAAGTGAGTGTGAAGCTAAAACATTTAGATTATTGTGCTACGAAGAAATTAGTTAAAATAGTGGTAAGAACGTATGTGCTCAAAATAACCAGTAAAATCACTAAATGCATCATTTCTTACTGAAATAATGTTTAAAAATAGTCAGCTGGTGTTATGGCTTTATGTCCGGCTTTTTATCACGTGATTTATCCACCAATCAGAATACGACTTACACAAATCTCCACACTATGCCAACCAATGACGTTCAACCGGTATGAGCAGTCTAGCGTCCTTATTGTTCCTATGTCCTCCTAGCCCGTCCACTTGAGTTTAGAACACAATACCAGCCTCTGCAATATGGATCGAATCGTTTATTTCAGACATACTGGGTTTATATGTCGAACAAACAGACCGCAATGTACCATAAAATAGAAAATAACATGTTTACACAAATAAGCTCATAAGCATTCGAATGAATTTTTGACATTCAGTTAACTTAACATTGTAATTGTACCTTCTTAACACCTGTAGCAATTGGTTCCAACATTTGTACATTCATTCATCCATTCAATTTACGAAATTAACATAGATGAATATTTCTCTTTCTTGTTTGCTTTGACATAGTTTTCCCGATTTGTATCAGTTCATGAATAATTCTATCATATCATAAATCTATATTGATTTACGAATCTTAATCATGATACAAATCCTTTCCGGATTAACATGAAACATTCAATTTTCTAACGTCAGTTCATCAGACGTCTCAGTACTCTATTTTCCCCTAAGAAACTTTCTGTTTGAACCACATACTCTCCTCAGTACTGGATATAGTGGCTTATGTTTCTCTTGCCAGAACAATCAACAGGATATTCAGTTTACATGAACATCTAAGATTTCTGCAATCATCCTTGATGTTATTTGATTGATTTTTATCACTTTTAATTTGCCAGACATTCTGTATTCCCAAGATTATTGTATGTTACTACATAAACACAGTTGATCCTTTCAAATTTTAACTTGTGTTTGAAATATAAAATTTTCCTGAGATTTCCGTTTTCTCTATAAGTATTTGGATTGTTAACTGTGAAATCTTGTTATTGTTGTATGACAGTCGTCTAGTCTTTCAAACGCCATATTCATTCTCATTTCAACTGAGAGTTTCGAAATTGTTCACAGTTATGATTTACCATACGCCAACTGGAAATATTCCTTTTTAATAATATTTATCATTCGCATATTCTTATGTCAAGCATGTCTAGTCTTTTAAATCGTCTGTTGACTAGACTAGTGACCACGTGAAGACATGATCGATAGAATTCGACTAGAATTCAATAAGAACTAGACAAACATGAAACTGGTCATTTCTCAGTGACCCATTCGTATTGTCAATTTAAACTAAATATTCTCTCCACTGACTTTGTTTAACCTTCAACAGTAGTTTCAATATTTTAGATTAGATGGATGTTTTTCTCATGTTGTAGTCCTACAGAACTCTTAGTTCATACAACTAAATATTGATCTAGTATAAAACAACATCTACTAAGTATGTTGAAGTGTTTAATTTTCAAGCTTCAATACTGAAAGTGAGGAGGAAAGGGGCATTTAAGTAATTGTTACGATTTCTGTGATTATGACTCTGCTATTCCTATTGCTTAGTAGTTTTGGACACCAATTCTCTTGACAAGTCCCCAAATTAGAACACGGTTGAACAGGAACGAAATTATATTCCAAGTAACAAGGGTAGATGGAAGTAAGAAGCACAATAAGAGAAACATTAGTATATTTATGTTTATTATATGAGAAGATTCTAGAGTCGTGCACGGAACGTGGTTTGTTCCAATCTATGTCCTGCATCCAGTAATCAATGTTATTTATACAAAATATATATTATATACACAATAAAACATTTAGTAGAATTTTACTTAATAGACGAGCAAAACTGATTCAAAGGATTAGCATGTAAATTAATTTTTAAACCAAGACGATGTGAAATGTAACAATCGGTATTGAGTGGAGACTGGAAGAGAGTTACGGGTGGTCATATCAAAAGAGTTTATCAAGTCATTGACTGTTGCTCTGAACCATGTTGGTAGATGCAAATTACGCTGTTGGTGTGAGAACCACGTACACAATTTAGGGAAAGTGTTACAGTTAAAAAATGGATGAATGAATGCACAAATGTTGGAACCAATTGCTACAGGTGTTAAGAAGTTACAATTACAATGTTAGGCAAACTGAATGTTACAAATTTTTTGGAATGCTTATGAGCTCGACACAATAACAGAACCATATGCCAATTGATGAATAAGATATATAATTTCACAGAACCTATCAACATACAATATGAGTCAATCTTTTCATTAGTCAATCGGAATAAACGTCTGCAATTGAAAGTCACAAAGCTAACATTAATGAATAATTGTAAACGTAGATCTCCCATCTGTGAGGTGACATTCAACACTACTCAACTCGAAGACAAGAATTGAACTAAGTCAAGGAAATTGTCACACTTAAAAATTCATCTACTCAAGTGTATCTATGATGGTTTACATGTATTGACAGATATGACTATCACAAGTTTATACTCTTAAATTTGATTTCCTTCAGCTTGTCATTCTGATCAGTAAATGTGTGTAAGAACAGAACAGAGGAATAAATACAGAAAATCGCTTATTATAGAGAATGTAAAATCACGTTAATGCTAGTGGCATGTCTAGCTGCATAACTCATGTGTTGCGAAGCCAAACACTACCGAATGAATTGTGAAAACGTCTGATAATTCAAATGACTGACCGAAACACTTGAACAAAGTTACCTCCCACACGCATAAATCCAAGTGAGAAGTATGAAAAGCGTTAGAATATTTATTCATTCTCCTATTCTTACACTGATAAATTCGACTGACCAAGAACCGACTTCATTCATACCAGCTGTTATATCTAAGCGGAGATTAAATTACGGGTAACTTCCGTGGACTATTAATAGACAAATATTCTATAAATATTCTTATTGTATAACTATTCAATACTTAGGTTATGTATATTTATATTCCTCTTATTATAAGCTTTATTTTGACCTATAATTTATTATTATACGATTTACAGCTCTTAAGCTATGTTCAGTCTATTTATTACTATCTCCCGCGTTCACAGCCACTTTTTGGCTTATTTGTGCACACATGTTATTTTCTATTTTATGGTACATTGCGGTCTGTTTGTTCGACATATAAACCCAGTATGTCTGAAATAAACGATTCGATCCATATTGCAGAGGCTGGTATTGTGTTCTAAACTCAAGTGGACGGGCTAGGAGGACATAGGAACAATAAGGACGCTAGACTGCTCATACCGGTTGAACGTCATTGGTTGGCATAGTGTGGAGATTTGTGTAAGTCGTATTCTGATTGGTGGATAAATCACGTGATAAAAAGCCGGACATAAAGCCATAACACCAGCTGACTATTTTTAAACATTATTTCAGTAAGAAATGATGCATTTAGTGATTTTACTGGTTATTTTGAGCACATACGTTCTTACCACTATTTTAACTAATTTCTTCGTAGCACAATAATCTAAATGTTTTAGCTTCACACTCACTTCACACGACCATGTATTTTAAGCTGTTGTAGAGAAGACAATAAGTAGGAGGAAAATTTATTTCTGTGAGAAGTTGACAAGCATTTACATAATACATATACATCGCCTTCAATCGTCCATTTGCATCTTCCAGTGTGCTCTGCTCTCTGAACTGCTAACTGAACCGTCTACTCACTTGGTATTCAGGTTCGCAAAAACTTCTTAGTCTCGATGAGCTGAAACTAATCACATTGTCCGACAACTGCTACCTATTCAACTACACGTTCCGCTATACACTATTTACAAACATCATGAGTGTAGCGTCTACTACTGTAGTGTCAGTCATTATTTTAAGCCCATGTATCTTATTCTAGCTTTCGGACATTCCATTCTATTCATTCTACTTGAGTCATATTTTGACCTTGTCAATTATTCGCTTATCAGTCTTGACTGTTTTTATATGAGCGTATATGTGTGTACACTTCATATCCCATGACTCATCACATGTCTGCAGTTTATTTTGTCTGCCTATAAATATTGAGTAACGCTTGACTAAAATGGAGTTGGCTTCCCAGCCATCTTCGATACGTGTCATTTTGCTTTGCTGTTTCATTCGCTTCATGTACAAAATATATGTATTCACAAATCAATTCTCGTTATTCGACTTATTTAATTCCGCTATTGGATAACGTGATTTAAGTCGACGATTATATCCGAGAATAGGCGATAACAAACATTCGTACGATCTTGGAGTCAGATCCACGGGCCACTGAAATGGTGAGCTCTTCAACGAACATCGTCCGATCTGAATGACGGCAAATAAAAGGGCCCCAACACTACACTAGTATTAAACTCATTTACCATGACTTATCAAATTCCTAATAAATAAGCAACAAAAAACGCATCAGATTTAATTATTATTCAATCGTTGAATGATCACCATCACAAATACCATCGATTTTGAAGAAGCACGAAACAACATAATTTTGATAGTTGAGATGAAGCATTGTCAACATCTCTCGATCCAAATGGAATAATGGTGTTGATGAGGAACAGGCTGAAAGTGGCTGAACAAGAAAACAATTGCAAGTGAAACCTACAGAAATACTCCAGTCGAATATACGAGAATAACACAAGAAATCTATTGTATTTGTTGTCTTAATGAGACTATTGAGTAGAAGGATAGTATAATGCACCTTTATAGTAAGTATCATAATAACAATCATAATAATAACAATAATAATAATAACATAAGTAGTAATAATAATAATAGGTAGGTAGGTCACAGTAAGTCAGTCATTCACACAAAACTATTGATATTACTAACATATGAATGCATTCACCATAGCATATTTTAGTAATGAAGACTATTTGACAAACTAACATTTATTTCTCATCAACTGACTGATATGTTGTATACAAGAGTAGTACAGATCATTAATAAATATTGAAATCAGTTTATTTATACGAATGATTTATCAATGTATTTAAAAACACACAGTACATGATTATGTTTGCTCAATCCAAGTAATCTAATGCCATGAACTTCATGAAGCTCATTTTATACACCCATAGTTGTATTATAACTTGGCGTCGATTCCTCCTCAAATTCAAATAGTTCTCTCAAACGCTTTATGACAATCTGAATGATATTATCGACGAAATTTCCATAAAAATCATCTGATATGTAATCCTCTCCATCATCTGTCACCATATCTTCCACTTCACTCACTTCGTCTGATGCAATGTTTGCAGATGCTGGTGTCGACATCATCGCCACTTCACACATCAGATATTGTGTCAAACACAACAATACAATCGCCTTGATAATCATTGTGAATACAGATTAATGAAAGTGTATGATTCTATCAGAGAGATTTCAAAGCATATTTATATTACTCTGTTAACCATGTTCGTGATTCGGCATAGAGTTCATGTGATTATAAGTTTAAAATGGAGTCAACAATTGATCATGCTATTACAATTTTCGTTTGATATTTTTCATGTAGTAAATAAGTGATCACTAAAAATGTGTTGAGTGACCAAACTGTCTTTCATTTCCACCTGTCCACTTTGATTCAACCATAATGAATAATACAGGAGCATCTAATCGACTCTGGACATGTGGTTCCGTGTGGATATTCCTTCAAACTGATCTACACCATCAAAGGAATTGGATGGAAATGAGGTCGAATCGAAAACGTATTCACTTCTGAGGTGTCGGCAATCCACAAATTCAAGCTCGAACTGTGCCTGCAAACTGATGAGTTTAACCTCTAATAATTCCTTGACCATAATTTCCTTCTGCAGTATAGTTTGGTTCTGTTTTTTATTATTGTTTTAAACCGTAATCGGTTATTATTATTACATTTTAGCAACCAGTGATGGTTATTATTTATTTGGTATTATTATGACCTTCATGTTCTTCGTTTTCTTTCATATCTGTCAAGTTGATAATTATCTTTTATTGTGTAGATTAGTTTGAAGGAATATCCACACGGAACCTTGATTGTTTACATATCAGCCTATGTGTGTGTGCATCACTTACCCTATCCATCACGAATCTGTAGCTTATTTTTGTCTCGCTCTAAACACTTGTCTTCCGCGGTCTATTCCACTTCGTTTCTCTGATTGTCTGTCTGGATCAACGAACGTGTGTGATGTCCGTATTCAAACTTTATTCTCGTATTTCACTTATTCCGTTATTCTCTAACGCGAATGAAGTCGATAATTATTAGTGAGGTTTGACAGAATGTATATTGCTACAACACCATTATTTGATCAAGTTGGAGTCCTATCAACGGGCCAAAAAAGTTAACATTAACATGTAAAATGATATACCCATTTGTAGATGACTCATCATCAATTGTTGTCTACTTTTGTTTGTTTGATTGATTGAGCATTGTATTATGTACAGTACATTATATTGGACATTATGCTTATAACTGAGAATAATTAAATTCATTGACTTTTATGTAGCTAAATAGAAAGCAACGAAGTACAATAAATTGGTCGTATTATAAAAGTACTATCATTCTGGCCTGGTTGATGTGCATAACCAATGAATAAAGGACTAAACGTCTGAGGTATGCATCAGTATAACTTTATCCGACACACATTTGTACCAAACTCTATACTGATCATGACCGACTGATATACGTTTCAAGTTGTTCAGTCGTGTTTAGTTATTTCATTGACTTCGAAATAGTGTAGCGACGGCCTGTCATCACACGCCTACGTGATTTATTCTAACCTTTGGACAGATGAGTTATTCTAATTATTTTATTTGTATTATCACCCACATATTTCGCCTTGTCAATTACTCATATGTGATTTTGAGCATGTTTTATGTATATGTATAGGCTAGCACGTATGCGTCTGTTTGTTTTATAATATCAAAGTTTGGTTCATCAACTGTATGATTACTGGAAAGCTCCGTACAATTGTTTCCTATTAATTTTACATTATGTTCCAAAATACAATCTCACCTTAGACTACTACTGATTAAGTCTTAAATCTAATGGATCCAATTTCAATGATTGAAACTTTCAATCTGAAAGTGTTTGTTTATCTGAATGAATCCTTATTGAAATATTCATTATCGCCAATAAATTTTGTTTAGATGAACAACTTGACGAATTTATTGATTATTTGTGAATTTTCAATCAGAAAATATTTCCACCATTTTCTATTCATTGATTAAATTCGATATATTAATCAATGATTAAGCAAAACAATAATAATAATAATAATAGGAGTTACAGTTTATTCACTACTCATCAATAATACAATGATAAATGTGAATTACCCAATGATATTCTATCAATGAATATTTATATTTCCTATTCATTCGTTTGCTTGTTTATTTGTTTGTTTGTTTGTTTCATTTACCTACCATAACATAGTTGATAAGAGATTTCTGTGTAGTAAATGGTAAAATTGTATTCAAACTGATAACTTGATTATTTAGTTGATAAGATTATTATTGTACTTTAAACAATACAAGATATAAATTCACTTGGTATTGTTTGTTTGTATCCTCCCACTGATGTTTAGGACTGCAATCGATCAATCTCTTATTGGCATATGTGCATACTGTACGTATTGCCTCGATATAGCCTTAATTCACAAGCATTATATGCAAAGATAGATAGTGGCTAGTAGTGGAATCCAGAACGCTCATTTCGTCCTATTTGGGACTCGTTAGCCGGATTTACCTGCACTTCTCGTGCTAGGACTCAGTACTGTTCGCCCCAGAGTGAACATCAACTGTGTGGTTTAGGTAAATCCATCTGACAAGTTGCAAATAGGACGAAACGTACGTTCTGGATTCCACTGCTAGCCACTACCCATCTTTTTCTATAATACAAGAAATAGTTGTATGTACATAGTGTAAATAGGTTGACAGGGGTAATTTAAGGATCAAACATTAAGCCTAAGATCGTGAGATTGTATTTAGGCTATTCAATAGACACGAAATATAAAAGATAATGGATAAATAATGCATATGACGAGATGTTAATTGTGAATTGACATTCATCAATATAATAAAACTAATCACAGAAGTATATATATTCTAAACTAGGTTAATAAAACTTCCCAACATCCCAACTAATTGTTAGCTCGTAGTAAAAATTAACTTTAAATTGTAAAAAAATCTTTCAAATAAAGAAACCCAACATAAATCATTTATAATCATGTATTATCTGTTGAATAACTCCCTGGGTGAATTTTCTCAAAGTTCTACTGGGAATAAATGGTTAGTGAATGTAAACAAGTTTGTCACTAGCATTAAATGATTCACGCACTGAATTCTTATTCACTAGTGTAATAGTTTCATTGTGACAACTAAGAAATTTTAGTTTAGTTTTCGTATCATTTCATTAATGTTTACTGATAAGAAGTCACAAATAACTACCTGGTTGTTTACTTTTAACGGTAGTATTACTTATACAAAAACGATGCATAATTTTAATAATTATGAAGATATATACAAGAAACGTGCAGGTTCCATGATAATTTGGGATCATATGTCGTAAAGGAATTATATTCTGAAAATAAATACGAAAGGAATGCCCATTTTTAAATATGATCAGATTGATACATAAAACAGTTTAACATCTAAAGGGTATCAATATAAAGGTAAATTATTTTTTTAAAAAAAAACCAGTTCATGGAATTTTAGAAAGGTTTTTTTGTCACTTGGATTATGTCAATATACATCGAAAGTTAGGAACCCCTATTTGAATAAAGCCATTAATAATAATAATAATAATAATAACCCCTATTTTATTAGCAGGAGAATTAGGATATCTTATTGAATTATAAGTGGCAGTGTGATCCAAGTACTTTAACAGAGTTTTAATAATCAATAACTACTGGAGAAAAGAAAATAGCAACAAAGAATATAATATAACATCTAAAATTGTTCTGATAGGCTTGTCGTTATTTGTGTGCTTGGTTGGTTTGTAACCTAATTTGGATCAATTTTATTTCGACTAATTGAATTAACCACCAGCAACAGACTACTGTGGGAGAGAACAAGCCAACTTCCAACTGAAGAGAAAATTAGGAAATGACATTGGAAGTGGATAGGAAATACATTACGGAAGTCACCAAACTGCATCATGAAGCAAGTGCTTATCTGAAATACTGAAGGTAAACGGAAAACAGGAAGGCCGAAGAACTCATTGTGTGGGAATTCGGAAGCAGACATCAACAGGATGAATAACAACTGGAAAGAACTGGAAAGGATTGTCCAGGACAGGGTTGGATGGAGAATGCTACTGGGTGGTCTATACTCCTCAACGAGGAGTAACAGGAGTCAATAAGTAGAGCAAAAGAACTGGTCACACGTTATCTAGCTTGAAGACAAATAGATGTCAGTCATTATTTTAAATATATATGTTAACATGTATTTGAATACTTGAAGATCATATACATATTCAAAGAAACTCATTGTAATATTTTGAGTTTTACCTTGATAATGTTGCTTTTTATATTTATTTCATTATTTTATTTTATTTGAACACATAAATATTGGTACAAGGCAGCGCCAATATATATGCGCCACACAAAACAATGAGAATTCGAAGAGAAAAAAAAGGTAAGGAGCGTGAAAAAAAACAAAAAGAGAACAATAACGAAGAGGTTCGTGTAAGGTAGTGTAGTGATAATAATAATAATAATGAGGGAACGGAAAGGTACAATCAGAATAAATCTTTCAGTTAAGAAAAACACAACCACTTTTATGAAGAAAGTAAGGGAAGGTTACAGCAGGATCGCCACTTGCTTCCATTCTGAGCCATATCTGATAACTTCCCTAGCCACTGTGTAGCACCATCTCTCAGACCCCAACCAGGGAGTCGTGAAGGACCGACAGAAGCCAGTTCTTTGCAGCTTTCTTTCATACCACGACACCATGTCATATACTGACCACCTCTCCGCTTTTACCAACCAGTCCCAGAGTCGGCAAATAATGCACGACGTGGAATTCTCTGGGACGACATTCGTAGAACATGCCCAAGCCACCGAAGTCGGTGTTTCAAGATGGTGACATCAATTGCATTATCGTCTCTGTGCCCGAACACACGATGCCGAACCTCTGCATTAATAACATGGTGTTGTCACTGGATGTCAGCAATCCTTCGGAAACACCGATGATCGAACACAGAGAGTCGTCTAACGTCCTCAACTCGGAGAGGCCAAGTTTCAAAAGCATAGAGCAAAACTGCTCTCACCGACGCGTTGTAGATCCAACCTTTTACAGCCAGACTGACATCACGAAGGCGCCAAAGATGGCCCAGATTGGCATCAGCCGCTCTGGCTTTCACTATACGTGCATTGATGTCATCACTCACACCCCCACCAGCACTTATGCAGCTACCTAGATACACGAACTTCTCCACTACTTCTATCTGCTCACCATCCAGGGTGAGTACAGGATTAGGATTCTGCCAGTCTAGTAGAAGTACTTTGCACTTCGAAGGTGCAAAGCACATACCTATATCTACGGACACTGATTGCCAACTGATTAAGTGCGGATTGCATGGCTTGGGTATTATCACACAGTTAGACAAAATCATTCGCATACTCAAAGATCGAGAAGTCTTTCTCCAGGCAACAGATCCACACCACCATTACTTACATTCATCAGAGCTGTTTCCAGAATGTCATCGATGGCAAAGTTGAAGAGGAATAGTGAGATTGGGCAACCCTGCCTAACCCCACTGCTCGAATGGAACAATGGAGAGAGGTGGTTGTATGCCCTCACTCTGCCTGAGGTGTTTTTATATAGGGCTTTTAGGATGTTAATAAACTTCTCAGGCACGCCCTTCTTCAATGGACAATCCCAGAGAACAGTCCTGTCCAACGAATGGAAGGCAGCCCTAATGTCAAGAAACACTTCGATTGTTGGCCTTTGATAAGTATGACGGTGTTCTAACATTTGGAGGAGGGTGAAGATATGATCAATACATCCTCGACCGGAACGAAACCCAGCCTGCTCCTCGCGAGTCAATCTTTCTCGGGTTTTGAACAACCTACGAAGTATGACGGAAGCCAATAGCTTGGACGCAATCGGAAGTAGACTTATCCCCCGATAGTTGTTACAGGAACGACGTGAACCCTTTTAAAAGAGAGGGACAACTATCGACTCATTCCATGACGTTGGTACACTCTCTAGCTCCCACACATTTGTTAACAACGTCGTCAATTCTTTAGTCAGAAAGTCACCACCATCTTTAAAAAGAGCCGGAGGTAAGTCATCTGGGCCAGGTGATTTGTAACGCTTCAAGAGTTGGAGTTCTTTGCGGACTTCCTCCTCATTTGGTGGATCAGTCGTCACCGGCCATGGAGGGAAGGACAGTCTGACCGATGTTACCGGAGTAGAAGGCCAGCTGAACTGTCCTTCGAAGAATTCTGCCCATCGTCCAAGACGTCGATGGATGTTAGTGATTGGCATCCCATCATCCTCGCAGATTGTTTCGCTCACACCAGACTTCTAGCTGCCAGTGGCTCGGGTGAGTTGGAAGAGCTTCCGGTAATTACCAGATGCAGCTGCTGCTTCCAGCTCATTAGCACGCTTCGACCACCAGGCTTCTCGGTCCTTACGCAAGCTTTGCCCAATTTCCTTACGTAACATCCTTCGTTTATGGTCAAACTCACGGTCACCCGGAGTAGACCGACGGGCTTCAATGAGTTGTAAGGAACCAGAAGAAACCCAGTGCTTAAAAGCGGGACGTTTCGCAAACCCACAACTGACTGTTCTCGCCATTTTCATGGCGTCATGCAATTGTGACCAATGCTCATCTATACTTTTCGGTGGAATGGTAGCTAGTCTAGGAGCTAGCTCGATTCGATACTTACTAGCAACAGGAGTTGCAACCAGCTTGCTGACATCAATCCTTTGGTGGTGGTCACTTCGTTGGCCACTGAAAAGTAAGATAAGATTAGCGCAGACCAAGGCATGGTCAGAGTCCAGATAGGTACTCCAAAGGGAGCGGCAGTCTTGTACACAACCACGCCAGTGGTAGCTGATCGCGATGTGATCAATCTGAGTTCAGGCTTGAGATGCAGAGGGAGGACGCCAGGTGGCACAACGGCGATGACTGTGCCGAAAGTTAGTGCTAGCCAGAAACAGGCTGTGGTCTGTGTTGTATCGGGTGACTGCAGGTTTTGATAAGCAGCGTTTATATCGATCGGTTACAGTGGACACGGAAAACACGTAGTGAACGGCCTAGGGTCCTGATTGGTCCCGCTTTCCTGTCTAGCCCAGCCAGTTGAGTCTAGAACGCAAGTCACAGCCTCTGAGTTATGAATCATTATATTTCAAACATACTCTGTTTATATACTAATCAAACAGACCACATCGTACCATAAAAATAGGAAACAACATTTGTACAATATTTAACGAATGAAATAAACAATGGCCAATAGGAAATGCCTATTTAACGTCCGAGGACATCATTAGACTTAACATGATAATGATTGGCACATTATTCTGGATCCATAACAGTCTGTGCGTAGTTGCAGTAGACGGTCCCCGTTATCTGTCCTATGACCAACAAGTCCACATCGGCCACCTCAACGACTCTCTTCTGTGACTAGACGCCCGACCTGAGCATTCAAGTCTCCAGCTAGTACTACAATATCTGTCGAACGCACTTTCTGGAGAAGAACAGATAACTGGTGGTAAAACTCATCGTTGATTGCATCCGGGCTGCAATCTGTCGGGGCATAGGCGGAGATGACGAAAAGACATCGTTTCCCACGCCGATTTCTTCTCACTTTGATGGAACTTTCTAATCTAACAGCACATAACCGACTGTTAATGGGGATCCAATCGACTAGTGCTGCCTCAGCTCTAGCGCTTAGTGCGACACCAACGCCAACAAGACCAGATGAAGATGCCACAGGGTCCCCGGATAAGCGCATGTAAAACAAGCTTTTTGAAGCGACAGATGGAGAGCGAATTTGTAGTACTTCGCCAGTCTTGAATACGGGTCTTGGATAGACAACAAACATCAATATTAAGACTTTCCAAAGACATAGCCAGCCCTATCTGTTGTCCGACCTGCATAAATGTGCGAACGTTGAAGGCAGCCAGTTTGAATGGTGCACGTGGTTTCAGAAAAACTGCTTCAGTCCTCGTATTCGGTGGTAACATACAATTTTCAACCCGACAGTGACTCGAGAACGTTTAGATACAGTCGAATTTCCACCAAAGACGAGCCGCTGTATAAGTATAAAAGAGGGTGAATAATGTGGTAAATAATAATAATAATAATAATAATAATAATAATAATAATAATAATAATAATTTGATTGTTATTCGAAGCGAGAAAAGTAGTTTCCATAGATATAGAGAGTTCATTATTTGCGCGTAGGCTGCGGTACTGCCCGGGTGCCCAGACCGAAGCAGGTGGTTATCTTAGGGGGCCACACCCCGAGCCTTTGACCTAAAGGTCTAACCCACAAGGCAGCGGAGCATCGTAAGGAGATGAAATCCCATGGTAGCCGGTGACCAACGATTGGTTCATACGCCATTTGTTCCCGCAGGATACTGAAGCCCATGTGCACCAATGGTTTGGAATCCTGTTAAAGCGCCGGACATTCGCTTTTCGTCCTCTCATTTTCGTGAACAACACCCCCGTCACGAGAAGGCAGTGAGTAGGACTTCCCAGGCAGAGGCTGTATACGCGTGGCCGTGTGAGAGTGTTTCGTGAGGGAGAGTGGACTCTCCCCACTCTCGGCCGTACCAGGGCATTTGGGGGCGCTTTTTATATTACTGAATGCAGTGATTGTTATTATCATATACAACAAATATTCTGTTAGGTGCTGATTTGATTATTGACTTAATTCCTAAAACAATATTGATCACTTGTAAATATATAATAATAAGTTTACTTGATATTGTTTACTTGAATCTTTACATTGATGTTCAGGACTGTAATTGAACGGTCTCCTATTGGTATTTGTGCATACCGTGCGGATTATCTCAATATTGCCTTAATTCACATGTATTATAAGTAAAGATGGATAAAGGCAATCATAGGAATCCAGATAAATTCATCTGACGAGTCCCGAATAGGATGAAACGCGCGTCCTAGATTCCATCTTTGTTTACTTTGCAATAAGGTTACCTAAACTAATTTTTAGATTCTTTTCTTTTCTAACTAAATCATGATAATATTTTCAATTCTGAATTAATTTTATTCTTTTTCAAATATTCTGATCATCATATTATTGCAATCGGAAAATTGTATTATATGGATAACCTGGAATAGATCAACCAGATTTACGATAACGCCTCGTCGATTTTTACGCGAAACTGAAAATTTGGTAAAGGATTGTATGTATCTTATTATGAACTATGTGGAACTTCTCTATATTTAGTTTTTTTAATGTTTACAACTGATTTTTTTTAAATGGCAGTTAACTCATCATATAGTGAATGTGATGTTGTGTATAAGCTAAATTACTAGAAAAACTCATTCCTGATGTAGGTTGTATCTGATTATACCTGATATGAGTCTGGATAAATTCAGTGATATTTTTGGGATAATGTATTTTTTCACTTTAACTCTTGACCTATTATTTCTAACCCTAATCTTTGTTGTCTTTTATACTAATTGTTTCAACATGGGAATGTTTATTAATCATGCCAAAACTATTAATCCGTCTTAGTTCTGCTAATTCTTATTGTTAGTTGTTTTTATGACCAAACACAACTTTCTTATTGGTATATAAGAGGCTCATGGTTAATAATTTGTATGGTTTTTCTTTTCAACCTTATCCTGAACAACGATGTTTTATCTTATATGAAGTTAAAGTTGTTTGAACACATAAATATGGGTACAAAAAGGCACCAAATACATATGTGCCACACAAGGCATTTGATTTGTGTGTGGGCTGTATTCACCAACTCGACTAAAGCGCCGGACATAAGCTTTTCGTCCTCTCAATTTCATAAACAACAGTAATGCAGTACGTAAGACTTCCCTGGTAATGGTTGTATACGCTTGGCCATGTGAGAACATTTCGAGAGGTAGAGCGGACTCTTACCACTCTCGGACGTATCAGGGTATTTGGGGGCAAAGCTAGCAATATCTCTTGTTCATTTGACTTCAAAGAAAGGACATTCAGCCTTATTCTCCTATTTGACTATTTCCGAAATTATCTTCAAAAACAACTAATGTCAAAAAAATACATAACACTATCTAGGACAGATTATATGAGAATATGTAGTGGCATTGGACAATAACCACACAATCCACAAAGCTGAACACGAGACTACTCAGAAAATAGATATTCAATATTTAAAGCGGAGAAATACCTAACGATGGAGAAGGCGGGAAGAATGTATTGAATGAATTGGGGTTGATCGGATGGCATGGCTCGGCTCAATCCGTGTCAAATATAAGATAAATAAAATGGAAGATAGATATGCAATATCATGGACTTATTGAAATTAAATAACAACACCGCTGAATAGGATATCATTAGTTTAGATGTTAAAAGTGTCCACATGTAAAACTGAAGCTTCTGTACATGATCTCCGATTATGAAATCTTGAATGGGCACTGTTAAAGAGTTCCATACTAGGGATTATTCAATTATCTAGTGTTGCTAGGTCCTCAGTAATGTTCTAACATTAATCAATTCATGATTTAAATGAAATTCAATAGTTTCCATAACCCTATATACTAGCAGATATGAAAAATATTAAACTAATCAAGGGAATTTTTGAATCATCATTTCTTTAAAAGAAGTTTTATTTATCTTTTTTTAAATAATTCAACACAAGAATTTGGTACTTAAGATTTATTTATCTTATATCATTATACTTATTGTATATTTATATTTTGTGACATTACTTATTCATTTACTTTGACAGGTAACATTGTTTTACAATCTTGGAGAAACAAATGGTCTTTTCTACAGGAAGTGGAATACATTTTAATAATTATCAGGAGGGGTTTAGTGGAGATTTTAGTAATTTCACCATGGAAAACCTGAAAGCACTGGACGGCCGTTTCATCCTAGTATGGGACTCCTCATCAGTGTGCATTCACCATCCTGCCTCACCAGATTCGAACCCACGACCTATCAGTCTCGCGCGCGAGCGCTTAACGATCAGACCACTGAGCTGGCATCGAAAGATGCTAACGTCTAACTTCAGTCAATCCACGAAATTACTGAGGAGTCCCATACTAGGACGAAACGGTCTTCCAGTGCTTCCAGGTTTTCCATGGTGGTCTAGCTTCAGTTGGCTGATGATTTCAACTATTGAAATTTTTATAATTCCCTTGATTTTTTTAATAGTTTAAATGTTTTATGCAGAAAGCGTTTGTTTAAAGTATGTGTATTGTTTAATTATAATGAATTGTAGATAGAATATGGGTTAATTATAGATAAGAAGTAATGATCTTGTTTTATTATGTTGGTCAGGATTATTGTAAGTTAGAAAAAATGGAGGGATGGTGGAGAAAAATGTAGCTTAGGTAGATGATTTTGATAGAGTTTTGTTCTCTGAGTTGGATAATTTGGTCGTCAAGCTTTCATCGTTCCGAGAGAAAATCATCGAATTCAGAGAACAAAATTCTATCAAAAAGAAAAAAGGATAGTTAACATTTTGACAAAAATAACGAACCAGTTAATGAAGCCAATCAGTTTTGGATTGATAAGTACTTTTGAGGATGTAGACTATTTGATTTAGTTTAATCCAATATTCATTATCTAAGGTGTGGTGTTTGTCGGACCTATCCACTTTTCTTTTAGTTAACTTCATCTGAATTTTCAGAAATTGATCTCCTACCTGAAGAATCATCTGTTAACTCAGAATACGCAGATGACACAATTTTATATTTGACAAAGACGCTAAAAAAATGTCTAGAGTATTCTAATCGTCTTGACCAATAATTCAATACTGGAAAGGTTGATGACTGACGGAACAACTAATAATAGTCTTATACTAACTATTAAAGTAATTCTTCGATTTTTAGTAATAAGCCGTGACTAATTTAGTTCCGACATATCGGGTATGAGACAAGCATCCACCACAAGTAATGCAAGAAGATCACTCAGTATCGCCAAATGGTTGAAATCAAAACATGGGTCGTGGCTAACTCGCCAGCACGAGGATCTTGGGTTTGATCTCCTTTGAAGTCGTGGATGTGCACTGTTCAGAGGAAATAACTGTATAATGCTTTCTGGTTTCCAATAATGGTCTAAATAAGATCAATGTGTGATATATTCCATAAAACTTCCCTATACGTTAAAATTGTACATAATTGCCATTCATCTGATCATTGGTTTTACGTATTTCTATTCTCTTTTCGTTTTTCTTTTAGCTCTTCGTGCATCTTCTGTTCGAAATTGTTAGTTGAACTATAATGAACCACTGATTGATGATCATCTTCAACATCTTCATAGATTAAATGAAATGTTTGTTCGCTTACCTTACTTCTTTCTCTTGTTGTTTTCTTTTCTACACTTTGACTGTCCTTTCTCCATATTTAATCAAAGAATAAAGAATATTATTAATACAAATAAACAATGCTCACCTAACATTCCATAATGTTGATGATAAATAGTCTGTTGAAATTGTTCTTTGGTGTAAATCATCTTAATGTTCTGTTTATTTATATGGACACATATTATTATTATTCATATATATATATATATATATATATATATATATATATATATATATATATATATATATATATATAGTTAAGTAGATAAACTGCCTGGAAATAAGTGAAATGTTTTTTGACGAGAAACATATTTAAGAATACAAGTTGTTGACTAGGTAAGCTCTAACAACCTGTTCGCTACATATTATATTTGTTAGATAAGCTATTGTACAGCTTTTGTATCTTTGCTTGGGTGCATAGATTCTAATGTATTGAAGTCTCGTTCTACCAAAAGATGTACAAGCACAAAGATGAATGATCAGTATCTGATAAGATAATACCTGCCAGGAGTTTGCAAGATTTTAAATGTCTATCAATAACCATATTAATAATGACATCAAAAGACTCACTATATATCCTGCTAATTGCCTTCAGCACTCTCCACAGTACAACAGTCTTTTCTCAAAAGCCCGGGAAAGAATAATGGAGAACAGTGAAGTATAATAGGTAATGTGCAAGAATTAACAAATCGTATGAGTAATTGTCAAGTAATCTCAAAAGCGTGTAGCCTGTTTATGTAGTAAGCAAGATTGAAAACTTTCCTCGATAAGAATAAAACATGAAATGATCAAGAGAGAACAGAGGAAAAAGTTATACTAAGATGATTAACCTTCGATACTGTATCTGTCACAAAATCTCCAGTGGTGCAAGCATTATGTGATTCCAACAGCTTGTGTGGGTGCTTTTCATATTTTAGGCTAAAGTTACCAGTTTAACATTTAGACGGGTTAATTGTGAGATAATTAACAACAGACCACCATTCAATGTGAGACAAGAACTGATTTATATCAAGATGTAAAGAGGCAGAAATAGGTATACATATAGTGAGATCGCCCGCATACCTAACAAACGTATTTTCCGTGTAAGATGGAAGATCATTCAGGGGAAAAGAACAGCACCTTGTGGCAAACCGTGAAACAGTAGAGACGTTGAACACTTTCCTCTAAGCATAATGTATTGTTCTCTTCCAGAGAGGTAGGAACATGGCCAGTTGATTATCTGTCGTATTCATTTGACTTTTGAACTTCTATTTGGTTTTTTCATTTTGAACCAGATCTGTTTAGTTTTCTACCACCATTTATTATTATTATTATTATTATTATTATTGTTATTATTATTATTATGATAATTTCATTTGATCTGATTAATTGAATTGATCTTCAGTGATATCCCAATTGAGATTAAACAGCAATGAATGGTACCTATAATTTGAACCATTCTCTACAAAACCTCTTAAAGTATTTTCCTATCTAATATTACATTTTCGTGTATTGGATATATGAATGATGGAATATCACGATGATGAAAGCTTCTGATTGTTAGCCACCTTAGGTTATAACCAGCCAATCAGCATCATTGTAACCTGATTAGTATGGACTAACACAGGGTAATATAATGTTTTACTTTAAGATGGTGGAGAAGATTTGTAGCTCAGGCGGATGATTTAAGTGAAGTTTTGTTCTGTGAGCTGGATGGTATTGTCATGGGGTTTTCGTTGTTCTTCTGAACAACATCATTAGCACAAACTTCAGGTAGAAGGGAAGTGTTCGAATTTCTTCACATATGACTCACAGTTTTTCCTGTCGGCCTCGATTTGTATTGGTTATTATTGACGTTTAACCAGTCACTGTCTACCTCTACCAAATTAAAGGGGAACAATAACCAATCAAGATCGAAGTCAATTGTACAAGCTGTGAGTCATATGTAGAGAAATCGGAACACTCTACTTTTACCTGAAGTATGTGCTGATGATGTTGTTCAGAAGAACAACGAAAACTCCATGACCGAACAATTCAGCTAAGGGAACAAAACTTCACCCAAATATTTTACTTATCTACCAGTTAATGTAATGCAAGTATTCCTTCAACCGCGCAATGTATACTAATAGAGGATACTAAGTATATAGACTGATTAGGGAATAAACCATAGTGTTTTCTTACTTATACGGTTCGTCTATACAGTAAAGTACGTTTCAGTAAAATTTCTGTTATACTGTATAAAACAATCAACGAATATAAAAGTTAAATGCTTATCAGATTTATTATAGATACAACGGTAGATTGATTTAAGTAAGCAGCGACTATACGTAAATACGTTTACTATATTCTCGAAATTATGTAGAGATATTACTGTGTTAACAACTTAATGAAATAACTAGAATAAAAGGTCTCTGGGTATTTTGAAATGAAAAAGGTCTCAATTAAGAGCATTTTGAGGTCAAAATGTAGAAATTCATACTTGAAAACAAGAAAATATCATATTAGCAGGTAAATAAGTAGTTTTAAGGGATACAAACATCCTTCTCTCTTACTAAACTATAATTAATAGTTGAATTCATGAGTCAATTGAAGCTAGACCTCCATGGAAAGCCTGGGCGCGCTGGACGCCGTTTCGTTCTAGCATAAGACTCCTCAGCAGTGTGCATCCACCATCCCGCCTCGCCAGATTCGAACCCAGGACCTATCAGAGCGCTTAACCACTAGACCAATGAGTCGGTATTTATCTATATTTGATAAACACATGAATTTCGATAGAGCAATTAGAAGTCAGAGTTAATCAGAAAAATATGATGTACTTGCGCTATACATTTCGAACAATCTGGTCACGCATATACTTGTCAGGGCTTTATATTATATGAAAATTAATAAAGGTCAATTGAGTGAAAGTTCAAGTAAAAAAGGAAACAATGGAGAGAGAAACATTCTACATTATATAGAAAGAATAAGAAATTGTCCCATTATCCTAGGCTTGATCAACTAAGTCTTCTAATTGCTCTATCGGAATTAATAAACGAGGTTAATTGCTTTAAACATATAAATATTTAGACTTTAAAAACTTCTACTTAACAAAATTTTCAATCACATTTACACCATTAACCTTGTATCCATCTACAAAATATACGATAATTAACTTTTAAATGTTTTAATTGTTTAATAATGACATGAAATTTAGACAAATTAACTCTTTTTTTAAAGATTAACTTTACTGTTTTACAGTAAACACAAACATAAAGAATTACATACACATCATTAATAATGATTTCTAATTTCCAATATTGATTTGTAAATCAAAAACCAACAGGCAACTGGTTGAACATACATTGGAGAAAATAAACTAATACAGTAACTTAATAGTTGAATTCATGATTCAATTGAATGTAGACCATCATGGAAAACCTGGAAGCACTGGATGGCCGTTCAGCAGTGCTCATCCACGATCCCGCAACGCGAGACTCGAACCCAGGATCTATAGGTCTCACGCGCGAACGCTTAACCTCTAGACCTCTGAGCCGGCATCCAATCGTGTTGATGTCTAACTTCAACCAATCCACGAAATTATGCCACCGTCTACCATTTTCTTCAGTGAGTTACTATCTCACAACAGACTCAGTTGAACTCCACTGAGTTCAACTATTAAATTACTATAATATACATAATACCCCTCTCTGATTATAATCCAGTAACTGTAAAAAATATACTTTATTACTGATGAACACCGTCAATAATCTCAACATCATACAAGATTTAACTTATTGATTAGGTAGTTGACTATCAGTGATGAAATACAGAAACTGTTAATATTGAAACAAAAATTTAGAAAAGCGGATTCTTGAACTGATTTTCTTTGTTTATTTTAATTTATTAATGATAAATTGAGTACAACATTATTTTTTCTGACCATTTCTAATGTCAAATACTTTCCATAAAAAGAAAATGTAAATTTACAGTATACACAAACAATACACATTAAATACTATCAATTTATCATGATTTTAATGGAAAGAATATTTCAGAAGTTTTAATGGAAATAACATTTACCTAAGGTTAACAAATTGGTTACTAGGCCAATTGTGTTCAGATAGCCTTGGCTTATGGAATATATATATATATATATATATAGAGAGAGAGAGAGACTGAAAAAGCATTGTGTCAAAATAAGGTTCTAAATGACTAAACCTACACATATTGAATAAGCTACAAAACTCATAGTAATAATGAACTAAACTAAATGTTTTACTAAATACGAGTTTATGTATTCAATTTTGAGCCATATTGTTTACAAGGATTAGTGATACTATCTTGGTTATCCTAACCGAAATTGGGTGGGGTTTGAACTTATGATTCACTAGTCAGAAGTGAAGTTCAATCATTAAGCTACTGCTGTATTATAATACCAGATTGATATTTGCATTTCGTAAGGCGAAAATCCATATTTACATATTTAGAAAGAAATACAATTAGAGCGAAGAAATATATTCCTTTCAATCTATTTCAATAGTTGAGACTATGAGTCAATTGAAGCTAGACCAATATGGAAGACCTGGAAGCACTAGACGGCCATTTTGTCCTAGAATGGGGCTCCTCAGCAGTGTACATTCACCATCCCGCCTCGCCAGATTTGAACCCAGGACATATCAGTCTTGTGCGCAAGCACTATTTATTATTATTATTAGCTTTATTCAGTATTATATTTTTAGTACAATATAGAATTCTCAGCACAAAGTATTTTAACAAGTTTCCGTTTCTTACTTCTTGGTCGATAATATTGAGTGATCGCCTGTTAGATGTTAACCGTCAAGTCCAACGAAATAATGTACATTCTTTTAGCTGCATATTGCCAGCAACTACGATATCTCTAATTGCGCCTTTTGTAACTTGTACAACGAAAAGTTTTACACTTTTCAGAAATGCATAAAAATAGATAACTTGTTGAAATATCTACATAGCAGGAACATGTAGGCCAAATGTTCAAGCAGGTCATCAACTTTTGTCTTATTGCTTTTACCCTGGTATGTTATGTGACTGTAATATTTATTACATTTGTGATTGTACACATGTTCTTAATATTGAACTTCTTATCATTTATTATCAGTCGATTAACTGCGTTTAAATTTCACTTAAATGACAGAGTATAATATTTAACCATCATACGAATAAAAAGCCTGTAGCTAAATGTACATAATCACACTAACTAATGGACGAACTCTTCCCGTTTTATTTCAACGTTAGATGACATTTCTTTTTTAGAAAAAAACAAGCAAACAAGAAACTGACATTAACTTGATTATTAATCAAAATATATGACAGATTGGTTACAATGAAGTAACTTAGATACTAACATTACCGTATTCTTTAAAGTATCACTAAATTAAACCTAATTTTCAAGTTTTTTTTAACCAAACCAAATCAACCAACAACAAGGTATTTAAGCTTATTTTATTGCTTATCAAAATACTTGTTTATATTGGAAAAAATGACATTTCAAACTTTGGATTTGTTTTTTTTGTTTTACCATGCTGAAATAATCAGATAAGGAAATAAGTCTAGAAACATTTTTGTTCGTTCATTTTTAAGTAGATATGTTTTCCGCGAAAAAAAAGCACAACAGAATGAATGAATGAATAATAGTGTAGAAAAGTTAGACAAAATACCACTGAAAGTCATGTGAATCGTTAATCAACTATATGATAAATAGGTAATGAATTGAAAATAAATTTCCATACGAAATGATATTAGATTGAGAGTTACGAAATATCAGAAAAAATTCAACATACGGATTCAGGACTCTTAAAAAAATAAGCGCGAACTTATATAACTATATGGGATTGAGGTCGATTTCATTAAGTCCTGTAATAATCATGGTAGTTTTAGACAATTATGGACAGCATCACTGACCAACTTCAGTCGACTTATGGTATGTTGTGGTTATTATTTCATGCATAGCATAGTTGACTAGATAGGTATCATGTTTTAGGTTGGGTTCAGTCCTGTATGGATAGCTGATCTACATAGCAGATGAATTCCAAAACAGAATTGAACAGATATACAGTGTTACTTCGTTTTCAACAGTTCTCTAGCTTTTTTACAATGAATCTTGCTATGTGTCAAAGGTTCCTCTTACAATTTAACAGAATATGGTTACAACTATAAAATATGTTGTGCCGATAACAAATTAACAATGCATAGCGACATATGAGACCGTCTTATTAAAGAACTTGAATTTGTTATAGTATTATTTCCGTAAAGATTAAACTACTTATCTATCATGGACAGTATTATAATGGTCGATAGAAAACCATTTTTGAAAAACGGCCTACAACTACGTGACCACGTTTTAATTCAGCGTCATAATTATCTGGCATAACATCCATTTAACTTCAGAGTGACATTTGTGCAATGTAGTATTCTTCAGACTAATTTGGTATGGATTTCGATCAGTATAAAATGCAGCACGGGTTTTACACTAATTCAATGTACAATCTCGCCATACGTTTCTCGTATTTCGAACATGAGGTATTTCATACACAGCTCCTTTTATTCTCGTGAAGAATTTTGTTCAAATCATTCTTTTAAATGACCAAATTATTACGTCTTTTCATTTGCACTGTCTTCTAGATTAGCAATCATATTTTAACTGGCTGATTTTATTCATTCTTATTATCAGGGTTTATCTGTTACGTAACGTAACTCGTTGTTTCTGGCTCTTTAGTTATCATCTGTGTTGAGTAACGTTCTTAAACATAAGATTTATTGATATGTGGGCGAGGATAATGATTGGTTGTTTGCTTAGTCAGACATATAGATAGTCTGACAGGTGTCAGCTGAGTTATATATTCCCCTATCCTTGAAATTATTATTATCTATTGCTCATTGTTGTTGGATTGTGTCGGGTTTTGGTGTGGAAATGTATTTACGTTCTGATCAGGCTAATCACGTTCTTGATCTGAGTAGTGTTGAAGTCCTGTAGAATAGACACTGGGAGGGAATCTGGTGTAGATATTCATCTAAGGTAAATTTACGTCTACGTAAACGTGGAAAACCCAACCGTTATAACATAAATATCTACAATATTTTAGTCTAAATTATTTACATCCTTAATATGGTACACTGTGTGATCATAGTAACTTTCAACTAAATTTCTTTACCTACGCATTGTGAACTCATTTTGTAATAGTGATTTTCAAATGTCAGAGGTTGTAAGTAGCTGATTAGAACGAAACGAAATAAAATGAATTCATGATGGTCCGCTCAAATTTGTTACCTAATAATTAAAATGTTAGTAAAATCAGTATATAAATGGAGGTATTTGGTTAAATCATTTGTCCTATTTTTTGGAGGGTGTATAAAATCCTCATGACATTGATCTTTGTCTTCTTCTATGTCATGTGAATTGAAGTGTTCACTTATCAAAAATCACCTTCCAGGGTTATAACACTATCTACGAAAAAACCTCCGTGGATATGTTAGTATTTAAGTTACTACACTCTTTGTTCAGTTTAAGGCAAATGTAGGTTCATAAAATGAACGCTCTCTTAAGTCGAACAAATGTGTGTAGACAACACTAAAGCTGTTCAGTGAAACACCATTGCATGATTTATACCGGCTGAACTCCATAGGGTAGCGTGAAAGTTGTGAGACGTCGAAGTTGATTACGTTTTTACTAATGGAAATTATAATTATCATCCTACTGTACATAAAGTAAATCGGACAGTTTTATGTTTGAATAATCAATGAAATCTTTAAGACAGGTAAATTCATGATATAATTGATAAAACACAATCCATACTTTGATGAAATATAGATCATTGAGTCCATGAAATACTATTATGTATTTATCGAGGAACTACATATAAGAAGGAGTAATCATAATATGAACTTGTTTTACTGTGAACAAATACATTTACTAGTCATCGTCTCCTAATTTTCTTCAGTTAAAATCCTTTTAAACAGCACAATGAGTTCTGTTGTTACAACTCCGTTTATTCAAATGAAAAAAGAACAAAAAAAGAACACGAGTTGAAGTATCATTCTATATGATGTTAGGAATATAGTTTTTTTTAAAAAAAAACAATGAAAATCCACCAGTAGAATAATGATATATATATGAAGTAGTAAACGATAAAATAATACCGATGTTAGCAACAATGATAAGTAACAAAGAGTTCTACACATTTTAATAGAGATAAAGAGGAATCTCATCAGAATATGTGGTTACGCCATAAAATTGTAATGAAATGCAATATAGTTTTACTTTTATAGAAAATAATAATATCCAGATAAGAAACAAGATATTAAGAAGAAGAAAAGAAAGAGTTGGGAGCTACTCATCAAAAAGAGAAAGCAAAAACATAGAACACTGTAGTGAACTATGGTAATTATAGCGATGTTATTATGATAAAGTTTTAGAATAAATAATTCACATATACACACACACACAAACACACTAAATCGTATATCAAATGGATAATTTATGATGATAGGAAGAACAACCTAGAAAAAAAGTATTCAGTTTTCGTAACAAATTAACAATCGTAAGCTGTAACAAACGCAATGTTTTTTTGTTTTACGAAAAGTATTAAATATAATAATGATGATAAGCATTGACTATGATGGCAGTTAATACTATACTGTATATCTGTAAACCGGTCTTCAACAATCTTAAAGATAAGAATCACTAAAGATGATGCATAGAGAATAAGAGAGATAAATGAAATGCTTCTAGTTTGAAGTAAATATAATGAAATGAACAGTTTGTTGTCTATTATCCAACTATCTGAAATACCATAAACAAAAAGAGAGAGAAGCCAATAACAAAATGAAAGAAGAACTCAGCAAAAATATTTCATCTGTTGTCTCATTCAAACGGAAACATTACAAAAGCACATGTGCACATACCAAGTGCAGATTTATACATAGAAACATTTATAAAAAGTACTGATTTACTTAATTACATTACAAATGATGAAAACCTAGTAAGTGAAAATACACAAAATGTGACTGAAGGTTAGTGTGTGCATAGATCACAAAACAACAATATATATGAGTTTAGGCAACTTTTATAATAAAAGAAAGAAATTGACGAATAGATAGAGAATAAAATGTAAACATTGACTTAAATGAAGTCAAATAAAGAACAAACAAAGTGTAAATCAGGTTTTTAAATGAATAATTCTTAACTATCTTAACAGATCCTTTCTTAAAATGTTGTTATAATCATTATTAGCATCGTAGAAAACATACCATTATTAGGTGGAATCAACAGAGACAGAGAAAAGTTAAGCAAAAAACTCTGCATTATACAATAAGAAATGGGGAAAAAACGAGAGCAACAACTACAGGATAACAATGAAATGCATATATCAGAGTAAATTGTACCAATAGGGGTAGTGCGTCGTTTGTATGTAAGGTAGTTGAACAGATATACTCACAGACTTACACACACACACACACACACAAATGTACGTAGCCCAGAAATCAGGGCAACAACAATACCAAATCAACTTTGTCTATCATTACCAAAATGACGTTTTAGCAGAAGCACAATATGTTGACTGATACAAATAATAATAATATAATGTGTCCATATAAATAAACAGAACATTAAGATGATTTACACCAAAGAACAATTTCAACAGACTATTTATCATCAACATTATGGAATGTTAGGTGAGCATTGTTTATTTGTATTAATAATATTCTTTATTCTTTGATTAAATATGGAGAAAGGACAGTCAAAGTGTAGAAAAGAAAACAACAAGAGAAAGAAGTAAGGTAAGCGAACAAACATTTCATTTAATCTATGAAGATGTTGAAGATGATCATCAATCAGTGGTTCATTATAGTTCAACTAACAATTTCGAACAGAAGATGCACGAAGAGCTAAAAGAAAAACGAAAAGAGAATAGAAATACGTAAAACCAATGATCAGATGAATGGCAATTATGTACAATTTTAACGTATAGGGAAGTTTTATGGAATATATCACACATTGATCTTATTTAGACCATTATTGGAAACCAGAAAGCATTATACAGTTATTTCCTCTGAACAGTGCACATCCACGACTTCAAAGGAGATCAAACCCAAGATCCTCGTGCTGGCGAGTTAGCCACGACCCATGTTTTGATTTCAACCATTTGGCGATACTGAGTGATCTTCTTGCATTACTTGTGGTGGATGCTTGTCTCATACCCGATATGTCGGAACTAAATTAGTCACGGATTCTTTTTGATGATTACCTCTACAACTCACTATTGACAAGGTGTATAAAATTAGCGTTATCATATGTATCAGCGATGAAGACTAGTGAATGATATTTGAGTAAATAACTAGACAAACTTTATATACACTAACTTGATATTGTACTTAGTGGTAAAGCATTTCTATCAAATAATAAATAAACGCTAATTAGCTATTGTTTTCAAAGATATTAATCAATCAAAAATATATATTCTCAAATAGTAATTAAATGTAACCTATACATCACTCAAAAAAAAGTCAAGATCACCTTCGATTACGTCATTTTTTAATTGTTGAACTTCTCGACGAAATTCCGATATTAATTCACGCTTAAATGCTTCTAAATCAGCTCGATTTACTGTTGTACTCCCACTATTGGAATTATTAGTTGAACAAGAGTTGGATAGAGAATTAATTGTTGTTGAATCCAAAGATGGACTGGAAACTTTTCGTCTAGATATAGTAAATGTATAATAATAATTATTTATTTGAAACAAAACTGGTGTGTGAAGATGAAAATTTATACTTTTATTTCAAACAAATAGGTATTTGAATAAACATAATATATGTATAATACAATTGTTGACTTTTTAAGAATATTTTGTACAAAAACTAGTAATTGTCAGCAATAAGAATTGAGTAATATTGTGCTTCCTGAAATGACTATCAGTCAGTTTGCTACAACTTAGAACCAGGTACATATATGCACTAGTCAATGTTGCCATACCTCATTAGCACAACAAGATCAACATCAAATCCATAGACGTAGTTATTTCAATGGTAGCAATATATAAAAGAAAGATTGTGTATAAGGATATAATACAGGAAGAAAGAACTAGTTCGTAGAAAGAAAGGTATGAAGTAATTTCACGCTTTAAGGGAAAACGAAAAGTGTATACACCTACATCTTTGTGATCGAATCTGAGTTATGTCATACAAAGTCTTCAAAGATTGGTTACGATAGTCACGAGGACCCAAACCAATTAGTCTGCATCTACCAACATGGTTCAGACCAGAAGTGTGTGACTTCAAAGATTACTGCCACGTTTTGGTTTGACCGCTTCTAACTTTCTGCCATCAGTCTCCAAAACTAGTCAGCATTAATATAATTATTGTCATTCTGAACAACATTGTCATCTACACTTAAAGTAAGAATGGAATTTCAAAATTATTTTACAAGCGCAACATATAATTTTGATTACATAAACTTATTGGTAAATTGTTATCGCATGTATGGTTGTTTTGATACACTTCTGTGTTCATGTTGACTGCTTTATTCGATTGACCACCACTGAATATATTATGGTTGACTGAACTATTATTTTGTATGATTGGATATATTGGATTTATATTGATGAACCTACTGATTGCAGATAAGTCAAGATATTTTTATAAATTCTCTGGTGTTTAAAATTTCCTTAATTCAAAATTTTGGAAATCCCCTTAATCTAATTAATTTTATTACTATGTGATAATAAGTGAATCATTCAATTCACAAAAAGCAACACTACCAACAAGTTACAAATCTTCACTATCAGAAGACAATGTCTTATAAATCCACTTGAAATTTATGTCATTTCAAGAGTTGAAATCGAATCACTCGGGTAGAGTAATTGTAAATGTTGCTATTAAACTTTGTGGGTGATTGAGTATGTTGAGGTCAAAAAGTAAGCAATCTTGCGGTTAAGCGTAGAGTACCAGGTAAAGATGGAAAATTTTCATCAACTGAGATGATAGGGATGTGTTTTACACATGTCCGATCCCTGTAGACATTGCCAAACGATGTTCACTGTTGCAGAAGTAGGTTGGAAGAAAACAAGGGCCAGTCAAACTAAAAAGTGGTATTCGTCCACAAAGTCTGAGCTATGTAAATAGATGCAGATCACTTGGTTACTGTTCATGCGATAATCATGATCAGTAGCTGGATACTTCGAGTGACACAGCTCAGAACCATTCGCAATATACAAGGTGCATTCATATTTTGTTTTCCCTTAGATCCTAAGTTTTTAAACTATCTTATAATTGCTTTTATTCCACGAACTCATATTTTATCCCCATACTATAACTCTTATGTCTAGACGTTTTGACAGCTGCTGATACCATACCATTTCTGCTTTTACTACTCTGGCATTTATCTTATTAATCTTATTTAGTTGTGTTAATGTGGTGTGGCAAATTCAATTGAATTTGTATGAGGTTATAAGTTCGATATCGTCATTACCAACGAAGCGCTACTCACCAATTTGCGTGTTAAATTTATGATAAATAAAGAAAATTCTAAGTTTTATTTTCACTGCCTTCCGACTCATAACTTTTATTGGGGAACATTGAAATGAGTAGAGAGGAGAAAACATCTTAACTGTGAATAAATTTGATAAATTTTCTTATTTGGACGCTTGTTAATGACGTCCTAGACATTTCCTATATTTCCGGCTTACTTCTAAACTAGAAAAACTAAACCAAACAAAGAAAAGGCATGCAATATAATTAAAAAGTATATTCTAAGGTTAATCTATGTTCAGAAAAACGGGATCATTCATAGGTTCACGGATGACCTTGGTATGCTAGAAACTTCTGAAAACATACCATATATATGAAAACCACGAGTAATCAACCAAATAAATTGTGACACTTAATCCTTCAGTTTTCTAGATGTTTATGAAAAGTATCTATTCGATGATGATTGGCTAAAAAGTTTTCAGCTTTCTTTTTAGGTTTTTAGTATCTTTGTCGACGGATATTTATTGACAATAAAAACCAAGGCGACCAGACATATGTTAGGATTATTTTAAATTCTCTAGTAACAAAATGTACAAAAATATAACCACTTCAAAAAGAAATAACGTATAATAATACCTCTCACGTTACTTACAATGTAGCATAACCAGGTACAATGGATGAACTAGTATTTGTGGAAGAATTCTGACCTTGAAACGCGTTTGTTATGACAGAATGTGAACGAACAGGAGAACTAGGAGTTGGTAGATCATTATTTGAGTTACTAAATGTTGTTGATGTCGAAGTGTTATTACTTGGTGTAGAAATAACGCCAGTTGTAGCATTCGAATCCTAAATTGCAGTAAACATTTAGTTAGAAAGCAGAGTTTTATGAAACACACAATGATTATGTAACCAATAAACCATGCGTGTGAAGAAACATTAAATGATCCCATCAAGTCAGGGATAGTTCTTCTACATACAACTAAACAATACTTCACTAATTATCTATCATTTATGAAACAAAGAACATCTACTTCGAAAGATCAAATATAAAAAAGTGATAGAAACGTAAGCTGGGCAGTCTTGAAGATAGTTATTTTTTGAGAGGAAAAACTACAAATGAAACCAAATATGTTAACATACTCTAATTTTTTTTAATATCATCCCGTAATAGAGTAGTAATATATATATCAATTATATCAAGTTAATTTAAAAGACAACATATATTACGCAACATAAATTGATCAGAATGAGAATAAAATATGGTAGATTTTGAGTTTCTTTTCATTCTTACGTAAGGCTAACACCTAAAACTAAGTAAGTGGAACAATGTGTATACATTAATTGATTTACTGATTGAAAAATAAGACCTTAGAGACTATACTGTTTACGATTGAGAACGTGATATTTATACCAATTTATTAAGATAGTATTACAGTGTTTAATATTCATTCTAGATATTATAAATACTGTAATAATGAATAAAAACGAATATTATTTTATTGTAAACATTGAAAACTATTTTGTTTATTTACTGTAAGGAGAAAAACAAACGTTACTAGGTTAAACAGAAAACGGTTACTAATATATATATATATATACATATATATATATATATATATATATATATATAAGCCATGTAAACCACACACTGTTTCAACTGTTGCTTTATCATGGTTATGCAACTTGATTTCGGTAAACCGACTACTATAGAAGTATCAACATATTAAGCCTCAAAATTCAACAGTTGTAACATATAGAATACATAAAATAACTTTTATAAAAGTTAATATTTATAAATTCCCGCTGTTTTCACACAACGTGAAAGTTTGCTGTTGTACTGTCTATTGGATTTATTTGAACTACTGTAACTGGGATGTAACTAACCAGGATACTGTTGGGCTATCTAGAGCCAATTACTATAAAATTATTTAATATTGATTCTGGGATTTTTTTGTTCATATTAGGAACGGTCAGAATGATCCAGATGTATTTACTTTGAATTTAAAAATTATCTCATACTTTCCTATTCAATGAACTTGGTCTTTCTTGTCAAGTTATATTGTCTATACTTAATTTTTTCTACTCCAACTGATACTCTTAATACTGCTACTACTATGGGATTCGTCTTGACTGTAGTGATATGATATGGCAACTTGAACCAATAAACATGCATGCCAGATTCTGCATTGCTTATGAGTAAAGGGGATGAAAAAAAAACAGCGAATTTGATGAAAGCATAGTAGTAGTACTGAAATTATACCTTGAAACGTTTCTGTTCATTGATGACTCTAACAACTGAAGCGAAACACACATATTTCATTTTGAAGCAACTAACAACTGTGAAAACTAACAGACATCATGAAAGGTTAAAAATGAGAACACAAATATGTTGATAAATGAACGGTTCCATGAGTATAGGGGAAAAATATCGCATATTGGTAAAATAACTAGTGGATAAATATTTAAAGATATAAAAATGACTTCGCCAAAAAGAAGCATACTTAGATATTGAGTCTTAGGAAACCAACCGACTATTACTGGAAAAGGAGTTTAACAAACAATGTGAAGGCGGTTGGGGGACAATAGAAGTCTCCTATTGATGTGAACAGAGAAACAAAGAAGCTATGACAAACAAAGGAAGCTGTCTTTTGAGGACTTTATTTCACTTAATTTAAAGTTTGTAAAATACTAACACTTAGTTTTGTTCATAGTTAATTCTATGAACCATAAGTCTTCGTTTGATGTATGATTCACTGCCATACCCTTTTCTGTTCCAAAGATATTGTAATTTAGACGTAACCTTCGGTACTCTATTTTCCTACCCCAATGCCCAGTTTGGGTATAATTGTATTTCTCTAATTGTTTGTGCGTTGTGGTCATGTTAGTCATCTATTTATTCATGTATCTTTTTTGCACTAGTTTGAATCTGAATTGGGAATAAGTTGAGTAGTATTCCAGTTGACTCGACTTTTTTCTCTCTCACTTGTCAACCAATCAGGTGACAGAATAGTTTTCGTCTCTCTACCCAAGACGGTCGCGATTCGGACCCACGCGTTTTAGCCTTAAGGTTAAGCCAGTTATCTTATCGTGTCAAGGCCTTAATCCAGATCGACACAAGTTCTCTACTGTATATTATTAGGTTAAGGACGTAACACCTATTCAATTAAAAATTGTAGTAAATAAAAAACGAACTTAAAACAACTATGACAAATTTTCATCTAGTTCTTAGTCAATCACAAAACAATTTAAGTAGATAGTTTACGGGAAAGAGAACAATAATATTAGCAAGTGTAAAAAGGGGTGTACATATTTAATAAGGATATTGAAGTCTTCAACACAGGTTAACCTGTCATTAAATCGGAAAACGACAACAAAACCACATCCTTATAGGGATCTCAATTATCCATTTATCAAAGATTTCTAAAGTCCTCACATTGTTTTTAAGTTAGGATTGTGTAATCAGGGTAAAAATTAGAGATTTAAGGTTAGGATTGATCAACGTGATTTTACAAGCAAGCCAAAGACAAAATGACAAAATAAAAAAGCGAACAGTATCTACCAAATAAATTGCTCTAACTGCAAAAAACACTAAATCGGACAAAGTAAATGCCCTCTTCATCTTCATCTACACGAACATCAATTACCCGTCAAACGCCATGACATAATCTTCGCTTATATCAATGCATATGGACAACTGTGGACACACATTCGACTGGAAAAATGTTGAGATCTTGGATAGAGGCAATTCTAAAAACACCAGAATATTTTTAGATGCTTGGCACTCAGGTCAATCAACAAACACATTAAAATCAATTTAATCTATCGACGCTGTCCCTGCATTATACTTTTACAAGAAGAAAATTCAGTAACATTTTGAAAGTATATTACGAATATATGATTGACTTCTCGTCAATCTAGTCAATAAAAAACCAACAACCTGAGTTCTAGGATAGACAAGTACATATGAAACAAAAAACAATAGATGTTTGACATGAAAAACTTTATATTTGTTTTGAACGCGATCATGATCATAGAGTGGATCGAATTGAAACAAATTAGTGATAAACACAGACTAGAATAAGAAAAAGAGATAAGAAATAACAAATGTCAATTGTCAATAGCCGAATCACACTATAATGTAGTGTCAACTATAAGGCAAATGACAATACAATAAAGGCAACACTCAGTAAAAAACGACTACCGGATATTGAAACAACATATAAAGTCGCATGGTTTAAGTAAAGTGTAATTATGGACGAAAGAACAGGCGATAATCAGTCCAAAGACCATTTTATCTACATATACATGTATATATACACAAATGAAAATGAGACTGATAAATCATTTAATTATTTGACATATCTATATGCAAATGCTGCAGTTACATTCCACGTAGCCATGTCAACTTGCGCTTGTTTCGCTCTACCCCTTCCCATTATTATTTAAAACTACAATAGGTAAATATTTATGTTCAAAAATGATATTTGTGTAATGACTGGGGTAGAGGAGAATAACAGGAAAGAGAAAACTAGTTAACTAAAGATATATATATATATATATATATATATATTAGATAACTTAAACAAATTGCTTCAATCATACCTGCTACCTGGATGCGGTGGTCTGGCTTGATGATCACGATGATCCAGTCAAGCTATAATGGAGTATTCGCTCCTTTGGATCCTAACATGACAGGCAGGTAGGACGGAGAACGGTAGCACTAATGGTCCGAGGGCGAAATTGTACTGAGTTATGATAGAAGTAAACTGTTCCTTTCAGACAACCAACATGTTTTCTTCTCTGACAACAAAAGGAGAGGGTCAGAAAAGGTCGGCCATAATAATATCACACCCTACCTTATCACATGGATTTATGATGTCAGAGATAAGGTTTTTAAAGTATGTAGTAGAAACATCAAGAACTCACAAAAAACGAGGTATATGACTAACCAAAAGCAGCTGTCCCTTGAAATCCACGAATCCGCTTTCACGCCGCTAAGACCACTACTAATTTAATTATCTTTTTGGGTAACTCAAAAAGAAGCACACTTACACGACAAAAGAAACAAGAAAGTAACAACTACATCTACACTTCTAATAGAAGTCAACAACCATAATATTACTATTATCATACAGATAAAGGATAATAGTTAAAAAGTAGATAGAAATCAAACACATTAAAATCTGGAAATCCGTCAGTTATTAGTTAGGTAATTCGAGATGTACGATATTTTAAAACTTAAACGAATTCAAATTTATAACGACTCAAGTATTATTTATAGCCATCTGACGTTCACTTTACCACCGTTTTTTTTATTTACAAAAACGTACTACTTTTAATTCAAAACTAACACAAGTTTGTTGTCCCTAAAATTAAAATACTAATTAATTAAATATTGTAATTTGCTAAGTTGGGTTTGTGGAGGAATATACAAACAGATTCAAGGAGAAAACTGTGATAATAGAAGTTAAGAAAATTGAGGACCAGTCAATTTATACAATATAGCAGACTGTTTGAAACAGAAAACAAGTGTATGATTAGTATTGTCTTCACCAATGAAATGATCTAAACGTTTTTAGTCTAAAAAAAAACCAACATGGAAATGTTGTTTATAGTTTACCAGTCTTTTTTACTATCGTTTTACAGTAGATAATATCAAGAGTATTGGTAAAATAAGTACCGTTGAATAGTTTTTCTAAGGAATAACCCAGAGTTCAATCTTTAAGACCATCATTTCGTGAGTCGCCATTAAAATTTTCAAAAAAAAGAAGTGATTCAATATAGTTGTTTCTAGTTGGTTGTTATTTTCTCTCTCTCTCTCTCTCTCTTTCTCTGATATCTGAAACATTTATGCGGTATTATTATTGAACTCATCCATTACTATTTCATATCACTATAAATATTATGTATTCGTGACTCATTTAATAGATACTTTCAATAATAAATCATAAGCTATATATATATATATATATATATATATATATATATATATATATATATATATATATATATATATATATATATATATATATATATATATATATATATATATGGATAAGATTAAAGATCCATCTGTATAATTGTTTTAACGTAGGCGAAAAAGAATTCACTATTCAATAGTAAAGAATCATCAATTATGCATGAAATTTCTTCTTATTGAATAGAAAATTAATGAAAAGAAGAGAGAAAATATTACCGACAGGATAAGTAAATAACTTTACTCTTTTATTTTAAAAACAACAACAACAACAACAACAAAACAAACAAACAAACAAATAACTAGATGGTATTCGGTTTACTTATTAAAAACAAACAAATAAATAAATAAATATGAATAATAAATAAATCAAACTGTATGAATAGTTTTGTTAAAATGTAATCATTGTAATAATAAAGTTACTTCATATTCACAATAATGTGTATGTGCATAACAATAGTAAAAAGTAGTAAAGATAATTATTTGCAATAAACAAATTAGTAATTTTTGTGTGTGGGGAGAAATTGAAATGTTCAGGAAAGTTTCTTGGAAAACAAAATTATTATGCGCAGAGAGAGAGAGAGATGGACAGATAATACAATTATTACCTATGAATAATAGTATAACAGTATCATAAGCCTCATACAAATCAATGATAACTGTTATTGGACTCATTGTTACCAAGTGGTGTATATGTATTTGGTGCCCACTTGTACCAATGTTTATGTGTTCAAATAAATAAAACAAATTATTATATGAATGGAATAAGTGATTTTCGGTTTTTTATAAATAAATTAATTGAAATAATATTAAGTTCTTAGTACATTTGTGTTGAGTCGGCTTTCCGAGAACTGCAACGGAGGCTCCAGAGGCACTAAAGGAGACGAAGAGCCCTAGACAGTCAGAGCATGATGGAGCTTTCTAGAATGTTAACGTGGCGTGCTACTATTGGTCAGTAGCATAATATGTCTTCTAGCGGATTGGCCAAAATATGATATTGATTTAACAAATGTTAACATCTATAAATACCCGTGTTTTTCTGGACAAAAATGAACCTTGGAGTAAAGTGCTTCTCGTATACTTTGCGTCTTCTCTCTCGTGTTCAGGCCGCTGTATATTTCTAGCTTGGGGGTTACAGAATAGCTTAGGAAACGAATATAGCGTCCAATCCGCAAGACTTATCAATTTGTATGGTGATTGATAGTGGAATTCAGGTTCAGCGTTTCATTGTATTTCGAAGTCGTCAGCTGGATGTGATAGGACGCGAATCCAGTACCTTTCGCTTCGAGCGTCTATCGTGTTATCCACTTAGCTCATAAAGCAGGTACAAATTTAATTTGTAAGGGTTTGTATTGCCTAGGTGTTGCTTTTACTAAGGTCTGTAAGTAGGTGTAAACTACCTGGTAGCAGTCCACATGGTTAACAGAGACTTTGGGTGACATGGCTCAGAATCATACGCAATGTCTCAGGTGTTTTCACTCTTTATCTGCCCTTAGTTTTCGAAACCTCAAATAGCATTATGAATTGTACCTCATTTTTTCCACTTCTACTGACAGTGTTACTAATTTTATTCCATTGACATTTGTTTTGAAATAATCTTATTTTGCTGTACTAATGTGCTGCGACAACTTTGGTTCGACGCATATGTGTCAAGTTCTACGTTGCATATGACTGACTGATTGAGACTAGAAAATTACTATTTCATAAAAATGTTTACTGCAATTCATTTTTATCAAATACAAACAACCCAAAATTGAACCATGGATTATACATTTTATCTCTGATCCCACAATTAAGTATTTAGATCTACTTATTTAAAAGTACATGTTGATCGAAGGAATTTTTCTTAGCTAAACTTGTACTTTTGATGTTTTAATGTAAATATTTAATTAATAAGAAAATAACTGTAGCAATTCAAATTAGAATAATTAAGGAATCCCATTTTTAGTCATTAGAGTTTTTTTGCATTACAATATATCCACACGATCGACAAACATTAGATACAGTTCATAATCAAATGACTCCTCGAAGGTTATCAGTTTGTGAACAGCAGTACTCTGTCCAATAAATAAAACACATCCTTTTAAGGTACATCATCTTTATTCCTTTCAAACTAGTTTTATTTTGTGGTAAAAACACTTGATCTATCTTTTTTCATAGTTCGAGACATCATCAGAAGTCCCACAAGTTCATTATTTCTCAAACTAAATGTTTTACTAAAATCATTTGCGCACACAATTTTCTACCTAAATTTATTTTATTAGGAATCATTCAGACAATAAATCAATAAGCGAGAAACATAAGAGACTCTAGACCTTTGATTTTTTCATTAACACATAGAAGATTGACAGTTTTTGCTAGCCACCATTATTCTTGCAATTTTCTTAATGTTCATATAACCGCTTAAAAATAGTTATTTTCTTTAATATGTTATCATTATAAACAGGCTTCAACAGTTGGTTAGTATATTTTAGTGATAAGTTTATCAAGCTTCATTGAAAATTTAATGTTTAATTGTTATTAACCATACGTTAATTGATTTGGATTATCGATACAAAGAAATCGGACAAAATATGTTCCATTTAAGTTACGCAAACTGTCTACAGAACCAGTAAAAACAAAAACAATCTTAAGCTAAATAGAAAAGTGAAGATTTATGATCTCTATGAAGTCAACCCATTTCAAAGTGAGCAAGTAACCACCTACTCGTAATATTCTATTCGTATTAGCTAAAAGCTATTGGATTCTGACTATGTAAATTAAAAATATGGCACTAATCAAGGCAGGAATTCAAAGTCTCTAATGTTTGATACCCTCTACCTAGAGTCATAGGTATTTCTTACTGTTAAAAATAATCCCAACAATAGGTTCATACGTCGTTTGTTCCCTCTGGATCCTGGATCACATGTGCATCATTGTTTTGAAATCAGTGTTTTCCAACTTCCCAAAATAGATCATTCGTACCCATCAAACCGGTTAAAGAGTCGTACATTCGCTTTTCGTCCTGTTAATTCCGTTATTTGCCACAATTATCTATTATATATTATTATTAGTAGTAGTATCATTATTGTTACTATCGGCATTTTCATTACAATTTGTTCAGACAAACAAGATTTTGTTTTTATACTGTGTAATACAGACATGAAAATAGATTAGTGAATAAAAATTATAGACTATATATGATGACTGCAAATAACAAATGACTTAATTTATCTTTCTTTATATTTTGAAGATACTACATAAGCAACTATCTAATCATTAGATAATAAAGCTATTTCTTACAAAATCAGAGACTAAACAAATCTAAAGGTTTCCTTAAAATGAATGATTAATTAATATTAAATACCTAACAAGTATTTATTTAAAGAAAAACAAAACGGGAGAAAATGCATTTAGACAAAATATTAAGACTATCATTAGGTGCATATGAACAATGTTAGTGTATCAAACAATAATGTCATACCAGTGGTATGTCAAAAGTTTTTCAAGTGTTTATAAGTTTATTTTGACGAGGAACCAATCAAATATACGATAACAGGTCTTGGATTTTGACGCAGAATTCATTCATTCATTTGGCTAAATAGCGTTTTGGCATTTTAGCTGATAACGGTTCGTGATGAAAACCATAAATCTAATTCCTAACCCTAGCTATCAACTGTAAATCATAATTCTAATTCTTTACACAGGTATATAACTCTCATTTAGCCCTAGTAAGTAGATGGGCATTCTCAAGGTATATATATATATATATATATATATATATATATATATATATATATATATATATATTTGAGCCCAAGGGAATATCTGCGCTAATTAAAATCCTACGGTCATAAGTTAGAAGATTCACTAGATATTATATAGGAACAGGAATAAGCCTCAAGATTAAATTTACTGGAAACATTCAGTATAACTATTTAAAATGGTAGAATTGGTTTACATTTTAACAGGTAATCTACAACATAGATATTCAGCATGTATATGTGTGTAAGAGAAAGAGAAGATTAGAAAGATAAATCAACTGATAAAAATAAATTAGGTAATATGAACTCGATAAGTTCAACCATATATATTCACACAATCTCATAGTTCACATTCACATAGAGTAATTAAACTTTACTAGTCCAAAACACTGTATTCAATGTTACAAATAGAACATATCATCATTAGACATGGTTATTTTGTTTTATGTATCAAAAGTAAAAACTAAAACTCAATCCATGTAATACATAGCCATAATATGATAATTCTAGACTGTTTATTACCATTACTATTAATTATAGTGAGTAAAACAATAAATAAATAAAAACATTTGTGTATTTATGGACACTTTTTCCTCTTTTTTGTTGATGTTGGTAATAATACATAAAAGTAGGGCCCATAAAACAAAGTTATAAAACATAATTGAAGGTTGAATAAATATATATATATATATATATATATATATCTTTGAACAACTGTTACATATACATGCAGAGAGATATGCACACACACACACAAACACACGTACATATACATACAAAAATAATCTAGCCAAATTACAAGTGAGAAAGAGAGTAAAAAGTAATCTGTAGAGAAAATTATAAATAAAAGAAAATATAAAACAATTTTGAAGAGGAGAAAAAGAAAAGACTTTTCAATGGTACACAAACATAGAGAATAAAATTTAAATGAAGAGTGAAGTGTAATATTTAGTCTTTTTTTAATAATAAGTAAAAGAAAAATTAGAAAGAGGAAGATTGTAAATTGAAGTAGATTGTAGTGAAAAGTAATTTAGAAGTTGTTGTTTTCTGTGTATGGAATATTCAAACTTTCAATAGTATTATACATAATAAATGAATTGAATCGGCTATTTACTCAATATTAATGATACAGTGAAATATAGATAATCAAATAAGTTTTGATGAATGTTTTATTTCATTAGTTATGAGTCCACGAACTAGAGATCCTATGATTGATGAAAAAGATATGTTTGCAAGTTGAAAGAATTCAAGCTTCCTGAGAAGGGAAAACCTAGAGTCGGCAGTTAAGTGATAAAGTTAGATATATATAACTGGATAATGTACAGTAGTCAGATATTGAATGGTGTCAAGTTTTCCGATCACTGACCTTGCTTGATCAAACAATTTAGTTAAGTTTACGATATAATCAAAAAACTAATTGGTGATACCCCCTTAAGTGCCATGTTATGGTTGAGATTAGAAAGAGTCCGCTCCCCCTCCCAAAATGCTCTCACATAACCACGTGCATAGCGCCACCGCCAGGAAAGTCCTATACACAGATTTCACACACAATGGGTGTTGTTTACGAAATTGAGAGGACGAAAAGCGGATGTCCGGCGCTTTAACCGGTTGGTGTGTAAGGAGGATCTACCTAGGGGAGTTGGAGAACTATGGTCCCAAACCAACGGTGCACACGGGTTCTGGGATCCTGAGGGAACAGATGACGTATAAATCTATTGTTGGCTAGCGGCTACCATGGGACTGCATCTCCTAACGTTGCTCTACTGACTTGTGAATCAGAACTTTGGGTAAAGGCTTTGGGACTGACCCCTTAAGAAGACCACCTACTTCTGTTAAGGCGTCCGGGCAGTATTCTGGCCCTCACACAAATTGAGTGATTTGTGTGGCACATATATATTTGGTGCCTCCTCGATCCAATGTTAATATGTTTAAATAAATAAATAAATTGGTAAAATACATTTGTGAAGTCAATATCAGTTAATATTGATGGATACATGCATAGATACTATGAAAGTGATCGTCTTCTAAAAACATCTGACAGCAGTTACAAAAAAACTTTTATTTCCTAATTATGCCATTGGGCATAAACGTGCTTCCTGTGTAGATTACCTCATTGCTATCTTCTAGTTACAGGTTCCAGTAGTTATCTCAACACAGTAGATTAGTTGAACAATGTGTTGACGTTCCAAGTGATGGATATTAAGTTTTTGATTGAGATCATGATGGATATTAGATTCAAGCCTGAATGTGAACAACATTAGCTTACAGGAAAAACTAGCTGATAAGTCTCAAATAAAACAGTAATAGATGTCTAGAATTCCACAAATGTTATGTAGCAAATATACTAAAGCAAGTCAGAGTTAAAACATTCTAAATCAGAAATGTATTGACATGAATCTTGTCGTGATATAATTCCTTTAAAGGTGGTTTTTTTTTTTAAGAAAATAGCTTAATTACTCATCAAAGATAAGTAAATGAAAACTTACATTTCTAGGCTCTCACAGAAAGAAACAAAATGGGTAGTCACATTATTGATACACAAAGAGGTAAGGGAGAATAACTACTAAAATGTGAGTATATATATATATATATATATATATATATATATATATATATATATATATATATATATATATATATATATATATATATATATAGTCCTACCGACATGGACACACCAAAGCATATAAAAATCCCACTTTGTCCCTGGGATATACCGTATGACAAGTATAGTAATGTATACAAAGTATAAACAAATCGAAAATTTCTGATAGACTAAGTCTGAAAGAGAATCAATGCAACTGTACAGATCAATAAAAGAAAACCGGACAGGTCTGTACACACATACAGCCAAATATATACATGAAAATTGTCTGATTAAGTCTGCTGATGTAATAATAATAATATTGATAATATCCATAACAGTAACAGTATTAATCAATGCAGAATGGGAGCAAAACTCAGACGAGACAATCTATTGATTTGTTATTCTTAGTATAGGTCATAAAAGACGGGAGATAGGAAAGTCAATATACTTTTAAGTAGGATAATTTATAACAAGGTTTGAGAATATCATATACATATAATGATTTGACTGACTTTTATTATTATAAAATGGAACTAGAATAAATAGTAATAGAACGATTGAATTTAATGGATAATATTCTAATTAGCGATATTAATACAGTGAGGACACATTAATGGAGATGTAATTCACTTAGCAAGGACAGATTCGTGTACTCAACTTTAAGTTACGCTTAATGTGTGAAGGCTAGTGACACACTACCCGGTTGACCGAACTGAATTAGGTAGGGCAAGAGTTGAACCAGTGAACCACTGATTGAATGTCTAACGCTTTAACCAACACATAAATAACAATTGAATGAGTGAATAAACAAGTGTTGTTGTGATGGGATTCCAACTATGTAAACTGGAAAAATCTAATTATTTGGTATATAGTATATGCGGAAATTCCAGTCTGAGACCATAAACACAGCAGACGCTATAAAGTTCATTTAACAAGCAAATGTGATTGTGAACTTTTGTTAAAGTGTCTATGTGTGCATGAATTTGTATTTTATGCAACACTGTATTTCCATAATGGAATAATATCGCCTAGGTCTATAAAACGGTAGAGGCGACCTTTTGACGAGATAACAGCTTCGAACTGCAGTATTTCATCTACTTCGATTTAAGCAGCTCAGTAGTATCATCAGTTTTCATAAAACAAAAAAAATGCTACTTGAAGCTGAGTACAAATTGGTCGATAGAATTCGATCAATATTAAAGGACTAGACAGATATAACATTGGTTACCTAATCACTGATCAACTATTTGTAAATAAATCTCAGTTCTTCAGTTAGTTAGTTGTGGTCAGAACAGTTCATTAATATTTTCTTCGACTGTAAGTTTTTGTGACGCTAGTTCAAATCCCATATGGAGCATCAGGACCTTAAAGATTCCAGGTACATCTTGTTAACGAGTGACATCTAACAGGAAACCTAGATCTAGTGTTTATTCTCGACTAACTTCAACCACTTAGCATCAAAACATAAACTTGTACCTAGTAGGGGAGTTATATTAATTCAAAATGTTAGTAAAATGACAAAAGATTAAATATTGAGTCTAACTGAAATGTACTATTTAATTACAGCTTTTAATTATAAGGCAATGGATGTTATTGAAAATAAAATTACATACACCAAAATTTATCAAATAATGTTCTTGACTTCATAGAATCCTATTGAAAAATAGCATAACTATGAACATCCGATTTATAATACCTAGAAGTAGAATTTAACATTATCCCCTGATATTTAACAGTTAATTTTTATTTAATAAATAATAATCAGTTTCAAATTGAACCAACCTCTTCAGCTTCCTTAGCACGTCGACGTGCTGCCAAAACACGTTGAAGATCAGTCATCATATCTACACCATGAGTACGTGGGCCAGAAATGGTTGGTGCAAAATCAGAAGATCCTAGACCAGCAACAGAAGCAGCACGAATACGTTGCTGTCTGGCCATACGTAATTGAGCATCTAAACTACCAGATTCAGCGACACTATCATGGTCACTAGTATCGGAATTTTCGGCAGCAGACTGTGAACCTGACAGTTTATTACTTATTGTTGTTGTGGTATTTTGATGCCAATTTTTCGACCCAGCTATATTAGCCATTGGTGGGGGTGGAGGAGGCGGGGAGGTGGTGGTGGCGGCGGTGGTGGTGGAGCGGGAATCAATTGTTGGGATTTGGTATTATTAATTGAAGTGCCTATGGAAATGAATAAAAGTCCTTACTATAAATTAATAAAACTGAAAAGTTGAACATAGACGACAAATGTATCGTAAATGGTATTAAAATGTTGAAATACAAACGTGAAGATTAAGTGGTGGAATAGCACCTAATGAGTAATAATATGCATGCAGTCACATTCAATGATGTTGCATACCTTGGTTATGTACAGTAGCCAATAACTACACTTCTAAGTATGTTAAATTTTCAAACAACAAACAAATAGAAAGCCAGCAATATGATAAGAGGAAATTATTATTCGAAGTTAGTTTATGCAAATAAATAGAGGAATAACTATGAGCAGACGGCTTTGAGATTATGAAACATAGTTTATTTATGTCCCTATTTGATTGGACTATGGAAGAATGTAGGAGTAGTGAATAAAAGGTTTTCAGAAATTTGGTGAAAAACTAGGGAACGAGTTGAATTTGGAAGACACAGTAAGCATTTAAGGAAATTAACTGGTATCCTTTAGCACCATTTACAAACACATCTACTAAATTGACTTCTAACTGTTCCCTTAACCCTTTTACATGCATATGGATAAGGAGGATCTACTTAGGGGAGACGGAAAACCGTGATTTCAAACCAATGGTGCACATGGGCACCCAGGTAGTATCACAGCCAACACACAAATCAAGTGCCTGGATAGGTGCATATGTAATTGGTGCCCCTTTGTACAGAAGAACGACGAAAGCTCCACAACCAAACCATCCAGCTCAGAGAACAAAACTCCACCAAAAACGCATAAATATTTCTTATAAATGTACTCGACATAACTTTATAAACAAGTAGACTCAGATTTATTTTCCTAGAATTTCTTCACATATTGTGCTTTATCTAGTGGTTAGTTTACAAAAAATATTATGAACAAAGTCGCGCGTTTTGCGTAAACAAAAATCAGAAAGATAAAATTTAGTATGGGGAATTTGTGGAGATGGTGTTTTCACAGCTGAGATAAAGAACTGATCTTAGCTAGACCACCATTCACAACATGAAAGAATTGCAAGGCTGTTTCGTAATAGTATGGGGATTTCTAGTCAACGAGCATCTACGGCTTCGCACAGGAGAATCGAACTCAGCATTTTCGGTTTCACGCTCAAGTGCTGAACCTCTAGACAACTGAGCGGGAATTCAACGGTGTTAATGTCTAATTCCAACTAATCCATGATTTTGCACAACCATTCATCCATGGAGTGCGGTGGATAGCTGTCTCATACCCGATATGGATCGAACCATTATAGCTATCTGTTACACTGTAAAAAGTAAACTCTCCTCTACAGTAAACTCAATAGTAACATGAAGGACATGTCAATCAACTAGCCATTGAACCGAACAGACTTTAGACGTAGGAATTTATTGATCATTACAGTCAGATATGAGCTAAACCTATCACAATAACAATCCATTAACAAATGATCTCATCAACATAAATATCAAAGAGAATATTTAAACATAGAAAGAATATTAGAAACTATTATTTCCGATATTCATATTTCTGTGTAATGCGAAAACTTATACGGTTTAATGTGAGAACGTGTGTTGATGTATTCGTCTATTTAATGAGTTAGTCTTAACTCACCATAACGTATTTACCAGGTTTATGTAGTTGGTCTTCAAAAACACTTTAGGTGTCAGAAATAACGATACTATTTGACTGTTCAAACAGAGTAGAATGACGGTTGAGCTCTCCACCAAGTCAAGTCCTTTTAAACATAAAACCATCGTCTCACCAGAATTCATGAAACGGATATTGTACAGTTACTCATGAGAAGTATCCAACATAAACGGAAATCCAATATCCTGTCAAATGGTTGACATCGATTATCTATTCCGCTATGTTCCCCTAATCTGTGTAGTATAATATATTACCTTTTTTTGCGATTTTGTGTGTCAAGTTAAACTGAAGCAGAGTTTCGGGAATACTCTTGACCATATTATATGTGGTTATTTATGATTTTGATTCTGGAATATTTCATTATTGATCAATTAAACACGAGGATCACCGTGTGTAAAGAATAATGAACTACTACTACTACTAATATTTGATCATCAATCCCCTCAAAGCATCGCTTGCGTATACTAAGACCACCAGAGTGAGCATAAAAATTGGGATACCGGTTTAATGAGGTTGTAAATCTTCATCAACTGGAGTGGTTAGGATATGTGTCACGTATGTCTAACCATAGTCTACGTGGAGGCACGAAGTTTGTTTAGTGTAGCAGTACGTAGGAATAAAGCTATAGTGGCTGAGCCAAGGTGTAGCATCAAATCATTAAAACAATGAATATTGAACTGAGCTATGTTAGTTATTGTTGACTATCAGGTGGGGATTCTCGCAATTATCGTAACTGATAGTTGGGGAGGATTGGTGGCATTGTTAATAATTAGTCATTATGGTCCAGATACACTCACTTTTCATCTTCTTTAAGATACTGAAGTGCAAAATTGTCTTATACTTTTCTATTCAATGAACTCTGCAATCAACTAAGATGTGCGCTATAAAAGTTCTTTAATGGTAATAAGCTCTGTTATATGCTTTCACATTTGTTTATTATTTGATACATTATGATACATTTATTTTGACTTACTTTACCAATACCAATAGCTTTATTGTTTCAGTTTTTTTCGAAATTACATATAAATTATACACCGTGCTACAATAATCAACATGGTAACTTGATACTACTAGTTAAATCTTTGTCTAAATAAATTTATACGTGAATACAAATATAAAAACTATTTAGACAGGTATATTTGGACCTAGGTTTTGAGTTAGTTGGGACTCGTCAATAAAGCAAGTATGATATAGATGGTTAGTCATTGTTGAAAAATCCCAGTCCTGCAAGAGGCTTCGAATAGTTCGGTAAGAATGCTTCAGATGATGAAACTGGGTGAGGTGGGTCACAGTCAAGGTGAGCATTATTTACATCAATATAGCAACTACACCTTGCTCATAAATGTCAAATAACAAGAAACCTAGGTCCAGGGTTACTTGAGATATCAAGTCATTTATATTGATAACCATATTGCAACTTGAACGTTAGAAATTGACTTACACTAAGGATTAGACAAACATTACATTGGTTACTACTCAATGGAAAAGCAATGTATGTGAAAATAATAAACTGCATGATTATCGCTTATGCTGTGAGCTTTAATCGAAACGAAATGAGTGTTACAATAACTGATGAGTTATTGTCACTAAAATGTCAGTAAGGTTATGGGATGCAATAGGACGTAAATTAAATAGATAAACATTTATTACAATAAGGGGGTCAAGCAATATTACGCTAACATGTGAAATAATACGGTTACATAAATGTAAAATTTATATATGATTATCAACAACTGACGTCACTTGGTTAAAGGCAGGGTGGTCGGTAATTGAAGCATGAAAGATATGGGTAAATCTGTGGTTAGTTTTGAAACCAAACATCTTGTGGATTGGAATATATCAAAACGGTATTCCCTGAAATCTTAGGGAAAATGATGTAAAAATGGGAAGCTTTATTCACTTGAAAATGAAGAAACGTCTTGTTGATAAGTGGCGCCTAAAACTAAACACTTAGCCAACCAACATCTAATCATAGTGCACCAGCAAATCGAGTTACATGCCCTAGCGATCATACTGCACTATGATGAATGTAAGTCGATGACAGCTAAGGACTAGATAATATGATATTAGTAACTTGGAAGTGATGGAAATAAGCTTTCAATTATAAACTCACATTGATTTGGTGAAAGAGATCTGGTAATAACAGAAGATTCATCTGAATTCCCACCTAATAATTTAACATTGTTATTGGGAAAATTGGAAGCGTTCAACGTCACGGATGAAGTTGGATTCACATGAGGTTCATTGGATCCATTAGGCAGACCACGAAGATTACGTACACTATCGTCTGAAGATGAATAATACCTATTTTTCAAGAAAAAAACTAATTTAAATTCATTCTAAGAAATAACACAATCCAAATGATCAGCTGAAGTTTCATAGTCTAATGTATAAATAGTCAAATGCTAAGCCACACCGAGTTAAGAAACACAGAGAATGTGATACTATTCAGCCGATGTTTATTGATTAACTTACAACCTGGATGTGAGTCATTCTAGGTATGGAGGCTAGTGATACCATCCTGTCGACCAGATCAACGTAGATGGAGAGGGGCACGAACACACAACTTAGTGACTGAAGGTCAAGCGCCTTAACCATTGAGGCACCACCCCAAGAAAACCAGGAAGCTCTGGATAGAATGTTTCGTCCAAGTATGAAACTCCTTGGCAGTGTGTACCTATTGAACCTAGAACTCAAGCAACGAATACTTAACCATTAGACCACGGTTCATTTTGATTCTGTCTACTTATTCTAAGCTTTTTTTCTCTATACGTAAAATAGTGATTGGTTAAGAGATAAATTCTAAGAGTTTTAATGTGGAGCGTTGACCGATGACTTTCAAACATCAACGATGATATTGGACAAACACCAATGGAATCGATTGAAGTTACAAATGTAAACCAGTGGATATCGATCCAGTTGTTTAAAAGTAACGTGTTTGCTACAAGAGAGACGTGAATTTATTATTTTCAATCATGTGCGAGGTCGTAGGTATTTAGACTAATGAAGAGAAGACCAAACCTAGGATGAAAAGTCTAACTAATTCTCTATAATTTCCTATAGTTCTCCAGTTAATATTAATACATGATGAAAATAAACCTCTAATAAAACATTCGTTAAATAGTAATTTGTTAAAAAATAGGTAATTATATATTTTACAGTAAAACAGTGACTTAATAGTTCAACATTCAACCACTAACTACCGAGTTCAATCTTCATTCTATCTACATCAGCTTGAGGGCGTAGCACAGACTGAAGAAAAGAAGAATGTGACACGGCGAGCATGAACCACCGCAAGAACGACTGCTTTAAAGGAGGGGGGCGAGTGTGGTGTGTGCTACTGATATTGACATAAGTAGTATATGACGTTACTTGTGAACAGAATGTCTGGCAGCAGAGAGACAAGGGGATCGAACAGTAAAGAATGGGGACAGAATGCGATTTGCATGAAAATGCAAGAACAATGAATTCTGAGTCATTAAGAGACAATTGATGGACATTTTACAAATTACGTATTCACGTAATTTTGTGTCAAATACATTCGATTGTACCCCATTGATGTTCTTGTTCACTACAGTATCATTAACCCTCATACTTAGACTAAATGCTCATACTCAAGTATCTGGTGAGCAAGTCAATTTAATTTTTTTTTAAATGTACTCAGTGATATAATAAATGAATTTATAAATAGATAAATAAATGAGAAACTAACTCATTGAAAATAAAAACTTCAAAGGAAGATTTGAATTAATAAAAATCAAATTCAATATGGTTGAATAGATAATTACATGTCTAATTAGTATTCATTAAGGGAAAAAAAAGTATAAATTCTATGAATAAAACATTAGAAAGTAAAGATCTACATTTTGTAAATAATCAGAGTACGATTTAAAAGTACATTTGCTAAGAAATTAAGATATATGTAATATAAGTACAAGTATATGTTATTCACGTGTAAGATCAGATTCATTATATCGATGGATCAATATTCAGCTAATTGTTAGGTAGTGTCACTAGTCTCTATAAACAAAAAGAATATCCTAACGTACGGATCTATATTTGGTCAGTTTACTATATAAATTCTAGGAATACATACTTCTTTTAGTCTAACTTAAACACTAATGTTTATTGAACGATAAATATAATCACCCATTAGTTAGTCAATATCAACGTAAACCCTAACACCAGAAATACATTGGTTCAAGTTGTCAAAATAAAAACAAAAAAATCAATTGCACAACATAGTTATAGAATTTCCAGATTACGTAATAATATCTAATGTGAAAATCTACATAGTATTATCGGCAAGTGAAATGTTAGTGATAATTATGTAAGAAAATGGAATAATTAAGGCCGATTTAGACATTTATATTTGATCACTTAACAGATACGGGTGACCAAGTGGATATAAAGAATTTCGAGTGATCAATCACACTATCCATTCTGTCATTGGGGACTACATAGATAAGTCTTTTGTATACAACGGAAGTTATCACTATTCACCTCAACAGACAAACTTAGGAATTCATAAGATATTTGTAGAACCCCGTTCCCTATCTCAGGAGTTACGACGGAATTCTTGTTTATCGACAGTCTTAAAATTTCCTCTTGTATTCTTCCTTCTTACACAATTCTTGTCTAACCACCATCAATATTCAACTTGTAATTTAAATTTTGTCTATTCTCGTACTACATATTGCATAATATGTCAATTCTATATGTTCAAATTCACATATTCATTAATTATTACCAAGTGAGTATTTGGCACGGTTAAAACGATAGCAATGAGATAATCAATAGTACATAACGTCAAAATGATTAACAACAAAGCCACAGCAAAAGTACAGCTAAAAATGAATTGAAATCTGGCATATTTCTAGACTAAACATAAATATGACTTGATTGACATAGCCTAGTCAAGAAATTGTTATAGTAAATAATTCAAATCCATAAATAAACGAACGAGTAATTCGTTCTAATTTGAGGACTCGTCAACAGTTTGGCATATATGATCCACTTAGACAGACGAACTCAGAACCTGTAGATTACACCCAGGAAATAATACAATGGAAACCAAGTAATCAGAATCTGACTGTCCATTGCTCTTTGAAATATATATATGTGCAAAGTGGAACTGAATGAATGACAAGGTTAAATCAAGTCGAAAATTCATAAAATTTATTCAATCAAAAAGAAATACTCCAAAATATTGGAAAAGAATCAGAACAAACAAGATGATTAACGATTATACAAGAACTTATACTGTTGAATAAAAATAACACAAGTATGTTACCACTTTATTCACAATGAATATTATGAGTTAAGTAAACAGTTAGTCAGCTACAACGTAGTATCAGGCACATATATGCATCGGTTCAAGTTGTCACACTTCATTAGCACAACAAGATCAACACCAAATTCATAGAAATAGTTACTTCAAAGGTAGTATTATATAAAACAAAGATTGTGTATAAGGATATAATACAGGAAGAAAGAATTAGTTGGTAGAAAGAAAGGTATAAAGCAATTTTAACCTCATGGTTTCAGGGAAGACAAAGAGTGTATACACCTACATCACTGTGATTGATTCTGAGACACGTTCGACTACTTCACTCCATCTTTAGTTCAAATATTGACGCAGGCCAGTTTTGAAGCAATGACTCGCATTTAGAAGACGAGAAAGGCACCTCAAACCTTCTGGCATTTTCGCTCAGTGCTACCAAAAGACTACATTTTATCAGCGTCTTCAACAAACAGGACTATGTCATCTGAGTATTCTAAGTTGATCACTATTAAAGTAATCAGATAATGCACAACTGCCGTACGTAAAACAGATAGAAATAGCAGCATAAATGATGACCCTAAATATGTAGCCACTAAGCCATATTCTTATATCGTATACTGATTATTCATACTAAAATTGGAACTATACATATATGTATGGAACATTTGATCGCTACATCTAAATTAAAGAAAACACTTAATAATAATAACAACAATAATAATACAAGTTCAGTAGTTGAAACCATTACAAATTGGTTAAAAAACAGTTAGACAGGTCGTGTAGAATTTATTGAATTATAATTTAGGAAAAATATATAGATGATAACTTGAATACACATATCAGCTGCCTGTGGCATTGTAAACTAATTGAAATGAATCAAGATTAAAGCAAAGGCGTATATTTATTGATACGCATAAATTTTCTCTTTATTTTCTCACTAAGATACCAATCAGAATAGCCAATATTTACAGAGACTATACAAAAACTTATGTAAATCACATTCTGTTTAATTAATTACACTACCTTAAGAGATATGGAAATAGAAACTTCACTTATATATATCACTACCCTACATATGTCAATCATCCTCACTTTTTCTTCCTCACCTAAGTTCCTAAACTAGAAATTTACTTTAATGATAATGAGATTAATCAGATAACTTGAGTGAAGAACAAGCAGAATAAGACAGAGAAAGGTTTTCACAGCATTAACAATGTTTTATGTTGAATAACTCCCTATATCACACTATCTATCTATCTATCTATTTCTCTGCCTTTTAAGTTCTACAACTATCCTGGCCCAAATTACCTATTCTATTAAATTGTATGTAAAATAATCAATCGTTGTAACAAGGCAAATTGAATTTCTCACTTTAGAAAAAGTAATGATAATAATAATAGAAAATTATTAAACAGTAATGAATTAATTTAATTACATTATAGATATGGATTGACAACAAATATTTGTGAAGTGGTTGGATGTATTATATGAAAAAAGGTAATTTCTGTCAATATGACCTTCCTTTAAATCTTTTATTATCCAATAGAGAATTATCTCAACAAAGTGGCTAACTACTTAAATATAAGCACTTATACGCACAGAACTAACCGGTGTGATAATGTTCTTGAAACAGTTTATTTTCAACTGCTATGCTGTGAATTTTGGGTTGATATTTGTTATACTTATTATATCAATTAAGTAAAATAAATAATTTGTGTTAGGCAAGGTACATGATAATGATTTGGGTGAAGCGAAACCACTTCAGTCAACCAACCACTCAATTTACTTATACTTATTGTAATTGATGGTGTGGTCAAAGAACAGACCCGAAGGGTAAATACCTATTTATTTTTAACCCTAACATAAAAATTTATGTTCTATTTTCTGAGCTAATGTTTCTTTTCAACTCTCATTTCTCTGTATCTTCTTTCTTTTTCTCTACACGTCCTTTTTCGATTATTTTAAAATGCAACAAACTGTGCATTTCTTAATTTAGCTAAACTTTTGAATGTTATGCTACAACAAATGTCAAGGAGAGTTTATGTCCCTTCTTAATATATTCTCATACAACAGCACAACCACACCGTACTTTTGCATGAGGGTCTTATTTCCTGTCATTATGAGATACGATTGTTCCGGTAAAATTTGGAAAGTGGAAACCCAACGCTTAAACCGATTGTGTTCACACAAATACCCCAACAGATGTAAATGGGAAACATTGATTTCAAACAAATACCCATATAGCCTCCAAAATATTAATGAAGTAAAAAGAGTAAAGAAAACATTGGATAATAGAATCGATCAACATTTTTGCATTAATATTCATCATCTTAAAAACAATAACTTCTTGAAATAAAAAACACTTACGGCGAATCACAATTTACACCATGTTCTGTATTACCATTCATTGAACAACCATTTATCGCGGATACATTTTGTTCCGTTGATGATTTAAGACGTGGAACTACTTGTAATACAAAATGGAACATGAGAACCAATAAATAATAAAAATGTTAAAGTCAATAAATCATTAAAATTAAAAATAGGGGAACAGCAAAAAGGAAAGTGTAATAATCAAGACTTAAAAAAGAATAACACTTTCTAAATCATATGTATATAATAATGTCGGGGTGACCCAGAATATTCCTCGAAAAATACCCAGAGGGGTCCTGAAAACGCTGGGAAACATCTTATTCAATCAACATTGAATAGTGGTGTTTCAGAAACATTTAGAGAGTGGAGAGTCACTTGTCACATTTCTGATCGGGTGATCACCTATCCTACTACTATGTTCATTAAGGTTCCAGAAGCCCAAGGCCATCTGAACTTCGGCACACAAACTTACCTTGAAGTAAGGCGTTCTTTTCATATTTCGCGGCTTTTCTCTCGTGTTCAGGTTGTCTTGTAGATTTAGACTGGGGTTGTAAGAAGAGCTTAGGAAACTGATTCAGGAGTTCAGTTAGAAGATTTATCAAATACAAATACAAATATAAACTCTTTTCAAGACAATAAATTGGTAACGAATTTCACTTCAGTATTATATAATGACAGAACCAGTTTATAAAATACATACCATAATTTTCCGAAATTAAATTGAGATGCCGATTTAGTGACTAAGGTCTATACTTTGTTAAAACTGAGTTCTTTGCATAGGGTGATTCATATGTGAGCCTTCCATTGTCTTTCTACACAATACCATCAATATAAACTTTCGATTGAAGTGAACTATAACAGGATAAAAGCCAACAACAATCAGTCAAAATTGAAGATCAAAAGAACAAACCGTTAGTCACTTATGGAGGAATTCTCAAAGCATACTCTAGTTTAACGTTTATGATGATCATATTGTCTAGAAAGACAATGAAAGCTCCATGATAAAACTACACAGTACAGAGAACGCTATTTCAACAAAATCATGCACTTGAGCTACAAATCATCATCATCTTTCTTAAATTTACCATTATCACAGTTAAATTACTCAAGATTAAGTGAAACAAAAAACTCAAATGCGCAGAAGATTCTTTTAATGGATTTCCGGTTTATGTTAGTTCATGATGAACACTGACTACTTGACTGTATAAATAGATCGATTATCAACATCTATGAAATGAATGGCGTAATTTTAATCAAAACAAGTATAACGAATTATTTATTATACAAATCATATGATATGCAATTAAATAGTAATTATTATCAAACCAAAACACGAATATGTTATGCAATAAAAATGAAGATGATAACATTGTATAATATCATAGGCATGGTATATATTGTATATGTCACATATAAGATAATTCGTGTCATGAATTAAATATTAGAAATAAACAAAGTGTACCATTTGTTGAATATAATTTATATACCAAGTAAGAGAATTATCACAATCATATTTACACATTACAACTACTTATAAACAACAAAGAAAATTTACCATTTAATAATAAGTTTACATGATAAAACAATAAATTGCATAATTTAGTACAGTTCAAACTAGTCTAGATATAGGTCTATAAACCATTTACATCTATGTAGAATTAAAAATAGAGACTGTAAACAAAACAAGAAACAGTTGTCTTTTTTTGACTGATTCAAGTTGAATTTACAGAAAATATTGTGCATTTCTTAACAGTTTGTACAATCGTTTTATAACAGAGAATAGTAAAATAATAATGACAAACAGAAAACATCAATAAAGAAGTCTGGCACAGATATTCTTGACTCAGATCCCATAGGACAATGAGATGAAAATAACAAAAGAGATCGAAGTAATGTAGTACGAATGATAAAAAGCAAAACTAAGCTATGGAAAGATGATTTTACAAGACAAATTAGAAAGGCATATATATGAAAGTATATTGGACTTCGAGATTAATAGGATGGTGAAGAGTGAATACATTTGTGTCACTGCGAACGATTCTGAGTCATATCATGTAAGGTAGCCAACAATGTATTAAAAAGACACAATTCAATGGTTGGACTCACAAGTAGTATCTTTAATTTAATGTATAAATCGTTTACCATATATATGAGCTTATGTACTTAACCTTTGGTCGCAATTCAATGTGTAAAAGTCACACTGATATTACTTGGGTCCCTAAACTAATGAAGTGAATGGAGTGGGGTCCCAACCTGTGTCGCTAAAAATTACCCGGTAAGTAATTGATCTAATTATTGCCCGTATTATTTAATTATATGCAAACATTGACATGACGACCCACATATTTGTTGCAGATTGTTGACGTTGTATATGAACAATGTGTTGGATTCTGAATTGATGAGCCTCATTCGAAATATATTTCTCGTCTACAGTGTATTAACGATTCCTTCAGGCCTAGTTCCTCAATAAGCAGTTCTAAGTCCAGATGAATTTCTAACAATCAGTGAGAAGTTATCATTTAAGTTAGTACTTATTAGGAACCTGTATTTGTAATCTTGTGAGAATTAACGCTCCCCGTAAAATTTAGCCATTCATCACGTAATATAAAAGTTTCAGACGCTACCAGTGAGGGATTCCGTATGCGATTGAACTGTCATAGGGCTGAGATTTTTACATTCAATGATCACAAATGTTATGCTTATCTAATCCTTAGTGCATCAAAGTATAGTAGGCGTGACATTTAGTTACTTGGGCTTGGTTTCAAGTTGAAAACAGTCTATAAAATTCGGCAAACACTGACGGCTAGACAGACATGTCTTTGATTGCTATCGTGAATAATCACAGTAAATTAAGGTATATGAAAAGAATTGTTTACAGAATAAACAAAATTGTATTTGATGTTTTTTTAAATATAAAATAAAAAGAAACAAATAGTTAAGCACATAGTACAAACCAATGTTACTTTTGTCTGGTCCTTTAGTACTGACTAAATTCTATGAAGTTACAATGCAACCACTAATCTATGCAAATTGACATCGTATCCATTATGTTAAAATGTTAAGTGGTTGGAGATAGTTGGCAGAAAACACAAAACTTAAGTTTCGTATGCTAACTGGCTGTGGTGACACATCAGACTGTAAAGCTGGGTGACGCAAATTCGAATATCACACAGACAGCAATAGACTGTAGCTATATCTAGCTGGCCAGTATCGGGCAACACGAAACCTAGGTTGAGGATATCTTTCCAATTACCTCCAACCAACATAACACACAAAAGGGCAGTTTCAACTTAGATATATTAAACGTTGGTCTGTTTGCTTTATCAACTCGTCCATTTGATTCACCTACCAAAACTAACAAGTCTATCAATAATGGTAAACGAAAAAAAAAGACAGAAATTTTCCAAAATATAATTAAACAGAATTTCAGGTTACAAAAGAGGAAATAAGGATATAGAGTTGTTGAGTGAATTGAGAAGAAACGGGATCGCAACAACAACAATATATGTAAGATAGTTCATGTGCTGAACAGTAATCAACTTAATTTCTCTTCTTTCCATCAGATTATCATACCAGCTCGTGTGTTTTTGTTGAATTAGTCATTCGACCTAAGTTATTTAACACAATACACAAAGAATTAATCTAAGATCAGTTTAACTGTGTCTGTATTTCACATGTTTTTGTCTGTTAGACAATACTAACAAACTATGGAATGTTGCGTAACGTAAGTGGTTCTAATTTTTACAACTTATACCAGTTGATCGATCGATCGATCGATCGGGATGAATTACATAGGTCAAATATTTATCCTATATTTAAAAGAGATCAATTTGGAAATATTCATCAGTTAATCGTCAGCATCATTTTCGGTAACAACAATAAGAAAGCAAGAAACCATGAACGAAATTCCGTTCTTAGATGCCTTAGTTATCAGAATAAAAACATAGTAACCATGGAAGCATAAGTATACAGGAGGTCAGTAACAGTCACAACCCAACAGTATATATGAGTTTGGTACAAAGACTATCTAGAAGACCCAAATCACACTGTAACACTCTCATAGCACAAGAGAATGAAGAAACTCATCTATTATAAATGTTTTAAACAAAAAGAGCATTTTGGAAGTTACTAGGCGGACACTGATGACTTTCAGAATCAGTGTGAATGTTAAGTGATCTACATAATAAACTTCACCATCTGTGAGAAAACAGGAAACAGCATCTAACTGCCTTACCATTGGTTTGAAACTAATCATTAATGAGTCGCTCAAGATGTTCAAGTCTGATGCACACAGAAACAACATTTACTCATTGACTAATATAGATTCTTCTCATTTAGTCAACTGAATTTATGATAACTGATAAATTAATTAGTGTGATCTTTTGATATAATCAATGAAACAGAACTCAAACGTAGTGCGCTTATGAATTTCCATAACTTGATTTGTTAGTGATTTATTGATAAGTCTTGCGGACTGAACGCTATATTCGTTTCCTAAGCTATTCTGTCACCCCCAAGCTAGAACTATAGAGCGACCTGAACACGAGAGAGGAAACTCAAAGTACGCGAGAAGTAGTTTACTCCAAGGTTCATTTTAATACAGAGAATACAGGGTTTTTATAATATTTTAAATATCCTTGGGTTGCTTAGAAGATTCTGGAATGCTACTAAACATAGTAGCAGTGTAGCAGCCAGCCAATCAGAACCTGTACATGTGACGTTTCTCTTCCTTGATATTTTGGCAAAAACTTCAGGTGAACGCTGATTGGACGAAACGCATCTTAGTGATTCCTGATGCTTGCTTGTCTTTTGCAAGCAATTTTCTGGATCACCCCAACATTTGTAAAGGTAGGATCTTTGTTATTACCATTACTATGATTATGAAAGCACGAATATTCCTTATCAATTATTTGGAAATTTCAAGAATTTTTATATAAATTATTAGTTTGCTTTCTAGTTTTCACAGTAAACACATGTTTTTTTTAAAAAATATGTCTAACACCATTTTTAAATACGTGACAACAATATTTCCTTAGCTTTAACTGCACAACAAAAGAGAATGTTCAGTCGGCTTCCGAGAACTACGACGGAGCCTCCAGAGGCCCTAAAGGTGCCGAAGTCTCCAGTCAATCAGATCATGATGGGGCTTTCTAGAATATCAACGTGGCACGCTACTATTGGTCAGTAGCATATGTCTCTTTGCGGGTTGGCCAAAATATAATGTTGATTTAACAAATGCTAATATCTATAAATACCCGTGATTTCCTGTACATTTCGATTCTTACCAAATAAACACTTCTCCAGCTTTTCTTTTGTCTTCTGATTTGCGACGGTGAAGTTCAACGCTCGAGTGTCGTAGTCGTAAACCGTATTCTGCGTTAATCAAGTAGCGAACCTAACACTGAAAACGAGGATGGGATTTGAACCCACTACAGGGCATGCCTCTGAAATAAACATTCTTTGCTCTTTTTTTCACTCCGAACCTAACAGAGAGATTTCATGTTATGTGACAATTTAGCAAATCAGTCCGAGTAGCACCGATGATTGACTAGTAGTTGAATCATAGTAAAAAAGAACCGGTCAATAGAATGAGAATGCACACTCCTTTGATGACATGTAAGTCATATTTATACAAACTATTACACTCCAATTATTTTTGACAACTATAACCGTTTCTGTAATGTATTTTGAGTTAATTCAGTTATTATTTGTTAATAATAATAATATATCCGACAATATGTCGACACCAAAAAATATAACACTAAAACGAACATTTTCGTGATTGTGATATCAATTTAATTTTAAATTAGAGTTCTGTAAACACTTATCAGTCATATGAAACGTAGAATCTGTATATATGTGTATATGTTTAAATGACCACAATAGGTTGGCACAGAGAGATCAAACTACCAATCCAAATCTCAGAGTAGTAGAAGTGGTAACTGTATCAGGAGTAGTGGCAGCAGAAAAGATTAGGTATTGATTAAAAATTATATCAGCCAACGTACCCAACCATTGGTCACAATAACCGTTAGGACCCAAAACAAGTAGTATACACCTACCAACATGTATCAGTCCAACAGTAAATGACTTCATAGATTGAGGCCACATTTTTGTCTGACTGTCCCTAGTTTTCTTCCAGCAAGCAACAATAAAATTTTAATAAAACATCTTTCCTGATTTCTTTTAAAAGAATAAGCTAAAGCTATAGTTGTGAAATAACTTACCAAACACAAATGCTTATATAACTTCTGAGTTTCCTATCGAATACCTCCAACCACCACCTTAACTTCCGGGGTTCGAACCCATAATATTTGTTTTACTGCTACGTTACTGGTACTGATAATAATAATAATAATAACTCCAAAACAATGGTAAGCAAATTGAACTAACAAGTATACCTTTGGCTGATAAATTTTAACTGGATCTCCCATCGATTATCTTGAAATACTGAGTACAGGATTGTTACTACCACTATTATTACAGCAGACCAATAATTAAACATGAATTTTATAGCAAATAAATTTCTCTAAAATGTTATGTACAGATAAACATGTGCTTGCAAAAATTCAAAGACCAACAATGAAGACTTACTTTCAGTATTCTGATGATTAGAGGTATTAGTTTTACATGTTGTTGTATAACCCGGGTAGACATTCTGATTATCACTTAAAATAATATTATTTACACTGTTCACAATTGCCTCATTGTAATCATTGCATAAAGTGTTTCGATCAGACTGCTGATTCGATAATGCCGATGATGATAATGCTTTGTTCTGATCGGTGTAACTTTCAGTTGGTTCAGTTATGTCCTGTAAATAATAATGAAAAAAAAAATAAAGAATATACCAAAATAGTGAAACTCGAAAAAAATATAGCAAAAATACTGCGTTAGAGTAAATCAAGTTCTTTATTGAACTGAAGGGAAAATGTAACTTAATAGTAGTCGGCAATAAGTAGTTTTACCACATGATAGGACAAATTACGGTAAGAGGGATAAGCGTACACGTCACCTCGATGGTCAAATCAAGGTAATTAGACTATGATAGAGTCGGTAATGTAACGAATTACAAATCAATGTCCAGCTAACCAGAATCCGGGCCTATAAATTTAGATAGCACTATGGCTAGAAGAGATCATCGTAATTTGAAATATATGAGAAAGTGACTGGTGTAGGTGTCAGCAATTCACACGAGTATATACGTTTGTTTCAAAATCAAATAGATGAGATTTTGAGCCATGTCATTCAAGGTCTCTAACCATCGGTTGCTATCGTCTGGCGGATCCCAACCAGGTAGTCTACACCTACCAACATGGTTCAGTCCACTTGTCAGTGAATTCATGGACTTGTACCATGTTTTGGTCTGGCCGCCCCTAGCTTTCTTCCAACCTACTCCTACACCATAAAACATAGCACGTCGGGGCAGTCGGTGGTTGGGCATACGTAACACGTGTCCCAGTTATCTCAACTGATGGCGTTTCACTACGTCATCAATTGATTCGCCATCCTTACCTAGTACGCGTTTTCTAACAACTGCATTACTTACTCGATGGTCCCAGTATGTACGAGCAATGCTTCGAAGACACCTATGATCGAATACCAGTAACCTACGAATATCCTCTACACTTACCGGCCATGTTTCACTGCCATAAAGTAGGACGGAACGAACTGCTAAGCAGTAAACACGTCCTTTGGTTGGTAGACAGATATCTCGCCTACGCCATAAATGACGCAAGTTGGCAAAAGCTAATCGAGTCTTCTGTATCCGTGCTGAGATTTCGTCACACACCAGACCACAAGGGCTGATGAGACTTCCCGGATAAGTGAAGCGGTCGACACGCTCAACTACTTCACTCCCTATTATTAGTTCGAGTGTCGATGCAACCCAATCCCGAAGCAACATTTTGCATCTCGAGGGGGAGAATCGCATCCCGAACATGCCTGCATTGTTGCTTAGAGTGGTCAGAAGACTCTGCATTTTGTCAGCGTCTTCACCAAATAGAACTATGTCATCGGCATATTCTAAGTTAACAAATGAATCTCCCGGTAGAAGTTCAACCCCTGGAAATTTAGATGAGGAAAGTGTTATCTCTAAAAGCACGTCAACGATAAAATTAAACAATCGTTGTTATAACTGGATATGAGGGATTATAAAAATCATAAGTGAGGATACAAAAAAACGTACACACACACACTTACAGAGGATGAAATCTGATGATTTTGGACTAATATTCCCGTAGGTTGTGCAGAATATGCCTGATTGTTATTATTGGTATAGTTAGTTACTTGTTGATTCGATGATAGCTGTTGATTTGGTATTTGATATTTTGATTGTTGATATTGGTTTAGTTGCATATCTTGATTAATAGTAGTAGTTGTTGTTGTTTCATTTGATACCAACTGATCATAAGTGACAGGAGGCTTACATTGTTGAGCTTGTAAAGCCTGTTGACAATGTAGTGCAGCTAGACTTTCTAAAGCTGATTTAACAGCGGCAGCAAATGCATCTGCTTCTTCAACTGATGTGAAATTCAAGCCGTAAACTTGTTGTCTACTATCACGCCACTGATGAAACGTTGGACGCGCTTGATGATATTTTAACCCACGTGCAATGGCACAATTAATAACAACCTAATAGTCATATATGCAGAGATTAGCAACGGTAAGAAGTTATAATAAATAAATTAATGATATAAAATCACTAAGGGAGCTTTTAGGAAAACTGCTTTAGTTGCAGAAAAAATCTTCACTGAACATCGGTAGTAGTCAGAGGGATAAGAGTAACACAGAAGTCATTTTGACAACGGTTTTTAATACTTTAATAGTCATTTATTTAGTTGAACATATAAATATTGGCACAAAGGGGCAGTGAACACATATGCGCTACATAAGGCACTTGATTTTTTGTGTGGGCTGGGATAGTGCCCATGTGCCCAAACCGAAGCAAGTGGTTTTCTTAGGGGACCACACCCGGGGCTTTCGACCTAAAGGTCTGATCCACAAGGCAGTGGAACAACGTCAGGAGATGCAGTCCCACGGTAACCGGTGACCAAGGAATTGGTTCATACGCCATTTGGTCCCGGAGCCCGTGTGCACCATCGGTTTGAAACCAGCCTGATTTTCTCTAGTCTGCTCTTCATGAGCTTTAGTTAGGCGTCGAAGTATTATTGAAGCTAATATTTTAGACACTATATTAGTCAAACTGATTCCTCTGTGATTGTCACAAGAAGACTTTTGTCCTTTCTTATAGACTGGCACAATCAGTGATTGGGACCAGTCAGATGGGATTACGTCCAGTTCCCAGATTCTACCTAAGACCTCAGTCAATCTTGCTGCTAATACTGGACCGCCATCTTTAAAAATCCCAAGGGTAAGCCTGTCAGGGCGTGCTGCTCTCCCACGCTTCAGATTTCATATAGCTTTTTCAACTTCATAAAGAGTCGGAGGACTTACATTAACTTGCCATTCAGGCAGACTGGAGATCGTGGGAAACCGAAGTGTGGCTGAAGGTCAGTTGAACTGATCCCTAAAGTGTTCTTCCCATCGATCCAATTTCCTGGATTGAGAATGTATAATATGTCCATCTTTTTCTGAGATAGTTTCGCTAACAGTCGGGTTCCTAATACCGGTTTCCTTAACAAGTCTGAACATTTGTCTGCTATCAAATGATTATAACTACTAACTTTATTTTTTAAAAGTAAGATGGAATTGGGGGCTCACTTCAAAATTACACATAGTAGTTGTGCCACACAAGCTCGATCAAGTTGATAAATGATGAATATCTATCGATTATATCGGAAGATAACTAAATGATGCCATAAACCAAACCAAAATCAGTAAAGCGATAAATACTAGTTTTCTGAAGTAATAGGTAGATACACAATGTACATGGATATGCAAAAAACATTTGGATGACCTCAATAATAAACTGATGAACCAAATCAAGGAAGATATAGTGGTTTGAAGGGAGTGTTGAGGAGATACTCATAGGATACATAATGACATAAGAGACTGGTCATTTGCAGTGCAGTGTCGGTTACTATGTTAAGCCCATACAACTTATTCTAACTTCTGGACAGGCCAATTTATCCATTCTTCTTGAGTCATGTTTTGACCTTGTTAATTATTCACTTATCAATCCTGACTGTCTTTATATGAGCGTATGCTTGTATATCTTATCCTACTCATCACAAGTCTGTAGCTTATTTTTGTGACTATAAATATCGATTAACGCTTGACCAAATGGAGTTTTTCATATGCCTTCTCCACCGCGCATCCTTGTTTCGCTTCGCTCTCTCTTTTTCGCTTTATTCGCTGCGACTCTCTGATTGTCTGTTCCGATCAACGGCTGTACAAAATATATGTGTCCAAACATACATTCTCGCATTTGACCTATTTAATTCCGTTATTCACCAACACGAGTTAAGTCTATAATTTTATACGAGTGACGATATGCATAACTCAATAACAATCAATCACATGATCTAACTGAAGTCAGATCTCGGGCCACTAAAGCAGTCCTTAACACTAATAGCAAGAAGATTCGACTAACCGTTAAAAATGAATTAGATATAATGAGCTTTCAGGATCTCTATTTCGATATGGTTACTTAATTGATGTCGTTTAGTGATAAGAACTTCTAAAAGACAAGGCTACTGCCTTATAATCAGCACAAAAGAATTGTATTAAGAGACCTATTAGGTAGCCTTAAAAAATCGTGTTTTAAGAACTTCAAGAAAGTAACCACTAATTATGCCATACCTCACGATCTGGTAACCTCCATCCAACAACTCGATAGGCGTTAGTTAACGTGTTGTGATATAGTTGAACTTTGGAAATGCCATGTCCTGGGCCACTTGGGATCCAAGTACTAGCCTTCGAATCATACAGCATAACATTTGCTTTTGCTGTGGCCACGGCACACTCACTACAATAACGAAACATGACATGAAGAAAATTAATAAAAATAAAGTAGTTTGTAAGTAATCTATAACCTGGGGTAACTTCATTTTTTTCGTTATAACTTTACGAAATTTCGCTTGACTTCCCTGGATGTACTAAAGACTACATAAAGGGGAAAAATTAGATGAGGTTTTGTGCCAAAACCGAGATTTTTTCTAATGCGAAACGAATGCAGTTCCCCAGAATACATAATTTAACTACATATTCGTCAACCATTCGTACAAAAGTACTGCCCCATACTTAACAAAACAGGTTCTCTAATATTTGAAAAACGATACTTTCCGTCAGTTTTAGCCTGACGGGATCATATCGATCGCCTGCACTAAGTAAACTAAATAGGGAAGATCAAGATACATCAATCTGACTATTGGCCTGATTCATTTCGGGATGCTAAGGTTATGGTCTAAGAAAATCGTTATTTATGGGTAGGGCCACTGAGCTAAATGATATAAAGTCAATGGAGTCGCGATTATTTTTACATGTCCTTAAATATTTAGTGTCATCTCACGATTTTTATTATTCGAAAGATGAAACTGTAATTTATGGATGCGTTTTAGCCGACAGTAAAGTGACCTTGAGGATGGCCACCCATTTACTAGAGCCAAATGAGTGCTATAAACCAGTGTAGAGAGCTGGAATTATGATTTTGATGGTTAGGGTTAGGAATTAGATTTATTATCTTCATCATGAACTGGCATGAGCTAAAATGCCAAAACGCTATTTAGCCAAATGAATAAAGTTCGTGCCGAAATCCAAGACCTGTAATCTTAAATGTGATTTGTCCGTCCATAAATTATAGTCTCTCCATGTTAAAGTCTACAGAGTACACTAGTGACGAACTGTTTTACACTGCAGCATGATTTTCTTTGTCATAACACAACAAACACTCGACCACTATGCTTTAAGCTATTTTAGAGAGTCAGGAAACATTAAAAACACACAAGTCAGAACACTTTCACAAGTATAAAGTTATTGAATGCGGCTATGAGGATTGTCATAGCAGATGTGAACATAAGATAGTTGTGCACATTAATTCTAGTTTACAGGACGAAATTAACTAAAAGTACTGCATTATAGTGTGTAGGTAAATGAGCGAATTCACCCAAACTTACGCCATAACAAACCGACTACGGTCAACACTCGCTCTCCCGGTTCGACCTTGAGAAGTTAAAAAATCCCATAGAGTTGCAAATCTGAAGTATAAAATGAATAATTAGAAGAAACAAAGCACAGTTGAGAAATCAGCAAACCGCTAAATATGAACAATCCTCAAGGATAAGCAACACGATATTCAAGAAATTTGTGTTTACCTGTAACACTTTACATCTATTTTTCGACTCCAGTCAAACAAATTACTAAACTGATGTCGAACTCTGTGGGTCCACACAACGCGTTTCCGTGTTTTTAAATGATGCTCTTCGAAACACTTCACACATCGATCGTAATAAGTGTGATTAAAACGGAAAGAATAGGAAATTTCGGTAAACTGGTGTGGAATATACTGATTATTACGTAAATAATATCATGTTTCCTCCGGAATGCTCGGAAGATTTGCTTACACCGCCTAGAATGGCAGCACATTTCATGACTGTACAGCTCTCAAAAAGCGAAACCAAACCTTTTATCTATCCTACTCTAGCTTAAGGGTGTCCTATCTTGAACTAACGTTATGACTGAACTTGGTTAATTTTTTGGGGGATATTAGTGTAAAACATTCCCTAACGTAAAAAGTCTGCGCAGCAAGTCGCAATTTTCGCATTTTAATAATGACAACCTCAGAGAAACTATGAAACGAGCGAGGCAGATTACAGGATGAAAATCGTCATGGCTCGTAGAAATGAAGATGACTCATATTACGCCAATAGCGCAGGAATCTTATTGGCTTCCACTGGATATTCAAGAGACAATGACCTTAAATTTGATATAGCCCCATGAATTTCGGAATTTTGAAAAATTCCGATCACTATGTCTTGAAATATAGACCTTCTGTATTTTAAGATGTACCCATTCAGTTTCAGTTTGGGAAGGACAGGAGGCTCGATGGCCTATGTTAGCCCTGGCAATGGTCGTCTCTCAGTTGATCCAACTTTCTTTTGAAAAAGTCGACGGATGGAGCCTTAACCACGTGCTGAGGTAGTGAATTACACTCGTTGATGATTCGATGGGAAAGTCGATAGTCAGCTGACAAGTAATTTGTTCGCGGCTTATGAACTTTTTTGGAGTGTCCTCGTAAATTCTCTGTTTTGGAAGACAAGAAAAATGAGGGCATATCAGGTGCAAATTTATCACTAAGCAATTTGTAGACTGTAATCTAGTCGCCTCTAGTTCTGCGATATGACAACGGGAAAAGGTTCAGCTTGGCCAGTCGACCATCATACGGAAGCTTCGCTGTTCCGGGAATCAGCTTGGTCGCCGTTCTCTGAACCTTTTCCAGAAGCTCACTGTCTTTTTTTAAGCAGGGGCTAGCCGCTTGTATGCAGTACTCAAGTTTAGGACGAACGAACACTGCATACAAAGTCAAAAACGTTTTAGTGTCGACATGACTAAAAGCTCTACGTATTGACCATAAGGTTCTAAAACCTTTGGCGGCTAATGCACGGTAGTGTGGAGTAGTCTTTAAGTCTTGACTAACGATAACTCCTAAGTCATTATATGTCTGGACGACAGGTAGCTCAGTGTTATTTATCGTGTATGTATCTGTACCTTGGTGACCGATATGCATCACAACACACTTGGAAGTCTTTATCGGCAACTGTCATGTTTGAGACCATTCAGATAACTTCTTCAGGTCATTTTGAAGTTCTAAGCTATCACTCTTACATCGTATCGCCTTCCATATCTTGACATCGTCAGCATATAGCAAGACCGATGATGATAGGAGACAAGGAAGGTCATTTGCATACAAGAGGAATAGCACTGGCCCTAAAACTGTACCCTGGGGCACTCCACTAAGCACAGTTTCCCAGCTAGATAACTTTGAGTTCGCCCTTACTCTTTGTTGACGCCCGACTAAGAAGTCTTTTATCCACATCAATAAATTGCCTCCAATCCCGAATTTTCTTAACTTATATAACAGCCGGTTGTGCGGAACCTTGTCAAAAGCTTTGCTGAAATCAATGAAGGCGACGTCTACAGGTAGCTTTTGGTCCTTAAGAGCACACCAGCTTTCACGAGCCACTAATAAGTTAGTGAGACAAGAATAACCTATTCTGAAGCCATGCTGCTTCTCCGAGAGGATCCGGTTTTTATCGAGATACTTAAACAGCTCCTTCCGAATAATCTCTTCTAAGATTTTAACAACCACACTAGTTAGGCTAGCGGGGCGGTAGTTCTCAGGTTTGTGTTTCGTACCTGTTTTGAAGACAGGACTTACTATGGCGTTTTTCCAATCTTTCGGTAAACGACCCTGCGTAACGGATAGGTTAAAGCATATACTTAAAGGGCTTGCAACGAAGTTAGATAATTCCTTCAGTAACCTAGGATGTAATTCATCGGGCCCCGTGGATTTACCTATGTCAAGCTTATTTAGCAGACCAAAGACATCGAGTTCTTTAATGGTCACGCTATCTAGTGTATATATGGGGAGATCTGTATACGCTGACGAGAAGGGCGCTTCTATGGTATATACGTTGCTAAAGTAGTTCGAGAACACTTGAGCCTTACCAAAGTCGTCCTCCACTAATGATGAAGCAGTACTGTCTCCCCATAGAGCAGGAATATTTCCTTTTCTCCTTGTCCTTTGGTTTATATAGGAATACAAGCGTTTAGGACATTCTATGGATTCCTTAACAAGTTTTTCTTCGTACAATTTTCTAGACTTACGGAGGGTCGAGGCACAAGTGTTCCGAGCCTTTCGATACTGAGATTTTGACTCATCAGACCCCAGCAACCTAAATATATCCCACGTTTTCCTTTTCTTACGGAGAAGGATAAGGACCTCCCTACTGAACCATGGTGGTGAGTTTTTCGGCCCCTTTGGTATAGTCCAAGGGATGTGAGGTGTGGTAACTTTTAAGTATGAATTTCGAAATGCATCCCAGGCCGTTTCAATTGAGGACTCTGGGTCTATTGTCCATTCTACTAACGATGCTGAGTGCATGATGTCTGGTATGTTTGCTTTCCAGAAGTTGGGTCTGGACTGGACAGACGCATGCTCGTGACTGGCAGTTATATGGAAGTCGAAAGTTAAAACTGCGTGATCACTTTTACCTAGGGGTGGCATATGGTGGAGGTTCGCAACATCATCCTCATAGTGAGTCAGTATAAGATCTAATAAGGATGATTCAGTGTCCGGATCGTACCTAGTCGCTTCTTTCACATGTTGCACTAGAGCACATGTGATAACCCCATCAACTAGTTCCTGATCGAAAGAATTCTCCGACGATTTAGTTCGCAGATTTTCTCAGTCTATCATAGGTGCATTAAAGTCTCCTAGGATTAGACATCGACCACTTCGTGACGAAGTATTGAGACTGCTTAGCAGGACTTCATTTACGTCACAGCTTGGACTGCGATAGACCAAACCAATCAGAAGCTCTTGTCCCTTGCATTTCAAGCGGAAACTAACTAATTCATACGTCCCACTCTAATGGGATACACTGTCGATAATGCCAAATGGGATAGCATTCTTAATGAATAGAGCTACTCCCCTTCCTTTACGCTTTTGTATTCTGTCGGCCCTTACTAACGTAAAACCCTCGAAATCAAGTTCCATACTATCTATAGCCTGTGTCAGCCAGGTTTCTGTTACTGCGATTATGTCTAGCTTTGTAGATTCAATCTGTACACCTAGTTCCGATCGCTTATTAAGTAAGCTTCGTGCATTGGTGTAACAGATCCGAAGTCTGTTTAAGTGCCTTCGTGCTTCACCCAGAGTGGCTTCAGCATCATTCTCTGTCGGTCTTACAACCCGAAAATTTACAATTTTCAGGTCCTTTTCGCCAGCGTCTAACCTAAGTTGTAGTTTTTTCTCGGCTTCCCGTCTTTTAACACGGTCTGCAAACGGTAGGTCCTTTCGGATAAAAACTCTTGAACCCTTTAATTTGTGTCCATTCTGTAAAATTAGGTCACGTTCGTTCAAAGAGCTGAATACTACTTTAAGCAGTCTGGGATGATTTGGTTTCGAGTCCGCTAGACTCCCTAGTCTGTACACTTTTAGCAAGGTGACCCCGGTCGTATTTTGAGGCATGAGTCGATTAAGCAGCTTCCTAATCAGTACAACGTCATGCTCAAAACGAGCTTTAGGTTTAGAGCTCTCGCTCTCCTTGATTCTATGAAAAATAGCTGATCTGTCGCTATGATCAGCTTTCGATTTTCCAACTACTTTTACGGGGGCAGGGTTCCCTTTTATATCCCTACTTTTCTTTCTTACAACCTGTACCCAGTCGTCAACGGTGCTGGTAGAAGCAATAACAGTTGCGTCAAACCTAGTGTTGGATTTTGGGGGGTTGTCGACGACCTGAGAGATCGGGTTGTGTTTACCGCTTGAAACCGATCGAGCCTTGCGATTGTGGCTTCTAGGTGTTTCCTGTTGGATCCCATCTGGGAGACGGGGAACAGAAGACCCTACTTTTCTTGAGCTTTTTTTTAAGGCAGGCCCCTTTGGAGACTGCTTTTCCTTCTTTGAAGGGCGTGAGTCATCTACCATCGAACTAACCTTAGTTTCCTTCACGTTGGTTTGCGTGTCGACAGATCGAGTGTTGTTTGACGCGTTCCGACCATGCTTGCTAAAACACTTCTTTGCAGCATCAACCAGTGAGATGGCCTCGGTTAACAAGCTGTTTGCATCCGAGCAGCACTGTTGACAAAGCCATACACAACCCTTCTTACTGAACCGTTTGAAAGCAGCAGGCGTTAAGTTCGTGCAAACTTCGTGGTACCAGCCTTTGCACTCGTCGCACTGCATGCCGCTTTCAACCGGATTACGACAACCCGGACGTTGACAACTGCTTTTTTTACACTGTCCGGTCATTTAGGAGGGGTTCTTTTTCAAGATGCAATGATACTCAGAAACAAAAAATAATCAATGACCAAAAGAGTGAAGAGCTGTAGATTGCTAGGACCAAAAGTACTAACAGATACAGTTGAAAAAGAGGTACTCAAGAGTACCAACGACAAAACTAATTCCAAGAACAGTAAAAACGATACTCTAGTCTAATACTCTAACTGAAATAAATTCAATTAAAGTGAAAAACAGTAGTCTTGATACGTAATAAACGATCAAAACAAACAAATTTACTCAGCGAGGAAAAATACTACTGTCCTTTTTAAATAGCGCGCGATATACAATCTAGTGTATTCTCAAGTTCGTCACTTGTTTCTTGGGATAAGTAATCGTACTTAGTGCATTTGGTAATATGGCAATCCCTTGATGTAATAGAAACCTACTTTCGTAGCAACGAATAATCCATGGCCTTAAATTATATTAGTTTGTTAATATCAACGCTTACATAAATCCCTTTTAGTTTCTGTGAGGACATTTCATTAAGTCATCTAAGTTGTTCTGTACATATGTTGCGATGACAATTGTTCACCTGTAGTACTCAGGGCCTTGCATGTGAGTGTGCATGATGGTACACATTTATTTACCCACTTGGTTTTATTTTTACATGGCTTGTAGAAACCGAGTTAACTTTACTCTTTCTGAGTTGGCTTAATATTGAGATCCAATACATTGTATCATCAACAAAACTATCGTTTGTTTCCCTTGTAGTGACCTTTTCAAACGAGGGACCCCTGTAGTGACCTACTTTTATTAAGAGAACGCGATTGGTGTAATGGAAACAATTATTATTATAACCAATTTACCAAGGATTGCTCGACCGTACTTGTTTGTTTAACTGTACCAACGCACGTGCATTCTTCCGTTGGTTGTGACCCTGCACGAATTTGATTACGCTCAGTAATCACACCTATAACCTGGCACGATCTCGGCATTCTTTCGGTACCACGGGATCGCCAACAAATACATCTCGACTACAGCCATCAACTGTCTTATGATATTTGGGGTAAGACTAATTTATGGACGAGCCAATCAGAAGCGTTTGAGGAATTTCAAGGTCACGGCGCTAAGTTCAATACGAGAGGCTCACATTCGATCGTTTTACAGCAGATTTTAGAGAAGAGGTGATTTTTGAGCGACTACAACAGATGGGACTATTAAGAAGTTCCTGTATCTGAGACTGCGGCAATCAAATGACTGCAGCACGATGTGCAGACTACCGTGATGACATTAGATTTCGTTGTACTATATGTTAGAAGATAAAATCTGCTCGAACTGACGCTATCTTAGCTCGATCACTAATCAGACTAAGGCAAATCATGATAATTGTTGCAAATTGGATAATGAAGTCACCAGTAACATTGGCTGCGGCTTTGCAGATGTGCACCCTAACCATAACCCTAACCCCATGCACTATGATTTCAGAACGTCTGAACTTTTATCTAACCTTAGCAAGTTTTTAAATCATGTAAAAGAAGAATATCCGCCGTAATTCATAAGCTTTTTATAATATGTTTTCATTTTATAGTAACTCTCTTCTGATTGGCTTATAGTTTCAAGGTCACTTAAAAATTCGTTCAAAGATCGTCTATAAAATATAGTCCTACCATATTTGGCCTACGGGAGATGTAGGGAGCAATTTCCTACAGGTTTAATTCTGAGCTATTCTCTAGACCGTCGAATACAGAGTCTTGGTTTGGCCAAAGTCAGAAGAAACAAGCTATTTGGCTAGATAAACTTTATCTGTTTCTAAAACATAAATTAACACCGTCAGTGTACAAACAAACTGTACGATCTATTAATACAGGGAAAAAACAGACAAATAACATACCGAACAGTAGCCAGAGAATAGGAAAAATGAGTCAACAAGCAAATATTGTTTTACAATGAACATTAAACTGTGATTGGTTAATAAAGAGATACAGTCGTGCAAGGTCAAAAGGAGTTAATGTGGTGGTGGGCGTTTCCCTTTATTATTGGTGGGTTCGTCTATCGATCACATTTTACACTCCCCCCCCCGAAACGCGCACCACGTCCATTGTCCAGGGTCGTCGTCGCCGTCAGACAACCGGCTTCTTCCAGCAGGCATAGGCTTCTCACAGCTCTGACGATTTCTTCGTTTGAAGTTCTCAACTTTGCCGTGCGGACTCGTCCGTCCGGGCCATAGCTTACTTGCTCGCCTATAGCCTTAAGCCATAGATCTCTATTCATTTCGACGTTACTAACGAGGACTAAGTCACCCGGTTGTAAGTTCTTGTGTACGTCCAACCATTTGTCTCTTGTTTGGAGAGTCAGTAAATATTCTTTTATCCATCTATTCCAGAATGCGGTGGTTAGTCTTTGAGCTTCTTTCCATCTTTTGTTATATAATAACGTCTTATCCACCGAAGCATCGTCGAATGATAATTTTTTACGAATCAACAACAACTTGTTCGGAGTAAGAGCTTCTAGGGTACCAGGGTCATCTGTCATCTTAACCAGAGGTCTGTCATTCAGTATCTGTTCCGCCTCAGTTAAGAGGGTTTGCAGAGTTTCATCGGTCGACACGTTTTGGGATAAAAGCACTGTTAAGATTCTTCTAATTGATCTTATGATGCGTTCCCACACACCACCTCGATGACTTGCCCTAGGTGGGTTAAAACGCCACTCACATTCTCGTTCTTTAAGGTAGTTTTCTATTTTATTAGTATTCCAGAAACGTATAATCTGTCTCAAACTGGCATCTGCACCTCGGAAGTTTGTGCCGTTATCACTAAAAATACGCTTTGGACATCCTCTTCTGGCAATAAATCTTGATAATGCGCATAGAAATGAATCCGTATCTAAAGAGTAGGCCATTTCGATGTGAACAGCTCTGATAGATAAGCAGGTGAATAAACGGCCATAACGTTTCTCGACAACTCTACCTCGTTTGGCATAGAATGGTCCGAAGTAATCCACACCTACTTGACCAAAGGGTGGCGAATGAATCTCTACTCGGTATTCCGGCAACGGTGCCATTAATTGGGAACATAGTTTAGGGTAAAGTCTTCTACATAAATAGCATCGTTTTAGAGCCTTCCGAACAGTAGAATATCCTCTAACAATCCAATGCTTCTCACGAATACTACTCAGAGTTTGAGTAACTCCAACATGTGCGTTAATCACATGATAACGCATTATAATCATATCTGCAACAAAATTATTATTAGGAAGAATAATCGGATATTTGGTTTCAAAGGGTAAACATGATAACTGCAAACGTTCTCCCACGCGGATTTTGCCTTCTAACATAAAAGGGTTGAGATTTCTTATAGAACTTTGACGAATTAATTTTTTTCTCCTGTTCACCTCGTCCATTGCTTCTTGACCTTTTTGTTGTCCAAAAGCGTTTTCTCCGAGCATCAACGGTGAGCTGTTTAGAATTCTTTTTTTCGGCCGGGTACGCGATACTTTGGACTACTTTAATTATGTCACTCTTCGAATTTTCGATATCCTCAGCACTTAGCGCACCTAAGGTTAGACGGTTTCCGTTCCTCTTGTTTAACATATTATTGATAAGCCGTCTGCAGTATGAAAATAGCCTTAGAAGTCTGGACCACGACTTGCACGTACGAAATCGATCTAGGAACTCATCATCGTGTCTTGGGAGTCCGAAATCCTCTGTCAATAGATGGGTTATAGTGTTCTCAATCTTTTCTAGGTTGGGCCACTTATTTTCTTCCTCCCACAAGAATCTCGGCCCTTGTAACCACTCTCTTACCTTAGCCTTATCATTTAGTGATAATCCACGAGACGCGTGATCTGCAGGATTCAATTTACCTTTCACATATCTCCATTGGCTCGGCGTAGACAACTCGTATATAGTTTCTAACCTGTTACTCACAAACCTTTCAAATCTTTTAGTCGTATTTTTTATACAATGAAGCACAACTGTCGAATCGATCCAATAAATGACTGACGAAATGGGGATACTTAACTGTTCCCTTACGTGCCTCCCAATCTTAGCACACAGAACACAGGCCGTTAATTCCATTCTGGGTATAGTAACAAGTTTTAGAGGAGCAACCCTAGACTTAGCTAGCAGGAATGAACAATGGATCTGGCCAGAAGCACTTTCATAACGAATATACGCAACGACACCATACTCAAGCTCGGAGGCGTCGGCAAAACAATGAATTTGCGAAGATGATGGTTCAAACCCTGGTTTCAAACACCTTGGTATTCTTAAGTGGTCTAACCCTTTTATATGTCTACACCAATTATTCCACTTTGCTTGACAATCCATGGGTAGCTCGGCATCTCAGTCTAGTTTCTGACGACAAGTATCTTGTAAGATCACTTTAACCGGTAATATTATTGGGGCTACAAACCCAATTGGATCAAAGATAGATGCTACATACGATAAAACATTTCTTCTGATTAAGTTTCCGTGAAATTCATGAACTTTGAAATATAATTCGTCTGTTCGGACGTTCCACTCTATTCCCAGAGTTCGTTTACTTGTCTCATTGGATTCGCAAACAATAATGTTTCCTTCAACATGGTCTTCTGGAATTAACTCCAGCACTTCAGCACTATTACTAGTCCATTTAGTTGAGTTAAATCCTCCCAAACTTAGGAGTCTTTTAAAGTGTGAATATGTCAGTTTGGCTTCTTCTATAGTATCCACACTTATCAATAAACCGTCCACATAGAATCGCTCTTTAGCTGCTCGCATGACTGCCTTGGGAAATTTATCTTGATTATCCGAAATCATTTTCTGCAAGGCAAACATGGCGATGAAGTTGCCCCGAACAGATGAACTTTCATTCCATAGATCTCGGGTTCCTTTTCTAAGTCTCCACCTGGCCACCACAAATATCTAAGAACATCTCGATCATGCGGCGGAACTATTACTTGATGGAACATGGCTTCAATGTCCGCCGTAAGACCTACTGGACGTTGCCGGAACCTGGTGAAAACATCTACAGGGTTATTGACTAATTCAGGCCCAGAATAAAGGTTCTTGTTTAAAGACGTTCCAGCATACTGAGCTGCGCAATCGAACACTATTCTTAACTTGTTAGGCTTCTTGGGGTGGAAGACTGGATGATGAGGAAGATACCAAATTCGCCCATCAGAGTGGTTATCGTTTACCTTTTCAGCGTAATCTCGTTCTACATACCGAGTCATGGAGTCTACATAGTCTTGGAACAACTTCTTATCCCGAATAAGTCGACCTTTCAAACAGCTACGTCTACGTTCTGCTAATTCCCTGTTATTAGGTAACTTGTGGTTGTGCCTCCAAGGTAGAGCTATTTGATAGTGCCCGTTTAACCTTTGTACTGAATTTGATATAGCACTGAGTGCTATACGATCTTCTACAGACATCGATATAGTACGACTAAATGGATCTTTGAATTCAGTTGGGTACAACTGTTCGAACTTATCCTCTAATTCCTCTTTAGCTGAGAGGTGGTTGAGTGCACGATTGCTTTTACAAGGTTCCCTATAGGAACCGAACAGCGTCCAACCGAACAGAGTCTTCACGGCGAATGGTTCATTCGGCTTTCCAGTTCTTATCTCTTTCATCTCGTGTACACTCGGTGCGTTGCACCCGATCAACAGTTTGACATTCTCATCCTCTACTCTAGGAAAACTTATGTCTTTTAAATGCGTCCAGGATTTCATTTGAGACGTCGTTGGTACTGTCCTGCGCAACATAGGTAATCTCTCGACTGTCCATACGTTTTGGATTCTAAATGACGAAGACGAGTCTAAGGAGGAAACCTCTAGTTGAACCTCTTTACACTGAATTGTGGAATGGTTACCCAACGTTTTCAACGAAGTCGTCTTGGGCTCTCCTTCTAAATTCAACCTTTTAGCTAGATCTTCTGTAATAAGCGAGGCATCTGACCCACTATCTAAGAAGGCGCAAGTCCGTGCTACCTTTTCTCCATTTCTTACGAGTACAGGCACTATTGCGAATGCTGCTTGTTTTTGTACATGCTCAACACTTTTCTCCGTACATAGCTGGGTGTTAATGTGTGCATCAATATTAGTATTCCTTGGTTCTTCCCGCAACTCGTGTAACAGGGTATGGTGTCTCCAGCCACACTCTTCGACAGCATACGGCCTCGGCAATCGACAGTTTGCTACGTGGTTTGCCTTCAGGCATACATTACACAACTTGTGTCTAAGAACGAATTCCTTCCTTTTCTCTAACATTCGTGTCTTTGAATTTTTAACATTGATCTAAAGAATGACTACTGGAGCACTCCAAACAAGATGAATTGCGTAAGAGAGCATTATCATCACTAGCACTCGCATAAGATATTCTTGCTGCATTGTAATCTGTACTAATTTTCCCTTTTAAAACACCAACATCTTTATTCCCACTATTACTACCGCGGTTGACAAGTAAGCCGTACCTAGTATTAGTAATGTCCGACTGCTCTTTCACAAATTCGCAAAGGTCCTTGAATGAAGGTTCTCTACCTGTCTTAAGAATTCTACACGCAACTTTAACCCATTCTCTTTGCAGGTGTAACAGGAGTTTTAAAAACATGCATTCGATAGTCCTTGTAGAATTAAGATCAGATACATAGTTCATCTGCGTGAGTGTTAGCTCGCAAATATGCATCTCACGAGACAACCTTCTTAAATTATATGGATCGGTCCCTTTAATGGCAGGGATGTTCAGCATCTTATCAATAAATGCATGGGCTACTATATGCTTCTGACCAAATGCTTCCTCGAGAAGTTCTAGTGCTTTACGATAGCCTTCTTCTGGCTCGACCAATGCGCAATGAACAATAGTGTTTTTAGCTTTACCATCACAGTACTGGATCAAATAGTTTAACCGAGATCGGAACCCAATGCTCTCGTCAAAACAGTCCTCAAAATTCAGTATGAAGCTCCAATAGTTCATAGGGTTACCATCAAACCTTATAATCTCTTTCTCTGGTAGGTCTAAAGCTCTAGACATCATTGTTACCCAGTCTTTTCTAGGAGGAACATCAACGACATGTGAGACAGATGTAGACTCATACGTCATCGCCTTGTCAACCATAACTTGATTATAATGTTCTCTTCCTTTTTGGCGTAAACGTCCTAGCTCGATTTCTTTTTCTGTCTGAGCTAAACGCACTTTAGCTGATTCTAACTCTAACAAGGGATCCATTCGGTAGGTATTTCCTCCGAGCTGGTCATCACTATGGGTTTCTGAATAATGAGGAGACAATTCAGGAATATGATCAGCTTTATGACTCTCCATAGAGGTACCCAATGTACGAAACTTTGATGAGATACTGTTCGAAACTTTGTAGGGAGCAATTTCCTACAGGTTTAATTCTGAGCTATTCTCTAGACCGTCGAATACAGAGTCTTGGTTTGGCCAAAGTCAGAAGAAACAAGCTATTTGGCTAGATAAACTTTATCTGTTTCTAAAACATAAATTAACACCGTCAGTGTACAAACAAACTGTACGATCTATTAATACAGGGAAAAAACAGACAAATAACATACCGAACAGTAGCCAGAGAATAGGAAAAATGAGTCAACAAGCAAATATTGTTTTACAATGAACATTAAACTGTGATTGGTTAATAAAGAGATACAGTCGTGCAAGGTCAAAAGGAGTTAATGTGGTGGTGGGCGTTTCCCTTTATTATTGGTGGGTTCGTCTATCGATCACATTTTACAGGAGATCTTATCTGTTGACGGGCGCGTAGTCCTCCTGTAGTGATGATCCTAGTCAACCGCGACTCAATTCCACACTACACCCTGATAAAAATAACGTTTTAATGCCATTGTTTATTCTACATCTTTGCGACTAAACAGCTTTGAAGATAAATCTCTTGAAAAGATAAATCTTCTTTGAAGCAATCTTCCTAATATTATGTCTTAACGAGTATATTTCGTTTATTTATAGTGATTAGTCAAAAGACTGTGCACTAAGTTGCGTATGTTATGTTTTTCATTAGCACAACTGATAATTAATCACACTTCAGTCAACGAACGTCACTGAAAATGCACTATGTTGGACATGTAAATAGACTGAATGATTGTAAATAACAATTTATCATGTCTTGCGCAAACCATATACAGCCTGAAAATTCCAATCACAGTGAATGTAGCAATTGATTGATCACATGAGAGCCTACTCTTATCTCTCTCTAGCTTAAATTTTGATCGCTTAAATATTACTCGATAGATCATTCTCTGCCGGTCCCAAGCCCGGGTAAAGGAGGAGGGTTGGGCATGGGGTTAGCGTCCCCATCCCGTAGAAAACTAACTCGCTAAAAAAACGCTTACCAGAAAAATAATTCAAACCATTTTAACTCTGCCCTGAGAGTTAGAAGGTCTTCATTTAGAAGAATTATGACGCTTCATGGTGAAAGCCGAATTCCTTCGGAAGCCACGAGGCCGATGCCCCTTCTAACAACCAGAGCAAAAATTTTTATAGGTACATGGAACGTTAGAACAATGTGGGAAACCGGGAAGACCAGCCAAATAGCAACGGAAATGAGGAGATACAATTTAGCAGTACTGGGAATCAGCGAAACCCACTGGACCCAAGCTGGACAGAAAAGGCTAGCTACGGGAGAGATGCTGCTATACTCCGGTCACGAAGAGGAAAATGCTCCACACACACAGGGAGTTGCTCTAATGCTGTCCAAAGTAGCACGAAATGCACTTGTAGGATGGGAATCCCACGGATCCAGAATCATCAAAGCATCATTCAAAACAAAGAAGGAGGGGATCTTAATGAATATTATCCAATGTTATGCACCCACCAATGATAGCAACGACGACATTAAAGATCAATTCTACGAGCGGCTGCAGTCAATCATAGAGAAATGCTCAAGAAATGACCTCACCATTCTGATGGGAGATCTAAATGCCAAAGTCGGAATAGACAACATCGGATATGAAGATATTATGGGACCACATGGACTGGGAGAGAGGAACGAAAATGGAGAAAGATTTGCAAATTTGTGTGCATTCAACAAATTAGTCATAGGAGGCACAATATTTCCACACAAACGTATACACAAGGCTACATGGATCTCACCGGACCACACTACAGAGAACCAGATAGACCATATTTGCATTAAAAAAAAATTCCGAAGGACAATGGAAGATGTGAGAACCAGGAGAGGAGCTGACGTAGCTTCAGATCACCACCTAGTTGTAGCCAATTTAAAACTGAAGCTAAAAAAGAACTGGACAAGTGGACAAACAGCAATACAAAGGTTCAATACAGCCTCCCTTCGAGATACTGACAAACTCAATGAATTCAAGATAGCTCTCAACAACAGATTCCAAGCCTTTCAAGATCTACTGAAGGAAGAAGAAACTACCATGGAGGACAACTGGAAAGGCATCAAAGAAACATTGACTTCAACGTGTCAAGAAGTTCTGGGCCTAAAGAAACACCATCATAAGGAATGGATCTCTATATAAACACTGGACAAGATCAAAGAAAGGAAGAACAAGAAGACAGCAATTAACAACAGCCGAACACGAGCAGAGAAAGTCCAAGCACAAGCTGAATACATAGAAGCAAACAAGCAAGTGAAGAGGAGCATTAGAGCCGACAGGAAGAAATACGTGGAAGAATTAGCAACGACGGCAGAAAAAGCTGCTAGAGAAGGAAATATGAAACAGCTCTACGATACAACGAAGAAACTATCAGGGAAATACAGTAAACCAGAGAGACCGGTCAAAGACAAAGAAGGCAAGCCAATCACTGAAATTCAACAACAGCGAAACAGATGGGTAGAATACTTCGAGGAACTCCTGAATAGGCTGGCTCCAATGAATCCACCGAACATCGAAGCAGCACACACAGATCTTCCTATAGATGTCAACCCACCAACGACGGAAGAAATTAGAATGGCCGTCAGACAAATCAAGAACGGGAAAGCAGCAGGACCCGACAACATACAAGCTGAAGCACTGAAATCAGACGTCGAAGTAACCACAAGCATGCTTTACCCTCTATTCAAAAAGATTTGGGAGGAGGAACAAGTGCCAATGGACTGGAAAGAAGGACACCTCATCAAGATTCCAAAGAAAGGAGATCTGAGCAAATGTGAAAACTACAGAGGCATTACACTACTGTCAATACCAGGGAAAGTCTTCAACAGAGTGTTGCTGAACCGGATGAAGGATGCAGTAGATGCCCAACTTCGAGATCAACAAGCTGGATTCCGAAAGGATCGGTCGTGCACAGACCAAATTGCAACACTACGGATCATCGTCGAACAATCAGTTGAGTGGAACTCATCACTATACATCAACTTCATTGATTATGAAAAGGCATTCGACAGTGTAGATAGGAGGACATTATGGAAACTTCTTCGACATTACGGAGTTCCTGAGAAGATTGTCAACATTATCCGGAACTCATACGACGGACTACAGTGCAAAGTAGTGCATGGAGGACAGCTGACAGATGCATTCCAAGTAAGGACCGGAGTCAGACAAGGCTGTTTACTCTCTCCCTTCCTCTTTCTTCTGGTGGTCGACTGGATTATGAAGACCTCGACATCTGAAGGAAAACACGGAATACAATGGACAGCTCAGAACCAATTAGACGATCTGGACTTCGCAGATGACCTAGCCCTCCTATCACGTACACGTGAACAGATTCAGATAAAGACAGCCAATGTAGCAGCAGTCTCTGCATCAGTAGGCCTCAGCATACACAAAGGGAAAACCAAGGTCCTCAAATTCAAAGCGGAGAACAGCAATCCAATCACCCTTGATGGCGAAACTCTGGAAGATGTAGAATCCTTCACATATCTGGGAAGCATCGTCGATAGACATGGAGGTTCAGATGCAGACGTAAAGGCGAGGATTGGCAAAGCAAGGGCCGTATTCCTACAATTGAAGAACATATGGAACTCAAAACAACTTTCAACCAATATCAAAGTGAGAATCTTCAATACGAACGTCAAGGCAATTCTACTGTATGGAGCTGAAACTTGGAGAACTACAACAACCACAATCAAGAAAGTACAAGTATTTATAAATAGCTGTCTACGCAAGATACTCAACATCCATTGGCCGGATACCATCAGCAATAGCCTTCTGTGGGAGAGAACAAACCAACTTCCAGCTGAAGAGGAAATTAGGAAAAGACGATGGAAATGGATAGGACATACATTACGCAAATCGTCAAACTGCATCACGAGGCAAGCTCTAACTTGGAATCCTGAAGGGAAGCGGAAAAGAGGAAGGCCAAAGAACACATTACGTCGGATAATAGAAGCAGATATGAAAAGGATGAATTACAACTGGAAGGAGCTGGAAAGGATTGCCCAGGACAGGGTTGGATGGAGAATGCTGGTGAGCGACCTATGCTCCTTCACGAGGAGTAACAGGTGTAAGTAAGTAAGTAAGTAATATATATATATATATATATATATATTTATATTTTTTCAGCTTTATTCAATATTATATTTTTGGTACTATATAAAATTCTCAGCATAAAGTATTTCAACAAGTTTCCGTTTCTTTCTTCTTGGTCGGTCCTGGAGATAAATATTAAGTGATCGCCAGTTAGATGTTAGCAGTTCACTAAATGAACATCTGAATAATGTGCATTCTTTTCGTTGTATATTGCCAGCAACCACATTGTCTCTTATTGAGGTTTTTGTAACCTTGACAACGAAAGGTTGTACACTTTTCAGAAACGCAGCAGAATAGGTTATGAGATTAATAAACATATTGATATATTAAAACAAACAAAAATAGATAACTTGTTGAAATATCTGGATGGCAGGAACGGGTAGCCCAGATGCTCAAGCAGGCCGAATCCTGTTACTAGCTTTTGCTTGCCTAGTTAGGCTTTATTCGATTGGATTATAAATTTACCTCTGTATTTGCTCGCTCGCACATATTGGCCTATCTGTTCCAAAGTCGCTGGATTCACTTGTAGATTTGATATTCGTGCTATCCGCTAATAAACTGTAGTTGCTGTTTCTTATTGCCTTCAGAATTCAAACACCGTTGAGACTTATATAATAACGGTTATCAAGGTGATTGATTAAGGAACCTAAGCTACCACAAAGTAAATTTCAGGCTGCAACTGTTGTGATGATTGATTTTGACCATTCTGTAATGCTCGAAACTGTTCAGATAATGGTGGTTGTACCAATATGAAATCATCAACATTGGGTTGTGACTGATCGGATTGTGGCGATGAATCGAGTTTTTGAGAATTTGCTTCATTCTGGATTTCTTGTGTTCGTTGTATTTCACTATTCTGAGATTCTTGAGGTAGTTCTGTTGATTGTTCTTCTTGTTGTTGATGATAATGATCAGGTATTGAATGACCAACGTCATTTCGTGACTGACTAGATAATTCTGGTTGATTATATATCTGTGAATCGAATGGTTGTTGTGTTTGATCAACTGGAATTTGTAAACCATCATTTCGGTTTGGATGAATAATCAATGGAAATTGAATCAACCCACCATTTTTAATTAATGATAGATTTAAAATGTTTATGGTATTATACATGAAATGTTGTTTTATCATAATTAAATGTTCATTCATATTTTTCATTCCTTGTAAAGAAATCATTAGTATACTTATATAGAAAAATTTAACTCAGTATATAAGAATTGGTGTCAATGTTTACTCAATAACAGCTGTAAATTTGTCACTTTTAATTGAATTCTTTACAAGTTTAGATGAAATCAAGCATAGTAAATCCAAGATGGACAGAGAGATAATACTACCTAGTACAATTAAAGAAATATTTTTAAAAAATTATATAACGAACTTCACCTTGTAACCTACAAATTCTCATCTAAAAGTGATGTTTTTGCAAACTATTTTGCATCATTTACTTATATAATTGAACAATTCACCTTAATTGTTACTTAACAACATTTTTTTGAATAATTGATTAGGAAACTTGAGTAATTTTTATTTATTTTGTGTATACAAGTTTGTGTCTCCGGTCACAGGTCCGGGTAAAGGAGGAGGGTTGGGTGTGAGGTCAGAATCGTCATCCTGTAGAAAACAAACTTGCTAAAAAATGATAACCAGAATGAATAATTTGGACCATTTAAGCTCTGTCCTTTGAGTTGAAGCATCTTTGTTCAGAAAAATGATGATGCCTCATGGTAGATGCCGAGATTTTTCGGAAATCACAAGGCCGATGCCTCTTCTAACCACCAGATTAACAATTAATATAGGTAATTGGGAAGTCCGGTAAAAGTGTGAAACCGGCAGGACTAGTCAATTAACAATGGAAATGGGGACATACAGCTTGTCGGTTCTCATAATCAGTGGAACACATTACACCCAATCTAGACAGAAAAGGATAGATTCGAAAGAGATGTTGCTGTACACTGTAGGGGACGTTAGATCCCCAGAACTCACTCGAGATAGGACTCAATTTTGTAATTTTATTTAGAAAATTTGAATTTCTCTGTTTTCGCGCCAAAGGTGCTCTTTTCACCTTCATGTCGTATTTTCCACTTGGGAGAATCTTAAACGCTATTGGTCCGTTGTGTCTTTTAGTATGCTATTTTGCAACGCTTCCCAAGGGCGGTTTTGTGCTGTATATATACGTTATTATCTGTGTCTGTTATTATCGCTCGTGATTCTGGCTCTTTGCGGAATATACTTCTCCGGCCTTCTCTTTCTAGTTAGCGGGGCTGAGACGGAATAGAATACATAGTTTATTGGTCTTTGGTTACAAGTCTTTGCTCCGTTCGCAGACTAAGTGAACCCGTAACCGCTTCAAACCTAGCAACTCCCATCACGAAAAAAAGCCCCACACACACATTCTTGGAGTTGCTGTGATGCTGTCGTGAACAAGAACACCAGGGGGGACAATAGAATGTATCCAACACGAAATTACAGGACTTGTTAGTAAAATCTAACAATCGTAAAGTAAATGCTTAATTTGCAAAATGTTCATCATTTGTCTCAAAATGACCCACACTTAATTGTTCTTGCATTTTCATAAAAATTGCATTCTTTTCCCATTCTTTACTGTTCGATCCTCTTGTCACTCTGCTACCAGACCTTCTGTTCACGACTAACATCATATACTACTTATGTCAATATAGGTAGCACACACCACAATGCTATCCAAAGAAGCACGAAAACACTTATATAATAGAAATCTCATGAACTTATGATCCTCAAAGCATCCTTTAAAACATAGGAGGAGAAAATCACGATGAATGTTATCGGGTGCTATATACCCACCAAAGATAGCAATGACGACGATAAAGGTCAGATTTACGAGACGCTGAAATCAATCGTGGAGAAGTGACCAGGACAGCATCTAACCATTCTGATGTAAAAAACCTAAACACCAAAATCGGAATGGACAACATCGGGTATGAAGATATCATGGGTCGATATGGACTGGCTGGGACAAAGGAACGAGAATGGTGACAGATTTGCACATTGATGTGCATCCAACAAAATGATTATATTTTAAAGAGAGCTCTCTTTAAAATAATAAAGGGAACTATGTGTATAAAATGATTATAGCCGGTACAATATTCCCACACAAACGCACACACAAAGCTAAATGGGTCTCACCGGATCACACTAAACGGAACCAGACCGGTCATATTAGCGTTAGCAAAAATTTCAGGTCAATGGAAGACGTGAGAACCAGGAGAGGAGCCGATATAGCTTTAGATCACCGCCAACCGGTGGTTGCCAAGATAAAACTGAAACGAAAGAAATACTGGACAGCTGGGTAAACGGCATTACAACGTTTCAATACAACATTCCTTCGAGATATTGACAAACCCAACGAATTCAAGATATCTCTCAAGACAGGAAGAATAAAAAGACAGCAAGTAACAAATTCCAAACAAGAACAGAGAAAGTGAATTTGCACGCTGAATACACAAAAGCAAACAAGCAAGTAAAGAAGAGCATTATTGCTGACAAGCAGAAATACGTGGAAGTGCTAGCAACGACAGTGGAAAAAGCTGCAAGAGATGGAAATATGAAACAACCATATGACACTAACAAGAAACTGATAGGGAGATATAGTAAACCTGAGAGACTGATCAAGGACAAAGGCAAGCCATTCACTGAAATTCAAGAACAGAGAAACAGATGAGCTGAACAATTTAAGGAATTCTTGAATAGGTCAACGCCATCGATTCCACCGGATATCGAAGTAGCACACACGCATTTTCCTACAGAAGTCACTTCACGAACGATCGAAGAATCAGGGTTGTCATCAGAAAAATCAAGAATGGCAAAGCAGCAGCACCTGACAATATACCAGCTGAAGCACTGAAGCCACACATAGAAGTAACTGCAAAAATGCTTCACACTCTATTCAGGAAGATTTGGGAGGAATAACAAGTGCCACCGACAGACTAGAAAGAAAGAAATCCAATCAAGATATCAAAGAAAGGAAATCTGAACAAGTGTGAAAACTCATCTGCAGTGTCATCACACTACTGTCAGTACCAGGAAAGGTTTCCAACATAGTGTTGCTGGCCTGAACATCTGACGGGAAGCACAGAATATGATGGACAAGTTGGATGCAACTAGACGATTTGGATTTTTCAGACGAACTAGCCCTTCTGTCTCGTAAATGCAAACAAATGCGGTTGGATACAGGCAGTGTGGAAGGACCTCTACAGCAGTAGGCCTTCACATACACAAGGGAAAAAGCAACATCCTCAAATACAACACGGAAAACACTAACACCATCACACTTGATGGAGAATCTCTACAAGGGGTGGAAACATTCACGCATCTGGACAACAATAACATCCATGAACGTGGATGGTCTGATGCAGATGTACAGGCAAGAATTGACAAAGCAAGGACAGCATTCCTACAGTTGAACAACATATGCAACTCAAAACAACTGTCTGTCAACCAATGTCAAAGTCGGAATCTTCAATATGAACGTCAAGACAGCTCTACAGTATGGAGCTGAAACTCGGAAAACTACTACAATCATCATCACAAGGATACAAGCACTTCATAAATTTATGAGAGTTTGTAATCCCATTTGTTATTTTGTACTTATTTACATGATTAATTCTGGGATTTTTACGCGAGTTCATCTTCTTCGCAATTATTTTGATCTGTTGACTTACATCTTTCGAATATATGTATTCCCAAACAACATTTTGAACGCTTTTAAAATTATCAATAGACAAAGAAGTTCGACCACTCTCCGTTTTGCTGAAGCCATTGCGATCAAAAAACTTAAACCGGACTTATGCATTCAAAAAGAGACTTTAATAAACTTATCATTACCGTGGTAACCTTTTTTTTGTGTTTTGGTTATTTGGGTTATTTTATTCATTTATTTATTTTAAAATATTTATACTCCTCCCCCATTACCTAATTCTTAAACCAAAATTTTATTCACATATTTCCACCACCTGATCCTCTTAAATTATGTTAACTTTTCAAATTCTATTTAATTATTATTACGTAACCCATCTTATGATTATTCAATTCCATTAATCTCTAAATTTATCACACAATTTATGAACTTCAGTAAACAATTACACCACCCACCCTGAATTAATTCCCATTTTTAACCTCTGACCTGTTCTAGCATATATATATATATATATATATATATATATATATATATATATTATTCTGCACCAATATTTGTTCTTGCTTTATTCAAATATAATCAATCTGGTTTTCTTTAGTGTAATCCAGTGATACCCATGTAGTTTTGTGCATGCGTTTTTGATGGAAAATGCATCCACTTATAGTTGTTCTGTTTAAAGTACATAGAATTGCAGATTTCTCATCATTTTCGTCTATAAATAGATGTTTGTAATATGTTCAATTGATTGATAACTGGATGGTGATCAACGTCATGTATGTCAGATCCTTCTTAGTGCAAATCGAATCCTATCGACCAAGTTGAAATGTGGTCACTAGTCTAGATGACTCAAGATTGTGTGCACTATGTTGAGATAGCTCAGTGGTAACGTTTCTGACTGTAAAGCTGGGTGATAAGGAGCATCGGTTCCCTCAAGATTATAGATGCACTTTGCTGACGAAGGCCAAGTAGCACGAAACCCAGGTTCAAGTTTCCTGTTGGCTACCTCCAACCACCATTTTATCTCAACAAGAACACCATCGAGGACAATCAAATGTATTTGAAAACAAAATTACAGAACATCTTAGCGAAATCTGAGAACCATACAGTAAATACTTCATTTGCAAAATGTCAATCAGTCGTCTTAGACTTCATTGTTTCTTTGTATTCACACCAATCATTCTCTATTCTTCGATCTTCTTAACCTTTTGCCTCCAGTCATTTCGCTTTCGATTTATGATACATACCGCTTATATTTATCGACATCAGTAGCACACACCACAAAAGTACTCTTTCGTTACGATTCTAGTTGGGTATTTTTCTCCGAAATATGTAAAATGAAAATGTAAGCTATGATCAATAATTACTGTCATTATAGATAACAAATATTGACAAAAAAACATATAATCTCTTTCCTTAAGTTCTTTTATTTACTTTAAAACGTGGATTCTATTGCTCTATGCGAATTATCCATTTTTGTATTAACAATGGATTATAGAGTTGCATTGATTTTAGAAATAAAATTAAAATGAGGTGAAATTAAAAACTGTTATTGAATACAATGACCAATGATTAATGTATAAGTTAAATTCACTTGGTATTGTTTTACTCGTATCTTCCCACTGCTATTTAGAACTGCAATTGATCAGTCTCTTATTGGCATATGTACATCCTGTGCGAATTGCCTTGATATAGAACGAAACGCGCGTCAAACTGGATCCCACTGCTAGCAACTATTCATCTTTGCTTAATGTATAAGTTTTATTTTTTCACTTTTTAACCATGGTTTCTTGCTAACATGAAACGTTTTGAAATATTATCTATGATTAAAAGGTATTATTGACTCGTTTCATTGCGTTTTTATACAGAAAGATATTAATAGCTAATTAGAAAACCTGATTTCTGATTAACTCATTTCTTTACAATGTAAATAAGGTAAAGATTTTATTAATCAATTATGTCATAAAGTTACTTAATATGAACAGATAGAAAATGAAGTTTCACTAGTTGGTATGTTAAAATGATCAGAATAACAGAAATTTATATAGCCTAACTGAATTCGCAAGGTATAATATGTAATTTTAGAGAGATCATTTGGATGTTTATGTATTTAATTACTCAACTGTTGATACCACTATAAGAAGATAAACATGAAATAAAGTTGAACTTTTGGAACTACCTTATCAGGATTCATTGCTTAGATTTTGTTATATAATTATTAAACCATTAAACTAGTGAGATTTTGTATTTGCCTACTTATCAAATCTTATGCGATGAATCAATTGTTGTTATATGTTGTGTATTTATTAAGTTACTATTAATGTATTGTGGATATATTACTCTGTTCTGCTTCACCAATGGAACAATTACATTGATGTAGTAATTTCGTTATTATATTGATGTGTGGTCAGGATTTGACTTCATAATAATGGTTATGTGATTCATAAATGCATCAGAAGAAAATTCGAATCCATAGTGTTGTGTTATATACTGGCTATCGGAAAAGCGATTGTGGAAGAACTGAATTCTAGACCAAACTTTGTAAATATTGACCTCATTATCGTCGTGTTAATTGTTAGTCGTTGATTGGTACTAGATAGAAAATCTAGGTGAATTAATCAATACTCAAATTGGATAGATTCAGTTACTCTCCTGTATTACGATCCAATAACATATGCCCCATGAACAACTCGAGACATTTTCTTTAAAATTCTGTCTCATCACATACCTAGTCTAGTAAATGAATTTATTTAGTTACCTAAACGCACCTTCTAGAGTGTAAAATCATCATCTATTAATTATGATGCTTTGAATGGATTTTCTTTGGTGTACATTCAAATCTCAGGTTATTTACATAGTTATTTCAGTTAAATAACTTTTCTTAATCGTAAATATTTTCATTTAATTAGTGATGAGATTATTTCCTGTGAAAAACAAACCGACAAATGAGTAATCAAATCAATAACCGTTAATAAACGTATGTGCTAACCTTGGAAATATTCATCATGTAAAAAATTGCACTCACAAAATCATGTCCATTATGTATACCTTAATAACTCCGCCTGTAGCTCTTCTAGAGTTACTGCCGGTCCCAAGCCCGGGTAAAGGAGGAGGGTTGGGCATGGGGTTAGCGACCCCATCCCGTAGAAAACTAACTCGCTAAAAAAATGCAAAGTAGTATATACCTTAATGCTTCATACATGTTAAAGCTTATCTCAATATATTATTGTACACTTCGCTGCATGTCCTCATAGAGTTAAAGTTACAAATATGATTGAAAATCCCGATACCGATTACCAACAAATCTTTTCTTCATCTACAACTTCGGATAAGATATTTCACATCCAAAGACTTTTGTGCACCATTAGATCCCTGCTATATGGTATGGAGGTTAACTATTCATGTGCCAAACTTAAAGTCCTGTGTCCAGTTCCCAGATGCGGGGTCGTGAATGTCCACTGTTCGGGAGTCCTATAGTAGGAAAAAACGGCTATCCAGTGCTTGTTGGATTTCATAATCATATTTTTAAGAAAAAAATACCAATGAGATATTTTATCGTCTTTCAAATGTATATGATGACTACAAATGAAATACGAAAGAAGGCAAAGTATTAATACCAAATTTTTCTTCCAAATCAGACCAATGAAACTGTTGCTAAAAAGCCATAGCACTTTATATGGTTAGTAAGCGAAACATAATATGAAATACAAGCAAACACCTGCGTTCACATTTATTGTTGAGTGAATATGTAAATAAGTGTGAATGACCATGGCGAGACTATAACTTCTGGACTAACTATTGGAAATAAAGACAACACGTATTAAATTTTGGAGTGAAATTCATTTATCCAAATGGTTAAATAGAATTTTGGCACTATACTTGATATCAGTTCGTCATTCAAATGCGTACTGTAATTCCTAATCATAACTTCTAACTCTAAATCCTAATCCTAATTCCTCATACTAATTTAAACATTTTTTACCGTAGCAAGTAAGTGGATATTCCCAGGGTCCCTTTAGAATTGCTCAAAAATTGTGCAGAAATTATAATCTCACCATTATCATTATGAAGTTATTTTAAACTAGTCGTAAGTTACATAACAGCCATGCCATTCTACAGGTAAGACTTATCAAAAATATTCTTGATAGACATTACTATAAAAGTATAAGAAGATGGAAAACAATAAGCCATACTCTTCAGATATTATAAGTTTTTAAAGTTCATATGTAAGCTTAAAAGAGAATACATATAATATAAAACATATTGTAGCGAATTCAATGCATTTAAGTTGAAAATTTGTAAGATAACATGAACGTCAACACATATGACAAAGTGAATGCTGGTGTTGTATGTGCTACTTATATCAACATAAGTAGTATATAAGGCTATTCAGGAATAAAATATCTAGCAACAGAAGGTCGAGAAAGAAAGAACGGAAACAGAAAGCGATTGATATGATAATGAAGGAACAGTGAAGTCTAAGACAAAGGATTGACATTTACAAAGAAAAAGTCAAGTTTAAGACAGTTGATTAAAATATTTTACAAATTAAGTATTTACTGTATAATTCTCAAATTTTACTCAGAAATTCTTTAATTTTGTAATATAAATACATTCGATTGTCTACCACTTGTGTTCTCGTTCACTACAATGATAACAGTGAAAGGTAAATAAAATTTTAAAGAAGTACATTATTAAACTTTATTTTAGGTATTAAATAAATCTTTATCTGTCTTGTAGGGCCAGTGAAATTCCACTGAGCCTTAGCCAAATCATCATGCATTTGAGTCATTGAATATCGAACAAACCATCGGTCCTCGTCAAGATCAAGGACAACCAACGCGCATCAATTAATCGTATGCCATGGAATGGCCCATGCAGCAGTGGTCTTACTTTCGCTTGTATCTACTTTAACTAATATATTTCCGTAATAACGTCCTCTGTGTTGTACAGTCTTCAAATCATCTGTGGTACATTGATACGTCAATGGGGTAGTCCACGTCAGGTGCTGACCAAGAGATGTGACTTCGACGTTAGCTGGTTCGTCACGCCATTCCCGTTTAACTCGAGTAGGCTTCCGATCATTCGACATCAATCATCTACGTTGGTGATCTACAGTCTATTTGTTTACGTATAAAATCTTTCTAACATGTTTCATATTGATATCTTAACAGAAAATAACATTGTAATTGTTATACTTAGAAACGATTACCCCACCTGTCTCTCTCTCTTTTGCATGTTTGTTATCTTGTCAAAAATGACTAATGTCATTAACTCATATGTTAATTGGATGAATTTTTCATTAAAAGTATAAATTATAAAAGATTAATTATTTACAATGAATTATATAAATAGATTACTGTATATATTATAATCAGTTGTATATGATCATTTTAGTATAGTGAATAAAACGTTCATCTGATAATTATTCATGAATCATGATTAATTCAATGTTAATAATGATTATTGTATCTTTGAATATATACATCAATTGTATTCCTATATCGAATAATATATGGACATTGAAACAAAATACCGGTTCATTTCAATCACAAAATCAAGTACAAACATTTAATACAAGTGGATATTCAATTCAAAAACAAAGTCAAACACAATCATTTATTAACACTTATAACAATGGACAACAAATTATTCAGCAGCAAATTCAACAACAAAATCAACAATTCAATTCAATTCAATCACAAGCTCAATATCAATCGATAAATTCTGGAAACTTGCAACCAATAAATACATTACCAATGATTATTCAACCAAACCAAAATGATGGTTTACAAATTTCAATTGATCAAACACAACAACCATTCGATTCACAGATATATAATCAACCAGAATCACTGAGTCAGCCACGAAATGACGTTGGTCATTCAATACCTGATCATTATCATCAACAACAAGAAGAACAATCAACAGAACTACCTCAAGAATCTCAGAATAGTGAAATACAACGAACACAAGAAATCCAGAATGAAGCAAATTCTCAAAAACTCGATTCATCGCCACAATCCGATCAGTCACAATCCAATGTTGATGGTTCGATATTGGTACAACCACCATTATCTGAACAGTTTCGAGCAATACAGAATGGTCAAAATCAATCATCACAACAGTCACAGCCTGGAATCGACTCACAACGTCAACCCGATTCATCACCACAATCCGATCAGTCACAATCCAATGTTGATGGTTTGCTATTGGTACAACCACCATTATCTGAACAGTTTCGAGCAATACAGAATGGTCAAAATCAATCATCACAACAGTCACAGCCTGGAATCGACTCACAACGTCAACCCGATTCATCACCACAATCCGATCAGTCACAATCCAATGTTGATGGTTTGCTATTGGTACAACCACCATTATCTGAACAGTTTCGAGCAATACAGAATGGTCAAAATCAATCATCACAACAGTCACAGCCTGGAATCGACTCACGACGTCAACCCGATTCATCACCACAATCCGATCAGTCACAATCCAATGTTGATGGTTTGATCTTGGTACAACCACAATCGTCTGGTCTGTTCCAAGTATCCGATTCACCGATTCCTAATGTGTCAAATCCAATATTTGAGCAGCATTCGGAATTTGACAATTCATTCTCTAGTGAACCGACACGGTCACTCGAATCTCATCTATCTCCAGATTCTCCATTATCCGATCAACAGCACCAGCGACTACGATAACAACCACTGGAAGATTCACAGGTGTAGTCAGACACTCAAATATCGAACAAACAACAAACTTTCCACTTATCATCTTATCAATCACAATCCACTGTTAGTATTGTTACTATATAATATCAGTCTGATTTGACACAAATGACCTTCAGTTCTTAAGCATGCAATCAGCTTTATATTTGTGATGACTTATGACCGATCATTAATATCACATGACAAAACAACAATTACAATATCGATCTCTATGACTTTGTCCTTGAGCTAAGCAATGACACACCAACCGACACTTGTAGCTTTGAGTCGATGACAAGTCCTCATTTGTCCTACACTCAATCGAGAAATTGGTAACCAACCTCCACTGTACGAATATTATATTTTTTGTCGATACACATACGACCACACCACACCAGGCCACACCATAAAATGGAAAATAACATCTACACATGATCAAGACGAAAAGTGTCTGTGAGTAGGGGAGACTGAATAATAAACTGGCAACAGATTAATAGTGGTTAATCATTCATCGGTAGTTAATTTGTTAGTCAAAAGCTTTTGATAAAAGTAATGTATATATATTTATGTATGATATCGTTACTTATTAATTATATGGTAAGAATGGATATATGTGTATAAGTAATAATAGTTATGGAAGTTACCATTCCCCTAATTTTCGTTTGAATGAAACAACATTATTCGATGAGTCAATTTAACGTTTCACTTCTGCTGTACATCGTTGATGACATGTATGTGAATAGCAGTGCCCATCGATTGGTTTCATTCACGACAACTTAATATGTTTTCCAATTGGTTTTTCAACTGTTTATGTACATTACTAACCACAATCGTATTTTAGTCATTTGACAACTATTTAAATCTTTACATTACATTCATACACACACTTTCATCCAATTAGCCGGAAATTGCGATCATGTATTAATTAGATTGTCTGGTCAACATCTAAGAAATATTAATCAATTGCCACATTCATTGTGATGAGAATTTTGACAAGTAGATCAAATGGTATCATAGTGGTTAATGTTTGTATGATTCAGGTTATGGAAATCAAGTAGGAAAGAGCAACATTGTGAAATCGAAACCATAATCATGTAGATAGTCTAAAGAACGGTTCACAAACTGAAGTGACAGTGAAAAATGATGTATATTACTATTATTCATGAAAGTTCGAGATTATTCATGTTGAAGTTTGAATGGATGATTTGATGGTAAACTTTATCGAAATCATCGTATGTAGTGATTATTTTGCGTGACTTTGTTTCGTTCAACTGTGTCTCCAAAATGAATCTGACTAATAAATGTTCTCGTTACTGATCTTTATATTCCACTTGTGTTGTTTTAAGTTGACTCTTATCATGAAATCACAATAGATCGTTTTGGTTACTTTGAAGTTAACTAGTGACTGTGTGAACGGTGTTGATATATGTAGTCAGTGAATATGTGGTTGATTTCCGTCATTATACATAAACGCTTGCGTTATACATATGAGAAATAACATCTGACAAGCTGACATCTGTTGGCCTCTTTAGAGCATTGAATTTAATACTGCTTGATACAATAAACATTTACCGTTTCAAATATTACAATTCAGAGAAGTGTTTCAGAACAGAATATCGATTGTATCTAAGGTCGGAAAAAACTCAGATTTGTTCTATTTATTGATATATTCTTTCTTGAGGCATCACAATCCAACTAAATTTATGTCTTCTTTATTAAATGTTTAGTCCCAGTCTGGGACTATTCAAAGATGCTTGATTAAACCTACTATATTTATATCTGAAGTCTAGCACATATTTGAAATTTCGTGGTTCACATAGCTAACTTTAATTAATTCTAAAAGTAATAAGATGATCAATCATTGTAATTGTTGACTAACTGACTCATTTCTAACATTGTAGAACTACATTATTTTACATTAAAGTATGAGAAAATTATTCCAGCATTCGAAAAGCACATTATTAAAGTATTTAAGACAATTACCATCTTATCTCAACATAGTGCAACTGATATTCGAGTCGCCTAGAATAGTGGCCACATTGCAACTTGGTCGATAGGATTCGATGTGCACTAAGAAGGACCTGATATACGTGACATTGTTTACCACCTAGTGATCCATCAACTGTAAATATTTAAGACAAATCATTTAAAATATTGACTAATCATTATTCAACTGATTCTCAGCCAGAATTTATAAACCCGACTTTTACGAATTATAATAAACACCTATGAAAACCTGATGTTAGTATTACTATTCAGAAATAAAGGTCTAGGATGAGAATTGGAACGAACCAAGTCGTTCGGATTGATTAGAAATCTGTGAATCTGATGTTGTCTGTGTTTGATTGACTGGAAATGGTAAGTCACCATCCTAGTTTAATTCATTAAGCATTGGTAATGTAAAAACTGGTTGTAGGTTATTAGGATTTTGAATTGGATTGTAAGTTTGTGAAGTTCTTGGGTTGTATTGTTGAGTTTGTTGCTGGATGGTTTATAGATCATGATTCTGAGTACCAGTAGATGATTGAGATTGATTTTGTTGCTGAATTGAATATCCACTATCATCATACTTTTGTACCTGTTTTTATGACTGAGATTAACACTATCTATTGTTCTGCTCAGAGTCCTGTAATAATGATCTTATACTTTTTGACATACAATTGATGTTTAACATTCAAGAAATAGTAATCATGAGTTGTAATGGAATGATCATAATTCATAATTGATTAATAAATTGAACAATATTATTCTGTTATAGTCATTGTATTGTTAGTAGTGTTAGTGACCCATTTATGTAATCCGTGATAAATAACTAATCCTTTATAATCGACAGTTTTTGTAATGATTCCATTGATTGATTGATTTAGAAACTATTAATTTAGAAAATGAAAACTGGTGTCAAAGTTTATATAACAATGATCTCCATAGGTTTAAGTGAAATCACGTATCGCGAGTAATGGAGAGAGGTATGTATTTTCGAGTAAATGTAAAGTAATAACGAAGAAAACTATACAAGAAATTCACATTACAACTTAAAAATCACAATCACAAACTGTATTACACTATTTACTAATATAATTAAACTATTGACTCGAATGAACTTATTTAATTACTTATGCCTGTTACCAACATTCTTTATCGAACACCGTCTTGGACAATCCTTTCCACTTCTTTCGAATCGCTAATCATTATTTTCATGTGTGCTTCTAATTTCTGACACTGTGTTATTTGGTCTTCCACTTTTCCACTTTCGTTTCCTATTCTAAGTTAGCGCTTGCCTCATGATGCAGTTTGATGATTTCCGTAATGTATGTTCTATTCACTTCCAACATCTTTTTCTAACTTACTCTCTGGATGGAAGCTGGCTTGTCTTCTCCGACAGTACACTGTTGCTGATAGTATCCGGTCAACGGACATTGAGTATCTTGTGTAGACAATTGTTTATAAATACTTGTACAGTTTTGATAATGGTTGTAGTAGTTTTCCGAGTTTCAGCTCCATACTGTAGAGCTGTCTTGACGTTCATATTGAAGATTCCGACTTTGACATTGGTTGACAGACAGTTGTTTTGAGTTGCATATGTTGTTCAACTGTAGGAATGCTGTCCTTGCTTTGTCAATTCTTGCCTGTACATCTGCATCAGACCATCCACGTTCATGGATGTTATTGTTGTCCAGATGCGTGAATGTTTCCACCCCTTGTAGAGATTCTCCATCAAGTGTGATGGTGTTAGTGTTTTCCGTGTTGTATTTGAGGATGTTGCTTTTTCCCTTGTGTATGTTGAGGCCTACTCACTCTAATAAAAGGTTACTCCTATTGTTTGAACAATTGGTTAGAAATCTTAAAAAAATACAAAAAATCACGGTGGTGTAAATGCTATTCCAAATCAAAGGGATTAACAAATGTCATTTAACCTTCTGTCCTTACCAGGAAAGATTGGAATTTTCGGCAGGAAATGTTAGTTAATCTCAGATTTGTGTCAGATGACTTGAATAGGCTTATTGGTCAAACGCGTTCGATAATCGTTAACTATACTAGGTGTAGTTTGTAGTCACTCATCTTAATATTCAGTGCAAACATTACGGGTAATATGTATTAGTTACTTTAAATGTAAAAATCTGTTTTCGAAACAAGTTAATTAGTGAATAGCAATTACATATGTTTAGCCTTCTAATAAACTAAATTAGGATGTCTCATATTCAGTTGTTCGTAGAAGAGAACAGACCAGCTTCCATTTGAAGAGGAAATTAGGAAAAGACGTTGGAAATGGATCAGACACACATTGAAGAAATCGTCAAACCACATCACAATGCAAGCGCCAACTTGGAATCGTGAAGAGAAACGGAAAAGCGGAAGACCAAAGAACACATTGAATCGGGGATTGGATGCAGACATGAAAAGTATGAATGAAAGAGCTGGAAAAGATTGTCCAGAACAGAGTTAGTTGGAGAATGCTGGTGGTCAGCCTATGCTCCTCTACAAGGGGTATCAAACGTAAATAAGTGTCTTTAATTTAATTCTAGCTACAACTTTGTAATTTTTTATAAAGATAATGACTTAACACAGAAGGTAACGTAAACTTCTATGTATAAATAACATTTGGTTTTATCTTAATGAGTCGAAAACGTTCTAATGAATTATTAATCAAATGTGATTGATGTACCTGCTATCTATTAATACCAATATCAAGGTCATCAGAAATTTATACTCAGATGACAAACATTAACCAAGAAGATAGTAAACAAATAAAAAAAGAAAGTATAAATAAGGAAGAATGATATATGTGATTATGTATTTAGGCGGAAGACTGAAAATGCCCTGGTACGGCCGAGAGTGGGGAGAGTCCGCTCTCCCTCTCGAAATGCTCTCACATGGCCACGCGTATATAGCCCCTGCTAGGGAAGTCCTACTCACTGCCTTCTCGTGGCGTTGGTGTTGTTTACGAAATTCGAGAGGACGAAAAGCGAGTTTCTGGCGCTTTAACCGGGTTGATGGAAGTTCCGTGAAATAGTGTTTTAACCAGTGCCTTTTTGTAACAGTGTGAACAAAAGCTATTGAAACTGAGACAAATCTCATTCCATGTGTCTTTTCTATTAGCTGAACGTTGGACTGTGCCATTGTTTCTTCGTTTTATTACGATATCGAGAAAATGGAACTTGTTTCCATTTTCATGTTCCATAGTAAACTGGATATTTGTATGAACTTTGTTGAGAAGTTTCTGTAGATTTGTTGAATGTTGTAGATTATTACAGACGATGTATGTGTCACCAATGTACCTCGAATAACACACCGTTTCACTAATCGTTCCTTTGAGCTAGTTCATTCGAAATTAGCCATGAAAAGTCTGCTAAAACAGGATCTAACGGAATTACCGTTGTTACAACATCAGTTTGTCGGTATATTACATTATTGAACTAAAACTGAACATCTTTTGTAAACATGATTTACAGTCGTTTGAGTTCCAGTGCTGATAGAGATAGGATGTCAGAATGCTGACCAATTATGTCAATGGTTTCAGAATTTTCAATAAACTTCAACATACATATAAAGGTGATACTGATTACTATTTATTGTTAGGATGTACGAGCATGGTGCAATAAACAATCAAATACAGTCAAAATAATCCTCTGATTAGTTTCTAGTCAACTTGCAAAAGAAAAGCTTACATGAGAACGTGTCGAAAATGTATTTAAAAATGGTAACGCAATGTTGTTGCAAAGTTTGCCAACAGCATAAAAGTTAGATAAAACGTGTTAACATTGATTTGAATAGAATCATAACAACTAAAATGTTTGTGTTGTGTCGAATTTCACTTTTTCTTTTTACTATATTCATGGAAAACGCCAATACTGATACAAATGAGACACTAAAGTGTAAAATGAAAACAAAACCGACATTCTTGTGTCTAGGTGTTGTTTATGTGCTCCAAGAACCTCACGACTCAGCTAAAATTCATTGATTCCATTTGTTTTTTTGAAAATGTTGTTATTATTTTAGCTCCACGTTCTTTGGTCAAATGTGAAAAACATACGTCCGATAATTCATTTGCAAATTCTTCATCAATTGTCTCAAGCTTCATCGTTTCTTCATTTTCATAACTACTGCTCTCTGTTCCTATTCTCTTCGATTCGATCTTCCCAGTCTTCTGCTGCTAGGCATCCCACTTCTCGTTGATGTTATATACTACTTATGTCGACATAAGTAGCATGCACCACATTACTACATTATAAGACTGCTTGAATAATAGCTTCATTTGAGTGAGGGTTCATATTGTGGCGTCCCAATTAAATGAATGGGGTTTGTAAGCTAACTCACATGCCAACTGACACTCCCATTAGGTGATGTGGTCGAATGCTTTGTAGAATGGTTTGTAGTGAGCGAAAAAACAGAAATCTCAACTTTCACAGATTCCTGCAAGTATTATCAAACACAACAGATTATCATAAATTATCTCCAAAGTATTCTATAACTTGATACATTATTTTGCAAACGTCTTTAGGAAAATACTGGTAGTTGTTATGACTTATGTGAGGATTATTGATTCGGATGTGCCTACCTTAATACTAATAGAAGCTAACGAATCCTAATATGCCACCACTGTTATTCACAGGATTATTCTATTCGTCTTGTTAAAACCAGAGTTAGACTAGTATCTAGACTAATTGTGTTTGCGTTGCCACGAAATTAGTCTATCAAGAGGTGAATAAGGAATGTTTAATTTAAAATAAAACTCTGTTGGTAGTTTATTAATCCGTTGTAAGTGTGAGATAAATTCATATTGGTAAGTTCCTGATAATCCAAAACGACCGCTACACTTTTTCGAAAGGATAAAGATTTTGAGTGTCAAAAAAAATGTTCAAAAAAGTTTAATGAACCAACTTCTGTTTGAAGTTTTTGATTCTCTGAATAAAGCTCAGTTTCTAAAGTCTGTGGAATATTGATTCCTGATGCTGAAGACTAGTCCCTACATTAGAACCAGTCATCAGACCAGCAACTGTTTAAATTTGTTCTTTGTTAATTTTAACAATTCAACAGTTAGTCAGTATGTATTCTAAAATAGTACATATTATTCTGATGTTGGGATGTGCATCATTTCTAGTTGCACATAGTAAATTCGTCGTCTTCTTGTTGAGCTGAGACTGACAAAATATCACTAGTTGAAAGTATGAGTCAACTATAAACTTGGCAGGCATTATTTAAGTTCATGATTACTAACGATATCAGTTTCAATATTTAGTAATAATTAAATTATTTGTTTAGAGAGATAAATTTTTTCTAAAGTAGAAGTGCGGATAAATACTAAATGTTTGTTTATTCTCTTAATTTTATACTTAAATATCTAGAAAACATTAGGTAGAATAAAGTAAATACTCAATGAAAAATCTGAAATCATTGAAGTACTTTGTGCAGTTTCAATGACCCAGGACGTATTAGTCTACCCACAAAACCACTTTTGATACAAACAAATAAATTATTATTATAGATGTGAACTAAACAACTAAGATATTAATAATATTAAATGTATCAATATCACTATACATCTATACAGCTATATTAAAAAAATTTGAGTTGAAAATTAATGAATAAAAGACTAAATATAAACTGGAAATATACTTCGATTGAATTGATATCAGTAGGTAACTTAACAGAAGAATCATCATCAAAACAAGAATGAACAGAATCACGACAAAGGAAATCATCATCAGTGAAATTAGGAATCCTTATATTGCCCCTCAAATCTCCTGGCATGGCCGATATTGGGAATAGTCCGCTCTCCCTCCCGAAATACTCTCACATGGCCAAGCGTATACAACCACTGACAGGGAAATCCTACTAACTGCTTTTTCTCGCCGAATGTTTAGTCTACGAAATTTAGAGAACGAAAAGTGAATGCCCAACGCTTTAACCGGGTTCGTGGACACGGAGGATCCACTTAAGGGAGTTGGAAAACCATAATTCACAACCAATAGTACACATGGTTTCCAGTATCCTGAAGGAATAAATGGCGTATGAACCTATTGTTGATCACCGGCTACCATGAAACTGCATTTCCTGATGTTGCTTCACTGCCTTGTGGATAAGGCATTTAGATTGAAGACTCCACGTGTGGCCCCGTAAGAAAACCACCTAGCCCTCACATAAATCGAATAACTTTTAAGGCTCATATCTAATTTTACATGAATAAAATATTGATTTATTTGTCATAATTAAATAAAGAGAACCAACTGAATGAAACAATTCAATTATTTGAACTGCACTTGATAATTGTACAATTTCAAGTAAACCTTTTAAAAGAAAACAGTTTGTAACCATCATTAATTCTTCAAAATAGATTAGAAAGAGAACAAAAAATAAACAAACAAGGTGTAAATTTCCAAATGAAAAATAGATTGTAATTAAACATTCAAGAAATAAGACAATCCATCTTAATATTGAAAATATTTATCACATAATTGTTTCACAAAAACATTGATATGACAATTTTCTGTATTACATGAATAAAGGTGTTGACAACATTTAAATAATCTCAATAATATTACTTTGTTATAATCGTAGAAAGGAATATAATTCTCCAATGAATGACAGTCATTTTCGTGAACAGGATGACAATTGTTGTAATTATCATCATATGAATTGCCAAAAACAGGTAATTTAGGAGAAGAATAATAATCAAATTGAGAATCAAACGAAACGGGATAATTTGAAGAATCATAGGTGAAATTAGGAAAATAAATATCAGGAGTAAGCAAATCAGAATCAGTAATATTGAGAACAATAGAAAGATCATCATTTGATGAAAAAATATCCGAAGATGAACCATAAGAAAATCCATTATCGGAATGAAAACCAAAAGTAAATATTGAGGTAGATTGACTAGAGCCGAGTGCGAGAGAAGTAACCAATGGAACTGGTTGTAATGTTGATGATGGTTGGACGTATTTTGTTGTATAGATTGAAGATTCAGTGTTCGTCAATATTCCATTAATGCTATATTCAGCGTCGCTTGATTTGTTGGACGTGACAATTGGAACTGGTTGTAATGTTGATGATGGTTGTAGGTATTGTGTTGTAATGAGTGGTGTTTGAGTGGTGGTCGATGTGGATTGTGTGGTGGACTGATTGTAGACTGGTGGGACTGCAGTGACAACTGGAACTGGTTGTAATGTTGATGATGGTTGGACGTATTTTGTTGTATAGATTGAAGATTCAGTGTTCGTCAATATTCCATTAATGCTATATTCAGCGTCGCTTGATTTGTTGGACGTGACAATTGGAACTGGTTGTAATGTTGATGATGGTTGTAGGTATTGTGTTGTAATGAGTGGTGTTTGAGTGGTGGTCGATGTGGATTGTGTGGTGGACTGATTGTAGACTGGTGGGACTGCAGTGACAACTGGAACTGGTTGTAATGTTGATGATGGTTGGACGTATTTTGTTGTATAGATTGAAGATTCAGTGTTCGTCAATATTCCATTAATGCTATATTCAGCGTCGCTTGATTTGTTGGACGTGACAATTGGAACTGGTTGTAATGTTGATGATGGTTGTAGGTATTGTGTTGTAATGAGTGGTGTTTGAGTGGTGGTCGATGTGGATTGTGTGGTGGACTGATTGTAGACTGGTGGGACTGCAGTGACAACTGGAACTGGTTGTAATGTTGATGATGGTTGGACGTATTTTGTTGTATAGATTGAAGATTCAGTGTTCGTCAATATTCCATTAATGCTATATTCAGCGTCGCTTGATTTGTTGGACGTGACAATTGGAACTGGTTGTAATGTTGATGATGGTTGTAGGTATTGTGTTGTAATGAGTGGTGTTTGAGTGGTGGTCGATGTGGATTGTGTGGTGGACTGATTGTAGACTGGTGGGACTGCAGTGACAACTGGAACTGGTTGTAATGTTGATGATGGTTGGACGTATTTTGTTGTATAGATTGAAGATTCAGTGTTCGTCAATATTCCATTAATGCTATATTCAGCGTCGCTTGATTTGTTGGACGTGACAATTGGAACTGGTTGTAATGTTGATGATGGTTGTAGGTATTGTGTTGTAATGAGTGGTGTTTGAGTGGTGGTCGATGTGGATTGTGTGGTGGACTGATTGTAGACTGGTGGGACTGCAGTGACAACTGGAACTGGTTGTAATGTTGATGATGGTTGGACGTATTTTGTTGTATAGATTGAAGATTCAGTGTTCGTCAATATTCCATTAATGCTATATTCAGCGTCGCTTGATTTGTTGGACGTGACAATTGGAACTGGTTGTAATGTTGATGATGGTTGTAGGTATTGTGTTGTAATGAGTGGTGTTTGAGTGGTGGTCGATGTGGATTGTGTGGTGGACTGATTGTAGACTGGTGGGACTGCAGTGACAACTGGAACTGGTTGTAATGTTGATGATGGTTGGACGTATTTTGTTGTATAGATTGAAGATTCAGTGTTCGTCAATATTCCATTAATGCTATATTCAGCGTCGCTTGATTTGTTGGACGTGACAATTGGAACTGGTTGTAATGTTGATGATGGTTGTAGGTATTGTGTTGTAATGAGTGGTGTTTGAGTGGTGGACTGATTGTAGACTGGTGGGACTGCAGTGACAACTGGAACTGGTTGTAATGTTGATGATGGTTGGACGTATTTTGTTGTATAGATTGAAGATTCAGTGTTCGTCAATATTCCATTAATGCTATATTCAGCGTCGCTTGATTTGTTGGACGTGACAATTGGAACTGGTTGTAATGTTGATGATGGTTGTAGGTATTGTGTTGTAATGAGTGGTGTTTGAGTGGTGGTCGATGTGGATTGTGTGGTGGACTGATTGTAGACTGGTGGGACTGCAGTGACAACTGGAACTGGTTGTAATGTTGATGATGGTTGGACGTATTTTGTTGTATAGATTGAAGATTCAGTGTTCGTCAATATTCCATTAATGCTATATTCAGCGTCGCTTGATTTGTTGGACGTGACAATTGGAACTGGTTGTAATGTTGATGATGGTTGTAGGTATTGTGTTGTAATGAGTGGTGTTTGAGTGGTGGTCGATGTGGATTGTGTGGTGGACTGATTGTAGACTGGTGGGACTGCAGTGACAACTGGAACTGGTTGTAATGTTGATGATGGTTGGACGTATTTTGTTGTATAGATTGAAGATTCAGTGTTCGTCAATATTCCATTAATGCTATATTCAGCGTCGCTTGATTTGTTGGACGTGACAATTGGAACTGGTTGTAATGTTGATGATGGTTGTAGGTATTGTGTTGTAATGAGTGGTGTTTGAGTGGTGGTCGATGTGGATTGTGTGGTGGACTGATTGTAGACTGGTGGGACTGCAGTGACAACTGGAACTGGTTGTAATGTTGATGATGGTTGGACGTATTTTGTTGTATAGATTGAAGATTCAGTGTTCGTCAATATTCCATTAATGCTATATTCAGCGTCGCTTGATTTGTTGGACGTGACAATTGGAACTGGTTGTAATGTTGATGATGGTTGTAGGTATTGTGTTGTAATGAGTGGTGTTTGAGTGGTGGTCGATGTGGATTGTGTGGTGGACTGATTGTAGACTGGTGGGACTGCAGTGACAACTGGAACTGGTTGTAATGTTGATGATGGTTGGACGTATTTTGTTGTATAGATTGAAGATTCAGTGTTCGTCAATATTCCATTAATGCTATATTCAGCGTCGCTTGATTTGTTGGACGTGACAATTGGAACTGGTTGTAATGTTGATGATGGTTGTAGGTATTGTGTTGTAATGAGTGGTGTTTGAGTGGTGGTCGATGTGGATTGTGTGGTGGACTGATTGTAGACTGGTGGGACTGCAGTGACAACTGGAACTGGTTGTAATGTTGATGATGGTTGGACGTATTTTGTTGTATAGATTGAAGATTCAGTGTTCGTCAATATTCCATTAATGCTATATTCAGCGTCGCTTGATTTGTTGGACGTGACAATTGGAACTGGTTGTAATGTTGATGATGGTTGTAGGTATTGTGTTGTAATGAGTGGTGTTTGAGTGGTGGTCGATGTGGATTGTGTGGTGGACTGATTGTAGACTGGTGGGACTGCAGTGACAACTGGAACTGGTTGTAATGTTGATGATGGTTGGACGTATTTTGTTGTATAGATTGAAGATTCAGTGTTCGTCAATATTCCATTAATGCTATATTCAGCGTCGCTTGATTTGTTGGACGTGACAATTGGAACTGGTTGTAATGTTGATGATGGTTGTAGGTATTGTGTTGTAATGAGTGGTGTTTGAGTGGTGGTCGATGTGGATTGTGTGGTGGACTGATTGTAGACTGGTGGGACTGCAGTGACAACTGGAACTGGTTGTAATGTTGATGATGGTTGGACGTATTTTGTTGTATAGATTGAAGATTCAGTGTTCGTCAATATTCCATTAATGCTATATTCAGCGTCGCTTGATTTGTTGGACGTGACAATTGGAACTGGTTGTAATGTTGATGATGGTTGTAGGTATTGTGTTGTAATGAGTGGTGTTTGAGTGGTGGTCGATGTGGATTGTGTGGTGGACTGATTGTAGACTGGTGGGACTGCAGTGACAACTGGAACTGGTTGTAATGTTGATGATGGTTGGACGTATTTTGTTGTATAGATTGAAGATTCAGTGTTCGTCAATATTCCATTAATGCTATATTCAGCGTCGCTTGATTTGTTGGACGTGACAATTGGAACTGGTTGTAATGTTGATGATGGTTGTAGGTATTGTGTTGTAATGAGTGGTGTTTGAGTGGTGGTCGATGTGGATTGTGTGGTGGACTGATTGTAGACTGGTGGGACTGCAGTGACAACTGGAACTGGTTGTAATGTTGATGATGGTTGGACGTATTTTGTTGTATAGATTGAAGATTCAGTGTTCGTCAATATTCCATTAATGCTATATTCAGCGTCGCTTGATTTGTTGGACGTGACAATTGGAACTGGTTGTAATGTTGATGATGGTTGTAGGTATTGTGTTGTAATGAGTGGTGTTTGAGTGGTGGTCGATGTGGATTGTGTGGTGGACTGATTGTAGACTGGTGGGACTGCAGTGACAACTGGAACTGGTTGTAATGTTGATGATGGTTGGATGTATTTTGTTGTATAGATTGAAGATTCAGTGTTCGTCAATATTCCATTAATGCTATATTCAGCGTCGCTTGATTTGTTGGACGTGACAATTGGAACTGGTTGTAATGTTGATGATGGTTGTAGGTATTGTGTTGTAATGAGTGGTGTTTGAGTGGTGGTCGATGTGGATTGTGTGGTGGACTGATTGTAGACTGGTGGGACTGCAGTGACAACTGGAACTGGTTGTAATGTTGATGATGGTTGGACGTATTTTGTTGTATAGATTGAAGATTCAGTGTTCGTCAATATTCCATTAATGCTATATTCAGCGTCGCTTGATTTGTTGGACGTGACAATTGGAACTGGTTGTAATGTTGATGATGGTTGTAGGTATTGTGTTGTAATGAGTGGTGTTTGAGTGGTGGTCGATGTGGATTGTGTGGTGGACTGATTGTAGACTGGTGGGACTGCAGTGACAACTGGAACTGGTTGTAATGTTGATGATGGTTGGACGTATTTTGTTGTATAGATTGAAGATTCAGTGTTCGTCAATATTCCATTAATGCTATATTCAGCGTCGCTTGATTTGTTGGACGTGACAATTGGAACTGGTTGTAATGTTGATGATGGTTGTAGGTATTGTGTTGTAATGAGTGGTGTTTGAGTGGTGGTCGATGTGGATTGTGTGGTGGACTGATTGTAGACTGGTGGGACTGCAGTGACAACTGGAACTGGTTGTAATGTTGATGATGGTTGGACGTATTTTGTTGTATAGATTGAAGATTCAGTGTTCGTCAATATTCCATTAATGCTATATTCAGCGTCGCTTGATTTGTTGGACGTGACAATTGGAACTGGTTGTAATGTTGATGATGGTTGTAGGTATTGTGTTGTAATGAGTGGTGTTTGAGTGGTGGTCGATGTGGATTGTGTGGTGGACTGATTGTAGACTGGTGGGACTGCAGTGACAACTGGAACTGGTTGTAATGTTGATGATGGTTGGACGTATTTTGTTGTATAGATTGAAGATTCAGTGTTCGTCAATATTCCATTAATGCTATATTCAGCGTCGCTTGATTTGTTGGACGTGACAATTGGAACTGGTTGTAATGTTGATGATGGTTGTAGGTATTGTGTTGTAATGAGTGGTGTTTGAGTGGTGGTCGATGTGGATTGTGTGGTGGACTGATTGTAGACTGGTGGGACTGCAGTGACAACTGGAACTGGTTGTAATGTTGATGATGGTTGGACGTATTTTGTTGTATAGATTGAAGATTCAGTGTTCGTCAATATTCCATTAATGCTATATTCAGCGTCGCTTGATTTGTTGGACGTGACAATTGGAACTGGTTGTAATGTTGATGATGGTTGTAGGTATTGTGTTGTAATGAGTGGTGTTTGAGTGGTGGTCGATGTGGATTGTGTGGTGGACTGATTGTAGACTGGTGGGACTGCAGTGACAACTGGAACTGGTTGTAATGTTGATGATGGTTGGACGTATTTTGTTGTATAGATTGAAGATTCAGTGTTCGTCAATATTCCATTAATGCTATATTCAGCGTCGCTTGATTTGTTGGACGTGACAATTGGAACTGGTTGTAATGTTGATGATGGTTGTAGGTATTGTGTTGTAATGAGTGGTGTTTGAGTGGTGGTCGATGTGGATTGTGTGGTGGACTGATTGTAGACTGGTGGGACTGCAGTGACAACTGGAACTGGTTGTAATGTTGATGATGGTTGGACGTATTTTGTTGTATAGATTGAAGATTCAGTGTTCGTCAATATTCCATTAATGCTATATTCAGCGTCGCTTGATTTGTTGGACGTGACAATTGGAACTGGTTGTAATGTTGATGATGGTTGTAGGTATTGTGTTGTAATGAGTGGTGTTTGAGTGGTGGACTGATTGTAGACTGGTGGGACTGCAGTGACAACTGGAACTGGTTGTAATGTTGATGATGGTTGGACGTATTTTGTTGTATAGATTGAAGATTCAGTGTTCGTCAATATTCCATTAATGCTATATTCAGCGTCGCTTGATTTGTTGGACGTGACAATTGGAACTGGTTGTAATGTTGATGATGGTTGTAGGTATTGTGTTGTAATGAGTGGTGTTTGAGTGGTGGTCGATGTGGATTGTGTGGTGGACTGATTGTAGACTGGTGGGACTGCAGTGACAACTGGAACTGGTTGTAATGTTGATGATGGTTGGATGTATTTTGTTGTATAGATTGAAGATTCAGTGTTCGTCAATATTCCATTAATGCTATATTCAGCGTCGCTTGATTTGTTGGACGTGACAATTGGAACTGGTTGTAATGTTGATGATGGTTGTAGGTATTGTGTTGTAATGAGTGGTGTTTGAGTGGTGGTCGATGTGGATTGTGTGGTGGACTGATTGTAGACTGGTGGGACTGCAGTGACAACTGGAACTGGTTGTAATGTTGATGATGGTTGGACGTATTTTGTTGTATAGATTGAAGATTCAGTGTTCGTCAATATTCCATTAATGCTATATTCAGCGTCGCTTGATTTGTTGGACGTGACAATTGGAACTGGTTGTAATGTTGATGATGGTTGTAGGTATTGTGTTGTAATGAGTGGTGTTTGAGTGGTGGTCGATGTGGATTGTGTGGTGGACTGATTGTAGACTGGTGGGACTGCAGTGACAACTGGAACTGGTTGTAATGTTGATGATGGTTGGATGTATTTTGTTGTATAGATTGAAGATTCAGTGTTCGTCAATATTCCATTAATGCTATATTCAGCGTCGCTTGATTTGTTGGACGTGACAATTGGAACTGGTTGTAATGTTGATGATGGTTGTAGGTATTGTGTTGTAATGAGTGGTGTTTGAGTGGTGGTCGATGTGGATTGTGTGGTGGACTGATTGTAGACTGGTGGGACTGCAGTGACAACTGGAACTGGTTGTAATGTTGATGATGGTTGGATGTATTTTGTTGTATAGATTGAAGATTCAGTGTTCGTCAATATTCCATTAATGCTATATTCAGCGTCGCTTGATTTGTTGGACGTGACAATTGGAACTGGTTGTAATGTTGATGATGGTTGTAGGTATTGTGTTGTAATGAGTGGTGTTTGAGTGGTGGTCGATGTGGATTGTGTGGTGGACTGATTGTAGACTGGTGGGACTGCAGTGACAACTGGAACTGGTTGTAATGTTGATGATGGTTGGATGTATTTTGTTGTATAGATTGAAGATTCAGTGTTCGTCAATATTCCATTAATGCTATATTCAGCGTCGCTTGATTTGTTGGACGTGACAATTGGAACTGGTTGTAATGTTGATGATGGTTGTAGGTATTGTGTTGTAATGAGTGGTGTTTGAGTGGTGGTCGATGTGGATTGTGTGGTGGACTGATTGTAGACTGGTGGGACTGCAGTGACAACTGGAACTGGTTGTAATGTTGATGATGGTTGGACGTATTTTGTTGTATAGATTGAAGATTCAGTGTTCGTCAATATTCCATTAATGCTATATTCAGCGTCGCTTGATTTGTTGGACGTGACAATTGGAACTGGTTGTAATGTTGATGATGGTTGTAGGTATTGTGTTGTAATGAGTGGTGTTTGAGTGGTGGTCGATGTGGATTGTGTGGTGGACTGATTGTAGACTGGTGGGACTGCAGTGACAACTGGAACTGGTTGTAATGTTGATGATGGTTGGACGTATTTTGTTGTATAGATTGAAGATTCAGTGTTCGTCAATATTCCATTAATGCTATATTCAGCGTCGCTTGATTTGTTGGACGTGACAATTGGAACTGGTTGTAATGTTGATGATGGTTGTAGGTATTGTGTTGTAATGAGTGGTGTTTGAGTGGTGGTCGATGTGGATTGTGTGGTGGACTGATTGTAGACTGGTGGGACTGCAGTGACAACTGGAACTGGTTGTAATGTTGATGATGGTTGGACGTATTTTGTTGTATAGATTGAAGATTCAGTGTTCGTCAATATTCCATTAATGCTATATTCAGCGTCGCTTGATTTGTTGGACGTGACAATTGGAACTGGTTGTAATGTTGATGATGGTTGTAGGTATTGTGTTGTAATGAGTGGTGTTTGAGTGGTGGTCGATGTGGATTGTGTGGTGGACTGATTGTAGACTGGTGGGACTGCAGTGACAACTGGAACTGGTTGTAATGTTGATGATGGTTGGACGTATTTTGTTGTATAGATTGAAGATTCAGTGTTCGTCAATATTCCATTAATGCTATATTCAGCGTCGCTTGATTTGTTGGACGTGACAATTGGAACTGGTTGTAATGTTGATGATGGTTGTAGGTATTGTGTTGTAATGAGTGGTGTTTGAGTGGTGGTCGATGTGGATTGTGTGGTGGACTGATTGTAGACTGGTGGGACTGCAGTGACAACTGGAACTGGTTGTAATGTTGATGATGGTTGGACGTATTTTGTTGTATAGATTGAAGATTCAGTGTTCGTCAATATTCCATTAATGCTATATTCAGCGTCGCTTGATTTGTTGGACGTGACAATTGGAACTGGTTGTAATGTTGATGATGGTTGTAGGTATTGTGTTGTAATGAGTGGTGTTTGAGTGGTGGTCGATGTGGATTGTGTGGTGGACTGATTGTAGACTGGTGGGACTGCAGTGACAACTGGAACTGGTTGTAATGTTGATGATGGTTGGACGTATTTTGTTGTATAGATTGAAGATTCAGTGTTCGTCAATATTCCATTAATGCTATATTCAGCGTCGCTTGATTTGTTGGACGTGACAATTGGAACTGGTTGTAATGTTGATGATGGTTGTAGGTATTGTGTTGTAATGAGTGGTGTTTGAGTGGTGGTCGATGTGGATTGTGTGGTGGACTGATTGTAGACTGGTGGGACTGCAGTGACAACTGGAACTGGTTGTAATGTTGATGATGGTTGGACGTATTTTGTTGTATAGATTGAAGATTCAGTGTTCGTCAATATTCCATTAATGCTATATTCAGCGTCGCTTGATTTGTTGGACGTGACAATTGGAACTGGTTGTAATGTTGATGATGGTTGTAGGTATTGTGTTGTAATGAGTGGTGTTTGAGTGGTGGTCGATGTGGATTGTGTGGTGGACTGATTGTAGACTGGTGGGACTGCAGTGACAACTGGAACTGGTTGTAATGTTGATGATGGTTGGACGTATTTTGTTGTATAGATTGAAGATTCAGTGTTCGTCAATATTCCATTAATGCTATATTCAGCGTCGCTTGATTTGTTGGACGTGACAATTGGAACTGGTTGTAATGTTGATGATGGTTGTAGGTATTGTGTTGTAATGAGTGGTGTTTGAGTGGTGGTCGATGTGGATTGTGTGGTGGACTGATTGTAGACTGGTGGGACTGCAGTGACAACTGGAACTGGTTGTAATGTTGATGATGGTTGGACGTATTTTGTTGTATAGATTGAAGATTCAGTGTTCGTCAATATTCCATTAATGCTATATTCAGCGTCGCTTGATTTGTTGGACGTGACAATTGGAACTGGTTGTAATGTTGATGATGGTTGTAGGTATTGTGTTGTAATGAGTGGTGTTTGAGTGGTGGTCGATGTGGATTGTGTGGTGGACTGATTGTAGACTGGTGGGACTGCAGTGACAACTGGAACTGGTTGTAATGTTGATGATGGTTGGACGTATTTTGTTGTATAGATTGAAGATTCAGTGTTCGTCAATATTCCATTAATGCTATATTCAGCGTCGCTTGATTTGTTGGACGTGACAATTGGAACTGGTTGTAATGTTGATGATGGTTGTAGGTATTGTGTTGTAATGAGTGGTGTTTGAGTGGTGGTCGATGTGGATTGTGTGGTGGACTGATTGTAGACTGGTGGGACTGCAGTGACAACTGGAACTGGTTGTAATGTTGATGATGGTTGGACGTATTTTGTTGTATAGATTGAAGATTCAGTGTTCGTCAATATTCCATTAATGCTATATTCAGCGTCGCTTGATTTGTTGGACGTGACAATTGGAACTGGTTGTAATGTTGATGATGGTTGTAGGTATTGTGTTGTAATGAGTGGTGTTTGAGTGGTGGTCGATGTGGATTGTGTGGTGGACTGATTGTAGACTGGTGGGACTGCAGTGACAACTGGAACTGGTTGTAATGTTGATGATGGTTGGACGTATTTTGTTGTATAGATTGAAGATTCAGTGTTCGTCAATATTCCATTAATGCTATATTCAGCGTCGCTTGATTTGTTGGACGTGACAATTGGAACTGGTTGTAATGTTGATGATGGTTGTAGGTATTGTGTTGTAATGAGTGGTGTTTGAGTGGTGGTCGATGTGGATTGTGTGGTGGACTGATTGTAGACTGGTGGGACTGCAGTGACAACTGGAACTGGTTGTAATGTTGATGATGGTTGGACGTATTTTGTTGTATAGATTGAAGATTCAGTGTTCGTCAATATTCCATTAATGCTATATTCAGCGTCGCTTGATTTGTTGGACGTGACAATTGGAACTGGTTGTAATGTTGATGATGGTTGTAGGTATTGTGTTGTAATGAGTGGTGTTTGAGTGGTGGTCGATGTGGATTGTGTGGTGGACTGATTGTAGACTGGTGGGACTGCAGTGACAACTGGAACTGGTTGTAATGTTGATGATGGTTGGACGTATTTTGTTGTATAGATTGAAGATTCAGTGTTCGTCAATATTCCATTAATGCTATATTCAGCGTCGCTTGATTTGTTGGACGTGACAATTGGAACTGGTTGTAATGTTGATGATGGTTGTAGGTATTGTGTTGTAATGAGTGGTGTTTGAGTGGTGGTCGATGTGGATTGTGTGGTGGACTGATTGTAGACTGGTGGGACTGCAGTGACAACTGGAACTGGTTGTAATGTTGATGATGGTTGGACGTATTTTGTTGTATAGATTGAAGATTCAGTGTTCGTCAATATTCCATTAATGCTATATTCAGCGTCGCTTGATTTGTTGGACGTGACAATTGGAACTGGTTGTAATGTTGATGATGGTTGTAGGTATTGTGTTGTAATGAGTGGTGTTTGAGTGGTGGTCGATGTGGATTGTGTGGTGGACTGATTGTAGACTGGTGGGACTGCAGTGACAACTGGAACTGGTTGTAATGTTGATGATGGTTGGACGTATTTTGTTGTATAGATTGAAGATTCAGTGTTCGTCAATATTCCATTAATGCTATATTCAGCGTCGCTTGATTTGTTGGACGTGACAATTGGAACTGGTTGTAATGTTGATGATGGTTGTAGGTATTGTGTTGTAATGAGTGGTGTTTGAGTGGTGGTCGATGTGGATTGTGTGGTGGACTGATTGTAGACTGGTGGGACTGCAGTGACAACTGGAACTGGTTGTAATGTTGATGATGGTTGGACGTATTTTGTTGTATAGATTGAAGATTCAGTGTTCGTCAATATTCCATTAATGCTATATTCAGCGTCGCTTGATTTGTTGGACGTGACAATTGGAACTGGTTGTAATGTTGATGATGGTTGTAGGTATTGTGTTGTAATGAGTGGTGTTTGAGTGGTGGTCGATGTGGATTGTGTGGTGGACTGATTGTAGACTGGTGGGACTGCAGTGACAACTGGAACTGGTTGTAATGTTGATGATGGTTGGACGTATTTTGTTGTATAGATTGAAGATTCAGTGTTCGTCAATATTCCATTAATGCTATATTCAGCGTCGCTTGATTTGTTGGACGTGACAATTGGAACTGGTTGTAATGTTGATGATGGTTGTAGGTATTGTGTTGTAATGAGTGGTGTTTGAGTGGTGGTCGATGTGGATTGTGTGGTGGACTGATTGTAGACTGGTGGGACTGCAGTGACAACTGGAACTGGTTGTAATGTTGATGATGGTTGGATGTATTTTGTTGTATAGATTGAAGATTCAGTGTTCGTCAATATTCCATTAATGCTATATTCAGCGTCGCTTGATTTGTTGGACGTGACAATTGGAACTGGTTGTAATGTTGATGATGGTTGTAGGTATTGTGTTGTAATGAGTGGTGTTTGAGTGGTGGTCGATGTGGATTGTGTGGTGGACTGATTGTAGACTGGTGGGACTGCAGTGACAACTGGAACTGGTTGTAATGTTGATGATGGTTGGACGTATTTTGTTGTATAGATTGAAGATTCAGTGTTCGTCAATATTCCATTAATGCTATATTCAGCGTCGCTTGATTTGTTGGACGTGACAATTGGAACTGGTTGTAATGTTGATGATGGTTGTAGGTATTGTGTTGTAATGAGTGGTGTTTGAGTGGTGGTCGATGTGGATTGTGTGGTGGACTGATTGTAGACTGGTGGGACTGCAGTGACAACTGGAACTGGTTGTAATGTTGATGATGGTTGGACGTATTTTGTTGTATAGATTGAAGATTCAGTGTTCGTCAATATTCCATTAATGCTATATTCAGCGTCGCTTGATTTGTTGGACGTGACAATTGGAACTGGTTGTAATGTTGATGATGGTTGTAGGTATTGTGTTGTAATGAGTGGTGTTTGAGTGGTGGTCGATGTGGATTGTGTGGTGGACTGATTGTAGACTGGTGGGACTGCAGTGACAACTGGAACTGGTTGTAATGTTGATGATGGTTGGACGTATTTTGTTGTATAGATTGAAGATTCAGTGTTCGTCAATATTCCATTAATGCTATATTCAGCGTCGCTTGATTTGTTGGACGTGACAATTGGAACTGGTTGTAATGTTGATGATGGTTGTAGGTATTGTGTTGTAATGAGTGGTGTTTGAGTGGTGGTCGATGTGGATTGTGTGGTGGACTGATTGTAGACTGGTGGGACTGCAGTGACAACTGGAACTGGTTGTAATGTTGATGATGGTTGGACGTATTTTGTTGTATAGATTGAAGATTCAGTGTTCGTCAATATTCCATTAATGCTATATTCAGCGTCGCTTGATTTGTTGGACGTGACAATTGGAACTGGTTGTAATGTTGATGATGGTTGTAGGTATTGTGTTGTAATGAGTGGTGTTTGAGTGGTGGTCGATGTGGATTGTGTGGTGGACTGATTGTAGACTGGTGGGACTGCAGTGACAACTGGAACTGGTTGTAATGTTGATGATGGTTGGATGTATTTTGTTGTATAGATTGAAGATTCAGTGTTCGTCAATATTCCATTAATGCTATATTCAGCGTCGCTTGATTTGTTGGACGTGACAATTGGAACTGGTTGTAATGTTGATGATGGTTGTAGGTATTGTGTTGTAATGAGTGGTGTTTGAGTGGTGGTCGATGTGGATTGTGTGGTGGACTGATTGTAGACTGGTGGGACTGCAGTGACAACTGGAACTGGTTGTAATGTTGATGATGGTTGGATGTATTTTGTTGTATAGATTGAAGATTCAGTGTTCGTCAATATTCCATTAATGCTATATTCAGCGTCGCTTGATTTGTTGGACGTGACAATTGGAACTGGTTGTAATGTTGATGATGGTTGTAGGTATTGTGTTGTAATGAGTGGTGTTTGAGTGGTGGTCGATGTGGATTGTGTGGTGGACTGATTGTAGACTGGTGGGACTGCAGTGACAACTGGAACTGGTTGTAATGTTGATGATGGTTGGACGTATTTTGTTGTATAGATTGAAGATTCAGTGTTCGTCAATATTCCATTAATGCTATATTCAGCGTCGCTTGATTTGTTGGACGTGACAATTGGAACTGGTTGTAATGTTGATGATGGTTGTAGGTATTGTGTTGTAATGAGTGGTGTTTGAGTGGTGGTCGATGTGGATTGTGTGGTGGACTGATTGTAGACTGGTGGGACTGCAGTGACAACTGGAACTGGTTGTAATGTTGATGATGGTTGGACGTATTTTGTTGTATAGATTGAAGATTCAGTGTTCGTCAATATTCCATTAATGCTATATTCAGCGTCGCTTGATTTGTTGGACGTGACAATTGGAACTGGTTGTAATGTTGATGATGGTTGTAGGTATTGTGTTGTAATGAGTGGTGTTTGAGTGGTGGTCGATGTGGATTGTGTGGTGGACTGATTGTAGACTGGTGGGACTGCAGTGACAACTGGAACTGGTTGTAATGTTGATGATGGTTGGACGTATTTTGTTGTATAGATTGAAGATTCAGTGTTCGTCAATATTCCATTAATGCTATATTCAGCGTCGCTTGATTTGTTGGACGTGACAATTGGAACTGGTTGTAATGTTGATGATGGTTGTAGGTATTGTGTTGTAATGAGTGGTGTTTGAGTGGTGGTCGATGTGGATTGTGTGGTGGACTGATTGTAGACTGGTGGGACTGCAGTGACAACTGGAACTGGTTGTAATGTTGATGATGGTTGGACGTATTTTGTTGTATAGATTGAAGATTCAGTGTTCGTCAATATTCCATTAATGCTATATTCAGCGTCGCTTGATTTGTTGGACGTGACAATTGGAACTGGTTGTAATGTTGATGATGGTTGTAGGTATTGTGTTGTAATGAGTGGTGTTTGAGTGGTGGTCGATGTGGATTGTGTGGTGGACTGATTGTAGACTGGTGGGACTGCAGTGACAACTGGAACTGGTTGTAATGTTGATGATGGTTGGACGTATTTTGTTGTATAGATTGAAGATTCAGTGTTCGTCAATATTCCATTAATGCTATATTCAGCGTCGCTTGATTTGTTGGACGTGACAATTGGAACTGGTTGTAATGTTGATGATGGTTGTAGGTATTGTGTTGTAATGAGTGGTGTTTGAGTGGTGGTCGATGTGGATTGTGTGGTGGACTGATTGTAGACTGGTGGGACTGCAGTGACAACTGGAACTGGTTGTAATGTTGATGATGGTTGGACGTATTTTGTTGTATAGATTGAAGATTCAGTGTTCGTCAATATTCCATTAATGCTATATTCAGCGTCGCTTGATTTGTTGGACGTGACAATTGGAACTGGTTGTAATGTTGATGATGGTTGTAGGTATTGTGTTGTAATGAGTGGTGTTTGAGTGGTGGTCGATGTGGATTGTGTGGTGGACTGATTGTAGACTGGTGGGACTGCAGTGACAACTGGAACTGGTTGTAATGTTGATGATGGTTGGACGTATTTTGTTGTATAGATTGAAGATTCAGTGTTCGTCAATATTCCATTAATGCTATATTCAGCGTCGCTTGATTTGTTGGACGTGACAATTGGAACTGGTTGTAATGTTGATGATGGTTGTAGGTATTGTGTTGTAATGAGTGGTGTTTGAGTGGTGGTCGATGTGGATTGTGTGGTGGACTGATTGTAGACTGGTGGGACTGCAGTGACAACTGGAACTGGTTGTAATGTTGATGATGGTTGGACGTATTTTGTTGTATAGATTGAAGATTCAGTGTTCGTCAATATTCCATTAATGCTATATTCAGCGTCGCTTGATTTGTTGGACGTGACAATTGGAACTGGTTGTAATGTTGATGATGGTTGTAGGTATTGTGTTGTAATGAGTGGTGTTTGAGTGGTGGTCGATGTGGATTGTGTGGTGGACTGATTGTAGACTGGTGGGACTGCAGTGACAACTGGAACTGGTTGTAATGTTGATGATGGTTGGACGTATTTTGTTGTATAGATTGAAGATTCAGTGTTCGTCAATATTCCATTAATGCTATATTCAGCGTCGCTTGATTTGTTGGACGTGACAATTGGAACTGGTTGTAATGTTGATGATGGTTGTAGGTATTGTGTTGTAATGAGTGGTGTTTGAGTGGTGGTCGATGTGGATTGTGTGGTGGACTGATTGTAGACTGGTGGGACTGCAGTGACAACTGGAACTGGTTGTAATGTTGATGATGGTTGGACGTATTTTGTTGTATAGATTGAAGATTCAGTGTTCGTCAATATTCCATTAATGCTATATTCAGCGTCGCTTGATTTGTTGGACGTGACAATTGGAACTGGTTGTAATGTTGATGATGGTTGTAGGTATTGTGTTGTAATGAGTGGTGTTTGAGTGGTGGTCGATGTGGATTGTGTGGTGGACTGATTGTAGACTGGTGGGACTGCAGTGACAACTGGAACTGGTTGTAATGTTGATGATGGTTGGACGTATTTTGTTGTATAGATTGAAGATTCAGTGTTCGTCAATATTCCATTAATGCTATATTCAGCGTCGCTTGATTTGTTGGACGTGACAATTGGAACTGGTTGTAATGTTGATGATGGTTGTAGGTATTGTGTTGTAATGAGTGGTGTTTGAGTGGTGGTCGATGTGGATTGTGTGGTGGACTGATTGTAGACTGGTGGGACTGCAGTGACAACTGGAACTGGTTGTAATGTTGATGATGGTTGGACGTATTTTGTTGTATAGATTGAAGATTCAGTGTTCGTCAATATTCCATTAATGCTATATTCAGCGTCGCTTGATTTGTTGGACGTGACAATTGGAACTGGTTGTAATGTTGATGATGGTTGTAGGTATTGTGTTGTAATGAGTGGTGTTTGAGTGGTGGTCGATGTGGATTGTGTGGTGGACTGATTGTAGACTGGTGGGACTGCAGTGACAACTGGAACTGGTTGTAATGTTGATGATGGTTGGACGTATTTTGTTGTATAGATTGAAGATTCAGTGTTCGTCAATATTCCATTAATGCTATATTCAGCGTCGCTTGATTTGTTGGACGTGACAATTGGAACTGGTTGTAATGTTGATGATGGTTGTAGGTATTGTGTTGTAATGAGTGGTGTTTGAGTGGTGGTCGATGTGGATTGTGTGGTGGACTGATTGTAGACTGGTGGGACTGCAGTGACAACTGGAACTGGTTGTAATGTTGATGATGGTTGGACGTATTTTGTTGTATAGATTGAAGATTCAGTGTTCGTCAATATTCCATTAATGCTATATTCAGCGTCGCTTGATTTGTTGGACGTGACAATTGGAACTGGTTGTAATGTTGATGATGGTTGTAGGTATTGTGTTGTAATGAGTGGTGTTTGAGTGGTGGTCGATGTGGATTGTGTGGTGGACTGATTGTAGACTGGTGGGACTGCAGTGACAACTGGAACTGGTTGTAATGTTGATGATGGTTGGACGTATTTTGTTGTATAGATTGAAGATTCAGTGTTCGTCAATATTCCATTAATGCTATATTCAGCGTCGCTTGATTTGTTGGACGTGACAATTGGAACTGGTTGTAATGTTGATGATGGTTGTAGGTATTGTGTTGTAATGAGTGGTGTTTGAGTGGTGGTCGATGTGGATTGTGTGGTGGACTGATTGTAGACTGGTGGGACTGCAGTGACAACTGGAACTGGTTGTAATGTTGATGATGGTTGGACGTATTTTGTTGTATAGATTGAAGATTCAGTGTTCGTCAATATTCCATTAATGCTATATTCAGCGTCGCTTGATTTGTTGGACGTGACAATTGGAACTGGTTGTAATGTTGATGATGGTTGTAGGTATTGTGTTGTAATGAGTGGTGTTTGAGTGGTGGTCGATGTGGATTGTGTGGTGGACTGATTGTAGACTGGTGGGACTGCAGTGACAACTGGAACTGGTTGTAATGTTGATGATGGTTGGACGTATTTTGTTGTATAGATTGAAGATTCAGTGTTCGTCAATATTCCATTAATGCTATATTCAGCGTCGCTTGATTTGTTGGACGTGACAATTGGAACTGGTTGTAATGTTGATGATGGTTGTAGGTATTGTGTTGTAATGAGTGGTGTTTGAGTGGTGGTCGATGTGGATTGTGTGGTGGACTGATTGTAGACTGGTGGGACTGCAGTGACAACTGGAACTGGTTGTAATGTTGATGATGGTTGGACGTATTTTGTTGTATAGATTGAAGATTCAGTGTTCGTCAATATTCCATTAATGCTATATTCAGCGTCGCTTGATTTGTTGGACGTGACAATTGGAACTGGTTGTAATGTTGATGATGGTTGTAGGTATTGTGTTGTAATGAGTGGTGTTTGAGTGGTGGTCGATGTGGATTGTGTGGTGGACTGATTGTAGACTGGTGGGACTGCAGTGACAACTGGAACTGGTTGTAATGTTGATGATGGTTGGACGTATTTTGTTGTATAGATTGAAGATTCAGTGTTCGTCAATATTCCATTAATGCTATATTCAGCGTCGCTTGATTTGTTGGACGTGACAATTGGAACTGGTTGTAATGTTGATGATGGTTGTAGGTATTGTGTTGTAATGAGTGGTGTTTGAGTGGTGGTCGATGTGGATTGTGTGGTGGACTGATTGTAGACTGGTGGGACTGCAGTGACAACTGGAACTGGTTGTAATGTTGATGATGGTTGGACGTATTTTGTTGTATAGATTGAAGATTCAGTGTTCGTCAATATTCCATTAATGCTATATTCAGCGTCGCTTGATTTGTTGGACGTGACAATTGGAACTGGTTGTAATGTTGATGATGGTTGTAGGTATTGTGTTGTAATGAGTGGTGTTTGAGTGGTGGTCGATGTGGATTGTGTGGTGGACTGATTGTAGACTGGTGGGACTGCAGTGACAACTGGAACTGGTTGTAATGTTGATGATGGTTGGACGTATTTTGTTGTATAGATTGAAGATTCAGTGTTCGTCAATATTCCATTAATGCTATATTCAGCGTCGCTTGATTTGTTGGACGTGACAATTGGAACTGGTTGTAATGTTGATGATGGTTGTAGGTATTGTGTTGTAATGAGTGGTGTTTGAGTGGTGGTCGATGTGGATTGTGTGGTGGACTGATTGTAGACTGGTGGGACTGCAGTGACAACTGGAACTGGTTGTAATGTTGATGATGGTTGGACGTATTTTGTTGTATAGATTGAAGATTCAGTGTTCGTCAATATTCCATTAATGCTATATTCAGCGTCGCTTGATTTGTTGGACGTGACAATTGGAACTGGTTGTAATGTTGATGATGGTTGTAGGTATTGTGTTGTAATGAGTGGTGTTTGAGTGGTGGTCGATGTGGATTGTGTGGTGGACTGATTGTAGACTGGTGGGACTGCAGTGACAACTGGAACTGGTTGTAATGTTGATGATGGTTGGACGTATTTTGTTGTATAGATTGAAGATTCAGTGTTCGTCAATATTCCATTAATGCTATATTCAGCGTCGCTTGATTTGTTGGACGTGACAATTGGAACTGGTTGTAATGTTGATGATGGTTGTAGGTATTGTGTTGTAATGAGTGGTGTTTGAGTGGTGGTCGATGTGGATTGTGTGGTGGACTGATTGTAGACTGGTGGGACTGCAGTGACAACTGGAACTGGTTGTAATGTTGATGATGGTTGGACGTATTTTGTTGTATAGATTGAAGATTCAGTGTTCGTCAATATTCCATTAATGCTATATTCAGCGTCGCTTGATTTGTTGGACGTGACAATTGGAACTGGTTGTAATGTTGATGATGGTTGTAGGTATTGTGTTGTAATGAGTGGTGTTTGAGTGGTGGTCGATGTGGATTGTGTGGTGGACTGATTGTAGACTGGTGGGACTGCAGTGACAACTGGAACTGGTTGTAATGTTGATGATGGTTGGACGTATTTTGTTGTATAGATTGAAGATTCAGTGTTCGTCAATATTCCATTAATGCTATATTCAGCGTCGCTTGATTTGTTGGACGTGACAATTGGAACTGGTTGTAATGTTGATGATGGTTGTAGGTATTGTGTTGTAATGAGTGGTGTTTGAGTGGTGGTCGATGTGGATTGTGTGGTGGACTGATTGTAGACTGGTGGGACTGCAGTGACAACTGGAACTGGTTGTAATGTTGATGATGGTTGGACGTATTTTGTTGTATAGATTGAAGATTCAGTGTTCGTCAATATTCCATTAATGCTATATTCAGCGTCGCTTGATTTGTTGGACGTGACAATTGGAACTGGTTGTAATGTTGATGATGGTTGTAGGTATTGTGTTGTAATGAGTGGTGTTTGAGTGGTGGTCGATGTGGATTGTGTGGTGGACTGATTGTAGACTGGTGGGACTGCAGTGACAACTGGAACTGGTTGTAATGTTGATGATGGTTGGACGTATTTTGTTGTATAGATTGAAGATTCAGTGTTCGTCAATATTCCATTAATGCTATATTCAGCGTCGCTTGATTTGTTGGACGTGACAATTGGAACTGGTTGTAATGTTGATGATGGTTGTAGGTATTGTGTTGTAATGAGTGGTGTTTGAGTGGTGGTCGATGTGGATTGTGTGGTGGACTGATTGTAGACTGGTGGGACTGCAGTGACAACTGGAACTGGTTGTAATGTTGATGATGGTTGGATGTATTTTGTTGTATAGATTGAAGATTCAGTGTTCGTCAATATTCCATTAATGCTATATTCAGCGTCGCTTGATTTGTTGGACGTGACAATTGGAACTGGTTGTAATGTTGATGATGGTTGTAGGTATTGTGTTGTAATGAGTGGTGTTTGAGTGGTGGTCGATGTGGATTGTGTGGTGGACTGATTGTAGACTGGTGGGACTGCAGTGACAACTGGAACTGGTTGTAATGTTGATGATGGTTGGACGTATTTTGTTGTATAGATTGAAGATTCAGTGTTCGTCAATATTCCATTAATGCTATATTCAGCGTCGCTTGATTTGTTGGACGTGACAATTGGAACTGGTTGTAATGTTGATGATGGTTGTAGGTATTGTGTTGTAATGAGTGGTGTTTGAGTGGTGGTCGATGTGGATTGTGTGGTGGACTGATTGTAGACTGGTGGGACTGCAGTGACAACTGGAACTGGTTGTAATGTTGATGATGGTTGGACGTATTTTGTTGTATAGATTGAAGATTCAGTGTTCGTCAATATTCCATTAATGCTATATTCAGCGTCGCTTGATTTGTTGGACGTGACAATTGGAACTGGTTGTAATGTTGATGATGGTTGTAGGTATTGTGTTGTAATGAGTGGTGTTTGAGTGGTGGTCGATGTGGATTGTGTGGTGGACTGATTGTAGACTGGTGGGACTGCAGTGACAACTGGAACTGGTTGTAATGTTGATGATGGTTGGACGTATTTTGTTGTATAGATTGAAGATTCAGTGTTCGTCAATATTCCATTAATGCTATATTCAGCGTCGCTTGATTTGTTGGACGTGACAATTGGAACTGGTTGTAATGTTGATGATGGTTGTAGGTATTGTGTTGTAATGAGTGGTGTTTGAGTGGTGGTCGATGTGGATTGTGTGGTGGACTGATTGTAGACTGGTGGGACTGCAGTGACAACTGGAACTGGTTGTAATGTTGATGATGGTTGGACGTATTTTGTTGTATAGATTGAAGATTCAGTGTTCGTCAATATTCCATTAATGCTATATTCAGCGTCGCTTGATTTGTTGGACGTGACAATTGGAACTGGTTGTAATGTTGATGATGGTTGTAGGTATTGTGTTGTAATGAGTGGTGTTTGAGTGGTGGTCGATGTGGATTGTGTGGTGGACTGATTGTAGACTGGTGGGACTGCAGTGACAACTGGAACTGGTTGTAATGTTGATGATGGTTGGACGTATTTTGTTGTATAGATTGAAGATTCAGTGTTCGTCAATATTCCATTAATGCTATATTCAGCGTCGCTTGATTTGTTGGACGTGACAATTGGAACTGGTTGTAATGTTGATGATGGTTGTAGGTATTGTGTTGTAATGAGTGGTGTTTGAGTGGTGGTCGATGTGGATTGTGTGGTGGACTGATTGTAGACTGGTGGGACTGCAGTGACAACTGGAACTGGTTGTAATGTTGATGATGGTTGGATGTATTTTGTTGTATAGATTGAAGATTCAGTGTTCGTCAATATTCCATTAATGCTATATTCAGCGTCGCTTGATTTGTTGGACGTGACAATTGGAACTGGTTGTAATGTTGATGATGGTTGTAGGTATTGTGTTGTAATGAGTGGTGTTTGAGTGGTGGTCGATGTGGATTGTGTGGTGGACTGATTGTAGACTGGTGGGACTGCAGTGACAACTGGAACTGGTTGTAATGTTGATGATGGTTGGATGTATTTTGTTGTATAGATTGAAGATTCAGTGTTCGTCAATATTCCATTAATGCTATATTCAGCGTCGCTTGATTTGTTGGACGTGACAATTGGAACTGGTTGTAATGTTGATGATGGTTGTAGGTATTGTGTTGTAATGAGTGGTGTTTGAGTGGTGGTCGATGTGGATTGTGTGGTGGACTGATTGTAGACTGGTGGGACTGCAGTGACAACTGGAACTGGTTGTAATGTTGATGATGGTTGGACGTATTTTGTTGTATAGATTGAAGATTCAGTGTTCGTCAATATTCCATTAATGCTATATTCAGCGTCGCTTGATTTGTTGGACGTGACAATTGGAACTGGTTGTAATGTTGATGATGGTTGTAGGTATTGTGTTGTAATGAGTGGTGTTTGAGTGGTGGTCGATGTGGATTGTGTGGTGGACTGATTGTAGACTGGTGGGACTGCAGTGACAACTGGAACTGGTTGTAATGTTGATGATGGTTGGATGTATTTTGTTGTATAGATTGAAGATTCAGTGTTCGTCAATATTCCATTAATGCTATATTCAGCGTCGCTTGATTTGTTGGACGTGACAATTGGAACTGGTTGTAATGTTGATGATGGTTGTAGGTATTGTGTTGTAATGAGTGGTGTTTGAGTGGTGGTCGATGTGGATTGTGTGGTGGACTGATTGTAGACTGGTGGGACTGCAGTGACAACTGGAACTGGTTGTAATGTTGATGATGGTTGGACGTATTTTGTTGTATAGATTGAAGATTCAGTGTTCGTCAATATTCCATTAATGCTATATTCAGCGTCGCTTGATTTGTTGGACGTGACAATTGGAACTGGTTGTAATGTTGATGATGGTTGTAGGTATTGTGTTGTAATGAGTGGTGTTTGAGTGGTGGTCGATGTGGATTGTGTGGTGGACTGATTGTAGACTGGTGGGACTGCAGTGACAACTGGAACTGGTTGTAATGTTGATGATGGTTGGACGTATTTTGTTGTATAGATTGAAGATTCAGTGTTCGTCAATATTCCATTAATGCTATATTCAGCGTCGCTTGATTTGTTGGACGTGACAATTGGAACTGGTTGTAATGTTGATGATGGTTGTAGGTATTGTGTTGTAATGAGTGGTGTTTGAGTGGTGGTCGATGTGGATTGTGTGGTGGACTGATTGTAGACTGGTGGGACTGCAGTGACAACTGGAACTGGTTGTAATGTTGATGATGGTTGGATGTATTTTGTTGTATAGATTGAAGATTCAGTGTTCGTCAATATTCCATTAATGCTATATTCAGCGTCGCTTGATTTGTTGGACGTGACAATTGGAACTGGTTGTAATGTTGATGATGGTTGTAGGTATTGTGTTGTAATGAGTGGTGTTTGAGTGGTGGTCGATGTGGATTGTGTGGTGGACTGATTGTAGACTGGTGGGACTGCAGTGACAACTGGAACTGGTTGTAATGTTGATGATGGTTGGACGTATTTTGTTGTATAGATTGAAGATTCAGTGTTCGTCAATATTCCATTAATGCTATATTCAGCGTCGCTTGATTTGTTGGACGTGACAATTGGAACTGGTTGTAATGTTGATGATGGTTGTAGGTATTGTGTTGTAATGAGTGGTGTTTGAGTGGTGGTCGATGTGGATTGTGTGGTGGACTGATTGTAGACTGGTGGGACTGCAGTGACAACTGGAACTGGTTGTAATGTTGATGATGGTTGGACGTATTTTGTTGTATAGATTGAAGATTCAGTGTTCGTCAATATTCCATTAATGCTATATTCAGCGTCGCTTGATTTGTTGGACGTGACAATTGGAACTGGTTGTAATGTTGATGATGGTTGTAGGTATTGTGTTGTAATGAGTGGTGTTTGAGTGGTGGTCGATGTGGATTGTGTGGTGGACTGATTGTAGACTGGTGGGACTGCAGTGACAACTGGAACTGGTTGTAATGTTGATGATGGTTGGACGTATTTTGTTGTATAGATTGAAGATTCAGTGTTCGTCAATATTCCATTAATGCTATATTCAGCGTCGCTTGATTTGTTGGACGTGACAATTGGAACTGGTTGTAATGTTGATGATGGTTGTAGGTATTGTGTTGTAATGAGTGGTGTTTGAGTGGTGGTCGATGTGGATTGTGTGGTGGACTGATTGTAGACTGGTGGGACTGCAGTGACAACTGGAACTGGTTGTAATGTTGATGATGGTTGGACGTATTTTGTTGTATAGATTGAAGATTCAGTGTTCGTCAATATTCCATTAATGCTATATTCAGCGTCGCTTGATTTGTTGGACGTGACAATTGGAACTGGTTGTAATGTTGATGATGGTTGTAGGTATTGTGTTGTAATGAGTGGTGTTTGAGTGGTGGTCGATGTGGATTGTGTGGTGGACTGATTGTAGACTGGTGGGACTGCAGTGACAACTGGAACTGGTTGTAATGTTGATGATGGTTGGACGTATTTTGTTGTATAGATTGAAGATTCAGTGTTCGTCAATATTCCATTAATGCTATATTCAGCGTCGCTTGATTTGTTGGACGTGACAATTGGAACTGGTTGTAATGTTGATGATGGTTGTAGGTATTGTGTTGTAATGAGTGGTGTTTGAGTGGTGGTCGATGTGGATTGTGTGGTGGACTGATTGTAGACTGGTGGGACTGCAGTGACAACTGGAACTGGTTGTAATGTTGATGATGGTTGGACGTATTTTGTTGTATAGATTGAAGATTCAGTGTTCGTCAATATTCCATTAATGCTATATTCAGCGTCGCTTGATTTGTTGGACGTGACAATTGGAACTGGTTGTAATGTTGATGATGGTTGTAGGTATTGTGTTGTAATGAGTGGTGTTTGAGTGGTGGTCGATGTGGATTGTGTGGTGGACTGATTGTAGACTGGTGGGACTGCAGTGACAACTGGAACTGGTTGTAATGTTGATGATGGTTGGACGTATTTTGTTGTATAGATTGAAGATTCAGTGTTCGTCAATATTCCATTAATGCTATATTCAGCGTCGCTTGATTTGTTGGACGTGACAATTGGAACTGGTTGTAATGTTGATGATGGTTGTAGGTATTGTGTTGTAATGAGTGGTGTTTGAGTGGTGGTCGATGTGGATTGTGTGGTGGACTGATTGTAGACTGGTGGGACTGCAGTGACAACTGGAACTGGTTGTAATGTTGATGATGGTTGGACGTATTTTGTTGTATAGATTGAAGATTCAGTGTTCGTCAATATTCCATTAATGCTATATTCAGCGTCGCTTGATTTGTTGGACGTGACAATTGGAACTGGTTGTAATGTTGATGATGGTTGTAGGTATTGTGTTGTAATGAGTGGTGTTTGAGTGGTGGTCGATGTGGATTGTGTGGTGGACTGATTGTAGACTGGTGGGACTGCAGTGACAACTGGAACTGGTTGTAATGTTGATGATGGTTGGATGTATTTTGTTGTATAGATTGAAGATTCAGTGTTCGTCAATATTCCATTAATGCTATATTCAGCGTCGCTTGATTTGTTGGACGTGACAATTGGAACTGGTTGTAATGTTGATGATGGTTGTAGGTATTGTGTTGTAATGAGTGGTGTTTGAGTGGTGGTCGATGTGGATTGTGTGGTGGACTGATTGTAGACTGGTGGGACTGCAGTGACAACTGGAACTGGTTGTAATGTTGATGATGGTTGGACGTATTTTGTTGTATAGATTGAAGATTCAGTGTTCGTCAATATTCCATTAATGCTATATTCAGCGTCGCTTGATTTGTTGGACGTGACAATTGGAACTGGTTGTAATGTTGATGATGGTTGTAGGTATTGTGTTGTAATGAGTGGTGTTTGAGTGGTGGTCGATGTGGATTGTGTGGTGGACTGATTGTAGACTGGTGGGACTGCAGTGACAACTGGAACTGGTTGTAATGTTGATGATGGTTGGACGTATTTTGTTGTATAGATTGAAGATTCAGTGTTCGTCAATATTCCATTAATGCTATATTCAGCGTCGCTTGATTTGTTGGACGTGACAATTGGAACTGGTTGTAATGTTGATGATGGTTGTAGGTATTGTGTTGTAATGAGTGGTGTTTGAGTGGTGGTCGATGTGGATTGTGTGGTGGACTGATTGTAGACTGGTGGGACTGCAGTGACAACTGGAACTGGTTGTAATGTTGATGATGGTTGGACGTATTTTGTTGTATAGATTGAAGATTCAGTGTTCGTCAATATTCCATTAATGCTATATTCAGCGTCGCTTGATTTGTTGGACGTGACAATTGGAACTGGTTGTAATGTTGATGATGGTTGTAGGTATTGTGTTGTAATGAGTGGTGTTTGAGTGGTGGTCGATGTGGATTGTGTGGTGGACTGATTGTAGACTGGTGGGACTGCAGTGACAACTGGAACTGGTTGTAATGTTGATGATGGTTGGACGTATTTTGTTGTATAGATTGAAGATTCAGTGTTCGTCAATATTCCATTAATGCTATATTCAACGTCGCTTGATTTGTTGGACGTGACAATTGGAACTGGTTGTAATGTTGATGATGGTTGTAGGTATTGTGTTGTAATGAGTGGTGTTTGAGTGGTGGTCGATGTGGATTGTGTGGTGGACTGATTGTAGACTGGTGGGACTGCAGTGACAACTGGAACTGGTTGTAATGTTGATGATGGTTGGACGTATTTTGTTGTATAGATTGAAGATTCAGTGTTCGTCAATATTCCATTAATGCTATATTCAGCGTCGCTTGATTTGTTGGACGTGACAATTGGAACTGGTTGTAATGTTGATGATGGTTGTAGGTATTGTGTTGTAATGAGTGGTGTTTGAGTGGTGGTCGATGTGGATTGTGTGGTGGACTGATTGTAGACTGGTGGGACTGCAGTGACAACTGGAACTGGTTGTAATGTTGATGATGGTTGGATGTATTTTGTTGTATAGATTGAAGATTCAGTGTTCGTCAATATTCCATTAATGCTATATTCAGCGTCGCTTGATTTGTTGGACGTGACAATTGGAACTGGTTGTAATGTTGATGATGGTTGTAGGTATTGTGTTGTAATGAGTGGTGTTTGAGTGGTGGTCGATGTGGATTGTGTGGTGGACTGATTGTAGACTGGTGGGACTGCAGTGACAACTGGAACTGGTTGTAATGTTGATGATGGTTGGACGTATTTTGTTGTATAGATTGAAGATTCAGTGTTCGTCAATATTCCATTAATGCTATATTCAGCGTCGCTTGATTTGTTGGACGTGACAATTGGAACTGGTTGTAATGTTGATGATGGTTGTAGGTATTGTGTTGTAATGAGTGGTGTTTGAGTGGTGGTCGATGTGGATTGTGTGGTGGACTGATTGTAGACTGGTGGGACTGCAGTGACAACTGGAACTGGTTGTAATGTTGATGATGGTTGGACGTATTTTGTTGTATAGATTGAAGATTCAGTGTTCGTCAATATTCCATTAATGCTATATTCAGCGTCGCTTGATTTGTTGGACGTGACAATTGGAACTGGTTGTAATGTTGATGATGGTTGTAGGTATTGTGTTGTAATGAGTGGTGTTTGAGTGGTGGTCGATGTGGATTGTGTGGTGGACTGATTGTAGACTGGTGGGACTGCAGTGACAACTGGAACTGGTTGTAATGTTGATGATGGTTGGATGTATTTTGTTGTATAGATTGAAGATTCAGTGTTCGTCAATATTCCATTAATGCTATATTCAGCGTCGCTTGATTTGTTGGACGTGACAATTGGAACTGGTTGTAATGTTGATGATGGTTGTAGGTATTGTGTTGTAATGAGTGGTGTTTGAGTGGTGGTCGATGTGGATTGTGTGGTGGACTGATTGTAGACTGGTGGGACTGCAGTGACAACTGGAACTGGTTGTAATGTTGATGATGGTTGGACGTATTTTGTTGTATAGATTGAAGATTCAGTGTTCGTCAATATTCCATTAATGCTATATTCAGCGTCGCTTGATTTGTTGGACGTGACAATTGGAACTGGTTGTAATGTTGATGATGGTTGTAGGTATTGTGTTGTAATGAGTGGTGTTTGAGTGGTGGTCGATGTGGATTGTGTGGTGGACTGATTGTAGACTGGTGGGACTGCAGTGACAACTGGAACTGGTTGTAATGTTGATGATGGTTGGATGTATTTTGTTGTATAGATTGAAGATTCAGTGTTCGTCAATATTCCATTAATGCTATATTCAGCGTCGCTTGATTTGTTGGACGTGACAATTGGAACTGGTTGTAATGTTGATGATGGTTGTAGGTATTGTGTTGTAATGAGTGGTGTTTGAGTGGTGGTCGATGTGGATTGTGTGGTGGACTGATTGTAGACTGGTGGGACTGCAGTGACAACTGGAACTGGTTGTAATGTTGATGATGGTTGGACGTATTTTGTTGTATAGATTGAAGATTCAGTGTTCGTCAATATTCCATTAATGCTATATTCAGCGTCGCTTGATTTGTTGGACGTGACAATTGGAACTGGTTGTAATGTTGATGATGGTTGTAGGTATTGTGTTGTAATGAGTGGTGTTTGAGTGGTGGTCGATGTGGATTGTGTGGTGGACTGATTGTAGACTGGTGGGACTGCAGTGACTTCTGAGCCTTCTTGTAATTTTGATGGTGGTTCAGCTTGTTCTTTTTTTCCATTTCTTGTTTTGTTTTTGTTTTCATTTAAGACGATTTGTTTATTTTTGTTTTTACTTGTTGTGTTGTTTCCTGTTTTCTGTTCACTTTGTTTATTTGGTTTACCTTTTTCTATGTCAGTTCCGTTGTTTTTGTTTTTTTTCTCGTGTTCGCTTGTTTTTTCTTTTGTTTCCAATATATTTTCATAATTTATCATCGTGTTTTCTTCATCATTTTTATCGTATTCTTCATTTCTCACCTTCCATTTTTGTTGTTCTATGTCGTATGTTTTTTCGTTTCCTAGCTGATTACACTGTGTTTGGCCTAATTCCTCAAACTGATTTACATATATTCTATTGGATTTTTCTTTATTCATCATTATCTTATTTTGATTTGATCTGATTTTGTTCATTCTATTATATGCTTCTTCATTACATTTTACATCTTTTTTATTTTCCTCCTGGTTTTGTTTTAATTCTTGGCATGGATTATTTACATTAGAGTTTATATTCATCTGATGACATTCATCATTATTGATTACATCTAATGGCCAACTACGAGTTATTGATTTTTGATCATTCCATTCCATTTCTTTTATATTCACAATATCCATTTCTAATGGATTGTTATTATCAATAGGATTAAGTTCATTTGTATCATAATTAATATGTGAAATTGTTCGATTCTCTTGTAAATTATTACATTCATTCAATTGTCCATTAATATAATTTAATTGTAGTAGTGTTATATAGTAATAGAATTTCAATAAAATCATTATCAATAATATTATCATTTGTGTATAATTGAATTACAGCTTTACATTAGATAATCAGTATGATATAAAGTTGGATTTTTCCGCACTTCAATATGTTTCTTCTTCTTCTTCTTCTTCTTCTTCTTCTTCTTCTTCTGTTTGTTTGTTTGTTTTTGTGATCAGTAATACTTATATACTAATTTTCTTGTTGCTAATATATTGTATGAACTAAATATGAAAAGGACAAATTAATCTTAAATTTACCTCATTTTATATGGAACTTAGTTGATTTATTAAATCCTTAAAAATGTACACCTTTCTAGTTCTTTTATATAGACTATGGTGAGTTTTCTATGATTAACTAGTTTTAAAGGTGTCAATTATTATTATTATTATTACCATTATTATCACTATTACTGTTATTATTATTACCATTACTGTTACCATTACTACTAACATTATTATTATGATTGCCACTATTATTACTATTACTGTTACTATTGTTATCACTACTACTACTATTACTACTACTACTGTTATTATTATTATTATTACCATTATTATTGCTATTATTGTTATTATTATTACCATTACTCGTTATTATTATTATTATTACAGTTCTATATTAATAACTTAATCCATATTAAAGTTATTGATTTAGATTAATTTCCTTTATTTCAATCAAAATATAGCCGTTTTAATCCTACATTCATCATTCGTTGAGTTTGTATTTAAAAATTAAATGAAAAAAAGTCAACTAATAAGGTAAATCATTTGTCCTTTATTAATCTTTATTTAGTAATTTCCAATGATATAACTTTTATTTAATTCTTTATTTTAAATCATTTTGGTATAAATAAAATAACTTTCAATTAAACTTTTACATTATTAGAATTGATTGGTAACATATAAAGTGTACTTTGAATACATTATATATACAATATTGTAGTAACTAGTAGTACTAGTGAGGTGTGAGCTACTTATATCCATAATAAGTAATATATAACGATCGTCAAAAAATAGAATGTAGTTCAGTAGAAGATCCAAAAAGAAACAACGGGAACGGAAAGCAATTGGTATGAAAATGCATGAACAGTCAATTGATATTTTGCAAATTAACAATTTACTGTATGGTTCTCAGATTTTGGTGAAATATTCTGTAATTTTGTGTCCAGATATATTCGATTGCCCCATTCGTGTTCTTGTTCACTACACTAATAGTGACATTATCGACGAGAATAATAATAATAATAATAATAATAACAATAATAATAATATGGAAACGTGTACGAGAATAAGAATTGTCAAAAAACAAAGGAAAGGAATTAAATTAAAGTATAATAGATGGAGATGGATGAAGAATAAAAGCAATGAGATTAGGAAGAGCATTTAAATAAGGATCAGTCTCAGCATCATGGTAAAGTGGAGAAGATGAAGTGGTGAGACTATAATTTATGAACGATCTTTGAGCAACGCTAAAATGACCTTGAAAATGTGCACCTACTAACTAGGAGTAAATGAGGGTTATAAACTATTGTTAGGATTTGTAATTATGATTTACAGTTGATGATTAGGGTTAGGAAATAGATTTAGGGTTTTCATCACAAACTGATATCAGATATAATGGCGAAAAAGTATTTAGCCAAACGAGTGTGTGAATTTTGCGCTAAAATTCGAGACCTATTTTCTTAAATCTGATTGGCCCGTCCATAAATTTTAGTCTCGCCGATGAAGTTACAGAAACAGAATTTTAGAGACAAAGAGGAAATAGAGACGAATAACAAAAAGCAAGAGAAGGAAATGATAGAGTAATTGTTTCATACAATTGTTAATTATTCATTTTTAAAAGTTGAATTTAAGCTAGGCCACCATGAAAAACCTGGAAGCACTGGAGGGCCATTTACTCCTAGTATGGGACTCCTCAACAGTGTTTATCCACAATCCCGCACGTGGGACTCGAGTCCAGGACCATCAGTTTGGAGCGCAAACTTTTAACCTCTAGACCACTGAGCCGGCATCCAACGGTATCAATGTTTAATTTCAATCGGTCCATGATCTTGCGCAACCCTTCCAGTGCTTCCAGGTTTTTAATTCTGGTTTAGTTTAGATCGACTCATGAATTCAATTATTAAAGTTATTACAATCTCCATAAATCCCCATTCCGATAATTATTCAGTTCACAAATTTATTTTCCAAGTAATAATGTCAAATCACTTTAAATGTAAACAATCAGGAAAAAAACAAATGTATTACTAACCTGTCCACAAAATGTGATACAAGCGTTTTTTATGACTGCTAAATTCGCTAAAAAATAATATACTACTATCACAACCACATACTTGTAGTTAGTCTATTAAACTTTAATTCCTCAATTCATGGAATGTAGCTAGTATGGAATTGATTACATGGATTTCATTACGTTCGGGACTCGTCAACTGGATGTACCTACATTCTATTTTTTAATGTTTACACTGAGACTCAAACTCAATACCATTCACTCTACACGCTTAACGGATAATCCATTGAGCTACTGAGTCTAGATAGCCATTGACTTGTGCAATGGGTTAGGTTTTGATTAATTTGTAAGTTGTTCGAATCTTATGATTGTCAAAGTGAAGGACTAATTTCGAAATCAAGAGTAAACACAATACAGGTACTTACAGCTGACAAGTCTCAAATAGGTGGTTGTAATTAAACCATGTTAGCTGATTTGAACTATAAATAATCTAAAAAAATCACTTAATATCTATATAGTAGTTACTAGTTTGATATTTATTGATTGGGCATTGATATAATATGTAAGGCTGAGAAGTAAAAAACCATATATAAATGACCATGTACACTAAATTCAACAATTTGTTTAGTTTTTGGATATAATTTTTGCCACACTCTGGGTCTCATAAAACTTAAGTTTTGTTTAACGATACTACTAAATCTTAGGAAGTAGTATCATAGAATGATAGAATTATAACCGGGGGAATATAGTTTGTATTTCCCTTACATCTATCTACTATTAATGAAGAGAACCTGCATATTTCTAATTCAAACTTTTTTACCGGTTTAAGATTTCCAAAAAGTTTGCGGTACAATGAATCAGTTATTATGTACGATTTATAAGTGTCTAATGGCATTTAATACAAGTGTTATAACGGTCGGATCTCTCGTCTACACGAATGGGACTTTAATTGGCCCTAGATAAATATCTACACTAGATTCCCTCCCAGCGTCTATTCTACTGGACCTCAACACAACTCAGATCTAGAACACGTGACAAGCCTGACCAGAATGTAAATACATTTCCACATCAACAAGAGACAACTATGTGACACAATACAACAACGATCAATGATAATAAGGATAGGAGAACATATAACTCATCTAACGCCCGTCAGATTATCTACAAGTCTGACTAAGCAAAAAGCTAATCATTATCATCCTCATCCACACATCGCTTCCCTCGTGAAGTTTGTTCCTATGACTTCACCATTGGGTCTATCTGGAAAAAATCTCGTTTGTTTCTGTTCTCATGATGACCTTTAACAAGATTCTAATTTTGACTCATTTCTTCTCATTTCAACCTCCCCCAAGAAATAATGTTGGATCCTTATATGCCCAGGTTACAATTAATGTGACTAGATGGTGAGGATGAATGATATTTAATTTGAGGTCATTAGCGTCTGATTCTTCAAATTTATTGAGAATCTCATTAGTAGATAACGGATCACTAGGAAAACCAGTATCTATCAAAATTGAATTGGATTTTTGATCATCATTTGGTTCATCCGACTGTTATAAATTGCGGCCTATGTGCACTGCTAATGTGTAACGTAACGATACTGCCAATTAGAAAGCAGTGAATTATCGATCGGACCAATGACGCGTAAAACCTGTACGAGCAGTCTAGGGTTTTCATCACGAACTGACATCAGCTATAATATCAAAACTCTATTTAGCAAGATGTATGGATGAATTTCGCGCCAAAATTCGTGACTCGTTATCTTATATCTGATTGGTTCGTCCATAAATTATAGTCTCGCCGAAACAACATTTATACAAGATTTGGCCAAAGGTGGCTGTGAATGTGGGAGGTAGTAATTAATAGACAGGGCATAATTCAAGAATGGTGAATAGTATAATAATAGTTCATAGGTCAAAATAAAGCTCATAATAAGAGGGACATGAATATGAATAATTTAGTTATTTAACAATATACGATAAAAATATAAGCATAGTACTGGTCCATAAATGGATCCCAAGAATTACCATTCTTTATACTTATCGGGACATAACACCGACATATTTTTCACATTTTTGCAAGAAATTTCATCAAAAACATGTGAGTCATTGGGATAACCCATATCTGGTAAAACAACTCGAGAATCTCGATAAGTAGATTCATCAGAAACTTTTGTCACAGAATGATGAGTTCCATTATGCTGCTCGATTGATTTTCCGTTTCTCCATGCGCAGCTACTGCAATAATTTCATCAGTATATAACAAGACAACGTCTTTCTGTGAGCTGGGCAAGTCACTGCTTGTACATTGTGTTTCGGAGATAATGGGGTTTGAATGCACTACAGAGTATGTCTCTCAAATGGACATTACTGGACCACTGAGTGGATCATGTATGACTGCCACTGTTTCGTTTAAATTACTGCTTAGGAGTGTTATCTCGAAAGCTGTGTCTATATTTAGGCGATTCTGGTTGGTCCTTTGCTTTTAAATCATTACATTGAACTCATTTTACCTAGATATCTATGCATAGAAATCCGTTATGTTAAATTATGCATTGTATATCAGTTTCGGTATATGTACCATGAAGAATCACAAATATTGTAAACTATTCAATAAAGTGAACTAGTGATATTTATTCATTAATCTCCATTGATCCACAGTGATAAATAACATTTAAAAATTTGATATTCGATAATTCGAACGTGTTGACCTGCTCATGTAATTCATAACAATGTGATAACTGATTACTTAAAGATTATGAAACATTTTCTGTGTTAGGAACATCATGACATAACTCCTCTAAACACCTCTATCTTTGTATTTATATTCATGTCATTTTATAGAATTGTGACAAATCTTGACGTTTTCTCACCACCTGCCATTTTATAAGTTTAGTTAGATAGTAGATGGGCGGATTGGTCTCGATGGTTAGAATGTGGTCAAACTATGGACATGGAACCCAATCAAGGACTCGGACATGTACTAATCCAGCTCCAAAATATGGAGGTATTTATTGTACGGAAGAAAATACTGAAATTCATCCATGTTCGGTAAAATTCTGTCCTACTGATGGCGAATGGGGTGGTTGGACACCTTAGCCTGTTTGTACAGGTGTAGGTTTATGTCAGAGACGAAGACGTTGTGATAGTCCACTCCCAAACAATGGTGGCAGGTCATGTGTTGGTGAAGCTGTTGAAGATGTGATGTGTGAAGGTATTCCAGTATTTGGTCACCATGGTCTCCTTGGTGTGATTATTCATCAGCATGCGGAACAGGAGGAACTCAAAATCGTAAACGAACATGTGATGATCCAACACCGTCATATGGTGGCACATCATGTCCAGGGCAAGACCTAATGGTGCGTTCTTGTAACCGTGGCCCTTGTCCAATAAGTGGAGGATGGGGGACATAGAGCCCTTGGTCTCACTGTTCACATAGATGTGGTAGTGGTCAGTGTAGTCGTACTCGTATATGAGACAGTCCGGTTCCAGCATATGGAGGTGAAGATTGTACACCAACAGGAAGTACAGAAACTTCTGAGTGTCAGTCAAAAGCGTGTCCAATTCATGGTGATTTGTGGAACTGGTCATCATGGTCAGCCTATTCGCGTACCTGTTATGTTGGACTACAGACTAGGGAACGTGAATGTACTCAACTGCCACCTCAGTTTGGTGGACGTCTATGCCGAGGATCAGCAAAAAAATAAGATCGTGTGAAACTCAAAAACGTGGTAGCTCAGGATTTTGTCCAAACAATGAACTTGGACTAATTTCTGCTTGATCAGAATGGTCTTCTTGGTCGGAATATGAACCTGACTACTCGTTAGTTGGCTAAATAACGGAAGAAAGATTAATAAAACGTCGTGAACGAACATATACACTTTTATCTCCTGAAAATCAGTCAACCCATGGGTGTCTAGGTTCAGCTGAAGAAATTCAAGACTGTACACTTGATAGATAAATGTCAAGATATTCTACGTAGTGTTAACAAAGGACTGTCAACTGGAACTATTCGAGGCCAACTGAATAATCAGAACATTGGAACCATTCATCTTAATGCTAATCTGTCCACTTCTGCTTCAAATATTTCTACTAATTACGAATTCCATTTAAGTGATGTACCAATAGAACGTAGTCAATGTTCACAAGCTTTAACTGAAATTTTTCTTCCTGGCACTGGGTATGCAGCAAAAGAGGTATCTGGTGCGTCTAGTGGTCATACAATTATGGATACATTGAACGGAATCACATGGGAATCAGTTGGTCAGTTTGCTGATGGCAGTACAATGCAAATGAGCCAAAGTGTATTACGATCAAATGATTCAGTTGTGTCACCTTCAAATAAATCCATTGTTCATCTGACAACGGATATTTATTTATCTGGATCTTGTACAGCGTCTTTAATTGATCCTAAGACAACTTCAAGTCCTGAAGTTGAACTACATGATTTTCATGAAAACCTGGTACAATTAAGCCCTCAAAAAGGCATCCTGCATAGTCATTCGTCCAGAGCATTCACGGTTTATAATTTAGAGAGAGCAAAATCACAAATGGAACCTTATTCATGGATTTCTACGACCCAGATTGTTCTCAAGAGAAGACACACTTAATTACCTCAAGAACTTCATGTCAATGGACTAGAAAATAAAGCAAATTTACAAGCTGGACGAGTTGAGTTTCACACTGAAAGTATCATAAAAACAGTCAAGGTTGATAAATGAATAATGAACAAGGTCAAAACGTGACTCAAGAAGAATGGATAAATTGGCCTGTTCAGAAGCTAGAATAAGTTGTATGGGCTTAACATAGTAACCGACACTACAATCTAAGTGTTAGTGGGTGTTGATTTCAATTGTTAAAACCAACCAGGTTTTTGAAATTTAATACAATGAAATTTTCTAGAAGTATTTTTAATCAAATGAATTCTCATTTTTGGCTGACCAGACTGCTGTGATGAATCTTACTATATCAGTCTGTGACGCTTGTGGCGATTGTTCTTGACTATTTCATGGTACATGGAACTAATCTGATTGTTGAAATGTATCAAACATCGAAGAATCAAGGTTCGACTTTGATTATCCTACTGATTTTGATCGATTAGACACCTGTAAATCTAATAGTGGGTGTTTTTGACTCATGAGAATCTATGATCTACCACCCTGGTTTTAGTTGACTAGTAATTTCAAGAGTAGTTGCATATTTGTAGGATGATGGGTTTGTGAGTGTCTCGGAATTAATTATTAAATGCGCTGTTGGATGATTTGTAGACTATATGGTATAACAGGATAATATTTTGTTATTCAGATCAATATTATTGTATCAATTGATTATGAACGACCAGACTGACATGTGAACTTCATTGATTGTGACGTTTTTAGGTCAATATTTGTTGTATTAATCTGGTTTAAACACCATTCAATACGACAAGTGTAAATCTTCGTTCAGAGTGACATTTTTGCTCCTTCTATCAATTTGGATGAACTATGTTCAATGTGTACGTTTTTACTGTAACTACATCCACTTTCCCTTCCATGTTATACTATTATGTGCACGAATCAACATATAAATAATTGTATTTCTACCTAAAGACGATGTGTTTCAGGGATTTTTCTGTGAACATGTTTCGGGAAACCAAAACGTTTTGATTACATCAGTCTTTTGCGTTCTTACTTTGTGTCATTGGGAATTTCAGCGGTTCCCATTTCCAAGTGTGAGCAATAAGACTATGGACGATATGCACATAGTAGCGAGTACTAGTAGATTAGTGAGATTGACTTTATTGTTGAATTAAATGTCTACCACTATAATATCTTTGTATTTGTTTTTTTGACAAAGATTATTTAACGAAGATATACAGTCAGTGTATAACACTGAAGAAATGATAATGATTATTTGTAATGAAATTAGAATGTATCATGTGTACGATTTATAACACTGTAGATAATCCATCAATCAAAAAAGTATTTAATCAGGAATTATTTGTATTGCTGTATCTACATGAGTCAAAGAAAAACATAAGTGTAGATTAGATTTGTTATTCATAAAAAATGAGATACTATTATGTGCCCATTTGAAATGATCTCAGTTTCGACTTTGTTTTTGTATTCCTTAAGAAGATATTAAACCCAACAGCCAAGAAATTGTTACGCTTTTAATAGAGTCTTAAGTGATCAACTAAAATAGAACAATCCAATTTATGTGGTCAAGATCTTTTTGATCTATTTATCACGAATTTCAACTGGATTGTTGATCATTTTTAGGTGTATGTGTTAGTCATTATTGAAATCTAATGGTTTATTGTTATTATATAGGACAAAATTATTTATAAGGTAACGATAGAGATGACAGCTCCCTAAGAAGTTATTTAATTGAACACCATAATTAACGTACTAAAATTGGTAATGTTGTGACTTTAAGCCCGTCTGTATTATCGCGGGATTTATTCGTCAATCGAATACGACTTATTCAAACTTAGTACTGTGCTAAACCAATGACGTTCGAGTGGTATGAGCAGCCTAGCATCCTTATTGGTCCCTTGTTCACCCGGACCGTCCACTTGAATCCATAACGCCAATAACAGCTTACACTATGCGAATTATTTATTTCAAACATACTTGGTTTATGTACCAGCCAAACAGACCGTATCACAACTTAAACTAGGAAATAACATTTATACAAGATCAAGCCAAAAAGTGTCTGTGAACGTGGAAGACTGTAACCAATAAAAAGAATATAAAAACTATGAAGCATGAGATTAGGCTTTCTACAAAAATAGTACATAAATGTTCGGATTTCGTCTTTTCGAACGCATATTCTCAAACTTTCTAACTATCACTGCTACCACATTTATTTCTCGTCCATCTAGTTTGGTATGGTCAGTTCTGCTGAGTTCTAAAATACATTATGCCTCACTAACAGATTATATACTTGAGAAATAACTTGGCAGTACAATAGCATAACGGAAAGACAGCAACATTTTTGCTTCTTTCCTGCTGTTACTCATGAATGTTTAACCACTTCCTAGTACCTAGAACACATCGAGATGAATAGAAAGAGTATTGAAACTTAAATCTCAACGCATCTACACACTTTCTATAGGTTCAACAATTGGTACAGTGTTCATCTATTACTGTTAGTCTTATTATCATCGTTAATTAATGTTATCCAAATAATAAGCAGAATATTCACAGTTGAAGTGAAAATAAATCCAGTTCTTCAGAGACCAACAGTTCCAATTCTTATTTAACCTACATATTGTCTTCTGACTTTCAGTTATAAGAAGTCAAATATCTTAATTTCGAATTCGTTGATTTAAGTGAAACCAGTGAATTTCAAGATGTTATCAACGTAACGACATTACTACGTTGCTAAAATCATTATTTCTTACATAATTAACTTACATAATTACTCACTATTCACTATAGTTCTTCAGATCAACAATAGAAAATGTTTATTAAACTAAGAGATTTGGTGTGAAAGAGTTTGTAGAGGATGGTTTGATTGATAGAAGATTGGTGTCACCGACTAACATCAGTTGAATGTTCGTAAATAGGATAGGACACATTTGTTCCATCGGTTGACACTCTTCACTCCATTCCATAAATACATACTAAATGTTTGAAATGAATGGGTTTTGAATAACAAATGAAACCTGTAAAATAATCAATGCTGTATTATCAGTTGATCAACTATGTGATGAAAAACATGAAACACTTCAGAACACTTCACAATCCATTTTTCTGAATACATTGTGTAATGTGAGTTCAAAAATCAATTTAAAGGATTAGGGATTATAAACTAGGAATGTAGTTTACTTTATTACACCATGATCATTAACGAAACAATAATCGAATTATTTTGAATAAATATGAACGGAGTGTATTCACTCATCATAAGAAAATGGGTAGAATTGAAAATTGAATCAGAACGTAAAAGAAAAATATTATTCGGCTTATATCATTTTAGATTAAGTAATAACTACTCAATAATCATTGGAAATATAGTGGAATAACACATTTCCATTGTGTAGCAGATTTATGTCAAATATCATATTACATACTACTAAATTACAATCATGAATAAGTAGAATCAAAGATTAACAGTGAAAGTATTTGTAACATAGATGATTTGTCTCAGAATAAACATTGAATAAATCATCATAATTTCTGATGAGTGTTCGGCAACATTTCAGAAGTTTCAAAAAGAATACTTTGTTAATATAAAATGGAGCTTGATAAATCTCCGAGAAACTACAACGTGAAATGAAAAAATCAATATCACTGTCAGCACAATGAGATTTCCAAACATCATTAGAAAAATTCGAAAGAGAAGGAAACAGACAAAGACTATCATACAAAATATCATAAAACTCATCCTCAGAATAGCGATCAGATTCAGATAAAGAATTAGTAGACGACGGAACAAAAGGTTGAGAACCATGAACATTAGAAGACGAATGCGAAAAATTTCGTGAATCAATTGCCTTGAAAGGAAAAATGGGCGGGTTAAAATCACGTGTCATAACACCCATAGAAATTACCCGCTCAGACGTAGGAGAAACAGATGACAGTAGTGTGGATTGTGAATTGGTGAGTATAGTCTTAGTGTTGATGATGGTGGTGATGTTGGGCATGATTTGTGCGTTGTCGAGTAATTGTTCTGTTGTGAGTTGCGCAACATCGGTAACTGGTTGTGATGTTGGTGATGCAGATGTTGGTTGTGTGGATTGTGCAGTGGTGAGTGTAGTCTCAGTGTTGATGATGGTGGTGATGTTGGGCATGATTTGTGCGTTGTCGAGTAATTGTTCTGTTGTGAGTTGCGCAACATCGGTAACTGGTTGTGATGTTGGTGATGCAGATGTTGGTTGTGTGGATTGTGCAGTGGTGAGTGTAGTCTCAGTGTTGATGATGGTGGTGATGTTGGGCACGACTTGTGCGTTGTCGAGTAATTGTTCTGTTGTGAGTTGCGCAACATCGGTAACTGGTTGTGATGTTGGTGATGCAGATGTTGGTTGTGTGGATTGTGCAGTGGTGAGTGTAGTCTCAGTGTTGATGATGGTGGTGATGTTGGGCATGACTTGTGCGTTGTCGAGTAATTGTTCTGTTGTGAGTTGCGCGACATCGGTAACTGGTTGTGATGTTGGTGATGCAGATGTTGGTTGTGTGGATTGTGCAGTGGTGAGTGTAGTCTCAGTGTTGATGATGGTGGTGATGTTGGGCACGACTTGTGCGTTGTCGACTAATTGTTCTGTTGTGAGTTGCGCAACATCGGTAACTGGTTGTGATGTTGGTGATGCAGATGTTGGTTGTGTGGATTGTGCAGTGGTGAGTGTAGTCTCAGTGTTGATGATGGTGGTGATGTTGGGCATGACTTGTGCGTTGTCGAGTAATTGTTCTGTTGTGAGTTGCGCAACATCGGTAACTGGTTGTGATGTTGGTGATGCAGATGTTGGTTGTGTGGATTGTGCAGTGGTGAGTGTAGTCTCAGTGTTGATGATGGTGGTGATGTTGGGCATGATTTGTGCGTTGTCGAGTAATTGTTCTGTTGTGAGTTGCGCAACATCGGTAACTGGTTGTGATGTTGGTGATGCAGATGTTGGTTGTGTGGATTGTGCAGTGGTGAGTGTAGTCTCAGTGTTGATGATGGTGGTGATGTTGGGCATGATTTGTGCGTTGTCGAGTAATTGTTCTGTTGTGAGTTGCGCAACATCGGTAACTGGTTGTGATGTTGGTGATGCAGATGTTGGTTGTGTGGATTGTGCAGTGGTGAGTGTAGTCTCAGTGTTGATGATGGTGGTGATGTTGGGCATGATTTGTGCGTTGTCGAGTAATTGTTCTGTTGTGAGTTGCGCAACATCGGTAACTGGTTGTGATGTTGGTGATGCAGATGTTGGTTGTGTGGATTGTGCAGTGGTGAGTGTAGTCTCAGTGTTGATGATGGTGGTGATGTTGGGCATGATTTGTGCGTTGTCGAGTAATTGTTCTGTTGTGAGTTGCGCAACATCGGTAACTGGTTGTGATGTTGGTGATGCAGATGTTGGTTGTGTGGATTGTGCAGTGGTGAGTGTAGTCTCAGTGTTGATGATGGTGGTGATGTTGGGCATGATTTGTGCGTTGTCGAGTAATTGTTCTGTTGTGAGTTGCGCAACATCGGTAACTGGTTGTGATATTGGTTGTGTGGATTGTGCAGTGGTGAGTGTAGTCTCAGTGTTGATGATGGTGGTGATGTTGGGCATGACTTGTGCGTTGTCGAGTAATTGTTCTGTTGTGAGTTGCGCAACATCGGTAACTGGTTGTGATGTTGGTGATGCAGATGTTGGTTGTGTGGATTGTGCAGTGGTGAGTGTAGTCTCAGTGTTGATGATGGTGGTGATGTTGGGCATGATTTGTGCGTTGTCGAGTAATTGTTCTGTTGTGAGTTGCGCAACATCGGTAACTGGTTGTGATGTTGGTGATGCAGATGTTGGTTGTGTGGATTGTGCAGTGGTGAGTGTAGTCTCAGTGTTGATGATGGTGGTGATGTTGGGCACGACTTGTGCGTTGTCGAGTAATTGTTCTGTTGTGAGTTGCGCAACATCGGTAACTGGTTGTGATGTTGGTGATGCAGATGTTGGTTGTGTGGATTGTGCAGTGGTGAGTGTAGTCTCAGTGTTGATGATGGTGGTGATGTTGGGCATGATTTGTGCGTTGTCGAGTAATTGTTCTGTTGTGAGTTGCGCAACATCGGTAACTGGTTGTGATGTTGGTGATGCAGATGTTGGTTGTGTGGATTGTGCAGTGGTGAGTGTAGTCTCAGTGTTGATGATGGTGGTGATGTTGGGCATGATTTGTGCGTTGTCGAGTAATTGTTCTGTTGTGAGTTGCGCAACATCGGTAACTGGTTGTGATGTTGGTGATGCAGATGTTGGTTGTGTGGATTGTGCAGTGGTGAGTGTAGTCTCAATGTTGATGATGGTGGTGATGTTGGGCACGACTTGTGCGTTGTCGAGTAATTGTTCTGTTGTGAGTTGCGCAACATCGGTAACTGGTTGTGATGTTGGTGATGCAGATGTTGGTTGTGTGGATTGTGCAGTGGTGAGTGTAGTCTCAGTGTTGATGATGGTGGTGATGTTGGGCATGACTTGTGCGTTGTCGAGTAATTGTTCTGTTGTGAGTTGCGCAACATCGGTAACTGGTTGTGATGTTGGTGATGCAGATGTTGGTTGTGTGGATTGTGCAGTGGTGAGTGTAGTCTCAGTGTTGATGATGGTGGTGATGTTAGGCACGACTTGTGCATTGTCGAGTAATTGTTCTGTTGTGAGTTGCGCAACATCGGTAACTGGTTGTGATGTTGGTGATGCAGATGTTGGTTGTGTGGATTGTGCAGTGGTGAGTGTAGTCTCAGTGTTGATGATGGTGGTGATGTTGGGCATGACTTGTGCGTTGTCGAGTAATTGTTCTGTTGTGAGTTGCGCAACATCGGTAACTGGTTGTGATGTTGGTGATGCAGATGTTGGTTGTGTGGATTGTGCAGTGGTGAGTGTAGTCTCAGTGTTGATGATGGTGGTGATGTTGGGCATGACTTGTGCGTTGTCGAGTAATTGTTCTGTTGTGAGTTGCGCAACATCGGTAACTGGTTGTGATGTTGGTGATGCAGATGTTGGTTGTGTGGATTGTGCAGTGGTGAGTGTAGTCTCAGTGTTGATGATGGTGGTGATGTTGGGCATGATTTGTGCGTTGTCGAGTAATTGTTCTGTTGTGAGTTGCGCAACATCGGTAACTGGTTGTGATGTTGGTGATGCAGATGTTGGTTGTGTGGATTGTGCAGTGGTGAGTGTAGTCTCAGTGTTGATGATGGTGGTGATGTTGGGCACGACTTGTGCGTTGTCGAGTAATTGTTCTGTTGTGAGTTGCGCAACATCGGTAACTGGTTGTGATGTTGGTGATGCAGATGTTGGTTGTGTGGATTGTGCAGTGGTGAGTGTAGTCTCAGTGTTGATGATGGTGGTGATGTTGGGCATGATTTGTGCGTTGTCGAGTAATTGTTCTGTTGTGAGTTGCGCAACATCGGTAACTGGTTGTGATGTTGGTGATGCAGATGTTGGTTGTGTGGATTGTGCAGTGGTGAGTGTAGTCTCAATGTTGATGATGGTGGTGATGTTGGGCACGACTTGTGCGTTGTCGACTAATTGTTCTGTTGTGAGTTGCGCAACATCGGTAACTGGTTGTGATGTTGGTGATGCAGATGTTGGTTGTGTGGATTGTGCAGTGGTGAGTGTAGTCTCAGTGTTGATGATGGTGGTGATGTTGGGCATGACTTGTGCGTTGTCGAGTAATTGTTCTGTTGTGAGTTGCGCAACATCGGTAACTGGTTGTGATGTTGGTGATGCAGATGTTGGTTGTGTGGATTGTGCAGTGGTGAGTGTAGTCTCAGTGTTGATGATGGTGGTGATGTTGGGCATGACTTGTGCGTTGTCGAGTAATTGTTCTGTTGTGAGTTGCGCAACATCGGTAACTGGTTGTGATGTTGGTGATGCAGATGTTGGTTGTGTGGATTGTGCAGTGGTGAGTGTAGTCTCAGTGTTGATGATGGTGGTGATGTTGGGCACGACTTGTGCGTTGTCGAGTAATTGTTCTGTTGTGAGTTGCGCAACATCGGTAACTGGTTGTGATGTTGGTGATGCAGATGTTGGTTGTGTGGATTGTGCAGTGGTGAGTGTAGTCTCAGTGTTGATGATGGTGGTGATGTTGGGCATGATTTGTGCGTTGTCGAGTAATTGTTCTGTTGTGAGTTGCGCAACATCGGTAACTGGTTGTGATGTTGGTGATGCAGATGTTGGTTGTGTGGATTGTGCAGTGGTGAGTGTAGTCTCAGTGTTGATGATGGTGGTGATGTTGGGCATGACTTGTGCGTTGTCGAGTAATTGTTCTGTTGTGAGTTGCGCAACATCGGTAACTGGTTGTGATGTTGGTGATGCAGATGTTGGTTGTGTGGATTGTGCAGTGGTGAGTGTAGTCTCAGTGTTGATGATGGTGGTGATGTTGGGCATGATTTGTGCGTTGTCGAGTAATTGTTCTGTTGTGAGTTGCGCAACATCGGTAACTGGTTGTGATGTTGGTGATGCAGATGTTGGTTGTGTGGATTGTGCAGTGGTGAGTGTAGTCTCAATGTTGATGATGGTGGTGATGTTGGGCACGACTTGTGCGTTGTCGAGTAATTGTTCTGTTGTGAGTTGCGCAACATCGGTAACTGGTTGTGATGTTGGTGATGCAGATGTTGGTTGTGTGGATTGTGCAGTGGTGAGTGTAGTCTCAGTGTTGATGATGGTGGTGATGTTGGGCATGACTTGTGCGTTGTCGAGTAATTGTTCTGTTGTGAGTTGCGCAACATCGGTAACTGGTTGTGATGTTGGTGATGCAGATGTTGGTTGTGTGGATTGTGCAGTGGTGAGTGTAGTCTCAGTGTTGATGATGGTGGTGATGTTAGGCACGACTTGTGCGTTGTCGCAACATCGGTAACTGGTTGTGATGTTGGTGATGCAGAGTAATTGTTCTGTTGTGAGTTGCGCAACATCGGTAACTGGTTGTGATGTTGGTGATGCAGATGTTGGTTGTGTGGATTGTGCAGTGGTGAGTGTAGTCTCAGTGTTGATGATGGTGGTGATGTTGGGCATGACTTGTGCGTTGTCGAGTTTGTGCGTTGTCGAGTAATTGTTCTGTTGTGAGTTGCGCAACATCGGTAACTGGTTGTGATGTTGGTGATGCAGATGTTGGTTGTGTGGATTGTGCAGTGGTGAGTGTAGTCTCAGTGTTGATGATGGTGGTGATGTTGGGCATGATGATGGTGGTGATGTTAGGCACGACTTGTGCGTTGTCGAGTAATTGTTCTGTTGTGAGTTGCGCAACATCGGTAACTGGTTGTGATGTTGGTGATGCAGATGTTGGTTGTGTGGATTGTGCAGTGGTGAGTGTAGTCTCAGTGTTGATGATGGTGGTGATGTTGGGCATGATTTGTGCGTTGTCGAGTAATTGTTCTGTTGTGAGTTGCGCAACATCGGTAACTGGTTGTGATGTTGGTGATGCAGATGTTGGTTGTGTGGATTGTGCAGTGGTGAGTGTAGTCTCAGTGTTGATGATGGTGGTGATGTTGGGCATGATTTGTGCGTTGTCGAGTAATTGTTCTGTTGTGAGTTGCGCAACATCGGTAACTGGTTGTGATGTTGGTGATGCAGATGTTGGTTGTGTGGATTGTGCAGTGGTGAGTGTAGTCTCAGTGTTGATGATGGTGGTGATGTTGGGCACGACTTGTGCGTTGTCGAGTAATTGTTCTGTTGTGAGTTGCGCAACATCGGTAACTGGTTGTGATGTTGGTGATGCAGATGTTGGTTGTGTGGATTGTGCAGTGGTGAGTGTAGTCAGTGTTGATGATGGTGGTGATGTTGGGCACGACTTGTGCGTTGTCGAGTAATTGTTCTGTTGTGAGTTGCGCAACATCGGTAACTGGTTGTGATGTTGGTGATGCAGATGTTGGTTGTGTGGATTGTGCAGTGGTGAGTGTAGTCTCAGTGTTGATGATGGTGGTGATGTTGGGCATGATTTGTGCGTTGTCGAGTAATTGTTCTGTTGTGAGTTGCGCAACATCGGTAACTGGTTGTGATGTTGGTGATGCAGATGTTGGTTGTGTGGATTGTGCAGTGGTGAGTGTAGTCTCAGTGTTGATGATGGTGGTGATGTTGGGCACGACTTGTGCGTTGTCGAGTAATTGTTCTGTTGTGAGTTGCGCAACATCGGTAACTGGTTGTGATGTTGGTGATGCAGATGTTGGTTGTGTGGATTGTGCAGTGGTGAGTGTAGTCTCAGTGTTGATGATGGTGGTGATGTTGGGCACGACTTGTGCGTTGTCGAGTAATTGTTCTGTTGTGAGTTGCGCAACATCGGTAACTGGTTGTGATGTTGGTGATGCAGATGTTGGTTGTGTGGATTGTGCAGTGGTGAGTGTAGTCTCAGTGTTGATGATGGTGGTGATGTTGGGCATGACTTGTGCGTTGTCGAGTAATTGTTCTGTTGTGAGTTGCGCAACATCGGTAACTGGTTGTGATGTTGGTGATGCAGATGTTGGTTGTGTGGATTGTGCAGTGGTGAGTGTAGTCTCAGTGTTGATGATGGTGGTGATGTTGGGCACGACTTGTGCGTTGTCGAGTAATTGTTCTGTTGTGAGTTGCGCAACATCGGTAACTGGTTGTGATGTTGGTGATGCAGATGTTGGTTGTGTGGATTGTGCAGTGGTGAGTGTAGTCTCAGTGTTGATGATGGTGGTGATGTTGGGCATGATTTGTGCGTTGTCGAGTAATTGTTCTGTTGTGAGTTGCGCAACATCGGTAACTGGTTGTGATGTTGGTGATGCAGATATTGGTTGTGTGGATTGTGCAGTGGTGAGTGTAGTCTCAGTGTTGATGATGGTGGTGATGTTGGGCACGACTTGTGCGTTGTCGAGTAATTGTTCTGTTGTGAGTTGCGCAACATCGGTAACTGGTTGTGATGTTGGTGATGCAGATGTTGGTTGTGTGGATTGTGCAGTGGTGAGTGTAGTCTCAGTGTTGATGATGGTGGTGATGTTGGGCATGACTTGTGCGTTGTCGAGTAATTGTTCTGTTGTGAGTTGCGCAACATCGGTAACTGGTTGTGATGTTGGTGATGCAGATGTTGGTTGTGTGGATTGTGCAGTGGTGAGTGTAGTCTCAGTGTTGATGATGGTGGTGATGTTGGGCACGACTTGTGCGTTGTCGAGTAATTGTTCTGTTGTGAGTTGCGCAACATCGGTAACTGGTTGTGATGTTGGTGATGCAGATGTTGGTTGTGTGGATTGTGCAGTGGTGAGTGTAGTCTCAGTGTTGATGATGGTGGTGATGTTGGGCATGATTTGTGCGTTGTCGAGTAATTGTTCTGTTGTGAGTTGCGCAACATCGGTAACTGGTTGTGATGTTGGTGATGCAGATGTTGGTTGTGTGGATTGTGCAGTGGTGAGTGTAGTCTCAGTGTTGATGATGGTGGTGATGTTGGGCACGACTTGTGCGTTGTCGAGTAATTGTTCTGTTGTGAGTTGCGCAACATCGGTAACTGGTTGTGATGTTGGTGATGCAGATGTTGGTTGTGTGGATTGTGCAGTGGTGAGTGTAGTCTCAGTGTTGATGATGGTGGTGATGTTGGGCATGATTTGTGCGTTGTCGAGTAATTGTTCTGTTGTGAGTTGCGCAACATCGGTAACTGGTTGTGATGTTGGTGATGCAGATGTTGGTTGTGTGGATTGTGCAGTGGTGAGTGTAGTCTCAGTGTTGATGATGGTGGTGATGTTGGGCACGACTTGTGCGTTGTCGAGTAATTGTTCTGTTGTGAGTTGCGCAACATCGGTAACTGGTTGTGATGTTGGTGATGCAGATGTTGGTTGTGTGGATTGTGCAGTGGTGAGTGTAGTCTCAGTGTTGATGATGGTGGTGATGTTGGGCATGATTTGTGCGTTGTCGAGTAATTGTTCTGTTGTGAGTTGCGCAACATCGGTAACTGGTTGTGATGTTGGTGATGCAGATGTTGGTTGTGTGGATTGTGCAGTGGTGAGTGTAGTCTCAGTGTTGATGATGGTGGTGATGTTGGGCATGATTTGTGCGTTGTCGAGTAATTGTTCTGTTGTGAGTTGCGCAACATCGGTAACTGGTTGTGATGTTGGTGATGCAGATGTTGGTTGTGTGGATTGTGCAGTGGTGAGTGTAGTCTCAGTGTTGATGATGGTGGTGATGTTGGGCATGATTTGTGCGTTGTCGAGTAATTGTTCTGTTGTGAGTTGCGCAACATCGGTAACTGGTTGTGATGTTGGTGATGCAGATGTTGGTTGTGTGGATTGTGCAGTGGTGAGTGTAATCTCAGTGTTGATGATGGTGGTGATGTTGGGCACGACTTGTGCGTTGTCGAGTAATTGTTCTGTTGTGAGTTGCGCAACATCGGTAACTGGTTGTGATGTTGGTGATGCAGATGTTGGTTGTGTGGATTGTGCAGTGGTGAGTGTAGTCTCAGTGTTGATGATGGTGGTGATGTTGGGCACGACTTGTGCGTTGTCGAGTAATTGTTCTGTTGTGAGTTGCGCAACATCGGTAACTGGTTGTGATGTTGGTGATGCAGATGTTGGTTGTGTGGATTGTGCAGTGGTGAGTGTAGTCTCAGTGTTGATGATGGTGGTGATGTTGGGCATGATTTGTGCGTTGTCGAGTAATTGTTCTGTTGTGAGTTGCGCGACATCGGTAACTGGTTGTGATGTTGGTGATGCAGATGTTGGTTGTGTGGATTGTGCAGTGGTGAGTGTAGTCTCAGTGTTGATGATGGTGGTGATGTTGGGCATGACTTGTGCGTTGTCGAGTAATTGTTCTGTTGTGAGTTGCGCAACATCGGTAACTGGTTGTGATGTTGGTGATGCAGATGTTGGTTGTGTGGATTGTGCAGTGGTGAGTGTAGTCTCAGTGTTGATGATGGTGGTGATGTTGGGCACGACTTGTGCGTTGTCGAGTAATTGTTCTGTTGTGAGTTGCGCAACATCGGTAACTGGTTGTGATGTTGGTGATGCAGATGTTGGTTGTGTGGATTGTGCAGTGGTGAGTGTAGTCTCAGTGTTGATGATGGTGGTGATGTTGGGCATGATTTGTGCGTTGTCGAGTAATTGTTCTGTTGTGAGTTGCGCAACATCGGTAACTGGTTGTGATGTTGGTGATGCAGATGTTGGTTGTGTGGATTGTGCAGTGGTGAGTGTAGTCTCAGTGTTGATGATGGTGGTGATGTTGGGCACGACTTGTGCGTTGTCGAGTAATTGTTCTGTTGTGAGTTGCGCAACATCGGTAACTGGTTGTGATGTTGGTGATGCAGATGTTGGTTGTGTGGATTGTGCAGTGGTGAGTGTAGTCTCAGTGTTGATGATGGTGGTGATGTTGGGCATGATTTGTGCGTTGTCGAGTAATTGTTCTGTTGTGAGTTGCGCAACATCGGTAACTGGTTGTGATGTTGGTGATGCAGATGTTGGTTGTGTGGATTGTGCAGTGGTGAGTGTAGTCTCAGTGTTGATGATGGTGGTGATGTTGGGCACGACTTGTGCGTTGTCGAGTAATTGTTCTGTTGTGAGTTGCGCAACATCGGTAACTGGTTGTGATGTTGGTGATGCAGATGTTGGTTGTGTGGATTGTGCAGTGGTGAGTGTAGTCTCAGTGTTGATGATGGTGGTGATGTTGGGCATGATTTGTGCGTTGTCGAGTAATTGTTCTGTTGTGAGTTGCGCAACATCGGTAACTGGTTGTGATGTTGGTGATGCAGATGTTGGTTGTGTGGATTGTGCAGTGGTGAGTGTAGTCTCAGTGTTGATGATGGTGGTGATGTTGGGCATGACTTGTGCGTTGTCGAGTAATTGTTCTGTTGTGAGTTGCGCAACATCGGTAACTGGTTGTGATGTTGGTGATGCAGATGTTGGTTGTGTGGATTGTGCAGTGGTGAGTGTAGTCTCAGTGTTGATGATGGTGGTGATGTTGGGCATGATTTGTGCGTTGTCGAGTAATTGTTCTGTTGTGAGTTGCGCAACATCGGTAACTGGTTGTGATGTTGGTGATGCAGATGTTGGTTGTGTGGATTGTGCAGTGGTGAGTGTAGTCTCAGTGTTGATGATGGTGGTGATGTTGGGCATGATTTGTGCGTTGTCGGGTAATTGTTGTGTTTTATGTTTGGCGACATCAGTGTTTGGTTTTGACGTTGTTGATCTGTATATATTTTGTTTATAATTTGCAGTATTATTTGTATTGTCCTTATTTATGTTTGTGATGATTGTTTTTGGTTTCGTGGTTTTTGTTATTCTTTTAATGTTTATTGTGTTGATCTCCTGTTTGTTTTCGACATATTTTGGTCTGGGAAATTGCGCGAGCTCTTCATGGGATTTTGATTTCGGTGTTTCCGATGATATTTGTGTTCTTTCTGGATAATTTAGTTTACTATCTGTATTTGTTTTTGTTATCGTAGTAGTGGTGTTTTTGATTGTGATTGTTGTTGTTTTGATTTTGGTCTTGTTCGGTTTATCTTGTGCATTTTCGAGATATCGTTCTGTTGTTGGCTGAATAACGTCGGTAACTGGATGTGTTTTTGGTGATTCAGAATTTTGTTTTGTCGATTGTGTAGTAGTGAGTATTGTCTCATTATTGGTAAGTATTGGCTTTTTATCAATTTTCTCTTCGTTTTTCGTCTTTTCATTTATTTTTGTTACTTCGTTTTCTTTCCGACATTTTTGATCATGTTGTTTTTCTGTTTGTATTATTTTTTGTTGTTGCTCTACTTGAAATTCACTGATATTCCTTTCTGTTTTCGATATTGCACCCTGCTCTTGGTTTTGTACGATCGAAGATTTTCTGTCATCTCCTTCCGATATTTGTCTTTGTAACGCTAATCGTTTCTCATTTGTTCCACTGAAATCTATGATAAGTTGTGTTTGTTGTGATTTCCTTTTCTTTTCATTGTCAATATCTGATTTTGTTTCTTGTTCTTCGCCTCCATATTTCACATTTGATTCGTTTACATTTTGATAGTACATGTGATCATTCGATGTGGTCACTGATAAATAGGGCATCGGAATTTCGTTTGTTAATGATGAATTCAATTGATTTTGCATTAGATTCATAACATCCATTTCTGATTGATTGTTCTTGGCAATCGGATTAGTTTCATTTGCATCAAAAACAATATGTGAGATAGTTTGATTCTGTTGTACATTGGTGTGTTCATTTAGTTGTCCACTAATGTGATTCAATTTTAGTGTCAAATAGAAACAGAATGTCAATAAAATCATCTTCATTAATATCATGATTTGTGTGTGATTGAATCAGAGTTATTCATAAGATAATCAGTGTGATATGAAGTTGAATTTGCAACTTCAATACGCTGTATTTGTAAATCAGTTTCACTTATATACTAATTTTCTTGTTGCTAATATGTTGTATGAATAAAATGACAAGAGTTCACGTAGACAATACAGATCACCTCTCATAAGTGTGATCGTTTAATAATCCTTTTCATATACAATTTCTCACTTTATTATTGTCTTCAATTCACTCATTAATTGAATGAATACATCATGCAGAATGTATTGTCTATCATTTGATTAACTAATGTATTTGAATGGTAGTCTTTAATAACAACCCATATTAACACTAATATTTGTCATTGTAATCAAACCACAATCGTTTTAATCTTAGTTCTTAAAAGATCAGTGTTTGTGAAAAGAGATTAATTTCTTTAGTTGTTATCCTTCTCAACTTTAAATTCAATCCACTTACATAATCTTTATCAGTGTTTTTATCTGCTGATAATTTTTGACTTCATGTTTCATTCAATGTGACCTAATGCAATATTACTCTATTATTATTGAACATTTTCAAATCAGCACGTAGATCAGCACACTGGATATATATTCACACGTTGGATGTATTCTTAGTAATTTGTATATATACTAATGTGAATATCAGTAACTCTAGTATTGTAGTTGTTGTTGTATATGCGGTAATAGCAGTAGTTCTAGTGGGAATATGAGTAATCGTGATGTAAGTAATACTTGAGGTTTAGGCGACTGAAATATAGAGAAGAGAGAAGGAAACTGATAGCAATCAAGATAACAACAGGAATGAAACAACAATGAAGCTTGTAAGAGACGATGATATGATGTGAAAATGCAGTAGTTTACGTATGATTTTCACACTTTACTAAACCATTGTGTAATTATGTACCGATCAATATAAACTGGCCTTTTTCATCTGAGTGTTCGTTCACTACAGTAGTAGTACTTTGAGAAGTAGTATTAATAGTATTATGAGTAGTAGTAGTAGTAGTAGTGGTAGTAGTAGTAGTAGTAGTAGTGGTAGTAGTAGTGGTAGTAGTAGTAGTAGTAGTAGTAGTAGTAGTAGTAGTAGTAGTAGTAGTAGTAGTAGTAGTAGTAGTAGTAGTAGTAGTAGTAGTAGATGAATAATGAGTACTAAATAGAAGTGCACATGAAGGGAATGTCATCATTATGGTTGTGAGTCAACAATACAGAAGAAGCATTATTATGAGGATATTAATCAGTTAATGTGATTTGATCTAACTATTTCAAACTTATTATTGAGAATCACCATCAGATTATGATGTTTGTACCAATTGTTCATTATTATTTCACAGTGTTCGAAGCATTTTCAAATTGTTATGGTTACTCAAATATTTAACTATCATTTTAGTGATATATACACATCATAATTTTGTGATACTTTTGATATTCCGTTTGATAGATTGTATTTAAACGTCACTAAATTGAATATAACTGTTGATGAAATGATGTTTTCTTTAAGTACTTTCGGTTTATCATACAGTCGAAAGGGTACAGCTTTAATAGACTTATTTCTTTGTTAGTTGTGTATCTGATTTTGTTTCGATGAAGTTATTTCCCAACAGAACGATCAACAGTCCAACCAATAACATATGTTGATCTTAATGTTCAATTTATCGAGGATTTAAAATTATAGAAGTTTATTAAAACAACTATAAGAAAAAATATTGGTACACAGTACTCTTTTTTTTAGTTTAACTTGGCACTCAAACTTACGAGAAAGTAGTATATTTTAAAATATGCGATATGGTGTGAACAGAGAATAGGAGTTAATAGGGAAATAATATGAATCTCTATGCTCTTTTGCTCTGAAAAGAAATTATGCTACTGTTATATCTTGTGACCGCCGATTAGAGGGCAGTGAATTATCGATCGGACCAAGGACGCGTAAAACACGTGCGAGCAGCCTAGAGTCCTGATTAGCCCTGCTCCCTGCCTAGCCCAGCCAGTTAAGTTCAGAACACAAGTCTCAGCCTCTGCAATATAAATCATTATATTTCAAACATACTGAGTTTACAAACCAATCAAACAGACCACAACGTACCAATAAAATAGAAAATAACATTTGTACAAAATCTGGCCGAATGTGGCTGTGAATGAGGGAGGTAGTGATTAATAGACAGGGCATAATTTAAGAATAGATAATCGTATAATAACAGTTCATAGGTTAAAATAAAGCTTATGACAAGAGAGACAGGAATATGAATAATTTAGTTAATTAACAATTATGCGATAAAAATATACTCATGATATTGGTCCATAAATGGATCCCAAAAATTACCATTCATTATTCTTATCGGGACACAACAACTAATCATGTTTTGTTCTTTCTACATCAGTGAACTATGCGGTAAGGTTCACCGCTTCCCGATCATGTAGTCTTTTCACTTGTACTCTAAGAAAGAAAGATAATCTTGGAATGAAAACGTTAAAGCTAAGAAATTCTTCACATTGACTACTATTCTGAACACATACTATCTTAGTTTTGCTTAGATAAAGTTGACTATAGTTTGCAAGATAATTTAAAATGTTACGTGTTGAAATTAATTTTCTATGGAGTGACCAAATAAATAGAAACTATAAATAGGGTATGATATTATGTAGTTGAAGTTAGAGTAACCATTTGAGGTCAGTATAACTAAGATAAACGATAAAAGTATTGCTTGTTACCGCTTTCATGGTAACAGTATAGTGGAATATACCTGAAGTATTAGGATAGATAACTGTATTAGAAGTATAAACAGGTTATAAACTACTTATGAACGATGGTATGAACAGTTTTGGGGATTAAGATAGCCATATTACGTTCTCAGATAAAAAATAACTGTGTAATCAAGGTATTGACACATTTACTTTCAACGTAATTTAGTCTAGATGTGCAGTTCCACAAAGTGAGTTCACGTAAATAATTCTGTGCATGGTTGATACGTATGCTATTTAGATCAGTGAATCAATAAATAGCTTTCAGTTAGTCATTTCACACAAGTCCTAGACAAGTAAGTTTTCTACATCTAGTGATTTGCTTTTGTTAATTCCTTTAAGTTTTAGCTTTACAACTCTGACTTTTTCCGTGAATTAACGAGAAGATTCTTCTCTGTAATTAGTCTGGCAATGATTCTAGAATACCGTCTGTAATATCCCTACAGAATGTCCCTTGGTAACTTATTAAGATCTGAAATCCAACAAAATGAGGCTAAGTTCAATTTCATTATAAATAAAAGAATTTTCAACAACATAAACTTGATTCAATGATTCGTATTAGCTAAAGATAAAAATGGAGTTCTACCCTGCTATCTATTTAAGTGTAATTTAGTGTAATTTAAGAAAAGCTAACTTATCTGTTTGCTAAAATGTATGATTTTTGAGCTAGTTACTTACAAAATACTCAAGAAGATTGTGTTTTAATGACTTCAACCTTTGAACTGAAGATTTTTACGGAATATTCCCAAGCTCCCAAATTTGGGGAAAATTTGACCCATTTGGGGAAATTTTGGGGAAATGGCACAAAAACTCCAAAATTTCCCCCAAACGTTGGGGATTTCCCCAAAATTTCCCCAAAGTTGGGAGATTGGGTTTGTTCAATAACAGTGAATAAACTCATGGTTATTTTGTTTAAATCAATAAATCTAAGTAAATTACCTTTTTTATTGAAGTGTTACAGTGAAATTTCAATTATCAGAATATAAATGATGAATATATTCCACTTTGTTGATGAAAAATATAAACTGTTGAAAATTGGAAAAATTTCCAGTTTTTACTGGAAGTTTTCGATTAGTTTCATTAAAAATCCATTTTAGACTAATAAAATGAATTTTGATTTAGTTTCCAGTGGAGCTAATCCGTAACTCTGTCTGGCGTCCTTCCTGGGGCTACTGCCGGTCTCAAGCCCGGATAAAGGAGGAGAGTTGGACATGGGGTTAGCGACCCTATCTCGTAGAAAACTAACTCACTAAAAAAACGCTAACCAGAAAAAATTGTTCAAACCATTTGAACTCTGCTCTGGGAGTCAGGAGGTCTTCATTTAGGAGAGTTATGACGCCTCATGATGAAAGCCGAGTTCCTTCGAAAGTCACGAGGCCGATGCTCATTTTGACAAGCAGAGCAACCATTTATTTAGGTACATGGAATGCTCTACAATGTGGGAGACTGGGAGAGCCTTCCAAATTGCTGCAGAAATGAGGAGATACAACCTAGAGGTGCTTGGGCTCAGTGAAACACATTGGACGCAAATCGGACAACAACGACTAACTTCAGGAGAGCTCCTGTTATACTCCGGCCATGAAGAAGAAAATGCACCACATACACAAGGAGATGCATTGATGCTGTCCAGACAAGCACAAAATGCACTTATAGGATGGGAATCTCATGGACCAGGGATCATCAAAGCCTCCTTCAAAACAAAGAAAGAGGGCATTTCAATGATTGTCATCCAATGCTATGCGCCTACCAACGACTACAATGAAGGCGCTAAACATCAATTCTACAATAGGCTGCAGTCAATTGTCAAGAAGTGCCCAACAAAAGACCTGACCATTCTGATGGGAGATTTAAATGTCAAAGTCGCAATAGACAACACCGGATATGAAGACATCATGGGACGACACGGACTGGGAGAAAGGAAAGAAAATACTGAGAGATTTGCAAACCTATATGCCTTCAATAAACTGGTCATAGGCGGCACTATATTCCCACATAAACGCATTCACAAAATCACATGAACTTCACCGGATCACATTACACAAAACCAAATCGACCATATCTGCATCAACAAAAAGTTCAGGAGGACTATAGAGGACGTGAGAACCAAGAGAGGAGCTGATATAGCATCAGATCATCACTTGCTGGTCGCCAAGATGAAATTGAAACTCGAGAAGTACTGGACAACGGGGCGGACAATATCACAAAAGTTCGATACAGCCTTTCTTCGTGATATTGACAAACTCAACAAATTCAAGATAATCCTCAGCAATAAGTTCTAGGCCTTTCATGATCTACTCAATGGAGAAGGAACTACTATGGAGGGCGACTGGAAGGGGATCAAAGAGGCAATCACTTCAACATGCCATGAGGTTCTGGGCCACGAGAAGCACCATCACAAAGAATGGATCACTGTTGACACACTGGATAAGATTCAAGAAAAGAGGAACAAGAAGGTATCAATCAATACCGGCCGAACAAGAGCAGAAAAAGCCAAGACACAAGCTGAATACACAGAAGTAAGCAAGCAAGTGAAGAGGAGCATCAGTAAATATGTGGAAGATTTAGCAATGACAGCGGAAAAGGCTGCAAGAGAAGGAAACATGAGACAACTGTATGACACGACAAAGAAACTCTCTGGAAATCGCCGCAAACCAGAACGACCAGTGAAAAGCAAGGAAGGCGAGGTAATCACCAACATTGAAGAGCAACAAAACAGGTGGGTAGAACACTTCAAAGAACTCTTGAATCGACCAGCTCCACTAAACCCACCCAACATCGACTCAGCACCCAGGGACCTCCCAATCAATGTTGGCCCACCAACAGTTGAAGAAATCAGCATGGCCATCAGACAAATCAAGAGTGGCAAAGCAGCAGGACCAAACAACATTCCAGCAGAGGCACTAAAAGCAGACGTAGCGGCAACTGCAAGGATACTCCACATTCTCTTCAATCAGATTTGGGATGAGGAAGAAGTACCAAAAGACTGGAAAGAAAGACTTCTGGTCAAAATATCAAAGAAGGGCGATCTCAGCAAGTGTGATAACTACAGGGGCATTACTCTTCTCTCAATACCGGGAAAAGTCTTCAACAGGGTATTGTTAAACAGAATGAAGGACTCCGTAGACGCCCAACTTCGAGACCAATAGGCAGGATTCCGTAAGGATCGATCGTGTACAGACCAAATCGCAACTCTACGGATCATTGTGGAACAATCAATTGAATGGAATTCATCACTCTACATCAACTTCATTGACTACGAAAAGGCATTTGATAGCGTGGACAGAACAACACTATGGAAACTTCTTCGACACTACGGCGTACCTCAGAAGATAGTCAATATCATACAGAACTCATATGATGGATTACACTGCGAAATCGTGCATGGAGGACAGTTGACAAACTCGTTCGAAGTAAAGACCAGTGTTAGGCAAGGTTGCTTACTCTCACCCTTTCTCTTTCTCCTGGTGATCGACTGGATCATGAAGACGTCAACGTCTGAAGGGCAACACGGAATACAGTGGACATCTAAGATGCAGTTGGACGATCTAGACTTCGCAGATGATCTGGGCCTTCTATCACACACGCAACAACAAATGCAGGAGAAGACAAACAGTGTGGCAGCAGCCTCAGCAGCAATAGGTCTCAATATACACAAAGGGAAAAGCAAGATTCTTCGATACAACAAAGCATGCACCAATCCAATCACAATTGACGGAGAAGATTTGGAAAATGGGAAAACGTTTATATATTTGGGCAGCATCATTGATGAACATGGTGGATCTGATGCAGATGTGAAGGCGCGGATCAGTAAAGCAAGAGCAGCATATTTACAATAGAGAAACATCTGGAACTCAAAACAATTGTCTGTCAACTAACACCAAAGTAAGAATTTTCAATACAAATGTCAAAACAGTTCTACTGTATGGGGCGGAAACCTGAAGATACAAGTGTTTCTTAACAGTTGTCTACGCAAAATATTTCGAATCCGTTTATCAGACACTATCAGCAACAACCTACTATGGGAGAGAATAAATCAGATCCCAGAGGAGGAAGAAATCAGGAAGAAGCGCTGGAAGTGGATAGGACACACATTGAGGAAAGCACCCAACTGCGTCACAAGACAAGCCCTCACATGGAATCCTCAAGGCCAAAGGAAAAGAGGAAGACCGAAGAATACATTACGCCGGGAAATGGAGATGGACATGAGAAAAATAAACAAGAATTGAATGGAACTAGAAAAGAAGGCCCAGGACAGAGTGAGTTGGAGAATGCTGGTCGGCGGCCTGTGCTCCGTTGGGAGTAACAGGCGTAAGTAAGTAGGTAAGTAAGGAGCTAATCCCTATGGGTAGAGACTGGTATCTACCTTAGTACAATGGAAGATGGTCGCGAGATTTCGTGGATTGGTTAAGGTTAGACATTAACACCGTTGGATACCGGCTCAGTGGTCTGAAGGTTAGGCGTTCTCGCGCGAGACCTAAGGTCCTGGGTTCGAATCTCGCGAGGCAAGATCGTTGATACGCACTACTGAGGAGCCCCATACTATGACTAAACGGCAGCCCAGTGCTCCCAGGTTTCTAATGGTGATCTAACATCAATCGGTTCACGATCTCAATCAAAAACCCAATAATCTCCACAACCCCATACTATTAATATTAAATGAATTTATTCTCATAAATTGTTTAGGGAAATATAAAAGTGTCGATTATCTCTAAAGTATTATTATTTCATTGCATCAAGAAGTTGATTTTTCGAGGTCTGTATCCGAAAGAGGATAGTCGAACTTGATATTCGTTATCTCTGTAATATCGGATAGATTCAATTCCTTTTGAATTATATTAACAGAATGTGATAATACCACATCCAACACTACAACTTTTTCAGTTTTCGAATTCGAATTTCACTAAGAACCATCTCTTAAATTATCAATTTTAGATTAGAAAGAAAAACAAACAAATCAAACATATTAATCCCAAGATGATATCTTTCAGTATACAGTTGGTGGAGATTTGTAGCTTAGGTAGATGATTTTGGAGTTTTGTTCTCTGAGCTGGATGGTTTGGCCTTGGAGCATTCATCATTTTTAGATTGTTGCTATTATAGTTGAGAATTTGATCTGTGTGGGTCGGCTTCCTATATACTTGAGTCTCCAGTTTACCTGTGTCGGTTCTAGTGATTAATGCATTCAAGAATGATAGTTTGTCGTTTGACTCGATCAATGGTAAGATAGAGGTTTCACTACTTCTACAATAAGTCCTGATATTGATAATCCCATCAGTATCCCTTTCGTTTGTTCGTAGATTTAGTTACTGAATTGAAAATTTGTTGTTAGGCATAATGAATGAGTTCTAATAAACTTTGACTTTGAAGTTTCCTGTACTTTGAGAGAGTTATGTCGTTGGTGAGAAGCAGGGATAGAGTTTCCTTTGCTAAGCTATTACGTCGAAGGATATCATTAGCTCGTCGTTTTTTATTTAACTATTCTTAATCTGATCAAGGAATTGTGTGGGGGATTTGATGGACTGGTATACAGTAATCATTGTTTTATTACGTCCTTGATCTGTCTACTCACCTTTGGTGTTGAGGATAACTTGCCTAATCTAGATCAAGACCTCGACGCGATAGACTGACCAGCTTAACTTTGAGGCTAGTACGCGTGAGTTCGAAGTGGGTTAGAGAGAAGAGAACTATTCTATCATCTGATCGGCTGACAAGCACGAAAGAAGACAAGCCAACTGGAACACTACTCGATCTATTCTCAATCCCTATCTGGTTCCCAATTTCAAATCAGTGTAAAAACATACATGAATAAATAGATGACTGACCCAACCACAACGTACAATAATTAAGAAAATACAATTATGTTCAAAACTGGGGATTAGCGTAGAAAATAGAGTACAAATTATTATATTTAAATTACAATAGCTTTGGTACAAAAAAAGGGTATAGCAGTGAATCATACACCAAACAAATGCTTATAATCTATAGAATAGATTAGAGACAAAAATAAATATTACTAATTTACAAGCTTTAAATTAACTGAAATAACGTTCTGAAAAATAACTTTCGTAGTTTGGCAAAGCTTCTGTTCACATCATGTTTATTTAATAAAGAAACTTGTCACACATACACACACACACCCTTAAATTATTCTCTCATCATATGACTGACATAGTCAGTATAATCAATATTAATATATCATCATTTTATATACGTCATTTATTGATTTGTAAAGAATAGAGGAAACTTTTAAGAGAAAGAAAGAGAAAAGAAAAAAGTTTGTTTCCTTTTGTTTTTTTTCTTTTTTTCTTTCTTTTTTTTTGTAAATTGATTTCCTAATAAATAATATTGAATTAGTGAAGAGTTGTTGTTGTTGTTTTGTTTTTCTTTCTTTCTCTTAAACAATTGCACTCAATCTCTCTTATATACATATCAATAAACTATGTTAACATAGAATATTAAGAATAGAACAAATGATAAATGATTTATATGGCGTATATATTGGTTTAATGCCTCATTGTACCCATGTTTATATGTTTAAATAAATAAACAAATAACAATCATTAAATGAATAATAAGTTTACATTGATTCTATTCACTGATTTTACAGGGATTATTTCTCTCTCTGTGTGTGTGTGTGTCAGAGAGAGAGAGAGAGAGAAAAGAAAGCAAAATATTTAAAAAAAAAACGCAAAACAAGAACAAAAAACGCACAATCCTGACAAATAAATATTATGTTTATTATTATTTATATTCGTCTATTCTATTTATTCATGAATGGATTATTCGTATCAAATTATCCAGTTAATTATGTACCATCAATAATGTGGAAACCTGGTTATATTCCAACTAATTTACCGAAATATAATAGTCAAGAAGCAAAAAATCCATTGAATAATAAAGAATATTCATTATCATATGAATTAAAAGATAAAAGTTTAAAGAAATATGGTTTAGATATGGATGATGAATATACTATACCGGAATTGCCTAATTTGGCTGTGAAATATTATAATAATTATGATGATGATGATTCCTATAATCATGAAAATAATGATGATGTTATCATACATTTCGATAGTGAAAATAATAATAAGAAGAAAAATAATAATAATAATAATAATAACCTTATTCATTATTATTACTTTCATCAATATAATAAAAATAGAAAACAAAGGGATAATTCAGTTCAGTCTCAATATAAATCGTCTTCCAAATCTAGACTTCTCTATGGGACAAGTATAATGCCAACAGTTTCTGTACCAGTTTCAGTTCCAGTATATGCACAAATCCCAGTTTCAGTGCCTGTAGCACAACCGATTGTAAGTCATTCTTATGGTGTTAGTGGACATACATATATACAACCTCAACATTCATTTGGATTTCCACATGGTGGTCATTTTGCTGTGGGACCTAGTATGATACCTCATCAACCAATAATATCACAACAACCAATAGTACCACAACAACCAATAGTACCACAACAACCAATAGTACCACAACAACCAATAGTACCACAACAACCAGTGATACCACAACAACCAGTGATACCACAGCAACCAGTAGTACCACAACAACCGATAATTCCACAACAACCATCTCCAATCGCCCCATTATTACCACCTACAATACCTCAGCAGCAACCACCTGCAGCAACTCCACAACAACCACCTGAAGTAAGCCCACAACAACCACCTGCAGTAAGTCCACAACAACCACCTGCAGTAAGTCCACAACAACCACCTCCAGTAACTCCGCAAAATTCACCTGAAATACCAACATTTCCGTTCCCTAGTTCATCGGCTGAACAAACTCAAACACAGAGTCAAATAAATGTAAAACCACAAGTACCACCACTTCAAATTCAACAACTACAGTTAACTCAACAACAACAACAACAACAACAAGTGTTACCAATTCCACACCAAAAACCACAAATTACAGTGAAACACTTTATAACGCCGCAAAACATAAAAGTATTCATTCAAAGTCCAAAAATTAGACCCAGGTTTATCAAACGATATTATTATTATTAAAGTTTAAATATTAATAATCATGATAATAATAATTATTATTACTATTACCATTATTATTATTTAATGTTTCATCTGAATTATTTACTAACGGACTGGTTAACATTCATAGAGGTGGTCACTATCAATGCCAAGGTTAGACTTGATAGTTTTTTCAAATAAATTAAGCATTAAGTAGAAAGTTATTAACGAATACACTTGGTGTTGTTTTACTCCTATCTTCCCATTGTTATTTAGGACTGCAATTGATCAGTCTATTGTTAGCATATACGCATCCTTTGCAAACTACCTCGATATTGCCTTAAGTTACAAACTTTCTAAGTGACCAGGAAGCGCGTTTCGTCCTATTTGGGACTGGTCAGCTGGATATACCTGCGTCCCAGAGTTGATGTTCACTCCGGGATTCGAACCCAGTACCTCTCGCTTCAGAAGCCATCGCGTTATCCACTTAGCTACTGATAGGACCTTTGGGAAATAAAATGACCATATTCCTATCATTCTTATAAATAATCATTACATTATTATTGTTCATATAATAAACCATCTTATTTTAAATGAATTCTATGAACCTAATTAATTTAGGAAACAGATAGACCTTTTTATATTTCATTTTAATCCCATTAAAACCATGAACCTATCTAAATTAGACCACTGTTTAAAACTTGGAAACACTGAATAGCCGTTTCACTATGGGTTTAGCAGAAAATGTTGTAAATTTATGGTCTACTTCGTTATTAGTACCACTCTAATAATAGACCTAATCCTGAAATTGTAGATTTGTCATGATCTTACGTGGAAATCATATCATTGTCTATACCGACTTATCGTATCGTAACAACCACCAACATACGGTGGAGAACACATTTAGGCTGGAGATAGAACAATATATTTAATATGAATAGAAATAAGTTATAGAGAATGACCACACCCACGAGGCTGATCCGTGTCACCCGATTGGATTCAATTCAATTCTTTGTTCCCGCCTTCTCCATCATTGGGTTTTTCCTTGAGTTAAATGTTGAATATCTATTTTCCCAGTTGTCTCGTGTTCAGCTTTGAGAATTGTGTGGTTAGGGCCCAATGCCACTACAATGTTAATGACGATTCAAATAATTATAAAATTTAATGGGATAGAGATGACATAATATTACTAATGTATAAGCTAGGTTAACATGTACGTCGATGAGAAATATAATAGTTGAAACTTGGTAACAAAATTTATAGGTTGAGATATTAATTACGGAACTACAGTTAGGAACATTATTAGGTATATTATAGACTTTTCATAAGAGGTTACTGTAGTTAACCTAGTAACATTGATAAATATATAGCGATGATAGTCAGAGCTAAGAAGTGTCAGATGTTAAATCTTATATGGTTCACCTGAAAACGACACACATTTTCATGGCAGTATGTTTGTGTTTAAGGCTTATAACTGTATCTAATTTCAAAAATGGCTTTCGGAATGGTTTATACAAAATATAGTTAGTTAGTCTAAATAAAAATATATTACTTACTCCTGTTACTCCCAATGGAGCATAAGACACCGACCAGCATTGTTCAACCCACTTCGCTTGGAGCCCCTATGGGGTTGCCGCCGGTCCCGAACCCGGATAGCGGAGGAGAGTTGGACATGGGGTTAGCGACCCCATACATATATATATATAGTCCATAAATAATTCCTAGTAGTCACTATCCAGTTACTTTTCGTTCAGATATAACACTTATTAACAGGTCTCTTCATGGTGGGCACTGAGGCCATCCTACTGATGTCATTTAAACAGACAAAACCAGTATTCGTTCAAAATTAAAATCTATCATCAGTCTCCCCCATTAGCACATGATAGAGAAATTTCATCACCCTTTACGTCTAATGCAGCCGTTTTAGTTAGATTAGGTCCAAAGTCTGTTGTGGCCTGATGAACTAGATCACTTAAATATTTCTTAGGTCTTTCAGGTTAAAATGACTGTGTAGACAGAACAAAGGGTCCCCTTACCATAAAAATCTCAGACTCCTGTTCGTTATAACCCAGTTTATCTAATCTAAGCACAGGTTCAACAAAAACATTATTAAGTTCCTTTTCAGTGTTTGTAATGAAATCATCAAGATACGGAGGAATTATAAAGGTTGCCAGTTTTTTAGTAACACTATTTTTAATCACAAGTCTATTGGAAACAACCTCTGAACCAAAGTATTCGCCGTCCAAACAGTCTAATTGATCGAGTCATTCACTAGATCCATTGTCAGAAATGGTTTCACGACTTGAATTATATTCGAGTATCTTGTTTGGCCTCTCTTTGTAGTCGCAAGTATTTACCAGATCATCAGTTATGCCTACAATCTCAGTTGGTATCCTACGATATGATTCACTTATTCCAGTCTATTTCTTTTCGCATTTAACTTTTATTCTTATATCTTATACGTTCTTCTTTAAATTCTATTAGTTATGACACGTTACTAACTAAATAACGCATAGCCACTTTATTCAAGTAACGGGACACATTCACTCTCTATTATGTCATCGATAAGTTTATTTGTGGTATCGTAATGTGTTCAGAAGTATCAATTTGTTTTTCTTTCAATGGTGAGGTTTCATCTAGTCCAGTCAACAGTGTGATTCTGAGGTTGCTCATCCTTCTTAGCTTCGCGAAGCACAACAGACTGATCAGTACGATGCTTCCGAAGTTTCTCAGCGTTACTATATTTATTAATATACAACTTAGATCTTTCCTTCACGTCATTTCGAAAGTAGATTTCAGTCATATGTTTCAGCCTTATTTCTTCCACTATTTGTCTTATCAATTTCACTGACAGTGCTGAGGCTCGCAGTTCAAGTTGTGGAACACGAACAAGTTTTAGAGGAGCTATTCTAGATTTTCTCGGAATGGAACATCTCGTTGTGCTTGCATCACACTCCAACCTCATATAAGCTACAGCCCCACAACTACTTTCTGATGCATTAGATATCGGTCCTTTGACACATGGCTCAACATTTAAGCATCGTGGTATCCTCAAGATTTCGACATCTGTAAGTCCCTCCAACCAAGTTTCAAAACTCGAGCTGAGACTTTCATCAACAGTTTCATCCCATTCGCAGTTTTTATAACAGAGCTGTTGCAGAGTCCGTCTAAGAGCAAGTAATAGAGGTATTATTAAACCAAGTGGTCCATACTCAAATACTGAAAGTGAAAAAATATCCTTCTTATTTGTCAGACGGTCGGAGAAGTTCATGCTGAATCCAAAACAACCGAACTGTGTGTGCAAATTCCCAAAGTCCTATGAATGCGTCCTTCCGAACCCTGTTTAAAAACCAAATTAGTTGATTTATCATTTACAGGGAGTTCTTTCAGTGCATCGTTTCTAGTTGGTGGGTTTTCTGGTTGTTTGATGCATGTGACGTTAATAGCATATGCTCTCTTCATCTTCGTTTGATTAGTTTTATCTGACGATTCAATCTGAAATTTAGGCAAACCTACTGACATGGGCGGTGACTTAACATTATCTACGCCTGTTTTAATTTCGGCATTTCTGCTCGTGCCTTCGTTGGTATATCGGCGGCCAACAACAACTTCAGACGTCCTATCTTGGGGTCAAGACATAGATAGCTCAGACATCCGAAACCCACTTTCCACCTTGTTAAGATGTATCTGTTGTAATTCTATCAGTCGTTTACGAAGCTCAAGCTGAATAATTTCTAACTCAATGCTTACTACTCCTAACTCTCTACCAATTGCTTTTTCGCCAATTACCCTAAGTTTGATATTCACATAAGAGTCAACTAAAAGGCAACAACCAGAAGAGTCATTACTACTATAATCACTGTAAAGTTTATGTGATATTTAGAAGTATTTGAATTATAGTATGAACTAAGAAACCCAGAAATAACGTAGTCAGATCAAGAACTACTAGATAACCACAAACGAATGTACTGTATTTAGAATTCGAAATCAAGCATTCAATAAGTACAAAGGTATCAATAGTTCATCCAAACACCATAGTCTATCGAAGCGTTCAGGTCACCCATTTGACATACGCGCAAAACCGAAGTTCACAAAATAACGATTTGTCTACAATTCCTGTTCTCTATTGAATAATATGCAAAATTTAGTTATAAAACTCAACTTGTGAAGTATATGAGGCGTTTAACGCGTCCCTTTGAGTGAAATAAAAAGGGCTTCGATAGTGCAAAAGACAGCTGATAGCTGTGTCTAAACTTGGTGACATTTTACCAACAAGCGAAATTCGAACCAAGAGCAAACAATATGAAGACCGTTGCGTTTAAACAAGGGTTAAACAAATGCAAAAAATTGTGGATAACTGCTACAGTGGTTGAGATAAAGTAATCATTATGATAAATACAATAAATGTTATAAGTACATGTAAATATTTCAGGATATTACAGGACAAACTCGCGCTACAACGTAAGCGTAGAAATTGCTAAGAATACAACAATTTACTGAATAGTATTAAGTAGTATAAAACAATACGCAAAAAATCGAATTGAAGTGGATAAGGAAAGAGATGGTAAAACAAACTTAACAGTCACAAATGTAACCAAAAATGCATCAAAAAGAACTTCCCGTACGTCAGGATGTACGCGCTTGTTCGCATTTCTTCTTCATGATCCAAAACTGAGTTTACGACAGACTTTTTCAAGAGCTTAACGGGTACTCCAATTATTTATTCATCACTGTAAGATAAACACACCAAACCATATCGTAAATTTTTGTTTCATGATGTATAAAGTTCATCAGTCTTATTCGTCTCAAGGTGAGCTTATTTACCGAGGTACAGTTGTCCCGTTTTTTTATCCATTATTCAAAACATCCTTGATAGTCTTTGGAAATCAATCTCCTTAATTAGATTGTTGTCTTACACTGTCTAGGTTCCGCACCCATATAATTATTTCGGATCCCTAGTAACACAGAAACTTTTTATGCATATTAAGCTGTACCACAACGGATGTTACCACAGAATAAGGTTATTGATGACTCCAGACGCATAAGATGAAAACTCTAAACATTCATAACTGCAAACCGAATAAATCGGTCGTAGCAAATCAGGTTGTGATTCTAGTTTGAAACTTAAGAGAAGCGGAAGTCTTTAATACTAATTATATTCCTTGCTGATGATCACTAGTTAACATGAGGCTTAAGTCACAGGCTTCCTTCTGTTTCCTTTTAGTTAACTAACAAAATAACCATCCAGCAGTATAATTTCACGAATCGTTACCTCAACGAAAAGTGACAGTAATCAATAGCAAACTAGTTTGATTTTATTAATCGATATATTCAACCGAAGTTTCATAAACTAAAAGATGACACCAACAAATAATGGTAAAAAAAATTATTGAAAGAAACAAAAGAAAGATTTTAAATTCATGTGTTCTGACATGTTTATGAATTGTGATGTTTTAAGCTACTTATAAGTAATATAAAAATATAGACTAATTGTTTGTGTTGCTTCTTAAGATTAGAAAATTTATGTTGTTGTGAGGACAGGATAAACATTTGATTTTCTTTTTTGTTTGGTATGATTTATGTTCACTTGATATTGAATTAAATCAGCGTAGTTCTCATTCAGTCTACGATTAGTCAATTAATTAATTAACCGTGGTGTAGATCGTCAACGTTGGTGATCTCCGTCGAATGATTGGGGGCCTACTCGATTTAGATGAGAATAGTGTGACCAACAGCTAACGTCGAAGTCATACCTCGCAGTCAGCACCTAACGTGAATTACACCTTCGTCGTATCTAGGCACTATGGATGCTTTGAAGACCGTACAACAAAAAGGACGTTATTACAGAAATATATTATTTAAAGTAGATACAAACGAAAGTGTGACCACCACAGCATGGGCCAGTCCATGGCGTATGATTAACTGATGTGCACTGATTGTCCTTGACCTTGACAGGGATCGATAATCTGTTCGATATTCAGTGACCCAACTGCCGGATGATTTGGCTAGGGCTCAGTGAAATTTCACTGACCCTACAGTTGGGTTTAGGAAAAGAAGTCATCTTATGTGGTTTAAAATGTTGTCAGAAAAAGTACTGTTACAGCAAACCACAACATTTTTCTATTTGTCTTTTCGACACCATGCAACGAAGATATTAATGCGACAGGACTACAATTAGAAATCGAAAATGTGTTGTAACGTGTGGACTGCAGGTTTTGATAAGCAGCGTATTTATCGATCGATTACAGTGACACGGAAAACACGTAGACGACCTAGTGTCCTGATTGGTCCCGCTTCCCTGTCTAGCCCAGCCAGTTGAGTCTAGAACGCAAGTCACAGCCTCTGAGTTATGAATCGTTGTATTTCAAACATACTCTATTTATATACTAACCAAACAGACCACATCGTACCATAAAACAGAAAACAACATTTACACAATATTTAACAAGTGAAATGAACATCGACCAATAGGAAATGTACATTTAAGGTCCAAGGCCACCACAGACTTAACACGATAATTATTGGTATATTTTTCCTCAGCATCCATAACAAAATGAATTAAAGATAAAAGATACTAAAATTATAATAGACATTGTTTAGAATATGTGGATGTAGAACTTGAGAAAACTGTTTTCTCTAGTAAATCCTCAACATAAACGTTTTAATAAGCCCTCAATTATCAAGAATAAGTAGATAGACATTAATACAAAATTAGATTTAATATATACTATGGAATTTAAAGTATCTCGAAAGTGAAAAATCGTCAAAAGATTCAACAGAACTACAGCTCTAAAACCAATGTTACCATAGCCGAAACTAAATTTAAAGTTAACAAAGTATTTAATTCAAACTTCACCACATTTCATAAGCTGGTGGCTAATTGGATTCATTAGCTAATTGGATAACGTGATGACTTCTGAGGCGAACGGTACTGGATCCGAATCCCGGAGTCAACATCAGCTCTGAGATGTAGGTAGATCTAGCTGACCAGTCCTGAATAAGACTAAAGGTACGTCCTTCCATCCATCTCTGCTTATAATGCTTATAACTTCAGGTAATATCGAGGTAATCCTCACTGGATTCACATATGCCTACAAGAGACTGATCAGTTACAGTCTTAAACATCAATGGGAAGATTTAAACGACCAATACAAACACGAATTTAATGAATCAGTTATAAATAACTTAGAATCTGTCATAAATGTTCATTTGCCTAAATGCTTGTATTCCACATTATCAAAGCAAGATGAAATCAACATGATAAATATCAGTGAGGTCTGTGAAGATAGTTAATATGAACTTATTTTATGGGGGTTTTTTTTGTTATTATTTACATTTTTCATAGTTTCACATAATTTTTACAGTTACTATTACTGACTGTATAATTGTTGTTTAAATGTAACCTTGATCTTCTATTAGTGTTTTGTTCTCTGCTCATTCAGTGACCCGGGATCTGACTGCAATTACATCGTACGATTGATCGTTATTGAGATATACATGTCGTCTATCCTCGTATACAATCATCGACTTGAATCGCGTTAGTGAATAACGGAATTAAATAAGTCAAATACGAAAATGGGTTTTCAAATACATAAATTTTGTACAATCAGAGAGACGTAGCGGATGAAAGGAAGAAGAGAGAGCAAAACGAGACGACGCACAGTGGAGAAGAAATATGAGTTGACACCATTTAATCAAGCGTTAATCAATATTTATAGTCACACAAAAATAAGCTGCAGATATATGATGAGTAAGATAAGATGTACACATATAAACTCATATTAGAACAGTCAAGGATGATAAGTGAATAATTAACAAGGTCAAAACATGACTCGAGAAGAATGGATCATTTGGCTTGCCCGGAAGCTAGAAGAAGTTATATGAGCTCGATATAGGATCAGACACTACAGTCATATGAAACACTGATTTTTGCTCATAAATACACTGCTGCATATACACTTCTCGTTCTCACTTATCAGATGTAGCAAAAACCGAAATACACTATATTTGCTATCTACATTTACAGATTACATTGTTATTCTCAGTACGTGATTATTCTGGATACACATTTTGGATTAGATCAAACGTATCTAGAATTACTGACTATTTCTTATAATTGTGGATAATCAGACTAAAACTTGAACATTACTTTCTACTGACAGTTTAAATAATGTCTCATATTTTTTTCTTTGTGTGTATTAATATTTCTGTTTATTATCAATTATCCTTATACTTTTTGCAATAACCCTATCATTCATTTTGGTAGTGATATTTGGTTTGCCATAAGTCTAAATAAAGTATCAGTCATATTTTTTTTTTAAATAATTAGACTGAACAGAGTATTCTAGAAGAAAAAATGAACTCTAGAAGCAAAAAGTGTAAAATTATGTGTAAATTAGATGAAAATATATGATTATGATCAGAATGGACTTTGTGGAGATTGTAGTAATTTGAATAGTTGAATTCATGAATTCATCCACAAACCCCATTCTGATTATAATCATCATGTGCACACTAGTGACTGGCTTCAAGATTTGTTTACTGAAGTTCTAGTGAGAAGCCATAACCAGTGGAGTCCAATCCGTGTCGGATAGAGACAGGTATCTACCTCAGACAATAGATGAATGGTTGCGCAATCAATCATCGATCGATTGGATTTAGACATTAACACCGTTGGATGCTGGCTCGGTGGTCTACAGGTTAAGCATTCGCGCGCGAGATCGAAGGTCCAGGGTTCGAATTCCACGTGCGGAGTCGTGGGTGCATACTGCTGAGGAGTCCCGTACTAGGAAAAAACGGTCATCTAGTGCTTCCAGGTTTTCAACGGTGGTCTAATTTACATCGACTCATGAATTCAACTATGAAAACATATGAATAAATCTGTACTATTTACGATGAACTTTAGATATATCACATACAATTCTCAATAGTTGGTCATGATAATCACTTGGAAATAGGACAAGGAGGTTTGAACCTACGGATAGTGTTCCATCTCATAGTTAATAACTTGATGAATCAATGCCATATACTCATTTAACCTCTTCTACCCTTATTCGGATCCACTGGTATGTTATTTACCATTAAATTTTGAAGTAGGCGTTAATAGTGCAAATATTTGATAATCTTTAAAACTAAACATCAAACTGATGGAGTGCTTAATGATCTACGAAATTTATGCTGATTCTTTTACTCAATCTTCTTAATCAACAATGTTGTGAAAACTCATTAAATTTTATAACTAGAATGTCATAGAAATTTGCGGCATAAACCAAATTAACTGAAAGAGAATTTCTGTTAGTGATATTCTCAGAAAGGGATAAACACAGCATCACGTTTTAACTAATTAGGATTTTTCTACAATATTATGATAAGCTAGATCACAAGGAGTACGTGTTCCCGTTCCAGATTGTGCGTTAAGGTACTTGATGTTATTCCATGTGTAGTCAAGAGCGTTTGTGTAACTAGACAGTATTCTCACACTTTAACTTCTGACTTTAAATTCCAATTCCAATTAGTTTGTTTGTAAACAAAAGAATGACAAAGTATCATTACACTAAAGCTTATGTCAATTCTTAATGAAAACACCAATCTTAATTTGCAAACCTAACTCTCAATATATAACCCTAACCTTTCTGAATTATAACTAGTGTCAGTTGGTGACGAAAACTCTATGGGGGGGGTGGAATAATCCTAACTTACAACGCTAGCCCGATTTCTATTATGTAAACCTAACCTTTTCCCTTTACAATATTGAACAGTTTACAATGTGAATGATTTCTTATCATGCAGGGTGGTGGTTGAAGGTGGTCAACAGAAAACCCTGAACTTAGGTTTCGCACTATATGGTATTCTTTAGCAAGGTGCACTTGTAATTTTGAAAGGACCGACGATCCCTGACGAATTCAATCTCATGTCAATCAGCTTCACAGTCAGAGTCATTACCAATAAACTACCTGGGCCATGACTAACATCCTATAGGATTAAAATGTAATTACAATTGATCGATCACATCAAAACTACGATTTCACTCTATTTATATTACTTTTTGTTATTAACTATTTTATCACTAACGGATTTTTCTCAATTGACTGATAAGTCACTAAAGGTCATCAGTATGGTATACTTTTACCGATATTACTCCCATTTTTTAATGCAGTATGGTTACTCCTTTGTATAACAGTTGTGCACGTTCATTGTGACTGTTCATTAGTGTAATTTACGTTTTAGTTATTAATAATGATATTTTGCATAGCAATAACACTGAATAGTGTTTATTCATTATAATATTCTTTCAACTCTCAGTATAACATGAAATCATGAATCAATTGATGTTAGACAACCGTTGGAAACCCGGAAGCACTGGACGGCCGTTTCGTCCTAGTATGTGACTCCTCAGCAGTGCGCATCCACGATCCCGCTCCCCGCGAGGTTCGAACCCAGGACCTATCGGTCTCGCGCCAGGCGCTTAACTAACTAGACCACTGAGCCGGCATCCGATGGTGTTAGTGTCTAACATCAACCAATCCACGAAATTGCGCGACCAACTTCCATTGTACTGAGGTAGATACCTGTCTCTACCCAACACGGATTAGCTCCACTGGTCACGGCTTCCAGGTTTCCAACGGTGGTCTAGCATCAATTGATTCATGATCTCAATCAAAAAAAAACTTAACAATCTCCACAACCCCTATACTGATAAATAACATGAAAGGTTTATCATTTTTTCCCAAAATATTTCCCATTTCTAAATTTAAATAACACAATTTCTGATTGTCATTTGTATCTTAAAACTACGATATTTTCTTCCCACAACAATTATAAGCAGAGTTTTTTTAACGTATTCGATACTTAGATAGTAGTGGAACGCAGAACTCGTGTTTTGTTGTGTTTCAAACCTGTCCAATGGAAAGTATCTACATCTCAGTATTTGGTATTTACGCAGAGACTCAAATCCCAGTACCTTATACTTCAAACACTCAACATATTATCTACTAAGTGATTTATTTCAGGTGGTCATTCATTAGTTTTGGTCCTGAAAAAACCAACAATAGAAAATTACAAATCCTTGCTATTTACAAACAGAAAATCTCAACCAATTGTTCGAATCATGTGGAATCTACTATTTCAATTTTATACATCAAATCAACTTTTTTGTTTTTGATTGAGATCATGAACCGATTGATGTTAGACCACCATTGAAAACCTGGAAACACTGGACGGCCATTTTGTCCTATTGTGAGACTCCTCAGAAGTACGCATCCCCGATCCCGCTCATGGGATTCGTACCCAGGTTTTCAACGGTGATCTGATATGAATTGGTTCATGATTTCAATCAAAAGCTTAATAATCTCCACAACCTTATACTGATAATTTCTTTGTCTTATAAAAGTGTTATTTTCAGCTTACTAATATCGAACTATGTATGAATCAGACTATTGATAGACTATGAACATTATTTAATTACTTCACACAGTATGATATTGTTCACTTTCACTCCAATTCAAAGACTGGTCATATTTGTTCATTTTTTTCTATCTGTCAACATTAAGTTAGATTATTGTTACGGTCATCTGTCTGAAAGATTACAATAGTTTGATGAATTACACAGTATGAGATCAAACTAGTCATTAACATTGATATCTTTATTGACAAATATCTACAACATTTCAAAATTCTATATCTTTTTTGTAGTATGAAATCTAACAGTTATTACTTTCTTTTTCTATTAAGTAGTCTGTTCAGTGGTATGATCAAAAATTAGTATTATCACCATATCTAATTCTTGACATAACTGTTATCACTATGTTGTCATAATTCTGTGCCACTTAGACGTAACGTTAAAAATTGATTCATGGAAACAAAATAGTCCGCATTTTAAGAGTACAAAACTGGTGAAAATTATTTTGATAAATATACTGATATAAAGTAACATAATATGCAATTTGAGTGCTTTGTTATGTCTTATCATTCAGTGGCGTAAGGGTTAGTTTGCATGTTCAAAACTTTATGAATGCTCAAGTGGATAAAAATTAATCTGTCAGTTTAATTTAGGATTAGGTAAATCTATGAATAAAGTACCTTTTTCTTTTCCCTTTTCCATAAGGTTCGCCTACCCACACTGTCAAATGCCTCATAATCAAGGAATTTGATGTATAGTGACGGATTCAATTCAATTGATTGTTCAACGATGATACGTAGTGTCAAGATTTTGTTTGTGCATGATCGATGCTTACGGAATCCGGCCTGTTGATCTAAATGTTGTGCATCTACTGAATCTCTCATACGGTTCAGCAACACTCTGTTGAAAACTTTTCCCGGTACCAATTGTAGTGTAATGCCTCTGTAGTTTTCACATTTGTTCAGATATCCTTTCTTTAGTATTCTGATGAGATATCGTTGTTTCCAGTTTGTTGACACTTGTTCTTATTTCCAGATCTTCCTGGATAAAACGTGGAGAATAGTTGTAGTTACTTCTTTGTGGGACTTTAGTGCTTCAGCTGGTATGTTGTCAGGTCCTAATGATTTCCCACACTTTATTTGTCTGATAACCATCCTGATTTCTTCGATTGTTGGTGGAGTGACATATATAAGGAGGTCTGTGTGTGTTACTACGATATCCGGTTGATTTAAAGGAGGTGGTGTATTTAAGAGTTCCTCGAAGTGTTCCACCTATCTGTTCCTCAGTTCTTCAATTTCAGTAACTGGCTTGCCTTCTTTGCCCTTGACTGGTCTCTCTGATCTGCTATATTTCCCAGGGAATTTCTTCGTTGTGTCACATAGTTGTTTGATATTTCCTTCTGTTGCAGCCTTATCCAGTGTCGTTGCCGGGTGTTCCACGTATTTCTGCTTGTCGGCCCCAATGCTCTTCTTCACTTGCTTGTTTGCATCAGTGTATTCAGCTTGTGCCTTGACTTTCTCTGTTCTTGCTCGGTTGTTGTTAATTGCTGTCTTTTTGTTCTTACTTCCTTGAATCTTGTCTGGGGTTTCGACAGACATCTATTCTTTATGATAATTCTTAATGCGATTCAGAACGTCCTGTTACGATGAAGTTAATGCTTCTTTGATCCCTTTCCACTTTTTCTCCATGGTTTAAATGGTTTAAATTGTATCTTCTGGTAAGCGTTTGTTTAATGAGGTTGTTTTCTAAGGAATGAGGTTGTTAACCACATGCTCAGTCATCCCCCTTCACCCAGACTTGGGACTGTCAGTAAGCCTGTAAGATCTACAGGTGGAGTTAAAAAGAATATACACCGTTAATATATCTTTGTAATAACGTAATGAGGACTTTTCAGTGATTTAAAGTTTAGATAAAACAATTTGCTCATCAATAGATGAAATATGACAACATGCATTCTGGGATAGCTAAAGTGCTATTAAACGTTAAATGAACGAGATCATCAAATTAATTTATTTCAATGTCAATTGCTTCATTATTTTAATCATAACCAAGTGAATATCATTCGTAAAACTAGCTTTCAGTGTAAAGTTGTGGCGATTGTTGAACTTCATTGAGACCATGAACACATCTAAGTTAAACCACCAAAGAAAATCTGGAAACACTGGATGGCCGTTTCGCCCAAGTATTATACTCCGCAGAAGTGTGCATCCACGATCCCGCATGTAGGACTCAAATACAAGACCTTTGGTTTCGCACAAACAATTAACATCCATACCACTGAGACTGCATCCTAACCTCAATCAATCCATGGTATTGCGCGATAATCTTCCACTGTCTTAGGTGGATAACTGTCTCACACCCGACAGTTTTTTTTAATTAATGAAAATAATAGTTAGTATACATTTAACTACTAGCGAGTAGTCTCAAATTAAAACATAAATAAATTGCTCAAAGTCTTGCAATTTTCGGTACTCTCTGGTCTTCTGAATCTTCGGCTGATAAACAATTGACAATTCATGTTAAAAACTAACTTTAGTCCCTATGCATGAACTATGGTCTATCCATGTATTATTGATTATTGGTTAGTTCCTTAAAGAAGCTCGGTTCAAACTGCCGTACGAAACTACGAGGTTATTCATTTTAAATCACCGAGATTATTACAAATATAACTTTCAGCTTATTTTTTCATCGATATAGAATGTAACATGAAAAATTGAGTGATCGGTAACAAATAATATGCTTCTCCCAACAGACTTCTTCTGTGATCCGATTCAAATACAATCGTGTTTTCGTTGCCTCAATCAGTTAAATGGGATAAAACCAAGAATACGTGGGTTTCATTATTGGGAAATGCGAAGTAACACTGTTTACAACAAACAGAAATCTGTGGGCTGTGATTTTAAGCAAATTTAATAAGTCACATACTCATTAATATCCGCCCACACATGTGTCACGTTTGGCAAGTAGCCTTGAGAAAGCATATGGTCTGTTTAACATTACTCAGGGAATCGAAATTAAAAATAATTATCGGTTTGACAAGTAGAAGATTCCTCTCGATAATCACCATATACACTTACTATTCTAAAAGTACTTTTGTCATTTTTAAGTTTTATTTGGCGAGACTATAATTTATGGACGAACCAATCAGATTGGGGATAACAAGTTTTAGATTTTGGCATGAAATTCATTCAGCCATTTGACTAAATAGAGTCTTGGCATTATAGCTTATGTCAGTTCGTGATGAAAACCCTAAATCTAATTCCTAACCCTAACCATCAACTGTAAATCATAATCCTTATTCTTCAAACTGCTTTACAACCCTCATTTAGCCCTAGTTAGTAGGTAGACACTCACAAGGTCACTTTATAATCTCACTTTTATTTGTAGATAAAAACAGATTATTGTTAACAAATTTACCGCTTGTAAGAATAACTGCCAAGACTTTATTTCACAATTTGAAATATATAGAGCATTGTGATAACTTAATAATATGCTTGTAGTATTGTAATGAGAGAAAACTAAGTTACTGACATTTCGTAACTTAATATGAGTCACATCTTCAGAGAATAAATAACATTTGTAAAGTGTCATTACAGATTTAGTATTATTATTATTATTTAATAGTTGAATTCATGAGTTAATCGAAGCTAGATCACCATGGAAAACCTGTAAGCACTGGGATAGCTTAAATCGACTCATGAATTCAACCATTAAATTACTACAATTTCCACAAACCTTCATTCCGACAATAATTACCATGTGCTCACTAGTGACTGGATTCAATATGTATTTCATGGAGTTTTAGTGAGTAGACGTAACCAGTGGAGTTCAACCATGTCTGTTGCAATGGTGAACGGTAGCACAATATTGTGGATTAGTTTAAGTTAGACATTAACCGCGTTGGATGCAGGCTCAAAGTTGATGTTCACTCTGGGACTCGGACCCAGTACCATTTGCTTCAAACACCATCGGTTTATCCACTTAGCTACTGAGTGAACATCAACTCTGATATGTAGGCACATTCAACTGAAGAGTCCCAAATAGAACGAAACGCGCGTCCTGGATTTCACTGCTAGCCACTAATCATCTTTATCTATTTTCTTTATTGAACATTTTATTAATGAAGTACCATTAAGAACACAGTCAAAATTATACATGATACAGTCATATGACTGAAACCTATAAAGATAATTAAGATACAATTACAGTATTATGTTTCCGGTTTTCTAAAGGACTGTAAAACTATTGCTTGATTTTTTTTTCGTAGATTTTTCTCATCATCTAGATGTGTTATTAAAGACTTAAATCCTTTACAAATACACACACATACAGACAAGCTCAGTCAGTTTACCAAGTAAACATCAATAACATGTGTTAACAATGATCTAAAGGTGGTCTACTTGAATATTTGGGTTACCCTTTCCTTCAATCTGGATAATTCAACAAGTAAACTTTTTGCTTGTTTCTTCCAACACAGCATTATGCCTATTAGTCTCATAACCTATTCAGGTGCGTTTGTGAAAGATTTACGACATTTCGCTATACAAGTTCCAAAAGAGCCCAATCAGAGACATTGTGGTTGCTGGCTATATGCATCGAAAACAATATACATTATTCAGATGTTGATTCCTGAACTGTTAACATTTAATTGGTGACCACTCAATATTTATCGCAAGGATCGGTCAAGAACTAAGAAAAGGAAACTTGTCAAAATACTTTGTGCTGAGAATTCTATATTGTACCAAAAATATAATAATAATAATAATAATAATAATAATAATAATAATAATAATAGTAATTTAATAATAATAATTGGTATTTAAGAAGTACATTATTGAATAGTCTAGAACTAGAATGAAAAAACTGTTCGAAGATGAATTTTTCTACCACCCTCAAGAGAAAAAAAAACAAAAAAGAATAATTAAATTATAAAGGTCTAACCCTTTTGTTATTTTTCTATTTTAAGTCAGAACAGGATGCACAAATCTCAACAAAAGGTTGATTAATTGCAATTCTAAATAACAATCGGAAGATACAAGCAAACAACATCAAGTGAATTTAGTTCATTATAGTTTGTGATGATATTTATTTCAATTTATGAATGGTGGATGCGCACTGCTGAGGTCCCATACTAGGACAAAACGGCAGTCCAGTGCATCTAGGTTTTCCATGGTGGTTTAGCTTCAATTGACTCATGAATTCAGCTATTAAAATCATCTAACTTTAGTATGGTATTCTGATCAATAGTTCGATGTAGAATATCATAAAGTTGTTGTGTGCAGCTGTTGTTAATGAAGTCGACTAAACCAGACGAGTATGTAGATCACTTATAACTATGGAAAAAAAAATTTCTCAAGGACTGCTGGATTTCAATTTCAGAATTCAATAGTATATAAACTAAAACAGCGAAATGTTGAGAAGTATGCCTGACCGTTGGTTAGCAGGCAGCCATCTTACCTACACCGAAGGTAATTCAAATTGGTAAAACTCAAACAAGCCGTCAAAATCCATGTGGAGATTTCGTTAGTGGCTAATCTGTTCAGGATCCTATATGTATACTACCTTCTCAGTCCTGAAATTAGAACCAAACAATTTTCCAGAGTATCATAATCTCCAGTCATTCTTCATTGAATATTAGTAAGTGATTAACACTTTTAAATTGACGTACTCTTCACAAATCATCTAGTTAAACTCTCTACAAAAATGTACGGAGAATTTTCATTTGTGTAAACTGAAAGTAATTGGTATTCTATGCACCAAACACTTCACTGATATAAGATTAAGTATATTTCATATACCTAATTTTTAACAGTATGATAGATAAATATCACTAAATCCTACAGCTCATCAGTGTTACACATTCAAAAAATAAATTCTTAATAAAGGTTCCAAAAATTATGACCATACAATGATATTAAGATTTTCCATCACCATTCACTTACATCTCATATACATAGTTCTCGTTAGCTGCTTACAACCTGTGATATTTAAAATCATGCATTTGGTGAAGACGCTGACAAAGTGCAGAGTCTTATGACCACTCTAAGCAATAATGCAAGCATTTTCGGGATGCGATTCTCCCCACCGAAATGCAAAATGTTGCTTCATGATTGGGTTGCATTGACACCCGAACTAATGATAGGGAGTGAAGTAATTGAGCGTGTCGATCGCCTCACTTATCTTGGAAGTCTCATCAGCCCTTGTGGTTTAGTGTGTGACGAAATCTCAGCACGGATACAGAAGGCTCGACTAGCTTTTGCCAACTTGCGTCATTTATGGCGTAGGCGAGATATCCGTCTATCAACCAAAGGACGTGTTTACTGCGCAGCAGTTCGTTCCGTCCTACTTTATGGCAGTGAAACATGGCCGGTAAGAGTAGAAGATATCCGTAGGTTACTAGTATTCGATCATAGGTGTCTTCGAAACATTGCTCGTATATCATGGGTCCATCGAGTAAGTAACACAGTTGTTAGGAAACGGGTACTAGGTAAGGATGGCAAATCAATTGATGAAGTAGTGAAACTTCATCAGTTGAGATGGCTGGGACACGTGTTACGTATGCCCAACCACCGACTGCCTCGACGTGCGATGTTCAGTGGCATAGGAGTAAGTTGGAAGAAAGTTAGGGACGGCCAGACCAAAACATGGCACAAGTCCATGAAGTCACTGACAAGTGGACTGAGTCATGTTGGTAGGTGTAGACTACCTGGTTGGGGACCGCGAGATGATAGCAACCGATGGTTAGAGACCCTGAATGGCATGGCTCAAAATCGTTTGCAATGGCGCAGGTGCATCCACTCTTTGTGTTCTCCCAAATTCTAATCTTCTGTATTCTTTATGTCCCTTTTCTTTTCCTCTTTCCAAATTTATCTCATTGGATTATACTCCTTGAATAACATCTTCAAACCCTAATATTTCCTATTACTGATTATACTCTTACCACCTCTACCACTACGGGATTTGAATCGACCACTGCATCTCTGTGCTAATGTGGTGTGGCAACTCGAACTGATGTACGTACGTACGAAGTTCTACGTTGTTACTGACTGACTGATTTAAAATCATGATTACATAATGGGTTTAAATTATTTACATGAAAGGGTTTAGTTGGAAGTTATATTAAAGACACATTAATATAGTATAGCAAGGGTGTAAATAAATTTACTTCACTGAACATTTTAAATATATACCTTATGTGAAAGAATATACTACAACATTGATTGTGACAACAGTTCAAATGGCCAGATACAAGTGGTTACATAATTAGTAAACATTGATAGAAATATAGTGAGTAGAGCTCAGTTGATAAAATAAGATTATTAATTCGGAAGATAGTTGGAATAAAAGTCAATGATGAAGTAAATGCAAGGAAAAATTTGAAGAAAAAGAAATGTAAGATACAGAGAAGGAACATTTGTCACCAAGGCGAGGAAAGATTAATAACCATCTCCTCTTGAACACATAAGTCAGGTTTCTGACGCCTGAAAAAAAAACGACTTCAGAAGACTGGAGTTCGGCCGCTTAATAATCACCTTGAAAGATTGCAGGGTATCAACTTGATGTCTTGTATCCAAGAAATGTTTGGTAATTTCACTGTTTAGGGTCTCTCTTTCTCTTGTTCTGAGGGTTTTTGGAACGTGTTCAAAAAATCTAAGATATGCCCTCTTTTCTGTTCGGCCAATGCAACTGCTTTGGCAGGTACACATAAATTTATAAATACAATTGATGGTAATATGAAATCGGTACTTGTCAACCTTTGATTGAGTTATTGAACATGTTATTTTATACAGTATTAATAGTTTGGCTACTGGGTTAGTTCTGGCTAGTGTAGTAGTTCAGCCTCCTTCTAATTGTGTTTGTGACTTCATCATCTTTGAAGTTGGGACTTACAGATGTTGGTTTTTTATTGACCGTAATAAAATTCATGGTTTCTCCATGATTCACTGATCTTCTGAGTTTAACATCTCAGTTAAGAAAGAAACTAATTAAGAAATTAAACATAAAGTGTATTTCCCTTTTTGAACATGATATTCTTTATATCACCTTATCTTCTTCAATATTTCATAAGCTATTTTACAATAAACTTAACATTATTCAAGTTAGTAGAATACGTCTAGAACATATTGTTTAACTTATAAATTGATGTCATGTGAAAACAAGAATTAAAAACAATAGAAGGACTAGATAAGTAATTTTATTCGTGTTACTATACATGATCTTAGCTCAAAGAGCCTGGAATAGAAGTCAAGTTTAAGTCTTGTAACAAATACAATATTAAGAAACATTATTAAATCACATTTCAATGATTGACCAGTGGAGCTAATCCGTGTTGGGTAGAGACAGGTATCTACCTCAGTACAATGGAAGTTGGTCGCGCAATTTCGTGGATTGGTTGATGTTAGACACTAACACCATCGGATGCCGGCTCAGTGGTCTAGTTAGTTAAGCGCCTGGCGCGAGACCGATAGGTCCTGGGTTCGAACCTCGCGGGGAGCGGGATCGTGGATGCGCACTGCTGAGGAGTCACATACTAGGACGAAACGGCCGTCCAGTGCTTCCGGGTTTCCAACGGTTGTCTAACATCAATTGATTCATGATCTCAATCAAAAACTTAACAATCTCCACAACCCCTATACTGATAATCATCAATATTAATGAATTTATAGTTGTGGTTCAACTATCGTCAATCCATTATATCATCACCGTTATTACAATTATTATTATTATTATATCAGAAGGATTTTTTGTGGATATTATAGTAATTTCAATGGTTGAGATCACAAGTCAATTGAAGCTAGACCACCTTGGAAAACCTGAAAGCACTGGACGGCCGTTTATTCCTATTGTGGGACACCTCAGCAGTGCGCATCCACGATCCCGCCTCGCGAGACTCGAACCCAGGTCCTATAAGTCTAATGCGCGAGGCTAATAATAATATTATTATTATCATTACTATTGCATTTCTCAGTAGTTCAGTCTATAACCTATTGTGAGAGAATAATCTTTCACCTTTTCCCAAATGATTAGATATTTGGAAAAAAGACAAAAAGAGCAAAGAAATATTTCTTTTCACTAAGCTTTTAGTTGCGTATCTACACTAATATATAAATATACATTAATCACTATCCATGTCTATCTGTCTATCTGTCCACACATAATAATAGAAATGAGACTAATCAATTTCATAAGGGTTTATGTACATAATTACAAATGAATAACTAAGTAATTAAATAATGAATTGTATAGAATGACCAATATTCAAAGTTATAATTAACACTATAACTGAAGTAGATTATTGGAATTGTCGGATATAAATAGCTTCAGTAGCAAACTGATTTCGGTGAGAACATGTATTAATAATAATCACGTGCTCACTAGTGACTATCATTAAGATACAATTCCTGTGACTAGTTAAGTTCAACCACATAGATTATGAGACAATTATCCACCTTACATAATGCGATATCATTGTATAATCTCACGAATTGATTGAAGTTAAACATCGAAACCATTTGATCCCGGTTCAGTGGTGTAGAGACTAAATTAAATTCAATGATAAGGTTGAATCTCCCTGTGTGGGTTGATTGATTGTTAAGGTTTAATATCTTAGGATGAAACAATTGATTAATGTTTACTGGTTTTCAAGGATTATCTAGCTAATATCAGTTCGTGTGCTGAACTAATAATTGGCTGAAATAGAGCATATAGCTACAGTATTGATGGACAACACAACACAATATAAAAGAATTAACAACAATTTGATAAGGAATTGAAAATCAATAACAGTTTGGTAACCATAAAGTGAACAGCACAATTATGGAACAAAAGAAGGACAGAAATTTCAAAGGAAAAATTTGGTAAAATAGTAGTTAAAAAATCCTTTTTAATGTCTTTATGTTTGGTATTTTGATGATCAAGACAATAGTAGAGGCTTCAGATACACATTTACGTAAACTGTATGATAAATTTAATCGAACATTATACATTATTTGAAAGCTTCATTTACGTTCATTTAATGTCTGCTATCAATTAGGTAAGCAAAAACACAGCTCTCAAATAATCTTAACTGTCATTAACTGAACCAGGGATAATTATACTTGAAAATTTAGTGACACAATTGCCTGGTTGGAAATTCGACGTAACTGGCTCTATATAAGCTATAATGATGAAAGTTATTCACAAAAAGGTATTTCTCTGAAAAATCAACGTTTTTTTAAAAATTCTTCACATAATATCAACTTGATGCCCTTAAAAACTATACGCGTTAAATTAATGTTATCCCTATAGGTGGCATACTTAATGTGCTTATCCAAGTTAAAGCAACATTCGAAAACTCCTAGAGAGGTCGTACGTTTAGACAAAGGAGAAGTTTCGTATAAAGGCGAAACAGCTGTTCAGAAGTATCATAACTAAGATCAATCTAGGACGTATATTCAACCACAGAATAAAATAATGCCTACCGAAATAACTTCATCTAAACTATTATCATCTCTATTAACCGAACCTTGTTAAATATGTAGGCGAAATTATAAAATAATTATTGAACTATTAAAATTACTACAATATCCACAAAAACCTGTTCTGATAATTCATCAAATGTTGATGTATATCCGCCAAACTTTTATTCATAAGTAAACAAAAGTTCTTGTACTATTATCCAACTGCTAAGAGCTCGGTAGCTGTAAGAAGTTGTGAATTTCAAACGAGTCCCAGCATTAAATAACTATTATTTTTCTATATTCAGTTTAATATGAAATCATACGAAAGTGCTGATGAATTGTTTTTAAATCAGAGTTTAACAAATATCCATGTTATGATGTAGACTATATGTAACTATGCCTGTTAACCATCATGGTGGAGAACAGGCCCCTTACCAGCATTCTCCATCCAACTCTGTCCTAATCAATCATTCCCACTTGTTTCCAGTTGTTATTGATCTCCATGTCTGCTTGCAGTTCTCAACGCAGTGTGTTCTTTGGCCTTCAACTTTTTCGTTTACCTTCAGGATTCCAAGTTAGAGCTTGCCCTATGATGAAGTCTGATTATTTTTTCAATGTGAGTCCTATCCAATTCCAACATCTTTTCCTAATTTCCTCTTCAGCTGGACTATGTACACATCTATTAATCTATACCATTTGAAATAAAAAGGTCAAATATTATAAGTTATAACTGAAAGGTGGTTGTTAAAGTGTCCAATGTTTAGTTTCTGGTGGACGGCCTAGCTCCTCCATGAAGGGTAACAGACGTAAGTAAGGAATAAGTAATGTAAGGTCCAGATTTTCTAATGAATTTCAGCAATCACCATCCTATTTACCGGTCCCAAATTGTCCAATTCCGTAGCAGAAGTTCTTCTATTCATAAATATTATTTCATACACATAGTCCCCCATATCACTTTGAAGAGAGCAAGAATGAAGATTTGAGAAGAATAACGTGTATTCTTTTTACTTCTGGTTCTCGTCAGCTGCTTGCAACCTGTGATATTTGAAAACCATTATTACAAAAGGGTTTAAACACTTACATGAAAAACTTGAGTTAAAAGTTATTTTGAAGGTATATCAGTATAGTATTGCAGGGGTGTAAATAAATTTAACAGATGGAATAAAATATCAATATATACCTTACATAAAAGAGCATCCTACAACAATGTTGCAAAAAAGGTCCAGGAGGCTAGAGACAAGTAGTTGCGTAATGAGAAAACGCTGATAAGGAAGAACAAAATGAGTAAAACTCATATATTAAGATTACTAATCTGGAAGACAGTCGAACAAAATTTTTTATGATGTAATGAAAGGATATTTGCCACCTAGGTATAGAAAGATTAACATCTATCTCCTTTTGTTCACATGACTCAGGTTTCTGACGCCTGATAGCGACGGTTCCAAAAGAATGGAGCTTGACTGGTCATTAATAACCTTGAGGCATTGCAAGGTATCGATCTGACGTCCTATATCCAAGAGACGTCTAGTAATCGCGCTGTTTAATATAGTTCTCTTCTCACAATTGATTGATCACTGGGTGGTGATCAATGTCATGCTTGTCTAGTCCTTATTAGTGCAGATCGAATGCTATCGATCATGTTGCAATGTGGCCACTAGTCTAGGTGACTCCACACTGCGGGCACTATGTATTGAGATTTAGATGGTGGTTGGAGGTAGTCAACAGGAAACCCTGGACCCGGGTTTCGTGCTACTTGGTACTCGATCTGCACTAATAAGGACTAGACAAGCATGACATTGATCACCACCCAGTGATCAACCAATTGTGATTACATCTCAGTCCTACAGGAGGTTAGTCACGGCTCGGATAGCTCAGTGGTAACGTCACTGACTGTGAAGCTGGGTGACACGAGATCGGCTCCGCCAGGGAGCACCAATTCCCTCAAGATTACAGGTACGCCTTGCTGACGAGTGCCAAGTAGCACGAAACCCGGGTCTAGGGTTTCCTGTTGACTACCTCCAACCACCATCTATAATTCTCTTCTGTTTGAAGGTTTCTTGGAACATGTTCAAAAAATCTAAGACATCCCCCACCTTTCTGCTTGACCAATGTAACTACTTTGTCAGGTACTCATAAAACTATAAACGCAGTTGGCAATAACATGCGTGTCGACTTTTGCTTGAGTTACTGAACATGTTGTTTTATACAGTATTAATAGTTTGGTTGTCGGGTACGTTCTGGCTAATGCTGCGTTAAGCGTCCTATTGGTTCTGCATGCGACATCATAGCCTTTGAAGTTGAGATTTATAGATACTGGCTTTTTTATTTACTGTAGTCATATCCGTTTTGTTTTCTTTAAATTTTTTATATTTGTCAATAAATTTCCGGGCATAGTAGTTGTCTCTTACGAATTTTTCCATGTTCTTCTAGTTTGTCGGTGGTACATATCTTTTCTACTCTATAATATAATTTTTTACCAACGCTTTCTTGTAACTGATTGGACAAAAACAGTTGAAATCCAGGTAGTGCCCATTTCAATAACTTTATCGATAAATCGAATGTTGAATGGCAATGTCAAGAAAGTGGGACGTGTCACCCCTTTTTGTGTTTCATGGTAAATTGTATGTTGGGATGAGCATCTCTAAAGAGTTCTGTCAGAAGTATTCCATAGTATTTACTATTGTAGATAATAAATGTGTCATCAACGTATCCGAAGTATACTGTCGTCTCGTTAATCGTTTGTTTAATCTCTGTGTTTTCAAAATAACCCATGAAAACATCTGTCACAATTATACCTAATAAACTTACCATTGCTACAGCATCGATTTGATAGTTCTTAAACTGTAACTGAACGTAATTATTGGTCATATTGTTAATATGCTAATCAATTAAATAATACTGACTGATTTGAACTTTCGACCTAATAACATCCAAGATATAAAATGCCACAGCCTATATCTATTATATAAACTATAATTAGACCAGTTGGTAACTTAATATTGACTATAGAAACAAAAACATGTCAACTTGTTTCATAATTTAATACAAGTGTGCAACGAGAAAACATGATAGAATAAGTTAAGGATCATTTTATACATGTTTCTTCTCTCTTAAACGTTATCTGTTTATTTTCTTTCACTTTTCTTTCATTTTATACAGAAATTATTCTATAGTTGCGTGTATGTATATTACATTTCTTGTCACGATCCATTTGTTTGATAACAATGAGCCTCTCCTAAATCAATTAACTAACAGACTAGTTAAATAAATGACTGGATGCAACCTGACCCATCATCTGTTTCATGTATCAAGTATATATTATCATTGTTAAGAGCAAATATATATATATATACCCAATCGTAGGTACAATTTGAGGTCAGCAAAGATGTACACTCGCTTGTATATGTATATCGATGTATGAATAAACGACTTTAAGTGTGCTAAAAATGGAATATAACGTAATAAAAACTTCAACAAAAACATAAGTGAATAAATATGTAAGTGAACGATTAAAATAATAATCGATCAGGTGAAATGAAGTGCACATTGTATGTAACTGTATACATGTACGTAGACACAACATAAAATAGCACAATTATTAGAATTATAATTAAGATTGGAAGATCGATAAATTGAATGAAATCGAAAGCGGAAACAAAAAACGAACACTAAAGAAGACAGAGTAACTAATATCCTAAACTGAATTATAATAATGATCTATTTTATGAAGATTAAAAAGCAAAACAACACTGGACACATATTTAGAGGGTTTATGCTGTAAGCATATACATAGATATATATGACTTGTTAGATAGTTCTAGGTAGTCAACAGGAAACTCTAAATTTAGGTTTCATGTTATTTGGGGCCAATTAACACAGTATATTTGTAATATTTATAGAAATGATGCTCCTTGGTGAATCCGACTCCGTGTTTTAAATTGTAACTTGGTTAATAGAATTGGATTAGCCGTAAAAGCACTAAACAAGCATAATTTTGGCTATGAGTCAGTGATTAATCAGTTATATATATGCCATAACATGGATATTTGTCATACTTTAATTTGAAACAATTCATCGGCACTTTCGTATGATTTCATGCTAAAGTAAATATAGAAAAATAATAGTTACTCGATGCTGATGTTAGTTTAAGGCTGGACACTATTTTCCTATTGACGTTTGCGACTGCAATTGATCAGTCCGAAATAGGATGGAACTCATGTCCCGAATTCCACTGCTAGCCGCCATCCACCATCACTTGATTTTAAATGTTTATAATTTCAAAAATGACGGTTGTTCTCATCTGTTTCCATAAATTAGACTTATTCTCTTCTGTGAAGGCTTCACATAATTGAATCAATTCACTTCATTACAATTAGTATTGATATTAACTGATACATTTTGCAAATAAAAACTTATAATCGAAGAGGGGTTTTGTGGATATTATGGTGATTTAATAGTTGAATTCATGAGTCAACTGAATCTAGACCATCATAAAAAAGCTGGTAGCACTGGCCAGCCGTTTATTCCTAGTATTTGACACCTCAGAAACCGGGTCTGTTGTTAGATAGTAACTCAGTAATGACAATAGTGGACGATGGCGCAACTTCGTAAATAAATACTTAATCAAAGTTATAATTTAAATTCACTTAGTATTACTTGATTGAATCTTCCCATTGATACTTAGGACTGCAATTGATTAGTCCCTTATGGGCATATATCCATACTGCCTCGATATAGCCTTAATTCACAAGCATTATATGCAAAGATGGATAATGGCTAGCAGTGGGATGCAGGACGCGCGTTTCGTCCTATTTGGGACCCGTCAGCTGAATATACCTGCTTCTTAGAGTTGATGTTCACTCTGGGGCTCGAACTCAGTACCGTTCGCTTCAAAACCCGCCATGTTATTCACTTAGTTACTGCATCCTGATAAGAGGCTGATCAATTGCAGTCCTAAACATCAATGGAAAGATCTAAATAAACAATGCTAAGTGAATTTAAACTTCACCTCATTGCACAAGCAAGTGGCTATCAGGACTCAGTAGCTAAGTGATAACGCGATGGCGCCTAAAGCGAACGGTAATAGGTTCGAGTCCCAGAGGGAAGATCAACTTAGATGCAGGTACATCCAGCCGATGAGTCCCAAATAGGCTGAAAAGCGCGTCCTGCATCCCACTGCTAGCCACTATCCATCTTTGCATATAAAATTATAATTTGTTTTGAAAACCTTTAGTTCTAAACAATATAAAATTTATTTTTTTTAGTTGAGATATTGGCTTAATAAAATCATAGGCAGTATAGTTTGTTTAAACATGTGACAGAGTTAGTCAGTATCTAAGTATGATATGGTGGCAGATGTCTAACCTTGACCTGAAGATATGAATTTACCTGTATTATAATATGATTGGCTAGGAAGAATTAGTTTCAGTGCTGTTGACCTTTTAATAAAACACATGTTAAAACTTGTAGTTCGTTGAACAATAACATTACATATTATACATTCTAGTTATTCATTATTTAAACTCATTTGACCTCTTTTCTTTATTATTGCTAATATAAAGTTCTTTGTTTCAAGATGTTAATCGGATATACTATTGGTTAAATGATTAAATGTTCATCATGTGTACAACTAAACATTAAACAGGTTACTTTCATGGTTTAAACACAATGATTTTTACCACAAACTAAAATTAGATACAGAAACTCTGATGTCAACAGTGGAGTTTTCATTTACCAAGAGTTTCTGGATTCTTCAATATTGTTTGTCAACTAACTACTCTACAGTGAATACAAATAAAGACATTTGGATTTTTATATGCTAAGATTAAGTAGCTGAACCTTCAGAACTACACTGAATGGCATTTAGCAGGTTTTCAGGTCAGTCATTTAGGTGAAATATAGTCATCGGTCAATCCCGAACACTTTAGTCAGATGTTCATCCCTTGAAATACATACTAAGACAAACAGAAATCCTCATCTCGATTACTAAACTAATTGTAAATATTGTATCACTTAGTGGATATTGTGTTTAGCTACCGTGAAAATAAAGAATATACTTTGAACCACGCTATTATACTATTGTGTGACAAGGATGATACAATTCATTCCTAAAGTCAAATTGAATTGTCTATGCTTTTGGCATCAGAAGATTTTCTGAATAGTACAATTATCATACAGTGTTATTAGGGCGATATTGGATTGAATTACTCTACAAACCATCGAGATTTACTGTCTAAAATTGCTAAATTAAGACAAGGAGCTATACAGTAAACTTTTTTTTTCAGGGAATGTTTAGATTCGGTCAGTATAAAATGGAAATTGTTCCTGATTGATTAAAAAATTCATAAACATCTCAAAAAATTAAACTTAACTGATAATGATGGGAATATTTGTATGCTTTTAAACTGTACATGTGCATGATATTTTATGTTACGAGTTAATATCGATTAAAGGCGTAAAACACTGAACAGATTGTATTTCTTGTTATATGAATCTTCATCAGTGCATATTTAAAACTATGCCAAAGAGCGTATCCAGGGCCTGGTTTTACGACCAGTTTGTAACCTATGCATTTCGGTGGTCAACATTCCTAACTTTCATCAACTTGTAATGAATTCTCAAGAAAAAACCTATCGTTAATGAGGAATTGTTTCACTTTCGACATGGTTACACTTTTGTTTTGCTAAATCGAATCAACTAACCATTGAATATAATTTCAAAACCACATGTTTCAAACATACTAGAAACATCATGTTTAGAAACTACCATTAAATATGGATTTACAAAATAATCAGAAGAATAAGTAGACTATCAGATATAAACAATTCGCGATACTGAGCGACTACGATCCATTACCAATGGTAAATCAGTTGATGGTGTTGTGAATCTTCATCGACTGAGATGGTTGGGCCACGTGTCACGTATGCATGAACACCGTTTCCACGACGCACAATGCTGACTAGTGTTGGAGAGAGAAGAAATTTAGAGGCGACCAAACAAACACGTGGTATCAGTGCTTGAAGTCACTAACTTCTAGTCTGAGCCATGTTGATAGATGCAGACTACTTGGTTGGTGTCCGCGTGACTATCGTAACCAATGGTTGGAAACTCTGTGTGACATGGCTCAGAATCGATCACAATGGTGTAGGTGTATACACTCTTTGTTTTCCCTTAAACTGTGAGACTAAAATTATTTCATATGTTTCATTCTACGAACTAACTATCTTCCTGTACTACATCCTTATACACAGTCTTTCTTCTTTATATTACTACGATTGAAGTAACTACCTCTATGCATATGTTCATCATGTTGTCCCCGTCAATCCTTTCAAGTTCTTCCCACTTGCTATTTATACTTTACATGTCTGCTCGTAATTCTCTACGAAATGTGTTCTTTCTTCTTCATCGTCTTCGTTTCTCTTCAGCATTCTATATTAGTGCTCGCTTCGTGATTCAGTTTGATGATTTTTGTAATGTGCGTTCTATCCACTTCCAAAGTCTTTTCCTAATTTCCTCTTCAGCTGGAAGTTGGTTTGTTTTCACCCAGAGTGAATTTTTTCTGTTTGTATCCAGCGAAAGGACATTGAGTATCTTACATGCACAATTGTTTATAAATACTTATACCTTCTTGATGATGCTTGTGGTAGTTCTCTACATCTCAGCTCCATACAGTAGAACTGTATTGACGTTCGTATTGAAGATTGTGACTTTGATATTGCTTGACAGTTGTTTTGAGTATCATATGTTATTGAACTGTATGTATACTGTACTTACTTTACCAGTCCTCACCTTTGCATCCCGTAGAAAAGAAAATCATGTAAAAAAAACCCAACCAGATTAAACAATCAAAACTAACTATGTAAAAATAATTTGATCGTCTTTGATTACTATTGACTCTCCCATTAACTTTGTCATTTCATTAAATTTTATCTTTCAGTTAATTTCACTGGTTGAAATCATGAGTCGATTGAAGCTAGACCACCATGGAAAACCTGGAAGCACTGGACAGCCGTTTTGTCCTAGTATGAGACTCCTCAGTAGTGCGCATCCACGATCCCGCACCCCGCGAGATTCGAACCCAGGATATATCAGTCTCGCGCCAGGCGCTTAACCACTAAACCACTGAGCTAGCCGGCATCCAACAATGTTAATGTCTAACTTCAACCAATCCACGAAGTTGCGCCACCATACACCATTGTCTTCAGTGAGTTGATATCTCACAACAGACCTGGTTGAACTCCACTGGTAACGACTTCTCACTAGAACTTCAGGAGTATCTCCTGAAGTCAGTCACTAGTGAGCAGGTGATTATTATCAGAATGAGTTTTGTGGAGATTTTAGAAATTTCACTGGTTGAAATCATAAGTTAATTGAAGCTAGACCACCATGAAAAATTATCTTTATAACCTTATTAATTGATTTATTCATAAATATCTTGTTGCATAATTTTTAATGAACCAATGACAATATAATATGGTCATCATGTTTTTTTCGTTTTTGTCTTGTGTTATGGACAGATAATCTATTAACTAATTGTTGGTAGAAAAATTAATGGACGAGATATTAGTATCGATGCATACATGCATAGATCATTGACAGATTTTCTCCCTTTAACTATGTTTAATAAACAACAACTCAACATTTTAGTTGCTTATTGATTTACCATAAAAAGTTGCCTTTCATAATTGTTACAAATGGATGATTATACCATAAGGTATAATCAGTCAAATAACATGTAATTGAATATCAATAAATTGGATAGCAACGTGTACCTATGTTCAATTTATTATTATTATTATTATTATTATTATTAACCCACATATTTTGAATAGTTTTGTAAAAGTTTCAATAGATATGTGGGCCTTTAGACGGAAATACAGATTGTTTTTTTTCTTTGACCGAATATTTAAACAGACTTTTTCTTCGCCATAGATCGGTTTATCATTATTATTATTATTATTATTATTATTATTATTATTATTATTTTGATAGTAGATTAATAGTCAAAGATTTTCCTGTAAAGTGCACTGTACGTTCTATTGATCAGTTCAAGAGTATATGACAATGAAGAATACCGATTGGTACATATTCATAATTATTTGCGTTTTATTCACTCCGAACATTATTTTACTATGAAACAAGCTTAGACTCAAGAAACCATTAGTAGTTAAATTCTGCTATTCTGAAATTTGTCTTAATTTCATCTCAGTGAATTGATACTGAGTGACGACTTTAACTAATACACATATATCCCAGGTTCCACTTTTTTTATGATAAATAAGATTGACTACGAATACAAAATACGAAAAGAAAGTGTATGTAGGGCCGGTGAAATGCCATTGAGCCGTAGCTAAATTGTTCGGCAGTTAGGTCACTGAATATCAAACAGATTATCGATCCCTGTCAAGGTCAAGGATAACCAACGCGCATCAGTTACTCGTATGCCATGAACTGACCCATGCGGTGGAGGTCTCGCTATCTTCTCTGTACTCATTTTTACTAATATGTTTCCATAATAATGTCCTTTGTGTTATACGGTCTTCGAAGTAGCAATAGTACTTTGATACGCCGAAGGGGTAATCCACTTACTTACTTACTTACTTATTTACTTACGCATGTTACTCCTCGTGAAGGAGCATAGGCCGCTCACCAGCGTTCGCCATCCAACCTTGTCCTGGGAAATCCTTTCCAGCTCCTTCCAGTTGTTATTCATCCTTTTCATGTCTGCTTCGACTTCCCGACGTAGTGTGTTCTTTGGCCTTCCTCTTTTCCACTTCCCTTCAAAATTCCGAGGTAGGGCTTGCCTTGTGATGCAGTTTGATGATTTGCATAGTGTATGTCCTATCCATTTCCATCGTCTTTTACTAATTTCCTCTTCAGCTGGAAGCTGGCGTGTTCGCTCCCACAGTAGGCTGTTGCTGATGGTATCCGGCCAATGGATGTTGAGTATCTTATATGGACAATTGTTTATGAATACTCATACCTTCTTGATGATGGTTGTAGTAGTTCTCCAAGTTTCAGCTCCATACAGTAGAACAGACTGCGTTGACGTTCGTATTGAAGATTGTGACTTTGATATTGGTTGAAAGTTGTTTTGGGTTCCATATGTTCGTTCAATTGTAGGAATGTGGCCCTTGCTTTGCCAATCCTCGCCTTTACGTCTGCATCTGAACCTCCTTGTTCATCGATGATGCTTCCCAGGTATGTGAAGGATTCTACATCTTCCAGAGTTTCGCCATCACCAGTGATTGGATTGCTGTTTTCCGTCTTGAATTTGAGGACCTTGGTTTTCCCTTTGTGTATGCTGAGGCCTACTGATGCAGAGACTGCTGCTACACTGGCTGTCTTCATCTGCATCTGTTCGTGTGTACGTGATAGGAGGGCTAGGTCATCTGCGAAGTCCAAATCGTCTAATTTATTCTCAGCTGTCCATTGTATTCCGTGTTTTCCTTCAGATGTCGAGGTCTTCATAATCCAGTCGACCACCAGAAGAAATAGGAAGGGAGAGAGTAGACAGCCTTGTCTGACTCCGGTCCTTACTTGGAATGCGTCTGTCAGCTGTCCTCCATGCACTACTTTGCACTGTAGTCCGTCGTATGAGTTCCGGATAATATTGACAATCTTCTCAGGAACTCCGTAGTGTCGAAGAAGTTCCCATAACGTTCTCCTATCTACACTGTCAAATGCCTTTTCATAATCAATGAAGTTGATGTATAGTGACGAGTTCCACTCAACTGATTGTTCGACGATGATCCGTAGTGTTGCAATTTGGTCTGTGCACGATCGATCCTTACAGAATCCAGCTTGTTTATCTCGAAGTTGGGCGTCTACTGCATCTTTCATCCGGTTCAGCAACACTCTGTTAAAGACTCTCCCTGGTATTGACAGTAGTGTAATGCCTCTGTAGTTTTCACATTTGCTCAGATCTCTTTTCTTTGGAATTTTGATGAGGTGTCCTTCTTTCCAGTCCATCGGCACCTGTTCCTCCTCTCAAATCTTTTTGAATAGAAGGTGAAGCATGTTTGTAGTTACTTCGATGTCTGACTTCAGTGCTTCAGCTGGTATATTGTCGGGTCCTGCTGCTTTCTCGCTCCTGACTTTTCTGATGGCCATTATGATTTCTTGAGTCGTTGGTGGATTGACATCTATCGGAAGATCTGTGTGTGCTGCTTCGATGTCCGGTGGATTCATTGGAGCCAGCCTATTCAGGAGTTCCTCGAAGTATCCTACCCATCTGTTCCACTATTGTTGAATTTCAGTGATTGGCCTACCTTCTTTGTCCTTGACTGGTCTCTCTGGTTTACTATATTTCCCTGCTGGTTTCTTCGTTGTATCGTAAAGCTGTTTCATATTTCCTTCACTTGCAGCTTTTTCCGCCGTCTTTGCTAGTTCTTCCACATACTTCTGCTTGTCGGCTTTAATGCTTTTCTTCATTTGCTTGTTTGCTTCTATGTACTCAGCTTGTGCTTGGACTTTCTCTGTTCGTGTTCGGCTGTTGTTAATTGCTGTCTTGTTGATCTTCCTTTCTTTGATCTTGTCCAGTGTTTTTATAGAGATCCATTCCTTATGATGATGCTTCTTGAGACCCAGAACTTCCTGACACGTTGAAGTTAATGCTTCTTTGATACCTTTCCACTTGTCCTCCATAGTAGTTTCTTCTTCTTTCAGTAGATCCTGTAAGACATGGAACCTGTTGTTGAGAGCTATCTTAAATTTATTGATTTCGTCAGTATCTCGAAGGAAGGCTGTATTGAACCTTTGCAATGCTGTTTGTTCAGTTGTCCAGTTCTTCTTTAGCTTCAGTTTTAAATTGACCACAACTAGGTGGTGATCTGAAGCTATGTCAGCTCCTCTCTTGGTTCTCACATTATCCATTGTCCTTCGGAATTTTTTGTTGATGCAAATATGATCTATCTGGTTCTCTGTAGTGTGGTCCGGTGAGATCCATGTAGCTTTGTGTATACGTTTGTGTGGAAATATTGTGCCACCTATGATCAATTTGTTGAATGCACACAGATTTGCGAATCTTTCCCCATTTTCGTTTCTCTCTCACAGTCGATGTCGTCCCACGATATCTTCACATCCGGTGTTGTCTATTCCGACTTTCGCGTTTAGATCTGCGATGCATTAGACAAGTTAATTACAAAAAATTTCATCTTAATGGTGCGGTTCCTTTTTTATATTCAGTATTGAATGGTGGTAATTGTTAGTGTTCAGTGTACTGAAAGACATGTACTTTATAAGTTAAATTTCTTTGTCATCTACATACAGTACGAAAATCTGCAGTTTATTGTTATGTAGTATTTATCACCAGTCGAAAGTGGAATGAGGGTGGCACAAGCTTGAGAAAATCAAAAAGAAGAGAACGAGATCATAGAGTGAGTGGTATACAAGCGAAGGAACAACAAAATCTGAGACGATTGATGAATTTTTTGCAAATGAAGTATTTACTGTATGGTTCTCGGATTTTACCGAGATATTCTGTAATGTTATATTGAAACATGCTTGGTTGTCCCCATCGGTGTTCCCGTTCAGGATAGTAGTGGTAGTAGAACTAGTAGGAGAATCGTAGCCTGATGCTTTCACGTGACAGCTTTAACATTTAATCAGTCTTAGACTGGAAACTAAAAAAGTGAATAGCGTTCATATTTTCCCCTATTTCATACACACACACACAAACGCCTATATATATAAATGTACAAACTTACAGAACCTGATTATAAACCCTTATGATTACTGAAATCTATTTATGAATCATACATCAAATTACGAAAATAACTTTCGTGTAAAATGCATACCATATAAATAGGGGGCTACAATTAATTATTGCGAATAACAATATCAACATCAACAATCAGGTAGGCATATTTTCTCCACGTCAAAAGAAACCCCAACTGAAACCAACAAGTAAGAAAAAGGAAAAAAATATTCTCTCAACATTAAAAAGAAATCTTATATTTTCGAGGCCTAAACACCAGACAAAGAATTGTAGCTGAAACTACTGAATGACAATTTCTTAGACAAAATTATACGTGAAGAGGTATCTTTGTATACAAATATACGAGAGTAGATACACATACAATATCCATGTACCTACGTATATCTGCAATTGACGCATTAACATGATTTTTCTATTATAAAATCATTTCAATTTAATCTTAGTATGTTTGGAACGTATATGCATATATATCATTGTGTATACATACTACTTATTTTGACAGACAGAAGTATTATATAACACCAATCGAAAGTGGAAAACCTAGCAGCGGAAGACTAAACAGATAGAATTGGAGAGGAAAAGGGGGAAAATAAAAAGGAATCGTAGACTGGAAGAGTCATACAGAATGTGAAGAAAAAGTGATGAAAATTTGCAACTGAAGTATTCGGTGTATCATCTTAATATTTTAACAAGACAGTTTGTAATTATGTATTGAAATATAATTGGTTATCCTCACCTGTGTTCTCGTTCACAACATATATATATATATATATATATATATTACTAAGCAACTGACATTTTTCTCTATACATTCAAACATCATAGAACCAACATTTTGAATTCACTATCGAAACCAGTTAATTATTGTATGACAATGATTTATTAACGCGATATTATTTAAATTTTTACACTCAGTAACAAGTATAAATGGAAAAAGAAATTTACTCAACTTTGACAAATAACCAATGAAATAATCAAAATGATAATTTCATAGGGATGGTGGCGAAGATTTGTAACTCAGGTGAATGATTTTGATGGAGTTTTGTTTTTGAACTGGATGATTTGTTTGTGGAGCTTTCGTCGTTCTTCTGAACGACATCATCAGCACAAAGTTTAGGTAGATGATATCGTTTAGAAAATGAAAGCTCCATGACCAAACCATCCAGCTCAGAGAACAAAACTCCATCAAAATAATTTCTTAATTTATTTGAGAAATTAAATGAATGAATAGTGATAAAATTTGAAGATAAGAATAATAATCCATTCAATATCATACTGTTGTTAAAGAGTGAAATCACTGAACTTATTAATAACAGAACTATTATTATTATTATTATTATTATTAATGGCTTTATTCAATATTATATTTTGGTACAATATAGAATTATCAGCACAGAGTATTTCAACAAGTTACTTACGCAACAAAAAATACAGTAACAAATACAAAAAAAATGAAAAAGGTTTTTTTAAAAAAAACCGAAAAACTGTACAACTTTTCAAATTAGAGACATGTTAAGAATGCAGGTTATTGACTAGGTTAACTCTAACAACCTGTTCGTCACAGAGTATATTTGCTAGGTAAGGTATTATAGAACTTTCATACTTTTGCCTGCGTGCATGGATTTTAATGTAATTACGTCTCGTTCTACCAGAAGATATACAAGGAGAAAGATAAGAGTGAAGGGGGTGGTTAGTATCTGGTAAAATAACACCTGCCAGGAGTTTGAATGATTTTAAATGTCTATCCACAACCATATTAATTATGATCTCGAAAGATTCACCACACATCTTGCTAACTGCCTTCAGCACTCTTCGCAATACAGCAAGGTCTTTCCTCAAAAGCCCGGGAAAGAATAATGGAGAACAGTAAAGAATAATAGGTAATATGCAAGAATTGACAAACTGTAAGAGTAAATGACGAGTAATCCCACGAGCATGCAATCTCTTTATGTAGTAGGTCAGACGGAAAACCTTCTTCGATAACGATAAAACGTGGGAAGACCAAGACAGATCAGAGGAAAAGGTAACACCAAGATAATTGACCTTCGACACTGTGTTTATCAAAGAGTCTCCGATGGTACATGCATTATGGGATCTCAAAATGGTGTTCAGATTCCGTTCATGTCTCATGCTAAGGTTAACAGCTTGACATTTAGACGGATTAAGTATGAGACCATTACCTACAGACCAACAATCAATGCGAGCCAAAACTCATTCATTTCTATGGGATGTAAAGAGGAAGAGATAGGCATACATACAGTAAGATCATCCACCTATTTCACAAAAGTGTTTTCTGTGGAAGATGGCAGATCATGCAGAAAAAAAGAGAAAAGAAGAGATGAAAGAACAGCTCCTTGTGGTACATGTACACCTTCATGAGACAGCAGAGACTCTGAACACTTTCCTTCAAACACAGTGTACTGTTCCCTTCTAGAGAGGTAGGAACATAGCCAGTTGGTTATCCAGCTGTCAGTGTTGACGCTGATTAACTTGTTAAGTAAACGTTGTCTTGGTATAGAGTCAAAAGCTGAAGTATAGTCCAGAAAAGCACCTTTGAACATACTTCTTACCTTTTTCTAAGTTGAACACTATGTTGTGATGCAGAACAGCAACAGCATCTAAAGTGCTTCTTTTGCGTCTGTAAGCAAACTGATATGGATCAATATGCTCTTTTATCGCAGGTTGAAGTGGAAGTATTAATAATTTTTCCATTGTTTTGAGGAAGGGTGAAGTTGTTGCAATAGGTCTAAATTTTACATTCTTATCACCAAATGCTTACTTGGGCACAGGAATTATCTTCATCTTTCTCCACATTTCCTGTATGAGATTAGATGAGAAGGATCTATTAAAGATAGCTGTGAACGGATAACATAGGACGTCAGCACATTTTTTAAAAAGGATGTTTGGGATACCATCAGGTCCCAAACATCGAAATGAATTAAGCGACTGGAGACATCCTCGTACATCAGTTTCAGTGAAAGTAGGAACACAGTTATTATTTAAACCCGTGGATAGAGGGAGCATCACATCAGATGACTGACGTGCAAAAGACTTATTTAAGTCACAAACATTCAGCTGGTTATCGCTTCTAAACTGTCTGTCACCTGTAAGTTCTTTAAAGAGTTTCCACATACTTGGAGAGTTTCTGCAAGACAAGAGTTTTTGAGTAAACATACAGTTGAGACGTCTAATCTCTAGGTTCATCAGACCATTTAGCTTACGAACTTCATTAGAGTTCTTCTCCTTGTACATTCTTTCTTTCATCCTCCGTAGTCGTTTTAGTTGTGTAGATGTAAGTCGATCAAAACTTACAGAAATGGTTTCAGTGGGACAACAAATATCAAAACAGAATTTAAGGTAACAAGTGGTAACATCAATAGTGATTTCCAGTGAGTTATCTGTAAATAATTCCCAGTTAGTCGTATGAAACATGTTTTTCAGATTTCGGATATTTTCTTCTGAGTAATTCCCATATTTCACTTTCTTGGTTTGATGTAAGAGTGTACTCTTCCCATGCTTTCCATATACTTTAGGTAGAACACGAATTATACAGTGATCCGAGCTAGACAATAGGGCACGTTTACGAGTCGCATATATACCCACATCATTAATGAAAACGAAGTCTAAATGAGCATCCAAACGAGTAGGAAAATCTACTACGTTTTGGTGACCTAGTGACGTAAGGAAGCTACAGTCACATGAATTGAAATCACCACATACAACTGAAAGTGAATCACTGAATGCAGTAACAGCGAACTCAGTGAATTCATGAGCGAAAACAGATAGTGCAGATGATGTGCAATCTGGAGTCACATAGTTATTGGTAACATAAACATATTTGTATTTATTCAGATGTTTTGGACGACATCTTAGAGTTAGACAGTCGATAAAGTCATTTGAAAACTTAAAACACACAAACGAAGATCGACACCAGTTTATGTTTACAAACGTAGCTACACCACCACCATACCTCTTTTTATTGCTTGATCGATCCTGACGATAAATTTTAAAATCACGTAGTGATACTAGGCAGTCATCCTGTAAATCATTCAACCAAGATTCTTGAATTGTGATAACACCACAATTACGATACATACATACTTGGTAGGAATTGCAGATAGTCCACTTTGTTGATTAGTGATCGGCAGTTAGAGTTTAGCAGCTCGGGAATCGACATACAATTACTATTCATTCTCTTTAACGCATATTGCCAACCACCACGATGTCTTTTAAAGTAATTTTTGTAACCTGTGCAGCGAAAGGTCGTAGGCTTTTCATAAAAGCGCCTGAATAGGTTATGCGATTAATGGACATAATTATAAGTTAAAACAAACGAAAAAAAAAACAGATAACTTGTTGAAATAATCAGATGGCAGAAACAGGTAGCCCAGATATTCAAGCAGGCCGCCTAGCTAGCGTTTTGTTATACACTTAAACCATAGATAAAAAAATAATAATCCTGTGAGAGACTGTTATCGTTCTCAGACAATGAGAGATGATCGTATAGTATCACGGATTGATTGATTGATTGACTGATTGATTGGTTGATTGATTGATTGATCGAGGTTAGACAGGTACACCATTGAATGGTTGGTTAGTGGTGTAGAGGTTAAATATTCATATGTGATTGGAGGTCCTTCGTTTGATTTCGTGTAGTGTGTTGGTAGATGTGTACCGATGAGGATTCCTATCTCAGAATTGCAAACCTATCCAATTCTTCATAGTTTTCAATGGTGGTTCGACTATGATCGGATTGGGGTCTAAACCATGAAAATAATTAGTGGTTAACTCCTGAGACACTATATAAGTAAGCATAAATACACCTATGAATAAAATATGAGTAAAATATCAATGAAATACTCTCATAATACTGAATAACATTTGTATATTGTAGTACATAGAATGTATTTATTCCTACTTATATTACTAATTTTGTTTACATTTTAATAGAAAAAGAACTTTACACGCGCATGAATATACCACTTTTTTCCGATTCTTTCTTGAAAAACAAAACAATGACCTTCAGAGTCAGATTGCTTTTAGCTGAGTTACTTGACATACTATACCGGTTGGACAAAATTTAAGTTTATAGACACATAATGTTTCGCCTTCTATATAAAATATCCATCAACCAGTATTGTTAATAAAATATGCCAATAATATATTTAAACATAAATATCTGATGAACTATTCTCAGTTTAACAAATCAATTATCTGTAGAAATAGAATTAATCAAGAAACGGTTTGATATCCATACTTTAAGAAATTTTATTAGTTTAGTGAAATAATATTAAGTATTTGCAATAAGAAATAGTATTTAGTTTAGAATTTGAAGAGATTTGCATCAGAAATCCAAATTTGCTGAAGGACTGATGAAAATCAAGGATCTTACATATTACTTGCTTACTTACTTACTTACTTACTTACTTACTTACTTACTTACTTACTTACTTATGCCTGTTATCCCTCGTGATAAAGTGTTGGCTTCCCACCAGTATTCTTTACATATCTGCCCCCAATTCCAAGAACAATGTGTTCCTCACTCTTCTACTTTTCCTTTCGCTTTCAGCATTCCAAGTTAGGGCTTGATTCGTGATATAGCATGATAATTTCCCTATTCTATATCCTATCGGCCTTCAGTGTCTTTTCCTAATTTCTTCATCAGGTGAAAGCCTATTTATTCCCTGTCATAGTAGGCTATTGATGATAATATCATCCCAATGGGTCTGGATTATCTTGTGTAGACAAGCGTTGATGAACGCCTGTACTATTTTTAATGATGATTGTAGTAGTTCTCAAACTTCAAACTCCATACGACAGAATTGTCTTGACGTTTGTATTGAAAGTCCTGACCTTGGTGCTGCCTGGCATTCCATAGTGTACTAAACATATAATGTTGAATGAAGTCTTTATTATCACTATTATTATTATTATTATTATTATTATTATTACCATTATCCTGTACCAAAAAGTTTATTCCAAGATTTTAATCAGTCTATTATTTTGTTATTACAATATGTGATTAGTATACATGGTAGTGAAATTAGTTAGGTGTACAGTGATTCGCCTAGTTATATTTATTGAAATCAAATATTTATAGCATAATGGTTGAATTCAGCACTGAAAACCTGGGAGCGCTGGACTGTCGTTTCGTCCGAGTACAAGACTCCTCAGCAGTGCGCGTCCACGATCGTACACGTGATACTCGAACCCAGGACCTTCGATCTCGCGTGCGAACATTTAACCGCTAGACCACTGAGCCAACTTCTAACGGTGTTAATATCTAACTTCAATCAATTCACGTTACTGAGCAACCGTCAACCATTGTGTTCAATGAGTAACTGCCTGACAACAGGCACGGTTGAACTTCACTGGTCATGGCCTCTCATTAGAACTCCATGAAATACATTTTGAAGCCAGACACTAGTGAGCACATGATGATTATTATCAGAATGGGGGTTTTTGGAGATTGTAGCAATTTAATGATTGAATTCATACTAGGACGAAACGGCCGTCGAGTGCTTCCAAGTTTTCCATTGTGGTCTCACTTAAATCGACTCATTAATTCAACCATCAAATTACTACAATCTTCACAAACCCCCATCCTGATAATTTTTAAAAAAATCTATGTGTCATGATCATAATATTATTTAACATACAAAAACCCTAAACCCAAAGCAATATGTTTTAAAATAACTTTAAATATAATTATATTATTGAACCGTAGTAACTAAGCTAATGAAAACATTTTGGAGCAGATAAAACTAAACAGAAAAAACTGTTTATGAGTTTCTTTGAATTTTTTTTCTTTTCTTTTATTAATAATTTGATGTATGTCACGTGACCGTATTAAACACTTGACCGACAAAATAAACCACATACTTTACGTATTATACATCAGTTTACATGCATACTTACTATTGTTATTTTAATAACTTGGCTTGTAACGTGTTGAAATGCTTCAATAAGAGTTTAATGCATCATATTTGTAAAGTTGACATTTAAAGAAAGATTTGTCGTTGAAATGAAAAATCAATTAAAGTTGTATTGATCTTCGATAGTAGATACCTAAGGGTAATAACTTCCTCATCAAATATTATAGTTTTATGCATAATGAAGAAATTCAGTCATTCAAGTAGAGAATGTTATAGATATACACTGCTGATGAGTCCTATACTGGGTTAAAATAGCCTTCCAATGAGTCTTAGTTTTTAACGGTCTTCTAACTAAAGTCAGCTTGTGATGTAAAAAACTATAAAGAAAATCTATCCGTGAGTTTTCTTCTCACGGAAAAACGTTTTCCATATATTGTGTACTTCTTCAGAATAAATGAAATCATTTGTTTCCTTTGTTTAAATATATTCTGAAAATGACATTGATTAGAATACCATTAGAAGTGTGCACATTTCAGGTTAATTCTCAGTAATAAAAGGCAGTTGTTTAGACCCTGACCAATAAAATTTAATTCAATTAAATCATATTAGTTAGTGATTAATAGCTAAATCCAAGATGAATATTTCTTACCATTTACGGTTTATTACCTATGTTTCATTGTAAGCGGGTTTTAAAGAAGGTTAAGCTCCATAGTTTACATCAAGATCTAAATTAGTTAAACTACTACTGAAAACAGGGAAGGACCTGACGGCTGCCTCATCACATTGTGGGGCTCCCCGGTATTGGGGATCCACGGTCCCATCGAGGTTCTAGACTGAACCACCAAGTTGTGTTATGAGCTCTCAATTTTCTGATCACTGACTCAACAAACAATGGTTTGTATTTCTAACTTCAGTCGATTCTCAATATTGTGCAGCCATATTCCAATGCCATCGGCTGGTAACTGTTTCAAATCCAACATGATTGAACTTCACTGGTCATGATTTCACACCATGACCATGGGAATAACCTCTCAACATTAGTTGTCACTGAGAAAATTGTCAGTGTCAGTGATTTGTGGAGATTATTGTTTCTCATAGTTTAGATCACGAACTGACCTTAGACAACCATTGAAAAACAACTGTGCATAACTTACTGATTTTCAATCGTTGTCTACCTAATGTCAGTTCATAAAGTAAACTATGATTTAAATATTTTATCTAGGATCTATCGATACTATAATTCAGTATTTCGAACACAAATGTTTGTTTTCTAATAGTTAAATAACAGTGTTGATTTTTGCTGTTTATTATTTTTACATTGACTTATTGCTGAATGTTACTACTTGATTAGAAATGGCATATTTTAGTAAAATGATTTCATTTTGTTTTAAGTTAAAATGAAGTTGTTAACTGGGGATGAAAACATTTTCTTCAACAAAGTATATTATCAACAATATCGATTCGTTTAATTCCATAGAATTTAATCTATGTTTTAATCATAATGTATTGAAAGATTGTATCTATTCAAAAATAAGATGTTCCGGAATTTACTTGGTAGCTTAGTGATTATAGGACTAGACTTTCAATTTGTCAGCTGTGAATTGACACCCCCCCCCAACCCATCAACTTTACTCGGATCAATCGGATTATGTTGCAATATATTCCATAATCATAATTTGGTAACAATATCATGTGTTACTACTATTAATACATAAAAATTGCTTTCATTTGTTTACTACGTAGTATAATTAATACATTTGAATAACAATTTTTTAAATTTCTTTCGGTTTTACTTTATCTCCTGAGTTTTGATAACGCTAGTGACAATCATTTTTGTTGGTTCAGTGGGGTGAATGAGATTGTAGGTAAAAATATGTGTCAATGGTCTCTGATAAATCTGTTACTTAGAGGCTAGATAATGACTTATTAGGTACTTTTTAGATCCACAAGGCTCTGCTACACTTGAGTCCCAAAAGCTCAAAGTAAGAACAGAAACTTTACTTCAAGGATTGCTTATGTACAGAAAACATGAGTATTTATAGGTCAATGTGTAGCCTTGACCCTTTTGAAACTTCGGGAAGCATGCTAAATTTAGTAACCTGATAAGTAATTATACAGTTAGGGTTACGCTTAATCCATCTTATTTCTAAAAAATTATTGAAACTTTTCATTGGATACCGATTTAACTAGATGTTTTTGAACAGTTCAATGAGGAATTTTCGAGAAATCACAACAATCACTCTCAAAATACGCTTCATTTTCACGCAAATCAATAACCCATGGATATAAATCTAGAATCGAAAGTAGTGTCGAAATTTAGTAAACAACTGACGAATATGGTTTGGAATCATCATGTGGGACCAAAGCTTAGTGGAAGAAGAAAAGTGAATAAATTTATAATCGTGCATGGAGTTGTATGTAATTTTTCCTTGGACTTCTAACACTAAATCATTTCACTAGAACTTATATACATGAAGTGAGACTCAGACAATGAATTTATTTAAACTCCAAAGTTTGAAGGTATTCAAAATGAATAATCAGTTTTATTAAGACTAAACGAAATACGATTATCATAAATCTGTAAAATATCACTGTTAACTATACGAATTCAAATAAACGAATATCATTTGCCATATGCATTATTTGTGAGTGAATAATTCGTACTATAGGATTGTGGAGATTATAGAATTTCGGTAGATTATGTTGCGCGTTGATTTTAGTTTGACCAACTTTGAAATCCTAATAGTATTAGAAAATCCTCAGTGGCACACACTCAAGATCGTATTACAAAGGTAGGACCCAGGACCTCAGTGTTTTTAGGAAACTGTATGATTTCCATAATTTGCATCATGGAATGATATTTGCTAATCAACAATCGAAAAATATCCATATACAATCATGGAATTCTTGTGAGGAACCGTGACCAGTAGACTTCAATCCCGTTGTGTGTGAGACTGCTATCGTTTTCAAACTATAGGGGATAGTTGAGTAGTATCACGGATTGATTGATTAGTTGATTGAGGTTAGACATGTACATCATTGGATGTAGGTATCATTACCAAGGTTTGACTTGATAATTTCGAATAAATTGAGCATTGGATATTACAAATATAGAAGAAGCGAATTGAGCGAAGAAATTTCTTCTCAATTAGTTTTTCATCATAACTCTACACTAATATATATATGATTTACAATAATGATATAATACTCATCGAGTGGATACGTTACGTAATAATTACATAATGACATTTAAATTAACATTCAGTAATTGGAAGAAAGAGGATTATTAATAATCAAAGTAATTATTCAAAATCAAGACGTTGCTACATTGCGTAATATATGAAAAAGAGAGAAAGAACAGAAATTTCTTCGCTCAATTCGCTTCTTCTTTATTTACCAAATGGCAAAATGGGAATTTTCACCATATTGAAACGTTCTGAGCAAACATTTGCGTTAAAGGTTCTCAATGAGTAACTGAAGTATAGCGCAAGGCTCAGTGAGGCGATGACAAATGTTGATTTTATAAAGGAGTGCATAGAAACCAACTTGTATCCAAAGTTGTATTGGAAATCTTTACGTCGCTCTCGAGTTCGACCAAATGGAAGGACTCTCAAACGCTACGCCCTTAACCAAATCGATTCTCTAAACTCATACATTGCCGAGATGGTAAAAAATATAAACGAGAGAATTTACGCAGTAGAAGATCTCCCCGATAAATTAAGAGAACAATATCTGGACTATGTCGAGATGGTTGTTAACTCAAGAAAAGAAAAGAATGAAACTTAAGAAAAATCTAGACAAGCAGATTGCAGAAATGAAATTTCCATCTAATTCAGGTCAGTACGTACACAATTTCTCTAGTGTTATGCTGGATAAAACTTCGTTAGAAGCGTTATCATTAGGCCCTAGATTTTGTGACTTTAAGAAAACAGTCAATAAAATGGACGTTGAAATTCAATTCGAAAATCTTTATGCTCAAACGGCAGAACTAGTAACTTCATCAAAAGATAATGACGAAAGATTTAAATCAACACTAGTCGACTGTTGTTTTAAATACTTAAATCATAGACATAACACGAAAGAGATTTCAACGAAAAAACATACAGAAGCTTTAAGTAGACTTAAAACTAATGACAATTTATTAATCACGAAACCGGACAAAGGACATGGGATAGTACTCATGGATAAAAATAACTACATAAACAAAATGAAAGCCCTTTTAAATGATTAAAGCAAATTTCAGAAACTGGCTGTGAAGAACGATGTAGCAGGCAAGATTGAAAAACAACTAACTGATTCACTGAAAGAAATTAAACAACAAGGTTTTATTACAGAAAAGTTGTTCGAAATGTTGAAACCTACAGGGACGATCACACCAAGACTATATGGCCTACCAAAAATGCACAAAACTGGCTTGCCCCTTCGACCAGTTTTAGATATGAATAACTCAGCTTATCATTCTATAGCAAAATGTTTGGTGCAAATTCTTAAACCATTATGCAAAGAAATTGTCAAGCATAGTGTCAAGGATTCTTTTGAATTTGTTGAGAACATAAAAAATCTATCAGTCAAGAATAATTTCATGATATCACTTGATGTATCATCTTTACTCACTAACATCCCAGTACTTGAAACGGTTGAATTTATTTGCAAGGAACTAACAGAGAGACGCATTGAAACCCCGATTCCCGCATGCGCGATAAAACAGTTAATTCCCAGATGCATAATGAACGTCCAATTCAGATTTGACAATGAATACTATAGACAACTAGATGGAGTTGCCATGGGATCACCATTGGGCCCTCTACTGGCTGATATTTTCCTTGCAAAACTAGAAAATTGACCACTTGAAAGCATAATTAGCCATTTACCAACTTATCATCGCTATACAGACGATACCTTCATAGTATTAGAAAAAGAAAATGATAAGCACAATTTACTTAATATATTTAATAACGTTCATCCATCAATTAATTTTACATCAGAAGATGAACAAAATGATAGCATATCTTTTCTAGATGTCCAACTAACTAGAAGAACAGATGGAACTATAAAAAGAAGAGTACACAGAAAGTCAGCAGCTGGTCAATACACTCATTTCCACAGTGCAGTTCCAATCAGATACAAAAGGAACTTAATAAAGATCTTGACTCATCGTGCTAGAATGATTTGCTCTGAAGACACTTGAAGAAGAACTGAATAACATTCGCAATCTACTTAGTATGGATGGGTATCCCATGAAATTCATCGACAAACATATGATGGAAAAGAAAACAAGGACAAAGATACCCACCGTCCATAAGAAGGTACTATTCATAAAACTACAATTCATAAATGACACCATTGAAGAAATCTTGACTCATAAACTAAGAAGAGCCGTACAAAAAACATTTAATGCTGCCAGATTAAATGCAATCTTCTACAGCCATCCCAAAATAAGAACAGCCAATAAAGACAGACTGCCTGAATTCGCCAAATCTATGTGTGTCTGTCGTTTCAACTGCTCCTGTGGAGCCAGTTACATAGGGCGTACAATTCGACAGGTCCGTCATCGTTTTACAGAACATTATCCGTCATTGGTAAGCAAAGGACAGGTAAAAGGGATTAAAAGTTCTATTCTCTCTCACTTGGTTGACACAGGTCATCAAGTTGAATTGAATAAAGCTTTTAAGGTTATCTACAATATCCCATCAAATTTGCCACATGGTTTACGAGTGCGCCTCTTGCACATTGCGGAAGCCATCGTGATCCATATTCACAAACCTGACCTTTGCATTCAAAAGAGATTCGTACAACCACTTTCTCTGCCCTAGCCATCAGTATAAGATTTCCTTCAAAAGAACTATTTTGAATACTTCCACTTTTTTTGTTTTTTTGTTTGTTTTTTTACTTTTGCAATTTTGTTTCTCAACATTCATCTCTTGATTCTTACGTAACTACTATTCTATTGACCATCCATTAAAAAATTCTGTTCTTTCTCTCTTTTTCATATATTACGCAATGTAGCAACGTCTTGATTTTGAATAATTACTTTGATTATTAATAATCGTCTCTCTTCCAATTACTGAATGTTAATTTAAATGTCATTATGTAATTATTACGTAACGTATCCACTCGATGAGTATTATATCATTATTGTAAATCATATATATATTAGTGTAGAGTTATGATGAAAAACTAATTGAGAAGAAATTTCTTCGCTCAATTCGCTTCTTCTTTATTTACCAAATGGCAAAATGGGAATTTTCACTATATTACAAATATATTAATTTATTTATTTACACCACTGGATGGTTGGTTAGTGGTGTAGAGATCAAACATTCATGTAAGATTAGAGGTCCTTCGTTTGATTTCGTGTAGTGTGTTGGTAGATGTGTACCGATAAGGATTCCTATCTCAGAATTGCACACCTATCCAATTCTTCATGATTTTCAATCCTGCTCTATGATCAATGTGTGTTTATTTTAGTTAGGGAGAGTCATATTGTGTAATGGTGACCAACTAGTTGAATAATTAACAATTCATGTATATTTTTCAAATATGTACACCTACAATTTCTCAGTCTACTGAATGATTATAGCCATATACTTTTCAACACGCCACTTTTGTTGTCAGTCTCTAACATACACCAATTATGTTCGTTGAGTAGTGTTATTTATTAAATCTAATAGATGATGGTTGCTGAAGTACTACTGGGTTTGATAAAGAATTTCAAATGGTCAGATATTTATTTGATACCAATCCCTCTAGTTATGGACGATTTGTCTCAGTCATCTAGGAATGTTTAGATCATTCACCTTCATTTTAAACTTTTTCAGTCAGTTTGAACCCATCATATTGGTTCATATGAACTCATTACTATATTCTTTCCTGTGTTGAAATCTTCACAATTTTCATCCTAATGCATTCTTTAGTATGTATTTCTCATTTGATTGTAACACTGCAACAACCCAATCAGAATATATTCATGTTTCAATAACCGAATAAGAATGGTCTAAACACTAAATGATACATAGAGACCAACCTTATAAGACTTAGGTTAAGAAAAAAAAACTTCAGTACGCAGGTTTACTTTTCTAGCTAACGAAAGTTATATATGACAACTACACATTGATAAGTCTTGCAAATTGAACGCTATATTCGTTTCCTAAGCTATTCTGTAACCCTTAAGCTAGAATTATACAGCGACCTGAACAACGAGAGAGAAGACGCAAATTATGCGAGAAGTACTTTACTCCAATGTTCGTTTTAACACAGAAAATATAGGATTTTTATAATATCTTTAAATGTCCTTGGGTTGCTCGAAGATTCTGGAGTACTACTAAACATAGTAGCAGTATAGCAATCAGCCAATCAGAACATCTACATGTGACGTTTCACTTCCTTGATATTTTTGTCTAAAACTTCAAGCGAATGCTGATTAGATGAAACGCTTCTTAGTGTTTCCTGATCCTTGCTTGTCTTTTGCAAGAAATTTCCTGGATCACTCCAATACACATGCTAATCAGTAATAAGCCTTATTTGTTCATGAAACGTTTATGTTATAAATCATGACTTTTGTTCTTGTTTAAGAGTTATGTATACTACCTCCAGATCAATTACCTCTCTGAAGTCAAGACAGTTACCCTCAAATTTTATAAATAACCAGATTCTAGATCTTGATCGAAATTGTTTATTCAGTGTCAAAATATTACATAAATATTCATTACATAAATTATATCATACCAATAGTCTATCTATCCCCAATTTATTATACTTTATTACTCAAATCAATTTCGAAAAGAATTGAGTGGAAAATGTTTAAAATGAAAATTCACGTTATTCGACAATTACATATTCTCAGTAAAGTGGTTGTGGAGATTGTTAAGTTTTTGATTGAGATCATGAACCGATTGATGTTAGACCACCATTGAAAACCTGGAAGTACTGGATGGCCGTTTCGTCCTATTGTGGGACTCCTCAGCGGTGCGCATCCATGGTCGCGCAATTTCGTGGATTGGTTGAGGCTGGACATTAATACCATTGGGTGCCAGCTCAGTGGTCCAGTAGGTTAAGGGTCCGCGCGCGAGACTGGAGGCCCTGGGTTCGAACCTCGCGGGGAGCGGGATCGTGGATGTGCACTGCTGAGGAGTCCCACAATAGGACCAAACGGCCATCCAGTACTTCCAGGTTTTCAATGGTGGTCTAACATCAATCGGTTCATGATCTCAATAAGAAAATTACATATTCACTACAGTAAATCAGTTATAAAATTCTAAGCAACTAAATATTGGATAGAGCTAGAATAAATGAATTAAGAAATAGGTTAATAAGGATTTTATAGTAATTAACTTGAACGAGAGAGAGAGAGAAGGCTAAAATACAACCGACTTAATGAATTTCACTCTTGGGTCAATTATTTCAGTATAACTACTTGTTCAATATTCTAATTAATTGTCAATGAACAATAAATGCACTAATTATACGTAAATATAATTTAGATAATATTTCTTTATTTATTCATCATATTATGAAGAATGAAGTAGTCCGTGAACAAGTAAACCGTGACTATGGTTACCTATTTATATTTTACTCATGACTCATATTAACTACTACTATTATTATTACTATACAGGCTTATTTATCCTGTCTATGACCTTTGTAATAATGGGAGTGTCTACGAGGTTAGTTAGAGAGAGAGAGAATTAGTCAAATAGTTAGAGTTTTTATATATGAAAATAAACAAATAAATAAAGTGAATTAGTAAACAGAACACCCGTGTTCTTCCTTTCTAATAAATAAATATCTATAATAATCATATTAATAATAATAATAATAATAATAATAATAATAATATATATATATATATATATATATATATATATATATATATATATATATATATATAGTGAATAAATTCACTATTGTTAGCCCTGGAATGAGTCAGCTAAACGAGAAGCCTTTGTGTCGTTTAGTTATTCAAAACAAATAAGAGGAATTTTCTATACTTTAGGAAAATGAATCATACTAAATGGGAATAGATAATACTTGACAGAAATTGTGAATACTTAAAAAGAAAAAGGGAAAAATAAAAGGGAAACACATAGTATAAATAATCTCATATGACGATAGGTAAAGAAAAAGATATTTCTCCTTTAAAGATTAGTAACAAAATGAAGATTTGTGAAGTTTATTCAATCTAAAGACAAAATACTTTATGAAATGCTTCTAATTGGATAAATAGCGAAAATTAGGAAGCTTTAAGAAAGATATCACGTTCAAGCATGAGATTTCTTAGAAATGGGCACACACACACACACACACGCATATTCTTACTAGAGATCAAGTGAAGGATCAAAGAAATCTTGTAGACAGTAACTCCCTTCGAGACTATTGAGGTGGTATATATATATATATATATATATATATATCCGGCAGAGAAACTTACAGCGATCAACCATTAAATTAGTCACCGCATAAATAGATGTCCTAAAATATTGATGAATCGAGAGAAGAAATATGTAAACAGGTTAGAAGTGTATTCATTTTAAAACTAGGAATAAATAATAAAAAAATTACCACTGTGGGGATTTGTGGAGATTGTAGTATTTTCACAGTTGAATTCACGAGTTAGGAACGTGGATATGCACTGCTTCCAGTGCTTCCAGGTTTTCAATGGTGATCTAGATTATATAGACTCATGAATTCAATTAAGTTTGTAAGTTGTAATACTCATCAGTTAAATGAAAAAACCCAGACTGTATATTTCTATTACTGAAAAAGGTTATTAGTAAAATTGTGCTCATTTTGACTAGAAAATAACTAATATGCATATAAGCATCAGACAGTCAAGTATATCACTGATAAACCTGTCATAAGAGAAAAAACATAAACATAACAGGTTAACTGTTTGTTTGTTAGTGTGAAAACATATTCATACCGATCACTGCTTAATTATTCTTGTGACTTAATGAAAATATAATTCCTATAGGATGTACATTCACCGGAAGAAACTGAATAATTGTGTTCCTAAACATCATTGGGAAGATTTTAAAGCCAATACAAATGAAACCCTAGACACAGTTTGCGAGTACACTGACCTACTTCTACCAGTACTAGAACTCAAACGACTCCTAATTATGTGCACGAAGGAAGTTCAGTTTCAATTGGCGGAGATCATATACTGTCAAACTAATGGTGTAGTAATGGGAAGACCACTTAATCTTATCCTAGCAGATATATTCATGGCTAACCTTGGAAAGACTAAGCTTGAACGAGTGATCGGTGGATTGGTGCATTATGCAAGGTATATTGAAGATACTTTCATTGTATGTGATGATCAACAACAAACAAAACATACATGATATCTTTTCAACGACTCTCACAAAAATATCCAATTTACTGTGGAACAAGAAAAACGTCCAGTTTATTGAAATAATAAGCGGAATAGGGTTTACCTGAATTTTAAAAGCTTTTGTCCGATCAGTTACAAAACGGAAAGGAATTGTACTACTGATACACTAGAGGCAGAACTAATGAACGTAAAAGAATGCCTAAGGAACAACGGTTATTCAAAGGAATCTGATGAGAAATGTTAGAAATGTGAAAACAAAACGCCTAAAGAAACAATAGCAGAGAAAACTATTTACATTCAGCTTGAATTTAAAGGTGACGATGTTGCAACGACAATAAACAGAAGACTAAAAATTATATTGACCAGAACATTACCCCCATTAAAGCTGACTATCTTGTACAAAACAATGTGTTCCTCACTCCAATCAAAGATCAATCGGAGCCCCTTTCAGGTTATCAACAACTGCGTTTACAAGTTTACATGTAGCTGTCAAAATAGTTAAATTGACAGAACAGAAAGAAAGCCCTGCGTTCAATTACAAATACATATCCCAAAAAGTCTCAGGTCAACAGGACTAAAGGCTTATACTGATGCTATTGAATGACGTCTATGTGGCCAGGATGGCTGAGCGGTCCGAGGCGCTGCGTTCAGGTCTCAGTCCACTACTTGGGCGTGGGTTCGAATCCCACTCTTGGCGCTGCACTTATGCCCCCAGATGCCCTGGTATGTCCGAGAGTGGTCTGGGCCCTCCCTCCCCCTCGAACTGCTCTCACATGGCCACGCGTATACAGCCTCTGCCAAGGAAGTCCTACTCACTGCCTTTTCGTGGCGGGTATGTTGTTAACGAAAATGGGAGGACGAAAAGCGAATATCCGGCGCTTTAACCGAATCCCAAATCAATGGTACATATGGGCTCCAGTATCCTGAAGGAAAAAATGGCATATGAACCAATCGTTAGTCACTGGCTACCATGAGACTGCATCTCTTCACGATGCTCCACCGCCTTATGGGTCAGACCTTTAGGTCAAGGGCTCGGGTTGTGGCCCCCTAAGAAAACCACCTGCTTCGGTCTGAGCACCCGGGCAGTATCACAGCCCACACAAAAAGTGTGGCGCACATATATTTGGTGCCCTCTTGTACCAATATTTATGTGATCAAAGAAATAAATAAGATTGATATACTGAAACCTTTAGGTATCATCAATTAAGAATTAAATTTTATTCATTTCAAGTTTCTTAAAGCTATAGCCATCAACAGACTCAATCTGGATTTATGTATCTAAAAGGAAATAGTTGAAAATCTTTTCTTACCATCGTGACTTAAACATCGGTTTATTACATCAATCTTACAATTTTTTAATTGCATCGCTTCATTCAAATTCGTGACTTTATTTCCAACTGACTGACCTGAACTCATGTTGTTCTTAATTGATACTGATTTATTTTCAACTATTTTATTGCACAATCGAGTGATTATTTTAACTGTACGATTTGTTGTTACCATGTTTGATAATCCAAAATCTTTTCACATATATTATATCTGTTTATAACACTATGTTTTCACTCTCACTACTCCACCGTGATATATATATATATATATATATATATCTTTACTGTTATAAGTATGTAAACTTTACAATAATTTTGATTCTAAATATTATAGGTTGTAAGTAGCTGATGAGAATCTAACGAAACAATAAGATGTATTCATGTTATTCTACCTAATTCTTTGTTGTTGCTCCATTCAAGATAACAAAAGGAACTGAGTGTATGAAATTGAGTTTAATTGTTCATATGGTTGAATGGTTTAACTCATCAATTATTTTCACTTATACATAACAGATTAAATCCATTGTTTGCATACATGACTAACATGGCACAAGTATTAATTAGGTTTACATTTTTTGTCAGAATCTTCTATACAAACATCAAAATAGTTCTACTGTACAGATATGAAACTTTGATAACTATCACAACCATCATCAAGAAGGTACAAGTATTTATAAACAATTATACATGCAATATACTTAATGTCCGTTAGCCGGATTCTATCAGCAACAGCCTACTATGAGAGAGAACAAACCAGCTTCTAACTGAAAAGGAAATTAGGAAAAGGTTTTGGAAGTGGATAGGACACATATTTCGGAAATCATAAAAATGCATCACGAAGCAAGCACTAATATGGAATCCTGAAGGGAAACGGAAAAGATGAAGACCAAATAACATATTTCGTTGATAACTGAAAGCAGGCATGAAAAGAATGAATAGCAACTGAGGAGAAATGGAAAGGACTGACGAGGACAGAATTGGATAGAGAATGCTTGTGAGTGGCCTGTGTTCCTCAGCGAGGAGTAACAGGCGTAAATAAGTAAATAAGTAATTTTAAATATTTCAGAAAATAACATTTTATAATTTTAATTCGTTATATTTATTGGACAGTTTGCTTAAAGTGAATACATGAAAAAGTGAACGTGATATGTTGTTTATAAATTAGCTGAATATCTTATATTTAAGTAAATACGTCAATAAGTAATTTATTAATTGATTAGCATATTACTGATTCTGTTAATTACCTGGAGTTCTAGAATGATTATCTCGAAATAAAATCGTTTTGATAGACAGATGACAATAATTGATTTTTTTGGTGGTATTCATTAAGTATTACTCCCAGATGTAGTACTTGAAACTTCTTAGTTCGATTCCTTGAGGGTTCATGGATATGCTTTGCTAAAGAATCCAATACTAGAACGCAACAATTGTTCAATGCTCCTTAGTCGTTAATGTTGTCCCAATTGAAGTCAATGTATGATGAAAACAACCTAAGGATTAAAACAATCTCTACAAAGCTTTTTCGATTATTTCTCATTTAGGTCAGTTCTTTATTGAGCTATAATTGAAAAATAGGAAATAACTAAAAAGTCATTCGTGACGTTATTTTGAACAAACTTTACAATGTGTATTTTAGTCGATAAATGGATGAATGGATGGATGAACGGTAATACTTAATGATAAATCGTTATAAAAGACTTTAAAGTAAGTTAGAACTCTAGATTATACTGCTAATTTGATTTAGTAAATGTATTAAATGTTAATAAAGCTGTCGTTGTGACAATGAAGTAACTTCAAATGATAATATCCACTCATTTTGAAATGGGTGTTATGAATAAATGTACTCATATGGTCTTATAAAGAAAAAACACATATTACAAAATGTAAGCAGAACCATTACCACCACAGTGGTTATCCAAGGAGAAATATAAATAATAGAAAATATTTGAGAAAGAAGTTTAACAGTAGCTAAATACTAATGAAAAAAATTTATAATATACATTTTTTGACAAAACATTTCAAGGTTTGAATAATTTTTTTTCTGGTTAGTGTTTTTTTAGCGAATTAGTTTTCTACGGGATGGGGTCGCTAACCCCATACCCAACCCTCCTTCTTTATCCGGGCTTGGGACCGGCAGTAGCCCCCGGAGGGACTTCAAGCGGAGCTAACATTTCAAGGTTACATGTATTTAAGACTTGAATTTGTTGTAAAATAGCACATTATAAGCTGAGATTTTTCCGTCAATTATCTTCTAAATGTTTAAAGTGGAGTAGAATTAACACCCGGAAGATAAATGATCAAATGAATGACTTTTGAATTTCTAAATTCTAACTACCGACATTGTTATATAACATTTGGTCGATATTTTAAAAGTTATCCTTTTATAATACTACTGAATAATATAAAGACAGTAGTAACTATCTATTATACATACTCAGACAGTAAAGTGTGTGTTTGTGTGTAATATTTTGAAAATTATCAAATACATATGCAAATACATCTCACTTTCTCTATCTCTCACTCTACTGTCTACAATGTGTCTGTAGTATTAAAATGGTTACACAGAAATAGACAGAAATAGATTACGCAACAATGTACTTAGGGTCTGTTGGTCAGATTTCGTTTAGAATTATTGTATAGATATATATATGGTACTATTTATTACGTTATTTTTGTATTGAAATTTATTTCGCTTTCTCACAGACACTATCCTTCCTTCAGTTCTACATTTGTTTTTGATCTATATAGAATAGAAATTTTCTCACGAATATAGAAATGAATTGTGCATTTTATAACTGCTGATGTTACTCACCATAAATTTTTTTAGAAATTTATTATATACAATATAAATATTTGAGATCTAATAAGTGTATATGTTTAGATATACATAAGATTTGAACAGATCTTAGATATTTGCATATCTAGTTTAGTATCAGTCTAATATTGACCGATTAAGTAGGTAGATGTACTATCATGTGAACATAACATAACTATCGTGAAATTGTAAACAACTAGACATGAAGATACACATACACACGTCTAGAATTATGTAATTTTTGGTAGATAAATGATGCATTTCTATCTTGATTTGTACTATCTTATTATTACTTTTACGGATGTAGTTGTGCAGTAGCCGAAATAGGAAGAATTTTGAATGGATACAGTTTGTCTGAAAACTGAGTTTAGATACAGACAACTAACAACTAGTGGTATTTAATATCCCTGGATATTCGTCATAATAGTTTAGTATGTAATTGTCATTAACTAAAATAACGGCAAAGATTTTTTTTCTTACCAAAGTACATTTATCTATCTGTAAGAATCAATGTGATAAGTGGTCTTATATAGTTGTCAATAAGGAGAAGGTAACTACCTTAAGCACTGACAGGATAACGGTTATAATTTTCAGGAGTGATTAACTATATGTGTATGTCTGTGTGTGTGCATGATGGAAGTGTATTAAAGAGTAAAAATTAAGTATGTTATAAAACTGGCTGAAATGTTTAAAATTATTCCACAAAAATAAAGTTATGTATATAACACAGATAAAAATTATCAAGCTAACTATTAATCAAACTAATAATACTTAGAGACCAATAACTGTCACTGAAAAATTATAATTTTAATGTTTATTGTAAATAGTCGATATGAAACCCTGAATATGTATAACTCAGGAGTATTGGAATCTATCAATAAAATGAATCTGCATTTTTAAATGGACACATATTCTCCGGTGTAATTTGAATCCATAACACTTGGTTTCAGAGTGAGATATATTGTCATTTAGCAATTAAACATATAACTATTGAACCAAGATTGTTACCGATCACTTAAAATTAGAAAAAAAAGATATTGTACCCTGTTAAGTCAAGTAGACTAAACGATACACAGGGATTTATTCGACAGAATTCGATCAGCACTAAAGATTAAATGAGGGTGATATTGGTTACAATTCAACCACTAATCAATGTGGATAATTTATTCTCAGAAAGAAATTACCACCAATATAAAATTTGTAGGTGCGAGGAAGTTTAATTAAATTGTTTAGAGGAATAACTTATGAAGACGATACTCATTACACACCGAACTTAACTAATGAACTATTGGAAAGGGATATGGAGTGATATATCTTACAACAGCAATTATAAAATGATTGAAACTTAAATTAGCATGTTTACTAATCAATGCCTAGGATAATATTGATGTAAGTAATTTGTGGAATTCAGATATATACACTGTTGAATATCACAGCTGAGTACTTAAAAAAGGGTGACCTGAAAGTTTCGAGTTCAATCCCTACTAATAAAGTCTTAAACTAGCATAAAACAACTGTAAGTTACTTCCAAGTTTAAAATGATAAACTAACTAACATCAATTCATGATATAATTTATAAATAAAACAATCTCACAAATTGTAGGTTACAGTTTTTCACCAAAATCTGATCATACCCAGTAAATTATATGAAAATATCTCAGTCAGTCAGTTAGCTACAATGTAAAATCAAGAACATATATGCATCCATCCAAGTTACCATACCTTATTAGCACAGCAAGATGAACGCTGGATTCATAAAAGCAGTTAATTCAATGGTGGTAATATATAAAACGAAAGATTGTTTATAAGGATATAGTACAGAAAGAGAGTGTATACACCTATGCCATTGAGATTGATTCTGAATCATATCACCCAGAGTCTCCAATCATTGATTATGATAGATAGTCACACGGACCCCAACCAAGTAGTCTGTATCTATCAACATGGCTAACACTAGAAGTTAGTGACTTCAAGGATTGATATTACGTTTTTGTTTGACCACACCTAATGTTCTTTCAACCATCTCCAACACTAGTCAGCATTACGCGTTGTGGTAATCGGTGTTCAGGCACACAAATTCAGTATGGTACGTTAAAATCAAGCAACATTATTATTATTATTATTATTATTATTATTTAAGGTTATAACTGTCAAAAATGTAACAATAAATAAAAATTCACATGAATATTTAAATCAAGTGTGTGTTTTCTACTTATTTGGCAAATAATAAATAATATTCTTTTTTCTTTAAAAAAAAAGAAGAAACACTCACTCACACACACACACACAATACCTATCATTTATTATTTAATAATTCATTGATGTATTATACTATTTAACTAACAATACTGAAGTTTTCAATGACTCAATTTTCTTTTTTTTTCTTCGAAGAAAGAAAGAGAAAGACGAGAACAAGAAGAAGAAGAAGAAGATAAATTGTGCTTGTTTCTTCGATTTATCTATTTCATCTTTTCTTTTAGAGCGTGTTGATAAGTTGAATTTATTTGTACAATTGTTGTTTAGTTGTTAACTTATGAAATTTTATGTATATACGATATTTGAGAAAATTTCAACGATAATTTGGTTATGATAATATATAATAACGAAAAATCAAACGAAATGAAATGAAAATGAAAAAAAAATGTATATACATTAAATATCGAACTGAGAACTTTCACAATGGATCAATCACTAGGAGGCGATCAATATCAGGTCTTTCTTAGTGTAGATCGAACCTTATCGATCAAGTTGTAATATGGTCACTAGTCTAGGTGATTCGAAATTGCGTGCACTATAGTGAGATAAGATGGTGGTTGGTGGTAATCGACAGGAAACTCTGGACCTAGGTTTCGGGGTGCTTGGTACTCGTCAGCAACATGTGTCTGTAACCTTGAGGGAACTGATGCTCCCTGATGGATTCGATCCTGTGTCACCTAGATTCATAGTCAGAGATGTTGCCATATGACAGTGATCACCATTCAGTGATCAGTCAATTGTAAATACATCTTAATCCTATAGGAGGTCAGTTGTGGCCCGGGTAGCTCAGTCGTAATATCTCTGACTCTGAAGCTGGCTGATGCGAGATCGAATCCGTCAGTGAGAATCAGTTCCCTCAAAATTACAGATACACCTTGCTGACAAGTGTGAAGTAGCACGGAATCTACGTTCAGGGGTTTCCTGTCGACAATCTTCAACCACCATTTTACATTGGAAATATTTATCCCGATTAGTGCATCGTGTTTTTTTAATTTGTTGATCGTATATGTGCATGACTGTTTTTTTAACAAGGAAGAAATCTATACTTACTGAATATACAGAGTTGCGTGCTATTTTAATTCTTTTTAAGATAATATTAGCTGTATTATTTCGAAGTGTTCTGCATTGTATTCACTAAAATACGCATGTTCTAAAAAAAGTGATAGTTGATATTACGAGCAAACGTGTACCGCTGAAAATCTGCTAACATTGAATAGCTGTTTCTGTCTTAGTATGGGATTTTTAGCAGTTCACACTTACTGTGCTGCCCTAAATGAAGTCAATCAATGACGAATACCACTTTCAATTTAGTCTAATCAATATAAAATCCATACACCAAACAATAATTGTAAGTTTGAAAGTGACAAACTTTGAAATGAGTTCCTGAATTTCTAGTAGAAAGTTATGACATATGGGGTTCAGATATATAATAAATGAAAAAAACTGTCACCAATAGCATTAGATGATCATCGTAATATGTGTAACGTTGAACATCAACTTGGCTGTTTAGTAGCGAAGCACTCTTCGTAGGATCTAAATATTTGAGATTCGCTTCCAGGTGAGGTCAAGGTTATACAGGACAGAAGGATCCCACACAAGGATGAAATAACACATGGTTTTCGATGGTACCCTAAATGAGGTCGAATCATGTGAAACATCAATTGTAAATCTTTTACAAATTAAATTGTTACTATTACATGTATCATTTCTAAATTTAAATTTGAATACTATCACTCTACTTTGCATGGATCCATTCAAGTATGAAATCATAACGTTATTATATTTTCCAAGAAAATTAAAGATAAATTCAAATATTCAACTACATTCATTAACCAATAGTAACATTTACTTATTTCAGGTGCAATATCAGTACGATAATCAATCCACTAATAAGTAATGGTGAATGGATTATGCAGTTTTATTATTAGGTTCATTATTATTATTATTATTATTATTATTATTATTATTATTATTACAAAATACGTCCCATTTAGAAAGAAATGAACAAGAACTTTACATTATTAACGACATAGTAGAACTGTATTCGCTACCCTTGAAATTTGTCTAGGCCAATTTAAATTTGATACAAAAACTGTTTACTTCCTTACTTATTGCTGCTTTTTTAGGAGTCAGATAAAGACTTGTTTTTCTTTAAAATACTTATTTTAGATTGATTAATTAATTTAGTTATTTAAATTATACACTTCGTATTGTTTGTTCGTATCTTCCCATTGTTGTTTAAGACTGTAATTGACCAGTTTCTTGTTGGGATGTGTGCATCCTGTGCGAACTATTTCGATATTGCCTTAAGTCACAAGCTTTATAACCAAAGATGGATAGTAGATAACAGCGGAATCCAAGACGCACGTTTCATCCTATTTGGGACTCGTGGCTATCAGGACACAGTAGCTAAGTAGATAAAGCGATGGCGTTTAAATTACTGTTTGTTATTTGTTTGAAAGTAAACGAAAGCAAACAATCACTACTGACTAACATAATATGCATTTTTTAATTCTGAAATTTATTTTGGATTGATTGTATACATGAATAATAATAATAATAATAATAATAATAAAAATAATAGGAGATAAAACTTATAATAAAATGAAAATTGGCTGACTAATTTCATGTTGGAAAAGAATGCCATATACAACGAAAAAGACCTCAGAAGAGAACTACTTCAATTAAATTCCAACGTCTACTATAAATTAAATAATTAGCTCTACAGATAATCTGTTAGCGTAACAATGGAGTCACTTCTAGCTGATTATTTGATCCTCAATCTCGTAAAGGCTATACTTAAACTAACAATTGATAGCTTCCGTCTATAAAAGGGATATTTGGATGATACTTTCATAATTTGTGACAAAAATTCCGATGTCAGTGACATCCTGGACAAGTTAACTAATTCTCATTGATCAGTTAATCAGACAATGAAATGAGATTCATATTCAGAATTATATTGCTTATATGCTTTGTTAAAAAGAATACCTAATAGCTCTCTACACAAATTGATAGGTATCAAACTAACTTGGAATGATCATTACACAGATTTTCATAGTTGATTCCCACTGAAGCTAAAGAGAAATCTGATTCATTATCTCTGCACGAGATTAGACGATTCTATACCCAGGATACATTCGATATTGAATTGGATAAACAACTATTGACAGTGATTAACAGTAGATATCCACCTAGATTCATTAGGAAAATCTGAAAACAAGGATCAACAATATGAGTGTCCGTAGCACCAAAAAAGACTTTTTATGAACATTCGGTTAAAAGTTGATAGTTCAGCAGAAATTCTGAAAGGCAAACATTTGAGATCTCTGGAAAGAGCATTTTATCCGACTGAACTTTTTACTGTCTTGTCTAGTCATCCTATGGTTCGCAGTTAGGTTAAGAATAATTTCACTCTTCGGATGTGATCGATCCACATATATCAGTTTACTCGACCATGTGGAGCAGATTGTATTGCTCACATGTGGTGAGCTCTTTCAAACATCATCTCCAAACATTACACTAAAAAATCAATCTACAGCTCAACCTTGGAGTATCTAGTTAACTCTGGTCACTCCACATCATCAGGAGCGTCCTTCAGAATTATTCATACAGTTACAAGAATCGACTCATGAAGAATGCAAATTAAAAAACGTATGTTCAGAAGAGGCTGTCTCTATCCACCAGTTCAAATATTAATCAACCATTATCAAAACTTTTAATTATCCTGGTCTTAATATCTATCAAGTGGATAATTATCTTCATCTTGGCAATTTTCACTAGTCGATTATTGCATAACTTCCTTTCAGTATCTGATTTTCGTAAACAATTCATAACAAGATGCCACTTCAGGTTGTTTCATCATCCAACATCGTGCCATTTGACCACGTACTACTACTTTTAGTGGATAAAATTAGTTGTAAATAAGATTGTCCAGCCTAAGTAGGAGAAAATATCGGAGAGAAAATTTTCTTCTCTGAATTATCGTTAATTCTTCATCAAAAATGTTACAATTAATCCAAACTTTATTCATAACTAAATCATAATTGCAAGTTTTTAATGATGGCCTAACTTAAATCACTTCATGATTTCAATGAGGTTCAACAATCTCCACAGCCTCATACTAACAACTATAATTTTAAAGTTAAGTGGGTTAATGCATTTGTTATCTTGGAGGTTATCGACCGTAGATTTCATGGTAGCTATTAAATATCAATCAGCATGGTGTATCTAAAATTTTATAAAGGAACTTCTCTTAAGGGGATCGAATCCGGGTTGAGTAAAGTATATTACTTTATAATGAATCTTTAGGAAGAATTCAGTGAATGAATTAATTGTAAACATTGTCGAAACTTTGTCTAGATGTATATTGAAGAGAATCAAATGCATGGAATTAACATATTCTATGTACAAAATGGAAGAAAAGGTGAACTTTCGTTTCATCATTTCAATAATTTGTTTACAGTTGATCAGACAATCTAGTGACCTTGTATTTATAAAACTGTGCACTTTATTGATGTATACATTGTCTATCTTACTGTAACCTTGATCAATCAGTTCAGGAGAGTAGTGAAAAGTATAATTTTCAACTTTTGACTACATAAAATAACATATTTTGATAAACAAAGACAGCACAATAAATAGTTGTTGTTATCAGTTGTTTATTTTTGCATAATTAAATAAGTGTAGAATCTGGGTTGGAAGACCACAATTTCCAGATAGTGTATTTAAAACCCTCAACTCTGATTAATCAGGTCGTAAACTAATGATAATGCTGTTTAAACAGATAGATAATAAGGTCACATATAATCATATATTCATTATCAGTGTAGGGTTGTGGAAATGATTGAATTTCATTGAAATCGTGAGACAATCTGAATTAGATCACCGTTAAAAACCAAGAAGCACTGGATGACTGTTTTGTCTTCACATGGGGCTCCTCAACAGTGTCCGTACACGACCTCACGACTGGGAATCTAACCCAAGACTTTCGGTTTCGCGATTGGATGCTTGACTTCTAGACCACTTAGCTAAGATCGTACGCGAGATTGTAGGGCCTGGATTCGGTTCTCAGTTGTGGGAAGAGCAGATGAGCACTTCTAACGAGTTATTAATTAGTCTAGTAAACAAGTTTACTACTTTAATGAGTAAGAACTAATCGTTATCTCAGTTTATATCACGAAATGACCTTAGAAAGACCAACACTGGAAACCTGGGAGCACTGGACAATTGTTTCGTCCTAGCCAGGAACTCCTCAGCAGTGAGCACCCACAGCCCCATCGAGTTGCGCTGTGAACTCTTACCTTCCAGACAATTGACCCAGCAACTAATGGTTCCCATTTCTAACTGCAGCCAATTCACAAAATTGGATCTCCACTTTCCAGTGTCATTGATAGATAGCTGCTTCACACATAAATAAGTAATTAACTACATAGTACCCTGGGATTATTATGAAATAATTAATAATTGTCACGTTGATAAATATCGTAAAGCTCAAACAGAAATGTTGCAGTTCTCAGGTCATCTTCATGTTTTTAAAGATCTATTTTATCGAGAAAAATAAAAGAACAAGAAGTAAATTAGTTGTAATTCAGGCACTTTATACATAACGAATAAAAGAAAGAAATCTTTTCAACAACTTACCTAACAATAAACTTTAATGAGTAAATCAGTGTGAAAACAATACCGACAGTTAAACTAAGTTATAAAAGATATTTTCAATAGTCATTTTATTATTTATTTATTTATTTAAACACATAAACATTGGTACAAGGAGGCACCAAGTACATATGCGCCACATAAATCATTCGATTTGTGTGGGGGCTGTGATACTGATCGGGTGCCCAGACCGAAACAGGTGGTTTTCTTAGGGGGCCACACCCCAAGCGTTTGACCTAAAGGTCTGACCCACAAGGCAGTGGATCATCGTGAAGAGATGCAGTCCCATGGTAGCCAGTGACCAACGATTGGTTCATACGCCATTTGTTCCCTCAGAATACTGGAGCCCATGTGCACCATTGGTTTGGGATTCGGTTAAAGCGCCGGACATTCGCTATTCGTCCTCTCAATTTCGTAAACAACACCCCCGCTACGAGAAGGCATTTCAATAATCAGGATTTTAATGTTTACTAAAACGAAATTTGCTACAATTTCATAGAATTGATAATGAGAGTTCTTTACTGTAGGAAAACTATTGAAATCTCTTAAATAAATCTTTCATTATTATTATTATTATTATTATTATTATTATTATTATACTATCTGGTTTAAATATTTTATATCAAGATAATAGCTATAATTTCTTTAATATATATTCATTTACATATCCAACTAATCGGTTAGTTCTTCTATCTACTGAAGTCTATTTTTTTCAAATATTAGTCGCATGAATACATTAATAGTTCCCAATCCATAATAACAAACATACGAGTAGAATAAATGATACACAGTTCTAAGGACTGTGCAAGAAGAAATACACCCTTTGTGTCTTTCTGAGATTACGTTAAATAATAATAATAATAACAATAATAATAATAATATTTATTGGACTGTATACACACACTAATATCATTACACTCTATCTATTAGTTTGATCACTCCAGTTATTAATATGATTTTATGAAAAAGACATTATATTAAGCATAAATCAATATTTATCTTGGAAAAAAACTACACGATTTTGTTCTATCCAAAATCAGGAACACATGATTTTTAGTTGTTAACACACATACATAAACGTAAACGATAATGTATCATTATTATATTTAATGTTAGTAACCGAATGATTATATGTTTTGATTACTACTATTAATGTTACAGTAATAATAATAATAATAACAGCTACTATTATTATTAATATTATTATTATTACTAAGACTATAAATCACAAATCACCTGATTATGCGACCCGGTTATGTAGTATACCGGTAATCAATTCACATAAACACATGTATATATATATATAAGCAGACAGAGCAATATACCTAACAACCAATCATATTCAATAATTTATGTATACATAATGTGTCAGTACATACTTAGACAATATTGTTATGCAATAACTGTTTCAATAGCATAGTTACTATCTTTTATTGATTAAAATAATTGGTAATATGTAAATGTGATTAGTTAAAATTAAGTTTCATATGAATATTTGACAAAATTATATGTATGTATGTGTTTACATTGAAGATAATACATTATGTCACAACATTTGTAAAACATTATTACTGAATACTATTGGAATCATTATGTTACATTTTATACCCAAATATTGATTTAAGACTGTTGATTGAAATAACTAAGAATATATTAGAATTATTCTATTAAAATTTATAGTCAAATGATAAATGATGATTTGAAGATTTTTCTAATAAATGGAATACACCCATTAAGACATTAAATAAGAAAGATTAATTCAATGAAGAGTTCTCTTTTTTTTTACGGTGAATGAATACAATCCTTAAAAAAAAGCTAACCTTCACATTTGACAGAATAACTCTTCGCTGAACTAATCTTTCTTATTTAATATCTTAATGGGTGTATTCCGTTTACTAAAAGAATTTCAAGGACCCTTAGATAATAAAGGAATTCAATGAGTTTCTGCGTTATTCTGTCTGTCACACTTGCGGAAGTCAATGAGAAGGTTAGCTAGCTTTCTTAAGGATTGTGTTAATATGCCGGAAAGACAATTTTTTGCTGAAATAATCTTTTTGATTTGAAGATTGATAATTAAAATTAAGAAGTATTTGATGATTACAATGTAATATCTGTTACTAAGATGTGAATTAACTCATTATTTGTCGTTAGGATAGTTCGATAATAATTATTTTTAGTACTATGAATAAAAAAATGTCTAAAGTCCTTTAAAGTAATAAGTTCATTTTATAATTTAAATTATTATTGATTGACTAATGAAATTAGTAAATGAACTAATTAACACTTCATCTAATTTATGTCTTGAGATGTAAATGTTCAGATTGACATGATATAAGAAAATTAATTAAATAAAATGTGATCAATAATTGAAGTGAGAAATAAAGTACATTTTACAAAATATATTAAGATTTATACCAACTGATAATATAGTAGTATCTAGTTTATCAATATACTTTTACACTTAATGCTCATGAAATTCTATCGATCATGTTATATTGTAACCATTAATCAAATCAATTTTACATTAGAGTGCAATTATTTTATATTGGATCAATCTAGGCTTAAAGACTAAATAATGATACCTATGATTGTAATAACCTAGTGATATGTTTTTTGAGAAATTTCTCAAAAAACGCCTCCCTGAACAGTTATTTAAGTCACTAGTGATATGTGTTCGGGTCCCACAATTATCGGGTATCAATTAGTCCCCTTAAAAAAGATCCTCAGACTTACCTTATAAAGAATACTAGTAAATTTAAAACTTTAAGTTCACATCATCCTATTGATTGCAATCGATCTATAAATGTACAATAAATGAGTGAACATATAACTACTAGAAAAGCACGTTTGTTATTTGAATGGTTATGTGAATGGTAATTCACACGACGTATTAATTGTATATGAAATTATTGTAGGTGTTCTTTTATTTTATTCTAATTTAAATCAAATTACCAATCGAAATAGCTGTGAATTTATCAAAAGTGTGTGAGTGATAAAAAATAATAAATTCTAAATTGTAACCATAACTTCTAGCATTTAATCTTAATCCTAATTCCTCACACTAAACTAACCCTCTTCTGAATCTAGTGAGTAGGTGAATTTTTTCAAGGTCAATTTAGCATCTACATTTTAAGAACAAAATGATACCACACAAAATGCAAATAGGACATACATTGATCAGCAACGAAAAGTGAATACATGAATTACAAATACAAAGTGGGTTAGGTAATAACTAACTAACTAACTAACTAACTAACTAACTAACTAACTAACTAACTAACTAACTAACTAACTAACTAACTAACTAACTAACTAACTAACTAACTAACTAACTAACTAACTAACTAACTAACTAACTAACTAACTAACTAACTAACTAACTAACTAACTAACTAACTAACTAACTAACTAACTAACTAACTAACTATCAAATCATAAACCAACAGTCAACCAATCAAACAGAATGTAACGAATGTATAAACATTATTTACCGATTTATACATTTACTAGAATTACACACAATTGTTTGTCCAAAATTTCGTAATTCAACCCGAATCAACTGTCTATTTATTAACTTTTTAGACAAGTTGTTTAGTACGCCGAATAAATAACCTTGAAGTAAATAATAATGATCGGTTTTTATTGTTTATTTAACATGAATTGTTAAGACAACTGTTGTAACTTACTTTAATGTTTTATGTACTCAGTAAATAGGTGAACAGAAACATATATATATATATATATATATATATATATATATATATATATATATATATATATATAAGAGGTAAGGATAAAGAGTAACCAAACAATTTCAAACAAATTTCCGTACCAGAGATTAAATTAGAGAAGTAATGCATAGAGCTCTTATAAGAAGTTCTGATCAGGGAAAATTATCCACACTGAACATGAGATAAATATAATAAATCGTAGTGAATAATGGTCGAGTAATATTATGAAAGGAGTAAAGTCATAAAAAAACACCACAACCAGTAGTCTAAAGATTAGACGCACATCACGAAGAGTATTATACAGGAAAGAAATAGCTGTGCACCACTTCCTGGATTTCAGTGTTTAACTGACTGAGAATAATTTGTGTTGCTGAACTATAAACTTACAAAAGAGTGTAATATGTAGAAGTAGTTAGGTAGAGGAAATATTCTTGTATAAACAATCTCATTGTACGGTGATTTTCATTCACAAAAAGAGTAACCAGTCTTTCTTTTTGAGAACCATTGAAACTAGACGGTTGTTTTTTAACAGTTTTCCATCTACTCACAAATTTGTACTCATGTGGATTATATGAAAATAGAGCCCTGAGATGTTAGGTTTCTTGGTATACACAATCAATATTGTTTAGCTATCAAGTAAAATTCCATTAAATAAGGAGCCCCACAATAGGACGAAACGGCCATCCAGTGATTCCAGGTTTTCCATGGTGGTCTAACATCAATCGGTTCATGATCTCAATAAAAAACTTAACAATCTCCACAACCCTTTAACTGATAAAATTCTTTTGACTTCAATTTAACTATTTTTATGCCACAAAATATGATCTTAGAGGTAATTACGCAATAGCCATGGGAATTACTATTGAAATCAACGGAAAATTAATCTCGCAGTTAGCTTGGAGTCAGGAAGTTACAGCTTATTTAACATCACACTGACTAATATGATTTTGAGAATTTCAGCTTCAAACGTTCATAGACCATTTTCCCAGTAATTGTGTAAATGGAAAATTAAAAAAACATTGGTGCATCATGGAATAGATAGGAAAAATAACCAGCTGATATAGTTTACAACAAGAATTGACTTTCGTCAGGCAACGATTGTAAAAAAGGAAATACTATTTAGATGTCTCTTCCTGGTAGAGGATGTTTCAGAGCTTTACACCTGACAAACTTCCAGGGCTCGAACTGAGACTCTTCAGACCACATAATAGACTCATTATTACTGAAACCACAGAGCTGGTATTCAACAGCTAGGATTGCCAATTTTAGTTCATTTGTGTTAACATAACTCACTCGTGATTGTTGTTTGTTTGCAAAGAAAGAGAGAGAGAAAGGAAATAGGAACCTATAATAAACATTAGTCTTTATATATTTTTGTTGGGTTAATCGATCCATTCAATATTGCTGATGGTTACTTAGTGCTGTTATGAGTAAGACAATATTTACTCTTTCGCATAATTACTTTCTTTTATTCTTCATTTTTTCATTTAACGGAGCAAACTGACGTGTAGAAGAATCTCCACTTTGTTAGTCCTGAATAATAAGGAACATTTGGATTAGTTACCACTTCCATGTGTATTTTTACAATGTTTTGGATAGGATAATGAATATTTCGATTATTGTTGTTATTATTATTGCTTCTTATTTTGCAAATTAGTATTTCAGCCTATTGAAAGATTACTGTCTAATTTATTTAATAAATCAAGAACTAACGATTATTATTATTATTAATTTTAATGTGTCTGGCCCTCTGTGTTAGACACTTCTAACATATGCAATGTGGGCCATTCTCTTAAATAGCTCTCAGTCCACAATTATCAATTTTGTTCACCATTAAATATATAATTAAGTGCATATTAATTGGCCATTTATAAGTTACCAATATTATGCTTTCTAGTTCTTAGCACTGATTGTAGTCTATCGATCATATTGTACTTTGGACACTAAGCTAAGAGTGATGGATCACTAGGATGAACTTTTACTGGATACAAATTGAATGAATGTATTCATTTAGAACCCTATATATATCAGTTGTCATTCGTTAAAATGACGTTTTTACAATTTTTATAATATGATGATAATGAAATTCAAACACTTGTCATGAGGAAGTGTCAGTTTTGTTGGAACGACAGATATGTATTTCTAACGAGTGTCATCTAGTACAGAATCCAGGTTCAGGGTTTCTATTCGACTACTTTCAACTGTTTAAAATAGAAGCAGAGTACATAATGTCAAGTCATTTAGACTATTAACCATATAGTAACTTGATGCATAGTATCCAGCCACCATTAAGGACTAGACAGCTTGATATTAAATATTACTAAAACATTAGTTCGAAATTTGTTTGGACATAGAAACCAAACGTTTTTTTTCTTATGCAGTTACAAATAACCCTAAAGTTCTGTTAACTACTAGAAGCAGTGGTACCAATGAGTTTGACCTATCAAAGTACCCGGGAACATAAGTACGTCATGATGTTGATTGATCAATAGTATTTAGTATGTAATTTTGAAGAGATACTTGTTGATACTTCCTAACAGTATGTATATGTAGATATTAGTTGGTCGAACAAAGTCCAAAGGAAACCCTAAATGTAATTTCCATGCTAGCTAACACTTGTTTACAATGTGTACCCGTAATATTGATATGACTAATACTTCTCGTGAGATTCGAGCCCATGACACTTAGGTTTGAGACGTTACTACTAAGCCATATGCGCTTCAACTGACTAAGCTATTAACATCGAATAACCAATAGCTCATGAATCAATCAATGCATATGTATATATGTATATTGGTTCTACTGTTCTGCTTTTAATATTAGATTGATTTACATTAACAAAGTGATGAACAAAAGCATTGATCTAACTAATTAACATATACTTACAGAATAGTCCATAGTTTGACCATTTATTTTTGACACAACAGGTGTTTACATTAACATTTATATTGAATAAAATACTTTGATATTATTGATGATAAAAAGCAAAGTAACAATAAATATTTCAGAGTATAGGGTATCTAATCGGGTGGTGAATAAACGGTTGCATGGACTGATATTAGATACAGATTACAATTGTCGAGTTATAGAATTACACCTGTCTATTTTCATACCATAACTTTCTATGTGTTCATAAGTCGATGTAAACAAATGATGACGTTGATATTTATTATTATTATTATTGTTTTTTTTTGCTGTATGTATTTGCATATGCATTTTTTGTCTCTACGTCTGTTTGTTTACTGTATTAGTCCATATGATGACTTGGTCTCATCGAAATTATGCACAAATATACGCGTATGTCTTTTCGTTAATTTAGAAGGCAAAAATGAATTTGAAACAGAATGTTTCTTTTTTTTACAAAACACCATCAATGACTTGTTTATTAGGAAAAAAATATTACTTACGCCTGTTCCTCCAAATGGAACATAGGCCACCGATCAGCATTCTCAAACACACTCTGTCCTGGGTCTTCCTTTCTACTTCCATCCCATTCTTGTTCATTCTTCCCATATCTATCTCCATTTCTCGGCATAATTTGTTCTTTGATTTTCCTCTCCTCCTTTGAACTTGAGGATTCTAACTGACGTCTTGTCTTGTGAAATGAAAAAAATATACATCCTGAAAATACACTTTTTACTCTTAGTTTACATCATGGATTGACTTCAATAGAATAACAACTGATAACCAAGAAATACAGGATAAACACAGGACTTTCAGGGGACTAATCAACCACGACATCTTTGGATAGCTAAGTTGTAATTTAAATAGTTCACATTTTTAGAAATTCTCAAATGCTTCTTCAGATAATAATATCTGTTGAATTCACAATGTAATCACTTAACTAATATATTTTACACTGAAAGGAATTGACTTTAAACTGTTGTAGAGTTCCAAAATACTCAGAAAAATCAATAGGGAACCAGAAAATTCTTTGAAACATTTTATCTAATCAGGATTGAGTAAAGTTTCTTAAAAACATTTATACATATAATACTAGTCAAATAGTGGTGTGATATAGTAATCATACGATTTCTATTTATTATAAACATTTAGTGTTTTTTGAAGGATTGATAAAAACGAATGCAAAAAATCAAGTAATCAGAATTTTAAGATCGATAGATCAGGTGATGAGCTGAGATTGAATAGAATTGGAAGAATACAAAGACATAGTACCTACAGAGGAAAAGCCTATGGTAAATTAAGAGACCAAACAAACTTTTTCTGTACACAAAGATTAAGTTTATTAATGAAGTATACTTATTGGTTTCCACTTGATGTAGAAGATAAAGTCTAGAAATCTGGAGTAAGTTAAATGAAATTCTATAAATTACTTTGAAGGCTAAATTTGTACGGATTATGTTCCATCTGTGTAAATGTAATTCAATGATAAAATATTTCTATGGTTGAGATCATGAGCTAATTGAAGTTAGACCACCATGAAAAACCTGGAAGCACTCAGAGGCCATTTCGTCCTATTGTGGGACTCCTCAGCAGTGAGCACCCACAACCCCGCCCCGCAGGATTCGAACCTAGGATATATCAGTCTCACGTGCGAACGCTTAACCACTAGACCACTGAGCTGGCCGGCATCCAACGGTGTTAATATCTAACTTCAACTAATCCACAAAGTTGCGCCACCGTCCACCATTGTCATCAGTGAAGTGACCAGTGGAGTACAACCGGGTCTATTGTGAGATGATGATGATTGTGTGTTTAAGTAATTTTTCTTATTGGTATTGATAAGTAAAATATGACATATGCATGTGTGGATCCTGAAATTCATCTTGATTTACTCTTTAACTTGTTAAATATTGAGATGTGATTCAATTCGCTTTAAACTATACTGAATTATATTCGTTTTGTAATTGGTTAAAATTCCATGTATCAATTCATTCAATTTAAGAACAAAAGGAATTATTACTAGGTATCAAACAAAAATGTATGATTCAGTACTGAATACATCAACCCTCAGTTGGGATATCAATTGTAACACAATGTATTCAATCATTATGCTTAATAAATCATTAAAAAAAAATCAGGTTAATACATTTCAGTCAAATTCAAAACAATTAGTTCCTATGGTAAATTTAGACAACCCAATTAGAAAACAAAATATATCAGAACTATTTGATCATAAAAGTACAATATAATGAATAACTCAGCGTATCATAATTTAGCAAAATGGTTGGTGCAAATTCTTCAACCATTACACAAAGAAATTGTCAGACATAGTGTCAAAGACTCCTTTGAATTTGTGGAGAACATAAAAAATCTATCAGTCAAAAATAAATTCATGATATCACTTGATGTATCATCATTATTCACTAATATTCCACTACTCGAAACGGTTGAATATATTTGCAATGAACTAACGGCGAGACACATAGAAACCCCGATTCCCGCATGCGCGATAAAACAGTTAATTCTTAGATGCACTATGAACGTCCAATTCAGATTCGACAATGAATACTATAGACAACTAGATGGAGTCGCCATGGGATCACCATTGGGCCCTCTACTGGCTAATATTTTCCTTGCAAAACTGGAAAATGGACCACTTAAAAGTACAATTACCTTCATAGTATTAGAAAAAGAAAATGATAAGCACAATTTACTTAATATATTTAATAACGTTCATCCATCAATTAATTTTACATCAGAAGATGAACAAAATGATAGCATATCTTTTCTAGATGTCCAACTAACTAGAAGAACAGATAGAACTATAAAAAGAAGAGTACACAGAAAGTCTACAGCAGGACAATACACTCATTTCCACAGTGCAGTTCCAATCAGATACAAAAGGAATTTAATAAAGATCTTGACACATCGTGCTAGAATGATCTGTTCTGAAGACACTATTGAAGATGAATTGAACAATATTCGGAACCTACTCAGTCTGAATGGGTACGCAATGAAATTCATCGAAAAACATATGACGGAGAAGAAAACAAGGACGAAAATACCCACTGTCCCCAAGAAGGTATTATTCATAAAACTACAATTCATAAACGACACCATTGAAGAAGTCATGACTCAGAAACTAAGAAGAGCCGTACAAAAAACATTTAATGCTGCCAGATTAAATGCAATCTTCTACAACTATCCCAAGATAAGAACAGCCAATAATGACAGACTGACTAAATTCGCCAAATCTATGTGTATCTGTCGTTTCAACTGCTCCTGTGGAGCCAGTTACATAGGGCGTACAATTCGACAGGTCCGTCACCGCATTACAGAACATCATCCAACATGGCTAAGCAAAGGACAGGTGAAAGTGATTAAAAGTTCTATTCTCTCTCACTTGGTTGACACAGGTCATCAAGTCGAAGTGAATAAAGCTTTTAAGGTTATCTACAATATTCCATCAAATTTGCCACATGGTTTACGAGTGCGCCTCTTGCACATTGCGGAAGCCATCGCAATCCATGTTCACAAACCTGACCTTTGCATCCAAAAGAAATTCGTACAACCACTTTCTCTACCCTGGCCTTCAGTATAACATTTCCGTCAGAAGAACTATTTTTCATGCTTCTTCCATTTTTTATTTTAATTTTGAAATTTTTGTAATTTTGTTTCTATCGCTTTTGAGCCTTATAACTTCTCAACATTCATCTCTTGAGTCTTACGTAACTACTATCCTATTGACCATCCGGTAAAATTCTGTTCCTTCTTTGTTTCTTATATTACGCAACATAGCAACTTCTTGATTACTTTGAATATTAATAATCCTCTCTCTTCCAATTACTGAATGTTAATTTAAATGTCATTATGTAATTATTACGTAACGTATCCACTCGATGAGTATTATATTATTATTGTAAAACGTATATATATTAATGTAGAGCCATGATGAAAAACTAATTGAAAAGAAATTTCTTCGCTCAATTCGTTCCTTCTTTATTTACCAAATGGCAAAATGGGAATTTTCACTATAATTTCAAATAGTGTAATTACACATTAACTCATGGGTATAATTTGGTAATTTTTAAAGATTAACTGGTATGGGATTAATTGCTTTCTACTGATTAATTAATTTAGATATACTATAAAAAATCACACACACACACACCAATAAATACAGCTCAATACAAACAGCGTAACAACAGCCTCTGCATCAGTAGGCCTCAACATACAAAACACGATAAAGCAACATCCTCATATACAACACAGAAAACACCAACACAATCACACTTGATGGGAAAACTCTGGAAATGGTGGGAACTCTCACTTATCTGGGAAAAATCATCTATGAACAACGAGAATCTGATGCACACATACAGGCAAGGATTGGCAGAGTAAGGACAACATTACTACAGTTGAACAACATATTAAACTCAAAACAACTGTCACAATCTTCAATACGAATGTTAAGATAGTTCTACTGTATGGAGCTCAAAGTTGGGGAACTACCACAACCATCATCAAAACTGTACAAGTATTAATAAACAGTTGTCTACACTGGAAACACCAACCTCAACCGCTGCGATAAGTATCATGTATTTCCAACATACTGGGTCTATATACAAAATGTAGGAGACTGTAATTAATAGATTGGGCATAACTGAAGAACGGTTAATCGTATAATAATAGTCTATGGATCAAAATGAAGCTTATACTAAGAGGAACATGAATATGCATAGTTTAGTTACTTGACAAGTATACAATAAAAATATATGTATCGTATTGTTGCATAAATAATTCTCAAAAGTTACAATGTTTCACAGTTTTATTGTCTCCAGTAACATAGTGGTTTGTTGTTTCGATTAGTTTTTCTTAGCTTTTAGTGTTATTACTGATGAAGAACCATCATAGTATTACTTTAATTGTTATGATATTTCGCCAACATTCAAATGAATAGTTTCACAAATTCTAAACATCAAGCATCTAGAAAATATTCAATACAAAAATATATTTATAAAAAATCTCAATAATTGAAATTAATCAGTACTAATATTTCAGCCATCAGAATTTTCAATACAAATGTCAAGACAGTTCTACTGTATGAGATGGAAACTTCGAGAATTACGAAAGCCATCATCCAGAACATACAAGTGTTTACTAACAATTGTCTACGCAAAATACTTCGGATCCTTTGACCAGACACTATCAGCAACAGCCTACTGTAGGAGAGAAGAAACCAGATTCCAGTGGAGGGAGAAGCGCTGGAAGTGGATAGGACACACATTGAGGAAAGCACTCAACTGTATCACAAGGCAAACCCTCACATGGAATCCTCAAGGTCAAAGGAGGAGAGGAAGATCAAAGAACATATTACACCGAGAAATGAAAACAGACACAAGAAGAATGAATAAAAATTGCATAGAACTAGAAAAGAAGGCTGAGGAAAGAGTGAGTTGGAGAATGCTAATCGGTGGCCTATACTCCATTCGGCGTAACACTTATGAGTATGTAAGTAAGTAATATTCCAGTCGGCAGCTTAGTATTAATTGATAAATCGAAACTACCAGTTCAAACAACTAATTAACTAAGATGAAGATAATCATTTGAAGATTTAATTGAGAAATGTTAAATTACTCTATGTATCACATTAGATATAAATGAACAATAGTAAAATATATAATATTATCCGACAATTGAATATTCCATCATTAATTAACTTATATAGAATATATCAGTCAATCAAAATGTGTTCAGTTAATGACCATGTGATATTATAGATGAATGTAAATAGTTAAATCAGCTGATACCATTATTATTATTATTATTATTATTATTATTATTACGTGTTTTTGATAGTTATTTAATTAAATAGTAACTTATAGTTATGTAAACTATCTGTAATATCACATGAAATTCTTTAGTTGATCGGTCAAATATTACATGTTGTCTAGATTACAAATTTAAGTATGACCTTGAATTATATAATTAATTAAGTTTACAATGAATCAATAAAATAAACCTAGTTCAATATCACAACTCGTATGTTTTTTTTTCTTTTTGCATATCATCAACAATTAGAAATAATTATTGAAGGTATATTGTTTTATTATTATGATATAAAGGAATGTAACGAGTAAAGGATCGAAATACAAAAGTAAATTTCACTAGTGACTGACTTTAGGAGACACTCCTGGAGTTCTAGTGAGAAGTCGTTACCAGTGGAGTTCAACCAGGTCTGTTGTGAGATAGGAACTCACTGAAGACAATGGTGTACGGTGGCGCAACTTCGTGGATTAGTCGAAGTTAGACATTAACACCGTTGAATGCTGGCTCAACCAACTAGACTACTAAGCTCCTGGCGCGAGACTGATATGTCCTGGGTCCAAATCTCGCGGGGTGCGGGATCGTGGATGTGCACTGCTGTGGAGTCCCATACTAGGACGAAACGGCCATCCAGTGCTTCCAGTTTTTCCATGGTGGTCTAGCTTCAATTGACTCATGATTTCAATCAGTGAAATTTCTAAAAAATCTCCACAAAACCCATTCTCATAACAAAAGTAAATTGTTTGAAAACATATAGTTTATAAATTGTTCTGAAGGAACATTTTTGTCATAGTGACGTAAAGTAGAAGTTTGAACATAGTATTTTATTGATCAGAAGACTAATTTATCATATTTCTAAGCGAACATTATAGCAAAGAATGATTCTAACGTCATTACGGATACTTATAACCATCTATAACTGAAGAGAAGATAACATGAACAGATATCAGGGAAGAACGCTTATAATTACCGTGATAAACTTCATTATTTATTGCCAACTGGTTTTATTTATATCAGTATGGGAATTTGAGGAGATTCATGTATTCTCATAGTTGAAATCGCAAGTCAATCTAAGCTACATCGCCATTAAAATCCTGAAGGCATTGTACGGTCATTCCTTCCTTGTATAAGACTCCTTCCCAGTGAAGTTCAGTCTGTGTCGGGTGTAAGACAGTTATCAATCTCAGGCAACTCATGAAGGGTTGTGTAAGATCATGGATTGATTAAAGTTAAACATTAACACGGTTGGATTTCGGATCAGTTGTTTAGAGGGTAAGCGTTCGCTCGTGAGACATTAGGTCCTGGGCTCGAGTGTCACGTGCGAGATCATGGATGTTCCCTATTCAGTAATCCCATATAAGGACGAGACGACCGTCCAGTACTTCCAGTCTTTCCATGGTGGTCTAACTTCAATTGACTCGTGATCTCAACTATTGGAATCAACCCTTTTATTTTTAACTGAATTTTTTTTAAATTATCAAATAAAACAATGATCTAAATTTTATCATCATTCTATGAAATGATATTTTAGATTACAACTGAAACCTTTGGTATATAATCCAATTAATAGTGTGAAAGATTGAATGACTGGTTGTTCACGTAATTAATTCTGTAAGATTTTTCAAACTATACTTCTAGATGTTTACGTTATACTAATCTTCAACCTTATACCTGAAGATATCAGCTTTTAAAAACACAACAATCGTTCGTCTAACTTGGCCGAACCATAGATGTAGTAGTAGTAGTATATTTCAGTAGTCTTATCTTTAAATAATCTCATCAATAGAAGTCATTAGTCAATTTCAGAATAGTTGAATGTGACCATATAAAAAAATTAATTAAATACTACTCCCAAATTTATGACTCAGTCCAAAGTTGATGTTACATCAATCTTCTCTATTTGAATAATTTCAAAGGTATAATCCACCCTTCAGCATCCCATTTTCTCAATCAAACAGATGAGTCATTCATAATGTGGACAGATTAAAGACTCATTTATTGCTCTCTAACGGCTCTTTCATATCCACATTCTATGACTCACAGGTAGGATGATAAAAGTTTTTTTTATAATAAGAATAAAAAAAAGAATTGTTTTTTTTTCTGTTCATTCATTGAAACAAATAAATTCAATGTCACGGTTACTAAGACAACAAATTAAACACAAATGATATCATGGTAAATTTTAGATTTATTCAAGCAATAAAATGTTTACACATTTGAATAGTAGTTAACATAGAAACCAGGACAACTGTTTAGTTCTACTTGAAACAATCGTCAGTTCGATGTGACTGTATCTCTGTGTTGATAATGTCACTGAAATATTGTTGAACTCAGTAATAGTCGATTTAAAATAACCAATAAATTATTCACTGAGCTACTGAATCACAATATTGGGATATTGTATTTATTCTTATTCACTTTTGAATATTTATAATGTGAAATAATAATTGACATTGCTTTATTTCAATAAAAGTTACATTTGATCAGAATAACTGTAACCAGTTGATATGTGATCAATAATTGTTTAAGATTTCCTACCGGAAGTTTGTGCTGATGATATCATTCAGAAGAACGATGATAGCTCCACGATCAAACCATCTAGCTCAGAGAACAAAAATCCATTAAAATAACATTTGGGAACATTGAATTATTTGGATAAGTTATCAATATGTATCTTTTTTATATTTACACTGATTGCATTGTTTCATCCATTAAGTAATGTAGGTAGGCTAATGTTATACACACCATAATCAATTATTGTTCTATTTTTGTGAATCTTTTTCAGAGTACCTCATCGATAGAATTAAATCCAATGGTTAAAATGAGAAAGATAAACCAATTACGATGGATGAAAATTTAAAGGATGACTGATTACTTTATGACCTAAATTTTTATCCTTAATTAATTCCTTTGTTAACTATCAAGTGGTTTTTAGTTATAAAATCTTATTTAGATATTTTCATAAATCTAGAAATTACAATGTAAGAGAACTATAAAGATAATTGAATTTTATAATTTACATCGTGAACTGACCTTATAGTTAGATAACTATTAAAAATCAAGAAGTAATCAAAGAGCAATTGTTTCACTCTGGTAGAATCTCCTCAAAGATGCACATATATAAGTAATAATTTTAATTTCTTTTAAAATATTCACACATATGCACACTCACACGCTTAGTCATTGAAATGTACAGACATTATTTAGTGGTAAATAAATGTCCAAAATAAATAGTTTTGCAAGTCTTTGACATTGATGCAGACCTTATTAATTCTAATGGACATATCCCTCACTGAAAGCACTCTGTCGGAAATCCAGACTAGAACACATTTGAATATATCGTCCTGGGCATCACTTACGACAAATAGTCAGCTTAGATTCCCCACACAACATAATAGTGATCTTTAATCCGAATATGTATTCATGTTCTCGACTTCTGGTTTTATTGGCTTTGGGATCGTTGAGTAAAAAATACATTTCGAAAAGTTGATTAGTCAACTAATGAAAAATGAACAAATCACCTTAATTCTCACATGGATCATTACTCAGTAATCAATCAGTTGTAAATATCTCAGTCCTGCAGTAGGTCCAGTTGTAACATCTTAGCTAGGTGATACAGGTTCAAATCTCAAGAAACACATTATTCCCCCATAAGGTTGTAGATACACCTTGCCGAGGAATAACAGCTAACAAGAAATCTAGGTTCAGGGCTTCCTGTCCGCTACTTAAAAACACCTGAGCTTATATACTAGTCGCTTTTTATACTAATGGATTCGAAATCTAACCACAGACCCTTTTAAACGCTGAGGTCAGGTTTTATCCTTGTGATTGGTGTTGATTATTTTGGTTAAACACCTTGTATCTATCCTGCGTTTAATGTTTAACAGGTAGGACGCGATTGAACTTTGAAGACTTCCCTTTCTGCGACAACATTTCTGTGGAATATGCTGACTAAAAGCCCTAGATACTCATCTTCATATCTTTATGATGTGCTTGCTTTTTCCATGTATACATAGCTTATGAGAAAGTACAAAATACAATGAAGTTACCGTATTATGTAGAGATTATTGCCATTGCTTTGTCGACATTTGCGATGGAGAACCAGCTGCACAGAGTCCCATAACAATTTTAAGACAGATTTTGTTAAGAAATGACAACATTCAAGAAAACTATGGAAAACGACGGGATAGTGATTACCTCCGAATTTCAGGACAAACTGCTGTCTAATTGGAATTAATCGATGATGTAAATTATCTTCAAAATTGATAACCGTAAGAAAAAAGTTGTATAACGTCAGTTTCTGTATGGTTGGTAGGTACTCGGCATGGAATTGAAATAATCGAGCTCGTTATTATAGATAAACAGTCTACAAGGTAGAAAAAAAAACTGGCATTAGCCAAAGTCTTGTAAGCTCATTTATAAATATATACATTCAAAACCCATATCGTTACTTAACTAATTCTAATCAAGTCTACAAAAAGAATACTTCAATTTTTTTTAGTTGAGCTATGAACATAGAAATAAACCAAACCTTCAGAAGGGATTATTTAAAGACATATGAGTCATACAAGTGCATACAAACATATTTAAAGAATAATTTTGATTGAATATTTTACCCCCCCCCTCCGTTGAGAAAAATACATTTGTCCTAATTCTTGAAAAAAAGGAAATAAAAAAAAATGTAATTTAATATCTGTTTACAATGTATTGGATTATTATAGATTAATGAAATCATTTGGAAACTATTTATTGGTCATTTATACAATTAAATGGTACCTTGATATACTTATATGCACTCTGTAAGGTAGAGTTCATCAATTCACAAATAAGTTGAATCAAGTCATCTACAACTAACTTTGAATACATGCACTTAGAAAAAGAGGAAGAAGACGAAGAAGAAATGAGTAACGTGATATCGTCAAGCTTCTAATGTAACAGAGTTGTTAGTTAGTTAGTTAGTTACATCAGATTTAAAATAAGGTTAAACTATTATTTTTTTAAAATAAGACTATTATAATAATTCTAACTGGAATAATTTACTTGCAATAATACTCGTAAGAAATAGTGTTCACGTAAAAATGCTGTAATGGTATTAAAAACCACTGTCCATATGGTATATTTCAGTCATAATCACAATATCTTTAATATATGACTGATGTTGATCTCCTATTGATATCCTTTAGTGTCATTGACAATCCGGATACATGGATAATTATTTCGTTCTACTATCAGACTCCTTCTCAACAGTGCTTAGTCAGGATCTCATTAGGAACTGAACCCAGAACCTTCAGGTCTTGTTTCATACGTTGAAACTTCACATCACAATATTGGCTACCAGTTGTCTACATTCCCAACTTCAACCAGTTTGTGATAATGTGTAATTGTCACTATTTCACTCTCAATATAGTTGGATTCCAACGGTCATGACTTCCCACTATAGTCTTGGGAACTTATCTGTAAGCAAATCACTAAATAGCACAGAATTTAACACTTATCTTTTTTGCAATATATGGGAATAAATAAAGGTCAATGTATTTGTTTCTTTTCTCATTTATGCATGTTAGTTATTAAAGCACTAATGAAAATCTTATTTGTCAAACAAGGCTGATAACTACTAGACTTGAAAGAAACAAAATACTTAGTTCGTAGCAAAGTTTAAGTCTTGGATTAATGATAATCTGGTTACAACACTAGAATTAAATCTAATGATCTATATTTCGAGCATTAATCAATTTGCGAAATAAAGCAATTACCAACTAATTCCATTGTATATTTACTGTTTCCGTTAGGGTAAATTACGTATGAACTTCAAGTTGAATATGGCCTAGGGGATAACTATTCGAATAATTATTGACATTTACGTATTACTAAAAATCTTTATTAAAGCGTAGCAATAATCATCAATGTATACCTTTATACTTGAAGGTGTTTTATGCTCTGAGCTACATAGTGAAATCATGAACCCATCATTGCCCTTCTGGATAACATCATCAGTGAACACTTCAACATGAAGTAACCTATAACATTTATTATAAGACAATATTTAGTTGATTTCTTCTTTGATGGTACTCCTTTTCAATATTTTTCTATCAATTCATCCGTAAAAAGAAAAACAATTAAATTCAATATTCTGTTACATTTTCTGGGTGTATACATTTTCTAGGTTTTCTGTCAAAGAAGACAAGAAACAGACACAATTAATAAAATCATCAACTAAATGGTTTGAAGAAACATTAAATAAAATTAGTATTTACACTATTGAGTTAAAATGAAGCTAATTGCTTACATCGTTGAGTTATTGAACTAAATAAACCACTATTCATTAGTTTACTTAAAGGGGTTTTGTGAAGATTAGTTTGATTTGTAGGTTGTATTTAACATAGATTGATCTTATTTGGAGTGCAAGTGGAAACCAAAGAAAAAAAATTGGATAACTGTCTCTTCCTAGCATAGGATATTTCAGGAGTTCATACATACGCCCCCTCCTACGATTGAACTTAATGATTAAAACCACCGAGTTTAACGTCGAATAGTACAAATCTAGCTTCAACACAATTTGTGATAGATCATGAAGATAATCCGATACAGTTGGTGAGGAAAATTTCACTTCTTATATGTCGGAACTTCATTGGTTACAACTTCTCACTAGAAATTCAGAAAAATTTAAAAGTAAGCCATTAGCAAGTTGAATATTATGGTTTATTCGAAGGGGTTTTGTATAAGTTGATTTATTTTGTAATTTATATTCTTCATAGATTCATTCCTATTAGTGGATTATCAAAAACCAGAGACAATCGGGCAGATGTTCTTTCCTTATATGGAACCTTTCATTAATACTAATAAGACAAAACATCTGTTCAGAATTCTCTGGCTACTGGTAGTAATCCGAATGAGACAATTCCTTGATAAATACAAACTATAAACTATTCATTAGGTTCATCAGTATCAGTTTACAAGTATTTCCTGACATGATCACACATAATATTATGAGTAACCATAGTTACTCATAATGAATCGGTCATAGGAGCTACTATATATAAATTTTATTAAATATGAACATTTTAAAACTTCTATGAACAATTAACATGGAAGGTCATTAAATATAGGTGTTCAATTGTTAATGAACTGTTTATTGAATAATCTAAATAAAATTTGTAATTTGAAGGTGGGAGGGATTGTGAAGGGAAAAAATTAAAAATGAACAAAAGAAAATGCCAACCAAATAACTTATTAAGTACCATACGATGTATTTAATAATAAATCGATAACCATAAATAATGACTTACTTACTTACTTACTTACGCCTGTTACTCCTAATGGAGCATAGGCCGCTGACCAGCATTCTCCAACCCAATCTGTCCTGGGCTTTCTTTTCTAATTTCATCCAATTGTTGCTCATTTTTCTCATGTTTATCTCAATTTCTCGGCGTAATGTGTTCTTTGGTCTTCCTCTTTTCCTTTGGCCTTCAGAATTCCATGTGAGTAGTTGTCTTGTGACTCAGTTGGGTGCTTTCCTCAATGTGTTACCTATCCACTTCCAGCGCTTCTTCCTGACTTCTTCCTCCGCTGGGATCTGGTTTGTTCTCTCCCACAGTAGATTGTTGCTAATAGTGTCCGACCAACGGATCCAAAGTATTTTACGTAGACAACTGTTAATAAACACCTGTATTTTCTGGATGATGACTTTCGTAGTTCTCCAGGTTTCTGCCCCATACAGTAGAACTGTCTTGACATTTGTATTGAAAATCCTGACCATGGTGTATAATTAATGACAGGTAATAATAATTTGCATAAGTATGAATCAACTACAATCCGGTAATTGTAATGAGTAATAAATGTAGTCAGATTGGAATTAATATCATATTTAAAAAAAAATTAATAATGATAAACCAATGCTAAAATGTATAATTAGAAAGCAACACACTGTATTTTTATACTTTGTTTTGTCCACTGTCATAAATCTTGATGGTAATGATGATGTTAGCTTAATTGTCTCCTAATACATTTGTTCGTCTAGACACAGATATCATATGTAATTGAATAGTCATAGACTAACAAAATTCATTTTAATCTCAGCAAAAATGTGTCGAAATAGTTTTTTTTTAAATACTAACAAAAGACTATGAGATTCTGAACGATGAAAGCTCCACTACCAAACCATCCAGTTCAGAGAACAAAACTCTATCAAAATCATCCACCTGAGCAACAAATCTTCTCCACTATCTCACTATGAGATTCACTCATTTTCTACAAAAAAATGTGTCTAAACAAATAATATTTTTTAGTTTGTTTTTCTATTTTTGTAGATTGTATTTATCATGAACTAATTCCATTTAGGTTACCAGTGAAAACTATAAAGCAATAAACGGTTCTTTCGTTCTAATAATGATAGACATTAGCAGTGCATATACATGATCCCTACAGAGATAGAAACCAGGACACTCAGGTCTATGGGCGATGGCTTAACTATTAGAAACACTAAGTTAGCGTTCAATGGTACTAAACCACATTCAATTGGTTTAAGATAATAACATGATAATCATCCTGAGTTTGATCCCTGATAGGGTAGTGAGTGCACAGTGCTAAGAGACCTTGTACTAGAATGAAAGAGATTTTATTTTTATTGAAAAGTTCTATGAAGATTAGTTTAATTTTTATGTGACTTTCGTCGCTGACTGATATTAACTAGCTTATCACTAAAAATCTAGGAGCATTGAACAACCGTTGTGTCCTGACATGAGATTATATCTCAATTGTGCTTACTTACTGGTTCACCACGTATAGAATCGAGGGGGTATTGAAATCTAGTAGTGAGTACTTAAACATTAGAGCATTGAGTTAAAATCTAGTATTCTATATTACATGTTCACAATGCTGTACAACTATCATTCAGTCACGTTGTAGAAGTGAAGGATCATTTATTCCTATTCTTAACTAATCATTTGTAAACATTTTCATATAAATGAATCACAATGTTTCCGTTAAACTAGATAGTTTCCTTAGGGAAGGAGGTCAGAGATGTTTGAAATATTGTTTGATTGGTAAGTTATATTAGTTAACAAAACATCCAAGCATATATGAAACTCAACATAATTTTAAATAAATATCTACATAAGTTTAATAATAAATTATTTTGTTAAATTTCCATATGATTATTCTTTCCAAATATTTCTCATATTCAATCAAATAATCTTATCGTTATTCTAAATAGTTGGGCTTAATTAAATATATTATTTCCTTTTAATGGAAGGAACTTTTGAACAGTGTTCACTTACAGCCCCACTGGCGAAGGAACCCAGGACTTTCGTTATGATAGTGAGCTCTTAAGTTATAGACCACAGAGCTAGTATCTAATGGGTCCTTTACCTAACTATTCATGATACCGCGCAACAATCTTTCATTATCACTGATCGATAAGTAACTAAAACTCGTTATCGTTGAACTCCACTGGTCACCTCTTGTCACTTGGATTAGTGACGCTGAACAGATAGATCATGAACAAAGTAAAGGAAAAGTCACAAACCTGTATCAGTACAAGTATTTGTTCAAACTACCAAATTTCATCTGGTATTAAGAGAATAAGGAAGAAATATACTAAAAGTAAAAATGAAATTAAAAGATGAAATAGTTGAACTAAAACGAATGAAAAATAGAGAATAAAAGTCATGAAATAATCATGATAGTAATTTTTATCAAAAATAGATTAAATTCAAGACTAGCATTGGAATTTAGATTACTTGTTTCGTCTTATTTGCAACTCTTCAGCTGGGTGTACCTGAATCCTAGTGGTGATTTCACTTCAGGACTTGAACTTATTACCTTTTATTCCAAACACCCACCGACATAGTGATTCTAGATAACAACTATCATATTTAACGGGTATATTGTTTGAATTATTATTAATCAGGATTTGGATTGTCCGGATATGAGATAGTCATATCAAGACAACAAGCACAAGATGTACAAGATAAAACTGATCAAGATTCACTCAATATTAACAATAGGTTTTAGACTCTAAAAAAACAGTAAGGATTATTGTATCAACAATGCTGCGGTCAATACTATAATCATTGATTGTAGTTATTTGACTGACACCCATCAAGACGTTTACATATTCTTACTTTATTATGTTATATGAATAAGAATAATTGGACCTGATAATCATGCCATAAATTCACAGTTTTGTTAATGACCTGTCAAATAACAATTTAAAATTTATTTACATTTTGAATGAATATAGAGCATGTTCCGATGGATTGTAATATGTTTAAATCAAATTTCAGTCGGTCATGATCAATGTGGTGATTGGTAAATGTGCGTTAGCCTAAGTTACCATATTACATCAGAATGGTGGGACGAAATTAACAAGACGTATAGTCAAAGAATTGAAATAATTGTTGTAGAAATGATAATGAGAAAGATTAGACATCTAGAATATGATTTAAAAAAGTAATAAAGGAACTAGAGGATAAATGGTGAATGTGTGCATCACAGTGATTGGTTCTGAGACATGTAATACAATGTCTCTATTAGTTGATCACGACAGTCACCTGTACCCCCAACCTGATAGTCTGTATCAGCTAACATAACTTAGACTAGCAATCAATAGGTTCATGGACTGATGCTGTTTTGGTTTGAACAAAATTAGCTTTTTTCAACCTACTTCTAAACTATAAAGAACCGCTCGTCGAGGTAGCCAATGGCTGTGGATACTTAATACATGCCCCACCCCTCATCTCAGTCAACAAAGATTCAAAGCATTATTAAACGGTTCACAATCCCTCCTTAGTACTATGCGTCTAACTTCAACGTTGCTCAGGAGTTGGCTCAACATATGCGACTTTACTTAAACGGTATCTATGATTTGAAAACCTATATATGTCTTTATTCTCTGCGTTAGCTAGTCATTAACTAATGGCTGACATACTTTTTATATAATCTAACACTTTATTTCATGCCATTTTAAATTTCGTTGAAATATCTAACTTCTTCAAACTCATTATATTGATGTGATTTATGACAGATATTTGAAATAAAAACGCAATAGAGATGATGATAATGCCCGGTTAACCTTTATTCCAAAATAATTTCTAAAGGTCAAGATTGTCCTTTACAAATATCGCATTTAAGGGGTTAACATCGAACACATTAATTTCGAATGAATAGGACTCTATAGTGGTTAAAACATCTGCTGGTATGACAATTAGGCATTCAATGATGATGATGAACTTTGACCTGCAAAATCTTTTCTTAAAAACAGAAAAAAATAATTGTTTTGGAGATATTTGTATCCAATAAAGTGAGCCTGTATTTCTCAATTTGTAATCATCTTTCAGACTATTATTTCTAAGGTGTTTGAATTCTTCTTCTTTTACGTCGATGCTAAATACAATAATTGTATAAACAATTACTCGTTAATCATACAAGAAAAATAAACAATATCATGGAAGGCAATGTACAACTTACATACAACTAGATGATTTGGACTTTGCAGAGTACCTTTCCCTTCTGTCCCATATATATATATATATATATATATATATATATATATATATATATATATATATATATCAACAAATACAGCTCAATACAAACAGCGTAACAACAGCCTCTGCATCAGTAGGCCTCAACATACAAAACACGATAAAGCAACATCCTCATATACAACACAGAAAACACCAACACAATCACACTTGATGGGAAAACTCTGGAAATGGTGGGAACTCTCACTTATCTGGGAAAAATCATCTATGAACAACGAGAATCTGATGCACACATACAGGCAAGGATTGGCAGAGTAAGGACAACATTACTACAGTTGAACAACATATTAAACTCAAAACAACTGTCACAATCTTCAATACGAATGTTAAGATAGTTCTACTGTATGGAGCTCAAAGTTGGGGAACTACCACAACCATCATCAAAACTGTACAAGTATTAATAAACAGTTGTCTACACTGGATACTCAATATACGTTGATCAGATACCGTCAGCAACCGTGTACTGTGGGAGAGGACAAACCAGCTTCCAGCTGGTGAGTGAATGAGGAGAAGGCGTTAGAAGTGGATAGGACAGACATTTCGGAAATCATCGAACTGCATCACGATACATGCGCTTACTCGGAATCCTGAAGGGAAGCGTAAAAGAGGAAGGCCAAAGAACACACTGCGTTGAGAATTACAAGCAGGCATGAAAAGTATAAATAGCAACTGGAAAGGATTGACGAGTATAGAGTTGGATGAGGAATGCCGTTGAGAGGCCTATGTTCCTTGACGAGTTTTAACAAGCCTAAGTAAGTAGGTAAGCATATATAACGACAGTCCATTATTTTTATACATTATTTAATATTCTTTGATAAACTGATGTTTCAGTGAAAAGTTTTATTTTTAGTGGTTTCATTGCCAAGTCTGTGCATATTACAACGTGACTGATAGAATTCGATCATTATTAAAGGACCAGACAATCATCACATCAGGCACTACTCAGTGATCAGTCACTTGTGAATATTCCAATTCAACAGTAGGTCAGTCACTGCCGGAATAGCTTAGAGGTAACTTCTCAGACTGTGAATCTAACGTATATGGGTTCAAATCCCATAGAGGGTATCAGTCACCTTAAGACTGTAAGGATCCCATGCTGACTAGGTTCGGGATGTCCTGTTGACAAACTCGAGCCAACAAATATGTTAAAATGAGGATTTAAAATATGCTTGTTAATAACAGTATTAAAATAAAAAGTCTAAATATCTGTATAAAAATGTGTCATTTTTGTTATGCAGACTAAAGATAGAACTGTTCAAATGTTTAGAAATCAATCAAGAAGTTTGACTTAATTGAGTGACACAAGATGTTCATTAAAATAGGTCCTCGTTCAACTACTACTGACGATTGTTAACTACTTAAGGTAGTATTCTTCCACTCATTTTGAACAAAATGCATATCTAATCACTGATTGTTTATAGACAGAAAATATGACCATTCACACGGTTGTAGTAGTCTTATGGTGTGTATATTTGAACAATTATTATGTGTGCATTGAGGTCTGTGATTCACTTGAACATTCTCAACCTGAGCTACATCACTTCAATAATCACCATAATTTTAAAGAAATGTAGATTTTGTTTATTTGTCGATTGATTATAAAATTATTGACTTCTCAATCACTTTGAATTGTTTACTGTTGCGTTAGTTTGGCCATCCTCTACACGTTTTCTGGGTGTATAAAATACAACCATCTCGTAAATTGTAATGTTTATTTGTTAATTTTATATTATGTGACAAAAGAAGGATCGGTAGTGTTCGGGTGAACAACTATTGTAGAGATACATCAAACTAATAAGTCTTTGTAATCCGATGAAGCCAGTACATTACCAACACAGTATGTGGAAGAGATGCATTTCACTTTAATGAAAGCATAACGTGGATAACACAATAAAGGTGAATTACAATAATGTTTAACTCCGCTTGAAAACCCCTGATTGAAGCTACTGACGTTCCCCAGATTAAACTTTAGTGGTCTTTAATGTGACTTTATTTGTTATTGAATGCACATGTCGTCTATCCTCGTATATAGTTATCGACTCGAATCGCTTTAGTGAACAACGGAATTAAATAAGTCAAATACGAGAATGAATGTTTGAATGAGTATATTTCACACAATCGTTGATCTGAACAGACAATCAAGGAGACGGAGCGAAGGAAACGGAGAGAGCGAAACGAAATGGCACACAGTGGAGAAGGCATGTAACCCAACTCGAGATAACCAAGCGTGAATCGATATTTATAGTCCAACAAAAATAAGCCACAAATATGTGATGAATAGGATAAGAAGTGTATACACATACGCTCACATAAAAGCAGTCAAGATTGATAAGCGAATAATTGACAAGGTCAAAATGTGACTCAAGTCGAATGAATAAACTGGCCTGTTTGGAAGCTAGAATAAGCCATATAGGCACAACATAGGACCGACCATTACAAAGTAAAGAACAACAGTTGAATATGAGATTGGCAACTACACATCATACTCGCTACGGAATCGATAAACATCTATAACTTGATATAGAATAAAATTCATTATTATCATATGACATAAATATTAAACAATCAAGTAAATATCAACTTCATATCATAGCAGTACTTCACAAATTACCTCCCTCAATATTATCAAGTTTTAGTTTAATAATGAAAAACAAAATAATCTGGAAAAAATTACACGATGATGATTATGACAGCAATAATGATAATAAGAAGTAACAACCACACTCGAGACATTTCAACTGATAGTTTTATCAAATGACATAGATTCAGACATATTTACAGTGAAATAATAATAAAATAATAGATAGATTTTAAAAGCAGTCAACATATATAGATATACATAGATATACATTTTATTATTTAAACATAGATTTCTTGTCTGGACAATGTCCTTGATAAGATTGTTTATAAATCTACTTATATGTAAGATTATGGGATAAAATGATTATACAAACTTGGAAACAAAATAGTTAATAAGACTTATTTATTGTAATGTGTAGATATTAAGGTCTAAAATTTTTACCAATCAGATACGTATAAGGCTGATTGAATTTAGTAAGTTGGTTAGACATGGTAAATTGGATATACAATATATATTAGAAATTACACAGACATTAAATTAAGATCATTCAAATAAACACTTAGAGTAAGTAAAGGTTTGTCATATCCGGTCATTGATATTCAGGAATGCAGTTAAACTGTCTTTGTTGCAATTTATTCAAGCCTTTGTATTCATACCAATTGAAGAAGTTCGTACCTATATGGATTCAGTAGATTACGTACTGTGAGTCTAAAACTAAAGGAATAGGGTTTGTCTCAGCATAAACGTCAACACAAGAGTGTAACTACACCCAACTGACGAGATCTGAGCGGGACGAAACATGTGTCGTGAATTCCACGTGTTAGTTCCATATCAGATAAATTAAAACATTTAGTATGCTTTAGTAGTCAAGGTTTTTTTGAAGGGCAATTCAGTGGAATTTTTCTGTCCTATGATTTCATTTGCTGAAGCTGTAGAGTCACGTTCTCGTAAAATGTCAGCTGGTATGAAGACTTTAGCATGTTAATATGCAATATTGACAAACGTACATAACTGAAAACGAGGTATTCCCAGTTCATTGAATAAACTTAACACAATTCATGGAATTGTTTCGTTTTAAAAAGTTGAATGAAGCCAAAGCAACAAATCAGGCAGAATAATATGAATTCATTATATTTCATGGTTTCTAATCAGCTGTTTACAACCATATTTGTATTAAACTGACATACTATGAAGCAATCGATATTGATGACGAAAAGAATAGGAGAAACAAAGACTTAACAATAACTATATTTTTATATTGTGATATATCTGTGAGCGAACAAGTACGTCATTTAAAGATGGAATTCAAAGAAAAACAGGGATAATTTAGTAATAAATGAAGTCCGAAAACTAATAAAATGGGTCATATGATAATTATGGTTATGAAGAATTTATATGAGATTCAAAGCAATTGGAAATAGGTATCAAAGGCTCGGAGCAATGAGGTGGTAATTACCTAGAATTCGAAGTTGTTAAGATGTGTCATGTAACAATCATACAAGACTTGAACACGGTACATAAGATTAGAGAGTCGGGCTATTGAAACAGGCGAATGAAAGGGTGATTTTGGGATACGTGAGACAACAATCAGTTTAACGAAAATTGTATGACAAAATAAACCCAATTAATCAATTCAAGCATGCCATTTTTTGAGTACCTTACAAAGAATATTACGGTTGACGAATTCTCTAGCTAATCTGAAAGTTTGATATCCGTTACGAATCTTCCATCCAGACTGATGGGATAGTGAGCAATTAAATATTTGTCTTTTCGGTGGGTGGGTTTGAGAGTTGATTGTTGCTCCATTTTCTTTTCAGAGTTACCACATACTGCTAATTTTAAGAACTCCGCCTTTCTTATAAGTCTGCTTGGTTTTGCTTTCTTTTTATAATTGTTGTTGAATACGGAAAACGTTCATTTCATGAAGAAAACTTTTGGTTGAGATACATTAAATTTACTATCACCACTTACTGTGTTAACCGATGAACATTTCCGCACTGTCATTGACTGACATTATTGCCTTTCTGGCAAACTATAAATCACATATCACACCGGGATAATCATTTCCTAGTAAGAGCTTAGCTAATTCTTCATTTTAAATACAATTTCATCTTAGCAATAAGCTGTTGGAGTTTCTCTGCCTGGAGTAGGGTAGAAACAAGCAAATACATGTAAGAGGAAGTGCTCAAAAAACAGGTCTTAACCTGTTTTTTGATTGATCACATAATATTTTTGTGTTGTTCCGTTGTACTATTTAAATTTGCATTAATCTTGAGTTGGTTATTTATTCTCTGAACAAATGGCTTACACTGAGTCACGAAACGTGAGAAAATCTAATATCTCTACTCATTGGGATATTACAAATATACTAATTTACTTATAACAACTTACCCTATGCTCAACCTATTTGAAATTATCAAGTCCAACCTTGGTAATGATACCTACTCATCATAGGATGTTTATCAAGTGAACCTACCATTGTGAAATCACTTCACGAAATCCGAAAATGAGAAACAATCTCAATCATTTCGAAATATTTCGGGATCTGTGGTGCTTAGTTATTTCAATTTACAAAGACCTAGGTATACAAAACTGAAAGAATACAGATTAGAATAGATATCTTTACAACCTCAAGTTTATTTGCTTAAACTGTAGTTTCACCGGTTCTTTAGTTATGCACACTTACATTCAGAAAATATGACTATGTATTCATAGAATAATATTCAGCTATGTCAACCGTACAATAAGTACAAGAATATATATATATATATATTCCCATAATACGCAAGTTAAATTTTTAGACACTACCAACGTACAAAAATTAACTAACTACAAGTAACCATGGAGTCATTATACATGACAATTGAAAAAATTAATACCCTTGTGTTAATAATCCGCTAATTCCCTCCGGAACTGATATTATTGCTTTTAAAATGACCTCTAACTACCCTGAATAGTTGATCTAGCTAAACGTATTATCAAAATGACGATATTCTGCTGAGTACATTTCCGCACTACGATATGCTGCATGACGGAAATTACGATCAAATTCCCTTCGAAATATTAACACAATTAAGCAAACCATCACAAATTACATTAAACTTCACACTCATTGGTATAGGTGTGTGGATATATGGACTGAGTAGCTAAATGAATAACGTGATAGCGATTTGAATGAACTATACTGGGTTTGAGTTTAAAGATGATGATTAACTCTGGTACATCTACTAGATGACAAGCTACGAATAGGACGAAACGTTCTGGATCTCACTGCTAGCCACAGTTTATCCATTCTATATGTACATGGGTAGTAGAATATATAAATACTTCCACTTAACAATCACCTTTTAGGCTTGTTATGTTCAATAATTAATTTCTGACATTACCACCATCTCAACCATACAAAATGAATTGCACTCAGTACTTATTACTTTAGTAATGTTTACTGATGTATTGGAGCAATCCATCTAGTCAATCGAAAAACTTCCAAAGACTATATATGTTAACTCTTATCGACTCACGATATTCCTAATGGTAATTTCTTTGTTCTTGTGATATAATCAACTTCAATCAAGTAATACTTAAGTAATTCAACCAGTAAACTATAAAATGACATATTCTCACTTTCTCATTACGATAATTGAGAAAAAAACACGAAATATAACAAGAATTTAATTATTTTTTTAGAATAGTGCAATTAAGGCTAGAAAACAAACATAATAGGAACTAATAATAAATTGTGACCATTCATACATGCACTTACACAAATGCACACACACATGTACATAAAAAGATAAACAAAATGCCACAGCTGTGCATAAAAGTAATTAAATAGTATTAGTAATGTTTCATAATAAGCACTCTTTTTCAACCGGGTAGACGACAAATTCCATCATAAACGGGATCTTTTGTATTAAAAAATATCATTTAGCACTGAGGATGAGTAATCCATTATATATATATATCTTCATGCAAAGCAAATCCAAAAAAAACTCTTCTATCATAACTGAATTGATAAAATACTTTGTAGATCAGATTTGGATACTCTTTTTGGTGAAATTTCTCTAGATTATCATCTGTTGTAAATTGGTTGATGTCTTAAAATGAGTGCGTGCATGAACGTGTGTGCAATATTTAGGAATATGCAAAACAGAATACGTCTCAACGGTAATAAACATAAACATTGTCCTTCATCAAAAAAAGCCTAGAAAAAACTCCAAATCACGTAGCACGCACGTGTACATACACACACACACACACGTAGACATGGAATAAATGAAGACATCGTCAATAAGTAATACAAAATATATATATGTATATATACGTAGAAAATGTATGTAATAGAAAAGTACAATGTAATTTAAATTGAACTAAAACTCATTTATATGTGTATAGAATATATGTTAGTATCGTTTGTTTTAAATTCATTGTTTAATATGGTCTATAAATTATAAATGGTTTAAAGGGTATAAATAGAACAATATGAGTCTATGTAAGATTTCTTAATATGAATAATTTAGGTGCTACATCGTAATATTACGAATGGTGAAAAATAAAAAGTCCAGAATAGATTACATATATATATGAGTAGTTCATTAAGAATATCAAAACAATATACCGTTTTGTCTCACCTGTGTATATGATGGGCTAATTTTAGAATAATGAATATATATAATAAATGTGTTTGTGTGTAGACAATTGACAAATTCATGTAGGGAAACAGAAGACAGGATATTAAAGGTATTGATAATTTAATTGGAGACCAAATGTCTTAGGTAGTAGAAATATATGATGAAGCTCAACTTATTGTGAGCGTAGATGAACCGAAAATAGATATGATATATATATATATATATAAATTACTGTAGTGGACAAAATAGATATAATGCACAAAAACACATGAAGGAAATATGTTATTGGGAAGTCGAGAAACATCAAAACCAAATTTACAAAAATAGGATTGACAGCCAATGAGGATAAAAGTGGTAGGAAAAGATAAATAAGGGGAAAATAATGATAATAATAGAGAGCATTTTCAAAGGAGAATGCAAGAATAACAGAAATATGAACTTTACAACAGATAGTTAATGTTCTACAGAAAAAAAGTATGTCTATCATCTTGAATAAATTACATCTCGAAGATATTCTATTTTTTCGTCTCCTTGCTTCGTTTAACAAACACTAATATAAACATTAATTTCATTTTACTGTTACAAAATAGCAATCGACTATATATATATATATAGAAAAAAGGAACCGTGAACAGCAGACAAAAAGAACTAGAAATGAAGGAAGTTGTCACCTGATTATGATGAATAACAGAGACAGCGTAGTGCACACACACACATACATAAACGTCGTATAGAAGGAAAACTGAACCGGTAGAAAGAAATTACTGTAGATCAACAAACTTTTATCTAGATTGTAGACAAAAAGAAAAAAAGAAACCTGGTAGTATATGTATGCGTAAATAAATCTGACACAAATTAGGCGAACACTATTGATTTTACGATCGCTTAAATAAGGAACTACAAATTGTGTTAATAGTAACATTAATAATAATGACAATAATAACAGTAGTATTACAAATATAAGTGAAAATAATAGTGATAATAGTAGAAACAATAAGGATAAAGACGATGTTTAAGAGGAATCGAATAACAATACATAAATATGAAATATGATTGGTAGAACTATAAAGCATAAGTATATATATATATCATAATTTTATGGATGAGAAAAAACTTAACTCAATATTCAACAAATATAACAGCGTCATAGATCTTTACTTAGTCGTGTCAACTGGAAAACTGTCTAATTATGTTTTGATTTTTTTGAACACTTTATAATCTCAAGATGTGTTGAATTAACAATGTATTAAACAATACTTGATCACCCACATACTAGAGGAAAACAATTAAGTAGTAAGTAGTAGGAAACAAGACAAGTTATTATGTGTATGAAAATATTGATGACAATACAATATGATGCTAGATATCAAATTATATTATGAAATTCAACAAGAGCTGCAAATAACAATAATGTAGGTAAGTATGTAAAGAAGTAGACAGAAGTGGGCTGGATGACATTATGTGAAGGGATTAAGTTAAGGTAAATAGTAGTAATAGCATTATCGATAATGAGCACACAGCGTATTTAGAAAATAAGATATGAACGATCTGGTTGAGATGATCATAGTGCACAATACGATGATTTGAAAAATGCTACAACACATTCCTGTTCGTTTGTGAAAATCTTAACCAGATATTATGACAAATATAAAGTTCGTACTGATGTCTCCATTTTTAAGATAAATCAAATAGAAATAAGATGTTGATATTAGCTGAATTAGTAGAAAAATAAAATCAATTACTATTTGCTTGAATTCAAGTAAACAAATTTTCCTGAATAGATCTTCCTGATCAAGATATCCAACAAAAGATTTCGCACAGAGACAAACAAATCGTTCTTCATAGTAGTAAACATTCACTAATTACATTTCTTCTGTTTACGGTCATTTAGAACCGGGAAGGAAATTGGATGAAATTTTAGCAGAATTTTATTTTTAGAAAAAAAAGCAAAAATCAAAATTCATTATCCTATTTATTTTCTGTTTCTAAGTGACATTTTGATTTAGTTTTTGTATATTTATTGTGAACGATAAAACCTGTGAGACAAGATTGAATTCTCTGTGAAGGAGAATATAACCGGGGGGAATATATATAACAGTAGAATCAACATTCAGTAATAGATAATGATAGTGTGACACAAATAAAGAACCCTGAGAAGCGATCGTTAACATACTGAAATTCAGAAAGAAGCAATTAGTCACCGAATGAAAATTATAAAGAGAAGATAAGAATCGTTGTTGTAGATCAAAAAACTACTTAATAGAAGAGAAAAAAATTGAAGTATACGTATAACGACTGGAATTTTTGAGAAAAGGATGGTTGAACATACGTAGGTACAGTACTTTGAAAATGGACAACATTGAGTGTTATGAGAGGATCAGGTGATGGGATTTACCTAAAGCAATTCGTGGAAGCCAATTGTGAAATAGGAAAGCAATTATTCCAAAAAAACAATACCACAGGTATATCATTATCAAATAGTACTAATAATTTCCCGAAATGCGATAACGAAGTTTGACACTGTGAACATACAAATTGATAAAATTAATTAATACATAATAATAATAATCTATTGCATGCCTAGGACCATAATTTACTAATATTTTAAGTGAAATAAAAAGATCACTTGAATAGTTTAAAGGCTAAAATTGTTACAGATTACGATGAAGCGGGATTATCTAGGCCACTTCTGTAATAGACGCCAATGAAGATGAAACTGATAAAGCCAGAGTATCGTTATTAGTTGACAACAGATTTGGACTAGGGCGTCTTCGACGACGGCCTTCACCAATAGCACCACAACGTGCAGACTGGTGACTACTATTATTAGTTGTGTTTTCCGTCCCTTTGTTACTATTATTATTATTACCATTATTAATATTATTATTAATCCCAATCGAACCGGTGTATTCATTTAAATTTTCAGGAAAAAATGATGAACTTCGCGTAGCAGCATCACTTTGATGATGTTGAAATTGATTCTCACTTTCCAAACAAGAAAATCCAAAAGAATCATCAATGTTATTTGATGAACAACAAATGGGAATGTGATCATTATTAGCCTGAGGCCAAAAGGAACTGTTCACGCGACCAGACATATTAAGATCATTGTTATTCGTAGAAATTGCATTGCAGACTTGACCTGTTGGATTATTGAACAAACGCTGCAGTACAGAAGTATTAGAAAATATTCTTGATCCAACTAGTGAATCAGTACATGGTGGTTGTAGATTATGAGAAATATTATTACTTTTAACACCATTTATAGTATTACTACTAGCATTACCAGTACAATGAGTTTTAGTAGGATTTGAAGATGACCAGAGTTTAGTAGAATTTACAAGCGACTCCTTGGTTTTAAGACTGAAGACAGATTCGTTTTCGTTGAGGTCATGTGTTTCAAAACCAGGAGGACAAATAGTCATGCAGTTATTCATTGTGGTGCATATCGCGGTAGTAACATTAGCAACAGAATCTTTATCACAGGATGAGCTCAAACATAGCTGATCTAAATCATGGATAAAATTAAAGTTGTTTACCGAATACGACTGTGAATTTGGTTCACTATCGATAATTACATTATGACGACCTGGTGAAGAAGCAGTATCCCCTGAATCAGCTGTAAGTTCAGTCAGTAGATGAGAAGGGACGATCCAATCGCTATGCCGACGAGTTAGGGGTTGGTGTAAATCCTGTTCATGTTGTAAACGGTCATGAAGCAAGATAGTTGGGCTGATGTCACTATCTGTTTCCCGTCTTGTATCACTGAAGTTGAAAATTGCAGTGTCGAAAGAATTATCTAATGTACGACTGTTTATAATGCGATTTGAACAATTGATAGAGTTGCCATTACGACTAGGTGATGATGGATTCATTAGATTATTCAGTGTGGAACTAGAGCCAACGTAACCATGAAGCTGTGAGCTGGAATCCGTTGGAACTGAAGTGAATGGTGGAGCTACTGAGTTCCATATGTCCGAAACCAAATTAGAACCAGGGCCACGATTCATATTAGTGAGGAAATCATTTGATAAAGGTAAGTCGAAACCTGTTGTAAAAAATAAAAGTATGGGTTTTTAGGTAATGAAGAACAAAGGTCACCAAGTTTTGTCAGTTTAATTATTCATAAAAGATAATTCGAAAAAATTATCTGTGTTCAAATGCATAATTATTTCCATTCAAGCAGGACAGAAGAAAATAGTGCCGAACCCCTAAACGGGTTGGTTTGAGATCATATAGAAAAGTTTAAGTACCTCTGTAAATATTTCTTCACTATGTTTAGTTTACGGAGTATGATATATCGAATTTCGTAAGCTGAAATTATTTATAAAACTTAACTACCCTAACGCATTGGCTGTAAGAATTTCTGATGTAACTGTCTGTGCACAGCTCTTACAGTGACAAAAAGTTGGAAGATTTCGGTATTAGCTATTCTGACTTTATTTAGATGAAATAGTACTAATTCGAAGCCCAACAACAACAAAACTGATTTTTATAGTATAATACAACTATTCAATTCCCACCACTGACAAAAATGAGTCAAATACCTAGATACTCAGTTTTTAATTTACATCAGTAAGAGGTAAATGGAAATGTTTTATGAACTGTAAAGAAAGAACTTTTGGTACTTTAGTGTCACATTACCATTGTTCCTCAGTGATTTTAATTTAATCTATGCAACAAAATCGATTCAGTCAACGTACTGATGAGTTGCAACACGTTATATATATATACTTACAAATCCATATTTTATAAATTAACATGTCTGAACTCATTCCTATGCCACTCGCGACATAAATTACATATATATTTTGTCAACGTGTTGCAACTCATCGGTATATTGAACGGATTAATTTTACTGCACAGATAAAAGTAAAATTGGTGAGAAACAATAAATGAACTTAAAATTGATATAGAGATCCTATGTGCTACAGTCAAAGGAACCCAATTTTGAAACCATACTGTCAGTTTGGAACCACTTTGACAGTGTAGTTCTGGTTATAAAAGGTTGTTAGGGGTGGCCAGATCAAAAAATGAGGTAAATCCATGAAGTCACTGACAAATGGATTAAGCCATGTTGGTAGGTGTAAACTACCAGGTCGGGATCCGTGAGACGGTAGCAACCGATGGTTAGAGACCCGGAATGACATGGCTCAAAATCATTTTTAATGGCGCAGGTGCATCCACTCTTTGTGTTCTCCCAAATTCTAATCTGAATTCTTTATGTCCATTTTTTCTCTTTCCAAATTTATTTCATTGGGTTATACTCCTCGAATAACGTCTTCAAACCCTAATCTTCCCGATTACTGCTTATACTTTTACTACCTCTACCACTATGGGATTTGAATCGACAATTGTATTTGTGTGCTAATGTGGTATGGCAACTTGAACTGATGTACGTACGTACGTACGAAGCTCTACGTTGTTGCTAACTGACCCATATGTTGTTAGTAATTTTTTAAATATGTGAAAATCGACCAATCTTGACTCAGAAGAACTATCTGCAACATAAAGGGAAATAGTGCAAAGATTAACGAGTATTTAGGGAGATTAGAGAACCAATGCTTGGTATTATCCTAAAACAATGACTTTTACATTCACTTGGTATTGTTTTACTTGAATCTTCCGATTGATATTTAGGACTGCAATTGATTAGACTCTTATTGGCATATGTGCATATTGTCTCGATATTACCTTCAATTACAAGCACTATAAGCAAAGATGGATAGTGGCTAGCAGTGGAATCCAGGAAGCGCGTTTCCTCCTATTTGGCACTGGTCAGCTGCACGTGCCTGCATCTCACAGTTGATGTTCACTCTCTGGCACTCCGACCCAGTACCATTCGCTTCAAACTCCATCGCGTTATCCACACAGCTACTGAGTCCTGATAGCCACTTGCTTGTGCAATGGGGTGAAGTTTAATTCACTTGCTATTGTTTTACTTGAATCTTATCATTGATGTTTAGGACTGCAATCGATCAATTTCTTTCATAGTTCGAAAAGATATTTTGCATGACATCTAATACCTTGATAAACCAAACACTTGACAATGGAAATGAATAGAGAAAACGAAGAGAATGGTAAACGTATCGAATAGTTGAGAATGAAAAGTAACTGGTTTGAGTGACCATTACACCTCCTGAATGAGACCTTACAGATAATGCACATCGCTTTCTTGATTTGAGATGTCATCGAATACGCTTCAGAACAAAAAAATGAACTGATTTTAACACTATATTCAGCGGATAAGCAAAAATAAACCTTGCATTCACAAAACCACTTTATAACAGGTACGTGACACTGGTTCACAAACTTTTATACGTTGTGTTGGTAAAGTGACCGTAATACAGCTGAATATTTTTCACGAAACTTAAAATTGACTATGGTGCAGATAATTAACCACATTTACGCTTTTATTGAAAGTAGTCTTTGTTAATCAGAATCTATTAACACAAATCGAGATGCAAAAAAACAGAAACTAAGAATACTTACTCTGAACAGTACGCGGAATACACATTTGGAATCCATTAGATGCACCGTCAGTTGTAGTTGAAGAACGATGATTAAAGTGGCCATTGTTTAGACTAAATGGAGTGGGTAGCATTCTTGAGTCATTATTTAGTGCACACTGATTGCTTGAATTACCATTACAAGCGGAAGTATCACCAGATATCACATCCTCACAGCCATTTGTTTGAGCACTGTCAAAATAAGTTCCATTCAGTAAGTGAGACTGGAAATGATTAGAATGTTGATTATCGCCAGATAAACTTTGAGAACCATTACAACCTTTTAGGTTAAGTAACGAACCCTGCGTATTCATAGTGGCTATCGAACATACAGATGTTGATGCAGGCCCTGTAGAAACAACAGTGAGCTCCTTTGCTCGACGAGTTTTATTTTTGGACTCCACTAGTATGCGATCTAAAACTTCACGAGCTTCTTGTGAATCCATTTGAGCAACATCAGGCCACATCCAACCATTATTACCGCCACCGTTTGTTTTTGAAGTACTGTTACAAACACTAGATATTGTCGATGCACTGGGACCATTAACTCTTTGCTCTTCAGAGCTTATATTAGATGATCCAGAAGCCTCCTCCACCTCCTCGCTGGCACGTCGTTCCAACTGTCTCATCACTAAGTGACCGATCAACTGCTTGGCTTGTTGCACTCTACATTCAGCAGCCTGGTTTGAACTTAAGCCTAAACCTTGATATGCCGAAATCTCAAATTCAGATGTCGCATTTGGACCACGTACAGCTTCTTTAGGAGGGCTTTTTATCTCCGTACCAGTATCCTTTTGTATAGTAGTAATGATTGACCCCTGAGTGCCGATTATCTTACCCACCATTTCCTGAGGAACAGATATTCGACCACGTGCCAAAAGCACACGACTACCAGGTGTACTTGTGCTTGAAAACATACCAGTACTCGTTATTGTATTCGTCTGTAACTGACTGCCCAATGAATTCGAGTTTCCTGGACTAGCTGGTAAACTTGAGAATGAGGGAGTAAATATGGTTGCATTTGAACTACGAACAGAGCTGTTGGAAGAATGAATAACACCATTGAAATGTGCATTTACGGTTGTAGATGGATGGAGTGGTGAGTTATTCACACTGTTGCTTAGTGATAAAAGCCCAGAAGCAGGACATGTATTAGAAATAACGAAGTTGTTTGAACCACCAGGAGTTAAGTTTGGTCCTGAGTTACCAGTAGACACATTAGTCATATTTACTCCGCTATCTGTACCACATGGCTGGGAACTAGTAGAACCACGTCTTCTTTCGCCCGCAACAATCTTGCTTTGAGTTATTTCTTGTGCTCTGGTGGCTAGATGATGAGCAACACGCATCGCTATTTCTGGGGGAGCTTCAATAATAAACACATGTTCTTCTTGTTCACCAGGTGTTGTAATTAACGCGCCAGTTTCTTCACGTATCAATTTGATCTTTTGACCTAAAAAAAATTGGAAAAGGCAAGAATCGCTAATTATTTTGGTAGAGTTATGAACATTTTAGGCAATTAGTTTTGTTAGAATGATATAAATAGAGCTATCAGCTGATTATAATCAACACAGTGACATAAATAACATTGTTAAAAATGTGAAATTAACATCGAATCAAAATTGAGAAAATTCCAACCAAAACGAAAGTAACCCAATGAATTTCACTAAACAACTTAACGAAAAGGTATCCAAATATGCTGAAGAAATGAATGATTCAGATCATTGCACCTTCACTGTTTGCGCTGTCATTCAATTGTAATTCCAAGATATTGAAAAAAGATTTATTATTGCTGAAAATTGACTAATCCACAGAGATTAGTAGTTCAAAGATGATAAACAGAGAACAAACAGTCGGACATGCTAATGTTTGGCATGATAAGAACGCCCACTTTATACTATATTCGATTGCTGGGTCAGGATTATATAAAAATGAAGGGGTGTTCCTAGACTACTTTTTAAAGTGGAATGAATAAAAACACTTCATGTTACTGAAAAACTAGTCGTAAAAAAACTATACATTCTGGAAAGTTAAACAATAATCGTCTAACCAAATAAGAAAAGGTTATTGGATATCTGAAAAACGATTATATTTACACTAGCTGAAAATCGTAATGATAATGGTCAGATTGACGATCATTACTGACAACTTCGATGTCGTCCAATAATAAGGAACTGATGTTAATTACTTTTCCAATCACAGGCTTAGAATGATCCCATGCATTTTAGGTTGATTGACGGGAGAATACAAAGTACCCTCACATAAACAGATGACCGATAGTCTGATAAATAAGGTTTGTGAGTGACTACTGAAATATATGGTTGCATCTTCACTTATCAACAAATTCCTAAAAGATATAACTTGAAAACTTGGGGTTTAAATAGTATTTATGTTTTAATATTAAAAGCTTGATACAATAGATGTGCCTCATTTCATTTATACCGGGTTTTATCAGTGAATTTTCCATTGCATATCATACTTTCCTAACACACAAAAATACCACAATAAGCAATGTATTCAGAGATATTCCCACTTTAAATCCAGAAAGCACCAGAAAATAACCACTCAAAAACAGATGCCAACAATATCGAGCTATACAAAACAACAGATTTATATAATTTCATCGCACGAGCCTAATCAATAAACCCAGGTTATGGTTTTATTACAAAATACATCAATCAAAATCCATGCTTTATGTTTCTACAAAGAAGATAATATTGAATTGCATGGCAGAAAAGCAACAATATGTTTCCCATATACAAAAAACTAAATATTCTTTTTATTGTAGTAAACATTCTTTCTTACATTATGACTTGTCAGGAAGAGATAGTTTTTCTTATCCTGTGCTGTTTCTTGATAGGTACATTTTGTATCAAACTACTATTTCCAATTAGCCTAGCTATTTTACAATTGAGAAATCCCACGAAACGACAGAGATTGTAACGACAATATAATTTAAAAAACTGTCAGCCAGTTTTCCCTAACTATGGAATTAATTGAATAACAAAACCCGGACGAACTGGTTAGCTAGTGCTACTGATGCCAGCAGTAAAGGCTGACTCCAATTGGAAAGTTGTACGGCTGTAATTTAAAAATCATTCTTTTTTCAGATCTTGATTGTGTTCGGAAGATACGCAGTGAAAAATATATTCTTAAGCGTTCACGACTGTTGGACACTGTCCTTCGAGTGATTGTTTAAGTGTTGGGACTACCAAGTGGACGATCCTGAAGTTAGACGCGGGATAATAGGTAGAAATAGCAAATCGGTTGCTGAAGTGGTGAATATTCACCGACTGAGGTGACTAGGATGAGTAGTACATATGCCCAACCATCGTCTACCTCAATGCAAGATATTATCTCCCAAAATGACAAACAAAAGTGGTGTAATTCTATATTCGACATACTGCTAATATCAGTGTACTCTTACCCAATAAACACTACTAGGATCAAGATTTCGTTAGGAAACCTAATATTGGAGATTGCGTGATAGGGAAAATAACTGAAAAATCAAGAAACTGTCTTTTATATACGTAGACGACCCCTCATCTGGTTGCCTCTCAGTAGATTTAGCAGTCTAGTTGCTCCTGTCGAGTACGACACATAGACTGTAGCATGGTTATCTTTAACACACAGGTATATAATCCATTTTAATTATACAAGGGTGAGGAAAGTAATGGAGTTCTGCCCTTGAACATCCAACTGGCTTTGATCGCCTAATTGACCCACATAATAGTTTCAAGGCGGAATCCGTCCAAATCTGCCAACATTTGCTAGTTTCAAACTCCTTAAAATAATAGAAGTACGTCCTGTTTGTCTTTACCTTGGGCTTAACCAGTAACATTATTTCCATTAATTTTTTTCTCATTTCAAGATCACCATATCCCCTTATTTATTATTCTTCCGTGATGTTTACTGGTAATCGTTTTCGATATAATTTTATCTAGTCCTTATAAAATCTAATTATCGAGATACATTCCAATTGTCTTCCTAAATCCAATTCAAACTCATTAGTTTTACCTCCTTTATGTGTATTCTGTAGAAGTTATACAACCTCATGTTATCGTTTAAGGGACGACTTAGTGGTTGAAATTTGATTGTTGTCACGAATGAGCAGCAAATCTACCACGGAAATTATACAAAACATTACGCAGTGCAATACGTATGACCACCTTGAAAAAACTGATCTATTCGCTGTACGCAATACTGTAAGATTACGGTCATAACAAGCCTTAAAACCGAATAAATGAACTAATAATTACTAGACTTTGCTCAATGTTGCAGTTCGGACGTGAATCACGCACTCTTTATACTGTCAAAGCGTGAGTATTTGCATTAAAATAAAATTACAAAAACAACACTTATTCCTAGGGATAAAAATGGGGCCGAAATACTTTTAAACGGTTTCACTACATAAAAAGCCCAGGATACCAAAAGACCAAAAAATATAGGAAACTACAGTTCCGAGGAATTTAGTGTGTGAATTCGACAATTTGTACCGACATCTAATTACAAAAGCAAATTAACCCACTATCTTAAGCTGTTCGATATCAATGAAAGTCAATGATGAGAAACCGAAATAATGCTCCAGAAATAGGATTATACTGACTAGATTTTAATCTTCAAGATTAATGAAGTCATGTATACCCAAAGATTCCCTTAGTTATACAAAATAACATGGAAACGCCAAAATGGTACATTACATGTATATTAAGAATTGTGCACCGAGCATGAACACAACAAAACATCTCACATGATTTGGAATAATCTGGCAGCCTTAACTGAGAAAACCCGTTTGTGCACATAGTGCAGCGCCTGTGAAAATAACTGCCATTTGTTAGTCTGTCATTTTTCAATTAACTATCCCGACAAACATACACAATGCTAAACTAATTGTTCTCTTTGTGAAGAAAGAACTATGATAACCGCCGACTAACATATGATGACTGCTGCATATACTTAATGAGCAGATATTCTGCTGAAGAGTTCATAATCATATCTCTATACGAGTAATCGATGTACCGTAAGATTAAGATCATTTAAACCCAAATAAAAGACATTTAAGGAACTTATTGATCTACTGCTCCGAAGACGCATATGGACACTTGGTAAATTCATAAATACACACACCTGTGGTTAATTTAGGGAGATCATCTAGACTGTTGCACATAAAAACTATATAATTAGAAGTTCCTGGATATCTTTTAATACTATGTACGTGTCAAGTAAAATGAGAAATGTTAATATTTTAAAATCTCCATATTTCAGGACAAAAACAAACGAAATTGGCATGATACGACGGATTATAGACCTATGGTATAAGTTGGGTAGTGGAAAAAAATACATACTGTGATGAAGCCATGGCTGAACACAGAAATTAACAACATACAAAGTACATAAGTTTGTTATTTCGAAGACTGACTTACCACCTTTTCCAACAATTTCTGAAACATGATCCTTGCTTGGCACACGCACTCCTAGTTGGAGGTACGCTGCTTTGGTTTTAGCTTCTGTTTCACCGTAACGATTACGAAAATATGCTGAAATTCTGCCGTAAGACTGACTTGTAGAACGGCGTGAGTTCTCCTTAATCCGCTCCAGTTCAGCACCAACAATAAACCCGTGCTTTTGTGCGATAGCATAGTAGTGTAAACGATCTTGCATCAAAAGACCAGGACCCATAAAGTTATGACAGCTGTTACTTGGATGGGATGACTGAATGGTTGGAAACAGTTCTCGTTGAGGACAGTATGTGGAACTCGAGTTTGTAGGACGAAAACCGGGAAGTGAAAATGCAGCATCCTGATATAATCCATTTTTTGAGATTAGATTTTGTGAAGTAGTACCAAATCCATTCACTCCATTAGAAAACAATGTCCCAGCAGGTCCTGGAGACAACCCAGGATATTGTCGCTGTAAATGTGTCTGCAAATTTCCAGGATAGTGATTGTAAAATGGAGAGTTTTGCAAACTGTGACGATCACCGGCTCCGTTGTTCAAATTTAACAAAGAGTGTTGTGGGATAGATCCCAACTTGTTACCTAAACATGGAGACGTAAGTGCTGAGTAAGGAGGTACTCCAATATGGTTGTAACGCATATTCGGGAAATTATCTGCCAAATCAGGTTGAGATATAACAGTCGGAGGAGGGGTACTTGGCCCTGATATGGGACTAACGGGTACCCCACCATATACTCCATTTTCATTCGAAGGACTTAAAGATATCCCACTAGATGTTCTGTCGTATATTAGTGAGGTTTGAACGTTCCGGTGACCTGGTGAATTAATGTTGAAACTTGTATTTCCAGATTCTGACATAAGTGAACAATAATTTGATGGATTAAAGTCAGAATTTCCACTCATATGATACTGCACTTCCGAATTCGATTGATCACCATTAGCCATAAATGATAGGAGCCTAGCACTCAATAGGTCTTCACCATCGAAATTCGCCATACTTACAGTTGGCATTATTAATGGAGAAACTTGAGCAAAATAGGAACGACAGTCACCGGGATTTGTACGCCATTAGTTTAACAATGAATAATCGTATCATTCAATTATGACTGATTAGACGATGTAACAATTCTAATGTATAGGTTAACTCCATGAATAATCTAAAGTCGGCATACAATATTCAGCCTAGTCTTGCAGGTAATCATCAAAGAAAATGTAAAAGATTTAGACGAAATGTGTCAACGGTATACGCACTATCCAATGTATTAATCCAATTTAGTAAATAGACACGTTAATACACAACCTGTCCCAATAAAATAACTTGATTGGTTAGAATAATTTAAGCTCATGGTCTTTGTTTGTCTAGATTGGCCTACTGATCAATTTATGTAGGCTAGTGTCTGCCTGCCCACATGAAAAGAACATTGATTTGTCATGTTTAGAGTTAAAAAGAACGTATGTAAATGCCCGATTGACCTGATTAATTTTGATTGGATTAAAATTAAACCAATCACTGTAAAAACGTGTTTCAGCCCGAACATTTTTCTATATTCTGGGTGAATCAGATGTAAATTCCGATTTTAAATTTCTGCTTGCTCATAAGTTAAAGACTTGAATAGCAGTTCTTTCTAACAATTTTGTCTTGTTTCGAATATGGAATTAACATCATTTTTAAATATGCCGGTTGGATATATAGCGTGTTGACTGGTGACTGAATCTGAATTTCGCGACTTCCATAGTAATATTCTTAACATCTCAGTATTGATAATGATCACTTTCAAGTAAAATGACGAGCAAAAATAGATGATTTATACGAGCTTTTTTTAGCATGATATAAAATTCTCAGGAAATATCATAACGAATTTCCCCCGTTCATACATGCCTGAAAAATATATACGCAGAATAAATGGAATTGCGTAAAGGTGAATAAAATTAATGACAAGGGAGAGCAATTTTTACTAGTGAATAATGTGTATACATGTTCAGGGAGATGCTTCTCGTTGGCGCTTAGTGGAGCTTCGTTCTCTAAGCTGAATGGCTTCGTCGTGGAGCTTTCACTGTCCTTCTGAACGGCATCATCGACACATACTCCAAGTCAGCTCCTACAACTTTTTCATAGCATAGAATATGTCCTAGATACGTCGTAGACTTTTGTTATAGCCCAAAGCCGCCAATCAGAAGCAGATTATCGATCGGACCAAGGACGCGTAAAACACGTGCGAGCAGCCTAGAGTCCTGGTTGGTCCTGCTTCCCACGTAGCCCAGCCAGTTAAGTCCAGAACACCAGTCTCAGCCTCTGCAATATGAATCACTATATTGCAAACATACTCAGTGTATATATCAATCAAACAGACCATAAAATAGAAAATAACATTTGTACAAAATTTGGCCGAATGTGGCTGTGAATGTGTGAGGCAGTGATTAATAGACAGGGCATAATTCAAGAATGGTAAAACATATAATAATGGTTCATAGGTCAAAATAAAGCTTATAATAAGAGGAACATGGATATGAATAGTTTAGTTATTTAACAACTATACGATGAAAATATACGTTTAGTATTGGTCCATAAAAGGATCTTAAAGTTACCATTCATTATGTTTATCGGGACCTAACAATTTTGTGTATGTCCATTTGGAACCCTTAATTTTCATGTATCTGCATCTTGTTCTGCCAAAAGATAAACATGAGGAAAGCGGTGAATAAAGTGGGTGGTTTTGATCAAATCTGGTAGCACTTGCCAGTTGCTTGGAAATTTTATTCGGCTTTTCAGTTAGTATATCTACAATAACGTCAAAAGTTACATCACGCCCTACATATAGCTTTCCAAACTCTATGCTACACAGCGTAATTCGTTTCAACAGTACGAGGAAAGAGGTAGTGGAGAACCAGAAGTGATGATAGGCATCAACCAGGAATTTATTAATCGTAAGTATTGAGTGGTGTGAAACATACCTCAACTTCCCACGGTAATGACTTAAACGGTAAACTTGAGAAAACAAACACGCTAAAGCAAAACTTACACCAAGATAAATAACATTTGACACGTTACTTAACTATAATCGAATTGGTATATTGGTCTACGTATTTCCATTTCCTTTCCTGCAAACATATATCAGTGTAGCTGAACCGCGATTCCTGAAGTCTTTGAAAATGAAATACCTATGCTCCATAATATTGACAGCTTTTAGGCAGTTGGTTAAGTCACTGGTTGAATTTCTACTTTCTCCTCAACGTGTATATAAATTCTGAATTGGCTATTCAAATAAGTCTTTCACCGTGTTTTAAATCTCGGTTAGATAAATTCAAATTATCTTCAACACAAATGGATCCACATCATCCAATGAGTGGCAAGCGAATTTGTTACTATGTAGAATGTTTATTTTTAGAGTGTCAATCGGACAAAATTATTTCCGATTAGATGTTTTGGGGAATGATATCATATTGAGTAGAAAGAAAATTATATAGAAACAGTGATTAGTTAACTTTCACCTTAATCTAAAAACAAACACTTTAGGTTTTATGACACTTGTTTTTATTTCATAGTATATACGTAATCCATAAACAGTCTAATATAATCTTCTGTTTTCCCGAAGCACGGACAAGTACGAGAATGTTACCAATAACTGTGATGATTATGGTTGGATTTTGCAATATTTAGCTGCACCAGAGGGCATATCCTTTGAGTGCATGTGTACATTGTTCAGTTGCCATACGTGATTAGATAGTTGAAATAAATACATAATAGAAAAATTCAATCACAATATTTGCACAATTAACACATGGTTAGCATATCAGTTTTCAACAAGTTACTCCTATAAGTCGAATAGTTACTGAGTTAAGCCTTACAATCTAAAGAAAGCCACCATCAAACTTTCCTAACATGAATAATGTTTTAGTGATTAAACTAAGAAAATTCGAGTTAAATAATGTAAGAAATTATTATTAACTTATATCGACTCAAGCTAAGAAAACTGAATGAATGTCAGATAACTTACATAGCTATTTACTAAATATTTCATATCTGTAAAAGCTGTGGATAAATGTCCAATCCGCCCTCCTTCCTGCCCCTCTCAATATGTGGTCTATTTTAAATAGCTATTAGAGATTAGTAAAATACTGCTTTCCTTCAGTTACAAAAGTGAATTATTGTTTTAATGAATTGTAGGGTCTATTAGTCAAAGATCTTCACTGCTACGCTCATTTGTTATGAATTGATACTGTTTTGTATTAATAATTAATTAATTACTTCCGGTTAGTGTTTTTTTAGTGAGTTAATTGGGGTCGCTAACCTCATATCTAACCCTCCTCCTTTGTCCAGGCTTGAGACCGCAGTAGCCCTAGAGGGTCCCCCAGGCGGAAATAAATTAATAAATTATTTCCAATTTAATAAGTCATAAATCTTAAGCATCCAAATTTCCATATGAATAATTTATATTAATTACTAACTAACTGGTAGTTAATTTAAACCATGTAGCCGTATCAGATAAGAAAATAATATATCATTGGAAATAAAGTGAGTGATCATTAATGACTTACAATGATGACTTCGTTAGTTAAATAAATTGTTTGTGATTGGAATCAAGGATGAATCAAAGGTTTTAATTAAAGATTACAAAGAAAATTATTCTTGAAGATTTGTTCGCTCATATTTAGTCATGAAATAATATCCAGTTAAGAGCTATTTTAATAGTTACCATTATACTAAATAATTATTCTATTTTGTTTAGAGATTTCTAAACAGTTCATTTTCTTCTTTCCATTTCGATTTCACCAGGAGACAAACATGTGACTCTCACGTTTCTATAGGAACACGCTTTTATTGGAAATCGATAGTCATGATTATTTTTCCAGTGATGTCAATTTTTTTTCTTCTGTAACTTCATGATGAATTTTCCTCTGTTGTCAGGTCATGACAAAAAATATTCTTTTAAAATTAACATGTCTCTAGCAAACATTTTTACATTGATTTCTTATATTGACATTCAACATAAATTAATGATGTTAATGTTTTTGTTTATATTTATTTATCATACGTAACTACAGACATTTGTTCTAGTATTGTTTAGCAAATTCAATTTTAACTTGGGTTGCAGAAAAACAAAGCTTTTTTGTTGTTGTGTCTTGTCATTGGGGTTCACTACGACCTACGATGTTACGGATTTAGGAACGAAGACGATTGAACTTCTGTAATACGATCGGTACTTTTCATAACTGACAACAGTCAACACATCAAACCTCGACAGCTAAGACAGGAAGAAAACAGAATTGCATGTAACTTCATATTTTTGGTATAACAAGCAACTCAAACTGTTACTATAATAGCAGAATATGACCTTCAAGTATACAGCAATTTAGCAAACTGGAAAAAAACATGACAAACAATCGGGGGGCAAAAGTTATACGGAAAATCGAATTGGTACAAAGTGTGCGAGTGGTCATCGTTCCTGAAGAGATTCTAGCCTTTCTAATATAATTTGACTGTTCTTGAAACCGTCCAGTAAAGCACTCAAATTTTTTTTACATTTATGTATTTATTTTCAATAAGAAACTTATACTACTAACAAGCAGAAACATATGTCTAAGACTTTTCCATTATTTGGTGTTTAAAACGTGTTATTAGTGAAACTGATAGGGTAGATGTAGACAATAATCTTCCCTCACACATTACAATGACAAATAATTAAAGATTATAAAACAGGTAATAAGTAGACTGTTTTGGATCCGAGTTTCGTGTTAACTTATACTTATCATTTAAATCCGATCTAAGCCACCATTGAAAAACTGGAAACACTGAACAGTCGTTTCATCCATGTATGGCATTCCTCAGTAGTAGGGATATATGACCCCTAATGAAAAAACCGAATCCAACACCTTTGATCTCGCTTGTGAACGTTTAACTTTTAGATCATTGACCCGGTATTCAACAATGTTAATGTCTAACTTCAAGCAGCCCATTATACTGCGTGACTGTCTTCCATTTTCTGACATCCGACACGGTAGAACTCCACTGGTCACAGCTTCTCACTAGAACTCCAAGAATTACCTCTCAAAACTAGTCACTAGTGAGTACATGATAATCGTCAGTAAAAAGTTATGGAGATTGTTGAATTTCATTAAAATCCCTTATCAGCAAAGCCTGCATGGTGACAATTCCCAACTAGAGTAAAACTTAGTTTAGAAGTTTCATGCCGACTTTTTCCAACCACTTTATACTCTCTTTTAATCGAAAATCTCCACGTGTCAGGAAAAAGCTAATAAAAGATGAGATCTATGAACATTGTACAATTTGACAAGATATCAGTACTGCTTGTCAGTTTTGGTTGGATTACATGATAACTAATAGATTTTAGAAAAAGCTATTTTATTCAACAATAAATCTATCTTTGTCATCATTTCTCTTGACAGAGAAAATCAGAATGAAACATTCCAGATAGAATGACAATATTTCTTTGTAGAAAACTACAAAACAGGAATTATTTAAACTTCAATAAAACCTGGAATGCCAAAAATGTTGTTTCATTTATTAAAACTAAATTCACTGCTGCTTAAGATAAGACTCAATAATGAATTCTTATTGGCTCGTCTTATATAAGTACTTCTGAATACTTAAGAGATATATGTAATTTAAACGTAAATCCCTTGATTTATTTTGGAAGTTTCTTCACCCTTGGTCGGTTGGAAAAAATCTCGGCACGCATTCATAGCTTCGGTTGGCGTTTGCTAACATGGGTTACTTGTGGAGTAGATGAAATATCTGTCTACTAACTGAAGAAAGAGTTTACTGAATAGCATTCTACTCCATTTAACTTTATGACCGTGTAACGTGTCTTAAGATAATAAGATACTCATAGTTTGGGATCACCTAGATATAACACTTTGAGTCAATAAAGCGGTATTTTGTGCGCAACAATCACGATTCACTTCTATTTAAACGATAGGTCACTCACACCCACATTCTTCTATAAACTCAACATACTTCTAATCATTACTATCATCCTATTACTTATATGTTATGAAAGAATCACGGAAGTCCATGGGAGCGCTATTTCGATGTTTGGCAATTCAATTAATCAACGCTGTAACTGACTACATTGAACCCTCATATAATCCATTTTCTGGTCATAAATTGGTAGCGAAATCTCAGTGCTATCATTAACACCATTCGATACTGACTCAGCGGTCTAGCGAAATTGGGTTCGATTTCTGCTTTAGGGGTCGTTGATGCGTACTGTTGAGAAATCCCATATAAGGATCAAATAGTCATCCTTTGTTTCCAGATTTTCAAAGGTTGTCTAACATTGATTGGTTCGTGATGATCATGAAATTCAACAATCTTAATAAACTTTTACTTACAATTATTATAGTTGATCATAGTGGTTCAGATGACTGGTTCGAGTTTTTTTTAGCGAGCTAGTTTTCTATATGACAGTGTCGCTAACCCCATGCCTAACCCTCCTCCCTTATCCGGGCTTGGGAGCGGCAGTAGTCCCAGAGGGGCTATAAATTCAAATGAATTTGTACTAAAATTGTGTTCATGTTTAATATCGTTCTGCATATTTCTGTTCTCCGATATTGTTCATTCATTTGTTTCAAGTTTATTTTCTCTGTCTTCACTTCTACATTACTTTTGATATTATCATTATTATTATTATTATTATTTCGATTTCTTTGTTAATCACTTTTAAAACATTTTCATATTTCCATGTCATCTTAATCCGCTGATAGACTGATCCTAATAACTTTGAACAACTCAATAATATGTCGTTTAATTAAATAGTGATTGATTTTTAAGTATTTTTGCGTTTGTTCGTAGACTATTAAACTTTTTTAATGATCATCAAAATCTCTAATTAATTTCTTGTTATTACAATTGAGTTAACATTTAAAGATAAATCAGTCTAGTTAATAAAAATTATGATTTTCAAATTTTGATCTAATCACTGTCGTGGATGCGCACCGCCAACGAGTCCTATACTAGGAAGAAACGGCCATCCAGCACTTCCAGGTTTTCAATGGTAGTCTAACAGTTATCCATTCATGATATCAACTTAAACTCAACAATCTCTACAACCCTATAATTATCATGTGCTTACTAGTGATTGACTTCAAAATGAATTTCATGGAGTTCTATTGAGATGTCGTGGCCTATGGAGTTAAACCGTGTCTGTTATGAGGCAGTTACTCACTGGAGACGATGGTGGACGGTCACTCAATATCATGGATCAGGTGAGGTCACACATTTTAACGTTGAGAACTTGTTCCGTATAATTACATTTTAAACCTATAAACAATTTTACATGATATCGAATTTTTTTGTCAACCAATTGGTTAAATCTTGATCATTGATCACTGAAAGCCTGATGCGTGATATTCAAATGGAACATATTTAGATAAGAGATTATCATATAACACATATTTAAAGATCTGTGAGGTTGAATATAAATTGTAACTAGTAAATTTCAACCGTCATTATGATCTAGAATATACACTATGGATTATATTAACTTTTCGTTAGCACAGATACAGTTTCATTGCGGGTATTCTACCGAAATCCTTCTGCAACGAATCATAAAAATCTGGAACTAAACAAATATGAATACAATATTGTAAAGGATTACCAGCATCTAGATAGGTTTTCCTTTTTAAAAAAAATGTACAGTTTTTCCGTTATATTAAATTCAGAATAGAATAAGTAACAATAAACTTTTTCATAGTTAGTTAGAGTGATAATAAACTGGTAAGATCACTTTTGATTGTTAGTGGTGCTTGGTTACATAGTTATTTTAGGATATATGAGTATTTGAGGTTGAGGTCACTTGTGTGATTTTATTCTGTATTCTCATTGCTCATTGCTTTATTTCTAAACGTTCCATTGATCGGGACCAAAATGATAGACTTTTAGAAAACGATATCTTTGAATAAGAATATTCATTTAGTGTATCTATTATGTATTCTCTTCCTATCGATATTGTTGAACAGATTTGATCTACAAAAGAATGTTTAAGTAGTCTTTCTTTTCATCATTTATTATTCTGGTAATATAATAAAGATTAGTCACCAAATAATTCTACTTTGATATCTTATACAATCTAATTTTTTACATTCTAGAAACTGTCCATTCTCTTTTCCAGTTTAGACTTGTGATAAAATCTGGGTACTAGTGATAGAAACAAAATTTATTAAATATAAACCAAATACAAAAGACACACAATAAACACATGTATATTTGTAGACAGACAGAACAAATATGTGTGAGCAGTATGTCATTACTGCACTCCATTTTGGACGATAATGAAATAAAAAAGAAAAAGTATACAATTCAGTTATGTAATTGTGAGAAATTAGGACACTTGATCTGTCTGTGAATTCATTATCCGGTAGATTGTCGATTGAACAGGTCGATCAATAGAAATCAGTCTGTTTTTTTCACGCCGATGTGTGATATACAACGGTATATATATATATATATATATATTGACGATCTCAATTTTAGGTATGTAAATGGGACAAATTTGTCCGAATATCAGCTCAAAAGCATTTCAAGGTATTTTGAAAGTTTTTTTGTTGTTGTCGTCATTGTTGCAGAATTAATACACTTGATTATACTCGACTAAAAAAAAATGGCCATTTCGAAATGAAACATACACATGATAATGTGAATATAAATAGAATTACAATAAACATGGAAAAAACACAACAATAAAGCAAAAGAAAATATTTTGATAAAATTTTTCATATTAGTTGTTTAACTTATTTCTTAACAGAGGTGTGTATAAATTTGAATGCAACACTCTCCTACCGACAAGATAAACATATCTGGTTTAAGTGAGTTATTAACATTTATGACATTTATGACAGTTATGACAATTCCGCCTGGGGTTCCACCGGGGGCTACTGCCGGGGTCCCAAGTACGGATAAAGGAGGAGGATTGGGCATGGGATTAGCGACCCCATCCCGTAGAAAACCAACTCGCTAAAAATGCTGAGCAGAAAATTTTTAAAAAATTTGTTATGACAGGATGAAAGGTCAAAATTAAATTGATTTACTCATTATGATTTTTATTCAACATTAATGCTGTTTAATTCAATTTGATGATCACTTAGTATTTGATGTGAGCTACTTATATCCACATAAGTAGTATATAACGATGGTCAAACATAGAATGTATTTCAGTGGAAGATCGAGAGGGTAGGAACGGGAATGGAGAGACAATGGAACAGTCAAGTTTGAGGCAATAGATTAGTACTTTGCAAATTAACTATTTACTGTATGGTTGTCAGATTTTAGTAAGATGTTGGTATCGTTCGTGCTTCTCGAAACTTGCGGAATATACTTCCCCATTCCAAACTTCGAATTCTCTCTCTAGTTATCGGGGCCGGGACGCATCAGAATAGCTAGCTTATTGGTCTTTGGTCACAGAGTCTTTGTTCCGTTCTCAGACTAGGTAAACTCGTAATCACTTCAAACATAGCAACATTTTTGTTGTATAATTTAGATTAACTGAATTTTCATAGGTTCTATCATTTAGAATTATACTTCGTTCAGATTAAATATTTTCATTTTAATTACCTAATAAGATTACTGCCAGCTGAATTAGTCATATTTAAAATACTTTGATTTTAGAAGTTAATCACAATGAATCTTAGAATTTACTTTTTAAAAATTTATATATGTCTTGTAACTTGATTTGTGAAACTTTAGAAATGCTTATTTTGATTTTATATCAGAAGGGGTTTTTGTGGATATTATAGTAATTTCAATAGTTGAGATCATAAGTTTGTGAATTCTCACTGCTGAGGAATCCCACAATAGGACGAAACGGCCGTCCAGCGCTTCGAAGTTTCCCATGGTGGTTTAGTTTCAATTGACTCTTGAATTCAAATGTTAAATAACAATCTAAAAATTATTTCCTAAAAGCGTAACATTTCTGTCTCAATACTTTGAATCATTTGATGAAATTTCGATGTTCTAGAGAACCCAGGTGCCTAGGACAAATCTTTCCAAGGGTCTTGATACAAACTGATAACTGAAACAGTGAAACGATTATCTAGAGTTTAGATTATTCTAATCTGACTAATCTGCTTAATATACTTTGTGTTGTTAGTCACTATACTCGTTATTTCACTCTTAAAAGTTCGCCCTCCTTGATGACGTATATCAAGCTGCAAATCAGGTGTTAAATGAAGAAAATTTGAGTCGATAGAAAAGATCTAACTAAACAATGATGTATTTACTACAAATCCCTATTTCAATAGTATAAGAATTTTGAGGTTAGTTATTTTGCTATTCCTTGATTGTAAAAGATCAAAAGTAATATCTGTTACATTATTCGCTGTTCTTTTTCAATAATGTAATTTATGGAAATTTGATTGATATTCAAAGGAAGGTTTGTCTGAGTATTGTTATGGTCAGCACAACAGTGATAAATCAGGGGACTCTAATTCATTTTGAATTGATGATCCTCTTTTCGTACATAATCAATATTTTTTCGTGAAAAACTCGGATGTTACAGCTTATTGATAAAAACATGAATGTATCCAAAATTTTAACAAAACACTATTGGTTTATGGCTTAAAGAGATGCTGAGCAATGAAATACATTGACTAAAGTTAAATGCATGAAAAGGTGTCATCATAGTATAATGTTGTCATTTGTAGAGTTTGAAATGTTTGGAAAAGGTTTAATTCAAGAAGATTTGGCCAGAATTAGCTGAGAGATTAGAAACTTTGAGCTTTGTGACTATAGTCTTATCTTACTGATCTTCAAGTCAAGCCAAATTATGTTACAAATATTCGTGTCTTTTTTCAAAGTTTTTGATGGAATTTCGCTTTGTGAGCTGGATGATGTAGTCATCCCGTTTCGATTGTCTTGCACATTATCAGTACAAACTTCAGGTAGAAATGTGCTATTCTAATTTCTCTATCAATGACCGAGAGCTTATTCTGTGTGCTTTGCATTTGATGGGTTATTGTTGACTTTTGTCTTTTCATTGTTAGCATATTTATTTTGATTTTCGTCCCTCTGAACTGATTCTTGATCTTAGGCTTATCCAAAATTTTTCAAACTGGTTAATAAATTAAGTCGCTATCGACCGCAGATTGACCTAACTGTCAAAGTTCTAAAAATTCTCTGGTTCTCTTTTTATTCCATCTGTTCAAAATCTAAACATTTCAGATGATGTTTCCTCCTATTATAAGCGCTGTTGTAGTTATTTAATCGACCTAGTCAGTACGCGTTACTTTTCAGTGCTAATCAAAACCCGTTTTGAGAGAACAATGAGGAGACGTAGTTGATTTTAAAAATAAGATATGTTTGCTCTATACATTTCGAAAAATCTGGTCTCAGATATACTTGTCAAGGCATTTGATCTGGAAATTAATAAATATCAATTAAATACAAATTTCAAACAAACTGTTATGATGGATGGTGTCAGAGGTCTAGGAATGATGCACAATATGCTATGTCCTAACTTCCCACCAACCGACTACTTGAGGGTGAAGACAAGAGTGGAGGAGAAAGTCCATTGGGCTGCCGAATAATGCGCATAAATACTCATTAATATACTTACATTCGTACCCCTTAGAAAATCAACCCATTTCATAACCAATGATATGTATTTGTCCTTCAGGTCATTTCTGACTGTTACCAAGTGACATCGTTTGGCTACTTCTGCTGACTCACTATATTACAAACGATAATTGTAAATAAAGGAGAGGAAAATTTAATTTAATATCGAACTAGTAGGAAACTGTTGTAGTATCCTAGGCCATAAATTAGTCTAAAGACTACCAGGTTACGACAAAATGTTTCTGTACACATAATGGGTGTGTGTTTGAATTTGTGAATAGCCGAGGCTTCTATAAACTTAAGGATTCGTCCTTTGTAATTTCTATATGACGTTTTAAAAGCTATGTTGATGACAATTATATGCTTCGCTTCGATCACATGCTTTGCTGTCATTGAACACGATTTTCTACTTCCCACGTTTATCGGAGCATTTGACATCAACTGGTTCTGAAGGCATTTAGGCGCATGTTTCATAAACCTTGGTTCTATTGTTCGATTACTTCTCTTTATGTATGTTTTTTCATAAAAACACATGAATTGGTAAACTCAATGGGATGTAACTTGATCGTTTGTGCAATGCCTAGGCCTATATGGAAACAAATATTTAATCCTTCCAACCATAATCAATCTAGAAGAGCAATATTTTTTCTCAGTGGCTGTGTTGTAATTTGTGGGCTGTGTGCCTTGTTAATGTATAGCGTAATGATACTGCCAGTTAGAGAGCAGTGACTTATCGATCAGATCAGTTACGCGTAAACCCGTATGAACAGTCTAGAGTCCTTATTGGTCCTGCTTTCTGCTTAGCCCAGTCAGTTAAGTGCAGAACACCAACCTCAGCCTCTGCAACATAAATCATTTATTTCAAGCATACTGGGTTTATATACCAACCAGACAGATCACACCAGACCATAAAATATGAAACATTTGTACAAGAATTAGCCACATGTGGCTGTGAATAAGGGAGGTAGTGATTAATAGACAGGGCATAATTCAAGAATGGTAAATCGTAGAATAATAGTTCATAGGTCAAAATAAAGCTCACATGAATATGTATAGTTTAGTTACATAACAATTATAAGGTAAAAATATACGTATAGTATTGGTCCACAAATGGGTCACAAAGTTACCATTCATTATGCTTATCGGGTCATAACAGGCTGCTTCTAGTCCTCATGTCAGAACCATACTGTTTGATTCTCTTCTAAATAGAAAAGGGGTATGAAATCTTTTCTCTCTCTCTCTTTTTCATCACTGATTAATATATTCATCCTACAACTCATCGGAAATGTTAAGAGAAGATACAATAATAATTCAAGCAGATGGAAAACTGAAAATTCTATCCATGCTTTCGATAAATATAACGTTATTAGTATTAATTACTTTATGCATTGCTATGAATTCCATTACAAAAAGCAATTCTTATCAGCAAAACTGCAACACTGCGACAAATTTTCAGTATGGGGATTTGTGGAGATTGTGGTATTTTCACATTTGAAATCACGAGTCGATCTAAGCTAGACTACCATTGCTAACGTGGAATCACTGGACGGCTGTTTTATCCTGGTATTGGACCCTCCAGCAGTGCGTATTCACGACCCCATATATGGGACTCGCATTCCTTACCTAATTTCTCTCGCCCGAATGCTTACCCTCTAGACCAGTGAGTTGGCATTCAATGGTGTTAATGTCTAACTTCAATCGATCCATGATATTGCGCAACCCTTCATGCATTGCCTGAGATAGAAAACTGTCTCACATCCAACACGAACTGAACTTCACTGGGTAGGAGTCCTATTATAGGATGAAACGGCCATTCAATGACTCCGGGTTTTCAATAGTGATCTAGCTTAGATTTCAACTGTGAGGATTTCTCTTTCGCTCAGATTCAATGGTGAATGTCAACTATCGTTTCAGTCACTAAAACAATTTTTCTCTCTATTTTTCAGATATTGAATGTATGAATTCCAATATACTCATCGCATGTTTCTTTTCCCGGTGCGGAAAAAAATGAGCATCCACCACAAAGTGAAATACTTCAATTTGCAACCGTTTTATATTAGAAGGTCAGTCCACATGGTTAAGGTTTATAATTATTCATTTCAAAGAAATCTAAAACAAGAAAGTATATTAAAATGTTTACACAGTTGGGAAACAGATAGACCAAGCGTTTGGTCAGGCTACCGTACATTAAATGTCATTTAAACTGTAAAATTAAAAAAAACGTTGAAAGCAAAGACTGACTGGATTGTGTTTATAATTAAAGATTAAATTATATTTATATACTATTTGTTGGAATGAGATATTTACGGTGACTTTGTTTTCAGTTTAAAAATAGTTTGACATATTAACTGACTATAGCTAGACAACCTTCTAAAAGCAATGTAATGTTTAACATTGGTCGCCATCACTTATATAGAGAATATCAACACATAATAACTTTGCGATTTTATCATCGTTATGATAAATTAGAAATTTTGATTATTCCCCTTAAATTTAGTATCATTGTTGTTATTATTACGAATCCATTTATAATAGCTTTTTGAACCTTCTTATTGTTAGTATTAAAGACTTCAGTTGGGCAGTCTTTTTTGCGACATTCCCATCATGTATGGATTCTCTCAATATTGTTATTAAATCATAAGCATTTAACGGAGAGTTGCATTTTGGCTAACAGTAGAATCCAAAACGCGCGTTTTGTTCAATTTGCAGATTTAAATAACCTTTACAAATGAATTGGAATTCATTAGACAGGATGAAACTCAAGTTTTGGATTTCACCGCTAGATATTATCCAACTCCATTTATTATTATTATTATTATTATCATCATTATTATTATTATCATTCTTCTTCTTCTTCTTCTTCTTCTTCTTATTATTATTATTATTATTATTATTATTATCATTATTATCATTATTGTCTCATGATATCTTTGCTTAGTTGCTTGCATTACTTCATTTACCTAAAACAATATCGTTACATTCATTGTATAATGTTCATTCACTTAATTTTTCCGAATTTCTCTACGATTATTACATAACTCCAGTTTTTTTTCATCCCTAGATAATCTCAAGTCACATTCCTTGTTATATTTTCTTAATTTATTCATTTATGACTTGGCAGTATTTTGCTATTTCTTTTTTTTAAAATTTAGGATAATGTCTTGATCACAACTGATAAGAATTGAAAGAGCACAATGAATTCAATTATTATTCTTGCTGTATTGATGTTATGTAATAAATTGACATAACTTATTTATCAAGGATAACTTCATGTATATAAATTTGAGATATATTCAAAGGTACTGGAATGATCTGATTCATCAAACTAATGTTTATAGAATCGAGTTTGAACATGTCCCTAATATTTGATAGTTAAATGATTCAAAACGCTAAACAACTATATCATATGTAAATCATCTTGTTTTAGCAGGATCTTCAATCTATCATCCTGTTTATATATTTATATATATTCTATCTGTTTACGTTTCAAAACATATATATCTATTTTTTTTGTTTGTTAAAAACAAACGGACATATCCTTACTGAAGACTCCAAACTTCTATCCACACGTCCATTAAACCGTATTTTCAACCATCATACTTGAATTATGGGACAATTCACGTTAATAATAATAATAATAATAATAATAATAATAATAATAATTATTATTATTATTATTATTATTATTAAACGGATACATAAATTCAACCTTAAACATAAAATAAATATGACCTAGAAATTATCCAATAGGACGATAGTAAGCGCGAAAAAGTAATTAAATATCATTATAAATATATTTATTAGAAGAATTTACCGCTATATTTATTTCTAACTAATCATAACAAATGTTTTGTACCATAATTAAACTTATAATATGCATCGTCCCAAGTAGGACGAAACGCGCATCCTGGATTCCATTTACTGATGAAAGAATGATAAAATATTCCATTATTCTGTAGTACTGAAAATGATTTCATACACTTTAAATGTTAAAATATCAAAGTTTAACATGTTTTCCGACACTTTTTAAAACTCTATCTTAAATAATACATTTTTGATAAAATAACTCACTGTTTTATTACATAAGACTGGATATGTTTTATAATATGATCCTGTTCACATTACTTACTTACGCCTGTTACTCCCAATGGAGCATAGGCCGCCGACCAGCATTCTCCAACCCAATCTGTCCTGGGCTTTCTTTTCTAATTTCATCCAATTGTTGCTCATTTTTGTCATGTTTATCTCAATTTCTCGGCGTAATGTGTTCTTTGGTCTTCCTCTTTTCCTTTGGTCTTGACGATTCCATGTGAGGGCTTGTCTTGTGACGCAGTTCGGTGCTTTCCTCAATGTGTGTCCTATCCACTTCCAGCGCTTCTTCCTGACTTCTTCCTCCGCTGGGATCTGGTTTGTTCTTTCCCACAGTTGGTTGTTGCTAATAGTGTCCGGCCAATGGATCTGAAGTATTTTGCGTAGACAGCTGTTAATAAACACCTGTATTTTCTGGATGATGACTTTCGTAGTTCTCCAGGTTTCTGCCCCATACAGTAGAACTGTCTTGACATTTGTATTGAAAATCCTGACCTTGGTGTTGGTTGCCAATTTTTTTTGAGTTCCAGATGTTCTTCAGTTGTAAATATACTGCTCTTGCTTTGCCGATCCGCGCCTTCACATTTGCATCAGATCCGCCGTGTTCATCAATGATTCTGCCCAGATACGTAAAGGTGTTTACATCTTCCAAATCTTCTCCGTCAATTGTGATTGGATTGGTGTATGCTGTGTTGTATCGGAGAATCTTGCTTTTCTGTTTGTGTTTATCGAGACCAACTGAGGCTGCTGCTACACTGGTCGTCTTCTTCATTTGTTGTTGAGTGTGCCCTGTTCACACTAAATATACAATATCCAAGTTATGAGTTTTATTATCTAGTGTGGCGATTGTTAGTCATTTATTTTACTAATTATATGAAAACTAGGCTATTCTTTTCTCGAAAATAAAATGTCATCTGACAATTAAATTAGTATTATGGGATTTGTGAACATTGTAAAATTTTCATAGTTTAAATGATGAACTGATCTTGACTAGACCACCGTTAAAAACCTGAAAAAACTGGATGGCTATTTCTTTCTAAAATGAGATCATTTAGTAGTGAGTATCCACGACCCTATCTCTGGGAATCGAACTCAGTACCTCCATGATACCATTCTTGGAGTTCTAGCTATGATCAATGGAGTTTAACTATTTCAGACATCAGACAGTTGTTACTGAGGGCAATTTATGAACTGGTTACTATAAGTAGGATAGTATACTGCCAGAATACCTCAATGATGATGTTCCTGATTGGCAATAAACGATTCAGATTTAACTCTCCGGGGAAAAATCAATTCCCTTAAGATTACAAGTATAGCATTCGCATCATGCAACTCTAGTGTTTACGACTTCCATTCAATTACATGTGAGTACGTGACATCACAGTGTTCTGTTCTGTTAAATCATTTAGCCTACTTGACAAGGTAGTTTGACAGGTTTTGATGTATTATCTCCATGAATTCCAGTTTGTTGGTTTGGAATTTTCTAAAACAATGATAAGCAATAGTCACAGTCCCTCGAAAATAGTTCTTGTTAGTAGTTCAACTCCTTTATAATAAAGAACAGAAATTCTGATGTAATATTCACAAAGAATTCAGCCTATGGGTAAACTGGTGTTTAATATAGAACAAATTCGATCGTTCAAGTAGTATTTTGTGCACCCAAAATATGTTACATCCGGATGAGTTTATTTCAACCAAATGTAGTATAATAAGACTAAGATCTTCAGCCGACAAATAATGGCATTACCTTAGCAGATGCTCTGTTTTACGTACCGTTGTGGAATAAAAGAGATCTCATGACAATAAAGCTTAAAGCTGGAACTATCTTTAACCACTGGTCTATATTTTGTAGGAAATTATATGTCTTTGTTATCATGGCACAAAATATCATTTAGTGTTTTACGAATTGAGGCAACATGAGTTGAAGTCCATTCCAACTATGCAGATGCATTTAATTGTCTGTAAATCCAGTCATCATCTTGTTAAGATAGTACGTTTGTGCAAATTTTTTTAATTTTTCAGTTTTCACTATGGGCTGAAGCAAACTGGAGAAGTACTGAAGGCCGTCAAGGATTAAACACCTACTTTGTCCTAGTTTGAACAGCCTACACAATTTCTCCACAAAATTATTATAAATAGTAATAATGTGTAGTGTCGGTTGCCAAGTCAGGACCACATAACTTATTCTAGCTTCCAAACACGCCAATTTATTCATTCGACTTGAGTCACATTTTGACCTTGTCAATTATTCGCTTATCAATCTTGACTGCTTTTATGTGAGCGTATGTGTATACACTTCTTATCCTATTCATCACATATTTGTGGCTTATTTTTGTTGGACTATAAATATCGATTCACGCTTGGTCATCTCGATTTGGGTTACATGCCTTCTCCACTGTGTGCCATTTCGTTTCGCTCTCTCCGTTTCCTTCGCTCCGTCTCCTTGATTGTCTGTTCAGATCAACGATTGTGTGAAATATACTCATTCAAACATTCATTCTCGTATTTGACTTATTTAATTGTTATTCACTAACGCGATCCAGGTCGATGATATATACGTGGGCAGTCAGGATGTATATTTCAGCAGCAATCATTTATACGGTCTACCTGGAGTCAGATCCCGGGCCACGAAAGATGGGTCCATTTGTGATGAATTTATAAATAATTTACTGTGGTTTTAATAAACAGCTGTTACCAGTGAAGTTCACTCCTGATCATAGTGAAACAAATTTTAACGACGGGACTAGATGACGGTCCGCTTAAAAAACATGTATCAATGAGTTTGATATTAGGCTACTGAAAGCAGTTGGTCGGTAACTTTGAATCTAGATTCTGTTTTAGTTAGCGCTTATCAGCAAGAGGTACCCTTAATTTTAAAGGGACCAACATTTTTTGTTTGATTTATATACGTACCATACAGCTTCACAATCTGAGACGTTACCATTAAGCTATTCAGGATATAGCTATTCTCTCGTAGAACTCAAATGGTTACATAAATTGAAACAGATCGTTCACTGTAAATGGTGAATTTTTATTCAATGCTTTTAAGTTGTGATCTGTAAAGATTTACCGAATATCTTTTGGTTTAATCCCTGATTCGGTCAATAGTTCACCATCTATAATCTGTCTAGTATAATAATTACCTTTAAAAGTATATTGATCTTCTATAAAATTTTATTCATCTTACCTTAACTTGGTTCTTTTAATTTGTGTTTATTTATCCTTTCATGAGAAATATTCTATTCAAACTCGACAACACTGTTTTTGTAGGTGTTGTCTTCTTGTTTTTCTTTCTTTCTCTCTTTCCCTGTCTGTTTAATAGGCTGACAGTTTCTTCCCGTGTTGTTTACAATAACAATAATAATAATAAATAATGCTTTTAATGGTATTAACTTTCCTGGAAAATTTGTATATCCATTAATTTATTATTTTAATTCCTTTTTGATGATTGACAAAAGATTGACCAGTTTGCTTACTTCAATTATTTCATCAGTTTATATACAGAAATTTTTTATTATTTATGAAAGGTATAGATTGTACAGTGTTTACATGCAAGGAATTGCTTATGTGAAGTTAGAAATGTAACATTTAATTTTAGTATACTTTACATGGATCTAATTCGGTTAGTAATTTAAACTAATTAATGATGTATAGAATAGATAGAATGTACCTAACAATAGAGTCCTATTTGATAAGCGTTAAACAAAATTTCAACAACAGGATAATCAAGACTATTTCAAATTGAGATTAGATGGTGGTTGGAGGTAGTCAACAGGACTACCTCCAACCACCATCTAATCTCAACATAGTGCATGCAATGTCGAGTCACCTAGACTAGTGGCCACATTGAAACTTGGTCGATAGCATTCGATCTGCACTAAAAAGGACTTGACACATACATGACATTGATCATCACCCAGTGACCAGTCAATTGTGATGATTTCAAATTGTATTTTTCTTGACATTTTTGCAACTAAATTACTCAAGAATAAATTGAATTTTGAAATTGAATCTGTTATTGATTATTTATTATCAGGATATTAAAAATTAAAAACATGAAGTTCAGCGAAGGGATCTCTTTTCAACGAATTTATTATCAAGCTGTACAATCGTATATATCTATATATCTAAGTACTAATCCCGTGAGGAAATGTGAACACGAATAACCAAGATAATGGAATAGAATGATTATAATAATAGATTACGTAATATGAATAGTAACAATAGATTTAGTGAATATAATAAGATGATTAAAATGATTAAAATGTTTTTGTTACAATGATTAAAGGTCGTAGAGGTGTAAAAATAAATAAGGTGATATGATGAGTATTTATGAATAAAATGATAAGAATATAATACTGTAAGAATATAAGTAAAGGGGAATGCAGTAATAATGCTAATAATAATATTAATTAAGGCCAAGATAACGATAAGACGTACTTCTTTTGTACGCACAATTCTGGTTTGAGCTCACAGATCGTAAGAGCTTCTGCCATTTTTAGGAGTTGGATACGATGAAATGTAGGTAGGTTTGAACGAACTGTATAAACAACGGTAAAAGCATTAGACTGGATTACAGTCGATTAGATGGTCAAGTATAGAACACCTAACTACTTCCCTCTCATCCTTGTAGGACAACACTGGGACATGTTCCCGTATCCGAGTTGAAAGCGAGCGCTGGCTAAGGTCAATGTACTTTCCTCCAAAAGAGCAGTTGAAATGGTAGATGTACATGGACGTGACCAGAAGAAGGAACGTACCCTTTATGGATACAGAAAATAAGTTCCTACTAGTGCAGGTTATTCACAGTTTTGCCACATTAAATGTTCTTTCAATCACTGTCGTTAAACGATTTTTCATTACATCAGATGTTCGGTCACCTTTGAATTCCAGATTCATATAAAGATGTTTCTATGAAACAGAATCACCAGATTCCTTGTTCCGACTCATTTTTTCATATTCTGTTCTATGAAGCGGCTTGAATGGCCGTTTTCAGTCAGAAATTTTCTGAAGAATGCGAGTTCTTCGTCAATGCATTCTGTACTATTTATCCGATTTATTCGGTAACATAATGAGAGCATAAGATTCCTCTTTCTGCTTAATGGAACCAAGCTATAGAAGTTGGTCTGCTGCCTATTCCATTTTCGATTTCCATAAACGGATCTTTTTGAGGAACCATTAATCCTTCCCGCCACACGCAAATCGAGAAAAGTGAATAGATAACCTAGCTCATTTTTTAATGTGAAATATGTGGGAGAATGGCATGTATTATCGCCATAAACGGCAAATGTGTGGTCCATGTATCTTACTTATAGATGAAATCGATTAATCATTGAAATGAGATGGTCGTTTTCCAGTTTTGCCATGAAACAGTTTGCTAAATTTGGACCAGATCGAGACCCCATTGAAATCCCATCTCTCTGTTTATATATTTCATGGTTGAAACTGAACTGGACATTAAAGGTACAACGTAACAATAGTTCTTTTAAGTGGTCAGTCGGCAAACCGTGTTCTATGTTGTTAGAATCAATATACTCACATATATAGCATATCGTTTCGGTTAATGTACATCAGTGAACAAAGAGTTAACGTCAAGTGAGGGCATATGTGTTCTGGAAGTATTAACACCCTTAATACGTCCAATAAATTGAAAAGTATCATGAGCAGAATATTTAGATACTCGCCTTCTAACTGGTTCCAATTGTTCAGCCAACCATTGGTCGATTTGGTGGTATGGTGAACTCGACATATCCAAAATATGTCGTAACGGTAAACGAGGTTTATGTACTTCCGGTATTCCATATAAGCGCGGGATGATCGGACCTTTCGATATGCAATATTTCCGAACATTGTAAATTCGCCTTCAGTCTATTGTACAATGTATTATTACATTCGTTAAATAATCATGTGACTACAATCGTATACTTACGATTAAGTTCAGTTTGATAGTATGAGTACAAACAATATTAAGACATTCATTGAAAGTGTTCACATGGCAACAGAGAACAATTTACTCAATCTTCAATAATAATAAGTGAAAAAAATCCAAACTAATACTGTGGTGTGCACTACTTATGCGGATAGACATAAGTAGAATATAGCAGGAATAGGGTAATCGGAATAACAACAGGATTAGAAGAATGATGGAGTGTGTAAGTGGCAACTCAAGAAAGATATACAAATGATGTATTGAATGTATGATTCTCATATTTTACAAAGCTTCTCTTTCATTTCACTTAAAAAAATAAATCTGTTATCTCCACCAAGTCCTTGTTCACTACATTACAATTTATAATTACATTTCATTGTTTTCTTTTGTTTGATTGAGATCATGAACCGATCGATGTTTAGATGGTGGTTGGAGGTAGTCAACAGGAAACCCTGGACCCGGGTTTCGTGCTACTTGGCACTCGTCAGCAAGGCGTACCTGTAATCTTGAGGGAACTGATGCTCCTTGGCGGATTCGATCTCGTGTCACCCAGCTTCACAGTCAGAGACGTTACCACTGAGCTATCCGAGCCGCGACTGACCTGCAGTGCGCATCCACGATCTCGCTCTCGGGATTCGAACCCAGGGCCTTCAGTCTCGCGCGGGTACGCGAGACCTAATAAATAATTTCAGTGAAGGAGGAAATCATTACTGAGAGAAATATTTCTGATCATATCACATTATAATTGAGAGTTTTCATTTCAAAAAGTTCTTCCCTTTAGTTAAAATACTTAAAAAATATTTAATCTATAAAAAATGATTCATTTTCAAAAAGATTAATTAAAGTATTTTACTTTATTTAATAACTGAATTCATGAGTCAATTGAAGTTAGACCACCATGGAAAACCTGGAAGCACTCAAAGGCCGTTTCGTTCCAGCATGGGAATCATCAGCAGTGCGCATCCACGATACCGCCTCGCGAGATTCGAACCCAGGACACATCAGTCTCGCGCGCTAGTGCTTAACCACTAGATCAGTGAGTTTACATTCAACGGTGTTAATCTCTAACTCCAATTAATCTACGAAATCGAATGAAACACCCACCATTGTCTTCAGTGAGTTACTATCTCACAACTGACCCAGTTGAACTCTACTGGTCACTGCTTCTCACTAGAACTCCAAGTAATACCTCTTGAAGCCAGTCACTAGTGAGCATATGTTGAGTAGTATCAGAAGGGGTTTTGTGGGGATTGTAGTAATTTAATAAGTGAATTCATGAGTTTTATGTTAAATGATTATTTTTCCGGAATTTTCATGACGATTTCATTTATTTATTTAATATTTGTCTTTTTCACATAATTTATCTTTAAATATGAACAAACATCTGGAAATGTATTTGGTTTATCAATTAATATCAATGTTGTGAAGGTATCTGTAAAAATAGGTGAAAATTGGAAAAAAAGTCACTGAGTAAATTCAGAAAAATCTGCGCACATAATTTAGCTAACTCTTTCTGGTTTCTGACTATTCGGCAATGTATATAAATACACAATTTCTTATTTGATTGAACTCAAGATCATGGGATCTTTTGAGAAGCATGATACTATATGACGATAGAATAGAAATTACATGGTAACTATTTCTTAGAAGTATTATTTATTATGATTTTAGATATTTAACTAATGTATGCACTTGTTGTAACACTATCGAGACACTGTTTATGAGATGTAGCTAAATTAATTTCATTTTATACCACTATAACATCTAACTAGGTTAATGTTAGATAATGTTTTAATTAAAGCTTGAAGAATTGTTGGTGAAACTGTAATTTATGAACAATATTTCGGTGACGCTGGAGTGACCTTGAAAATGTCCACCTACTACTTACTAAAGCGAAATGAGGGTTATAAAACAATTTGAAATATCAGGATTCTGATTTACAATTGATGGTTAGGGTTAGGAATTAGATTTATAGTTTTCATCACAAACTGACATCAGCTAAAATTCCAAAACACTATTTAAACAAAAGGGTGAATGAATTTCACGCCAAAATCCAAGACCTGTTTTCATAAACCTGATTGCTTCGTTCATAAATTATAGTCTCGCTGAAGAAAAAATACATGTACATAAATGTAACAACCACTAAGATGTTCACGCTTAAAGTTTCTAGTAATCAACATTATGAAAAGTTGTCAGCTTCTTTTAAAAGTGCATTACATGAATAATTTATCAGAGAGAATAATATTTATAGTAATAATCCGAATAGTTTGAGCAGACTATCCAACTTGTTCAAACCTGATATCTCCATAATCATTATTAAAATACATAAAAACTCGCCATTAAACCAATCGATTGAGTTGACAGATAACGTTTAAGAAAACAGACCAATTATAGAAAATAATAATTACATCTGAATTTAGATCATCAATCGATCAGTGTCAGATCACCATTGAAAACCTGGAACCAATCGACGACCGTTTCATCCTAGTATTGGACTCTTCAGCAATGTATATCCACGATCCCACATGCGGGATTTGAACCCAGGAATTTCGATCTCTCACGCGAACGCTTAACCTGTAGACCATTGAGCTAGAATCCAACCAAATTGTGAGAATCTCCTAACTGCTTCTTTTTGACGATAACTAACTTGTCTTCTACACAAAGGATCCACATATTTGGTTTGATCGCTGGTAAAATTGAAGCTTCCAGTCTCTGGATTATCGCTTCTTCAATAAGTCCGGATATTAAAGTTCCCTTCAAATATCAAGAAATATTAACCCTCCACCTGTTTATTCACAGTAATTATGTGCTCATTAGTGGTTAACTTCAAGATTCAATTTCTTGCGTTATAGTGAGAAGCCATGACTAGTTTGACTTAATCTTAAATAGCGTGAAGCAGTTATTCACAGTAGGCAATGGGAGATGGTTGTATAATATTGGTGACTGATTAAAGTTAGATATGTCTAGAGCTTAATCGTTCACACCCCAGTCTGAAAGCTTGATCCTCTATGATTGGATCGTGTATGTGCATTGGTGAGAAGTCTCATACTAAGATTAAACAGTTGTCCAGTACTTCTTGGTTCCCAGTGGTGGCTTAACTAAGATAAGTCAGCGATATAAATTATGAAAATGTCATCAATAACTACAAGGTCAAGGATTAGGTTGATGAGAAAGACAACTAAAATAAATACACAGACAATAATAGACAAATATGAGCGTCAATAAATCGAACTTAAAGTTGACAAAACAGTGTTATTAGTGTGTGGAAAAGTTTTAAAAAATTTCACTTCAACTTAATATTTAGCTGATGATGTTATCTAATAATGTCAGTGAAAGCTTCAAGATTAAACCATCCAGACCCGAGAACATAATACCTGAGCTACAAATCTTCCCTCTCTTTCTCCTCCTACATATATATATATATATATATATATATATTCAATTTTCCTCCGGTTATCTTACCATCACAACACATGAACAAATATACCCATATAATGATTTGAAATTCCTGTGTAGTTTAATTATACATAATAAATAACAAGAAGACTATTCTTTATTATTTTAAATATTAAGAGACAACGATCTATCAAATAGTTGGCTTATTCTTTACCTGAAGGTTTATTACACAATGAAACAAACACATCTATAACCTACTTACTATTGGCCAATTAATTCGAATAAAGTGAATATATACTATATGATTGATCAAGTTATGTGAATGATACAATTCAACAACCAGCACGTCTGAAATTAGGTTCACTCAATACATAGACCTATATATGTTTGTTCGCCAATAATGAAAAATGATTCTAAATTTTTTTGAAAAATATATATACCGGCTAAATGGTCGTCCTACATTTCGGTCTGTGCAAAAATATGAATTTTAATGAATTTTCTCTATTTTTCAGCTGTTTTAACTTGTGAGACAAGTGTGCAAGAATGAATTATCTTTCTGTCAACCTACATTTGTACATATGTGTATATATTATGTAAATGTTCATTAAGGTTATGCCAGACCTTGATTGAAAGTACCAAATAGTCATATTATTGCTTAGTCTTTATATCTTTCCTTTTTTTATGATTAAAGACAGAGAAGATAGAATGTATACTACAAATGATGAACTATTGAACAAGCATTCGTAATACACGTACCAATATACATTTTATGTGTCTGTGATTATACATGTCTTGTGTTTTCTCATAAAGCCAGCACTGTGTACTGGACTTTAGACTACCCTAGACTTTATATATATATATATATATATATATATATATATATATATATATATATATATATATATATATATATTAAAGAAAACTAATTTTTCAGATTTTATTAAGGCAAAAATTGTAGTTGTAGGCTAGTAAACAAAGTCAGCAATACATGTCTAAGTTTGCCCATAATTTATCAGACGAATTGCGTTTTATGCCGTCAATTTGAGAAACTTTTGTAAGGAGCCTTAAATAAGGTCTTATACTAATTAGTACTTATCAGTAAAGTATATCTCAGATTTTAAAGAAACAAATGCCCATATTGCTCTTTATCATAGTCAGAGATGTTACAATTTTAGAATTTCCTTCAAACAGCCGTCGACCACCAAATATCATTCATAGGTCACGCAATATCGATTCATTTAGTCTGGCGGTAACTTTTTTTAAGTGACCGATAGACTTTGTTCATCATCAAGAATTAGACATACATGACACCGGTTACTATTCACTGTCTAGTTAGTAGAGAAAAAAATATAGCTTGTCGCTCCCAAACATACTTTATTCATTAATTAAATATAACAGTAAGGATAGACAAAAGTTGTGCTTTAATCCAGACAACTTAACTATTTGCTTTTCATTAAGTCATATGTTGCATATAGTATTTTGACATTTTTAGTTAACCTTGAAAAGTAAAGTTAAAATTTTATTCATTTCTTATGCTAACCATATTATATGTTACTAATAATATTTATTTATTGAGATCACGAGTGAATCAAAGTTAAGCAGTAGCGGAAAACCCAGGAGTAATGGACGGCCGTTTCGTCCAGTTATGGGGCTCATTGACAGTGTGCATTAATGACCCCAAAACAGACAATCAAACTTACAACTTTTAGCCACGCAGGCGAACACTTAATCTCTATACCACTGAACCAGGTTCGACTGACGTACATATCTAACGTCAACCCAATCGCAATGTTGCACAACCATATGACATCCCCTGATATTAGTGAATCCCACTTGTCATGACTTCTTACTAGAACTCTGAAAATATCTTTTTTAAGTTAGTCACCATATCGACTGCGAGGAAGTTATCCACAGAGGACAATGGAAGATAATCGCGCAATACCGACCGAAGTTAGATTTTTGCGCCATTAAATTCCAGTTCAGTGATCCAGGGTTTAAGCGTTCGCGAGCATGACCAAAATTCATGGGTTAGATCCCTTTCCATGGGATCGTGAATAAATACTGCTGATCAGTCATATTCCAGTACAAAACAACCAGCAGTAGCTCCCAGGTTTTCAATGATTGTTTAACTTAGATTGGCTAGTGATTCCAATAAAATTCAACTATCTCCACAACCCTAAACTGATTATACGATTATTATTTGGCAGCAAAATTTTTATTTTTTCAATCTTTTCCCTGTACCCTGATACTGTTTAACAAAAAGTAGTTATCAAAAAGAAAAGGGTATGAGTTGTGGTTATTCCTGAGAAAAATTGTAAGTGATATAAACTTTATCATGTGATCAAAACGAATGAAAAAGTTGAATATAAAAGGACTTTTTAAGACTTTTCAGTAAAGTATACTTTGAAAAATCTAGGAAACTGATACTCCCCTTGACATTCAAATCCACTTGACCACGTTATGTATTAAAGGGCTTTAAAACCTGACTAATCAAATGAGAAGATGAATTTTATTGAAAAGTTTCGATATATCACTAATTACTCATATATATATCTTTGAAGGTTAACACGAAGTTAATCAAGTGTTAAATCCTTAAGAATAATAAATTGTATGTTGAAGTAGCATCTGGGTTATGAAAAAGCACAAAATTCACTGATTAAAGAGTATGAACTAATAATCTGACTATAGTTAAAAAGCTCAAAATAGACTTGTTAGAAATACCCTACTCTTCCCTGAATTCTGTCTTTAAATGACCTGAAAGAATTGGAGTCGTGTACTGATAAAAGATACACTTGTATAAATAATTATCGATCAAGTTTGCTATGAAAAGTTATATAATAGTTAGTCAGGATCCAGATTGTTCAATGCTAATATTGGGAGACAATGATAAAACCTTTAAAAGGAACATCTATTTGTTCACCTTCAGAAATCTGTATTGATGATGAATATTAATAAGTGAAAAGTCATGCTTCATAGTGTCTCACTAATTAAATTTACTTTTGTATTATACAGTGAGATAAACAATGTACATTCTTAGATTTCGGCCCAGTTAGTCGATATCATATTCTCTGTAAGACTTGATGGTACGGGGTCGGGGATTGCGTGCATTCTGGATTGCTACTTAATGTATGATTTGTAACTTAACTTGCAATAAGTTTATGGATAGTGTCAGATATTCTGTACAAGATATAAGAAATAAGGAATCATTGAGGATCAGAATGCAACATACAGTTTTTTTCCTTACAAGCATGGAAGTTCTCAATAGTATTTATCTGCAACACTGATAGAGATCTAAATCAGCACTTTCTAACATTGTGGCGAATAAGTTACTCTTAGACCGCCAAGTCAGAATTTCATGTTTTACATTTCCAACTTCAATCAGTTCAGTATATTGCACAACTATCATCTAATCATATTAGCATATAATTATTTCGCTAGTTATATTTATTCCATTCTGTAAATAAATTCTAGTGAGAAATTGTGCTTGATATAGTTTAGTAGTGTAGTAATCAAGAACGGTATAACTGGTAACATTAGATAATCCCCCCCTGCTATGACATCATCCAATTGGTGTCTTATGTAAGAACCACTGAATCTCAACAGATTATGTTTCATTTTGTTCATGAATATACATTGATAATGAATCTTTTTATCAAAACAAAACAACTCTTCAATATCTCAATAGTTCTAATTGGTTAGTCAGTTGATCTCAATATGTATTAGAAGTCATCTTCAAAACAATCCGTAATAGTAAATGATAATCTCTAAAAAAAATAATAAATATAGCCAGAGAGAAAGTGAAAATAACAACCAGACATTCCTAACTAATTTACGGACAAAATTGAAATGTATGCATGAATCACATGTTGTGTTGTCGCGTGACGCATTTTAAAATGAAAATAGAAATATTATTATTATTACTGTCATTATTATTATTATCATTATTCATTACTATTGAAACTGAATAGTTACACAGATTTCAGTAACACAGACAGACATAGTTACTATAGATGGAACAAAAATAAATGCTTTTCAGACATTAGATTGAAACTCCCTCAGAAAAAATAAACAATATTTGTTGTCATTATTGGGAATAACAATAGCAACAACTGTAATAATAATAATAATAATAATAATAATAATAATAATAATAACAATAATAATAATAGGATCCATCCAGGTAATATGTATTATATTCTTCCACACATATCAAATATTTACCATTATTTTTAAGTTGTCTCTATGCCATTCATTTATTAAGCATATACTCAAGTTTCAGTAACAGTCCAGTTAGAAGAACTGTCTGCTCAAATCAGTATGAGTGGAGTATGACTTGAAGTTGTTTTTATCAGCACTGTGAAATCAATGAATTTGTTGAAATAAATAACGGTATATTAATCTACTAGACTAGCTTACTCCCAATAGAGCATAGGCCACCGACCTTCCTTTCTAGTTCTATCCAGTTTTTGTTTATTTTTGTCAATGTCTGTCTACATTTATCGGTGTAATGTGTTCTTTGGTCTTCCTGTCCTCCTATGGCCTTGACGATTCCATGAGAGGGCTTGTCTTGGGACACGGTTGGGTGCTTTCCTCAATGTGTGTCCGATCCAGCGCTTCTCCCTCCACTGGAATATGGTTTGTCCTCTCTTACAGTAGGTTGTTGCTGATAGTGTCTGGTCAACGGATCCGAGGTATTTTGCGTAGACAACTATTGATAAACGCTTGCATGTTCTGGATGATGGCTTTCGTAGTTCTCGAAGTTTCCATCCCATACAGTAGAACTGTCTTGACATTTGTATTGAAAATTCTGACTTTAGTGTTGGTTGTCGTCTGAAATATTAGTACTGTTTAATTTCAATCAATGAGATTTTTTATAAATACAATCTTGTGTTGAATATTTTCTAGATGCTTGGTGTTCAGAATTTACTCAATCACATGAAAACAGCTCTTCAAAAGTTATTAATTGAAATTTTGAATACAGTGATAAAGTTTCCATAAAACTATTTGAAGAAGATTCAAAAAGAAATCATTAGCATGAATAGACTTGCGCTCTGATTAACAGTGTTCTGCAGTTTGTAATTCTACAAAATTAAGATCGAAACTAATCAGTTTGAAGAGAGTTAACTTTTAGAACTGTTAAACACCAAGAGATTCCAATCTGTCTGATGCAAAATACTTTAGATTTATACAGACACTCTCCTTGTTGATTGTAAATTGCTTTCGAAACTTAGCGGTCATTTCAAGAATCGTTAAAACTTATTGTAAATTTACAGTGACAATCCAGAGTTGAGAATATGACTTTTAGATTTTTGCGCAAAATTCAAATATCACGTATAACGAGCAGTAGAAATATCTCTATATACTACTCGAAACTTTTGAAGTGACAAAGAAAAATTATTTTTAGCAACTATAGAGCTAAAATGGTTATGTCAGACGTATGAAATACTAATTTTTGTCTCTGTAGATTATACATAACAGGTAAATCGACACTATCTTGAAATTTCAAGCGCGAACCCTTAACCTTCAAACAAATCTCAAAACGGTGCTACTACATTTAGTGGAAGAACTACTCAGATAGCTCCCCTTACATACATGAGCGGAATTTATTCTTGAATATTACTACTAGAGATTTTCGCATTCCATAATGTGGGAACTCATGAAGATCTACTCGGTTGATTTTAAGGATTCGAAAAGCCGAACAATATTTGTCCGTAAGAAAGAATTTATATGTCGTTTGTTTTTCGATTTACAGGCAGCGTAACCTATAAAAGACGTGTAGTGTCGGTTACTATGTTAAGCCCATATAACTTATTCTAGCTTCTGAACAGGCCAATTTATTCATTCTTCTTGAGTCATATTTTGACCTTGTTAATCATTCGCTCATCAACCCTGACTGTTTTTATATGAACGTATGTGTGTGTACATCTTATCACATGTCTGTAACTTATTTTTGTTTCACTATAAATATAGATCAACGCTTGAGTAAATCGAATTGGATCACACGCCTTCTCCACTGCACGTCATTTGGCTTCGCTCTCTTCTCTTCACTTCGTTTCTTCGTCCGTTTTTCTGGATCAACGATGGTATGAAATAAACTCATTCGAAATTGATTCTCGTATTTGACTCATTTAATCCCGTTATCCACTTAAGTCGATGATTATATACGAGAATTAGCGATATGTATCTCAATAGCAATCAGAAGCGATCAAAATGGAGTCAGATAACGGGTCACTAAAGACATAAATAGATTCAATAACTATGCAAACTGTGTTTACACTTTGCAACTATCCAATTACAAGATCTGTTTTCTGATTGAATAGAAATTAGCTGATAATCGGTCTCAGTTGTTTTAACCGCGTCACTACATTGTACTCCTAGAATAAGTAATAATGAAATACTTAAACCATACAATAATTGGAATAGTCATCACACCAAAATATGATATAACTAATATGAAATGCGTAGCATTATTTAAAACGAATTTCTGCTCAAAGATTCATCGTTTCCTTATGTTATCTTTTTTCTATAGAAAAAAATGGTTTATGTGATAGCTTGAAGTATTTGAATTATAGTAAAACTTGGGATCAAGAAGTATTAGATGAGCACGAACGAATATATTGTATTTATAATTCGAAATCAGACAGTACTCAAGTAAAAAGGAATCATTAGTTCATGGAAACACCACATCAGCTATAGCTTAAATGACAATCCAAATTTCTGCAAGCAATTGTACCTCTTCTTCTTAGGTTCGTCCGATTGTGTATTAGATGTAGACTCTTTACGATCTAGAATGTACTTATCAGTACTAGAATTAACAACTGAAATTAGAACAGACTCACCTGGGTACTGGAATTGTATACAATCACCATATGGATTGTGTAGTGAAGCTACTGATATCTAGAATTTGAATTTTAGACTTTCCAACACTATCCTACCCGACGAAATAATGTAGGGTCCTTACGTCATAATGTTATGGCCAATTTGACGTTCCCAATTCGCATTAATTTCTCGTATCTCACGCTTCGATTATTATATGTGAGTATTTGGGCATACACACTGGCATGTAATTTGATGCATTCCATCATGTGAATTTGACTTGCACAAGAAATATGATACATCTTCTTTCTGCTTTTCATATTAGAATACACAGATAAATATGCATTGATATTTGTAATTAACACATGTGATTCAGCTAGACTTGATTCACCTGAAAAACAATCAAATGGAAAATATGTATCTGCCTCATACTCATTAGGATAATCATGAACTGAATTCGGATTTTCTGTCTGTGCAAACCTCATATCTGGGCAAACTAGTCCTAGACTGCTTTTAGAAAACTTGCTATCCCCTCTGATTCATCATACCACTGACTGGGCATTCTGCTCAACATATATTGGTTGTGAATATATTCAACATCTAAAACAATAATATCAGTAATGTGACTAAAATTTGACTCATTCGGAACATAATTGTCACATTTATTGGGGATATCACCAGAGGTAAATCCGTTGTGAGGACAAATAACTTTTGATTTAACATCAGAATTTCATTAAAGAATAATGGATCACTAGAAAAATCAGCATCTATTAAGGCTGCATCGAATTTTCGATCACGATTTTATTCATTCAACACATATTCCTCAGATTTATAAGAAATTTCATCAGAAATATGTGAATTATTAGGGCAAACCATATCTGGTACAATAACATGAGAAATCTGATGAGAAGTTGATTGGTTAGAAACTCTTGTCTCATAATGATTCTGAGTTTCATTTAATTCTGAATTGCTATATGACTCTATACTGATTGTTCGAAGTCGTGGATAAAGAAAAATGATCATTAGAAACACTCAACTTAATAGGACCAGAATTATAAACCGTAGTATTACAAACTGTCTATATGTGTCCGACCATAGCACATTTAAAGCATTTGGAATTACGAAATGCACATGAATTAAATGAGTGAAACCTGCCACAGAACAAACATTGACCAAACATGTGTCCATCTTCGTGAACTGCATCGCAACTACTCAATGAATTATCTGCATAATCTTGAGTACGCACTGGATTGGAATGACATAGTAATGTAATGGAATTTTTGATGTCCTGATGGATCATTTTACGAAATTTTCCTCCTTTACTGCGTTCGAAATTCGTATGCGCTACGTGATCTAGTAGTAATTGCTTGAGAGTTGCATGAAGAAACGAAATTGGCTTTTCTGGAAATGTCAGAGTTTATAATAAGCTTCATTTCCGATGAATGCTAGGAAATGAGCCACAATATTAACATCCTCAAAATCCTCCTTGATCATAGTCCAGATTTTGAACCTTTCCATGTGATCGTCATAAGCTTCAGAAGTTGAATGAATATCCAACTGTTTCATCACATTCTCCATCGCGACGCTAATGTGATAGTTTAAAGTATTTGCATTATAGTACACATTAAAATTCCCAGAAATAACAATTTAACCAAGAAGTACTAGATGAGCACGAACGAATATATTGTATTTATAATTCGAAATCAGACAGTACTCAAGTAAAAAGGAATCATTAGTTCATACAAATACCACAGTTTACCATGAGGATTTATTATTTTTATAACTCGAAAAGATATTGCTAGACTTGTGTACACAATGTATCAATAATTAGAAAATAGGCTAATTCAAACTAACTGAGAAAGAAAGCAAAAATTCTCCAGATTTATGAGTCTTATTTAATATATATATACAAACACATCAAGTTATTCAATGGCATCCATTATGAATTCTCCTAAAAGTAAAAAAAAAATTATTTAAAAAACCTGACCATAGGTAATTGACAATCGTTGAGTATTTTTTGTTGTTGTTGAGAAAAACGATTCCAGACGTCCTATTGTCACGTGAATATCAAAGTTCTTTTGAAAAAAAATAAACAAATAGTCATTCTTTATTGTATTGAATATTTTGTTTCTATCTGATATGACGACACAAATTTCAGTTGACTAAATTATTAGAGTAATAAGTGATTTATGTAATTATCAGAATGGGGTTTTGTGGAGATTTTAGAAACTTTACTGATTGAAATCATGAATCATTTGAATCTAGACCACCATGGAAAACCTGGAAGCACTGGACGACCGTTTCGTCCTATTGTGGGACTCCTCAGAAGTGCGCATCAGTGGTCTAGTTGGTTAAGCGCCTGGCGCGAAACCAATAGGTCCTGGGTCCGAATCTCGAGGGGTGCGGGATCGTGGATGAGCACTGCTGAGGAGTCCCATGCTAAGACGAAATGGCCGTCCAGTGCTTCCAGGTTTTCCATGGTGGTCTAGCTTCAATTGATTCATGATTCAATCAGTGAAATTTATGTAGTTGAAATTGATAATTTGCATATCCAATTTATCGTTTCAAAGAATACAGAAGATAAAATCATTGACCTTTTAACTAGGAATTAAAATCCGTGACATTTTCTTTGTACATAATATACAACAAAGTTAGTGCGATTTATCAGATTGTACTTACTTACTTACTTACTTAAGCCTGTTACTCCTAATGGAGCATAGGCCGCCGACCAGCATTCTCCAGCGCACTCTGTTCTGAGCCTTTCTTTCAGATTGCAAGTAATTGATTAATCAATGGTAGAAATAAAAGTCACAAAACTGTTAATAATTAATTTCTTCATTTTCATTGTTACTTACTTTTGCATTGATCAGATTATAAGTAAATCAAATATTCAGCTGTAAGTATATAAAAATGTATCTTTTGAAGAATATCGTTAACCAGTTTATTGTGTATTCTGATATTCATTAGTGTTAAATACATTAAAAGATCTTTATCATTGATTGATTACTGAGTAGTGACCAGTTTCATGTATGTTAAGTCTTTCCTAGTAGGGAGTGAATTCTAAAAAGGACTTCACATACATGACATTGATCAGTTCTCAAGGATTGACTAATTGTAAATATATCTCAGTTCTTCAAGAGATCAATAGTACCAAGTCTCTGAATATATGAAGCTGAGTGATATGTGATTGAATTCAAGAGGGAACATCAGTTCCCTCAAGATTATAAGTAAACATTGATGACAATTAGTGACTAAACCACACAAAACGTAGGCTCAAAATTTCCTGTCGACTACTTCCAGTCACAGAACTACATTTTAAAAAGAAAATGAACTCATACAACTTTGGACGTACTAATGTGTTTCTAGATAGAAGTTTAAAATATTAACAATGTAAATGATTAAATTATCATTCTTTTTTTGTATTGTTTGTTTGAATCTTCTCATTGATGTTTAGAACTACAACTGATCGAGTCTCGGAGTGAACATCAACTGTGGGATACAGCTGTATCCAGATGACAAGTTCAAAATAGGACGATACATGAATCCTGGATTTAACTGCTAGCCACTATCCATCTCTGCTTATAAAGCAAATTATCAGTTAAAAAGTAATCCACTTTACATTGTTTAGTTGTGATAACTAACTAAAATATTAGGATCACGTCTATGTTTGGTGGAAATTCTACGACCTGTAGGGCACCAGATCTGTAAGCATAGTTCTTCAGTGTATCAGAAAAAAATGGTATCGATAGATGTCACTTTTCTGTCCACAAATTTCTCACTCACAGGAACGACTTGTTTCTTATGAGATTATAGTGACTAGAGCAAAGTCGATTTCGGTGCCCAAAAGCACTTTCTAAGAGAACTACTTCTACTCTGCACTTTCAACGTGCACTTCAAATTTAAAGTTGATTTCTATAGAGAAATAAATGGTGTTGCGATCAGTCCTCTCCTAGTAGACTTTAATGGCCAATCTAGAGAACATTAATCTTAGAGTAACAGTAACATTATTATTTCAGTGAAGATCTCAATTGTGTCTTGATAGAGAATACTAAAGAACATGAAACCTAGGTCCAGGGATTTTAAAAACCATCTGGAAATGAATAGAAGTGTTTTTCGCTATGCTTAAGTTATTTTCTAATCACGAACGATTGGAAGATTTTTTACGAAACGGGATCTATGAGAAATAGATAAACTGAATGAGTAATACACAGTACTTTAACAATAATTCCCTTCTGTATGTAAGAAAAGTCTTGTAAGGAGGATGTATTGGCAAGACTTAATTACACTTAAGTTCATTCAGTCATATATTGATTAGCTTTAGAAATTATCAAATTGAAGAATTGTCACTTAAACATGAAACCACGGAGAATTAATGTAATTAAATATTTCGCTAAATTAAATCAAGTAAATAAAAATCCACAGTGGATTAATTGTAACAAACTAATTTTATACTGACCGAAAATTACGCTGATTTAATATGAAGATCATCTTTGAAATTATCACAATCTTCTAAATTATGTTTGAGAATTTACATCCTTAACGAAAATATTTCTAAGATTTGCAATTGTTTTATTCAAAATTAGTACACTTACAAGCTTATATGAAGAAATCGTGCAAACAAATAAAATTCATAGTTAGATGGTGGTTGGAGGTAGTCGATAGGAAATCCTGGACCCGGGTTTCGTGCTACTTGGCACTCGTCAGCAAGGTGTACCTGTAATCTTGAGGGAACTGGTGCTCCCTGACGGATTCGCTCCTGTGTCCCGGGTCCAGGGTTTCTTGTCGACTACCTCCAACCACCATCTAATCTCAACATAGTGCACGCAGTGTCGAGTCACCTAGACTGGTGGTCACATTGCAACATGGTAGATAGCATTCGATCTGCACTAAAAAGGACTTGACATAGCACATCATAGCACATCATCAGTACTAATCCCGTGAGGAAATGTGAACCGAATTAGAACAAAATATGAAGAAATGAGTCGGAACAAGGAATCTGGTGATTCTGTTTCATAGAAACATCTTTATATGAATCTGGAATTCAAAGGTGACCGAACATCTGATGTAATGAAAAATCGTTTAACGACAGTGATTGAAAGAACATTTAATGTGGCAAAACTGTGAATAACCTGCACTAGTAGGAACTTATTTTCTGTATCCATAAAGGGTACGTTCCTTCTTCTGGTCACGTCCATGTACATCTACCATTTCAACTGCTCTTTTGGAGGAAAGTACATTGACCTTAGCCAGCGCTCGCTTTCAACTCGGATACGGGAACATGTCCCAGTGTTGTCCTACAAGGATGAGAGGGAAGTAGTTAGGTGTTCTATACTTGACCATCTAATCGACTGTAATCCAGTCTAATGCTTTTACCGTTGTTTATACAGTTCGTTCAAACCTACCTACATTTCATCGTATCCAACTCCTAAAAATGGCAGAAGCTCTTACGATCTGTGAGCTCAAACCAGAACTGGGCGTACAAAAGAATTACTTCCTATTGTTATGGTTATCTTGGCCTTAATCTTATTATCATTTCATTTCGTATTTGAAAGTATATCCTTCTCTTTTTACTTATGTCTCATATTGTCACGATTTTATTCATAATTGTTCCTAATATCGCTTCATTTAATTTTGCACCTCAATTTCCTTTAATTATTGTAACAAAAACATTTTATTATGAGATTGAATGTTTGTGTAGATTGTAGTAATTTTAATGGTTGAATTCATGAATCGATCTACGCTAGACCACCACTGAAGACCAAGATGTCCTGAACGGCCGTTTCATCTCATTATGGAACTAAGCAGTGCGCACCTCCGATCACGTATGTGAGACTCGAGTCCAAAAACTTCGGTCTCGCACGCGAACGCTTAACTTCTAAACCACTGAGCCGATGTCCAACGGTGTTAATGTCTAACTACAACTAATCCATGAATGGTTGCGCAACCATTCATACATTGTTTGAGGTGGATAATTGTCTCACAACCGACATAGATTGGACTCCGCTAGTCACAGGTTCTCACTAGAACTCCAAGAAATCCATTTTGAAGCCAATCACTAGTGAGCACATGATGATTATTATTATCCAACTATTAAAAAACTTACTACAATTTCCACGAACCTCCATACTAATAAATGGGAATTATATGTCAAATATATAAGTCTGTAGAAAGTTGGAAAAGACTGCATTATAAAGTGATTCGAGATTTTAAACCAAATAAAATTGTATAATAATCAGGAGGTTAGAGAAGTATAGAAAAAACGAAATTAATTTGCAAGTCAGAATTATAAAAGATGATTTGTTCACTTGAATGATTTGGGGAAAAACGAAACACATAAAGGTCATGATAACAAGTGAATAACATTAACTTATAACGTTTAAAATTACAAAACACTTTTAAAAAAAAACAAGATTAAAACATATTGTAGAAGGGAATTGGATGGAATACATTTGGCAACATGGAACTGATGTATCTCCAAAAGTATGTCAATTAATTACAAATTGTCTTACTAAAATGCTAACCAACCAAATCATCAAGATAGTTAACAGCTGTATCACAGTATAATATACAATTAGATAAATCCAGTAATAAATGAAATTAAGTCTAATCATTCTCCTTTGATTTTGTAAAACATCAAAGTTATGTAAGTAATCTATCTTAAAGACAGATTATTTCGTTTTCATGGTATCTAGTATACATTCAGTTAAGAGAAATATATGAAAATATCCAGTAAACATGTGTCACTATTTTAACAATACTTTGTCAAAATCGTCAATTAACATTAACAATACTTAAATTAAAAACAATAAAATGAATATACCATTGAGCTTCACGATATTATATAATCCAGATTATACAATGTTACTTAATGACACTATATCCCTTATTTAAATCAATGGTAAAAATCTTTCAACAAACCCTAAGCTGTAATGTAAAACTTTGGTATCACTTATGGGTTTGTATCTCTGAACACGTTGGGTCTGATGCAGATGTGAAAGCGTGGATCGGTTAAGCAGGAGCAGCATATTTACAACTCAAGGACATCTGGAACCCAAAACAACTGTCTGTCAACCAACACCAAGGTCAGGATTTTCAATACAAATGTCAAGACAGTTCTACTGTCTACTGGGGCGGAAACTTGGCGAACTACGAAAGTCATCATCCAGAAAATACAGGTGTTTATTAACAATTGTCTACGCAAAATACTTCGGATCCGTTGACCAGCCACCATCAGCAACAACGTACTGTGGGAGAGAACAAACCAGATCCCAGTGGAGGAAGAAATCAGGAAGAAGAGCTGGAAGTGGATAGAACACACATTGAGAAAAGCACCCAACTGCGTCACAAGACAAGCCCTCACATGGAATCGTCAAGACCAAAGGAAAAGAGGAAGACCAAAGAACATATTACACCGGGAAATGGAGATAGACATGAGAAAAATGAACAAGAATTGGACGGAATTAGAAAAGAAGGCCGAGAACAGAGTGTGTTGGAGAATGCTGGTCAGCGGCCTATGCTCCATTGGGAGTAAAAGGCGTAAGTAAGTAAGCAAATCTCTGAACATACTACAGAAAATTATATAATTAATAACAAAGAAACATTAGTACAATTAGTGGTAATCAATGTAAATTACATAATTAGTAGAAGTAACAATAATAAGATTGGAATCGATTGTTTGTTTTTTGTATTTATTTTATTTACATTTCCTATATGAATAACAAGTGTGAAGGAATACCACTTGAAATATGTTTACAATTAATTCAATAATATTTATAATGTATATTAAACTTACAAAATAATAATAATAATCAATAAACTGTACTCCTCAAAGCTGGTCATAACTAAATGCATCCAAGAAAAATATAGCAGATATAGGTACATCTAAGAAAACGTTTATAGTGATAACGTTTACAGATACAAAAATAGAAACATAACAATGCAAAAACTGTATTCAACTACTTACGTCTGTGACACCTCGTGGGGAAGCATAGGCCATCCACCAGCATTCTTCATCCAACTCTGTTCTTGTCAATCCTTCCCAGTTGTGTCCCAGTTGCCATTTATCCTTTTCATGTATACTTCCAATTCCAAACACAATTTGTTGCTTGGTCTTCTTATCTTCATCTTCCCTTCAAGATTTAAAGCTAGCGTTTACCTTTATTCAACTAAGCAAAATATAATTATAATGATCTAATATTATAGTATATTTCCTATGATATAAATTGACTTAAATTGGTGCCCATTATTTATAGTATTTGATCACTATTAAAGATTAGACAAATATGACATTGGTTATTAGGCAATAATTGATTAATGAAAAATCGCAATATCATTTTCTTATGAATGGAGATAGATGAAATATTTTTAATGGATTTCTTTTTAAAATACAAACTACCAGTGAAATTTTGTTAAATTCATTACGTTTTATAAATTTGCACATAAGTACTAATCTGCAGGTTAAAGGTCTTTTTTTAAAGATAGAACAAACAGACTATTGAAATCAGTAGGAAATGAAGTGACTTGTAAAGATTTATATTTCCCTGTTGTTGGTATTAGGGATTTGAATTGACCAGTCCCTATAAGGATATGTATATCCTGTGAAGTTATAATGTGGCTGGTAGTGGATTCTGAGACTTGAGTAGTTTGGTGAATGATGTGTTGGTATTTGAAAAGATAAATACTAGATTCGAATTTGAATGTAGACATTAATACTAGGTTGCCTGAATATCCAAATAACAGATTGTAAATCGGTTGAAATAAGCATTCTGGATTCCCATACTCGCCACAACTCTACTATCCACAGACTGAAAAATTAAACAACAACAATACGCAGACATGATCAATATCATATCAATCTCAACAACTGTGGAAAACGCTACATTAGAACAAATGATCAATTAAATTGCTTTTATTTGGATAACTACAAGTTGTAAGTAAAACCCCATAATATATCTGCACTCGTGAACAGTTGTACATGAGAGTTTAACTACGGAAGTGTTGATAGAGGATCGAGGAACTTTAAAAGTTTTAAATTCAAATTACTGAACAACCAATAGTTTTATTAACGTAGATTCAGTCTATCAACCAATGTAACATACAGTCAATAACTGTAAATTTGTAAATAAAGTCAATAAAACATCTAATATAACATGTTATCAGTATGGGAATTGGTGGAGATTGTAATATTTTCATAGTTGAAATCACGAGTCGATCTAATTCAGACCACCATTGAAAACTTGGAAGCACTGGACATTCGTTTAGTCTTGGTATGAGACTCCCGACCAGTGCGCATCCACGTACACGCACACGGGACTCAAACCCAAGACCAAGTTATCTTGGTTAAATATTCCAATATATATATATATATATATATATATATATATATATATATATATGATGATCTACCCGTATTTGACTTCTTTTAAAGTTTATATTTATGATGTTCTTTTAAAAGACACTGAAATCTTTATGATTAAATTGATTAAGCAATTAATTCACCAAAAATAACACTATCAATAAATCTTTGTATAGCACTTCTCATCGAATGAAAATGATCATTGGTTAAGTTTAATCTCATCACCTAATATGAACATCTTTGTCAAAGAAAATAAGTTTCATCTAGGGACATAATAAATAACTTAATCAAGTTATCAAATCCGAAAAACAATTTTTTTAAATAAAAAAGAAATGGTTATAGTTACCTACTACTTGTTTATAAAAAGTTGTCTACACAAGATACTCAATGTCTGTTGACTAGAGACCATCAGCAACAACCTACTGTGGAAGATAACAAACCAGCTTTTAAATGAAGAGGAAATCAGAAAAAGACGATGGAGTTGGTGGATAGGGTATACATTAGGGAAATCACCAAACTGCATCAAGAGAAAAACGCTTACTAGGAATCGTGAAGGGAAACGGAAAAGAGGAAGACGAAGCAACACATTGTTTTGAGAATCAGAAGCAGACATGAAAAGGGTCAATAGCAACTGGGAAGAACTGGGAAGGATTTTCGAGGACAGAGTTGGATGGAAAGTGCTAGTGGGTGACCTATACTTCCCCACGAAATGTAAACGGCGTAAGTAGACAAGTAAGTACTACTTATTTGATACAAGCAAAATAATCACATTAATGGATTCGTGATAAAATTAACAAAAAGAAATAATAATTAAAAAATGATTGTTGCTTCATAAGAGTTTGCTTATTTATAAATCAATTGTAAATCATGAAAACAAATTCAATAAAAACCTATAATTATTTATAAAAATAAGTCAATATTTGATATATAATGATCTAATCACTGTCACAATGAATATTAACGAAAACATGTGGGAAACAGGTTAGTGGATAAAAAAGCAACTGAACATTAAACAAAGCGAATAGATTATGATTAACACTATCAAATGGATGAAATCACATTGGTTACTAATTAGTGATTAAGTAGTGTGAGTATCCCAATCTTATAAGACAGTCATGACCGGAATAGTTTAGTGATAAATCTGATGACTTTAAAACTGGGAAGCGTCAGTTCATCTGAAATTCTAGATATACAAAACTGATTAGTATCAGTTAACAAGAAACCTATATACCGGATATCCTACACATCAACAAAACATCAAACAGAATATTGCATGAAAAATAACTTTCACAGTAGGTAAGTTATTGTTACAAATTTATTTTTCTACTGCGTTGTTTCCATATAAAAATGAGTAGACTACAGCTAAAGTCTATGCAAAATCAAAACTGAACATGAAATCAAGGGTCCATAATTACCAACTTCAGTTGATTAGTTTAATAAAGTATCAAGTGTTAGATTTCATTGATATTCATTCACCTCACTGACGACTTTATCAATTCATTCTATAGTTCATTGTTTATCGTCAAGTGTTTATGATATGTGTTGTGGTGAAAGCAAATAAACCAAACTTCATTATTTCTCAGGGGTTTATGCAGATTTTGTTAAAGCAGTTTGATTCACAGGATAGTATTCAATCAGAACTTCAGTAGTTTGGATTTTACTAACGTGTACTTTAACCTACATTTTTCTTTAAACTACAATAATAGTATTCAGTTGGGATTTAACAATCACTCCTGAATATTACTTACTTACTTACTTACTTACTTACTTACTTACTTACTTACTTACTTACTTACGCCTGTTACTCCGCCTGGAGACCCTCCGGGGGCTACTGCCGGTCCCAAGTCCGGATAAAGGAGGAGGGTTGGGCATGGGGTTAGCGACCCCATCCCGTAGAAAACTAACTCGCTAAAAAAACGCTAACCAGAAAAATTTATTCAAACTCCCTAATATTATTAGTTAATTATTACTTACTTTCATCTGCGGTATATGCTTTATTGTCAACATGATAAAAGTTACGGCTTATTAGTGAAACTTTAGTGTCAAAGTTTATCACTTTCAAAAATATGATTGTTATTAAAATAAGGGAGTAAAATAACCAATAACCAATATTCTCTGGTTTTCAATGATACTTCAACTAATATCAGTTCATGGTAAAAACAATATATATATATATATATATATATATATATAGATAGATAGATAGATAGATAGATAGATTCGACATTAGAAATTATGTTATCATCGTAATATCAGTGTATACTATATTTAGAAATAACATGAAGTCGAGATATATATTTCTAATGCAGACAGTATTGATCCATCTAGTGTTTCATCATTGTTTTTTTCTTCTAATTTTCAACAACACCAAAATATCCAAGTTACAATTTCTCCCAGATCTTTTGTCTAATTTATGTCTGTCAAGTTTCAGAAAATGTAAATTTATTCATAACATCCAATAGACAAGTATCTTATGAATGTTATTTTGATTGTTATTATATGAAATGATTCAGTTTTAGGGTACTTTTTAATGATTTTACATTAGAGGGTTATTGTTTAACATCGAAATTGCAATCTATGTATAATTAGTATAATACGTAAATATTTACATTCCTATTGGTTCAGTCTTGTCTATTAAAATGTGAAGGTGATAATCGTAAGTGGATGTTAACTTTCTACGTTTTATAACTTCTTTATAAAGTGGAATATATTGATTAGGTAAGAAGGTTGATGTCTATACTGGTGTTTGTTTTAGGAACTTGAATTATGGTGTCGGTAACACATTTTCATGGTTGATTTAAGATAATTTAATGGGATTTGATGTAATCAGTTATCTTCCTGGTGGTATTCACTTACTGGTTGTGAGATGGTGGAGAAGATTTGTAGCTCAGGTGAATGATTTTGATAGGGTTTTGTTCTCTGAGCTGGATGGTTTAGTCGTGGAGCTTTCATCGTTCTTCTGAACGACCTGAAGTTTGTGCTAATGATATCGTTTAGAAGAACGATGAAAGCTCCCATAACCAAACCGTTCACCTAAGAGAACAAAACTTCACTAAAAACTTATTGGTTGTATCTGAAAATTGTGTGGAATTCATAATTCGACAAAATTTAAACTAGTTTGATGCATATCTTTCTCTTTAGTTATACATTTAATCAGAGTTTAATTCCGGGATGACCAACTAGAACACCTCCAAAACATGATTGTAACTACGACTAATTAGATTCATTATAACTCGTATAAATTATGTCTTCCTTGGTTGTGAATTACTGTAAGTAATATAGAGAAAAGCTTTAGGCTTATATTATATTATTTCAGAATTATATATATTCATCTACTTTAACACAGTTTATCTGTCCATATTGTCATTATTCTACTAATCTTCATTAATATAATATAGAATATGTACATTAGTTGTAAGTAATTATTACCATTTCTAGGTTGTAAGAAGATGTCGAGAATCCATGAAATAAATGAACTCATCATAATTTGGTACGCTCGTTATCCTTGCTTTAACAAAATTATTGTTTTATGATGTAATTAAAAATTTTCAGTAATTAATAGATATTTTCATATTCTATGGTGAAATAGTATTTCTCGTGGTAAACTTTGGAACATAATTATTACACCGTACACATGATGGTTAATTGTAGTTACCGGAATAACTAAAATAGTTTAACCGATCATTAGCTGACTAGATTGATTAAAAGACAACATAGCTAACCAGATGATTGCATATATTATGCATGAATTGCCATTATTATTAATTATAAGTAAGTTGTTTTATCAACCGACTACTACTACTACTACTACTACTACTACTAATAATAATAATAATAATAATAATAATAATAATAATAATAATAATAATAATAAGGGTTCTATTCAGCATAAGTTTTCATATACTAAAGAATTCGCATCATTAGTTGTAAAGTATTACAACAAATCTCTCTTTAATATGCATTCAAATTGTAATTTATTAAATGTTTTAAGCAGTCAGTATCTTCCACTCTCACTCAATCATTAAAGTTTCCTGTCAGGTCAGCTGCTACAGCTGGATTTTACGTGCATCTTGAATTCCAACCTATTTGTTTCCTTTTTCTCAAGGAAATAGATATATAGGGTTAGTGAAGTGTCACTTATCCTGGCCAAATCATTCACCGATCTTGACAGTTTCTAAGTTAGATGAGAGATCACTGAGCGTTGAATAGTTTATTTAATAGAGTCAAAGTCAAGGATGGCTAACGTAGAATAATTAAGTGCTCGCCATAGATTGGCTCATGCTGCAGTGGTTCCACTGTTTAATTTTCTAGTCTTTTCTTACTAATACACGCTGTTACTCTAGTTACTTACCTATTTGCGCCTGTTACTCCTCGTGAAGGAGCATAGACCGCTCACCAGCATTCGCCATCCAACCTTGTCCTGGGCAATCCTTTCCAGTTCCTTCCTTCATCTTTTTCATGTCTGCTTCGATTTCTCGACGCAGTGTGTTCTTTGGCCTTCCTCTTTTCCACTTCCCTTCAAAATTCCGAGGTAGGGCTTGCCTTGTGATGCAGTTTGATTATTTGCAGTGTATGTCCTATCCATTTCCATCGTCTTTTACTAATTTCCTCTTCAGCTGGAAGCTGGCGTGTTCGCTCCCACAGTAGGCTGTTGCTGATGGTATCCGGCCAATGGATGTTGAGTATCTTGCGTAGACAGCTATTTATAAATACTTGCACCTTCCTGATGGTGGTTGTTGTAGTTCTCCAAGTTTCAGCTCCATACAGTAGAACTGTCTTGACGTTCGTATTGAAGATTCTCACTTTGATATTGGTTGAAAGTTGTTTTGAGTTCCATATGTTCTCCAGCTGTGGGAATGCGGCCATTGCTTTGCCAATCCTCGCCTTTACGTCTGCATCGGATCCTCCTTGTTCATCGATGATGCTTCCCAGGTATGTGAAGGATTCTACATCTTCCAGAGTTTCGCCATCAAGTGTGATTGGATTGCTGTTCTCCGCTTTGAATTTGAGGACCTTGGTTTTCCCTTTGTGTATGCTGAGGCATACTGATGCAGAGACTGCTGCTACACTGGCTGTCTTCATCTGCATCTGTTCGTGTGTACGTGATAGGAGGGCTAGGTCATCTGCGAAGTCCAAATCATCAAATTGGTTCTGAGCTGTCCATTGTATGCCGTGTTTTCCTTCAGATGTTGAGGTCTTCATAATCCAGTCGACCACCAGAAGAAAGAGGAAGGGAGAGAGTAAACAGCCTTGTCTGACTCCGGTCCTTACTTGGAATGCATCTGTCAGCTGTCCTCCATGCACTACTTTGCACTGTAGTCGGTCGTATGAGTTCCGGATAATATTGACAATCTTCTCAGGAACTCCGTAGTGTCGAAGAAGTTTTCATAATGTCCTCCTATCTACACTGTCGAATGCCTTTTCATAATCAATGAAGTTGATGTATAGTGACGAGTTCCACTCAATTGATTGTTCGACGATGATCCGTAGTGTTGCAATTTGGTCTGTGCACGACCGATCCTTTCGGAATCCAGCTTGTTGATCTCGAAGTTGGGCGTCTACTGCATCCTTCATCCGGTTCAGCAACAATCTGTTGAAGACTTTCCCTGGTATTGACAGTAGTGTAGTGCCTCTGTAGTCTTCCCATTTGCTCAGATCTCCTTTCTTTGGAATCGTGACGAGGTGTCCTTCTTCCCAGTCCATCGGCACTCGTTCCTCCTCCCAAATCATTTTGAATAGAAGGTGAAGCATGTTTGTAGTTACTTCGATGTCTGACTTCAGTGCTTCAGCTGGTATGTTGTCAGGTCCTGCTGCTTTCCCGCTCTTGATTTGTCTGATGACTGGCCATTCTGATTTGTTCAGTCGTTGGTGGGTTGGCATCTATAGGAAGATCTGTGTGTGCTGCTTCGATGTCCGGTGGATTCATTGGAGCCAGCCTATTCAGGAGTTCCTCGAAGTATTCTACCAATCTGTTCCGCTGTTGTTGAATTTCAGTGATTGGCCTACCTTCTTTGTCCTTGACCGGTCTCTCTGGTTTACTATATTTCCCTGATAGTTTCTTCGTTGTATCGTAAAGCCGTTTCATATTTCCTCCTCTTGCAGCTTTTTCTGCCGTCTTTGCTAGTTCTTCCACGTATTTCTTCTTGTCGGCTCTAATGCTCCTCTTCACTTGTTTGTTTGCTTCTATGTATTCAGCTTGTGCTTGGACTTTCTCTGCTCGTGTTCGGCTGTTGTTTATTGCTTCCTTCTTGTTCTTCCTTTCTTTGATCTTGTCCAGTGTTTCTGTAGAGATCCATTCCTTATGATGGTATTTCTTTAGACCGAGAACCTCTTGACACGTTGAAGTTAATGCTTCCTTGATACCTTTCCAGTTGTCCTCCATAGTAGTTTCTTCTTCTTTCAGTAGATCTTGTAAGGCTTGGAACCTGTTGTTGAGAGCTATCTTGAATTCATTGAGTCTGTCAGTATCTCGAAGGAAGGCTGTATTGAACCTTTGTAATGCTGTTTGTTCAGTTGTCCAGTTCTTCTTTAGCCTCAGTTTTAAATTGGCTACAACTAGGTGTTGATCTGAAGCTATGTCAGCTCCTCTCCTGCTTCTCACATCTTCCATTGTCCTTCGGAATTTTTTGTTGATGCAAATATGATCTATCTGGTTCTCTGTGGTATGGTCCGGTGAGATCCATGTAGCCTTGTGTATACGTTTGTGTGGAAATATTGTGCCTCCTATGATCAAGTTGTTGAATGCACATAGATTTGCAAATCTTTCTCCATTTTCGTTCCTCTCTCCCAGTCCATGTGGTCCCATAATATCTTCATATCCGATGTTGTCTATTCCGACTTTGGCATTTAGATCTCCCATCAGAATGGCGAGGTCCTTTCTTGGGCACTTCTCTATGATTGACTGCAGCCGCTCGTAGAATTAATCTTTAATTTCGTCGTTGCTATCATTGGTGGGTGCATAACATTGGATAATATTCATTGTGATCTCCTCCTTCTTTACTTTGAATGATACTTTGATGATTCTGGATTCGTGAAATTTTCGTCGTACAAGTGCCTTTCGTACTACTTTAGACAGCATTAGAGCAACTCCCTGAGTGTGTGGAGAATTTTCCTCTTCGTGACCGGTGTATAGCAGCGTCTCTCCCGTAGCTAGCCTTTGTTGTCCAGCTTGGGTCCAGTGGGTTTCGCTGATTCCCAGTATTGCCAAGTTTTATCTCCTCATTTCCGTCTCCTTCATTGTCTGGACGTTCCATGTACCTACAAAAATTGTTGCTCTGGTTGTTAGAAGGGGCATCGACCTCGTGACTTCCGAAGGAGCTCGGCTTGCACTATGAGGCATCATAGTTCTTCTAAATGAAGACCTTCTAACTCTCAGGGCAGAGTTTAAGTGGTTTGACTTATTTGTTCTGGTTAGCGTTTTTATAGCGAGTTAGTTTCCTACGGGATGAGGTCGCTAACCCCATGCTCAACCCTCCTCGTTTACCCGGACTTGGGAGCGGCAGTAACTCTAGAAGAGCCACAGGCGTTGTTATCATAGTACGATTATCTATTAGTCACCAAATTAACCAACCCACTTGGTTCTCACGAAAGACTAAGCCAAGTTAGGAATAAATCGCGAGGTGTGACTTCAACGTAAGCTAGGAAGTTATACCATTCCCATTCAAACCAAGTAGATTGACCATTCATATAGGTCACCTAGATTGGTGATCTATGGATAAAAAGAAAGTATGCAGAGAAATTTAGTGTTTCTGTTGGATTTTTCCAGTGTTTAGCATCACAGCAATTTATAACCCTTTTATAATGGCGCATGAATGCATTCAGTTATCACTTATAAGTAATCAGTCCAAACAAAAATATAAAACAGGTAAATTAATTCCAAGAATCATTACAATAGGCGACCCAAACGTTTGAACAGGCTGCTGTAATGTCATTTCTCTGATAATCAATAATTGGTCAGCGGTAACAATAAAGAATATAAAGTAATCATCAATGATTCACTTGCCTTGCTTCTTTTTAATACATCTTATCGATAATTTTCATCATTTAAATCATGACTTGATATTAGCTAGATCATCACTGAAGACTAGAAAACATCTGATGCGGGGCTCCATAGCAGTGACCACCCATGACTCTACATCCAGGAAATGAATCCAAGACCTTTGACAATGTATACGAACGTCTAATCTCTAGACCACTGAGCCGGGATCCTTTAGTGTAGATATTTTTATCTTCAACCAATTCACGATATTGCACGTACACGGCTCATTGTCTAGTTTGAATAATTGTCTCAAAACCAACATGGTTGAAATGCACTAGATACGGCTTATCATGAATTCAACTATTAAAATTACTACAATCTCCACAAATCCCCCTGCTGATAATAATCATGTGCCCGCTAGTGATTGGCTTCAAGATGGATTTCTTGGAGTTCTAATGAGAAGCCTTGACGGTTGTGAGACAATTATTTACCTCAAACAACGGATGAGTGGTTGCCCAAGATCATGGATTGATTGAATTTAGACATTAACAACGTTGGATGTCGGCTCAGGTCATGCGCGAGTGCGAAATTGCTGGACTGGAATCTCACATACGGGATCGTGGATGCACATCACTCAGAAAGAAACGGTCGTTGAGTGCTTTCAGTTTTTCAGTGGTGGTCCAGAGTAGATCAATTCATGAATTTAACCATTAAAATTCTCTAGATCCTGTTTTTGATTATTTTTCGGTGTAACTTACTTTCAAATTATTGATCTATCATTAGATTTACTCCTTCTTGATAGTTTAACTTTTTCTAAAGGTCTAATTACATTATTATCTATAAACTTTAATGTATTAGAAGTAAATTATTCTACTTTCTTTTACTCTACACCAGTTTAAAGTTTCTATCAATAAGCTAAACAGAAAATTGATAAGACCGTTTATTTTTTGTCTTTTTATGACTAATTCACTATTCTAAAATCGTTTCTATCAACCCGAATATAGGAATCATTTTGTTTACAGATTGTAGGTTGATTATTTTTGTATTATAATTGTTGTTGTTATTTTCCTTACTACTATTATTATTACCTTAGCAATTTTTCTATCTTGTTTAATCTATATTTACCATTGTAACTAGAGTCAGATATAAAGATTGTGTGACAGACATGTTTTTTTTTTAGAATAAACACGTGTGTTTGTGACGTAGCAAAATGAGTAGGTAGACAGACAATATGGAAAACACATGACTTAAAAAAATGTGTGTACAGGATTTTGAAAAACAAATTTTTGAAGAAATATACCAGTAACGATAGTGACAGTAACTCCGCCTGTAGCTCTTCTAGAGTTACTGCCGGTCCCAAGCCCGGGTAAAGGAGGAGGGTTTGGCATGGGGTTAGCGTCCCCATCCCGTAAAAAACTAAAAAACGCTTACCAGATAGTGATAGTGTTCAAATTTGAACTATTGTCACATGGTACTTGTTAACATGAACGAAAGAAGTCAAGAATGCTAATGAGAAGTGGAAGTCGTTTAAAGTCAGTATTCCTTTCTATACAGTAATTCCATTTTTGCTAGTCTAGGGGGTTTGGTGAAAATGATAGAGTTTTCACGGTTTAGAACAAGAATTGATTTTAGCTAGATCACTATTGAAAACTATAGACCGCTGGAAAACCGTCTCATCCTAGTATGATACCTCTTAGCTGTGTACATACACGATCATATCATAGGAAATTGAACTCAAGACCTCCGGTCTCACACACGGGTGCCCAACTTTTAGACCGCTGACTTAAAATCCATTTGTCCGCGCGTCACATGAAACAGTTGGTCTCCTCAATAAACTCGCACTACAATGAAAAATCATTTTTGTCTAGGAAAGGGATTAAAACACCGGGATATTATCCACTCGGCTGAATATTGTTTATTTACATAATTGAGGTGACTAGCTCTTATTGATATATTGTTGGTATTCATGGGGAAATTCATAAGCTTCAAGATTTATCTTTTAGTATTTACCAGGAAAGTGTATCTAGATTTCTGAGGAAACCAATATCACCATGTTGTGTATAACCACAGTTAAAAGTACTCTGAGATCTTTGAGACACGATTAATTATTCAAGATTATGTGAAGTACACTAAACATCTATCATTCAGCAGTTATTATCCAATTGTATAGTTCTTCTTATTGACCAGCTAATAAAATTTATCGGTGTAATTCGAATAGAATTCAGAATAATATAACGTTGGTTACAAGCCTGCGGCAGGTTAATGCAAATATGGCGTTTTTTGGACAGTTACCTTTACTTACATCTTAGTTATTTTTTTCTCTATATTTAGTGGACAAAAATGTAAAAATCATGTTTGTATTCATTCTAATACAACATAGATAAAAAGCTATGAACCTAGGTTTCGTGTACAGCCTGGATAACTATTTAGTAATCTCTTTAAATATAACATTAGATGACCCCCCAGATACATCTAATTCATGAGCGTCAACCAAGATGAAACCAACCTTCAGAGCTCTCGATCAATTATCTTCAATCATCTAGCTATAATAAACAAACGAATACTACAATATCAAATGTCAAATCACTTAGCATAGTGACCCATATTTTAAAAAAATGATAAAATTCATTTAGTACAAAGAATTAAATAATAAATATGCTACTTATTACTAATTAATGAATGATCAGCAATAAGTTTCAACATTCTTCTCACATGGTTCAGTTAATTCATACTGAATTAAGTTTTAATTACCCAAAAACTTTTAAATATTTTCTGTTCAATAATAAATGATGAATGTAAAATGACCTGGTTTGACCTTAGTCACATATATTTCTATCTTATATATGTGATGATTAAGTGTTATTGTCTTTATTCTACCTTGAATTAAGTAGTCAGTAATAGACAGATGTATATTATGTTACTTTTTGTCATTGTTTTTCCATTTATTTGTATGTATTAAATTGAACTGTTATTTCAAAGTTCATTGTTAATTTACATAACCTACAAAGTAAAGATGAACAGTTGCAATGGTTTCTAAATCAATGATTTCAGAAAATCAGATGAAGTATTTGCTTCTTTAATGTATCATCCTATTTTTTTTTAACTAAAGAATTTGTGACGTATATATAAAAAAAAAGTCAATTCATTAATTATGATGTAATGACGATTGAGATTAGTCAAAATTTAATGATTTCTATGAAGTAATCAGTGTAACTCAATTGATAATGTTATAAATAAGTTTGTACAGAACAGTTTGTTCATTTAAGGTGTTGATTTTTATGGGTGTTCTGTGGTGTGCAACCAACACCTCGTTTTGGATTTAATTCAATGAGTGAGTGAGTCAGTCAGTCAGTAACAACGTAGAACTTCGTACGTACGTACATCAGTTCGAGTTGCCACACTACATTAGCACACAGATGTAGTGGCCGATTCAAATCCCGTAGTGGTAGAGGTAATAAGAGTATAAGCAGTAATCGGGAAAATTAGTGTTTGGAGATGTTATTTAAAGGATATAATACAGTGAAATAAATTTGGGAAGAAAAAAAAAGAGACAAGGAGGAATAAGGAGATCAAAATTTGGGAAAACACAAAGAGTGGATGCACCTGAGCCATGCCATTCAGGGTCTCTAACCATCGGTTGCTATCATCTCGCGGTCCCCAACCAGGTAGTCTATACCTACCAACATGACTCAGTCCACTTGTCAGTGACTTCATGGACTTGTGCCATGTTTTGGTCTGGCCGTCCCTAACTTTCTTCCAACTTACTCCTATGCCACTGAACATCGCACGTCGAGGCAGTCGGTCGTTGGGCATACGTAACACGTGTCCCAGCCATCTCAACTGATGAAGTTTCACTACTTCATCAATTGATTTGCCATCCTTACCTAGTACCCGTTTCCTAACAACTGTGTTACTTACTCGATGGACCCATGATATACGAGCAATGTTTCGAAGACACCTATGATCGAATACTAGTAACCTACGGATATCTTCTACTCTTACCGGCCATGTTTCACTGCCATAAAGTAGGACGGAACGAACTGCTGCGCAGTAAACACGTCCTTTGGTTGATAGACGGATATCTCGCCTACGCCATAAATGACGCAAGTTGGCAAAAGCTAGTCGAGCCTTCTGTATCCGTGCTGAGATTTCGTCACACACCAGACCACAAGGGCTGATGAGACTTCCAAGATAAGTGAAGCGATCGACACGCTCAATTACTTCACTCCCTATCACTAGTTTGGTTGTCAATGCAACCCAATCCTGAAGTAACATTTTGCATTTCGAGGGGGAAAATCGCATCCCGAACATGCTTGCATTGTTGCTTATAGTGGTCAGAAGACTCTGCATTTTGTCAGCGTCTTCACCAAATAAAACTATGTCATCTGCATATTCTAAGTCAACAAGTGAACCTCCCGGTAGAAGTTCAACCCCTGGAAATCTAGACGAGGAAAGTGTTGTCTCTAAAAGTACGTCGACCACAAAGTTGAACAAGAATGGGGAGAGTGGACAGCCCTGACGAACACCACTTGAGGTAATCAATTCTGATGACAGTTCGCCATAAGCTCTCACTCGACCAGTTGTGTTCGAGTAGAGAGCCTTTATAAGGTTAATGTACTTCTTTGGTACTCCTTTCAGTGACAAACACTGCCATAGAATCTTACGATCGACAGAGTCGGATGAGTGATCAACACTAAGGTTAGGAATAGAGTACTAAGAAAAGGCGGTGAATCGATTGATAAAGTAGGGAATATTGATGTGAGGCAATCAGGACATACATCACGTATGACCAACCAACTACCTTGATAATGCAACGATGACCGGAGAAGGAGTAATTCGAAAGGAAAGACAGGGCGACCAAACTAATAAACGCCATCACTCTGTAATGACAATAATTGTTGATTTAAACCATTTCAAGGGATATAAAGTACCTGGTCAAGGTCCATATGAATATTGTAACGGATGGTTGGAAACAATGAGTAAATGAAGATCAGAATCAGTTGTAATGGAGCAGATATATTTCTTGTTGTCCTCCCTATGAATCTTTATACATTTTATTCCGTAAATTTGTTATTCTTAAATGATATTGTCTATGTTTACTATTTTTATTAATTTGCTATTCATCTTGATAAGTTTATCTCATTATAGTAGTATGGTGTGTGAATTTGGGTGATGTGTATATGTCACAGGATCTGCGTTGAGTGTGGCTGATTGACTGACTGACTGGTTGTTTACTTTATGACGTTTAAAGATTCCAATTTCAATCCAATATGAATAAGGCTACCATAGATGAAAATCAACTATATTACATAACCATTGACATTTTGTTACAATTCTTTTTTTATTTAGTAAACAACTGTTTCACCTTGCTGTTGATTCCATTTACAAGTTCGAAGAAAACAGTGACTATAATAATTGAAGAATATCATGGATTCATTATAGTTTATCGCTTAATCTTTAACTAAATACAAACTGATCAGTCTAATTAGTTTGGAATATTGATGTCTATCCTTCTGTATAATATTTATTAAACTGAAATACCTGTAATATTTCATTAAAATGAATCAACATAAAAGAAACTACAAGGAAAAAGAGAATTCTTCACAATGATGTACACCATTAAGAATTATTTACTACTGACTTACTAATCATAGATTAATTTTGGATAACCATATTGTTCAGACGTTTTGTGTCTAATCAGCAAATATATTTGTGATGGTGGGTTCAAGAACATCAATGACAGATTATATGAATTTCGAAATTATAGCATCATAAAGACAGTTCAAGTCATTATATATATATCAGTATAGGGTTGTGGAGACTGTTAAGTTTTTGATTGAACTTACGAACCGATAGATGATAGACCACCACTGAAAATCTAAAAGCACTGGATGGCCGCTCCGTCCTATTATGGGACTCCTCAGCAGTGCGCATCCACGATCCTGCACGCGAAAATCGAACCCGGAATTTTCGGTCTCGCTCACCAACGCTTAACCCACTGAACCACTGAGCCGGCATCTTACGGTGTTAATGTCTGACTTCAACCAATCCACGAAATTGAGCGACCATCTTCCATTGTCCACCTGTCTCTAACAGACACAGATTGGACTCCATTCGTCACAGCTTCTCACTAGAACTCCGAGAATTTCCTCACGAAGCTAGTTACTAGTGAGCAAATAGTATATGTACATATATACATATGTTCCAATTGAAATCAATTTCCTTCCTAGCCTGTCTGTGAATGATGAACATTGCTTTGCCATTCAGGAAAATTTGTTGACTTAAGAGATAATAGTGATAAATTTTATATTATACTAACGATTAGATTTAAACAACAGCATAAAATAATTGATGTTCATAAGGTGGTGTTTTTTGTAATCGAACGAAAAGTTTAGTAATGAGTAGTTGGTAATTATCTGTTAGTTATCTCTTTGAAAAAAGCACACTTCAAATTTGATCATACAGCTAGTTAAATAAACTGTAACCTTATTGAAGAGTAGAAGATTGGATTTTAAGTATTCTTAAATCTGCAATGATTATTCTTACGTTATTACTATGTATTGAAAAAGAGCTGAATACATTTTATCTTTTTTACAATACTCAGAACATGAAAGGGAAGATGGGTAGAATTTAAACAAGTACAGAAGAAGACATCAGTTTACTTGAAATAGTATATTAGTTTAATCATGAAGGTTAATGGAGATAAAAAAACTTAATTGATTGGGTGAAAGAAATGTACGAAGGTTTAGTTACTAACATCTGACATTCAACCATGATCACATATATTCATATGTTTCTAACTCATTAAAAATAAAAGTCACCTATAACTATTGGTAAACGTAATACTGGAAATAAAAGCCACCGAAAATAATTCACTTACGAATATCATAGAGTATTTATATCGTTTGTAATAAAATGATACGAATATTGATATCCCTAGTTGGAGTGTGATGTTAATAGTTCCCTTATCCGTTGGTGGTTTACTGTCTTCAATCGCTAAGTCATTCGACATTTACCATTCATATGCAATTTAGTGTTGATGAATAACAACAGAAAATTTAATAGTTGAATTCACGAGTCAATTGAAGCTAGACCACCACTGAAAACCTGGAAGTACTAGACGTCCGTTTCGTTCTAGTATGGGACTCCTGAGCAGTGCATATCCACGATCCCGCACCCCACGAGATTCGAACCCAGGACCTATCAGTCTCGCGCCAGGCGCTTAATCACTAGACCAGTGAGCCAGTATTCAATGCTGTTAATGTCTAACTTCAATCAATCCATGAATGGTTGCACAACCATCCATCCATCCATTGTTTGAGGTAGATAATTGTCTCACAACTGACATGGTTTGGAGTCCATCGGTCACAGCTTCTCATCAGAACTCCAAGAAATTCAACTTGAAGCTAGTCACTAGTGAGCACATTGATGATTATGAATAGAATGGGGTTTGTGGATGAATTCATGAATTCGACTATTAAAATTACTACGATCTCCACATACTTCATGCTGAACAAAAAAATTTATCATAGCCTAGGTAAAGTGAGTGAACTGTGTTTTCGAAAAGAAAGATCATTGCTAGACTGACCAACTTTCAGAATAAAGTATTTAATGTTTTAATTGCATGACCCTAATTTACAATATCAGTTTATGTTTCAGTTGTTTTGATACTTTACAAAGTCTATTCATTTTGATGAAACTAATGCGACTATTAAGTAGACTTTAATTTATAGTTTAGGTTTTCTATAGCAGATATTGTAGTGAACGAGAACACAAGTGGTAATAACCAAATGCAATGAGATATTAAATTAAATATTAAATTACAGAATCTTTTAGTAAAATTTGAGAACCATACATTAAATACTTCATTTGCAAAATATCCATCAATTGTCTGAAACTTTGTTGTTCCTTCAGTTACATACCAAAAACTGTCCGTTCTCCTTCTCTTCTCTTATATTTTCTCAACCTTCTGTTGCCAGGCGTTCCACTTTCGATTGGTGATACATACTACTGATATCTGACGATATCAATAGCACACACCGCAATATAAACGTGTACTTGAAATTTGAGAAGAACTGGTCATGAAACTATGCAGAAGTTGTTGGTATTAATAATAATAATCCGGTTAAATGAATAAACACTTCTGAAATTTATTTAGGTTTGCATTTTAACAGTAAAACTAAGTTTAATTTAATATTATTGTAAAAAAGTCAAAAGACTTTTTATTCAAAATGTAACTTGCATATTTGTATTCTGCATTTATAGTCTTAATAAACAGAGAGAAACGTTTAGGTTATGTATAATTGCCAACCATAAGTTCCTGCAGATATTCTTTCTAGATTGGTAACAGTGAGAAGATAGCCTAAGTTTGTATTCTAATTAGACAGTTATTTCAGTATAATGCTTAAGTTATAGATAACGTAGGGAATAAAATGACTCGCTTCTGTTCAAAACAGGGTGCTTGTAGTAGAATATCTACATAAAATATGAGGACCATACAATTAAATACTTCAGTTGCAAGTCTTTCATCAATTGTCCTTCACATTCTGTATGATTCTTCCATTACACATTTCCTTTCTATTTTCCTTTCTGTTTTCTTTAACTCGACCTCCTTAGCTTTCTGCTACCATGCATTTCAATTCTGATTGATGTTACATATTACTTATGTCTGTCGATATAAGTAGCATGCATACATGCTTATTACGATAGTAACGCTCCGTACATTTAATGATAATTCCATGCTTCTCTTACAATTTTTATTGATGATTAACCTGCATTTAGGATGTAATTATGACAGAGTTTTTTAAAACTATCAGACCAACGAATGCTTAACACGGAACCTTGTCTTTTCCTCTTTCAGAGATTGACTTATCTGAAACCATGCAATTAAATAATTTGAGTCATCAGGAGGCTTTTAAAAATGATATTTATGTGAGGAAGAGAAATAATTGCGTAAGCTGTTGCTTACAATAAATTATACTCTACAAAAGTACGGATATATATATAGGAGAATTAGTACGACCTAAAATAATATGGTCTAGCAAATAGGTTAACCGGGAAGCTTAACAAATCTGAAGTTTTACAGACTCATCTAATGGTGAGGTTACTATAACCCGATATCATATCTCTGGAGGAGCTCTTCATGAAAGCCCTAATTGACAAACACTCAGTGAAGTTTCTCTGAATGGAGATTGTTGTTTATTCCGTCACTATTTATTTAATATACCATTTACAATGACGGATCACAGAACAGTGTCAATCACATTTTAAGAATTAAGCAAATTAAAAGATAAGCAAGTTGATATGGGAATAGAAGAATAAATGTAACTCATCAATAAAAATTAAGTTTATGTATTTGAATGCGAACAACAATTTTTGTTTACGTATAAATTACTTACTTACTTACATCTGTTAACCCTCATAGAGGAGAATGGGCCACCTAACAGAATTCTCCATCCAACTGTGTTCTAGACGATCCTTTTCATTTGTATTTAGTTGCTATCCATCCTTTTTATGTCTACTTCCAATTCCTGACGTAGTGTGTTTTTCGTCCTTCCTCTTTTCCATTTCCCTACACGATTCCGAGTAAGAGCTTATCTCGTGATGCAGTTTGATTATTTCCGTAATACATGTCCAATCCACTTCCAACATCTTTTCCTAATTTCCTTTTTCATTTGGAAGCTGGCTTGTTCCCTTGCACGGCAAGTTGTTGCTGACGATTTCTGGCCAACGGATATTAAATATCTTGTGTAGACAACTGTTTATAAATACTTGTACATTTCGATGATGATTGTAGTAGTTCTCCAAGTTTCAGTTCCGTACAGTAGAACTGTCTTGACATTCGTATTGAAGATTCTGACTTTAATGTTGGTTGATAGTTGTTTTGAGTTGCATGTTCTTTAATTGTAGGAATGCTGTCCTTACTTTACCTACCCTTACCTTTACGTCTGAATCGGATCCTTCTTATTCATCGATGATGCTGCTGATCAGGTACATGGTTTTCACCCATCCCAGAACGTCTCCATCAAGTGTGATTGGATTGGTGTTCTCTGTGTTGCATTTGAGGATCTCACATTTTCCTTTGTATATTTTGAGGCCCACTGATATAGAGGCTGCTGCTACACTGGTTTTCCTTATCTGCATTTGTTAGTGTGTGTATAGGATAGAAGAGCTAAGTCATCTGTGAAGTTCAAACCCTCTAGTTGCATCCGACTCGTCAACTGTATTCCGTGCTTCTCCTAAGATGTCAAGGTTTTCATAATCCAGTCAACCAACAGAAGAAAAGGAAGGGAAAGAGTAAGCAGTTTTGTCTGACATCGGTCTTCACTTGGAATGCGTCTGTCAGCTGTCCTACATGCGTGACTTTGTACTGTAGCCCGTCATATAAATTCCTCATGATGTTGACAATCTTCACAGCAACTCCATAGTGTCGAAGAAGGTTCCATGATGTTCTCGCATCCACTCTGTCAAACACCGTCTCATAGTCAAGAAAATTAATGTATAATGACGAGTCTCATTTAATTGATTGTTCAACGATGATCCATAGTGTCTCGATTTGGTCTGTGCATGACCGATCCTTACGAAATCCGGTCTGTTGATCTGGAAGTTATGCGTCTACTGAGTCTTTCATCCGGTTTAACAACAATCTGTTGAAAACATCCCCTCGTACTGACAGAGCGACTCACTGATTGTGTGGAGCATTTTCCTCTTTGTGACCAGAGTACAATGGCATCTGTTTCGAATCAAACCTTTTCTGTCGAGCTTGAGTTCAAAAGGTTTTGCTGATTTCGAGTACTGCCAAGTTGTATTTCCTCATTTCCGTTGCTATTTGACTGGTCCTCCCGGTCTCATGACTTTCAAACAATCTCGGCTTTCATCAGGCAACATAATTTTTCCTTGAACTAGGAGGACAGAATTTAAATTGTCTAAATTATTCTGGTTAGTGTATTTTAGTAAGGTTGTGCCCTAGGGGACAGGGTTGCCGACCCTATGCACAGACCTCCTCCTTTTCCGGGTCTTGGGACCGGCAGTAGCCCTGAAAGTTCTATAGGTGTTATTGTTCATGTATGAGGATTAATGATATTAAGCTGGGTATTTAAATCAAAGTAGTTAAAGCCAAACATACGTTTTAGAAATCACCAAACTACATCATGAGATAAGCGCTTACTCGGAATCGTGAAGGTAAACGTAAAAGAAGAAGGCCAAAGAACACGCTGCGTTGAGAATTAAAAACAGACATGAAAATGATGAATAGCAACTAAAAACAAATGAAAAGGATTGTCCAGAACAGAGTTGGATGGAGAATTCTGTTAGGTGGCCCATTCTCCTCTATGAGAGTTAACAGGCGTAATAAAGTAAGTATGGTAAAGCCGAATTTATTTCCTGCTAACTACTGGTTGTTTATGAAGTTTGTATTGTTTGGCTCTGTAGAAGTACTGTTTTTTCTTTAATCTATATGATCAAAGGTAAAAACACCTTTGAATACACGAGATAAAAACAACCAATAAAAGAAAATCTAGCATAGTGGTAATATAAACAAAAGAGATGAATTTTGAAATAAATCATTTAATCCAAGCAGTACAATTATGCTCGAAAGTATGCCAGGTCATCATTAAACATTGAGTTTAACCTGTAGTTTTTATAGAGAATACCTAATATTTATCCTAACCTGGGATTTATGTTCAACACGTTTACATCTTCCTATTTAGAGTAGAATTTATAACTCAAAAGTTCAGAAAGAAGAATTTCTTACATTTAGTAGTGAATGTGGATACTGAAATATAGTAATTTTAAGTTAAAATATTGTATAATACTTGTTTTACTAAAAGTATATATTTCAACATTATCTGATAGGACATTATGCAACCAAATATAAATACAATATTCAACGTGGTTTCTAACACGTTTTCCCAAAATCCGTAATTTATTATACATGTTTGGATCCTCCCATTGACGTTTAGGATTGTAATTAATTAGTCTCTTATTGGCATATATACAGAGATCTGTGTTTATATTGCTTATAAAAAAAGTGAACATCATCCAATTGACGAGCCCTAAATAGAATGAAACTTGTACCCTGGATTTCACTATTAGCCATCATCTATCACTGTTTATAATATTATTATTGAGATTTTTGAGAAATTACTAATTTACTTATCCAACTAAATATATAAATGAACTTTATTAGTTGAAATCATGAGTCAGTTGAAGCTAGATCATCATGGAAAACCCGAAAGCACTCAGTAGCCGTTTCGTCCGATTGTGGAACTCCTCAGCAGTGCGCATCCACGATCCCCCCCCACGGGATCCGAACCCAGGACACATCAGTCTCACGCGCGAGCGCTTAACCACTAGACCACTGAGCTGGTTGGCATCCGACGGTGTTAATATCTAACTTCAACTAATCCACGAAATTGAGCGACACATCCACCATTGTCACCCGGTTGAACTCCACTGGTCACTGCTTCTCACTAGAACTCCAGGATATACATCTTGAAGCCGGCTCAGTGGTCTGTTGGTTAAGTGCTCGGGTGCGAAATCAGTAGGTCCTGGGCTCGAATCTCGCGGGGTGCGGGGTCTTGGATGCGCACTGCTGAGGAGTCCCACAATAGGACGGAACGGCCGTCCAGTGCTTCCAGGTTTTTCGTGATGGTCTAACTTCGATTGACTCATGATCTCAACCATTTAAATAGAATTTTAGTTTAAAATATTACTTTAACTAATCAGAATTACTATCGAATTGACCAATCAAAATCAAGTATAACATGGTAATTATAAAAATATCATGTATAGAGAAAATCATACGTGATATATGATTATTTTCTAATGTTAGGAATTCTTGTCCAGTCTTGTTTACATATGAATCATTTAAAATTATAAAGGGTATTTAACGAGAAAATTTACTAAGTGATATCAGTTAGAAAAAAGATAAAGTACATACAACATTAAATACATGTTTCATCATAGTTTTAAACTCATAGATAGTTGGAATAAAATAGTAAGTAACTCAAGAACGACATCAACTGAAGCATCTTCCAATGATAGAATTTGAACTGATAAACTCTGTTTTGATGGCATTATGTAGATATGTTCCGTGTCCAACTGTAATATGTGATTATGAGTACGGTGTTATGTCCCGATAAGAATAATGAATAGTAACTTTTGGGATCTATTGATGGACCGATACTGTGCGTATATTTTTATCGTATAATTGTCAATTAACTAAACTATTCATATTCATGTCTTTCTTATTTTAACCTATAAACTGTTATTATACGATTTTCCGTTCTTAACTTATTCCCTGTTTATTAGTCACTGCCTCCCTCATTCACAGCCACATTTGGCCAGATTTTGTACAAATGTTAGTTTCTATTTTATTGGTACGTTGTGGTCTGTTTGATTGGTTTATAAACTCAGTATGTTTGAAATATAATGATTCATATTGCAGAGGCTAAGACTTGTGTTCTGAACTTAAATGGCTGGGCTAGGCAGGGAGCAGGGCTAATCAGGACTCTAGGCTGCTCGCACGTGTTTTACGCATCCTTGGGCCGACCGATAATTCACTGCCCTCTAATCGGCGGTCACAAGTTATAACAAATGGATAGTTGAAGGGTTTCAAAGTCGGTCAAAATAGTTATCCATTACTCTATAATTCTCAATAGTTCTTTAGACAATAATGCTTTGTGATGAAAATGTCTTTTAAAATTAAACAAATTTTTTTAAAGAATCACTTCAATAAATAAGTTTATTCATAAAATATATTTAGAAATGTCATTGTTGTACTCAAAATTCATTATTGTCCAATATAACGAGTAAAGTACTCCCATAATTATATTGTATGGTTACATTTTTAGTTGTTTCAGTAAAGGTAATATGATATCACATTATTTCATCTATTTAATACTATTGTACGAAATGCTGAACCAAATTATGATGATTATTAATTAAATATGAAGTAATAAATAGCTGATTCCGAATCATATTGAAGATCAGTCGGTCAGCCAGTCAGCTACAACGTAGGACCAGGCACATATATGCATCGGTCCAAGTTGCCATACTTCAATTAGCACAACAAGATGAACACCAAATTCATAAAGGTACTTAATTCAATGGTGGTGATATATAAAAGAAAGATTGCATATAAGGATATAGTACAGGAAGAAAGAATTAGTTGATAGAAAGAAAGGTATAAAGTAATTTCAATCTCATGGTTTAAGGGAAGACAAAGAGTGTATACACCTACATCATTGTGACCGATTCTGAGCCATGTCACACAGAGTTTCCAACCATTGGTTACAATAGTTACGTGGACACCAACCAAGTAGTCTGCATCTGCCAACATGGCTCAAACCAGAAGTTAGTGACTTCAAGAATTGATGCCACATTTTGGGTTGGCCACCCCTAACTTTCTTCCAACTGTCTCCAACACTTGTTAGCATTGGACATCGTGAGATGATCAATGAAATTTTATTACTAGAAAGTAAGAAAATTTCATATAAACATTAGCTTAATAAACAATTGATTTTTTTTCTTGTTCGTTAAATTAGTCTAACGAATTTTCACATGAAGTGATCAGTGTGGCGTTAAAATGTTTGTAATTATCAATCTAGAAACTTAGCTCATTAGGAAAATGAATGTAAGGGAATTATGGAGGTCAAAAGCAGTTTTTGAAGGACATAGTTTATGTACGCTTTTTTAATTTATTTATTAAACAATTAGCTTGTAGTGTATTTTACATAATCATCCCAATTGTAAGTTTTCATTCGACACAATAATCTCTGTAATATATTCTACTCTTCATAAATTATAATTAATTAATTGAGTAACCATCACTCAATGATACATCACAAATATTCTGGTTCTTTACCTATTGAGATTTATTATACACAGTGTATTGTGGTCCTACATATTATGTATAGAATTACATGAGTTTTACTTTTGACTAATAAAAGACAATCAGCTGATCTTTCCTATAGATTAAGATTAGATGAATTTTACATAGGGTTATTAATCATTTGGAATACATTCAGAATCAGATTTAACTAATTTCATGTCACTGATTTAGGTAAAAATCATACAATACGACTTTATTGAATTATTTGACATTAAGCGTACAAAAGTTAGGAAAGTAACCACAATAATGCATGTGGTAAACGAATATTCGAGCACTACCGTGAATAGTTGTCTAGAGGGCAATACAAACAAAACAACAGCTCAATTCCGGAACACGTAGTCAATTCAGATAACACCCCACCACGTGAATCTCCACTCAAAATCATCTAAAAACCAAAAAGAACTGGCTCAAAAAGGGTTTAGATGAAGAATTTTTCGCACAGCTCAGGCTATCGTAATTCAATGTTTCAAATACGAAACTCTGAGTACATAAGTTACATAACATTCTTTATTCACCCATAGTCTCGGCACGTCTTTGAATTTTACAAATTATGATTGCTAATTACTACCTTCCTCTTTCTTTACTCCTTTATTAAGTAGACAGTTATCTTTATTTTTTATGTTATAGATTAATACCTTGTACTAATTCCAAAAACTATTGCATAACGTAAGCTCTTGATGAGTTTTGATTACTTTGCTAAATTATACAACACTTTTTATTCAATACTTAAGAAGTTGGATTACATTGCAATAACATTCTTCCATTCATAAATTATTATACTTAATACTTAAAATCTTTTGATAATCTTGACTCTGCTATGCAACACCAATTCATTTTTATTGACTTCCACCTGAATAAGCTTGACTGTCTCTGATAATTTTAACTCCGGCTGAAGCCACTCTAGGACCACCGCCGGTCCCAAGCCCGGATAAAGGAGGAGGGTTGGGAAGATTTGGTAAGTGACATCATAGTAAAGGAAGTTTGCTTCGCTGAAATGTTTTCATTTTTAATGAACCAATGATCTTTCGTCTTTTTTTTCAAAATGACAACCTTCTACAATTTTGATTTATTTTTACATAATAGTGTTAATTAACCTAAAAAGAATAACAATAATAATTTAACAGATTGAAATCATGAGTCAATTGAAGCTAGACCACCATGGAAAACCTAAAAACGGTGGCGCAACTTCGTGGATTGGTTGAAGTTAGACATTAACAGCATTGGATACCGGCTCACTGGTCTACTGATTAAGCGCCTGGCGCGAGACTGATAGGTCCTGGGTTCGAATCTCGTGGGGTGTGGGATCGTGGATGCGCACTGCTCAGGAGTCCCGTACTAGGACAAAACGGCCGTCCAGTGCTTCCAGGTTTTCCATTGTAGTCTGGTTTCAATTGACTCACGATTTCAACCTTTGAAATTTCTAAAATCTTAACAAACCCCTTCTGATAATAATAATTTAAGTAGAATAGAATGAAGTCATTTTTATTTTATCATGTTTTCATCTATTGCTTACAATTTGTAACATTATTTTACAGAACAAAAGAGATTTGTATTCTGATAAACTATATGGAAAATCGATGAACATTTGAAAAATATGTAGAAAACAACGACTATTCAGAAAATTTTATTGATATAAATTGAAAAAAATGTTTAAGGTAATCACAACTGACAGAAAAATCAAGAATTCTTGATCTGGACTTTAAAGGAAATGATGATGGTAATGATGCTGCCCTGGTACGGCCGAGAGTAGGGAGAGAGTCCACCCAGGGGAGTTGGAAAAACCCGGATTCCAAACCAATGGTGCACATGGGCTCCAGTATCGTGGGGGAACAAATGGCGTATGAACCAATCGTTGGTCACCGGCTATCATGGGACTGCATCTCCTTACGTTGCTCCACTGCCTTGTGGGTCAGCCCTTTAGGTCGAAGGCTTCGGATGTGACCCCCTAAGAAAACCACCTGCTTCGATTTGGGCGCGTGGGCAGTACCACACCCCTCACACAAATCTCAATTGATTTGTGTGGCACATATGTACGTGGTACCCCTTCGTACCAATATCTATATGTTCAAATAAATAAAATAAATAATAAAATGATAATGATAATTTAGTGACAATCTGCAGACAGTTAAACACAGGATTATCCAGGACATATGTCTTAACCACATACATTATCTTGAAGAAAATAACATATTCTCTTAAACAACTGAAAATCTCCAGAAAACCTTCTCAATTATCAGTAATTGTTTATACAAGATTTATATGAATTTACCATGAAAGTTATATAGGTGGACCAGAAAGAAATAACCAATCTTAAATTCCACAAATATATTTCTAAAGGTATTCAACTAGAATGAAGCTATTTGCTTCAAACGCTTCAAACCTGAATTATACATTCAATATGTAAACAATTTTCAGACTTTCTTTAACTTAGTAACTTAATTCGATGTGTTTGTTTCACTGTCATTTAGTTATATCATTAAATCATTCATTTCTAGTTCAAAATCTCATTTATAAGTGGTTGAAATTCACAACTGTTGTTAACTTTTGTTCGATTACTTCATAAGGTAATCAATTAATTTTGACCCTGTGGTCTTTCTCGTCTGCCCTAATCGGTATTCTAGAACTTTTTTAAAGTCATTTGTATTTACAATATTGTACTCAACCATACTAGTATGTTTACATATTAAAATTAATATAACGGTAGAATAAACACATTTTTTGTTAGTTGTCTTTGTGGTATATGCGGTTGAATCATAAAACAAGAGAGTAGTTATATATTGATCTGGTTTCAGTATTGATTAGTTTGTAGCGTGGCGTCGAGTTGAAATTAACTGTGAACACCGCTACCAAGAAACACGTGCCAGATAAATCAGAAGGCGAGGATCGAACGTAACCAGATTTATTTCGTTGGCGATCTCGTGGTATTGAACGAATACCGAGATCGTGCCAAGGAATGGTACAAGCGAAAGCAGAAGAAAGGAGTACGTGCGAACAGTACCAAAAACCGTGGAACAATGATGGAAGGTAATGGAAGCACAAAATGGCTATAATTAGCACAGTTAAACAAAAGCACATTAAAACACACACCGGTACAGTTGGTTATAATAATAATTGTTTTTATTAAACCAGTCGTGTTCTCGTGATAAACGTGAGTCACTACAGGAGCCCCCAGCTAGAAAGGGTTTACACTTTCGATAAATAGTGGTTTGAATCGTGGGACTGATCGGCTGACGAGCGATTGTAGGACGGAAGAATTGGCGAACAGGAAAGCGATCGTTGATCGTCGAGTTGCCAACGAAGGTCGTTTTCGGAGAACAGTACCAGGAGCGATGTGTTGTATTTATTGCTCGAATTGGCATGCTACACCAGAGTGGTTTGTATCCAGAATCTGAAGAGGGCGTTCGTAGAGGTGCGCACCAGAAACGCTGCAGACGTAGGACGAAACCACGTTGAGCCAAAAGACCAGAAGCGACCGTAACGACCAAGTTCGAGACCAAGCGTGTGCCAAGCATTCGAAACCAATATATCGACTGAGTGCGTTGACAAGAGCATGGGTGATCAGGCCAGCTTTCGCCAAAGTTGGTTGAAGTCGACGGAACCAAGCGGAGATGGTCGAAGGCGTGGGGTCAGGAAACAAAAAGAAAATCAAAAAAAGAAGAGTGTAGCGTACGTGTAGTATAGGAATAATCCCACACCGTATCGGTTGTTGACTGTGCGACTATTCGCGGAAACGTACGGGCAACCGTACTCGGCGACCGGAACGTGAGACGGCAGTCTCGTTCGTATCTCGTGAGCCTGCAATCTCATCCGAGGTCAGAGGCGGCGTGGTCTGCTGATCTGGACGTGAGACTGTCGTCTCGTCCGTAGACGGTGCAGATGACGCGTGCTGTTGACCGGGACGTGAGAATGAGGTCTCAGATGTATCTAGCGTGGGACCTGAAGGAGATTTAAGGATCCCGCTAGGTTTAATAGGTCTACCATTGAATCTCAGGTTGTCAGATAGGGCACTGTCATAGACGTGTGCAGGTTTGAGACGATCAATGCTGACGATCTCGACGCGGCCGTGTCGATCAACCTTGAAGGTCTTTTCGTGACGAGCGATCACGCGAAAAGGGCCTTCGTAAGGTTGTTGCAAAGGTTTGCGTACCGAATCTACTCGTACAAAAACATGTGAACAGGTAGATAACTCTCGAGGGGGAGCGACCCGTCGATGTTGTATTCGAGTTGACACCGGAGACAGCGTTCGCATAAATGCAGACAGTCGTTGGACGTAGTCTGATTTAGCGAAATTAGGTCTGCTCCGTGGTGTGAAGAATTCCCCGGGCAGACGCAATGTCGTGCCGTATACAAGTTCAGCGGCGGAACATTGGATATCTGCCTTTAAACTCGTTCTGATACCTAAAAGAACGAGCGGTAAGGTTTCGTACCAGTCGTCGTTTTCGTGGGCTCGAAGAGCACTTTTAAGTTGCCGGTGAAACCTTTCAACTAAACCGTTTGAAGCTGGATGGTAGGCGGTAGTGCGTATTCGTTCCGTACCAAACAGCCGAGTAAGTGAGGAGAATAGTGCGGACTCAAATTGTTGTCCTCGGTCAGTCGTGACGGTCGAGGGACAACCATATAGAGCTATCCATCGTTCTACGAAGCGGTGAGCAACTGTCTCCGCCGTGATAGACGTGATGGGTATAGCTTTGGGCCATCTGGTGAAGCGGTCGATGCACGTGAGTATGTGATCATACCCGTGCGATGGTGGCAGTGGTCCTACAATGTCTAAGTGAACATGATCGAAGCGAGCATCAGGCGTAGCGAATGTACCGAGGGGGCGGCTACGTGCCTGTGCACTTTTGATCGTTGACATTGTAAGCATTGCTTAGCCCACATACGAACATCTTTATTCATGGCCGGCCAGACGTATCGTGCAGCGATGAGGCGTAATGTAGCTGCGATACCTGGGTGAGATAATCCATGCAGGGCATCGAATACGAGACGGCGATAAGCAGAGGGTACGATGGGTCGAGGAAGACCGGTAGAAGTATCACATAGAATGGTGCCAGAAGTCGTGGCTAGAGGTACTTCCTGATACTGAAGGGACGTAGAGTGTGGTGCTTCTGTACAGCTGGGATCGTTTGCTTGGGCAGCGGCCATAGCAGGAAGATCGAGCACCGGCAGGGTAACTGCATTCATTTGGATTCGTGATAGAGCATCGGCAACACAGTTCGACTTGCCTTGGATGTGACGAAGGTCTGTCGTGAACTGGGAGATATAGTCCAAATGTCTGCACTCTCGTGGTGAGTAGCGGTCAGACTTGGTATGCAAAGCATACGTTAAGGGCTTATGGTCGGTGAATAAAATGAATCGACGTCCTTCTACTGCGTGCCGAAAATGTTTGATGGCGCAGTAGGCTGCTAGCAGCTCGCGACCAAAAGCGCTATATCTCGTCTCCGTGGCAGTAGAGCGTCGTGAGAAAAACTCAAGAGGTTGCCAACTACCGGAGATGTTTTGTTGCATGACTGCTCCTATAGCAACATCGGATGCATCAACCGCTATACTAAGCGTGGCTGATGGATCGGGATGGGCGAGAAGAGTGGCTTGCGCAAGAGTCGTTTTGATTTCAGTGAATGCAGTACGTGCAGAATCGTTCATTTCCAATCTGCGTGGGTTGCCGCGTAGTAAGTCGGTTAGTGGTCGTAACCGTTCTGCCGCGTGTGGGATGAAACGACGGTAGAAGTTAACCAAACCGAGAAAAGCCTTCAGTTCCTTGAGTGAGGACGGCACGTTGTACTCCTTTATTGCTTGCACTTTGTCCTCACAAGGTAGAATACCCTCTTGCTTGATAACATGACCCAGAAATATTATTTCTCGTTTACCTAACTCGCATTTGTCTGGGTTAACTACTATTCCGTTATCCGAAAGGCGTTGGAATAATAGCGTAAGATGTTGATAATGTTCATCTACGTTTGATGATGCGATTAGCAGGTCATCAATATAGACGTGAACAAAATCGAGGTCTCGTACAATGCTATCGATAAACCTTTGAAAAGTTTGAGCAGCATTCCGTAATCCAAATGGCATTCGTAGGAACTCAAACAAACCGAAAGGAGTCGTGATAGCGGTCTTTTCGATATCTTCAAGAGCGACTGGGATCTGATGATATGCTCGTACCAGATCGATCTTAGAAAAAATAGTCGTGCCCTTGAGCGATGCCGTGATGTCGTGTGTGTGGGGGATAGGGTAGCTATCAAAGCGCGTAACTACGTTTAGAGCTCGGTAGTCGCCGCATGGTCTCCAACTAACCCCATCTTTTTGCGCACCATGTGTAGAGGAGAGGCCCATGGACTGTGAGAAGGACGAATAATACCAGTAGCTAGTAAATTGTCAAACTCACGCTTAGCAAAAGCTAATTTGTCCGGTGCCAGTCGGCGAGGTCGTGCCGTGACTGGCGGTCCGCGGGTGACTATGTGATGTACCACACGATTGGTCACCGATGGAAGCTCCTCGAGTGGTTTAGTGAGTACGGGGAATTTCTCGAATAAAGCGTGGAATTTATCGTCACGCGAGTAAAAAGTGCCGAGGATTCGGTACGCGTTCATGTGGGCTTTACAGCCCATGAATTTGCTGTTCGACGAAGTATCGATTAGCTGCAGCCTACGTGAATCGACAAGCAATTCATAGTGCTGTAGAAAATCGATACCTAGTATGGCTGTGGGAACATCAGCAATGATGAACGTCCACAGATACCGTCGTCGGTTGCCCAGGTTGACCGCGAGTTGTCGTGTACCGTAGGTAGGAATGACTGAGCCATTCGCAGCGCGTAGTCGAAGCACTGTGGCTTGTGACTTGCTGCTACCTCGTGGTACGACAGAAACTTGGGCCCCAGTGTCTACTAGGAACCTAGCGTTTGTGCGATAATCGTGAACATAGAATAGGCGACCAACCTGGGGAGAAGGGCCGGCGAGTACGGCCGCTTTTACTCGCCGGCGCTGGCGTTTCCCGCCTTGTATGAGCATGGTGCTCGACAACGGCGGGCGCCAGACCCGAAGGACCTATGGAACCAGCACCAACTGTCACTCGCTTCCGTAGCCGCCTTTCGGCGTGGCCTGGAAGATGCCCTTTTTGGGCGAGTGGTGACGGGTTTGCGAGAACTTGAGCGAGCTCGGGGGACGTAGGGTTGGGGTACGTTACAACGGTCTCGAAAACTAAGACGTGTGTGAATACACCCGGCCCTGTCACCATGAGCTGAGGAATGACCGGCGTCCATGTCTACTTTAGGACGTGCCGTCGAAGCAACTACATAGGTGTCTCTATTACTGGTCCTCGCCAAAATTTTGTCTGCTATGAGGGCTACCTGGTTAAGCGGTGAGTCCTCGAGCAGTGCCGTCCAGTAGGTTGGATATGGGCTGGTAGTGACTCGAGCCATAATTCCTTAACTATCTCCGAGTCAGATGCTGTTGGTCCTGCAAGAGATTGCAGGCGCGTGAGGTGATGGCTTGGTTTAGCATCACCCAGGGGGTGACGTGCTAACAGGGTCCTCAATCGTTCCTCCCTCGATGGGAGGAAATGTCGGAGAATTGCCTCCTTGAGGCGGTCATAAACATTAGGCACGTTAGAATTGAGGACGACCTCACGAACAGCTACTAAATGGTCCCCGGGTAACGATTCGAGAGCGTAGGCGTATTTTTGCCTTTGGCTCGTGATACGACGAGTCTCGAACTGAGACTCTATTGCAGCAAACCAGACCTCAGGGTCGTGGGGGATAAATGATACAGGTCGAAAATGAATGGCCTGTACGTCTGAGTTTATAACATTAATAATATTCTTCTCGCTATCCGTCATGTCGTGTATATTATATATTAAAAATTAATATGAAAATATACGACAGACGTTGATAGATAAATAATAGACTCACCAAATTGACTTCTTTGGAAGATTTGACCCGAGGTTGCGGCGTGTTCCAAACTTTGGGCTCACCAATTGTAGCGTGGCGTCGAGTTGAAATTAACTGTGAACACCGCTACCAAGAAACACGTGCCAGATAAATCAGAAGGCGAGGATCGAACGTAACCAGATTTATTTCGTTGGCGATCTCGTGGTATTGAACGAATACCGAGATCGTGCCAAGGAATGGTACAAGCGAAAGCAGAAGAAAGGAGTACGTGCGAACAGTACCAAAAACCGTGGAACAATGATGGAAGGTAATGGAAGCACAAAATGGCTATAATTAGCACAGTTAAACAAAAGCACATTAAAACACACACCGGTACAGTTGGTTATAATAATAATTGTTTTTATTAAACCAGTCGTGTTCTCGTGATAAACGTGAGTCACTACAAGTTCACTTGAACTATTTATCTAGTAAAATTCTAATCAATCTTACTTCTATAAACATGACAAATAGATTATATAAAATATTGATCTTGATAGGTTGTAAAGAGTTGTTAATGTTCTGACGATAGAAAATCAATTTAAGTTATTCTAAACAATGTGTAGTTCATCTTCTCTTTTAATTAATAAAGAGAAATATGTGTATGATGATGATGATGATGATGATGATGATGATGATGATGATGATGATGATGATGATGATGATGATGATGATGATGATGATGATGATGATGATGATGATGATGATGATGATGATGATGATGATGATGATGATGATGATGATGATGATGATGATGATGATGATGATGATGATGATGATGATGATGATGATGATGATGATGATGATGATGATGATGATGATGATGATGATGATGATGATGATGATGATGATGATGATGATGATGATGATGATGATGATGATGATGATGATGATGATGATGATGATGATGATGATGATGATGATGATGATGATGATGATGATGATGATGATGATGATGATGATGATGATGATGATGATGATGATGATGATGATGATGATGATGATGATAGTTAAATCCGAAAAACAAACATACAATTTGAGGTCAAATGTCATTTCTAAATGAAATGATTAATCATCTATTGTTTGTTTTGTTTTTGCCACACAGAAATATTTTTCAATTACCTTTGTTTAAAAGTTTAAAGGTTAATTTATTTACTTTGAAATATAATTTAATTTAGTGAAAAGGAATAAGTTTGCTTTGTTTAAGAGAAAATGTTATAGAAAAAGCAATTCCTTTATTTATTTTATTTAGACAAAGAAATGTTAATCTAATTTATTTATCTTAATGCAAACAAAATTTTAACTATATCAACTTAGTAATCAACTTTGAATGAGTAATTTCGTGCGATTGATGTTTTATAAATTTTCGTAAACTGAGAATAAAGAGTTTTGTAGAATATACTGAGTTCAGTGTATTTTATAGGTGGTAGTGATTACCGGAATTGTGTCAGTTGGGTTACTACCGAAAACTAGGAAGCGTAAAATGTAACAAGTTGTATTGTTCTAGTAAGGTATTCCTAAACCGTATGCACTCATTACCTCTAGGTTCTTTAGATGAGGTCAATCTCTGATCAATATCTCATATAAAATAAGCCAATCTTCATAGAATCCCTTTGATCACTGTACGTCATTGGTTTCTCTTCAAATTCATAGAGACCCATAAGTTTAATTCGTTTAAAACATTTAAAACTTTGTAAATAATTAATTGATTCATCAAAGAACTTCACGTTATTTGAGAGAAAGAATTTAAGAACTAATTTTAACTCATTGGATTGACAGTTTTTCAATATTGGGAAAGATCATTTTACTGTAAGATATAAAAATAACATGATAATAATACAAGGAGATGTGAAATTTTAGTTTGCTTCGAACTTACTGTATACCAATCATAATTAAGTAAAGACTGGAAACCACTAGTCATTCAAACCGTGTTATTTTGTAATCACCAAGGCAGCTAAATGCTAACCATTAATACTTCTTAAATACACAGGTCAAGTTTTAACCTTTATTTAACTAGTGACCTTCTGTGAATCTCATATTATTTAAATTGTTTGTTAATTATTTCGAATACTCTAATTTAATACACTAATTGAACCGATAAGGTTAATCGAAATCACGGATTAGACAACCAGTGAAAACCAGAAGGCAATGAATAGCTGCTGCATCATTATAGTGAACTCTTCAGAAGTGAACATCAACACTTTCATCAAGGATCGAATGAACCTTTATGACATATTTATTTCATCTGGTGAAAAACTGTTTTAAAGAAAGCAATTAAATAAATTACAAAATGTTGAACTTTTCATAAATTACTTGTCTCTCTTTCGTGAATATAAAATCATTTTTTTTAATGGAAAATAGAGCATTATCCGCGATAAGTAACAGGCGTAAGTTTATTTTGTCCCCCCCCCATATTCCTTCCAACTCGTCAAAATATCTGTTATCTCATTGCATGTAATTGTTTCTCAGGATTAACAGAATTTTCGTAGTTTAAATCATGAACTGATTGTAGCCAGATTACCATCAATTTATCACCCAATTCACGTTGGTATGGGACAAATTAGGGGTTCTCATATGAGACCCCCTACCTGGGAATCAAAAACCGGGCCTTCTGTTTTGTGAGGGAACGCTTAACATCTAGAACACTGAATCCGCATCTTGTGATTCTAATCTCTAACTTCAAACAACTCACGGTATTATGCATACTAGGACGAAACAGCTTTCCAGTGCTTTTAGGTTTTCGACGATAATCTAACTTAGATTTGTTCATGATTAGAACTTTAGAAATTCTACAATTTCCACAAATTCCTCTATCTTAACAGAATTTATCTTTTTATCATTTTTCTACTTTGTAATTAGAAATTTTTAAAGCGTTAATCGCTGTTGATTTTTTTTTAGTTAACTTAGATCATTGTTATTTCAAGTCTTTCCATGAAACGAATTATACCTTCAAAGTCACTGATGTACAATCGATATGTCAAGAATTTATCAATGAAATAAAAAGAAATCATTTTCATGGATGACACATTAATAATCTCCTCTTTCTCTTTTTAATGTTAAGTAAATCTAGTCAGCTTATATTATGAATGTTTCATAGTATCCATCCTTTAAAGGCTTGTATCGGAAAAATATTAAAAGGTGAATATCCATCATCGACTCATAATCTAAAATTAATGAATGCAACAGAAAATTTAATTCATCATTTTGCTTTTAATTTTGTAACCAAATGATGAGTTTGCTACTTCAAAGGCTGCCTATCTCCTGTCTATCATGACAACATGCTAATTTTTCAATAATGTATCGATTTTAATTATCTAAATTGACTTGGATAGAACACACATTGAGGAAAGCACCCAACTGCGTCACAAGGCAAACCCTCACGTGGAATCCTCAAGGCCAGAGGAGAAGAGGAAGGTCAAAGAACACATTACGCCGAGAAATAGAGACAGACATGAGAAGGATGAACAACAATTCGATAGAACTAAAAAGGAAGGCCGAGGACAGAGTGGGTTGGAGAACGCTGGTCGACGGCCTATGCTCCATTAGGAGTAACAGGCGTAAATAAATAAGTAAGGGAATCCTTATGTCTCTTTGTTATTTCTCCTTTAATGAATTTTAACAAGATGAAATGTTGAAATGTTTGGATCTTCAGATAGGATGAAACGTGCCTCTTGAATTCTACTGCTAGCCGCCATCTAACTGCTTAAAAATGTGAACCGATCCGTATAGGATGCACATATATCAAAAGAATAGACTGGTCAGTTAAAGTTCATAATATCAACGATAAGATTTAAACAACCAATACAAGTAAATTCAATTCATATTTTGTTTAATAGTTGAATTCATGAGTCCGTTGAAGCTAGATCATCATGGATAACGTAGAAGCACTAGACCCATAAATTCAACTATTAAATTACTAAAATCTCCACAAAATCCTCTCCTCATTATAATCACCATGTGTTCACTAGTGACAGGCTTCAAGAGGTATTTCATGGAGTTCTGGTGAGAAGCCGTTACCAGTGGAGTTCAATCTGGTCTGTTGTGAGATATCAGCTCACTAAAGACAATGGTGGACGGTGGCGCAATTTCGTGAATTGATTGAAATTAGACATTAACATCGTTGGATGGTCTAGAGGTTAAGGCTTCGCGTGCGAGACCGTCAGGTCCTGGATTCGAATCCCGCTAGTGGGATCTTAGATGAGTTTCATATTAGGACGAAATGGCCGTCCAGTGCTTCCAGGTTTTCCATGGTGGTCTAGCTTCAATTGACCCATGAGTTCAACTATTAAACCACTAAAATCTCAACAAAAACCTCTTCTAATATTTATATCTTGTTGTTAAAAGGTTGAACTCCAATAATACTAAACCGAATTTTATAATCTTTGATATTTAAAAAATCAACTTTTATTAAGTATCAAAAACATATCCAAAGTAGTTTTCTGATTTTTGAGAAACATTCTTCTGTGATAATTACAACGTTGTTGGTTAATATAAATCCTCTTTTCATTCTGCACACTCATTTCACATACATATCATTCACTTTACAGTGGCTATTACAGGCAATGAAATGACAAAAAATTCTATGTCCACAAACTGTTAATTGTTTAACAGACTCCTTTCGTACTAGTAATCCTACACCTTTAAATATCTCGCTAAAAATTTCATCAACCTTACTGTTCAAAATAAGTATATGACATGAAATGATCCTGGTTATAAGAATCGTAAATTCATGCTTAAATTGAGAAAAATTACTTGAATTCATTATATTTCGAGGCTTCGTGTTAGCTACTAGTGGCCTTTGAGAATCTTCTGTGTGCAGTCATTCTAATCCATTATGATGATATCTGTACCTTTGTCTCGTCCTAACACAGCAGTATTATCATACTGTTGCAGATATTTCAATGGTGACTAATTTTGCTTCATCAAAATCTTCGAATGTAGGAACGTAGAAGTTAGATATTGATTTGAAATACCAACTAGCTTAGTTTTAAACCAAGTACTTTTATCCTCATCTATGGGTTTCAAATTAGAAACTTAGTGGCATAGATTTTCAGATTGGTTTTGTAAATATATCTTGTTGACATTCTTATAAGGAATGTTGAATTTAGATCTAAGGGAAATTTTATTCAGCTTTATGTTTGATAAGTTATAAATGTATTCCATGAATGTACTTTCAACAGATTAGGACTTATTTCTTTGTAGTTTGTATATGGTTTTGTTAAATAAGATGTTTATTCCAATTGTTCCTTATGTCTTTTAAATTAAAATTCATTGATTATGGTATATGATAAAACATTTGTATAATAATACTGCTACTGTAAATTAAAGCCGTTCTCAACTGATGAGAAGCCTTGAAATAAAACAAATTCATGTTCTTATACAAATTTTTTCTTTCCGGTTCGTTTAAATTTATCAAGGCATCAGAATGTATAGAAAATTACCGTTTATCAATTTGGGGTTGGAGAGATTGTTGAAGTTTATTAAAATTGTGAATCGATCAATGTTAGACCACCACTGAAAATCTAGAAGCACTAGATGGACGCTCTGTTCCAGTATGTGACTCCTCAGCAATGCGCTTTCATGAACCCGCATGCAGAAATCGAACCCAGGACCTTTTGTCTCGCTCGCGAACACTTAATCTCTAGACCATTGAGCCGGCATTCAAAGGTGTTAATATCTAACTTCTCATTCTTATTACATGGACAATTTCTGAGTAGTAAATAACAGTAATCAATTGTTTCAGTTTAGTTGAAGACTTTTCAACAGTATCTATTCTAAATTTATATTTCATATAAAACATATTGATCAGTACATAATCTTCTTTCAAACTTTATTTATTTTTGTATCGATTGTTTGATTCTTTCCATTGATGTTTAGGACTGCGATATAGTTTCAAGCGGATGGTACTGAGTTCGAGTCCCTGAGTGGTCATCAACTCTAGGATGCAGGCACATCCAAATGATGATTCCGAAATGAGACGAAACGAGCGTCCCACATTCCACTGCCAGCCACCATCATCTCAGTTTATTTATTTTATAGTTATATTAGATTTATTACCAACTCTGTCTGAACACCTTCTAGAGTTTCTACTGGTCCCAAGCCTGGAAAAAAGAGGAGGATCGGGTATAGGGTTAGTAACTCCCGTAGAAAACAGCTATGCTAAAAAGCACCAACCGGAAAAATTATTTAAATCATTAAAACTCTCCCCTGGAAGTTGAAGGATTTTCAATTAGAAGAGCTATGACGCTTCATGTTGAAAGCCGAGATTATTCGGAAGTCACAAGGCCAATGTCTCTTATGACAAACAGTGCAATAATTAACATAGATGTGTGAAATGTTTGGACAATGTGGGAGACCAGGAAAACCAAGCGAATAGCCACAGAAATGAGGAGATACAATTCGGCGGTTCTCAGAATTAGTTAATCCCTTTCTCCAAAACTTAACAGTAAAGGTTAGATTCGAGACAGATGCAGTTGTACTCTGGTCATGATGAAGAAGACGCCCCACCCACTCAGTCAGTTGTTCTGATGCCGTCCAAAGAAAGTCGAAAAGCACTTGTTGGATGGGCATCTAATCGACCCAGGACCGTACAAGCATCCTTCAATACAACGAAGGGAGCGATTACAATTAATGTTATCCAATGTTATTCACCCACCAACGATACCAATGAAGACGACAAAGCTCAGCTTTATGAGAGACTACAATCAATCATAGTGAAGTACTCAGGAAACAACTTGACCATGCTGATGGGAGACCTGAACGCCAAAACCTGAATGCACAATATCGAGTCGAGTATGAAGATATGATGAAACGATGTGGATTGGTTGTGGGAAGCGAACAAGAATGCTGAGAGATTTGCAAATTTATGTGCATTGTTATAGGTGGCACAATATTCTCATACGCACACGAATACATAAAGCTACATAGGTCTCACCGGATCACACTTCACACAACCAGACAGACAATATTTACATCAGTAAAAAGCTTATAAGATCTATGGAAGACGTGAGAACGTGAGTGTAGCTGACATAGCTTCAGGTCACCACCAACTGGTGGTTGGGAAGATGAAACTGAAGTTAAGGAGCATTGGATAAATGAACAAACAACATTACAAAGATTCAATGCAGTCTTTTTTCCAAATACTGACAAACTCAACGAATTCAAGATAACTCTCAACAACAAGTTTCAAGCCTTGTAGGATCTGATCGAAAAAGAAGGAACTACGATGGAGAAAAATTGGACTTCAATATGTCAAGAGGTTCGGGATCGCAAGAAGAATTTTATTTATTTGTTTGAACACATAAATATTGGTTCAAAGGGGCATCAAATACATATGCGCCACACAATAACAATGAGAATGTGAGCATATAGAGAATGTAAAGTGAGTGAGAATAATAACGAATAGAAATTAGTGCATGATATTGAAATAATGATAATGGGAGAGGCAGTTCAGTTAGCAAAAGTATAAGCAGAAAGAATTCTCCCACTTAAAGAAGTTATGTCCATTTTTATGAAGAAAGTAAAAAACTATAACAGGATCGCCACTGGCTTCCATACTGAGCCATATCTGATAATGTCTCAAACCACTGTGTTGCACTATATCTAGGACTCCAACCATGGAGTCGTGAAAGACCAATCCTGCGCAGCTCTCTTCTGTACAACGACACCAAGTCATACACTGACCACCTCTCCGCTTTTTCCAACCAGTTCCAGTGTCGGCAAATAATGCACGATGTGGAGTTCTCAGGGACGACAATCGTAGAACTTGTTCAAGCCAACGAAGTCGACGTTTCAAGATAGTGAGACTAATCGAGTTATCGTCGCTGTGCCCGAACACATGATGCCGAACCTCTGCATTACTAACATGGTGTTGCCACTGGATGTCATCGATCCTTTGGTGAAACACGGAGAGTCGTCTAACATCCTCAACTGATAACGGTTTCTCAATAGAAATGCGTAGGTCTCCTGGAAGCTGATCGGTCACTGATTGATATTTGTTTATAAAATCGGTTGACACACAGTAATCGGTAAGTGTAAATATTTTATTTTTACAGGAAAGGACTTTTTTACCTGGACAGCTCAGCAGTGATATCTTAGAGAATAATACCAAATAATCCATTTTCGAGTTTCACAGAGAAAATAACGTGGAGATTGATATTGGGCATTTTTAATGAATGGTATTCACTTAAAAAAGTAGGTTCATGTTGTCTTAGTGAGTGTCCTCAGTTATGTAATACTAATTATTGATAAATAATCCACTCATTTTAACTGAAATATACTACGGAATATAAATTGAAATGACTCAAAATTATTTATTGCCAGTTGCCAGAAAGGATTTTGGCCTTATAGCTTCCAAAGACTATGAGCTTCATTATGAAATGCCATAAATTTTTTAAATGAAGGTCACTTAATTCTTACAATGAAAGTAAGTTGGTGTTCTCTGGTTAATAATTTTATAAAAGAATTATTTTTTACAAGATGAGGTTGTCAACTCTACCTCTAACTCCTTTGCTCTGCCTAGGTTGGGACCGGTAGTAGTTTTAGAGCGATGCTAAGTAGAGCCTAATTATTCATTGGAATTCTCTTAAGTTTTTAATAAGTATTTTTCTAAATGGATGATAATACTTGTCATATTTGACATTTAGATTTAAATATAATTGTAAAGTTAATTACTTTGTGGAGATATGCATGACGAGCTTATTTTGTAAATAGTTTCTGATGTTATTTGTATTTATTCTGTTAGTTTTTAATAGCCTTTACATTTACCATTAAATGATTGTACGTGTTATTTAAGTGTATGACATTGAACACACTTTCTTCCGTCGTGTTACATTCATAGCATGACACACGTTGTTACCTACTAACAAATACACTGCTATACTCATACCTCTTGTTCTTCACTGCTCGTGACTGTGTTAACTGAACTCTAAATCAACTACCATCTACATTTATAGACTACAACCAAATTATACCATATTCTACGTTTGGTTATATCACTGGGAGAACATCAATCTTACTGGAATCTTCAATCATCTATAATTGTGGATTTTGGTACCAAACTCAACCGGAACACGCACAAACCTGCTGAATTAAGTAACGTCTCTAATTTTTGTTGTGTTTATAACTTTTAACATTACAGTTTGTGCTTAATAACTCTGTTATCATTTTTGAGTTTAGATATTATTTGGTCCATCACAATTTTTTTCCTCTTTATAAGACTGTAAATGAATCTCTAGAGCAGAACTGTCTATTGTTCTTTATAACTATTTATATTTAAGAAAATACTGAACACTTTTGAGAGCCTTTAATATTACAATATGCTTCTTATCTAGTTCAAGAAATATGCCATTCTGAAGATTATCGCAGGTATACGTTCATTTCAACATGAGAAATATAAATTAATTTCAATAGTTGAATTCATGGGTCTGTTGAAACTAGACCACTATGGAAAACCTGGAATCACTGGATGGACGTCTTGTCAGCAGTGTGCTTCCACGATTCCGCCACGCGAGATTCGAACCCAGATCTATCAGTCTCGCGCTCGAGCGCTTAACCTCTAGACCACTGTTAGGGCATCTAAAGCTGTTAATGTCTAACTTCAACCAGCCGGGTATACATTCATTTCGACAAGAGAAATATAAATTAGATTTGAAAAAAATAATAAAGCAGCTCTTATGCTTGTTTAGTTGACATTAGAAAATAAGAAGTATTTAGTTAAAACTAAAGTTAAATGGCTAAAACTGAAATATATCAAAACTTGACATCAAATAAGCACATCAGCATTTTAATACTAAGTTGATTGAGTTCAATGAATTTGTTAGATTGAGATTTTATTAAATGGTCACGACAGAACACAGATAAAAGTTCACACATTTAATTGTGTTTGCCTATCTGTCTATGCTTATGAACTTTTTCTATAATTTTTCAATTGAATTAAGAAGTATATTAACTGTAGGCATTTTGAATTTAGTATAAAATTGTAGTGAGTGCACAGTCAGGTGAGGAAGACCAGTTTATTGTTGAATACAAACTTACAAAGTGCCTTAAATACATCATTTACACATTTTCTATCAGTTGTCTCTTACAAACTTCATCGTTCCTTCATTCCTATTGTTATTTTGATTGCTTCAAGTTTTCTTCTATTTTCTCTTCATTACAATCTTTTCAATCTTGTACTCGCAAGTATACCACTCTCGATTGGTGCCACATACTACTTACATCTGTCAACATAAGTAGCACACACCACAAAATGAGAAAATTAGTTTTCAGTATTAGTTCATATCAGTTAAAGATCAGTTGAAAAAGTAACATCACTGTGGATAGCTATTTTTTATCCTAATTTTATCAATCATAAATTTAATGCGAGAATTGAACTTATTTATTTAAGAATTAAGTTGAAGAGCGATTAAAAGTAATATTGATAGGTCCTGGGTTCGGATCTCGCGGGGAGCGGGATCGTGAATCCACACTGCTGAGGAGTCCCATACTAGGACAAAACGGCCGTCCAGTGCTTCCAGGTTTTCCATTGTAGTCTGGCTTCAATTGACTCATAATTGCAACCAGTAAAATTTCTAAAATCCCCACAAAACCCATTCTGATAATAATCACCTGCTCACCAGTGACTGACTTCAGGAGACAGTTCTGGAGTTCTAGTTGGAAGTCGTTACCAGTGGAGTTCAACCAGGTCTGTTGTGAGATAGGAGCTCACTGAAGACAATGGTATACAGTGGCGCGACTTCGTGGATTGATTGAAGTTAGACATTAACACCACTGGATGCCGGCCGGCTCAGTGGTCTAGTTGGTTAAGCGCTTGACGCGAGACTGATAGGTCCTGGGTTCGAGTCTCGTAAGGTGCGGAATCGTGGATGCGCACTGCTGAGGAATCCCATACTAGGACGAGACGGCCGTCCAGTGCTTCTAGGTTTTCTATGGTGGTCTAGTTTCAATTGACTCATGATTTCAATCTGTGAACTTATTATTAGTGCCATTTGAAGAATAACATTTTTCTAAAATTAAATTGAACATTATGTAATCTAGTGTTAAGAGAATTAAATATAAAGATGTTGTGTTAAACGTCAAGCCTACTAGCGGCCTTTAGTTAACCAATCAGAATTAAGATAATACCTCATATATTTTATATGGAATTTGAAATGAAATGATGATAGAAAAGTTGTATGTTATTATCTAAATGAAAATTGGCAATTATTGATTAGCAAAATGCTTAGAATTAATAAAAAATAACTATACTGTAACTAAGATGGTTCTTAAACTAAATTACAAATAATACATGCATTTAAAGCAGATTCTTTGTTAAAGTACTTATTGTGATCCATTTGTAGTGATGAATATATAGTGAAACCAGATAATATTCCCCCTTTCTTACTCTTTCTGCAAATCTGAACCATCCGATATATTCCCATGCAGAGTGACAAAAATCTGAAATGGCTTGAAATTTAGTAGGCTACGAACGCTTATTTTTTTCAAGCCACAATGTTCTTTTGGACAGTAATTGCTTCCTGGTAACTTATTTTGTCTGCATAATACTTTGAGTTTCTTAAATAGGAGTCGAGACACTGTGCCACCGACAAAAACAGCGAAAAAAAAAGGAAAAATAAGCTTTCATAGATTTGCAATATTGTATTTAAATAATGTATACCTAGTACATCGTTTTTTCATGAAGACTGACAACACCATGGCATGATTTTCCATCGATTACCCAAAAACGATTCTCAAAAAACATTTTCGTCCGCCATGGTATTGTGGTGGCATTGGTTTCTAACCATACGATTTTTCAAGCTAAGCATATAACAACTGAGAAGATTTACAATTAAAACTTAGAGAAGGTCGGAAATGATCGACTTAGAAGACCTAATCATTATGACATGGCTCGGCCATCCAGGTGTGGTCATCACTCTGTAATCTGTTGCTTTCCATACTAAACAAATCATCCTTTTACCAAACCAAATGTATTCTTCAAAGACCTTAGCAGCAACAAGTGACGATCACGATAGGACAAATTAAAATGGATGACGACTTAAGTTTCATGTAAGGTCTAATGGATTAGGCAGTCAAATCATGACAAGTCTGTGGCTGTGGAATAGATTTATCATGCTCGTAGCATAGGTAAGTGTACTAATACCGACGTAGGCCATAGTTCTACAATGAAGCGAAAAATGACCTGTGTAGATGTTAAGGGGATTATTCCTTGGTCACCTCTGTTATTAACCAATTTATTTTGTAGAACGAATACAACAAACAACAATAATTTTCGTGGCTAAGAAAGTTCTCCTATCACATTGATGTAGATCTCACGGAACAATCAGTTCGCGACACAGGATAAAGGATAACTTTTCGTTTCGGCAATGTTAAGTGACTCGCCTTAATGCAGTCATTCCATATATGAAGTACCTGAGGTCAATGGCATGTTTGTAGACTAATTTTATTTCATTTGAAATTATGGGTACTTTTGCATACTATTTGTATTAACTGATGACTCCTTCATACGTGATTGAACATTTAATACGAATTCCAAATGTAATACGACTATTTGTACTCACCTAGTTAGACCTGACTTAAATCGCACTAATTTTAGGAATTCTTAGTTAGCACATTATTTCAAATACTTCTGGTTATCATAGCTTGCCACGTAGAGGTCAAACTTTTGTTAACAGTGCTCTGTAAACAGAGAAAACAGTCGTAGTTTGAAAAGCTTCCACGCTAATAGTAGATAACCAAACGCTTGATTTAATAAGAACCATTGAACTTCCAAATACATGCTGTCAGAGACAACAGAACCATGTGAAACTTACATTATGTACGGAAGGCAATGTAAAATTTTTGCTGAATCTAAAACCTTTAAACTGGCAAGTACTTGTGAAGCCAACTGGAAAAAATATACAGTAAACAGTGGTTCCACGAAAAGTAATAGAAACAAATATAGATATTCAACGACATTTTTTAACTTCATGAAGCTTGTAAGATCCATTTTGAATGCTTTGTGTGTTTGTGAAAATCCCTCCATGTATATACTTGCACTTTGTTCCTATTGATCCTTTTAGTTGTACATTGTTAACTTTTTGACTACATTTGAATTGTTAATATTTGTATTTTATTATAGTTTTCGTTTTTACTACACCTTCACCAATTCCCCATGTTTCTTCCCGAACTGCACTTATGTTGTTTTACTTTATACTAAGTCTGGGCGGCAGCCATTTTGGTTTGTTCCTGCTTTTGATTGCTTGACCTGTGTTGACTGGAATTGTGCATTTTGGTTGTGAATAGAAGCACTCTTCCAGAATTGAAAACACTCTGTGTTATAGAGCGACCAATTATTACCTTTTGAACGAATCTGTACGTGATCTATCCAGACAGGATAGAATAACATTTATTTGTGGTGATTGGTAATTTTCTTGCATCCTTTATCAACTTTCTTATTTATTGTAGTTTAGATTTGATCAATTGAACAATTATTGGTTGGATAGCTGAGTGGTTATATTTGTTTAGGTAATAATGTACACTTAAATTTATGATAAATTATAGAACCGTCATCTTACCCAATTACTTTGTTTTGGTTTCAATCGGGCGAGGGTGCGTATCTAACTCATCCAGACAGCTGTCCTTCACTCCAAACCGTAGTTTGGATCTTACAGTTCTAAACAAATAATTTAGTCGAATTCGTTTGGTTTTCGTTTCGCTGATTTCAATCATTGTCTCTGGGAATATTTGGTCGTTCGCTTGCGATGCCAAACAATCGTCGAAGGAAATTAAGTCCAAGACTCGTGGAAGCTAAAAGAGATGAACAAAAGGATGGATCCCCTCAATCAAGGCAAGTGCCTTATGATACTTCTATGTGTCATGGTTCATATTCTAATCGGGACGATTGTAATTATAGTGAATCTAGTTGTGATATAATGGCAGATGGCATAGAAAACCTTAGTTTAGACGTAAAGCAAGCGAAAAGCGCGATGCCTACGGCGCCTTTCGTAGGTCCAGAGTTACCAAAGGTTGAGTTAAGTTATTTCGACGGTCAACCTAGAGGTTATTGGAGGTTTTTAAGGGAGTTTGAGACCTATGTGGAGTCAAGGGTCAAGGATGATGGTCAACGCTTGCTTTATTTGATACATTATTGTAAGGGTAAAGCGAAAACAGCCATTGAGGGTTGTATTATGTTGGAAGCCTCTTCTGGTTACAAGAAGGCCAAAGAAATTCTAAAACGGTTATTCGGACAGGCGCATTTAATCGCTCGAGAGACACTAGAAGACTTATTCAATGCCGTGAACTTTGATTATACTGACGGAGAGCAACTAACAAACTTGGCTATTAAAATGGAAAACTGTGCTATGATCTTGGAACAGATGAATTATGTCTCTGATCTAAATTCCTTAGTTACCTTGGAAAGTATAGTGAGACTCTTGTCTCAGCCTATGCAAACCCAGTGGGCGGACTGAGTGGATGAATTGACTGAAGATAACAGGGAACCGACCTTTGGCGAGCTCACTCAGTTTATCGCATCGCGTGCGAGAGTGGCTTGTAGTAGATTTGGACGGTTAGCAAATCGTTCAAGAAAAGGACATAACGTAAAGACGAACTGTCACGTGCAACCGGAGCAAAGGAATAGTTCGACAACGAAAACTAAATTCAGTATGTGTTCCCACGACCATGCTATTGATAAATGTCCACAGTTCTTAGCGCTTACAGTTCAAGACCGATGGTCTCACGCTAAAAGCAAGGGTATCTGTTTTGTTTGTCTTAGACAAGGACATAAGGTTAATGAATGTAAGCTGACAAAGCGTTGTAACGTTGATGGTTGTGAAAAGAAACACCATTCTTTGTTGCACAGCGAAAGTGATAAACCTGGTATCTCGAATTGTTGCGGATACACTAAATCACTAATCAGTCAAGTGTGTTTAGGAATGATTCCCGTACGGTTGAAATCGTGAAAAGCCGAGATTGTGGGTTATGCTCTGTTGGACAACGGTTCTGATGTGACACTGATAAAATCAAACTGTTTGAGGTCTCTCGGGCTGAACGAAGACCAAGCATCAGTGGTAGTTGAGATTGTGGGCGGTAATAGAACAATGAAGGTCACGAGTGCGCCTTTTGAGGTATATTCTTTAGATCGATCTGAACATGTTACGATTGAAGGAGCTCTGATTGTAGCAAGTATACCAGGTCATAAGCCAACAAAGTCAGCAATGAACAACATAGTTAAGTGGCCGCATTTAAGTGATGTGCCAATAGATAGCCTAGACTCTGAAGACGTTTTACTGTTGATTGGTTGCGACGTACCAGAAGCACATTGGGTGTTAGACCAACGTTTGGGTGGAAGGAAGAACCCGTACGCTGTGAAAACGTTGCTGGGGTGGACGGTTTTCGGACCTGCGTCATATTCGGAATATAGGAAAAGTTGTTAATCATACTAGTAAATTACAGACTTTGGAGAACGAAATACGTAAACTTTACGATGTAGAGTTTTCTAATGTTCATTCAAATGATAAATTAGTTTCACTAGAAGATAAGGCGGCTATAAGGATTGCGGAAGGGGGCACACGCTTCGAAAATGGTCATTTTGTAGTTCCTATACCATGGAAATTGAACCCAAATATGAAAGGGGGGAATTATGAGGTGGCAAGCAGTAGACTACAGAGTTTGAAGCGTAGATTGTTGAAAGATGACACTCTGTATATCAAGTATACAAAAGGTATTGAAAGTAATTTTATTAAGGGCTATGCGGAGAAGATCCCTGAAATACAATTGCAACCTAGTTATCGCCCCCGGTGGTACTTACCTCACCATGCAGTTATAAACCCGAAAAAGCCAGAAAAAAACTGAGAGTGGTCCTTGACTGTGCCGCCAAGTTTGCAGGCGTTTCTCTAAATGATATGATTTACCAAGGACCCGACACAACTGCTGAGTTAGTGTGTATATTATTGCGTTTTCGCAAAGAAGCAGTCGCAATCTCTGCGGATGTTGAAGAAATGTTCAAGCAAGTGAAGGTACCTGAGTCTGATCGAGGAGCTTTAAGATTTCTATGGTGGCAGGAGGGAGACATGTCGAGAGAACCATCCGAGTTTCAAACGACATCTCATCCATTTGGTGCCATATCATCTCCGTTTTGCGCGAACTATGCCTTGAATAAGACGGCCCAAATATTCTCTGACGGTTATGATGGTTATGTTGTAGATGCTGTTAAGAATAATTTCTATGTTGATGATTGCTTGGTATCTTTTCCCACTTGTGATCAAGCAAAGAGTTTTGTTAAGCAGATAAGTGAATTATTATGTAGAGGAGGTTTCAAACTAAAGAAATGGGTTACCAACTCGGAGGAGGTAAGGACCATCTTGCCTGATGTATGTAAAGAACAGTCCTTGATAAAAATGTCAACGAATTACGACACTACTCATCGAACCCTAGGTGTAGAATGGGATTTTAAACAAGATGTATTTAAGTTTTACTTTGATGCACCGGAAAGGCCTCTGACTAGGAGAGGTATTCTATCTATAGTTTCTTCTCTGTTCGATCCCCTGGGTCTAATTGCTCCAGTCTGTATTACTGCCAAACTCCACTTGCAAAAATTATGTAAGTCCCAAATAGGCTGGGATCAGCCTCTCAACGAGCCATACATGTCTGCGTGGCTAAGCTGGGTAAGTTTTATGCGTCAGATAGGTCACATCACGGTAGCTCGAGGTATCAAGAGGAGAATCAACGAACCCGACGCGAAAGTGGAATTGCACTTGTTCAGTGATGCTTCAGAGGTTGGTTATGGAGCAGTTGCGTACGCACGAGTCAGTTATTTGAAGGAGCCACCATACTGTATCCTGTTGTACAGCAAGTCTAGGGTAGCACCTATCAGACAAGTCCCTATACCGAGACTTGAGATGGCGGCAGCGGTGTTAAGTGTGAGGCTTAGTGAAGTATTACGGAGAAGTCTGCCTAATTTTTTCTGCAAAGTGAACTTCCATACAGATTCCATGAGAGTGTTATACTACATTAAGAATATCGAGAACCGATATAGCACCTATATAGCCAACCGCCTCGCTGTGGTGCACCAGTATACTAAGGTTGAACAATGGAATTATGTAAAGTCATCACAGAATCCAGCTGATTGGACCTCAAGAGGTATACAAAAAATGACTGATCTTGAATCTTGGTTCAAATGTCCTACCTTACTGCATGGCGAATTCTGTACAACAATCACTGACTGTCCGGAACCTACTACTGACGATATTGAGTTTAGAAAAACTGCTGTGGTTAACTTGAGTAGTATAAAGTACAACATGTCACCTATTCTCTCTTATTACTCCGAGTGGTTGAAATTAGTCAGGGCCGTAGCCTGGCTTAGAAGGTTCATAGAATTTCTGATGGTGCTTCGTTCACCGAGTCATGAAGGATCCGTTCATCTAGGATGTTTAAAGGTCAAAGAGCTTGACATCGCCAAGCGTAAAATTTTATTGATGGTTCAGAAAGAAGTGTATGGAGAAATACTTAGTGGACTTAAAAACAATGGTCAAGTAGTTAGTCACAATGATCTGAAGGGCTTATCACCGATAATGCTTGATGGGTTACTCTGCGTTGGAGGTCGACTAAGCTACTCAGATTTCTCAAATGCCTTTAAACATCCAATAATATTACCCAGTCGACACTTAGTGACAGAAATGATAATTAGACATTATCATAAGGAACAAGGGCACACAGGAACGTCACAAGTACTAGCCACGATTCGAAAAAGGTATTGGATAATAAAAGGAACCAGCACGGTTAAGAGAGTGATAGGAAAGTGTGTGACATGCCGGCGGTATACGATGGCTACAGGGCAACAATTGATGGCACCACTTCCAGCTTGTAGAATTCAACAAGGATGGTATAGCTTCTCAGCCGTGGGAGTAGACTACTTTGGACCATTTTTTGTCAAAAGAGGAAGATCCTTAGAAAAGAGATATGGATGTGTATTCACTTGCTTGCAAACCCGAGCAGTACATACTGAAATGACACATAGTTTGAATACTGATTCGTTTATAATGGCCTTGTTACGTTTTATTGGAAGAAGAGGGAAACCTGCCGAAATTTACAGTGACAATGGGTCAAATTTCGTGGGTGCGGTCTCTGAATTAAGGAGATTTGTGCAACAGTTGAATCAACAGAAAATAGACAAAGAACTGTCAGCTAGGCAGATTCAGTGGTATTTTAACCCGCCCTCATCCAGCCACAGGGGTGGAGTTTGGGAAAGGATGATTAGGTCCATTCGCCGACTGTTATTATTGATAACTAGAGAACAGACTCTAACCGATGAGACTTTAAGCACTTATTTGATTGAGATTGAAAGGATATTGAACGATCGAACCTTAACTCCGGTCGTTCAAGATGCTAACGATAAACTAGCCTTGTCGCCAAATAGTTTGTTATTATTGAGAGAATGTGATGGAATAGTCGAAGAAGGTAGCATCAGAGATCAATATGACAAACGTTGGAAACAGGTTAATCATCTTGCTAATGTGTTTTGGAAAAGGTGGTTGAGATAGTATTTACCGTCCCTACAAAGACGTCAAAAGTGGTTAGTTGAACACCGCAATTTTCAGAAAGGGGATGTAGTGATCGTGGCTTCGGACATATCGACTCGTGGAAAATGGCCCTTAGGAGTAGTTGAAGATTGTGAAATAGATGACGACGGAAGAGTTAGAACAGTGGTTGTTCGTACGAACGGTGGATTAGTCAGGAGAGATATACGTAGATTATGCCTCCTTGAAGGCTCGAATTAGTTCCCCGTATTATCAATGTAGGTAGGTCGAGTAGGCGTACTGTTGTAAGTCCTACTCGTTCCTATAGTGTCATATGCTACATAATGAACCATGACCATAGGCATCAAGGTAGCTTGTGTGACATGGAGGGATTTTGGGGGCCGGTGTAAGATCCATTTTGTATGCTTTGTGTGTTTGTGAAAATCCCTCCATGTATATACTTGCACTTTGTTCCTATTGATCCTTTTAGTTGTACATTGTTAACTTTTTGACTACATTTGAATTGTTAATATTTGTATTTTATTATAGTTTTCGTTTTTACTACACCTTCACCAATTCCCCATGTTTCTTCCCGAACTGCACTTATGTTGTTTTACTTTATACTAAGTCTGGGCGGCAGCCATTTTGGTTTGTTCCTGCTTTTGATTGCTTGACCTGTGTTGACTGGAATTGTGCATTTTGGTTGTGAATAGAAGCACTCTTCCAGAATTGAAAACACTCTGTGTTATAGAGCGACCAATTATTACCTTTTGAACGAATCTGTACGTGATCTATCCAGACAGGATAGAATAACATTTATTTGTGGTGATTGGTAATTTTCTTGCATCCTTTATCAACTTTCTTATTTATTGTAGTTTAGATTTGATCAATTGAACAATTATTGGTTGGATAGCTGAGTGGTTATATTTGTTTAGGTAATAATGTACACTTAAATTTATGATAAATTATAGAACCGTCATCTTACCCAATTACTTTGTTTTGGTTTCAATCGGGCGAGGGTGCGTATCTAACTCATCCAGACAGCTGTCCTTCACTCCAAACCGTAGTTTGGATCTTACAAAGCTCACCTTTTTGGATCTTTCGTGTCTATAGGTAACCCTCGTGCTATTGATAGAAGAAACCAGACAAGTAGTGAATAGGTCTTCATTTCGATCTTAGCGCAGTCACAGTGGAGCGTGGGATTATCTGTTCAGACAAACAAAGGCTCTCAACATTCAATATAAGATAATAGGGAATATAACGCTTATACAAAACAAGGAAGTGAATGAATACTTGAACAATACTGTTTTGGCATATGCTTGGTTGTTTGAGGTCAACTCTTAACCAACCAACCTAAGCTGTTACATTAGCTTCCCCCTAGAATCGACTTCCGTAGGAACGTCGGTTCGATTAACCTAACTATCGAAAACACCTTAGTTCTATTTCTCGTCCCAAGGGAAAATTATCAACTCGCTCACTGTTTGACTTACAATCAGTGACGACTGACGCTGTCAACGATAGTCCATGGACGTCTCTTCTTTACTAGCTTGTCATCTTATTTTGTAGCACGTGATTTCTTCTACAACTATCGCCGACGGTTTGCTGCGTGCTTTCAAGAGAAAGTGTGAGAATGTGGAATAAGAATATCTGAGGAAGTGCCGCGAGCGGGCTACCCAACACCATGTTGGTGAGGTACGATTTTTCCGTGCTCAGACCGGCTATCAGGTGTTTACTCACCTGCCTCTTGAGTCGCCCTCAAGTAAAACGTAAAGAAGAATCTACTTCAAAGGTGATGGTGAAAATCAAGCAAACCTGAAGAACTGCTCCACTGCCTGCATAAAATAATAAGATACAAAATGGAAATACATAAATGTAATTGATAATTGTTCGGTTCCATGTAAGTGCTTGGTCTCCAGAACGGATTGGTATTCTGGAAGGGAATAGACATAGTGTAGATATCTTGTGCAGATCTTGTTACAGATCTCCATCGACTCTAATTTACTTCATCTCTCGCATTGTGCAGTAAAACGTGGCTTGCAACATCCATCGATCTCGTTCTTTCGTTTTCAGGACAGGTTACGATTTTCAGCCGTGAACACAGAAAACCTAACAAAACCTGTCAACTGTAATCTTGACTTACTATGAAATGTTTTATAGAATGGTTAGTTAATTATACCCATTTGCTTTTATTTTCAGGTAAGGTATAAAAGTAACCAATTCAGGAGCCAGCATGTAAGCTAAACAAACTTTCATGAGCTTCCAAAAATCATGAAGGACGATCTGTGATGGTTTCTTCACCTCAAGTTTTGTAAAAAAAAAAACGGTCACGACTGTTGTTCTACCAAAGCAGCTCCTACAGTATGACCCATAGATATGGGTCAACGTTGTAGTGGCATTGGACTATAACCACACAATCCTCAAAGCTGAACATGAGACAACTCGGAAAATAGATATTCAATATTTAACGCGGAGAAATACCTAACGATGGAGAAGGCGGGAAGAATGTATTGAATGAATTAGAGTTGATCGAACGGCATGGTTTGGCCATGCAGGCGTGGTCCCTGCTGAATGTTATCTTATATCTTCTATTCATATTAAATATATTGTTCTATCTCTAGCCTAACCTTGTTCTACATCATGTATTGGTAATTGATACGATACAGTGAGTTGGCGTAGTCGATGGTGTGACTTCCACGTAAGATCTTATAGATTAGGCAGTTATATCATGACAAATCTACAAATTTAGGATTAGGTCTATTATTAGAGCAGCACTAATATTATAGTAGACCATAGTTCCACAACGTCGCCTACAATTTTGACCGTAATTCGAAGCAATAAACTGTAGGGCTAATGGGTTTGGTGCCGGACAAGCTTAACAATAGCTATAGTTTATAGAGTAAGTTATTTAATATTCGTCACACTTGAATACATTGGATCCTTTGTGATGCACTTATATTTACTAGATAAGTGGGGGTAAATAAATAACAAATGTTGGTCTGTACGTTCTAGAAATTGATAAAAACCTCATTAATTTTGCTGGACAAACACTGGCTAAGGGTGCCTGGTTAAGCATACGCATTTGTAACTGGTTTAACTATCTGCTTCTAGTTTCGATCTTCAGATTGTCTTAGTCTGGGACTTCTGTTATTGGTGATTACTATCTCTTTTCTTCCCTACTTATTTTACGTACACTGTGTGCCCTTGCTGGATCGTCGACTCACCTTTTCTCTTGTTCTTCGCTTTTTCAACTCAACTCACTCATGCTACTCTGCATGCTTCTCCTACTATATAAGTACCTTCAGGTAAGACGCAAACGGTCGCAGCACCAGATTGTAGAGACTCATATTTATCACGGGAACACGACTGGTTTAATAAAAACAATTATTATTATAACCAACTGTACCAGTGTTTGTTTTAATGTGCTTTTGTTTGACTGTGCTAATGACAGCTATATTGTGCTTCCACTCTTATTCTTACACTTTGATTGTAACTTCGCGCGAATTCGGTTACGTTCTGTAACCAAGCTTGTATCCTGGCACGATCTCGGTATCCTTTCGATGCCACGAGATCGTCAGCGAATATATCTCGATTTGGTCCATTAACTGTCTTCTGATATTTGGCTTCTCGGGGATTTTATGGATTTATTTGGTTACGTTCAACCTTCGCCTTCTGATTTATTTGGCACGTGTTTTTTGGTAGCGGTGTTCATAGTTAATCTCAACTCGATGCCACGCTACAACTGGCGAGCCGTATTTTGGAACACGCCTCAACCTCTGGTCAAATCTTCCAAAGACGTCAATGCGGTGAGTCTATAGTTTATCTATCCACGTCTGTCGTATATTTTCATATTACCTTTTAATATATAATATACGCGACATGACGGATAACGATAAAAATAGTATTAATATAATAGACTCCCGTTTATGTGTACCGGATCCCTGGCAATTTTTATCCGCGTGACGATGAATTCCACGCTTTATTTGAGAAACTTTCCATTATTAACTACTCTCCTCGCTGACCCGGCTGCTTGGTACGGAATGCATTCGCATACGCATTACCGTCTACCTCCCAGCATCAAATGGTTAAGTTGAACGGTTTCACTGCCAACTTAAAAGTGCTCTACGAGCACACGAGAACGACAACTGGTACGAAACCTTATCGCTCGTCCTCTTAGGTATTCAAACGAGCCTGAAGGCAGGTATACAATGTTCCGCCGCTGAACTGGTATACGGCACGACATTGCGTCTGCCCGGAGAATTCTTCACACCACGGAGCAGACTTAATTTCGGTAAATCAGACTACGTCCATCGACTGTCTGCATTTATGCGAACGCTGTCTCCGGTGTCAACTCGAATACAACATCGACGGGTCGCTCCCCTCGAGAGTTATCTACCTGTTCACATGTTTTCATACGAGTAGATTCGGTACGCAATCCTCGGCAACAACCTTACGAAGGCTCTTCTCGCGTGATCGCTCGTCGCGAAAAGACCTTCAAGGTTGATCGACATGGCCGCGTCGAGATCGTCAGCATTGATCGTCTCAAACCTGCACACGTCTATGACAGTGCCCTATCTGATACCCTGAGATTCAATGGTAGACCTATTAAACCTAGCGGGATCCTTAAATCTTCTTCAGATCCCGCGCTAGATACATCTGAGACCTCATTCTCACGTCCCGGTCAACAGCACGCGTCATCTGCACCGTCTACGGACGAGACGACAGTCTCACGTCCAGATCAGCAGACCACGCCGCCTCTGACCTCGGATGAGATTGCAGGCTCACGAGATACGAACGAGACTGCCGTCTCACGTTCCGGTCGCCGAGTACGGTTGCCCGTACGTTTCCGCGACTAGCCGCACAGTTAACAACCGATACGGTGTGGGATTATTTCTATACTACACGCGTGCTACACTCTTCTCTTTTTGATTTTCTTTTTGTTTCCTGACCCCACGCCTTCGACCATCTCCGTTTGGTTCCGCCGACTTCAACCAACTTTGGCGAAAGCTGGACTGGCCAGACATGCTCTTGTCAACGCACTCAGTCGATATATTGGTTTCGAATGCTTGGCATACGCTTGGTCTCGAACTTGGTCGTTACGGTCGCTTCTGGTTCATCGGCTCAACGTGGTTTCGTCCTACGTCTGCAACGTTTCTGGTCCGCATTCCCTACGAACGCCCTCTTCAGATTCTGGATACAAACCACTCTGGTGTAGCATGCCAACTCAAGCAACAAATACAGCACATCGCTCCTGGTACCGTTCTCCGAAAAGACCTTCGTTGGCAACTCGACGATCAACGATCGCTTTCCTGTTCGCCAATTCTTCCGTCCTACAATCGCTCGTCAGCCGATCAGTCCCACGATTTAAACCACTATTTATCGAAAGTGTAAACCCTTTCTAGCTGGGGGCTCCTGTAGTAACTCACATTTATCACGAGAACACGACTGGTTTAATAAAAACAATTATTATTATAACCAACTGTACCAGTGTTTGTTTTAATGTGCTTTTGTTTGACTGTGCTAATGACAGCTATATTGTGCTTCCACTCTTATTCTTACACTTTGATTGTAACTTCGCGCGAATTCGGTTACGTTCTGTAACCAAGCTTGTATCCTGGCACGATCTCGGTATCCTTTCGATGCCACGAGATCGTCAGCGAATATATCTCGATTTGGTCCATTAACTGTCTTCTGATATTTGGCTTCTCGGGGATTTTATGGATTTATTTGGTTACGTTCAACCTTCGCCTTCTGATTTATTTGGCACGTGTTTTTGGTAGCGGTGTTCATAGTTAATCTCAACTCGATGCCACGCTACAACTGGCGAGCCGTATTTTGGAACACGCCTCAACCTCTGGTCAAATCTTCCAAAGACGTCAATGCGGTGAGTCTATAGTTTATCTATCCACGTCTGTCGTATATTTTCATATTACCTTTTAATATATAATATACGCGACATGACGGATAACGATAAAAATAGTATTAATATAATAGACGCCCGTTTATGTGTACCGGATCCCTGGCAATTTTTATCCGCGTGACGATGAATTCCACGCTTTATTTGAGAAACTTTCCATTATTAACTACTCTCCTCGCTGACCCGGCTGCTTGGTACGGAATGCATTCGCATACGCATTACCGTCTACCTCCCAGCATCAAATGGTTAAGTTGAACGGTTTCACTGCCAACTTAAAAGTGCTCTACGAGCACACGAGAACGACAACTGGTACGAAACCTTATCGCTCGTCCTCTTAGGTATTCAAACGAGCCTGAAGGCAGGTATACAATGTTCCGCCGCTGAACTGGTATACGGCACGACATTGCGTCTGCCCGGAGAATTCTTCACACCACGGAGCAGACTTAATTTCGGTAAATCAGACTACGTCCATCGACTGTCTGCATTTATGCGAACGCTGTCTCCGGTGTCAACTCGAATACAACATCGACGGGTCGCTCCCCTCGAGAGTTATCTACCTGTTCACATGTTTTCATACGAGTAGATTCGGTACGCAATCCTCGGCAACAACCTTACGAAGGCTCTTCTCGCGTGATCGCTCGTCGCGAAAAGACCTTCAAGGTTGATCGACATGGCCGCGTCGAGATCGTCAGCATTGATCGTCTCAAACCTGCACACGTCTATGACAGTGCCCTATCTGATACCCTGAGATTCAATGGTAGACCTATTAAACCTAGCGGGATCCTTAAATCTTCTTCAGATCCCGCGCTAGATACATCTGAGACCTCATTCTCACGTCCCGGTCAACAGCACGCGTCATCTGCACCGTCTACGGACGAGACGACAGTCTCACGTCCAGATCAGCAGACCACGCCGCCTCTGACCTCGGATGAGATTGCAGGCTCACGAGATACGAACGAGACTGCCGTCTCACGTTCCGGTCGCCGAGTACGGTTGCCCGTACGTTTCCGCGACTAGCCGCACAGTTAACAACCGATACGGTGTGGGATTATTTCTATACTACACGCGTGCTACACTCTTCTCTTTTTTGATTTTCTTTTTGTTTCCTGACCCCACGCCTTCGACCATCTCCGTTTGGTTCCGCCGACTTCAACCAACTTTGGCGAAAGCTGGACTGGCCAGACATGCTCTTGTCAACGCACTCAGTCGATATATTGGTTTCGAATGCTTGGCATACGCTTGGTCTCGAACTTGGTCGTTACGGTCGCTTCTGGTTCATCGGCTCAACGTGGTTTCGTCCTACGTCTGCAACGTTTCTGGTCCGCATTCCCTACGAACGCCCTCTTCAGATTCTGGATACAAACCACTCTGGTGTAGCATGCCAACTCAAGCAACAAATACAGCACATCGCTCCTGGTACCGTTCTCCGAAAAAGACCTTCGTTGGCAACTCGACGATCAACGATCGCTTTCCTGTTCGCCAATTCTTCCGTCCTACAATCGCTCGTCAGCCGATCAGTCCCACGATTTAAACCACTATTTATCGAAAGTGTAAACCCTTTCTAGCTGGGGGCTCCTGTAGTAACTCACATTTATCACGAGAACACGACTGGTTTAATAAAAACAATTATTATTATAACCAACTGTACCAGTGTTTGTTTTAATGTGCTTTTGTTTGACTGTGCTAATGACAGCTATATTGTGCTTCCACTCTTATTCTTACACTTTGATTGTAACTTCGCGCGAATTCGGTTACGTTCTGTAACCAAGCTTGTATCCTGGCACGATCTCGGTATCCTTTCGATGCCACGAGATCGTCAGCGAATATATCTCGATTTGGTCCATTAACTGTCTTCTGATATTTGGCTTCTCGGGGATTTTATGGATTTATTTGGTTACGTTCAACCTTCGCCTTCTGATTTATTTGGCACGTGTTTTTGGTAGCGGTGTTCATAGTTAATCTCAACTCGATGCCACGCTACAACTGGCGAGCCGTATTTTGGAACACGCCTCAACCTCTGGTCAAATCTTCCAAAGACGTCAATGCGGTGAGTCTATAGTTTATCTATCCACGTCTGTCGTATATTTTCATATTACCTTTTAATATATAATATACGCGACATGACGGATAACGATAAAAATAGTATTAATATAATAGACGCCCGTTTATGTGTACCGGATCCCTGGCAATTTTTATCCGCGTGACGATGAATTCCACGCTTTATTTGAGAAACTTTCCATTATTAACTACTCTCCTCGCTGACCCGGCTGCTTGGTACGGAATGCATTCGCATACGCATTACCGTCTACCTCCCAGCATCAAATGGTTAAGTTGAACGGTTTCACTGCCAACTTAAAAGTGCTCTACGAGCACACGAGAACGACAACTGGTACGAAACCTTATCGCTCGTCCTCTTAGGTATTCAAACGAGCCTGAAGGCAGGTATACAATGTTCCGCCGCTGAACTGGTATACGGCACGACATTGCGTCTGCCCGGAGAATTCTTCACACCACGGAGCAGACTTAATTTCGGTAAATCAGACTACGTCCATCGACTGTCTGCATTTATGCGAACGCTGTCTCCGGTGTCAACTCGAATACAACATCGACGGGTCGCTCCCCTCGAGAGTTATCTACCTGTTCACATGTTTTCATACGAGTAGATTCGGTACGCAATCCTCGGCAACAACCTTACGAAGGCTCTTCTCGCGTGATCGCTCGTCGCGAAAAGACCTTCAAGGTTGATCGACATGGCCGCGTCGAGATCGTCAGCATTGATCGTCTCAAACCTGCACACGTCTATGACAGTGCCCTATCTGATACCCTGAGATTCAATGGTAGACCTATTAAACCTAGCGGGATCCTTAAATCTTCTTCAGATCCCGCGCTAGATACATCTGAGACCTCATTCTCACGTCCCGGTCAACAGCACGCGTCATCTGCACCGTCTACGGACGAGACGACAGTCTCACGTCCAGATCAGCAGACCACGCCGCCTCTGACCTCGGATGAGATTGCAGGCTCACGAGATACGAACGAGACTGCCGTCTCACGTTCCGGTCGCCGAGTACGGTTGCCCGTACGTTTCCGCGACTAGCCGCACAGTTAACAACCGATACGGTGTGGGATTATTTCTATACTACACGCGTGCTACACTCTTCTCTTTTTTGATTTTCTTTTTGTTTCCTGACCCCACGCCTTCGACCATCTCCGTTTGGTTCCGCCGACTTCAACCAACTTTGGCGAAAGCTGGACTGGCCAGACATGCTCTTGTCAACGCACTCAGTCGATATATTGGTTTCGAATGCTTGGCATACGCTTGGTCTCGAACTTGGTCGTTACGGTCGCTTCTGGTTCATCGGCTCAACGTGGTTTCGTCCTACGTCTGCAACGTTTCTGGTCCGCATTCCCTACGAACGCCCTCTTCAGATTCTGGATACAAACCACTCTGGTGTAGCATGCCAACTCAAGCAACAAATACAGCACATCGCTCCTGGTACCGTTCTCCGAAAAGACCTTCGTTGGCAACTCGACGATCAACGATCGCTTTCCTGTTCGCCAATTCTTCCGTCCTACAATCGCTCGTCAGCCGATCAGTCCCACGATTTAAACCACTATTTATCGAAAGTGTAAACCCTTTCTAGCTGGGGGCTCCTGTAGTAACTCACATTTATCACGAGAACACGACTGGTTTAATAAAAACAATTATTATTATAACCAACTGTACCAGTGTTTGTTTTAATGTGCTTTTGTTTGACTGTGCTAATGACAGCTATATTGTGCTTCCACTCTTATTCTTACACTTTGATTGTAACTTCGCGCGAATTCGGTTACGTTCTGTAACCAAGCTTGTATCCTGGCACGATCTCGGTATCCTTTCGATGCCACGAGATCGTCAGCGAATATATCTCGATTTGGTCCATTAACTGTCTTCTGATATTTGGCTTCTCGGGGATTTTATGGATTTATTTGGTTACGTTCAACCTTCGCCTTCTGATTTATTTGGCACGTGTTTTTGGTAGCGGTGTTCATAGTTAATCTCAACTCGATGCCACGCTACAACTGGCGAGCCGTATTTTGGAACACGCCTCAACCTCTGGTCAAATCTTCCAAAGACGTCAATGCGGTGAGTCTATAGTTTATCTATCCACGTCTGTCGTATATTTTCATATTACCTTTTAATATATAATATACGCGACATGACGGATAACGATAAAAATAGTATTAATATAATAGACGCCCGTTTATGTGTACCGGATCCCTGGCAATTTTTATCCGCGTGACGATGAATTCCACGCTTTATTTGAGAAACTTTCCATTATTAACTACTCTCCTCGCTGACCCGGCTGCTTGGTACGGAATGCATTCGCATACGCATTACCGTCTACCTCCCAGCATCAAATGGTTAAGTTGAACGGTTTCACTGCCAACTTAAAAGTGCTCTACGAGCACACGAGAACGACAACTGGTACGAAACCTTATCGCTCGTCCTCTTAGGTATTCAAACGAGCCTGAAGGCAGGTATACAATGTTCCGCCGCTGAACTGGTATACGGCACGACATTGCGTCTGCCCGGAGAATTCTTCACACCACGGAGCAGACTTAATTTCGGTAAATCAGACTACGTCCATCGACTGTCTGCATTTATGCGAACGCTGTCTCCGGTGTCAACTCGAATACAACATCGACGGGTCGCTCCCCCTCGAGAGTTATCTACCTGTTCACATGTTTTCATACGAGTAGATTCGGTACGCAATCCTCGGCAACAACCTTACGAAGGCTCTTCTCGCGTGATCGCTCGTCGCGAAAAGACCTTCAAGGTTGATCGACATGGCCGCGTCGAGATCGTCAGCATTGATCGTCTCAAACCTGCACACGTCTATGACAGTGCCCTATCTGATACCCTGAGATTCAATGGTAGACCTATTAAACCTAGCGGGATCCTTAAATCTTCTTCAGATCCCGCGCTAGATACATCTGAGACCTCATTCTCACGTCCCGGTCAACAGCACGCGTCATCTGCACCGTCTACGGACGAGACGACAGTCTCACGTCCAGATCAGCAGACCACGCCGCCTCTGACCTCGGATGAGATTGCAGGCTCACGAGATACGAACGAGACTGCCGTCTCACGTTCCGGTCGCCGAGTACGGTCGCCCGTACGTTTCCGCGACTAGCCGCACAGTTAACAACCGATACGGTGTGGGATTATTTCTATACTACACGCGTGCTACACTCTTCTCTTTTTGATTTTCTTTTTGTTTCCTGACCCCACGCCTTCGACCATCTCCGTTTGGTTCCGCCGACTTCAACCAACTTTGGCGAAAGCTGGACTGGCCAGACATGCTCTTGTCAACGCACTCAGTCGATATATTGGTTTCGAATGCTTGGCATACGCTTGGTCTCGAACTTGGTCGTTACGGTCGCTTCTGGTTCATCGGCTCAACGTGGTTTCGTCCTACGTCTGCAACGTTTCTGGTCCGCATTCCCTACGAACGCCCTCTTCAGATTCTGGATACAAACCACTCTGGTGTAGCATGCCAACTCAAGCAACAAATACAGCACATCGCTCCTGGTACCGTTCTCCGAAAAAGACCTTCGTTGGCAACTCGACGATCAACGATCGCTTTCCTGTTCGCCAATTCTTCCGTCCTACAATCGCTCGTCAGCCGATCAGTCCCACGATTTAAACCACTATTTATCGAAAGTGTAAACCCTTTCTAGCTGGGGGCTCCTGTAGTAACTCACATTTATCACGAGAACACGACTGGTTTAATAAAAACAATTATTATTATAACCAACTGTACCAGTGTTTGTTTTAATGTGCTTTTGTTTGACTGTGCTAATGACAGCTATATTGTGCTTCCACTCTTATTCTTACACTTTGATTGTAACTTCGCGCGAATTCGGTTACGTTCTGTAACCAAGCTTGTATCCTGGCACGATCTCGGTATCCTTTCGATGCCACGAGATCGTCAGCGAATATATCTCGATTTGGTCCATTAACTGTCTTCTGATATTTGGCTTCTCGGGGATTTTATGGATTTATTTGGTTACGTTCAACCTTCGCCTTCTGATTTATTTGGCACGTGTTTTTGGTAGCGGTGTTCATAGTTAATCTCAACTCGATGCCACGCTACAACTGGCGAGCCGTATTTTGGAACACGCCTCAACCTCTGGTCAAATCTTCCAAAGACGTCAATGCGGTGAGTCTATAGTTTATCTATCCACGTCTGTCGTATATTTTCATATTACCTTTTAATATATAATATACGCGACATGACGGATAACGATAAAAATAGTATTAATATAATAGACGCCCGTTTATGTGTACCGGATCCCTGGCAATTTTTATCCGCGTGACGATGAATTCCACGCTTTATTTGAGAAACTTTCCATTATTAACTACTCTCCTCGCTGACCCGGCTGCTTGGTACGGAATGCATTCGCATACGCATTACCGTCTACCTCCCAGCATCAAATGGTTAAGTTGAACGGTTTCACTGCCAACTTAAAAGTGCTCTACGAGCACACGAGAACGACAACTGGTACGAAACCTTATCGCTCGTCCTCTTAGGTATTCAAACGAGCCTGAAGGCAGGTATACAATGTTCCGCCGCTGAACTGGTATACGGCACGACATTGCGTCTGCCCGGAGAATTCTTCACACCACGGAGCAGACTTAATTTCGGTAAATCAGACTACGTCCATCGACTGTCTGCATTTATGCGAACGCTGTCTCCGGTGTCAACTCGAATACAACATCGACGGGTCGCTCCCCTCGAGAGTTATCTACCTGTTCACATGTTTTCATACGAGTAGATTCGGTACGCAATCCTCGGCAACAACCTTACGAAGGCTCTTCTCGCGTGATCGCTCGTCGCGAAAAGACCTTCAAGGTTGATCGACATGGCCGCGTCGAGATCGTCAGCATTGATCGTCTCAAACCTGCACACGTCTATGACAGTGCCCTATCTGATACCCTGAGATTCAATGGTAGACCTATTAAACCTAGCGGGATCCTTAAATCTTCTTCAGATCCCGCGCTAGATACATCTGAGACCTCATTCTCACGTCCCGGTCAACAGCACGCGTCATCTGCACCGTCTACGGACGAGACGACAGTCTCACGTCCAGATCAGCAGACCACGCCGCCTCTGACCTCGGATGAGATTGCAGGCTCACGAGATACGAACGAGACTGCCGTCTCACGTTCCGGTCGCCGAGTACGGTCGCCCGTACGTTTCCGCGACTAGCCGCACAGTTAACAACCGATACGGTGTGGGATTATTTCTATACTACACGCGTGCTACACTCTTCTCTTTTTGATTTTCTTTTTGTTTCCTGACCCCACGCCTTCGACCATCTCCGTTTGGTTCCGCCGACTTCAACCAACTTTGGCGAAAGCTGGACTGGCCAGACATGCTCTTGTCAACGCACTCAGTCGATATATTGGTTTCGAATGCTTGGCATACGCTTGGTCTCGAACTTGGTCGTTACGGTCGCTTCTGGTTCATCGGCTCAACGTGGTTTCGTCCTACGTCTGCAACGTTTCTGGTCCGCATTCCCTACGAACGCCCTCTTCAGATTCTGGATACAAACCACTCTGGTGTAGCATGCCAACTCAAGCAACAAATACAGCACATCGCTCCTGGTACCGTTCTCCGAAAAGACCTTCGTTGGCAACTCGACGATCAACGATCGCTTTCCTGTTCGCCAATTCTTCCGTCCTACAATCGCTCGTCAGCCGATCAGTCCCACGATTTAAACCACTATTTATCGAAAGTGTAAACCCTTTCTAGCTGGGGGCTCCTGTAGTAACTCACATTTATCACGAGAACACGACTGGTTTAATAAAAACAATTATTATTATAACCAACTGTACCAGTGTTTGTTTTAATGTGCTTTTGTTTGACTGTGCTAATGACAGCTATATTGTGCTTCCACTCTTATTCTTACACTTTGATTGTAACTTCGCGCGAATTCGGTTACGTTCTGTAACCAAGCTTGTATCCTGGCACGATCTCGGTATCCTTTCGATGCCACGAGATCGTCAGCGAATATATCTCGATTTGGTCCATTAACTGTCTTCTGATATTTGGCTTCTCGGGGATTTTATGGATTTATTTGGTTACGTTCAACCTTCGCCTTCTGATTTATTTGGCACGTGTTTTTTGGTAGCGGTGTTCATAGTTAATCTCAACTCGATGCCACGCTACAACTGGCGAGCCGTATTTTGGAACACGCCTCAACCTCTGGTCAAATCTTCCAAAGACGTCAATGCGGTGAGTCTATAGTTTATCTATCCACGTCTGTCGTATATTTTCATATTACCTTTTAATATATAATATACGCGACATGACGGATAACGATAAAAATAGTATTAATATAATAGACTCCCGTTTATGTGTACCGGATCCCTGGCAATTTTTATCCGCGTGACGATGAATTCCACGCTTTATTTGAGAAACTTTCCATTATTAACTACTCTCCTCGCTGACCCGGCTGCTTGGTACGGAATGCATTCGCATACGCATTACCGTCTACCTCCCAGCATCAAATGGTTAAGTTGAACGGTTTCACTGCCAACTTAAAAGTGCTCTACGAGCACACGAGAACGACAACTGGTACGAAACCTTATCGCTCGTCCTCTTAGGTATTCAAACGAGCCTGAAGGCAGGTATACAATGTTCCGCCGCTGAACTGGTATACGGCACGACATTGCGTCTGCCCGGAGAATTCTTCACACCACGGAGCAGACTTAATTTCGGTAAATCAGACTACGTCCATCGACTGTCTGCATTTATGCGAACGCTGTCTCCGGTGTCAACTCGAATACAACATCGACGGGTCGCTCCCCTCGAGAGTTATCTACCTGTTCACATGTTTTCATACGAGTAGATTCGGTACGCAATCCTCGGCAACAACCTTACGAAGGCTCTTCTCGCGTGATCGCTCGTCGCGAAAAGACCTTCAAGGTTGATCGACATGGCCGCGTCGAGATCGTCAGCATTGATCGTCTCAAACCTGCACACGTCTATGACAGTGCCCTATCTGATACCCTGAGATTCAATGGTAGACCTATTAAACCTAGCGGGATCCTTAAATCTTCTTCAGATCCCGCGCTAGATACATCTGAGACCTCATTCTCACGTCCCGGTCAACAGCACGCGTCATCTGCACCGTCTACGGACGAGACGACAGTCTCACGTCCAGATCAGCAGACCACGCCGCCTCTGACCTCGGATGAGATTGCAGGCTCACGAGATACGAACGAGACTGCCGTCTCACGTTCCGGTCGCCGAGTACGGTTGCCCGTACGTTTCCGCGACTAGCCGCACAGTTAACAACCGATACGGTGTGGGATTATTTCTATACTACACGCGTGCTACACTCTTCTCTTTTTTGATTTTCTTTTTGTTTCCTGACCCCACGCCTTCGACCATCTCCGTTTGGTTCCGCCGACTTCAACCAACTTTGGCGAAAGCTGGACTGGCCAGACATGCTCTTGTCAACGCACTCAGTCGATATATTGGTTTCGAATGCTTGGCATACGCTTGGTCTCGAACTTGGTCGTTACGGTCGCTTCTGGTTCATCGGCTCAACGTGGTTTCGTCCTACGTCTGCAACGTTTCTGGTCCGCATTCCCTACGAACGCCCTCTTCAGATTCTGGATACAAACCACTCTGGTGTAGCATGCCAACTCAAGCAACAAATACAGCACATCGCTCCTGGTACCGTTCTCCGAAAAAGACCTTCGTTGGCAACTCGACGATCAACGATCGCTTTCCTGTTCGCCAATTCTTCCGTCCTACAATCGCTCGTCAGCCGATCAGTCCCACGATTTAAACCACTATTTATCGAAAGTGTAAACCCTTTCTAGCTGGGGGCTCCTGTAGTAACTCACATTTATCACGAGAACACGACTGGTTTAATAAAAACAATTATTATTATAACCAACTGTACCAGTGTTTGTTTTAATGTGCTTTTGTTTGACTGTGCTAATGACAGCTATATTGTGCTTCCACTCTTATTCTTACACTTTGATTGTAACTTCGCGCGAATTCGGTTACGTTCTGTAACCAAGCTTGTATCCTGGCACGATCTCGGTATCCTTTCGATGCCACGAGATCGTCAGCGAATATATCTCGATTTGGTCCATTAACTGTCTTCTGATATTTGGCTTCTCGGGGATTTTATGGATTTATTTGGTTACGTTCAACCTTCGCCTTCTGATTTATTTGGCACGTGTTTTTTGGTAGCGGTGTTCATAGTTAATCTCAACTCGACTCCACGCTACAAGATCACTATTGAGTTTGCCTAGCTCATATGCCACTCGACACATCGACTACCTACCAAATATGCCACTGAACCACTTCACTTTTGACTCCTGAATAACTGGGTTTGGGATTCTCCATAATCACGTGTTAAGGACAGCAGCGCTACCTAACGCTGAATATCCGCGACATTTTTAGATGTGTCGGAAAGTAATAAAAACGACAACAGTGTCTCATAATCTTTTGGAAGTGTGAGTGATGTTTTGAGTGACCTAAAAATGTTATCTCCTCACCCTTTTCAAAAGCATCAACTGAAAGTCTGTGCTTTTTCGAATACATGTATATCCTGCTTTGAATTAGATGAACATCATTAGGAAATATCTAATTTTTGATTCACTTTCGAATACCATCGCATTCTATACAGTATTCGCTTAATCAGAACTCAAGCATTTGAAGTGGGCAGGCGAATATCATGTGAGGAAATCCATAGAGCCGACGAAAAATGTTAAATGACAGTACAATGTGTTGATCCTTGGAACCCCAAGGCTACCATTTGAGAGAGGACTGGTTGGGCCGAACCGATTCCAGTTGTTAAAAATTCTAACTGTTTCCTTGGCCATATAATTAACTGGAACACCTCAAAAACATATGCTAGTTCAGAACCAAATGTTTGTACTGTAACCACTAATCGTTACGACTTACTCTTTACCCCAACATGCGTTGAAGCTCCATTTGTCGACACGTTCAAATCAAATGTAAGCCAAAAGATAGGCCATTTTCATCATGACTACACCAAATTATTCAGTCTAATGTCCATCGAAAATTCAAAAATTAAGACTGAATTCACTATTCTCAGAGCGCGTAGTACGTATTTGGCGTTACTGGGATCACCTTGCTAGGTTAATCAGAGGTAGGGCATAAAGATCGTGTTTTCGATGTAATCGATCGATATATATCATTATACCAACGATAAAACATATTCCTAATGACTCATAAAGTTTATACCCAACCAATCTTTGTTGAGACGCGCGCGCTAATTAAAAGGACAGTGGTATTTTTCCTCGCCGAATAGATTCTATTATTTTGATCGTTTATTACGTATCAAGACTAGTTTTTTCACTTTAATTGAATTTATTTCACTTAAGGCATTCGGTCAGAGTATCGTTTTCGTTTCTAAAATAGTTTGTCGTCGGTGTTTCAAAGAAGCAGTGATTTTGTACTTGCAGTGATTATCCTTGCTTTTGTGTAATTATTGCATCAAAAGCATTCTTGGTCTAAATCAAAGTACTTTAGCTAGTGTTTGAAATCTTGCTAAAGTTTGTATTGTGGTATCCTTTTACTCGTTGATTGACACCGTGTTCACACTGTGATCATATTGTGTTTTACACCTTAATCTGACTAGAATTGTTAGTAGTACTCACAAATGTGGACAACCAAACTGTTTGTTCCCTGTGGAGGAAGGAATGCAGTGTGATGAGTGAAAAAAGTGGTTCCATAAGATGTACACCCGTTTAAGTCCCACCACATACAAAAGATGTTCGAAGCCTAACTCACATTGGCTTTGCATATTTTGCTGTGCAGATAAGACGTTACTAATACAGGAGGCTATGAGCCTATTGGCTTTGGCCTGTAAGAAGAACGATGGCGCACGCGCTGATAACACGAGCACTGACAGTGACGAATGTATCAGTGTAGTACCTGCTGTTACGAGACGCCTTAAACAACCGACTTTGACTGACGGAAAAGTGAAATCTCCGTTAACACTAATGAGGGGGTAGTACCACCTGACACTGACATTGATAACCATCATTCGGATATCTGTTATAAACTATGTTGAAGGGCGTAATCTTTTCTCCAGGGAACAACATGGTTTGACATGCTTGACAAATCTCATTGCAAGAGAAGATTGGGCTGCTGCAAAAGATCGGAATATTCCTGTGGATGTGATCTTCATAGATCTAAGTAAAGCCTTTGGTAAGGTTTCCCACTCTGGTCTTAAATTCAAACTGAAACGTTTTGGAATCCATTACACAGTCGTCGATTGGATAAGTAACTTTCTCCATGACAGGAGACAAAGGGTAAGGGTTAATGGGGCTCTCTCCTCGTGGGTACCTGTAAAAAGTGGGGTTCCCCAAGGCACAATCCTAGGTCCTCTTCTCTTTTTACTTTATGTAAATGAATTGCCAACTGTAGCAAAATCATCCGTTCTACTCTTCGCTGATGACATAAAGATTTGGAGACCCATACATAGTATGTCGGATAGAATAGTATTACAGGACGATCTTAGCTCATTGGTGGCATGGTTAGACAGGTGGTCACTAGAAGTAAATCATAATAAGAGTATAGGGATGCAGTTAAATAACTCTGATGAATCGTATCACTATACACCACGTGGATTCGTGCTACCCAAAGCAAGAAACTATAAAGACTTAGGAGTTATATTAAGCAATGATCTCAAAACGACTAGTCACTGTAAGGCTGCTGCTGCAAAAGGCTATAGGGTATTATGGTCAATTCGTAGGTCTTTTCAGTATTTAGATGATGAAATGTTTAGATTACTATACCCGATTTATGTGCGACCACATTTAGAATACGGGATTCAAGCAGCGAGTCCTGGTTTCAAATATGAAGCAGATATGCTAGAAAGAGTCCAACGACGAGCTACTAAGATGGTACAGGGTCTATCTGGCCTATCTTATGAAGACAGACTGAGACACCTTAACTTATTTCCGTTATCTTACCGTAGAGTACGGGGTGATCTAATATTGGCTTATCGTATACTGAACGATGACCTTGGTATTAACATGTCTTATCTTTTACTTCCGTTTAGGACTGATCATTTGAGATGACATTCTAGGGAAGTTTTAAAACCGAGATCAAATCGTTTACGTCTGGAGTTTCGTTTCCCGCACCGAGTAGTGAATTAATAGAATTCTCTACCGGAACATGTAATATCAGCACCTTCTGTTAATATATTCAAAGCGAGATTGGACCTCCACAGTATCACAAACTTCAAGGATTAATATAAGTCGATAGACCTGTTCTTATTATTGAAGACTGAAGACTAATTTGACCTTATCAGCCGTATTGTGGGTCTGCAGATCTTTATGTCATCCACAAATAACAGAATAGTTTACTTAGCAACTCCAAACAAATAATCTCTGTAAATCAAAAGGAGGGTCTTGGGTTATTATTTGGGGGACCCCGCTTGTCACCAGTTCCTTTTGCAGTTTCAGTCTGCTTTCACTCATTTGCGCTTCTCACAGAGAAAGTTAGCCCAATGACTAACCTCATGATTCGTACCAGAACGTACTAGTTTTCGATCCCAGATCTAGGCGAGATGCCTTGTTGAGAGCTTGACTTAGATCTATAAAAATTACGTATACCAATATATCTATTTTTCATTGCATTCTAATCTTCTCTTGCAATGAGAAGACTAGTCAAACATGAAAGAGCTGTTCTACAATTATGTTTTCTCCTGACTAAATGATTGTTCCTATCTATGTGACGTAGAAAACTGCTCAAACAATTTTCTCCATCAACGTAATCACTATATTAGCTAGGGTGGATAAATGATATTCGCCGACTTAATGTCTACCTTGAGTTTTGTAGATCGAACTGGTTACTTCTTCCTTCCGGTCTCTCGGTGATTTTGACTGGTCCAGTGACATATCAAAAATTCTCCTTCCAGAGGTACCTGAAAAGGAAATTGTGTTAGGGTGACCGCAGTGCCCAAGGAACAACCGCTTGAGTCCAGTCACACACAATCTTTTTGTGTTGGCTCCGTACTTGTTGAAATCTTACCTCCAGAGATGGATATCCGTAAGATGAGGCAAGGTGCGCATTTTTAGGGTCGACCTTTTCTAATCCCACTCTTCCTTGTTGGAAGGCAGCATCGCTGTTTTGCTGGTTGTGTGAAGGAAACACCCTACTGCCGTCACACCTCTGTATAGTCAGCAGTATGGCTTCGCCCTAGGACCTTGGGTTTGCTGCTTCTAGTCTTACCGCTCTTCGACCGATCTGCCTGACATGATAGGACCTTGAGGATTTATTGTTCCAACCAGTTTAGTCCGATTGGCAAGCGGAAAAAGACTATTACTAGAGTTTTGACAGATATTTCTTCCAGAGCCCACATAGTTTAAGAATGCATTTCATCAGGACCACTGAAATTATCCGGTTTGAGATGTTAGAGTAGTCGTAGGACAACGTCATTCCTACTAAACATATGGTTCATCTAAATTACATTATCGGGACTAATAACTGTTCTTTCACCCTCATCTGATGTCCTAAAGCATGGTTCGTTAGTCATAAGGAGCTTGTTGGTAACTGTCTCAGAAAATAAACACCCTTTACAGGTTTATGCTTATTCAGATAGTAAGGAAATAGTTCAGGTCAAACTGCATCGAATACATGCAATGGAATTGAAGTACTGTTTTAAACTTTGCTGATATAAAGATTGTAATTTAGACTGATGCACATTATTCCCAGGTTCTGTGTAGTTTATATCTATGTTGTAGTTTACATCAATTAAATCTTATAAAACTGTTTGGTTACCATCAACTCAATGAAGTTCGACTAAGCTACTTGTTGGTTTGCATTTACTTCTGCTAAACCATATTTGAGTGTTTCCCGGTCAAGTCCTTAGATTTGTTTTCTGTAGTGCAATCGAATTGATAGATTCTTTCAAAATCCTTACTGGTATACTTAATAACTTTATTGACTTGCTGAAGAGTCCATCCTATAAGATTGGCGTATTGTATTGCGCCAGCTGATACGTGAAAACGTAATCTGTATCTCTTCAAAATTACGATTTTTTCACCTATGCTCGTTTATTTTGTATGATATTGCCTGTAAATATTTTACTTGGGTGCTTTTTGATTTTAGGTTGTAGTATGATTTGTAAAGACCATCTTTGGTTATGATTCGACGTATTATCGATTCAGTTTCCTTACTTGTTGATCCGGAGCCTCAAAATAATATGGAACTACTTACAGATAAGGATTACAGTGTAAACGCTTCTATGGACGATGACTCTGATAATGTTAACAAAGATGCCTCTAATGGTCTATCAGATATGAGTCCTTCATTCACTGGGCGATTAGAATCATATTTATCCAATGGTTGCATCAATGAATGCTCTTCCAGTTCAATCGCTCTATCAAATTCTAATTCTTGTTATATCGCTAGTGAAGACAATGAATGCTCTCTGTTTAACACTCCCACAAACGAGGCGACGGTAACTCTACCTGTTCGTTCTGTAAGAAACCAGTCACAGTCTCCTGGTATGGTTGATTTAAGCTCCATTCCTCTTCGTTCACTTCCAGGAGGACCAAGTTTGCAACATGCGAGAGATAGACTTAAGTTGAATACTCGAAAAAAAGAAACTTATAGGTGTCAAAATAACATTAGGTCCTGTTTAACTGCTCCAGTTTGTCGAAAAATAGAGCAAGATAATGGTGATTTCGAAACAGATGGATGTTTTTCGCAAGTAGATCCACTAGTAATGGAACTTGAGTGTTACATTCTACCATTCTATCGAAATTTGACAGAATGTGAATTAAAACTACCTATCAAGTTTGCAGCAAAGATTTATCGTGGTATACTGAAACAAGTATGTTACTTCTTGTTAGCTTTCGTGTTTATGTTTTCAAGTAAAATTTTAATATGCTTTTTGGAGAACAGCTGTTAAGAGTAAAAATATAGTTCGTCATGAATAAATTGTGTCAAAGGGTAAGCTAGTGAATATATTTGATGGTTAGCATCATATTTCAATGCTTGAAATTATCTCTAGATAATTACCATTCCTTTGATAAATACACGTGCAAATTATTTGTGCGGATAAAGTTCGTAAATTGGCTTCAATTACACCGTCATATTTCTCAATATTGTAAACAATATATTACCTGATACTCATAATACATTGATTTTCTAGTCATAGCTAAATAGTATTAATACGGGGTTAATTTAACTAGTTTTTGTTACTTCTAGTTATCAGCGTACCATCATTTAGATGAATGGTACTTTGAGATTCTGTACTTATTTCTTGTAACACTGCCTTAGAATCGCACTCAAATTCAACTAAGATGTTACGTTAACATCATCTAAAGTGTCTAGAGTTGATCATTTGCTTTTTAGTCAAAGTACCCGACTTCCGACAAATAACTCAAATGTTCAGTTCTCACTACTTATTTCAGCTTAGGTGGATAGATAATATTACTAGTCTTTACAGCTACAATGTAACTTAAAGTCTGTCAAATCTATGTGCATTTGATAAGTTACACTACTATTGAACAGTTCAAGATACGAAAAGTCAAAACAGTTTAATTAATATTCTTCTAGGAAACTCAGTTTAAGTTTCTCTTCAATAACATCAACCAGGAAGTAAAACTTTCAATAAATATAAGATATCACTAGAATCAAAATTCCATAGACTTATGAGCAGAATAAAATTCAAATAATTTTCTTATTACCCAACTATTAACTTGTGTTGTAATAACCAAATTTGTATTTCACTACCATATTTTGCAGAACTATACACTAAAATGTTCTTCCTAAATGTTAAATTGTTCTCAAAATATCTCTATTACAGTGATAGACGTCTATAAATACTGAGATTAGATGGTGGTTGGAGGTAGTCGACAGGAAACTTTGGACCCGGGTTTCGTGCTACTTGGCACTCATCAGCAAGGTGTACCTGTAATCTTGAGGGAACTGGTGCTCCCTGGCGGACTCGATCCCGTGTCACTCAGCTTCACAGTCAGAGACGTTACCACTGAGCTTTCCGGGCCGCGACCGACCTCCTGTAGGACTGAGATGTAATCACAATTGATTGATCACTGGGTGGTGATCAATGTCATGCTTGTCTAGTCCTTATTAGTGAAGATTGAATGCTATCGATCATGTTGCAATGTGGCCACCAGTCTAGGTGACTCGACACTGCGGGCACTATATATTGAGATTAGATGGTGGTTGGAGGTAGTCGACAGGAAACCCTGAACCTGACTGCTAAAATCTCAATAGATAGTAGTGATTTTTAATTAAAAATCCAATTTTCGACAATAGAACTCTTTCATGTATATATATGATATATTTGTACATTAAGGTAATTATTCACAACTCTGACTCTTATATCTCTATCCTTTTTCTCTCCTTGTTAACTAGAGTAAAAAGTTCAATTTTATATAAAAAGCTTCTTTGATAAAAACTCTAGAAAAATTAAACAACTTTAAATCTTATTCAAATTATGCATTAGTCATTAAATGATTATTAGTAGAATTTTATCAATTTGAACAGTTTTTATTGAGCCCGAAATCACAGTGAATGAAGTAATACAATAAGAGAACGCGTTGACAATCAAATAACTAATTACATACTAAATAAATTGATACAATCGAGAATTCACTTAGTCAATGGCGATATTTCATTCTGAATTAATACAATGAAAATACATTAAAATTTAGCTGGATGTAGATTTTAAGATTGATTCTCTTTGTCATACGTTTTATTTGGAGATATAGCATCTCCAACAAATATATATATATATATATATATATATATATATATATATTTAAAGAGTGAACTGGTATCTTTCATTTAGCTTGCAGCTGAATATGAACTTTTGATACTGTCTGTTGGGAAAGATAGATTACATGATGAATGTTTAGTTGTTCGTAAACGTGGCACTTTACAGCAGAAACAAGAGTTAGAACTGGAAGAACGAAAAGAAAAACAACGTCAGAAACAATTAAGAGAAAAAGAGGCCAAAGAAACGGTAGATAAGAAGGAAGAAATTAAAATTGGTAATTTTATTTTATTCTATGTCACTTAAATTATCAATTGGTTAACGTAAAGTATACAACTGAGCCAATTGAGAACGAGAAAACTTCTTCAAGCTTATGGCGTAAATATCAGATTAGGGTTGGAAATTAGGGTTGGGGTTTTACTCAGTAACTGACATATCAGTTATGATACCAGAATTCTTAATCACATATCTTGATCCTAATTCAATTTGAATATCTTTTACGCTAATTACGAATATGAAGAATCTCTTTGATTTCATCCCTTATTACTTAAGCATCGAATAAAGGCCGATTGTGTCTAATGGTTTTGTTGAACTTGAAGTTTAAAATTATCTGTAGTATATGTGTGCATCCCGTCTATCCGCCAGTTTTAATTTCATGCATATGCACCTCAGAATCTGGCGCGTGTATGTGTGCAGTCCAAATTTCTCAACTTTATATCAATATTGAACAAAATCGAAAACAAAGCAGTTACAATCACTAATGTCAATAGTACTAGAAAAACCAAGCTTTAGATGCGTAATTCAAAATAAAAGGGTGAAATCGGGAAGTGAAAAATGAAACTCATGTTATTACCTAGTGACATATACCCTATATACATGAATAAATTTTTTTATCCTACTCAGTAAGCGTCGGAAATGCTATTGTTTTATTTAATATTATTTTAGTTTGTATGGTATTATTAATATTCACTAAGAATTGTCCAAACAACTTCATTATTCTTATTACCTCTTGCTATGAGAAGCTTTAGTGGTTAGAGTGTTCAGGTTTCCCAGGTTCAAACTCCTCTCCATCTACTTCGGTTTGGGAAACCAGGTAGTATCATTGGCTCTCATACTCAAGTATCTAATTAATAACTGAGTTTTTAATGTTTTATGAGTAACGTTCATGGCAAACACGAATAAGAAAGAAACCTTTCTACATTTTTACGTAATTGGGGCTCAGCATCTTAAAAAATCTCCGTTTTAATGTCACGTCTGAATATTACCCCCACTTAATTCATTTTAAATAACTCTAGTACATCTGACTTTCATAATAGATATGATTCAAAGTTTAGTAACTTACTAAGTTATATTAATTTTCAGTTCTCAATCACCAGATCAATCTGTTATATCGATGTCAAGTGTGAATAACTTGTTAATTATGAAATGTGAAGTGGTAACCTAGTAATTAATGTTCTCAAATTACTACCACTGGATTGGAGGTTCTGATAAACGATTAATATCATCATCTCTCAAATATATAAAATGTGGCTCAAAACCGCTCAAGCTGATTTACATTTGATTACCGTGTTACGTTGATTAGTTAGTCACAAAATTGTTTAAAAAACCTATCTTTAAATCCTTCTATAATAAGCTTTTTCGGTCTATGGCTGTCATCCAACCTGTTAGAAAGAAACAATGAAAAGATACAAAACTTGGTTAATTATTATTTAGTGAGTGTACACATTTTAAGGAGTAATCCTAATGGTAAGCTTTCTTCTGATCTAATAACCATTATTATATAGTTTGTCGTTCAAAAGTAATGATCAATTTCCTGCAAACATATTCCTCAGTCTTTCTTCTCAAAAATATCTAAGTCGTCTACTTGTTGAGATTTATACATTTTATTGCGTTAAGTAGTCAGGTAAATTACGGGTCTGAATAATAAAGACACCCATAACCACTTTCTCATCGTCTGGCTTTCGATTGTCCTGATTGACAATTTAAAAGCGTTTGGTTTTTTATGAGATATTTACAATAATGGAGGTTTTTAAATGTTTGGACGTCGGTTATCTGCAGAAAACATAACATAAACTTCCTAAAAACGAAGTAATAAAAAATATTCATTCATAAATCTCTAGTCTTTATTCATCCTCATTTCAGTAATATTTTCCTTTCATTTATTAAAAAAATATTAGAAAAACTACAAACCGGTAATGGAAACTTGAATGGACATCAAGAAATGTGTTGTCAGGCTAGTTTTGATGAGCAAGGACGTGAGGTAAGCCAGTATTCCGTGTTAAATTTCATAACATAAATGTTTTCGAAATCTTATCATATTTACTTTCGGAATCATGGATAAAATATTATTATTCAACTAGAAATATAAATATACTCTGACAGAATTGTTGTTTTAGTTATCAGCGTAGAAACCTCGTAAAATAATATTTTTATTAAGTAACTTGTTTTATTTATTTATTTTAACACATAGATATTGGTACAAGGAGGCACCAAATACATATGCGCCACACAAATCTCATTTGATATGTGTGAGGGCTGTGATACTGCCCGGGTGCCCAAACCGAAGCAGGTTATTAAGTAACTGAAAGAATTTCAAGACTTTTGTTTAATTCACTCTCAAGAATGTCCATTTCTGATTTTGAAATCTTTTAAATTTGTTCAAAACTAAATAATGAATTAGTTTTTTCTCCGACTTTTTTTTACACAAGTAAAAGTACTCAGTTGGGGATAAAATGAGAAAGATTACTGTTGTCATTTGAGTAGGAAATATATTACTCAGTGTTAAATAATCAACATAAGCTAGTGATCGATTTCAATTAGGACAGCTTTTGGTCATCTGTTGACTGTATTTATTGATTTAAAATGAATAAAAACCTATTTCTCTCTAGCTGAAATTTGCCATGATTAATTTTCACCAAGTTCTAGAAATTTACTAGTGGATCTCTGAGTCAGTCAGTGATAGAAAACATGGAGCCTGACATATAAATATATACCTGAAATAAGCACTATTTATTGTAAAAAATGTTAACAAAATAAAATGCAGAAAGTAGAAAATAATATCAAATTCAATCAGTGCTAAACATAAGCAATAGGGCTCAAGTAGAACCAATGTGATCAAACAATGGAATTTTTGGACTTCATAGATTAATGCCAATCCTGGAGGTAGTTTTTGCTTTACAAACATTTTTCACCACTTCGAAACTTCCTTCAACTAACTAATCAAAGATATCGTTTGTAAGATAGTAGCTTCCTACCGATACATAGATATAACAAATTGGACAATATAGTTTTTGAAACTCACATGCAATTCTAATGGATCCAAGCAATGTAAACTGTGACTAACTAGTAGGGGAATACAGACATGACGTTATAAGTCTTTTATAATGGAGGATTGTAAATGACTTCTTCCCACTCTGTATTTATATTAATATACTTTTGGTTATTGTTATCTTGAACAGTCAGGCAAATGTGTCTCGTCCTTGTGATTTATAGGCAAACCGTATTCCGTGTAGTGTTCCTATAAGCATGAATTTTCTATGTGTCTTACATAGTTTATATTTCATATTGGTATTTTTATAAAGTTAGACCTGTTACCGTCGCCATATTGCGTTGCAACCTTACTTTCTGCTCTATTGAAAGATTTGTTGTAAATAGGATGCATGATTTAGATCATTACACAAATTTCATGTATCAGTAATACACATGGCGTTGAATATTATTAGTTCGACTGTATATGTCTACTCTTCAATTAACAATGAATATATATTTTCAGTATGAGGATTTGTGGAGATTGTAGTATTTTCACAGTTGAATTCACAAGTCAATCTAAACTAGACCACCATATTAGAACGAAACGGTCATCCAGTGCTTCCAGGTTTTCAATGATGATCTAGCTTAGATTGACTCATAAATTCAATTGTGAGAATATATATTTACAAACAAAGGACTCAGTCAATTACTTATAATTGACTCATCACATTGATATTACTGTAAGGTGTTTAAATGACAATATTAAAAGAGGGAATATGTGCTTAGATTGTCACTAATGTTTTTTTTATAAATTTTTCAAGATATATGTTTTCAGAACAAATTTAGTTACATCATCAACTAGTACTATATCAGTCTGTTAAATCTATTTTCATAATATCATATTCTCTTATCATTATGTTATACAAGTGGCATTTATTTATTCAGATTGGTCGAAAACGTGCTAAACGTATACGAAAAGAAAGAGAACGTAGAAAACAAGCTGAACGAAATAAAAAAATTATTCATAAAATTGATTGTTCAATTCAAACTATACCAGAAGATTATTGGTATTGTTCTTGGTGTAATGAACATATTCCACCTATAAGTCAATGCGGACATGAAGCAATTTGTCGTGCCGGTGTTCAACAAAAACAAATTGAAATTGAACTTAAAACTCGATTGAAACAACATCAATTACATATTGAAGCTAAAAAACGTCAACGTTTAGGTCTACCACCATTGAAGAATGAACAACAACATAATAATAGTAAGAAGAAAAATGAATTAATATTTCATTCACGTAGTCAAAGTCATAATCATCGTGATACAAAATCAGATAAATTAAATTCAACTAAACAAGAGGTTAGTTAATCGTTTAACATTGTTTTGAATATCTTTTCTTTTTAATAAATGTTTTTTTGTCACATCCCAATAAATAGAAGATTGTACAGTATTTAAACTTGTGTTCATTTAATTTCGGTTATTTATTTACTCTGAAGAAGTGGCTTACATTACGTCACAAAACATCAGAAATACAATTTTCCTACTCATTGGGATATCACACATAGTATATTTATCATTAACTTTCTACCTAATGCTCTATTTACTTAAAACTATTAATTCCAATCCTGACATTGATATTGTAGTGGCTTAGCCTCGTCTATCGATCACCTTGATAACCATTATTACATAAATCTCAACGGTGTTTGAAATCAGAAGGTAATAAAAAGTGGTGACTTCATTTTATTAACGGATAGCACAGACAACAAAGTTATAAGCACATCGAGCGAATTTGAAGCAGAGAGGCGAATATATGTGTGTGTGCAAGCAAATACAGAGGCGAATTTATAGTCAGATCGAATCAATGTGCAGCTAGGCAAGTTAAAGACTAATAATGGGATTCAAGTTCATATATACATAGGGAAGAGAATGATTCGTAGAGCGATATTTAAGTGATTGACATTTAAGCTAGAAAGAGATATGTGCGTAGGCTGTCATGTAATCAAGTGTACACGCATATACAGACAAGATAGTGATCATAGTAGTACAAAGAAATAGACGAATTGTTACTGTTCGAATAATATTGTCTGTCAAGTAAGTTAATAAAAGGGCTTAACAAAATTTAACCATAGTCGGAATTAACTGTAGGAGAGTTGTTATAATATCTTTTCTTTTTATTGTTGTTCGTTTTAATTATGATTATATTTGTGATTTAACGGTCATGATATAACTTTTCAAGAACTTATGGTCACATATTTCCTGTGTGTGCGTGTGTGTTCGGTATGCACTTTATGTATTAATCATATGATGACATTCTTCTTGATATCTTTAAGCATTGTGAAATAGGCGAATTAGCGAATGTAAATGTTTTCAATTTAGAATTTGTATTGTCTCTATTCCTAACGTTGTGGAATTCTAAAAAACTTTCAATAATTTACAAAAGCAGATTTTCAGTATAGGGTTGTGGAGATATCATGAATGGATAAATGATAGACCATCATTGAAAACCAGGAAGCACTGGACGGCCGTTTCGTCATAGTATAAGACTCATCAGCACTGTGCATGCGCGATTCGAACCCAGGACATTCGGTCTCGCGCGCGCACGCTCAACCTTCGAGTCCCGCATGCGGGGTCATTGATGCACACTACCGAGGAGTCCCATGCTGGGACAGGCCCGACCGTTGTTGCTACCTTGACGTGGTGGTCGGGCTTGCCTGTCGTGATGAAGCAACCGAGCTATACTGGCTGGAACAACCGTTCCTCAAGGTCCTACCATGTCAGACACGTCGGTTGAAGAGCGGTAAGACTAAGAGCAACAAACCCAAGGTCCGAAGGCGAAGTCATACTGCTGACTGTACAGAGGTGTGACAGCAGTAAGGTGTTTCCTTCAGACAACCAGCATGACAGCGATGCTGCCTTCCCACAAGGAGGGGTGGGGTTAGAAAAGGTCGACCCTAAAAATGCACACCTGACCTTACCTCACGGATTTCCGTCTCCGGCGGTAAGGCCCTTTGAAGAACGGAGCTAACACGTCAAAAACCTCCCACGAAAAGGCCGTGCGCGACCGGCCTCAAGCAGTTGTCCCTTGGGCACTGCGGTCACGCTCTCAGGTCACTGAGACCACCTCTAATCCAATTTCCTTTTTAGGTACCTCCAGAAGAACCCTTCCACGGTGTGGGCAACCGGGAAGTGATAACCGCCCTCATACCTTTAACAGCACACAAGACCACTGTATTCATAATCAACCTTCCTCTTCAATTTCTATTAATCCTCCTACATCGACTTTCAACTCTAAACTTCCTCTTTCGGCTTCCTCCTCAAGTGTCATCATAGCCAACGATTCTAGTGCTCAAACCTCTGTCCCAGGTCTACTGAAACCTCGCTCCAAACTACACATTAGAGCCTTCAACGTACGCACCCTATGTCAAATCGGTCAGCAGGCTTCCTTGGCTAAAACCCTAGAGTCTCTTTCCATTGATGTATGCTGTGTCTCCGAAACACGCATACAGGATTCCAGTGTGGTCATTCACTTGACCTCACCTCGGCAACACGGAGAGCCAACGAGATACACCCTACGTGTATCTGGTGACCCGATGGCCAGTTCTCGTGGACTGGCAGGTGTAGGCATAGCACTAAGCATGAGGGCGGAACAATCACTGCTAGAGTGGATCCCCGTCAACAGTCGTCTATGTGCTGTTCGGCTAAACGGCTCCGCAAGAACTCGGAAGGATAGGGACACACGTCGTTGCCTTTTCGTCGTTTCTGCCTACGCTCCCACTGACTGCAGCTCAGATGATGTGAAAGATGAATTTTACAGAAAGCTTTCTGAACTTCTTCAGAAAGCTAAACGCTCAGACATAGTACTCGTAGGGGGTGACTTTAATGCTCAGATAGGCAGCTTAAACCAGACAGAAAGGCATTTAGGTGGATATTTTAGCATTCCGGCACAGCGAACAGATAATGGTGACCGTCTGCTGCAACTGTGCTCAGACAATCGCTTATTTTTAGCAAACACAAATTTTAAGCATAAGGAGAGACGTCGTCTAACGTGGCGACCGCCTGCACCAAACCAACGATGGACTCAAATAGACCATATTGCCATCAGTCATCGTTGGAGAGGGTCGGTAGAAGATTGTCGCTCATTCTGGAGTACCTGCTTGGACTCCGACCACGCCCTAATACGGGCACGCATCTGCTTGCGCCTCACTGGACGCAAAAAAGCCACATTAAAAAGACCCATTAGAACTGAGTTGAGTAACGAGAAAACCAAAATTAGGTTCCAAGAACAACTGAGGTCACGATTAGGTAGTTCGTAAGACGAGGCTGACCCAGATGTTGCTTGGAAAGACATACAAGCAGCTGTGGAAACAGCAATGAAATCTGTTAGTGACTTAAACCACAGAGTTTCAAAGAACCAGTGGATTTCTTCAAAGTCTATCACACTGATGGATTCTCGCAAACTCGTCCCATCAGGTTCCGAACATGATGAAGAGCGACACCAAATCAGATCTAGGTTAAGAAAAAGTCTAAGAAACGACCGTGAGCAGTGGTGGGCAACGAAAGCAAAAGAGATGGAAAACGCGGCGACTATAGGGAACACAAGACAGCTTTACAGACTAATAAAAGAAACTGGAATTAATAAGTCAAGTGTAAGTGAGATTATATCGGAAAAAGACGATACTCTCATCTACTCCCAGTCCAGACGTTTAGAACGATGGGCGGAACATTTCAGAGAACAGTTCAACTGGCCTTCAGCTACTCTACAACTACCCTCCATTCCCAGACAGTGTGAATGGAACATTGAAGTAGGTCCCCCAACTCTTGCTGAAGTTCAAAAGGCTATAGTTAATCTGAAGCGAGGAAGAGCAGCTGGTCCAGATGGATTGGCTCTAGAGGTCTTTAAGGATGGTGGTCCAATTTTAGCGATTAGGTTGACTAATATTTTAGCTAAAATCTGGGAGTTAGACGTTATCCCATCTAACTGGTCACAATCACTTATAGTCCCAATATATAAGAAAGGGTCAAAATCATCCTGTGACAACCACAGAGGGATTAGTTTAACTAATATAATATCTAAAATACTAGCCTCGATAATTATCAGACGCCTAACTAAGACTCGTGAACTGCAAACACGAGAGAATCAAGCTGGCTTTAGACCTGGTCGTGGCTGCATCGACCACATATTCACCATTCGTCAGATTCTAGAACACAGGCATACTTATCGGCGTCCGACAACGGTGGTCTTTCTCGACTTAAAAGCAGCATTTGACTCTGTAGACCGCGAGATTCTGTGGCAGTGTCTGTCATTGAAAGGCGTACCCCAGAAGTACATAAACCTTGTAAAAGCTCTTTACTTGAACACTACTAGTCGAGTGAGAGCTTATGGCGAACTGTCATCTACTTTTGCAACCTCAAGTGGTGTCCGTCAAGGCTGTCCACTTTCTCCATTTTTGTTTAACTTCATCATAGATCTACTGATGGAAATAACTTTCTCGTCGACTGAGTTCTCGGGTATTGATCTCCATCCAGGAGGTCCACTTATCGACTTAGAATACGCAGACGACATAGTCCTGTTTGGTGAAGACGCTGACAAAATGCAGAGTCTTCTGGTAGCACTGAGCAACAATGCCAGGATGTTTGGAATGCGCTTCTCTCCCTCTAAATGCAAGTTGTTGCTTCAGGACTGGTCTGCGTTAACACCTGAACTAAGGATAGGGAGTGAAGTAGTCGAACGCGTTGACAACTTCACTTATCTTGGAAGTCTGATCAGCCCTAATGGGTTGGTGTCTGACCAAATCTCAGCACGGATTCGAAAAGCTCGTTTGGTTTTTGCCAACTTACGTCACCTGTGGCGAAGGCGAGATATCCGTCTATCAATAAAAGGACGAGTATACTGCGCGGCAGTCCGTTCTGTTTTAATTTACGGCAGCGAAACATGGCCATTAAGAGTAGAAGACACTCGTAAGCTATTAGTATTTGACCACAGATGCCTTAGAAATATTGCTGGCATCTGCTGGGATCACCGGGTAAGTAATAGTGAGGTTAAACGCAGGATATTAGGGAATGATGGTAAATCGGTTGATGAGGTTATGAATCTTCATCGACTGAGATGGTTGGGCCACGTGTTACGTATGCCCGAACACTGGTTACCACGACGTGCAATGCTATCCGGTATTGGAGATGGTTGGAAGAAAGTTAGGGGCGGCCAAACCAAAACGTGGCATCAGTGCTTGAAGTCACTAACTTCTAGTCTGAGCCATGTTGGTAGATGCAGACTACTCGGTTGGGGTCCGTGTGACTATCAGTCAGTCAGTAACAACGTAGAACTTCGTACGCACGTACATCAGTTCGAGTTGCCACACCACATTAGCACAGAGATGCAGTTGTCGATTCAAATCCCGTAGTGGTAGAGGTAATAAGAGTATAAGCAGTAATCGGGAAGATTAGGGTTTGGAGATGTTATTTAAAGAGTATAATCCAGTGAAATAAATTTGGAAAGAGGAAAAAAAGGGACATGAAGAATTCAGAAGATTAGAATTTGGCAGAACACAGAGAGTGGATGCACCTGCGCCATTGCAAACGATTTTGAGCCATGTCATTCAGGGTCTCTAACCATCGGTTGCTATCATCTCGCGGTCCCCAACCAGGTAGTCTATACCTACCAACATGACTCAGTTCACTTGTCAGTGACTTCATGGACTTGTGCCATGTTTTGGTTTGGCCGCCCCTAGCTTTCTTCCAACCTACTCCTATACCATTGAACATAGCACGTCGAGGCAGTCGGTCGTTGGGCATACGTAACACGTGTCCCAGCCATCTCAACTGATGAAGTTTCACTACTTCATCAATTGATTTGCCATCCTTACCTAGTACCCGTTTCCTAACAACTGTGTTACTTACTCGATGGACCCATGATATACGAGCAATGTTTCGAAGACACCTATGATCGAATACTAGTAACCTACGGATATCTTCTACTCTTACCGGCCATGTTTCACTGCCATAAAGTAGGACGGAACGAACTGCTGCGCAGTAAACACGTCCTTTGGTTGATAGACGGATATCTCGCCTACGCCATAAATGACGCAAGTTGGCAAAAGCTAGTCGAGCCTTCTGTATCCGTGCTGAGATTTCGTCACACACTAAACCACAAGGGCTGATGAGACTTCCAAGATAAGTGAAGCGGTCGACACGCTCAACTACTTCACTCCCTATCATTAGTTCGGGTGTCGATGCAACCCAATCCTGAAGTAACATTTTGCATTTCGAGGGGGAGAATCGCATGCCGAACATGCTTGCATTGTTGCTTATAGTGGTCAGAAGACTCTGCATTTTGTCAGCGTCTTCACCAAATAAAACTATGTCATCTGCATATTCCAAGTCAACAAGTGAATCTCCTGGTAGAAGTTCAACCCCTGGAAATTTAGATGAGGAAAGTGTCATCTCTAAAAGTACGTCAATGACAAAGTTAAACAAGGATGGAGATAGTGGGCAGCCCTGACGAACACCACTTGAGGTAATCAATTTTGATGACAGTTTGCCATAAGCTCTCACTCGACCAGTTGTGTTCGAGTAGAGAGCCTTTATAAGGTTAATGTACTTCTTTGGTACTCCTTTCAGTGACAAACACTGCCATAGAACCTCACGATCAACAGAGTCGAATGCCGCCTTAAGGTTGAGAAATACTACCATTGTGGGGCGTCTGAATGTGTGTCTGTGTTCTAGAACCTGACGTAGTGTGAATATCTGATCTATACAACCACGTCCAGGTCGAAAACCGGCCTGGTTTTCTCTAATCTGCTCTTCACGAGCTTTGATTAGGCGTCGAAGTATTATTGAAGCTAATATTTTAGACACTATATTGGTCAAACTGATACCTCTGTGATTGTCACAAGAGGACTTTTGTCCTTTCTTATAGACTGGCACAATCAGTGATTGAGACCAGTCAGATGGGATTACGTCCAGTTCCCAAATTCTACCTAAGACCTCGGTTAATCTCATTGCTAATACTGGACCACCATCCTTAAAAATCTCAGGAGTAAACCTGTCAGGGCCTGCTGCTCTCCCTCGTTTCAGATTTCCTATGGCTTTTTCAACTTCGTAAAGGGACGGAGGACCTACACTAACTTGCCATTCATGTTGACTAGAGATCGTGGGAAACCGAAGTGTGGCTGAAGGCCAGTTGAACTGATCCCTAAAGTGTTCTGCCCATCGATCCAATCTCCTGGATTGAGAATGTATAATATGTCCATCTTTCTCTGAGATTGTTTCGCTAATGGTCGGGTTCCTAATTCCGGTTTCCTTAACGAGTCTGAACAATTGTCTGCTATTACCTATTGCCGCTGCCTTTTCCATCTCTCTTGCTTTCGCTACCCACCACTGTTCGCGATCATTGCGTAGACTTCTTGTCAGCTTGCGCTTAAGCTGACTCCGCTCTTCATTATGTTCAGAGCCAGGTGGAATGAGTTTCCGAGCATCTATACTCTTAGCTTGACTGTCATTTAGTAGGCCCCTAAGAGGTTTCCTTGCAGCGTCTTTCCTACGTCCAGTAAGACGCAAGCAAATATGCGCTCGCACTAGAGCATGATCTGAATCTAGGCATGTGCTCCAGAATGAGCGACAGTCTTCTATCGAGCCCCTCCATCGGTGGCTGATAGCGATGTGATCTATTTGGGTCCAACGTTGGGACGAATTAGGGGGTCGCCATGTTAAAAGATGTTTTTCCTTATGCTTAAAGTTAGTACTTGCAAGGAAAAGGTGGTTATCTGAGCATAGCTGCAACAGACGGTCGCCATTATCTGTTCTTTGAGCCACGACACCATAAGATCCACCTAGTTGTCTTTCCCTATCGCTTAGTTTACCTACTTGAGCATTAAAGTCACCGGCCACTATTACTACATCCGAGCGCCTAGCTTTTCGGAGAAGGTCGGAAAGCTTTCTGTAAAACTCATCTTTTACATCATCTGAGCTGCAGTCAGTGGGAGAATAGGCAGAGACGACGAAGAGGCAACGACGAGTGTCCCGATCTTTCCGGATTCTTACTGTTCCGTTCAGTCGGACAGCGCACAAGCGGCTGTCTACTGGGATCCACTCTAAGAGGGCTAGTTCTGCTCTGGGACTCAATGCTATACCTACGCCGGCGAGGCCACGGGAAGCAGAATCAGGGCTTCCAGATACACGAAGCGTAAATCGAGTCGGTTCCTTATTTTGGCATGGTGAGGTCAAATGAATGACGCTACTTGGATCCTGTATGCGCGTTTCGGAGACGCAGCACACATCGATGGCGCGAGATTCTAAAGTTTTAGCTAAGGAAGCCTGTTGTCCTATTTGGCAAAGTGTTCGTACGTTAAAAGCTCCTACGTATAGTTTAGAGCGTGGTTTCGGAAGACCAGGAATGGCGTTCCACGTACTCGAATCGTTTGCCCTAGCGGTGCGAGGTGATAAAGAGACGTGAGGAGGGTTAGTCGGGGAGATAAGAGAGGTATTAGGAGGTGTAGGAAGGATTTGAATGTGACCACCTTGGTCTCTTGTGCTGTTACGGGTATGAGGGCTGATGTCACTTCCCGGCTGCCCACACCGTGGAAGGGTATTTCTTGAGGAACCTGAAAAGAAAATCGGATTAGTGTTGGTCTTGACGACCTGGGAGCGTGACCGCAGAGCCCAAGGGACAACTGCTTGAGGCCGGTCGCGCACGGCCTTTCGTGGGAGGTTTTTGACGTGTTAGCTCCGTTCTTCAAAGGGCCTTACCGCCGGAGACGGAAATCCGTGAGGTAAGGTCAGGTGTGCATTTTTAGGGTCGACCTTTTCTAACCCCACCCCTCCTTGTGGGAAGGCAGCATCGCTGTCATGCTGGTTGTCTGAAGGAAACACCTTACTGCTGTCACACCTCTGTACAGTCAGCAGTACGACTTCGCCCTCAGACCTTGAGTTGCTGCTTTTAGTCTTACCGTTCACCAATCGACCTGCCTGGCATGGTAGAACCTGCAGGAACATATGTTCCAGCCAATATAGCTCGGTTGGGTCATCACGATAGGCAAGCCCGACCACCGCGTCAAGGTAGCAGCTTCGATCGGGGCGCGTGACTATCGTAACCAATGGTTGGAGACTCTTGGTGACATGGCTCAGAATCGATCACAATGGCGTCGGTGTATACACTCCCTGTCATCCCTTAAACTAAGAGATTAAAATCGCTTCATATCTTTCTTTCTACGAACCAATTCTTTCTTCTTGTACTATATCTCTATATGCAATCTTTCTCTTATATATTACCACCTTTGACCTAATCACTGCTATGAATCCGGTGTTCATCTTGTTGTGCTGATGCGGTATGGCAACCTGGACCGATGCACATATGTGCCTGGTCCTACGTTGTAGCTGACTGATACTGGGACAGGACGGTCATCCAGTGCTTCCAGGTTTTCAATGGTGGTCTAACATTTATCCATTCATGATATCAATCTAAAAAACCGATTTGTATTTTAACTGCGGTTATACTTTGTATCAGGAAACGTTATTTATTTCGATGTGAATAACACACTAACTGATGTTTTCATAGAAATAATTCAATCTGATGATTTTTTAGCTCCCATGTATACAAAACCACTTTTTACATGAGTTCATATTTTGTGTGCATCTTTAGAAGTATTAATTGTATCTTTTTATTTTGTTTTAAAATCTATTATCTTCTGATACATTTGTTTACTATCTATTCCGTAATACTTTGAACACATTTCTATAACTAAAACATACATAGGAACAAAAATGGGTGTAGCGACCTTCGAGTCAAAAGCAATCAACCATTTAATTTTAAGTTTGAACGCCACTCTATCTCTTTCGATCTAGAAAGTATCACTAATCTATCCTCTAAAAATGTAGCTTTTATCTGAATACATGAATATGTACGTAATAAATGAGTCACATCCAACTTAGCACAAGAAACGAAAGTTCACTGTTTTTGAACACGAATATGTATTCAGCCAAAACGCTTTTGGGATGGTAAAGACGATTTTTAGTTTAGAAACAAGATGTTATTGTCCATTTGACTTTATTCTGATATTATCATTATTTAACAGGTTTTTAATTGTTAGACATTCAGAAGAATTATCCAGCATCATTTGTACTCAAACAGTTAGTTAGATGCAAACAATGGTACATCAAAATATATTTGTGTCACACAATAAAAATGAGATTGTGAATAGATAGAGAATGGAACGTGAGCATAATAAAAAAGGAACAAAATTGAGTTAGTGTATAAGAGTTAAAAATAATGACAATAATAATAGAAGTAGTTCAGCTACGAAAAATACAACTAGAAAGAATTTTTACAGTTAACGAAGTTACTCTCACCTATATGAAGAAAGTAAAATAAGGTTACAGCAGAACTCCCACTGGCTTCTATTCTGAGCCATGCCTGATAACGTCTATGCATAATCATACATATAAGTGCTTTTATTAAAATGAGCACAAATTTCAGCTTCTCACTACTACTACTACGAAAAGATATACTCAAATGATCGCTTAACTTGATGATTTTCTTCATTTCATCACAAAATGAATTATCTTCGTCATTTTAGAATATTATACAATCTTTAATTTGAACGTTAATTACTACACCATGGAAAGGTGCACAAACTACCTTGTACACTGTACTAATGGATAATTTTATTCCTGGAGGTTATTATTCAAATTGTACACTGAAAAAGCCACCAAAATGTGGAAGCCAGAAAATGGTTTTGGAATAAAACACATGAACTATTGAACACACAGTGTGATAGTTAAATGTGAATGTTAACTGTGTAAACAGAATTCTGTGTTCATTTTGATGATCGTATTATGACAAATTTGGCAAGAAATCAGTTAATATAATATGGCGATCTTCACTTTGGACACATTGATGTGAGTGAATGGATTAGTTAGAAGTTTGTCTGTGTTTTCTGCTTGATTGCTCGACATTGGATATAATGTCGGTATTTCGAAATTTCTCAAAATAATCGAAAAACATAGGAATTCAACTTTATTAAACTTCCCCGAATCGACTATATTTATTTACTCATTTACCTAAACACATGAACATTGGTACAAAGGGGCATCAAAATATATGTGCGGCACACAATAAAAATAAGATTGTGAAGAGATGGAGAAAAAAAGTGAGTACAAGAAAAAGGAAACAAAAGTGAATAGAAATTGTTTGAAAGTGAAAAAAAAATTGGGGAAGCAGTCCAGTCAAGAAAAATACAACCAGAAAGAAATCTTTCAGTCAAAGAAGCTCCTCTCACTCATATGAAGGAAGTAATTTATAACAGGATCGCCACTGGCTTCTATTCTGATAACATCTCGAGACACTATGTTACACCATCTTTAGGACCCCTACCGGGGATTCGTGAAGGACCAACAGATGCTGTAAAGTCTTCTTTCATAACACGACACCATGTCACATACTGATAATCTCTCTACTTTTATGAATCAGTCCCAGTGCCGGCAAATAATAAACGATGTGGAATTTGCTGGGATGACACTCGTAGTGCATATCCAAGCCACCATCAGTTAAATTATCATCGCTGTGCTGGAACACACTTTGCCGAACCTCTTCACCACTAACATGGTGTTGTCAGTGAATGTCATGTCATTCGGAGACAACGACGGCCAAACACAGAGAGTCGGTTGACATCCTCAACTTAGAGAGGCCAGGTTTTACAAGCATAGAGTAAAACTGCTCTCACCGACGCATTGTAGATCCAACCTTTTACAGACAGACTAACGAAGGCGTCAAAGATGGCCCAGACTGAAATAAGCCACTTCGACGTAGATTGGTTTCATCAGTCACGTTACCACCAGGACTTACACAGATACCCTCAAATACACGAACTTCTCAACTACTTCTAACTGCCCACTACTAAGAGCGAATGTAGTTACAGGGTCCTACCAGTCTTGTAAAAGTAAAAGGTGCAAAGCATATCCCATACCTACAGACACTGATTGCCAACTGCTTAAGTATGGATTACATGGTTCGGGTATCATCGGATAGTAAGACCATATCATCCATATACTCAAAGTCGAAAAGTATTTCTCCAAGTAACAGATCCACATCATCATTACATACATACATCAGAGCTGTTTCCAGAACGTCATTGATAAAAGCTATACTCAAATACAATATACTTAGAAATATTGATATGCTATATTTGTATTGTGCTCGAAATTATTAGGTACCAAGTTTTGTTTTAATAAAATAAATCAACTCAACGTATGTTTAAAAATTATGATATATCTATCTTCAATTTCACTGATTTTATCTAAGGTGAGTTTTGAATATGTATCCTTTGTACAAATTAAGCTTAAAATAGTAGATCAATTAGATATAATTTTTTTTCTCTTATTTCATTTTAATCTTAATTGTAGAAAAAGTTAACACCAGATATCAATAATCCAACGATCAAAGCGAAAACCGCATCAGCTAAACTCGGTGAAGTTCATCCTAATGATGTAGAAGCAATGATAAAACTTATGCAACGTTTATGCACAGAATCTAAATGTAAATTATTAGCTGATAGTGATGGCCTATCTTTATCAAATAGTAAATGTCCAAAATGTAAACGTGCTTATTGTCTTGTACATCGTCCAATTGGAAAACATACTGCTTGTCCATTAAACTCAGAACTAACTACCAAAGAATGTGATGGTACTACAACATCTATAGCTTGTGGTTGGGATTCAAATGAAAAAAAGGAAGCATTAAAACTTGCTTTACGAGAACGTAAAGCAAAACTAAGAGAGTTACGTGAACGATGCTGAAAAATGATGTTTTTTTTTAAAGGCTGTGATTTAGTAAAATTTGTTTTATTATATTTTCTTATTTGACATATTTACATTAACTCTTTGTAATATTAAATTTAGAAATATTTTTAAAATGGCTTCCCTATCTCCATAGATTCTCAAAACGATTTCTTGTAATTTTAATTTTAGTAGTAAAATTATTTCTTTTTTTTACAAATTGTAATGCTAGTGAATGGTTGATTCGATGTGGGAGGGGTTGTTCATAAATTTAGTATTGAATAAGCGTTAATGTACAATCACTCATAAATTGAATCAAAAAACTATAGATTGACCGAAAACTATTCACTAAACATGGTAAGCGGTTGGGATTAACAAGCTATTATTTAGGGGAAAATAATTGAAGGGTAATCACATTTTCAAAGTTCAGGCGATGATTAGTCAGTGTATCTGTTGTTAATTTTGAGTGATGTCACGGATATTTAGTACGCTGAAGATGCATTGGTTGTTCACATAACTAACTCGGTTGAACCTCCAACAAACACTCTGATAATATATCTCAGCCCCATTTTTCTCAACGTAGTAATGCTTTAGTCAGTATCGAGGTTTGAAGTGAACACAGTGATAAGTACCACTTTACTTGGTGAGAATCCACAAAGGGCAGATTATAGAAATTATAGTTCCTGGTAGGGAGTAAACACATCATGAGAGTAGCTTGCAGTTTTATTTTGGACAAAACATGTTTCATGATGCAGTCTAAACTATTGCTGTCACCCAAATGTTGAACATGCGCTCAAACGGATGTGAACACCAACAGGACAATAAATTGCCTTTCATTCTTACAACAATCTAGGAATTACTTCAAGGTATGTACGCATAATAAACAATTGTTAATTACATGGATAGTTAGTTTTGTCACAGCTAAATCATACATGCCTTAATATTTAGTGTCAAGTGAACATTTGATCAAAATACTTAAGATCAATAATACCACAGTTTAGTCGAAATAAACTCAAATATTACTTTAGTTTTCAGTTACATCAATATAGTTCCTAATAGACAGCGGACGCTTTTATAACTTCGTGCATCACACCACCTATTCCTTTCGTTCAATGTAAAATTCGTATGCAACAGAACTAGTTTCATACATTCTAAATTCGTAATAACTACACCATAACCGTCGATCACGTAGTTACATTAAATTTGTATGGATAAAATGAGTCATTACATTGGTTATACAATAAGATATCTAGTCAGTTGTAAAGATAAACTATATCCGAGGTAGCCTTCTCGTATAAATAAGTTTGGCGCTCTCTCTCAAATAAATAAGTTGTTTAGTAGCCACCTGTTTTATGTGAATCTGAATATTCCTTTCTTTAATTGGTTTTGTGTTATTCACAATCATAACAACTCAAACTGGATACACTAAAATGTTGCAACTTGTACCCAATTCATATTGGAATTAAACGTTAAAAAAATCTAGAATTTCTTGCTATCATCAATATACACAAACTCAATACTAAATCATTCTTACTTTAAAAGTCCATCTCTCTCTAGAATATTTAATTTTAACGTACTTCCTGCTGTATATTTTGGTAATCATTTTATATAGGACAATAATTGTCAATTCATTCATATTTTACAGTATATCATTCCTAGTTTATTTTATTGTGATAGTACTTTTAACGCTTTTCTTAGGTACCAAGTTCTTATGGATATATTATTTATACTGTAACTTAACTAGTTCACTTTAGCTAAATTGTTTGATTCTGACACGTGTAAACTAATAGTCTTTGAAAGCTTATCATTTTGTTGTTGAAGAAGAAACAGTGAAACGTTTTTCCTGTGTGGATAATCTGTTGCTTTTGTTCCTATTAGTATTACATAGAAATAAGTACATCCGTTACTTATGCCTGTTACCCTCCGTGAAAAAGCATAGGTAGTCGAAAACTAAGTATCAACTAATACTAAATATTATGATTAAGAGAAAAGGACCAACAAATATACAGTTTTACAATTGGATAGCAATTTTAATGTTATCATTTAGTCAAGTGATTTTACTAAGAAAAGAAAACAAACCACATTGCAGTCATAAAAAGTCATTTCTAATACATTTTTGTGTTGAATACACTGAAGAATGTACATTGAGACTGGATTAACTGTCAAATGTTAACTTTGAGCAAATCCTGTAGATTGTTTATTGAATGATCGAGAAGGAGCGAAACCCAAGATCTTCTGTACATTCTTTTTAAAAAAAACGTAAAATTTATAGATCTAATAAATTTCGGTTCTATGAAATTAACAATCAATTACTAATACATTGTAACCAAGTGGGTCGGTTACTGACTCCAACTTCACTTTATCTTATCAACTGAGTAAAATCACTAAACCTTATATAAAAAATTATGGATCAAAATGAAGTTGTACTTGATTACCGGGTTGTATTCAATTATTTTTTATTAACATAATATTAGTATTATCTGACATTTCGTCCATTTCAAAAATGTTATATATATATTGAAACTACGAGTGATAACCTTGTAGATAACAGTTGTTTAAAGTTAATCTTTACTACTAAATAAGAAATTAATTTTGGGGTGAAACAATCGATTTTAAGAGCATATTTTTTTTAGTACGTCTCCTAAACTTACTTTCCATACTTATCATGAACACTGTCTATATTATAGATTATGACCCTATCTAACAACATATTTTCTTATAGAGCTCAATAATTTACTCATACGAAAACTTGTCATATCATAGACTTGTCAAAATCCAAATCACACTGTACAATTAAAAATTAAGCCGATAATGGTTAGATGGCCAAATCAAATGAGTAGTCAAAATGGGTTTTTTTGAAAGATTAATAATCACAACCAATTACGGCATCAATTTATTCTATCGAAACAAAGTACATTGAACAAAACTTGGATAACAGTTTTTTTTTCCTTTAGCTATATTTATGGTAAATAACTTATTCTAGAAAGTTCAGTGGACATCTAGGGTTCAAACATTTAAAAATATACTTAGTAGAAAGAATAGAATATGGTAAATTAATACATAGAGGAATAATATGACATGTTTATAATTAGAAACGAAGAACAAATAGGAATATCAAAATATAAAAGTAGAATAACTAAAGTCCTTTTTAGATAATGCATGGAATGAGATGTGGATGTATTTGTCTAAATATTGAGGACAGTAAAAAGCTACATAAATAATCGTACTTATGTTAATTTCTATGAAATTACCTGTCGGATTGACATTGTACACAATATATACACAAAGACAAAAGAAGCATCTGTGAAATCACTGCCTGGGAGATTTCTATGAGATAGTCCTTGAATCCATGAGAAAGGGACAAACGGCAATTTGGCTACAACACGTCCATCAAACCTAATCAGAAGTATTGCGAATAAAATATTTACAATAACACTAACGGGAGTAATATAATAAATTAGTAAAAAATGTAAATTCATTAAACTCACAAACCAAATACAGCTACATATATTCGGCTTTGAGTGAAGTTAAACGTAGGGTATTAGGGAATGATGGTAAATCAGTTGATAAGGTTATCAATCTTCATCAACTGAGATGGGTGGGTCACGTATTACACATTCTCAACCACTGACTACCACGCCGCGCAATGCTGACTAGTGTTGGAGATGGATGGAAGTAAGGGGCGGCCAAAACATGGCATCAGTCCATGAAGTTACTGACTTCTGGTCTGAGCCATCTTGGTAGATGCAGACTACTTGGTTGGGGTCCGCGCGACTATCGTAACCAGTGGTTAGAGACTGGTTCAGAATCGACCACAATGGTGTACGTGTATACACTCTCGTCTTCCCTTAAACCGTGAAACTAAAATTACTTTATACCTTTCTACGAACTAATTCATTCTTCCTGTCATATCCTTGTATACAATCTTTATTAAAAAGATATTACTCCCATTGAAGTAATTGCTTGTATGAATCTGGTATTCATCTTGTTGTGCTAATGAGGTATAGCAACTTGGACCGATGCATATATGTGCCTAGTCATACGTTGTAAATGACTGATTTTAATTTTGGCATACTTTATGTGTGGGTAATGTGCAGCTGCCTAAATCAAAATAGACAAACCAAGGTTCAAATCTGTGACCCAAATTCTAAAAGTTGAGTGTTTTAATCAATAAGCTACTGTCCTACTAAATGGAACCCAGGATTTACGTGATATAATTTGGCAAACAAGTATAGACTGAGTCAAACCAATTGCATGAGAGGGATAGTAATAATTAACAGTTTGCCTAGATCTCGGGAAATGAAGTAATCGGTTGGTTGAATGCCAACTCCCAATGAGCTTCACGTGCAAGAAATAAAAGTCTTGCTGCTTTAATTTTTGGATAAAACTCATAACACAAACGCATTGTCTACGTTGAATAATCAATTACTCTGGTCATAATTTTTCTCTATGAAATTTCTATGCGTAGCTTCGGGACTGTTGTTTTTGTAATTTACATAATGTAATTAATTGTTAGATGAAACTTTAGATAAACGGAATACTTATCACGCTTATCCAAAATGGTCCATATGAGACCGGATACAAATTCTGACTGGGTCAATGACATTATACAAATCAGACGGTAGTGACCATACTACTAGCGAAGTAAAATACATAAAACGCACAACACAAAACAAGAGAAATATGACATTGACTTGCCACCTACGCTAAGCCTGAGATATCGGGATTTAATTTAAGAGAGTTATATCAAATGTTTATTCCATCTACAAATCTTAACTTTTATCATGGTAGCTAAGCAAAACAATGGTAACACTAATTATACAGAATTATTTTCTTTCTTTGCAATGGATGGTTACAAGTGATTTTTTGAAAACGGTAAAATAAATGATTATTTTGGTTCACATATTTATGATATGCTGAACTTTCATTGAGAAAATGTTATAAACGTCGGTGGAAATAATGAAAATTCAATGTCATTGCAAAAACACAATTTGATATATATCTAGATATTTAACAAAAAGCAAGCAAAGCTAAGAAACATTACTTCACTTTATTTTACATGTGGTTTGAATTGTAAGTTACATTTTAGATATTGTGAAATCGAAAGTTTTTGAAGATAACACTTATTGTCGATCATAAAATATCAGGTCGCAGGACCCAAAATAAGTATGCTATTGGCTAAATAGTAAGACAGCTGACCGTTGACTAATTAACGATATTATACTCAAAGAAAATCATAGAAACGTCCATTTTCGTAGTCTATATTAGTAGCTTTAATGAACTTTAAAAATGCTTTGGTGGCTGATAATTATACTTTTTCGATATTCGTTCTGCTGAAAAATTGGAACTAATAGTCAATTAAGAGTTAAATGTTAACATTTAATCCCAGCTTTTATCATATGTGTAACTAAAAATGTCTAGCATTAATAACAAAACTTAATCCTCACGCTTGTCCAACGATAGCTCTTATACTTTGAATTCAACATTGTCAAAGCATTATCAACTTACATACTACTGAAAACATTGAATAATGAAGTGAATATAAGTCCGACTGCAAACATAGATTTCATTTTAACCTTTTGGAGTGACGTACTGATTAGAGTAAATTTTACTTGCCATAGATAACTCCCGATTAATGTTTTTGAATCGCTCTTCTTGCTTCTCTGAAGAATATTAAAAATGTAAGTGAAATTAATAAAAATTACCTAAACGCTTTTTGGCAGTGCGATCTATAGCTGACTCCGTAACATCTCGTTGCTTCTCTACTTTAAAGATATATAAAATAACAGGTCAAAATACTTACAACGCTTAGATTGCTTGTCTACCTCAGCTTTCAGTTTTTGGTATTTTTCTGTTCTGTATACGAAAAGCCATGTTAAGCCTACAACGATTAATTATATTTAGAAATTTATTGCTACACATTTATACCTTCTCCCAAAAATGCTGTGAAAAAAGATATGCATATGATTGAAAGTGTGTCTTGTAGCATCTTGTCCCAGTACAAATGCGAGAAGATACCTGTTAAGCTACAGAAAAAATAAAACTGGAACTTTAGGGTTAAAATATTTAAGGCAAAGTTAATAAACATTTATCCATTTAACGTAAAGTATTAACGTCTACACGTCAGTTGCCAGACTAATGATCACTCTCCTTAAGCTTAAGTTCTCGCGCAGAACCAAAAGTAATGAGGTTTACTACTTGCTAATCCTTTCGTATATACAATAATACAGGATCTTTTAAAAGACGACATTAAAAGTCTCTACTAAGGCACATGATATAGCTCATGTTTAGTGACAGTAGGATCGTTTTTAAGGCTTCAAGGTGAAGTTTAGAACCATAACTATGAACAAGCCTTTGCCCTGCCAGGATTTCACGTTTGGTTAACCTAACCTCTACTTCCAGTTATTAATTTTAATATTTTGAAAACAAATAACCAAACGTCGGTTGCAAAAAAACGTTCTTTCTTACAAACCGGAAGTCTTTGACTGACACCAATTGAATTTAACTGGGTAGTATTCGAGTTGTTTTTACAACAACCCCTTTATTTTTAAAGGAACAACTTCACTGACAGCAATCGGAGGAAATATGGCAGTGTTTTCTCTTGTCAGAGATTTTGAGCCAACTGAACAGGTTTCGGTGAATATTACTTTACAGTAACTAACCGTTTTATTTCAGAACATTGACCTGAAAATTTTTTATTTAACAATTCTGCACAAACAGATAAGTGAATGTCTGGCGCTTTAACCGGGTCAGTGAACACAGAGAGTTCACCTAGAGGAGTTGGAAAACCCTGATTCCAAACCAATGGTGTACATAGGATACATGATCCTGAGAGGACAAATAGCCTATGAACCAATTGTTGGTCACCGGCTACCATGAGACTGCATCTCCTGAGGTTGCTACACTACCTTGTGGATCAGACCTCTGGGTCAAAGGCTCAGGGCGTGCCCCCCCTAAGAAAGCCACCTGGTTTGGTCTGGAAACCCGGGCAATATCACAGCCCACACACAAATCAAGTGATTTGTGTGGCGTATATGTATTCGGTGCCCCTTTGTACCAATATTTATGTGTTCAATTAAGTAAATAAAACAGATAAGAATGTGAGAGTAAGTCGAAAGAACACAGGCCAATAATAGACAAGCTATTTAAATGTATTGACGTGATATATTTTACCCCGCTTAAGGAGGTTTTCTTACAGTTTGTATTCTTGATATGATGATTAAGGTTTAATTCACTGGAGACTGAGCGATTTGAGGAATCTTTTCTCCCTAATTGCTTATGACATTTACCCATGCTTATATTTAGGCCATTTTGTACATAAGCATGTTATCTCATTTGACGAAAATGGTTCCAGGGTCGTAGTCAGCCACTACTCAGCCAATTTGTATCATTGAATATCATATATCGATTGAAGCACTTTAACCATAAATCAGCTAGTACCTAAACACTTAGTCATCAAAAATCTTAGAATCCTAATTTACAGCAATCCTTTATCTCATTCCAGCACTACATGTATTGTTTCTACAGGGCTAGAGTATTTTGAAGAAACCTCGATTCCGTGACTTGATTTTCGCACAGCCGTACAAAGTTACTTTCGTACGTCACTGTTATCATTTTCGACAAATTCGCCATTGAAAAAGTGGTATATATCGACGACTATATAACTGTGAATGAAATCTCCGAAAAGAAACCTATTTTCGTCACTTTGTTTCATTGTTTATTTCGGTGGAAATTTGCTGTACATTATTTCTGCGGATTTGTTCGTTAGTTAGCTACTCTAACAGTGTTAGGTTGGGGTTGATGTGGAAAATTATACTTCGATGGCAGTTAGATATTAATTTACCACAAAGCTGCAATCACCGCCTAATGAAGTGTACATTTGCTCCTATGAATTATTCTACTTCAGACTTGTTTTGGTTTATTAATTGTCTGCCAGCCACATGTAGTTACCCGACTCCATCAACGTTCTTAACTCATTACGAGTATCCCTTCCATAGCTCATATGACTTCTTTCTACTCTGTTCTTTTGAAGAAACGACAGGGTATTACCATAGGATTCACGCATATATTATGTAACGAATGGCAATATCAACAGTGAAAGCAATCGTAAACACTTATGGACGAATAAGGACAGAAATACATGGATGAAATAATCTGATTTAAGCGTAAATTCCATACTCGCATTACAGCTGATGTTAGTTCTTGGTGGAATACCTATTAATTCACACAGAAAACTTCGTTATTCATATAAAAACTGTTTATCAATCATGATTGTATTGCCATATTGTCACAAATCGTTCCATAACAGAAAATAACTTTGTTGCCGGCTAAAAAGCTGTTTTAGTACGTTCACATACATTAGTTACCCCTGAAAATGAATGGTAGGAAATCACTGTTTAAAAATTTTATGTATAATTTTTTGAATATTCCTAAGTCAAGTGGCAGTAAGGCAAGATTTTCGTCGCAGTGTTTAAAACTTTGTCCCGAGAATTTCTTTCAGTGTAATCAAACATGACTTTGAATAAAGTGATTATTGTTATTTCTGTTATAATATTAACAAGTAACTGTAAGTTATGACTCCATAACTATAGAAAAATTCACTACGCGTATATTTAGAAAGATGATGAATATTCAGAAAAAAGTTGTGACAGAAAAGCACATTTAGTTATGAAGTGCGGAACATACTAACCTCACCAACGAAACAAACTCGGCCGCACAACACGTTGACCAAATTACCCACCTTTCCTCAACCTACGTCAAACGACAATTGTTGTTATGCTGAACTACTGAATTAATGGTTACTGATAATGTTAACATTTAAAAAATGTGTTCGAGAAATAGAACGATGCCAAATTTTGGATTTCCTCGTGGTGCAGTTCGGTAATTTCCATCTTAGTTGTAAATAAATCCCCAAAATAAATAGCTCTGTAAGTCTTCAACGAACTTACCCAGCTGGAGGCGCTCGATCACCCATCCGCACCTGATCACGAGTGGAAACACCGTGTTCAACTTCTCCTGCAACCGCTAGCCAGTTTAGATCAGTCACTTCTCGATACATTGACAACCTATCAAACATGTCTTCGAACCTCCTCGCTTTTTCTTATGGTTTCCGACCAACGGACATTCAGTATTTTGGGTAGACAACTGTCTATAAATACTTCTATCAGTATGATGATGGTTGTGGTAGTTCTCCTAGTTTGAGCTCCGTAAAATAGAACTGTCTTGACGCTTGAATTGAATATTCCGACTTTATCGACTAACAGTTGTTTTGAGTCACATACGCTCTTCAGCTGAAGGAATACTGTCCTTGCTTTAGCAGTCCCCTTCTTTACGTTTGTATCAGATCCTTCACGTTCATCGATGATACTGTCCAGGTGCATGAATGCTACCATCCCTTCTAGAGTTTCTTCATCGAGAGTGATTGGTTCGGTCCTCTATATGTTGCATTTGAGGATATTACTTCTTTCCTCGTTTATGTTGATCCCTATCGATGCAGAGGCTTTTGCCACACTAGTTGTCTTCACCTGCGTTTGTCGGTGTGTATGTGGAGTAAAAGAGCTAGATCCAAATCATGTAGTTCTCCATCGTATTCCATGTTTCCCATCAGATGTCGATGTCTTCATAATCCGGTCGACCACCGGAAGAACGAGAAAGATGGAGAGTATGCAGTCTTATCTGACGCCGTCCCTCACTTAGAATGAGTCTGTCAGCTGTCATTCATGCACGACGTTGCAATGTAGTCCGTCCTATGAATTCCGTATGATATTAACAATCTCCTCAGCCACTCACTCCATCGTGTCGAAAAATGTTCCTTCTTTTCAGTCTTCCGGCAGTTGTTGCTCCTCCCAAATCTCCTTGCAGTTACTTCTATGTCTGACTTCAATGCTTCATCAGGTATACTGTCAGATCCTACGGCCTTCCCACTCTTGAGTTTTCTGATAACCATATTGATTTCTTCGATTGTTGATGGAGTGAGATTTATAATGTTTGTGTGATGCTTCGATGCACAATGGACCAATGGAGTTGGTCGATTTGAGAGTTCCCCAAAGTGCTTGACCCATCTGTTCCTCTGTTCTTGAATCCGAGTGATTGGCCTGCCTTTTTTGTCCTTGATTAGCCTCTCTGGCATGCCGTTTTTCCCTTTTAGTTTCTTTGTAGTGGCATTGGGCCCTAAACACACAGTCCTTAAAGCTGAACACTAGACAACTGGGAAAATGCATATTCACTATTTGACGCGGAGAATAACCCAGCGATGGATAAGGCGGTAACAATGAATGGAATTAATTCAAGTTGATAGGATGGCATGGCTCGGCCTTGTGGGCGTGGTCCCTGTTGAATGTTACTTCATATCTTTTACTCATATTAAATATATTGTTCTATCTCCAGCCTGAGTGTGTTCTCCATATATTGGCAATTGTTACGATACGATGAGTCAGTGTAGACAACGATGTGACTTCCATGTAAGATCTTATAGATTAGGCACTTACATCATGACAAATCTACCATTCTAGGATCAGATCTATTATTAGAGCAGTACTAATGTCATAGTAGACCATAATTTCACAAATCTTCCTAAAGTCAATTTCGCGGCACATGCGTACATTGGATGTGGAAACTCTACTGAAGCTTGGTTCTTCAATCTCATTTAAGATCTGAAACTGTTTAAAAATATCAAGTTGATAACTCGTTGGAGAAACAAACGCCATCGCGCTTAGACTGGAACGCCTTACCCGAACAAGTGGTATCAGTCCCATCAGTGAATACTTTCAAGGAAAAGCTGGACCTTCACTGGGAAGCAATGTGTCAAGATTAACACAGGTTCGTCAACCTACTATCCTTATTACTGAAGACTGAAGACTGTGTATTTACGAACTAATAATTCTTAATTGACAACCTCTCAATCCTGGCTCCCCCAGGGACGGTGATCACACCGTCACAACCTTCAGTTTTATCAGCAAAACTGAGTTAAGACATCCTACGAACGGCAGGCACTAGGATTTCAAACGTTTTGATATATCAACAATCTACAGCAGGTGAACTGAGAAGTTCATCCTCAACTTGATATAGACGCTTACTAGGGTTTCTTACTGCACATGAACATCTGTGCTACAAAGCAGTTTGTTCCAAAGACAGTCCCCAAGAACTACAGGCAACCTACAGTCATCAAGTATCGTACTTTTTGCTTTTAAGCCTCAAAAGACACTGCTGGGCGGAATACAAATGAACTGGTAACAACAACGCATTCAGACAATTCAAACATGTAAAGAACAGATGCACAAAGGAAATAAGAGAAAACAGGCTCCAGTACCAGATAAAGCTTATCGACAAATTTGTCTCCAATCCGAAAAACTTATCTCGTCATCTAGCCTCTCTTCAGCAAAGCAAAACTGCAGTTCCTAACTGATGGGTTCTAATGCTCCGACCAACAGCGATGGTGACGCCCACGACCTACTGACAGAACAGTACTCTCGGACATTTCAACCAACCCACACTAACTGCATTGATGAAAGCTTCGCCCGAAATCCCACAGGACTTTCAGAACTGAACCTGAGATCTGACTTTGTGTACCGGAAACTGCAGCACCTTAGAAAAGACATTTCTTCTGGTCCGGATATGGTTCATTCTGCTATACTGAGGGAAGCAGCTTCAGTCTTGGCAACACAGCTTAGTGTGGTGCTCTCACATTTACAAAGTCAAGGCACATTACCAGAAAAGTGGAAACTAGCCCACATAGCACGAATTTTCAAATGAGGTCGACGCAGCGAACCTTCAAGCTACCGACTAGAAGCATTTCTATATATACCCTCAAAAATTATGGTGTCCTTGATATGACTACTTACTATCCATGAACTTCTTTCCACCCCAACAGCGCGGCTTCAGAAAAGGTCATTCTTGTATAACCAACCCGCTGACTGTGGTAGACAGATGGGCGACCACCGTTGATCACAAGGGGAAGGTTGATATCATAGCCCTTTAATTCTCAAAATCTTTTGATGGAGTCAATCATATATGTCTTACTAACAAGATCAAACGATTAAGTATCAAATCACCTTTAATCGATTGGCTCACGTCATATCTAAAAGCTCAGCATCTTAAGGTCACGGTTAACTTCACCTTCTCTCAGGCCATGGAATGTCCTAGTGGAGTCCCCCAGGGTTCAGTACTAGTACCTCTTCTTTTCTTGATTTATACAAACGATCTTACACGGCACATATCATCAGGTTTATTAACTTTCGCGGATGATATGAAACTCTGGAGAGAAGTACGAAACCAAGAGGATATGGTAGCACTTCAGGAGGATCTGATTCGACTTCAAAGTTGGACAGTTGACAACAGACTTATCTTTAACACTTCAAAGTATAAAGTACTACATCTGAGACATGTTGCAGACTACAACTACAACTTAGACAACCATCCCTTAGAGATAGCCCAAGTAGAAGAAGATATAGGAGTGTCGGTATCCCTCGGTGTGAAGTCCTACGCTAACTGCGGCACAAATGCCTTCCGAACAAACATTGCACTGCATATGTTGATGCGTATTCTCGGCCAGTTACACGGAAGGACGTTACACATAATCCTCAACAGTTTCATTCGTCCACATTTAGAGCAAGGAAACATAGTATTTCCTTCCTCTCTTCAAAACGATAGGGACATACTGGAACGTATCCAACAGCGAGCCAAGAAATCAGTTTGGGGACAGAAATCAAACCTTACGAAGAGCGCCTCCACTCACTGAAACTTTACCCATCAGGGTATAGGCGTCTTAGAGGTGACCTAATGACTTACATTATCATTAACACATCTAAGCACCCCCTTGAACACCTACTTAAGCTTAGTCTCAACACAAACCTAAGGGGTCATACCCAGAAACTGGAGACAGAACACAGTAGAACGAACTGTAGGCATATCTTCCACTCCTTAGGAGCGGTCAAATTCTGGAATTCGTTACCGGCTGAGCTAGGTCGAGCGACTTCTCAGGACTCCTTTAAGATAAAACTTGGCCTATTCTCACGAACTAAGGATAGTATCCTACTATGATTTAACAACTATTTTTCTTTCTCTTTTATCGTTAATATACCAAGGTTCCTACCTCAAGGTATCGGTGATCCACTGCTACTAGATATAGAAGCCCGTTAAGCGACAGCTTCTTCTATTCCATTCAGAACCCTTTGAATCCCTACGTCTGAAAACACTGAATATCATATACTGCCACATTCAAATAGTGCGGAACTTTACTGAGTCATTATGTTTGTATGTCAATTTCGGAGATGATTATATTACCCGTAGCTTTATATGTCATGTATCTTTTCACTAATTACTGTATAGAGGGTTCTGAGTTTTCTTGGCCTATATTGCGCCACAGGTATACTCAGCTGTCAGGTTCATGGCACCAACCAGCGGCGAATTTGAGCCAACTAAATGAAATATACCGATAATACATTTCGAAAAAAGCAAGAACAAATATTCTAGCAGAACAGCACGAATTCGTTTTATTTCGTTGGTTCTCGTCAGCTGCTTACAACGTGATATTTAAAATCATGACTACATAATGGGTTTAAATTACATGGAAGGGTGTGGTTAGAAGTTATATTAAAGACATACTAGTATTGTATATCAAGGGTGTAAATAAATTGAATAGACTGAATATTGTAAATATATAACTTATGTAAACGAACGTTCTGCAACATTGATTATGACAACAGTTCAAACGACTAGAAACAAGTGACTACATAATGAGTAAACGTTGATAGGAATAGAAGGAGTAGAGCTCAGTTGATTACTAATTTGGAAGATAGTTGATATAATACTCAATGATTTAATAAATGCAGGAGAGAAAATTAAGATGCAGTGAGGGGATATTTGTCACCAAGGCAAGGAAAGATTAATGACTATCTGTCTTTGAACACATAAGTCAGGTTTTTGACGCCTGATAGCAACGACTTGAACAAACCAGAAGACGAGTTTGGCTGCTTACTAATCACCTTGTAGGATTGCAATGTATCGACCTGATGTCCTGTATCAAGGTGTTTGATAATTACACTGTTTGGTCTTTCTTTTTCTTGTTCTGAGGCTTTTTGGAACATGTTCAAAAAATCTAAGATATGCCCTCATTTCTGTTCGGCCAATGTAGCTGCTTTCGCAGGTACACGTACATTTGTAAATACAGTTGGCGGTAACATGAAAGGGGTGCTTGTCAGCCTTTGGTTGAGTTATTGGACATGTTGTTTTATAAAGAATTAAAAGTTTGGCCTCCGGATAAGTTCTGGCTAGCTCAGTGTTCAGTCTGCTGCTGATTGTGTTTGCAACATCATCACCTTTGAAGTTAAGATTTATAGATATTGGTTTTTTATTGACCTTAATTACTTCCATCTTGTTTTCTTAAGGCTTTTTACATTCCTCAATAAATTTTTGTGGGTAACGGTTGTCCCTTAGGCATTTCTCTACGTTCATCAATTCTTCTTCCAGTTTGTTGGTGGTACATATTCTTTCTACCGTATAAAATAGTGTTTTAAGCAATGCCTTCTTGTAATTGATTGGAAAAGGACAATTGAAATTCAGGCAACGGCACGTTCCACTTTCTCGACGTTGCCATAAAACGTAGGGGAGACGGGACAGTTCAACTTTCGGTTTGTCGAAAAAGTACTTGGAATGGCTGTTCTGCTAGAACATTTTTTCTTGCTCTTTTCGAAATAATAAAGGGAAATATGCGTATGAAACAATACATTTGGTTACGAATTGTATTTAGCCTCACATTTTTGTCTTAGACTAAAGATCATTAGTTTATTACATATGAGAGGTGCCTAACATCGGTTTTACAATTAAAGTGACATACGATCTCCTCAAGATGCAGTTCGAAACCGGACACAATACCGTATTTAACTACGATCTACAATTAATGCGCCATTTTCGAGCAGTTAGTGTGTCTCATTAATATGACAACTAATTGACCACACAGTGGTTTTATTAGCAAGCTAATGATTATATGTTATGTCAATCTGTAAATTGTCTACACTAATTGTATGGGCTACTGACAGTGAAAAACTGCCCAACCCAAAATTGATGGAGAGTGGTTCAAGTTATTGATCAAGGACCGATTTTTTTGGCCACCACGATTATTCCGCAGTATATTTAAAAAGATACTTCTCGTAAAAGCAGCAGGATACACAATGAGGTCTAGTAAACTATTTCAGTTTTATCTTAAGTACAACTACCATTGCCATTTATGCAGACAAGACGTTTCAGGCGTTGAAATGGTTGTTGTAACTTCAGTGGTTGCACATTTGTGTTAGATACTAAGTTTTTCATAAATGGTAGAGATGTTTGCGTGGTAACTCAAGGACATGTGCAGGCTTCTTATTATAAGTGTCTTTGAAGCGTTGCTCACGTTTCGAGTAAAAATCAAGTAGGCAATGTTAAGGCTAGGCATACGAAAATAGGCAAAGGTAATAGGTCGGTTTATGAAGTAGTCTTCATCATCTAAGGTGGTTAGAGCACATTTTAGGTATACTTAACCTGCCTCGGGGCACGATGTTTGATAATGTAGGATTAGGCTGATAGAAAGCTAGGGGCTCTTAAACCAAGATATGACATTAATTCATGAAACCATTATCCACTGAGCCGTGGCGTGTTGGTGAGTAAAGACTACCAGGTTGGGGTTCTCGTAGTGATCGCAGCCAGTGGTCAGGGACGATGGCTAATATTGTTCATAATCGTTCACAGCAATGCAGATACACTCACTCTTTATATTCTACTCGACCTTCAGTCTCAGTACTCTTTTTGATCCCCATTTAGGTTCAATATAATGGAATAGGCAATGATGTAGACGAAGTACGGACCCTACTTCGCTTATGTTCTGTCGACAAACCTCGTTAATAACAGTGGGGTTATAACAATTCAAAGACGAGTATTTCGGATGTTTATATTTCATACATTCGCTTTGGGAGACAAACGAATTATTGAAAAGCGGAGATGGCAGATGTGCCTACTCAAAACATTACTCATTACAAGCGTTAACATATCTCAAAATGGATTGTGAAAAGGAGACAGACACTTGATACAGTAATCGGTATACAGACATACACAAGCATACATTAGATGTGTAAGTGTAGAATTATCAGGAAATAAATATCAAGTATGTACTGAAGGCCACACACCTGAGAACAGTTACTATGAAATCCAAATTGACTTAATAGTTAAAGGCTGTTTGAATCGTGAAATTCTGTTCAAAAGCTTGAATAAATCACTTGTAATAACCGAAAAGCTGATACACTCTTTCATACATACCTTTCCACTCTATATTTTCGAAACTTATCTCAATGTCCAGTCCTCATTATCGTTGCCATAACATTACTTCGGTCTCTCTCACTATTCATTTTGCCAGTTTCATTTCGTTGTAATGATATGATATGTCGAGTAGGATCAACGTACATCATTGACAGGCTTTACGTTCGTTTTAGCTGGATAAGTAAGACGAGTAGTACAGTAAGGCGAAGTCATTAACGGATCACGAACCTGAAACTGGTCTCATTCTGTAACTGATTTAGAATTCTTTCTCATCACCACCTTTCCAAAATATGTTTCTGTAGAAACTACGTAGTTGGGACTTTTTACAAAGCTTTTATTACTGCCTCATTTATACTGATACTGATATTAACTTTGGTTTTGTAAAGCCATACCTGGTTTAGTTTGTAACTGCTACAAAGATCTAACCACACTGAAACACCCAAGTGACATAGGTTACTTAAGTAATTAATAGCCTACGAACTGCATGTATCTAGTCTATTTCATTTTATAGGCTTCTACAGGCTTGTAAAGATCACTTTTTGGTGTCTTATATTCATTAGTCGATGACCTAGTGTTTCAGTTACTCGAATTTCAACCAATAGATGGAATATTAGAAACCCACTTCACTTCGGTTTGGACAACGGATAATTTCGTTAGCTTCCTTACAAACATGGTTTGATAATATAAATGATATTATTTCATTATTTGTTATTTTGTAATTAACTTCACTTGATGGAACCCAATATAGTGTCTCCCTAATATGCCCATTTCTCTACTAAGTGGCTCCTGAATATATGAATTTCCTGTTCTACCACCTGTGTTACTAAAAAATTTTTACTATTTACTCGTGACTAGTTTGTCGTTACTTTACTTACTGTCCAAGGTTCATCATTCAGAATTTGTGCCTGCACCAAATACCATTGGAAATATGGCCCTGCTACCCTTACGCACAAAATTTCGAGGACCTGCGCCTATGAATATGGATTTGGAAAAAGATATTATTGACGAAGCTCTCTATCTTTTTAAATCACTCATATTTCTTCGACAGTACGAACTAAAAGTAAGATTACATTCTATTCATTTAACCCAAATAAATTTCACGGTTTTGCCATAGTATGTGCCCTTTCAATTGTTATAAGGTTTCATGGAAAAATTAGATTTACATTTTGTATTAAAAGAAGTCACACCTGACCAATGAAGTATATTCTTAATACAAAAACTCAGTTACTTACAGTTAATAAAATGGTTGGTTATAGTTATTTATTATTCCTACTCCCATTTTGCTTGGGTTACTTTGTTTTTTAGGAAGTTTATTAGCTTACTAAAATTGGTTGAAATTAAGATTTTATTCACTTCCTAGCCTACCAACTAGTTTCGACAACTTGATAAATATTTCATTAATTAGAGTTTTTCTGCACAAGCAGATAGATAACTACATCTCGAGTTATCATGGAAAAAGGTTAAATTACACCACAGAATGGAGCTGTGACATGAATAGTTAAACATCCTATTTTCAACCAGTAGGTCCTAGGTTCAAGTGCTGCTTTACCTACTTCGGTTTCGGTAGCCCGGTAGTATCTGTCACTAGTCCCATACATCTAAAGCTTGGCTCAAAGACGAGGGAATGAACTTGTATTTGGTGAATGAGTTGCAATATTCACTTATTAACAAAATCGAAGACTCGACTGACACTTACCAACTGACACAATTTTTTTTAATTCTTCCGCGTGCTGTGATATCATATAGCCAGTCTGTTTGATGCCGTAATTGTGAAAGATTGTAGTAAAAGAAAGCTGATAATCACGTGTTTAATATTTATTGGTGAAAATATGTCATGCTAGTAAGTTAAATTGGTAAGTTTAAGGACTATATCATAACTTATAGATTTTTAGCATAACTTCACGAGTTATTGACCATAGTTGCCAAGTAACTGACCTATAAGTAGATTTAAGTGTACTACATTTTCGGCACACCTTGTCACTTTTAAACGTGCAAACATCACACTACTATATAATCATGATACGAATTATGTGGCGGTATCTTTTTTGTTGAGTTCAACACTATTTACCATTATTCAATATGACACAGAGTGACTAGAATATTTAAATATCATTCTTTTTAACTAGCGTATGTGTATATATGACTAGAAGAGAGTGGATTGTCATTACTTATCTTTTATTACAGTTATGAGCTCCATACTGACCTTGAACATTTGTCTTGTTTGTAATTAAGTAAATCACTAACACTTATTTAGTTTCTTATATAGTCAATTCGGTAACAAAGAATGGTTAAATCTGTAAGTACTTCTAAGTTTATGTAACAGTAGGTCAAATAGCTGCCAATGAGTAACAATCCTAGATTTCTAGTGGGTTGATATTATTTCATTAAAGTCACCGTTTCCATCACAGATGAATCACTTTTCAGTCATTCAGTCAGTCAGCTACAACGTAGGACGAGGCACATATGTGCATCGGTCCAGGTTGCCATACCGCATCAGCACAACAAGATGAACACCGGATTCATAGCAGTGATTAGGTCAAAGGTGGTAATATATAAGAGAAAGATTGCATATAGAGATATAGTACAAGAAGAAAGAATTGGTTCGTAGAAAGAAAGATATGAAGCGATTTTAATCTCTTAGTTTAAGGGATGACAGGGAGTGTATACACCGACGCCATTGTGATCGATTCTGAGCCATGTCACCAAGAGTCTCCAACCATTGGTTACGATAGTCACGCGGACCCCAACCGAGTAGTCTGCATCTACCAACATGGCTCAGACTAGAAGTTAGTGACTTCAAGCACTGATGCCACGTTTTGGTTTGGCCGCCCTTAACTTCCTTCCAACCATTTCCAATACCGGATAGCATTGCACGTCGTGGTAACCAGTGTTCGGGCATACGTAACACGTGGCCCAACCATCTCAGTCGATGAAGATTCATAACCTCATCAACTGATTTGCCATCATTCCCTAATACCCTGCGTCTAACCTCACTATTACTTACCCGGTGATCCCAGCAGATGCCAGCAATATTTCTAAGGCATCTGTGGTCAAATACTAATAGCTTACGAGTGTCTTCTACTCTTAATGGCCATGTTTCGCTGCCGTAAATTAAAACAGAACGGACTGCCGCGCAGTATACTCGTCCTTTTATTGATAGACGGATATCTCGCCTTCGCCACAGGTGACGTAAGTTGGCAAAAACCAAACGAGCTTTTCGAATCCGTGCTGAGATTTGGTCAGACACCAACCCATTAGGGCTGATCAGACTTCCAAGATAAGTGAAGTTGTCAACGCGTTCGACTACTTCACTCCCTATCCTTAGTTCAGGTGTTAACGCAGACCAGTCCTGAAGCAACAACTTGCATTTAGAGGGAGAGAAGCGCATTCCAAACATCCTGGCATTGTTGCTCAGTGCTACCAGAAGACTCTGCATTTTGTCAGCGTCTTCACCAAACAGGACTATGTCGTCTGCGTATTCTAAGTCGATAAGTGGACCTCCTGGATGGAGATCAATACCCGAGAACTCAGTCGACGAGAAAGTTATTTCCATCAGTAGATCTATGATGAAGTTAAACAAAAATGGAGAAAGTGGACAGCCTTGACGGACACCACTTGAGGTTGCAAAAGTAGATGACAGTTCGCCATAAGCTCTCACTCGACTAGTAGTGTTCAAGTAAAGAGCTTTTACAAGGTTTATGTACTTCTGGGGTACGCCTTTCAATGACAGACACTGCCACAGAATCTCGCGGTCTACAGAGTCAAATGCTGCTTTTAAGTCGAGAAAGACCACCGTTGTCGGACGCCGATAAGTATGCCTGTGTTCTAGAATCTGACGAATGGTGAATATGTGGTCGATGCAGCCACGACCAGGTCTAAAGCCAGCTTGATTCTCTCGTGTTTGCAGTTCACGAGTCTTAGTTAGGCGTCTGATAATTATCGAGGCTAGTATTTTAGATATTATATTAGTTAAACTAATCCCTCTGTGGTTGTCACAGGATGATTTTGACCCTTTCTTATATATTGGGACTATAAGTGATTGTGACCAGTTAGATGGGATAACGTCTAACTCCCAGATTTTAGCTAAAATATTAGTCAACCTAATCGCTAAAATTGGACCACCATCCTTAAAGACCTCTAGAGCCAATCCATCTGGACCAGCTGCTCTTCCTCGCTTCAGATTAACTATAGCCTTTTGAACTTCAGCAAGAGTTGGGGGACCTACTTCAATGTTCCATTCACACTGTCTGGGAATGGAGGGTAGTTGTAGAGTAGCTGAAGGCCAGTTGAACTGTTCTCTGAAATGTTCCGCCCATCGTTCTAAACGTCTGGACTGGGAGTAGATGAGAGTATCGTCTTTTCCGATATAATCTCACTTACACTTGACTTATTAATTCCAGTTTCTTTTATTAGTCTGTAAAGCTGTCTTGTGTTCCCTATAGTCGCCGCGTTTTCCATCTCTTTTGCTTTCGTTGCCCACCACTGCTCACGGTCGTTTCTTAGACTTTTTCTTAACCTAGATCTGATTTGGTGTCGCTCTTCATCATGTTCGGAACCTGATGGGACGAGTTTGCGAGAATCCATCAGTGTGATAGACTTTGAAGAAATCCACTGGTTCTTTGAAACTCTGTGGTTTAAGTCACTAACAGATTTCATTGCTGTTTCCACAGCTGCTTGTATGTCTTTCCAAGCAACATCTGGGTCAGCCTCGTCTTACGAACTACCTAATCGTGACCTCAGTTGTTCTTGGGACCTAATTTTGGTTTCCTCGCTACTCAGTTCGGTTCTAATGGGTCTTTTTACTGTGGCTTTTTTGCGTCCAGTGAGGCGCAAGCAGATGCGTGCCCGTATTAGGGCGTGGTCGGAGTCCAAGCAGGTACTCCAGAATGAGCGACAATCTTCTACCGACCCTCTCCAACGATGACTGATGGCAATATGGTCTATTTGAGTCCATCGTTGGTTTGGTGCAGGCGGTCGCCACGTTAGACGACGTCTCTCCTTATGCTTAAAATTTGTGTTTGCTAAAAATAAGCGATTGTCTGAGCACAGTTGCAGCAGACGGTCACCATTATCTGTTCGCTGTGCCGGAATACTAAAATATCCACCTAAATGCCTTTCTGTTTGGTTTAAGCTACCTATCTGAGCATTAAAGTCACCCCCTACGAGTACTATGTCTGAGCGTTTAGCTTTCTGAAGAAGTTCAGAAAGCTTTCTGTAAAATTCATCTTTCACATCATCTGAGCTGCAGTCAGTGGGAGCGTAGGCAGAAACGACGAAAAGGCAACGACGTGTGTCCCTATCCTTCCGAGTTCTTGCGGAGCCGTTTAGCCGAACAGCACATAGACGACTGTTGACGGGGATCCACTCTAGCAGTGATTGTTCCGCCCTCATGCTTAGTGCTATGCCTACACCTGCCAGTCCACGAGAACTGGCCATCGGGTCACCAGATACACGTAGGGTGTATCTCGTTGGCTCTCCGTGTTGTCGAGGTGAGGTCAAGTGAATGACCACACTGGAATCCTGTATGCGTGTTTCGGAGACACAGCATACATCAATGGAAAGAGACTCTAGGGTTTTAGCCAAGGAAGCCTGCTGACCGATTTGACATAGGGTGCGTACGTTGAAAGCTCCAATGTGTAGTTTGGAGCGAGGTTTCAGTAGACCTGGGACAGAGTTTTGAACACTAGAATCGTTGGCTATGGTGACACTTGAGGAGGAAGCCGAAGGTGGAAGTTTAGAGTTGAAAGTCGATGTAGGAGGAATAATAGAAATTGAAGAGGAAGGTTGATTATGAATACAGTGGTCTTGTGTGCTGTTAAAGGTATGAGGGCGGTTATCACTTCCCGGTTGCCCACACCGTGGAAGGGTTCTTCTGGAGGTACCTGAAAAGGAAATTGGATTAGAGGCGGTCTCAGTGACCTGAGAGCGTGACCGCAGTGCCCAAGGGACAACTGCTTGAGGCCGGTCGCGCACGGCCTTTTCGTGGGAGGTTTTTGACGTGTTAGCTCCGTTCTTCAAAGGGCCTTACCGCCGGAGACGGAAATCCGTGAGGTAAGGTCAGGTGTGCATTTTTAGGGTCGACCTTTTCTAACCCCACCCCTCCTTGTGGGAAGGCAGCATCGCTGTCATGCTGGTTGTCTGAAGGAAACACCTTACTGCTGTCACACCTCTGTACAGTCAGCAGTACGACTTCGCCTTCGGACCTTGGGTTTGTTGCTCTTAGTCTTACCGCTCTTCAACCGACGTGTCTGACATGGTAGGACCTTGAGGAACGGTTGTTCCAACCAGTATAGCTCGGTTGCTTCATCACGATAGACAAGCCCGACCACCACGTCACTTTTCATCCTTTTCAGAATTATAGTCAACTTCCGTTCAGTGTTCTGGATGGCATCTTTTTTTGCTGATTCCTTAGAGAACTTTTCTGCATTATTTAGTATGAAGGATAATTTGTCAATACAATCTTCTCAGCTCATAAGAATGATCCTAGCAATCTTCACAAACTTTGTTCTCTATAAGATCATTTGATAGAGATTTATGTTCCTATTTTGTCAAAGTTTTCGAATTAATGTATTCATGATAGCAATTAGAGACTGATGTTTTGAGTTACTCGAAATCATTGTCAAACTGGGAGTAAGTCAGATGTTTGTTTGGTTGGATTCTCAAATTACGTTCTTATGCAGAGTTCATCAATTTTGGTAGAAATACCACAATATTTTCAACCAAGTGATAACACTTACATTTGGAATTTAGAATGCTTCCGGAGCACGGATTCGCCCCTAAATACGATGGTACGGCCGAGCGTGGGGACAGTCAGTTCTCCTAAAACTGCTGTCACATGTCCACGCGTATACAGCCACTGCCTTCTAGCGGCGAGGGTGTTGTTTACGAAATCGAGAGGACAGAAAGCGAATGCCCGGCGCTTCAACCGGGTCAGTGAACACAGAGAGTTCACCTAGAGGAGTTGGAAAACCCTGATTCCAAACCAATGGTGTACATAGGATACATGATCCTGAGAGGACAAATAGCCTATGAACCAATTGTTGGTCACCGGCTACCATGAGACTGCATCTCCTGAGGTTGCTACACTACCTTGTGGATCAGACCTCTAGGTCAAAGGCTCAGGGCGTGCCCCCCCTAAGAAAGCCACCTGGTTTGGTCTGGAAACCCGGGCAATATCACAGCCCACACACAAATCAAGTGATTTGTGTGGCGCATATGTATTCGGTGCCCCTTTGTACCAATATTTATGTGTTAAAATAAATAAATAATGGTGTAAGATGAGGCTTAAATAGGCAGTCTCTAATTGCTGTCGTGAATACATTAATTCGAAAACTTTGACAAAATAGGAACATAAATCTCTATCAAATGATCTTATAGAGAACAAAGTTTATGAAGATTGCTAGGATCATTCTTATGAGCTGAGAAGATTGTATTGACAAATTATCCTTCATACTAAATAATGCAGAAAAGTTCTCTAAGGAATCAGCAAAAAAAGATGCCATCCAGAACACTGAACGGAAGTTGACTATAATTCTGAGAAAGTGAGTCACTCATCAACAATGACTTCTTTGAACATTTAGTACCATTGGTCTTTTCTATCTCATTACTGCATGGCCCCTTAAAGGTACATAGGGAAGATTTTCCCCATTTGTCCTATAATGGATAATTAATAACTCCCTATACTATGCAGTTGCCAGATGCTTGGGGGAAGTTCTACGACCGGTCGGGCACCAAATCTGTAAGCATAGTTCTTCAGTGTATCAGAGAAAAAAATGGTGTCGATAGATGTCACTTTTCTGTCTACAAATTTCCCACTCACAGGAACGACTAGTTTCTTATGAGATTATAGTGACTACAGGAAAGTCGATTTCGGTGCCCAAAAGCACTTTCTAAGAGAACTACTTCTACTCTGCACTTTCAACGTGCACTTCAAATTTAAAGTTGATTTCTATAGAGAAATAAATGGTGTTGCGATCAGTCCTCTCCTAGTAGACTTTAATGGCCAATCTAGAGAACATTAATCTTAGAGTAACAGTAACATTATTATTTCAGTGAAGATCTCAATTGTGTCTTGATAGAGAATACTAAAGAACATGAAACCTAGGTCCAGGGATTTTAAAAACCATCTGGAAATGAATAGAAGTGTTTTTCGCTATGCTTAAGTTATTTTCTAATCACGAACGATTGGAAGATTTTTTACGAAACGGGATCTATGAGAAATAGATAAACTGAATGAGTAATACACAGTACTTTAACAATAATTCCCTTCTGTATGTAAGAAAAGTCTTGTAAGGAGGATGTATTGGCAAGACTTAATTACACTTAAGTTCATTCAGTCATATATTGATTAGCTTTAGAAATTATCAAATTGAAGAATTGTCACTTAAACATGAAACCACGGAGAATTAATGTAATTAAATATTTCGCTAAATTAAATCAAGTAAATAAAAATCCACAGTGGATTAATTGTAACAAACTAATTTTATACTGACCGAAAATTACGCTGATTTAATATGAAGATCATCTTTGAAATTATCACAATCTTCTAAATTATGTTTGAGAATTTACATCCTTAACGAAAATATTTCTAAGATTTGCAATTGTTTTATTCAAAATTAGTACACTTACAAGCTTATATGAAGAAATCGTGCAAACAAATAAAATTCATAGTTAGATGGTGGTTGGAGGTAGTCGATAGGAAATCCTGGACCCGGGTTTCGTGCTACTTGGCACTCGTCAGCAAGGTGTACCTGTAATCTTGAGGGAACTGGTGCTCCCTGACGGATTCGCTCCTGTGTCCCGGGTCCAGGGTTTCTTGTCGACTACCTCCAACCACCATCTAATCTCAACATAGTGCACGCAGTGTCGAGTCACCTAGACTGGTGGTCACATTGCAACATGGTAGATAGCATTCGATCTGCACTAAGAAGGACTTGACACACATGACATTGATCACCACCCAGTGATCAGTCAATTGTGAATATTCATAGTACTAAGACAATATTCTCACAATTCAAATAACTAAATAAGAACTTTCGTTTAAATTTCATTGAATAGTTTCACAGCATTTAGGCGCTGAGTTGATGTGACACATTAAGGAGGAAGAATGTATTTGTAAAATCTCAGCGAATGAATTTGAAGTAAATCCAACGTTTCTCTTGGTAATCTGATCCAAGCTTTTTCAAGGAAATATAATCAAAAATCAAAATTATCGAAAAAGCTTGGACCAGATTGCCAGGCAAAACGTTGGATTTACTTCAAATTCATTCGCTGAGAATTTACAAATACATCCTTCCTCTTTTATTCATATAACCTTTTAAAGAAGAGTTAAGACGAGATTTTAAAATGATACCTTTGGTTTGTTGACCTGACTAGAAGTATTTTGCTTCTAAAGAACCTAGTATTGTTTCTAACTTTTATAAAAAAAAATTATGATAAGTAACTTCGCATATCAATACCGTACTTCATAATCTTTCTTGGCATAGTGGAAGCTAAGAATCAAGTATTATAAACTATTTTTCTAAAATGGATATCTTGTTAATCTTTATGACATACAAAATTGGATTTATTTATATGATATGTATAAGGATTACACTCTCTAAGAATGATATATGAAAATGAGGAATTGATTCAAATACAGTTAAGGTGAACTAGTCAGTTTATTGAAAAGATTATTTTTAAGTTCCAAACACTGATTTAATGTGTCGTAACCGATTGTTTGTTAGATCATTTTAGCAATTTTCTAGTTCAAATGTACTGAAAAGAAGGTAGATGTTACAAGTGTTTTAATAATTCACTTTAAATACTATTCATTATTCCTTTTTATTGAACGTCTCTTTATTATGTAATTCTTGTATATGTGGCACTTCAGTGTAACTTTTCAATATATGTACTAAAATTCCGTTGTTTTTTTTTTCATTGTTGTTAATTCAGAGTGAAGCTGATCGCGTACTTGTTTATCTCGTTCTATATATTTTGGAATGCTTAAGAAAATTACAAAGGGTATGTTTAAATTCATCTTCACTCTTAAAGTTACAGTAAACATTGATGAAGTCGTGTCCTCTTGAGATTCATGGTTTAATTGTGAGACACGAACTGTCTTATCGGACAACATCATCGGTATAAACTTAAAAAGGAAATGCTTTAATAAAACTTCTTCACAGGTGACTACTAGATTTTTCTGTCAAAATTGAATCTGATTAGTTGTTGCCAACAATTATCATGGAAATTTCACCACAGAATCGCCTAACTCAGAGAACGAGATTTCATCAGGACCATTCTTCTAAGTTACATAACTTCTCAACTATCACTCAGTAGTGAATGTGTAAATTAATAATTATCGTAGACTCGGATGTTCTGATTGAATGCTATTGAGTTTAGTTTAGTGTTATTGAATAGACTTTTTCACTGTCAATTTATCTATTGAACACGAGATATGACTATCACAATCCAGTAATCTGTTAGATTATCGTACTTTTTGGAATGTACACTTGCCGGATTTTCAAGTCATTAGGACCGCCGAGACTTACTGAGATACAGTTAACAAAGCTCAAATTAAATCATGGTTAAATGACTTGGTTTTCAACCAATAGACTACAGGTTCAAATACTTGAATTTGAACAGTTATATAGTATCACCAGACCTCACATAAATAATGTTGCTCAAATCCGAGTACCTAAACTCATACTCTGTAAATGCGTTACACTGAGATATAAAATTAACATTATGGACAAAACACAATTATTGAGTTCCATGGTTTGACCATTCCAAATATAATCACGAAGCGATTATAGTCAATATTTAGTCATACATACGAAATATTTCGGTTCAAAATTCATTGATTAATTCCTATCTTAATATTGTAATTAAAAGAATATTTATGCTAAACTACACAATAAAAATTCATTCAATTTCGTATTTTCTTGTAAATGTTTCATTATTCTATGTCAATTTCCTCTTCTACAATCTACATCATTCTTGTTCATTTTTAATAGCTTTTTATTGTAGTATACGTATGTAAATTCCATTCTCAACATAAACTACTAAATTATACGTCAACATCGCTAACAGAAATAACTATAGTGTGATGTACATCGATTGTGATTCCAATTTAGAAAAAAATCATTGTTTATAGCGTATTAGGAGCTTCTTACCATCATTATAATTAGAAGATTGAAGCTTTGCACATCTAGTGCAGTTGAACACCATCAACTAGCAAATAATAATAATAATCACAGTTGAATTCACGATTCGATCTAAGCTAGACCACCATTGAAAACCTGGAAGTACTGGGCGGCCGTTTCGTCCTATTATGGGACTCCTCGGCAGTGCTCATACACGATCTTGCATCCGGGATTCGAACCCAGGACCTTCGGTCTCGCACGCGGACCCTTAACCTGTAAACCACTGAGACGTCATCCAACGGTGTTAATGTCCCGAGTGCGGGATCGTGTGTGCGCACTTCTGAGAAGTCCCATGCTAGGACGAAACGGTTGTCCAGTACTTCCAATGGTGGTCTAACTTAGATTGACTCATGAATTCAACTGTGAAAGTACTACAACTTCCACAAATCCCCAAAATTGATAGTAATAATCGTTAATTATGTATGTGTTATCTATCCTTGATATTTTTAAAAGAATATGGCTGAGGATGTTTGTGGACTGAACTTTAAGTATCAGATCTTTAAGAGTTGTTTATACTATCTTGATCGTTTACATGAAAATCGATATTTTCAAGTGTTGATCCGTGATCTTTTAGGATATGAATCAACGAATCAACCATTCATTGTTTTATTCAAAATCTTTGAAATAAACATTTCACATATTCTTTCGGCTTTAAAATAAGCTCTTTCGTTCAGTCCTGACAGAGAACCTCTAATCATGTTTATATTTCATTCCCTTATCTTGCATATAAATTGCTTTTAAACGTAATTGAAATGATTAATTCTATACAGACTATAGTTTTAGTTATACTGTAGTGAACGAGAACACAGTGAGAACAATCGAATGTATTTGAACACAAAATTACAGAACATCTTACTAAAATCTGAGAACCATACATTAAATACTTGATTTGCAAACTGTCAATCAATTGTCTCAAACCCGACTGTTCCTTTTTCAAATATCGGTCAGTCGTCTCAGACTTCATTGTTCTCTCGTTTCCACACCAATTATTCTTCATCCTTGTTCTCTTTCCTTAGATCTTCTTAACCTTCCGCCGCTAGTATTTCACTTGCGATTGATGACATATACTACTTATAACTGTCGACATCAGTAGCACACACTAAAATACCCCTGTTTCATACTTTTCATATTCTAAGATACTTTCATGATAAATCTAAATTTTTGTTTTTACCAGTGTCCAGATAGAACTTCTGGAGCTAAAGAATTAGCTGCAATGGCCATAAGTCGTTTTGATATACCAGGTGATCCAGATTTTCCTCGAGAATTAAACAATATGTATGCTAAACCGAAAAATCCCACAGAAATGGAAACGATGCGCGGTTATTTAACTCAGTTAAGACAAGAGTTAGGTGTACGATTATTAGATAAAGTTTACCGTGATGATAATAGCCCACCTAGTAAGGTAAGAATAATATTTATTTGTAAGAGATTTTTATACCTTACATAGTATTATGAATCGAACTTCGTTATCCCCAATTAATAGGATCATTAAATATTTGAGTTGACTAATGGTGATTCGCTTTACGCCAATAATACTAATAGCCTTCGCTCAACTATTATGCCCACTAAGTGTGCTAAAGTTTATTGGCCTATCCAAATTCGTTCTGTTCTTAACCTGTCCAATCAAAACACTGGAATGGTATACCCATTTACTTTCTGTTGTTACAACTCAATTACTCACATGATGGTGTTATAAACCAATTACAAGACCACAACGTATCATAAATAGGACATCACAATCTGTACATAACAGCTCGGTAATTTGTTTTACAAAACTAAATAATAGATAATTTATAAATGGTAAGAGGATATATCGACAATTAAGACATTAAAAATATCTTCAATAATTAATAAATACATAATAAGAATATATATTTACTAATCCACCGTAGAATGATCTTCAAAGATTCAGTTATTCCATCCGTATTTTTCGAACTGCTTTTGAATATTGATGTGTATTAAGGCCACAAAAATAATGATCATTTGTATTATTATTTCAACTAAGTTTAAAAAGAAATATCCAATCTGGAAATTATAGTGCATCATTCTTATATATTTTCTCAGATTTTTTTTAGTATCTATGATTAATAACCTGATTAGATCAAGTAGTACTACTCTAGTTATTTGATATACTTTTGGAGTTAACTCATGAAAGATGAGATGTTATTTCTGTCATCCATTGAAGTATCATTCATTTGTCAGTTTTTCCAATCATAAAAGATCGACTAAAACTAACTACTGTTTTCGATTTTTTTTAAATCCCTCTTATTGAATGAAATTAAATCTAATATGATTGTTCACTAAGCTAATAATTTGCAATTCCAATCTCAAAAAAAAAGATTATAATTAAAACTTCGATCCTGCTCTATTCTGTCGGCCTACTAAATAGAGAAAATCTTATGGTTGTACACTAGCTTTCTTTAAGTTAATTGGATTCTATACAGAGTAAATTCTGTGATTATTAATTACCGAACAATCACTTGAACATGAAATCTCAGTGAACTAATCAATATAAATAAGAAATACCCTGAAAGTAAATTGTGAATGATGAAAATCACTTTGAAACAATATGGAAATTCTAAACTTGATTTACTCTTAAATTTATTGTATTTAAGAATTTCATATTTTCAATAAAATCTTACTTTCTTTTTCTAAAACTTTAAATAATTTTTAATAATAAATTTTCAGTAAGGGGTTATAGATTGATATCATGAATGGATCTATGTTAGACCAACATTGAAAACCTGGAAGGATTGGACGGCCGTTTAATTCTTTATCAAAATCTCAGCAGTGCGCATCCATGATCCCGCCCCGCGAGACTCGAATCTAGAACCTATCAATCTCACACGCGCGAACGCTTAACTTCTAGACTACTAAGCCGGCGTGTCTAACTTCAAATGATCCACGAAATTGCGCCACCATTCACCATTATCTATGTATAATGTCTATTGTATAATATTTAATTCTACAAACTTTGGAAAGAGGAATTTCATACTAGGACTAGCTTCAATTGACTCATGAATTCAACTATTAAATCATTAAAATCTCCACAAAACCCCTCTCTGATTGTTATACATTCAAAGCATAACAAAAAGTTGGATCGATTAGTAACTTAAATAAGTCGAGATTATTTATTTACTTATTTTATTTAAACACATAAACATTGGTACAAGGGAGCACCAAATAGATATGCGCCACATGAATCATTCGATTTGTGTGAGGGCTGGGATACTGCCCGGGTGCCCAAACCGAAACAGGTGGTTATCTTAGGAGGCCAAACCCCGAGCCTTGGACCTAAAGGTCTAACCCATAAGGCAGTGGAGCATCGTAAGGAGATGCAGTCCCATGGTAGCCGGTGACCAACATTAGGTTCATACGCCATTTGTTCCCGCAGGATCATGGAGCCCATGTGCACCATTGGTTTAATGCGCCGGACATTCGTTTTTCGTCCTCTCAATTTCGTAGACAACACCCCCGCCACGAGAAGGCAGTGAGTATGACTTCCCTGGCAGAGGCTGTATATGCGTGGCCGAGTGAGGGCGGGTCCACTCCACTCTCGGCCATACCAAGGCATTTGGGGGCAATAAGTTGAGATAATTTAGTTTATTAATGTAACTTATATTTTGTAATTATTCTTTGTAACAACGGGTAATCAAGTGATCCTAGAAAATGTGGATAATTATATTTATCTTATAAACAATTGAAAAAATCATTTGTAAGGGTTACCTGAGTCTTTCATTTGTTGATGTCAAAACCTGCAACTGATCAGTCTTTTGTAATATGTAGATCCTGTGTCTGCTGCCTTGATATTCCCATTAACTTACAAGCATTTTAAGCAATCAACAAAACCCAACATATCCCCTGTTTATAAAGGTGAATATTTGTTTTTGTTAAGAAATAGTAATGCATATACCCTTCGTTGTAAGTGTAGTGAACGAAAACTCAGGTACAGTAAACTAATTTATTGTTTTACGCAAAATTACTCAGTGACTATGTAAAATATGAAAGTCATACATTAAATACATCATTTGCATATCTTCCTTGAGTTGTCCTTTATATACTCCATCATTCTTTCAATTCTGTTGTTCTTTCGATTGCTCTTTAATTTCTTTTCTCTTCTCTATTTCAATCTTCTGCTAGCAGCCATTCTACTTCCGATTGGTGCCACATACTACTTATATCTGTCTACGGAATTAGCATACGCCACACATATATTATTTGTCTATGAAAGGGTCATTGAGATGGAAAATCACTGGGATCTCCTATATAGCAGGTCGCTAAAATCAAAAATGTAAACCGACGCATTTTAACCTTGGACCACCTGATTGCAATGGCATATAAGGTCAACGCATTCAGTCCAAGCTATCAAAACACAAAATTGCACACTAAATGTAAATCGGCAATATAGAAATGTATTAGATCAGGGATGAATAGCAGGATTAACATATTCATTATGTGAAATAATATATTTTTAATGTAACTCGTTTGAATAGGGTATGTTGATATTATTCGACCTTAGCCTATACTGTGTGAGAGAGCCAGTCATACTGCTAAGCTGACCAAATCGAAGTGAATTGGAGTTCAAACCCAGGACCGACTAGCTAAAAACCAAGTTCTTTAAACGAATAAGCCATAACCTCATACTTAGACTAGACAAAGGTATTGCATTGTCAGTTATTATGTTAAGCCCACATACCCTATTCTAGCTACTGGACAGGCCAATCTATTAATTCTACTTGAGTCACATTTTGACCTTTTTAATTATTCGCTTATCAATCTTGACTGTTTTTATGTAAGCGTATGTGTGTACACTTCTTATCCCATTCATCACATGTCTGTAGCTTATTTTTGTGACTATAAATATTGATTAACGCTTGGTTAAATTGAGTTGGCCCACATGCCTTCTCCACTGCGCGTCATTTCGCTTCGTTCTCCAATATTTTGTCGGGATCAAAGATTGTATGAAATATACGTAACGAAATTCATTATCGCATCCGACTTATTTAATTCCGTTATTTACTAACGCAATTTAAGTCGATAAATATATACGAGGATTAACGATATGTGTATTTCAATAGCAATCAGAAACGACCAAACTGGAGTCAGATCACGGGCCACTAAAGTACTGATCAATGTGACTCATTTCAAGTCATGCCTTGTAAAGTCTTTTAATTTTATATCCTTCAAGTGATTTTTGGTTAAGTCTATTGAAGTAACCTGTAGAATGCTAACTCAGCGATTGGTAATACTTCTGTAGTCAGTGCTATTCCGACGAGTTGATCTTATCTTTCTAATTGTTTATTATCATTTTTATTACAGTGGTGGTTGTGCTTTGGTAAGCGTCGTTTCATGGATCAATCTTTAACACCATTGGGAGTTTTCTAAGAAAAGCGTTTTTTTTTACATATACTCTGAGTATTTTATCGTTGTTTGTTTCTCTTCTATAACAGTAACTTTCAATTTTTCTAATCTAATATTTTTTATTGTTTACTTGAATAAACAGATTGTCAAATAAATTTTCACTTCTTATAATAATGATTATAGTATACCAATATCGTTCACGGCACGTATTGCGAATTTTCTCATATCACTTAAGTTCTAATGTTTTGATTGTTAATACTTGATCGCAAGGGTCAATAAATACGTTAGCGGCAACTTCGTAATATTATGTAATAATTAGCAAAACTTATGTATTTAATGAATTTCTTGTAACTACTGTGTAATATTGTACTCGGAAATTCGTGTTAACTTAATTGTCATTCTAAGGTTGGTTCAACATCAGAGAATGCATATCAACATACACTAAGTTTAAAAATCGTTCTCTGAGACATAGTTCTATTGTATTTGCACACTGATTTTATTTAATCCTTAAGAATATTATTAGGTTTATGGGATTAGAAAAGATTTGATAAAAATATTCAAGAGCGTAAATAAAGTCATATGTTGCTTACTAGTAAGATAATGCTTATGGTCATATAGGCGTTCACCAGGTAGCCCGCTTTTCTCCTATCCTTCGCGTTATATCAGCGTGCTTACTTTGAGATTCGCTTAGCTCTATGCTTTAGTCAAACATTCAATGCACTGTAGTGAATTTTCCCCGACATGCTAGTTTAGGATCAGTTTTAGTAACATAACTTCTTGGATATCACTTCGATCCGTAATACATAAATGGACGGATTGTAATCTGATTACCAAAGTCCCGTTTATTTTTTGCACACACACATGTCTCGTGTCGGTCTGCAAGTCAGTGTATCTACCCTTGTGAATCATGTCTGGCCGTGGCAAAGGTGGTAAGGGTTTGGACAAAGGAAGAGCCAAGGTGTTACGCGACATCCCGTTGTTCGTGGTGTGTTTAAGAATCGCGATATTTAAACGATGCCAACCCTTATTCTTATCAATTACCTATTCGCTATCCTGCGTGGTAGTACTGACAGGTAGTGAGACTTGGTAATGCAACTGACCAATCGAGTGCAGACTCGGGGATTTACGATGCGACAACACTTCATCTTTGAAGATTGGTGGCACTATCCGCCTACTCAGGACGAGACTTGAACCTAGGGCCCAGTTGTTGGAAACTGGAGACACTGACCATTACTCCATCGTGTGGCAGCGCACATCCTTCCTTCCTGGAGTGCATGTTTACCACTTTCACCCAGTGACTATGGAACCACACATTTAGGCACCATCGTAAGTAATCCGGAAATATGTTATCGTACAAACCGAAGTCAGACCCAGCGAAATATCAGACTAATCACCAAACCCGGACACAAATGACAGGTCAAATACTTAACCTTTGAAGTGGAAGCCATGCATAACTTCTCAGTCGAAGCTTGGAGTGAATATCACATGACTTCTTTCGTTGGTTTAATACGCACTCTGACCTGCCATATACTACCTACGGCAGATTGCTTACGAATGCATTCTGAGGTGGTGTCAACAAAAAGGTCCTAGACCACTTTCTTCGGATACGCAGTCTAGACTACCTTTAAGTACATCCAAACCTACATCTTCACTTCACAGAGCCACGTCATAAGGCAATAGGAATTCAAACAGATCTTCAAACTTCAGTCCGCAAAGTGAGGACAAACAAGAACGCCGCCTTCACATCAGTAATAAGTTCCCTCCTACTTCTGGTCGATGACCAGCTAGGACTACGGAGTTCGCCGCTACTCTTATTCTCAGACGACGTCAGTTTGGAGAGCCGAGGTAGGCGACGTCGACTAGTCCAGTGCACCAGAACATTGGGTACACAAAGACCCGGGTTTCCATCCAAAAACTGGAGATAACTGCCGACCGAGGAACCAGTTGCCAAAGGCTCCCAGTCTGTCATACGCTCCGGACCATGCATGCCATGCTCAAAAACCGTGCGCCACCTCGCTAGGGACACTGACAGCCGGCTCGCCGGACAAACCCGAGCTTGCGACACACACTAACTGTACCCTATGACGATCGACTTGGATACTCGAACCACTAACCTTATTAGGACAAAAGGTGATCCCCCTAGGTGTACCCCATCCCAAATAATGATCCGAGTGTCAACACACCCCACCATTTTGCCTATTCGGGTTTATCATTTCCCAAGATCACCACAGGAAGCTTTCATTAACGTGTAGTAAAGAAAAACTAACCCAGACACAATACAAGAGCCCACTCGTCGAACGTCTTTAGGGGTAAACTAGGTTTTTAGTGAGAGTTACCACGAAAATGAGAACCAGGTAGTTGCACATTACGCATATTGGATGTGTACATAAACATTTATTAAAAATGCAAAATGAATGAACTGGTTGAATCCGATGAATATACATTAATACGAACCGGAACGAGATCGTGATAAAGAACCACGCCTATGTGCAGGACTTCTGGAGACAGCACGGTTGTCTCTGCGATCATTGCGCCGACTGCCTTTGCGTACTTCATCACCATTATCCATACCGTCATGACTTGCGGACCGCGACCTGGTGGGAGACCTCGATCTTGATGCTGACCGATTGGGGCGCACGTTATTCATTCGCCTTCGTGAATCATCTCGGCGGTCGTTAGGGCGACCGCGATAGTATGGTTCGACCCCTTTTTGTCTAGAATTAGAGTAAGATCTAGATACAATAAGTAACAGACAGAAGATACTCACCTGGAACGGGATCTAGAGCGATATTTCCTCCCACCTCGATGTGGCTCGTCTCTCCTTTCTTTTAGACGCATTTCCGCAGGAGCTGTTAAGTGAAAGTCGAGAGAAAGCACATTAGTTAAGATACCGATACACAACAGACTATAAGTAACTCCCTAGCTTTGCATAGTTAGTTGTACTAGTCGCACTCCCTTGGCAGTCTATGTAAGATGTTTCAAATATCCTTAATAGTTATTTGGCTTTACAAGTCGAAAATCAATTACATAAATACATAAGACAAGGAACTCAGAAACTAAAGTATCCTTACTTTTACGATAACCTCGGGTAAACTCGACTTCGATATCGCGACCCATGAACCGTGTGTGGTCCATGTAGTAATGGGCATCTTCAGCGTCTCTAGGATTCTCGAACGTTAGGGGTTAGTTAAGGACACAAAAAAGCATTTATCAACCAAAATACTCACCAAAAAGTGTCTTGAGACAGGATCCTATGTCATTGTACCTGGATTGATTGGGGGACTGCCCTGATTTTGTCAACTTAGATTTGTTAGCAAACTAATACAATTGGACTAGCTTGGCAGCTGCAATCGGTGACCAACTGATCCCGACAAATTGAGTTTGTGTGAAACTTTGTAATTTAACCAACTTGGAATTTAAATTGGATTGAGATTGTATACATGTGTTTTGACCACTGAGTACTTTGTAAGTATGCGAGCTGCCATATCCCTTGTTCAACTAGACTGATTGTTTATTTAGTGACGAACAGAGTCTATGATTATTGGTTGATTGTTTGAAAGTGACTGGCAACTGAGCCGATCAATTGGGATCTATTGGTTATTTTGGCTTGAGTTTAGTCGTGCCTGTGAGACGAATACGGCAAACATTGAGATTAAGTGAATTGACGCGAGGGAAATGCAAAATGAAATATAACACTGCAAAAGGATATTCAATAAATGCGTAACCCTTCATTCTTCCAGTGAAGAAATCGAGGGGTATTGTTACGTCAACAATCCTGCCATAACGGCCAAAGCAGCGTCTTAGGTCGTCATGTCTAAAAGAGATAAGATTAATGTGGATGGACTACAAACCTGCATGTATCAGGGAGATGGCGAATATACAAAGAAGAACTGCGTCGAGGCATCCTGCGACTAAGGCAACACAACTCCTCCTATGGCAGTAATGATTTAAACAACTAACAGTTGTTCAATACATATTTTGTGAACATTACAAATATTGTAACTTTCTCCCTGAAGAGATATAAGGCCGAAAACCTGTATTAGTTTATCCTCAGTATAATTTTATGCGCGTTCAGTGTGCTCTTGAGTGGATTCAGTTGTTATGCCATTGTAGTAAACTCTTATTAGGCCTGTAAAGATAAGCTATTCTCTTTAAAAGTATTGTTCACATATCCTTGCAGTCCAAGGAGATAAGTCCCCTGAATCATGGGTGTTAGTGGCAAAATCAAAGCTACCATGGCACTTCGGCGACTGGAAATAGGTTCGTTCGTTACTGACATTACTCAACGAACATTGGGGTATGGCTACCTAAGAAGTGATAGAAACAGATCCTGAAAACTGGTTGATCTTTTTGTATCCGCTCATTATGATATGCATGTTCTTTTTTATGTGCGATTCTTGTGGAAATCGGAACTGCAAAGTCCCCAGTTTTTGACTTAATCCTTCAGGCTTTACAGGGCGTCTGTCACTACACTGTTTGCGACAGAACTGTGTCGTATGCCTGACGTAAACTGTGAAATTTAGTCTAGTTGTTGAGATGCGTGAGAGGATTACCGGTCTGAAGACGGGCACAGAGAGAACGTAAAAGGTTGATGGTTGCTAAATAGAGTGAGTTCTTGGCCTTCCACAGTATTGAAATTGCCGTACAGTGCAATATGTGGTTGGGAGTTCCTTACCGAAGGTGCTGTACCTCGAGTCAGTGTCTTGTAATCGTCTTAAGAGGAATGCCAAAGGATCTAGCTCTTGTTTACTCATTGTTGCAAGACTCCAATTACTGAATCAGATGGGTCGACTCCAACACTAATGGGTACTTCGATATCCTGATATGCGTGCATAGTTATTTTCGCGATTATTTCCTTAACTGTGGAAAATTCACTTTCCGAGTTGTCGTTGCCCTTCAAATTGATGGGATTCGCATCCCTAGGAAGTTAGTTTGTTAAAGGTCTTATGAGAGACGCACAATTCGATATGAACTGTTTAAAGAAACATACCAGGCCGTTGAACGTACGTCATTGCTTGGCTGCGGTCAGTTCCAGTGATCCTAAATGGCCTCCTTTATGCTTTTCAGAGGACGTATGCACTGTAAGTCAGTAGTATGTCCGAGAAATTTCAGGGAGTCCGTTCAAATCCGATTGTTTATAGTAATGCTGTATTTTTACTATCATTCGAAAGAAGTCATCGATGAATCTCTGGAAAGTATATTCAGCATTTGTTAAACAGAAGGGCATGAGCAAAAATTCGTGTAATGTGAAAGCAATGATGATAGCGGTTTTAGGAATGTCGTCTGCAACCATAGGAATTCTGTTATATGCTCTGACCAAATTGATTTCCGAAAAAACAAATGTTCCTTTTATGTGGCTGTTATGTCGTGGATGTGTGGCAAGGGTTAACGATCAGGTGTGATTTTCGCCTTCTGTCATCGAAAGTCACCAGCTGAACGCTATTTATTGCTGTCCTTTGTCGGGATCATGTGCAAGTGAGATGCCCATGGGCTATTCGATGTCTGACTGGGTATAATCTACAAGAAGAGAAAGAAGTTACACAAACAGATAAACTAGTGTTCCCGTCTACTAACTTCCGTTTGCACGTGTTGGTGAGTAGATTATGATGTTGCACCAGGTCTATACTAATGATTGGCATGGAAAAATTTACAATAACAAAGATCCAGTGCGTGAGCTTGCATAAAATCACGTTAAGATACGCATATTGCTGATCGTACGTGGCAGCTGGTTTTCTAAGTTTTGCCCGTAATTTGAAGACTGACTCGCGCAGGCCGTCTTTGGAATTTTCGGGAAGAACGCTAACGTCTCAGACAGTATGGGCGAGATATCGAACGTTCGCCGTTACACAAGTGACGTACAAAAGACGGCTGTGTCCAACGACTACGGTTGCCGCCAAGGCATTACTTACTTACTTACGCTTGTTACTCCTCGTGTAGGAACATAGGCCGCTCACCAGCATTCTCCATCCAACCCTGTCCTGGGCAATCCTTTCCAGCTCCTTCCAGTTGTTGTTCTTTCTTTTCATATCTGCTTCTATTTCCCGCACAAACGCATACACAAAGCAATATGGATCTCACCGGACCACACTACAGAGAACCAAATAGATCATATTTGCATCAACAAAAAATTCCGAAGGACAATGGAAGATGTGAGAACCAGGAGAAGAGCTGATATAGATTCAGATCAACACCTAGTTGTGACTAATTTAAAACTGAAGCTAAAGAAGAACTGGACAACCGGACAAACAGCACTACAATGGTTCAATACAGCCTTCCTTCGAGATACTGACAGACTCCATGAATTCAAGATAGCTCTCAACAACAGGTTCCAGGCCTTACAAGATCTACTGAAGGAAGAAAAACTACTATGGAGGACAACTGGAAAGGCATCAAAGAAGCATTAACTTCAACGTGTCAAGAGGTTCTCGGTCTAAAGAAATACCATCATAAGGAATGGATCTCTACAGAAACACTGGACAAGATCAAAGAAAGGAAGAACAAGAAGGAAGCAATAAACAACAGCCGAACACGAGCAGAGAAAGTCCAAGCACAAGCTGAATACATAGAAGCAAACAAACAAGTGAAGAGGAGCATTAGAGCCGACAAGAAGAAATACGTGGAAGAACTAGCAAAGACGGCAGAAAAAGCTGCTAGAGAAGGAAATATGAAACAGCTTCACAATACAACGAAGAAACTAGCAGGGAAATACAGTAAACCAGAGGGGCCGGTCAAAGACAAAGAAGGCAAGCCAATCACCGAAATTCAACAACAGCGGAACAGATTGGTAGAATACTTCGAGGAACTCCTGAATAGGCCGGCTCCAATGAATCCACCGGACATCGAAGTAGCACACACAGATCTTCCTATAGATGTCAATCCACCAACTACGGAGGAAATCAGGATGGCCGTCAGACAAATCAAGAACGGGAAAGCAGCAGGACCCGACAACATACCAGCTGAAGCACTGAAATCAGACATCGAAGCAACCACAAGCATGCTTTATCTTCTATTCAAAAAGATTTGGGAGGAGGAACAAGTGCCGATGGACTGGAAAGAAGGACACCTCATCAAGATTCCAAAGAAAGGAGACCTGAGCAAATGTGAAAACTACAGAGGCATTACACCACTGTCAATACCAGGGAAAGTCTTCAACAGATTGTTGCTGAACCGGATGAAAGAAGCTGTAGACGCCCAACTTCGAGATCAACAAGCTGGATTCCGAAAGGATCGGTCGTGCACAGACCAAATTGCTACACTACGGATCATCGTTGAACAATCAGTTGAGTGGAACTCATCACTATACACCAACTTCATTGATTATGAAAAGGCATTTGACAGTGTAGATAGGAGGACATTATGGAAACTTCTTCGACACTACGGAGTTCCTGAGAAGATTGTCAATATTATCCGGAACTCATACGGCGGACTACAATGCAAGGTCGTGCATGGAGGACAGCTGACAGACGCATTCCAAGTAAGGACCGGAGTCAGACAAGGCTGTTTACTCTCTCCCTTCCTATTTCTTCTGGTGGTCGACTGGATTATGAAGACCTCGACATCTGAAGGAAAACACGGAATACAATGGACAGCTGAGAATAAATTAGACGATTTGGACTTCGCAGATGACCTAGCCCTCCTATCACGTACACACGAACAGATGCAGATAAAGATAGCCAGTGTAGCAGCAGTCTCTACATCAGTAGGCCTCAGCATACATAAAGGGAAAACTAAGGTTCTCAAATTCAAAGCGGAGAACAGCAATCCAATCACACTTGATGGCGAAACTCTGGAAGATGTAGAATCCTTCACATACCTGGGAAGCATCATCGATGAACAAAGAGGATCCGATGCAGACGTAAAGGCGAGGATTGGCAAAGCAATGGCCGCATTCCCACAGCTGGAGAACATATGGAACTCAAAACAACTTTCAACCAATATCAAAGTGAGAATCTTCAATACGAACGTCAAGACAGTTCTACTGTATGGAGCTGAAACTTGGAGAACTACAACAACCACCATCAGGAAGGTGCAAGTATTTATAAATAGCTGTCTACGCAAGATACTCAACATCCATTGGCCGGATACCATCAGCAACAGCCTTTTGTGGGAGAGAACAAACCAACTTCCAGCTGAAGAGGAAATTAGGAAAAGACGATGGAAATGGATAGGACATACATTACGCAAATCGTCGAACTGGAGGATGCTGTTGAGCGGCCTATGCTCCTTCACGAGGAGTAACAGGCGTAAGTAAGTAAGTAAGATCCGGTGAGATACATGTGGCTTTGTGTGGAAATATTGTGCCGCCTATGACCAAGTTGTTGAATGCACATAGATTTGCAAATCTTTCTCCATTTTCGTTTCTCTCTCCCAGTCTATGTCGTCCCATAATATCTTCATATCCAGTGTTGTCTATTCCGACTTTGGCATTTAGATCCCCCATCAGAAAGGCGAGGTCCTTCCTTGGGCATTTCTCAATGATTGACTGTAGCCGCTCGTAGAACTGATCTTTAATTTCGTCGTTGCTATCATTGGTGGGTGCATAACATTGGATAATATTTATTGTGATCCCCTCCTTCTTGGTTTTGAATGATGCTTTGATGATTCTGGATCCGTGAGATTCCCATCCTACAAGTGCATTTCGTGCTACTTTGGACAGCATTAGAGCGACTCCCTGAGTGTGTGGAGCATTTTCCTCTTCGTGACCGGAGTATAGCAGCATCTCTCCCGTAGCTAGCCTTTTCTGTCCAGCTTGGGTCCAGTGGGTTTCGCTGATTTCCAGTACTGCTAAGTTGTATCTCCTCATTTCCATTGATATTTGACTGGTCTTCCCGGTTTCCCACATTGTTCGAACGTTCCATGTGTAACGGGATTAAAATCATGATGTATGATGTTGTTAATAGATTTTGTTTTCTTTCTATTGTAGGGCAAGCAAGAATAAACGCTTTAGAAGAAGAAGAGCAGGCCCTGCATGCACTAAACTTACAGGATGACTCATTAGACCGTTTTGTAAACTAGCTCTCTTTCTGTACAGAACCCGCGAATTTTAATTTTAAAATAAACATCTATAGGTCTCCCTTCCTCGTTCTCTCTGTGGTGTAAAGTGTTCAGTTAACATTGTGTGTGTTGTGGCTTTAGGTCTTACCGTCTTCCAGTGACTGCTGATTACACGTGTTACACATGTACCTATAAAAATTGTTGCTCTGATTGTCAGAAGGGGCATCGGCCTCGTGACTTCCGAATGAACTCGGCTTTCACCATGAAGCGTCATATTTCTTCTAAATGAAGACCTTTATGATTAGGTCTATTGTTAGAGCAGTACTAATATCATAGTAGACCATAATTCTACATTGATGAGCCCAACTAAAGAAGCGCAACCTATTATTGTTAATCCTTACATACGCTTTAACCTTCTCAATCGATTTTTATTTGTATAAACCCATTATTCTAATAGTCCTCTGATTAATGCTCACATGTATTATCGTAATGTTATATTGGTTAGTTCCCATAACATACTAGCTCATTGGATAGTAAAAACTGGTCGTCTATAGTAACTAATTAGCTTTGATTGTTCGTTAACAAGCTTTAATAGCATTTACTTGCTTCAGCGACATAGTCTTGTTTAAACATCAAGCTCTAGCAATTATGACCTGTAAATAGCGTAAATATACATTGACTAGCAATGCAATCAAGGACTAAGTAGTTATCTGGATCTGATTCTCAGTGTTCCTTCACTTAACACCTCATCCTGCTTTAAACTGCACTATCCTGAATTATCTTTTCTTCCAACCACTGCCTGCCTAATTTCATATTCTCGAGTTCCATTGCCAAACAACAAGGATGACACTTCTCCAAAACATACGATAGCTCGTTCAATGGCGACCACACAATTACCTGGATTCATTCGATTGTTCTGATCCGAGCGAGTGGCAAAAATGTCAACAGCATCATGCACCCCGAAATTAATTGCTATACCGCGTGTTTTATTCTGGATCGTTACTACTCCTCACGAATGGCGTTATATATGTCGTCCACTGAATAATATAATTTTCAAAAATAATCCAGGCGAGTTCAACTATTTTACTGGACGATTTCTTTTTGTACTTAACATGTATATGTTTTCCAGTTGCTTTTGCCACATATTTGTAAGTGTCCCTAGGCTAAATGCAGCAACTTCTTATGGAATGTTTATAACGCGTCATATTCCTGTCTGAAGTTTCATAAGCAGTCTTGACTTTAAAATTACTTTTCCTGGTCATGTTCATTATTTTTAAATTTTTATATACGTCAACAACCTGCATGTTAACCTGGCCCGTACATACGCTACACTATATCTTCATGTCTTCTGAATTTAGAAATCATGTGAATCGCCTTTAACATTTATCAATAAACCCATGATAGTTGTTGTTGCTAATCGTACTTGGGTTTATGGATTGGTTTATCATATTAGCAGCCTAAAATGCGGACATAGTTTAGGTAATAAGATTACAACTTTAGGTACTATCAACTGCACTAGTAAAATAACTAAATCCTCAGGTAGCTGTTGGCTAAACAAACGTTTAAAATCAAAACTCCGTAGCCTACTAGAATTAACTCTAAACGAATATTTCTGAATTAAAATTTATAATTAAACTAGGCGTCTCGGATTCTTTAACGTTATAAATTTCTGATGATTTCGAATCACCTAAAGCAACAATACCTATTTTTCCACTGACTAATCCTCAATCAACACTATAACTAGTTAAATTTAATAGTTTCAGGATATCGTCATAAAGCATTGTCATAACTTGACAATCACGTAATATGACTGATAAAATTAATGAAACTATTAACGAAATCGGTCAACAAATTGACTTATAATTACCATTAAATGGTGTTGTTTTCTTGTTATCTTCATCCATCACAGATGATTACAGTATGTCTCTCTCTCAGTTGCTCATTCAGTAAATATCTCAAAACCTTGTCAGTCTAATTGATGGTTTAGCGACACAATCATGCATGCAAATAATCAGTATAAGCAGTCGAGCAAATCTCCTGCAAACTGAAAACATCAATGTCGAATTTACCCCAACACTGACTAAGGTTCAAGCCATTATAATAGACGTGAGTTGGGAGTGTACTCCCCTTGGTTACAACTTATGTTCTCCCTGATAATCACATAAGCATCACTCACTGTTAATCATTTTGTAAAAACTTATTTAACTGAATACATCTTGCGGCACGTCACCTAGTAATGTAGCATATAGACTTAACTGATTTCAATAACTTATAATCACTATATCTCAATTAAATCGTATTCCGCCTTATGATAAACTGCGTACTTGCAACTAACTTGTATGCATCATCAGCCGGCAAGTATAAATATAAATAAATAGTCTGCCGCAGATCAGGACATTGAGTCTAGAGCATGTCTCTTACGAATACACTAATGTTTAACGATTTGTTCTTAGCTATCTGTCCAAAACTCATATAATTACCACTCATGTATTGAAATTTTGTTTTAATAACCATTCATGTGTATTAGTAGTATTACTAAATTCTATCACAGTCAAGTAAAAATGAGGTTGAGGAAATCTCCCCGTAACTAAAAAAACCGTATCAAACTAACTGGAACATTAGTTGGAATTCTTCTCCACGGTAATACTTGTGTTCTTTCAGTTAGCCTACTAGTACAGATGCAATTGGAAATCACATATGGACGAGTTACCGGCATAATTGTAAATTGGTTTCATAATTTAAACCAAAACTAATACCAATATTAACATTTCTACAATATTCGTTACTTTAATATTTCTAAACACAAAATACTTACTACCTACACGTCAAGTTATTAATCAACGGCTATTAACACGCATCGTTTTATTATTATTTTGTAATCCTATTTTTTATAGCTCAAATAATCTTCACCCAAATTCTCATTTTAAGCGTGTTAGCATGTAAGCAGATATTTCAAAATTATTACATGTATTTCCCGACCAGATGCTGCCGCCTTCTTTTTGATTTATCTTTTGGCTTACCATTACCCGGGGGATGCTTACTAGTCTTGGTAACCTTCGGTGCACGACAATCCCATACAATTCAGTATCGAACCAACATCACATTGATTCTGGTGGGAGAGTAGTGTAGTGGCACTGGACCATAACCACACAATCCTCAAAGGTGAACACGAAACTACTCGGAAAATAGATATTCAATATTTAACGCGGAGAAGCACCTAACGATGGAGAAGGCGCGAGCAATGAATTGAATGGACTGGAGTTGATCGAATGGCATGGCTCGGCCATGCAGGCGTGGCCTCTGATGAATGTTACCTTATGTCTTCTATTCATATTAAATATATTGTTCTATCTCTAGCTTAACCTTGTTCTACATCATGTATTGGTGATTGTTACAATACGATGAGTTGGTGTAGACGATGGTATGACTTCTACGTAAGATCTTATAGATTAGGCAGTTATATCATGATAAGTCTACAATTTTAGGATTAGGTCTATTATTAGAGCAGTACCAATATCATAGTAGACCATAATTCTACAGACCTTCTAACTCCCAGGGCAGAGTTTAAATGGTTTGAATTATTTTTCTGGTTAGTTTTTTTAACGAGTTAGTTTTCTACGGGATGGGGACACTAACCCCATGCCCAACCCTCCTTCTTTACCCGGGCTTGGGACCGGCAGTAACTCTGGAAGAGCTACAGGCGGAGTTGCCGCTAAGGCATGCCGGTTTGAAAATTCCACGAAAGGTTTTTCATGTCGGACGGTTTGGAAATTAGGAAATTGCAGGGTTTTCCACAATTTCTAGAAGACTTGCCATAATGACTGGAGTACAAAAACAAATCAGGATTATCTGTCTCGTGGTCTAGAGATCAATCTATTCTGTGACGAGCTCCTTTGGGGAGTTTGTGATAGTCTGCGATCATGATGAACAATAAGATAACGAGTGAAGCATGACATGGATCAGTAATGTTGTAGTGGTATTGCTGGTAACCACACAATCCTCAAATCTGAACATAAAGTAACTGGGCAAATAGATATTCAACATTTAACATGGGGACAAGACCAACAGTGGTGAACTCAGGAACATTCATTCGTTCAATAAGATGGCATGGCTCAGCCTTGCGGGCGTGGTCATTCTTATCTAATTTATCTCTTTTATTCATTATAAATATATTGTCCTATTTTCAGCCTAAATGTGTTATTTAGAAACACCGAACATTATATTGCTGATGATTACGATACGACGAGCCAATGTAGACAATGGATCTCGTCGATTCGGTAGTCACATCATGCTAAGTCTACAATTTTAGGATTAGGTCTATTATTATAGCAGTACTAATACCATAGTAGGCCGTAACAATATAATTTCATTTTGTGTCGTTATAGGCTTTCCTTTCGCAGAATAAACCGTTATATTGAGGGTTCTGGTGATCTCCTGAGTTTAGTTAGTAGTTGCAGTAGTTCGTCTACGGCGTTATTTCTAAATGAGACGGAAACTGCCTGTACCCTTTGGGAAAGCATTGGACAAAAAGAGCTTACTAGAAAGTCCGTCGTCAAGGTTTCGTTGACCAATGACCTCCCAGGATCTTAGCAACATTTCTGTTACCGAGCCATGTGGCAACTCGGTGTTGTGGAAGAGTTGGTTTAATTTTCGTTCATCGGTTAGGTCTCTACGTCTATGAATAGCCTTCTTTAAAGTGTCGTAAGGCCCTGAAACATCACGAGTAAACATACTGGGCGAGACCTACTTGTTAAAATCGCGCCGTAGTGCTTTCACTACTGTGAGGAATTGTGCACATGGGTCTGTCACGCAGTGCTAGTGTAAGTAAGCTTCTGTGTGGCAGAGCCGAGTTCCAATATTATCGGGCCTGAATGGGACAAATCAGAAGGTGGGAGGCAAAAGAGCCTTAATCTTACACTGTATGGATATCTGTTCCGTCATTATGAAGATAAGATATACGAATGAGCAAAATATCGTGCCCGAATATATGATAATGATATCGCTATACATCCGGCAGACCAGTTCCAGATAGGACGGAATGCGTGTCTTGGATTCAATCGCTAGGCACTACCCATCTTTGCTTATAATGCTTGTGACTCAAGACAATATCGAGGTAATCGTCACAGAATGCGCATATGCTGACAAGAGACTGATCAATTGCAGTCCTCAACATCGATGGGAAGATTCAAACGAATAATGCAAAAATGAAATAATATATTGTAGCGGTAAATAAATCCCCAAAGTCAATAGCTCTTTAAGTCGTTAACATTTGATGCTGATGTCACTAGTTTCAATGAACTCACCCAGCTGAAGGTGCTCGGTCACGCACCCGCACCAGATCACGAGTGGAAACGCTGTGCTTAACTTCTCCTGTAACCGCTAGCCAGTTTAGATCAGTCACTTCTCGATATATTGATAACCTGTCACACATATCATCGAACCTCTTCGCTTTTGACTTTTAATTTCACTGGGTGGGCACGATTAAATTATAGGTGTAACTGGTTAGTGTCGTCAAACAACATATACTTGCGGCATCTTCGACTCGTAACGAATGGGTATGACTTTATCATTCATATCCAGGTGTCTTGCTGCTCCACTGTTTCTCCTTTTTTCAGAACCTTGCTTTGGGGACACAGCTATGGAACTTCTGACGTCTGGAACGAACTCGACGTACGCGTTTTCCCAAGGTCGTAGTTCACTCCAAGCGCTCTACAAGTATACTTAAAAAATAGTGTAGCACGTATTCTTAGCGTTTACCTGCAGGCAGGAGCAATCTGAAACACAACACAACAGTCAGGACTGGCAGATGCCACTCAAGTGAGAACACGGCGTGCGAGCACAACAGAGATATATTAGAAATTGAAATACGCGGTTTTTGTACAAAAAGAGAAGTCTGTTACAAAATAGTTTTACTCATCATCCAGCAGGTTTAGTTTGCGCAAGCTTTGTTCTTCTTCTTCTAATACGTTCACTTTCTGTTGTCCTGCAATAAAGAAAACAAATCTGCATTAATAAAGTTACACGTAATGATTTTCGATACTGTTACACTATCCCCTCTCCTCATGAGGCACTGTCCTCAGTGCCTGGTGCTGGACATGGGTATGCTACCCCTCCTTCTGGTGGCACTTCATAATGGCTGACGGCAGTCGGGGGTTGACAAACGGGGTATCTAAGTGCACCGTTGTCTTGTCTGGCTTTAATTGATTGTAGTGTACTGTTATAACATCGTCTTGGGGTCGTTGGAGGTTACGTAAGACGAATGTAGTGGGAGACCTCATAAACACAACTTCGTAAGGTACTTGCCAAGGGTGATGGAACTTGCTGCATGTCCCCGGTGGAGCCAAAGGGCGGTGCAGCCACACACGATCTCCGGGTTTATACACAGGTCCGTTCGTCTTGCGATCGTACACGTCCTTTTGGTGCTTGCTGGCATTTGGTAGGTTGATCTTCACTAAGCGATAGGCGTCGGCTAGGCGGCTGCGAAGATTACGGATGTATACTACATGATCTTGGACCTCGCATGGTAACAGTGGTATTTGCAGCTCAACGGGTAGGCGCAATTCATGCCCAAAAAGTAGGGTCGCCGGTGAAAATCCTGTAGATCCGTGCACTGATGAGCGGTAAGCTAACAGACATTGTGGTATCACGTCATCCCAACATTCCGTCGACGACTTATTGATAAACGATTGAAGGAGAGCTTTGATAGTCCTGTTGGTTCTTTCCACTAAGCCGTTACCTTCTGGATGATATGAGGTAGTGTGTGTTTTCCGGATTCCCAATAATCGACATACCTGGGCGACGAGATGACTTTCAAAAGCTGAACCTTGGTCAGAATGGAGTGAGAGGGGAGCGCCGTACCGGAATACCCAATGATAAATGAAAGCCCGAGTGACTGTGAGGGCATCTTGTTGTGGTATAGGCACAGCTTCACACCATTTGCTAAAATAGTCTACCATAACCAGTAAATAACGGTTTCCGTTCTTTGACGTTGTGAGTGGCCCCATAATATCGATGCCAACTCGCTGATGCGGACCTTCTGTCGTCATTGGAACTAAGGGTGCGCGGGGTATTTGTCGGGGTGACTTGATAGCATAGCACATGCTACAATTTTTGCAGAATTCTGCAACGTCTTCGTGGATGGATGGCCACCAAAACCTTCCGCAGATAGCATGTTCAGTCTTCCGTTTTCCTGAGTGCCCCAGTTCTCGGTATACCTGCTCCATAATATTCTGAACTTGTATACGTGGTACTATCAATAGTGGTTGTTTTGATTCACTGACTATAAACAGCGTGTCTTCATACAATCTTAAACTGCCCCACTTGGCACAAAGACGGCGCGTCGCCAAGGAATGATCCTTTGACTCTGTCATAGATGGTTTATTATTGCCATGTAGTTGCCTCTGATAAATAAATCGCAGATCTGGGTCTTCTGCTTGAAGAGACGGCCAGTCGATCTCGGGGGCTGTGCTAAGGACGGCACTAATGGTATCAGGAGGATAAGGTATACGAGATAGAGAATCAGCGTTGGTGTGTCGGCTTCCGGGTCGGTATTCACAGGTAAAATCAAACTCCTGCAACCTCTCCTGCCAGCGCGCTACCTGACCTTCTGGTTCACGGAACGAACGAAGCCACTGTAGTGCACGGTGGTCTGTGCGTACACGAAAGGGTCGTCCTAAGAGATAGTGACGAAAATGTTGCGAAAATTTTACCAAAGCCAGCATCTCTCGGCGCGTCGTAGAATACCTTGTCTCCCTCTTATCTAACCGCCGACTAGCGTAAGCAATGACCCGCTCCTGTCCATCTAGTGCTATTTGAGACAGGACTGCTCCAATAGCTGATGAACTAGCATCTGTATCGAGTATAAACTCACCCGCTTCAGTAGAAGTGTCCGGGAAAGCTAGTATGGGTGGAGCAGCAAGACATGACTTCAAAGTGCTAAATGCTTGTTGACATTCTGTGGTCCACAAAAATGTTCGTCCTTTGTGCGTCAGGCGATGTAGAGGTGCCGCCAGGGATGCGAAATCGCGTACGAAACGTCTATAATAAGAAGCGAGTCCCAGGAAGCTGCGAACATCCTCGGCAGATTTCGGTTGTGGCCAGTTAATAATGGCGCTCGTTTTTCCCTGATCTGTTGCTACTCCATCTTCTGTAATGCGATGCCCTAGAAAGAGCACTTTTTTTTGCAATAGTCGACATTTAGATGGTTTAACTTTTAGGTTATGCTGCTTAATTCGTTGTAGGACTGCCTTCAAATTGGCATTATGCTGTTCCGGCGTTCTGCCATACACAATAATATCATCAAGGTAAATTAAACACTGGTGTGGTACGAGACCATGTAGAACTGTCTGCATTAATCGTTGGAAAGTGGCTGGGGCATTAGTTAGCCCAAACGGCATCACTTGAAATCCATATAGACCATTGGGTACTGTGAATGCAGTCCTTTTTCTATCTTGAGGTCGGACTTCCACTTGCCAATACCCTGATGCTAAGTCTAAAGTCGAGAACCAACGAGCGCCTTTCATGGCATCTAATGTAGCGTCTATACGTGGAAGTGGGAAAGAATCACGTTTAGTTATAGCGTTAAGTCGGCGGTAGTCTACGCATAGTCGTAGGGAAGAGTCTTTCTTTTTCACTAAAACGATAGGCGATGCCCATGGTGATGAAGATGGTACAATGATCTTTTTCTCTAGCATATCTTTTATCATTGATTCTAATTGAGGCTGGTAATGTACTGGTACTCGGCGAGGTGGTTGACGTAATGGCATGTGATCACCTGTGAGGATGGAGTGCTGTACAGTGGTCGTCCGATTTCCAGAGATATTCTCAGAGAAAACGGAACTAAATTGTTGGAGTACATCAGTGGTTGTTCGACGGTCTTTTTCACTTATTATTTTATTATCTTGTACCTGACGTACAATTTCTGAAATTCCCACCTGGGCTACAGACTTAGTTGGTATTTCATGGTGTTGTATTTGCACGACAACTCCACCAATACTCGCTTCTGACTTATTCATGTGTATAGAGACCTGGTATTTTAACATGAAGTCGACCCCGAGAATCATGTCCCAAGTCAGTGTGGAGCAAACCCAGAACTCATGTTGAAAAGGCTTCTTGTCAATCGTCAGCTCTAACCCTATCTTAGAACACGCTTTCAAGGGTTCTCCGCTCGCGGTAATTAAGGTAGAAGAGCATTGTTTACGCTGAGTGCTGTGGTTAAGTTTCTGCAAGAGGTCTTCCTTGATCAAGGATACTGAAGCTCCTGTATCTAATAGTATATTAATCTCAGTACTTTGCACTCTACCCCTAATAGTAACAGGGCACAAATGTTTAACATAGCAAGACGATATATGCAAACGACACTGCTTACCTCTGTTTTTCACGCGGTTATGCCCGCATTTCTTGGCATTTTTGCCGAAACGTCTGCAGTAGAAGCATTCTGTTTGCTGGCCTCGATAGTTGTCCCTTGACGACCGTCCGTTCCATGTGGAAGTCGGCTGCCCTCGTTTACTATGCCGGTCAGGGAACTCTCTAATAGCCGCGGCACTTTGAAAGCTATCTTGTCGATTAGGTTCGGTGGCTTCATCGATAGTCATCACGGTTGGTCGATAGGTCGCCAATGGAACTGACAGTCTTTCAGCAGTCAAAAATCGAAGTGCCGTTCGTTTCAAGTCGGCTGTGTCAGCCGGTGGCACTCGAAGTAGATGTTCTCGCAGTGCACCTGGCAGCAGTCCTTCAATAAAACGGGAGCGTGTAATTTCTTCTCGCCCCAAGATGTCCAGGCTAGGGAATGCCTGGGTTGCTATCTGCTGTAATGAGTGAAGATAGTCGATGGGGCTTTCATGAGGTTTCTGGTGGCGAGACAAAAATTGGATGGCTGACTGCTGGGTATCCACCTTCAACGAAAAACATCCATCTAAAATCTTCCAATTTTGGGATGGTGAATTGCACGCAGTAGAGCCGTTAGCTGTCGCTCGTTTCGCTGCTTCGTCATCTAAGTACGACAGAAGGTAGTCGAAGTGTTCCGAAGTTGGAACTCGACGTAGGCACGTCATTACTCTAATTTTCCAGATGTCATAGTCTGATGAGACGCCTAACAGTGGCGGTTGGCGAGGGGTTGTGTTGACTGTTAACTTGCCAGGGATGGCTGGGGGTTCATCATGTTTTGACATAAACACCTCCATCACCACTTGTAGCACGTATTCTTAGCGTTTACCTGCAGGCAGGAGCAATCTGAAACACAACACAACAGTCAGGACTGGCAGATGCCACTCAAGTGAGAACACGGCGTGCGAGCACAACAGAGATATATTAGAAATTGAAATACGCGGTTTTTGTACAAAAAGAGAAGTCTGTTACAAAATAGTTTTACTCATCATCCAGCAGGTTTAGTTTGCGCAAGCTTTGTTCTTCTTCTTCTAATACGTTCACTTTCTGTTGTCCTGCAATAAGGAAAACAAACCTGCATTAATAAAGTTACACGTAATGATTTTCGATACTGTTACAATAGTACTGCACAAATACTTAGCACGATCAAAATTCAAACGAAATTATACCGAGATTGGATCTAGTGTGTAAGGTGGACGCGATGTAACTTTGGGAAATATTTTGAAGACTACTAACTGTAATACTAAAGTATAAACCTAATCATTAACGCTCCAAGATATCTGAACGGATGAACTGATATTCACTTTTATAGATTATATTTGTTTAGCAACTCTACTTGGGATGCATTTTGCGAACCAATAAATGTTGTAATTGGTAGATCATGCCTGTAAAAATGGCGTGTACCTGCCCTTGCAGAAATATATTATTATATTATATTATTGTAAAGTTTGTTCTAACCCTTAAGACTCAACTCATTGGATATGAAGTAAACCAATCTATCAATGGCGATTCAAAACCACTCAGATTGAGCTTCTTGGTGAGATATGCATGAGTGATCGTCGAAAAAGATTTTGAAAATCAAGGCATACTACAATCACCTTTCCCTTCTGAGTGAGGATGATAATTCACCTATCTACTGCAACCAACAGACCAGTCATTCAAAAATGGCCATTCTTGAATCCAGTTGCCGAAGTAAAAAATGTAAATAACGAGTGGCCACACAAATCACCGTATATCAGTGATTCGATGATTATTGAGGGTACTATAAATAAGTGATACTGGCGGGTATCTTGAAGATTCCTTTCGTCATCTTCCGCAGAAAATTGGTTCGGTGTGTGCCATCTTTAACTTACGTGTAACCGCTCAGAGAATAAGAAAATTTTACACCATAAGGTTTTGTCAGGATTAAGGGTGCCTCTTTTTTATAGCAGAGTAAATCACCTCCGAGTCAAAAAAGTGTATTCTTATCTAGATGTTCCAGTTTCTTATACAAAAGTCCAGTGCTTAGGTAGACTTTTGAGTTTCCAGTTGAAATACAGTCGAAGCTCTCGTCTATGTAGATTATTGACGGCTTCTGGGATGTATGGAAATACTGTTTTGCTGGGAGCTCTGAGTCAAAACCATTGCTATTGGTTAGACCATTGAGATCTTTCGGTTGGGAAAACTCGGCTTGTCAGAAAGAGGCAGGGTGATGGAGTAGGATTTCCAGACTGAAAACAAATTTGTAGATCAGCTTATTCTGCCACAGATGTCCATCTCCTCTTAGAGCCTTCGTGCATTAGTTCCTAACTTGTTCAAATGGTTTGTGTCACATCGCCGTTAGCTTGAACTCGATCCAACAGTATTCAATGGAATTCCGTGTGATTTTAGGTTTCTTGCAAATTTTGGAGACCATTTATGGGTCAGGCTGTGTGCAGTAACAAACCCTGATGAGCATCCGAATTCAACTAAAGGTATAGTTCTAGATAAACGTGCTTCAGATTGTCCCTGACAGTTAACACATCTAAACGCTTACAACTTCAACACCAGTCATCCGCGTAATGTTTTAGTCCATCTTTGCAAATATAGGTGAGTCTTAGGATGGTGTGATCACATTTTTACCAGGTGATCAGGATTGAGAGGGTTTCAACTGGAAGTTCTGTAGAGTTATGGTCTACTATGATATTAGTACTGCTCTAATAATAGACCTAATCCTAAAATTGTAGACTTATCATGATATAACTGCCTAATCTATAAGATCTTACGTAGAAGTCATACCATCGTCTACACCAACTCATCGTATTGTAACAATCACCAATACATGATGTAGAACAAGGTTAAGCTAGAGATAGAACAATATATTTAATATGAATAGAAGACATAAGGTAACATTCATCAGAGGCCACGCCTGCATGGCCGAGCCATGCCATTCGATCAACTCCAGTCCATTCAATTCATTGCTCGCGCCTTCTCCATCGTTAGGTGCTTCTCCGCGTTAAATATTGAATATCTATTTTCCGAGTAGTTTCGTGTTCACCTTTGAGGATTGTGTGGTTATGGTCCAGTGCCACTACACTACTCTCCCACCAGAATCAATGTGATGTTGGTTCGATACTGAATTGTATGGGATTGTCGTGCACCGAAGGTTACCAAGACTAGTAAGCATCCCCCGGGTAATGGTAAGCCAAAAGATAAATCAAAAAGAAGGCGGCAGCATCTGGTCGGGAAATACATGTAATAATTTTGAAATATCTGCTTACATGCTAACACGCTTAAAATGAGAATTTGGGTGAAGATTATTTGGGCTATAACAAACGGGCTCACGAATTTCGCGCCTCTAGGTAACCGTCGTGCCATTGATAGAAGAAACCAGACAGGTAGTGAATAGGTCTTTATTTAGATCTTCGCGCAGTCACAGTGGAGCGTGAGATTATTTGTTCAGACAAACAAAGCCTCTCAACATTCAATATAAGATGATAGGAAATATAACGCCTATACAAAATAAGAAAGTCAATGAACACTTGAACTATACTGTTTTGGCATATGCTTGGTTGTTTGAGGTCAACTCTTAACCAACCAACCTAAGCTGTTACAGTTCTTCGTTAATAAAGATACACCCTGGGCTTGACAGTCTGTCTATTTCTCTGACGGTTCGTTGAATTCATATTTTTCAATAATCCTTGTTACCCAGTAAGGTTAAGGACTGAAACTTTGATGGGAACATCCTCTCCGTCTTATGCACATTCAACGAAGTTGATTTTAGGAAGATCGAAGTATTCTAAGATGGAAATTTATGTACTGGACGAGTAAAACGGGATGTTTTTTCTAATATTCGATTGCCGTAATAGAAATCAGAAGTACGTTTTCGGTAAATAACTCCTGGCATAAAATAAACAGAGTTGTACAATCTCAGGAAACACTATACAGATTTATCAAGATTGGTAAGTGCGTCGATGTACACTTGACGTGCTACCGAGTAGGAACGTATACACAATACAGCTACACTTCGCCTCTCGGTTTTTGTCGTTGTGGGGCAAAGACCTACTGGTTATTGTCAGCTCCTGATTGGTAGCTTGAAAAAATCCTAATGTTTAAGGCTACTTTCACCAGATAAGTATTATTCTTATTACTTGGATCATGCAAACAATTTTATTTGGTATACCGAGTCGTTCGTAAATAACCAGTTGATATTTCCTAGATGAAATGCATGTACCTTTATTCTTTTAAGTTGAATGAGCAGGAAATCTGCTTACTCAATGTGTAGTTACTGTTGCCCTCACATTTTTTACGCTTATCAGTTCACAAGTGTGGTTATCATTTTTGGTCTACTTTTGCGCCTAGTTAGTTCTGATATCATGTGGCTTGTCCGGGTGTGAGAGGGTTCCATTAAGTAGCCGAAATCTAATGGCAATAAATTACTCTAGATTACTTACTATCTGTGGTGATAGGAAGGGTACTTCAATTGACCAGGTCCTGGAGTCAAATCCTTCCAGATCAATCAAGTTACTTGTTGGGCGACAAAATACTCAAGGTTCTAAGGACTATTTTATAAATGTCTAGTTGTGAATATGTTAGGATTCAACTTTAATATATAGGTTTTCCGGAATTCATTGCACAACAACGACCCTTCCACAAAATAACGTTTTCCCCGATCCCTTTGGGATACTGCTGATTAGATTGCGCTCCGTATATGATGTGTACGGCAGAGTACGCACATTTTCAGGTCTAACCAAGTGACTGATCAGCTAAAATTCCTCAACCTTTTCATTCCCCGTAAACGTGACGTGAAGGAGTCTCTGATGAAACGAGCATTTGATAATATTGTATGGAGTAGGTAGTGTGACTTTTATTAGTCTTACTTTAGAAAGTTTAAACTTCTTATTTAAATCCCTCCCCAGTATTCTATCGTTTTTGCTTTGAAAACTGAGAGGCAGATTAGAGTGAGCCTTTAAGTTAATCATAGAAAGGGGGTTATCGCGAACTGAGGTTTTTCGCTTATCTTGAGTTGAGATTCTTTCGACTTGGATATAAAACTTCTTTCTAAGTCTCAATCTATTTTTTTACTGACTGGAGAACTTAGGGAGGCTATTGTATGGTGGGAGTAATAACTGAATTCCTTCCAAGACCTGATCTGCGACTTTAAAAAAAGACCAGAGTTGTTGATAAGCCACTTAAACAAACGAATTCAGGCGAAGAGTGGGATCGTGCCACGTTTGCTCCAGGAAATTACATAGATGAAGCTGGCAAATCTGCTCCAGCAGTATTTTCCACTGATGAAAGTGAAAATATAGTTGCTAGACCTAAGAATAGCGTACTGTTGAAAGTTCATGAGTTTGTTCAGGAGAGAGTTGCCATATGACCATTTCACTTCAAACTAGATGAGTCTAATCGTTCTGATGACATCCACCTTCAAATCATAGGAGCTTGAGAGGATATAACTATCAAAAATTTAGCAATAACGTTCGATATATGCCTCTAAACAAGAAAAAACCACCAAGAGACTGGAAGGAACCAACAGTCATTCTTATCTACAAACTGAGAATGAGGACTTAGTCAACAACTACCATCCAGCTAACTGGATGGTAGGATGGAAAAGAAATACCAACTAATCGGGCAACAGAATGGTTGCGGAACAGCTTTCATGTTTGACTAGTTTTATCATTGCAAGAGAAGATTAGAATGCAATAAAAATAGAAGTATATTGGGATACGTAGTTTTTATAGGTCTAAGCAAAGCTCTTCATAAGGCCTATCACCTAGGTCTAGGGTCCAAAACTATTAAGTTCTGGTATAAATCATGGAGTTTGCGATTGGACTGACTTTCTCAGTGAGAAGAGGACACGAGTGAAAGTAAACTGTGGACTGTCACATTAGGAACCGATAACAGGTGGGGTCCTTTGAGGAATGATCCTAAACTCTCCTTTTTATTTTACAGAAATTATTTATCCAGAGTCGCAAGACCACCTCTGAAAGAATTGGTTTACACTGAGTCACGAAACTTCAGAAAATCTAATTTTTATACTCTTTGGGGTATTGTAAATATATTATTTATTTAGACAAAAGGAATAGTTAATTTATAATATTTTGATACCTGAGAATCAAAGGTTCCTCCGACCTGTCCAAGCAGACAACTAAAGGTTGTCAGTCATACAATGAACCACGCCGTAGCCCTGGTTTTACTTGGACACGACCCTGTTGTCAATAGTCAGGCAACATACACCTGTAAAATTAAGTAACAAAAGCCATCAACCAGGGCCACACAATAAAAGCTCACACGAGAAAGACTGAAGAACATACAGTGTGGTCAAAATAGACCTGAATAAAGGTTAGAATGCAAGACAGGGAGAAAAAGGGATCAACGACAATACCGTACAATAAGATGTCTTGGAAGGATTTTCAGCTTGTTTTGTCCGTTACAACCAGTGTGCCTGCCAAAATTTCAGTTGTTGGTATGAACGCAGAGCTAATGAACCAGAGTTTATTCGATTGGAGCAAACTACATTCCTCTCAATGGGGTACAAAGCCGTTTTGAATAATTATGTCAAAACAAAAATGTGATAACTAGAAGTATTTGAATTATTGTACAAACTAGGAATCCCAGAAATAATGTAATTTAATCAAGAAGTGTTAGATAAACACGAACGAATGTATTGTATTTGGAATTCGAAATCAAGCATTCAACAAGTACAAAGAAATCATTAGTTCATACCAACACTACATGAAAACTATGTACTCAATTTAACTGGTCCTATTTTTGAAAGAATTATATAAAAATTGCAAAATATCTGAAACATTATAGCCCATGCTCTACAGTCAGAGACTTTTCTAGCACAAATGCGTATCAAACAGCAAAAGAAGTGGTTGATAAATAATACTTCAGTGACTTATAATCATTAAGAGTACACCCTCCAACAAGATGGGTTCAAATATCTATTTGCAATGGTTTGAGTAGTAGTTTCTAGAAGTCAGTCAAAGGTTAATCCTAAAGAAGGTCATATCATAAATAACTAATCAGAGAGTGCTGAGGGACGTAAAATATATTTACATGAGTCCTGAATAAAAGTTAAAATGGGAAATAGGGAGAAAGAACAAAGAAATAACAATATTTTCTAATTAACACTTTCAAGGGCTGAGATTTAGATGGTAGTTGGAGGTAGTCAACAGGAAACCCTGGACCCGGGTTTCGTGCTACTTGGCACTCGTCAGCAAGGTGTACCTGTAATCTTGAGGTAACTGGTGCTCCCTGGCGGATTCGATCTCGTGTCACCCAGCTCCACAGTCAGAGACGTTACCACTGAGCTATCCGAGCCGTGACTAACCTCCTGTAGGACTGATATGTAATCACAATTGATTGATCACTGGGTGGTGATCAATGTCATGCTTGTCTAGTCTTTATTAGTGCAGGTCGAATGCTATCGATCATGTTGCAATGTGGCCACCAGTCTAGGTGACTCGACACTACGGGCACTATGTATTGAGATTTAGATGGTAGTTGGAGGTAGACAAGCATGACATTGATCACCACCCAGTGATCAATCAAGGGCTCTTCATCGTATTTTTTCCTGTTATAGCCAGTTACTATTCAGGGAAAATAAGCCTCGACAACAAACTGGAGATGCACTTCAAATCAATCAATTTAAGACAATGGATTCAAAGAGCGATAAACGGATACGGAGGCCTCCATACTCAAAGGTCAATCGAAAAGTCGCTATCAGTTAGGGAATATTAAAGGTAGAAATAACAGATTGGAAGAAATACAATTCTCAGTAAACTTCAGTATTAACCTTGCCCAAGATCAAGATTAAATATCATATGCGAAAAATAAATGGATGGGATAGGAGATTTAGTGTTTGAGTAGAAAAAAATGTTGATGCACATAGGAGTGGCTTTCTCGCTCACATACATACACACAAATACAAGTACGAACAGGATGATCTCAGAAAACTTAAATCTAATTTCTGTCCACATATCATCAGTCTAAGAACTCGTTCTATGTTGGACTTAACAGGTTTTCAGAGATTCACAGGCTTTTATATTTCACAGAAGCGTGAGGCGTAGAAAATTGACGTAAATCTAAATTACTTCGAAGGTACACTGGATGTGGTAGAATTAGCCGATACTGTTAATCAAGTGTTTTGTAACGAAGTTACCCATGACATTAAGGTGAAATTTCACCATTATTTAAACTATCAAGGTACTCCTTCTCTACATCTGTGAACACATATTAGTTGTCAGGACCTAAATATTTAGTTTGGTGGTCTTATTTGTATTCAAAAATATGTTTCGACCTTCGAAAATTCCGATGATAATCCTTAGTTACTACTTACGCTTGTTGACGCTCGTGGAGCAGTATAAGGCTCCCACCACCATTCTACAACCAACTCCATGCTGGACAATACTTTACAGTCGTTTCCAATTCCTATTCATCATTTTCATGTGTGCCTCCTATTCCCAATGCAGTGTGTTCATTGGTCTTCCTCTTTTCCTCTTCCATTCACCATTCCGAGTTAGCACTTGCTCGTGATACAGTTTAGTGATTTCCGTAATGCATTTTCTGTCCACATCCAACGTCATTTCTTAATTTCCTCCTCAAATGGAAGCCGGTTTGTTCTCTCCAACAGTAGATTGGTCCTGATAGTATTTTGTGCAGACAACTGCTTGTAAATATTTGTACATTTTGATGATGGTTGTGATAGTTCTCCAAGAATCATCTTCATACAGTAGAACTGTCTTAACGTTCATGTTGAAGATTGTGACGTTGATGTTAGTTGACAGTTGTTTTGAGTTCCATATGTTCTTCAACTGTAGAAATGCTGTCGTTGCTTTGCCAATGCTTGCCTCTACATCTGCGTCAGATCCTCCTTGTTCATCAATGACGCTAGAGTACGATTCTACTAATACTTAATTTATTAACAAACTACTGCTACCTCTCTGTTTCATTCAGTACTAACTGGCTTTTTGTGAACTAAGTATTCCAGTATAATTATATATCATTCTTTCAGAAAAAATGAGTAGAAAAAAATTATTTAGTAGTTACAACTGCCTAATATGAAAACGGTGTTGTTCTTCATCCTGTCTCTCCATGTATTTTCATTTAAATCTATGTGGTATTTGTACCAACTGATGATTCCTTTGTACTTGATTAGGCGCTTATTACGAATCTCAGTTGTGCTCATCTAATTCTACCTGTTTAAACTGCACCATTTTGAGAAGTCTTAGTTAGCAAACCATTTTGAATGCTTCTAATTATCATAATGTAATACGTACAATCTTGGACAATCGGATTACAGACACTCAAACCTCTTACTGGAAAAGTAAAAACCACTTTGTTTTGTAGCTGAGTAACTAGTTGAACTTAAGCAGTATATGCCATCCAATTTATAGAATGTTAAGGAAGATTATGATAATATCATAAATTTATTTGTAAGTAGAATAGCAACATTTCTGGTTTTGTGCAATTACATTTTGTTAATCATTAGCAGTCACTAATTTATCTATTCCAAGGAGTTCACGTGTTCTATTCCGTAACCATATTATTTCCTCTTTATTTTTAACTATTTTTGACGGTTCTTTTAATGCACAATTTGAATAGTAACCACCAGAGATTAAGTTGTCTGACAACACTGTGTACATTATAGTCTGTACTCCTTTCCATGGACTAATTACTCTTGGTCTATTCACTGCAATGAAACATTTCTAAATAAAAATTAGGAAGAATAATATATTCACAGGGAATAATAAATTTGGTATGAAATATTCATTTAGTATATTGAAAATGACCAAGTAACAAGAAAAGAGATTATATTATGTTGAAGTATGTGAATTCGACCGATGAAAGGTATTTAAGAAGATTCATCAATGAATATCTTAACGTATAAGTCATACCCATTTTACTTGAGTCATTTAGTTACTGACAGTATAAGTGGATGAAGAGTCATAGTTTTATGACAACATCATTTGATGTTGATACTTTGGTAATTTGGCAACTATTTCATCATAAAATCGAACTCATCTGGAATGATAAGTATAGACGCTCTTGTGATTCAATCATGATTGATAGTTTGAGAATGAGTTAAGTGATAATTTTCATTAAATTGAATGTGTTAGTAATAAAAACATTCATTGAGTATCATTTAAATTAAATTGTCACTATTATCAGTAGTAATAGCTGAGCTTGAATCATCTTAATATCATTTATTATGGTCTACTCCAAAGTAAAAAGTAAATTATATTCTACATTAAGTCGACGTAACTAAAAGCTAATAGAGGTGAAAACTTGATAATTCCTTAATAGAGGAGGAATCAGACAACAAAATTTTATACCTTGATGACAGTGTTACTTATAAATTGGCCATGTTACAATCAGCCAAGAGGGGGCCCAATGATGAACCCATAACAACTCCATCTGTCTATCTATAAAAAAAGTAATTATTTAATTTGGATTGTATATTGAGAGTAAATCGAAGTAGTTCATTTAGATTATGTTTCGGGATACAAATATCACTGCTGTTGTTTTCAATAGTCACATAAAAAGCATACAATTCATGTGATTGAAACATTTAGAAAGAGCAAAGTGATATCCAATGAGACCATTTTTCTGAAGTTTACATGAATAAGCGTAACTTGATCTACGAAATCGAATTAGTCAATAAGTCAATGTTGTATCTGTTGATGGGATTTACAACTGGTTGTCAAATTCAAGCTAACCATTTTACAATCAAATGATACGGAGAGTTGTTCATATTAAGTACGGGATGTAGAGACATATTATTTTCATGAGCAGTAGGTAGTTCATATAGTCTTGGTATAGTGGAAGCAGGTAGTCTAATGTATTCATGCCAAATACGGTACTTCAATCAATAATAAGATTTCATTCATATAAGAGATATATGGCTGACACTCATTATTTGTGAAGAAAATATGGACCTCAATAATATTTTGGATGAATTCATTAGTTTTCACCATTTAATTAAATTTTCATTCGAAGAAGACGTGAACGCGGAATTTCTTTTCTTGTTCAGATAGTTCCTTACAAAGATCTATACATAATAAGCCAACCTGGAGTGATCGGTATATGAATTTCCTTTGCTGGGTCCCATTGAATAGAAGTAGAAACCTAATTCACCCTTTATCCCCAGTCAAATATACTTTCATGACATAACAGACGAATAAATACTTCAACTTCGACAATTACTCATCAGAAATAGCTATCCAGCTAGACTCATTGATGTAAACTAAACAACAAAACTACTTTCTGAAATATCGCTGATAGTTCAAAAGAAAACTCTTTACGAATATCGAATTTAAAGGAGATATGACAGCTGAAACCTCGACCAAATGAATTTCAGGATCCCTGAGGTAAACTTTCTACTCAATTACACTTCATATTGTCTTCCTAATCTAGCCTAACATTCACGAATGTGTTGGGAATAAACTCTCGTTCTGACCCACAACGATGTGCATCTGTAAGTTTACTTGATCTTCGGAGGCATGTCCCATTTACAAGAGCACCTGAAAAACTCTGAGTAGGTTGTTCCAAAGGAATCATCCTGCACACAGTCAAAAGAATTAGATCAAAGGGAGGTTGAATTAAAAATCTATGCACTGCTTAGTCATTGGCAGTTCATCAACTCAAGTCCGAATTCTGTGTACAAAATGGAATACTTCTAACCTCTCATCCTTCTATGCTTCTAATACCCTTTGCGGGTATGTTTTGGTCTTGTCTTTGCTCTTATCGTTATTTTATACTTTTTAAACTATTGTCAGTCATTATAAGCAAAGATGGATAGTGGTTAGCAGTAGAATCCAGGACGCGCGTTTCGTCTTATTTGGGATTTGTCAGCTGGATGTGCCTGCATCTCAGAATTGATGTTTACTCTGGGACTAGAACCCAGTACCGCCCGCTTCAAACATGATCGCGTTATCCTATTAGGCAGTGAGTCCTGATAGCCACTTGCTTGTGCAATGGGGTGATCAATTGCAGTCCTAAACATCAATGGGAACATTTAAGTAAACAATACCAAGTGGATTTATTATTAGTCATTATTAATCTCTATCAATTCTTCATGATTATTATGCCTTTTAGGTTTTTTTTCATGATATTTGTTAATTAAATAATCATCTGCCATATTTCTAACCTGTAAATTATTTCCATCCTCTTATCCTTCGAAAATTTTTCGATCATTAGGCAATTTTTTAGTATTTGAAATCGTGGGCCACTTTATGGTGTAATCTCTTCTATCGTTCTGTAGACCCATATATTTGTTTATCAAACAACTATAAATACGGACGTATAGCCTAAGTAAACAATTTCATCGTAACAAAAATATTCTCTGAATCCTCTTTATTTTTGTTGTCGTTTGAGGACTGGTAATTTATTTATCTTCCGTTACTTTTGTGTGCATTTTCACATGAATGGAATTATCTTAACGGTATTGTATCGAATACAAACTAATCAAGGCCTTCGTTCCACTTAAGTGATTGAGTGTTACTGATTATTGTAGTTTCAAGTGAGCTTTATATTTTTTGTTGAATAAAAATTTAATCGGTGTAGAACTGTTCAAGTTACCCAGAATTAAGGTATTTTTCCTACACTAATTTACATATGTTTCAAAAACATGAACTATATTCCATTCTCAAGTAGGATATCTGGATGCAGCTAAATGATTTGAACTTTCTAGATGACCTAGCCATTCTACATCATTCACAGAAACAAATACAGGTCAAGACAACCAGTGAAAGCACCAGCCTCTGAAGCAGTAGACCTCAACATCAACTCAATCAAACTTGATGGAGAAGCTCTGGAAGAGGCGGACATCAGCACCATAGGTGGACAAGGAGGATCTGACGCAGATGTAAAGGCAAGCATTGGCAAAGCAACGACAGCATTTCTACAGTTGAAGAACATATGGAACTCAAAACAACTGTCAACTAACATCAACGTCACAATCTTCAACATGAACGTTAAGACAGTTCTACTGTATGAAGATGATTCTTGGAGAACTATCACAACCATCATCAAAATGTACAAATATTTACAAGCAGTTGTCTGCACAAAATACTATCAGGACCAATCTACTGTTGGAGAGAACAAACCGGCTTCCATTTGAGGAGGAAATTAAGAAATGACGTTGGATGTGGACAGAAAATGCATTACGGAAATCACTAAACTGTATCACGAGCAAGTGCTAACTCGGAATGGTGAATGGAAGAGGAAAAGAGGAAGACCAATGAACACACTGCATTGGGAATAGGAGGCACACATGAAAATGATGAATAGGAATTGGAAACGACTGTAAAGTATTGTCCAGTATGGAGTTGGTTGTAGAATGGTGGTGGGAGCCTTATACTGCTCCACGAGCGTTGACAGGCGTAAGTAAGTAAGTTAGTAGGATAATAAACACTAAACATTAAAAGTTGTTTAATTTCTACTAATCATTTGAACTTACCAATGCAAAACTTTTCACGTCTCGTAAAATTTCAGTTTTTACAACACCAGGATGGACGCTAACAACAGTGATTCCACTATCATGCAATCTCTCACTTAATTCAACAGCATGCATTGTATTGGCTAACTTTGAAAGACAATAAGCTTTTACCTCACCATATTTTTTTGGTTGAATTTGCAAATCTGGTTTAATTAAACGGCCTCTATAGTGTGCTATTGATGACAGAATAATGATTCTCGATGGTATCGAACGTTTTAATAAAGGTAATAATAATTCCGTTAGAAGGAAATGTCCAAAATGATTAACACCGATTGTTATTTCAAAACCATCAATGGTTTCTTCATATTTACTAACTGCAAGACCGGCATTGTTAATAAGAAAATGAAGTTCTAAATAATTGACTGTGATTCGTCTAGCAAATTCTCTGATTGATTGTAGAGAAGCCAAATCAAGTTGTTCAATGATGAGCTGAAAGATAATTTGGAAGTATGTTTTGTATAAATAATAACCATCGACCACATGGGATGAAAATGAAGTTAAAACAACATATATAAATGGATAATATTGTTTTCAAATAGTTCTTTATCCGGCCTTACTCTAATATACAGTGTTAGATATATAGGACCGGTCAAGGTAGTTTATGGGCAGAAAAGATAATTAATTTAGATGTTGTGTCTTTATAAACAAATGTTCCACTAGTTGAGATAACCGAGTTTATATGCAAACAAATATTAGGGAAATAAATGAACACCAGCTTTCCAGAAAATAATCTTTAAATAAAGTTAATTTTGTTCTCAACATTATGAAAGAAGAATTAATGGGATAACAATGGACTCACATTCAGGTTCAAATTTAGCTTATTTCTTTCTACATAAATTAGAAATTGGAATCGTCACGGAAGTTATCGATAAACTAGATCTATGCATCCGTTACATCAACAATACGAATATTATCATAAATCAGAATCAATGATTTATGATTCAGTCACTGTGATTAAAAACTGGTCATTGAATTTCGTTATACTCAGAAGTTACATGGAGTCGAATGTAAGTATCCTCTTTTCATCTTGACTACATTCGGGAATATAGCATAATTAAGTTTCATTACTAAATCTCATTGTAGGACAGAATGATAGTCTAGCATATCGACTCCACAATGTAAGGGTTCCATGAATGGATAGACGGAAATGTTGTCATGTGCTCAACAGATTTCAGGTTTGTTCAATAACATTTAAATGAAAACATCACACTTCAATATTAACATAAACCAATAACTAATATTCAGGCACGGATTCACTTGAATCGATTGTAAAATCAATGAACTCACTTGGTCACTGTAGATTGGACTCAACGATGAGATCACTTGTTTACACGCTATATCAATGTTCACACTCTGTGGATTATCGGCACCATATTTCTCCAATAAACTATTTTTGGCATCTTCAGCCTTTCGTAGATTTCGACATGCCATGATGACTCGAGCACCACGACGAGCCAACTCACCAGCTGTCACTAACCCGATACCAGTGTTCGATCCAGTGACAATGGCTAACTTCCCATCTAATCGTTTCGAAATACAACATGCTCTGTGCCAAGTCCCAATCGTCTCAGACATTTATCGAACCGATTGTATACTGGTCGTGCGTTATGTGTGAAACTATGTTTACAAATTCGGATGTATTCTCAGTTCAGATCAGAATAGTGTCACAATTTGAGAGACGTGTCTTTAACCAGTCGATTTTCAACAACCTATCCGTATGTAGAATGTTGTAAACTTTGAAAGTGACTATAATAATGTGTCAAGGTAGAGAAAGAAATACGTGATTTCAAAGTTGTCATTTGTTAATTTTCTTCCAATAATGTGAAGGGTAATATGATTTCAATGTGCGGATTGATTGGTGCTAACAGAGAAACAGAGTATGTGAGCACTTAATTAGGTGGCCAGATTCATCAATCGATTTCAGTTCTACACTCGATAAGCAATCAGTTGACCATAATACAAGATGGGTATTAGACTTTTATCACTGATATTTTGTCATGTCCTGATTTAGAAGATTAAGCACGAATTTTTGCGTCAAAGTTTGATTAAGATGAACTGCACATTCATTGTTCAAATTTTCGAATACAATGAAGTTGATAATCACTTTTTGAGTGAGTTTAGCTTGAATTGTATTACAAATTACATCTCCATAAATCAAACGTGAATGACTTGTTAAAATGTGAAAACCTTACATTAAATAGATTAAAGAGAGCAAGAACAAAGATTGGTGCAGAATAATATGAATTCATTTTATTTCGTTAGGTTCTCATCAGCTGCTTACAACCTAAAATATTTGAAATTCAACGTTATTATAGATATTGACATATTTATACATAAGAGGGTGATTAAGGATGAATGAATGTATCATGGTGTAGTGAAGATTCAGATAGAGTTAATGAGGTCATAAAATTTTGTCTCGAATAAATAAAGTTTGAGAGGGAAAGTTCCGGAACATTGAAATAGTGATTAGAACTCATGAAAATATGAAATATGGAATGACGTATTATTCGAGGTATGTTGATGATACCTTCATCGTATGTAATAATCATCAACATGCAATAAATCTGCTAAGGTTTTTCAACGAAGCACATCCAAATATCCATTTCACTATGGACCATGAAAAAGAAAACAAGTTCCATTTTCTCGATATCGCGATGAAACGAAGAAAGGATGGTACAGTTCAACGTTCACTTTATAAGACACATGGAATGGAAATTATCTCAAGTTCAATAGCTTTTGTCCAATCAGTTACAAAAAGGCACTGGTCAAAACAATGTTTCACAGAACAGAAAGAATATGTACTTCCGATACACTAGAAGAGGAAGTTATGAATGTTAAAAAATGTTTAAAGAATAACGAATACCCACTGAAATTTATTGAGAAATATGGCAAACGTGAAGATAAAAAAAACCCAAAGAAACTACAGCAAATAAAAAGCCTATTTTTATTCAACTTCAATTCAAAGGTGACGATGTCATAGGATCAATCAATATGAGACTAAAAACTGCATTGACAAGAACTTATCCTACAGCAAAATTGATTGTCCTATCCAAAACAACATGTTCTTTGACACAATCAAAGGTCGACAAGTATCCCTTTCATGTTACCACCAACTGTGTATACAAATTTACATGTATCTGCCAAAGCAGTTACATTGGTAGAACAGAAAGGAGAGCCTACGTCCGATTCAAAGAACATATTCCGAAAAGTTTAAGATTAAATGGATTAAAAGCATCCAGTAGTGCTATCACAAGACATCTCCTTGACAAAGGACATGAGGTTGATATACTGAATTCCTTCAAAGTGATTAACAAACAATCAAACTCCAACCCTTTGAAATTTGCCGAAGCAATAGCAATCAAACGTCTAAAACCAGATCTGTGTATCCAAAAAGAGACAGTAATAAATATTTCTTTACCCTGGTAACAATAACCCCCCTTTTATTCATTTATTTCTCTATTTATTTGTTGCGTCATTACTCCAACTCTTTTAAATTACATCATACATAACTGACTGATTTCAATTCATATTTTCTTTATTACCATTAATCTATTTTCATGAGTTCTAATCACTATTTCAATGTTCCGGAACTTTCCCTCTCAAACTTTATTTATTCGAGACAAAATTTTATGACCTCATTAACTCTATCTGAATCTTCACTACACCATGATACATTCATTCATCCTTAATCACCCTCTTATGTATAAATATGTCAATATCTATAATAACGTTGAATTTCAAATATTTTAGGTTGTAAGCAGCTGATGAGAACCTAACGAAATAAAATGAATTCATATTATTCTGCACCAATCTTTGTTCTTGCTCTCTTTAAGATAATAAAAGGAACTATGTGTATGAAATTAAATAGATTATTTGTACATCTCCTTTTAAATGTTTCCCTTACAAAATTCATTGTTCCCTCATACCTGCAGTTATACCAATTACTCTCAGTTTACATTCCTGTTGTCTTCAATTTGATCTTCTTATAATCGTCTGCTGTCATGTATTCCACTTCGGATGAGTGTTACGTACTACTTATATATGTCAACCGAATTAGCATATACTACTCTCGTCTCCCATTTAAAAGAAAGTCACTGTTGCCGTGCCACTTCCTTGTTTGCCTCAGTCTGTGCCACGTTGTCCATCGAAACGTTGATTGAAGCAGGTGTATTGACCTTCGTAACAGTGTTGATCTTCTGGGCCATCTACATGTGATGTCCACCCAGTAACCGGATATCTCACTACTTCCCTTCGTCGACTGAGACTGATAGAGCCAACGCCACCCTACTAGCCATTCCACTTCTGACTGGTGTTACATGTAAGTTATATCTGACAACATGAGTAGCATATACCACATGATGATTGGAGTGTGTTTAAATTTTTCCTTGGTAATCAGTTGCGCAAATTTAGCTTTCGAAATATTCCAGTCCTTATGAAATGTTATTTATGATTTTAAGTAAAATACCAATTCTTATTTGGTTTATAATTTGATCTGGAGTTTTACAAACTACATGAATTCAATTCCTACTTTATCATCATGAAATTGACAAAGTCGGTCATACAAAAAGTTTATTGCTACTCTCTAAACTCTACTATAATCATTACTCCGAATGTTTAGTAAAAAGAAGTGATTGAGGCTTGTATAAATTTTTAGCAATGTACAGTATTCATGTTGTTCCCAGAAGTTTTGGTCATTTTTCTATTCATTTGGTGAGTAAGTGCATATTACAATACAATTTCTATTAAACATTTCACTTTGTGTGGCAGGAGTTAACTACAAGTGTCTAGTATAAACATGTCACTGTAACTCAGCTAGACATAGTAGATAACTAAACAAAAATATAGTGAAGGTTAGGGCTTGAATGACAGCTTGACTGAAAATCACACTGTAATATACAGCAGCTGCCCAAACAGTTAACGGAAAAGGGACTGAAAGTGCTGCTAGCGAAAAATGTATTGGTGATTGGGATGCGATGTCTACTCAGTAAACGGATGTTTCACTACTTCCCTCCGTCGACTTAGATAGGAATGACCTGAGATGGAAACTTTACAATACAGTATATGTTTTCCTCCTTATTTGTATATGCTGCTGAAATAGGCACTGTGGAACATTATACTTATTTATTGTCTAATAAAACTGTTCCGACGAGTGCTTTACTCGACAAAACATTGTTGGTGCTCGTTGTTGACTTCATTCGGCGTCGATCAGGAATGATGAAATATAGTTCCTCAATTAAATTTGTGTAACTTCATAGACTTATTCGCGTTGGTGAATAATGAAATAAAGCCAGTTAAATACAACAATGATTTCGGATTCATATGTTTCATAAATCTGTTACTGCCAAGAGGTAACAAGAGATAAGGGGTGAATAAGGTAAACATGCCTGCTCAATAATGAGTGACAGTATTTATAAGCATGAAAGACATACTAGTTAGTGTACATAAACATATTACAATATCATGCTCAAGTTCATACACACAGACGACATAAAGACTTGAAAGATTAGAATAATTCATCTGTCCAAGGGTTAGGATAAATTACGTGCAACAATATTCATTGCTACAGGCAAGCAATGATGTACTTTCACTATTGTATATTTTGTGTAAGCAATAATATGTATTAAGATATGAACAATATTTATGTTAATGCTATCGAAGCATCTGATCAAACGACGGAGTTACTTGTGAAAGGCGAGAATTTAAAACAATTTTTTGTCTACAAAGCTCCATTATTATTATTATAAAAATATTAGGAAATAGTGATCTATTTACAAGGTTTAACACGTCAGTGATCATAGAAGGTCAAATCAATTTCTGAGGTAATTGCATTAAGAATGTTCTAAACATACGATTGCATGAATAATAACAAGGAACTGTTTCTAAGTTCAAGAATGAGTGTGAACATTGGAAATGGGGATTAAGAAGACAATTTATGAAAACTGTCACATTAAAACACAGATCCAATGAGTTCAAAAAAGACCAAGAGTAAATGTGACACATGTCAAGATATAGTTATATCGATATGTAAAAGGAGTACTATAAATTTACGCAAATGCTTTAGGAATTCTAAACAACAACATGAAGTATGATGTATTGTATGTTCAAAATAACGAAAAGTGAAATTATTTACTTCGATTAATAAAGTAGTATAGTTTGGCGCAAAAAAGATTATCGAAAGGTAAACAATGTAAGCCTATAGACTAAGTACATTGGGGCTCGGTTTATGGTCACTGTTTTCAACATGAACGTATCTCAAACAACACAATCTCCAAGGTCCACTCTAGATGACTATCCAAAACTTCCGAGCATATTGATATTAACTGATACACTGAGAAATATATGTCCAAATGTTTTTGGATTAGTTCACATCATGATATTTTTGATCAAATCGATCGTTTTTAATTAAACTATGTTAAGTTCAATTTCTACTATAGTTAGTAAAATAAAATGGATTGTAGAATAGACAGTCTGAATCATTGTTCATCGCCGAAGATTCATGATGTAATACTTAGTATAAAACGTCATTTATCAGTTGCGAGATTTATACTGATACTCCTGTTGTGCTATCGGAACCCTTACACTAATACTAAAGACGTTGACACTAAAAGATAAATGAGAGCTTCCGAAGTTCACTAATATTCAATATCTCAAGCAATAATCGAGTTATTCAAGATATCTTCTAGTAACTACTTTGTTTTATATTGATTATAAGAAATGTAAATGACAAAGTGACGGTTTCATTAGTATCTCCATCACTTAATTAAATAAACATTATGATCGTGGACAAATAATGCACTGGGGATCAATCATGTATTGTATGAATGTTTTCACAACGTAGTCTTATTTGTGATGAAACCATTTTGTCAATCTGATAAGGCTGTTTATGAAATGAATTGACATTCGTTGATTAGTTATTGGTTGAATATTCGATAGTAAATCTCTGTTATCACACGCTTACGTGATTTGTTCTAACATTCGAACAGATAGATTAGTTTAATCCTTCTATTTATTCTATCACCTGTATATATTTGTCCATGCCAGTTACTCACAATTCCGTAAGCTGACCAGCTTCAGACTAGGAGACGCTCATATTTGATGTAAGTGAATTAAATAAACAAAAATACGGTGTGACTTAGTCTCATCTGACAGTGGTTTGACATTTTCATTAAATCGAATTTACAATCAGTCAGAGAATTAAACTACATGGATTAATCATTGGATGGTAGTAACATTCATTACATCGCCCATGTTATGAATGAGTGGATAAATGGATATGGCATGTTGATTTTGTATGAAAGACTAGTTGTTAACGGTCGAACATCTAACAACCTGTGATGCGTTCACATTTCATTTTGATTCTTATACATTACAAAACTCATTTCCTGTTGGTTTGATTGGTTGAGTAGAATGAAAGAGAGAGAGAGAGAGAGAAAGAGTAGACCACAGATGAACCGATGCTTCCTGGTTCATTCTCTAGATGCTAGTGAGTGTTCCACCTATATTTATTGAAACTACTGATATTGATAGATTATTAAGCATATTATATATTCATGTATGTGTATATTTGTTTCATTCATAACTAGCCTTAACATGTCCACTTCAATAATCGGAATTGTTTTATGCATTTTCAACTTTTAAACCAAAATACCAACAAAATCATTAGTTTAGAAATGTGAAATAAACTCTTGATTTTGTCAAAAGTAACAATTGTCTATGTTGTATTTTCGATTCTTAATAGTTCACATGTCTTGTTCCAAAACCATTTTCTTTCATCTTTATTCTTGACAATTGTTAACGGTTCGTTCAATGAACAATTTGAATAGTAACCACCAGAGATTATGTTGTCTGACAACACTGTGTACAATGTAGTTTGTGCTCCTTTCCATGGATTGATAAATGTTAGCCATTTGATTGCAATGATACATTTCTAAATAGAAATCAGGAAGAATAATACATTCACCAGGAATAATAAATTTGTTATGAAATATCTATTTAAAAGATAATAAACATTAACCTGACCAGTAAAGGGATTAAATTATGTTGAAGTTGGTGAATCCGACAGATGAAAGGTATTTAAGAAGATTCATCAATGAATATCTTAACGTATAAGTCATACCCATTTTACTTGAGTCATTTAGTTACTGACAGTATAAGTGGATGAAGAGTCATAGTTTTATGACAACATCATTTGATGTTGATACTTTGGTAATTTGGCAACTATTTCATCATAAAATCGAACTCATCTGGAATGATAAGTATAGACGCTCTTGTGATTCAATCATGATTGATAGTTTGAGAATGAGTTAAGTGATAATTTTCATTAAATTGAATGTGTTAGTAATAAAATATTCATTTGCAAAACATTTCAATGTACTTCGGAAATTTGAAATACGAAAACGGCTTAATTTCTGTGTTTTTCAACTTACCAGTGAACAGTCTTTGACATCTCGAAAAATCTCTGTCTTAACGGCTCCAGGATGGACACTGACAACAGTGATTCCACTATCATGCAATCGCTCACTTAATTCAACAGCATGCATTGTATTTGCTAACTTTGATGAACAATAAGCTTTTACCTCACCATATTTTTTTGGTTGAATTTGCAAATCTGGTTTAATTAAATGACCTTTATAATGTGCCATTGATGAAAGATTAATGATTTTAGATGGAGTTGAACGTTTTATCAAAGGTAATAATAATTCCGTTAGTAGGAATGTTCCAAAATGATTAACACCCATTGTCATTTCAAAACCATCAATGGTTTCTTCATATTTACTAACTGCAAGACCGGCATTGTTAATAAGAAAATGAAGTTCTAAATAATTGACTGTGATTCGTCTAGCAAATTCTCTGATTGATTGTAGAGAAGCCAAATCAAGTTGTTCAATGATGAGCTGAAAGATAATTTGGAAGTATGTTTTGTATAGATAATAACCATGGACCAAATGTGATGAAAAAGAAAGAAAGTTTTGTACTCTTAATATGAGGAAACCATTCTAGCAAAATCGTAACATTTTATACTAATTCGAATTATCTCAATAAAGAATAATACGTCGTTTAATTTACAGAACATCTATTATAATTGAACCCAATAGTCACGGAGATCGTTATCTTTTTATCACGTGATATTTACGCACCACTCTGTTATTGTCACAGAGACCATCAGTTTTTATCTGCAATTACGTAAATAATAATGAGATTAAGATTGGATGAACTACTACTACGTTGCACTTGCAATGTACGGTTTACATTCAACGACGTAATTCATAGGCAAAAGGATAGTATAACAATGAGTTCCCCTCTTGGTTCATTACTAGCAAATTGCTTCATGGCCAGTCTAGAAAGCAATCAACTTAAAACGACGTTAGAAAACTTCCACTTGTGACAAAAAATATGAATTCAGTCATCTTCTAAAGACATCTAATTACTGTCACCCAGCAATAAATTTCACACGTGAAGTTGAAAACAAACAAATTATCCACTTTCTTGATGTGGAAACGACAAAAAACAAGATGAAACTCTAAAAAGATCTACCTACAGGAAACACATGTGGAATGGTCAGTTATCAAGTTTCCACAGCTGAGTCCCCAATGGTCGAAAGAGAAACTTAACAGTATTACTCGCTACGAGAATACATAGAATTTTTAGGCCTGAGATCATCGATGGCGAACTGGGCCTCTTGAAGGAAATATTGTAGTGTCGGTTATTATGTTAAGCCCATATAACTTATTCTAGCTATCGGACAACCCATTCTATTCATTCTACCTGAGTCACATTCTGACCTTGTTAATTATTCGCTTATCAATCTTGACTGTTTTTATATGAGCGCGTAGGTGTGTGTACATTTCTTATCCCATTACTCATCACATGTCTGTAACTTACTTTTGTGTAATTATAAATATTGATTAACGCTTGGTTAAAGGGGAGTTGGCTTAACCGCCATCTCCACTGCGCATCGTTTCGCTTCTCTATATTCCATTCGCTTCATATACAAAATATATGTATTCAAAAGTTCATTCTCGTTATTTGACTTATATAATTTCGTTACTGACTAACGCTATTTAAGTCGATGATTACATACGAGGATAGGCGATATATATATTTCGACAGCGATCATCCATACGATCTACATGGAGTCAGATCTCAGGCCACTAAAGTGGAGAGCCCTTTCGACAACATCGTCCAATCTCGGTGACTTCGGAATAAAGGGCCCCACAATACTTATCAAAAACGGATGTCCTTTGGTATTCATTGATAAGAACATAAGACGGAAACCACCGGAAACACAAATAACTTCAGTCGAAAAGAAAACATTATACACGAACATCGACTTAAGAGTGACAGAGCCACATAAGTCTTAAAGAGGCGAATTTCTGATTCCTTATTTGACCAACTCAATGTGCATTTACCAATTTAACCGCTCATGTGGAGCCAGGTATATAGGTCGTTCAATGCGTGCTTTACCCAAAAGAATTCAAGAACATTATCTGACATGGCTAAGAAGAAGAGGAAACGGCTCAACAAGAAGTTCTATAATCGAACATCTTGTGAACACAGGTCACTCAATCAAAACAATCTCTGCGTTCAAAGTCATCTACAAGGTAAGTAGAAGTCTTTCAAAGACAATTATATTGCATCTTCTTAGCATTGCCGAAGCAATATCCATACATCTGGGAAAACCAGAATTGTGTGTCTAAAAGAGATGGATACGACCCATGGTCTTAATGTCTTACAATTTTCTTTCTTTTTCCTTTTCTTTGCCTCATACTCTTTTTCCTTTATAGCCATCTGCTTCCCCTTCCTTTTTCTTTTTAAACCTTCTACCCCTATCTGGTTTATTTCTGTTTCTACGATCCTCTTGATTACATTTAATCTCATTTTCAACATTTTATCTTATCATGCTGAGCCATCCTTTCCCAATGATAATTTACTTATCTATCTTTTGATGAATATTTAAGCCATTAACAATCAAATGATTATCAATTTCTCTGTTTAAATTTTTTTAAAAATACCTTTGTTTATTCTACCTCACTGTCACCATGTTTAACAGAAGTTTATTATTAGTATTATTACTTACTTACTTACGCCTGTTACTCCCAATGGAGCATAGGCCGCTGACCAGCATTCTCCAACCCACTCTGTCCTGGGCCCTCTTTTCTAGTTCCATCCGATTCTTGTTCATTTTTCTCATGTCTATCTCCGTTTCCCGGTGTAATGTGTTCCTTGTAGTTCCTCTCCTCCCTTGGCAGTGAAGATCTCATGTGAGGGCTTGTCTTGTGACACAGTCGGGTGCTGTCCTCAATGTGTGTCCTATCCGCTTCCAGCGCTTCTTCCTGATTTCTTCCTCCACTGGGACCTGGTGTGTTCTCTCCCACAGTACGTTATTGCTAATAGTGTCCGGCCAATGGATCTGAAGTATTTTGCGTAGACAATTGTAAATAAACACTCGTATTTTCTGTATGATGGCTTTCGTAGTTCTCCAGGTTTCTGCCCCATATAGTAGAACTGTCTTGACATTTGTATTGAAAATCCTGACCTTGGTGTTGGTTGACAGTTGCTTTGAGTTCCAGATGTTCCTCAGTTGTAAATATGCTGCTCTTGCTTTGTCGATCCGCGCCTTCACATCTGCATCAGATCCACCCTGTTCATCAATGATGCTGCCCAAATACGTAAAGGTTTTTACATCTTCCAAATCTTCTCCGTCAATTGTGATTGGATTGGTGCATTCTGTGTTGTATCGGAGAACCCTGCTTTTCCCTTTGTGTATATTGGGACCTACTGTTGCTGAGGCTGCTGCCACACTGTTCGTCTTCTCCTGCATCTGTTGTTGCGTTTGGGATAGAAGGGCCAGATCATCTGCGAAGTCTAGATCGTCCAACTGCATCCTAGATTTCCATTATATCCCGTGCCTCCCTTCAGATGTTGACGTCTTCATGATCCAGTCGATCATCAGGAGAAAGAGAAAGGGTGAGAGTAAGCAACCTTGCCTGACACCGGTCTTTACCTTGAAAGAGTCTGTCAATTACCCTCCATGCACAATTTTGCAGTGTAATCCATCATATGAACTCTGTATGATATTGACTATCTTCTGAGGGACGCCGTAGTGTCGAAGAAGTTTCCATAGTGTTGTTCTGTCCACACTATCAAATGCCATTCAATTGATTGTTTCACAATGATCCTTAGAGTTGCGATTTGGTCTGTACACGATCTATCCTTACGGAATCCTGCCTGTTAGTCACGAAGTTGGGCGTCTACGCAGTCCTTCATCTTGTTTAACAATACCCTGTTGAAGACTTTTCCCGGTATTGAGAGAAGAGTGATGCCCCTGTAGTTATCACACTTGCTGAGATCGCCTTTCTTCGGTATTTTGACCAGAAGTCCTTCTTTCCAGTCTGTTGGTACTTGTTCCTCATCCCAAATCTTATTGAAGAGAATGTGGAGTATCCTTGCAGTTGCCGCTATGTCTGCTTTTAGTGCCTCTGCTGGGATGTTGTCCGGTCCTGCTGCTTTGCCACTCTTGATTTGTCTGATGACCATGCTGATTTCTTCAATTGTTGGTGGGCCAACATTGATTGGGAGGTCCGTGGGTGCTGCTTTGTTGTTGGGTGGGTTCAGTGGAGCTGGTCGATTCAAGAGTTCATTGAAGTGTTCTACTCACCTGTTTTTTTGCTCTTCAATGTTGGTGATTACCTCGCCTTCCTTGCTTTTCACTGGTCGTTCTGGTTTGCGGCGATTTACAGAGAGTTTCTTTGTCGTGTCATACAATTGTCTCATGTTTCCTTCTCTTGCAGCCTTTTCCGCCGTCGTTGCTAAATCTTCCACATATTTACGTTTGTCGGTTCTGATGCTCCTCTTCACTTGTTTGTTAACTTCTGTGTATTCAGCTTGTGCCTTGGCTTTTTTTTGCTCTTGTTCGACTGGTATTGATTGCTGCCTTCTTGTTCCTTCTTTCTTGAATCTTATCCAGTGTATCAACCGTGATCCATTCCTTGTGATGGTGCTTCTTGTGACCCAGGACCTCATGACATGTTGAAGTGATTGCCTCTTTGATCCCCTTCCAGTTGCTCTCCACAGTAGTTCCTTCTCCATTGAGTAGATCATAAAAGGCCTGGAACTTGTTGCTGAGGACTATCTTGAATTTGTTGAGTTTGTTAGTATCCTGAAGAAAGGCCGTATTGAACTTCTATGATATTGTCCGCCCCGTTGTCCAGTGCTTCTTGAGTTTCGAAATGAGTATATATATTTGCAATTGTACAGCTTTGAAAATGAATTCGCCGAAAAGAAAGCTATTCGCTGAACCAATCTTTCTTATTTAACATTCTCAATTGTCTATCAAACGAATTCGTCATATGATTCTCATTTAATCTACTACTCTCCACATATTCAATCATTTAGTTCTGTCAACAGTATTGAACTATTTTTGAGATTGAATAACACTGGAAACTTAGCATGCAATTAGAAACAATTTAGAACAGTTTTTAGCATGTTAAAGTTTCAGGGTTCTAATCAATAAAAACACTGAGAAACGAACATTTTGTCCAACATAACTAAATGGAAGGTAATCCCAATGAAACACAAACTGATTGACATTAATAGAAAATATGAGTAGAAGAGATATTTTAGGTGAAGTAGATTTATTAATCAAACTTCCAGATATCGGTAGTAAGTTCTTCATTTCAATCGAACAGAAGACGTTGCGCTGGTTTGCCATATTTTGTGTATTTATGATGTGTAGATTCCACGCACCTCCAACCACTAAATCACAACTAATGTTCCAATGTGTTTTTGTCGCCCAATACTAAACAGTTCCATTAGGTAAATGCAGAATTAACCAGAACGATTGGACGATATTTGTAGTAGGTGTTTATTGCCGTACAACGTAAGTGTGGGTGCTCTCATATTTAATCACATGCATCTCCCTTTACTAATCAATTCATACAACGTGATTCACATTCTACATTGTAGTCAGGTTCTTTACTCTTACACTGGAAGTTACTGTATTCAGATTATCGAGTAATTTACTCCAGAATGCAACGCTAACATCCACTTCAATGATTTATGATTCAGTCACTGTGATTAAAAACTGGTCATTGAATTTCGTTATACTCAGAAGTTACATGGAGTCGAATGTAAGTATCCTCTTTTCATCTTGACTACATTCGGGAATATAGCATAATTAAGTTTCATTACTAAATCTCATTGTAGGACAGAATGATAGTCTAGCATATCGACTCCACAATGTAAGGGTTCCATGAATGGATAGACGGAAATGTTGTCATGTGCTCAACAGATTTCAGGTTTGTTCAATAACATTTAAATGAAAACATCACACTTCAATATTAACATAAACCAATAACTAATATTCAGGCACGGATTCACTTGAATCGATTGTAAAATCAATGAACTCACTTGGTCACTGTAGATTGGACTCAACGATGAGATCACTTGTTTACACGCTATATCAATGTTCACACTCTGTGGATTATCGGCACCATATTTCTCCAATAAACTATTTTTGGCATCTTCAGCCTTTCGTAGATTTCGACATGCCATGATGACTCGAGCACCACGACGAGCCAACTCACCAGCTGTCACTAACCCGATACCAGTGTTCGATCCAGTGACAATGGCTAACTTCCCATCTAATCGTTTCGAAATACAACATGCTCTGTGCCAAGTCCCAATCGTCTCAGACATTTATCGAACCGATTGTATACTGGTCGTGCGTTATGTGTGAAACTATGTTTACAAATTCGGATGTATTCTCAGTTCAGATCAGAATAGTGTCACAATTTGAGAGACGTGTCTTTAACCAGTCGATTTTCAACAACCTATCCGTATGTAGAATGTTGTAAACTTTGAAAGTGACTATAATAATGTGTCAAGGTAGAGAAAGAAATACGTGATTTCAAAGTTGTCATTTGTTAATTTTCTTCCAATAATGTGAAGGGTAATATGATTTCAATGTGCGGATTGATTGGTGCTAACAGAGAAACAGAGTATGTGAGCACTTAATTAGGTGGCCAGATTCATCAATCGATTTCAGTTCTACACTCGATAAGCAATCAGTTGACCATAATACAAGATGGGTATTAGACTTTTATCACTGATATTTTGTCATGTCCTGATTTAGAAGATTAAGCACGAATTTTTGCGTCAAAGTTTGATTAAGATGAACTGCACATTCATTGTTCAAATTTTCGAATACAATGAAGTTGATAATCACTTTTTGAGTGAGTTTAGCTTGAATTGTATTACAAATTACATCTCCATAAATCAAACGTGAATGACTTGTTAAAATGTGAAAACCTTACATTAAATCGAATATTTGTACATCTCCTTTTAAATGTTTCCCTTACAAAATTCATTGTTCCCTCATACCTGCAGTTATACCAATTACTCTCAGTTTACATTCCTGTTGTCTTCAATTTGATCTTCTTATAATCGTCTGCTGTCATGTATTCCACTTCGGATGAGTGTTACGTACTACTTATATATGTCAACCGAATTAGCATATACTACTCTCGTCTCCCATTTAAAAGAAAGTCACTGTTGCCGTGCCACTTCCTTGTTTGCCTCAGTCTGTGCCACGTTGTCCATCGAAACGTTGATTGAAGCAGGTGTATTGACCTTCGTAACAGTGTTGATCTTCTGGGCCATCTACATGCGATGTCCATCCAGTAACCGGATATCTCACTACTTCCCTCCGTCGACTTAGATGGGAATGACCTGAATGGGAAACTTTACAATACAGCATATGTTTTCCTCTCTATTTGTATGTGCTGCTGAAATAGGCACTGTGGAACATTATACTTATTTGTTGTCTAGTGAAACTGTTCCGACGAGTGCTTTACTCGACAAAACATACTTGGTGTTCGTCGTTGACTTCATTCGGCGTCGATCAGGAATGATGAAATTTAGTTCCGCAATTAAGTTTTTTCAACTTCATAGACTCATGATTTCAACATGAACGTATCTCAAACAACACAATCTCCAAGGTCCACTCTAGATGACTATCCAAAACTTCCGAGCATATTGATATTAACTGATACACTGAGAAATATATGTCCAAATGTTTTTGGATTAGTTCACATCATGATATTTTTGATCAAATCGATCGTTTTTAATTAAACTATGTTAAGTTCAATTTCTACTATAGTTAGTAAAATAAAATGGATTGTAGAATAGACAGTCTGAATTTAATGCAATGAAAATAATCTATACTTCAATCATTGTTCATCGCCGAAGATTCATGATGTAATACTTAGTATAAAACGTCATTTATCAGTTGCGAGATTTATACTGATACTCCTGTTGTGCTATCGGAACCCTTACACTAATACTAAAGACGTTGACACTAAAAGATAAATGAGAGCTTCCGAAGTTCACTAATATTCAATATCTCAAGCAATAATCGAGTTATTCAAGATATCTTCTAGTAACTACTTTGTTTTATATTGATTATAAGAAATGTAAATGACAAAGTGACGGTTTCATTAGTATCTCCATCACTTAATTAAATAAACATTATGATCGTGGACAAATAATGCACTGGGGATCAATCATGTATTGTATGAATGTTTTCACAACGTAGTCTTATTTGTGATGAAACCATTTTGTCAATCTGATAAGGCTGTTTATGAAATGAATTGACATTCGTTGATTAGTTATTGGTTGAATATTCGATAGTAAATCTCTGTTATCACACGCTTACGTGATTTGTTCTAACATTCGAACAGATAGATTAGTTTAATCCTTCTATTTATTCTATCACCTGTATATATTTGTCCATGCCAGTTACTCACAATTCCGTAAGCTGACCAGCTTCAGACTAGGAGACGCTCATATTTGATGTAAGTGAATTAAATAAACAAAAATACGGTGTGACTTAGTCTCATCTGACAGTGGTTTGACATTTTCATTAAATCGAATTTACAATCAGTCAGAGAATTAAACTACATGGATTAATCATTGGATGGTAGTAACATTCATTACATCGCCCATGTTATGAATGAGTGGATAAATGGATATGGCATGTTGATTTTGTATGAAAGACTAGTTGTTAACGGTCGAACATCTAACAACCTGTGATGCGTTCACATTTCATTTTGATTCTTATACATTACAAAACTCATTTCCTGTTGGTTTGATTGGTTGAGTAGAATGAAAGAGAGAGAGAGAGAGAGAAAGAGTAGACCACAGATGAACCGATGCTTCCTGGTTCATTCCCTAGATGCTAGTGAGTGTTCCACCTATATTTATTGAAACTACTGATATTGATAGATTATTAAGCATATTATATATTCATGTATGTGTATATTTGTTTCATTCATAACTAGCCTTAACATGTCCACTTCAATAATCGGAATTGTTTTATGCATTTTCAACTTTTAAACCAAAATACCAACAAAATCATTAGTTTAGAAATGTGAAATAAACTCTTGATTTTGTCAAAAGTAACAATTGTCTATGTTGTATTTTCGATTCTTAATAGTTCACATGTCTTGTTCCAAAACCATTTTCTTTCATCTTTATTCTTGACAATTGTTAACGGTTCTTTCAATGAACAATTTGAATAGTAACCACCAGAGATTATGTTGTCTGACAACACTGTGTACAATGTAGTTTGTGCTCCTTTCCATGGACCAATAAAGAATGGCTTTATTACTTTAATGAAATATTTCTAAGAAAGAGAATTTTGATAAAAATATGAACAAGATTAATCTCGTGTGTTAAATGAATTTGTAAGTATCAACGCCAAGTTTGAACTTAATAATCTGAGATAAATTGAGCATAGAATTGGAAATTATTAATGAACATAATTTTTGTTATATCGGAATTAGATATACAACAAGAAACATATTTATCATCAATTATTAAAGTTATGTATTCAAAATATTCGAATATCAATTTACTGCAATATTATAGAGAAATATTGTGGGAAAGGTCCAGGGGGCTACACAAATGTTGTTACGTGATGAGTAAATGCTAATAAGAAAGAATATTTTGAGTAAAGCTCATTTAATGCCAGGATTGGTTGAAGTTATACATTAACACCGTTGGGTGCCAACGCAGTGGTCTAGATGTTATGCGTTCACGCATGAGACCAATAGGTCGTGAGGCGGGATCGTGAATGTGCACTGCTGAGGAGTCCCACACTAGAATGGAACGGCTATCCAGTGCTTCCAGGTTTTTCATGGTGATCTAGCTTCAATTGACTCATGAAGTCAACTATTAAATTAAAGTAAAATTACTGTTCTAGAAGACAGTCGAAATAAAGAGATGTCATCATGTAATTAATTGAAGTAAAGAATTGAACAAAATTTTTATTGTGTAATAAAGGAATATTTGTCACATAGGTATAGAAAGATTAGCAACTGTCTCCTCTGGTACACATAAATCAGGTTTCTGACACCTGATAGCACTGGCTTCAGGAAACTAGAAGACTGGAGCTTGTGTGTTTATTAATTACATTGAAACATTGCACGGTACCGACCTGATATCCTATACCCAAGAGAGTTTTAGTAATTGCGCTGTTTAAAGTAGTTCTCTTTTGTAAGAAGGCTTTTGGAACATGTTCAAAATATCTACGACATGACCTCCTTTTTGTCCGTCCGATTCAACTGCTATGGCAGGTACTCGTAAATTTATAAACACAGTTGTCGATAACATATAAGGGGTGCTTGCCGACCTCTGTTTGTGTTATTGAACATGCTGTTTTATGCAGTATTAATCATTTGACTGACGTGCATATTTTGGCTAATTCATTACTAAACCGCCAGCTGATCGGGCTTGCGACATCATCATCTTCGCAGTTGAGAGTTAACGGTGCTGGTTTTTTCTTGACTGTAGTCACACCCTTCTTTTTTACATTAGTTTTCTTCGATTATCAAGGCATCGATAGCGTGAATTGTTTGAATTCAGAAGAATTGATATAAAAGAGAGCTGATCAGTGAATAACTATCGAAATGAGTTACATCCATAGCTCATTCGAAAACGTTAGTATTCAGTATTCAAAATACAGTAATCAGCTGGATCTAATCGATTTAGTTGTTAGGATGTGCTTGGATTTAAGACTTTATTAGTTTAAATATATTTTGTTCAATGATCACTTGATGAATTAAAATGTGTGGCAAGACTATAATTTATGGAAGAACCAATCAGATTTACGATAACAGGTCACAACCACCACTCCTACATTGACGTAATGATCAGGCCTGCCTATCCCGGTGAATCAACCGGGCTATACTGGCTGCTACAATCATTCATCAAGGTCCTTCCGTGTTAGACAGATCGGTTGAAGAACATATGACTAAAAGGAGCAAACACAAGTTTTGAGAGTGAAGTAGTAGTGCTGACCGTACGGAGGTGTGACGGTAGTAAGGTTCTCCCTTCACACAGCCAGCATGACAGACATGCTGCACTCCCACAGGGAAGGGTGAAATTAGAATAAGTTGATCCTAATGATGCACACCTCACATTATCTCACAGATATCCGTTAGCTATGCTATCAGTTCTCAACAAATACGAAACTAACACAAAAGTCACCCACAAAATGGTTGTGTGTGACCGGTCTCAAGAAGTTTTCCCTTAATTACTGCGGTCACGCCCTCAGGTCACTAAGGCCAACTGTAACCCGATTTCCTGTTCAGGTAGCTCTAGAAGAGGATAAGATATTTTGGATTTTAGTGAGAGATTCATTTATACATTTGGTTAGAGAGTGTTTCGACATTTTATCTGATGTCAGTTGGTGATGAAATCCACGAAATCTAATTCCTGAACATAACCAGCCATTGTAAATCTTAATTGTAATTCATCACACTTATTTTGTAACCTTGAATTAGATCTAGTGAGTAGGTGGACATTCTCAATTTCACCTTAAGTGTCACTCAGAGATCTTCCATAAATTATAATCTCATCACAAGTTGATAATAACTTGAAACACAAAAACAATTATTTATAATTTAATTTAAACAAAACATGTGAGCTTAAATGTGTTGTACTAATTTTCCTCAATGTGAATTTATTTAAATATTTTCTAGTTCAATTTAAAATAGAATTTATATCATCACAAATAATATCAAATGTTTTAATTTTGGATTTTAATAAAAACAAACCAAGATTGAGTCCTGAAATGAACATAAACTCTTGGATGCAGGTACATCTAGCTGACGAGTCTCAAATAGGATGAAACTGTTTGCTCTTGGTTCAGTTTTTGTTTGATACTAAACTGTTACCAAGTTTAAACACAACTAACAGCTGTCATTTGCATTATCGTATGTTGTAATTATTCATTATGTTACTATTATAGGAAGCGTTTTTATTTTAGACAAAAAGACTCAGTAAACACTATAGACAACTCACAAGTTGAGGTTTGTAACTCATTTTTGTATGTTATTTAATAAGGAATAGTTATTTTAGACAAATCACTATCTTGTAAATTTCGATTTTGTGCGTATCTCAATTAGGTGACTTGAACGCTTCGATAGACCTAACAAGTACAGTTATCGTTTCGAGATTAAAGATCTATTTATGTTATGTTAAGTTTTGTTTTACTCACTTTCAGGTTAATTGCATAACAACATATTCTAGTGTGATATTATTCCAACTTCATTTCATTTAATGTAAAAATTCAAACATAGTTAATAGATAAAATTTAAATGGTTGAAATCATGGGTCAATTGAAGCTAGATCACCATGAAAAACCTGGAGGCATTGGACGGCCATCTCCTCCTAGTATGGGAGTCCTCAGCAGTGCGCATCCACGATCCCGACCCCGTGAGACTCGAACCCAGGACCTATCAGTCACGCACGCGAATGCTTAACCATTAGACCACTGAGCTAGCACCCAGCGGTGTTAATGTCTAACTTCAACCAATCCACGAAATTGAGCCACTGTACACCAATGTCTTCAGTCTACCTTCAATTAACTTATGATTTCAACTATTGAAATTACTAAGATCTCCACAAAACCCCTTCTGATAATAATCATCTGCTCTCTAGTGGACTTCTAGTGGGAAGCCGTGACCAGTGGAGTTCAACCAGGTCTGTTGTGAGATATCAGCTCACTGAAGACAATGTTGTACAGTGGCGCAATTCCGTGGATTGGATGAAGTTAGACATTGACACCGTTGGATGCCGGCTCAGTGGTCTAGAGGTGAAGCGTTCGCGTGCGAGACTGATAGGTCCTGGGTTCGAGTCTCGCGGGGTCGGGATCGTGGATGCGCACTGCTGAGGACTCCCATACTAGGAGGAGATGGCCGTCCAATGCCTCCAGGTTTTTCATGGTGATCTAGCTTCAATTGACTCATGGTTTCAACTATTGAAATTATTAAAATCTCCACAAAACCCCTTCTGAAGATAAAGTTTAATTCAGTAAATGTTCAGAATAAACTGAGTTTTTATGTATTAAATATTTATATTATGTCGTAAGTATTTGTCTAATTATTGGTTTTGTATTAACTAATATATCATTTAACTTAATGGTAAAATCTAATTTGAAAGCTTTATTTATCAGACAAACGACCTCATCTTCATATGTTACATAGATTATGACCAAATCAAATACAACTATTATAGACCGATGAAAACAATATGTAAAATCAATAAATAGACGATAACCACTATCCATCTTTGCTTATAATGCGTATGAATTAAGGCAATACCGAGGTAATACGCAAATTATGCATATATACCAATAAGAGACTGGTCAATTGCAGTGCTAAACATTAATGGGAAGATTCAAGTAAAAAAATCAAATGAATATAAATTTCAATTATTTAATCTTCTGAGAAATCGGAATTCAGTACTGTGTCGTTTACATAAGTACTCAGGTGGTTATACTTTGGGATCGTTATAACTAAACTATTAGATTATCTTAGATTTTATATTTCATTTATAGCTTGCTTTGTATGATCATGACAATGTTGATGTTACTCAGCGAAATGATGGGTATCTTTTTTACAAACAGATCAATAGGTTAAATAAACAACATTATCCTAAATTTCAAGATTTCTCCTAGTTCTGTAGATGTGTTTTTATTAAGCTATTGATGTTGGTGGAGTTTTGTTCTCTGAGTTGGATGGTTTGGTCGTTAAGCTTTCATCGTTTTTCTGAACGACATCATCAGCACAAACTTCAGATAGAAGTGAAGTGTTCGAATTTCTTCATATATGTTTCACAGCTTGTTCTGTGCACCACGATGTTCATTGGTTCTTATTGACCTTAAATTTGTCATTGTTTACTTCTTTGTTTTGGCTGTATCTCCCACTGGTTTGATTTTTGTTCCTATATTTGTGCATGATTTTCCTGATTGGTTGGTAAATTGGGTTGATTTCAATATGCTTGTTGATTGCTAATTGACCTGAGTGCCAGGCTTCTAAAAATTCTCTGGTGTTTTTACAGTTTCCTCTGTCTAAGATTTCCACATTTTTCCAATCTCAAAGCTATTTATGCTTTAGTAATTACATCTGTAAAAGAAACTAGGTTACCGCTGAAAAAGCGATGGATATTAATGATTACAGAAGGGGATCACTTACCATTACACCACTTTTTATATCTCTATCTAGATCAGTTTTTACAGCACCAGGGTGTACACTAACAACAGTTATTCCACTGTCCTGAAGTCTATCACCTAATTCAGCAGCATGTATTGCATTGGCTAACTTTGAATCACAATATGCATTTAACTGATTATATTCATTCTCTTTTAACTGTAAATCTGGTTTAATTAAACGACCTTTATAATGTGCCATTGATGAAAGATTAATGATTTTAGATGGAGTTGAACGTTTTATCAAAGGTAATAATAATTCCGTTAGTAGGAATGTTCCAAAATGATTAACACCCATTGTCATTTCAAAACCATCAACAGTTTTCTCATATTTACCAACTGTAAGACCAGCATTGTTAATAAGAAAATGAAGTTCTGGATATGTGACTATTATACGTCTGGCAAATTCTCTGATTGATTGTAGAGAAGCTAAATCAAGTTGTTCAATGATTAACTGAAAGGTGAATTCAAAATTGAATGCAATGATAATGGGTACTATATAATATAAACTAAAATAAAACAGTTTCAATACAATAAAATTGTTTAAGTAATTAATATATTTTAAACAGATTTAAATAATTTTTGTGTTATGACCTTGGCTTTACGATTATCGCGAAATACGATTGCCATTTTAGATACACTGAATAATATGACCAAACTAATGACACACACAACAGTACGGGCAGCCTCGAGTTCCGATTGGTATTTTTCCCGCCTAGCCCTCTACTTGTTAAGTTCAGAACGCCAATCTCAGACTTCGTGATACGAATTATATATTTCATACATACTTGGTTTATATACAAGCAAAAATAGATCACATCACATCATTAAATAGAAAATAACATTTGTACAAGATCAAGCCAAAAAGTGGTCGTGATTGTGATTGTTACTAATAAATTGGGAATATCTCAAGAATAGTAAATAGTATGATAATAATCAGTAGGCCAAATAAAAGCTTATAATGAAAGGAATATGAATATACATATAATATAGTTACTTAATAGTTTTACAATAAGAATATTCATATAATATTAGTCCATAAATAATTACTAACGGTTACCATTTATTTATTCTCGTCCGGATATACACTTTCCATGTAACATCATTTCGTTCAATGAATAGAAGTTCACAAACCATTTTTTTTAAAAGGTGTTATTAGTGCAGTGCACATCAACGACCTTGCACCTGGGACTCGAGCCTAGGACCTTCGGTCTCGCGCGTGAACGCTTAACCTCTAGACCACTGAGCCGGCATCTAACGGTGCCTAGCCTCAACTAATTATTGAAGTTATGAAAAGACTTAATGACCAGTGAAGTTTAATTATCATGTCATTTGTAAAATATGTATCATTAGTATCAGTGAATAATAGCCAATTGACTGAATCAAGAAATGTGAATTATTAGATAATAAGTCAGTCACTGTTAGATTGACACGTTTCCAGTTTGATAGTTGGTAAGGTTTTTTGTGCAACTTATTAAGCTAGATAATTTAACATAACAACTGTTATATCCCAACGAGAATTCTGAGTGATAGCTTTTGAGAATTATTTATGGACCAGTACGATACATATATTTTTACTGTATAATTGTTAAGTAGCTAAACTATGCATATTAATGTTTATTATGACCCACAGACTTATTATAAGATTTACCGTTCTTGAGTTATATGCAGTATATTAATTACTACCTCCCTCATTCACAGCCACATCTGGCTAATTCTTGTACAAATGTTATTTTCTATTTTATGGTTTGTATAAAAACCTAGTCTGTTTGAAATATATGATTCATATTGCGGAGGCTGGGATTGGTGTTCTGGACTTAACAGGCAAAGCTAGGCAGGAAGAAGGACCGATTAGGACATTAGACTGTTCGTACCGGTTTAGCGTCATTGGTCCGGTCGATAATTGGAGTTATTATTACATTATATATTAATAGGGCACAACGCCCTTAAGTCATAACACAACTGACCAATGCTCTATGGGTTTCCAAATAAACTCAATCCATAATGTAAACTACCAAAATGACAAAGTTCACACCTTAAACAACTAATTCTTAGTTTGAAAAAATGAGTAATTCTGTTAGAAGATATTATGTAATCTGTCAATCCCATAATTATAAATTATAATTCATCAATTAAATAAGACCAATCGGAGAAAAATATCTCGCACTTTCAATGTTCTGGTAAAGTCCGCTTGTAGGAACTAGCCACCTTATTGATTTCTTTACACATTAGAAAGTTGTTTTTTTCTAATGAGTTTGACATACTTACTTACGCCTGTTACTCCTCATGGAGGAGCATAGGTCGCCCACCAGCATTTTCCATCCGACCCTGTTCTAGGAAATCCTTACCAGCTCGTTTCGGTTATTATTCATTCTTTTCATATCTGCTTCTATTTCCCGACGTAATGTGTTCTCTGACCTTCCTCTTTTTCGCTTCCCTTCACGATTCCAAGTTAGGACTTGCCTCGTGATGCAGTTTGATGATTTGTGTAATGTATGTCCTATCCACTTCCATCGTCTTTTCCTAATTTCCTCTTCAGCTGGAAGCTGGTTTGTTTTCTCTCACGGTAGGCTGTTGCTGATGGTATCCGGCCAATGGATGTTGAGTATCTTGCGTATACAACTATTTATGAATACTTGTACCTTCTTGATGGTGGTTGTTGTAGTTCTCCAAGTTTCAGCTCCATACAGTAGAACTGTCTTGACGTTCGTATTAAAAATTATGACTTTGATATTGGTTGGTCTGTGCACGACCGATCCTTGCGAAATCCAGCTTGTTGATCTCGAAGTTGGGCGTCTACTGCATCTTTCATCCAGTTCAGCAACACTCTGTTGAAGACTTTCCATGGTACTGACAGTAGTATGATGCCACTGTAGTTTTCACATTTGCTCAGATCTCCTTTCTTTGGAATCTTGATGAGGTGTCCTTCTTTCCAGTCCATCGGCACTTGTTCCTCTCCCCAAATCTGTGTGTGCTGCTTCGATGTCCGATGAACTCAATGAAGCTGGTCTATTCATCACTCTACATCAACTTCATTGACTACGAGAAAGCATTTGATAGCGTGAACAGAACAACACTATGGAAGCGTCTTTGACACTGCGGCGTGCCTCAGAAGATAGTCAATATCATACAGAGTTCATATGATGGATTAAACTGCAAAATTGTGCATGGAGGGTAATTGACAGACTCTTTCAAGGTAAAGACCGGTGTCAGGCAAGGTTGCTTACTCTCACCCTTTCTCTTTCTCCTGATGATCGACTGGATCATGAAGACGTCAACATCTGAAGGGAGGCACGGGATATAATGGAAATCTAGGATGCAGTTGGACGATCTAGACTTCGCAGATGATCTGGCCCTTCTATCCCAAACGCAACAACAGATGCAGGAGAAGACGACCAGTGTAGTAGCAGCCTCAGCAACAGTAGGTCCCAATATACACAAAGGGAAAAGCAGGATTCTCCGATACAACACTGCATGCACCAATCCAATCACAATTGACGGAGAAGATTTGGAAGATGTAAAAACCTTTACGTATTTGGGCAGCATCATTGATGAACAGGGTGGATCTGATGCAGATGTGAAGGCGCGGATCGACAAAGCAAGAGCAGCATATTTACAACTGAGGAACATCTGGAACTCAAAGCAACTGTCAACCAACACCAAGGTCAGGATTTTCAATACAAATGTCAAGACAGTTCTACTATATGGGGCAGAAACCTGGAGAACTACGAAAGCCATCATACAGAAAATACGAGTGTTTATTTACAATTGTCTACGCAAAATACTTCAGATCCATTGGCCGGACACTATTAGCAATAACGTACTGTGGGAGAGAACACACCAGATCCCAGTGGAGGAAGAAATCAGGAAGAAGCGCTGGAAGCGGATAGGACACATTGAGGACAGCACCCGACTGTGTCACAAGACAAGCCCTCACATGAGATCTTCACTGCCAAGGGAGGAGAGGAACTACAAGGAACACATTACACCGGGAAACGGAGATAGACATGAGAAAAATGAACAAGAATCGGATGGAACTAGAAAAGAGGGCCCAGGACAGAGTGGGTTGGAGAATGCCGGTCGGCGGCCTATGCTCCATTGGGAGTAACAAGCGTAGGTAAGTAAGTAACTACACATTAGTAATTTTGTATTATGTTCGAAAATTTTCTAATACAATCACTAAGCTTGACATTATATTTTAACTATTGATATTCATCTTAAAAGTTAGTGATATGTTGGCTATGAAAATTTTATACTATACTGACAAATTCATAGATGTATAGTAGCTTATGTGAAATTGAGTTTGTTCACGTTTAATTGGTTAATTTCTTTTGTTAACTTAACGAATCGAGTCATTCGTACAACAACAACTTATATTATATCATTTTGTACCTTTATGATTGTTGCGCTTGTATGAATATGTATGCTTGAGCATTGCTTACTGCCTACAAATATATTAATTCTGCTAGCTTTAATGTTAGTCGTTTAATTGATTCGATGATTCATTCATTTCACTATGTATATATAGGTGCATTTTAATCCTGTTCATTGACTCGCCGACTCGCTCATTCGACTCGCGCAGTCACTCGCTTGCCGGCTTGCTTTTTGGCACAACTCTTTCATGCTTGTTTAGTGTACCTATAATTTTGGTTATCTGTATGTGGTACAGTTATAAACGTAATCAACACTTCGTATTCACCTGATTAATACACCGTTCGGACGTTATCTAGTGACGGTTATCAAGACGAACTGTATACGAAGTTTAAGGATTATATTTAACACCGACCACCACAGATGATTCACTGTAACTAGAAAGATCTGAATATTAGTCAGAATGAAAGAAGAAAATATTTGCGTGATATCTTGTTACATTCTAATTGTAGTCAGGATTTTCTTAAAAATATCTCACTTTTCTAATAAAAGTAATGAGTTACAACAAAATATCTAATTAATTACTATGGTAATTAAGCTGGATTTATAGTGAGAACTAATTATACTCTAATCAAAAGGAACATTGCATTAAGTGAGGTGTATTCGAATTAATCAATGTCAATAAAATGTGCAAGTTTAGATTAACAAAATATTGGTAATATTTCTTAATATTCATTAAAGATAATAATAATAATCTATTTATGCTGTATTATACTTCTAGTACCTATTAAGTATCGGATAGTAGTCGTCAGTAAGAGTTTGTGGAGAGTGTATTAGTTGATTGAGATAACTAATTTGATCTAAATTAGACTATCATTGAAAACCTGTAAACACTGAATGACCGTTTTGTCCCAGTATGGGATATGTCATCTGTGAGCAATCATGAACCCTCATCTTGAAACAGAAGCTAGGGCATTTTGCATCGTGCGTGAACCTCTAATGTCTGGATCATTGAGCTGGCATCAAGTGTTATATATGTCTGATGTGTGGTATTGAAAGTAAAATATGATTAGTTACTGAGTGTGGACAAACAAACACAACCTACGGATTACTAAATATTATAATTTCCATTTCTCACATTGATGTCTACTCCGGACTCACTGAGACTGACTGCTTGTAATTCTGTTGAATGAAGTATTATCTAGTTTATATTCTGGTTCTTTATTCTGGGTCGTGAATTCTGGATATGATATGACGTGGTTAGTCTCGTTATCGTATTAACATAGTATACATGAGAGAGAGAGAGGAAAATATTCCAGTCATTCGTTAAAACAATGTCTGACTTCATTTGAATCATCCTCAGCTGTTACCTGGGATGAGTAACTGTTTCACACTCGACATGATTGAACTCTACTGGTTACGGCTTCTTACATTTTATCTGTCTATTAAACTTCAACTGAAATTGTCCTGAATGCCGGTTTCACAACTTCAATATTTCAGGGTTATTTTGGATTTTAGATTTGAAAATGACATTTTTATAACAGGACTAACTTGATAGTTTTATGATTACAGAGTGACAAATAACTAACGTGAAAGAAAATCTCATTTACGGTTGAATTAGAATGAGAAGCATATTGGTTATTAGTATTACATCTATCACTTGATTTATCGCATATAGATAGCGAATAATAACATAAACCAATAGCTAAAGCTAGACTACATATTCAGTTTAATTCTGGAAATAATGAACTTACTTGATCACGGTAGATTGGACTCAACGATGAGATCACTTGTTTACACGCTACATCAATGTTCACACTCTGTGGATTATCGGCACCATATTTCTCCAATAAATTATTTTTGGCATCTTCAGCTTTACCTATATTTCGACATGCCATGATGACACGAGCACCACGACGAGCTAATTCACCAGCTGTCACTAATCCGATACCATTGTTCGATCCAGTGACAATGGCTAACTTCCCATCTAATCGTTTTGAAATACAACATGATTTATAACATGTACCAGTGGTTTCAGACATTTACCAATATTGTATGTACTAGTTTAAGATAATATGTTAAAATATATGTGTATGTATCCATGCTTTGGATCAATAAATTGTAACCTTTAAAATGATTCACATTTAACCAATCAGCGTTTCATAATTTGTTTACTATAATACGGATTAATGAAAACTGACCGTAACTTTGTTATTACTGATATATAATTAATTTTGGAAATTTCTTTTTGTGTCCGAATTTTATTTCATTTCTGTTACCGATGTTTAAATTGGTGCATATAGCATTACATATTGTTTATTAATAATTGGGTTGATGGGCATTATCATGTACATGTACCATTTCTTGGCTGATAAATTAAATGCCTAGCTAATGCTATTAAGGTATATCTTAGTGAGTAGGTTATGAATTATATATTAAGGTACTGATAATTGTCTTTATTTAATGAATTCAGTCTTTCAAAAATAATTGTGAATGGAATTCGGCATGACTATAATTTATGGAAAAACCAACCAGATTTACGATAACAGGTCACAACCGCCACTTCTATCTTGACGTAGTGATCAGGCCTGCCTGTCTTGGTGAACCAACCGAGCTATACTGACTGCAACAATCGTTCCTCAAGGTACTTCCGTGTTAGACAGGTCGGTTGAAGAACGTATGACTAAGAGGAGCGAACACAAGGTTTGAGGGTGAAGTAGTAATTCTGACTGTACAGAGGTGCGATGTAGTGTCGGTTATTATGTTAAGCGCATGTGCCTAATTCTAGCTTTCGGACAACCCATTCTATTCATTCTACCTGAGTCACATTCTGACCTTGTTAATTATTCGCTTATCAATCTTGACTGTTTTTATATGAGCGCATAGGTGTGTGTACATTTCTTATCCCATTACTCATCACATGTCTGTAACTTACTTTTGTGTAACTTTAGTGGGGCCCTTTTATTTGCCGTCATTTTGATCGGACGATGTTCGTTGAAGGGCTCATCAATTTAGTGACCCGTGGATCTGACTCCAGTTTTGATCGTATAAATGATTGTTATCGCCTTTTCTCGTATATCATCGTCGACTTAAATCGCGTTTGTCAATAACGAAATTAAATAAGTCAAATAACGAGAATTGACCTGTGCATACATATATTTTGTATATGAAGCGAATGAAACAGAGCAAAGCAAAATGACACGCAGGGAAGATGGCTGGGATGCCAACCCCCTTTTAGTCAAACGTTACTCAATATTTATAGTCAGACAAAATAAAGCTACAGAAATGTGATTAATGGGATAGGAAGGGCACACACATATACGCTCATATAAAAACAGTCTAGATTGATAAGCGAATAAATAACAAAGTCAAAGTATGGCTCAAGTAGAATGGATAAAATGGGCTGTCCGAAAGCTAGAATCAGGTATATGGGCTTAACATAATAACTGACACTACATAACTATTAATATTGATTAACGCTTGGTTAAAAGGGGAGTTGGCTTAACCGCCATCTCCACTGCGCATCGTTTCGCTTCTCTATATTCCATTCGCTTCATATACAAAATATATGTGTTCAAAAGTTCATTCTCGTTATTTGACTTATATAATTTCGTTATTGACTAACACGATTTAAGACGATGATTACATACGAGGGTGGGCGATATATATATTTCGACAGCGATCATCCATACGATCTACATGGAGTCAGATCTCAGGCCACTAAAGTGGAGAGCCCTTTCGACAACATCGTTCGATTTAAATGGCGAATAAATAACGGGCCTCCACAGTGACGGTAGTAAGGTTCTCCCTTCACACAGCCAGCATGACAGACATGCTGCACTCCCACAGGGAAGGGTGAAATTAGAATAAGTTGATCCTAATGATGCACACCTCACATTATCTCACAGATATCCGTTAGCTATGCTATCAGTTCTCAACAAATACGAAACTAACACAAAAGTCACCCACAAAATGGTTGTGTGTGACCGGTCTCAAGAAGTTTTCCCTTAATTACTGCGGTCACGCCCTCAGGTCACTAAGGCCAACTGTAACCCGATTTCCTGTTCAGGTAGCTCTAGAAGAGGATAAGATATTTTGGATTTTAGTGAGAGATTCATTTATACATTTGGTTAGAGAGTGTTTCGACATTTTATCTGATGTCAGTTGGTGATGAAATCCACGAAATCTAATTCCTGAACATAACCAGCCATTGTAAATCTTAATTGTAATTCATCACACTTATTTTGTAACCTTGAATTAGATCTAGTGAGTAGGTGGACATTCTCAATTTCACCTTAAGTGTCACTCAGAGATCTTCCATAAATTATAATCTCATCACAAGTTGATAATAACTTGAAACACAAAAACAATTATTTATAATTTAATTTAAACAAAACATGTGAGCTTAAATGTGTTGTACTAATTTTCCTCAATGTGAATTTATTTAAATATTTTCTAGTTCAATTTAAAATAGAATTTATATCATCACAAATAATATCAAATGTTTTAATTTTGGATTTTAATAAAAACAAACCAAGATTGAGTCCTGAAATGAACATAAACTCTTGGATGCAGGTACATCTAGCTGACGAGTCTCAAATAGGATGAAACACGCGTCCTGGATTTCACTGTTAGCCACCATACATCTTTGTTTATAATACTTGTAAATTAAGGCTATATTGAGGCATTCCGTATAGGATGCACATATGCCAATAAGAGACTGATCAATTGCAGACCTAAACAACAATTGGAAGATACAAACAAACAACACCAAGTGAATTCAATATAGATCAATTAGAATTTACATAGATTATTTCATTTGAGCGTATTCTAAAAGACTAACAATTAAATGGATTGAAATAAACTATTTTCATTTTTGTATAGAAATATCAAATCAGTATTAGATAAGAATGTGCAGAGACTTAATTGATGATAGTATAAGTGATATATGAAATCAATTTTATTCTAATTGTTTATGATATATTAAGACGAAGATTATCAGAACTGTGATGATATATTAGAGCAATACATTTCGAACAATCTGATCACACATACACTTGTTAAGAACATTTATATATAAAAATAAAGATCAATTAGACTAGAAATGGAGGATAAGAGGAGACCAGAATAATAAAGAAAATAATGTGAAAACAATTTGAAACCTCATCACTCTGGATAATAAGCAGATATTACCAGGATAGGTTTAAGATGAGAATATTAGCTTATTATCCAGAGTGATAAGGTTACAAATTGTTTTCTTTATTATCCTGGTCTCCTCTTATCCTCCATTTCTAGTCTAGTTTACCTTTTATTTTTTTTATCTATAAATGTTCTTAATAAGTAGATGTGTGATTAGATTGTTCAAAATGTATTACAACACTAATATGTCATCACATAGTTCTGATAATCTTCGTCTTCTTATTACACTATTGAGATTTATCAAAGGGACTAATTGCTTTATGATATATTAATTAAATTTTGAGAAGTAACATTAATCTTATGATAATGTAATTTTATATTCAGACAGTAAATTCTTAATTAATTAATCTTGGATACCATTCACTTTAACTCAAATAAATCTGACTACTGACCAGCGTGGTTAAAAATCACATAAAAATTAATATGTTCAGATATCCATTTTATTTTAGTTTGGTTGTTAAATAAATTTTTCTTAAAAAGAGGTTTTTGTGGATATTATAGTAATTTCAATGGTTGAGATCATGAGTTAATTGAAGCTAGACCACCATGGAAAACCTAAAAGCACTGGACGGCCGTTTCGTCCTATTGTGGGACTCCTCAGTAGTTCGCATCCACGATCTCGCCCCCCGCGAGTTTCGAACCCAGGATCTATGTTCACTTGATATTTTCATTTTCCAACTTTGGATCGTGGGATTCATAAGTTCAAGTGGTCAGTACTAATTATTCGCTATAAAAACAACTCTTAAGGTATTTCAGAGGGTAGAAAAAAACAACATCATCTATATCAGTTTTTATGTTCTTATTTGCATTTTACGAATTGAAGTGATTTTCAGTTTCAAGTATTAATAATGATAAACTAAAAGATCAGCATACAATGAAACAATTTCATAGTTTTTTAATAGTTGAATTCATGAGTTAATTGAAGATAGATCACTATGAAAAACCTGGAAGCATTGGACGACTGTTTCGTCCTATTGTGGGACTCCTCATCAGTGTGCATTGACGATCCCGCCACGATATCCTCTCTCTGATTATAATTGCATACTTATTTAAAATATAAGTTATTTATCGTTTTAATCAAATTCATGTGTAAATAATTGTTCAATTACATTGAAAAATACTGATGTTTATTAACTTATATATAGTAATAGATAGGCAAATGAAACTGTTCATTGTGAGGTGTTACAAAACTGAGGAAAATTTTAAATTGAGTAAACTTTATGTATACCAAAGCGATTTCAAGACTAAGTCGTTTGGAGTAGGACATTGTAATGTTATGAGAAAAATAAAAATAGTCTAAATTTAAATTGTATTACTTTTAAGATTCAATAAAACACAAGATCATTTGGTAATTCAGTTTGATTTTCCTTTAGTATAAAATTATTTGCATTAATTTAGTGTAAATTACGTCTGTTAGCCGAATACCATTAGTAACAATCAACTTTGAGAGAGAACAAACTAGTTTGTAGTTGGAGAGGAAATTAAGAGAAGACGTTGGAAGTGGATAGGACACACATTGAGTAAATCACCTGTTATATCCGAGTGGAGATTAAATTGCAGGTAACTTCCGAGGACTATTCATGGACTAATATTCTTATTGTATAACTACTCAACAATTACACTATGTATATTTATATCCCTCTTATGACAAGCTTTATTTTGGCCTATAATTTATTATTGTACGATTTACGGTTCTTAAGTTATGTTCAGTTTATTAACTACTGCCTCCCACATTCACAGCCACTTTTTGGGCTTATTTGTGTACAAATATTATTTCCTATTTTATGGTACGTTGCGGTCTGTGTGATTGATATATAAACCAAGTATGCATGAAATAAACGATCTGCTCTGATTCGAAGCTGGTATTGTGTTCTGGACTCAAGTGGAAGGGCTCGGAAGACATAGGACCAGTAAGGACGCTAGACTGCCCGCACCGGTTGAACGTCATTGGTTGGCCTAGTGTAAAGATCCGTATAATTCGTATCCGGATTGGTCGATAGGTCGCGTGGTAGCAAAACAAGACATCTAAGGTCATAACAATTGGCGACGGGGTGGAGAAAAGTTTTGAACCCTCAACTTCAAGGTCATAACATCACCAAACAGCATCACGAAATAAGTACTAATTTGATATCGTGAAGGGAAACGGAAAAGAAGAAGATCAAAGAACACACTGTGTCGATGATTGGAAGCAGACATGAAAATGAAATGAACTGGAAAGGATTGTTCAGGACAGAGTTAGATGGAGAATTCTGGTGGGTGTTCTATGCTCTTCCATGAGGGGTAACAAGCGTAATTAATCAATTAAATAATTCAGTAAACTACTTTCAGTGTATAACATATAAGAAGTGTTTTGTTTTAATTTTTCGGTTCTGTATTTTTTCTATTTCTACCATGAATAATATTCATTGACTAGTCATCAAAATATCAGTAAAATTTATGTATAATTGAGTGTATTTGTTTTAAATGGTCGTCATGTGTCAGAAAGTGAATAAAATCTGCTCATACCATTTTTTTGTGTCTACTTCTTTGTATCGTGCTAATCTCACTTTCCCCTTGTTCTAAGTACCAGTTTCCTGTGATTTTAACAATCATAAATAAATAACAATCTGTAGTGAATAGATGTTTGGTCTTATTTTATGATTGATTGCATACATTATTTTATACACGTAGTTTACGGCAATAATGAAATCAAAGTAAACAGAATTAATTGAAAGTTGGTTTGACTAAGTGAAGTATCAGGTAAACAAATAATTCTAGAAATTTCAATAACATATCTATGAAATTATTGATTAATATAGAAAACAAGAAATGGAAGTAGGTATTGTTTACATAGTTATTTATATGAAGGTTGATTAATGAGCATCTGGCCTTTATTCTGACTCCAATTGATAATTATTTGGAAACATAATTTCTTAGTTAACTTCATTATTTATTTATTTAATTAAACACATAAACATTGGTACAAGGGGGCACCAGATACATATGCGCCACACAAATCTCATTTTATTTGTGTGAGAGCTGTGATAGTGCCCGGGTGCCCAGACCGAAGCAGGTGGTTTTTTTAGGGAGCCATATCTCCAGCCTTCAACCTAAAGGTCTAATCCACAAGGTAGTGGAGCAACGTAAGGAGATACGGTCTCATGATAGCCGGTGACCAACAATTGGTTCATACGCCATTTGTATGCTTAGGATCCTGGATCCCATGTACATCACTGGTTTGGAGTCAGGATTTTACAACTCCCCTAGATGGATCCTCCGTATCCACTAATCGGGTCAAAGCGCCGGATATTTGCTTTTCGTCCTCTCAGTTTCGTAAACAACACCCCCACCACGAGAAGGCAGTGAGCAGGACTTCCCTATCAGTGGTTGTATGCACGTGGACACTTGAAAGCATTTCGAGAAGGATAGTTGACTCTCCTCACTCTCGGCCGTACCAGGGCGTTTGGGGGCCTTAACTTTATGTACGAGTACCTTGGCCAAATCTTAAAAGTGAAAACAAAATAATATAAATTGAATATACATGTTTTTGAAAGGCATATATTATTTCATGCTTACAAATCAGTAGACAGACAATAATAGATGGATATAGAATGAAGAGGTATTACTAACTAACTCATTTAAATAAGTTTGAATCTCAATATAGACAAAATGATATAGACCAACACAGTTAATTATTTATGAATGTATACAGTGTAACTAAAACAGTCATAACGACACTCGTCTAGGTCAAATAAGTTCATACGATGTTTTGCAACATTCTATCATATCAATTCATAATACAATCGTAAATTAAGCACTAATTAAGTGTTTTTTATTATGTTCCAAGTGTATATACTTAGTTGCTAGACTTACAATTAAATGTTTACATCTGAATCTGTTTGCTAATCTTTCTATTAATAGTGTCAAGAAAAGTGTTTGTCTATAAAATCAGTTTCAATGAAATCAATCTACCTACTAAATATTCCATCATCAAATTCATTATATTGAACATTGAATTAATATGGTTGTATTTGTTTATTTATTTATAAACTAAATAACTAATTAATTGAAAGTAATATACTTGTAGACATTTTGTAAACTACTCATTAATACATTTAGAAAAATCGATTGAAGGTCTATTTAAGGTCTTTTAAACATAACAGTTCCGTAGAAGATGATTATGAAATTTTAATTAAGACTTGTTTTTCTTTTTTTTTCTTTGTTTTTTTACTCTGAAGGCTTAACAATTAACCTTATTCCATAACCATACTTATATACTCAGTTACTCGTGTTACCCATCATGGAGGAATATAGAACATCCACCGGAATTCTTCATTCAACTTTGTCCTAAAGAATCCTTTCCAGTTGTTTCTAGTTGATATTCACTCTTTTGATGTGTGTTTCTAATTATCAACATAGTGTGTTCTTTTGTCTTCCATTATTCTTCTTCTCTTCACTATGCCAATTTAGCGCCTACTTCAAGATGCAGTTTGATGATCTCTGTAATGTGCGCCCTATCCACTCCCAACGTCTTTTTCTAATTTCCTCTCCAACTACAAACTGGTTTGTTCTTTCACACAGTATCCTGTTACTCATGGTATCCGATCAAAGGACATTCAGTATCTTATATAGATAATTGTTTAGAAATGCTTGTACCATTTTGATGGTGTTTGTAGTAATTCTCCAAGTTTCAGTTCCACATAGTACAACTGTCTTGACATTCGTATTGAAGATTCTGACTTTAATGTTGATTGACAATTATTTTGAGTTCCATATATTGTTCAACTGTAAGAATGCTTCGCTTACGTTGCCAATCCGTTACTTCTCATCTACATCAGATCCTCTTTGTTCATCGATGATGCTGTTGTCCAGGTGAGTGAAAGCTTCCACCTCTTTCGAAGCTTCTCCATAAAGTGTGATTGCGTTAGTGTTCTCTGTGTTGTATTTGAGGACCATGAATTTTTCTTTATGTATCTTGAGGCCTAATGCTGTAAAAACTGCTGCTGCTACACTGGCTAACTTCACTTTTATTTGCTAGTGCGAATGGTATGGAAGAGCGAGACCATCTGGGAATTCAAAATCATCTGATTGCATCCAATCTGGCCATTGTAATCCGTGCTTCCCAAGTTGTGTGTAGGTACACCATAGTGACGAACAACGTCCCATATACTTCTAATAGCCAAACTATCAAACTCATTCTCAATGTCAAGAAGGGTGATGTACGATGACAGGTTCCATTCAACTGATTGCTCAACAATGATCCGTAGTGTCACGATTCGGTTTGTGGACAATCGATTCTTACGGAATCCGTTCTGTTGATCCCGAAGCTAAACGTTTAGTTACTACTGGGTCCGACTTCGATGAATCAGCAATTACCATCGTTCAATGTGATTTTAACCAACACGATGAAATAAAAATTTATAAAAAAATTTAGGAAATTTAGAAAATACTAACGCATTAATGTAATTTAAAGACAAACTTTTACTTTTCATGGATTATAAGCATGTAACGAATCCGTTAGTACTTTATTAGTAAGAGAGTGTAATGAAAATGTATCCCAATGTTCATTCGTGATAGTGCAGTGAACAAGAACACGAATGAAGACAATCGAATGTATGAGAACACAAATTCACACCATCCCTTAGTAAAATCCAAGAATCATACAGTAAATACTTAATTTGCATAATATCAATCAATTGGCTCAAACTTTTGCAAATATCAGTCAATCATCTCAGATTTCATTGCGCTTGCATTTTCATACCTATTGCATTCCATTCCCATTCTTTCCTTCTCGATCCTCTACTGAAATACATTCTATTCCTGATTATCGTTATATACTACTTATGTGGATATAAGTAGCTCACACCACTATAGTATATATTCAACTCGTATATTAATGAATATTAATTTAACATTATGTAAGTATATATCCATACTTAGAAAAAAGGTCAATAATTAACACTGAATTTGAAATAAACACAATTTTGAAGAAAAAAACAAAAACAGCACCAGAAAAGTCTTAAGTGATTTATCCAGATTCCTTTTTAATAATAATAATGCCATATCTCACTACAATTAGATAATAAATTCAGTATGAATCTTGTCTAATAACAAAGGGACTGTATATTCATTTTCTTTTCAATAATTTCATTTTCCTCACAATGATTACGTTACAATATGAACACTATCTCAGTCAATGTCTTCATATATATATCGTGTATTATACATAGAATCTTCATGACGTCTTCATCTCATTAAAAGCTCATTTCGATGATGAGTTGGTTATTTTGTATCTTTTTCATTTTCGATTGTGTTATATGCTTGAAATGTATGTATATTAAACTTACTAACTCGTTCAAAAGTTTGATTTATCCGCCATTAACTACTCTTGAAAGTATAGATATGTTATTATACACGTAAATAATGATGAAATAATTAGTAAAGAAGATTAACGTATGGTATTATTATTAAGATACTGAACTATTGTACTTATAAGATATTCTCGATCACCTGAAAATATTATCGTAATAGTTAAGTCGGATTACGCGATAGACACGTAGTTCTGAAAAGGTGGAGAAGATTTGTAGTTCAGGTGGATGATTTTGATGGAGAGAACAAAACTCCATCAGACACGTTATTCACACATATGGTAATATATATATATATATATATATATCAATTATCGATAGCACATCTTTATAGATTTTGTACTATTTTAATAGAACATTCTAATGCTACTTATAATAAAATAAGTAGACTAAAAATTAATCAGTTAACTAGATATTATGTTCTATGGGCGAGATTGTGATATATAGGCGAGCCAATCACGTTTAATATAACAGGTTCCGGATTTCGGCCTGAAATTCATTCATCCATTTGGATAAACAGAGTTTTGGCATTATAGCTGATGTCAGTTCGTGTTGAATACCCGGAATTTAATTTATAAGCTTAATCATCAAGTGCAAATTATAATTATAATTCCTCACACAGGTTCATAAACCTCATTTGGTCCTGGTTATCAAGTGAACACTTTCAAGGTCAGTCTAGCGTCATTTAAAGATCGGCCATAAATTATAGTCTCACCATTCTATGCAGTAACTTAACATTAAATATTACTATTTATGTTTTTAGAAAACATGAAAGGCTATGAAATAATGTTGTAGAAAAGATAGAGAAGAGTAAGACGATTAAAATTGTACAATTTTGATACTTAAAAGATTTTTATGATGCTCAAATTCTTTGATGACAAACTCAGACCTATTTGTCGTACCGATCCATATATCTACAAATGATATTCTGATAACTTACAATTAGCAGTTATACAGTAATTTAAGGGTAAGTGAGCAGATTAAAAGTGATAGCGGTACGAAACACGTTGGAAAATATATGACCATTAAAAACATTCTACTGAAATAACCATCCATTAGTTGTTAAACACTTGCTCTAACTATCACTCTCTTGAAATTTTCTTATTAACAATTAAATACTATTTGAACACGACTAAAAAAATACATAGTTCTGTTTTTTCATTGCTTCTGATATCAGTCAGTATAGATGACATTCATAAGATCATACTTTTCAAAAATTCAAGCCAGTAAACCTATTCATTTAGAAATGAATGAAAGAAGTAGATACCATTATCATCATTCGATTAAGCAAGTTGGTGTGCTTGAACATTGACCTACGAGATTTCAACAATCGTACATCCATGCCGTCTAATGCTCTTGTTCACTCTCTTATTCGCCTCCGTGTATCCACCTTGTGCACTCACTTTCTCTGTTCTCGTTCGACTACTATTAATCACGGTCATCTTGTTCTTCTATTTTGCATCCTGGTCAGCGTGTCGATAGAGATCCATTCCTTATGATGACGCACATTGCAGCATAGCACCTCATGACACATTCAAATCAGTGCTAATTTCATCTCTTTCCAGTTGTTCTACATTATAGTGATTTCTGCTCTGACTAGATCTTGTATGGTTTGCAACGTGTTGTTCAGAGCTATCTCGAATTCGTTGAGTTTTTCACTATGTCGAAGGAAGTTCCTATTGAACTTTTACAATGCTGTATCCACAATTGTCCAATGTTTCTTCGGCTTCCGTTTCATCTTGACAACCACTAGTTGGTGATGATATGAAGCCATGTCCGCTCCTCTCCTTGTTCTCACATCTTCTATTGACCTTATGAAATTTCTAGTGATGCAAGTATGATCGATGTGGTTTTGTGTAATGTGGTCCTGCGAGACCCTTGTAGCTCTGTGTATTCGTTTGTGTGAGAATATTATGCTGCTTATAACGTATTTAGTGGCCCGTGGACCTAACTCCCAGATCGTACGAATGGTTGTTATCGCCTATTCTCGTAAATAATCGTCGACTTAAATCACGTTAGTCAATAACGAAATTAAATAAGTCAAATAACGAGAATTGACTTGTGAATACATATATTTTGTGTATGAAGCGAATGAAACAGAGCAAAGCAAAATGACTCGCAGGGAAGATGGCTGGGATGCCAACCCCCTTTTAGTCACGCGTTACTCAATATTTATAGTCGGACAAAGTGATACATTTATACGTTTTATAAAATGTCTATATCATGAGTGAATTGAAGATAGAGCACCATGTTTCAATATCGTGAAATTGATCATTTTGAAGTTTGGTAAATAAATGTAGACTTTTATTTATTACATTGACATTAAACGTGCGTATATCCAAATGTCATTTGATACAACTGACTTTGTTCGTATTAACCTGTATAATTAAGATTGACATTTATTTCCTCAGACGTAGGCTTGTACTTTTACACTTAATGTAACTAATATTTCAAATCCTTGTCAAAACTTGTTATTCAACAATATAGAATATTATATGGAGATTTTTTAAACTGCAAATATGCTGTTGACATTACATGCGAAACTTGTTAATCCCAATTGACGAGCACAATAATCGATTCACATGACTACTTACATAGACAAGTACTTTTTGTCATAATTTTAAACTGCTCAACTACAAAGAATGTACAGTTAAAAACAATTAACGCTTTTAATGGATTAGCAAAATAACACAATTGACAATCTTGCATTTATTTATGACACCATTATTCAGATAAAACTAAACAACTCTTTTGTACTAAGAATTACTGTTTGGAAAAATACCCAATGACAAATATTGTTTGCTATTTTCTGAGAGAAGTTATTACTATTTTGCTTCATTTACCGATGGTTAACGGTTAGCGTGATTTACGCATGCCCTATTCATTATTTTATCACGATGATTTATGGATATGTTGCTACGCATATAACGTTTATTAAAATAACATACGATGTGTTAAGAAAAAACTAATGGAAATACTTCGATGAATAATTTCTTTACTAATTGTGTATTAAACATTTGACCACCTTTCAACGTCAGTTATTACTATCATCAACTATTAAAACCAGTTATGTTTTTTTCCAAAATTCTCTTTTAATGATCTAATCCACGAAATTTCTATAAATCTCCATTGATTATATTGCTTAATCACTAAGGCTAAATTCGAATTCATCAATGTTGGTTCAGTTGACCTTTCCTATATAAATGATGTCGTTGTACTAGTGAACTGGTAGTACTACATTCGCCTATCCTAACTATATGACACAACATTGAAACATTCTGAATAAGTTTTGCATGTACTATTCTTAGACAGATGAGTGTTCATTAGATGACATTTCCTATACGAAATCGTTTACTTAAACCCTATATTTGATAAAGCTTAAAAAACGTTTACGAATACGTAGGCGCTAATCACATAATGACTATTAATCTTAAATGAATTTTGATGGTTTGATCACTTGACCTTTGCTATGGAAATAAGGAACTGAAACAAAAGAATTTAAATCAAATTGTGGGTGGCCCTGAAAAGGGCCTTTACTCGTTCTCTTAACAGTTCCGAGTTTCATGAACAAAGGCGTTACTATTATTCCATTATAGCTGCGTACACGGGACAGTGGATTCCATAGACGTGTGTTGATGGGTCGTAGGCACAAAATAAATGAAGCATGGCTTCACATGGACAAAAAATCCAGGTACTTCCATCAGCAGTTTCATGTGGCGGTTGCGCAAGATTGCAAATATCATGAAGTCTGTTGTCATACGCGTCTTCGTCATTGTCGTTGTCTCGTTCTGTGAACTCCTCTGAGCTAATCGAAACAATTTCTTCCTCTTCATTGCTTAACGTTGTATCCATATTGACGTTATTTTGATAGTCGGTAACTTACAAAATATGAAGGAAGGACATTGAGTGTTCACGGTAGTCCTTAATGAAAAATTATAATAACACAAATCAAATTACCTCGTTCGTCTACTCGGCTGTGAAGAACCGCTAGGTGTTCCACGACCATTTCTCCAACATACGAATCTAACATACGGCTTCCGATCTCTATGTAAATGAGAATCCCTCACCACATAATGACAGTACGCAGCTGTTTCATAAGTTCTTATGGAGCTCGTCAAGTGATTGAGACGTTACGAGATACAATGTGCTCAAGAACGAACAGGTTATCGGTTTCTGTGACAACATGAGGAACGACGGAGCTCGCCCTCCGCATGTTACTACCACCCATAATTGTAGGAAAATGTGCTCTGTCGTCAAATCCTCATATTTTATATAGATTTTATGAAATAAACGACCAATTATAACGAACTCAAAACTAGTTATTTGACTGGACGAAACAGAATGAAAATTATTGGAAGATGGGGATGAAAAAAAATTTCACTCGAAAAAAAAATACAAAAATGGCCGTGCAATAAATGTTTACCATTTTTTTAAAAGGGGTGGTAGGGAATCATATAGGCCGGTCACTTAATGTCAACCTAAAAGTTTTATTTATGTCACATTTCTTTGAGAAACTCCACCTTCTCTTACTACACTCAGCCAGTCAGTTAGTCAATCAGCTGTCACACCCCTCGACAGTCAGCAGTACGACTTCACCGTCAGAGCTTGAGTTGCTGCTTTTAGTCTTACCGTTCTTCAACTGATCTGCCTGGCATAGTAGAACCTATAGGAACATATGTTCCAGCCAGTATAGCTCGGTTGGGTGGTCACGATAGGCAAGCCTGACCACCACGTCAAGGTGGTAACTACGGTCGGGTTTACTACACTACTTAAATTTTGTTTAGAAAGTTTCAGAAATTACATAAACTTGGATGTCAACAGTTGATAGTTGTATTCAATCTAAATAAATATATTTGATATAGTGCTTTAAATAATACATCTTTTTAAATGAGATGAATAAAACTCTTGTATAAGCTTAAAGTTTTCATTAATAAGTATTCTGAATGATTGTACGCGTTTTACAAAAAGAATTATTGTTATAGTATGACAGTTAACATACACATAACTATATCAATTAATAGTGTAGTGAACGAGAACACCAGTGGGGACAACCAAATGTATTTGGATGAAAACTATTACACAATCTCTTAGTAAAATCCGAGAACTATACAGTAGATACTTCATTTGCAAAATGTTAATCGATTGTCTCAGACTTGATTGTTCCTTCGTTTTATTCTTTCCAAGATCAATTGTTTCACTTGTTTTTATTTCTCTATTGGTATGAAAAATCAATGTAACTGATACTTATTAAAGGCTTGATAGAATGTAATGAATATCATCTATAATAAAAGATCAATTGGATCCAATCACACAAAGACGGTTTCTTCCAGAATTGTATTTTCGTTTTAGTGTAATACAGAATCATCACATTATAACACATGATTTTATTGCTTAAAATAGTGATTGTTATTTAGAGAAATATACAATATTTTATTACATAATTAAATGATTTTATTGTCTTAATACTTCAATCGATATCACATGATAGACTCACTAGCCGGAATTTTGATTATCGATTTAGTTCACATATATTGTTCATTATCATCATCATGGACTTGAAGATATCATATGAAGACATGGACTAACTGGGAGAAAAGAAAGAGAATGATGAGAGATTTGTAAGTCTATGAACGTAGACAAAATGATTATAGGAAGCATTATATTCTCACACAAACGAATACACAGAGCTACAAGGGTCTCGCAGGACCACATTACACAAAACCACATCGATCATACTTGCATCACTAGAAATTTCATAAGGTCAATAGAAGATGTGAGAACAAGGAGAGGAGCGGACATGGCTTCATATCATCACCAACTAGTGGTTGTCAAGATGAAACGGAAGCCGAAGAAACATTGGACAATTGTGGATACAGCATTGTAAAAGTTCAATAGGAACTTCCTTCGACATAGTGAAAAACTCAACGAATTCGAGATAGCTCTGAACAACACGTTGCAAACCATACAAGATCTAGTCAGAGCAGAAATCACTATAATGTAGAACAACTGGAAAGAGATGAAATTAGCACTGATTTGAATGTGTCATGAGGTGCTATGCTGCAATGTGCGTCATCATAAGGAATGGATCTCTATCGACACGCTGACCAGGATGCAAAATAGAAGAACAAGATGACCGTGATTAATAGTAGTCGAACGAGAACAGAGAAAGTGAGTGCACAAGGTGGATACACGGAGGCGAATAAGAGAGTGAACAAGAGCATTAGACGGCATGGATGTACGATTGTTGAAATCTCGTAGGTCAATGTTCAAGCACACCAACTTGCTTAATCGAATGATGATAATGGTATCTACTTCTTTCATTCATTTCTAAATGAATAGGTTTACTGGCTTGAATTTTTGAAAAGTATGATCTTATGAATGTCATCTATACTGACTGATATCAGAAGCAATGAAAAAAACAGAACTATGTATTTTTTTAGTCGTGTTCAAATAGTATTTAATTGTTAATAAGAAAATTTCAAGAGAGTGATAGTTAGAGCAAGTGTTTAACAACTAATGGATGGTTATTTCAGTAGAATGTTTTTAATGGTCATATATTTTCCAACGTGTTTCGTACCGCTATCACTTTTAATCTGCTCACTTACCCTTAAATTACTGTATAACTGCTAATTGTAAGTTATCAGAATATCATTTGTAGATATATGGATCGGTACGACAAATAGGTCTGAGTTTGTCATCAAAGAATTTGAGCATCATAAAAAATCTTTTAAGTATCAAAATTGTACAATTTTAATCGTCTTACTCTTCTCTATCTTTTCTACAACATTATTTCATAGCCTTTCATGTTTTCTAAAAACATAAATAGTAATATTTAATGTTAAGTTACTGCATAGAATGGTGAGACTATAATTTATGGCCGATCTTTAAATGACGCTAGACTGACCTTGAAAGTGTTCACTTGATAACCAGGACCAAATGAGGTTTATGAACCTGTGTGAGGAATTATAATTATAATTTGCACTTGATGATTAAGCTTATAAATTAAATTCCGGGTATTCAACACGAACTGACATCAGCTATAATGCCAAAACTCTGTTTATCCAAATGGATGAATGAATTTCAGGCCGAAATCCGGAACCTGTTATATTAAACGTGATTGGCTCGCCTATATATCACAATCTCGCCCATAGAACATAATATCTAGTTAACTGATTAATTTTTAGTCTACTTATTTTATTATAAGTAGCATTAGAATGTTCTATTAAAATAGTACAAAATCTATAAAGATGTGCTATCGATAATTGATATATATATATATATATATATATTACCATATGTGTGAATAACGTGTCTGATGGAGTTTTGTTCTCTCCATCAAAATCATCCACCTGAACTACAAATCTTCTCCACCTTTTCAGAACTACGTGTCTATCGCGTAATCCGACTTAACTATTACGATAATATTTTCAGGTGATCGAGAATATCTTATAAGTACAATAGTTCAGTATCTTAATAATAATACCATACGTTAATCTTCTTTACTAATTATTTCATCATTATTTACGTGTATAATAACATATCTATACTTTCAAGAGTAGTTAATGGCGGATAAATCAAACTTTTGAACGAGTTAGTAAGTTTAATATACATACATTTCAAGCATATAACACAATCGAAAATGAAAAAGATACAAAATAACCAACTCATCATCGAAATGAGCTTTTAATGAGATGAAGACGTCATGAAGATTCTATGTATAATACACGATATATATATGAAGACATTGACTGAGATAGTGTTCATATTGTAACGTAATCATTGTGAGGAAAATGAAATTATTGAAAAGAAAATGAATATACAGTCCCTTTGTTATTAGACAAGATTCATACTGAATTTATTATCTAATTGTAGTGAGATATGGCATTATTATTATTAAAAAGGAATCTGGATAAATCACTTAAGACTTTTCTGGTGCTGTTTTTGTTTTTTTCTTCAAAATTGTGTTTATTTCAAATTCAGTGTTAATTATTGACCTTTTTCTAAGTATGGATATATACTTACATAATGTTAAATTAATATTCATTAATATACGAGTTGAATATATACTATAGTGGTGTGAGCTACTTATATCCACATAAGTAGTATATAACGATAATCAGGAATAGAATGTATTTCAGTAGAGGATCGAGAAGGAAAGAATGGGAATGGAATGCAATAGGTATGAAAATGCAAGCGCAATGAAATCTGAGATGATTGACTGATATTTGCAAAAGTTTGAGCCAATTGATTGATATTATGCAAATTAAGTATTTACTGTATGATTCTTGGATTTTACTAAGGGATGGTGTGAATTTGTGTTCTCATACATTCGATTGTCCTCATTCGTGTTCTTGTTCACTGCACTATCACGAATGAACATTGGGATACATTTTCATTACACTCTCTTACTAGTAAAGTACTAACGGATTCGTTACATGCTTATAATCCATGAAAAGTAAAAGTTTGTCTTTAAATTACATTGATGCGTTAGTATTTTCTAAATTTCCTAAATTTTTTTATAAATTTTTATTTCATCGTGTTGGTAAAAATCACATTGAACGATGATAATTAATTACATACGCCTGTTACTTCCAATGGAGCATAGGCCGACTGTTATATCCTAGTGAAGATTACATTACGAGTAACCTCTGTGACCTATTAATGGACTAATATTATTTATATATTCTTGTGGTATAAATATTCAGCAACTAGATTATGTTTATCTATATTCCCCTTATTATGAGCTTCGTTTTGTCTTATAGATTATTATTGTACGATTCACTGTTCTTAAGCTATGTTCAGTTTATTGACTACTGCCTCCCACGTTCACAGCCACTTTTTGGCTTATTTCTGTATGAATGTTATTTCCTATTTTATGGTGCGTTGAGGTCTGTTTGGTTGATATATAAACCCAGTATATCTTAAGTAAATGATTCGATTCGATTTGCATAGTGGGAGCCGGTATTGGTGTTCTGAACTCAAGTGAACGGGCTAGGCGGACATAGAAGCATTAAGGACGCTAGGCTGCTCATACCGGTCGAACGTCATTGGTTTTGGCACAGTGCTAAGATTGTAGAAGTCGTAGTCTGATTGGTGGATAAATCCCATGATAAACAGCAGGACATAAGATCATAACACCGCAGACCAGCATTCTCCATCTCACTCTGTTCTGGGTCTTCCTTTCTAGTTTGACCCAACTGTTGTTTTTAGTGGCCCGTGGATCTGACTCCAATTAGATCATATGAATGTTTGTTATCACCTATCCTCGTATACAATCATCGACTTAAATCACGTTAGTCAATAACGAAATTAAATAAGTCAAATAACGAGAATTGACTTGTGAATACATATATTTTGTATATGAAGCGAACGAAACAGAGCAAAGCAAAATGACACGCAGGGAAGACGGCTGGGAAGCCAACCCCTTTTAGTCACGCGTTACTCAATATTTATAGTCGGACAAAATAAAGCTACAGACATGTGATTAATGGGATAGGAAGGGCACACACATATACGCTCATATAAAAACAGTCTAGATTGATAAGCGAATAAATAACAAGGTCAAAGTATGGCTCAAGTAGAATGAATAAAATGGGCTGTCCGAAAGTTAGAATAAAGTATATGGGCTTAACATGGCAACTGGCACTACATGTTCATTCCTTTCATGTCTGTCTCCATTTCTCGGCGTAATGTATTCTCTGTTCTTCCTCTCCTCCCTTGGCATTGAGGATTCCATGTGAGGGCTTGTCTTGTGATGCAGTTGGGTGCTTTCCTCAATGTGTGTCCTATCCACTTCCAGCGCTTCTTCCTGATTTCTTCCTCCACTGGGATCTGGTTTGTTCTCTCCCACAGTAGGTTGTTGCTCATAGTGTCTGGCCAACGGATCCGAAGTATTTTGTGTAGACAACTGTTAATAAACACTCGTATATTCTGGATGGTTGTTTTCATAGTTCTCCAGGTTTCTGCTCCATAAAGTAGAACTGTCTTGACATTTGTATTGAAAATCCTGACCTTGGTGGTGAGTGACAGTTGCTTTGAGTTCCAGATGTTCTTCAATTGTAAATATGCTGCTCTTGCTTTTCCAATCCGCGCTTCCACATCTTCATCAGATCCACCCTGTTCATCAATGATGCTGCCCAGATATGTAAAGGTTTTTACATCTTCCAAATCTTCTCCGTCAATTGTGATTGGATTGTTGCATTCTGTGTTGTATCGGTGAATCTTGCTTTTCCCTTTGTATATGTTAAGACATGAATCCAACTCGGATAGATAAGTATAAAGTCATTTAAACAAATCAATTATCATCTTTTTGATTAGCGTTATTCAACCAGAAAGATGATAATTTGTTTGTTTAAATTACTTTACACTTATCTATCCGTATTGGTTTCATGTATGTTATCATACAAATCTTCTTCTGTATTGTACATCTTAAGGTTAATCTTTTTAACCCTTTTAATACAACTGCACTTTTTAAATGATTATCTGTTTTGCAAAGAAAAATCAATATATTCAAAAGTAGTATCCGTTTAATTTGTAAATGTAATAAGAGTAAGAGTGTTGTTGCTATGTGGTTTAATTTGTACTTAATATGAAGGTAGAAAAAATATTATCGATAGCCTGATCTTTTAACATTGATAAGTTTTATAGAATTTATGAATTGATCATCTATAGAATACCTGAAAATGTTAAAGTATAAATGGTTACTTTTATTGAGGATTTATTGATTGTAGAATTAAGAAAACGTTTTATTTTCTTTCTCAATCATTTCATTAGTGTCTATTTCAAAGAGATGAAATATTTTCAAAAGGTGGTTTTGTGGAGATTTTTGTCATTTCAATTGTTGAGATCATTAGTCAATTGGAACTAGACCACCATGGAACACTTAGAAAATCACCCAGTGCTTCCAGGTTTTCCATGATGGTCTAGCTTCAATTAACTCATGATTTCAATAGACGAAATACTTATGAAAAAATTACTAATCAAATAAAGAATTAGTTTTTTATAATATCATTTATGATGAATTATCTTATAAGACATTTTATAAACATCTTTTCCTTTATCATTTTGTAAAGAGCAAGAACAATGATACTAGTAGAATAGTATGAATTCATTTTATTTCGTTTGGTTCTCGTCAACTCCGCCTGTAGCTCTTATAGGGTTACTGCCGGTCCCAAGCCCGGGTAAAGGAGGAGGGTTGGGCATGGGGTTAGCGTCCCCATCCCGTAGAAAACTAACTCGCTAAACAAACGCTTACCAGAAAAAATAATTCAAACCATTTTAAGTCTGCCCTGGGAGTTAGAAGGTCTTCATTTAGAAGAATTATGACGCTTCATGGTGAAAGCCGAGTTCCTTCGGAAGTCACGAGGCCGATGCCCCTTCTAACAACCAGAGCAAAAATTTTTATAGGTACATGGAACGTTCGAACAATGTGGGAAACCGGGAAGACCAGTCAAATATCAATGGAAATGAGGAGATACAACTTAGCAGTACTGGGAATCAGCGAAACCCACTGGACCCAAGCTGGACAACAAGGGCTAAATATGAGAGAGATGCTGCTATACTCCGGTCACGAAGAAGAAAATGCTCCACACACTCAGGGAGTCGCTCTTATGCTGTCCAAAGTAGTACGAAATGTACTTGTAGGATGGGAATCTCACGGATCCAGAATCATCAAAGCATCATTCAAAACCAAGAAGGAGGGGATCACAATAAATATTATCCAATGTTATGCACCCACCAATGATAGCAACGACGAAATTAAAGATCAGTTCTACGAGCGGCTACAGTCAATCATTGAGAAATGCCCAAGGAAGGACCTCGCCTTTCTGATGGGGGATCTAAATGCCAAAGTCGGAATAGACAACACTGGATATGAAGATATTATGGGACGACATAGACTGGGAGAGAGAAACGAAAATGGAGAAAGATTTGCAAATCTATGTGCATTCAACAACTTGGTCATAGGCGGCACAATATTTCCACACAAGCGTATACACAAGGCTACATGGATCTCACCGGACCATACCACAGAGAACCAAATAGATCATATTTGCATCAACAAAAATTCCGAAGGACAATGGAAGATGTGAGAAGCAGGAGAGGTGCTGACATAGCTTCAGATCACCACCTAGTTGTAGCCAATTTAAAACTGAAGCTAAAGAAGAACTGGACAACCGGACAAACAGCACTACAATGGTTCAATACAGCTTTCCTTCGAGATACTGACAGACTCCATGAATTCAAGATAGCTCTCAACAACAGGTTCCAGGCCTTACAAGATCTACTGAAGGAAGAAAAACTACTATGGAGGACAACTGGAAAGGCATCAAAGAAGCATTAACTTCAACGTGTCAAGAGGTTCTCGGTCTAAAGAAATACCATCATAAGGAATGGATCTCTACAGAAACACTGGACAAGATCAAAGAAAGGAAGAACAAGAAGGAAGCAATAAACAACAGCCGAACACGAGCAGAGAAAGTCCAAGCACAAGCTGAATACATAGAAGCAAACAAGCAAGTGAAGAGGAGCATTAGAGCCGACAAGAAGAAATACGTGGAAGAACTAGTAACGACGGCGGAAAAAGCTGCTAGGGAAGGAAATATGAAACAGCTTCACAATACAACGAAGAAACTAGCAGGGAAATACAGTAAACCAGAGGGGCCGGTCAAAGACAAAGAAGGCAAGCCAATCACCGAAATTCAACAACAGCGGAACAGATTGGTAGAATACTTCGAGGAACTCCTGAATAGGCCGGCTCCAATGGATCCACCGGACATCGAAGTAGCACACACAGATCTTCCTATAGATGTCAACCCACCAACGACGGAAGAAATTAGAATGGCCGTCAGACAAATCAAGAACGGGAAAGCAGCAGGACCCGACAACTTACCAGCTGAAGCACTGAAATCAGACATCGAAACAACCACAAGCATGCTTTATCTTCTATTCAAAAAGATTTGGGAGGAGGAACAAGTGCCGATGGACTAGATAGAAGGACACCTCATCAAGATTCCAAAGAAAGGAGATCTGAGCAAATGTGAAAACCACAGAGGCATTACACTACTGTCAATACCAGGGAAAGTCTTCAACAGATTGTTGCTGAACCGGATGAAAGAAGCTGTAGACGCCCAACTTCGAGATCAACAAGCTGGATTCCGAAAGGATCGGTCGTGCACAGACCAAATTGCTACACTACGGATCATCGTTGAACAATCAGTTGAGTGGAACTCATCACTATACATCAACTTCATTGATTATGAAAAGGCATTCGACAGTGTAGATAGGAGAACGTTATGGAAACTTATTAGACACTACGGAGTTCCTGAGAAGATTGTCAATATTATCCGGAACTCATACGACGGACTACAGTGCAAGGTCGTGCATGGAGGACGGCTGACAGATGCATTCCAAGTAAGGACCGGAGTCAGACAAGGCTGTCTGCTCTCTCCCTTCCTCTTTCTTCTGGTGGTTGACTTGATTATGAAGACCTCGACATCTGAAGGAAAACACGGAATACAATGGACAGCTCAGAATCAATTAGACGATTTGGACTTCGCAGATGACCTGGCCATCTTATCACATACACATGAACAAATGCAGATAAAGACAACCAGTGTTGCAGCAGTCTCTGTATCAGTAGGCCTCAGCATACACAAAGGGAAAACCAAGGTCCTCAAATACAACACGGAGAACAGCAATCTAATCACTCTTGATGGCGAGACTCTGGAAGATGTAGAGTCCTTCTTATACTTAGGAAGCATCATCGATGAACAAGGAGGTTCAGATGCAGACGTAAAGGCGAGGATTGGAAAAGCAAGGGTCGCATTCCTACAATTGAAGAACATATGGAACTCAAAACAACTTTCAACCAATATCAAAGTGAGAATCTTCAATACGAATGTCAAGGCAGTTCTACTGTATGGAGCTGAAACTTGGAGGACTACAACAACCACAATCAAGAAAGTACAAGTATTTATAAATAGCTGTCTACGCAAGATACTCAACATCCATTGGCCGGATACCATCAGCAATACCCTTCTGTAGGAGAGAACAAACCAACTTCCAGCTGAAGAAGAAATTAGGAAAAGACGATGGAAATGGATAGGACATACATTATGCAAATCGTCAAACTGCATCACGAGGCAAGCCCTAACTTGGAATCGTGAAGGGAAGCGGAAAAGAGGAAGGTCAGAGAACACACTACGTCGGATAATAGAAGCAGATATGAAAAGATGAATTACAACTGGACGGAGCTAGAAAGGATTGCCCAGGACATGGTTGGATGGAGAATGCTGGTGAGCGGCCCATGCTCCTTCACGAGGAGTAACAGGCGTAAGTAAGTAAGTAAGTGGTTCTCGTCAACTACTTATAACCTGTGATATTTAAAATCATGATTACATAATGGGTTTGGTTGGAATTTATATTAAAGACACATTAGTATAGGATAACATGGGTGTAAATAAGTTTAATAGACTGAATATTGTGAATATATATATTTTATGTGAACGAACATTCTACAACATTGATTGTGACAACAATTGTTTCTGGCTGTTTGAATTGTTAGTATTCTACTAGAATCTTTGTTCTTACTCTGTTTTCTTCTTGTATCATAGTCTGACCTTAACTGATATAACTAATTGGTCTTTCTAGATAAGGTCGATATATTTGATTTAAGTCAATATACCTGCTTATTATAGATGGATCTGAATGCTATGACTTATAGATTCTAAACTAAGGCTGATTATTTTGTGTCTGTCTTATGTACCGTAACTAAATATAACTGCTTTGATTTTACGAACTAATATATTCAATGTTTCCTTGATTCTTTATGCTGGAGTCGAAGATAGTCACTTCCAAGGAGTTCCATACTATAGACAAAACAGTTGTTTATTATTTTCTGGCTTTCAATTGTGATCTAAGATCAGTTCTTGATTTAAACTATGAACATAGGAAGATATTAGTAAATAGTCCATCTTTTTCATACGATTAAATTCTATGTTCAATTAAATATTATCCCTATGTAAATCTCATACAGAATCACTTTAACTAAAATGACAGAACATTAAAATAATCGGATCTAAATTTAATTTTGATTATGCTAAAAATATTTTGCTTTGCTTCCTTTTTTACTATTTAAATCTATGTTAATTAATGTATTTATTCTTTAAGGAAATTGCTTACACTAAATCATAAAACGTCAGAAATTTACCATTATTTCTATTATTAACAATTTATCCAATGCTCAATATTGTAATCACAATTGATTGATCACTGGGTGGTGATCAATTACATCTGTATTAAGTCTTTCCTAGTGCAGATCGAATGCTATCGATCAAGTTGGAATGTGGCCACTAGTCTAGGTGACTCGACATTGCATGCACTATGCTGAGATGAAATGGTGGTTGTAGGTAGTTAACAGGAAACCCTGGACCCGGGTTTCGTGCTACTTGGCACTCGTCAGCAAGGTGTACCTGTAATCTTGAGGGGACTGGTGCTCCCTGACGGATTCGATCCCAAGTTCGTTTTGTAATTATCAGTTCAAACCGTGATATTAATAAGCAAAGAGAGATAGTGGCTAGCAGTAGAATCCAGGAGACGTGTTTCATCTCACTTGGGATGGATCAACTGGATGTAACTGCATCTCAGAGTTGATGTTCACTCCAAAACTCGAATACAGTACCGTTCGCTTCAAACTCCATCACGTTATCCACTTAGCTATTGAGTCTTGATAGCCAATTGCTTATGTAATGGGGTCAAGTTTAAATTCATTTTGTATTGTTTATTTCAATCTTCCCATTGATATGAACATCAACTGTAGGATACAGGTACATTCAGCTGATAAGTCCCAAATAGGACGAAACGTGCGTCTAGGATTCCACTGCTAGCCACTATCCATCTTTGCTTATAATACATGTGAATCAAAGTAATGTCGAAGCAATAGACACTGTTTGCACATATACCAATAAGAGACTAATCAACTACAGTCCTAAACATCAATCGGAAGATTCAAGTAAGTAATATCTGATATTATTTCTTCTAAAAAATTAATAAGCTGGACTTGCAACAAAATTAATACTATAAAGAAGATTGGATTTCAATCAAGGTAAAAGCTTTCAAATATAAACTAGAAGAAGTTTCAATTGATTTCATCCTACTGAATGTTAAATAGAATCTCCACTTCAACACTTAAACTCAACATTTATTTAAGTTGATTAAATCTATTTGAAGTAATCAGATTTATTGATTATACTTGTAACTATATTAAACTATTGATGAATACAATTCTAAACATTGAGAAATGACAATAAAGAATCACCTTACCATTCAGAGGTGATTCAAATAGCCTTTACTGAAACAACGACTTGAATCAGTCATCAATAAAACCTATTGCGCAGCAAAGGTCATCATCAAAGAAAGAACAAGGTGCATGCTTCATTCAAAACCTAAAGTACATGGAAACGATTGCGTCACATCCCACTGTGTTTACCAATTTAAATGTGTGTGTGGTCACACATACATAGGGAGGAGTAATCGTGATCTCAACATTAGGATGAGTGAACATGTACCCAAATGGCTTCAGAAACAAATACAATCAAGTGACCCAATAAGAGCAGAGGATAAACATCCATCATCATCTATTGCTAAACATATAATCGAAACAGGTCACAAGATTAAATAAGAACTTTCGTCTAAATTTGAACGAATAGTTTCACAATATTTGGGCGCCGAGTTAATTTGAGACATTAAAAAGAAGAATATATTTGTAAAATCTCAGCGAATGAATTTTAAGTAAATCCAACGTTTCGCCTGGCAATCTGGTCCAAGCTTTTTCAAGGAAAATATAATCAAACAACAAAATTATCGAATATAAATAGGTACATGGTTCTTCGGTTTACTGTATACTGAATAAGTCATCCAATCGACGTGAAGGATTTCTTTATAGATAGGTATTTGTATTAATGTGTAAGAGACATGTTCATATGAAAAATAATAAAGGTCAAACAAATAAAATAAAAGTTCATTTGAAAATAATGAAGGGGAGAGAAATTGTCATGTTATCCTAGGCCATAGAATGACTTAAGGATTATAAGGTAAATTCAAGGTTATAACAAATTGTTTTGTATGTGTTATGGAACCAAAACGTGTTAAGATAACAGAATGTGTTTATACGCAAGTGATATGAGAAAAATTTCATTCAACTTAATATTGACTACGGTCTGTGTATATTAAGAAAACAAATCATTTTTATGTATGAAATGAATCAAAATGCTACAGCCTGCATTAAATGAAGATAAGTAAACAAAATAAACGAGGAATGTATATGTAATTGAAGTGTGTTATTTTAAAAATGTTCCAGTCAATTGTTTAACATATTCAGATAAGATAACGGATTTGAATCATTGAACGTATTATCTATCAATTAGTTACTATGGCATAAATATATCAAATGGCAAAAAAAAGGAGATCAGGTTTACTTATTAATTATTAGTTGCCATGGTGCAGCTAGTTGTATTCCATCTCTCCTATTAATATTGTTTAAATTAGCCCATATATGTAAGGCTTCAGCTGTTAGGCGTTCTTTGTAAGAATTAAATCCTTTTTGAATGATTCTTGTGCCATTGAAATCAACTGTATGACCCGATTCAATTGAATGTAATGCTATCGCTGATCTGTTCTCAAGCTTTTTACATCAATTGAGGATTTAGGAATATGCTTTAAGCACAGTTTGTGTTCTTTCACCCTCACATTCAGTTGTCTTGATGTTTCACCTACATACGTTGCATTACAATCATTACATTTGATTTCATAAACACAATTTTGTTGATCATCCTTGTGTATTGGATCTTTGATTCTTACTAGTTTTGATCTTAGAGTATTGTTTGTTCGAAAGAATACTCTTATATTTTGACGAATTAAAATCCTTCTGATGTCTTCTGAGATACCTTTACGATATGGGATCACTACTGTATTCATCCAATCTTGCTTAACTCTTTTTTAAAAATATCATTCCGTTCTTCATTCTTAATTATTCTTTTTAATAAAACCTTTCGGATAATTATTCATTAATAGAGTGGATACAACTAAATTCATTTCCATTTTTATATCATCTGGTTCAGTGACAAGTGTTTTGACTCTGGTGATCAAATTTTTGGCCACTGTCACTTTGGTCGCGTGTGGGTTTATAGATAATACGCTCAATGATTCAAATCCGTTATCTTATCTGAATATGTTAAACAATTGACTGGAACATTTTTTAAAATAACACACTTCAATTACATATACATTCCTCGTTTATTTTGTTTACTTATCTTCATTTAATGCAGGCTGTAGCATTTTGATTCATTTCATACATAAAAATGATTTGTTTTCTTAATATACACAGACCGTAGTCAATATTAAGTTGAATGAAATTTTTTCTCATATCACTTGCGTATAAACACATTCTGTTATCTTAACACGTTTTGGTTCCATAACACATACAAAACAATTTGTCATAACCTTGAATTTACCTTATAATCCTTAAGTCATTCTATGGCCTAGGATAACATGACAATTTCTTTCCCCTTGATTATTTTCAAATGAACTTTTATTTTATTTGTTTGACCTTTATTATTTTTCATATGAACATGTCTCTTACACATTAATACAAATACCTATCTATAAAGAAATCCTTCACGTCGATTGGATGACTTATTCAGTATACAGTAAACCGAAGAACCATGTACCTATTTATATTCGATAATTTTGTTGTTTGATTATATTTTCCTTGAAAAAGCTTGGACCAGATTGCCAGGCGAAACGTTGGATTTACTTAAAATTCATTCGCAGAGATTTTACAAATATATTCTTCTTTTTAAGGTCACAAGATTGATCTAAATTCAGCTTTTGTAGTGCTGTATAAAAGTGTAAAAGGGCGTATACTAAGGTTCATTGAAGCCTTAGCCATACGAAAATTCAAACCCCTTTATGTGTTCAAAAACAGTTTGTTCTTACCTTAAACCTACCCTGGTAATATTGACTTATTATCCAGAGTGATTAGGTTTCGCTTTGTGTTCACATTATTATTATTATTACTCTTATCATTATCCTTATCTCCTCTTACCCCGTTTCCTGTCTAGTTGACCTTTTATTTTTATATATAAATGCTCTTAACAAGTATATGTATGACCAGATTGTTCGAAATGTATTGCGCTAATATATCATATAGTTCTGATAATCTTCGTCTTCTAATATCATTATCGAAATAAAGAATTCATTATTTGAAATAGCTGACCAATGAAGTAAATGTAGAATTAAATGGACTGAACTGGAAAAAATTGTAGTTGAAAATAATTCAGAATATTACTATTACTTCTTACATTTTCCACTAAATTCAGTTGTTTGATAGTTATGCATTTGATGAATAAATCTGAACTACCATAATCGTATCCAACTAACAAAATATATAATTATAAACAGTTACATAGTTCAACTAAACAAATACTATCAGTATATGTCTGTTATCATTAAATTAATCTGATTGGTTAGATATTGCATTCAGTTCGCATTCAATTCACTTTAAATTCCTGTACAATTCAATAATCACATATCAAACATAGACTCAACATCAAGGTCACTCAACCGTATTCAAACACAATGAAAGAGACCGTTGGTTTATGGAGAAAATTATGTGTTATCAACAAAAGATTGGATGGGAAAATAGCAATCGTGACAGGATGTAACACTGGAATCGGTCTTTATACAGCCAGTGAATTAGCTCGTCGTGGTGCAACAATCATTATGGCATGTAGAAATATTGAACGAGCCAACAAAGCTAAAACACGTCTATTGGAAATGTATGGTAAGAATAATGAGAAAAGTGGCGAAACAGATATTGCATGTAGTCAAGTGAAGTCATCTTTAAAGCCTATCGAGTCAGATCAGGTATGCTAACATTGACTTTAGTATACTCTTCTTAAGTTATATCCCTTTCTTGAGGTTGATAAGCTTATAATTTAATAGAAAAAGAGAATTCAGCGAAGAAAATTATCTTTTCGACGAAATCATTTACTTAAGCTCTACATTCGTATATATAGTTATATATGGAAAATGTATGTCTATAAGAGGATAGAAAAGATTGCATCACGAAGATGGATTCTAAAATAAATAACAAGTGAGGTTACGTACTAATCATGGGGTAAGGAAGAAAATAATTTATGGGTCAGATAATAGTCCACTTGACAGATATGAAGAAAAGCGACATACACAAAGATCATATTAATAGACTGAATAATATCAGAAGGGGTTGTGTGGAGATTTTAGAAATTTCACTAGTTGAAATCATGAGTCAATTGAAGCTAGGCCACCATGGAAAACCTGGAAGCACTGGACGATTCAATTCCTTTGACTCTGTAGATTACTTTAAAAGAAGAGTCCTTTGGAGTGATGTGTCCACAGTTTATCAAATGCTCTTGTATCGAACTAGTAATTGTTTTACGTTCTCCTTTCAAGAGCCAGGTTGGATAGTGTTCCGAGATGCGTTTGGGCAGTGATCGCTTTGTGCGGCCTATGTAACGTGCCCCAAATAAGCAATATGAATTAGCAATGTCGTTGAAAAGAAAATTTTCTTCGCTGAATTCTCTTTTTCTTATTTAATGACACTGTGGGTTATTTTAATTATCTGAAGTTCATAATTAGTCTCAGTAATACTCGTCAGAGTATTAGCTAGTCACTGAATAGCACCATCTGCTGAAATATTGTTATAGTGAAAGTTAAATATCATATCCAGCTAGATCTTGAGATGAATTCATTTTTATCCTATTCATTTAAGTGTAATAAACAGATACATCAGTATGGCCTTGAAGGAAATTACTATCAATATCACAATAGGGTTCGTGGATATTGTAGTAATTTTAATGGTTGAAATGATGTGTCGATTTAAGTTAGAACATTATTTAAAAGATGGAAGTAATGAACGTCCGTTTTGATCTAGTATAGGACTTCTCAACAGTACGCATTCAGGACGAAATAGTCATTCAGTGCTTCCAGGTTTTCAGTGGTGGTCTAGTTTAAATCAACCCATAATTTCAACTATTAAAATTACTTATAAGATATAATATCTAAAAATCATCAACGACTCATATTATAGAGATATAGATAAAAGAACTATGTATTCATTTACTGATCTTCTCTGAGCTGATTGTTTTTCTTATAACATTAGATGAAAATCATAAAACGCTTATCGATAAGCCAACTATGTTTTATGATTATAACATCATTTCATCTAGTAATATCAATCAGTATAAGAAGAAAAACAGTTAATCAAGTTTAAGTTTATATTTGATTCTCGATTTTATTATTCGAATATGTAAGTAACAATAACGTGTTATTCTTATACTTAAAACTCTTTTGAACTGGACACGATTTGTTGAGTAGTAGAAGGTTATGCGGGAAATAACTTAGCCTTGTTTTAATGCCTTTACGTTTTTAGCATGATAATGTGTCATACATGTGGGGCTGAATGGAACATTATAAAAGAAATTAGAGATCATTAGGAATGTCATTTGAATGGGATAAGCAACTATGAAATACAATGATTTCGTATAATTCTGTTTCAATTGTTGTTCAACCTTTATTCAAGTTCGTAAACGGAACCAAATGCATGAGGTATATTGTGTCCCACCATACTATATTCAAATTTTATTGAAACAGTGGAGACAATGTGTTTAAGAAAGGTTCTCATCAATTTTCTTCTTCCATAATATTTCGATTTTATTCCAGTTGATCATTGAACAACTTGATCTGGCTTTGTTAACATCAATCAGAGAATTTGTTGACAGAATCAAAAGTAAATACAATAAAGTAGATTTTCTCATCAACAATGCTGGACTCATACTGCAGAACTATACAACAACTGAAGATGGTTTTGAAATGACAATGGGAGTGAATTATTTTGGACCATTTCTACTGACAGAATTGTTGTTACCATTGTTGAGGAATGCTGCACCATCACGAATAATAAATGTGTCATCTGCACTGCATAAAGATGGATGCATTCTAAAACCTGATTTGCAGTACAGTAAGGAAAATTATAATGCAATGAAGGCATATAGTGTATCGAAATTGGCAAACGTGATACATGCTATTGAATTAAATGAACGTTTGAAAGATAGTGGAGTAGTTGTTGTGAGTTTACATCCCGGAACTGTCAAAACTGAAGTGCTGAGGGATCTGAGAAAGTTTCCTATGGTGAGAGATTTTTATACGTTTAATTATCATTTGATGATGTGTGATAATTAGAAGTATTTGAATTATAGTATAAACTAAGAATCCCAGAAATAACGCAATTGAATCAAGAAGTACTAGACAAGCACAAACGAATGTACTGTATTTGAAATTCGAAATTCAGCATTCCACAAGTACACTCCTACACCACTATGATCGATTCTGAGCCATGTCACCAAGATTCTCCAACAATTGGTTACGATAGTCACGCGCGCCCCAACCAAGTAATCTGCATCTACCAACATGGCTCAGACTAGAAGTTAGTGACTTCAAGAATTGATGCCACGTTTTGGTTTGGCCACCCCTAACTTTCTTCCAGCCATCCCCAACACTAGTCAGCATTGCGCGTTATGGTAATCGGTGTTCAGGCATACATTACACGTGGTTTACAACCTCATCAACTGATTTACCATCATTCCCTAATACCCTACGTCTAACCTCACTATTACTTACCCGGTGGTCCCAACAAATGCTGGCAATATTTCTAAGACATCTGTGATCAAACTAGTAACTTACGAGCGTACCCGGCCCTTAATAATCACGTTACGAAGCCGTAAAGTAAAACAGGACGAAATACTTTGCAGTATACTCTTCCTTTAATTGATAGATGGATATCTTGCCTTTGCCATAGGTGACGTAAGTTGACAAAAGCCAAACGGGCTTTCTGAATCCGTGCATAGATTTCTTTAGACACCAACCTATCAGGGCTGGTCAGACTTCAGAGATAAGTGAAGTTGTTGCCGCGTTCGACTACTTCACTCCCTATCCTTAGTTCAGGTGTTTACGCAGGCCAGTCCTGAAGCAACAATTCGCATTTTAACGAGAAGAAATGCATCCCAAAACATCCTGGCATTGTTGATTAGCGCTACCAAAATACTCTGCATTTTATCAGCGTCTTCACCAAACAGGACTATATCATCTGCGTATTCTAAGTCGATAAGTGGACTTCCTGGAAGGAGACCAATGTCCGAGAATTCAGTCAACGAGAACGTTATTTCCATGAGTAGGTCTATGATGAAGTTAAACGAAAATCGAGAAAATGTTTGTCCGAAAAAACGGAAGGGACACCAATGGGATTACCAATATCAGGACTGATCGCAGATGCAGTGATGCAAAGACTAGAAGCCGCGATATTACCAGTGATCAAGCCAAAAATTTGGATTCGCTATGTAGACGACACATTCGTCATCATCAAAAAGAATGAGTTGAAAAACACTTACAAGCTGATCAACAAAGTCTTCGATGGCATCAAGTTCACAATGGAACAAGAGTCATACAACAAACTATCATTCTTGGATATATTAATCACTAGAACCGACTGAGGAAAACTGGAAATTCAATTATATAGGAAACCGACACATACAGATCAAATCCTCAACTACAATAGCAACAACCCAAGAGCTCACAAAATCAACTGCATACACATTTTGTTCAAAAGGGCGAGGACACACTGCAGCACACTGGCAGCACGAAAAATGAAGAGAAATACCTGAAGGACGTATTTCAAAAGAATGGCTACCCAACCAACTTCATCAAAAAATACCAACCAAACGCAGCATCAGGACCTAAGGTCAAGCACAGAAATCAACAAAAGGATCACCCTATCATACATAAAAGACATTTCAGAAACCGCAACGAGACTGCTGAAAACCTTCGGGATAGGTGTGGCACACAAACCGACGAAATCACTACAATCAATCCTATGCAAACCAAAGGATGAAATAACAAAGGAAGACAAATCAAACATCATCTACAAAATAAATTGTGCCAACTGCGAAAAACACTACATCGGAAAAAGCGGACGCCCCTTCACCTTCGCTTACGCGAACATCAATTAGCAGTCAAACGCCGTGATATCTCTTCACTTACATCAATACACGTGAACAACTGCGGACACTAATTCGAATGGAAAAATGTGGAATTCTTGGACAGAGGAAATTCCAAAAACACCAGGGAATTTCTAGAAGCCTGGCACTCAGGTCAATCAGCAATCAATAAGCGTATTGAAATCAACCCAATTTATCACCAATCAGGAAAGTTATGCACAAATATAGGAACAAAAATCAAACCAATGGGAGACACAACCAAAACAAAGGAGTAAACAATGACAAATTTAAGGTCAATCGGAACCAATCAACATCGAGGTGTACAAAACAAGCTGTGAAACGCATATGGAGAAATTCGAACACTTCACTTCTATCTGAAGTTTGTGCTGATGATGTCGTTCAGAAGAACGAAGAAAGCTCCACGACCAAACCATCCAGCTCAGAGAACAAAACTCCACCAAAACCATCCACCTGAGCTACAAATCTTCTCCACCATCACAAATGACATTTATCCATAAGCCCTCACTCGACTAGTAGTGTTCGAGTGAAGAGCATTCACAAGGTTTATGTACTTCTGAAGTACGCCGTTCAATGACAGACACTGACATAGTGTGGTGTGTGCTACTTATATCGACATAAGTAGTATAAATCGCGAGTCTGGAATATAATGTCTGGTAGCAGAAGATCGAAAAGAGAAAACGGGAACAGAAAGCATTTGGTATGGAAATGCAGGGACAATGAAGTCTAAGACAATTAATGAACATTTTACAAATGAAGTATTAGAGTATGGTTTTTCTGTTTTACCAAGTAACTGTAATTGTGTTCTATGTACGATCAATTTTCCCCAAACTGTATTTTCCTTCACTACAACAGAAAATCTCGGTCTACAGAGTCAAATGCTGCTTTTAAGTCAAGAAAGACCACCATTGTCGGACGCCGATAATCATGCCTGTGTTCTAAAATCTAACGAATGGTGAATATGTGGTCGATGCAGCTCATGAGTCATGGTTAAGCGTCCGAGACTAGTACTTTAGAAAATATATTAGTCAAACCAATCTCTCTATGGCTGTCTCAGGATGATTCTGACACCTTCTTATATAGTGGGACAATCAGTGGTTGAGACCAGTCACATGGGGTTACGTCCATCTCCCAGATTTTAGCTAAACTTTTGGTCGGCCTAATGGCTAAAACCGAACCACCATACTTAAAGACATCTGGACTATCTGTTCTTCCTCGTTTCAGATTAGCTATAGAATTTCGAACTTCAACTAGAGTTGGGGAACCTACTTCAGTGTTCCATTGGGGCTGTTTGGGAATGGTGAGTAGTTGTGGAATAGCTGAAGGCCAGCTAAACTTCTCCTCAAAGTGTTCCACCCATCGTTTTAAACGTTTAAGCCGAGAGCAGATAAGAGTGTCGTCTTTTTCCGAGATCATCTCATCTACACTTGACTTCTTAATTCCAGTTTCTTCTACTGGTCCAAAAGCTATCTGTTGTTACATTTAGCCGCTGACTTTTCCATGTCTTTTGTTTTCGTTACCCACCACTACTCACGGTCGTTCCATAGACTTTTGGTTAGCCCAGATCTGATTTGTTCTCACTCTTCCTTGTGTTCAGAGTCTGATAGGATGCGTTTATGAAAATCTATCACTGCAATAGACATAGAAGAAATCCACTGGTTTTTCGTGACCCTTTGATTCAAATCACCAATAGATGTCACCGCTGTTTCCAAAGCTGTCTGTATATCTTTCCAAGCAACATCTGGGTCAGCGTCGTTTTCAAAACTGCCCTAATGTGAGATCAGTTTTTCCTGGAATCTATTTTTGGTTTTCTCGTCAATTAGTTCAACTCCAATGGGTCTTTTTAGTGTGGTTTTTCTGCGTCCAGTGAGGCTCAAGCGAATGCGTGCTCGTATTAGAGCATGATCAGAGTCCAAACATGTACTTCAGAATGAGCGACAGTCTTCTATCGATCCTCTCCAACGTTGACTGATGAAAATTTGGTCTATTTGAGTCCATCGTCGGTTTGGTGCAGGCGACCACCATATTAGACAATGTCTCTCCTTATACTTGAAGTTAATGCTTGCTAAAAATAAATGATTGTCTGAGCACAGTTGCAGCAGACGGTCACCATTAAATGTTCGCTGAACAGGAATAATAAAATACCCACACAAATGTCTTTCTGTTTAGTTTAAGCTACCTCCTTGAGCATTGAAGTCGCCTGATATGAGTACCATACCTGAGCGTTCAGCTTTTTGAAGTTCACAAAGCCATCTGTAAAATTCATCTTTAACTTCATCTGGGCTGCAGTCAGTGGAAGCGTAGGAAGAAAAGATGAAAATGCGATGACGTGTGACGTGTGAGGAGGAAGTCAAAAGAGGATATTTAGAGTTGAAAGTCGATGTGGGTCGAATGATAGAAATTGAATAGGAAGACTGATTATGAATACAGGGATCATGAGTGTTGTCAGAGGTATGAATGCGTTTGTCACTCCCCAGTTGCCCACATCGTGGAAAGGTTCTTCAAGAGGTACCAGAAGAGGAAATTGGTGGGGGTGGTCTTAGTGACCTGAGAGCGTGACTGCGGTGTCCAACGGACAAATGCTTGAGGACGGTCACTCACAAACATTTTGTGGATGACGTTTGTTTTAGTCTAGTACTTGTTGAGAACTTACCGTTCCGAAGACGGATATCCGTGGGAAAATGTGAGGTGTTCATCTTTAGCGCCAACCGTTTCCAACCCCACCACTCCTTGTGAGAAAGCGGCCTCGCTGTTATACTGGTAGTGTGAGAGAAGCACCTTACTGCCGCCACACCTCTGTATAGTCAGCAGTACGACTTTGCCTTCGAACCTTGTGTTTGCTGCTTTTAGTCTTACCGTACTTCAACCCACCTGTCAAGCATGATAGCATCTAGAGGAATGATGATTTCAGCTAGTAGAGCTCGGTTGGTCCAACCTGATAAGCAAGCCGAACCACCACGTTAAAGTAGCACCAGTGGTCGGGAATATACGTTCCTAAATATCTCCATATTCAACTCCTAATATAATATCCAAGTTCACTAGACACAATCCCTCACCACATAATGACAGTACGCAGCTGTTTCATAAGTTCTTATGGAGCTCGTCAAGTGATTGAGACGTTACGAGATACAATGTGCTCAAGAACGAACAGGTTATCGGTTTCTGTGACAACATGAGGAACGACGGAGCTCGCCCTCCGCATGTTACTACCACCCATAATTGTAGGAAAATGTGCTCTGTCGTCAAATCCTCATATTTTATATAGATTTTATGAAATAAACGACCAATTATAACGAACTCAAAACTAGTTATTTGACTGGACGAAACAGAATGAAAATTATTGGAAGATGGGGATGAAAAAAAATTTCACTCGAAAAAAAAATACAAAAATGGCCGTGCAATAAATGTTTACCATTTTTTTAAAAGGGGTGGTAGGGAATCATATAGGCCGGTCACTTAATGTCAACCTAAAAGTTTTATTTATGTCACATTTCTTTGAGAAACTCCACCTTCTCTTACTACACTCAGCCAGTCAGTTAGTCAATCAGCTGTCACACCCCTCGACAGTCAGCAGTACGACTTCACCGTCAGAGCTTGAGTTGCTGCTTTTAGTCTTACCGTTCTTCAACTGATCTGCCTGGCATAGTAGAACCTATAGGAACATATGTTCCAGCCAGTATAGCTCGGTTGGGTGGTCACGATAGGCAAGCCTGACCACCACGTCAAGGTGGTAACTACGGTCGGGTTTACTACACTACTTAAATTTTGTTTAGAAAGTTTCAGAAATTACATAAACTTGGATGTCAACAGTTGATAGTTGTATTCAATCTAAATAAATATATTTGATATAGTGCTTTAAATAATACATCTTTTTTAAATGAGATGAATAAAACTCTTGTATAAGCTTAAAGTTTTCATTAATAAGTATTCTGAATGATTGTACGCGTTTTACAAAAAGAATTATTGTTATAGTATGACAGTTAACATACACATAACTATATCAATTAATAGTGTAGTGAACGAGAACACCAGTGGGGACAACCAAATGTATTTGGATGAAAACTATTACACAATCTCTTAGTAAAATCCGAGAACTATACAGTAGATACTTCATTTGCAAAATGTTAATCGATTGTCTCAGACTTGATTGTTCCTTCGTTTTATTCTTTCCAAGATCAATTGTTTCACTTGTTTTTATTTCTCTATTGGTATGAAAAATCAATGTAACTGATACTTATTAAAGGCTTGATAGAATGTAATGAATATCATCTATAATAAAAGATCAATTGGATCCAATCACACAAAGACGGTTTCTTCCAGAATTGTATTTTCGTTTTAGTGTAATACAGAATCATCACATTATAACACATGATTTTATTGCTTAAAATAGTGATTGTTATTTAGAGAAATATACAATATTTTATTACATAATTAAATGATTTTATTGTCTTAATACTTCAATCGATATCACATGATAGACTCACTAGCCGGAATTTTGATTATCGATTTAGTTCACATATATTGTTCATTATCATCATCATGGACTTGAAGATATCATATGAAGACATGGACTAACTGGGAGAAAAGAAAGAGAATGATGAGAGATTTGTAAGTCTATGAACGTAGACAAAATGATTATAGGAAGCATTATATTCTCACACAAACGAATACACAGAGCTACAAGGGTCTCGCAGGACCACATTACACAAAACCACATCGATCATACTTGCATCACTAGAAATTTCATAAGGTCAATAGAAGATGTGAGAACAAGGAGAGGAGCGGACATGGCTTCATATCATCACCAACTAGTGGTTGTCAAGATGAAACGGAAGCCGAAGAAACATTGGACAATTGTGGATACAGCATTGTAAAAGTTCAATAGGAACTTCCTTCGACATAGTGAAAAACTCAACGAATTCGAGATAGCTCTGAACAACACGTTGCAAACCATACAAGATCTAGTCAGAGCAGAAATCACTATAATGTAGAACAACTGGAAAGAGATGAAATTAGCACTGATTTGAATGTGTCATGAGGTGCTATGCTGCAATGTGCGTCATCATAAGGAATGGATCTCTATCGACACGCTGACCAGGATGCAAAATAGAAGAACAAGATGACCGTGATTAATAGTAGTCGAACGAGAACAGAGAAAGTGAGTGCACAAGGTGGATACACGGAGGCGAATAAGAGAGTGAACAAGAGCATTAGACGGCATGGATGTACGATTGTTGAAATCTCGTAGGTCAATGTTCAAGCACACCAACTTGCTTAATCGAATGATGATAATGGTATCTACTTCTTTCATTCATTTCTAAATGAATAGGTTTACTGGCTTGAATTTTTGAAAAGTATGATCTTATGAATGTCATCTATACTGACTGATATCAGAAGCAATGAAAAAACAGAACTATGTATTTTTTTAGTCGTGTTCAAATAGTATTTAATTGTTAATAAGAAAATTTCAAGAGAGTGATAGTTAGAGCAAGTGTTTAACAACTAATGGATGGTTATTTCAGTAGAATGTTTTTAATGGTCATATATTTTCCAACGTGTTTCGTACCGCTATCACTTTTAATCTGCTCACTTACCCTTAAATTACTGTATAACTGCTAATTGTAAGTTATCAGAATATCATTTGTAGATATATGGATCGGTACGACAAATAGGTCTGAGTTTGTCATCAAAGAATTTGAGCATCATAAAAAATCTTTTAAGTATCAAAATTGTACAATTTTAATCGTCTTACTCTTCTCTATCTTTTCTACAACATTATTTCATAGCCTTTCATGTTTTCTAAAAACATAAATAGTAATATTTAATGTTAAGTTACTGCATAGAATGGTGAGACTATAATTTATGGCCGATCTTTAAATGACGCTAGACTGACCTTGAAAGTGTTCACTTGATAACCAGGACCAAATGAGGTTTATGAACCTGTGTGAGGAATTATAATTATAATTTGCACTTGATGATTAAGCTTATAAATTAAATTCCGGGTATTCAACACGAACTGACATCAGCTATAATGCCAAAACTCTGTTTATCCAAATGGATGAATGAATTTCAGGCCGAAATCCGGAACCTGTTATATTAAACGTGATTGGCTCGCCTATATATCACAATCTCGCCCATAGAACATAATATCTAGTTAACTGATTAATTTTTAGTCTACTTATTTTATTATAAGTAGCATTAGAATGTTCTATTAAAATAGTACAAAATCTATAAAGATGTGCTATCGATAATTGATATATATATATATATATATATATATATATATATATATATATATATATACCATATGTGTGAATAACGTGTCTGATGGAGTTTTGTTCTCTCCATCAAAATCATCCACCTGAACTACAAATCTTCTCCACCTTTTCAGAACTACGTGTCTATCGCGTAATCCGACTTAACTATTACGATAATATTTTCAGGTGATCGAGAATATCTTATAAGTACAATAGTTCAGTATCTTAATAATAATACCATACGTTAATCTTCTTTACTAATTATTTCATCATTATTTACGTGTATAATAACATATCTATACTTTCAAGAGTAGTTAATGGCGGATAAATCAAACTTTTGAACGAGTTAGTAAGTTTAATATACATACATTTCAAGCATATAACACAATCGAAAATGAAAAAGATACAAAATAACCAACTCATCATCGAAATGAGCTTTTAATGAGATGAAGACGTCATGAAGATTCTATGTATAATACACGATATATATATGAAGACATTGACTGAGATAGTGTTCATATTGTAACGTAATCATTGTGAGGAAAATGAAATTATTGAAAAGAAAATGAATATACAGTCCCTTTGTTATTAGACAAGATTCATACTGAATTTATTATCTAATTGTAGTGAGATATGGCATTATTATTATTAAAAAGGAATCTGGATAAATCACTTAAGACTTTTCTGGTGCTGTTTTTGTTTTTTCTTCAAAATTGTGTTTATTTCAAATTCAGTGTTAATTATTGACCTTTTTCTAAGTATGGATATATACTTACATAATGTTAAATTAATATTCATTAATATACGAGTTGAATATATACTATAGTGGTGTGAGCTACTTATATCCACATAAGTAGTATATAACGATAATCAGGAATAGAATGTATTTCAGTAGAGGATCGAGAAGGAAAGAATGGGAATGGAATGCAATAGGTATGAAAATGCAAGCGCAATGAAATCTGAGATGATTGACTGATATTTGCAAAAGTTTGAGCCAATTGATTGATATTATGCAAATTAAGTATTTACTGTATGATTCTTGGATTTTACTAAGGGATGGTGTGAATTTGTGTTCTCATACATTCGATTGTCCTCATTCGTGTTCTTGTTCACTGCACTATCACGAATGAACATTGGGATACATTTTCATTACACTCTCTTACTAGTAAAGTACTAACGGATTCGTTACATGCTTATAATCCATGAAAAGTAAAAGTTTGTCTTTAAATTACATTGATGCGTTAGTATTTTCTAAATTTCCTAAATTTTTTTATAAATTTTTATTTCATCGTGTTGGTAAAAATCACATTGAACGATGATAATTAATTACATACGCCTGTTACTTCCAATGGAGCATAGGCCGACTGTTATATCCTAGTGAAGATTACATTACGAGTAACCTCTGTGACCTATTAATGGACTAATATTATTTATATATTCTTGTGGTATAAATATTCAGCAACTAGATTATGTTTATCTATATTCCCCTTATTATGAGCTTCGTTTTGTCTTATAGATTATTATTGTACGATTCACTGTTCTTAAGCTATGTTCAGTTTATTGACTACTGCCTCCCACGTTCACAGCCACTTTTTGGCTTATTTCTGTATGAATGTTATTTCCTATTTTATGGTGCGTTGAGGTCTGTTTGGTTGATATATAAACCCAGTATATCTTAAGTAAATGATTCGATTCGATTTGCATAGTGGGAGCCGGTATTGGTGTTCTGAACTCAAGTGAACGGGCTAGGCGGACATAGAAGCATTAAGGACGCTAGGCTGCTCATACCGGTCGAACGTCATTGGTTTTGGCACAGTGCTAAGATTGTAGAAGTCGTAGTCTGATTGGTGGATAAATCCCATGATAAACAGCAGGACATAAGATCATAACACCGCAGACCAGCATTCTCCATCTCACTCTGTTCTGGGTCTTCCTTTCTAGTTTGACCCAACTGTTGTTTTTAGTGGCCCGTGGATCTGACTCCAATTAGATCATATGAATGTTTGTTATCACCTATCCTCGTATACAATCATCGACTTAAATCACGTTAGTCAATAACGAAATTAAATAAGTCAAATAACGAGAATTGACTTGTGAATACATATATTTTGTATATGAAGCGAACGAAACAGAGCAAAGCAAAATGACACGCAGGGAAGACGGCTGGGAAGCCAACCCCTTTTAGTCACGCGTTACTCAATATTTATAGTCGGACAAAATAAAGCTACAGACATGTGATTAATGGGATAGGAAGGGCACACACATATACGCTCATATAAAAACAGTCTAGATTGATAAGCGAATAAATAACAAGGTCAAAGTATGGCTCAAGTAGAATGAATAAAATGGGCTGTCCGAAAGTTAGAATAAAGTATATGGGCTTAACATGGCAACTGGCACTACATGTTCATTCCTTTCATGTCTGTCTCCATTTCTCGGCGTAATGTATTCTCTGTTCTTCCTCTCCTCCCTTGGCATTGAGGATTCCATGTGAGGGCTTGTCTTGTGATGCAGTTGGGTGCTTTCCTCAATGTGTGTCCTATCCACTTCCAGCGCTTCTTCCTGATTTCTTCCTCCACTGGGATCTGGTTTGTTCTCTCCCACAGTAGGTTGTTGCTCATAGTGTCTGGCCAACGGATCCGAAGTATTTTGTGTAGACAACTGTTAATAAACACTCGTATATTCTGGATGGTTGTTTTCATAGTTCTCCAGGTTTCTGCTCCATAAAGTAGAACTGTCTTGACATTTGTATTGAAAATCCTGACCTTGGTGGTGAGTGACAGTTGCTTTGAGTTCCAGATGTTCTTCAATTGTAAATATGCTGCTCTTGCTTTTCCAATCCGCGCTTCCACATCTTCATCAGATCCACCCTGTTCATCAATGATGCTGCCCAGATATGTAAAGGTTTTTACATCTTCCAAATCTTCTCCGTCAATTGTGATTGGATTGTTGCATTCTGTGTTGTATCGGTGAATCTTGCTTTTCCCTTTGTATATGTTAAGACATGAATCCAACTCGGATAGATAAGTATAAAGTCATTTAAACAAATCAATTATCATCTTTTTGATTAGCGTTATTCAACCAGAAAGATGATAATTTGTTTGTTTAAATTACTTTACACTTATCTATCCGTATTGGTTTCATGTATGTTATCATACAAATCTTCTTCTGTATTGTACATCTTAAGGTTAATCTTTTTAACCCTTTTAATACAACTGCACTTTTTAAATGATTATCTGTTTTGCAAAGAAAAATCAATATATTCAAAAGTAGTATCCGTTTAATTTGTAAATGTAATAAGAGTAAGAGTGTTGTTGCTATGTGGTTTAATTTGTACTTAATATGAAGGTAGAAAAAATATTATCGATAGCCTGATCTTTTAACATTGATAAGTTTTATAGAATTTATGAATTGATCATCTATAGAATACCTGAAAATGTTAAAGTATAAATGGTTACTTTTATTGAGGATTTATTGATTGTAGAATTAAGAAAACGTTTTATTTTCTTTCTCAATCATTTCATTAGTGTCTATTTCAAAGAGATGAAATATTTTCAAAAGGTGGTTTTGTGGAGATTTTTGTCATTTCAATTGTTGAGATCATTAGTCAATTGGAACTAGACCACCATGGAACACTTAGAAAATCACCCAGTGCTTCCAGGTTTTCCATGATGGTCTAGCTTCAATTAACTCATGATTTCAATAGACGAAATACTTATGAAAAAATTACTAATCAAATAAAGAATTAGTTTTTTATAATATCATTTATGATGAATTATCTTATAAGACATTTTATAAACATCTTTTCCTTTATCATTTTGTAAAGAGCAAGAACAATGATACTAGTAGAATAGTATGAATTCATTTTATTTCGTTTGGTTCTCGTCAACTCCGCCTGTAGCTCTTATAGGGTTACTGCCGGTCCCAAGCCCGGGTAAAGGAGGAGGGTTGGGCATGGGGTTAGCGTCCCCATCCCGTAGAAAACTAACTCGCTAAACAAACGCTTACCAGAAAAAATAATTCAAACCATTTTAAGTCTGCCCTGGGAGTTAGAAGGTCTTCATTTAGAAGAATTATGACGCTTCATGGTGAAAGCCGAGTTCCTTCGGAAGTCACGAGGCCGATGCCCCTTCTAACAACCAGAGCAAAAATTTTTATAGGTACATGGAACGTTCGAACAATGTGGGAAACCGGGAAGACCAGTCAAATATCAATGGAAATGAGGAGATACAACTTAGCAGTACTGGGAATCAGCGAAACCCACTGGACCCAAGCTGGACAACAAGGGCTAAATATGAGAGAGATGCTGCTATACTCCGGTCACGAAGAAGAAAATGCTCCACACACTCAGGGAGTCGCTCTTATGCTGTCCAAAGTAGTACGAAATGTACTTGTAGGATGGGAATCTCACGGATCCAGAATCATCAAAGCATCATTCAAAACCAAGAAGGAGGGGATCACAATAAATATTATCCAATGTTATGCACCCACCAATGATAGCAACGACGAAATTAAAGATCAGTTCTACGAGCGGCTACAGTCAATCATTGAGAAATGCCCAAGGAAGGACCTCGCCTTTCTGATGGGGGATCTAAATGCCAAAGTCGGAATAGACAACACTGGATATGAAGATATTATGGGACGACATAGACTGGGAGAGAGAAACGAAAATGGAGAAAGATTTGCAAATCTATGTGCATTCAACAACTTGGTCATAGGCGGCACAATATTTCCACACAAGCGTATACACAAGGCTACATGGATCTCACCGGACCATACCACAGAGAACCAAATAGATCATATTTGCATCAACAAAAAATTCCGAAGGACAATGGAAGATGTGAGAAGCAGGAGAGGTGCTGACATAGCTTCAGATCACCACCTAGTTGTAGCCAATTTAAAACTGAAGCTAAAGAAGAACTGGACAACCGGACAAACAGCACTACAATGGTTCAATACAGCTTTCCTTCGAGATACTGACAGACTCCATGAATTCAAGATAGCTCTCAACAACAGGTTCCAGGCCTTACAAGATCTACTGAAGGAAGAAAAACTACTATGGAGGACAACTGGAAAGGCATCAAAGAAGCATTAACTTCAACGTGTCAAGAGGTTCTCGGTCTAAAGAAATACCATCATAAGGAATGGATCTCTACAGAAACACTGGACAAGATCAAAGAAAGGAAGAACAAGAAGGAAGCAATAAACAACAGCCGAACACGAGCAGAGAAAGTCCAAGCACAAGCTGAATACATAGAAGCAAACAAGCAAGTGAAGAGGAGCATTAGAGCCGACAAGAAGAAATACGTGGAAGAACTAGTAACGACGGCGGAAAAAGCTGCTAGGGAAGGAAATATGAAACAGCTTCACAATACAACGAAGAAACTAGCAGGGAAATACAGTAAACCAGAGGGGCCGGTCAAAGACAAAGAAGGCAAGCCAATCACCGAAATTCAACAACAGCGGAACAGATTGGTAGAATACTTCGAGGAACTCCTGAATAGGCCGGCTCCAATGGATCCACCGGACATCGAAGTAGCACACACAGATCTTCCTATAGATGTCAACCCACCAACGACGGAAGAAATTAGAATGGCCGTCAGACAAATCAAGAACGGGAAAGCAGCAGGACCCGACAACTTACCAGCTGAAGCACTGAAATCAGACATCGAAACAACCACAAGCATGCTTTATCTTCTATTCAAAAAGATTTGGGAGGAGGAACAAGTGCCGATGGACTAGATAGAAGGACACCTCATCAAGATTCCAAAGAAAGGAGATCTGAGCAAATGTGAAAACCACAGAGGCATTACACTACTGTCAATACCAGGGAAAGTCTTCAACAGATTGTTGCTGAACCGGATGAAAGAAGCTGTAGACGCCCAACTTCGAGATCAACAAGCTGGATTCCGAAAGGATCGGTCGTGCACAGACCAAATTGCTACACTACGGATCATCGTTGAACAATCAGTTGAGTGGAACTCATCACTATACATCAACTTCATTGATTATGAAAAGGCATTCGACAGTGTAGATAGGAGAACGTTATGGAAACTTATTAGACACTACGGAGTTCCTGAGAAGATTGTCAATATTATCCGGAACTCATACGACGGACTACAGTGCAAGGTCGTGCATGGAGGACGGCTGACAGATGCATTCCAAGTAAGGACCGGAGTCAGACAAGGCTGTCTGCTCTCTCCCTTCCTCTTTCTTCTGGTGGTTGACTTGATTATGAAGACCTCGACATCTGAAGGAAAACACGGAATACAATGGACAGCTCAGAATCAATTAGACGATTTGGACTTCGCAGATGACCTGGCCATCTTATCACATACACATGAACAAATGCAGATAAAGACAACCAGTGTTGCAGCAGTCTCTGTATCAGTAGGCCTCAGCATACACAAAGGGAAAACCAAGGTCCTCAAATACAACACGGAGAACAGCAATCTAATCACTCTTGATGGCGAGACTCTGGAAGATGTAGAGTCCTTCTTATACTTAGGAAGCATCATCGATGAACAAGGAGGTTCAGATGCAGACGTAAAGGCGAGGATTGGAAAAGCAAGGGTCGCATTCCTACAATTGAAGAACATATGGAACTCAAAACAACTTTCAACCAATATCAAAGTGAGAATCTTCAATACGAATGTCAAGGCAGTTCTACTGTATGGAGCTGAAACTTGGAGGACTACAACAACCACAATCAAGAAAGTACAAGTATTTATAAATAGCTGTCTACGCAAGATACTCAACATCCATTGGCCGGATACCATCAGCAATACCCTTCTGTAGGAGAGAACAAACCAACTTCCAGCTGAAGAAGAAATTAGGAAAAGACGATGGAAATGGATAGGACATACATTATGCAAATCGTCAAACTGCATCACGAGGCAAGCCCTAACTTGGAATCGTGAAGGGAAGCGGAAAAGAGGAAGGTCAGAGAACACACTACGTCGGATAATAGAAGCAGATATGAAAAGATGAATTACAACTGGACGGAGCTAGAAAGGATTGCCCAGGACATGGTTGGATGGAGAATGCTGGTGAGCGGCCCATGCTCCTTCACGAGGAGTAACAGGCGTAAGTAAGTAAGTAAGTGGTTCTCGTCAACTACTTATAACCTGTGATATTTAAAATCATGATTACATAATGGGTTTGGTTGGAATTTATATTAAAGACACATTAGTATAGGATAACATGGGTGTAAATAAGTTTAATAGACTGAATATTGTGAATATATATATTTTATGTGAACGAACATTCTACAACATTGATTGTGACAACAATTGTTTCTGGCTGTTTGAATTGTTAGTATTCTACTAGAATCTTTGTTCTTACTCTGTTTTCTTCTTGTATCATAGTCTGACCTTAACTGATATAACTAATTGGTCTTTCTAGATAAGGTCGATATATTTGATTTAAGTCAATATACCTGCTTATTATAGATGGATCTGAATGCTATGACTTATAGATTCTAAACTAAGGCTGATTATTTTGTGTCTGTCTTATGTACCGTAACTAAATATAACTGCTTTGATTTTACGAACTAATATATTCAATGTTTCCTTGATTCTTTATGCTGGAGTCGAAGATAGTCACTTCCAAGGAGTTCCATACTATAGACAAAACAGTTGTTTATTATTTTCTGGCTTTCAATTGTGATCTAAGATCAGTTCTTGATTTAAACTATGAACATAGGAAGATATTAGTAAATAGTCCATCTTTTTTCATACGATTAAATTCTATGTTCAATTAAATATTATCCCTATGTAAATCTCATGCAGAATCACTTTAACTAAAATGACAGAACATTAAAATAATCGGATCTAAATTTAATTTTGATTATGCTAAAAATATTTTGCTTTGCTTCCTTTTTTACTATTTAAATCTATGTTAATTAATGTATTTATTCTTTAAGGAAATTGCTTACACTAAATCATAAAACGTCAGAAATTTACCATTATTTCTATTATTAACAATTTATCCAATGCTCAATATTGTAATCACAATTGATTGATCACTGGGTGGTGATCAATTACATCTGTATTAAGTCTTTCCTAGTGCAGATCGAATGCTATCGATCAAGTTGGAATGTGGCCACTAGTCTAGGTGACTCGACATTGCATGCACTATGCTGAGATGAAATGGTGGTTGTAGGTAGTTAACAGGAAACCCTGGACCCGGGTTTCGTGCTACTTGGCACTCGTCAGCAAGGTGTACCTGTAATCTTGAGGGGACTGGTGCTCCCTGACGGATTCGATCCCAAGTTCGTTTTGTAATTATCAGTTCAAACCGTGATATTAATAAGCAAAGAGAGATAGTGGCTAGCAGTAGAATCCAGGAGACGTGTTTCATCTCACTTGGGATGGATCAACTGGATGTAACTGCATCTCAGAGTTGATGTTCACTCCAAAACTCGAATACAGTACCGTTCGCTTCAAACTCCATCACGTTATCCACTTAGCTATTGAGTCTTGATAGCCAATTGCTTATGTAATGGGGTCAAGTTTAAATTCATTTTGTATTGTTTATTTCAATCTTCCCATTGATATGAACATCAACTGTAGGATACAGGTACATTCAGCTGATAAGTCCCAAATAGGACGAAACGTGCGTCTAGGATTCCACTGCTAGCCACTATCCATCTTTGCTTATAATACATGTGAATCAAAGTAATGTCGAAGCAATAGACACTGTTTGCACATATACCAATAAGAGACTAATCAACTACAGTCCTAAACATCAATCGGAAGATTCAAGTAAGTAATATCTGATATTATTTCTTCTAAAAATTAATAAGCTGGACTTGCAACAAAATTAATACTATAAAGAAGATTGGATTTCAATCAAGGTAAAAGCTTTCAAATATAAACTAGAAGAAGTTTCAATTGATTTCATCCTACTGAATGTTAAATAGAATCTCCACTTCAACACTTAAACTCAACATTTATTTAAGTTGATTAAATCTATTTGAAGTAATCAGATTTATTGATTATACTTGTAACTATATTAAACTATTGATGAATACAATTCTAAACATTGAGAAATGACAATAAAGAATCACCTTACCATTCAGAGGTGATTCAAATAGCCTTTTACTGAAACAACGACTTGAATCAGTCATCAATAAAACCTATTGCGCAGCAAAGGTCATCATCAAAGAAAGAACAAGGTGCATGCTTCATTCAAAACCTAAAGTACATGGAAACGATTGCGTCACATCCCACTGTGTTTACCAATTTAAATGTGTGTGTGGTCACACATACATAGGGAGGAGTAATCGTGATCTCAACATTAGGATGAGTGAACATGTACCCAAATGGCTTCAGAAACAAATACAATCAAGTGACCCAATAAGAGCAGAGGATAAACATCCATCATCATCTATTGCTAAACATATAATCGAAACAGGTCACAAGATTAAATAAGAACTTTCGTCTAAATTTGAACGAATAGTTTCACAATATTTGGGCGCCGAGTTAATTTGAGACATTAAAAAGAAGAATATATTTGTAAAATCTCTGCGAATGAATTTTAAGTAAATCCAACGTTTCGCCTGGCAATCTGGTCCAAGCTTTTTCAAGGAAAATATAATCAAACAACAAAATTATCGAATATAAATAGGTACATGGTTCTTCGGTTTACTGTATACTGAATAAGTCATCCAATCGACGTGAAGGATTTCTTTATAGATAGGTATTTGTATTAATGTGTAAGAGACATGTTCATATGAAAAATAATAAAGGTCAAACAAATAAAATAAAAGTTCATTTGAAAATAATCAAGGGGAAAGAAATTGTCATGTTATCCTAGGCCATAGAATGACTTAAGGATTATAAGGTAAATTCAAGGTTATGACAAATTGTTTTGTATGTTGAGATTAGATGGTGGTTGGAGGTAGTCAACAGGAAACCCTGGACCCGGGTTTCGTGCTACTTGGCACTCGTCAGCAAGGTGTACCTGTAATATTGAGGGCTCGGATAGCTCAGTGGTAACGTCTCTGACTGTGAAGCTGGGTGACACGAGATCGAATCCGCCAGGGAGCACCAGTTCCCTCAAGATTACAGGTACACCTTGCTGACGAGTGCCAAGTAGCACGAAACCCGGGTCCAGGGTTTCCTGTTGACTACCTCCAACCACCATCTAATCTCAATACATAGTGCCCGCAGTGTCGAGTCACCTAGACTGGTGGCCACATTGCAACATGATCGATAGCATTCGATCTGCACTAATAGGGACTAGACAAGCATGAGATTGATCACCACCCAGTGATCAATCAATTGTGTTTTGTATGTGTTATGGAACCAAAACGTGTTAAGATAACAGAATGTGTTTATACGCAAGTGATATGAGAAAAAATTTCATTCAACTTAATATTGACTACGGTCTGTGTATATTAAGAAAACAAATCATTTTTATGTATGAAATGAATCAAAATGCTACAGCCTGCATTAAATGAAGATAAGTAAACAAAATAAACGAGGAATGTATATGTAATTGAAGTGTGTTATTTTAAAAAATGTTCCAGTCAATTGTTTAACATATTCAGATAAGATAACGGATTTGAATCATTAAACGTATTATCTATCAATTAGTTACTATGGCATAAATATATCAAATGGCAAAAAGGAGATCAGGTTTACTTATTAATTATTAGTTGCCATGGTGCAGCTAGTTGTATTCCATCTCTCCTATTAATATTGTTTAAATTAGCCCATATATGTAAGGCTTCAGCTGTTAGGCGTTCTTTGTAAGAATTAAATCCTTTTTGAATGATTCTTGTGCCATTGAAATCAACTGTATGACCCGATTCAATTGAATGTAATGCTATCGCTGATCTGTTCTCAAGCTTTTTTACATCAATTGAGGATTTAGGAATATGCTTTAAGCACAGTTTGTGTTCTTTCACCCTCACATTCAGTTGTCTTGATGTTTCACCTACATACGTTGCATTACAATCATTACATTTGATTTCATAAACACAATTTTGTTGATCATCCTTGTGTATTGGATCTTTGATTCTTACTAGTTTTGATCTTAGAGTATTGTTTGTTCGAAAGAATACTCTTATATTTTGACGAATTAAAATCCTTCTGATGTCTTCTGAGATACCTTTACGATATGGGATCACTACTGTATTCATCCAATCTTGCTTAACTCTTTTTTAAAAAATATCATTCCGTTCTTCATTCTTAATTATTCTTTTTAATAAAACCTTTCGGATAATTATTCATTAATAGAGTGGATACAACTAAATTCATTTCCATTTTTATATCATCTGGTTCAGTGACAAGTTTTTTGACTCTGGTGATCAAATTTTTGGCCACTGTCACTTTGGTCGCGTGTGGGTTTATAGATAATACGCTCAATGATTCAAATCCGTTATCTTATCTGAATATGTTAAACAATTGACTGGAACATTTTTTAAAATAACACACTTCAATTACATATACATTCCTCGTTTATTTTGTTTACTTATCTTCATTTAATGCAGGCTGTAGCATTTTGATTCATTTCATACATAAAAATGATTTGTTTTCTTAATATACACAGACCGTAGTCAATATTAAGTTGAATGAAATTTTTCTCATATCACTTGCGTATAAACACATTCTGTTATCTTAACACGTTTTGGTTCCATAACACATACAAAACAATTTGTCATAACCTTGAATTTACCTTATAATCCTTAAGTCATTCTATGGCCTAGGATAACATGACAATTTCTTTCCCTTGATTATTTTCAAATGAACTTTTATTTTATTTGTTTGACCTTTATTATTTTTCATATGAACATGTCTCTTACACATTAATACAAATACCTATCTATAAAGAAATCCTTCACGTCGATTGGATGACTTATTCAGTATACAGTAAACCGAAGAACCATGTACCTATTTATATTCGATAATTTTGTTGTTTGATTATATTTTCCTTGAAAAAGCTTGGACCAGATTGCCAGGCGAAACGTTGGATTTACTTAAAATTCATTCGCAGAGATTTTACAAATATATTCTTCTTTTTAAGGTCACAAGATTGATCTAAATTCAGCTTTTGTAGTGCTGTATAAAAGTGTAAAAGGGCGTATACTAAGGTTCATTGAAGCCTTAGCCATACGAAAATTCAAACCCCTTTATGTGTTCAAAAACAGTTTGTTCTTACCTTAAACCTACCCTGGTAATATTGACTTATTATCCAGAGTGATTAGGTTTCGCTTTGTGTTCACATTATTATTATTATTACTCTTATCATTATCCTTATCTCCTCTTACCCCGTTTCCTGTCTAGTTGACCTTTTATTTTTATATATAAATGCTCTTAACAAGTATATGTATGACCAGATTGTTCGAAATGTATTGCGCTAATATATCATATAGTTCTGATAATCTTCGTCTTCTAATATCATTATCGAAATAAAGAATTCATTATTTGAAATAGCTGACCAATGAAGTAAATGTAGAATTAAATGGACTGAACTGGAAAAAATTGTAGTTGAAAATAATTCAGAATATTACTATTACTTCTTACATTTTCCACTAAATTCAGTTGTTTGATAGTTATGCATTTGATGAATAAATCTGAACTACCATAATCGTATCCAACTAACAAAATATATAATTATAAACAGTTACATAGTTCAACTAAACAAATACTATCAGTATATGTCTGTTATCATTAAATTAATCTGATTGGTTAGATATTGCATTCAGTTCGCATTCAATTCACTTTAAATTCCTGTACAATTCAATAATCACATATCAAACATAGACTCAACATCAAGGTCACTCAACCGTATTCAAACACAATGAAAGAGACCGTTGGTTTATGGAGAAAATTATGTGTTATCAACAAAAGATTGGATGGGAAAATAGCAATCGTGACAGGATGTAACACTGGAATCGGTCTTTATACAGCCAGTGAATTAGCTCGTCGTGGTGCAACAATCATTATGGCATGTAGAAATATTGAACGAGCCAACAAAGCTAAAACACGTCTATTGGAAATGTATGGTAAGAATAATGAGAAAAGTGGCGAAACAGATATTGCATGTAGTCAAGTGAAGTCATCTTTAAAGCCTATCGAGTCAGATCAGGTATGCTAACATTGACTTTAGTATACTCTTCTTAAGTTATATCCCTTTCTTGAGGTTGATAAGCTTATAATTTAATAGAAAAAGAGAATTCAGCGAAGAAAATTATCTTTTCGACGAAATCATTTACTTAAGCTCTACATTCGTATATATAGTTATATATGGAAAATGTATGTCTATAAGAGGATAGAAAAGATTGCATCACGAAGATGGATTCTAAAATAAATAACAAGTGAGGTTACGTACTAATCATGGGGTAAGGAAGAAAATAATTTATGGGTCAGATAATAGTCCACTTGACAGATATGAAGAAAAGCGACATACACAAAGATCATATTAATAGACTGAATAATATCAGAAGGGGTTGTGTGGAGATTTTAGAAATTTCACTAGTTGAAATCATGAGTCAATTGAAGCTAGGCCACCATGGAAAACCTGGAAGCACTGGACGATTCAATTCCTTTGACTCTGTAGATTACTTTAAAAGAAGAGTCCTTTGGAGTGATGTGTCCACAGTTTATCAAATGCTCTTGTATCGAACTAGTAATTGTTTTACGTTCTCCTTTCAAGAGCCAGGTTGGATAGTGTTCCGAGATGCGTTTGGGCAGTGATCGCTTTGTGCGGCCTATGTAACGTGCCCCAAATAAGCAATATGAATTAGCAATGTCGTTGAAAAGAAAATTTTCTTCGCTGAATTCTCTTTTTCTTATTTAATGACACTGTGGGTTATTTTAATTATCTGAAGTTCATAATTAGTCTCAGTAATACTCGTCAGAGTATTAGCTAGTCACTGAATAGCACCATCTGCTGAAATATTGTTATAGTGAAAGTTAAATATCATATCCAGCTAGATCTTGAGATGAATTCATTTTTATCCTATTCATTTAAGTGTAATAAACAGATACATCAGTATGGCCTTGAAGGAAATTACTATCAATATCACAATAGGGTTCGTGGATATTGTAGTAATTTTAATGGTTGAAATGATGTGTCGATTTAAGTTAGAACATTATTTAAAAGATGGAAGTAATGAACGTCCGTTTTGATCTAGTATAGGACTTCTCAACAGTACGCATTCAGGACGAAATAGTCATTCAGTGCTTCCAGGTTTTCAGTGGTGGTCTAGTTTAAATCAACCCATAATTTCAACTATTAAAATTACTTATAAGATATAATATCTAAAAATCATCAACGACTCATATTATAGAGATATAGATAAAAGAACTATGTATTCATTTACTGATCTTCTCTGAGCTGATTGTTTTTCTTATAACATTAGATGAAAATCATAAAACGCTTATCGATAAGCCAACTATGTTTTATGATTATAACATCATTTCATCTAGTAATATCAATCAGTATAAGAAGAAAAACAGTTAATCAAGTTTAAGTTTATATTTGATTCTCGATTTTATTATTCGAATATGTAAGTAACAATAACGTGTTATTCTTATACTTAAAACTCTTTTGAACTGGACACGATTTGTTGAGTAGTAGAAGGTTATGCGGGAAATAACTTAGCCTTGTTTTAATGCCTTTACGTTTTTTAGCATGATAATGTGTCATACATGTGGGGCTGAATGGAACATTATAAAAGAAATTAGAGATCATTAGGAATGTCATTTGAATGGGATAAGCAACTATGAAATACAATGATTTCGTATAATTCTGTTTCAATTGTTGTTCAACCTTTATTCAAGTTCGTAAACGGAACCAAATGCATGAGGTATATTGTGTCCCACCATACTATATTCAAATTTTATTGAAACAGTGGAGACAATGTGTTTAAGAAAGGTTCTCATCAATTTTCTTCTTCCATAATATTTCGATTTTATTCCAGTTGATCATTGAACAACTTGATCTGGCTTTGTTAACATCAATCAGAGAATTTGTTGACAGAATCAAAAGTAAATACAATAAAGTAGATTTTCTCATCAACAATGCTGGACTCATACTGCAGAACTATACAACAACTGAAGATGGTTTTGAAATGACAATGGGAGTGAATTATTTTGGACCATTTCTACTGACAGAATTGTTGTTACCATTGTTGAGGAATGCTGCACCATCACGAATAATAAATGTGTCATCTGCACTGCATAAAGATGGATGCATTCTAAAACCTGATTTGCAGTACAGTAAGGAAAATTATAATGCAATGAAGGCATATAGTGTATCGAAATTGGCAAACGTGATACATGCTATTGAATTAAATGAACGTTTGAAAGATAGTGGAGTAGTTGTTGTGAGTTTACATCCCGGAACTGTCAAAACTGAAGTGCTGAGGGATCTGAGAAAGTTTCCTATGGTGAGAGATTTTTATACGTTTAATTATCATTTGATGATGTGTGATAATTAGAAGTATTTGAATTATAGTATAAACTAAGAATCCCAGAAATAACGCAATTGAATCAAGAAGTACTAGACAAGCACAAACGAATGTACTGTATTTGAAATTCGAAATTCAGCATTCCACAAGTACAAAAGAATCATTAGTTCATTCAAACACCATATGATGTTTTATCTAGTGCAATAAGAAAATTTATCATAAAATAATCGTAATATGCATAATGATGTAGAGATTTTATGCAAAGTGAACCTAATTTCTACCGTCATTTCTGCTTCGATTTGAAATTACGATAAAATTGATTAATATGACGATCATGATGAACATGAGATTGTTCACATATAGACCTTCAAGTTGGTTGAAATAAAGTGGTTCATTGTTTGTCGATCTGAACATTACGATCGATTTCCAGTAATTACATGAAGTGGGTATTAATGTTACTCAGCAATGAAATACATCGGACAATATCTTGGTATGTTTCCGACATGTATATCTATGTATATATGAAGTCTATATATAAATCATTAGCATTTATCAATATATGTATACTGAAATAACAGTAATGCTATGAATTATTCCGTTTACTCAATTATGTATTATTCACCTCATTTATTTTAGAATATTGTACAACCACTTATTCGACCTTTCTTTACTACACCATGGAAAGGTGCACAAACTACTTTATATACTGTATTAACACATAACTTGTCTCCTGGAGGTTATTATTCAAATTGCACATTGAAAAAACCTTCAAAATCTGTTCAAAATGGGGAAGACAGAAAATGGTTTTGGAATAAAACATGTGAACTATTAAACATACAATGTGATAACTAGGTGTGAATGACTACTCAAGTGAACTGTGTAGACAGAATTCGGTGTTCATTTTGATGATCGTATTGAGACAAATTCACCAATAAATCAGTTAATAGAATGTGATAATTTTCAATTTGGTGTTATTTACAATATGATTTCCCTTTGTACACACTGATTTGAGTGAATGAAAGCGTTTCTCTTTTCAAAGAGTTAACAGTTTGTGTGTGTTTTCTGTTAGATTAATAGTTAGTTGACTGGATGGTGTGAGTATTGCATGAATAATTTGACGGGATGTGATTTTGTTTGTTGATGAACTGATCGACTTGAAAACAGTTTTCATCAGGGAATGAGATAAGTGGAAGAATCATTGAATATAATCGAGCACAGTCTATGATTTTAATCATAAAAAAAAGAAATGATAAATGATATAATTTCACACAGTGAAAGGTTCTAGATTTTTATTTATGGTGATGAATTGTATGATACGAAACTAAATAGGCAATTAGTTTCATATAGTAAATAATCTTGTTTACATTTAAGATATGCTTATAAAAAACACTTATTGATCTTCATTATCATCACAATGAATGGTTGATTTAATCTACATTTTACCATAATGTGTAGAATCTCTCTTGTACCAATGGATTAATAACGCAGTTTCTGTTGTGACTTTATGGCCCACTGGTTATCACGTAATCTATTCGCCAATTAAAATATGACTTATACTATCTTTGCACTGTACCAAAACCAATGACGTTCGACCGGTATGAGCAGCCTAGCCTTCTTATTGGTCCTATGTCCGCTTAGTCCGTCCACTTGAGTCCAGAACAACAATAACAGCTCCCACTATGCAAATCATATATTTCAAACATACTGTGTTTATATATCAAGCAAACAGACCGCAACGCATCAAAAAATAGGAAATAATATTCATACAGAAATAAGCCAAAAAGTGGCTGTGAACGTGGGAGACAGTAATTAATAAACTGAGTATAACTTATGAACAGTAAATCGTACAATAATAAATTATAGGTCAAAACGAACCTTATAATAAGGGGAATATAGATATACATAATTTAATAACTGAATAGTTATACCATAAGAATGTATATATATATATAATATTAGTCCATTAAAAAGTCTCAGAAGTTACTCATAATTTAATCTTTGCTAGGATGTAACAGTTTCAGTTGTCATATTTCAGCGCTGTATACAACGAAAATAAAAGATTTTAAAAAAATTCAAATATGGAATTGGAAATAAAACGGAATTAAACATTCCATGCTTTGATCATGAAAATCTTTTATTATAACTGAATGAGATCATTAATGCGAAGTATACTCTCTCTTTGTTATGTAATCACATGAAATTACTATATCATAAGTGATGCAGATTACTAAATGACAAATGAACTATTTTAATCTGTCCTTACAATTTACTAGAAACTGTAAATTCAAGAAACATTGTATCAGAAAAAGATTGTTTGATGAGATAAGAATTTATGGATGATCTTTGAGCAACACTAAAATCACTTTGGAATGTTTACTTACTTACTAGGGTTAAATAAGAGTTATAATTTAGTGTAACAAATTAGGATAAAGATTTACAGTTGGACGTTAGCGTTAGGAATTAGATTTTGGAGTTTTCATTGTGAATACCAAAATGATATTTAACCAAATGAGTAAAAAAATTTCATGACAAAATTTAAGACCTATTATCTTAAATATGATTGGTTTGTCCATAAATTATAGTCTGTCGGACTCTTACTTTTCGATGTCTTTATTAAGTCGAAATATTTTATTTGCAAAACTTATGCAGATCAATGGATCACTCATCAGTGCACGCAATACTTAAAGAAAAGTATGTAAGCAAAATGAATTGCACTACTTAATTACTTACTTACTTACGCCTGTTACTCCTCGTGAAGGAGCATAGGCCGCTCACCAACATTCTCCATCCAACCATGTCCTAGGCAATCCTTTCTAGCTCCTTCTAGTTGTTATTCATCTTTTTCATATCTGCTTCTATTATCCGACGTAATGTGTTCTCTGACCTTCCTCTTTTCCGCTTCCCTTCACGATTCCAAGTTAGGGCTTGCCTCGTGATGCAGTTTGACGATTTGCATAATGTATGTCCTATCCATTTCCATCGTCTTTTCCTAATTTCTTCTTCAGCTGGAAGTTGGTTTGTTCTCTCCTACAGAAGGGTATTGCTGATGGTATCCGGCCAATGGATGTTGAGTATCTTGCGTAGACAGCTATTTATAAATACTTGTACTTTCTTGATTGTGGTTGTTGTAGTCCTCCAAGTTTCAGCTCCATACAGTAGAACTGCCTTGACATTCGTATTGAAGATTCTCACTTTGATATTGGTTGAAAGTTGTTTTGAGTTCCATATGTTCTTCAATTGTAGGAATGCGACCCTTGCTTTTCCAATCCTCGCCTTTACGTCTGCATCTGAACCTCCTTGTTCATCGATGATGCTTCCTAAGTATAAGAAGGACTCTACATCTTCCAGAGTCTCGCCATCAAGAGTGATTAGATTGCTGTTCTCCGTGTTGTATTTGAGGACCTTGGTTTTCCCTTTGTGTATGCTGAGGCCTACTGATACAGAGACTGCTGCAACACTGGTTGTCTTTATCTGCATTTGTTCATGTGTATGTGATAAGATGGCCAGGTCATCTGCGAAGTCCAAATCGTCTAATTGATTCTGAGCTCTCCATTGTATTCCGTGTTTTCCTTCAGATGTCGAGGTCTTCATAATCAAGTCAACCACCAGAAGAAAGAGGAAGGGAGAGAGCAGACAGCCTTGTCTGACTCCGGTCCTTACTTGGAATGCATCTGTCAGCCGTCCTCCATGCACGACCTTGCACTGTAGTCCGTCGTATGAGTTCCGGATAATATTGACAATCTTCTCAGGAACTCCGTAGTGTCTAATAAGTTTCCATAACGTTCTCCTATCTACACTGTCGAATGCCTTTTCATAATCAATGAAGTTGATGTATAGTGACGAGAATTGCATTAATTTAACTCTACGCAATGTGAAAATAATGACATTGTTCAAAAATCTAGAGAAAGTCACTAATAATTGTTATTACTTCAGTTAGAAATTCTGCACAGTATTTTATTGAACTGACTAGTAACAAACATTTGTAATTAACTAGTTAAAAACTTAATGTCATGATTTACAATTGACTTATCTCTGAGATTTACAACTCAGTGCCATTTTTTATCCAACCTATAGGCCTACTCATAGACAACCAATCAAATTACATGATGGCTTCTATTCTCACTGACTCCATATTACGTGCACTCAGTTGAGATGTATTTGAGTTGAAGTGGTAATAAACTTTGGACAACATAGATTGTAGCATCTCGTACTAAGTCATGCCTACATCAATTATTCTGCCTTTTGTACAGACTGATTAATTTACTTTCTTTGATTCATTAATCACATGTATTATAACCCAGTCAGTTACTCACTAATAACCTTGACTACTTTTATGTGAATTTAAATGTGTTTAACCATCATTTTAGTTATCACGTCTTAAGCTTATTTTTGTGTCTGAATATGAATAGTGAGTCACGTTTTATCGAATGGAGTCTGCACGCTTGCCATTTGCACTTCGTTTCGAATCTGCCATATCAATGATTGTTTGAGTAACTGAATGTTTAAAATATACGTTCCAGTCAGTCAGCTACAACGCAACACTAGGGACATATATGCATAGGTTCAAGTTGCCACACCTCCTTAGCACAACAAGATCAACATCAAATTTATAAAAGTGGTTATTTCAATGGTAGTAATATATAAAAGAAAGATGGTGTATAAGGATATGATACAGGAAGAAAGAATTAGTTCGTAGAAAGAAAGATGTGAAGCGATTTTAATCTCTTAGTTTAAGGGAAGACAGAGAGTGTACACTCCTACACCACTATGATCGATTCTGAGCCATGTCACCAAGATTCTCCAACAATTGGTTACGATAGTCACGCGCGCCCCAACCAAGTAATCTGCATCTACCAACATGGCTCAGACTAGAAGTTAGTGACTTCAAGAATTGATGCCACGTTTTGGTTTGGCCACCCCTAACTTTCTTCCAGCCATCCCCAACACTAGTCAGCATTGCGCGTTATGGTAATCGGTGTTCAGGCATACATTACACGTGGTTTACAACCTCATCAACTGATTTACCATCATTCCCTAATACCCTACGTCTAACCTCACTATTACTTACCCGGTGGTCCCAACAAATGCTGGCAATATTTCTAAGACATCTGTGATCAAACTAGTAACTTACGAGCGTACCCGGCCCTTAATAATCACGTTACGAAGCCGTAAAGTAAAACAGGACGAAATACTTTGCAGTATACTCTTCCTTTAATTGATAGATGGATATCTTGCCTTTGCCATAGGTGACGTAAGTTGACAAAAGCCAAACGGGCTTTCTGAATCCGTGCATAGATTTCTTTAGACACCAACCTATCAGGGCTGGTCAGACTTCAGAGATAAGTGAAGTTGTTGCCGCGTTCGACTACTTCACTCCCTATCCTTAGTTCAGGTGTTTACGCAGGCCAGTCCTGAAGCAACAATTCGCATTTTAACGAGAAGAAATGCATCCCAAAACATCCTGGCATTGTTGATTAGCGCTACCAAAATACTCTGCATTTTATCAGCGTCTTCACCAAACAGGACTATATCATCTGCGTATTCTAAGTCGATAAGTGGACTTCCTGGAAGGAGACCAATGTCCGAGAATTCAGTCAACGAGAACGTTATTTCCATGAGTAGGTCTATGATGAAGTTAAACGAAAATCGAGAAAATGTTTGTCCGAAAAACGGAAGGGACACCAATGGGATTACCAATATCAGGACTGATCGCAGATGCAGTGATGCAAAGACTAGAAGCCGCGATATTACCAGTGATCAAGCCAAAAATTTGGATTCGCTATGTAGACGACACATTCGTCATCATCAAAAAGAATGGGTTGAAAAACACTTACAAGCTGATCAACAAAGTCTTCGATGGCATCAAGTTCACAATGGAACAAGAGTCATACAACAAACTATCATTCTTGGATATATTAATCACTAGAACCGACTGAGGAAAACTGGAAATTCAATTATATAGGAAACCGACACATACAGATCAAATCCTCAACTACAATAGCAACAACCCAAGAGCTCACAAAATCAACTGCATACACATTTTGTTCAAAAGGGCGAGGACACACTGCAGCACACTGGCAGCACGAAAAATGAAGAGAAATACCTGAAGGACGTATTTCAAAAGAATGGCTACCCAACCAACTTCATCAAAAATACCAACCAAACGCAGCATCAGGACCTAAGGTCAAGCACAGAAATCAACAAAAGGATCACCCTATCATACATAAAAGACATTTCAGAAACCGCAACGAGACTGCTGAAAACCTTCGGGATAGGTGTGGCACACAAACCGACGAAATCACTACAATCAATCCTATGCAAACCAAAGGATGAAATAACAAAGGAAGACAAATCAAACATCATCTACAAAATAAATTGTGCCAACTGCGAAAAACACTACATCGGAAAAAGCGGACGCCCCCTTCACCTTCGCTTACGCGAACATCAATTAGCAGTCAAACGCCGTGATATCTCTTCACTTACATCAATACACGTGAACAACTGCGGACACTAATTCGAATGGAAAAATGTGGAATTCTTGGACAGAGGAAATTCCAAAAACACCAGGGAATTTCTAGAAGCCTGGCACTCAGGTCAATCAGCAATCAATAAGCGTATTGAAATCAACCCAATTTATCACCAATCAGGAAAGTTATGCACAAATATAGGAACAAAAATCAAACCAATGGGAGACACAACCAAAACAAAGGAGTAAACAATGACAAATTTAAGGTCAATCGGAACCAATCAACATCGAGGTGTACAAAACAAGCTGTGAAACGCATATGGAGAAATTCGAACACTTCACTTCTATCTGAAGTTTGTGCTGATGATGTCGTTCAGAAGAACGAAGAAAGCTCCACGACCAAACCATCCAGCTCAGAGAACAAAACTCCACCAAAACCATCCACCTGAGCTACAAATCTTCTCCACCATCACAAATGACATTTATCCATAAGCCCTCACTCGACTAGTAGTGTTCGAGTGAAGAGCATTCACAAGGTTTATGTACTTCTGAAGTACGCCGTTCAATGACAGACACTGACATAGTGTGGTGTGTGCTACTTATATCGACATAAGTAGTATAAATCGCGAGTCTGGAATATAATGTCTGGTAGCAGAAGATCGAAAAGAGAAAACGGGAACAGAAAGCATTTGGTATGGAAATGCAGGGACAATGAAGTCTAAGACAATTAATGAACATTTTACAAATGAAGTATTAGAGTATGGTTTTTCTGTTTTACCAAGTAACTGTAATTGTGTTCTATGTACGATCAATTTTCCCCAAACTGTATTTTCCTTCACTACAACAGAAAATCTCGGTCTACAGAGTCAAATGCTGCTTTTAAGTCAAGAAAGACCACCATTGTCGGACGCCGATAATCATGCCTGTGTTCTAAAATCTAACGAATGGTGAATATGTGGTCGATGCAGCTCATGAGTCATGGTTAAGCGTCCGAGACTAGTACTTTAGAAAATATATTAGTCAAACCAATCTCTCTATGGCTGTCTCAGGATGATTCTGACACCTTCTTATATAGTGGGACAATCAGTGGTTGAGACCAGTCACATGGGGTTACGTCCATCTCCCAGATTTTAGCTAAACTTTTGGTCGGCCTAATGGCTAAAACCGAACCACCATACTTAAAGACATCTGGACTATCTGTTCTTCCTCGTTTCAGATTAGCTATAGAATTTCGAACTTCAACTAGAGTTGGGGAACCTACTTCAGTGTTCCATTGGGGCTGTTTGGGAATGGTGAGTAGTTGTGGAATAGCTGAAGGCCAGCTAAACTTCTCCTCAAAGTGTTCCACCCATCGTTTTAAACGTTTAAGCCGAGAGCAGATAAGAGTGTCGTCTTTTTCCGAGATCATCTCATCTACACTTGACTTCTTAATTCCAGTTTCTTCTACTGGTCCAAAAAGCTATCTGTTGTTACATTTAGCCGCTGACTTTTCCATGTCTTTTGTTTTCGTTACCCACCACTACTCACGGTCGTTCCATAGACTTTTGGTTAGCCCAGATCTGATTTGTTCTCACTCTTCCTTGTGTTCAGAGTCTGATAGGATGCGTTTATGAAAATCTATCACTGCAATAGACATAGAAGAAATCCACTGGTTTTCGTGACCCTTTGATTCAAATCACCAATAGATGTCACCGCTGTTTCCAAAGCTGTCTGTATATCTTTCCAAGCAACATCTGGGTCAGCGTCGTTTTCAAAACTGCCCTAATGTGAGATCAGTTTTTCCTGGAATCTATTTTTGGTTTTCTCGTCAATTAGTTCAACTCCAATGGGTCTTTTTAGTGTGGTTTTTCTGCGTCCAGTGAGGCTCAAGCGAATGCGTGCTCGTATTAGAGCATGATCAGAGTCCAAACATGTACTTCAGAATGAGCGACAGTCTTCTATCGATCCTCTCCAACGTTGACTGATGAAAATTTGGTCTATTTGAGTCCATCGTCGGTTTGGTGCAGGCGACCACCATATTAGACAATGTCTCTCCTTATACTTGAAGTTAATGCTTGCTAAAAATAAATGATTGTCTGAGCACAGTTGCAGCAGACGGTCACCATTAAATGTTCGCTGAACAGGAATAATAAAATACCCACACAAATGTCTTTCTGTTTAGTTTAAGCTACCTCCTTGAGCATTGAAGTCGCCTGATATGAGTACCATACCTGAGCGTTCAGCTTTTGAAGTTCACAAAGCCATCTGTAAAATTCATCTTTAACTTCATCTGGGCTGCAGTCAGTGGAAGCGTAGGAAGAAAAGATGAAAATGCGATGACGTGTGACGTGTGAGGAGGAAGTCAAAAGAGGATATTTAGAGTTGAAAGTCGATGTGGGTCGAATGATAGAAATTGAATAGGAAGACTGATTATGAATACAGGGATCATGAGTGTTGTCAGAGGTATGAATGCGTTTGTCACTCCCCAGTTGCCCACATCGTGGAAAGGTTCTTCAAGAGGTACCAGAAGAGGAAATTGGTGGGGGTGGTCTTAGTGACCTGAGAGCGTGACTGCGGTGTCCAACGGACAAATGCTTGAGGACGGTCACTCACAAACATTTTGTGGATGACGTTTGTTTTAGTCTAGTACTTGTTGAGAACTTACCGTTCCGAAGACGGATATCCGTGGGAAAATGTGAGGTGTTCATCTTTAGCGCCAACCGTTTCCAACCCCACCACTCCTTGTGAGAAAGCGGCCTCGCTGTTATACTGGTAGTGTGAGAGAAGCACCTTACTGCCGCCACACCTCTGTATAGTCAGCAGTACGACTTTGCCTTCGAACCTTGTGTTTGCTGCTTTTAGTCTTACCGTACTTCAACCCACCTGTCAAGCATGATAGCATCTAGAGGAATGATGATTTCAGCTAGTAGAGCTCGGTTGGTCCAACCTGATAAGCAAGCCGAACCACCACGTTAAAGTAGCACCAGTGGTCGGGAATATACGTTCCTAAATATCTCCATATTCAACTCCTAATATAATATCCAAGTTCACTAGACACAATTTCGCATTTCATGATAAAGAAAAATTATTATTATTATTATTGTCATTATTATTATTATTATTAATAATATTATTATTATTATGAAATTAAGCTTGAAAATTCGGTGAATTCAAATCTTAATTATTTAGTTCATTGTTGAAATATGAGTTTAATGATTGAATTTTTATCAGACAGGTTGTTTTCTTCAAACCACCCATGGACTCGAGTTAATAATGCGGTCTAGTTAGCTGCGATCAGTCGATTACTTCTTGGATAATTGCATAATATTGATCGATCAGTATTCTGCTCCCGAATGCCCCGGTACGGCCGAGAGTGGGGAGAGTCTGCTCTCTCTCTCGAAATACTCTCAAAATGTTCTCACATGGCCACGCGTATACAGCCTCTGCCAGGAAAGTCCTACTCACCGCATTCTCGTGGCATTACTGTTGTTTACGAAATTGAGAGGACGAAAAGCGAATGTCCGGCGCTTTAACCGGATCACAAACCAATGGTGCACATGGGCTCCAGTATCCTGAGGGAACAAATGGCGTATGAACCAATCGTTGGTCACCGGCTACCATGGGACTACATCTCCTCACGATGCTCCACTACCTTGTGGGTTAGACCTTTGGGTCAAAGGCTCGGGGTGTAGCCCCCTAAGAAAACCACCTGCTTCGGTCTGGGCACCCGGGCAGTATCACAGCCCACACACAAATATGATGAACTGCCTATAACTATGGAAACTACCTTACTTGCTACAACTAACAATCAAATGATTATTATTATAACTATTATTATTATTATTATTATTAACCACATTATTCACCCTCTTTCATACTTATACAGCGGCTCGTCTTTGGTGGAAATCCGACTGTATCTAGACGTTCTCGAGTCACTGTCCGGTTGAAAATTGTATGTTTCCACTGAATATGAGTACTGAAGCAGTTTTTCTGAAACCACGTGCACCATTCAAACTGGCTGCCTTCAACGTTCGCACACTTATGCAGGTTGGACAACAGATAGGACTGGCTATGTCTTTGGAAAGTCTTAATATCGATGTCTGCTGTCTATCCGAGACCCGTATTCAAGACTCTGGTGAAGTACTACAAATTCGCTCTTCATCTGTCGTTTCGAAAAGCTTGTTTTACGTGCGCTTATCCGGGGACCCTGTGGCATCTTCGTCTGGTCTTGCTGGCGTTGGTGTCGCACTAAGCGCTAGAGCTGAGGCAGCACTAATCGATTGGATCCCCATTAACAGTCGGTTATGTGCTGTTAGATTAGAAAGTTCCATCAAAGTGAGAAGAAATCAGCGTGAGAAACGATGTCTTTTCGTCATCTCCGCCTATGCTCCGACAGATTGCAGCCCGGATGCAATCAAGGATGAGTTTTACCACCAGTTATCTGTTCTTCTTCAGAAAGTGCGTTCGACAGATATTGTAGTACTAGCCGGAGACTTGAATGCTCAGGTCGGGCGTCTAGTCACAGAAGAGAGTCGTTGAGGTGGCCGATGGGGACTTGTTGGTCGCAGGACAGATAAAGGGGACCGTCTACTGCAACTGTGCACAGACCACAACCTGTTTCTGGCTAGTACTAACTTTCGGCACAGTCATCGCCGATGTTCCACCTGGCATCCTCCCTCTGCATCCCAGGCCTGGACTCAGATTGATCACATCGCGATCAGCTACCGCTGGCGTGGTTGTGTACAAGACTGACACTCCTTTTGGAGTACCTATCTGGACTCTGACCATGCCTTGGTCTGCGCCAATCTTGCCTTACTTTTCAGTGGCCAACGAAGTGACCGCCATCAACGGATTGATGTTAGCAAGCTGGTTGCAACTTCTGTTGCAAGTAAGTATCGAACCGAGCTAGCCTCTAGGCTAGCTACCACTCCACCGAAAAGTATAGATGAGCAGTGGTTGCAATTGCATGACGTCATGAAAATGGCGGGAACAGTCAGTTGTGGGTTTGCGAAACGTCCCGCTTTTAAGCACTGGGTTTCTCCAGGTTCCTTACAACTCATTGAAGCCCGTCGGTCTACTCCGGGTGACCGTGAGTTTGACCATAAACGAAGGATGTTACGTAAGGAAATTGGGCAAAGCTTGCGTTAGGACCGAGAAGCCTAGTGGTCGAAGCGTGCTAATGAGCTGGAAGCAGCAGCAGCATCTGGTAACTACCGGAAGCTCTTCCAATCCATCCGAACCACTGGCAGCAAGAAGTCTGGTGTGAGCGAAACAATCTGCGAGGATGATGGGATGCCAATCACTAACATCCATCGACGTCTTGGACGATGGGCAGAATTTTTCGAAGGACAGTTCAACTGGCCTGCTGCTTCGGCAACACCGATCAGACTGTCCTGCCCCCCATGGTAGGTGACGACTGATCCACCAAATGAGGCGGAAGTCCACAAGGAACTCCAACTCTTGAAGCGTTACAAATCACCTGGCCCAGATGACTTACCTCCGACCCTTTTTAAAGTTGGAGGTGACTTTCTGACTAAGGAACTGACGACGTTGTTTACAAAGGTTTGGGAACTAGAGAGTGTACCAACGTCATGGAATGAGTCGATAGTTGTCCCTATCTTTAAAAAGGGTTCACGTCGTTCCTGTAACAACTATCGAGGGATAAGTCTACTTCCGATTGCGTCCAAGCTATTGGCTTCCGTCATACTTCGTAGGTTGTTCCAAACCCGAGAAAGATTGACTCGCGAGGAGCAGGCTGGGTTTCGTTCTGGTCGAGGATGTATTGATCATATCTTCACCCTCCGCCAAATGTTAGAACATCGCCATACTTACCAAAGGCCAACAATCGTAATGTTTCTTGACATCAGGGCTGCCTTCGATTCGTTGAACAGGACTGTTCTCTGGGATTGTCTATTGAAGAAGGGTGTGCCTGAGAAGTTTATTAACATCCTAAAAGCCCTATATACAAACACCTCAGGCAGAGTGAGGGCATACAACCACCTCTCTCCATTGTTCCATTCGAGTAGTGGGGTTAGGCAGGGTTGCCCAATCTCACCATTCCTCTTCAACTTTGCCATCGATGACATTCTGGAAACAGCTCTGATGAATGTAAGTAGTGGTGATGTGGATCTGTTACCTGGAGAAAGACTTCTCGACCTTGAGTATGCGGACGATATTGTCTTACTGTGCGATAATGCCCAAGGCATGCAGTTCGCACTTAATCAGTTGGCAATCAGTGTCCGTAGGTATGGTATGTGCTTTGCACCTTCGAAGTGCAAACTACTTCTACAAGACTGGCAGGATTCTAATCCTGTTCTCACTCTGGATGGTGAGCAGATAGAAGTAGTTGAGAAGTTGTGTATTTAGGTAGCTGCTTAAGTGCCGGTGGTGGCGTGAGTGATGAGATCAGTGCACGTATAGTGAAAGCCAGAGTGGCTTATGCCAATCTGGGCCATCTTTGACGCCTTCGTGATGTTAGTCTGGCTGTAAAAGGTCGGATCTACAACGCGTCGGTGAGAGCAGTTCTGCTCTATGCTTGTGAAACCTGGCCTCTCCGAGTTGAGGACGTTAGACGACTCTCTGTGTTCGATCATCGCTGTCTCCGAAGGATTGCTGACATCCAGTGGCAACACCATGTCAGTAATGCAGAGGTTCGGCATCGTGTGTTCGGGCACAGAATTGATAATGCAATCGATGTCACCATCTTGAAACACCGACTTCGGTGGCTTGGACATGTTCTCCGAATGTCGTCCCGGAGAATTCCACGTCGTGCATTATTTGCCGACTCTGGGACTGGTTGGAAGAAGCGGAGAGGTGGTCAGTGCATGACATGGTGTCGTGATATGAAAGAAAGCTGCAAAAGACTGGCTTCTGTTGGTCCTTCACGGCTCCCTGGTTGGGGTCCGAGAGATGGTGCTACACAGTGGCTTGAAACGTTATCAGATATGGCTCAGAATAGAAGCCAGTGGCGATCCTGCTGTAACCTTCTTTTACTTTCTTCATAAAAAGTGGTTGTGTCTTCCTTAACTGAAAGATTTCTTCTGATTGTACCTTTCCGTTCGCTCATTACTACCACACTACCTTACACTAACCTCTTCGTTATTGTTCTCTTTTTTTACGCTCCTTACCTTTTTTTCTCTTCGAATTCTCATTATTTTGTGTGGCGCATATATATTGGCGCTCTCTTGTACCAATATTTATGTGTTCAAATAAATAAATAAATAAATCAGTATTCTACTCAATAAATGTGATAGTTGAACGTTCATTCATTAGCCAACAGAATTAACAATTCACAAAATATGCCGTATACTGATATAACGAAGATTCACCTACTACACTCCTACTATAAGTGATTTAACATTCCACACTTCTGCAGACATCAGACTCTCTGATAGTTTAGACTAAGCAAAATTAATGAATCTAAGTTCTGAGAGCAAGTATGTACTAACGGCATGCAAAGTATTTGAGAAGTACACGGTTTTAAATGGAAAGCCATCACGTACAGCATTTCTATACACACATAAAAGAACGAAGGATTTAGTAAGTATTCGCAATGAAGCATATCTAAACTAACTGTCTCAGAAGCTGCACCTCGGCGTAAACGATTTTCAAAATGGGTGCTAACAAACCAGAAACTAGTTGTAAAATTGTCCGATCCAACAAGTCTCAAATTGACGTATGTTTTTAATCTTCAGTCACACAAAGGTTCAATACAGCCTTCCTTCAAGATACTGACAGACTCAATGAATTCAAGATAGCTCTCAACAACAGGTTCCAAGCCTTACAGGATCTACTGAAGGAAGAAGAATCTAGTATGGAGGACAACTGGAAAGGCATCAAAGAAGCGTTAACTTCAACGTGTCAAGAGTTTCTGGGCCTAAAGAAGCATCCTCATAAGGAATGGATCTCTATAGAAACTCTGGACAAGATCACTGGTAGGCGTTTTTTAGCGAGTTAGTTTTCTACGGGATGGGGACGCTAACCCCATGCCCAACTCTCCTATTTTACCCGGGCTTGGGTCCGGTAGTAACTCTGAAAGAGTTACAGGCGGAGTTTGGACAAGATCAAATTGATGTATATTTTTAATCTTCAGTCACATAACATTTTAGAAGTAGCCTCAATATTGGATCTCTCTCTTCACTGCTCAATGAATGCTTCCACCACACATGTGAACAGGAAATGGTCATCGACTGAACATGTTCGTCAAACTCAACCTCGTCTACTAATTTTTAAGTAAATAAGTGTTTCCAAAATAACTTTTGACTTCGTTTTTCTGCCTGTACGACTAGCTCTAACAGTCCGAATTGTCATTGTCTTCATCTATACACAGGAGAACGGAAATTTCTTCACGAAATCCAACGAGTTGTCTGCATAAATAATACAGTTGAAAATGTACTACAGTCCATGCTTTTGATAGGTGACTAAATATTTAACTTCTTACAGGTTTTCAAGCCAATGTATCATCTATCATCACGCTTCGTTTATTGGTGTCTGTAATGACAGCTTAATCGTAACATCAATGATTGTTTGGTTACATATGTACAATATAAAAGTACATGTAAACATTTTGGAATATTACAAACATGAGTACGTGTAGAAATTGCTAGGAATGCAACTATTTACTGAATATTGAAAAGTAGTATAAGACAATACACGAAAGAGTCGAAGGAAAGTGAGTAAGGACAGAGAACGTAAAATAGACTTAGCAATAATGTCATAATTTATGTCGTAGTTACTTTTAGGTCTACGTAGTTCCTGTTCCCATGTTTGTTTTAGATTGAATGGAACTTGACTGAAGTTGAAGAAAACAATCTGTGTGATAAATTTTCAATCATTAAACTCATATTTCAACAGTCAACAAAATAATTCACCGAACTTTCAAGTTTAATTTCATCATCCAAATATTTCTTTATCGTTAAGAGCAAAATTAAGTTCATTGAACTTAATTTTATTCAATGGTGTGTGAAGTTCACGTGCATTTTAGCCGTCAGTTCAATTACCAATGTGGTCTCTGTGACCAGATCTGATGGTGCCTACGATGAATTCGATTCAGATGACTGATTTGTTAATGAGGTTTTATAAGAACAGTTTCACTCTCTGACCAAAATAATTCTGTGTTGGTTTGTGAGAAAATGGTTCCATATTGCATCAATCTGTGGATGTAACGACTGTTGATCGGAGCTGTGTTGGATGGAGTTGACTTATTGAATAGGGTCAATACAACAATCGTACTGGATTCTGAGTGACCCCAGATCACTTGGATAGAAGTTGGTTGTTGTGTGGCAGATCGTTCACCTGATAGTGATTTTCCGTATTATTTAATATTTATCATTACTCGACCCCGTGTTATGTTTTACCTGCATTTTTTGTGGTTTTGTCATTTCGACGCGTTTGATTGTGGCCTTTCTGTAATTCACTTTGCTCTGTGTGTGCAGTATTATGTCTGTACTAGTCTCTTCGTTGATACCATCTATCTGGTGACTGAATGATAAACACTTTGTCAGTAGTCTCATTACTCTCGATTTGTCTTCACAACTTAACAATCACTGTTTCACTATTATCTAGCCACAATTCACCTAAGGACTTTGGTCATAAACAGGTAGTGACCAAGTATACATGATCGATTCGAGAGGAAATGAGGAGGTGGATTTCAGAAGAGGAGTCAACGGAAGATTTATCTAAGTATTTGGAGTGTCCTTATTATATGATAGAGGAAAGCAAACACAATGAGGAGCCTGGGGGTATCGAATCTGAATAATTCGAGTATAAACACTATTCCGAGTGCAGTGAACCGAAATGGCATTTGTGCTTCGTTGACGATTAACAGTGTGTTGTCACTTATATTTCAAGATACAAACAATAATTGTTCACTCGGAAATACCAACTGTTGTAATATACCCGCAACAGTCGTATATACTTAGTAATATTGGTGAATGGCAGATTTTCGCATAGAAAATCATTTGAGATTGATCATGTGTATTCACACAAAGTGAATAATTTGTGTTGTCCACGAGATATGCATTGGTCTCAGAAGGAATCATTTGGTGAAGAATGATTGAGAACGATGTTGAAACGGACTAGATGTGTGGTACTTAGTTACGTATAACCTTTCGAGTGAGAGTCACTTTTCTTTCATTCAGTCAATATCAAACTGGAAAGGTAAGTCGATGTGCTGACTTCGATCTCATGTGATGTGGTGAATGTCAACAGAGATCGAGATGTGAACATTTGTGAAAATGACTCTTCCACTCATCTCATTCCCTGATGAAAACTGTTTTCAAGTCGATCAGTTCATCAACAAACAAAATCACATCCCGTCAAATTATTCATGCAATACTCACACCATCCAGTCAACTAACTATTAATCTAACAGAAAACACACACAAACTGTTAACTCTTTGAAAAGAGAAACGCTTTCATTCACTCAAATCAGTGTGTACAAAGGGAAATCATATTGTAAATAACACCAAATTGAAAATTATCACATTCTATTAACTGATTTATTGGTGAATTTGTCTCAATACGATCATCAAAATGAACACCGAATTCTGTCTACACAGTTCACTTGAGTAGTCATTCACACCTAGTTATCACATTGTATGTTTAATAGTTCACATGTTTTATTCCAAAACCATTTTCTGTCTTCCCCATTTTGAACAGATTTTGAAGGTTTTTTCAATGTGCAATTTGAATAATAACCTCCAGGAGACAAGTTATCTGTTAATACAGTATATAGAGTGGTTTGTGCGCCATCCCTCGGTGTATTAAGTAATTTGCGGACGAATGGCAGTATAATATTCTAAAATAAATGAGGTGAATAATACATATTACAGTCTGTATATTGATAAATGCTAATGATTTACAAAGTTTTGTTGAAACTATATATATATAACAGTATAACGATGATTTTTAAACGGACGAAACCTTTTGAAATACCAGCCACCACATAATCAGCATGGACATAAAGTTTAGCCACTGTCATGACGGTAATTCTGCGTGCTAGAACCTTGTAAAACGTTTCTCTCGTGTGCGTTTATGTGAAGTATCGGATTACCGTTCTCTACCATCGAGGTATCGTCCTTCAAATTCACCAACCTTTGTCATTCAGCAGCTACTTCCTGTTTGGTCATGTTGTGACAATGTTCGAGCTTGCTTAGTATTGTCATTCGGATGTCGGTATTTTCGAGAGAACGCAGGCTACAGACAAATATTAGGCATTTAAACTGGTCTTCTGTTATGAAAGACAACGTGAACCTTTCACATTCTCGTCTCACAATTCCTGCATGATTTATCCAGTCATCTCCTTGTTCTTTCGTTATCTTCAAGCATTGTTAACGGATAATAAATAGAGATGACTGTTCTCCAAAGATTTGAGACAGGGTTTTTATTGTGTAATCAAAACTAAAGGCTCGTGGGTTCTTTAGAAAAATAAGGTTACCGAAGCTCTCATGTTCCGTCATCCTATTTTTTCTTAAAAGCAGTCTGACTTTTGAGGCGTCGTTCAATCTGCAGAGATCAATATGGAACAAATCTTCATATTCCTTGAACCAAGAGTCAAAAGTAACACCTACTATACGATCAAAATTAAATTCATGGATGGCATTATTGACTGAATCAGCATGCGATACTTGCAATTCATCAGAAGCGGGGTTTTTCTGGAACAAGCACATTTTCTGAACCATGACTTCCATGATTCTGATCTGTGACTGTCCAAACAGTTTCTCTTGATGTTCCATATATGCTTCTAGTTGGTCCCAAGATATATTCATTGTGGCTTTCTTGTCGCCACTGACAAGTCTTTTCGATTGAACGTTGCTTTGTTTTATCTGGTCGTCTCTGATTGCTATGTAGGAATCGACCATCACTTATATTTGTAAAGTGAGGAGCCACTGTAATTCCGACGACGTGAAAGTAAGGGCACAAAGACTGGTACAAATGAAAATTTACTAATCACAAAACACGATAACGACGACTCTAGTCGAAAATGCAATCATTTATATATTGATTCATACACCCATTTTGATTAATAATTAGGATGAAATCACATATATGAATAATACTTACAGATATAACAAATCATATGCTACATGTCATGCTCAGCCTAGTTCATGTTAATTTAATACAAGAATATCGTATATATTTGTGTTGTTTGTATGAACAATGATTCCTTTGTACTTATTGACTGCCTGATTTCGAATTCCAAATACAACACAATGGTTTCTGCTCATCTAGTACTCCTTGCTTAAATTACGTTATTTATAGGATTTTTAGTTTGTACTGTAATTCAGTTACTCCTAATTATCATAGTTTTACAGAAGAAAATATCATACGGGAAAACAAAACGAATACTACAATGAGAAACCATCACATTGACTTAAAACGGAATTAATGTTGAACAAAAATCATAATGAGTAAAAGAACGTAATTTTGATATATTCCTCCGATATATCAAATATACATATCGGAAACATACCAAGATATTGACCTATGTATTTCATTGTTGAGTAACATTAATACCCACTTCATGTAATTACTGGAAATCGATCGTAATGTTCAGATCGACAAACAATGAACCACTTTATTTCAACCAACTTGAAGGTCTATGTGTGAACAATCTCATGTTCATCATGATCGTCATATTAATCAATTTTATCGTAATTTCAAATCGAAGCAGAAATGACGGTAGAAATTAGGTTCACTTTGCATAAAATCTCTACACCATTATGCATATTACGATTATTTTATAATGAATTTTGCTATTGCACTAAATTAAACACCAACATCAAATGATAAGTAAAAGTATTAGAATATCTCACCATAGGAAAATTTGTCAGATCTCTCATCAATTCAGTTTTGACAGCTCCGGGATGTAAACAGACAGCCACCACACCACTATCTTTCAAACGTTCATTCAATTCAATAGTATGTATCACATTTGCCAATTTCGATACACTATATGCCTTCATTGCATTATAATTTTCCTTACTGTACTGCAAATCAGGTTTTAGAATGCATCCATCTTTATGCAGTGCAGATGACACATTTATTATTCGTGATGGTGCAGCATTCCTCAACAATGGTAACAACAATTCTGTCAGTAGAAATGGTCCAAAATAATTCACTCCCATTGTCATTTCAAAACCATCTTCAGTTGTTGTATAGTTCTGTAGTATGAGTCCAGCATTGTTGATGAGAAAATCTACTTTATTGTATTTACTTTTGATTCTGTCAACAAATTCTCTGATTGATGTTAACAAAGCCAGATCAAGTTGTTCAATGATCAACTGGAATAAAATCGAAATATTATGGAAGAAGAAAATTGATGAGAACCTTTCTTAAACACATTGTCTCCACTGTTTCAATAAAATTTGAATATAGTATGGTGGGACACAATATACCTCATGCATTTGGTTCCGTTTACGAACTTGAATAAAGGCTGAACAACAATTGAAACAGAATTATGTGAAATCATTGTATTTCATAATTCCTCGTCAGCTCCCTACAACCATATATGTAGTGAAGTATATTTATGTATTTATTTATTCTCATTTCGTTTTCTTTCATTAGTGTCGATCATTTCATATTGTATCATATCTTAATGTTATACTTCACTACATATATAATTGTAAGAAACCGACGAGGAACCGTGAAATATAATGAATCTAACTATTGCTTTATCCTTATTCGGGTATTATAATATTTGATTTCAAGGATTGAGGAAAGTGAGTTTTCAATGTATTATGACCTGTTAAATACTTGGATGATCGTTGGCTGTATGATATATATTTGCACCAATAGAGACAATGTAATGAGTAGATTAGTTCGACAAGTCTATCATTACCAACATGAACAGTTTGATTGATTTGTCGGCAGGATCGACCAAGAAATGAGAAAAGGAAATTTATTGAAATATTTTGTGCTGGGAATTCTATATTGTACCAAGAATATAATATTGAATGAAGCCATAATAATAATATTAATAACCGTGTTAACGATGTGTCGGCAAATCAACAGATGCATTCATTCGAAAGTGTTTTCTCAACTAATGAATATGGTGTATAAAATATCACAAAATGTTGCAAACTTAGTTTAGTGTTATTTGCAGACATAATGGAGTCAGTAGCAATCATGTTTTCTGAAAGACGTTTATGAATATTAGAGTGAGCGTTGCAGTGTTTAATCTGAGGTTAGTATTAAGCAGTTGTTGAGTACAAATCGGTTATAAGTGGTTCTCGAGTTGATGACAGTTTGTTATGTAAACCGCCTGCGAACAAAACAATCTCCACAAACACACACTCTAATAACATGCAAATAACTCGAAGAGAATATGACTAATTCAGTATTGGCATACCTGATCCGACTCGATGGGCTTTAAATATGGCTTCATTTGACTACATGCAGTATCTGTTTCGCCACTTTTCTCATTATTCTTACCATACATTTCCAATAGACGTGTTTTAGCTTTGTTGGCTCGTTCAATATTTCTACATGCCATAATGACTGTCGCACCACGATGAGCTAATTCACTGGCTGTATAAAGACCGATTCCAGTGTTACATCCTGTCACGATTGCTATTTTCCCATCCAATCGTTTGTTGATGATACATAATTTTCTCCGTGAACCGACTGTCTCTTTCATTGTGTTTGAATACGGTGGTGTGACTTTGATGTTGAGTCTGTTTGATATGTGACGATTGAATTGTACACGAATTTAAAGTGAATTGAATGTAATATCTAATCAATCAGATTGATTAAATAATAACAGATATATACTGACCGTATTATTGTGTTTATCTGTGGTACCAGTCGCATATTTTTAAATGAAACTTCTTTCATATAAAATTTGGCTTATTATTATCATTATTTAGATAAATGATAATGGATTGTGAATTTATGTGTGACCAGATAATTACCTTTATTTAGATTCACAAATTTCTTTAAAGGGTGTCAGGAAAATTCTCAATAAGATTATTTTCAATTCAGTACTCGTCATCAATTTGATTATTCACTGTTGAAGCAATTACTACCTGACTGAACGACGTCAACAGGAATGATTCGGATACCATTTTATACGATATACTTAGAATCGATTATTCATCCTTGTTTCGATTACTATATATTAAAGACTTGATTCAACCATCGACACAGTCAATAAACTGATTTATTTTAAGAAGATAAATATATGCGATATGCTATTTAATTTAGTGGAAGTGGAATAGATAATTCCATATGTTTCTATAGACAAAGATTCGGCTATTTTGAGTATCCTTACAGATTTCGAAATGTACTAGAGATGTACAAGAGCATGTTTTAGTTGATTCGATGTGAGTGAATGGATTACGTAAAATATATATAGCAGCAGTTGAACAAAAATTAATAGCAATTAAGAATAACATCAGTTCAGATCAGTCAGTTAAACTAAGTCATGACTTCAAAATAGATGATGCAAATACAAATAGGAAAGAAGAAAATTACAAAAATGATGTAATAGACTGACGATGTAATTACCACGGTTAGGATAGGTTCGCAACTGTGTCCTTCATTACATAATCAATAAATTGCTTGTCACCATGCCTGGTGATCGTGAATCGTCTTTCACATTTCACATTAATTTACAACATTCATTATATCTTCAATTTCACTAGTCCACCATGATAAATTTCAGTGTGTTTCGTGCTTCTATGATACTAAAGATCTTTTCAATCGTTGTTTATTTCTGACAACTGATTAGAACGACCGGTCTATAATCAAGGCCAGAACCAATGTTGAGATTGAATGTGTCAGGAACATGAGTCCCCTTGAACTTACACATAAACTTACTTGATTTATGCCAAGTGGCACGAAACCCCCCACCAGTGTTTCCTATCCATTACTTTTAACCATCTAACTAAAGAAATATATTTCCTTACTTTCTCATTTTGTTCAGAATTCTTGAGGTTCTTCTATGGTTTATATGCACAAATGTTCACGTGCAGTTTATATAAGTTGGTAAACATATTCACTAACATATATCACAGGTTGTCGACTCATTTGGGATTAACCATCCTACTATGTGTGAGTACATTCCTCGGAATCTTCAGGCAAATCTTGCCACCAGCAGATCAAGTTAAGAATAACAGCAGTATTCCTAATAATTGAGCACTATTCTTTTCTGGAAAACCTGATATCGATGAGACCAACTTCGAAGCATACTTCTTCATATTTTGGGCACAGGAAACAAACTGATAACCAACACCAATCTTTCAAAAAATGCCTAATAGCAATTCCTAACTATACCATCAAAAATTTATCAAGACTATACTGTAGAAATATACATACAACTATAATCATTCATTCAAATTCACTCAAACAGAAACGGATACACATAAAATGACTTCATCATTAGTCTAAAATAATTTATCAGTTAAATACTTGTACTTATTTCTACGTCATCGTAGTTCTTGTGAAACAATACAGATTCCGTTTGTATTTAATTTAAGATCAAAGGAGCGGAAGAAATATGAAGTCTCTAATTAATTTAAGTATATTTAACACTGAAAGTACAACAATACAAAACGTTAATTATTAGTATAGAGAAAAATCAGTATCAATGTAGTTGTAAAAATGAAAACAACAGTACTTCTAGAATAGTTAGTAGTTTGTGGCCTGTTAATTTGACTCCGATATGGATGAACGTATGAATATGCTAAAAATATAAATCTGACATTTAACTCCGTCTATTATATAGCCTTACCCTGTTTGTGTGACGGCGGTAATAAGAAGCCAATTATGGGTTGCGTTAGATGAATTCATTCTAAGCACTCGTTGATCCAGATAGACATTCATAATGAAAAGTAGGAAAGGTAAGTGTGTCAACTCCCTTTAATAAAGCGTGACTCAATATTTATAGCAAGACAAAAATAAGCTACAGACATGTGATGGGTAGGATAAGCAACACACACACGTACGCTCATATAAAAGCAGTCAAGTTTTGTGAGAGAATAATTGGCCAGGTCAAAGTGTGACTCAAGATGGACGAATAAACTGGACATTCCGCAAGTTAAAATAACCCGTTTTTAGCTTGACATGGTACTTGACAGTACAGTTGTATTAGATATAATATTTATTAAGTGACATGTCAGCGTGATCAAGGTCAACAAATAATAATAATTCGTACGGAATCCGACCTGTTCATCTTGAAATTATGTGTTTAACGAATCTTTGGTTCGGTTTGACAACATTCTGTTGAAAACGTTTTCTGGTACTGATAGTAGTGTGCTGCTTCTGCAGTTTTCACACCTGCTTAGATCTACTTCCTTGGGATCTCGATTAAATATCATTTTTCTCAGCCTGTTGGACTTGATTCTCTTCACAGATCGTCCTAAATAGAACATTGGACATGGTTGCAGTTACTTCTATGTCTGACTTCAATGCTCCGTCTGATATGTTGTCAGGTCCAACTGATTTTTCACACTTGATTTGTCTGGCGTTCATCCTGATTTCTTCGATTGTAGGTGGAGTGAGATCTATAGGAAGGTCTGTATGTGTGTTGCATCGATGTACAGTGTGTTCTATGAGCTAATCTGTTGAAGAGCTCTCCAAATTGTTCAATCCACCTGTTCCACCATTCTTGAACCGCACTCATTGGCTTGCCTTCTTCGTCCTTGATTGGTTGCTATGGTTTACTATATTACCCTACCAGTTTATTCGTTATATCATATACTTTTCTGATATATCCTTCTGTTGCAGCTTTGTCCACTGCCGTTGCTAGGTCTTCCACGTATTTCTGTTTGTCAAGTCTCATGCTCATCTTCACTTGCTTGTTTGCTTCTGCGTATTTGGTCTGTACCTTGGATTTCTCTGTTCCTGTTCGACTGTTGTTAATTGCTGTCTTTTTGTTCTTTCTTTCTTTCTTGAATCCCGATCAGGGTCTCGATCTGAAGTTATATAGGCCTCTCTCTCTCTCTTAGTTCTCACGTCTTCCATTGATCTGAATTTGTTAGAGATGCAAAATGATTGATCTGGTTCTCCGTAGTGTGGTTCGGTGAGACCCATGAATTTACCGATGTGATAATAAGTTGATTGTTATCTCTTTCATTGCTACTTTGTCAGCAAACCCAAAGAGATGCTGCGTTTTTCTCACTGCTCATTATTTCGAAGTATTGGGAAAACTCAGTGATATCCTCACAAAATAATGGCAGTATTCATAGTAACTGAGCACTTTATTTCTTCCTGATGAACTAGATATTGAGACCAAATTTTAAGTATTCTCGAACATTTTATTGACATGCAATAAGAAATGCCAACGGTCATGGAGTTTGGTATATTCTCTAATCGAATCACTTAAAGAACAATCAACATGCATTTCAATGTAAATGAAATCATGAATTTTGTCGCTTGCGTAAACGTCATGCTAATCAACATCAATAAATTTCTATATCAAGATTCAGTGATTTATGCGAATTTCACACAACAATCTTTTACAGAAATACTTCAGATAAATTGCTTACTATTCCACCAAAATATTGAATGATCAAAACTTTATCAAGACTATACTGTAGAAATATACATACAACTATAATCATTCATTCAAATTCACTCAAACAGAAACGGATACACATAAAATGACTTCATCATTAGTTTAAAATAATTTATCAGTTAAATGCTTGTACTTATTTCTACGTCATCGTAGTTCTTGTGAAACAATACAGATTCCGTTTGTATTTAATTTAAGATCAAAGGAGCGGAAGAAATATGAAGTCTCTAATTAATTTAAGTATATTTAACACTGAAAGTACAACAATACAAAACGTTAATTATTAGTATAGAGAAAAATCAGTATCAATGTAGTTGTAAAAATGAAAACAACAGTACTTCTAGAATAGTTAGTAGTTTGTGGCCTGTTAATTTGACTCCGATATGGATGAACGTATGAATATGCTAAAAATATAAATCTGACATTTAACTCCGTCTATTATATAGCCTTACCCTGTTTGTGTGACGGCGGTAATAAGAAGCCAATTATGGGTTGCGTTAGATGAATTCATTCTAAGCACTCGTTGATCCAGATAGACATTCATAATGAAAAGTAGGAAAGGTAAGTGTGTCAACTCCCTTTAATAAAGCGTGACTCAATATTTATAGCAAGACAAAAATAAGCTACAGACATGTGATGGGTAGGATAAGCAACACACACACGTACGCTCATATAAAAGCAGTCAAGTTTTGTGAGAGAATAATTGGCCAGGTCAAAGTGTGACTCAAGATGGACGAATAAACTGGACATTCCGCAAGTTAAAATAACCCGTTTTTAGCTTGACATGGTACTTGACAGTACAGTTGTATTAGATATAATATTTATTAAGTGACATGTCAGCGTGATCAAGGTCAACAAATAATAATAATTCGTACGGAATCCGACCTGTTCATCTTGAAATTATGTGTTTAACGAATCTTTGGTTCGGTTTGACAACATTCTGTTGAAAACGTTTTCTGGTACTGATAGTAGTGTGCTGCTTCTGCAGTTTTCACACCTGCTTAGATCTACTTCCTTGGGATCTCGATTAAATATCATTTTTCTCAGCCTGTTGGACTTGATTCTCTTCACAGATCGTCCTAAATAGAACATTGGACATGGTTGCAGTTACTTCTATGTCTGACTTCAATGCTCCGTCTGATATGTTGTCAGGTCCAACTGATTTTTCACACTTGATTTGTCTGGCGTTCATCCTGATTTCTTCGATTGTAGGTGGAGTGAGATCTATAGGAAGGTCTGTATGTGTGTTGCATCGATGTACAGTGTGTTCTATGAGCTAATCTGTTGAAGAGCTCTCCAAATTGTTCAATCCACCTGTTCCACCATTCTTGAACCGCACTCATTGGCTTGCCTTCTTCGTCCTTGATTGGTTGCTATGGTTTACTATATTACCCTACCAGTTTATTCGTTATATCATATACTTTTCTGATATATCCTTCTGTTGCAGCTTTGTCCACTGCCGTTGCTAGGTCTTCCACGTATTTCTGTTTGTCAAGTCTCATGCTCATCTTCACTTGCTTGTTTGCTTCTGCGTATTTGGTCTGTACCTTGGATTTCTCTGTTCCTGTTCGACTGTTGTTAATTGCTGTCTTTTTGTTCTTTCTTTCTTTCTTGAATCCCGATCAGGGTCTCGATCTGAAGTTATATAGGCCTCTCTCTCTCTCTCTTAGTTCTCACGTCTTCCATTGATCTGAATTTGTTAGAGATGCAAAATGATTGATCTGGTTCTCCGTAGTGTGGTTCGGTGAGACCCATGAATTTACCGATGTGATAATAAGTTGATTGTTATCTCTTTCATTGCTACTTTGTCAGCAAACCCAAAGAGATGCTGCGTTTTTCTCACTGCTCATTATTTCGAAGTATTGGGAAAACTCAGTGATATCCTCACAAAATAATGGCAGTATTCATAGTAACTGAGCACTTTATTTCTTCCTGATGAACTAGATATTGAGACCAAATTTTAAGTATTCTCGAACATTTTATTGACATGCAATAAGAAATGCCAACGGTCATGGAGTTTGGTATATTCTCTAATCGAATCACTTAAAGAACAATCAACATGCATTTCAATGTAAATGAAATCATGAATTTTGTCGCTTGCGTAAACGTCATGCTAATCAACATCAATAAATTTCTATATCAAGATTCAGTGATTTATGCGAATTTCACACAACAATCTTTTACAGAAATACTTCAGATAAATTGCTTACTATTCCACCAAAATATTGAATGATCAAAACTTTATCAAGACTATACTGTAGAAATATACATACAACTATAATCATTCATTCAAATTCACTCAAACAGAAACGGATACACATAAAATGACTTCATCATTAGTTTAAAATAATTTATCAGTTAAATGCTTGTACTTATTTCTACGTCATCGTAGTTCTTGTGAAACAATACAGATTCCGTTTGTATTTAATTTAAGATCAAAGGAGCGGAAGAAATATGAAGTCTCTAATTAATTTAAGTATATTTAACACTGAAAGTACAACAATACAAAACGTTAATTATTAGTATAGAGAAAAATCAGTATCAATGTAGTTGTAAAAATGAAAACAACAGTACTTCTAGAATAGTTAGTAGTTTGTGGCCTGTTAATTTGACTCCGATATGGATGAACGTATGAATATGCTACAAATATAAATCTGACATTTAACTCCGTCTATTATATAGCCTTACCCTGTTTGTGTGACGGCGGTAATAAGAAGCCAATTATGGGTTGCGTTAGATGAATTCATTCTAAGCACTCGTTGATCCAGATAGACATTCATAATGAAAAGTAGGAAAGGTAAGTGTGTCAACTCCCTTTAATAAAGCGTGACTCAATATTTATAGCAAGACAAAAATAAGCTACAGACATGTGATGGGTAGGATAAGCAACACACACACGTACGCTCATATAAAAGCAGTCAAGTTTTGTGAGAGAATAATTGGCCAGGTCAAAGTGTGACTCAAGATGGACGAATAAACTGGACATTCCGCAAGTTAAAATAACCCGTTTTTAGCTTGACATGGTACTTGACAGTACAGTTGTATTAGATATAATATTTATTAAGTGACATGTCAGCGTGATCAAGGTCAACAAATAATAATAATTCGTACGGAATCCGACCTGTTCATCTTGAAATTATGTGTTTAACGAATCTTTGGTTCGGTTTGACAACATTCTGTTGAAAACGTTTTCTGGTACTGATAGTAGTGTGCTGCTTCTGCAGTTTTCACACCTGCTTAGATCTACTTCCTTGGGATCTCGATTAAATATCATTTTTCTCAGCCTGTTGGACTTGATTCTCTTCACAGATCGTCCTAAATAGAACATTGGACATGGTTGCAGTTACTTCTATGTCTGACTTCAATGCTCCGTCTGATATGTTGTCAGGTCCAACTGATTTTTCACACTTGATTTGTCTGGCGTTCATCCTGATTTCTTCGATTGTAGGTGGAGTGAGATCTATAGGAAGGTCTGTATGTGTGTTGCATCGATGTACAGTGTGTTCTATGAGCTAATCTGTTGAAGAGCTCTCCAAATTGTTCAATCCACCTGTTCCACCATTCTTGAACCGCACTCATTGGCTTGCCTTCTTCGTCCTTGATTGGTTGCTATGGTTTACTATATTACCCTACCAGTTTATTCGTTATATCATATACTTTTCTGATATATCCTTCTGTTGCAGCTTTGTCCACTGCCGTTGCTAGGTCTTCCACGTATTTCTGTTTGTCAAGTCTCATGCTCATCTTCACTTGCTTGTTTGCTTCTGCGTATTTGGTCTGTACCTTGGATTTCTCTGTTCCTGTTCGACTGTTGTTAATTGCTGTCTTTTTGTTCTTTCTTTCTTTCTTGAATCCCGATCAGGGTCTCGATCTGAAGTTATATAGGCCTCTCTCTCTCTCTCTTAGTTCTCACGTCTTCCATTGATCTGAATTTGTTAGAGATGCAAAATGATTGATCTGGTTCTCCGTAGTGTGGTTCGGTGAGACCCATGAATTTACCGATGTGATAATAAGTTGATTGTTATCTCTTTCATTGCTACTTTGTCAGCAAACCCAAAGAGATGCTGCGTTTTTCTCACTGCTCATTATTTCGAAGTATTGGGAAAACTCAGTGATATCCTCACAAAATAATGGCAGTATTCATAGTAACTGAGCACTTTATTTCTTCCTGATGAACTAGATATTGAGACCAAATTTTAAGTATTCTCGAACATTTTATTGACATGCAATAAGAAATGCCAACGGTCATGGAGTTTGGTATATTCTCTAATCGAATCACTTAAAGAACAATCAACATGCATTTCAATGTAAATGAAATCATGAATTTTGTCGCTTGCGTAAACGTCATGCTAATCAACATCAATAAATTTCTATATCAAGATTCAGTGATTTATGCGAATTTCACACAACAATCTTTTACAGAAATACTTCAGATAAATTGCTTACTATTCCACCAAAATATTGAATGATCAAAACTTTATCAAGACTATACTGTAGAAATATACATACAACTATAATCATTCATTCAAATTCACTCAAACAGAAACGGATACACATAAAATGACTTCATCATTAGTTTAAAATAATTTATCAGTTAAATGCTTGTACTTATTTCTACGTCATCGTAGTTCTTGTGAAACAATACAGATTCCGTTTGTATTTAATTTAAGATCAAAGGAGCGGAAGAAATATGAAGTCTCTAATTAATTTAAGTATATTTAACACTGAAAGTACAACAATACAAAACGTTAATTATTAGTATAGAGAAAAATCAGTATCAATGTAGTTGTAAAAATGAAAACAACAGTACTTCTAGAATAGTTAGTAGTTTGTGGCCTGTTAATTTGACTCCGATATGGATGAACGTATGAATATGCTACAAATATAAATCTGACATTTAACTCCGTCTATTATATAGCCTTACCCTGTTTGTGTGACGGCGGTAATAAGAAGCCAATTATGGGTTGCGTTAGATGAATTCATTCTAAGCACTCGTTGATCCAGATAGACATTCATAATGAAAAGTAGGAAAGGTAAGTGTGTCAACTCCCTTTAATAAAGCGTGACTCAATATTTATAGCAAGACAAAAATAAGCTACAGACATGTGATGGGTAGGATAAGCAACACACACACGTACGCTCATATAAAAGCAGTCAAGTTTTGTGAGAGAATAATTGGCCAGGTCAAAGTGTGACTCAAGATGGACGAATAAACTGGACATTCCGCAAGTTAAAATAACCCGTTTTTAGCTTGACATGGTACTTGACAGTACAGTTGTATTAGATATAATATTTATTAAGTGACATGTCAGCGTGATCAAGGTCAACAAATAATAATAATTCGTACGGAATCCGACCTGTTCATCTTGAAATTATGTGTTTAACGAATCTTTGGTTCGGTTTGACAACATTCTGTTGAAAACGTTTTCTGGTACTGATAGTAGTGTGCTGCTTCTGCAGTTTTCACACCTGCTTAGATCTACTTCCTTGGGATCTCGATTAAATATCATTTTTCTCAGCCTGTTGGACTTGATTCTCTTCACAGATCGTCCTAAATAGAACATTGGACATGGTTGCAGTTACTTCTATGTCTGACTTCAATGCTCCGTCTGATATGTTGTCAGGTCCAACTGATTTTTCACACTTGATTTGTCTGGCGTTCATCCTGATTTCTTCGATTGTAGGTGGAGTGAGATCTATAGGAAGGTCTGTATGTGTGTTGCATCGATGTACAGTGTGTTCTATGAGCTAATCTGTTGAAGAGCTCTCCAAATTGTTCAATCCACCTGTTCCACCATTCTTGAACCGCACTCATTGGCTTGCCTTCTTCGTCCTTGATTGGTTGCTATGGTTTACTATATTACCCTACCAGTTTATTCGTTATATCATATACTTTTCTGATATATCCTTCTGTTGCAGCTTTGTCCACTGCCGTTGCTAGGTCTTCCACGTATTTCTGTTTGTCAAGTCTCATGCTCATCTTCACTTGCTTGTTTGCTTCTGCGTATTTGGTCTGTACCTTGGATTTCTCTGTTCCTGTTCGACTGTTGTTAATTGCTGTCTTTTTGTTCTTTCTTTCTTTCTTGAATCCCGATCAGGGTCTCGATCTGAAGTTATATAGGCCTCTCTCTCTCTCTCTCTCTCTTTCTCTCTCTCTTAGTTCTCACGTCTTCCATTGATCTGAATTTGTTAGAGATGCAAAATGATTGATCTGGTTCTCCGTAGTGTGGTTCGGTGAGACCCATGAATTTACCGATGTGATAATAAGTTGATTGTTATCTCTTTCATTGCTACTTTGTCAGCAAACCCAAAGAGATGCTGCGTTTTTCTCACTGCTCATTATTTCGAAGTATTGGGAAAACTCAGTGATATCCTCACAAAATAATGGCAGTATTCATAGTAACTGAGCACTTTATTTCTTCCTGATGAACTAGATATTGAGACCAAATTTTAAGTATTCTCGAACATTTTATTGACATGCAATAAGAAATGCCAACGGTCATGGAGTTTGGTATATTCTCTAATCGAATCACTTAAAGAACAATCAACATGCATTTCAATGTAAATGAAATCATGAATTTTGTCGCTTGCGTAAACGTCATGCTAATCAACATCAATAAATTTCTATATCAAGATTCAGTGATTTATGCGAATTTCACACAACAATCTTTTACAGAAATACTTCAGATAAATTGCTTACTATTCCACCAAAATATTGAATGATCAAAACTTTATCAAGACTATACTGTAGAAATATACATACAACTATAATCATTCATTCAAATTCACTCAAACAGAAACGGATACACATAAAATGACTTCATCATTAGTTTAAAATAATTTATCAGTTAAATGCTTGTACTTATTTCTACGTCATCGTAGTTCTTGTGAAACAATACAGATTCCGTTTGTATTTAATTTAAGATCAAAGGAGCGGAAGAAATATGAAGTCTCTAATTAATTTAAGTATATTTAACACTGAAAGTACAACAATACAAAACGTTAATTATTAGTATAGAGAAAAATCAGTATCAATGTAGTTGTAAAAATGAAAACAACAGTACTTCTAGAATAGTTAGTAGTTTGTGGCCTGTTAATTTGACTCCGATATGGATGAACGTATGAATATGCTACAAATATAAATCTGACATTTAACTCCGTCTATTATATAGCCTTACCCTGTTTGTGTGACGGCGGTAATAAGAAGCCAATTATGGGTTGCGTTAGATGAATTCATTCTAAGCACTCGTTGATCCAGATAGACATTCATAATGAAAAGTAGGAAAGGTAAGTGTGTCAACTCCCTTTAATAAAGCGTGACTCAATATTTATAGCAAGACAAAAATAAGCTACAGACATGTGATGGGTAGGATAAGCAACACACACACGTACGCTCATATAAAAGCAGTCAAGTTTTGTGAGAGAATAATTGGCCAGGTCAAAGTGTGACTCAAGATGGACGAATAAACTGGACATTCCGCAAGTTAAAATAACCCGTTTTTAGCTTGACATGGTACTTGACAGTACAGTTGTATTAGATATAATATTTATTAAGTGACATGTCAGCGTGATCAAGGTCAACAAATAATAATAATTCGTACGGAATCCGACCTGTTCATCTTGAAATTATGTGTTTAACGAATCTTTGGTTCGGTTTGACAACATTCTGTTGAAAACGTTTTCTGGTACTGATAGTAGTGTGCTGCTTCTGCAGTTTTCACACCTGCTTAGATCTACTTCCTTGGGATCTCGATTAAATATCATTTTTCTCAGCCTGTTGGACTTGATTCTCTTCACAGATCGTCCTAAATAGAACATTGGACATGGTTGCAGTTCTATGTCTGACTTCAATGCTCCGTCTGATATGTTGTCAGGTCCAACTGATTTTTCACACTTGATTTGTCTGGCGTTCATCCTGATTTCTTCGATTGTAGGTGGAGTGAGATCTATAGGAAGGTCTGTATGTGTGTTGCATCGATGTACAGTGTGTTCTATGAGCTAATCTGTTGAAGAGCTCTCCAAATTGTTCAATCCACCTGTTCCACCATTCTTGAACCGCACTCATTGGCTTGCCTTCTTCGTCCTTGATTGGTTGCTATGGTTTACTATATTACCCTACCAGTTTATTCGTTATATCATATACTTTTCTGATATATCCTTCTGTTGCAGCTTTGTCCACTGCCGTTGCTAGGTCTTCCACGTATTTCTGTTTGTCAAGTCTCATGCTCATCTTCACTTGCTTGTTTGCTTCTGCGTATTTGGTCTGTACCTTGGATTTCTCTGTTCCTGTTCGACTGTTGTTAATTGCTGTCTTTTTGTTCTTTCTTTCTTTCTTGAATCCCGATCAGGGTCTCGATCTGAAGTTATATAGGCCTCTCTCTCTCTCTCTTAGTTCTCACGTCTTCCATTGATCTGAATTTGTTAGAGATGCAAAATGATTGATCTGGTTCTCCGTAGTGTGGTTCGGTGAGACCCATGAATTTACCGATGTGATAATAAGTTGATTGTTATCTCTTTCATTGCTACTTTGTCAGCAAACCCAAAGAGATGCTGCGTTTTTCTCACTGCTCATTATTTCGAAGTATTGGGAAAACTCAGTGATATCCTCACAAAATAATGGCAGTATTCATAGTAACTGAGCACTTTATTTCTTCCTGATGAACTAGATATTGAGACCAAATTTTAAGTATTCTCGAACATTTTATTGACATGCAATAAGAAATGCCAACGGTCATGGAGTTTGGTATATTCTCTAATCGAATCACTTAAAGAACAATCAACATGCATTTCAATGTAAATGAAATCATGAATTTTGTCGCTTGCGTAAACGTCATGCTAATCAACATCAATAAATTTCTATATCAAGATTCAGTGATTTATGCGAATTTCACACAACAATCTTTTACAGAAATACTTCAGATAAATTGCTTACTATTCCACCAAAATATTGAATGATCAAAACTTTATCAAGACTATACTGTAGAAATATACATACAACTATAATCATTCATTCAAATTCACTCAAACAGAAACGGATACACATAAAATGACTTCATCATTAGTTTAAAATAATTTATCAGTTAAATGCTTGTACTTATTTCTAAGTGATTGTAATTCCTGTGAAACAACACACATTCTAGTTTGAAAATGAATGAAACATAGAGGATCGGAGATCTCTTTCATTGAAGTCTACTTAGTATTAGAAACAAAACACCGTACTAACACGTAAATTATTAGCCTAGACAATAGTAAAGCAAATCTCGATCACAATAAAAATAATGAATGAAATATATTAGTATTAATAATAATAGTAATAATAATAAATAGTAATAATAATAATAATAATACTAATAATAATCCACTAGTAAATTGCTAATAGTAAACACTACCTAAAATGATATACTCAGTTTAATTTGCGAAAGAAAACTAATTTCTAACATGGTTACATGGTTGTTTTTAATTATTCATTCATATGTGGGAAAGAGTATTATGTTGAAGATAATGAGTCAATGTAAACTAATGTGATAAATCGTAAATAGAACAACAGAACTAAACAGTAAGCGCTAAGAAAAGGAATTTTCATTTCAATGATTACTTGTTAGTCCTATTTATTGGTTTTCCTTTATGGATTATACCGTACATCAATCTGACGAATATAGAATAAATAATGGGACGTAACAAATATTTTAACAACAGAATGTATAGGAAGCGAAACACACAGAATGACAATGGAGAATTAAGGAAATGGAAGACAGAATCTAGAAGAGAAACAAACAACCACAATGAGATATATCAATATCACAAAAAAAGCACATTTTTCGAAAGAATCACAGTTCTATGCACGTATTGAATTTCCACGCATAAACGCCTGTTCGGACAAACGTATTTATGCAGTTTTGACAAAAATATGAACTTGTTTTTAGAAATACCTGAATGTTCATTAGAAAGACAGAGAGTGAAACTGTTCTCATGAAATCCCTTTGAAAAGTCAATCGTCTGAATCGAACTCATCGTAGGCACCATCAGATCTGGCCACAGAGATCACATTAGTAATTGGACTTGCGGCTAAAATGCATATGAAATTCACACGTTAAACATCATTGAACAAAATTAAGTTCAATAGGCTGAATTTCACTTTTAACGATAAGGAAAAATTATTATTATGATGATGATGAAATTAAGCTGTAAAATCCGGTGAATTCTAATCTTAATTATTTAGTTCATTGTTGAAATGAGTTCAATGATTGAAGTTTTATCAGACAGATTGTTTTCTCCAACTTCAGTTGAATTCAATTTAGTCTGAAACTATCATTATTCTGAAGCAATTATGTACTCATTTGGGCCACCATTAGGGCATAAATAATTAGTTTATAGAGTAGACAAATAACTGAGTCTCTTTAAGGATAGTTAAGCATGTGAAAATCTTTAAAATGTTAACTACTCACAAACAATGTAACAACCATAATGTGATTCTTCTTATACTATGTAACTAAATTACTTGGATACGGATGCCGGAAAATTAGATTCGAATTTCACATTCTTATACATTATTTGCATAATTTTCTTATATATGAATCAATGCAATTCGTATCATATTTTGTCTGAAACTGGTGATAATGTCTTTATAGAATGGGATGAAGCTTTAGATATTTGGCAATGTTTATGAAAACTAGTTAGTTTCTGAGAATACAACACTTTACTAAATCGTTCAATATGACGGACTTATATACATATAGTGGATTATTATTTTCAGTAATACAGACTATCTTTCATATAATCGTGCTAGCAACACAATCAGAAGAATAATTACGTAAGATAAAAGATCATGTTTGTCTTTTTAATATCACTAGGATTTCAAAATACACTAAGCATTAATTCATTTTTACTGGTTGCTTGAGTCTCTTTTTGGTATATGTGCATTCCGTGCAGATTATCTGAATATACAAAGAAGTCACAGGTATTATAAACAGAGATTGATGGTGGCTAACAGTGGAATTTAGGACGCGCATTTCATCCTATTTGGAGATCGATCAATGAAAGTCGTCAATATTAGTGGGAAGACTCAATCAACCAATACAAATTTATTGAAGTTCACCCAATTGAACAAGGCATTGGCTATATGGACTCAGTAGCTAAGAGAACAACGCGTTGGAGTTTTAATCGAGCGGTATTGAGTAGGAGACACGGAGTGAGCATCAATTCTGAGATGTAGGTGCACCTAACTGAAAAATCCCAAACGGGACGAAAAGAGACTCCTAGATTCCACTGCTAACCACCTTCCATACTGAAAGCGTTATTTCCATTATTCGGAATTCTGAATTAACAAACGGACGTATTCAGTAATAATTGATTATACAGCTTGTAGCAGTAGATTATGAGAGATGTGGTTCATCTATAAGCTTATACTTAAACTTGTTACTTCCTAAAATAGACTATTTTTAAAGCTATGAACATAATCAGAATACTGGGATCGCAGAAAATACCACTTCTTTCTTACTTACCTTTAGAATTAGTACCCCAGAGACTAGTTACCATGGTGTTGCTTAATTCTGGGCTTCCGATTGATGTGTGCTTTGCAGTAATTGGTTGCCTACTCACTCCACCTACTCTGGTAGTTGGCCTAGGACCTAATGCAGCCATTTCTGCGTGTGCTGCTGCTACGCTCGGATCCAAAGACCGACTAACTCTAACTGGATGTCTCGGCGATAATTCTTGGGCTAAAGATAAGCTATTATCTTCGGCTAAACCACCGTTGATTGATGATACGCTGAATATATCTTCATCATCTATAAAACAATGAAAGTAAGACTGTTAAACTGAGGTATATATATATATATATATACATTTCTTAAAATCAAAACAATCTTCTTTTCGCTAGATTACAGTGCCTTCATTGTCTTCCTCTTAATCTGTTTGCCAATTCAATGATGTGTAAATTCGTTGTATCGTTACAAAAGAAAAGAAACAATAATTCATTGGTTTAGTAGCTTTGTGCAAACTCCGAGAGGTCTGTTCTTATCGAAATATAACATCAACTGAAAAAAACCCACCGAAAATTATAAGGAATGAGATGAAATTTCAGATTTATTTATCATCCGAGATAAGAATAATTAATGTAATGAAATATTTCTCTATACATAATTGTGAAAACCTCCATTAGTTAAGTTTTGGCGGTTACTTCCTTTGATCCATCGCTTTTATAAACTAGACATAAATGGTGATAAATTTATGAAAACTTATTAGAAATAAGATGAAAAAGGTGTTTAGACAAAAAAAAAGAATTTCAAGTGTGTGTGTATGTGTGTAACGACTAATCGACTTTATGATGAAATGTGTGCAAACAGGTTTCATGATACAACAATAGATCTATGAAGATCTAAATGAAGATTTATAGCATTAATCTCTAGAAAAATTTGTAAAAAATCAAGAGAGATACTACTCATAAATCAAATTACAAAATTTGAAACTAACCAGTTTTTAAATTTGGATTTTTATATGAAGTGAACTTTACTCCTTGAGGACTGTTGTTTTTCTGTTGCATAGAACTATTATTGATACTGTGATTTGATTTATAATAGGATGTTATTGGTTTTAGGGGATTTGTTAGTTTATTTGATGATCCCGGTGTTAATCTTTACATGGAAAACAAAAGTAAATATGTAAAATATTAGAAATGAAGTAGAAGAAATAGGTGAGTATTAGGAGTTCGGGGGTAGTTAATAGAAAGTATCGGGACAATTATTTGATTCTAGTTAGCATTAGTCAGTACGGTGTATCAGTAATCTCTTAGGAACTAGGTCTTCCAGCAGGTTGATAACTTGAATCGGTAGTTACAAACAGAGATAAGAGCACTGAAATACTTACAGGACAAACAATCCCCTGTACGATTGAGAAATTCATACTAACTAACCACTTAACATCAAACGAAGTGGATTTTAATTTCAACTTATCTGGAGTGATAACTCCAGCACAATCCGACTCACCGAATCCAGTCATCTTAATGCAGATGGATTTTAGACTATTCAAGAATATCTTCCCAAATCTTCATTCATAAAACATGAATAGATATATGGATCGTTGAAGTGTCCGGGTTATTAAATTTCTTCCAATATTACAAATAACATGTATTTCGTAATTCGTGATTGTGATTATTTACATTGAACAGTGAGAAGTAATCATGAGAATTTTCTTTATCATCTAGTCTATATTCATGTAAATGTGTAATTACGTAATCGCGGAATGGATGTTGCATTTTCACACTCCACTGAAATAAACAAAACTTAATATTTATTATCATAAATTTGTTTTATATTAGTGACAGTTATTTGTCTGTAATGCCCAAAACGATAAGAATTCGGAGTATTTCCAACTAAGGAACACTAAATATCACTATCCTGCCCTCGTTAGAACAAATTAACTCCATTTCAGAGATATTTTCAACTATCATTTAATTTCGATAAAATGATAGTTGAACACAATGTCCTTTTTACAATTGTAATAAGAGAGAGGTGTTTGTGGATATTATAGTTCTAATCTCGCGATGTGGGATCGTGGATGAGCACTGCTGAAGATTCTCAAACTAGGACGATAAGGCCATCCAGCGCTTACAGCTTTTCCATGGTGGTCTAGATTCAAATGACTCATGATTTCAACTATTCAATTTGTATAATTAACGGAAATCAAAACGATTATTTAGCACGATTTACAATACTACTTAATTACGCATTGAAGTAAATACAAATCGTGCTTACTGTTGAGATTTATTAATTCCAGCTGCAACAATATTTAAATCTTCCGTTTCTGAATCCCATTCATCATCCTCACTGCTCGGCACAACTGATAAATTACTAGTAGTATTAGTAGTATTTGGTTTTGTACCAAATGTCACAACTCGTTGATCATGACTGAAATGAATCTCAGGTGAATTAGATGTGATTTGTTTTTGTTGAATAGTACCATTGTTATTATTATAATTATTATTATCATTATTACTGTTATGTAGACAGGTGGGATATTTTTGAGAAGTCATTTGTAATTGTGATTCATTTGTAGGATTCTGTTTAAACATGGTTGGTGCTAATTTACTGCCAAAATTACTTTCTTCTGAAACAAATTGAAGTTGAGGACTTGATCTTTGTAAACGTGGTCTAAGTGAAGAGAAATAACATAATTTTACTCTTCATTCGTTCAAGCAACAAAATGATTGATGAAAGAAACATTTCCATGGCGTGAGTTTTCTTAGTTTAGTTGACTTACATTGATGTATTCTGATCATTTGTAACACGGTTATAGTTTAATTTGACTCTTGGTCATCATGTTTGTTACATCCGAACGAAGAATAAATGAGTGGTGACTTTTAGGAATTATTCGTGGAGTATTAATACATATATCCTTATTGGATAACTGTCAAGTAACTAAATCATATGTATATTCATATTCGTTTTGTTATAAACTTCCATTTGACCTATTGACTACTGTTATACGATTTGCCAACTAATGTCATAATAATGTGTCGACTAAGCTAAATTAAATGAAACTAAGAAATGTTATTGTTGTTTCTGATGTTCTAAGATATTCTATTTATTGCGTTTTTGGTTTCTGCAAGTTCATTGTTAGAAAATATTAGAAAATAGTTTAGAAGTTAGGTGGTTTGATCTTAATATAATTTTGTATTTTTGAAAATAGATTTGGTTAAAAAAACGAACAAAGTAAGTTGATTCGTTGTGAAAAAAATTGATACATTTTAGCAAAGAAAACATTCTTTTCGATTATGTCATTTCCTGAAGCTGTACAATCGTACTTATAGATAATCTTAAAATCTAGTAGTCTGTAGTAAAACAGAGTAGTTTTACAGCATTAACAAAGATAGTCAAACGTATTCAGCTGGAAGTCAACGAAAATGAAGTAATGTCTCAAAATAATGAAGAGATTTCAAGTAATGAGTAATAATAATTATACAGAAAGCCAACCTAAAACGGACAGTGTACGAACTTGCGGAGTTGGGTGCCACTGATCAGGAAGAGAAGTTTGATTTATTCTCTATCCTCAAGAGCCGGACAAATATGCATTGAAGACTACTGACGATGATCTGAATATAATCCGACGAACTATTCTAGAGAATCTCTTTCCACCCACGCTCACTGGCAGTAATCTAAAACTGTAACGTTAAGTTCAAAGTAATTCCAAGGTCACAAGGAAAGTTTTATTTTTGAAAATCGAATCCTAGGAAGATACGGAAGCTGAGATATTGATGAAAGGACTATCCAGATCCTTGAGGACATTTTATTAAGCAGAGTTACGAACTATTTTCGCCGGCAAGAAACTCATTCAGGGAAGTTTCAAGGATCAACTGACGCTTTGGGCCATCTCAATGTGTATCTACCAGTTTACTTGCTGTTGTGGATTAGATTATACTAGGCGTACAAAGCATCCACGTGGTAAACGAATATCCGAGCACCACCCTGAATGGTTATCTAAAGGACAACACAAATAAAACAACAGCTCAGTTCACGAACACGTGAGTAATTCAAATAACACCCCACCATGTGAATCTCCGTTCAAAATCTTCTAAAAAGCAAAAAGAACTGGCTCCAAAAGAATTTTTTGCACAGCTCAGATTATAGCAATTCAACATTCTAAACACAAAACTCTGTGTACAGAAGAGTCACGTTCAATCACTTATTCTCCCATGATCTTAGCACCCCTTCAAATTTTACAATATATTGCCCTTTTCTTTTTTTATTCCTTTCTTAAGTAGTCGGTTATCATTATTCTTTATTCCACAGATTTCACCTTTTATTACCTCGAAAACTATTACGTAACGTAAGCTGTCGATGATCTTTGATTACTTTGCTAAATAATACAATCCTTTTTATTCAATACTTAAAAAGTTGAATTGCATTGTAAAAACATTCTTCCATTGATAAATTATTATACATCATACTTGAAATATTTTGATAATCTTGACTCTGCTATGCAACGCCGATTCATTTTTATTGACTTCCACCTTAACTATCTTTGATAAGTTTGTAAAACTCTACTGTTTCACTATAGACTATTACATGTAAAAAAATACCTATAAACACGATTGTACAGCTTCAGAAATTGTTACCGTCAAAGAGATCAAGGTATACAAAAAAATTGTGGTTCTTCATTCGATTAAAAAATGGATGACGTGAAGAACTTCAAGACTTAGCAGTTAATCAGCGAGTAAAGCACTCAACTGGAATATGACTTGCCCAATAGTGAATAAATAAAATGTTTTAAAATTTCAAGTGAATAAATGATCAACGTAAATTACTGTAACACAACAAAGAGAGGTTAAAAAACATGTTTACTTTGCCTCAGAGAATCCTGTTCCTTTTTTACTTGGTGAATTTATCATTCCTGTCATGGTAGATTGACTTCTTCTAATTTCATTATTTACAGATAATATTGGTAAAGATACTCCTAAGTTAGATGTAATATCAACTCTTTGTGAAGCTAATGGAAGAGTTCCAGCTCTACGTAAACTACCGGGACTGTGTGATGCTGGAGGAGGCAAACCAGGTTTGTAGGATGAATTCATTTTATGAATATTCTCTGCACGTAGTCTTGCTTCTGGAATACTGATTGTACTACCACGGAGTGCAGCATGCGCTAAACGATCAACGTGTTGACTTAATGCCTAAAATTATTAAACAAATTTATTATGGATATTTTGATGAAACATCAAAGCATCTCACTGCGCTACATTTTTGCTGTAGGAACTTTAAATGGTTATTTATATATCCAACTACAATAAATTAGTTGAGAATAGAATAAATTTTATTTACAAAAGTTATCAAGTAATCACATTTGAATGAAATAAGTTTGTGTTGATCGCTGTGATCTACTATCTAATAAATTCATTTTAATAAATTCTATAACAGACTAAAGTCAGTGTCAGTCAATTACACTCAACTTGAGACCGGAAAAGAATACATATATATCCAAGTTACTACATTTCACCGAGAAAGAGGGAGTCCGTAAGGTGGAAAGAGAGGAAGCAAAATATAAGAATTATAATGCAAACGGAACAAATAAAATAATGAAAAGTATGGGATGAAACTATAATCTAGATTTCGATAAAGATCAATAATGAATGTAAATGTAGTACTAATATCGAATAAAAGATATTTCACCTAATATCTTCCGAAATGAATTACGATTGTTCTTCAGATTCTAACCAATAGGTTCGTACCTACCAGAATGGCTTATTTTAAGAATTTATGATCTGGTAGTGAAATATACGTCCCTATAATTAATACATTGATTCGTCGAAAATGAAAATAATGAAATATCATCTGTCCAAATAGCAACAGATCATTCAGTTTTAAATCATGAAGTGTTCTTACATTGACCACTACTGAAGACCTGGGAGCACTGGATGGCTGTTTCGTCCTAGCATGGAACTCCTCATTCAATACTCCGCAACCAGTAATCGACACCAGGACTTTCAGTCTCGTTCTCGAATACTTAAACCCTAAACACTAGGCCGGTACTCAACAATGTTAACGTCTAACTTTAATCAATTCATGATAATGATTCACTCTCATCTATTACCTGAGGTGGATAACTATTTTACAATCGACATGGATTGAATTCTATTGGTCACGGCTTCTTACTAATTTGAATACAATCGATATGACAATTTTAAATGTACTTCAATCTCAGTGGTTGAGGTCATGAGTCAGTTGAAGCTAGACCACCGTGGAAAACCTGGAAGCACTGGACGGCCGTTTCGTCCTATTGTGGGACTCCTCAGCAGTGCTTCCAGGTTTTCCATGGTGGTCTAGCTTCAACTGACTCATGATTTCAACCATTGAAATTACTATAATGTTCACGAAACCCCTTCTGGTACTTAAATCTGTTAATCAAAAAAATTCTAGTAAAAAGAAACATTATCATAAAACATACATCTCGTATTTCCATAAAATTTCGATGCTTTCTAGCTAGATTTTCTCTTTCCTTATGTAAAATAGTTAGTTTTTGATTAAGTTGATTTGTAGATAAACGACGTTGATCTGATTTAATTCCATGTTCATTTAATTGTTCTAATAATAATTGTTCAACTTCATGACGTAGTTTCCTTAAAGTTTCTGGATCACCACGTAATTGATCTAATAAACGACTGTACCGTAACATATTTGTACTTGCATTTAAACTTGGTGTTGGACCTTAAACAAATAAAATAAGTGATTAAATAAATGAATGATAATAGGTAATAGATAGGTGTATTAATAAATTACTATTATTGAAATTACATAACAAGAATCATGTATTATTTAGTTTTAGTTTTCTTTCATAGATATAATTCTAACAGAAAGCAAAGATATCAACTTATTTATATTGGCTGATCACTAGGTAGAGATCAATGTAATGTTTGTATAGTCTTTAGTATTGATAAATTACTATTAATTAATTTATAATGTGACGGCTAGTCTGGGTAACTATGTTTGATGTTAAATAGTAGTCTTGAAGAAACACTGGTTCTGGATTTCAAGCTTAATAGCTCAGTATTTATATCTCAAACTGTGAATATGTAGACACGAAATATCAATTTCCTGAAGGCTATAGGTACGACTTACTAACAAGTGCTAACTAGCATGAAACCTAGGTCAGGCTAACACCAATCACCTCTAACACATTAACTTACACTTTATGTCAAAAGTGATGTATGAAATTTGAATTTAAAAAAAACTGGCAAACTAATTGAATGAAATATGTAATTCCCATTTTGCCATTTGGTAAATAAAGAAGGAACGAATTGAGCGAAGAAATTTCTTTTCAATTAGTTTTTCATCATGGCTCTACACTAATATATATACGTTTTACAATAATAATATAATACTCATCGAGTGGATACGTTACGTAATAATTACATAATGACATTTAAATTAACATTCAGTAATTGGAAGAGAGAGGATTATTAATATTCAAAGTAATCAAGAAGTTGCTATGTTGCGTAATATAAGAAACAAAGAAGGAATAGAATTTTACCGGATGGTCAATAGGATAGTAGTTACGTAAGAATCAAGAGATGAATGTTGAGAAGTTATAAGGCTCAAAAGCGATAGAAACAAAATTACAAAAATTTTAAAATGCTTCTTCCATTTTTATTTTAATTTTAAAATTTTTGTAATTTTGTTTCTATCGCTTTTGAGCCTTATAACTTCTCAACATTCATCTCTTGATTCTTACGTAACTACTATCCTATTGACCATCCGGTAAAATTCTATTCCTTCTTTGTTTCTTATATTACGCAACATAGCAACTTCTTGATTACTTTGAATATTAATAATCCTCTCTCTTCCAATTACTGAATGTTAATTTAAATGTCATTATGTAATTATTACGTAACGTATCCACTCGATGAGTATTATATTATTATTGTAAAACGTATATATATTAGTGTAGAGCCATGATGAAAAACTAATTGAAAAGAGATTTCTTCGCTCAAATATGTAATTGTTAATTGAATTTCAAAGAATATTAAAAACAATTGTCGGTTAATGATGAACCATTTTATAATTGAATCAATAAAATAATTTAAGATTTTCAACTTCAATATACAATAAAGTAATGTTCATCCCTGTTTTACTTATATAAATACAAATACTGGTACAATGAAGTACAAAATATATATGCGCCACATAAATCATTCGATTCGTGTGAGGGCTGAAATACTGCCCGGTCGCCCACAGCAAAACAAGTGATTTTCTTAGTGAGCCACACTCCGAACCTTTGACTCAAAAGTGTATTCCACAAGGTGGTGGAGCAACGTTAGGAGATGCAGTTACATGGTAGCCGGTGACCAATAATAGGTTCATACACCATTTTTCCCCTCAGGATCTTAGAGCCCGTGTGCACCGTTGGTTTGGAATCAAGATTTTCCAACTCCCCTAGGTGGGTCCTCCATATCCACCAACCCGGTTAAAGTGCCAGGTATTCGCTTTCCGTCCTCTCAACTTCGTCATCAACACGTCAGACGCAGTGAGTAGGACTTCTCTGACAGTGACCATGTGGGAGAACGGACTCTCCCCACTCTCGGTCGTACCAGGACATTTGGCGGTTCAAATAGAATCGATTGTAATGAGGGAGCTCGTGAATAACTAACAGCAATTTTTAAAAAAATTATCTATGATTCTTCAAATAACAGAACTTAATATTCCAAGTTTTGAATTACAAAACACAATGATAAACTTAAGTTTAATTTTTTTCAATCTATATTCATGAAATCAATCCATTCTTAGTAGAACTATAATTGAGAGATAGTTAAAGAAAGAATTTATACCTTTCTTAAATGTTTGCCGACAAATTATAATTTAGTAATTTAAGAATTACTTACTTGTACCCCCTGAAGCAGTTAATACACGTCCCATTGCCCGAGAAACTTGTTGTGCTTCCGATTCATCTTTATCATCATGATTTATTGTATCACTAAATTGTGGTTTCAATGAATAAGGTGGTCTTAAGAATCTTGTTGTTGGTCCGGAAATAATTGAGACATGAGTATTTGACTGTTTATCATCATCAATGGGTAAACTATGACGGGAACTTGTTTCACCTTGCTCAACATTATAATTTTTAGTCGACTGCCTTAGTGTTGTATTAGCTGATTTTGCTCGATCTGGTCGAAATACAGGCTAATAAATAAAACAAAAATGATATTAAGAAATCGGTTTTTTTTGAAAATATTGTAAAATATCGAGTGTTATAGACAACGTCTAAATAAACAATTATAACTGTAGAATTATGTTCAGAAAAAAGGAGTCCCAGTACTGACATTCAATACAAAATACTGCAAGCAAACTACATTGGAAAACAAATGAAACGAAGAGAGATATTGAAAGGAAATGTTAATAAAAGAAATCACATAACATTTAAACATATTTGTATTTTGTTTACTAGAGAATAGAACTGAATTTTAACACAAGTAATGACCGTGACTGATGTTCCCATAACCATATATTATATATTTATAAGCTTTTGTAAGTAGTATTTTAGACCATATGATTATTACATGAAATACATTAAAATCAGTCGGTAAAGCATAATTATATAGCTCATGTATATGTGACGAATAAAATCGTTATTTAACATAATACTGAAGTTAGCCATTACAACTGTAATTTAGGTAAGAAATCTGATTACTTTCAAACAATCAGTAGTGTAACATTATTGTGAATATCTCTTGGAAAACTTTATCTATAACTGCGCTTATACATACAGTTGTATGAAATGACTGTTATAAAGAACTAAATAAATCTTTAGATTATTCATTTTCATTAATAAAAATAATTGACTTTAGTTATTTTCTATGTATATGATCAAGTCTATGCCAAAAAATAATAACGATACATGAGAATTAATAAACGACAGACAAATGAACTTTCTAACGATAATCTTATCTCTTCCTTTAATTTCTCTATTTTTCGTCAGAATCTATAACATATCAAAATAATATTATACATATATTCTGTTTTTATCATATAGAGAGTCCCAGAGTGAACATCAACTCTGGGATTTTGATACATCAACTGACGAGTCCCCAAAAGCATGGAACGCGTGTCTTGACTTCTACTACTAGCCACCATCCATCTTTACTTACATAGATAATCGTGTTCATGACCATTTTTAGACAGAGAAAGAGAGAGAGTCAATCGCTTTAGAAGGTGGAAAATTCAGTGTTTTAATTAAGTTTATATAATAAAACGTTCATTATTAAATATTTGATAATAATCATTAATTCCAAAAAAAGAGAGAATAACTGTTCAATTGTTTATAAACAACATATTTATGATAAACTGAATCAATTCTGTCATAGTTTTAGAGTAACGATTAACAAATAAAAGTAGAAATTTCTAATTAATTCAGGGGAATAAACAGAACTTACAAGTCTTATTGGAAATACATATACGTTCTGTTAAATATTAATTTAATTTACGATAGGTCTGTTACTAGAGCGCTTACTACTGATTTTCCAAGACACTTTGTATAACTACAAACTACTTTTACACTTTTATTCGAACAACAGAGAACAAGCGCAATGTCTGAGTAAGAGCATTAGTCTAAGGTTAATTAGGTACAGAAAATAGTGTGTTTATAGTTTCACATGACCTTGATCTTTTAGAACTCTCTACAAACATGCTTAAATATGGCAACGTTATGAGTAATTGTGTAATCAAAATGTGAAATACTCCCATATTGTAAATTTAGAACAACATATATAAGCGAACAATATTGTTGTCGATTAGATCCTCATCAGGCTTTACTCTAATATCCAACAATATTAATATGCATATACGGAATTATTAAACCAATCAAAATAGTTTATAAGACAATGGTGACGATGAAAACGATTACGTAATAAGTGAAAAGTACTTCAGAAAGTTGAAGTATTACGACAATTTTGTCTAATAGTGTAACACTCCTTTATCTTATTACAGACTATTTTACATACGAAAATCACTTGTAAATACTATTGTACAGCTCAAGAAAATGAAATCACTTAAAAAAGAATTTTCTTCGTCCAGCTATTCTCAGTTATTTTTTTTAATGATTTAATAGATTTCTTTTAACAAATGCATCATATTATAACAAAATGTAGTATTAAAAACTTACTCCAGACATATCATTTTCTAATTCGCCTAAATTAGAAATAGCTGAAAATAACAATAAAAGTATTGGGACAATGAAACAAAGTTGAAGAGAATTGTGAATTAATTCACCTTAAGTATAAGTTTAGTAAGTGGTTTTATATTAAAGATTTCCAGTTGATTAAACCAAGTAAGATGGAGTTGGGTTCTAACCTGAAATTTATTACTGGCCGAGTAGAGTATGTTGACTATTAAACCGAATAACGCTAAGATTATTCATCAGAATAAATGTTCCCAATAAAATATAGTATTTAAACTCATTCCACATCAACTTCCATTAATCAAAATAATCTTGAATTACTGAACTGTTTAATTATTTAGAAAAAAAGCTAATATTTTGTATCCAAGTAGGAAACAATAAAACCAATCCTATCGATGCATATACATTATTGTAAAAGCTATTACTCAACGTTTTTTCGAAAGAAAACAATAAAATACTATTACAAAGGTTGTTGTGTAACTAACCTGACGATTGTATTAGAGAAGATATTCATTTAGAAATGAATAAATGTAAATCAATTTTATGTTATGTATGGAAATGAAGCATATAGCATGAAAATATGTACATGACAGGGACTATTGAAAGAGAAGCAGACATCTTTCATAGTACATATGGCATCATTTAATACTAGTTGACGTTAATAAACCCTAGGGATAAACTCCATGCTGTCAAATCATCTAAGTGTATCGTAGTCAGTAATTACGGTTATGTTTTCATTTGTTTAGTCATTCAGTTGTAGATATTTTCGAATAATTTTTATTACAAAATTAGTTAAAGGTACGCCTTCAGCTATGTTATTATTTTCTTCCATCATGACTGAGTGCGCCACACATAACACATCCGTACCATCATGGAATGGTATTTTCATCATAGAAAACTTTAATCGTTTAAAGATTCCCATCATATTAAAAGACTAATATTTGGACGAAGAATATTCTTTTCCATAAATTCTCTTCAGGTTCTACAATTATATATCCCAATTAATAATCCGAAAAATGGCCAGGTTAAGGGCAATGTACATGGTTTAAAGTATGTGAATTTAGGATTGTTAAACAAAATACAATAAAATTGTTAATGTTGATATGACTCAGATGGAATGCTAACTTGAATCTGCGTATATGTTAAGTGAAATTTAAGATCCATGAACGGAATAAAGATGGGTCAGATAGGGTGAGAGAAGTAATAGTGCAATTACAATTCGGTCAAATGTTTAGTGGGAGGCTATATTGTGTGCAAAATTAGTAAGATGTAATAAGGAGGGATAAATGCGAAGTAAATGAATCATGTATAGGGGCGATTAATAATGATGTTTAACCAATAGTAATGACTACGGAAGGTCGTAGTCAAATTAGGTCATTCAATAGCTAAGATTACTATTGATTAATTGGACTTGATGTTGGTCAGGGGAGGAGGAGTGGTTGAAGATATTTCTTCTGTACGCATAGCTCCGGTTTCTTCATCCGGATGGCTACTGCTTCAGCCGTTTCAAGGACTTTAAGTCTGACAAGCTTTGAGAAAAAATTACTGACCTTATAAATACTTGAAGAATACTGGTTTATACTGGCGCTATGACCAGTTTGTACTAAATGGGCCAATATCGAGCTGTTCACTTTCTTCATCAAACCTTTGTTTAGCGACGCTGGGAGGTGTTCACGAGCACGAAAATGTAAATTCCTAGAACTTCGACCAATATAACTCGCTCCACAAGAGCAGCCGAACTGATAAATACAAAATGAGGTGGTCATTCTAGGTAATTCATCTTTTAGCCTCGGTGTCACCATTGGGCGCGTAGGAAACATTAATCGCAGTTCTCCAGCGTTAAAAGATTTTTGTATTGTCCTGCGTAACCCAAAACCTTTGGCTATCGTAGAGTGTTTATTAATTGAACAATTGAGTTAGAATTTACTGGTGAGTATTTTTAGCTTCAGTTGATTCAACATATGGCGCGACAATCAACTAGTTGAAATCAGTGGAGGAAAAAATCTCACTTCCAACATGAATTCTACCAGTGATAACTTCTTACTAGAATTTCAGATAGGATTATAAGAGCACACTACTTAGTAGTCTCATACTACAATGCTACATGGTTTTCAATGTTGTTTCAAATAAATTCAATCTATGAAAAATACTATCAACCAATGAAATTAATCTCTATCAAAACTCGTCAATCAATGCAATACAAAAAATAAATTTTCGATGATCATTTATATACTGCTGAACTCACATGGTCTGGATTTTAATTTACTTAATTCTTCTTGTGTTTGATGATATTGAATTTGAAGATTGTGAAGTTCTTTCTCAAATCTTTTTCTCATTAATTCCATATCACGCTAGGAAAAAAGTGTACAAAAATATTTTATGTAATAATACTAAATACTTTGATGAATCTTATTCGGTTACCATAATTCAATAATGATTTGTAAAGATAACTACCTCAGTGATTGTATTTTTGGTGTTGTTGTTGTTGTTGAGTATTGGTGTTTTAAACTTCAGAAATTATGATGAAATAAATCAACAGAACAATTGTCAAATTATATTAAATTATTACTAGTATTTGTATTCTACAAATATTTGTATTAACTATGTTCAACAATTGTCGACTTTATGAAAATGAGATTACTATTACTGTTTTCATTACGATGACAATTGTAATGATGATGATGATGATGGTGTGATATGTAATATGTGATCAAAAATCAGTTCACTTAACAGGACAGATTCATGTTAGTGGCAAGTGTCAACTAGCACAAAACATTGATACAAAGCTATCTACCGATTATCAGTCAGTCAGTAACAACGTAGAACTTCGTACGTACGTACATCAGTTCGAGTTGTCATACCACATTAACATAGAGATGCAGTTGTCGATTCAAATCCCGTAGTGGTAGATCTACCGATTATCTCTCCAGACGATTGAAATTAAAACTTATTATAGCATAATGTCAACTCATTTGTAATTTATTGAATGTAGTACAATTTGATTGATAGAATTTAATCAATCCTAACGATTACCAGGAGATCGACTAGTGTATGTTTCTAACATTATTTAAAAAATATAACCAATACACAGCAAAAGAAATATTAAACAATAGTAATGATTCTGCATACTCTATGCTCTTCCATTAATTGTGTATGCCAATCTGCATTGTTTTTATTTTGTTCACCATCAAAACCAATCGATCTAGTTGGTGACTGATGTTTATTTGGTAGATTTGGAGGATTCAATTTCAATTGGTTTAGCAATTCTCTCACATCATGTTCTAAAGATGACCTCTGAAAAAAAACCAATTAAAAAAGATTTTCGGTGAAAAATATAAGAAAATTTGTTGATATTGTGGTTTATAAGATGGATGGTTTGGTTGTTAGAGCCTTCGTTATTGGTCTAAACAAAATCATCAGTATGTACTTTAAATAGATGTGACTAATTAGGATTTCTTCACGATTGACTGACGACTTGTTCTGTTGACCAGGGATTTGTTTAGTTGTTATTCATAACTATGTGGTCGTTTTTCGTATGCTTGGTTTGGTTATTTTCTCTATTAACCTGAACTCTAACCTTACAGTTGTTGTTTCTTTTCCATATTGACTGTTAAATCCATTAACAAGCTGTTAGCCAGTTGAGGAGAAATTCTAATAGGTCACTTCTCTTTTAAAGTGCGTGTTGATAATGTTGTTCAGAAAAACGATGAAAGTTTTATAACAAAACTATCCGGTTCAGAAACCATAACACGGTCAATATCCTCATCTTGAGCCATATATAATCTCCACTATTTCATATAAGAAAATTAAATGTTAACAATGTACTGAAACAGTAAAAATAAGTATAAAAAAAAGGAATGAATGTAGGGAATCAATTCATACCTCAGCTTTCATTTGTGCTCTTTAAGCTTGGTGACTTCTTTGTCAAACGTTCCCTATCTTTCTGAGCTATCATTTAGGTACTTGAAAACAAATAAAACTTTAAAAATTTCCAAAAACATCTATTCATAGACATTTCATCAGAACAGATTCATGTTTTTGAAAAAAATATTAAGACTAATTTACATTTGACTTTAATGACTTTTATAGTCATATATATGCTGTAAGCTAAGATTTCAAAGTGATTAGTACATATCAATAAAAATGTAATTTAGTTTTTACAGCTATGCTTAGAGAAATTATCCAGGATCAAAGTGAACACATCTTCTTTTTTGAAAATACACTTGACAAATTCTCAAACTTACCATGTTATTATTATTCGTTGTATAGTGATCATCAGACTGTTGATATATTTGTTGTGATTGTTGTACTTGTGGATAAGGTGTGTTGTTAGTTATTAAACATGGTTGTGTTGCATAAACTGGAGTATTTCTATCCGTAGTCTCTGTTTCTGGATGTCGACGATGAATATGTGTAGCTAGAAATGATGCATTTACAAAAGCTTTAGGACAGTAGATACATTTGTGTAATGATTGTGGACCAGAATCCATAAGTTGTTGTTGAGCCATAAGTAATAAACGTCGACGATGACATTCTCGACGAGTTGCTGTAAGACGATTTGTTTTCTCTTGAAGTTGGTGTTTTAATTTATCACAATTCTAAAATAAATACCGATGAAGAAATTTGACAGTAATTTATGAAATGTTTTTTAATATGGTGAAAATTCCCATTTTGACATTTGGCAAAAAAAGAATAGATAGAGCAAATAAATATACAACGAAGCAACTGCTTGGTTTTTCGAACTATCACTTTGATGAGTATAATTCTCTTTTTTCAACTACTCAATGTTATTTTATAATTAGTGAGTCATTGTATAATTGTGTAACGTTACTACTCGATGAGTATTATTTTATTTTAATAGTTGAATTCATTAGTTAAGCTAGACTACCATTGAAAACCCGGCAGCACTGGTGTTAATATTAAACTTGAATCGGAATGGACTCCACTGGTCACGTTTTCTCACTAGAACTATAAGAAATCCATGTGCTCACCAGTGACTGTTTTCAAGATAGGTTTCCTGAAGTTCTTCTGAGAAGACGTGACTAGAGGAGTTCATCCGTGTCGGGTGTGAGACGGTTATCGACCTCAGACAATGGATGAAGGGTTATGCAAGGTCATAAATAAATTGAGGTTAGACACTAACACTATTGGATGCTGGCTCAGTGGTATAGAGGTTAAGCGTTCACGTGTGAGACCGAAGATCCTTGGTTCGAGTCCCGCGTGCAGGATTTTGGATGCGCACTGCTTAGGAGTCCCATACTAGAACGAAACGGTTGTCCAGTACTTCCAGGTTTTCAATGGTGATCTAGTTTAAATCGACTCATCAATTCAACTATTAAAATCACAACAATCTCCACAAACTCCATTCTGATATTGTTTTATTGTAAATCATGGAGGTTTTTTTGAAGAAAAGGTTTGTTTTGCACCGTCATCTGAGGCAACTTCTCAGTAAGATCAAAATGTTCAATATAACTAAAAAGCGGTGATCAGTAGGGAATTTATTTTATTCATTTTTAATAATTCTACTTCAAAATGAATCATAAATCTGTTTCCTTATTTCATAAAATAAGTATTAAATCTCAAATTAAAGGTTTTTAACGACATAATTAGATTTAATAGTTAATAATAAGATGAAAATGCAATTCCACTTGGTATTGTTTACTTGAATCTTCCCATTGATGTTCAGAACTGCAAATAATCACTCTCTTATCGGCGTATGTACATACTGTGTCTATTGCCATGACATTGCCTTAATTCACATATATTATAAGCAAAGATGGATGGTGGCTAGCAGTGGAATCCTGAGCGCGTGTTTTGTCCTATCTAGAACTGGTCAATTGGATGTACCTGCATCCCACAGTTGGTGTTCACATCAATCAAAAGATTCAACCAAACTAGACAAAATGAATTTAAACTTCACCCCATTGCACAAGCAATAGGCTATCAGGGCTCAGTAGCTAAGTGGATAACGCGATGGTGTTCGAAACATTAACTCTGAGATGCAGGTAAATCCAGCTGACGAGTCCCGAATAGGACGAGAGGCGCGTCCTAGATTCCACTACTAGACACTATCTATCCTTGCTGAAAATGTAAATCTTTTTTGAAATAAACGATAAGACAACTAAAATCGGAAGTTTAAATTAACTTCGAATCAATAGTCGAGATATATGATTCAGCTGACAAATATGAAGTGGCATGATAATTACATTTTGAACTCAAATCCACCCAAATAAAGATTACTATCAGATGAGCTATAGATTACATTCTATATGATGATTTATAAATAAGAATGTTATTTCACTATCTATAAGGTTTACTTTTGATGCCTGATTGTATAAATCAATGAAAAGAAATTCAGTATTTCAACATCACTGATAGAGGAAACCTTGAGCTAGTTGTAGCATTAATCTGTAAAATAGCAAAACAAAATTTCAGTTTATTTGGTATATGGTTAGCAGTGGAATCAATTATGTGGATTTTGTCTTATTTGGGACTTATCAACTGAATCTCCCTGGATCTTGGTGTTAATATTAAAACTGAGAGACAAATCCAGTACATTTCGCTTCTGGAATTAATATATCAATGGTTAACTTGTTGACACTTGAACTTCTTTGATTCCACTGGTGGTCATATACTAGATATACTATAATTCATGACTAAAAGGCTATATCCATGTCATTCACTTAAGGCAGTTAGTTAGTCGCAACGTAAAACCTGACACGCATATAAATCGGTTCAAATTCCCATATCTCAGCAGAAAGAAGAAATTGTCTGATCAGATCCCAGAATAGTAAATGTAGTAACAGTATCACTTAAGGTAAACATATAACAACGTAAATTGTTTAATTGCAATACTAAATATTGATAATGAGGAATTACAAACCCTTATTCTTGATAACAGAATAAATTACCTTGTGAAGTTCATTATTTTCTTCTTTAAGTGAATCAATTGTCGTTGTCAAATAATCTTGAGAGTACTAAATAACAAAAAGATACAAAGTATATATGAAAGGACATAGTCTAAACAGAATATCACCGAAAAACTTATTTGGAAAATAATGGATGTTAATAAAGTATATCAAAAAGAAATAGAAATGACAACAGATTTACTCCTTAATATTTACTGGAATAAAGTAGAATTATTTATGATGGTTAATGAATTAACAAAACTTGAAGAAAATCTTACAACCTATTATGTAATAAGTTAAGTTGATTTAGTATAAATCAATATAACCTTATTTTCCTTGAGGAATATTTAATATAGATTAATCAGATTGAAGATTTACAGATAATTAGAGTGATCTAACAATTAATGGGATTATGAAAAATGTTAACGAAAGATATCTTGTAAATTATATGAGAATCAATGGAATAGTGAATACGATATGTATTTGTCATTGTAGCTCTTTTATAAGGACTATGTATTTTTCGGAGTAGGCAAGATAAAGTATGCTACAAGATAAAATATAACCTTGAATTAGGGTTGTAATAATTGCGCATTTCCTATTATCAAATATCAGTAGACATTAAAGAGGAAGAATATATTGGTAAAACTTTCAGCGAATGACGTTGAGGTAAATTCAACGTTTCGACTGGCAATCTGGTCCAAGCTTTTTCAAACATCAAAATTATCAAATATTATCAGGGCAAAATGTTGAATTAACTTTAAATTCATTTTCTGAGATTTTGTAAATGCATTATTCTTCCTTAATGTCTCAGATTAACTCGGCACCCAAATACTATAAAACTATTCGATCAAATGTAAACAATAGTGGGAGATTTCTCTCTAAGATTAACAGGAAGATAATGAAATGGTTAACTAAAAATACTTTGTATAACGAACATCGGTTAAACTGAATAGAAACGTTTCCTACAGTCGATGATTTACTGCAATCTTGATAGAATATGATGTATTTCACGTGTGGTTATCTAGCTTTCAAAAGTTGAAATTCAAAATAATAACTACCTTCAGATATTCATCACAGTCACGCATTAAGCATCACTAATGTTCTAAATTTAGTGTGATCATTAGGATAAATGTCAAATGTACATATTTTTCAAATAGATTTATAATTCCTATTTAAATATTAAAAAAATAAGAAGTTCAGCAAAGAGACCTCTTTTAAACGAATTTATTATCAAGCAATTAGAAGCTCCATTCTTGAACATCTAATCGAGGGACTAAGGCTTTCAACAGCGCAATAGCTCGACATCTACTTGACACTGGGCACACCATCGACATTCCGCATGCTTTCAAAACTATCAATAGACAAAGAAGTACGACCACCCTCCGTTTTGCTGAAGCCATTATGATCAAAAAACTTAAACCTGACTTATGCATTCAAAAAGAGACTTTAATTAACTTATCACTACCCTGGTAACCCTTTATTTATTTATTTAAAAATATTTATACTCCTCCCCTATTATATAATTCCTAAACCACATTATTATTCACACATTCCCACCACCTGATCCTCTTAAATTATCTTAACTTTTCAAATTCTATTTAATTATTATTACGTAACCTATCTTATGATTATTTAATTCCATTATTACACCTCCCAACCCGAATTAATTCCTTTTGACCTCTGACCTGTTCTAGTATATATATATATATATATATATATATATATATATATATAATATATATTAGTTATTATTGTAACCCAGTTATTTACACTCATCTGTGTCAACTGTTCTCACTCTATCTCAATGTAAAAATTCTACCACATTTTTGGTTTGTAAGCAGCTGACGAGAAACCTCGAAATAATATGAATTCATACTATTCTGCACCAATATTTGTTCTTGCTTTATTTAAATTCATAAAGGGAACCAATTGCATGAAATTTCTAATCACTCCGCTAATCCACAGGTTAATTTTAAGGTTGTTTATACAAATCGTTCAAATCTACCTAGATTTCTTCATATCTAACTCCTTAAAACAACAGCTCTTGCCATCTAAGAAATGAAGCCAAAACTGCGTACAAATGAAGTGCATCTAAACCTTATCTTTACCATAACCTCAAACTATTATTATTTTATTTCGTATTTGAAAATATTTCCCTCTCATTTCGTTTATTCAAACGTTTATCTTACTCCATTCAAGTTACGTTGTTAACTTATTAATTTTATAAGGCTTTTTATTTGCACACACACAATCTTTTAGTGTTATCATTAATATTACATCATCTTATATTGTAATCTTTATATTACATTATCATACTCATTCTTTGTTCATAGGTCCTTACTGGATAAATACTTGAAAAAATTCCTAGCTTAGGTCGACTTATGAATTTAAGTGTGGAAATACTACAATCTCCACAAATCCCCATACTGATAATAGTCATGTGCTCACTAGTGACTAGCATCGAGATAGATTTCCTGGAGTTCTACTGAGAAGCCGTGATCAATGGAATCCAATCCATGTATAGTGTGAAACAGTTATCCATCTCAAGCAATGGATGAAGGGTTTTGTAAGATCATGGATAGATTGGAGTTAGACATTAATACCGTTGGATGCCGGCTCAGTGGTCTAGAGGTTAAGCGTTCACGCATGAGAGAAGGTCCTCGGTTCGAGTCCCACATGCGTGATCGTGGGACGAAGCCAACATCCAGTTATTCCACGCTTCCACTGGTGGTCTAGCTTAGATCGACTTGTGAAGTAAACTGTGGAAAAAAATATATTCGATAGTATAGTTTGATACCAAATTCGCTGAAAAGAGATCCCTTCACTGGACCTCATGTTTTTTAAAGTATTATTTAAACACTAAAAGATATTTAGAAAAAGAAGACTCTTGAATTAGGAATTGTGTTCTTCAGTGCTTGTTTATGCGTGAATATGAGGAAATTCCTTCTGAATTAATAATATTAAAGATGTCGAATCTGAATACACAACTGACTTAGTATTCGTAAATCTACTGCTTACCAATAAATATTCAACTAAAAGTTGAGCAAGTTGAAATAGTTTTATCAAGTTATTATCCACATAACGTGTATCCTGTTTGGAAAAAAAATAAAATAAGATAATTTTCATCTAGTAAATAATAAAAAATATATACGGTTACAAGGATGATTAAATAATAAAACATACTACTTATATACAAACTTAAGTAGTACGTGTAGTGCCATAAAATTGACAAGTAAATAATGAGTTATCGAATAATGAGTAATTGAGCTCATAAATCGATCAATATTAGACCATTATTGAAGACCTAGAAGCACTGGATGGCCGTTTCGCCCTATTATGGACTCCTCAGCAGTACGCATCCACAGTTCAGCGTTAGTGTCTAATTTCAGCCAATCCACGATATTGCAGGTCTACAATGGCGGTCTAACATTGATCAATCCATGATCTCACTTATAGCTCAACAATCTCCATAACCCTATACTAATAAATAATGAAGAATTGATTAAAACTACTTACGGAGTTGTTTCGAATGGAGCAGATGAATTTGATTTTTATTTACGTAAATTAAATTTATATTAACGGCAATGACTATTCACGTCCACTAATTTATTAGTATGTTTCTCGGGAAAAAACAACCCACTGACTAGCTGTATGTGCCCATTATCAGTGTCTAAGTGAATTTAAGATTAATTTTAGCGAACGATCAATTTTGAACAATAAGTCATTGCGACATAACCACTCTGTTAAACTTTAAAATCATTTCAGTTTTATGTAATTTTGGATATAACGTTAATATTAAATATTTTGTACAGTAGATCAAGACGTTGACCAACAGCCTAGTTGATTCGATACCGCCTCGGTAAGATGATGAACAGACACTTTTTGTAACAAATTATCACCTTAACTAAACTGAAGGTTTCATTCATCCTGATGAGTCAGTATCTAACATAATTTTATCATGAATTCAGAAAGCTCACTTGGAATTCGCCAAATCGCGTCACCCATGGGATAGGCGATATGTCTGTTAGCAAGTGAAAGAACAAGTATACTATGTGTTCGTTATTACTATACAGATGTGAAACATTGGTTTCAAAAGTAGGGGAAATTTCTGAGGCGTAATTTCTTGAGGATGAATTTTCTCGAAGCATTTCTCGGTCATCGTAGGACAACTGAATGAAAAATATTGACGCTAGGAGTAGGGTGATAACAAAGTATAGTAAACTAGTCGATGCAGTTGTGAATCTTCATCAACTGAGTAGGCTGAGAAACTTGTTACTTATGACCAACTACCACCTACCATGATGTACAATTTCCGCTGTAGTAGGCTGAATGAAGTTAAGGGCAGCCGAATCAAAAAGTAACATTAGTCCATGAAGTCAATGACTATTGCATTGAGCTGTGGTGGTAGGTGCAGACTACCTGGTTGGGGTCCACACGATAATCTCAATCGGCCACTAGAAATTTTGGGTCATGTCGGAATGAAATGAAGTTTCTATTCTCTGGTTCTTTTGTCACTTCAAGGTTACGTTGGGAATCAACTGTAGCTAAAATGTCCGATCTACAGCAAGATAATTGTATGTAATGAATGTTGAACGAAAATAACATAGTCCCTAACTGTTCGACTAAATTGTAGAAATATTTTGATAGATTCGGACCAATCAGTAAATTATTGCTTGTTGTTTATCCAAAAGATCGTTTGTACAGAACTTACTATTTCGTTAGTTATATCACAGAATGTGACAGACGATAATATTTCTTGTAGGCTTTCAATATCTACATCTTTTGTTATACGGTTTACATCAATCGACGCTGTGGATAGAACACAAAGAGAAAAATGTAACTGAGGTTCACGAAAAAATGTTTCAACATTCAGAGGCAATGATAATTAGTAAAAGCCCAGAAGCAATTTACTTGATTATTTTATAGAGCTTATTAAACAATTTCACCCATTTTTACTGATCAAATATGAAGAAAAAGATACCAAAACTACAAGTAATAAAATAACTTGTTAATTAAATACAACTAGGCTCTGGGTCAAGAGAACTTGAATTTCACTTTCGAGTATTATGTCACCTAAAGAATGCATACAAATGTGATTTTAGCAGGACAAAGACTCACCTAAGCGTTTCCAATCAATTTTTTCAGTACGTTTACGAAATAGGATTGGAGGAACGTGTTGGGTATATTGTGGACTTGGAATTCTTCCAGGAGTATTATAACACGGTTCAAACATTGTTTATTGAATGAGTCAGTTTCTAATATTTTTTCAAACTGGCTGATTCAACTCATTATGTAAGACAAATAGCTAAAAGTAACAACAAGCAGAAATTTACTAAACTAAAGAAAATCTGAAGATATGAATGAGCAAACAGCCTCATATGCATTTTTCTCTGTAAAACCTGTAACAAGTTGTAAAAACATAAGATATATTGTTTTACTTTAGGTATCATTTATCAGCATTATTTCAAATGCAATTCGTCAGTGTTCTTCAAAATAACCTTCGAGATTTTTCTCAAACAGATACAGTTGTGCGCTGAACTAGTTATTCAGAACTCCGACTTGAATATAATGAGTGCGATTATTTCTATCCCTTACTTCCCCGCCTATTTACTAGAGTGAGAAGTTTCCGTTTGTTAACAAGTTTATCCTGAAAGAGGCCTGAAAAGGATTGAATTGCACCAGGGTTCATTCAAATCATAAATTGGTTACCGAATGATCATTAGTTGCGGAATTGTATTAAACTGAGAAATTGAAGTCAAATGCATAATCACGGTAACTCAATTAATACAATGAAACTGCGTTAAGTTGTTTGAGAGAAAACCACTTCATATCGATGTGTGAATTTAAAATTGATTCTATATCACATACGATATATTTGAGACGCAGAATCTTCAACAGAGACAGGTAAAGATTGCAAGATGTCATGCTAGGTCGCAAATACAAAATCGTTGCTTTGATCTCCAGTTTAAAAAAAACATAGTCATTAACGTATTTGATCTGACTCGATAAACAAAAACAACAGACAGGATGCACAGAACACAAATTATTTTGACCAAAATGAAGCTGCTTACCGTTTCCAAGATCATTAGTTGCTTGCTTTATTGTCCCCAGACATCTGTCAGGAAGGATATAAAATCTGGTGATGGAAGCTTGAAACTTACTTTTAATGTTTAGTTGAAGGTAAACGTGAAAACTATGTAAATGTTTGGTAGTCTTTTTAACCATATAATTTAAAAAGTATAAAGCTGTTATGAATTTACGAAAACTTTGGTAAATTGTTTCCAGTATACAGAAAAATCTTTCAAATGTAACTTAAAGTAAGGTACAAGTCATCACTAACTGTTTCAAGTAACTTTTTATGTGAGTACTACTTTTGCATCTGAACTGGTGAATTACAACAATGCATGTTGGGAAAACCCTAACTAAACCACACTGTAGCACCGAGTTTAGTATTAAAAGGTAAGTGCTAAATCATACTGCGATGAGGTTTTTGTGGCAGCAATTAGATATGTGTTATATTTTATGATCATTTTCTTGAATGATGGTCATGAATGGTACCAAACTCTTATGTTTATAAATAAGATACTGCTGATATTTTATGAAGAAATACCCACGGTAATGACGATGGATACACTAAATAGGTATCCAAAGCCATTTTACAAGACGGAAAATTCAGTTTCAAATGATAAGTCTATAAGACAAAGAGATAAATTTTGAGAAGCTCAGATGAAATTAAGAATGATACGTTTTCAAAACATGAAAAACACAAACTTTTCATACACAAACAAAAAAAAAAAAACAAAACGAGACTAAACTGCAAACTATGTAATGTTGGATGTCTCGAGGTTTTTATTATTAGATAGACTGACAGGATTTAAATGATTCCATTATTACCAAGTTATCGCAAAGCAGTGAAGTTTTAGTGCATTGGTGAATAGCTTTTCAAAACAAAAATGGAAAACGTCTGTGGTTTAGCGAAAATGTATGGATCTTTAGACATATTAGGCAACATATGATAGGCTTCATTGACTTTGAGGTGGATTAAGGCCCCAAGCAGTATTGCGGTGAGATCCAAGGCGGACTGATCTACACTGCTCCGTAAACAACATATCAGAAGCTTAATCTTTTCTTCTATTTGACCAAGTGACTGTGGCTTTGTTACCCAATCGTTGGGTTTGTATGTGATAAGGTTGAATCATAGATAACCTGTTGAATCGAGTTCATGGACTTTCCAGCGCACATCGTCCTGAACTATCGCTGTCTCTATTGAAGGGTTTTAAAGTTAAACTTAAATCAATATTAAATGCCACCATGTCGATGAATTCAAGAAATCTAAAACCAGAATTTCTATTCCATTTCCAAATATTAAGAAAAATCTCATCCAATCTGTTTTCAGTCAGTCTTCAGTTTTGAAAGCTCTGACGTATGGGTCGATCAATTACTTACATAGTCTTCGGATTTATAAATAAAGCACACCCCTTTATCAGACATTTTTAAGTGCGCTATTTAAAAAGGACAGTGGTATTTTTCCTCGCTGAGTAAATTTCATTGTTTTGATCGTTTATTACGTATCAAGACTACTGTTTTTCACTTTAATTGAATTTATTTCAGTTAAAGTATTTGACTAAAGTATCGTTTTTACTGTTTTGTCGTTGGTACTCTTTAGTACCTCTTTTTCAACTGTATCTGTTAGTACTTTTGGTCCTAGCAATCTACAGCTCTTCACTTTTTTGGTCATTGATAATTTTTTTGTTTCTGGGTATCATCGCATATTGAAAAAACCCCTCCTAAATGACCGGACAGTGTAAAAAAAGCAGTTGCCAACGTCCGGGTTGTCGTTATCCTGTTGAAAGCGGCATGCAGTGCGACGAGTGCAAAGGCTGGTACCACGAAGTTTGCACGAACTTAACGCCTGCTGCTTTCAAACGGTTCAGTAAGAAGGGTTGTGTGTGGCTTTGTCAACAGTGCTGCTCGGATGCAAACAGCTTGTTAACCGAGGCCATCTCACTGGTTGATGCTGCAAAGAAGTGTTTCAACAAGCATAGTCGGAACGCGTCAAACAGCACTCGATCTGTCGACACGCAAACCAATGTGAAGGAAACTAAGGTGAGTCCGGTGATAGATGACTCACGCCCGTCAAAGAAGGAAAAGCAGTCTCCAAAGGGGCCTGCCTTAAAAAAAAGCTCAAGAAAAGTAGGGTCGTCTGTTCCCCGTCTCCCAGATGGGATCCAACAGGAAACACCTAAAAGCCGCAATCGCAAGGCTCGATCGGTTTCAAATGGCAAACATAACACGACCCCTCAGGTCGTCGACAACCCCCCAAAACCCAACACTAGGTTTGACTCAACTGCTATTGCTTCTACCAGCAGCGTTGACGAATGGGTAAAGGTTGTAAGGAAGAAAAGTATTGATATAAAAGGGAAACCTGCCCCCGTAAAAGTGGTTGAAAAATCGAAAGCTGATCATAGCGACAGAACAGCTATTTTTCATAGAATTAAGGAGAGCGATAGCTCTGAACCTAAAGCTCGTTTTGAGCATGACATTGTACTGATTAGGCAGCTGCTTAATCAACTCATGCCTCAAAATATGACTGGGGTCACCTTGCTAAAGGTGTATAGACTAGGGAGTCTAACGGACTCGAAACCAAATCATTCCAGACTGCTTAAAGTAGTATTCGGCTCTTCAAACGAACGTGACCTAATTTTACAAAATGGACACAAATTAAAGGGTTCAGGAGTCTTTATCCGAAAGGACCTACCGTTGGCAGACCGTGTTAAAAGACGGGAAGCCGAGAAAGAACTACAACTTAGGTTAGACGCTGGCGAAAAGGACCTGAAAATTGTAAATTTTCGGGTTGTAAGACTTCGACAGAGAATGATGCCGAAGCCACTCTGGGTGAAGCACGAAGGCACTTAAACAGGCTTCGGATCTGTTACACCAATGCACGAAGCTTACTTAATAAGCGATCGGAACTAGGTGTACAGATTGACTCTATAAAGCCAGATATAATCGCAGTAACAGAAACCTGGCTGACACAGGCTATAGATAGTATAGAACTTGATTTCGAGGGCTTTACGTTAGTAAGGGCCGACAGAACACAAAAGCGCAAAGGAGGGGGAGTAGCTCTATTCATTAGGAATGCTATCCCATTTACCATTATCGATAGTGTATCCCATGAGAGTGGGACGTGTGAATTAGTTAGTCTTCGCTTAAAATGCAAGGGACAAGAGCTGCTGATTGGTTTGGTCTATCGCAGTCCAAGCTGTGAGGCAAATGAGATCCTGTTAAGCAGTCTCAATACTTGGTCCCAAAGTGGTCGATGTCTAATCCTAGGGGACTTTAATGCACCTATGGTAGACTGGGAAAATCTGCGAACTGAATCGTCAGAAAATTCCTTCGACCAGGAACTAGTTGATGCGGTTATCACATGTGCCCTAGTGCAACATGTGAAAGAAGCGACTAGGTACGACCCGGACACTGAGTCATCCTTATTAGATCTTATACTGACTCACTATGAGGATGATGTTGCGAACCTCCACCATATGCCACCCTTAGGTAAAAGTGACCACGCAGTTTTAACTTTCGACTTCCATATAACTGCCAGTCATGAGGACGCGTCAGTCCAGTCCAGACCTAACGTCCGGAAAGCAAACATACCAGACATCATGCACTCAGCATCGTTAATAGATTGGACAATAGACCCAGAGTCCTCCATTGAAACGGCCTGGGACGCATTTCGAAAATCATACTTAAAAGTTACCACACCTCACATCCCTTTGACTATACCAAAGGGGCCGAAAAACTCACCACCATGGTTCAGTAGGGAGGTCCGTATCCTTCTCCGTAAGAAAAGGAAAACGTGGGATAGATTTAGGTTACTGGGGACTGATGAGTCAAAATCTCAGTATCGAAAGGCTCGGAACACTTGTGCCTCGACCCTCCGTAAGTCTAGAAAATTGTACGAAGAAAAACTTGTTAAGGAATCGATAGAATGTCCTAAACGCTTGTATTCCTATATAAACCAAAGGACAAGGAGAAAAGGAAATATTCCTGCTCTATGGGGAGACAGTACTGCTTCATCATTAGTGGAGGACGACTTTGGTAAGGCTCAAGCGTTCTCGAACTACTTTAGCAACGTGTATACCATAGAAGCGCCCTTCTCGTCAGCGTATACAGATCCCCCCATACATACACTGGATAACGTGACCATTAAAGAACTCGATGTCTTTGGTCTGCTAAATAAGGTTGACATAGGTAAATCCACGGGGCCCGATGAATTACATCCTAGGCTACTGAAGGAATTATCTAACTTCGTTGCGAACCCTTTAAGTACATGCTTTAACCTATCCGTTACGCAGGGTCGCTTACCGAAAGATTGGAAAAACGCCATAGTAAGTCCTGTCTTCAAAACAGGCACGAAACACAAACCTGAGAACTACCGCCCCGTTAGCCTAACTAGTGTGGTTGTTAAAATCTTAGAAAAGATTATTCGGAAGGAGCTGTTTAAGTATCTCGATAAAAACCGGATCCTCTCGGAGAAGCAGCATGGCTTCAGAATAGGTTATTCTTGTCTCACTAACTTATTAGTGGCTCGTGAAAGCTGGTGTGCTCTTAAGGACCAAAAGCTACCTGTAGACGTCGCCTTCATTGATTTCAGTAAAGCTTTTGATAAAGTTCCGCATAACCGGCTGTTATATAAGTTAAGACATATCGGGATTGGAGGTAATTTATTGATGTGCATAAAAGACTTCTTAGTTGGGCGTCAACAAAGAGTAAGGGTGAACTCAAAGTTATCTAGCTGGGAAACTGTGCTTAGTGGAGTGCCCCAGGGTACAGTTTTGGGGCCAGTGCTATTCCTCTTGTATGTAAATGACCTTCCTTGTCTCCTATCATCATCGGTCTTGCTATATGCTGACGATGTCAAAATATGGAGAACGATACGATGTAAGAGTGATAGCTTAGAACTTTAAAATGACCTGAAGAAGTTATCTGAATGGTCTCAAACATGGCAGTTGCCGATAAATACTTCCAAGTGTGTTGTGATGCATATCGGTCATCAAGGCACAGATACATACACGATGAATAACACTGAGCTACCTGTCGTCCAGACATATGATGACTTAGGAGTTATCGTTAGTCAAGACTTAAAGACTACTGCACACTGCCGTGCAATAGCCGCCAAAAGTTTTAGAACGTTATGGTCAATACGTAGGGCTTTTAGTCATGTCGACACTAAGACGTTTTTGACTTTGTATACAGTGTTCGTTCGTCCTAAACTTGAGTACTGCATACAGGCGGCTAGCCCCTGCTTTAAAAAAGACAGTGAGCTTCTGGAAAAGGTTCAGAGAACGGCGACTAAGCTGGTTCCCGCAATAGCGAAGCTTCCGTATGAATCTCGACTGGCCAAGCTGAACCTTTTCCCGTTGTCATATCGCAGAACTAGAGGCGACTTGATTACAGTCTACAAATTGCTTAGTGATAAATTTGCATCTAACATGCCCTCATTTTTCTTGTCTTCCAAAACAGAGAATTTACGAGGACACTCCAAAAAAGTTCATAAGCCGAGAACAAATTACTTGTCAGCTGACTATCGACTTTCCCATCGAATCATCAACGAGTGGAATTCACTACCTCAGCACGTGGTTGAGGCTCCATCCGTCGACTCTTTCAAAAGAAAGTTGGATCAACTGAGAGACCACCACTGCCAGGACTAACATAGGCCATCGAGCCTCCTGTCCTTCCCAAACTGAAACTGAAACTGGGTTAGGTAACTATAGATACGAATAAGTATCCATGTACAGAATATCAGCGAAATGAAGGCATTTTGGTCATTATTTAACGCTTTGCCTCACTTGCTTTCAAGAAACAAAAACCAATAGACATGTCTTTTATTCAAGTGGAATAGAAACAGTAGAAAACCAAGCAATCATGGAAGTTAAGTCAAGAAAATGAATTTTTTCTTTTATTTTGTGAGGTTTATCAAATATATTCAGAAGTTTTGAAAAACATTCAAACCTACAAACGTTATATCTCGGTGGTATGATATAAAGCTTCAGATGTTATGAGGAAACAATAACCAAACGGCACACAAACAAGTTTCATGTTGGTAGCATAGGAACTCACAAATTACTATATTTAAACAATTGTTCAAATGGTTGTGGACGGAATAGAAGAAACTGTCGCTTAACGAGCTTTTGTGTCTAGTAATAGTAGAACACCAACACCTTCAGGCAGGAGCCTAGGTATATTAACGATAATAAAGGGGAAATAATTTAGTAAACCTAAGAATAGGTTGTTTCCTCTTAAAGGACTCCTGGGAAGTCGCTTGGACTAGCTCATCCGAATTCCAGCATTTGAAAACTCTTAAGGAGTAGAAGTCACGTCTACAGTCCGTTCTGCTGTGTTGTGTCTCCAGTTTCTGGGTGTTACTCCTTAGGCTTACGTTGGAGCTAAACTTAAGTAGGTGTTTTAGGGGATGTCCATAAGTGTTGAGGATAGTGTAAGCCATTAGAAGGTCACCACTAAGACGTCCGTACTCTAATGAGTAAAGGTTTAGTGAATGGCGGCGCTCTTTATAAGGCTTGAATTTGAGTCCCCGAAATGATTTGGTGGCTGGCCGTTCGATGCGCTCTAGAGTGTCCTTATCCTTTTGGAGTGAAGGAGGAAATACTATGATTCCGTACTCTTAACGGGGACGAATGAAACTGCTGGAGACTATATGGAAAGTTCTTCCGTCAAACTTCGTTTTTAAATACCCAGTCTAAGCGCGACTGCGTCTGACAGTTTCTCCAACGAATTGCCGACTTCACATTTTTGAATGATCCCAGATCCTCAATGACGTTGAAGAACCGAGCCCCAGTGGTTTTCATCTCCAATATACGTATGTGCCATGAACTTGACTTTAGGAACGTTGACGTCCCCTAAACTAGGGTGCAAGTGAATCCGAGACGAGTAGAGCGGGATAATCTTTCCAGCATACGACTGTCATACTGAATGTCAGTAGTGGGCCTCCTTCTAACGAATAAAGAGGAGTTAGTTGACATCTTTCAATATACTTACGAACAAACGTAGGTTGTGCACAAATGAATTTCACATTACTCAACTGCAGTCAATTTTTTTCCTTATCTGATGATTAGACCCTACAACTTTTGTATTAACAGTTGCAAACCCAAACCGAACTCAAGCTATCTGTTTGAAAGAAAGTCTCTATTTGAGTTTTCTGCTGAATCGGTTTTGATCCCTTGAAAAGCTCTTTTAAAATGTACTTCGATCTCCATGATCTATAGTCTTACTCCGGTTAAATTTTTTGATTACTGTTTTTAGACACTAGGTTTACTGAACAATCATTTAAGTATCTCATGTTTTGGTATTCACTTGGGATGTCAATTTGTAGCAGACAAAGGTATGGAGCTTAGCAGAACTGTCAACCATCCGGTGGCTATCAAGATAAAAGCATCTCGATACGGGTTCAGGGTAGCTCGCTTCCTTATTTTACTTGGGAAGCATATTTCTTATTTTCCTGTGCCGAGTGATGAAGGGAATAATAATTGTGTTTGAATAAAGTCAGTCAGTTTGACTTACTTCCGATTGGAATGTAATAAAATTTTTAACCGGATGGTTTAAATTTCTTTTCTGACCTTTCGATCTGATGAGGGAATAAAGCTTGGAGTTTCGTAGATGTGTTGATTAGTCCCGATGTCATATAGACTATTTGTAAGACAATATTTAAGCCCTCTATCGTTCAGAATTCTCAATAACCGTTAAAGTAAGTGAGCTACAATAAGTCGTTTTGTTAGCTACTCAGAACGTTAATTGTTAACCTATTTTACCCGAAGACAGGTGAAAGAAACTTGAATATAATGTAGTAATTAGTATGGGAAGTAAATTAGCGATGGTATATTGAGGTAGGTTTCACTCCCATTAAGTCCTCATAAATATCGCTGACTGAGTAAGAAGAACTAACTTTAACACTTAGTTCAACATCTTCTGCATGGTCCTTGTCTAACTTTACTTCTCACTTGCTTCCTTTAATTATTGTGTTACTCAAGAGGAAGGTTTTTGTTATGACTTGTGGCCTGCCCATTTGCACATGATAAGATTGGCAATCAGAACACAACTTATACGATCTTATCACTGTGCCAAAGCAATGACGTATTGACCGGTATGAGAAGCCCAGACTCCTTATTGGTCCCTCTCGTCTAGCCCCACCTGTTGAGTTCGGAACACCAATATCAGCTTTCATTGTTGAAATCATATATTTCGGATATAATTAGTTTATAAACAAGCTAGTTAAACCACTTCATACTATGAAATGGAAATAACAATCATACAGGATTGAGCCAAAACGTGGCCGTGATTTTGAGAGAATGTGACCAATAAATTGGGAATAACTGATGAACAGTAAATCACATGATAGTAGTCAATAGGTCGAACAAAAGCTTATGATAAAAGGAATATAAATATATACAATCTAGTTACTTAACATTTATACAATAAGAACATATATATAATAACAGTCTATAAATAGTTCCTAGAAGTTACCCATAATTCAATCTTCTTCCGATATGGCAGTTTCATACATTGCTTGGAGTAAGTTTGTAGTGGCATTGAGCCCTACTCACACAATCCTCAAAGCTGGAGGGGAGACACTTGGGAAAATAGATGTTCGACATTTAATGAGGAGAAAAACCCAACGATGAAGAAAGCGGGAACAATGAATTGAATGAATGTCGCCCCATATCTTTTATTCATATTAAATATATTGTTCTATCTCCAGCCTAAGTGTGTTCTTCATCATATATTAATGGTTGTTACGATGCGATGAGGTGGTGTAGATAATAATGTGGCTTCCACGTAGAATCTTATAGATTAGGCAGTTACATCACGACAAATCTACCATTCTAGGATAAGATCTATTATTAGAGCAGTGCTAATATCATAGTTGACCATGATTCCACATTGGTAAGCCCGACTAAAGAAACGCAACCTATTGTTGTTAATCCGTATTTCCACCTTACCTTTCTCGATCGATTTTTATTTATGTAAACCCAGTTTTCTAATAGTACTCTGATTAATGCTCACATGCATGATCGTAATGTTATATTGATTAGCACTCATAGCATACTAACCCAATCGATACTAATAACTGGTCGTGTATGTTAATTAGCTTCGATGGTTCATTAACAAGCTTTAATAGCATTTACATGCTTCAGCGAAATAAACTTGTTTAAACATCAAGCTCTAGCAAATATGATCTGTAAATAACGTAAACATACGTTCACTAGCAACGTAAGCAAGGACTAAACAGTTATCTGGATCTTATTCTTTATATTGTTTCTTCGCTTAACATTTCAATCTCTTTTAAACTATGGACTATCCCGTAATATCTTTCCTTCTGACCACTGCCTGCCTAATTTCCAATCGCTGAGTTCCATGGTCAAACAATAATACTCTAGAAATTTATGGTGAGTTTGAACTATAAATTTCCTGCAATCTTAGATTTCATTTAGACTGTTCGTCATGCAATGCTATGTATTCGGTTTCAGTTAATTTTGAACTTAATTATACTCAGTCTGCAATGCTGTGTTAATCCAAAAATTTAATCAACAGTACCCCGTATATAATCCATATTCAAACTACCGTATAATTCAAATTTTCATTACTTGGACGCGAAAATAACCCAGGCGAGTTTGACCCTGTTTTCCTTTTCTGGTTAGTTTACTATGTTTTCAGCACTTCTCGACTTACATAGATTTTTTCCGTTAGACTGGTCGTATATATTTAATACGAGCCGCTCCCATAACTTTTCGTTAGAAATATTTAATACTTTTATGCTACCAAATACTATCAAGAAAGTGTGTTATTTAAGAGCTTTCTTAGTTGTAGTAGTCTTTGCCACACATTTATGAATACCACAAGATTAACGACAGTAGCTTCTTATGGAGGGTTTAACTTGTCATATTCCCAACTGAAATTCCATAAGTCATCTAAACTTTAAAAATATTTTTCATTTTGGCCATGTTTATTACTTTTTAATTACCATATACCTCAGTAACCTGCATGTTAACCTGGCCCGTACATGGACTGCACTATATCCCTGTCTTTTAGATGTAAAAATCATTTGAACCGCCTGTAACATCTTCAATAAACCCGTCATAGTCATTATTGCTATGCGTGTTTGGGTTTATGAATTGGTCTGTTATATTGGTAGCTTAAAAACGCAAACATAGTCTAGATAATAAAGCCACCGATTTTAAGTGCTATCATAATGCACAAGCATAATAACTAAAATGTCATGTAGTTGTTGGCCAAACAAATATTTAAAATTAAAACTCCGGATCCTACTACTAAAATTAACACTATGTAGACGAATATTTTTTAGATTGAAATTTATAATACAATCAAGCAGCTCGGATTCGCTAACTCTACTAATTTCTGATAACTTCAAACCATCTAAAGCAACAATACCAATTTTCCACTGGCTAATCCTCAATCATCACCACAATCAGCTAAACATAATGGTTTCACGGTATCGTCATAAAGCATTGTCATGACTTGACAATCGCGTAATATGATTGATAAAATTGATGAAACTATTGACAAAATCGGTCAACAAATTGACTTATAATTATCATTAAATAGTGTTGTTTATCTTTTGTCTTCATTCACTACAGATGACTACACTATGTTTCTCTATCAGTTGCTCATTCAGTAAATACATCAAAACCTTGTCAGTCTGGTTGGAGGTTTAGCGCCATAATCACTGAGACCCCAGAAAGTTTCAGTCTTGACACATTTGCTACACTGGAGAAGAGGTCGATTTGGATTGTCAGTTGCCAAATCCTTGCAGTTTCGAAAAGAGCAATAAGATACAGATAAAAAAATGTCGATAATGCAATGAGAAGACGTAGTTTATCAGAATTATGTGATATATTTGCGCAATACATTTCGAACAATCTGATCACACATATACTTGTTAAGAACATTTATATATGAAAAATTAAAAGGTCAACTAGACAGGTTAAGGGTAAGTCATAACAAAGGAAAACTATTAAAGTACACAAAAACAAATGTGATTACCACTCTGGACAGTAAATCAGTACTACCAGGGTAGGTTAAGTGTAAGTGCAAATTGTTTTTGAACACATAAAGGGGGTTTCAATTTTCGTATAGCCAAGGCTTCAATAAACCTTAGTATACGTCCTTGAAGGCTTTTGTACAACACAACAAATGCTGATTTGATATCAACCTTATGACCCGTCTCAATCAAATGTTTCGCAATGGATGATGATGTCTGTCTATCCTGTGGTCTTATTTCACCATTGGAATTCATCTGATTTTGCAACCATTTTGGTATATGCTCACCCACCCTTAATTGCAAATCACGATTGCTCCTCCCTACGTACGTGTTTCCACACACACATGTAAATTTGTAGACACAATGGGATGTGACACAATCGTTTTCATGCTGTTTGGGCTTTTGGTGAAACATAGACCTTGTCTTTTCGATAATGACAAGTTGGGCTGCATAAAATGTCCGGTTGATAGCTAATTTAAGTCTCTGTTTCAACATGAGACTATTTGTGTCACCTCTGAATGGTAGCGTAATATAAACTCGCTTTTTGGGTGCCAGAAGCGTCATAGGTCTAGTCATATTGCAACCCTTCCAGCGGTTTATGAACTTCAAAGGGTAACCATCATTGATTAACGCATCAGTCAAGAGCTTCATCTCTACTTCAATAGTATCACTAGTACAAATACGATTGATTCTATTGAATAAGCTCTTTATCAAACCACGTTTATAATGAATAGGGCAGTGACTATGAAAATTAAGATATTGTCCTGTCCATGTTGGTTTTCTATATATAGCACGTTTGATGGAACCATAATCTCTCCTAGTAATCAGGATGTCAAGAAAAGGAAGTTGGTTGTTCTTCTCTTCTTCACATGTAAGAGAAATGTGGTTTTGACTACTATTGAATTTTTCTAACAAGTGGCTTATGTTCCGCTCACTCACATCTCTGTTGCTGTTGGTTCTACCGAAAGAATATTTATGTGATTGTTCTATACATGAAAATTCCTTTGACCAGGATGTAGGAGTATGCGGTTGTGTCATTGAATAAGGAGTTAGGTGGTTCGGAGTGAATAAAGCGGTGAGGTAGTCAGTTCTCATCACAAACTAGTTTTATGAGCCGACTGAAATCATTGATTACCAGCAGTATAAAGAAGAGAAAACGCTGAAAATTTCTCTGTAGCATTATTGCGAGTAACTCAAAAACGCTTCGTACGAGATACAAAAAGACGTATTCTGGTCTAATCGAATAAATTTTGGTTTGTTAGTCCAGCGTTCAAACCGAACATTGGCATTTCGGTTGTTACAAACAGGTTTGGATTATGTTCTAACAACGTAACTAAGAGTCATCGAATGCTCTTATGAGTCAAAATTCAAAATTCATGTGTATTGATGAAATCACTAAGAGGATAGAAACGGTAACTGTGTCTGAAGGTCAAGATAAAAATTCAGGGTTCAAAAAACATTAGGCTGATATCTGACTCTCTGGAAATGTGACTGGAAATTCAACTTCGGGAACACACAAAATAAAAGCAGTAAAAACAACGAGTTACCCCAGTAAATCTTCACACATTCAAAATACAAGCACAAGACACCAGCCAAAGACTCTGTTGATATGGACAACACTTATTTCAAAACAATTCATCAAGTTCATTGTGACAGTCAATAGCTTTCCTATTTTAAACCAGTTTCTATATTGTAAAAATGGGGAAATGCATTAGTGAACCTATATATCCTTACCTACTTACCTACGCCTGTTAACCCTCGTGGGGCACCATAAGACCCCCCCACAACTCTCCATCAAACTCTGTTCCAGAGAATCATTTACAATTTTTCCAGTTGCTATTCATCCTTATAATGTTTGCCTCCATTTCTTAACTAAAAGTGTTCTTCGGTCCATCTCTTTTCCTTTTGCCTTCTTGGTTCCAAGTAAAGGCCTGCCCCTCGGTGCAGTCTGGTGATTTCCGCAGTATATGTCTTATCGCCTTCTGACGTTTTTTCCTAATTTCTTCTTCTTCAGCTCGGAGTTGGTTTGTTTTCTCTCACAGTACATTGTTGCTGGTGGTATCCGATCAACGGACATTCAGTATCTTGCGTAGACAATCGTTTAGAAATACTCGTACTTTGCTGATGACGATTGACACTTGTTTTGAGTTTCATGTGTTCTTCGACTGTGTGAACACAATCCTTGTCATTGAACCTGCCTCGAATACCTGGGGTTGGTGTTCTCCGTGTTGTATTTTAGGATATTGCTTCTCCCTTATGTATGTTAAGGCCCACTGATGCAGATTGCTGTTGCTACACTGACTGCCTTGATCTTCAATTGTTGGTATGTATGGGACAGAAGGGTCAAGTCATCTGCGAAGTTCAAATAGTCTGCTCAATTCCGAGCTGTCCGTTATATTCCGTGCTTCCTCTCAGAAGTCGAGGTCTTTATAATTCAATCGACCACTAGAAGAAAGAGGAAGGGGGAGCCTTGTCTGACCCCGGTCCTTATTTGGAATACATCTGTCATCTATCCTACATTTACGACTTTGCATTGTAGTGCGTTGTATGAATTCCACATGATAGTGACGATGTCCTCAACTACTAACGTCTTAATGTCGAAGGTTTCATAGGGTTCTCCTATTCACACTATCGAATACTTTCTCTCTATTAAGGAATTTGATGTGTAGTGGCGAGTTCCATCCAACTGACTGTTCAAAGATGATACTATTTGGTCTATGCACTACCGACCCTATGGAATTCGGTCTGTTGATCTCGAAGTTGGATGTCTATTGAATTTTTCATTTGGTTCAGCAACGCAGCCGAAAACTTGCGCTGTTACTGATAGTGGTGTTGTAGCGGCATTGGACCGTAACCACACAATCCTCAAAGCTGAATACGAGATTACTAGGAAGATAGATATTCAATATTTAACGCGGAGAAATACTTAACGATGGAGAAGGCGCGAACAAGGAATTGAATGGACTGGAGTTGTTCGAGTGGCATGGCTTGGCCATGCAGGCGTGGTCTCTGCTGGATGTTACCTTATATCTTCTATTCATATTAAATATATTGTTCTTCCTCTAGCCTAACCTTGTTCTACATCATGTATTGGTAATTGATACGATACAGTGAGTTGGTGTAGTCGATGGTGTGACTTCCACGTAAGATCTTATAGATTAGGCAGTTATATCATGACAAATCTACAAATTTAGGATTAGGTCTATTATTAGAGCAGTACTAATATCATAGTAGACCATAATTCTACAGTGTAACGCCTACATAGATCTCATACTTGCTGAGATTTCTTGGATGATATATCCTTCTTTCCAGTCTGTCAGGCTTGTTTCTCTTCCTGAATCGTCTTAAATGGAACATGGAACATGTTTGCAGTTTTATCCGTGTATGACTTCAGTGCTTTAGCTAGTGTATTGTCAGGTTCTACTGCTTCCTCTCTCACCAATTGTCTGATAACTCTGCTGATTTCTTCGATCGTTGGTGGAATGACATCTATAGGAAGGTGTGTGTGTTCTGCTTCGATATCCCATGGATTCAATGGAGCTGGCCTAGTCAAGAGTTCCTCAAATTATTCTGCTCACTTGCTACTTTATTTTTGAGTCTCGGTGATTGTCTTGCCTTCTTTGTCCTCGACCAGTCCTCCTGTATTACCATTTTTCCCTGCTAGTTTCTTCGTTGTACTGTTACAGCTTAGGTTGGTTGGTTAAGAGTTGACCTCAAACAACCAAGCATATGCCAAAACAGTATAGTTCAAGTATTCATTCACTTCCTTATTTTGTATAGGCGTTATATTTCCTATTATCTTATATTGAATGTTGAGAGGCTTTGTTTGTCTGAACAAATAATCCCACGCTCCACTGTGACTGCGCGAAGATCTAAATAAAGACCTATTCACTACTTGTTTGGTTTCTTTTATCAATAGCACGAGGGTTACCTAGAGGCACGAAAGTACCACATAGTTATCTCATATTTCATTCGGTTGCATCTTTGGCAGCTATCGTCGCTAGGTCTTCCAAATATTTCTGCTTGTCGTCCCTAGTGTTCCTCTTCACTTGCTTGTTCGCTTCTGTGTATTCAGTTTGTGCATTTACTTTCTCCGTTCTCGTTCGACTGTTGTTAATTGGTGTCTTCTTGTTCTTCTTTTATTGAATCTTGTCCAGTGTTTCGATTGAGGTCCATTGATTATGATGATGCTTACTGCGTTCCAGCACCTCCTGACACGTTGAAGTAAGTGCTTCTTTGATCGCTTTCAAGTTGTTCTTCACAGTAGTTTCTTCTTCCAGGAGATCTTGTAGGTATTGGAACCTGGTGTCGAGAGTTATCTTGAATCGATTGAGCTTGTTAGTGTTTGGAAGGCTATACTGAACCTTTGTATTGCCGTTTATCCAGTTGTTCAATGCTTCTTTGGCTTCAGTTTCATCTTGGCAACCAACAGTTGGTGGTGGTTTGAAATTATTTTAGTTCCTCTCTTTGTTCTAACGTCTTCCAATAACCTTGTGAACATTATTACCGATGCAAATATGATGTGTCTGGTTCTCTGTGGTGTGGTCCAGTGAGATTCATGTAGCTTTGTGTATGTGTTTGTGAATACTACCTGTGAGCTGCTCTCTGAGATGTAGTGTGGCGTCAAGTCGCGGTTGACTACGGTCACCACTACAGGAAGACTACGTGCCAGTTACCAGGTTAGATCCATCTGTAGACCAAATATCAGAAGGCAATTAAAGTTTGAGGTAAGATGTACTTGTTGGCGACCTCGTGGTATCGACAGAATACTGAAATCGTGCTAAAGTTCACAAGCGGGACTGCTGAGCGTAAGCGAGTCCGTGGAAGGTCACAGACAACGAAAGAATGTATATTTTTTAGTACACTTAAACAAACGGGCACTTACTTACTTACTTACTTGCGCCTGTTACTCCTCGTGAAGGAGCATAGGCCGCTCACCAGCATTATCCATCCAATCCTGTCCTGGGCAATCCTTTCTAGCTCCGTCCAGTTGTAATTCATCTTTTCATATCTGCTTCTATTTCCCGACGCAATGTGTTCTCTGACCTTCCTCTTTTCCGCTTCCCTTCACGATTCCAAGTTAGGGCTTGCCTCGTGATGCAGTTTGACGATTTGCATAATGTATGTCCTATCCATTTCCATCGTCTTTTCCTAATTTCTTCTTCAGCTGGAAGTTGGTTTGTTCTCTCCCACAGAGGGCTATTGCTGATGGTATCCGGCCAATGGATGTTGAGTATCTTGCGTAGACAGCTATTTATGAATACTTGTACTTTCTTGATTGTGGTTGTTGTAGTTCTCCAAGTTTCAGCTCCATACAGTAGAACTGCCTTGACGTTCGTATTGAAGATTCTCACTTTGATATTGGTTGAAAGTTGTTTTGATTTCCATATGTTCGTTCAATTGTAGGAATGCGACCCTTGCTTTGCCGATCCTCGCCTTTACGTCTGCATCGGATCCTCCTTGTTCATCGATGATGCTTCCCAGGTATGTGAAGGACTCTACATCTTCCAGAGTTTCGCCATCAAGTGTGATTGGATTGCTGTTCTCCGTGTTGTATTTGAGGACCTTAGTTTTCCCTTTGTGTATGCTGAGGCCTACTGATGCAGAGACTGCTGCTACACTGGCTGTCTTTATCTGCATCTGTTCGTGTGTACGTGATAGGAGGGCTAGGTCATCTGCGAAGTCCAAATCGTCTAATTGGTTCTGAGCTGTCCATTGTATTCCGTGTTTTCCTTCAGATGTCGAGGTCTTCATAATCCAGTCGACCACCAGAAGAAAGAGGAAGGGAGAGAGTAGACAGCCTTGTCTGACTCCGGTCCTTACTTGGAATGCGTCTGTCAGCTGTCCTCCATGCACTACTTTGCACTGTAGTCCGTCGTATGAGTTCCGGATAATATTGACAATCTTCTCAGGAACTCCGTAGTGTCGAAGAAGTTTCCATAATGTCCTCCTGTCTACACTGTCGAATGCCTTTTCATAATCAATGAAGTTGATGTATAGTGATGAGTTCCACTCAACTGATTGTTCGACGATAATCCGTAGTGTTGCAATTTGGTCTGTGTACGACCGATCCTTACGGAATCCAGCTTGTTGATCTCGAAGTTGGGCGTCTACTGCATCCTTCATCCGGTTCAGCAACAATCTGTTGAAGACTTTCCCTGATATTGACAGTAGTGTAATACCTCTGTAGTTTTCACATTTGCTCAGGTCTCCTTTCTTTGGAATCTTGACGAGGTGTCCTTCTTACCAGTCCATCGGCACAGTTGTTTATATTAATGAGTGTTTCAATTATAACAATCGCGTTCTCTTCATAAATGTAGGTCACTACAGAGATAACAAACACAAATAAGTTCACCTGATTATCAAAGCTTCCTCTACACGTGCTGACACTAACGGCGTAATGAGAAAGATTAAATCCAATAGTATTGTTTGATAATGATCCGGGCCCAAACTCCGACCTAGTGTGGGAAGACTTGAAAGGATGTTATGACACTATTATTACCTTCACTCAAAGGCCGTGGTCAATGAAGCAGAAGAACAGATGGCGGAGATTGCGTTTGTTTATTCCACAATCGTGGTAGTGCGTGTGTATGTAACCAAGGCTGCAATTAAACGCAACTCAATTTCGTAAGTGTGCCCTTCAGCTTAGCAACCAATCAGAATGGGGCGGGAATTATTATATCCGCCATCTTTGTAAGCAATGGCGGTCGGCTTTCTTCGTTCTGTGCTTTTTAAGCTGTTTCTTTTGTGTAGCTATGTAGTTTAATGTTTCAGTGTGCTAAAATGCCGCAGTTAGTGTAATGTTCTATATGTCGGTGTGAAATTTACTTCGAATCAGCCTTGTTTTTTGGGTTTTTGCTGCTTCATGGGATTTTTTGCAGGACTGTAGTAATACTCTCACTAAAGAGCTAAGTGAGTGCGTAGACCAATGTAAGGTACCATACAGGGTGCCTTTGAGTTACTCGTGTTCCATTAGTGTCGTTAGAGGCATTACTTGCTTGTCATATGACATTTGAATAAGAAGCTATGAGATTAGACGCAGGGACGGTTAGGATGTGTAACGCGTGTCCATCCATCAGCTGCCGTGGCAACTCATGGTGGCTAGAATAAGTTGTGAAAGGACCCGAGTCTGTAGGTTTCCCAAGAAAATGACGAAGATATGCACCAAATCACCTTATGAAGAGCGTCTTCGATCACTTAACATCTACACATTAGAGTATAGACGTCTTAGAGGTGACCTTCTAATGGCTTACAGTATCCTTAACATTTCTAGACATTCTCTTAAACACCTACTTAAGCTTAGTCTCAACACTAACCTTAGGGGTAACACCCAGAAACTAGAGACACAACATAGCAGGACGGACTGTAGACGCAACTTCTACTCCTTAGGAGTTGCCAAATGCTGGGATTCGCTGCCGGCCGAGCTAGTCTAAGCGACTTCCCAGGAGTCATTCGAGAGGCAACTGGGTCTATTCTTAAGGATTAAGGATAGTATCATACTATGATTTGCCAATTTCTTTCTCCTCTTTTATTGTTAACATACCTATATTCCTGCCTGCAGGATTTGGTGATCCCCTGCTACTAGACACGGAAGCCTGTTAAGCGAAAGCTTCTATTCAGTCCACAACCATTTGAACACATGAACTAGGTGCTGAGAGGCTCGCTTATCACAAGTATCTTGCAACGATTAAGTAGATAAAACAAAGTAGCATTAAATTCAAAAATTTATTCAAGAACTTCCATTAAAAATTGAATATCAAACAAAGGTTTAAACTAAGTTCCCATTTAAAAGTTGCATTGGTAATGTTGAGCCGCAGTTTTTGTTGTTTTTTTCCAAACGAAAGAGTAAAGGAAGTCAAAAAATACTGGAAGTGGTTGTGAGACTAAAATGGGCGTCCAGCATTGTTTTTATAATCTGCTGTTAGTTGGGTCTCCCGTAAACAGTTCCATAGGGCCATAGTTCTAAGGGCGAAATAGTTTTTAGGGTCTGTGAAGACTCACTCCTGTTGCATTCTAAATGAAAAAGTAGTGATGAATTTAGTCAGAAATGTGGAATAGGTAAATAACCAAATTACATGTTTTTTAGCAAAGAATTTATGCAGTTGTGATTTACCTTGAGTTCATGAATATTAGATCAGGTCAGCTACTATTACTCGTGCAAAGCGCAACATGGGCTTAGTACCGCATCGCAATGCTTTTATTATTTTGCTCCCATTTAAGTATTCCCATGCATCTGCGTCTGGTTTAACAGGAAGACATACAAGCAGAGTTAGTGTCTGATAAACCAAAAGTCCCAGTTGTCAAAAAGATTCTTAACATTTGTCCACAGCCAGCTGCATTTAATTGAGACACAGAACACTCATCTTCTAAGACTGTATACTGCTGTTATGTGGGCAACTAAAACCTCAGACGCTTAGCTATCTTGCTACCGATGTTATTGCTGGGGAAATTGTTTAATGACAGTGATCATGAAATTTGGTCAGTGATAGATGTACAGTTTAGAAATAAACACCAAACATACTTATCGCTATCTTATAATGTATGACAGCAACAGCATCAAAGGCACGTTTTTTCCTATTTTTAATCAGACTGATATGAATCAGTATACTCATTAAAAACAGGCAACTATACTTACTAAACTGATCTGTTTCGTTACAGGCTTCAAGCACTATACTTAGGTATACCATAATTCTTACAACTAAACTGAATTATACGACAACCAAGAATACTAAACTAAGCAAGTGTCATATTTATTGTTTCATTTGCACAGACATGTTGCTCAAAGTAGTTAAATGGACATAATAAAGCCGATAAAACCAAAACACGAAATATAGGCCAGTTGAACTTACCTAACAGAAGACAAAGGATATATATATTGCTTTCCGACTGAAGACAACAGTCAGTTGTTCATAGAAACATAGTTTACAGTACAACAAACCTTTCTTCAGTAACATTATGCACTGATGGTCCATCTGGAAACAATCAACTATGTGATTAAACTCACTGACTTGAGATAACATCTCAGCGTGCAGTGAACGTACAGTGTAACGCAGTCGGATGTGGAGAATAAAAATTAAAAACGGAGCAAAATAACTACATAATCTAGTTATTTAATTGAAAATACATTATGAAATGACAAAATCTGTGGTTGCTTGAACGCACAGATGACCCTGTGCGATACATTAAGTTTACATGGTTGCGTTGAGGATAAGTTCACCCGGTAACCAACACAACTATATCCGTTTTCGTACTATTGATATAGAGAAACAACAGATATTGAATGTAAGTGTGTTTACACATAGAGTGTGACGTTACAGAAATCAGTGAATATACATGTCACAATAAAGTTAAATGACTTTCAAGTAACCACAGTGATTAAAGAGAATTTAGTATGTCTAAAACTGGGGTTTGCAAAACTATAGAGGGGCCCAGAACGTAGGGATTAGATTAGACCGTGCACATGTTTTATCAAACAACAATACTAGTACTAATACACATATGATTCATCCTAGCTTTTGAACAGACTTTAATAACTCAGAGAGCATGTGAAATATATCTATTCAAATTCGTTCCATTACTTAGCCTGTTCCATTCTATTATTCACTGGAGCTAACTAAGTCGATAATATATACAATGGTTGGCAGGATGCATATTTCCTTAACATCATCATACGATCAATTTAAAGTTAAATCACTGGGTCACAAAAGTTTCAAATCAGTTTGTCCCAAGTTCACTTTGGCCACCAGCTGTGTGGACTCCATAAAACAGGTACTAACTCTCTACAATCGACTTCCAAAAACATTATTATTGAGTGAAAGTGGTTTAACCACCGTCGACGAATGGTTTAAATTACTTAGAGACACTTTCATCAAGTCTATCAGTCGGCTTATCTCTCTGTGACTAATACCAAACCTCGACGGCCTTCCTTTTAGTCGAAGCCTTTCTTTCTTGAAATGATTCGGAATGACCGTTCATTTTTGGATAAACAGCGTCTTCCCCATGATAACGGGAAACACATAGAAAAAGGGTAAGGGCTAGATCATGGATATCATTCTTTCGGGTTTATGGGGTGCCAAAACATGTATAACACCTTTATATGGCTAAGAAACATCTTTTGTTCCCCCGAAAGTGGACTTCGAAGAACGAAAATTAGCTACTTCTGCCTATCAAAGTTTGAAGTTTGACTAGGTCACGACCTATCCAACCATGCGGGATTTCGACCGGGCGCCATTTCGTTTGTTGCAATGCAGTTTACAACGTTGGTATTTTTGATTCAGCTATGGATATGTGTTTCTAGTCATGATCATGATCATGTCCATAGTCATGAACCACCTCACTATAAGTATTCTAAGGAAGCTAATATTGGGTAATTGAGTCTGTTTTGTTTGCGTTTTATTGTAAACTTTATTTGGTATTTGAACGAATAATTATTCACTTATTTGTAAATGATATTTCCAACATTTTTACCTAACCATTCTTCACCAAGTTATCTTTACGCTTTCGAATTAGTAAGCGGTGAAGATTCTATTTCATTCTCATTTCGAATGGATATTGGTAAAGTAAAAGTTTTCGCATACTTAGTTTCAATACTCCAGGAAGGTATTAAAGTGAGCGCGGATCAAATTGAAAGACGAAAATAATCCGAGTTAGTTCGTACCACTGTATTGTATCTATAGATTGATAGTGAATATTTCTAATTAGTTACGATGACTCAATCTATCTACATCGGAAGCAAATTCCTGGATGTGACTAATTATAAGAAACTGAGCATAAGGTCGGTAGTATAAAGACCATGACTAAAGATTGTCAATCATCTTTCAATCTTAAACCTCAAAGCACTTGTAGCGGTTATTCACTGAATATACTTCTACATACCAATGCTTTTGTACATTGTAATTGTAATATCCAGTAAAACCACTGAGAAAAGAATGTGGTCTGTGCATTGATGGCTATTTGTTAATAATGGGGTGTATCCCAGGTTCCTCGTTTCTTATCGCACTGTAGGAGGATAAAATGCACCAGACAGCTGTATTTTTTCGTATTCCTAACATCAATAAAGAGGTGAACACCTTATCAAACCGCAAGCTGAAAATTTTGGGGTTTAGTATTGTCACCACAACAAGTACCATATTGATAGTAAGCAAATGTGACTGATTTTATGCCATAACTATTCGTTTAAACGACATTTTAGAACTAATTAAAACTTGAGTTCGACGTATTTGTTACTTAATTATTACAGAAATGTCATAAAGTCTCAAGGCGCTCTTCGTTGTCGAAATAAGATCTTTGTTAACTACTAGGTATCGAAAGATCATTTGTGTGACATTTTCTAAAGTCCTATTGATCTGGAGCATAGTGACCAAGCTAATGACACCTACATAATAGACGTAAATTTAACTGGTCTGATATAGATATCATTATGATTCCATTAATCGCTATAAAGCAAACATAAAACTCGACCTGGGTGCGCTACATTAATTCGATTTGTAATCGTTTTCAAGGTCATAGCGTAATAGTAAATGGGTCTAAGTAATTTTCAAGAGCCATGCATCATTTTCTTTAATGTTTGGGAGTCTCATATTTGATGCTGACGACACATCTGGTTGTGACAAAACAGGTTCTCAAACCAAAATCTAACTTGGCATCAAGAAAAATTTATGTAACACTGACATTGTTGTGATGTATAAAGTAATCGTAGACTTGGTGACCATAAATTTTATTACTTATATAGTGAACGAAAACTCAGGAGAAGACGTTTAACGTCCCGGGTGCAGTATGGACATCAGACCTAGATTGCCCAGCACGTCGACAGAGCTACGATCGGCGTGATGGTGGGCTCGCCATTTCGACGGGAAGCAAGGCATGGACCAAGAAAGCGACACAGCGGGTAGAACAACTGCGAGAGCGACTTTTCGAAATGGAGGGGGACAAGTGTGGTGCTTGCTACTCTTGCGGACAGAGTAATTTTGCGTAAAACAATAAATTGTTTCACCTTACCTGAGTTTTCGTTCACTACACTTGCACCAAAGGATAGATATTAGCCTTCCAACTGTAGGCCAAGTACACTATGACGTACTCTATGCTGACGAAATTATTTTTAATCATATATTTACTTGTACTTCACGATATGTAACTGACAGTAGTCATGTTGGAGCAATTTATACTAACAGAAGAAGAACGTGCTCTGTACTTTTACGCATCTGTTTACATCACTCGTCTAAATTACAGAAATTGAATGCAAACAAACACGTAAAAGCTAGAATCTAATGTTCTGTTTTAGTGAACACGAACTAGTGGAGTCTATACATTAGTAGACTTGGTAATTTACGTGATGTAATGGCATTTTTGTGATTGAGATTTGCGAATGAAGTGGTTGCTTTTAGTGTTGAGTTCTGTGAGCTAGCTAATTTAATTGTAGATCATTCAATGTCGTTCTGTAGAGGATCATCGGCTTCTACTAAATACAGGAATGACGTTTACTTTCATCCTGATGGCCTTGTTTGTAACCGATTATCTTTATAAGTTCGGTTGTCTTCATTTGTCCACGTATTCTTGATTGTCTTGTTCATTTGACTTTTAACTATTTAATTGATTGATTTTTTCGGATAAGCTGATAGGTCGAATCGGTGTCAGTATGCTTGTTGGTTGCCAAACCGTTTAACTGGCATATCACTAGGAATTCTAAGACACCTAGAATTCCCTCACTCTAAAATTTTGAAACCTTTCCAATCGAATTCGTATTCGTGGTTATCCACGTGTATTTATATCCCTGATCAAGTGTCGTTTTATTAGTATTCTGTATCCGTGTATGGATAGGTGAAGAGAGCATCAATTTTATTAACTGTATTTCTCACAGTTGGTATAATTTCCGTTGACCATGCTGTACTTATCTTCTCTCGCTGTTGTATCTTAAGATTCGCATTAAATGTAGTGAAAAGATTGAACTGATTTGTAGAAGACATTTATTTTAGAATCCTTCAAAATCCTCTTAGTAATTTCTGAGATGTTTTTTACATATAGCAGGACGATTCGTTTCCTGGTTCATGAGGTTAATTTTACTGTGTTCAGTCAATTCGACAGGCATCTTTTGACAGTCACTGGGCGAACCACGTTTTGTATGAGACAGAATGAGTTTCTTCATTTTTCTGCCTAATTATAGTACTGGAGTAGGTTTTGGCTCTTTTGAATGGTACTTGTACTCTGCTTGTTACTGTTATAATTTAGTATTTTATCTGTGTGACTTAGCTTCCTGTGATCTGAGAATACACTCCTTGTATGTGGTTTTTTTTCTAGGTATAAGGAAAATCACGTACGGGAAACACGTAAAGATTCCTCTGAGCAACTGTGGGTCGAAGTATTCGGAGCTGTGTTACTCATTAGTATCGCTCCTTTTATTATATTGTGCCTGATGCCAGATTTGAACAAACACCGTGGCTTCCTCAAGGTCCTTCTCGCATTTGCAGCTGGTGGTTTACTGGGAGATGCATTTCTTCACTTAATTCCTCATGCATTGGAGAGTGGACATTCTAATCCTGACCACGCTCACGAGGAAAATACTGGAGATGGACATGGTCACAAGCGTCACTCCTACGTTGGACTTTATGTTGTTGGTGGAATTTTCGTGTTCTTGTGCGTCGAAAAATGTATCCGACTTTTTAGAAATGAACATTGTGGAGGCCATACTCATCATGCAGTGTCTAATGTTGACGGTGAAAATAAAGGAAAGAATAAGAAAAAAGGGGAAGATACCAAAAGTGGAGCTAAAACTAAACGTAAGCTATGCATAGAATTACATATTAAGTCATCAGGGTTAAGGTATCCATTGTAATTATTTAAGTAACTGCATTACTTTTGAATAGAAAAGAGAATCATCATCTAACGTAAGTAAATTTGTTAGTTGAAAATAGTATGAAGAAGCGAAACTTTCGCCTCTTATAAATTATCAATAATAATGATTAGCAATAATTACCATTAAGACTGATATGTAAATTATGATGTCTGACTAATCACATGTTCCTTAACTGAGTTGTTTCTGAAAAAATCCTTTCAGCGACAGTTAATAGAGCAGTTTTAAAACTGTGTATTATTTCAAGAAAACCCGCTACAATTTCTTGTCATCAGTTGTTTAAAGATCAAATTGAATTATGAAATATTTTCGATAATATAATGGATACTTATAATTAGATCTTGTTGTATTAAAACATCTTAATCGTCGACTGAAGTGAAATTATACAAACTTTATAGTTCTCATTCTTTTTTAACAGCTACAGACTTCAAAGTTTCTGGATATCTTAACTTGGCAGCAGATTTTACGCACAATTTTACTGATGGGTTAGCTATTGGTAAGTTTTATTTGTGTTACTTTTTTACACTATAATTGATGTTCCATTAAACCACGTATTTATTTAGTATTTTGGAACTATCTATATCTGGTGAGCCAAGACTATTTTTTACTAAAGCAGTTGAGTATAGCTGTTGATGTATTGCTGACTATAGAGTCTTTCATTTGCTACAAACCAGCGAGATGTCCTCCTGCCTATCATTGATAGGTGAGTTTACTGTACAGTACTTGTCTGTTTAACGTACTCTATGGAACTATTACTTAATCATATGCGTATGGTGGAGTCATCAAGGGAGTTATACAAAAGTCAGGTATCACATATTAACATTAAGTTAATGAGGCTCCAAATCTTCATTGACTGTGTGGGTTGAAGAATGTGTCATGGATCCTTAACCAGCACATACCTCGTCGTACTATGTTAGCTGGCAAAATAGTATGCCAGAAAAATACTAAAGGTTACCTAATCAAAAAGTTACATCATTCCAAACTGTTGATCTGTGTCGTGCTGGTAAGTGCTTGTTTCCTGGTTAAATTCTGCGTGTTAATTGTAATCAGTGACTAGAGACGAGTGACTGAGTTTAAAATCAGCCACACTAACGGAGGTGCGTTTGTTATGGATTTTCCTCTAAATTAAATTCATTAAATTAACTAGTTCACCGGTTGCTTAAGTATGAGCCACATTCTAAATGTGAGGGCCAATTATGCTTCCTGGTTGCCCAAGCCAGAGTAGGTGGAATGGTGTTAGAACCAGGGACTCAATGGCTGAAAATTGAATACCTTTACCACTAGAGCATTGCCCCTCTAATAGAAAGGACTATTGGGATATCCTCATATATGTCTTGCCTTTGGACAATATTTGTTGCCTATTTTTTTGAACAGTTAGTCCCATTTATGAATTTGGATATGTGGTGAGAAGTTGGAGGTTATCAGAATTATGTGATATATTTGCGCAATACATTTTGAACAACCCGATCACACATATACTTGTTAAGACATTATACATTAGAAAATGGGTCTATTAGACAAATTAAAAGGTAAGTGGAAACAAAGGTAATAATAAAGTACACAAAAACAATGCGAAAACCATACTGTATAATAAATCAGTATCACCAGGTTAGGTTAAAGTTAAGAACAAGTTGTTTTTGAACACATGAAGGGGGTCTGAGTTTCCGTATAAATGAGGCTTCAACAAACCTTAGTATATGCCCTTGAGAACGTTTTGCTAAACTACAAAAGCTGACTTGATATAAATCTTATGACCGGTCTCAAACAAATGTTTCTCAATAGAAGAAGATATTCGTCTACTCTGTGATCTTATTTGACCATTGGAATTCATTTGTTTTTGTTGTCATTTAAGTATGTGTTCAGCCACTCTTACTTGAAGCTCACAATTGCTCCTCCCTATGTACGTGTTTCTGCACATACATCTAAATTGATAGATTTTTCATACACATAGTTCCCTTTATTATCTTAAATAGAGCAAGAACAAAGATTGGTGAAGAATAATATGAATTCATTTTATTTCGTTAGGTTCTCATCAGCTGCTTACAACCTAAATTATTTGAAATTCAACGTTATTACAGATATTGACATATTTATACATAAGAATGTGATGAAGGATCAATACATGTGTATGATGATGTAGCGAAGATTCAGATAGAGTTAATGAGCTCATAAAATTTTGTCTCGAATAAATAAAGTTTGAGAGGGAAAGTTCCGGAACATTGAAATAGTGATTAGAACTCATGAAAATATGAAATATGGAATGACGTATTATTCGAGGTATGTTGATGATACCTTCATCGTATGTAATAATCATCAACATGCAATAAATCTGCTAAGGTTTTTCAACGAAGCACATCCAAATATCCATTTCACTATGGACCATGAAAAAGAAAACAAGTTCCATTTTCTCGATATCGCGATGAAACGAAGAAAGGATGGTACAGTTCAACGTTCACTTTATAAGACACATGGAATGGAAATTATCTCAAGTTCAATAGCTTTTGTCCAATCAGTTACAAAAAGGCACTGGTCAAAACAATGTTTCACAGAACAGAAAGAATATGTACTTCCGATACACTAGAAGAGGAAGTTATGAATGTTAAAAAATGTTTAAAGAATAACGAATACCCACTGAAATTTATTGAGAAATATGGCAAACGTGAAGATAAAAAAAACCCAAAGAAACTACAGCAAATAAAAAGCCTATTTTTATTCAACTTCAATTCAAAGGTGACGATGTCATAGGATCAATCAATATGAGACTAAAAACTGCATTGACAAGAACTTATCCTACAGCAAAATTGATTGTCCTATCCAAAACAACATGTTCTTTGACACAATCAAAGGTCGACAAGTATCCCTTTCATGTTACCACCAACTGTGTATACAAATTTACATGTATCTGCCAAAGCAGTTACATTGGTAGAACAGAAAGGAGAGCCTACGTCCGATTCAAAGAACATATTCCGAAAAGTTTAAGATTAAATGGATTAAAAGCATCCAGTAGTGCTATCACAAGACATCTCCTTGACAAAGGACATGAGGTTGATATACTGAATTCCTTCAAAGTGATTAACAAACAATCAAACTCCAACCCTTTGAAATTTGCCGAAGCAATAGCAATCAAACGTCTAAAACCAGATCTGTGTATCCAAAAAGAGACAGTAATAAATATTTCTTTACCCTGGTAACAATAACCCCCCTTTTATTCATTTATTTCTCTATTTATTTGTTGCGTCATTACTCCAACTCTTTTAAATTACATCATACATAACTGACTGATTTCAATTCATATTTTCTTTATTACCATTAATCTATTTTCATGAGTTCTAATCACTATTTCAATGTTCCGGAACTTTCCCTCTCAAACTTTATTTATTCGAGACAAAATTTTATGAGTTCATTAACTCTATCTGAATCTTCGCTACATCATCATACACATGTATTGATCCTTCATCACATTCTTATGTATAAATATGTCAATATCTGTAATAACGTTGAATTTCAAATAATTTAGGTTGTAAGCAGCTGATGAGAACCTAACGAAATAAAATGAATTCATATTATTCTGCACCAATCTTTGTTCTTGCTCTAAATTGATAGACTTGTTTTTTGTTACTTTGCTGCCAAATTATTGACTTCAAAACTAATGACATTCAAATTTTTGAATATCACATATTTTCATTGTGATGTATTGTCTTCTTTGTTAACTATTGTTGCCGTATCTCACCAAAAGAAACTGCAGCTTCACATTAGTTCTTACGATTTTACAAAGCGGTTAATTATATTTATCACTAATTACACTTTACAATCTTGTTAAATATTTGCTTGAAGCTTCGTCGTTTGAAAGATCCTTCAGTTCAGATTTAAGTGGTTGTACTGAATTAAAATGTTTTTTTTTCTATACATTTTTAGGTGGATCCTTTCTGGTTAGTAGAAATGTTGGTTTTCTGACCACTTTTACGGTTCTGTTACATGAACTTCCGCATGAGATTGGGGACTATGCAATACTTATACAATCCGGATTTTCTTCACGTAAAGTAAGTTTTAGTAAAGCGTTGTGATGTGGAATTGTATACACTCACTTTCGTTATCGGATTTAAGTTGAAAAGTATTGGCCAATCGAGCGAAACTGTGTGCTTTGAAATATATTTCATGTGGTATTCATCATTTGACTAGACTTGAGTTAATGAGTTTGGCTCTCACCCATTCAGTCTCTATTTCAAACCACTCTGCATCTACTTCGACTTATGCGACTGGGTGTCATTATTAGCCCTCACAATTAGGGTGTAGTTTATACCCAAGTATCTGATAAGTTAGAACGGAGACATTTCCTGCTTGTTATAAATTAACATCGAAACACGTTATGCTGATTCTTGTAAATCGGGTAATAAAAACACCGGTTGTTGCTTTTGCTAATTTTACTAAATGTTTTGTGATTCAGTGATGTGCGTATTACAGTAAGATATTTGCTATAAAGTTGGTGAATTTAAATCTTTCATTTGGAGGTGTGGAAATTGACCTAACCATTGTCAGGAAATGCAAGTATAGTGGAGTAAGAAGTGTAAATAAAAGATTGGGTAGATAGTACTTTCTTAAGTCTACTTAGCAGATCTTTAATATTTATGATAAACCATTACTAAAAGGACATTTACGACACTTCAGAAACCTTCAGGTAACAACGTTGATGTCACTTACACTGGAATATACCCAAATAGGCATCGCCTTATACACCGGCGACTGGAAGGCAGGTACCTACAACAGTTACATTCACCATGTTGTGATCCACAAAAGGAATTTCGTCAACCTTGGCACTAGAGTGCACACATATAGTATGGAAGCCATTTGGACAAAACTGAAAGAATTCATCAATTGTTGTTGAGTCATATCGGGGGATTTCTATGCCACATATATTATGATTCCAGAACATCAGAACCTAGTTGTAATCTTTAGAGGTTTTCTAACCACATTAAAGCCATGTATCCATTGCCCCCAAATGCCCTGGTACGGCCGAGAGTGGGGAGAATCCCCTCTCTCTCTCGAAATGCTCTCACATGGCCACGCGTATACAGCCTCTGCCAGGGAAGTCCTACTCACTGCCTTCTCGTGGCGGGGGTGTTGTTTACAAAAATGAGAGGACGAAAAGTGAATGTCCGGCGCTTTAACCGGATTCCAAACCAATAGTGCACATGGGCCCCAGTATCCTGCGGGAACAAAAGGCGTATGAACCAATTGTTGGTCACCGGCTTCCATGGGACTGCATCTCCTTACGATGCTCCACTGCCTTGTGGATCAGACCTTCAGGTCGAAGGCTCGGGGAATGGCCCCCTAAGAAAACCACCTGCTTCGGTTTGGGCACCCGGGCAGTATCACAGCCCTCACACATATCGAATGAGATTTGTGTGGCGCATATGTATTTGGTGCCTTCTTGTACCAATATCTATGTGTTAAAATAAAATAAATAAATAAACATATATCCATTACAGTTCTTTCAATTTTCTTTAATGTATACCTGCTTTATATCACCTGTTATCTGACTGGCTGAAATTTCTCAAGGTCATTTAAGGTTTACTTAAACATCTCGTTACACATTTGTTTAGGCATTCGGCTCGTAATTATCGGGTTGCTAGTTGAAATCTCACTCGAACACAACTGGTCGAGTGAGAGCTTATGGCAAACTGTCATCAAAATTGATTACCTCAAGTGGTGTTCGTCAGGGCTGCCCACTATCTCCATCCTTGTTTAACTTTGTCATTGACGTACTTTTAGAGATGACACTTTCCTCATCTAAATTTCCAGGGGTTGAACTTCTACCAGGAGATTCACTTGTTGACTTGGAATATGCCGATGACATAGTTCTATTTGGTGAAGATGCTGACAAAATGCAGTCTTCTGACCACTATAAGCAACAATGCAAGCATGTTCGGCATGCGATTCTCCCCCTCGAAATGCAAAATATTACTTCAGGATTGGGTTGCATCGACACCCGAACTAATGATAGGGAGTGAAGTAGTTGAGCGTGTCGACCGCTTCACTTACCTTGGAAGTCTCATCAGCCCTTGTGGTTTAGTGTGTGACGAAATCTCAGCACGGATACAGAAGGCTCGACTAGCTTTTGCCAACTTGCGTCATTTATGGCGTAGGCGAGATATCCGTCTATCAACCAAAGGACGTGTTTACTGCGCAGCAGTTCGTTCCGTCCTACTTTATGGCAGTGAAACATGGCCGGTAAGAGTAGAAGATATCCGTAGGTTACTAGTATTCGATCATAGGTGTCTTCGAAACATTGCTCGTATATCATGGGTCCATCGAGTAAGTAACACAGTTGTTAGGAAACGGGTACTAGGTAAGGATGGCAAATCAATTGATGAAGTAGTGAAACTTGATCAGTTGAGATGGCTGGGACACGTGTTACGTATGCCCAACCACCGACTGCCTCGACGTGCTATGTTCAGTGGTATAGGAGTAGGTTGGAAGAAAGCTAGGGGCGGCCAAACCAAAACATGGCACAAGTCCATGAAGTCACTGACAAGTGAACTGAGTCATGTTGGTAGGTATAGACTACCTGGTTGGGGACCGCGAGATGATAGCAACCGATGGTTAGAGACCCTGAATGATATGGCTCAAAATCGTTTGCATTGGTGCAGGTGCATCCACTCTTTGTGTTCTCCCAAATCCTAATTTCATGAATCCTCCTTGTTTCTTTTTTTCTCTTTCCAAATTTATTTCACTGGATTATACTCTTTAAATCACATCTTTAAACCCTAATCTTTCCGATTACTGCTTATACTCTTATCACCTCTACCACTATGGGATTTGAATCGACAATTGTATCTCTGTGCTAATGTGGTTTGACAACTCGAACTGATGTACGTACGTACGAAGTTCTACGTTGTTACTGACTGACTGAAATCTCATCCTACCAAAAGCGTAGCACACACTGTGATTAGTGAGTTGTTTTTGGTTCAATCAACGTCATGCCTTCTGTTAAAAATGTATACATATCACAAAAAATATTTTGTTTCACCAATAAAAAACCATGCTCCAAGATCATTGTGAACACTTACTTTAGGGGTATGTGAATTTATACACCTTTCTAAAACGAAAATGTTTTCATAGTCCGATGGAATTTCAGACACCTAGGGAGTTGGTTTTGCCATAAATAAACTGAGTATGCTAAATAATGTAAAATGTAATTCAGTAGTCTGGTGCAGGGCGTCATTAGTTTGTGGCAACACAAACCGATGCACATAACTTACTAATTGATTAGTCTATGAGTCATATTTGTTATCTGAATCGCACTAGTAACTGATTATGTAAATTTTGAGGGGAGTAAAATGTAACACATGCTTATCATTCTAATATGTAACTATGATAATACCTAAAGTAATACATCTGTTTATGATCACCTATAACATAATTTAGGATTGCACTAGCCAGTAAGTATCTGGTCTCATTAGTGCGATGACGTTTGAAACGAAAAGTACTGTGTCCGAGTGTTGGAGTAAACATCGACTCTGGGATGCAGCTACATTTAGCTGACGAGTCCCAGATAAGATGGAACGCTCGACCTGGAATTCACTGCCAGTCGCTATCCATCTCTGCTTATAATTTGGAAGAACTTCTTTCCGAATTTATTTTAGTTCTTGAATTTTAGAAGAGCGTTTTTATCAAAATCATTTAATTAATTCTTATATTATTATTATTATTTTTATTTTTATTATTAATAATGGATTTATTCAACATTATATTTTGGTACAATATTGACTTCTCAGCACAAAAATCCTCACTTTTAATATGGGTTTTGTTCGTTACCTATTATCTAGGCTATGCTTCTTCAATTGATCACTGCTATTGGTGCACTTTTGGGTTCATCTGTTAGCTTACTTGCTGCACGTGTTAGTATTGGTCCTATTGTTTTTGATGCTAATATACTACCAGTTGTAACAGATGATGTTGTTATTGGTTGCATTTTACCATTTACTGCCGGTGGTTTTATCTACATAGCTATGACTTCTGTGCTACCTGACCTGTTGGCAACTAATAATAACACCGGTACTACTACTAATACACCAAAAACACGAAACAATGGATTAAAATCATTCGTCCAAAGTCTACTTGAAATAATTTCTTTAATTAGCGGCGTTGCAATGATGGCTGCTATCGGAACACTGGAATAAAGATGTAAACAAGTATATTTTGTGTCTGTAGAGAAAAAAACAAACTAGGTTGATATGACAAATGTAGTATAGTTTATTTTTTCTGTTTATGCATACTGGTACTTTTTGCTGCAATCTAGTCCCCTCGTATCCTGTTTTTCTTTTTCGTTTGTTTGTTCATATTTCATAAAATCTACTTTTAAGTGAAGCAAAGAAATTCAAAGTAAAAAGCATTTTCAGAGTACAAACGTACTATTTGAAGAAAATTACAATTCATTTGCTCGTATACTTTCTGTCTCCCTTCGTATACTTTTTTCTTTATTGTTAATTATGTTGTTGTTGTTTTCTTCAGTTAAGTTTGATCTTGTTCCAATGATTTTCATTTTTTATCATGATTTAGTAATACTTCCATTGTACTATTTATTGTTGTAAAATGATTAATTTTGGTGGAGTTTTGTTCTCTGAGCTGGATGGTTTGGTCGTCCATCCAGCTCAGAGAACAAAACTCCACCAAAATCATCCACCTGAGCTACAAATCTCCGCCATCTCAAAATGATTAATGTATTTGTATAGTTTTCTTATATATTTTTATCTTGTTGGTTGAATGGTTCTAAATGATTGTTTCTCTTTTTTTTTGATATTGTTATCGTTCTTATCATAGAACTTAATTATCCAAAAAGAAAAGAAACTTTTGAAGTGAACCAAAAATTTACATTTCTATCATCGATTTTCTTCTTCTTCTTATTATTTGGTATGGTATATTTGTATTTTGTATTTAATAACAAACGAAAGCAGTTTATTACATAATCACAATTGTACATCGATCAGAACTTCCCTTTTGTGTTGGTGCTTTTTTAAAATTATCCATAACTTTGTATTAGTTTGTTCATTTCATTTGTTTTTTTCTTCACCGGTATGTTTGACTTATTATTTTGGTAAAGTGATTTTGTTTTTCTACTAACTGTTGCAGTTGGATGGAGGAAAGATTATTGTTCATTATCGTACATAATTGCTTTATTTATTAATTTCAAACATTGGGCCTGAACCGGCAGTTATGAATTTCATAGTTTGGTAGTGTGTTTTGAGTATATAATTCCAAAGGTTCTTTCACTGGGCATCAAGGTTGGTGATGTGTGGGTATGAAACAACGGCTTATCAACTTTCAATCGGACATTCAACATAATCACAGGCCTGTATCGTATTGCTATTTAATCATGAAGAAATGTCGACCCTAAAAGTGTCATACCTCACCTTACCCCATAGGTTTCCGTCTCCGGCGTTAAGGCTTTTGAAGTGTGGAGCTAAAACATCAGGAACTTCCCATAAAAAAGCCGTGCGCGACCGGCCTGAAACAGTTGTCCCTTGGGCTCTGCAGTCAAGCTTCCAGGCTGCTAAGGCTACTTCTAATTCAGATTCCGTTTTAGGTCCCAAAAGAAGAAATATTTTTCTGCGGTGTTGGCAACCGGGATGTACCAACCAGTCTCATACCTCCTTCAGCACCAGAGATCATCTTGTTGACGATCGAGTCCTCGCTCACTTCTTAATGATTCTGCCATCCTCACGAATAGCCCTTCTAATTTACCTTTATCTTTATGCACCAATAATGCTGGTGATTTGAGTTCACGAAGTGTTATACCTGTTCTCCTGAAACCACGCTCTAAACTACATGTTAGGGCTTTTAATGTTCGAGCATTGCGTCGGATAGTAAAACAATCTTCTTTAGCTAGAACTTTAGAATCTCACAAGTTGGATGTGTGCTTCGTCACCGTAACCCACATACAGGGTCCGACTATGGTCATTCATCTAACTTTGTCGATTTATTCTTCGTGTATCTGGAGACCCCACTGCTACTTCCCATAACCTCACAAGTGTAAGTGAAGCGCTAATTTCGAAAGCCGGATTCCGATAAATAGTCGCGCTCTGCCTAACTAAACGGACGGTAAGAGCTTGAAAAGTTAGTGACACACGCCATTGCCTTTTCGTTATCTTTGAATGCGCTCCCACTGATTGTAGATGGGAGGATGTTAAATGTTATAGAAAGCTATGTATAAAAAGGGACAGAGATCCTTTTGGTGATAATCACGGAGATCATTTTTCCAACATGGTATCTAAAATATTCGTCTCAATTATATTTCGATGTCTAACTAGAAGTCGTTAAGAGCGAACACGAGAAAACCAGGCTAGTTTCAGACCTGGACTTGGATGTATGGGCCAACTATTCACCCTTCGGCAGATTCTGGAACATACACTTCTCGACATTCTGCTATAGTCCTGTTCTTTGGGCTTAAGACAGCATTCAACTCTGTTGATCGTGAGGTTCTGTGGCAGTGTCTCATTGAAAGATGTACCAAGTAAGTGCATTTATTTTGTTTAAGCTCTCTACTCGATCATTTCCGGCCGAATCAGAGCTTGTAGCGAACTGTCGTCGGAACTGGTTACTTCAGGTGGTTCTCATCACGGTTGTCTGCTGCTTCCGTTTTTATTTAACTTGGATATGGAAGTACTATTAGAGATAATGCTTTCATCGTCTGACTTTTCACGAGTTGATCTTCTACCAGAAGATTCACTTGTTGACTTAGAATATATAGGTGATATAGTTTTGTGTGGTGAAGACGCCGATAAAATTCAATCTTCTGACCACCTTAAGGAACAATCAAAGCATTTTTGTGATGCGGTTCTCTCCCTCCAAATGTAAAATGTTACTTCAGGATTGGCTTGGATCATTGCCTGAATTAGTGACAGGGAATGAAGTAGTTGAATTCACTTCACTTATGAGCGTCTAAACAGTACTGATGGTATGGTGCCTGACAAAATCGCGGCACAGATCCAGAAGGCTCGATTGGCTTTTGTTAGCTCGTGTCCCATGTGGCGTGGGGAAGATGTCCGTCTGTCAACCAAAGGGCAAGTTTACTGAGTAACAGTTCGCTCCGTTTTACTCGACGGATGTGAAACGGCCATTAAAAGTAGGGGATATTCGTTGGTTACTGATATGTGATCATAGGTTTCTACGAAGCATTGCTCGTGTATTTTGGGACCACGGAGTAAGCAATACCTGGGTTAGGGATAGAGTATTTAGTAAAGATGAATAGTCAGTAGATGAGATAGTAAATCATCATCATATTCCCGCTCACCACCTACCTTGACGGGTGATGTTTCCTAGTTATAATTTGAAATATGAGTATATAGCAACTATCCTACAACTAATTTCGATTATGGTTAAGTTTGGTTAAACCCTTTTATTAACTTACTTAATAGACAATGTTATTTGAATAATAACAATTCATCTATTTCTTTGTACTATTACAATCACATGACAGACTCTAGATAAAATGTTAATTACTTAAATATCACTCGGTGGATATATATGTACTCAAATCCAATTATTAGTCCCTACTTTGTTTTACTGCGCCCTTATGCAATTTGACTATAAATTTACCTATGTAATCATTCGTATATACTTGTTTACCTCTCCTTAAACTGCAAAATCGTGCATGGAGGACAACATATTTACAACTGAAGAATATCTGGAACTCAAAACAACAGTTCACAAGCCAACACCAAAGTCAGAATTTACAATACAAATGTCAAGACAGTTCTACTGTATTGGGCGGAAATCTGGAGAACTACGAAAGCCATCATCCAGAAAATACAAGTGTTTATTAACAGTTGTCTACGCAAAATACTTCGGATCCGTTGGCCGGACACTATTAGCAACAACCAATTATGGGAAAGAACAAACCAGATCCCAGCGGAGGAAGAAATCAGGAAGAAGCGTTGGAAGTGGATAGGACACACATTGAGGAAAGCACCGAACCGTGTCACAAGACAAACCCTCACATGGAATCCTCAAGGTCAAAGGAAAAGAGGAAGACCAATGAACACATTACGCTGGGAAATGGAAATAGACATGAGAAAAATGAACAAGAATTGGATGGAATTAGAAAGGAAGGCCCAGGACAGAGTGGGTTGGAGACTGCTGGTCGTCATCATATGCTCCATTAGGAGTAACAGGCGTAAGTATTCACCTCTCCACTTCAAATTCACTTGACATTACTTATAGCTTTGTGATATGCGCTATCAGCTAATAAATTGTAGTTGCTGTTTCTTATTGCCTTCTAATTTTAAACACCGATGAAGTTTATATATCAACAGTTATAAGGATGATCAATTAACAAAGTAACGCAAATATAAGTAAATAATACTTTTACTTATTTAAAAACAAGTTATTTACAATTGTCAATACTGTGTTGTTGTTCTTTTTATCATAATAACATTCTGTCTTTTTCAATTTTAGTAACATTTGCATAATCACCACCGGCTTTTTCACGTTCTTCATGAAATTCTTTAGTGATTTTTTTAATTTCTAATAATTGTAATAAATTTTTCCATAAATTCACTTGTTTTAAACCAAATTTTTCATTTTCTAATAAAGATTTCTGTTCTTGTTTTAATGTTTTAGTTAAAGCTTCTTGTTCAGCTATTTTACGTGTATAAATTTCTCTAGTAATAATAATAATAATGATAATAATAAAAGAAGAAAAAGACAGAAATAAAAACTGACATAAATAAACAAGAATTCAGGACGTAGATGTTTTTTTTATACTTTTGTTTGCACTATGATCTTCGTCTAATGGTATTGATATGTACTTGATTGAAATCATGAACCGATTGATGTTAGACCATCGTTGAAAACCTGGAAGCACTGGACGCGGCTATCTCCTCCTAGTATGGGACTCCTCAGCAATGCTCATCCACGGTCCCGCCTCGTGAGATTCGAACACAGGGCCTTCAATCTCGCGCGCGAACGCCTAATCTACTGGACCACTGGGTAGGCATCCAATGGTGTTAGTGTTGAACATCAACCAATCCACGAAATTGCGCGACCATCTTCCATTGTACTGAGATAGATACCTGTTTCTACCCGACACGGATTAGCTCCACTGATCATGGTTTCTCACTAGAACTCCGAGAATTCCCTCACGAAGCTAGTCACTAATGAGCACATGTTAATTATCAGTATAGGGGTCTTGGAGATCAATCGGTTCATGATCTCAATCAAGAACTTAATAATCTCCACAACTCCTATACTGATAGTTATTTATATGTTATGACTCATTTTCAACTTGATTAGCTCCAAAGAAGGAGTCTGAGTAGAAATTGAAGTAGTTTTGTGTAATTTTAATGTAAATTTATCTTATCTACAGACGATATTTATTTAAAGAAAGGGAGAAAATCAAAATGGACTGACATGATAGCTAATTTGGATGAGACTATAATTTATGGACGACCTTTGAGCGACTCCAGACTGACCATGAGAGTGTCCACCTGATAACCAGAACTAAATGAGGGTTATAAACCTATGTGCGGAATTAGAATTATGATCTACAGTTGATAGTTAAGGTTGGGAATTCGATTCAAGGTTTTCATCACGAACTGACATCAGTTATGGTGCCATAAATCTATTTATTCAAATGAATGAATGAAACTTGTTATCTTATACCTGATTGGTTCGTCCATAAATTATAGTTTCACCCTAATTCGTATTAGTTTAAGATTATTCCACCTTGTTATAATACAACAAATATTTTAAAAATTAGAACTGGTTTTTGAGAATTAATATAAATTATAATTTTGTTGTATAATTAATGAATAACTAGATTACTATGTATATGTATTCCTTTTATCATAAACATTCGACTAATCTACTAACTGTTGTTGTTCAACTTAATATTCCTAATTTGTTGCTAGTCGATTATTCAGTCTCACCTACTAACAATCACTTTTAGCTTATTTATATATAGTTATTATTTTCCATTTAATCGTATGATGCGGTCTGGTCTGTTTGAAATATAATATAATAGAGGTCGGCTGCTGACTTAAGGGAAGGGAAGAGAGAAGTTAGAGAATCGTGAGCTGATAGAAACTAAACGTTGAATCAAGGTTGTTAGTACGGTGAAACTGTACTTCATAGACGACCTTCGAGTAACTCTAAAGTAGCCTTGAAACGACTTATCTACTTACTGTAGTCAAAAGAGGGTTATAAACTAGTATCAGGAATTAAATTAAATGTTTTCATCACAATTTGACATCACCCATAATGCTGGTCGGTCATGTATTAGCAGAATCCGAAACATTAATAATGAACGGTAATTAGACCAAATTGGAATCGGGATTCTGATAAGTGATTTGTCATGTGATATTGATCGGCGACGTAATCCTCCTGGTATTAGTTTATGATGGAAATGATCTTTAGCTTACAGAAAATCTCTGCATAAATCATTCAACTCGGCATCGATAAGGTTATGTTAAACTCTTCATACTATAGACTTTCGAAGTGTGTTGTACTATCTGTGTACAAATCTGTTACAGCACATTCCATTGAAAGCTCTTGAGAATTTCTTAGTAATGTTGACGGTGTAAGCATTAAGAATTTCATGGATGAAAGTGATATGGAATGCTTCTTTACTGACAATCAGTTGAACATAGTACAATTGAAATAATAAAGATCATGAACGAGACACACTTAAAAATCACCTTTCATGACGAAACAATTTCAGCTTGTTTACAGGGATTTATTTATCTTGATAGTAACGAACTATACTTGCCCTTCAAAACTAATAAAACTCCTAATGTAATAATATATATATCCAATTGTAATCGGTTATTAATCATTGTAACGTTCAAATCCTTTAAAACATGATATTGTTAATCTGATTGTTACTTAGCCTGAAAATCACAATCCACTACTTCTAAAGTGATAGATTTCTATGAATACTACTGAATATGCTTATTTTATGATGATAATTTGTACTGTTTGATATTTAACATAAGTAAATCACAATATCACCTAGATATTTTTTTAGAAAACCTATGGAGTGAAAGATCATAAACAATCATAAGCAAGTCCTAACAATATAGAGAAGTCTCACAATAGGACGAAACGGCCGTCCAGTGCTTCCAGGTTTTCCATAGTGGTTTAGCTTCAATTGACTCATGATCTCAACTATTGAAATTACTACAATCTCCACAAAACCCCTTCTTATATTTTGATTGGATTATGCAACAAAGATTTGTAAGTTTTAAAAACACAAGGATGAGTCACTTACCTGTAACTTTTTCTTTTCTCCATAGTTTCATTTGTACTTTCATTTTTATTAGATGATAAAGCAACATGACTACTACTAGTTACATAACCACGTATTTCATTTTGTAAACGATTTTGTTGAATATGTAATAGTTCTAGATTGGCAGTTAAATAATGAAATTTTGATTCTTCATTTTTTTCCGCTTCACGTATTGTACGTACTTCTTGTTCTAAACGAATAGATTGAGATTCTTGACTAGCTGTTAATGCATCATAAGCGGATTTTTTCTCAACATGTATTTGACCAAGTTCCTATGTGATTTATTCAATAAATATTATTTAAGTTAGTATCATTTGTAATGATCATACTACAATATATGTTTATCTTTTATTTTATGAAGATAGAATTGAATAATAACGGCTTCATTAATATTTCAGAATTCTACTTTTCATTATTACATCCAACCTTAATTTAATGTATGAGTATATATAGAGCCGTATAATTAGAGAATTATCAGTTTTAATCCGTACTGTTTGTTTGATACATTCCATCACGTTTTCAGTTTGTCTAATTACCTGGAATTTAAACTTATATAATGAAATGTATTTCATTAATCTATGGCTGTATACACATATCTAGCTTAAGTGAAGCCCATTAAGTTTCTTATGATATCATATACTTAATTACTTACGCCTGTTACTCCTAATGGAGCATAGGACAACGACCAGCAGTCTCCAACCCACTCTGTCCTGGGCCTTCCTTTCTAATTCCATCCAATTCTTGTTCATTTTTCTCATGTCTATTTCCATTTCCCAGCGTAATGTGTTCATTGGTCTTCCTCTTTTCCTTTGACCTTGAGGATTCCATGTGAGGGTTTGTCTTGTGACACGGTTCGGTGCTTTCCTCAATGTGTGTCCTATCCACTTCCAACGCTTCTTCCTGATTTCTTCCTCCGCTGGGATCTGGTTTGTTCTTTCCCATAATTGGTTGTTGCTAATAGTGTCCGGCCAACGGATCCGAAGTATTTTGCGTAGACAACTGTTAATAAACACTTGTATTTTCTGGATGATGGCTTTCGTAGTTCTCCAGATTTCCGCCCAATACAGTAGAACTGTCTTGACATTTGTATTGTAAATTCTGACTTTGGTGTTGGCTTGTGAACTGTTGTTTTGAGTTCCAGATATTCTTCAGTTGTAAATATGTTGCTCTCGCTTTTCCAATCCGCGCTTTCACATCTGCATCAGATCTACCGTGTTCATCATTGATGCTGCCCAAATATGTAAAGGTTTTTAGATCTTCCAAATCTTATCCGTCAATTGTGGTTCAGTTGTTGCATACTGTGCTGTATCGGAGAACCTTGCTTTTCCCCTTATGTATGTTGAGACCTAGTGCTGCTGAGGCTGTCACTACACTGGTCGTCTTCTCCTGCATTTGTTGTTGTGTTTGTGATAGAAGAGTCAAATCATCTGCGAAGTGTAGATCGTCCAACTGCACCATAGATGTTCATTGTATCCCGTGCCTCCCTTCAGATGTTGACGTCTTCATGATCCAGTCGATCACCAGGGGAAAGAGAAAGGGTGAGAGTAAGCAACCTTGCCTGACACCGGTCTTTACCTTGAAAGAGTCTGTCAATTATCCTCCATGCACGATTTTGCAGTGTAACCCATCATATGAACTCTGTATGATATTGACTATCTTCTGAGGCACGTCGTAGTGTCGAAGAAGCTTCCACAGTGTTGTTCTGTCCGCGCTATCAAATGCTATTTCGTAGTCAATGAAGTTGATGTAGAGTGATGAATTCCATTCAATTGATTGTTCCACAATGATCCGTAGAGTTGTGATTTGGTCTGTACAGGATCTGTCCTTACGGAATCCCGCCCATTGGTCACGAAGTTGGGCGTCTACGGAGTCCTTCATTCTGTTTAACAATACCCTGTTGAAGACTTTTCCCGGTATTGAGAGAAGAGTGATGTCCCTGTAGTTATCACACTTGCTGAGATCGCCTTTCTTCGGTATTTCGATTAGGAGTCCTTCTTTCCAGTCTTTTGGTACTTGTTCCTCATCCCAAATCTTATTGAAGAGAATGTGGAGTATCCTTGCAGTTGCCGCCACGTCTGCTTTCAGTGCCTCTGCTGGAATGTTATCTGGTCCTGCTGCTTTGCCACTCTTGATTTGTCTGATGGCCATGCTGATTTCTTCAATTGTTGGTGGGCCAACATTGATTGGGAAGTCCGTGGGTGCTGCTTCGATGTTGGGTGGGTTCAGTGGAGCTGGTCGATTCAAGAGTTCATTGAAGTGTTCTACCCACCTATTTTGTTGCTCTTTAATGTTGGTGATTACCTTGCCTTCCTTGCTTTTCACTGGTCGTTCTGGTTTGCGGCGATTTACAGAGAGTTTCTTTGTCGTGTCATATAGTTGTCTCATGTTTCCTTCTCTTGCAGCCTTTTCCGCCGTCGTTGCTAAATCTTCCACATATTTACGTTTGTCGGTTCTGATGCTCCTCTTCACTTGTTTGTTAACTTCTGTGTATTCAGCTTGTGCCTTGGCTTTTTCTGCTCTTGTTCGACTGGTATTGATTGCTGCCTTCTTGTTCCTTCTTTCTTGAACCTTATCCAGTGTATCAACCGTGATCCATTCCCTGTGACGGTGCTTCTTGTGGTCCAGAACCTCATGGCATGTCGAAGTGATTGCTTCTTTGATCCCCTTCCAGTTGCTCTCCATAGTAGTTCCTTCTCCCCAAATGCCCTGGTACGGCCGAGAGTGGGGAGAATCCTCTCTCTCTCTCGAAATGCTCTCACATGGCCACGCGTATACAGCCTCTGCCAGGGAAGTCCTACTCACTGCCTTCTCGTGGCGGGGGTGTTGTTTACAAAAATGAGAGAACGAAAAGTGAATGTCCGGCGCTTTAACCGGATTCCAAACCAATAGTGCACATGGGCCCCAGTATCCTGCGGGAACAAAAGGCGTATGAACCAATTGTTGGTCACCGGCTTCCATGGGACTGCATCTCCTTACGATGCTCCACTGCCTTGTGGATCAGACCTTCAGGTCGAAGGCTCGGGGAATGGCCCCCTAAGAAAACCACCTGCTTCGGTTTGGGCACCCGGGCAGTATCACAGCCTTCACACATATCGAATGAGATTTGTGTGGCGCATATGTATTTGGTGCCTTCTTGTACCAATATCTATGTGTTAAAATAAAATAAAATAAAGATCATGAAAGGCCTGGAACTTGTTGCTGAGGTCTATCTTGAATTTGTTGAGTTTGTTAGTATCCTGAAGAAAGGCCGTATTGAACTTTTGTGATATTGTCCGCCCCGTTGTCCAGTGTTTCTTGAGTTTCAATTTCATCTTGGCGACCAGTAAGTGATGATCTGATGCTATATCATCTCCTCTCTTGGTTCTCACGTCCTCTATAGTCCTCCTGAATGTTTTGTTGATGCAAATATGGTCGATTTGGTTTTGTGTAGTGTGATCCGGTGAAGTCCATGTGGTTTTGTGAATGCGTTTATGTGGGAATATGGTGCCGCCTGTGACCAGTTTATTGAAGGCACGTAGGTTTGCAAATCTCTCACCATTTTCGTTTCTTTCTCCCAGTCCGTGTCGTCCCATGATGTCTTCATATCCAGTGTTGTCCGTTCCAACCTTGGCGTTGAAATCTCCCATCAGAATGGTCAGGTCCTTTGTTGGGCACTTCTCGATGATTGACTGCAGCCTATTGTAGAATTGATCTTTAGCGTCTTCATTGTAGTCGTTGGTAGGAGCATAGCATTGGATGATGTTCATTGAAATACCCTCTTTCTTTGTTTTGAACGAAGCTTTGATGATCCTTGGTCCATGAGATTCCCATCCTATAAGTGCATTTTGTGCTTGTTTGGACAGCACCAATGCAACTCCTTGTGTATGTGGTGCATTTTCTTCATCATGGCCGGAGTATAACAGAAGCTCCCCTGAAGCTAGTCGCTGTTGTCCAACTTCCGTCCAATGTGTTTCACTGATCCCAAGCACATCTAGGTTGTATCTCCTCATTTCTGCAGCAATTTGGAAGGCTCTCCCGGTCTTCCACATTGTACGAGTATTCCATGTACCCAAATAAATGGTTGCTCTGGTTGTCAGAAGGAGCATCGGCCTCGTGACTTCCGAAGGAACTCGAATTTCATCATGAGGCATCATAGTTCTTCTAAATGAAGACCTTCTGACCCCCAGGACAGGGTTTAAAAGGTTTGAATAATTTTTTCTGGTTAGCGCTTTTTTAGTGAGTTAGTTTTCTACGGGATGGGGTCGCCAACCCCGTGCCCAACCCTTCTCCTTTATCCGGGCTTGGGACCGGCAGAAGCCCCCGGAGGGACTCCAGGCGGAGTTTTATTATATCATATGTTTTATAGATAATGTCTAATCAGCCAGTCAGTTACAACGTAGGACCAGGCATATATATACATCGGTCCAAGTTACAACACCTCATCAACACAACAAGATAAACACCAAATTCGTAGTAGTTACTTCAACGGCAACAATATATATATATATATATATATATATATATATATATATATATATATATATGAAATGTAACTGTAGTGAGAGAGAGATAATCATACTGTTTGCTTATTACATAGAAAATGAGAATAGCCTATCTGTTAGGTATAATTATTTTGTATTCTAAATTTACTAACTGAACGATCATTTACTTATCTACTCATGAAAACTTGGAATTCTAATATTAATTACAGGAAGAAACTAAATATAATAAATGTAATTTAAAATGGAAACTCCGCCTGTAGCTGTTCTAGAGTTACTGCTACTCCCAAGCCCGGGTAAAGGAGGAAGGTTGGGCATGGGGTTAGCGACCCAATCCCGTAAAAAACTAACTCGCTGAAAAAACGCTAACCAGTAAAAATAATTCAATTTAAAATGAACGAATTAAATATGAACATCAGAAGCGTAAAATTATATGGGAAATTTTAATTCCTAAAAAATAACGATAAAGAATGAATGAAACTACTCCACTGATTCTCATTACTGTCATCTAAGGTTTGTAAGTATAGAATACGATTAATTAGTGGATTTCAAATAGATCGTTAGGATTGTCTAATAGAACTTAGACTAATATTTAGTCATTGCGAAAGCTTCTGTTGTGTCTCAGTTTAGACATTAAGGCTTGTTTCGGCTTATTTCAATGTTTGGTAGTACAATACTTTATTGTAAGGAGTGAATGAACATGTTTGGTATATGTTCCAGCCAATTGAGTCGACGATTTTTCACAACCTCAGCAAATAATTCCCCAACTCTGTATAATATTCTATACTTATCTTCAGCATTACTGATTGACTATGCTTACCATATGTGAGTGATGTTTTGTAGATGAATATGGTCAAGGACAAATCATGTGGTTCAAAGTCAATTTTTATCACTTATAAAGTGATTTAGAGTCAACGTCTACGATATGCACTCTCCTGTGTCAAGCTGTTTTGAAAGTACTGTCACATTCAAGTACTAGAAAGTTTCAAATTTCTTTGTTATTTCATTTTGAAGCCCCTTCTTTTACTTTAAATAGGATTTCGCGTTTCTCGTTTGATTTGTTGTAACTCATTTATCGAACTTTATTGATTATTTATGTCAATGTTTTGAAACATTCATGGAAGATGCATTATTATTTATACTTAGATTACTACTGAAATGTTAGGTTATTGAAAGCTATTTGGAAGAATAACTAAATATGCGATATGTGCTAACTAGCACTCATTATTTAGGAATATTTGTAATCTTGAAAGAACCAATGTACCTAGTGGGATTGGAACTTGCATTATCGATTGTTACAATCAAAGCAATACTAATGAACTATCTAAACCTCAATAAACATATAGGAATGGGATATGTGGGCTGATTGACTACTTTATAGTGACCAATATAATATTATTTAGCCTTTTGTATTGATTAATTTTTTTCAAACTGGTTGAAATCTAGTCAGTAGTCGAATTGACTCGACATAGTATCATAAATATTTTGTGACAAGTGGTTAAAAGAAGTCAGGAAAGAACAATAAAATTAACTTTCATGCTAGTTGACCATTTAAGGTATGAAACATTTTGTTCTAGTTATTTTTGTAAATATACAAAACTTTATGGGCAAATGCTTATAATTAGGTGATAAGTGTTTTTTCGGTATAATTCAGTACTTTTCGTCTCGTTCAGTATTAACTAACAACTAAATATTATAATGTTTGATGTTAGTTTATATCATAGTCTGAATCGAAATATGGAACTTCTTAGCAAAACGTGACTCCATCCGTTCCAGGGAACGGACTCGAGATGGGTATTGATTAACATTTCATAATTCACATTTTTAACACTATAGTATATGAGAATTAAATAACTATACAATACTTCCTGATTTCAAATGATTATTCTCATAAACTCAGTCCGAAATGTCAACTGTCATGAAATAAAACGATCTTCACTAACATGCTACTCTTATATACTACTTATTTGTTATTGTTTGTTCTTAAAAAAAATCTTAAATTTCCGAAGAATGTACATCTACTCAAACACAGTGAATAGATTACGTATTTGTTTAATCAATAAAATAATAACAATTTAGATGTTTGTTTTTGTACGTATGTAGTGCACCAAATCGATTATTCCAGAAAAAACAAACTTGCAATATGAAAAAAATGGTTTTCTAGTGCACTCGATATCACTACGTTTTTAAAGTGCATGTAAAACGTAATATGTTTTATGAAATCAGTTAAGTTGTACTTAGTAACATTTTATGATTACATTTATATGTTAAATGAATTCAACATGTATCGTAGGAGAATATCAGTTGAATGACTGCTGCGAATCCTTACTTAATTACTCGTGTTACTCCTCGTGGAGGAGTAGGGCTGATCACTAGCATTCTTCATTCAACTCTGTTCTGGACAATCCTTTCCCATTCTTCCAATTTGCTATTCACCTTTTTGATTTCTGATTCTCAACGTAGTGTGTGGTGATCTTTCTCTTATCCGTTTCCCCTCAGGATTCCAAGTTAGCACTTACCTTGTGATGTAGTTAACTAACTTAAGTTATGTGTGTCCCATCCACTTCCAACGTCTTTTCTTAATTTCCTATTCAGTTGTATTTTTTTGACGATGATTGTGATAGTCTTCCAAGTTTCAGCTCCATACGGTAGAACTGTATTGACGTTCGTATTAAAGATTCTAACTTTGATGCTTGTTGACAGTTGTTTTGAGTTGCACATTTTGTTCAACTGTAAGAATGCTGTTCTTGCTTTGTCAATCCTTGCCTTTACATCTGAATCAGATCCTCCACGTTCATCGATGATATCACCTAGATAAGTGAAAGATTCCACCTCTTTCAGAGTTTCTCCATCAAATGTGAATGAGTTAGTGTTCTCCGTGTTGTATTGGAGGATGTTGCTCTGTCTCTTGTGTATGTGGAGGCCTACTGACGCAGAGGCTTCTTCTACACTATTTGCCTTCATCTGCATTTGTTGATGTGTATGGGACAGAAGCGTCAGGTCATCTGCGTAACCTAAATCGTCTAGTTGTATCCAAGATTTTCATTGTATTCAGTACTTCCCTTCAGATGTGAATCCTGGTAAACTAAAAAGCTGTTAAGTGTTATTCATGAACTACCTTCTGAGTTTAATGACTATTACACAGTCCAGTAATATTAATCTGTAAGCTACTCATTTTGATATAGGTGACTTTTTAGAATAACCAATCAACCGAAGTTACAGTTTTTCTTAACTAGACCTTACTGATTCAGAATAATTCGATAATGCGATAAGAAAACGAAGGTTATCAGAATTATGTGATATATTTGTGTAATACATTTCGAACAATCTGACCACATATATCGAAGAATTCAATTGTTTATCAAAACATGAATTTCATCACTTCGTCATATTACTTTATGTGACATAATGATAAGGATAAAATTGACTCCAGTCATATATTTATGCACTGTTAGGAAAACGATTACATATTTCTTTGTGAGATACCTTACAACTTACGTCTTCATATTCTTTCAATCCATTTATGAACAAAAGATCTGTTAACGATTTTTATAAGGTAATCTTCGTCACAGATTGACATCACTTTACATAATCAATACAAACCTGAAAATGTTGAACTTCTGCTTTTTCTTAGTGAGACAGTTTTGATAAATTTAGACAATAAGGCTCGAGTCTAGGAATGAATTGAAGGAATCATACAGAATGTAAAGGACTACCGATGGGATATTTGCAAATGGAATATTTAATGCATAGTTCGCATATTTTACGAAGATATTCTGTAATTTTGTGTTAAACATAATTTGGTTGTCTCTCATTTGAGTGTTCGTGTATTACAGGGATCTAGAACGTCGTAAACAATGCATCACATTTAAACCGTTGTGTCTGTATAGACTTATCAATATTTTATACTGATGTCAATCCCTAATGAATACCAACATTAAAATTTATATAAACTCCGAAAAAACTCTCAACTAAAATACTACAAGAATTATTAGTATGAATGAAATCACCTGAGCTCTTTGTCTTAATTGTCGAAGTTCTCGGATGATTGGAGCTAGTTGTGTACGTTTAGTATTGATTCGATTATTTAATTGTTGAATAATTTTTGACATCTCTTCTAATGTAATACCTTTTTGTTCATTTGACAGTGACATTTCTTCAGATATCTTGTATAAATAAATAAGCAAAGAAAAAGTCAATCAAAATAAATGGTGAAAACTATAATAACAAAGTTGTTTTTTATAATTGAAATAAATAACAGCTTGCTGTTCAGAATATATATTTAAATAAACTATTTTGTAAGTTAAGATGGATAATGGCTAGTAGTGGATTCCAGGACGCGCGTTTAAAGAACATCAACTCCGAGATGTAGGTACATCCAACTAACCAGTCCCAAACAGGACGAAACAAGCCTCCTGGATTCCACTGCTAGCCACTATCCATCTTTGTTTATAATGCTTGTGAATTAAGGCAATATGCAAAGTATTTACAAATGCCGATAAGAAACTGATCAATTACAGTCCTAGACATTAATGGGAAGATTCAAGTAATTTTGATGGGGTTTCGTTCTCTGAACTGGATGGTTTGGTCGTGGAGCTTTCATCGTTCTTCTGAACGACATCATCAGCACAAACTTCAGACAGAAGTCTCCTACGACCAAACCATTCAGCTCACAGAACAAAACTCCATCAAAATCATCTACCTGAGCTACAAATCTTCTCCACCATCTCAGATTCAAGTAAGCAATAACAAGTGTACATTGTAAGTTATTGTTCAATTTCATTTATTATTCCTATAAACAAATCGAGTTTGAATAACTTAGTTTGAATAAATTGAATTCAGGTTGAGAAACTAAATGAAGTTTATTGCTTTCTTTTTTACAAAAAATACACAACCCTTCCAAAATTTACAAGCTATTTTGTTGTAAAAGATGGAAGAAAACACCTTGGTATTACAGTATCAACAAGTGATCTCTGAAGAAATCAAAGTATAAATGATGATATTATCAAGATATCAATCCTTTTGTATCCTCGAGCTCAATATTAGCATGTGTTGTGAGTTAGAATAATAAAACCGTAGAGTTTTCTTTTTAGTTCACCATATTGGTTATTTGAATGAGATGATAGATCTGAATTACATAATGTCTACCAGTTCTTTGTGGGAAAACAATCAAACATTACTTAAATAAAACCTTCTTACCAGTTCTAAAATAAGGAATTCGAGTAAAAAATAATAATTTAATGATCAATATATGAAAGGTTAATGTAAACGCTAATTTAATGACAGATTTATAGGAATCCATCGCTGACCAGCCCTCACCATTCCATGGTTTAAATTGGTTCCTGAGCCGATATTAGTTCGTAACAAAAACTAGCTTTGAAAAATTGTTGGTTTATAAGCTTTAGGAGCTAGATTGCTCTGTTTGATAAAAAAAAAGAATAATTAGATTAGACAACAGTTCTCTACTTGCCACTTTAAAGCTTGAAGTATAGACCCTGAAAGTAAAAGATATGCATATTATTTAATCGTTAGACTTGAAATGTGTTTGAAGTATTGATGGTGTATGATGAATTAGTCATGAGATTAGCGCTGATATTAACCTTACAGTATTGAAAGTCAGTTAATGATGTTACGAATCACCATTGAGGGGAGATATTGAAACGATTATCTATTAACATCTAATTGCTACCTATCATAATCTCCTATACTGACCAGCATAATAATAATACGTTGTAAAAATGCTATGAGTTCTCTGAAAAAGATATGCTAGCATTCTATTCAATAACTATTTAGTAGTCTGAATTATCTTAAGATTAAAAGGATACTTCTGTTTGTTTATGAAACAATCATAATCTATAAAATAATTGAAAAACCTTAATTGCCAAGGTTTACAATCAGATGAAGTGAACTACATGAATTTACTTTTTATTCTTCTTAAAAATTTAGTGTTTTAATATGGTCAAATAATTATTATCAGTCAGTTGCTCAGGAAAGGGTTGAATGGAGAGTGATGGTGGCTGGCCTATGCTCCTCCACGAGGGGTAACAGGCGTAAGTAAGTAAGTAATAAAGTTGTTTTCAGTCAGTATGTTAAAAGTATCTTTTGTACGTTTAGTTCTTCACCCGTAATTTATGTTGTTATTTAAACATTGATATTTTTTTATTGTCAAACGTCTCTTCATTATTAATAGTATGAATCATGGTACCTTTGTCTAGTTATCGTATTTTCATCAAGTTTTATATTGTCTATGACCAACTGATCTATTATAAGAGTATGAAAGTAGGACAGATTTATTACAAGGTATAATTTAATCTAAATGGTAATAGAGCATACCAATGAAAAATGATATAGAAACGTCAATAGAAGTTTATTGTTTCAAGTTGGTACAAGTTTATGCTTACGAACATAATCAAAAAGAAAACAAACTTTAAGATGGAAGTGTATGACACAGTTAGATGGATGGAAGTGTATGACACAATTAGATGGATGAAAATTATAAAAATATTAAGTTGAAAGTTATTCAGAACTACTAAGACAGAGCAAATCAATAAACAACATCGTAATGAGTTTAAACTCATGCCTTTTGTAGTCTTCAATCAACAATTTTCAATATCATAATTAGGTAACTCTAAATAATAATCTGATCTAATTTATAGAACAATCTATGTATAGACAGATAATAACTTAATCGTTTCGAATCAAAATATCTTCTATATTCTTCAGGACTATGTTTCAAAGTATTTAAGGTTGTTATATTTCTCTCTTACGGTTATAACCCAGCTATTCCTATTGCTTAGTATTCTCGGACACCGATTCACTCGACAAGTCCCCAAATCAGAACACGATTGAACAGGAAAGAGATTATATTCCAAATAACGAGGTTAGATGACAGTAAGAAGCAAGTAAGAAGAACAATAGGGAAAACGTTAGTATATTTATAGTTTTTACATGAGAAGACTCTAGAGTATTCTCCAACTATCGACTAGTGCTGATTGGATAAGAATTAGCTAATCAGCGTTCACCAAAGCAAACATGCATTGAGTATGCTTTAATCCAATCTGTCCCGCTAACAAAGGCGAAGATACCAAGAGAATATTTTCTAGACTAAACTACTTATACAAAATCAAATACTTAACTGATCATGATAATTAAACTATTATGTATATAAGATCATCAAGGATGTATTAATCTGAAAGTTAGGTGGTAAAAGGAGCTGAATTAATAAGTAACACTCTTGTTGATACATAACATTGATTCAAACTATAGGTTAACATCAACTGGAAAAGTTATCTTATGTACTATAATTAGAAAGTTGTATTATTTTTGATGAAATTTTGTTCTCTGAGCTAGATAGTTTGGTCGTCAGAGAATAAAACTCCATCAAAATCATCCATCTAATCTACAAATCCTCTCCACCATTTCAAGTTGTATTATGTAAGAATAAAATTTATTTTGACTAATCTAGAATAAACACTTTCATAAATAATGACGTGTTATTGAATAAATTGCTAGTACCATAAAATGGTGTGACAAACAAAATAGGTTCATGTAAATGTCGTATATTAGAGTGTAGTAATAATAATAATACATTTTATCAAATACTATCAATATTGGTCAGTGATTACGTCAATCTACTTTGGTTTTAAAATAAACTGGAATACGTTGATTTTATGTATTATTACCCATTGAACTAATTCAATTTATATTTAATATGCTATTACTTGCTTCTGATTAAATAAATGCGTAAATGTTCACTGGCTTGAGGAAGTTGATGAGAAATATTGAACCTAAGTTTTGTATTAATTGGTAGTTGTTAGCAAGATATACGTGCAATCTAGTAAGCAATGATCTTCTCTGTGATATAAATTGAACTCATTCAGCGTGGTACTTTGCCATGAAGAACTAAACAAATATAACTATATAACTTAGTGAAAGATCAATTTATATGTACAAATATTTGTCACAAATGTACATTATTAACAGTATATATTTTGGTTACAGCTAGAAGTCAAAGTAGCAAGTTAAACCATTGATTTAACTGAATAAGGTATTTTCAGTGATACTACAAATCGAAGGATGTTTACAACACAGACTAACTTTAGCTAGATGAAGACTGAGAGAATTGGACAATTGTTTTTGTTAGATTAAATAACTTCTTAATACTAAGGACCCACAACCTTGTCAATGAATTAATCCGAAACTTTAAAATCTTATAGACACTGTGTTACTGTTAGATAGTGAATTGACATTTAATAGTCAATTCGCGATATTGTGTAACTATCTTCTATTGGTATCAGTAATAACTGCCTATTTTCTGATCTAGCTCACTTCTATCAGTCATAATTTATCAATGGAGCTTTTTTGGACTAAGCACAAAATTACCATTTAAGATGGGGAGTTTGTGGACTAACTAGTTGTCCAATAATTTATCGCTCTTAAGTGTTATCTATATAATATCAGTTAGTAATGTAAATTAAGAAGTGAGATGCTTAAAGTGATTGGTCTGTAGGTAGTAATCAATATTATACTGTAATACAAAAACCCACTGAAATTTCATTGAACAGGTTCAACAAGTTGAGGGAATGTTTCATTCATACACACTGCCGGCCTTATGATGAAAGTAAGTAGCTTTTAACCATTTAATTACAAGTTAAATTTGATGAATAAGGTAAACAATCTAAATAAATATTTTTAGTTCGGAGACGGTTTTGGATCACGGTCATAAGTTTATATCAATTTATGTTCTTTAATTATAAACTACCAAACTCTTAACAGATCAATGTCCACTTCACTGTTAATTTCTGTACAATTTTTATACCTTCTTACTACTTACTGTTTCGTAAATTAGTCCCTATTAACATCATATCTATAAAATTACAAAATAACAAATTTGCTCACTAGTGACTAGCTTCGCGATGGATTTCTTGGAGTTTCGGTGAAAAGCCGTGACCAGTGGAGTCCAATCTGTGTCCGATGGAGACAGTTATCCACTTCAGAGAATGGATGAAGGCTTGCGCAAGGTCATGGATTGATTGAAGTTAGAAATTAACACCGTTGAATACCAGCTCAGTGGTTGATAGGTTAAGCGTTCACGCGCGAGACCGAAGTTCCTGGGTTCGAGTCCCGCATGCAGGATCGTGGATGTGTATTATGGAGGCATCTCTTACTTGGATAAAACAGCTATCCAGTGCTTCCAAGTTTTTAATTGTGATCTAGCATAGATCATCTCATGAATTCAACTCTTCTACTTTTCATATGAATAATTTCTCAACTTCTATGTTGATGTTGTATTTGTTAGACATTCACGCTAGATTCTATCTTTTCTATGATTAATTAACTGCATTCTAAAACTAGAATTATAGTAATCATAAAAATAATTCATACCGCTAACAAAATAGTTTTTCAGTTCTATCTGATTGTCATTTATTCTTCAGTTAACCTGAGACTATAAAGACAAAAAGCTTTGTCCATAAATACATATGTATAGTTCTTCGCGAAATTGTATAAATGAAATTGAAAATAATTACAAACAGTTGGAGTTGACAACTAAATATGAGAAATATAGTTTTGAAAACAAAACAAAACGAATAATACTACCGAAAAAATAAATTATGAAGTTCATAGTTTAAAGAAAGAAACAGGTTGAATGTAAGTAGTTTCATACAATCTGTTATTAACTAAGTCATTTAACATATCCAGGTATGAACTATTTTGATGATTTGAAAGTACTCACATAGTTAACTCATGAAGTTGCATTTAATTAATATCAAGGATAGTATGAAGTTAGTATTTGTAAACATTTGTAAATCTTCAGAAGCTTTCAAAAACAAAGGTATATCTAAGTTATTTTAACGCTTTTGCAGACTGTGAAATCGGAAACTCAAAGTTATGTAAAATTTTAGTCTACATAATCAAAATATTTTATTTTTGTTTTTAAGATCCATAGATTTTACTTTAATATTCAATGCTTTAAACATCTAAACTTGGGATCGTTGCAAATTATCTTGAACCATTTCAAAGTATAAAGAAACCAAGTCAACCCCCCCCCAGTTCATTGATTCATACTAAGTTAAATCTGAAATGAATAAAACAATGTCTAATTTGAAAATTTTTATAACAATATGAAGTGATTGAGTAACTCCGCCTGTAGCCTCTCTAGGGCTACTACCGGTCCCAAGACAGCGTAAAGTAGGGGGAGGGTTGGGGATGGGGTTAGCAACCTCATTCCGTAGAAAACTAACTCGGTAAAAATACGCTAACCAGAAAAAATAATTCAAACCACTTAAACTCTGCCCCGCGAGTTAGAAGATTTTCATTTCATTCAAGAGAAATGATTAAGTGGGATATTCTATTTTATTAATTAATCCCACGTTGTTTTATTCTTAGGACCAACTGAATTCCAAAGAACAATGTAAATATTTATGTGAAAACTCATCAAAATTTAAACAAAGAATATGATAGAAATTAGTTTACGAGTATACAAAAGACAATAATGTGTAAAGTTATAATCGAAATGACTTTAACAGTAGAAGTTTAAATAGATTCAATATTTAATACGTCAGTCTAGGTCCAGTTTTCCCAGGGGAATAACCAAAATCAAAATTATCATAGACAAATAAAAACAAAATCTATTCAGTGCTAAACCCTTAAACAATAATGTTCAAATTCTGAATTTTACTCAGAATTCACGTTGTGAAGTTCAAGGTTATCAAAAGTCTAGAAGCTTTTGGTTGCAGGTAGGTTCCTATTAAATGTTTTGTTAATCACCGAACTAGAAATGCACTAGGGTAAGTTGAGTTTGTCAAAGTACGCCTTAATAGAAAGAAATCTGATTGTCTGTTGTAATGTTAATTAAAAGAGATCAGAGATTATTTCAAGCATAATGACTGACCTTAAAATTAAACTGCCACAACTGAATTCATGAGTTTACCTAAGCAAGACCACCATTGAAAACTTGGAAGCATTAAAAGGCGTTCGTACACGAGACCGAAGGTACTGGGTCCGAATCCCTCATGCGGGACCATGAAGGGGTCTCGCACTAAGATGAAACGGCCGTCCAGTGCTCCCATGTTTTTTAACAAAGAAAGAATCATAATACATTTTATTTTGTTGCTTTCTATGCAGCTGCATTTAAGAGTCAGTAGTTAACCATCAATCGCCTTGACAACACAAACGAATCAAAACTGTTTAACCTCTCTTGTCTTTAATTTATAGCAGCAGCCTCTGCATCAGTAGGCTTCAAGATACACAGGGGAAAAAGCAACATCCTCAAATACAACACGGAGAACAGCAATCCAATCACAACTGATGGAGAAGCTCTGAAAGCGGTCGAAAGAGGTCGTTCATGTATCTGGTCAGCAGCATCATCGATAAACAAGAAGGATTTGATGCAGACGCAAAAGCGAGGATTGGCAAAGTAAGGACAGCATTCCTACAGTTGAAGTAAATATGAAACTGAAAACAACTATCATCTAGTATCGAAGTCAAAATCTTCAGTACGAATGTTCAGACAGTCCTACTTTTCGCAGCTGAAACTTGGAGAACTACTACAATCATTATCAAAAAAACGTACAAGTATTCCTAAGCAATTATCTACACAAGATATTGTAGATCCGTTGTCCGGATACCGTCAGTAACAATCCACTGTAGTATGGAACAAACCAACTTCCAAATGAAGATGAAATTTGGGAAATACATTGGAAGTGGATGGGATATATGTTTCAGAAATCATCAAACTACACCACGAGGCAAACGCTAATTTGGAATCGTGAATGGAAACGAAAAAGAGGAAGGCCAAGGAACACACTACGTCGGGAATTGGAGAAGCAGACATGAAAATGATGAATAGCAACTGGAAAGAATCGCCGAGGACATAGTGGATTTGAGAATCGTGGTGGGCGACCTATGCTCCTTCACAAAGGGTAACATGCATAAATACGTATGTACGTTTATTTAATTTAATTGTAATCACAATTTAGTGAGTTGAACTCATATGTCCATTTTTTTTTCTTTCAAAACTTCTAAAAAATGTTTTTATTGGTTATATCACATAAGAAAATTATCTTAATATTCTAGAATTATAAAAAACTATTTTAAGAAAAATTATGATGCAAAGTCTTCTTTAGTGTTTTTCACATAAAACACCACTTATCCGTTATTGATTAACACATTATATTGCGACATAACATCTATTAACTGGTAACAATTAAAGTTTATAGTTTATATGTAACTGATGGGAAAGTGACGAAACATAACGAATTCATCAGTTGTTGTTTTTGATTTATTTAATATCAAAATTTCAAGTTTATCCTACATTATTGATATTCTGTTCGAGATGAATATTAAAAACAAACAAATATGAAACTCAGATTTTAAATCTTTTAAATCCCTGTTCGTGGATTAGTTGAAGTTAGACATTAACACCGTTAGATACCAGCTCAGTGGTATAGAGGTTAAGCGCTGACAGATCCTGGGTTCGAATCACGCTAGGGGCAGGATGGTGGATGCGCATTGTCAAGGAGTCCCATACTATGATGAAAAATCTGTCCAGTGCTTCCAGGTTTTCCATTGTGGTCTAGCTTCAATTATTAAACTTATCCTGTTATATGTTTTTGAAGGCTTTTGTCATTTATTATGAGTAGTACAACCTTTTTATGAATTATTTTATCAGTTAATTTGATAGTAACTGCATTTAAGAACAGAGATATATAACACTGATTATAATTCAGTTGTCAATCAGTTTAATCCAATTTATTTGTAAGGAAATTAAAAATATGTAAAACAATAGTATTTATCTTACTTTGCCTAAATTTGTTTGAGTTTCCCAACAACCACTGGTACCATGTTCAGATTCTGCATTAGCCAATAATGTTTTCATTTCATTCTCTTCATTACGTAATATTTCAACAGTTCTCGACAGTATTCCTTTTTCTGCGCGTAACTCACTTAATTGAGCACGTTTTTGCTTATATATTGTGTTTTTACTACGAAGTTTTGCAACATATCGTTGAAACTGAATAGAAAAAAAATTATGAAATTAGGGAAGAAGTGAGTTTTGACTTTAATCATTTACTATTTACGTATTATGACAAAACATTTCTTGTCTACAAATCAGTAGTTAGCGAGAAAACAATACACAAATTGATGAACGGGAAAATATCTTGTTATGCGGTGTCCGATTCTGATATCTGATACACAAGCTTCCTATTAGTGAGCCCAACTGGCTGCTTTAGTGACAAGACTGAGAGTGAGGTAGCCTTTTGGTGAACAATTGAATCGAGTAATAATTAAGCATCCATTCATATATATGTATATATATCCCTTTGAAATGTTAACCATATCTTTCGGCCAGTGGGGTGTGCTTCATTCTTTGGAAAGGAAAGCAAACTCTTGGCTGATGGCTAATTGGCATACTGTATCCGAAATCTAATAGCTTTTTGAGAGAGCTGTCCAGTGTTTCCAGTTTTTCAGTGGTTATATGACATAGATCGGTTCGTGATATTAATAAAATCCCGTAATTTTCACAATCCCAAACAGATAATGGATGAAGGGTTGTGCAAGATCATGGATCAACGGAAGTTAGACATCAACACTGTTGAATGCCGACTAAGTGGTCTAGAGGTTGAGTGTTCCCGTGCATACCCAAGGGTACTAGGTTCGAGTCCTGAGTGCGCGATTATGGATGCACACTACTGAGTCTCATATTTGGACAAAAAGACCATCCAGTGCTCTTACATTTTTAGTGGTTGTCTTGCTTAAGTTGGTTCATGGTTGCTACAAAATGTTTGGAAGGTATTTGACCTAATGATAAGAATATAATATGTTTGTATCATTTTAATTTGGTTATTTATTTATTTATTTAAAGAAACGATTCACAAAAGATAGCAGAACGTCAGAAATCCAGTTTTATACTCATTGGGATATAACAATCTACCCGTTGCTCAATTTAGTTGAAATTTTTAAGTCAAACTTTAGTGTGAATACCAACTATTCTGATAATTTGAAATTTATCTAAGTTCCAACTGAATTCAGAAGTATTCTTAACAAACGTTAGTGTCTTATGGTTAAAGGAGTCGGTAGAGATTTTTGAAACTATGTTTCATGATAGATAACACTCGTTAACAAGATAAATCTATAATGTTTGGAGAAGTGATGTTTCACTTAAGATTTGATTTGATCCGAAAGGAATATGATAAACAAAGACACTACTATTGAGCTATTTAAGATACAATCTGCTGTAGTGTATAAGGACTGAAATATGTAAACTGTATAGCGACCGATGCCATTATTGTTTAGTTATTTGCACTGATTAATCAAAATGGAAAGTAGTTCAAAGTCAAAACTTTTTGACTAACTAAGTATACAAATAAAATATAAATTAGTAACAATACTATCGAGGATAGTTAACATAGGATTTCTCACTACGATCAATAGTTTTGTTGAACAAAAGTAAAAGTTTAAATGTACGTATATACATGTTTAGTCGTGTCTTTTCAGTATCTTTATCGATATTGTCATCATAATGAGTATCATAAACTCAATTTATATATATATATATTTTGTTAAGGTTATAAATCGGCTGGTGGGATTATGAATGTTTATCAACTGAGGTGGTTGAGACATATAATAAGTATACCTGACCATTTCCAACTTCAACGTTTTATGTTTCCTTGTGCATGACTAGGTTGGAAGAAAGTTAGGGGCAACTAAACCAAGACATTATATCAGTTCGTGACTGTTGGACTGAGTAGAGCTGGTAGTTGCAGACTAGCAGGCTAAGGACATTGGTTGACTTGGCTTGCAATTGGTCTCAATTGCATAAATTGATTCAAACATTACCTCTTGAGTCTTTACTCCAAAAATTACCTTAAATCTTAATCCTGAAAGTTTGTACTTTCTTCTCGAATCATATTGTTTATGCCTAATGTCATCTACTTCCACTAATACTGTTTTTAATTCTACTACCGTTATATTTATCTTGATAATTTCATCCCATTGTACTGATATGATGTGACAACTTGAACCGATGCATAGATTTGGAAGGTTTTGATTTGTTTATAATTGACTGACTGATTGATATATACGAAAAATCTTTATCATTAAAACAATTTAGAATGAACTCAACTACAGCTTACTTCATCAGTCTTTAAACAGGACAGATCTAACGCCTTATTTATAGTAATCACATTGCCATCTTCTCCATTCTGATCAATAGTTGTTGATACACCCAATTGATTTTTCGTTTCTTCAAGACGATTATTCAATTCAGATAGTCTATCACGTGTTGTTGTTAATGTTTCAGCTGCTGCTAATTTTTTACGTCTTACAATAGCAGCTTGCTGACGAAATAATGAAATTTTATCATCAAATGGTTCATTTGAAATCATACGTTTTTCTATTAGTTTATTTAATTCGGAATTTGCATCACGTAGCTAAATTAGATTGAATATATAAGGAAGATGAGAAGAGAGATTATATTTAGTTTATCAAGCATAGGAAGTTATATGAAAGTGTAAAAATTCAAAAAAACTTTAAGTGAACTCAACATATCTTATTCAATGTTGTAGAGTTCTATGCTATGGTTAATAACAACATATGTACAATGGTAAAATTAAGTAGATTGGTAACTACATGCTAAGACAGTTATCTGATTGTCTATGAGAGAAACTGCCTTTCTCAACATATAGTAACAACAATTTCTTCTTGTAAATATACATTTAGAAAAAAGGATGGCTATTCGTAAATTTAAACTCCGCTTACGTGTACAAAAAACAACTTGTCGTAACTTTGAATTTACTTCGGTAATCCTCAAGTCGTTTTATGGCCTAAGGTAATCCGACAATTTCATATTTTTTCTATACAATGTTAACTTGTTTCTCTCCACTTTGTTACCTTTTTTCATTGAACTCCTATTTAATTGTATTCACTTGGTGCTATTTACTTGTATCTTCCCATTGATTATTAGCACTGCAATTGATCAGTCTCGTGTTGGTGTATGCGTATTCTGTGCGGATTGCCTTGATATTGCCTGAAGTCACAAGCTTTATAAGCAAAGATGGATAGTGGCTATGAGTGGAATCCAGGAAAATATTGAAGTGTGTATTTGATACTCTTAGTAAATAAGCTATCATAAATGAGAGTGACAGTTGATATAGTTATAGATATAGAACTGAAAAAAACTAAAGTGGCTATGAGTGGAATCCAGGACGTGTGGTCCGTCCTATTTGAGACTCGTCAGTTGGATGTGCCTGCATCTCCGGAACTCGAATCTAGTACCATTCACTTCAAACGCCATTGCGTTGTCCACTTAGGTACTGAGTTCAAACTGAGTTCTGGTAATTGACATATATAAAAATGCCGTGGTAAGTATATATGTGACCAGATTGTTCAAAATGTATAGCGCAAATACACCATATTTTTCAGATCAACTCCGTCTTCTCACTGTTCTATCGAAAAATGAATTAACTGAAAGACTACTATTGTCAGATAAATGCACATCTACTTAGTGCCTATTTTAAACAAAACAAAACTGATTTGTTGATTAAACATGGACAAATACAAGTAAAAAACAAGTCATTATTACTGGTAAGTCAAATAATTAATGAGAAGTAATGACGCCTCATTATCAACCTTTTTATTTATATAAATTTACTGTGGACAAATAATTATATATAGGTCTTATCAACGAAGCTACACAAGGAACCTAACTTTGATAAATTGGTGCAGGAAGAAAAGGTGGCCATCAAAATTGTTGATATCGAACGATTTCAAATAAACTTTATTTACTAACTATTCAATATGCTCTCTGAATATCATTACTTATTATTTGCATAGGCCAAAACATTATGTAGTTTCAAAAATACAAACTTCCATTACTTATAAATTTTATGAGACTTCATTTATTCTCTAAAGTCTATAAAGAATAAATTCATCACAGTTAACAGATGATAGAAAGATATATACATATTTTTAAAAAAGATTATCAGCAAACAATTAAGAAACAATGGTAACAAATCAAGTTAGTTTTCTACGGGATGGGGTCGCTAACCTCATGCCCGAACCTCCTCCTTTACCCGGGCTTGGGACCGGCAGTAACTCTAGAACAGCTACAGGCAGAAAACCAAGGTCATCAAATTCAAAACAGAGAACAGCAGTCCAATCATTCTTGATGGCGAAACTCTGGAAGATGTAGAATCCTTCACATACCTGGGAAGCATCATCGATGAACAAGGAGGTTCAGATGCAGACGTAAAGGCGAGGATTGGAAAAGCAAGGGTCGCATTCCTACAGTTGAAGAACATATGTAACTCAAAACAACTTTCAACCAATATCAAAGTGAGAATCTTCAATACGAACGTCAACGCAGTCAGTTCTACTGTATGGAGCTGAAACTTGGAGATCTACAACAACCACCACCAAGAAGGTACAAGTATTTATAAATGGTTGTCTACGCAAGATACTCAACACCCATTGGCCGGATACCATCAGCAACAGCCTTTTATGGGAGAGAACAAACCAGCTTCCAGCTGAAGAAGAAATTAGGAAAAGACGATGGAAATGGATAGGACATACATTACACAAATCACCAAACTGCACCACGAGGCAAGCCCTAGCTTGGAATCATGAAGGGAAGAGGAAAAGAGGAAGGCCAAGGAGCACATCACGTCGGGAAATAGAAGCAGATATGAAGAGGATGAATAACAACTAGAAGGAGCTAGAAAGGATTGCCCAGGACAGGGTTGGATGGAGAATGCTGGTGAGCGGCCTATGCTCCCTCACGAGGAGTAACAGGCGTAAGTAATGTAATGTGGTAACAAATCAAAGAGAAAAGTGAAACACATATATTGTGGTGTGTGCTGCTTATATCGACGTAAGTAGTATATAACACTAGTCAGGAATAGAATGTCTGGAAGCAGAACGTCGTGAAGAAAAGAACAGGAACAGAAAGTAATTGGTATGAAAATGAAGAAACATTAAAATCTGAGACGATTTACTGATATTTGCAAAAGAAACAGTCAAGTTTAAGGCAATTGGTTAACATTTTGCAAATTAAGTATTTATTGTATCGTCTTCGGATATTCTGTAATTTTGTATTCAAATACATTCGATTGTCTCCACTTGTGTTCTCATTCACTACAATATGATTGAAGTGATTTTCACTTTCTAGGAATAAACATTTCTAAGTTAAAGTTTTATATCAATAAAATCATGAAATAAATTTTTCTGAAGTTATAAGTTTCAGGATTTATTTTTCTATCTATCCTTGTTAAAAGAAGAACTTAATTACTTCGATAGAACAGTGAGAAGACGGAGTTGATCTGAAAAATATGGTGTATTTGCGCTATACATTTTGAACAATCTGGTCACATATATACTTACCACGGCATTTTTATATATGTCAATTACCAGAACTCAGTTTGAACTCAGTACCTAAGTGGACAACGCAATGGCGTTTGAAGTGAATGGTACTAGATTCGAGTTCCGGAGATGCAGGCACATCCAACTGACGAGTCTCAAATAGGACGGACCACACGTCCTGGATTCCACTCATAGCCACTTTAGTTTTTTTCAGTTCTATATCTATAACTATATCAACTGTCACTCTCATTTATGATAGCTTATTTACTAAGAGTATCAAATACACACTTCAATATTTTCCTGGATTCCACTCATAGCCACTATCCATCTTTGCTTATAAAGCTTGTGACTTCAGGCAATATCAAGGCAATCCGCACAGAATACGCATACACCAACACGAGACTGATCAATTGCAGTGCTAATAATCAATGGGAAGATACAAGTAAATAGCACCAAGTGAATACAATTAAATAGGAGTTCAATGAAAAAAGGTAACAAAGTGGAGAGAAACAAGTTAACATTGTATAGAAAAAATATGAAATTGTCGGATTACCTTAGGCCATAAAACGACTTGAGGATTACCGAAGTAAATTCAAAGTTACGACAAGTTGTTTTTTGTACACGTAAGCGGAGTTTAAATTTACGAATAGTTAAGGCTTCAATAAACTTGAGGATTTGTCCTTGACAACTTCAGATCAACTTTGGCTTCTCATTGTTCTATCGAAATTTATAAAAGGGACTAGTTACCTTAAACTTAATTGCTATTAAAATAATGTAAATAAAATATGGGGTATATAGCTAATATTAATTTTTACTATATATTTCTATTCATATGGTATGTATAGTTTTGTATATCAAATCATTGTGTACATATAAAACCGTAGAATAAAATGTTTTCTTCTTAACAAAAAGTAGATTTATTCATTTGTTAATCAGATTTGTCATTCAATATGAACTTTATGGTATGACAATACTATTCTTTTAATCGATATTAAACAGATATGTTCCATTTTGTTGTATACCTTTTAACCAAATTGGATTTTGGTTATGATTAGCTAGTATCTAAGCGTCTATTATATGGAAAAGTATGTATAAAAATTTGAATGAAAAATGAAATGATAATGACTTAAATTCCAAGAACTCTAAGCTGAGCGTGATTAATATAGAATAATAATAAAAATTTCAACGAATTAATTGAGCCTTATTTGTTTAGCAATAATAGCTGTATGTTTAGCAAGCAATTCGATTGAATGAATATGTTATAGAATTGTTTGATTTTCGTGGTACTCAACAATATCGGCATGATAGTACCAGCCAAGAAACTATTTTAATAAACTTGTATAACCGAATAATAGTGGATTGATGAAGTTAGACATTAACAACTTTGGAGGCCGGCTCAGTGGTCTAATGGTTAAGCACTCACCTGACGGTTCTATATTTGACACTTCCCTTGAGAAATCTCGTAACAGATATTTAATGACTCACAGTTTTTAACGGATGCCCAACTAGAATCCGGCTGTAATGCTTATTATTATAAAAAGATATGAGAAATTTTAGCTTTCTCTCAAATTCCAAAAAAGCCTGTTCATAATAAGAAACATGTTGACATGTTATTTTATGATCCGCTTACATTTACTTACTTTTAAAGTGAGTAATAAATTCTAATTTAATTTTATAAATTTAGTCATGTGTAACTACCACGATTTCTTTTAAATAAAGTCGTTCAGTCAATCAAGCTTTACTGAAGTGTTCTGATTGTTGATATAAAACAAATTAAAGCTTAACTAGTATTCAGTAGTTTTAGTGGAGTTTCATTCTCTGAGCAGGATGGTTTGGTCATGGAGCTTTCATCGTTCTTCTGAACGATATCATCAGCACAAACTTCAGATAGAAGTATTCAGTGGCTTGAACAAAGAAATTTTATGCATACAATTATACTGTACATTTTTCATAAGATCTAAATGTATTCTATTCATGTCACTGAAGTAGTAATTTTCTTTACTGATTATCTATAATCAACGAGATATTCGACAATGTAACTATGTAGTATTTTTTTCTCCTCTATAGAAACATTATAAATATAAAGGGCGGCCTGCTTGAGCAGCTGGGCTACCTGTTCCTGCCATCTAGATATTTCAACAAGTTATCTATTTTTGCTTGTTTTAATATGTCATTATGTTTATTAATCGCATGACCTATTCTGCTGCGTTTCTGAAACGTGTACAACCTTTCGTTGTCAAAGTTACAAAAAACTCAATAAGAGACAATGTGGTTGCTAGCAATATACAACGAAAAGAGTGTACATTATTCAGATGTTCATTTAGTGAACTGCTAACATCTAACTGGCGATCACTCAATATTTATCGCCAGGACCGACCAAGAAGAAAGAAACGGAAACTTGTTGAAATACTTTACGCTGAGAATTCTATATTGTACCAAAAATATAATATTGAATAAAGCTAATAATAATAATAATAATTAGTGATATGTATTCGGAGATACGTTTAAGAAGTAGATATTGAATGTAAACAATGTAATGATTCCTATGGAACCAAATGAATTGAGTGATTCACACAGAAACGACCAGTAGATGACAGTATATAACCATTTCAAAGGTAGAAAAATAATTATTTTCTACATAGTAATTGGAAACATAAAAATGAATTCATTCAAAAGAAAATAATCTGACTCATCGAATAGGAAAAAAGAAAACAATTTCATTTGTATATAAGATAGATAACATTGTATCAACAAGAAACAATCGATTATTCAGCTATATAGTTACAAAGGTTAGGAAACTTTCAAATTGTATATGTTTAAAAAGAAAAAAGGAAAATAGAATTCGATTGGTTTAATCACTTATTTATAAAACATAAATTGATGAATTGTTTAGTTTTCATCAAAATCTTCCCACAAGATAAGTTAATCTCTTATCCTTGAAAAAAGTACAATAACTATACTTTATGAAGCTAACAGCTAACAGAGGTTAATCAAGTGGAAGCATTAGTATATACACTAATATTGTGACTGGACAACAAATGACAGCGTAGAAGAGGATCAATAAAGTTCCTATTTCTTTTTATTGTATGTAGTCTATATAAACAAAAAGAGAAGTATCAGAAGGGGTTTTGTAAAGATCGTAGTAATTTCAATAGTTGAAATCATGAGTCAATCTAAGGTAGATCACCATAGAAAACCTGGAAGCACTGGTCAGCCGTTTCTTCCTATTGCGGGACTCCTCAGCAATGCGCATCCACGATCCCGCCTCGTGGGATTCGAATCACAGTACCTATCAGTCTCGAGAGTGAGCGTTTAACTTCTAGACCACTGAGCCGACATCCAACGGTGTTAATGTTTAACTTCAACCAATCCACGAAATCGCACCACCGTCCACCATTGTCTTCAGTGAGCTGATATCGTGAATGCGCACTGCTGAGTAGTCCCACACTAGGAAGAAACGGCCGTCCAGTACTTCCAGGTTTTTCATGGTGGTCTAACTTCAATTGGCTCATGATTTCAACTATTGAAAAAAGGGAAGTGTCATTTGAACGGAAAAGAATAATGTCTATTCAAAAATTATCAATTAAGATTAAGAAAAATGTATGAACCTATTGTACATTGTCAACCAGTAATAAATTATATATATATATATATATATATATATATATATATATATATATATATATATATATATATAATTAACTGACTGAAATATAACTAGAGTCAATGTAAGTTTTCGTAAGAATTTCACATCTCTCAGACGATATCTGTCAAGAACGTTTTGATGAATTTCGGTAACAACATGATGAAATGCTATTGAAACAGTTGACATTGAGATCATCAGTTATTTGATCATTTCCAAATAATCATAAACTAAGCAGTTTACAAAAGTGCGACAAATCTTATATATTTCATTTATTATGCAAACATATTAAGCATAGATGGATAGTGGGTAGCAGTGAAATCCAGGATGCGAGTTTTGTCCTACTTAGGATACGTTAGCTGGATGTAGTTCTATCCCAGAGTTGATGTCCCTTTCGGGACTGGAATCAACTACTATTCACCTCAGACGTTATAGCTACTGAGTCCAGATGGCCACTGACTTGCACGACAGGGTGAACTTTAGTTAGTATAAATTGGTTGTTTGTACCTACGGTCTTCGCTTAAACTGCTTGTGACTTAATGAAAAAATCAGGGAAATCCTCACAGCTTGCACATACACCAAAAGAGATTGATCAATCTCAGTCCTAAACATCAGTGGGAAGATACAAACAACCAATAATATCAGGATTGTCCAAGCAGGTTGTTACTTTACACTGATTTTGCTTGTTTTGATAAGCAACAAACAATAAATTTTCATCGCTTATTGAAAGGTTGACGAGATACTGAAGATCTTTTTTCGTTTACAAGTCTTAGTCGCGTAGAACATATGTAAGTACTAATTGCTCTATAGTAATGACGAAATCGGTACAGGAGATTGCTAATTTTTTAATTGGCATCATGAACAGATCAATGTTAGACCACCATTGAAAACCTAGAAAGCACTAAACGGCCGTTTCGTCCTGATAGGGGACTCTTCAGCATTGCGTGTCCACGATCACACATTTTGGAATCAAACGCACGACCTTCGGCCTCACGCTAACGCTTAATCTCTAAACCACTGAGCGGGTATCGAACGGTATTATTGTCCAACTTCAATCATTCCGCGATATCGCGTGGCTCTTCCATTGTCATCAGTGAATAACTGCATCAAAACAGACACTGATGGACTCCACCAGTCATGACTTTACACTAGAACTCCAGGAAATCCATCTTGAAGCTAGTCATTAGTGCTTCCAGTACTTCTAGGTTTTTAATGGTGGTCTAACGTTGATCAGTTCATGATCTCAATTAATCACAAGATCCTTTGTAAATTTTGGAAGAAACAAAATCTGAACATAGTCAGTTTTGTTAAGATGGTATAAAACACTAGATTATGTTTAATTTTACAGATGACAATTCGTTTAATTTCTAATTTCGTGTGATATTTGTGCCATATAACCTTTTTTCTCATATTAATTGATTGTGAATTGTGTCCACTGTGACCATTTAGCGTTTGTTTGTATTATTTCAGTGTAAGATCCATTCTATATTCCTATTCTAACAAGTATATATGTTACATTTATTGAATAATCATCAAATTATAACAATAAATAAGTAAATAATATTGTTTTCAATTAGATCTTCAAGCTTTACTCTAATATACAGTAATATTGCATGAATATATTAGAAATATACTAAATTAATCAAGGTATTTTGTGAGTCATTGATAACAATGAACTGGATTAGGAGATGAGGCCGAACTTGTTAAGAAACGACTAAACTGTATGATAGGTCATTCTAAATAATTTGTTTTTACCTATCATACAACCAAAGTAATCAATTTTGGTAAAGTGGAGCCACGTATTGTCTTCGTCTGACTCTTACCAAACCATATAGAGGAGTGTTCACTCATTTTTTGGTTTAGTTGAGTGATAGTACGCCACAGATGTAGCTCAATTTGTATATGCATATGAAATATAAGTTAAATCTGTATGTGAATTAATGAAGTTGATTCATAAGTATTTTTTATGTTTTTCAGAGTGTAAATAAAGTCTTTATCTGCTTAGTATCAGAAGGGGTTTTGTGGAGATTTTAGTAATTTCAATAGTTGAGATAATGAGTCAATTGAAGCTAGAACACCATGGAAAACCTGGGAGCACTGGACAGCCGTTTCTTCCTATTGTGGGACTCCTCAGCAGTTCGCATCCACAACTCCACCTCACGAGATTCGAACCCAGGACCTATCAGTCTCGCACCAGGAGCTTAACCAACTAGACCACTGAGCTGGCCTGCATCCAACAGTGTTAATGTCTAACTTCAACTAATCCACGAAATTGCGCCACCGTCCACCATTGTCATCAGTGAGTTACTATTAGTCTTAATGTTCTACCATGCGTCATGCAAATGTCAGGTTCCTTCTATTCTAAGTTCAACTTTTCTATTTGTAACACATTAAGGGGTTAGTATAAACATCCAAACAATATATATTAATCGCTGAGACTCCCACTAGTATCAAGTATTATTACTTGTTAGAAAACATTGAATAAATGTTTAGACTTCGATATTTAGATTATTCATAGGATCAGTAATTTGCAATTTCATTCAGTTAGTTCCTTTGATAAATGTTTATAAGACAAGAATGAATGAATTGAATTCATTCCATTTTGTGTGTTGTTTTTGTGTGATGGGTAACATCTATAAAATCATTTCAACTTTATTTCATGTAAGCAATTTTCACATATTTGCTGCACATGTTCGCATCATGGTTTCTTTCTTGCACATATGCGCTTAATCTGTTTGCCTATATATATTGATCTTCTATGTTTAAGGAACGTAGTTATAATTGACTAAAGTAATTCATGATGTCATTGAACAAGAATTAAATATACTATAGTGGGGAAAATTTTCCTTCCAATGATGTTATTCACCTAAGTTATATAGTCATATTTATGGTTAATTAATAAATAAAGTAGTGTATTTAAAAATTGAAGGAGGATTACATCACTTCGGGTGTCTAAATAAAATTACGTAACAATCGAGGGTTTAATGGGAAATAATAAGATGAAATCAAATGTACGAATGTTAGTAGTCGACTAGACGTATATAAGAAAGATGAAGAATAGATTGAAAATAGGAAAGCATTGATAACGAATAAATGAAATTAAAAACATCAGAAGGATCTCTCAACGACCAAGTTACTGGATAAGGGGAATGGTAGAATAATGACTTGCAACTTATCGCTGTTACGCTTATAGCTCAGATTTGAAAAGACACCTCTAAAGTGTACAATTGATTAGTTCATGCTTCTCTCAAATCAAATCGTTTAATTGCATAGATAATTTTGAAGGATATCTCTAGTGGGGCCAAAGGATCAGAGTTAACATGAAATACCAAAGTTAAACCATTGATTGGTTTATAAACGCTTTTCGAAAGCCACATAGTATAATTTTCAGAAATGAGTATAGAAAGCCCTCGTTTTGTACATTCATATTATTCTTTTAACCGATGAACCAAATCATTTTATACACGTTGGTTACACTCCAAAATGACATTTGTAAAACATTATTTTTAATTATATAAATCAGTGAATATGTATGAGATTTAGAGCATACAAAATGAAATTAATTTATTTTAGCCTACAATATTTGATTATTTTTGCATTATGGGAATTTGAAATCTGTTACGGCTTTTAGAATTAAACAACAAAACGATGACAATATTTGAATAGTGTCTAGCAGTTGAATCCATGACATGCATTTCGTCCTACTTGGGACTTGTCAGCTAGATGTACCTGAATCCCAGAGTTTATGGTTATATGGACTCATCAGCTAAGTGGATAAAGTGATGCTATTTGAAGTAAATGCTATCGATTTCAAGTCCTGGAATAAACATCAACTCTGGAATTCAGGTACACCCAGCTGATGAATCACAAATAGGACGAAACGCGTAACCTGGATTCCACTCTTAGCCACCATCCATCTTTACTTATAATGCTTGTGATTTGGAACAATACCGAAACAATCCGCACAGAATACACATATGCCAATATGAGATTGGTCGACTACAATCTTAAACATCAATAGAAAGATTCAAGAAAAGCAATACAAAAATGATATATAATCACAATAATTACTTGTTGATTAAGTTGATCAAGAAAAGATTGATTCATAGCTGGTTGTGAAACAACTTTTGTTACATTTTCAATATAGGTCTTTATATTTAATAATTCTTTAGGCAATTTTTCAGATAGCATATATTGATTAACTTTTGTTTCTTCCTCAACACGTTGTATTAATGCTAAATGATTTATACAAAAATAGTTGAGAAGGAAAGGAACTTAAATAATGTAAATAACAAATAAACAAACAAAAAAATGTGAAGTACATGTGTTAAATGCTTTTTCTAGCTAAAACAAATGAATATTTTATAGAGGAAAATTGAAAATCTATACTTTATTATTTATTAAATAAATAACGTGACATTCTAATTTTAATAATTGAGATCATGAGTTAGACCACCATGGAAAACCTGGAAGTACTGGACGGTCGATTCGTCCTAGTATGGGACTCCTCAGCAGTGCGCACCGACAATCCCGCCACTTGGGACTCGAACACAGGATCTTTCAGTCTCGAGAGCGAACGTTTAACTTCTAGACCACTAAGCCGGCATCCAACGGTGTTAATGTCCAACTTCATTTAATCCAAGAAATTGAGCGACGCATCCACCATTGTCTTCAGTGGTCCGGTCGATCTCCACTGTTCACTGCTTCCCACTAGAATTCTAGGAAATCCCTCTTGAAGTCAGTCACTAGTGAGCATATATTGATCAGTATCATAAGGTGTTTTTGTGGATATTATAGTAATTTCAATAGTTTAGAGTCAGTTGAAGCTAGACCACTATGGAAAACTTGGAAGCACTGGAAGACCGTTTCGTCCTATTGACTCATGATCTCAACTATTAAAATTACTATAATATCCACAAAACTCCTTCTGAAACGTGATATTCCAATAATAATCTTCGTTATTTATATTCTTCAAGAATACCGTAAGTTAATCAAAATGAAACACACACAAAAAAAAACAAGTTCATTTTTATTTTGAACTGTTCAGCTAAATGAATAATTTCAGAAAAGTGGAAATCCATAATTATTACTTAGAAAAATAACGTGATATTCCAATGATATTGTATGACCATTACATTTCTGTATGCATGATTTATATATACCACAAAAATTTGCTTGCCACTATTAAGCATTATTTTAAGTGATTTCATATATATCTTATTTCCTTTCTCTTCATTTGACCGGTTCATAGAACAGGAATCTGTTTTAACTTATTGCCTTATGCCCTATTAATATATAACGCAATGATATCGCCAATTAGAGAACAGTGATTTACCGACGAACCAATGATGTCTAAACCCGTACGAGCAGTCTAGAGTCCTTATCAGTCGTTATTCCTGTCTAGCCCTACCTGTTGAGTTCCGAACCCAAATCTCAGCCTCCGCGATATGAATCATGTATTTCAAGCATACTGGGTTTATATACAAACAAAACAGGCCACATCAAACCATAAAATAGAAAATAACATTTGTACAAGATCTTGCCCAAAGTGGCTGTGAATGTGGGAGACTGTAATGAATAGACATAATAGACATAACTTAAGAACGGTGAATCGTATCATAATAGTCTATGAGTCAAAATAAAGCTTATAATAAGAGGAACATGACTATGCATAGTTTAGTTACTTAAAAATTACAGGATAAAAATATATGTATAGTATTAGCTCAGAAATAGATTCCAACAGTTACTATTCATTATTCTCATGGGAATATATCAGTATCTTTGTAAAGTGACGTGAAAAAGAATATATCACGTTGTATTTCAGTAATGAATTGTGTATACACTATTGAATTCATACACATAAAGCGGCTTATTAACGTCATAGTACAAGTAAGATCAATAATCTTCGTAGATAACTCATTTAGATAATGGAACTTTTATCAAATTAACTTAGGCAAAATGTTTAGTGCAACAATAAATATTAATGATATTCAGTTATGCAACTTTGAAATTATCTACTGAAAAATTAGTCCACAATTTACTTATTATGATACATATACAAAAATATGCTCCTTTGTATATAGTATTGCTTTGAGTACTTGTGTTCCATTATTTACCTCAGCGTATATAAATGGATGACTTAAATTTGAGTGACTGGATTTTTTTTGTTAGATAAGTCATATCTACTGTAATTTTCTAAATGAACTATGATGATATACACACTTTGCGTAAATTTCCTGGAAATGTAGTTATAGGCATTTACACTTTTGAAGTTGTATTTCATGTAACTTTATTTACTACAGATCTAATAACATGAAAGCACAATATCACACAATTTCGGCAATTGTTAACTATTCAGAATTCTCTAGAATGACCTCATTCTTAGTAAAACCAGGAATAAGACAATGCAGGATGATATTTACTTGATATAAGAAATTAATAAATCAAGCAAAAAGAAATTAGTTTAGATTGAAGTTAATATAAATAAGAGTGGTATTCAGAGTACTGTATGTTCAGAATAACAAAAAGTAATCGAAATTGTGTAGCCCTGATGAATGATCTGATTGTAAAGCTTTCATTTTCATTTGAAACAGCATCGTTAACAGTTATATCACAAGGAAATGAGTAATTCGATATTATTTAACAAATGATAACCTTGTGTGTGATTGGTTGCTTTCAGATACTGTGTTGTCGTTAAGTGCATTAGTGTTCTCATCTACCATTATGTTAAATACATTTGGTCTAGACTATAATTTATGGACGAACCAATCAGGTATAAGATAACAGGTCTCAGATTTTGGCATGAAATTCACTCATTGATCTGGCTAAATAGAGTCTTGACATTATAGCTTATGTCAGTTCATGATGAAAACCCTAAATGTAATTCTTAACCTAAACCATCAACTGTAAATCATAATTCGAATTCCTCAAATGGTTTTATAACCCTCATTTAGTCCTAGTTATTAGGTGGACACTCTCAAGACCAGTCTAGCGTGGCTCAAAGGTCATCCATAAATTATAGTCTTACCAGTAGATTGAAGTTGTAATAATAAATTAGCATTATGGTAATTCAAAATATTCTAGACACTCAGATGAATTGACAGTTAACTAAAAGATCAGCATAAAAAGTGATCTACCAACTTATGGATGCAAAGATCATACAATCACATGATCACAGATCAATGAAAGAAAATTAATCAATAAAAATACAAACATTTTTTGCTAATAACTAATCATAAACAAAGTCATTAAAATTGATTGATTTTGACAATTATTAATAAATTCTAAAATGTTTCATTCTATTTGAAGTCTATACTAACTAGCTTATAAATGCCCTGGTATGGCCGAGAGCGGGGCGGGTTTGCCCTCCCACTCGAAATACTCTCACACGGCCACGCGTATACAGCCTCTGCCAGGGAAGTCCTACTCACTGCCTTCTCGTGACGGGGTGTTGTTTACGAAAATGAGAGAACGAAAAGTGAATGTCCAGCGCTTTAACCGGATCCCAAATCAATGGTGCACATGGGCTCCAGTATCCTGCGGGAACAAATGGCGTATGAACCAATTCCTTGGTCACCGGCTACCATGGGACTGCATCTCCTTACGATGCTCCACTGTTTTGTGGATCAGACCTTTAGGTCGAAGGCACGGGGTGTGGACCCCTAAGAAAAACACCTGCTTCGGTTTGGGCACCCGGGCAGTATCTCAGCCCACACACAAAAACATGATAAACTGTCTACTTATGAAAAACTATTATGATCAGTATCAGATCAACTACATTCGTTTATTACATTACAAACCAAAAATATTAAATATAAATGAGTAATATTCATTTCTACACACAACGAACAGTAATCGTTAATAATAAAAAAGGAAAGAAGGAATTAATAATTAATATGTGTTTTTGTTAAAGCACAATGATCAGAATGGTTTGTAGAGATTTTAGAAATTTCACTGATTGAAATCATGAGTCAATTGAAGCTAGAACACCATGGAAAACCTGGGAGTACTGGACGGCCGTTTCTTCCTAGTACGGGACTCCTCAGCAGTGTGCATCCACGATCCCGCACCCCGCGAGATTTGAACCCAGGACCTACTAGTCTCGCGATAGGCGCCTAAGCAACTAGACCACTGAGCTGGCCTGCATCCAACAGTGTTAATGTCCAACTTCAACCGATCCACGAAGTTGCGCCAATGAATAGAAAAATTGTATTTCTGATGTTTCGTGACTTAATGTAAACCACTTCTTCAGAGTAAATAAATAACCGACAATTAAATTAGCACAAGTTTAAAATAATATACAAAGAAATAATACAGAATACTCTGATATACTGTGACAGCTCACACAAATTCACATTGATTAAGAATAACTTAATATTGACATATTCAGATCTATTATGATTTTGATTGTACCAAAAATATTCTGTATTGTTTCCTTTTTTTACTATTTAAACTTGTGTGGTGTGAGTTAATTATATCCACTTAAGTAGTATATAACGTTGGTCGGGCATAGAATGTATTTTAGTGCAAGATCGATAACGAAAGAACTAGAATGGAACGTAATTGGTATGAAAATGCATGAACAATTGAATCTAAGACACTGAACTGATATTTTCAAAAGGAACAGTGAAGTTTGAGACGATGAATTGATATGTTGCTAGATGATTCTCAGATTTTAGTGTGATGCTCTGTAAAATTTGTGCTCAGATACATTCGATTACCCCCACTGGTGTTCCGTTCACTACAAATCTAATTGTCGGTTATTTATTTACTCTGGAGAAGTGATTTACATCAAGTTACGAAACATCAGAAATACATCTTTTCTACTCATTGAAATATAACAAGTAGTATATTTATGATTAACTCTCCTCTACCAAATGTTCAATCTGTTTGAAATTATCAAGTTCAACCTTGACATTGATACCTAAAAAGAAGGAATTAATTAAATACAGAATTGTACTATACATCATTGTCCATTCATTAATATTACATATTTATTCATTTTGTTAACTAACAAGATAAAATTAATTCTGTGTTTGTTTGTTTTGTTTTCATCTAAGTGAACTTTTGAATTTAATTATTCTAATCAATTTTGTTTACTAAACTTGAATTAAACAAAACAAATTATGGTCAATATATGTAAATGTAGTTTAAAATTGATGTTGGATAAGTTCATTACTAATTTATTATTATTATTTACACCTATTACTCCCAATGGAGTATAGGCCGCTGACCAGCATTCTCCAGCCTACTCTGTCCTCGGCCTTCCCTTTCAGTTCTATGCAATTTTTGTATATTTTTCTCATGTCTGTTTCCATTTCTCGACGTAATGTGTTCTTTGGTTTTTCTCTTTTCCTTTGACCTTGAGGATTCCATGTGAGGGCTTGTCTTGTGACGCAGTTCGGTGCTTTCCTCAATGTGTGTCCTATCCACTTCCAGCATTTCTTATTGATTTCATCCTCCACTGAAATCTCGTTTATTCTCTCCCATAGCAGATTGTTGTTGACAGTGTCTGACCAATGAATCCAAAGTATTTTACGTATACAACTGTTAATAAACACTTGTATTTTCTGGATGATGGCTTTCCTAGTTCTCCAGGTTTCCGCCCAATACAGTAGAACTGTCTTGACATATGTATTGAAAATCCTGACCTTCGTGCTGGTTCACAGTTATTCTGAGTTGTAGATGTTCTTCAGTTGTAAATATGCTCTTCTTGCTTTTCCGATCGGCGCCTTTACATCTGCATCAGACCCACCATGTTCATCAATGATGCTGCTCAGATATGTAAAGGATTTTACATCTTCCAAATCTTCTCCGTCAACTGTGATTGGATTGTTGCATACTGTGTTGTATCGGAGAATCTTGCTTTTCCCTTTATGTATGTTGAGACCTACTGTTGCTGCTGCTACACTGGTCGTCTTCTCCTGCATTAGTTGTTGCGTGTGCGACAGAAGAGCCAGATCATCTGCGACGTCTAGATCGTCCAGCTACATTCTAGCTATCCATTGTATCCCATGCTTCCCCTCAGATGTTAACGTCTTCATGATCCAGTCGATCACCAGGAGAAAGAGAAGGGCTGAGAGTAAGCGACCTTGCCTAACACCGGTCTTTATTTTGAAAGAGTCTGTTAATTTTCCTCCACTCACGATTTTGCAGTTTAATCCATCGTAGGAATTCCGTATGATATTGACTATCTTCGCAGGTAAGTTCATCATTAAACAATGAAGTAAACATTTCATTTTACATAGATAAGTGAACATTTATCATGTCCATATGATTTGTACAGGTTTATTACATTGTTGTTGAAGAAAAATGAGTATAGGACGTTGGATACTCCAGATATCAGATCTTTTCTATGAAGAAATTATGTGACAATTTGTGATCAATCATTCACTGAAGTTTTAAATCTTCTTAAGTGATTATAGGTGTTGAATAAGTCTTTCGTGAATAAACACCCAGATACTTGAAAGTAACTAAAAATAAATACGATAGTCATTTCCTTGATAAAAATATGAGAGATACTAGGAATTAAAAAAAAAAGATTTTGTTTTTAAGAAGCATTTTGATTAGTCTTGGAATTCAAAAGTGATCATTTATCTGATGTACTTAAGAAGTATCTGTCTGAAAAAATTTAGAGAATACTTAACGCAGATAAGCCTCAACAAACTATTACAAACTGAAATCTGTTTTTCATATGTATGAAAGATAAGCTTTCTTGTACGGTCACTTTTTGATGGAGTTTTATTCTCTGAGCTGAATGGTTTGGTCGTGAAGCTTTCACCCTTCCAAATCACTTATTCTTGATGAGCGACGTATATTATATATGATTAATGTTTGACTACAACAAGTATAAGCGAAAAAAATCCATCTTGTTCTTACAAATGTGAGTTTACAATGGTTCTTGAATATTTCACTGAATTTGACTCATCAACTAAACGGTAAATTGATCTTACAATTGTTTACTGATTAGGGGTTGTGGAGATTGTTAAGTTTTTGATTGAGATCATGAACCGATTGATGTAAGATCACCACTGAAAACCTGGAAGCACGGGACGGCCGTTTCATCCTATTGTGGGACTCCTCAGCAGTGCGCATTCACGATCTCACTCGCAGTATTTCAACCCAGGGCCTTCAGTCTCGCGCGCAAACGCTTAGTCTACTGGACCACTGAGTCAGCATCAAATGGTGTTAATGTCTGACCTCAGCCAATCCACGAAATTGCGCGACCATCTTTCATTGTACTGAGGTAGACACCTGTTTCTACCCGACACGGATTAGCTCCACTGGTCACGGCTTCTCACCAGAACTCCGAGAATTTACTCGCGAAGCTAGTCACTAATGAGCATATGGTAATTATCAGTTTGGGGATTGTGGAGATTGTTAAGTTTTTGATTGAGATCATGAACCGATTGATGTTAGACCACCATTGAAAACCTGGAAGCACTGAATCGCGAGCGGGATCGTGGATGCGCACTGCTGAGGAGTTCCACAATAGGACGAAACGGCCGTCCAGTGCTTCCAGGTTTTTAATGGTGATCTTACATCAATCGGTTCATGATCTCAATCAAAAATTGTTTACTGAATCTGTTTAAACAAAAGCAACTACCTAAACCATTTGTAGATGGATAGCTAACCATAAGATGGAAACTGAATTCTGTCTTTATCGTAACTTAAATATGTTGATATCATGAATCTTATTCTACATAGTTTTGTATTTGAGAATGCACGTCTTACAATATTTTTACATTTTCTAAATTTACTCACTAATAACAATTACCATTATCATTTAACCTATTAAAGTTTTGTTTATTCCATTTAAACATTTTACCGATCTACAATCACTCATAGGATCTTAACAGCAGTAAATTTCATTATTTGTATATTGAATGTGAAAGAATCATCTTGCACAAAACAGTTGAATTATCAGAATGTAATAAAAATAGTATCATATTTTCATAAATTCCTACCTGTTGCTGTCGAATTAGTTGTAGTTTTTCTTAATTCTTTAAGTTGTTGTTGAGTGATTTGAATATGTTGATCTGTATTCGCAATCTTGAAAGTAATTACGAATAAAATACAAAAGTTTAATAACAATATTTCACTAGACAGATACTACTAGAAAATGTCTAATCAACTACAGAAGCAACTGAATAGGTAAATACACTTGAAAATGGGAAAACAAGATAACTTATTCTTTGTCTTGACGCATTAATAAATAGCTTAATCAACAAATCACTGAGGATATCTTGTAATGATTTGGAAAAACTAAAATGAGTAGCAAAAGAGTTGAAATGATAGTGGTATCAGTAGGAGGAATGAAGATTAGATATTAGAGTAAATGGTTTAAAAAGAAAGGATGAATTCAGAGAATCAGTCATTTAGTTATTCGCAACATTGGACTTGACACATATATGCGTCGGCCTAGTTTGGAACAGCACTTTAACAGAGCAAAATAAAATTATCAAGACATATCTCAATTTTTTGAAGGTAGTAATAGAATCAGTAATAATAATAATAGTAATAATAATGAAGAATAGGTGTGGAGAAAAGTATGAAGAGATTTCGATTCTGAACTATCTTCCGTAAATGCCCTCAACAACTGATCATACAGGACTTCAATCAGGTCATCTAAACATACTAATATGTCTCAATCCAACGGCCAATAATTTCATGAACTGATAATGTCTTAATTCGATCTCCTCTATTTCATTCCCAACCTATTCCTACACCAGTCAATATTTTTATTGATGGATAATAAATTAGCAATATCGCTGATTGACTGGAGTTAGATCTTAATACCGTTGCATACTGGCTCAGTAGTCTAAAGGCTAAGCGTTAGCGTGGGGCCGATGGTCCTGAGTTCAAGCCCCGAGTGCGGGCTCATGAATCAGCACTGTTGTGAAGTCCCATACTAGAACGAAACAGCCATCCAGTGCTCCCGGGTTTTCAATGGTGGTCTAACATTGATTGGTTCATGATTTCAGTGAAATGCATAGAACACATTTAAAAGAAATCGCTTCATTGACCTGATCTGGTTGTTTTTGTAAAATAAAAGCAGAAGGATGATATTAGATAAACGGATTCAAAAACTATACAGTTTTATCAAATTAATTTATTTTCATTTAATAAGGAAAACAATATTCATTGGTAGTTACTTATATAAATAGTAAGTAGTGTAGATCAATAAAATTAATTTTGTGACTTTTGTACTTAATTTTTAGGACACATTTAACACAATGCTACATTTCTCAGTTTACTTTACTGTAAAACCGGATGAAGTAGTAGGAAATACAAAGTTTCAGTGCTGCACATAAACTGATGAGCGCTAAGTACTGGTAGGCTATAGTCTATTTGAGATCTGACAGTAATATTAATGATACGGGCAGATCTAATGAACGAGCTCTGATAATTACTTGGTTTTCTTTCGCTCATATTTTTTTGTTTACTTCTTGCCATGTGTTTGTGACATATCAACCTTTCGAATAATCCTTGATAAGTTACAGTAAAGTGAAAGACAGAAACGGTTTGAATTGAATTCGAGTTGATAAGTGATGCGATTAAGTAGTGGAAAAGAGCTTTCTTGACGGTTTGGAGAAAATTTGACAATTCCTTCTTAACTATAGCCTTGGAAAATTTGATAAAGATCCAGCTCAATTGTTTACAATTCAGGTTAAGAAATGATTTGTGTATCACTGGCATACATTTGATTTTTCCAGACTAAATTTTGATTAGTTGGTTGGTAGAAATAGTCGTTGTCCTTGTGCCTCATATTTAATATGATAATTTCATACCGCCAATGTGTTCATCTGAGTGTATATCTGTTTCAATACGAATTTACTCATCGATATCTAGTTCCTGATTAAACAACCGTATAAGGGTGTTTGTTGTCACGTGATTGCACATATTTCAATTCACAGCAGTTTTGAATCAGCCAGAAGTCGATAAGTTTTATCGGTAACCAAATTTATTTCCATGAAATGAAGATATTTCGAATCACACGCATTTTTATTCCATCATTGTGGTTGTTGTAACAGACAAATAAATTGATATGAATATGGCAGTAATATAGTTGATACCCGTTAACTTTCGACTAGTTTAATGTAAAGGACTTCTACAGTAGTAATTTAACCTCAAGATACTCTCTAGGTAATCCAAAGTGTTATATATCCAAAGGGAATGAGTTGTCAAATTCGATTTTTCTCTGAGTACAGTAATAGTTGCTTTTTGTTTTCATTACACTGAATCACTTTTCAATTAAACTATTCTTTAAATCGTTGTTATCCTTAAGACTGATGGATAGATTGGAGTAGATTATTAATCAGCATTCAAATACCCAATAGAATATGGCTCAGAATAAGTGAAAATTGAGCACATTAAGCTGATAGAATATACAGAAGTGCCGTATTGTAAATTAAATTTCCACAGACAACAAACAAATAAAAGCTTTAACACTGTTATCTAAAACCTGTAGGGTTAATATTTGGAAATGTATTCCCCGATCAAAATTAACAGTTTATCCACTTCAGTCACTCTAATAGTCTCATCAAATCACCAAATCCATTAGCTAAAACGCTCAAAATCTACCTTTCTTCATATCTTGAACATTTTTATTTAGAATGAAGCAAATAAATGTCACCCAGCCCTAACTTGGAATCATGAAGGGAAGAGGAAAAGAGGAAGGCCAAAGAACATATTACGTAGGGAAATATAAGCGGATATGAAAAAATGAATAACAACTGGGAAGAGCTGGAAAGGATTGCCCAGGACTGGGTTAGATGGCGAGTGCTGGTGAGCGGCCTATGCTCCTTCACGAGGAGTAACAGGCATAATTAATTAATTAATTAATTAATTAATTAAGCAAGTTAGTAAGTAAGTAAGTATGTAAAATTCAAGTGGTATTGGATGAAATTCATAAGAATACTTTAATATATCACCAGAGAAGCAGTTATTGTTTCATCAATTAAGGCTGACTTGACATGGTAGAGGTGACTTGTAGTTTAGGTGAATGCTAAGTTTCAACTAGACGTTGACACTGATGATGTCGTCTGAAAGGAAAATACAAGATTTGCAACTGTTCATCTTGAAGAATTCAGCATGCTCAAAGAATATTGATTTAATAGAAACAATTCTAAAATTATTACAGTAAAAAACTGTACCAGTAATTAAAACTCACTAGTGACTTCTGTTCTCTCATTTGTTTAGATATTTTGGTCTCCTTTTCTCGCTCTAGCCGCAACCTTTTCGCCATTTCTAGCATTGTATTACTGGTAGGAAAAGCTTCTAGCTATGGAAATGAACTTGTATTTACTCACAGCATTATTAACAGAAGAAAAAGTAATTCATATCAGAAATAATGTTAAGTATTTCAAGCGAGTGATTTCGTTTATTGGACAATCTTACTGAGATTTAGTTCTTAAATCAGATTCAAGAAGCAACCGTGGAAACATTTATTATTAGTTATGAAGTCACCATTTGATGTCAATAACTAGGTCTAAGTAATGCCATAACCAGACGTAGGGAAAAGCATTGGAATATGTTCATCTCTACTGGCTTAGAACAATAGAGATCCAGTTATTGTAAGATTAGGAATGCCTGTGAAGCGTTAATAAGCAAGACTAGACGATCATATGAAAAACAATTGGTTAGGAATTCTAAATATAGTCCGAAACCGTTATTCTCTAATATAAAAAGGCGGAATCGGAATTCCATCACCTTTGGTACCAGAAAATCAGTTAATATTGGCAAGAGGTGATGCCAAAAAGGCTGAAGCCTTATCGGAATATTTCAGCAAAGTGTTTTCTATTAGCAATGAGGAGTGACCAACAATTAATTGTGATTGGAGCGGCTTGTTGGAGGATCCTGTAGTTATTGGGAAAGGCGTTGTCTTAAGACTACTTCAGCATTTCAAACTTCATAAGTCCAGTGGTCCTGGCGATATTCACCTTAGGATTATGAAGGCTCTATCGGATGTAATTGCTGAACCTATAACCATGCTTTTTGATATGTCTCTGTGGCAGCTAAAACTGCCAAGAGACTGGGGAGACCCGATAATTAGTCAGGTGTATAATGCTGAGAGTAAAGATTCAGTTAGTAACTATCGACCTGTTAGTCTAATTAGTGTACTCGTAAAACTAATTGGAAAGATTATTCGGATGACTGTTATAAACTACGTGAAGGGCATAATCTTTTATCCGGGGAAAAACATGGTTTTTGGAAGGGCCTATCATGCTTGACAAACCTGTTTATTGCAAGAGAAGATTGGACTACAGCAAAAGATCGAAATATTCCTGTAGATGTAATTTTCATATACCTGAGTAAAGCCTCTGATAAGATCTCTCATTTAGGTCTTAAATTAAAACAGGAAAGTTTTGAAATACATTATAAGGTCATAGACTGGATAAGTGGCTTTCTCAATAACAGAAGACAAAGAGTAAGTGTAAATGGAGCTGTCTCATCATGGAAACCCGTAAAACGTGGAGCTACTCAAGGTACAACCCTCGGTCCTCTTCTCTTTTTACTTTATGTCAATAAATTACCAACTGTATCAAAGTCATCCGTTCTATCCTTCGCCGATAACATAAGGATTTGGAGATCCATACAAAGTATATCAGATAGAATAGTATTACAAGATTACTCATTAGTAGCATGGATGGGTGGATGATCACTAGAAGTGAATTGTAACAAGAGTGGTGATGAAATTAAATAGTTATGATGATCCATATCACTACACAATGGGTGACTGAGGAAACTGTCCTTCCATTGATAACTAACCTCAAACCTGGTAAGATACCGGGCACTGACAGGTTACATCCACGGCTGCTGTCATCTCTTGCGGACATTATTTCAAAACCTCTCGGGACACTCTTCAGCATGTCCCTTTCACTCGCTCAACTCCCAAGAGATTGAAAAGGCGCTATAGTCAGTCCTATATTTCAGGATGGTCAGAGACAGATCGTATCTAACTATCGGCCTGTCAGTCTAACCAGCATAGTCGTTAAGTTAGTTGAAAAGATAATTCAGGTTAGGTTGCTAAGCCACATAGATTTACACAATCTGTTAGCTCCTGAGCAACACGGATTTCGTAACCGGCGTTTATGCTTGACTAACTTACTTATTACGAGAGAGGATTGGACAGCAGCTTTAGATAAAGGCCTGTCTATCGATGTGATATTCACAGATTTTAGCAAAGCTTTTGACAAGGTTTCACACTTGGGTATTATGCAGAAGCTCACGAGCTTCGGAATAATAGGTACTGTACAGGAGTGGATTGGAAGCTTCTTATGTGACTGCAGACTGAGAGCGAGGGTCAATGGAACGCTATCCGATTAGAAGCCGGTCAAAAGTAGTGTACCCCAGGGCACCATCTTAGGCCCTCTGCTCTTCCTTCTCTACGTTGACGAGTTGCTGCTGTTGCTTAGGTCGTCGACATTATTGTTTGCGGATGATGTAAAAATCTGGAGAACAATAAAAAGTGAGGCTGATCATTTAGATCTCCAAGCTGACTTAAACGAATTAATTAGATGGGACCGAGGTTGGGGTTTAGAAATTAATTCTAGGAAGAGTGTGCTAATGCACATCGGTCACGGTAATAGTTACCATTATACTATTGATGGTAAACCTCTTCCATGCGTTCAAGAACATAAAGACTTAGGAGTAATAATAAGCTATGACTTGAAAACAACTATGCATTGCAACGCAGCTGCTGTCAAAGGTTTTTCTGCGATATGGTCACCTCGCCGAGCATTCAAATGCTTTGACGAGGAAATGATTCGAATTTTACATCACACCTATGTAAGACCACATTCAAAGTACTGCATCCAAGCAGCTAGCCCATGTCTGGTAAGGGATACTAACTCACTTGAGCGTGTTCAGCGTGTGGGAACAAAATTAGTGAATGGTCTTTCTAAAATCCCTTATGATGAGCGTTTAAAACGCCTAAACCTTTTCCTCTTGTCGTATAGTAGGACGCGAGGTGCCTTATACTGGCATTTCGTATCTTTAATTATGATTTGGGTGTCAATAAGTCTTATCCTTTTGCTCCCTCCAGCACCAATAAATTCCGAGGTCATAGTAAGAAGGTTCACAAACCGCGATCTAATAAATTTAAAGTGGGGTCCTGTTTTTCTCATCGAGTAGTCAATGACTGGAACGCCTTACCCGAACAAGTGGTATCAACCCCATCAGTGAATATTTTCAAGGGGGAGCTGGTCCTTCACTGGAAGACAATCTGTCAGGATTAACACAGGTTCACCAACCTACTATCCTTATTACTGAAGACTGAAGACTGAATATGGGCTAAATTAATAGACAGAGAATAAATCTGTACAAAAATATTAGCAGCATGCACATCATTAACGAACTAAATAGGAACGTGACAGTTTTCTTCAATTATAACAGTCATATTTTCCAGCTCACCTTCTTTTTCATTCTTTCTACTCGTCTGAGTAACTGGTCCTTTTCCTCTTGCATCGCCGAAATATCTTTCTTCACTTCTGCAGTCGTAAGTCCGCCATATTTAACGCTTTCAAACTTTTTATGAGATTCTTTGAAGTTTTCAATCGAGTTTTCATACTTCAGCTGCATTAGAAAAATTTTGTATCCAACTTACTTGTTGATAAAGTCCTGCTATTTCCTCATCCTGCATAAAATCCACGGGAATACTGACTTTAACAAGATATTGGGCTAAATATGCACGCTTTTTCAACTCAGACATTCTAGTGAGAAGCCACTCCAAAAGAGAGTATATGATAATTTTATCTCCAGTCACTAAACCCTGGCGAAATAAGCTCCTTTTTTAAAAAATATAACACACCTATATATATACTTACAGCTTTTCTGGATCGGTTGGTAATTTATACCTAAACACCCTAAGAGCTTCAAACATTCTAACAGCCATCTTATCAGGAGGCTCCTCCCTGATATCGATTTTATGCTGGATAAAAACTTTAATAATATGAAAATTCCCAATACTTTATTATCTATTTCGCTAAGAACATCATTCAGAACCTGTAGAAGACGGACAGGTTCAAGCGAATCGAAAGATATTAGGTTAAAACTCCTGTTAAATGGCTCGTCATTCAGCTTTTGAATGATTAGTCGTATTAGTTCGCTCATGATAAGGGTTTCTATGCTTTTAAAAACGTCAGTCGCTTGTTGTGAGTATCTAGCACAATTAAACAAGTTTGAGTGTGGAGAAGATGTCAGAGGCGATATTTCCCTAGTAGCCGATATTCTTATTACAAATTAGCTGAACGAATATCTTAGTTGAATGTATGAGTTTTAGATAATGGGAAGTACCAATATATACCAACTATCCCAGTATTTTTGATAAGGTGTAGACGGTTGACTTGTTCTAAAGGTAAACCAACCCTTCCCTGATACGGTTTACGCTGTCTGTTTAGTACTTTCATGTAGACCCTTGATATATTATTTGTACGCAGGAATACCAAATTTTTTGCACGTTTTGCACCCTTACGCACGTACGAGTGTATTTCGACATGATCCTGCACTTTCACTTTTTTATTTTCCAGGACAGATGGAAAATATGAAAAAAATGGCGAAGAATACAATCAATGTATATCTTCACTGTACATTTTTTCGGTGATATATTGTATTACATGGGTCACTGTATCATTTAAAGACGATCGGATGCTGCCGAACGTAGCAAGCAATCAGAAGAATGCATACCATAGACAAACTCGCCGATTTAAACGCCTGGTTAACCATGTATTGGAGTCATCACTACCCCACAAGGGTATGAGTGAACTGTAGAAATAAACAAACCCCTAAAATAAATAGTTCTTTAATTCTTCTTAATTGATGCTGGCCATATTATTTTTACCGAACACACCCTGGCTGAAGAGGCTCGGTCACTCATCCACACCAGATCACAAGTAGGTACACTATGCCACACATCTCCTACAGCCGATAGCCAGCTTAGATGAAACGCTATCCGATATATCGATAATCTTCCGAATATATCTTCGAACAAATTCATTTCTGACTTCTCACTTGACTACATTGGAATACTTAGATTATAATGGAAACGAACTTCGGGAATCCTAAGCCAACGTAAGTGGCTTTTCATGCACTTAGTCACCTTAAGTTTCGGCATGGTAAACAGAATTACGTTTCCTTATTTGTCTTACACTTAAATTATGGTTGTGCGTTGCATGTCGGTCATACGGATAGACAGATTGATTACATGCTGGTAGTTATCCATCCAGTTCTACAGGGCTTTTTTGTCTGCTACAGTTTTGATATTAGGAGTTTACTAAGTCAAATGAGCCATCATGGCTTCTGGTTTAAGAAAGTATTAGAGAGTCCGTTAAAAAAAGCACTTAAGAATTACATATCAGTTGTAATATATAAATGCTTAGGATGTGAGGTGATTTATTGGTGATAGGGAATAATTCAACCTAACCATAAACCCATGTTTCACCACACAAATACGATGAATATCTTTATTGTGACAGAAAGGTTGGGGTAAATAAAACTTTATTTACAGTTCTTGATTGCTGAAATAGATACCATGCTCTCGGAGTCTGTGGAGTGCTAGCTTTTGTGCCTATGTAGCGGTAAATAATTAACATTAGTGGCTTTGTGAGAACCTGAAATTGGTACTGACCATACTAAGTTTACCGGACACACCACTAGCTGAAGTCATCCGGTCAAGCGTCCGGACAAGACCACTGTTCGGCCCATCGTGTGACATATCACTGATATCTGGCCAACATGGCATGGGTTTAGCTATCTTGATTAACTACCCTAGTGATAGTTGCATCAGTCGCGACGGAGACAAACTCATGCTCTCGCGAACATGGGGCTTGCGGATTGAATACTCGTGAAGTCGATTGTTAGGACGGCCAAAAGTAACATTATATTTCAAGAGGGGACCCGACAAACGCATAGTCGCCCACTGATTATCATCCCTCACCCTGACCAGTTGTCTCTGATCCATGCTTCGTAACCTGTTTACTATTATCATCACCACATGCCGTTAACTTATTTCAGTCTAACTTGTAACCATCGTCGTAACTTATTTGATTCTTACGCTTCAGTCTATCTACAATGCTTGTTTCAATAATTAGATGGCTTATTTATTTACCTGGTGAGACAATCGTATCTCTTGGTATACGAATTTTCTTTATATTTTTTACGGTGCCTTAGAATGTGACAGCTGATGACTTCAATACCCCACAAAAAACCCATCAAAGTGATTAAAATTAGTGCTGCTGAGTGGCTACATTACGAAAATCAACAAACTGCATCACGAGGCAAGCCCCAACTTGGAATCCTGAAAGGAAGAGGAAAAGAGGAAGGCCAAAGAACATATTACGTCGGGAAATATAAGCAGACATGAAAAAAATGAATAACAACTGGGAAGAGCTGGAAAGGATTGCCCAGGACAGGGTTGGATGGAGAATGCTGGTGAGCGGCCTATGCTCCTTCATGAGGAGTAACAGAAGTAGGTAAGTAAGATGAGTGGCTAGACTACCGCACATATGACATCAACAAGGCTCCGGAACCATATCGATGCTGTCAGTTGGTTTATATAGGCTTGTCACAAAGAAACTGGGTCTATAACGTCCTTTTTAGTTGTTTCAAAAACACTTCGAAAAGAGATTCCGGTGTAGGTGCCTTAAAGTTCTGCTGGATTCAAATGTTTTCGCTTGATAAAGACTTTTTATACATGATTGCACTCATTCCAGATCTTACAACCAGTCTTTGATTGTTTGATTGATACCTTGTGTAATTGTTTACTCCTAGTGACACAGGACAAAAACAGGGGGAGAGTTAAAGCAGACATTGCAAATGTATCGCTGTCATGTACTCCAATTCAAAAACGCATTTATTTCTTCTCTGAACATATATCAAATAGTAGATAGGAAATGAAAGATAAGTATTTGATGTGATTTGCTGATTTAGTCGTGAGTAACCACCAGTTTTGTGTCGATTGTTTTTGACCCTTCTAAAGACTGTAGTGACTCACTTTTATCACGAGAACACGACTGGTTTAATGAAAACAATTATTATTATAACCAACTGTACCAGTGCTTGTTTTAATGTGCTTTTGTTTAACTGTGCCAATTACAGCCATTTTGTGCTTCCATTACCTTCCATCATTGTTCCGCGGTTTTTGCCTTTGTTCGCAAGCACTCCATTCTCCTGCTTTCGCTTGTACGACTTCTTGGCACGATCTTGGTATTCGTTCGATACCACGAGATCGCCAACGAAATAACTCTGGTTACGTTCTACCTACGCCTTCTGATTTGTTTGGTACGCGTTTCCTTGTATTGGCGTTCATAGTCAATTTAAACTCGACACCACGCTACAAGACTTTATGCGTCATCGTTGCCCAAGAACAGCAGGCTTGGAGAAAAAAAAGGCATTTTTGAAGACCCTTCATAGGACATAAGGTTAAATGTAACATAAGAATGAATTAATAGACATTTGATATAGTGGTTAGGGCGGACCCACTCATTTTCAACTGTTTACGATCGGAAAGTCGTCTTAACGTGATTTCAACTTCCCAAACCTTTCCTGTGATCTTACGCAACAAAAATACGATATTTGACACAAAATATTCGTTATGAGCCTAAATCTCGGTAGATTACCTTTCTCCTCCTCTAATAGTTAACTGTGGTTTTTATCTCAGCTTACCATTCACCTTTTATGATTTTCACATCAAAGCTGGTCTCAGTATATCTTAACGTTTTATACTACTCGTTTTTATCGTCTTCCTTTATTCGTTTTGGTTATGTTGTTTTTTTTACGATCTTTAACACTTGATAGGGTTTGTTAACAACTTATATTCCACCATAACCACGATACCATTTCGTCGTCACCTGTGATATCCTAACAAGGTTGTGGAAAAATTGTCGGAAGCCCTGTAAAAAAGCCGTTCTGAAGCGGATAAACAAACAAAGACGTACAGTGAAGCAAATAAGAGGGTCCTCGAAAACATGTGTGTTGATGGAACAAACATTAACACTAGTGAGTACATGTTAAATCTTAGTCCCACCATAATATCGACGGTGTTATACTTTTTTGACAAACTTGGGTCTCCAAGCACAGCCTTCCCAAGTGCAAATGTCGTCCACCAAAATTATGTAAGTGACTGGGTCCCCCCAACAACAATAGGGCTAAAAATGACCGAGCGTAACCATGAAAACATTTGAACAGTGAAGCTGCTTTGGGAAAATCGTTCGGTCAACTGGCCGTTCAATTCACCCATTAAATTGCCTAACCAGTCAGAAAAATGCATGGGAAGCCGAAACGCAGTCCAGCTTCCAAAATAAAAGATTTCAACCTTAACGTACCCAAAGACTTGGAAAAACGACCATGGTTTAGGATGGTTTTTTCATAATCATGAACATGACAGTCAGCCTTGACCTTCGTCTCAGTTTACGGAACGAAAATGACGGGGTGTTCCGGGGAGAATTGAACAGGAAAATACAAACTTCCCAGAATTGTTCCACTGACGATTACGCGGCTCACACGAGGAAAAGATTCCAAGAGTCAAAATCATCCAAGACTCCTACGTGTAAGGCCCATCAATATAATGTATGTCTTGTTGGACAGTGACCTGCTGAAATAGGAAGGGGATGTAAGAATACTGTCCGATATACCATATACTGAGAGCAAGTCTTTCACTGATAACATTAAAGAGCAGTTTTGGCTAGTTCGACAGTAGAAATTTCCACTTAATCTCCAACATTTTGCCTACCCCATTCAGAGTATGGAAATATAATGTTTCCTCTTTAACTTCAAAAGGATAAGGATAAACTGAAAAGCATCCAAAGGCGAGCCATGAAATCGGTTCGGGGACTCAAACTCAGGTTTTGTGAAAAGAGCTCTCAAAAACTGCATATATATGTATTAGAGTACGGGCGTCTTAGAAGTGATCTAATGACTTACAGAATTCTAAGCACTTATGGAAATCCTCTTAAAAAACTACATGAACACAAAATTTAAGGGTTGTAGAATCATGGTCTACTATTATATTAGTACTGCTCTAATAATAGACCTAATCCTAAATTTGTAGATTTGTCATGATATAACTGCCTAATCTATAAGATCTTACGTGGAAGTCACACCATCGACTACACCAACTCACTGTATCGCATCAATTACCAATACATGATGTAGAACAAGGTTAGGCTAGAGAAAGAACAATATATTTAATATGAATAGAAGATACAAGGTAACATTCAGCAGAGACCACGCCTGCATGGCCGAGCCATGCCACTCGATCAACTCCAGTCCATTCAATTCATTCTTCGCGCCTTCTCCATCGTTAGGTATTTATCCGCGTTAAATATTGAATATCTATTTTCTGAGTAGTCTCGTGTTCAGCTTTGTGGATTGTGCGGTTATTGTTCAATGCCACTTCACTACTCTCCCACCAGAATCAACGTGATGTTGGTTCGATACCGAATTGGATGGGATCGTCGTGCGCCGAAGGTTACCAAGACTAGGAAGAATCCCCCGGGTAATGATAAGCTGAAAGATAAATCAAAAAGAAGGCGGCAGCATCTGGTCGGGAAATACATGTAATAATTTTTAAAAAAATCTGCCTTCATGCTTAACACACTTAAAATGACAATTTGGGTGAAGATTATTTGAGCTATAAAAAATGAGATTACAGTAATAATAATAAACCAATGCGTGTTAATAGCCGTTGGTTAATAACTTGACGTATAGGTAGAAAGTATTTTGTGTTTAGAAATATTAAAGTAATGAATATTGTAGAAATGTTAATATTGGTATTAGTTTTGGTTTAAATTATGAAACCAATTAACAAATATGCCGGTAACTCGTCCATATGTGATTTCCAATTGCATCTGTATTAGTAGGCTAACTGGAAGAACAAAAGTATTACCATGGAAAAGAATTCCAACTAGTGTTTCAGTTAGTTTGATACGGTTTATTTAGTTACGGGGAGATTTTCTCAACCTCATTTTTACTTGACCGTGATAGAATTTAGTAATACTACTAATACACATGAATGGTTATCAAAATAAAATTTAAATACATGAGTGATAATTATATGAATTTTGGACAGATAGCTAGGAACAAATCGTTAAACATGAGTGTATTCGTAAGAGACATGCTCTGTACTCAATGTTCTGATCTGCGGCAGACTATTTATTTATATTTATACTTGCTGGCTGATGGGCATACAAGTTAGTTGCAAGTATGCAGTTTATTATAAGGCGGAATACGATTTAATTGAGATATAGTGGTTATAAGTTATTAAAATCAGTTAGGCCTGTGTCATATTACGAAGTGATGTGGTGCTGCAAGATGTATTTAGCTAAATAAGTTTTTACAAGATGATTAATAGCGAGTGATGCTCATGTGATTATCAGGGAGAACATAAGTTGTAACCAGGGGGAGTACACTCCCAACTCATGTCTATGATAATGGCTTGAACCTTAGTCAGTGTTGGGGTAAATTCGACATTGATGTTTTCAGTTTGCAGGAGATTTGCTCGACTGCTTATACTGATTATTTGCATGCATGATTGTGTCGCTAAACCATCAATTAGACTGACAAGGTTTTGAGATATTTACTGAATGAGCAACTGAGAGAGAGACATACTGTAATCATCTGTGATGGATGAAGATAACAAGAAAACAACACCATTTAATGGTAATTATAAGTCAATTTGTTGACCGATTTCGTTAATAGTTTCATTAATTTTATCAGTCATATTACGTGATTGTCAAGTTATGACAATGCTTTATGACGATATCCTGAAACTATTAAATTTAACTAGTTATAGTGTTGATTGAGGATTAGTCAGTGGAAAAATAGGTATTGTTGCTTTAGGTGATTCGAAATCATCAGAAATTTATAACGTTAAAGAATCCGAGACGCCTAGTTTAATTATAAATTTTAATTCAGAAATATTCGTTTAGAGTTAATTCTAGTAGGCTACGGAGTTTTGATTTTAAACGTTTGTTTAGCCAACAGCTACCTGAGGATTTAGTTATTTTACTAGTGCAGTTGATAGTACCTAAATTTTTAATCTTATTATCTAAACTATGTTCGCATTTTAGGCTGGTAATATGATAAACCAATTCATAAACCCAAATACGATTAGCAACAACGACTATGATGGATTTACTGATAAATATTAAAGACGATTCAGATGATTTCTAAATTTAGAAGACATGAAGATATAGTGCAATGCGTGTGTGGGTCAGGTTAACATGCAGGTTCTTGACGTATATGACAATTTAAAAATAATGAACATGACCAGGAAAAGTAATTTTAAAGTCAAGACTGCTTATGAAACTTCAAGCAGGAATGTAACGCATTATAAACTTTTCATGAGAAATTCCTGCATTTAGCCTAGAGACACTGACAAATATATGGCACAAGCAACTGGAAAACATATACATGTTAAGTACAAAAAGAAATCGTCCAGTAAAATAGTTAAACTCGCCTGGATTATTTTTGAAAATTATATTATTCAGTGGACGACATATATAACGCCATTCGTGAGGAGTAGTAATGATCCAAAAGTATCCAGAATAAAACATGCAGTATGGCAATTAATTCCAGGGTGCTTGATGCTGTTGAGGTTTTTGTCACTTGCTCGGATCAGAACAATTGAATGAATCCAGATAATTATGTAGTTGTTGTTGAACGAGCCATCTGAAACTCACCGTATGTTTTTGCAGTTGTTTGGCAATGGAACTCGAAAATATGAAATTAGGCAGGCAGTGGTCGGAAGAAAAGATATTGCAGGATAGTGCATAGTTTAAAACAGAATGAGGTGTTAAGTGAGGAAACACTGAGAATTAGGTTCATATAACTATTTATTCCTTGATCGCATTGTTAGTCAATGTATATTTACGCTATTTACAGGTCATATTTGCTAGAGCTTGATGTTTGAACAAGACTATGTCGCTGAAGCATGTAAATGCTATTACAGCTTGTTAACAAATCACCGGCTTCTGTTTGGGCACCCGGGCACTATCACAGCCCACACACAAATTTATGAACTCTTTATGCATGTGGAAATTACCTTTCTCGCTTTGAAAAACAAACAATTGTTTCAGATTATTATCATTACAATTTTTGTCATTATTAATACTTTTGTTATTATTACTACTATTATTGTAGTTATTATTATTATTATTACTATTATTTTCCACATTATTCACCCTCTTTTATAGTTATACAGCGGCTCATCTTTGGTGGAAATTCGACTGTATCTAAACGTTCTCGTGTCACTGTCCGGTTGAAAATTGTATGTATCCACTGAATATGAGCACTGAAGCAGTTTTTCTGAAACCACGTGCACCATTCAAACTGGCTGCCTTCAACGTTCGCACACTTATGCAGGCCGGACAACAGATAGGGCTGGCTATGTCTTTGGAAATTCTTAATATTGATGTTTGTTGTCTATCCGAGACCCGTTTTCAAGACTCTGGTGAAGTACTACAAATTCGATCTCCATCTGTCGCTTCGAAAAGCTTGTTTTACGTGCGCTTATCCAGGGACCCTGTGGCATCTTCGTCTGGTCTTGCTGGCGTTGGTGTCGCACTAAGCGCTAGAGCTGAGGCGGCACTAATCGATTGGATCCCCATTAACAGTCGGTTATGTGCTGTTAGATTAGAAAGTTCCATCAAAGTGAGAAGAAATCAGCGTGAGAAACGATGTCTTTTCGTCATCTCCGCCTATGCTCCGACAGATTGCAGCCCGGATGCAATCAAGGATGAGTTTTACCACCAGTTATCAGTTCTTCTCCAGAAAGTGCGTTCGACAGATATTGTAGTACTAGCCGGAGACTTGAATGCCCAGGTCGGGCGTCTAGTCACAGAAGAGAGTCGTTTAGGTGGCCGATGGGGACTCGTTGGTCGCAGGTCAGATAACGGGGACCGTCTACTGCAACTGTGCACAGACCACAACCTGTTTCTGGCTAGTACTAACTTTCGGCACAGTCATCGCCGATGTGCCACCTGGCGTCCTCCCTCTGCATCTCAAGCCTGGACTCAGATTGATCACATCGCGATCAGCTACCGCTGGCGTGGTTGTGTACAAGACTGACACTCCTTTTGGAGTACCTATCTGGACTCTGACCATGCCTTGGTCTGCGCCAATCTTGCCTTACTTTTCAGTGGCCGACGAAGTGACCGCCACCAACGGATTGATGTTAGCAAGCTGGTTGCAACTTCTGTTGCAAGTAAGTATCGAACCGAGCTAGCCTCTAGGCTAGCTACCACTCCACCGAAAAGTATAGATGAGCAGTGGTTGCAATTGCATGACGTCATGAAAATGGCGGGAACAGTCAGTTGTGGGTTTGCGAAACGTCCCGCTTTTAAGCACTGGGTTTCTCCAGGTTCCTTACAACTCATTGAAGCCCGTCGGTCTACTCCGGGTGACCGTGAGTTTGACCATAAACGAAGGATGTTACGTAAGGAAATTGGGCAAAGCTTGCGTAAGGACCGAGAAGCCTAGTGGTCGAAGCTTGCTAATGAGCTGGAAGCAGCAGCTGGATCTGGTAACTACCGGAAGCTCTTCCAACTCATCCGAGCCACTGGCAGCAAGAAGTCTGGTGTGAGTGAAACAATCTGCGAGGATGATGGGATGCCAATCACTAACATCCATCGACGTCTTGGACGATGGGCAGAATTTTTCGAAGGGCAGTTCAACTGGCCTGCTGCTCCGGCAACATCGGTCAGACTGTCCTGCCCTCCATGGCCGGTGACGACTGATCCACCAAATTAGGAGGAAGTCCGCAAGGAACTCCAACTGTTGAAGCGTTACACATCACCTGGCCCAGATGACTTACCTCCGGCTCTTTTTAAAGATGGTGGTGACTTTTTGACTAGGCAACTGACGACGTTGTTTACAAAGGTTTGGGAACTAGAGAGTGTACCAACGTCATGGAATGAGTCGATAGTTGTCCCTATCTTTAAAAAGGGTTCACGTCGTTCCTGTAACAACTATCGGGGGATAAGTCTACCTCCGATTGCGTCCAAGCTATTGGCTTCCATCATACTTCGTAGGTTGTTCAAAACCCGAGAAAGATTGACTCGCGAGGAGCAGGCTGGGTTTCGTTCTGGTCGAGGATGTATTGATCATATCTTCACCCTCCGCCAAATGTTAGAACATCGCCATACTTATCAAAGGCCAACAATCGTAGTGTTTCTTGACATCAGGGCTGCCTTCGATTCGTTGGACAGGACTGTTCTCTGGGATTGTCTATTGAAGAAGGGTGTGCTTGAGAAGTTTATTAACATCCTAAAAGCCCTATATACAAACACCTCAGGCAGAGTGAGGGCATACAACCACCTCTCTCCATTGTTCCATTCGAGTAGTGGGGTTAGGCAGGGTTGCCCAATCTCACCATTCCTCTTCAACTTTGCCATCGATGACATTCTGGAAACAGCTCTGATGGATGTAAGTAATGGTGGTGTGGATCTGTTGCCTGGAGAAAGACTTCTCGACCTTGAGTATGCGGACGATATTGTCTTACTGTGCGATAATGCCCAAGGCATGCAATCCGCACTTAATCAGTTGGCAATCAGTGTCCGTAGGTATGGAATGTACTTTGCGCCTTCGAAGTGCAAAGTACTTCTACAAGACTGGCAGGATTCTAATCCCGTACTCACCCTGGATAGTGAGCAGATAGACGTAGTTGAGAAGTTCGTGTATCTGGGTAGCTGCATAAGTGCTGGTGGGGGTGTGAGTGATGAGATCAATGCACGAATAGTGAAAGCCAGAGTGGCTTATGCCAATCTGGGCCACCTTTGGCGCCTTCGTGATGTTAGTCTGGCTGTAAAAGGTCGGATCCACAACGCGTCGGTGAGAGCAGTTTTGCTCTATGCTTGTGAAACCTGGTCTCTCCGAGTTGAGGACGTTAGACGACTCTCTGTGTTCGATCATCGCTGTCTCCGAAGGATTGCTGACATTCAGTGGCAACACCATGTCAGTAATGCAGAGGTTCGGCATCGTGTGTTCGGGCACAGAGATGATAATTCAATTGGTGTCACCATCTTGAAACACCGACTTCGGTGGCTTGGACATGTTCTCCGAATGTCGTGCCAGAGAATTCCACGTCGTGCATTATTTGCTGACTCTGGGACTGGTTGGAAGAAGCGGAGAGGTGGTCAGTTCATGACATGGTGTCGTGGTATGAAAGAAAGCTGCAAAGGACTGGCTTGTGTTGGTCCTTCACGACTCCCTGGTTGGGGTCTGAGAGATGGTGCTACACAGTGGCTAGAGACGTTATCAGATAAGGCTCAGAATAGAAGCCAGTGGCGATCCTGCTGTAACCTTCTTTTACTTTCTTCATAAAAAGTGGTTGTGTCTCCTTTACCTGAAAGATTTCTTCTGATTGTACCTTTTCGTTCCGTCGTTACTACCACACTACCTTACTCCAATCTCTTCGTCATTGTTCTCTTTTTCCTTTGCGCTCCTTAGTTTTTTTTTCTACTTCTCTTCGAATTCTCATTGTTTTGTGTGGCGCATATATATTGTCGCTCTCTTGTACCAATATTCATGTGTCCAAATAAACAAATAAATAAATAACAAACCATCAAAGCTAATTAGTTAATATAGACGACCAGTTTTTATTATCGATTGAGCTAGTTTGTCATGAGGACTAATCAATATAACATTACGATAATGCATGTGAGCATTAATCAGAGGACTATTAGAATACAGGGTTAACATAAATATAAAATCGATCGAGAAAGTTGAAGTGGAAATAAGGATTAATAATAATAGGTTGCGTTTCTTTAGTTGGGCTCACCAATGTAGAATTATGGTCTACTATTATATTAGTACTGCTCTAATAATAGACCTAATCCTAAATTTGTAGATTTGTCATGATATAACTGCCTAATCTATAAGATCTTACGTGGAAGTCACACCATCGACTACACCAACTCACTGTATCGCATCAATTACCAATACATGATGTAGAACAAGGTTAGGCTAGAGAAAGAACAATATATTTAATATGAATAGAAGATACAAGGTAACATTCAGCAGAGACCACGCCTGCATGGCCGAGCCATGCCACTCGATCAACTCCAGTCCATTCAATTCATTCTTCGCGCCTTCTCCATCGTTAGGTATTTATCCGCGTTAAATATTGAATATCTATTTTCTGAGTAGTCTCGTGTTCAGCTTTGTGGATTGTGCGGTTATTGTTCAATGCCACTACAGGGTAACACCAAGAACCTGGAGACACAACATAGCAGAACGGACTATATACACCCCCTGCACTCCTTAAGTCTAGTCAAGTGCTGTAATTTGCTGCCGGCTGAACTAGTCCATGTGACTTCCCAATAGTTCTTTATGGGAAAAGTCGACATATCCTTAAGGACTGAATATGGCACAGGTATTCAGTGTTTGACAACGCTTTTACCAGTAACAGCTAATATAACTCGTACCCATCAAGAGAAACCAAAAGACAGAATCGAGGAGATCAGAAGTTGTATTTGATGATTGCCAATATATCAGAATTGTCTGATCTAGTCTGACTAGCGATTGCAGTAGATGTTGAGCACGGCGTTTCCACACGTGATCTGGTGCGGATACCTGACCGAGCGCCTTCAGCTGGGTGAGTCCACTAAAACTAATCTGGTCAGCATCCAATGTTGAAAACTTACAGAGCTATTTATTTTGGGGATTTATTTACCGCTACAGGACTAAGGTCAGCATCTCGCCATAATTTACTAAAATGTTTATTTTATCGTTAAATATACCTAGACTTCTATTTGGTGGCACTGAAGATTCATTGCTGCTTGATGCGAAAGCTCGATAAGCGAAAGCTTCTTCTATTCCGTCCAGGACCATTTGGAACCATTTGAAACTCTTCTTAATCAGTAAACTGGACTTTTAATGTGGAGACTCATCCAGACTTGATTATTTCAGTTTATAGGAATATATCATGAATCATAACTCTCAATAAGCAAGAGCTTACTCAAACTGCCCAGATACAGACTACAAGGAACAAATGTTTCACTAATTGTACCAAGCAAACTAGAAGTTCATGTTAGCATTGTCCTTCAGATGTGTACCTGACGACCTTGAAACCTGTACATGATTTATTCATGCATAAGGTTTTCTCAACGGATTCGTCCGATATTACGGAGTATGTAAGGTTTAAATCTCGTTGTAATATTTGAAATTATCGTTTCACTCTTCCATGACTGTATAATTTCACAAATTTTAGTGTTACTTGTCTAAAAATTGGTATATTTGATTCACTAAGCTATAATTTATGTTTGTAAGGAGCAACACACACTTGCTTCCCTGCAATTCTCCGCTTTGTATAGTCAGTTAGAAGGATTTGGTAAGGAGTTCTTATGCTATAGTTGATTCGATTGACACTGATAGTTTAACTATCAGTTTATTCTGTGTAGTGTTTTAAAAGTCCGTCTACTTCTGAGGCCCTTATCAACGAGTAATCCCAATCACAATGGTATTCTTTAACTAAATGCAAATATCCTGGCAACACTTATTACCGAAGTATTTCGTCATTTATGTTGGATGTGAGATAGATTTCCATAGCGCGTGATCGACGTTGAAGTGAACAAACTAGTCCTCTCAGCTTTAATACTAAAGGGTAGATTTCGACCGTGATATTGTCAAACTTATCTTTACTTCGCATCAGAAACTCGCGAATAAATAGTAGTCATTCTACTACATACCTTTAAGCTTTTCCCACCATGGAAATCCTCCATTGTTTAGAAATAGCTCTGCTGTTGTAGATCCTGGTTTGGTGTCTGAGCGCAACGGTAGGCAAACGAATAATGTTTAAAGTATGAATTCTCAGACACAAAACGCCAAGTTGTAACGTTGTGGAAGGATACTTTTGGTGTGTGAGAAGTATTTTGAAGGTTATATCGACCTCACCTCCTTTCGGGTACACACGTCATGTCTCATAATATCCCTAGAAACACTGTCTGGTAAGGATCTTACCAAGAGTAATTATTTATTTCCTGTCCCATGTATAGGTCGATTTTTTCTTCATTTTTTTCGTGTGTCGCTTAATTCCTTGCACTGTTAAGGAGTTTTTCATGTTGGTAGGTGTAGACCATCTGGTTTGGATCCGCGAAACGATAGCAGCCGATGGTTGGAGACCTTGAACAACATGGCTCAAAATCGTTTGCAATGGCGCAGGTGCATCTATTCTTTGTGTTCTCCCAAATTCTAATCTTTTGGGTTCTTGTCTCTTTTTTCTTTTTCCTAGTTTATTTCACTGGATTATACTTCCTGAATAACATCAAATCTTAATCTTTCCGATTACTGCTTATACTTTTACTACCTCAACCATTATGGGATTTGAATCGACCATTGCATTTGTGTGCTAATGTGGTATGGCAACCCGAATTGATGTATGTACATACGAAGTTCTACGTTGTTACTGACTGACTGACCTTTTCATGGACTAAAAATATTACTGTTTTGCCCATATCAGACTCATGATGCAATCTTAGTGTTGGAGTCAATCAATGTATTCACTGTTGTATCGAAATCAACATAGAGACTTTTAAGTTCACGTTCCGAATTATTTCAAAGTCACCCTGATGTTAAAGACCTTTCGTTCCTTCCAAACGTGATTAGACCACAGATTATTGTGAGCTCACTAGATTGTGTATTTATATAGGTAGCACTCGTCATATGTAAAATCAATTACCTTGAGTGCACCAACCATACAAAAACAGTCGATTGAGATTTCGTTTGCTTTGTCGTTTATGATAAGAAGTCGCGACAGTATCACTACTGTCTCGAATTTTGACTCATATCTTACTTTTTGCAGACAGATAGATTTTCTTAAGACACGATGAACTATTCAGATTGTCACGTAGCTTATTTCGCGTCATGTAAGATAATCAAATTCTTCATAGCTATGTTTACATTTCTACTGCTTTGTTTTCACAATAGATTTTAAATCATCTGCTTTTGGCAATGTCAATTACTCACGAAAAAACTCACAATTTCGGACACCGGTATCCACCGACACGGTGTTTAAACCTGGATTAAGATTGGCTCTGAAGTGCGGAGTTTTCACTGTCATATCTACTAATGCAATTTTTCTGGGATCGCTTATTTTGGGCTTCGAGGCTTGGCAAGCTCGTTATTCCAAAGCAAAAAGTGATTACGCCATTAGAAATTTCATTTCTACGGTATTATAATACAGTAGAGTAACTTGTTTTACAGGTTCGTGATTACATAGAAAAGATTTTAGGCAGACCTCTACAAGCCTTTGATGTTTACTGGGGTAGATTTAATTTTCTGTACTGAAATTTCTGATTATTTTAGCTATCGTAGTTTGCAATGTCCTGGTCTTTCTTGCTCTTAACAGTCAATTTTCCTCTACCCTTCTACCTTATTTCTGCAGCAGTCCATATGGGTGTAAGTATTTCTTTCGTACCAAGCAGTCACGTTTTGTGTATGTGCTGCTTGTCGTTGTTATTATAAATGCAAACTTTATGCTTATGTTGTGTGTAAAGAATTAAATATTGTAGTATTGGTTTGGATTACTATATTAAAATTAGAAAGTCTTTCCTTAATTTTTAGTTCTGAAAACCTTTAGGGTCAATAAGATTTACTATCACTTCTGATAACTCATAAACTAAGAAATGGCAACTTAGCACAAATCTTTCACTGTTTGTTACTTTTCACTGCGATCAATACCACCATCAGTTAACGTTACTTAATATGAAAGCCATTATGATAACACATGGAAGATCCTTCTACCCCATAGACTGGTGTTCAGTACCTGCTACTAAACCACATGGTTGTAAGTTGGCATAATTCAGGGTAACATTACTGACTGGGCTATGTTGATTGAAGACTTACAGAAAACATAAATTGCCCCAAGAATACAGACTACTGAGTAGCACGAGGTCCGTTCCCTGGGTTTCATATTGTTTCATTGAATCATCTGACACTTGTTTTTTATGACTTGCCAATTTGGTCGTTGGGATTTTATTAATAGTGAAGATAAAGCGCACTGACATCTATTACTATTCGGTGATCGACTAGGTACTTTAATATGGTGGTTATTTTGAAAGATAATTAATTATTGGGTAAGTTGGCAGCTTTCGCTTCCCCATTTTGCTCACTTGTCCTGTAAAAGACAGATTTTTTCAAGTTTGCTGATATATTTTCCCATGAAGTTTGGCTTGGTCAAAACAGGGTCCTTAAAATCTTCAACTAGTTGATTACAAGGGCAATACTAAGTCCTGTTCACATTAGTTTTATAGTTGTTGACAAGGAAAGATTTGCGTTTACTTTTTCAGGATCAAATAGAGTACATCTTAACCATTCCACAAATTGTTTCTACGTACGTTATTTTCTACCTCATCGTATTTTTCCTGTTTTTGAAATCTAAAATGTTTTCCTCCCTAGCCACTCCTGTATTATCACTGGTGCTTAGTTTATTTTCGCACAAAAGTCTATTCCATTTGGGTATCAATATGTATGTTTTGCACAGTTTCGCATCATCAGTTATGTCGCTTGTCGGTGTTGAGGATTTTTTCAGTGTTTTTATTGCTGGTGGTGAGTAAGAGCACAATATTTAATTGATCTATCGAAATATAAACAATTGTAATCATTTTTTATATTCTTTCTACACCATTTTATTCCCAAACTATAAAGTCATAATCACAAGATAATGTTCCTTGTACCTTTTTAAAAATCAAAATATTCATAGCTTATGAATAATGAAAAAGATTCTTTGAGAGAGGGAATCGAAAAATTACTGACATGTAAGGGAGTATAATGTAAGAGTGTATACAAAACGTAAGAAAGTGCATTTACTTACAAGAATATTCTATCATGTTCTCTAAGTCTCTAAAATTGTATTTTAGTAACCACGTACAGATTTGCGTGTTCAACTTTAAATCAGAATTCATGTGATTGAGCTACTATTATTACACATGTTCCCAAATAAAGATACGTAAGTCAGGGTTTAACAGTGAATACCTTACCATGAAAGTGCCTAGAGAAGTTGATTATAAGGGAAGAATTTTAGAAACCTGATATATTTTTAGACCAATGGTTTTAAGATCGTTTTATTTTCTGACTTAGGCTGTTAAATTGGTTTTTCCATCACTACATTTAGGGGTTTAGTCAAAGTAATTTCAAATACTTCATGAAAGGATATAGGTCATTTAGATTTATTATCTGTCCTATTTAGTACTGTAGACGAATTTTTTTCCTTCGTTCGCCAATTAGTTTAGTTTAACTTTATAATTTTTATGTGACTAAAAGTTACAACAGATTTAGCGAATTTTCGCCCCACAATTAGTCAAGATAATATTTAACTAAATGTTTTTGAGAATGAAACAAGGCAACTAGTAGTCGGGTTTCCACCATGAAGATTTTACTAATTTGTTGAGATACATAAATTACTGAAATGTCTGAACTGTTAATTTGTCTAATTAATCGGTCTGTAAATCCAAACTGGAAGACAGAATTACTAATTATAATCTTCTAAGTATGTGTGAATATGGAATGTGAAATAAGAAAAATTATTTGTTCTAGAGAAAATTATGTATATAGTCTTTTAGTTTTGTGACAGGGATATATGATGAAGTGTATAATATTTCGATTTACTATATTTCTAATTATTGCTATTCACTATGATGTTCTCTTTGGCTTTCTGTATGAAGGAATCTTCTCAGGTTATATCAGTTTGATGAATAAATTACTACGGAGATCTACATTTCCATCATTAGGTGCCAGTGGAGGTATATGCGCTATTATTGGTGCATTTTCTATGCTTCAGCCAAATGCTAGGTTATGTGTACCGTTTATTGTTGACTTTATACCTCATTCATTTCAAGCGAGCAGTGCAGTTTGGATTATTCTTAGCATTGAAATATTTGGGCTTATATTCTTGAGTCGTCGTAGTGCATTAGATCACGCTGCACATGCTGGTGGTTTGATCTTTGGCATGTAAGTTGTAAATGGTGTTACTAGAGTCAATTTCTCACTTTATATTAATTTTATACTCTTTTGATATTAACTAAAGAAAGTACTTAGATTATGTTAGGTCGAATGTATAGCGTTCACTAGAGTGATAAGCATACAATTCATTGAATATTGTTGATTTATCTTATTTCATGATGTCTCTTGAACCAAAACAGTCTGAAATGTAGAAAAAATTGATAAAATGAAGATGAACATCCTTTTTCTGAGCGGAGTAAAAGTGTTCACAATTTAGACAAAATTAACACATATGAATGTTTGGATATGCATGTCAATGTCATACACTTTTGTCAATTATTCTAATTATACTGAACAGATTGCAAACTGATGTCTAGCTTTCTGATTAGCAAACAATAAATTATGGTGAAAAGGAATTATGTACAGAACAAACATGACAATATAATTAAAGGTGAATATAAAATGAATTTTATTAATTCACTAGTTAATCTATACACAATATTGGACAGTAGCTGGTTAGACTAAGTTTTATATGAAAGATTCAACGTTATTGTGTATCTATCCTTCAGGTTTATAAACTTATCACTAAATTTCAAAGGAATAAACTATAGACGTGATTATGTTCTAAACTCACCAACAGGAGATTGCAATTAGTCAGTCACAAAAAAAGAAATTGGCACAAATATGCATCGGTTCAAGTTACCACATCATATCAGTATAATGAAGTTAAATTAATAAGATAAGTCCGAGAATATTTCGAGTAGTAAAGTTATTAGAAATAATAGCAGATATTAGGTATGGACAATACGGTTCGAGAAGAAAGAGTTAGCGGAGTGAAAATTATGAGGAAATGTTAAAACTGAAGATCTATGTTGAAAAATGTGTGAATGGATCTGGGTCACAGTGACCATGTCACCCAGCATCTCCAACCATTAATTACGATAATCGTGTGGACTCTGGGTAGTCAAAATTTATTTACACGCCCAAGTTCAACATTCAATGACTTTATGGTTTGATGTCACTTGTTGGTTTGGTCGCCCTTGACTTTCTTTCAACTTACTAGCACATCAATAAACACTGGACGTCGATGTAGACATGTGTTAAGATTGTGTATTACACTTCGCAACCACTCATTATACCATCAACTTGTTTGCCGTTTCTACCTTGCATTCTTCGTTTTACCTCAGCATTAGTCACTTGGTGGTTCAAGCATAAGAGACCTAAACTAACCACCTTACATTTTTCAGAAAACTAGTTGATGGTTATCAATTAGTGCGTTTATACTGACCAACATTCCATTTCGTTTATACATCGCATATGGCAAATGTTTTAGTGTAACTGAGATATTTTACAATTCATTGCATATGCAATAGTGTTAGTGCTGAATAATTGAACTGCGTGGGCAAGACTCTATGTAAATGATATTAATGGACCAATAATCAGTCACATATGGAATGTAACTAGGCTTTCTATAAGCATCTCATCATTCAGTTTGTTTGACTAGACTAGTTTGAGGGACCATTCCGCTACCCATACTTCAGTAACTGTAGCTATGTTTAAATGTCTAACCTGCTTGTTAGAATTCTAGTCCGAGCAGGACACCGTTTTTTTCGCCGAAACATACTTTATAACATTTATTGCTAGTGGTCATAGTTTATAGCTGGATTGCAAAATATAGCAAACTCCTTTCTTTGTGAGCCTTAATTGTTCGTAAGCAAAAAGTGGTATTTTTTCATGATATATTTGTATAAAAACAGTATTGTCTATACTCATATAAACAGGTTTTCAACTGTCTAACTATCAGTGTATGTGTGCCATACTACTATTTCCAAAGAGATTTCTTCCAAAATGGGGTCTTAGTCCCATATCTACTCATGTATTGCACTGAGATTATGATGATTATTGTATAAAGTTTTTTGTAACAGATCAAATGTACCACCTGTTCGCACTTATGGAGGTAGATTTGACGAAATCGAACAACTAACTCAATATTTTAAGTACTATCACCCTACACTACTACGTCCTATGTATTACTTCTATTATACTTATTATGTATTGTAAAACTATTTTTTGTTGAATAGTATTCCACCACAGAAGTGTATATATTTGTTTAAATGACGTTTGTTTTTGAAAAATTCAATTATATTTATAATTATATTCAAAAAAACAATATAGGCTGTATGGTAGCAATGGTGTTGAATCAATTTGGAAACGACATCGTGCTGTATTATCTTGGTGGAAGAATATTCGTGATTAAAAAAATAGATTACAATGATATCTTTAGGATGCTCTTTATAGTTGTAATTTTATAATAAACATTCAACAACAAAAAAGATGGTTGTATGCTTTGAAGATTATTACGTGTTGTACAGTGAATATACATATGTATTGTTTGTTTCAGTTATGCACAATATTATTATTACATTTATATAAAAGCTTTTTGCGTATTTGGATTTGTATTTTCATTAGCTAATTAGTTATTGGGATTATAGTCAGTCAGTCAGCTACAACGTAGGACCAGGCACATATATGCATCGGTCCAAGTTGACATACCTCATTAATACAACAAAATGGACACCGGATTCATAAAAGTAGTTAATTCAGAGGTGGTAATATATAAAGGAAAGTTTGCAATAAGGATATAGTACAGGAAGAAAGAATTAGTTCGTAGGAAGAAAGATATAAAGCGATTTTAATCTCTCAGTTTAAGGGAAGATAGAGAGTGTATACACCGACGCCATTGTGATCGATTCTGAGCCATGTCACCAAGAGTCTCCAACCATTGGTTGCGACAGTCACGCGGACCCCAACCAAGTAGTCTGCATCTACCAACATGGCTCAGACTAGAGGTTAGTGTCTTCAAGCACTGATGCCACGTTTTGGCTTGGCCGCCCGTCACTTTCTTTCAACCAACCTGAACACCGGTTAGCATTGCACGTCGTGGTAATCGGTGTTCAGGCATATGTAACACGTGGCCCAACCATCTCAGTCGATGAAGATTAACAACCTCATCAACTGACTTACCATCATTCCCTAATACCCTGCGTCTAACCTCACTATTACTTACCCGGTGATCCCAACAGACGCCAGCAATATTTCTAAGGCATCTGTGGTCAAATACTAGTAGCTAACGAGTGTCTTCTACTCTCAATGGCCATGTTTCGCTGCCGTAAAACAGAACGGACTGCTGCGCAGTATACTCGTCCTTTTATTAATAGACGGATATCTCGCCTTCGCCAAAGGTGGCGTAAGTTGGCAAAAGCCAAGCGAGCTTTTCGAATCCGTGCTGAGATTTCGTCAGACACCAACCCATTAGAGCTGATCAGACTTCCAAGATAAGTGAAGTTGTCAACGCGTTCGACTACTTCACTCCCTATAGTAAAGATTACTTTTATTTTGGCATATTTAAGGCAATTAATCTCATTTATAAATTTCGATAGAACAATGAGAAGATCATTTGTCATGTCGTTTCGCTATATTTTCGCTGGAGTTTTGCATTGATAAACGCGGTTTTTTTCCTGAATAATCACACCATTTATATAAATTTAAGCAATTACTTACAATCCCTACTCTTACAACTTTCCGCTGTAATACTTCATGATTAGGTTGTATAACTTGTTTGATAGACACTGGACAATATGAAATCAGATCACAAATGTTTATCAACAGTTTATGATGAATTTATTTATATAATATCACTGTCAAGAGGTTCATTTGTAGGGGAAAGAGCATAACTAGAAGACCTTCTACTCTAACCTTCACTGACGAGTTTCTGAATTTCAGTGAATGCATATATTTTTTTTGTCGTTAAAAATACACGGTTAGTAATAATTATTTTAATGTACTCCAACAGTTCCGGAGTTTTTTTCTTGAGTAATAAATTCAAGGGAGATTACAGCAACTGCGGTGTTGAAGAGACTATCTAGATCTCTGAGAAAGATGTTTTGTTCAGTAGAGCTCTGAACTGTTTTCTCCACCAAGAAACTCATTCAGGTAAGTGTCAAGGGGAAACTATCGCTTTGGGCCACCTCAGTAAACATTTATCAATTTACTTGTTCTTTTGGAGGAGTTTATATCGATCGTACAAAGCGTGCATTTAGTAGATTAATATCCGAGCATTACCTTGCATGACCACCTAAAAGGGAATGCAAATCGATCAACAGCTCAATCCTTGAACATATGGTCAATTCTGGTCATATGGTATTGCAAGAATTATCGCTTATGATCATCTACAAGGTATAAATGGATCAAAAAAGGTTTAGATGAGGGATTCCTCGCACATCTGAGGCGATAGCAATTCACCATTTTCAACCAGATCTCTATGTACAAAAGAGTCATGTCCAATCATCGTCTTAGGATCTCTTTGGATTTTAACAATCGTAAGTGCTGATTACTAAATTTCTTGTCTCTTAATAAAGTAGTTGGTTATTTTTTGCTTTTATTCTATAAATTATTATTTCCAAAACTTAAATAACCTTAGTTCTTGATAATCACTCTGATAAATGATACAACTTTAATCACGTTGAAATAACACCCATTTATAAACTACTATATATAGTACTTGAAATCTTGATAATCTCGAATGTATTATGCTGAAATGTCTTCATCCTTTTTAATGATTCAGTGGGCTCCTATTGTTGTTTGGATTTGTGAAAAACAGGACATTAGACAAACATCCAAAACATTAAGTGAACTAGATGACTGGATCTATACTGTGTATTGTTACCGTTTGAATATAATGCTTCTATCGAAATTGCAGATGCACATTTCTGATTCCACTCATCAAATAGAGATCACTCAACGATTAAGCTGTGGTTAACTGCATTTATTTGTATGTGGTCAGTAGTTTATATCTTTATACATGAAGGCAGTGCATAAAGAATGATCTATATATAGAAATGTATATTTGTTACAGAAAAATACTGTTTGAATAATTATATATACATGTATGATGTTATATATATATATCATTTACAAATCTGTCTCGTTATTAAAACTAGGAGATTTTACCTTAGATTTTCTCCATATGCTTGGATTACTACTTATCTGTTTAATTTTCCCATTGATAAAACTTAACTTGACTTTTTTACCTTTGTAATTCTTATAAATTGGTTCATTTGGCTGATTCATCAGTGAAGTAGAAGTATTAGTTGTTACCATTTGTTGTTCTGTTTGTTTATTCATATTGTCTGATTGATCGTTACGAAGTTTACGATTTTCCTCCAGTAGATCAGCACACATATTTGCTAAACGATTTCGACGGGATTGTTCCTAATAAGTAGAAGATTTTCATTAATTTTACGATCTGAAGATTGATATTTCTAAGCATAGTGATCATTAAGAATAATGTATATAATTATTGTAGCAGTGAATTGCTCTGTGGAGAAGCGAAAGTGGTTTCAGAGTTGCCAAACGTGGGAATATTTCCTGAATTTCAATGTTTATATAATTGAAGTCACTCCATGAGGTTGAGTATCTCCATAAATTGCACGATATTTATTAGACCTCATGTTTTCCCATAATTTCTATCCGACTATTCAAAGAGTATGCTCGACTGTATTTCTTTGTCGTACTTGTTATTTGAAGTAAATCGGTCATAATCAGAGACTAGTAGTCCTACACTGATGCTATCTTCTGATTTGATTTAATAAAAATGAGCTTAAAACAGTTAATAGCTTTGACCTACAATATGCCTAAGCAGCTGCTTTACGCGATTATCCAAAGTGTTTGAGCAAGGGTTTTGAAAGCTGATCATTAATTTCAATAGTTGAGATTATGAGTCAACTTGAGCTAAATCACCATGGGAAACCTGGAAGCACTGGAAGGCCGTTTTGCCCCATTCTCGAACTCCTCAACGGTGAGCATCCACGGCCCTACCCCGCGGGATCCGAACCCAGGACCTGTCAGTCTCACGCGCGAACACTTAACCACTAGACCACTCGACCGGCATCCAACGGTGTTAATGTCTAACTTCAACTAATCCACGAAATTAAGCGACGCATCCATCATTGTCATCAGTGAGTTAATATCTCACAAAAGAATCGATCCCACAATAGGACGAAACGGCTGTCCAGTGCTTCCAGGTTTTCCATGTTCGTCTAGCTTCAATTACTGAAATTGCTACAATCTCCACAAAACCCATTCTGATTTGATCATTAACTTACTTTCACACCAATTGAGTGTTCCCTTTCTTTTGATTGTTTCTTTATTAATTAGTGGCATGATATAATTTGTTTAATTATTATTATTATATGATTTTAATTACTATTATTTGTTGTTTACCTATCTTACCTTCATTTCTTACTTCTCGATAACATTTTTTAGCGGAATTATACTACTTAATAATATTCAGTAGCTAGTTTCACTCTTCATTTTAAGTATATGGTGTATCGTATTTCTCTGTCGTTGTATGGCGTTACTAAATATTTACATAAATTTCTTACTGTAATTAACAACTTTTAGCACTGATAACAGTTATTTACAATTTTGACTCATTCACTGGATCTTTATTTAAGTATAATAGTTTCCATCCATATTTTATATTTTTACTCTCCATTTCTATTGCTGACATTGTTGACTTTACACACAGCTACTTGCTGTTATTTATACTATGGTTAATCATAAATATTCATTTTGCAGTTGTTATACACACACTGACAGGTTAAACACAACAAACAACTGATGAATTAAGGTTTGTAATTATTTTGCAAATATTTTTATAGTAGTAGTACAACCACTATTTTTAGACAAAAGTTTTGTTTTGGGTACTAATTTTTCCCATTTCATTCTGTCGTATGATTGGACGTTTCAATAGAATTAACAGTTATTCTAATAGTTTAAAGTCATTTTTATTCTGTAAAGTGATTTCTGAACATTATTAAATAAGAATGCTTTTACATTATCCTAATGAGTAGAAATTTGAATTTCTGACGTTTCGTAACAACGTAAATGATTTCTTCAGAGTAAATAAATAAATAACCGAATGGAATGAACACAGGTTTTAATAGTACATAGAAACAAAACAAAATCATAATAGGTCTGAATATGTCAATATTATGTGAATTTTTGGTCAAGATGATTCTGTATAAGACATTATGTTTATTTGTGCGAATGATGGTTGGTATAAAAATGTTTAATTTGTAATTTGTACTATGATTACTAATTACAAAGGAATGAACAATAGATGCATTTGGGTTACAATAGAATATTTTCAATCTTTTGCTTCGTGTGTTTTGAGAACTCTACTTGAGTTTACACTATATTAACAACTTGATACAGCAGCCACTAAATTTATGAATAATTCTTCTACCCCATGTTAATGACCCAGAAACTTTCGCTTTACTTCTATTTCAGACACTACTATGTGCCCCAAAATGCCCTGGTACGACCGAGAGTGGGGAGAGTCCGTTCTCCCTCTCGAAATGCTCTCACATAACCACGCGTATATGGCCTCTGCCAAGGAAGTCCTACTCACTGCCTTCCCATGGCGGGAGTGTTGTTTACGGAATTGAGAGGACGAAAAGCAAGTGTCCGGCGCTTTAACCGAGTTGGTGGACATGGAGTGTCCACCCAGGGGAGTTAGAAAACCCTGATTCCGAACCAATGGTGCAAATAGGCTCCATGATCCTGAAGGAACAAATGGAGTATGGACCAATTATTGGTCACCGGCTACCATGGGACTGCATCTCCTTACGATGCTCCACTGCCTTGTGGATCAGACCTTTAGGTCGAAGGCTCCGGATGTGGCCCCCTAAGAAAACCACCTGCCTCGGTTTGGGCACCCGAGCAGTATCACAGCTCTCACACAAATCAAATGCGATTTGTGTGGCGCATATATATCTGGTGTCCTCTTGTACCAGTATTTATGTGTTCAAATAAATAAATCTATATCATTGAAAAAATTAATTCTTCATTCAGTTCCCGTTATTTAGTGTTTACTTCAAAGTTATCACTGTTCATATGTCTATGTTATCGCATGTTATGATGCTTTATTAATAAGTTACAAATTTAATTCACTAATAACAAGATGTTAATTACTGTTACCATTCAGATTTTTGTATTGATAATTTGAAGGGTATTTGGTGGTAGTTGTGTTTCTTATAGTTTAACAAGAGAGTTGGTACAGAAATGGCATGTCAGTGGTTTATCTTGTTTTGGCTATTCTGTCAAATAACAATGCGTCTAATATTTTCGACAATCAAAATACATAACTCTAAGTGTTATTGAAATTTGTGCAAATATAATTATCTTCATACACGTAGTTCCCTTTATTATCTTCCATGAATAGACTGGAATGATCGGTGCTGTTAAATATAAATACTTTATCATGTTCTTAGGGCTACTGTTGTTTATTCCTAATCATAATTGATACGAAGAGAAGTGAGTAGTTATTGGTCGTCTTGTGGTCTTGATTATCGTCTTTACTTATTCATTTGTTAGCTGACAAATAAGTTGTAGAAACAATATTATAGCTGTTTTTGTTATATAAATAGTAGTTTGAATTCCTGGCGATTTTGTCTTTTGGAGTCTGTTCAGTTTAACTGTTGATGATTTTTAGTTTGGACGCTATTACCTCAGAAATCCAACCATTTTATCATATCGATTAGGTTGTCACATCTGCAGTTATCAGTGGAAACCTACAGATTACTATGCGTTAACCACATAGAATTATTATTTACCCTCCTTGTTGAGGTAGATATTTATTTGTTACCTGAATAGTGAGAACCACTGAGCGGCTGTTTTGTCCTGGCATGGGTTTCCTCAAAAATGCTCGCACATAACCCCCCACCAGGGGTCGAATCTAGGGTCTTCGGGTCTCATGGTGAAGTTCTAACAGTTAGATCTACTGGATTAAGATTTTATAGTACAATTTAGTTTAATTTAATGAATTTACCATGCATGGTAACAGTTGTGTGAACTCCACTAGTTACGAAACAACTGTAACTGTTCCCTAGCTTCCGAGGGTACCCCATCTGAGATCAACCTGTTGTGAAAGAGACGTACAAATTAAACTAGTCTCCATAAAATCTCTTCATTTAAACTAATATATGAATAGGTGAATATGGTTTAGCTTAAAAAAATGTTTATCATCCGAAATTTTTAAGAAATCTTCAGTAGTCATTTAATTTGTTTAGGACCAGTGAAACAGCACTACTATATGCATAAAATAATTGTTGAAACCACCACTATCAGGGTCGGTCAGTTGTCTTGAGTGTTGTTAGAGGTATGAGGGCGGTTATCACTTCCCGGTTGCCCACACTGTGGAAGGGTTCTTCTGGAGATAACTGAAAAGGAAATTGGATTGGAGGTGGTCTTGGTGACCTGAGAGCGTGACCGCAGTGCCCAAGGGACAACTGCTTGACGTCGGCCACACACGACCGTTTTGTAGGCACTTTTCGTGTTAGCTCCGTACTTGTTGAGACCTTACCGCCGGAGATGGATATCCGTGGGATAAGGGGAGGTGTGCATTTTTAGGGTCAACCTTTTCTAACCCTACCCCTCCTTGTGGGAAGGTAGCATCGCTGTTATGCTGGCTGTCTGAAGGAAACACCTTACTGCCGTCACACCTGTGTACAGTCAGCAGTGCAAATTCGCCTTCGGACCTTGGGTTTGCTGCTTTTAGTCTTATCGCTCCTCAACTGACCTGTCTGACATGTTAGGACCTTGAGGAACGATTGTTTCAGCCAGTATAGCTCGGTCGGTTCATCACGATAGGCAAGCCCGAGCATCACGTCAAGTTAGCAACAACGGTCGAGTATTATTCTGTATTAATGTAGTTTTCAGATTTAACACTCGAAACTTAAAACCGACAATAGACATTCTTTGTCACAATTCGTAATTAAGTTATATCTAGAAAGCCCCCAAATGCCCTGGTATGGCCGAGAGTGCGGTGGGCCCGCCCTCCCTCTCGAAATGCTCTCACACGGCCACGCGTATACAGCCTCTGCCAGGAAAGTCTTACTCACTGCCTTCTCGTGGCGGGGGTGTTGTTTACGAAAATGAGAGGACGAAAATCGAATGTCCGGCACTTTAACCGGATTCCAAACCAATGGTGCACATAGGCTCCAGTATCCTGCGGGAACAAAATGGCGTATGAACCAATCGTTGGTCACCGGCTACCATGTGACTGCATCTCCTTGCGATGCTCCACTGCCTTGTGGGTTAGACCTTTAGGTCAAAGGCTCGGGGTGTGGTCCCTTAAGACAACCACCTGCTCCGATTTGGGCACCCGGGCAGTATCACAGCCCTCACACAAATCCAATGATTTATGTGGCGCATATTTATTTGGTGCCTCCTTGTACCAATGTTTATGTGTTTAAATAAATAGATAATAAATAATACATCTAGAAAATTCTTAATGCCCATATTGATAAGTTTGAATACTAAAAATATAAACGAACATATTTTAATATCATAAAGAATATAAATTACTGTATAGTAATAAGATTGAACACAACATCTTACAACTTACTAATAGGAGTTGTTCATTTATTTTTCTTAAATAATTTCGTAGTTCATTTTCATTTAATTTTGTTAAATCATATAATTGATCATTTGTTAGATTTTGTTTAACTTCTCTATTACATTTATTCATTGTATTATTATTATTATTATTATTATTATTATTATTATTATTATTATTATTATTCAATTCATTTGTATCGTGTGATGATTGTGTAAAAGTTTCTTTAGTTATTTTTAATCTACTTTTTTGTTTTATTAGTGGTATATAATCTATTGAAGAATTTTTGAATTTCATATTACTATTCACTGTTAAATTATTTGATCTTTAATGAAAAGAAGAAAAAAAGTATAATGAAGGAAAAAATATATATCTAATTGAATGATTTATTTTTTGGTTATAGATCAATAAAAAACTATGGGAAAGTGGATATGTATTTTATTTTAGTTTTTAAGGTATTTAGAAAAAATGATACTGGGTTAGAAGTGGTCTTCTTCACATGGGAGCAGTCCCTCAGAGATTAAGTAATAATTGCTAGAGGACAGTAACATACTGTTTTTTTATAGGTCCTTTTCTCTATACTAGCTCTGTAATTTAAAGGACTTAGAGCCAATGATGGAAATTTGTGGGGCAAGGTGAGATGTGTTCTTTTTAGAGCTGATATTTTTTAACCCTCACCTTTCGATGTAGGAAGGCAGTTTTACTGCATATGCTGATTGACCGAGGAGAATACATTATTATTGTCACATTGCAGTATCATCAGTCTTAATATCTCTCTAACTTATATAAGTTCTTGACAAAGATATCCTTAGCAATATTTTCTTACTTAAGTCAGTCAGTAACAACGTAGAACTTCGTATGTCCGTACATCAGTTCAAGTTGCCATACCGCATTAGCACAGAGATACAATTGTCGATTCAAATCCCATAATGGTTGAGGTAGTAAAAGTATAAACAGTAATCGGAAACATTAGGGTTTAAAGATGTTATTCACGGAGTATAATCCAGTGAAATAAATTTGGAAAGAAAAAAAAGAGCCAAGGAGGATTCAGGAAATTAGGATTTGGGAGAACACAAAGAGTGGATGCACCTGCACCATTGCAAACGGTTTTGAGCCATGTCATTCAGGTTCTCTAACCATCGGTTTCTATCATCTCGCGGTCCACAACTAGATAGTCTACACCTACCAACATGGCTCAGTCCACTTGTCAGTGACTTCATGGACTTGTGCCATGTTTTGGTCTGGCCGTCTTTAGCTTTCTTCCAATCTACTCCTATACCATTGAGCATCGTACGTCGAGGCAGTCGGTGGTTGGGCATACGTAACACGTGTCCCAGTCAATTATAGAATACTGTATTAATACTGTATTAATCAACGAATGACAACAAACTATGTAATGATTATATTCTCAGCACTTATTCATTGGTCTCGATATAGAATTATAATAATACAGTGTTATGGTGGACAATGAATTATTTTGTATGTGCTTCTGTGTTAACCACACTGAATCACCACCGTATATATCAACTAATTTAACGAATATAGAATCTGATGTACACATTCTAAGATTAGTTTATTCAATTGCTGTAACTCATGATAACTCCGGAGTTTGATACTTAATGATTATGATATTTGAATTTTACGGATTCGAATTCTCCATCTAATTCTGATTGGACAATTGAATAGAATCACTAAGACTTCTACTTACAAATAGTGTATTTCAAAATCGAGTAAATTTAGATCATTTCTGATAAATCAATTATATTATACTTATTTATATTATAGTCCAATACCTTAGTTTATTAGCTTTCTTATTCATTAGATTTTTATTCTGAGTAAAACTCTGTTATAAAAATTGCAAACCTACCGACTTTGTTCCAATTTACTGAATGTAGTATTGTCATGTAATTTCGTATTCCATGTATTTGTTCCAGCTGATTGTAATCGACGACGTATTGTAATAATTCTAGCATCTGTATTACAATGTGAATGAATTTTTTCAGTTTTAGCTCGTCTCCATTTCACTGGTATATGGAATGTCGTATCAACATTTGAATTCAATGAATTATTTAATGATAAATCATTAGTTTTATTTGAATCCGGATTCAATGTAGATAATGAAGATTCACTTAAATCATTTTGGTTTATAGTAGATATTTTAGTGACTTGTATTTTGTTATTTTCAGGAATTGGAGAGTTATTCTGAAATGATTTAAGATAGTTCTTTTTAGAAAAAAAAGGAGAAAGATTTTCTGTGAAAATCGGTAGAAATTATTTATTCTTTGAAGAAATGGCTTATACTAAGTCATAAAACGTCAGAAAATCTAATTTTTCTAGATGGTAGAGAAGATTTGTAGCTCAGGTGTATGATTTTGGAGCGATGAAAGCTCCACGACCAAACCATACAGCTCAGAAAACAAAACTCCACCAAAATCTAATTTTTCTACTCATTGGGATATTACAAATATATTTATTGATTTATAACAATCTACTCAATGTTCAGTTTATTCAAAATTGGTAACGATACCTATAGAAATTATTTGTTTGTTAGTCGAATTGAACATTACCCTACTTTTAATCGAAATGATGTAATCATTATATTTATGAATGATACTGTTGTGTAATAAGTATGGAGTATCACTCTAATAATGATTACAAATTCTGTTATGAAACTTATATTATTTTTATAACCGATAACGAGTATTCTTCTCGACGAATTTCCCTCTTAGAACTGATAATCATAACAGTGTTGACTGCATAAAAATGATATAGATGTTGAGGAGATAGCATTGTTATGTGGAATTAACACATAGATCAACATATTGGTACAAGAGGAGCTATTAGACAAGCGTTAATATACCTTTATATGCTTATGTATATTTATAAAAACATTATTTGATCTTTAATTAGTTGTTATTATTGATCGTGTTGACACTAGTTTAAGTTACTCTACAATTTTATCAGGTGGCTGAAAGTTAACAACAAGCCATGAACCTAGGTTCCATGTCATTTGGCACTAGTTAAAGAAACATGTCTAAAACTACAGGGAGATTATAGATACACATTGAAAGATGGTTATAGAATATTGTTAGATAATTAAAATTAGAAATACAAACTATTGGACGTCAATTCGGTAGCCTGAAGTTCAAGTGCTTGCTATGAAACCTTAAGGTTCTGGGTTCGATCTCTAATGATGGAATTGTAGATTGGCACCATTGAGAAGTTCAATACTAGCATGAAACAGTTGTCTGATCATTCCTATTCTTCTGTGGTTGTTTAACTAAAATCAGTCAATGATGTAAACCATGAAACTATAGTCTCAAATTACTTAACTTAGTTTTAAATGTTGATCAGGCTTTAGGAGAATGATTATTTAAAGCTAACCTTGTGATTTTGGAACTAGATGGGCATAAATCCTGTTAAATACGTTTACTATAGTTTTTGATTATATTTATATCAATTCATCTATGATAATACAATATTTTAAATTATACAATGACGGTGTAGTTAATTGTTAAAACAAAAATAGACAATTCCTATTATTTATAACTTGTTATAAATAGTAACGATGAAGCGTGAACTATCGGTTAGAGCAGTTGATATTTATCAAGTAGGTTGTTTCATCTTTAAACAATGTCATTTGATTTCCATCCAAACGATGTGACAAAAAAACGAGTACTTTAAGCTACATTTGATGAATAAAATATTATCAGAAGGGGTTTGTGGAGATTTTAGAAATTTCACAGATTGAAATCATGATAGGTCCTGAGTTCGAGTCTCACGGGGTGCGGGATCGTGGATTCGTACTGCTGAGGAGTCCCATGCTAGGACGAAACGGCCGTCCAGTGCTTCCAGGTTTTCCATGGTGGTCTAGCTTCAATTGACTCATGATTTCAATCTGTGAATAAAATATTGTTTTGTTTAAAATAATACCGAAATAAGGATTGATAATAATGATAAGTTTGGTTAGTTTCCTTCCGTGTGATAGTTATAGTTCAAAACAAGCTAGTAGGTTTACTATATATATATATATATATATATACCAACATAAATAAATGATATGAGTTTAATAGGAACAAATATGTATGAAAACATGCAATGAAAAGTTATACACGAAAGTAAACTTAAATACCAAATAATCATCATTATAATTGGTTATGTAACTGCTGTTCTCTCACTAATTTGAAAATGAAAGAAATATATTAAATCTTACTTTTTATATGTTTGTATTACTATCTAGGAAGAGATTGTATTGGCTTAGTTTCGTTAATTAATCACTTTTTTTTAAACCGTTATTATACAAATCCCAACGATATTTGAATTCAAAAGGCAATAAGAAAAAACGGATAACACAGACCACAAAGTTCTAAGCCCATTGAGCGAATTCAAAGCAGAGCAGTATATGTGTATGCGAGCAAATACAGAGGTGAAATTTTAGTCAAATCGAATCAAGGAGCAGCTAGGCAATTAGCAAGATTCGAGCATATATATATGGGAAATAGACTGATTCATCGAGCGATATTTAAGCGATTAACATTCAATCTTGAGAGAGATATGTGTGTATGTCGTCACATGTGATCAAGCGTACATGTTTATACAGACGTGATGATGATCACAATAACATAAAGAAATAGACGAATTGTTACTTTTTGGAATAACATTGTTAAATAGGTTAATAAAAGGGTTTGAAAAAAGTTAACCATAATCGAAATTGATTGTAGGAGAGTTGCTATACGATGGTTGTTAATAAGGTATAGAATTCTTTTCACTAAATGTTAATATTACTTTTCTTTTATTACTCAACATATATTTGGATACTTTATATTTACAGAATAGTAGAATTTATAGCTTATAAGTAAATCTGTCACTGAAAAACGAACACCGTTTTGTTATTCAATTCTTGATATGAATCACATTTTAACTATCCTATATCACTAAGTGTTGATAGCTTGAATCTTTGAATCAGTAAACGTTTGTTTAAGTTTGTATATAAGTCTTGTTGTTGAATAATCACAAGTTTATGAAATTGGCACTAATTTCTTTTGACCATATAATATATAAGATAATAGCCAATGAAGACATCAATAAACCAATCTAAAGCATTAGAGGTGTTTTGTCATTAAAGATATGACCTATTTATTCTCAGTATAGGGTTGTGGAGATTATTAAGTTTTTGATTGAGGTCATGAACCGATTGGTGTCAGACCACCATTGAAAACTTGGAAGCACTGGACGGCCGTTTCATCCTATCTTGGGACTCCTCAGTAGTGCACATCCACAATCCCGCTCGTCGGATTCAGTATCACATGCGAACGCTTAACGCTTATTCACCTTAGAATGATGTCAAATTGTAAAAGCGATTTAAGCTAAGTCAAATAATATATGATAAATGATGAAAATAACAGGATATTATCACTTCCTCTCAAGTTAGATTGAAGATAATAGCTAGCATATCATTTGATAATAACCATAATCTATATGAATTTGTTTTCTTTTAAGTTTTGATAAACATTTATGAAAAGAAAGTTGCCAAGAAGAAATTACCTGGTCATTCACACTCCTTGGACATGTTTCAAACTGATTAGAGATTTCACTGTTAGTTTCATTTTTGTCTGAAAAAAAGAAGCGAAAAAGTTTTTAGGGGCTTGTTTTCAAATCAAATTGATGATTATTACTTAGATACTCCGAAATCATCTTGATTGATCAAACGCTTTTGCATATAGGGATAATAATTGAATAATTAGATCAGTGTAAATTACAATCTAATGTAATATTTGAATGAAGAATATTCTTTTCCATAAATTCTCTTCAAGTTCTACAATTCATATATCCAGATTAATAATCCGGAAAATGAACAGATTAAGGGCAAAGTACATCGTTTAATATTAAAGCATGTGAATTTAGGATTGTTAAACAACATACAATAAAATTGTTAGTGTTGATATGATTCATATAGAATGTTGACTTGAATCTGTAGTTATGTGAAGTGAAAATTTAAGATCCATGGTCAGAATAAATATGGGTCAGATAGGGTGAGAGAAGTAATAGTGCAATAACAATTCGGTCAAATATTTAGTGGAAGGCTATATTGCGTGTAATAAGGAGGAATAGATGCGAAGTGAATGAATCATGTATAGGGAAGATTAATAATGATGTTTAACCAATATTAATAATAATACAAAGGTTTGTGAATAAAGATAACAGAGACAATCACATTTGATTACGAATGGTCGTAAGTACAATAGTCAAATTAAATTATTCAACAGCTAAGATTACTATTGATTACTTGGACTTGATGTTGGCCAGGGGAGGAGTAGCGGTTAAAGATATTTCTTTTGTACGCATAACTCCAGTTTCTTTATCCGGATGGCTACGACTGCTATGATGGGGATCTTTAAACAACTAATATAATATCTTATATATAGACAATGATTAAGTTTAGCGCTTGATAAAAATTAATTAAACATTAGACTAAGTTAGCTATTCGGCTTTATAGTTGGATATCCTGGGCTAATACTGATTTTAGTTAAGTGATTTTAGTCAAGTTCGATACTTACATCGTACTAGTTGAATACGTTTGTGAAAATCTTGACGCGAGAGCATTACGAGGTTTGATTTTCTTGTGAATATCAATACTAGTATGAAGATATGTCCAACGAACTATGCCCAGATAACACGAGACTTTCGTCCTAAATTTCGCTGCTATCCACAATTCAACTTTACTAAAAACCTTTCTTTGTTTTTTAAAGTCAAAGAATTACTGATTAATCTTGATTTTTTAGTATCCCTCTACAAATTATTTTCTAGTAAGTTGTTACCTGCTTTGGTTTGGGCACCCGGGCAGTATCACAGTCCTCACGCAAATCAAATGAGATTTGTGTGGCGCATATGTATCTGGTGCCCTCTTGTACCAGTATTTATGTGTTCAAATAAATAAATAAATAAGTTGTTACTTTTATAGCTGAAGATCTTATCCTTTCAACTGATTTTTTCTAAACTTATGTTTGCGTTTTTTAACTGCTGTTAAAGATATTTAAAATGAAACCATTCTACCCGATTATCTTCTGTTTAATGCACTGTAATCAAGAATGATTATGTCAGTCGGAATTATACTTGGAATAAGTGTAAGTCAGTTATTTTTGTCTGTATATCAACTGTGATATCGCAACTGATGATTATTAGATACATCGAGTTGGATTTTGTGAACTATTCCTGAAATTAAAAGAAGCAATTAGTAGATTAGTATATTCTTTCTTTTAATAATAATATTTAAACTGAAAACAACATTTAGCTATCTATTAGTAGTAACTATATATATATATATATGTGAAAAAAGTTACTACCTTGATGATTACTGTTGGATATTCTTATTACCGTTTCTTTATTCAAACATAGTTCTTCGTTTTTTGGCGGACTAACAGTTGTTGAATCCATCTGTTATGTGAATAAATTAAAATAGATATTGATTAGTTTTAATAGTTAATTGGAAATGAATCCATAAAAATTGTGTTCTCTGAGTTGAATAGTTTGGTCGTGAAGCTTTAATTATCCTCCTGAAAAACATCAATAGCACTCAGGTCAATCAGCAATCAACAAACACATTAAAATAGATCCAATTTACTAACCGATGAGAAAAATCATGGACAAATCTAGGACTAAGAATCAAATCAATGGGAGATACAATCAAAATAAAGAAGTAGACAGATCAAGTAGACGGATCAATGGTCGATGGTAACCAGTCAAGATCGGTGGGACAAGCTATGAGTCATATCTGGAGAAATTCGAACACTTTAATTCTACCTAAAGTTTGTGCTGGTGATGTTGTTTAAAAGAATAATTAAAGTTCCAAGACCAAACCATTCCGTTCAGAGAAGAAAACTCCACTTACGTGAAGTATTTAGGATGACACTATCTCCTAGTTATTATATTTATGAAAGACATATATGCCTTAAGATACTAACTGACATTAAATTAGAAGCTTTTCGGTTCCATTTAAATTAGTTAATTTGAACTGGTAAGTTAAATTTCATAAATTGATGTATAAATGAAATTCCAACAAGTTGAGTTAAACCAACGTCTGAGGATGTGTCTTTTTTTTAAGACTATTCAAATAGCGTCACGTTTTAACAGAACACATTAAACACAAATTAAGTGGTATAAACTTTGAATGAACCATTTGATCTGAATTTAGGAAACTGATTCTAGTTCTTATGATTCTCAATAAATTAAGTACATGGTATCTTTTTAGTGATCGACTTATTATTATTCAATGGGATTTTAGAAAAACAATTTCCCGAATTTATATATGCCTCATTTTTGAAACTATTCTAGGTTTGAGAAGATTCATCTTTTATAATCAGAATGTCATGTCTTGATTCTGAAATTCAAAAAAATAAAAGTTATTCTGCTATCTTATTATTTATTTCATTATTGATAATAAATGAAAGGTATGCCAACCACTTAGTCATTATTAATGTGAAACTTTGGATAAGTGTGATTCTGTCTGAATTCGCACAATTCATATCAGCAAAGTTACAGGAAAATAACATTATCAATGGCTTAGAGTAAGAAATAATGGTGAACGTAATGGAAGACTAGACATAAGAGAATTCAGAAGGAACAAGTGCATTCGAAGTATGCGTTCTTAGGAATGATGGTCATATCAAAATTTAAGAAAGCACAGAGATTCGATCCAACTAAAGAATTGTAACTCAGGGTTTCCAACCGGTTGCCATGAATACTGTTTGATTTTCAATCAGGAAGTCTGCATATCCTAACACTCGAGAAGTTTATGGGCTGATGTCATCTTATTATACCGTCAGGTGACAGTTTAGAAACATAGGCCACTTATTATCGTCAATTGCTTCTGTGTTGCTTATTTTCATAAAATTTAATTTCATATTTAGATTTAATATCATGACAGATAGTGATCTAGAGGTTAAGCGTTCGCACACGAATCTGAAGGTCCTGGATTTGAGTCCCACGCGCTGGATTGTGGATTCGCATTACTGAGGAGTACCATTCTAGGATGAAACGTCCGCCCATTGCTTCCAAGCTTTCAATGGTAGTGTAGCTTAGATTGACTCATGAGTTTTATTTAAAAGTACTACAATCTCTACAAATCATTTATCTCAATTATGTTTTATTCAACAACAACAAAATTACAATTCCCGGTTTATATAAAAATAAAAATAAAAACTTACATGATTTGACTGTTTCATGAAAATTAATTCAGGTTTACGTGTTCTTCTTCTTGATTGAACACAATTAGCTGTTTCAATTAAATTCATTGTTTGTAAACCATTTGAAGTGAAATCAGTTGAATTTTCATTGTTACTTTTGGTTATTAATTTGTTATCAGTTATTTCTTGACATTGTAAATTTGTGTACAAGTCAGTTGATGAAAAGATTTGTTGAACATCTAATGAATGATACTTTCGACTGGTGTAAAAATGAAAATGTTTATAAACATCGATTAGTTGATATTGGTTTTTTTAAAAAAAATTCAGTATCAATAAAGTATTTAAAATATTACTGTTCTTTCTAGAATTGAAAGTAGAGCTCTGACTTAGTGACTGAACAGTTTGATGTTCAGTCATTAAGTATCAGATTCTTCAACTTTAATTTATCTACTTAAGTTTCTTAGAGTGAGTAACATTGCGCTGTGGGTTACTTATATCCACATAAGTAGTATATAACGGTGGTCAGGCATAGAATGTATTTCAGCAGAAGATCAATAAGGAGAGAACGGAAACGGAACGCAGTTGGTATGAAAATATATAAACAATGAAATCTGAGACAATGGACTGGTATTTACAAAAGGAACAGTCAAATTTGAGACGATGGATTGATATTTTGCAAATTAACTATTTACTATATAGTTCTCAGATTCTAGTGCAATGCTCTGTAATTTCCTGTCAAATACATTCGATTGTCCACACTGGTGTTCTTGTTCACTACAACATCGTAAAACCTCATACGTAACTCGTGATTTGGAGTTAAACATATGAGTTCATATCTGATAATGAGTTAATGGTGATAATAAAATTAACGAAAATGTATTCACTTTGTAAATAGGTCAATGGATTTATTTTCTATAAAGATCTTAATTTGCATTTTTCTACATAATTCTTCACTTTTTAAATGACTAGATTAGTTATCTTTTTATCAACAAATAACTATATTTCAACCAATCCACGAAATTGCGCCACCGTACACCATTGTCTTCAGTAAGTTGATATTTCATAATAGACTTGGTTGAAATCCACCGGTAACGGCTTCTCACGAGAACTCCAGGAAATGCCTCTGGAAGTCAGTCACTAGTGAGCAGATGATTATTATAAGAAGGGGTTTTGTGGAGATTTTAGAAATTTCACAAGTTGCAATCGTGAGTCAATTGAAGCTAGAACACCATGGAAAACCTGGAAGCACTGAACGGCCGTTTCGCCCTAGTATGGGACTTCAACACCATTGGATCCCGACTCAGTGGTCTAATGGTGGTCTAGTCGTTGAGCGCTCGTGTGCAAGGCTGATAGGTCCTGGGTTCGAATCTGGCGAGGGTCAGGATCGTGGACGCGTACTGCTGAGGGGTCTCATACTAGGACAAAACGGCCGTCCAGTGCTTCCAGGTTTTCCATGGTGATTAAGCTTCAATTGACTCATGATTTCAACTATTGAAATTTCTAAAATCTTCACAAAACCCCTTCTGAAAATAACTATATACTAGTCTTTATAACAAACTTCATGAATTATTTACAGTAACAAAACTGTTATTGTATATTACATTCTATGTTAATATTCAGTATTAACTAATAAGAACTTATGATTGGAGTGTTCAACTGGATAATACGCTTACTAAATAAACCTCAGCAGAAAGAGTTTAACTATGATCCTCTTTTTATGAGACGATATTCATAATGAAGAAAAATTAATGTTCATTTAAATAGTAAACTGAATTAATATGGGGAGTAAAGTTAATGGATATTGAATCACGAAGACCTCAATGAAAAGATGTTAAACAAAAAAAACAGGACAGCCAACAACCAAAGACAACTTCTGCAAAATGAAAACTTGTATGAAAAACATCTGACTTAATTAAATGATAGATACAGATCGTTCAGGTTACTTTTCAACATTTGAAATTGGGACCTAATTTTCGAACTTAATTATTAATTACCATATCGATAACGTTTAAGCAATAACCCTACGGTTAATAAGACTATACTTCTGCTTTCGTATCTATTGATTTATTACTTAGTGGTGACCAATGCTATGTTTATTCGTCCTTTCAGTTTTGATCAAAACATATCCATCAAGTTACAATCTAGCAACTAGTTTAAATGACTTAACACCATTTGTATTAGGTTGAGAAGTTAGGCATTTAGAGATGGTCACAGGAAAGTTAGTCGCATCTAACTAACTCAGTGGTTACATCTCGAACTGCGAATCTGGGTGACGCAGATTGGAATTTCCTAGGGATCATAATTTTTTTATAGATTGCAGATAACAACTAACACAAAACCTTGGTTTGGGGTTTCTTCTTTACTATCTCCAACCAATCGACAACTTTCATCTCAGTTTATACACATAAAAGTTAATTAATTGATAACTTGACCAGAAAAACATCTTAAAGGTTGACTCAGTGTTAAATATATTGAAAGATACTAAGTAGTTTTAATTTTCACCCATTTATTATCACATTTTTATGATGAATAAATTACTAAATTTACAACTTCATGATGCAGAGTCGTTAATTTAATTAAAAAATACTAGTCATGCATTTAGACCTTTCAGATCAGGCTGAATGTTTGGGATATTTTGGGTCGAAAATTCGGTCATTGAGGATAAATGAATTATTTCCAGAAATCATTGGACTTTTTAAATTGTAATTTAATGTTATGGCTCAAATCACGAATTTATCTTAATTAGTCAATCACTGAAAAATAGGATGCTTGAATAGCTCTTTCACCTTAGTATAGGACTCCTCGTTGGTGCTCATTCACATGGTGACTATGGATCGAACCCAGTTGCTTCGGGTTATATGACGAGTACTTAATATTTAGATCGCTACTCCGGTATTCGGTGATTTGCATCCATAACTCTAATCATTTTGCGACCTTACTCTTTGATCTTGTGTTATCATTGATAAGCAACTATCTCACACTCAACATAACTGAACTCCCCAATCCCCGAAGGGTCGTGAGTGCTCACCGCTATGGAGTCTAAATAAGGTCAGTTTGTGATGTAAAATGTGAAATTCAACCATCTCCATGTTACCTTTGGACTATTAAAATTATTACGTGTTGGAAGGCTGTTTAATATATATGTTAGACCTCTTAAAGTACTCCGCTCAATGAAGTCGAATGATGATGTAGTGTAATACAGTTTTTGTCAAAATTATAAGTCATAAATTGTTGGGAACCCATTTATTTGAGGAGAATTTATTCATGCGATCTTTTTATGTCATGTACCAAGCTCGATTTTATAATTCCAGAAATTTGAATAGACACCACGACGTGCAATGCTAACCGGTGTTGGAGATGGTTGAAAGGAAGTTAGGGGCGGCCAAATCAAAACGTGGCATCAGTGCTTGAGGTCACTAACTTCTAGTCTGAGCCATGTTGGTAGATGCAGACTACTTGGTTGGGGTCCGCGTGACTGTCGCAACCAATGGTTGGAGACTCTTGGTGACATGGCTCAGAATCGATCACAATGGCGTCGGTGTATACACTCTCTATCTTCCCTTAAACTGAGAGATTAAAATCGCTTTATATCTTTCTTTCTACGAACTAATTCTTTCTTCCTGTACTATATCCTTATATGCAATCTTTCTTTTATATATTACCACCTCTGAATTAACTACTTTTATGAATCCGGTGTCCATCTTGTTGTGTTAATTAGGTATGTCAACTTGGACCGATGCATATATGTGCCTGGTCCTACGTTGTAGCTGACTGACTAACTGACTTGATGTGATATATTTTTTCATAGAAAATGTTTTGTTGGTTAAATTAGTCGACTTAAAAATCTATTTTTAAAAAAAAATATTTACTAATATGAGAAAGTAGTTTTTACTTAAATCTAGAGAACTGTTTTTCTGGTTACTTCGACCTAGAATACTGCGGTACATTTAAGGAACTAAGGCACTCATCTATGTTTTTATAGATGGGCGAATTTGTTTATAAATAGAATATAATATGATTATTTAGTCACAAATTTTACTCAAATTTCGAAAGTGGTTAACCGTAAAACTCAGAAAGTGCTCTTATTCCCATATGCTACTTGTCGGTGTTTATATTGGGATGCGAATACATCGAGGTGACGAATTAAAATGAGGGGGAAAATGCGCCTTGTTGATTCCACTATTAGCTACTATCTAACTCGAACTAAATTGACGATTATTATTTATATTCCTATTTAGAGATGATCCATTATATAGGTGGTAGTATATAAGCTACTTTTATTTCAATAACTGTTCGTAATTGAATATTAAAAAAGGAAATAGAAATTAAGTAATATGACGTTTCAGCAAATAATGATCATTTTTTGTAGCTCCTATCTGATTCATAAATATATAACTTAGTTTATTTAAAAGTATGATGTTTAGAGCACATTAGACTGTAAATTTCAACATAATTCTAGTATGTGTCTCCAGTTGATATCTGAGAATTACTAGGAGTTATAATGAAAAGATTTTGATAGAAAAACACTGTAATATTGTCAGTCAATTTATCAAGTTTGAAAAAAAGTCATTGTTTAAAATGAACTTGGGAATTATAGATATATTGTGGTGTCGGTTACTATGTTAAGCCCATATAACTTATTCTAGCTTCTGGACAGGCCATTTTATCCATTCTTCTGAAGTCATGTTTTAACCTTTTTCTTTAATCACTTATCAACGGTGACTGTTTTTATATGGGCGTATGTGTGTGCACTTCTTATTCTACTCATCACATGTTTGTAGCTTATTTTTGCATGTTTATAAATATTGATTAACGCTTGATTAAGTAGAGTTGGCTCACACGCCTCCACTGAGTGTCCTTTTGTTTCGCTTCATTCTCTGCGATTCTCTGGTTGTCTGTTCCGATCAACGAGTGTACAAAATATACGTATTCGAAATCCAATATATATATTCAAAAGTCCGTTCTTATTATTGACTTGTTTAATTCTATTATTCACTAACGCGAGTTAAGTCGATAGAATATAAGAGGATAACCGACATGTGTAATTCAATAACAATCATTCATACGATCTAATTAGAGTCATATTATGGGCCACGAAATCGGTGACCCCGTAGACAACATCGTCCGGTCTAATTGACGTTAAAATTTAGGGTCCTACTAAAATATTTGTTAACAAAATAACATGTTTTCTAGGTTACTATGATAATCCATATTATATCAAATAAGTTTAAGAATATTTATATAATTTAGGTAAATAAATCATGATGAATAAATTTTAACACATTTTTGTATTGGTTGTTTAAAACATCCCACTGATGTTTAGAACTGCAATTGGTCAATCTCTTATAAGTATACATGAATCGTATATGAATTGCTTTGATATAGCCGCTGATTCATGAGCGTTTTATATACATAGTCAAATGGTATCTAGCTGGGGAATCCAGGACATGTGTTTCATTGTATTTGGGATTTATCATGACTAATCACTACTTAAATTTATGGCCTATCTAAAATTCATTAACATGACCATTTCTTCATGCTATTCTGTCACTAAATTATCAATAACTGAATGTTTTAAATCATTAGGAAGATAGTTCTGTATATACTTTTTGTGAGTATGTTTTTGAATTGGTCGAATGTATTAATTATTTGAAACTTTAGTTTCATTAGATATGAGTATTTGGTTCACAAATGTTCAGACTGATACGTTTGCTAAAAAATGTCGATATAACTATAGTGAAGGAAGACTCAATGGGTATGCCTGTAATAGCATACACTATATACCAATGTTAAATTGAATGGTAGTGAATTTTCTAGTTTACTTTAAATGTTTGATATAAGCTTAAAATAGTAATCTGTAACAGACAGAGTTATGTATTGATATCATCCTTAAGTAGATAACTAGTTGTTCTTTTTTTCTTGATAAAGCAACATACATTGGAAATAATAATGATAAGACGTTAATGCTTTGTGAAGAAATTACTACGAAAATTTCCCCAAACATTTAATAAATATCACTCATTCATCTAATTCACCTTGGAAATAAGAGTAAAGTTCAATATTTGATTCATGTGTGTTCTAATCGCATAGATAATCTCTTGGACTTCAAAGTTATTGATTCATAGAAATTTTATATAGATGTACAAATGATACATTTTTATATATTTATTTATATTTTTTTAAAAAAGTAATTTTAATTATCCCTACACTTTACTAATCTTAAAAGTCGGTAGCAGAAGACATCATAAAAGAGGTATTGTAACATATATAGGTATCATTACCAAGGTTTGACTTGATAATTTCGTATAAATTGAGCATTGAGCAGATTGTTATAAATAAAATTAATATATTTATAATATCCCAATGAGTAGAAAAATTAAATTTTCTGAAGTTTTGTAACTCAGTGTAAGCCATTTCTCCAGAGAATAAATAACCGAATCCAAATTAATCCAAGCTTAAATAGTACAACGGAACAACACTAGAATATTATGTGAGATCAATAAAAAGACAAGTTTGAACGAGTCCTTTATACTGTTTAAACTTGAATTAATTTTGATTCGTTTACTTATTCTCTGAAGAAGTGACTTACATTGAGTTACGAAACGTTAGAAACTAATTTTTCTACACATTAGGGTATTACAAATATATTAATTTGATGTTTTTACATATATGTTATGTTTAATCAGTAGTATATTTCGACTATTTATATATATATATATATATATATATATATACAGAATGAGAAAAAAGAAAATTTTCTTTTCGATGAAGTCATTTACTTAAGCTGTACATTCGTATATATAGTTATCTGGAAGATATATGTTTATAGAAGGATAGGAAAGATTGTATCACCAAAAATGGATTCGAGAATACATAACAAATGAGGTCATGTACACATCGCTCCAAAGAACTCTTCTTTTAAAGTAATCTATAGAGTCAAAGGAACTGGATCGAAGGGAGTTCTAATCAATATTTTATGCACTGCTGAGGTATTGGCAATCCATGAAGTCAAGCCTGAATTTTGCGTGCACAAACAATTTGTCCAACCTCTCATCCTTCTCTGGCCCTAATTCCTTTGATGGGTATGTTTCTGGGGTGTTTCTTTTCCTGCACGTTTATTTGATTATTATTGAATTTTTTAAATTACTGTTTTACATTTTAAACTCTAATCTGTTATTATTATTACCTTATACAAGTTTTCTTGATTATTATTCAGTCTATTATTATGACCTTTTGGTGTTTGTCACTTTTCTTCATATTTGTCAATTGGACTATAATCTGACCCATAAATTATTCTCTTCCTTACCCCTTGATTAGTATACAACCTCATTTGTTATTTATTCTCGAATCCATTTATGGTGATGCAATCTTTTCTATCCTTCTATAGGCATATATTTTCCATATATAACTATATATATACGAATGTACAGCTTAAGTAAATGGTTTCATCGAAAAGAAAATCCTCTTCGCTGAATCCACTTTTTCTTATTCAATGTCATTACGGTTTATTTTTAATGGTATACAGAATGATCTAGTTCATAATCAATAGCCAAATTGAAGTTGATTTTGATAGAAATCTACCATTGAAACTTAATACGAACATTTCTAAATCTACAATTTATAAAATAAAAATAATAAAAAACTGGATTAAAATTATTTCGACTGATCTGATTCATAATACACTTAGAAATTAAAATTTAATTACAATATTCTATATGATAAATTTCTACAATTTTATTTATTGTTTAGTCAATTGAAGCTGAATCACCATGGAAAACCTGGAAGCATTGGACGCCGTTTCGTCCTAACATGGGACTCCTCAACAGTGTGCATCCACGATCCCGCCCCCCGCGATACTCGAACCCAGGACTTATCGATCTCACACGCGAACGCATAATCACTAGACCACCATGATGGTCTAGCTTCAATTGACTCATGATTGCAACTTGTGAAATTTCTAAAATCTCCACAAAACCCCTTCTTATAATAATCATCTGCTCACTAGTGACTGACTTCCAGAGGCATTTCCTGGAGTTCTAGTGAAAAGCCGTTACCGGTGGATTTCAATCAAGTCTATTATGAAATATCAACTTACTGAAGATAATGGTGTACAGTGGTGCAATTTTGTGGAATAGATGAAGTTAGACATTAACACCGTTGGATGCCGGCTCAATGGTCTAGAAGTTAAACGTTCGCTTTCGAGACTGATAGGTCCCGGCTTCGAATCCCAATAGGCGGGATTGTGGATACGCACTGCTGAGGAATCCCACACTAGGACGAAACGGCCATTCAGTGCTTTCAGTTTTTTCATGATGATCTAGATTCAATTGTCTCATGATTTCAACTGTTGAAATTTTATTTATACTTTTGTCTTTCTTTTTCTGTTTTTCAAAAAAATATTTTCTTTACTTACTTTGATTGTTTAATTCCATAGAAATTTATAAAATCTTGTGAATTTCTTTTAATTTTTATATTTTCATTAGAATCTATATTAGATACATTTATAATATGCGGTAAATGACTTAATGATAATAAATTATCTTTAGATGAAATGAATTCTATAGAAGTTTTACAAGATTCATCATGTCGATTATTATTATGATGATGGTGTTGTTGTTGATGTTGTTGCTGAGGATGATTATCAATGCTTAATGTTGAAGGATGTGAAAAGCGTATATCTTTTCGAACATTATGATTATTATTATTATTATTAATATAATATTTAACATATTGATTCCGATGTGATCTAATACGTGCACGATTTAATATTTCAATTTCTGGTAAATCACATATAATTAATTTAATTATATTAGAAAATTTTAATTTATTAATTAAAGTTAATAAATATGTTGAAAATTGTAAATCATATATTAATGGAAAATATAAATTATAAAATGGTCCTGATATATTTAATTTTTGTAAACACCATATCGATTTTTTACTTTGTATATAACGAATTAATTCTGGTAAATGATATGAACCAATTTGTAATAAAATTTGTTTATTGATTTGTTGATTTAAATTAAAATCAATATTATTTTTTTGTAAATTTATAATATATGGAAATGGATTTATATTAAATGGTGATAAATAAGATGAATAAGATAATAATGATAATGAATTAGATGATGAATAAAGAATATTATAATTATCATTAGGATTTAAACATGATAAACTTAATCCAATTTCTGATATGGACCAATTATTATTATTATTTATTATAATTGAATGTTTATTATTATTGATAGTATTATTGATTAATTGTTGATTTATTGATTTCTTTGATTCTTCTTGTAATTGATTATCATGATTAGTTTTATCAATAAGATGAATAAGAGATTTTTCATTATTATTTATATCATGATCATTGTGATGAATTGAATTATTTTTAATTTTCATTACAACCTGACTACACTGAAGAAGAAAAAGGCGAAAAAAGACAAAGAAAATTAGAAGAAATTGTAAGTTGATCAATGAATAATTCTACCGGTGTAACCAGTTTAATTAATACAGTCATGTTAGTATCAGAAGGGGTTTTGTGAAGATTGTAGTAATTTCAGTAGTTGAGATCATGAGCCAATTGAAGTTAGCCCAGCATGAAAAACTTGGAAGTACTGGATGGGCATTTCGTTCTATTGTGGGACTCCTCAGCAGTGTACACCCACGACCCCGCACCCCGCGAGATTCGAACCCAGGACCTATCAGTCTCGCGCCAGGCGCTTAACCAACTAGACTACTGAGCCGTTATCCAACGGTGTCAATGTCTAACCTAAACTAATTGACGAAATTGAGCGACACATCCACCATTGTCATCAGTGAGTTACTACCTCACAACTGACTCGATTGAACTCCACTGGTCACTGCTTCTCACTAGAACTCCAGGATATATCTCTTGAAGCCAGTCGCTAGTGAACATATGTTGATTAGTATTTTAGAAAGGGTTTTTTGTGGAGATTGTAGTAATTTCAATAGTTGAGATCATGAGTCAATTGAAGTTAGCCCAGCATGAAAAACCTGGAAGCACTGGATGGCCATTTCGTTCTATTGTGGGACTCATTAGTAGTGCGCATCCACAATCTCGCTTCATGGAATTCGAATCCATGATCTATCAGTCTTGGGCATGAGCGTTTAACCACTAGATCATGGTGGGCTAGCTTCAATTGACTCATGATTTCTACTATTGAGATTACAATCATATTACTTGTTATTCATTGGTACTAGAGATATATTGTATGTATTCTATTGGTATTACCAGTTTCATTAATACATAGCAAAATATCAAAGTTTTATCAATCATCATCCATTCTAATGTCATAGTTATGTTTATATATATATATATATATATATATATATATATATATATATATATATATATATATATATATATATATATATATATATATATATATGTCTCTATGTATTCATTATCGTCATAGTTTGTATACTTATGTGTATATGTAGTGTATTGGCTTTTATGTGACTTCTAATAATTTAATGACCGGAAATGTGCTGGTTTCTCTATAGTCAGAAAAGAGTAAACTGTGATGAGTTGATATAAGAGGATACACATTGAGTATACATGAAATGATGCTGTTACTGTGAGTTAGATAACATAGCTTGTAAAGGAATTGGCTACTAGAAGATTAATCTTGTACAATCAACAGTTTATATATATATATATATATATATATATATGTCAAAATCATACAGAAGTAGATTACAACAAACAACTTGGCAGGAATGAAAATCATAGGTTTGAAGCTTATTTAAGTAATCAATTTCTTGGAAAGTATATTTTGACTTTTCAAATACATATATTTACCAATTCGCTAATGATATTTCCTGTAATTTGTATCTTGGATATAAATAACTAAAGTGAGGATGATAGCATTTAGACAATAAAGTTAATTTACTACAGTTTATATTATTCTCTGTATTGATTATCAAGTTAAAAGAAATAAAACTTCTCACTTAGTATTAATGTACTCATAAATTAAGAAATGATTTATCGATTAGAGAACAGAAGACTGAGTGGAAGATCATATACTAGTATTGTAGTGAACAGAACACGAGTGGGGACAATCGAATGTATTTAACACAAAATTACAGGACTTGTTAATAAAATCTAACAATCAAATAGTAAATACGTAATTTGCAAAATATCCATCAATTGTTTCATAATGACTCAAACTTCATTGTTCTTGCATTTTCATACAAATTGCATCCTGTTTCCATTCTTTACTGTTCGATCCTCTTGTCTCTCTGCTGCTGGACCTTCTGTTTACGACTAACATCATATACTACTTATGTCAATATAAGTATCGCACACCATAGTATTATTTATACTATACTTTTAAATACTTACAAACTTTCAACATTTATATATTGATATTAGATACGTTTGTGAATTCCTCAATAAGTCAACCTGGTTAATAATGCACAAGCAGAAGGTTTATTTCAGTTAAGCAATTTGAGTCACTAGTCTGTAAGTAGCTTTTTTTTGTAGAATGTGTGAGTTAACCTGAATTTACATTTCGTGCAAATTGTTACTTGTTGGAAAGGTGGATGAGGAATTATTAGGAAACTGGTATTCACCAGTGGGACACAAACTTCTGCCATTCAATATCAAAGGTATTACTGTTGAGTCTCATTTGATTTCTGATGAAACTAATTGATCATTAGGTAATTGCTAACATCGTATTTGCTTAGTCAATAGTGATAATTGAATTATATCTAGAAAGACTAATTGTATTCACCGCTTGAATTGTAGAGCGAAAAAGACTTCAAGCAGTACATTGACAATGATTATTCCGCAAGTTGGTGGATAACAGATTATAATTAGAGAAAAGCTACAAAACACGGTTCTTATTATCTGATCTGCAAACCTCTAGTACCGATTGGGCAACATAGTAACCCTCCTCTATTCTTAGTTTGATGTGTTATTTAAACGTAATTATGTAAACTTTTCGTACCAATTAACCTGCCCCCAAATGCCCTGGTACGGCCGAGAGTGGGGAAAGTCCGTTTTCCTTTTCGAAATTCTCTCACGTGGTCACACGTATATAGCCTCTGCCAGGGAAATCCTACTCACTGCCTTCTCGTGGTGGAAGTGTTGTTTACGAAATTGAGAGGACGAAAAGCGAATGTCCGGTGCTTTAACCGAGTTGGTGGACACGGAGAGTCCACCTAGGGGAGTTGGGAAACCCTCATTCCAAACCAATAGTGCACATGAGCTCCAGTACCCTGAGGGAACAATTGGCGTGTGAACCAATCGTTGGTCACTGGCTACCGTTGAACTGCATCTCTTTACGTTGCTCCACTGCCTTGTGGATCAGACCTTTAGGTCGAAGGCTCCGGATGTGGCCCCCTAAGACAACCACCTGTTTCGATTTGGGCACTCGAGCAGTATCACAGCTCTCACACAAATCAAATGCGATTTGTGTGGCGCATATGTATCTGGTGCCCTCTTGTACCAGTATTTATGTGTTCAAATAAATAGATTAATACCCATTAATTTGGTCTAAGTTCCGAACATCCGCATAGGTTCCCTTACTTCTTAAAACTGCCGTACCACGTAAAGAAAGTCAACTGATCTTCTTTGGTAGAGCCCTATTACCGCATGGTCATCTGAAAAAAATCTTGGTACAGAGAATGAGTTCTTCTCCATATCAACTGTTGTAAAGTATTTAAGAAATAATATCTCTATTTAAAACATCATGACTAATAAAATCCCAGCATTTTGTTATTGATCTATATTAAAGTTTGAGAAAATTGTTTTTTTTTCCTTTATTTTTGTTGCTGGTTCTGTACAACAGTTTCAGTTTTGTATTTATATAAATTGTTTTTACCATAAAATAACATCATTAACATTGTAGATAATATTTATTTAATCTAAAACTTTATCTCATAAAATTTATAACCGTTTTTGTTTTGGGTTTCTTAAAACTATTCATACATGTATACATTGGTTAGTTACAAAAATTGACAGTTGACTTTCCTTTTTTTTTTAAACAAGGAATGCTTGAATTTTTGGTTACTATAACAAAAAATGAACAATTGAAGAAGAAGTAGTAGACAAAGTTTTGAAATATAAAAAACTGTATGAAAATAGATGATTTTGACATAAGATATAAAAAACTTTAAGTGTCAAATGTAACTAGTATCTAAATGAAATAGACTAGATGATATTTTATGATAGCTTATATTAGTCATGGATCAAAATATCTAGCTTAGAGAACAAAACTTCATTGAAATCATCTATCTGAGCTACAAATCTTCTCCACTATGATAGCTTATTATTTGAATTTTTTTATCTATTATATGTGAATGTGTATTTTCGAAACGAACTTATTAACTTAAATAGGAATAAAAATAATAACAGTTGTGATGAGAGACTATAATTGTATATAATACCATAAAATATTAGTCTGAGTTGTCTAGGTAAATGTAAGATTTGTATCCAAGGTTATTGAATTGATATACATTATTAATTTGAAGATTTAAATGATATAATTCAGGGTCAAATGAAATGGAACTGTCAGGTCTCGATAAGCATAATGAATGGTAACTTTGTGATCCATTTATGGACCAATACTTTACGTATATTTTTATCCTACAATTGCTAATTAACTAAACTATTCATATACATGTTTCTCTTATCATAAGCTTTATTTTAACTTATGAATTGTTATTATACGATTTTCCATTCTTGAATTATTCCCTGCCTATTAATCACTACCTCCCATATTCACAGCCACATTTGGCCAAATCTTGTACAAATGTATTTTTTCATATTTCATGGTACGATGTAGTCTGTTTGATTGGTATATAAACTCCGTTTCATCCTACTGCGGGACTCCTCAGAAGCGAGCATCCACAATCCCGCCTGTTGGGATTCGAACCCAGGACCTATCAGTCTCGTTAGATGCCAGCTCAGTGGTCTGGTGGTTAAACATTCACGTCCGAGATCGATAGGTCCTGGGTTCTAATCTCGCGAGGCGGGTTCGTGGATGCGCATAATAGAACAAGTCGGCCATCTAGTACTTCCAGGTTTTCCATGGTGGTCTAACTTCAGTCGACTCATGATCTCGACTATTAAAATTACTATAAAATCCACAAAACCCCTTCAAATAAATTTATGTTATATCCTAATAAGTAGAAAAATTGCATTTCTCATTTTTTGTTACTTAATGTAAGCCACTTCTTCAGAGTGAATTGACTTAATAAAATATGTGACAGTTTTATACAACATTTCAATTGAATATTGATAAATTTTCAATTTCAGGTTGCATAAAATCAAGTAAAAGATTTTGATATTTATTTATTTAATTCAACTTCATTATGCGGGTTGTATTTCAATGTTATGAAAAGAAATGTAACCTTGGAGTAATATGACCTACACGTACATAGACTTCATAACTTATGTATGAACCAAGTAATGTTTATTTAAAAATGTATGGAATATTTCTAATTTCCAAGTCAGTTTTTAATAATTTAACTCATCTTCGAACAGTTTTTCATTCTAGTTCTAGACTATTCAACAATGTACTTCCTAAATACCAATTATTATTATTACTTATTAGTGGCTTTATTCAGTCTTATATTTTTGGCACAATACAGAATTTTCAACACAATGTATTTCAACCAGTTTCCTTTTCTTCTTTCTTACTTGATCGTTGTGATAGATATTGAGTGCTCGCCAGTTAGATCTTAGTAGTTCAGGAATCGACATCTGATTAGAGAATATTGCCGGCAATCACGATGTCTCTGATTGAGCTCTTTTGTAAGTTGTACAGCGAATTGTCGTGAACTTTTCACAAACGCACCTGAGTAGATTATGCGAGTAATAAGCAAAATGATGTGTTAAAACAAACAAGAAAATAGATAACTTGTTGTAATATTCAGATGGCAGGAACAGGTAGCTCAGATATTCAAGCAGGCCGCCTGAAGCTTAAGATATTCAGTTCGGTTTAATCATATATATCACTAAAATAGTTAAAAACAATAACTTTCATATTGTAGTTCAAAATGGTCATCGGAAATCCTTGGAAGTCGATTCTAAAATAATCATTTGGTTACTACTTATTTATTCGCCATTTTGATTCGTATTTCCAATTAGTATCAGAATAATTCTATTTTCTTGGTAAATGATGAAATTTAAGAAATCCCAAATATCAGTCTGGGGTTGTGAAGATTATTAAGGTTTTCATTGAGATCATGAACCGATTGATGTCAGACCACCATTGAAAAACTGGAAGCACTGGACGGCCGTTTCGTCCTATTATGGGACTCCACAGCAGTGCAAATCCACAGTCCCACTCACGGGATTTAAACCTACCGTTGGATGCCGGCTCAGTGGTCTAAAGGTTAAGCGTTCGTGCGCGAAACCGAAGGCCCTGGATTTGAATCCCACGTAAGAGTTCGTGGATGCACACTGCTGAGGAGTCCCATAACAGGACGAAACGGCCATCCAGTGTTTCCAGGTTTTCAATGGTGGTGTAACATCAATCGTTTCATGATCTCAATAAAGAAAATTCCAAAAATTTTATTCACCTTAAAATAACTATAAACTACAGATCAAAACCACCTTAAACATTATTTCATCTGAGTTTGCTGGTATCGTTACCAAGGTTTGACTTGATAATTTTAAATACATCTAGCATTAGGTAAATTGTCGATAATAAAAATAATATTCCGATGAGTTGAAATATTAAATTTTTCTAAAGTTTCGTGACTTAGTTTATACTACTTCTCCAGAGAATAAATTTTTAGAAAAAGCGGCTTATACTGAGTTAGAAAACGTCAGAAAATCTCATTCTTTTACTCTGGAATATTACAAAATAGATTGTTTTTATTAGAAATTCAACCGTTTTATTTTTAAATCATACAGTTTTCACGAAGTTCTCCTCATTGGTAACAAAGCAAAACTTGTAAACTTAAGGAAGCCTTATGTAAACCTTGTTTTGTGGTGGCAAAACATTACACCTCAGAATTCGCTTTTACACGAACCTCATAAGATCGGACCATTGATTGATTAAATTTTTCTCCAAGATTCTGTTGAATAGGCTGTGTCTAGTTAGTCATGATACTCACATGGTCGATATTTGGTTTTATCACACTTATATTCAAACTATGATATGACAATGTATCAAAACAGTTTACAATTATACTTTAAGCATTACTGATTAAAATGATTCGAAAAATTGTAAACAGAAAATCACTACGATGAATATCGGTTCCTAATTGAAATCGAATACCCCTTTCTATAAAGATATTTATACTGGTAAATTAAAAAAAATATATCCAATGAATTGCACTCTTTATAAACAAAACGATGGATTTAAATCTATATCATAAATTGATGGATGATTTGTATATTACACTATTGTTATCAAACTATTGAAACCCTTGAGCAATTTATTATTGTCAATGTCAGAAGGGGTTTTGTGGCGATTTTAGAAATTTCACTGGTTGAAATCATAGTCATTTGAAGCTAGACCACTATGAAAAACCTAGAAGCACTGGATGGCCGTTTCGTCCTAGTATGGGACTCCTCAGCAGTGATATTATAGATATAATAAATACTTAAATATAGTCGATAAGAAGTTTTGAACTTCAAATGCTGATTTTTGAGAACCATCAACAGTAAGTATCTGAAGTGTTAAAGGAAATATTATACTTTATGATATTCAAATCCATGTCATTCAGCGTTACAGACAGTGGCATTACTACCAATGAGTAATTTATGTGGTTAATCACTTAAATAATCAATATTTAGAAAAAAAATACCTGAACTTATTGTATGTTATCAACTTCTAATTAATAGTTTTCTGCCTATACTAATCCAATAAATCTTAATGCAAATTCATATTTCCATTTGTTTACATTATCGTCTTATTAAAAAAATGAAAGATAAGTGGATTAAAAAGTGCATAGTCAATTAAACGAATTTGAAGTGTTTACAATCTACCTTCATAGCTTTAAAAATAAACATAGAAGTTATAAACAAATAATCTTATGAATGTTTTCTTAAGTTATTTAGAAAGATCATCTTTTTATTAAACTAAATCTATATATCAAATTCGAATTTGATCAACACTTTCCTGATATAAAGTATAAACACTTACCCTTATTGAATAGTTGGGTTCATAAGTCGATTAAAGCTGTATCACTATTGGGAACCTATAAACACTGGACGACCGCTCCATCCTATTATGGGACTCTTCAGTAGATCGTGTCCACGATCCCGCTCTTGAGATTCCAACCCGTAACCTTCGATCTCGCACGTGAACGGCGTCCAGTGCTTCCGCGTTTTCCATGAATTCAACTATTAAATTACTACAATCTTCATAAAAATTCACGTACCTTTATCTTTCTTAATTATTACTGTTTTTAGGCTATGTACAACTTTATTATTCGTACTATTTTAATGAATTAAAAAGAAAAGTGGATTTCTAATGTTTCACTGTTTATTCGTCTTTATAGTTTTAAGTTATGTTTATTTTCATTCGTTTATTTATTTTCTGAAGAATCAACTTATACTAAACAGCAAAATATCAGAAATTCAATTTCCTTCTCATATATATATTAAAGTATATTTCTTTATTATCATAAACAACAAACTAAATAATTGATTTATCCGAAATGTTTGAGTTAAACCTTAGTAAGTTTTATTTCGGTGTATTCTACTTATGTTTGGAAACATAAGTAGTATGTAATACTATTTGGAATTGAATTGTCTGCAAGTAGAAGGTTGATAATATTGACATGAAGAGAAGAGAGCAAGAAACTGAAAGCAATAAAGATAAAAATAGGAATGAAGGAATAATGAAGCTTGTAAGGTACAAGTAATAGAATATGTGCAAATGATGTATTTGATGTACGATTTTCACATTTTACTAAACTACTCTGTGATTGTGTTGTATATAATAAACTAGTTCTCTCCATCTGAGTGTTTATTCAAGATTGTACAAGATTGTACAAAACATACTCGCTTAATTTACTATCAACTTTGTACAATACCATTATGATACTTTGAAGAACATTGACTTGGTTTTTCCATGCTAAATATTATATATACCGAGATTAGATGGTGGTTGGAGGTAGTCGACAGGAAACCTTGAACCCAGGTTTCGTGCAATTTGGCACTCGTCAGCAAGATGTACCTGTAATCTTGAGGGAACTGGTGCTCCCTGGCGGATTCGATCCCGCGTCACTCAGCTTCACAGTCAGAGACGTTACCACTGAGCTTTCCGGGCCGCAACTGACCTACTGTAAACTGGTGGCCACATTGCAACATGGTTGATAGCATTCGATCTGCACTAAATAAGGACTTGACACACATGACATTGATCATCACCTAGTGATCAATCAACTGTGTATTATATATACCAGGATATATTTATCAATGAATTCAGTAAGAGCTTAAAATCATCGGATATTTGAAAACGATTGAACTACTTTAATATAAATACTTCTATTGAGTATATCAATAATTGAAACGGGTATATAACACTTCCATGGTTAGTCGTTAACAGAAACTTGAAGTATACTAAAATGAATTCATACAACTTAGTATTTATAGTTACGAGAAAATGACATAACAACATACAGAAACTTAATGAATTTAAATGCAAGGGTTATGTGAATCTAAGTAATCTTATGAGGACTGTACCACATTTTAGAATGAACAAAATCAAGTATCAATAATCAATATATGGATAATAAATAATAATAATAAGTTTATCAATAATAATGTGTAATGATTTACCTTTTGTAATACTTTTGGATATATACAATAAGAAATAAAATTGATTAATTGTTCTAATGTATTTTGTTCATTTGAATCATATGAATTATATATATCTTGTATTTGTACATATTGTCCACAATCAAAGTAGATACGTAATCTTTAAATAAATAAATAAATAATGAAATGTATTATTATTATTATTATTATTATTATTATTTACTAATCATATAATGTAATTAACGAATCATCATATTCATCGGTTCTAATCTAAATTTCTATAATGTAAGAAGATAACTTTGCCTGTAGCTCTTCTAGAATTATTGCCGGTCCTAAGCCCAGGTAAAGGAGGAAGGTTGGGTCTGGGGTTAGCGACCTCATCGCGTAGAAAACTAACTCGCTAAGAAAAATAACACCAACTAGAAAAAAATAATTCAGTAAGTAAGTAGCAAGAAGACGAAGATTATCAGAACTATGTGATATATTAGAGAAATACTATGATACATTGAGATCTACTATAGCTTTGGCGGAAAAAGCCTGTCTACATCATCTTACCATTTAGGGGTGTTTCAAATAGCTTTTTATTCATACAAAGGATTAAACCAGTCATTAACTAGACTTATTGTGCAGTAAAGGTCATTATCAAGGAAGCAACAAAGTTCATGCTTCATCGAAAACCAAAACGACGAGAAAACGATTACGTCACATCCTACAGTGTTTACCAATTTAAATGTGTGTGTGTAGTCACACATACGTAGGGAGGAGTAATCGTGATTTTAAAATTAGTGTGTGAACATGTATCTAAATGGTTGCAGAAACAAAAAGAATCGAATGACCCAATAAAATTAGAGGATAAACATCCATCATCCTCTATCGCCAAACACATAATCGAAGCACGCCATAAGATTGATCTTAACTCGGCTTTTGTGGCGTTGTACAAAAGTGTAAAAGGGTGTATACTAAAGTTTATTGAAGCCTCATCCATATGATACCCCCTTTGTGTATACAAAAACAGTTTGTTCTCACCTTAAACCTACCCTGGCAATATTTGTTTATTATCCAGAGTGATGAGGTTTCAAACTTTTTTTCACATCATGTCTTTATTATCCTTGTCTCCTCTTACCCCTCATCCCTTGTCTAGTTGACGTTTTATTTTTCATGGAGTTTCGTTCTCTGAGCTGGATGGTTTGGTCGTGTTGAGCAAGTTAGTGGATATCTGGATACAATAGCTTAGTGAATAAATAGCTGGTGTTTGAAATGGGAAATATTGAATGTAAATTACAATATGAACATAAACACTGGCATGAAGGTACATCTAACTGACGAGTTTTATCAAATAAACAGTCAGTAAAATAAATTTAATTGAGACAACAACCTAGAGATTACTGTCGATGAAGAATGCTGAGTAGTATCAGAAGAGGTTTTGTGGAGATCATAGTAATTTCAATAGTTGAGATCATGAGTCAACTGAAGCTAGGTCACCATGGAAAACCCGGAAGCAATGGATGGCCGTCTTACCCCATTCTCGGACTCTTGAACAGTGCACATCCACGACCCCACCCCGCGGGATTCGATTCCATGTTGGTCTAGCTTCAATCGACTCATGATTTAAACTACTAAAGAATGTTGAGGTTTGTATCAGTCGAAATAACAGATGTACAGATAGCCTGAATTTTCTAGTCATGTTGTTAATAATGGTTCAATAATTCAAACAACCAATAAATTGAATATCTGAAATAAAATCTCTACTTTCATTTCAATCGAAATTTATTCATAGTGCATAATACCTTTTCACCATCCCTGAAAAGATGTTATCTTTCTGTCAGTTTGATTAATTTCACAGATAGTACATAATCGGTATAAGATTTTAGTTTATCACTTGAACATTATTAAACTAATCAACTGATTAACACGCCTAGAAGTTATTGAGATTAGATGGTGGTTGGAGGTAGTCGACAGGAAACCCTGGACACGGGTTTCGTGCTACTTGGCACTCGTCAGCATGGTGTATCTTTGATCTTGAGGGAACTGGTGCTCCCTGACGGATTCGATCACGTGCCACCCAGCTCTACAGTCAGAGACGTTACCACTGAGCTATCCAGGCCGCGACTGACCTCCTGTAAAACTGAGATGTAATGACAATTGATTGATCACTGGGTCGACTACCTCCAACCACCATCTAATCTCAATATATAGTGCACGCAGTGTCGAGTCACCTAGACTGGTGGCCACATTGCAACATTGTCGATAGCATTCAATCTGCAATAAATAAGGAATTGACACGCATAACATTGATCACCACCCAGTAATCAATCAATTGTGATGCCTAGAAGTTATATTTACTCCATATAGACGAATATCAGTTAAAGAAATGTTATTTTAAAAGTGCTTTCATATAATCTCTTGTAATACATACCAATTTATAATATAAATCCAACAACAACAACAACAACAACAATAGGAAAAACTCACACTTTTCTATTATGTTCAAATAAACAAGCAAATATCGATGTTAATGGGATAGCTAAAAGAATTTTATTAGCTAAATCTGATGATATAGTATATGGAGCAAAAATGACTAACCAATTTCGATTAATACCAATTTGTGTTTCAAAATAATGATTATTGGTTAAAGGTCTATAGACAGAACCATCTGTTGAATATATATCCTTACTATTATTATTATTTAATAATGATGATGAATTGGGTAATAATTCCATGACTGAATGCCATCCATCTATTTTTTGCCATTTTTTTAAACCAACATATAAACTTTGACCAAAATCAAGTAAATTATGAAATGTATTTGATAAATGAATATATTCATTAGATTTATCTAAATAATTTCCATGATAATCATAATTTGTTTTTAATAATTCAGAATGATTACGTTTTACAGGTTGATGTATTTTATATAAATCATCAAATGATTTTGGATCATTAACATTATTATTATTGTTTTGTTGATTAAATGGTGTTATTCTATCAGAATGATATTTTATAGGCATGAATTCACGATCTATTGAAGATGAGGTTACATTTACACGAAATTTTATTGAATTTTTTAATTGTTTTAATTTATCTTGTGAATGTCTTCGATATAAATGCATTTTACCTGAAATAGAAAAAAAACAGTTAAAAAGAGGAGATGAAGAAGAAAGGAGAGAGATGGAGATAAAAAAAAAACACATTCTGTTTAGTTTACGAATATGAATGATAGGTTTTTGATTGAGATCATGAACCAAATGATGTTAGACCAGCATTGAAAACCTGGAAACATTGGACGACCAAATTGTCCTATTGCGGGGCGCCTTGGTAGTTCGCATCCACGATCCCGCTCGCGGGATTCGAACACAGGGCCTTCAGCCTCGCGCGCGAATGCTTAACCTACTGAATCACTGAGCCGACCATCCAATCCACGAAATTTTGCCACCATCTTTCATTGTACTGAGGTAGATACCTGTTTCTACCCGACACGGATTAGCTTCACTAGTCACGGCTTCTCACTAGACCTTTGAGAATTCCCTCACGAAGCTAGTCACTAGTGAGCATATGTTAATTATCAGTATAGGGGTTGTGGAGATTATTAGGCTGTGACCAGTGGAGCTAATCCGTGTCGGGTAGAGACAGGTATCTACCTCAGTACAATGGAAGATGGTTGCGCACTGTCGTGGATTGGTTGGCGTTAGACACTAACACCATTGGATGCCGGCCAGCTCAGTGGTCCAGTAGGTTAAGCGTTCGCGCACGAGACTGAAGGCGCGCTGCTGAGGAGTCCCACAATAGGACGATTTGGCCGTTCAGTGCTTTCAGGTTTCCAACGGTGATCTAACTTCAATCGGTTCATGATCTCAATGAAAAATTTATTAATCTCCATAACCCCTATACTGATAATGATAAGTTTGTTGTTTGTTTGTTTTGCCAAGTATTAATAAAATCTAGAGAAGTAGTATAGATTAGAGAGTTTTGTAAAGTATAAAATTTCTGAAATATTGTGTACTCATAGAAAACGTTGAATAAAAACTAAACCATTTTAAAAATTAAATAAAACTAAAGATGCGGATGCTCCCAAATGACCTACTACGGCAGAGGGTCAGGAAGGTCAGATCTTCCTATCGAAATGCTCTTATACGTTCATGCGTATACAGCCACTGTAAGGAAACTCATATTCACTACCTTCTCACGGCATTGCTGTTGTTTACGAAATTGAGAGGATGAAAAGTGAATGTTCGGTGCTTTAATCGGGTTGGTGGATATGGAGGATCCAACTAGGTTAGTTGGAAAACCCTGATTTCAAACAATGGTGCACATGGACTTCAGGATCCTGAGGAAGTAAACGGCTTATGAACCAATCGTTGGTCACCGGCTACGATGGAACTACATCTCCTGACGGTGGTCCATTGACTTTTGAATGAGACCTTTAGGTAGAAGGCTTCGTGTGTGGCCCCTTACCCGGGCAGTATCACAGCCCGCACACAAACCAAGTGACTTGTGTGGCGCATATGTATTTGATGCCTCTTTATACCAACATTTTTGTGTTCAAATTAATAAATAAATAAAAGGTGCGAATTTATAAGTATTTAGATTTTTAATTTTATCTTTGCTGAAGATGCGTTGAACACTTATGAGTAATATTTAACAAATATGAAATATTATTGAAATCATGAATCCAAGTTAGACGAACATTTAAAATCTAGAAGTACTGGATAGCCATTTCATCTTAGTATGAAATTGCTTAGCAGTGTACATAAACGACTCCACTTCCAAGATTGGAACCTAGAAACTTCGGCTTCGTGTGTTAATCCTTGATTTCTTGACTATTGACTTAAAATCCAATGGTGCATCTAACAATGACTACTCATGTTCTCTGCAGAGGAACATCTTATTACTGAGCAAATAATAACGACATTATCTGTATCTCATTTGTATTTAAGAAAATTGAAAAACAACCTGTCATCAATACATCAAAAAGATTTTCAATTTACATTTGGATAAGAGTTGAAAATAATTTCAAGTGTAGAATACTATATATAACGGAAATTAGTTGTAGTGACATTAGTTGTTTTCATACCAGTAATTATTCAAATGTTACGGTATAAAAATAACATTGTACGATTATGTTGAGTAATTTCGGTAGATTTACAATTGATTTGTTTGTTAATGATGGATATTATGTACAATGTGACTAATGAAAACATGAACATGGTTGATGGTGGCTAGTAGTGTAATCCAGGAGGTGTATTTCGTCCTATTCGGGTCTCGCCAATCAGATGTACTTGGATTCTAGAGTTCATGTTCACGCCGGGACTCGAACTCAGTTTCATTCTCTTTAAACGCCTTCGCATCATCTGTTTAGCTATTGGGTCTAGATAACCACTAGCTTGTGTTTATAATGCTTATGACTTAAGGCAATATCAAGGTGGTTCGCACAGGATGTACAGATACCAATAAGAGACTGATCAATTTCACTCCTAAATACCAATAGGAAGACTCAACACAACCAATACAAAATCATGAACATGGTTGTTTGGAAAATATAATTTTGACAAATTACTTTGTAGTTTCAAATGATCAGTAAGCAGTTACAAGTCATTCTTAGTTCATATTTGTATACAAATATACAATATAAATTATTGTCAAGGGACAATTAAATGTTTCAATTGACTAAACATAATTTTTTCTTACCATGTTTTAAATTCTCATTCTCTGTATTAATTGTATGTTCATTACAGAATTGATGAAGATAGTCTCTTCTTGAGCGTTGCATAATTTCACGAAATTTTGAATATTTCAATACAGCATAAGCTGCATTAATAGCTAAAAAAAAGAAGTTCATTGAGATAAAAAACAATTATTACAGATTAGATGTAACAATATTGTAGTATATGCTACTTATGTCGACAAACGTAAGTAGTATGAACACCAATCAGAAGAGGAATGCATGGCAATAGAAAGCTATGAAGGTCAACTTTAAGAAAACGGAAACGAAAATGGAAAGGAATTGTGACTTGAAAGAATCGTACAAAATGTGAAGCACAAATAATAGAATTTTGCAAATGAAGGTTTCAATGTTTGGTTCTCGTATTTTTGCAAGAGATTCTGTGATTTTCTGATTATCCCCATGTACAATACTATAAAACAATGAATGGACTCATTTATTATTGATTTACCATTGACATGGGGGGAAATCAAATAAAGTATCATGTGCCCCGCTTCCAGCTATACTGCATATATGATGACTACCTTAACTAAATCGGGACATGAACTTATAATCTAATCGGTGGAATTCTAACAGCTTAACCAATAAACCATTGTTCTCAATATATGAAGTATATCTAGTCAATAAGTACACAAGTAAAATTGCACTCAAATTTAATCGAATCATTTATTCTGTATGTAGAAGAAATTTACCCGACCGTTGTTGCTAACTTGACGTGATGGTCGGGCTTGCCTATCGTGATGAACCAATCGAGTTATACTGGCTGGAACAATCGATTCTCAATGTCCTAACATGTCAGTTGAAGAGCGATAAGACTAATAGCAGCAAACACAAGGTCCGAAGGCGAAGTTGTACTGCTGACTGTACAGAGGTGTGACAGCAGTAAGGTGTTTCCTTCAGACAGCCAGCATAACAGCGATGCTACCTTCCCACAAGGAGGGGTGGGGTTAGAAAAGGTCGACTCTAAAAATGCACACCTCCACTTATCCCACGGATATCCATCTCCGGCGGTAAGGTCTCAACAAGTACGGAGCTAACACAAAAACTACCCACAAAAAGGTCATGTGTGACCGACGTCAAGCAGTTGTCTCTTGGGCACTGCGGTCACGCTCTCAGGTCAATAAGACCACCTCCAATTCAATTTCCTTTTTAGTTATCTCTAGAAGAACGCTTCCACAGCTTGGGCAACCGGGAAGTGATAACCGCCCCCACACCTCTAACAGCACTCAAGACCATTGTATTCATAACCAACCTGACTGAGAAGAAATTCAAAAGTTAAATACTATTTATTTCATGAGTTTGAAACTAGGACGACAAAACTTTGATTTTCAGTAATTACCAAGATGAAATCAGCTTATTGTTGTTCACTGCTTTTACATAAACAGCTTTTTGAAAGTAACTTACTTCAAAAAAAAAAGAAAAATATTTTTATCTGTTTTGTTAAATAGTCAGAAAATTACCTTGTAGAGTATATGAATAACTTAGATTATTCACTAATCTATACTAATCCATAATAGGTACTATAAAAGGTTATATCTGAATGTAAACAGATCTATAGATTATAAACAGTTAAAATGATTGTCGATATTTACTGTAGCTTTGAACAATGTGATTTTGTTTATAAACGGTATGATTTGTTCATGTATATCGAGTTAAAATATATGTTTATGAATCGTTAATAATTTAGCTTGATAATACCGTTGATAACATAGTTTTGCATATTGCTAACTTAAATAAACTGAAATTAGGTGAATAAAAGTCGTATTATAATAATTAATCACTCAGTAATAATCAGTGTCATGTTATCTAGCATTTAGAACTGATTAAACTCGATAAGTCAGATTAAACTTTTCCCTCTAATCTAAATGATCTAATAATGTGATGAACATTGTTTGAAAGTAATTGAAAAGTATTAACTAGCATAAACTTTTGATCTTGGTTTTTATTCAACGAATTATACTACGATATTAAGTCATTCCAACTGCTGGGATATTGAACTAAAATAGTATGAAGTACTGGTCATTTACCATAGTTGTCTAGGTCCCACTGGAAGTCTGTTTCGAGTCGAGTTGCATATTGGCGATGTCTGTGATTGTAAAACTAGATATTATGAGCTTAAACATTACCAACAAACTATCTTTCAGTTAAACATCTTTGTTACGACGTAAATCTAAATCATATGATGATGTATACATTAACTTTGGAGATATTTTCCTATAATATTGTTGAATTAAATCGAGAATCAGTAAATTAATATTTACATCTAAATCAAAGTGATTTATAATATTTGAATAATCCATAGTTGATTGACAGACAAACAATCGAGTATAACAATCATAAATAGTGTAGGCATAGATAATCTGTAAAAAACCCAATATACAAACTAAACATATCATCACTATTGTATAGCATGGAGCTTATCATGTAATACTTTTGGAGAGACCCTGAAAATTCCTTGAAAATGATCCGGTGGGGCCCTTAAAGCGCTGAAAAACATCTTATCCAATCAACACTTAATAGAGGTTTACCAGAAACATTTATAAAGTGAGAAGTCACATTTCCGATTAGATGACTATCTAACCTGCTACTATGTTTAGAAGGATACCGGGACTTTCCAGAAGCCCAAGGTAATCTAAAATGCTATAAATACCATAGATTTTCTGTACACAAAAGTGCCTTAGAGTAAAGTGTTCTCATATATTTCGCACCTTTACTCTCGTGTTCAAGTTGCTGTGTAGATTTATCCTGAGGGTTACTAGAGGAGTTTATGGAAACCGAGCCAAGCGTTCAAATTAAAAGACTTGTCAAATATATCCTGGTTATCAGTATGAGTATTTTATTAGATGGTAGTTGGAAGTAGTCGACAGGAAACCCTGGACCCGGCTTTCGTGCTACTTGGCAATCGTCAGCAAGGTATACCCGTAATCTTGAGGGAACTGGTGCTCCCTGACGCATTCGACCTGCACTAAGAAAGACTTGAATCACATGACATTGATCACCACCCAATGACTAATCAATTGTGAGAAAAATTGTATTTCTGACGTTTTGTGACTTAATGTAAGCCACTACGTGATAATAAATAAATAACCAACAATTAAATTACCACAAGTTTAATTAGTATAAAAGGGAATAATGCAAAATACTCTGATACACAAATTATTACAGTGACAGGTCATACATATTCACTTTGATTAAGAATAACTTGACAATGACATATTCAAACTTATTATGATTTTGATTGTACCAAAAAAATTCTGTATTGTTTCCTTTGTACTATTTAAACTTTTGTTAATTTAATTTCGATTATTTATTTATTCTGAAGAAGTGTCTTACCTTAAGTCATGGAACGTCGGAAATATAAGTTTCCTACTCGTTGGGATATAACAAAAAATATTTTTATCATTAACTCTATCCAATGCTCAATTTATTTGAAATTATCAAGTCCAACCTGGTCACTGATACCTATAACAATTATCTTCATTTCAAGTTGTTTACTTTCTCTATGAAGAAATAAAATTACTTTTCATTCTCTTTTAAATCTTATATACGACAGTTAACGTATAACAAAGTATACACTAGGATAGATGATGGCTAGCAGCAGAATCTAGGAAGTACGTTTCGTTCTATTTGGGATTCGTCAGCTGGATGTACCTGCATCCGAGAGTTGAAGTTAACTTTGGGGCTTGAACCCAGTTTCATTCGCTTCATTCACTTAACTACTGAGTTCAGATAGCCACTAGCTTGTACAATAAGGTGAAGTTTGTTTGAGTCTTCCCACTGATGTGTACATGAACTTTGGGACGTAGTTACATCTAGCTGACGAGCCCCAAATAGGACGGAACACTCGTCCTGGATTCCACTGCTAGACACCATCTATTCTCAGGTCATAATGCTTGTGACTTAAGGAAATGTCGACGCAATCCATACTGGATGAACATATGTCAACAAGAGAGTGATCGATTGCGGTCTCCAACATCAATCGGAAGATTGATGTAAAAAAACCCATACAAAAATAAATTAAGTTAATATACTTTGTTTATAGGTTATCCTTCTAAATTCATTGCATGATCTCAATTATACAGATGACCGTTTGTCGGATAACTACTATACGTTATATTACATTCATACAGTTGGATGTCTAAATACCATTTGGACATGTAACTATGAGACGTTAAAGTGCAAACGTTATTTCTGGAAGTATCATTTAGTGTATGATAAATTTATGGATTTGTTTTTAATCCTCCTAACATGTATCATTTCATCAACTGCAAGTAAGCCCTTGTTGTATGGATATCTTTTGCTATTTTTCAATACATGTTGTAACCAGTTGCTATACATTTCTCTCGTTTGTGGTCAGTTAAAATGTTTTTCATGATTGTTAGGTCCAAGCTATTATAGTTCGGGTATCTGTTCAACCATCATTGATGTGATAGTGACTCATTATTTACCACACTTAGAATTAAAACATTATTGACGAGTAATATACACTATAAATTACACAAAATACTTTAAGGAATAACATTGTTATGCCATTCAGCTAGTGAGTTATTTTATTGCAACACATGAATATTGGTACAAGAGAGCGACAATATATATGCGCCACACAAAACAATGAGAATTCGAAGAGAAATAGAAAAAAAAGCTAAGGAGTGCAAAAAAAAAGAGAACAATAACGAGGAGATTGGTGTAAGGTAATATGGTAGGAATGAGGGAACGGAAAGGTACAATCAGAAGAAATCTTTCGGGTAAGGGAGACACAACCACTTTTTATGAAGAAAGTAAAAGAAGGTTACAGCAGGATCGCCACTGACTTCTATTCTGAGCCTTATCTGATAACGTCTCTAGCCACTGTGTAGCACCATCTCTCAGACCCCAACCAGGGAGTCGTGAAGGACCAACACAAGCCAGTCCTTTGCAGCTTTCTTTCATACCACGACACCACGTCATGCACTGACCACCTCTCCGCTTCTTCCAACCAGTCCCAGAGTCGGTAACTAATGCACGACGTGGAATTCTCTGGCACGACATTCGGAGAACATGTCCAAGCCACCGAAGTCGGTGTTTCAAGATGGTGACATCGATTGCATTATCATCTCTGTGACCGAACACACGATGCCAAACCTCTGCATTACTGACATGGTGTTGCCACTGGATGTCAGCAATCCTTCGGAGACAGCGATGATCGAACACAGAGAGTCGTCTAACGTCCTCAACTTGGAGAGACCAGGTTTCACAAGCATAGAGCAAAACTGCTCTCACCGACGCGTTGTGGATCCGACCTTTTACAGCCAGACTAACATCACGAAGGCGCCAAAGGTGGCCCAGATTGGCATAAGCCACTCTGGCTTTCACTATTCGTGCATTGATCTCATCACTCACACCCCCACCAGCACTTATGCAGCTACCCAGATACACAAACTTCTCGACTACGTCTATCTGCTCAACAAACCTTATATAATTAAATCTAAAATACATCAATTATATAAATGTCTAAAGAACACGAAGTTAGTTACTTGCCAGAGCACAAATGTGTCTTAGACAAACAAGGGAAGTAATTCTATCAGACGATTCGATCATTTAAAGGTAAACAACCAGTAAATTAATTAAACCTTGCACAATCACACCGTAAAACACTAAGTGATTAAATCCTTAAGGAATATAAATTAGTTACTTGTTGATATACCTCAAACAATCTAGGAACATAATACTATGGTCAAATGATAGCCTCCTGTAATCAATTCAAGCAGCAACAGTCCGGACTGAAAGAAGGAATAAGATAGAATACATAAACGAAGCGATTGAGTAAAACTAAATTAAGAGGGTCAGTAAAAACTAAACGACGAAAGCGATATATCAAGAAAACTGAAATCGTATGTAAAATAAATAGTAACTTTACATTTAAGGGTTAGGCAAAAGATTAATGTTTAATAAAATATATACATAGAACAATAATCATACATTCAAATACTAAAGATCTTACAATAGTAAGTTATTGCTCTTATTTGACTGTGAATGATGTTCTAATCCTCCTTTTTTATTCGTCAGGTTACTTGTACGAAAAAAAAACAGAATTTTGCGAGTACTGAAAAATTAGCGTTTTTAAAAAAACTGGGTTTTTCAAAACTAATGACCTGGAATTCAGTAATTGAATGGTTGTTAATTAGTCAAAGTACATTTGATAATCAACTGGATGAAAAAGAGAGTGGTTCAGTCGATGATGTTATAATAAGCCCATTCAACTATTTTATTATTTGTTTGCTCACTGTAATTTAGACATTTAATCCACTATATAAATTTATGTGTGAGTTTGATTGCATAGCAATCTTTATCTATTCTCCCATTGGTTGTAAACACAGACAATTAATAGTTTCATACACATAGTTCCCTTTATCATTTTGAAAAGAGCAAGAACAAACATTCTAGCAGAATAGCATGAATTCATTTTTTATTTCGTTGGTTCTCGTCAGCTGCTTACAACCTGTGGTATTTAAAATCATAATTAATGGGTTTAAATTACTTACATAAAAGAGTTTGATTGGAAGTTATATTAAAGACATATTCATATAGTATAGCAAGGGTGTAATTAAATTTAATAGACTGAATATGTGATGAAAGAACATTGTGACAACAGTTCAAAGGGTTAGAAACAAATAAACCTTGATAGGAATAAAATGAGTAGAGTTCAGTTGATAAAATAAGATAGTTGGAATAAAACTCAATGGTGTAATAAATGCAAGAAAGAGTTTAAAGAAAAAGAAAAAAAATTATTAAGATATAACGAAGGAATATTAATCACCAAGGCAAGGAAAGAATAATAACCATCTCCTTTTGAACACATAAATCAGGCTTTTGGCGCCTGATAGCAACTGCTTCAGCAAACTTCAGAAGACTGAAGTTTGGCTGCTTACTAATCACCTTGAATGATTGTAGGGTATCGACCTGATGTCCTGTATCAAGAAGATGTTTGGTGATTGCACTACTTAGAGTCTTTCTTTCTATTGTTCTGAGGCTTTTTGGAACATGTTCAAAAAATCTGAGATATGCCCCAATAGTTTATCCATAATCGGTTAACACCCTATAAATATATATGGATTTTTAACACACACACACACTCAATCGTTTCCCTGTGCACTTGCTTACTGCACACTTGTGCATTTTACTAAACTTCAACAATAACTCATCTCTATAACTGTTAAGGCTTTTAAATAATCTCGAGTAAATTCAGAATACTACTAGGAGATTTAGCCCGTGTTAAATACTCAGTTAACGAGATACTACCTATTAGAGTCAGATATAGGAGAAATGTACCTCTACAATCTATAGTTTGTCATTAATCTGACTACCACTGTATTTCATAATAAATCTTTTCTTAATTAAAACGTTCAATATTAGCTTACCTTTAGTTAATAATAGATTGCCAAACGATAGATGATGTTCAAATAAATAATCACTTGATATAATTGGTCCAAATTGTGGTACATCTTTCGCTCGACAAACAGCTACACTGTTTGATTTAAAAGAAGGTGAATAAAAAACACAAAAGGGAATTATTTTCAACTATTTTTGTAAACATAATATTTGTGGAAAATAAGTAACAGTAGGTAATGAAATTAGTGTAGAATTGCGGAGATTGTTGAGTTTTAAATGAGATCATGAACCGATCATTGTTAGATCATCATTGAAAACCTGGTAGCACTGAATGACCGTCTCATCCTAGTGTCATATAATTCGTACACTAAGACATTTTTGAAATGAAACAAGTGTATTTTAGTATTTTCAATCAGTAATCTAAATATTGTAATCACTGGAAGATGTGAGATGTGTTGGTTTGATTCTGTGAGATACTGTGGTTATTCAAATGTAAGAAGTTTGGAACTAAGCAGAAACAGTTGTCAAACGTTTCTTGGTTTTGCAGCTATTCTTTAATTAGTTAGTTTTTATCACAAAAAGCCTTGACAACTATTGTTGAACAACTATTAAGTTAATTTATAGCTGTTTTATTCAGAATTAAAGACATTCAATGTTTTCATGTCTGAGTAATATCTTTATATTACAGACCTAATTTTCTGTGCCAATCATTAGTTACATACATATAATCACTGCCAAATGTTAATGAGAAATATTCCATAAAAATCATTTGGACAAGTTCTATGGTAGAATTAAATACAGTTAGTGAACTAATATTTAATACCCTATTTCAAATATTAGAAATTGTCTCATTCTATTTATTTATTTGAACACAACAATATTGATACAAAGGGGCACCCAATACATATGAGACACACAAGTCACTGGATTTGTGTGTGGGCTGTGATACTGCTCAAGTGCACAGAAACCTGGAGTCCTCTACCTAAATGTCTGGTCTACAAGGCACTGGACCACCGTCAGGAGATGCAGTTCCATCGTAGCCGGTGACCAACGATTGGTTCATAAGCCGTTTATTTCCTCAGGATCCTGGAGTCCATGTGCACCATTGTTTGAAATCAGGGTTTTCCAACTAACCTAGTTGGATCCTCCATATCCACCAACCCGATTAAAGCACCGAACATTCATTTTGCATCCTCTCAATTTCGTAAACAACAGTAATGCCGTGAGAATGCAGTGACTAGGAGTTCCCTGACAGTGATTGCATACACATGGCCATGTGACAGTATTTTGAGAGGCTGTAACAGGGCATTTGTGGGCTCATTATCAATGTTTTACTTCTCACTATTTTTTGATATTTTAAAGATTATGAAGGTTTATCTTGTTTATAACATTTTACAGACTAAATTCAATCTGACAATGTTTTTCTTTAGAAACTTGTCTAATTCTGTTACATTTTGACGTTGAAGAGTTACACCACATCATATTATGGTCTAATATTATTCCCTTTGAGTTCTATTGGAATCCTACGAATAAGTGTTTTATTTTAGTTAACCAATCTTCAATGCATAAAACAGTAAACACATAGTATTCTGTCAAGATTTTATAATTTGTTTCAGTGGTTTGCTGTATCTATGTAATTAATCACTATTACATTAAAGAAAGTTATTAAAACAATATCTCAAATGAATCTGTTTAGATTTCATTCATAGGTAATTTGCTGAAACTCGATATATATTGTTGGGGTGATCCGGCAAATTTCTCGCAAAAGACAAGCAAGTATCAGGAAACATTAAGAAGCGTTTCATCCAATCAGCGTTCATTTGAAGTTTTAGCCAAATATACCAAAGAAGCGAAACGTCACATGCAGAGGTTCTGACTGGCTGATTGCTACACTGCTACTATGTTTAGTAGCATTCCAGAAAATACTAGCAACCCAAGGACATTAATCTTATAAAAACCCTGTATTTTCTGTATTGAAATGAACCTTGGAGTAAAGTGCTTGTCGCGTACTTTGCGTCTTCTCTCTAGTTGTTCAGGTCGCTGAATAGTTCTAGCTTGGGGTTTACAGAATAGCTTAGGAAACGAATATAGCGTTCAATACGCAAGATTTATCATATATATTCTTGAATTCTTTTCAAGATACATTCATTTTGTTTTTCTGAAGAGTTTATCTTCACAATCTGATTATTGTATCATTCAGCAAGTTTTGTATTGATCAAAATTAAAAATAACAGTTCATATTAATTAGATTTATGTGTAAAATATTTTGAGAAGGCTGTAATGTAAAGTGTATCTGTCATAGTGTAGAATAATAATTATGTACGTATATATATGTACATTAAATTCTTTATTCTAGTAAGTGCTTTATTAGCAAGGTTGTTTCCCACGAGATATTTTTACTAACTCCATGTCCAACCCTCCTCTTTTACCTGCAGTAATCCTGAAAAAGCTACAGGCGGAGAACACTAACCTAATCACACATGTTGGAGAAACTCTGGAAGAGATCGTAACCTTCATGTACCTGAACAGAATTATCGATAAACAAGGAGGATCCGATGTACAAGTAAAGGCGAGGATTGGCAAAACAAGGATAGTAATTCTATGGTTGAACAACATACACTACTCAAAACAACTGTCAACCAATATCAAAGTCACAATACTCAATATGAACGTCAAGACAATTCTACTAAACGGAGTTGAAACTTTCAGAACTACCACAGTTGTCTATGCATGATGCTCAATGTCCGTTGGACGGATACTATCAACAACAATCTACTGTGTGAGAGAACAAACCGGCTTCCAGTTGAGAAGGAAATCAGGAAAAGACGTTGGTAGTAGATAGGACACACATTGAGGAAATCACCAAACTGCATCACGAGGCAAGTGCTAATTTGGAATCTTGGGGGGAAACGGAAAAGTGGAAAGTCGATGAACACACTGCGCGGAAAACTGGAAACAGAGATGAAAAGAATGAATAGCAAGTGAAATGAACTTGAAATGATTATTGACGATAGGGTTGAATCGAGAATGCTGGTGAGTGGCCTATACTCTATCACGAGGTGTAACAGGAGTAAGTGCTGTATATATATATATATAAGTACATATGGAAAATCTATGTAATTAAACTTACCGATAACCAAATTTATAATTATTCTTATCGTCAACATCATTATTTAAACGAATATATTTAACTATAATAAATACTTTTTGAAATCCTGAAATTATTGTATCCGGCTGAAATGGCATAGCATCTTCTTCAACAAATATAAATGTGACAGATGAATTACCAATATGTCGTTTTCTAGCTAACTATATATAAACAAAATGAATCATTAGAAATGAAAAATATATATTTATTAAATAACTAACATGTAACCAACTGTAATTGAATGTAATAAATAAATAAATGATTTTGAATATATAAGTACTAAATGGAAGAGTAAAAAAAAAGTAACTAATATGTATAAAACGTTACTATTCATTACTTAAAGTGAATTAAGTATAGTTAAACTTTGATTTATATAACACAGGTATTTACTGTGTTTGTGTCGCTATACTCATATATAGTCTATAGTGGGAAACGTAGAAATTGGAGTGTTAAACATTATGTAATAAATAAATGTTACATAGAATGAACTATACAGTGTTACGTTCTGTGACTATTTAAGCTGTTCGAGCTGTAGAACGAAGAATGAATAAATAGCTTTTATTGACTAACCGAGTCGAAAGTGTCATAATAACTAACTCAGTCACTAGGTGCTTAGGTATAGACTAAACTTGAAGTATGAGGACGTATGGTACTATCTGGTTAGCCCGAATTGAAGTATGTGAATTTGGATTTCAGCATGGAAATTAATGGGTGAAAGTAGAACGTTGTAACCAGTAAGCCACCGCTTCAGAATACAGATACAATGCATTCATAAATATAGATATTTGTTCCTCAGAAAATAAAAGCATATTTCCAAGCAATAGTACACTACATTTTCTCAACAAATGGCGTGAGCTCTTTATATTCTCTTGCATAAGATTTGACGTGAACCTCATTGGCCTAGCGCATCATTTAGCTAGGATGTTCTAAACTGAAGTAATAAGTTATTCATCTTCAGCGAGCATTACTTAATAATCGAAAGAAATGTTATATAAAGCTGTATTTGATGGGTATGATTCGGATTGTGAAAAAAGGAATGAACATAATATTGATCAACAGATGGGTGTAATGATATAACGTGTTTGATTAATGACTGCTGACGAAATCAGATAATTCACGTAAACTGCCGAACAAACTAGTAGTTAAGTGAAGATAACTGGTTTGAAAAGTTTCTTGTATTGTAAAATAGTAAGTTCATAAACAAATTATTAAGAGAAAAATATACATGATAAAATGTCACAGATTAAATGTCATCGAAAGAAATTAGCTTTATACATCGTTCACAGTTCATGGTGATTAGACCTACTTCCCCCATCATCATGTCAAACACAAACTGTAAAAATAATGATTTCTAGATTCTATTTTGAAAAATGAAGTGTATAACCGACTTTTAGTTACTACTCAAATTAAAAAAATGAAAAAAAGGATTCATTCAAAAAAGTACATCAGGATAACGGATATGATAGAAAGTTATTTTAATTTTAAATACATTATTATGTAATTTAATCAATCGATTTGCTGATCGGTACTATATATATATATGTCAATGGAGTGGTGTTTCCTGGTTTAGTTTGATTACAGAGCTTTCATCATCATTCCTGAACAATATTATTAGCACCTACTTCACCTAAAGTAAGCTTTTCAGTTATTTTATAAATTCTTTAAGTAGTTCTGATGATCTTGTTTGGGACTGATTTTTCGTATGTTTTATGTCTTCGTGTTTTCTTGCATTTATGTTGACTGTTTTTATCGGCTAACGTTTAGTCTTGTGATTGACTAACCTAGTGCTTATTGGATCATAGTTTAAATTTTTATCGAAAATCATACTTTTAAAACTTTAATGATATTCATAAGGTGAACTGATGCAACACTTGTGTGATAATAGTAAATCATATTGTTTTTTACGTGAAGTAGTCGTTAATGATGTTGTCTGGAATGACAATTAAAACTCTTTAATCAGACCATCTCGGTCAGAAATCGCAACATCACCAAAAGCATCATATATATATATATATATAATGCCATAACTGTTTATTTTAGTTTTTAGTATCCAGCTGCGTGATCTTCAAAATTTTAAAATATTATCATTGAGTAATTAGACAAAATACTTTAGAAAGGATTTTATCAAGTAGTATTTCAGTACACTTGGTATTGTTTGGCTTTTGAAGCGAATAGTACTGGGTTGGAGTCCTATAGTGAACATAAACTCTGATATGCAGGTACATCCAGCTGACGAGTCCCAAATAGGACGAAACGCGTGTCCTGGATTCCACTGCTAGCCACTATCCATCATTGTTTACGAATAGTGTTTCAATAGTTTACATACTACAATGTAGTAACTCAAGCACACAGGGTGTTGACATAGACGTTCGCTTTGACAACAAATCAACATTGATTAACAGATATAATAACTTTTGTACGTACATCTACGTTGGATGCATGAATGTGCCCTACTGAAGAATCCTATTCAAGGACGAAGAAGCTATTTCTCTATATCCTAATTTTCACTGGTTGTCTGACTTAGATCGTTTCGTTATTTCACTGACAGATACAAATTTTGAGTTACATATTAATTGTATGTGGATTACTTATTCTACCAAGCTTCTTAAATCAGAATACGTGAAAAAAGTTTACGTCTTCTGCTTACTAGTTAAATAATCGGTATTTTTAATATGTAAGCAATCTTACTCCACAGACAAAGTTAACTATATTGACTAGAGCACTTAATATAGAACTGTTAGGTAACACAGTAGAAGACACAGACATTCATTCCAGTTGAGAATGACAAAAATTGACGCCAAGATAAAAATCATCATCAAAAAAGTAACATAAAATATGACATCTTAACATATCTGTAAAAGACTGACGTAACATTGCATATGAATATTATCATGCAACTTCAAAACATGTTTGTAAGCATGTTACATTGTTACTCTTACTCTATAAGACAAACAGAAATGTTGAAAGTAATTAGTTGATACATTCCATTGAATTGTTATTACATTTATATTTTATAGTTCTTTAGTATTATTGTTTCTACGGGGTGATTTAACTTGGATATCAACCGAAAAAACTAATATTTAACTTATAAGAATTTGTTTAGATCGTTAACTGTCGTTTAATTGATTATCGCCATTAATTTACTAAGGCATATAAACTTTGCATATTTAGCGTATAATATTTTTGTATCCATTGGTAACCTTTCAAAACAACAACATATTATTTACGATATAAGGAGTTTGCAGAGATTGTGGAATCTTATAGTTAGCATCTAGTATTGAGCTTGGTTAAACAAGCATTAAATGAATTGAACAGCTGTTTAATGCTAGTATGGAATTTCTTAGCAGGGCACATCCACGATCATACTAGAGATTAAATATAGGACTTTTTGGCTTTAAGGCTAGCACTTAACCATTACACCACTGAGTGAAGACTCATTTGTATACATGTATTATAATAAGAGTTGTGTCTTTGCTTAGAATATTTTAATTTTTTAGCATTCATTTTGACATTGATACGTATCATGAATCAATGTCCTGTCTTAGTTCAATTCATGATAGATCATCTATCAAAATCTATTAAAGCTTATTTTCTTTAATACACAGCTACGTTTAATACGAAGTCTAAATTATGATGGTTTAGCGGGCCGATATTTTGACGTCAATTAGAGCGTACGATGTTATCGACAGTCTCATCACTTTAGTGGTTCAATATCTGACTGCAGTTGGATTGTACGAATGATTGTTATTAAAATATAAATTCTGGCTACTCTCGTATATAGTTATGGATTTAATGTACGTTAGTGAATAACGGAATTAAATAAGTCAAATACGAGAATGGAATTCGAATACGTATATTTCATACAATCCTTGATCCAGAAAAAAGATCGGAGAAACGAAGCTATGAAGGCGAAAAGAAGGGAGAGAAGCGAAACGAGATGGAGCTCAGTGCCAACTCGACTTAATCAAGCGTTGATCAGTATTTCTAATCACACAAAAACAAGCTATAGACATGTGATAAGTAGGATAAGAAGTGCACATAAATACGCCCATATAAAAAGTCAGGGTTGATAACTGAATCAATAGCAAGGTTAAAATATGACTCCAGTAGAATGGATAAATTGTTCTGTTCAGAAGCTAGAATAAGTTATATGGGCTTAACATAGTAACCAACACTACAATGGAGTATAGTGAAGTCTGTATATAAATCGTATAAAATCGCATGTTAATAATATGTTACTATATATTTCTGAATGTTTTTCAGTAGCTGACTAGGTCATACAATGTTGCAATATTTAGGGATTCTATTATTTAGTTACTGAGGCCCACTCATTAATTGTTATCAGTGATTGTTGACTTTGGGTGAAATAATAGAATCAGTATCACTGGTAAATTTCATTCATTTAAAAAGAATCATCCTCTAAATTGAGCAACATTACTAACATTTAATTCGTCGATTTCAATTTGTTATCTTTGAACCATATATTACTGATAATTATGCGTTCATTGAAATGGAAACTGATTCTTAACGATTTCTACCTTATTTTGTTATTATTCTTTGTTTTCACTACGCTAACATAGTGAACAAATACTTCGGTGGGAAGAAGCAATTTATGGTTTACTGCACAAATACATAATGGTTTAGTAAAGTATGAAAATCCTACATCAAGTACATTAATTGCACATCTTCTTTGAATTGTCTCTTACAAGCTTCATTATTCCTTCATTCCTATTGTTATCTTGATTACTATCAGTTTCCTTCCCTTTTCGTTTCATTTCAATGTTCTCAACCTTCTTCTCGCAAACATTACATTTCCCACTGATATTACATGCTACTGATATCTGCAAACATAAGTAACAACATACACCATACTAATATATCATATATGACAATATTAACTGGTACACATTCAGTTTAAACTGTAAATTGATAATTAATTGATAGAGAAATTCATACTATAACTACTCCATAGTTCAATTTTTTCAGCCTTTATATTACAGATTCATTAAGAGTGAAACCATTATTGACTTTAATTCATAGAATAATTAATTTCATGTTTAATCTTGAATTGTAAAACAAAACGGTTATATATATATATATATACATATATATATATATATATATATATATAACTTTCAATTAAGAGTTCAACTTTTTACCTGTTCTGTTTTATTAGGTTCATATGGAAGAAGTGTAGATACAAGGAATACAATATTTGTTCCACGAAATTCAGTAACATATGTCTCCAATCCAGTTGAGTCATCTAAATGTGTAGATAGAATTACATTTTAGAAAAAAACCCATTTACTTAGATACATGTTCAAACATATATCTATATATAACATAGAATACCATGGTTCTGACTTAACAACTGAAATGCAACTATGCAAAAATGTTTAATTATTGATTGATTTTCATTTTAAATGTTATTTTCTCTGATTTATGATATGGATCATTTTGTTACTTTATAATAACCATTCATTATGTAACTTCAAGAGTAACTCTAATCATTAGAAGTAAATTCTGATATTTTTATAATGAAGCAGAAAACAGTTATATCATCACTAAATTCTTAACCCTGTAAATTAATTATTATTATTATCTATTTATTTTAATGAAGGTCAAAATGAATCATAAAATGTCTTGTATTATTGAAAATAGTACATTCAGCTTTGATCTATAGATTGAATAGTACAAAGATATTATAAATGAAAGTTATTCATAAAATAGTTATATTGTATTTGTTATGACCTTGGATGTTTGGTTTTTCTATCACACGATTTATCTACCAATCCGAATACGACTTATACGAATCTTCACACTAGGCCAACCAATGACGTTCAACCGGCGTGGACAGTTTAGCGTCCTTATTGGTCCTATGTCCTCCGAGCCCTTCCACTTCAGTCCAGAACACAATACCAGCTTCCGTAATATGAATCGAATCGTTTATTTCAGGCATACTCGATTTATATATCAATCAGACAGACTGCAACGTACCATAAAATAGGAAATAATATTTGTACACAAATAAGCACAAAAAGTGGCTGTGAATGTGGGAGGCAGTAGTTAATAAACTGAACATAACTTAAGAACCGTAAATCGTACAATAATAAATTATAGATCAAAATAAAGCTTATCATAAAAGGAATATAAATATACATGGTGTAATTGTTGAGTAGTTATACAATAAGAATATTTATAGAATATTAGTCCATGAATAGTCCTTGGAAGTTACCTGTAATTTAATCTTCACCGGATATAACAGTATTGTCGGTTATTATGTTAAACCGATATACCTTATTCTAGGTTTCGGACATACCATTTCATTCATCTTACTTGAGTCACATTCTGACTTTGTTAATTATTCGCTTATCAATTTTGACTGTTTTTATATGAGCGCGTAGGTGTGTGTACATCTCTTATCCCATTACTCATCACATGTCTGTAACTTGCTTTTGTGTAACTATAATTATTGATCAAGGCTTGTTTAAATGGGAGTTGGCTTACCCGCCATCTCCACTGTATGTCGTTTCTCTTCTCTCTATTCCATTCGCTTTATATACAAAATATATGTATTCACAAGTCCATTCTCGTCATTTGATTTATTTAATTCCGTTATTGACTAACGCGATTTAAGTCGATGATGATATACAAGGATAGGCGACATATATATTTCAACAATAATCATCATTACGATCACCTTGGTGTCAGATCACGGGTCACTAAAGTGGAGAGCCCTTTCGATCTAAATGACGATTAAATAACGGGCCTCCACAATATTTTAAATGATAATCAATCATTGACTTGAGTCTTGACAAAATTGTCAACACCAATTCAGTTATAATGTTCTAATGTAATGAAGAAAAAAAGGTTTGTTTTTCTTGTCATTTTAAGATTAACCGGGAATTCGCTGTCTACTACCATTAAAACACATTCGAATCAAATGAGTTATGAATGATACATTTAATTTTGATGACGTTTCATTCTCATCCATCTGAGCTACAAATCTTCTCCATCATCTTAACAATATTCAATAGATAACAAGCACTTATTAAGTTAGAAAAGGCTACCAACGTAGAAAAGTTTAATTAATCACTGTATACTTATAAGTGTGAGGATAGGCATCCATTTTAGATGTTCAGTAAAATCATATCTAGTATTTTGAAGCATTTTCTCACTCATTAAATATATCAATATTGCAAATAAGTGTGCTATTCTCATTTTAATCATTTAGAAGGTAACTACTTTTTTATCTCCTGTGAACAGGTCACTGCTAAAAATTCCAATTAAACAAATCAACAAAAAAAGGAAACAAATTGAAAAGTGTAGCTTTAAATGAAATTCACATAGAAAATTATGTTCTTACAATCACCATTCATTCAGTCATTGAACAAAGAAATGCTAAATGTTGTACACTTATTCAATATTGGGAAATAGATGAGCTACTAACTAACGGATGCGTATCCTATAACACTAACAGCGATATCAAAAGTTATTTTCAGTAATATATATATATATATATATATATAATTTTAATGTCAGCTGAAACCCAGTTTTCTAGAGCTTGACAATCTCACTTTATTGCAATTCTCTCACTATTTAAGAATGATAATCAACATTTATTTTAGAAAATTTCTCTATAGTAACTTCAGTTCTGCACAAATAACCGGATGTTAAATGATACCTTAAAAAAGAAATGGTTCACAGTTGAAAATTTTTTTTCTGTTTATAACTATACAAATAGCAAATTGTTCATTCATTAATAAACCACTAGCAGCTGAAATAAATTTTAAAAAAGTATATTTTTTTAAAACTTATAGTAAATTACATTATTTTGATTGAGATCATGAAGCGATCAATGATAGACCACCAATGAAATTATGGGGGTATTGAACAGCCTTTTCGTCCCGATATGTTATGTACACACCAATGATAGCAATGAAGACGATAAAGACCAGTTCTACGAGAGGCTGCAGTCGATCATGGAGAAGTGCCCAAGAAAGGATCTCATCATCCTGACTGGAGATCTAAACGCTAAAGTTGGAATGGACAACAACGGTCATGAAGATATCATGAGACGACACTGACTAACTGGGAGAAGCGAATGAAAATGATGAAAGCTTTGCAAATCTATGTGCTTTCAACAAACTGGTTATAGGAGGCACAATATTCCCACACAAACGCATACACAAAGCTACATGGATCTCGCCGGACCACACTACGGAAAACCAGATAGATTATATTTGCATCAGTAAAAAATTCACAAGGTTAATATAAGACGTGAGAACAAAGAGAAGAGCTGACATAAGTTCAGATCACCACCAATTGATGGTTGCGAAGTTGAAACTGAGGCTAAAGAAGCACTAGACAACTGGACAAACAGCATAACAAACGTTCAACAGAGCCTTCATACGAGATACTGAAAAACTCAACGAATTCAGGATAACTCTCAGCAACAGGATCCAAGCCTTACAACATCAACTCAAAAGAGAAAAAACTATCATGGAGAACAAACAAAAGCGATCAAAGAAGCCCTAACTACAACGTGTCAAGAGATTCTATGCCCCAAGAAGTGTCATCATAAGGATTGGATCTATATTGTTAATCTGAACAGGATTCAATAAGAAAAAGAGAAAGAACAAAGAGACAGAAATTAACAACAGTCGGGCAAGAACAGAAGAAGCCAAGGCACAAGCTGAATACACAGTAGCGAATAAGCGAGTGAAGAAGAGTATTGGAGCAGACAAGCAGGACTACATGGAAGACCTAGCAACGACAGCGGAAAAAGCTGCGACAGAAGGGAATATCAAACAACTATACGACACGACAAAGAAACAGGCAGGGGAATACAGTAAACCAAAGAAACCGGTCAATGACAAAAAAGGCAAGCCAATCAATGAAATTCAAGAATAGAGGAACAGTTGGGTGGAATACTTTGAGGAACTCTTGGATAGACCAGCTCCATTGAATCCACCCGATATTGAAGCAGCACAAACACATTTTCTAATATCTGTCACCCCACCAACGATCAAAGAAGTCAGTATGGCTATCAAACAACTCAACAGTGGGAAAGCAGAAAAACCTGACAATATGCCAGCCGAAGCACTAAAGTCAGACATAGAAGTAACTGTAAAAATGCTTCACGTTCTAATCTGAAAGACTTTGGAGGAAAAACAAGTGCAGGTTGACTGGAAAGAAGGAAACCTCATCAAGATACCGAAAAAAAGATCTGAGCAGGTGTGAAAACTACTGAGGCACCACACTACTATCGGTACCAGGAAAGGTTTTTGATAGAGTATTGTTGAACCAGATGAAAGACTCAGTAGACGCCCGACTTTGAGATCAACAGGCTGGACCCTATAAGAATCGGTCGCTAACAGATCAAATCGCCACACTACGGATCATCAAATGGAACTCGTCACTAAACATCTACTTCCTTGATTATGAGAAGGCATTTAGCAGTGTGAATAAGAGAACATTATGGAAAATTCTTTGACACCATAGTGTGAGTAGCTGTGAAGATGGTGAGCATAATACGGAATTCATACAACGGACTACATCGCGAAGTCGTGCATGGAGGACAGCTCACAGATGCATTCCAAATGAGAACCGGCGTCAGACAAGACTCCTTTCTCTTTCTTCTCATGGTTGACTGCATTATGAAGACCTCCACATCTGACGGGAATCACGGAATCAGGTGAACAAGTTAGATGCAACTAAACAATTTGAACTTCTCAGATGACCTGACCCTTCTACCACATACATATCAACAAATGCAGGTCAATACAACCAGTGTGGCCTCAAAATACGTAAGGGAAAAAGCAACATCCTCAAAAACAACACAGAGAACATCAATCCAATCCCACTTGATGGAGAAACTCTGGGAGACGTGGAAACTTTTACGTAGCATCCTCGATGAACAACGAGGATCCAATGTACAAGTAAAAGTGGGGATTGGCAAAACAAGAACAGCTTTCCTACAGTTGAGCAATATACAGTACTCAAAACGACTGTCAACCAATATGAACGTCCAGACAATTCTACTAAACGGAGTTGAAACTTCCAGAACTACCACAATCATCATCAAAATGTACAAGTATTTAAAAACAGTTGTCTACGGAAGATACTCAATGTCCGTTGGCCGGATACCATCAGCAACAACCTAATGTGTGAGAGAACGAAACGGATTCCAGTTGAGAAGGAAATCAGGAAAAGATGTTAGAAGTGTATAGGACACACATTGATAGGATCATCAAACGGCATCACGAGGCGAATGTTAATTCGGAATCGTGAGGGGAAACGGAAAAGTGGAAAGCCAAAAAACACACTGAGCGGAGAATCGGAAACAGAGATGGAAAGAATGAATAGCAACTGGAAGGAACTGGGAGGGATTGCCGAGGACAGAGTTGGGCTGAATGTAGTAACAGGCGTACGTAATTACGTAATTAGCTGTGGTGTTTGGTGAAACTATAATTTATGGACGACCATTGTGAGATGCTAACGTAACCTTGAGAATGTCCACCTACTAACTGGATCTCAATGAGGTTTATAAAGCAGTGCGAAGAATTAGAATCATGATTAACAGTTGATTGTTAGGAATTAGATCGAGATTTTTCATCACGAACTGATATCAGCTAAAATCTCAAAACGCTATTTGTCCAAATAGATGGATGAATTTCATGCCAGAATCCAAGACCTGTTATCTTATATCTGATTGATTCGTCCCTGAATTATAGGCTCGCTTGTTGTTTTGTAAAGAATTGCATTCATTCAATAGTTGAAGTTAATGACTTGTTAGTAACATATCAATAGTATACACATCAAACCGTGTTTTCAAGTATATAAGAGGTTAATAATAAACCAAAATGCAGTATATTTAAAGACTTATCTCCACTATCCCACAATCACTTATATTACTGAATTTTCATAATATTATGAATTGTAGAATATACCTGAAAAACTGATTATATTCATGAAGTAGGAATTTATTCATTTCATGTCAAATTACAACAGCTTCATCGAGTAAATGTGTCTTAATTTTGATCTATTCATATCTCTCACATCTAGAAGCGTATTTTGTATTATATCCGTAATAATATAAATAATTTAAGTCAGTCCAAATAATGATAGGGCCTTTAAAACAATTATTACCTTAGATAGTGTAATAAGAAAAAAGATTATTACAGTACTTGAAATGAATTACGGTAATAATATCGTATAGTTCTGATAATCTTCATCTCCTTATTACATCATACAAAATCACAGGATAATTGACAACTAATTAGAGTGACTAAACATGCTCAAATGAAGTTGTTGTCAGCTAAAAAAAGAAATTATTTAAAGTTTATTTTTGAAGTAACTAGAATGTCCTATTATCTACTGTTTTACTGGAATTTCGATCGTACATATATGACTACTGAATCTATTAATTTTTCTCTGAACAAAATAAAGTACGCTCAGAAAATTAACGTTTACAGTGATACTTGAACGGTGTCATTACTTACTAATTACTTATGCCTGTTACTCCCAATGGAGCATAGGCCACTGACTAGCATTCTCCAACCCACTCTGTCCTGGGCCTTCATTTCTAGTTCTATCCATTTTTTCTTCATTCTTATCATGTCAGTCTCCATTTCTCGGCGTAATGTGTTCTTTGGTCCTCCTCTTTTCATTTCACATTGAAGATTCCATGTGAGGGCTTGCCTTATGATGCAGTTGGGTGCTTTCCTCAATGTGTGTCCTATCCACTTCCAGCGCTTCTTCCTCCACTGGGATCTGGTTTGTTCTCTCCCATAGTAGGTTGTTGCTGATAGTGTCCAGCCAACGGATCCGAAGTATTTTGCGTAGACAACTGTTACTAAACACCTGTATCTTCTGGATGATGGTTTTCGTAGTTCTCCAGGTTTCTGCCCCATATAGTAGAACTGTCTTGACATTTGTATTGAAAATTATGACTCTGGTGTTGGTTGACAGTTGTTTTGAGTTTCAGATGTTCTTCATTTGTAAATATGCTGCTTTTGCTTTGCCGATCCACGCCTTTACATCTGAATCAGATCCACCATGTCCATCATTGATGCTGCCCAGATATGTAAAGGTTTTTACATCTTCCAAATCTCCGTCAATTTTGACTGGATTGGTGCATGCTATGTTGTATCGGAGAATCTTGCTTTTCCCTTTATGTATGTTGAGACCTACTGCTGCTGAGGCTGGTGCTACGCTAGTCGTCTTCTCCTGCGTTTTTTGTTGCATGGGCGATAGAAGGGCCAGATCATCTGCGAAGTCTAGATCGTCCAACTGCATCCTAGCTACCGTTGCACCAAATAAGTGTTCTTTTAACATTGATAATCAGTCAATAGACAATAGTACTTAGGGATTTAGTAGTAATCGTATCTGCTGAAAACATATGTGTAGAATTTGAAATAAGAATGTTAAGTTATTAGCGCTGAAAAAAAATTATCAAAGAGACAACTTACTCCGATAGTCCAATCCGCCAATATATCCAGAATAGTTACGAAGACGAACTTTACGACCTAAAAGCTTTAAAAATTCTTCAAATTCTGGTGTTGAGTGTTCTGAAATAAATATATAAATAAAAAAGTAAATATTTATATTTATAATCATTTATTACTAAATTTACAGATATCAAAATGATAAAGACTGAATAGAAAGTTTTTCATGAAATGGTATAATCTTATCACATACTAACCATCTCCTTCACTCTTATTTTTCTCCTTGTATATCTTCTGGTAGAACGAGACATAATTACATTTAAATCCATGCACACAAGCAAAAGTATGAAAATTCTATAATACCTTATCTAGTAAATATACTCTGTGACGAACAGGTTGTTAGAGTTAACCTAGCCAATAACCTGTATTCTTAAACATGTCTTTAATTTGAAAAGTTGTACAGTTTCAGGTCTTTTTTTCATTTTTCCCCTTTTTTGTTTTGTTTTTTTGTGAAAGAAACTTGTTGAAATACTTTGTGCTTAGAATTCTATATTGTACCAATATTTAATATTGAATAAAGCCATTAATAATAATAAATCCTGAATTCATTTCATGATAAACAGTTATTTCAATTCTCATAGCTGATAAATGGTATATATAGAATGTAGGAGTCAGATCCTACCTGAAGCTATTATTTCTTCAACATAAATTTTCAATACGCATCAACTAGCACACAACATAGATCAAGGGCATTTACCTGAATGCATGTTTAAACTTAAATCTGTGAAACATATAAGCTTTGTTATGTCTACTGAGTTTGTTATCTAAATGCAAACTTAACCTTTAAACCACTGAGCCAGTATCCAACGGTGTTAATGATGATGCTAGTTATGTGGATAATATATTGTCATTTAAAATGATAAGTACTGGATTTGATTGTATTCGTGAAAATCTTGTCGATGAAATGTAGTTAAACCTAGCTGAAATGTTTCAAATAATTCGAAACGTACTTTTTGGCACTCCACTGATAGCCACAATCTATCTTGGAATATTAGGTTTTATATTGTGATATCGTTAAGATAATTTTAATCTTTTAGAAATATAAACATTATTTCTACATTCATTTTAAATAATTAATAACTAGGACCATGTATACATGTACTCCTACCTTTCCAATTACTGATAATGAGTAAATCATTCATATATGCATATGTACATATATATATATATATATATATATATATATATATATATATATATAGATTATTAATTAAGAAACGATACATAAATATTTACGTTTGTTGTAAACTAATATCTATGATATATTCGTAACTGGGTGATAATTAATTTTAAAGGTACTGATTTGAATCATGCCTATGTTAAACATTATGGATATGGAATAGACTACATTTGATTGTCTAATTTAAGAATATATGATAGATATATATTCATAAATTGATAATATTCTATGCATAATGTCAAAAAATAAACAGAATAAATAAATATTATTATGTAAATCTATGCATAGAGAATCATATACTTGGATACATTGAAGTCTATAATATGGACCCTTGAAACTAGTTTGATAAAGCATATAGTTTGATTGAATCAATCTCACGAGATTACTGATAAAATATGATTTTTAAAAAAGTCATATCTTTACTAAATTTTGAAAATGTTAGATCCTCAGAAATCACTTGGTAAACATCATATTTTTGTAAGCTTATTTTGGAAATTTGAATTTCTCATTTTCGCGCCAAAAGCGCTTAGTTTTACCTTCAGATTGTATTTACCACTTAGAAAGACCTTAAAATGTCATTGGTCCGTTCCCTCTTTTATTACACTATTTTGTTATGTTTTTCCATGACATTTTTATAAGTTATATATACGCTAAAGTTGTGTGCCTGCTTGTTAATGCTTCTGGCTGCTTGTGGAATATATATTTCCCTCTGCTGAACCTGGTCTTCTAAATCTAGTTATCAGCGCTGGGGCACATTGGAATAGTTTAGCTTATCTTGTTGTTGTGCTGTTGATCCTTCGTTCTGTTTGCCGATTTAGGTGATATCGTAATACCCTTCAAACGTAGCACTAACCTTATGTCGAGTGAAATCATGGACAGACTCATTGGAATAAATAATATAAATAGTAATTTCTTTTGATCTATTTTTTATATGAAGTATTAGAAACATCAGAATGAAACACATAACCAACAATGGGGGTGGATCACTGTTTGAAAAAAGAATACGATTTATAAACCTTATTAATCAAATTGAAAATCATTTTGACATTGGGAGAATTAGTTACATGGGTTCCCTATATAACACAAGAAAATATTCTATAGAATAAATTAGAGCAAGATATTGCACATATACACTGAAATTTTCAATAATTATTTAACAAATACAAATATATTCACTTCGGTTTCACCCAACTTATTAAGAGTATCACACATTAACTGATGTCCACGTTCACGTAGAACAATCCAAACATGACCACTATCATCAATTTAATATCTCCTACCAAACATCACTGTGGACGTATGCTTGACAAATTCATTTATATTAGATGTTTTACACTTACAACTTCGTTATTCAGATCAATGTAGTCTACAACATGAATCATTGAACATTTAAAACACCTTATTCATCATACTCAAAGACAATTATTCTGATTAATTTCATTTTTTTCTTAATTTGTTCTTGTAAACATTATGGATGATGGTAAGAATCTTCCAGATGGTTAGTGTCAACTGGTTAATGAATTCTTCGACATTGATTTCAAGAATACTCCTTTAGTTTCCTTCCACAATATTTAATTAGCATAAATCATATCATTAAACTTACTTTTATTTCCATATATGCAGTCTCACTCTTCATACTAACACTGGTTAGTATGAATGACTAGATATAATTATCAGTGGTGATTCGTTGTGTAAGTGGGAAATCGTCTCATTTCTTTCAAGCATTCTACTGCACATGGAATATAGTGGTGTGAGTGTATACAACACAAAATCACTTGTTATGCTCATTTAGTATAGTTTATAATGATGTTGTTGGATGGTAGATTACTCAAACTTGATATGACTGGACTCAACTAGTCAAGGGAACTCAGAGGTTGTATGCCTTTACCTAAGCAAAATTTCTTCAGTTGTGTACGTGCACTACTGAATAGTCACGCTGTAGAAAGACACAGCTGTCGAATGCTTTCAACCTGGTGTTTCACAATAATTCAGGTAAAATAATACCATTTCAATTAGTTTTTATCTTTTCATTTTGATACTAAAAAAAGTTACTTAATAAACTGTCTGTTGATAAATATGATGTACATTTTAATATCATAGAAGAAATACGCTAAACTGAAATACCTTCATATTAATGCTTTTACTTTTTAATCACCATTAAGAAAAATTACAATTTATTTTGAATCATGGTACAAGATACTTAAAGATTGATTCAATGTTTGGTATGTTTATAGTGAACAAGAACACTAGTGGGGACAATAGAACGTATTTGAGCACAAAATTACAGAGCATCTCAATAAAATCTGAGAACTATGCTCAACATGCAAAATGTCCATCAGTTGTCTTAAAATGACTCAGGCTTCATTTTTCTTGCATTTTCATACAAATTGCATTCTGTTCCCATTCTTTACTATTCGATCGTCTTGTCTCTCTGCTACCAGACATTCTATTCCTGACTAACGTTATGTACTACTTATGTCGATTTAAGTAGCACACACCACATTCTAACTTAAACATATAATTAACCATTATTAATATGATCTTTATTCTACTTATTTATAGTCTGTCTCAATGATGTATCAATCATATCCATGTCAATATGTGTTTGATATGCTTTTATCAAATTACTAACCGATTTTCTTTTATAGGTAAAATATAAAGATGATAACGTTGACTAAAAATAGCTGTCTGTTTTTGTTTTGATTGACTTATTCATTAGTATGAATTATAGAAAGCAAAGGATTTTTATTCTAGACGATTCCTCAAGTATCCTTATCGTCATCAAAGTGTTTTTATTATATAAAATAAAAATAAATGATCTGTTCTTAGTTAAATATTTAAGTTTATATTCAAATAGTTACAATCCATTTGATGTTATTCTAATGAAGATCATATTCATCAGAGAAACTTACGTCAAATACACATAAATACTTAATGGTTTTATCATTTTACTAATTATACTAAAATAATAGATTTACAGTGTTTACTCCGGTTAGCGTTTTTTTTAGAAAAGTTGTTTTTATACGGGCTGCGGTCGTTGACTTCATATATAACCGTTCTTCCTTATCTGAGCTTGGAAGCGCTACTATTCTTAGAAGAACCAAAGTGGCAGAAAACAAACCAGCTTCTAACTAAAGAGGGAATTAGGAAATGACGCTCAAGGTGCATAGGACATAATACATTGAGGTACTCATCAAACTGAATCCCCAGGTAAGCGATAGCTTGGAATTCTGAAGGGAAAAGGAAAAAAGGAAGACCAAGGAACACACTGCGTCAGGAATTGGAGGCACACATGAAAGGAATGAATAGCAACTGGAAACAACTGGGAAAGATTGCTGAGAACAGAGAGCGACGGAGAATCCCAGTGGGCAGAGTAAGTAAGTAAGTAAGTAATAGATTTACAATAAAACCACTCCGTTATAACTTTATTTCATAAAATATAGATCTTTTAAAACAACTTAAGTTGGCACTATAATAGATATGAGACAGATTATCATAGTGTTGTTGCTTATTTAGTTGAAATCCCAAATATCACATCCATTTTATTAGTGTTAATTTAAGATAACTTTAATTTGCTAAAAGAACCAGAAATCTGACTACTGTTTTATTACGTTCTGCATTGTTTTTATTACAAGTAAATATTGATGTATAATTTCTAGTCATAAAATGATTCATTGTAATTTGATTGATAAGAAATCAACAAACCGATGACTACTTGTATTCATTATACTTAACTTACGCAGACATTGAATACGTTATTGACTAACTTAGAAGTAGATTTCCAAACTTTCTTGTACACTATTAACATTACATGCAAAATTATAAAACATGTCTTTTTAGGGATTTTTCAGTTTATCATAAAGCAGCGATATGTTTTATACAACCGAAAGTGTCGTATTCAGTGAAAACATAAATCAATCTACCTATTTGAAAAATTAATTCACTGGTTATATTACAGTTGAATGGTCGAGATGTGCGTTTCGCCCTCTGTGGCATCGATGAAATTCATAAGGGATGAATAATATGATAATGACTAGAAAGAATGACAGAGCAACAACAAAAACAACTCATTTTATGGTATCATTGATTGATTTCTGTCAGACAAGTTTTTGTTAGTTTCAAACAATATCAAAATTTATCCAGATCCGCACAACTTCTATGAATGAATTAAATGTAAGTCGTAATCTTTTATGAAAACAAAAGTATATAAATTTACTAAATACTAAAATGCATACCATTGAATTCAGACTCTATGGCCTATGGGTAACAAGCTTTATTCTAATTTGCGAGTGATAGCTGCAGAAGACATCAAAGCCAAATGTTAAGGTTATCTGATGCTACACACTTTTATTATTTCACCAATACATTAGTCCATGACGAGGACTATCACAAAATTAGAATGGAATCGAATTTCTAACTTAGAAACGTTGATCTTTATAGCTGAAAATGTACTTTCATTTTTTTATCTCAATACAATTCCAAATAGGCTAATGTTAAAAATATGTGAAAATGACTTCTCTATACTCGGCGCTCAATTACTGTCAAACTATTCGTTCTAATCTTGACGAATATTCGTATAATGTTAAATATATTTTGCTAAACAAAGTAAAATAGATTTTAAAATGTTATTCTTTCTAAAGTTATATAAAAAGGAATTAGTCTATTAACGAGTTTCTACGTATATAAAAAATTACATTTCTATGGGGAGCTGGTTCACGATTTCATATTGAAATGATTATCTATCTAGAGGGTCAAATACGTATATCAAATGAGAATAGAATAAATTTGTATTCAGAAAGAGGGGTTTTGTGGAGATTGTAGTAATTTAATAGTTGAATTTATGAGTCGATTAAAGCTAGACCATCATGAAAAACCCGAAAGCACTGGGCGGCCTAGTATGGGACTCCTCAGAGGTACGCATCCACGATCCTGCTCACGGGATCCGAACTCAGGTCCTTCGGTCTCGCGCATGAACGCCTAACCTGTAGACCACGGAGCCAACGTTGAACGATGTTAATGTCTAACTTCAACCAATCCACGATATTGCGCTACCGTCCACCACTGCCTTCAGTGAGTAATTGCCTCACAACAGACACGGATGAACTCCACTTGTCATGGCTTCTAACTAGAACTCCAGGAAATACCTATTGAAGCCAATCACTGGTGATCAAATGATGATCATTATCAAAAAGGAGGTTTTGTGGAGATTGTAGTAATTTAATAGTTAAATTCATGAGTCGATACTGAACGTCTTGGGTTTGGATCCTGAGAGCATGATCGTCGATGCGCACTGCTGAGGAGTCCCATACTAGGCCGTCCAGTGCTTTCGAGTTTTCCATGGTCGTCTAGTTATAATCGACTCATGAATTCAATTATTAAGTAAATTTATTTAACAATAGAAGAGAGGTGTTCTCACCTTTAATTATAATTAAATAATTACTTATTTATTGTATAATTATCACTTCAAATAAAAATTACGAACGTTCCGAAAATTATTACTTGTACAGTTTCACTATATTAACACTAGGTATGTAATCATCCAAGGTTGTTCTGTCATTTTAAATATATCATAACTTTATCAAAGGATACACATGTATAAATATGAATTATGATGAATAAGTGATACCAGAAAAATGGTTCATCGGTTGCTTAACAAAAAAATGTCATCAGAATGGGTTTGTGGAGATTTTAGAAATTTCACAGATTGAAATCATGAGTCAATTGAAGCTAGACCACCATGGAAAACCTTGAAGCACTGGACTAGTGACTGACTTCAAGAGATACTCCTGGAGTTCTAGTGAGAAGCCGTTACCAGTGGAGTTCAACCAGGTCTGTTGTAAGATATCAGCTCACTGAAGACAATGGTGTACGGTGGCGCAACTTCGTGGATTGGTTGAAGTTAGACATTAACACCATTGGATGCCGGCTCAGTGGTCTAGTTGGTTAAGCGCCCGGCGCGAGACTGATAGGTCCTGGGTTCGGATCTCGCGGGGTGCGGGGTCGTGGATGCGCACTGCCGAAGAGTCCCATACTAGGACGAAACGGCCGTCCAGTGCTTCTGGTTTTTCCATGGTGGTCTAGCTTCAATTGACTCATGATTCAATCTGGGGAAAAAAATGTCACCAAACGTTTGGAGTCACAATTTACGCGCTAAAATATCTTGAAACATTTAGGCAGAAAATTTGTTCATCATATCAACTGAGCTGACAAAACTTTACTATAAAACAGAAATTGAATCCAATTCAATCATTGGGTTTGTCAACCAAACATCATTCTTATAAAAAATATTTTCATAAGCAAGTGTTTATCTTCTTCTTAACTTTACATTTGAGTTAAAACAATCTTTTTAGTATCGTAGTCAGCACTATTTGATAAAATGGAACGAATTACTTATTTGTAACTTGTATCATATTAGTATGCAAAATATAATGAAGAATCTGCGTAAAACCAGTTGACGAGTAGCAACTTGCATATAATCTGATTTTTTAAGAAATTTCACGAATCTCCTTTGATTGGCAATCCTTCAAACATGTTTGAAGGAGCATTAAGTAACTCAGAATAGTGACCTTTTGTTATATCATGACGAAGAATAAATGAATGATAACTGCTAGGAATTAGTTATGGACTATTATTGCATATATTCTTGTTGGATAACTATTAATTAACTAGATTGAATGTATGTTCATATTCTTTGCATCATAAGTTTTCATTTGACCTATTGATTAATTATAATATGATTTACTATTGTTAAGTTATTCTCTATCTTTCAGTTTCAGCCTTTCACACTCACAGTCACTTTTAACTTGACTCTAGGCTACCCGTACAGTTTAGACGTTATTGGTTGGACACAGTGCCAAGGTCATATAAGTCAGTGTTTTAATTAACCACTAAGTCACATGATAATTAGCAAAACATAAGAGCACGATACATTTATTGCAGAATAACAGACAGCATTCAATCAGAAATAATTTCGCTAAGCAAACATGATATTTGCTGCTTTACAGAGATTAATTAGTATTAATTGTCTCAACACGTTTTGAAAATTATTACAAATTCCGTTGGAATAAAATACTCATATATCTTAAGCTAGATCAAAGTCTATAGGTTGCTGAATTAGCCTATTTTTATCATTATTACATATAGAAATTCTACAAATGTCTTCCTTAGTGAAATTATATAACTGAGATCATGAACCGATTAGTGTTAGATCACCATTGAAAACCTGGAAGCACTGGACGGCCGTTTCGTACTAATGTGGTTGTGAGGCAGTTACCCAGCGAAAACAGTAGATGGTCGCGCGATATGGCAAACTGGTTGAAGTTAGACGTTAACACCGTTGGATCCCGATTCAGAAGTTTAGAGGCTAAGCGTCTGTACGAGAGATGGAAGGGCTTGGATATGAGTCCCGAGTGCAGTATCGTGGTTGTTCGCTACTGAGGCGTCCCATATTGGGACGAGACCGCCGTCCGATGCTTCTAAGTTTTCTATGGTGATCTAACGCTAATTGGTTCACGATCTCAGTTAAATTCAAGAATCTCCACAATCCTATACTGAGAATTACGTAAAATAAACCATCTAAGAAATAATAATTTATCATTGTTTCTGGCATAAATTTATAAGAAAAAAAATGAGTCCAACAAACAGAAGTCAGTATGTACAAAAATCTGTCAAGATTTTATGGTTGTGTACCACTTCAAACTTAGTAACCAAAATCTATGAAAATAAATTGTAAAACAAAAGTAAATTTTAATATTTTTATCTGTATTAAAATTTCTGATTTCCTACTTAAGTACTACTCATATCAACAAAATTCACTTTCTGTATTATCCGAATTAGTCTACTAAATTACACATATAAATTAAGACATTGAACAATCAATGATTTAAAAAGAAATAATTAAATAATTCAAATAACCCAGGAATGATAGGATGTATTTGTTACTATGTAGTTGTATAGAAAGGTAGACATTATATACCTCCCTTATTATCCTATATATATATAACTGAACAGTGAAAAATTGGTTGCTTAGGGAACATATATGTACAGACCATTCAGTTTACAAGAAACACTGATAATTTTATACGTACTATAGTAAATATATTTTTAAATTTCATATACAACCCTTTCTCTCTCGATATTCCATTAGATTATCTGTTATATTCGATGTTCATTCACTTATATGACAGCCGATATTTGACTTTCATCTTGAATTAGTTTCAAGAGATACTTTTAGATATCTAGTTTATTTAAATTTTCAGTAGTTAGTTATATTTATATAACATAATAGTTTTAATGGTGAGACTATAATTTATGGACGACCTTTGAGCGGCCCTGAGAATGTCTACCTACTATGACTAAGTGAGAGTTATAAACCAGTGTGAGGAATTAGAATCATGATTTACCGTTGGTGGTTAGGGTTAGGAATTAGATTTAGGGTTTTCATCACGAACTGACATCAGCTATAATGCCAAAACTCTATTTAACCAAATGTATGGATGAATTTGACTCGTTATCTTATATCTGATTGGTTCGTCTTGCGGTTTTAATCATTCAATGCGTAACTTTTAAAAGATTTCTATTACTTTTTTCAACCGTATAATTAATAATATGTACAAGATCTCATGAACATTTAAATAATAAGGAGATTAACCAGATTTATTGACTTTCATCATCAACCGCATAGTATTGATGCAAAAACAAAACAAACAAACGTAAACCTATCCAAAATTATGTAGCTGAGAAATGAGTTAAGGTTTGTAGAACAACTACCAGTAGCCGACGTAATAAACCATACACAAAAATATTTATTCTAAAAACGTTTAGTGTTTCCGATAAATCTATTACCACTTTAGTACTAATTATCAACCAAATATGTTAAAACAAGTTGGCTAACTTATTTAATGTTCTAACTTCTCTTATCATGTTAAAAATGCTCATTGATGGTATAATTTTCTCACAATCAAACAAAATAAAATTCATAAATGTACTAAGATGAAGGCTTTTTACCATTTAGTTATATTCGTTTGGTGTTGTTTACTTGTATCATCCCACTAATGTTTAGGACTGCAATTATTCAGACTCTTGTTGACATATTTGCATCCTGTGCGTATTGCCTTAATTCTTAAGCATTATGAGCAAAAATGGATAGTGGATAGCAGTGGAATCTAGGAAGCGTGTTTCGTCCAATTTATAGGATATCAGTCCATTGTCTCAGATTTAATTGTTCATGCATTTTCATACCAATCGCGTTCCGTTTCCAATCTTTTCTTATCGATCTGCTGAAATACATTCTATGCCTGACCACTGTCATATGCTACTTATGTAGATATAAGTAACCCGTATCACAAATTTACACTGCTAATACAGTATGTTTTCATTTCTTCTCAACATAAGTGGCTTAATTTCTTGTTATTGTATTCAATCAATATTCTCAAGCACACTTTTTTATCAGTTCTATTTATTACTAAATAAACTATTCTATTTCGTTTAAGAGTAATACTTAATTATTATCCAGAGTATTGCATAAACCACAAGAATTATAAGGAAGAAAAATTTCGAGTAAATTAGTATTTATTTACTGCCAACAGAGACAAAGATTTTATGGTGATTATATGTACTAATTAACATTAGTATAGTTTAAGATTAATGAAACACTTTGACATAATTGCTTTGATCTAACTACTGGACTTAGATAATGTTCAGTATTTAATAACACAACAGAAGCGAAACTCTAATTTATGGACGAGCCAATCAGAAGCACATTAGAAAGTTCAAGGTCACGGTACCAACTTCAGTGCTAACGTACGATCGGTTCACAGGGCGTTTTGTATAAAACGTGAACAGTGAGCGGCTATAACAAACAAAACGGCGAGATTATAATTTGTGGACGAATCAATCAGGTATGAGATAACAGATCTCGGATTTTTGAGCCAAAGTCTTTCATCCATTTGGCTAAATAGAGTTTTGGCATTATAGCTGATGCCAGTTCGTGATGAAAACATCATATACAATTCTTAACTAGGACAAATTACGACAATTATTGCGAACTGAGTAATAAAAGCACCAGTAACACTGGCTGCAGCGAGGTACTGCATTATATGTGGATGATTGGAGAGCGTACAGACTCCTACATAGACTTGGTTATGTGTATCGTGTCGTTATCCATAGGTGGCATTTTTGGGACTAACAACAGTAGTGCACACAAACAATAGTGAAGCTATGTGGTCGAGGCTGAAAGAGTTTTTGCAACCTTATCGTGGATCCATAGGCCGACTATTCTGTAGCCATATTTACGATTTCCTCTACTGCATGCATTACGATTTTAGAACCTCTGAACCTTTTTCTAACCTTGAAAAGTTTTTGAATCACGTAAAAGAAGTGTATTCACTTTATTTCTTTGGTTTTGTATAATATATTTTTACTCTATACTGACTGTTTGCCGTTTGGATAATATTTCTCAGGGTCACTTGAGATTCGTTCAAAGGTCGTTCATAAATTAGAGTCTCGCCCAACAGGAACACAATATAATGCATAAAGGTAATATTTAAATACATACCGGTAAATGGAATACGTTTCATATTTTGAATTGCTGAATAATACTGTATAGATAATAGTATAGTTGAAGACAACACGATTTTCTTAAATTAAATAGTTATATTACGAAACAAACTTGCACTCTTTAAATTCATCATCTGTGTTATATCTTGGTGAAGATTAAATTACGAGTAACCTCTGAGACCTTTTAATGGACAAATATTATCTATATATTCTTATGGTATAACTATTCAGTAATTAGCTTGTGTATATTTATTTTCATCTTATTATAAGCTTCATTTTGACCTATAGATTATTATTGTAGGATTTACTGTTCATAAGTTATACTTAGTTTATTAGTACTGTCTCCCACGTTCACTTTTTGGCTTTATTATGTATGAATGTAATTTTCTATTTTATGGTGCGTTGCGGTTTGTTTGGTTGGTATATAAACTCAGTATGTCTGAAATAAACGATCCACATAGTGGCATTCTGGACTCAGATGGACGGGTTAGGTGAGCAACAGACCAATAGAACGCTAGGCTGATCAGACCAGTCGGATATCATTAGTTTAGTAAAGTATAAGAACGAATAAGTAGTATTTTGGTTGGCGAATAGATTACGTGATAACTAGCGGGCCATAAAGTCACAATAATTTGAAGTTGCATAACTAAAATGTATTCTATAAGATGGTTATTCTTCATTTGAATTCCATGCGTCTGTATTTATTGACAAAAGAGTTTTCGTAATATTGCAAAAACTGATCATACTTTAATAATTCTGTATTAAAATAGTATTTTGCGAACCGAATATGGGGTTCATTTAAAAATATCCGTGTAAAGTATTCACACAGTTCTATAAAGTGTAAAACGTGCAGCTTGAACTTAGCGAACACTGACAAAATCAGTCTTATATATAAAAAAGCATCGTTTAGAAATGCTTTGTATTTTATTTCTATGGTTGTTTAACAGAAATGATTTGTAGATATCAGTTTATAAGTAAAATCAAGCTATTCTTTGGTTCATTACAAAAGAACAGTATTTTACATATAATGGAGGAATTAAGATTCTTTTCATAAAAAGGTTTTGTTTTATTATCAACAGTTATATTGGATAAACTCTAGGTCACTGAGTCAAACTTCAGTCAGTTTCCATTGACTAGTTGAGTCCAGTCATATCAAGTTTGAGTAATCTACCATCCAACAACATCATTATAAACTATACTAAATGAGCATAACAAGTGATTTTGTGTTGTATACACTCACACCACTATATTCCATGTGCAGTAGAATGCTTGAAAGAAATGAGACGATTTCCCACTTACACAACGAATCACCACTGATAATTATATCTAGTCATTCATACTAACCAGTGTTAGTATGAAGAGCGAGACTGCATATATGGAAATAAAAGTAAGTTTAATGATATGATTTATGCTAATTAAATATTGTGGAAGGAAACTAAAGGAGTATTCTTGAAATCAATGTCGAAGAATTCATTAACCAGTTGACACTAACCATCTGGAAGATTCTTACCATCATCCATAATGTTTACAAGAACAAATTAAGAAAAAAATGAAATTAATCAGAATAATTGTCTTTGAGTATGATGAATAAGGTGTTTTAAATGTTCAATGATTCATGTTGTAGACTACGTTGATCTGAATAACGAAGTTGTAAGTGTAAAACATCTAATATAAATGAATTTGTCAAGCATACGTCCACAGTGATGTTTGGTAGGAGATATTAAATTGATGATAATGGTCATGCTTGGATTGTTGTACGTGAACGTGGACATCAGTTAATGTGTGATACTCTTAATAAGTTGGGTGAAACCCAAGTGAATATATTTGTCAGAATGGGTTTTGTGAAGATTTTTAGAAATTTCACAGGTTGAAATCATGAGTCAATTGAACCTAGATCACCATGGAAAACCTGGAAGCATTTGACGGCCATTTCATCCTATTTTAGGACTCCAATATCAAACGAAAATTTAAAACTTATATTTCCATTAAAACATTATGTAAACTTTTCTTTACAAAAGAAAGAATATACATTTCACGTAACCATTTGTTAAACAATTCATAAACATCAATATTCTTTCAATTGGATAATGGTAGTACATGGATTATTTCATTTAACTAATTAATTATATAATTAATGATCCGAAGTAATTGACAAATCAATATTTCAAAGATTAGAAGAAGTATTTACGTAATCATAAGTACTACTTAATACTTTAATCAGTGTCATTATTATTATGAAACGTTTACAAAATCTTCCGTTAATTTACTAATGAGTTAGATCGTTTCTTTTTTTGTTGTTGTTTGTTTAAATAGTGACTCCCTATTTATTCATCGTTGTTCAGTTATTTTTTGTCCAGAATTTAAACACTTCACTAGACTTGTTTTGTTATGATTTTAAGTGTAATCATGACTAGCAGTCAAATATATCATGTATATCGAATGATTTAAACTAACGTATATTATTTTTATTATTACAGTTATTTTGTTTAAATTGTATATATGAAATGCTATGACTTAAGTTAAGCAGATCAATTCAAAGGACTTTTAATGTGGGTAAACTACAACTAATATTCTCCACACGACCAATAATCATTCCGAGGTTGAAAGATAAATTACCTAGATTAGCCACCTCCCTCTGTATCTATCAATTCAACTGCTCCTGTGGAGCAAGTTATATAGGCAGATGTTCTAGGAGTTTGTACATTCGGGCTCGTGAACACCTCCTCGTGTGGTGAAGCAAAGGTGTAGTCCAAACTGTTAACAGCTCCATCTTAGCCCGTCTAGTTCAAACAAGACATAAAGCCAATATGGAGCAATCTTTTGCAATAATCTATCGTGTTAACAACAGTCTACCTAATTCCGTCAGACTGCGAATGCTACAGACGGCTGAAGCAATTGCTATTCGGATCAACAAACCGGAGCTTTACATCCAAAAGAAGAATGTTCAGCCACTTCTTTTACCCTGGCCAACTTTGGGGCCAACTAGTTAATAATTAACTTTATAATATGGTGACGTAATCTAATTGATGTTCATTTTATGTCCCAAACTTATTACTATTATTGCTATTGTTATTATTATTATTATTATTATTATTACAATCATTATCATTACACTTGATAACCTTTTGAGGAATTTATTCAATATCCACCCCTAAATCTACTATATCTGACCTAATTCATATTATTCTACATATTACGTAATTTCCGATTTTTATCCCATTATCTTCTTTCTCACCCCATGTTGACCATATTTATTCTAATCATTTATCTCACAATTTCATTTCACTTAGAAACTGATTCAAGTTAACAACTTCATATTACAGATTGTAATCATGAGTCGATTGAAGCTAGACAACCATGGAAAACCTGGAAGCACTGGACGGCCGTTTCGTCCTAGTATGGGACTCTTCAGCAGTGCACATCCACGACCCCACACCCGGCGAGACTCGAACCCAGGCGCTTAACCAACTAGACCACTGAGCCGGCATCCAATTGTGTTAATGTCTAACTTCAACCAATCCACAAGCCCCTTCTGATAACTTCATATTAATCAGCCCCAACATTAACGATTTGATTTGATTTTGTATGACAAACAACAATTATCAATTCATATATTACAACTTCCAAATGATGTACTCTGCCTAAAATCTGGCCAATCTTATGGATTATTAATTTGCATTTATAATAACCTGATGAGAAATTATTGAAAAGAATATTCTTCGTTCATATTAATTGTGTTTTAATATAATGGGAATTTTTCAGCGATATATGAAAGTGTTTAGTTGAGAGAGAAGGATTAAAACCAAGTAGCCAAGGGTTTAAGAAACAAAGATGTATGATCAATAATGATTTTTATTTTTGATTTTTCAAATATAATAAAACTAATTTGGATGAATTAAATTGTTGAAGATCATTGCCTGTAACATGAGTAAATTTAGTATCGTTTTAAAGTTTATATCCCATATCAACTTTAGACAAACACTGAAAAAAAGAAAGGACTGGATGGCTATTTTGCATTAGTATGGGATACCTAGTCTATGATTGTGACTCGACTAATAATAGAATTAAAGACTTTCAAGTTTTGCAGTTGACGTTTAACCTTCACATTCAGTAATTTATATCATTTAATTTAGGTCATTTTGCAATGTTGTGCAACTGTCTTCTGAAGTGATTGGCACATAATTGCCTAATTACTTATAAGGTTGAATTTCACTAGTCATGGAGTCTCAGTAGGACTTTAGGAATTTCCTCTTAATATTTGTTACTTGTATGTACATGATTACCTTTAATAGTATAAAGAATTTGTGAAAATTATTGGACATATGTAGTGTGCATCACAAAATGACCTTTAATAACCAGTGAATCTCCTTGACAATAGAGAAATCTGAACTAAATACTTACGTCTAATCATTGATAACATATCACAAAACACTTTCTAATAGTTTTCTTTACTTCTGAAAATATTTATTCTGTATAACATTATTGGGTAGTCACATAAAATTATTGACTACAGTAACCTAATCAATTACATTGAAAAGAATGAAACTTTCTCAACTGAAGATTGTTTTGAGAAGATAAGTTTCATAAATTAACTTTTATCATAGAGGGTAACTACATTCATATATAACCAAAAAGAGCTTAAACTCAATAGGCCACTAGTAGATTCATATAAGAAAATGATATTTGAGAGATCTCAGATATCAAAATTTACATAATTCCAAAGCTTTACCCGGTAAACTGGTCTAAGTTTCATCAAGGAAATAATCATAATCAAAATTACTAGCATAAAAAAATGTTTTGTGTAGATTGTAAAGTTTTCCAAATTTAAATAGTGAATTGATTTTAACTAGACTACAAATGGAAACCTGGAATTATGTGACTGTTCAAGAATGCACATTCACAATCTACCACTCAGCAACCGGACTAAGGACCTTTGATCTTGCATTCAAACGTTTAACCTCTCAACCATGTCAAGTGTTGGGAAGTTATCAACAGAACAAAGTAGATGTTTACTTCTGAGGAGTTTCCTACTAGGATGAAACAGCCGTCCAGTGTTTCCAGTTTACCAGTAGTTTTCCTAGATCAGTTCATGATATCACTAAGGTTTTTTTCTTTTTCGATGTTATGTTGACCGACAACCATTTGAACTGTATATCTAAACTTGATCACAAATTTCATAAATTTATTTCTTTTAATGTGCTTTTGTAAAGTAAAAGCAATCAAAACATTGTAGGATGACATAAATTTATTTCATTCTACATGATTTAACTTTTCGGCAATATGCATGGGTTAGCATGAATAAACGAAATGTTTTTTACAAATGTAAGTTTGTGCATAATAAGTGTCAAATCATTTAGTTTACTAATGAGGATTAATTATAATCGTAATCAACAATTATACAACAATAATTTATAGACAAACGGAATAAGCAGAAAAAAGACTATGATGTCGGTGATTGTGAGAAACACTTCTTAAATGTTACGTTTATGGTAAATGAAATAATAAAATTAATGATTCGTAACAAAACACATTTACAAATTAGTCATAATAATAATAATGATACTTTTCAAGTTGAATTCACAAGCCAATCTAAGCTGAACAACTAATGAAAACCTGGAAGCATTAGACTGCCGTTTCGTACTAGTATGGGACTCCTCAGTAGTGATACTGTTAGTAATTGTTAAAGATATTATTAGAAAAAACAATTAAATGGATTGCTTATCTGATCGGAGATTAAACATTTCACTGGATCAGGTTAAAATTATAAAACTAACTGTAAGTTAAAAGTTGACTAAAGTGAACAATAAAAGTGCTACTAGAATGAAAGAAAATATGAAAATATAGTAGAAGAATGTTCGTGAACATTATAGGTCGAAAAAACAAAAAAATTGGATGATTTTGTAAAAATTAAAGAAAAGAAGATTGATAGTGAATCAATTACAATAACAGTACACAGAAACTGTAAATTTAGTTTTTCGCACATAGGTTAAGGTTGAGATGACAAATAACTATTATTTCTTTTTAACGAATAAATCTCACTGGTGAACTAAGTGAATTTATGCTTATTACGCACAAAGTAACCTATCCGTCACACTATAACCAAGCTCTAACATTGATTAATGCGACAGAAGTTTAAATTTGTTTAAATAATCCACGTTTAAATTCACTTGGTGTTGTTTACTTGTATCTTTCCATTGTTATTTTGGACTGCAATCGATCAGTCTCTTGTTGGCATACTGGGCGGACTACTTCGATGTTGCCTTTGGTCAGAAGCTTTATCAGCGAAGATGGATAGTGGCTTGCAGTGGAATCCCGGAGGTTCGTTTCTTCTTATTTGGGACTCGTCAACTGGATGTACATGCATATCACAGTTGATGTTCACCCTGGAACTCAAACCCACTACCGTTTGCTTCAAACGCCATCGCGTTATTCACTGGGTTCGAGTCTCAGGGTGAACATCAACTCTAAGATGCAGGTACATCCAATTGAAGAGTCCCAAATAGGAGGAAACGAGCGTCCTGGATTACACTGCTAGCCAGTATCCATATCTGCTAAAAAAATCCATGTTTAGTCTTGATAACTCACTTCTGATCCAATTTTATATGTGAAATTCGGTGAGAATTCTGATGTTCAAACATTAAAAACTTGTTCTTACGTATAACATATATTCAAATAGCAAATTTATAAATTTCTATTACACTATCATTGCTCATTTTTATCTTTTTTACAGAAACAATAAACTTATAATTCACAATTTAAAGAAAAATATCCTGTATATAAATTCGATTTGCTGCCATCAATAAAAGACACCGGAACGAATCCATCAGGGAGCACCAGTTCCCTCAAGATGACAAGTACACCTTGCTGACGAGTGCCAAGTAGCACGAAACCCCGGTCCAGGGTTTCTTGTTGACTACCACCAACCACCATCTTATATCAACAAATGATTACGAACATTGTTCATGATTCATTAGAACTACAACAATGAAGCATTTCACTGAATACATAGATGCTTTTAAAACAAACAACAACAATAATAATAATAAAATGAAAACATTTAAAATTAAATTACCATTGTTGTACATTTCTTCTTCAGTTGACTGATTTTTTCGGCATAATAATACACCGAATTTGTGATTGTTCAATAACTACAATACAAAAAAGCAAATAATACAAAATTCAAACAAACTGACTTTACAAATATAGAAAAAACAACACTCTCTTAGTTATATTTGTTGAGAATTATCTAACAAGCTTATGTCAATTACAAAAGGGTTGAGTTAAATATTCAAGACGTTTGACCATAGCACAATTACATGTTAATGTGTTTGTTTTTCACTGTATTATAGCTTATAGAGCAGTTGAACTATAAATAATGTAAAAATTTTATAGCTAGTTGATATTAGATTTTCTATAATATCGATTGTCATATAGTGGTATATGCTACTCATACTGACAGATATAAGTAGTATGTAGTCGCAATCAAAAGTGGAATGTCTGGCAGCCGAAGACTGAATTAAAGAGAAAAGGAAGGGAAACAAAGAGCAATTGGAATATACACAGAATTGAAGGGGTAATGGAGTAGATTAAGGACAACGCAAAAAAATATGTTCAAAATAATGTATTTAATGTAAGATTTTCATTGTGTGACAAAGGTACTGTGTAATTTTGCATTAAAGAAAAGATTGATTTCTCCAAACTGAGTTTTCATTCACTACAATATAATATTTTATAGTTTTAACAAATGGATGTAACACTGTGAAAATTCAGCTTCATCATACTGAGTAACATATGTATCTTTTAGGTTGTTCGTTTAACCATGGAGGTAAACCTATTTTTTAATTCAAAGTAATTATAAATTAGAATTTCAATGGTTTGATAAACAATTGTTCATTTGTTTAGATAAAATAAATAGAAATGTTAATTGATTAACAACATAGAAGTGGTTGTATGATGTCTACTAAATGATCTGAGGTGAAAGATAAACCATTAAGCAAACGATTAAGTCGTTTATAGTAAAATAACATGCTTATATACAAATTATTGACAGAAAAATAGTATGAGTAAATGTCATAAATGATTGATCAATATCAGTTTAGTAAGCTTTTAGCTCTATAATGAATTAACTAGTAAATAATATGTCTTCTTCTATCTAGTCTATCATAATAGTATGTAAGCTAAATATTCATTTTATGCAATCGGTTTAATTTCTATTTGAACATTGAATAAAGCAATGTTCGCTATTGACTATTTGTAATCACAGATGTTTTGAAAGACTTTTCATCAACTTTTCGGTAATTCAATATAAGTCAATGTGTAGTGGGTTCATAATGAGTAAATATGTGATTGTCCGTGAGAATTTATCAAGATAACAAAGCACTAAATAAATGATAATTTGCATAGATTGTTTGAATAGGATGGAATATGTGTCCAAGACTCCACTTTTAGCCACCATCCATCTTAGCTTATAATCCTTGTGACTTAAGACAATATCGATAAAATCTGCACAAGATGTACAAACGCCACAAGAAACTGTTCATTTGTAGTCTTAAACATCAATAGAAAGATTAAAATAACCAATGCACAAACCAGTGACTATTTGCACTCAGTAGCTAAGTGGATAATGCGACAGCGTTTGATACCAACGGTACTGGATTTGAATTCTGAAGTGGATATCAGTTAAATCCTGAAAACGAGTGCCAAATAGAACGATATATGTGTTTTAAATTCCACTGTTAGCCAACATATATGGTAATTTTGGACGAATATATTTTTACATCATAAAAGCACAATATCAATTTTGAGTGATTTAATTTCTTTGCAGTGAATCATAAATAATTGTGATCGAACGATGTAGGATACTTTCTTTTACAATACCTCTATTTCATATAATATTCATTGTAGATGCTCATATAGATATATAAATGAAGTCATCTAGAAAATGATTAGTCATGAAATGAAATAGCACCATGTAAACTGAAGTGATGAAGAGTATTTATTGCTTAAGATTCGAATATTAAAGACAGTCCTTACAGATAACACTAACAATAAATTCTCTGAAAATGAATAAATTATTTATAATCAAGTGCTCAAAAAGAACATTATTTACCTCACTTCAATTAAAGAAATAAATATTAGAAATGAGCGATATTTAACTGATACAATGAGATGATCGAATCTAATTGAATCTATAGTTGAATGGTAAAGAAATCAATATTCAAGAGATTAGGTAACAAAACTTTTATAAGTATTGAAAAAGTATATACTCGGAAATATTGATCAATGAATAAGCCTGTATATGAATAACGTCTATATATGTCACATCCGTATCGGAAAAATTTCTTCTACAGAATCTGCTATACTAAATTCACGTATACAGATTACTTATATTAATCCATTTAATTTAAATGACAAAGATTTCTATGACTTCTTAATACTTATTCGAATTATATTTTCTGGAATTTTTTCTGTCAGTCCCTTTATTCTTCTCACTTATTTGCTTCATTTTTTTTTCTCTCAGGTATCTTTTATTGGCTATCTTGAAGTAAAGTTTATCAACATAGGTCAGTTAATTTGTGAGTTTGACAACTTACTAACTTATATTTACATTTTTCCTTAAAGAAATAAAAACATTTGATCCATATCAATTTCATCACAATTTCAGTATATATGTAAATTAATAGTGTTTAAAAGCTCAATAGCGATTATCGCAAGCAATTTTAAACATGAGATATGTATCTTAAAGTTGGATCATAAATCAATCCTAATGAAACCGTGACATAGAGTGTTTAGTGTAATTAAACTACTTTTATGTCTAGACTTATGATACTAGAAGACACATTCAATAAGATTGTGTTTGAAAGATATTTTACAGATAACTAAACAAAAGCTATACTTAATGTAGAGGGGTTCGCAGAGCTTTTTGAACTTTCATAGTTTAAAACACAAACTGGTCTTAGTCAGAATATCTCTGGGAACCTGAAAGCACTGGAACGGTTCTCTATACTGACTAACTTCAAAAAATCAACTTTTCGAGTATTAGTGCGGTGTGACGAGTGAAATTGAACCGTGTCGAGTATGAGATAATTACTCACTATAAGGAGTGGATGAGGTTTGCCCAGTACCATGAATTAATTGGATGGATACGTTTGCCTGGGAGTACGAAGGTGCCAGGTTCGGTCTTTAGACGAAGATTCGTTGAAAATCACTACTAAAGAGTTCAAGTATTCATCTGAGGTCTAGATAAGATACGTTAGTGATTGAAACTACGAGAAACAACATATATCCCATATCTTTCTCTTCAATAACAAGTAGGACTTTTGATGAAGTATCACTTGGTGTTTACATTAAACATACTTGACAATTAAGTCATAGCATTGATATTCATGTATTTAAATTAACTATACAGAAAAGTGACATCTCTGTACTTGAACACTTACTATTTTAAATCTTATTGAAATTTAATTTTGTTTACTCTTTCCTAGTTACTAACCATTTACTACTTGTAATCAATAATTGACGTTTACTTAATTATTTCTTAAATTATTGTTTTTATTAAAATGTTTACGATTCGATGAGTTTATAGCACCACATGAAATATCCATAAAATATGTCAACTATTAAATATTTATATACAAATGTATTTTATAATAAACGAAAGTTCTTTTATTTATTAACCTACAATAGGGAACTAAGTTACTCATTATTTTAGCTGATTACATAATGGGTGGTCTACAAATTACAATACTATTTAAAGAAAAACAACAACTTTATATGATGGTAGGATATTTGTATTAACTTCAAATATTTATACAATGAACTATTGAAAATTAAAAGATGGAAACATTGTGATAATGCTAATCAAATATATTCTAAAAAATACAATCAATCTATTCAAAGATTTATACATAAAGCAATGAGCCAATAAGTACATGGGATATAAGTTTACTACATGTAACATTTATAGCTTTTACAAACAGATTCAGACAATTCATAAGCACAACTAATCAATGTGATCTTTATATTCAATCCTAAAACTGATTTGAAGATTGATCAATCTTTGTTAACATTGATATGATAACAACATAGACACTTCATTAAGTATTATGTTATGTTTTCTTATAACAATTTATATATAAGAGATATGATAATGATGTTTATTGTAACTAAACGCTTATCAAGTAATGTTTTGTTATACTACATTGTCATTACACAAAAGAAAGATATGTTTTAATTGGTTAACAAAGATATTAATCTATTATATCTGATAAGCTGGCTTCAAACTAATCGTATAACACTATGACAAGAAACTAAATCTTTATTTATTTAAGGATGATTATGTTGAGTATCATAAGAAAAAGAGAATAATTGAGTACTTTACTTAATACTTTACTTTAATAAATTTCGATTCAATAAGATGGAGTTAATTCGAGAAATCCGATATATTTAGGTTATACATTTAGAACAATCTGGTCACAGACATACTTGTGAAAGCATCTATGTGAAAAAATTCAAAAAAAGGTCAATATTTAAAGTATGTTCAAAGAAGCATGAAGCAGCAATTAGCTTTTATTAGTTTCCATATGAAACTCCTTGACATATATGTAACCGAATTGTTCAAAATGTATAGAGTAAATAAATCAAATTTTTCTAAAAATCAACTTCGTCTCCTCGCTATTCTCTCAAAATTTAAGCTTAAGAAAGTATTGACTACGAAAGTACGATCCTAAATGTAATTTTTGGTAGGATCTTAGCGCACGTACTGACGTTGTTATAATGATTCTTATTATCTCATGAGTTTTGTAAAACAAACTTTCAGAGGTTTAAAACTATATAAATTATCAGAAAGAAGATTTGTGGAGATCGTGTTAAATGAATGTTTGAATTCACGAGTCGATTCAAGTTAGACCACCACTGAAAGCCTGGAAGCAATGCACGTTCGTTTCGTCTCAGTATAGAACTCAACAATGCATGCGCTGGACTCGGACCCAGAACCTTCGATCCCGCACGCGAACGGCTCAGTGGTCTAGAATTTAAGCGATCTAGAGCAAACTGGAAGTGTTAGGTTCGAGTCCTAAGTGAGGAAGTGTAGATGCGCATTTCTGAGGAGTCCCATACTAGAACGAGTCGGCCGTCTAGTGCTTGCAGTCTCTTAATGGTCGTCCAACTTAAATTGACTCTTGAATTCAACCTTTAAACCACATATATTATGTTATATTTTTAAGGTACAGAACAAATATCAAAGGATTATTAGTTAATGAGCAGTAGTATTATCTTGGTTTACGACTTTTAAATGAGAAACTATGAAAATCCAATATTTTGAGTTCATTCCATATGGTATCATGTATTAATGCTAATAAATGTTTCGAACTAAGATAAAACATATGTTCAATGTTTACCAATTATCAGTGTAATTCCAAATATTGTCAATCTTCTAATGAAAAGGTTTTTGATTGAGATCATAGATCGACTGATTTTAGACCACCATTGAAAACCTGAAAACACTGGACGGCCGTCTCGTCCTATTCTAGGACTCATCTGCAGTGCGCATTCCGTGAGCTGGATCGTGGATTGGTTCATGATCACAATCAAAAACTTAAGAATCTCCAAAACTTTATACTAAAAAGGTTTGTTTTTATTTCTAATTCAGATTGAATTACATAATAAACTAGATTTAATAAATATTGAAAGAATTCTTCAACTGAATAATTTACCTAAATCATTATTTATAGTCATAATCTTCTCATGAAAATACATTGAAACATAGATCAGTTAAAAAAAAACTTTATCTTTCAATATAATAGAAATTAAGCAAAAGATGACTGAAAATATCCAGTCTAATTATGAAAATTATATTGAGTACACAAGAAAAAAAACTATGTCAACTCGTTATATTATTAGAAACACAAATCATTAAACATCAGGAGTTAAGTAACAATTGAACATAACATTGTATAGTTGAGAGGGTAAGGGAGAAAGTAATCACTAAAGCTAAACATTATTAAAATATATTAATAATAGTCATTTTAGCAAAGATAGATAGCGGCTAACAGTGGAACTTATGATGTTCTTTTCGTCTTATTTGGGACTCGTCAACTTGATATACCTGCATATCAGAGTTGATGTTCACTCTAGGACTCGAACTCATTACCATTCGCTTCAAACGCCATCGTGTTATCTAATTAGCTACCGAATCCTGATAGCCACTTGCTTGTGCAATGGAATGAAGCATAAATCAATTGCAGTCCCAATCATGAATGTGAAGATTCAAGTAAATAATAACAAGTGAATAATAATAGTCATTGAAATAAATTTCTTCAGTTAAATTATCTTAATTATAACATTGACTTTAGAAATTATGCTGGAAAATAAATGATACATTTAATAAATTACTCATTTCTATAATTATTTAAAGTGTTAGTTCATATTGGTAAATTTCACATAATCTATGGTGTCATGTGATTGAAGTCAGTCAGTAAGTCAGCTACAACGTAGGACCAGGCAAATATATGCATCGGTTCAAGTTGCCAATATCAAAGTGAGAATCTTCAATACGAACGTCAAGGCAGTTCTACTGTACGGAGCTGAAACTTGGAGAACTACAACAACCACAATCAAGAAAATACAAGTATTTATAAATAGCTGTCTACGCAAGATACTCAACATCCATTGGCCGGATACCATCAGCAATAGCCTTCTGTGGGAGAGAACAAACCAACTTCCAGCTGAAGAAATTAGGAAAAAACGATGGAAATGGATAGGACATACATTACGCAAATCGTCAAACTGCATCACGAGACAAGCCCTAACTTGGAATCGTGAAGGGAAGCGAAAAAGAGGAAGGCCAAAGAACACATTGCGTCGGATAATAGAAGCAGATATGAAAACGATGAATTACAACTGGACGGAGCTAGAAAGGATTGCCCAGGACAGGGTTGGATGGCGAGTGCTGGTGAGCGGCCTATGCTCCTTCACAAGGAGTAACAGGCGTAAGTAAGTAAGTAAGTTGCCATACCTCATTAGCACAGCAAGATGAACATTTGATTAAAACAATTGGTAGGTGTATATTATATAGCCGATCTTAAGCAACTTAACAATGAATCTGATAACCGTATTCAGTTATTAATACGGTCAACAGAAAAAAGTAATAAAACTACATTAAAACCATGAATTGATCTCAATTGGATCAACATTGAAAACCTGGAAGCACTGAACAGATGGAGTTCTAATGAGAAGCCGCGACCAATCTGTCGGGTGTGAGACAGTTATTTACTACAAGTAATGACGTTTAATGTTGTCGAATAATTGATGTTAGATATGAACACCGTTGGATGTTTGCTCAGTGTTATAGTGGCTAAGTTTTCGTGAGTGCGACCAAAAAACCTGGATACGATTCCCACATACGAGGATGCGCACAGGTATGACTGATGAGTTATATGCATGAACGAAACAGCCGTCTAGTCCCTATAGGTTATCAGTGGTAGTTCAAATTAGATCAATTCATGATTTTAGTGAAGTTATAATGATTGGCATAATGATTAACAAACTTTTAGCATACTTTAGTTTGTAAAGTTTAATTAAATGTACGAAATGTGACCGAAGAATAGTACACGAAGTGTATGAATAAACAATTGAGTTTGATGTGTAAGAAAGTAGTAAAATAGATGTTATAGTTATCAGTAATCATAATCAAGATAAAAAAGATTACGTACTGTTAATAGAATTATTAAATGATTACACAATCGTTGAACATGATAAAATAAATATGTAAAAACCAATGCGATTGTGTAAGAGATGAATATCAGAGAACGAAAAAGTAATAATAATGAAAATAAATAGGATAGGGTTCAAGAAAATTTTAATTAATAAATACTATGGCAGGGAAAGGCTAATCACACATTTCTTCTGTATGCATAAGTCAGGTCGGAAACGTTTGATAGAGGTTGTATCTACAAAACAGAGTAAGATTGATATTTCTCGTCTGTTAATTATTTTAAATCCATGACTTATATTCACTTTATGTGCACCATGCTAAAGGTTTCTGGCAATAGCATTTGTACAGACGATAAGCCCTTTCAGCCATAGGTTCCTAGGAATATGTTTAGGAAAACTAGTAGAGGCACTTCGATCTGTCCTTACAATTTACTTGCTACCGTAGATACACGTCAATTCATAGATACAATCGAAAATGATGTGGAAAGGGTATTAATCTACCTTCAAATGGTTTGACGAACACTTGGTATTGCCTAGTGACACCAGTTGAACAGCATGGAAGATTCTTTTGAAAGCTGCCTTGATTGTGTCATTGATTCTCCCTGAAATCTCATCTCTTTTGAATGTACGTCGGGTGAAAATAGGTATTTTCAACGTTTCCGACCTGAACGATGAATACAGAAGGGAAGTTTTTCATTCTTCTTAACCTTATGATTTCAGTTACTTTTCGTACATTTATCTAAACTCCATGAATTTAAGTGTATTAAACACTTGTTGATTATTGTATTAGTAATTGTGATTTTAGATTTATTTTATTGTGAAAACCTTATTGTTTTTTTGTTTAAGAATCTAATGAAAATATATTAAAACTAACTGTATTAGTAGTCAGCTGAATACCGTTTACAATGATGTAAATTATGCGAAAAAATCATCTGAAGGACCGTAACGTCAGCTTACTGATAAAATCTAATGAGAATCATGATTTACCGTAAACAGGGTAGAGTTAATATTTTGAGCCGTTAGATCTCACTTTCCTGATCTGACAACCAGTAGACCAGCAGAATCGAATTAATTTAGAAATCCACTGAAAACAAGGAAGCACAGGATAGCTGTTTCGTTCTAGTGTAAAACTTTTCAGAAGTGCGTATCCCGGACTCCATCAATGGAGATCTGAACCAGAACCTCTAGTTTTTCACTCAAACTCTTATTCTGTAGACCACTGAATTCAAAGCCAATTATGTATGTGTCTAACTTCAATCAATTCACATTATTTTACAACACTTACACTGTTTTTGCTAAGTGACTGCTTTACACTCGACACTCTTGAAATCTATTAGTGACGGCTTTTCCTTAGAATTCGAAAACTATCCCCTGAATCTAGTTAACAGTGAGTATAGAATAATAATTAGCATAGAGGTACATGGAGCTTATTGAATGTTATTCATAACACGAACCAATTCATTGCATAGTTCAAAGATTTCTATCAAAAACTTTAATTTTAACATTTGAATTCATGAGTCGATCTAAGCTAGAACACCATTAAAAACCTGGGAGCAGCGGAATGCCGGCTCAGTGGTTTAGAGGTTGAGCGTTCATACACGAGACCGAAGGTCCTGGTTTCGAGTCCTATGTGCGGGATCGTAGATGCACAGTGCTGAGGAGTCTCGTACTAGAACGAAACATCCATCCAATGCTTTGAGTTTTCCAATGTCAGTCTAACGTTAATCAGTTCATGAACTCAATTACAACACTATCATAAGACTGTGATACCTTAGACATCATCTACAAGTATGTTGGATATTTGTAAACCTGTTATACAAAATCTTTGTTGGGTGAATAGTAATAACAACACTTTTCTTTAATCTAAACAAGTTCTTTATTATGAATGATTTAAAATTAGTAATTTTCAATTGTTAAAAAAAACTGATCAAGAAGTTATTGTAGTTAAAATCTCACAACACTATATAGTCATAATACAATCTTAACTAGAAGCTTCTGAATACTTGAATTGATCATAAAACTTAGTGTATAGACCAAAACAATTTTAAACTACTTGTTCAATAATAAAGTTTGTATATCAGTAACAGTGTTACCTATTGAAAGTAGACAATTATAAAGTTAGCAAAACTTAAAAATTGATCAGTTATATGATGCTTAGAACAAAACTGTTAATTGATATGTCTTGCAACCAGATTAAAAAATAAATATTCACAGATTGAACTCATGAGTCAGTTGAAGCTAGACCACCATTGAAAACCTGGGAGCACTGGACGGCCGTTTCGTCCTAGTATGGGACTCCTCAGCACTGCGCATCCACAACCCGCACCACCCGGGGCTCGAACCCAGGACCTACTGACTTCGCGCGCGAGCACTTAACCATTAGACCACTGAGCCGGCATCCAACGGTGTTAATGTCTAACTTCAACCAATCCACGAAGTTGCGCTACCATACACCATTGTCTTCAGTGAGTTCCTATCTCACAACAGACCTGGTTGAACTCCACTGGTAACGACTTCTCACTAGAACTCCAGAAGTGTTTCCTGAAGTCAGTCACTAGTGAGCAGGTGATTATTATTATCAGAATGTGTTTTGTGGAGATTTTTAGAAAATTTCACAGATTGAACTCATGAGTCAGTTGAAGCTAGACCACCATTGAAAACCTGGAAGCACTGGACGGCCGTGGATGCGCACTGCTGAGGAGTCCCATACTAGGACGAAACGGCCGTCCAGTGCTTCCAGGTTTCCAATGGTGGTCTAGCTTCAACTGACTCATGAGTTCAATCTGTGAAAATTTCTAAAAATCTCCACAAAACACATTCTGATAAAAAATAAATAGTCATGGAATGTGCTACACACCATAATATGACTTGTAGTTTTAACAGATGTAAATTAAAATGCATGTATAAACATGAATTGTTTATATTCATTAACATTTTCACTGAAACATATAAAATGGTCAATAATTACAGGTCACGTAATTTGAATAGAATCACTAACTTTATTGCATCAAAAACCAAATATAATTTTATATTATGACTTATAATTAAATTGATCGACATACAAATAGAGAAAATCATTCAATATCAAGTATCATTACTGTCTTATTGTGCTTTAAGACTCTTCAGTAGTGCCACATCATTAGACTACATTTGATCAAATCCATGACCTACAGATTTTAAGAGGAGAGGAAATCCTAATCTTAGACCACTGAATCATAATCCAACATTATTCACTTTGAATTTCGATCTGTATATGACACGGAACAACTTTTATCAAATATTATCATTGTGTACATAGCTCACATCTTAATTAGTTAACTTCATCAATTAGAACATGTTAAAAGTTAGATAGCCTTTGGTCACGTTTTATTCATACTTTTACTCATTTTAAATTGGTGAAATGATTTGGAGAATTTGGTACGATTCAACTAGAAACTACTATTATTCTAAAGAAAATTTGTCATCCAATTATTAATGTTACTGTTACGTGACAAAAACAAGAAGCCATGACCAGTGGAGCTAATCCGTGTCGGGTAGAGACAGGTATCTACCTCAGTACAATGCAAGATGGTCGCGCAATTTCATGGATTGGTTGAGGTTAAACATTAACACCGTTGAATGCCAGCCGGCTCAGTGGTTCAGTAAGTTAAGCGTTCGCACGCGAGACTGAAGGTACTGAGTTCAAATCCCGCTAGCGGGATAGTAGATACGCACTAATGTGGAGTCCCACAATAGGACGAAACGGCCGTCCAGTGCTTCTAGGTTTTCAATGCTGGTCTAACATCAATCGGTTCATGATCTCAATCAAAAATTAATAATCCGCACAACCCCTATACTGAAAAAAACGAACCAAGAAAATACAACTGATGACAAAAATATGTCTTGTCATTCTAATTCTATGACTGTTTGATTATTTTTTTAATTAATCACTTTCGAAATATAGACAAATTACTTTTTTTCAAAAGATTGCCAATTTTTTTTCAATTTTCAATCTGATCTGACACTAAGAAATGTGAAGTTGTATTCGAGAAAAAATAATTAGAATCAAAATGAACACATGAAAATGAGTAAACTGTAATTACAGAAGCATGACTTTTAAATCAATCAACAAACAACTATATATGTTTGTTTGTTTGTTTTTTTGGCAAGTATCAAGTCTGTTAGACGAAACCGAAAAACTTTTCTCTTTGTTGTTGTCGTTTTTTGTTGCTCTTGCTGTCAAAATAACCAATGTAATATGACACACACACAAAAAAAAGAAAATCATTCTGATTACCTCGTTTTCTACTTAATCACAATTCTACTGTGTATTTTTTGTATTAAAACAAAAAACAATTTGTCATGAAAACCGAGAACTATAATTGAATTATGTAATTATAAAGTGTATATCATTTTATCGTTTGAATTAAACTACCTTATTGATGTTTACATGTATTATGCATGTTGAATCGACTGTCAACTAAAATGTATTTAGTAATTTCTACTTATACTGGCATTTAAGTAGTGGAGTCTTTTTTTTCTTTGTTGTTGTTGTTGTTGTTAAATCATGTGAAAAATCATTATGTTTAAAATATGTTCTAGGTAATTCTTTTTTTAAATGAAATTTACGTACTTAATATTTATGAAACTGAATAAACATGTGCAATAAAAACATATAACACATAATTATAGTAATTTTTATAGTTGAATTCATGAATCAATGGAAACTAGACTACCATGGAAAAGCTGGAAACACTGAACGATTGTTTCGACTGGTTTCAAGAGGAATTTCCTTGAGTTTTAGTAAGAATCAGTGACGAGTGGAGTTCAACCAGGTGTGTTGTGAGACAGCAACTCACTGGATTAGTTGAAGTTAGATATTAACACTGTTAGTTGCCAGCTGTGTGGTCTAGAAGTTGAGCGTTGGTGCGCGAAAATGATAGGTCCTGGGTTCGAATTTCACGAGGAGGGATTGTGGATGCGCACTGATGAGGGGTCCTGTATTAAGACGAAACGGCCATTCAGTGCTTCCAGGTTTTCCATGGGGTCTAGCTTCAATCGACTCATGAATTCAACTATAAAAACACATAATTCATAAGAGTCATTAACTACCCAATTGAAATGGATATGTTTGCTTCAGAATACTATCAATTAGTCTAGTAATATGATAGATTATACACATACTAATAAGAAGGAAAAATACTACATGGATCTATTGCAAATTGACTATATTCCTTTAAGATATTTTATGAATTTCAATAAGAATAATCTTTATCTTTGAATTTTATCCCAACATTTCAGCTGTTATTACGGTTGAATTTTGTCAATTTCAATAAAAACATCTTGTAGAAAGATGAAGTTATTTTGGAAGATTTGAGTGTCATAGATGATATTTTGCTTTTTCTTCGAAATTGAACTTCATTAAGCGTGACTTTCAGTCTGAATTACTTCATTATGCAAACGATTGGATAGAAAGTACTTTCTTTTTACAGGTTGTTTGCTTTCTAGTTTTAAATTAACTTATATTTAAATATTTGAAAATTGAATGGTTTAGTTGAAGGAAAGAAATTTTCTTAAGAAATAGTAGTGATGAAACCAAAAGAATATTCTAACAAGAAGAATTTTCATTAAACTCTTGTTGCATGATCTAGTCAAACTTCATGAGATCATCCAAAGAATTTGTCAAAAGCTTTCGTATACCTCATATTCTCAAGGTCTCCTGAAGTTGTGCTAAACACTGACATACATCCTTTTCTTCTAAAACGAGCGGATTCACTTTTCACCTTAGTATAGTCTGAACGGATTTGAAGACAAATTCGTTGCACAGGCTATAGATATGCTATAATACACTTTAAACAAAATAACGGTTAATTTATGTGTTTCAAATTTATTAAACTTATTTCACTATATATTCCAGATCGGTCAGCTAAAGCGCGTTACTAACAGAACGTTCGATATAATTAAGAGCACAGATGATATTTTAAATCACTTCACGTGTATTTGTACAATACAAATAAGTCATTAGAGATCAAGAGTAACTGTATACATCACTGTTAATACTGAAGAATATATTTATTCCGTCTGTGGTGGCATATATATTCATCCTAAGCAGATTGACTCTATACACTTCCAAATCACAGAATGAATGAACTAAACTCAAAGTAAATATGATTATGTGGTGATTTTCTGTGAACACAATTGTTCGTTCTTATAGTACGGAAGAACTCATTTCATTTCATCATATTCCAATATGTTTACCTGAATGGAATTGACCCATTCTTAATTTTGATCGTATGTGTATAACAATTTCTATCATTTTGATAGAATTTTGTTCTCACAAACTTCTACCTGAAGTTTGTGCTAATGATGTTGTTCAGAAGAACGATGAAAGCTCCACGACCAAACTATCCAGCTCAAAGAACAAAACTCTATCAAAATCATCCACCAGAGCTACAAATCTACTCTATCATCTCAGTTCCTATCATAGAACCATTCAATACATGGAACACTATAAATAAATCCTAATGAATTGATCTAATCATTAATAAATAACCACTTACTTCCATTTCATCCAATTTCAATAATTTTTCATAAACTATTCTATCTGGTACACCAGGTTTTAAATAATCCATAATATTTTCATTCTTTATTAAATACTGCAATACTAATTGTTCATCAGTAATATTCAATAAAGTATCATTTAATTTTGTTGAATTCTTTTTGGCTGATTTTTTTTTCATCATTATCAATTGTGAATTATTCAATATACTTGTAGTTGTTGTTGTCGTTTTTGTTGTTGTTGTTGTGTTCATTGATGATAATGATATAGATTTTGTTGTTGATAGACTTGTTTTAAGCGATATTTCTGTTATTGGAGAATTATCATTAGTAATATTTGTTGTGATTAGGTTTGTTGGTAAACTGTTATTACTTGTATTTATAGTAGGATTGTTCATATTAGGTTCATTTATGATTAATGAAGATATAGATTTATTGTTTTCTATTAAACTCTTGTTTATTACACAACCACGTAGATCTGAACCCTGTAGATAATAGAAATAAATTATAATGTCAAAAATGAGTTCAAATCAATTTCAGAATTTTGGAATACAAAGAAACCTTATAATTCATGTTTATTTACATATGCCTATTTATTACCTGACACAACAAGGGATATGAGCTAATGTGGGTGGAGTTTGCAAGAAAAATATGGTCCGCCAAAATGTCCCAATAATTTAGGATGTCAATCAATGTTAGTCTATACTATGTTGGTAGGCAGTGGTTGGAGATGCTGAGTGATATGTCTTACAATCAGTCACAATGAAACAAATGCATTCATTATTTATATTACTTTAGATAATCTGTTTCAGTATTACTTCATATATACTTTTTCGTTTTTTTCTTTAAAGTATACTCTCAATATCTTGTCTTTTTTATGATCATTCTTATTACAATATATTGTTTTCTCTGCTTCATATCTTCGCAGTTTTATTGCGTTGTGTTAATGTTATATGACAGTTTAAACTAATGTACATTTAAACAAAGATGGATAGTGGCTAGCAGTGGAATCCAGAACGCGCGTTTCGTCTTGTTTGGGACTCGTCAGCTGGATATACCTGCATATCAGAGTTGATGTTCACTCTGGGACTCGAACTCAGTACCGTTCGCTTCAAACGCCATCGCGTTATCCACTTAGCTACTGAGTCCTGATAGCCACTTGCTTGTGCAATGAGGTGAAGTTTAATTCATTTGATATTGTTTTACTTGAATCTTCCCATTGATGTTTTAGGACTGAAATTGATCAGTCTCTGCTAGCCACTATGCATCTTTGCTTAAAATGCTTGTAAATTAAGGCAATATCGAGGCATACGCACAGTATGCACATATGCCAATAAGAGACTGATCAACTTCAGTCCTAAAACGTCAATGGGAAGATTCAAGTAAAACAATATCAAATGAATAATGTACATTTATGTCATGCTCTATTTTGGTTATGATTAATTAACTGATTTAGTTGATTCATAACCGAAATGAACATGTATTCCCTTTTATTGTTATATCAATAGTCAATACAGATAACGTATAAGTAAACAAATTATCTTATTAATTTCGAATAACTCAGATTACCATCAAATCAAACAGGATCATGTAAACGCATGTTTAAAAAAAGCAGTTTAGAATAAACGAAACGTGTCAGATAACTTAGTTACATTATGACTTGCTTTAATCAAGACGTAACTAATAAAATCTAAGTTTGAATGTATGAAACAATATTTAATTCAGGATTAAGTAATAGATATTGAATGACTACGCCTCAGTAACTCTAATTGTTTTGGACAGTGTTGCTCAACGTCTCCAAGCTCTAAAGGTATTCATAAAGTATCACTAACTTGTGTCTAAGATTTTTGGATATTATTAAAGAAAGAGGATGATGTTTCATTGAAGTCATCCAGTACTGCCCAGCACTTTTGTGCACGTGGTTATGAAAGTTATTCACAAAGTATCTAGTTCTTTTTTTACTGTTAATCAAACATTACGTTACTTAAGCAACTATATTTTGCTGTATTTTTTAGGGAAGTTTTATTTAATTAATAATTAAAAATGTGTCGTTAAAAGGTCATGAATTGCTTAGTTCAAAATCTATATACTCAGTTATGTGCATTTCTGTTTGTTAAGTTTAATATTTAATGTCTTTTCACAATTAGCTATAACCTTTGGTTAAAATTTACTTCAAAGTGAATAGTTTGCGTGAATCTACCTTTCTGATTCATATCATTTACTCATTTGTAACTAGCTTGTTATTAGATTGCTGATGTCCGTGACAGAAGCCATGATCGATTTAATTTAGCAGTACTGGTCTACAGACAGATAATGTAAATGGAACAGGATAATTACTGTACGTTATCACGAATTAGATTTTGTCTAAATAACTGTACAGAAATGTACTTATTGTAAAACTTGAACTTGTTATGTTCAATTTATATTAATCGGAAAGTATACGCTAATGAGAGAGAACTATGGCTAGAAGGATACAGTATTTCAACACTTCCTAGTTTAAAAACATTCTCCAGGCTAATTCACAATAAGGACACTTAACAATTTGTGACTGAGTCAAAACGTTTGTAGCCTACGACAAACATTTTTGCTTATCGATTGTCATTTTGTATTCTGTAGTTCACTAGGTATATTTTTCAGAGTTTCTAGTTATTTATGCTGGTGAGTCCCACAATAGGACGATTTGGCCGTCTAGTGCTTCCAGGTTTCCCATGGTAGTCTAGCTTCAATTGACTCATGGTTTCAACTATTAAAATTACTACATTCTCCACAAAACCCCTTCTAATATTATTCATTAGGTGTCATAACAAAACAAAGAAAATTGTTTACAAACTTGATGTAGTGAAACTTGACATTTTGTTTTATTTCTCATCATTTAGCTAAAAAAGTAAGACACCATAAGTATAACTACACTTCGATTGTCGTTTTGTACTGGACTCAATCATTTATCTACAATCTGTCATTCATTCAAGTTTATTATTACCTGAAGAGAAACAACGAGCGCACGCAAGAGAGAGAGAGAGGGAGAGGGAGAGGGATGATCATGTTTAATTTGTTTGTACTTGTTATAATTTATAATTCATAAACATTTAATTACTATTTTCACATGTTTCTTTACTCATGAACTGCACAGATGCAGCACAAATAAAAGATGTGACAAACAAATAGAAATAAAAATGTTTGTTACTGAGTTAAAACAATTTTTCATTTTATTTTCAAAATAATCAATAATTACTAATTACATTTTATGCACAGTGTACTAATTAACTTAAAGAAAGAAAGAGTAAATGAGTCATTTCAAAGAATTATGTTTATCACTTTATGGTTGGTAATAAACAGTCAGATACAAATACATTATCTAATCTATAGATTTATTGATAGGATTGTTTTCAGCATGATAGAACACTGTATTTCATGTAACTTTCAGTTAACTTGTAGTAGTGTTTGGATGGCTTCTGAGAATTACGACGGAGCCTTCAGAAGCAGTAAAGGAGCGGAAGAGTTTCCATTCAATCAGAGTATGATGTAGCTTTTTAGAATATCAACGCGGCATGCTACTATTGGACAGTAGCATAACATGCCTCTTTGCTGACTGGTTGGATTATAATTATAATATCTTTAAATACCCATGATTTTCTGGACATTTTGATTCTTACACAACAAGCACTTCTCCAGTTTTCTGTTTTTTAATTTGCGACTGTAGGGGTTCTATACGTTCAAGTGCCGTAGTTGTATACTGTATTCCGTGTTAATCAAGTAGCGAACTTAACAAGTAGTTGCAATGATTTAATACTATAAGGTGAGTTTATTCGTTCCTCTTAACCAGTACCCGAAGATAACCATTTTATCTACGTAATTCTTTAGATAAGATGTTAAATAAGAGTAAGGGTTCGATGAATCAATACTGAAGTAATACGATGAATTTATACAAAGAATGATAACTGTTTGATTTTCACCCCAACAATAATGTGCTCTTTGTGTCAATGTGTTTGAATACCATAAAACATCAATATAAGAGCTCAAATGTATCATAGAGTAGTCATAGAATACTCTTTTTATCACCATATCTCGCTTCCTTTACCTAGTAGAAAAACTAAGGAGAATAAATCCAAATCATGAGGACACCATACACAACAGTACATTTACTTGGATTCTATTGAAACTATTGAGTTCGTCACTAACCATCATAAATTTGATGTGTTTACAACTGTTTGAACAACAATTCGTAATTAGTGTCATGATTGTCAAGTCCTTCTTAGTGCTGATCGAGTTCTTTCATGAAAGCTGTAATGTTATCACTAATTCAAGTGATTTGAAGCTACGTACACTACGTTGCAACGTAAAGTGGCAGTTGGAGAGAATCGACAGGAAATTCTTAATCTAGGTTCCATGATATCTGAATCTCGTCAGAAAGACGTGGCTGTAAACTGAGGAAGTGCCACTCAGTTTCATAATCAAAATCGTTGCTAATGAATGGCTCCTAGATAGCTCAGCATCGACATCTCTGATTGTGGAGCTGGGTGACACTCGATCGAATTCACCAAGGAGTATCACTTCCTTTGATATTACGGGCACATCTTGCTCACAAGTACCAAATAGCACAAAACCTAAGTTCAATGTGTCCTGTCAATTGCCTCCAATTACCAACTTACATTTGATGTATTCATATATATCCCTAGATGTAATCGGGCGATTATGGATAGTTATATCAATAAGATATTTTTGCATTAGTCGTTTTCATAAAAATGCTTGAACTCATTTATCAGGCGAGACTTTGGAATTCTCCAAAATTTTTTAAGTATACTTTTATTGTTTAATGACAACAATAAGATAATGATATTTCAAATGAGCAAACATTGAATTGTTGACCCTTTCATTCATTGCGATACGACAAACATATCATTATTTTATGATTAAAGACATATCCAATGCTCAATTTATTTAAAATTATTCAGTCAAACCATGATGATATCACTTATTAATTTAGAGACAAAAGTATGCTGTTTAAATTACTTGACTTAAGGTTAATTTAATACAAAGATCTTCAAATATTTTCAATAGTCAACATCAACATGATGAGTTGATCATAGTCAGTGACTGTAGTTATAAGCTTGAGTTTCAATTAGCTACATCGTTTTTACATATTCATATAAGATGGATTTCATTTTGGTCAATAACACTTGATAGCAACATCTACAAAGCTGGATTGACTTTGTTGAAATAATTGTTATTATCTTTCTATATCATTTTTAAATAAAATCCACTTGTGTCTGATGATTTAAATGATCAGTGCATCTTTATTTTGACAATAAATATGAAATTAGCTAGTCTGAGACAATATATAGTATTTATTCCTAACTCGATTAAATAAAGTCAGCCATTCATGAGACAGACTATATAGATTAATCGGTATCAATCTCAACTGAGTAGGAATAGTTAAATACTTATCAGAAGACGATGAAACTATAATATATGGACAGCTTTTGGGTGACGCTAAAGTGACCTTGAGAATGTCCATTTACTAATTAGGGCTTAATGAGGGCTATATATAGTAGTGTGAGGAATTAAGCTTAGGATTTGAAGCTGATGGTTAAGGTTCAAAACTAGATTTAGAATTTTTATCACAAACTGACAGCAGCTAATTAGCCAAAATGCCATTTAGCCGAGCGGATGAATGTATTTTGCCCCGAAATAGAAGACCTGTTCTTCTCGACCAAAATCTATAGTCCAGCCCAGAAGACTAGTGTCGCCATTTTATTCAACATTAACCACGGGATTGTGAGAAATTTATTGGACATAAATGTAGATTACCAGTATTTGGTCATTTTACATTCACAAATGCTACTTGATATACAAGTGAGGTTGTAATGAATTAAAGTGCAGCCAGTAGATATTGCAAATTTCAAAAGCCATACGCACTTTTTAGACTCATATATAATTAGCGTTACTGACACATAAAATTGGTTTTGAAACAAAAATAAAATATGGGCTAACAAAAAGCATGTTTAATCTTTTACAGCACATTCTATTTAACTTTTCATAGCTTACTTGTTCACGTCGAACTATTACCAACCATGCTGGTAAATAGCTCAAGTTTTCTCCACGATTTTTACTTTCAGTCTGCTTTTCAAACGTTGGTAGATTCTTATCGCAACTGCTCTCTTTACAGAAAATATTAGCGGCATTTGAGTTCAGTTGCTTACCTTCTGATAGTGATGTACTGTAATTTGGTTTGAAATACACTGATGTTTTTGCTAGACTTATGGCTACTGCTCCATCATTAGGAATAATACCAAACCAATTTTGATGTTGATCGCCTAAGGATTATAAACGATGAATGTAAGTCAAAACAGTACATGTTTCACTAATTTAATAAGTTGGTCTGTTATCAGTTCAGTTATGTATAAAGAAGTGTAGATTCATTTATAAATGTTCTATTTTGAAATTTTCTGATACAGCAGAAATACTTCTTAGTATCATTGCCGAATAAATCACAAATAAAACTATTACTAAGTGTATTTGAGGTACAACTAATTATCGAGACGCTATGAACAAAATGTTTGGGAAAATCCACCTAACTTACTATTCGTTTTTCTTTTCTTCTTACTGTTCGATTTCAGGAAACAAAGTAATTATACAACAGTATCCAAGTTCAAATCAGTATATGTTAAATTGCTTTCCGAACCAAAAGTTTTGATTACTCTATTCATTAGCGAATGGTTTAGATAGTCTATGAGCTACTATAAAAAATGGGTATTTTCTACTTTAAACACATCATTAAAACATATCCTGAAACTTTAATAAGTTTTAAGATTTAAATCTGCAGTTTTTAGTGCAAGAATTACAAATACCAACCACTAGCTATTTGACATTCCAATTTGAATAAAAAAGTCACAGCCGAAGACACAAACGACCTAAGACACTTATTCCCCAAAGTGGGAACATTCAGCGGTCCCAACTAGAGTAAGCCCGAATCTGAGTCTGACCAACGATCCGAAACACCCTAGTGATAGCAAACTACACTTTACCATGGATTTATCCATTCTCTATCAGTCATTGTATAAGTATGTCCATTTTTCTTTCTAACTCTTTAGTTATATTAAGCACTTGTCATGACTTACTCATTTGGTCTCTGATGGAAAGATTTTTTATCACATGTTTTGTAACAACTTTTTGCAAATAAAAATTACATCATGACTGTTTATAAATTATTTTTAAGATGACCAATTTTTTGCATCAAAATTATAAAGCGATATTTTTAATTTCAAATATGAATAGAGGCAGAAATTATAACAAATACAATGTAATAACGACGGTTATGTGCAGGTTGGTAAACGACTCTTAAAGATAAAACATGGAAATGTAAGTAATAAGATATGGCCACTGGGTATAATGTCTAGGAATCTTAAAAACCAGTATGGCCACTGCTTTGAATTTCTTCATTCAATGGTATGGATTAAATGGTTTGTCTGATAGAAAACAAATTCCGTATTTTTGAAATTTCCAAACATTAGTATACAATGGAATGAGGAGTTATATTTTCCTTAATTGTATGGATACACAGTATTCAGGTACAAGGTTAATGAGATGGTTGACCTGAGCGGGTCCTTGAACAGGATACATTTCAGAAGGTTTATTTTTAATATAAAACGAGTAACAGACGTTCACATTCTATGATGTCTATAAACTGATATTTTTGAAGTTTTTGGCGCCGCAGATTTGGTTTGCATTGAAGCCATATAAGAATATCAAATTGTTATAATTATCCTTCATTTTGACAAGAATTATAGAACTAAAGTTTTTACTTAATAGATGAAGGATAAAAATTTAAAAACAATTGAGTGATCTCTTTTTATTTTGTTAGGTTCTTGTTAGCTGCTTACAATCTACGATAAAAACTTTTAGTCATAACAAAATTACCTAAATTTTAATTTCACCATGGTGGTGCATACACCTAATCAAAATTCCTTGCACGTTAACTTTAAGATGAATCTGACTGAAAAACACTACGGATTTTAAGTAGCCGATGGGAACTTAACGAGGTAGAAAATGTTATTTTATTCTGTTCATATCTTTGATTTACCTACTTTCACTATAACTGAAGAAGCTATAAGCACAAACGTAGTCTTGTATATTTGTGATCAAGTGTTTGCAAGGAATGGAAATCATGAAGTGGATTATTTAAACACATATATCGTTAACATCTTTACTGCATCGAATTTACACACAATAGGCATTATGTAGTGATTATTCTTACGAATATTCTGTTTATTTATAGCAAGACGTGCTAATTTACTTTCCGCAACATAAAGCTACATGACTTTAAGTGGAAAATAATAATTAAAACTCACCACAACTAAAAATCGAATTTCTGTAAAAACATGCACCTGAATCTCTGTATTCAAAGTCATAATAATCCATATGTTCTGCTCCTACTTGGCTAGAGCACAGTTTTGAAAAGTTCACTGTATATCTGTGAGCCGGAGATGGATAGTTATTATTTTCCTTTCCTTCAACAATAAATTTGTTCGATTCTGCAACCAAATTGTAAATATTCTTTCTGTTTCCCTTTGGCTTATGATCAGGAGAATCAGTACTGATTTCAGCTGAAGTGGGTTTCCTATGACTTGATAGAAGACTGTGACCCATGCTGCGTGAATCATAGTGCAAAGTGACAAACATTTCAGAGCTTGATGTAAGATCCTCTCTCACATATTTTGTAAACGTATCTGTTGTCAATGGAAAATGAGCGTTATCTGAATTAAATAAAGGATTTAAACTCGTAAGAACACTTTTTCTCCCACTGGAAGACATACTGAATATAACCTATATGTTGTAAGTGGGTAAATCCCGTGGTTTCGGTAAGCATATTATTTGACCAACCAAGGAGACGTTTGATTTCTCGAGTAAGGAATCATATTTTGCGGTGAAAAAGACGTAAAATTCGAACTTGAGGCGTTCTAATACTGTGAAATCCCTGATTTTGAGCAATTATGTGTTCATTGGGAACATATCGAGATTTGACTCCAAATATTGAACAACGATGAATTATGATCCGAACACGTTTCAAAACTTAACAATCGGAGACAAGTCACTTTTCAAAAACATTCTTCAATTCCGTTATTTAAGAGTTGATTATCCAAAAGAATTCAGAAGACTTCCTAATATTCCACACACATTAACGCATTTCCCGATATTGATGTTTTGAAAATGCAACCTGGGTTAACATTTGACCTAACTAGAGCAAAAAAGCAATAGGTTATTCAAACAAACGACGTCTAGTATAATAAACAGTATACAGCAATAAATTTCAACCACTTAGGTGGATTTGCTATCATTGATTTTGCAGTAATTTTGATGTCTTTTCACTTTTACCATTTCTGGAAATTGAAAAAAAGAAAGCATGCACTGAATACGTACCTTGTTCAAATAGTTCAAATGGTTGTGGATGGAATAGAAGAAGCTTTTGCTTAACAGGCTTCCGTGTCTAGTACCAGTGGGTCACCAATGCCTACAGGCAGGAACCTAGGTATATTAACTATAATATATTTAAAAAGAAGGAACTTGGTAACTCATAATAAGATGTTGTCCTTAGTCCTTAAGAATAGGTCAAGTTTCCTTTTAAAGGACTCCTGGGAAGTCGCTTGGACCAGTTCAGTCGTCAGAAGATTCTAGCATTCGACAACTCTTAAGGAGTAGAAGTTGTGTCTACCGTCCTTCTGCTATGTTGTGTCTCCAATTTCTGGGTGTTACCCCTTAGGTTTGTGTTGGAACTAAGCCTAAGTAGGTGTTCAAGGGGATGTTCAGAAGTATTAAGGATACTGTAAGCCATCAAAAGATCACCTTTAAGACCCCTATACTCTAGTGGGTAAAGGTTAAGTGACTGAGAGCGCTCTTCATAAGGTTTGAATTTGAGTCCCCGAAATGATTTCGTGGCTCCCCGTTGGATGCGCTCCAGAGTGTTCTTATCCTTTTGGAGTGAGGGAGGAAATACTATGTTTCCATACTCTAAATGTAGACGAGTAAAACTGTTGAAGATTATGTGGAAATTTTTTCCATCGAGCTGGCCAAAAGTGCGCTTCAATGTTACCAGAGCAAGATTTGCTCGAAAGGTGTTTTTGTCACAGTTAGCGTACGACTTCAAATCGTAGGGCACCAGGACTCTCAAATCCCTTTCGACTTGAGTTTCTCAAGTTGTAATTGTAGTCTGCGACATGTCTCAGATGGACAACTTTATACTTTGAAGTGTCGAAGGTAAGTCCGTTATCGTCTGCCCAACTTTGAAGTCGAGTCAGGTCCTCCTGAAGTGCCTGTATATCCTCTTGGTTGCGTATTTCTCTCCAAAGTTTCACGTCATCAACAAAAAGTAATAAGTCTGACGACATTCGTTATGGAATATCATTTATATAAATCAAGAAGAGGAGAGGTTCTAGTACTTAGCCCCGGTGGACCCCACTAGAACATTCCATAGCCTGAGATAGAGTGAAGTTAACCCTGACCTCAAAATGTCGATTTATCAGATATGAATTGAGCTAATCAATTAGAAATGGTCTGATACTCAATCGTTTGAGCTTATTGATAGGAAATATATGGTTAACCCTACGAAAAGCTTTTGAGAAATCAACCTTCCCCTTGCTATTAAGGATGCTTGTCCATCTGTCCATTGCAGTCGGCAGGTTTGTTATACAAGAGTAACCCTTTCTGAAACAATGCTGTTGGTATGAGAAGAAATTTAAGGACAGTAAATAGCCATATATACCATCGCAAATCATGGACTCCATGGTTTTTGAAGGTATAGAGAGAAGAGCCACCGGTCGGTAACTTGAAGGTTCTGTGCGTCAACCTCCTTTGAAAATTGCTGTGATGTGAACTAGCTTCCAATTTTCCGGTAGTTTGCCTCGGCTCAGAGAGTGTGGGAACATCACTCTAAGCGGTGTCTCCAGGACTGAAGCTGCTTCCCTCAGCACATTAGAATGAACCATATCTGATCCATGAGAAGTGTCTTTTCTTAAGTGCTGCAATTTCCGGTACAACAAGTCAGATCCCAGGTTCACTACGGAAATTCCAGTGGAATTGAAGATGACGCTTCCATCAATATAGTTAGTGTGGGTCGGTTGAAATGCCCGAGAGTATTTTTAGACAGAAGGTTAACGGTGTCGCCCTCGTTGTTGGTCGGGCCGTTAAGACCTAGCAGTTGTGAAACTTCAGTTTTGGTTTGACGAAGAGAGGCTGCATAACGGAATAAGCTTTTCGGATTGGAGACAAATTTATTAATAAGCTTGATCTGGTACTGAATCCTGTTTTCTCTTATAGCCTTCGTGCATATGTTCCTTATATATTTGTATTGCCTGTACGGGGCATTGTTGTCAGTTCGTTTGTGTTCTGCCCAACAGTGCATTTTGCGGCTTAGCACACAAAGAGTATCGTGCTTGATGATTGTAGGTTGCTTGTAGATTTCGGGGACCACTTGAAAAGCAGACTTTTTTGTAGCACATAAGAACGTGTGCAGTGAGAAATCCCAATAAGCATCCACACCAAGTTGAGGGTGAATTTCCCAATACACCTGTCCTGTGAAGCTGACAAATTCAACCGTTTGATATTCTAGCGCCTATTGTTGGTAGGACGTATTAGCTCAATTTTGCTGATAAAACTGAAGGCTATAACGGCGTGATCGCTTCTCCCCAGAGGAGTTAGGATTGAGAGGTTGTTAACTAGGAATTCTTCATCTGTAAGTACTCAGTCTAGGCGCGATGGCGTCTGACTGTTTCTCCAGCGAGTTACCGACTTCACATTTTCGAATAATCCCAGATACTCAATGACGTTGAAGAACATCACTTCAGTAGTTTTCACCTCTACTATACGTATGTCCCGTGAAACTGACTTTAGGGAGATTGAAATGTAATGTAAATCATCTTACATCAGAATTCAGCATCTGAGAAAATGCGTGAATCTCATACAAAATGTTTGGTCGCAGTGAATACATAAAATAGGCATGTTGTTGTATTTCGATTAACAACCTGGAGGTTTAAAAACATAACACAACTGTCTATACATTGCAAATGAGGCTAGAGTTTGCTGAAGTTAACACAAGCTCCGTATTGTTTAGAAATGTTCTATAAAATATTACGACTCTAGTTAACCCTCAACTACCACCAACAGCAACTCGTATCAATGTTTATAAGCTCTTTAAAACTGGAAGGCAGTCAGAATCATACAATTTAAGGGATTAAAGACTTTACTAATAAACTCCAAATTCCATCTAGTAAAGTGGCTTCATATTAGGAAATGCGTACTCGCAAGATGGAATATAAATCATTGCTCGCGTATATCGTAGTCTCTCTGATCGTCTTGAAATACCGTTTACGGAAGCAGAAATAAATGAACGTACTTAAAACCGATAACGAATAACTTATCTTCAAGTGCTTTTGTATGATTAAGGCCTGAAGACAAAAAGTAGTGAAGTCACTGTATGTCGGTTTTACCAGCGCATACATAATTCAAAATATATTGGTGAAACCCACAGTCATAATTCACACGGAAAATCCAGATATAGTTCTGTCTCACACAGCTGGTGGAAGAAAACTTATGGTAACAGATCACTGGATTTTGGACAGATTAGGCCAAATAGAGGGCGTAATCTTATTTATTTTTATGTGTCGGGTAACTTATCCAAACGCTTATTTAAAAAGTGGCTGACGATTAAGGATTCGGCGATCTTTCTGTATGTAGGCAGAAATTTAGAGGCCGAAATGTCGCATTATTTGTAGTTTACCGTAGATATGAATATGCAGCAGATAAGTTCTGTTTAATAAATTTTAGTCCTATGAAAACACGTAATGAGGTCAATATCAATGTTGGAGACTTATAGAACTACTTAGTTTGGGGATTTATTCACCGCTACACGTTAAATGCCGTATTAATTTGTATCCGATGAGATTTTCATACATAATTCCTTTAATTTCTCAAGAGTTTTCCTGAAGTATACTGAATGAATAGAAATCTGACAGCATTACCCTAGCTTATCAAAATTTAATAGAGTTATTCTGGAGGAATCTGCGGTGTTTGAATGAACTGATGATTCCTTTGTACTTGTTGAATGCTTGATTTCGAATTCTACAAACAGTACATTCGTTTGTGCTTATCTAGTACTTCTTGATCCGATTACGTTATTTCTGTGATTCTTAGTTCATACTATAATTAAAATACTCCTAATCATCATAAGATCTCAACAAATAGGCTGGATCGAATTAAACGGACATTGACTACTTTCTAAATACTTGTTAGATTGACCTCTGAAAAGCGAATTGCCAAGTTATGTGCGTATATACTACAGGTAATTCCAGCGGCACATGATCAAATAAATACTTAGAAATATACTACTTTCTTGATTTGAAATTCGTGAACAGCATGCTTCATTCACTTTCCGGATGATTGCTCGTTCATACACTTAGCTAAGGCGTTTATTCAGAAATGTTTTCAACGAAGTGATGAAAAGTCGGCTTACAGTGAACCCAACAATGATTAAATATTAAACACGGCAATTTAGTTAAATTATAAAAACTGTCACAGCTACAATTTTTCTGGAACGTTAAGGCATTTAGACAGTTATTCAAACTTGAGGAAGTTTGTAACTTAGGAAGAGATTCTGAAGTCCTTTTATAAGTAGTAGCAATGGGTTCGCAGTTATCTATTTAAAAGTCAAATAAAAGCCTACCTTAAGAGCAATTTGGCGTTGATGAACATACACTAAATTTAATCATACCAAAGACGAGATAGAAAATAATTCACCGGTAATTAATTGGTAATATATGATGCGTAGCCAGTGCTGCGAAAAAAGTGCTGACCATACTTTCTGTTAGGTAGATTACGTTTTTTTGAATCCTTGGTCTCTTTTCAGCAACATTAAGTCTTAACATTTGTATTAAGGTGCAAAACGCATCGTTTTCACGCGACGGTGCTTCTTGCTAGAACGAATCTCAACATGTTTGATTTTTCAAACAGTTGATATGTCTTGACATTCCAATCAAACTTACCACTTATATTAACATTAAGATGTATAAGAGAGAACCTCTTACGTCACCTTAATGGAGTCTGCATTTAACATAAAAATTCACGATTCTGAGTTATGTTTCAGCACTAAGTATTACTTGATGAACAGTTAGATGCGAAGTCATATAAGAAATGCATCAAAAATATGTATTTAAAGTTGTTGTATTGCAGAAGTAAAACCTGAAATATATCTAAGGATTCTCAGGTGTCTCACTGTTACTCCAGACGCTACACCTGGAGTTGCAGACACTAATCTCGACTATCATAAACGCTATCCTCAAAAGACATACAAACTTTACCTAAACATGGTTTCTAATTGAATAGTGTATTTCATTTATTCCGGGACAGGATTTGGGTGATATATGTATGAACAACTGAAATACGTCGAGATCCTAGATATTATCAGTATGTGGGTTGTGGAGATTGTTAAGTTTTTGGTTGAGATCATGAATTAATTGATTGGATTGGTTGATGTTAGACACTAACACCATTGGATGCCGGCAGAGTAGTCTAATGGTTAAGTGCTCAGGCGCGAAGCCAGTAGGTCCTGGGTTCGAATCCCGCGGGGCGCGGGATGTGGATGCGCAGTGCTGAGGAGTCCCATACTAGGACGAAACGGCTGTCCAGTGCTTCCAGGTTTCCAACAGTGGTCTAACATCAATTAATTCATGATCTCAACCAAAAAAAATCCTAGATGTTAGCCAGGATGTATAACTGTGTGTTTCTAGATACCTAACTACGTCAAGATTGACTATACTGGAAGCATACGCTGAATATCAAGTGAACCACTTATTTTTAAATATATATATATATATATATCAGCCGGTTCCTTGCTATGACAGATTAGCCAAAAATCTAAACAGAGAGTATGTACTACACCTTCCTTCCACAATTCACGATTTAGTTAATCAGAAATATAGAAATTACTGACACCTGTATTTATTTTGAAGTCAAAGAAGGCAGTAATTCATTACTTCAAGAGATTCTAAAGTGATAGTCGGGTCCTTTTCTATCTCCAGTATAGTCAATAGAACAATAAATGAATTTATATGAAAAATAAAATTCTTAAGGCTTTCTTAAGCTCAAAGGAATACAAGATTCAATAAGGTAGTTTATTGAGACAATGTGACTCCCATCCACTTTCAGACATTGTAAAGCTGTTCGAAAACGTAAATATTTTACAGGTGCGTTACCCAAATAATCCATACTGTTATATTGCCTGTTATGATGAGAGAATAGCGCATCATTGAGGCCAGTGTAATACAACTAAGGAACTGATAAGAGCTCATAAGGCTAATATTTTGAAAGGCCTTAGCAATGACTGGCATGCCATTTCAATTTCGATCTATTGGTTGTCAAAAAGGTCTCGGTAGCTATATTTAGTGACACGTACTTGTGATAACACAACTTATTCAATATAATACAGTGAAAAATATTGCCGTTATGCTTCTTACTTCAACAGAGACCTTACTTACTTACTTTACTTACTTACGCCTGCTACTCCCAATGGAGCATAGGCCGCTGACCAGCATTCTCCAACCCACTCTATCCTGAGCCTTCTTTTCTAGTTCCTTCCAATTCTTGTTCATTTTTCTCATGTCTATCTCCATTTCTCGGCGTAATGTGTTCTTTGGTCTTCCTCTTTTCCTTTGACCTTCAGGATTCCATGTGAGGGCTTGTCTTGTGACGCAGTTGGGTGCTGTCCTCAATGTGTGTCCTATCCGCTTCCAGCGCTTCTTCCTGATTTCTTCCTCCACTGGGATCTGATGTGTTCTCTCCCACAGTACGTTGTTGCTAATAGTGTCCGGCCAATGGATCTGAAGTATTTTGCGTAGACAATTGTTAATAAACACCTGTATCTTCTGGATGATGGCTTTTGTAGTTCTCCAGGTTTCTGCCCCATACAGTAGAACTGTCTTGACATTTGTATTGAAAATCCTGACCTTGATGTTGGTTGACAGTTGCTTTGAGTTCCAGATGTTCCTCAGTTGTAAATCTGCTGCTCTTGCTTTGCCGATCCGCGCCTTCACATCTGCATCAGATCCACCCTGTTCATCAATGATGCTGCCCAAATACGTAAAGGTTTTTACATCTTACAAATCTTCTTCGTCAATTGTGATTGGATTGGTGCATTCTGTGTTGTATCGGAGAATCCTGCTTTTCGCTTTGTGTATATTGAGACCTATTGCTGCTGCCACACTGTTTGTCTTCTCCTGCATCTGTTGTTGCGTTTGGGATAGAAGGGCCAGATCGTCTGCGAAGTCTAGATCATCCAACTGCATCTTAGATGTCCATTGTATCCAGCGCTTTCCTTCAGACGTTGACATCTTCATGATCCAGTCGATCACCAGGAGAAAGAGAAAGGGTGAGAGTAAGCAACCTTGCCTAACACCGGTCTTCACTTTGAACGACTTTGTCAACTGTCCTCCATGCACGATTTTGCAGTGTAATCCATCATATGAGTTCTGTATGATATTGACTATCTTCTGAGGCACGCCGTAGCGTCGAAGAAGTTTCCATAGTGTTGTTCTGTCCACGCTATCAAATGCCTTTTCGTAGTCAATGAAGTTGATGTAGAGTGATGAATTCCATTCAATTGATTGTTCCACAATGATCCGTAGAGTTGTGATTTGGTCTGTACACGATCTATCCTTACGGAATCCTGCCTGTTGGTCACGAAGTTGGGCGTCTACGCAGTCCTTCATCCTGTTTAACAATACCCTGTTGAAGACTTTTCCCGGTATTGAGAGAAGAGTGATGCCCCTGTAGTTATTACACTTGCTGAGATCGCCTTTCTTCGGTATTTTGATCAGTAGTCCTTCTTTCCAGTCTGTTGGTACTTGTTCCTCATCCCAAATCTTATTGAAGAGAATGTGGAGTATCCTTGCAGTTGCCGCTACGTCTGCAACAGAGACTTTAAAGCTTTTGTAATGTGGATGACCAGCGAAGATGATCTATGTCGAATGATTGAGAGCCTACTCGAGTTAAACAGGAACAGCTAACTTCGAAGTCATACTTCATGGTCAGCACCTAACGTGGATTACCCCTTCGTCGTATCAAGGTACTAGAGCTGCTTTGAGGACCATATAACACAAAAGATATTACAGAAATATATTAGTTAGAGTAGGTACAAGCGAAAGCCCGACCACCACCACATTGGCTAGTCCGAGTCGTGAGATTAACTGATGCGTGTTGGTTGACCTCGACTTTGACATGGACCAACGAATTGTTCGACATCCAGTCACCCGACTGCCGGATGATTTAGCTATGGCTCAGTGACATTTCACAAACTTTGGAGTTTTAAATATATTAATAAATCACTGAGTGAAAATCGGTATCATGTCGTAGTCTTTATGTTAGACGGATTCGATTGATCAGGCCGCAATGTTACAAAGTTGCCATACACTTTGCTTAATGTTTTATTCAATCCCTATTGCAGATTATTAGCAATATTTATCGACTTCCTTGAGTCAAAACGAATGAACATAAAGATTAGCAGTAAAATGTGACGGGAGAAAAAGTGATACGCCTTTAGATTTTAAGGATAAGACCTTAATAATTTTCTTGTAAAAGTCCAGTTCTTTGTGGGAAAATTAGAAATCCAGAATACGCCATGACTCATGTGATAAGGCAACCACTAAAAGATTTGAACAGCCAATATGCAACAAACTCACAACATTGGTAGGATCCTTTGCATACATGAAATGACCTATATGACAAAATATTCTCATTTAGAGAAATACCCTTCATTTTGAACACCATTAAGACATCCACTTAACAAAAGAGGTTGAAGTTGTGAACTAATCATGAGTCTACATTCTAAATTTAGTATTTTGATAAACTTTAATGTACTAGAGAGTCATTCGTAATAAAGTATATTCCGAATATTCACTTTATTTTTGATTAGTTTGGTGTTTTATGACATAAATGTTATATCACTATTCGGTAGTGTGTTTATTATCACCCAACTTAAGATGTACTAACTAAATGTTTCTACGTTGCAATATATGATGGATTATGTAGTGTGGATTTGAATATTACCACAACTAATCCTTATCAACAGGTGAAATACACAGCCAGATAGACACACTATTCTGTTTACCCATGAAATTAGTCACTATGATAAACAGAAAGACTATTACCGCTATATTTCAGTTTAAATCATAAGAAAAGAGATATTGTACTAATCGATAACTGAGTGGCATTGAATATCTTCTTCTCAAGTATTCGGTGATGATTTTGTCAGTAAATTCCATAGCATCCATCTTATATAATGTTATAACATTGTGGTAAACTGAATTTTAATATTAAGTAAGTCAGAGACGATCGTTAGTTACATTACCATTCAAATAGAATATTTAACTGATGAACCGAAATATAATTGAATATATTCATACATTCACAGGGAAATAAACACGTCACTAACAATTAAAGACTAAGAAATGAACTAAATTGAACAAAAAAGATTAAAAAAAGAAACACAGAAATAATAAGACAATATTCACAAACATAATGAAGTCAAGTCAAACTTATATTATCGAAAAATATGAAAATGATTACTGATTAAAATAAATAAACAAGTAGTATATGATTGACAAGTGTTTCCCATTCATTCAAACCAAATGGTTACATAATACTAACAACAGAATGAAAAATAAATCGATGAAACAAGAAAACAAACAAACAAGCAAAACATACACACACTTACACAACATAAATGCAAACATAAAGTGAATAGTAATATTTGATAAAATAATAATCATATAATATACAAAACAATACAATAGAAGAAATATAATAAACAATTAAAACAACACAAATAAATGCAGTAAAACAATATCGAATTGAACACATTGAATATATATATATATACCATTGAAAAATGAAAGATCATAAAACTTGAATGAAATTTAGTTTATTCATCATTACTGTTTATTAATTGATAAATGGTGATTGTAAGAAAGAAAAGTGAGTAGAATAGATAGGAAGCTCCAATAGAAGATATTTTGTTGTTAAAAGGGATTACATATTTCCAACTTATTATTATTATTATTATTATTATTATTATTATTATTATTATATAGTTAGCTAATGAATACCTAAAGAAAATAAATGAAACAAAATAATATGAATTAATCATTTAGAAATTAATGATTTTATATGAATATGAATAGAACTGATAGATGAACTAAACAAATGTACACATTCAAACTGAGATAGTTCATTTATTTCTGTGTTGGTTATCTTAATCATCTCATTGATGTATTCAAACGTTATCGCGTTATTCACTTAGCTACTGAGTCCAGATAGACACTAACATGAGAAGATTCAAATAATCAATGCAAAAATGAATTAAGCTTCACCCTATTGAACAAGATGATGGCTATCTGGACTCAGTAGCTAAGTGGACAATGTGATGATGGCATTTGAAGCGAATTGTACCGGGTTCAAGTCCCGGAATGAACATCAACTCTGGAATGCTGGTACATTCAGCCGACAAGTCACGAATAGGATGAAAAGCACGTTCTGGATTCCACTGCTAGCCACCATCATTTCCGCTTATCATGAAACAGTTCATGTTAGTAAAAAAAAGCGGAGAATGATATGATGAAGAACACAAAAGTGTAAATAATACTGAATAATTGAAAAAATAGTCAAATAGAAGTAGCTGTTGAATTGTTGCAAATTAAATTATTATAATAATATGCAATAACCAAAGTATTTAAGACTTCTATTATGAAAATAAGAATAACCGACATATAAATGAACGAATAGTGTTTTCAATCAGATCGTCATCAAATTTCAGTTTAGAATATACATGAATATTTATATGGATAGATGAAAATATTAAAGTAATCAAGGTAATTTATCAGTGAATAATCACAATCATATAGACTGTATAACTAGACATAATAGATCAAAAGTACAAATTGATACTAATAATACAGGTGTACTATTAGTAGCCAATAAGTATGACAAAATAGTAAAAGTTCTAGTCAGTCAGTATTTCAACATTGAAAGTAGTAGGTCTAACTTAAATAAATATATTCAAATGATCACAACCCATTACTAAAATTACGTGATGAGAAGTGAAGAATATAAACGAAATGTGATAAGCAAGTAAAAAAAAAATACGATAAAACTATCCAGTAAGCCACGTACGGGTAAGGGAAGGATACGGTTGTCGCAAATTTCTTTTGAATACATAAACTAAGGTTATAGGTTCGGTTTCTTGTAGCTTACACTATATGTAGGAGAAGGGACTGATCTCCATTAAGATATGAAACATTGGTCAGAACTTTTGTTATTCCATTATATTTATCACTACTACTAGTACACCCGTCTTATGATTATCAATTTGTACTTTTGATCTATTGTGTGTAGTTAATTATACTGTTAGACCAACAGATTTTTACTTGTAGTTGTTATTATAATAAATGGTTATATTAAGAATCAACATTGTATATTGATTAGTATAGCCTCTGCTATGTCATCCGGATAATCTTTTCAAATGATTTATCCTATAGATAGGATAATTAGTAATAACTATTGAATACAACTTATTATTTTAGTGATGGATTAGTTGAAAAATTATATAGAGTTGTATTTTTCGTTACACAACAATTCTTTGCAGTCAAAGCTCAACTGTACTCTTTAAATATATCTAGAGTTTACTGAAGTGAACGAATTGGTTTTGATGGTAATACGTACCCACTTGATTATATTATAGAAGAAGAAAGAATACGTCAATTTATCTTCCACATTCAATTAGCGCCATGTAATTTATTGACTCAGCGAACAAGCTGAAGTTAAACCTGAAACATACCTTTCGGTATACCGTAATAACTAAACAGAACAGATCACTTTACGATAAAAAAAATCCACGTAGTGTCCTGTTCATTCTTCAATGTTGAATTCAATTTAGTCGACTAAAAGAATACAATTTTATCTAAATACCACTATGAAGTGTGATATTGTAACAGAAAGTCAATTGGAATAAATTGACTGAAGTCCCGAAAACCTTCATTTATTACAAAAAACATTCATCACTAGATTTACAAAATGCTATTTCATGGTACTGGTGAAATTCTGACTGCTATATGTGCGACTCTTGAACAAATAAATGTAGTGAATGTTATTTAGATTCCAAATCACATTAATGGCAATAATGTTTTCAGTAAAGTTTCATTCTCTGAGTTGAAGTGTTTAGTCATGATGCTATCATTGTTCTTCCGCACAATATCATCAGAACAAACTTCAGATAGAAATCGGGTATTTGAAAGGTCGATGATTAAACCAACTGGTTTCAAGAATGAAACTTCATCCAAAAACAAAAATCTCCCGCTCGATAGTCTAAGTCTTTCTGTAATCAGAATTTCGAAGACAGTTGATAAACTCTAGTGTACTAGAGTATGTGTATTCCGAATATTCACATTATGTTTGATTGGTTTAGTGTTTTATACCATAAATGTTGTATCATTATTTTGTATGCACTTTAATTTATAGAATTTCAATTGAATATATCATAAATAATCATCTGAAGAGAATAGGTTTATGCGTGGATTCCAAAAATGTTTACAGTATATTATACACTAACTGATATTTATATGCCAACGTGAAAAAGATGCAACTAATCAATGTAAATTGCAAAACAATAACAATTATATTATATCAATTACACAACAAGTTATAATGAATTTTGTTTTAGATAATGTAATTTAATAAACCTGTTCAATCGTATTTATAGTTGTTTTGATATATGGTAGAAATGTGCTGGGTTAGTAACAAAGGTACCCAAAATTAGTTTTAAAAAGGCCTAAGAGTTGAGTAACAGTTAAAGGGAGAGGATATGAAGACCACTTATATAAGGAACAAAAATTTATAAAAAAGATGAACACATATCAAAAGTAATTTAAGAGATTGTTAGGACCACGGTTACAGAAGAGATTGAATGCATCACTTCTGAACAAAAGGATCAAACTTAAATTGATAGGCAGTAAAATCCTCCGTTATGAGTGAATACTCTGATAGACATGAACGATTGTTATTAACCGGATGTTCAACAACAGAACAACTGATAACTACGTTTTTTAAAATCATTATTACTATGTAGCTTTAGTAAAAGATATCATTGAACAGAATATTTTCTTCACTGGACTGTTTTTATTTTGCTCAATGACGTAATCGGTATCTTCTGTTGTTATAATAAATTAGAAGTAAAAGATAATTGATAGTATAACCATAAGCGTATAACAAATTGCATGATAAGGTAATCAATTATTTTGCCTTTCAAACTAGGTCAATACATGTGAGAGAAATAAGTGTACTGAAATTAAAATGTTATAGAATTTTAAGCAAAAATGGGAAGTGCGTAGATAGTTAATTTGAATGTACACAATAAATTACCGAATAAATGGTGGGTAAATTATTGAATTCCACAGCGGATGTGTGCTACTGAGGCAACCCATAGTAGGACGACGAAACGAACGTTTAGTGCTTCCAAGTTTTCAATGTTGGTCTAACTATGATCAGTTCGTGATTTAAGAAAATGGACTATTATGTGACACAGCGCTTAAGATTATGAGATATACTAATAGTTTAGCAATAATATTCTGAAATAGAGTGGCTGTAAGAACTAAGAGAAAAATGAATGCATACAATTACTCGCTAATTTACAATGTAGATATCATAAACAAAATGTACACAGAATAAGATTGAGCAAGGACTAGCAATGATAGAAAGTGTTAACTAGTATGGATTGATAGCTCTAAGTGATAAATGGTTTGTATTTGAATGGATATTTTAGTGACTACCCGAAGATTAACAGTTGCATTTCAAATAGTCGGTTAATATTGATGAGAAAAAGAACATATTGTTAATTAAGATGATGAACATGGGAGCATTAAAACTTGACAGAATTACTGCCGTTAATTCTCGGAAGAGTAGTTCTTGAGACCAACAAATCTACATTAACAATATCTATATAGTATGTAGGCAGAAAATGTAATGAACTCATGGATATTATTCTAAACCAAACAAAGTGCTGGAAGAATCTTGAATTCCATTGCGGAAGTGTTATACATTAAAAAGAACGATTAACGTATTTAGGTTTCTTAAGTTACAATACAATCTATAGAAACTTAAATAGACCGAGTGTCTGTCACACAACAACATTTTAAAGTTAGTAATCCGCACGCTAATAGAGATACTTACTTACTTACTTACTATTGTTACCCCTCGTAGTGGAGCATAGGAGATAGGATAACTTTATGTCCTGTACGGAAGTCAAAAAACTAAAAAAGTAACAACTCTTTTCACATAGTAGCATGCAATAACTTAAAGGCGCATAAGAAAGCTAGTAAACTAAAAGCGCTAACAACCAATCAAACCAAAACATTGATAGAACGGAAAGAATAGTTTACATTTAATTCCATAATGTTTACATCGTCACAAAGAATACATGTATTATACAACAGTTCAATTAATTGTAGGCTAAATGCTAATGAATCAAATCGATAAAAATGAATATAAGTATGATCAATTAAGCATAAAAAATTATGACCGATAAAAACACAAGAAATCAATTGAATTTGAATTACTACCATTCACTTCGAATCATTTTCATTGAAGTTTCTAAAATTGTCTTCTTTTTCCAACTTTAACTTGAAGTAATTAGAAATAAATTCATTGATCTTCTTGGTTTTATTTAATTGAAATAAAAAGTGATAAATAATGCCGACTACTTTCAACTACTTAAAATCTTGATATTGAGTTATTTAAAATAGAGGAGATATTGCAACTTTGTTAATAGAATTCAGTCAGTATTAATTTTATTTATTTGAACATATAAATATTGGTACAAAGAGATCTCAAATATATATGCGCCATACAATAACAATAAGAATGTGGTAGGATAGAGATTGTAAAGTGCATATAAGAAAAAGGAGAACAATAACGAATAGAAATTAGTGTATGAGAGTGAAATAATAATAATAATGACAGAAACATTACAGTTAGCAAAAATACAACCAGAAAGAATTCTTTCAGTTAAAGAAGTTACGGTCACATTTTATGAAGAAAGTAAAAGAACGTTACAGCATGATCGCCATTGGCTTCTAATCTGAGACATATCTGATAATGTCTCTAGCCACTGTGTTGTACCATCTCTAGGACCCCAACCACAGAGTCATGAAAGACCAATAGAAACCAGTTCTGTACAGCTTTCTTCCACATCATGACACCATGTCATACAATGACCATCTCTCCACTTTTTACAACCAGTCCCACTGTCGGCAAATAATACAGGACATGGAATTCTCTGCGACGACATTCGTAGAACATGTCCAAGCCACCAAAGTCGATGTTTCAAGATAGGGACACCAATTGGATTATCGTCCCTGCGCCCGAACACATGATGCCGAACCTCTGCATTACTAACTTGGTGTTACCACTGGATGTCAGCAATCCTTCGGGGACAACGATGATCAAACACAGAGAGTCGTCTAACATCCTCAACTTAGAGAGGTCAGGTTTCACTAGTATAGAGCAAGACTGCTCTCACCGACGCATTGTAGATACAACCTTTTACAGCCAGACTAACATCATGAAGTCGCCCAAAATAGCCACCCTGGCTTTTACTATATATGAGTTGATCTCTTCACTCACGCCACCACCAGCACTTATTCAGCTAACCAGATACACGAACTTCTCGACTATTTTTATACGCTCACTACCGATGGAGAGTGAAGGTTCAGGGTTCTTTCAGTTTTGTAAAAGTATTCGGCACTTCGAATTCGCAAAGCACATCCCATTCTGATGGACACGAATTGCCAACTGATTGTGTCAGTATTAAGGACAAAGAAAAATATGATATTGTTCATTAATTAATGAACAGACAATGTGGAATGTCCGAATAAGCACATTTGTCAATATCCCTGAACTAGAATACATTTTTAGTTGAAGATATTAGAAAATACAGCTGGTTAATGAGTAAATATTTTATTTTTCATAATAACGTTCTATTTATTAAATATAACATTAATAAGGTTCAATAAATTTCATACTACTTTGATTTCTTCCATGAGTTAAATTATTAATAACCCAATTAGAATATTATAAATGATTGTTTGTAAGCAATATAGGCAAGTCCTCATTTTCAGTGACTATATTTTCTAACAGTAAAACAACAAACCAAATTGTTACGTAGTCTAAGTTGTCTATAAATAAATAGTCATATATCATGCTTAATACAAATTTTTAACTTCGACTGAAATGTGTCCCATACTGTGCAATCGATCTGAATGCAAGAAAAACTTGGTATTATTCAGATATCCGCTTAAATTTCAAACACTAAGCCACAAATTCGCAGAAAACATAACTCCGACTATTACCATCTCAAGAATCATTAGTCTTTAAGCAAAAAAGTGTATTGTTTAAAGCTGAGTACAGACGATTATTTGTGCAAAATCATACACGCACATTTACATTCGATTTATTAATTTAATTAATTTTGGTGACATACAGCTAGCTATGTCATACAACAATATATTGTGCACAAAGTTGATAATGTTTAGTTAAAACAAACAAAACAACAGATTATCACATTAGAACGGGAAGAAAACAATATCAATAAATAAATGATAAAATATGGTGAAAATCGATAGATAAGAAAAATATATGATCTCGCGTCTTGTCAGATGTGGGCGGTCGTCACTTGTCTGTTGCTTATACCATGGAAGGAAAATATATGACCGTATAGAGATCACACACAAACAAAAGCGACAGCCATATTAAAGCAATGTCCCAACATTATCCAATGACAAACCGACAAATCAATTAAGTAAGAACCTGACATATGTGTACATCGGTTCAATTTACCACTCCTAATTAGTATAGAGAGATGAAATTTTCCGGACAGGTAGTAACAATGCTAGTGGTAGTGGAAAAGGTTAAGCATTCAAGATGCAATTGCATAAGAAAATGTGGATTCGTGAAATAGGAAGATTATAGAGTAATTTAAAAACTTGGGATCTAGGGGAAAACAAAGAAGAAATGCATCTGAGCAATTGCGAGCCACGTCACCTAAAATCTTTAACCAATGGTTAAGGTAATTACGTGAACTTCAACCAGGTGGTCTGCATCAACTTAAATGCGTCAGTCCAACAGCGTATTCATGGACTGATTCTATATCTTGGTTTGGCCTCCCCGAGCTTTTTTCCAACCTACTTAGATATCAGTCATCATAGTGCATCGAGGCAATCAAAGGATAGCCATACTTAGTACATACACTGACCATTTCAGTCAATAATGGCTCAATACCTCGTCAACCGATTTGCCATTCTTACCTAGTACTCCGCTTGTAACCTCAGAATTGTCATCTCAACGAACTCAAAATATGCGAGGAATGTTTCAAAGAAACCTATGATGAAATCGTGACCACCTACGAATATCCCTTATTATGGAGGTCTCGTCTCAAAGTCATTAAGTAGAAAGAAGCGAACTGATGTGCAGAAAACTGGTTTTTTTTAGTTGACAGATGGAGACGCAAGTTGGCAAAGCCAACTAAGTTTCCTGGATTAATGCTAGGGATCTCGTCAGATATCAGTTGATCAAGAATGGTGAATCTTACAAGGTAAATGAAGTGATAGACAAGCTCAACTAATTCACACCTAAACTGACGATAGGGAGTGAAGTAATTGAGTATGTTTATCTGCCTTAAACACATCATTTATGTATGAAAAAGGAGATGAATAAGTTTATAGACAATAAGACGATTAAACATAAACAACTTTTGCTAAACTACATAAATTCTAAGCTTTTTGTTCAATAAAAGACAACAACAACCAGGTGAACGTTTTGAAAAAAAAACAGAACTAAAGAAGTAGAAATAATATGACTGTTTTTGTGTGTCTACAAATAAACAACACCCAAAACGATACAAATGTACATTATATACATGTGGACAGATAGGCAAATAAGTTGGTAGTTAGTTAGTTATCTCCTACTTTGTGAACAGGAACATCAATAAAATGCATAAAAATAAGTAAACGAAATTTTAGTTAAACCTAGTGTGTGTGAGAGAGAAAGGAGGTTGGTAAGGCTTGTCGTTTATAAATACATTGCAAAAGAAAAAGAGAAAGTGTACCGCGTCATAAGTTAACAAAAAGAAACATTATTTATTGTTTCCAGTTAGTTTCATTCTAAGAGTGCTAGCATACACATAGAATCGATATGCATACAAATGTGTAAATCTAAAAGGAGAGAACTAAATGACACTGAAAGATGGTATTTCTTTTTGTTGGAATAACAGAAATAAGGAAATCCAAGAAGATAATTATTAATTATTGCGATGATTTAGGATATTTCACACACTCACATTGAGAAATGTAATGTTCCCTATGTATAAAACCAACCAGTTAATATTTCGAATAGTAAAAATCATTACAAAATTCTTCCATACAAACTCAAACAATTTACACTGTATCATAAAGCTTTAAAGAAAAACTATATAAGTCTTCTCGCTTAGTGGGAATTAGTTGAAAGAATCAATGAAGACTTTGTGAGCATGTGTAATTGAATTCTGTGTTATTGTTTCAATGATTCGAATATGTTACAGATCATAGGTAGTAAATTTATGCTGAGACAGTAAATGTTTCAGTGATTCTTCCATGTATTCAATGGTGGTCTAGCTTAGATCGACTCATGAATTCAACTGTTGAAATATATTTTAATTATTGATTACTTTATCATTACATTAGAGTACTGAGTGTCTTCTTTTAACAAAATTTAACTAATAATAATTTCAAGAACCCTGTTATATTGGAAGGAATGTAAATGTTAACGATTAAGTAACTTATTTCATCCTAGTGATTAAAAAAATCATAAATCTTTTCTCCAGTGTTTATTCCATTTCTTCTATTTCGGCTGGTTATTTTCATACTTCGTTAGGGGTAATTTACATTTTAAGCATCGACGTATACATCATACAATCTTAAAAGAGTGAATATATGATCAAATTCACTATAAAATATAACTAATTACTTACGAAACATTTTACGGTTTATAGTATATTTGAAGATTGGAAAGAAAAGTCAAGATAACTGGTTGCATATCTTTGGTTAGCACAGTAAGCTAAACTTTGAATCTGATGTCATGTGAGCAAAAAATTAACGGCTTGTATTTATAACTAGGTAAAATAATCCAAGTAGAAGTATACCTATGAAAGTATCATGACATTCCTAAATGCTAAGGTAAGGCGGTGGTTGAAGGCAGTGGACAGGAAACCCTGAACCGAGGTTTCGTAATATATGGAAATCATCACCAAGATATACCTTTGATCTCCAATCGAATTCAAAATCACAGATACACATTGTTGAAAAGTTTTGAATAACCCGAATCCCAGATCTAGGGTTTACTGTTGTCCATTTTCAACCACTAGTATCAAAGCAATTAGTGTCGTTATTCTACTATTTACACAACTTGATAACTAAAATTAAAATAAACAGTTCTAATGGAAACAAATAATACCATATACTTTACATATGGACTTAACAGAGAACAAGATCATTTGTAGGTAATATTCAGCACACATTGATTTTAATTAAGGTGCTATTGAAGATAAGGGAGTACAAGGAACCTGTTTTGCTTCAGAATGGAAATCCTCAGAATTTATTAGATAAAATGAAATATACTGATCTAAATATAAGTTAACGGTTCTTTCATTTAATATAGGTTAATTTGAAAAAGCATTTAAAAATCCAACGTTTTACCGAATATTATGGAGATCAAGTGTCATATCTGGAGCTTAGATTCTTGATATATCGCGTACAACTTGAGCACTCGAACGCTAGAATCCTCAAAAGTCGCGAGCGAGAAGACAGAAGACGAGTGAGAAGGAATGCTATTCCGAACAGTGTCGAATATGGTACATAACTATCAGGTATTTACAGTTTTTAGTAAAAGTGAAATCATCATTATAGTCACCCAGTCCGTATACAGTGGTTGTAGCATTTGTCCAATAGGGAAGCTATATGTCGAGATTCTGGAATGATCTTCCAGAAGATGATTGGATAGAATGCCTTCGGCTCTTTCTGAGCTTCTTAGAGATTCCTCGAGTTCACCCATGGGCCGTCCTCACACCGTGAATGTTTATTCAACAGGAATTGCTTATAAAACATAGAATAACCATTATCATTTACATACAAGGAAAAAGCTTTAATTAAACAGTTAAATTGTATGACGATGTATATATCCTGATATTTCATCAAAAAAATGATTTATTACGTAGAACGATAAGACTTACATGTGAGTTGATACCATGGACTGATTGTGTGCATTTTATCGGTGAACTGGCCAATGAAGACGTATGATTTAAACGTGGTCTACAATCAGTAATTGCCATTTGAAGCCACTCAAGCAATAAGTTAGCATGAGATTGTAAACCTTGACGTTGATAAACTATAGCTAAATTACGTACTGCACTATGAACCACAGATCTAAAATTATGAAATATATTAAACAATTGCCACTTTACTAACAAAACACATATTTGTTTTAAAAACTGACTAAATTATGCTTATAGGGGAACTAAAGTAGATATTTGATTTCCTTATGAACTGACATCACCCACAGAACCATCGGAAATTAGTGGATAGGCTAAGAAAATATCTTGTCATAGTGCGGGAGTTATTGACAATTTTTATCCACGACAACATTCAAGATTGAATCAAGGACCTTCTGGTTGAGAATGGAAAACGATACATTTTTGACCAGTAGCTCGGACGTATTTTTCCAATCTCCGACCGATTACCATTACATCGTTCAATCCTCACTTAGTGTCATAAGTGAAATTCATCTCAGTCTAAATGCAACTAGAATTTCATTAGTCCAATAACCCATGATTTTTAATGGCTCATCATTTAGTATCATGTTCATGCTGAACGCTAATTTTAGATCAAATAATCACCCCAAATTCTCATCTTAATTCTATGATAAATACTGGGGAAAATGATAGGCAAGTGTTTAAGTTATTGAAACATTATTTTGACTTTACGAACGGTAATAAATGATTACGTAATAATCTATTCAATAATCTGTAAGATTACAGGTACTTCAAAGCACATTATTAAGAATTTTTAACATAGAATAATGATAATAGAGTTTTTAGAAAGAACATCCAATAACATTTATTAGTTCTAATAAATAACCAAATCATTAATTCAGATATTGTAACAGTCAGTGATGTATCACGATTGTTCAGAGCACTTTGATTTCTCTTAAATTTATAAATCTAACTAATTGTCATGTTCTAATGATCTTACTTGTCACTCAGTATAATTACCAACATTGATCTAGAAAGGTCATCTTTCACATTGTCTGACCGAATTACAAATAGTTAGTAATTCCATAAAAGAATATTCATACTGACTATTCAAACAGAAGAAAAGTCAATATTCAAATACCTTGTTATATAATTAGTACAGTAAATTAATAATGATTGTATCAGAAGAGGTTTTGTGGGGATTGTAGTAATTTCAATACTTGAGATCACGAATCAATTGAAGTTAGACCACCAAGGAAAAGCTGGAAGCACTGGACGGCCAAACTTTCCTATTGTGGGACTCCTTAGCAGTGCGCATCCACAACCCCGCCTCGCGAGATTTGAACCCAGGACCTACCAGTCTTGCGCGCGAGTGTCTAACCACTAAACCACTGAACAGGCATTCAGCGGTGTTAATGTCTAACTTCAACTAATCCACGAAATTGAGCGACACATCCATCATTATCTTAAGTGAGTTACCATCTCTGCTGAGGAGTCCCACAATAGGATGGAATGGCCGTCTAGTGCTTCCAGGTTTTTTATGGTGGTCTAGCTTCAATTGACTCATGATCTCAACTATTGGAATAATGATTATAGTTATGATAATTTTGAAAACAGAAACTAAGTTATGGTTTTTCCATGTTCATAATTTTGAAAATAAGTTTCCATTATGAAACGATTCAAAATGAATATAAAAGCAATTTTTAATTACTACACAACTAGAACAAAACTTTCTAAACTCTCAAAGGTTTAAATTCATTCGACATATTGACAAGCCATAAAAAATTCAGAAGTATACAATAAAAATTAGTTTGAGGGCGTTATCCTTAGTAATTCTTCTTGAATGTGATTAAAATAGGATATTTCTATGAATAAAAATGTTAAAAATGTAATCACAATTGATTGATCACTAGGTGGTGATCAGTGTCATGCATGTCAAGTCCTTATTTAGTAAAGATCGAATGCTATCGACCATGTTGCAATGTGGCCACCAGTCTAGGTGACTCGATACTGCGTGTACTATATATTGAGATTAGATGGTGGTAGGAGGTAGTCGACAGGTACATCTTGCTGACGAGTGCCAAGTAGCACGAAACCCGGGTCCAGGGTTTCCTGTCGACTACCTCCAACCACCATCTAATGTTAAGAATGCATTTTACATAAAATAAATGAAAAGCCCAAACATAATCTTGTTCATGTTTGACTAGATGTGTCTATTAGAGATAAATAAATTTCAAACTACAGAAATAAAATACGCTAAAAGTACAAACAAAATCTAGTTATTTGAATAAGAAATGATAGCCCTAACTATTTTACCAAAACAAATCAATCCACCTTCTGTAGGTCATAAAAGATTATTTATTCCCCGAATGATTGGTTATTGAACATTAAACAAATACACAAGATATGTAATTTAACCTAATTTATACAACGTATAGGTCAAATATTCCAAGTATATACATAATCACATATTATTATAGCATAAAACAATACATACAATCCCATATTATTCGATGTTTATGAATGTCTGTATAATAAATCATCACTACGATAAAACCATTAAATAATGTGACTGGTATAAATATGCTGTATTATTACAAAAATCCCAAAGATGTATATATCTCCTTGTAAACCATTTCGAGTAAAATAATTTTTAGAAACTCTAAAGTGAATTATTATATTCAAAAAACAATACTGAGGCTATAACCCTAACTATTTAATGAAACGAAACATTTTTTCAAATCATAGAAACTAATTGTCATGTATTGAATCTTGGTAGTTGCAAGGGCCGTTCATCATCGATATGTAAATAAATTTGTGTTTAAAAATTGCACTCAACGTAAATTTAACACCGTTGACATTACTACATTTTATCATTTTAAAAATTACACGTTACGACTCTACCATTAATTAAGAGTTAACAACCTATAATGTAAGATTGTGAAGAGTATAGAGAGCCAGTTAGTCATCACTAACGTATGACCTGCAACCCGCGTTCATTATATCATATATCAAGTTAGCACAGTGAGAGGAAATCAACAAAACGAGAAATTATATTGTAAGTAATAGAAATCCAAACAATATTTTAAAAAAACACATCGTAAGCAGCGATGGATGGTGGCTAGCAGTGAAACCCAGGATAGGCGTCTCGTCCCATTTAGCACTCGTCACTTAGATGTACTCGCATCCCAGGGTTGATGTTTACTCCGAGGCTCGAACCCAGTACCGTTCGCTTCAAACACCATCGAGTTATCCACTTGGCTACTGAGTAGAGATAGCCACTGGCTTATGCATTGGTTGTTTTAATCTTCCTATTGATGTTTAGGACTACAATTGATCAGTTTCTTGTGACGTTTGTACATCTTGTGCAGATTCTATCGAAATCGTTTTAAGTCACAAGAACTATAAGCTAAGATGGATGGTGGCTAAAAGTGGAGTCTTGGACACACATTCCATTCTATCCAAACAATCTATGCAAATTATCATTTATTTAGTGCTTTGTTATCTTGACAAATTCTCACAGACAATCACATATTTACCCATCATGAACCCGCTACACATTGACTCATATTGAATTACCGAAAAGTTGATGAAAAGTCTTTCAAAACATCTGTGATTGCAAATAGTCAATACCGAACATTGCTTTATTCAATGTTCAAATAGAAATTAAACCGATTGCATAAAATGAATATTTAGCTTACATACTATTATGATAGACTAGATAGAAGAAGACATATTATATTATATATTATATTATTAGATCGATGATTATGCCTACAATTATTCAGTCTATTGTGGCATTTGTGCATCCTGTGCAGACCGACTCGATAGTGCCTTGGAGCTTGGTGTATACGAAAAATGGAATGAAATTTTAAAAAATGTGTGAAATAAGTACGTTTCCGAGTTTAGAAACATGATGATATGTAAATAGTGTATGCATAACATAGCTAGTTAAGGGTCATGACCCAATAAAATAAGAATTTATATATATATATATATATATATATATATATATATATATATATATATGTAAATTCAGGGTGCACAAGTGCTTTACAAGCTCTATGTATTTTACCAACCAAATACTATCGACCATAGATTTTCGTATTAAACGAATGACATTAATTGTGTTACATAAAGTTTTAGTGAAATTAAACAAATATGACTGTTGTGTATAAAAGTTGGTCAACTGAGAAACAGAAACAATGACTTGGTTCTTTAATGATGAATTCCTGTCAATCAACAAACAATGTATTCGATTGTAAAAATATATAATCTAAGTAAAATAATTTAACTAAATACCTCCTGGATAGGCCTATTAATAGAACTTTTAAATTCACAACTTAATGATAGGGATGTCAGTGAGTTATTTAATTACAAAGAAAGATTTAGTGCAGAAGTGAGTTAGCTCAAGTTAACATAGACCACACGATCACAGTGTTATACCTTACTAGTAGGATTTTAATACGGGCCTAAGATATTTACGGATTTAGGAACAAAAACGTCTGAACTGCTCTAATACAATTGTTTTCCTTTCAAATCGGCAACAGTCATTTACACATATCACATCAAACACTCTGATGGCTAATACAGGAAGAAGACAGATTGCGAGAAACTTGATATTCGAAGTAGAAGAAAAAACATAAGACGAATTGGTACAACTAAAACTACAGTAGAAAGCCTTTGCGGAATGGAAGTATTGTCCTAAAATGATTTGCACTTCTCCAACTTTTGCTGTGTTCTTGCGCAACAAAAGTACCATTTTTGATCAAAAGAATCTGTCCCGATCTGAACGTTCGGTAGATTACCTTTCTTTTTTAGTTTTATCCGAGTTAATAGTTAACTGTGGTTTTGTCTTGGCTTATTATTCACCTTTTATGGTTTCTCACGTCAGAGCTGATTTCACTATATCCTAACGTTATATACTACTCGTTTTTATCCGTTTAGGGTGTACTGTTTTTTTTTCACGGTCGAAAACTTTTGCCGAGATTTATTTAACAACTTATATTTCGCCATGGTTACTAGGATCACATGTAGGCGACCTGGATGTCGTTTTGCTATCACACGTGGTATCCTGACTAAGTTGCATAAAACGTTGTCAGTAACCTTGAAAAAAGGCAGTTCTGAGACGGATAAACAAACAAAGGCATGCAGTAAGGCAAAAAAGAGGGTCTTCGACAACATAAGTGTTGATGGAACGAGTATCAACACTAGTGAGGATTTTCTGAAACATAACACTTCTGTAACATTGACGGTGCTAAACTCTTAGTAAATCTATCTGTGTCCTCGAGCACAGACTCTCCAAATGCAACTGTAGCCTTCAAGACATCTACTGTAGGCAACTAGAACCCAGTCAACAAGATTAAACATAAACGGACATAAATAGAGCAAGAACAAACATTGATGCAGAATAGTATGAATTCATATTATTTCGAGGTTTCTCGTCAGCTGCTTACAAACCAAAATTGTGATAGAATTTTTACATGGAGATAGTGTGAAACAATTGACATAAATGAGTGTAAATAACTTGATTACAATAATAACTATATATATGGTTTGTAAGCAACTGACGAGAAACCTCGAAATAATATGAATTCATACTATTCTGCATCAATGTTTGTTCTTGCTCTATTTAAATTCATAAAGGGAACCAATTGCATGAAATAAACGAACATCACAGAAAATGTTGAACAGCCCGTGTTTTATGGGAAAACTAGCTAGTGAATCGGACGTGCATTCTACCCCTAAAATTGTTGAACTAGTTAACAAAAAACACAGGGATCCAGATCGTAATTTAAATGCCTCAACGTACAAGAAAACTTGGGAAAACAGTCACAGTTCGCGATGATTCTCTCATAATCACGAACCTGAAAGACAGATCTGAACTTCACCTCAGTCTTCAGGATAAAAACGACAGGATGCTTTGGGAAGAATTAAATAGGAAGCTTAAACTTTCCAAAATTAAGCACTTAAAGGTAACACAGCTTACACAAGGGAGAAACATCAAACACGATCATCATCTAAGACTTCGTATAACATTCACTAACACTGTTGAAGTAGAGGATGTTCTAATGGTCGATCACTTGCTGAATTCAGAAGGGGATATTAGTATACTGCCTGAAATACCATATTTTAGGTGTAATCCCAGGAACATCCCTAAAGAATCTCACGAGTTCTTTCGCAGAAGAAACATTATTGTGCGAGGTGTCCCATAAAACACGGACACTGGTATTCTAAAATAGAAGTTTATAAAGTAAACCTTGGAGCTTAAGAACGTATTAAATAAACAAATGGTATGTTTATCAAAGAAGGGAAGGAATTCTAGACCCCGGCTAATTAGATAATCTCTTCATCTTCCCAAATGACGGCTGTCACTCCCTAAGCATTTCGTGCCAGAAGACGCTTTACCAACTGGAACCCACATGAATCTAAACAGGCCCCATGATGCAAGCATTAAGCACAAAAGCACGTTTGAACTGACTATTCCACATGTGGGCTGTCAAGAACGTAGAAAAATATAGAAGGTACAGGGACTATTATCCTGTATAGGTGGGATGCCTATCTATTCACATATGGCTTATTCAGACAGACAGAACGAGGAAGCTCACGAGTTTCAAATCAAAACCATAATCTGCTACACATGAACGCTGCGAGTATACCGAACAAAATGAACGAGTTCCGTGAACTAATTAACATTAGTAATACGCATCTAACGGGAATATCTGAGATATGATCATCCTCTTGAACTAAAGACCAGGAGATGGCAATACCCGGTATGTCTTTGTTAAGCGAAGACCGAAAAACAGGAATGATGGGCGGAGCCACCCTGTACCTACGATCGTGCTTGGTAGCACATCAAGTGTGTATTCAATAGTTTATCAAATTTGGTAAATCTGTATGGTGCTTAGCGAGATTGGCTAACACCTCGAGATGTCCAGTTGGAGTCATTAACAGGAAGTCTACTGCTGACACCGAGTACGACAATCGTATGCTGGGGGGATTATCCCTCTCTATTCGCCTAGGGATACACATATCCTAGTTCTAGGAGACTTCAATCTTGCTAAAGTTAATTTGTTGAACATATGTACATTGGAGGTGACAACTCTACTGAAACTCGGTTCTTTAACTTCATTTAAGATTTTGGACTAATCGAAAATGTGAAGTCGGTAACACGGTGAAGAAACAGTAAGACACCGTCACGCTTAGACTGACAACTTCCAGATCCTGGCTCCCCTGAGAAATAGTGATCACACCGTCATAGCCCTGAATTTAATCAGCAAAACTGGGCTAAAACATCCTAATAGCAAAAGATGTTAGAATTTTAAACGGTTGGATGTATCAGCTTCAAGGGACAATCTACAGCAGGTGGACTGAGAAATCCACCCTCAACTTGATATGGATGCTCAGTGGGATTTTTTTACTGCACGTGATCTTATGTGTTAAGAAAGTGTCAAGCAAACAGTCCCCGAAAGTTACAAAATATGACCTTCAAGCACATAGGAATTTAGTGAACTAAAAACAATGACAAACAATCAGAGGGAAAAAGTTATGGGGGAAATCAGATTAGAAAAGAATATGCGGGCGGTTAAAGCTCCTGAAAAGATTTTACCAATTCTAATAAAATTTAGTTGTTCTTGTGATCATCTTAACACATTCTCTTTTTCGAAAAGCTTTCACTCTGTCTGAATTACGTATCCTCGTTCGCCGTCGCTTGCTTGTTAGTGGTAAAAACGTTTCGGTAGGTTCTTGTGATAGTGCTTCTGTTCCGCTTTGTATCAGACTTGGTATTTGTTCTGGAATTTTACTACATCAGGGAGGTTGTCCAAAGCTTAACTAGTTCTTTCTGATGGCTCTTCTACGTTTCTGGTTCCCATGGCACATCCATTTTTATCCTTCTACGGCCACTTCAAAGATGACTCTTCCTCTCCCAAAGTTCTTTTGTAGGTCTGAGGTCATGGATATACACTACTGACATTGTCTTGCGTAAGATGTCATCCTGTTGACCTTCCTTCCTAGTTAGTTTCATTGCGTCATTTGCTGTCCACAGCTTCCATTCTATTAGTGCTGCCGCCTGTGACTTTTGCTGTGAAGCTCTATTGTTAGTACTCCTGTAAACGGGTAAGAATCGTTAGGTGATTTCTTTCACAGCCCACATCTCTCTTAGCTTTTAAAACAGCATTCTTAAAATTGTTCACAAAACGTCCAGCCTGTCAGCTAAATTGTAGATCAAGTTTTTACAAAATGCTATACGCCAGACACCTCACATTTTTTACTGACTAAACACCCCTATTAGCAGTTTTTGGCTCGAAGTGTAGAATATCGGTACATTCGGAAAATACACGGTAGAGGTGGAAGATAACACTGATATGATTTTGACATTCAGTACCGTCAGACAGACGCTCTATTGTGTTTAATAAGTAATCACCCGAATACTAACGAAGATTCTGTTGTTGCTGTGATTGCTACCACAGATTACGCAAAAGATAGTTTCATGAATACAACGAGAGTCCTTCCTATAACGGCTTTCAAAGTAGCAGATGCCACACAAAGAGAGTCAGAGCTTCAACGGACGATTTAGTGCACAGCTAGTGGAAATCAACAAGATGAGAGGAGGATGGAAATTAAATATAAATCAACTGTGGTCGAGAGTTAAACGTAAGAAATTTCATTTAATGGGTGAGAACTAGTACGAAAAACGCAAAGATTTAAAGGATGTGAAAGGATATTTGCCACTGCAATCGGTTTTTCGACAATAAACTTATGAAACCGGCACTCAAAAATGCTTGCTTTAATAATAATATATTCTGGAAATAATAATTACCGAATTCACTCCAGTTTACAGGAATGACCAGTAACAAGATACTAGATTACGTAGATATTTTCGCGATGTACTTAGTACGAAAAATTTGAGGATACCAGCCACCGACTCATGACGATATAAATGAAAATGTTCATTACTAAATTTAATGAGTTTCAGTGAAATCTGTATAACTTTTTAAACTACATTCTAAACCATTACAGTAGACAGATCGATCTATTCAATCTGTACTTTATGAAAGAAATGCGACAGCGTAAAGATAAATTTCATTAAAAATAACAAGGGAATATTAAATAACGATGGAAAATTGCATCGACAAAGCGTAAAGCTAACAAAATGACACTGAAAATAACAAAACTGTACAACTAAAAAACACCAGAAATCGAAAACCCAAGATAAATACATACCCTAATATGGACTGTTAAAAAATCAAACTAATATATAGCATGAACCGATTGATGTTAGACCACTATTGAAAACCTGGAAGCACTGGACGGTCAAATATTCCTATTGTGGGACTCCTCAGCAGTGCGCATCCACGATCCCGCTCGCGAGATTTGAACCCAGGGCCTTCAGTCTCGCGCGCGAACACTTAAACTACTGGACCACTGAGCCGGCATCCAATGGTGTTAGTGTCTAACCTCAACCAATCCACGAAGTTGCGCGACCATCTTCCATTGTATTGAGGTAGACACCTGTTTCAACCGGACACAGATTAGCTCCACTGGTCACGGCTTCTCACCAGAACTCCAAGAATTTTCTCACGAAGCTAGTCACTAGTGAGCACATGGTAATTATCAGTATAGGGGTTGTGGAGATTAAGTAGGTTAAGCGTTCGCGCGCAAGACTGAAGGCCCTGGGTTCGAATCTCGCGAGCGGGATCGTGGATGCGCACTGCTGAGGAGTCCCACAATAGGAATATTTGACCGTCCAGTGCTTCCAGGTTTTCAATGGTGGCCTAACATCAATCGGTTCATGATCTCAATCAAAATTTAACAATCTCCACAACCCCTAAACTGATAATAAATAGCAGTAACGTAAATTGAACGGGAAGAAACGAATCTCAAAGTAATCAAACCTTTCAGTGTTGTTATTAACTCGACTCTTATAAAATTCACCTAAGATACAACACAATTTCAATGTACTTTAAATATAACAGGTCATATTTTCGTTTATTAAGTCAGCGACTGAATACTAATGATTGGATGAATTACTTGCGCTAATAATACTGATCATAAAGACAATTAGAAATAAAAAAATTATAGGTTTGTTAAAATTTGAAAATGGAGAGATAACCGAAAATTTCAGGCTTTCTAATCAGACTATGTTGGAACTTTCAAGCTTAGAAAATCAGTAAAATGTTTGAAAGGTATGTTTAGTTTCGATATATTCTGTGTAAACTACCTATTAATTTGATCAAGTGAGCAAGGCTGATGTTAGACACAGGTTACTAGGTAAAGGTGGAGTACCATTTGATGAGGTTCCAAGCCTTCATCGACTGAGGACTGAGGTAATTGGGACATGTATTAGTTATACCAAACCACTGCCTACTTGGACAAGTGTTACTGACTGGTGTATGACTAAGTTGGAAGAAAGACAGAAGTGGCCAAACCAACATACAGTATCAGTTCACGAAGTCATGGACCGTTGGTTTGAACCATTTTAGTGGGTGCAGACTGCCTGGTTGGAATCCATGTGATAACGGCGATCAGTGGTAGAAAATTTATGGGAACATCTCTCAGAATCCTTCACAACAGAGTAGATACACTTACTACTTAACTTCCTCCTGATTGTGTATTCCAGTATTCCTTCCTAAATACTTTTCCATTGTCTTTCCGAGTCATAGTCATTGCTACCATATTATTTCAGTCCGTTTTGTCATCCATCTTGTCAATTTTGTCTCTTCATATTAATTTAGTATAGCGAGTTAGGCCAAACTACAAGTTGATGATTTTTGTCTCATTCATAGACATATTATTTTCCACTCATTATCAATAATTATCAATTTAGAAAAATAAAAAAAGATTCAATTATTATCCATCTGACAGATAAAAAATAATAGGAGAGTATATACAACTTACAGTTCGATTCTGGCTTCCGAAGCCCATGTAACAAGTGAAAATTTTCGATTATTATTATCTTTTATACTTTGTTCTAATATTACCCATAATGGATTAACTGGTCGACTAGATGAATTCATTATCACAGATTGTTCAGTAGAATCACATGGTAAAACAACACCACCATCCAACAAAGATCCAACACCACGATAACCACCATTACTACTAATACTACTTATATGACTACTACCTAGTGAAGATAATGAATAAATAGCAGAATCATGTTCAACATTTTCCGACTGTAAAAAATTATTCATTAAATGACTTCTTTGCTGTGTTGAAGTATAACCATAGTCTGGTGTTAAAACTGATTTTAATAGAGATTCTGCATCTGCTAAATTTCGACGTTTCAATAATGCAGAAGCCTAAAAAACGTAGAAAAATATGTTTTAAACAAATAAACAAGTAATATAAATATATATATATATATATAGTTTCAATAATGAAAACAATAGTGCACTGTGTGTAACAACACAGTTCATTTAGTTATTTTATATGTATTATTTCAATAGAAAGAAATTTTTCGTCACAAATTACCAATGTGTTTGTTTATTTATTTGTACACATAAATATTGGTACAAGGGGGCACAAGATACATACGCATCACACAATAATAATGAGAATGGAAAGAGATAAAGAATATAAGGTGCGTGTGAAAAGAAAAAAAGAACAATGACGACCACAAATTAGTATATGGTAGTGAAATAATAATAATAAGGGAAACAGAAAGGTACAATCAGAAAGAATCCTTTCAGTTAAAGAAGTTACGGTCACATTTTATGAAGTAAAAGAACGTTACAGCATGATCGCCATTGGCTTCTAATCTGAGACATATCTGATAATGTCTCTAGCCACTGTGTTGTACCATCTCTAGGACCCCAACCACAGAGTCATGAAAGACCAATAGAAACCAGTTCTGTACAGCTTTCTTCCACATCATGACACCATGTCATACACTGACCATCTCTCCACTTTTTACAACCAGTCCCACTGTCGGCAAATAATACAGGACATGGAAGTCTCTGCGACGACATTCGTAGAACACGTCCAAGACACCAAAGTCGATGTTTCAAGATAGGGACACCAATTGGATTATCTTCCCTGCGCCCGAACACACGATGCCGAACCTCTGCATTACTAACATGGTGTTACCATTGGATGTCAGCAATCCTTCGGAGACAACGATGACCAAACACAGAGAGTTGTCTAACATCCTCGACTCGGAGAGTCCAGGTTTCACAGATTTCTCAAATTTGATGAGATGACAAATATCAATGTGTACTATATGAAGTTTACAAACTCTATCGCATACGACAATTTCAAAGCTGTTTTTATGTACCAACTAGTTGAATGAGAACAACACCAAAAGTTTATAAGAGATCCTATTATTTTATTTTACTACAGTCAAGGATGATTTATACAATTGGGATATCATCACATTGTCAGGTTCTATGAATACAAAAATTAACAGTACTAAGAAGTATTATACAACATTTCTGAAAGCTTACTAAATATTAATATTTATCATTATGTTGATTTTCTTTTAAGGCAGAAAAATCTCTCTTCCAGTATTTTTTGTCTTTTTTATTTTATGAGACGTATCACTTGAACTATCGCTGTAATACTCCTCGTCCAGCTTTTAAACATTATTCTAGATATTGAATGATTTAGCTCAGAATCAATCGTAATGGTACAGATGTGTTCACTTTTTGTTTCCGATTGGACCTCAAGTTCTGAAGCACTATTATACTATTCACTCCTTAAATTCATTATTTGTTCCCGAAGCATATTGTTTATCCCCGTTACTATTTCTAATATCCTGACATTGGCCTTGATAATTTCATTTCTGTTTATGTTGTAACAACTTGAACTCATGAATAAACGTACCAGAAGCTAAGTTACTCATAACTGACCAACGATAAAAATTGCTGCTCATGTTGATATAAAAATGTAAGACCTCAATGTTCTCATTTGGAAGAAGGATATTTTCGATGATGATACAATACACTTAGTTGAAAGTACTATAAATATCCAGCAATTGGGAAGTTGCATACAAATTTTATGTACAACATATGAGGTGTAAGAAGCTCTGAATTTATTACTGAAACAACTCAAATATGTATGACCCACGAGTAACAATCGTCAACTAGAAGATACAAACCAATAAATGAAGAAAAAATATTCACTTATTTATTAGGAGTGAAATCGATCTATTACAAGCTTACTAATAAAGATAATTAGCTCTTCAATTTTCGAAAAAAATACAGAAAATATTCGAGAACCTTTCGAGGTGTAAAATAAAAGCGAACATTCCACTTATTCATGTTGACAGTTTCTTTATTTCAAACCTACATACATACATCAAATTTTCTTTTGTTTTCTTGATAAATTTTCAAAGAAAACCCCTTGGATCGAAAATCAAATAACAAACAACTTTTAGAAATTAACAGAACACAAAATCAACATACCAAATTGCTTTTGGCTTTTCGTATGATAGGTGATGAGGGCTTATGGTGTTTGACATATATATCTAAGGCTCGTCGAAATGCAGATTCGACCTATTGAAACAGGTATAAACAAAACAGTAAACTATCAGTATAGGGTAGTGGATATCTTAATAAAAACAATAAACGCAAAAACTGATAATTAGAAATAATGAAAAAAGTCATGTTAGTAGGAAGTGAGCATATGGAGTAATTGAAGTTCCTTTATTCACTTAATTTTTTTCTATCCTGATAACCAGGCGATATAACTATGTATTATGAAATACAAAGTATTCATGGTAAGTGCTATGGCCTTAGCTATGCAATTACCAATTTAGATACCCTGACCTATACGACCAAACTAATGACGCATACACCAGTACGAGCAGCCTAGACTTCTGATTGGGTTTTTTTCCCGCCTAGCTCCCTGCCTGGTAAGTGCAGAACGCCAATCTCAGCCTCCGTGATACGAATCATATATTTAAAACATATTTAGTTTATATACAAGCAAAACAAGGCCACATCACACCATAAAATAGAAAATAACATTTGTACAAGATCAAGCTAAAACGTGGCCGTGATTGTGACTGTTACTAATAAATTCGGAATATCACAAGAATGGTAAATCGTATGATAACAGTCCCTAGGTAAAATAAAAGCTTATAATGCAAAGAACATGAATATACATATAATATAATTACTTAATAGTCATACAATAAGAATATATGTTTAATCCATACGTAATTCCCAACCGTTACCATTCATTTGTTCTCGCCCGGATAGAACACTAAGATTTATCCGGAGTTTGATAAGCTTAAATTTTATGATAAACTACAATGAACTGTGATAAATTCTTGAGTAGTGAGAAATATTCATTAACTGAATTCAGGTATATCTCTTCCTCACTCTAGTGCACATTCTATAAACAGATGCTGGCAGTAATAAATGAAAGTTTTTGCTCAATTTTTAGTATTCAATTCAAAAGCAGTTCAATCAACAATCATATTATAAATACCAGAACTAGAAATAACGAACAAGACACTGTGAAAAGATTTTTAAAAAACACTTGTCATTAAGCAACTTAATAGCCAATATTTTCCACATTATTTAACTAAACATGAAGGACACATGTACTGTGGAATCTGACACAAGTGTTTCGTTCTATTTAACACTTATTAGCTAGTCAAGTATTCTTGTAATTCAGCATTGATGTTCAACATTGAGACTTGAACTCATTAGCTTTTGCTTCAAATGCTCAATGAGTTATCTATTGAGTTACTGAGTTCAGTTAAACATTATTTCAATTCACATATAACAACATTTAATTCCAACTTAATTACTATTACTAAAATGCTTACACAATCTAATCAAAATTGCTTACAGCTTAAAAATGTGTTATACATAATACACAAATTTTTAGACATCAACAATGCATTTAATATTATTATTAGTTGTTGTCATTGTTGGTGTTACAGTACAGATATTTTCATTGAATTCAATTCATTCAAACCAAGGAAAAGGGCCCATTTAATTCTCTTTCTTAGACACGTAGACATAGATGACGTAAAGTATAGTTAAGGGATACAATGTAAAATCTTGAATAAATCGATTCAAATTAATATAAAATGTGAGATAAACAAATTAATTTCATAGAATCCATATAAAACAGAATGATGTATATAGTAATAATTATAATATTAAGTATATAGTAGTGTGTCCATAAATTTTTACGAGATATGATGCACCGAAGCAAAATAAGAAAAAAAATAGACTGACAGACTTAGGAATAACTAGTAACATATGAAGACATAAACCACATTAAATACACATAAACATGGACATTAGTATAAACTGAACTTTACGTAAACAAATGAAAAGTTGAATATGTAGTTGATAGGAATAAAAGAATGAAATATGTACCGTACTGCACTGATTTACTTGATGATGAGAAAGGTGTTAATAACCAGAAAACTAGTTTCGATGACACTGTTGAAATTGGATAGCTAACTGTTATAACTGTGAAGTCATTGCTGTTATATACGTGTCGACCCGATTGAGTTCACAGTTTACCTGGTTTTACTTGACAGTCGGGAACTACTTCAATTCCTTTATCCTATAGCTTCAATACTAGAAAACAAGAACCATCACACTAACCAGGAATTAAAGTGAAGTCACAAAAGACTGGTGCAAGTGAAGATATAAGGAATCAACAAGAAAGTGTCTCCAAACAAGGCACAAAATCACATCATCATATCACACCATTCAGTATGTTACGAATAACTTGGAAATAATAGTTTGTATATCACTGTCATCAATTTTTCCATTTAGGCCTACTAAATGTCCCTGTAACTCAATGCATACTGTCATCTTAATGACACCATATATATTTCTTGTTACAATTAAAATAATTAGTTTTCGTCACCTATTACCAATATTTTAGACAGTAATAAGATTTAACGATAAACATTTTATCCTATACAGTATAACGGCGAAGATATTTTGTTCAATTTGCTTTGTTCTAACTGTCCACTTTGGCTGTTATTGATCAGCAGTGTTTCTGCTCTTTTCAAATATCCTGGATTCAATGTGTTCGAAAGATTACCAAACACAAAATCACACATTTGAAGATTTTCGATGTATTCATACAATTGTGTTTGTATCTATTGTACAGCACATTTAGAAACCACTGGAACACTTTTATTTGTTTCTTAGAATTTATTTAAAACAAGTATTGGTTAATTAAATTTGAGTTATAAGGTATGTGCAAGTCACTCAATTTGGTCTATATAATAATGAACTTATATTCAATACAGACAAGAACACGTAAGATTATCCTTTTTTATTTAGAAACATTATTCCCACATCAATTTATTCGGGAAGAAGTATGGAAATTATTCATGGTATTCTACAAGAACAAATATTTTAGGTGACATGTTCGTGTCTTTCATGAAGAAAATAATCCATTTATTTTTGAAATGATTGGCGAACATGTCGTGCTATTCGGACTTGACATGAATGACGTTAGTTACTATTTAGCGATTAATCAATAGTACATACATTTCAATCATAAAGAAGATCGCTCACGGTCGGAATAGAACAGTGGTAATACCTCTGATTGTGAAGCTAGATGACACTAGAATGAATCAGACGGAGGACATTAGTTTCTTAAAACGTACACTCACACTTCGCTGGCAAGTACCAAATAGCACGAAACCTAGGTTCAGAGCATTCTATTAACTTCCCCTAACCACCTTACATTTCCCAACTCGGCTATGCTTTGAAGAAATGAGGGGATATTGCAATAGAATTCATCGATTAAAAGTAGTGTGACAGAAAGACATGTTATGGGCATAAAACTAATCGCAAATGTTTGCGGATAACGACGAATATTAAATGATCACTGTTGAATAAAAAAACAATCTTCTGTATGAGTTTTTAGAATATTGGACTTAACAGAGATATGCTATTGCAATATCGTACAATACAACCGAACATATATTGAATATAGTACATATTAGCAACATGGCACTGATGACAGATAATCTCTCGACAATACTACACTATGCATAAAAACTAGACTCATGATTGTATATGTTGCATTTTCTTGGGTTCCCTATAATGGTGCCAGGATTTATAGTTTTTAAATAACATGTAAAACATCATTGATTGTAATTATTAGGGTTGAAAAAAAGAACAGAATGTACTACTGATGAAAAGACACAGAACCAAAGGCCATTCGCCATGATAAGATAGACAGAAATAAGAAAGAAGCTATTTTTACCCATCAGCCAATGCAGATCAGATATCAGTGTAGGGGTTGTGGAGATTGTGAAGTTTTGATAGAGATCATTAACCGATTAATGTTAGACCACCATTGAAAACATGGAAGCACTGGACGGCCGTTTCGTCCTATTGTGGGACTCCTCAGTAGTGCGCATACACGATCCCGCTTGCGGGATTCGATTTTATTGATTTTATTTTGGATTCTATCAAAACCAGTACAGTAACACCAAAAAAATATTTTTATTATTATTACATTATTTATAGAACCATGTATTTGACTATTTGTCCAAATGATTGAACATGGAAAAAAATATCCAGAATCTAAAAAAGTAAAGACATTTAAAACACTTTTCTCTTCAGCTATATAAACTTATGAATATCAATTAAAGTAAGGAGATTGATGAGTAACAAGTTTTTATATTGTATATATATATTGAATGTCCAATCACTGTTTTCTTTTGCTAAATTCCAAAATGGAAATATGATAGACATGATTTGTTTACCTCGTACACCGTATATTTTCATCTAGTTTTTGGAATATTACTGATTCAATAAAGAATTCCAATATAAAATAAAATGTTGATGTTGGCAAAAAATGGCATTTCATAAAAAGTTGTTCGAAAGTAAAAATAAAGCAGAGTAAGAATAAATGTGACTTATAGGTATCAATACTAAGATTGGACTTGATGGCTTTTCAAACAAATTGAACATTGAGTAGAGAATTAACAATAAATATATTTTTTACTATAATTCAATGAGTAGAAAGATTTTATTTCTGATGTTTCGTGACTTAATGTAAGCCATACATGTTTAAACTTGTGTTAATTTAATTTCAGTTATTTATTTACTCTGAAGAATTGGCTTAAATTAGGTCACGAAACGTAAGAAATACAATTTTTCTACTCAATGGGGTATAACAAAAAATGTATTTATTATTAAATGTTATATTATTTTTCGAACTTGAGAAAGAAATTAAGACATGTGTAAGAAAACTAGCTAAAATCATAGAATGACGATTAGGACTAATGACTATTACTTAAAGGTGTTGTGTGAACTCTCATACAGTGTGCATTTAAGTTAATTTATCTTCATATTATACTCTATTTGAGTTAAAGAAGGAAAGAACTAGTTCGTTTGATATATTGGCTGTCTAGTATACATTTCCCTACTACTCGTCATTTCAAAATTAAGAACAGAAACTTGTTTTCTATTTCTTGAACTAATTCAAATATGGGTCAGTGGATGACTGAAGTTCCATATAAGAAATTATCTTCCACAGAACTCTCAAATGTTCGTCGTTAGGTAGATGCTGAAGACTGTCACGTTAGACAATAACGTAGTGTAAATTTAAAATTATTGTTGACTAATCACAAGCGATTATTCATGAGAAAATACATACAAACGATCCCCATCATAGTCTTGACAGTGAGAGACTCTGAAGACATCCTTGTTGCGTCTAATTAGTTTACCCACAGTCGTTGCTCAATTGCTTGCTAATATAACAACATACATACACTTTGCTTATTGAAATAAGGCTAACATATTTTGTTAAAACTCATAATTAATTTCATCTTCGCTTCAATCAGTAGAAGAATAGTTCGAAGCCACAAATATATATAAATATATAAATAGTAGTTTAGGCAAAGAGTTAAACTTCGATATTATTTGCATATCGCAACAACACAACAGACATTTCACGAATTAGAATTTCAGAATTTGATTAGAAAGCTTAATCGTTCTGTTTATTAATATTTCGTTAAAACGTTAAAAGCTTAATTGTGTAGTATTTCGTTAGTAACTGTTGCAGAGTAGAAAATTTTATGTGTGTGAGTATGATGAAGTTATTAACGAGATAATAAAAATAAACTGGTGATTGTGAGATTAACAGATTTTCTGAAGGAAACAGGTAATTAGCACCTGTCAGTCAATCGTTGCTTTGTATTTTACATCTTAATAAAGTGTCTGGAAGCAAGGTTGATTAATGTTGCCTGACCCTATAATCAAAGGGAAACAGACTTTATCTTGATCACACACAATCATGTCACAGGTCATAGAGGCTGAGGAGTTTTTTCAGTTACCTTAAGAACCTCTGCCACAGAGAAAAGGTGATATATAGCACTTAGAAGAAAACTTTCTTGTCTTTCTATAGACGGGGGACCGTATAGCTACGAATCCCCATTGTTTATTTGAAGATTAATGTGTTGAAATGAACGTTTGTAGACTCCAAATAGAACAGATGTGAATTAAAACTAGATTCTTGGAAAAATACGTTATCTTAATAAATGTCATGTTATACACTGACCTCGCAAGAGATAGAACGGCTGCCTTCAGTTTAACACTTAAGCAGTATTAAAAGTTATATAAGACTTGTATGTATTATTATTTTCAGAAGGAATATATTCTGGACTATGCCAACGTATGTTCACAGTGAAAATGTCGCTCTGTTCTATAGTGCCATTTATAGGCTTAAACACTAGCACAAAACTAGAGTTCATAAGCGGAAGTTCATTGAATATAGTTTAATGAGAATCAATAGTTTAGATGTAATACGTAAGTAAACAACAGATTGCACGTCACAACTTGAATATGACAAGTTTTTTATTTATTAATTTGAAGGAGTCAACATATTTCAAAAATTAAATAAAACCCAAACTAGTAATAAATAATTTTCTGAGAATAAATACTAGTGTTAGAAACAAGTGAAAACTATAAAAAATACACAAGTTAATTCGGTCATTAAATGGATAAAACAAAAGAGAACTATATTATACATCGAACATTTCAGATATAAAATTTATTGTTCACATTTAAATAACTAATATCCTGTTTTAAACACACTACGTCGGGAATTGGAACCAGATACCAAAAGAATGAATAACAAATGGAAGGGATCGCCCAGGTTAGAGTTCGATAGAGAATGCTAGCCAGTGGCTTATGCTCCTTTAAGAGGGGTGATAGGCGTATGTGTTTTAAACTTGAATATTTATCCTGAAGTATATTTTTATAGAACATAACAGTATATTCATGATACAACTTAAACAAAAACACGGACTAATTCATAATTCATATTGGCGATAACCTAACTAATTACGTTTATTGTCAATTCATTAAAACAAATATCAGTCAGTCAGTCAGCTACAACGTAGAACCAGGCCCACATATGCATCGGTCCAAGTTGCCATACCGCATTAGCACAACAAGATGAACACCGGATTTATAGGAGTGGTTAAGTCAATGGTGATAATATATAAAAGAAAGACTGTATATAAGTATATAGTACAGGAAGAAAGATTTAGTATGTAGAAAGAAAGATATGAAACGATTTTAATCTCTTATTTTAAGGGAAGACAGACAGTGTATACACCGACGCCATTGTGATCGATTCTGAGCCATGTCAGCCAGAGTCTCCAACCATTGGTTGCGATAGTCACGCGGACACCAACCGAGTAGTCTGCATCTACCAACATGGCTCAGACCAGAAGTTAGTGTCTTCAAGCAATGATGCCACGTTTTGGTTTGGCCGTGAAACAAATATACTTATTAGAAAATAGAATATGAATTAAACTATAATACATATTGGCAAAAATTCTTAAGGAACAAAAGTTTACATGAGTTCTATCATATGCTATCTGAAAAATGGTGGGAGGAGAATTTGTATTTCAAAAGTTTACAAAAATGATAATGAAAATATAGACATAACTGATTTTTTTAACAGATTAATTGAAATAAAAGCGCTATTGACCAGTTTATAAAGGAATGGAAAGATGAATCAATTAGATAAGTGAACTCAATGAAAGGAAGGAAGGAAGGAAGGAAATAAGCAGGCAAAAAAGGCAAAACATTTCTGTATGACAGCAAATATACATGGTACACAGAAAGAAATACACAAACATAGATTCATCTAAAACTTATACTAGAAACAACATTTGTTGGACAAAAGCATCATTGTTGAACAAATCCAAATCTTTCTTAACTGACATAGTTTTCATAGATGAACCAGCATATTAGTATTCAAAACAAATTGAGTTACGATGATGAAGATGAAACAAAAGTTTATGGAGTATAGGAAGAAAAAGCCAAACCTCAACTAGATAAACGCATTACATTAAGTACGATCAATGCATTTCCATAAGTTTGATAGGCTTGAAATCTCAACAGAAACTGAATAACTGGAGTACTGAACAGGAATATATAAAAACTGAGGAAAGTAGAGAGAACTGGAGGGACATGTAACTAGGCCTTGATAGTTATGGCGATATCATGTAATGTTATTTAACAAAAAACCGGTACAATGGTTTTCCACAGGTAATTTGTTCATAACTAGTGATCATCGTATTCTTCATTATCGAACTAGGGTCATAAAAATAATAAAATATAGTTCATTTCACTTTTCACAAGTCCATTACTTATCAGTTCTTTTGATTCTACCATGTTAGAAAAATCCGATAGTGACCCTAATCACCTATCACAATCTTAAACTGAGAACCTCTAGGGTCGAGACATATGGATTTATTCTTAATGCTAATGAATCCGAATAAAAGGGTCGTTGAAATGTTTTTACGAAAAGAATAAACATACACCTTTCCCAAATGGCATGCTACCCAGTTGTTACACATTACTGACTAACTAGGATCAAAAACTTCGACTTTGGCCCTTCTAGGGTTACTGTCGATCCCAAGCCCGGATAAAGGAAGAGGGCTGGGCTTGGGGTCCGCAACCCTACCCCGTGAAAAACCTTGCTAAAAAACGCTAACCGCTAACAAAGTAAGATCAAAAACTATCATAAAACACTGCAAAATATCTTGTAAGTTATGATAATATACTGTAATTACATCAGCTTTGATGATCTGCGATTTCTACCTTGTACAGCTTTAAGTACTTCATAACACTTTTTTTATATTTCTTCAAGGAATATAGAACCATATACAACGAATCTCACTAAAGTAAGCCAACGCCTGATTCCAATTTCCCGAAACTATAAACATTGGATCTCCAGTTGAACCACTTTGTTAGATTCCAGTGACAAACATTTTAGAAGTAAATTAACACGTTGACTAATTCAGCTTATAACTAAGTATCGCGAGTGTTAATATCATCACAAAGAGTTATGTTGTTGATAAGAAAGTAATTTGGATAGAAATGGAAGTCAATAATTAACATCCCAGTCATTCTTTTCCCTCGTTAACCTTAAACATATGATTGAGTAATATCGTGCAACTGAGAACAAATAATCCATTAATCTGAGTTATTTTTACTGTAATAAAAATTACTGATTACACCAGAGATACTGGATCTACATGAAATACGAGAGTCGTATTTTAAAGTCTTAGGATATCAATAAAGATTAACAATAAGATTATAGAACATACTTCATCGAATTTCCCTTGACTTTGACAAAGTAAGGCCAAATTGTTCAATTGTTTTGCTACATCCAAATGATCTGCACCTAATAACTTTCAAACAAACAAAAAAAACGAAATGGTATACACAAAAGTGATATACTGAGATATAGTTTCTAATGTCATAATAAATAAATCACAAAATTCATTTTCATTAAACTGTGATTATGAGAACTCGATTAATCTGAAGATATAGTTCACTATGTACAAGAAAAAGTATTTAAAACCAGTTAGTATTGTAAGATTATTTAGTCTTATTTAAATGATTCATAAGTAATGTGCTCAAGAATAGATGTGTTCAAAGTTCTAATGATAGAATTAGACAATGAAATGAGAATATTTACCAAGTATTGACTGTTATGGACAATAAATGAACGACTCAATGTGATGAACCAGCTCTAGTTAAAGAAATGGTAATTATTAAGAAAAATTCCATTTTGGAAAAATAGTGTATTTCTCAACACACAGTGATGAGATTAAAGGATAGTAGCGATCAATTGTGAATTACATTACTTAATTATTATCCAATAACTGAATGATCGAACACTAACTATAAAACTTAAAAACCATAATCTCGAGAGTGATCGATCATAGAAACTGATAACTATTTCTGAGATAGAAAGAAATAACTATACAATCAATAATGAATTTTAATCCCCTTTTCAATTAAAAACTAACTTCAAAAAATAATGGTTAACTTTCATGTTCACTAACCAACAAAATCACAAATTATTCATGATCATCATTTCACGAATATTCTATTAAAATAAGATTTTCTTTTAATACACCGATAAAATGGGAGTCAACTGTGTTGAGAATATTGGTTAAAATAAACTATCCCAACTAGTCATTTTAAGATTCCGTAAGACTAAAAAATATCTCTTATTGACGCCTAACAATTTTATTCTGAAACTAAGTAATATACAAATCAAATAGGTTTTTAATGGAAGAATGAAAAAAAAATGATTTCAACACTGAATAGTGAATTATAAGAAAATAAATGGTATAAATCATCTACCAATTACCTTATTTACTCCGGTTTCAGTCACACAATACGTGAGATTTATTGACATTATTACATAAACTTATACTGAAACATTTGAAGTGGAGTTTTAATTTGTGATTTAATAATTAGAAGTCCTCTCCTTTAACCAGTATTTCATAAGTATTAATTATGTTAAAGCATTAAATTCCTACAGTTGTTTAGTTTAAAGTGTAACTCAGTAAGTTTTGGAAGGATTTGTAAACTAGGCAATGTTAAGCCATGATTAAATTATAATAGTCAGTCAGTCAGTCATACACACAAAGTAGAACTTGGCACGTATATGCATAAATTATAATAACTGTCAAACAATACAAAAATAAGACGAACTATCCCCAGTCAAAACCATAAGATTACAAGTATACAGAAATATGATCACAATTAAATCTTACAATTAATCATATTATGTAAATAATACTAACAGGAAAATATTTCAGTTTATGAAGTGATATTAACCGAATAAATACTGAAAACCTAGAAGGACTAAACAATCGTTTAATTAGATTTAACAGAATATTTATCACGTGTTGTCGAGAGAGTTCCTTAAATTTAGATGGTGGTTGGAGGTAGTCAACAGGAAACCCTGGACCCGGGTTTCGTTCTACTTGGCACTCGTCAGCAAGGTGTACCTGTAATCTTGACGGAACTGGTGCTCCCTGGCGGATTCGATCTCGTGTCACCCAGCCTCACAGTCAGAGACGTTACCACTAAGCTATCCGAGCCGTGACTAACCTCCTGTAGGACTGAGATGTAATCACAATTGATCGATCACTGGGTGGTGATCAATGTCATGCTTGTCTAGTCCTTATTAGTGCAGATCGAATGTTATCGATCTCAATACATAGTGCCCGCAGTGTCCAGTCACCTAGACGGGTGGCCACATTGCAACATGATCGATAGCATTCGATCTGCACTAATAAGGACTAGACAAGCATGACGTTGATCACCACCCAGTGATCAATCAATTGTGAGTTGCTTAAATTAAAACTAGGACTATTATAGGTTATCATCAAATCAGTAAAATCAGTGTACAACAGGAAAAAACGTTTATTTTTCAATGTTAGCAGAAAGTATCCACATTTACTGATATTATATTAGATCATGAATATTTTCCTTACAATTTCAAGTTCCAATTTTGAACTTCCTTACATAAGTTAGTGATTTTCGCTTTCTTTTCCCAAATAAAAAACTGAATTCAGCCTAATCAGTTGATTGGAAATTATTAGATTCAACCAACTTAACCTATCTTGTACAATTTCAACAACAACAAACCCTCCGAAATTAGAAGTAATCATTTATAAACGAGAACAAGAACAATATACTTAACCAAAATAAAATTAAAGACAACATAGGATTTCGAAATCTATCGTGTGAATACATTTTAATTTTTTTATCAGTAAAGGGTTGTGGAGATTGTTGAGCTTAGATTGATATCATGAATGGATCAGTATTAGACTATCACTGAAAACCCTGAAACACTGGATGGCCGTTTCGTCCTAGGATGGGACTTCAGAAGTGTGCATCCACGATCCTGCACGTGGGATTCGAACTAAGTGTCTGGTTGTGAAGTGATAAAACTGAGATTTTAGATAGCGTGTGTGTGTATGTATGTAAATATTAATAAACCACTTTAATCTAAGTAGGATTTCTATGTTTCTCTTCTCCATACGAAATACAAATTTCTTACCGGGGGAAATTTGAGAAAACAAAAAAAACATACACTAGAAAAATAGAGAAGTTATACAATCAGCCTCCAATTTGATCAAAACAAGAAAAGTGAAGGGTAAAAACGATCAATACATACTTTGAATAAACTAATAAGGAAAACATATTTACATTCACCCAAGCAACGTAATCATGTTAACAAAGTAACTGGAATCTTGAAGTTGACAAAAGGTAATCAAAAACAACTGATAATTAAAACTTTTGAATATTTTACTACTCTTAAAATAAACACTTGAATAATTTTAAGGAGAACATATAAAATACGAAGAATATTGCTAAACTATATTGAGTGACAAAATCAGTAGGATAAAAACAAACTGAAGTAGAATTAAATATTTAATGCAACTATTTGAGATGGATTGATTGATGAAAGTGATTAATCTCAAGATGCAAAGGAGAAGGAACTGAATAATTTGTGGATGTATATTATGTTGTGATAACATTAGCTGAAGAAATATGATACCATACAGAAAACTGAATGATTGTTTGGAACTTTTTCCGTATTGCAAATCATTTTCTAAAATCTAACATCCAGGATTAAAATATTTAGTGGTAAGACTATAATTAATGAACGACCTTTGAGTGGTGCTAAACTGACCTTGAGAGTGTCCACCTAATAACCAGGACCAAATGAGGGTTATAAACCAGTGTGAGGAATTAGAATTATGATATACAATTCATGGTTAGGGTTAGGAATTAGATTTAGGGCCTTCATCACGAACTGATATCAGCTATAATGACAAAACTCTATTTAGCCAAATTGACGGGTGAATCTCGCGCCAAAATCCTAGACCTGATATCTTATACCTGATTGGTTTGTCCATAAATTATAATCTCGCCTGTTTAGTAATAGTGCGAACGCTACGAATCGAAAAATAATAAGTGATGACATAATAGATTAAATGTGTATAGAGCGTCAAATTAAGACATGGGAATGATTCATCAAATGACCTATGTTGAGGAAATACATAGCTTTTGGTCTGAGAACTTTAGACAATCTAATCAAAAATCGATTGTAGAGATTTAGTTGCACTTATTCTTTATCTTTCTATAAATTTTGAGTTCATTATCATTTCATGCGTTTTATCCTTTGATCTCATTCGTTCATTTTAAATTATAATTCATGTATTTATCTATTTACTGCGCCTGACGTTAATTGTTTTCGTTTTCAAAGCTTTTCATTTTGTTGATTTCCACTTTCTATCTGTTAATTTTGGGGTCTATGCATTTCTGTCCTAGATCCTATGTTTTTCCTTCACTAATTGACTGACTCATTAGTACATGTTGGTGATTTTTTATGAAAGTGGGAGAGTACTGGTCCCTTATAATAATAATCAATTATAATGATATCAAACTTAACTCGGCTAAACAAGATAATATTCCTGATTATATTTAAGAAAACTACGTATATAATCTGCCTGGAGTATATACAAACTGAGGATTTTAAAAAGTACTTTAGTTTATAAGAATTGCAGTATATAAACTTCATCATTTCCGAACTATCGACCATTTATGCAAATACGCTTTTCCTATTCCTGTGTAGACTGTTCGAGACACTTGAAGGTTTACAGAAATTAGTCACTTAATTGCTTCGTTTTACAATTATAAGCACAGACGATTTTCCTAAGTTCAATTGATCGTCAGCCATACGAACAATAAACTACTGAATAGAAAACACAGAAGATACAAGAAGCTGAGTACTGTCCTAGCGTTGCATCATTTTCGCAGTATTTACGGTCTTCATAGGAAAGCTTAATTCCTTTGGAAAGAACTAATCTGTTTTAAGAACTTTCCAAATTTGTGTATTTATTGTATAGAATATGTACAAGCATAGAACAATGGAAAATTTGTTTACAGAGATAGAATGAACGCAACCAAGGGAAAAATTTAAAAAATCTCAAGTAAATTTTAATCTCTGTTCTTTATCAAACTTTAAATGTGAATTAAAGAAGAAAAACTAAGACATAATAGCTAATTGGCTAAAATTTAGATTTGTATTTGTCTGTATTCAAATAAGTGAATCTGTCTTAACGTAGCATTGTCAGAAATCAAGATACAGAAGGACTTCAAACCATATGACTAACCACCATTAGTTTCTACTGACACCGCCATGCTTGCAAACACAATAAAGTTCACATTGATCTCAGATTTCATACACTTTTTCAGCTTAACACTATTCTTCATATACATCGCTAATTAGCAGGATTTAGTAATTCTTTTTTGAAATGAATATTGTGAGCTCTAGTAACAATTATAATTATTATTACCAATATTATTAGTATTATATGACTGTGAACATTGTTGCAGAAATGAGAAAAAAAGATTTATTCCTCTAATTGAAGATACATTTCCATGGAAAAATCATGCAAAAACATGTACCTTCTTGTAAACCTACACATAATTCAAACTAGAATATGATACATCTCACAGAACATGTTAATTTCAGTGTGACTTTTGATCAACAACTGAATATATATATATATATATATATATATATATATATATATATACATGAGTATTACATTTTCCAATGTTTGTTAGTGAACTATAGAGACAAATTAATCAAGACTTAGATAGCGATTTCTAGTTATTTGTTGTGCCAAATGATTAAGAACTGTTTGGCGAAAATAGTCTCCTTGAAGACAGTAAAAACCTTAAGGACACTTGTAGAGCTGGAGACCAATTTAAAGACCACAACATCAACATTTTAGTAGATTGCACTCTGTACTGCATAGGTCCCTTGAACTATGATTATAGTTAGAAAATAATGACAAAATTTATGTAAGACAGAAAACATATGTCCGATAAATGAATTAGACTTTATGAACTTATCATGGGTACTTCTATTGTTATTGTTATTATTATTACCAAAGTATGTAACGTGTAAACTTAAATATTAACTCGTGCGCTCACACTCTCACATACATATTATGACTTTGGAAATAATTCAATCAATCCCCTTCCATTCTATATCAATCACACTTAATATAACTAAAACTTTCAAAATGAATAAATCATATGATATTATTATTAATATGATATTTGGAATATATAAGCTATGAAATCGTTAAATAGTAGATGGTTCTAATAAATAAATACATGCTTATTTTAATACAAATAATTACAGATAGATGATACATACTAGTGAGAAAACGTTGGAAGTTCTTATTTCATTCTAACCAACCAATAAGTGTCACACTTTGTTTGATTTGATCTGATGTTCTATATGACCACTACAAAATTATTACTGAACACATTTAAATGCTTTTAATGGAAATTAGCCGTGGAATTTAAAACAAAGGTTTTAACCTGAGCAGAAGGTTTATCAGTTACATATGTATCCTGATCCTTTGGTGAATTTAAATAAAGTGAGAAGAATAAGAGTTGCAGAATAGTGAGAATTCATTATATTTCAAGGTTTCTCATCAGCTGGGAACAGCCTGAAGTTAGAATTAGTTATATTATTATAAACCAATCAATGAAGGTGAGTTCGGAAACACAAGGAAAATCCAGAAGAAACAGGATGAAAAAACATACTTAGATTGATAGTTCAATTCAATTGAAATCATGAACCTATCTAAGTTAGGCAACCATTGAAATCTAGGAAACACTGAACGGGCGTTACGTTTTAGCATGGTACCACCCGGAGGTGTGCTTCTACCACCCCGCAACTAGGAATCGAGATCAGGACCTACAGTCCTGGGCGAATGCTTAGCTTCTAAACCACTGAGAACAGACCCAGTAGTTTGCAAATCTAGCTTCAACCAATCTACAGAATTGCGCGACCATCTTCCTTTTTCCCAGTGGATTTGATTCTCGGTTGCGAGAGCGTACATGCGCACTAATGAGGAGTCCCATACTAGGACGAAACAACCATCTAATGCTTACAGGTTTTCAATGGTGTTCTTAGATGGGTTCATGACTTCAATAAAACTCAACGATCTCCACAACTCCACACTGACAATAATTTAGACTTACTAGTAATTTCTTCAAAATGAAGTCAAAGTGGGTGATTTCATAAACAATAATGAAAAGACAAAAAAATTGGTGAATGAGTAGTAATAGAGCTACTTAGTCAACATAAAATTAGAGTTAACTTCGTGAGTGAATCTCGATGGAATTTCTTGAAATATAGATTACAATAAAGAGACTATGTAATTAACAAATGTCAAAACAATATATTTATTTTATGATGGAAATGAGAGGTTTGCCATACTTCCTTTCTGTATACGAAGGTCAGATTTAAAACGCTTGATGGAGGTAGCTTCTGCAAAGCGGGTTGAAAGCGACGTTCTCTAATTGTTCTTTTCGCTTTATTTATAGGTATCCTTAAATTTGGATGTGTTATTAGCAACCAATAGCAATCGGACCGAATAGTCAATACTTCGAATGCTGCGGAGTTACTTCAACAGAAATGTCGTTTCTTCTGTTTCTTCGGGATCTGATGATATCGAATATTGGTTACTGGAACCTTTGCCTAATTCATACTATTTACAAGTGTAAATGCAAATGTAATTTTAAGCAGAAAAAATTACTTTTTCTCGTATACTAAGCGCCCGCCGACACAACGGTTCCGCTTCAGTAAATCGACCAGCTTTAGCATGTAAAACTGCCAAATTGTTTAACGCAGCTGCTACCTATAATAGTTTTGAAGTAAAGGCAAGCAAAAAGGAAATATAAAAGAAAACGGAAGAAGTTACAACAACACAAAGATAATACTCACTAGCCGCTTCAATATCATAGGAGAAAACTTCGAAAACATCATTGTGTTAAATGTTTAATTACTGAATAAACGATGAAAACCATTGATACACTACCGCAACTTCGATTGTACGATATAGATTTATTCTGAAATTTTGTTAGAAAGTTCAATGCATAAAACGTGTTTGAATCGCATTTTTTGAAATATGACACTTCTAAATCCCATCGAAACGTATGGATACTAAAGAGATTTAGGAGTCTAATAATACCATACTTTGAAAATCTTATTTCTCTTTTTCCAAATTTTTTTGAACTACATGAACAAAAATAAAATGAGAATTATGCAGCAGAACTTAGTTTTACATATAATTGGTAAAAATGATAAGCGTCTTAGTTTTTTTTTCTTGCAGAAATCCGATATTTCTCTGATTAATATCTTGATCATGATGTTGATGCTCGGGTGAAGCCGATCTAGTCTAGTGGTGAACTCTATTCTTGATGATTAAGTCAAACGTTTTTTTTTCATAAAAGAATGTTATGTAACTTTTCAACATCAAAAACATACCAGCACATGGTTAGGTCCCAAAAGTTTCTCTCGTATGTTAATTACTTCTTTGAGAATATCAGATGCGTCCTTGTATTTTCCTTGATCACTAAAGCAATAAACAAAAGAGGAAAAAATCACTATTCAGACATGAAAGATTCAGAAAACACAGCAAATGTATAAAATGAACACTAGTTAGTAAACTTACCAACAAAATGGTTGTTAAAAATCCCTATTTAATCAACATTACAGCAGATATAAGTAGGATATCGAAATATGTAACTGACGAGCGAACACATAAGCGACCAAATGTAAAGTAGTTTGCATGAAACTACAAATAATATCATCAGACACTAATGATTTAAAAAAAGCTTAAAGAAACTTTGTTTCGATTTGCCGAAAAAACAAGTTGTATGAAATTTTTTAAACAAATGTGTTTAGAATATCAAAATAAGGATATAATAGATCGGATTTTAAAAAGTTACATTTTTTTCTGATGATAAGCACACAATGATATATAATGAACTAAACTTATAACAATTCCCAACAGGATTTTTCGGTGTGCACAAAGTTTATTAAGATCCAGTTCGTTAGAATGAAGTCACTTCCATTTAATAGATTGACATTAAAGCCAAAACTCTTTAAAATATAACTTATAATGTGTATGCAACTTACCGGTAAACCAAAGCTAAGATATTCAGTAGAGCAGCAACCTCAGCTTGGTCACGACCACCAGATCCTTCTAAATCTCGAATAGCTTGTAAACATAAAGATGCTGCAACATCATGCTTTCCCTGACTTGTATAACGTAAGGCTATGTGATGTAGTGTTCTAAGCCCAGGAGGAACATAAATTGACTGGGAATTCCGATGTCCACTTAAACCATGGAATTCACTTGGATTGCGACTTCGATTTACTGACAGTGAGTCCATATCCGCATCAAGTAAACTGGTATTCATTATTCCGCTCATTTCTAAGTGGTTGTATGGTGAAAATGATGAAACAGTGGTAGTTGTTGTTGTAGTCGGTTTCCAAAATTTGTTGTGTGTATCGAATCGATCTACATGATTAGATGTGTTCAAATGGTTTGGAGAACTCATTAGGCCGAGAACAGATGCAACCATCATCGGCGGATCATCTTCCAAATGTTTAAAAGATGGATCTAAATTAATTTTGTTGCAATTAGTCAAAGAATTATCGTTAGCGAAAACGTTTACTAAAATAGGGTGAATAAGAAGTTTTAATTAATGGAAATATGAAAAAATATATTCACACGGTACCTCTGTGGTCAAATCATTTCACTTCCAATCAACAGGTGGCTAGCCCGAACTCCATTTCACCTTCTTCAGTTTTGATCGTTGAATGGCATCACTAACCGTCATACAGTGTAACTTATAGTCGAGCACATGAATATTTATTCAGTGAGTTTAACAAATTATGCGCACGAACACGACAATGAAGTTATCTATGGCAGTTGAAGGTAAATAATATTATAGGGCCTGCTACAGATGTGTTGGTTTAAGTTGGTACATTTTACATCAAGGAAGAGAAAGAAAATCAACCAGAGGAAAAGTGAGTGGTACCAAAATACTCTGAGAAAAATCACAGAAAGAACAAATACAATCGATGGATAATTTCTGCGAAATTACGCTAAAACCCCAAATCAAGGGAAGATATATAAAATGATTGCATATAATCCATTGGTAGGATTTTGGGACATTTTCCTAAATGCCTTGAACGATTATCATGACTGAAGTTCTTATCATTTGAAAAAGATTAGGACAACAGCTAGCAACCTAAAAGACCAATAATTGTCTATTTTGGTTATTCAAGGCCTTATTTTAACTAGTAAAAAATACATATAAGAAATGTCTCCACTAACTTATTTGATTACTATCCTAACAAACCGATTTACTGGTTCTACCTAATAATAAGTGCTCGATCTTGGTGGTTTTGACAAAACTAAAGAGTGCTTTAAAACATCATAAGTTAGGCTCTAACTTGGGATCCTCAAGGTCGATGGCGCCGGTCTATACACTCTTTGTCTTCGCTTAAACCGTGAAATTAAAATTGCTTTATATCTTTCTTTCCAACAACTAATCCTTTCTTCCTGTACTATATCCTTATACACAATCTTTCTTTTATATATTACTACTATTGAAGTAACTACTTTATGAATTTGGTGTTCATCATGTTGTGTTAATGAGGTGTGGAAACTTGGACCGATGCATATACGTGACTGGTCCTACGTTGTAGCTGACTGACTGGCTCAAGGCTAAAAGAAAAGAGAAAGACCGAATACTTTGAGCCGGGGTTTGAAGGCAAGCATCGAAAGAATGAACAGCACTTGGAAACAACTGTAAAGTACAGCTCAGATTGATTGGGATATCCTGGTAGGTGACCTACGCTCCACGAAGACTAACAGGCGTAAGTTAGTACTAAATGCAATGCCCACCGACTCTCAAAGACGTTTCTCAGGGACAAAAGATCAATTAGGTTTCCTTTGCCTATAAATAATTTGTCAGTCACCAATCCACTAGAACTAATGAAACAGTTGCAGCACCAAGTTATACGACGCTTTATTATTAGACGTGGCATTAATGCATCCTAGACTTCCTGCGATCGCCACATAAGTTGCTTAAGGACCTGTCACAAATCACCAGATTCCAGTGATCTCGCTAGTTTTAGGTCAGTTAGGACATTAACTTCGCTACATAACCCGGATATCTATCTCCCATTTTATCTGTTGATAAGTAGCGAGTAACAGATGAGGAACCCGGGGCCAACTAACCGTTTCTCAGAGTGATTCACATACATTTCTAGTTCCATGGATCATTTTTATCAATCTCGAGAATATTTAATCAACTTTCAACACCTAACCCTCATAGGTCTAGAGAGTTATTCGCTGACATTTTGCGCCTACCTTTTTGTCCTTACTATTTTCGCCACAATAAGAAATGTGACGTTAGGAGGGTCTAAAGAGAATTATTGAAAAAGTCATATCTAATATGATACATTTCCAAGGCACTGTTTAATATGGTAAAGAAACAAGGCAACAGTTTCAGTTTATTTGCAAAATACTTGAAATATTCGGGGAGAGGCAATTAACAAGTAAGCTATTACGAACGAATATGGGAGCCAATTAACTTGGAAACGTCTCTAGATCTAAAACTATGATGTGATATAAATCTCAATCTACGAATCGTCTTTTTCTCACTTAGGATGAATTGCCTGGCAAAATTTCCATTGTATGCAAATTTATGGACGTTTTCTAACGTTAATTAGTCAATCATAATCAGTGTATAGCCTTTGGAAAATATGCTTTAGCTCAAGTTGGCAAATCCCAATGGCACTATGAAACGGGATTAACAACACGAATGGTAGAGAAGTCGAAATAATGTAGTAGTAACGAAAATGAGAAGTAAATATTAGGAGTATGGTTCGAAAAAGTATGAAACTATATTCATATTGGGTGAACAAATATGAGCCACTGTTATTGATTTCGAGCCACATTATAAAACTGATTGCGGTAATCAGTCGGATCTCAAACAGGTGGACTTCAAATAAATATAGTACCTTCCCTTAAATCTTGAAAATTATTCTGTTCCAGGGAATAAAGCAACTTATCCTGATACATTTATGTTTATACTCATCCGTTTATTTATTACTAGACGTTTTGCTCTTATTTCTAACCTGTGCTTGATATATTTTACTAGAATTTTTCAAGATTACTGGTACCCTGAAATTTCAAATGCTTACTAGTCTTTCCTGATCATAGCTCACTGAGCTGCAAAAAAGTGGTAGCACGAGCCAATACAATCTTGTAGACGCGAATTAGTTTTCATTTTGTCACTATATATATGGGACGTTGCCGAGCCCTGCAAAAATTCGTTTGCAGGTAGAAGGAGCCTTGGGAAAACTCAATTTAGACTTGGGTCGAAAAGTAATTTCTATATATTTCATAGTTAACAAACAACCTAGAAGATTGACATTACTATTCATACTACACATTAAAGCTCTACCCGTTATTTACTGTAACTGATTTATCTAGTACAAGTTTGTTCAGCCGACTTTTAGGAATAGTGATACTACCTCGCTGCTCAAACCGAGGTAGGTAAAACGAATTTCGAGTTTACACTCAGAATGGTCAACGCTAAAGTATATAAGTGTCATGAAGTTAGCTGATGCACCAAACTATAATTTAATAGGACCACATAAGTACTCGTCAGTAAGGAATAAACTAAATTCAACCTAGTTTCCCAACGTTACTTCCGTACAAAGCTAATAAAACAAATCGAACCAATCTGTTTATAAAGCACAGGAAAAATACTTCAAGAAAAATAAATAAAACCTTACTTTTTTCAGTATCACAACTGTTGGAAGATATGTCATATTTCTTTAAATCCAACATAAACTCAAGATGTTTTTTTTCGACTTCAGTTTGAGCAAGGAGCGATTCGTTTTCCTATATTACCCATGTTATAAATATCCACAATAAAGTTACCTCCAGTTTTGTTTGTGTGTACTTTAGCTCATCTCGAAGCCAACAAGTTTCTTCAGTTAACCTTTGATTGTGCAACTGTACCTTCAGCAGCTCAGCTTCCAAATGTTCGATATATTTGGCAAATGTAATCATAACCTTAATATTTTTAGAAACTACTCTATACAGAAAAAACCTCTGAGTCGTCTAATCCCTTTTCGATTTGTTTTAGTGCAGCTTGAATTATTGGAATTTTCTCTTGATTAAAGACTTTCTCACATTCTAGACTTGTGTTAAGATTTGGTGATGAATGACTGTTTTCTGAGTTACAAAATGTACTTAAGGCAGATAAAGCTTGTTCATGATCCTGTTTCAATGATTCGAGTACCAGTTGAGCTTGCTTAATACTTTGCTTGACATGAGAAGGCATACCCATTACCAAAGCAGCATGACAAACTTCAGTCTGAAAATTCATGAAGTGACGGAAAAGAATAATAATAAAATGAAAATAAAATACTCAACATTCACTTATCCCATGATATGCTTTATTCCACTGAAAATTACAGCTCTTACTCCTGAACACCTAAGTGACCTTAATTTATTAGTTTGACTCAAAGAATTATGTTTTATTAACTACTAGTCACAACATACATTTATTTGGAAATGGAAAACACATAATGCGATCGGGGCTTGCTTTCATATATATTATATCAATGCGGTTTATCCCCGTCACTCACTGGATGGACTTTATGAAGGTGTTAGGAACTAATCAAATTAGGCACTAGGTGTTTTAAGGACCAACATCTAGTATTCTTGTACGCTAATACCCTATCTTCCTATCTTGGATAAACTTTGGGGAAAAGCCCTAAAGTGTTATATGATTCTGTGGAAATATTGGGAAAACCCAAAATTTCCCCAAAACTATGGGGGTTTTCCTCAGACCTAGGGAAATTTTAAGTTTTTTGCTGTTTTCCTAAAATTTTGCTAGAGTTTTTTATAGTTGTTTCCCTTAAATTGACCCAAACCAGACGAAATTTTCCCAAAAATAGGGAGATTTCAATCTCGAGATTGAGATCTCAATAGGTATAAACCACTTAATTTTTTTACATTTGCACCCTGGTGTTATACAATGATTTTGGCTAAACACAGAATCTAATGAAGTTAGTATGTACACTTGGTAAGAATAGTTTTAGTGAAACGGATACACAATAAAAATAATCATGATTACGACATAATCATGCAGTCTAGACCGGAGTTTCTTGATGTGGGAGATGAAATCTTGAGTAACGTACCAATAGAACCAAAACAATATCCTTATTTGTTATGCACAAAACTAAAAGAAACCTTAACTACACACAATAACAACAAACCAATCTCAGCAGTGACCTTAAAGATATCAGTTGGGCGCTTTCAGTCAACCAGAAATTGATGTGTGCTTCGAACATTGTCAACAAATATTGGCACTGACTATATGTCTGAATTACAGATGGTAAAAAAGTGGGCATATAAATGCGTAATTCTCCTTCATGAATCTGAAGAAACAAAATATTAGTGATAAACAGAGACAAAACGAAAACACTTGCAACAAACATCCTACATTTTCAGCTTCTGCTTGAAAAGGACAGCAGGCTTGATGGCCTGCGTAAGTCCCGTCAAAAGTAATTTCTCAATTGATCCAACTTTCTTTTGAATGGGTCGACACATAGCTTCAACCGCACGTTAGTGTAGGTGGTCCTAATTGTTGATAGTTAAATGGGGAAGTCGTGTATCAGTAACTAACTCCCCAATATAAAAACAACGTCAAAGACTTTTTCTCAGAGCTTTTCGAACGCGAAGTTTGGTCCTAATATGACTTGCATTCCCCAAACTTTTGCTGTGTTCTTACGCAACAAAAGTACCATTTTTGATCTAAAGAATCTATTTTGAGCTATACGATTAGTAGATTACTTTTTTGAGTTTCACCCAATTTAATAGTTAACTGTGGTTTTGCCTCAGCTTACTATTCGGTTTTTTTCGTTTTTTTTCACGTAAAGACAAGTTCAGTTTATCTCACCCGTTTTTAGTGTATTTTTTTAACGGTCTTAGGCTTTTGCTAGCATCTGTAATACAGTTTGCGTAAATACAGTCATGAAAAATTCATGCAAACGACCTGGATGCCGCTTCGTTGTTACATCTGGCGTGCAGTGGGACAACTGCGAAGGTTGGCTTCATGAAGCTCTATGAAGATCTCACAGCAACTGCTTACAACAGACTCAGTAAGTAGTTTTTCCGAGCGACATCATTGTCCTATTGACAGGTCAGCACACTTGGAAAAAGACAGTCATAAAAAGGATAGACAAACAAGGGCGCGCAACGAAAAAAGTATATATGTAGGGACGTTGACAGGTCTACTATCGATGGCGCATGCATTAGTACTAGTGATGACATGGTGAAACTCAGCACCATCATAACGTTGACGGTAATAGACTCCCTCAGCAAACTCAGGTATCCCAGCTCAGGATCCTTGAATGCAATAATGGTTCCCAAAAACTGTGTAAGTGATTGAACCCACGTTGGCAGAGATAAAAGTACCAGGCGTCACCGTCTAAGCTGAGCATCCCAAGTATTGTACGGAAATCAACTGGTGATGTGATCGCACCGTCTACTCCCAAGAATGTCCGCTCGGTCATCAAAAAGCCTAGGATTCAGAAACGTGCTTCGACCTCCAAACAACAAGATGCTGAACATAAACGCACCGGAAAACCTGGGAAAACAATAATGGTTTTTGATGACTCTAATAACTATGAACCTCAAAGACAATCCTGACGTTCCTCTCAGTTTGCAGGACAAAAATGGCGGAATGCTCTGGGAAGAATTGAACAAGAAGCTTGAACTTCCTAGAATAGAGCCTTTGACGGTCACACGGCTCGCTCAGGGAAAGGAATCTAAGCATCAAAATCACCCGGAGTTACTTCATGTAACCCTTAAGAATGCTAACGACGTAGAGGATGTCCTGCTAGCTAGCCATTTACTGAAATCCAATGGGAACGTATGAATACTGCCCAACATACCGTATTCTGAGCGCAATCTCATCCGGAACATCCCTAAAGAATCTCGCGAGAAGTTTTCCACGGAAGAAATAATATTGTGCAAGGTGTACCGGAAAACACGGACCCTAGTCAAGCGAACTCTGATATTAGGGAATGGAGATTCATCAAGCAGTCCTTGAGGCTCAAAAAAATACTGACCCAACATGTGACGAGACTAGCAAAAAAGGACAGTGATTCTAGACCCCGGCTAATGAGGATAACTTTTCCATCCTCCCATATGGTGCTTGCAACTCTGGAAGCATTTCGTGCCAGCAGACGTCGGTTGCCAACTGGAATCCATATGCACCCGGATAGGCCACAAGACGCCAGGATCAAGCACAAAGGCAAGCTGGAGCTGACCATTCCATTTGTGGACTATCTGGATCATAAAAAACGTGTAAAGGACAGGGCCTACCAACTCGGCAAATCTTATGTAGACATGCTACCTGTCCATTCATGTAAGGCTCATACAGACAAACAGGAAGAAGCTCCTGTGTTTCAAATTGAAAGCATAAACTGCATATACATGAATGCCGCGAGTCGACCAAAAAAATGGATGAGCTACGTGAACTTAGCAATGCTAATAATGCTTGTCTGATAGGAATATCTGAAACTTGGATATCTTCTCAGTTTACGGACCAGGAGCTAGCAATACCTGGGATATCTTTGTTTCGCAACGACAGAACAATAGAAATTGGGGGTGGAGTAGCCGATCCTGCTTGGAGGTACATCAAGTGCACAACCATGTGTAAGATCCATCTTGAGTGTTTTGTGTGTGAAAATCCCTTCATGTATGCACTCGCAGTTTGTTCCTATTGATTCCTTTAGTTGTACATTGTCAGTCTCCTTGGTTACATTTGAGTTGTTGGGCAGAACACAAACGAACTGACAACAATGCCCCGTACAGGCAATACAAATATATAAGGAACATATGCACGAAGGCTATAAGAGAAAACAGGATTCAGTATCAGATAAAGCTTATTGATAAATTTGTCTCCAATCGGAAAAGCTTATTCTATTATGCGGCCTCTCTTCGTCAAACCAAAACTGAAGTTTCACAACTGCTAGGTCTTAACGGCCCGACCAACAACGACGGCGACGCCGCTAACCTTTTGGCTGAACAATACGCTCGGACATTTCGACCGAACCCCATCAACTATACTGATAACAGCTTGATCTGCAACTGCACAGGACTTTCCGTAATCAACCTGCTCGCTGACTTAGTGTTCCGGAAATTGCATCACCTAAGAAAAGACACTTCTCCTGGTCCAGATATGGTTCATTCTGCTATACTGAGGGAAGCAGCCTCAATCCTGGCAACAGCGCTTAGAGTGATGCCCCCACATTCTCTAAGCCGAGGCAAACTACCGGAAGATTGGAAGCTAGTTCACATCACAGCAATTTTCAAAGGAGGTTGACGCAGAGAACCTTCAAGTTACCGACTGGTGGCTCTTCTCTCTACACCTTCAAAAATCATGGAGTCCCTGATATGCGATGGTATATATGAATATTTACTGTCTTTAAATTTCTTCTCACCCCAACAGCATGGTTTAGGAAGGGTTATTCTTGTATAATCAACCTGCTGACTGCGGTGGACAGATGAGCTTGACTTTGATTACAATTCGGATGATTTCATAACTACTGTTGTTTGTCCTTATCATGAAGTCACTTCCAATGAATACTATAGCCAATGTGAGAAATATGTTTTAAATGAAGCCATGTTAATTATAACTTGTGGATTTGAAGATCCAACATTATTTCGTGAGAAAGACTGGTGTTGCAAAATCTGTAGTCCAACTTCTAGATATCAATGATTTCAGTACAAGAACGACATGCTGATCATGTACATTTCCAGGACCCAGTTGAGTCAGTTCCAATTTCAGTCGTTTATCCTAATGCTAACGAGTATATTCTAGATCACACAGAATTTGTACTCAACACAAAATCTGACAGACACATGATGAGCATAAAGTAAAGATGTTAGATCGATGACAGAAACGTAGATTACAATATAAGTTTCAGCGGTTGTAATCTTTGTATTAATAAATGATTCTTTTGTACTTGGTGCCTGCCTGACTTTTAATTCCGAATGAAATACGTTTGTTTGCGCTCACCTAGTACCGTTTGGCTTAAATTGCGCTATTTCGAGGAATCATAGTTCATAAAATAGCTCAATTACTTCTAATCGTCACAGTGGTAAACAGTCGCCTGTAATCGGGTGCTTCCAAGTAGTGTAGTAAGATAACCATAGGACCCAGATTGAAATTGGCGTCCAAGGTCTATAGCGATAGTTGGGGGACAGACAAAGTTTACTACCCATCGTTTGATGAAGGTATGAGCCACTATTCCAGTACTAATACCTTTGACAGGTGATGCTTCTGGTCATCGTGTGTAATGATATAGTAGTGGTATTGGTTCCTAACCACACGACCTTTGAACCTGAGCGTGTTAGGGATGCAGAGGAATATACCAATAATTATCATGTTAAGTCCAGTGGTGTCCTTGGACTTTAAATGGACATTTCCCATTGGTCGATATTTGTTCACGTGTTAAATATTGTACAAAATGTTGTTTTCTATTTTATGGTACGATGTGGTATGCTTGATTGGTATATAAACAGAGCATGTTTGAAATATAACGATTCATATCTCAGGGGTTGTGACTTGTGTTCTGGACTCAACTGGCTGAGCTAGACAGGGAGGCGGGGCTAATCGGAACTTTAGGTCGTTCGTACGTGTTTACGTGTCACCGAATCGATCGATAATTCGCTACCCTCTAATCTGCAGCATCACAGTCACAATAGAGCGTATAATTTCTGAGGAAATTTACATTTAACATGTAACAGCAAGAGGAAGACAACAATAGTGAACGCACCAACAAGGAATCGAAATGACATGTCTCGATTATTTAGGTGCGACCTTTCTTTATAATCTCCTGTCTTTTGCATCAAATGTATAACTTTCTTTCAAGCTCAAGCGTTTTGTTTAGAAATGCTAGATATCACATTGTTGATCATCATGATAGGATGGGTCAATGTAGATGATTTACTCGTAAGATCTTTTCAGTCAGCCGGTCAGGTACAACGTAGGACCAGTCACGTATATGCATCGGTCCAAGTTTCCACACCTCATTAGCACAACATGATGAACACCAAATTCATAAAGTAGTTACTTCAATAGTAGTAATATATAAAAGAAAGATTGTGTATAAGGATATAGTACAGGAAGAAAGGATTAGTTGTTGGAAAGAAAGATATAAAGCAATTTTAATTTCACGGTTTAAGGAAAGGCAAAGAATGTATAAACCTACACCATTGTGGTCGATTCTGAGCCATGTCACTCAGATTCTCCAACAGTTGGTTTCGATAGTCACACGGACCCCAACCGAGTAATCTTCATCTACCATCATGGCTCAGACTAGAAGTGACTTCAAACACTGATGCCATGTCTTGGCTTTTCCGTTCCAAACTTTCTTCCATCCGCCTCCACAACTAGCCAGCACTGAACATTGTGGTAATCGGTGTTCAGGCATGAGTAACACGCGACCCAACCATCTGAGTTGACGAATATCTTTTGGAATAAGTAGTTACATCATGGCAAATCTGCAATTTTGGAATTAGGTCTATTACTGTAGTGGCAAAGATAGATGAACTTCTGTCGATTTAGACCAGTGGAGGTAAGAGTAATCTAGTAAAGGTCATACCGAATCAAATGAACACGGTCGAAATGAGGAGATCGGTATGAACCGTCGATAGAAGCTTATCAGTGTGCTAAACGTTCGTAGTTGCTTGATTTCACTCTCTTCTGGACAATCCAGGATGGCCGCAACTTCGCTTTTTAGAGGTTGGATATCTTGAGTATCAACAGTATGTATCAGGAAAGCTAGGGAGTCAGTTCCGACTTGACATTTCTGAATGTCTACAGTAATGCCGTGCTTCAGCAATCGTTCGAAGATGATATGCAGATGCTGGAAATGAGACTCTTTGTCCGAATTCTCAATCAAGCAGTCATCGAAATACTCATATTTGAAATTGAAACCTCAAAAGATGTCATCGATGAGCCTTTGGATGGTTTACGCAGCACTTAATAAGCCGAAAGACATGCGTAAAAACTCGCAGACACCGAAAGAGGTGATGATAGAGGTTTCAGGAGTGTCAGCAGCCATGGGAATCTCCTTGTATGCTGTGACCAAGCATGTTCCAAAGAAAACACTTGTACCTTTCAAGATAGCTGTTAAATCGTGGATGTGAGGCACCTGGTAACGATCGGGAATGGTCTTCGCACTCAATTGCCGATAGTCACCAGTAGGGCGGCAATCGTTGCTGTTCTTTTTAGGGACTATGTAAAAGGGAGATGCTCACAGTCATTTTGATGGCCGATAATGAAAGAAACTGAAGTGCAAGTGTGTGTTGAAAACGCTTTTGCTTCCGTAAGCAAGCGACTTATGCAGAAATATCTGTATACACGCGTTCATATAGCATGTGAAAACAAAAATTATCACATAAAATTGTTGTGTGTTGAGAATTTTAGTAAGAAATATAGACAGAGATGTAGAATACGGGTAATGGAATAAAAAGAGATTCAAATGGTTCACATGGTTGTGGATGGAATAGAAGATTTTGCTTAACAGGTGTTATGTCCCGATAAGAATAATGAGTGGTAATTCTTGGGATTCATTTATGGACCATTACTATACGTATGTTTTTGTCGTGTAATTGTTATGTAATTAAACTGTTCATGATCATTTCCCTCTTAAAATGAGCTTTATTTTGACCTATGACCTATTATCATACGATTTACTATTCTTGAGCTATGACCTGTCTGTTAATTACTATCTCCCTCATCCACAGCCACTTTTAGCTAAATATTGTACAAATGTGGTACGCTATGGTCTGTCTGGTTGATATATAAACCGAGTATGTTTGAAATAAATGATTCATATCGCAGAGGCTGAGACTTGTGTTCTGGACTTAACTGGCTGGGCTAGACAGGAAACGAGATCAATCAGGACTCTAGGCTGTTCTCACGTGTTTTATGCGTCACTGGTTCGATCGATAATTCGCTGCTCTCTGTTTGGCGGTATCGTTGCGTCACACAATAAACAGGGCATACAGATTTACAAGTTATAACAACAGGCTTCCGTGTCTAGTAGCAGTGGGTCACCAATGACTACAGGCAGGAACCTAGGTATATTAACTATAATATATTTAAAAAGAAGGAACTTGGTAACTCATAATAAGATGTTATCCTTAGTCCTTAAGAATAGGTCAAGTTGCCTCTTAAAGGACTCCTGGGAAGTCGCTTGGACTAGTTCAGTCGGCAGCGGATTCCAGCATTTGACAACTCTTGAGGAGTAGAAGTTGTGTCTACAGTCCTTCAGCCATGTTGTATCTCCAATTTCTGGGTGTTACCCCTTAGGTTTGTGTTGGGACTAAGCCTAAGTAGGTGTTCAAGGGGATGTCCAGAAGTGTTAAGGATACTGTAAGCCATCAAAAGGTCACTTTTAAGACCTCTATACTCTAGTGGGTAAAGGTTAAGTGACTGAGAGCGCTCTTCATAAGGTTTGAATTTGAGTCCCCGAACTGATTTCGTGGCTCGCCGATGGATACGCTCCAGAGTGTTCTTATCCTTTTGGAGTGAGGGAGGGAGTACTGTTTCCATACTCTATATAGAGACGAGTAAAACTGTTGAATATTATGTGGAAATTTCTTCCATCGAGCTGGCCAAAAATGCGCTTCAATGTTACCAGCGCAAGGTTTACTAGAGAGGAGTTTCTCAAGTTGTAACTGTAGTCTGCGACATGTCTCAGATGGACTACTTTATACTTTGAAATGTCGAAGGTAAGTCCGTTATCGTCTGCCCAACTTTGAAGTCGAGTCAGGTCCTCCTGAAGTGCCTGTATATCCTCTTGGTTGCGTATTTCTCTCCAAAGTTTCACGTCATTAACAAAAAGTAATAAGTCTGACGACACCTGTTGTGGAAGATCATTTATATAAATCAAGAAGAGGAGAGGTCCTAGTACTGAGCCCTGGTGGACCTGTAGAATTATGGTCTACTATGATATTAGTACTGCGTTAATAATAGACCTAATCCTAAAATTGTAAATTTGTCATGATATAACTGCCTAATCTACAAGATCTTACGTGGAAGTCACACCATCGACTACACCAACTCACTGTATCGTATCAATTACAAATACATGATGTAGAACAGGGTTAGGCTAGAGAAAGAACAATATATTTAATATGAATAGAAGATATAAGGTAACATTCAGCAGGGACCACGCCTGCATGGTCGAGCCATGCCATTCGATCAACTCCAGTCAATTCAACTCATTGTTCGCGCCTTCTCCATTGTTAGGTATTTCTCCGCGTTAAATATTGAATATCTATTTTCTGAGTAGTCTCGTGTTCACAACTTTGTGGATTGTGTGGCTATTGTCCAATGCCACTACAGACCCCACTAGAACATTCCATAACCTGAGATAAAGTAAAGTTAACCCTGACCTTAAAGTGTCGATTTTTCAGACATGAAGTGAGCCAATCAATTAGAAATGGTTTGATACCCAATCATTTAAGCTTTTTATCAAGTCAAGTCCTAATATGCCGAGGGATGAATGTTCTATCAAAAATAGTTCTCCCTACTTGATGAATTCCTATAGGTCGGTGCGTCAAACTGTAAGGGGGCATTACACTCATTAATCTTGAGAGGAACATGCTTTTCATGGTTATGGGAACCGGTTCTCTTAAGAGCTATCTTTGCTTCAGCTGTTCGCGGCTTGAATCTCCTAGAATACACTTTCGGTGTACGGCGTTTCCGGTTTTTTTCTGCGCGAAATATGGAAGAAATGCTTTACTCCAAAGTTCGTTTATGAATAGAAAATCTGTGTTTTTGTAGTATTTTTAGACGGTCTTGGGTTTCCGGTCCTGGGTCTCCTTTACATTCATACACTCCTGGTGAGCACCATCATTTGAATGTATGTCTAATTTCTCTGTCATAGCACCATCACGATGCCAATATGATGAACAGAAGTACTCGAATTATTATACGAACTAGGATTCCCTCAAATAGTTCAATTTAAGCGAAACAAAACTAGGGGAGCACAAATGGACGTGTTATATTCTGAATTCAAGGTCAGGCAGTCACCAGGTACAAAAGAATAAGTGGGTCATATAAACACTACAACTATACATAAGCAAATCGTCTATAGAACGATTTTACAAACAGTTAAAAGCTTCACTCAGCTGAAAGTGAATCACTGCTGACCTGTAATGGCATTGAATCCTAACCACACAATCCTCAAAGCTGGAAACGAGACAACTGAGAAACAAGATATTTAAAATTTAGCGCGGAGAAAAACTTAACGATGGAGAAGGCGAGAAGAGGGAATTGACTTGAATCCGAGCGAGTGGAATGGTTCAGCCTCGCAGCTGCAGTTGCTCAGTAAAACTTGCTTTACTTATATTAAATATATTGTTCCATCTTCACCCTGAATGAGTTTTACAGCATACATTGGTGGGTGATCTTATCCGCAACGCAACCATGTAAACTTAATGTATCGCACACTGTCGTCTGTGCGTTCAAGTAACCACAGATTTTGCCATTTCATAATGTATTTTTAATTAAATAACTAGATTATGTAATTAATTTTGATCTGTTTTTAATTTTTATTCGCCACGTCTGACTGCGTTACACTGTATGTCCATTGCACGCTGGGATGATATCTCAAGTCATAGTGAGTTTATTCACATAGTTGATTGTTTCCAGATAGACTGTCAGTGTATGATGTTACTGAAGAAAGGTTTTTTGTACTGTAAACTACGTTTCTATGAACAACTGCCTGTTGTCTTCAGTATGAAAGCAGTATATATGCATCCTTCTTTTTTTCTTAGGTAAGTTCAACTGGCCTATATTTCCTGTTTTGATTTTATCGGCTTAATTGTGTCCATTTAACTACTTTGAGCAACATGTCTTTGCAAGTGAAACAATAACTATGACACTTGCTTAGTTTAGTGTTCTTGGTTGTCGTATAATTCAGTTTAGTTGAAAGAATTATGATATACTTAAGTATAGTGCTTGAAGCCTGTAACGAAACAGATCAATTTAGTAAGTAGAGTTGCCTGTTTCCAATGTGTATACGGATTCAGATCAGTCTGATTAAAAATAGGAAAAAACGTGCCTTTGATGCTGTTGCTGTCATACGTTATAAGATAGCGGTAAGTATGTTTGGTGTTTATTTCTAGACTGTACAACTATCACTGACCATATTTCATTATCACTGTCATTAAACAATTTCCCCAGCAATAACATCGGTAGCAAGTTAGCTAAGCGTCTGAGCTTTAAGTTGCCCGCAAAACAGCAGTATACAATCTTAGAAGATGAGTGTTCTGTGTCTCAATTAAATGCAGCTGGCTGTGGACAAATGTTAAGAATCTTTTTGACAACTGGGACTTTTAGTTTATCAGACACTTACTCTGCTTGTATGTTTTCCTGTTAAACTAGACTCAGATGCATGGGAATACTTAAATGGGAGCAAAATAATAACAGCCCATGTTATGCTTTGCGCAAGTAATAGTAGCTGACCTTATCTAATATTGATGAACTCAAGGTAAATCACAACTGCATAAATTCTTTGCTAAAAAACATGTAATTTGGTTATTTACCTATTCCACATTTCTGACTAAATTCATCAATATTTTTTCATTTAGAATGCAACAGTAGTGAGCCTTCACAGACACTAAAAACTATTTCGCCCTTAGAACTATGGCCCTATGGAACTGTTTACGGGAGACCCAACTAACAGCAGATTACAAAAACAATGCTGGACGCCCATTTTAGTCTCACAACCACTTCCAGTATTTTTTGACTTCCTTTACTCTTTCGTTTGGAAAAAAACAACAAAAACTGCGGCTCAACATTACCAATACAACTTTTAAATGGGAACTTAGTTTAAACCTTTGTTTGATATTCAATTTTTAATGGAAGTTCTTGAATAAATTTTTGAATTTAATGCTACTTTGTTTTATCTACTTAATCGTTGCAAGATACTTGTGATAAGCGAGCCTCTCAGCACCTAGTTCATGTGTTCAAATGGTTGTGGACTGAATAGAAACTTTCGCTTAACAGGCTTCCGTGTCTAGTAGCAGGGGATCACCAAATCCTGCAGGCAGGAATATAGGTATGTTAACAATAAAAGAGGAGAAAGAAATTGGCAAATCATAGTATGATACTATCCTTAATCCTTAAGAATAGACCCAGTTGCCTCTCGAATGACTCCTGGGAAGTCGCTTAGACTAGCTCGGCCGGCAGCGAATCCCAGCATTTGGCAACTCCTAAGGAGTAGAAGTTGCGTCTACAGTCCGTCCTGCTATGTTGTGTCTCTAGTTTCTGGGTGTTACCCCTAAGGTTAGTGTTGAGACTAAGCTTAAGTAGGTGTTTAAGAGAATGTCTAGAAGTGTTAAAGATACTGTAAGCCATTAGAAGGTCACCTCTAAGACGTCTATACTCTAATGTGTAGATGTTAAGTGATCGAAGACGCTCTTCATAAGGTGATTTGGTGCATATCTTCGTCATTTTCTTGGGAAACCTACAGACTCGGGTCCTTTCACAACTTATTCTAGCCACCATGAGTTGCCACGGCAGCTGATGGATGGACACGCGTTACACATCCTAACCGTCCCTGCGTCTAATCTCATAGCTTCTTATTCAAATGTCATATGACAAGCAAGTAATGCCTCTAACGACACTAATGGAACACGAGCAACTCAAAGGCACCCTGTATGGTACCTTACATTGGTCTACGCACTCACTTAGCTCTTTAGTGAGAATATTAATACGGTCCTGCTGAAAATCCCATGAACCCCTATACCTCCATCAAAACAAATAAGTCTGTATTTGCAGCATATAGCAATTTTATTATTCAAAAGTAAGATATAACAGTTAGAATTGGAGTGAAATGGCAGTATACAGCAGATGCACGTGGTACATGTTTTCATCGATTAACTGAAACAGAGAATACGGATATTAGCTTAACAGGCTTATTTAGAAAGACTAGTGTCTAATTTGAACTTACTGCGTGAGAAAGTTATACTGGAACTACGAATGTTGTAGAAATAGAGCTTCTCGGGGCGTACGAAACACTCAGACTGTAAGATAAATAATTCGAATATGAAGGTGAAAATTTGCAGGTACTTTTCATCGTAAGGGTGAACATATTAGGTACCAGTTGACATCATACCGTAAGAAAACACAAATTTGCGAGTGGTGAAGTATGATCTATAAAAAAGTGAGCTTAATAACAGTTAATTACATTTTTACTCCCTGATCATGACCCCTCGGCTTCCTTTTATGGCCAAAACAGCAAACATACACTAGACACTGGTAGCAGATTTCCGCCTTTCAATGTTAAGCTTGCTTTAACGCATTGAGTAATGAGTACAACCCCTTTATTACTGTTATATGGCATATTTTTCATAACAAACCCTCTGCAATAGATTGGTAGCGTCTGTGACTTCACCTATAGTTGTCGGAAGTCTGGGTCCTTTCGAAATCAGTACCGATATACCCTACTGCTGGGCACTCTGTATAAGTTTGACTCGTTGGTGGGATAGTGTTGTCCATAATACTGAAGAAAATTAAAAAAACGCACATTGTTTCCTTTCATTTTGCCGATAACATCATAAAGGACAGTTAGGAACGAACATGCGAACAGTTAGAGTCACAGGCGACAGCAACAATTATCTTAGCTAAATAAAAACGAACTTCGGCTTCGGATATCTAGAAAACAAGGTAAAACATAACCGATTGTCGTTTAAAAACGTAAGGTCTTATGTTAGTACTAGCCAGCTTAGCTGAATAAATACAGTGACTTCACTAGCAGCAGGTAAAACCCAGAAAACGAAGCAAAATCAGGAAAAACTTTGCTCCAACGTTCAGAGTATTACACTAACTTCTGGATTTTAGCACACTGAAACATCAAATTCTGTAGCTACACAAAAGAAATAGCGGAAAAAAACAGAGAACGAAGAAAGCCGGCGGACATTTTATAACACAAGACTAGCCAGATTGCCCGAAGAAATACATTGACTTGAGTAGAAGCAGCAAAAACCCAGAAAACATCGCTGATTCGAAATAAACTTCACACAAACATATAGAACATTACACTAAATGCGGCATTTTAGCACACTGAGACATTAAATTACATAGCTACACAAAAGAAATAACTGAAAGAAGCACAGAACGAAGAAAGCCGACCGCCATTGCTTACAAAGATGGCGGATGTAATAATTCCCGCCTCATCCTGATTGGTTGCTAAGCTGAAGGGCACATTTACGAAATTGAGTTGCGTTTAATTGCAGCCTACATTGGTTATTGTTACGATACACGAGTTAGTGCCATGGAGAAAATATATATACGCACGAGTCAGTGTAGACAATTATGTGACTTCCACGTAAGATCTTATAGATTAGGCAGTTACGAAATGACAAATATAAAACTCTAGGATTAGGTCTATTATTGGAGCAGTACTAACAACGAAGTAGACCACAATTCAACAGACCAACACTCTTCCATTCATTTCACTTAATATTCGCAATGCGGTAAAAGCTGATATTGGATATACTGCATCACAACTCGTCTATGGGACGACACTTCGACTTCCGGGGTGATTCATGGATCCCTTATAATCTTTAATCAATATGGGTCAAAACTTCTACACGATTAGTTTTAATGGACTCACCTAGCTGAAGGCGCTGGGTCACGCATCTGCTCGACTTCTCCTATAACAGCTAGCCAGTTTAGATCAGTTATTTCCCGTTATACTGATAACCTCTCAAATATATCTTCGAACCTTCTCGCTTCTGACTTGTGATTTCACCGGGTTGGCACTTTTCGATTATAGAAGTTGTTACTAGTTAAGGTGTTGTCAAACTCCAAATTCTTGTAATATCTTCAATAGAAGATGAACGAGAATGCACAGAAAACACCTAGGAAATTTCAAGTCATTAAACTGTAGAATTGACTGCCGAAAGGAAAGTTGGTGGTACTTAATGCTAATTATTGTATAAAAATTCTTGACGTTTATTTTAGACTCACAGGTAAATAGACCAGTGATACCAATATCATCTTCTTACCAAACAGTATTTATAGATCCGAGAAACACTGTGAATAAAAACTACATCTAACAGCATGGACCTATATCATGATGAGCAAACAGTTTGTTCTTCGTAAAAGACCGTTTGTTTGAAAGTTTCAAATTGTTTCAACGGTTAGGATATTTTGCGACACAACTTGAATTACATTTTATGTTACTGCGCAACATATTCTATATAGTTTGATGAGTGGCTGTAAATGTACTGGTTTTTCCTCCTCTCTTTTTTGACACCTGAATTCCTTTACATATATGGGGATATGACGCGGAATCCAAGACCAACGAATTCTTCTGGAATTGATAGTTTTAATTTATGTAGGACGTTATCTATGTATAAGAATTCCAGGGATGGTTATAAAGCGATTTTTCAAGATATAACAGGATACAGGCAACTTGAAAAGATTATTCTTAATCTCAATGGTAATTAGGCTTTCAGGATTATCATAACATTTTAAATAGAGATTCCATCAAAACTCATACACTTTAACAAAAATCTCCTGTTGGATTTCGCAAAAAGCAATGATATTACGGATATGGAACTTTATATCCATGGATCATTATTCTATCACAGCGTTGAAGAAATGTTCAAAATGTTGCCTGCAGAAGTATCTTACAATGTTATTGACCAGCATCTGCAAAATCTCATGATTTCCATCCTAACTTACGAAAAAAGAAACGTAGAATTTGGTTACTCAGCTTCAGAACTGCGAAAATGCTTCAAAATAAACGAGTTTGCTGCTCAATCAGTCAACATCTTTGGTGACCTAACAATCAACTGGTTTAAAGCTTTTAGCTCTGGTCTTACGCGGTACCTTAATGCGCAAAAATTATTACAAGTTAGTTCTTTTATTCAACAAACTTTTAGATAATATTGTTTATTTGATTGGAGGTAATTGGTATATAGATACATATGTATATAGGTGACAAAACGACTGAACGAACTTATGCACAATAGTACCAGTAACGTTGTGGATTTTTCTTCATGTTCAAACATTTTCTGTGAACCTTAAATATTTGAAATTTCTCACTTATGCTAAGAAAATCCACATAATATGTGTCAGGTTAACAAGCTTTGGAAAAATTAGCCGTCGTTCATGTCGACAAATCCTTTGACAACTATAACTTTAATTCTAAAACGTTTAACGTTGAATAATGTTAGCAGTGATAAAATAGGTAATGAACGGTTCACTTTTCTAAGAGATTCAACACTTAGGAATCTTTTTCGAGTATCTTAGCCCAGTAGTTTATTGAAATTTTTTATGAAGTTGTCTTCTGAAATATTTTGATGGTGTTAGTTTAAAGTTACTACCCGGCTGGCATTCAAATATCATATAAATACAAAATCAATTTATGACAAAATCTAGGGCGATAAAAACTGAAAATCGACGTTATTTACTAATGATGACACTGAATACAACATTATTAATATTGAGGAGTTGAGAAGCAATTATTAATAACGAAAAGCGGATTTCGAGGTACATAATGCCAACAATAGTGGATAAGTATTTTTCAGATAACTAGATTAATCAGAATTAAGTAAGTAATCATCATGTTCTAACTGTTAAAATGGTCATTCAAAGTATGTATTTGTCGTAAATATGATTCGCCATGAAGATCGTTTGAGAATTGTTATTTATTGAGCCTTTAATTTTAAAGTATGAATCTATGGAAAGAAGAAATCCATCACTCATTTACGGGTCCATTTACGTAATATTATTTTACTTCGTTGAAAAATAGGTCTATTAAATGAACTAACCCATTGAACGTTATTTTTTGACGACAAGACATTTTGCATAAGGTAAATTTTACAACTAAAATTTAAGCAAAACATCAATTTGCAAAGTTGGTTAATAATAATCACAAATCCCGTCACCTAAAATATAAGCTAAGCAACTCAAAGCATTACGATTTCATGATATTTGTTAGTTCGTTTTTGCATAGATAAATTAGTTGCCTGAAATTGCGTGGTGGGGCATTAGATATGGTCCAAGGCAAAAATAATTTAATAGAATCTAAAGTGTTTTATGTTTTGTGAAAAGTAAATTATAACAGCAGTTTCTCTTATTAGTTTTTAATGGAGAATGTTGTTTCCTTGAGTCCATTCAGTCACGGGCTGTTACTTTCTCTGCAATTTTCAAGTGACACATTTGCTGGTTATTGCAGTTTAGCGTAAAATTCTAAATTTAGTCATCTCTGAGGACCTTTCGCTGCTCAGTAATAATAATTATCAGGGATTTCTACGATTCAAAGGTTTGTTGAGGGAGAACACAAACGTTTAAATTTATGTAAAAGTTTTAAACATTAAGATATGCTGTGATTTTGAAATATTGTTATTCAACTTAATTTAAATTTATAAACACTAAGTGGTCAAAAGACTTCATAAAACAGTTTTCACATCAAATTCAAATGATTATTTTGGATAATTTTTCTGCTCTCACTACATTCTTATAAAAAAAATGAAAAATATGCTTTTAAATCACTGGACTGAGTCATAATGGTAAAAAAAGTTTAGACGAAAGTTAAAAGGTAAGTAATTAATGTACAACAATCATTCAATAATTAAAACACAATTGTATGAACGAAGAATATTCTTTTTAATAATTTCTCATCAGGTTCTACAATTATAAATCCAAATTAATAATCCATAAAATCGGCCAGATTTAAGGCAGAGTACGTCCTTTGGAAGTCGTATTATGTGAATTAAGAATTGTTATTTGTTATCAAATCAGATCGTTAATGTTGGGGCTGACTAATATGAAGTTTTTAACTTGAATCAGTTTATAAGTAAAATGAAATTTTGCGATAAACGATCGATACAGAGAGAAGTGGCTAGTCTAGGTAATTTATCTTTCAACCTCGGAGTGATTATTGGTCGTGTAGAGAACGTTAGTTGTAGTTTACCCGCATCAAAAGTCCTTTGAATTGATCTGCTTAACATAAGTCTTAGCATTTCACTCGGTGCGCCGCCTCTGAATTGTAAGCGTATATACATAGGCTTTTTATTTACAGTTAGATATTCTCTATGCTGTCTTTTATTGGCCGTTTTTATTTGTAAATTTCTCGGGACATCCATTTTCTTTCAGGGTTGTGCATAATGCCTTTGTTTCATCTTCAGTCGTATCCACAGAGCATATAGTCTTGATTCTATGATGCAGTATCTTAATAAGGCTCCTTTTGTAATGTAGAGGAACAAAACCAAGAAAGTTTGCATATTAACCCTTCCAGGTAATTTTCCTGTATATGTTTCTTTTTAGCGACCCGTCCTTCCTCCTTGTAAGTAGAACATCTGGAAAGGCTATTCTACCCCCATTTTCCTCCATCCATGCGAATTTTATGGACGGGTGAACTGTATTGAAACGCTCGAGTGTTTCTAGGAAGTATGTCTGGTTGTTACAAAGGATAAATGTATCATCTATATATCGGTAGTAAAGTGAAAAGTTGTCGATCTCTTGTGCTAGTTGTCAGTTTTCTAGTTTAGAGAGGGAAATGTCTGCCAATATGGGACTCAGGGGTGAACCCATCGCGACACCATCTATTTGTCTGAAGATTTCACCATTGAATTTGAAATGTACATTCATAGTACATTTTAGTAATAATTCTTTGATGATCTCCACAGGGATTGTCGTTTCCAGTTCCTGTTTTCTAAATTATTCACAAATATATTCTACAGTTTCTCTGAGTGAGACATTTGTGAACAATAATGTTACGCCAAAGGACATCATCGTTTGATCTTTCGTGTTTATGTTTTTAATCTTGTCAACGAATCGGAATACATCCTTAATACTATGTCTCACCAGGTGTTTATGGAGTGGTTTCAAAACGGTTACTAACCACGTTGCTACAGTATGATATGGGGAATCGTACATGTCCAAAATTGACCTTAATGGGATATCCGGTTTATGTATCTTCGGCAGTCCGTATAACTTAGGTAAATGCGTACCTATTGGCTTAATTGTTTCGTATATGTTTGGTTAACAACTTCATATTAGTCAGCCCCAACATTAACGATCTGATTTGATAACAAATAACAATTCTTAATTCACATAATACGACTTCCAAAGGACGTACTCTGCCTTAAATCTGGCCGATTTTATGGATTATTAATTTGGATTTATAATTGTAGAACCTGATGAGAAATTATTAAAAAGAATATTCTTCGTTCATACAATTGTGTTTTTTTTAATATAATGGGAAATGTTCAATAATTACTTGCTAAATGAAAGCAAGCTTATTTAAATGCTCGTCGCCTCTCTGATTCAGACCATTTATTCACTTTTAATATCACTGAACTTGCATGTTTCAGATGACGAGAACAGTTTTGAATTCAGGACCCAGCAAATCGTGCAGTCATTGTATGAGGGACCTCAGTTTGGGTTGCCCGAATTTAGATAAGTGCTTTGCAGCTGATAATAAACAAGTATGTTCAAACCCATGCAACAGTTACTGTATAAATGTTTTTCGCGGATGTTTAGCTCCGTCTATCTTATTTTTTCCTAAACAATTCATCTATTCAAATCAGAAGTTAGCATGGAGTTACTCAAACCCAATTCGTTTTGATGATTTGAGCTACTTTTTAAGTGCCACTACTGTGTATCATTTAATTAAAAAAGGGATTAAAGAAGCCAACGAAAATGAAGCCTTAATCCAACCCAAAGTAAGTTTTTCTAATATCTATGGACTTTTAAGGATCGTATTGCGCGATTCTATGTCTGGTTTATGTTGATTGGTGTTCCAATTGTAATCTTAAATTTCTTAAGTATATTCAACAACTACGGTCAACAAAGATGTTTGTTTATTAAGTTTCGTTGTTTGACCTCATCATATCTTAGTCAAAGAACGTTATTAACATAGTAGATATTAGCATTAATATAAAGATCAAAGTTAGCTTAAAAATACAAAGCTAAACAACAAAACGAATCATAAAAATAATGATAAAGTCGATAATTAACCTAATTGAGATTTAAGTAATATAACCGCTTATAAAGTAACTGATTGTTCAATATGAATTTCAGCACTATTTTAAATCTACAATGAAGCACACATGTTGACGCATTTATGTTTTATAGAACATATGGATTATGGTTAGCGGCAAAACAGGAGTTTCGTTCTATTCACTGGATTTAATCGAGACAGTTTAAACACGTTCTGATAATTCTAAAAGTATCACAAACATTGAACAAGTTAGCGTCTATCCGTGATTACTAGCTAATGAGTAACGTAATGAACTAAAGCGAAAGACATGTGGCTTGAGTCTCTATGTAAACAGAAACACTAGGATGCAAATTATTATGGCTGAAGAATCTTGGCCAAGATGAAACGTCTGCTCTACATTCTACTCATAAGTGTAATTCATCTGTTTAATAGAACTTGTTACCAGATGGCTGTATCGAGGGAAACCTCACAGGATACACGATTGCCAACATAGACTGGTCAGAACTTAGCTAATTGTATCAGAGTGGGATAATCCTAATCCTAACTAATAATATTATAAGAAATAAAGTGTTTATCTCAAGAAATAAATAATGATGAACAAAACATCAAAAGTCCATATAAAACAAAGTCGTGATACCCAAATTACACCAGTGTTAAGGTATACACGGTAATATATATATATATATATATATATATATATATTGCAAAAGTTGTAATTTCCTTTTTATTTTGTTTATAGCTTGAGAAGTTTTGTAGAAAAAATAAGCCGCGTACTTTACAAACTACTATAGGTTTGTTCAGTAACTTAAATGGAAATGATCATACACTAAATGAAACAATGAGTAATTATTTGCAACTTAACACTGAGGACTACGATAAATTAAACAATTTCATTGAGAAAGTTGCGAAAGATCTAAATTCATATCTTCATGACAGAGACAATAAAGTTCAGTATATGAGCAATATTGAGTTACTTTATTGTTCACAAGAAGATAAAAATCGATGCTGGAATGGATCATCATTTGATCGGTAAGTGAAACCTTTTCTACACAATGTGAATCATTTATTATTCTGGTTGCTGGTTATAAAGAGATACAGTTACATTTTAATCTAATTTTTGAGAGAGAGATTTTAATGTTTTACGGTGCCATTGGAGACTCTTTGGTAAACACAGTGTCGAAGGTCAATTATCTTGGTGTTACCTTTTCCTCTGATCTCTCTTGGTATTCCCACGTTTTATTGTTATCGAAGAAGGTTTTCCGTCTGACTTACTACATAAAGAGATTGCATGCTCTTGGGATTACTCGTCATTTACTCTTACAATTTGTCCATTTTTGCATATTGTCTATTATTCTTTACTGTTCTTCATTATTTTTTCCCGGGCTTTTGAGAAAAGACTGCTGTATTGCAGAGAGTGCTGAAGGCAGTCAGCAAGGTGTGTGGCGAATCTTTCGAGTTCATAATTATTATGGTTGTGGATAGACATCTAAAGTCATGCAAACTCCTGGCAGGTGTTATTTTATCACATACTAACCGTCCCCTTCACTCGTATCTTTCTCCTTGTATATCTTCTGGTAGAACGAGACGTAATTACATTAAAATCCATGCACGCAAGCAAAAGTATAAAAGTTCTATAATACCTTACCTAGCAAATATACTCTGTGACGAACAGGTTGTTAGAATTAACGTAGTCAATAACCTGCATTCTTAACATGTCTTTAATTTGAAAAATTGTGCAGTTTTTTGGTTCCTTTTTTTGAACCTTTTTCTTTTTTTGTCTTTGCCACTGATTTTTTTTTGCGTGAGCAACTTGTTGAAATACCCTATGCCGATGATTCTATATTGTACTACAATATAATATTGAATAAAGCCATTATTAATAATGATAATAATTTCATAATAAGATAATTGACCATAGAGCAGACAGCTAAAATCATGAGTTACTTTTGTATCTGAAAATGCACTTCGAAACTTATAGGATAAAATTTGTTATTTCCTTAATTATCTATATTGTTTGACATTAAAAATGAACTTTCTAGTTTGTGTCTTATGAAATTTAAGAACTGATGTTGAAGTATTCTGATTTCAGATAATTTTAAGTGGAATAAACTTTTAAAATTTTGTCTTTACAAAAAACAGATAACATTTTCAAATTAGAATTAATCGCTGAAATGCAATGTATAACAGTCTCTGAGTGCTAACAGTCTTCCGAAGCTCTAATTGTATTGTACAATATTAGTTATCGCGGTATAGTAATTATATCAGTAAATACTTACCAAGATGTCACTACCGAAATATAATCAAAGATAGTCTGTTGATTTAATCATATTTAAGATAGAGCTAGGTACAAACGTGTTAACCTGAGTTCTCAAAATAAATAAGCATCAAAATATTAAAATAACAATGTCAAAAGAGTAAAAATAGTAGAATTGTCAATGATAATGAGAAAGGCTAAACATAGATAAGTTGTTACATTATAAAAAGTGAAAAGCTTCATCATATCTTAATCATAGAAAGTTTAAAACTGGTTCATTCAATGAAAACTTACTTAGGCCTACAACCTCTCGCGGAGGAGAATAGGCTGCCCACCAAGGCACTTCATCGAACTCTGTCCTGAGCAATCCTTTCAAGTCGTTAATATTCTCTATTCGTTATTTCGGCGTCTGCTTTAGATTCCCTACGCAAAGTGTTCATTAGTCTTTTTCTTTACGTTTGCACTACAGGATTCCAAGTTAGCGCTTGCCTCGTCACTTAATGTATGTCCTATCCACATCCAGAATCTTTTCCTAATTTTCTTTTCAGATGGAGGCTGGTTTGTTCTCTCCCACAGCACGTTGTTGTTGATGGTATCCGGAGGACGAACACTGAGTATCTTACCTAGATAATTGTTTATAAATACTTGCACCTTTTTAGGTGATTGTCGTGGTAGTTTTCCAAGTTTCAGCTCCGTTCACAAGAACTGTGTTGATATTCGTATTGAAAAATCTGGCTTTGATGTTGGCTGACATTTTTTCCGAGTTTCATGTGTTCTTCAGTTGTAGGAATGCTACTCTTGCTTTACCGAAACTCCCCTTTACTTCTTCATCAAATACTCCTTGTTCATAGATGATGCTGCTACCCATCTCATCCAAATTTTCTCTATCAAGTGTTATTGGGTTGGTACTCATCGTGTTGTATTTCGGAATCTTGCTTATTCCTTTGTGTGTTGAGGTCTATTGCTGTAAAGTATGCAACTACACTGACTTTCTTCACCTGTATTTATTGATGTGCATGAGATAGAAGAGCTATGTCATCTTCAAATACAAATCGTTCAGCTACATCCAAGATTCCTATTGTGTTACGTGTTTCTCCTCAGATGTGTAGGTCTTCGTAATCCAGTCAACCAACAGGTGAGAGAGAACTTAGGAGGGTAAACAGTCCTATCTGTCACCGGTTCTCATTCGAAATGCATCTGTCAGCTGTTCTCCGTGTTCGAATTTGCTGTGTAGTCCGTCGTATGAATTCTGTATGGTGTTGACGATCTTCTCAGCTACTCACTCCATAGTATCAAGGAGGATTCTATAATGTTCTCTTATCCACTGTCAAACGCTTTCTCAAAGTCAAGAAAGGTGATGTACAGTGACGAGTTCCATTCAATTGATTGTTCAACAATGACCCGTAATGTCATGATTTGATCTGAGTACAACTTAACCTCACGGAAGCCAGTCTGTTGATCTCAAAAATGAGCGTCTACTGAATCTTTCATCCGGTTCAGCAATACTCTGTTGAAAACTCCTTGATACTGATTCTAGTGTGCTGCCTCTGTAGTTCACCAGGTATATTCTCAGATCCTACTGCTTATCCACTCACCACTTGTCTGATGACCATCTTGATTTCTTCGATCGTTGGTAGAGTGACAGCTATAGACAGGCGTGTGTGTGTGCCGTTTCGATGTACGGCGGATTCAATGGAGGTAGTCAATTCAAGAGTTCCTGAAAATGCTATTCTCATCTGTTCCTCTGTTTTCGAATTTCAGTGATTTGCTTACCTTCTTGGTCCTTGATTGGTATCTCTGGTTTAGTCAGTCAGTCAATCAGTCAGCTACAACGTAGGACCAGGTACATATATGCATCGGTCCAAGTTGCCATACCTCATTAACACAACAAGATGGACACCGGATTCATAAAAGTGGTTAATTCAGTGGTGGTAATATATAAAAGAAAGATTGCAATAAGGATATAGTACAGTAAGAAAGAATCAGTTCGTAGAAATAAAGAAAGATATGAAGCGATTTTAATCTCTTAGTTTAAGGGAAGACATAGAGTGTATACACCGACTCCATTGTGATTGATTCTGAGCCATGTCACCAAGAGTCTCCAACCATTGGTTACGATAGTCACGCGGACACCCAACCAAGTAGTCTGCATTTACCAACATGGCTCAGACTAGAAGTTAGTGACTTCAAGGACTGATGCCACGTTTTGGTTTGGCCAACCCTAACTTTCTTCCAACCATCATGAACACGGTTAGCATTGCACGTCGTGGCAATCGGTGTTTGGGCATACGTAACATGTGACCCAACCATCTCAGCCGATGAAGATTCACAACCTCATCGACTTATTTACCATCATTCCCTAATACCCTGCGTCTAACCTCCCTATTACTTACCCGGTGATCCCAGCAGATGCCAGCAATATTTCTGAGGCATCTGTGGTCAAATACTAGTAGCCAACGAGTGTCTTCTACTGTCAGTGGCCATGTTTCGCTGCCGTAAATTAAAACAGAACGGACTGCTGCGCAGTTTACTCGTCCTTTTATTGATAGACGGATATCTCGCCTTCGCCATAGGTGACGTAAGTTGGCAAAAGCCAAACGAGCTTTTCGAATCCGTGATGAGATTTCGTCAGACACCAACCCATTAGAGCTGATCAGACTTCCAAGATAAGTGAAGTTGTCAACGCGTTCGACTACTTCACTCCCTATCCTTAGTTCAGGTGTTGATGCAGACCAGTCCTGAAGCAACAACTTGCATTTAGAGGGAGAGAAGCGCATTCCAAACATTCTGGCATTGCTGCTTAGTGCTACCAAAAGACTCTGCATTTTATCGGCGTCTTCACCAAACAGGACTATGTCATCTACGTATTCTAAGTCGATAAGTGGACCTCCTGGAAGGAGATCAATACCCGAGAATTCAGTCGACGAGAATGTTATTTCCATCAATAGGTCTATGATGAAGTTAAACAAAAATGGTTTAGTACATCTCCCTGCCAGTTTCTTCGTCGTATCATATCATTGTTTGATATTTTCTTCTGTTGCAGCTTTTCCCACTGTCGTTTCTAGATCTTCCACGTATTTGTTTTTTTGTTGTTGACTCTAATGCTCTTCTTCACTCGCTTGTTTGCTTCTGTGTATTCAGCTTGTGCCTTGACTTTCTTTGTTCTCGTTTGACTGTTGTTAATTTCATTCTCTTAGTTCTTTCTCTCATTTTTATTGAATCGTGCTCAAATTAACAATATAGATCCAATCACTATGATGATGGTCAATAAAAATTACAACTTATTATTCTATTTTTTGGTGTTCATATCATTTTAATGTTTCAATTCAAATATACTTCTGTTCACCAAAGTGAACTGTTTATAAATAATTAAGAAATTATTGTGTTTTTACGTTAAATTATAGATTTGTTTAAAGTATGTTAATAACTTATGACATAGAAATAATATTACCAATGAAAATTTCATAAGTTGAAATTGTAGTTGATAAATTTATAAATAGTTCTAATCTTGTTATATTTTGTACACAAATGTAAAATTAATAAAAGAAATACCTGGCAGTGTAATAATTTAATACTTAAACTGTTCTTATCAACTATAACTGGAATAAAATAACTTAATACCTAGCAACAAAATAACTAAAATGTATTAGTTTTTTTTAAAAATACTTATGGTACTGATAGCTATTATTAAATTATATTACCAATGTTGATTACAATCATTCTTGTGTTTGAATTTTAAGTCGATTTATTTTTATTTCATTATGTAACAATGTTTAAGTTTAGATTTATTTGGACAAAGTATTTTTTCTTTCTCTGAATAAAAGCTTAAATAAACAACTTTTTTGATTGAGATCATGAATCAATTGATGTTAGACCACCGTTGGAAACCTGGAAGCACTGGACGGCCGTTTCGTCCTAGTATGGAACTCTTCAGCAGTGCGCATCCACGATCCCGCTCCCTGAGAGATTCGAACCCAGGACCTATCGGTCTCGCGCCAGGCGCTTAACCAACTAGACCACTGAGCTGGCATCCACTGGTGTTAATGTCTAACCTCAACGAATCCACGAAATTGCGCGACCATTTTCCATTGTATTGAGGTAGACACCTGTTTCTACTCGACACTAATTAGCTCCACTGGTCACGGCTTTTTTTATTTTAATAATGAAAACTAAAAACCAAACAATGATATCATATTTTCTAGTCTCTATACAAATAAATATTACTGTTGATTCTTTAATATGATTAGTTTCAAGAGTTTTTCCTTCTTATAATGACAACTTTCTATCTGGTCTATAGAAATTTCAGAATGATAAGTTTAATTTAGTCTTTTTTTTTATAAAATAATTCGAATAAGGAATTATAAATTATGACTTCTATCTGAAGTTTGTGCTGATGATGTCGTTCATAGGAACTATGAAAGCTCTACGACCAACCCATCCGGCTCAAAGAACAAATTTCCATCAAAAAGGAATTATGAAAAGAATTTGTCTGTTAACGTTTTATACATTCACTACTTTTAAATAAATAACCTTTTACCTATCACTCAATCAAAAGTATGTTTAATCCCTTTCTTTAACTTCATCAACATCAAGTTCAATAAATCAACAGTGATTTTAATTATAGAATAACTTAATATGACTTATGTATAAACTATCTTTTGATTTTGTATTTTCATCACGTTAATTTTATTTAACTATTACTATCATTATTATCAGAAGGGTTTTTTGTGGAGATTGTAGTAATTTAATAATTGAGTCAATTGAAGCTAGAACACCATGGAAAACGTACCAGCACTAGACGACCGTTTCATCCTAGTATGGGAATCATCAGCAGTGTGCATCCACGATCTCGCCCCGCGAAATTCGAACCCAGGACCTATCAGTCTTGCACGCGAACGCTTAACCTCTAGATCACTGAGCCGGCCGGCATCCTACGGTGTTAATGTCTGGCTCCAAATAATCCACGAAATCGCGCCACCGTCCAGTATTGTCTTTAGTAAATTATTATGTCACAACGGATTCTCATTACAACTCCAGGAAATAACTCTTGGAGATAGTCACTAGTGAGCATATTATGATTATAATCAGAGAGAACTTTTGTGGAGATTGTAGTAATTTAATAATTGAATTCATGAGATTTAGTGAATAAGTTTTAAAATCTTATGACCAATTCTAAATTGTAACTTAAAATAAAAATCACTGTTGTCTTTATCATGCCTTTATTTTAACGCAAGTAACTTAATAAAACGTTTCAGGTGTATTTTATCACTCTAATGAAAAGAATAAATTAAGATGACACTTATTGTCTATGCAAATTTTGTTGTATTCAAATATTCTATTCTCAACTATGTTTGTTTTTATTTCTTGCATACTTAGTTATCATGCATAGATAAACTACAACTCTTAATTCTTTTCAATCAAAGCAAAACACAATCAGATCAGGTTTTTCAATTAGACACCTTTAAAATTGTCGTTTTCTGTGTAGATACGAAAATCGGAAAATATCTCTTTCCTAATTTTCAGTGTTGTATTATACAAGTAATTATAATTGTTTAATTAGACACTATATAATACAATTCAACAGTCGTCAGTTAATTTCAAATTTAACAAACTACAAATAAGTTGCGCTGAATTATGACTGTAACGACTCAAAAATAATCAAAAAAAAAACATTTTGTTATCGATAGTCAACATGTTAAGTTACTTCACTCTCCAAAGTATTTTGTACATATAACAAGTGGTTAATGAACCATTTCTTTATTATTTCTTATTATTTCTCCTTGAGTGTGTATGTATTCCACCGTAATTATCTATTGCTAATTCATAGGATTCACAAGGAGAAGTCTGTCAATAAGACGAATGGTTAATATGAATAAAGTAATATTGAACAATTGTCTGCAAAATCGAGTATATCTGTCCACAACCAGATTTATAATGAATATAAATGATTCAACATAAACCCTATTAAATATTTAAATATAAACTGATAATTTGTTTCATAATGGTTAGTACAATCAACTTATTCGAAGGTAAATAAATACAAAGTGATAATATTAAATTGGAAAAACATGCTACACCGTTATTTTTACTTATTATTATTCATGTTTATCTAATTTACCAAGGAATTACTATTCTAATTTAAGACCATTCTACAGATATTTCAATATGTATATAGATTATTGTGTAATTCATTAAATTTCAATCTGTAATTCATGTTTTATTTAACTCAAACAACATTTTAAAGGTGGCTTGTCACAATTACTGGCAATATTCAATCAATATTTGAATTATTTCCTAAATTGTTTTGAACTGAATTCATATTTACCTAGCATTTTATTTACATATATTGTAAGCTAAATGAATATGTGGGCCATTAGTTTTCAACTCAATATTCTATAGGTATTATGCTGTTTATGGGACACAAAGTTGCTGGGTGTAAAGTATATAATATAATCTAACTTCTGTTATATCATAGTTTCACAATTTAAAATCTTTTAAAAGTTTACTATTGTAACAATTTTTAACTCTAAACTAATTCCCTATTAAATAAAATGTAATCATTCCTAAGTCTATACTAAGAAACGACTATTCACATCTTCCTACTTGTAGACCTTCTAGTAGAATGAAATGCAATTATATTACGATTCATACTCTCAAGCACAAGTACACATGCTTTATAATACCATACCTAGGACATATACTCCACAAAGGACAGGTTGTTAGAGTTTACTTAACCAAAAATCTATGCACTTGAACTTGTCGTCGATTCTCCATTATATAGATTCGTGTATTGCTTGTTAACTTTGGACAATTTTTTTATTTATTTTAAGAATTCATATATTTATACATTTTGTAACGTCTTTTTACAGTACGAGGATTTCATATTCTACTAAGTGTATAATATTGAATAAATTGATTATTGTTATTATTCTAAGGTTCATTTTTATCTCCCAAACTATCGTCATAAACATTAATCCTTGAAATTCTGAACTAATTAATGTTAACACGGATTGATTCATGATTTAAATGAAACTCAACAATCTCCGCAAACCTATTCTTGACAACATTAGTATTATTTGTTATTAAAGGATAAAATAAGCCGAACAAAACTATATGGGCGTCGACTATGACATTGATTTATTCATCGAACTAGTTAAATATTATTGTCACGACTGATATTTATTAAATTTTAATGTTTTAATAAGATTTATTTAATGTTATTTATAATATTTGCTGCATTTAACGTTACTCAACTGTTATTAAATATACTATTTAACAATGGGGCATCCCCTTAAGTTATTTTTATTGGTCACTATGTAAGTGAACTACCAATGAGATGTATGCAAAATCTATATGACTATTTTATTCTACAGTTTATTGGGTTAATTATTGTAGTAGCTGTACTGTGAACTCAGGCTGTAAGTAGAATTCATTGCTAGAAATAATGAATTTTTAAAAAAAAACATATGACGTAGTAAACCAGTGATCTATATACAAGTCTTCGAGACTCATAGTTATACCTCATTTCATAAATTTAGTAACTAATTAACTATACTGACTAAATAAACTGGTGACATATTTCAAACCATCATATACTTTCATATGTAATTTTAAATATGTTGCGTAACTGTCTACAAAGGGAATATTATTTTGGGGTCTGTATGGAATACAATGCCAGAGATTAGAATTATTGGTTAATTACCTCACATAATTGAATACACGGGTACAGATATAATCGCACTTTACTTTTGTTAAGTGCTAATTATTTTATAATTGTGCCGTAGTTTTATTTACGTTCAGAAAAAAAATGTTTCATTGAATTTCAAATACGTTAGAATGTCGACTTATTATATGTATGCAATTTGGTTTATAACAATTCCAATATTTTGTGGATGATAAATATTGCAAAATTCTAACATTCAAGTTTACTTATTCAATACTTACATATTTACAGGTATACACGCCAAGTTCCAGAGTTCACTATAAATGGACAGTTAAATAATCCCGAAGTGAAAATAACAAGCAATGATTTAAAATACAATTTTTCAAAAGAAAAGAATGTTATACGAAAGGAGCGGACAGAGGAAAATAATGCTCAAAAGGTAGATCACATTTAATAATAAATAACGTTTTACTCTGGCATTATACAATCAAACTGACTATTTAAAAGCTATCTCTTTTCCTACTAAGATTAAAATTGAGGTAGATATTTGTTAATAAAAGTACTGTTCAGACGCTGAAAATTGAAACTTTTGTTCAGCTACATATGTTTTGTATCTTTGAATTACATTCTACGCTAGATAAAATTAATTTATATGAAAATTTGAGATTTAATTTCAAGTAGGTAGCTGAAAATGTTTTCTCTTTGATAGTATATACTTCAGTGTAAAAAATATACCCATCAAAGATTTTAGTTCATTTCCCTCTTATGGATAGAGTTTACGTTTATGAGGTGAAACACAGAAAACTAATTTTGTATTCAAGACTAAAACTTTTTCACCTTATAACGCTTTGTGTAGTCTGGTAAATACTACAAATTAAAAGTTATTTAATTCCTTTCGGATTGGTTATTTAGATCTTTCTGTTGATGTTATGAACTGCAATTTATCAATCTTTTCCGGTGTATAAGCACCATATGAGGATTACTTCGATGCTCACATTAAGTCACAAGCATACTTTAGGAGGGTCGGATAGCGATTATTCTTGAAATGCAGTACGTGCGTTTTGTCCCATTAGAGACTCATTAGCTGGATATACTAGTACTCCTGTGCTTCTAAAGCCTAACGCGTTATCTTCTAAGATACTGAGTCCACTGAACATTCCAGGGAATATTTAAATAACCAAAATAAATAGATTAAAATTCACTCCGTTACACAAGCCAGTGGCTATCTGGACTCAGTATCTCAGTGGATAATGCGTTAAGCATTTCAAGTAAAGGGTACTTGGTTAAAGTCCATGTGTGAATATTTGTACTGGGGTTCTGGTACGTACAGCTGGCGAACCCAGAAAAGAACGAAACAGGTGGACTTACTTTCCTTGCTAGCCCCTACACAATCCTGCTTAAAAAAGGAGGTTATTTTATTGTTGGTCACTGTTTGGATTTTAATCAGATCATCAAGCTTAATTTCGTAAATAAAATTGATCACAATTGTTTCAGTCAATTTGAAACCTTAGAATACTAAAATTGTTATTTAGAATAAAGTATAAAGGTATACAAGTTATTGTATGCTTTTGAATAATAGTAATTTCAAGCAAATAATGATAAGGGGAACATTGGTCATTAACATCTAACGGGAATATGTAGTGTAATGGCTTTTTGAAGGCTTAGATAATCATATTAGAAAAATGACACAAATGAACTGTGTTAATAGATTGTTACGAAATACACCTTTATAATTCAAACCAAAAACTTGCATAGTTTTAAGTATATTGAAATAATTTTTGTTTTTATAAGTAGACAATTTAGGCTTCCATGAGTTTAATGTAAAATGTCTTCCAAGATTTTGTAATTGTTCTGATCAGTTGAAAAGAAAAATATCTTTTATTACAAATGGGAAAGTAAACTAGACATTAAATAAATTTCTAGTGAGTAATGTAGATTATTCACTTTTCTCTCGAACATAAATACACAGAAATTTGTTTTTTTTTCTAGGAGATTTAATTTTCATCTATCGAATCTTGTGAATTAAAGTAGGATTGCTAGATATTCTATACTGCATTAAGAGTTAATTGACTTCATTTGTCTGAAACGTGAATTATAGCCGCAAGAGTTGTATATATTGAATGATACACTGAAAAGTATCCTCGTTATGTGTTATAAACTAGATTTCACTAAGTATCAATGATCTCATTCAGTAGATAACACGTAAATTATAAAGGTAAACTTAGCTGTCATAATGTTTGTGTAGGGTTATAGTTTTTGAATTTCTTACATAGTCCACATTTTATTCATTGTAGGTGAATTCTAAGAATGATGTTCCATTGACTAACCCTCTACTTAATCAGAAGAAATCAGATAGAGAAGGCTTATTCATTTCAGAGTCAAGTGGTACACATCCTTCTCTTTTGTCAAGTGATATAAATATACCTCAAATGAATCCAAATGTTTTTGAATCAAAGCCATCGAAGTATTTTAGTGAAACTAACAACAGAGCTGAAATCGTCAATACAGATGATTTGTCGGATCAAATTGTGGTTCAAGGATGTTTTGTAGATGATGAAGATTGTGAATTAAATATTGCTGACAATTCAATCGACGATAATGCTAATGAAAGACAGTACACAGTACTTAGTGAAAATGAATCATTCGACAATTCATCCGAGTCTAAGAAAAAACTACAAGGTATTTATATACTCTAGTTTGAATAAAAAACAAACCAAAATGTTTTTGTAAAGCAAATATAACATTTTTTCGTTTATAAACCTTACTGTTAAAATGTCGGTTCGTTTTCCTGCAGAAAATAATTAGTAGTATAGTATACTAGGGATACTGAAATTATTGACTGATTATTATCAGAAATCTGATGTTTCAGCAAAAAGTGGATGGGATCTCTGAATATCCAACTGAGGTTAAAGTAAACAAATAGCTGTATTGGATTGCTTCAGACAAATGGCGCTAAACCATATTATGATAATAATTATTTTTTATTATTAATTGGCTTCAAGATGAAATTCTTGAAGTTCTTGTGAGACGCAGTGGTCGGTAGAAACCAGACACGGTTAATTAAGTTATTCACCCCATACAGTGAAAGATGACTGCGCAACATCGTGAACTGATCGAAGATACACCAGTACACCATTGGATTCCTGCTAAGTAATCTTAGGACGGAAAGGCTATCCAGTACTCTCTGGTTTTCAGTAGTGGTCCATCTACGATTAGTTAGTGATTTAAACAATGAAACCAACTGGAATCCTACAACACTGTCCATAGCTGATAGTAACGCAGTATTATTATTGTTTACGTGAGTCTATGTATAGCATTTAGGTTACGATTGGGTATTGAAATTTGGACTCCCTATGATCCTTTTGCGTTTGTAAAAGATCACATTTACGAAGTTTACTGAATCGTATTTCTACTTTTTTACATCTGTGATACGTAGTCTCACTGATATCATCACTGTTAATGGACTTCACCTTTAGCTACTATTAACTATCTTAATTGTATAAGAATTAGATTTAGAAAGTATTATCTTATCATAAAGCTGGAGAACATTTTTTTCTGTTTATTAGTTAATTTTGAAGAATAAACAGAATGATAGGGTTGAGCCCAATTCAACCTAAGGTATACTATTCATTTTGTCTATTTTCAAACCATAATAAAATGGTATGTATCTTATTATGTCAAATTTCTACTGCAATTATTTCAGTTCCCTTCGACCATTTTTTTAGTTTTGTCCCTTCAAATGTTCGAATAATTACTCTGCCTAACTTATATGTTAATATTTATTTTTGTTTCTAACATGACTCCGATTTTACCAAATAAAGTAGTAAAATCTATGGTCTTTCAATGGTGAATTCTAGGATTTGTATTATTTATTCCGTTTAAATTGATATTTTATACTTAAATGTACTCCGATGCATTTTTCTGTTAACCACATAGAATATAGTAGGGATTATCAAAATTTAGAAAATATACAAAAATAACCACGTTTCATTTATAACAACAAAAAGTTTCCTAGATTAAAAAAATTACGCTGAGTCTAAAATTTATGAACGACCTGTGAACAACGCTAAAGTGACCTTGAAGGTGTTCACCTAATAACTAGGATCAAATGAGGGTTATAAAGCAGTGTGAGGAATTCGAATTATGATCTACAGTGGACAGTTAAGGTTATGAATTAAATTTAGGGTTTTCATCAAGAACTGACATCAGTTATAATACCGAGACTCTATTTAAGCAAATGGATGAGTGAATTTCACACCAAAATCCGAGACCTGTTATCTTATACTTGATTGTTTCGACCATAAATTATAGTCTTGCTAAATTTACTTCAATCAATACATTATTGATTGAAATCAATATCAGTAATAATGCTTAAACTACTGAAAATCTTCAACAAATAAAAGCATTATGGTCTATTAAGTGACGGTTAAAATATAATATGTACTATCAACATTTGAGCAAGATTAGCATTGACAAAGAGTAGTTTAAATAAGAAAGATTAGTTCAGCGAAGAGTTCTCTTTTCGGCGAATTCATTTTCGAAACTGTACAATCACAAATATGTATACTTATTTCTACAGGATGATAATAATACTGATAATAAACTTCTGTTAGACATGGTGACAGTGAGGTCAAATAAACAAAGGTATTGAAAAGATTTTTTATAAAGCAAGGAAAGTTTAATAATGGTTTGATTGTTAATGGCTTAAGTATTCATCAAAAAATAGATAGGGAAATTATCAATGTGAACGGATGGCTCAGCATGATAAGATGTTGAAATTGAGAATAAATGAAATCAGAATGATCGTGGAAACAAAATAAACCAGTTGGGGGTAGAGGATTTAAGAGGAAGATGGAAGGTGAAGCAGATGGCTGTAAAGGAGGAAGAGTACGAGAAAGAGAAAAAAAGATTATAAGAAATTAAGACTATGGTAGAAGAAGAGGTTGTACTAGTCTCTTATGCACACACAATTCTGGCGTTCCCAGATGTATGGTTAATGCTTCAGCAATGCAAAGAGGATGTAGTCTAATTGTCTTTGGAAGACTTCTACTTACCTTGTAGATGACCTTGAACACAGAGTCTGTCTTGATTGAGTGACCTGTATTCACAACGTGTTCAATTATTGAATTTCTTACTGAACCGTCGCCTCCTCATTTTAGCCAAGCCGGACAATGTTCTCGAATTCTTTTGGATAAAGTACGCGTCGAACGACCTTTGTTTATTTGACCTCACTGTCACCATGTCTAACAGAAGTTTATTATCAGTATTATTATCATCCTGTAAAAATAAGTATATGTATTTGCGATTGTACAGTTTCGAAAATGAATTCGCCGAAAAGAGAACTCTTCGCTGAACTAATCTTTCTTATTTAATGTTCTAATAGGTGTATTCGTAGTGTCGGTTATGTTAAGCCTATATATCTTATTCTAGCTTTCCAACAGCCCATTCTATTCATTCTACTTAAGTCATATTTTGACCTTGTTAATTATTCGCTTATCAATTTTGACTGTTTTAATAAGAGCGCGTAGGTGTGTGTACATTTCTTATCCCATTACTCATCACATGTCTCTAACTTACTTTTGTGTGCCTATAAATATTGATTAACGCTTCGTCAAATGGGAGTTGGCTTACCCGCCATCTCCACTCTGCTTCGTTTCTCTTCTCCCCATTTCATTCGCTTCATTTACAAGATACATGTATTCAAAAGTCCATTCTCGTTATTTGACTTATCTAAATCCGTTATTGACTAACGCGATTAAAGTAGATGATTAAATACGAGGATAGGCGACATATATATTTCAACAACAATCATCATTGCAATCACCTTGGAGTCAGATCACGGGTCACTAAAGTGGAAAGCCATTTCGACAACATCGTCCGATCTAAATGACGACAAAATAAAGGGCTCCACATATTCCGTTTACTATAGAGTAGTTTATCTTAATAGAACAATGTTAAAAAAGAAAATGATTCTCTATTAAAAAATGGTTGACTGTGATGGTGGTTCTGCATCCTTTAGAATCAATAACTTGGTGATCTGAATAGTTTCTTAACTGGTACAAATGAAACTCGTAATTTTTTTCATGTAAGCTTTAATATTCTTACTTCGTTACCTGTTAAATTCAAACATTCAATTTTTTCAGTTTAAAAAATTGATAGCACTCAACCTTTTGAACTCTGAAAATATTGCGTTGTTGTTTACCAGTAACAAGTAATCAAATATTTTTAATAAAATTAAATTTACCTTCAAAACTTTCTATAATATACAGAAAGAAACTATTTTCCATTGATTGTTTGTTTGTAGATGATCCGGTGAATGACAACAAAACAAAGGAATCTTCAAAGAAAACCGAAATACCCCCAGAGAAAGCATTGAATTCTACGGCATCTAATTCCTCAACAAATTCAAAAGTTCAGGAAAATATTAGTCTCAATAACAAAATGTCATTGGAATTGGTCTGCTTTGTTTGTATATTCTCTATCAAGCTTTATTCATTCACATGTTTATAATTTTGAACAGTGTTAAATAGGCCATTATAAATGTATATAAATCCCATGTGAATAATCAGTAGTGTTTTACTAGCTTTTCAGTTCTAAATTTTCCTCTTTTTTGAAACTTCCTCAGCTACTTTCCATTACTAAACATACAGCATTTATTTCAGACATATTGATGACAACGAGGTAGGCAGTGACAAATGATTAGCTTTTGCATTAAGCCTTCTGGATTTTCCATTGTACATTCTTCGATTTCTATGGTTATTTTGTGTTGTGGATTTAATTTTTCCATCGTAAGATCATGTTCATTGTTTACATTTCAAATTAATTCTTACACTTTTTTATTGACAGCTATACGGTATTATAAATGATCATATAAAAACATTTGTTGTCATTGTTAATTTGATTATTTATTATCGATGATCTTTAGATTGTACGTGTTGTGAAATTTAGTCAATATCTTCATTACTACTGCTAACAACAATACCGTCAAGGTTTGTTTTATATGTTTACTCAGTGCAAACTAAAACTTCTTATATGTTTAATGTATACTTAAACGGATCGATATGTGGCTAGCAGTAGAATGCAGAATGTATGCTTCGTCCTATTGGGGAATTGTCAACTGGATGTACCTGAACCCCAATATTGATATTCTCATAAAGACTCTAATTCAGCACCTTTTGCTTCAACGAGTTACCCAGTAAGCTAGTAAGGTTAGATGGCAGCTGGTTTGATGAAAAACTAGACTGAACTTGTGGAAATTGGCCACATCAAGGCAATCAGTACAGAACACATATATCCCAACAAAAACTAATCGAAATTCACTCAGCATTATCAACAACGGGATAATTCAATATCTTCCTAATGGTAGTGTTTATCTGAATGGTGTAAAGCATATTGACTTGTTAAATGTTTGTTTAAATGAAAATGGAACTTAGTCACTTATGTATATGATTTGTAATCATTGTCTAAATGATTTTCACTGACTGGTAAACATAATGATGAGACGATATAGTATATATTTAGTATACATTTTCATTGAAATACTTATATCATAAAACATAGGTTATTTGATAACCGATAAGCCACAGTTTATTTCTTGGGATTAGTATTTACTCGGTACATAACACTATTTAGCAACTGGCATATGACATGTCCAGACAATGTGGAAGACTGGGAGAACCAGTCAAGCAGTTGTGGAAATGAGGAGACACACCTTGTCGGTGATTGGAAGGCTGAGAGACTGCAGTCAATCGTAGAGAGCTGCTAAGGAGAGAACATCACCATCCTGATTGGAGATGTGAGTGTTAAGTTTGGGAAAGACAACACTGGGTATGAAGATATCATGGGACAAAATGCACAGAGAGGAAGGAACAAGAACGACGAGAGCTTTGCAAATTTATGTGACTTCAACAAAATGGTTGTAGGCGGCACTATATTCTCATAAACGAATAAACAAATCTAAATGTATTTCACCGGACCACACTACACAAACTTAAATCGATTATATTTGCTTCAGCAAAAAATTCAGAAGATTCATGGAAGACGTGAGAAAGAAGAACGGAGCTGACATAGCTTCAGATCATTGCCTGATATTTACCAAGATGAAACTGAAGCCAAAAACATACCGAAAAACTGGAGAAACAGTGTTAGTATGGTTCAATACTGACTTCCTCTCAGATACTGACAAACTCAACGAATTTAAGATAACTCTCAACAACAGGTTTCAAGCATTATAAAATCTCAAAAGGGAATAAACTACCATGAAGAACAACCGTAAAGAGATCAATGAAGCATTAACTACAATATGTCAGAAGCTTCTATGCCCCAAGAAGTATCATCATAAGGATTGGATCTAAATTGTTTATCTGAGCAGGATTCAATAAAAATGAGAGAAAGAACAAAGTGAAAGAAATTAACGACAGTCGAACAAGAACAAGAAAAGTCAAGGCACAAGCTGAATACACAGAAGCAAACAAGCGAGTGAAGAAGAGCATTAGAGTCAACAACAAAAAAACAAATACGTGGAAGATCTAGAAACGACAGTGGGAAAAGCTGCAACAGAAGAAAATATCAAACAATGATATGATACGACGAAGAAACTGGCAGGGAGATGTACTAAACCATTTTTGTTTAACTTCATCATAGACCTATTGATGGAAATAACATTCTCGTCGACTGAATTCTCGGGTATTGATCTCCTTCCAGGAGGTCCACTTATCGACTTAGAATACGTAGATGACATAGTCCTGTTTGGTGAAGACGCCGATAAAATGCAGAGTCTTTTGGTAGCACTAAGCAGCAATGCCAGAATGTTTGGAATGCGCTTCTCTCCCTCTAAATGCAAGTTGTTGCTTCAGGACTGGTCTGCATCAACACCTGAACTAAGGATAGGGAGTGAAGTAGTCGAACGCGTTGACAACTTCACTTATCTTGGAAGTCTGATCAGCTCTAATGGGTTGGTGTCTGACGAAATCTCATCACGGATTCGAAAAGCTCGTTTGGCTTTTGCCAACTTACGTCACCTATGGCGAAGGCGAGATATCCGTCTATCAATAAAAGGACGAGTAAACTGCGCAGCAGTCCGTTCTGTTTTAATTTACGGCAGCGAAACATGGCCACTGACAGTAGAAGACACTCGTTGGCTACTAGTATTTGACCACAGATGCCTCAGAAATATTGCTGGCATCTGCTGGGATCACCGGGTAAGTAATAGGGAGGTTAGACGCAGGGTATTAGGGAATGATGGTAAATAAGTCGATGAGGTTGTGAATCTTCATCGGCTGAGATGGTTGGGTCACATGTTACGTATGCCCAAACACCGATTGCCACGACGTGCAATGCTAACCGTGTTCATGATGGTTGGAAGAAAGTTAGGGTTGGCCAAACCAAAACGTGGCATCAGTCCTTGAAGTCACTAACTTCTAGTCTGAGCCATGTTGGTAAATGCAGACTACTTGGTTGGGTGTCCGCGTGACTATCGTAACCAATGGTTGGAGACTCTTGGTGACATGGCTCAGAATCAATCACAATGGAGTCGGTGTATACACTCTATGTCTTCCCTTAAACTAAGAGATTAAAATCGCTTCATATCTTTCTTTATTTCTACGAACTGATTCTTTCTTACTGTACTATATCCTTATTGCAATCTTTCTTTTATATATTACCACCACTGAATTAACCACTTTTATGAATCCGGTGTCCATCTTGTTGTGTTAATGAGGTATGGCAACTTGGACCGATGCATATATGTACCTGGTCCTACGTTGTAGCTGACTGATTGACTGACTGACTAAACCAGAGATACCAATCAAGGACCAAGAAGGTAAGCAAATCACTGAAATTCGAAAACAGAGGAACAGATGAGAATAGCATTTTCAGGAACTCTTGAATTGACTACCTCCATTGAATCCGCCGTACATCGAAACGGCACACACACACGCCTGTCTATAGCTGTCACTCTACCAACGATCGAAGAAATCAAGATGGTCATCAGACAAGTGGTGAGTGGATAAGCAGTAGGATCTGAGAATATACCTGGTGAACTACAGAGGCAGCACACTAGAATCAGTATCAAGGAGTTTTCAACAGAGTATTGCTGAACCGGATGAAAGATTCAGTAGACGCTCATTTTTGAGATCAACAGACTGGCTTCCGTGAGGTTAAGTTGTACTCAGATCAAATCATGACATTACGGGTCATTGTTGAACAATCAATTGAATGGAACTCGTCACTGTACATCACCTTTCTTGACTTTGAGAAAGCGTTTGACAGTGGATAAGAGAACATTATAGAATCCTCCTTGATACTATGGAGTGAGTAGCTGAGAAGATCGTCAACACCATACAGAATTCATACGACGGACTACACAGCAAATTCGAACACGGAGAACAGCTGACAGATGCATTTCGAATGAGAACCGGTGACAGATAGGACTGTTTACCCTCCTAAGTTCTCTCTCACCTGTTGGTTGACTGGATTACGAAGACCTACACATCTGAGGAGAAACACGTAACACAATAGGAATCTTGGATGTAGCTGAACGATTTGTATTTGAAGATGACATAGCTCTTCTATCTCATGCACATCAATAAATACAGGTGAAGAAAGTCAGTGTAGTTGCATACTTTACAGCAATAGACCTCAACACACAAAGGAATAAGCAAGATTCCGAAATACAACACGATGAGTACCAACCCAATAACACTTGATAGAAATACACGGAAGACCTAGAAACGACAGTGGAAAAAACTGCCACAGAACGAAACTTCAAACAACCATATGATACGACGAAGAGACTGGCAGAGAAATATACTAAACCAGAGGTACCAGTCAATAACTAAGAAGGCAAGCATATCACTGAAATTCAAAAACAGAGGAACAGATGGGTAGGATCTGAGAACATACCTGGCAAACTATAGATGCATCATACTAGAATCAGTATCATCATCTTTCTTGACTGTTCAGCGGCCTATGCTTTACTGGAGGTAACAGGCGTAATTAAGTAATATGAAATGTTGATGCAGAATAGTATGAATTCAGTCAACAAGATTAAACATAAACGGACATAAATAGAGCAAGAACAAACATTGATGCAGAATAGTATGAATTCATATTATTTCGAGGTTTCTCGTCAGCTGCTTACAAACCAAAATTGTGATAGAATTTTTACATGGAGATAGTGTGAAACAATTGACATAAATGAGTGTAAATAACTTGATTACAATAATAACTATATATATGGTTTGTAAGCAGCTGACGAGAAACCTCGAAATAATATGAATTCATACTATTCTGCATCAATGTTTGTTCTTGCTCTATTTAAATTCATAAAGGGAACCAATTGCATGAAATATGAAATGTTCTATCATATAATGTGTTTATTCAGTACGCTACCTACTGTGATCAATAATATTTGCTAATATGGCTGTCGAAATCTAATTCGATAATACTCGAATGTCTTGCGAGCGGCACAGAAGTTCTTTTTTGTTGAAAAATTCAAGTATTCGAAGCACTTCGTAAAGCAAAGGCAATAATGAAATGATGGAATAACAAGAATCAATACAATTTTGTACTCTTTGAATCGTATTCTAATATAAAAAAATAAAATGCGAATTCATAGGAATCAACACACACTGTTCATTATCTTCGTAAGAATAATTAAAATTACATGCCACAATAATCAATATTTAATTTATATTAGAATAAGATAGGAATAAATGATCGTGGCCTATTCAACCATACATAACAAACAGAAATTTTTAATGACAGAGTAGACTTAATAGTAAAGTTGATACTAACTGTAAAACAACAGTAGTAGAATATTTATAACGATGATAACAATAGTTGTTTACAATCGAACAAAACTTCTGAGGAGATAAAATTGTTAAATTATGCTTCGTATCATTTGCAGAGTACAAAGCTCGGTTGTCTGTCATTTCATAGAATTACTCTTTGTATAGACATGAAAATACCCAAACCTCTTATTAAAAATATAAAAAGGGACTGTTTATAATAACTACCCTTTCAATCTCAAATAATTAATAAACTTAGCTGAATTATTTAATATCGACCAGTGTTTTTAGTTTAATATCTTAACTTCCATTATAAGTGTCCCATTTTCAAACCTTAAAAGTTATGGATTATTACAAAAGAGCTTTGTTTTATAGTGATCAGTACGTAAGTCAGTTTATTCAGCTTTCAATTTTATGAATTAATGGATGATCCACAAAATTCAAATCTTACAATTAAATATTTCATACATGTTCATTTTATTATTTGTGAGATTACTCATACTGATGAAGGGTTACACTTCTTTCTTGTATCAATTTATTGCGACATTTGGTCAATAAATTTAAATTTATCCGGTGGTTATGTAGTGGTTGTGCTTCGTCGAGCAATCACCCTCGTAACCGTTAACATATAATCCTCAACGGTGTTTGAAATCAGAAGGCAAAGAGAAGCAGCGACTACAGTTTTATTATTAGCAGATAACTCAGACCACAAAGCAGTGAGGCGAATGAGTGAGTCAGCGGACCGAGAGTGTATATATATAGGGAAATGAATGGATCATCGAATCAATTAAGCAGTTAATAATAAAGCTAGCAGAATGAATATATGCGTAGGCGGTAAGCGATGTTCAAGCATACATATTTCATAAAAGCACAACAATAATAAAGGTACAATACATAAGTTGTTATAGTAAGGATGACTTTGCTATAGTTATAACCCAGTTTCTTTAATCGTATTTCATAGAGCGATCAACTCTACAATATATACATTCATGAAATATCTCTTTCGTCATAACAAAATTACTCAACGAACCTATTCAGATAATTATATAACAGGTTAAAAAAATCTTGTTAGAAGATTTGATTAAAATTATAGTGATAACAGAATTATAGTCCATTAAGTTGGTTAGGAGCTTTATGCTAAATAATTAACATAAGCTTGAATAGAAATAAACGAAACTTTCAACTGTCATTTATTGGATTTCATTGATTATAAATATAGTACAAGATTTTATACGTCATTATTATTTATCGTTTGTTAAAACGAAAAACTAATGTTTTTTTATTACGTCCAGAATGTATATTGAAGTTAAGTTTTCTGCCACTTATATGAATTCAGACAGTTGCTTATCAGTAAGCTCTCTAATGAAGTTAAAGATTTCAGTAAAACATCAGTCTTAAAGAAATAAGGAAGTGTTTATGATAAACGTTTTTTTTTTCTTAGAGGGAAGAAAGAATAACTTGATAATACTTATTGGTATGAGGCAATTCTCAGGACATAAATTTCCTTGTTCATAGTTCTACAATCATATCGTTCCTTTTCAAAACGTCTTTTCTTTGAAATTATGAATCGATGAATATGAGACCACCTCTGAAAACCTGGAAGCACTGGATGGCCGATTCACCTTGTATGAGACTCCCCAGTAGTGCGCATCCATGATTACGTACACGGGGCTTGAATACAGGACCTTCGGTCTCGCGCGAACAATTAGTGGTCTAGAAGTTAAGCGTTCATGTGAGATCAATCACCACAGCCCTATTCTAAAAAATTTCGTTTGATTTAAGAAAATGTCCTTTAATGTTTTCAGTGTATTAACCCCTATGGAACCAAAGAACTTCAAATGAGATAAAAAGACAGGTCAATCACATAAATAAGACTGTTAACTTGAATATTAAGACAAAGAAGACAACGAATATACGAAGACAACCAATTAAAAGCAAAGTCAACAGAACGAGCTGACTTTACTGTGGTGGAATAATTAACAAACTCCCTTCTATATGGTGAGAATATTGCCCAGAACGATGATGATAGCCTCGAAATCAAACCATTTACTACAATATATTTCTCACCTTAAACCTACTCTGGTAATATTTGCTTATTATCCACAGTGATGAGGTTTCAAATTGCTTTCACATTATTTTCTTTATTATCTTTGTCTCTTCTTACCCTCTATTTCTAGTCTAGTTGACCCTATATTTTTATGTATATATAAATGTTCTTAACGAGTATATGTGTGACCAGATTGTTCGGAACGTATTGCTCTAATATATCATCACATAGTTCTGATGATCTTCATCTTCTTATAACACTACTGGAATTTATCAAAGGGACTAATTGCTTTAAACCATGTACATCATAGGACCCAACACTTCCAAATAAGAAAAATTTCGTCCTTAACATTACTTTGATTAAAATGAGTCGCATTTAAACATATTATTTAGGTTATATGATGGTCAAATAACAATCAAATTAGTACTATATCTTGTTTTCAATTCCCCAGCTGAAACTATTCAGGAGGAAACCATGATTTTAGTAAAGTAGTCTGTAAATGGTGAAGATTTGTAGCTCAAGTGGATGATTTTGGTGGAGTTTTGTTCTCTGAGCTGGATGGTTTGGTCATGGAGCTTTCGTCGTTCTTCTGAATGACATCATTAAAGAACAAAACTCCACCAAAAGTGGTCTGTAAATAAATTATGTAATCACAATGAGTGTACCTAATTTTTACACGTTTTAATAAAAGTCTATATAATGTAATAGGTCATTTCAATCATTTTTTAAGTGTTATTTTCATAGTTTGTTATTATTTATGTAACTGTAATTATCTTGGTTATTAGAATTTTTAGCCTTAAATTTTAACTTCCTGTTCGGTTGTTTATTAGTCTTAGAACTTATGATTATTTATGTCCAGTCAACGTGTAACGATGTATATATGTATGTATGTAATATACATTACATATTTGTGATACATTTCAAGCATCCTAAAACAATCAACTTTATAGTACATAAGATTGACAGCTCTATGTGTTTGTTTATTCAGTTCAATAAGCGAATGCGTTAAACAATGCGTTTTAAAGACTAAATACAATGATCATTGTTTTGTTATCAGAAAATGAAATTGTTTGATAACAGGTTATTGACTGAATTCTGTCAGAAGTAATCATTATTTTGCATTATTTGTTTGAATCTTTCCACTGATGTTCAGGACTGTAAATGATCAGTTTCTTATTGTCATATGTGCATACTGTAGGGATTGCCTCGATGTTGCCTTAAGTCACAAGCATCATAAACAGAGATGGATGATGGCTAGCAGTGAAATCCAGTACTCGGGTTTCGACCTATTTCCGACTCGTCAGCTGGAGTTGATGTTCGCCGCGGGATTCGAACCTAGTGCAATTCGTGCCCAAAATTTTACTGCTAGCCGCCATCTAGTAATGATTATACTTTCTGATATTTTAAAACCGATGTAATGGATTAGATGAGCACTATTTTAAAAATTGACGTATATTACGATTTCAGACCACTAGATTCCAACTTAAGAAGTCTAAGTTAATATTCTTATTAAGAGATTTATGTGCTGTGAGCTCGATTCACATGTGTTTAGAAACGTCTTAGTAAAACACTTTTCCAGTTGTTTCTCTCTACCAACGTATATGAAAATATATTCTGATAATCAGTAAAACTAGTTAAATACGATTCATTTTAACACATCAATTGTATCGAAGTATTCTATGATAATGAAGAAAGTTCAAATGTTGCGGTCATAGAAAATAAATTCATTCATCCAAATTATTTTCTATCAGGGTAATGTTGTTAGTACAGTTGGATACTAATTAGTAGTATTTATGTTGTATATTTATTGATTTCATTTTCACATCCTCTATTACATTTCTGGGGATGTTTATGTACTAGTTCCCTTATTATTCATTGTAAGTTTATGTACCTTGCCAAAATCAGTGCCATTTTAATTATAATAGAAACAATAAATGTTTTCTGCTTGCCTCAAATTTTGACTAAGATATAATTTAAACCAATACCGAAGAAAAGTTTGGCAAATATGTGACCTTTAAGCCGCCAAAATTATACTTGTTTGGATTAATTTCTCTGTATAACGACCTTTATGACTAATGATAGACACAAAACACTAGATACTAAGTACATGAAATAGTATTCATGATTAAGAAATTATTTATTACAATAGCCGGGTCGTTCGTAAAAGTTTGGTTTTATCAAAGGATCATATCAGGCAGAGAACTGTACAGTCCTTTCATTATAGGTCACCTATTCATTATGCACCCAACATTACCTAGGCTTCAAATACTAACTATTTTTAACACTTAAACTAAATCTATTCGAAAGTAAACGAAAACTGGCTGAAGAGATACGTTAACACGTATGTGAAACAACTTAGTTGTAGATTTTAGATAGTTTGTGGTAATTGGCAGGAAACTCTACAAATAGATTTCAAACCAATTTGTACTTGTTAGTAAAGTGTACCTGAAATTTTGAAAGAATTAATATTTCCTGGTAGATTTGAACTCCCCTTCTAGATAAGCGTCAACTATTACGAAATTCATGTACAGAGTTCTTCGCAAATTATCTTGAACCACTTAACATCCTAAAATATTGTACGTGAAGTAAAACCACTTGAACAAGTAGTCACATTGTTAAATGATCGACAGAATTTGACCAAAAATGACAAACTTGACACGTGTTGCATATGCCGCAATGCTGATTTGTGTTGGGGATGGTTGAAAGAAAGTTAGTGGTGGCCAAAAAAATGGTGGCATCAGTCTACAAAGTCACTAACTTCTAGTCTTAGCCATGTTGGTAGATGCAGACTAATCGGTTGAGGTCCACGTGACTATCGTAACCAATGGTTGGACTCTGGGTGATATGGCTCAGAATCGATCACAATGGTGTAGGTGTATACACTCTTTGTTTTCCTTTAAACTATGAGATTAAAATCGTTTCATATCTTACTACGAACTAATTCTCTCTTTCTGTATGCAGTCTTTCTTTTATATATTACTACCATCGAATTAACTACTTCTGTGAATCCGGCGTTGATCTTGTTGTGCTAATGAGGTGTGACAACTTTGACCGATGCATATATGTGGCTGGTCCTACATTGTAGCTGATTGATTGACTGAACTACTCCGTGATTTATCAATTACCAGTTCAGCCTATTCCATTTTCTCTAATAAACCTCAGTGGACGAAAATCTATGCAATGTGTCAAAAATATCCATTGAATGCATACAGAATAATAATTAATAACCTTAATCATCGAATACTCTAAAATATTATTCCTTATATAATGAATAAGTTTTAAATAATCATTTTAATATCTCATTATGAGAAAATACTAGGGTTGAAGCTATCACGAGTTCACTTAATCTGCGAACGAGAAACAAGACTCGGTGACCAGAGACCAATAAACTAGCTATTGATATGACCCAACCCCACTAACTAACTAATGATTTTCTCTCATTCATTACCAATGAATTACTATCGTAAATCATGAAAATTACATCATTAAAATCTGTATGAAATATTCAAAAAAATATAGGAAAAGTAATTAATGCATAATTAAAAAGTAATATCTTCATTTTCTTCCCTAACATATAGAAATCATACGTTTTCATTATGATTGATCTCACTTAAGTAATTACACACTCACTCACACACACACACACACTGCGTCCAGAGTTGAAAGTACACATGTAATGGATGAATAGCAACGGGAAAGAACTGAAAAGGATTGTTCAGGACAGATTTGAATGGAGAGTGCTGGTTGACGGCCTATTCTCCTCCGTGAAAGGTGACAGGTGTAAGTAAGTAATTACTTATATTATTTTAAAAAATAATGGTAACTGTAATATATTCTTTTAACGTAATTAATTACATATCAACTCATAAATAAACACTTTCTCTTATTCATGAATATTTTATAATACTTATTGTTACCCAATATAAACTGGAGAATATACCTGATGTTTTTTCCTCTCGATTCTATTAAATTATATCCGACTTTGGTAGGTTACTAGTAAAGATAAGTAAAACACTTCTTTCCTCTTACCAAGATTATTCAACTAGACGCCATAGTGATGTAATGCTTTTGATTTATTTCATAATTAGTATTGTCCAGCGTTTCTACCATACTTTTTTTTCACAAGCCACAAACAATTAGAATAGATTAACCATTATTTGCAATATATAGTTAATAATTATTAGCTGGAACCCTTAATATTACATATGATTACTTTTTAAATTGATTGTCTAACTAAATGGCACTTTTTGTTTTCTATCTTGGAAACAAAACTCTGAATTCCTAGAAAAATATATATTTATATTCATGTCATTGATTTTTGTTGTTGTTTTGGTAACCAAGATTTAATTCTTTGGGGAGGGTTTTAAAAAAAAAAGATTGTTTACCTATGAACAAAGTTGAAATTCCAATGAAAACAATGTGTTCCATTTGGAAAACGGAATATTTGGCAATGAGAAAAGTTAACAAAATATATGTGAATAATATCTGTTATAAAGTTATATTGGCTTTATTATTATCCGTAACACAGTAACAAATATAAACATCATTGAAATGTAAATAAGTTTGTCTTATATTGTTTAGTTCTGTTAATAAATTTGAATATAATAAAGATAATAGTATTTGAGGGAACAAAGTTTATTCAATAGTTTACTTCAAACAATTTCACCAATTTTACAAAGACCTACAGTAACAAAGAATGATTAAGATGAATATTGACAGTTTAGAAGTATATGTTATATGCGAAAAGATAAAACACATTAGAGTTAAAACATGTTCATTTGGTTATGTGAAACATTTATTAGATGATCAGGTCATATATTAATACTGAGATTTATTGTGTATTTTGGAATTGTTTGATAGTAATTACCTCTCCAACGTAAAAAGATCGGCTTTCGTTGTTTACTAACAATCTATATTACGGATTGAGTGTACTTAGAGAACAAGAAAGGATTGAACAGATAGTTTGTTCTATTTTAAAACTTTTCAGCATCCATGACCCTACCAGGGGATCGTTATTTATGTCTAGGTTCTACCAACTGCCTGAATGGCAGATCTGTATAGTATATGTTCAATCTACTGAATTTAGCGCATTAGTTAAAATTCAATAAAAATTTATGAACTACAAAGATGTACTCATATAACATAATTAAAGGTTAAGTAATTCAAACATGAACCAAAAGAGTAAACCACACTCTTGTATATTATCATACATCAAACAGCTGATACAATGGATAGATAAGCAACAGTAAAAAAATATTAAAATCAATAATTTTTAACTCATGTATTTACCATGTTCAATTCGTTACTCATAAACTCTATATCTTTTCTCTCATATAACACTCATCGATAGAAGAAACCTGAAAATATTGGTACATCCTAAATGAACTGTTTAAACTCTTTCTTTATTAATAATAGAGGATAAGTGCTCCTTTTGGCTTACCTGCTCATGTTAAAGATTAAAAGCCTCATAGTAAAAACATAAGAGTTACGCAACATTTCTTAATCACTTCCATTGTTATCTAACTGTATATCTTACCTTTTATCTATACTAGAGAATTTTGTTCATAGTAGAAATTAGTAGGATTATGATCAAAAAGAGAAAATCCATAAATCCTTGTCTAAGATTCGTTCATACATCTATATGTAGAAAAAAGATACACAAACAAAGTATTCTTCACTTTATTGACAATCCTTCTCAAGTTTGCTGAACAGCTCTACTTTTCACCCTTTTTTTCTCACTGTTTTCATTCTACTTCAACTCATAGTGTATCCCATTCATTATTTCAAGTAAACTTATCAGTGTTTAGTTGACTGTTCTTTTTCATAAACTTCAAGTTGAGTAAAATGTAGTAAAAGATTTTGTCAAAGCCAATTTCTTTAAATGTAATCAGTAATGTTGAAAATATATGTTCTATCTAAATTCTATCGGTTTATTTTCCAGTTGACAGACAATAACTTCGAGTAATAATATTCTATTTTCCGTTTAATTCACGGAGTAAGGATAAGTGTTTGAAGCAGTTGGTCAAATCAAGAGAATAGTCATAAGACACAAAATCTGACTTCAGACAATGTAGCGATTATTCTTGAAATGCAGTACGTGCGTTTTGTCCCATTAGAGACTCATTAGCTGGATATACTAGTACTCCTGTGCTTCTAAAGCCTAACGCGTTATCTTCTAAGATACTGAGTCCACTGAACATTCCAGGGAATATTTAAATAACCAAAATAAATAGATTAAAATTCACTCCGTTACGTCTTTTCTTTGAAATTATGAATCGATGAATACGAGACCACCTCTGAAAACCTGGAAGCACTGGATGGCCGATTCACCTTGTATGAGACTCCCCAGTAGTGCGCATCCATGATTACGTACACGGGGCTTGAATACAGGACCTTCGGTCTCGCGCGAACAATTAGTGGTCTAGAAGTTAAGCGTTCATGTGAGATCAATCACCACAGCCCTATTCTAAAAAATTTCGTTTGATTTAAGAAAATGTCCTTTAATGTTTTCAGTGTATTAACCCCTATGGAACCAAAGAACTTCAAATGAGATAAAAAGACAGGTCAATCACATAAATAAGACTGTTAACTTGAATATTAAGACAAAGAAGACAACGAATATACGAAGACAACCAATTAAAAGCAAAGTCAACAGAACGAGCTGACTTTACTGTGGTGGAATAATTAACAAACTCCCTTCTATATGGTGAGAATATTGCCCAGAACGATGATGATAGCCTCGAAATCAAACCATTTACTACAATATATTTCTCACCTTAAACCTACTCTGGTAATATTTGCTTATTATCCACAGTGATGAGGTTTCAAATTGCTTTCACATTATTTTCTTTATTATCTTTGTCTCTTCTTACCCTCTATTTCTAGTCTAGTTGACCCTATATTTTTATGTATATATAAATGTTCTTAACGAGTATATGTGTGACCAGATTGTTCGGAACGTATTGCTCTAATATATCATCACATAGTTCTGATGATCTTCATCTTCTTATAACACTACTGGAATTTATCAAAGGGACTAATTGCTTTAAACCATGTACATCATAGGACCCAACACTTCCAAATAAGAAAAATTTCGTCCTTAACATTACTTTGATTAAAATGAGTCGCATTTAAACATATTATTTAGGTTATATGATGGTCAAATAACAATCAAATTAGTACTATATCTTGTTTTCAATTCCCCAGCTGAAACTATTCAGGAGGAAACCATGATTTTAGTAAAGTAGTCTGTAAATGGTGAAGATTTGTAGCTCAAGTGGATGATTTTGGTGGAGTTTTGTTCTCTGAGCTGGATGGTTTGGTCATGGAGCTTTCGTCGTTCTTCTGAATGACATCATTAAAGAACAAAACTCCACCAAAAGTGGTCTGTAAATAAATTATGTAATCACAATGAGTGTACCTAATTTTTACACGTTTTAATAAAAGTCTATATAATGTAATAGGTCATTTCAATCATTTTTTAAGTGTTATTTTCATAGTTTGTTATTATTTATGTAACTGTAATTATCTTGGTTATTAGAATTTTTAGCCTTAAATTTTAACTTCCTGTTCGGTTGTTTATTAGTCTTAGAACTTATGATTATTTATGTCCAGTCAACGTGTAACGATGTATATATGTATGTATGTAATATACATTACATATTTGTGATACATTTCAAGCATCCTAAAACAATCAACTTTATAGTACATAAGATTGACAGCTCTATGTGTTTGTTTATTCAGTTCAATAAGCGAATGCGTTAAACAATGCGTTTTAAAGACTAAATACAATGATCATTGTTTTGTTATCAGAAAATGAAATTGTTTGATAACAGGTTATTGACTGAATTCTGTCAGAAGTAATCATTATTTTGCATTATTTGTTTGAATCTTTCCACTGATGTTCAGGACTGTAAATGATCAGTTTCTTATTGTCATATGTGCATACTGTAGGGATTGCCTCGATGTTGCCTTAAGTCACAAGCATCATAAACAGAGATGGATGATGGCTAGCAGTGAAATCCAGTACTCGGGTTTCGACCTATTTCCGACTCGTCAGCTGGAGTTGATGTTCGCCGCGGGATTCGAACCTAGTTCAATTCGTGCCCAAAATTTTACTGCTAGCCGCCATCTAGTAATGATTATACTTTCTGATATTTTAAAACCGATGTAATGGATTAGATGAGCACTATTTTAAAAATTGACGTATATTACGATTTCAGACCACTAGATTCCAACTTAAGAAGTCTAAGTTAATATTCTTATTAAGAGATTTATGTGCTGTGAGCTCGATTCACATGTGTTTAGAAACGTCTTAGTAAAACACTTTTCCAGTTGTTTCTCTCTACCAACGTATATGAAAATATATTCTGATAATCAGTAAAACTAGTTAAATACGATTCATTTTAACACATCAATTGTATCGAAGTATTCTATGATAATGAAGAAAGTTCAAATGTTGCGGTCATAGAAAATAAATTCATTCATCCAAATTATTTTCTATCAGGGTAATGTTGTTAGTACAGTTGGATACTAATTAGTAGTATTTATGTTGTATATTTATTGATTTCATTTTCACATCCTCTATTACATTTCTGGGGATGTTTATGTACTAGTTCCCTTATTATTCATTGTAAGTTTATGTACCTTGCCAAAATCAGTGCCATTTTAATTATAATAGAAACAATAAATGTTTTCTGCTTGCCTCAAATTTTGACTAAGATATAATTTAAACCAATACCGAAGAAAAGTTTGGCAAATATGTGACCTTTAAGCCGCCAAAATTATACTTGTTTGGATTAATTTCTCTGTATAACGACCTTTATGACTGATGATAGACACAAAACACTAGATACTAAGTACATGAAATAGTATTCATGATTAAGAAATTATTTATTACAATAGCCGGGTCGTTCGTAAAAGTTTGGTTTTATCAAAGGATCATATCAGGCAGAGAACTGTACAGTCCTTTCATTATAGGTCACCTATTCATTATGCACCCAACATTACCTAGGCTTCAAATACTAACTATTTTTAACACTTAAACTAAATCTATTCGAAAGTAAACGAAAACTGGCTGAAGAGATACGTTAACACGTATGTGAAACAACTTAGTTGTAGATTTTAGATAGTTTGTGGTAATTGGCAGGAAACTCTACAAATAGATTTCAAACCAATTTGTACTTGTTAGTAAAGTGTACCTGAAATTTTGAAAGAATTAATATTTCCTGGTAGATTTGAACTCCCCTTCTAGATAAGCGTCAACTATTACGGAATTCATGTACAGAGTTCTTCGCAAATTATCTTGAACCACTTAACATCCTAAAATATTGTACGTGAAGTAAAACCACTTGAACAAGTAGTCACATTGTTAAATGATCGACAGAATTTGACCAAAAATGACAAACTTGACACGTGTTGCATATGCCGCAATGCTGATTTGTGTTGGGGATGGTTGAAAGAAAGTTAGTGGTGGCCAAAAAAAAGGTGGCATCAGTCTACAAAGTCACTAACTTCTAGTCTTAGCCATGTTGGTAGATGCAGACTACTCGGTTGAGGTCCACGTGACTATCGTAACCAATGGTTGGACTCTGGGTGATATGGCTCAGAATCGATCACAATGGTGTAGGTGTATACACTCTTTGTTTTCCTTTAAACTATGAGATTAAAATCGTTTCATATCTTACTACGAACTAATTCTCTCTTTCTGTATGCAGTCTTTCTTTTATATATTACTACCATCGAATTAACTACTTCTGTGAATCCGGCGTTGATCTTGTTGTGCTAATGAGGTGTGACAACTTTGACCGATGCATATATGTGGCTGGTCCTACATTGTAGCTGATTGATTGACTGAACTACTCCGTGATTTATCAATTACCAGTTCAGCCTATTCCATTTTCTCTAATAAACCTCAGTGGACGAAAATCTATGCAATGTGTCAAAAATATCCATTGAATGCATACAGAATAATAATTAATAACCTTAATTATCGAATACTCTAAAATATTATTCCTTATATAATGAATAAGTTTTAAATAATCATTTTAATATCTCATTATGAGAAAATACTAGGGTTGAAGCTATCACGAGTTCACTTAATCTGCGAACGAGAAACAAGACTCGGTGACCAGAGACCAATAAACTAGCTATTGATATGACCCAGCCCCACTAACTAACTAATGATTTTCTCTCATTCATTACCAATGAATTACTATCGTAAATCATGAAAATTACATCATTAAAATCTGTATGAAATATTCAAAAAAATATAGGAAAAGTAATTAATGCATAATTAAAAAGTAATATCTTCATTTTCTTCCCTAACATATAGAAATCATACGTTTTCATTATGATTGATCTCACTTAAGTAATTACACACTCACTCACACACACACACACACACTGCGTCCAGAGTTGAAAGTACACATGTAATGGATGAATAGCAACGGGAAAGAACTGAAAAGGATTGTTCAGGACAGATTTGAATGGAGAGTGCTGGTTGACGGCCTATTCTCCTCCGTGAAAGGTGACAGGTGTAAGTAAGTAATTACTTATATTATTTTAAAAAATAATGGTAACTGTAATATATTCTTTTAACGTAATTAATTACATATCAACTCATAAATAAACACTTTCTCTTATTCATGAATATTTTATAATACTTATTGTTACCCAATATAAACTGGAGAATATACCTGATGTTTTTTCCTCTTGATTCTATTAAATTATATCCGACTTTGGTAGGTTACTAGTAAAGATAAGTAAAACACTTCTTTCCTCTTACCAAGATTATTCAACTAGACGCCATAGTGATGTAATGCTTTTGATTTATTTCATAATTAGTATTGTCCAGCGTTTCTACCATACTTTTTTTCACAAGCCACAAACAATTAGAATAGATTAACCATTATTTGCAATATATAGTTAATAATTATTAGCTGGAACCCTTAATATTACATATGATTACTTTTTAAATTGATTGTCTAACTAAATGGCACTTTTTGTTTTCTATCTTGGAAACAAAACTCTGAATTCCTAGAAAAATATATATTTATATTCATGTCATTGATTTTTGTTGTTGTTTTGGTAACCAAGATTTAATTCTTTGGGGAGGGTTTTAAAAAAAAAAAGATTGTTTACCTATGAACAAAGTTGAAATTCCAATGAAAACAATGTGTTCCATTTGGAAAACGGAATATTTGGCAATGAGAAAAGTTAACAAAATATATGTGAATAATATTTGTTATAAAGTTATATTGGCTTTATTATTATCCGTAACACAGTAACAAATATAAACATCATTGAAATGTAAATAAGTTTGTCTTATATTGTTTAGTTCTGTTAATAAATTTGAATATAATAAAGATAATAGTATTTGAGGGAACAAAGTTTATTCAATAGTTTACTTCAAACAATTTCACCAATTTTACAAAGACCTACAGTAACAAAGAATGATTAAGATGAATATTGACAGTTTAGAAGTATATGTTATATGCGAAAAGATAAAACACATTAGAGTTAAAACATGTTCATTTGGTTATGTGAAACATTTATTAGATGATCAGGTCATATATTAATACTGAGATTTATTGTGTATTTTGGAATTGTTTGATAGTAATTACCTCTCCAACGTAAAAAGATCGGCTTTCGTTGTTTACTAACAATCTATATTACGGATTGAGTGTAGTTAGAGAACAAGAAAGGATTGAACAGATAGTTTGTTCTATTTTAAAACTTTTCAGCATCCATGACCCTACCAGGGGATCGTTATTTATGTCTAGGTTCTACCAACTGCCTGAATGGCAGATCTGTATAGTATATGTTCAATCTACTGAATTTAGCGCATTAGTTAAAATTCAATAAAAATTTATGAACTACAAAGATGTACTCATATAACATAATTAAAGGTTAAGTAATTCAAACATGAACCAAAAGAGTAAACCACACTCTTGTATATTATCATACATCAAACAGCTGATACAATGGATAGATAAGCAACAGTAAAAAAATATTAAAATCAATAATTTTTAACTCATGTATTTACCATGTTCAATTCGTTACTCATAAACTCTATATCTTTTCTCTCATATAACACTCATCGATAGAAGAAACCTGAAAATATTGGTACATCCTAAATGAACTGTTTAAACTCTTTCTTTATTAATAATAGAGGATAAGTGCTCCTTTTGGCTTACCTGCTCATGTTAAAGATTAAAAGCCTCATAGTAAAAACATAAGAGTTACGCAACATTTCTTAATCACTTCCATTGTTATCTAACTGTATATCTTACCTTTTATCTATACTAGAGAATTTTGTTCATAGTAGAAATTAGTAGGATTATGATCAAAAAGAGAAAATCCATAAATCCTTGTCTAAGATTCGTTCATACATCTATATGTAGAAAAAAGATACACAAACAAAGTATTCTTCACTTTATTGACAATCCTTCTCAAGTTTGCTGAACAGCTCTACTTTTCACCCTTTTTTCTCACTGTTTTCATTCTACTTCAACTCATAGTGTATCCCATTCATTATTTCAAGTAAACTTATCAGTGTTTAGTTGACTGTTCTTTTTCATAAACTTCAAGTTGAGTAAAATGTAGTAAAAGATTTTGTCAAAGCCAATTTCTTTAAATGTAATCAGTAATGTTGAAAATATATGTTCTATCTAAATTCTATCGGTTTATTTTCCAGTTGACAGACAATAACTTCGAGTAATAATATTCTATTTTCCGTTTAATTCACGGAGTAAGGATAAGTGTTTGAAGCAGTTGGTCAAATCAAGAGAATAGTCATAAGACACAAAATCTGACTTCAGACAATGTAGTTAAATATAATATACATTATTAATTTAAGAAGTAGTCCTATTATTAAAGGGATGTAAAACTACAATTACTAGTATTCTGATTTAGGATAACACATGGTACTTTATTTCTGTGTGCTATATGGCAACAATTTTTGTGGCTTAAAGGTAAATTGGAATTTAATAATAAAATAATGATATATTTATAATATCCTAATGAAAAGAAACATGAACATCTGCTGATTCATAATTACACGTAACTCACTTCAGCAGAATAAATGAATGTGAACAATTATTAAACCATACTTTGGTAAAGATATATATATATATATATTAGTGTGTGCTACTAATGTCGACAGATATAAGTAGTATGTATCATCAGTCGAAAGTGAAATGTCTGGCGGCAGAAAATTAAGAAAATCAAAGATAAGAGAACAATGACAGAGAATAATTGATGTAGAATTAAAAGAACAATCAAGTATGAGACAAGTAATTGATATTTTGCAAGTGAAGTATTTACTATATGGTTCTCACATTCTACTGAGACGTTCTGTAATTTTGTATTCAAATACATTCGATTGTCTCCACTTGTGTTCTCCTTCACGACATTGGTGATGCTTGATTTTGCAAGGATGCTATGCAATCTTTCTTACTGTACGGATCGAAATGCTTATTCCATGATGGTCTAGCTTCAATTGACTCATGATCTCAACTATTGAAATTATTACAATCTCTAGAAAACTCCTTCTGATACTAATCAACACATGCTGACCAATGAATGGCTTCAAGAGGTATGTCCAGGAGTTCTAGTGAGAAGTAGTGACCAGTAGAGTTCAACCAGATCTGTTGTGAAATAGTAACTCACTAAAGACAATGGTGGATATGTCGCTCATTTTTGTGGATTAATTGAAGTTAGACATTAACACCGTTTGATGCCGGCCGGCTCAGTGATCTAGAGATTAAGCGTTCGCGCGCAAGACTGATAGGTCCTGGCTTCGAATTCCGCGAGCCAGGTCGTGGACGCACAATGCTGAGGAGTCCCATACTAGGACGAAACGGTTGTCCCGTGCTTGCAAGTTTTCCATGGTGTTCTAGCTTCAAATGACTCATAATCTCAAGTATTGAAATTACTACAATCTACACAAAACCCGTACTGATATTAAAATGTTTATTCACTGTACGTTTTTTCAGAGATTTTTCTTCGCAATAACAAGATAATCCTATCTAAATGATTTACAACCCAAATTACGTAATCTTATCTCATATGTTTTTCATCTTTCTTAATGTTTCACAAAGTAAACAAACATGCATAGTATCATTAAACTAGAGTGGTGCAAAATACAGTTTCAAAAATTGTGAAATGTATCGAATGAGAAACTAATCATTCAACTACTTTTTTTTAACAATGTCAACATTACTGGAAGAAGCGAAAATCTTACTACTTAACTGTTGGGATATTCAGAAAAATATCCCAAAAATTATCCTGTTAAGTCTAATGTTATCCTTGAACTTCAAATGGTATCATTTTCATATTGGTCAATATTTATTTCACGTGTCATTTTCCTGTTGGCCAAATATTGTACAAATGTTATTTTCTATTTTATGGTACAATGTGGTCTGTTTGATTGGTATATAAACAGAGTAAGTTTGAAATATAAGGATTCATATCTCAGAGGCTGAGACTTGTGGTCTGTACTTAACTGGCTGGGCTAGGCGGAAAGCAGGGCCAATTAGAACTTTAGGCTGCTCGCACGTGTTTTACGCGTCATTGTTACGGTCGATAAGTCACTGTTCTCTAATCGGCGGTCAAAAGTTATAACATTAACAAACTAAATTTAATAGGAAGTTTGGCGATTACACCTATTCAACCTACTCAAATCTATTTATTAACTTAACTAGATGATGTTATTGTATTTTAAAAAAATCAAAAAAAACTGACCAGAAATTATATATAAATATTAATGTTACACTTAAATCCACGCATATGGTGATAACAATGATTACTTGGTAAATCCCATATTCATAAATCAACATTATTATGTTTACAAAATGCCATACAAAGGAGAATAACAATAATTCCCAAGTATATGTTCAAAGGAAAAATAACTAAAATACAATTTATCTAATATATGAATAAATTACTATTATTACTTCCATTATTATTATCACGATTATTATTACTATTATTATTACCATTATTATTATTATTATTATTATTATTATTATTATTATTATTATTATTATCTTTCACTTTAGTCAATACATGGTTCTTGTCCAATTAAATATGCTCATATGCAACAGTATCTATGATACTTAATTACCGACCTACATTATATTTTTGTTAGAATTTTTCCTTGTTTTTTTTAAATATTTATTATGACTATCTGTAGAAACTTCTGTTTGTCGGCTTTTTACAAAGTTGATAAAATATAATTTTTTTAAAAAAAAAAAGAGAGCAATGTCTATAAACTCAGGGAAACAAAAATGATTAAATTGACAAGCGGTTATATTTAGAAAAGTAGTCTAGAAAAATAGTTGTTAAGTGGTGGATCTATCTATGATAAATTATTTTTTAATATGCCCACTTTAGAAATAGATAAATCAATAGTAAATGCATCGAACTATTTTGATGGAGTTTTGTTCTTTGACCAAACCATCAAACTCAGAGAACAAAACTCCATCAAAATCATTCATACGAGCTACAAAAATCTACTCCACCATCTTGCATCGAACTATTTTTAACTTTAAGGTAAATAAAGGAATATGTGGTTTATCAAGTAAATTGTTATCTTTTGCTGTTAATTACTTTTCTATGATCATTGTGTACTATAAGATAGGTGTATATTTACAATTTGCTTAAAATAAAAAAAATATTGAAATCACTTATAATCCATACAGTTTGATTGAAAATTTAATAAAAAAATATACATTTAGTATAGAATTCGAATACCAGGTTTCTTGTTTCAAGAGTATATATATACAGCTTCCAGCGGAACATGAAATTAGAAGAAGATGCTTGAGGTTAGAAGGACATGCTTACTTACGCCTGTTACTCCTCATGGAGGATTATAGATCGCCCACCAGCACTCTCCATCTAACCCTGTACTGGAAAAACCTTTCTAGCTCTTTCCATTTCTTATTCATCCTTTTCATATCTACTTCTACTTCCCGATGTAATGTGTTCTTTCGACTTACACTTTTCCACTTCCCTTCACGATTCCAACTCAGGGCTTGCCTCGTGATGCAGTTTGATGATTTGCATAATGTATGTCCTATCCATTTCAATCGTCTCTTCCGAATTTCCTCTTCAACTGGAAGCTGGTGTGTTCTCTCCCACAGAAGGTTATTGCTGATGGTATCCGATCAATCGATGTTGAGTATCTTGCGTAGAAAACTATTTATAAATACTTGCACCTTCTTGATGGTGGTTGTAGTAGTTCTTCAAGTTTCAGCTCCGTACAGTAGAACTGACTATGTTCACGTTCGTATTGAAGATTGTGACTTTGATATTGTTTGACAAACAGTTGTTTTGAGTTCCATATGTTCTTCAATTGTAGGAATGTGGCCCATACTTTGCCATTCCTCACCTTTACGTCTGCATCTGAACTTCCTCGTTCATCAATAATGCTTCTCAGCTATGTGAACGATTCTACATCTTCCTGAGTTTCGCCATCAAGAGTGATTGGATTGCTGTTCTCCGCGCTGTATTTGACGACCTTGGTTTTCCCTTTGTGTATGTTGAGGCCTACTAATGCAGAGACTGTTGTTGCACCAGTGTCTTCATCTGCATTTGTTCGTGTGTATGGGATAGGAAGTAGAACATACGTTACAGAAATAATCAAACTTCATCACGAAGTGTTATGACCTTGGATGTCTTGTTTTGCTACCACGCGACCTATCGACCAATCCGGATACGACTTATACGGATCTTTACACTAGGCCAACCAATGACGTTCAACCGGTGCGGGCAGTCTAGCGTCCTTACTGGTCCTATGTCCTCCGAGCCCTTCCACTTCAGTCCAGAACACAATACCAGCTTCGAATCAGAGAAGATCGTTTATTTCAAACATACTCGGTTTATATATCAACCAGACAGACCACAACGCACCATAAATTAGAAAATAATATGTGTACACAAATAAGCCAAAAAGTGGCTGTGCACGAGGGGGACAGTGAATAATAGACTGAGCATAGATTAAGAACCGTAAATCGTATAATAATAAATTATAGGTCAAAATAAAGCTTATAATAAGAGGAATATAAATATACGTAATGTAATTGTTGAATAATTATACAATAAGAATATTTATAGAATATTAGTCCATTAATAGTCCTCGGGAGTTACCTGTAATTTAATCTCCACTCGGATATAACACGAAGTAAGCATTAACTTAGAATCCTGAAGGGATACGGAAAAAAAGAAGACAAAGGAACACATTGTCTCGGTAATTGAAAGCTTACTTGAATGGGATGAGTAGTAGCTGGAAGCAACTGGAAAAGTTTTTCCAGAACAGAGTTGCATGGGTGACCTGTGATCCCGTACGACGGGTAACAAGTATAAGCAAGTAAGTCAGTAAATATATATAAGCAACCGAAAACCAAATCCATTAGGAAGGGAACAGAGGTGATCAGAATGTGGTTATCTATAATTCAAGAACTGATAGGATAGAGTACATAATATTTATAGTAGATTCATAAAGCTGAATGTGCACTACTTAAAAGTCCCATTCTAAGACAAAATGGCCATCTAATGCCTCTAGATTTAATTAACTTGAATTGGTCTATGATTTCAATAAATTTAAGAACCTAATGAGTAAAAAAATAAATCTGAAATAGATGAATAACATTGAGCTAGGAGCTAAGGAACACTGAATAATATAATTTGACTTGTTCTATGCAAATGTATTATTACTGCTACGCATCAATATAAACATTATTGTTCATTGACTGAGCTAAAATTCTTACCTATAAATTGATAATTAACTTCGTTTTCAATGTCTATACTTTATGCCTTTAAAAAAATCCATTGATCTGGATTTAATTTTGTTTTCATGATTAAGATCAGTTCAATTTAACTAAATATAACACTCCATAGTAATTGTCTAAATTCACTGAAATTGGTTAGGAATTCCATACTTTCAATGGTTAAGATCATGAGTCAGTTGAAACTAGACAACCATGGAAAACCTGGAAGCAGTGGACGGCCGTTTCGTCCTATTTTGGGACTCCTCAGCCGTGCGCAGCCATGACCTCGCCCCCTGCGAGGTTCGAACACAGGACCTGCTGGTTTCGCGCGTGAGCACTTAACCACTAGACCACTGAGCCGGTATCCAACGATGTTATTGTATGACTTCAACTAATCCACGAAATTGAGCGACACATTCGCCATTGTCTTCAGTGAGTTACTATCTCACAACAGTCCCACAATAGGACGAAACGGCCGTCCAGTTCTTCCAGGTTTTCCATGATGGTTTAGCTTCAACTGACTCATGATCTTAACCATTGAAATTACTACAATCTCCACAAAAAAAAATTCCATACTTGTTTGATAACATATATTCACCAACTGTGGTTTTCAAAAGAAACAACAATAACAATTGAATTTATTGTTTATTTTGTTAGTTTTATATCATCCATTTGGATGTCATTTATAAATGAAATCTGAACAATTTTGTAAACTGTGATAAAACAGTTAAATTAGGCTGTATGTATATTATAATGAGAAAACATCCATAATATCAGAAGTGTCAATTACCGTTATCATTAAATGATTACATTGAATATCTTATGCGTTCTGATAAGCAATGTCATTCTAAATAATAAACTACATTTTTTGTGTGTTAAATGCATAGAAATTATCTGATTGATGTACCTATATTTATTGATTATATGAACATCAAACAAATGAAACTGGTATGACTATAATTGAGGGATAGTCTTTGAGAGACGTTAATGTGGCCTTGTGAATGTTCACTTACTTGCTAGGGCTAAGTGAGACTTATAAACCTATGTGACAAATAAAGAATATGATTTACTGTTGATGGCTAGGGTTAGGAATTACATTTAACCAAATGGATGAATGAATTTCACACCACAATCCAAGACCTATTATTCTAAACCTGATTAGTTCGTCCATAAATTATAGTCTGACCACAAAACTCAATAAACCACCTATGTATACACAACTTAATTTATATGAAAATTTAATGTCATAACTACAAGTAAAAGACCATAATTAGATGTTCATCTTATGATCTATCATTATTATAATGGTGTATACAGACTACTAAATGACAGAAATTACCTTAATCAAGTATGAACATAATATTCTGTTGACTGATAGGGTAAACATGGCCTATCTTAAAACTTCAGTATAATCTATATTATTCAATATGATTACTTATTCTGTTGTTAAACTAGTCAATGAGAACTATTCAATCATTATTGTTCAAAACTAGTCAAGAAAAATTTTTTTTTCAAAATCATATTTTTCGTGAATAATAAATCTTTAAATTATGGAACCAAGTGTGTTGTCATTTGATGTTCCCGCAACCCTATATAAAATAAGTTGATTTTTGTGCGGTGAATGACTGTATTTAATGTAGATTTGTGTTGTTGAGTACAATCCATTTAATGAACTGTTCGGTCCCGATAAGCATAATGAATGGTAACTTTTGGGATCCATTTATGGACCAATACTATGCGTATATTTTTATCGTATAATTGTTAAATAACTAAACTATTCATATGTGTGTGTTTTTTATTATGAGCTCTATTTTGAACTATGAACTATTATTATACCATTCACCATTCTTGATTTATGGCCTGTCTATTAATTACTACCTCTCTCATTCACAGTCACATCTGGCTAATTCTTGTACAAATGTTGTTTGTTATTCTTATGGTACGATGTGGTCTGTTTGATTAGTATATAAACCGAGCATGTTTGAAATACATTATTCATATCGCAGAGGCTCGGATTGATGTTCTGAACTTAACTGGCTGGACTAGACAGGAAGCAGGACCGATAAGGACTCTAGGCTGCTCTCATGGGTTTTACGCGTCATTGATCCGATCGATAAGTCACTGCTCTCTAATCGGTGGTATCATTACGTTATACATTAACAGGGCACACAGGCTACAAGTTATAACATGAACCTTATCATATCATTTTTATTCATTGTACAGTCGATAAAAATAGATAAAAAATAATAAAAGAATTGTCACATTATTTGGTTTATTGTCACTTGACAACTATTTAAAAGAATTCCCAATATGAATGAACAAGCACAGAAAATTTGAAACTCAACTGAATAACAACATACATTTTGTTGAAAAAACAAACAAACGAAAATACACAATTCTCCTGGAGTTTCTGTGACAATATGATATGGTTTAGCGGAAGAAGCATGATTTCTTTACTCTATTTTTAGTCAACTGAGTTAGAGTATTATTATTATTATTATTATTATTATTATTATTATTATTATTATTATTATTATAAATATTACTATGTTGTCTAAACAATCTGAGAAAATGAGTTTAATGAATGTAACTAACATTCGTAAACTACTGTGACTGGAAAGCTGGGCACTAACAGCAAATGAATATAGATGGACTTATTTAAACAGATTGAAATTACTGAACGACTAATTGAATTACTGTGAAGGAATTTGTGAATGTTAATTAAATACGAAAAAAATGTAGACTAAAATAACATGTCTATGTATTATTTGTTTATTAGCTTCAAAGGTAGTTAATTGAAAGGTCAATCACATAATTAAATTAACTAAACTATAATAAGCATTATTTTAAGAAAAATAAGCCTCATTGGACAATATCTTCTTAGTTGAATCAATGTTTGGCAGGAGGACTCGGATTTCATTTGATGGTATTTATCCACGATGAAGAATATGAGATTATAAACCCAAAGCAAAGAGAATCGAACGTCAATTATTCTATCAGGTTATCAATGTGTGTAAGAAACTTTCGACAATAAAGCCTGTGTAGGTAACAGCTGTCATCGTAAAACGAGTCCATAATGTGATATACGGAATTGATGTTCAAGGTAAGTGCCTAACGCGACATATAAACCACATCCGTGACAAATGACTAAATTTGGATAAAAAACCCCTAACTTGAACCTGCCACTAGATATAGTCAATCTAGAATGACAAGATACGCACAGAAGAAATGATTGTTCAAGTAGTCAGTTGAGGGATTAGCGTGCTGCATGTCATGTATCAGCATTACATTTCGAACATCGCCAATCATAAAATAATTCTACATAATTTGTGAAGACTTTCTTCCTGATGGAAGATATTTTTGGAATAAATTAACTATCTTTTTCAATATTTTAAATATAGATTTGATTCAGAGAAAAGTTCTAAAACGGTATCATATTTAAGCAAAGATGGATAGTAGCTAGCAGTGGAATCCAGGACGCGCGTTTGATCCTGTTTCGGAATCATCAACTGGATGTACCTGCACAGGATGTACATATGCCAACAGGAGACTGATCAATTACAGTCCTAAATAACAATGAGAAGATACAAGTAAAACAACACCAAATAAATGGAATATTATATTTTTCAAATGGGTTGTTTAATAGTCAGCTATACATCACAGTAATGATGAATTCTAACAAATAATGAAATTTTCTATGATTTAACGACTAGAATTGTAGAACAAGTGAATATTTAATAAACGATCACGTATCTTTACGCTAGAAAAAAATGGTTATGTAACTTTTGATGAGAAACCTAATAGTTTCCATTCACTTTTTTCATTATCATTTGATACTTATACAAACTATATCAAAACATTTTGTTAATTAAGTAATGAATGACAAAATGAACACAGATATTTTGTTCTGACGGCAATCAGGTATAAACATTTAACATCAAATCTCTAAACGGCCACATTGATACTTAGAAGAATATTTGTCTAAAGTATGTTATATGCGTTTTTTTAGCGAGTTAGTTTTCTACGGGAAATGAACAAGAATTGGATGGAGCTAGAAAAGGAGGCCCAGGACAGAGTGGGTTGGAGTATGCTGGTCGGCGGCCTATGCTCCATTAGGAGTAACAGGTGTAATTGAGTCTGTTATATGCAACGGTCATTTACTATACTTACTTATTGACTTGACAAACGTAATATGAAATAATGAGTATAATATTCCAAATATTTTACGTTTCAAGGATAGAATGTTTCATTAAAGAAAAGTTGGATCAATTGTTAGTGGTTTATAATCATAGGATTTTTCGTCCAAAAGAATTTTCCGGGAAATATTAATGTAACTGAAATGTAATTCAGAAATAAAGCAAATCGTAAGGATCAATGGTGAACCCACAAACTGTGACACTACGAATCACTATTGCATAATTAATTTAATGGAATACGTCATTATATATGAACTACCTTGACAACCATAAAGCATTAGACAGTGTAGATAGGAGAAAATTATGCAATCCTCTTCGACACTATGGTGTGAGTAGATGAGAGGTTCACCATACAAAGGACTACTTTTCAACGTCATGCATAGAAGATAGCTGACAAGTGCATTCTAAGTGAAGAGCTGTGTCAAACAAGACTGTTTACTATTGTAGTGTCAGTTACTATGTTAAGCCCATATACCTTATTCTAGCTTTCGGACATCCCATTCTATTCATTCTACTTGAGCCATACTTTGACCTTGTTATTTATTCGCTTATCAATCTTGACTGTTTTTATATGAGCGTATAAGTGTGTGCCCTTCTTATCCTATTAATCACATGTCTGTAGCTTTATTTTATCTGACTATAAATATTGAGTAACGCTTGACTAAAATGGAGTTGGCGTACCAGCCATCCCCACTCTGCATCGCTTCTCATCCTGTTATTCCATTCACCTTATATACAAAATATATGTATTCAAAATCCCATTCTCGTTATTTGACTTATTTAATTCCGTTATTGACTAACGTGATTAAAGTCGACGATTATATACGAGAATCGGCTATAGCAAACATCCGTACGATCTAAACAGGAGTCAGATCCACGGGCCACTAAAATGGTAAGCCCGCTGACGACGAACTTAACGCAACAAGCTACGTCGATGAAGAGATTTCTGCACTTGATACATTCGACGAACAAACCCAACGGGTCCAGCTCAATCTCTAATCCGACGCACTCAGCAAAGCCTGTGCAGCACGACATGGACATGCACAAATCTTGTTATCTTATTGTTACTTTGTCCTCATGTCAATTATCCTCATTGATACATTTGTCCGATTGTTCCATTACGATTCAAATTATCATTATATGCTTATTATTACATTATTGTCAATATCATGACCGAATGTGGGATTATTAATCTTGTTCGTGCTGTCATTAAATTATGACATTTTCGCAATCATATTATTCACCGAACAAATTATCATTTTATGAAAATTCCACCCCACATAATAACATTCAGAACTCATTGGGATATTTTTACTATTCAAAACATGAAATATTCCTGCTTTAAGTGAGTTCGTTCCAATTTTTTCCATGTCATTTTGATCTAGTATTACATTCATTCACTTAGTCGAGGTCATTATTTTGTGTTATCATAACATACATTTTTCATTTCGAAATCGCCTCCTATTATCTCTGTGGATGCCTCTAACTAGCTGATTAGAAACCATTACGTTCATCTTATCTCTTCGTCCACATGTATAACCACATGCCGCATCATTTATCAACCAAAAACATTATTCGAGTACTGCAATTACTATTCTATACCCATCGCACGGTATATCAGAACATAGAGTTTTGAGCTAGTCTCTCAAAGATACACTCTTGTTCGTCACACCCAAGTCAGTCTCATACGTCGCCATCACTAATCATATGTATTGGTATTTTTGTCATACCTTGGTACAGTTTTGTAACAAACGAGATCGACCGCATCTCCCTCAAACCACACAAACCACTCTAGGCTTCCTGACCAAAAAGGAATACGACTCTACATACCTCGTCTATTCAGTCACTATTCTATTCCTCTGGTCATTCTTCTACTAATACATATTTAACGATAACTCAATGCATCTGTCATAACGCAGACAACAACGTTCACTGACTTCACATTTTATGATTATTATTAATTGCAGTACAGCAATGAATATCACCCGTCGATGCAGTTATCATTTCACGACTTAACTATTAGTATCCTACGGACGGGAACTACGCATTTGAATTCGAATTCACTCGTCGCTAGTCGGTGCTATTTATTCTGCTGCGACTCAACAGAACATATATTTAACATATTTCACTATTTTGTCGGCATCACAGACTAATTACTGTCATATTCTACTCTACTCATTTTGACGATTTATTTCCCTGTCATACCCACAAACAGTTCATTACTATTTTCACGATAATTTGAATCGCTCATACAAACGTGTTATTTTATCGTTCAGACAGTCATAGCATTAGTACATGCTAAATTTTTGTACGCTCATTAATTTGCTCATATTCGCATGTTAACGTTTCCATTTCTGTCCGCGCCTTTGCGATATTCATGTATTCTTTTACATAAGTGTGACATTTTCATATAATGCACTCACCCCTCATGTGACACTGTACTTTATCGAGTGTTGTACAGTTTTTTTTTCGCTACAGTCAAACCACTCTCGATGGAAAAGCTCTGAAAGAGGTGGTAACATTAACGTACCTGTGTAGCAGAATCATTGGTGAAGTATTGGCAAAGTAAGGACAGCATTCCTTCAGCTGAACAACATATGGAACTTAAAACAACAGTCAACTAATATCAATGTCACAATCTTCAATACGAACGTCAACTTAGTTCTGCTGTACTGAGCTGGAGCTTGTAGAACTACTACAACCATTATTAAAAAGGCACAAGTATTTGTAAAAAATTGTCTACACAAGATACTCAGTGTTCGGATACTGTCGGTAACAACCCACTGGGTAATGAACACACCAGGATCATTTGAGTTGGAAACTAAGAATTGATGCTGAAGGTGGATAGTACATATACTTCGGAAATCATCAGACTGCATCACGAGACAAGCTCTAATTTGTAATCGTGAGGGAAAGAGGAAAAGTGAAAGAACAAAAAAAAACAAATTCCTCTTGGAACTAGAGGCAAACATGGAAAGAATGAATGTCACTTGGCAAAGACTAGAAAGATCTCAAGATACAGTTTGTTGGAGAATCGTGGTCAATATCATATGCTCCACTTGGTGGAATGGGTGTATCAACGTATAAGTAAGTAATAGAATTATTTCAAGGCAAATTAAAACATGATCTTTTTGTTAACTAAACAACTGAACAGAAATGTATTCCACGAAGTATTAAATACTCTCAGACTGAAATCTAGAAATATCGTATTTATCGTATTATGATAATTGATCTAATCCTAACGTTGATGGACAGTTGTTATACCTGCTGTGCTATACATACATTTTACCTGTATTAATTTGTGAAATTTTATCAGCTCTACCTTTTCAAGTTTTTTTTTAATGATCGTCCGTTTAATTGACTCGATATTATGTGCATTACTCTTTTGATATTAGATGGTGAAATTAAAAATAGTAGTGATAACTAAACCCAGTTTCTTTATTAATGTTATAGTCATCATTCAATCACTATTTCTTATGTAGTAGTCAGATTATAGTAACTCACACGCAATTGAGTTGGTTCACTTTTAATTCGGTTAAGTCATTTTGTTAACTTATTTAACGGACTGAGTCATCCGTACAACAACAACTTATCTATAGCATTGTATCTTTATTATTGCTGTGAACGTATGAACATGTATGCTTGAGCATTGCTTACTGACTACGCGTTTATTCACGCTGCTAGTCTTACTACTAACAGCTTAATTGATTCGATGATTCATTCATTTCACTATGTATATATATATGTCCATGTTATTCATGTTCATTGCTCTATCTCTCTCTCTTAATCGTACTCGCTTACTCGTACTCATATTCGCTGACTCACTCGCTCGCTTGCTTGCTTGCTTGCCTTTCGGCACAACTCTTTCATGCTTGTTTAACGCACCTGTAGTTTTGGATATTTATGTGTGGTCCCATAATAAACATAATCAACACTTCGTATTCGCCTTCTGATTAATATACTGTTGGGGCGTTATCTAGTGACGGTTATCAAGACGAACTGTATACGAAGTTTAAGGATTATATTGAATACCGACCACCACAAGTTATAGTGCAGATAACCCAGTGTTAAGATATCTAGTTGAAATAAAGAATTATGTCAATACTAATATGAATCTTACTCTCATGTGTTTTCTCGTATGTAACATATATTCAGAACATTCCAAAGATTCTCTTCATTGCCAAAAATCATATGTAAGATTAGGGCTTGTGAAGATTTAAATTCATTTAACTGAATCTTCTAGGATTATAAAAAAACCTTATTTACTGTATATAGATATTATTTTAAAAACTACTTAATTCCATTGTATTTATATGTAGATGGTGGCTCGCAGTGGAATCTGATATGCGTGGTTCATTCTATTTGGGACTCATCAGTTGAATGTACTTGCATTCCAAATTTGACGTTCACTGTGTAACTGGGAACCAGTAGTTTTTGCTTCAAACATCATCGTGCCATTCGCTGAGTCTCTGATTCCAGGCAGTCTCTGGCTTGGGCAATGAAGGGAATATTTTACGCATATATATTGCTCATTTAACTCTTCCTATTGATGTTTAGGACTACAACTGATCAGTTTTTTCTGGCACGTATACATCTAACTGAATAGTCTCAAACAGATTCAAACATATGTCCTGGATTACTTTGCTATCGACCATCCACCTCTGATTAAAATGCTTATGATAACAGAAATATTGTGGCTATTCGTATTGGTATCACAAATGTTAAAAGAGACTGATCAACTGTAGTCCTAAATATCAATAAGACAATATAAACAACCAATAAAAATGAATTTAAATTCATTTGAGGTATTCGATCATTTCATGAATTATATGTACTGAGTAACAAATAACATTTTCGTGACTACTGTTCATACTTAAATAGTGGTTTTTCAGTAAGTTTTGTTATATTCTTTACTATACAACATAGAGAAATATGATTGCCAATTCAGGTAGGCTGACCTATACGACCAAACTAATAACACATACACTAGTAAGTGCAGCCTACCGTTCCGATTGGTCCTTTTTCTTACCTAGGCCTGCCTGTTAAGTCCAGAACGTCAATCTCAGCCTCTGTGATACGAATTATGTATTTCAAACATACTTTGTTTATATAGAAGCAAAATCAGACAACACCATAAAATAGAAAATAACATTTGTACAAGATCAATTCAAAAAGTGCCTGTGATTGTGAGAAACTATTATAGTGAACGAGAACACAGGTGGGGTATAACTAAATGTAGTCCAATACAACACTACAGAATATCTTGGTAAAATCTGAGATCCATACAGTAAATACTTCATGTGCAAAATATCCATCAATTGTCTCAAACATTGTTATTTCTTCGTTTCCATACCAATCACTTTGGGTTCTCTTCCCTTCACTCAATCTTCTGCCGCCAGACATTTCACTTTCTAGTGATGATACAAACTACTTATATCTATAGTCATTATTAGTACACACCACATCGTAACTAATAGACTGATAATAACTTGAGAATATTAAATTATATAACAGTAATAAATAGGTCAAATAAAAGCTCATAATTACAGAGATATAGATATACAAGATCTAGTTACTAAACGGTTGTATAGTAGTGTCGGTTATTATGTTAAGCCCATATATACCTTATTCTAGCTTTCGGACATCCCATTCTATTCATTCTACTTGAATCACATTCTGACCTTGTTACTTATTCACTTATCAATTTTGACTGTTTTTTTATATGAGCGCGTAGGTGTGTGTACATTTCTTATCCCATTACTCATCACATGTCTGTAACTTACTTTTGTGTAACTATATTGATTAACGCTTGGTTAAATGGGAGTCGACTTACCCGCCATCTCCACTGTGCGTCGTTTCGCTTCTCTCTATTCCATTTGCTTTATATACAAAATATATGTATTCACAAGTCCATTCTCGTTATTTGACTTACCTAAATCCTTTATTGACTAACGCGATTAAAGTAGATGATTAAATACGAGGATAGGAAATATATATTTCAACGGCAATCATTCAATAGCAATCATTCATACGACCTACTTGGATTCAAATCCCGAGCCACTAAAATGGTTAGCCCGTCGACAACATCATCTGATCTAAATGACGACAAAATAAAGGGCCCCACAAAAGTATAATAAGAATATATATGTAAAGTTAGTTTAGAAATAGTTCGCCAAAGTTACCTATAACTTAACCTTCACTAAGACACGACAGTTTTTTTTTGTTACCTCAGATTAAAATTTTATTTTTATCTAACTGAAATCTTCAAATCATCTGAATAACAATTGGATTCTAGTTATTTACATGGTATTTTTTTAAAGAAAGTTTGTAGAAATAATCAGTTACACTATGGTAACATATGGGATATGTTTACAAATAATTATGTAAGCTTAAAACAGATGTTTTTAAAAAAATAAACAAACTGTAGTGGTAGTGCTTCGTTAACCAATTACCCTCGTAACCGTTATTATATAAACCTAAACGGTGTTTGAAATCAGAAGGCAAAGTGAAGCAGCGATTACAGTTTTATTAGCAGATAGCTCAGACCACAAAGCCGTGAGGCGAATGAGTGAGTCAACGAGTCAAAAGTTTATAAGATTAAATGTACATGTATATATATAGAGAATGAATAAATCATCGAATCAATTAAGCAACTAATAGTAAGGCTAGCAGATGAATATATGCGTAGGCAGTAAGCAATGCTCACGCATACATGCTCGTACATTCGCAACAATGATAAAGATACAATGATATAGATAAGTTGTTGTTAGGAAGACTCAGCCCGTTAAATAAGTTAACAAAATGACTTAACCGAATTAAAAGTGAACAAACGCAATTCTACGTGAGTTGCTATAATGAAAAGCCATTATAGAAACTCCTCCTGGAGTCCCTCCGGTGGCTACTGCCGGTTCCAGGCCCGGATAAAGGAGAAGGGTTGAGCATGGGGTTAGCGACCCCATCTCATAGAAAACTAACTCGCTAAAAAACGCTAACCAGAAAAATAGAAACACAAATTATTATTTGTAGTTTTACTGTTTTTTTGGAGATCTAACATGGTTAGGTTTAACACTTCAAATTAAATAGAATAATGTTACTTACTATTCTTGTTATTTTGCAGTATTATTACGTCATATATATGGTGATAATATTATTTATTGTCAGTCTGATTATCATATATTTGTTTAATGTTAATAGTATCAAGAATGGTGGAGAAGATTTGTAGCTCAGGTGGATGATTTTGATGGAGTTTTGTTCTTTGAGCTGGATGGTTTGGTCGTGGAGCTTTCATCGTTCTTCTGAAGTTTGTGCTGATGATGTCGTTCAGAAGAACGATGAAAGCTCCACGACCAAACCATCCAGCTCAGAGAACAAAACTTCATCAAAAAGTATCAAGAATCGATATCATGAATGGATGAATGTTAAACTACGATTGAAAGTATGGAAGAACTGGACGGCCGTTTCATCCTAGTGTGGGACTTCTCAGCAATGGGTTCGAATTCTGGAGTGAACATCATCTCTGGGATGCAGATACATTCGTTTTCCCATCAATCATTTTCTGTCCTCGTTCTCTTTTTGCTTGATCATCTTCCAGACATTTCACTTTCGACTGATGATACATACTACTTATATCTGTCGATATCAGTAGCATCCGCTACACCACAGTTCAATTAATTATCCTTCGTAATCCTATCTACTGTATGTACATCATGAAAAGTTAAGAGTATTCTGTTTACTTTAAAATATTGTGTGTAATAAACACTGGTTTGCATAATCTTGTTATGGTTAATTAAATAATTTGTAGCTGTTAATCTATACACAAATTGTGAAAACACGTTCATGAACGCTTATTGCTAGTAGCTGACAGTTTGCATGTAGTGAACTGTAGATCACATCCATAAAAAACTTAAAATATGCTATTCATAATAAACAAATACTTAGGACAAAAATATAAGATATGAAATCATTACAAATAATTAACTAGATTTAAGGGACTTACACATCTATCATAAAATACTTACTTATTTGCTTACGCCTGTTACCCACAATAGAGAATAGAACGTCAACAAGCACTCTTTAACCCACTCTATCATATGCTTCCCTTTCTAGTTCTATCCAATAATTCTTCATTCTTTTCATGTCTGTCTCCATTTCTCGGCGTAATGTGTTCTTTGGTATTACTATTCTCCTTTATTTAACCTTCAGCATTCCATGTGAGGGATTGCATTGTGACGCGGTTCGGTACTATCCACAATATGTGTCTTATCCACTTCCCGAGCTTCTTCTTCATTTCTTCCTCCACTAGAATCTCGTTTGTTCTCTCCCATTGTAGGTTGTTGTTGGTAGTGTCTGATCAATGGGTCCGAAGTATTTTACGTAGACAACTGTTAATAAACACTTGTATATTCTGGATGATGGCTTTCGTAGATCTCCAAGTTTCCGCTCAATACAGTAGAAATGTCTTGACATTTGTATTGAAAATCCTGACATTGGTGTTGGTTGACAGTTGTTTTGAGTTTCAGATGTTCTTTAACTGTAAATATGCTACTCTTGCTTTGCCGATCAGAACATTCACGTCTGCATCAGATCCACCTTGTTCATCAATGATGCTGCCCAGATATGTAAAGGTTTTCTATCATAAAATAGTTTCTGTAAAATAAATTCGTTCATATGAATTGGCTGTTATTGTTAGGTATCTAAGGTGTGCATTAAATGATGTAGCAGATTGAATTGATATATTAGGGTTGTTCTATGTTTTGATTCAAGGTAGTAGATCATTTCCTATAGTTTTCATAATCAATAATAAATTTCAGAAGAATGCACAACTTAAATCTAAAATAGTAATACAAGATTAGTCTAGATACAATACCGGTAAATTCAAAGTACAGGAAAACCCCTTTTTATGTTGGTTCTCTGTGATTTAGGACAAACTATCTGCAAAAGTTAATGAGATAGACGAGTTTACTCATTTTAATTATGTGATAAACTAACTTTCAAATGACTTAAACATTAAATAAACTGTCGGTTACATCAAACTGTAGGAATAAAAATGACTTATTAGGCCCATTTAATATATAACATATACTTACACACTAATTTCTCGGAATTATACTCCATTGATGATGGTTTAACGGCTATTTTCACGTTTACAATCTACCTAGCTAAGTATTAAACATACCTTGTGTATATTAATTACTAAGTTATAATTAGTAATCTATGACAAGATCAGCAGGCCGTAATGACCATTATTTATTAACAATTTACCAAAAGGTGAATGAACTTATCTATGACGAGAAATATCCTTAACTTATTAGCATTAAATTTTCCCGCATTGCAAATTACTTTCCAAAATCTAACATCCAGAATTAAAATGTTTAGTGGTGAGACTATAATTTATGGACGACATTCGAGCGACGCTAAACTTGTGGTGCGTGCTACTTATATTGATATAAGTAGTATATTATATGAGTCAGGAATGTAATGTCTGGCAGTAGAAGATGAGGGAAAATCAAGAAAGCAAGAGCGGGAATAGAATGCAATTTGTATGAAAATGTAAGAACAATGAAGTCTGAGGCATTTTGAGACAATTGGTGGACATTTTGCAAATTAACGATTTAATATATAGTTCTCAGATTTTATTGAGATGCTCTGTTCACTACAAACGGGCCTCGGGAGTGCCCCCACCTAATAACCAGGACCAGATGAGGCTTATAAACCTGTGTGATGAGTTTCATTTGTGACATACAATTGATGATTAAGGTTAAGAATTATGTCTACGGTTTTCATCACGAACTGACATCATCTATAGTGCCAAGACTCTATTTAGCCAAAAGGAAGAATGAATTTCGCGCCAAAATCCTAGACCTGTTATCTTATACCCGATCGGTTTGTCCATAAATTAGTCTCGCCCATTAATCTTTCTATTCTTTGTTCTCTGTTCTCCTTTTCTTTCCTTCAGTTATTTTTAGAGGCAGAAACATGAAAGTTATAACTAAATAAAAAGTGAATAACATTACACTGTTAATTTTAGCTTATTATGACGATAACACTTCAATCTACCCATATGGAGAATATCATTCCATTAAAGCTGGACTTCTATTAGTTTCATCTTTTTAATAATATTCAGAATTAATTAGTATATAGATATGTAATAATAGCCTTGTTAAATCTTGCATTCAATATTACTGTTACATCATTAAACTAAATCTATGTTCATTATAAGTTTCACTTGTTGAGATCATGAGTCAATTGAATCTCAACTACCATGGAAAACCTGGAAGCAATGGACGACCGTTTCATCTTATTATGGGACTCCTCAACAGTATCTACGACCCCGTCTCGCAGGATTTGAACCCAGGACCTACTGGTCTCATTATAAAGTTTATACTATCAATAATGCTGTACAATAAAACTGTATCATTGAAACTTCTATTCACCATACATTTCATTATTTCTTTTCTTCTCAACTTGAAGTAGACTAGAAATCCTTTATTTTTGTCGAAATATGTATACTTATAACATTTCAGTAAACTTCTATGTATTCCATACACAGTTTACGAATCACAATTTATTGATCACTGGGTGGTGATCAATGTCATGTGTGTCAAGTCCTTATTTAGTGCAGATCGAATGCTTTCGACCATGCTGCAATATAGCCACTAGTCTAGGTGACTTGACACAGCGTGCACTATATATTGAGATTAGACGGTGGTTGGAGGTAGTCGACAGGAAACCCTGGACCCGAGTTTCGTGCTACTTGGCACTCGTCAGCAAGGTGTACCTGTAATCTTGAGGGACCTGGTGCTCCCTGACGGATTCGATCTTGTGACACCCAGCTTCACAATCACAGACGTTATCACTGAGCTGTCCGGGCCGCGACCGACCTCTTGTAGGACTGAGATGTAATCACAATTGACCCCTCAAGATTACAGGTACACCTTGTTGACGAGTGCCAAGTACCACGAAACTCGGGTCCAGGGTTTCCTGTCGACTACCTCCAACCATCATCTAATCACAGTTTATAAATATCTAATTATCAATATAAATTGAATATCAGATTGTGAAATTTCGTTCGTTCTTTATTTTCTTTTCTCAACTTTCCTATTTTCAATACAAAAAAATAGTTATATCATTTGAAAACAATTACAATAACAGAAATGTGAATTTGTTTAAATGTGTTTTCCATTTAGATCAAAATTACAGGATGTTTTTAATTTAATTAATTAAAATCAAAAAGAAAAAGAAAACTTTTCAATAATATTTCTATACATCTGGTATTTAGAAATTAATTCCATGATGATAGTTAGTAATTGTTATAATGGGTTGGTTTTCCAACGTTTACACCCAATGGAACGTTAATTAACCTTAGACGAATATCTACACTAGATTCTATCCCAGTGTCTATTCTACAAGGACATCAACACAACTCAGATCAAGAACACGTGATTAGCCTGACTAGGACGTATATATATTTTCACACTAAAACCCGACACAACTTAACAACAACAATGAGCAATCAATAACAATTAATAATAAGGATAAGGGAATCATATAACTCATTTGACACCTATCAAACTATCTACATGCCTGAATAAGCAGACAATCAATCATTATCATTCTCGCTCACACATCAGTAATGGAATCCAGAATGAGTGGATGATGTAAGTAAACAATATCAAATGAATTTAATTTAAATGATATCAACAATTTAACATGATCGTGAATATTTTTTAGTTATAAATCTTAATTTTTAGACTTCTGATATTTTCAAATAAGAATGAAATATTTGATTAAGATCATGAATTGATGAATGTTAGACCACTATTGAAAACCTGGAAATACTGGATGATTGTTTTGTCCTATTATGAGACTATTGATCAGAGTGTATCCAAGATCCCGCATGTGGGATTCGAACACAGGATCTTAGCGCACACGACTGGAGGCCTTGGGTTCGAATCTCGCATGTGGGCTTTATGTAAACACCTAAACATTGGTACAAGGAGGCACCAAATAGGTATTCGCCACATAAATCATTCTATTTATGTGAGTGCTCGGATATTGTCGGGGTGCCCAAACCGAAGCAAGTGGTTTTCTTAGGAGGCCAAACCCAGAGCCGTCGACCTAAAGGTTTGATCCACAAGGCAGTGGAGTAACGTAAGGAGATGCAGTCCCATGGTAGCCAGTGGTCAGTAATTGATTCATATGCCATTTGTTCCTTCAGGATCCTGGAGCCAGCCCGTGTGCACCATTGGTTCGGAGTCAGGGTTTTCTAATTTCCCTAGGTGGGCTCTCCGTGCCACCAACCCGGTTAAAGCACCGAACAATTTCGTAAACAACAGTAATGACACGAGAAGGCAGTGAGTAGGACTTCCCTGACAGTGGTTTTATGCACGTGGGTATGTGCGGGGATTTCAAGAGGGATGGCTGACTCTCTCCACTCTTGGCCATAATAGGCATTTTGGGGCTCGTGAATGCGCAATGCTAAGTAGTCCCATACTCGGATGAAACGGCCATCCAGCACTACCAGGTTTTCAATGGTAGTATAACATTCATCGATTCATGATTTCAGTCCCAATCAATCTCACAACCGCACACTGATGATAATGTAGTAACTCTCATCAATCTTCTGAACGACATCACCAGCACAAACTTCAGAAGTAACTGTCAAACGATTATGATAATATAAGTTTGCTAAATAAATTGGAGAGTTTTGGGATGAATATATTTATTTACTTAAAGGACATTTATAGTAAATGAATTATTTTTTCGTAGTAACCGTGTAATATATATATACTTAACACTATTAAAATGAACTTTAGATTATGATCTTTCAACAGCTGTTGTTTGCTACTTTTATATAAATACAAATCTGAAGCTTTTTGGATATTATCCAATAGGAAATTATTTAATTATTTCATGATATAACGAATATAGAGTACACTTCAGTTACCTATGAATTAAATCTTTCTGGTGTAGTCAACATCGTACGGAATTCTTATGATGGATTAAAGTGCAAAATCGTCCATGTAGGACAGCTAATAGAGTCGTTCGAAGTAAAGATCAGTGTCAGGCAAGGTTGCTTACTATCACCCTTTCTCTTTTTCCTGATGATCGACTGGGTCATAAAGGCGTAAACATCTGGGGAAAACATGGGATACAGTGAACAAATTGGGTGCAGCTGGACGATCTAGACTTCGCAGATGATCTGGCCCTCCTATCGCGAACGCAACAACAAATGAAGGGGAAGACGACTAGTGTAGCAGCAGTCTCAGCAGCAGTAGGTCTCAATATGCGCAAATGGCAAAGCAAGATTCTCCCATACAGCACAGCATGCAACAATCGAATTATAATTGACGGAGAAAATTTGGAAGATGTAAACACCTTTACATCATTGATGAACACGGTGGATCTGATGCAGATGTGAAGGCGCGGATCGGCAAAGCAAGAGCAGCATATTTACAGTTAAAGAACATCTGGAACTCAAAACAACTGTCAACCAACATCAATGTCAGGATTTTCAATACAAATGTCAAGACATTTCTACTGTATTGAGCGGAAACTTGGAGATCTACGAAAGCCATCATCCAGAATATACAAGTGTTTATTAACAGTTGTCTACGTAAAATACTTCGGACCCATTGATCAGACACTACCAACAACAACCTACAATGGGAGAGAACAAACGAGATTCTAGTGGAGGAAGAAATGAAGAAGAAGCTCGGGAAGTGGATAAGACACATATTGTGGATAGTACCGAACCGCGTCACAATGCAATCCCTCACATGGAATGCTGAAGGTTAAATAAAGGAGAATAGTAATACCAAAGAACACATTACGCCGAGAAATGGAGACAGATATGAAAAGAATGAAGAATTATTGGATAGAACTAGAAAGGGAAGCCTATGACAGAGTGGGTTGGAGAATGCTGGTTGGCGGTCTATGCTCCATTAGGAGTAACAGGCATAAGTAAGTAGTTAAGTATCCTTCCATTTAATTCCATTGTAAATTCCATTCATGAGAGAGAACGCTTTCAGCTCAGAAGGATTCTTTTTATGGAGTTACATTCTCTACATTTACTGGTGTGTAGACAATGTAGAGATGATGATAGGACAAGTTTTGACAGTATTCAGTCAAACTGAACACTAACTGTAAAGCTTTTTTACGTTAATGATATTATTCAGTTAAATAATGAAGATTTTATTGATAAACTATCCAGCTTAGAGAACATTAAAATTTTTGCGATGTATTATTATTTTCACTTTACTGTTATCACGAGAGTTTATGAACTAACACAAAGGGAAACTGAAATAATCATTCTATGAATCATGTTCTAAGAAGGATATTTTTGATGTTCCATAATTTGATAACTTCACTGGATAAATTGAATTAACGCAATACATCATATTGAAAAAACAAATATCAATATTCGTGGCCAAGTTTTATTGTTGTTAAATCATTGTAACTTTGATCCTATAAAACAAAAATACAAGCTATTTAACAGAAATAAACATTCATAAAAACAAGTTAAAAACTAGAATGAAATTTGAAATACACGGATTGTGGTTAGTGTTAAGTTCGCTACTCGATTAACACAAAATACAGCATACAATTATGGCCCTTCAAATTATAAAACCTCCACAGTCGCAAATCAAAAGACAGAGGAAAAATGGATAAGTGCTTATTGGGTAAGAATCAAAATGTACAGGAAATCATGGGTATTTATAGATATTAGAGTTTGTTATATCAACATTGTAATTCATCCGATCCGCAAAGAGGCATGTTATGTTACTGTCTAATAGTAGCATACCATGTAAATATTCTAGAAAGCTCCATCATGTTCTGATTGGATGGAAACTCTTGGGCTCCTTTAGGGCCTCTGAGGGCTACGTCATAGTTCTCGGAAGCCGTCCCAACAGTTAGCATTAGAATCTAAAACATACGTTCCATTTTATTATGAATTCATCAGCTGAAAGCATCTAAAACTCAGCTTTGATACCCAGAGTGCAACTTGAACATATTACCTTTCGTTTTAAATGCCTGCATCAATATTAGGATGAAAATACATTCAATTGATAAATTAGCTGACCCTCTCCCCACACACGCACACACTTTTATTGATAATAACATGTTTTTTAAATTAAATTCTATTCATTTTGTATATTCTATAATATGCCATGAAATTTTAATAGGTGAGTATTCAAGGAGTGATGATAGCTGACTATTATATGACTATGGATAAACAGAAATCTTGCATTTAACTGTTGTATATTTGTTTGAGAAGGGGTTTTTGTGAATATTTTAGTAATTCCAATAATTAAGATCATGAGTCAATTAAATCTAGACTACCATGGAAAACCTGGAAGCGGTGGACGGCCGTTTCGTTCTATTGTGTGACTCCTCAGTAGTGCGCATTCACGGTCCAGCCGAGCGAGATTCACACCCTGGACCTACCGATCTTGCGCGCGAGCACTTAACCTCTAGACCACTAAAGAATATTACAAAGTGTTATAAAAACATTTTTTCTCAATAAACATTATTATTTAACTAACATGTAACTAGGTTAATCATAAGATCATCAAATGATCAAACAAACAATTTAATGCTTTCTTAGAAAAAACAAACAAAATAAAGGTCATTTCAATTAGAAAGCAATAACATTTCAAATATGAGGCATTAATCTGTTCTTATTTCTTCTTGTATCATGAGAAACAATTGAATATTGAAGATTTTGCTTTTTTGAGGAATTTGCAAATCATAGAATACCACGTGGTTTCCAAGAGTTGATACTGACAGGCAATCATTTTATGTATCAGCCGAATAGATTACCTAATTAAAATGACTGGGATTGAGGAAGGAATTTCTTCGACTATATCTGATCTACCGTACATATACTGATTATACATATATATTGGAAAATTAGGCAGTCATCAGTGTATATCTTATCTCTTAGCAATGCCGATTATTTCTTGGTCGCTGATGTAAATTTAGGATTTGGTCGATTTTTAATGGTATTAATACATAAGAATTAAAACTACTCTTTGGAACTCTATGATTTAACATATCCTTAACAAATTATCAAACATTTTGTTATTTTTCACGAGTTAAATCTGAGAACTCCAAATAGATTGAGTCACTTCCAATATAAATTGTATCACCTTATGACATGAATTTGTAGTGACCTACTTTTATCAAGAGAACGCAATTGGTTTAATGGAAACAATTATTATTATAACCAATTGTACCAGTGATTGTTTTACTGTGCTTGTTTGTTTAACTGTACTAAAGACATCTATATTTTCTTCCATTCTTCCTTCCGTTGGTTGTGACCTTGCACGATTTTATGTTTGCTCAGTAAATTCGCTTGTACTCCTTTGGTACGATATCGGTATTTTTTCGATACCACGAGATCACCAACAAATATATATCGCTACAACATTCAATCGCCTTCTGATATTTTGTACGCAACCTTCTTGTAGTGGTGATCATAGTCAACCTCGACTCGACGCCACACTACAAATTATTAAAACAATGAACACTAAGAATTTGTCTGATATCCATTATATCCTAACATAAAATTTTTGTTCTGTACGCTTTAACGTTCTGGCAAGAAATTTAAAATAACATAGAGATAACATTTTACCATTCATTCACTGATATAGAATAAATATCCTATCGGTAAGAACTATCTTACCGCCAACATATACATTCCCACCAATCTGCAAATCCTTTAAAATAAAAAACAATCACCAGCTTATAATCATGTAAATACATAATTATAGGTTTACTTTTGAACATATCACAGTGACAGTTTATATTACAACAAACACTCAGTAAAGATTCATAATAAATCATAGTCATATTAGTAAGTAATTCATACAGTCAACTTACCACTGAAAAGATATACTGTATTACATAACAGCTGTAGTTACTACACCTAACAAATATCTTTTTATCAGTCCATTTCTGAGTCATTTACTACAACAGAGTGTTGATGAGATTAATTAATTTATTTGCACAGGTGAAAAATAAATACATAAACTTGACTACAATATGTTATATAATCAATTAAAGATTATTCCATGTATTATCTGTGTTACAATAATTGTAAGCATTAAAAAAAAGTCAAAATTGTATATCCACTGTGTGATGATCACACATTTGTACTATAACTGTGATGTGTGCTACTGATGTCGACAGATATAAGTAGTATGTATCATCAATCGATAGTGAAATACCTGGCGGCATAGGTTAAGAAGATAGAAGGCAAGAGACCGAGAACAGTGAAATAATTGGTGTGGAAATGAAAGAACAATAAAGTCTGGGACGATTAACTGATATTTTGCACATGAAGTATTTACTGTATAGTTCTCAGATTTTATTAAATGGTTCTGCGATTTTGTATTCAAATACATTCGATTGTCCCCACTTGTGTTCTCGTTCACTACAGTACTATACAAATAAGTACACACTTATTCTTTAATTTTAAATGGTCAAATGAATTGAATTGAATGTTCCAATAAAGAGAAACAGTTATTTATTTATCCAAATAGCATTTGAGGACCCTTAATTTAAAGTAAATAATCAACACTTTGAAAAATGGCTTTAATAAAAGAATAAGAGATTTTTTAGTAGAAGTAGACTCCGAAAGTACATAAAGTAGGATATATTTAATTCACCCTATCAAAAGACAGCCTACTTGAACATCTGGGCTACATGTTTCCTGTCATCTATATACTTTAACAAGTTATCTAATTTTGTTTGTTTGGATACATCATTATTAATCGCATAACCTAATCAGATGTGTTTCTGAAAAGTGTACACGTTACAAAAGGCCTGATCAGAAATATCGTGGTTGTTAGTAATATGCAGTGAAAAGAATGTACAATATTTAGATATCGATTGACTGGACTGCTAACTTCTAACTAGTGACCACTCAGTATTTATCGTCAGGATCAACCAAGAATTAAGAAACGGAAACTTGTTGAAGTATATTATGCTGAGGGTTCTACATTGTACCAAAAATATAGTATTGAATAAAGCTAATAATAACATTAATAATAGTCCCTAACTTGCTGGCCGAAAATTTGGAACAGGTCAGAAGATAGGTATCTAATTATTTCCAGAGAACAATGAAAAGATGGAGGTAATTTGATTGTTCTATCAAAATTAAAAAGGGACCAATTACTTTAAATACCTACTTATTCTGTTCCTAATACTTTTGAGTTTGTAGATAGTATTAAAAATGTTAATACTACCGAAATACGCATGTCCTTGCTTGTTGTTAGCTCTCTTTTCAACAGTATACTGTTAAATAAAACTACGTACTACAAATGTGAATATATTGATTTTAAAAACATATATATAAGCTTGTCAACCAACCACTAGAAAGAGCTATTTTTGTATTGTACCATTAATGTCGACTTGAGTTCCAAGAATCAAATATTATAGACAGAGATGGAATCACAGTGGAGTTTCCAATGAGCCGGATCCTAGCAAACAGTTACATGTCGAAGCTTAAAAACAATCAACTTAGTTTCATCATTAACTGGTTTAACCTATACGAATGATATATGAAGGACACTCACTATTCGCGATGAAAATGTTGACTGAATTAATATTCCGGATTCTTTCAATACCTGTGATCCTTTCCTAGATTTTACAGCAGAAAATGATGTAGGTCATTTTTCTCTGTTTATCAATGTACTTTTGACAAGGATGAATGACGGATCCTTTCAAAATGTTCATTTACAGAAAACAAACATGGAACGGCCAACTAAAGTAATTCTATTAAGCAGAAAAAGGAATCTCATTCACTCTTTATGCTACCAACTGAGTAGGATTTGTAGTACCAAATGCTTCGGTCAAGAATTTGGGTTCTTCATAAAGTCATTAACTAAAGACGGCGAACCGAGCTGCTTTTTAGAGGAGAACATGAAGGAAAGCTGAAACAAAGAATCCAAAAATTATTTATAAGAAATATCTTTCTATGGAACCGGAATATAAAAGTGACTAATCTTCGGATTCATTTTGAAAATATATACAACCAAAATGATTCAACGTTAGCAAAAATCAAATGAAATTATCTCAGGTGAAATTACGTATTTATAAACAAATGACTGATAGGTGACCAGTTCTCAGTCAGTCTGGAACATGTTGACCCATGTTGAGTTGTAAGTACAAGTCGATAAAAAGCATCAAACTATGACAAAGCACTTGTGTTTCCCTTTCTATTTTTCAATAGTTACCCCGTGTTTTTTTTAATTTATTTTTATTTAATCAAGCAAATTTTCCCTAACCATTTATTCTGTATTTATTTTAGTTAAGGCTAAATAAATATTGGTTACTTCTGATACTCACCTGCACAAACGATGTAATGATTGAAACAAATCACTGAACCTTAATTTGTAATTTACATATTTTAATGAAGTTTTGTTCTCTGAGTTGGATTGTTTGGTCGTGGAGCATTCATGGTTATTTTGAACGACATTATCAACACAAACTTCAGGTAGAAGTGAGGTATTCGAATTTATCCACATATGGTTCAAAGCTTATCCTGTAGACCTCGATGTTGACTGGTTACTGCTGATCTTTAACCTATCATTGTTTTTTTTTATTTTGGTTGTATCTCAATTTGATTTAATTGGTCAGAGAACAAAACTCCGTCAAAGAGAGAGTAGACAGCCTTGTTTGATTCCGGTCCTTACTTGGAATGCGTCTGTCAGCTGTCCTCCATACACGACCTTGCACTGTAGTCCGTCGTATGGGTTCCGGATAATATTGACAATCTTCTCAGAAACTCCGTAGTGTCGAAGACGTTTCCATAAAGTCCTCCTATCTACACTGTCAAATGCCTTTTCATAATCAATGAAGTTGATGTACAGTGACGAGTTCCACTCAATTGATTGTTCGACGATGATCCGTAGTGTGCACGACCGATCTTTACGGAATCCAGCTTGTTGATCTCAAAGTCGGGCGTCTACTGCATGTTTCATCCGGTTCAGCAACACTGTTAAAGACTTTCCCTGGTACTGACAGTAGTGTAATGCCTCTGTAGTTTTCACATTTGCTCAGATCTCCTTTCTTTGGAATCTTGACGAGGTGTCCTTCTTTCCAGTCCATCGGCACTTGTTCCTCCTCCCAAATCTTTTTGAATAGAAGATAAAGCATGCTTGTGGTTGCTTCGATGTCTGATTTCAGTGCTTCAGCTGGTATGTTGTAGGGTCCCGCTGCTTTCCCGGTCTTGATTTGTCTGACGGCCATTCTAATTTCTTCCGTAGTTGGTGGATTGACATCTATAGGAAGATCTGTGTGTGCTGCTTCGATGTCCGGTGGGTTCATTGGAGCCGGCCTATTCAGGAGCTCGTCGAAGTATTCTACCCATCTGTTACGCTGTTGTTGAATTTCGGTGATTGGCTTGCCTTCTTTGTCTTTGACCGGCCTCTCTGGTTTACTGTATTTCCCTGCTAGTTTCTTCGTTGTATTGTGAAGCTGTTTCATATTTCCTTCTCTAGCAGCTTTTTCTGCCGTCGTTGCTAGTTCTTCCACGTATTTCTTCTTGTCGGCTCTAATGCTCCTCTTCACTTGTTTGTTTGCTTCTATGTATTCAGCTTGTGCTTGGACTTTCTCTGCTCGTGTTCGGCTGTTGTTTATTGCTGCCTTCTTGTTCTTCCTTTCTTTGATCTTGTCCAGTGTTTCTGTAGAGATCCATTCCTTATGATGGTATTTCTTTAGACCGAGAACCTCTTGACACGTTGAAGTTAATGCTTCCTTGATGCCTTTCCAGTTGTCCTCCATAGTAGTTTCTTCTTCTTTCAGTAGATCCTGTAAGGCTTGGAACCTGTTGTTGAGAGCTAACTTGAATTCATTGAGTTTGTCAGTATCTCGAAGGAAGGCTGTATTGAACCTTTGTAGTGCTGTTTGTCCACTTGTCCAGTTTTTCTTTAGCTTCAGTTTTAAATTGGCCACAACTAGGTGGTGATCTGAAGTTATATCAGCTCCTCTCCTGCTTCTCACATCTTCCATTGTCCTCCGGAATTTTTTACTGATGCAAATATGATCTATTTGGTTCTCTGTAGTGTGGTCCGGTGAGATCCATGTAGCTTTGTGTATACGCTTGTGTGGAAATATTGTGTCTCCTATGACCAATTTGTTGAATGTACACAGATTTGCAAATCTTTCTCCATTTTCGTTTCTCTAGCCCAGTCCATGTCGTCTCATGATATCTTCATACCCAGTGTTTTCTATTCCGACTTTGACATTTAGATCTCCCATCAAAATGGTGAGGTCCTTTCTTGGGCACTTCTCTATTATTGATTGCAGCCACTCGTAGAACTGATCTTTAATTTCGTCGTTGCTATCATTGATGGGTGCATAATATTGGATAATATTCATTGGTATCCCCTCCGTCTTTGTTTTGAATGATGATGCTTTGATGATTCTGGATCTGAATGGGTTTTGTGGAGATTTTAGAAATTTCACAGATTGAAATCATGAGTCAGTTGAAGCTAGACCACCATTGAAAACCTGGAAGCACTGGACGGCCGTTTCGTCCTAGTATGGGACTCCTCAGCAGTGGTTAAGTACTCGCGCGCGAAGCCAGTAGGTCCTGGGTTCGAGCCCCGCGTGGTGCGGGATCGTGGATGCGCACTGCTGAGGGGTCCCATACTAGGACGAAACGGCCGTCCAGTGCTTCCAGGTTTTCAATGATGGTCTAGCTTCAACTGACTCAAGATTCTGGATCTGTGAGATTCCAATCCTACAAGTGCATTTCGTGCTAATTTGGACAGCATTAGAGAGACTCCCTGAGTGTGTGGAGCATTTTTCATTTCGTGACCGGAGTATAGCAGCATCTCTCCCGTAGCTAGCCTTTTCTGTCCAGTTTGGGTCCAGTGGGTTTCGCTGATTCCCAGTACTGCTAAGTTGTATCTCCTCATTTCCATTGATATTTGACTGGTCTTCCCGGTTTCCCACATTGTTCGAACGTTCCATGTACCTATAAAAATTTTTGTTCTGGTTGTTAGAAGGGGCATCGGCCTCGTGGCTTCCGAAGGAACTCGGCTTTCACCATGAAGCGTCATAATTCTTCTAAATGAAGACCTTCTAACTCCCAGGGCAGAGTTAAAATGGTTTGGATTATTTTTTCTGGTAAGCGTTTTTTTAGCGAGTTAGTTTTCTACGGGATGGGGACGCTAACCCTATGCCCAACCCTCCTCCTTTACCCGGGCTTCTGACCGGCAATAACTCTAGAAGAGCTACAGGCGGAGTTGTCAGTTATAATGCCAAAATTTTATTCAGCCAAACGGATGAGTGAATTTCGCGACGAAATCCGAGACCTGTTATCGTAAATCTGATTGGTTCATCCATAAATTATAGTCTCACCATTTACATGTATTCTGATTTGAATTTCTAAACATTTTTTTGTGTGGAAAATTTACACATTTTACAATTGTTTCTAAGCTGTAGACAACTACCAATATATTTCTAAAAAAATAGATTTCATTGAAGATTATGACAACTAAAAATGTTTTGCCATAGTTAGCATGTTTTATTCTTTAAATTTGAGATCGATGTTCAAAACAAGAATAGAAAATCATCAAGGAAATTTGATGTTTGTCTATATATAAACTATAGAATACACATTGAAGGTATAGTATTTTTGTATACAAGTATGTTTTGTATAATATGAATGTTGTATATGACTTTCATGAGAACATGAGGTATATGACTAGTGATATTTCATATTTATGCCATTTTTAACCCAAACGTTCAATGGTTAAATATGTAAACAATATAATAATGTATGTAAAGTTCTTAGTTTATTGAAATTAGAACAGTGTAAGCTATTTGAACATTGAACATTGTAAATAACACTCAGTTGGTTCGTGAGAAGTAAGTAAAAAACAATTTAAACTGTAAATACGAGGTCATTCTAAACTGTATTGTTTATAATGCTTGTGAATTAAGGCAATATGGAGGTGATACGCACGGTATGCACAAATGCCAATAACAGACTGATCATTTGCAGTCCTAAACACCAATGAGATGATTCAAGTAAACAATAGTAAGTCAATTTAAACTTCGCCCCATTGCACAAGCAAGTGGCTATCTGGTCTCAGTAGTGAAGTGGATAACGTGGTGGCGTTTAAAGCAAACGATACTGGGTTCGAGTCCCAGAGTGAACATCAACTCTGAGATGCAGGTACATCCAGCTGACGAGTCCCAAACAGGACGAGACGCATATCCTGGATTCCACTGCTAAACACTATCCATCTTTGCTTGTATCAAAGTTAATTGTGAACTATTAAGCAAAATCATTTTTTTCAGTTAAATATAACCACACATTACAGCATATATCAACCTAATCATGCCTCTGAACTAACATGCCTTTTATAAGTATTTTCAGTAAATAAATTATTTGTTTAAATAATAAACTATGAAATAGTCGTTAACATTAAACATAATTCATCAATACTTATTAGGTTCAACACAATTTGTCAGCAATAGTCCAAACATCAAACTGGAAAGTGATTTTTGGAAAGTTTTTTAATTCGTAAATTTACTAGTTAGAGTTTTAGTGGCCCGAGATCTGACTCCAATTAAATCGTATGAACGATTGTTATTGAATAATTGTTGTCAAGATATACATCCCGACTATTCTCATATATAATCATCGACTTAAATCGCGTTAGTGAATAGCGGAATTAAATATGTCAAAAACGAGAATGAATCTGGAATATGTGTATTTCGTACATTCATTGATCTGGATAGATAATCAAAGAGACGAATTGAAGCGAAATAACGCGCAGTAAAGACGACCTGTGAGTCTACTCAATTTATTCAAGTGTCAATCGATATTTATATTCGCATAGAGATAAGTTACACACAATTGGTAAATAGGATAAGAAGTGCAAATATACGATTACATAAAAACATTCAAGGTTGATAAGTGGATAAATGGCAAGGTCAAAATGTAGCTTGAGGAAAATGGATAGATTGGTTTGTCCAAAAGTTAGAATAAGTTATGTGGATTTGCATAGCACTACAGAGTAAATTATTATATTTTTTATTATGGATATTCATGTTTAGATTTGATCTGGATAAGTTAGTATATAGGTTCCTGTGGTACTTGTAGAAAGTGATCAATACTCCATGTATAATATTACACGCTTTATACAATAAATTCACGTGTGTTTATCATCTTACACAGTCTGAACAAACTGGTTCATTCATAGTCACATAACTGGGAATTTCTAAATCCTTAATTACATACACGTTTATATTACCACCGCTACTTCTATGAATCCGGTGTTCATCTTGTCGCGCTAATGAGGTATGGCAACTTGGACCGATGCACATATGTGCCTGGTCCTTCGTTGTAGCTGACTGACTGACTGTTTACATCAGTCTTAGTTATGTTGTTTTAATTTAATAGTGAATCTCAGTAAATCCGCATTTTAATTTTGCTGTTTAATTAACCATATTGTATTTTAATGAAATAATGAATTCATTGCTTTATTCAATGGTAACTATTTATTTGAACGTCAAGATTTCGGAATATATCAGCTAGATCATTTCCATACTCCAATACTTCATTTGCGAAATGTTCATTAATTGTCTCAGATTCCATTGTTCCTGCATTTCCATACCAATTACTTTCTGTTCCCATTCTTTCCTCCTTGATCTTACCAACATTCTACTGACAGACATTTTATTCCTAACTAATGTCATATACTACTTATATCGACATAAGTATCACACACCACAATAGTTATTCTGTCAGGTTCATTTACAAAATTTACTCCTTTTTTCATATGAACTGACTTTCTTTTCATGTAAACTTTATAAGTTATGAAATATATACATCTATGAAGCTTTTTTCCCAATAAAAATAAAGATCATTATATCGTTAATGATAATTATTCCTTAAATAGAATATTGTAAATTATATACGTGAAACATTTGAACATAGTTGTCTATTATATCTTCTAAAGTGACCTATTATAAACTATACTATTGAATAGAAGTACTTCAAGTGTGGTTTCTGATTATGTACAATAAAACTATTTTGTTATTATTATTATTACCAGTGAATTCAAAAGTAATAAAATGAATAGTTTATTCTTGTACGATTCATACTAATATGTTTCAAAATAATAAAAATGTTTATCTAAAGAATGAGGGATGTAAACATTTTATGATTTCGGTTCTATGGTTTATATATAGTTTTGTCCATTATAATTTTAAAAGTTAGTTTCACCATAAAAATAAGTTTCAGTTGACAATGAAGTGATACTAAATATTAGTTTCAGTTTGAAGAGTGGATAGTATCGGCATCAAATGAAATTAAACTACGCATCTTCATTACCTTGCAAACCCAAATGTTGCTGCTACCCTGATGTGGTAGTCGGGTTTGCCTATCGTAATGAATCAACCGAGCTATACTGACTGGAACAATCATTCCTCAAGGTCCTACCATGCCAGACAGGTCGGTTGAAGAGCGGTAAAACTAAAAGCAGCAAACCTAAGGTCCAAGGGTGAAGTTGTACTGCTAACTGTACAGAGGTGTGACGGTAGTAAGGTGTTTCCTTCAGACAACCAGCGTAACAGCGATGCTGCCTTGTCACAAGGTGGGGTGGATTTAGCAAAGGTCGATCCTAAAAATGTCACACCTCACCTTATCCCACGTATTTCCGTCTTCCGGGCGCTAAGGTCTCAACGAGTATGAGGCTAAAACAAAGGTCACCCACAAAATGGTAGTGTGTGACCAACCTCAAGCAGTTGTCTCTTGGGCACTGCGGTCACACTCTCAAGTCATTAATATCACCTCTAACCCAGTTTTCTTTTCAGGTACCTCCAGAAGAACCTTTCGACGGTGGGAGCAACAGGTAAGTGGAAACCGTCCTCATACCTCTAACAGCACTGAGAACCACTGTATTCAACTTCTTCGCAAAAAGAACGATTTAGTTCGACTACTGCGTTAGATTTCACAGATACATGTTTTTAACTTTCGTTAAGCCCAAGCTTTAAAATTTTTTGTTGTACAAACAAAACAATTAAAGTTTTAAGGTTATTGATTACAATTTCCTTCAAATTATATCCAATCTTCATTTAGCTATTCAACTCAAAATCAAGTTTGTGAGTAAATTAATTCCCAAAGTTCTAGTGAGAATCATTGATCATTGGCGTTGAACGAATTAAGAAAAAATATTATACAGTCAAATGATTTTAAATGAAGATAGTGCAGTATGATGGACTGATGAAAGTTTCATGGAGACCTGTATACTAACGAATATTGATCAAATCCAACCATGAATGTCAGTAATAAAAAAGTTAACTTTTAAAAGTTACGTAATAAAATCTAATATGCTTAACAAACATCTATTATCTTCATGTTTACAACTAATTACAACTGATGGTATATGAAATACCTTTGAATATAAACTGTTACAATCCTATAGATTATATGAATTTGATCACTCAAATATTTGCTAATATATAATCTCTATATCGAGAAAGATACTGTTGGAGGCCCGTAATTTTGTCTTCATTTAGATCGGACGATATTTGCTGACGCGCTCAATACTTTAGTGGCCCGTGATCTGACTCCAAGGTGATCGTATGAATATTTGTTATCGCCTATCCTCGTATATAATCATCGACTTAAATCGCGTTGGTCAATAACGGAATTAAAAAAGTCAAATAATAAGAATGGACTTTTGGCGGGTAAGCCAACTCCATTTAGTTAAGGGTTAATTAATATTTATAGGCATACAGAAATAAGTTACAGACATGTGATGAATAGGATAAGGAGGTCACACACATATGCGCTCATATAAAAACAGTCAAGGTTGATAAGCGAATAAATAACAAGGTCAGAATGTGACTCAAGTAGAATGAATAGAATGGGATGTCCGACAGCTAGAATAAGTTATATGGGATTAACATAATAACCGACACTACGATACTCTTAAGTGACAAAATGATGTTTGTTATATCAATTAGTATTAAACAGACATATTTTCTAAATATGACAGACTACAGTGCAAGGTCGTGCATGGAGGACAGCTGACAGCTGCATTCCAAGTAAGGACCGGAGTCAGACAATCCTGTCTACTCTCTCCCTTCCTCTTTCTTCTGGTGGTCGACTGGATCATAGAGACCTCGACATCTGAGGGAAAACACAGAACAAAATGGACAACTCAGAACCATTTAGACGATGTGGACTTCGCAGATAACTTAGCCCTCCTATCGCACGCACACGAACAAATGCATATGAAGACAACTCATGTAGCAGCAGTTTCTGCATCAGTAGGCCTCAAAATACACAAGGGGAAAACCAAGGACTATAGCGACTCACGTGCAAATGAGTTTATTCTCATTTAACGCAGTTAAGCCTTTTTGCTAACTTATTTAGCGAACAAAGTCATCCGCACTATAACAATTTATTGTACCCTTATTATTTTGTGCTTGTATGAAATACGTATGCTTGAATATTGCTTACTGCCTACGCATTTATTCACTCTGCTAGTCTTACTACTAACTGCTTATTTGATTCGATTACTCATTCATTTCACATGGTATATATATGTCCATGTTATTCATATTCAACACACACACTCTCGTCTCGCTCTTGCTCTGGCTCTCGCTCACTTGCTTGCCTTTCGGCACAACTCTTCTATGCTTGTTTAACGCATCTGTACATTTGGATATATGTGTGTGGTCTCGCAATAAACGTAATCAACACCTCGTGTTTGCCTTCTGATTAATATACCGTTGGGGCGTTATATAGAACGGTTATCAAGACGAACTGTATACGAAGTTAAGGATTATATCGGATACTGACCAACACATGTCCTCAAGTACAACACCGTGAACACAACACACCAAGAACCCAATCAATCTTGATGGTGAAACTCGGGATGACGTAAAATCTTTCACATAACTGAGAAGCATCATCGATGAACAAGGAGGTTCAGATGCACACGTAAAGGTGAGGATTGGCAAAGTATGGGTCGCATTCCTTCTATTGAAGAACATATGGAACTCAAAACAACTGTCTGTCAAACAATATCAAAGTCACAATCTTCAATACGAACGTGAACATAGTCAGTTCTACTGTACGGAGCTGAAACTTGAAGAACTACTACAACCACCATCAAGAAGGTACAAATATTTATAAATAGTTTTCTACGCAAGATACTCAACATCGATTGATCGGATACCATCAGCAATAACGTTCTGTGGGAGAGAACACACCAGCTTCCAGTTGAAGAGGAAATTATGAAAAGATGATGGAAATGGATAGGACATACATTATGCAAATCATCAAACTGCATCACGAGGCAAGCCCTGAGTTGGAATCGTGAAGGGAAGTGGAAAAGTGTAAGTCGAAAGAACACATTACATCGGGAAGTAGAAGTAGATATGAAAAGGATGAATAAGAAATGGAAAGAGCTGGAAAGGATTTTCCAGGACAGGGTTGGATGGAGAGTGCTGGTGGACGGCCTGTGTTCCTTCACGAGGAGTAACAGGCGTAAATAAAGACATATTTTACCTAGTATTTTCAATTAAGATCGAATAACACGTTTACTTGGATCAAAAATTGTGTTTTCTAATATAAACTAATATGACGACAGAAATTTATGAAGTCCATGAAGACTTATAACATTTTATAAAAAACTGTGAATTGTCTAGTGAAGGGTTTGAATTTCTTCCGTCATTAATATTCCGGATTAAATCTTGATTAAATGTCATTATACTTGTTGAACAGGTTATTGGCCATTTGGAATCAGTAGTTCAATAGATAAAGCCTTGTTATTTATAGCAAACGGTACTAAGTTCAAGTCCTGATATGGAAACAGTATTCGAATGCAGACAAACCCTGTTGAAGAGACGCGAACATAAAATACATATCCTGTATTCTACTGTAACCCATAATCTATTTATCCTTCATAAATTGGTCGTCCAATGGCAATGGTAGAAAACATACTAATGCGCTGTTTTTCAGGGCATTTTAAAAATAATTTTCAAACAGTTTAGTCATAATTGTGAAAATATCAAAGGTTTTTTTTTAATTATCTAGGAAACATCCGTCTCTGTCATAAACTCAACTCTAGCGTACAAAGACAAACAAAAAAAGGTTTGACAGGACCTTGAAAAGTTGAGATCTATGACAGGCAAGTCATCATCTTACGACAGAAGACATTTACACTATAATTAAAAACATTCAATGAAGAAAATTTCTTTTTGAACAATATCATTTACATAAGATGTACATTTTTATTGATAGTTGTTCGGTGAATATGTGAGTTTTCAGAAGAATATAAAGAAAAGCGACTAAACATTAGAAAATTACGCTTCATGACTTTTAATATGGAATGGAAGACAATCAGAAGCCCAATACAAGGTTACCTCGTTAATATTGAGTACGTTACCTTTATAGAATCGTCCTCCAAAATAATTTTCACGGTGAAATGAATTAGATCAATAGAAGATCAAGTTAAGAATTTATGCACTGGTGATGCTTTGGCGAATCACCAATCCAAACCAGAGTTCTACATGCAAAAGTAATACATTCAACGCCTTATCCTTCCATAGCCATAATGCCCTTCTCCAATCTGTATTGGCCTTATTATTTATTACTTTATAAACTGTAATCACTTATTATTATCCTTTAACAATTTCTCATTATTATTATACAATTGTTATTATGACTTTTATGTTTTCCATTTTTCTTCATATCTGTCAAGCGGACAATTATCTTTTATAATTCTAACCCTTAGATTATTTTAATTCTTTTATTCTTCTTGAACCTTTATTATTATGCAACCTACTTTGATATTTGAAATCTCAGATAACATTAAGATGTAATTTAATTATAATTTCTTATATACTAATATATTTGTAAAATAATTATAAATAGAAATGTACAACCCAAGTAAATGGTTATTCACTGAATTCTCTTCGTTTTTACCTAATGACACAATATTGTAAGTGAACATGGATGGTGTCTAGTAGTGGAATCCAGGATGCGCGTCTCGTCCTATTTGCGACTTTTCAACTGGATGTACCCACATCTCAGAGCTGATGTTTACTCTGGGACTCGAAGTCACTACTGTTCACTTCAAATACCATCACGTTATCCACTGAGTTCAGATAGCCACTTGCTTGTGCAATGGGGTGAAGTTTAAATTGACTTACTATTGTTTACTTGAATCATCCCATTGATACTTAAGACTGAAATTGATCAGTTTCATATTGGTATATATACATTCTGTACGGATTGTTTCGATATTGCTTTATGTCACGAGCATTGTATGCGAAGATAAACATTAAATCTGAAATGCAGGTACATCCAGTTTACGAGTCTCAAATAAAACGAAGAGCCTGTCCTGTATTCCACTACTAGACATCATCCATCTTTGTTTACAATGCCTAAAACTTAAGGCAAAATTGAGGTAATCCGCACATATACCAATATGAAACTGATCAATTTCAGTCTTAAACATCAATTGGAACATTCAAATAAACAATACAAAAATCAATGAATGACATAATAGTTTGCCTTAGTTATCTGCCATTATTGTTTTTTTTCACAGAATGATGATTATTTCATTACAATAATAATAAGACTATTTTTCTATGTATTGTTTCATTGTAAAATATGTTTCAAATGAATGCACGATAACTTTGACAAGCGATACTTCACTTCACTTCTCTTTTGCTTTTTCTAAAACATTCATAGTGTAAAATATCCCAAAGCAAATGTAGATAAACTTTAAAAATATCAAACAAACAAAAAATAAATCTTTTTTTTTGTGTAAAATTACACTTTTTTTTGAAAGTGTACTTTTTGTTGTTGTCCCAGTTGATGATAATATTCACCCGGATAAACAGTAATACTAAACTAATGTCATCAATAGAATTCTTTATTCAATACCGTCATTATTAAAAGTGTAAAAATGTCAACTTAACAATATTGTTTTAAATTGTAGAATATTAAAAACAAAACAATACTACTGTGGTGTGTGCTACTTATATTGACGTAAGTAGTATATGATGTTAGTCGTAAACAGAAGGTCTGGCAGCAGAGAGACAAGAGGATCGAACAGTAAAGAATGGAAACAGGATACAATTTGTATGAAAATGCAAGAACAATGAAGTCTGAGTCATTTTGAGACAATCAATGGACATTTTACAAACTAATCATTTACTTTATGATTGTCAGATTTTATTAACAAGTTCTGTAATTTTGTGTTACATATATTCGATTGTCCGTGCTGCTGTTCTTGGTCACTGCACTACCACCACCACCATCCCCGGTTTTTTAACAAATTCATGTACTATATAAGTGACATAATAAAATATACAAACTATGACAAAGGGTACAATGATATTTTAATAAATAACTAACATGGTTGTAATGAGAAATCAAACTTCAGTGTATAGAATTGAAGCTTCATTAATCTCGCCGGGTGCGGGATCTTGGATGCGCACTGCTGAGGAGTCCCATACTAGGACGAAACGGCCGTCCAGTGTTTCCAGGTTTTCCATGGTGGTCTAGCTTCAATTGACTCATGATTTCAATCTGTATGGTATGTTTTTTCTTTAAATTTTTTGATAACAAGGAACATTTAAGTGAAAAACTTTTTGTTCTCTATAGCGTGATCTACAAAAATGTTTACAGTTATAAATCTGTAGTTTGAAATGAACAAGAATAGTGATTTGAGTAGAATAACAGATACATTTCTTTTGATTACATCTTCATTAGTAATGTTGAATCAGTAATATCATCAAAATAAGAAATTCTAATAAAGTTTAACATATAATTTCACATGGTATTGTTTGTTTGAATCTTTTTTATTGATGTTTAGGACTGCAATTATTCAGTCTGTTATTGGCATATGTGCATACTGTGTGTATCGCCTCGATATTACCTTAATTCACAAGCATTATATACAAAGCTGACGAGTCCCAAATAGGACGAAACGCGCGACTTGAATTCCACTGCTAGCCACTATCCATTTTTTCATTTAACATGTGAACATGTGAAACCATATCATGATGGTTTATTGGATGTCCGAACAAAATGAATGAAATATTTCGAATATAATATGAACTTCTAATAGAGTCTTCTAGAAATTGAGTTACTATAGTACCAACAGATCGTAAGGTTGAAATTAAGTTAATGGTATGAATTAAAGTCAGTTAGTTGAAAATGATCAGCTAAAAACGTGAAATGATAATTTAATGAAATGATAAAGATTGGACTGAATGTAGATTAAATGTAGACTGATCATTGCTTTTTTGGAATATATTAATCACGATTTCAATGTTCATACACTATAGGATTTCAAGACAATCGATTTCCCTTATCTTTAAAGTGTATAAAAATCACACCATCATTAACCAGAGATTTCTAGGAGAATGTTAGTAGAACACAAGATAAGCCAGTTTTTCACACCTAATAATGACGTTAATAGTTTTACAGAAAACTGGCGGTAATGTGAGAAGATTATATGTCCATCTTCAATTTCTTCAGAAAAAGAGGTTATTCAATACAAGATGATCAATTTAATTGTAAGATGTCTTGTTTTCAGTGGTATGTTAACTCTCCTTACTTGATTGCTAAGACAATCTTATAACATTTAAAAATCAATATGAATTTTTAAAAAATGGTTTTCTGACGATTTCGGTTTTCGTAGACTTTTCTCTTTTATATTTTTAATTTTATTAATGAATTTTTTTTATGTAATCGATTTTACTTGATCATTTAAAAAAAACTTTATCGGTTCTTTATTTAGTTTATCATAAGTACACATATTTTCTACTTTCCATCACCCATTGTATATCTTGGAAATATTTTACTTATCTTTCTCATCATTTCATATTTGAATGTTCACCAGAACTCTATATGTTACAATTTATTAGAATTTCTCATTTTGAAATCTTACGAATTGTACATAACTGATTGTAGTGTGTACTCCATATGTCGACATAATAAATAGTATATAATATTAGTCAGGAATAGAATTTGTGGCAGTTGATGGTTGAGAAGATTGAGGAGGAAAGAATGAGAACATAAAGTAATTGGTATGGAAATGCAAGAACAATGAAATCTGAGACAATTAATGAACATTTTACAAATCAAGTATTTACTATATGGTTCTCAGATTTTACTAAGATATTCTGTCACTACATGGTGACGATCAAACAAAATAATTGTAAGTTATTTAGTAGTTCAAACAGTTGCTTCCACTTCTTTTACGATGACAGAAGGAACTGTATACACGAAAAATCCACACCATTTTTACAATAAAATAGTCAATAATAGATCAATATTGGGTAATGTCAATGTTTGAGATTTAATCCAGATAAAATTCACAATTGAAATTATCAAACATTGAGAATCTTGTTTATAATGTAAACATCCATGTATTTTATGGACTGATACAATTGACTAATTCTGTATTCAGATATTTGTATAATAAAAATCATCTTAAATAGTATCGAAGTAAGAAACAAACATCTATAAGCAAACCTATCTTGATTGTTGTCAAGACAGTCAATTTTTCTATTTGAAATGTGGTTTTCATCACAAAGAAAGTAGAAATCAACTAACAGACCACCGAAATTCAAGAGTTAATGGTTAGTTGATTTATTTTAAATTGGAACCGTGTAAGATTGCATCATTGTATTCTGAATTGATAATCTAAACATAAATTGTTCATTGCATAATATAAAGGGGCGAGACTCTAATTTATGGACGAGCCAATCAAAGGCGTTGGGAGGATTTCAAGATTACGACGACAACTTCAGTGCTTATTGCTAACGTACAATGGATCCACACGGAATTTCGTACAAAATGTGATAATTGAGCGACTATAACAAATAAAACGGCGAGACTATAATTTGTGAACGAATCAATCTGGTATAAGTTAACAGATCTCGGATTTGGGCACGATAGCCTTTTATCCATTTGGCTAAATAGATTACTGGCATTATAACTGATTAATTTAAATTGGAACCCTGTATGATTGCATCATTGTATTCTAAATTGATAATCTAAACATAAATTGTTCATTGCATAATATAAAGGCTTTAAGCTCTCTGACATTTAACTTACACAAAACTTATCTCTTTGATTTTATCATTTTTACTACAATGAAAACTTATTCATTGGATTCCATTCATAGTTGAAGCGTTAAAGAAATGTTCATTTACATTTATACATGTGAGAATTATACATCAATTTCCTTATCGGTCTTTTTCAAATCTACAGTTACAGTATCAAATGTGTTGTGTTAAATTCCTAGTTATGATATCCTGTTATATGGATTACTGAAGAGTTCCATACTAGGACAAAATGGTCATCTAGTGCTTCTATGTTTTGAATGGTTGTCAATCTTAGATTAGTTCGTGATTTCAACAGAATTCAATCCACAATTTAATGATAATCATCATAGGTTCTACTTATTGATGTTGTTTATCATAATTATCATTTAACTATCAGTATTAAGCTGTAGAACTTAATCAAATACATTTGATTATCCTCACTTATATTCTCGTTCACTACAATATATCCTCTCTATTGTTTGTCTTCAGAAAATTATATTGACTACAAAAATAGATTATGAAATGATAGGATGATGTAACCCTGTTAAACATATTTCCTTTCTAATCTAATCACATAACTAGACAGTGGCCAGAGATATTAATTCACTTTCATTATTTAGTTGTAGACAATTTTTTTTTTCAAAATAATGAGTCATTTATCAAAATTATGAGTCAATGTAACAAACATAAAAATAAAACAAAACAAAAATAAACTGTAGGCTAAATGAAAATTATCAACAACACACCACCCACCACCACCAAAAAAAGGGGAAGAAGAACAAGTTGAAGGACAAACAGAAATTTAAACAAAACTTTAACATTCAATACAGTAGAACAAACAAGAATGAATAGTAGATTTCACAAGTTGAAATCATGAGTCAATTGAAGCTAGACCACCATGGAAAACCTGGAAGCACTGGACGGCCGTTTCGTCATAGTATGGGACTCCTCAGCAGTGCGCATTCACGGACCCGCTCCCCGCGGGACTCGAACCCAGGACCTACTGGCTTCGCGCGCGAGCACTTAACCATTAGACCAGTGAGCCGACATCTAACGGTGTTAATGTCTAACTTCAACCAATCCACGAAGTTGCGCCACTGTACACCTCATGATTTCAACTTGTGAAATTTCTAAAAATCTCCACAAAACCCATTCTGAGAATAGTAGATTATTTAAATGTTTTTCATTGTAAAATCTTTTATATGTACATAATTTATGTAAGTAATGATTAGTTACTTATATACTTAGGCCTGTTACTCCTAATGGAGTATAGGCCGCCAACAGGCATTCTTTAACCCAATCTGTCATAGACTTTCCTCTCTAGTTCTATCCAATTATTCTTCATTCTTTTCATATCTGTCTCCATTTCTCGGCGTAATGTGTTCTTTGGTATTACTATTCTCCTTTATTTAACCTTCAGCATTCCATGTGAGGGATTGCATTGTGACGCAGAACTGTGTTTTCCTCAATTTATGTCCTATCCACTTACAACGCTTCTTCCTGATTTCTTCCTCCACTAGAATCTCGTTTGTTCTCTCCCATTGTAGGTTGTTGTTGGTAGTGTCTGATCAATGGGTCCGAAGTATTTTACGTAGACAACTGTTAATAAACACTTGTATATTCTGGATGATGGCTTTCGTAGATCTCCAAGTTTCCGCTCAATACAGTAGAAATGTCTTGACATTTGTATTGAAAATCCTGACATTGATGTTGGTTGACAGTTGTTTTGAGTTCCAGATGTTCTTTAACTGTAAATATGCTGCTCTTGCTTTGCCGATCCGCGCCTTCACATCTGCATCAGATCCACCGTGTTCATCAATAATGCAGCCCAGATATGTAAAGGATATTTTATCTTCAGAATTGTCGTCGTCAAGTGCGATTCGATTGTTGCATGCTGTGTTGTATGAGAGAATCTTGCTTTTCCATTTGTGTATGTTGAGACTTACTGCTTCTGAGGATGTGGGTAATGAAACAAGCTTTATAATTTAGAAAATTTATTAAAACACTACTTAATTACGACTTATGATAAGTGCACTAAAGCCTAACTACGCCTGGAGCCCCTCTGGGGCCACTGTCGGTCTCAAGCCCGGATAAAGGAGGAGGGTTGGGCATGGGGTTAGCGACCTCATCCCGTAGAAAAATAACTCACTTTAAAGAACGCTAACCATAAAAATAACACTAAAGCCTATTACCTAAATTATAAACTACTGGGAACTATCAAACTGTAGTATCGGGTGGTATGTAAGGCCCACATAGCTTATTCTAGTCTCTGGATAAGTCAATTTATTCATTCTTCATGAATCACATTTTGACCTTGTCAGTTATTCACTTCCCAACCTCGACTATTTTTATATGAGCGAATATGTGTCCACTTCTCATCCTATTCACCACATGTCTGTAACTTATTTTCGTGTGACTATAAATATTGATTAAATCGAGTTAGTTGATATGTCATCCCCGGTTCGTTTCACTCTGCTCTCATATTCTTTCGCTCTCACTTTCTTGTGTTCTTGCTTTCTGCGTTGCTTTTGGATTTTATCAGTTATTACCAATACACTATTCCGACAACTGGTGCTCTGGCTTTTCAATAAACTCGAGTAAATACATAATACTACTGGGAGATGTGGCCTGCGTAAAATATTCAGTTAACAGGATACTATTTAGAGGAATGAACCTCTACAATACAATTGCTTGTTGTTCAGTTAACGTAAATTGACTTAAGAAATGTTGAAACTTTTTGAATACTTAAGGACATTCATAAAACAAGTGTTCAATTTAATGATGTATCAATTAGATTAGATAAGTTCTGTCATGTTACATAATATACTGGAGTTATAATGATAAGTCAAAGTTGATCTACAATGAATTGGTAAATGATTAATCTTACCAAAGTTGATAGCCATATGTTCACATATTGGAAATATATGCATTCATCCTTTTGTCAATAAATTTTTTACAATCTATCTTCTGTTTCTATCTAGTTAGGCTGGTCAACAAACAGAAACATCCATACTACTGATATTACTATCTATTGGGGGTTTACAAAAAACAAAAAAACGTTTTTTTGGCTCGATACAAAGGAGAAAGGCATAGAGAACGAATGAAGATTTATTATGTATCGAAAAAAAAACCAGAACAAAATTATATCTGGATACCTTGATTGTATAATTGCAGTAGTTAATAGTTAGATTTTAAATAAATTAAACTGAGTAGCACGCGACGTTTACTTAACTACTAATTTGATTCATAAAGACAATTTCTGGTATCATAAAATTAAAATCTTTTAACTAACAAATACAATTAGTTTACTAAGTTATATAATTACTAATTTTTAGCATGATAAAAATTGAAAACGCAATGACCCAGCATAAATATATATATGCAATGCTAACCGGTGTTGGAGATGGTTGGAAGAAAATTAGGGGTGGCCAAACCAAAACGTGGCATCAGTCCTTGAAGTCACTAACTTCTAGTCTTAGCCATGTTGGTAGATGCAGACTACTTGGTTGGGTGTCCGCGTGACTATCGTAACCAATGGTTGGAGACTCTTGGTGACATGGCTCAGAATCGATCACGATGGCGTCGGTGTATACACTCTATGTCTTCCCTTAAACTAAGAGATTAAAATCGCTTCATATCTTTCTTTATTTCTACGAACTGATTCTTTCTTACTGTACTATATCCTTATTGCAATCTTTCTTTTATATATTACCACCACTGAATTAACTACTTTTATGAATCCGGTGTCCATCTTGTTGTGTTAATGAGGTATGGCAACTTGGACCGATACATATATGTGCCTGGTTTTGCGTTGTAGCTGACTGACTGGTATATATATATATATATATATATATATATATATATATATGTAAATTACAGGATGATCATAGAATCATTTACACAATATTGATGCTGGGATTTGTGAAAATTATAGAATGTTCATCGTTTTAAATTACAAAGTGATCTTAGCTAAACCATGATTAAAAACTTCGGAACACTGAAAAGCTATATTGTCATTGTGTGGAACACATCAGTGTACATTTATAATACCACCATAGGGGATCGAACAGTGGACCTTGACCTTTTATGAAGAGTGTTTAAACCTTAGATCATTGAACGGTAATCCGACCACTTTTTATTGAAGTAACTTTAAAAAAAATTATATGAGCTTGAAAAGTTTTGGTAATTTATCTATTATTTATTAATAATATAATGGGCATTAAAAATAAACTACCTTCTACCATTATCAGTCGCTTAGATATTTCTAATAAATATGATTATAGCGAACAACTTTAATTATTCAATAAAGTCATTATATTGTTTTTTAGCGAGTTAGTTTTCTATGGGATGGAGTCGCTAACCCCATGCCCAACCCTACTCCTTCACCCGGGCTTGGGACCGGCATTAACTTTAGAAGAGCTACAGGCGGAGTTGACTGGATTATGAAGACCTCGATATCTGAAGGAAAACACGGAATACAATGGACAACTCAGAACCATTTAGATGATTTGGAATTCACAGATGACTTAGCCCTCCTATCTCATACACACAAATAAATGCATATGAAGACAACTCATGTAGCAGCAGTTTCTGCATCCGTAGACCTCAAAATACACAAGAGGAAAACCAAGGTCCTCAAGTACAACACCGAGAACACCAACCCAGTCAACCTTGATAGTGAAACTCTGGAAGACGTAAAATCTTTTACATAACTGAGAAGCATCATCGATGAACAAGGAGGTTCAGATGCACACGTAAAGGTGAGGATTGGCAAAGTATGGGTCGCATTCCTTCTATTGAAGAACATATGGAACTCAAAACAACTGTCTGTCAAACAATATCAAAGTCACAATCTTCAATACGAACGTGAACATAGTCAGTTCTACTGTACGGAGCTGAAACTTGAAGAACTACTACAACCACCATCAAGAAGGTACAAATATTTATAAATAGTTTTCTACGCAGTATACTCAACATCGATTGACCGGATACCATCAGCAATAACCTTCTGTGGGAGAGAACAAACCAGCTTCCAGTTGAAGAGGAAATTATGAAAAGATGATGGAAATGGATAGGACATACATTATGCAAATCATCAAACTGCATCACGAGGCAAGCCCTGAGTTGGAATCGTGAAGGGAAGTGGAAAAGTGTAAGTCGAAAGAACACATTACATCGGGAAGTAGAAGTAGATATGAAAAGGATGAATAAGAAATGGAAAGAGCTGGAGAGAATTTTCCAGGACAGGGTTGGATGGAGAGTGCTGGTGGGTGGCCTATACTCCTCCATGAGGAGTAAGATGCGTAAGTAAGTAAGTGAGTAAGCTCTGTTATTAATGAAATGAATATGTTGTCATTTAAAAGTACTTATTGTAATTATTGGTATTTTTCTAAGCAGAGATGATAGTAGCTAGCAGTGGAATCCAGAACCCTCGTTTTTATCTTATTTGGGACTCATTAGCTAGATGTAAGATACTGATTAATTGCAGTCTTAAACACCAAATGGAAAGATTCAAACAGACAATACAAAAAAAGAATTATAGGTAATTTCATTTGAATGTCAACTATATATTCAAGTTGAAACATTACATTTATAGTACTCTCAGATGAGACTATAACTTATGGACGACCTTTGAGCGACGCCAGAATGACCTTGAGAGTGTTCACCGAATAACCAGGACCAAATAAGGATTACAAACCTGTGTGAGGAATTTCATTTATGATTTACATTTGATGATTAAGTTTGGAAATTAGATTTAGGGTTTTCATCACGAACTGATATCAACTCTAATGTCAAAACTCTATTTATTTGAATGAATGGATGAGTGAATTTCGCGCCGAAATCCGGACCTGTTATATTATACGTGATTGGTTCATCCATAAATTATAGTCTCACCTACTTTCATTGTTATACATTAATCTACACTAATATATGAAGCAATTTAAATTGTATGCAAACTTAAAACCCTTGTGAATAGCATGATGCAATTGATATTATTATACGATATTATTTGAAGATGAACTCTTGAACGTCGAATGACTGACCAATTACTAGTTCGAGGAGATTTTGTAGTTTTTTACTCAAAACAAAAAACAAGACGAACTTTTAGAAAAAGCTTTACTTTTAAGGTTAGATTATACAAATAAAACGAGGATATCTATGGGGATATGCAGAATCGACCAATTTTACCAGATTCTAAAAAATATACTAAAACTGTCAATTGTTCAGTCAGGGAAAAGAAGCATAATTAATCGTTTTCTAGACTTTTGTATCAAGTTTCTAAATATCTCTGATTGGTTAGTATTTTAAGCACATTTCCTGTCTTCTAAATATTTTTTTAAGGGATAATCGGACGGTCCTAACAATAGGCAAAAAGGTTGAACCTTAACGATGTTTCTATGTGAAATATATAGTTTATTAAAAAAAACACGTCATGGTAGTATAGTATAATTGATCTGATGCAAAATTGGAGGATAGAGAAAATAATAAGCTGATCAATGAAAAGATGAAAAGAGCAGATGATTATCGAAATAGCATATATTTTTGATTATGAACTATTACTTAGTGAAGTTTATCAAGATTAATACGATCAGGATTCAATGTTAGATACCTGTTGAAATGTTTGTTTGAAGGATTCATTGACCAATAAAACTTGAAACTATCAGTTATAAATATTGTTATGTTACATGCAAACGAATACTAGCACATCTCAAAACTGTTTGATTTACTAAAAGTCACTCATATTTTCAAGTGAACTATAGTCGACTTTATTAAGACACATAAAAAGTTCGGTTGGTTACTATTTTGTCTAACGATTTGTAGACTGAGATATCATTCAACTAACTGAAAAAAACGTCTAACTCTTTTGTAGGGTAAATCATGATAATAACATTGGTATGAATCATTTATATTTATATGACTGGATGTAACTATGACGTAGTATGATATTACTGTTGGTAATAATATAAATTATTATCATTTTCAATCCATTTATATATTATTACAGACAATAGTCTGTAACAAGAAACTGTATTAAAGAGGTTCTACTCTAAGCGAATAGATAGTTCTTTCATTTCTTACTATTTTTACTATTAATAAACTACTTTTGTTACTAGCCAAGTTCTAGTTGGAAATTGTAAATGGTCAAATTTATCCATATCAGACATCAGACAGATGTCATCAATTATTATAAATGATGGTTATACATTATTCTGAAATGACTGAAGTATGAAAAGTGAATCATTCAATGTCAAGTCAATAGTGAACTTTCAATTCAAAGTATTATTTCAACTATAAGTGTAGAATGCGGTACTTTTATTTATAACTGATAAGTCTTATCGATTGAACGCTATATTAGTTTCCTAAGTTATTCTGGTACCCCGAAAGCTAGAACTGCACAGCGACTTGAACACCAGAGAGAAGATGCAAGTATGAGGGAAAATACTTTACTCCGAGGTTCATTTTATTACAGAAAATATAGGGCTTTTATAATATATCTAAATGTCCTTGGGTCGCTGGAATATTCTGGAATGCTACTAAACATAGTAGCACTGTAGTAGTCAACCAATCAGAGCTTCCGCATGTGACGTTTCGCTACCTCGATATTTGTGGCCAAGACTCCAAATGAACGTTGATTGGACGAAACACTTCTTAGTGTTTCTTGATGCTTGCTTGTCTTTTGCAAGCAATTTTCTGGATCACCCCAACAATAACGTATAACAGTCAAAAAGAATTTACATTAATTAATTTGTTTGTCAGTTCATCATCAAGGTAGCTTCTTTTTGATGGAGTTTTGTTCTCTGAGCTGGATGATTTTGTCATGGAGCTTTCATCGTTCTTTTGAACGACATCATCAACAAAAACTTCAGGTCTTAGTGAAATGTTCAAATTTCCTATCAAATTTCATCCAAAAGAAACAAGTCAATGATTAGTTCATGTTGAGTTAAATACTTCATCATTCACTTGTTAGTAAACTTATGCTTAACACTTATGTTTATTAAATATTAATTTTTTTTTATTTTTGTAAATTCAATCCAACCGTTCCTTTCCTTCCCCCCTCCCTCCTTTTTTTTAGTACAAAAATGTATTACCTGATAAGAATTATCGACTTATACAGAAAGGAATGTAGTAAAACTAGTTTTATTAAATTGAAGTTAAGTATGAAGACATTTGCTGTAATGATATTTTAGATATTATAGATTAATGTTTGTTTCTCAGTTATTGTAATATAGAACTACAAAAGAAATTATAGTCATGAAATGTAATATAAACAGGTAGCATGTATGATGGTGTATGTATGTTGAACTAAACAATTCAGAACTATTTCAGAATTTTAAGGTCCTATTGTTGTCATGGTACAGGAATTAAAGACAGTTTTATTATCTGTAAAAATTAATTAAAAATACAACTATACAATTTTAATGACAGCAAGAACGAAGATTAGTGCAGAATAATATGAATTCATTCTATTTCGTTAAGTTCTCATCAGCTACTTACAACTTAAAATAATTGAACTTCAACATTATCACAGATATTGACATACTTATACATAAGAGGGTAATTAAAGATGTATCATGATGTAACGATTTCAATAGAGTTAATAAGGTCATTGAAAATTTTGTTTCAGATAAATAAAGTTTGAGAGGGAAAGTTCCCGAACATTGAAATAGTGATTAGAATTCATGGAGTTAACAAACATTAGATGATTGTGTGATGAAGCAACTGAAAATAGATTAATGGTAATAAAGATACAAATTGAAATCAGTCAGCTATGAATTAAAGAAAAATGACAGTGATGTAATGACATAATGAATAAAAAAGGGGGTCAATGTTACCAAGGCAAATAAAGATTTAATACTGTTTCTTTTTGTATGCGTAAATCTGGTTTTAGACGTTTGGTTGCTATCACTTTGGCAAATTTCAAAAGGTTGAAGTTCGACTGTTTGTTAATTACCTTGAGGGACTTCACTGTATCGACTTCATGTCCTATGTCTAGGAAATGTCTTGCGATAGCACTGCTGAATGCTTTTAATCCATTTGATGTTAAACTTTTCGAGATATGTTCTTTGAATCGAACGTAGGCTCTCCTTACTGTTCTGCCAATGTAACTGCTTTGACAGATACATGTAAATTTGTATACACATTTGGTGGTAACATGGAAGGGATACCTAGCTTCCTTCGCTACGTCTCTCTGATTGTCTGTTCCGATCAATGATTGTACAAAATATACGTATTCAAAATCCCAAAAAAATAAAAGGCCACCAAAGTGATGAATCAGCTGACGACGAACCTAACACAACAAACTACATCCATGAAGAACCTTCTGCACTTCATACTTTCAACGATAAACATCGCAGTTCCCGACCATATGATCAAATCGAAAAGAGATCATCACATCACTAAAAAACCATCACAATCATTATAAAACTAATTACATTTTACAATTAACAAGAATAGGTTTAACCAGTAAATATAACACCATTAAAATATTATTGTTTTGCATTGAATCCATTTACATTTTAAAAAGAAAAACTAAATAAGAAAATGCAATAAGAATATTTTCTTCACAGTTTCATGTTCGTATCATTGTATAGTCTAGTTTTATTTTGTTTTGTCCAAATCGTTTAATTAACCATTAGTATAATCATTAAAACACTTTAGTATTTGACAAAGATTGAATATATCAAGTGTTATTTGTTTATTTCAGTTATCCTTCCTCTTTTAGTGCTAAAACCTCATTTTATTATTATTATTAGTGAAAAACAAATCAACTAATTAGATATAGTTTTCCTTTAAAGAAAATATTGTACAAATGTAATTTAGAATAGTTTTACATTAAGTTAAAGTTTGTGAAATTAATGATTAATGAATGAAATGATATTTTGTCATTTATATCTGGATACATTTATGTTGACCACCTATAGTGATAAATTAAAGTGCATTTACATTCGATATCATGATTAGTTAAATGATAGAGATCATGAGCTGATTAATGTTAGACCACTATTGTAAACCTGAAAGCACTGGACAGACGTTTCGTTATATTGTGAGACTCCTCAGTAGTGCGCATCCATGACTTCGATCGCCGGATTCGATACTAGGGTCTTCAGCATCACGTGCAAACGCCTAACATCTAGACCCTTGAGCCAGTATTCAATGATATTAATCAAAGGTAATTCAGTGTTATTAATGTTTCAATAACTACTTGGGGCGTGGAAATCGCCAGATAAATTCAAATTGATATAGACATTAGCACCGCTGGATGTCGGTCTACTCAGTGGTTTACAGGTTAATCGTTCGCGCGCGAGACCGAAGGATCTGGACTCGAATTACGCGAGTGGGATCATGGATGCACACTGCTGAGGAGTCTCACGATATAACGAAACGGCCGCCCAGTGCTTCCAGGTTTTCAATGGTGGTCTAACATCAATCGGTTCATGATCTCAATCAAAAACTTAGTAATATCCACAACTCAATACTGATAGTTAAATGATAATTATGATAAACAACATCAATAAGTAGAACCTATGATGATTATCGTTAAAGTGTGGATAAATATTTGGGATTATCAGAGAAGGATTATGGAGATTATTGAATTTTATTAATATCACGAACTAATCTAAGATTGACAACCATTCAAAACATAGAAGCACTAGATGACCATTTTGTCCTAGTATGGAACTCTTCAGTAATCCATATAACAGGATATCATAACTAGGAATTTAACACAACACATTTGATACTGTAACTGTAGATTTGAAAAAGACCGATAAGGAAATTGATGTATAATTCTCACATGTATAAATGTAAATGAACATTTCTTTAACGCTTCAACTATGAATGGAATCCAATGAATAAGTTTTCATTGTAGTAAAAATGATAAAATCAAAGAGATAAGTTTTGTGTAAGTTAAATGTCAGAGAGCTTAAAGCCTTTATATTATGCAATGAACAATTTATGTTTAGATTATCAATTTAGAATACAATGATGCAATCATACAGGGTTCCAATTTAAATTAATCAGTTATAATGCCAGTAATCTATTTAGCCAAATGGATAAAAGGCTATCGTGCCCAAATCCGAGATCTGTTAACTTATACCAGATTGATTCGTTCACAAATTATAGTCTCGCCGTTTTATTTGTTATAGTCGCTCAATTATCACATTTTGTACGAAATTCCGTGTGGATCCATTGTACGTTAGCAATAAGCACTGAAGTTGTCGTCGTAATCTTGAAATCCTCCCAACGCCTTTGATTGGCTCGTCCATAAATTAGAGTCTCGCCCCTTTATATTATGCAATGAACAATTTATGTTTAGATTATCAATTCAGAATACAATGATGCAATCTTACACGGTTCCAATTTAAAATAAATCAACTAACCATTAACTCTTGAATTTCGGTGGTCTGTTAGTTGATTTCTACTTTCTTTGTGATGAAAACCACATTTCAAATAGAAAAAATTGACTGTCTTGACAACAATCAAGATAGGTTTGCTTATAGATGTTTGTTTCTTACTTCGATACTATTTAAGATGATTTTTATTATACAAATATCTGAATACAGAATTAGTCAATTGTATCAGTCCATAAAATACATGGATGTTTACATTATAAACAAGATTCTCAATGTTTGATAATTTCAATTGTGAATTTTATCTGGATTAAATCTCAAACATTGACATTACCCAATATTGATCTATTATTGACTATTTTATTGTAAAAATGGTGTGGATTTTTCGTGTATACAGTTCCTTCTGTCATCGTAAAAGAAGTGGAAGCAACTGTTTGAACTACTAAATAACTTACAATTATTTTGTTTGATCGTCACCATGTAGTGACAGAATATCTTAGTAAAATCTGAGAACCATATAGTAAATACTTGATTTGTAAAATGTTCATTAATTGTCTCAGATTTCATTGTTCTTGCATTTCCATACCAATTACTTTATGTTCTCATTCTTTCCTCCTCAATCTTCTCAACCATCAACTGCCACAAACTCTATTCCTGACTAATATTATATACTATTTATTATGTCGACATATGGAGTACACACTACAATCAGTTATGTACAATTCGTAAGATTTCAAAATGAGAAATTCTAATAAATTGTAACATATAGAGTTCTGGTGAACATTCAAATATGAAATGATGAGAAAGATAAGTAAAATATTTCCAAGATATACAATGGGTGATGGAAAGTAGAAAATATGTGTACTTATGATAAACTAAATAAAAAAAAACTGATAAAGAATGTAAGAACCATATAGTAAATACTTTATTTGCGAAATACCAATTAATCATCTTAGACTTTATTGTTCTTTTGATTCTACACCAATTATTCTGTGTTATTGTTCTGTTCTCTTTGATGTTGTTAATTTTCTGCTGCCAGACATTTCACTTTCGATTGATGATACATACTACTTATATCTGTCAACATCAGTAGCATACATCACAATATAACAGAAGAAATATTTATGTGGATTCTTTATACAATAACCAAGACTGAATAGATCATTTTATAAGTCAGGAATAAACTGGAAAAATTATACCCTTGGTAGTAGTTCACTACTAATATCACTATACAATTGTTTGTAGTGAGCAGTTTTGACAGAGTATTATGGAGGCTATCGATCATTTTTGGTGTAAAGTGTTTATGACATGTTAGTTAATCAATGAAGCATCTGAGATAAGGATATTTAACATATCATTATTGTTCAGTCAAAAATGATGACAGTAAATTCTTAACCAATATTGTAAAATTAACAACCCTGAATTACTCGTTTCACTATACAATTGTTCATTTCAATGACTGACTATATGAAATCAAAATTACTCTTGCATATAAAAGGACAAAATGATTATTACACATTACATACTGTGATGTATAATCTCTGTCACAATGAATAATGTCGAAAAATGGATAACAAAAGATTCTTATTTCTAAAATCTTAGTGATTTTTATTATATTTTGTTATCATGAGTCAATTGAACTTAGACCACCATTGAAAACCTGGAAGCACTGGACGGCCGTTTCGTCCTATTGTGGGACTCCTCAGCAGTTCGCGTCCACAACATATGCTCACTAGTGACTGGCTTCAAGATATATATTCTGGAGTTCCAGTGAGAAGCAGTGACCAGTGGAGTTCAACGGGGTCAGTTGTGAAGTAGTAACTCACTGATGACAATGGTAGATGTGTCGCTCAATTTCGTGGATTAGTTGAAGTTAGACATTAACACCGTTGGATGCCGGCTAAGTGGTCTAGTTGGTTAAGCGCCGGGCGCGAGACTGATAGGTCTTGGGTTCAAATTCCGCGAGGCGGGGTCGTGGATGCGCACTGCTGAGGAGTCCCACAATAGGACGAAACGGTCGCCCAGTGCTTCCAGGTTTTCAATGGTGGTCTAACTTCAATTGACTCATGATAACAAACTTTAAATCACTACGATCTACACAAAATCCCTTCTGATATATTTTGTTAGTTTAGAAAAGTTTGATAGTACAAGCATTACCAATCTAAATATAGTTTATCGCGAGGTATTTTATATTCCAAAAGAAATTTATCGGTTTATCATGATTTCTCTATTTATAACGAATTTATTCATAATTCAAAAAATTCCCGAATGTACGGTTGTAGACGTGTACCGTTGAAGAGTCCCATACTGGGACGAAACGGAAGTCTAGTGCTCTCACATTCTCAATTATTGTCTAAATCAGACCGATTAGTGATTTAAACTATGAAAACTGAAAATATTTGAAAATCACATCATAGGATATGGCCACAACGCTTCTCCGTACGTAAATCAAAGTCTTCAAATATTGTGGACAAATATGACACTCATAAATCATTGAGATAGAATGAGTTTAAATAGTTTAATCCAGTGGATTTTCAAATTCGAATAAAACTTCTGTGTAGTGCTTTCTAGTATTCAGTACTTCGTCTAATAATGAAATACCATCATTGACCTATTAATTAGCTTCAAATTTCTAGTTTTAAAAAGTAATATTATCATTCTCTATTTGCAAAATAATACGATAAACAGAGAAGAAATCGAAACATTCTAACTAACCAGTTTATTAACAAAATCAAAGCTTACATTATGCTCACTCGCCCACCCCACCCCTACATATGTGACGGATCGAATCCGTCAGGGAGCACCAGTTCCCTCAAGATTACAGGCATACCTTGCTGACAAGTGCCAAGTAGCACGAAACCATTGTCCAGGGTTTCCTGTTGACTAACTCCAATTACCATCTAATCTAAATCTTGTTTTGTTTAGATTTCCAGTATTGATAAAAAATCTTAAAACCTTATATTAGGGATTCTTAAAAATTTAAGAGTACATATAAAAAGTAGTCTTTTGTGAAGATTTATTACCTGTTTATATCATGATATGCAACAATAAAGTTGAAGTTTGGTCAGTCGAAAGAAAAATAAACATCGATTGACACTTCTACTTCTATTAATCATTCATTTTATAAATTATTCTGGTATATGAAATTTCAATGGTTACCTAACATGGTGTATCTGGTTGTTTTATAACGTAATCTTTCATGAAGAAGTTACTTATATGTTTTTCTTTTGAAAAATGATATTTTCATCATAATATTCCTTCATTTTTATATGTTAAATGTATATCCAAGTTCTCTTTCTCTCTCCCTCTTTGTGGACACCTAAACAGCAGTAAACAAAATCATAAGATAACAACAAAATAAAACGAAGTTTAATATTCACTTACAATTAAATGAGTCAAATTTATCATACGTTTTATTTATGCAGAACAGAATCATTTCATTTCAATTTTAAAAAAGTTGTTTTAATTGTTTAAATTCAGATTATAAACAAAATAAAAATGATTTAGCTGAGATAATTTTCCTCATTTTTTTTTCTAGTGTTTCACAATCGATTGATCACTGGGTGGTGATCAATGTCATGTGTGTCAAGTTTTTCTTTGTGCAGATTGAATGCTATCGACCAAGTTGCAATGTGGCCACTAGTCTAGGTGACTTGACACTGCATGCACTATTTTGAGATAAGATGGTGGTTGGAGGTAGTCCACAGGAAACGCTGGACCCGGGTTTCGTCAGCAAGTTGTACCTGTAATCTTGAGGGAAGTGGTGCTCCCTGACGGATTCGATCTCGTGTCACCCAGCTTCACAGTCAGAGACGTTACCACTGAGCTATCCGGGCCCCGACCGACCTCCTGTAGGACTGAGATGTAATGACAATTGATTGGTCACTGCGTGGTGATCAATGTCATGTGCGTCAAGTCCTTCTTAGTGCAGATCGAATGCTATCGACCAAGTAATGTGTTTCTTTAGAAACATTATTAATAAGTTAGTTATTTTGAAGTTAAGTGTTGGTACAAAATATGGTATATAGTCAGAATAAATAGATTTGAAAGATATTCTCAAAAGTTATTCTAGGTTGTAAACAATGTCGCGGTATATAATTAACAGAAACATAGTTTCATATCGCATAAAATCTAGTTCATTGATAATACTTTAGCTTAGTAATCTTTTTAAGTTAGTTGGCTATAAAAATCATTAGCGAAGAACATTGGTCACTTAACATTTATCATGAATAAACTGATGTTCAAATAGAACTCTGGTTACCGATTTACATGTTTTTATAGGTATTTTTAAGCCTTACAACAGATTAAGTCTATTCGAAACCAATATAAAATACAAACGATTTGACAACTATCTCACAAGTGTTCAATTTCGATTCCACACACATAGAATCCATGATCTTTAGTGCTCAGAGCGAGCTTGATAACATTAGAATATTCAATTGGAATCTAATGACCCGTAGTTCTAAACGCACTTCTCATTAAAATATTATCCCTACATTACTATTTCATTCTGAACACTTAAACACCACATAATTTTGATCAAACTCACCATGAATCTACATCAATTCATGTATAAACACAATTACATTGATGATTTTTATCATTAACATAATATCTATTAGTTTTATCTTCTTATTCATTATTTATGATTAAACTCTGTACCTCAAAAAATCATATCTTAGGATCAAAAGTAACTAGGATCAAAATGGATTACTTCTAATAGAATATGATCAAGTGATAATCAGAAAACAAACTAATTTGTACTCCTAATTATAACTACTATTTGGTTTTTTTATTTCGTCCCATTTCATTTCTATTGATGAAACAATAAAGTTTCAGTCTCGAAACATTTTTGTCATCACTAAACAATGTTTCATTGATTATAGATGAATTTGTTCTTAAAAAAAGTAAAGCAAAACTATTATTTATGCATAACAATAGAGTGTTTATGATTAATAATATTTACTTCAATGATATAAGTAGTATGAATGGTTTTTGATAAACATTGGAATCCAGAAAACACGGTTTATCTTATTCGAGACATAGATAGATATGGATTTTGATCTACCTATTCCCAATGAGACTAAGTACAAGTACATGCACATAGAAAGCATGTATACAAACAAAAAATTATGATAATTCAGCTCTGAATATCGAAAACATGATCAGTAAAACCCTTACTAATAAGGATGTAATATAGAAAATTGGTAAATGAATTATTTGTTACTCGATTGTGCATTTCAGTAGTAAGTAAAAATGAAGTTAAAAAACAGTTGGTAAATTAACATAGATTTATATCATTGACTAAGAAATTTAAAATAAATCAATTAACGTACACAAAATAGCTCTATTGTACCCCATAAAATATAATAATATGAGTTTATCTAGCTAATACTGTATAATTCCTAGGATAATTTACTATGATTTTCATTATAAATCGATAATAATTGGATGGCTAATAGTTTGAGACTTGTCAACACTGTTCATCCTAGAGATAATAGGTAACTCAACCTAAAAATTCAAAGTTGAATAAACATAGATTTTAGTACATATGCTAAACAACTGAGCCATTCGATATTCGTGAGCTAATAGTCAACAGGTTTATAATGTACAGTTTAATAACTTTCCCCAAGTAATTAATACAAACAATAAAGATTAGATCACAATAATTTAAAGTATTATTACCAAGCACTAGAAAATGATGATAATAATAATAATAATAATAATAATAATGATAATCAATAATTTAAGTGTTTCCAATATCTGAGATACTCTTTGCAATGTCTACTGTTATTTATATTGTATTAATTCTTTTATATTCGTCGTGTACTGCTGGTCTCGTTTTGGTCTTTATTAAATAATCTTCAATGCAAAAGTAACATATTTCGCAAACTGTAGAAGTTAAACTCAATGTTCACAACTTAAATAACATTATTCACATACAACTGTATCTATACTTTGAATAATATTACATGTTGAAATATGAATTATTACTTTTACGCTATATTTTACGATCTACTTATAATATTAACATGAATATACAGTTACTCTATATAAAATGATTTCCAAAACACTAATGTATATACCGTGTTGAAGAACAATAAATAATCTGTTGAATAACTCTGTTTAACTCAAATTATAAAAGAAAAAGCAATAATCCGTCTGTCTAAGTATACGAAAATAAATGAATGAAAAGTTAGTTCTATCCACCATAGAAACAAATATCTTTGATAGTTTTACTGTCACAATGCAAAACAAAAAAGACAAGATACACAACGTATAGATTTACGTATGATTAAACATTTCTAAAAAAAAATTTTTTTTTATTTTCTGTTTTACCAATAATACGATTGTATGACAGTGACATGAGTTAAGTCGGGTTTTTGTTTTTGTTTTCTGTGTATATTCATTCTATGTTCAAACAAAACACACAAAAAAGCAAAAGGAAACTTCGACGTTATTGGTGAAAATCTCAGAAATACATGGAAAATATATATATGTATTAACAGTTCTCTTTTTATCTATTCGCTTTTTCTCCTGGACTATGTTAAATTTGAAACCATAGTAATTAAATTTTGCAAGGAAGAGAGAGAAAAAATAAAGTGAAAAAACCGTTTAATAACCCTTTAAATTGACAAACATATTTACCTATATTACTAGCTAACTATACTAAAAACTATACTATTGTCGGTCAGTCAGTCAGACAGTCATTCAGTCACTTAATGTTAGATGATTTTTTAACAGAGTTCGGAGTGTTATAGTTTTCTCTATGGAACATGTGACTAGATAATGAGAAAAAAAAGAAAAGAAAACATACGAAAACGTAAATTCTAAGCTTTAAAATGCTAAGTGTTCTTTGCTTTTTCCTTTACTTGTCATTATTTACAAGTTGATTCATTGTGGTTAATGTTCATCATTGATAACTAAACGAAATAGAAAATTTAAGTATTAAAGGTTTCTTTTTCTACTGTGGATATACATTTCAGTCCAAATAAATCATATTTGAAAATCGCAATCATAATGATATATTTACAAACAAATAGACAAGTACAATTATTGTAATATTGTATTATGTTTTCTACATAATTAATTGTAAAAATTCTAGTAGAATAGTATGAATTCATTTTACTTCGTCTAGTTCTCGTCAGCTGTTAACAACTTGTGATATTTTAAAACAATAATTACGAGATGAGATTAAGTTACTTACATGAATAAGTTTAGTTGGAAGTTATATTGAAGATACATGAGTATAGTATAGCAAAGGTGTAAATGAATTTAATAGACTGAATGTTATAAATATATAACTCATGCAAAACGACATTCTATAACATTAATTATAAAAAGAGTCCAGATGACTAGAAACAATTGATCAAGTAATCAGTGAACACTAATAGGAATAAAATGTTCAAAGCTCAGTCAGCAGAATAAGATTACCAGTGTGGAAGATAGTCGAAATAAAAAGACATGATGATGCAATAAAGAATGCAAGAAAGAGTTAAACAATGTTCTAAGATTCAACGAAGGAATATTCGTCATCAAGACAATGAAAGATCAATAACCATCTCGTTTTGAACACATAAATCAGGTTTTCGAGGCCTGATGCAACGGCTACATTAAACTTCAGACGACTGAAGTTTGACGGTTTATTAACCACCTTGAAAGATCAGAAAGTATCGATCTGCTATCCTATATACAAAAAATGTGTTGAAAATCACACCGTTTAGAGTCGCTTTTTCTATATTTCAAAGGCATTTTGGAACATGTTCAAAAAATCTGAGATATGTTCTCCTTGCTGTTCGGTCAGTGAAGCCGGTTTGTCAGTGTTTACTCATTATGTGATTGCTTGTATTCTAGCGCTTTGAACTCATGTTACAATCAGTGTTGCGTGATGTTGTTTTACATGAATATATATATATATATATATATATATATATATATATATATTTACAAGATGCAGTCTGTTGAATTTATTTACACCCTTTCTATACCATACTGATGTGTCTTCACCATAACTTCCAAATACACTGATTCATGTAAGTTGTTGCGGTAAATAAATCCCCAAAATAAATAGCTCTGTAAGTTTTCAACATTGTATGCTGACCACTTAGCTGAAGGCACTCGGTCATGCATCCGTACCAGATCACGAGTGGGAACGCCGTGCTCAACAACCCATGCAATCGCCAGCCAGACTAGATCAGACGATCCTCGATATATTGATAGCCTATCAAATATATCTTCGACCCTCCTCGCTTCTGTCTTTTGATTTCACTAGGTGAGTATGCTTCATATTAGACGGTGTTGCCGAATACCTGTGGCATCTTCATTGGTGAGCCCGACGTGATCTAGTACACCAAATTGCAAACTGTGAGTCTGTTCCTTTTTGGGATTCTACATATCATTGCCTTATCTTAATTTTTTATACATTGTGATATTTTTTCGTGTTTTTAGATATATATTTTTTTCTCTCGTTCATTCTCGTACTTCATATTTCATCATGACTGAACAGACACCCAAAGTACTTAAGCTTAAGACTATGTCAACACCTTCGTTCCAAATGATGCCCTTCTGGCCAGATAACATCGAAGCCTAGTTTTGCTACTCAGAAGCCGATTTCTCCGAGCACGGCGTGGTCGACACACGTGCACGATTTCTCGAAGTAGTCAAGGCACTACCGCGCAAATTCAACAGGTACGTGACACCTAGTACGTTTACTAGTGATGTTTCCGAACCATACGAAACACTGAAACGTTCTATTCTTAAACGCGGAGACCTAATCAATAGACAAAGGTTAGACCAATTCCTAAATAACATCGACCTACAACACGGTTCTGCGACAGACATGTTGCGACGAATGAGAGAGGTTATCGTCCAAAGAACCTTCGATGACGACCTATTTAAACAACTTTTCTTATCCAAACTTTCTCAACAGGTGCAAGCTCTGTTTGTCTCGTTTCACAACAACGCCTTAGACGAGCTGGCTGCATCTGCCGACCGCATTTTAGAAATCACGAAATCTAATTCCGGTGTTTTTCAGTCAAAAAAAGCCTCAAACAACCCAGAATGACATAACAGAGTTATATCATACACTTACGTGTTACCTCAAGTTTCGTAACGACAGTACACGGTCACACACCCCATGAAGAAGCACTTCACGTAGTCGATCTGCCTCTTAACCAGGAGAGACTGATAACCCCGACTGTTGCTGGTATCATAACCAGTATAGGAAATCCTCCAGAAATTGCAGAAAACCCTGCAATTTTCCCAACTCAAAACCGACCGACTCGAAAAACAACTCGGGCAACTTCCAAGCCGGCACGCATTAACAACAACCGTAGCCGGCGAACATAGCCGTTTGTTATACGTCGCAGGTGTGACAACGAAAGTTCCCTACCTCGTCAATACTGGCTCAGAAGTTAGCGTTCTTCCTGCAAATTCTAACGACCGGCTTCACGAATCGGTTTTTAATCTACGGGCGGCAAACGGAAAGCCTATCGCCACATACGGTGAAAGGTACGTTTATATTAACGTGGGTTTACGCAAACCCATACACTGGATCTTCGTTGTTGCGGATGTTTCTATGCCAATCATTTGTATAGACCTTCTAAAACACCATAATCTAATCATCGATACTCGCAAACGGGGGCTAGTAGACAGAAACACTAGTTTATCTGTTTGCGTAACTTCTTTTTCTGGTTGCAGATTATCTCCAGTCACAAATAAGCACGCGATAAACCCATTCTATCAACAACTACTCGATAAGTATTCTGGAATATACCAAACGCAACCGAAATCGCTGTGTGTAACCAGCAACGTAACCCATCACATCACGAATACAGGATCACCTGTATCCTCTAAAGCACGCCGATTAGTCCCCGAAAAGCTAAGGTTGGCGAAAAACGAGTTCGACTACATGATAGACTTAGGAATCATAAAACCGTCAAACAACCCGTGGGCATCTCCGTTGCACATGGTCCCTAAAAAGGACAGCAACGATTGGCGTCCAGCTGGTGACTATCGACGATTGAATGCGAAAACCATTCCCGATCGTTACCTTTGCCTCATATTCATGATTTGACAGCTACCTTGAAAGGTACAACCGTCTTTTCGAAAATCGACTTGGTTAAAGCGTATAACCAAATCCATATGGCTACTGACGATATTCCGAAAACTGCTATCATTACCCCTTTCGAACTTTACGAATTTTCGCGAATGCCTTTCGGTCTAGGAAACGCTGCACAGACCTTCCAAAGCTTCATAGACAACTTTTTTCGAGGTCTCAACTTCGTACATGAGTATGTTGACGAGTGCCTAATAGTAAGTCCGGACAGCGAATCGCATCTCCAGCATTTGGACCTTGCTTTCGACCCACTACAAAAATATGGCACTACTGTAAACATTCAGAAATGCCAAATCGGAACTGACTCATTAAACTTCCTAGGACATAATATATATTGCTGAAAGCATCCAACCCCTTAAGACCAAAGTGGCGGCCATTCTGGATTACCCAGAACCGACCACGATCAAGCAATTACGAACGTTTAACGGCCTTGTAAGTTTCTATAGACGATTCATAACAAAATGTGCGTTAATCATGAAATCTCTTACCGACCAACTTCGTGGAAATGCGAAATCCATTAATTTGGACGACACTGCACGAAAAGCATTCTCCACAATTAAGGAATTTATCGCTAAAGCAACAATGCTTGCACATCAGGACACTCAAACACCCATTACCATTGCGGTAGACGCATCGGACTCGGCAATCGGAGGAGTCTTACAACAATGGGTTAACAACTCCTGGCAACCCTTGGCATTTTTCTCTAGACGGTTGCTAGACACCGAATCGAGGTACAGCACATTCGAGAGGGAACTCCTAGCTATGTATTGTGCTGTACGGCATTTCCAACACTACAGTGAAGGCCATGAATTCACCCTTTTCACTGACCATAAAATTCTCACCTTCTTTCTAAGCTCTCCTTCAGACAAGTACTCTCCTCGTGAGTCTCGACAACTGGACTACATTTCGCAGTTTACTTCAGACATCCAACACATTTCTGGAGCAAACAATGTAGTTGCAGACGCCTTGTCTCGCATGACTTCCTTGAACAGTTTCCAAGGAATCAACCTTCGTGAACTCTCCGAGCTTCAAAAAGAAGACACTGATCTTCAGCACGACTTATCGTCTACAACACTCAAGCTATGCATCAAACAGATGGGAACAGGTAAGGAAACTTTACTTTGTGACACATCTACAGGTAGGGATCGCCCAATCGTGCCGAAACATTATCGACGCAACGTCTTCAGTACGTTGCATTAACTTTCTCATCCAGGTGTTCGTGCAACCATAAAGCTTATAGCAGAACGGTTTTGCTGGCCTGGCATGAATAAAGACGTGAGGGAGTGGGCACGCTCCTGTGTAAGCTGTAAAAATCTAAGGTTATCAGACACAATAAATGTCCCTTAGGCTCGTTTAAAACTCCCGATGCTCGTTTCGACCATGTTCGTCTGGATTTAGTAGGACCTTTACCAGATTCAAATGGATACTCTTATCTCTTAACCCGCGTTGACCGTTTCACTCGATGGCCAGAAGCAGTGCCTATCAAGGACATTACTGCTGAATCAGTGACCCGCGCCTTCGTTGAGCGATGGGTAGGAAACTTCGGCTGCCCTTCAACTATCACTACAAACCGCGGACGTCAGTTCGAATTTGAACTTTTTCATTGTCTGACCACACTTTTAGGAATCACTCGCTTCCGAACGACGGCCTACCACCAACGAACAAACGGGTTGGTAGAACGTTTTCACCGATAAATAAAAGCTTCACTACCAGCTGCAAACGTTTCACAGTGGACCGACGCTCTTCCACACGTCTTACTAGGTATTCGCAATGCAGTGAAAGCTGACATTGGATACACTGCGGCTCAACTCGTTTATGGAACGACACTTCGACTTCCAGGAGAATTCGTGAATCCTTCATCCTCTTCAATGAACATGAATCTAACTTCCTACACGAACAGGCTTACAAATGCAATGCATTCAGTTAAACCTGTTCCCACTCGACCTCAACCAATGGATGTTTTCGTCCAACCTGACTTGCGAGACTCGCATCGACGATCTTTCGAATCAGCATACGACGGACCTTTCAAAGTTGTTCAACGCGAACCTAAGTACTATAAAATCGATAAGAATGGAACCAACAACAGCATCAGCATCGATCGCCCCAAAGCAGCATATTTAGAAGGAGATCCTGTTTACGTTGATTTTCCTTCAGTACAATCGAACGACACGACTCCAACACTTATAATACCTCATCCGACAACCAGTACGCACGACGATACTTTGACAGTATCTGAAAATTAACTTAAAACAATGCGTTCTGGAAGAAGAGTAAGATTTCCAGAACATTTGAACGACTATTGCACGTAAGACAACGGTCAACATTTTGTTTCATCTCGATTTTCCATCGCATTATATATAATATGAAAAAAATCAACTTTTATATGCTTATATTTATATATATTTATTGTTTGGCTAATATATATTAAAAAATTTAAAAAAACATTTGTAAAAATTTGCTTTTACGTTATTAACCATTTTCCGCCCATTTTGTGTCTTAAAGCGCTTACGAGTTTATTTCAACACGCACTTACATTTTCTTTTTTTTCTTTTCCAGGACGGCTGGAAATGACGATAAAAAGAACAATGAGGTTTATGAGGAACCGAAATTTTCATTGTACATTATTTTTCCATTATATTGTATTTCATGGTCCCTTATAGTAAGCCGACTAGACGCTGCTAAACATAGCAGGCTATCAGAAGAGTGTTTACCAACGACAAAACTAGTTGGGTTTAAAATTCTAGCTGGTCACGTCTTAGGGTCATCACCACCCCACTAGGTAGGGAGTGATCTGTAGCGTAAATAAATCCCCAAAATAAATAGCTCTGTAAGTTTTCAACATTGTATGCTGACCACTTAGCTGAAGGCACTCGGTCATGCATCCGTACCAGATCACGAGTGGGAACGCCGTGCTCAACAACCCATGCAATCGCCAGCCAGACTAGATCAGACGATCCTCGATATATTGATAGCCTATCAAATATATCTTCGACCCTCCTCGCTTCTGTCTTTTGATTTCACTAGGTGAGTATGCTTCATATTAGACAGTGTTACCGGTTAAAACATTGTCAAACTCCGAATACCTGTGACATCTCCAAAGTAATTTAAACACCTTTTGTAATCATGTCTTTGAAAATCATAGCTGGTAAGCAACTGACGTGAATGAACGAAATAAAATGAATCCATGCTATTCTGTTATAATCTTTGTACCTGTTCTTTTCAAGATGATGAAGGGAAGTATGTGTGTGGAATCGCAAATGTTTAGAACGTCAAGATGACGAGTTTATTATAACCTGTAAAATCTTTGATATTTTATACCACAGTCTAATTCCTACCAAAGAAACCCTGATTACCTTGAAATACTGAATAACTGTTCGAGTTTATGAAACTACACAGTAGTTTGTGTTTAGGATCCCACATGAAATAAAACGAAATAACGTCCAATTTTACAATTCATTCTCATCAACATCATCATTATCGTATTATTATTATTATTATTATTATTATTATTATTATTATTCACTGTTGGTGTTTTCAACTCAACACGTAAATAGACTCCAGTGTGTTATAAAAACATTTCTCAAACTGTAGATATCTATAAAATTCACTGAACTTGTTAGTTATCATATACTCACTATACTTTAACTTTGAAATAAATTTTTCAATATTCCTATCGGAAATCCTGATTGTTAGTCATGTACGCAAAAATGAAGTGATCTTTTTTTCCGAGATTATTATTATTATCATCATCAGCTTTATTCAGTATCATATTTTTGGTACAATACAGAATTCTCAGCGTAAAGTATTTCAACCATTTTCCGTTTCTTTCTTCTTGGTCGGTCCTGGCGATAAATATCGAGTGATCGCCAGTTAGATAATAGGCAGTTCAGTGAATGAACATCTGAATAATGTGCATTCCTTTTGTTGTATACTGCAAGCAGCCACATTGTCTCTTATTGAGTTTTTTGTAACTTTGACAACGAAAGGATGTACACTTTTCAGAAACGCAGCAGAATAGGTTATGCGATAAATAAACATAATGATATATTAAAACAAACAAAAATAGATAACATGTTGAAATGTCTAGATGACAGGAACAGGTAGCCCAGATGTTCAAGCAGTAATTCTAACTAACTTAATTTGTGAAATCTATATTATTATTTAATACCTATTCAATGCCTGAACATTATGATACGAAATGTAGTGACAGAAGTTATGGATAAGTAACGGTTCAGGACGTACATTAATCGATCGTTCTAGGATCTTTATGATTCGTTAACGAATATTAACGTATAATGGAAAGTAGCTTTAAATTCTACTCATCTTTTTATGATCAATATATATGTAATGTGTTATATCCTTACTTACTTTACTTACGCCTGCTACTCCCAATGGAGCATAGGCCGCTGACCAGCATTCTCCAACCCACTCTATCCTGGGACTTCTTTTCTAGTTCCTTCCAATTCTTGTTCATTTTTCTCATGTCTATCTCCATTTCTCGGCGTAATGTGTTCTTTGGTCTTCCTCTTTTCCTTTGACCTTCAGGATTCCATGTGAGGGCTTGTCTTGTGACGCAGTTGGGTGCTTTCCTCAATGTGTGTCCTATCCACTTCCAGAGCTTCTTCCTGATTTCTTCCTCCACTGGGATCTGGTTTGTTCTCTCCCACAGTACGTTGTTGCTAATAGTGTCCGACCAATGGATCTGAAGTATTTTGCGTAGACAATTGTTAATAAACACCTGTATTTTCTGCATGATGGCTTTTGTAGTTCTCCAGGTTTCTGCCCCATACAGTAGAACTGTCTTGACATTTGTATTGAAAATCCTGACCTTGATGTTGGTTGACAGTTGCTTTGAGTTCCAGATGTTCCTCAGTTGTAAATCTGCTGCTCTTGCTTTGCCGATCCGCGCCTTCACATCTGCATCAGATCCACCCTGTTCATCAATGATGCTGCCCAAATACGTAAAGGTTTTTACATCTTCCAAATCTTCTTCGTCAATTGTGATTGGATTGGTGCATTCTGTGTTGTATCGGAAAACCCTGCTTTTCCCTTTGTGTATATTGAGACCTATTGCTGCTGAGGCTGCTGCCACACTGTTTGTCTTCTCCTGCATCTGTTGTTGCGTTTGGGATAGAAGGGCCAGATCGTCTGCGAAGTCTAGATCATCCAACTGCATCTTAGATGTCCATTGTATCCCGCGCTTTCCTTCAGACGTTGACGTCTTCATGATCCAGTCGATCACCAGGAGAAAGAGAAAGAGTGAGAGTAAGCAACCTTGCCTAACACCGGTCTTCACTTTGAACGACTTTGTCAACTGTCCTCCATGCACGATTTTGCAGTGTAATCCATCATATGAGTTCTGTATGATATTGACTATCTTCTGAGGCACGCCGTAGTGTCGAAGAAGTTTCCATAGTGTTGTTCTGTCCACGCTATCAAATGCCTTTTCGTAGTCAATGAAGTTGATGTAGAGTGATGAATTCCATTCAATTGATTGTTCCACAATGATCCGTAGAGTTGTGATTTGGTCTGTACACGATCTATCCTTACGGAATCCTGCCTGTTGGTCACGAAGTTGGGCGTCTACGCAGTCCTTCATTCTGTTTAACAATACCCTTTGAAGACTTTTCCCGGTATTGAGAGAAGAGTGATGCCCCTGTAGTTATCACACTTGCTGAGATCGCCTTTCTTCGGTATTTTGATCAGAAGTCCTTCTTTCCAGTCTGTTGGTACTTGTTCCTCATCCCAAATCTTATTGAAGAGAATGTGGAGTATCCTTGCAGTTGCCGCTACGTCTGCTTTTAGTGCCTCTGTTGGGATGTTGTCCGGTCCTGCTGCTTTGCCACTCTTGATTTGTCTGATGGTCATGTTGATTTCTTCAATTGTTGGGGGGCCAACACTGATTGGGAGGTCCGTGGGTGCTGCTTCGATGTTGGGTGGGTTCAGTGGAGCTGGTCGATTCAAGAGTTCCTTGAAGTGTTCTACCCACCTGTTTTGTTGCTCTTCAATGTTGATGATTACCTCGCCTTCCTTGCTTTTCACTGGTCGTTCTGGTTTGCGGCGATTTCCAGAGAGTTTCTTTGTCGTGTCATACAATTGTCTCATGTTTCCTTCTCTTGCAGCCTTTTTCGCCGTCGTTGCTAAATCTACATATTTACGTTTGTCATTTCTGATGCTCCTCTTCACTTGTTTGTTTACTTCTGTGTATTCAGCTTGTGCCTTGACTTTTTCTGCTCTTGTTCGGCTGGTATTGATCGCTGCCTTCTTGTTCCTCCTTTCTAGAATCTTATCCAGTGTATCAACAGTGATCCATTCCTTGAGATGGTGCTTCTTGTGACCCAGGACCTCATGACATGTTGAAGTGATTGCCTCTTTGATCCCCTTCCAGTTGCTCTCCGCAGTAGTTCCTTCTCCATTGAGTAGATCATGAAAGGCCTGGAACTTATTGCTGAGGACTATCTTGAATTTGTTGAGTTTGTTAGTATCCTGAAGAAAGGCCGTATTGAACTTTTGTGATACTGTCTGCCCCGTTGTCCAGTGCTTCTTGAGTTTCAATTTCATCTTGGCGACCAGTAAGTGATGATCTGATGCTATATCAGCTCCTCTCTTGGCTCTCACGTCCTCTATAGTCCTCCTGAACGTTTTGTTGATGCAAATATGGTCGATTTGGTTTTGTGTAGAGTGATCCGGTGAAGTCCATGTGGTTTTGTGTATGCGTTTATGTGGGAATATGGTGCCGCCTATGACCAGCTTATTGAAGGCACATAGGTTTGCAAATCTCTCACCATTTTCGTTTCTTTCTCCCAGTTCGTGTCGTCCCATGATGTCTTCATATCCAGTGTTGTCCGTTCCAACCTTGGCGTTGAAATCTCCCATCAGAATGGTCAGGTCCTTTGTTGGGCACTTCTCGACTATTGACTGCAGCCTATTGTAGAATTGATCTTTAGCGTCTTCATTGTAGTCGTTGGTAGGCGCATAGCATTGGATGATGTTCATTGAAATGCCCTCTTTCTTTGTTTTAAACGACGCTCTGATGATCCTTGGTCCATGAGATTCCCATCCTATAAGTGCATTTTGCGCTTGTTTGGACAGCATCAATGCAACTCCTTGTGTATGTGGTGCATTTTCTTCTTCATGGCCGGAGTATAACAGGAACTCTCCTGTAGTTAGTCGTTGTTGTCCAACTTGTGTCCAATGTGTTTCACTGATCCCAAGTACCTCTAGGTTGTATCTTCTCATTTCTGCAGCAATCTGGAAGGCTCTTCCGGTGTCCCACATTGTACGAACATTCCATGTACCTAAATAAATGGTCGCTCTGGTTGTCAGAAGGGGCATCGGCCTCATAACTTCCGAAGGGATTCGGCTTGCATCATGAGGCGTCATAATTCTTCTAAATGAAGATCTTCTGACTCCCAGGGCAGAGTTTAAAAGGTTTGAATAATTTTTTCTGGTTAGCGTTTTTTTAGCGAGTTAGTTTTCTACGGGATGGGGACGCTAACCCCATGCCCAACCCTCCTCCTTTATCCGGGCTTGGGACCGGCAGAAGCCCCCGGAGGGACTCCAGGCGGAGTTGTAAATAAACTAACGGCTAATTTAAGATGACGCGCTTGTAATGGGGAATTCGAGCCATATTTTGCCATGTGGGATAACAGTAAATGCAAATCGGTTAGCAGTCATTAATGAAAATGGTAATCACCAAAATAACTAAAGTTTAGATTCAGATAACGTGGCTATCTCATAGGAAGCCTATCGAGAAATCTTATTTTCTAGCGTCAAATAACGTATTATGTACGGTAATACGATGAAGTATCTATTTAAGAATTTGATTGAGATTGCTTGTGTACATGCTATTCCGTAGTATGTCGACTTACTACGTATAAAATACATGATGCCGACTAAAACCTGAGGGAAATGTCTAAATATATGACTGTTTTACGGGAAATGAACTGCGAAGTGTCATGAGGCACCATCAACGTGGTACGAAATCAGCTAATGCAATTACTGTACTCGCCTGTTACTCTCGCTCCTAGGTAATGCGGATTTACAGTAGACAGATAGTACTTATTTACTTACTTATTTGCTTGATTACTTACTTATTCCTGTTACTCCTCATGAAGGAGCGTTGTCAATTCAGCAGCAACCTGCATTCAACTATGTCCTGGACAATCCTTTCCAGTTCTTCCTAGTTACCACTCATTCTTCTCATGTCTGCCTCCGATTTTCGATGCAATATGTTTTTAGACCTTTCTGTTTCTCGTTTCTGCTCCGGATTCTAAGTTAGCACTTTCCTCATAATGCAGTTTAGAGATTTCTGAAATGTATGTCATATCCATTTCCAAAGACAGAATTTCAATATGATGTAAATCCCAAGGGATTCGGATCATATGCAAAGTACTGATAATTTAATTCTTGGTTTAGCACAGAGTTTGCATAGATCCAAAGACAATTCGGGCAAGATACGTAGTGAAGATGCCGAGGGCGCTCGGAGTTTGACAATGTTTTAACCGGTAACACTGTCTAATATGAAGCATACTCACCTAGTGAAATCAAAAGACAGAAGCGAGGAGGGTCGAAGATATATTTGATAGGCTATCAATATATCGAGGATCGTCTGATCTAGTCTGGCTGGCGATTGCATGGGTTGTTGAGCACGGCGTTCCCACTCGTGATCTGGTACGGATGCATGACCGAGTGCCTTCAGCTAAGTGGTCAGCATACAATGTTGAAAACTTACAGAGCTATTTATTTTGGGGATTTATTTACCGCTACAGTAACACTGACTGAATGAAAAATCTGACCTAAATTTGCGACTAAAGGAAGTTTATAATCCAAACTCATTGTAAATTTCTAGCATTTGTCTGTTGTGTTTGACCATGGAACTCAGCAACCGAAAATTGGGCAGGCAGCGGTCAAGTAAAACCAAAATTCTGGTTTATATTTTGTGACCGAAATTTGTGTTCAAAGTGGTTAAGCAGGAAGATGAATTATAATCATGCATTCATAAGCTACAGACAGATGTGCGCTTGCGTTGCCTTGTGGTTGAACTTATGAGTAGTTCATATTTTAACAGTTATATTACACGAAGCACTCATATGCTTCTAGTGATTGTTAGAGAACCATGATATCCGGTTATAATCGCAGTTGAATAGTTTGTTATCATCAAACGACCGAGTTATTCAAATTCGAATACTGATAAAAAATGAGAGAAAACAATGAATATTTTCTCAGTAAATGACGAAGTTAAGTAATAATGCAGACAAAAAAGAATAAGTATGAAATCCAATCATAAAAATTATAATAATAGGTTGCGTTATCCGAAGTCTTGTCCACCAGTGCAGATAATCAATATACATGATATTTGTCGAATGATTATGGGCCTAGTCGAGTTAGACGGGAATGGTGTGACCAACCAACCAACGTCAACATCACATCACACGGTTGGTATCTGACGTGAATTACTATTTAGTCGTATCCAGGTACCGTGGCTGTTTTGATAACCGCATAACACAAACGACGTTATCACAACACTAATTATAAGTATTCATTTCTGAATTGACGTACACCAGCGGGTGTGTTGAGAAAGCTATGGTATTTTGACGTTGACACCAAGTAAACGAAGGGAATAATTCTACTAGGCTGTCAATTCAGATAGTTGTCAGTTACTTAACCTCGAAAACCCCACACTTAGTGAAACGACATATACCTGGTGGTAGTGTTCCAGCTAAATCTACAATATATATATGAGCTGTTAGTGAGTCTGATAACAACGAGCATCATGCTGTGATTTCCGGTTACTTCAAAATGTCTCCGAAAGATATCTGCACACGAAACATTGTTTTAATTGACAATTCACCAGGGATCGATGAAATCAAACAATATGGCTGCGTCCATGGATGTAAACCTTCAAATGGATCAGGTTGGTTGGTGTATTTTAAATGATTTTCTGGCATTTCTGTGAGATGACAGCTGTTGTTTAGCCGATTTTTAAAAGCTGTTTCCAGTTAGTCCTCATTTTTATCGTGTATTTCGAATATTAGACTCTTGTACGACCTTGTGTGCACTAGTGTACATTTCATATTACCTGAAGTTGTTGTCAAATTTCATTTGACATGCGCATTAATCAAAATTGTAAATGTGTTTTTTAGTACCATGCCCATCACCCTCATGTCTCTGGTGGTTCACTGTCTTCCCATCCTAGTTCGGGGCATCTGCAACACGAGGGTGCTAATACCCGCCTCCCGAATCAGTTTGGCATCCAGTCACAAGGCCATCATTTTGGTCATGTCCATGACTCGTATGTCAATTCGACCCCGTCTGTCCAGCAGATTTTGATGCAACAGCAAATCCAACATCAGCGGTCAGCTCATTTCGCTCCTCAAGGTATAGTTTCGGAATCTGGATTTGTATTCCATTTGACGAATTGTTTACGCTTTTATCTGTCCAAAGTGATTTGCTCATTATTGGTGAGCTTGGTTACACATACGAATGCATGTCAACGTGTTTGATATTAGTCATTTCTACATATTATCTATATCGTATCAGATATTCTGGTTAGTTTTCAACGTGTGAAGTAGGCTCTTTTAGAAGTGGACACGTATAAATATAAATTAGTGTTTATTTAGAATTGATAGGGAACCGTATTATTACTGTCATATGGTAAACTGGATGGTATTGCTGAGTTCGCAAAGTGGCATCATGCTTTTCATAGCGTCACGGATTGTTCTTTCCAATCAGCTCCCCTACACGGTTAGTATGAGCTTATAGTACTACTACTACAAGTGACAACCCTCTGGTTCGATATTTTTTATCCATGTAGCCTATATATCTTTCAAATCAAAACACGCAACTCATGTAATGTTACGTTTTCAATTAGTTCTGCTATTAAGATGCTATTAAAAACCAAACGCTGCTATTTAACAGAATGCCACCAACTTTTTGGTGTACGCTTTTTCTTAGTATTGTGATATAAGAGTATCTCTAAAGCCATCTGGCTTAATATAAAATAGAATCTATTACAAATTCATTCGCAGTTACAAGCGACGTGAAGTTTAGCATATGTTCCATCGGTCTAACTTGTCGCACCGTGATAGCGAAACGAAGTGAAATCATCAAGACGAATACCATAGTAGTAATAATAGTGGTAATAATTAGACGCAGAAAATATGATTCTTCTAAACAAAAAGCACTAAATAACTTGGAGAATCTTTTGATCTAAAGAAAGACTGAATGCATATCCAGTTTTTATTTATAAGTCCATTGAATGTTCGATGATTAATATCCATCTGATCGCTTCTCAAGAACTAAACCTCACGAATTTAGTGTAGGAAACAGAAAATACCAGTAATAGTGCATATTGAAAGTAAATGCTACTATGACATGTTGCTTTATTCTCTAACAGCATTTGTTTAGGGGCTATTACAATAAATCATAACTGAGATCAGATTGAGTTGCTGTCACGGAACCTGTTTACTGTTAAAACAGAACTAAATTGCTATTTGTTCCCAAGTTATTTGATCTTTTGACCGTTTTTAGTAACTATGCTGGCATATTTGAAATTAAGTTCCCTCCTGTAAGTTCTAAATAATGCTTGAGGGCTGTTCCACGTCAACACTTGAAGTATAAAGCGAAGTAGTTGAGTGGACCAGTCACTTTATCTAAGTCTCGACAACCCTAGTCAATTGGTGTCAGACAAAAGCTCGATTAGCTCTGTCAACTTACATTGACAAGATATCCGTCAATCAACGAAAGAATAGACATACAGATCAGAAATTTACTTTCTACTTTATACCTGTGAAACATGGCTTCTAGTATTGAGGACATTTATAGGTTGCTAGTATACGGTCATAGATGTTTTCGAACTATCCCTTGTGTACCTTAGAACCATCAATTTCGCCATCCTGAGGTTCTGAATAAGAATTGCAAGTCGACTGATGGGTTAATGAATCTGTATCGACTGAATTAGTTAAAACTTGTGTCGCGTATGCCCATCCACTGACTACCTTGACTCGCGATAGTAGCTGGTGTAGGGGTAGGTTGGAGAAAGGCTAAGGGAGGCCAAACTAAGACATGACATTAGTCTATGGAACCACCGACTTTTGAACTGAGTCATTTAGACAGGTGAGGACTACCTGGTTTAGTTTCGCGTGACTATCGTAACCAATAGTTGGAGACGGTGACATGGCTCAGAATCAATCACAATGGCGTAGGTGTATGCACTTTATCTTCTCTACGTTGTAGCTGACTGACTGGTCACGATATGTGAACATTGTTTAATTTGAAAAACTTGATCATTGCGTATCTGTTGCCAGTTTTGTCAATTTCGGTTTTTATCGTATAAATTATTATCCAGTTGGTTGTCAATGACGTGCTGGTCTATATGATCAAAAGATAACGTTAGAACTAATCGACAGCTGTTAAATTTGTGCTTGTTAGTGGCAAAATTGTCATGTTACGACTTCCATTTCAGCGTCCAACAGTTTTGTGTGTATTGTTTGTCTAATCAATAAGTGCTGTCTCAGGATATTCAACCCCACGTTACCAAACTTTTATTTATTTGGACACAAACACTGGTACAAGGGGGCACCACATACATATGCGCCGCAATAACAATGAGGCCAGTAGTAGTTATCATTGATTTATGTGAGGGCTGTAATACTGCTCGGGTGCTCAGACCGAAGCAGGTGGTTTTCTTAAGGGGCCACACCCGGAGCCTTCGACCTAAAAGTCTGATCCACAAGGCAGTGGAGCAACTTAAGGAGATGCAGTCCCATGGTAGCCGGTGACCAACGATCAGTTCATACGCCATTTGTTCCCTCAAAGTACTGGAGCCCATGTGCACCATTGGTTTGGAATCAGGGTTTTCCAACTCCACTTGATGGATCCTCTGTGTCCACTATCACAGTTAAAGCTCCGGACATTCACTTTTTATCCTCTGAATTTCGTACACAACAGTAATGCCGCGAGGTAGTTAGTAGCACTTCCTCGGCAGTGATTGTATACGTGTGGCCATGTGAGAGCATTTCTAGAGGGAGCGAGCTCTCCCCACCCTCCGCCGTACCAATGCATTTGGAGGCAACTTTTGACTTACTACTGAGTTACTGTGATGCAGCTCCAAAGTTATTTCTATTTGATGACATTCATAGGATAGTCTAAATACCTTCAACACCGCGTTATTACTTGTGCATACCTAAGACTCTCAATGACATAATCTTCAATACAAAAACTGTTCATTTGCCATCTGATTTTACTGGTGGTAGTAATAAAAGTCGAAGTAGTATCGTCATTCAGTCATAATCACCATAGAGCTTGTGACAAATATGAGTACTCTCAAGTTGTTTTACTAACTTAGCTGGGTGAATTGGAATTAACAAGTTGGATATCATAGTAAAAAAGTAGTACAGTCGACAATAAAAATACGAAATACCGGAAAATACAGTTCAACAAGAATAGATGGATTCAGAAAATGAGAGTACGAAATAATTTGAAGCTCAGTACTTTGGGTAAGATAATGCAGTGTGACCGCTAAAGCTCTATGTAAATAAGCTGTATATATTCTTGTGTCTTGGATGTAGTAAAGTCGAATAAGAAATTTTAGAGTTAAATGTGAAGTTTGGAACAGGAAGCGTCCTTTAGTCGGCCAGTTTGTGAATTCGCTTGGTCCAGATCAAACTAAAAATCTTTCTCATGGAAATTCATCGGATAGTTTTGGGTTAAGACATGGTAAGGTAACTCTCCTAGCAGGTTTGAATTTTTGTACGCAGCTCTAGGCCACATTTTATGGAGGCTAGCAACACTATTCGGCTACCATAACCAGAGTAGTTGGCATAATGGTTAAAAGATTTAACCACCAATCCACTGTCTCATTAGTTAATACATATTAAGTGGATAATTACTTGCGCCAAATGATTCAACCTCGATCATTGAAGTATAAATATTAGTTTATGTTTATTAAAGATACTAAGGGAATTGCAACTCACTAACTCAACCCAGGGTTATATATTTCCACCTATTATATCATATCTGGAGATGATACATAGTTATGTAGGGTGTACTAGGTGGGGAAAGATGTGAACCCATGGTCCAGTAACTAACTTTTATGTCCAAAACACGGAGCCATAACATTTCCCTCTACTTAGTTAACTGCTTGCGCATACCATTCGAGATTATTTTCAAATTTCGTTTCGCTCACTAACTTACATTTTACAATGTAAAAACATTAATTTGACATCTGTTTCATGTCGTTGCGCCCATCATTCGCTAGTAGTTTAGTTCGTCCGTACTATTGGATCTAAATTTTGACCAGCTCTTCACCTATTTCGGTTCGTGCAGTTAGGTAATGCATCTATCAGTCGCTAAGCGTTGTTTTGACTTATTCACAAACAATAATTTTATTGTTGACTTACATCAATTCATAAAAAAGTTAATGTGTCACAATACTGTTGTTTTTCTAATTTGCACATTTAAAATCTGTAACTCCGTATTTCGGTCTGATATGAAGAGTTCATTATGACCAGTTATGCTAAATAACTCTTATCATGTGTGGTGTAAATCTCTCATATTTCCAAACATTTTACTCGTTTCTATTCACTTAAGTATATGACAGCAATGAGCGGTTAACAAAACCACACCCCAATCACAATACAAGTCCTCTGAATCAGGTAAATCAAATGCGCATTCAAATACCTGCTCACCAACAAATTCCCCATCCTTTGCAACCCAATAATCCCACTGTCACTTCAAATCCCCGATATTCTCCTATAGATCATCATGGATCGCATCATTCCCCACCAATCTCGAAAGATAGTTACAACACTTCTGCCTATCATTTGCAAGACCAGTCACATGTCCTTACTCATACATCTCATTTACAGCAACCTGTATATCCTTATCATGGAGATTCATCCCAAATGCAAAATCCACAGACGACCGCCCACACAACAACTGAATTATCCAATTCTCAGTATACGGGACATCACTTATCCATGCAATTAAATAACAGTGCTTCCGGAGATAACGATATTCACCACTCTGGTAACCAACATCCTCATGTTTCTACTGGTTTCCAAGCCCCTCCAGCTCCCTATGTACCTCCAGCTAAAAAGCGGCGGGGAAGACCCCCAACTCATCCAACTTTTGATGTCGGTAAGTCCAATGATATTCTTAAGTTACGTAAATGTTTGCTCCCCCAGTCGAGTTTTTGTTTTCAAATAAACCTGTAAAGTTCCTGCATCTTCTGTCCTTGATTTATGGCGATAAACGTCTATCTTCCAACTCGTTTCTCATCTCAACATTTTTTCGTTCTTAACGGTATCTACAATCAAACCACTGCATTTCTCTTATTCCAGTTTAATTGCAACAAATTCCAGACATTAGTAAAACAATCCAAAAGTGAGTTTGCAAACGCCAGTCTTTAGCGCTAAATACTAGCAACGTGCAAAAACTAAAGTGAACATTTTTGATCCGAAGATGTTTGAGTGTCTTTTCATCTATTCAAATATAACCGAGTCCATCTCAATTGATTTACTATAAAACGTTGAATATTTGAAGAGCAAATGCCAGAATGCTATTTTTACTGTTTTGCCTTTTATCTCTAATGTAATTATTTATCTACTGTTCTGTAGGTGCTGGAACCTTACTTGACGAAGACGAGCATACCCTCTATGGAGCTATACGGTCGGGAAGAGTAGCTCCACAAACAGTTGTTGATGATTGGATTGAACAATATAAAACAAATCGTGAACCAGCTATGTTGGAATTGATCCAATTCTTTATTTCATGCAGTGGTTGCAAAGGTGAAGTTCTGTGTTTAATGTATATCATTGTTTAATATAATTCCTGTACACATTTTGTGTAGGGATGTTATGTTTCAAGCTGGGGATAGTACGGTTGTGATATTAATGATCTAAGAGTGAATCTAACGCGAATTAATAAATTGAACAATGAGTACACAACCTCGCACAAATAAGAGGGGGAAGTTAGCATTTATAAACTACTTGTTTTTCGTGGAAAGTAAATCACGTAAAAAACAACTTTGGATAATGCAATGAGATGATGAAGGTTATCAGAATTCTCATCGCATTATCTTATTTTATCAAAGGGACTAATTGTTTTAAAAAACTGTTTAGAATTACTGACAAGACCTCAAAAAACCAATAAAATGGTTTGTTGAAATTGATAATTAACACTAAACAACCAATATGAGGTAGAAGAAATACACTTGTAAAATGTAGTATGAGTCAGGAATACTTAACTCTGTCATGTTTAACTGTCTTTTGAAGTCATTATTTTACGCTCTTTATAAATTCGACTCCGTCAATTAACTTGACCCACTTTTGTCACAGATAATAACTCCCGTTATTCAGAATAAAATCTAGAAATGTCCCACTATTCTGTCCAGACAATTTTCCTTTATATATATATACGAAACTAAATTAGAAAAATACATGGATATGCCCCATGAGTGAGAATTTTCTCTTGTAATACTTTACGGATAGTAAAAATATCTTCAAGACGTAGCGGGAAAAAGTATAACGAATAATAAAAACCTTCGTTGTGTAAATAGAATCGAAGCTTCATCCAAATATTGCCTCAAATTCCTACTGACCTCAACTACTATTTATGGGATGTGAGTCATCACTTCACTGACTTAGACGTTTAAGTTATGGATTTTAAATCACTTTATTCTTACTCGTTAAAGGTATAGTACTTAAAGATCAGAATATCTTTTTTCTTCATATAGGAAAAGTAACACCGGAAATGTATAGCCGCCTGTCACATGCTGATATTATTCGTCGAATGACTGAAGAGTTTGATGAAGACTCGGGTGAATACCCACTTATACAATCAAGCCCAGTTTGGAAACGCTTTCGTTCAAATTTTGTTGAATTCATCCAAGTATTAATTCGTCAATGTCAATATAGTATAATTTACGATCAATGCATGATTGATCAAGTCATCTCTTTATTGACAGGCCTTACTGACTCACAGGTAAGATATACTTCTCAGTAATTACCCATATACAGATGCAATTACTAAACAGTTGTTCTAATGATGGCATAAAAATTGGTAGTGTTGATAGAATTGTATTTTTGTTGTCAGTATTTGTAGCTTAAGAAAAACATTACCTAAAATCATTTCCATTCGAGGTAAAATGTTATAGTTACCTCTTGTGTGTACTTAATCGTCAACCAATGTTGAATATGGATAAAGTTTTCTACTTTAACATTTCGTTTATAGGTTCGGGCGTTTAGACATACCAGTACATTGGCTGCTATGAAAATGATGACTGCTCTTGTTGATGTTGCGCTCAATGTTAGTATCAATAGAGATAACACACAACGTCAGTATGAAGCTGAAAGATCAAAAGTTCAGAATCGACGTGCTTCTGACAGACTTGAAGTGCTAATGCAACGTCGACAAGAATTAGAAGAGAATATGGAGGAAGTCAAAAATATGCTTGTATACATTTTCAAAGGTGTTTTCGTTCATCGATACAGGTAAATTTGAGTGTAAGGACTTTAGGTTTTATGGAGTGAACTAATTTATTCCTCTCGTTTTTTTCTTCATTAGAAACTTTAATAAAATGAAGTATCAGCATAAGTCCCAAAATATGTCACCTAAAAGTCGATAAATTAGATTTTATATTTAGAGTTAATGTAATCTGTTCTTGTGGCTTTGAATTACATCGTTTTGCCAAAAAAACATTTAGAAGATACTTAGTTTTGTCAGCATCATTCTGTATCAGTATTCCACCGAAATATGTTTGCTGTGGGTTAAAGTTAACAGTTCATTTGCATTATTTCTTACGTTTTGTAGGACCACCAATATCTTTGAATAAAGTAGGTACTTTACTGAATTAGTTTGTACAACCACTTCTACTACTGTCAATTTAGGCATGTGACAAGGCTCCAGGTGTGGTTCCCTAAGAAAACCTCCTGCTTCGGTTTGGGCACCCCGACAGTATCCCAGCCCTCACATAAACCGAATAATTTATGTGGCGCATATCTATTTGTTGCCGCCTTGTGCCAATGTTTACGTGTTTAAATAAATAAAAAAATGTTACATTGCTTGGATTTTCTGTAAAATCAAAAAACGTTATAACTAGGATAAGATGCGAAATCTTCCCATAATGTTAACCGACGAGTAAACGTATTACATGCTGTCTTAATTCAACTAGAGCTTTCCGTCATGTCTTAGTTATTACTAAATCGGAATAGACTAGTTTAATGTTGATGATGTAGTCCCTCGACTATATGTCAGTATTTTTCCAGAAACAGTTTGCTAGATATTTTTCCGTTTTTTAGACAATTCAACTAAGTACAGAATGTTTTATACTGACATATTTTACCTTGTGAACAGGTCTGACTTGATGTGTATATGCTATAATGTAGCTTTGATGATCTCAAACGTTTTGAAAGGTTTGTAATAGCCCCAACTCTTAAAAATCTCACTTAGGATTTCCTGTTTTACAGGTCATTTTTGTTTGTTTGTTTTCAGGGATAGCCAGGCAGAAATACGAACAATATGCATGCAAGAAATCGGTGTCTGGATGCGTCGTTATCCAGCTATGTTTTTAGACGACAGTTACTTAAAGTATGTTGGTTGGACACTTTATGATAGAATTGGAGATGTTCGTCTTCAGTGTCTTCGCGCCTTACAGCCCTTGTATGAAGATCCTGCTCTCATCAATAGTCTGGAGCTTTTCACTTCTCGTTTTAAATCACGTCTTGTGGATATGACACTTGATAAAGAGACTGAAGTGGCAGTTCAAGCTGTAAAACTAGTCTCCTGTATATTGAAGTGAGTCTTAAAATCATACAGAACTATAATTTAACTTTATCCGTAACTTGTTATTTTCTCAAACAAGATTATATCGTCTGTGTATCCTAATTTTATTAAGAACCCACTGCTATCACACAACATTCTGTATTTTTTTCGTTTGACAGCTGTTGTGAACTGAATTACAAACTATTTAGGATTCTTTTAATACGGAACGTAATCTTTGCTGAATAGACCGAACGACTCATACACAGCACTTCAATAGTAATCCCTTACAGAGTTCGAATAAAACAAAGAGAAGTCTTTTTAAGAAAGTATATTAATGAAAACCCCAAAGGAAAAGTTAATTTACACCTAAATTAATGAAGCTGCATTTCGATGAATTTCACTGGTTATTGAGTGAGTAATCATCACTTGAGTGCAAAATAACAATGAATTAAGTAATTAACACAGTGAAAATGCTTTAAGATCGATTCGTTAACTTCGTAGTCAATTAATTAATCAAAGTGAAAAAGACATCGGAAGTCAGTCAACGGAGTTCACATGTGAATTTTGAAACTGATTTCTTCCTAAATGTAGTATGTACGAAGTGATTAACAAATTCGAATACTTCACTCCATCATAGGAAAACTTGCTGAAGTAGATCAGTTCTGACGTAACATTTTGGACTGAGTGTCCAGAGGACTGTATTCGGTCAGAAACTCCTAGATACAATAGTAAATTGTTTGTCTACTTTATTTCGATCAGGAATTCTCTAAGTAGAAAATCAAACCCTAATTACTTACGCTTGTTGCACCTCATGGAGGAGCATAGGCCACCCACAAGCATTTTCCATCCAACTCTGTCCTAGACAATCCTTTCCAGTTTTTTCTAGTTGCTATTCTTTTTTTCGTGTCTGCTTCCGATTTTCAACACTGTTCGTAGGTCTTCCGCTTTTTCGTTTCTTCAGGATTCCAAGTTCGCGCTTGCCTCGTGATGTTTGATTATTCCCTCAATGTGTGTCTCATCCACTTCCACCGTCTTTCCTTAATTTCCCCTTCAACTGGAAGTTGATTGCTAATGGTGTCAGACCAACGAACACTGAATATTTTGTGTAGACAATTGTTTATAAATACTTGTAGCTTTTTGATGATCGTTGTAGTAATTCTCCAAGTTTCAGCTCCATACAGTAGAATTGTGTTGACGTTCGTATTGAAGATGTGACTTTGATATTGGTTGCATATATTCTCCAAATGTAGGAATGTTGTCCTTGCCTTGTCAATCATCACCTTCACGTCTGCATCAGATCCTCCCTGTTCATCGATGATGCTACCCAGATACATGAGACGTTCCACATCTTCTAGAATTTCTCCATCAAGTGTGATTGGATTGGTGTTCTCTGTGTTGTGCTTGAGGATATTTCTTTTTCATTTGTGTATGTAGAGGCCTATTGATACTGATGCTCCTGTCACACTGGTTGTCTTGACCTGCATTTGTTGGTGTGCGTTTGTGTATGGGATAGAAGGGTCAGATCATCTGCGAAGTCCGTATCGTCTAGTTGATTCCGAGCTGTCCACTGCATTCCGTGCTTCCTGTCATACTTGGAGGTCTTCATAATCCAGCTAACCACCAGAAGAAAGAGAAAGGGTGATAGTAAGCAGTCTTGTCAGACTCCGATCCTCACTTAGAATGCTTCTGTCAGCTATCCTTCATACACGGATAGGCAGTGTAATCCGTCGTATGAATTCTGGATGATGTTGACGACCTTTTCAGGTACATCATAGTGTCGCAGATGGTTCCATGAGGTTCTCCTATCCACACTATATATATAGTTACGAGTTGCATTCAATTGATTGTTCAACAATGATCCGTAGCGTTGCGATTTGGTCTTTGAACGACCGATCCTTACGGAATCCTGAATGTTGATCTTGAAGCTGGACGTCTACTGAATCTTCCATCCGGTTCAACAACACTGTTGAAAACTTTCTCTGCTACCTATTGTAGTGCGCAATGGCGCAGGTGCATCCACTCTTTGTGTTCTCCCTAATTCTAATCTTCTGAATTCTTCATGTCCCTTTCTTTTTTCTCTTTCCAAATTTATTTCACTGTATTATACTCCTTGAATCACATCTTCAAACCCTAATTTTTCTGATTACAGCTTATAATTTTATTACATCTAGCACTACGGGATTTGAATCGACCACTACATCTCTGCTAATGTGGTGTGGCAACTCGAACTGATGCACGTACGTACGAAGTTCCACGTTGTTACTGACTGACTGATAGTAGTGCGATGCCTCTGTAGTTCTCACATTTGCTCAGATCTTTGTTTGGTATCTTGTTAAGGTTTTCTTTTTTCCAGTCAATTGGCACTTGTTCTTCCTCCCAAAGCTCCCTGAATAGAATGTGGGGCATGTTTACAGTTACTTCTGTGATTGACTTCAGTGCTTCGGCTGATATATTTTCAGGTCCTGTTAATTTTTCACTCTTGACTTGTCTGATGGCCATCCTGTTTTCTTCGATCGTTGGTGGAGTGACATCTATAGGAAAGTGTATGTGTGCTGCTTCGATGCGCAGTGGATTCAAGGGAGCTGGTCAGTTCAAGAGTTCCTCGAAGAATCCTGTCCCTCTGTTCTTAAATTTCAGTGATTGTTTTGCCTTCCTTGTTCCTTACTGGTCGCTCTGGTTTAGTGTATTTCACTGCTAATTTCTTCGTTGTACCATATGGTTGTTCAATATTTCCTTCTGTTGCAGATTTTTCCACTGTCGTTACTAGATCTACCACTTATTTCTCTTTGTTGGCTCTAATGCTGTTCTCCACTCACTTGTTTGCTTCTGTGTATTCAATTTGTCTCTTGACTTTCTCGGTTCTTGTTCGACTAATGTTAATTGCTGTTTTCTTGTTCTTCCTTTCTTGTCTAGGGTTTCCATAGAGGTCCATTTCTTATGATGCTTGTTGCAGCCCAGCAGTTCCTAACACTTTGAAGTTGGTATTTCTTTCATCCCTTTCGAATTGTCCTCCATAGTAGTTTCCTCTTTCAGTAGATCCTATAAGGCTTGGAACTTGTATTGAGAGTTATCTTGAATAAGTTGAGTTTGTCAGTATCTCGTAGGAAGGCTGTATTGAACCTTTTTCTAGTTGTCCAATGCTTCTTCACTTTCAGTTTCATCTTGGTTCTCATGTCTCTCATTGACCTGAATTTTTTACTGGTGTAGATATGATCCATCTGGTTCTCCGTGGTGTAGTCCGGTGAGACCCATGTAGCTTTGTGTATGACTTTGTGGAGGAGTATCGTGCCGCCTTTGACTAGTTTGTTAAATGCACAAAGCTATGCAAATCACTCATCATTCCTGTTTTTTCTCCTAGTCCATGTCGTCCCGTGATATCTTCATACCCAGAGTCGTCCATTCCGACTTTGGCGTTTACATCTCCCATCAGGATGATCAAGTCCGTCCATCCATACCCGAAGATAATTTTCACCTTATCTAGGATGCTGGAAATATCAGTCAGTCAGTCGGCCACAACGTTGGGCCACGTACATATATGCATCGGTCCTTGTTGCCATACCTAATTAGCACAACAAGATGAACTTCGGATTCATAGAAGTAGCTAATTCAATGGTGGTAATATATAAAAAAAAGATTGCAATAAGGATATAGTACAGGAAGAAAGAATTAGTTCGTAGAAAGAAAGATATGAAGCGATTTTAACCTTATCGTTTAAAGGGAAAATAGAAAGTGTATACACCTACGCCATCGTGATCGATTCAAATCCATATCACCAAGAGTCTTCAACCGTTGGTTACGATAGTCACGCGGACCCCAACCAAGTAGTTTGCATCTACTAACATGTCTCAGATTAGAAGTTAGTAACTTCAGTAACTGATGCCATATTTTGGTTTGGCCACCCCCAACTTTCTTCCAACCATCCTCAACACTAGTCAGCATTGCGCATCGTGGTGATCGGTGTTTAGGTATACGTAACATGTGACCCAACCATCTCAGTCGATGAAGATTCACAACCTCATCAACTGATTTACCGTCATTCTCTAATACCCGGCGTCTAACCTCATTATTACTTACCCAGTGATCCCGATACTGGAATGGGATATGACTTTGTCATGTTTAGATAACCTTCATACATCTCACCCTACGCTCATATATAGTTTTAACAGCTGGTAGTAAACCTTCGCCTATGTATTTTTCATACATGTGATAATCGTCAATACCTACTTCACGATTAGTTTTCGAGTTGGGTGATATTTTAGCAGTCTAGCACATCACACATCGATAACTGAGTGAGATCAAACGGTCCAAATCTTTTTTTCGGACTTATAATTAAAGAAGACTGTCCCCAATACTAAGTAGATCATCCTTTTTGGTTATAGTTAACATTTACCAAGTTCTGTGGCACTGAATCTCTCCTCACTTATCTAAAATCATTAAGCCATACTAACCCCATGCATTCTCCAACCAAGGAGAGCGGTGGCTTTGTCGTTAAGGCGTCCGTCTTTTAATCATTGTTCCCCAGGTTACAGCTCCACCCCACCTACTTGAGTCTGGGCTACGAAGTGGTATCATTAGCCCTAACAATTAGTGTGGTTTATATTGAAATCTCTAGTGAGTGAGTTTATTTTTTAGAAGGGTTATCACGCAAATGCATTCATGTTTTTAATTCATAGATCTTATAAGAAAATCCTCTGTTATCTGCGTATTACACCCGGTATCTCAGTTTTTACACATAATTCTCTGTCATCACTCCAACCTTATTAATTTCAATTTATCCACTAGTTTCTTTTTGTAATGTTTTTATTTACAATCGGGAACAATGCATTGTGTTACTAGATTAGTTAGTTTTCTCCCATCAAAAGTATCATATTGTTTGTTTATCTGTCTCATCTATTTGTTTCTTAGGCATAGTGACTCAGTACTTGAAGACAAGGATTGTGAAAATATATATGAGTTGGTTTATTGCACTCACAGGCCTTTGGCACAAGCAGCTGGTGAATTTTTAACTTTAAAACTTTTTGAAGTTGATTCCCATGCTCCTCCCACTAGAACCAGAAAAGGTAAAAAACGTAGTGAAAATACACCACTCATTCGTGACCTCGTGCAATTTTTCATCGAGAGTGAAGTAAGTTTGAAAAAAGCAACACCAGTTTTCCTAGTTTTTATTTATAGTCAACTTACAAATTGCTTAAAGTCGTACTTTTAAAGTAAAAATTTCTTACAATGAATTCGTGTTTCCTTTTGAGTAATATTTATATTTTATTTGAAGTAACTAACTGATAATCTGGATTTTCATAGGTAATCACATTTAGAGCGTACTTGAACGTCATTAAATATCAACATTCTAGGCGTTAAATGATTTAAACGAATAACACATTGATGGATTTCAATGGTAAAATACTCAGATGAATGGATTATTCGGTTTTAATAAAATCTCATCAGGCTAGCTTATGATTTAAGTGCAATTAAGTTAAGACGATTGATATGTCGGTAGATTGGTTGAGACCTTAATATTCCATATAAACAATTCTGTCAAGAAAGAAAATTATTTCTTTAATAATAAAGAATTCAGAGTCGTTTCAAATATCAGTTAATAAGTTAAATTAACACCATTATATTTATTTAAATAGAGATATATGAATGTGTTTCCTCAGTTAAAAGTGGTGATTTCTCATTTTCGTCCACTTATCTGTTTTGCCTCATCGTTTTTAATCAGGTTGGTAATTTATGTAACTGATAATTCATCTTAATTCATTTTAGTTACATGAACATGCTACTTATTTGGTCGATAGTTTATGGGATTTATGCCCAATGCTTCGTGATTGGGAAGCTATGCTAGATTTGCTTCTTGAAGAACCAGGTAGAGGTGAGGAACCTATGGATGCAAATCAAGAAACAAGTTTGATCGAAATTATGGTTTGTTGTGTTCGTCAAGCAGCAACGGGGGAATCACCAGTAGGACGACAGGTTAGTCACTTTCAAGTATGTTTTGTCTGTTGATTTTTATTTTATTTATTATATACTACGAAACATTGTGTGAATAAGCATGAATTCAGTCTATAGCAATTTATAAATTATTCATTGTGTGCAGACTGGCGGCCATCATTCACATTCCAATACCAACTTACTGACTGGCATGAGTTTACTGGAGACTGGTGGACGCGGTCGAGGTGGTGCAACTACCGGTACAGGGAACAGCGCTGCACCCTCTTCACGTGAAGCTCGTGCCCTGGCCGAAGAACGTAGTCGTATGACAGAAGCAATGATAACTGCTATACCAGCACTCCTTGCTAAGTATGGTGAATCTCCTGAACGAGCTACAAACCTTCTTGCTATTCCACGACACATGGAAATGGAACTCTACACTACGGGCCGACATGAAAGACATTTGGATCTTCTTCTACAAGCTGTTCAGGTACGTTCACGTTAATCTTAATAGCTCATCTCATTTGTGTTTATTCATTGCAATGCCATCTGCACACTTAAGTTTTAATGTCTTTCTTGATTTTGATCTCCATATCCACATGAGTAATTAGCAATAAATATGATGTTTAACGAAAAATGTTCCACTGTTGGATTTCACACGTATAATTTTCTCTACTGGCTTAAAAACAAATCAAATATTTCTCATACTTTTCAGGTTCACTATTACTTGGATCTCGTATCTTATCAAGTAGTGAAATTAATTATTCATCAAGTTTGTATACTCGGTTTTAGCGAGACAACTATTCCCGTTGTTCCCTTGCTCAAGCCTATATGAATCGAGACTAAGACCCTCAATCATGATCGAAAGTCGATTGATTTTGCAACCATGCTAAGTTTTTTCAAGGTTAATTCAATAAAACTAAGTCGTACATCAATATTAGATTTATCAACATCATAGTCACTCCTCTTTCATTTCATGACTACATACTCTTCACAATTGGCATAAGTCTTTTGAAACCAATACAATGCTGATTGATTACATTCACCACTTAAACAGCATTGTAAAAATCAGTGTAAGGCAAGACTTATTTATTCTGTCAGCTACGGGATTTTCGTCATGTATTTATTACACGCTACAATTGTTAAGTAGTGATCTGTAGTTATCTTACATTGATAAATTTTTAATTAATGTAGTTTCATCACTGGAAATGTAAGCATTCCTGATTATTGTATAATAATTTTGTAACTACATTCACTTACTAGTTTTTGCTAAACGCAACTTAGAAAGTTCAGAGTACTAAGCAATTGCATTTATTAATCTAACAGTGCATTGTTTGGGAATTTTTATCTAATGTTTAGTCAAAAGTACTTATTAGAAAACATTTCTCATTTTCAGGATATTGTAGAACGTCATACTGATCCACACACATTATTGGCTTGTTCGCGCGTTTACGAATCGTTGTGTATTGATGAATTAAGCATTTCTGCAAAGTGTCAAACTGTCCGTGGCACGCTGTTGGATCGTTTGGTGGATCTTTATCGAGATGCATTCTTAAACTACTTTAACGATCAGGTTAATTTTCGTACAAAAATTCTTATTGTTATGCCGTAAACTTTGGGTATTTTTTTGTAATCATATATTTAGATAAAAAAGAGACGTTCATAAAGAATGTTCGTATAAGCATAAGTATTCTAAAACCCAGTTTTATTATTGGGCTAGCACTATTGTTACGTTTACTAGCCATTGCACTTGGTTTTGTGATTTCATAGACACTTCTGGCTTTCATGTCAAGTACTTTACAAATATATTTTGTTGTTACAACTTTTATAGACTATCGACGATGCTTTGACTCGATTTTAGTACATACGCCACTGCTGCTAATATATGTTTGCTCATATCCACTCACGTACATCTTGTTGGATCTTAAATCTTGAATCGATTATAAGTGTAAATTACGAAAAATACACTATTTTTATTTTATCCCCCAAGATAAATGTCACCCATTTATGTTAGTTATATCTTTCCACCTTTTAGGGAGAGGAACCCGATCAGGATGATGAGTTTCACTTACTAGCTGCATTGAAACGAATCTATGCGTTTTACGCGTGAGTCATAAATTTATTATTCCTTTGTAAACATGATTCTGTTATATTTACCAAAAGTGGACAGCTATAAATAAAGTTCTTACTGTCAAATATAGTTAATTTATTGGGCCTCAGAAATAACAGTTCACCATTTAAAATCATTGAGATGTTTTTTTTTTTATTAATATTATTTGTTCGCAACGATTAGAGAAAATTAACTTTCCATTATATACCAAAGATTGTTGTTGTGACATCAGAAATAACAAAAAACCAATTATCAACCCATAAATACCAATTGCGGATTAGTAATTAACATTTTGTCATCTGTGTAGAGCTACATGAGCATCACAACATATGTGATTTCACTGCGTTTTTTTAGTCATGCTATTTAGCCCTTGGAACAACAACTTAATTTAGATAAGCTGGTATTTTTATTCATATGGATGGTTTATAAAGTGCCAGTTCTTAATCTAACCTACCTTCTTAACTTGTCTCACATCACAGTTGTGAATCTATTAAGATGGGTTTAGTTAACTGGGTATGATTTCCCAAACAGTGTTCACTAAAATTGTGATCAAGTTAAAGAATTTTACTCTTATGATATCGGTTGAATTTTTAGGGCTTTCAAGTAATACAAGGTCTGTTCAGCAAAATGGTTTTTCCAGGGATTTTGGCAACATATATTTATGAGCGTATAAACTTAATACTTAGTCGTGTATCCATCTTTGAACCACACATTTTCTTGTGCAAGCTAGTGATATCACGATTTCCGGTAAAGTGGGCTTAATGTGTCAACTCAACGTTTTATTTAAGCCACTCGCGATTACTGGTTGAGAATCTTTGTAGATAATTGTGACCTCTTTCATTCAGTAATATATGATGTCTGATAATACTGTAAATTATCCTTGGCGTTATTTAATCAGATGAATTTTACAAGAAACTTGTGTTTAGCTGTCCTTGAAATCAACATTTTTGTGTCATCTACAGTTATGAGCTTAATTATTCAATCATAATCGTCGTTGTGTAATTATCATAGAATTCTGAAGTATCGTACTTACTGCTGCAATATTTCGTAAACAGTTATTTGACCTCAACGTTTCCTGACCCTGAGAAAATTGTCATAACTAAGTGAAATGGTGCAGTCTGTGTGTTATCAATCCTAAAATGCTATAAACGCTATGCTTCACACGATATTTTTTTTTCAGTTAACTGAGTTCTTGATTGCTGGACATTCGTTTTCATTCTTTTTATATTAAAATTAATTTCTTATTTCTTTATACTTCATATTTCATCACACACCATTGCCATTACACAAAACTAGTTCAGAATTTCGACGTTAATCAAATTCATTGTAAATAATCTTTTCGTAGTAAACCACAATCTAATATGTAGCACAATTTATCTAAAGTTAACATTTGGAGTTACTTTTTTCCTTTGAAATGCTGTTATATGAAACAGTAAGAACGTATTGTAAGATTTTAGAAGTCTGAAATGGCTAACCATTTTTGTGAAATTTACCGGAAAATCTTTGTGGTATTTTCATTCGGAGATACTTTAGTTTTAACCGACAGCTTATATTTATCCGGAAATTTTCATACTGCTTTTATTTTTCGAATAATTTTAGTTGTCACGATCTTTCTGGATTGGATTTATGGGATAGTCTTATCAGGATCGCACAATCCGGAAATGATGCCAACGGTGAAATTGTGGCTCAGGCTGTTAGCTGTTGCTCTAAAGCTCTACTGTGGAACCTTGCTAGAATAGGAGAGGCTGATGTCGACAAAGTAAGTTTAGATTCTTTCTATGTATTTCTCTTGTCCATTTCATTACAGTATTTTAACGTGTTTTTTGACCTGGTATTGTGCAGAATAGTGCCTTAGTTTAACGTTGATCTCTTGTGTTATTTTTTTCGAGGGAGAGGAGATAACTGTGAACTGCAGTTTTTGTTTGAAGTTAACCGACGTCAAACTGATTTATTTCTTGTATTCTATTTCTGTTCAGGAAAGTTGTTTTTCAGAGTGACTCTTTTCATAACCATTCACTCTTTATACAGTTCCCGCGCGTACATACGTCCATCTACCATCTTCATTCAAAGCATATATTTGAAGTTATACTTCGTTATCATCTTTCTTAACAATTATATCTTTGGGAATTCGTTTGATTCGAAAAACACGCAACTATCTTTAGATTTATTAGTTTTAAGTTGTGACTCCCCAAGCCCAACTGCTAGTAATTGTCCATCTCTACCTTTTTTATTGATATTTGTGTTGCATTGTTTCTGTTTGCAGACGGATTTGAACAAACTAAGAAGACAGTTAAATCTGTATATGGACGTTTGTATTGGCTACCTAGATCATTCATGCAAACGGTTAGCATCAGAATCGTTTCTGTCCATTTGTGATTTGCTAGTTGTTTTTTCACGTCATCTTTCCATTCACTTGCCAAATCTGAAATCTATCATTTATACAGCCGACAGGGATCTAGAACTCAGGTTGACCAATTTTCTGGAGCAACGGGTTTTCGTTGATGATGACGACGTAAGTTTCTAATATTATAACTAGGTTTTTGTACCGTTTCTTTCTAAATTCAGATCTCTATACCATCAATTTATGTATTACTTGTTTTGTAGCTGTAGTTATCTGCAAATTGTATATTAAAATGTGGTATGGTGGAATAATAGTAAAAGCATATGAGTTCCAACCATTAAGTCCCAGGTTCGAACCCCGCTACACCTTCGGTTTTAGCAACTGGGTATTATCATTAGTCCTCACAATTAGAGCGTAGTTCATATCCGAGTAAATACAAGATGAGTTTATTTAAGTTTTTTTTTTGTTTACTGAAATATTAAAATATACTATCAAGTTCATCATCTTAATGAGATCGTTTATTCCAATGGTTTATCTTTCTGTAATAATATTGGACTTTCAAAATATGTAAATATTCATGCTTATTGTTACCAATAAATATTGATAAAAATTTAGAGAAGCTTCGCCTGTCAGAATCGTGGTTATAATTTCTCTACCCCACAATGGCCATCTCAGCTATCACCTAACGTCCTAAGACTCAATCAATTATATAACAATCGTATAGCGATAGTTGCTAGATGTATCACAAGCCTACAATACAAGAAACAGAAATACAAATAATAATCATTTGTAAAATTTTCCCAAAAGTTCCAATGTCTTTAATATTCACTCCATTGTAACACATCACCCTGGATAATTTATACCGTCATGATATAGAATGAGTTGATTTTATTCATTTGTATTACATAGATAATTTTAAAACAGGGATGTATGTTTATAGGATATCCCTAATTTAAATGATTCCTACTACTTTTCAATAGTTGAATTTTAATTAAAACATGTAATTGTTTTATTTTTATCATAGGAAGAGGATGATGAAAATGTCAAATTTGAATCGCTTCACGAAAGGCGTACACAACTAGCTGCATTTTTTAAACTAGTAATATATAATTTGATTCCTATACGAGCAGCTGCTCCGATCTACAAATACTATATTCGGTCTTTCAATGATTTTGGTGATATTATGAAATCTACACTGGCCAAAGCTCGTGAAATCAATCGCGTGCACACCGCTCGTATGATTGCGCATTGTTTAGAATTATGTTATCTGCAAGTAGAATCAGCTTCTAATGTAAGTTGACATAGTGTTTATTCCCATTTGAACTGCTTACTTTTCCTTTTGTTTCTTCAAACGAGATTCATAAATTTATGTTATTATGCTAGTAGGTCCCATGTTTTGTTCTGATCTAAAGAGTGCGATTGCTCTGCATTTACATGTCCTTAAACAAAAACTATTGGGAAATAGTTTTTGTATCTAACTGCATCATATTTTTGTACTTTTTGATCTTCTGTTGGGCATAACTATACGTCAGTTTAAGCGACACAGAAACCCTTCTGCCGTATTTCAGCAGATTTTGGGTACATTTATTCAATAACCTAAAATTTGATTCACAGAAAAAGGAAAGGTGAGTAAATAAAAATATGTGCTACATACTTAAAAATATTCAAATGTTATCTAGGTTTTGGAGAATGAAAATTGAAGGATAATACTATGTTTAGGACATGCAGAAAGAAAAGGAATAGAGTGACTCTGACCAGTCAGCTACAACGTAGGACCAGGCTCATATGTGCATCGGTCCAAGTTGCCATACCTCATTAGCACAACAAAATGAACACCGGACTCATAGAAGTGGTTAATCCAGTGATGGACTCTGTCATGTTGCAACCATTTTATTTTTCGTCACCCAGAATCTTTAAGCATAAATTGCGATTATCTTATGGGGGCTCTAAACTACACTTCCCTGAATTACTGATTGCTGTCCTTTTTTCTGTTTGTTACTACCCTTTTCCCAGTTTATTCCTACTTATATACAACACTACAGGGCTAGAAAGGCAATGGCTGAACAAACATTACACATCTGAACCGTTCTTACCAATAAAGGTTCACCATTTCTACCAGACGTCTTGACCTATTCGGTCGCCCCACTGTACGCTAAATGTTTTTGAAAAAGGTTTCATAATCAAATCCCCATAACACTTTAGCTTTTTTTGAATAAACCGAATAAAGCTTAAGATTGTATCCGGTGCATTGCAGAATTCCTTTAATTCCTGTCATGAAAAGAAATTTGTATGTCATGCATTCCTGTCTGTATTCGATTTTATAATGAATTGATGGGTTGTTTGTTTTCTCGCTTTCAGAATTGTGTTGAACGTGGTTCTGAAGGTCTTCAAGCTGTAAAGGAACTTGCTAGGCGTCTGAATCTCAGTTTCGGTCTCGACCTAATTAAAATACGCGAATCTATGGTTGCCTTTCACTCCGAAGGGATACAGTTTTGTGTTTCCCGAGCTGCTTCCACAGCTGCTGCAACAGGTCAAACCCCTGGTGTCCCAAGCAATTTACTTTTCCTTGAAGTTGTCGCTGAATTCTCAAACAAGCTTCTCAGACAAGATAAGAAAAGCATATATGAATATCTCCGTCGAGTAAGTTTCAAGAGTTGCTTCGTAACTCAATTATGCCAAGTATTTCTCGTTGCGAAAATGATGATGATGTGTGTTAAACTACGTTTTATCATGATTGATTATTAGAGTACTTGAACACTCAATATTTACATTTAACCACTAATAATGATGTGACTGATCAGAACTGAGAATAATGATCTAGTTCTTAGTTTCATTTGATAGCAATTAACCTACAACACCTGAATCTTATGGTTTATTTTTTTAATATCATGTATATAAGTAGATGTAAGTTTGTAGCTGAAGCTAGATCAGAACACACTTTGCGAACGATTTTTTTCAGTTAATCGGTCGTAAACGGATAGCTGACACAAATACGCATTCTCTAGATACTGTTTCTTTCGTAGCTACAGATGATTATTTCTCTTATTCGTAGTCCCTTAGCAGAGTAGAAAGTTTGACGTGTATCCAGTAATTTGAATGTTTTTATCACAGTAAATTGGGCTTTTGACTTGTCTTTTATTTCTCTATACTTTTTTTTAAACTTTCCATCTTTTGTGATTAGATTTTCCCAAATCCTGTTGGCAGTGAATGGGCTAGTCTGCATGCCTATCGATCAAGTCTGGATCCTGACAACACTGATAGTGCTCCAGGACATGATGGAGTTAGTCATGCTACAAATCCTCAAGCTGTCAGCAGTTCCAATCCTGCTCCAGTACAGGGTAACACGGTGGTACCAACAAGTGGACGTGTAGGATATGGGGGTAGGGGGCGCGGCAAACGACTCCGAGATTCTGACTCCTCTCTTCGTAAGCAATAAATTATTTTATCCTTATGTAGTCAAAGTTTTGCCATCTTCCTATAGTTTTATTATATGTTGAGAAAAGTTTAGTTTTATCAGTTAAGAAAACCTACAAATCTAGATGCTGAGAATTCGTATTACAGATAACCACTAAATCACTTGCTAAAAGCTTTACTAGTACTGCTTAGGGAAACTTTGTTACGTAGTAACAGGTTTCCAGCACGTAAACTCATGTGTGTGCTCGCCATGTAACTTAATTAACACGAAACTTTAAAAATGTGTTTTTCCGATCGTTCTTTGTGACTATATTATGTAGATTTGACAGTTCAATCAATACTGATCAAATGATTGTGAATCAGTTAACGGGATTGAACAATAATGCATTTAGATGATTTAATTATAAATGTTTAAGAATATATATCTTAAATAAATTAAAACAAGTGAACATATGACGTAATTAGTTAAAGAGTCAGAAATTTGTGTTAAGTAATCAAATCAATTTACGGATTACATAGATTGTAATTGTAAAGAATGAGATAAGTTGTCTAGTCTTTGAAAATACTTAATAAGATGAATAGAATAGCTGATAAATGTTTTGATGAACACTAATCATGTAAGTATAGATCTAAATAATGGAAAACATAGTTGAACTACACCCAGTATAATTTCAGGGGTCATTTGATAGAATAAATAGACATTTTATGAACGCGTAACCCCTAGTTTTCTCATTTGTTTTTTTGTTGTGCACAAAAAGATGGAATCATTGAAGCTCTGTACTCTTCTGTCAATATCTCTTTAAGTAGTATACTTCACTCGACTCAGTTGATCATTAAAATAATTAAGATTCAACATGTAGATGAAGACGACTTCCGAAATAAATATGCAGAGCCGTTGGTTTAGTCACTAAAATACAGTATTCAAATATCAAGTTCCACATTACAATGTTACTTCACTTGGTTCATTTTTAATCTCCACTTTTTATTACTATCCGTTGCACAAAATAATAATAAGTCGAAACCAATTATACAAACTTATGTTTGATATCAAGATTTATCAACTAGAAACAAGTGTACAGAAATCAAACCACGCACTTATAGCGAAGTTACATAGTGATCTTGAAGGATTTATGGATAATTTAGCAGCTGTGATTGGATGGATGAAAGGAATATGCAGATCGTTTGCTCACTTAACAAATCTGATTTATCATCTTCCAGTCCTCATAGCGTTGGGGTTGGTAAGTTAGATGGAATTCTTCGCATCGATATATTGCCCCGTGTTTATTAAATGTTTTTTTATCGTTCTGTCTGTCTTTCGATGAACCAAGTGAAGTGATTAGAAACCCAAATACCATACAGTGCCTGAATGGGCATCCAGTAAAACTAATTCTGCCAAAGCTGATAAAGTGAGGTGACAAATTCCGACTGCATTGGTTAGGAAACAAGAATCATAACTCTATTGTATTGGGCTTTTTCTAGACGTAATGGCACCAGTTTTTTTTGTCTCAAAAATTTGAACGATGTGTTGTTGTTAAATAGCCTACATAGCTCTGTTTATGGAACAAGAACGTGTAACCGGACTTTTCCTGCTTCAGTTAATAATCAAATGTCGGATTATACTTTTGGATATCGTTTCCAAATTTTACCTGTGTATCTCACTTTCACTGTTTGTCAATTGTCCTTGTATACCATGTTTATCTTTTCTAATCGTTATTTTATAATATATAGCCGACGCAAATTTAAATCCACAGTCCACAAGTACAGCTATCAAAAAGAAGCGCACCAATATCGCGAGTAGTAGCAAAAATGCATCTGGAAATGTTTCTAGTATGACTGCAGTTGACCCTTCCCGACCTACATCACCTTCAGAAATACCCCCCAACAGTGCAGGATGTGCACCCCAGTAAGTTGACTGCTTATATTGTGTCGAGAGACTTTTTTGTATGTAGTAAAGTAATTTCTTTAACTGATCATCTTCCAAATCAGTCTTAATAAATCAACCAAATGTTTTTAATTTTTGCAGCCATAATCCTTCGACATCGATGACAACTTTATCTACTCCCGTTCATCCGTCTAACCAATAAATCCATCCCTATAAATTATTCAGAAGAAATGAATTTTATGGCCGACGCGTCTGTGTGTTTCACCGCTTCGAAATTATGCAATTATCTAGAAGTGTTTCGTTCAGCGAACATCTTCAGATGTTTGTATCTGTAAATATAGACAACTGATGCTTTATATAATTATCTTCACACAGATTAATCCCAACTGGCTGTATTATTCAAATCCCTTTCCAGAAAATGTACATTCTTTTTAGGTTATCGACTTGATTATCACAATTGTTCACGAACTTAGTTTTTTTCTATTTGTCTCTCCCTTCTATACTAAAGCAAGTTGTTTTTGTATCATGCGTTTTTTTAAAGCCCTCATTTTTACTTGATATCTAATTCTCCCCGAAGTTATTGTATTTTCAAATTTTGTTTGTATACAGTGATCAGCCATTATCAGGCTGGAAGAATGCTGTGTAGCTCATTTAAACAATGTTGTTCAAAATTGTGCAGAGCAGAACTATTTTTACACAGAGAACTTGCTAATATTATTATGTAAATTGCCTTTTTGTAAAACTAATCACCTTTATTAAATAGTACCGCACTATTTAGTTTTTTTTTTCAACTATTTGTCCTCTTTCTTTTTTCGTATTAATTTTTTTTCATGCTAACAACTTTTCAATATTTACTCAAGTTCAATAAAAACACAAAACACTTGTTTGTACACCATTATGATGCGTTTGACATTTGATTTCAATAATTGTGTTACCTGATTATTTGTTTTCATTCAGATTTCCTATAAAATCCACTTGTACAATATTCATTTTGTTCATATTATTATTATTCTTTATTGAGATTTAGGTAGCTTCAAATTTTTTTTTCCAGTTTTGTTAAACTATACGTCTATCTGGTAACAAAAACTTTGTACAGAACTTCTTATCTGCAAGACGTTCATTATTAATTTATTTGATTGTTTTCTATCATTACTAAGTGCCTCCTAATTTATTGTCTTACTGTTCCAGTACTCTTAATCGTTTTCCTAAAAACTCACCGTCATCACAGTTCAGTGTGCTAAAGACTGCCTTAGTTGTTTCTTATGTTCAACTGGATGAGTTTGTTTCTTCACTCTGTAGCAGTAACGTTGCATTTGTTGCGTATTACTTTTGACACTACAGTCTACTCAGTGATTAAAGTAACTGTAAATTGCATAAGCCAGATTCGCAAATACTTAAATATTGTGAGATATATGCTACAGAGTTTTAGTTCTTTTGGTGACCAAAAGAACACTCTTAATGCTGATTATTATGACAACTTGAGGCAATGTAGTGAATTCAATAACTTATCTCCAATGTATCAGCCTAATCGCTAAATATATGTTAACATAATAAATCTAGTAATCCATACTATGTCTGAACAGCTAAGATGAATCGACTCTGGTTTCACCATGCTGAAAGCGCTTAATTACCTACGGTTAACAAGCATTACAAGTTGATCAACAAATTTAAAACAAGAAAATTTTTGACATACACTTTGAAATAAGGTAGTCCATAAGTTTCTGTGGTGCGCTAATGATGTGATTTTATATGGGTGAAAATTACAAATAAACCGATGCCATTCACCAAGGAAAGCAGTCGGCTCGCGTCAATTACAGTACAAAACGAAATGATTTACTCTTAACATTCAGTAGTGGATACATCCGTTACCATCTTTACTCATACTTTCAATTCGTGATTCATGTGCTTGGTCCCGACCAGATCACACGTGAACGACAAGATGAATTGTGACATTGTTTGGAATGAACCTACTCCAAATAAAATACTGGATTTTACTTACAACCTAGTGATACGCAGTCTGTAGTAGTCACAAAAGACATAACGTTTTCGTAGAAATAACATTTCACGCATTGTTTTAACTTGTTCAACATGGAAATTGGATAGTGTATTTACAATTCATTCAATACAAAAAAGCTAAATTACATTGTGAAGGAATATTAGATGACGTTGAAAGCAAATGTTCAGATCTTATTATCTATCTGGCTAAATATGTGCGTGAATTGCGAAATGCACATGTTGATTCCAAAATTACACTCGATATGGACATAGTATACCAAAGATGATGGTGAGTAGTATCACTTGTACTATGAAGTATTACAATTCTGGGGCACATCTTTACTCTGAATACCAGCACCAGGACGGTCCAGTCTGTGAACAGGTTTCGACAATTCCACGGGAGTTTCTTTAAGAGGATTTGCACAGTATACAGTCTTGTTACTATTTAATTTCTGAGGGTCTCTGTTCTCAACATCAAGCTTGTCACTTTCTACGTAAAAGAGTAATGAAAGGATAATGAGTGAATAAAATAGAATTATTTGAAAAGATTATATTATATTTACACCACATTAGATATCTTGTCCAACAAATACCCGAACTATGCTATTAAATCTTTTGGTGAATTTAAGGAAGTTTCTGTACAAATGTTTCTAACAAAGGGATACAATAAGGCAACTAGGGAAATCGGCTATGTTCATGGGTATGTTGAACAATGGAAATAGGTTGGACAAGCGTATAAACTTTTAGTAAATTTATTTGAATGCATTGTGTATTCACATATTTTCCTATGTATCTTTCTAACAAAACATTTCGTTATTGACAGTAGGAATACGATGAACAAAAGACGATACTCAACGACATGATTATTAGCCTGAGAAATATTTGGGGATCGTAGGTTACCTAAACGAACTTTATACAAAGCCTTAAATTCCATAGTTCAAGACAACATCATTGGGTATTATTGATCTTAACTGAAAGTTTGAAAAGTTCAGAATGATGATATGCCGATTTTATTTAGAAACAATTATTAATCACACAGTAATATCATTAACAGCTATATAGAGTAGGACATAAATCTGTTCGATTCTTGAATCTCAATTTCGTGTAGCTGGTTAACAATTGTTCCACTACTTTTATTAAACATTAATGTTGCATTCGATTCGTCTGTGTAACTCTGGAATTATCTATTAGATGAAAATTTCTTTAAGAGGTTTATCATTAATCTATATAAAAGTCCTACTAAAAAGAAAACACTAATTAGGTAAACTTTACCTAATGTTTTTTGTGATATAAATAAATGTCATTCTTAAAGAGTTCAATAGTGTATTTATCAAGAAAATTGTAACAGGTTTCGGAACAATAATTTATAACACTTAAACTGTATTCTACTAACGAGAAATTATGAAATGTAACAGAATGAATAAAGAGAGGACTATTTTTTATGTATGACATTACCAGTAGAACTAGTTAGTTATTCAATATACTGATTTGTCAATTACATAATTATAATATTCTAAATTTAGTCTCTCTCCCTCTTTCTTCTGGTGGTCGACTGGATTATGAAGACCTCGACATCTGAAGGAAAACACGGCATACAATGGACAGCTCAGAACCATTTAGACGATTTGAACTTCGCAAATGACCTAGCCCTCCTATCCCATACACACGAACAAATGCAGATAAAGACAGCCAGTGTAGCAGCAGTCTCTGCATCAGTAGACCTCAACATACAGAAGGGGAAAACCAAGGTCCTCAAATTCAAAACGGAGAACAGCAATCCAATCACACTTGATGGCGAAACTCTGGAAGATGGAAAATCCTTCACATACCTGGGAAGCATCATCGATGAACAAGGAGGTTCAGATGCAGACGTAAAGGCGAGGATTGGTAAAGCAAGGGCCGCATTCCTACAATTGAAGAACATATGGAACTCAAAACAACTGTCTGTCAACCAATATCAAAGTCACAATCTTCAATACGAACGTGAACACAGTCAGTTCTACTGTATGGAGCTGAAACTTGGCGAACTACTACAACCATCATCAAGAAGGTACAAGTATTTATAAATAGTTTTCTACGCAGTATACTCAACATCGATTGACCGGATACCATCAGCAATAGCCTTCTGTGAGAGAAAACAAACCAGCTTCCAGTTGAAGAGGAAATTCGGATGGAAATAGATAGGACATACATTACACAAATGATCAAACTGCATCACGAGGCAAGCCCTGAGTTGGAATCGTGAAAGGAAATGGAAAAGAGGAAGGCTAAAGAACACATTACGTCAAGAAAAAGAAGCAGATATGAAAAGGATTGCCGAGGATAGGGTTGGATGGAGAATGCTGGTGAGCGGCCTATGCTGCTTCACGAGGAGTAACAGGCGTAAGTAAATTTAGTCTCTAAACACAAATGAGTATATGTATATTTATAACAGTCATACTTTTAAATATTTTATCATATTAATTCTTTTTGACTATAGAACAAAACAATATAGAATAGAAAAGAATCAGTAAAAAACAGATCTATAATTTAAATAATGAACATTTTTTAATTGACACAAATGAATGTATCTTGGATGTGAAAAATTAATAAAGTGAATAATGATTAAGAAGAAAAGATGAGAAATGATTTTATTCAGGAAACATTTCACAGTTATTACCTTATATATATATATATATATATATATATATATATATATATATATATATATATATATATATATATATAATCTTATTATAATAAATATCTGTAATTAAGTGAATTGATCTGATTGTAACTGCTACACTAACATGGTTGTCAGGTTTACATATTGTAATGATTCAATCAAGTTATATTGGATGGAACAATTGTTGTTGTTTTTTTTAAGTTCTATCGCGCTAAACAGATCATTCGAGAAACGATAGTCAGTCAGTCAGTAACAACATAGAACTTCGTACGTACGAACATCAGTTCGAGTTGCCACACCACATTAGCACAGAGATGCAGTTGTCCATTCAAATCCCGTAGTGGTTGAGGTAGTAAAAGTATAAACAGTAATCGGAAAGACTAGGGTTTGATGTTATTCAAGAAGTACAATCCAGTGAAATAAACTTGGAAGGAGAAAAAAAGAATTCAGAAGATTAGAATTTGGGAGAACACAGAGTGGATGCACCTGTGCCATTGCAAACGATTTTGAGCCATGTCATTCAGGGTCTCTAACCATAGGTTGCTATCATCTCGCAGTCCCCAACCAGGTAGTCTACACTTACCAACATGACTCAGTCCACTTGTCAGTGACTTCATGGACTTGTGCCATGTTTTGGTCTGGCCGCCCCTAGCCTTCTTCCAACCTACTCCTACACTATTGAACATCGCACGTCGAGGCAGTCGGTCGTTGGGCATACGTAACACGTGTCCCAGCCATCTCAACTGATGAAGTTTCACTACTTCATCAATTGATTTGCCATCCTTACCTAGTACCCGTTTCCTAACAACTGCATTACTTACTTGATGGTCTCAGGATATACGAGCAATATTCCGAAGACACCTATGATCAAATACTAGTAACCTACGGATATCCTCTACTCTTACCGGCCATATGTCACTGCCATAAAGTAGGACGGAACAAACTGCTATGCAGTAAACACGTCCTTTGGTTGATAGACGGATATCTCGCCTACGCCATAAATGACGCAAATTGGCAAAAGCTAGTCGAGTTTCCTCTATCGGTGCTGAGATTTCGTCACACACTAAACCACATGGGCTGATGAGACTTCCAAGGTAAGTGAAGCGGTCGACACGCTCAACTACTTCACTCCCTATCATTAGTTCGGGTGTCGATGCAACCCAATCCTGAAACAACATTTTGCATTTCGAGGGGGGAGAATCGCATCCCCAACGATAAGAATAAAAGCATCAACTTAAAGTATGAGAACAAAGTCGTACAGGATTGTTAAAGGAGTAAAATGTTTCTATCAGATAACCAGCATCAACAATGCTCCCTAATCACAACAGATGTTATAAAATTTTGACTCTAAAAATGATACATTTTACTTCAACTTTATGGATTTTCATCTCCGGTGGTAATTTCGTTTGAAGTATGATGCTAACATCTCAAAAACTTGTCATAAAAAGGTTGGGTGTGATCCCCCCGGCTAAATATTTGCCCCTTAGATTACAGTTATTCTCCCAGGATTCTAAGACTACCACTAACACAGTTTCTTTTTCAGGTCCCCTAAAAGGAAAGATAATTTATTGGTGTAGTCAACTGGGGAGTAGTGACAACTGTGTTCAGACCTCTAACAATACACGAGAACATCTCGTTTAAATCTACCGACAGTACAAAGAACCCAATAAGAACTCATTATAAGGGTGTTTAGACAAAGAATAAACAACTGTCTATTCTTTTCCTACTCTTATTTAGTCATAATATACTAAAATTGGAAGTCTAATGTACCGTAGTAAACATTTATCATAAGACTGCGGAGGAAAGACAGAAACATTAGCTACTGTAATAACACTAAAGTTTGTGTTCTATAGAGAACAGAGTTAGTTAGTGGAAAAAGTTCAGAGATTAGATTGTTGAAGGGCTACTGAAACTCATTAACGAAGTACTCATTTAGACGTCATGTTATTGTTGATACATAATAAGACAACTATTCTAAGCTTTAACCTCTCTTTGAACAAGGAACATGGACAATGTTGTATCTATTCATAGTGACAGATATATTGGCAATAGTCAAAATGTCAAGCAGTAAGATTCATTGAAAAAACCAAAGATTATTTAACTAAATCAGACACTACAATATAAATTATTCGTTAAAAAAAAACAGAAAAAAAGAGCGACGAACCAATAAGGGAAAAGTATTCTTGATAGCAGTAAAAAATGAGTACTGTGTAAAACTGTAATGAATGAAGAAGATACAAAATCAAGATAAAATAAAGTTTGTTAGAATTAAACTATCATCAAAAATATTTCTTATACAACAATAACTGGAACTAATAATCAGTTAAAACCGAAAAAGTAGAGACAGAAGATGAAACGTCCACCAAAAAAAGTAAGAATTCCAATCAACTGAATTACCGAGCTGTGGTTTCACAAGGAAAGAAAACAAATGCATTCTATCTGTTTTATAAATTAAAACAGAATCCTACGTAAATTTCAAGAGGCCAAAATCAGTTTAATTATTTCGCAACAATGCAAACCTATTTTATGCAAATACTTGACAAAAAGTTCATCGTTAATGGTGAAAGAGTACACACAAAAAAGACTAAACCACATTAAGCGATACTACTACCTACCGTTTATTGAATAAGTTGACTGAAGAACATATGAAACTCAAATCAACTGTTAGTCAGTACCAAAGTTAGGATCTTCGATAAAAACGTCATGTTCCACTGTACGGAGCTGAAACTTGGAAATCTACTTCAAACATCAAAAAAGTACAGGTATTTACAAACAATTGTCAACGCAAGATACTGTAGATCCACTGACCAGATACCACCAGCAACAGCCTACTGTGTGAGAGAACAAACCAGCTTCCAGCTGGAGAGGAAGTTAGGAAGAAACGCGCGAGGTGGATAGGACATACACTGCAGAAATCACTAAACTGTATCAAGAGGCAAACCCTAGTTTGGAATTGTGAATGGAAAAGAAACAGAGGAAGACCAAATAACATACTATGCCGGGTATTGGAGGCAGACATCAAAAGAGTGAGTAGGAATCGGAAACAACCGAAAAGGACAAGCGAGGACAATGTTTGATAGAGAAGCTCGGTCATCGTCTATGCTCCTCTACGAGTAACAGGTGTAAGTAAGAAGTAAGACCTATAGTCTATGAGTACTACAGTTGTTATTATTTCTCTGTCAGTAAACATTCTTGACTGAACAGTTATATGTGACAGAACCAAAATATTACAATACATGTTTTCTACCTTAAGTACACACTAAAATAGTGGATTTGTCGATAATGTTTGAAAAATAATAATAGTAGTAGAGGCTGCCTGCTGACTTTTCTTGAGATTCGAGGAAAGAAATAGAGACAGATTTATAGGCACCGGATCAATATGAGCTCAGTTAGCATCGGCTAAAGGTTAAATGTGTAGGTCAGAAGTGTAATCCGTCAAGTCTGGGACACTGGGACTATAGAAGAAATAATAGGCACAGAATAGATAAAATTAAGATCAGAATTCTGGTTAGTGGCTTCAGCGCGCAATATTGATTAGTTTCAAGACATAACAATACCTCTAAGCAATTACATCGAATGAATTTAAACAACAAAAATATGGATAGTAAGTATATACAACAAACCCGTAAGTGATGGACTAGACTGCTTGATTTTCAGTTCCACATTATTTGCTTTTAAGTTATCAGAAACTTTTCCACTACGTAGATCACTAAGTTGTTTACGAAGTCCACTAATCTGTTCAGACAGAGAAGTATTTTCATCAATACTATGCCATAATTCATTTTGTAATTTACGTCTAATCTGACCAGAATCAAGTAAACGTTGACGGAGTCCACTAATTATTTCAGTTGATTGTTCTTGAGCACGTTTATATTGTTTAATTCGACGCCTAAAAAAGTTAAAGCACAGAAAAATAAAATATAACATTATCGAATGTATATAAGAAATGAATTACTGAAAATTAAATGTGAATATATATATTAACTGGGAAATTTTAAAAAATATATATTTATTAATGGTAGTAGTCAGTGGTAAAAATTCCTGGGAGTGTGTACAACGTTTAAAAAATTGATGTTTATTTATAAGTCAAACTCATTATTTACTGTGTAATATTATTTTATTCACTTTTTTTAACATATTTGAATATTCCATGCCAAGCAAGACGTTTATTGTTGATTGAAGGCTCAGGGTGTGGCCCCCTAAGAAAACCACCTGCTTCGGTCTGGGCACCCGGGCAGTATCACAGCCCACACACACACAAATATGGTGTGGCGCATATATATTTGGTGCCCTCTTGTACCAATATTTACGTGTTGAAGTAAATAAATTTTGCTATATCGCAGAAAAGTTTAATTCGGGAATAAATTTGACGTGACTGTTGATACCTTCGAAAGAAAAAAGCATGAAACGATGAATTAATTTGTGTTTTCTTGTGTCAGTACAAATGAACCGGAGATTAAAATATTATTCTTATTACTACTTAGATATTATTCCATGAACCTTAATCAAATTTTACAATAAAATAGATGCCACTGAAACAATTCAGACTTAGTGTGCAAATTGAACCCAGGTACAACTAGTTGACGATCCTTAACTAGGACAAAACGCATGTCTTGGATTCCACTGCTAAATGAACTTCGAATATATCAAAAGTTGTGACTAAATGGTAATATTGAAGTACTCCGCTCACGATGTAAATAAACAAATCGAGACTGATCAAATGGTAATCACTGTTAAATGAACTCATTCTCGTTAAATAAATTAGCGACTATTTGTACTTAGTAGCTTAGTCAAAAAGGAGTTGGAACGGACGATAATGAGTCTAAGTTTGAGTATGAACATTAACATTGGGATGCAGATACATCTAACTATTAAGTCGCAAATAAAACGAAACGCAATTCCTGACCCCCGCCCAATTTGATATATTTCTTAAAGTATATATTGCTAATAGCTTGTAGTGGCTGGTACTATGTCAAACCCACAGGTTATTCTAGCTTCTGGACAGACCGATTTATTCATTCTTTTCAAGCCACATTTTGACCTTGCTACTTATTCACTTACTAACTGCGATTGTTTTCATATGATCGTATTTATGTTAATTGCTTGCCCTATTCACCACGTGTTTGTAACTTATTTTTGTCTGCATATAAATATTGAGTCACGCCTGATCAGAACGAGTTGGCCCACTTGCATCCTTCACTGTGCGTCGCCTTGTTTCTCTGATTTCCTGTCTGAGCCAAAAAGTTTATGAAATATACGTATTCAACATCTATTCTCGTATTTAGCCTATCATATTGTTATTTTCTAACGTGAATTAAACAGATAAATTATATACGAGGGTTGGCGACATGTATAATTCGACAAGCAATCAGCATACGATTTAACTGGAGTCGGATATAGGGCCACAAAAATCTACCAAAAATAACTAACCCAGCAATCAAGATGATGTCTATTTCCTACAAACATGAAGTTACACACTTTGTAACAACGTTTTTCTAATAATTTCATGACTCGTGATTCAGACCTTAATCCAATGAGAAAACATCCTCTTCAAGAAAAACGGTGATACCCTGGGTCCATTAGACATACGTCAAATGATGAGTGGGAGTTGCTAACCAACACACACGATCGATCAAGATACGACTTCACCTTCTGAAGAAGTAGACATAAGCTATTAGCTGAAAATGTGGCCTGACTTCTTGAGGGAACTAGTTGTATGATTGTCAATGTATTGATTCGACTAATCAATAAAAGCTTCTTACAAGTGGAGATAATCATCCTTCTTCAATCTTCAATGAGTGTGATATCTATCATTTGCGAGCATCTATCCTTTCACTTACTGTGAGTGCTGCATATAATAGTATGATTTTCAATGGGATTTCATTTTAATCATTGAAAGCTACCTTTATATATTTTCTGAGAACAAGACAGTGTAGCGCACACCAACCTCTTAGACATAAAGAGCGAAAAAAGTGAAAGTAAAAGCTTGAAATGAAACCCTCGGTGAAAATTATGTTCTTCTATACAACATTCACTAACCACATAAACGGAAAAGCACTATGTATTGAACCATGAGAAGCAGATACGTTACAAGATTACTGATACGTAACCTATCCTTTTCCTACTCACTCTTCGCTTGGAAACGCGTATAGAAAGCCTACAATAGTAGTCGCGGACTCGAATGACAGTAAAATATTATATATATATATATATATATATATATATATATATATATATATATATATATATATATAATTAGAATTTAAACAAGTAAAACTTACTCTAAATTCGATATAACACCTTCTTGTGAGTTACCTTCTAAATTAAATGCCTTTGATATTTTTAAAGCTCCACGCTCCTGATCCAACTTTAAATTAAATCATAAAGAGAAAACATAGATAGAGAATCAACATGGTAATAATACTAAATATCTTTTTAAGAAATAAGTTTTTCAAAAGAGAAGTTTAAACTAGCTAGACATTATGACATATTGTTTATTCATTCAAGAACAATAAATAATTTGATTTACATAAAATCATGAAGTCATTAGCTATTTAACAGGAAATATAATGAGGTTAAATAAAAAATATTGACAAGATAAATATGGTAGTGTTAAGGAAGGCAAAAAAGCAAATGTTTATAACTAAGTATTATGAAGAATTCCTAGTCAAACAATACTGTTTCATGCATATGAACAAAACAGGTTAAATTTTTTTAAAAAATGGCATCTGTACAGATGAAACGAAAGTTTTATGCAGATATTATTAAGTTTCCTCAGTAGAAATAAACAATAAAATAGAGTGTAGTTGAGTAGTATATAGTAATTCTATGCGATAACCTGTGAGTTAAACTCATATGCGCTGATTATACAACTATTCATCTATTAAAGCTGAAATTGATGATAATCTATCACCTAATAGTCACTTGTCGTAATACATTTCGTATGGAGGTAAAACGATTACTGCGGCTATGCATGTATGGGTAAATATAACTCGAGGAATGATAGTTAACCTATTTACTGGTGAAAATACAGAGAAAATTGAGGTCTAACTAGTAATCATTAATTCTTAGATAAACAAAAACTACAAACAGAAGCTTTTTGATTGAGATCATGAACCGATTAATGTTAGATCACCGTTGGAAATCTGGAAGCACTGGACGGCCGTTTCGTCCTATTGTGGGACTCAGCAGTGCGCATCCACGATCCCACCCGCGGGATTCGAACCCAGGGCCTTCAGTCTCGCGCGCGAACGCTTAACCTACTGGACCACTGAGCCGGTATCCAATGGTGTTAGTGTCTAACACTAACCAATCCACGAAATTGCGCGACCATCTTGCATTGTACTGAGGTAGATACCTGTCACTACCCGACACGGATTAACTCCGCTGGTCACGGCTTTTCATGATCTCAATCAAAAACTTAATAATCTCCACAACCTCTATTATACTGACAAACAGAAGCAATCCAATTTTTATGGAACAAATAAACTATGGCGATAAGTGGAATTCAGGAAGTGTTTCGTTTCATTTGGGACTCGTCAGATGGATGTACCTATATCCTAGTGTTGATTTAAACCCTACAAATTAAATTAAATTCATAACTATTGCACAGGCCATTGGATATTCGGACTTAGTAGCTCAGTGGGTAATGCGTTGGTTACCTAAAGCGAAAAGCACTAAGCTCAAGCCCCGGAGTGAATATCAACACAAGGATACATGTGTGCATTCAACTATCGAGCCCCGAATAGGACAAAAATCGCGTCCTCCATTTCACTGCTAGTCACAGACCATCTATTCGGCAAAAAATTGTGACAATATGGGTGTATTGGGACAATCCACATAGGATGCATTGGTAAGAATTCAGCTAAGAGTATGGACAACGGAATGATTTAAATCCTTATAATTTACATTAAAAGCACTTACTATTTTTTAGCAGGAAGTTATATACCATGTGGAAATTATTTGATAAACAAAAACAACCAAATCACATTTCAAACATACTTGTAGTTCCTCTAAATGTTGTACTTGATAACTCAATTTTGTGTTCTCATTAACTAAACGTTCACGTTCAGCGACTAACTCATCAATAAAATTCGTATCTCGATCACGATACCTAGTTTCTAATTTCTGAACTGATTCTGTCTGTATAAAACATAGTACAGAAGTATATATAGAATAGTTTAGGTGATTCAACAAATGTGAACACCGAGGGAAATACAATCAACAGTAAACATTAATCTTGTTAAGATAGCACAACTGACAGGCAAAGTTAGATCATATTAGACAAGACTTATTTAAATATAATACAAAATTTATCCTTAACCGAGTCAGATCATCAACGCAACAACTTTTTTCATATATAAAGGCAGTAGACCACTTAACTATGGGTGACTATTGTTATACCCTAGTGAAGATTAGATTACCGGTAACTTCTGAGAACTATTAATGGACTAATACTATACATACATTCTTATTGTATAACTATTCAGTAACTAGATTATGTATATTCATATTACTCTTATTATAAGCTTTATTTTGACCTATAGACTATTATTATATGATTTACTATTCTTAAGTTATGCCCAGTCTACTTAATTAGACTCCCACAATCACTGACACTCTTTGGTCTGGTCTTGTACAAATGTTATTTCCTATTTTATGGTGTGATGTGGTCTGTTTGGCTTGTATATGAACCAGGTATTTTGAAATAAATTATTCTTATAGTGGAAGCTGATATTAGTATTCCGGACTGAACTGGCAATGCTAAGAGGGAAGAGAACCAATAAGGACTCTAGGCCTCTCAAACCGGTCGATACGCTATTGGTTTGGCATAGTGCTAAGATTTTATAGGTCGTATTCCGATTGGCGAATGTCACGTGATAATTAATTAAAAGTCACAACAACTATCGTCTAGTTAATATATAGAATGAAACTTAAATACTTCTCACAATATAAACGTGAGGTGAGACTATAATTTATGGACGATCTTTGAGCGACGCTAAAGTGGCCTTGAGAATGTTCACCTACTATGACTAAGTGAGAGTTATAAACCAGTGTTAGGAATTAGAATCATGATTTACCGTTGATGGTTAGGGTTAGGAATTAGATTCAGGTTTTTCATCACGAACTGATATTAGCTAAAATAGTAAAACGCTATTTAGACGAATGAATTTCACGCCAAAATCCAAGACCTGATATCCTAAATCTGATTGGTTCGTCCATAAATCATAGTCTCGCCTAAACATGTATTTAGATTTCGAGTTATTTCCCCTTGAACATCTTATGTATTAGGTAAAAGGAATATATACCCAAGAAGACACAAAAAACAGGAAAGATTGGTCCAGTGAATATTTCTCTTTTCAATAAATTTATTTCACAAGTTATACAATCGTGAATATATGTATATTTCGAAATAACAATTAATAATATGTTTAAGGTGACGGTTGGAGGTAGTTGACAAAAGATCATGAGTGATCTAAGAATCGTGATGTTTGGTATGGTGCACCAGTAATCTTGAGGAAACTGATGTGTCCTGGCGGATTCGATCCCATATTACCCAGCTTCACAGTCACAGATGATACTACAGAGCTATTTGGGTCACAACTGACCTCTTGTAGGACTGAGATGCATACACAACTGATTAATCACTGAGTAGTTGCCAACTATGTCATGTATGTCAAGTCCTTCTTAGTGTTGATTGAATTATACTGATCCAACAATTACTCAACATAGTGCAAGCGATATCGAGCCATTTGGATTACTGGCTACATTACAACTTTATTGATAAAACACTAAGAAAGACTTGACATATATGATATTAGTCATTACTTGGTAATCGACCAGCTGTCAATTATATGTTTGATAATGATTTGCTAAGTATTAGTAAGAGTAAGGTAGAATAAAATGAAAGTACAAAAGTGTTATTTATTATTAAGAAACTGAAGATGTAGTTGTTAAGATCTTGAATATTCACCAAGATGGTAGATGAAGATTAAAAATTGTGTAGAAGGGTTGCATAACATGATAAGATGTCGAAATTGAGTATGGAATTAAACTCTTGTACAACCGTAAACTAAATACAACATAAGGACCGAGAAATTCGTCACACAGAATAACAAAATAATGCATTTCCTTGAGATGTTAAGGAAGGAAAGTAAAAACGAAAATGGAGGCCTATTCATTACTGTCTTTAATTCTGATTCATGGTTGACAAAGTTTGAATTCACTTAGCAGCACCAACTCCAAGGTTATATTAAAGAAAAGAAAATATAAAAACAAATGCCGACTAACCCGTAGTTCATGCTCGGAGATAGTTAACTGTACCCTTTTCTCATCAGATTTCAGGACACTTCAAAAGAAATTGCTATGACTAAATACATAGAGAAGCTAAAGAGGTTTAGCATTGAAAAGGCTAATGGTATAACTTTACAAGTACAAATATCGTACGATCAATCATTTACAACTAGATTTAACTAGTGTTTTTATTCCTCTCCCATCTTTTGCTTAACTGTTGATACACGGTGGTAGGAAATAATTCATATTGGTTGAGTTCCGAATCGTCAATTGCTGTAACCTGTGAATAATTCAGTTGAACTAAGATACACAGTTCTTTCGTCAAATTCGTAATATTTATGGAAACAGACCCTACTTAATACAACGATCGTTTGAACATTTTTTTATTCTCTGAAGAAGTGACTTACACTAAGTCACGAAACGTCAGAAAATCTAATTTTCTACTCATTGGGATACTACAAATATATTATTTTTATTTATTATGAAGGTACGTTGAAATTGGATTTGCAAGATTGTATCAGGATAATTCTTTTGCCGATTGTGCTCTACCAAAAATGGTAATAGTTAACACTTTATACTGTTAGAACAATCGATGGATCAAACATCTGATGAAATCTTAACGCAGATCTTAAAGGAAATTTTTACTTAGCATCCATTGATAATATCTGAAGCTCGTGAGATGTGATGCTTAAAAGACAAACAATTCAAGCTCTATACGCAACATTATAATTATTTCCAAACAATGCTTCCAATTGCATCCAGCTCTTCCGTGAAATACACTCTTTTCATAAATAAATAAAAAATTAGACAAAGTTGTAAAAATATTTTTAAAGTATCTTTTTAAGTATGATATGATGAATATCAAGTATAAAAAGTGTACCCTCTTAGCAAAATCAGTGTAGTCCATAACTAGAATAATCTAGAAAGTGATATTTTAGTGAAAAACAAGCTATTTTAATTTAACGTACTTTTCTAACTTACTAATTTACGCTTAGCATCAGTTTCTGTTTGACGTAAACGTAATTTTAATTCATTAATTTGTTCTCCTTGTTTAATAACAATTTGTTCAGCACGAATACGTCGATCTTCAATCTAAAATTTACCGAAGTATACAACATAATCTTTTGTTTAATCATTTACGAGTAGTGCAAGTACTTGACCTATTTACAAATGAAATATATTACTTTTTGTAATCAAATATTGAAACTTAAGGAATATGCACACGAAACTGCCAACATCATGCTGCGTTATCAATAAATTTCAACTACTAAGAGACTTCGTTTTGCTTTATTTTTCAAAAAAAAAAAACTTAACTGGTTTTATTTACGATCATGTATGTCGAAAATAACATTCAACTGTTTAGACCTAAAACCATAACTACTGTGTCATATAGGATGAAAGCACTAAAGTTATCCTTAAAAATTGAAAATGTGAAAAACTATTCAAGATTGGTATAAGAACAAGCAAACTTTCTCCATGAGCAAGACTTGACTACTTAGATCTTCCACAATAGTAATAATAATAGGAATAATGGCTTTATTCGATAAACAAGAAATCACTCCTAAACAGTGTTGAAATTAATCAAACACCTAAGAAAAAAAGTAACGCTTCACTGACTGATTTGTTACGTTTGAATAGATGACGATATCACATAAACTGACGAACGGAACGAAAGTCAGCAACACAATAACAGGACAAGCCAAACTATTGCACTTCGCACCAGCCCTGCTAACTAGGGGGAGAAGACCAGATTCAGTCGAAGAAAAAGTTTATTCCACAAACAGCCAGAAGGACGAACGAACAAAGTACACAACTCATGTGTATATATACAGTACAAAAATGTCCTTGTAAACGTCACAAAACGGAGTACTAAAAGATGAAACGAACTAATGACATTCAAGGTTCTCCCAAGCGGGAAAAATAAACTCAAAGTAAAAGTGGGCGCCTTTGGTGTGAAAATAGATTTAAATTTTCAAAATAAAATTACCAAGCCATATTTGGGAATCTAGCATTCCCAAAATGGTTACTGCTCATTTACCGATAGTTAAGTTACCCAACTCTTCACAAATGCTGTTAAAATCTCACCGATCAAGTTTGACAAATTACAAAACTCAACATTGTGCTGCTCATTGGTATTTGGTGTTTTATGGGGTTGGAGGAAAACAGATATAAATTATCAAAATGATCTATTTCAAGCATTTGCACTCAACAACAATAACAAAGGTAATAATATGACATATCTACTACAATTTACAGGAAACGCATGCACGTGAAACACATCTGAATCACTAAGACAACAGATATGTTTACTTCCAATGTTTGGAACTAATAATAGTAAACTGACCAATAGTTCACAAACTAATGATTTATAAACTACAATAAGAAGTGATTATCATCATTTATCATCATTATATATTGAGGCAAATTTTTACATGTTTCAAGCAAACATGTAGTGTCGTCAGAATTTGAATGTTAAACTTATCACTTATGAAATACAAATATATGAATAACTTAATGCATAATTTATGAACAAAGATTGTTTTCATTGGCGATAGTATATTAAACATATCAAAACATCAATCTATCAGACTGTAGGTAGTGTTTTTGCATTGCAAAATAAAGTTAGCAATAAGTATGAAGTGGTCAATTTAGATATTTTTCATGATATTTTAATAATGTATGTTATTTTCGCTGAGTAGTGAACCAGTGTTATTGTTATAACTTGTGACCGCCGATTAGAAAGCAGTGACTTATCGATCGGATCGATGACGCGTAAAACCCGTGAGAGCAGCCTATAGTCCTTATTGGTCTTGCTTCCTGTCTAGCCCAGCCAGTTAAGTTCAGAACACCAATTCGAGCCTCTGCGATATGAATCATGTATTTCAAACATACTCGGTTTATATACCAATCAAACAGACCACATCGTACCAATAAAATATGAAACAACATTTGTACAAGTATTAGCCTAATGTGGCTGTGAATGAGAGAGGTAGTAATTAATAGACAGGGCATAATTCAAGAATGGTAAATGGTATAATAATAGTTCATAGGTCAAAACAAAGCTCATAATAAGTAGGACACGGATATCAATAGTTTAGTTACATAACAATTATGCGATAAAAATATACGTATAGTATTGGTCCATAATGGATCCCAAAAGTTACCATTCATTATGCTTATCGGGACCTAACAGTTATATATACGAAGTTCCTTTTACTACTGATCAAATTGTACCAATCAAGTTGCAATACAGTCACTAGCTAGTCTAAGTGACTTGACGTCGTATGCATCATGTTAAGATTGTAAAGCGATGGCTAGAGATTGTCGCCCAAATCTGAACAAATTCACTAATTCTAGATTAGCCGACAGAAACCATAATCGATAAGTGTCTTTTTAAAAGCTACTTTTCGGAATATAAGGTCTTTATAAAATTGTGCAGAAATAGTTACTTGTATATGTTTATTAGATAACACTTTGACTAAACTATTCAGTGCATGATGTAATAACATAGTCAAAAATTAAGAAACCAAATGCTCAAGAAGCAGTTATGTGTACCCCTATACATATGTATATGATGGAAATTCCCTAAATGACCTGGTACATCTGAGGGTAGGGAGAGTCGCCTATCCCTCTTGAAATGCTTTCTTTCGTACGGCCACGCGTATAGGGCCACTGCCAGGAAAGTCCTACTCACTGCCTTCTCGCGGCATTACTGTTGTCTACAAAATTGAGAGGACGGAAGGAAAATGTCTGGGTTGGTGGGTACAGAGGATCCACCTAGGGGAGTTGGAAAACCTCTAATTCCCTTAAGAAAACCACCTGTTTTGGTTTGGGCGTCCGGGCAGTACTCCAACCCTAACACAAATCGAGTGACGAATTGTTGAGCATATATACTTGGTGTCTCCTTGTGTCAATGTTTATGTGTATAAATAAATAAATGATGGAAACAATAGTTGATATGACTAGAAATAGTATTTTACACAAACTAACTTCAGAAAATACTGAATTCCCTCGTGTGCTTTCTGTAGAATTTGATTGAATTTGTAATGCTTCTAGTTGAGCTTGAGTATCATTTAATTCTAATCGACAATCCTAATTAAGAAATAAGCATAAAATAGTATGAATTAATATTCATTGAGGCTAAAATTAGTAGAATGTAACCATTGAAATTCGATTTGAAAATGAGAACCAGATATTATCTAATCTATGATAAATAAAATCCAGGAGTATTTTAATTATTTCTCAATAAATTATTTAGATGTTCATTTTATAATTACCTTAACAACTCTAAAACAACTAAGTAGAATTTGGTATAGCAAAGAGTTAATTTATCACGTTTTATGGATACTTAAAACCATAATTTCCAAAATATATATCAAATGACGAAAACAAAATCTCAGAGTCGTATGGCAAAACAAGACTCATTACTTCTGTGATATCTTGACAAAGATTAGAAGTTTGTTCTTATAAAAATAAAACTTGTAGGTTAACTCACTTCTACAAATGCTATTTCCAGAAATTAATAAGTTCGAAATAGTTAGCACATTATAGTGCATAGTTTCCATGTTTGGCATGAACGCTTTCTATGTCATAAGCAACATAAAACCTGGTACACATACGAGACGGTGCTCATATTGCCTCATCGCATCAGTGAGGCGAGATAAAACTGTCAAGATATATCCCAGAGTAGTAGTAGTAGTAGTAGTAGTAGTAGTAGTAGTAGTAGTAGTAGTAGTAGTAGCAGTAGTAGCAGCAGTAGCAGCAGTAGCAGCAGCAGCAGCAGTAGTAGCAGCAGCAGCAGTAGTAGCAGCAGCAGCAGCAGTAGTAGCAGCAGCAGCAGCAGCAGCAGCAGCAGCAGTAGCAGCAGCAGCAGCAGCAGCAGCAGCAGCAGCAGCAGCAGCAGCAGCAGCAGCAGCAGCAGCAGCAGCAGCAGCAGCAGCAGCAGCAGCAGCAGCAGCAGCAGCAGCAGCAGCAGCAGCAGCAGCAGCAGCAGCAGCAGCAGCAGCAGCAGCAGCAGCAGCAGCAGCAGCAGCAGCAGCAGCAGCAGCAGCAGCAGCAGCAGCAGCAGCAGCAGCAGCAGCAGCAGCAGCAGCAGCAGCAGCAGCAGCAGCAGCAGCAGCAGCAGCAGCAGCAGCAGCAGCAGCAGCAGCAGCAGCAGCAGCAGCAGCAGCAGCAGCAGCAGCAGCAGCAGCAGCAGCAGCAGCAGCAGCAGCAGCAGCAGCAGCAGCAGCAGCAGCAGCAGCAGCAGCAGCAGCAGCAGCAGCAGCAGCAGCAGCAGCAGCAGCAGCAGCAGCAGCAGCAGCAGCAGCAGCAGCAGCAGCAGCAGCAGCAGCAGCAGCAGCAGCAGCAGCAGCAGCAGCAGCAGCAGCAGCAGCAGCAGCAGCAGCAGCAGCAGCAGCAGCAGCAGCAGCAGCAGCAGCAGCAGCAGCAGCAGCAGCAGCAGCAGCAGCAGCAGCAGCAGCAGCAGCAGCAGCAGCAGCAGCAGCAGCAGCAGCAGCAGCAGCAGCAGCAGCAGCAGCAGCAGCAGCAGCAGCAGCAGCAGCAGCAGCAGCAGCAGCAGCAGCAGCAGCAGCAGCAGCAGCAGCAGCAGCAGCAGCAGCAGCAGCAGCAGCAGCAGCAGCAGCAGCAGCAGCAGCAGCAGCAGCAGCAGCAGCAGCAGCAGCAGCAGCAGCAGCAGCAGCAGCAGCAGCAGCAGCAGCAGCAGCAGCAGCAGCAGCAGCAGCAGCAGCAGCAGCAGCAGCAGCAGCAGCAGCAGCAGCAGCAGCAGCAGCAGCAGCAGCAGCAGCAGCAGCAGCAGCAGCAGCAGCAGCAGCAGCAGCAGCAGCAGCAGCAGCAGCAGCAGCAGCAGCAGCAGCAGCAGCAGCAGCAGCAGCAGCAGCAGCAGCAGCAGCAGCAGCAGCAGCAGCAGCAGCAGCAGCAGCAGCAGCAGCAGCAGCAGCAGCAGCAGCAGCAGCAGCAGCAGCAGCAGCAGCAGCAGCAGCAGCAGCAGCAGCAGCAGCAGCAGCAGCAGCAGCAGCAGCAGCAGCAGCAGCAGCAGCAGCAGCAGCAGCAGCAGCAGCAGCAGCAGCAGCAGCAGCAGCAGCAGCAGCAGCAGCAGCAGCAGCAGCAGCAGCAGCAGCAGCAGCAGCAGCAGCAGCAGCAGCAGCAGCAGCAGCAGCAGCAGCAGCAGCAGCAGCAGCAGCAGCAGCAGCAGCAGCAGCAGCAGCAGCAGCAGCAGCAGCAGCAGCAGCAGCAGCAGCAGCAGCAGCAGCAGCAGCAGCAGCAGCAGCAGCAGCAGCAGCAGCAGCAGCAGCAGCAGCAGCAGCAGCAGCAGCAGCAGCAGTAGCAGCAGCAGCAGCAGCAGCAGCAGCAGCAGCAGCAGCAGCAGCAGCAGCAGCAGCAGCAGCAGCAGCAGCAGCAGCAGCAGCAGCAGCAGCAGCAGCAGCAGCAGCAGCAGCAGCAGCAGCAGCAGCAGCAGCAGCAGCAGCAGCAGCAGCAGCAGCAGCAGCAGCAGCAGCAGCAGCAGCAGCAGCAGCAGCAGCAGCAGCAGCAGCAGCAGCAGCAGCAGCAGCAGCAGCAGCAGCAGCAGCAGCAGCAGCAGCAGCAGCAGCAGCAGCAGCAGCAGCAGCAGCAGCAGCAGCAGCAGCAGCAGCAGCAGCAGCAGCAGCAGCAGCAGCAGCAGCAGCAGCAGCAGCAGCAGCAGCAGCAGCAGCAGCAGCAGCAGCAGCAGCAGCAGCAGCAGCAGCAGCAGCAGCAGCAGCAGCAGCAGCAGCAGCAGCAGCAGCAGCAGCAGCAGCAGCAGCAGCAGCAGCAGCAGCAGCAGCAGCAGCAGCAGCAGCAGCAGCAGCAGCAGCAGCAGCAGCAGCAGCAGCAGCAGCAGCAGCAGCAGCAGCAGCAGCAGCAGCAGCAGCAGCAGCAGCAGCAGCAGCAGCAGCAGCAGCAGCAGCAGCAGCAGCAGCAGCAGCAGCAGCAGCAGCAGCAGCAGCAGCAGCAGCAGCAGCAGCAGCAGCAGCAGCAGCAGCAGCAGCAGCAGCAGCAGCAGCAGCAGCAGCAGCAGCAGCAGCAGCAGCAGCAGCAGCAGCAGCAGCAGCAGCAGCAGCAGCAGCAGCAGCAGCAGCAGCAGCAGCAGCAGCAGCAGCAGCAGCAGCAGCAGCAGCAGCAGCAGCAGCAGCAGCAGCAGCAGCAGCAGCAGCAGCAGCAGCAGCAGCAGCAGCAGCAGCAGCAGCAGCAGCAGCAGCAGCAGCAGCAGCAGCAGCAGCAGCAGCAGCAGCAGCAGCAGCAGCAGCAGCAGCAGCAGCAGCAGCAGCAGCAGCAGCAGCAGCAGCAGCAGCAGCA